>NW_026991717.1:56120248-65612748 GCF_029215605.1 Mirounga angustirostris | reverse complement strand
TTATCTTTTTCCTTTTTTAGAATTTTGCAATCGATATAACTTATTAAGCATATCAAAATAACAAGGTGCAGTTTTCCACTCAACAATCCTCTTTTGCAGTACTGTTAGGCAATTTAGAATAAAAAATATTTTTATTTAATAAATAAGTTATAATTCAAATACAAAGAACCGTTAAACCCATTAAAGGAAGAGGTTTATATGAAAATGATACTGAATTCTGTAACATAAGATCTATGAGGAAGATTGTCCTGAAGCCAACCAAATAATAGTTACAGTATGGGAGATAAATATATATACATACATATAATTTTTATATGTTTATATTTAAAATATTTTGCCCCTTGAAGGCTATACAGGAAATTGTTTACATATATGTAGTAAATGCACAGTCTCAAAAATTAGAATTTTGTTTATTTTCTTTTTCATGCTCACTTCCTCTTATTATCTTTAAAAAGGAATGAGTGAATTATTGAAGGTCAAGAACAGTCCAATAAACAAGAAAGAGGGTTTTGTTTTAAAGGAAAGGAAGGCAGTTACAAAATACTACCTATACTATCTCCCTAATAATCTTACATGCCAACAGAGCAGGCGATTGGGTTCAGTTTAGGTCTAGCTAGTGCTTTTTGAGATACTCTGTTCAACATGACAAGTTATGCTATGTAACCTGCCATATTACATTACACTGAATATTCCCCACTTAGATCAAAATTAAGAAAGAAGGTTGGTACACTTAATTCTTTAATCTTTCACCTGAGCCTCTTAAATGTTTCAGTGTTCTGAAAGCTGCACACTTCTCTAAGATGTAGTAAATATTCAATTATGTCCATTTTGTACTTGAGAAAATGAAGGCACTTACAGACTACTGATCAGAATAATGTTTTCAAATGTGTTAACGCAGCTAAGGAATTTTAAATCCTGGGCTGAGACTCATTGGGCACACTGCCCGACAAAGACCTCAGCGGTGAGAATCTGAATCCCAGCACACTGGGAATTTAGACAAACCTCGGGTTAGCACTCTTCCTGCATTTCTCTACATCAAAACTCAAGATGAAATAGTTTAAATTTTAGGTGCTACTTCTTTGATAGAGGAAAATAAAGAGAAACTGAGGAATACCTTTCCTGGTTTAGGGAGAGACAGCTTATGCCTTAATATTATAATAACTTAAAATAGAAGATACAGATAAAAATACTACTCCACATCACAAGTCCAGAGCTATTTCAGATAGTGGTGAAACCAGATAGTGAATTTTGCCTAGGTTTCTTACTTGCCAAAGTAAAATTTTACTTAAAGATCTATCTGATTTATACATTAAAATCTGTCTTATAACTTGGGAAAACAACAAGATTTTAATTTTTCATGTCTTCCCCTATATTTTAAGAATGCAAGTCCTTAATTATTTAATCTTTGAGTTGTAAGTTGTTGGTGCAATAAAAAAGAGGCTGTAAAGTGAAGTAAGAAGAAACACTTTTCTAAAGAACCAAGCCTGGGGAAAAAAGAAAGAAAGAAAGAAAGACAGAGATTCTTTCTCTTTCAGGCATATGAAGACATTTGGACAGCTTGTACTTGTATTTATATCGTATTGGTGAAAAAAAATTTCTTAGAAACACTTATATCTTGTTCCTAATTTTAAAATACTTTTAATGTATCAGAGTTTATTGCAAGGAGCCAAAATGAATTTACAAGGGAAATTACTGATACATTGAATTGGTTTAAGGGTTTGTAAGGCTATTTGGAGGGATCTGGACCAAAAGAACTCTAATAGGTTCCAACAAAAATTATTCTTCATGTGGCAGAAACTATGTCAGACATAATTAAAATAACCTTAAAGTGGTGTAAGCATTCTCCCCAGAATCTTCTTATAGATTAGGAAGGGGGAAAAGATACAGGAGGATATAGATAATGGCTATTCCATGTGTCCACAGTGTCCAGAAGAGAAGATGCAACACTTATGGAGTGAGCACCAACTATGTGCTTTTGTGAATGTTTACTCATTTGATTTTTAAAAAATAGACTTTATTTTTAGAACAGCTGTAGACTCACAGAAGAAATGAAAAATAGTACAGAGAGTCCCCATATACTCTGAATCTAGTTTCTCCCATTATTATTAACATCTACATTACTATGGTGCATTTGTTATAATTATTGAACCAATATTGGCCCATTGTTATTAACTAAAGTCCCTACTTTATTCAGATTTCCTTAGTTTTTACCCAATGCCCATTTTCAGTTCCAGGTTCCCATCCAGGATAACACATTACATTTACTTGTCATTTTTCCTTAGGCTTCTCTTGGCTATGACAGTTTCTCAGTCTTTCCTTGTTTTTGATGACCTTGACAGTTTTGAGGAACATACAAGTCAGGTATTTTGTAGAATCCTCCTCTATTGGAATTTTTGTGATGTTCTTCTATTGATTAGACTGGAGTGCCTCACTGGTTTTAATCAGAGTGCTATTGGGTTGATATTTCGCAAATGAGGAAACTGAAGGGAAGAGAGTTGAAGTAAATTAACCACAGCTCCGTGGTGTTAAGGTAACTGCATGATGCCCATGCCTGTGTGTCCAGCTATACCGTATTGTTTCTTTGGCTATTCTATTCTTATGTTTACCTTACGTTCTATATATGTTTATTTCATTTATTTCTCTAGGGCTTAATTTGTTTTCCTATGTGAGAGGGGTCTAATTGCCTGTTTTGCTGAAGGAAAAATGAACAAACAGCTAAATCAAAGCACATGGAAATACAAAATCAGTCAGGATGTTTAAATGAAGAAAACAGCTGGGTTCAGGATTCTTTGGATGTTAAAACAGTATCCTTCAGACTCCACCACAGTGTTTTTAGGGTCAAGTAAAAGACCTACGATTTTACCATTTGCCCCTCTTTTGCACCCACTTCAAGAGTTGACAAAGCCCCAGGGAAACCATTATAGATAAAAAGCTGTTTTAGAACAAGGTTGTTCCCTTACGCATCACAATTGATTCGGAGTTCTTAGGCGAACCAACAATTTCTAGTTGGTTCAAACCAACCAAGCAACCCAGGTGTGTGGTTGTAGTAAGGTCTGCTTCATTTTGGGTACTAAATTTGCCACTTCTCCTGCTCCTGTCCTCAAATATCCAGTGACATGGCTACTGATCAGAAAATGAGTTACAAATGGAGATAAAAGATGAATCAAATCTGTCCCCCAAGAGACCTCTCCTAGCCCATTGCTTCTGTGTAGATACAGTGCTGGGGACATGACTTGCCCAGGGAAGGACAATTGCTAGTTATGTTATAACAACAGAACTGTTTGAAAAACTTAACTTGGGAACTGTTAAAATTCACAGATACCTAGGTTCCACTCTCGGCTGCTTCAGTCAGAGTTGCTGGGAATATGGCCTTCACCTCAGTCTTTCTGGATTGAGAATTACTGACTGATATCCATCAGAAAAAAAATTCCAAATTATACACGTGGCCAAAAAAATCTCTTATCCATGCATATTTAACTACTTGAGGACATGCCAGTTTCTATGTGTTTAAAAGTGAATAACAAAAAGTACCTGCTGTCAAGAGAATAGTCTAGTAGGAATGGAAGATAGAGCAGCAATCAAACTACAATGTAATAGGAGCAATAATCAAGGCAGCTACAAGATGCCAGGGGAATGCTCTTGAATGAGTGCTCCCCAAAGCATGGGGGAAGCCAACAGCCAGTTGAACTGCTGGTACCATCTTGTAGTAAAATATGGGGAACATTACATGACCTCTTTGAGCTTGGTGTTTCATTGAAAAAAAAAAAGGTTAGACTACCTTATATCTAAGGTTTATTAAATATGTATTTGTAGGAAAGTGCTGCTGTGTGCTAATTGTTCAACAATCTCTTTTAGAAAACTATCAGACACATAGCTAAATTTTCAAGTTGGACAAAATTTGGAACCTATGTAATAAACCAAGCTTTCTAATAAGCGAAACATTTCATACACACAGATGCACACAAATTGGTCACTTTTTTCCAAAAACTATTGCTCCAAACCAAGCACCACAAAACTCAGTGGATTAAAACCATAATATTGATTTTGATCACAAATCTGCAATTTGGGCTGGGATGGGTGGCAACATCCTGCTTCCCTCTGTTCCATTCATTATTAGCCGGGGCAGGGAGCTAGAGGCTGGAGTCATCTAAGACTCATTCATTCATTCATATGGTGGTTAACGCAGGGACTTAAACAGCTGAGAGGGTAGAATAGCCTGGGACTCCTTGGGCACCTTCTGTCTCTAGGTGGTCTTTCCACATGGTCTTCAGCATGGAGGCTCAGGGCTCACTGATAGAAGTGAGTCACTAAGGCGAACGTCCACTCAAGAGGAGAGGAATTAGACTCCACTTTTATATGAGAGGAGTAAAAAATATTTGCAGACCACCATGATCACCAAATAGTAGAACTTTCTACATGATACCATTGAGTTTCGAACACAGGATATCTTTTGACACTTTAGGCTATATAATCAACCATTTATAGTAGATGCAGAAGTCAGTCAATACATAATTAATATTAAGGATTATTCAAAAGAAATAATAGCTGCTTTCCTATGATGTAATTCCTAGAAGAGTTAAAAGCCAGTCAAGTATCACTAATAATATTTACACAGTATCTATCTACATATATTACCATGTAGCCACTAACACACGTTTATATATCTCATTTAATTATATATCTCATTTAATCCTTCCCAGTTTATAAGGTAAGTACTTGTATTATTCCCATAACAGATGATCATATAGGTGGAGAAATTTTCCTAAGTTCAAAAAGCTAGCAAAAGAAAGACTACAGGCTTTCATCAGTTAGTTCCAACTCCAGAGAACAAGGTCTTAATCGTCATACTAACCTATAAAAATCATAGTTGCCTAGATTCTGGATGATGAGCATGCCTAGATTCTGGATGATGAGTTTACTCACGTTATTTATAAAACTTCTTCTTTCCAAAGCATATGGAATTTGAAACAAACTTATCCTAATTCTTGTTTTCCCTCTCAAATTTTTGTTCATATTTTGGATTGTGACTCAATATTGTTCATCTGCAAATTTAGGAGCTTGGCATAAACTGAATCAAGTAAAATTTATACTCAACCCTGACTTCCAAGCTTAAAAATCAATAATATATTATTAGTGCTCTCTCTAAAAGGCCTAATAAACTTAAGTAATCATGGATTCCTTGTATCTTCTGACCGTCAGAAACCAATGCACCTTGTTTGCTATGCATGATCCATACTTGTCCTCTGAGTGGACAATGGGAGATCTGTAAAGAACACATGAAACTTGGTCTGAAATGTGTATATTTCCCTTTAAATATATTCTTTTGTCTACTCCGCATGGTGCTTTGTCAAAAATGTCTGAATCATTTCACATCTCATTTTTGCATATCCTTGTTTGTTTGATTAAAGTAGGTATGACATAAGCAATGAAGAGGGAAAAACTTTCCAGGAAAGGCACTGCCCCGCACTCTACCTTCCCACCTCCCAACATATTATTAATCATGTTAGCAACAAAATGCCTTTCCATCCAGGACTGCGGCAGTCTCCATCCAGGGGAAGGAACTGGGTGTTTCCAGAGACCCCTACTGTGAGGCAGAGGCAGCAGCAGTGCTGTGTGCTCAGCTGCCTAATTACATCATGGGACAGCCTAGGCAAGGAAGAAATAAGGTGTCAGGTGAGGTGGGGATAAGGTAATCAGTCTGAGGCGTGGGACAGGGTAGAGGTGAATAAAGGGGGCAACAAGGTGGGGGGTGGAGAAGCAGAGTTCTAGAAATGAAAACCATTTGAATAATCGAACATAGAAGAAGCCAGGTCTTCTTTCTATCCCTTCGCATACAGCCTTTCTAGGTTTAAAATTTCAATTCAGAAATACATTTTGGCCCAAACTATACCCTTGCCATGTCATTTTAGAGACTAGAAAACCAGTGGGTTAGACATCTACTTCACTTGCTATGCCCTGTATCACAGAATCAAATAATCTATGATTATTAATGATGTAGAAGTTCCATACCTCCATTCAGTAAATTATATGGGGTCCTTAAAACATGTAAGGCTAGAAGGACATGAAGATGGTTACAATTTAGCTTTTGGCTTCTAGGTGGGACAGATACATAAAATGTTAGTACAATGTGATTAATGTTATGATAGATACATACATAATAACAGATGGGACAGTTGCACAGGGGGGCTCTTCAGAAGTGAACTGAGTTGTGGAGGATTGAGCAAGAAGTGTTCTCTGGGATAAAAGGATTCCATGACAGAAGGCTCAATCTGTGGAATGGCACAGAGAATAGAGTGCATCAGGGTGAATAGTTTCTGGAGTTAAAGGTCTGTGGCCTGGGAGGTAGGCTGGTAGAGGTGTCTAAGCTAAGGATCTTGCATGCTTCGGAGTATTTGTTCAGCTAGGGGTAGTATTTGCTAGCTGTCATTGCTTATGATAATGCCAGAGAAACCCTGCATACCTCTGAAACTTTTCTTTTCAATTCCTCAGTGTTTTCATCTGCAAAAGAGGAATAATCATTTTGATTTTTCATTCCTGTTAATACCTAATTCATAATGTCATTACTGCTTATCTATATTATTGCAGTGATCTTCAGACTTGCTTCCTTGACTTTAATCTCTCCTTCAAAAGCTCATTCTTGTGCCATTACTAGATTAAAAACAGAAGCAGAAGAAAGAATAAAAAAATAATACATTATCATCCATCTTCAAAGCTCCCCATTGCCCAAAGAAGATGGGCAAACTTCTAGAAAGGGCAGTTAAGACTAAACTGACTCCAGCCTCTGCAATCATATGCTAATATGAGCAATAGCATGGGATTTTCAAAAGTAGCATGAGACATAAAAACAACACAGCAGAAGACATGAACAGACATTTTTCCAAAGAAGACATCCAAATGGCCAACAGACACATGAAAAAGTGCTCAACATTGTTCGGCATCAGGGAAATCCAAATCAAAACCTCAATAAGATACCACCTCACACCAGTCAAAATGGCTAAAATTAACAAGTCAGGAAACAACAGATGTTGGTGGGGATGCGGAGAAAGGGGAACCCTCCTATACTGTTGGTGGGAATGCAAGCTGGTTCAACCACTCTGGAAAACAGTATGGAGGTTCCTCAAAAAGTTGAAAATAGAGCTACCGTATGACCTAGCAATTGCACTACTGGGTATTTACCCCAAAGATACAAATGTAAGGAGCCGAAGGGGTACGTGAACCCTGATGTTTATAGCAGCAATGTCCACAATAGCCAAACTGTGGAAAGAGCCAAGATGTCCATCGACAGATGAATGGATAAAGAAGATGTGGTATATATATACAATGGAATATTATGCAGCCATCAAAAGCAATGAGATCTTGCCATTTGCAATGACATGGATAGTACTGGAGGGTATTATGCTGAGCGAAATAAGTCAATCAGAGAAAGACACATACATATGATCTCACTGATATGAGGAATTCTTAATCTCAGGAAACAAACTGAGGGTTGCTGGAGTGGTGGGGGGTGGGAGGGATGGGGTGGCTGGGTGATGGACACTGGGAAGGGTATGTGCTATGGTGAGCGCTGTGAATTGTGTAAGACTGATGAATCACAGACCTGTAGCTCTGAAACAAATAATACATTATAGTTAAAAAAAAAAAAAGATAGTAGGAAGGGAAAAATGAAGGGGGGGCATCGGTGGGGAGATGAACCATGAGAGACTATGGACTCTGAGAAACAAACAGGGTTTTAGAGGGGAGGGGGTGGGGGGATGGGTTAGCCCAGTGACGGGTATTAAAGAGGGCACGTTCTGCATGGAGCACTGGGTGTTACGCACAAACAATGAATCATGGAACACTTCATCTAAAACTAATGATGTAATGCATGGTGATTGACATAACATAATAAAAGAAAGAAAAAACACAACATTGCAGACTGGGTGGAAGTCCCCACGAGGCCCAGACCCAGTGTGTGACTGCGCACATGGCTCTGAATGGAACCACCGTGAGCATTATCTCCAGGACCGGAATAATATTAATAATCTCTACCTCGCAGAATTGTGACATGGTTCAAGGAGATAACATATGTGAAAGCAATGTGAAAATGACTACACAGATGTTGGTTGTTTTTTGCTTCTCAAGTCACACGACCAATCTCTATCCTACACAGAATTATGTATGTGGGCTTCTTATAACACGTATGATATCCTAAAACATTTGAGAATAAGATGAGGTTCTGATCATGTTTATTCTCCCACAGAATAAATAAGTGGAGCTTCTAAGATCAATGAATTTCTTATCAAAGCAGCACTGCTCAGGTCTGGGGTGGGGGGCTGGAGAGCAGGCTTCCCCGGCAAGACTGGGTTTCCTAGTCATAGCATGCCTTCTCTGCCTGGGCATTGTGACCTACATGGTAGAGAGGGGGAAAGACTGGCTTATCTCTTACAAATATTTTAGTCTCAAACATCTGAATCATTAGGAGAAAATTCCTCTGCCCTTACTCATCCTTATCAGAGCAGTTCTTCCTCTGATTTTTAGACTCACAGTTTCCCACGTTGCTATAGTTGCAGCTCTCATCTTCACGCAATGTTCCAACTCCACCGCCCTGCAATGTGCTAGCATTTCCTTTTACATTAGAGCTTACTGGAAAAATTCGATTTTCACATCTGTCTGGTGGGTTTTGACTGATGCTCTGCTCTCCCTATGTCGATATTACTGGGAATTCCATGCATGTGAAGCTGAATAGTGTGGAATGAAAACTTGAACTTTAACCTTAAACTTCAGCTCTATCTAACACAAGGAGCTTCTTTTTGATTGCACAATAGTTTTGGGAAGCGATTTCTATCACTCAACACTTTTTTAAATTTTTGCATGGACAATGAACAATTATTGCTTATACGGATGTACTTTCGGGACATCCTTAATTGATTAATGTTATATATTGAATGGAAATTAGATTTAGTTAGGTTTTTTTTTCCATCAAAGGTATTTATCCAAGACTTACAAATTAATGACAAAGCTGGCATTGAGTCTAATCTGAACACCTTTTTTTTCAACTTGAAAAACAAGAATTATGTAAATGCCAAGAAAAAAACTGGAATGAGGTTTTTGAACACAACTGGTATCATTACGATTAATAAAATTAATAATAACTCCTTGCAAGAGTCTGTTGGTGATTTATTTTATGAAAGTCATAATAAATATTAGGAGCCATAATTTTTCACCTCTTGTCCAAGGGGAGGGTGAGATACTTAGAAACAGGCTTTTGCAAGTTGATAAATTTTGGTGAGTTAAAAAAAAAAAAAAAACAAGGAAAATCAATTGCTTTTGAACACTTGAGTAAGTGTTTGTTATTGTTTATCATTATAGTTGCCTACCAAATACTAAGCCGAGGAAAGCTCTTATCTGACAAAGTCCACAAAGCCTGGTGAGCAGAATGCCGAACATTTCAATATAGATTTCAATCAGAGCAGGAGTATAGGGAGAAATGAAGGGCGACTGAACATCTACTATGTGCTGAGTACTGTGCACAGGGATCCTCTCTCATGATTTCAGTTCCCTTCTGGAAAACCCTGTGACGTAGATGGCATTATTTCCACTTTACAGATGAGTACAATTGAGACTCAGACTTCAGACTTGCCAGATTCCAAAGCCCAAGCTCTTTTTACTTCACAAAATGGACAAAGCTGATGAATTTTCTTCCTACACAACTCTGAATCAGAGAACTTTTCCTACAAAAGAAGCTTTATGTAATCTTGACAATGTTTCCAGTCTTGACCACACATATTAATAATATCTGGAACTCTGAAATCAAAAATCTCTCTAATTAGTAACATTGCAGTATATAGACTTAGTGTGTTAAGTGAAGAATATTGACCCAGTGTCCTGATTTTTTTAAAAAAATCATTAGATTAATAATGTCATTATTCCCAAGAAAAAAATTGGATTCCCTTTACACCAAATGCATGCTGACAAGAGACATTCATAAAAAAAGTATTAAATGAGGGCCTGTAGTAGAGAGAGTATTGAGAAGATGGTAACAGAAATAGGATATGGGTGTGGCAGGTCAGGGGGTGGGGGCTATTAGAAGGACACAAAAATAGGAAAATGGATGAGGACCCTATATTATCACTTCTACCAGCTAGTTTGCAGATGAAGATACTAAGTCCAGAGGTTTGCAGCTCAATCACTTCTCACAGTAGGCTAGCTTCAGGGTTGGATTTGGAGTTCAAACTCCTATTCTTGAGGAGGAGACAACTGACATTTGCTGTATGGATACCCTATGATGTTACACCAGCAGAGAATTCTAGTGTACAGTTGCCTGTGGGTTTAAAGCCAGAATAGGATGTTTGGGGTTTAAAGTTATTATGAAGATGATGGCCCTAGTTTAAATTAGACAAAGTCCACATGGAGATCAGGTTTCTGTGGGCATTGAAACTGATACTCTCTCTACTACTACTACTGTTTCTTATAGGTAATACACAGTTCTTTGGAATTTACAATCTGTCATGTTATTTGATCTTCATAATAAGCCTGTGTAGTATTATAGGAGAAAAGAACATCCAGAAAATAATGTTTTTATTAAAATTTCAAGTTGAGGTCTTTGCTTCCCAATTTTCTATCTTTTTTAGTACTTTAAGATCATGTCACAGTTTTCTTATCTACACAGTGAAGATGCTAATTCCTTCCCTGTGTCCAGAGCCACTGAAGAAATCAAATGAAACACTATTGTGAAAACGCTCTGGAACTGCGAAACCCTATTTCCTTACTATTGTTATTTAGGGTGCACTTATTTCACAGAAGCTCCCTATATGAGGAGGTGATGTCCATCTTGTCTGTCTTGAGAGGGGGCATGATATAGTGATTAGAACAGACTCTAGACTTAGACTGCATTAGATGAGTTCTCACTCTGCCAGTTACTAGCTGTGTGGCCTTGGGCAAGTTACTTAACCTCTCTGTGTTTCAGTTTCCTCAGCTGCAAATTAAAAATCATAGAATTGATGCAAAGATTAAATGTTTAATACACATGAAATGCTCTGAATAGTTCTGAGTTCTGTTTAAGTGTTAGATCTTCCTATTCACTAATATTGTCAGCTCTATGGTCTGAAATATTATAGATTATCAATACGTTTTTTGGAACAAATAAATAAAGTAATAAACACAGAGCAGGTGGGACAGTAATCTAATACCACAGGAAAGGGACAGAAATTGTAGAAACAATTAGCCTTACTGTCTAGTGAAATAACGAGTGCTCATGACAACTTCTAGTCATTCATAAAAGTCACAGGGCGCCTGGGTGGCTCAGTCATTCAGTTTATGCCTTCAGGTCAGGTCATGATCCCAGGGTCCTGGGATCGAGCCCTGCATTGGGCTCCCTGCTCGGTGGGAAGCCTGCTTCTCCCTCTCCCACTCCCCCTGCTGTGTTCCCTCTCTCGCTGTCTCTCTCTGTCAAATAAATAAATAAATACAATCTTAGAAGACTGTATGCCAGATAAGTAATGATAGGATTGTCCTGCCTTGGACAGTACTCTTGCATGTATTTTAATGTAATTTTTACAATAAACCAGTGATGTACATCATACATCACTCTAACGGAAAGACAAGAAAACTTGATACTCAGGTTCATTGGCTCAAGGTCATTGGAAATATGGGAATATAGGAATCCAGATTTTCTAAATAAAGTGCATTTTCTAGCACTCAAGACTCCACTCAAAGCTGAGTCTTTACCTGTCAGACATGGTACTGTGATACCACAACACTGAAATCTTTTGTCTTTCTGTTCAAATTATAGTCTTCTCCATAATGTACTCACCAAGAAAAGGAGTGATGGGAAGAGAACAAGCATTCTGTGAGCACTTACTTAGGCTCAGGCACCTGGAATGGCATCCCATTTAATGTCCAACCCCCCAACCCCAGTTGTACTGAGGTATAACTGACAAATAAAATTGTATATATTTAAGATGTACAACATGATGACTTGATATATGTATACATTGTGAAATGATTACCACAACTAAGTTCATTAAAACATCCATCACCTCACATAGTTAACATTTTTGTGTGTGTGGTGAGAACATAAGATTTATTCTCTTCTCCAATTTCAAGTATACAATACAATATTATTAACTATAATTAGTATGCTGTACATTAGAACCTCAAATAATTATTCATCTTATAATCGAAATTTTAGCCCTTTGGTCAACATCTCCCCATTTTTCCACTCCACCTCCCTGCAGCAACCACCATGCCACTGTTTCTATGAGTTTGACTCTTTTAGATTCCACATATAAGTGATACCATGCAGTATTTGTCTTTCTCTTTTGGCTTATTTCATTTAGCATAATGCCCTCCAGGTTTATCCATGCTGTTGCAAATGGCAGGATTTCTTCTTTTTTATGGCTGAGTAATATTCTGTATATATACATATATATATACACATAGAAGATATATATACATATATATACATAGAAGATATATATATACACATATATATGTGAGATATAATATATATTTATATTTATTATATCTCACATGTATTCATTGCATATGTGTGTTCTGATGGACACTTAGGTTGTTTCCATATTTTAGCTATTGTGAATAACACTGCAATGAACAGAAGACGAAGATCTCTCTTAGATATCCTGATTTCAATTCTTTTGGATATGTGCCCAGAAGTGGGATTGCTGGATCATGTGATAGTTCTATTTTTAATTTTTTGAGGAACCTCCATACTGTTTTCCATAGCAGCTATACCAATTTACATTCCCAATAACAGTTAACAGTGTACAAGAGTTCCCTTTTCCCCACATTTTCACCAACATTTGTTATCTCCTGTCTTTTTGATAACAGCCATTCTAACAGGTATGAGGTGATATCTCATTGTGAATTTGATTTGCATTTCTCTGATGATTAGTGATGTTGAGTACTTTTTCATATGCCAGTTGGCCATTTGTATGTCATCTCTGGAATTCTTTGCCCATTTTTAATTAGGTTTTTTTTTTTTTTTTTTGCTATTGAATTATGTGAGGTTTTTTTAATGTTTTATTTATTTATTCATGAGAGTCAGAGAGAGAGAGAGAGAGAGAGGCAGAGGCAGAGGGAGAAGCAGGCTCCCCACTGAGCAGGGAGCCCAATGCGGGGCTCAATCCCAGGACCCTGGGATCATGACCTGAGCCAAGGGCAGACGCTTAACCATCTGAGCCACTCAGGCACCCCGAATTATGTGAGTTCTTTATGTGTTTTGGATTTATCAGATATATGGTTTACAGATATTTTCTCCCATTCCAAAGATTGCTTTTTCATTTTGTTGGTGGCTTCCTTTGTTGTGCAAAGCATTTTTGTTTGATGTAGTTACAACTGTTTATTTTTGCTTCTGTTGCCGTGCTCTTGGTGTCATATACAAAAAATCATTGTCAAGACCAATGTCAAGGAGCTTTACCTGGAGTTTATGGTTCCAGGTCTTATGTTTAAGTCTTTAACCCATTTCAAGTTAATTTTTGTGTATGGTGTAAGATAGGGACCAATTTAACTCTTTTGCATGTAGGTATCCAGTTTTCCTAGAACCATGTATTAAGGATTTCCCCATTGCGTATTCTCGGCTTCATTGTAAAATATTAGTTGACCATATATATGCAGGTTTATTTCTGGGCTCTAGACTCAGTTCCACTGGTCTATGTATCTATTTTTATGCCAGCACCATACAGTTTTGATTACCATAGCTCTGGATAGTTTGAAATCAGGAAGTGTGAACCTCCAGCTTTGTTCTTCCTTTTCAAGATTGCTTCGACTATTGGGGTCTTCTCTGGTTCCATATGAATTTTATGACTGTTTACTCAATTTCTTTAAAAAATGCCATTGGAATTTTGATAGGGATTGCATTGAATATTAGACAGTTTGGGGCAGTATAGACATTTTAACAATATTATTTCTTCTAATCAATAAAAATGGATATATTTCCATTTATTGACATATTTAATTTCTTTCACCAATCATATAGTTTTCAGCGTATATAGATCTTTCATCTCCTTGGTTAAATTAATTCTTAAAAATTGTATTGTTTTGATGCTTTGTACATGGGATTTTCTTAATTTCATTTTCAGATAGTTTGTTGTCAGTGTGTAGAAAGACAACTGCTTTTTGCATGTTGATCTTGTATTCTACAACTTTACTGAGTTCATTTATTAGTTCTAATAATTTTTTTGGTAGAGTCTTCAGAGTGTTACTCTTTACTAGAATATTGTAGATCAGTAAATCAGCTAGGGTTGAGTTAGCCAAGATTACACAGACGGCAGGTGGCTGACAAGAATCTATACCACAATGTGATTCCAAAGCCAGGTTCCTTCCTCCTCGTAGGGGAACTGCCTTATGTAGCCTATCTCTACAGTGAGAGCTTCCATGAGCTCTGTGTGAAGCACTTACAGAATGACCCTCAGAGAAATTTCCTGATCACTTAGTGATTACTGACCTTTTAGCAAAGCAGACTGCCTTCACAGGAGAGTGCCAGACCTGACATTTTATGCCTTAGTTTAGCATTTCTCAAAATGTGGAATGTGAGCTACCTATTCTTCTTATGAAAATTCTAATAGTTGCATATTTATTTTAATGTTTCCAATAACATAATGAATTGTTATAGCAGGAGAAAGAGAAATTTTTCTCTATAAACAGTTCATTGAGTAAGACACTGGTTATTTTAAAGAAAACATTATGTAAATAAAAATATAGGTGGTATGTGGTCATGGCAAAAAAATCATGGAAGGAAATCATGGGAGGGAACAAATTATATTGAAGTACAGTTATCAAAACATTAGAAAAAACCAAATTATAATATAGTAATATATGTGTTTCTTGAAGACATTAAATAACTAGTTTTAGAGGCAGGTCTAATAACAACTGCAATTTTGAAAGAGTGATGAGCATAAATGTTCTTTTGAGAAATCTGCAGTAACTGTCATAAGACAGAAAAATATCTGTGCTTCCTCTTGGTGCCAAAGTCACTGGTATTCTAATACTACTGTGCTTTATTGCTTACATTTATAACTTAAAGAACAATACATCTCAGAAGTTAGTGAAATTTAGATAGGATTCTTCCCCTTTAAATGCTCTTTGAATTAAGAACCTCTGGTCAAGTGTTCAAATGAGTGGGTTTAAATCCCACTATTCAGATGTAACAGTTGTGTTACCTTAGCAAGAGACAGAGGCTCTTTAAGCTCCTAAAAGGGGAGAAGGATAATGAGAAATGAGGATTATGAAGTATATATGTTTGTAGTATCAACATTATGCACATTAAAAACTTGGTATAGTGCTTAACACAGTGTAGAAACTCAATAAATATTATAAACTTGCTCCTACTGTTCGAATGACAGTGGGAAGGGGCAATCATTTAGCCAGCAAGGGCTGCATTCTAGGCATAGTCCAATTATCAGAGACCTACTCGATTCCTTAATTTCCCCAAAGGGCTCAAAGGAAAGGATTCCATTTTCTGCAGGAAATGCATGATCACACTAAATGACTTTGTTTTCGTTTAAACTGGCCTATTGTGACTAAGGAAAAATGATTCCACTGAGGCATGCATGTAGAATAGTGGATGAAAATATGGATACTAAATACTCCTAGAATTTTTAGGGTACACAATAATGGGGAAAGATAATATACACAGTGACACTGTCTAAAGCAGTAAGCATCGAAAAGTGATGACATTACAAAAGGGAACAGAATTTACCAAGGTATTTTGTGAGTAGAGAAAGGATCAGGATTTTCTCTTTCTAATGTACTCTACTGTACTATTGTATAGGTTGGATCCACTCTGTGAAATAGTGCCCTATTATGGGTTAGAGAGATGCAAACTCCCTCATGATCTGCTCCACTTTAATGCTTTTAAAGTGAGTGAGTTTAATATTAAAAATGAAAAATGTGCAGGCAGATTTTACCTAATGGGAATTTGTCCACTTTGCTTCTTGGTAAAAACCCTGCATCAGGAATGATATTTGGGAAGAGTTGAGATAAAAGAGTTTGAAAATAGTTATTGATGAGATGTGATACTTAGTGTTAAGTAGAAACCATGAAAGATCATTCCCAGTTCACCTGAATGGGAAGTTAACAGTGCACACTGCTCTTGTAATGGGGCTGATATGCAAGTCTTTGGAGAGGATGATATATGTGAAGAGAAGTCCATGGAGAGGACATTATGATATCAAGACAATGACAAAACAAATTTCAATGCAAATCTATAGAGACCATATTACAATGTCAAGGCAATGGCAAAATGTAAGTCTAGAGAGACCATTTTACAACGTCAAGACAATGGTAAAACAATGTCGCTGAAAGATTATTGAGACCACATTGCCATGTTAAATTACAATGTCAAAACATTATCATTGCAAGTCTTTAGAGATCATGTACCTTTTTAAAACTAAGAGCAAAAACAATGGGCCTTGAAATAGCAAACAATGAAACAAAAAAATTTTCTGTAAGTCCCTGTTTCTATCAAGAGAAGGTGTTAAAAATGTAGAGGCAAGTCAAAAGGTTTTTAAAGAAACGTAAACAATGACAAGTTATAAGATTGTGCAGTGCATGCACTTAGCATTTAACTTTATTCTTGCTTTCAAGAGACTAAAGTGTCTCAAGTAGTAATGCTCCAAACTTCAGAATTAGAGTGGCAAACAAGTATACCCAAAGGCTGACAAAAAGTCAGGGATGAAAGACGATGAGGTATTAGGTCCATGTAAACACTTGATTGATACAACTACAATCTCACTCTGTTCTCTAAATAACTGGTTTATTGTTCTAATTATTCAGGTGAGTTGTCTTCATGGCATGAATTTCACAAATCCTTCGTTTCTGTGTCCTGCTTCGTCTGTGACCTTTGTTTGGGATGTGGCATCCACTGCTCACTGTTTGACTTAGATTCAGCTAAGTTATTGCTATCTGTCAATCACTGTGCTGGGTGCTGTGTGTAAAGTGGATCTTCCCTCTCTTAGCAGCTGGGAAGAGTAAGGAAACCACCCATACAAGGTGGTGCTAACAAATGAAGTGTAGAAAGAGGGCTTTCTAATGGCAGCCCTGCTGCGCACCTGCTTTGTGAATTTGGGGACCATCTGACGAAGCTATGTTCAGGGTTCTCTGTTGATAAAACAGGGAGAATATACATGTGGTAGTACTTATGTTCTAGAAACTAGACTGGCAATAAAAGGCTGTGAAACTTTGAACAGGATGCTCAGCTTCTCTGGGTTTATATATCTGTATAATGAAAGTGTTGATTGTGATCACACAGGCCCTTCTCTAGTTCTACATTTGTTGTTTAGAATTAACTAAAATGTTTATGGTAGTTATGAACAATTAACTGTTAAAACTATCATCATAACCCTTTCCACCACACACTCAAAACAGATGCCATTCTTTATAGGATTTAATCTATGTTAAGATTTTTACAAGTGAATTTGCTGCAGACTTTTAAATTAAAACTATGGCTCTAAATACTTACTGACATGATCATGTACCCATGTATACACCTGCCATTTTGACCTCGCCCTCTTCATAGGCTCATCCTTACTCAGTCTGCTCTATAATTATCATTCTTCTCTCAAAGCTTGCAATGTCTAATATTCAACAGATCATATAAGTCTCTGCTCACACCAATCCTTCAATATTATTCCATCATTTTTTATTAAGGTGAATTCTTTACCCAACTCCATGCTTCAACTCCTTTAATCTGTGCTTCTGTGAAAGCTGGAATGAAATTACTAAAATAAAAATATGGCAGTTCTTTCTTTAAAATCCTTTGATGGCTCCTCCTTGTCTACAGCATGCACACACGCACACCTGAAATGATACCTGTTCATGGCATGGAAACCCTTCGGAGCAGTCTCTTGTAGAACACTTCAGTCTCACCTAGCTCTTCTGTACCTAATTTCAGTTTTCTAGCCATTCTAAACTGCTACTGGTCTTGCTCTTTTTAACTTCTTTAGTTCTGTAACAAAATGTCTCCTCTGTATGTTAGTATAAAATTTATCGTAAAATTTTAATTTTCTTTTTTACAAATTTACTTTCTTTTTTATTTGTATAAAAATGAATATGATAAAATCAAATTTAAAAAATGAATCTATGATTAATTAGTCTTGAAGAAATTATAGTTCATCCTACACAGAAGCATGGAACCCAGAAAGTTCTGTGTTTGCAATAATGAATAGCTCTGACCTCTTTATACACTTTTTTGTCCTTTTCTCCTATAATCTTTCCTTCCATATCTAGTTGTTATGTTATTTTGGAAGTAAGGCCCATGATTGAAAGGATTACATCAGGATTAGTACTAGTGACACAAGTTCCTCAATAATCATTGATTTACTTGTGCATCCTAGAGAATTTAACATACCTCTACAACAAGCACATGCATTTGGAAATACGTTATTTCAAAATACTAAAAACTACACCCTACGCTCCTGACAACAGTGTCATTCTCAAGTAAAGGTATTATTTTTTTTTAATTTAATTTTATTATGTTATGTTAATCACCATACGTTACACCATTAGTTTTTGATGTAGTGTTCCATGATTCATTGTTTGCGTATAACACCCAGTGCTCCATTCAGTACGTGCCCTCCTAAATACCCATCACCAGGCTAACCCATGCCCCCACACTCCTTCCCTCTGGAACCCTCAGTTTGTTTCTCAGAGTCCATAGTCTCTCATGGTTTTTATCCCCCTCCGACTGTCCCCCCTTCATTTTTCCCTTCCTACTATCTTTTTTTTTTTTTTTTTAACATATAATGTATTATTTGTTTCAGAGGTACAGGTCTGTGATTCAACAGTCTTACACAATTCACAGTGCTCACCATAGTCCATACCCTCCCCAATGTTATTTTTATTTTCTTTAAGGCAGCAATTACCTTGCTTTTCCAGTTTGGTTGGCATCCTTTCCCTCAGTTTACTCATCTGTAAAACGGGGATTAAAAAATACCTATTTCTTGAGTTATTTGGGAATTAAATGAATTAATGCCTAAAAGCTCTGGGTACAATGCCTGGTACTGAGTAAAACTAATGATGGAATGATTACTGTTCTTCTCTCACCTAATTAGACAAGAAATCAGAATTTTCAGAGAAAAAATAATATTTTAACCAGGAGATAATATACCTTATGTTGAGGCTCTCTTTCCTACATGGTCAACTTTGGAAATAGGATTTGTTATTTTTTTTTTTTTAAGATTTTATTTATTTATTTGACAGAGAGAGACACAGCGAGAGAGGGAACACAAGTAGGAGGAGTGGGAGAGTGAGAAGCAGGCTTCCTGCTGAGCAAGGAGCCTGATGTGGGCTTGATCCCAGGACCCTGGGATCATGACCTGAGCCGAAGGCAGACGCTTACTGACAGAGCCATCCAGGCATCCCGGAAATAGGATTTGTTATTAGTCATTTATTCACTGATATGATCTACAGACATTGTTGTATCTCTTTCTGATTTCATGATAATTCGGAAATGAGAATCTCATTCCTTAGTGAAGCCATTCAATTATCAGCAATCATAGCAGGAAGATTTTGGAAAGAAGAAGCCCCCTTGGAGAACTCAAGAAAATGCTTTATTCCATTACCACAGAAGGATCCTGTGGCTACAGCAACCCAACTTGTTTCCCACCCACTGGTACCTGCCGGGAAAACTTTATATTATGCTACTGCCTGTAAATTTGTATTTCTTATATTGGGATTGGAGAGCTAAGAAAAGACATATGGGACTGTGCTCTCTCCCCCCTCCCCCCTTGCCCAATCTCTATATATATATCCTGGTTTAATGTCTTGGGAATATACAAAATACTAAGTATAGAAACTACTTCTGTTATGAGGTATTCCCAGCAGGTGTCAAGAGAACATTGGATGAACCATTGTTCTCACTACAAGACTGATGGAGTCATCCTGTAAAAACATAACTCTGACATAAATCAAATGAGTATTATTCATTAAATAACTGATTGATCCACAAGTCTGTCTCCTGAAACACCAAGAAATAAATGCTCTATGAGGTAAAGGTTCTAACTTTCTCCTTTTTCTCAAGAATTTTTGCTTCCAAGTTTAGGACTCCTTATTTGCTTGTTACAATGATAACTGGAACATGAAACTGAGGGTTTTTCCTTTGAAGGAGCTCAGTACTCTGCTTGAAAAGAAATTTTCTACTCCCTTGAAATATCATCTTACTTCTTATTATTCACAATAGTAGAAACCTGTGAATGAACAAAGACCAAGAGATAAAATTGGGAGGTTATAAATTGAATTTAAGACATCAAATCCAAATAAGGATTTAGTCAGAAGTACTAAGTTATTCTGATACAACTACAGAGTAAAATAAAAAGTGATGGAGGGATTTTCTATAACTCATTTTAACAGCAACACAGATGTTTTCAGTTGGATCTTATAGAAGTAAAATTCATTTTCCTCCACAACATTCATATTCTCCATTTCAATTCTCTAACTCCAGGAACTATTTTACTTTGCTAATTCTCTTTTTAAACTTTACTTTGAAATAATTTTGAATGTAAAGAAAAGTTGCAAAAAGAGTATAGAGAGTTTTGGTGTACCTTTCATCCAGCTTCCCCAACTTGTCCTATATAACCACAGTACAAGTATCAAAACCAGGAACTTCGTGTTGGTATAATACTAATTATTAAACTAGAAACTTAATTTGAACTTCACTAATTGTTCCACTAAGGTTCTCTTCCAGGTTCAGAGTCCAGTCCAGGATTTTACAGTGCATTTAGTTGTCATGTCTCTTTAATCTCCTCCAGTCTGTAGGAGTTCCTCAGCCATTCTTTGTCTTCCATGATCTTGAGAATTTGAAGGGTCTAGACAGTTCTGTGGTAAAATGTTTCTCAATTTGGGTTTGTCTGCTGTTGCCTCATAACTAGATTGAGGCTATGTAGTTTTGGCAAGAATGCCAGCCACAGTGATGCAGTGCTCTTATCAATGCACCATAGCAGGGGACTATTAAGTACCTGTCAATAGGTCTTATTACTGATAATACTAATCTTGATCACTTGGTTAGGTGGTACTTGTCAGGTTTCCCTATTATAAAAAGTCACAATTTTTTTTTTGCTGTAATTAACAAATATCTTGGTACAGATACTTTGAGACTATTCAAATGTACTGTTTCTCCTCAAATTCTTGTCTATTGATGTTAGCAACCATTGACGGGTCTTGTCTACAATGATTATTCCTTTGGTGTCTGCTTGATGGTGGTTTTTGAATTTCCTTCATTACACTCACAGGTATTAATTAGCATTCTTCTTTGCAGATGAGCTGTCTCTTCTCATTTATTTATTTATAAAATCATTTAATTATATCAGTGTAGACTCATAGATGTTTATTTTATTCTATGGCTTATAATCCAGCACTCGCATTACTTTTTTTTTTGCTCAAATTGTTCCAGCTTTGGCCATTGGGAGTTCCTTCATGTTGGCCCCTGTGTTACTTTGACATGCTTCCATCCACTTTTAAGTACTTCTTTACCTTCCATCACCATAGCTATTCCAGGATACTCTTGGGCTTCTCTGTTCAGCACACTTCTCTAAGGAGACTGGTTTCCCTTTATTGAAGAATGGTGTTTAGAAACTAAGATTTGGGTGTTAGGTATGCTTATTGGTCATGGGTATCATTGCTTCTAGGACCTCTCAGGGAACAGAAGTTGTATACATATATACAAGCTTGCATATACATCTATATTTATTTCTGTATCTTTCTGTGCACATATAGTAAAAACATGAGTTCATACTTATATCTCTGTCTTAAATCCAAAACCACAGGGTCATTCTAGTTGTCTTCTTTCCTTATCTGTAACTTTTTCTCCACCTATGATAAACCTGACTCTCATTATCTATAAAATATTTATTTTTAGCATATCCATGAGTAGTTTCAGAATTGCTAACCCATATCCTTGTAAGAAACACATTTAGTAATGTGAATACAGTGTTTGTGTACAGTTGTTTTGGTCTTTAGTCTTAGATTGTCCAAACAAGACACTGCTTCCTCAGTGATGTAGGTTAGTTCTTTTCTTCCACTTCAGTGTGGTTATATTACTTATTTGAAATATATAGTTATATTTATTTGCCAGAGCTTGCATTCTGTTTTGGGTTCCCCCACATCCTGATCAATTTTAATTATCTTTCTGGAATGTGAACAGATACTATGGTTCTAAAAGTCAGAGCTATACAAAGTGGTATACTCAGCGAGATGTCAGATGCTCCCCATCTCTACTCATTCCTTTTCTACCTTTCTTCTGCCTCTTTTCCACTTCTCCTTCAACAGAGCCAATCTTTTTAGTTTCTGGTTCATCTTTCTTTTCCAAAAATGTGTAGAGATGTGTATAGTTTCTTATAACCCCTTCTTTCTTACTAATCCCAATACTCTTTATATTTTTTATTTATTTTTCTTAGTTTCAGATTTTATGCAATAGTGTAATATTAGTTTATATTTTTTATTTATTTATTTTTTAGTTTCAAATTTTTATTGTGGATAGTGTAATATTAGTTTCAGGTGTAGAATTTAGTGTTTCATCACTTACCTACAACACCCAGGGCTCATCACAAGTGCCTTTATCTTTGATACAGGTTCTTTTCCTAAGATTCAAAAATCCCCTGAAGATTTTATAAACCATCTTCCAGATCATTACCATCAGAACTTCAAGTGGTCAATGACCCTGTCAGATAACGTCTCATTATTTCAGATAATGATTTTTGCTACCCCTAACTTTACAAAAGCTTTGTTGTTATTACTATTTATTTATGAGGGCTTTGTGTCCACTGTGTGCATTTGATTTCATTTTCAGAGACTGTATACCACCCCTGAGAAACAGATCACAAAAAAGATTGTTTTCACTAAAAAAACAATTAGAAATAGCAGGCTTCATTCAGCTTCAGAATTCATCTTCTTGGAAGGAGGCAGGTAGCATATGTGTT
The DNA here is from genome assembly GCF_029215605.1 of Mirounga angustirostris. NCBI lineage: Eukaryota > Metazoa > Chordata > Mammalia > Carnivora > Phocidae > Mirounga > Mirounga angustirostris. Next base: position 65,589,838 of record NW_026991717.1, on the reverse strand, counting down.
TTCTGTCCTTGACCACGTCTAATCTACTCCTTAACTTCCATGGCATGCAGCCTCTCCACTCTTACAAGGCTATGGGAACGGATTCTCCACAAAGAAAGCAGCAGGCACACCATCAAATGACATTTCATTCTTTCTTTAATGATCCATTTCTTTGCTCTTAGAACAAGTCTGTAAAGATTACAAGTGTGTCTCAGGGGAAAAAAAAATAAAAGTATAGTAGAGCCAAAACTTGAGCAAGTTCACAAAGAATCATAAGGGGGTGGACGAGGCATTAGAATATAAATAGAAAGTACAGTATTAGGTCCAAACAAATGCTTTCAAAGTCTTTGTGTGCACTGACAGCTTCAGATATTTGATGTAAATGAATTTTTCCTTAGAAACAATGGAATCTGTAGCTTCGGGTGGCAATGTTTCTTTTCTAAACCTCGCTTTTCTTTTCTTTTCTTTTCTTTTTTCTTTTTTGTTCCTGAGGTGAAAGCAGAGCTAACTTAGGTATGTATTTGCATCAGAAAGACTCCCCAGCAGCATCTATACTAGGCAGTGATCATTTTTTCATTACTTTAGGTACCTACTTGTTTGCAATTCTTCTTTGTAAGCCTCCTGTTCTCCTCTCCACAAAGCACAAACACAGTCACTGTCACACACAGACACATAGACACAACTCAGATGATGACGGCGATTGGCATTGCCATTTTCATTGAATATTTCAAGGTGAAGCCTATATTCCCACTACCTGTGTTTTATGCTTTTGAAATCCCATCAATTTGCGAAAATCTGCTCATCTCCATTAATGGCACTTCCATTTACCCAGGTTCTTACACCAGAAATGTGAGAGCGATTCCTGGCACCTCCTCTGTCCCACAGAACCCCCACCCCAATCAATCCATCATTAAATCTTCTGGAATCTCCTTATAAAATATATCTTGAATCTGTCCTCTTTTCTTTACTTGTTGCTGCCACTCTAGTCCAGGCAGGCTCTTCCTCTTGCCTGCATATCTGACTTCCCCTGCCCCTGCTGTAATTTCACCTCCAGAAGAACCAGAATGAGTTCTTGAAATTTAAATATCATTCCATTCTGCTAATTAAATGTCTCCAGCCCCACTGCCCATGGCTTTTTCAGGGTACTTAGGAGAGACTCTGAAATCCTTACAATACATACGGGAAGTTGCACGCTGTGCCCACTGCTTGCCCAACGATGTCCTTTCGCTCTACTTTTCTCCGGCTCTCTGGGATATGGCCACTCTGCCCTCCTTGTCAGTTCCTAGACAAATAACCATGCTTTTTTCACATCTCAGCACTTGAAAAGTTCTTGCCTCCCTCTCTTCACCTAATTTCTACTATTCCTCCAGGACACTTACTCAAAGATGTTCTAACTCCCAAACCAAATCTCAATTCCCTAGTATTATTCTCTCCTACCACCCTGTATCTTCCTTTAGAACAACTATCACAACTTCAAATGATTTAGGTGCTTGGATTTGTGTCTTCTTGTTCACTGTATATTCCAGACCTGGCACAGTGCCCAGCATATGGTAAATTCTCAATAAATATTTGACAAATAAATTATGTTAATTGTATGCACAATCTCAGACCATTAACAGCACTGTTCAGGAAAATCATAAAAACTGGTGAATTGTATATCACTTTCTCCCAAAGTGTTTTGCATATACCTTTGTTTTCAAATGAATGACTAACAACCCACTCTCATTACCATCATCATGAAGCACCCCCTACTGCAACTGGCCCACCTACTCATCTCTTCTAGCTTGACCCCTGTGAATAAGCAGTGGCAGGGCCCACTTTGGGAGGGGATTTGAAGGATGCCTGGAAACATGGCCAGTTCCACTTCTACTAGCAGTAATACCATGAGGTCCTCAATTTTTAGCTTATTGCATTAAAAACTCCCTACAGCAAAACTGCTATTTGGAGAAATAATATGTTAGCCATTATTAGTGATTACTGTCATACCCCAAGACAGAATGGTCAGCTAGTCAGAGACCAAGATGTTCAAGGGAAAGAGACATAATATGGGTACAATTTGATTGAGGAAGAACTATAAATGCCAAGAAATATTAAGATATTCTCTGGAGGTGGGTGTAATGAGGAATTTGGGCAGCATTATTTCACAGAGAACCTTAGAGGTGGGTTGCTAGGTGTCCATCAAGGAAGCTGGATCATCCAAGGGATGTTGAAAACAGTGGAGTTGGACATTTATGGGGACAAGAGTTCAGAAGAAGCATTAACAAATCATACTTCTCTCTCTAGCTTGGCTTTTCCTGTCAAACTTCATCCTCACACAGAATGTTAAGCATTTGTTTTTCTTGAGGAAAACAGACAGGCTGGACCATAAAGATACAAAGGCAGTAAGCACGCAGTTACAGTTCCTCTGGCTGTCTGTGCTGGATGGTGAGCACAAACTTTCACACACTTTGCTTCAATCACTGTGCCTGAACTCGGTGCTCCTGAACTGGCCCCCCTCTCCTGGGTTCCAGACCTGAGATGACCTCATTTTACCTGGGCAGGGACCTAAGGTTCTGTTTCCCCAGCCTGCTTTGCTGACTCTAACTTTGAATCGAATACTTTTCTGTGAGGGCTTGCTTTCAGCATTCCTCTACCAGGACTCTGTGTAGACTTCTGAGAGTTTCTCAGTATAATGAGTCTGATCTCTTTCCTATCACCTTGCCATTGTACAGTCTATAAAATGCTTTCAAAACTATTTTCTCATCTGATCATTATAGCAATCTTGTGAAATAGAAATACATTTTATAGATGAGGAAACCGGTTCCCTCTTCAGATTAGGTTGACTTGCTCTTTTCTCTTTGTTTGGACTTAATTATTAGTAATAGAATACTAACCGATTCTAATGAGGCAGGTAATGGTCTCTTGGGCCAGCTGCCAATTTAAAATGACTCAAATGGAAAATAACTAAAACAAGAATGGAATGTTCTAGAATACCTGCAAACCACAAATCCATAGTCTTCAAAGCCACAGAAACCTGGCCTATGTTGAGATGGATTGAGCAAGGTATCGTGATTGTGGAATAAATGACGGTAATGGGCACTTAAACTGATATTGAGGACTTCTTCTCTAGAGCATGCAAAGACTAGGGATGTATCTTGAGTTGGTATTCTGGTCAAAGAGAGTCTGGATTCAGTGAGCCATCATCTAAAGCTGAAATTAGCTTCTGTTATTTACCAGGGTTTTAAATTCAGTGCAGCGAGTGACTCCAGGCTGTTTTGGCAAACATTACAAACTTGCCACTCTTCCTCCATTGGGCACAGGGCAGCAAGCATATGTGAAGGCTGACAACATTCCTCTATCTGCTGGTTTGAGCATATATGGGGATCAGAGCAATGACACAGAAAAAGGCCAGTCATAAACCCAGATAAAAAATGGTACACTTGAAAAACTTAGTGGGAATTTTCATGGTGATTTCATCTCTGAATCTAATTAAGTTCTCTATAGGCTTTCAGGCAAACATAGCATTTTCTAAAATTACTCCCAAGTTGCCATATTCACCAGTATTCTTTTCAAAGTAAGTTGTATACACAGCATATATATATATACACAAAATTATTCTACATAGTGAAAACCCACATGTAACCATGTTTGCTGGTCAAGATTCTCCATGTGCTCTTTTGAGAATCCTTTTATATGCAAATATATGCAATATCTTCCTTTTAATATTTGCCTGCAATTGCAGGGGGATTGACTTCTTTTTTTTTTTAGGAAACATGAGTTGGGATTTCCCTGTACTTATGCATCCTTTGCATCTGAAAAGCACTTAATATCTTTCAGATTGTAATATATTTACATTGTTCTTGGCATTGCCATCCATTTACTGGTTTAAGGCACAGAGGTCAAATTCATCTCAATTCCTTTGCTATAAAATGGGATAATTAAAATTCAGAAAAATTAGGTGCTCTGAAGCATAATGAATCAGCAGCAGAGAAAAGAGGAAGAGAATTCATTTATTTAGGGCTTGCCATATACTAGATAGAAGGGCTCTCTTAAAACATTATCTAATTCAGTCCTTACCACAACCCTGGGAGATAGGTATTATTCCTGCTTCACAGACAAGGGAACTGAGGCTCAAAGGGATTAAGTGATTTACCCAAGATCACACAGTTAAGTGGCAGAGCTGAATTAAAATCTAAATCTATCTGCCTGAGAGCCCTGTTTCTTCCATTATGTGCGTGGTCCCTTAGATCTGAACCGGGACTCTCCCAAGATCAAGTATTTTCCTCAATCTGTCCTTTGGAATACACAATCCTTTAAGGCAACTCTCACAAATGATGTTCAATAGAAACCATGTTGTTGTCTGTTCCCTGGTAGAGTGAGCTGTCTAATTCTAACATGGTTTCCCAAGCTATGTGTTCCTCGCTTTTCTCTAGATTTACTCCAGAAAGTGTGTAGAGGGGGCAATGGGAGCTGTGATTTGCTAAGTCATGAATATCCAATCAGTGAGAGGTACTTTGATTTGTAACCGAGGTACTAAGTGCTCTCCTAGAAGTGCACAGCTTTCGACTCCAGAGCAAACTGTGACCTCTCTGGTAGGTGGAGGAGGTAGTGCTTCCTGTCCCTAACCCTTTCCTTGTGATTATTCTAAAGAGGCAACAGCCCCAGAGGGGAATTCTGGGTTCCTGAGCAAAGCAATTTGGGTAGCAATACAACGGAGAGCAGTGAAACAGAAGTTTGTTCTGTTCACTCAGAGTTGGGACAGATTTTGAATCTGTGTTTTCCAAAAATGGCCATAACTATTTCTCCCACCTCCCACAACTCTTCTTATGACATGATTTTAACATTCCTTCCACTGGGAGGTAGGCTGTACAGTTGCTCCCTTGAATCTGAACTGACTGGTGACTGTGGCAGAAGGATGCTCTGTGACTTGAAAACCTAGATTAGTAAAAGTGATACAGCTTCTGCCTGGTTCTTGTGCAATGCCCATTCTTGGAAACCAGTCCACATGCTGCAAGGAAGTCCAAGTAACTTGTGGAGAGGCCCACATGGAGATCCACATGGAGAAGAACTAAGACCCCCACTTCCTCAGCTCTGGCTGAGCTTCCAGCTGACAGCTAATGTCAACTTAGCAGTTAGGTGAGTGAGCCAACTGGGAAGCAGATCTTACAACCCTCAGCTGAGCCACTCAGGTGATCTGTGTGGAGAAATACAAGCCTTCCCACAGCACCCTGCCCAACTTACAGACGAATGAGTTAAATAAATGTTTTCATTGTAAGCCACTAGATTTTGGGGTAGTTTGCAACTTGAACAGAGAGCAAGGCATAGACATCAAAAATAATGGAAAATCACTGAAAAGTAGCTTATGTATACAAATAGCTTAGATAGGTAAAGGCATACTCAGGTCTCATAAATTCCTACAGTTAAACACAAAAGGAATTTTTAGTTAGTTCCTTGCCTTTAAAGATGAAATTTATATAGTTGTGTATTTGGTATAAAATGTCCAGTAAGTGTTCTAGTCAGAGAGTTTGTCTTTGCTCATTCCTTTGAAAAGTGCAACATATACTGAATAGACCATGGACTCCAGAGAAAGAGAATTCTAAGAAGATAGAAGAAAAGGAAAACGTTGATAATGTTGCATGAGATCTGCATGTGCATAAATGCAACAGTAACAATATCATTTTGGGACTACACCATTCCATCCTTTTAAAAACTCAAAGATATTAAACAAGTTTTTTGTACAGCAATATTTTAGACTAAAAAAAAATTTTTTTTAATTAAGTTGCCAGCACCCTGTGATAGCTTTTCACAGTCAGGCAATTGTTTCTCTAAAACATTGTTCTATTTTTGCCCATTCCTTTTTGCCTTTTCTCAACCAGGTCCTCTACTTCTATTTCTCCATCCTTCTTGGTTTCCAAGACTCTAGTCAATTTTCACCCTGAAACATTACAGCTAAAGTAATTCGCAAGTCATTCTAACCATTTTGTTTATATTATTCATTGACTTCCTGTGAATTATCCTCACCATTTCCCACCTTTATTTTCATAATAATAAACATTTATTGAAGGCATACTATGTCCCAGCTATCTTGAGGTTGTCTTCAAGGTTCTCATTCCTCCCTGCTTCTCTATTTGTATCACCTAAACTTCAATTCCTCATTTTGTAACCTAAATTCTTCTCTTGTAACCAGTCTTCTCTTCATGTCACCTGATGGTTTTCCTTTTAATCTCACCCCCAAGTTTATTTTAAAAATGTTGTTTTAGGGGTGCCTGGGTGGCTCAGTCAGTTAAACATCTGTCTTCGGCTCAGGTCATGATTCCGGAGTCCTAGGATCAAGCCCCACATCCGGCTCCCTGTTCAGCGGAGACTCTGCTTCTCCCTCTCCCCCTGCCCCTGCTTGTGCCCTCTCTCTCTCTCTCTCTGTCTCGCACTCTTTCAAATAAATAAATAAAATCTTTTTTAAAAATGTTGTTTTAAGTTCAGTCCTATTTTACTGGGGCTTAGAACCCTCCCAGGTAGCCATCTCAGACTTCCTATCCTCCTTTCTTCAACTAGCAGTTCTTTCTGTTTGCTTCTCTCCTACTTACTCTGGCAATTACTGGAGTCACACAGTAATTTATCTTGTTTGTCTTGTCTCTCCCAGAAGAATTTAAATTTAAATTATATTTCTTCAAAAACAGCCTATTGGTTTAAACTCTTCTCATTTGTTCTATAATGTGGTCAATGACAAAAGCATGTGACAAATACTTAACAAAATGGAAAAACAAACGTCTTCATGATTAATCTGTTGAATTTGCAAATGAGGGCTACTCTACATACAAGAAGATAGATTATGGATATTAGAAATGGGTGAGAAGTAAATGTATTCATTTTAACACATCTTATTCTTATTAACATATTTAAGTGTGGGTTGTTCTGAGCTCTTCAATATTATAGGTGTATGGAGAAGAAGGGATCTATAAAAACACAATATTTTAAAAGGTAGATCAATAGAAGATATGGTACTTAATTTTTAAATGTTTAAATTCTAGAATAGTTACCAACCTCTTTAAATTTGTTCATCAATAAAATACTCAGATTTACATGAATTAAGTTACATGTTTTGGAAATTAACAGTAATAAGATACTGCACAATTATGAGCTCATGGAGGTTATAAACTGGTTATTTTCCATCACTTATAGATGTGGCTCACATAATTATCCTTCCTCACTTTTCACCTTATGTATTCTCATATATTAGTGGGCTTCCCAACAATCTTCCTGTTTCTTCTCATTATGTAGAGTTGCTTTTCAGTGTTGTTGAAAATGGTGTTGAAAAGAGGACAAGCAGTGTCAGCTGGTGATGTTAATTGCTGCCCACAGCCAAAGAAATGAGGCAGAGATGGGTGCTCAGCATATGCTTAATGCTAGACCCCTCCCCCTTCATCTAAATGGGTTACCACATTCCTGCTAATGGTCTACACCCCAACTTGGAAAACCATCTGAGTCAAAACACATCTACTGCTTGTTATCTAGTGAAAGGGGCATCTTGAGAACAGAACCAAAAATAAAGGCTTTTGAACTACCTGTGTATTTTAATTTCTTATGTAACTGAGACAACGGGTTGCTTTTGTTGTGGCACAAAGTGAAGCCCAGATTTCACGTCCACTTGTCGTAGGAAAGGCCCCCTCTGCCGTGAGGGTAGAGAACTGTGTGAGCCCCAGGTCAGGGCTTTTGTCAGGGGGCTTTCCCTTGTGCCCAGAGTAACACTGTTGTAGCTCACTGAGTATCTCATCTGGAAGTAGAGGCAGGAGATTCCAAGTCAGTGTAATCTGCCTTGGACCAGGCATTGTAGTATTGGGTATGTTCTTCAAGGGAGGACTAGATGTAATAAAGTCTGACTGACAAGTTGTCCTTATGCCACAACAGAGTTCATGCAGTTTAGCTAGTTCTTTTTTTTTTTTTTTAAGATTTTATTTATTTATTTGACAGAGACACAGTGAGAGGGGGAACACAAGCAGGGGGAGTGGGAGAGGGAGAAGCAGGCTTTCCGTGGAGCAGGGAGCCCGATGCGGGGCTCAATCCTGGGACCCTGGGACCATGACCTGAGCTGAAAACAGACACTTAACAACTGAGCCACCCAGGCGCCCCAAGTTTAACTAGTTCTGTTGGGTACCTAAGTGTAATCATTTAGAACTGCACTGTCCAATATGATAGCTACCAGCCAGCTGTGGCTACTGAGCACTCGAAATGTGTCAAGTTTAAAACGAGATGTGCAGTAAGAATGACTTAGTTCAAAGAAAAGAATGTGATATAATAATTTTTTATAATGAATGAATGTTGCAATAATAATATTTTAGATATATTGAAGTAAATAAAATGTATCATTACAATTAAATATTCACCTGTTTTTTGCACTTTTTAAAGTGTGGCTCCTAGAAAATTTAAAATAACATGTGTAGTTCACATGTTATTTAATTGGGCAATGCTGGTTTGGAGATTTCTAGTAAAGCAGAGCCTGCTTTCAGTCCTGGCCTTAATCCCCTGAAGTCCTTTGCTTTCTCTAAGTCTCACATTCCTTCCTGCATAATAATAGTACTCACCGTACTGTTTTCATGAGGATTAGTTGAGATAATGTTGGTAAAGCAAATTAACTGGCAAATTAAGTGGTACAAAATAAAGACTTAATAAATGTTTAAATCAGAGCCTAAAACTAATATTCCAGAAATCTAGATTCTCTTCTGATTACTAACCATTCATGTGTCATTGGAGGAATCATTTTTTCCCTCTGGCTCTCAGTTTACTTATGTATAAAATTACAGGTTTGTATAAAATATTTTAAATTAATTCATTCAAAATTATTTCATCTCTCATGGTTCCAAGAACTAAGTGTATCAGTGTGTTGGTATGCTGTGTGTTGGTATGCTCTGTGTTACTTAAGGGGAGTCATGATAAAACAATGAGTAAGATAGTATAGTAGAAATCCAGTTATGTCTGCTCAGTTTGCTCTATTCCCCTTTCTGGAGACTTCCTCCTCTGCCATACCCTTATAGTCAGAGCACCATGTTAATATGATATGTCTGTCCGCTGGTCACAGTTGATTGGTGGAGGGGTGGGCACTTTTCTTTCCTGGGAATTAACTGTCTTTGAGACAAGGAATTCCAAATCGATGAGGCTCATTCTTTAGTGGAGGTGATGTTAACTGGAGAGTTATCAGTAATGTCCAATTCCAACTCTGTGAACTGGGAAACAGAGATAGCTAGTCTATGGGATCAGCAAAGAATGAAGCAGATGCATAGAGAAGCAGGAGCCAGAGGAAAAAAGAGAGGACTTGGTTCCTTGTAATGCTCCAGTCCTGCACTCAGTCCCCTCCTGAAAATGGGCTGCAGCCTTTCCTTATCTCATGGGAGCTATCCCTAGGTTCTTAAAACAAAACAAAACAATACAAAACAAAACAAAACAAAGCAAAACAAAACAATCCTCTGATGTTAGTTGAAATAGATTTCCTTTACTCGCAACCTAAAGTGTTCTAACTCACTTGGACACAGTCCTTATATCTAAGCTCATGGTCTAATAGGGGAAACAGGCTCACAAACGAGTCACTTAACACACTGCAAGATGTTATAAGGGACCACAGCAAGAGAACAAGATGCAGCTGGGGAAGGTGTCACCCCAAAAGTAACATTTTGAGGTGGGTCTTAGGAGAACAAAGGGGCTTTTCCAGAAAGAGAAGGAAGGGAGGACATTTGCAGGCAAAGGTAAATACAAGCACAAAGTATGAAAAAGAGTGTCCCATCGAGGAATTAACAAGTAGATTGATTACTAGATAAAAGGATCTATTGGGATCTTTCAGGGTCTCAATTTACTTTTAATTCTAAGCTTCCTTAGGAATCTATAGGACAAAGTGGTAGGGGGTCAAACAGTGTCCTTGGAATAAGGAGACTTGGCTCTTGTCCCAACCCTGAATTGGATTAACTGTATCCCTTTAGGTAATTTGTATCAGTTCTTTGGGAACTGGTTCCTTCATTTAGAAAAGGAGAAGATGGATACATTATCTCTAGGTCCCTTTCAGCTCAAAATTCTGCAATTCTGTAACAAATCAAATACAAAACTTTGTCACTGCTGACAAAGCATTTCTACTAGATTTGACTAGGGCAATGATTTAATTTAGATATGTTTCCTTTCCTGTCAAAACAGTGTGATACGATATATGCTACATCAAGGAAGTCCTGGCCCAAAGACTTACTTATACATAAACTAGAGAATTATGAAAGTGAATTTCAGTAACTAGCATCATCCCTGAGGCCAACATTGTTAGTCCTTCCATGCTTTACTTTGTTCACCTGTGCAATGGGCCCAAAGAAATTTATCATATATCTGGGTATTGCAAAGACCATGAATGGCTGAGTTCCTCGGAGGAAAAAAATTATTCCTGTTTGACTATGAAAAACAAAAACTATTTCCCACGAGGATGTCTCTAAGAATGCTTTTAGAAAAATTGTAGCTATTTAAAAATATCATAGAAGGTGGTAATAGGAATGGCAGATTTGCCAAAAAATCACAGGCTTCCAAGCACAGTCTATTTCTTTCATGTGTATCTCTTGTATTCCCTTCTAACTTGTCTTTGGATATCAGAAAAGGGGATTCTTATTCTTTTTCACTACACACTTGTGCTGATCTTTTGACAGCTTGGTCTTTGAGGTTTTCTCTGTTTATATCCAAGGACAAATCCTCCATGGAAACAAGTGACACACATGTTGTTTGCTGGACACAACTGTTACCAGGCATGGTGTAACTGCTATGTGGAACGCGCTCCTAGCCAAGAGAATGGGGGTTGTAGGCATAGGTGAGGTTGAATAATAAATAACTAATTACAATCACAATGCGTAAGAGGATGATAGAAAAAGGATGTCACATTTCTGTGACTATTGTGTGCCTAGCTTTATGTTTACTATGTTCTTGGGAGACCTCTCTCAAAATACATAGATGCTAATATTTGAGTTTCACTGTTGGTAAGGTAATATTTTTCTTAATGATCATAACCAAGAAATTGACTAGTATCCTATGATTTATAGTGAAATGGCCTGGTACACAAATCCTTTTCTTACCGGCAGTGTCCCTTTCGAAGGTGATTGTCCACACAAATTGTTTAATCCTCAGATAACTGAACTGTTAAGTGTGCCACAATGTCCTGTCTCCACTATGCCAGGTAATTAAGCCACAAGTGTGAAAACATCATAGTCTGTCATACTTAAAGTTTTTTCAAAGCATATTTGTGTGTTATTACTTATTGTTATTAATAAAATTATTATTTTTATCAGAGTGAATCTTACCAGGCTAGTCTTTTGGTTAGTGTTAGTAGCAGAGATTATCCGTAAGTATAACTAGCTTTGATAATATGGACAAAAACTAACAGAATTAGAAGAAAGCAGTTGAGAATTTAAGAGATTAAAGTTAGACCAGATAAATACAAGTATGACAAATTGGTAAGTGGCAAACCTCACAAATGTGGTTTCTACCAGAGTTATCAAAGTATGGAAAGATACAAAATCTAACAGAGTTTAGATAAACAATGGGTAATATTCATAGAAGACAACAATTCTAAGAGTGTTAGAAGTGAATACAAGGTCTCATCAAAGAAAAAAATTTTATGCTTACATTTATGTTATGATATAATCCATAGATAACAAATACTCTTATCTACCTGTGCTTGGTTGGAACAAACAGCACTTTAAAAATCTGTATGAAAGTTTTAGAGATTTGTTTTATATGGTTTTATTTGGTTTTAGTTTCCTAATGCTGAACGGCTGATGTTATAAGTTTGGAAAGGTTTCTGGGAAGATGTTAAAAGTGACAATCCTACAATTGGGAAAGAAGGAGACCTATACTGTGCCAGACATTATACACTGCACATTTTCATATACATTAGTTTATTAAGTTCAGATAGTTTAAGTGCCAACAATAACCTAGTCAGTAAGCAATGGGATCATAATTCTGAATCTAAGTCCAGCTGACTTCCCTTACACTTGGGAGGAGATGACAATTCTTAATGAAGGGCTTCTGAATCAGTATTCATAGTTATTCTACTATATCATAATGAATTTTAAAAATCTACCTTTTAATGTTGGTGATATATACATTTATAAATTCCCAATAGCTCTACTCCCCCATCTCCCACCATTCCTAATGCTCTACCCAAAACTAGCAGGGTTCCCACAGCCTGGGATAGAAGCCAGTCAATGTTCATTATCCATTTCATACAGACAATGGCACGCAGAAAAAACAAAGTGTAGACAGCAGAACCAGGACAGCAAGTAAGGAGAAACTTCTGAAAAACCCAAAGAACTTTAACAATTTGTTGCCACTTGAGGTATTACACTCTCTTTGTTGAAAAGAAATTGTCAGGAAAACAAGAGAAGGGACTCCTGTATTGGTAGAAGTTTGACTTAACAGCCACTTGCCATAAGATACTTGCCAACTCAGTGAATTAAGGAAAGAGGTTAGTCACTATGAGAGATTATAAGAGCACAACACTTTCCAATTTTGAGCTTCCTCCTCCACCATTTTCCCTACTGGCCGCCTTATTGCCCACCCAAAGTCATCAGTACACAACTGCTGAGCAGCATTGAACTTAAGACAGGATAGGTCTGTAGATCACAGGTCACTGCTGATATTTCCTTATATTGCAAACAATATCCAAGTTCAACAAGCTGTAGTCATAATAATTATGATGCCTCAGGCACTGATATAAATGTCAGATGAAACAAAAATGAGCCTTCCAGGGTTCATGATCTAGTAAGCGAGACAGACATGAATAACCAGCGGAAAGATAGCATGTTTTCATAGGGCTTAAATGGGGAAGGCACTAAAATCTTAATTCTCATCCTGTATCTACAAAACTGCTTCATGCCAGGAATGCCAATGGTGCCAAGGCGCAGTTTTTTTCTCTATGCAATGCTCATGATGATGATGACTTCCTTTGCTGAATTACTTGTGTTGCATAAATACACCCACATTATTCAATATAGTGTTTTCTGTGGTCTTCATCAAGAGGAAAGAATTTGGTCTCAGGTGAAAAAATGGAAGAGAAGGAAACTATCAAATATAGTTTTAGAAATAATAGTTCAAATATTTCCTGAATAGTTTTTCAATATTCAATTAAAATTTAAAGTCCTTATGGATCATTTTAGAACTGCAAGTATATTTGTTAAACCCCTTTGTTGCACAGATGATAAATCTGAGACCCAGAAAAATCAAGAGTATTGCTAAAGGCCACCCAGCTAATGAGTGGCTGAGCCAGGCTTGGTTTGATTCAGACCTTCTGATGCTGCCCCAGTGTCCAGATGTCTAATTTCTTGTCTCAGGATACTGGGATTGGCTTGCTTTGCCAGATTCAAAGTGGAAAAATGAGTATGGCAACAAATGTTTACATTAGTATTTTTGTGTCCTCTTAGCTTCATTTTATTTATTTATTTATTATTATTATTTTTAAAGATTTTATTTATTTATTTGAGAGAGAGAATGAGAGAAAGAGAGAGAGAGCACATGAGAGGGGGGAGGGTCAGAGGGAGAAGCAGACTCCCTGCCGAGCTGGGAGCCTGATGCGGGACTCAATCCCGGGACTCCAGGATCATGACCTGAGCCGAAGGCAGTCGCTTAACCAACTGAGCCACCCAGGCACCCTCTTAGCTTCATTTTAAAATTCATTTTTGTTCATGTAACACATTGAGAACTGAGTAATGTGTGATACAGCTAGAAAACAGTCATTAAGTGCTACTATATTTAAACACATCTCTATAGAATTTTGTTAGTGAATGTGTAATCATGTACCTAACAGTTGTTAGCAAAATAAGGAAAAAAAGATTAATTTAATCCTATATTATATACACAATTCTCTGAGGTTATCCAGACTTATTTCCATCACTATAAATATATTCATATAGATTATCATGTATTCATAAATTGAATTTCTTAATCCTTCCAGGTAGAAGTCAATAAAGGAGTAATTTGAAGTCTAAATCATGACATCTCTAGACTATAACATAATGAATAAGATAATGAATAAATATACATATAATATGTCCTACCTTCATCCCTTATTTTGATTGGTTTGTTCTTGATCATACTTCAGTGAATTTGCTGGTTCCCCAAATCCAAATGGAAAATTTCTTATTCTGGGTCTATTTTCTTTGAGCAGCTGTGGTAAACCTTTCTCCTGAAGCACAAAACACACATAAGACAACCTAAATATTAGTGATGTACTCCCAGTAAGCAAATTCCCCAAAGCTTAGGTGTAACTCCACCCGTTTTCTCACATTCAAGAAAGCATATCTGCATGAAAGTTGTATTTTTAAGTAGTAAATTAAACTATCATCTATCCATTGATCAGTTGATCAACTGAACTATCGTTAAATTCAGAAGAAATGGAGACCACCCTTGAAAATTCATTGAACAAACAAAACCAGTTTAATCATACAAAGCTTGATTTAGCTTATTTTGCAAGACTAACTTCACCTGAGTCATTTCTTGCTTATGCTTCTGAAAATCATAAGCAAAACTTAAGCTGTTTCCCAAGGTTGATATGAGGTAACCACTGATGAATTCGCTATCATTTAAGAAAATTCTGATATAATGACCAATTACTGTAAAGAATATGCAGTTATTGGTTCCTCGCTATGAGTGGCTTTGTAACAATATACCCCTGGGCCTCCTTCCATATTTTGGTTCGAGTGCTCCAGTTTTGCAATAATAATAATAATAAGCCTTTACTAATCACACCTTCAGTATTTCATTGGTTTTACATCGGCTATTTATGAACTTTTGACTATCTATCTATCTGTCTACCTATCTAATGTCCATCCATCTATCCATCTACCCACCCCCCCCATGTCTCTCTCTTTCTCTATCATTTTCAAACATAAGCTTATCAGTGATTCTCAGTGCCTTGCTTCAGAAGTGATTAGCTATATCAAGGTATCAACAACATTGGTTGGGATTACTTCAATCTCAGAGGGACGGAATACAGATATGCCTGAAGTGCAGTGGGTTAGTCACTGAAGTAAACATGTCACCTTCTGATGGTCAGCTCTACCAGCAATGTTTGTATTATCTGGCATTGCCTGTCCTAGAGGTCACAGAGCATGTGAAGACATTTGATAAACTATCATTTTTTGTCTCTGTGTATTTTTAAATCTATATGTGTAGATTGATGTTCAAAATGTTTTAGGGTAACACTTCTATTGATTAATCTGAAGAGTGTGTGTGTGTGGTGGGGGTAATGACAAATATCATCACTTCATTTTATTTTCTTATTGACTCAAAGACTCTTGAGTCCCTGGGAATGTTGCAGATCACACTAAGGCACACTTGTACAGAGTTAGTGGGACGGTCTTTGCCATTAGACTGAGTGGGAGTTCCAACTCGGTCACCTCCCAGCAGTGTAACATTAGCCAGGTCATCCCTTTGGTATCTACTTTCTTATTAGGAAAATGAGGACGAGTATTATGAGGACTGAATGAAATAATGTGTATGAAGTACTTCCCAAATTCCTGGCACATAGTATGCACTTTATAACAACAACAACAACAACAGTAATATAATTCTAAAAACTCATACCAGGATGCAATCAGCAAGAGAGCCAAACAATTATTTCAGATTTTTCCCTATTTTAGTCTCCACAAAAGGTGAGAAGTTCAAAGTGCAGGGTGCTACAGACCTCATGCCTGACTTTATAAAGAGACTGCCACGTAAATTCCAAAAGAAATTCCAAAGGATGTTCTTCTAAAAGCAAACTAGCTTCTGCAGGTCACATCTGAGGAAGAAATTCCCCTTTCTATAATACTGCTTTGTTATATTGATTGCTTTTACTAACTTAACCTTTTTGAGTCTGTTACTCTTTCATAAATGTTGTTAGTGTTTGGTGTACTAGATGTTAAATGGATGGTACAGTATATTGATTCCGAATCTAATTTTGGTTTCCAGGGTATTGAGGATAACTGAATCTGACATTTAGAGCATTTAGATACTGCATGAGAATTTTCTAAAATATTTTTGCCTGAAAAAAAGACATTATAAGCACATTTAAAGAATTCCTAGTAAAAATTAATTCTATGCAATTTTTGTTATTGAAGATATCATTAGGCAGCATTGAAGAACTAAATTTATTCCAATAATCATACAATGATGAAAAAATTCCTTGCTTCAATAATTGATTTATGCTTCATTTAAATGGACAGAGTAGTTCCAATATAATTTCTTATTAACTCTAATGACGAATTTTAAAGTAGCATGACTCTGAAATAAAGATGAAAATCCTCCATACAACTTATTGCATTTAAATGGATTTAATATTTAATATTTAAAAAATCATTTGATGTAAATAGCCATCATGAATCACTGCAAATATACTAAGATGTAATTAAATGCCTTTTTCTTTTTAAACGCATCTACTCATTTCATAATAAATTATTTTTGTACTCTTTCTTCCTTTAAGCTGTGGTATTACTTTTGAAATTTTTAATTATGAAATCACATCAATGCTAAAATTTAGTAAATTTCTAAAAATATGCCGTCTTAGGCAAATTCAAAATAATTGAATTATTGCTTACCATTTGCTTTTATCTTGAAATTGTTTAAACCATGTTAGTGAACACTCAAATTTCTAAGACAGAAATCTGTCTTTTCCTCTTTGGAGGGGGGCAAGATTCTGTACTTACAAAGCTTTCACTGGATAAATTGTGCAGAAAACTATTCTGTGACCTTGCTCTGTACTTGAAATTTTCTGGTGTGACAATACATGTCATCAGCTGGAAGTACAGACAAGATTAATACAGTTCCCATTGGCTGGATCCAGAAATCAGGCACTTAAAGGAGTTCAGTGGTTGGAGCAGCTGCGTAGGAGTTCTGGGGTCTGTCCTGAGGCACCATGAAATTAGGAGGTCATGTGGAATTATTTCAGGTGTGGTCCCCATCAGAAGTGTGGGCAGTGTGGGCTGTTAGCAGATTCCCTTTGGCCCTTAAGAATGCTACCAATCACACACACACACACACACACACACACACCCCAACAACTAGGAACAGATTAGAATCCCGAGACATTCTCTAATCCATACTCCACAAAGAATAAATGTATTTTGAACACACTACAAGTCATCAGGAGAGCAGCATCCCTGACTGAGTTCAGGCAGTTCCTGAAGAACCCAGGACTAGGCTCTGTGTACTTCGTATGCAGCAAAGAGAGTCTTGAAAAGGAGTTAAAGACCTTGTTTAGGTTCAGTTAGTCACTTGAGAGTGAGTCACCTTTTAAGATTTCAGTTTTCTCATCTGTTACATAAGAATGCTTTCATAGGGGCACCTGTGTGGCTCAGTGGGTTAAGTGTCCCTGACCCTTGGTTTCAGCTCAGGTCATGATCTCAGGGTCCTGGGATTGAGCCCCGAGATGGGCTCCCAGCTCAGCTGGGAGTCTGCTTCTCTCCCTCTTCCTTCCCAACCCCCCCCCCACACTCTCTCTCTCTCTCAATAAATGAATAAATAAATCCTTAAAAAAATGCTTTCATAGGGGAGCCTGGGTAATTCAGTCGTTAAGCGTCTGCCTTCGGCTCTGGGCATGATCCCAGCATCCTGGGAGCCTGCTTCTCCCTCTCCCACTCCCCCTGCTTGTGTTCTCTCTCTAGCTGTGTCTCTCTCTGTCAAATAAATAAAAAAATAAAATCTTTAAAAAAATGCTTTCATAGAAAGGCCAAATAATGCTGGTTAAAATCCGGACGGCTATATTATTATATCATCTAAACTAGGACACTTTGAGACTGAAGGAGGGTGTACTGATGAATATACTGGGGCAATAGGCGTAAACCAGGACTGTCTTGGCACACAGAGGCATATGTTCACTCAAAGTATAGTACTTTTAAAACTAGAAAGCACTGTTCAACTATAAGATACGGTAATGGTAGTGGTAATGGGATCTGAAGCCTAGCTTCCAAACCCAATTTGACAAGGTACAGCAAGCTTTCTGTGTCATCATGGGAGGGAAATGCAGCCTGCACCATTTGTGAAGTTTACAGTGATTTAGGTTGGAGTACATGTATTCACAAAGTGGGTATTTCTGGAAAAGAATTTCTTAACTAAGCTTAAAAAATTTTTTGAAATAGCTTTATGTCTCAAAGTCTTATAGAATAGTTGTTTAAAGATTAATCTATACCGTTTCTAAAGTAATAATAAGCAGAGTTCCTTTCTCAATTTTTCCCTTCTTTAAACCAGCCTTTCAAATAATGTAATCAGAAATGATGGATGAGGATATCTTTGTATTTTCCCAGTTTAATAGAGCACATAGAGAAAAAAAGGTTGTATGCTATTTTTCAAGGTTATTATCATAGTTATTATTAATTTTTGCCAAGAAAATGAATCTACTGAGTTGTATAATCTTGATGTTTACTTAGAGAAAATAATTTTTCATTACCAAACTATCTTTCTTCTGTGTCTCTGTTGTGCTTGGAGAAGAGAGAATAAAGAGGATAAAAATGCTATATTTTTGCAATTGCTTGATAAATTCCAGAAACATAATTTTTTTATATAATTCCAGAAATGGAAGGCATTATTTATTGAAGTTTGTAGTATTTAATCAACATTGTGCAATGTGAAAAAATTCAGATCAGCTACAGTAAATTTGGCTTTTTTTTTTTAACAAAGCTATTATAAAAGATTTATTCTTTTATGTCATTTTAGTATTAAACTAAAATGTTAGAATCAGTGCTGTCAGGAAATTTTTCTAAATGGGTTAACTGGCTTTAGGACCTGTATTCCTAAGAATCCATAGGCAGCCTAAATTTAGGATTATCTATTTGACATAAGAAATATACTAGTTTCTTATCACATACAGCCGGATGATGTCAACTGGAATAAATGCCTTAGCATATACTGAGTAAAGACTAATAAGAACAAATTACATTTCCAAATACAAGAGAGATGACATTCGTCTTCTGGATCCCAAAAGGCACAAATTTAATAACAGTTTTGGCATTACAGACTTCTTTTTACTATAAAAGTTAAAAATCATTTAAAATAATATACAATGGAAAGACTATGTTTAAAATTCAAGAAACTCTGCTAATTTCTAGAACTCAATTTTTCTTTTGATGCACATGTATAAAAATTCTCCCTTGACTATATCTAAAAACAAGACTACAGGCATCAAGAATTGTGACCTGAATCACATAAACACTATTAGTGGTCAATCTAGAAAAAGGCATCACTCATGGACATTTGACATTGGATTGGAAATCCCACACTTTTAAAAAAAAAGGAGGTGGTTATAGTGAACAATACATTTTATAAATAGGTACCATTTTGTAAATGGATACACTGGGTGACTAAAAATGGCTTATACTTTTCGAAACTTGTTCCCCGAAATAAATCACATACTGTATAACTTAGGGCTTAGCATCTCATATTGTTTCTGAAAGCATAAAGCATCTGTATATTAAAGTACATTTAAGTTAAAAAGAATAAAGGATACAGGGCATAGTTTTGTGACTTCAGTAACCCTTGAGATTTTGTTTACATCAGAGGTAGTCATAATGAAGGTGGATTTTACAATTTTTCCTAACTTCAGCTTCATTTTACCATCAGTTCATATAAACAATCAGTGATATATATTTATAACTTTTTCACAGAACTAGGAATTTTGATGCAGAAATGCAGAACATATTTAGAATAGGTTTTATTCACAGATTATACTTTTTGTATTTTCTGCTCTTAATTTAATTTTTTCTGCTCTTAATTTTAAAAGCTTGGTGCTTCAACATCCCATAGTCTGAATACTAATAACACCAAGATTATATTAAATTTGCTTTTTACGTGTAGTCCTTTAATTTAGAAAAAAAACTATCTGAAAGTTGTGAGGAAAAAATGTAAATGTTGGACAGTAGTGAATACAGATCTGCAGTCTTCTGCACATTCCACTACGTAACAGCTAGCATTTATCAAGTACTTACTAATTGTGGGCACTGTGTTCGCTGTTTGCTCAGCGAGGATCCAGTTGATTCTTATCCAACTTTGTAAGGTTGATCCAACTATTATTCTTTTAACAGATGAATATACTAAGACTCAAAAGGTTAAATACCTTGCTCAAGCTCCACAGTATTAAATGTTGGAGCTTGTACTGAGACCCAGACAGTCTGATTCTAATGCCTAAGCATTTGACTACAGTAGAAGCCATTTTATGAAACCCAATTAAATTGGGCCAGGAATTGGTCACTTAAAAGAAAATCCTTTAGCAGAATTATGACTAAAGTTACAGACATATATGCATAAATTCCTCTAATCTATACCGTATCCTTCACAATTTTGAGTTTCAGTATCTTTAAGTAGCACAAAAACATATGTAAAGAAATATAAATAAATTTCTTCTTTTTAAGAGATTTTATTTATTTATTTGACAGAGAGAGCGAGTGAGCACAAGCAGGGGTAGCAGCAGACAGAGGCAGAGGGAGAAGCAGACTCCCCGCTGAGCAGGGAGCCTGATGCGGGTCTCGATCTCAGGGCTCTGAGATCAGGACCTGAGTGGAGGGCAGACGCTTAACCGACTGACTGAGCGTCCAAAGAAGTACAAATAAATTTCTATTCTAGGTTCTTACAAATTTTGTTTCTAATGTTTTGTATTTGTCTCATCCACACTTAAATGCACAGCAATTACTTTTTGTAAAAAGCAATTTGTCTTTATCCAGTTTAATACATTCATCATTTTGATTTTAAGAACTTTTTTTATGTACTTGTATTTAATTATTTCATGTATTTAATTAAGTTATGAAATTACAATAACTACTATGGCATAAATAGGATTAGAAATGAAAATAATATGCCTTAGGAATTATACAACTCAGCTGGCATTCAACACATCCTGGAGACATTAGTTTGTACCTTTTAAAAAAATAATGAAGACCCTCCATTCTCTTTCTGGCTGCAGGTGGGCTGTGCAAGCCCTTATTCTTCGTGTAGCATTCCTAGAATATCTCTGAATGAGAGAAGTTGTATAAATGCAAAGTAGGAAAAAGGCAATCTCAAGATTACAAGCTGCCCCAGCGTGATAATACATAACTTAAGTATTACGATTATGAACAACATGTGCTCATTAAAATTTATGTATACATAAGTATATATACATATACATGGTCTCTGTGTATGTGTCTGTACTTTCATGCTTAAATCTTAAATATTTTGGGCAATTTTTATGTGCTTTTATACTTTCCTAAAAGTCTTCTATTCAAGCATAAAAAGTATGCTGCAAAAGCATTAAGTAAGGGCTAAAAAATATAACCAAATAAATTATGTTTCTTCATCCTAACCAAGATATTCTTGAACATAAAAATGTTTAGCAGCCCATTACAGAGCAATCTTTGCCATATATTGCATTAAAATGATATGATAGTTAAAACATATTTTAACGAAGGTATATATTTTTGACTTGATAAAATAATTTGAAATATGTCAACTCAAAACATATAATCCTGATTATTTTAGTAAACTAAAGCAGAGGCACTTTTATTTTAATAAGAAAATGCCAGGCCTGAAGTCACACCTTCCCATGCATCTAACAGTATTCTCATTTTATCATATTTTAAAAATCCACACCTCATATTTTCTGTTACCTTATATGGATGGTGCTAATGACACACGTAGTAAACCTTCCCTTAGCTTTGTAGTTGAATAGGATTTGTTTAATTTCAGCTGTCAAATAATGTGAAAAAAAAACCAACCCGCATTCTAGTAACCCTAGGAGTTAAAATATGTTAGAACTATGAAAGTAAATGTTTCACAAACAACAATAATTTATTGATCACATTCTCTGCCAGCATAAAATGAAAAGTGATTTGGGAAGCATGATGACTACACTTTTTGAGTGGTTTAACACAAAACTTTTAAAAAGTTCCTCTTTAAAGCAGGTAAAAGGAATTAAAAGGTTGGGAATGGTGCCTACGTTTCTTACTGTATGTCAACAGGAGTCATTCCCTACAATGTTTCACAAAATATTTTCTCAGTGATTTAAATTACAATGGAAACCTCTAGGTTTAATCATTAGAACAATTGTTCTTTCTTTTAATCCCATTCCCTGGATTACAAAGTGTAAATGATTTGCTGTGCTTATCAATTGATGACGGTTCCAAGTTTTGTCCTTACCTGGAAACTACCTCACCCATGTTTGCATGTCCTCCCAGGGTTTGGCTGATATAAAGATACAAATTCTCCCTTGCCCCAATTTTAGCCAACTCTGAAAGTTTCCTTGGAGCACAAGAATTTTCCCATGAGTTTGCTGAGGCCTTAATTGCAACTTCGTTTTGGTCAGCTTGTCCCCCTGCGCACGGCTGCCTCCCTCGCTTCCTCAGGAGTGTATCTCAGACGGGTATCTCTCAAGAGCTCACCCCAAAGGACGTTTGGCTTGCAACAGCCTGTCTTCAGAGAGCCCAATCTAAAACAGTGTCAATGCTTATATGAATGCATATGTTAATAAATGCAGAGGAAAAGGTACCAAAAAAGATACAGAGAAAATCATTTATACTATATAACTGAGGATATGTACGAGCAGAAAAGTCTCTAGCTACCTCTAGGGCATGGATTTGGACCAAGGGGAGAGGAAGAGTTTCATTATTTACTCTCTACATTTGTTTTAAGATTTTATTTATTCATTTATTTGTCAGAGAGAGAGAGAGAGAAAGAAAAAGAGAGAGCACAAGCAGGGGGAGCTGCAGGCAGAGGGAGAAGCAGGCTCCCCGCTGAGCAGAGAGCCCGATGCAGGGTTCAATCCCAGGGCCTTGAGATCATGACCTGAGCTAAAGGCAGATGCTTAACTGACTGAGCCGCCCAGGTGCCCTATACTCTCTACATTTTAAAAGAGAGAGAATGTAATGATTGAACTATAAGTGATTGATATTCTATTTTTGGCTTTTCTGTGTTTTCCAAATTTTCCATAATGGACATGTATTAATTATATTTCATAGCCAGAAGGCAACATTTAAGGCTCTCAGGAGTCCATCACTAAGTGGAATAGTTTTGAAGGTTTCCTTAAAGTGTAGGTGCATTTTTTACGCTTGCAGATTGCTAAAGATGTCTACAGAGCCCAGAAAATGCTGCTCTGGAGTTGGGTGCAAGTGAACACTAACTTCTACCTTAGCGTTGGTTTGCAGGAAAGGTGCCAGCAACAAATGTTGTATCTGAGTCAGGCTCTCTCATTAGGGCTTCCTACCTATATTTATATTTGTAATACATGTAAAATTTATACTGTTCATGGTTTGAGGTAGAGAGCTAACTTTATCTTCTTTTTTCAACTTAAGTTTAGTGAGATAATGTATATGCAATAAAATTTACAGTATGATGAGTTTGACAGATGTACACTATGTCAGGACTACCACCAAAAAAAAAAAAAAAGAAAGAAAGAATATTTAGCTCATCTCAAAAAGTTCCCTCATGATCCTCGTGGTTAATTCCCTCCCTTACATTCTCAGCCCTTGACACAACTGATCTGCTATCTGTCCCTATAGCTTTACCTTTTTCAGAAAGTCATTCAAATGGGGTGATACCTTGCCTTTTGAATTGCCTTTTGAGTCTGGTTTCTTTCACTTAGTGTAATTCTTTTGAGACTGGTCCACATTGTTTTGTGTATATCAATAATTTGTTCCTTTAAATTGCTGAGTAGTTTTTCATTGTGCAGAAGTATCTGATTTGTTTATCCATTCACCAGTTGAAGGACATTGAGTATTTCCCCAGTTTTTGGCAACTATAAAAACAAAATACTGTAAGAAATATTTGCATACAGAGCTTTGTGTGGAAATACGTTTTCACTCTCTTAGGTGAATATCTAGGAGTAAGAGTGCCATTTCTTTTAATGAATAATAGGTATCACAACCACATTTTTTAGATAATCCATTTTTTCACTACTGATTGGAATGTTGTCTTAATCAAATATTAACTCCCCCTCTTATTATTCTTTTCTAAGATTTCCTTGGCAAATTTCATACATTTTTTCTTCCATTTGAACTTTTGTACAATTTAGTTATGTTCAAAAAGCAAACCAACAACAAATCCTGTTGTAATTATGATAGTAATATATAAAATTTATAATATTAATTTTTTTGTTGTTTAAAGGTTTTATTTACTTATTTATTTATTTAAGAGAGAGAGAGTGAGAGAGCATCCACAAGTTGGGGAGAGGGGCAGAGGGAGAAGGAAAAGCAGACTCCCCGCTGAGCAGGGAGCCCAAGGGAGGGCTCCATTCCAGGACCTTGGGATTATGACCTGAGCTGAAATCTAGATTTGGACATTCAACCGACTGAGCCACCCAGGTGCCCCCATACACTAACTTTTATAGTATGAAAGTCTTCCCATTCAAGAGCATAGTATGTCTCTCCATTCACTCAAGTTTTTTGTTTCTTAACTAAGTTTCATAATTTTCTTCTTAGAGGTTTTGTACCATCGTTGTTAAATTTCTTCTTTGGTACTTCATATATTTGTTGTTGTTATTATTAATTGCATATTTCTCTATTTTTATTTCAAACTATGACTGATGTCTATTCATTCATTAATATATTCCAACAAATATTTACTGAACCCATACTTTTTTTTTAAAGATTTTATTTATTTATTCATGAGAGACACAGAGAGAGGCAGAGGCAGAGGGAGAAGCAGGCTCCCTGCAGAGCAGGGAGCCCGATGCGGGACTCCATCCCAGGACCCTGGGATCATGACTTGAGCGGAAGGCAGACGCTTAACTGACTGAGCCACCCAGGTGTCCCTGAACCCATACTTTTTATCAGGCACAGTTCTGGGCAATAAAATAGTAGATAAGATAGAGAAATTTCTACTATTGTGCAGGTTACATTCAAGTGGTGAGAAATAGAAAATAATACATGCACATGTATCAGATGTTTACAAGTGCTAGGCCAGTAATTAATTAATTAATTAGAGAGAGTGAGTGCAAGCAGGGGGAGGGGGAGGGAGAGGGAGAGAGAGAATCTTAAGCAGACTCTGTGCTCAGCATGGAGCCTATCATGGGGCTCCATCTTACAACCCTGAGATCATGACCTGAGCTGAAATCAAGATTTGGATGCTTAAACGATTGAGCCACCCTGTGTCCCACCAATAATTTATTTTAAATTGATTTCTTCATGAGCCCACCTAGGGAAGAGTACATTGCTATATATTAGGACTTAATTCCTGAGTCTTAAAGCACTCCAACATTGGGAGTCAGGACAAAGGATAATAGGCCATTAGCATGGGTAAATATGTAGTTACCAGTGAGATAGGAGGGAAATCAACATGTTTAGTGTGATTAAAGCCAAGCGAAGAGAGTGTTTCCAGAAAAAGGAAAGGAAAAAAGGAAAGGAAAAAGGAGCAGTCAGCTTTGTCTAATGTTATTGAGAAGTCAAATAAGATGATAATAGAAAATTGAATATTTGAATATTAAATATGTAGAATAGATTGCTGGTGACCTGGACAAGTATTGTTTCAGTGGCCTAATCGGAAGAAAATTCTGATTTGAGAACCATCTCTCTCTCTCTATATATACATATATATATACACATACAGTCAACTATGAAATACATTCTGATTTGAACATATATTATATGTTAACCATTATAACAGCAACAATAAGAACAACAGACAATATTCATAGAGCCAGGCATTCTAAGCACTATACACATATTGACTCATTTAATCCTCACAATAAGCCAGTGAGTTAAATATTTTTGTTTCCCCATTTTTCAGATGAGAGAACAGAAGCAAAGAAAGTTTAGGGAACTAGCACAAGTTTAAATGATTCAGTGACAGGCACTCAACTAATTTTTATTATTATTTCAAAGCATTTCAGTTGATTCGCTAAGACTTTCTAAAAATATATAATCTATAAATAGTGGTAATGCTTTTGCTTTCAGGGTGCTTCTATAGTATGTATATCATACTGCATTTGATTGAACCTCAAAAACGACACTACCAGTGACAGTAAGCATCCTTGCCTTGTTACTAAAGATAAATAAAAAGCTAGTAGCATTTCTTCATTTTATTTGATGCTTATTCTTGCTTTTTGATAAATACTATTTAACTTACACAGAAATGTTTCTTCAAATTCTTAACTCAGTTTTTTTTTTTAAATCCGTTATAGCAAACTGAATTTTGTCAAACATCTTGTCAGCATCTAGTAATGTAATCTTTTTACTCTTTTAAATGACATGTTAATAAACTTTCTATTGTTAAGCTATGTTTGCATTCCTAGAGTAAATCAACTTGGCAGAAATGATTATTTACAATGATAGTTGTTGGGGGGGATTGGTGAAATAGGTGATGGGGATTAAGGTGTGGACTTGTGATGAGGCCCAGGTGATGTATAGAATGGTTGAATCACCACATTGCACACCTGAAACTAAATAACACTGTATTAACTAACGAATTAAAATAAAAACTTAAAGAAAAAGGATATTCCTGCATTTGTTTTGTAATACTTAAACATTTTGCTTTTAGATACTGGATCTAGCATAGTACTATGTAATCGTATTAGTATTTCTGCAAAAAAAATGTGTGAATATTCATACAAAGTGCGACAAGATTTAATAGGTCAGATTTTCCTACCAAATGAATTTTTAAAAAAGCTTTTGCTGGGGCGCCTGGGTGGCTCAGTGGTTAAGCGTCTGCCTTCGGCTCGGGTCATGATCTCAGGGTCCTGGGATCAAGCCCCGCATCGGAAGCCTGCTTCTCCCTCTCCCACTACCTCTGCATGTGTTCCCTCTCTCGTCAAATAAATAAATAAAATCTTAAAAAAAAAAAAAAGCTTTTGCTGTTGAATATGAGAACTGTGGATAGAAGATTCTGTACCTGCCAAAGAATTGTATGCTCCTTTAAAGTTACATCTGTATCTGATCCTCTGCCTTTTCAAATAGTGAGACTCCATAATTATTGATATGTTTAAAATTTCTATTCTTGGGTCAACATTTAGAATTTATATTTTATTGGGAATGTATCCATTTTCCTATTTTCAAATTTATTGCAAAGAGAAGAGTGTAGAGGTGAGAAATTAGTCAAGCACTGGAGTTTGAAAGATGTTTAGGATCCAGAATAAGAAAGAATATCAAGGTAGGAATCAGAAAAGAAATAGACAAAAAGCTGCAAGGAAAGTTTTGTTAGTATACAATCATAGGTAGAAAATTTTGTTAGTGTTAAAGGAAAGAAAATTTCACAATGAATTCATCTGGTTCTAGGCACTAATTTAAATAAAGGTTTGTGTCCACTTCATCCGGGGTTCAAACTGGACTGTGCATACTTTGGGTGCCTTGTACACAATGTGTCAGATATAGAGACTCCTACTTCCCAATTAATCTTATCAGTATCCTTGAGTGTATAGTCACATGTATTCAGTGTATACTACCAAAGAGATACTGAGAAGCAAAGGGATTTATGGAGAGTTCAGAAGTAACAGAGAATAACTTTCTGAAAGTTTGTTGTCCCAAATATCATCTCAATGATCTGCAAAATCCTACAGGAAAAATCAAGCAAATCCTACAATGCTTTTCCCATTTTAGTATTCTTGGTGCTTTCATTAATCCTCCTGCGTCAACACTCTGCATGTCAGTGGGCCCAGAATGGGAGTATTCAGATGCAATCTAATCAACTACATTGTTATTTCACCTTAAGATGAAGGCTGGAAGATTTTGAGGTTTTGCTTGTTTCTTAAGAACAATCTTGAGAAACTCAGTCAGTAGTCATGTTTAGAGACCTTTGGAAACTATAAAGCAGAAATGACTAGTTTTTGGAATTTACAATAATGCCCTTTGCTTATATTTAACTTAATGTTTAAGTTCATATCCTCTTAATCATCTTTTTCAGACTGAAGTTATTTACTAAGAGAAATCAGTTAGAGGAAGGAAAACATCTAATAGCTTAAACCTCCCAGTGATCAGCAAGTTGTAAAATGTTTGCCTAATGACCTTGAAGCTTTTAAATTTATAATTTGGTGGGAAGGATTACATAAAATGTTATAATCTTTATTGTGAGAATTATATTTGACCTCTTATCTGTTTTTATTAATCTTCTAAGTTATGTACAATATTTCGAACAAAATGGATTTCCATGACTGTATAATGTTTCTATAGTTATTTCAAAACCTAATTTATTTGTATTTACTTTTAATTTAGATAACTCTCCTTCCAACCCCCAATTTAGACTGGATTGTTTTTAGCTGGTAGTTTTTTTTTTTTGTTTTTGTTTTTTTTAAATATTTTGTTTATTTGACAGAGAGAGCACAAGCAGAGGGAGAGAGAGGGAGAAGCAGGTTCCCTGCTGAGCAAGGAGCCCGATGTGGGACTCTATCCCAGGACCCTGGGATCATGACCTGGGCTGAAGGCAGACGCTTAACCAACTGAGCCACCCAGGCGTCCCCGTTTTGTTTTGTTTTGTTTTGTTTTGTTTTTCTTGCTGACAATGAACCAGATCAATACAGATTGACTTTAAGAAGTTTACATAAACTTTTGGTTCCAGAAAAACAAAAGGGTCTTTGTAGTTGAAATAAAGATATGTTTACATTTCCTTCTGTTAATCTGCCTATCGGAACACATCCACCATACAGATGTTTCTAGGCTAAAAGCATCAGTCAGTGGTATTTACCACTTCATTCAAAGGCTTAAAAAACAACATTTTTCAATCAAAGACTGTTCTTTTCCTTGGCAATCACATCTAGCCAAAGTTTAAAGACCATGTTAGAAGATCACACAGTGATCTTTAATTTGTAATCAACTATACCCTTTTTTAAAGAAGTCTGTACTAGTCAAAATGCAATGTCAGTAGAAGAAATCTGATGAGGTTGAGTTTTTGTTTGTATTTTCTGTTTCATTCTGTCTCAGTTATCATTCCTCTCTATGTCACTAGTCTCTTCGAATGTAGTAGTTGACTGAATGAGATTCCCAATTGCATAAAACATGGAAACACTTTGAATTTCATGGCAAAATTCCTGGTATTTGGCAGCTCATTGAGATGACATTTGGGACAACAAACTTTCAGAAAGAGACAGGGAATATAATCAAGAATAAATGAAAGAAACACAGGGAAACAACACAGGAAAAGTGATTTGGGGGTAAAATAGAGAATGTTTATAATGTGCAAAATGAAATGGCCTTTTTGGCTGTGAATTGTGAGACTGTTGAATCACAGACCTGTACCTCTGAAACAAATAATACCTTATATGTTAAAAGAAGAAGAAGAAGAAGAAGAAGAAGAAGAAGAAGAAGAAGAAGATAGCAGGAGGGGAAGAATGAAGGGGGGGAAATCGGAGGGGGAGACGAATCATGAGAGACTATGGACTCTCAAAAACAAACTGAGGGTTCTAGAAAGGAGGGGGGTGGGAGGATGGGTTAGCCTGGTGATGGGTATTAAGGAGGGCACGTTCTGCATGGAGCACTGGGTGTTATGCACAAACAATGAATCATGGAACACTACATCTAAAACTAATGATATAATGTATGGTGATTAACATAACATAATAAAAAAAATTAAAAAAAAAAGAAATGGCCTTTTTGGAAGTGCTGTGAATTTTATATTTCATTATGGAGTAATTCCCTTCATAAATTTCAGAACTTTTTCTTTTTTTCTCATTGATAATAAATTCAATTTTTAATTATTTCTTTTTTTGAGATACTGCATAATTTTAATTTAGAATGAATTTAGGATATTTGGACAGCCTCAAAGTAGTGGCTATGAAGATTTTCTTCACAGGAAAAACTCTTCCTTAGCTTTGCACCCTTGAAGCATTTCCTAATCACCTCAGTTGGAATTGATCCTGCCTGTACTGTCTTTGAACAATTGTTTTTAACAACCCACCTGCATTTGGTACTTGTTTCTAAACAATCTATGGTATTTATATGCATACCTTACTTGTCCTCCCTCTCTGACCCCAATGAGGTACTAAGCAACTTGGGATCAGTCCTATTTCAAAAAGGTAGGGGATAAGTAAGTGTCTGCTTTCGACTCAGGTCATGATCTCAAGGTCCTGGGATCGAGCCCCCTCTTCCCCCCACCCCCTCATCAGGCTTCTGGCTCAGCAGGGAGTCTGCTTCTTCCTCTCTCTACCCCCCTCCCACTGCCCTCTCCACCCCCCACCCCGGCTCATTATCTCTCCCTCAAATAAAGAAATAAAATCTGTAAAACTTTTTAATTGTTGGTTTCCTTGACTATCTCTCCTAGTAGAGTACAGGATTCTTTAAGATTATATGTAGGCTTATGTTTGGCAGAGT
Source organism: Mirounga angustirostris (assembly GCF_029215605.1). NCBI lineage: Eukaryota > Metazoa > Chordata > Mammalia > Carnivora > Phocidae > Mirounga > Mirounga angustirostris. The sequence goes on along the minus strand of NW_026991717.1, from coordinate 65,559,644 downwards.
ATAGTCACATAATAGGTTCTTAATAAATAAATACTATCTTTTGCATAAATCAAAACAAAAGAGCTGTTCTAAAACAGAAGATTAAAAAAAGCAATGAACACTCAGGAAAAAACAGAACACAGATAAAGGTATGTGGAATGCCTATAAACAGATAATTATAATAATCAGCCTACTTGATTAGGTCATGTGAGTGGAGCCCTCATGAATGAGATTGGTGCCCTTATTAAAGGGGCTCAGAAAGCGTCCTCGCTCCTTCTGCCATGTGAGGTCTATGAACCAGGAAACTGGACCTCACCAGATGCCAAATCTGTCCGCTCCTCAATCTTGGACTTCCCAGCTTTCAGAATTCTGAGCAACAGGCTTCTGTTGCTTATAAACCACCCAGTCTATGTTAAACTGTTATAGCAGCCCAAAGAGACTAAGATACCCAGGCTGCCTTTATCTCTTTGAACCTCTCCTGTAAACAGCCTATTTTGTCAAGCTGGTTTGCCCATGAATAAAGTACTTAAGAATTGTTTAGCTGTTGATTCTTCATATAAAAATGGGAAGCAAGTACTATTTAGATTGTCAAATTGTTAATATTAAAATTGAAAAATAAGATGTCATTTTTAGCAAGAGCAGATGTTTGTGGCACATTTTTTTTCAGTGCATCTGTTTATTAATGAAGGGTTAGCTGGAGCTTTGTGAACATGCGGCTTTATTTATTTAAAAAAATATTCCATTGGCTTTCAATTTACATCATAACAAAAGTGTGTATAATGTGGCAGAACTGTTTTATGTGATTAAGAACTGTTTATTCTGGATTTGTAATTAATTTAATTGTAACATCGAGAGGACTGCAATTTTGAAAAACTTTCAATCCTGATTGCCTATTATTCACATGACAACACCGAAATAAAGTGACACTATGATAAATGGAAGCATAACAAGCAGTTGTCCTGATTTAATAACATTTTGAAAGAAAAATCTGTAAAATTTTATATAAATCATATAAATATAATATGTAAAAAGAAAATCCTGTTTTGCCTTCAAATTTTGCATCAGAGTTTGAAAGTTCACAATTTAATAAACATCTTCCAAATGCACCTTCATCATTTAAAGCCAGCTTGAGATACTTCATATCTTGATAAAATGGAGTAAGGAAAAGAACTAATTCAGTTGTTCCATGGAATGATTTCCTTAAACCCAGGGCCCATTTGAGGTCACTGACACACCTTCATTTGTTTGAACTATGGTTTTTACCAAATTCAATCAAACATTAAAAGGAAGTACTTAATTAGTTATGCTGCACTAACAAAGAAAAATTATTATACCTTACTAATCTAATGTTATGGCAAAACCCTGACCCCACAAAAATGATTGGTGCTATTAAGGAGATTGATTGATACACATAGGAATTATAATTCAAAGAATCAGTGAAGAGAAAGTCATCAAATCCAGTCAGTCTGCATTATTTTTCTATTCAGATGCTACACTAAGATTCCACATAAACTTGTTTCCAAAGCTGAACTGCATTGTGGAAAGTGTTAATAAAATGGATATGGAATAAATGTGTGATTTTCACTTTCATTTAGCTAAAATTCATTTCAAATAAATTATTAGCCAATATAGTCATTTTAAATTCAAAACACTGGAAAGACAAAATCTTTACCACCTGAAATATTTAGATACAAATATTTTAGAACAAAAATCCGTTTGTTGGTTAAAAAGAGGAAATTCTGCCCAATTAATTCCCATCAAATGTCCAAATCACAAATTTTAGTATAATTTATCTCAGATTATTGTAGGAAAATTTGAAAATAGGGAAAAGTGGAAAAGGAGAAAAACCACCCCACAATTAACTACTATTCACATTCTTATATTTTCTTCCTATCATTTTGTATGAAAATGAGTTTTATTATTGTTGCTGTCAAAAAGGTATTGTTATGAGGCTTTGACTAAAACATCTGAAAAGACTTGGTCTTTGGTACAGTCCCAGTATTTGTCTATTAGCTCATAATTACAAACTGGAAAATTCCTTCAAAATGAGTAACATACATACCATATATCTATTTTTGAGTCATTCTTCTTTATTTCTCTCTAAACTAAATGACAGCCTTACCAATAAAATCTAGTGACTAAGTGACCATACCTTACATTATAGATCCCCCTCCAGTGCCAGACAATTCAGAGAAGGTCAAAAAAGTGGAACAGAATATGTTGCTTTTTCACCTGGGATAAATGGTGAAAATATTATTAAGGCTTAAATAGATTTTTAACATGTAGGACTAAATATTATATTATAAAGGAAGTTTATGAATTAAATACATAACATATACTGAAAATCAGCACAAGAAAACCTAACATGTGAGGTAAACAATAAACCTATGTATTATGCACTGATGGGGGAAACGAAGTTTCCAAGAGAGCTAACATTATAGGACTCTTAAATTATGCCAACCTTTTAGGCAACCATATTGATGAAACATTTCCAGGATTTCATATGTGATTATAAACATTGATCTTTTCTATTACAATTGAAATCAACTGGCTCAAATTCAGTGAAAATATGAATGAGGCTAAAGACTCATGGTACTGGTGGTTTCACATTTTGACTGATCAATTTTCATTTTATGAAGCTTTTCTTATAACTAGGATGTAGTCTTAGTATTTCTATGATTTAGTTGCAATTAACAATGACAGAATGCATTAAAATATTCAAATGATTGTATAAATTCTGCTGCTTAAAAGTGGCAACAAATCATTTCATAAGGCAAGCATCTTCCTATGATAAGTCAAAATGTCCACTTACTAACTGAATTTTCAAAAATATAAATTGTGTGTCTGCTTTAGAGATGCCATATGAAATGTATGGAGTTCTGAGCTGTTTAAAATCGATCATATGAGTCAAAGTATGATATCGAGATTTCAAAAGCAATTGTATGAAACTCGGGCCTGTGCATTGGTAAAACTGTGTTACTGGGAGGAAAAACGATACCTTGACAATTCAGTGTGGATTCAGCAGCTTGGCTGCTTGGGATTAGATGCTGCTCTTCCACTTTATGACCATGTGAACCTGGGCAAGGGACACATGTGAAAGCACTTAGAACAGTGCTGAGCAATAGTAACTACTAGCTTATTATTATAAATGATGAAAATATCATTGGTCTTTTCAAATTCCATTTTTTTAACTGCTAATTTGTTACTTAGCCTATGTTGCTTCGAATTATTCCTTGTTCTATGTGTAAATGCCTGATTTCATATATATACCCACATAAACCTGTCCATATATGTGTGTGTATATAAAATAAATTCCATGAGAAGAAAGATATGACATTTACTCATTTTACCTATTTCTGTCCTTAATACTGTCACCTATTAGGCATATAAGCCTTTTTGCTGATTATTATGGTGACATACTCAAGTCTAGTATTTTTCCCCTGGGAAAACTCAGAAAATATCCATCTTGCAATTAAGATGCAAAACCAAAATGAATTCCATCTCTAGAAAAAAAAAAGTCATTTTTAACCTTTTTAAAGGCTTCCTAAATGTAGATATATCATAACAATAATTAGGAAAGTATTTTAAAAATAAAAGCAAATATGGATCATTTTCCTTTAAAATTACTAAAATTCCTGTTGACAAAATGTTACTTTAAGCTTCTTGCTACTAGGGAAGCCTATTTACTTATTGTCCCATTCACTCCCTTTATTCACATAAAATTTACATAAGAGGCATTTAATAGGTGCTTAATAAATAAAAGTCATTCTGAAGCCCACATGCCTTACAACTTTTCTAAAATGAAAAGTGATGCAAATAATTCAATCTTCCTTTACCCTGAAAAATAAAGGTTATGGTTGATTCTCTCCGAGAATTTTCTGCAATTCCTATACTGCTCATTGGAATTGGAGGGAATTAAGTCTGTGTAGGACCACAAGCCCGTTACTGCTTACCTTCCTGCTAAAATATGTAAACTGATATCTGTAGCATCTAACCTTTACCAAAGTGTTCATCTTGCAGTAATTTGGACATGTAGCGCTCCATATAGAGTCACTCATTGTCCAGGACGGTAGTGGATGATGTATATTTTGTAGTTAATGGAGTTGAATAGATCCTCACATTTCACAGCTCAGTGAATGTGTACTCCATTTTCTTCCTGGCTTCTGCTGCTAGGTTGTTTTTTTGTTTTGTTTTTTGTTTTTTGTTTTTTAAGAAAGCAGTTTTAAACATTAAAGACAAACTCATGATTTTAAGAAGCTGGTAAAATCTGCTTAGAAATGATCAGAGAATACTGGAAAGGAACAATTAGAATCATATAATTATTTATGCTAACATAACCATTGGACCAAATTCCTTGACATTTCAATCATTTCATTATTTTTTACTTAGAAATGGTAATGAGAAGTGAGACTCTACTGCTTGCAATTGTGCTCACTATAAGGAATTATTGAGGCTCTAAGGATACATGGCAACGATAACAGTATACTAAGAAGTCAAAGATGCCCTCAGTGGCCATACAACCTAAGCTGAACCTGTGTTTTGTCCACCGTGATATGATTACACTTGAAAAACTCATCTGATACTTTATGTGGAAAACCCAAAAGACTCCACCCCAAAACTGCTAGAACTCATACAGGAATTCAGGAAAGTGGCAGGATATACAATCAATGCACAGAAATCAGTTGCATTCCTATACACCAACAACAAGACAGAAGAAAGAGAAATTAAGGAGTCGATCCCATTTACAATTGCACCCAAAACCATAAGATACCTAGGAATAAATCTAACCTAAGAGGCAAAGGATCTGTACTCAGAAAACTACAAAATACTTATGAAAGAAATTGAGGAAGACACAAAGAAATGGAAAAATGTTCCATGCTCATGGATTGGAAGAACAAATATTGTGAAGATGTCTATGCTACCTAGAGCAATCTACACATTTAATGCAATCCCCATCAAAATACCTTCCACTTTTTTCAAAGAAATGGAACAAATAATCCTAAAATTTGTATGGAACCAGAAAAGACCCCAAGTAGCCAGAGGAATGTTGAAAAAGAAAAGCAAAGCTGGTGGCATCACAATTCCAGACTTGAACCTCTATTACAAAGCTGTCATCATCAAGACACTATGGTACTGGCACAAAAATTGGCACATAGATCAATGGAACAGAATAGAGAGCCCAGAAATGGACCCTCAACACTATGGTCAACTAATCTTTGACAAAGCAGGAAAGAATGTCCAATGGAAAAAAGACAGTCTCTTCAACAAATGGTGTTGGGAAAATTGGACAGCCACATGCAGAAGAATGAAACTGGACCATTTCCTTACACCACACACAAAAATAGACTCAAAATGGATGAAAGACCCTAAATGTGAGTCAGGAATCCATCAAAATACTAGAGGAGAACAACCTCTTCAACCTCAGCCACAGCAACTTCTTCCTAGAAACATCGCCAAAGACAAGGGAAGCAAGGGCAAAAGTGAACTATTGGGACTTCATCAAGATAAAAAGCTTCTGCACAGCAAAGGAAACAGTCAACAAAACCAAAAGACACCCAACAGAATGGGAGAAGATATTTGCAAATGACAGATCAGATAAAGGGCTAGTATCCAAAATCTATAAAGAACTTATCAAACTCAACACCCAAAAAACAAATAATCCAATCAAGAAATGGGCAGAAGACATGGACAGACATTTTTCCAAAGAAGACATCCAAACGGCCAACAGACACATCAAAAAGTGCTCAACATCACTCGGCATAGATGTCCATCAACAGATGAATGGATAAAGAAGATGTAATATAGGGCGCCTGGGTGGCTCAGTCGTTAAGTGTCTGCCTTCGGCTCAGGTCATGATCCTGGGGTCCTGGGATCGAGCCCCGCATCAGGCTCCCTGCTCAGCAGGAAGCCTGCTTCTCCCTCTCCCACTCTCCCTGCTTGTGTTCCCTCTCTCGCTGTGTCTCTCTCTGTCAAATAAATAAATAAAATCTTCCAAAAAAACCACCACATTTAAAAAAAAAAAAAGATGTGATATATATGTGGAATATTATGTAGCCATCAAAAAAATGAAATCTTGCCATTTGCAACAACGTGGATAGAACTAGAGAGTATTATGCTAAGCGAAATAAGTCAATCAGAGAAAGATAATTATCATATGATCTCACTGATATGAGGAATTTGAGAAACAAGACAGAGGATCATAGGGGAAGAGAGGGAAAAATGAAACAAGATGAAACCAGAGGGAGACAAACCATAAGAGACTCTTAATGTCAGGAAACAAACTGAGGGTTGTTGGAGTGGAGGGGCAGTGGGAAGGATGTGGTGGCTGGGTGATGGACATTGGGGAGGGTATGTGCTATGGTGAGCGCTGTGAATTGTGTAAGACTGATGAATCACAGACTTGTACCCCTGAAACAAATAATACATTATATGTTAATAAAAAAAGTTAAAAATAAATTCTAAGATACACTTAAAAAAAAGAAAAAAGAAAAACTCATCTGAGATGTTATTATTTTTTTCATTATATTTAAACTTCCCATTTCCAAGACCAATAGTTTAAGAACTTTGAATAATTCCACATATTTAATGACCACCAAAATAATCCTATGCTTTCTTTACATAGCACTTTGTAAGTGACAAAAACTTTTCACATATAATAATTTCATCCTCACACAAGAGATAGAAAGGGCATATTATCATCTCCACATATAAGAAAACCAAAGCTAAGCACTCATGAGAATAATAAAGGATAAAAATACTTGAAATGCATGGAATTAGAATCACATTTGTCTCAGATCTGAAAGGCTAACGGCAACATGATTGGAAGTAACAATGGAAAAGAGGATCCAAGGATTGGCAAAATTCAGCTCTCCACCTGTTTTTGTAAATAAAGTTTTATTGGAATACAGTCATGTCTATTTCTATACAGACTATTTATACCTGTCTTCATTCTACAATGGCAAAATTGAGTAGCTGCCACAGACACCATATGGTTCACAAAGCTGAAAATATTTACTATCTATCCCTTTATAGAAAGAGCTTGCCTAGTCCTGTTCTAAATGAAAGAGATTGTCTATACCATGAAAGTTACCTGGGGAAGAATCTAGAGACCATGAGAAAGCTGTGAACATCAAATAAACGAAAAGAACCATGTCAAAGTGGATGTATGATTGATTGTCCACAATATCTTTCAGTGAACAGTAATTTAGCAGTATTGTCAATCAGAGGTATGGAGGGAATCTAGAACTGGGGAGGAAGAAAAATCAAATAAATCCAGAATATCTATATCAGATGTTTAACAAAAAATTTTGAGTTTTTCGTAAGTATGAAGCACTCTACCAGGTATTAACCTATGAATGACCCTCTTAACTAGGTATTTTAAAGAACTTCCAGGGCGCCTGGGTGGCTCAGTTGGTTAAGCAACTGCCTTCGGCTCAGGTCATGATCCTGGAGCCCCGGGGTCGAGTCCTGCATCGGGCTCCCTGCTCGGCAGGGAGTCTGCTTCTCCCTCTGACCCTCCTCCCTCTCATGCTCTCTCTCATTCTCTCTTTCTCAAATAAATAAATAAATCTTTAAAGAACTTCCAAATACAGGTATTTGGGGGATGATAATGAAGTGAACAACCAAGTATTTATCAGAGCAAAGGAGGAAAGCTACAGCATGGATACCAAAAACCCTCTTCTATCTATATTAGCATCTTTGCTTCCTTTGATAGATATATCACCTCACTTTCCTTCTTTCTTATCAGGCCAGAAATTCTTTCAGGCAAAGGAAAAAGGCAAACACAGCTGCTCTGCAAAATGGCTGCTGAGTCCGTATGTTAGTATTTCAAAGAAACTACAGGCCAAAACTGAAAGTCTGAGGGGAGGAAAAGAAAAAGTGACTTAACATATTAGATAATTTATATATTTTCTTAGCCAGATACTAACTTTATGACAGACCTGAAAGGAAAATAAATAGCTGGCAGATTGGAAGAACTATGATAATTCTAGAAATGTATTCACATTTGTTCATTCTTTCATTAAAAAATTTTGTTTTTTAACACCTACCCTGTTCATGGTCCTTATTTGGCATTATGGAGAAAGAGAAATTCATGTCTTCAAGAATCACAAAATGTAAGAAAGAAGACAGACACCTATATGAATAACTGTATTATAATATAATCCTCTGTATTACCACTGGAAATTATGAATGGACTGAATATAAAGGCAGAAAAAACGAATCATCATAACCTATTTGTGTAACTGACACTGTCTGCATTCAAGACACCATGTCCAAATGGCAGGATATAGAAATTATTGGTGTAGGATAGCCAGTGTGAGGACAGAGCATTTTAGCAATACATTCAACATAGCTCAATGAATGTTCAGTCAAAAGATTCAACTTTAATTAGTGAAACGGTAATATTAGAACCACTAAAATCAAAGAAGGACTCATGCATAATTGTTTTGGAACCCCAAATTAGAGTCTCTGGTTTCTTCCTCTGTTCTTCAATCCCAGAGTTTTGCATTAAATTATATTCCCTTCATTGATTTACATCAGATAAAAAGTCTGTCCCCTTTCTGATGGCAGCAGCTGAAGCAGCAACTCAAGGAGCCGAGCTTTTGTGCACCCTCTACCAGATTTAACTGTGGGGGCACAATGGTTAGGGCTGTAGTCTTGCTCTCAGACATGAATCTATTAATATGTGAAAAGTCACCTTTTTGTTCTTCACTAGTACACATAATGAAATGTGTATAATATATATAAAAGACTATTTTTAAAGTACCTACCTCATAACAATTTTCTCCTTTTGGATTTATATTGATTAGCCTGGCCTCAGTTTTTCTGTAAGATTATTAATTTGGACAAGGTGGTCTGCTCTACGAATACATGCTTTATATAATGTCCCTAAACAAACAAGTCTCCGTTGAATTTAACTGTGACCTAATTGACTGCTTCACCAGTCACGGTTTCTTATCCCAGAGGGGTAGTGACCCTGCTCATATAAATGGGTAGTTTTATTAATTCATTTCATTTATATTAATTTTATGTCCAATATCATTTGATGATGATGATTGTAACAATTGGCCAAGGAGGATCTAATATCTAAAACAACTTGGAAATTCTTCCACTCACTATTTCCTGAGATGGCAATATTTTCCTAGCTTTCCTTAATGGAGTATGTTAAAGTACTAAGGAAATAGTGTTATCTGAAATGTGATATCTTTAAGAGAAATATGATTTGCCTGTCCCCTAATGATCATTAATTAATTTAAATCAATTTCTTTTGATAGTGATATTGGAGTTAACTGTTAGACTCAAAATATATGTTTAATCAATGCAGTTAAAAAATTATCTGAAATTTCATTTTAGAGGAACAGAAAACTCCGCAATGTCTATCTTACATTTCATAGCCTTCAGTAAATCAGAGCACTGACATCAGTGTCATGGCAAGTTCACTTAGGAAATAAAAATGTGCAGAGCACTGTACAGCACTCAATTAGCTTGCATGGAAACAATGCACCAGTGTTTACTTACCCAGGTAAACTGAGGCAAGGGTTATTTGAGAAGAGGGCTCAGGCTAGCTTTTAAATCAACAGGGCTCAAATTATTATTTCATTTGTTGAACCCAAATGAGTCTTCATTAAAGAATGTAATGTATCAAAATACTTAGCAAATTTAATTTTTCCCTCATCAACACACAGAGCATTTACAAATTGAATAACTTGCATTTTTAAATAGATGGAAATGAATTAGTGTGAAAAAATAGAAAAAGCTAAGCTGCTAACATGTACACTATATGTTCATTTTCACAATCTCTTAACAAAATGAACATTTTAAATGTACCTTTTGTCTTTGACTGGGAAAAAGGGAAAGACAAGGAAATTAATATTTTTGTAATATAGATGTCATCTTATATTTCATGCCTGACTCATTTGAAAATGTAGATTAATTTGCAAACAATTTAGAAAGCTGAACTATTGAATTGGGTCCTCTAAGATTTAGGATTTTTCATCTTTTAAAGTTGACACCCAGCGAGAGCTTGTCAATTACAAAGAAGTGAAATGAAGTGAAAATAAGTCTCATCTTCATCTTCTTGTTATATGCTTGGTTGGTTATAGAGAGACACCATTTACAAGCTCAAAATAATTATTCAGAAAGTTACGCTTCACTTTAAAACCAAATTTAAGCAAGAGAAAAGTGCCATTGTGTGATGGTTATTTTATTCATTGGGTGGGGAGACTGGGTGGAGAGTGGGAAATGGTATATGGCCTCTGAAGGCCAGTGGTTAGAATGTCTCTCCTGTTTTTCTACTTCTCATGTTGGTAATAAATAGAGATGACTTCAGAATATTGCTTTAAAAACAAATGCTGCTCTCTTACCGTTCAATGAAAATGAGAATTTGGGAGAAATAATTATAATGTTATTTACACATTTTATCAACATGTGAAATACCCACGAAAATTCTATTCCCTCCCTGACCTTGTCTCTTAAATTATTTTTATTCTACCCATAAAAACATGAGGCACAGGGCGCCTGGGTGGCTCAGTCATTAAGCGTCTGCCTTCAGCTCAGGTCATGATCCCAGGGTCCTGGGATCGAGCCCGGCATCGGGTTCCCTGCTCGGTGGGAAGCCTGCTTCTCCCTTTCCCACCCCCCTGCTTGTGTTCCCTCTCTTGCTGTGTCTCTCTCTGTCAAATAAATAAATAAAATCTTTAAAAAAAAAAAAACATGAGGCACAATGTTTAAAATCTTGTTAGATTCAAACAAAAATAAATTATTTGTTGTAGTCAAAAAAATAAATTTAGAAAGGCATACTTCCAGAGTGCCTGGGTGGCTCAGTCGGTTAATTGTCCAACTCTTGATCTCAGCTTAGGTCTTGATCTCAGAGCCATGAGTTCAGAGCCCTCATTTGTCTCCATGCTGGGCATGCAACATACTTAAAAAAAAGGGGGGGGGCATACTTCAGTGAAACTATGAGCCATCTAACTCTTGGCTTTGATCTCAAGACTTACTGCTAATGATCAAGGTCACCTACTCTGAGAAACGGAACCGTATTCAATAAATATAGTACCCCAATAAATTCACTCCCATTTTGTGCTCAGCCCAGAGATGCTATGCAGACTTTGAATACCCACCTCAGAAATGCCTGGTAGAGATTAACAGAATCCAAGTATCATGTGAAGTCAGGCATCAGAAAGAAGCATATTCTAATAGTATTTTCTTCCTCCTGCACCTTCATGGGACTACTTAATACCACATGCTTTTCACTCCCAGAGGAGAGAAGAGGAGAGAGGCTAGATAGTCAGAAGAGGTATGTGATAAAATTTAAATCTTTAGAATGAAGCATTGAGACATATTTTCTCTTTTACTACCTCATCTAAAGCCCCAAGGCCAACCCTATCTCCATCACAGCAAAAGGGCAAAAGTCCCAAGTGTATTATTTGATATGTAAACACCAGCTCCTTCTTTTAAAAAAATGACATTTGACATCACTTTACAGACCCAATTTGGCAAAATTAGCATTCTGTCTATCTAAATTCTGTTCATTTTTAAAGGCCATGTTGAAGTTCCCTGTATGAAACCATCCCTTGTGACTGTGACTACAATAATCATTTGTTACCTTGTCTCAAAGTCTGTGGTACTTTTGGTCAACTCTTCTGTACTGATGATTATCTTTAAAAAATTAATTACAAAAGTAATAAAATAACATTAAAGTGTTTGGACAATAGAGAAAAATCATAATTCAATAACCCAACAACTGATCAATATGTATATTCTTCTAATTTTCATAAGCCTATACTATATATTTTCAAAAATATTGTTTATATAAGTTTTTGCACTGAACTCTTATTGAATATTAAGTCATAAATTCTTCTCCACATCACAAAAGTCTATGAAAAGTATTGGCTAATATTCCATTAAATGGATATATCAAGATTTATTTAACTATACACTATTGCAATGCCAGTAAATGATTTACAATATTGTTGTTATACTCCATGCCATATCAAATATCTATATGATTATGGCTTTTTAAATATTTAGGTCATTTTTAAAACAAATTCTCACAAGGGAAATTTATTGGCTCAAAAAGTGTGAACATTAATAATGTAATTGAAAGAATATAAGCTTTAGAATCATAGATCTGGATATAAATTTTAACTCAAACATTTTTGTGGCCTTAAAGATATAATTTAATCTCAGTTTCTCATTGTATGATTGGATAATACCACCTACTATGTAGCATTTTGGGAAAGATTAAGAATAATATGTTAAAATGGCACAAAGTAAAGCTTAATAAAAGTGGCCATTATTATTTGTCTTTCCAAAGTATTAAATCAATTTAGAATGCTTTCAGCTGTATATAAGAATACCAGTTTTTTCATAGACTTCTTATATTTAGATATTGTGTTAGATCAAATTGGCCAAGACACAAAATGATAACATTGTTTTAATTTGCATGCCTTTGATCGATAGGAAGATTCTACACTTAGCAGTGAGTTCTCTTTTTGAATCACACATTGATGACTCTTACTTATTTTGGAATTAAAGTTTTATCTTTTTAGATCTTTGTAACTTCTTTATGTGTTTTTGTGATAATGCTCTAAATACCTATATTTTTAATATAACTGTGTGTGTGTATATATATACACACAATACATATACAAATACACTGATTTGAGATCTGGTGCAATGTCATTTGCTTTTTTTTCATCATCTAAAATAACTTACATAGTAACTTGCTTGTAATGGGTGCACAAAAATGTATGTATTAAATAGGTATCAGATGTCATTCTGTTCCTCAAAGATTATACGAATTTGGCTATGTATGTCCAATGATCTTCCCAAGATCGCAGAAATTTTAAGAACCTAAGTTGTCATGGCAATTTCACTTCATATGTTCCTGTTTCCACTGAATTCTATATCTCATTGCCATGTTCTCTGACATGTTCATGCTTTCTCCTCTACCCCATGTCCACCAAATGTCAAAATCACTTCCTTTTCCACTCTAGGCATTCATGTTTAGAAGGTACTTTGGTGAATGTTTGTAAGTTTTATATTTCAGTAACAATTTAACATTGAATATTAGAGGTCCCTGATCCAGCAAGACATCATATTGCTATGATACCATTTTCTGGTAGGAGAGAAACATCTGTCCTTCAAGATTTTCTGTTTCTCAATTCTAGTACTTTATTATTCAGAAATGTATGGCTCAGGCATATATACATATATATATCTACATATATATATACACATATACATGATAGATTACCCCATTAGTCAATAGAGCAAGTACCTATTGTTTCATTAAATCTAAAATTTAATCAATTGTATATTACACCATTATTTTATGTATACTCTGAAAGGAATAAAAAGTTGCCATTTTAACTTTTTTATTGTAAGAATGAAGCTTATGGATATTTATAAGAATACAAAAATACCTAGCATGCAACAAGGTAAAATTCACAATGTCTGGCATCTAAAGACTGCCAGGCAGGCAAAAAATCAGGATAATATAACCCATAATGAGAAGAAAAAAATGAGCTAATGGAAACAGACCTAGAACTTTTACAGAGTTGGCAGACAAGGACATATTCCAAAATGTAAGTAGACAAAACATGAACAAACAAACAAAAGCTCAAAATGGATCATAGAGCTAAATCTATAAAACTCTAAAGAGAAAAGGAGTAAATCTTCATGACCTTAGTTAGGCAAAGATTTCTAACATAGAACACCAAAAGCAGAGCAATGAAGGAAAACATTGAAGAAACTGGTTGTCATCACAATTTAAAACCTTGGCACTTCAAAACATATCAAAAAAGCGAAAAGACAAGCCAAAGATTTGAAGAATATATTTCAATTCACATATCCAATAAGAAGCTTATATCCAGAATATATAAAGAATTCTTACAACTCAAAATAAAAAAAGGCAAATAACCCAATTAAAAATGAACAAAAGATCTGAATAGAAATTCCACCAAAGATATACAAAAAGCCAATAAGCACATTAAAAATTCCCAACATCATTAGTCATTAGGGAAAAGCAAGTTAAAACCATGCGATACCACTTCACATTCACAAGAATGGCTACAATAAAAAAACAATAAGCATTAAGTAGTTTCTTAAAATGTGAAGTACAGAATTACTTTATACCTCAGCAATTCCAATCCTAGGTAACTAAGCAAGAGAAATACAAACATATGCCTACACAATAACTTGTACTAAAAAAAATTGAATTGTACACTTAAAACAAGTGGACCTTACTGTGTGTAAATTATACCTCAATAAAGTGCTTCTTAAAATAAAATAGACACATGGAAGATGTAAAAAAGACCCAAATACACTGCATATAACTAAGGGCGGATTAGATATCACAGATAAAAAGATTAGTGAACCTGAAGACATAGCAGGAAAAACTACCCAAAATAAATCAGAGAAGAAAGAGTTTTTAAAATAAAGTTAACATCGGTGGGCTATGGGACAACTTAAAGCAACCTACTATATGTATAACTGAAGTCCCCAAAGGAGAACTGTGTCAGGAGGGTTGGGAGAAAAATACATTTGAAATGATAGGTGAAAACTTCTGAAACTTAAAGAAAATTATAAACTCAGAGATCCAAGAAGTTCAATGAACCCCAAGCACAAGAAACATGAAGAAAACTAGACCAGGGCATATAATAATCAAATTATCCAAAATCAGTGATAAAGAGAAAAACCTTAAAAGCAACCAGAGGATATAAGTCACATTACATAGAGAAGAAGAAAGATAATGATGACAACATCAGTTTCTCATCAGAAACAATTTAAGAGAGAAGGCAGTGCCTAGAATTCTATATCCTGGAAAAACATGTTTCAAAAGCAAAGTAAAGACTTTTTCAAACATGCAAAGGTGAAGAAAAGCACCACTAGCCGACCTACCTCATAAATGAAGACCCTCAGGAAGAGGAATATTAAATAAAGCGGGACTATGAATCTATACAAGGAATGGTGAACACCAGAAATGGTATTTATGGGGATAAATGCATCATATTTTTGTACTGTTTCAATCTTTAACAAGATAATTGACCATTTTAAAAAGTAAACAAAAAACCCCCACAATATGTTTGAGGTTCATACAGTGTAAATAAGTAGAATATATGAGAAAAATAATATAAAGGCTAGGAGGGGCAAAATACAGGTATACTATTGTAAGGTTCTTATTCTACATGTGTGAAGAGATATAATATCACTTGAAGATAGGCTGTGATAAGTTAAAAATGTATACTATTCTCTACAAAGCAAATACTAAAATAAAAATTTATAACTAATGAGCCAGTAAAGGAGATAAAACTGAGAAAAAAAAATAGCTCAATTAATCAAAGCCAGTTCAGTAGAAAAGGAAAAAGGACACAGAAAAAAATATTAAGAAACTTAAACATAATCATATCAATAGTTACGTAAATGTAAACTATCTAATATTTAATTAGAAGGCAGACATTGTCAGGATAACAAAGCAAGAACCAACCATATGTTATGTACAAGAAACTCAGTTTACTTATAGAGAAAGAAATGGGTTAAAATTAAAAGACAGAAAAAGATAAACTTAGCTAATCCTGGCCAACAATAAGAGAGGGACTGGCTGTATTAATATGAGATAATGTAGATAAAATATTCAGAGCAAAGAATATGACCAGGGATAAAGAAGGCCATTTTGTAATAATAAAGAGGTTAATTTATCAAAAGGACATATTATCCTAATGTTTAACTGATAACTGAGCATCAGAATACATAAAACAAAAACTAAGGTACTACAACAATAGACAAATCCACAATTAAAGTTTCAATAACTCTCTCTCAGTAACTGTTTGAACAACGGATAGAAAAAGTGGTACAACATTAATATGAAAGATTTGAACAACCACTTTCACCTAACTGACATTTATTGAACATTCCAATCAACCAGAGCAAGATAAACATTATTTTCAGGTGCACATTAAAATTTACCAAGATACACTATATTACAGGCCACAAAATGAGTCTTAATAAAGTTAGAGGTGTTTAAGTAGTACAAAGACTGTTTTATGACAACAATGTAGTGAAATTAGGAACCAATTACAGAAATATTCAAAAAAACTCCCAATTATTTGGAAACCAAAGAGTATGACCTCTCAATAATCTCTGAATAAAAAAAATGATGGTGAAATTAAGAATTATTTTTAAGTTGATGGATAAGAAAACACAACATATCAGAACTTGTGGAATGTATCTAAAGTGATACTTAGAGAAAAAATATAGCAATAGATACCTATACTGCAAAAGAAGAGAAGTCTTGAATAAACATGTCAGCTTCCATCTTAAGAAACATGAAAGAACACATTAAACTCAAACCAAGCAGAAGAAAAGAAATAATAGTGAACAGAGTAGCAGTCAATGGAATAGAAAATCAGTAGAGGAAATCAGTGAAACCAAACCACACTTCTTTGAAAAGACTGACATAATCAATAAGCCTCTAGCCAGACTGACCAGGAGGAAAAAAAAAAAAAAAAAAAAAAAGAGAGAGAGAAGACACAAATTAGCAACATCAGGAATGAGAGTTGATATCACTACAGATTTTACAGATATTGAAAGGGAAATTAGAGAATGTTATGAACAATCTTATGTCAATAAATTTGACAACATACATGAAATGGACATTTCCTCAAAGACACAAACTACCAAAGCTCACTAAAGAACAAATTTATCTAACCTATAAAGTCACATCAATTAAAGCAAAATTTCTCAAGGTTGGAACTACTGATATTTTGGACTAGCTAATTTTTTGCTATGGGAGCTGTCCTACACATTGTAGGATGTTTAGCAGCATTCTTGGCCTGTACTCACTAGATGCCTGTAGCACTGCCTCTTCCCCCTGCTGTGACAACCAAAAAAAGTGTTTATAAATACTGCAAAATGTTCCTTTTGGGGAGGGAGAGGGTTAAAATTGCCCTAGTTTAGACACATTATATTTATTATTAATTATTATTATTATTATTACTTGGTTTCAAGTTTCTATTTAAATTCTAGTTAGTTAACCTATAGTGTAATATTGGGTTCAGGAGTAGAATTTAGTGATTAATCATTACATATAACACCTAGTGCTCATCACAAGTGCCCTCCTTAATACCCATTACCCATTTAGTCCATCCCTCAATTTCACATATGAGTGAAATCATATGGTATTCGTCTTTCTCTAACTTATTTTGCTTAGCATAATACTCTCTAGCTCCATCCATTTGTTACAAATAGCAAGATTTCATTCTTTTTGATAGCTGATACATATGTATGCACCATATAAAAATAGATACATATATATGTGCCACATCTTCTTTATCCATTCATCAGTCGATAGACATTTGGGCTCTTTCCATAATTTGGTTATTGTTAATAATGCCTCTAAAAACATTGGGGTGCATGTGCCCCTTTGATTCAGTATTTTTGTATCCTTTAGGTAAATACCTAGTAGTGCAACTGCTGGGTCCGTAAGGTAGCTCTATTTGTAACTATTTGAGGAAACTCCATACTGCTTTCCACAGTGGTTGCACCAGTTTTCATTCCCACCACTAGTGTAAGAGGATTTCCCTTTCTCCACATCATCACCAACATCTGTTGTTTCCTGTGCTATTAATTTTAGCCATTCTAACAGGTGTGAGGTGGTATCTTATAATAGTTTCGATTTGTATTTCCCAGATGATGAGTGATGTTGAGCCTCTTTTATGTGTCTATTAGTCATCTGGATGTCTTCTTTGGAAAAAATGTCTATTTATGTCTTCTGCCCATTTCTTAATTGGATTATTTGGTTTTTTGGGGTGTTGAGTTTGATAAGTTCTTCATAGATTTTGGATAACCCTTATCACATATGTCATTTGCAAATATATTCTCCCATTCAGTAGACCACCTTTTAGTTGTGTTGATTGTTTCCTTCACTGTGCAGAAGCTTTTTATCTTGATGAAGTCCCAATAATTTATTTTTGCTTTTGTTTCCCTTGCCTCCAGAGACATGTCTAGTAAGAAGCTGTTACAGCTGATTAGAAAATTATATTAAAGAAAGTGAAATTATAGGTAAAAACCTTCCCACAAAGAAAGCTCCAGGTCTAAATGGTTTTACTGGTGACTTCTACCGAACATTCAAGGAAAAAATTATACCAATCCTATAAAAACTCTTTCAGAAAACCAAAAAGAGGTTTTCTTTCTTTAAAAATCTTATTTATTTATTTGTCAGAGAGAGAAAGAGGAGAGAAAGAGCACACAAGCAGGGGGAGCAGCAGGCAGAGGGAGAAGCAGACTCCCCGCTGAGCAAGGAGCCCGATGCAGGACATGATTCCAGGACTCTGGGATCCTGATCTGAGCCAAAGGCAGACGCTTAACTGACTGAGCCACCCAGGTGTCCCAAAAAAGAGGTTTTCAACTAATTCAGTTAATTCTATGAGATAAACATTACCTTGATAACCAAAATCATAAGAAGACATTATAAGAAATGAACACTGTAGACCAGTATCTCTCATGAGCATACATACAAAAATTCTAAACAAAATTTTAGCAAATTGAATCCAGAAATATGTAAAAGAAATATCATAATCACATGGGGTTAATTTTAAGAATGCAAGGTTGATTTAACATTTGAAAATCAATGAATGTAATACACCATGTTAACAAATTAAAAAAAAATTATGATAATCTCAATCTCAGAAAAGTATTGCACAAAATCTAACATCTATAACCAATAAAATCTCTCAGAAAACTAAGAATAAAATGGAACTTCCTCAACCTAATAAATTGCTTCTATGAAAAACATATAGCTAGCAGCACACTTAATGGTGAAAGACTGAATACTTTCCCCTAAGATCAAAAACAAGACAAATATGTCAGCTATCACTACATCTGTTCACCTTTATACTAAAATTTCTAACCAATGTATTAAGGCAAGAAAAAAGAAATGAATAGTATCCAGATTGAAAATACAGAAATAATATTCTCTTTATTCACAGATGGTATCACATTTATTTATTTATTTATTTATTTTTTTTTTTTTTTTAAAGATTTTATTTATTTATTTGAGAGAGAGAATGAGATAGAGAGCACATGAGAGGGGGGAGGGTCAGAGGGAGAAGCAGACTCCCTGCCGAGCAGGGAGCCCGATGCGGGACTCGATCCCGGGACTCCAGGATCATGACCTGAGCCGAAGGCAGTCACTTAACCAACTGAGCCACCCAGGCGCCCTGGTATCGCATTTATGTAGAAAATCTGATAGAATCTACAAAAAAGGTATTAGGACTAATAAATGTGTTTAATAAGGTGACAGATGTAAAATGAGTGTACAAAAATTAGTTGTATTTCTATTTGTTAGTAAAAAAACAATTGAAAAATGAGATTAAAAATAATGACAATATTAGAAATATGAAATAAATATACTATTATACTTATAAATGTTATAGCTGGTAGAAGATGTGAAAGTAAACTATACATGTAAATGACAAAACATTGCTCAGAGAAATTTTAAAAACCTTAATATATGGAGATATATACCTTATTTATGGGTTGGAACACTCCATAGTGTTAAAATGTTGATTCTACCCACCCATGAAATAATCTAGCCATTATATTCCTAGGTATTTTATCCAAGAAAAAAATATATATAAATCGTTATAGAAACTTGCACATGGGGTGCCTGGGTAGCTCAGTTGGTTAAGCAACTGCCTTCAGCTCAGGTCATGATTCTGGAGTCCCGGGATTGAGTCCCACATCGGGCTCCCTGATCAGCAGGGGGGTCTGCTTCTCACTCTGACCCTTCCCCTCGCATGCTCTCTGTCTCCCATTCTCTCTCTCAGATAAATAAATAAAATCTTTGAAAAAAAAGAAACTTGCACATGAATGCTCATAGTAGCCTTATATATAATAGCCCCAAACTGGAAATAACCTAAATATCCATGAACAAATGAATGCATAAACAAATGGTAGTATATCCATGCAATGGAATCCTACTCAGCAATAAAAAATGCTATTTTTTTATTTTTTTAAAGATTTTTATTTATTTATTTGAGAGAGAGAGAGAGGGAGAGAGCACACAAGCAGGAGGGGTAGGGAGAGGGATAATCTCAAGCAGATTCCATGCTGAGTGTGGAGTCTGACACAGGGCTGGATCTCAGGACCCTGAGATCATGAACAGCTGAAACCAAGAGTTGGGCGCTTAACCAAGAGACAGCCAGGTGCCCCAAAAATGTAATAAACTACTGATATACAGAACAACAGAGATTAGTGAAGGAAGTCAGACAAAAATAATGTGTACTCTATATTTCTTAATATTAGTTTTGCTTTTTAGTTCTAACAATATTATTTTTTATAGATTCCAGTTCTCTAACAAATATATCCAATCTTACCTATTTTCTTGAGTATTTTAATAGAATTAAACTCATTGTTTGATAGCTATAAGTTAGAATCACCTATTGGTCTGTTTCTATTTTCTGATTTTTCTTTAGTTCCTGTTTTCTGTGGGTTTCCTAATTTTGATTCAAATGTCAGATAATTGGTATGGAAAACTGTAGAGAACCTGGATGATATCTTCTATCTCAAGAGATGCTGGTATGTAAGAATAGAAGCAAATTATCTTAATCCAATAACACTTAGACTTAAGGATGAGTTTATGACTTGGTGAAGCTCTGTCTACCTCTGGTTCTCCCTCAGTTCAAGGTGTATCTCTTCAGGAGTCCCAAGAGCCTGGGATATTTACCAGAGCTGCTTCTTCTTCTTTTCTTCTTCTTCTTCTTCTTCTTCTTCTTTTCTTCTTCTTCTTCTTCTTCTTCTTCTTCTTCTTCTTCTTCTTCTTCTTCTTCTTCTTCTTCTTCTTCTTCTTCTTCTTCTTCTTCTTCTTCTTCTTCTTCTTCTTCTTCTTCTTCTTCTTCTTCTTCTTCTTCTTCTTCTTCTTCTTCTTCTTCTTCTTCTTCTTCTTCTTCTTCTTCTTCTTCTTCTTCTTCTTCTTCTTCTTTTCTTCTTCTTCTTCTTCTTCTTCTTCTTCTTCTTCTTCTTCTTCTTCTTTTTTTTAATTAACATATAATGTATTATTTGTTTCAAGGGTACAGGTCTGTGATTCATCAGTCTTACACAATTCACAGCGCTCACCATAGCACATACCCTCCCCAATGTCCATCACCCAGCCACCTCATCCCTCCCACCCCCTTCCACTCCAGCAACCCTCAGTTTGTTTCCTGACATTAAGAGTCTCTTATGGTTTGTCTCCCACTCTGGTTTTGTCTTGTTTCATTTTTTCCTCCCTTCCCCGATGATCCTCTGTCTTGTTTCTCAAATTCCTCATATCAGTGAGATCATATGATAATTGTCTTTCTCTGATTGACTTATTTCACTTAGCATAATACAAACAGGCATTATTGCCCTTAAAGTGAGTCAATGGATCCCTGTTATCTTCTGAGGATCATTTGGTTTCTCTCTTGCTCCACAAAGGAGCTTACAACATGAAAAACAAAAGCTGCCTAGCTGTAATGGCTACTTTCTCTGTCATCTTTGGGATTGTGGCAATCATGATTCTCAAATTCTTTCTATTTACAGTCTTCTCCACCCCCATTCCATGAAGGGGGATGGTGGTTGCCGATTTTTCTTACTGTATTTCTATCATAATACCTTTTTTATTACATTACATACCTAATTGCATTGCATTCACCAACTCAGAATTTCACAACAGAAGGATTTAACTGAAAGTCTGGAAAGAGACCTGCATGTGCTTGAATCTCTATGGACTCAAGCATACTGGCATGCAACCATTCCACATGGGATCCTATCACGTTCAGTTTCTTATAACCAAGTGTCAGCAGGGGGCCCTCCATCCTCCACTTCTCCAGGCACTCTCCTAGTTCTCTTGAAACCCCTGCATATGTTGCACAGGACTGTACCCTACTAGATGCTGGGGTGCTATTTTTGGATTTCAAGCCCCTTATTTCTGAGTTCATAGACCTAATATCTACCATTACTCTAAATTCATTCTAAGCAAGGCCATCTCCCTCCTCCAGCATGTTTTTTTGTTTTGTTTTGTTTTTGTTTTTGTTTTCTTTTTTTGGAAAGCCATCAACTGCTCTACTGTGAGCTTCAGGAGGGTTCCTCCAAACCTGAGATCTCTGACTGTGTTCCTCCTGCTGTCTCATGCTCTGTTTGCTGTTGGTATCTTTCCAGGGTCTGTCTATGCATTTGAAAGTAAATATAAATATGTTCTTAATCCTAACCCTTTAATAAAAGGGAGTACACAATACACAAAGTCTGAACCTTGCTTTTTTCATCTAAGAATATATCTTGGAGACGGAAGTGCCGCTTTCTGCTTGGAAAATGAATTGGAAAAAAAAAATCTCCATTTGTGTCGAGTTATGGCTCCTGTGAATGCTGTGAAATACTGTTCCCATTTACTTTACTTTCAATCACCATGTGCCTCCTCTAATTTGAGTTATAATTATTTTAAATTAAATTTGTGAAAAAACTTTTAACTGATTTAAACAGAATATAACAAAGTTTAAAAACAGAAATATCAAGCCAGGACTGTTAAAGTGAAAAGAGGTTCAAGGGAATTTCAAATTAAATCTCCCTTTTCTACTGCTACTGAAAATTAAAATCTAAAATTCAAAATCTTAATTTGCTAGGCTTTCTTTCTTTACTTTTTTTTTTCTTTTTTGTAGAAGTAATCAGTTGCTAGAATAGAAATGTTCTAATTTGCTTGTTGAGAAATTTTTTAAAGAGAAAAGCAATGTGGTTTGGAAATATGGAGCACTTATTTTTATTAGATATATATGCCAGTTATAAATTGGAAATATTAGTCCAGTCTTCCCCTGGAAAATCATGATATTCGTTTGTTTTCCTGATCAGGAAAATTTGTTCCCCACTAGGCCTTATAATAACAAAATTCTTTGTTGAAGTAGGAAACTAGTATAAGTAAGCTCATGTTAATCTATTAAAATTCTTATAAATGTGCATCACAAAAAGATAGTAAAATATATAAAGTTAACATCAACAACTTTCATATACCTTTACTTATCAAATAATACTAACCAGTTTATTTTCATTTGGAATCTCATACTTGCTATAAGCGTTTCAGAAACTTCTTTCCCTTTGACTTTAACAAAATACCTGAAAGTGCTCTACTGGAAATAAAATGCCTGCTAAAAGAGTTGTTTTATTTTGTTTCCCTTGCCTTTCCGATTTTATGACATGACACTATTATCTCCTGCCTTAGGAAGCTACCTGGTCCCAGAAACAAAAGTCCTTTAATTGTTGGAAAGCCTTAGGAAACTGTATTTTAACATGTGAAATATAATTGAGTAGATATTTTCCAAAACTCCTTTATACACAATCTAAGGTTGTATGGTTTTAACACAATGCCTGGCACCTTGTTGCTAAGGCACTAGCTATCTGCCATGCTGACACACAGGTCCCAGACTTCTCCTGACAGAATCATACTCTGGGTCTCCTAGCCTGTTAGCTCTCAAAGGCTCCTATAGCAACAGACAACAACAACAGATTTATACTTCCTCTGCTTTCTTCCCTATTAGAATAGAGCTGGAAACAAAGGAGAAATTCAAATTAACTAGGATTTGGGGCAAGAAAAACTCTCAGTGGGGAAGGCATTACTATATATAATCTATGTACAAAACATATTCCTCCATTTTACCTTGCATGAAGTAGTGAAGTTCATTGTCTTTCAAATGTTTCAAGCAATTCAAAAGAATAGCATTAAAAATGCACATTCGTCTATGAATACTGGGTCTGTATTTGTGCACAACAGAGAATTATGAATCATTTCTGCTCAGTGTTGTAAATTTAATTTTCAAAAATATTATAAAATGAAGTAACTACTATTATAAAGATGCTTTTAGATGACATTTAATTACAACGCAAGGTAATTTATTTTACCAGCTAGAGTATCTTAGGCTAATTGCATTTATTTATGTTTTATGCTTGTGCCATCACAACCACCAACTTATTCTATATGTTCATTTTACCTTTTTTTTTCAATCTTAAGAGATATTTTAAGATTTTTCTCTAAATTTTGGTAATGCTTCTTAATTGTAAGGGGGATATTTCTTTGCCCTTAACACCTCCTGTGTGGAAGAATGCTTTGATCTCTCTAGAAGTTTAATTGCATTTTATGGAATGGTTCCTCTTTGCAATTAGATCTAGGCTTGGATGCTGAGTGTGCTTCCTTTCATCTTTCTATTCAGTCATTTCTGTGGTAAATTTTCTATCTCACCAATGTGTGCTTTCATCCCAGCCTCTGGTAACAGTAACTTCTGAGTAGCCACATTTTTTTTTTCATCTGCTAAAGATAGGCTCTCTGATCACCCTTGAAGTGTTTTGGCAAGTTTGCCTTTGATAATTTTAATTATTCTTCCCTTTAGTTACTGGATAGTGCTACTTAAAATACTGTCATATCTCTTATTGGATTACTCTACCAGGAAGTCAGTCATCATTGATAGGGTAAATACAGTCTTAAGTCCATCTGCTCACTGAATGAAAAGTATTATTTAAATTCTAGTGGAATTACTTGGGTTCACTTCTCTGAAAAAAGATAGTAAATACTTTAGCATGGTAAGTGGCAGTGATCTGTCCAGATTTCTGTCCAAAGACTGAATAGTGAAGTTCTAGCCAAATGACAACCTGCTTCTTGGTTCTCTTTCTAAAATTTTTATTTTGTAGTCCTCAAAGGACTCAGTTAATATTAGCACCATAGTTCTCAGATTCTAAGATAGCAAAGAACCATAGATCTCTGAGAAAAAAAGGAAGAAAGAAAGAAAGAAAGAAAGAGCAAGCAGCCAAATAAAAGAGTCCTGTGCACACTGTTTTGTTCTCTTACACAAGCAAATTGATTCTATTCAGGAAGTATGTCCTGATGGTTGGAGGTGAGCCAAGAGTTTCATTAACAATTCTGAATAAAGATTTAATGGTCATAGATAGAGAATACCAGTTAATGTTGGACAGTCAATCTGTATCTCAGTTTCTTCATCTGTAAAAACAAAAAAAGAAAAAAGAAAGAAAGAAAAAACCCCAGCAATATCCAATTACCTTAGAAATATATAAATTGGATAAGGGCTCAGACGTGTGTATAAAAAGGACCTTACAACTGAAATTAGTAAGTTTTTAAATCAAATAAATGCTCAACCAGTAAAATGTTCAGCTGCAGCAAATTTATACAGTTAGTCTTTTATTTATCTACTCATCTATTAAAAACAATATTTGTTGCATACCATCTAAGTGCCAGAAATTGTACAAGGCATTGTCAATACAGCAGTGGACAAGAATTTGCGCTCTAGTGTCAGAAAAACTTTAAAAGGGTAGTTGATGGGGGGGGTGGGTGGCACGGTTCTCTCTAAAATAAGTGATCAGGAAAGTTCTCTCTGAGAGGATAATGTTTGGGTTCAGATGAAGTTACAAAGAGTTGTCCAGGCAGAGGAACATTAAGTACATGTCCATTGGGGAGGGAAAAAATTTATTCAGTTAAGTACAGCAAGAAAACCAAGGTGGTTCAAACATAGCAAGTGTGATAGACAGTGGTATGAGATGAGGTTTAGAAGTAGAAAGATGCATCATGTGCATATTAGAGAACATAGTAAAGACGTCAAAAATTATTCTAAATACAATGGGACACTTTTGGAAAGTTCAGCAGGGATGTATCATGATCTAGTTTTGTTCTGGCTGTGTAGACAATGAATTATAAAGCCTAAAATGGAAGCAAAGAGAACAGATAGAAGACTCTTGGAGTCATTTAATGAGCAGTGATGGCAGCAGTGGAATTGGTAAGAAGCGGCGGATTTGGAGTACATTTGAGGTAAAGCTTAACAGTCTTGTAATGGTTCAGTTTGGGGCACAGGTGCAAGAGAGAGGAATCAAGATGACTTCCGGGTGTTTTTGGCTTGAATAACTGGTAGTGGTTGGCATTTACTCAGAGAGTGAAGATACAATTAGGAAGAGGAATATGGCAGTGCATCGAGTCCAGTTTTAACTCTGTTAATTTAAAGTTGCCTTTTAGACATCTAAATGTTGATGTCAAGTAGACAGTTCTATATATGAATGTGGCACTCAAGCCAAGGCTGGAAATAGAAATGTAGCAGTAATAACTACATAAATTGAATTGGAAGTGCAGAAATTGTCAAGCAATAGGGAAGAAGAGATTGCCCAGAGTTCTGGGACTTTTCAATATTTAGAGGTTAAGCATAAAAAGGTAAGGAACCAACCTAGGAGACTCAAAATAGGGGGGAAGCATGAGAACACCATGATACAGAATCCATGAGAATAAAGTTTTAAGAGGGAGGAACTGGAAAATTATTTTGAATGCTTCTGAGGGATGAAAAAGATGAAAATTTTCTGAGATGGACATTTTTATTGGTCTTGATGGAGCAGGTTCAGAGGTAGGAATTGGGATGAAAATCTAAGGAGATAATGAGGAGTAGCCAAAAGAAACAAGAGCATGTAGGCCAAAAGGGAAAAGGCAGAGGTACATAAAAATTATGCAGCTGTATCTCCATACACTACCATTAAAGCTAATAATCAGTTTAAGGAATAATTTGTAGCCTTAGGATTTTGATTTGTTTTTAATTTGTTTTGGAAGGCTTTTACTTATCAAATATTTACTCAGCTCCTCTTCATGTGCAGGCACTGTCCTAGGGTTTTGGATTTTTTATTAATGAACAAGGCAACCAAAGACCCTTACCTTCATGTAGCTTAGTTTCTAGTGAGGGAGACAAACAACCAAACAATAGAAATAGTAAACTGTTTAGTTGGTTATCAGAGGAAGAACATTCCGGGCAGAGAGAACCACTAGTGCAAAGGTCCTGAGGCAGAGATAAAGCAGGGAGGATGGAACAACTCCAGAGTGAAGTGAATAAGCAAATCAATGAAGCAAAGGAGGTGAAAGCAGGGGTCACTTTAGCAATGTTTTCTTTAATCTGAATGAAAGAGACAGCAATGAATTGCAGAGTTCTGAGAAGGGAGTGATATGATCTGTCTCAACAGTAATTCAGCTAAGAGATGATGGTGTCTTGGATCAGGGTAGGAGCGGAAGTGATGAGAAACAATGGATTCCTTTATGCATTAGGTGTTGAGTACAAGAGAAAGAGAGGAGTCCAGGATAACTACAAGGTTATTGAACTACAGTTTGAGAGGATAGAGCTGCTAATAGCTGTGATGGATAAAGTGGCAGGTGAAATGAGTTTAGGGATAAGCGGTCATGCTGTGTGAGACGAGACCTTCCAGTAAAGATGTCAAGTAGGCAGTTGGATAGACAAGCCTGGAGTTTGGTACCTTACATACTGACTGTTAAGAGCTTTTCAAACCATGATAAATCCATTGATGCTACTTCACAGCTCCACTTAGAGCCTATTCAAGTAAGTCCCACAAACAGAGGATCAAGTCCTATGGGGATGTCAGAGCAGACAAAAGAGTAAACACTAACACATCTGTTTATAGGCCAAGAACACAACATGGGTGAGGCTAATGACAACGCAGGCTAACCAGATATATCTTATAATTTCATTTACCCACACTAAATGTTATAGAACTTTAAACCTCACTTTGGATCCACAGGGTGAGCAACACTCAATTGAAAGTTGTTTTTCTCTATAATCCCGACATCAGGCTCAACATATTAAGTAAAATGGAAGCAAGAGAGAGGGTTATCAACAAATAATAACACACAGTTAAACACTGGACACTCTATATCATAACTTTGCAATCCAGAGAAAGATGCCCTTGACCCAGTTTATCTTTGGCAAATGTCTCTGTGTATATGTGTCTCTTATAAGATATGACAAGGGCAAAGAGATAATAACAGTCACAGTCAATCCCTCAGAAAACTGCAAGTTTTACAAAACAAAAAGGAAAATGGGCAATGACTATACCTTTGATTTGAAAAACCCGATGCAATTAATGATTGCCATTACATGTTCCCTATTAGCCTGACTTGCATAAGCACAAGGAAAAGTTCAGGGTCTAAGAGCTAATCAGGAAAAATATCACTAAGCTTTGGGGTCAGTTAATTAACAGTAAAGTCATATTTTTCACAGATTAAGTCAGGCTCTTCCTTTTGACCTCATTTAATTGCTGCTTTTAAAGACCACTAGAATAATACTCTCACATACAAAAATGTAGTGAAATTCAGCATTCTTTGAGGTGTGATCAGACCAGAATTTAAAAACATGGGGGTGTATGTTTAAATTGGCATAGTCTTTGTAGAGAGCAATAGATATGTGCACTGTGAAGCAATATATATTATTGTGTAACAATATATATGTTACAGTACATATTAAGTGGCAGAGAAACATTGATATTTTTGGCATACTCATAAGTTATAAAGTTGTCTTACAGAAATGTGGATAATGATAAACCTATACAGGTGTTCATCACAGCATTAATTATAACAGTAAAAACTTGGGGCCCTAGTAAGCACTGAATCACTAAATTCTACTCCTGAAACCAATACTACACTCTATGTTAAATAACTTGAATTTAAACAATAAAAAAAGAAATATTAGGATATTTAGAAAGCAAAATATCAGTGTGAACAGTAGGAGGAAAAGTTTTTGGGAGGTAGAGTTGTGAATGAGAGAATCTAAAGCAATATAGGTTGTGGGAGAAATGTGGAAGAAAGAAAAAGGACATAGGAAAAATGTATCTGGGGGTTAGAAATGAGATCCTCTGGGGGTGCCTGGCTGGCTCAGTTGGTACAGCATGCAACTCTTAATCTTGGGGTCATTGTGAGTTCAAGCCCTACACTGGGCTTACTTAAAAAATAAAAACTCTAGAGGCGCCCGGATGGCTCAGTTAGTTAAAAGGCCAACTCTTGATTTTGGCTCAGGTCATGATCTCAGGGTCATGAGATTGAAACCCCCCAGCGTGGAGCCTGCTTAACATTCTCTCATTCCCTCTCCCTCTGCCCCTCCCTGCCCTGTTCTCTCTCATGCGTGCTCTAAATAAATAAATAAATAAATAAATAAATAAATAAATAAATACTCTAAAAGAATAACAATAAAACACTTATATAAAAAAAAAGAAATGAGATCCTCTGTAAAGATTTTTGAACAATGCAAGTTAAAGCTCAGAATTTTGTTTCATTTTTTAATCATTCTTAGCTGTTTAGATGGTACTTTTTTGAATGCAGTGTCCATATAGAGAAAAGACCCAATGAGTCTAGGATTTATAGTTTATTGTTTTCTATAATGAATACAGACTCCAGTCCACAAACTGGAAAACAACAACAACAACAAACCACCACCACCAACAACAACAAAAAACTTGGGGCCCTAAATGTCTCAAATTAAAGTATTCAATTCAAGTAATTATACAACAATTCTTTGGCATATTATGTAACACTCAAAAGTTAAAATACGGCAATGACTGACATAAAACAATTTAAAGTGGATTTAGAGTTCAGTTTTATTAAAACAGCACATAAAATGTTATATCTGAATCATGTGAAAATATATGTGTATACTTTTTATATATACAGAAGTGAAATCCTTTAACAGTAATTATATCTGCACTGTAGACTGTGGATTCTGGTTAATTTTTTTTCTTTATCTTTTCTTGGCTTTCCATGTTCTTTTTTTTAATATATATATATATATATATATATATATATATATATATATATATATATATATATAATCAGCATGTAATTCTTTATAATCAGAAAAATAATTCAACCTGTTCTTAGAAAATAAATTTTAAGCCTTTTGCCTCAGTTTTATACATCCTCAATTTTGGGTCCCTTTAGAGAAACTTAAAAAACATGGTTGTAATTTCTGTTTTCTTACTAACCTAATACTCATGAAGAAAAATAAGTTTGGTTCTTATGAATACATTTGATGGTAATTCTTGCTTTTTTTTTCTTCCCAAGTTTTTATTTACATTACAGTTAGTTAACATATACTTGGTAAGTCTAGGGCTTAGTTACATATACTTGGTAATTCTAGGGCTAGATGTTGTTATACATGGCCCATTCCAGGGACTGATTTCAGATACTAAGAATTGTGAATGTTTTGTTCTAAACTTCCCTGGCAAATAGATATTTTCCCATTTTCACCCTATGATAGTATAAAATAAATACACTTAACTACTCATATTGAATATACATATTTAGTATATAATATTTTGTGTATTTAGCACATAATACTATAATTTGGATAAGTTTAATTTTCATTACTTTTTATGAGAGCAATAAGGATCATAATTTTCTAAAATGGAGAAGTGAAGAATTTCTTTTTGGTGTCAATATTCAGTCACTACAATTCGTGTCTCCACCACGAAACATAATTTCTCACCAAACATGGTGACTAAAAGGCTAAAAAAACCTAAATTTTGAAGTAAAGGAAGGTACAGCCAGGTTTAGCTACAAGACTTTAAAATGTATCTGCAGCTTCCCAGTTTTGCTCAGAGGAACAAGATCAAATTATCAGAGTCTGTCACCTATGCTGCCTAGAAGTCAATGCTTAAAACTACCTGTTGACAGATGGAGCTGGGCTGAAAAAAATCTATCACACAGGTATTTCTGCATAATATATTTGAAGATAAAAGATGCTGCCATTTTTAGTACCAAAAAGCATAATTTTTCATTTCAAAAAATAAGAGCATTTCTTTAATAATATAAATTAAGGAATACCTTAGCAAATACAAAATAGACTCCTTCTGAGAGGACTACTTTCTATTTAGAAAAAGTATCTGTATTCATTTCTACTTTTCATAGTTAGCACTTAAAAAGAGACAAGCATGGGCGCCTGGGTGGCTCAGACGGTTAAGCGTCTGCCTTCGGCTCAGGTCATGATCCCAGGGTCCTGGGATTGAGTCCCTCATCGGGCTCTCTGCTCCTTGGGAGCCTGCTTCTCCCTCTGCCTCTCTCTCTCACTCTCTGTCTCTCATGAATAAATAAATAAAATCTTAAAAAAAAAAAAAAGAGACAAGCATCTTTAATGACCAATGACTGTAATGTTTTTAAACATTTTCATTGCTCTTTCTAAAATGCAAATTATTTATTGATTTTTTAAGGTGCTGAATGCCTGAGTTAGGCAGTACAGTATTTTAAAATATTAAAAGCATCAGTTAATCAAATCCTGCCTGTACAAGGAACTAACACTTATTAACTGATTTGACCTTAAGCTTATCAGCATTGCTAGCAATAATTAATCCATCTGTGAAGGTAGCAATCCCTAAACCTGTATAGATAATTCTGACTGATGTTCATCCAGATGGAGACACATCTCTCTAAGTGTGATCTTCAAGACCACCTGAGAGAGTCTGAATGCGTTCAGATCCCTGGGTCCCACATCATACCTACTGAATTTGAATCTCTGGGAGGAAAGCTCTGGAAATCAATATATATCATGCACCCCAGGTGATATTTATACATGTTAAATTGAGCAAAAGATAGTGGATCAATATTCGGATATAGCTTTTAAAGATAAATGAACTAATTTTTAAATGATGGTGAATTATTTTACATATTTGGTAATTTAGTGTATATATATAATATATACATAATAAACATGTATTTATAGTGAATCACTTCTAATGATTATATTTATAAAAGTATTAAAAAAATGGCTCAGCTGGCTAAGCATCCAACTCTTGATTTCAGCTCAGGTCATGATCTCAGGGTTATGAGATCAACACCCCGTCCCCCTCCCCGCATGGGGCTCCATGGTGGGTGTGGAGCCTGCTTAAGATTCTCTCTCTCCCTCTGCCCCTCCCCCCTTTAAAAATAATAAAAATAATTTAAAAAGTGTATATGTGGGGTGCCTCATTGGCTCATTCAGTTGAGTGTCTGACTCTTAATATCAGCTCTAGTCTTAATCTCAGGGTTGTGTGTTCAAGCCCCATTTTGAGCTCCATGCTGGATGTGGAGCCTACTTTAAAAAAAAAAAGTGTATGTGTAACATATATACTTTTATTTTGACTTTCTAAAATCTATAGACAAAATATTTTCTATAATAATAATTACAATTATCTATTAATAAGTTTTCACGTGCCTTAAGATACAGGAACACAGTATTTCCCCTTCCATGGGAAGATATAGCCTCAACAGTAATTGGGCTGGAGATAAATAAGATCTCTTGGTGGTTCTGAGACCACCTACCGATGAACCCCTAGACCATAGACTCAGCCTGGTCCCATACATGTCAGCAGTGCTGAGAACATTTTTTTCTGTTATAATCTCTGCATCTGTGTCTCAAGTGTCATATCCATTAAAGCTAGATGTTAGATATTAGAAGAAGGAAGGCCTAAAGAAACATTAAGGATACATTTCCTTTTGCATAGAAATGAAAGATTTCCTGGGTATGCAGTTTCCCTACCCAGTTTTCTACTCCCTCAAGATTATGCCAAATTCAGTAAACAAAAGTAAAGGGAAGGAAAAGCTGCCCCAAAGAATGCAAAATTAGTGGGGCGCCTGGGTGGCTCAGTTGGTTAAGCGACTGCCTTCGGCTCAGGGCATGATCCTGGAGTCCCTGGATCGAGTCCCGCATCGGGCTCCCTGCTCGGCGAGGAGCCTGCTTCTCCCTCTGACCCTCCCCCCTCTCATGTACTCTCTCTCTCTCATTCTCGCTCTCTCAAATAAATAAATAAATCTTTAAAAAAAAAAAAGAATGCAAAATTAAGAAAGAAAATAATTTTGTGGGTGGTAAGGGAAGCAAGCATTTTAGAAAATCCATAAATCTGTACATTTGCATTCCTATGCCCTATTTTAACTTAAAAGATCCAGTATGGCAGGGGCAATCCTCATTGGTATGGTGTTCAATTCTAACCACCCGAAGGCAGGCATTTAATAAATAGCTTTCAGACAAGAACACCACAAAGGACTATTTCTTACTATGACTTAACATTTCTTACAGCTCAAAATCACTATTTTTCTACAGGAACTTGGGAAATAGCACATCTCTACATTCATAAAGTACATAATTGGTTTCTTCTTGCACCCCACTCTTCAATTTTCCTTTGGAAAATCTGATGCCCATATTTCCATGCAAGCATTATTTACTTTTTGATTAAAAACACAAAGTCATTTCTATTTATGAACACTTTCTTGTAATAAAACCTGGCATTTCTCATCACTACCATTTGCAGTCTACTTTTATAAAATTTAATGCATGTCAAAAATGTGCATGGTCTGGAAAATAAAGAGACAATGAAGAAACCTTATGTGTTATCAGTAAATGTCATGAAATGGGCTTACCAAGGAAAGAATTCTCATGATCTAGACCTGGTCTGTCAAATACGGTAGCCATTAGCCACATGTGGCTATTGAGCACTTGAAAGATCCAAAGTCTGATGCATTATAGAATACACATTGGATTTTGAAGATGTACAAAAAAATGTAAAATATCACACTAACATTGTTTTATAAAGATTGAATGTTGAAATGATAATAATTTGGATATAATGGGTTAAATAAAATATGTTAAAGTCAATCTCACTTTTTTAAAAAATTTTCTTGTGATGTAGCTACTAGAAAATTAAAAAGTATATATGTGGTCCACAAAATATTTCTATTGGACAGCACTGATCTGGATTAAGAAATGCACTGCCATTGTTAATGTAGCAATTAAATTTGACAATATTGAAACATATTTTCATATTGTTACAAGTAGTGGGAGGGTTTTGATAGAAACTCTTCTATCCACTGGTTTTAGGTGGATTAACTGGCCTAATTAGATCTAAGCTGTTAAAAGGGCCCCAGAGGAGGGAGGGGGAAGGAAATGCGGACTCAAACAAGCTTTCCAAGTCCTCAAGTCACACACTCCTGGTTGACTGGTTTGCTTAGCCAAGCTGAAATTGGTCTTATTGTCATGTTGGGTGCATTAATTGGAGAGCAGACTAATTTGCAAGAATGCGTTAGTGCCCTTTAAAAGGTGATTTAAAATTCAAAATGATGGAAATGGCATAAAAGCATGCTTGTCTGATCACTCCTCAGAATCCATCTTGAAATCCCTACCATTTTTCCAGTTTCATTGTTAGAATTCAAGTACATAGTAAAACATTTAAGATTCCTAAACATCACACTCTACACCCTGGCACAAATAACTATCTTTCTGCTAAAGACAGGAGTTCCTATCATCAGACACAGGGGGATTATAAGTGAAAATACAATCTGTAGGTTTAATCAGGATTCCACATATAGGAATGAAATGTAAATATTACATCAACGTCACCAAGCATACTCATGACTGAATGGAGGAAATTTTGCTTTTAATCCACTAGAAGATTACAAGGAATTTGAGGAAGCACCTCCACCTTAATATAGCTGCTAAAAGACTAATAATAACCCATATTTATACCCACTTTATAGTTATGAATAATTTTACATCCATTATCACATTTAATCCTCACAAACAAGAATGACATTATCGCCTCCATTTTGAAGACAAGGAAGCAAACGCTCAGAAAAGTGTAATGAGCTTTCCAAACCCTTGAAGTTGAATCTTTAGACTTTTTTTTCACTATATTGCAGGTAGGAAGTAAAAACTGTATTGCCAGCTCAAACACTAACCCTGGGGCTTTTAAGCAAGCATGATAGACTCTTGGTTACTGTGAAGGAAAAAAGGAAGCATGCAAGTGCTACTGGAAACAGTGAATTCAAAAAACATGACCTTAATTTTAGAATTTGCAGAATGTAAATCTGGAGTTGTCCATTTTGTTATGCATGCATAGACTTCCCATTACACAGTGGAACAAAAAAAATTACTATTTTTTTTTTTAAGATTTTATTTATTTACTTGACAGAGAAAGACACAGTAAGAGAGGGAACACAAGCAGGGGAAGTGGGAGAGGGAGAAGCAGGCTCCCCGCTGAGCGGGGAGCCCGATGAGGGGCTCGATCCCAGGACCTGGGACCATGACCTGAGCCGAAGGCAGATGCTTAACGACTGAGCCACCCAGGTGCCCAAAAAATTACTATTTTTGATAAAGGAATCTGTGTCAGTGTTAATTCAATAACCTTAGATTTGTGGCCCAAAGCTGGTCATACCATGAGAACGAGAACTCCAAATGGCCACTTTCTCAATAACTAATTTATCAGGAGTTCTCATCAAAATACACTCAACAGCACAACCTTAGAAAGAGCTCAAAAATCCTGAATAAAAAGGAATTTTCAGGGCTAAAACAAATAATTAACTGTGGAATTTGTTTTGTGAAAATATTTAGGTTACTTACAGATATACTGAGTTCCATGAAGACCCAGGAAAGAAAAAGCCTTTAGCAGTAAGTGGGAGTTTTGTAAAAATGAAAGTTAGCCATAGATTTCAAATGACCAATGCTAATTAATACTTCTCTGGAAAACCATTCTTATCACAGCTTTAAGAAATCAAATTAAGCACCACCTCATATACCGCTGTGCTTAATAAAAACAAAAATTTGAAAATCAATCAAAATCAAGGTATAAATAACTCAGATCAAGTCTACACACTCAAAGTATATGCTGGCCTGAACATACTACATTCAAATCCAACAAGAATGGCTGTGTCTTTGGTCATCCAAGTGTTAATATATAAAGAATATATTATTATTGAATGAATGACTGGAAAGTATGCTAGCGGAACCCTATACTTGGATTTGTTTTTCCAGATGACACCAATGGTTGCTGGGCTCCAAACACACGTTTGCACTGAGTTTCCTGTGCAAAAAGCTACTGGCACTCAGAAAGTGGTACAGGATAGGGCTTTTGTCTGTGACAAACTAGGTTGTCATATCAAAGCTAAAACTCAATTTTGGCATCACTAGTACCTTTGGTCTAAACAAGCAGGAATACGAATCTTCCACAGTAGAAAACCATCAACTTCAGGGAGGAAATGGACCTTCAAAATCCAAAAAAATAATATTGGTCTTAATATTGGTTCATTCTTCTAGACTTATGTTTAGCTAACATGCTTTCTTGCCAGTTTTTTGGACTTATTACCATAATGCAGTGGCCTTGGACTTGTAAATCCCTGGCAATATAACTCAGAAGCTGAGAAAAACAGCTGGTTTGATTTTATATGTACTTAATATTTTTATTAAATATTGACTATACAAAAAATATTCATAAAACATATTTAACAATTTATAAAACTCAGACATGGGCATGCTAGATGATGAGGACAAAGTAAAAAAGTTCTCCCTCTTCTGGAGCCATGAGGTAAAGGGATTGAACCAGAAAGAAAGGACACATCTGTTAAAGCCATGGTTGACCAACATGCCTGGAGAATTCTGGGTCAATTTCTGGCTTAGTTTCACTGAACATAGGAAAAAGAGTGAATTGAAACAGAAAGTGGCCCTAATTTTACAAAGGCACAGGACACACAATTTAGAATGCTGACTGCCATGATTCTTCCTTACTTGTTTCATTCAACATGTGGATTTTAGGCTTGTCGTTTTGGGGGGATGGCTCTGCACTGCACTTGGTGCCCAGAAGTCTGTCTCTTCCCAATCCTTTCCCCTTTTTTTCTAGCAGGAAGAGAGCCAATAGGATGTAGGGAGAGTGGCACAGAATCACCCAGTGACTTGTATATTCTTTTCTACAGAATCTGAATTAATAGTTTCCTACTTCAGAGGACTTCAGACTAATAGTGTGTTTACTCAAGTTTCATTTATGGAGAAGTTTTCACTTTTAGAAAATAAATAAACCATTTTTAAACAAAATTGGTGGCTTCATGCCTTTATCATGCATATTAAATGCACTCAATGCTTACTAGCCTTTGGGCACATTAACACATATCCTAGAAAGAAAGACAGACTCTGCCATCATAGTTCACACTTTGGGAGTCAATACAAAAACAAATTACAGTCATAGACCTCTCCTAGGAATTTTCCTTATTTCTTTCTGTCCATCATTATGTGAATTTCTACAGTATTACTTCTATACTATTAACAGCAAATTGTGGTTCCCTGAGAAGAAGGGCCCTATTGTTCCTCCAGGTAGAGATGAAGAGACAAGGTCCTTCTTAGGAATATAAATCCAGAAGAGGAGGCCGTGGCACCAGGACTCAGGACCCAGAGAGCCTAGCCCTGGATGCTATATACTAGATGTAAAAACACATACAAGTTTAGCCAGTTTTGCTATTGAGGGTCAACTTTGGGCAAGATGTACCTCCTGAGAGAAGACTTTCTTGACTCTATACAATAAATTCTTGAAGCAAAGATACCATCAGTATCTGCACCAAATGCACCACCAAATGGACCACCAAATTAAAAACAGATAAAAGACAAATTTCTTAAATAAATTTTAAAAACTATAAGTCCAAGTTTGGGAGTTGGATATCTAGTCCTTCATGTTATATTATCTTCTATAAGAACTCAATAATTTTTATATAGTTACCTTTTAGTATTTCTGAGATTTACTGACTCAAACACTAATCATTAAAGATGATCTACATAAATCTAAGTAAGTTTCATGTTACTTCCAACTTTAGGCAGGGCAAAAGAATTTCATCTCTTGATAATACTTCAACAATACTGCCTGATTTAAAACAACAAAGAAAATAACTTTCAGTTACCAATGTGGTGTGTGTGTGTGTGTGTGTGTGTGTGTGTGTGTGTGTGGTTGTGTGTTGGGTACTGAAGAAGGAGAAACTTTTACATAACACCTAAAAACACATTAGAGGAAAAAAAAAATGCCAGAGACTAGATTACTAGATAGTGACAGATACCTAGTTATTCTTTCTCATATTCTTCCTCTTTTGTGACTGGGTACACCCCACAGGCTCAGCAAAGGTTCCTTTATTGCAATCAATCCTGTCTTAGGGGAGTCAGAGCTCTAGTTCCATTCTCAAGGAATTCATTTCAAGCCAACTTACTGATTGATGTTCCTTGGATCTTATCTCACAGTTTCATTAATTGGATTTTTGTCTTCTTATTAACATCCCTTTGACTCAGTCCCAATCTTATCTCCCTGAGTCTCAGTCTTTAATTATATATATATATATATATATATATAGTAGTTATATATATAGTAGTTCAGTTGTCCAACGTTGGGATCCTGTTTTTCCCTGGCCTATTTTCCCATGGACTAGAGATCTTCAACCCAAGCTGCCTGACTGTAGTCCTCTTCTGCTATATTCCCAATCCAGGGTTTATTCAAATATTACTGCCCTTGAGAATCCTTCCTGGACTCCTCTGGGCAAAAATATGCATTCCCATTGAAATCTGTATTTCCTACCCCTGGATCCAGCTGAACCCCTGTTCCAAGCATCCTCCTCTACCTCTCATTCGAGTGGCCAAGCAGGCACTAGCTAACAGCAAGCCCTTCTATGGTGCTGCTGCCTTAATATTCTGTATGTTGTAGGCATGATCTGCCTCCAGGAATTCGAAGGGCAATTGCAAGTTTGTTTTTCATGTGATTAGGGGATACTGTGACTGTAATGTTAATAGGTTTGTTTCCTCACAGCGCTATTAGGAAGCCAATGAACACAGTGGTTAAGCAGATGACCTCTGAACTGTTTGGATTCAACTGACTCTAAACCTTGCCAGTTCAGATAAGTCACATTATCATTACAAGCTTCATTTTCTTCATCTGAAAATTGATAATAATTGTACTGATTTCATGTGATTTCTAAAATGCTTGAATGGAATAAAGTATGTAAACTGTTTAGCAGAGAGTCTGACACAGAAGAATCAATAAGGTTTATTGTCATTACTATTATTTTTATTCTAATTAATTTTCGTCTCCATAATGGAGAAACTATGTCTTTCTATATTTGTATCCCTAGGCCATATTTAACTTCTGGGCATTCCCAAATCTCAACACTCAGAGCCCCCAATCTTAAGTTAGCATGGCATCTTGATTTTTCTGTAAGTGTTTTCCTCCATTCCTGAGAATCCCGTGAATGTCATATGTATACCATGATTGTCCCCATTCAGTTGTGGCTCCTGAAAAAGACTATCATCTCCTTAGAGACCCTGGCAAGGAAGGGGATGGCTGCAGGTGTGTATGGGGAGAGGGTAGGTATTTCCGATATAATTTAAAGCCCCTGCCTAAGGCTCTGAGGTCCTCTGCTATAGCTCACAACTACAGTGCTACCTTCAGACTGTCATTCCCTATTTGCTGACTGCCTTGGAATAACCACATTCTTCTGGACTGGCAACTTCTGAGTCTCTGCTTCTTTTAAGGCCAGCTCTTTCAGACGAGGATCCTAGAACAGAATGGTTTAGAATAGCCTGTTCTTATGTGTGTGTTTTATGAGCATGCTCTTTTGCTTTATCCCTCTGAGTATAGCCATTATTCTTATTTTTATGTTTTTTTGCCTTTGCTCCATTAATTCTGTTTCTTCTAGTCCAAGCATTTGTATTTATTGATCCTATTGTTTAGTTTTAGAGCTCTTGGTTTTTCACGGTATTTGGCAATTCTTGATTTTGTGTCCATCCTTGAGACTGTGACATCCTCTGAAACAATGTCTGTATGAGTCTGAGACCTACTAAGGGGAAAGATGGGAGAGTCTGCTGAGAAGATATTCTGCCCATTTCTCACTGAGCTTTGAGGAGGAGTGGGACATGCTTCCTGGTGCTGTACCTGAGCAGCTAGTCTTCTAGGTACAGATGATTTCCATTTTTCCCAGGTACTGCCAGCACCCTGGGTGTGGCCATGTCTCTCTGACCCAAGCTCACACACCCCTGCCACTACTTAGAAAAAGAAATCCCTGTCATAGATGCTTGGTCCAGACTGTGACACTGTCAGTTCACCTGCTGCCCTTGCTGAGGTATCCTAAGCAGCTTTCCTTTCCTCCTCCTCCTCTTTCCCATTTCTTTTCACCTCCACTTCTAGTATTCAACAAATCCTATCTATTTGCCATCTTCTGGGACTCCTAAGAGTTTTCTATTTGTGTATTCTCTTTTCTCATTTTTGAACACCTAAATACTTTATATGTTTAAATCCCAACATCTGCCATTTTTTTAGACATTTTATGTGGAAGGAGATAACTTAGCTCATGATTAGCTTACTATATTGATGAGGAGGGTATCTGTTAGAGATGCAAACAGAGATATTTGTAGGCACAGTGTATGTACTGATCTGAGGATGGGGGCAGGGAGCTCCAGGCTGGAGGTTTCCCTGTTTAGATGAGGGACCCAGCAGCCCACACAGAGTGTTAAAGCTGTGAGGCTAGGTGAATCACTGAAGAAAAGTGCTGCTAGAAAAAAGAGGGCCTAAAAGTGAGAGAGCACAGAAGCATTAAAAACTAGGATATATATTGACTAATGTCTCCATTTTGTTCAATGATATCAAGTGAAGCAGTAAACAGGAGAGTTCTTGAATTAGGGATAACTAGAAAAATGAGACTGTCCTACTAAATAATTTTACTAACTCTATTAGAGTTAGGGATTTTACCAGCCTTTTGGCTATTGTTTGAGGACTGCGTATCTGAAGTTCTGCTATCTCCCTGGCACCATGACAACAATGTATATTGAAGATATGAGAGGTTCATTTTCTTTAGAACCAACAAACAATGAATCCTAACCTGCTGGTAATATTTCTGTGATCCTCTGGTCCCATTAACCAGTAGTATTTCCTATGCTGAGAAAGAAAACTAGACATTTGTCTGCACCACCCATTTGGGAAAGGGTGTTGTGGCTCTCCCATGATTTTAAATACTGAACTTATTCTTGCTCCAGGCAACCTGAACTTCCCTTTCCCACAGCTTCAAGCATGCTCTGTGTCACTTTTATATGGTTTACCTATTCACAAAAACTGCTTACCATGGCAACCCTTGTCTGCATGACAGGCAGTTATAATTTGCTTGGAAAAACTGCAACAAAGTGTCATTTTTTATACTCTTTATACCAAAATATTTTCTTTTTCAAAGATTTCCAGTGACTTTGTTGTGGTCACATGGCCCCTGCCAAAAGATCATTTATAGGTAAAAACATTATTAAAGAAACTCATACACGCTCAATAGTGATGGGTGGTATTGGGGTGGTTATAGCCTCTCAAAATAGGAAATAATTGACTTTCAGACACTTTACCTCTCTGGTGCTATAGATGCAGTATTCAATTAACTTTGACTGAACAAAGAAGTTCTAAATTTGATAAAAATATGCTTTGGATTGAAGTGCTGTGAGGTATGAGGAGAACAGACAGAGGACCAAAATTAAATGCAACCCAGTTTGAACCCTTCTCTGTCCCTCTGAGTATGTGTTCCATTCAGAAAAATTCAAAGGTATTTCCAAAACTCCTGCTATAGCGTTGCGTGGTTGGTGCGAACAATAGCAGTCAAGGGATTTTCTGTGATCATGAACAATTATTTGCATGAATATGTTCGCAGATTCACTGAATTGCCTGCCAAAAGGCAGTGACTGTCGGACAATACTGCCATATTTTAAATTCGAATATTGGTATCTCCATGATATTTATTTCTGCGGCACAAACATGTTTGGATCAACACGCTCCTTGTCGCTGGATTTGTAATTCAAGCACCCCCAAATCAGTAACAATTGTAACTTTACAAAACAACTGTTCACTACTCTCCAAATCAGATTATTAATCTACACTTCACATCCAGTGAGTGCTAAATATATTATGCAAATGAGCTTGGTGCTCTGGGCCCAGAGCACAAATGGGATTCACTTTAGGCTCCAGAGGAATTTGGCCATGAGCAAATGATGGGAGAATATATGACCCAGAGGATTAATCATTCTCACAGTTTATGATAGATGCTTCTTTCAGATGCCCATCTTCAGCTTCATACATCTATATAAAAGCGATTGGTGAAACCATCTCTTAAAGAGATGATGGAAAAGCAACCTCTTTGATATTTTTTATCTTTTACCTTTTGGTAATATTTGAGGTTTTCTTTGTTGTTGTTTTTTGTTTGTTTGTTTGTTTTGTTTTAAGCTCCAGGCATCATTTTAGTAACTTTGAAAGACTGATGTAATTTAAGATGATTAATTCTTAGTATATGAGGCATCATATAACAATTTTGTTACTTGTAAGTTTTTACAAAACCTTAAAATGGCACAGATGAAAATGCTGGGTGGCCCTTCTAAACATATGTTTTCTAGGCAAAAATACCTGTAAGCTTACTTTATGGAAATTTTGCATCATCCTGTGTCCCAGAACAAAAACTAATTGAGTGTGGATTTGAGAACCAGGAAGTTCATATCACTCTGACACATACAAGGGGATACACTTTTGAAAAGACCAAAAGAGTAGCTGAGATCTAAATGCTTTGAAATCCAAACATGTCAGGAATAATGTTTTCACTCCTTACAAGTTAGGTCCAATTCAGAAACCCATGAGCAAAAATGAGTTTCAGTGGATTAAAAAAATGGTAAATAGTACTAGATAAGTCAGTGAATATTGTAGACAAAGAAGTGGAGTAAATGTCCAGACTGGGGCATTCTTCTTTAAGAAGGATTGTGAAAAACAAAACAGAATAAAACCAGGGGGCACAGTTGGACAAAGCCAAAAAGAAAAAGGATGGGGCTGGTTAAGAACACAGGGCAGATTCAGGATGAACTAAATCAATAATAGGCCATATGCCTAAAGAATTGCTGTGGCAATTAAAACCTCTTTGAGGCAGGACAAGACCCAAGAAGGTAGTTATAATCAATGAGGGAAACAAGGTAATGATTTAAGTTATAATGGATGAAATGGAGGAATTACAGAGCCGGATTCCATTTTTGTAGGAAGAGCTTAGTCAGAGTTGTTAATTGGGCTGTGTCTTCAGGGGCTAGGTGTAACAAAAGTGAAAGTTCATACTTTACCAAGTTGCCTCAGAGTTGGTTATTCTTGTGTGGATTGTAGAGAGGTGGAGTCAAAATCAAACAGCATTTTGAAGGCATGTGATATCTTTCTGGTAGGGTTCTCAAACTCAGCTGTTGTGCCAATATTTAAAAGGAGTAAATAACTATGTTGAATATTGCTGACAGGTCGAATATGATAAGGACAGAAGGTGTCCTAGTGCATCTGGCATCCTGCTCAAAAGTTGTTTTTCTTGAGGCGCAGACGCCAAACTGAATTAGAATGACAGGAGAACAAATATGAGGAAGTGGAGAAATCAAGAAGAGCAGCTGGCTGTGATGGGGAGCAGAAAAATGGTGTGATAAATGGGAAAAGATAAGGGGTTCCATGGAGGTTTGTCTGCATGGTTTGGAGCTGAGAAATGCAGAGCAGGTTGAAAGGAATGGGGTATGGTCCCCTTCAGAGAGAGAGAGAGAACACTGATTCAGCTGAGAGGAGCCAAACTAAGCCGGTGAATGATAATGACTACAACACACCTGCAGAAGGACTTTTCTTGAAAGGAAGAGAAACTTTTGCTTAGCTGTTAGGGGGAAAAAGATTTGTAAATGTTTACAGATTTGGTGGTGGGTAGATAAGCAAGTGATACTCTGTTTCTTTTTTTCTTTTTTTTAAAGCAAGAATGAAGCTGATTGTGAGTGAAATGCTGATGTGGAACATTTGAAGAGACAGGAGAAATTATGAAATCGCCATCATGGAAAGCAAGGCATGAAACTTATTATACAAATACTGTAACAATCCTGGAGAGAGAGAGCCTATCTGAGATTTGAGATAATAAATTTAAAGTGAGGGGCACCTGGGTGGCTCAGCTGGTTAAGCGTCTGCCTTCGGCTCAGGTCATGATTCCACGGTCCTGGATCCAGCACCGCATGGGGCTCCCTGCTCAGCAGAGAATCTGC
Source organism: Mirounga angustirostris (assembly GCF_029215605.1). Classification (NCBI taxonomy): domain Eukaryota; kingdom Metazoa; phylum Chordata; class Mammalia; order Carnivora; family Phocidae; genus Mirounga; species Mirounga angustirostris. Next base: position 65,516,031 of record NW_026991717.1, on the reverse strand, counting down.
TTCTCCCTCTCCCTCTGCCTCTCCCCCTGCCTCTCCCCCTGCTCGTGCGCATGCACTCTCTCTCTCTCTCAAATAAATAAATAAAGTCTTTAAAAAATAAATTTAAAGTGATATCAATCTGCTGCACAGGGTCATTTTTCTTTAGGTACCAACCTTAAGAGATGGGGTTGAATTTATTCAAGGCAGTGGGCTCACATCTGCACATCTTGTAAGCTTACACTGTTTCTATCCTGGATCCAAATTCCTAGCTATTTTGAATAATACTGAATGAACTTGGAATGCAAATATCTGTTCAAGATCTTGATTTCATTTTTTTTTTTTTTGGATATATATCCCCAAGTGGGATTTATGGATCAGTTGCTGGTAGTTCTATTTTTAATTTTTTGAGGAACCTTATACTATTTTCCAAAGACACTACACCATTTTGTATTGACCAATCATGCAAGGGTTCCAATTTCTCCATATCCTTGCCAACACTTATCTTTTGTTCCCCTTTCTTTATATGAAAGAAAACTTTAAGAATAGGACCTATTAGATAGGAAACATGGTGGTCTTCTGGATTTGTTTGGTTAAGACGGGAGAAGAAAGTTCATAAGCATTCCTCAGCCAAAAGTGTTGTTGTAAATTTCTATCTCAGTTTAAAGGATTTAATCTAGAAAGAATAAAGCTAGCTTAAGTGAAGATAGTGACTTCAATAGATTTATTTACCACTGACAATGAAAGGTGATGTCAACATTTGCTTGGTTAGCCCAGAAATACCAACTTCATTGCAAATGGGCTTTTTTGGGGAGAAAAAAAATCACATCGTAGGACTCCATTTAAGAAAAGTAAAAGAATTATAACTAAATACTAATTATTCATTGTTCTGTATTATATATCATAAGGCTAGGAACGATGTTAATTCTGTGATTGTTTTTGTTTGATTTTAGATCTTAGCCATCATAGCTACAGTTTACAGGTCTTGGAATTTTTCTACTTTCTTTTTTTTTAAGGGAAGGCCTAATTTTTTTATCTAAATTCAATTAATTAGGCAAGAAGGCAGAGGAGTAGGAGACCTAAATTTTGTCTGGTCCCAGGAATTCAGCTAGATAGGGATCAAACCATTCTGAACACCTATGAACTCAGCAGGAGATCGAAGAAAAGAATAGCAGCAACTCTCTGAACAGAAAAGTGACCACTTTCTGGAAGGGACCCAACAAGTGGCAGATCCGGGGAGACTCCCCTTCCTCCCCCGGGAGGAGCGGCACAGGAGCGCACCGCAGGGATCTGCTGGGTTTGGAGACTCCACATGGGGTCATGTGCCAGAGATAGAAACACTCGGTCTCAGGTCAGGTGAGCACAGAGTGCGGCCAGAGACCGGGGAGATGGGAGTGATTGACCGCTTTTCTCTGGGGACTTCCTGAGCAGTGGGGCCGCGAGTTCTTGGCTCCTCCACAGCGGAGATTGGGAGGCCACCATTTCACTCTCATCCTCCAAAGCTGTACGGAAAGCTTGCAGGGAACAAAAGCTCCCAAGAGCAAACCCAAGCAGATCACTTAGCCTGGCCAGGCAAGGGTGGGGCAATTCTGCCCCCCGCAAAGACACTTGGGAACCATGACAACAGGCCCCGCCCCCAGAAGATCAGCAAGAACAGCCGGCCAAGACAAAGTTTACCGATCAATGAGAATGGCAGAACTCCAGTGCTAGGGGAATGATGCACATAGAATTCATAGCTTTTTTCCCATTATTCTTTAGTCTTTCAAAGTTAATTTTTTAAATTTTCTTTTTCTATTTTTTTGAATTTTTCTTTTTCCCCTTTTCAACCAACATCTTATCAATCCCTTTTTTAAAAAATCTTTTTTATTTTTCATTTTTAGAGTCATATTCTATCCCTTCATAGTAGTTAACCTTACTATTGGTATATATATATATATAAGTTGTTCTCTCTTTAAAATTTTAATACAGTTTCTTCTAACAGACCAAAATATACCCTAAATCTCTAGTGTATGGCTTTGTTCTAGTCTCCTGCCTGATCACATTCTCTACCTTTTTTTTTAAATCCTCTTCTTTCTTGTTTCAACCAACTTCTTATCTTATCAATTCCTTTTATAAAATCTTTTCTAATTTCCATCTTTACAGTCATATTCCATCCCTTCATCATATTTACCCTTATTTTTGTACATATATGTTTTTCTTTCTTTAAAATTATGGGAGGCACTTTTTTCTAACAAACCAAAATATGCCCAAAATCTAGTGTGTGGCACTGATCTATGCAACAGCCTGATCATATTTGATCATATTGTTTTTTGTTTGTTTGTTTGTTTGTTTTTATCTTTTTCTTTTTCTTTTTTTTCTTTCCCTTTCTTTTCCCCTGGTTTCAGGTCTCTTCTGATTTGTTTAGTGTATATTTTTGGGGGGTCGTTGTTACCCTGTTAACATTTTGTTCTCTCATTCATCTATTCTCCTCTGGACAAAATGACAAGATGGAAAAAATCACCTCAAAAAAAAAAAAAAACAAAAAAAAACAAAAGAGGCAGCACCGACTGCCAGGGACCTAATCAATATGGACATTAGTAAGATGTCGGAACTAGAGTACAGAATTATGATTTTAAAGATACTAGCTGGGCTTGAAAAAAGCATGGAAGATATTAGAGAAACCCTTTCTGGAGAAATAAAAAAATTAAATCTAACCAAGTTGAAATCAAAAAGGCTTTTATTGAGGTACAATCAAAAATGGAGGCTCTAACTGCTAGGATAAATGAGGCAGAAGAGAGAATTAGTGATACAGAAGACCAAATGATGGAAAATAAAGAAGCTGAGAAAAAGAGAGATAAAAAACTACTGGATGATGAGGGCAGAACTCGAGACATAAGTGATACCATAAGATGAAACAATACTAGAATAATTGGGATCCCAGAAGAAGAAGAAGAAAGAGAGAGAGGGGCAGAAGGTATATTGGAGCAAATTATAACAGAGAACTTCCCTAATTTGGGGAAGGACACAGGCATTCAAAATCCAGAAGGCACAGAGAACCCCCTCAAAAGCAATAAAAATAGGTCAACACCCCAACATCTAAAAGGAAAACTTATGAGTCTCAGAGACAAAGAGAAAATCCTGAAAGCAGCTCGAGAGAAGAGATCTGTAACCTACAATGGCAGAAACATTAGATTGGCAGTAGACCTATCCACAGAGACCTGGCAGGCCAGAAAGGACTGGCATGATATAGTCAGAGCACTAAATGAGAAAAATATGCAGCCAAGAATACTATATCCAGCTAGGCTGTCATTGAAAATAGAAGGAGAGATAAAAAGCTTCCAGGACAAACAAAAACTAAAGGAATTTGCAAACACGAAACCAGCCCTACAAGAAATATTGAAAGGGGTCCTCTAAGCAAAGAGAGAGCCTAAAAGTAACATAGGCCAGAAAGAAACACAGACAATATACAGTAACAGTCACTTTACAGGCAATACAATGGCACTAAATTCCTATCTTTCAATAGTTACCCTGAATGTAAATGGGCTAAATGCCCCAATCAAAAGACACAGGCTATCAGATTGGATAAAAAAAACAAGACCTATTGATATGTTGTCTGCAAGAGACTCATTTTAGACCCAAAGACACCCCCAGATTGAAAGTGACGGGGTGGAAAACCACTTACCATGCTAATGGACACCAAAAGAAAGCTGGGGTGGCAATCCTTATATCAGACAAATTAGATTTTAAACCAAAGACTGTAATAAGAGATGAGGAAGGATACTATATCATACTTAAAGGTTCTGTCCAACAAGATCTAACAACTGTAAATATCTATGCCCCTAACATGGGAGCAGCCAATTATATAAGGCAATTAATAACAAAAGCAAAGAAACACATTGACAACAATACAGTAATAGTGGGGGACTTTAACACCCCCCTCACTGAAATGGACAAATCATCTAAGCAAAAGATCAACAAGGAAATAAATGACACACTGGACCAAATGGACTTCACAGATTTATTCAGAACATTCCATCCCAAAGCAACAGAATATACATTCTTCTCTAGTGCCCATGGAACATTCTCCAGAATAGATCACATCCTAGTCACAAATCAGGTCTCAACCGGTACCAAAAGATCAGGATCATTCCCTGCCTATTTACAGACCACAATGCTTTGAAACTAGAACTCAATCACAAGAGGAAAGTTGGAAGGAACTCAAATACATGGAGGCTAAAGAGCATCCTACTAAAGAATGAATGGGTCAACCAGGAAATTAAAGAATTTAAAAAATTCATGGAGGGTGCCTGGGTGGCTCAGTTGGTTAAGCAACTGCCTTCGGCTCAGGTCATGATCCTGGAGTCCCTGGATCGAGTCCCGCATCGGGCTCCCTGCTCGGCAGGGAGCCTGCTTCTCCCTCTGACCCTCCCCTCTCTCATGTGCTCTCTCTCTCTCATTCTCTCTCTCTCAAATAAATAAATAAAATCTTAAAAAAAATAAAAAAAATAAATAAATAAAAATAAAAAATTCATGGAAACAAATGAAAATGAAAACACAACTGTTCAAAATCTTTGGGATGCAGCAAAGGCAGTCCTAAGAGGAAAGTATATAGCAATACAAGCCTTTCTCAAGAAACAAGAAAGGTCTCAAATACACAACCTAACCCTACGCCTAAAGAAGCTGGAGAAAGAACAGCAAATAAAGCCTAAACCCAGCAGGAGAAGAGAAATAATAAAGATCAGAGCAGAAATCAATGAAATAGAAACCAAAAGAACAGTAGCACAGATCAACGAAACTAGGAGCTGGTTCTTTGAAAGAATTAACAAGATTGATAAACCCCTGGCCAGACTTATCAAAAAGAAAAGAGAAATGACCCAAATCAACAAAATCATGAATGAAAATGGAGAGATCACAACCACCACCAAAGAAATACAATTATAAGAACATATTATGAGCAACTATATCCAGCAAATTAGATAATCTGGAAGAAACGGATGCATTACTAGATATGTATCAACTACCAAAACTGAACCAGAAAGAAATAGAAAACCTGAACAGACCTATAACCACTAAGGAAATTGAAGCAGTCATCAAAAATCTCCCAACTAACAAAAGCCCAGGGCCAGATGGCTTCCCAGGGGAATTCTACCAAATATTTAAAGAAGAATTAATACCTATTCTTCTGAAACTGTTCCAAAAAATAGAAATGGAAGGAAAACTTCCAAACTCGTTTTATGAGGCCACCATTACCTTGATCCCCAAACCAGACAAAGACCCCATCAAAAAGGAGAATTACAGACCAATATCCTTGATGAACATGGATGCAAAAATTCTCACCAAAATACTAGCAAATAGGATCCAACAGTACATTAAAAGGATTATTCACCACGACCAAGTGGGATTTATCCCTGGGCTGCAAGGTTGGTTCAACATCTGCAAATCAATCAATGTGATACAATACATTAATAAAGAAAGAGCAAGAACCATATGATCCTCTCAATAGATGCAGAAAAAGCATTTGACAAAGTACAGCATCCTTTCTTGATCAAAACTCTTCAGGGTATAGGCATAGAGTGTACATACCTCAATATCATAAAAGCCATCTATGAAAAACCTACAGCGAATATCATTCTCAAAGGGGAAAAACTGAGAGCTTTCCCCCTAAGGTCAGGAACACGGCAGGGATGTCCACTATCACCACTGCTATTCAACATAGTATTAGAAGTCCTAGCCACAGCCATCAGACAATAAAAAGAAATAAAAGGCATCCAAATCGGCAAGGAAGAAGTCAAACTCTCACTCTTTGCAGATGATAGGATACTTTATGTGGAAAACACAAAAGACTCTACCCCAAAACTGCTAGAACTCATACAGGAATTCAGGAAAGTGGCAGGATATAAAATCAATGCATAGAAGTCAGTGGCATTCCTATACACCAACAACAAGACAAAAGGAAGAGAAATTAAGGAGTCGATCCCATTTACAATTGCACCCAAAACCATAAGATACCTAGGAACAAATCCAACCAAAGAGGCAAAGAATCTGTACTCAGAAAACTATAGAATACTCATGAAAGAAATTGAGGAAGACACAAAGAAATGGAAAAACGTTCCATGCTCATGGATTGGAAGAACAAATACTGTGAAGATGTCAATGCTACCTAGAGCAATCTACACACTAAATGCAATCCCTATCAAAATACCATCCACTTTTTTCAAAGAAATGGAACAAATAATCCTAAAATTTGTATGGAACCAGAAAAGACCCCGAATAGCCAGAGGAATGTTGAAAAAGAAAAGCAAAGGTGGTGGCATCACAATTCTGGATTTCAAGCTCTATTACAAAGCTGTCATCATCAAGACACTATGGTACCGGCACAAAAATCACATAGATCAATGGAACAGAACAGAGAGCCCAGAAATGGACCCTCAACACTATGGTCAACTAATCTTCGACAAAGCAGGGAAGAATGTCCAATGGAAAAAAGACAGTCTCTTCAACAAATGGTGTTGGGAAAATTGGACAGCCACATGCAGAAGAATGAAACTGGACCATTTCCTTACACCACACACAAAAATAGACTCCAAATGGTTGAAAGACCTCAATGTGAGACAGGAGTCCATCAAAATCCTAAAGGAGAACACAGGCAGCAACCTCTTCAACCTCAGCTGCAGCAACTCTTAGAAACATCGCCAACTGCAAGGGAAGCAAGGGCAAAAATTAACTATTGGGACTTCATCAAGATAAAAAGCTTTTGCACAGCAAAAGAAACAGTCAACAAAACCAAAAGACAACCGACAGAATGGGAGAAGGTATTTGCAAATGACATATCAGATAAAGGGCTAGTATCCAAAATCTATAAAGAACTTCTTAAACTCAACACCCAAAGAACAAATGATCCAATCAAGAAATGGGCAGAAGACATGAACAGACATTTTTCCAAAAAAGACATCCAAATGGCCAACAGACACATGAAAAAGTGCTCAATATCGCTCGGCATCAGGGAAATCCAAATCAAAACCTCAATGAAATACCACCTCACACCAGTCAGAATGGCTAAAATTGACAAGTCAGAAAACAACAGATGTTGGTGGGGAGGTGGGGAAATGGGAACCCTCCTACACTGTTGGTGGGAATGCAAGCTGGTGCAGCCACTCTGGAAAACAGTATGGAGGCTCCTCAAAAAGTTGAAAATAGAGTTACCATATGACCCAGTAATTGCCCTACTGGGTATTTACGCCAAAGATACAAATGTAGAGATCCAAAGGGGTACATGCACCCTGATGTTTATAGCAGCAATCTCCACAATAGCCAAACTGTGGAAATAGCCAAGATGTCCATCGACAGATGAATGGATAAAGATGTGGTATATATATACAATGGAATATTATGCAGCCATCAAAAGGAATGAAATCTTGCTGTTTGCAACAACGTGGATAGAACTGGAGGGTATTATGCTGAGCGAAATAAGTCAATCAGAGAAAGACATGTATCATATGACCTCACTGACATGAGGATTTCTTAATCTCAGGAAACAAACTGAGGGTTGCTGGAGTGGTGGGGGGTGGGAAGGATGGGGTGGCTGGGTGATAGACATTGGGTAGGGTATGTGCTATGGTGAGTGCTGTGAATTGTGTAAGACTGTTGAATCGTGTAAGACTGTTGAATCACAGACCTGTACCTCTGAAACAAATAATACATTATATGTTAAAAAAAGAAAAGAAGATAGCAGGAAGGGAAAAATGAAGGGGGGGGAAATCGAAGGGGGAGATGAACCATGAGAGACTATGGACTCTGAGAAACAAACAGGGTTCTAGAGGGGAGCGGGGTGGGGGGATGGGTTAGCCTGGTGATGGGTATTAAAGAGGGCACTTACTGCATGGAGCACTGGGTGTTATATGCAAACAATGAATCATGGAACCCTACATAAAAAACTAATGATGTAATGTATGGTGATTAACATAACATAATAAAAAAAATAAATAAATTCAATTAATTAATTTATAGTGTATTATTAGTTTTAGAGGTAGAGTTCAGTGATTCACCTGTCTTATATAATACCCAGTGCTCATTATATCACTTGCCCTCCTTAATGTCCATCACCCAGCTACCCCTTTTCCCCACCCTCTTCCCCTCCAGCAACCCTCAGTTTGTTTTCTATGATTAAGCATCTCTTATGGTTTGTCTCCCTTTTTTATTTCATCTTGTTTTATTTTTCCCTCCCTTCCCCTATGATCCTGTTTTGTTTCTTAAATTCCACTGAATTCTCTATGTTTTAAAAGAAACATGTTTCAAAAAAAAAGAAACATGTTTCAGAATTTTTCATTGATTTATCCAAGAGTCTCTAATTTAAAAAATGTTACATCTATTTTCAGCACATTCATCTAGGGAAGACTCCTTACTATTATTTTTCCAAACTGATATTGCATAAAACAAATGATTAATTGAAATAAATGGCCCTGTTTTGAGCCACTCCACTCAGCACTGTTACCTAATAGCAAATTGCAAGCTGACTGATGAGGTTTCAAAGCAATTAATGAACTATGGGATCCCACCGGGCCTTAAGAAAAGTATTCTTTTTCAATAAATATATATGGTAATGTAAAAAACAGAATTAAAAGAAAATTAACCACACCTTCCTTACATATGGCATGGAAGAGTCAACCACAGTCAGTATCTAATACATGAGTTACAAGTAGCTGCAGTTTCAAACTCAGTAGGTAAGATTTGGGGGAATTAAGTTTCTTTTTTTCTTTTTTCCTACTGAAATTCAGAGAACACAGAGAGATTGAGGAGCTACCATTTAGAAGGTGGGTATTTCCAAACTAATAAAGGGGGAGGATGTTTAACACATATTCAGGGAAACTCCTAATCACTACTACCATTGATGTGGTCAGGAATGGCTTGTTGGCACTTGGTGCTGACACCTGCTTGAAAGATATATGATAGCATTTTAAATTAAGGGCACAATCATAAATGCTTTATTAATATTTATTGAATGATTCTAAGATGTAGTCATATCCTTTAATAACTTTTTAAAATGCATGTTATAAAATGCATTGGTAAGATATTCTTTTTTTTTTTAAGATTTTATTTATTTATTTGAGAGAGAGAATGAGATAGAGAGAGAGCATGAGAGGGGGGAGGGTCAGAGGGCGAAGCAGGCTCCCCGCTGAGCAGGGAGCCCGATGCGGGACTCGATCCTGGGACTCCAGGATCATGACCTGAGCTGAAGGCAGTGGCTTAACCAACTGAGCCACTCAGGCGCCCCGGTAACATATTCTTAATAAATGATGCCATAATAAGCTCCTATAATGTTGCTATACACAGCTGTTGTTAATTAAAACAATGTATGCACCTGCTTCATCCATTAATTTTGCCTATTAGGATAGAAAGCATTTTTAAATGACCAATATAACTTTAAAAATAATCATTATTTGGATGAACTTTTAGCTACACTGACTTTTCTTCACCTTCACAGACACCTGTAGCCTTTATGTCTTGCAAACAAAATAAAAGAGAAAAATAGGTCACCAAATGTTTGGAGGTGTTTCTAAGTTACTAATGGATGCACATTAGTTGATTTTTGCTCTGTGTGCGCTATATCTGCTTCCTGAAAATAGCTCAGAAGGACTTAGAAATTATTTTATTCTCATGATTTTGGTCTTCATCTGCTTTCCTAAAGTCCAAGGAATGCTCAAAAATTGAACACCCAAAAAATTTCTTTTTCTTTTTCTCTTTCTTCCTTTCTTTCCTTTTTAATTTCCTTAAGTAATCTCTATGCCAACATGGGGCTTGAACTCATGACCCTGAATCAAGAGTCACATGCTCTACTGACTGAGCCAACCAGGGGCCCTAACATTTTCCTGATCTCACAGAATATTATGCCATTTTAACATATCTTCTCCCAAAAGACTATTCCCTTGATCAGTCTAAAATGGAAGTAGCAGTAATAGAACAATTAAGGTGCTGTCCCTTGTCCATACAATGCCATCTATTTTTTGAACCTATCACATAATAAATGATGAAGTTTGTAGAAGGCAAAGCTTTATATTGTGGAAATTTCAACTTTGATCTTACAAAACTCTTTCCTCCCTTCCTCATTCATTCCCATCATCACAGCCATAGTAATGTTATCAGTGGCATAAAAGCATAATAAGAGCTAAATGACACAGCATGATATAGCATGGAAAATAGAAATCTTTCTAATAAAGTCATTAAAAATAATTGTTTGTTAATTAGTAAGTATATGAGCTTGCCTGGGCTGCCATAACAAATTACTATAGACTATATGACTGAAACAACAAAAATTATTTTTTCATAGTTCTAGAGGCTGGTAAGTCCAAGATTAAGTCTGCAAATTTAGGTTTTCTTGTTTGTTTGTTTTTTTTAAGATTTTATTTTATTTGACAGAGAGAGAGACTGAGCACACAGGCGGGGGGAGTGGCAGAAGCAGGCTCCCCGCTGAGCAGGGAGCCTGATGCAGGACTTGATCCCAGGACTCTGGGATCATGATCTGAACCAAAGGCAGACATTTAACTGACAGAGCCACCCAGGCATCCCACAAGTTTAGTTTCTGATGGGAGCTCTATTTCTGGCTTGCAGATAGCCACTCTGTCCTTAACATGATGGAAAGAGTAAGTTCTCCGGTGTTTCTTCTTATAAGGAGACTAATCCAATCTGATTAGGGGTCCCACCGTTATGACCTCATTTAACTTAATTACCTCTTAAAAGTCCTATCTCCAAATGTAGACACTTTAGGGATTAGGGCTTCAGTGTATGAATATGGAGGGAAGGAGGCACACAATTTAGTCCGTAGCAGGATAGTTGTAATACAGAAGCAAATAAGGCACATGAATATTTTCTTACTCCAAATATTTTCACATGGAAATTTTTACTTCAAAGGGATTTTAAAAGTTTATATCCTGAAAAATGAATACAATATTTTCCTAAATTCTATGAGCAATAAGTCCCAAATTCATAAAAAATTATATCCTGTTGATAACTGAGCTCACATGTCATCACAGACAGATTTAGGTGGTGAGAATACAATGGTGAACAAGACAGAAAAGTTCCTGCTTTCATGGAGCTTAAATCCTAGAGTGGAGAGATGGTAAATTAACATATAATCACCTCAATAAGAGAACATCTGACAGTGACAACTGGTATGAAGAAAAGATGATACAGTAATAGAAACAGTGCCATGGGGCTACTGCAGATGGTGTGGTGTAGGGCACCAGAGGAGGTCACAATGTGACAAAGAGGAGACTATGTGAAGAGCATCTCAAGCACTAATAATAGCAAATAAATGGAAAAAACGAGGGGTTTCTTTCATTTATTACTACATTAAAATGATTATTCACAAATAACAAAACCTATATCAAGCATCAAAACATGTGTAGAATCAGCAATTCAGAAATTTCTCATGATTCTCTGTCACCAATGATCCTAAAAATAAATTCTTATTTGAAAGAATTTTAATTAAGCTGTTCTTTCTTGCCCACCACTGCATCTTGTAGTTGGACCAAGAAAAGAATTAGTTCCTCTCTGCAATGTACCTGGACTGACATGTATGTAATCAGTGTGCCCAGTACAGGTATCTATAACTATAGAAATTTGGGGACTGTTACGAAAAGGGTTTAATGCACAGATTCATTAAAACGGAGACTATCCATATTTTACAATTTGCCTCCCCCTAAACAAACCTGAGACTCAGCTTTGACTCAATCTCACACCTTTCTCCTGTTGGAAGTCTTCATTAGTGTTTGGCCATTTTCATTTAAACATTTCACTTAAAATGTCTAGTAGGGAAATTAAATTTCAGGATGGGTTTGTGACAGCAAGTAGGAAATAGAAAACCTTAATAATCAAATCTGGACTTGATTTGTAAGCTAAAACCACTGAATCTTGCATTCCCTTTGGTGAGTGCCTGAGGAGAGCAGAAATCTTGAAAAGGCTCTCCAGATGCCCTGGGCTAAGAACAACCAGGTGATTATGAGTTACACATGTTTCACATTTGCTAATAAAAAGGTGAAAATCACCCTAGTTGGCATTATTCTTATTTGAGGCATTTAAAGCACCAATGAAGGATTAAAATTAAGCCATGAGTGAATAAAAAAGACAAGAATTAGAAACATGCCCTATGTTAAAGCGAGTACACTTGCACATTATAGTGCAAAGAGATACAAAATATTCAGTACATTCACAGAACACTCACATTAGGAAATATATGTAATTAAAACAGCCAGATCAGGGGCGCCTGGCTGACTCAGTCAGTGGAGCATGAGACTCTTGATCTCAGGGTTGTGGGTTTGAGCCCCACATTGGGGTAGAGATTACTTAAAAATAAAATCTTTTAAAAAATGGTTAAAAAAAAAAATTGGCCAGGTCAATCTTGGGGCAAAGGAATCCAGATGACCAACTTGTTTGCCTCTCAAAGACAATAAAAATAAGGACAAATTCATTATTCCTTACCCTTTGTTATTTATATTCTCTAATATCTTCTTGCTCAAGCTCTGTGAGTCTTCAGAATCTTTATAAAATAGGTAAAGTAAAGGCTAGACTACCATCCTCCTTCAAGTAGCACTGCTAAATCAGAAAGACAAAACGTTTCTACATAGCACCTGCATAGTTACTGTTTCTAGAACTGTATTTCCCAAATTAAATCTTCATGATCATGTTAAGAGATCATGATTTCAGAACAGCACAGCTGAGACAGCTTTCTCTACACCCTCCCAAAAGAAAATGTTCTTGCACGTTATCATTCTCCCCAGTTAAGTATTTCAGATAAAATTATCTTCTCACACATTTGCTTCATAACAGAAGTCTGGAGTGGGGAGTATATTTCAAGCAGTGAGTTGGAGTATTAACATCCAAGGTTGAAATTCACTCGAAAATATAAATCTAGGTGAAATTTATTTAAAACTTTTCTTAAGCACTATTTTGAGGTGGATAGAATCACTTTCTATTTCTTAACCTATTGATAGTCATTTTCATCTTGAAATCACTCTCTTAGACAATTTTTCATAGAATTTCATTTCCTCCAAAATGAAGCTGCAACTCATTAGCACTGCTTGGTAATTTTGCCTCACAAAATTTTCTAGATTCATCTGCCCCCTGAATCTCAATGGCCTTTTTCCTTTCTTCATCTCTCAGTACAGTGCTACTTGAATTTTTCCAACCATGTTTTCACACCAATATACCTTTACTCATGTTGCCTCCCTCGCCTGTAATGTTCCTTCTTTTCTCTGTTCTATCCTCCAAAGTGCTTCTCTGACTAAAATTTAAACATTCTTTGTCTTCTAGAGCCAGATAAAATGTTTCCTCTTCTTTGATATATTGCTGATTCTCCTAACAAGAAGTAGCCATTTCTATTATGTACCTTTATTACAGGACAGGATGATTTATACTAGAGTTATCTGTGCATGTTTTCCTCCTCCCTTGATAAACTACATATTTATCTATGTAACCTCATAGAGTCAATGACTATACCTAGCATGCAGTAGGTAGCTGATATTCATTGAATTGAACTGGCTTGGACAATGTTAATGATTTCTTTTGGTGTCTGTCTTGATCAAAAAAGCAATGGTTACCACAAAGTAGAGACTCAATAGCACTGTTGAGAGAAAGGAAATGTAGACAACTGTCATTCATATTGTTTGTAAGTAATCACAGATTAGAACAATCTTGTGCTGGAGAATCGAAATAGGGCAGGTTGAGCTTGGAGCACTTGAAAATAAGCTCTGAAGAGAGAGTATGATCACAGTGAAACGCCTCCATCTATAGAGTAAGCAAGACTGCTTTGCTCAGTCATCAATCAACTACCACAGCTACTTGTTAATTAATGAAACCAAGTTTCTTCCCTGATGACAGCACTTGGTTACATTTGTGAAAGGAGAATTGATTTTGATTGACTCAGACCCTCTGTTTGCTGTGTCATGAACATGTAGTTGGATAACTAATTGAATGACTAGCCTCTCACTGGAAAGCTCTGGACCCTTCACCTAAGCTACTTCATTAGTCAAGTGCCCTTATTGAGAAGACAATCTTGCTCCAAACTGATACAGCTGTAGCTATGTTATGATGCAGCATAGTCTAGTAAAAGAACACTGGTTAGAAAGGTAGGAGGTTGGGTTCTTGTCCTAGATCAGCCCTGGATTAATTTGGGACCTCTAAGAGCAGGTTATAATAAACTTTGTCTTCAGACACACTTCTCCTTAGATTCTGACTCAGCTACTTACTAGCTCTCAGAACTCCTGCAGAAGTGATATAGTTCTGTGAGTCTCATTGTCTTCATTTGTAAGATAGGGATAATGAAAATCCTTTGGGAATCAAGGTTTAATTGAGATGCTGTCAGGAAAAAGTATGACATAGTGCCCAGAACAAAGGCACTGAAAGTTGATCTAAACAAATGTTCAATAAATGTTTATTTCCACCCTTACCTACCCCAGTCTTTCAGTTTTCTCATTCATTCATGTCCTAATAGTACCCTGTCTCTCTCAGTGAACAAACTAAACAAGTGGGACTTATGCCAGATAGCTGCATCTTCTTTAGATGATTCCTTAAACATAACTGGGTTAAAAATTCACAGGCGCTGGCAAAAAGGCCCCGGCATTTAGGTAGAGGAGCAAATTGTTGGAGCATAAAGTGACTCAAAAGTGGTTCTCAGCAGGCTTATATAATGGGAAGAAGATTAGGAACAGCTTACATAGCAGTGAGGGATTTATATGACAATTTTCCTTACTTTTCCACATCCTCAAGAATCCACATTTGTTAAGATTGCATCAAGCTCAGTGAGCTAAAATAGTTCATGTAATTCAGTGAGTGATCAATAGAGCTTTCCTCACACCAAAGAAATCTGTAAAGGTCATTGATCACCTCATCCAAAAAATAGGAATCACTGCTTAACAGATGCTTGCTCCCAGTGGCTGTTAAAATGATTACTATACATTTTGCAAATGCATTAAAAAGTGTTTACAAACTATCCAGATTTATATTTTAAAGGATTTGATTCAGTGTGAAGTTTCCCAATGACTTCCAAATTCCCACATGTGGCTGACATTTGTTAAATAAACCCCATTACAGATAAAAAGAAATTACCATACTAAATTCATAACTGAAATTTCATCCACAACTCTACCTTGCCAATTAATATTTACACTAATCTTCCCTGATTACAAACCAGTTAGTTTTACATGACAAGGGAGCTTTGATTCATGAATTCATGTTCCAAGGCTGACAGTATCTACAGTTCTTGAATTTTATTTTGGGGAAGACATAGGCTACAAACAGAAGCCCTGTGAAAGTCTGTAGTTTTAGCAAAGACATTGAGTATTCATTCAATTCTCTACATTCTTTTTTCACAAAACATGCAATTTAGCTAACATATGCTATTTTCAGTAATTGTATACTGTGGAAGAATATCACTCTTTATCCAGTGTATCAAGTCTCTTAATCACTATCTTGAGTTAGTTTCTGTATTTAAATACTTTGGGAAAAAAATTCTTTGGAGGGGAACTGAAACTAACAACCACTGGTTCCATTATCAACTGATGGCTTAATCACCAATAGTATAGCTATTTAAATTAGCCTCCTGTGGATGATTAGACAATGTAGCCAATGAACCAGTGTGGAGCACCTGTGTAAAATGGGCAGTAAAAGCCATGGAAAGGCTCACTCCCAATTAAAAAATGAACCAACAAACCAATCACAATCTCATTAGTACTTTGGGTGACTGATTTCTCCTTTCTGTCAGTGATTAGTTTCCCTTTGGAACAACTAGTCCTATTTCTCATTGTGGACAGTGATTAGACAAGGAAGGACAACTAGATTAGTCCATTTCCCCATGTCCATGCATTGCTTGTAGGAAAAAAAAAATCATTGCAAGGAGCCAGTGTGCTCTTGCACTGTTTTTCAAATTAAAATCTGTCACCCATTAGTGAGTTGTGAAATCTATTTAATGGGTACTATAGTCTGAATTCGTATGTTTAGATCCTAACCCCCAAAGGTGATAGTATTAGGATGATGGAACCCTTATGAATGGGATTAGTGCCTTATAAAGAGGCTCCAGAGAGGGCACCTGGGTGGCTCAGTTGGTTAAGCGACTGCCTTCAGCTCAGGTCATGATCCTGGAGTCCCGGGATCGAGTTCCACATTGGACTCCCCGCTCAGTGGGGGGGTCTGCTTCTCCCTCTGACCCTCTTCCCTCTCGTGCTCTCATTCTCTCTCTCTCTCAAATAAATAAATAAAATCTTAAAAAAAAAAAAAAGGCTCCAGAGAGATTCCTAGCCTCTTCTACCACATGAAGACACAGTGAAAAATCTCAACTATGAACCAGAAAGAGGGCCTTCACTCAACCATACTGATGCCTTGATTTGAACTTTCCAGCCTCCAGAATGGTGAGAAATGAATTTCTGCTGTTTATAAGCTACCCAGTCTGTGGTGTTTTATTTTAGCAGTTCAGATGGACCAAGACAATGGGTCATGACAAGCATATAAAATGTATTTCAGCTTGTGAGTTGCAGTAAAAAAATGTTTGAAAGCCACAGAGTTATTTACATGTTGGATTAAATATTAGGATTCAGGGTGGTAATTTTTGGCCAGGTAAATTTCCATCATGCCAGATTATTATAAGATAATTCAAATCGATAGGTCATCTGTTATCCTCTACTATCTTAAAAAATAAAGTATATCCACTTGTAACAGCTCCTGAAATGATCAGTTACCTTCGGAGGCAGTCTGATCCTGGTTATACAACCAGCCCTTCCCAATGGCACCTAGCATTCAGCCATTCCTAACTATAAAATGGATGATGTAATTTCCTATTTGAAAAAAAAAAACAAAAACAAAGGGTAAGTGGGGGAGAATCCAGGTTTTGTGAGACTAAAACTTTTTACAATTTTGGGTACTCTCTCTAAGGAAAAGAAGATCAAACTACAAATAACAAAAGGAGGTATGAAAGGGAATATTTATATAGAATAAAGAAAGAAATTATAACAAATGCCCAGGACCGTGGAGCTTTTTTAGGTCTCTTTCTTTTGAGATCTGTGGACAAATTACCAGAAATGCTTACATTGTAAACGAGTTTCTCTCCTTCTGGAACACTCTTACAATCCCCAGCAATTCCCAAGACTTGCAGGGACACTGAAGCTCACAGCTTCATGTACGCCATGTTAAATACTTCTC
Organism: Mirounga angustirostris; assembly: GCF_029215605.1. Taxonomy (NCBI): domain Eukaryota; kingdom Metazoa; phylum Chordata; class Mammalia; order Carnivora; family Phocidae; genus Mirounga; species Mirounga angustirostris. The sequence continues at coordinate 65,498,892 of NW_026991717.1, read as the reverse complement.
TAACATAAGAAAGAAATGAATGTGAAGGAGCGCACCAGTGACTCAAAGACCAGAAACTCATAGATGGGGCTATAGCACAACTCAGTGCTTACAGTAAGACTTTGGATATTGAAACACTGGGATGGGGCTTGGCTCTGCCACTCAACAACCTGCAAGTTACTTAATCTCTGTATACCTCAGTTTCCTCATCTGCAAAATGGAGGTATTGATATTGTCTGCCTTAACAAGCTATAAATGGGATTATGCATGTAAAACTTCTAGAACGATGCTGGACACATAGTATGTGCTCAATGAATGTTTACGATTGTTTTATAGCAAGATATAGTCAGGATCAGAGATAGATGATTTGGATTCCAGGTCCAACTCAATATTTCTGTCTTTTTTTTTTTTTTTTCTGTATGGCAAAATAGTATCTACTCCCCAGGGGGGAAGGATATGTGAAGGAAATACTTAAAGCTCCTTGGAAGGAAGGTGTGTGTGTGTGTGTGTGTGTGTGTGTGTGAGAATGTATGTTACTGAATGTAGTGGATGAACACAGGTAAAATAACAACAATATTGACGACCACTAAATAGAGAATATTAATAAGATGAATATCTCTTACACTATAAATGACCAGTTACATAATTTCCATGTATATGAGAACTGCACTCACTGGAAAAAATAAAATGGCACAGGACAGTAGGGCACTCTAAATAGTAAATAGTCTATAATAGTAGTCCTTAGAATAAAAGTTTTTTTAAAAAAACAGTTTTATTACATGCAAGGAAATAAATGATAGCATTACTTGCAATTACCATATTGATTACCTGTAAACAAATTAACACTGAGTGTTTTTTTTAAATACCTGATCAAATTCCCTAAATGGGATAAATGCCTTTCCCTTGAAACATATTTTCAATGATGACTTTGCTTAGAGAATATTTTTTAATAGATAAAACAAAGGCTAATCTCTCAAGCCATTTCAAGACCATGAGACACTGCAAATAATAGCAGAAATGATAATATTCACTGCATTTAATAAAAGATTAAAAAATATAAACATTCAACACATCAAATCCAACTACTGCAGTGGCACTCAATCAATCTCTGCTTGGAAAGATGGTTATGTAGAGTCTTCACATATTTGTACATTTTATAATGTTATTAGTACCAACATAAGTATTTCTAGCACTCTAGTATTCTGTGAAAATAAGAAAGACAAGAAAGAAAGAGAGAGATTGAGAGAAAGAAAAAGAGAAACAGAGGAGAAGAGATTTTATATTCTGGGTAGAAAGAAGAAGTCTACCTCCATTTATTCTTGTTCTTCAACCTTATGTTTTTCTTGCTCTGTTAATCAACAGTAACTCTCCAATCCCTCTTTTGAATTAAAAAAGAATCTAAGTTAAAATGTGGAAGTATCTGTCCTTCATATTTGACTTATTGAGAAAATATATACACACATAAAAATTGAAAAATGCATTTTTATAACTACTAGCCAACACTGAAATTAACAGGTAATTTTTTGACATATTTCTCTAAGATATTCTTTTCCTAAACTATGGAACAAAAAATTAAAATTTCTACAGGGTAAATATGGTTAACTAAATTCAAATATATTCCATTAGAGGTTCTTCCCTAAGAAAGAAATATGAAGCTCATCTTTGCAGATCCTTACCAACTCCTCTTGGACCCAGAAGGCCCCCATAGGCAACATCTACACTGATGAAGGCCAAGCTCAATAGGAAGAGATTCTGGAAGGCTTTCCTCCCAGGATTCTGTTCCTCTAACTGGATCTGATTCTAAAATTTCCATTTACAAGGGAGAAAACCTATATTCTAATTGCAATGTCTGCTGTTGTAAATGATGATTGAAATTAGTATTCTTAGAATGTCTGAGAGGTACCTTTTATATTTCCAATGAGAAAAAGAGAACCAGCAAACCATGGACTCACCCCCACTTCATGGCAAAGTGGTATATAGCCATGTCTACTGACTTTGGTCCTGGGGTATTTCACATCATTTTACCTGGCTTTCCACATATTAGACTTGGATTTACTTCTGTGAAAGGCCTTTCTAATGAAATTCCTCTTTACTGCCCAAATAATTGGTTAATTGGAGGCAATACTTACATTCAGAGCTTTGATAGTAAAAGGGAATAGAAATCAAAGTACAATGTACGCATGCATACCATTTTGGTAAAACATGACTTGTGGGTATTAAATAGTTCAACAGCAAATCCCCTATTGCTGCCTCTGGGCAGGGGAGACTAACTTGAACCACACAGAAAATAAACAGCACCTTTAATGTGGCACTGGGCCTCGAATTTACTTTATCCCCAGCCAACATTTATAGAAATATATGGTAACCTGTCAACATTTATACTGTAAGTTTCTTGTGCATAGGTCTTGTACTTCATTTAACCCTATTCTTTGAGCCTCACAAAATTGCTAGCACAGATTTGATTTGTGTGGATTGAGGACAGGAGGAAAAAGCGATTATTTATTTGTTTACTTGCTTACTTACTTATTTTTACTGAAAGACATCCACCATTTAACTGTGGCTAGCTACATATCTGTGGAGACAGAAAATCACCATTGTGCAATCTCTCTTAATTTTAGGAAGAATTATGCGGCAATACGATCATGTAAATTTAAAGCAGTAGATAGCTATTACCCCAGGAGGAAGGGTTAAGAATCCTTTGTGACCCAAAGGTCACTTGAAAAGGAAAGAGTTAGGAATATTTGCATAGGACCCAAATTTGCAGTTGAACCATGTTTTCATGGTTCAAATTCTATAAAGGACTGAAATATTCCCAAATGTTTTATTTCGCAAAATAAGTCCCAAGAATAGGTCCCTCCTTTAAAGATGGGAAAGTAATGACTGGAGAAGCAGAAGCACTTAGGAATTACCCTTCCTCTCCCAAACTAAGAATGGAGACAGAACACATTCTGGGAGTAAAAGAAATTTAGGAAACCAAGCTATGCAGTTTTCATGGGTATTTATTATTATTATTATTATTGTTATTATTACTATTCTTTTAGCCAGGTTAAAAGGTGATTGGAGCCAAGTGTGGATGAGGAGGAATTGTAGCTGATGTTTAAAGGCACATGAGAAACTCACAATGTAAAAATGTATTACTATTGTGACACAAGGTAAATCTGAGAAAATTTGGTTTAAGCAGATTAAAATGGGACAATTTAACAGACTCATATTAAATGGTATATGTTCCCAATTTACTTTATGGTTGTATTCTGTCTAATGGGCAAACATGGGGTACAAATAAAATTAACCATAAACTCCAATATTCTTAAGGCTTGATAAGACTTTGATGGGCATTTTTATTTACATATTAATTTGCTGGCTAAAGTGATAATGATTAAAAAGAATTTATTATTGCTTTAAATAAAATAGTATTAATAGAAGCACATATAACCTTCATCAATTTGTGACTCACACCTCTTTTCTAGAGATAACTGAATTGCCTTTAGATTGTCCCTTGTATTTTCCCAACAAGAGAGCTGTCTTGGTTTACTTCATACCAATACAATTTATTCCTTTCTTTTCTTTCATCATTTAGTACCCCAAGTTTCAAATTCTTCACCAAATGAGATGTCATTTAAATTAAGAGAGCTCTCAACTTCTTTTTCCAAAGCTATAATAATGATACCTGCTTTCAGTTTAGGAATAAAGGAAAGTATTAGAATTAATCTATGACTATTTTGTCCTTGTCTTAGAATATGAAATCTTTGACAGCCATGGCTATTGCAAGGTTTGAATTAAATGCAGAATCTTAATATAAGAATGTTTAAATGCTATTTAGATTTTAATTACATGTAGAGAATGAATATTGTAAGAAAATCTTTGAGAAGTATAAGACCTAGAAATTTCCTTTAAGGAGGTTTTGTTCTTTTTTAAAATTTTGATTTGTTAAGCAAGTACTCTTTAGCAACTTACACAGAGTTATACAAATAATTATAAAGTCACATAAAAATTTTAAAAAATTATAAAGGGATAAACACTATTCAAAATAAAATTAATTGTGAATAGTTGTGACTGTTTGGGAAAAGACAAAGAAACAAGGGAAAATGCTATTCTAAATAGAAATGGAAGCCAAAATTTTACCTTTTATGATTTTATTTATAAAATGTAAATGAAAATGATTCTTTAAAGGGACAACAAACTAGGCAATCTCTTACCTGACTCAATGAATTTAGTGAATAATGAAGTTACATAATAATTGAAATTAATACATGGCTAACAGCATTCTGCTGCCTGTGCTTTGAGATTGTGCCAATCTTTTATGCTTAATAAATATTGATGATTTACTGAAAACAAACTTAGCAAGTACTTAAAGTTTCATTTCATTATGTTTACTAATCTTGTGTGAACTTGGACTCCCTTATTATCAGAGTTTACGATAATGCAGTATCAGGATCAAACCTGGATCTGCCTACCCCAATCTCATTTGAACTCATAATCTCTCCTCACATCTGTGGGGTGTCTAGATGATCATATAGACACTCATTTTAATAAAGAAGTTCAATTAAAATATTATTAGCAAGGACCCCATGGGAGAAGACACATTGTCGAAAGACTTGGCTGAGAGGGGTAAAGAAATTAAGCCAAACCCATTAGCCCTAAAAACTAACACAATATTCTGCAAAACCATCAGAAATCAGCATGAACAGAGACTTAGTAGACAATGCCACGTGTTGGGTCAATTTTCTAAATACTCAAAGCATTTGTATCAGGAATTTTGCTACACATATGCTTAGATTGTACAAGTTACTGATATGACATGCCAATATATTTTCAAAATAATTTTCAAAATAATTTTCAAAATAATTCAAGACTGGAACCTATATAAAAGAATCAAATAGGTATTCTGGAAATGAAAATACAATATCTGAATTAAGAATACAATCAAAGATTTAGACTAGACACAAGTGAAGACAGAATTAGTGAGTTAGAAGACAAGTCAACAGAAAACACTGAAGTTAAAGTACAAAGAGAAGTAAGGATGAAAGGAAAAAAGAAGAGAAAAGGAAAGAAAGAAAAGAAGGAAGAAAGAAAGAAGCAAAAGGAAAATGTAGAACATGGTCAAAATTTCTATTCTGTGTGAAACTGGAGCTCCAGAAAGACAGTATAGAAAAAATGGGGCAAATCAATATATGACGAGAGAAAGGAGAAGAATTTTCCAGACTGGTGGGAGAGATTAATTATCAGATGCATGAAATCTAACCAAGCAGAATAATACCAAAAGCACCCCATTTATCTAGGCACATCACAATATAATTGCTAAACATCTAAGACAATATTCAAAGGACAGCAAGAGGAAAGAAGACATTAGGACAATCAGACTGTCAGCTGATTTCTTAACAGAAATAATATATGCCAGAAGACAATGGAAAGAAATCTTTAAAGTGCTGAAAAAAATAATGACCAACCTAAAATTCTATATCAAACAATAATATTTTTCAATAGTGAGGATAAAATAAAGATGTCATCAAACAAAGGAAAACTAAAGCAATTGGTCTGCAAAAGGCCTATAATAATATAACATAAAAGAGTCCTTCAAGCCAAAGAAAAATGATCCCAAATGTAAGCAGTGAAATGTAGGAGGAAAAAGAATACTGAAAAATATAAATATGTGGGTAAAAATAAAAAATGCACTTATTGTAAAAGACATTAGCAGTGATATATTTTTAAGTTTAAAAAATAGCTAAAATGCATGATAACAATATTGTAAGAAGTCAGAGGATGATAAATGGATATTATATGCTCTAGGCTTCTATGTTATTTTAAAAGAATTAAAAGTAATAATATGTATTATATTTCAATAAGTCAAACATACATTTCATAATCTCTAAGGTGTCCACTAAAAGAAGTGTAAAAGTTGTATAATTAACAAATTAACTCAAGGAGACTATGGAGCAATAAAATACAACGAAAAAAATTTAAAATATATAATAGCACATGAAAGAAAAGGAAATTTTTAGGAGTGGGAAAAAAAGAAAGAAGAAAGAAAGAAAGAAAGAAAAGGAAAGAAAGAAAAGAAAGAAAGAAGAAAGAAAGAAAGAAAGAAAGAAAGAAAGAAAGAAAGAAAGAAAGAAAGAAAGAAAGAAAGCAAGCTAGAATAGTAAACTTGTGAGTGGAAAACTCTATAGTCCCAGAATGTCAGACTGGTATAAACCCTGATGGGTAGGCTCTTGAATTTTTAATATCCACCCAGATTGAGGAATAAGATTCAGGCCAAGATAAGATAAGATAGGCTAGGATAAGATAGTGATGTGGTACAATAAGACCTGATGGCTTTCTTTAAGAATCCCAACTCCAGGCCTATGTACACTATCTGGAACTGTTGAATTAGATTTTATATGGACAAAATGTAAAACCTTATCTTAGACTGATGAAATCTGAAACTCATCTAGGAAATTTTGTTGTAGCCAACTTTCAATAACTCTGGGGGCAGTAGACTCCCAGGAAATAAAAGTCCTCCTCAGAAATTGGCTAAAATTAAAAATATATATATTTTAAAGTGATAGAAGTTTATTAAGTGAAGACACAGAAAAATCTCTCAAGAGTGAAAGGGTCCTGACAGGGTTGCCTAAAATTCCAAAATTAAAAAACACAAAAGGAAATGATGTACCATGAAATAGAACCAACAGTCACAATAAGAAGATTTGCCTCCAAAAACTTAAGATGATAATTTTAATTAAACTGTAAAATAAATATGCCTAAAATGATTGAGATATATAAGAAAAAATAGAAAGCACAGAAAAGAAATAAATAAATAAAGTCTGAGATAAAAGAAGAAGTTGCCTTAAAAGAACCAAATAGAACTTATGTAAATGTGAGGGGAAAATAGCAACAGAATTGAATACTCATCTATACTATCATTTAAAACAAAAATCCTATTTAAGATTATTTAAAATAAAAATTGAGATAGTTGATGACTCCAAGCCCCTTAATAAAAGAACTATGAAACACACACACATACACACACACACACAAGAAAAAAAGAAAACAAAAGAAGTTGAACCCAAAGGAAGAAACAGGATGCAAGAAGCAATGGGGAATAGAGAAACTGGAAAATATCTGTAAAAATATATATAAGCATTTACTTTTACATTTAAATAAATAAATCAACAATATTAATGACTAAATTTACTTTTAATTGGGAGTTTTCATCTTCTTTCTCTATATTATAACCATAAAAAATATTTCAAGGAATTCTTTAAATGAACTTATACTTTAAACAGCTGTTTAAATTCTTTAAAATTCATTTGTTTAATTTTAAAAAGTGTTTTTTTCTTACCTCCCCAAGAAGAAAGCTCAAGAAATCAATTCCTTTTCTCTCATATAAACAAAAGGTGATTTTTTATTTTAATTTTTGACTTAGATATATAATTTTAAATTTGTCACAATTAATATATTTTTAATACAGAAACTAAAATATAGGTAGATACAGATATAGACAGATATACACAGATACATATGTAACACACATATGCCAGTTATAATTTTAATCTTAAAAAAGATTATTTTTCTACACAACATTTATACATTGTTTAACAACTCAAAGATTTCGATAGAAGCCCAGTCCTCTGTTGTATAGTGTACAGACTTTTATTTCTAAAAATGTTTTTTTAACTCCTTTTTTCCCGGAACCTAATAAACCTGTTTTAGTTGATGTCCTTAATCATTTTATTGATGCTGCTAAGCATATGAAGGGAAAATATTATAATAGCATGTGCATCCACACTGGTTTAGTTCACTTATGCTGATTCTAAGTCACCCAAAATATAATATAAAATCCACATGTGCTACAAATTGGTAATTTGATCTTAGGCTATACTATATCCTATTGCAAATTGACTATGGATGTTAGAAAACTAATAAAATGGAGTAACTCAAATCTCCTACATTTTTTTAAACTTTTCTTCTAATTGGATGTGCTAATGGGCACAGTTGTAAACAAAAGGTTAGCAATGACTAAAAAAAAAAAAATAGCAATAGCAAAAGATATGACTAATCCTCAAACTCAATAGTTGTCATTAATTAAAAACTGATACTTTTTAAAACAGGTTTTGAAGCATGCTAAAACAGTGCATTTTTAAGTTGTAAGATGTTTTGAGAAAACTACATCATGCAAGTTGGTTTTGGGGTGTCATATTTTCTAGTGTCACATGTTGAAGAAAACCTTACAACTTGTCAAATTCCCAAAGCCACGTTACTCACCAATATGCAATAATTTGTTTGGAAGAGCTGGCTTAAGCTTCCACTCAATTCCAATGTGAAATCAATCATCTTAAAAAAAAAAAAGGTCAAGGGATGCCTGGGTGGCTCAGCCAGTTAAGGTCTGCCTTCAGCTCAGGTCATGATCCCAGGGTCCTGGGATCGAGCCCCACATCGGGCTCCCTGTTCAGTGGGGAGTCTGCTTCTCCCTCTGCCTGCCACTCCCCCTGCTTGTGCTCTCTCTTTCTCTCTCTCTCTCTGACAAATAAATGAATAAAATCTTTAAAAAAAAAAAAGTCAAAACCTTTTAAAGACCTTTTAGAAAGGTCTTCTAACTTTTGCCTGTACACAGTTACTTCAAACATCTCAACAACCACTAAATTTTGGATGGCAAAATATTCCTTCAATTTCTGTAGTTAACACAAAAATAATCCTCAAACACATACAGATTTCCTTGAATTAGGGAAATATTGCAACTGAATATTGAAATTAAAAAAATACATTCAGAAATTATCAGAGATGTTCACATCTTTTGAAAATTTCAAAACTGATAATCCATAAGTGGTTGAATCACACTGTATCAGCGCTTTCTGTACTATAACTCAGGTGAACTACTCAGCACAGAAGGAGTTAATTCTGACTGAAGTATCTTTAGAAAGGTATATTTCTACTATCCCAGGCTGAGTTCCTAGTAAAAGGAGATACATTTACTCAACCAATCCTAGAAATGAAAAGGAAAAAGAAAGGCCAATATTATGACTTAACATTCTTGGTTCTCCTAAATACTGTATTTAAGATAATACAAATAATGAAATCTAACATAATCTTTTTTTTTTTCTTTTGGTCCTTGCAGCCCAGGCCCACATTAAGGAATGTTGCATAGCAAAGATACACATTGTTAACATGTTATGCCTATCCATCCATTTATATGAATAAAATAGAGTCACTCTGGCCAGATTTCCTTATTTTAAGTAAACGCCAAGCCCAAGTGGGGCTTCAACTCACATCCCTGAGATCAAGAGCCTCATGCTCTACCAACTGGCCAGATTTCCTTATGTATTAAGCAAGTTCTTTTCCTTATATATTTGTGTCTGTTAGATCTCAATGTCTATTGTACTCCTCATAAATGGTTCACATTTCCATTTTTATTCATTTCTATTTCAGAAAACAAGATAATTTCTTGTCATCACATTAATATAAGTCTTTGCCTTCAAATAGGGATGATTTATGTTATAGCCTGGCACTTCTTTTGTATAAATAATTCTGCCTGGGCAGTACTGACCAGAGAGGAATTCAGATGAGTTAAGATATATTCAGGAGAAACTGTAAAGTCAGCATGAAATTATGGAGAGATGGACAAAGCAGTGGGAAGAAGCAAATGAAACTGTGGAAGGCAAAGCATTTTTTTAAATCACAAACCTTGTCAGTCAAGAACACAGTAGGTTTATCAAGTAGAATTAAAGTTTCAGTGAAGATTTAACTGCTCACAAACCTTTTCATGCCACCCTAACTAAGGGGTGTCCATTTGTGATAATGACATTTTAATGAGGAAAATCACATGTAAATGAGATAAATAGTAATTATAGGCAGAACCACAGGTGGTCTACAAAACACCAACTTGAAGGAAGGCCTGGGGAATAGTTGGAGGAGTAGAAGAGGCACAGGGTGGTATGCAACAGTATTGCTGGTGGAGTAAGGGTGTTACACCACAGAAGAAATCAGTATAGAAATTTTTAAAAATGAGTTAATATCTAAAAGAGCCAACTTGAACCTATGTACTTGAAAGATCCTGACTTTAATACATACATATTTTCTTCTCCCACTAATATTGGTTAAAGTGAGTATAGATCAGTTGTTCTCAACTCAGGGTAATTGTATCCCTAGAGGACATATGGCAATGTCTGTAGACACTTTTGGTTGTCATAACAGGGAAGGGAGTGAGGGCATTTCCTAGCTAATGGATAAAGCCCAGGGATGCTGATAAATATTGTACAATGCATAGGACAATTCCCCACAATAAAGAGTTATCCAATCCAAAATGTCAATGATTTCCACAGTGCCAAAGTTGAGAAACTCTGTTGTAGATAATAAATGATATTGTTGCCTACCAACATTCTCACTTCTCTATTTCTCAGCATTGTTGACAGTACTCAGCCTAATAATTGTGAAAACTTACCCTTCTAGTGATCTGAGTAAGCTAAATCAGAATTGCATAGAAAAAGGGCAAAAGACATGATATTTCATCGATGTTCAACATCACTAGCCATCAAGGAAATTCAAATTAAGACCATGATGAGATATCCTTAAACATCCATTAGTACAGCTGCAATAAGCAATAGTGACAACACCAAAAACTGAAAAGGGTGTACAGAAACCAGCTCTCTCATACTTGCTAGTAAGAATATAGATGGTAAAACTGCCACTCTGGAAAGAAGTTTGGCACTTTCTTTAAGAAAAAAAAAAAACTAAACAGGAAGTTTTTTACTTCTGTGATGATAGAGTAGACATACTTTTCCCTATTCTGCCTACTAGGTACAAGTAAAAACCCTGAACATGATATATAAAACAAACACAAAATCTCTGAAAGGTAAAGAGGAAAAGACTAGAGTACTAGAGACCTTAGAATGCAAAAAACAACACGGTGGTGAGTTCTGTGTTTTTTTTTCTTTTTTGCTTCATATATACCAGACTTGTTGCTGAAGAAGCAGGCAATACCAGAAATACCAATGGGCACAAACAGAAAAAGAACCAACAATGCCTAACTCTCCCTAGCCAAAGCCCAGAAAAGGGTAGCTCTCTACAAATGAACATTTTTAGAAAATAAGTGCTCTACAGTTTTTTCTGTAGCCCCATCCTCACCCACATTAGCAAAGGCTAAGTGGGGATCCTAGACTGCTAATCTAGTTGAGCTGTAATGAGTTATTCAAACCCTCATACTGTGGTATTGTGAGAGAAGTCCAAGTAGGGCATCAAAACTTCCATCCCTGCCACATAGCAATGAGCCACCATTGCCCTTTCCCAGTGTCAGTGGAGAGACCATGTAGTGGGAATCCTGGATGTCCATCCTTTATCACCATAGTGATGGGGTGGCCCTCTCTGATCCCTGCTGGGATGATGTCAGAAAAGGCCTAATGGGGAACTAGGACTTTCACCACAGCCCAGTGCTAGTGAGGCCACCCACTTCATGATCTGAGGGAAGGCCACTTGGGCATAAATAAGGAGGTACTCTTACCCCTCTGAGCCATGGAAGCCAATGGAGGTATTGTAGGGAGCCAGAATTTTCACCTTCACCCAGAAATAATAAAAAGCTCTTATCTTGGGTATCAATAGAGGCCGAGCAGGGAACATGAACTTCTGCCTCAACCTGGAAGCAACAAGGCAGTCCTTCTCCTTCCCCTGCCATGAAGCTACATAAAACAGACATTTATATAAGATCCAGGGTCTCGTAACATAATATCCAAAATGCCAAGATTTCAACTGAAAATCATTTGTCATACCCAAAACCAGAAAGATTTCAAACTGAATGGGGAAAAAAAAGGCAAATAGATGACATCAAGAAAACAGAGATATTAGCATTACCTGACAAAGATTTTAAAGCAATCATCGTAAAAGTGCTTCATGAACAATTCTGAGTACACTTGAAATAAATGAGAAAATATCACACCAAAAAAATAGAAAATAAAAAAGAATGCAAACAAATTTTAGAACTGAAAAATACAATACAACTAAAAAACTCAATGGTTGGACTCTATAGCAGAATGAAGGGGACAACAGAAAGAATCAGTGAATGTGAAGATGGAAAAACAAAAATTATTCATTCTAAACAACAAAGAGAAAATAGATTGAAAACCAAAATAAAACAAAACAAGGAAGAAATCCTCAGGGATCTGTGTGACTATAACAAAAGATCTAATATCCATGTAGTTAGTGTCTCTGAAGGAATGGGAAAAAAAGCAATGCTGAAAAAGTACTCAAAGAACCAAGTTTAGCAAAAGACATAAACCATATATTCCAGAACCTGAATGAATTCTAAATAGGATAGATCCACAGAAATCCACACCAAGACACAGGACAATCAAACATGTGAAAACTAAACAGAAAGAAAATATCTTGAAGCAATGAGAGAAAAAAGACACCTTATCGTTCCTATAAAGGAGAAATAATTAAAGTGGTTTCTCATCAGAAAATACAGCGGCCAGAAGAAAATGGCATAACATGTTTCAAGTACTTAAAAAGAAAAAAAATTGTCAACACAAAATCCTTTACCAGCAAGAATATCCTTCAGGAATGAAAAGGAAATCAAGATATTTTCAGGTTAAAGAAAATTAAGAGAATTTGAGGAGAGCAGACCTACCCTAAAAGGATGGCTAAAGGAGTTCTTAAATAGCAAAAACTAAAGGAAGGAATCTTGGAATAGCTGGAAGAATAAATAGAGCAAGTAAAAATATGAGTAAATATAATAATAGACTTTCCTTCTCTCGAGAATTTTAAATTATGTTTGACAGCTTAAGCAAAAGTTGTAACAATGTCTGATGTAGTTCTAAATGCAAGTAGATGAAACATTTAAGACTATGATGTTATAAATGGTGGAAAATAAAGTGATATGAAGGGAGAAAAGTTTTCTACGTTTCATTCAAACGGATAAAATGATAGCATCAAGATACTGAGATCTATCAATCTATCATCTATCTATATCTATACATCTGCATTTATATATAATTTAATATCAAAGCAACTACTATAAAAGCTATAGAGATACATTCAAAAACACTATAAATAGATGAAAATTTAATTATAAAATATATTCAAGCAATTTATAGAAAGGCAGGTAAAACAAAAGACAAAGAGAGCAAACATATAACAAAAAAAGGCAGATGTACTCCCAAACATATCAATAATTCCATTAACATAAATGGTGTAAATACAACCATTAAAAAACAGAGATTGGCAGACTGAGTTAAAAAACATGACCAGCTAGGGGTGCCTGGATGGCTCACTCAGTTAAGTGTCTGACTCTTGATTTTGGCTCAGGTCATGATCTCAGTGTTGTGAGATCGAGCACCATGTGGGGCTCTGCACTGGGCATGGAGCCTGCTTAAGATTCTCTCTCTCCCTCTCCCTCTACTCCTTCCCCCTCTCTCTATTATTTAAAATAATAATAATAATAATAATAATAATAATAATAATAATAATGAGTTAATTTACTAAGAAGACATAGCAATCCTAAAAGTGTATACACTTAACAAGAGAGCTAGAAAATATGTGAAGGAAAAACTGATAGAACTAAAAGGAGGGATAAATCCAAAATTATAGTGAGAGACATAAACACTCTTAATAACTGATAAAAACTACTTGGCATAAATGAACAAGGATATAGAAGAACTCAACCCTACCATCAACTACTAAGATCTATCAACATGTATAGAACATTCCATCTCACCACAGCAGAACACACATTCTTTTCAAGTGTCCACAGAATACATACCAAGATAGACCATATCCTGGTCTATAAACAAACCCCAAAGATAGAAAATAATTGTTCCCTGACCACAATGGAATCAAAGTAGAAATTAATAACAGAAAGATAACAAAATCTTCAAGCAGTTGGAAACTAAACACACATTTTAAATAACCTATGGGTCAAAGAAGAAGTTACAGGAAATAAAAATACATTGAATTAAGTAAAACTACAGTAACATAGCAAAATTTGTGGGACACTAATAAAGCAATATTGACAGGGGAAATTCATAGCACTAAGGCAGGCATTAAAAAAAGGGGGGGGAGTCTCAATACTCTTAGTTCCCACCTCAAGAACTAGAAAAATAAGAGTAAAATAAACACAAAGGAAGCAGAAGGAAGGATATAATAATGATAAAAACAGAAGTCAGTGAACCTGAATATAGAAAAACAACAGAGAAAACCAAAGAAATAATAAGCTGGTTCTTTGAAAATATCAATAAGCTCAAATAACCCTATAGCTGGTATGGAAATAGAAAGTTTAATTCAAAAACTCGCCCAAAAGGAACATTTAGACCCAGATTGTTTTATTGAAGATTTCTAATGAGCATTGAAAGCACTGACATCATTTCTACACAGTCTTTTCCAGAAAAACAGAAAAGGAGAAAACACTTCCTAATTTATTTTACCCTGAGATAAAAACAAGGCAAAGACAGTACAAAATAAGAAAACTACACAATGATATTTCCCATGAATATTGACACAGCATCCTTAACAAAATACTAGCAAATAAAAGTTAGCAATATATAAAAATAATTGTAATCATAAACAGGTGGAGTATATTGCAGGGGTGCAAGGGTGGTTCAATATCGAAACATCAATCTATGTAATCACCACATTAACAAGCTAAGGGGAAAGATACATATATGATCAAATCAATTGATGCAGAAAAAGCATTTGACAAATTCAACCCCTATTCAGAATTTTTAAATCTTAAAAAAATAAGAGTGGAGTTCCTCAATATAATAAAGGTCACTTATATACAACCTATACCTGACATTTTTAATGGTGAAAGAGTTAATGCTTTCTCCCTAAAATTAGGAACAAGGCAAAAAAATTTACTCTCATCACTCTTATTCAAAAGAGTGCTGGAAGTTCTGACTAGTACAATATGGCAAGACAAATAAAGGACATACAAATCACAAAGGAAAAAATAAAACTCTCCCTTTTTCATATGACATGATTTTATACATAGGAAACCCGAAGTCATTTATAAAATAAAAATAAAAAGACCTGGAACTAATAAGTCAGTTAATCAAGGTAACAGGCTATAAGGTAAATGTACAAAATGTCAGTTGTACTCTACATAGTAGCAACGAACACATGGGCATTGAAATTAACAATACAATACCATGTCCATGAGTCAGTGGCATTCCTATACACCAACAACAAGACAGAAGAAAGAGAAATTAAGGAGTCGATCCCATTTACAATTGCACCCAAAACCATAAGATACCTAGGAATAAATCTAACCAAAGAGACAAAGGATCTGTACTCAGAAAACTATAAAATACTCATGAAAGAAATTGAGGAAGACACAAAGAAATGGAAAAACGTTCCATGCTCATGGATTGGAAGAACAAATATTGTGAAGATGTCAATGCTACCTAGAGCAATCTACATATTCAATGCAATCCCCATCAAAATACCATCCACTTTTTTCAAAGAAATGGAACAAATCATCTTAAAATTTGTATGGAACCAGAAAAGACCCCGCATAGCCAGAGGAATATTGAAAAAGAAAAGCAAAGCCGGTGGCATCACAATTCCGGACTTCAAGCTCTATTACAAAGCTGTCATCATTAAGACAGCATGGTACTGGCACAAAAATAGACACATAGATCAATGGAACAGAATAGAGAGCCCAGAAATGGACCCTCAACTCTATGGTCAACTCATCTTCGACAAAGCAGGAAAGAATGTCCAATGGAACAAAGACAGTCTCTTCAACAAATGGTGTTGGGAAAATTGGATAGCCACATGCAGAAGAATGAAACTGGACCATTTCCTTACACCACACACAAAAATAGACTCCAAATGGTTGAAAGACCTCAATGTGAGACAGGAGTCCATCAAAATCCTAAAGGAGAACACAGGCAGCAACCTCTTTGACCTCAGCCGAAGCAAGTTCTTCCTAGAAACATCGCCAAAGGCAAGGGAAGCAAGGGCAAAAATGAACTATTGGGACTTCATCAAGATAAAAAGCTTTTGCAAAGCAAAGGAAACAGTTAACAAAACCAAAAGACAACCGACAGAATGGGAGAAGATATTTGCAAATGACATATCAGATAAAGGGCTAGTATCCAAAATCTATAAAGAACTCATCAAACTCAACACCCAAAGAACAAAGAATCCAATCAAGAAATGGGCAGAAGACATGAACAGACATTTTTCCAAAGAAGACATCCAAATGGCCAACAGACGCATGAAAAAGTGCTCAATATCGCTCGGCATCAGGGAAATCCAAATCAAAACCTCAATGAGATACCACCTCACACCAGTCAGAATGGCTAAAATTAACAAGACAGGAAATGACAGATGTTGGCGGGGATGCGGAGAAAGGGGAACCCTCCTACACTGTTGGTGGGAATGCAAACTGGTGCAGCCACTCTGGAAAACTGTATGGAGGTTCCTCAAAAAGTTGAAAATAGAGCTACCATATGATCCAGCAATTGCACTACTGGGTATTTACCCCAAAGATACAAAAGTAGGGATCCGAAGGGGTACGTGCACCCCGATGTTTATAGCAGCAATGTCCACAATAGCCAAACTGTGGAAAGAGCCAAGATGTCCATCAACAGATGAATGGATAAAGAAGATGTGGTATATATATACAATGGAATATTATGCAGCCATCAAAAGGAATGAGATCTTGCCATTTGCAACGACGTGGATGGAACTGGAGGGTATTATGTTGAGTGAAATAAGTCAAAAAGAGAAGGACATGTATCATATGATCTCACTGATATGAGGAATTCTTAATCGCAGGAAACAAACTGAGTGTTGTTGGAGTGGGGGGTGGGGTGGAGGGATGGGGGGACTGGGCGATAGACACTGGGGAGGGTATGTGCTCTGATAAGCGCTGTGAATTGTGCAAGACTGTTGAATCTCAGATCTGTACCTCTGAAACAAATAATGCAATATATGTTAAGAAAAAAAAAAAGAAGAAGAAGAAGAAGGTAGCGGGAGGGGAAGAATGAAGCAGGGGAAATCGGAGGGGTAGACGAACCATGAGAGATGATGGACTCTGAAGGGCAGGCAGGGTTCTAGAGGGGAGGGGGGTGGGAGGACGGGTTAGCCTGGTGGTGGGTATTGAGGAGGGCACGTTCTGCATGGAGCACTGGGTGTTATGCACAAACAATGAATCATGGAACACTTCATTTAAAACTAATGTTGTAATGTATGGGGATTAACATAAGAATAAAAAAAAAAAAAGATGTAGAAAAATAAAAAGCAGAGAGAAGTTTGCTATGAATACTAAAAAAAAAAAAAAAAAAAACAATACCATGTCCATGGATTGGAAAACCTAACATAGAAAAAATGTCAATTCTCCTAAACTGATATGTAGGTTTAATGTAATTCCTATTAAACTGACAGCAATATCTTTTTGCACTACAGACAAAATTCTTCTGAAATTTAAATGCAAAGGCAAAGAAACCAGAATAGCTAAGACAATCTTGCAAAAGAATAATAAGGTGGGAAGAATCTGTCTACTCAATTCTAAGATTTGTTGTACAGCTATAGTAATCAAGACATAGATTTATGGAACAGAATATAAAATCTAGAAATACAGTCACAGAATTATTCCCAACAGATTTTCAACAAAAGTGCAAATACAATTTAATGGAGAAAAGACAGCCTTTTCAACAAATGGCATTGGGGCAATTGGACACTCAAAGGCCATAAAATGAACAACAATCTAAGTCTCACGCCTGATATAAAAATTAACTCAAAAAGGCCATGGACTTAAATTCAAAATATAAAACTATAAAACTCTCTCTCTTTCTCTCTCTCTCTCTCTCTCTCTCTCTCTCTCTCACACACACACACACACACACACACACAAAGACAATCTTCAGGACCTAGGGCTGGGCCAGGAGTTGACACCAAAAATATAATCTATAAACAGGAAATGTAATATATTGAACTTCATCAAAATTAAAAACTTTTGCTTGGTAAGAAACACTGAGAGCATGAAAAGACAAGATACAGACTGGGAGTAAATATTTGCAAACCACATATCCTACCAAAGACTAGTATCTAGAATAAAAAGAACTTTCACAACTCTACAGTAAACAAACAAGCAATCCATTTAGGAAATAGGCAAAAGTCAAAAAATATTTCACCAAAGAAGAGACACAGATGGCAAATAAGCAAATGAAAAGTTGTTCAACATCCTTCACCTTTGGGGAAATGCAAAAACAGCTCCTTTCTGCCAGTTTATCCATTTTTCCTGTTTCCACAGGTCAGCACTTATATCATTCAGGAACATTAGTTACCAAAACTAAATCTGAAAATAAGAGAAGATTCTATATAGGTGCTATATGTCTAATCCCATCTGGCTTAAACAATATCCTAGCAATACGAAAAATTTTAAACCATAGTTTAAATTAAATTAATTAAAGATAACTTATTCCTTGCATACATCTGAAAGGCATGGAAAAGGAGATCAGCTTAATACAGGTTTCCCTTCATTTGTTATGTAAAATCAGCCAAAAGAGAGATGTTAAGTGATTGAATAAAAATTCCTCCATCAAAGTCATATTGCTCTCAACTCAGTAGTTTATAAAGACTCTTTGCCTACTAAAACACTCAGAAATAATATGAAATATTTTTTCTTACATTTACATATAGCTTAAATTTTGGATACATTATTTATGTTTGACAGTCCAGATTAATACCAACCATTTCTTTGGGTTTGCAACAAGCTCTAACACTCTCCTAAAATTATAGAATAAAAATCTAAAAACCACAAAATCAAAGCTATAACAATTAAACACTTTAGTCATAATGATGACAGTGAGTAGGTAGTAGTGATCTCCAGAGTTTTATTTTATGTATATAAACCTGAATATATATTATTTATGTTCCCAAATTATTTTGTTTTGTGAAATTAATTTGGGATAGACAGCAGTTTTAAAAATCTTGGTTGTATTTGGATTTGCCTTTCTCTATTATTACTCTTATTTTAGAAAATTATGGAAGACTGAGTTTTATCTTGGTCTATCTCATCCTCAACTAGCAGATCCTTCAACTTTTTTTTTTTTTTTTTGCTATCCGGGTTTTCTTTTTAAAAAAAATAGCTTTACTGAGACATAATTTACATATCATAACTTTCACCCATTTAAAGTATGCAATTCAATGTGTTTAAGTGTATTTACAGAGCTGTGCAACCATCACCACAATCTAATTTCAAACAATTTCATCACCCCTAAAAGAAACCTTACACCTAATAGCAGTCACTTCCCATTCCCTCCTCACCTTTCTATAGCCCTGCATAGTCACTAATATATGTCCTGTGTGCACAGATTTGCCTATCCTGGACATTTCATATTGATATAATAATTTAATATGTGGTGTTTAGGGCTGGCTTTTCATTTATGAGGTTCATCCATATCAGTGTAGGTATTAGAATTTCATTCCTTTATTCCTGAATAGTATTCCATTGTATGGATATAACATATTTTGTTATTCATTCGCCAGTTGATGGATATTTGAGTTGTTTGCACTTTTTGGCTATTACAAATGATGTAGCTATGAATATTCATGTCCAAATTTTTGTGTGCTCATGTTTTTTTTCTCTTGGGTACATACCTAGGAGTGGAATTGCTCAGTTATATGGTAACTCCATATTTAACTATTGAGGAAATTCCAAATGGTTTTCCCAAGGGGCTTCACCATTTTACAGTCCCACCAGCAATGTAAGAGAGTCCCAATTCCTCCATATTCTTTTTTTTTTTTTTTTTTGAGAGAGAGAGTGAGAGAGAGAGAGAGCACAAGAGCGGGGAGCGGGAGAGGGAGAAGCAGACTCCCCGCCGAGCAGGGAGCCCGATGCGGGACTCGATCCCGGGACTCCAGGATCATGACGTGAGCCGAAGGCAGTCACTTAACCAACTGAGCCACCTAGGTGCCCCATATTCTTTTTTTTTAAGACTTTATTTATTTTTGAGAGAGAGAGAACATGTGTGGGGGCAGGGGAAGACAGAGAGAGAAAAGGAGACTCCCCACTGAGCAGGGAGCCAGTGTGTCACAGGGCTCAACCCCAGGACCCTGGGATCATGACCTGAGCTAAAGGCAGATGCTTAACCGACTGAGCCACTCAGGTACCCCAATTCCTCCAAATTCTTGCCAACTTCTTTATTGTGAGTGTTTTAGTATAGCATCCTAGGAGATATGATATCACGTTATAGTTTCAATTTGCATTTCTGTAATGACCATAGATGTTGAGTATCTTTGCATGCGATTATTAACTATTTGTATATCTTCTTTGGAGAAATACATATTCAAATCTCTTGCCCATTTATAAAGTGAGTTATTTTTATTTTTATTATTGAATAGAAAGTGTTCATTTTTTCTGGATACAAATCCCACATCAAATATATAATTTGCAAATATTTTCTTCCATTCTGTGGGTTATCTTTTCACTTTGTTCATGGTGTTGTTTGTAGCATAAGTACTTTCAATTTTGATAATGTCCAGTTTATCTCCTTTTTGTTGTTGTTGTTATGCTTTTGGTGTTATAGTTAAGAAACCATTGTCTAAACCATAAGAGACTCTTAATCTCAGGAAACAAACTGAGGGTTGCTGGAGTGGAGGGGGTGGGAGGGATGGGGTGGCTGGGTGATGAACATTGGGGAATTTATGTATTATGATGAGCGCTGTGAATTGTGTAAGACTGATGAATCACAGACCTGTACCCCTGAAACAAATAATACATTATATGTTAATAAAAAATTTTTTTTTAAAAAGAAACCATTGTCTAACCCCAAATCATTATTGATTCCTACATTTTCTTCTAAGGACATCAGAGTTTTAGCTTTTATATTTAGATCTGTAATCTGTTTCAAGTTCATTGTTGTCTATGGTGTAAGGGGTCTAACTTTGTTCTTTTGCATGTGGACGTTTAATTGTTCCAACACCATTCGTTGTAAAGACTATTCTTTCTACCATTGAATTGTTCTGGGCAACTTGTCAAAAATTAATTGACCATAAATGTGAAGGTTTGTTTTTGGACTCTCAATTCTATCTCATTGATCAGCATTTCTATCTTTATGGCAGTACCACACCACCTTGAGACTCTTTCAACTTTTAATAACCATTTTTCTCACAAGAGAAATGTGTGAGTGCATGTGAGAGACAGAAAATGAGAAGCACCTTATTAAATAAAGCCTTTAAGAGGGGCAAGGAAAGCTTTGTTCCTCTTGAAAAGGATTTCCCTAGAAGCTCTGATATGTCAAGAATATTTGGAAAACAACATAAACCATGCCCCCTGCTGGGGCTAGGGTAAGGAATAAACAAAGCACATTAGTTTAATAAAAGGTTCTGAGAAGTGTTTGGCTCCAGTTAGCCAAAGTTTCCTAATTTTACTCGGTCAAGAAAAAATTCTGCTTTCTTTTTTACAGATGTAATAATATCCCATAAACAAATTTGACAAAATTCTGATATAACTCAGGCAGAGTGAGGATATAGTAAAGCAAAGGCAGAATGAAGGCATCTGGCTTTGAAAGGTTTGGCCTCTAGGCGCTGGAACTTAATGCATTATTTAATGGTGCAGACTTGGATGTGAACACTGAAGAAATGATTCCTACTGGATTTTTTGGCAGCAGACATTGCGGGAATCATCTTTACTTTTTTTTTCTTCTATTGCATCTCCAAATCTTTTCCAGAAAATTCTTCATGAAGCCCAACTTACTAGGAATCTATTTTCCTGAGTGCCTACTATGTACTAGGTATGATGCTTTATGTTTCTACTCTTCACAATAATCCAATAGTGTAGACGTTATCTCTATTTTACAAATGAGGACATGGAGACTCCAAGTAAATTTCCCCTGAGTTGCACAGTAAGAAATTGCTGGAGTTAGTTTTTTTCAGATTCCAAAGTCTATATTAAGAACAACAGCAAAAAGGCATTAGTTTGTTTAGATAGTAGAAGAGCAACTGGTTTTCTATCATCACAGAGCACCCAGGACACTCTCCTTAAACTCAGAAACAAGGAAACAAGTATTATTGCTCTCAGCACCAAGGGAATACATGGATGAGTTAATTCCAGGGACATCACTCACTCTGCCACAGTCAATCTACAACTGCTACCAACATAAACCACTTCCACTCTCCCATCTCTCCCTACCCATATGCTCCTCAAGGATCTCTTTCCTGACCTCTGAATACCCTACACTTACCCTTTACCTTATCATGATTGTAATTCAATTATTAATTATATCCTATATCTCCTCAACTGTAATATCACCTCTTTAATTTGTCTTGTTCACTGCTGTGACCTCAACACATAGGGTACTCACGGTCTCAAGGGAAGTTGAAATATACTGTAGCTATGTGTGGTGATGGATGTATTGACTTACCTTATTGTGGTAACCATATTGTAGTATACACATATATCAAATCATTACATCATCTATCTTAAACTTACATGGTGTTATATGCCAATTATACCCAATGAAGCTGGGAGAAAAAAAAAAAGGGAAGTTGAAGTATTTTTTGATGGATGAATGGAAGTATTCATTTGAATTACACCATTTGCTATAATGTAGAGTTTTATTTATAGCCCCTTTTGATTTACTGTATTTGTAGTGGAAAGTGAACATAATCTTAAAAGGCAATAATTATTTGAGCATATGATAGTTTTATCAAACTTGATGCAGATCTATATCTCCCACCTCTCTCTGCTTCCCTCCCTCTTTCATTTTTTCTATTTTTTTTCTCTCCATCTCTCTGCCTACTACTACTCCTTATAGTTCAGTTGTATTACTGAAAACTTGAAAGCTAGCTGGGCAAAGAAAAAGAGGGAACGCCAATTTAATTCTAAAAGTAGATTAATCCACACTGTAAGTAGTTGAGCCATAAATGTGTACTATATGTTCAAAATTCAGAGCTCGCTGAAAATTTGCTCTGGTCTAAGCAGTCATAATAAAGATATATTTTGTGTAATTGTGTACATAATACAGGAAAATGTCTCTTCTGCACTCTACCTCTGGCCTCCCTTTTGAGTCTCCACTCTAGGCAGGAGAGAAGAAAAGACAGATAGAGGCAATATGACATGATATCATGTCACTGTTGTGCATAAAAGTCCATCTGAGTATAAGGTATGGGTTTTATTGTCCACAAAGGCTCAACTTTAGTTTTGAGGTTGAGTTCTGTATATTTGAACATGCCATGTATGGATGAGTATGACTTCTTTTCCAGACCAGCTCCCCATCGCTTAATGTGAACCTTAAATCAAATCTTGTGGTTCAGGTTGGTTATTTGCAGTATATTACAGACCTGCATTGATTAATTTCATATCTAGGGCTCAGAGTCGACCAGTTCAATCTTACAAACACTGTATAACATGACTACTGCAGCCAGACTTAAAACATGCAATCTTCTTTTCAATTCTAATTTTAATATTTTGTAATAGGCTATATGCATCTCATTTGTATTTATAAATGAGATCCGTGTGAGTTGGAAATGAAACTGCAAGCACATGTTAATCATATATGCAGGAGTCCAGCATTGGGCATAAATATATATCCACCTATGTCTGTAAGCCAGAAAGAAAAAAAATGGAAGGAAATGGAGGGTCAGAGGTTCAGGCTACTCTCCTTTTTCATGACTGGAAATGAGATTAAGTACACTTAGGATAATTTACAGTAGTAGGTGGCTTCTAAAATTTAAATAAGCAAGTTTTAACATTAGTAAATAAATTATTTCTAACCCAGGGACAAGTGTATTTTTATTTTTAAAAAAGAAAGATTGCAAATTGTTTCTACTTAACAGGCAAATATATACTCCCTCTTTGGGCTCCTAGGTCACAAAAGGTGGTTATCCTGTCACTACGGCTGATTTCTGAAAAGTGTGACATGCATTTAGTTGTCAGTTCCTATCACCAGCATTCAGGAATCAACATTACATCAGCAGCAAGACACACCATTTTATGCTCTTTTTGAAGATAATTAGAGTTCCCTTTTGTTGCAAATAAGATGTAAAACAGCTATAACTGCTGGAGAACGTGATTAAAGTAACCTCTATAGAACCCCATTATTCTAGACAGATTCCTTCAGATGCATAATTTTCCCATTTTAAGAAAACATAATGCATGCATATAAAATTCAAATTGTCGAGACACCTCTAACAAAAATTAGTACTCTATTAAGGCATTCTTAGTAGCTGGTTAACATGTAAAACTCCTTAAGAGTATTTTAACATAATCATGAAATAATAGTATGTGTCACAAAAGGTAAACATTTTACAGTGAGAGGATTCTTCAGACAAGATCCATGTATTTAACTTTTTTTTACTTACAAAACTTTTGACAGATAATATGTGAGAACTCATGTCCCAAACATCCCAAACCCCTCGAAATATGCAAGCAGACTTCCATCACCATGTGCTCCAACTCTGAAGATAGATGGTTGTACACACACAGAAACACACATGCAAACACATGTACACAAACATGCATGCACGTGCGCGCGTGCGCACACACACACACACACACCGTATTTGTTTAGGCATTTAAGTGTCATTTATTTGAAACACTAACGCACATATCATTTTTGTGCACCAATATCATATGTATCACAGGTTTTTTTCTTAATAACTGCATTTAAAAATACATAATTTTCTAGACTGTGTAGTAAAATGTGGCTTTAAAATAGACTTTTAAAATAACTCTCATCTCTACTGCAGGTCTTCCCTTTCCAAATACAGCCTGGGACAGACACAGCCACCTACGAGAACCAGTGTCCAGCAAAATAACTCAGTGCCTACTTGTCCACAGGGTATTCCATTTACTTAACAAAATATAAATGCTGCTAGAAAAAGACACACAAAGTGGTGATTAGTAAATTCCACTAAGATTGCCTATACACTGACCATAACTTTTGCAGAATGGTTATAATTATAAAATCAAATTCTTGGGTGGCTCTGCTGGGGACCTCAACATCTAACGAAAATGTTATTAAAGAAGTGTACAAATGAATAATCATTCTCAACAACTCACAGCAGCCTTCACGGCATGAAAGTGGGAAGAAAGTTTTAAGGTGGGGGACTGATTAGGATGACAACAATCTCAGTCAAGAGAATATATTGTGCAAGGGAGAAAAAATTTTCACCTGAAAAGAGACAGCATTATGAACACTGTAGAACTGTGGGTTGTAGGACACTGATCTTATTAAGAACTAATGCTAATTTGCACACTGTCTCCTGCTGAACTGGAAGCAAGTTTACCACTGGGTTTGTTAATTTACCCAGGACACCATTATCTTTGGTTGGACTTAATGTATCAGAGCAGAGGTCATTAACTGCTGGGCTCATGATTATCCAGCATGAATTACCGACAGGATAACCAAAATAGATTTGTACTCCAATTTCATTTCTCTGGATATATTTTTTTTCAGCTGTTATTTAATTTCTATTTTGAAACACTAATTATTATATTATATGTACATATATGAGTATATTCATATGCTCTTTGTGGAGAACAGAGTACAAGCACAATGTTCACAATGGAGATTGCCATTTTGATTTGGTTTCCTAGCATTTCAGAATAGGAAGGCAATTACTATGTAAAGGATCCAGCTTTCTCTGGCTGAGGTTGCTAATAAAGAAAGGTATAGTCATGTGGGAATTTTGAATCATAATAAAAAATATAATTATTATGGGTGCTTTCCAATGTCCACTAGAGTTTATGTTGATTTAGATTGTTAAATATTCAGAGGGAAGTCGCCCTGAATCTGCTCTTTGTGCTGTTGCAGACCTTTTACTTCAACCGTCTATCAATCATAGCTCTAAAACTTACGTTCTATCCCAAGTAAACACTTTGTTGAAGAAAAAAATCTACAAAATCCCACTGGTACATTTATTTTACCTTACAGTTCAATAAAATCACTATGAACATTCATAAAAAGAAATCTTGGAATTAAAAGTTAAATAGGAAACATTTTTAAAAATATTTGTGGTTTCTGGTTAAATAAACACATTTTCATAAAGCTGCATGTTCAATCTATTTTATATAAATGGAACAAATCAACCAAAAATTCATTTACAATTTTTATAGTCTGTACAAGCCCATTTCTAATAGCAGGGAACACTTTTGTGTCTCTGCATGATATCTGTAGAAAGAGGTGAATTTTCATTTATTTAATGCAAATATTCATACAAGGTAAACTCTTCAGGCATATATGAAGCATGCTTCATGGCAGCTTTGTGGCAATAGGAAAATAACATGACATAATTGTACAATAAATGGAGTGCTGCCTTCTCAAAATTACCTGCAGCACAGTTCCGTGAATAAAGAGAAGAATACAAGAAGTCTGAGGTGTTTTTTGCTAGTTTCTAAGCTACTTTGCTTACAAATGCTTTAATTCTGATCTTATATAGCTGGACATTTATGACAATCTCATCTTTAGAACTGCAAAATTATTAAGGAGATTTTTTTAAAGCTTTGAATAATGAAAAGTGCATTGTTAGTTGATGTGCTAAAGCTTTCAACTGTACAATACACATTTAGCTAACAAAGTAAGACGGTAAGAGGGGTAAAATATGTTAGTTCCAGACTTACTGCATATTAAGAGTTGAGCTTTTATATCTGTTGCCTGAGGAGGCATTATCCAGACTCATATTTTAATCACATTATTTTCCAGGTAAATTTGAGTACCAATCTTTAAAGGAAAAGTATGATTTTATAGTTTCCACTGAAAATTAGTGTTGACACAATGACCCAGAAATCACTCAACATATAATGATGTATTCTGTCACCTGGTTTTAAAATACCTTTTGATGATGGGGTTTTCAGCCTAACAGGGTTTTCGCTCTCTATTGCAGGAGAGGACGTTAAGCAGTTTTACTGATTGAGTATATACAAATATTTATTAGAAAATTCTGTTTTCAAGTTGGTGGAATGATATGTTTTTACTTTAATCTGGAGCTTATTCTATTTATACATACCCACAGTGGTGGCTGAGAACCCCAAGTTTAAACTGGCTTTTACATATTCCTTTTCAAACCCAGCTTTTGATATTTTCTAACAAATTCAATTTGGGGCTTCACTGGACAGGAATCCATTCTAAATTTAGGCAGTATCGTATTTAGAATAATGTGGAAATACGGTGTCCAAACCACAATTAAACCAACTTCTAAAATGTACTTCTGGATACTCTCATGTATTGGCAAGAAAAACAAAATTTGAAATTATTCATTAAAAACAGGTACATGTGTTACCCTAACTAATGGGGAATCACTAAGAACCAGATTTTAAAGCACTAATCATTCTCCTAAATTGGACGCATTATTGCTATTATTTACATATAATTTTTTAACTTATAGATTAAAAATATTATTGGAATAATGTTAATTTTTTCTTACCATAATATTCTAAAATCCAAGTATAATGTTCTTGAAAATCAAATCTCAATTGAGTATTTTAACAAAAAAAAGAATATTGTGGTGCATTTGTGTTGGTAAGACTATAATTGATCTGAATCACATCCTGAAGGCATGAAACTTCAGAAATGGGACTAATCTCTCATTCTCCACCCCTCTAACCCCTCCTCTCCCCTTATCCGCTCTCCACATACATCACTATTAAGAGTGCCTTAGTTTAGATGTTCAGATACCAATCACTTCTCAACATGACAATATCCTCCTAACCGGTCTTTGGTGTCTTTAATCTAAACTTTAAACTGATGTCAGAGTAATTATTTTCTTTTCTTTTTTTTTAAGATTTTATTTATTTATTTGACAGAGAGAGACACAGCGAGAGAGGGAACACAAGCAGGGGGAGTGGGAGAGGGACAAGCAGGCTTCCCACCGAGCAGGGAGCCCGATGCGGGGCTCGATCCCAGGACCCTGGGATCATGACCTGAGCCGAAGGCAGACGCTTAACCAACTGAGCCACCCAGGTGCCCCCAGAGTAATTATATTAAAGCACAGATTTGATCTCCTGTTTCAGAATAAAGTTGTAACTTCAGAGTTCAACACAGAGATGCATGACCACATGGCCCCGGCCAACCTTGTTAACCTCACGCTTTGCTACTCCAAGTGGTCCCCTGAAACTGCATGTTATGCCATATTTCTGATTTTCACAACACTCCTTTCATTTGACCAAATCTTACTTGTCCTCAAAACTCCAATGATATTGCCATCTTCTGTTTAAGTATCTTTTCTCCCTACTAGATATAAACCTCTAAAGGGCAGTAACCCTGAATTCCATGCCTAGGATAGGGCCTAGAACATACCATACGGTCAATATTTATTTGTTGAATAAACAAATGAATGAATAGTATACAAATATTCTCTACTCCCTCAAGGACAGCATACCAAATACAAGAGGACTTTTATCTTACAAAACCAAAATCAGGACTCTATAGCTAAAGAGAAATGTCACTATATCTAGAGCCACACAAACAAAATAATGCAATTTTCATGGCTGCCAGCTGGAACTGAATTTAATGACAATTGTGCATTAATCTCAGGTTAAGAATCCAGGTTGAAAAACTATTTTTTCCTCAACCCTTTAGAGTTATTTTGCCCTCAATATTTTGATAATTTTTTAGTGACTGGCTTTGTTGAGTCTTCAAAGCATTCAACTTAGAAACAACAGCTCTCTTCTCTTAGTTCATCAGTTTACATAATATTTAATTAAATTATGTAATTACAAGAACAAGCACAATTGACATAATCAGATTTGGGAGCAAACACAACTGGCTCTTGGCAAACAGACAACTCAACCAGTGGGAGAAGAACTGTGTCAACATGCTTGCCACAAGAGTTCAGAAGTGGAGGACATCAGTCAGTGAGTTTTGCAAAAGATGTGGAGAGAATCAGTTAGTCCAGACATGGTTATGTGGAATTCGGATAAGGGAGCTTCTTCTATAATAGAATTTTTAGTTACTTATTTTAAGATCCTGCAGAGTTTTGAAGTCAGTATTTTGACCATGAATTCTCAGGGTACAGAAGCAAAGCTCTAGATGCGTGCAGGCACAGGAGATTGAGCTGAATTGATTTTGGCTCCAGAATACAGCCAGGACATCTCTCCTTTTTAATATCTGATATTTACTAATTCTTTCCACCAAATAGCAGAATACAGAAAAAATAAAACAACTTAGTTTCTGGCAGAGTTTTTGTTCTACTTTCTCCATAGACCTTTCAATTTGAATAGACTGTAATGATGAAGATTAGTATTCAAGAACTAACTCAGTTTCTGACTTCCACAGAAAAGCAAAAGAAAACAAAAGGACTCCCACAGTAATGTTGTTTTCACTTGGGACAAAATGGGATTGGCTTTTAAAATCTTTATGTTAATCTGAACCATTTTTAACTAGGATGACCCAAGTACAGTGCTCAAAACAAGAGTGATGCCGAAGTCAGTTGTGAAACACTGAGAACATCTTATAGGTAGGAAATATAAGGAGAGGAGTTGGTGTAGGGAATCGAGGGACTCAGTGTTCTCTCTAGCAGATGAATTAAAGGGAATGGGTATGTGGCAGCCAGATGTTTCTAACAATTGCACCAAGACTTTAGGTAAGCAGTTCCTTAAGTAATCTGTACAGATTGATTAAAAAAAAAAATTGGTGGACTCCTTTTGAAATAATAAGCCTATCTCTTATTACTGTCACTCAATCTCAAAGTGGTGGAGTCTTAGTTTCTTCTTTTATTGTTGAGCATTCTCTGTGCATGAGTAATAGCTCTCCTGAACCTACTACTTTGGAGATTCATGAAGGGTAAGTTTTGTTTTTGTTTATTTTTCCATAATGCATCTAAATGTGCATATTAGAGTATATGAATATATATTAACATATCACATCTACTATAATATCTTTCATATCAGAAAGTATAATTATCTTAAAGTTCAACAACTTATCAAGGTACCAATAATACTCACAAATTAGTTGGGAGTTCCTGCCTCACCAATACCATCAAACAAATTTATTCTGTTGTGCTCTGTTCTGGAATTTGTCACTCATGGACTAATAGCCTTTTTTTTCATGATTCCAAGAAACTACTAAATTGCGATTCACTTGCTTCTAAAAACAAATGTCTTCAAATTTTCCTTTTGCCTTTGTCACTCTCTGATAAAGATTACTGTCCTCCTGATGAAGAAAGTGTCTTGCTTACACATTAAACTCTACAATTACATTTACAGAGCTTGCAAAGAATGGCTCTTAGTTTATTTCTCTATTGTATGCAGGGCATCGTGGCTGGGTATTTTTACATAGTTGCTGGCATGTTGAGTACAGTTTTTTTAAAACTCAGCAAGAGAGGGTACCTGGAGGGAAAGAATCTTTCTTGACATTAGCATTATTGGTCTCAGCAAGTGTTGCACCCACAGTGTGCTGAGGGACGGTGGACAATGGTATAAATAGAGGCCTCCAACCATTATCTTCTTTTCTTTGCTTAAAGATTGTGGTTTCATCAAACCCCACTTTTGACTAGAAGGCTCACATTTTGACCCCTCACTGTTTCCCCTTACCCATCATGTTATTCTCAATCTTAGAGTGGGAAACACCTGGCAGACATTAGTATGGTTGTTAACAATAGACAGGCAGGTCAAGAGCCAATTCCAGATGAGATCAGAAACAAGTCTGGAGAAAAAAAGAGTGTGCAGAGGCCAAAAGGAGATATGGGAGGAAGGAAAGGAAACATCTGAACAGTAGTGCTCTTTACCCTCCCCTCGCCAAACTTCCCCGTTTGGTCCCTGTCACACTCTTCTTTCACCTCACCTCCTCCCACTCACTCCCCTCCATTCCCCCCTACTCTCCATCTCCAAACTACAGGGCTTTCCAGAGAAGGTGTGGACTCACAGTCTCTTGAGCCAGCTCCCTTGACAGCTTGCTTCAAAGGCTGACACTTGGCATCAGAAACAATAGCGACCACAACCACTAGGATGCAGGACTAAACACCATGTGCAATCCTAGAAATCTACCTCCTCTCCAATTACCTGCCACAGAAGCAGCTGCACTGGGTACAGAGAGCAGGAGAAACATGGTCCCAGCCAGACAAAGTCCTCAAACTACAGGCCAAGGCTCTGCCACAAGAAGCTAAAATAGACTTCCTATACCACAAACACGATGCATTTGCCACACAGAACAGAACTCCAGCAATGAGTCTATCAGGGTTGGATTCCAATCTCTCTGTGGTTATTGGCAAGGCAAAGCATCAACCCGAGTGTGCTGTCATTTCCTATAGGCTGCCAATCTGCCCAGTTATGTCTGGCTTCGAGTCACTGATCTAATAAGAATTGGAAATGCTAACTTAACTCACCTTGCTTTCAAAGAAATGATGTACCTGGGATGTGTGTAGCGAATGACCAGAAAAATGGATACTTTGAAAACTTAAACCAAAGTAAACAGATGAAACAGAACATTGAGACAGTAGGGGATTAGGAAGAAAAGAGGTATTATTACAAAATCTATACCAAGTTGGGTAGGCACACTGGGAGCCTCCTGCACTGAAATTTGGCACTGAAAGAGACAGAAGCCTTGTCGCTGCTCATCGTGGACTAATGTCAGAACTCTAGCCAAGCCACGCATCTGTTGGTTGCTGGACGCATCAGTGACGGCACCCCCTCCTGCAGGAGGTGTCCACTACCTGCAGAGGAAGCCCAGTGGCTGGCAGGATGTTTGTCCAGGAGGACAACAAAAGGAGGGCTGGGACTATTTTGAAGTTGGGGGAAGGTGAACAGAAAGGAAATCAAATCAACCTTGCCCCCAACACACACACACACACACCCACACACACAGACCTTTTATCTCCTACTTGTTTTTTTTTTTCCTGTCGAACTGTTCAATCTCCCCCTCTCCTTCTCCCCACCTTCCGCCACCCCTCCCTGGAGAAATTCCAGTGTACACAAACGAGAAGATATTAAACAAATGAATTGGTTCCAGACACCGTCACTAAATTGGGTATAAGTACCCACTTTTCTGACCCCATTCTGCATTTACATAAGGAAGAACAGGCTTAATTGCCCCAATCCCACGGCTATGTTGACATATTTCCAAATGATTACATAACTTCCCCACATCCTTCACTGGGAAGGAGTGTTTATCAAAAGCGTTGAAGCTGACAGGATGGCATTATTAGCACGGCTCTGAGCCGATCGCATTGCCGATTTGTTGAGGATGATTTTAACTCTAGTCACTTACAGACAGGATGCATCCTGACACATTGCCCTCGCCAAGGTAGACTACATAATAAAAGCATGCAAATGCAATGATGGAGGGAATACAGATAGGAGGTACAGTGGGAGAGTTGGGACACATTCTGAAATTATTGTAGGGCTAACGATGAAAACATAATTTGGGGTTCACCTCCATTTGGAATTGTCTATTTATTTAAGACTTATATGTGAAAACAGTGCACCAGAAGACTGAATTCTAATGACATTTCATCTGGAGGCAGGAAAACTAATTTCAGTGTATCTAAACAGGTGTGGGGAGGGAGAGACAGGTTTTCTGTGATTACTGTCAAAGAGTTCAAAGCCCTAGCAAAGCCTGTATCCTTCATAAACATAGAGGCACAAAGCATTTGTACCCATCTGCAATATTAGAGCCTGCATTGCAGCCCAAACATTCCAGTGTAATGTTGGATCAATGTAAATAGACATAATCAGAAATGGCTCTCAAAAAAAGAGCACTAATAAAATAACTACTTTGCTCAGGTAAGACTGGACTACATAGAACATTGTCCTACTTGGCAGATGAAGCATCAGTGTTTCTTTCATTGCCTTCTGATTTGGCCAAATCCAAGGAACTTCTTCCTGGCCCTGAACAATGCTTTGGTGGGAGAATTGAGGGTCTGGGGCCAGCACCGCAGAGTGGAGATGCATTTGAGGCCATATTTTCTCCCCAACCAGACCAACAGATGTATCATGTCGGTGGTGGCGGGAGCTTGGTTAAGGGATCAGTGCCTGAAAACCAAGACAATTCCCTGCCTCTCACTCTCAATTATATGGGCTGCAAATAGGTTGGTGTGAATCCGCTACAGTTATCTAGAGAAGATTCTATGAATCCCACAGCAGTGTTGGCACTGGGCTAGCACTTTCCACCACAGAGTCCAAGCCAACTTCCCTGCAGGACTGCAACTGTTCCCATTTTCTGTGTTTACTTCTCTTCTGTGTCATCTCTAGCAGCTGATTCCTTTGCTAAAAAGTGTATTTTATTGCCCATTTCTTCCTTGCTTCATCCTCCCACTTGTTCTATTCCATTTTTACCTCCTTAGGAGAAAAAGAAGCAAAAAAGAAACATTTCCAGACTTTTAAAGAATAAGCTCCTGAAGACAAAGGTTGTGTTGTTCTGTAATCCACAGGCATGGGAGCCGGGCTGCATAAGAAACAGGCCAGGTCTGAATGGCAATTGTTCTGGTGTTGGCTCAGTTAATTTTCACCATATATTGCTAATCACACCTTCTATTTCAGACTTACATGAAGATTTTTTTCTGAAGAACCTAAAGCACCTTTTAAAAATTTTTTCTAAAATTTTTTCTTAATTATCATCAACTTTAAAAACCACAGAATTGTCAAAGAACATGAATAGGCAGTTATAAAAAGAAATATAAATAGCTCATAAACATAGGAAAGGATGCTTTAGATTTCACCATAAATTAAAGATATGCAAATTAAAACAGTAATGAGATACTATTTTCACATATTGGAATGGTAAATATATATAGCAAAATTAACAGTAAACAGAGTTGGTGTGAGTGTGGGGAAACTAACACTCCCATACAACATTAAGGGAAGAATACATTGGTATCATTTATTGGAGGTCAATGTGGCAATGCAAATCAATATTTTAGTGCATATCCCTTTTTTAATTAACAAACTTTAGAGTATTTCTAAGTTCACAGCAAAACTGAACAGAAAGTGCAGAGTTCCCATATACCTCCTGCCCCCACACGTGCACAGCCTCCCTCACTAACAACATCCTGTACCACAGTGGTACATTTGATACAATCCGTGAACCTACACGGACGCATCACTGTCACCCAAAGTCCATAGTTTACATTAGGGTTTGCTCTTGGTGTTGTACATTCTATGGATTTTTAAAAATGTCTAATAATATGTATTCACCATTGTAGTATTTTGCAGAATAGTTTCATTGCCCTAAAAATCCTTTGCCTATTCATGTCTCCCCCACTAACTCCTGGCAAGTAGAGATCTTTCTACTGCCTCCATAGTTTTGCATTTTCCAGAAGATATATAGTGGAAATCACACCATATGCAGCCTTTTCGTATTGGTTCCTTTCGCTAACATTTTCTTCTAGTGATACACATTTAAGTCTCCTCCATGTCTTTTCATGGCTTGATAGCTCCTTTCTTTTTAGCACTGAATAATATTCCATTGTTTGGAGGTACCACGGTTTATTTATTCATTCACCTACTGAAAGACATCTTGGTTACCCCAAGTTTTGACAATTATAAATAAAGCTGCTATAAATATCCATGTGCAGACTTTTTTGTGGACATGTTTTCAATTCATTTGAGTAAATACCAAGGAGCACAATTGCTGGATTATATGGTAAGTGTATGTTTAGTCTTGTAAGAAACTGTCTTCCAAAACGGTTGTACCATTTTACATTCCTAAGAGCAATGAATGACAGTTCCTGTTGCTCTACATCCTGACCAGCAATTTAGCATTGTCAGAGATTTGGGTTTTGACCATTTTAGTAGGTATGCAGTAATATCTCATTGTTGTTTTAATTTGTAATTCATCTGCAATTCAACTAAAGCACTTTTTACATACATTCATTAATCAAGTGATACCTTTGAATGAAAAATTAACTCTGGAAATAGGATGACCTAAAAAACAAAATGGACACATTTTGAAATAAACCATCCTCCCATCAGGAATAAAGACACTGTTAAAATATCCCAAAGAACATGTCATATATATATCCTGGTCAGCTTTTGTTCAATACCACCCAGATCAGTGTTTTTCAAATGTTTTGATCATCACCTGCAATAAGGAAAGCATTTTACTTTTTGGATGAATACATACATATATTTTGGGTACACACATACATACCACACACACAACTGAAACAAAAGTTTCAGAAATCAATATTTATTCTTCCTGTACATGCTACACTCAGTTTTACATTTCAATTCTAAGCCAAGTTAATAAATAGCTATTTATTCTATTTTATTTTTTATAAAAAACAGTGATTATTACCATCCAAGTCGATTTCATGACTCATTAATAATGGTTTGCCACCCAAATTTAAAAATAATCAAATCCAAAGAATCATATCTTTGAATGTATAAATTAATAATTCATAGGGAACTTATCTTTAAGGTTGATTATGAGAATAGAGTAATCAAAGCACTTGGGGCTAAACTTTCAAACACCTCTTGATCAAAATTTCCCATTTGAACAATTAAGACATGAAGCCAAAGCTCAGGATGTAATTAGTTTTAAATTATTTTTATTTTAAACGGTGATGGAGATGTCTGCCCATAGTTTTCTATATCCACATCTTCACCAGACTTAAAAAGAAAAATCCATCCTTACTACTTTATCATTTTAATACTATTACCATATTCATATGTTAAACTTAACTTCAAAGTCTCTAAAAACAAGTTCCCATCTGGAACTTCCTGTTTTTACTGTTTTCTTAAAAGGAACATGTATTTTCTTCTTTCTACCCCCATTCTTTGTCAAATTGCTTATTTCTTTTCCTTCCTTTTTTTTTTTTTTTGTTTTTCTCCTTCCTTTCCCATTTCTCTGCCTTCTTTCTTTCCTTCCATCCTCTCCTTTTCCTTTTTCCCTTCTGCTTTCTTCTTTGTCTTTCTTTTCTCCTTCTCTGGCACTCTGTACCTCTTCTCTCTCTCTTCCTCCCTTCTTTCCCCCTCTCTCTCCATGTCCATACCTTGCCTACAGTGTCCGTGACTAGTATTTTTCTTTCAATTCACTTCTAAAATATTCATTCTCTTTTAAA
The DNA here is from genome assembly GCF_029215605.1 of Mirounga angustirostris. Classification (NCBI taxonomy): domain Eukaryota; kingdom Metazoa; phylum Chordata; class Mammalia; order Carnivora; family Phocidae; genus Mirounga; species Mirounga angustirostris. The sequence goes on along the minus strand of NW_026991717.1, from coordinate 65,463,006 downwards.
GACTATTTATTTATTTATTTATTTATTTATTTATTTATTTATATTTAGAGAAAGACACAGAGAGAGAGCACGCACATGCAAGTGGGGGGGATGGTTGGGGGGGGGAAGAAACCCAAGCAAGCTCCATGCCCAGTGGGAAGCCTGATGTGGGGCTTGATCACATGACCCTGAGATCATGACCTGAGCAGAAAACAAGAGTCAGGTGCTTAACCCACTGAGCCACCCAGGCACCCACATTCTCTTTTAAATGTCTCTTTATCATTCAAGTATACTTTTGACTTACATTCCCATACCCAGAATTGCACGTGAGCGTCTGTTCCCGTGTTTACACTGTTGGAGAGGACAATAGAAATCTACCTAACTTAAAGTTTGTGTGAGAGTGTGTTGGAAACATAACCTGAATTCTCAGATTAGAGAATGAAAAAATTATATATAATATATTATATATTATGTATATGTATATATATATACATATACATAATATATAATATATATATCAGAGAATGTTACCAATTTATTTCCTGAAGTTCAGTTTGACAAGAAGAAAGAAAAGCAAGCAGAGAGCAATAAGAGAAAAGAGGTCCCAACTGCAAAGAAAAGAAGTGAGGGCACTATTTCATTTGGGTCTAGCTCTGAGGAGTCATATATTCCTTTTATGAAGCCTAGCACCCTTATCTGAAACAACCACCACAGGGGTAACAACAGCAACACCTAAGAGCAAAGAACAGAGAGGGGATTACAAACTGACCACATTTTATTACAAGGTAACTCTACAGGAGCCAGTTTCCTTTGTGTGTCTCCCTGGAAAACCTTTGTAGCCCAACTTGAACCAAGGATCCTGGTTTCCTAGAACCTAACGATTTCTGAAATAGATTCCAGCAGGATCCCTGCTTTCTATTTCAAGTACAATCTCGGTCTACTCTGGTTTCACTGTGAGGTAGAAGAGACAACATTTGGCTTGTAGTGATAACATTACCTCCAAATTGGAATAAGTCATTTAACCTTCCTCTTCTGTAAATTATTCAATATATCACCTCATCTAACTAACACTTGGGGAAGTTGGAAGGTTAAGAGGCAAATATGAAATGCTTTTCAAAAGTTAACACAGCTTGGGGCACCTGGGTGACTTAGTTGATTAAGAGTCCAACTCTTGGTTTCAGCTCAGGTCATGATCTCAGAGTGGTGAGATTGAGCCCCAGGTCAGCCTCCATGCTGGGCATGGAGTCTGCTTAAAATTCTCTCTCTCCCTCTCTCTCTGTCCGTCCTCTCTCCCTCCCTCCCTCTCTCTCTCTCTCTCAAATAAATAAATCTTTAAAAAGTTAACAGCTTTATAAATACACAATTTTATAAACTGATGAAAATACTCATTCTGGAAATATAATCATATTCTACCTCCACAGTGTGTTACCCAGCAACAAACTGGGTATGTAAAAACTTAGAAACTTGAAATATTTCATATGTGAGATCAAAACCTCCACGTTTTCTGCCTACCACCTGTATCCTACAACACCCACAGAAGAGATCACTTAGAAAGGAAGAGAAAACATTATCATTTTAAATTAATTTAGCACCACAAAGGTGCTAAGTGCTGTTCAGAATAATATATTCAAAATAACACATGGAAATAATAAAATCCTCTCTTGCTCATTCCTCCCTGAGGCAAAAGTTTGATTTGTTTTTTCTCTTCCTTAGAGTCTGTGCACCCTGTTGTTTGCCAGGTATTTGCAGTGTGTGATGTGCAGACAACTTTTTTCCATCTTTCAAAATTATAAAACATTGACAACGAAACATTATTTTTTATTTTTTATTTATTTGAGAGAGAGAGAGCAAGCACAAGCAGGGATTGCCACAGAGGGAGAGGAAGAAGCAGGTTCCCCACCCAGCAGGGAGCCCCATGCAGGGCTGGATCCCAAGACCCTGGGATCATGACCCAAGCCGAAGTTAGATGCTTAACCGACTGAGCCACCCAGGCACCACCAAAACATTTTTTTAAGATTTTTTTATTTATCCATTTGACAGAGAGAGAGAGAGATAGCAAGAGCAGAAGCACAAGCAGGGGGAGTGGGAGAGGGAGAAGCAGGCTTCCCGCCAAGCAGGGAGCCCAATGCGGGGCTCGATCCCAGGACTCTGGGATCATGACCTGAGCCGAAGGCAGATGCTTAACAACTGAGCCACCCAGGCGCCCCCAAAACATTTTTTAAGGTGATTTTATTTCCCCTTCTGGTGTCAGGGATGTGATGCTGTTTTGCTGGTCAACTGGAGACAAGCTAAAATAGCTCACCAAAGGGAGAGGAAATCTAGGACTGAGGAAGTGGATTCTGAGGCAGGGAAAACCTCTCTATAAGATAAACACCTGGGGCAAGCGGGGGACAGATAATTTGATCCATCATAGCTGTATCAGTTACAACACACCTTCTTTGGTGTGTTGTAATCACATCACAGAAGTAGTGACACTTCCCCAAGTCCAATCAAGTCTCTGGTTTAACTTTGAGATTCCAAAACTTAAATCAAAGTTATTAACCAATAAACAAACCAAATATATAAGAAGAAAAGGCTCTGAATTCAGTCCTGCAGTAGAACCTTGGAAATCAGTCTTAAGATGCAGCACATATTATTTATAAAGGAGATTATTGGCTGGAGTATACATGTTACATTTGTACACTATAAACAAGGATATATAGAAATCACTCATTTCTCCTGCCTACCTTTCCCCCCAAATACAAATCTACAAAATCAGTTTGAAAAATAACACCTAGAAACTACCTTTAAAGAATACAAGTTCCTCCTGAACCAAAAATATGGATTTCCTTCCTTTTCTCAACCTCCTAATCCTTGCCCTATTCCCCAGTTTCCCAACACTGTGTCAAAAAGAGACCAGATTTATCTCCAAGAGACTTTAATGAACTCCAACAAAAAGCAGTACCTTACCAAGGAACTTAGAGCTCCCCTGACATATATAATTTTTAGCTTAAAAATATATCTTTACATTTTTCCACACAAGAGAAATATTTTTAGATAGGAGCCTTAAGCAGCCACATGCATCATGAACATCTATGCCCTTCTTTCCCCGTGAATGAAATACCAGCTCCAATCAGCCATTCTATTCTCAACACCTCAGAAAACATATCTGTAAACATAATGAGTTACATTAAAAAGGGACATGTCAAGCTGTACCTTGACAATGAAATTTTGGATGCATCACCTCTGTAATTGTACCAAACAGATATCTACTCGTGTTTCCCTGGCTTTGTTCCCATGGCTTTGTTCCCATGAATGTGTGTGTGTGTATGTGTGTGTATAATATTTTTATTTTGAGGATAATTGCTACAAGAATCCCTGATGCCTTGTTCTCATTGGAAGTCTTCATTGTAGTTACATATTGTGTACAAGAGTGATGGGAAGATGGGGTTAGAGGAATAGGAAATAAAATTCCAGTCCTAAGTTGTTGCTTTGCAACTGGCTTCTTAGGCACCAAAGGTTTGGGTGTTCTGTCAAGCATGGGTTGTTTGCTGCCAGTCTCCAATAGCTTTTACAGTGGTGATTTCATATTGTGGACTTCTCTGTTGACAGGTACATGCTGCTATTAGACATTGTGTCTGAGGGTTGTTTTTTGTTTTTTTTGTTTTTTTCCTGCAGAAAAGTAAAGAAAGTACATCAGGAGCACACACAGCTCCTGTACCAAACCAACAACACTTTGGATAATGATACTTGTCATTGGTTTAAAGTAACAACGAGTAATTCAGTTCCTCTTATGCTTATATAAAATTTCTCCTATAATGGACTCTTTCCCTGTCCAAGTTCATTTAACTTAACAAAACGTAGTTACTTCCAACTGGCAGATCTCGAAAACAGCCCCACAACTAGTCAAACAAAAACAGTGACGTTCACAGGAAGGTGGGGGTTATGTTTATAGACATATATAAGTGTACAGGTACATGTTAATATTTAACTTATTTCTGATGCATGGTGTCAAATAACAAAGGTGGCTATAATTTCAGGTTATGATTTCACCCATTCTGCATGTCCCATTCTCTTGTTTAACTCGTAAAGGTCAATTCAAGGCAGCTGAGGTGTTTCCTCAGCATTAACAGAGCCCTGCGTGAAGGACTTAGGCCATGGGGCAGGATGTGCGAAGCCCCAAAGCCAGGTGGAGCTCATTCTAAGAAGGCCACAGCACATCAAACAGTGGCAGATTTCCCTCGTATTTATGAAAGGTCTCCCTGCTCCTGAAGAAAAAAAGGAAACAATTGTTTGCCTCCCCCTCCTTCCTGTTTTCCTGTTAGGTCTTTGAGTCGATTTTCCTAGGGATATATTTTGGTGAAGAACTCCTGTTCTGCTGCTTTGACTACATCTTTGACTTGTCCTTACAAAACAGCATCTCTGAACTTTAGGATGTTTCCTTTTCTTTGTAAAGCCCCATGACTTCCTCTCTTTCCTATAGATAAAAATAATAGAATATTAGATGTGAAGAGGGCTCACAGATCATCTGAGGAGTTTCACTTCTTTATTTTGCAAATGAGGAAACTGAGTTGGAGACAAGGAATTGATGAGCTTCCTTGAGTCACAGAGTCAGTTCCTGCCAGGATAACAAGAATGACAGTGGGGTCTCCTGACTCCAAAGTCTGGATTGGATTTTCTGAATGCTGCTTCTGGGGTGGGGGCCCCACATAGATCAATCACACAATTACTTTGATTCTCTGGTTCTTTCATGATTTTTTAAAGGCAAACCCATCTTTTACTTTGATATCATATGTATCTTGAACAGGGATATATATACCCAGCAGATATTTTCTAAAAAGTGTCTATTATCCTCTGTGTTTTTCATTAATATTTTTTCAGATGATGAAAAAACAATTCAAGGAAAGTAGAAAATCTGTCCTCCGTAAAGTAACCCCCACTCCAAGCCCTGACACTGTGAACTTATGGCTGGTCTTTCTAGCTTCTTTGCTTGCCCTCTGAGCTAGATATCCTTTCTCTCCACTTAACTCCGAGTATAAAATTTCAGCATCACTTTGGCAGAGATGGAGGCATGAAGAACAAACAGCATTCTCTACACTGCAGGCAACTCTGTGTGACCATCGCGAGTGTGGCAAGACAATGCCTCTTTACTCTCTAGAACACACAACCACTGCAGTTTTATAAACATCTGTAGGACCACGGGGTGTTGCTTTTCCTCCATTTACCAATGTTTGATGCAACTGCAAAGCACTTCTAATCCTGCTGCTTTTGTGTGAAACTGTGCAGAAAGATTGCCTGGTATGTGTGGAATATAAGACAGATTTTTTTTAATACAGCATGGCAGTCAGAAGCGCTCATTTTGTTTAGTCTGTGTGGCATTTGGGGGGACAGTCCCATCAGGGAGACTGTTTAAGTGTAGATTATAATGCAGTATATTTCCTCGAATTAGGAGCAAATGTTCATCCTATAAAACCATAGGGTAAAGAACGCTAGAGGCTTACTTTAAAGGATTTTATTTAAGATACATAAACTGGGAAAAACACTATGTAAATAATCAGAGTGTAAGTGCAATTATTTCATTAACATGACAGAAGATATTTTCCTAGGCAAATATTTCCATAAAAGCTAAAGGAGTATTTGAGAATTATGACAACTTTAAAATCCCCATATAGTTAGAATATTTTATTTTCTGTACTTTTGTTCAAACACCAATTTTTTTTCTTTTCCCTTTTAAGAAATCCCAGTTATTACGAACTAAGAGATGCAAGGGCACTTAATGACAAACATTTTAACTTCAAAGCCAAAAAGCAGACCAAAATAGAAAATAAATTGGGTTTCAATGAATCATTTTACCCACTAATATAAGCTCTGCTGAGGATGCGTCAGGACCTGGCTTGATAAAGGAAAACTTTGAAATAATCAATGTGACTGACACTCAAGGGTAAGAAACCCTTCATTTTTGATATAATTGAGAATTTTTTGATTGTCAAAAGAACACACTTCATGCATTTCTAAAAATAACACGTAATACCTTAACGTAACATCCCAGAAATTTATTTCATTTTTATATGCTGTATATGTGTTATTAATTATATTATTAATATTAAAATTGCAATAAAACACTAATCAAGGCTCCATTCCCAACAAGTCATAATTAAATAAATGCCACATTCCTGATTGTGCTAAGGCCAATTAAATCTAATTTCTCTTCTGTTGCCATACATAGGCTGCAGCTGTATGTGCTATCCAGGGGTAATTAATTGCCATCAACTGCCTTTCTCTAAAAGGGAGAGGTCTGAAATTGGTAGCACAACATGAGCCCCAGAGACCAAACATAGCGTTATGCTGTTTAGGATGTTCAAGGTTCTTTAATGACCCAGAGTAAATTTTTTCTCTCCACAAACCACCATCCATTTTGTCTGTCTCATGTGCAGAGAAGTATTCAGGGTTCTTGGCATCATAAACAAATTGAGATTGCATAGGCAGCTACAGGCAACATAGGAAGGGTTACCCCCCCACACACATCCCCCTCTGCCCTCCCCACCCTGGCAAGAACTGACCACTGCCTTTCAGTGGATATCAGCTCCAGCAGTAGCAACCTCACCTCAGTAAATCTACACCAGGACGTAATATTCCAAACGGGTTGAGTGTAAATGCATACATTTCAAATTTATTAGAACATTACCTACCATTCGGAAAAGGTATTTGGTAAAGGAGAGTTACAGTTTTTATCGTTTAGAATTAAACTTCAAAAGAAGCTCCAGATTGGCCAAATAATTGTTAATGTACACTCTCAGTGGAAATGTCAGAAACTGTGTACAGGGATAGAGACTCAGTCGTGCATACATGCACAGATTCTTAAAGCAAGAAGGAACAACATGAGGGGTAAAAACCAGCCTCCTCTTAAGGACAAGCTGCTTCTAGCCTATTCCTAACAAATAGAGATCAAATCTATTTTTTAAATCTCAGCAACAGAATACACCTCTTTTGCTACCTAACAATCTCGTTATTTTTTAAAAAAATGCATTTAATCTCAATTCATCCTGCTGGACTAGTTTACTTGGAAAGAAGGAAAACTGTTTGTTGCCCATCTCCAGATAAGAACCCATTAGAGATAAAGATAGTTATTCAGCCTCACCATTCTGTTATGCAAGCTATAAACCTCAACCCCTTAACCTTTCCATCCAGATTCTCTATACCACTCTTCATTTCCAGAAGCTGGAAACAACTCAGAAACTGAGCAGGACAGAACACAACAATTGTTTTCTATTCCCTAAGCCAGACTATTTTAATAGTTGCAGTATTTTGCCTGATTTTTAGATCCTCATTCTGTTTTGCTATCAACTGGCTTATTATCCACAATGAAAGCTTTTTGCCATGCCTGCAGAGATTTTGGCATTCCCCCACCTCATCTGTGCAAGTTTAGCTTCTTACTCTAGGGAGACCTCCCCTTTCTGAATCCTCTTCTGCTTACCTCTGACCACGCCTCCCAATTTACAAGTCACCCTTAATTTGGATGCTAGCTTTCAGGGTCTTCCTCAAGCTTGGGTGAGTTTCTCTCTATCCCATCATTTTGGATATTTATGAAAGTCCTAGAAAATAAAGGTCGATGAGTGGCCCCTAAAGAACTCCCCTAGCATGAAACTGATACACTGATAACCACTCTTCAAAAAGATTCCACATTTAACCTCTTCATTCTGATATTTTCTATTTCATCTGAATTTTCACATTACATGTACCTATACCCTCAGTGAAACCCTAGGAGGATGTATTCATTACAAAATGTCTATGTGTATGTTTCTCTGTGGGAATATATAGTAAATTAAGATGTCCTTTTGAGATCAGTAAAGCTGTGGCCTGGAATGCTATAGCATTTAACCACAGGTTTGATCCTACTTCCTTTGTAAATCACCTTGGGCATGTGTTTCTGAAATATGTACATGAATTATTGCCTTATTTTCATACTGTGGGTATTGTTTATTATGAAAGGGCCATTAACCCTGTAAGATGCAGATAATCTTCCACTTGCTTGTCTACAGCAGAAGATCATTTACTGTCACACTAATTAAATGTATTATGACAGCCAAGCTGGTAATGCACAAGGTATGAGCACGGGAAGAACATGCTTCATGCACTTTCTCTGCTGACTCTCTGCAGAACAGTTTCTGTATCTAATTTGGTACTTTTCAAATAGAGAACATCACATTACCAGGAGCCATTTTACCCTCCTATTCTCACAGACATTGGTCTCCAGAGAAAACCCAGATAACAGATTTCTATAAAAATTGTACTTACAAAGTAACACTCCTGATTAAGTTTATTATTAGTGCCCAGAGTATGTGTACTCTTGATGCCTCAAACACTGAACTCAAGGTTTCTCCTTTAGTGTAAGCAATAAAGCAAACCTCCGGCTGACCTTCCCCAAGACAAGCACTAAAATAATGGTATTCCCTAACTTACTTTTAAACCTAAGCCTACGATGAAGGCTTGAACGTGATACACAAGGATACACAAGGACGCATCTCACATACACGTGTACATAAAGATACATTATAAATTACATTTTCTACATCCTGTCTCTATACACACACATAAGCTGCTATAATTTAGTTATTTACTATGTACTACTAGTGGTGTAAAATGTCATTTTCTAAGAATACATCCGAGGCTTAAGTCAGCATTTTTATGATATCATCTGCACTGGGAAAACATTAAAGGCTCAATATTTAATAAACATAATAAACATCCCCATGAAACAAATTGTTCATAAACTACCTGTTTAATTTTTCAGGGTTCCTGAACCACATATTTTCTTATTAGTTGTGAGCCTGCTGGGTTGGAGGATAGATAGGGCCTGTCAGGGATAGAATATAATGTAGCGGTTTTATGAATTATTTCTGTGAGGAAAAGCCTATTACAGCTGACAAGAGGGTGATGATATTAGCCCATCATCATTCAGATGGCACCACCCTTCCCCCTTTCATCCGTCAGGCCTCTTGTATGGGGGCTGTAAGCCACACCGCCTTTGCACAGCCAACACAAAGACAAATTCTACTCTTTTTCTGAGTCCATGAAACATTTAGTATTTCATTTTGAATCATGGCAGATGACAGAAACAAATGGCCTAATGAATCTCGCTTATTGTCCCTTGCAAATGTGAAGATGAGCTAAAAGTAAAATCTGTTTCTTTCTTTCTTCCTTTTTTTTTCTTCTTTGAGCATTTCTTCTCCCTGAGAAGATCTCTCCTGCATTCTAAATAGATGCTGAGATTACAGAATTATTGTCATAAACAGGTTGTTTGGTTTGGCAATCAAATGCATGGTTCCTTGACAGCCCCTTTCTCCATCTCTCTACAAGCAACCTTTGGGACAACGTGCATTTTCACCCATTTTCTTGCTTTATAAAATACGAATACAACAGGAGGCAGGAGCAGAAGGAAAAATAAGTAAATACTTAATGTCTTGGGGGGAATTGGCAACTATTTACCAAATGGCAATAAGAATTACATAGCTTTTTGTTTTATTTAAAGGAAAATTAATTATGTCTGCCCAAATCCTCTGCCATACCTATTTACAAGTTATTTGGCTGAACTTAAATAAAGCTTTCTGGTTACCTTCTCTAGGCCTATTTACTCTAAATACAACCTTGAGGCTTATAAGGGATTTGTTGGGTGGAGCTGCTTTGGAAAAGAATGGGAAAGACTCAGAAACGACTCCACTGGCCAACGGCATCATTCTCCTATTTGCTGTTTGAAAGGTTCTGGGCAGAACAGAACAGGAAGCAGCGCTGCTCTGGTGGCCTGACAAACACCACCCATTAGGAGATTTCCTTCATTCTCTTTGCTGTTCTGTTTAAAGGAAGGTCTGGTCCCTGGTGTCGGCTGCATCAGCCTGCACTGACTGCCATGTGTTCCCAGTGGCCCACAGCTCCAAGGCCATGTGCCTGTATCATACATGCATGCTTTCAACAGAACACAAAGGCAGAGGCACTGAGAAACATGCATTTAACTCTGTAAAAAAGGACAAGAAAAAAATACAGTTGGGACTAAAAATAGGGAGAATGGTAGGAGTTAGTAAGAGAAAAAGAGAAAAAATTCCTCCTCTGGTTCTTTGGTGTGCCTTGGCATTTTTTCCTCTCTTTTTTCTGTGACTCTGTAATGGCTTTTTCACAGCCATTAGAATTGTCAAGTAAATTTTTCTTAGTTCAAGTATGTACAATTGATCCTGATAGATGTTAATAGCCCCCAAACTAAGGCAGAGTCTGCAGTCAACACACAGGAATAACAATTCTGTGCTTAAAAAGAAAACAGAAAGTTTGACAAGTGATGCCATAATACAGGCCGGAGGCACTCCAGGACAAACTTCCTTAATGTTTGGAGTAAAATTTCATCAGTGAGGCTCCTAAATCATACGACATTAATTATATTGTGACTTTATTTGTTAAGATTTGGGTTTCAGTCACTGCATAATAACTTTTTTTCCAGAATGTAAATTTGGCAAGCCACTTTTAAAAAAATGAAATTTAAATATCTTGGTTTTCTTTGATCTTACAATTTTCTTTCAGAAAGAAAGCACTACATCAAAGTTTGATTTTAATATTAGTGTTGCCAATTTTTCTAATTACATTTTTTGCTAGCTGTCAAGCTTGTGACATTAGGCTATAACATGTCAGTGTACTTCTATCATTTTTATAATGCTCCTGAGTTACTGATTTCAAAAACAATATTTGCTTTTTTCCAAAGTAAAGCATTTTATTACTTATGACCACTTATTCCATAAATATCTGAACAATAAGAAATTTACAATTCAAATATTCCAGAAATTGAAGCAAGTGAAGAAATTCAGTTGTACAAATAGAAAATTTAGAAATTTGTGGGTCTAATAGTTTATCACTGTCCCCTTCTTCATTACTTATTTTTTAGGGGGACCTGTCCTTGTTAGTCTCTGAGCCCAGCCTAAAGTATCAGGCAAAATTAGAATTTTTCTAATTGAAAGAATCAATGACTACCTTATATTTCTTTCTACCTCCTACATGTTACCAAGCTAAGAAAAAAGATGGTTGATTAAAGAAAATGTATCCCAATTTATTTTCAAACACATAACAAACCAATTCTAAAAAGAGAGAAGTAAAGACAAGTAGAAGAAATATATTTACCCCCACAGATCTGTCTGTTTCTTAAGACTACACATAAAAAGCAATGCTCAGTGGTATCATGGGGGAAGGACTCCCCCAGGAACTAAGGCAGTATCTTATCTTCTGGTTTCCATCAAGGCAAACGTGTTGGCTTCTGCCTTTATTCTACTTTCTAGTTTATCAGTTTAGATCAATTTTCTAATGTTAATCAAGGGCATTCCTTTAAACTTCACAGAAACACTAATGTGTTCAGGAAAATGCTGAAATATTTTGTTAAAAATCGATATAATATTGCAAAATTACCTAGCAGCTGAAGTTGTATTGAAGAAAATGAAAAGTGAGACATACTATTTGTATATACTTATTAAAGAGGAAAGGAACCTTGGCCAGGTAATATTAGGTGGGAACATATGAAACTGCTGTTTTTGTAGGTCATAAACGATTGAATATCCGTGATTTTATATGGTTCAACCTAATTAGATACAGTATTTTTAACAAGCTTAAGTTACACATTTCTTTAAGGGAAAAAAAGTACATAAAATTGCTCAATGATATCTTGGAGCCTGATGAGGGATAGCTATTACTTCCAAAGTCAACATAAAATTTCATTAAAAGAATTAAATACCAAGGGTTCCAGGGAAACCTCCAGGAGTTTATTATATTTCTGGCAGCATTATTTCATCTACTCTATTCCTTAGAGGAAGAACCCTTCTTTCTCTGCCTGTGTTTCCCACCCTACCCCCAACCTCATCAAAGTATATACAGTTCTTTTCTTCCTGTCTTACATTCATAGGTCCACAGAAATTGTCTGTGGAAAGAAAACTTAAGAAAAACTTAAAAACAACAGTATGGCAACACTAAACCATGATGGGCCTCACTCCTAATTGCATGGGCCTGTGACCACTGCAAATGCACAGAGCTCCCTCCTTTTAGGGTTTAATGCTTTGCAGTCGCTGCCTTCAAATTACTAACAATTTAAACTTTATTAAATAATTTTATCTTTGCTTTTGTAAGTGAAATCTGACGGGCTAATAGAGAATGCACTCAGAGCTTGGAGACTCAGATCAGGTGCAAATCCTGCCTCCTGCCACCTCCTGGGACCAATCTGTCCCATCCTCCCCTCCACCTCTTCAACTGCTCCAGGCCAGAGACTTCCTCTTTCCTTCACCCCTGGCCAGAATCTGGGTGCATATGCAGTAAGGGCTGGGTTGGGTGTGCACACCCCACGTACCTCACATCCTAGGACAGGGTCTGCATTTATTTGTGAGTATAGCTGGAGCTGAGGAAGCACAACATTAAATAGCAGCAAAACAAAAAAAGCAAACCAAAACCCAAACCCAAATCAAAACCCAACATGACAGGTCCAGAGAGACCATAGTAGAAAGGAAAAGCCTTTTTCTTTTCTTGCTTATGAAACAAGGGGTTTCATATTTTCATTTTTCACTGCACACTGCAAATGATGCAGCCAGTTCTATTTAAATGCATTTGTAAAACACATGTGAGGAAGTAGAACTGCCAGGGAAACTTCAAGATGATTTGGAATCTGGTAGGGGTGTGTGTGTGTGTGTGTGTGTGTGTGTGTGTGTGTGTGTTGAGGGTAAAGGAAGAAGGAAGGAGGAGGAAGAATGAGTAAGGAATCTATTTGAGAGACAGCTGTCCAAATTACAGAGAATAGAACTTACTCCTCTTACCTATAGTAAATGAATTCAAATACTATACCAGAAAGGAAACAAAAAGGAAGAAGGTGTTAACATCAATATTAATGCTCAATTTCCTCTCTTTTCTACTAAGATTATGAGTCTGAAGGTAGATTATTTCAGGACAACCTACCTAAGAATGTGTCAGTGGTAGTAGAAGAATCTATAGGTTCCAAAAAAGTTTGGAAAACCTGGGAAAGGCTGAAAAGTCAGAAGGGGACCCTGGAATCTGGAACAAAAAATTCTGTACAATTTTAGACTCTTCAAGTGAGAAGAAGGACATACTCGGAAGATTGGGGGTTTTGCCAATGTTGGAAGATTCCTTTCAATATGCAGGTATTGCTAGAATACTTTTTCAAGTTATTTTCTGCTAAACACTTTGTTTTCCCAAAACCACGTACTGAGAATGATAATTAGGCATTCCAAACATACTTCACATGGCAGATATTTCCAGGAATGAGGGAGAATGAATATGCAAGTAAAGGTAACTTGGAGTTCTTGTTGGAAGGGTGTTTCTCACAAGTGAGTCTTGTGTTTATTTGGTGCTGAGGTGAGATTTAACTCTCTTTGTACATCTAATGCCTGAATGTATTTCTTAATTTCAAACACATACTGTCTTTAATTTTAGGTTTATTTTTATATGCCTTTATTTCATCCCTTGAGCTTCTAAATCCTTTGAGGCTATAATCTCTTAAGCACAATGATTTGTTCATAGTAGGCTCTCCATCAAGCTCTTTTTTTTTAAAAAAAAGATTTATTTATTTTAGAGGGAGAGAGAGAGAGAGCACGCACGCACACACACAAGTGGGGGGAGGGGCACAGGGAGACAGATAAAAGCGGAGTCCTCTCTGGGCAGGAAGCTCCACGCAGGGCTTGATCTCACAATCTTGAGATCTTGACCCGGGCCGAAATCAAGAGTCTGATGCTTAACAGACTGAGTGCTCCCAGGTGCCCCTCATCAAGCTATTAATTGATAATTAGGATTAAAGTCAATATCCAAGAACTCTTTGTGATCTAATTTTTAATCTCTAAACAGTCACTGTGCCATTTTGTTTGTGACTTATTCCATTTATTTACGATGTTCTCTTTTTCTGTCCATTTCAAATCCTCCCAAATGCCAAGACCCAGATCAAATAAATCTCCTACATGATGCTTTTCCCAATTCCCGCACCCTGGAAATTCATCACCCTCTGTGCTCTTCCAGCAGATTGAGCTTCTGTTAGAGCAGCAATCCCAATGTGCCACATTTTGTCCTGGTAAACCCAACACTAAAGAAAGCCAGTTAGTCAAGCCCTAAACCCGATTAAAATGCTCCTTTTCTCTTGCTCTCTTTGTCTCCTTCTTAAATTACAAACTACTTCATTTTCCAATATAGAAACAAGTTTTATTATTTCCCAGAAGTCAGCACTATAAATTGGATGGATAAGATTTACAGCACAGGAGCTTTGTTTAGGATACACTCATTTGTGAACCATTTAAAATTACAAACTGACGGTTGCTGGAGTGGTTGGGGGGTGGGAGGGATGGGGTGGCTGGGTGATAGACATTGGGGACGGTATGTGCTATGGTGAGCACTGTGAATTGTGTAAGACTGTTGAATCACAGATCTGTACCTCTGAAACAAATAATACATTATATGTTAAAAAAAAGAAAAAAAGAAGATAGCAGGAAGGGGAAAATGAGGGGTGGGAAATCGGAGAGGGAGACGAAACATGAGAGACTATGGACTCTGAGAAACAAACTGAGGGTTCTGGGGGGGGTGGGGAGATGGGTTAGCCTGGTGATGGGTATTAAAGAGGGCACATATTGCATGGAGCACTGGGTGTTATACGCAAACAATGAATCATGGAACCCTACATCAAAAACTAATGATGTAATGTATGGTGATTAACATAACATAATAAAAAAAAAAAGAAAAAGAAAAAAAAATTACTATTCCCAGTGGCGCCTGGGTGGCTCAGTCGTTAAGCATCTGCCTTAGGCTCAGGTCATGATTCCAGGGTCCTGGGATCGAGCGCCACATCAGACTCCCTGCTCAGTGGGAAGCCTGCTTCTCCCTCTCCCACTCCTCCTGCTTGTGTTCCCTCTATCGGTGTGTGTCTCTGTCAAATAAATAAATCTTTAAAAAAAATTACTATTCCCAGAGTAGTTAATTACTGTTTCTGTAGGAAACTAAGAAAAATATACCTAAATTCCATAATTAAAACAAACTGAGCAACAGGTGACAATGTCTTGAAAACAAATTCTATGGAGAATAATAAGCAGAATTATAACAATAGCTTGTCAGAGCTGAGAAAAGCAATATTATCTTCCTAAGACATAGTCAGACTTTGGATAGACTTTAGAAAATCCAAAGTTTTGAAACAATGCTTTGTTCACAACTTCACCTTTATATATATTGTTCCCTGTATCTAGAATGACTAACAATGTATGAGGACTTCATGAGCCAATTCATTTGTTCCTTTCATATAACACTTTGCTTTTTATGCTATAATTATTCACTTCTTCACTGAACTGCTAGATCCCCAAGAGCAGGGTTGCTATTCTTTTTTATTTCTGACCTTCTAATAGTGGATACAGTACCTCACAGAGAGTAGATGGTCAATACAATGTTGATGGGCAGCTAATTTTTAAAAGGTTTTAAAATGAAGATTAAAGCTATTATGAGCCAATTTTTATGTTTTGAATTATACAGATATGAGATGGGCTAATATAAATGAGAAATTAAAGAAAAATCAAGCTAAATAGTACATATTCTAATCAATGAGAAATTTATAAGGTAAAAAAGAACTGAATGTGTATTTTGTAAAGTGTATCAGATATCCAAAAGGCATAACAAGCATTATAATGTATACTAATGTACCAAGCTTAAGAAATGAAATATTATTTATGTGGTTGAATAGCTCCCTGTAACCTTACATATCCCATTCATCTCTCCCTTGGTCTCTTGATAAATCACTATGTTAAATTTGGTTAATATTTCCATGCATGTCTTTATATATTCACTATGTTTGCATTCATAAATGATGACTTTTGTGGCAAAATTTTTAAATGTTTTCCAGCTTCGCTGACATATAATCGACATATAACATTATGTAAGTTTAAGGTATACAATGTGATGATTTGATACACTATCATATATTGTGAAGTGATAAGGCTAGTTAATATATCCATCCCTTCATCTAATTAGCTTTTTGCGTAGTGATAAAATTTAACTTCATTTAGGAACTTTTAAATGAATAATATAGTATTATTAACTATAGTCACTATGATGTGTATTACAGCCCTAGAACTTACTCATCTTTTAACTACAAGTCTGTGCACTTTGACCAACATGTCTCCATTTCCTCCAAGACCCCCAACCCCTGGAAATCACTGTTCTACTCTCTTTTTCTATGAGTTCGGCTTTTTTAGATTCCACATATATGATCATACAGCATCTTTCTTTGATTGACTTGTCACATTTAGATTAAGGCCTTCAAGATCTCTCCATATTGTCACAAATGATAAGATTTCCTTCTATTCAATGGCTGAATGACATTCATATATATTTAATTTTTCACATTTTCTTTATGAATTCATCTGTTGATGGACACTTAGGTCATTTCCATGTCTTAGCTATTGTTGAGTAATGCTTCAGTGAAGATAGGAGTGCAGATGTCTCTTCAATATGTTGATTTCATTTATTTCACTATATACCCAGAAGTGAGATTGTTGGGTCATAGTTTCATTTTTTATTTTTTGAGGAAACTTGACTGTTTTCCATAGCGGCTTCAACAATTTACATTCTCACCAATGGTGCACAAGGATTTCCTTTTCACATCCTTCCCAACACTTGTTTTATCTTTTTGATGATAGCCATTCTAACAGGTATAAGGTGATATCTCATTGTAGTTTTTTTTTTTTTTAAGATTTTATTTATTTATTTGACAGAGAGAGTGAGAGAGCACAAGCAGGGAGAACAGCAGAGGGAGAGGGAGAAGCAGGCTTCCCACAGAGCAAGGAGCCCGATGTGGGACTCGATCCCAGGACCCCGGGATCATGACCTGAGCCAAAGGCAGACGCTTAACCTATTGAGCCACCCAGGCGCCCCTCTCATTGTAGTTTTGATTTGAATCCCCCTGTAAGTGATGCTGAGCATCTTTTCACATAACTCTTGACCATCTGCATGTCTTCTTTGAAAAAATGTTTATCCAGGTCCTCTGTTTGTTTGTTAATCAGACTGTTTGCTATTGGATTGCATGTGTTCCTCATATATTTTAGATATTAACTTCATGTCTGATATATGGTTTGCAAATTTTTTATCCCATTCGACAGGTTGGTTTTTCATTGTATTGATTGTTTTCCTTACTGTGCAGAAGCTTTTTAGTTTGATGTAGTCCCACTTGTTTGTTTTTGCTTTTGTTGCTTGTGCTTTTGGCATTATATCCAAAAAAAAAAAAAAAATTGTTGCCAAGACCAATTTCAAGGGGCTTTTCCCCGATTTTTTCCTCCAGGAGTTTTACACTTTCAGATTTTACATAAGTCTTCAATCCATCTTCAGTTAATTTTTGTGAGTGTGTAAAATATGAGTCTAATTTCACTCATTTGCATGTGAATATCCAGTTTTCCCAGAACCATTTATTGAAGAGACCATCCTTTTTCCCCACTAAGTATTTTGGCTTCCTTGTCAAATATCAGTTGATCTTATAAATATGAGTCTATTTCTGGGCTCTTGATTCTGTTCTATTGGTCTATGTATCTGTTTGTATTATAGTAGCATTCTGTTTGGTTACTGTAGCTTTGAAATACAGTGTGAAATCAGGAAGTGTGATGCCTCCAGCTTTGTTCTTCTTTCTTGGGACTGTTTAGGCTATTTGGAGTCTTTTGTGGTTCCATACAAATTGTAAGATTGCTTCTTCCATATCTGTGAAAAACACCATTGGTATTTTGATAGAGATTGAATTGAATCTATAGATGTCTTTGGGTAATATGAACATTTTAACAATATTAATTATTCCAATCCATATCTTTCCATTTATGTGTGTTTCAATTTCAGCTTTGCTGATGTATAATTGACACATAACATTATGTAAGTTTAAGGTATACAGTGTGATTATTTGATACACACATATATTGTGAAGTGATGATAAGGCTAGTTAATATATCCATCCCTTCATCTAATTAGCTTTTTGTGTAGTGATAAAATTTAACTTCATTTAGGAACTTTTAAATGAATAATATAGTATTATTAACTATAGTCACTATGATGTGTATCACAGCCCTAGAACTTACTCATCTTTTAACTACATGTCTGTGCACTTTGACCATATCTTTCGTATCTTTCCATTTATGTGTGTTTTCAATTTCATCAACGTTTTACAGTATTTAGTGTACAGATATTCTACCTCCTTGGTGAAATTTATTCCAAAATATCTTATTGTCTTTGATGCTATTACAAACAGGATTGTTCAGATAGTACTTTGCTAGTGTATGCACTGATTTTTTAATATTGATTTGTATCCTGCAACTTTACTGAATTTGTTTACTAATTATAACAGGTTTTGTGGGAAGTCTTTAGGATTTTCTATGTATGAGAAAATCATATCATCTGCAAACAGATTATTTTATTTCTTCCCTTCCAATTTGGATGTCATTTATTTCTTTTTCTTGCCTAACTGCTCTGGCTAGGACTTCCAGGACTATGTTGAATAGGTGTGGTGAGAGTGGACACTCTTATCTTCTTCCTGATCATAGAGGAAAATTTTCAATCTTTCACCATTGGCTATGATGTTATCTGTGGGCTCGACATGTATGGCCTTTATTACAAGAGGTTCATTTCTTCCATACCCAATTAGTTGAGAGTTTTTAATCATAAAACAGTGTTGTAGTTGAAGTGTTTTTTCTCCATCTATTGAGATGACCATATATATTTTTTTATCCTTTTTTTTTAAGATTTTATTTAATTATTTGACAGAAAGAGACAGCAAGAGAGGGAACACAAGCGGGGGAGTGGGAGAGAGAGAAGCAGGCTTCCCGCGGAGCAGGGAGCCCAACGCGGGGCTCAATCCCAGGACCTGGAATCATGACCTGAGCCGAAGGCAGACACTTAACGACTGAGCCACCCAGGCGACCCTTTTTTTTTTTTTTTTTTTACCTTTTATAAAAGATTATAAATCATCCCTTGCATCCCAGGAATGAATTTCACTTACTTATGGTGTACGATCCTTTTATGAATTGCTAAATTTGGTTTGCTTCTATTTTATTGAGAATTTTTGCATGTATGTTTATCAGAGATATTGACCTATAGTTTTTGTTTTGTTTTGTTTTTTTCCTGTAGTGTCTTTCTTTGGCTTTGATATCAGAGTAATGCTAGCCTCATAAAATGAGTTTGAGAGTGTTCCCATCTCTTCAGTTTTTTTTTTTTTTTAAGAGTGTGAAAAGAATTGACATAATTCTTTAAATGTTTGGTAGAATCAACCAGTGAAATTACCTCATTCTGAGTTTTTGTTTGTTAGGAGATTTTTGACTACTGACCCAGTCATCTTACTTAATATTGGTTTGTTCAAATTTTCTATTTTTATTACTCAGTCTTGAGTATGTTTCTAGGAATTTATCCATTCCTTTTAGGTTATCCAATTTGTTCACAGTAATCTCTTATGAACCTTGTTATTTATGTGCTATCAGTTGCAATGCCTCTTGTTTCATTTCTAATTTTAGTCTTCTTTTTTCTTAGTCTAGCTAAAGATTTGTAAATTTTGTTTATCTTTTTAAAAAACAGCATTTTATTGATCTTTTCTGTTGTTTTACTGGTCTCTATTTCATTTATTGCTGCTCTGAAATTTGTTATTTCCTTCCTTCTGCTAACTTTGGTCTTAGATTATTCTCCTTTTTCTAGTTCCTTGATGTGGAAAGTTGGGTTATTCATTTGAGATCTTTCTTAATGTAGGTATTCGTCACTAAGCATTCCCTCTTAAAACTGTTTTTACTGCATTCCATAAATTTTGGCATTTTGTGTTTCCATTTTCATCTGTCTCAAGATATTTTTTAATTTCCCTTTTGTTTCTTCTTTGATGTATTAGTTGTTCAGGAGTGTGTGGTTTAATTTCCACATATTTCTAAATTTTCCAGTTCTCTTCTTATAATTAATTTCTAGTTTCATATTATTGTGGTCAGAAAAGATGCTCAATATGACTTTACTCTTAAATTTACTAAGGCTTGTTCTGTTACCTAACATATGATCTATCCTTGAGAATGATCTGTGTATACTTGAAAAGAATGTGTATTCTGTTGCTGTTGAATGGAATGTTCTATACACACACACACACAAACACACACACACACCTGTTAGGTCCATTTGTTCTAAAGTAGAGTTTGAGTCCAATGTTTTCTTCTTGGATGGTCTATCCATTATTGAAAATGGGGTATTGAAGCTTCCTACAATTATTGTATTGTCTATTTCTTCCTTCAGATCTGTAAATATTTGCATAATGTATTTAGATGCCCTCACACTGGATGCCTTTTTATTTACAACTGTTATATCCTCTCAGTGAATGGATCCCTTTACATAAGATAATGACTTTCTTTGCCTCTTGTTACAGTTCTGACTTAAAATCTATTTTGTCTGATGTACTATAGTTACCCTTGTTCCCTTTAGGTTTCCATTTGCACAGCGTTTCTTTTTCCATCTCTTCACTTTGAGCCTGTGTGTGTCTTTAAAGCTGAAGTGAGTTTCTGGTAGGTAGTATATAGTTGGGTCTTTTTTTTTTTTTTTTAATACATTCAGCCACTCTATGCCTTTTGATTGGGGAATTTAATCTATTTTAGTAATACATTTAATGCATTTTAGTAATTATTTATAAGCAATGTCATACTGATGCCATATTGTTAGTAGTTTTCTGGCTATTTTGTAGTTCCCCCATTCCTTTCTTTTTCTCTTGCTATTTTCCTTTGTGAATTGATGATTTTCCATGGTAAGAGGCTTTGACTCCTTTTTCTTTATCTTTTGTGTATCTACTACAGTTTTTGCTTTGTGGTTACCATGAAGCTTATATATAACAGCTTATAAATATAACTGATAACAAATCAGCTTCAATCATACACAAAAACTCTATTCTTTTATTCTACTACCCCTACATTTTGTTTTTGATGTATAATTTACATCAATTTTATGCATTCATTAATGTGTATTCATTAATAAATTGAGTTGTAGTTATTTTTAATACTTCTGTTCTTTAACCTTTATATCAGAGTTAAGTGATTAACACACCATGGTATTCCAGTATGAGTATTCTAAATTTGACTATATACTTAACCCTCACCAGTGTGTTTTCTACTTTCATATGTTTTCATGTTGTTAATTGGGATCCTTTCATTTCTGCTTGAAAAACTCCTTTCAGCATTTCTTGTAGTGGTAATGAACTCTTTACTTCACTTTCATTTCTGAGGGACAACATTTCCAGGTAAAGTGTTCTTTTTGGCAGGTTTTTTTTTCCTTTCAGTATTGTGAATATATCATCCCACTGTCTCCTGGACTGCAAGCTTTCTGCTGAAAAATCTACCATAAGCCTTTTGAGAGGTTCCCTTGTATGTGGGGAGTATTTTTTCTCTTGCTGATTTTAAAATTCATTTTCTGTCTTAAATTTTAGAGTTTTATTATAGTGTGTCTTAGAGAAAATCTTTTTGGGTAAAAATTGTTTAGGGACTTAGGAGCTTCATGAACATGGATGTCCAAACAGTCCCCTGGATTTAGGATGTTCTCAGCTATTATTTCTTCAAGTAAGCTTTCTTCCCCTTTTCCCTCTCTTCTTCTGGGGCTCCAATTATGCATAATTTGTTTCTTTTAATAATATCCCAGAGTCTCCATAGGATTTCTTCACTCTTTTCATTTTTTTTTCTCTGCTTCCTCTGGATAACTTCACGTGATTTGTCTTCTACTTCACAGTCTTTTTTTTTTTTTAAAGATTTTATTTATTTATTTTTTTGACAGAGAGAGACACAGCAAGAACAGGAACACAAGCAGGGGGAGTGGGAGAGGAAGAAGCAGGCTTCCCGCAGAGCAGGGAGCCCGATGTGGGACTCGATCCGATGTGGGATCATGACCCGAGCCGAAGGCAGACGCTTAACGACGAGCCACCCAGGCACCCAGTCTTTCTTCTTCTTGACCAAGTCTGATATGGATGCTCTCTCTTGCACGTTTCATTTCAATCACTGTATTTTTCAGCTTGGTTTGGTACTGTTTGATACTTCTTATGATTTCTAATTTTCTGTTAAACTTCACATTTTGTCTATATTTTTTTCCTGATTTCACTGAATTGTCTTCCTGTGTGTTCTTGCAGCTGAGTTTCCTTAAAACAACTATTTTAAATTTTTTATCAGGCAAATTACAGATTTCCATTTCTTTGGGGTTGGTTAGGAGAAAACTATTATGTTCCTTTGGTGGTGTCAGGTTTCCTTGTTTATCATATTCCCTGGGCTTGCATTGTTCTCTTCACATTTGAAGAAGAAATCAATTGTTTTCAGTCTTTAGTGACTAACTTTGGGAGAGAAACACCTTCCATCAGCCCTGTTAGGAATTCTAAGGATTTCTAAGACTTTTTGAAATGGGTATCATTGCTCCACACTTCTAGTTCCCTCGTAAGGGGGAATTCTTATGATTGTATGCCTTCTCTTGATCCTACAAAGCCAGCCGCCCATTTGCTCTTCTGACGTGGTACTGAATTTTCAAGTGTGTGTGCTTTCTCCCAATCCAGCAGTCGGACCTGCTTTCTGTGAGTGCTCACTAGCCATCTGTAAAGGCTCACTCTTGTCACTTTCAGGGATGTACACAAGAAGTTGGCCACTCTTTTTGCCAGGGGGTGTTGTGTGTGTCAGGTACACAGAGCGTTGGGGGTGCCTGTGGGCCATATAGGTGTATCTATAGGTAAGATGTCCCCTACAGCTCATGGATGGTTTTCCTGATACAGTCTGCTAAGAGGTGGGTAGACCCTGCCTCCCCTTGATGTTCTCTGAGATCCCAGGCTGCTGTTCTCCCAGCCACTCCCTGCCTGCTAGTTGCATATCACATCTCAGTATTCTGGATATGGCAGGAAAGAAGTGGGTCTATGGCAGCACCCAACACAGCTGAGGAAGCTAAATGCCCACTAACATACTATTACTTTCCCCAGTGGGAGAAATCATAGGCTGAGGAGGTCTCTCTTGGCACTGAGTTGTGCTGCCTTATGGAAGGGGTGGCACGGATAAAGTGTAACTGTTCCTCTCACCCTCTTCAGAGTTTCCAATCTCAGATTTTTTTTTCTCCAAAAGTGTGCTGGACTTTCAGACTTCCACAAAGGCACTCTTGTGGACTGATGATTGCCAAACTCACTGTACTATTGTGTGTTGGGGGGGTGGGGCACAGGGTGGAAGACAGTAAAAAATTATTATTATTCCACTTTTATGCCATCCTTTCTTTGCAAAATTTTAAGGTTAAATTATACTTCTCTACCTTATTTCTTTTCAGTCAGCATTATAATTGTGAGGGTTGTTCATGATACATTTAGTACTAGTTCACTCAAACTGCTGTATAGTGTTTCATTTTTAATATACTATTTTATTTTTGAAAGACATTTGGCTATTGCTTTCTGGGTTTTGCTTTTTCTTATTATAATCAATGTTGCTTTTAATATTCTTGCATTTATGTTCATGTATGAGTTCTTATTGGGTATGTACCTAAGGTTGTTTATTTTAATGTCATCAAATTTATTAATTTTTTAAGGTTTATTTATTAGAGAGAGAGAGAGAGCAGGGGGAGGGGCAGGAGGAGAGGGAGAGGGAATCTCAAGCAGACTCATCACTGAACATGGAGCCTGACATGGGGCTGGATCCCATGACCCTGAGACATGACCTGAGCTGAAACCAAGAGTCTGGTGCTTAACCAACTGAGCCACCAGGTGCCTCAATGCCCCATGTAATTTTTGACATTTAATAGGACAATTCTTCTTGTCTGATGCTTCTTCTTTAAAATGCCTTAGCAATTCTTACCCTTTTATTCTTCCAAATGAGTTTTAGAATGAGTTTGGTATTTAGATCAGTGAATAATCTTATTAGGATTTGAAATGAGATTGCTTTGAATTAATGGATCAGTTTTGGAAGAATTAATTTTTTAATATATATTGAATATTCTATTAATGAGCATAGTATATCTCCCCATTTTTATCTGTTAAATGTTATATAGTTTTTTCCCTAGTAGTTTTGCTACATCCTTTTTTAGACTTATTTTTAGATAGCTTATATTTTTAGTCATTTAAACGACATTGATTCAAGAGTACATTTTTCTAATGGGTTGTTGTTTGCATATAAAACTATAATTGACTTTTGTATATTGAACTTGTATCTAGCAACTTTTGAATAACTTTTCAATTAGCAAGTGAATAAAGGGTATTCAGGTTCTGGCAATATGGCTAACTTGAAGCTGACTAAGGGACCTAAACAACAACTAAAGTCTGAAAAGTCATACTATTTGAGACTCTGACTCACAAATGGCATAAGTGATGCCCAAGATTTCCTCTAGTCCAAAGCAATAAATAACAAAAACAGAAAAGAAAACAAACAAAAATATCAAAGCTAACAAAAATTGAGAATGCATTATAGTATCTGTTAAGATATAGAGCAGTGGGAATTCTCTACACTGTCACTTGGAGGGCAAGCTGCTAATTTAAATGCTCAGATCACCATGCAAAAATAGACACTTTCTCTCGAAGCTGATCCATTGAATATCCTACAACCCAGAAATTCCATTTCTGTGGTAATACCTGTGATAAAGTTTTATTCATATGCATCAAGAGACAATATACTGAATAGAGCACTGGGTGTTATATGCAAACAATGAATCATGGAATTCTACATCAAAAACTAATGATGTAATGTATGGTGATAAACATAACATAATAAAAAAAGAGAGACATACATGAATGTTGATAACAGCATTCTACAGAGGAGTAAAAACTGGTAAAAATTAAAATTTTTCATCAAGCTAATATAGTCACACAACTGATGGTTATATAGCAGCATGAGGAAGATACACATATAACAGTAGCAATAAATCTTGAAAGCATAATGAGTAAAAAAAAGCAAGTCTAAGAAGATAACATATAGTATAATGCCATTTTATAGCCCCCCAAAACAGTAAAACTAAACAAAATATTCTTAAATATTCAATATCTATGACAAAACCCCATAGTAGAAAAAGCACAAACACAAAATTTAGGATAGTGGTGTCTCTGAGGAAAGAATCATAGGGATAAGACAAGGGAAAAACATATAGGTAGATGCAAATTATTGGTAATTCCTGTCTTTTGGGCTGAGTGTTAGGTTTATGAATGTTCACTATATCATTATGCTTTATTAATAACATTTGCATAACATATAAATCTTCTCTATGCACTGAAACATATTAATATAATAAAAATAAAATGAATAAAGATAGGAAAGAATATAAAACATTTACCTATTCATTTAGGAAATAATTATTAAACACCTACCAGTGCCAGATACCACTCTATGTACCAGGAATTAAATAATATCAAGTGTCAGTATTAATCAAAATGGAAAAAACAATTCTTGTACTTATGGAGCATGCATACTACTAGATTCAACTAAACTAACTTTATGAAGCAGGACTTATCAAAATTAAAATACTTATAAAGTTACCTGAATGGAAAATAGAAAGAAATTAATGTTTTTACTTTAAACAATAATGTATTTTTAAATCACCAACAACTTGGACAAAGGAAAAATGACTAAAATCCACTAAGGAATCTAATCCCTCCAACATATTCATCTTACTTCATCCTTTCTGAGAACAGCTTCAGAGATGGCCAAAGGGTTTGATTTCAAAACTGAGCAAATTATTGTTTTAGCTGCTTGAATAATCTATTTTATATTCAATAATTCACACAATGTGAAGACAAATTGAATTTTTCTCCTCTAAATGTCCAATACCCATGTGCTAAAGATTTGAAATAACGGTCTTTCAAATTCAGGTACGGATATGAGCCAACAGTATCCTGGTTATAAATACTGAACCTTTACCTATCCCTCCAGAAATTGTATGTGAGCCTCCAACCAAATAATCACTTGTTAATATTCAATAATAGACCACCTCATAGTAGAGTATCTAGAGGTCATCATACTCAGGGTGTTAATGAATAAGCACTCTGTCAGCTAAGACTGCAGATAGTTTTCCTACCAGTCAGAAAAATTACTAATGTGGCTACTCCAAGTATGTATTACTAATGAAAATGTCTAGGTAACAAGGTTGTCCTTTTCTTATATAAAAAGAAGTGATCAGAGGGGAAAAGAAAAAACCATATTATTTAGCATAAAAACTGTGAGTGATCCTTGAGCTTTGAATGTGAAAACAAAACAAAAAATAAATATTTACTGCCATCTGAGTGAAGATTTATAATTTAATACTGGGCTGAATTTCAGCATTTATTAAGCTAGAGTAAAAAGTTTGTAGTACTAAATCAGGATAGGGCATTTTGCACTAAATTTTCTAAGGTATGATTAAAAAACATAGGACTTCTATTAAAACCAGAAGACACCTTGAAAATGGCAAAATGAACTTTTCAAAATCAGTGGATATGCTATCTTAATGAATACAGCTAAAGTTTAATAAGCATCCATTTGTTTTTACCTGAATTAATATGCAGAATTATTCTTCTCTGGGAAGAATCTAAGCAGATTTCTGAAAATAACCGATCTTAGAAGGACTGAGATCAAGATCTGACCAAGAGAGGACACAATTTTTTTCATTCATAAAAACTGATGAAGAAGCAGAATGTACTGAAAGAAATAGTACTAAAACATACAAAAAATGAAAAAACGTTGTTTTGACCAAAAACTTTCAAACTGTAAAACCTGAGGTGTAGACCAAAGCAAAGTCAGTTAGCCATAATGGTAATTAGATCAAAATCGGACAGTTACAAAGAGTAAAGGAACAAATATGGCATGCAAAGCTAGAATTGAATAAAATACTGTATGCCAAGCATACTACTTGGTACTTAGTAATCACTCAATAAATGGATTTAGTATAGAAGAAGTAGCCCTGCTACTGTTACTGGTTAAGCTAGAATTGATCATCTTTTAGGTTACTGGCATCCTTTCTGGATGCTTTCCAAATCACCAAACAATATGTAGCTTATATTTGACCAGTAGGGCCTGACTTGTTACAGTGAGTTCAGAGCTGATTAATTTGAATAACAGAGAAAAATAATATAAGTGAAACCCACATTTGCATGTCATTGTCAAATGAATATTTAAATGAGGAAAAAAGATGTTTTGGTAATACCCTTGGAAAGCCCCTTTCTGAGGAAAAAATTAAGGGTCAAAGACATGGTAAAGTTTTCTAAAAGTAATCTATATTTTATAACAAACTCTCTTCAGATACCTAAGAAATCCCATCTTATTCCCATATGTTAATATCTTCTTTGAATATAAAATCCAAATTAAAAACTAATTCTTAATAGAAAGCTTTTGTTAAAAGCGACATTTTGAAATGCTGTCAGTAACTATCATAAATATTTGAGAAGTTAATATTTTAATCTTCAACTATAGCACAGAAAACACTTTTAGTGACAGTGCTTCATTAATGGAGTTCTGTGTGTCTAATTGCTTTAGGCACAGTGAGCTGCATTATTTTGACACATGACATGCAATTAGTACATGGTCACACGGCTAACAGGAGATTTTACACCTTTTTTCCTTCTACATTCAGTGAATAATTAGCGTATTTTTTCTGCTTAGAGTAATAACCAGAGCCTTAGATCCAGAAACTGCCTAATGAGGTAAAATTCCAGTTGTTGACATTAATACAGATGACACATTTTTTTAGTTGTTAAAGTAAACCTTGTGCTACCACTTCATTTACCCTTTCCAAAGTGCCCTTACGAGTCAGGAGTCATGTTGTTCTTAGCATAAAATTGTTGAGAAGAAAGACCTCAACAGATGTTTTATACCATGATTTCAGTGCCCCTCACACAGTAGGTACCAAATCAATATTGCTGACAAATTTTAAAAGGATACCTTTCGCTATCCCCTGTTATCATTAAATGTTTATCAGCATTCAAAATAGAAAAACTATGAAGCCACTATCTATTATTTTGTATAGTTCTCAGAATTAAAAAAGTGGGTTATTCTACAATACAAAATTAGATCCAAACTGTTGAAGTTTTATCAAAATGCTCTTAATTTTATTTCAAAATATTTAACTGTAGTGAAAAAGCCATCCAATATTTCCCTAGAGCAGAGGGAGATTTTATGTGAAGTTAATAAAGATTAAGTTGCAAGGTCAATCAATTAAATGACTGACCTCATCCAAGGAAACCTTTGTATTCCTAACAATTTTATCTTCATAATTTTGTGCTCCTTTCCTTAACGAATCTTCCACCATGGTTGTATATGTTTCAGGTCCCATAAAACCTCGATCTGCCCCTGGTAAAAATTATCATGCCACATAAATATAAGCTCTTGAATCCCTCAAAGAGTATTCCTTTCTCCCTGGAAAATACTGTCCTTTTTCTTTTCTTTTCTTTCTTTTTGTGAAAATCAGAGTGACTTTGAGAAGTTCTATCAATAACACTATTAATTATTTAAAGTGCCAGATTTTAAGACTTTATAAAGTCCCTACCCCTACAAAATTCAAAAAATTAAACTTTACTTGTCCCCTTTATTAGTTAACATGACTCTGTAAAACTATCAAGCATTCACAAATGAAACTCAATGATCAAAGTATTAACTTGATATTAGGCAATGTGATTGGTATTATTACATAGGAGAAGTAATACTGAAGACAAATACTAGAACAGAGAGAATGCCATCAACAGGACAGAAGAAAGAACTAAGGAAGCGCTGATCAGACTTTAGCTTCTTATTTTAAGCAAAGTTGTGAAAAAAATAAATAAAATTTTAAAAAATAAAGTTGTGTAGGCCTAAATGGTTCTCAAGATACATTTAAGGAAATTGAAAAGAATTTCACTATTGACTATCAATTGATATCAGTTCTAAGAGTCTTGGTTAACCAAGAAAATAATAATTTTTAAGTGTTAACTATTAATAAATGAGCAAATATATGAAGTCACTAGTCCTAGGGTTATTATGATTATGGCCTATAGTGAATGGCTTACTATTGTTCCTGTTGTTCTATATGCATGAAAAACCCAGGCAAAAATTCCATCATACAATCTACAAATTGTGACTGCTCTTATTTGCTTCCAGATGACTTGTGAAATGTGAAAAGATACATACCTGTCCTATCACCATGATTCCAAAGCCAAACTAATGAAATGACGGCTAAGGTGAATTTTCAGTTTCTAAAGTAGCGATATAAGTTTTTGAATTTTATCCACATAATAGCCTTGCAATATCTACTCTTTTTCTACCAAAATGAAAATATCATTATGTCAGGGGGAGAAATAGGCCCAATGTTGGGAAGTTACATAAGAAATAATGCAGCTGGTGTGTGTTGACAATAAGTAAAGCAAATTGTAAAGGAAGGTAACACAAAGTGTATGGTTCACTGGCAAAAGTAAACAAAAGCAACAAGACACATAGACTCGGTATTAGGACGTCTATTGGTTTGATCCGTAATAGTAATAGACAGCACTAACTAAGCATATGTTCTATACATATACTTTACATGATTTAGCTCTAACATTCATGACACCAAGCTAGATGCATCCTATTAGTCTTATTTTATAGCTAAGTAGACTCTTTTGTATTGCTGTATTTTGTACTGTTTTGACTTAGCTAACTAGGGCTCCATTTCCCAGAATTCCTTCCCCTGTATGGTTCCAGGTTATATATGGCCAGCAGAGTAGCTTGCACAATATTTGGAAGGCCAAAGTGAAGCAGCAGCCCCTGGGCTCAGAGGTTGGTACAGGGCACCAGGTGCTCCTGTGTCTGACACAGGGAACTGCTGACCGGCGGCTTCACTTTGTGGCTCCTCCAGCTCCCACATTTCATCCTTTGGCTTCTCGGAGTCCTGGCCAGACACGTGTGTGCCTTGTGACAAAGGACACTCAGTTCCCCTGCGGGCCCCCCACATCATCGAAGTGGGAAGTTAGGAGAGACAGATGTAGGTCCCAGTATGTACTCAGAGGTTCCAGTTTGACTTTGCTTCCTGCCCCTTGCTCCACATCCTGCTTTTGTTCCCCACCCCAGCCCTGCTGACCTACAACAGCTTCAGGCACTACTTCTAATGCAGAGGGTTCTTCATTCACTCTCACAACTGCTTCAACGCTATGACAAATCTTATATTCCATATACTCCTGGTACCTGATCAAACCATTACTAACCCAGAAACTAAGCTTCAGAGACAGAAGCAGGACTCTCTGCTTTCAAATCTTAAGGTTAGGCTACATAATACAGCATGTTTATACATTGACTAGGAAAAACAAAACAAAAAGAGATTTGATGAATGATTACATGCCCCACCAGTACTACAAATAGGCATAAAATAATATATCCTAAGTAAGGTAAAAATATCTATTTCAACCTGTCGTGAAATACTAGAGGTAATTTATAAAAATTGGGATAAAAACTAGAAGTGTCTTTAATCACTGCCCTTAATTATTATTGCCCCAACAGCACTTGTTATTGCAAGTAGAAATGAGGGTTATAAATCTTGATAATGAAGAGAAAAACATAGCTATTTACATGACCTTATTGTATAATCAGAAAGTCTATAAGAACCAACTGAAAAAAACAATAGATTTCATTTTTCTAGTTAAGTGGCAAAAAAAAATTCATTATTCTAGTAAGTGACAGAAGAAACTCCAAACAAGGTCTATCTGACTCTACAACGTGCTGCCAACACTGGAATAATTTTGGCAACATAAGTGTATGTGGCTTATACAAAGAAAATTATATGCATGTTGTATATGTTTAAAAGATAAAGAAATATTTTATACTGTAAAGAGATACAACATACTCCATAATGGGAAAGGTAAAAATCAAATTCCTGAAAATATCAGTCTTCCCATGTTAACAATGAAGCTCATTGTATTATCAATAAAATAATAATGGAGTTTTGAAACCTGAAAACTGACTTTAATTCTCATTTAAGAAAACAAAGGGGCAAAAGTATCAAAGATACTCTATAACAAATGGCAGTGTTATGTCACTAGTTCTACCGGATGTTAAAATACTTCACTAAACTATAATTAAAGCAGTGTGGCTTGGATTAATGATATACACATATATATATAGGCAGATCAATGAAATAATAATAATCTAGATATAGGGTGCCTGGGTGGCTCAGTCGTTAAGCGTCTGCCTTCAGCTCAGGTCATGATCCCAGGGTCCTGGGATCGAGTCCCACATCGGGCTTCCTGCTCAGTGGGAAGCCTGCTTCTCCCTCTCCCACTCCCCCTGCTTGTGTTCCTGCTCTCGCTGTCTCTCTCTCTGTCAAATAAATAAATAAAATCTTAAAAAAAAAAATCTAGATATAAACCCTATCACTTTATCTTTTTTCCTTAATAAAAGGAAAAGGAACAGTAGAGTATGGAAATTTTTTTAATAAATATGAGGATAACTGACCAGGAGCTATTAAAGAAAAAAATGAATTTGGACTTCCCTTACTTCAAATACCAAAACAAATTTAACCACAAATTCAATTACTTATATAGCTATATACATATGCAGATAATCAAACTATAAAAAAATAACAAAAATAGAATAATTTATAAAACTCCTGTAAGAGAGAGGACTAGCTTAAAAACAATGGAAGAAATTGCAAAGAAAAAGAGTAAAAGATTTTACATTATAAAACATATTCTTTATGTTTTATTTGTTAGAAAAAAGGGAGTAAAAGGCATATTATAGACTAGTGCAAATATTTACAGCAAACATAGCAATAGGGTTGCTTTTATTAGATAAATCACCCAAATAAATTTATAAGGCAATCAAGAGCTCATAATTAAATGAACAAAGAATATGATCAGATAACTCACCAAAAAAGAATTAAAACTAGTAAATAAACATGATGCAAATGTTAATGTTCACTAGCAACTCCATACATGCCAATTTAAACAATAATGATACCATATTCCCACTTATCAAGTGAGTCATATCTGCGGCTATGTATTTTAATATTTAGATCAAACAATACTAATTCTAGAAATATGTCATTAACAAAACCCCAAATAGTGAACTCTCTGTATGAAGACATTCATCTCAGCAATATTTATGAGTGAAATAAATAAACCTGGATATTCATTAATCATGATACACTTGATGTATTAGATACACCTCTTGAAATAGTATATAGTTACTGAAAAGGGCAGATACTTTTAACCATGTTAATTTTAAACAGCAATATAAAACCTATTATATATAGTATGATTACAACTGCAATAAATTATTTTAAAAAAATAGCATGGGAAATGAAGGCTAGAGAGAAATATATCACAGTACCAACAGGAAGGGGAAAAAATGGCAATTAGTAAGTGAATTCTAAAAACCTCTGTGTGTTTCGGGGCGCCTGGGTGGCTCAGTCGGTTAAGCGTCTGCCTTCAGCTCAGGTCATGATCCCGGGGTCCTGGGATCGAGCCCCGCATCGGGCTCCCTGCTCCGCGGGAAGCCTGCTTCTCCCTCTCCCACTCCCCCTACTTGTGTTCCCTCTCTCGCTGTGTCTCTCTCTGTCAAATAAATAAATAAAATCTTTTAAAAAAAAAACCTCTGTGTGTTTCATATATCATATATATTCTGGAGATCTCAGGAATGCTACAGTCCTTTATCAAAATTCTGCTCAGGCTTAGAATTTGATGAGATTAATCTAGCATTTCTCATGGATATGCCATGCCTTTTTGTGAGTATTTTGTGGACCACTAAGTTCTACACATTTTAATGTCTGACACATGCTTAGCAAATTATTCTTCATTGTGTAGCTAGCTGGGCAGCTTCTTTTCTTTTCTTCTCAAGCATTCCATTTTTGATTGTTATGCTATAATCAAGAACTTATTCAAAAATTAATATATATTCAAAATCATATTTTGAATTTTATTCACTTTATTATTATTTCAGCTGTTCCTTTTCAGTATAAAATGTTAGGAATTGGTTAGAATAGACACATAATCAGAAAATTTTTAAAAACTGTGTAATATCTACAAGTAAAAAATTATTTCTACCTCCTCCCTGAACCATGCTCTACAAAAACAGGTATTCATTAATTTAGTGGCTTTCAGGTCTGGTTTCTCGCCTCTCTGATACTCTTTGCTTACAGTACTTGAGATAAATCATCTCACCTAATTTAAACATTTGAAATAGCATAATCTCAAAGGTTCTTTCATATTTTAAAAGAATTTATTCATAATGTAAATCTTTAAAACAATTATCTGAAAGTGTGGATTCTATGCATAATTTTGACTACATCAGGATCAACAACTGCCACATTTACAAATTTTGACCACATCAACCTTCTCAGAATACAAAGATTGCTGAATCTCATCATTTATAAATTTATTTTTTAATATTCTAATTCTCTATTTCTGTTATTCAATAGATGTGACCCAAAAAGTAAACAGTTCTCATATTAAGCCATGTCATTGAGCATATAATTTGCATTGTTTTGAATATCTTCCAAGAAAGAAAAAAGCTAAAGTTTTAATTTTTATTCAATGCTCTATTACTTTTACACCAACATACTCAGATTATAAAGAGGGCTTACTTCTGAATATTCATCCAGGGAAAGGGGGCCATAAAATAATGTTTCATGCATTTTAGACTATCTCCACTCTATAAATATCATGCCTCCATGGTATAAATACCATGCTTCCTTCGTGAACCCAGTCAAGAGAGAGAACCCCCCAGGCTCATAAAAAAAGAGCTTTAGGTCTGTAAGTATGTTGTGCACTCTACCAGGGTCTCTTAGTTTA
Organism: Mirounga angustirostris; assembly: GCF_029215605.1. Classification (NCBI taxonomy): domain Eukaryota; kingdom Metazoa; phylum Chordata; class Mammalia; order Carnivora; family Phocidae; genus Mirounga; species Mirounga angustirostris. Next base: position 65,429,324 of record NW_026991717.1, on the reverse strand, counting down.
TCAATTCTGCTTCCTTGAAGATGCAATTTCACTTATTCAACAAATTTTATTGAGTGACCATATACCAGACTCTGTTTTCTTTCTGAATGGAATTCTGTCGGATAGGTTCCAGATACTATCAATAGCCTTTAAATATTTTCCCCCTTCATCTTTACTTACTTTTTCAATTTTTTGTTGTAAAATACCTGACATAAAATTTATTATCTCAACCAGTTTTAAGTATACAGTTCAGTGATATTATATGCATTCATATTGTTGTATAACCATCACCACCATCCATCTCAAGAACCCTTTTCATCTTGCACAAAGAAAACTCTGTACCCATTAAATAACTCCTCATTTTCCTCTACCCTCAGCCCCTCACAACCACCACTCTTTCCGTCCTATGATTTTGACTATTCTATGTACCTCATATAAGAGGAATCATACAGTATTTGTCTTTTTGTGATTGGTTTATTTCACTTAGTATAATGTCCTCAAGTCTCATCTATGTTGCAACATATGTAAGAATTTCCCTCTTTTTAAAGCTGAGTAATATTCTATTGTGTGTGTATATATCACATATCCATTTGTCTATCAATGGACACTTGGGTTGCCTCCACATTTTAGTTGTGATTAGTGCTGCTATGAACATGGTGTATAAATATCTCTTCAAGACTCTGCTTTCAACTGCTTCAAGTATATACCCAGAAGTGGAGTTGCAAGATCATTATGGTTTTGCTTCTTTGGGAATAATATTAGGGGAACAATTGAAACATTTCATTCTCTATTCTATCTCCTTTGTTTCATGCACAAGCCCAGTAAAAACTGCTTCTGATGAACTTGTTTCATATTTTACATTTTGTCAGTCATGACCTCTATTTCCTCCCCCAAACTTGCACTGGAACACCACACTCACTTATACAACTTCATTCACAATGTTTTCACATAGCTGGTATTTAGGCATCTTAACATGATAAAATTTACATGTCCAGTAAACAGAGCTCTTTGGAATCTAGCTCTCCAAAAAACTGTGGATCCTTCCTCCAAAATCCCCCTTTCAGTTAGATGGCAGCTACATCCACCCAACTGCTTTAATCAGTAATCTAGGAGGCTTTGATTTTACTCTTCAAGGTATACCTTGCCCACCTCCTTGCCCACCTCACATCCATCAACAAATATAGCTTACATAGTGTATTTTATCTTTACTGCCAACAGCATGATGTTTCACCTGAACTACTACTACCATCACCTGCTAACTCATCTCATTGCCTCTATGATTGGCCCTTACAGTCCACTTCCCAAACAGCAGATATTTACCACTTTAGAACTCAAAATATATCATTTTACTCCTGTGCTTAAAATCTGCCACTTACTTCCCACTGCACTTAAATAAAATCTAATCTTACACTGGATTGCAAAGTCCTATATAATAGACTCCCTGTTTACTTCATCTTTCTTTACTCTCTGCCTTGTTCTAATCTCAATGGCAATCTCCCAACTTTTTTCAGCACATTGGGCTGTTTTCCATCCTAGGACCTTTGCATTAAGTTGATTCTTCTACCCAGATTGCTCTTCACCATGATTTTTAATGTCTGGCTCTTTCTTGTCATTCAGATCTTACCTTAAAAACACCATATCAGAGGGATTTCCACTAATCACACAATCTAAAATGGCCAACTGATTTCTAAAACGTTATTTCTCTGAAAAGAATTTATCAGTAGCGGGGTGCCTGGGTGGCTCAGTCATTAAGCATCTGCCTTCGGCTCAGGTCATGATCCCAGGGGCCTGGGATCGAGCCCCATATTGGGCTCCCTGCTCCACGGGAAGCCTGCTTCTCCCTCTCTCACTCCTCCTGCTTGTGTTCCCTCTCTCGCTCTGTCTCTCTCTGTCAAATAAATAAAAAAATCTTAAAAAAAAAAGAATTTATCACTAGCTGATCTTCTTGTTTGTTTATCTCTAACCAGAAGGAGGATATAATCTGTATTAAGACATTATCTTATATGATGAGTACATAGTAAGTACTTAAGAAATAATTGAATAAACAAGTTGAATTCTACCAGAAAGAATTCCTTTGAAATCCCTACATTTGGTTGATATCTTTGAGTCCCCCACTAGCCTCTTTCATGACCTTTCTTCAAGATGCAGTGCAAAATTTTTAAAAAGATGATCTTGCAAAGTCACATTACCAACATCAAACACATGTGAGAAAAAAAAAATAACTAGAATCCAAATAGTATAATTTGGCCATAAAGAACTGACCTCAATAAACTACCCAAAGTTATAAATCACACTTACTCTCCTATTAAAGAGGAATCAATGTTTTTAAAAATATGAATTTTAGTTTCTCAGTAAATAGACTGCTAGTGGCAAGGAGAGTCAGCTAAGGAAAATAGAGAACTATTTTAGCCTAATATCTTATTTGTTGTGTAAACTTTATTTTGGTTCTTCATCTTATCTAATTTCTAAATCATTAAAATGTAACAAAATAGTTCCATAAAGAGATGATTGCACTTAATACATAAAATAAAACTATTAACACATTAGACATAATGAGATAATTTTTGTAAACTCAATTAAATTTCTTAGAAGAAGCCTTACACAATATTGTTCAATTGTGAGAAATTTACAGCAAAGGATATTAAGTAAGACTCTTCCTCTTACATCAGAGTTGCAGGAAAGACCCAGAGGCCAAAACAATTAGTGTTAAATAGCCCACATCCTATAGGGAGAAGTAACCATCAATGTAATACTTGGAAATACATGGCTCAAATAATTCTCTCAGCATCAGTTCATCATTAACCTCCAAACTTTAAGAAAAGGAGAATTCATGAAGGTAAAAATTGGAGGACAAGGTAATCAGTATAACTTTTCTTTTAAGGACAAATATAAAAGAAAAAGTATGGAAAAAAATCTACTTGAAACTATCAAAGAATAACAGGATACTGAAGAATTAACAGGTGTAGTTCTAGGCAAGACAAAAGCTGAGATAAGAAGGCTTCTCAAGACAATATTATTAATTTCTATTACTCGATATCTTTGTTGATTCATGAAAATGTCCCTAACTGACTGAAAGGCTAAGCCCAACTTTTGATGACTTCCATGGATTAGAAAGAAAAAGACTGATGTTTAAGTCCCATAAGGGAGGTAGACTTGGTAATCCAGAAGTAAATAGGGTAAACTATAAAGAGAAAGACCATTATGGGAATTGAAGATTAATTGAATCATCTCAATTACTAAACTTGGATTATGGTAATCCCATACTAGTTGTGCTACCAGAAGTCTGAAAAGCAAACAAAATTCATCTCTATAGGAAGGTAAGCTTTAAATTATTTCTGCAAACAATTTTGGAACAGGAGGTCTAGCACATTGAAACAAACAATGAAATAGACACACAAGGCAACTCAAATGAATAAAGACAGCAAAAACAATAGACAATAGAAACATATCCAAATGGAATACAAAACTGGAGTTATCTTGCATAAAATTTATAACAGTTCAATGATATAAAAGAAAAGATTAAGAATTTCATCAGCTACTTCAAAATATATAAAAGAATGAAATGAGAATTCTCTAACTGTAAAATACAAAAATGCAATAACCAAAATAAGAACTCAGCGAATGGGTTAACACCAGATAAGACATAGCTAACAAAACACTTAGGAAAATGGAGCCTGGGTTAGAAGAAAATTTACAGAGTAAAACAGAAGTGACAAAAGAATGGAAAATATAGAACATAGTATGTAGGACATAGATGATACCATGGAAGGAGATAACTTACTGAAGTCAAGAATATAATACTGATGAAGGACTTCCAACCACAGATATGGGGAGTTTACAGGATGAAAAAGAAACTAGATATATTACAGTAAAGCTGCTTTTGACAGATAATAATCATGAAAGGAAACAAAGGAAGTATGATCTGGTATTCTTTAGACAAATTCCACCCTAGGTGGAAGCTGGGAGATTCAACGAGAAACATGAAAAGTTCAAACACATGAGTAAATCTAAGTTAATATTGATGGCTTAAGGCAAAAGTAATTACATATATATAACATATATAATAATTACATGTAAAGTTCATACATATAATTAAAATATATTGGGGGGCGCCTGGGTGGCTCAGTTGGTTAAGCAACTGCCTTCGGCTTCAGGTCATGATCCTGGAGTCCCGGGATCGAGTCCCACATCGGGCTTCCTGCTCAGCAAGGAGTCTGCTTCTCCCTCTGACCCTCCTCTCTCTCATGCTCTCTGTCTCTCATTCTCTCTCTCTCAAAATAAAAAAAATAAAATCTTTAAAAAAAAAAATAAGATAATAATGCCATGCAAGTCAAGAGGAGAAATATGGTTAAGGTATTCCAAAATTCCAAAGTCCTTACACTATCCTTTCAGATGATAAAAGTGCCAATCAATATTAGATTTTCTAAGTCAATAATTCATGCTGTAATACCCAGAGAAACCAATAAAATATTAAACATGTACATAATTTCAAGCTAATATAAGGAAAAATGGGATTGAAAACAAACAAACAAACAAACTCAAATAATCCAAAAAGAAACCTAGGGCATGTGGAGAAAATAGAAAACACTTAAGGTAATAGAGTTAAACTCAAATATGTCAGTACATATGCTAAATGTAAATATACCAAGGCTCCAATTAAGGGACAAAGAATCTCAAATTAAAATTAAATGAATAACTGTATGGATAAATAAGACACACATCTAAAACATACAAATATAAAAAACGTGTGATTGTTCTATTGATTACAGAAGAGCTTTGTTAAAGTCTCCCACTATAATTATGAATTTATCTATTTCATCTTGTAATTCTGTTGATTTTTGCTTTATATCCTTTGACATTGTGTTATTAGATGCATATAAATTTGGAATTTTTAATCTCTATGGCACAGTACTTCTATCTCTAATAATGTTTTTGCCTTTAAATCTACCTCATTTAACCTTACTATTATAAATAAATCTTTTATTTTTAAATTATAGAAAAAATAGTGATTATTCTAAAATTCAAAGAATAGGTGTTTATAATGTAAATCCAGGTTCAAAGCCTTTGTTGTACTCCTTTGGTTAAGTTCCACACATGTGCAGTGTGACAGTATTTGTGCCAGTTCAAATAGAAAATTATGGATGCCCTTTTCCAGCTTTCTCCTGCCAGGGTTTTCTACCATACTTTCCAGTTCTCAGGAGCCCCTTTACCTTCTGGCCAGAAAGACTGGATTCTATCAAGAGTTTTAGCCTCGTACCTTTTTGTACAGTTCCAAGCAACTATAGCACAGTAACAAGGGAAGAAGAGAAGAAAACAATCATGGGGATTCCCCCCATATTCTTCAATGACAGGAACCCCTTTTCCCACTTTCTCTATTCAAGATCTCCTTTCAGGATCTTAGATGTCTGTGCTACAGTCCATTTGGAGCTGGTTTGGGGGCCAGGCAAGGAGAATAAAAAGAAAACAAAAATAGGAATTATATAAGAGGATGTCTCACACAGGGAATGTATCAAATCATCAAGGTGTGAACCAATTTTACATTGTCTGCCCAATGTTGGCAATTTATAATCAGGAATAAATGAAACCACTTTAAATTCCTGGTGATTCTCACTAGTGCATGAGTCCCATTGTGTCTTCATGAATAGTCACCTTCTACTATATTCTTAGCATGGACCATGTGATAATGAATAAATGATAATGAGAAGGAGAAAAAAAATTAAAAGATGAAATCTTCAACAAGAACAGAATAGCAATATTGATTATATATGTGTATTCTAGGTAGATATGTAGAAATAATATGACATTGAGATGCACAAAAAGGTCAGTGGAGCTCCTATTTATTTCTGACATTAATCTTCGTATTAATCTAGCAACATTTTTCAGAAGGTAGTTATAAACCATAAGAAAAGCCCACCAAAAATAAAATAACATTTTGCTTCTGTTTACCAAGAAGATATCATGTCTACCTGAGTCAAAGGATCTTTAACTCAAATTCATCCAAGATATACCAATCACCTCCAATAGATTGGAAATTTATCCATAATAAATGTAGGCTCATGAGAGTAATAGAGTTACATTTTCATTTTATAGCTCTGTCATTATAGGGTGAGTTTTCCTTAAAGAGGACTTTATTATTTCTATCACCTTCCTAATTGGAATCAAAGTATTATAAGTTTTCAAGAGACCTCAGTGGTCTTTTAAATATTTGAGAGCTAAGCATAGATTTCTTTTGGTTATCAAAAACTTCATCTGGGAGCCCTGGATCCAATCTGTCTATTACCATCAGTAAGATAAGGTGGTTCTGAGCTATTGCACCCTGAAGAAGAACATAATGAAATGTCTCTAATATTTTCAGTCGCATATCCCTGCCAGTGTATTTTGGAATTATATGATTCTATTCTTGGAAAATGTGAAAGTTTGACAAGCAAAAGCTTTTCTTGATAAATTTATAGTTACAATGAGATTATGATATTGAAATCTGACAGCAAGATACAGTTCTTTAAGCCAAGTCAATAGATTACAAATATATACCGATTATATTATGATAGCTGAATCTATCACCACATTGCTCAACTGTATCAGGAAGGAAAATACTTAAATATACTTAAAAAATTTAAAAGAAGAAATTTAACCATACAAACTTGTATATTGTAAAGTAAGAGAATATTTGTCATTATTGACTTAATGGGTCTTTGGCAGGTGACAATTTTTGCCAGAACTAGAAAGCCATGACTAAATTTCCTAAAGCCAGAAATGTTTCAATGGTCTAAAGCTGAGCTATCTAACTACATGTGGCTTTTAAACCCTTGAAAAGTGACTAATACAAATTGAGAGATGCTGTAAGTTAAAATACATACCAGATCTCAAAGGCTTAGCTTGAAATAAAAAATATAAAATATTTCATTAATAATTTTTAAACTGATTACATGTTAAAATAATATTTCAGATACATTGGGTCAAATAAACTATACTATTAAAATTAATTCCATTTCTTTTTACCTTTTTAAATGTGACTACTAGAAAATTTTAAAATACTTGTGTGACTCAACATTTGTGGCTCAATTGTTGGGTAGAACATTCTACTTATTATAATAGAACTCCTCTCTTCATGAAATTTTCTAGCATAGCGTGCCCAGCAACCCCTTAGCAATCATGCATGGTCCCCTTGGTTTAGTTATAAATTTCTTATTCTTACTTTCTTAGGGTGGAAGCCTTGTTATATCTGCTATACATGTGTGGGTGTTCCAACTTCTTATCTTCTTGTGTTTTATTATTCTGTGAGCTTCTTCAGGAGAAAGATCTCTCAGCACATAGTATATTGCCAATAAAATTTAAAGAATAAATTTTAAAAGAGAAAGAAATTGACAAATTTTTTATAACATTTCTAGGAAGATTCTACCTTTTAAAAAATATTTTTATTTAAATTCAATTTAATTAATAGTCTGTTAGTTTCAGAGGTGGAACAACAATGGGGAATAGTGAATATCTCTGTAAGATACCTTAGAGAGGAACTATTATAAGATTTAGGCTTTGGGCGCCTGGGTGGCTCAGTTGGTTAAGTGACTGCCTTCGGCTCAGGTCATGATCCTGGAGTCCCTGGATCGAGTCCCGCATCGGGCTCCCTGCTCAGCAGGGAGCCTGCTTCTGCCTCTGACCCTCCCCCCTCTCATGTGCTCTCTCTCTCTCATTCTCTCTGTCTCAAATAAATAAATAAAATCTTAAAAAAAAAAAAAAAGATTTGGGCTTTGGTTGTGTGATTTGGGGAAAATCCAAGCAAGCAGGGTTTATCTTGATTAGGTGCTGTCAGAAAATGGGGCAATTCTCTGATTGGGTGTTTCTAAATTGTATTCTTTGAGAAGGCTGACTAGAGCAAGGCTTAAGGCTATAACTGGTAAAGAAGCCGCTCATATTAGCCAGGAGAGAGGAGTGTTTGCTACTTTGGACAGTGATCTTGTCTGCGCTTAGATAAAGTTATAAAGTGGTCTTGTTTTGTCTCACACTTTCAGAGTGACCTTGTCTGATCTTAGTGAGATAATTTATATACAAGAGGAGAATAACATGGTCTAGCTATAAGTGTCAGACTAGTTCCTAGATGTCAGGGGCTGGTTTTTTTTTTTTTTTTTAATTTCTCAGCACTGTGCCTAATACATAATGAGTACTCAATAAATACTTGAAGTTACTTTCAGATCTCATGTGGAGATGCAAGTAAATAGAGAGTTTAGGACTATGTTCTGAGAAACTCTATCATTTAATGTCCAGATAGAGGAGAAAGAGGTTACAGAGGAAAATAAAAACAACCAGAGAGATGGAAGGAAAACAAGGAGGGTATGATGTCACAAAAGCTGAAGGAAAGGAATTTTTCAAGGAAGAGGAAAGTGGTGGAGAGCTAGCCGATACTGCTAAGTCAAGGAAGATGGGTTCTGAACACTGGAGTTAGCAACAGGGAAGTCAGTGCCAACACTGATGGGAGCAATGGTCAGTGGAGTAATGGTGGAGAAAGTCAGGCTTGGTAGGGTGAGAAATGAGCAGGAGGCAGACAACTGCTTACAAAGGGGGAGCTAAAATTAGGTTTGCTGAAGAGTCATGGTGGGTCAAGGAGGATTTAAATTCCTTTTTTAATATAGAAATTATTTTTCGTATTTAAATGTTGAAGAGATGATTCCAGTCAAGCAGAAGAGATCAAATCTACAAGAAAGAAAAACTGATAATGAAAGAACAATTAATAATGAAAGGTTCTAGAACAAGCTGGCAGGAATAGAATCCAAAATAAATGATAATAATCATAGGATCCATTGTAGGGTGTTTTGTTGTTGTAGTCTTTTGTTTTTTCGGGTTTTGTTTTGTTTGTTTGTTTGTTTTCAAAGTATTAGCCATAATTGTCTAAATAAGGTTAAGTCACTGAAAGGTTCTAAACTGATAAATACTATAATTGTATTTGTGTTTCAGCAAGATAACAGCATAAAATGGAAGATGGATTCAAGGATTTCAAAACTGGTGGCACAGACAACATTTAGGAGGCTAGTCCAATCATCCTGAAAAAAAGGCAGGGACTTGAATGACAACAGTAAGAGCTAGAATAGAGAAGAGGGGAAAACTCAAGTTCTCAAGGAGGGGAAGTGACATACTGTGGGCATCAGTTATAGCTGGTGCTACGAGGGTCGCGAGGGTAAATGAGATGCCATGTAGCAGGTAACTTCTACATATTAGACTTGAGCAACCAGGAAAAAAGGTAGTCTCATTCACTTTGTAAGAAATGCACGAGGAAAAGCAGATTTGGACAGGACTGTCAGGGCATGGGGAAGATTATGAAATTTTTTTAAAGTCATATATTCACACATCCATTAAACACATTTCTTAAAAATTATTTTATGTCAGGAAGCATACTAAACTCTGAGGAAACAGTCATGAACAAAAGAGCTGTATTTCCTTTCCTGTTGGTACTTACTTTAGGGTGGTTTTGTGGGTATTTTTTTTTTTTTGAGTTTGAGATGTTTTTGTGATTTCTAAGTAGCTATGTCAAATAAATAAATAATTGGATAAACTAATGTAGGGTTCAGAAGAAAGGTCTGGGCTGAAACCTGTGTGTGTGTCTATGTACAAATATAAAATATAATATGTATTATACACACTCACACACACACACACAGTTGGAAGGAAGGAAGGAAGGAAATTGACACTGATGCCAGTCCTCTTAAAGTATATGTCCCCCACCCCCAGCCAGCTGGAGCAAAGCAGAGTATAATTAAAGAAGGTATACTTCTTAAAAATGGCCTAGATCCATGGCTATTTTTGTGGTCAGATCATGAAAACTATCATTCTGACTTTTACATGCAAATATACAACTTTGTATTTATCCACATGGAATAATTGATTTACCTTTGAGTTTAGACAGAGCTAGATTTGAATTCTAGCTCGCTCATCCAGGTGTAAGAACACAAGTCATCCAACATTTATTGAAAACCTACTATGTACTAGCCCAGTGTAAGGTACGGAGTGCAGGGTTAATAATCCATTGTTCTTGCCCTGGAGATGCTTCTATATTCATGAAGCAGGTTAATTTTCATCCTTGCCAACATGAGAAAAATAATCTTTCTCATGGAGTTGTGAGGAGTAAGTGGGGCAAGTAGGCAGAATGCTTTATGGCTGACACCTATTTCTCTGGATCATGCTATGAAGCCAACTGAATAGTAACATCACCTTTTAGGGTCACAATGTCACCAAAAGTACATTCTTCCAAAAATTAGTCAATCCTTCTATTTCTGGTATTGTTGTTAAGTGTTCCCAATACAGTGTTATATTTATTAGCTTGTTTTAGGGAATCTTAACAATAGTTACACTTTCATGGGCTGATTTTACAAGCCAGAGGCAACATTTTCTTGGCAGGATAGAGTTATGTCAAAGCACCCACCGGGTGTAAATAATAAATGGCACATCCATCCTGGACCTCACATCCCACTGAATCTTGATGAACTAGCTTCTTACCAAATTTCTGTTTCTCTGTATTATGCAATTGCTTCTCTGAAAGGACCAGGATGACTTAGGGAAGAGGTAATTAAGGGAAGAATTCAAAAGGAAGGGAATAATAAAAAGGGGGTATCTGCCATACATTTTCACTAGTGTTTGAACAGTGAATCAATGTATTAACAAAGTTTTGTGTATCAATATTTTTCATCAGCTGCTTATAAATTTTCAGCCCTTTTTTTAAAAAAATCATTTATTTATTTGAGAGAGAGAGAGTGAGCATGAGCAGGGGAAAAGCCAGAAGGCAGACTCCCTGCTTAGCAGGGAGTCTGATGCAGGGCTCGATCCCAGACCCCGAGATCATGACCTAAGCCAAAGTCAGATGTTTAACCAACTGAGCCACCCAGGCAGCCCAAATTCTCGGCCCTTTAAATTCATATGTTGAAAAGCTGAAGATCCTGGGGCACCTGGGTGGCTCAGTTGGTTAAGCGACTGCCTTCGGCTCAGGTCATAATCCTGGTGTCCCAGGATGGAGCCCCACATCGGGCTCCCTGCTCAGCAGGGAGTCTGCTTCTCCCTCTGACCCTCCCCCCTCTCATGTTCTCTCTCTCATTCTCTCTCTCTCTCAAATAAATAAATAAAATCTTTAAAAAAAATAAAAAAAAAAAGAAAAGCTGAAGATCCTTTACTAGTCATATAGTACCTTAGGGACTATGGCCCAAGTCTTTGTTGACTTTCTGGAATCCACAAACTACCACAAAAAACCTAGAAAGTGTTCACTTTCTAGTTCTAGTAACAACTCTCTTTATGCACCCATGGGTATGCTGCCTCCATGCAATATTGCATGGAATATATTCAGTAATTCTTAACCAGGAGTATGTGCAAATATTCTGGGAGAGCTGATTTCTACAAAAGGTGATTCTCACAAGGAAGCTTTTTTCCCTCAAGTGAGCAATGTCTAAGACACCTAACTATACCTCTTATAAGATAAATATATACATAAAAGAGAGGAGGGTGGGAGTGGTGCTGTTACTCACATGTCCTAGTAAACTTAGCTTTCTTTAGAAAGAAGACATTCTCAAACTTCAATGTGCATTAACAAAGTGATTGACCCTAGGGAATATTCTAGAAGTATTTAGAGTTTTTTATGTTCACATGGAACAATGGAGAAAATCACATTAAACTGCAATAAAGCATACAGGTATTTTAACCCTTTTTCCATCAATCTTCCACCACATCTCTGGAAGTAGTATAATCTATTACCACATCAATGGTGCAATGAAATACACACATCTATTTAGCATCAGGCTTTATTTCTGGTTATAGATTTAAATCCTTTTAATACCAAATCCCAAGGCTGTAGAAGAAATTGCTATGAGTGAGATTTGACTATACATTAGTCATTTGGGGCTCAGTAGACTTTCATATGGGCTATGTCAACTTTACCTAATCCATGTGGTTTTTCAGTACAGTAAATAAAAGGAAAAAAACACAAACTTTAGAATTAGACCTAATTCACATAAGTCCTCTGTATTAGTCAGGGTTCTCCAGAGAAAGAGAACCAATAGGATATATAGATACATATAAAAGGAGATTTATTATGGGAGTTGGCTCACACAATTATTGAGGCTGAGAAGTCCCACAATCTGCCATCTGAAAGCTAGAAAACTAGGAAAGCCAGTGGTTTAATTTAGTCTGAGTCCAAAGGCCTGAGAACCAAGAGACTGGATCGTGAGGGTGTATGTTTCAGAGTTTGAAGGCCTGAGAACCAGGAGCTCCAATGTCCAAGGGCAGCAAAAGATGTCCCAGCTGAACAAGAGAGAGAATTTGCCCTTTCTTTTTGCCTTTTGTTCTATTCAGGTCCCCAATGGATTGAGCGATGCTAGCCCATACTCGGGAAGGTGGATCTTCTTTACTCAGTCTATTTAACCAAATGCTAATCTCTTCCAGGAACATCCTCACACCCAGAAATAATGTTTTACCAGCTACTGGGGCTCCCTTGGTCCAGTCAAGTTGACACATAAAATTAACCCTCACATCCTCTATCTCTACAATCTTTGTGACGCTCAGAAAATAACGTAGACTTTTTGATCTTTCGTTTCCTCACCTATAAAATAGTAATAACTATACATTTGTAGAGTTAAAAAAAACCCTCAAGGATTAAAAAGTATTTATATGCCTAATATATAGTAGATGTTCAAAACATTGTAGCTATTATTTTTAATGACAAATATGGATTATTATCAACAAAGGTGAACTCTGAGATGCAATGCTGGTAGGAAACAGCAGCATTTCGAGTACACTTCACATTGAAAAAGAAGACTCAAAATCAGCCCTTCCTGCATGTCCTAAACAAAGAAACAGAGCAATATAATTTCTGTAGGACAGAAAACAATGCTTACTGGTTATATTGGGGGTTTTTTTAAGAGTTTATTTATTTGAGAGAGAGACAGAGATATCAACAGAGATAGCGAGAGAGAGCAGGAACAGGGAGGGGAGGGAGAAGCAGGCTCCCCACAGCGCAAGGAGCCCGATGCAGGACTCAATCCCAGGACCCCGGGATCATAACCCAAGCCGAAAGCAGACGCTTAACTGACTGAGCCACCCAGGTGCCCCCCGGTTATATTGGTTTTAACCTTCTCCCCTCAATGTGCAGTTTCCTAAACTATCTGAAATACAAATTTTAGGATACAGAATTTTAAGATGGCCCCTGGATTTCCATCCCTGTGTTATGCCCATGATTCAGTTTCCTTATATGGCAAGGGTGAAGGGACCTTATAGTAGTAATAAAAGGCCCAGATCAGTTGACTAAATTAATCGAAAGGGAGATTATCTGGGTGGGTTTTGCTTAATCAGGTGAAGCCTTTTAAAAGCAAGCTTAGGCCTTCTGTGAGGTTAGAGAGATTTCCCTGCTGGCCGTTAAGGTAGCTTCCATATTGTGAGAGACTGTGGGAGAATCATATGGCATGGAAATGGGAGTGACCTCTTTGACCTGAGAGTGGCCCTTAGTTTAGCCAGCAAGAAAAAGGAAACCTTAATTCTATAGCTACAAAGAACAGAATTCTGCCAAAAATAACGTGCACCTAAAAGAGATCCCTGATCTCTACAAAGTGTCTGACCCTGGCTGATCCCTTGATTGCAGCCCATGAGATTCCTGACATATAGACACAGTGAGATAATAAATGCATATTTTCTTAACCTGCTAAATTTGTGATTATTTGTTATACAACAGGAAAAAACTAATACAAAATTCACCTTTTTCTAATCTTCCAACAGGCTATTTACATGATGGTTCAGGAAAAGATACTGTCCAGTGGTTTGAGAGTCAGAAAAGAATGTGCCTGAAATAAAATGATTTCAGCAAGCAAGGCATTTGAACAGGCTCAAAATTTTCAAACATTTAGGCAAAGTTAGAATGCAGTATAAGGGCAGGGAAATATTTTTTTAAAAGAAGAAGAAGAAACTTCACTTCCAATTTCATTAACAAACTACTCACCATTAGCAATAACTAAACCAGTCCAAATTAAAGTGGTTCTTAATTAAAGACACAGTAACTCAACCACTATCGTAATAAAGCAGTCAAAGTGTTAGGAGACAATTTAATTGGAAGAAATGACTGTTTACCAGCATAAATAATGTAAACAATCTCACAGAACTAATTATGAGTGATTGGAAACCATTGGAAGGGTTAATAGATTTAAATGTGAATTCTTGAGTTTGGTTAGCTACTTTAATATTTTTTTTAAAGATTTTATTTATTTATTTGAGACAGAGAGAATGAGATACAGAGAGCATGAGAGGGAGGAGGGTCAGAGGGAGAAGCAGACTCCCTGCCAAGCAGGGAGCCCGATGCGGGACTCAATCCCAGGACTCCAGGATCATGACCTGAGCCGAAGGCAGTCGCTTAACCAACTGAGCCACCCAGGCGCCCTAGCTACTTTAATATTATATGACTTATGTCATATATGTCCTAGACATTTATGGCTTCCAAATATGATCTAATAACTTAACATCTAAATAGAAAGAAGTTGAAAGCTTTGGAAAAGACGAAAATGAGCTTGAGAATTACCATAATGGCCTCTTATTTGAAACCTGTACATACTGAAATAAGTAAAATTGGTATATAATTATACGTTTTAGGTGTGAGCCCATGAGAAAGAATAGGGAATCTGTATTTCTTTTTCATACAGAAAGTTAAAACCATCAAACAGCAAAACAAAGTTGTAGTTCATTGAACCTGTTATCATTCTTGAAGAAATATACTGGGCTCACCTATGAAAAAAGGTGACTTAAAGACTCAGACACAATAATGACTTCTGGAAAACTGACAAGAAATGAGAAAGTACCAATGAGCCACACACTTTATTTCTTGTGAGCCACGAACACATTAGTCATTTTCGAGAACTTATGCAAATAGGTTTTGTTCATGAGGATTTGAAAATTTAAATCTGAATGTGTGTGTGTGTGAGTGTGTGAATGTGTATTTGACTATTTGCATGTGAGTGTGTACAAATATGAACGGAAGGGCAGAAAGGACATACAAGGAAATTCACCCAAGATTATTTGCCCCTTACCTAAATGGATTTAAAAGCTATTGTCAACCACATCCTTACCAGCACAAAGAAAAACTGATTTGTAGTTGTATGTGAATAGGTCATTTAGCGTGAAGGCTGTATTTCAAAGTCTCCTATTTTACTTTATTCCCAATCCAGGTAAACTTTTCACACACACACACACACACACACACACACACACACACACGGCTTAATGCTATCAACTCTTAGCCAGGCACACACACACACACACACAATGCTTAATGCTATCAACTCTTAGCCAGGAAAGGTATGAGTCTAACAGAAAACATGTGAGCTCCATTTTCTGACTCTATCCAAAGTTTGAGCACTGGTCCGATCCATCCACAGTGTTGATGGGACTGTGTGGATATCTTTGATGGCTACTACTCATGAGCCTGTCCTCATTCTAAACTTTTGTATTTGGAAGGACATAAAAAAGTAATTTCCATCAATGTTGAGCAAATGACATGCTTGGCTTCTCTGGTGGTCAAATGAATGTTAAACTTCAATGAAAGCTCTTCCCTAGGGTAATATTGAGGCTTCCTACTGTAAGGGGATAGTTTGGGGGTATAAACAAGGGATTAGCACTGGTTTCACCACCACATTTTTCTATGCAACAATAACCAGCTTCATTTAAAATTGTTTTGCTATGCAAGAATTTATGTTCCTCGTAGAAAAATTAGAACATACAGAATGTGAAAAGAACATAATTAAAAGCTTCCATAGACTTCTACCAATTTTAGTAGGATATTCTTCCCTTTTACCTAAGCAAAATATGTATCTATATGTATATGCATAGCCTTTAAAAATATCATAGCTAACATAAAACTTAAATGAAAAATCCCCTGGGTAGCTAAACCACTCTGGGTTTTACAGTAACATAAGCTGAAGGGTGCAGCCGAGAGTCCCCATGGGTCCTCTGAATTGCAAGGGCAAGCCCATGATATAGAGTAGGATATGGTGATATTTATCAACAACAATGTCTATACTTTCATAGATCCCAGCAATAAACATAATACTTGTCACATATTTAATGGGTTAAACTTGTATTATAATATATTGATACAATACTTCTATACAAGCCTTGCTTCAGAGTGTAACTGCACTTCAGCATCGAATAGCAGGCTAATAAAAACTGTAGCAAGAAACAGTTTTACAACCCTCCATTGACTTGTGTTTTACATTATGTTATTTCAATGCAAACATCTGAATTAAAGGTTAACAAACACTATTTAATGGTGTCTGAATGAATGAATGTACAGTGCATGAATACATGCCTCTTGGAATTTTTTTATAGGTTTTGATACTGCACATGCTTTGTAATTTGGGTTAAGACATGACTGTAAGTGGGTGATGGCTCTTGACTAACTCTTTTAAGTAATATGAAATAGCACATTTTGTTAGGCTTCCTCCAACTAAGTGCACATCCACCATTAAAGCAATCTGTCATTATTTTAACAATGTCATTAACATCTACAATATAATTCACAGGGGCTTTGTTCTTCTTTCAAAATTAGTAGCACATACATTTATATAGAAAGCTTGAAATACAAAAATAAATTTAAGCAGCTTTCAACTCTAAGCTACACAAATATTTTTAAATGGGTTACATAAAAAGTATGACTTTACTAAGAAAGAAAAGCCCACAGAAATTACATATCCATTAAAATGAATTAATAATATAAAATATAAATTACTTTTCTTTCTAATATAACAAATCAAGAAATATGGTTTAGTGTACTACTAAACATACTTGGCCTAATGAAAATAATTTAAATTACTGGGCTACTGAAAGTAAAAATCAATATTTAAAATTTATGATTTTTATATATAAATGATTATTATCAGTCTTTAGAAATATTTTAGAAAAATTTTAATGCATAAAAATAATATATTAAGTACCTAATTAAAAAGATAAAATTGTATTAGCACATTTGGATGGTAATATTCAACTTTAAATTGCTAAAATACATCTTATTTACTACTGTGGCTTCAGTAAATAGAGTAAGATTCAGTTAAAAATAAATACAAGGAGAAAGTTGAAATTTACAAAATAGAATAGAGGTTCTGTTCCAAGAAGAGTATATTTTTCTATATTCAGAATATATATAGAGGAATATATATATTCTGTATATTTGTATATGTACATAAGTACATACTATTACATAAATATGAATTATAAACTGATAGGTATTTATTTACTGTTATCTAAAGTTGTCAATATGTATAAAAGCTCTCTTCATTTAACAAAATTTTCATCACTGATAGTGAGGTTACAAACAAAATGTCAAATGAAACTTAACTAGAAGCATAGAAACATTATAATTATTTTATAGATCATAGAAATCTCTGGACTTGACTTGCTCTCTCTTGCAATGGCTCTTAGAATAATCTACTACACATTTAGATAGTTGGAGTTGTCTTTTCTCCCTTAATAAAAATTCTTTAAAGATTAATAGTCTGTCTTTCCATTATTCTCAGACTTTTAGCCCAGCACCTTGCACATTACAAATACTAAATTAATAAATGTCCTGTAATTATCTCAAATATAACATGTGCAAAAATAATGCACTTCCTCAACCTCAATAGTTCTTCCTTCTCAAGATTCCTCATCTCAGTAAAGCTTCCAACCATCTACCTTCCAAAGCAAAAAACCAGGGAGTCATCGATAGTTCTTGCTCTACAGTCTCAAATTCAGTCAAAATCCTATTTCAAATCCTAGTATTTCTCAAATCTGTCCTCTTTTTTTCTGTCCCCACTGCCCCATTTCTTGCTAAGCTTTCTTTTTCCTAGCATCCATCCTAGCAGCGTGGTTGCTCAATAGCTTTCTGATGTTAAAACTTGTGGTATAGGAGCACCTGGAGGGTTCAGTTGGTTAAGCGGTTGCTGGGTGATCCTGGAGTCCTAAGGATAAACCCCTGTCAGCTCCCTGCTCAGCAGGGAGTCTGCTTCTCCCTCTCCCTCTGCTCCTTCCCCCTCCCCCTTGTTCTCTCTCTCTCTCTCTTGCTCACTCTCTCTCAAATAAATAAATAAAATCTTTAAAAAAAAAAGTAGCTGTATATTTGAGTTCTATTTCCTGGGTCCAAAAACATAATACTCTGTGGTACTGAGGTAAGTTTGATTCAGTCCATTGCGAATTTGTGAGTACTTCCCAAATATGCTCCACAGAAACCATGCTGCAACCTCCTTCATCTCTCATTTCTTCTCAAAGTTTTGCCTTTCTCATAATTTTCCCCATCAGGATGACTCACCATTTGTTTGGGGTAGAACCAAAATTCTTAATGAAGTTTAAAGGAGAAACCCAAGACATTAAACATACACTATATTAGATAAGGCCAACAAGAATTTAAATTTGGAAATAAAATACTGCATAGACAGACAAGGATGATCCATTTTAGATTTAAACGATTATCAACAAAGATCAGATCTGTGCTTTTTCTTCAGTGGGAGTTTTTAAGACACAGTGATGAATTTCTGGAAAACCTTTTCTCCAAAAGGTTAGTGGTCCTCAACTCAAGTGAAGTCAATTATTTTACTTTGCCCTCTATAGAAAATCTTTTTCCCCTAAAATGACCACCTTAACAAACAAAAATACCATCACAATGGTGATTATTATAATGTACCAAACTGAGTTAATGGCTTCTGAGGCTCTTTCATGCTACATCCACATAATCAAAATGAGAAGTAAGTACATCTTGAATTGCCTCTTCTTGTGGAGAAAGATATAGTACATGGCAACAGAAATCTAACGATAAACAAATTCCCAATTTATTCATTCATCCAACACACATTTTCTAAGCCCTTACAGGTGCAAGCCAATGACCAGACCTGGCCTACTTGCTCACTCTTGATTCTCTATGCCCCATCAGGGTACAAAATCAGGTTTTCAAACAAGGATAAAGGCAATCAACATATGGCATACAGTGATCATTTTGACATTACACAAGATTCATGTGGAGATTCATGGATAACAAGATAGCTATAATGGCAATATCATGCTGTTTGGAATCAGAAGACCACAATCTAAACCATATGTTAGATTCACACCAGCTATTTTAACTTTTAAAGTCATCTAAACTCTCTGACCTTAAATTTTTTCATTGAGTAAGCACTAAGCATTTTACTGAACAAGCATTAGGTAAGATAAGAGGTAGGTATTTGATACCTACATGATGCTTTGCAGGACTGTTGCATTAGTCTTCACAACAGCTTATAAGGCAGACACTGTATAGATGGTGAATCAGAGTACCGGGAGGAGAGGGAGGCACCAAAGGTCAATAGTGAGGAAGCAGGAGAATCTGGATATAAACCAAAGTGGTTCGACTTTAGAGTTAACACACTTTACCACATAACATAATACCTTCTTCATTACATCATTACGAGGAATAAAAAAGATAAATAAAAAATACATCTTACAAAGCCTAACATACTATGTAAATTTAGTGAAAATTGCTTATTGCTATTATTAGTCTATTACTAATCTGTTAAAGTTCTAATGTATTTCAGAGATTGCTGCAAACTTGCCTGTATTAGCAAACCAGAGAAGTGGGAAAGTTCCTCTCGTTCCCTTCTTGGTTAAATGAAGAAAGAGTAGAAGGAAGAAAGGAAAATACTAACTATTCTCAGGCACTTTCACACAATATCTCAATGAACCCCAAAACAACACTCCCACTATATAGATAAGGAATCTGAGAGCCAGAGAAATAAGCAGGTTCTTTCTACCATATCACACTTTCTTATGAGATAGCAGATGAGGTATCTCCACTATATCTAAGGTAAAAACCCAGCTTAGTATGTCCACTATTTACTATAAATAAATGTTCAAAGAACATATACACATGCTTAACAAAGAAAATGTCCTTATCTGAGGTTAAATTATGGTTCTCCTCTTTATTTGTAGCTTCTAGGAAACAAAAGAAATGTGTGCCCCATTGGAATAATCAAATTAAAGTCTAAAACCTTTTTCAAATGGCTAGAGGAAAAATTATGATGAGCAGAATTCTTCTATAAATCTATTGGAAGGCCATATATGAAGGAGACCATATAACTGCATGAGACATTTTGCTGACTTAAGATCAGTAATTTTCTTACCTTCAGATTGAAGTTTATATGTAGAAATTAGCTCCATTCACAGTTTCTAAATTCCTTTCACTGAATTAAGAGCATGAGAAATTTAAATAGACATTTTTTCAGTTACAAAATATACATTTTTTTACTGTTACTTATACAGTTTTATTAGGTTGTTTTTGTTAATTCACTGATGTTGAATGCAAACCTGTGGGTTTAAAAAAATATCTTTTAATTGTACAAGCATTTATTCATTCATTTACTTAATCATTCAAAAATCATTTTTGGATATCTGATATGGACTGGTCCCTCAGACAGAGGTTTCAGAGAGGTAGAAGAACCTGACCCCTGCCTTCCAAAGCTCACTGTCTAGTCTTGGGAGTTGAGATGGGAGAAGAAAATAATCCAAGTAGTATCAACATCATATAATGAATATTTTCATAGGCGAAGGTACTGGTTGCTATGTGAGTACTTAATTGGGAACCTAACTTAGTCTAAGGAGTCAAGTAAACTTTCTAGATGCCGGAGCATAACATCTAAGGGCTCAAAAATGAATAGAGTAAGGCCAATAGGGGTGAGGGAAAATGATCTGGAGTAAGGTGGTACTCCAGAGAGAATAACCAAATTGCACATGGTCTGGTTTCCCCCAGTGGCCTTGACATATACCACTCATTAGGCCCTATCTCTTAAAGAATAATCTTTAACTTCAGGAAAAGTATTTTAGTAGAATTACCATCGTAAATATAGAAGCCATGCTTGAATAGCATCCTGAACTGTGGCTCTACAATATATGGTCTTAAACTGTGATTGAGCGTAACTGTCAATACTAAGTGATTTATTATCACCTTTAGATAATCAGGCATCATGTTCTATTAATTGGCATGCCAAGTACTTGATAGCACCAGATATTATGGTTAATGCAAATGATTATTTTTCCTGTGAGTTTAATTAAGGGTCTCCATATTGATGTAATTAAAACTGCAGTGGCATTTGAAATGCATCACCTAAATAAAGTACCATAAGATTTACTCTATTAAGATTTGTAAGTGATCTAAGTAATTGCAATTGGCATTATTTTATTCCACATATGTTATTTCTCTGAAGAAATCAGTCTCTGCTTATATGTATGGCTGTATTATCATCAAATATTTCATTATTTTCATGAACAAAATTGTTCACTAGTAGCACATCAACATCACATGTAGGAGCAAATGTTTGTTCAATATTTAAATTTAGGAGTTCTCATTGCCCATTATCTATTAAGAATTACAAGTTCCAGTTTAACGGAGAATTTCACATTAATGGCATGCTTTATAATGAGATTGTTACCCCTAGCCTCAAACACACTGATTAAACCCTTCAGTATATTCACCAAGTAGATATTTTTATCTACTGCCTTCACCTCTGGTACAGTGTAATTTTAAAAAAGCAAATTGAATTAGAGTATCATTTATTGTTAACTTTGTTCTATGCATATCCTCTGTGCTTATAACTCTGACATGCACAGGTAGTCCAACAAGGAGGAAGAAAACATTAGCCCTAACAAAGGAGTAATTTATATCAGCAATCCAAATCAGATTCTGCCTCCTTCCCACCCTAGAATACATGTACACATATGGAAAATTGTCAACTCAGTAAAGATAGGTAATCTCCATTCTATTTAGGAAACTGAGGCTTAAAATGGTTAAATAATGGTGGTGTACAATTTAAACCCAAACAAATGATCGAAAGTCTGCAATAATAACCTACACACTACTACTTCTCAGGTGTTAAAAAGAAAAGAGTTTCTCTAATGTGAGTTATTTGATTTTTTTAATGGGTAACAAAAATAAATACATGAAACATAGTAAGTCCCCAAAATACTATCTTGAGTCTCTTAAGTTCTGACCAGCTCCCACCCACATTTCCAGAGAGCAAAAGGAAAGGAAATCCACATAGTAACTTTGAAACATTGCATTTTACCTCTGCTTACTAAAACTCCAGCAGTAAAGAAATATTTGCAACATAATACTACGGAAATATAGTAAACTCATCATAAGGTCATTTTCCTGAAGAAGCAGTTTTTTCAAAGTAAATAGAGATGAAAGAACAGATGTATAATAAAACGAATCCACACACTTTCTTTGTTCCTATTCTGATCGCCCACACATTCTGCTGCAAGAATATGTAACTACTCCCTGTTCTGGTTACCTCTGAGCATATCACTAAACAAAATTATTATATCCAATGGCTATTTTTAATGTACAAAATGAATCCTTTATTCACAGAGAGCAGTTGAAGATTTTAGCCCTGAAATTGTAACTTTTTTTCTTGTACAATATCTATGACTACTCAAAAGCTCAATCACAGCTTCTAATGAACACTTCCAAATCTTTTTCACATCTATGAACTATGTTTATCTTCATGCCTCTGGGAAGTAATAAAGATTATTCCTACCTTACAAATAGGGAAACAGAGTCACAGGTCGATGTAACTTAGTTAAGTGAACAGACTTGCAGACAAGACAGTACCTTAAAAATCATTAACAGCCCTCTTCTCAAAACTGTCACTGAAATGGATACCCATATATAAAAATAGAGAGCCTATATCAGCACTGGATACTGCCCAAGGGAACATCACACATCAGCATTCCTGAGTGGTCTGCTACGGCAGACATTACTAGAATGAAGAAGAGTCAACTCAATCCATAATCACTATGAAGCATCTAAAAAGTAAGTAGATGGAATCCCAGCAGAAATTGATAAACACCTTCTAATTTGATTGGGTGAAGATAACTAGAGACCACTGTGAGCAGAGATCACATGACAAGGCTTTTTCTTCTACTGGGCCTATCCAAGAATGAAAGAACTGCCATCCTGGTTTCTGCAGAGAACAGCTACAGTGAGCTTAAAACATAGCCTCCAAATCATTTTGCAATTGTTCTGTTTAAATGATGACATATATTTTAACCCTTCATATTGATCTACTTTTCAAAACATCAGCATATTTTCATATGCCAAGAGATGTTTTTTGTTTTGTTTTTTTCTACTTGCTTGGGTGGGGGTGGAGGTGTCTCTATGTTAATACGTGGATATTGGGTAGACTTTGTCTGAAAAATGTGATTCTATGTTTAACTCTGCCTTTTAGGTCCAGATGAAGGGATAAGGAAAAAGTTAATAGTTAGCTATAGTTTTACTTTGTCAGGTCAGACATTCAATAACCTAAATGGGGAACACCCTAGAATTGAGCTTGAGTACTTCTCCCATTGCAGGTTGGGGGGTGTTGTTGTTACAGTTACCTTCTGCTAGATAAGGAATATAAAAGGCAGATAAAACAAACACACACACACAGACACACACACACCTCGAAGGAATAATAGGAATTTCTAAATTTAAGAGAAATAGAGAGCAAATAGAGGAGAAAATAAGCTAAGAGGAGGAAGAAGAAGAATTTTCTGAAGAAAGATATACCTGGGGATCGAAGGATGCCAAATATACAAAATACCAAGACCAAATACTTGAGATTTGTATGGGAGCAATCCCAAACGATCACAAGAAGACAGAAGTATCAGGTAATGAGAAATAAAAGTATCAGTTGGTTAATAAGGCTGACTTGAGAACCCAGCTTAAATCCTAGACCACAACAGCACTCCCACTGGGTTAATCTTGAGTCAGACAGATATACCCATACAGCCACTAGCATGGCCATGTAACCACAGGCCTCCAGCACAGGTGCTTGCACTTACCACAGGGGTCAGAGAACACCGGACACGTATCCTCAGTGCAGGCTGGGTGCACTGAAGAAGAGACAGAGAGAGGGAAATGTTCAGAAGGATCTGACCATCATTTGCCAAACTCACAAATCGAACAATTAACGCATTCCAGGAAATGCAGAAAATAGGAAGAACGCTTATTCAAGGGGACCAAGGGTGTTACCAAGGATCCCTCATGGACCCCTGAGGCGAGGAAATAACACTTCCTTCCCCTCTCACCCCCCACTTCGTACACATCCTAGGCAAAACAGATCGAAAAGATCTACTAGAACTACTGTCTTGGAATTACACAGTAGGGGGGAAATTCATACATCCATTCCAGCAGAAAAGAAAACAAACAGACAAAACACACATTATCTCTAAAAGGAAAAAATAATCAAGTTGTCCTCCGTTTTTTTTCTCTCTTCAACATGAACTTTCCAGGACAAAATGGAGCATTAGCTATAGAGTTCTGAGAAAAAAGTATGACTCTAAGCCAAGAAACAACAGAAATACATTGCCAGGCATATTAGAAGAACAATAGAAATACATTGCCAAGAATACAGAGCTCAGAAACCTGCCACCTAATTATATTCCTCAAAAATTGTTCAAGACCATTCTCCAGCTGGTGGAGAGGTGGATCTAAAACACTTAAAAACATGAGCCACTATATTATAAAGGGGTACGGTAATAACCAAAAATATTAGTAGATCACAGTGGTGCTTGACTATTTCTTATAAATACATCCATCAAATTTCATACAAATGTCATAATATTAAATACCAAAAGGGAAAATTTATATTCTAAAAAATGAACAATAATCTGAATTTTGAAATCCAGAATTATACTACAATAAGCTAGAAATTTCGATATGGGGTGGGGAAAGCAACTAAAGTAAGTACATGTACCTAAATTTATCATTTTCTTGGAATCACTAGAAAGTGCTTCATTTTTAATTTAATAATTTGAAAAATGTTCTTAATATCTTAAAAAACACTAGTATATGTTCCTTCCATATTTCAAAGCACCAACAAAATAAGAAATATTAAAATATCTGAATATTAAAATAAAAAGAAAACACATTACTGAGTCATGAGTTGAAAAAGAAATCAAAGCTTAAATGATGGGCTATATATAATACAAATTTAAAAGGAGTATGTATACATAAACTAATTTAGACAAAGATATACTCACCACATACATTTAAGTGTTTTTAATAAAAAAGAAAAGAAAAAATAAGCAACTAAAAAGTTGAAGAGGAACAGGTATTAAATAGCAAATAGCAAATAAAAATAATATATAAAATAAACATAAGAAGAAAAGGTTCTTACAAAAATAGTAAAATAAAAAAGATCATAAATCTAAACAATATAGAGAACAGAAAAATCAGGAAAAAGTTTAAACTGTAAAAGAATACTATATGCAAAATCACAGGTCTTCTGAATAAAAAATCAGAAGGTTAATTTTTGAGGAAAACATAAATTACCAATATTGATTCATAAAAGAAGTAGATAATGCTCTGATAAGAAATGTTTATAAGTTATCAAGGTATTATATTCAAATATCTTTATACATTGATAAATTTATAGATTAGGCTTTCTAGAATTCTAAAGAATAAATTATTCTTATAACATATAAACAGTTCCAAAAGCTAGAAATAAAGTAAAATATTGATAATTCACTTTTACATAGCTAGCATAATGAAAATGTGGCAAAGAATGTATATTTAAAAAACAAAGGCTAGGAGTGCCTGGGTGGCTCAGTCAGTTAAGTGTCTGAGCCTTCAGCTCAGGTCATGATCTTGGAGTCCTGGGATGGAACCCCACAGGCTCCCTACTCAGCGGGGAGCCTGCTTCTATCTCTCCCTCTGCCCCTTCCCTACTCATGCTGTCCCCCACCCAAAATAAATAATTAAAATCTTTAAAAAACAAAACAAAAGCTGAGATCTAAAAGCACTCTGAAGTCTTTTTTCCAGTCTGTTGGTTTACTTTGTTTGTTCTAAACAAGTATAATACTCATAGAATGTATTACTAAAATATTTCAACTAGAGCTTAGATAGGGTTTCCAATGAATTTATAAATTATTGGTATAAATATTAATATCTTTACATGTCAGATTATCCCATCCAAGAGCATGGACTACCTTTGCATGACATATAGAATCTTACATTTTGTTAAATTTTCTGGTTGCTTGTTACTATTGATTTTTTATTAATTGTCATTAAGTCAATCTTATATCTGGAACTAGCCTTAATAATAATTCTGAATCTATGATCAGACAAATTATATTGGAATGTGAAAATAAAATAGACATTTACCAGTTATAGACTGACAAATATTCTGAATTATTATTAAAATATGTAATTCTAATGGAAGAAGAATGGATTCAGGAGTAAACAGCAATAATGAACAAAAACTTTTTTTAGAAAATTCATTATTGGGGCACCTGAATGGCTCAGTCGTTAAGCGTCTGCCTTTGGCTCAGGTCATGATCACGCGGTCCTGGGATCGAGCCCCGCATCAGGCTCCCTGCTCAGTGAGAAGCCTGCTTCTCCTTCTCCCACTCTCCCTGCTTGTGTTCCCTCTCTCGCTATCTCTCTGTCAAATAAATAAATAAAATCTTTTTAAAAATAAAAATTCATTATCAAGTCTAGGGGCACTTGGGTGGTGCAGTTAAGTGTCTGACTCTTGGTTTTAGCTCAGGTAGTGATCTCAGGGTTGAGAGATACAGGCCTGCATCAGGCTCTGCACTTGGTGTGGAGTCTGTTTGAAATTCTCTCTCCCTCTGCCCATCCTGCTCATGCTTTTTCTCTCTCTAAAATAAATAAATCAATCTGTTTTTAAAAATCACATATTTAAAAAAAGGAAAAAAAAATTCATTATTAAGTCTACCTAAGTGGGTTTTTAAAGTTTATTAATAATAATCTGGAAATAAAATTTCAGACAACATCAACATGGGGAGTCACGGTTGAAGGTACAGATGAAAGCAAAAGTATACTACTGTTCTTGAGTTATTTAAAAAGAATATGCATAATGATTAGAATATGATAGAAAAATACAAGTTCAAATGTTTATTAAAAATCTAAAAGTCCCTTTTCTCCTTTTCTCTTCCTTGGCAGAGGCAGAAGAGTGAGCCAGCTGTATTGATATGCTCAGCATGGCTGGAGCCAAGGAAGCAATTGCATGTTCAGGATTTTGGCTGCATACAGGGAGTTTGAGTGAATAAATAAATATAATGGGGGTAAAGAGAGCAATATTCCTCTTTGTCAAAGAAGGAAGTTATAAATATGAAAAAGGAGAGGACTAGAATAAATCCTGTGATGTTGGTTTGGTATTGGAAGTATTAATGTGAACACATAGTTTTTTATATAGCAAGAAAAATATAGAAATAAATATAGAAGTGTATGTGGATACACATATTCCCTACCTCTGTCCTAGAAGCCACGACACCTCAGTAAAAATGAACACACCGAGCATCCAAATCTTAGTTTCTACATACCTCTCCTCATTAAAAAGAATTAGGGAATCTTGTTGAAATGGCTGTGTCAGAAGAATGAAGGGGACAGATAAAAGGGCACAAAAGCAATCTGGAAGGGCCAAATCTCAAATAATCTAAGTATTAACATAAAAAATGATACTAATGGATTATAATCTGCTGAACAAAATGGCATTCCATATTATGTTTTAACATAAAAAAATAACAATATTAGGGGGAAACCAGAATACTTTATCTTACAATAGGATGCCAAGTAATAAATCTGGAAAAAATGGAATTGATAAACCCCTCTGATAATTATCATAATAACTATTTCAGGCAAATATCAGCAATGGATGCTAAAAATGGTAGGTAAAATTTTGATGAAAAAACAGGATATCTACAAAGTATCTCTCTAAACAAAGGCATACTCTAATTCTAATCTTGAAGAAACATCAAACAAATCCAAATTGAACAACATTATACAAAGAAACTGGCCTATAGTTT
Source organism: Mirounga angustirostris (assembly GCF_029215605.1). Taxonomy (NCBI): domain Eukaryota; kingdom Metazoa; phylum Chordata; class Mammalia; order Carnivora; family Phocidae; genus Mirounga; species Mirounga angustirostris. The sequence goes on along the minus strand of NW_026991717.1, from coordinate 65,401,532 downwards.
AAAGAAATACATAAAGGCCATAAAATGTAAGAAAAGATTAAGAGACTGTTCCATATTGAAAGAGACTGTAGACCCATGATGCCTAAATACAATTTAGATTGGATATTGGACGGGAATTTAAAAAGTAGAGGACATTATTGGAATAGCAATATATTTTAATGGTGATATTGTATCAGTGTGATTTCCTGATACTGATCGTTATAATGTGTTATGGCAGGAGTGTATCCTTGTTTGAAGAAGTGCGCACTAAAATATGAAGGGGTAATGGAGAACTTACGCTCAAGTATGTCAGCCAAAAGTGTGTGTGTATGTGTGACTAATGTAGTTTCAAAAAAAAAATTTTTTTTTTAAATGACCAGAATCTGGATAAAGAGTTTTTGGGAGTTCTTTGTACAATCATTACAACTTTTCTGTAAGTGTGAAATTATTTAAAAATAAGTTAAAGTATTTAATGGTAGCTAATGTAGAAACATAATGAGTTGAGTATCTTTCAAACCAAGAGAGAAAAAAAGGCAAAAAAATGAAAGAACAAAAAGCAAGTCTAGAAAGTAAAAATACCAAAAAAAGAAAAGATGAAAAAAAGAAAACCCAAACATAACAGTAGTGACCATGAATGTTAATGATTCAACCTCACTTTTTAAAAAGAGAGACTCTAATATAGCTATAAAAAAGCAAATTGCTGGGGCACCTGGGTGGCTCAGTCGTTAGGCATCTGCCTTCGGCTCAGGTCATGATCCCAGGGTCCTGGGATCGAGCCCCGCATCGGGCTCCCTGCTCGGCGGGAAGCCTGCTTCTCCCTCTCCCACTCCCCCTGCTTGTGTTCCCTCTCTCACTGTGTCTCTCTCTGTCAAATAAATAAAATCTTTAAAAAAAAAAAAAGCAAATTGCTATTATATGCTGTTTATAGGAGATACACCTAAAACAAATGTTAAAGGGAAATTATAAACACATAAATATAAAGTATATACTTTTATAACTTAAAAAGTTAATGTAGCAATATTAATCTCATTCAATATCATTTTTTAAAAGATTTTATTTATTTGAGAGAGAGTAAGAGAGCATGTGCATGAGTGGGGGAGGACGGGCAGAGATAGAGGGACAAGCAGACTCCCTGCTGAGCAGGGAGCCCAACACAGGGCTCGATCCCAGGCCTGAGATCATGACCTGAGCCTAAGGTAGTTGCTTAACCGACAGAGCCACTCAGGCACCTCTGTATTCAACATAAATGTAAAGCAAATGCATTAAAAGAGACTAGAAGTTTATATTTACAGAAGAAATAATAAATTGAGAAGATATAATACCCATAAACCTTTTGTACTTAAAACATACCTTCAAATATGCAAAGCATATTTGCATAGGATGGTATAACAAGGGGAAATACATTAACAAATACATAATGTTGGTGGGAGACTTCAGCAAAGTTTTCTTAGGAATCAGCATAAGCAGAAAAAAAGTATAGAGAGATTTGAAAAATATTCAACATACATTCTTTAAAAAACATTTGAAACATATGCAAAAATTGACCAAATTCTAGATAATATGCAAGATGAATCATGTAGTTTGCTTAATGACTACATCATGACTAAAAAGCATTTATTTGTGAAATGCAACAAAGGAGAATCTAAAAATGTAAATTATATATGTAATTCATTATGGGATAAAATTATATAGCATCCTACTTTAAACTGAAAAGAATTTGATAACTGTTAACATTCATTTATAATTGTAAAGATGGAACGTGGTAAGCTAGAAACCCAGAGGAATGCTCTTGATTTAATGAAAGGTATAAGACAAAACCCATGGCAGTCACTATGCTTAATGTGGAAATATTACAAGTCTTCCAATTAAAGTCAGGAATGAGATAAGAATGCTGCCATCAAGGATACTCTTATTGTATTACTATTTATATAAAACTAGATGTTCTAGTCCACAAGTATTATAAGAAAAAGAAATTAGATTAAAATATTGGAAAGGAGGAGATAAGGTGGCTGTTATATGTAGAATATGCAATTACCTACCTAGAAAACTAAAGAGAATCAATTATGAGCTACTAAACATAATATTTAGCAAGGTGAATGGATACAAGATTAACATATAAAAACAAATGGCTTGCCTAAATTCCAGGGAGGAAGAAAAAAGGTAACCAAATAAGTCAAAACCAAAGCAAAGTATATTGTGATGATGGTGGTGATGGTAAGTAGGGGATTTCAGAAACCACATTATTAAATTCCATAACAACAGGAAGAAAAAAATGACACATCTCCCAAGACTATAATAACAAAGTGAAATTGTAACCTTTTTTAAGAAAAATTTCTCTTTAAGAAACCTCAATTAACTCACTATGGAATCATTAACAATAGTTAATACCCTTCCTTACCACTATTAATTTTCACAATAATACATTTATCTACAAATGTTTTGTAGTTTTTAAAAAACTAAGTCACATAAGCAGTATTATGTGAAAAACAGGAGTTACTAGACAATTTATTAAAAATAAGAGAATTTGTGGAGCAAGATTGTGGAGGAGTAGGAGACCTAAATTTTGTCTGGTCCCAGGAATTCAGCTAAATAGGGATCAAACCATTCTGAACACCTACACACTCAACAGGAGATCAAAGAAAAGAATAGCAGCAACTCTCTGAACAGAAAAGCAACCACTTTCTGGAAGGTAGGATGTGTGGAGAAGTGAACCCGAGGCAATATTCGGGAGGATAGACGGTGGGGGAGGGGGCCTCCGTCGGCCGCTACTGGCAAATGATAGAGCAGCGGAGCACAAAAGTTGGCTCCGCTGAGAGATGTCACTCCAGTGGCTAAGTGGGGGGGGGGGGGGGTTGGACCCTTGCTGGGACAGTGTGGTCTCAGGACCCTCAGGGTCACAGAAAGACCAGGGTGCCTGAGTGCGGCAGAGCTCCCAGGTATCAGAGCAGGGAAGCTGCTGCAGAGACGGAGCTGAGGAGCGGGCTCTCAGCTCGGGGTTGTCATGAACTGTGATCCGTGGCACAGTCGGGCCACTGCTCCTCCAGCAGGGACCCAACAAGCGGCAGATCCGGGGAGACTCCCCTTCTTCCCCTGGGAGGAGCGGCGTGGGAGTGCACTGCAGGGATCTGCGGGGTTTGGAGACTCCACACGGGGTCATGGGCCAGAGACAGAAACGCTCGGTCATAGGCCAGGTGAGCATGGAGTGCCACAGGAGACCAGGGAGATGGGAGTGACTGACGGCTTTTCTCTGGGGGCGCACTGAGAGGCGGGGCCCTGAATTCTCGGCTCCTCTGAGGCGGAGATTGGGAGGCCGCCATTTTCACTCTCTGCCTCCAAAGCTGTACAGAGAGCTCGCAGGGAACAAAAGCTCCCAAGAGCAAACCTGAGCAGATTACTTAGCCCGGCCCCTGGCAAGGGCGAGGCAATTCTACCTCCAGCAAAGACATTTGGGAACCACAGCAATAGGCCCCGCCCCCAGAAGATCAGCAAGAACACCCAGCCAAGGCCAACTTTACCGATAGATGAGAACGGCAGAGGGGGATACAGCACGTAGAATTCATGGCTTTTTTCCCATGATGCTTTAGTCTTTCAAAGGTAATTTTTTAAATTCTCTTTATTTTTTCTTTTTCTATTTTTTAGTTGAATTTTATACACACACACACACACACACACACGTACAATGGAATATTATGCAGCCATCAAAAAAGGAAAGAAATATTACCATTTGCAACAATGTGGATGGAACTAGAAGGTGTTATGCTAAGCTAAATAAGTCAATCAGAAAAAGACATGTATCATATGATCTCACTGATACAAGGAATTCTTAATCTCAGGAAACAAACCGAGGGTTGCTGGAGTGGTGGGGGGTGGGAAGGATGGTGTGGCTGGGTGATAGACAATGGGGAGGGTATGTGCTATGGTGAGTGCTGTGAATTGTGTAAGACTGTTGAATCACAGACCTGTACCTCTAAAACAAATAATACATTATATGTTAAAAAAAAAAAAAAGATAGCAGGAAGGGTAAAATGAAGGGGGGAAATCGGAGGGGGAGATGAACCATGAGAGACAATGGACTCTCAGAAACAAACTGAGGGTTCTAGAGGGGAGGGGGTGGGGGGATGGGTTATCCTGGTGATGGGTATTAAAAAGGGCCTGTATTGAATGGAGCACTCAGTGTTATATGCAAACAATGAATCATGGAACCCTACATCAAAAACTAATGATGTAATGTATGGTGATTAATAAACATAATAAAATAAAATAAAATAAATGGAGGCTCTAACTGCTAGGATAAATGAGGCACAAGAGAGAATTAGTGATATAGAGACCAAATGATGGAGAATAGAGAAACTGAGAAAAAGAGAGATAAACAACTACTGGATCATGAGGGCAGAATTCGAGAGATAAGTGATACCATAAAGTGAAACATTAGAATAATTGGGGTCCCAGAAGAAGAAGAAAGAGAGAGAGGGGCTGAAGGTATATTGGAGCAAATTATAGCAGAGAACTTCCCTAATTTGGGGAAGGAAACAGGCATCAAAATCCAGGAGGCACAGAGAACCCCCCTCAAAATCAATAAAAATAGGTCAACACCCTGACATCTAATAGTAAAATTTACAAGTCTCAGAGACAAAGAGAAAATCCTGAAAGCAGCTTGGGACAAGAGGTCTGTAACCTACAATGGTAGATACATTAGATTGGCAACAGACCTATCCACAGAGATCTGGCAGTCCTGAACAATGGTAGAAACATTAGATTGGCAACAGACCTATCCACAGAGATCTGGCAGGCCAGAAAGGACTGGCATGATACATTTAGAGCACTGAATGAGAAAAATATGCAGCCAAGAATACTATATCCAGCTAGGCTGTCATTGAAAATAGAAGGAGAGATAAAAAGCTTCCAGGACAAACAAAAACTAAAAGAATTTGCAAACACGAAACCAGCCCTACAAGAAATATTGAAAGGGGTCCTCTAAGCAAAGAGAGAGCCTAAAAGTAACATGCACCAGAAAGGAACAGAGACAATATACAGTAACAGTCACTTTACAGGCAATACAATGGCACTAAATTCCTATCTTTCAATAGTTACCCTGAATGTAAATGGGCTAAATGCCCCAATCAAAAGACACAGGGTATCAGATTAGATTAAAAAACAAGACCCATCGATATGCTGTCTGCAAGAGACTCATTTTAGACCAATATCCCTGATGAACATGGATGCAAAAATTCTCACCAAAATACTAGCCAATAGGATCCAACAGTACATTAAAATGATTATTCACCACGACCAACTGGGTTTATTCTTGGGCTGCAAGGTTGGTTCAACATCCACAAATCAATCAATGTGATACAATACATTAACAAAAGAAAGAACAAGAATCATATGAACCTCTCGATAGATGCAGAAAAAGAATTTGACAAAGTACAGCATTCTTTCTTGATTAAAACTCTTCACAGTGTAGGGATAGAGGGTACATACCTCAATATCATAAAAGCCATCTATGAAAAACCCACAGCTAATATCATTCTCGATGGGGAAAAACAGAGCTTTCCTCCTAAGGTCAGGAACACAGCAGGGATATCTACTATCACCACTGCTTTTCAACATAGTACTAGAAGTCCTAGCCTCAGCAATCAGACAACAAAAGGAAATAAAAGGCATCTGAATCGGCAAAGAAGAAGTGAAACTCTCACTTTTTACAGGTGATACGATACTTTATGTGGTAAACCTAAAAGACTCCACCCCAAAACTGCTAGAACTCATACAGGAATTCAGTAAAGTGGCAGGATATAAAATCAATGGACAGAAATCAGTTGCATTCCTATACACCAACAACATAGACAGAAGAAAGAGAAATTAAGTAGTCGATCCCATTTACAATTGCACCCAAAACCATAAGATACCTAGGAATAAATCTAACCAAAGAGACAAAGGATCTGTACTCAGAAAACTATAGAATATTCATGAAAGAAATTGAGGAAGACACAAAGAAATGGAAAAACGTTCCATGCTCATGGATTGGAAGAATAAATATTGTGAAAATGTCCATGCTACCTAGAGCAATCTACACATTTAATGCAATCCCTATCAAAATACCATCAACTTTTTCCAAAGAAATGGAACAAATAATCCTAAAATTTGTATGGAACCAGAAAAGACCCCGAATAGCCAGAGGAATGTTGAAAAAGAAAAGCAAAGCTGGTGGCATCACAATTCTGGACTTCAAGCTCTATTACAAAGCTGTCATCATCAAGACATATGGTACTGGCACAAAAACAGACACATAGATCAATGGAACAGAATAGAGAGCCCAGAAATGGACCCTCAACACTATGGTCAACTAATCTTCGACAAAGCAGGAAAGAATGTCCAATGGAAAAAAGACAGTCTCTTCAACAAATGGTGTTGGGAAAATTGGACAGCTACATGCAGAAGAATGAAACTGGACCATCTCCTTACACCACACACAAAAATAGACTCAAAATGGATGAAAGACCCTAAATGTGAGTTAGGAATCCATCAAAATCCTAGAGGAGAACACAGGCAGCAACCTCTTCAACCTCAGCCACAGCAACTTCTTCCTAGAAACATCGCCAAAGACAAGGGAAGGAAGGGCAAAATTGAACTATTGGGACTTCATCAAGATAAAAAGCTTTTGCATAGCAAAGGAAACAGTTAACAAAACCAAAAGACAACTGACAGAATGGGAGAAGATATTTGCAAATGACATGTCAGATAAAGGGCTAGTATCCAAAATCTATAAAGAACTTATCAAACTCAACACCCAAAGAACAAATAATCCAATCAAGAAATGGGCAGAAGACATGAACACACATTTCTGCAAAGAAGACATCCAAACAGCCAACAGACAGATCAAAAAGTGCTCAACATCACTCGGCATCAGGGAAATACAAATCAAAACCTCAATGAGATCCTACCTCACACCTCAGTCAGAATAGCTAAACTTAACAAGTCAGGAAGTGACAGATGTTGGTGAGGATACGAGAAAGGGGAACCCTCCTACACTGTTGGTGGGAATGCAAGCTGGTGCAGCCACTCTGGAAAACAGTACGAAGGTTCCTCAAAAGTTGAAAATAGAGCTACCGTACGACCCAGCAATTGCACTACTGGATATTTACCCCAAAGATAAAAATATAGTGATCTGAAGGGGCACCTGTACCCCAATGTTTATACCAGCAATGTCCACAATAGCCAAACTATGGAAAGAGCCAAGACGTCCATCAACAGATGAATAGATAAAGAAGATGTGGTATATATAAACAATGGAATATTATGCAGCCATCAAAAAAATGAAATCTTGCCATTTGCAACAACATGGATGGAACTAGAGGGTATTATGCTAAGCGAAATAAGTCAATCAGAGAAAGACAAGTATCATATGATTTCACTGATAAGAGGAATTTGAGAAACAAGACAGAGGATCATAGGGGAAGGGAAGGAAAAGGAAACAAGACGAAACCAGAGAAGGAGACAAACCATAAGAGACTCTTAATGTCAGGAAACAAACTGAGGGTTGTGGGAGTGGTGCGGGGTGGGAGGGATGGGGTGGCTGGGTGATGGACACTGGGGGGGGGTATGCGCTATGGTGAGCACTGTGAATTGTGTAAAACTGATGAATCACAGACCTGTACCCCTGAAACAAATAAAACATTTTATGTTAATTTAAAAAAAATGCAATTCTAATGCTCTAAAAAGAAAAAGAATTTGTACCTACAATTGCAGTCTAAAACTTGAAAAAAAATGCATTATTTTGAGACATTATTTGGCCCTTTCAAATTGAGCTAGAAATTGATTTCTATTTCTAGAGGAAAAAATGCATTTTTTCCAAACTTATATCATCTTTATAATGTGGAGCTTCTGTTACAGACTGAATGTGTCCCACCAAAATTCTTATGCTGAAATTCTAACCTCAAGGTGATGGTATTTGAAAGTGGGGCCTTTGGGAGGTGATCAGTTCATGAGGGTAGAGACCTCATGATAGGATTAGTGCCTTTATGAAAGAGACCCCATAGAGTTCTCTAGCTTTTTCTGTCATGTGAGAAAACAGTAAGAAGATGGCTGTCATCTGTAAACCAGGAAGCCAGCAGGTCCTCAGCAGAGAGCAAATCAGACTATGCCTTGATCTTAGACAGATTTGTGAGAAATAAATGTTTGTTGCTGGAGCACCCCCACCCAGTCTATGATATTTTTGTTAAAGCAGTCTGAACTAAGACAGTTGCCCTATCTTTCTTCCCAACCAGCAATAATCGATTTGAATATATGATACAAATCTCATTCATAAGAGTAACAAAAATCATATTGTACCTGGGAATAAAATTAAAACTTTTATACAGAAAACTATATATTTTTACTGAAGGACATAAAAGAAGACTGACTGAAGAGAAATACCACTAACACTGAGGTGATGATCTGAGATTGCAAACATGTCATTTTTTTTCTCTAATTCAATCTATAAATTTGATACATTTCAAAATTGTGTGTGTGTGTGTTACTTAGAAAAAATAACTGGGTAGGGATTGGAATTTTATATGGTAATTCAGGTGGACTTTAACCTTACTTTTAGTAATTTGTTTTATACAGAGAGAAGGTGTTCAGGTATTAAGCGTGTAATTAACAACTAATTTAAAAATGACTTGAAAGATATTTTCTCCATTTTAATAATGTTGCTCTCTGAGCATTTTTATTGTCCAATTTTCTTTTTATTTGTCTCTTTTTTAAATATTCCTTATAATAAACCTGTAGTACTTTCACAATTAGAACAATATATATAATTTTAAAATAGATATCACATTATCAAAAGAGGAATGACACCTCTTAGTCCAGAACTCTACAGATTATATAATCTAGATTTATTCCACCAAAAGTACATACACAAGTTTGTTTTTTTTCCCAATAACTCAATTCCAGGCCTCCAAAGGGGAAACAAGTTTAGTGGACTAAAAATCTATAGTCAGGTTCAATGCCAATAAGTATCATCTTTTCATGAGTGCCTAGGTGTATTCTTGTCTGGGACTCATGCATAATGCCAGGAAGCATTTGAGGATTATATGGAGCTATGGCTTTACATTCCTGAGGGCAGGAGAGTCTAGAAATTCACTGAGAATTCAGCATGTGTTTACAGAAATTCAGGCTTTAATTAGCCAATGCCCTGAGGTCAATAAGGACAATAATAAACAATCTTTATCATCACTTTAGCACAGTGCTCAGAGGTACATAAGAAACAGAGCAGCCAAACCAACCCTGGCAATTAATAGTGAGATTAAGATCATTAGACATACTCGCCACACAGTGGCCAGTAAGGAATACTGACTATATCAGATATACCCAGTCATAAATCTTCTATTACAATGCCCAAAAAATAATTAACACATCAAAATCAAAACGAAGTCTCCAAGATGGAAATCTTTAATAGTTTTAGTGCATACTTACATTAGGTATACTTTCTTTAAAAGCATATTTTTGAGTCATTTGAAAAATTGCCATGACAATATTTCAGTGAATCTAATAAGGAAATTATGTCCAGGCTGTATCAAACATGAAAAATATTAATCCTAAGAAACTTCACTTGGACCTTTAAAAATATTGAGAAAAAGTTTGAAACACTTCAAAACAAGGAGTTCTCTTTATAAAATTCAACTTCTGAAGTATTTGATGGTTTAAGAAAAATGAAGTCCTTCTTTAAGGATGGAGCGGAGGGGCTCAGTCAGTTGAGCATCTGCCTTCAGCTCAGGTCATGATTCCAGGGTCCTGGAATAGAGCACCATGTCGGGCTTCCTGCTCAGTGGGGAATCTGCTTCTCCCACTCTCTCTCTCTCTCTCCCTCCCACCCTCTGACCCTCCCCACCATGCATTCTCCCTCTCTCTCAAATAATCTAAAAAAATAATAAATAAAATAAAATGCTATTATTTGTGTCTGTTCCTTCAAATACTTATTTCAGAATTATGGGCATTGATCATGCTTCCTGAAGAGATTCATACAAAAAATCCAGTGTAGCAGTAATAGCATAAGTGCAATATATAAATGGAGAGAGAACTGGTTCTCCTCTGAACAAAATTAGCATATTTTAATCTAGTAAAAACAAAAGCAAAATTGCCACATTAACACTCACAATATATGAAGTTTTCACGAGCACCTACTTTGTCAAATGAGTCTTTTTTTTTTTTTTTTTTTAAATCAAGGACAATGACGGAACCTGAGAGAATAACTCCTGGTAATGTTCTATTGGACAACATGACATGTTGAATTACTGGTGTCTATCAAAATCTTGTCTAGTAATGGAAATTTTTTGAAATGGCTTTCTTCTGTTAGCTATAAAATTAGCGAGTCAAATGTATTTAAAATCTGGAATTGTAAGCTATTGGCAAAACTCTACTTAAGATATGACTTTTGTTGTAAAGAAAAAACAATGCTTAACAGAAATGGAAAGTAAAACTGCATTTCTACAGTTGCTAGTAGTCCTTGAGGCAGACATTCAAACAAGTTCCCACCAGAATGTGTATGAAAACAAAACAATAAACCTCAGACCAACATCCAAATCAAAGAAAGAGAAATTATTGTTAACGTACAGAGGAAATTTACCCCAAAGATAGGACTGACAAAATAAGAGAAGCCCACCTGTGGGAAAAGAAAATGTAGGAAAGCTTCCTTCATCACTATGTTTAGGATCAGATAATCTATAACTTCTAGAATCACTGGTCCTCTTCCTTTACTGGATCGATGTCACTTTTGCGATAGACAAATTAGATCTTCATCTCCCCAGTCCCAATCCCAGTCCCTCAGTGAAGTATAGAGAAAACACCTCGTAATTGTTGAACAACTGAATGAATTAATCTTTCCATATTCATTTAAACGTAGAAACTCATAGACAGTGGACAAGCATCAGTTTTGGCAAAATGTTTCGGTGAGGTTTAGCCCTGACCAAAAGAGCTTTAGAGCTAGAAGACAGGAGCAGAGAGGACCTGGTACAGGTGAGTATTAGAGAAATGGAATGGGCATCGATCAGGGAGTATCCTTTGTATTGGTCCAAGGAACCACACCAGAGAAATATATACCAGACACTGGACACTGGGAACTGTGCTCTGAGCTCCTGAAACAATCTGCTCTCCTGCCCTACCTCCAAGTGATATTCTACCTACCCAAGTGGAGAGTGAGTAGAGCCAAAGAAGAGCCCTCCCTATACCTTGGGTGTTGACAAATAATGGGAATAGATGAGTTTTTCCTTTCCCATGGATAAGAAAAAAGAAAACCAATACCATAGAGCTTATGAAAAATACAAACAGGGGAAAGGAAATGTCATGCTGAAGACCCAGAGTTACACCCTGTCCTGAAAATAATCTGGTATAAGAACCAGCACAAACTTGGGAAAAAAGCATCTAGCATCTACAATAGCATACACAAGTACATGATATGAGAACAGAAAGCCATGAAGAAATAATGAGCTGAGACAAAAGAACAGGATGAGATGCAAAAATGATAAATTAGATGACAAGGAAATGAACTGCCACAATAGAATTATAAACCACAATGGTTGTGAATGAGAGACTGGATCAAGACAGTAAACTCTGATCATATGACTCCCTTCCCTCTTATCATAAATGCCATGAAATAACATACACATACAAAGATTGTTTTCAGATAATTGAGTTATAGCACTGCAGGAAAAGATGTAAGATAGAAAGGAGACATTATTGGATTTATAAAAAATTAAAGCTAAAGAAAATTATGGCTCTAAAAATAATATACAGAAATAAGTTATTATGGAGTAAGGGTTGTAAGTAATTTAGTAAGAAGGGAGTGCTCTCTGAAAAAACTTGTAAGGGAGGAAGGAAGTAGAAAAGAAAAAAGGAAGGAGTCACATAAGAATGTGAGTTCAAATGATGTCTAGCCTCATTTTATTTCATGGAACACCCTGAAACAAATTGTACCAGACAGTCTGTCTCATCTTGACTTGGGCTTTTATATCACCACATTAGTAGCCATTGGCTACTAGCTGTTCCACAAGCAAAGCAGTTACAAGTGCCCAAGGAAAGTTCTCCAAAAGTTACAGGTGTGAATCATCAGCATCAATTCAAATAGCAGCTGAAGAATGTGCACAAGAAACCAGTCAAAGTGGTACTTGGAATCTGGGTGGAACACCCTCAGCACCAGCCTCTTATAAGAAGTATAAGCAAAAAGTCAAGTGACGTGGAGAATAGCGAACTTTCAATATCTTCTAATAGAAGTCACTGAAAAAGAAAAGAAACAACGAAATTATAAAAGACATTTCCCCAAATAAAGGTGAAATTTTTCAGATTGAAAAGACCCATCAATTGCCAATAGAATGAATGTAAAAAATATGCATAATTGGACATTTCCATTCTAAAATTTTAGAATAACACAAAGAGAAAATTCTAAAAGTTTCCAGAGAGGGGAAATAGTCTAGGTACTACAGTACAGATTAATTTTATGATTAATGCTCAGGCTAAGACACCAAAAACGATAGTCATCCAAAGGCATGAATAAGCAGAATAAATTATAGATTTACTAGTATGTATCTTTTTGAGTTATATGTATGTTGCTGAACACAATATATTGAGTGATATTAAGCTATATTATCACTACATCTCACCCACAAGGAAAGGATGACAGCTACCAGATTTTTGGTTGATTCCCCAGGCTTTCACACATGATGAAGACTCACTCCTTGTGGGCCACTTTGTTTAAGGCCTGCTGGCTAGTGCATCCCAGCAGCACTAACAGCAAACAGAGCAGCTGCTCTGAGCAACTGCTGGTTGCTCTTATCTTTTCTGTGTGTGCAGCTATAACTCTGTATCTATAACCTGAAGCTATATCAACTTTGCATATGGCGATGATTCTAGTATGAACTCTTATTATGAGCATGCAGTACGTTAACCAGACTAGTACTGATCTCTTACATCTACAAAGAAAGAAAAATCACATCAGAGTCAGACAACTTATTTATGATATTGGATATTAAATATAATGGATCAGTGACTTCAAAATCATAAAGGGAAATGATTTAACTTCTAATTTATATGTGACAAACCATCATTCAAGAGTGAAGTCTAAGTAAAAGTAATTTTAAAGTATGCAAAAATTCAAAAAGGGAAGATGTGACATATAGAGAACAGTGGGGAGTATCATAGTTAAGACTCAATAAATGTTTATTCACAGAGTTGAAATGAAATAACATTCTAATCCCAGGTGATCTCAATAAGAGAGAAAGCTATAGAGAAATTGGGGAAGAGAAAAGGAGAGACACAGAATTATCTAAGGTTTCTCTCTCTTTCCAAGCTGTATATATTAGTTCAATTTTGACTTTAATAGAAAAACATAAACTTAAATGTATGTTTTAAGATGTAAGATTAACCATTATAAGAGTAGAAAAATGTATGACTGTCAATCAGTGGGAAGAAAGACATAAAATAACAAGTTCAATCAACCCCAAAAAAAGACAGGAAAGCAAAACAGGGAATAAAAAAGCAGAACAAACAGAAAACACAATATAAATTGTTAGAGATAAGTACAAACATATAATTATCCAAGATAAATAGGATTACTAAATATCCATATTAAAACAACAGCATCAAAAAAATAGATATTAGATGAAGACTTGGAAACATACCAGAGCTATTTTACATTGATAAAATACACACTTTACCAAGAACAATCTAAATAGTGTTGAAGTGTATACAAGGGAAAAGAGATTGAGATTCAAGAAAATATATGGCAAACCCACAGCATTGTGGAAAATACGCCTTATTAGTAATCAAGAAATGAAGTAGATTAAAAGTTGTCAAGCATCAAAGGGTGAAGGTTTCCTTGCCCCTCATTCTCCTTTTTGCTTCTCCTCTCCTCCCTCTCCAAATTCTTGGTGGAAGTCCTTGATTTGCTATAAAGATACTGCTATAGAAAAAGATTTACAGAAAGAGACAATATATACATAAAAAGATCTTATTAGTATAATAATGCATTGGAATCATGTTGTGAGAACTAGTCAATTTTATTAAGAAAAATATTTCTTTGGATTATAGATATTTAATTCTAAAGTCTGTGCTGAATGGGATTTGAAGGTATGACAACTCCTCTATACTCCCCAAATGGTACTTAAATTTTGGGGAATGGCTCAGAAAAATATTGAGGAAATTATGAAGAAGGAAAGAGAAAGTGGGATCCAAAAGAAATGAACTCCTAGTTGCCCAATCACACAAATTCTCACAATTACAAAGGATGGGTTTACGGGGGCCAGTCTGGACATGCAGGAAAAACTAATGATATATTATTAATTGCAAATTAGAAGCCTTCTCATTAGAGTCAGATATTAATGCAAGGAATTCTGCTATCACTCCTTCTATCCAATATCATTCTTGCAGTTGTGACCAATAAGAAATATAAATAATAGATATAGAAAAAGAAGAAAAAAATAATCATCTTTGGTAAACGGATGAATAGCTAAAAGAATTAACTGCACAACTGCTATAACTAGTAAGACTAGAATCAGTACATTGGAAGAATAAAATGTTAACATACAAAAATCAATAGTTGCCTTTAGAACAATAATCTCTTAGGAAATATAATAGAAAATAGAAAACACAATTCACAGAATAAAAAAACAGTAATAACTCTCAAATTAACCTAACAAGAAATAATCAAGACCTACATAAAGAAAACTACACAACTTGATGGAATAACCTAAAAGAAGGTACAAATGATGGAAAGATGCACCATGTTTCTGGATGGGAAGACCTAATTTTATAAATATGTCAATTCTTTCCCCAAATGAATTCAATGCTTTTGCAATTAAAATCTTGATGGTGTGTTTTAGAGGATTTGTTAAATTGATTCTAGGATTTACATATAGAGAAATATTCAAAAATTGCCAAGAACATTTTGAAAAAGAACAATACATTCATTTGAAAATATTTATTAAGTGTTCCATATTTTCCAGACATTGTTCTGGGTAATGGAGATACACCTGTAAATAAAAATTATAATCTAATTTTATGTCAAAACATGGCAAAATCAGTTACATAGTCAAAAAGGAGAAGAAAAGGCTGAATACACTTAATATTTTTTCTGTTGATTTTGAAGAGCTAACTTATATTAACTAGCAGGAAAAAAGTGGACGCAGTTAATGAAAAGCCAATTCATATAAGACTAGTAATATTTAATACATATTGAGCACTTACCATGTCAGACACCAAGCTATGAATATTAATGCTTTTCTCTTAATCCTCACATCAATTCTATAAAATAGAGGTTGATATTATCACCATTTACATTTGAGGAAACTGAGTTTTAGACACGAACTTTAGCTCTGCCCAAGTAAGTGATGAGGTCTATATTTGAACTAAAATTCATCTGTTTTTAGAGCTTAAGAATTTTATCAGTATGTTCTACAAAACCATAATGATAGCACAATATAGCAATGTTTTGAAATGTTCAACTTAACTTCTAACTAAAGAAATGACTACTGAGGGTGCCTGGGTGGGTCAGTCGGTGAAGCGTCTGTGTTTGGTTCAGAGTCCTGGAATCCAGTCCCTGATCAGGTTCCCGGCTCTTCAGGGAGTCTGCTTCTCCCTCTGCCCCTCCTCCTACTCGTTCTCTCAATCTCTCTCTCTCTCAAATAAATAAATAAAATCTTTAAAAAAAAAAAAGGCTACTGAAATAGCAATGGTCAACTACCATGTTGATTATAATTAAAAAAATACTCAAACTTGATCAGGATACAGTGTGGACATGCAAATTTTGCAGCCTTTCAGGAAAGCTTCTGACCAAAGGTTTTAAGAGTCTTTGATACAGTGTTTTCAACCCTAGGAATCTCTCTGGGTGAAGTAATCAGCAAAAATTCTGAACTCATCTAAATGGTGAAAAACACTACAGCATATTCTTAAGATGAATGACAGTATTAAAAAAATAAGTTTAAAAAGAGTATTTAACCACACTGGATGTGATAATTATATAATATTAAGTAACGAGAACTGGATACAAAACAATGCGCAAAATATGAGCTCACTGCCAAATTTTGCATGAAAAATACATTTATATAAAGCTCAGTATATAAATAAAATATTTATATATAAATATATTTATAAACAGGAATTCTATAAAAGAATTAATAGCTATTTATATATTTTTTAAATACCAAAATAATAGGGATTATGAGATTAGTGAAATAATTTGGGGGGAGAGGTATTAATTTTGGTCTTGAAACTTTTCTGTATTTCCTTAATTTTCTATAAATGAATATGTATTATTTGGCTAATAAAAATACATAGATATAACTAAATGAAAAATAAAACTGGGTTAGAGTAATGCCATTGTTTGTCACATAGAATCCAATTAAAACTTCTAACTATACTAAAGCAGAGTTGGTAAGACTACATCTGCCTTTCCTAATAGAAGGAAAATGCTAATTAATTTATAGGTAATATTTAAAGTTTATTTTATGTAACATGTCAGCAGACACAGTTAAAAGAGGAAAGTGTGTTTTATGGTCCTATGGAAGGTAATAAATGTCAGACACATGTAGATAGTTATAAGTTTATGAACACCCAGGGTAATGCACACAAGGAAAACCTTATATGAGCACCAAATGAAAAGACATGTTTTCTAAGCACAGTCAGGGGACTGTTTTTAACTCCATGTGTAATATAGGTTAGATAGAGGGTTAAAGACTGCAGTGCAGTGGTCTGACAATAAACCCCCTGCAAGTGTGTGGTTTGATAGGGTGTTAATTGAGTAGCAGGTGAACATAAATAGAAAGCACCAAGGGTGTGTAGGGGGGAGTCTTTTTGTTGATGAGGGAACATAAAAATGCTGAGCACTGTAATAAGAAACAAAGACAATCTGAGGTTTATTTCTCTGACTTCGTTCTACCCTCCATAGTATGGGCCTCTCTAGTTTAAAATGCTTGCTAGGGAATAATAACATGGCTTTTAAAATATGTGGGTGATTAGAGAATAAGTCAGATAGTCCTGAAGGTTAATAAAAACCCAGGAGTTTGTTTTGTTTTTGTTTGTTTATAGTTAGACGTGATATTTAGTATGGTTGTTATTGCTGCTTCCTGGCATTACTGGTTCAGAATATCTCAAGACATATATGATGGCTGGGTCATTCAGCATCTAATGTGAAATATCATCAGGATTGCATTAGGATAGAAACACCGAAAAACATAAAAGTGGCGAAAAACATGAAGAGTGACTCAAGCTCTATAAAGTTCAAGAGAATATTTTTAAGAGAGAGGATTTTCCTGGGACTCCTAGGTGGCTCAGCCAGTTAAATGTCTGATTCTTGGTTTCAGCTCCAGACATGATCTCATGGGTGGTAAGACTAAGCCCTACCTTGGGCTCTGCACTCAGCGCGGAGTCTGCTTGAAGATTCTCTTCCTGTGCCCTTCCTCCCACACGTGCACACATGCTCTCTCCCTCTGTGTGTGTGTGTGTGTGTGTCTCTCTCTCTGTCTCTGTCTCTCTCTCAAATAGGTGAATAAATCTAGAAAAAAAAAAAAACCCAAGAAAAAGAAAAGGGATTTTTCTGCATAGTTCACCTAGACACAAATGATATGAGAATATACAAGTAAATCCCTGAGTAAAATATGTTTTAAGTTCTAATGTTGACACTTCAGTTTTTCCAGGAAATCACCATTTCACAAATACATACAACCACCATAATGAAGACTTACCTTTCTCTGAGAAATATCTTCAGGTGCTTGTACAGTAGCATATTCTCCAAGAATGTTGCCAATTTGAAAAGAATGAGGTCCAAGCACACTATATTGTTATATCTAACAAGGCATTAAACACATCCAAGATGTGTATAAGACATTTTTAAGCTATTAAGTTTTAATAATGATAGCTAATATTTATAATTCCTGTGTATCAGGAACTGTGCTAATTGCTTCACAAATATTTGAACCTTACAAAATCTTAAGAGGTAAGAACTCTTAATTCACATTTACAAATGATATCAATTTGTAGAAAGATGAAGTACCTGCCCTGTAGTCACATAACTAATTAGTCGTGAAGCTAGATTTGAACCCAAATAAACTAACTCCAAAGTAGAAATCCTGAATTCCTGTACTATACTCTCTCCTTACACTCTTATCAAGTTCCTATAGAATATTGACTAAATAAATGCTTTGTTATAACAAAGAATCTTGCTCTTTTAAGAGAGTTAAGATAAAATCACAAAAAGTTCACTTCCCAACATGGTCTAGAGCAGTGATTCTCAAGCTTTAATGTTCAAATAAACCACTTCAGGATCTTGTTAAAATGCAGATACTGATTCTGTAGGTCTGAGATGGAACCTGAAAGCCTTCGTTTCTTACAAGCTCCTGGGTGATGTTGCTGTTGCTGCTGCTGTAGACCATCCTTTGAGTAGCAAGTAGAGAGTATTTTATTTCAGATGGGTAGAAAGGAGAGGAGTAAAGCTCTAGGTGTTTTTTTGTGCCCTTCTTTTCATTCCCTAATTTCTGTGAAACCACAATCTAGTCCAGAACACCCATCCCAACTTCTTTTTATACTTTTTATACTTCCTTTTTATACTCATTCTTCTCTCATCTCAAAGAAGAAAACTAGAATGTTAATTATATTATATAAATATAAATGCTGTAGTCAAATTCTGGCAGAGAAATAGCCAGTTCAGATGTGTATTAAGGAAAAATTATTCTGTGTCTTCTTTGTATTATTTTGCAGATTACTGAAAAGTATCAGAACAACTCAGCAACAATAAGAGACACAAGAAGTGGAATGAGTATTACCTTAGGAGCCTAGATGTTTGTTGTCCAGAAACCTGACTTATCTCAGGCTTTCCTCTCACCCAACCCCATTACTCCATATGCAGTCGTTAACCATACCCTACAGATTTAACCACATAAACAGCATCTCTGTTCCATCTGCCACTGCCTTGGGTTAGTTCATCATTGCTTCTCACTTTACCATAGTCAGCTAATATGGGGAAAGAGAAAGGTTCCAGTCTACCCTCTGGACTACAAGACCATTCTGTACAGAGCTGCCAGAGAAACCTTTCTGAAATATTAATCGAATGCCACTTCCTTGCCTTACATCCTTCAATAGCTCCCTATAACATTCTGACTTCCCAGGTTAACACACATGGCTGCTTGTGATCAAGCTCCATCTGTCTTGGTGGTTCATACCTTCCATTACCTCATACAAACCCCTTACTAGAAGCATACTGAACACAGAATACAGCTTTGCTATTGCATCATTGTGTTTTATACCTTTATGCCTTCCCACACACTATTTTTATTTGGAAGTTCTTCTTTTCTCCTGCTCTCTCCTATCCAGCCCTCTCTCCTACACACCTAGTCAACTTACCAATATCCAGTTCAAGTAGTATTCCGGAAGATCCAGTGACTCCCTGAATCATCCCACTAAAGTAGTCAGAGCAATGAGTAGAAAAAAACAAGACCCCATAGATTTCATCTCAGTAACACTAGGTCACAAGATATACAGACAAACCCAAAGTATGATTGGGAGAGGCTAAATCACCAAAATCTACAAGACCCATTTAGTATCAAAAACAATACAGGAGGAATTGGAGGAAAGGCAAAGGGACTAGTGATAAACCTATGAGCTGGAAACCCCCAACTTTCTATCAGATAATCACTGGAAAACACAGTGGGCCTTTCTGACAGCAGTAGGAGAAAACAGGATAGGATTTTGTAAGTTCCAAATCAAGGATGAGTACAAGAGGTCCAAAGTATGATGTGATGGTCCTAGAGAGTTTTGGAGTCTGGGACCTATGAACTCTCAAAACTGACAAACAAAACAACCCTTACATCACAAAGCTTAGCACTAAGGAGATTATAAACCAAAGTGAGCACAATAAACTATGTGGACAAAGAAAAGAGAAGATAAAATTGGGAAAAGTAGCATAGGAAGAATGTCTAAGAAAGTTTAAGGCCATTTCTTTTCTTCATTGAAGGAGCAAGATGGGTAGCTATTCTGGTCTACCCTTCTAAAAGCATAGGAAAAGCCATTTTGCTTTAGAATGGAGAGCAACCAAGGATCACTACATAATCCCACATAAAATAAGTATAAAAATGAGAGCATAAAGAGTAAAATAAATCTGTCAGATAATGGAAACATACCAAAAAAAATGCCCACAAAACAGATGAAGAACCTATTTACTGAAATACAAACTTTAAAAATCAAAATAAAAGTATAGAAATGATCTGCTTAACCAGCAGGAGGCAAACCTATACAGAAAGGGACTAGTTCAAATGACTTTTAAACAGTAATTTGACTGTACATTCCTGGTGGGATATGCCCTAAGGATATGCCCTAAGGATTAAAAAAGTATAGCAAAAAAAAATTACAAAACAAAAACCAAAAAAAATGAAAATAAAAACAACAACAAAAAGTTAAACTCTTCTGGAAATCATTCTATTAGTAGACATGTTGGTATTGTTTAACTAAGATTGTTGTGTTAAAAGTATGGGATAAACAAATGAGAATTATTATGTTGGTGTTATTTAAAGCAGGGATTTTTCACAGTGAGAGAAAGGAGATATTACTGTATGTAACATGGATAAGGTTAAGAAACACCCCGTCGTCCTGAATTTGAATTGGAAGTGTCAATATGAACTTATGATTTGGTTTTAAATATCTACATTTCCTAATTCTATCCTCCAAAATGTCTAGAAACAAAGCCTCACCACAATGAGTGCCTCTAGCCTTCAGAACGTGGGCTCTAAATAGGAGACCTCACTAAAAAGAACCAGGGATCCTTGAAGAAATAGCTGATTCTAGGTCTGGGATGAGACATGTTCAAGATGAGCCTTGAACCCCTAATGAATTAATGAGCTAACTGGAGCATTTCTCAGACTGGTCACTGGGCCAGCAGTAGCTGGGAACTTGTTTGGAATGCAAATTTTATGCCTCACCTCAGACCTACTGAATCAAAAACTCTGGGATTGGGCTCCGCAGTCTAGATTTGAACAAGCCTCCAAGTGATGTTGATGAACACTGAAGTTTGAGAACCACTGACCTAGGGCCATGATTATCATAGCTCTTAACATCAAAAATGAGAAGCAGCCAAGCATTGCATTCCTTCTGACAAAAGTACCTATTGTCACTTTTGAAGTAATCTTTCCCCTCCACCAAAAAAATAAAAAATAAAAATTGAACATGGGTCAGATTAAGCTCTACTTGTAACTATCAAGTTATAGGAAATAGGAACTAGAAATAAAAGAACATTTATAGTACAATTAGATAATTTTGAACACCATTGATGATATTGAGGTGTTATAGTTGATTTTTTTTTTTTTTTGGAGGATGATGATACTACGCTTGTGTTTTGGAGATAACATGCTAAAATATTTAAAGATGAAATTATATATTGTCCAGAAATTATGTCAAAATAATTCTGGGGAGGGGGTAGGGAGGTAGTGAAGTAAATAAAGTTGGCCATTATGTGACAGAATTGATGATGGTTGAAACCGAGTGATTTACTTAAAAGTTAATTACAATAATTATTTCTATTTTTATATATATTTGAATTTTTCAATAATAGGTTTCACATCAAGCATCAACTCTTCCAAAAAGTTCTTCCTTTAGCACCACTTCCAGCTTGATTTAGATAACCTTTTTCTATGCTTTGCCATCAGTCTGTGTATAACTCTGTCTTAACTGTAAAGAGTTCCTTGAGGGGAGGTCTGGGTTTTGTTTGCCTTACAACCCCAGTGGCTTATCACAGTGCCTGTACACAGCATCTTTTTCAGTTCAGGGTCCTCCCAGGAAACAGCACACTCAAACACGGTAATTGAAAAAAGAGTACAACAAAAGAACTACTTCCAAGAATTTAAAAAAAAAAAAAAGAGTTCAACAAAAGAACTACTTACAAGAATGTAATCAGGGTTAAGAGAAACAATATGGGTTGGCCTAGGCACTTGGGTCTGGCAGCATCAGGAGTCCATTACCTCCTCTTGCCCAATGTGCAGGAGGAAGGGAGATCTACCTGCAATGTAATGAGAATTGTAGCTTTAGGGATGGCCTCCTGAGAGAACTGCAGCCTTTGTTAGAAGAACAAACCTAGAGCCCTCCAGGGAGGTTGCTGGGGAAATATATATCTCAAAGTCACTTCAATCCATGTTGGTAACTTCCACTGGTGGAATTCAAATAGAAGCAAGAGAGCATGTTAACGCAGTCAATAGAGAGAAGGTTGGAAAGTGGATCTTGAGGATGAGACAAAGTCACAGAGGCACGAGGCTTCTGATCATCCTTACAGATTTAGGTCCCCAAATCATGAGCTTCAAACTGTTTGGTATGTATGCACACATAAACATGTGTGCATGTGTGTGTATGTGTGTGTGTGAGAGAGAGGAGAGGGGCATGTGATGATACCTTTCTCAGATGGATTCTCTTCCTTTCAGTCCACAGACCACAGATTTAGGAAAAAAATCAGATCATTGTGGCAGATTATTAAAATAGCCACAAATATCTCTTCAATCATTATAAAGAAACATTCTTTGTCTTTTATGCCAGTTTTTCCTCTCTAATAAAGAAAATCTGGATGCATACTGTATTACCTCCAGTAGTATTTTTAAGCAACAAGCTAATATCAGAATATCAGTGTAAATATACCTGCAATTTTCAGTTAACCTCATGCTATTATTTTTAGACTGCCTGCGGCAGTATATCAGTACTGTCAGAAGGAAAAAATAACACAGAGTAAGGCATTTTCACAGTCTTTTCACAAGCCAAGGCACAAAATGGGCTCATTATCAACATGTGGTTACCAACAGTTCAATATGAATATATCTTCAGCTCCCTGATAACTGCTGTAGAGTCGTGTAATTCAGCAAAATGTAAACATGTGTCCCCCAGAAATGATACACTGCCAAACAAATGTGATCATGCCCCCCCAGCCCTCCCTTGAAAAAATTAATCAAGCCTGAGGATTTCAGGGTATATTCTGAAGAAAAATGTTTTTTCTAAAGATCACAATGTTGCTTCTACTCCATCAGTTCAAACCAATGGCCTTATTAAATACATGACGCCTAAAACATTTATCTAAAAAGGGATTTTTTTTTTCCTGTCCCAGATTCTCATAGGACCTTTACCAACATCTATGGTAACTTCTAAAAAAATTACCTTATTCTGGAAAATATAAAACTCTATGCTTTGGATGATATTTGGAACCATATCTCAAAGTGCCTCCACTTAACCTCATAGCAGGGACTTAAACTCTGGGTATTTAGGCAATAATACCACTTCTGCAAATCCAAATATTGAAGCAATACTAAATATAATAATAAAACAATAAAAATATACCATCTTTTACCTGCAAAGATGGTTTAACCCTCTACCAATAAGATGGAGATTATACGTTCTTGTTCCAGTAAAGGTGATGGACTCATACCATACACACAGATACCTTGTTCTCCTTGATACTAAACATTCAAGTGTGTTATAATTGACTGTGGCTTTCACTCTAAATAGCTATTGAGATACACAAAAATCGAGCCTATAACTTCTGCCTAAAAGCTACAAAATTCCAACCAACTGAATTCCATATTGTACCGGAGTCATTTGAAATGACTGTAAAGTAAGGTGGTGTAATTAGTAAAGCACACAATCTATAGCCAGAAACTTGTGGTTTGGGTTCTTTCTGCCACTTATAGGCTTGTGAATGCGGGCAAGCCACTACACATATTTGAATCTTAGTTTTCTTTTTAATTTTTAAACTATTTATAATCATTCCTGCCCTATATAGCTGTTGTAAGGATCAAATAATATAATGCATGCAAAAGAATTCTATAATGTGCTGAGTGCCAATATAAGGTAGTTCACTGGCTTCTGATTTAATTCTTTTATATGATCATTCAACTATAATTGAGATTGCCAACACAGATTTTTAGTTCTAGTTCTGTTTTCATTTCCTTCTGCCTTTCCATTTATCCTCCCTTTCCAGTCTTTGCATTGTTCTTCTTGAACACTACATCAAAAACTAATGATGTACTATATGTTGTCTAATTGAACATAAAAAAACATTAATTCTCAATAAAAACTTCAAATCAAAGTACTATGGAGAAATATATTAGCAAAGTTTACTGTCTCTCATTACTCTTAAAAGTGAATTTATTTCTAGCCCCACTTTAGACACTGAAGCCAGAGACACCACATAATTAAAGCCAAAATAACAGACAGCCTCAGGACTGGGGACTCCAAGAGGCTGATGAGGTAAAACTCCAGCCCAGAATAGCCCATGCACAGAGAGGGTGTGCCTCAAAGAGATGTGAGTCCACAGCATTGGGGGCTGAGACTCCAACACTCTATGAAAAGATATGCCAGAAGAAGAAAGCAAAGTCATCTTAGAATGTTTTGGTTTGCGGCTCCTGGTGGCTCAGTCAGTTGAGCATCCCACTCTTGGTTTTGGCTCAGGTCATAATCTCAAAGTCATGAGATCGAGCCCCAGGTCAGGCTCCCTGTTCAGTGGGGAGTCTGTTGGAGATTCTCTTCCTCTCCCTCTCCCCTTCTCCCTGCTTTTACTCTCTCATTTTCTATGTAAAAATAAATAAATAAATAAATAAATCTTTAAAAAAAAAAAAGGAATGTTTTGGTTCACTAGTGATGTCTCTGGCCAATGGGAGTTTGTAAAGAAATGAGTTAGGCTATATGCTTTATCAGGAAAACCATTTGACTAAGACTAAGAACTAGGTTCCACTTTCTGTTTTATCCCAAATTAGTCCCGTAACTAGTTTGAGCAAATCATTTGACCTGTCTGGACATCACGTTCTTCAACTATAAAAATTTAGATTATTTCTACATTCTCATCAAGCTCTAAAATGCTACAGTAGATATAAGTAATTCATTTCTATTTTCACTATGCAAAACAAGGTCTACTGGCCAGAAATAAATTAATTAAATTAAATAAATAAAAACAGCTACAATCTCCAAAATTTGCGGTTGACATGGTTTTGAGGTTTTCCCATTCGTTTGGGAAAATCCAAGGCCTCTATATAAGAGTCAAGTTAATATCATTTTTACCCACCTCTTTGAGAGGACCCCTTACCAGGAATCCTAACAAACAACAACAGTTTCTATCTGTAGCAACCAGTCAAATGTATTATCAGTGGAACATTTCCATGTAATCTCATTATCAACAAGTCTTTGGCATGTGGAATTCTTAACTTTCACAAATAAAGAAAATTATAATCCTTGGAATCAGACAAATTATAATTAGAAACTCCTACTGTACCATAATCCGGAGTACTTGCTGGTTTTGCCACATTGGCCAGAGGAGATGAAAGTACCAGTCCACTACACATAAACTACAGACTTGGTCTTACACCTTCTCATCTGGAGAGGAATGCTCTCTTTCCCATATCATCTCCTTTCATCTTCCTTCTTCTTTCTTGTACCCACAAAACAATCACTGTCATAGTTTTTATATTTATAAACTATTGAAGAGATGTCAGATAAGAACTTTCTAGCTTTATTTCGATGTTATTGTCATTTGATCCAGAAAAACAAAGAGCTTAGTAAAATGAGGAAAAGAATGAATCGAACCCAATGAAGAGTAGGAAGATGTTTAGCAAATGATTTTTCATGCAGAGGGGGAGTTAATAAATACTTTACGTTGATAAAATTAGGAGCAAGTGAGCTAATATGTATATGAATGCTTTTATTTAGCCATAAAATTCTATATAAATACCATTATTGTTATTATTTTAAGCAGAGGGAAAAATAATGGAAAGGAGACTGAAAGATTACTAAAGAAAGAGATCCTTGCTAAGTACTGATGCTGTCCCCACCATATACGTGTTCAGGGCTAGAAGTCAGTCCTGGAGTTTCCTGTCTCCACATGATGTTATAATTCTTGCTTCCTTTTGAGTTTCTTCATCTTCCCTTCTTTTACCCATATTGGATTCGGGCCTAGGTAATACCAGTTTCGTTTACCCAAGTTCAATTTTTGGATCCACAGTTCACAGACAGACCCTTATAAACCCACTGAAAGAAGTTCACATTTAATAAGATGCAAGAAGTCATTGAAAGGCACCTCCTTTCAGTAATTGTTAGTAAACAATGTTTTCAGCTCAGCATCTCAGGAGCTCTGTCAGAAAGCACAGACTTGAGACTCTCAAGTTCCAGTTCCTTAGAGGCTAAGGTGGCAAATGTAAGCCTGTCAGCTTCTCTATGATCCTGGGCTTCAGGCTGTCCCACAGCAGTGTTCATCTCTCTTCTGCATATCCTTGGTCTCCAAGGACATGACTGAGAGGATGGTAGGGAAAATCCAACATCCCAACTCAATAAAATATAGAAAATCAAAAAGCATTTCCTAGAGAGAAGAATCATTACTTCCCTATATTCAGGACAATTCATCCATTGCTCAAGGTAAGACAGCAGAATCTCTCTCTATGCTGGTGCTTTATCCACTTATACTATTTCTGCTGTTATTATTATTAATACAAAAAATAAAAATGTTGAATGGTAGTCCCAGAAAAGCTTTTAAGAATTGTCCTGCTCTGCAACTAGCCATCCTGCCATATCTGCAAACAAAGGATTAAAGTGGATCACAGAGCCCCAAAAAGCCCTTCCTAGCTGTCATGGCCCATCTTTAAATGTTAAGAGCTGTTGAATCTCTCTCTGCAGAACTTGATGCTTCAGAAACATAGATGTATTGTTCTCAAAGCACAGGTAGAACACAGGCCTGCTGTTGCAAATATCTGCTGATTTTTCCCAGTTAGAGGACTGTGGGGATCCGGGGAGGTGGTGAGACAAAGGAAAAGAAACCTCTGAGTCACAACAACAAATTTGTGGCCCTTGGAGAAGAGACCATGCCAACTGCCTGAGTTCACTGCTAGGCTCTGAATAGAATTACCTGCATGTCAGTCAGTCAAGGTAGTTTAAAATACCTGTGCTCCTAAAGCCAGGATGTCATTATAGATTTAGCACTACTAGCAGTGTTCTCTTTGTCACACAATGAAGCAATATGGCTAATTAGCGCTCACTAGGGAGCCTGAAATAATGATGCCTCTCTCTTCCTAGAGCCAATTACCCCAAATATTCAGATTACCTACCTACTATTTCACTGAAAGAAGTGTCTGGATTTTTTTTTATTTAATTCAGGCATTATGTATCATGTAACGTCACATTATGTGATGTTGTGTCACAGTCTGACAGCTTACAACGAGGGATGTGCTGAATATATTGGGTAGTTAATACCTGCCTGAATTAACAAGACAACCAACTTTCCAAAGAAAGAAAGTCTGAGAATCACCTGCTATACCTTCTGGGATAACTGGAGGGAGTACATGTCTGATTTACTCAATCAACCACTGTGTGTCACTGTTGCTTCTCGTAAAGACACATGAACGAGTATTTGTCCACAGAGATGGCACACACATCTACATGTAAACTATAGATGGGTTTGTACAGAATCCTTAATGGGGCGCCTGGGTGGCTCAGTTGGTTAAGCGACTGCCTTCGGCTCAGGTCATGATCCTGGAGTCCTGGGATCAAGTCCCGCATTCGGCTCCCTGCTCAGCGGGGAGTCTGCTTCTCCCTCTGACCCTCCTCCCTCTCATGCTCTCTGTCTCTCATGCTCTCTGTCTCAAATAAATAAATAAAATCTTAAAAAAAAAAAAGAATCCTTAATGGATACTCATTCATTGAGATTCTACTTGAGTACTGTTTAAATGATCTCAGCCATTTAGAAATTAAGTATTGAGAAGCAGGGTAATATAATGAAAAGGACTTGGGATAGAGCAAACCAGTTGAGAACCTGATATATGACCTTTCTTCATTTACTCATCTATTTATTCAACAAATATTTATTACATACCTACTCTCTACAGATATTCAGTTAAAGGAAGATGGGATATGCTCCAGCTCCATTTTCTTTGCTGTTCCTAAACAAGCAGAGCGTGGCCCTGCCTTGGGCCTGTACACTAGCTGATAGCATTGCCTGGGATGCTTTTCTCCAAGACATCTTCATGACCTACTCCCTTACCATCATTCGTTTCCCAAATTAGTTTTCTCTGGCCAACATCTTAAAATGAGGCTTTCCCTGGTGAACATACTTAAAATCCCATTCCCCTTTCCCTCCAGCTCTCCTGTTCCTATTTTTCTCCCATGGAAGAAGAAATATAGACAGCAGAGAAATCCTCTTTGAAGAGACAGTATAGATAAAGAAAGGCAAATGATGAGAGATAGTCAGCTCTTAGAGGAATGGAAAGAAGAGATGGCTCACTTTCCTCCTCAGTAAATCAGGGATAAATACCACCTATCTGGTAAGGAGAAAATTAAATGAGATGATATATGTAAAGTGCCTAGAATGTACTTTCTAAATATTCTAATTATCCATTTAGCTAATCAAAAACCTCAGTGTCTTCCCATTGTCTTCTGAAGAGAATTCAAGATCTTGGATCAATAGAAGATGTACCAGTACCTCATTTCCTAGCCATAGGTTTTACTTCAAGCCGGTTCCTTTCATCTCCAACTTCCTCAATTTCTGCCAATACATACACACTCTCTATCTTTCATCAAACCATATTTATTTAACTCTTTATAAAACCCAAGTACAATGTCCTCTTTTAATGCTCCTGTGGTTGCCCCTACCTGGAATAGGCAGTCTCCCCTGAATGAGCCTTCCCCTAACATTCGAACATCCTTTGTGTCCCAAGCACCCTCTGCCTTCTGCCATTATGGTACCGTTATATAATATTAAAATTGGTACTTTTGGGGCACCTGGATGGCTCAGTTGGTTAAGCTGTCAACTCTTGATTTTGGCTCAGGTCATGATCTCGGGGTCCTGGGATTGAGCCCCGCATCAGGCTCCATGCTCAATGGGAAATCTGCTTCAGGAGTCTTTCTCCCTCTGCCCCTCCACCTGCTCACTTGCGCTTTCTCTCTCTCTCTCTCAAATAAATAAGTAAATCTCTTTTAAAAATTTGTACTTTTATTGTCTTCCTTCTAACTATACCGTAAGATCAATGAGGGTAGAGCTATATTTTATTCATTTTTCTAGAACTCGTTACAGAGCCTGGGACATAGTAGACCCACAATACATACATCTGAATCAGCAACTGAATCCATCCAATAGATCAACAGTAGATCACTGCTAGGTACATAGTTTGTTCATAATAAATGTTGACACTCTCATCACCCGCAGCTGACTTATTTAAGCATCAATGTGAATATTCAATTTGAATCCCTTAGTTTATATTGGTTATATAAAGCTGTATTTACAATTATATCAAATTACATATTAGTTAATAAAATATTTTGTTTAATGATACAACAAACATACTTTAAGTTTTATCATAAGCGAAAGACTGATATTAATTACATGGGCAAAAAGTAGGCATAAGGTCACAGATGAGAAGTGTAGGATTACTGCCTTCAATAAGCTTATAATCTACTAAGGAAGAAAGAGATGTATGAACAATTAACCAGCTGTAGTTTGAGACAAAATGAATAATCATAATAAGAGTGCACATAAGAAAAAAAGTTGACAGGATTGCCTAAGAAATGGAAAATAAGAAAAGGAAAAAAGATGGACCTTTAAAGGAATGTTATAGGGGTGAGGCTGTAGTGTTAGGTACATTCAATGGGGTCAGTGTCTGGATCCATGGAACCATACAGGTAAAAAGGTAAATGAGGGCTAGGATGTGGAATGAGGGATGGTAGAGCTCATTGGGATATTTATTCCAATATCCCAGGGTTAAGGAGTTTGGAGTTTATTTTGCAGACACACACAATTTAGAATCAGTGTAGTGATTGGTATCTAAGAATTTGTGGTAACATGTAGATAAGATAGTTGAAATTGAGGTTGGAAAAGGGGGCATGGAAAGGGTTGGAATCCTGAAGGCAGGGAAGCAGTTTAGGAGGTTATTGTAAAAGGGTGGAAAAAAATATGGAGAAGCAGCAAACTAGAACACCAAGGGGATGCGTGGAAATGAATTAGCATTGTAAAGCAAATCTGAGTCCATTTGGCCAGTGACTAGTGGGATCAACCATGAACCCATTATCCTGGAATAGGAAATGCATACAGTATAGTTTGAGGAGCAGTGGGCAGGGGCATATTCACTACTGATTATTCATTCTTAAACATCATTGACTAGACTATTAAGGGACATTAGGTGCCCAGGGGACATTCAGATAAAGGTCAGATAGAGTGGGTTATGAACCAAGTTAAGAGTTAATAAAGAGTATTATGTTTTTGTTAATGTAAATAAAGGTACAAGAAACATTTAAATGAATATAGTTTTTTTCTCTCTTGCTTTTGAGATATTTCCTTAGGACAAGTTTCCACAAACATACCACATGTCTATTACACGGACCTCTCCCAATCCTCATATCCTTTCACTTCGAGCCAGAAAAATCTATCTACTTCAGTGCTTCCTTAGAAACCCTGACATTTGTTTTGCTTTCAGTTTTGTTCCAACATCCCAATATGCCACATTCTTTATGACAGTCCTCAGTAATTTACAGTAATCACTTTCATAATTTTATGACACGTTCTCAAGACAAAAATCCCAGTGGTTCAGCCAGTACTTTGAGAACAGTTTCTAAGGCACTGTGACAATCTTGTTCCCAAAACCTCATTAACGTAAGCCAACTCTGTCCAAGAGTAGCAAGAGTGAAACATAATGAAACACTTGATTTGTTGGACTAAATCCACAGCACTACTATGCTATTAACATATAAAGATATAAATTACTAAGAATCGAGCTTAGATGTGGGATTTGCAAGTTTGCATATTTCTGCTGACAGTATAAGTGTAGAAGCCATAAATAGTATCTTTGCCTTTCACAAATTTTGGTAAATCCAACAAACATATCTCTATGTCTTCCCTAGTTACTGTAAATGCAGCCTCTCATAGTCTAAAGGGGTAATCAGTAAATATAGGGAAGCAATTTCTATTTTCATTGGCTACACTGAAAATCTGGGACAGATATATCCATCCTTGGTGTTGACTCTGATAAAGGTTTCAGTTTTAAACATGGATTCAATAAAAATCTCAAGGATATTGTGTTAAATACTTCACCTCTGCATGTTAAATCAATCTCTTTAGAAATTATATTTCATATCTTTCAAGTTTTTTATTCTTGGTTCATCAGAAATGTGTTTCACATTTTTTTAAATGTCTGGTAAAATTTGCTTTTGCAAAGCTTTCAAATCATTCCTTTTACAAAGACTAAATAGGAAATTATATTTTTCCAAGAGTAAATGAAAAGATTCACTTTAGTTCAAAATTCCAAATCAAAAACATTTGAGAGATTTCACAAACTGGCACAGCATGTTCCATTTGGCCTTATAGGAACAAGATGATCCAGGGAGGGAAACAGCTCAGCTCAGATATCACCATCAGCATCTGTTGACCATAGAAGGTAATATATAAAATCATCCTGCCTTACCCCAACAAACTTCTTGAGCCTTTTTATCATCTCTTGTCTTGCCTACATGTGAGAGTCATTTGAGAGCTTGCTCAGGATGTAATATCCACCATGCCCAATACAGAGAATATAAAATTAAGACACAGGCTATTTCATCAAAGGTTAATAGAACATTTTCCCCATGATGCCAGCCTTCTGGTTTCCTGCCAACCAACTTCTTGTCTTCCACCAATGCCTCCTCTATGTCACCTCCTCATGAAGGCTTCTGTAATACTTACTTTCTCTGCCCAGGAGAAGTGGCATCTTCTGCTTAACTCCTCCATGATTCTACCCATACTTGGATTAATCCAACTTATTCTGCTGAATATTAATATATCTACTTATCTTCACAAAAATCCCACAGGACAGGGACTATGTCTTATTTATTAGAGATAAGAAACAATAAATGGAGATTGGTGACAGGGTGAGAGACAACACTCCTTACAGCATAGCAATGGAAAACTCAGACTATAGTGTCAGACTACTTGGGTTCAAATCCAATCTATGCAAGTTACTAGCTATGTAACATTGATTTAGACCTGAATGAGTTACTTAATTTCTGTGCCTCATTCTCTGATTCATAAAATGGGAAATACGGTAATACTGACCTCATAGACATGTTAATGAAACCAAGGGAGAAGCTTGGTTTAATTATTTTTTTCTATCTTCTGAAATTAATCATTAATAAAGGTTTCTGCACATGGGAAAATAAGTATGGTTTTTCTCAAGTTTTTTTTGTGAACTATAGATATACCTTTCACAGCATATTAATAACTCTGTTACTTCTAACAAAGAACCAAATTGTACTGCCATTTTATTTTAAATGACTTTTCTGACTGTAAAATCCAACTTGCCAATTGTATATATATACATAAAATACAGGAAAATAACAAACACTGCCCATAATTCTTTAACCAAACAGTTCTTCAAAAACCATTATTAAAATTTTATGACTTTTATTCTCTTCATACTTTGGTTCATAATTCAATTTTATTGGATAGATTTTCATATAACATTACTTAATGAAAAATTTCCCAAGATATTAAGTGTTCTTTGAAAAAACAATTATCTTTCTATATTTATTTAATTATTCCATTATTGGATATTTAGGCAATAACGTTTTGACAAACATCTTTGTACATACATATTTTCCATATATCATGTAATACATTTTATAGCATTTTCATATCTTAAACTCACAATAATCCTGGGATATTGGTCAAATGTTACAATCTTTACTGGAGAAGAAACAAAGGATTATGTGTTAAGTGATTTTCTTAGCAAGTTTATGGTGAAATCAAGCCCATAAGCTAAGGTTTCTGACTCAGTTTAGTTTCCTTTCCACTATATCACTTCACAAACCTGTAATCATTAAGAAATGACTACTGGATGTGTGTGTGTGTGTGTGTGTGTATTTTAATGGGAATGTGCTAATCTACTCACATCCTCTTTCATGATTCCTTTTGTGATCAATAGCAAAAATATGTTAAATGCCCTGAGGGAACCAGAACCCCCATCTTGTGCTCTAATCATCCCTGGGCTCTTATCCACTGAGCTAATCAGCAAATTTTTGCATGTAGAAATTAAATATATATTGGCAGCATTAAAGCCCCATTGAGAAGTGGAGAAGGGAAATCTCCAGTGGAACAGAAATTTGACAAGCATATCAGGCACTCTGTCTAGAAAAAGATATGACCAGAGGTAGGGATCTATACTGATTTCTGGTCTGTGGCTGACAGTTTGCCTGGATAATCAGGGACTGGAAGGAATAAGATTAGAGCACTGATGATGTAAACACCATAAGGCCAGGATTTTGCTCACTGCTCACTGCTGTAGCCCATATGTTAAGAATAGCTTAAAACATCAAATACTCTCAAGAAAATATTTGTTGAATGAAGGCATCTAGGAGAGATATGAGGATGTACCTCACAGAATTGGCCCAGAATTTGAGAATATTTGTGTAGCTTATGAACTGTCATCCAAAGACAGCCACTGCAAAGCAGCAGATACCCTTTAGTGAGAATTTATCAAAACTGTCCCTCAATCAGCTGTACCTCATAACTACTCAAGGGTTTGTTCAAAACACTCATGAACAAACTGGCCATGCTGGCAGAGCATGATGTTAGGTACACATTCAACCATAAGAATTTACCCTCCTCAAAGCTGTGGGTCTGTGTTCCAACAGCAGAAATCAATGCTTAGCCTCCATTACGGCACCAGTTCTTACTCACTGATAACACTGGACTCATCCCCTAAAGAGGAGATAGAAATTACTTTTCATTGAAAGAGAACAGTAAGGATTTGCCTTTTCTGCCTAACCTACCTCTCCAAGCCCAGAATCCATGGTCTCATTTTATACCATATTCATCATCACAATATTCTATCACTGTAATAAAAAATAGTCACTATATAGAAAAAGAAGTAATGCAATGGGTTGGCACTGTGGGATGAACTGGTCTTTCCATTTAGCTCATCATTTGGAAGGATCTAGACTTACAGAATTGTGGAATTGACCTAGTGAATACCTAATTGTGGTACCAGGTAGAAGATGACAACTTATAAGCTCAGTGCTGATCTATATGATGCCTGTATGATTTGGAATATGCTCTAAATCTGTGACTATACGTGATGCCAGAATGCATGAACTTAGGAACCAAGGGGTAAAGAAAGGTTTATAATTCCTCTCACTATTATATCTAATAACCCACTTACAAAATTTTTGCTCCCCATCACTGCAACTTTGGGAGCTGCCGGTTCAGAGGTAGTCATTTCTAAGGGAAGAAGCCTTCTGCCAAGGAAGACATATGAAAATGAACTGGATGTTGAGACTGCCATTTTCATTTTCTTTTGTCAGTGAACGAACAGACCAAAAAGTAGATTAATATATTGACTGGGGGGTTATTTGACCTTAATCAATAAGGAGAAATAGAACAGACAATGTGGCAAGGAATCTTGTGTCTATATCCAAAGGATTTTTTTGGGTTCCCCTAATACTTTTATGTCTAATAGTAAAATTGGTTGGAAGCCTGAAACAATACTGGCAGGACAACCAAGGACTCGTATCCCCTCAGGGATAAAAGGTTGAGTGATCCTTCATTCAATAAAGAACTCCACTAGCTGAAGTGCTGAGAGAAAACTGATTACTTAAGGCATAGTGGAGGAAGAAAGTTCTAAATATTAATTATGGTCTTGTGACTAGTTGCAGTAATAGACTTTATTAGCTAACTTCTTTCTTCCTCTCTTTTATGTATATTTATGTATATTAACCTATTTATATTTTCCTTTTCAACCCTTCTGCTTTTTTATGTCATAAATATAAATTTATAATTTATTCCTTAGTTTATAGAATAACAAGCTAGGATTGTAACTGAACAAAAAGGGAAATAACCATCAGTCAGAGATGGAGTCATAATTAATGGAAATACAGTCTCCGTTTGAATGAGAAGGTAAGTGCTTTTTACTTGTCCAATGGATAGTTTCACTGAGTAACCAAAGGGGATGATGATGTTTGATATTGTGAATTCACTGAACTCAGCATCCATTCCAACACCCTTCAGTATACCTCCCTCTACCTTAGAGTCTAGAAAGCTGAAACTATATTTCAGACTTCCCTGAAGCTAGAGTTCCATTAATGACATAGGCTTTAATGAGCTTTGGAAGGTGGAAGTTAAAAAACAACAACTTTGGGGGCGCCTGGGTGGCTCAGTCGTTAAGCGTCTGCCTTCAGCTCAGGTCATGATCTCAGGGTCCTGGGATCGAGTCCCACATCGGGCTCTCTGTTCAGCGGGAAGCCTGCTTCTCCCTCTCCTGCTCCCCCTGCTTGTGTTCCCTCTCTCGCTGTGTCTCTTTCTGTCAAATAAAGAAATAAAATCTTAAAAAAAAACTTTGCAGGGCACCTAAGTGGCTCAGTTGGTTAAGCATCTGCCTTAGGCTCAGGTCATGATCCCAAAGTCCTGGGATTGAGTCTCTCGTCAGGCTCCCTGCTCAGCTGAGAATCTCCTTCTCCCACTACCCTTCACCACTGCTCATGATCTCTCTCTCTCTCACTCTCTCTCTCTCTCTCTAATAAATAAAATCTTTAAAACAACAACAACAACTTTGTTATTTGGTTGTTGCTCCTATGAAGCAAGTTTATAAAGATGCTGGCTATAAATTACAGAAGTGTTCTGATGTCTGGCACCTTGGGAAGACTGAGCCACATTTGTGGTGGCACATATCTGTGATCATTGAACCACAGCTACCGCAGTGGATTCCTGAATACAATTCCCATGATTTCCCCTTGATTCTCAACACCATGACTGCAGCAGAGGTAGTGGCTCTCCTGGCATGTTATTTCAGCAGTCTTATTCCAGACTTAGACACTCAACATAAAGTCTGCTTCTCTAGTACTTCCAATAATTTTATAGTAACTAATTCCCCATTAAAATATGTTTTTGCTTAAACTAGCTGGAGCAGGTTTTTGTTGTTACAGCTAAATCTTAATGGAACCCAACGTAAAATCAGCAGAAGAAAACTCTGTATTACAAGCAAACAATGTTTACTTTGGAAAATAACACACACACAGTCTTTCAGGTTATCTTCTTCCAAACCCGATTTCCAATCCTACTCCAATAATTTCCAACAGTGGTGCCATCATTATTCCAGACACCAACTTAACTTCTTGGCATCACCCTTGATTCCTTCCACCCTTCATCTAAATCAGTCAATATATCCTGTTGAATTTCCTTTGAAAATATCTATTACCATTACTACTCTAGTCCAAATCCTCTTCACTTCACATATTATTCCTATCACCTTCTAACTGGTTGCCTTGTCTCCAGTATTCCCAAACCAATAAAACGAAGGCAAGGGTGCCTGGGTGGCTCAGATGGTTAAGCGTCTGCCTTCAGCTCAGGTCATGATCCCAGGGTCCTGGGATCGAGTCCCGCATCGGGCTCCCTGCTCCTTGGGAGCCTGCTTCTCCCTCTGCCTCTCTCTCTCTCTGTCTGTCTCTCATGAATAAATAAATAAAATTAAAAAAACAAAAACAAAACAAAAAAAAAAAAACGAAGGCAAAAGCAGACGGAAACCCCTGAAAAATACAGCTCTCACATTATCCTTCAATCCCTTTTCAAGTCCCACACACCCACCCCAACCCCACACACACACAGAATAAAGGGGATTTTTAAGACCTAACCCCCAAGAACAAAGATACTGGGTTAAAACACAAGAGCAACAAAATATTGAAAGCTAGAAAGGGAATAGAGGAGTGGTAAATGACACAGAAGACATAAGAAAGCTGAATTCTTAGCCAGCAACAGGGAAACCAAAAGGCAATATCCTTAGCACTGCAGAACTATCAAAATATTCAGAATTCCATTATACAAGGTCCCTCCAAAAGTCTGTTGAAAGTGGAGTAAAAAATGGTAGAATTAATTAAAAACTTGGCTAAGAACATATACGGTGTCTAGATCTCCTCTATCACTGTGGAGCTGCACCACTGCCCTCTGTAATCCTGGAAGAGGACTAAACATTTATTTTTTGGAGAGACTAGCTGATTATCCCCAACCGGGAACTTCAGGTGCTGAAATTGGGAAGATTAAGACAGTACATATCCTGAAGTTTAGGCTCCCACCTTTCTCACGTATGAGAATGTGGTCAGCCAGCCTCAGCACTCATGAAGCATGAGATTGAAGGAGGCTTCTAAAGCCTAAGAGGAAAGACCTAAAGAATCTGAGGTCAGCTATTATCTAACAAAGCAGCCCAGTCAGATGATCCTAAAGTGAAGATCCAAAAGATAAACCTCGCCTATGAGCTCAGACTTCCCAGTAAAATTTTGTATTTCTCCTTCTTATATCTGAATAGACTGCTAAAGGATTTAAGAAAAGCCTCTAATGGGAAAGCTGGAGACCAAGACAAAGAGAAAAGGGTCATAGGTACCAGAAGCATGGAGGAAAAGAGAACCTCGGAACTACAGTTAATAATCCTCAGGTGGGTAAGGAAAGATGTTACAGCTACAAAACAAGAAAAGGATGTTATCTAAGAGGGAAGTTTAAAAGAAAAAACTTCTAAAAAATTAAAAGCAAGAGAGCAGAAACAAAAAAAATTATAAGGATAAAACAAAGCCACAGGAATCTCCTAGAAAGAAGAGGAAAAGGACAAAACACATAAAATAGGCATGAAAACTAAGAAAATTAGAGGAACATTCAAAATAACAAAAAGATGCAAGAAGAGAGAAAATAGGAGTAAGTCATCAAATACATAATTGCAACATTTTTTTTACCGAACTGAGGTACACTGGATTCCAAGCATAAATGCTCTATTGAGGGCCCAGCACAGTATATGAAAATAGGCCCACACTAAGGCATATCTCTGTGAAAATTCAAAACAGAAAAGCTCAGAGAGAAAAAAATGGTTTCAAACAACTACACTAGAAGGAAAGGAAGACAGTAAGTGGGTGTCTGAAAAATCAGGACATAGCAATATAAACATGTTATTTAGAGGTAGGTAAATAGAAAGAATCTGAGGGGCGCCTGGGTGGCTCAGTCCTAAAGCGTCTGCCTTTGGCTCAGGTCATGGTCCCAGGGTCCTGGGATCCAGCCCTGCTCAGCAGGAAGCCTGCTTCTCCCTCTCCCACTCCCCCTGCTTGTGTTCCCTTTCTTGCTGTGTCTCTCTCTGTCAAATAAATAAAATCTTTAAAAAAAAAAAAAAGTCTGAAAGTGTGAATATGTTTTTTTTTTCAAGAAGCAGACTAGAAGAGGGCTAGAAGATTATTGTTTTTCATAAAAAGCCTTGTAGAATATTTGCCACTTTAAACTGTGTCCATGTAGAATTTTGGTGAAATTAAAAGCTAAATTAGGGGAGGGAGGGAGGGAGAGAGAGAGAGTGCCCAAAGCAAAATCCTCTTGCACTTTATCCAGCATAATGCTTTTGTTAAAATTCCACTTTCAGCATTTTGTCCCTTATTTTCCAGCTTTCAAGAACTCCCATTTAAAATCCTTTTGCTGGGGTGCCTGGGTGGCTCAGTCGTTAAGCATCTACCTTCGGTTCAGGTCATGGTCCCAGAGTCCTGGGATTGAGTCCCACATCGGGCTCCCTGCTCCGCGGGAAGCCTTCTTCTCCCTCTCCCACTCCCCCTGCTTGTGTTCCCTCTCTGGTTGTGTATCTCTGTCAAATAAATAAATAAAATCTTTAAAAATAAAATAAAATCCTTTTGCTAACATATAAAGTCACTGAAAATATGGTTCCATAGCTTCTTTTCTTCAACCTAAATCTTCTGTTCTAGTTAAACTGGTCTACTTATTAACCCTTAAATATAAGAAGGTATGCATCTTTCATTCTTTCTCACTGCAACATGAATAACCCTCTCATTTTCCTCTATCCTACTGACGTCCAACAAACATTGTTAGCACTCTTCTTTGAATTCTTCTGAATTTAAAATTTAATGTGATTTGTTATATTGCTCTCTAAATCTCATATGTAGGGACGCCTGGGTGGCTCAGTCAGTTAAGTGTCTGCCTTCGGCCCAGGTCATGATCCCAGGATCCTGGGATGGAATCCCACATCAGGCTCCTTGCTCAGCGGGGAGCTTGCTTCTCCATCTGCCTGTCACTCCTCCTTTTTGTGCTCTCTCTCTCTGACAAATAAATAAAATCTTTTTTAAAAAATAATAAATAAATAAATCTCGTATGTATTACTTCTGCTATGACTGCCAAGTGGACGTATACTCCTCTGTATCCAAAGAGGATCTGAAACCATACAAACTATAAATTCCAAAGCATTGTTCATGAATCAGGAATGAATGAATGAATGAATGAATACACACATGCATGCAAGAAGCTAATAAACAGCAAATAATGTTCAACTAAAATTTGAATTTAAAAAAAACTAATATACCTTTTCAGCTTTAAAGAAAGAATATGTTACTCCCAAATTGCTTCCAGATACAGTTCTTTGAACTAAGAAGACATTATTAAGGATTTCTAAACACATTTTAAGAAATGTATAGGCTTCGGAAATGAGAAATCAGCATTCAGTTGGAACTTCTAGTATCATCTTAGTCCACAACAATGAACCACAAAAATCTTGTGAATTTATGATCATGGGTAATTTTTATAACATTTTCTAAATTTTCCTGGAATAAAATTTGCAATTCAGAAATAATTTCAAAGGCTATAAGAAGACTCTTTCTGGCTGAGAAAGAAAAATAGAAGCATCCACTGTTCTAAGTGAAACAAGAGGCTGGTAATACCCAGTCATTAGAATGCACACAAAAGTATCTTCTGGAGGGGTCACTTGCCAGAGTGAATAGCTCATTTAGGCTTGGTGACAATCCGGTATCCTTTCCTCCGTTAGTCTCTTCCTTAGCCAAACCACAAATATCCAGACTCCATTACATTTATAGTCTTAGCCAATGATCATACTCCTCCACCCACAACACACATACAAAGAAGCTAAAATATCATCCCTTCCTATACTCTTAAGTTAAATAAAACTCTCATCTGTATTTTTCTATCATCCCTAATTTGCTTTATTTAAATATGAGGGTAAAAATTAGGCCCTTGTATTTTAACTGATAGAACTTCCTCCAAATAAAAAAAGAGAGATTTTTTTAACAAGGATGGTAGATTATGAACCATCAAAATTGATAGGAGCTAGGTTCAATAGATGTGCAGGATGCACAAAAATAACTAGGAGAGATTGGTAAGAATGTACTGCAAGATGAGGAAGAAAACATGTCTGAGCCACACACCTTTGGGCTTGGAAAGCTGTGTCTAGCACACTCCTCGGACTCTTGGTCCTTTGTCAACCACTGTATCACTC
The DNA here is from genome assembly GCF_029215605.1 of Mirounga angustirostris. Lineage (NCBI taxonomy): Eukaryota > Metazoa > Chordata > Mammalia > Carnivora > Phocidae > Mirounga > Mirounga angustirostris. The sequence goes on along the minus strand of NW_026991717.1, from coordinate 65,361,321 downwards.
TGGAGTCCCTTGTGAAAGTCATGCAAACCCAAGACTCAGCTTCTTTACTAAAAATATGATTATTTGAGAAGTAATAAGTCATCCCGTTTATGCTGTCTACTTCTGTTTACTAAGAACTTTTCTCAGCAATGAATATTTTATCTTGTCTAATGCTTACAGCAAACCTGTAAGGTTATTCTACTTTGCAAATGAGGAAAATGAGGCTCAGAAAAGTTCAGCTATTTCTCCAAATTTATACATATATTAAGTGGAAGAGTCAGGAATTCTACTGAGTTCCTATAACACCACTCTATGTTATAAATATAGATAGAAAAATGTGGTTTAAGAAGACTTTTTTTTTAAGATTTTATTTATTTTTTGACAGAGAGAGACACAGAGAGAGAGGGAACACAAGCAGGAGGAGTGGGAGAGGGAGAAGCAGGCTTCCCGCGGAGCAAGGAGCCCGATGTGGGACTCGATCCCAGGACCCTGGGATCATGACCTGAGCCGAAGGCAGACGCTTAACGACTGAGCCACCCAGGCACCCTAAGAAGACTTTTAATACAATGTTGTCCTTTGTTTCCAAAACCACAAAACAACTTTTGGAATGGGATCAGCAGAATTTTCATATCCATTTTACTAATACCTCGAAGAGACTATGATTTACCCAAAGGCAACTGATAAGTGAACTAAGATGGTTCACATTATTTAACTTATAGTTAAAAATCAATGCATCGAATGACACAAACAAATGGAAAGATATTCCATTCTCACGGATTGGGAGAACAAATATAATATGTCCATACTACCCAAAGCAATCTACAGGTTTAATGCAATCCCTATCAAAAGACCAACAGCATTTTCACAGAACTAGAATGAACAATTTGAAAATTTGTGTGGAACTACAAAAGATCCCAAATAGCCAAAGCAACCTTGAAAAAGAAAAACAAAATTGGAAGTATCACAATCCCAGATTTCAAGATTTACTACAAAGCTGTAGTAATCAAAACAGCATGGTACTGGCACAAAAATAGACACAGAGATCAATACAACATAATAGAGACCAGAAATAAACCCACAATTATGGGGTCAATTAATTTTCAATAAAGGAGGCAAGAATATGTAATGGGGAAAAGATAGTCTCTTCAACAAATGGTGTTGGGAAACTGGACAGCTATATGCGAAGGAATGAAATTGGACCACTTTCTTACACCATACACACACAAAAAAACTCAACATGAATTAAGGACCTAAATGTGAGACCTGAAACCATAAAAATCCTTGAAGAGAGCACAGACACTAATTTCCTTGACAGCTGCAGCAATATTTTTCTAGAGAGGTCACCTGAGGCAAGGGAAACAAAAGCAAAAATAAACTATTGGGACTACATCAAACTAAAAAGCTTCTGTGCAGTGAAGGAAACAACAAAACTAAAAGACAACCTATGGAATGGGAGCAGATATTTGCAAATTACATATCCAATAAAGGGTTAGGATCCAAAACATATAAAGAACTTACAAAACTCAACACCCCAAAAAACAAATAATCCAGTTAAGAAATGGGCAGAAGACATGACTAGACATTTTTCCAAAGAAGACATCCAGAGGGCTAACAGACACATGAAAAGATGTTCAACATCACTCATCATCAGAGAAATACAAATCAAAACCATGATGAGCTACCACCTCACACCTGTCAGAATGGCTAAAATTAACAACACAAGAAACAACAGGTGTTAGCGAGGATGCAGAGAAAGGGGAACCCTCTTACATTGTTGGTGGGAATGCAAACTGGTGGAGCCACTTGGGAAAACAGTATGGACGTTCCTCAAAAAGTTGAAAAATAGAACTACCCTCTGACCCAGCAATTGCACTACTAGGTATTTACCAAAAGGATACAAAAATACAGATTTGAAGGGGTATATGCACCCCAATGTTTATAGCAGCATTACCAACAAAAGCCAAAATGTCCATTGACTGATGAATAGATAAAGAAGATGTGTGTGTATGTGTGTGTGTATATATATATATTTTTTATTTTTAATTACTCAGCCATCAAAAAGAATGAAATCTTGCCATTTGCAATGATGTGGATGGAGCCAGAGTGATTATGCTAAGTGAAATAAGTCAGTCAGAGAAAGACAAATACCATATGATTTCACTCAAGTGTGGAATTTAAGAAACAAAACAGATGAACATATGGGAAGAGAAAAAAAAAAAAGAAAGAGAGGGAAACAACCCATAGAGAACAAAATGAGAGTTAATGGAGGGAGGTGGGTGGGGCATGGGCTAGATGGATGATGGGTATTAAGGAGGGCACTTGTTATGATGAGCACTGGGTATTGTATGTAAGTGATGAATCACTGAATTCTACTCCTGAAACCAATATTGTACTCTATGTTAACTAATTAGAATTTAAATACAAATTTAAAAAAAACACACACACACAGTGAGATATCATCTCACACCTGTCAGATTGGCTAAAATAAAAAAACACATGAAACAACAAGTGTTACCGAGGATGTGGAGAAAAAGGATCCCTCATGCACTGTTGGTGGGAATGCAAACTGGTGTAGCCACTGTGGAAAACAGTACGGGGGTTCCACAAAAATTAAAAATAGAACTACCATATGATCCAGTAATCACACTACTGGGTATTTACACAAAGCATACAAAAACACTAATTTGAAAAGATATAATCACCCCTACATTTATGGCAGCATTTTTTACACTAGCCAAATTATAAAAGCAACCCAAGCATTCACTGACAGATGAATGGTTTAAGAAGATATGATGTATACACACACTGAAAAATCACTTAGCCATAGAAAAAAATGACATCTTGCCATTTGCAATAACATGGATGGATCTGGAGGGTATAATGCTAAGTGAAATCAGTCAGTCAGAGAAAGACAAATACTGTATGATTTCACCCATATGTGGAATTTAAGAAACAAAACAAAGAAAAAAAGAAACAAACCAAAAAAGCAGATTCAACTACAGAGAACAAACTGATGGTTATCAAAGAGGAGGTAGGTAGGGGGAATGGGTGAAATGGGTGAAGGGGATTAAGAGTACACTTAATCATGATTAGCACTGAGTAATGTATAGAATTGTTGAATCATTACACCTGAAACTAATATAACACTGCTAATTATGCTGGAATTAAAAATAAAATAAAATACTGACTTGGAGAAGATTTTATAAATAAATAATAAGAAAATCTCTTTAAAAAAAATCATTGCATCAAAAATGCTTACCACCAGAGCTTGGAGAGGACCTTATTCAAAATTCCATTACATATGGGTAAGAAACTAAGGACCTCAGAGTAGAAGGCCTTTCCTTAAGGTCACATAGACCAGGACTGGTCTGAACCGAAGCTGACTTCCTAGCAGTTCAGTGCTCTCTGCCCTGCAGAGGTTACTGCCTGTTACTCGCGCACGTGCGCGCGCACACACAGATGCATACACTTGCGCATGTGCCTGTTCATTCAGATGGTGCTAACATTAAGGATTTGTTGACTAAAAGGAAAATACTTCTTTTTAAGCTCAGAGTAGGAAATCGCATGACCATTTCTCTTTTTAATTTTCCACTGTGAACAGCACCATGGAGAGAACTTGACAGAGACTGACAGTGGCAGCACCAACACCATGACACAGATCTGTCAAAGGTGAAATCAGAAAAGATCCCAAGATATAAATATTCGGAATTTGCTGCTTCTAGATGGTGCTTCTAACACGCAACTGATAAGAGATCCACCCTTCTCCCAGCCATGGGCCCCTCCCGTCTTTCCCCAATACTATTACCATAGTATATCTTTCATTCTGAATTCCCAAAGCAAAAGACACATGTGATGTTTTACATTTTTGCTGAGCCAATTAGGAAAATAAAGAGTGGAGGTTAGAGAAGGAGAAAGAAAGGAGGAACTTTTTGTTCATGAGAATAATACCACGTACCGCTAGCAGCCAATATCACTATATATTCACATTCTATGTAGGGATCATGGAATTAGCTTCTGTGCTACAACCCCTGAGGTGAAACTCAGCAGTCCCAACAGTCAAACAGCTCAAAAGTTAACTTAAGGTGGGAAAAACGTAAAAAAAAAAAAAAAAAAGCTTAAGTCAGCCCAACTGCCAAAGTAGTGTCACATCAGAACTTCAATGCAGTCAGGAAAATCATACAGTCTTAGACCTGGAAGACATTTTGGATAACGACTCCAATCTCCATGTTATCACACAGGAAAACTGAGGCTTACGGCGGTTTAATGTTTGGCTCAAAAATCACACAGAAAGTGTCAGAACCAAAATAGAACCCAGGTTTCAACATCCCAAAGAACTAACATGTCATATTAAAGGACACTTGGGAAAAGTTAGGATCCCTTGTTCAGTTCTTTAATGTTGATACTAAGGAGGAGAAATGCCACACCTCTGCATAGTCTCTCACTACACTATGAAAACCAGACTCTCTTGAGCTAGGCAGGGAGTCCCGTGCATTAGCAGGAGGGAAGGCTCCTCATTTCCAAAGGTCTTGAGATCACAGGGGCCAGAGGCTAACACTGAGGCACCTGAAAGGACAGGGAGTGGGCCCAACTGCTGACAATATTTCCTGTCCTCCTTGAGATTCCCATAAAATTAGGAGTTGGTGGTGACCACTACAGCTGCCACAGAAGCTTGTTTACTATTAGAAAAGAAAAATGAGGGGCACCTGGGTGGCTCAGTCGTTAAGCGTCTGCGTTTGGCTCAGGTCATGATCCCAGGGTCCTAGGATCGAGCCCTGTGTCCAGCTCCCTGCTCGGCGGGAAGCCTGCTTCTCCCTCTCCCACTCCCCCTGCTTGTGTTCCCTCTCTCGCTGTGTCTCTGTCAAATAAATTAAAAGTCTTAAAAAAAAAAAGAAAAGAAAAATGAATACATAAGTCAGGACCCATTCTGGGTACTTTCACATTATTTCCTTGTTTAAATGTTACAACACCTCTAAAGGTAGGAATAATTATCTCTATTCATAATGAATACTGAAGGTTGCCTACAAAACCATGCAGGGTTTTTCTCATTTCTCAGTGCTCACAAAAATGTTCCCAGAGTGAGAACTCCAGATCCAAACATTTTAGCAACAAATCATTCAAATTGCATACAAACTCTTCCACAGAAAAGAAAAATAAAAAGGATACCCATTAGCATAACCTTGATACCAAAGCCTGATATTGACAAAGCTAAAAAAGGAAAGACTGCCATAAACAAAGATGCAAGAATCCTAAGTTAAATATTACCAAAACAAATTCAACAATGTACGAAAAACTCAGAACCAAACTGAATTACCACAGGATAACATAATTCTAATCTTAAGCAAGGTTGGTTGAGGATTAGAAAACAAATTAATCTATTAAAATTAAAATCAAATAATGAGCTATTAAAAGGCATGATTTTTAAATAGAGGCAATGAAATTACAGAATTCAATATCTATTTTTGATTTAAAAGAAAAACCTCTTAATCTAGAAATAGAAGGTTTTCTTTTTATCTACAAAAGTGTCATTTAAAATATTGAAATACTGAAATCTATTCCTTTGAGATTCAAAACAAGGAAATGCTGTTCTCTAGGTCAAAAACATGAGGTCTTGGCCAATGCAGATTGGCAAGAAAATAGACATAAGAAAATAAATAGATATAACTGTTATAAAAAATTATATGATTACCCCAAAAATATAAAAAAAAATTATAACAAATGTTAGAATATGTGAATATGTGAGAAAATGTTTAACCAATTTGCTAAATATGAAATAAATATTTGAAAAATCTATGTCACTCCTATACACCAGCCAGAAACACAAAATCAAAATTTTAAGAAAGCTACTATTAAGAGTACCACCAAAAATGTGAAGTACATAGAAATAAATCTAACAAAAGATTTTTAAGATGACTGTGGAGAAAATTATAAAACTGCATGGAAAAACAAGTAACTAAATATATGAACAGATATACCATATTCATGAATTGAAAGACAATAATGTAGTAATGTCAATTCTCACAAACCTAACATATAAATTCAGTGTCCTATTGATAGTATCACAATGCTTTTGGAGCAACTTAATACGTTAAACCTAAATTTTAAATCAAATATCAGAAAAAGCCAAGAACACTCTTGAAGAAAAAGAATAAGGCAGGAGGATTTTCCCTACCCAATATCAGCTCTTACTATAAAGCTGCAATAATCAGGATAATGTGGTATTGGTATTGGATAGATCAATGGAACAGAATAGTGTGTGTAAAAAGATCTTCCCATGTTATGAACATGATATATGACAGAGGTGCCATTGCAAATCTGTGGAGAAAAATAACGCTTGCCCCCCAAATTGTGCTGGGGTTGCTATTAATCAAAAAGGGAAAATACAGAGTCACCTACATATTTTCTTACGTTAAAAAAAAAAAGTTGAAGGATAAGCTATGAAATAAAACAAAAGATCACCTACAGAAAAGTGATGGAAAAGAGTAAGGAGACAAGGATACATACTAGACTTCTCTAGATATCCATTATTTTGTAGATTTGACTTTGGAACCTTAAATATTTTATAAAATTATAAAACCAAACTAAATTATTTTTAAAGTAATTTCTAACAACTAAAAACAGAAAGAAACAAACCTAACAGTATATCTAGTTGGTGGCAAAATCACTGCATAATAAAGAACTAATTTTACCTAAAGACAGGTCTGGCCTTTACCCTGGGTTACAGGGAGGTGATCTCTAGGCCTAGGAATGTCCTGCCTGATAGGAGTATCTTTGTTTATTAGGGGTTTTGGCCATTGACCTAGCAGTTCTGACCTCCAGAAGAGTAAGCCTGTAAGTAAGGGCAGTGTGTGGATGAGCCTCAATAAAAACACTAGACGTCAAAGACTCAAGTGAGCTTCCCTGGTTGGGGATATACTTCAAATTATTGTCACACACTGTAGCCTGGGAGAAGCAATGCTATTAGGACTCCATGGCAAGAGGATGACTGGAAACTTCACATTTGGACCTTCCCAGACATCAACTTATGTGTCATTCCCTTTGGCTGATTGTAATGTTTATCCTTTCAGTATAATAAAACTGTAATTTTAAATATAGCACTGTCTTGAGTCCTATGAATCACTGAACCTGAGGGTGGTTCTGGGAATGTGAGAAATGAGGGAAGCCCTGGGACCACTGAATTTCTGTCTGGTGCCAGAAGTGAGGGAAAACTTGTGGGTCCTGTTCCCTCAGACTTTGTAGTTTAGCTAAAAATCTTTGCAACCCATAGAGGTCAACTATAGCAAGTGACTCTAAAACACAGTAATTATCACTAGGAGATTAAAAATATGCAAATAAAAAATACTTAATCTGTATTTAGTTAATTATATTGTTGGCTGTAGTGTTGATATTTTTATTTTGTAGCTGTTATGTGTGTTTTGGGGAATAGAAACATTAGTAATTACACTAGTGCTTATGAGAACAGGGATTTTAGGTGTGCAAAATAGATGCAGGATGGAATTTTAAAACCCTGTGGTCCTACATTTGATTCAGAAACAATTGTGTCTTTATATTTTTAAAATAATACATATTTCCTAGCTCTGTCTGCTGAAAAGCTAGCAACAATGACTAGCCTAGAACCAGGGAGCACTCCCAGCCCCCAGACCATGTTCCTCTCTAACTGCCACTCTCACTAAAGAGGAATCAGGGCCCCTTAGAGAAATGGCTGAAGCCCAGTCTGGGTCAGAACACTTACAAAATGGGGCTGGAACATCTTTTCAAATCAAACATAAAGGAATCTTGAATACAAGGGTCACATCAAATAGATTCAGAAACAAATAAAGAGGCATGTATGCACATGGAGCTCCATACAAGAATGTTCATAAAAGCTCTGTTTGTACCAGCCAAAACTGGAAGAAACCCAATGGCCATCAATGCTAGAATGTTTAAACAGTTTGTGGTAATTCAAACAATGAAATATCATTTCACGGGCGCCTGGGTGGCTCAGTCGTTAAGCGTCTGCCTTCGGCTCAGGTCATGATCCCAGGGTCCTGGGATCGAGTCCCACATCGGGCTCCCTGCTCGGTGGGAAGCCTGCTTCTCCCTCTCCCACTCCCCCTGCTTGTGTTCCTGCTCTCGCTGTCTCTCTGTCAAATAAATAAATAAAATCTTTAAAAATAAAAAAATAAAAAAAAAGAAATATCATTTCACAATGTAAGTAAACCAACTGAAGATGCATGCATCAGCATCAATGACTCTCATAAATGTGTAGTGGAGCCAAAGACACAAAGCGCATGCACACACACACGCATGCACACACACACACACACCAAAAATATGATTCCCCATATATAAACCTGAACACAAGCAAAACTAAACTATATTGTTTAGGGATGTATGCATAGGTGAGTAAAGAAAAACAAAGGAATGATTATCACATAAAATATTCTTTGGGTTTATTCTGTTGTTATTGTTCTAATTTTTTTCATTGAACCTGACTTATAATGCTTAATATTTCTGCTTTTCTAATACTTGTATAAATGATGCATAGCTCCTTCATTCCATCTGAGTAGTGCTTTGCTGCATCTCAAAAGTACTGATATATAGAGTCCTTGTTATGTTCTAAATATTTCAAAATATCCATGATAATTTGACACATAAATTTAGATTTCTTTTATTTCAAATGTGTAGTTTTGTTATGTCATTTTTTTTAAAAGATTTTATTTATTTAATAGAGAGAGAGGGAGAGAGACAGCGTGAGGAGGAACACAAGGAGGGGGAGTGGGAGAAGGAGAAGCAGGCTTCCAGCCCAGCAGGGAGCCTGATGCGGGGCTCGATCCCAGGACCCCAGGATCATGACCTGAGCCGAAGGCAGTCGCTTAACCAACTGAGCCACCCAGATGCCCCTTGTTATGTCATTTTGTTAAGATTCTCTAATTTTATTGTATTTTTATCAGAGAACATCAAATGTATAATATTAGTCTTTGGTATTTACTGTATTTAAGACTTGCATTTGTGACCTACTTATCTGATCCGTTTTTGTAAAGTAAATGTCCCATGTTTGTGCTTGGAGAAATGCGTAGTATTTCCCTGCTGACTAAGCTTGATATCTATGAAATTCAAATCTTCCATATACTTAAATTTTTCTGTTTGCTTGTTATCCATCAGTTTCTGTTGAAGAATGTGCTATAATCTCCTACTGTGATTAGGTTTGTCTATGTCTCCTGGTAGTTATTAATTTTTGCTTTATATTTTTTGAGGTTATGTTATTAGAGGCATGAACGTTCAAAGATCGTTATACCTTCCTAGTGATGTTTTGTAGGGAGAAGTTTTAAGTCATGAGTCTTTATACTTTTTGCCTTAATATATAGGACATCTGACATTGATCTTGCTAATACAAACTTTCTTTAGTTAGTAATTATGTAACTTTTCATGTTTTACTTTCAATTTTTCCAGGCCATTCTATTTTAGGTGTATGTTTCTTGATTTGATGTACTTTTATCCAATACCAGAACCTCTAACTTTTAGAAAGATGATTTAATTTACTTACATTTTTTATTAGACTTTTTTTTACATTCCCGATTTATCATTTTTTAATCTTACTTTTTTCCTTTTCAACTTTCATTGAACAAATCCACTTTGTTTATTTTTTCTTTCCTTGTTTAAATGCTACTCATTTCATTTCTATTCTGTATTGACTATTATTACATTTGCAAGATGCATGTTTGATTTACTAATATTTTTCTATACTCTTCTTCCAAATAAATCTTAAAGCACTTTAATTCCAATCACCACTCCCTCCTCCATGTAATTATTACCCATTATTCAGTTCCACCTATTTTTAACATCCATGAATAACCATCATATTAAAGCTATTGTTTTTATTTTTCCACACTTTATCAGTTTACTCTCACTTGTGATTTAACTTCACTTGTGAACTCAGCATCAATGGAAATTACTTTTCTTATGTGAGTCCTGTGCACTGTGAGTTGTGCAATTGTCCCTTTGGGGGATAATTTATCTTTGAATTTCCCCTTTATCTCTAGTACATGAAGATTTCATTTTCTTTTGAGCTCAGCTAAGCATTTAAAATATTTCATTGCTGGAGCACCTGGGTGGCTCAGCTGATTAAGCATCCGACTCTTGATTTCAGCTCAGGTCATGATCTCAGGGTCTTAACATCAAGCCCTGCATTGGGCTCCGCACTGGGCATGGAGCCTGCTTAAGATTCTACCTCTCCCTCTTGGTCTGCTCCTCCCCCCAGCTCTCTCACTCACTCACTCTCTCTCAAAAAAAAAAAAAAAATCATTGCTGTATTACCTTACCCAGCACTTCTGAATGTTTTGAATGGAATATGGTGCTAAACACACTCAATCTTCCATTTTGCTGAAAGCCAATAATTTCAGATAAGTCTACCCTACTACTGTTGTGTTACCACCTTTTGGCTACCTATTCCCTACCAGCTAAACTCCCAATTTGTTATCCTGGCTTGTAAGACCTTCTAAGATATGACTCATTCATCAGTGATCTTGTTTCATACAGTTTATGAGTCTACACCTAAAACTTCTTTATGATTTTCAACATGTAATAATAAATAATGCCAACCTGTCTATATCTTAAAAGATAAATTTATATATAAAATAAATGTGATGTTTATTCAGATGTTTTCATAACAGCAAATTTTAAGAATAACGATGATAATAATAATAATAATAATAATAATAAAAGGTTTTGGAATGTTTGGTATGTATCTGGCATTACATGCTTTACGTAGTTTATCACATTTAATGCTCACCAAAACCCTACATTATTAATCCACTTAAGATTGTCTCATTACAGCTAATTTACTAATTACTTATACTAAGTACTAATTACTAACTACATTTACTAATATCCTTGATCTGACAGCACTTTCTAAAACCCAAAATAACCAAAATTTATGCCATGGATCTCAAAGTCAAGCTTCTTAGAAAAGCATTGAATCGTGGCCCTAACACATGCCAAGTATTACTACTCTTCTTCTGAAGATTTGTTTTTTTCCTGAAAAGTGAAAAATGAAGAAAAATATATAAACAGACATTTAGAGCAGAGTAAATATAGTACATTCTGATATAATGTTCTCAGTGTCTCTACTATCCTTTTCTTCTCTTTACCCCAGTCACTTGTTTTCATGACAGTGACAAATGGCACATCATGTGAAGCCAAACACAGCAATTAGCTTCTCAGCATACTTCTAGAATCAAAGACTTTGTCCACCCTAAGAGTTTTGGTTTCTGAAATATTACTTTTTTTTCCATAACTTTTGTTTTGTTCAGTGGATTATTTCAGTGACTTGATCAACAGTGAGAAACAATGTCAAAAATGGTATAAAATGCATATAAGTATAGCTCATCAGGGCCTGAGAATATATTGGCTCTTAGACATTCTGATTGAGATGTTACCTTAGAGATTACCTAATCTAACACCTGTATTTTACATATATATGTAATATAAACTTACATTATATATGTTTATATAATATAAGCTTATATATGTGTGTATATATATTTATATATACATATAAATTTAGATTATATATGTTTAGATATATATGTGTTTGGATTTACATATATTATATATATAATATATAACATATATATAAATTTACATGTGTTTATGTATACCCAGTTGATTCACTGCCCCAATCTTTGGATGAGTTTATTATCTTTTCTCTTTTAAAGCCTTTAACACCACTTCTTTTCTTCATCCTCAGCTGATTAGGTTATTTCTTAATTCACTGAAAAAATATAAAGAATGAGAAGAAAATTTTCATATGCTCCCACCATCAAATTCACTTACCGACTTGAATCTGACTATATACTCAGCTTAGCCTCCTGTTTTAGTGGGTTTGCAGACTGTGTGCTCTATCAAATGCCAACTCCCCTAACCACCCATCCACCCACCCACTGTGTATTACGTCCCATCCCCTCTCACCTACTCAGGGACCTTTTTCCTACAAATATTCTCTCTCTCCTGAATTATCATTTTTTTTTCTCTCTCTCCTGTATTATGCTCCACACACCAGCTAGAGTAATCTTTTAAGAATACTTAGATTATTTCACCATCCTGTTCTATGGTTTCTCATACCTAGAATAAAATCCAAAAACCATACCACCTCTATCCCAATTTCCTATCATTTTTTCCTTTGGTTATCTTGTTTCTTATACCTCAAGCTACTTCTCACCTTGGGGCTTTGTTTTTCTTCCCTATGTCTTCAGAGTTCATATTTTACTTCCTTTTCTCATTCAAGTCATTTTGAAAATATCACCTCCTCAGAATGAGCTTCCCTGACCCTATTCTACAAAGAGCTCTCTGACCATGAACCTTTACCACCCTACTTTATAATTTTCATAGCATGTATAATTTCTTGACATCATTTTGTTTACCTATTTAGTTATTTGCCTATTTATTGTCTGGCATCAATGCTAAGGTAAAGGTAAGCCATTTGAGGATAAGAGACTTTACCTTTTTGTTCACTACTATATCCATAACCTAGCACAGTACAGGCACACAGTAGGCACTCAATGAGTATTTGCTGTCGGAATAAATGAATAAGCATAATATGTATACATACAGTGCTTCATTATTATCATTTGAGGACAGACTCAAATATACACATATATAAATGAAACAATCCAAATAGTATAAACACACAATGAGTTTATAAGTTTTTTCCATTAAAAGTTTATGTATATATATACCTTTTCACACAAAAAATAAGATCACAAAACTATCTTATTAAATTATTTTAAAAATCTCTCCCACTATGCTTCATATTAGGCATGTGGTATCCACTTAAATAAAATAGTTGACACTAAGAAACAAAAATATGTAAAATCATTTATTTTGTTCATGACTACTAATGGCCCCCATAGCTTATATGCATATTGTTTACTAAAGAGATGTACAACTAATCAAAACTGGAAGGAGAATATGATTATTCTTTAGTGTATCATTGACTAGTTTTGTTAAGTGTTCAGCTAAATGCTCCCTGAGGTTCCTTGTAGCTACAACATCCTATAAAACTAGGAATTATTAATTTTTATGGCACCCTCAAATATCTGTCATGCAGTTATTACCAACCAAAAGGAGAAATCAAAAAATAGTGACCTGTTGATTCTTTATCTCTTTGAGATGCTCAAAATGTTCTAGAAAATCTTACATCAATTTGAGAAGGGAAAAAAAGAGTGAAGGGCTTACTCCAACAGCCAATCAGCATTGACATTATAATCAGTTTATCAAGGGGATAAAAAATATTGTAATTTTATTATTTCAGAAAGTTAAAGTTACACGAGATAATCATGTTTTAAGCTTTATATTATCTTTTCTTACTTTCTCCCTACCCCTGTAGTCAATCAATGAGTATATAACAAATAAGGAAATAAACCCTACTATTTTTTTTCAAAGATTTATTTATTTATTTCAGGGGGTGGAAAGAGAGTGCACCAGGCTGGGGGGCGGGGGGCAGCGGGGGAGGAGGAAAAGCAAGCAGACTCCCTGCTGATCGCGGATCCCCATTTAGGGTTCAATCTCAAGACCCTGAGATCATGACCTGAGCTGAAATCAAGAGTTCTGACACTTAACCAACTGAGCCACCCAGGTACTCCAAACCCTACTATTTTTAATATAAAGTTTTTCATTTTGAATAAGCCAAACAGATGAAGCCTATAATTGATTTTTATTATAATGCAAACATTTTCATTCAACCAAAAATATCAAAATGTTAACAAATGACAATGACATATGCCACTTATCATCACACCAATCACTTCACTATCTGCATTATCTTCATATCTTTAGCAATGACCAATGGATTCGTCATGTTTTCATTTTTTATTTAACAACACTCTAATACTTGGGGGATAAAATCTGCTTTCATTTCCTAGCCTGGTACACATCAATTCCAAAGCTGGTCTTTTCTAGGACAAGTGACAACTTTAATTTTAACTGAATTTCCCATTTTTTTTACCCAGACCAACCAACCTGAAAAAACACACTAGGTCATGTTATAAGTAGTTAAGAGTACAGCACAAAGTTTCCATACTGGGACAAAATGATAACCTATGATCTCTCCAGCACTTTCATGAGCAATGCAGAAGTTTGAAATCCTCCACAGTACTAAGCTGGAAATGGGTTAAATGTGTCCTATATGCAAAACTTCTCTTACTAGGCATTATAGGTGCATCAACCAGAAATTTACTCAAATACTTTAAAAATATTTTTGGCCTAGATAATTTCTCTTAAAAATATAGGTTATTTAAATCCTGCTACTCTTTACCATAACTCCCCCAAATAATACTAAATTAACATTAAAATTCTGTACTATGTCTTAAAGCAATATACTTTATAAATTTATGACTGACTTTATATTTTATTAAATGATACTTTTTTTTTTTTTTTTTTTGCCATTCACTGTTTTAGAGGCATCCAGGAAAGTTGTGGCTGAGATGCATGAACTTCACAGTTTGGGGCAAATCTTTATCTCGATATTGAGGTGGAGAGAGGTCACTTCAATCAGCTGTTACTTCTTTGCCTACTGGTTGCTTGCAATAAATTCCAGCATTTCTGTCTAAGTTCTGGCTGTGCATCTCACACTCCCTTCAACACTACTTTTCCAAAATTGATGTATGTCTTCTATATTTAGATATTTGTGAAAACATGTATTATACCTTTTTGGTCTGATGATAAAGCTACAAAAGGAACTTACCCAGGGATCTGAAGCAGGTTCTACTCCCCTATAGAGGATACAAACACACTTGTTTGTCAGAAAAAGCAGCACTCTGACCTTAATGTTGACTTGAAGCTCAATCAGATCAAGTCTGACCAGAGAGTACCAGAATCATATATTCACATACTTTACCAACCAAAAGCTCAAATACCACTTTATGGAGTTTCCCCACACATACCCTCAAGTAGAAGAAGGAAGGGTTAGAGGTATAAAACACAGTGACTCACCAAAAGCTAGAAGTTTCTTTGAAGACTGAGGTTTCATTTCTAAAAATGAACGTGAATTTACACTCTAACCATAATATACATATTATTTTTAACACTTAAGTATTTTTAATTATCATCAATAAAAAGTTTTGCTAATTTTGTCAATGGTTAATTGGTAAAATGGTGTTATATTGGATCTATCAGTTTAGGATAACTGGACTAGAATAAAGCCAGCTGGCGTCATTCACATTAGGTTGGGCATCTAAGCTTGTTCTCTGACCTCACATCACACTATTTTGAGATCCCAGACTCACATAAATACTTGGATACAAACGGCAATGCTTTTCTTAATGCCTTTGGAACTATATCAAGGAAAAGTACTGCAGTGTTATGCCCCAAATCTTGCCAAAGAGATGGTACACTCTCATTGTAGGAATCAAAATACTCATTGACACTCATTGTAGGAGTCAAAATAGCTATGTGTGCCTAATTATGAAAATGAAATTTCTGTGGCATGTTCCTTTCCATCTCAAGAAAATATTTATCAGAAGTCTTTTTTTCCGGGGCGCCTCGGTGACTCAGTCGTTAAGCATCTGCCTTCGGCTCAGGTCATGATCCCAGGGTCCTGGGATCAAGCCCCGCATCGGGCTCCCTGCTCCACGGGAAGCCTGCTTCTCCCTCTCCCTCTGCTTGTGTTTCCCTCTCTCACTGTGTCTCCCTCTGTCAAATAAATAAATAAAATCTTTAAAAAAAAAGTCTTTTTTTTTCCAATAAAGAAAAAGACTTGTATGTTCTGTAATTGACGCTAATTCTAAATTTTCATCAGATGTAAGTGAATTTCACAGAACTCATAGTTGCTACATGAACTTCCTTTATTCAACTCTCCAATTTCAGTATCTATTCAATTATGTCAGCAACATAAAATCATTTAGAGTCCTACCATACAGATGTTGATTAAGAGAGTCAGCTAAATAAGTCAATGTGGTCAGTTACTTTTTTTTTTTTTTTAAAGATTTTGTTTATTTGACAGAGAGAGAGACACAGCGAGAGAGGGAACACAAGCAGGGGGAGTGGGAGAGGGAACACAAGCAGGGGGAATGGGAGAGGGAGAAGCAAGCTTCCCGTGGAGCAGGGAGCCCGACGCGGGGCTCGATCCGAGGACCCTGGGATCATGACCTGAGCCAAAGGCACTTAACGACTGAGCCAACCAGGCGCCACCAGGTCAGCTACTTTTTATCATAGAGGTGAAAAGTATATTTTCTCTAGGTTTTTATCCCTTATGTCTTATTTTCTCCAGTTTAACACACACACACACATACACACACACATGAAGATAAGCTATCTTCTCCAGCACTTTCTCCATGCTAAGTCAGTGTAGTAATAATAATGATAATGGCAGCTAACATTTATGTTTTATTTACTATGAGCCAGTGATGTGTAATTGCTTTAGGTGGATTATCTACTTAGTACATTAAGTAACTCCATTCAGTAGGTACTATAATTACCTTCATTTTACATTAGAAAAAAAAAATGAAGGTATTACACATAGAAACAGAATTCTAACTCAGGCTCTCCAGAGCTCACACTGTAACCAATAATGCTAAATCTATGTAGAAGAACACTTTCAAAGTCACTTTTCATTACAAATTTGAAAGGATAAACATGTTTAATATACAAGTGTTCCTAGCCTTTACCCTTTCCCTGCTTGTTAGTAAACTTCTTTGTTTGCTTTAGCTTTTTACTCTCTTCTGCCCTTGAAGGGATTCCTTCTTCCCCCAACTATTTCTCAGGCTTTTCTGAATGAGGGGAAGGGATTGGGGGGGGTGTGGGGGAAGACATGTGCTTCTGTGGTGAGTTCTGGAAGGATACCTCTACAAATTTTGGGAAGCCAGAAAAAGAAGCAACTATAGTTTCTGAGGGTAGTATATGAGAAAGAAACAAAAACTACTACATCTCTTCATTTCGTTCAATAAACACGAGAACTATTCTTTGGAAATTGCTTGCTGTGACTGTGTTCTTTGGACCACAGTAACACTGGGATCCAACTGTGAGGGTTGATATAACAAATTTTTCTAAAAAGAAAGTTATTTGAACTATTGCTTTAAACAAATCTTACCTTTTAGTGCATCATTATACACAGAATGGCCTAAAGAATCAGAAGGCTAACCTTTGGCTTGGTGCTCCGGCTGAACTGTTGTGCCTTATGTTGGGGAAAGAACAGCAGGACCTTCAGGGCAGGTTTTTCCTATCTTGGATCGTGCCCCATCTGGCTCAGGTGCACATGGTTTTTTCCAGTCAACACTGTGATTGTGAAAATGCTTATTGGCTAAGCACTTTTCCACCACTTGTAACTCTTAACTCTTTTCCAATTGCATGTTTTCATGTACACCGTCATCATAAAATAGAGTGTAACGATGAATACTAATATAAGCTGTCATACCACATATTAAAGAACTAGATTAACCTCAGTTTTAAAAACAGTTGTCCAGGAGTATATTGGATCACAATAAAATGCATCATTTGAGCACTCAATAAGGGCAACTTTTTCAGTCTGGCTGTTTCTTTGTGATCTAAAACAGATTTGACCAGCTCTACAACGCAGAGTATTACACAAAGTATTTCCATTATTTGCATTTCACTTTGAGGAATAATTCTGAAGTTGCCTTTGAAAGAGGTTTCAGGTAAGTTTTTGTTGCTATTTGCTGTGAAAGTAGCTCTAGCAGATGCTGTGGATTCCCTCCCTTCCCCACCCTCTGGGCATTCATCTCTATACACTGAAGACCACATACTGGAAACACCTGCAACTCTCCGCCGGAGCTCTTTTTTCTGACTTTAGGAGCACACTCACTGAAGGAGCAGGACAAGCTACAAGTGCTTCTGTCAAACATGACAGATGGAAGTTGGTTAAATATCCTACTTTTCTGCCCCCTCAATTCATGCTGACTCTGAGACATGTTCTAAACTGCATTCCAGAATTCCTGGCGGAATTGAGCCCCAGTTGTCCACATTTGATAATTGGCTTAATAATACTCTTTCCCTTTATTCATTCCCTTCATTTCCTTGACTCATTTCCCCACTCCCCAGCAATGTCTCCAGGATCACCTCCACTTCCACTCAAATATTTGTCTTCAGGTCAGCTTTAGAAGGAACCTAAATGAGACAATACTCATACTCATATTTTTGTAAACAAAAATGTGATTGATTGATGACTGCAATTACAGAAAGAATACTAACAGGTTTGCAGGAGACAGTGATGTTTCATGTGATCAAAAATCTGTTGTTTTTAATGTTGCTTTGTAATGTAATGGGATTAACTCAGTTTTCACTAATCAAGGAGAATATATATTCACTGTTTGGACCTATGTAAGACCGATGAAAAAATCACATATTTACACTCATATTTAAAAGAATATGTGTTATTTTGGCAAACAAGCATTAATGGTAGAAGCCAATCACTTTAGCATAGTCTCTTTTAGACCAGTGTGTCATTCTGTTCATGATGACAATTCTACAATACAGCACAAATAAAGCACCACAAACCCACAAACCACAGAAGTACCACATTTTTATTCATTACATAAATGCTTTCTTCATTGGTTTTCTACTTTTGCATGCATGTAATAAAACTTTTTAAAGAGTTTAAAAATTCACAACACCTACTTCTGATGTCTAGTAAAATTGATAATATAAGGAGATGCATTGTTTTTTACTGGGGCATCTAGTATTCACAAAACATTACTGGGCACCTGTCTATATGTGGGGGGATGGTGTGTGTGCACATATCAGCTTGAGAAGCATGACCGAGAACAATCCCATAGTTCCCCTCAGAATGATGCATATCTGTGTCCCCTAATCTTCAAAAAGCCAAATGTTTTTTAAAGTCTTGAATGGGTAACTCAAAATCATAATTACATTTTTTTCTGTGTGTCAGCCACATTTCTTTGTTTTATTAGTCTGGTAAAATAGAAGACATCACCCTTAGGCAGCTTCAGTTGAAAATAAAATTCGTAAGCACCTTTTTATTAATCTTCACCATCCATCATCAACTCTTCTACTCTTGCCTAGACCTACTCTTTCCTGTGTTAAGTTCTATGGTGGGTGTAATTATTTAGATGCTCAATAGGAGCATTCACCATTGATAAATTCTCCCCAAGAAGCTGAGTCCCTATGTGAAAGCACACATCAGACGCAAGTCTTCAAAATGAGGGGCTTGACAGCTAAGAATGACTGCAGTAAGCAGAATCGTCAAGAAATTGTAAATTGATAAGTATCTACTGAAAATGGCTATTGGAGAATATTTCAGATTTATATGCATTATTTTTATTGAATCTTAAATCCTGCTAATTTCTAATGAAGAAGTTGATTAGATCTGTAAAAAACTTTGATTATTAATAACTGCTTTGGAGTGCCTGGTTGGCTCAGTTGGTTAAGCGTCTGCCTTCAGCTCAGGTCATGATCTCAGGGTCCTGGGATCGAGCCCCCACATCGGGCTCCCTGCTCAGTGGGGAGACTGCTTCTCTCTCTCTCTCTCCCTCTTACCCTCTGCTCCTCCCCACTTCTCATTCTCTCTCTCTCTCTCAAATAAATAAAATCTTAAAAAAAAAAATAACTGCTTTGATGGCAGTTTCATTATGAGGAAATAGGTAGAATAATTCAAGTTAGGCTGATAAAATATTACCCAAAATAGAATCTTAGGGAACCATTATAATGGACAGATAAGAATTAGTTTTAATTAGGATATTTACTCCATTTAATTCCTGTTCAGTCTGTTAATTTACATTTGTGAAAAAGAAATAAGGTCAGGATCATACACTTGGATTTCTGTTTGTTCAGTAAAATTTTGCCTTCCCTCTTTCTCCCTTCAATGCCTTCTGAAATAATGAGACCTACTAGGCTGAGAATTAAAGGAAATTAAAAGCTCCTCTTAGGGGTTGAACAATATTCCCCCCTCCAAATTCATATGTTGAAGTCCTCACACCCAGCACCTCAGAATGTGACTTTATTTAGAGATAGGGTATTTGCAAAGGTAATCAAGTTAAAATAAGGTCATTAAGGTGGGTCCTAATCCAATAGAACTGGTGTCCTTATAAAAGGAGGAAATTTGGAGAAAGACACACATAGGGAGAACACCATGTGAACATCAAGGCAGAAATGGGGTGAAGCATCTATAAGCCAAGCTATGCCAAAGATTGCCAGCAAACCACCAAAAGAGAGGAGGGAGGTATGGAACAGATTCTCACTCACAGGCCTCAGAAGAAACCAAGCCTGCTGACACCTAAACTTCAGATTTCCAGTCCCCAGACTGTGAAACAATAAATTTCTGTTATTTAAACCACCCAACTTAGGGTACTTTGTTATGGCAGTCTAGCAAACCAATACAGCCTCCAAATGGGCTGTCTTTGCTGTCTCCTCAGAGTGAACACAGGGAAAGGGCTAGTCCCAGACTAGGAACCTGGAAACCTGGCTTACTATAGGTACTTGAATATATCATTTAATTGCTCCAGGTCTTAGTTTCTTTGTCCAAAAGATGAGGGTACCATCCCACTCAAAAATTCTAAAGGCAAAAATCAGCATGTATTTTTTCAAGGGAGAGTATTTGTATATCCAATTATATTTCATCTGCTCTAGAGAAATACAGATTTACAAAACTATATGTATTATGTATTATAATATTATATAACATCATATTATAATATTATGGCTATATGTATTATGTATTATGAAAGAGGTTCTTAACATAAAAGCTAGACTGCATACAACTTTTCTTTAATGGTGGGTTTCCTGTCTCCTTTTTAAAATTTTTTATTGTTATGTTAATCACCATACATTACATCATTAGTTTTTGATGTGGTGTTCCATGATTCATTGTTTGTTCATAACACCCAGTGCTCCATGCAGAACGTGCCCTCTTTAATACCCATCACCAAGCTAACCCATCCTCCCAACCCCTCCCCTCTAGAACCCGCAGTTTGTTTTTCAGAGTCCATCGTCTCTCATGGTTTGCCTCCCCCTCCAATTTCCCACTCTTCATTCTTCCCCTCTTGCTATCTTTTTTTTTTTTTAACATATATTGCATTATTTGTTTCAGAGGTACAGATCTGTGATTCAACAGTCTTGCACAATTCACAGCACTCACCATAGCACATACCCTCCCCAATGTCTATCACCAAGCCACCCCATCCTTCCCACCCCAGCCCCCACTCCAGCAACCCTCAGTTTGTTTCCTGAGATTAAGAATTCCTCAAAGACAGGATACATGTCTTTCTCTGATTGACTTATTTCGCTCAGCATATCACCCTTCAGTCCATCCACGTCGTTGCAAATGGCAAGATCTCATTCCTTTTGATGGCTGCATAATATTCCATTGTATATATACACCACATCTTCTTTATCCATTCATCGGTTGATGGACGTCTTGGCTCTTACCACAGTTTGGCTATTGTGGATATTGCTGCTATAAACATCGGGGTGCATGTACCCCTTCGGATCCCTACATTTGTATCTTTGGGGTAAATACCCAGTAGTGCAATTGCTGGGTCATACGGTAGCTCTATTTTCAACTTTTTGAGGAACCTCCATACTGTTTTCCAGAGTGGTTGCACCAGCTTGCATTCCCACCAACAGTGTAGGAGGGTTCCCTTTTCTCCACATCCCCGCCAACATCTGTCATTTCCTGACTTGTTAATTTTAGCCATTCTGACTGGTGTGAGGTGGTATCTCATTGAGGTTTTGATTTGGATTTCCCTGATGCCAAGCGATGTTGAGCACTTTTTCATTGTGTCTGTTGGCCATTTGGATGTCTTCTTTGGAAAAATGTCTGTTCATGTCTTCTGCCCATTTCTTGATTGGATTAGTTGTTCTTCGGGTGCTGAGTTTGATAAATTCTTTATAGATTTTGGATACTAGCCCTTTATCTGATATGTCATTTGCAAATATCTTCTCCCATTCTGTCGGTTGTCTTTTGGTTTTGTTGACTGTTTCCTTTGCTGTGCAAAAGCTTTCTATCTTGATGAAGTCCCAATAGTTCATTTTTGCCCTTGCTTCCCTTGCCTTTGGCGATGTGTCTAGGAAGAAGTTGCTGTGGCTGAGGTCGAAGAGGTTGCTGCCTGTGTTCTCCTCTAGGATTTTGATGGACTCCTGTCTCACATTTAGGTCTTTCAACCATTTGGAGTCTATTTTTGTGTGTGGTGTAAGGAGATGGTCCAGTTTCATTCTTCTGCATGTGGCTGTCCAATCTTCCCAACACCATTTGTTGAAGAGACTGTCTTTTTTCCATTGGACATTCTTTCCTGCTTTGTCAAAGATTAGTTGACCACAGAGTTGAGGGTTCATTTCTGGGCTCTCTATTCTGTTCCATTGATCTATGTGTCTGTTTTTGTGCCAGTACCATGCTGTCTTGATGATGACAGCTTTGTAATAGAACTGGAAGTCCGGAATTGTGATGCCACCAGCTTTTCTCTTCTTTTTCAACATTCCTCTGGCTATTCGGGGTCTTTTCTGGTTCCATACAAATTTTAGGATTATTTGTTCCATTTCTTTGAAAAAAGTGGATGGTATTTTGATGGGGATTGCATTGAATGTGTAGATTGCTCTAGGTAGCATGGACATCTTCACAATATTTGTTCTTCCAATCCATGAGCATGGAGCGTTTTTCCATTTCTTTGTGTCTTCCTCAATTTCTTTCATAAGTATTTTGTAGTTTTCTGAGTACAGATCCTAGCCTCTGGTTAGATTTGTTCCTAGGTATCTTATGGTTTTGGGTGCAACTGTAAATGGGATTGACTACTTAATTTCTCTTCCTTCTGTCTTGTTGTTGGTGTATAGGGATGTCACTGATTTCTGTGCATTGATTTTATATCTTGCCACTTTCCTGAATTCCTGTATGAGTTCTAGCAGTTTTGGGGTGGAGTCTTTTGGGTTTTCCACATAAAGTATCATATCATCTGCAAAGAGTGAGAGTTTGACTTCTTCTTTGCCAATTTGGATGCCTTTGATTTCTTTTTGTTGTCTGATTGCTGTGGCTAGGACTTCCAATACTATGTTGAATAGCAGTGGTGATAGTGGACATCCCTGCCGCGTTCCTGACCTTAGGGGGAAGCTCTCAGTTTTTCCCCATTGAGAATGATATTAGCTGTGGGTTTTTCATAGATGGCTTTTATGATATTGAGGTATGTACCCTCTATCCCTACACTGTGAAGAGTTTTAATCAAGAAAGTATGCTGTACTTTGTCAAATGTTTTTTCTGCATCTACTGAGAGGTTCAAATGATTCTTGTTCTTTCTCTTGTTAATGCATTGTATCACATTGATTGATTTGTGGATGTTGAATCAACCTTGCAGCCCAGGGATAAATCCCACTTGGTCATGGTGAATAATCCTTTTAATGTACTGTTGGATCCTATCGGCTAGTATTTTGGTGAGAATTTTTGCATCCATGTTCATCAAGGATATTGGTCTGTAATTCTCCTTTTTGATGGGGTCTTTGTCTGGTTTGGGGATCAAGGTAATGGTGGCCTGATAAAACAAGTTTGGAAGTTTTCCTTCCATTTCTATTTTTTGGAACAGTTTCAGAAGAATTGGTATTAATTCTTCTTTAAATGTTTGGCAGAATTCCCCTGGGAAGCCATCTGGCCCTGGGCTTTTGTTTATTGGGAGATTTTTGATGACTGCTTCAATTTCCTTAGTGGTTATAGGTCTGTTCAAGTATTCTATTTCTTCCTGATTCAGTTTTGGTAGTTGATACATCTCTAGGAATGCATCCATTTCTTCCAGGTTATCTAATTTGCTGGCATAGAGTTGCTCATAATATGTTCTTATAATTGTTTGTATTTCTTTGGTGTTGGTTGTGATCTCTGCACTTCCATTCATGATTTTGTTGATTGGGGTCATTTTTCTTTTCTTTTTGATAAGTCTGGCCAGGGGTTATCAATCTTGTTAATTCTTTCAAAGAACCAGCTCCTAGTTTCCTTGATCTGTTCTACTGTTCTTTTGGTTTCTATTTCATTGATTTCTGCTCTGATCTTTATTATCTCTCTTCTCCTGCTGGGTTTAGGCTTTATTTGCTGTTTTTTCTCCAGCTCCTTTAGGTGTAGGGTTAGGTTGTGTATTTGAGACCTTTCTTGTTTCTTGAGAAAGGCTTCTATTGCTATATACTTTCCTCTTAGGACTGCCTTTGCTGCATCCCAAAGATTTTGAACAGTTGTGTTTTCATTTTCATTGGTTTCCATGACATTTTTTAATTCTTCTTTAATTTCCTGGTTGACCCATTCATTCTTTAGTAGGATGTTCTTTAGCCTCCATGTATTTGAGTTCTTTCTGACTTTCCTTTTGTGAATGAGTTCTAGTTTCAAAGCATTGTGGTCTGAAAATAGGCAGGGAATGATCCCAATCTTTTGGTACCGGTTGAGACCTGATTTATGACCTTGGATGTGATCTATTCTGGAGAATGTTCCATGGGCACTAGAGAAGAATGTGTATTCTGTTGCTTTGGGATGGAATGTTCTGAATATGTCTGTGAAGTCCATTTGGTCCAGTGTGTCATTTAAAGTCTTTATTTCCTTGTTGATCTTTTGCTTAGATGATCTGTCCATTTAGTGAGGGGGGTGTTAAAGTCCCCCACTATTATTGTATTGTTGTCCATGTGTTTCTTTGCTTTTGTTATTAATTGCCTTATATAGTTGGCTGCTCCCATGTTAGGGGCATAGATATTTACATTTGTTAGATCTTCTTGTTGGATAGACCCTTTAAGTAGGATATAGTGTCCTTCCTCATCTCTTATTATAGTCTTTGGTTTAAAATCTAATTTGTCTGATATAAGGATTGACACCCCAGCTTTCTTTTGATGTCCATTAGCATGGTAAATGGCTTTCCACCCCCTCACTTTCAATCTGGGGGTGTCTTTGGGTCTAAAATGAGTCTCTTGCAGACAGCATATTGATGGGTCTTGTTTTTTTATCCAATCTGATACCCTGTGTCTTTTGATTGGGGCATTTAGCCCATTTACATTCAGGGTAACTATTGAAAGATAAGAATTTAGTGCCATTGTATTGCCTGTAAGGTGACTGTTACTGTATATTGTCTGTGTTCCTTTCTGGTCTATGTTGTTTTTAGGCTCTCTCTTTGCTTAGAGGACCCCTTTCAAGATTTCTTGTAGGGCTGGTTTCATGTTTGCAAATTCCTTTAGTTTTTGTTTGTCCTGGAAGCTTTTTATCTCTCCTTCTATTTTCAATGACAGCCTAGCTGGATATAGTATTCTTGGCTGCATATTTTTCTCATTTAGTGCTCTGACTATATCATGCCAGTCCTTTCTGGCCTGCCAGGTCTCTGTGGATAGGTATGTTGCCAATCTAATGTTTCTACCATTGTAGGTTACAGACCTCTTGTCCCGAGCTGCTTTCAGGATTTTCTCTTTGTCTCTGAGACTCATAAGTTTTACTATTAGATGTCGGGGTGTTGACCTATTTTTATTGATTTTGAGGGGGGTTCTCTGTGCCTCCTGGATTTTGATGCCTGTTTCCTTCCCCAAATTAGGGAAGTTCTCTGCTATAATTTGCTCCAATATACCTTCTGTCCCCCTCTCTGTCTCTTCTTCTTCTGGGATCCCAATTATTCTAATGTTGTTTTGTCTTATGGTATCACTTATCTCTCAAATTCTGCCCTCGTGATCCAGTAGTTGTTTATCTCTCTTTTTCTCAGCTTCTTTATTTTCCATCATTTGGTCTTCTATATCACTAAATCTCTCTTGTGCCTCATTTATCCTAGCAGTTAGCACCCCCATTTTTGATTGCACCTCATTAATAGCCTTTTTGATTTTGACTTGGTTAGATTTTAGTTCTTTTACTTCTCCAGAAATGGTTTCTCTAATATCTTCCATGCTTTTTTCAAGCCCAGCTAGTATCTTTAAAGTGATGATTCTGAACTCTAGATCCAAAATTGTACTAATGTCCCTATTGAGTAGGTCCCTGGCAATCGGTACTACCTCTTGTTCTTTTTGTTGAGGTGCTTTTTTCCATCTTGTCATTTTGTCCAGAGGAGAATAGGTGAATGAGAGAAGAAAATGCTAACAAGGTAACAACGTCCCCAGAAAATATACTCTAAACAAATCAGAAAAGACCTCAAGCCAGGAGAAAAGAAAGGGTAAGAAAGAAAAAAGAAAGAAAAAGATAAAAACAAACAAAAATAGAACAAAACAAAAAGAAACAGAATATGATCAAATATGATCAGGCTGGTGCATAGATCAGTGCCACACACTAGATTTTGGGTGTATTTTGGTCTGTTAGAAGAAAGTGCCTCCCAAAATTTTAAAGAAAGAAAAACTTATATATATACAAAAATAAGAGTTAATATGACGATGGGATGGAATATGACTGTAAAGATGAAAAGTATAAAAAAATTTTATAAAAGGAATTGATAAGTAGTTGTTTGAAGAAAGAAAGAAGAGGATTTAAAAATAAGAAAAAAAAGGGAGGGAATGTGATCAGGCAGGAGACTAGAACAAAGCCATACACTAGAGATTTAGGGTATATTTTGATCTGTTAGAAGAAACTGTATCTCAAAATTTTAAAGAGAGAACAACTTATATATGTGCCAAAAATAAGGGTAACTACTATGAAGGGATAGAATATGACTCTAAAAATGAAAAATAAAAATGTTTTTTTTAAAAAAGGGATTGATAAGATGTTGGTTGAAAAAGGGAAAAAGAAAAATTCAAAACAAACAAACAAAAAAAGACAATTAAAAAAATTAACTTTGAAAGACTAAAGAATCATGGTAAAAAAGCCATGAATTCTATATGCAGTATTCCCCTAGCGCTGGAGTTCTGCCATTCTCATTAATCGGTAAACTTGGTCTTGGCTGGCTGTTCTTGCTAATCTTCTGGGGGAGGGGGTCTCTTGCCGTGGTTCCCAAATGTCTTTGCCGGAGGCAGAATTGCCCCACCCTTGCCGGTCTGGGCTAAGTAATCTGCTGGGGTTTTGCTTTTGGGAGCTTTTGTTCCCTGCAAGCTTTCCGTACAGCTTTGGAGTGCAAGAGTGAAAATGGCAGCCTCCCAATCTCTGCCCAGGAGGAGCCGAGAACTCAGGGCCCCACTCCTCAGTGCGCCCCCAGAGAAAAGCAGTCAGTCACTCCTGTCTCCCCAGTCTCTGGCTGCACTCTGTACTCACCCGTCCTGTGACCGGGCATTTCTATTTCTGGCACCCGACTCCATGTGGAGTCTCCACCAGCAGATCCCTGCAGTGTGCTCCCATGCCACTCCTCCCGGTGGAGGAAGGGGAGTCTCCCCGGATCTGCCACTTGTTGGGTCCCTGCTGGAAGAGCAGTGGCCCGACTGTGCCCTGGATCATGGTTCATGGCAACCCCAAGCTGAGAGCCCGCGCCTCAGCTCCATCTCTACAGCGGCTTCCCCGCTCTGATACCTGGGAGCTCTGCCGCACTCAGGCACCCCTGGTCTTTCTGTGACCCACACTTCCCCAGCTTAGCCACTGGAGCAATGTCCCTCAGCGGAGCCGACTTCTGAAAGTTCCGATTTTGTGCTCTGGGGCTCTATCACTTGTCAGTAATGGCCGACGGAGGCCCCCTCCCCCGCCGTCTATCCTCCCGAATATCGCCTCGGATTCACATCTCTGCATGTCCTACCTTCCAGAAAGTCGTTGCTTTTCAGTTCAGATTGTTGTTGCTATTCTTTTCTTTGATCTCCTGTTGAGTTTGTAGGTGTTCAGAATGGTTTGATCCCCATCCAGCTGAATTCCTGAGACCAGACGAAATCCAGGTCTCCTACTCCTCTGCCATCTTGCTCCACCCCTCCTGTCTCCTTTAAAACACAATTCTGTTTACTAAAATTTAATTTATATAAACCTTTTTAAAGAATCTCTTACAGTGAGTGATATATGCTTGTAGCAGTAATATTTATTCCCATTGTTTTTATAATTGGTACTTGCGCTGAAGAATTAGGCATAATATTATATATTCCCATAGAATTTCCTGTTAAACTCACTGGCCATGGTTTCCCAGATGAGTGGTGCTAGCTATTTTTGCAAAAAAAAAATGTGATGGGGGAAATGGTTTCCCTGAAAAAGTTTGCCCGTATCCAATCATCTTTACCATATGTGCCAACATAACTTGTGTTCTAGTCTACGAATACTTATAATCTGAGACAAGGACATGGAGTCAGTACTTATTGAGATATCCTGAGCCATCTTTAAGATGACTTGGAGTAGGCCAAACCTTTAGCTGCTCGAGGGGTTAAATGATTAAGAGAAAGATATCTAATTTAATGTAATGGATCTATCACTGAAACATCCAGAAATAAATTTTTTTTCATCTCTAATCTCAGCATCATTTGCTAAGTAGTCATACTTATATATGGAGGGGGGAGAATCATTATTTTCTTTATAAGCTCAAAAACCAGCCTTCATTATCAGGGAGAAGGGATTCTTTTTTTTTTTTTTTAAGATTTTATTTATTTATTTGACAGAGAGAGATACAGCAAGAGAGACAACACAAGCAGGAAGAGTGGGAGAGGGAGCAGCAGGCTTCCCGCCAAGCAGGGAGCCCGATGTGGGGCCTGATCCCAGGACCCCGGGATCATGACCTGAGCTGAAGGCAATCGCTTAATGACTAAGCCACCCAGGTGCCCCCAGAAAGAAGGGATCTTGATGAGTATATGGAACTTTTCCTTCTGGGAACTCAGGCCTCTTCCTCAAGAAATATAGAACTGTCTGATTAAATTGAGACTGGAACTCCTTGCTATCACAACTGCACATTAATTAAAACTTCTAAAGGAGGAAAAAAAATTAATTTAGGTGAATATACTCATTAAATGGTTCCTAAATGAAGAGGCAAATAAAGTCTTGCCTGCTTTCAAGTTGTAAGTGACTTGTCCAGCTAAGGGCTGCATATATTTGGTTCAGGTAACCACTTCAGCTCAACTAATACAGCTGTTGTTTCAGTGTTTGGCCAAATAGCCTTTTATGTTGCAATCAAGTAATAGATACAAGATTGACAAGTAACAAAGAAAAAGAGCTTTCAGTCAACACAGACTAAAATCCATTATTGTGGTGTGTACACTGTGCCAGGGACCTGTAAACACATCTTCATTGATCTTGCAGAAAGATAGAAATATCTCCCCTTGCATGGCTCAATCAAGGCCCTTTTCACAAAGGTAAAGTGCAAACAATATTGAAGAAGCAGAAAAAAACTGACATTACAGTCAAACAGTAAATAATGGTTCAGCTCAGGAAACCTATCTATAACATTTCAAATTCCTGTCAGCTCAAATGAAATGTATAACCTCTCTATTGCAACCTCCGAAAGATCAGAACATGGGGGACTGTGCACTCTTCTTAGTGCCATCCCCCTTTTACCAACCGACCAAATCGATAGGGGGGAAAAAATCTCATTTACAGCTTCGCATTTTCATATGTATCTCGCTGGAGAAGCCTCTGAAAAAGATCTCATCTGTGAAGGTCAATAATTCACTCCTTCTCTCCTCCCCCCAGTTGGGATCTGTTGCCATTTATCTGACAAATTTTGTTGATTATAAAATAGAAAAAAAATTAGCATGCAGTGAGAGTAGAGCTGGGTCTTCCTGCCAATCTGAAATTTTATTAGAATAGCCCACTGCATCAATTCTAAACTTCCACTTTCATTTATGTTTAAATACTTGTAATTAGGAGAAGCTATTTGGGAGCTGTAGACACCAATAAATAGTTTGAATGGATTTCTAAAAAGGTTGGCAGGATGGTTGGAAGCTCAGCATAGTTTATAAACAGATTCATCTGTTATGTAAATCTCCATCCATAATCATTATTTATCCATTATGGCTAATCAGCGTTCCAAGAAAGGGAAAGTGAAAAGAATTGGTAATGTCTTAAAAACAATTGCTCTTATACCTGCAGATTCCTTAAATTTAGCCATCAACTGACTAGACATTTAATCTTTTTTTCCCTTTTTTTTAAGAAAAAAGCCTAAGATAAATCAATACTGTGCATTTAACCAACTGAGCCACCCAGGCGCCCTCAATACTGTGCATTTAAAAACAATGTTCTCATTTAGATACAGAATAATCAAATCAGAAACAAACTGCATTACCCTTTTATACCACTTATTATCCTGCCTCTTCCTTTTCCTCCTTTCCTTCCCAAACATAAAATTCCAAAGAAAACAAAGACTCATTTAACTCAGGATGAGGTATAAGTTATGCCTAAGTTTAGGGAACAGACATGATGTGATATGCTCAGTACCTGAGAGTCTTGTGTAGAGAGCGTTAATGAGGTGCTAACACAGCTCATGGTGTCGTCCTTTGATGTAGGCATATAATCAGAGTCCCAAGCAAATACTCAGCATAAGGCAATGCACAATTCTATCTTAAGGACTTCAGAAAGAAATTTATTAGAACAAAACCAAACCCAGGCGTAAGTAAACTGAATCCTTGCCCCAATGTTCCATACTTTACCCCACATTCAGTGAAGGCTCAGGAACTTTATGTTCCTTTGATAAACAGTTGCTTACTGATCTATTATGTGTTTAGCACTATGCAATCTGTAGTTAGCTTGTATTGAAAAACACCAGTTAGCACACTTGCACAAAGTTAAGTCCTTGCCAGGAATGGGAGATGAATAATTTCTTTTTCAAGATCCAGAAACAATAAGAAGGAATATGCACATTTCAGAGTTTATATATACTACATACACTCAGCTGAAATTTATGATAGAATTGTACAAATTAATATTGTATTGTACATATTCTTCTAATTCCCTGACCCCATTCTCTGCCATATGAACATGTGCCCGATGTCTATTCTCCCCAGCACTTTTGGGCCAGTTTTCAAAACTGGACTATCCTCCAAATCCCAGTGAAAAGCTAGTCCCCTCCATGGTTTCTTTCCATAATTCTTCAGCCAGAAATACTCTCTTCATTTGACATCCCATCATGACCTAGCTCTGCCTCCAGTAACCCACTTATATCTGTCACTGAACAAGTGTATTGTGGCTCACAATTCACCTTTCCTGTGTGGCAGGAGCTGGGTTTTCTTTCTTTTTATGCCTATCCACAGCACTTATAAGCTACTTTAAGCATAGTAGTTGTAAAATAAATACCTTACTGAACTGAATCATACATGTGTAAATTCAGTGCTAAACCAAAAAGAAAAGGGACTTCTTCAATTTTACCTAAAGCTCCAAAGCATTAGCTCAAGCGGCGGGGGGGGGGGGGGGGGTCCTGAAAGATTATATCAATAACAGTAGTTTTAGAAACAAAATAATTAGCAAAATCACCCCAATTTGTTCTCAGATTTTCTAACTAACATCTAATTCTGAACAGCCTAATTCTGAAAAAACCTGAGTTAAATGCTGATGTCAACCATTTGTGATGGTTTTTACCATGGGTAAGACATAAATAAGCCTTTACAGAAATATTTATTGCCTATATATATTTATGTGTCATGGTTGAGAAGACGGCTCTGTTCAAATTGGTCCTGGAGAATAGGATGAGTTTAACTTTCCAGTGAGGCCTAAATGGTCCCAATTTCAGAGAGTAGGAATCCAATACCCAGAAACTATGCAGAGCCCCCAAAACGTAAATCTTATTTCATCACATTTCTCCTACATGCAGCCTAAATAAATCTCTCAGCCAACTACTCTCTCATTTCTCTCTTCCACACCAACTCATATCCTTGAACAGCATCCCAGGTCTGAAACACCCAGCCATGTGCTTTCCCTCAATTTAAAACTATTTTAAAGACCATCTTCAAGAAGCTTATTTCAATGAACTGGGTGGCCAGCCACTAAAGATGATTTATGGCACCTATTTCTTGGACTAGTAACACTTAAGATCTAAGAATTAAAGAGGATATAAAGAGATCATGGGTTGGCTAACTCTTTCCAGTACATAGTAAAGCAGTACAGTGACAAACACTGCCCTGTCATTCAGAGGACAGGGACAGTCTGGTGTCATCCTGATGTTCTAATTACAAATTTGTATTCTCGAAGAAATATTAAATTAACCAACTGTAAATTCAAAGAAAAACTGGGCTTAAAATTTTGGGGGTTGTTTTTTGATATCTTTCTTTTTTTAATTTCCCCCCAAACCTTCATGTGTTAAGACACTCAGGAAAGAGTAGCACAAAATAATAGAAAACCTTGGTATTCATATATTTAGCATTCAAGGTTTCAACTACTGGTAAACAGCACCGAAGACACATGACATACAGAAGTATATAGTTTTGCTAAAGACTGTAGTGTGGGAATGAGTTCCTTGACTAGTGAGTGAATCTAGGTGACTTCATTCATCTTCATGTATCTAGTTGTGTACTCATGTTATTTTGTAAGAATTTATGGAGCATATTTTACTCTACATTTTTGGTGTAACGTGGGAGAATCATTCTATTGCATATTAGGTGCTCATTTCTTATTTGCATGTTTAACAAAGGACCTGTTAAAATTTATAATCTGACTAGAAATAACTGGTGACCCCAAGCGCCAGGATGACATGTGCCCTAAGTTCCCATATACTCTTAGGACAGAATGCCATGAGCAATACATTCTATTTTTTCTCCTATCTACTATTGTGTCTGTAAACATTCTCTTAGGGACAAAAGCCCAGCCATAAACTTGTTACAGGCAGTTGAAGCCTGACCTCCTCCCTTAATTCCCTCTAGCACCTTTCCTCAAGAGTTAAAAGCTACCTCCAGTATTTCTCGTATTGACCCAATGATCTATCCCTTAAAAACTTTCATGATTAAGAGTGGAGAACTTCAGGGGCGCCTGGGTGGCTCAGTCTTTAGGCATCTGCCTTCAGCTCAGGTCATGATCCCAGGGTCCTGGGATCGAGCCCCACATCGGGCTCCCTGCTCAGCAGGAAACCTGCTTCTCCCTCTCTCACTTCCCCTTCTTGTGTTCCCTCTCTTGCTGTGTCTCTCTCTGTCAAATAAATAAATAAAATCTTTAAAAAAAAAAGGGTGGAGAACTTCAAATTCTCAACACAATGGAGAAACAGAGAGTAATAAGGACTAGATTTATCCTCCCATCTAAAACAACAGCAAAAAAACAAGCAAAATACATAAAACAATGGTTTTCAGATATTGTGTGTGAGGCATCACAGGACAAAAGAGTGCAAATAGATGAGATGAGCACTAAGATTGCCCCAGTTTATTACTTGGATGGAATTTCCAACCCAATACAGTGAATGGGAAACTGGAACTACATACCGAGTATTCATGAGTTGAGAAGACAGAGCTGGGAGTGTGCAGAGTCCAAGGCAACTAGACTACACAGGCAGAGTACCAGAGAAAAGAGAGTTATACAGAGAGCACACCAAATCTTCAGAGTATCTCAGGAACTGATCAGTGCATGATATGAAGGAACTGACTACCTAAGGCCAGAAAAAGTTCTACCCAAAAAAAGAATGAAGAGAGCAATCCTCAGAGCTCACAAAGGACTAGGAATACTTTACAAGGTAGAGTAGCAAAAGCCTTGGAAATCACAAGGCATCGAGTACTCAGAAGGGCTTTAGCTCAGTAGTAGGAGAAAATTAGCCCTAAAATAAAGGCTGCTCTGGGTGGGTCTTAAAAACCTTAAAAGCTGGGCATCTGGGTGGCTCAGTGGGTTAAGTGTCCAAGGGAAAAAATGTCTGGAGTAGCAGTGAGAATGGTCTATTTTGAACTCTCCAAGACCAAGCAGGACATGTCTCAAATTCCTGAGTGACCAGCCCCTGGCAAGAAAAAGAATTGCCTTCCTTGATCTAGCACTTCCATTAGAAACTTCCAGCACAACCCTAGCATCCTTGGGTTGGCTTGGGGTAAAACATTATTATAAAAAAGATTTAATTCTAGTAGTTCATATTCTACATAATTCTGCATAAGTTGAAGTTTCAAAGAATTTGATTTAAGAAGTTCTGAATCTTCCTTTGTTATAATCTTCTGAGTAACCAAGCTTTGCTTATCCTTTAAGTTTATTTAGGGGGAATTGCTTGAATACAAATAGCTGGTTGTGTCTAAACTAACCAGTTGAATACAGTTCAGGTGCACTCTAGCCATAGTGGTCTCCAGTAAGGAAACAGTAAGTTCCTTAAGTATAGTTCATGCATGTTCCCACCTCAGCATGTTGCCTGTGCCATTCTCACTGGATCATTTGTTCCTTCACTTCATTCAAGTGAGAAGGCCCTCACTTCATTCTTCATTCAAAGAGAAGACTGTTCAAATGTCATACATCTTCCCAACCACCATATCTAAAACACTGTATTTACTTATCCAGCTCTATGCATGTTCACTGAACTCATTAGAATCTGACATTACATATATCCAGTTGTTTGTTATTTTAGAGCAGGCAGTTGACACACTAAGGCCCATAAGCCAAACTCAAAACATACAACAGAGATCCTATGTGGCTTTTAAAGCCTAAAATATGTACTATCTGATCCTTTCGTAAAGTTGCCAACCCCTACACTAGAGGAACTTTATCTCCTCTGTTCACTGTTATGGATTGTGAATTTTATTTCTCCCAAATTCATATGTTGAAGTCCTAACCCTCCATAACTCAGAGTGGACTATATTCGGAGATAGGATTTTAAAGAGGTAAAACGAGTTCATATAGGTGGGACCTAATCTACAATTGATGTCCTTATAAGAAGAGGAAATTTGGGCACAGACACACACAGGGAAGAGCATGTGAAAACACAAGAAGACAGCCATCTATAAACCAAGGAGCAAGGCCTCAGAAGAATCCAACCCTGCATAAGAGAGGCATGTGATATTTATTTCTAAATGAAGAAATTTAGTTAAAATTAGGAATCGCTTTTCTCCAAAAAACATGCTTTTTGACTCAATTCAACCAACTTTCTCTCAGAAAATAATTTTAGAACTGTAGATAATGCCTACCTTATCCATCGTGTGGGTTTTTATGACTCCTATATTATTGTTGGTGAACTAGGACCCTAAGTTTAGAGAAAATATATTTTGTTTTGACTCATCGCCATCACAGTACTCTAAAATACATATAAGCTGTCTACTTATAAAACATAATCTTTTCTTATTTTCTAGTAAAGATGGAGAAGAAATATAATGAGCGACTAAGTCTTTTTATGTTCCATGGATTTAAGTAAGTTGAAATAGGTTCAATCAAAATTATGGTGCATAAGATTTCTAAAATACCAGAACGTAATTTTATGGCAATAGTACACAGCAAACCTCAGTTTTGTGCAATGTGTTCTAGTACTGATACCACCCGTGAAGTGCACAGAATCCCCAGGGATATTATTAAGCACAAATCCTATGTGTGAGCTGCAAACAGTATCAGCATGTTCTCATAATTGCTACAAAACTAGGGAAATGGATAGTGAAAAGATCAGAGCTTCAATGTTAAATTGATGACTAGTTGTGGAAATAATAATATGGAATTACTTTTTTAAAAGAGGATTTCAATGCAAAGCAAAAGTGCAAACAAAAGAACTTACTCATTAAAACTTAGCTTGGTCAAAAGGAGAAGATCCAATTTATAGAAGTCCAATTCAAAGTATGCATTCAATAAATGGAAGATGCATTACTCTTTCATCTCAGAGAGACCTCTACCCCCTTGATTCCTCTTTTCTCCCCTTCACTATCAGTCACCTTCTGCTTTTACTTCTTTCTCTTTCAACGCAGAGCTCATGGTCCCATAGTTTGAGTACTTTCTTGCCATCTTCCTCAAATCTCCTGCCATATCAATCAATGATTTGTCCCATTTGCCTGGAAAACTTCAAACTTGAGTCAACTCAAATATCACCAACTCTGACCTTTATCCAGGCTACTCAATGCAGTTAGGAAAAAGCACAACCAAGCAATTGGTAACAATATTAACATCAGGTCTTCAAATTCAGCTGGACCCTCAATGCTACACAACAATCCCTGGTCAGCTGTCTTCCTAGTTCTGCACATGATTTGTTTCAAACCTTTCCCACTCTCCTAAAATGTCTAATCCCACTACAGATATCCTCTCTCTCTCAGCTGAAGACCTTACCTCATAGAGAAAAGAGAAGTCCTAGAATTTTCAGCTAACTTGCAAATGTGTCTGTACCTCTTCCTAGACTCCTTTATCTCCTCCTGGTATAATGGAAGAGGGACTGTTCCTTCACCTAATCTCTGAAGCTCATCACTTTTAGTCATCTCAGAGACATAGTTCAATTAATAATTCCCTATAATCCCTATCTTCAAATAGTTGAAGGTTTGTCCTCCAGAAGAAATAATACATGAATCTTTTGCTGTTTCATAGGGTAGAACACAGGGCAAAAGTTTTGGGGAGTCAGATTTTTTACTCAAAAGAAAATTTATAACAAAAACATAACAGATTGCATCATGATAAGTTCCATACCATGGGAGATATTCGAAGAGAATCTGCATGAAAAGAAAGAAAGAAAGAGAGAGAGACAGAGAGGGAGGGAGAGAGGAAGGAAGGAAGGAAGGAAGGAAGGAAGGAAGGAAGGAAGGAAGGAAGGAAGGAAGGGAGGGAGGGAGGGAGGGAGGGAGGGAGGGAGGGAGGGAGAAAGGAAGATGACAATAGTCACTATTTGCTGAGTATGTACAGCATGCCAGACACTATGCTAAGCATTTGCATAAATAGCTCATGTAATACCACAGTCTGTGACACTGGCATAATTATTGCTGTTTTTTTATAAATAAACTGAAGTTTATAGAAGAGGGTCACTTGCCCATGATCACATACTTAGTAAAAGGCAGAGGTGGGATTCAAAGCCAAATGTTTCTGACTTGA
The DNA here is from genome assembly GCF_029215605.1 of Mirounga angustirostris. NCBI lineage: Eukaryota > Metazoa > Chordata > Mammalia > Carnivora > Phocidae > Mirounga > Mirounga angustirostris. Next base: position 65,324,660 of record NW_026991717.1, on the reverse strand, counting down.
GATTCCCCCACAGCACCACCACACTGTTCTTTCCTTAAGTGTAAGGAGAAGTCTGAAGAAATTATTTCTAAAGCTTTCAATTCTAAGAATTTTTCATCTTCAACACATTACTCCAAAATTGTTAGGGGAATTTAATTATGAATGGCCCACAGAAAGACAGTGTTGTGAGCTTGAACTCTGGAAACTGACAGGTAAATAAATACCATGCTCTCTGCAGCAAACACAAAGCCATCAGAATCTGGCATCATAAAACTAATTTCTTGGTAACTTTTAAGAACACTGACAAATGAAACATATTAATTCACATATTTTCATCACCTCTATCTCCTTTGTGGTTCTGTACCCTTCCTTTCCTTGTTGCTCAGATAAAGTAAAATTTGTTTTAGATTGCTGTATAAAAGGAAGATTACAATTTGGAGAATGGATTAAATGTGAACCTGTGATCTATGTTCAGCCTATTAAGAGTAATTTATTTAATTCCACCTGGAATTCCCTACAGATGCAAGATGCTTCCCCAGATTTTAAAAAGCAAGATGTCATTTTCCTGGGATTTGTCATACCTCACGGTAGGTTAGGACCCTCCTACCCAAAGAAGCCTGGACCAAGAATAATTGTTGGTGGAATTCTTCCTTAGAAATTCTAATTACATAAATATGTCCTTGTTTTAACAGAGAGGGCAGCATTCAGACACTTTATTAGAATTTCGGTTAGACTTTACATTGACAGAGCTCCCAGGACCCCTCTATGGTTAATGTCTTCAAGAACATCTCTCTTTAGTTTACATTCCAACAAGTTGATTTAACCAGTGAAAAAAAGGATAACTCCTTAGCTACATTCTTTTCAATCTAAGACTCTCTTCCATTCCCTGTGTCAGCCTCGCAGATCACATTTCTGTACCTTTTATCTAAACCTTATAAGCACTGTCTAACTTGTCTTGAGTCTTTGATATTACACTGCCAGACTCACCCCCCTCAAAAAAAAAAAAACAGTTCTAAAAATGTCACTTCCCCCTCCAAAAAAAATCATTGGATTTCTATTAACTACTAAATAGTATCTAAACTTTTAAACAAAAACTAAAAATTCTAATGTTGATCTAAAAATTACCTGTATGACTTCCATTACCGGTAGTACAACAGACTAAATATCCTGATGACCTTCACAGCTCCAACAATTAAAATGCTAAATGAAATGTAAAAATAATCTTGGGTTGAAATTAATTGCTGAGATAACATGAAAGAATATTCCAGAAACTATAACAGAAGTGAAAGAGAAAACTCTGGTAGATAAGCAATTACAAAGACTCCATTTGTCAGAAAGTTTTTTATTTTATTTTATTTTTTTATTTTTTTTAAAGATTTTATTTATTTTTTAGAGAGCGAGCGAGAGAGAAACAGCATGAGAGGGGAGAGGGTCAGAGGGAGAAGCAGGCTCCCCGCTGAGCCGGGAGCCCGATGTGGGACTCGATCCCAGGACCCTGGGATCACGACCCGAGTCGAAGGCAGACGCTTAACCATCTGAGCCACCCAGGCGCCCAGAAAGTTTTTTATTGATCCCTAATAATCTTGAGCTCCTCTGTAACGGCTACATCATGCCCAAGAGGCAGCCAATAAACCATAGATAGTCCTTACCCAAAGGTGAGGATGGGTAACCACCACATGTATTTAGTATCCTAAAGGGCACTGTACTTCGTGTAGGGGTGACAAGAAATAAACAGAAGAAGAAAGTCAGAAAAATTGTTTATAAGGATCTTGGTGCTGAAGTGGAAGGAGTGAAATCAGCCTTCAGAAATAGGTGTAGATTCCTCTCATGGTTTTATAGGTCTGAATTCCTGATGCCTATGTAGTCAAAAAACTTCAAATTTTACTTAATGTGAACTCATATTACTAGTGCCACCACACAACTCTCAAAAGCAAAGGCAAATCCATTCTGGAATAACCTACTTCAACTCAGGCCTTAAAACTCCCATAGTTACAGGTCCACAGAAATTAGTTGCTTATAGTTTAAAAATCTAAAACCACATAACTAATCCTTCTGAGTGAGAGTAAGCAGCAAGAGTAGACAGCAGAATCCAATCTATAAACACTTCAGATGCTGTAATTACCAGACAGATTAGAAGACACCATGTTTAATACACCTAAAGAATGTATAAAGCTTGAAAAAAGAACAAGGAATAAGAAACTCTAAGGAAGGACAAAACAGATTTGAAAAAAAGAAATAGCCCTTCTATAAATAAAAATATAACGGAAATCAAATTTTACTTTTCTAATCATACCTCCCATCAGATTTCTAATTGTTCTCTAAAGGTCTCCGGAATTTTCTTGCCTGTTTGTTTTCGTTTTTGTTTTCATTGAAGCATAGTTGACACACAATGTCACATTAGTTTCAGGTGTACAACATAGTGATTCGACAACTTTACACTATGCTGTGCTCACTACAAGTGTAGCTGCCATCTGTCACCATACAGCGCTATTACAATACCACTGACTATATTCCCTATGTTTACCTTTCATCCCTGTGACTTAAACTGGAAGCCTGTGCCTCCCACTCCCTGTCATTCATTTTGCCCAACCCTGACCCTTCCCTTTTGTTTCTTGCCTCTGTTCTTTCACTCTCATTACTCTCCTACCCTAAACTTTACTTTTCTTACTCTGTATTTTAAACTCACAAGGCTCAGTTCCAATGTCAACTCTTCCATTTATCCACAGTAAACATCTTTCTTATTTGCCCAATTATATACAAACAACTTGAGGGAAAGGCACCATGATATAAGCAAATATATTTATCCTAATACACCTGGCTGAGTATCTCAGCCAGAATAGATGTTCAACATATTCTGACAGAACTGAATTGGAATGAAAAAGTATTTTATTCCTCTTAGTATCTCCATCCTGTAACCATAAAAACTTAGGCAATAAGCAGCAAGGAGACCCACTTGGCCTAATTCTCACTGTGGATTATGTACAAAAATGAATCTAAAATTGCATCCCTGACTATATCCTTCTGTTTTTCAACTCATCCAGATTTATGATAGTGAGAAACACAAAGTCTTTCTTGCATCAAAATAAGTCCCCATTTTTCTGAATTTATGTTATGATATTATTATGTCGATAATTTAGAAATAATTCAATTCTGCTAAATGCAATTATTGGGTTTTTTTAAATTGTTACCACAAGTTACTGAATAGAATTGGATCTGAAAAATATCTTTTTTGTACTTCTGGGGAGAGGTGAAATGATAAAAGGTAGATGGTAGATGGGAGGCATACTGGGCACTAAAGAGAGGATCACTTGGGATGACGTCTGCTCAGAGAAACTAGAAGACTTTAAACTAAAGCGCAGGTTGACTATGGGTTGAAAAATAATAGAGAAGGTATTAAATGGAGAGCAAAAAAGAAAAGAGTTAAGTGGAAAACATGCATAATGACAAAAAAGGAGAGAGAGGATGAAAAAGCCACAGTGGGGATTAAATATGGTGAGTATCTTTTAGAGAAAGGAAAACAGTCACTGAAAAACAACGTGAACAGTCTTATAAGCATCAGGTAAACAGTCAACTATTTTTTAATACTCTCTTTGTCTTGGATAATACCAAAGTGGTTTCAATTTTTAAAAAGGAAATTTGGCATGAAAGGGTTCTGTAACATGGCCTGCCCACTTATGGGATTTAGGGTAAAAAATGTAAACCAGCTGTGATACTGAGGTTTAAGAATCATCTGTTGTCCATATTCAGTAGCTTTTCCCATGGAATTACAAAAAGACTTGTATGATGGATAGTCTACATCCTAATTATGTAATTACACAGTAGAAAAGAACAGCTGAAGAGGAGCCATTTCATCCTTGCGTCCAATGTCTGCATAATCTATGTCTCACATAATGGATGGAGCTCTTACTATACAGTAAACCATAATTTTATTATAAAAGAATGAAATGTTGGCTTTCATATGGGATTAGAATACGTATGGTCAAACCATAGAGATAAAAGTAGAACTAATCTAAAGCTGCAACCTGAGCATCAACCAAATCCAAAAGAGTTATTATTAAGATTTTAATATATTTTTCAGGGGAAAATGTCCTTAACTTAGTTCCTCTGCTCTTTTCAAGTGCAGCCAGTCCCAAAGCAGGAATATGAAAGTGTATCCCAACAGATAAAGATATTAAGGGCCAATGCCAAAACTTTCCAGGTGCGAACCTAATGAAAAATCTAAGTGCTGAGCTCAGCACAGGTAATCAATCATCTATTTTAGCAACAATTTCTGTGCCCTTGATGTCAAGAGAGGTTATATATGCTGTATCTCTCAGAGAAATCTCTTCTTCCAGGTTACCAGAAAGCGATTCTAAATGTGGAAAATGTTATCACCACTATTAGTTATTCAAGAATGGCAGAATGTGAAGTCAAAGAAATAAAACCATTCACAAGCTCAGCCACCCTGGAAATATGACATAAATGGAAAATATTATTTACAAAGTGTTGGAAGGAGAGTAGACGGGGGAAAATTACAAGGGGGGCTGCAGAAGCCTCACTGTGCAAACCAAGTAGCAGGTGACTTTTCAAGACACCTGTAGCAGAAACATTTGCTGGCCTTAATTCCTAATCTTTATTAAAACCACAACGAACTCAGGGGCTATTCGGGTAGGGAGTGAACAGAGAAGGGGAGACTGGCCAAAATAAACAAAAGTGAAATAAATGCTGGCAAAATCTGCCACTTAATCTTTCCAGGGTAAAAACATCCTGGGCCCAAGAGAGAGGGAGTTGTTTTTCCCTTCTCTGCTCATTTTTTATTCTTTGTGTTTTGGCTTTCTCCATCATGTGGGGTTTCTGGTCTACCAAAAAAAACCCTCCTCACAGAGCCCATGTCTTTGCTTACTGCAGCAACATGTCTTTCACTGCTACAGCATGTGACATGCTTAGGCTTGGAAATGGATTCAGATTTAGTCCCGGGCCACCAGTACAAATTGCAGAGAACAGCTTGCTCAAACTCTGGGGGAAAGATGCTGACTTACAGTAATTGATAAGGTCATTCCTGCTGGATGATGCTGTAGTGAAGTAAAGGTAGCTACCGTGCTTAGCCGAGAACTGGGAACATCAGTTCCAGAGAAATGGCTTCACATTTCACAAGACATCTAAGAATTATATCACTCCCTGTAGTCCGCCGTATAATAAGAAGTCTGTAGCTTTCATTCTGTAAAAATTATTAATCATTTGTGGCTGAAAAATGAATCAGTGAAGTTAACCTACATTGTCATGTTTGATTTATCTGGAGGTAAACAACATTCTAAGAGGATTTAGTGGGCTAGTATTTAGTAAAAGGGTATGTCCAGGTCGTGGCACTACATAGATTGAATGTCCAAACATTTAAAAGCTCCTTCATCATTGGGCTGAATACAAAAGTGACAGCCATCATTTGGTGACCTTAGAATGTCCTGGCTATTTGTAACAGACTTTCAGTAGTGAATCTAACCTCCCATCAGGCTGGGGTTAAATAAATGACAAGTTATTTTTCTAGTTTAAGATTAATATTGAGATGCCTGTTATAAATATGTTCTTCTGAATAGAACATTAAATTACAATTATTTGGAGAAGTATGAGAGGGAGGAAAGAAGAGAGAAGGGAATAATTTTTTTTGCTCCTTTCACTTTATTTCATTAGGTGGGTGTCTCTATACCCCATCATAATATTTTTCTGATTGCTACAGTAACCACCTGTGCTAGACAAGCACCTGCCCTTAAAATGTAATTTTTAGCAAAGATTTAAATTGCAAACTAGAATTCCAAGGCCCCCTGCCAAGACAAACTCACTTTCCTTTTGAAGAGTATGTTGTCTCCCAATGAAGGTTTTCCTGTACAGTGCTCTGTATTTTGACTTAATAGTAAATCTCTCTTTTTGACTCTCTCATAAATTATTTTCTCCCATCAGCTGGCTTGGGGCAATATCTTTATCAAGATCTCAACACAGCAAACTGGGAGGCCCTTTTCAAATTCTCAAAACAAACTTCTTGGAGTCATTAGCTTGTTCCTATTTGAGAGATCACACTGTTCCCTATATACTTATAAAAAGGAAGATCATTCTGAAAAGGCTAAGAGGCTCTGTCTTCCAACTCTCATGTCTTGAGGTTCCAATGGTGTAATGGTGGCCATGGAATGAGCCCAGACTCTGGAGAGAGACCAGTTTGAATCTTTACTTGGTCATGAGAAGCATCAACCCAGGGGCTCCTGGGTGGCTCAGTTGGTTGAGCATCCTTCTTTGGTTTGGGTCATGGTCTGGGGGTCTTGCAATCGAGCCCCACATCGAGCCCCCCATCAGCCTCCCTGCTAGGAGCCTGCTTCTCCCTCTCCCTCTACCCCTCCACCTGCTCCTGTTCACATGTGCACGCTCTCTCTCCAATAAACAAATAAAATCTTTTTTTTAAAAAAAAGCATCAACCCATCATGTTACTTCTTTTAGTATAAACTTGTTAATCCAGGTAGTGCTAAGAGATGAAAATTAAGTTCAACTTTTCCTAATATAAATTCAAGGAGAAACCCAAAAATACCTTGAGCGGGGACACTGAATTTCTGATACCTCATGGAAAAACGGTTGTCATAAAATTGATGTTTTATGATGAAAAATGTTACATGGAACCCCCAGGAAGTGCTTTTGAGAGATGATGCAAATGCAAATGAGGAAAGTTCACTGAATTCAGTTGTAAGACAGGAAGAAATCTTGCTGGGCACTTCACAGGATTAAAGTCCTTTAGCACCATGATATTCTACCATGAGACACACTCATCAGTAGGAGCTCAATAAATGCCTTACTGTAAGAAGCATTTTAAAAGAAAGTAGATGACTTTGTGTTTGACATGGGATGGGACTAAAATTCCTTTAATTATTGGGGTACCTGGGTGCCACAGTCAGTTGGGCATCGGATGCTTGGCTTTAACTTAGGTCATGATCTTGGGATTGTAGGATTGAGCCCTGTATTGGGATCCGTGCTTAGCTCAGAGTCTGCTTAAGACTCTCTCTCCCTCTCCCTCTGCCCCTCCCTGCTCGCTAAAATAAATAAATCTAAAATTCACTTTAAAAAATCCCTTTAATTATTATTATTATTTTTTTAAAGATTTTATTTATTTATTTGACAGAGAGAGACACATCGAGAGAGGGAACACAAGCAGGGGGAGTGGGAGAGGGAGAAGCAGGCTTCCCGCAGAGCAGGGAGCCCAATGCGGGGCTCGATCCCAGGACCCTGGGATCATGACCTGAGCCAAAGGCAGACGCTTAACGACTGAGCCACCCAGGCGCCCCTATTATTATTATTTTTTTAAGATTTTATTTGACAGAGAGAGACACAGCGAGAGAGGGAACACAAGCAGGGGGAGGGGGAGAGGGAGAAGCAGGCTTCCCGCAGAGCAGGGAGCCTGATGCGGGGCTCGATCCCAGGACCCCGAGATCATGACCTGAGCCAAAGGCAGACGCTTAACAACTGAGCCACCCAGGCGCTCCAAAAATCCCTTTAATTATTAATGAGTCTTATCACTTGCCACATTCTACCTTATGACTATTGGGAGACACTCCTCTGTGGGTCTCTTGTATTCCTACACATCTTGCTGGGTACACCAAGAATGCAAGGCCCTAACTTCTTTACCAGGGACATTTCTCAGAGTTGTATTTGTAGCAGTCTCGGAGGAATGAAGTAATCTCTCCTCCAGGACAAAGAGCAGGTTTGCTTAGTGTTTACTATAAAACAGCAGGTCCCACAAGCTCAATGTTTCTCAGCTGCAGCACAAACCCTCTGCATATACACTATCTACCTTGCCACCTCATGCCACCCCCCGAGGACTTGAGGGGGTGGGACAAAGGGAACTAACAAAAACATGGTGCCATTTGCTGTGCGATGAATAATAAAACCCTTTGTCTCAGAAATCTCATGTGTACTACTAGCATCCATGAAAAAGCAACAGACTAAATTATTAGTCTGCAAGTAGAGCAAAACCAAGTCCCAGATACAATGATGTTTTGTGTCTCCTACCTGTAACTGTAACCTTTTTGAGGACAGTATTTGTGTTGGATTCATTTTTGTACCACCTGAACAAAATGCTTGCATGGATTAAGCACTAAGAAATATGTACTGAATATGAATGAACTTGTTTACCAACATTATAACAGCAATTTTTGTGTTCAGTCTTACATGAAAGAACTTATGACTGACTCTAAAATAGACCTGGAAGAACAAATAATGTCAAAATGTCTATACCACCCAAAGCAATCTATGGATTTAATGCAATCCCTATCAAAATACCAACAGCAGTTTTCACAGAACTAGAACAAACAATCCGAAAACTTGTATGGAACCCAAATAGTCAAAGCAATCTTGAAAAACAAAACTGGAAGTATCACAATTTCAGTCTTCAAGTTATATTACAAAGCTGTAGTAATCAATACAGCATAGTACTGGCACAAAAATAGACACAGAGGTCAATACAACAGAATAGAAAGCCCAGAAATACACCCACAATTATATGGCCAATTAATCTTCAACAAAGGAAGCAAAAATATGCAATGGGAAAAATTCAGTCTCTTCAACAAATGGTGTTGGGAAAACTGGACAGCTACTTGCAAAAGAATGAAACGGGATTACTTTGTTATACCATACACATAAAGGAACTCAACATGGATTAAAGACCTGAATGTGAGACCTGAAACCTTAAAATCCTAGAAGAGAGCATAGGCAGTAATTTCTCTGACATCAGCCACAGCAGCATTTTTCTAGATATGTCTCTTAGGCAAGGGAAACAAAAGCAAAAATAAACAACTGGGACTATATCAAAATAAAAAGTTTCTGCACAAACAAAAGAGACAACCAATAAAACTAATAGACAACTTCCTGAATGGAAGCAGATATTTGCAAATGACAAACCCAATAAAAGGTTAGTATCCAAAATATATAAAGAACCCCCCAAATAATCCAATTTAAAAATGGGCAGAAAATATGAGCAGACATTTCTCCAAAGAAGACATATAGATGGCCAATGGACACATGAAAAGATGTTCAACACCACTCATCATCAGGGAAATATAAATCAAAACCACAATGATATATCACCTCATACCTGTCAGAATGGCTAAAATAAAAAAAAATTTAAAGAAATAACAGGTGTTGGTAAGGATGGGGAGAAAGGGGAACCCTCATGCACTGTTGGTGGGAATGCAAACTGGGGCAGCCACTATGGAAGACAGTATGGAGGTTCCTCAAAAAGTTAAAAATAGGATTACCATATCATCTAGTAACCGCACTACTGGGTATTTATGCAAAGAATACAAAAACACTAATTCAAAGATATATATGCACCCCAATGTTTATTGCTGCATTATTTACAATAGCCAAATTATGGAAGCAGCCCAACTATCCATCAACAGATGCATGGATAAAGAGGGATGTTACTCAGCCATAAAAAAGAATGAAATCTTACCATTTGCAACAACCTGGATGGAGCTAGAGAGTATAATCCTAAACGAAATAAGTCAGCCAGAGAAAGACAAATACCACATGATTTCACTCATATATGGAATTTAAGGAAACAAAACAAATGAACAAAGGGAGAATAAAAGAGAGACAATCCAAAAAACAGATTCTTAACTATGGAGAATAAACTGATGGTTAACAGAGGGGAGGTAGGTGGGGGGATGGGTGAAATAGGTGATGGGGATTAAGATACACTTATCATGTGTATTCATGATGAGCAGTCTGTAATGTATAAAATTGTTGAATCACTATATTGTACATCTGAAACTAATAGAACACTGTTATGTTAACTACACTGGAATTAATTTCTTTAAATAATAAATAAATAAATAAATAAATAAATAAATAAATAAATAAATAAATAAAATAGACATGGACTACACATGAAAGATAAAAAGTGGGGTAAAATGACAAAAATATACAGTGACCCAACTGGATATCAACAAGCTTAATTCTTTTTTTTTTAATTTTAAGATTTTATTTATTTATTTGACAGAGAGACCACACGCACAAGAAGGGGGAGCAGCAGAGGGAGAGAGAGAGGCAGGCTCTCCGCTGAGCAGGGAGCCCCATGCAGGGCTCTATCCCAGGACCCTGGGATCATGACCCAAGCCGAACGCAGACGCTTAACCAACTGAGCCACCCAGGCGCCCCCCAACAAGCTTAATTCTTATATCTAAACAGAAGATAATGATAACTCACATTTGAATAATGATTTATGTCTTCCCAGGCTTTTCCACATTTCTTGTTTTGCACTTCAAAACACGTAAGTAGAAAAAGCATTATTGTTCCCACATGGATGAGAAAGTGAGTTTGTAAGACAAACCCAAGATCATTCAGCTGGTAAGTAGCTGAGAAAGTTCTCCAACCCAGATCTTTACTCCTCAGAGTCAGGGCTCATTCTAAAATGTGGTATTATCCACAGTATCTTAATTGATCCCTACTACTTCTTCCAAAGGCTTCTACTCATGAACTGTTTAAACTGAATAGACATAATCCAAACAGTGTTTTCAGATTTTTTTTCTGGTGTGTCGTTGGGAAGGAATATAATTTCATTATTTTAATAGGCAAAACAGGCCTGCAAATCTTTGCAAGTATAATCTGTTTTGAATACCATATCTTCTCATATATTGAACTCAACAGTTCAATGAAGCTAGTAGACTGAATAGATGCACATATTTCAGTGCAAATTTCAAAAGCTAGCCAATTAACTCAAGATTTTTCTTTTAAAATAAAATAAGGCATAAATCCCACAGTGCAGTATCTATTAAAATCATATATTTGATAATAGACTAATTTTTTTATTGTTTTATTTGGGAATGAGGCCAGGATCATACCACGATTAACATAAAGCTTGTTAGTTTTAAATATCCAAAATTCTCTTTCTAAATGCCCTAGAATCATGTGTGAACTTTTAAAGGATTGCTTTTTTGCACTAGTTTTCCATCTTTTAAAATCATCTTAATTTATGATACCATATGCTATAGCATGCTAAGTAAAATAAACTGCCTAACAGGCAAGCAAAATGCACTTAAACGTTATACAGATCAGAAATCATTCACATTTCCATGTTTTTCCCCAAGAAAAACTTTAAGTATCAGCAGTTAAAACTTTCCTTCAATGCTCTGTCTCTAGCTACTCAGTGCTATCTCCTCCACAGTATTTGGGATTTTTATCTGACATGTGAGAAAAAACAACCAGTATTTAAATAGCTGAGTAGTTCTGCTTTCAGTGATGCAGCTGGCTGCAAAAATAATCAGCTTGATAAATCAAGATCACATTTCATAATTCCTAACTTCTATGTAATTGATAAACTCCAACATTTTAGGCTGGGAGAAATACATATTTCCATGTATCATGGGGCATGAAAGAGACGGGAGCAAGATCATGAAAACTCTGCCAACATAGGCTACCAAGGCCCTCAATGGATCCAGTGGGTGGCAGGGCATCAGTAGGCTGTTTAAAGTGCTTGTTCAGTTCCTATTCGATTTAGGCATCCACTGCAGAAGCTCATAAACGACCCTGAATTCACCTGTTTTTAGAAAAAAATGTTATCCATACAATACTATGTACAATTGGCTGAGTTTTTGGCTATATATATATATCTTTTGTCATGCTTAGTTTTCATCACATATCCAGACAAAAAAAATACATAGTGAATTTATATTATTTTACCCAACCCCTAGGCTAGAAAAAAACACTCTGTAATAATATACAACTGATATATGGTAGTAAATTTTCTAGGAAAAGAGATAGAGAAGAGAAATGAAGGAGAAAGAAAGAGGGAAAGAGTAAACAAGGGATAGAAGAAAGTGAACAAGGGACACAAACAGGAAAATCATATTCCATGGTTGTGCAGCAAAATGACCTTGTGTTCCTATCTGTATCACCCTCCAGCTTCTGCTTAATTCCATACTTATTCTCAGATTAGTGATCTGGTTGAGACAACTTTTAGCTAACATACAAGCACATGGGATTTTATTTCTACTTTTATTTGAGCTACTACCCAATATGCGGGCAATAAAATCAACCATACAGTGGTCCAATTTCAATTTGAAGTTAACCCTGAATGGCTGGCTAGGTATTATCTTCATATTAATAAAAACATAACTTAAGTCTGAGAAGACATAATTAACCTTCATAATTACATTAAATCAAACAAAATCCAATGGTAGGATTTTCTTAAGTGAAACATTAAAGCATCACTTAACAGTATCAAACAGCATTAACTAGTAGCATTGTACAGACCTCCAAAAAGGTTAAACACCCCCAAAAAAACCTCTCTTCTTTAAACTCATTAATTTTCCATTCACGATCTACTTGGAAATCTACTTCTCTATTCCTAAGATTAAAGAGTCCTGACAATATTGTTACATTGCATAATATACAGCTACTTATCAACAATCTTGTCATTCGATAGCAAAGGAGGGAGGAAGAACTAGATGAATAATAATTTTCCTCTTTCCAGGAACATGAACAAACAAGAGCTTCAAATATCATCTTTCCCGTGACATTGCAGAAAAGAAATGTAACTAAAAAATTTATGACTGCAAAGGAGAGGAAAGTAATTAAAATTAGTTGGTAAATTTGATGTAATTCTGCTAATATCAAAAGTAAGGTGAAGTCTGCTAAAACCACTGTATCCAGTATATAACGTAACTGCCCTTCCTTTGGTCTTGTAAACCTTAGTTATCACCTTGGAACATGGGTGTTAATCAAGAAACCACTTATACCAGTTGTGACTCCAGCTGTGAACTAGATGCTATGGAAAACACTAAATAAATAAGTAAATAATAAATAAATAAATAAATAAATAAATAAATAAATAAATAAATAAATAAATAAAACAGATCTCTATTATCAAGGAGTTTATAATCTGTTTGGAAGTTTCAGGCTTTGTCCCCTCTGTTTATTCCTCTCTTGCCTACAGAGTCCTGTATGGGATCTCCTCCTGAGCAGCCCAATGCTTCCTCTTAGAATTCAAATGAAACCTTTATTTCCACAGCGACATCAAGGAAACAAACTTGTTTTCGTTTGTAAGTGAATGAGGAGGTGCTCTCTGCTATCTATTAGTCCTTCCCAATCATTAGAGCAGAAAATCATCCTATGACTTCAGTCTCTGTTCGCTTTTCCCACTTCCTGCCGCTTACTATGCTGATCTTAGGTGAGAAAATTCTCAGGTATGCCACTTTTCTTCCAGAGGGAAATAAGAGATTTATAGAACAGCAGCAGATTCAGGATATACGACCACTTGAAAGCACAATGCCTTCACATGACATTTTCTCCCTGAAAGTGAATGGCAAAACCCGTTTTCCTATAGAAAATGAAAGTGCTTTAGAACTCAAGAGCCCTCTATTCCCTGTGGCATGAGCAAACAGAACACAAAAGGTGCCTAATAAGAACATGAGCCAATGAATAAACTCATAGACTATTTGAATGCCTGTGTGTTCCCTTTTGAGATGTCCAGATCACCCAACAAACACAATACAAGCTTTTGTAGACTTATAATAAGCGGGTGAAAAGTAATGGACATTTTCTCAAAAGATCTAACAACAGTGTTCCAAAATATTTATTCAAAGTTTTCATTAATGTATTTCTTTCCAGCACTGCTGAAAATTAAATAGTGCACTAATGAAATATTAATCAAAGTCCATGACTCAATTTCCTAAATTTCACAATTAATAGGACCAAAAATAACATATTAATTTCTGTAGGATGACGAGAAATAACACTTATAAACATTCCACATTATCAATAAATTCATGGTTCATTTTCACAAATGGAGTTTGTTTCAATTCTCAGCTGTTGGATGATGATTTGACTTGGAGCAAAGGCAATGTAATTGGGTAACAGCTGAGATGCGCTTGTTTGAGTGGGGCTGAAAGATCCATTGCAGGATTTCCAAGAGTGTGAATTACAACTCCAATGATATCAGAAGCAACTAATTCTGTTCTTTAGAAGTGCAGACATAAAAGAAGTTTGAGGTTTTCTTATTTCGAGCTTTAATTGAGGGCTAGGTTGTAATTCATTTTCATCCCTGAGTGAGTGGTAAAAACATACACAGCAGGTAATTCACACCACCTCAAAAACTGTTGGTGCAGTAAGAAGACTAATCAGGGTAAGCTTCCAGTAGCAAATTATCAGCTACAAATTAAAACCTTGCCTCATGCTTGCTAAAAGCAACCTTCCTTTTTACCAACACATACATGTGAATATTAGTAACTGTTGGATTGCAGCAAGATGGGAAGATTCGGGATCCTACCTGCTTGCATTAAAGAGAGCCTTGGGAAGGTGTGAAATAAACTAGACTTCAAACAATGCTAAATTTTTGGTTTAAAAATGAAAAGTCACCATAATCCCAGGTGGTGTGGTGTTTATTCTGAGAATGGAAATTTAATGTCACACACAAATAAAGTAGTAAACTTAGATTCCAAACAGAGTTTGAAACAGGTTTGCATTTAAGTCCTTCTGGGTAAGCATCCTCTTGAACCATATTCCTCAAAATAAACACAAAAGACTGTTGACAACAATAGGGATTAATTAAATTTCTGATGTCAATTAATCTAAAGGAAATAGAGAAGGATGGTAAGATAGAAATTCTTTGATTTTTCTGGCTTTAAGCCATCACCTCAATGTAATTTTAAAGTATATTTTTAGCATGTAACCTTCTCTGTGATTTTTACTTAGATGATGCTGAAAATTGTTTCAAGAAAGCTGTAAAGTGGCAATGATAATACATAAAGAGTTCAAAATGGCTGCACATATCTGATAAATATATACACTCTATACATAATTATGTTATTGGCTTAAATGACCATAATTGTACCTTTTGGACTGAGATCCAGTTTTATTTCCATCTCCTTGTGAACAAAGCTGTTACAAGAGCAACGTAGACATGAGAACACAAATAGGAAAAACAGTGTGCTTACTAGGGTGCATTTTCTAATACCCTAAATCTTGTCTATTTTAATTCAGAAAAATCAAAGGAAGAGAAAAACACCTTGTTGTAGGTTTGCCAAAGCAAACTTTCCTTTAAAACAACAACAACCACACACACACACACACACACACACACACCCGTGTGTTGACCTGCCACAGCACTTTGTTTTCAATCAAGGGTCTCTATCTTTAAGGGGCACCAAATGAGTCTTTCTAGCAACCCAGATAAATTACTGAAGAGTTGCATTGCTGAGCTGATTTCCTGAATGCCAAAATTCAAGCCTGAAGCAAATTTAAACCACAATCATTGAAATCTCTGGAGGGGGTGAAGGAGGTAGAGAGGAGAGAAGAGGTTTAAAAATGGAAATCGTGAAACAGCTTTGTGTACCACTGAAACACACTCACTCTGATAACAAGCTATCAAGTCACTCACTTATTTTTTTATTATGTTATGTTAATCACCATACATTACATCATTAGTTTTTGATGTAGTGTTCCATGATATATTGTTTGCATATAACACCCAGAACACTGGGTGTCACCTACTTAAACTCACAGAGATCTGACACATGCTGGACTCTGCTAGATAGATGACAGATAGATGATAGATCGATAGATAGATACATAGATACATAGATAGATAGTCCGTCCTGCATTCATCTGTAAGATAAATCATTTCCTATGATTCCACTTGGAGAATCACTTCCAGACAGGCTTGAGGATATTTCTGACTGGCTGCATCATAGAAATTCAGCCCAACATATGTGTGTATGTGTGTTCAGCTTAGTTTATCATTATCTCTTCACTGGAGGCAAAATTATCATAAATGAGGAAGGGCCAAGAGCTCTTGGCCCTTTTTCAGCAGATCTCTGTTTACTTTTTAAGACCTGGCTGCTTTGTCCACAGTTATACTTAAAGAAACAAATATTTTCTGAATGTTTCCTCTAAGTAAGGTAGTGTGCTCTGATGAGAGGGTCTTCTTGGGAAATGGTATGTTTGTCAGAGAATATGCCCCAAATCTTATCACATCTGCAATCTCAATTTGTTCTCCAAAGGCATTTGAGGCCAGCCCATGTCCCACCACGAGGCATGTACAGCAGCTGCTGGGAAGCCACCCTCCCCCCGCCCCCCACCCAGCAGAGTAGCCACCATGACAGTGGAGCTGTGCACTTGGTTTTGGACTCCAGTGCAAGCAGCAAACAAAACAAACTGGGATGTCTGCCTTTCTCATTTTAAGGGCCCCTGAACATTTCTCAGAAGAGTTAAGTGATATACGAGCCTCATTAAATCTACTAAGATAACTGTTTGATGTGTTACTCAATAGATGGAACACAAAACTGTTCTTTAAAAATCAGTTAAATTGCTTGAAGGAACAACAAATTCACTTATCAGGCCATTCTTTATGTTCTAAAGTGCAATTTATAGGGCTAAACGAAAGTAAATGTCATACCTTTAATTTTGTAAAAAGTTATGTACAAGTCTATTATTCCACATAATCACATAACAGAGAACTGCTACCTTTCTGCGCAGTGGGGTGCCGTTTTATAGACTTTAAAATTCGCTAAGTTCAAGCAGCTTTCGTTCTAAATAATACATGTGCTAAATATGTCACATTAAAAGTGCTTTTGGCATGTAAATGATCCGTTTTCTCATAGAAATGCTTTTAAAAGAATCTGAGCTCACTTTTTTTTTTTTTTTTTTTGGAAATTCTAAGTGCATTGAATTTCATTGTCCTACAGAACCATGCAGAGTTGAGCGAAGTGAACTGCAGGGACAAACCAGCCGTTGTCAGCCTGTGTACTTATGTATCATTTGAACTGTCAAAAGTATATAGAGTTCTATTTGCTTCAACATTATTTTCTGTTCCAATGCAGGCAAAATTTTCTCTTTTGCTCTCTTTCTCCCCACCGCCCCCCCGCCCCCAGAACTCAGCGTTGGCAGGCAGTTCCAGGTCTAAAAAGTTAGTGATTTACTGTTAAAACATAAGGCGCATGTATGAACAAATTTCCTATGTATTCATTTAATTCTTCAAACTCTTTGCTCTTTCTTCTGTTCTTTAATGCTGAACAATAAAGCTGAGGTCTTATGGGTGATTTAAGGTGCTTACCCACCAAAAAACTAATTCGAAAGTCTTATGCATAATATGAATAAAACTGAAAGAATAATCTCTCCCTCTTGCAGCTTCATTATAATGCTGCATACGGAGAAGCCTGCCCAGCCATACATACAATCTACTAAGGGAGAGTCTTTCAGAACTTCTGGATTGATTATTCCTTCTCCCTCCTTTGTAAGGCCATGTAGTAGAATATGATGATATCAGCTATCTTCTGCTTTTAGAGATCTTTGCTCTCACTTATTAAAATAGAGCAATGTAAATGCAGCTTGATATTCATTATGCAGTTTGTATAAGTTATTTCTCATAGACAATTTTAGCTTCAGGGTTCTCCTAGAATTTTAACTTCACCATCCCTTCCCCATATAAAGAAAAAAAAAGTCTCAAGAAATAACTCAGAAGAAACAAAACTGATGAACATAGAGGAAGGGAAGGAAAAATAAAATAAGATAAAAACAGAGAGGGAGGCAAACCATAAAAGACCCAACTACATGGAACAAACTGAGGGTTGCTGGAGGGGAGGTGGGTGGGGAAACGGGGTAATTGGATGATGGGCATTAAGGAGGGCACTTATTGTGATGAGCACTGGGTGTTATATGCAAATCACTAAATTCTATGCCTGAAACTAACAATACACCATTTGTTAGCTAACTTGAATTTAAATAAAATCTAAAAAAAGAAAAATAATAACTCAGCAATAATATGTATAAAAGGCCTGAGATCAGTCATAAGCAAAGAAGTTGCTGTTATGGTAGGATAATTCATAATATAATCATAAAATGTATAAAAACGCATAGAAAGCATTTAGAATATGAGTGAGGTTACCATATTTAGTAAATAAAAATATAAGACACCCAGTGAGGTTTGAATTTCAGGTAAACAACAAATAATATTTTAGTATAAGTATGTCCCATGCAATATTTAGAACATACGTAAAAGTACAAAAGAATTCACTGTTGATCTGATATTCAAATTTAACTGGACATCCTATAAATTATCTGGCAATTCTAATTATGGACTTAGTTAAAAAGCCTGACTTATTTAGTGCAATGGAAAACTTTTATAAGAACGGATCTATTTACTTCTGTAATTTAGGTAATCATTATCCACTATACCTCTACACTTTACCCTCTCTGATACCAGTGCATACCTTTTAGTTTTAAAAATGCCTTCCTAAGGAATAGGTCAACTATTTTAATTCCATATGATTAGCCATGAATGCAGACAAGCAAATGCAGTAAGAGAAGAGTTGCCTTTTATTTCTTTAACTGGAATCTTAAAAATTGCAAGTGTGTCTGTTTGTGGAAATCAAATGATTCCTTCTCTCAATTTCTCCATTTTATACTTAAATATGTTTGTATGAAAACTCATTTGCTCTAAATGTATGATTGGATTTCAATTTCCTAGTTAAATCAGACTATTCTATTAATGAGAATTGCTTTCAGGAAGAAGGCTTACATTTATTGAACACCTCTTATGAGCCAAGTGCTTTAATTTTTTTTAACTTTATTTAATCATCACAAGAACCCTAAAAGCTAGATACCAATTATTATCCTCATTTACAAAGCTAGCACAAGTTACAGAGCTAATATGGGTAGTGGTATGATTGGTAGCCAAGTAAATTGAATGGCAAAGTCCATATTCTTTCCACTATGAAAAGCTGCCTTTAAATAGTTGGCTGAATCTTACTTCCTTCTGTCTTTTACAAGAAAAAATTAGACTTGGGGAAACCAAGATGGTAAAATTAGGATATAAGTCTTGCACTAACTCAACACAGTTAGGAGAAACACTTAATTTTCCTCTAGCTGTTCTTTTAGCAAACCTAAAGTGGATCAGTTAATGAAAAATTTTCTACAACTAAGACCTTGGAATGAGAACATTTCTTCTTACATTTTTTCTGCCCTTTAGATTCATTTCCATAACACAGAATAGTAAGAATTAGATACCCATGGAGCCCAATTTTAAAAGAAAAGTCTGGTTGTCTACATTAAGCCTGTAACTCGTGCATAAACCCCAGAAGCTACCTCTTTGGACCAGTCCCCTCTACAACCACTGGGAATTATTCATTAGCATTCACAGTACGGAAAAATGCATGAGTAACACCACTGCATTTTGTAAAATGCAATTTTTGGCAGGTTGACTAAAATCTTGGCAAGCATTACCATTTTCCCAAAATGTATTTGCATATAGGCTTACTGATTTTTATTACTGTATCTGGACTCTCTCCAAATTCTCCCTGTCCCTAAACTTAAATAAAGCACTTCAGTAAAGATTTCTTATAAATGAAAAAGCACTATTAGAACAGGTGGAAACATGAAACTAGCACTTTATGTATTATAAAAGAAAAGCCCTAAAATATATTCAGAGGCATTTATTTACTATGTTTTTAAACTACATTTATTCTTGATAAAGCAGAAGTGTTTAACCGGTTACCAGAAAGAAAACCTTCCTAGAGAGTGATTCAAAGCAAAAAGGAGGGTACGGTTCCTAAGAAGGTTGTGTGGGGACAAAGAAGAGACCCTATAATTTCTGTTTTAATATTACCACCAATCATTCACAGATTATAGGCTAATACCTACAATTCACACAATTCATCTGAATATAGAAATATTTAACATGTATATATTATACACATATTTATAATAGATACATATGTTATATACAGATATTATATTTTTTTCAGTTTGTTATGCCACTAGGCAAACAGATGCACAAAAGAAACATTGACAAATGGTACATTTGCTCTTTCTCAACTATATTTACAAAAGCAAACAAAAATGAAATAGAATGAGGAGACCTTAAAAATAAGACTCCAAGTCTTTTAATAGTGTAGAGAGGAACAATGATAAAATCCACCAGGATGCCATCCTTGCTTCTCTCTTCTTATCGATGCCATCACATCAGCCACCCTGATGAGGATGGCTTTTGAGCAATGTAGAGAATATTTGAGAGGATTAATTGAATTGATGGTGTTGCTGACCTTACAAAAAGGCAATGTTACAACTCTCTGATGTGTCTAAAGATTTTAATTGCACAACAACAATTCTCTTTTGATATAAAGTTTCCAGAACCATTGTGAAATGATGGAAATCTTTTTCTTTGAATAATTTTTCTTACAAAGCAGTTTTTGCCAGGAGATAACAGTAAGACTCTCTGGATATAAAGGACTTCTGCCTGTTTTTTGAATAAAATATTATGCCACTTTATAATTTGTCTTTTGAAAATATCGTCTAAATTTTTCAAATACGGTCTTGCATAGTTGTTTTCCACAACTCATTTTCTACATTCAAACACTATAAGCAAGGTTATAATATATATATATATAGGTTGTATTTTTTAATTAAGAAAAATAGGTGCAATAATATGTTTAGTCTATTTTACAATGCCAATAACAATTTAAGCATAGGGACTCATGAATTTTCAGAGATGGTATTTTCTTTTGCATTCCTGAATGGTCAAGTTGCTCTCAAATCTTCAAGTCAATTTTGCCCTTTGAGGAAAGGGTTAAGTGTACTCACAAGTAAAGTTACCTAGTTTTTGTATGTAGTTTTTGCATATAAAAATAGAGCCTTTTGTGGCCAGGAAAAAATTAAGATGACTCTGGCATTTAGAAGTTTGAACACTGATGTAATTGTTTTTGCAATAAGCTAGAACTAATCTAATGTGTATTATCATGAAATTTCCCAAACCTCAGCTTTATTACTGCAAAATGGATTGCCCTTCAGGAACAAGGATGGCATTTATTAAGCCCAAGAATCAATTTAAACTGCAGCAAGAAGGTGTCTAGTTAGATCTAAAGGAAAATCTCCTGCCAGTGTGGTTATCAGTAGATTGCTGAGAGACCTTATAAAATTTTACCTTAAAGAGAGCTTTGGGTACCACTGCTTGGGCAACCTTATCTTTAAGTTAGGGGATGACCCACATTTCATCATTAAGTCCTTTTTCATAACATAATTCAAAAACTGTTGGGTGATAGTAATGGGAGAGAAATATGTAAAAGAGTTTCCTTTTAATCCTAAGAAACATATGGAGAGCTAGCCTGATGTCAAACAACATTCTTCATATAACTTCAAACACTAACATTTTCCACCTGATCCTAGTTAATGTGACCAAAAAAAAAACAAAAAAATGCCTATAGAAAATAATCCTGTAGCATTTTTTTCTTTGCTCCCTTTGAATATTTCAGAAAATAATTGGTGAACCCTGAGAAAACTCCCAACTTTTCATAAACTTACTGATACTCATCCCATGGTTACCTAAATTAAGAGCTTAAGAAGACCTTTTTATAAGAAAAAGGAGTGCCCACCAATTTCCAGTACTAAAGTGAATGTAGGACTTAAACTCTGCCACCCTGTAGAGGATTTCATGTTCTATTTGTGATCAAGTACCTTTCCGTTTTTACTATTATGTCCTGACCAGCACTGTATAAGAAAAAAACCTAAGATTTCAATGGCCCATGGATATTAAAGCAGTAAGAACCAGGGCAAAAATGGAAACAAACTAAGTGGGCATGTATTATTAAAAAAAATTTTTTTAAAAAGGGCAAAGCAATGTGATAAAACAGAATAGAGGACACTGGATTAGCATCCAGGCTGCATTCTCTCCTAGTTGTGTGACCTTGAACTTATTTAATTTCACTGAGGTTCAATTTCCTTATTAATAAAAAGAATGTTGGAGGTTTTGTTGTTGCTTACAATTATCTGTTTTAAAGAATGAAGAAAATTAAGTAAATATCTGCACCTTATCTGCAATTTGAAACTTAACATTTTCAGAAAACCAAGACATTTGTAACTTATTTGGTGGCAACAGAGACCTAAATTGATATGAATATGTACCCATTTCACTGGAGAAATACTAATGTAATGATTATGGGTACTGCCCAAATGCCACTAAAGTGTTATCATAGTATATAATATACGCACTGCATTCAGTTTCTAAAATCCAAACGCTGTGATTCTAAGATACATCTGTCCTCAAGGAATTTTGATTACAAAGATTGTGGGCCCATGTGGATATTAACAAACCATTCTTCTTTCCTTGGCTTTTTAGGAAATTAAAAAATTTAAGTCAAAGTAAGTAAATGGTTAGAGTGGCTTGACTAACTTCACTTAGTTCATCTGTAAAAGTCTTCATTTCAAATTACTTTACAATGATTATTTATAAAGGTGGGAAAGAATAAAGTTGCTTACAAAAGTGTACTTAAAGAGGTCTGAGAACCAAAACAGTCTAAATAAATTGTTGGGCAATATGCCAAAAGAAATTACAAGATGTTATGGGAGTAAAGCTGGTAAGTCCTTAGAGCACACCAATAGAGTTGTCTGGAAAGAAGAGAGGGCAAGTCTTGTCAAAAACAATCTCACCTTGAACCTGACTACAACCGAATGTGTATTTACTTATTCACTTAAAGTCTTTACCCACAAAAAGACCTCCTAGCACTGATCATGGATTTTTCGAGTAGAGTGCTGTTCAGGATGAATGAACGTGTTTAAAGAATGGTGTATTAATAGCAGTAATGTCCCCTTCTGTCCAGTCCGGAATAGGCTTTACTCAACTAGACAATTCCCATTTTTCAGCTAATAAGAATAACACTGCTTGGTGTGAGACGAAACACAAAACAAGGAAGGGTTTAGACACTTGCAGTCCCTGAGGTCTTATAACAAAGGGCAGGGATTACCATCTCCTGGGCCCTGGCCTCATTCTTACATCAATGATTATGTTCAACCTCCCTAAATCCCTTCAGTGCACTGCTTCATTTCTTATTCTCAACTGTTGTGTCATGAGCACCTGCCAAGTTTCTCTTAAATTCCTCTTGGATGAATTTTTAGGCAGTTTCCAAAGTATCTCCCTTTTGTGATAAGGACTCTGCAATGTATCTCAGGTGAGGCATTTAAAATCCCACTCATAATTGTTTGAAATCTTCCCTCATTCAAGCTGTCAGAGTTTGACAGCCCCGGTTCTGTTGTTATGCACTATTAAATGGGAGCTGCTCTCCAGCCTAGGGGTACCTCTCTTTTCAGTGGTGGGAAAATGGGTGAAGCTTATTGGGGATCCTTGGGGAAGGCAACACAGTACAAGTGGGAGTTTCAGCAGGAGAAATGAAAATAATAAGTTCCTTTCTGAAAGCTCAAACCTACAAAATTTTTAAATGTGTTGACAATGTTGCATTTTGATGCTCCCATTTCTATTTCCAAGTTTCAAAATAACTTTAAAGTGTGCAGTTTTATAGGTCAGAATATAAGAAAGGCACACAATGTGTTTGTATTTTAAGTTTGGGGTTTTCTTTAAAAGCCATAGAATAGTAAATGTTTTGAAGATACTATTTTCTGCATTTAGGTGAGGGTAGAGATAGGGGAAAAGATATGATGGCTTTTCCATCTGATTTCTATTTCCAATAAATACCCTAATGACTTCTGCTGCAAGACTCAGAGGTCATTACAAAGCAGTATTACTAATCTAGATGGAAACAAATTTCAATCTGGGACAATAATATATCTTACAGCTCGTAAACACATTGTATCCAATTACCTTGATATGCTTTACATGATAAGAGCAATTACCAAATATCTGGAAGAATTGATGTGCTGAGGGTAATTATTTTAATTTATTCACACCTAGATACTGAGTTAAGATATGAGGTATACTTCCATCAGCAGTTCTTTCTTCTGGAGATATGCATTCATTTATTCACTCAGTAAACATATCATTAGTGTTCTTCAGATATTATGCTAAAAATAGGTACTACAGAACACACCACAAAGTATAAACTCTATCCTAAAGACCTTGCACTCTAGAAGAGATGAAGCTTATACATAAATAAAACAGTAACCGTACAAAATGGAATAAGTACTGTAAGAGGGATACAAACTACTCTTATTATAGAAAGCCACTGGGAATTAAGAGAGCACTTCTAGCTAGGGAAGCTTCTGGGGAGAGGTTAAATTTGAGCTAGACCTTAACGTGGGATTTGGGTAGCAGGGGACAGCAGAAGAAGACATACTTGAAAGGGAGAGAGCAATCCAGGCTGAAGGATGGTGTGAGTCAAGACAAGAAGATTGGGAAGCACAGGGCATACACAGGGAACCACCACTGACAATGCAGTGTGGACCCAAGGTGGAGAATATAAAGGTGAGTAGAAGGAGAGAAAGCTGAGGAGGCTGGCAGCAAGCCAGGTCATGGGGAAACCTTGGCAAAGTGCAAAGCTAAGGAGTTTGAACTTTATTAATAAGCACTGGGGAGCCATTAAAGATTTTTGAGAATAAAATGACATGAGGATATTAAAAAGATTAATCAGTCAGCAGTGTGATGAATAGATGGGAAAGGTGAAAAAAGTGAGGCAGGAGAACAGCCAGGCAGCCACCCACGAGTGCCTAGTGAGGTGAGGCCAGGCAGGGAGAAGCCAGAGCAGCGGCAACAGGTGTGGACGGGCCGTGGGTTTGAGAGTCCAAGATCCGAGCACGTGGGCAGGCTAAGCTGAGAGGAAAGGCTCAGTGGGAAAGGAGAAGCTGAACACACGGAGGATGTGTGGGAAAGTGATGAAGGACGTCTGAATGAAGGTGGTGGGGGCAGTGCACAACGGGAGCAACCGGGATTTCATAAGTAGGAGTGCTGGTAATCAGCTAAGAGTGCGGACTGGGAGCACAATCAGGGATTTGACAGAGAAGGAAAAATGTCTATAAAACAACCAAGGTGAAGAAGAGATTGGAGAAGACTTTAGGAGACAAATGTGCAGATTGTCAGACAAATTAATATGCCTCACTCAAATCGGTACGGCATGAAGTAGTGCTGAAAGCTGTAAGGAAAATGGGTAGATAAGAGTAGTAATTAGAAATTCCAACAAAAAACTCTGTGGAATAAATACAGACAGCTCCACTTAAAGTGGCAACATCGTGAACATCAAAAAATTAGAAAACTAGTTAATGATTGGTATAAATGAAGTGAAACTGTTTTATATGAACCTTCCCTGTTAAATTAGCTAAGTCAATGTATGTATGTATTATATGTACGTGTATATATATGTATTATATGTATATGTAATAGGGAAACCTTGCTTTACTATTAAGTAACACGTATTAAGTAACTCTAGTACATGATACAGATTTTCTTCCCACATAAAACTCTCTGTTCACTAGAAAGGCTCCCTGTTCGCAAGAAAGGTATCACAAGCAAAAGTTGTGGTCAGTGTGGACAGTAGTGATGATGCATGTATGTAACATTCTCTGAAACCAGTTGCTCAAAGACAGGTATGGAAGAGGAAGTCTTCCTCCTCTTCACAAAGTTGATACTTGTCTTCCAGCTCAGGGGAATAGGTTCATTAATTTAAGCCCTCCCTATCAGTAAAACAGAGCTGGCCCTTCATTTTTTTTTCTCTACTTTTCACAACTATGGGTTTTCCCTCAAGTACAAACACACCATATTAGAAGCAGAAGGAAAGGGCTTAGCCCTCCACTGTCCACTTTCTGGGAGATGAAAATGAATGTGTTTTCAGAAAGATCTAAATTTTGTCAAGCATAATAACTTAAAAGAGAGGCTATAATGACATATATATTTGTTTTCTATGAATACACATATGGCATGGTATACAACAGGTTGCACTTTACTTTTGGGGGATGCAGATTTTTTTAAGCTCCTAATATACAAAGAGCTATCAATTGTAGAATTTTCTTCTATAGCTAGAGGTATCTCCTATACCTTTCTTCATTCCAGTCCCTGTCATCTCCAGCACACAGATACTCTTTTGAATTCAAGGTCTAGGTTAACTGATGTCACTATTAAAAACTAGGAAAAGAAAAGCTTTATGTTTCTCAGTGTTGACTCTTATAAAATATGTAATGAAATAAATTATAAATTGTATATTTAGGGTCAGGATACATGGATCAGTCCACACATGGCAAAGAACGTTGTTACCAACAAATAAGTTCACTGAGACATAGGCACTAATTTAATAGAATGAGCATGAATCAGTGTTGCCCTGGGGAAACAGGTACTGAAGATTCTGGTAGCTTGTACTAGAATGTCCATACAGACACACACACACACATACACACACACGTGTGTGTGCCCTGACACAAACTGGTGCTTACTAATGTCTTGAAATAAGAGACAAAGCAGGCTAGCACAGGAAGAACTAGGAGCCAAGAAATGTACATTTCTGGGTTACACTTAAAGAAGAGATTAGGGGAGGCTGGGTGGCTCAGTCGGTTAAGCATCTGCCTCCAGCTCAGGTCATGATCCCAGGGTCCTGGGATGGAGCCCCGCATTGGGCTCCCTGCTCAACAGTGAGTCAGCTTCTCCCTCTCCCTCTGCCTGTTGCTCCCCCTGCTTGTTCTTTCTCTCTGACAGATAAATAAATAAAATCTTTAAAAAATAAATAAAAATAAAGAGATTAGAAGGAAAATCCCTATTAGAAAATCCTTCTGCCTCTCTTTGTAAAGTAAAGGGTTAACTTAGCATACCTAAACTGCTCAAACACTGCACTTTCCATCATCTTCAGGACTGGCCCTTGGTCCAGCTCCTGGGAGATGAACTCTGAGCCCTGGGAGTATCCTA
The DNA here is from genome assembly GCF_029215605.1 of Mirounga angustirostris. Classification (NCBI taxonomy): domain Eukaryota; kingdom Metazoa; phylum Chordata; class Mammalia; order Carnivora; family Phocidae; genus Mirounga; species Mirounga angustirostris. The sequence goes on along the minus strand of NW_026991717.1, from coordinate 65,298,070 downwards.
CCTGACAAGAGCGTCTTTGTGTACCTGAGGCTTTGGACTATGCCAAATAGTTTAGGCTAACAATGTGATTTATGGTGAATGCCTATTTTTGTGTGCCTGGGCTTTGGGCCACACTGTAGCAGCTTGACCTTTAGGAGCCTGGAGACTGGGTAGCTAAATTCAGTCATGAAGGTGCTACATGCCTACATGACTGACCCCAATAAAAACCCTGGACACCAAGGCTTGGGTGAGTTTCCCTGGCTGGAAATACTTTGCAAGTTTTACACACGTCAGCGTTAGGAAATTTCAGTACTAGCCCTGTGACCCATTGGGATAGGACAACTGGAAGCTTACTCCTGGTTTCTTCTGGACTCTGCCCTATGCATCTTTTTTCCTTGCTAATTTTAGTCTGATTCCTTTGCTGTAACAAAACATAATAGTGAGTATAACAGTCTTCCGAATTCTGTGAGTCCTTCTAATGAAACACTGAACCTGATAGTAGTTTCAGGAAGCCCTGACACACTAATACTTTCTTTAAAAAAAAAAAAATTATTTTTTTATTTTAGAGAGAGGGCAACGGGGAGGGGGGGTTTAGGAGAGGCAGAGGAAGATAGGGAGAGAGAATCTTAAGGAGACTCCACACTGAGCACAGAACCCAACTCAGAACTCAATCTCACAATCCTGAGATCATGACCTGAGCCAAAATCAAGAGTCAGACGTTCAACTGACTGAGCCACCCTGGCGCCCCACACTAATACTTTCTAATCCTCTTCCCTACTTTTTTTTTATTATAGCACTTAACCCTTTAAATTATTCAATTACATTTTGTATGGTGTTATGCCTTATCATATTATACATATTTTTCATATTATTTCAATTATACTCTCTCCCTGTGCCACACCCAAACATACACACACACAATTAAATGTAGATTTCCTTGAGGGTAGGATTTTGTCCTTTTCACTGTTAAATCTCTAGCACTCAGAACAATACCTAGCACATAAGAGGTATTCAGTAAATATCTGTGGACTGATCGAATGAATGAATGAAACAAATATATGGTTAGATCTAAAAAGACAAATCACAGTCTGGTTTATCAAGCACCATCGCTATGTATAACTAGTTCTCCATAATGGGAAAAGGTAAATCTCAATCTCCTAATGACTTTTAGCTTTGGCCATTAGCAATTGTGGCAACTTGTCCCTTTACTTGGTTTTCCTGTCCCTGCAAAGGAAAGCCCACCCAAAGTGCTTAGGTTAAATAGAATGAGTGAATCTGAATTATTTTTAGTATTTGGCAGAATGAGTAAGCAAAATTTAATAATTACTTTTCTACATAACTACCGTCCTTAGGTAAACTCAGTCAACTGTTCCATGTTCACTTTAGGCTTTCTGTAAAAAAATATCTAATTAAATAATTAATTATATTAGAGTAAAGGTTAATAATCCTCTCAGGAGACTATACTGATTCTTCCATTTCTTCATCTGGTAAACCTCCGGTTCCTATACAGACCCACACTGAAGCTTACCCCTTCCACCTCAGTGTACAGTCTTTTACAGCTATTACAGAATGTGCCTCCCTCCGTACTCCCAAAGATCTCTTTCCATCTCACCTGGCCACAGGTCACATTGCAATGACAAAGTATTTGTTTACCTGCCTCTCCAGTTTATGGGATTGTGAGCTCATCATGGTTAGGATAGTACTTAATTGATGTTTCTGATCTGCAAGAACTCTCCTGTGCCCTGGCACATAGAAAGCACTCACTAAATGTTGGCTACATAAATGAGCTAATGAATAAATAAGGAAAAGAATAAATAAATACACACTGATCTTGGGCTCATGCAGAAAACTGAACTAGGTAAGGGAAATACACAGTTCTATTTGCAAAGTCTCCAAAATAATTCTTCCTATTAAGAGATTTGATGAGCAGAGTGCTGGACCAAATTTTATCCAGAAAAGTTTGGTGTTTTCCAGGCATCAAACTTTCATTGATATTATGATAAAACATTGATATTATGAGGGTGAGGAATAAAACATATGGCCTATTGACTGGCACATGGAAGAATAATAAAAAACACTCAGGCTAGGGGTGCCTGGGTGGCGCAGTTGGTTAGGAATCTGAATCTTGGTTTCTGCTCAGGTCATGATCTCAGGGTCATTAGATCAAGCCCTGTGTCAGGCTCCTGCTCAACGGCGCAGTGCAGAGTCTGCTTGCAAATGTATCTCACTCTCCCTTTGCCCCTCCCCCCTCTCTAAAATAAATACATAAATCATAAAAAAAAAACCACTCGGGCTAGCTATTATTCATAAAGCTGTAGTTCTCTTTCTCAGACATACCTAGATTTCTGAATTAGGTTGGTACACCTGAATAAAGCATGAAATAATAATATCCTATTGTCAAAAAATCAAAAACAACTTATGATTATGTGTAGTTTGAATTTCTATGAAAACTGGCAGGAAGGTATTGGAGGAAGCTACAATGATACTAATGACAAAAGTAAACTTCAAAATATTCAGGGCCTGGTGTATCTGTATCAACCATCAAATTTGGGTGTCTTTGCTTCCTGAAATGGTCTTTCTAGAAAGGCTGTTTGAGGGAGGTAGTCACTTCTCTCAACCAATATTTAAGAAGCATCTATCACATGAGAGACTTTGTACTAAGCTCTATATGAGCTATGGAGAAAAACAAGCCATGGACACTGTTGTCAAAGAATTTTGAGGGGCGCATGGGTGACTCAGATGGTTAAGCGTCTGCCTTCAACTCAGGTCATGGTCCCAGGGTCCTGGGATCAAGCCCCGCATCGGGCTCTCTGCTCAGCAGGGAGCCTGCTTCTCCCCCTTCCTCTTCTGCTCCCCCTGCTTGTGCTCACTCCCTCTCTCTCACTGTTAAATAAATAAATAATTTTTTTAAGATCTTAAAAAAAAAGGAATTTTGAATAAAGCAGTTTTTCCTCAGATGCCAAAAAGGGAGACACACTCTTACTATCCAAAATAATACTAATAAGAAGCAAGAAGAAGAAGAAGAAGAAGAAGAAGAAGAAGAAGAAGAAGAAGAAGAAGGAGAAGGAGAAGGAGAAGGAGAAGGAGAAGGAGAAGGAGAAGGAGAAGGAGAAGGAGAAGGAGAAGGAGAAGGAGAAGGGAGAAGGGAGAAGGGAGAAGGGAGAAGAAAGAAGAAGAAGAAGAAGAAGAAGATAGTGTAGAACAGAGAATCACACACTAACTCTCGGTTTGCTTGTAAAAGCCATGTTCAAAACTGGTTTCTTTGTAAGAGTCTCATTTTTATTTGAGTTCCTGCTTTGAGCATCAGTAGCTATAGATATTTTCATGAAGTAAACCACGTACAGATGTCACCTTCCCATTAGTTTCTAACCCCATTAACCATCAGATGATAGAAGCAGGTTTAAAAAAAGGGGGGGTGGTAGAATCTGCCATTTATAACCCAAGTGAGATCTCCTCTGAATCATACTGGGCCTTTAAAGGAGGACTGTCAGGGAACAGAAAGTGAACGGTAGGGAGTTGGCTCTGGCTAGGAAAACTGATGCAGCTGCATAACTGTCCCCTGAAGGGCATGGCCAGTGCACAGGAATCTCCTCACAACAGTCCTATCCATCCCATTTGAAGCTGGAACTATAGCTAGAGGGGACAGAATCCAGCCTCGAGCAGAAAGAGATGTACAATAATAACAACCCCTGAAATGCATTAAGTGCTTACTCTATGCCAAGAAATGTAGAAGTACTCAATCTTCAAAACCATGTTCTAAAAAGTATATTTTATAGATAATAAAATAGACTTTTAAAAGTTAATTATTTTACCCAAGGTCACACAACTAAGAAATGGCACCAACTTCTTTGACTCTAGAACCTGTATTTCTGAAGATCAAGAACTTTGGCTGAGTTTCAATGTCAGGACTCCAGGTCCAACTGATTCATAAGGCAGAAGCCTAGTCACAGTGGTAAGTATAGAAAAGTCTGGGGAAAAATATGTAATTCACTGGGCAAATTTAGGGCAACAAAACCAATTTTAATTTCCCAGAAGTAAGTTCTAATGAAAACAGGAAGAAAAAAAAAAGGAAATGGAATTAAATATAGCATACAACATTTGGGAAGTACCTAGTATGAAGAATATTTTCCTTCAGTTGTTTAACACTGGAAATAAATAAGGTCTTATATCTCCTCTTTTAGACATCTTTAAAAATGAGATTCTCATATGGAATGGTTTAAGAAAACTTATGTGGGGAAAGAAAACAGACTGGGGAGCCAATTAAGGTGTAAATTCTATAAAACAATAATCTTATCAATTTGATGAGCAAAGGAGCGACTGAACATAGATATAGGAAAATTACTAGCTTTCATTGAATACAAGATGCTACCATAAGTCTTCATAAAGAAATTGAATTGATAAATTGTCCTTGGTTATTACCTTCTTCCTATAAAACTTTTCTTACAAAAAAATAAAAGATGCACAGAAAGCAGATAAAGTATTACATAAGTGGAATTTGAGTCTTAGTCCATTTTAGGCAAGCACTGTGCTTCCCAAAATGGCTTCTGCTCCCAGCATGCTCTTCATCCATTACCCCACTTAAATCTAGTGAGAAAAAGCCATCATTCTGCCACTAGATGGCACTGCCACAAATTGGGATGGACAGTACTCTGTGGACCCCAAACTTATAAATAAAACAATTTAGAGAAAAAGCAATAAAGATTAAATATACACCAAAATGCAATAAACATTAGAGTGATGCAGAGAATAGTGCAACAAACAAACAAAATATACTGAAATAGTACTGTCCCACTGGGACATACATCACTAAAGATTCTACTTTATGACTAGATTCACTCTAGATACGTGAAGATATAATGTTATTTGTCCAACATATTTTGGTTCTCAATATTTTTCCTTTCAAGCCATTGAAGTTAACACATTTCTGCCAAGTTTTAATGTGATATCATCCTCTGAAGAAACAAAGTCCAGAATTAATTTCTCTTTTTGGCAATATTTATTAGTATTTTGACACAAAACCTGAGTTACTATTGAAAGTAAATAGGAAATCAAGGACTCAGATGTCTTGAAATTTTTTCAGGTGCTCTCAAGGTTAACATGTACTCTGTGGCAATGAAAAGGCAGATAAATAAAGGCTATCCGGTGTCACAGAATCTTTAATATTTCCTATAACTGTGAGTATTTTTTAAATAAAATTTTCTAGCTGACAAATTTAATTTCCCCTTTTGGTTTTGTTTATACATTGGAGTCCCTGGTGTCATGGAACTGAACACAAAACTAGGTGTTCCAGGTCTCTCTACTTCCTTTTTGACTCTATATCTCTCATTTTAGCTGTGAACTTCCCATAAAACCTTTTTATCATAAAAAATTATATATATATCCAAAAAAAGTATTAATTTAGTGAGAAAAAAGAAGTGGGAGGAACTAACAGAGTCCCATTCAGGAAGTTTCTGAAATGCCTACTGGAACAATATGGAAGATAGCAAGTTCCGTCTTCACACAGCTGGCTGTGTTTAAAAGAACTACAGGAAATGAATGTACTTCCAATCTGTCAGGCACTTGCAAGTGCCTGCAAGTCCTTGGGGACTGAGGGATCTCATTTGAGATGGCACACCAAAGCTGAAAACTGGCCTTGGCCCAACAGCTTCAGCCTTGAATGGATATGTGTGTGCGTATGTATGTGTGCATTTAAAAAAATACACACACACAGAGCCAATAAACGTGATTTGAACTCCACGAACATTCTGGTCTAAATTTAAACAGGAAATAAAGTTAGATCATTGTTACCTTTCGGTCAGGGCAAAGGTGACAATCACAATAATTTTGCAAAATACACGCAAATGAGGAAACAGAAGGATGTGACAGGGGTGGACAGTCTACCAAAACAGTATAAAAAATTGTTTATAATAAACATCGCAGGCCCACAGAAAGGCTATGAAACCGAAGTGAATTTTCCCATCCTCTAGCTATGCCTTTGCCCTTATTGTGAAGGTCTGGACATTAATTAGGGCTCTTCTGAATGGGCAATGGAAAGATGGTGAACAGGGCTATTTATGAACACTGGCTTCTGTTCCAAGGGAAAAACAGCCTAGCCAGTCACTGAGAGTTTGACTCCTTCCAGAGCTTTACCATTTCTCCACACATTTGTTCTAAGAATACAGATGGACCAAGGAAAATGTGAAACCCCACAGAAGCATTCCTTCCACAACGAGCCTCTACACTGAAGCATATGATATTTGACAGCCTTTTGTGAGTAGCAGAGTCCGTGGATTTTTTTTTTCTCCAGCAGTGATATTCTTTCACCTCATTATAAAATATAACCTGTCATAGCTAAATTGAGGAGTTTTTCAACAGGGCTGGAAAACTCATCTTTAATTACTGTACAGGAGAATGCTTCTGAATTATCAACTATGCAGAAAAAGGCTGAAAGGCAATCTGATCACTGTAAGAAACAGATGCTCCTTGATAAAGAAGCCATGTTGTTGGGTTTTCAGTTTCTCAGGTGATGGTGCTTTGATATGGATGACTTTGAAATCCATATAAGATGAAAAAGAAAAAAAAAAACACTTTCATTTATCTAGTAGTATTGTGTGTACACTTAACTGTCCATGCGCAGATTGGTTTTAAGGATTCTATTTTGTCACCAATCTGAGATTATAAATATCTAAATATGCACTCTAAGACAATTTCTAATGGAAGTTTTCTTTACACCTGCTTAATGTATTGGTTACTATAGTAAGTGTGTCGTGACAGACCTCATTCTAAATTCAGGGTCTACCACTAACCATCTGATGACTTTTGCAATTACTGACTCACTCTAAGCTTCAGTTATCTCATCTGCAAAAGGGAGAGAATCATCATATCTATATCATATGACTGATTAATGAGATAATGAATATGAAGAGTTTAGCAAAGTACTTAGTGCATTACAACTACCCAATAAATGGTGGGCTATTATTATTAGAAGGATTCTGCCCTGAATTTCTCATAGTTTTGGTTGCAAATGAAAATACATTTTTAAAGCCAGATTGAATATTAGAGTGTCCCTCCTTTGCAGGGAGCATAGGACAAAATACCTCAAGTGTACATCTCCAGTTGCAGAAACAGGACCGTGGTTATAATGAAGCCAAACCAAAAGACCCTTGGGCATCTGACACACTGAGTCCTATTTTATTTAAGGTTCTCTCAAAGTCAATATTTCTGGAAGCAGATTCTGCAAAAGATCAGTCAGTCACTGGAGCTATTTCTCAAAAAAGAAAAATGTTTCCTATGGACAAATGACTAGATAATAGTACATGCAATATCTCAGTCTTGGAAATTCACAATGCACATTAGCATACTAAAGGTTTTAAGAAGTCCTACAGTGGAGAAACCATCTTTACTTGATTGACACAGATTCCCCAAATCTATCTGAATGCAACTCTTTTTTTCCTCCAGTGACTATTGGTGCACTAATAATTCATTAGTTACTATTACATGCCAGCCACAGTGTCAAGCATTTTACATGTATTAATTCATTAAATCACAATAACAATACTATGAAATAGGTACCATTATTAATTCTATTTTACTTGCCCAGGATTGCTCAGCCAATAAGTGACAGCAGAATTCAAATCCCAGCACTCTGACACCAGAGAAATGTTCTGAACCAACACTTTATCTCTTCTCACAATGTGAAGCATATTATGTCTCTCAGTTAGAATGCTTTCACTTACAAATCACAGAAACCCCAACCAAAACTAATGTAACCAATAAGCGAAGTTTATAGTGTCATTTAACTAAAAAAGCAGTGTGAGCTTCAGATACAAGAGGTATAGTTCCTCTCCCTGAAATTCACTCATCTCTGTACTCCTCCTTGTGTCAGCTTCATCCTCACGCAGGTTCCCAGATGGCAGTCATTCCCAGGTAGTCCTCATTTACTGCCAAAGAGGAGAGAAAGCTTCTTTTCCCCAACCATCAGATAAACTTACTGGCTTCTGATTAAGTCACATGCCCACATGGGCCATTTGCTATGGCCGTTGAAATGTGATGTGCTGATTATTTTAGGTTTGATTATTCCTCAACCAATGAGGATGAAGTACATTGGCTGATGCCAATCAGGGCCCATCACTGAAGCTAAGAGTCAGGTCAATTCCAAACCACATAACAGGGAAATACGTTCCTTCTAATAAAGACAAAGAGGAAATGGAGTCCTACAGATAGTGCTTTGAACAGGACTTCCAATCAAATCTGAGACAAGTGTTGTGTAGAATATAATTTCAAAAATATCACTCTATACTTATCTTATTCTTACACCCTTTGATTCTTACACACTTATGGCAAAATGGAAAAAAGGGATAATCAAGGAAACTGAAGTCACTAAGGAAATACAACATATCCAAGACTTGATTTTCCCCTGACAGTTTTGGATCTTCTTCTCTTCATCAATTCTGATGGTACCTAGAACAGATATAGACTATAGAGCTATTTTGGCAATTTTTAGATGGAACACCTGAAGCCGGGGAAACTGATTAGACTTTTTCCAGACCAAACAGAAATATTTCTCAAATCTGTTTATTATTTTTATATAAAAATAGCTAAGTATGCTGTCTATAGCTTACAAAAACTCAAAAGATATGGAAATACAGAGTAAAAATCAAGGTCACCTGCCCTCTTTTGTATTCTTTCCATTCTCCTTCTCAGAGGTCATCAGTTACCAAACTTTCCAAACTGTCTATCTTTACATATACACATGCATAAAAATATATCTTTGGGGACATAAATAGGAATATGTCAGTCTTTTTTTCCTCCCATTCAAATATATACCTGAAGAACTCGTCATCGGTAAAAGAGATCTTCATTCTTTTTAACTGCTGTATAGGATGGCACAGTACAGGTGAATCATCATTGTTCTCACACTGGTTCACTGACAGACATTTAAGGGTTTCTGATATTTTTCTATTGAAAATAAAGCCCAAATGGCCATCACTGCACATGCTACTTTGTGCCCATGTGGAAGCTTTTCTCTACAAAAGAAACGTACCAGTGAAACTGCTTGGTTCTTAAAGGGGTTTGAGCACTTTAAATTTGGATAGAATTTGCCAAACTGCCCTCCAAAAAGGCTGTTCCAATTTACACTCCCACCAACAGTGTCTGAGAGTACCTGTTTCCCCACTGGATATTAGCAATCTTTTTGCATTCAATTTCAAAGAGTAATCAACAGGACTCCGGTTAACTCTGTGATCAAAGTGGCTCCCTAAGAGCTTTAAGAATGTATCATTAGACAGGAAAGAAAACAATTATTTTGTGTGAGCCCACTCTGTGATTGGTATTATAATAATAATAAAGAAAACCCTCTTGATTGAACAACTACTTACCTTGGACTTACAGACATAAACTACCTGCCTTACAGTGTCCTTAAGAGGTCAATAAAAGTCACTTATCCCCATTTTGCAGATCCAAGTTTTAAAGTATGAAAAAATAAATACAAATTTCCACCTGGTTGTCTACAATAATAGAAAATAAGAATCCAGTTCTTTTGAGTCCCCATTTCTTCATTTCCTGGTGATTAGGCAGCCTCGCAAATCCAGAAACAAAACTCTGACCTCCAACCCCCTTTGAAGCCAGCCAAAGTCCAGCTGCTTTCATTAGAAACATATTTCTACTTTAAATTCCACTTAAAGCTGTATAATAATTTAGAAATACAGTGGGGCTTAAACCAATGAAATTTCAAGTTCAGTTCCTAGACACGTGGCGGCCTTTGCTGCCTGTGGCAAAGGCTACTAGTATTCTTTTATTGACTAACTGGTGATCTAAAGGGAAAAGAGCAGAAAATAAGGTGCCATCTGCAGAACTCAATATTTACTTCTCTCTGTGTTCCTGGGTAGTCATGGAGAATTCACAGGCTTGCGAACTTGAAATTTCTGTGTGGTAGGTGGCAGAAACATTGGCAACTTACTCGGGGCACTGTTGCAATCATCACTTTGAGCTCAACCCTAGATATATGCCCCAGAGGGAAGCCATGTGGGCTTTAATGCACGTCTTGTTCCCTTGCAGAGAAGTCACAACTTACCCAAACATATTCGTTCACAGACAATCTAAATGAAATCTCCAGATTGATGACAGCTGGCCTAGGCAAGGCACAAACACCCTGGGAGTGAGCTACTTGCACCCTTTGAGAGGAATACGTTTTTCTGAGTACTTGGTTGTTTTTTACATTTCAATCTCAGGTCAGCGAATTGTAATGGCATCAATACAAATACAAAGCAGTTGGAATGCTTGCGACAAAGTAGCTTTCCAGACCAAAAATGAAATTTTTCTTTTCTTTTTTTTTTTTTTAAAGATTTTATTTATTTATTTGACAGAGAGAGATACAGTGAGAGAGAGAACACAAGCAGGGGGAGTGGGAGAGGGAGAAGCAGGCTTCCCGCCGAGCAGGGAGCCCGATGCGGGGCTCGATCCCAGGACGCTGGGATCATGACCTGAGCCAAAGGCAGACGCCTAACGACTGAGCCACCCAGGCGCCCCAAAAAATGAAATTTTTCTTAAAGCAGCAATGCTTCGCTGGTTTAAGAGTAAATGTCAGCAACCTTATCTTTCTACAAAGACTCTCCTTTTACTCTCCTTTTTCTCTCCTTCCTGCTTCAGACCTCGACTTGGAGGCACAATCCTGTTCTACATCGACCCAGGCTCCATCAGCATCCAGTATTCCCTGTCTAAAGCTTTGACACATTTGTCAGAACAGCTAAGGTTGAGGAAAGGAGTTGAAACAATTTCACAAGGCTTATTATGACTCACATTGGCCCCTGTGTAGTCCTCTTAACATCCTTTGTTCCCATCCTTCCAATAAAACATGAGCACCAGCCGTTTCCCTCACACAGTGTGAGCCAGAAAGGCTGGAGCCTTTGAGCTCCGGTTCCAGTCTACAGATCATTAGAGCAGATGATATTGTTCTGTACATCAAGCCTTTCATGCCAGCTTCTAAATGAGGGAGAAAGACTGCAGTGATGACAATGATCTATCACTGTACCCTCTTAATAAAGATACCTCTTCTAATATATTTAAAAAATTTCTTTTGAGGTTTGGGACCATATGGAGAGGGGATTGGAGGTACAGATGAGGAGGGAGAGGGCGACCAGAGGAAACAAGGTAGAGTAGGGAATAAGAACAATAAAGAATACATATTTGGTTTCCTGGGCATATTATCCTGCTGCTTGGTCTCCCACTAAGATCTATAGATCTGCAGTTCTTTAGAAGTTGTCAGATAGTTCCAACTGTTTTCTAAAGTTTAAATATCACAAATTGATGGGCCTTGAGTTAAGATGGAAACATCTGTCATTGAATACGTCTATAAGAGACAAGCATAATGTCATCTTGTATTTTCAAAGGGCCTTTCTCTCAAAGCTCAAAGTGTTTTATAGATTTGATCTAATTATTCCTCCACAACATCGATGGCATCTAGGAAGAAAGTAAGGGACAAACAGTGAGTATTATGCGGATGAGGGTGTAATTACTATTGTTATTTTTTGCCTAGGGAAAATAAAGCATGGAATGTTTATAAAAATGCCCTTAGTCAAGATTTTATTTTTACTTTTTAGCTACTCTACCTTTTTATTCAAATGGAACCTGATCCTAACGTAAAAAACATAAACAACCAACCAAAAAACACAAGCAAATCCTTTCCCTAAAAAATTTACTGCTAAACTGCACTTGCTAGAACTGTCTCAAGGCCCTGACTGCCTATCCTTTTTCTTGACTACACTCTATTCTCAAAAACTCCACAGAACACAGGATTAAAAAGAAAAAGTCACTTTCCCAGGGAGGCAACAAAAAAACTTCCAGTGCGGAACATGAACCACCCTCACAAATTCCACTCCAAACAGGCAACACAGTCTTCCAAGAATGACAGAGTTAGCCTCTGTTGCTATGAGAAATGCAAAGCATGTCTTCCAGAGACTAGCATAATGTGCAACCTAGCAGATCATTTTCTTAACACATTCTCCTTTGGGAAAAAATTTTTACTGAGAAGGCTTTTAATGACTGAATGGTTGTGTTACATTTGCCAACCACAGAATTATGACTTTGGTTATCCAGGGCATTCTGAAGACACAGGCTGACCTTACTGACATTACTTATTATTATAGTCTTTTATATCATCATCACAGACTCTGAAGATGCCCAGTTTTCCAAAGTGTCTGTAAACACCATTTTTGGACTTATAAATTTGATAACGGGGAGTAATTTGACAACCCTTACTCCCACCCTGACTGAAAGGTTTCTTAGGATGCTAAGGCAGTGCTGGTAGTGGCAGCAAGTACATGTGTACATTTAAAGAGATATGAACTAAAAATATGGCCCTATGGGTCTGTTATGACTTAGCAAAAAAATGCCCTTCTGTGACAGCTAAGTGACATGACAGACTGGAGCAGATCCCAAGCAACCCATATCTTCTCTTGGTGCCAAAGGAAGATTTGTGCCCTAACACAAACATGATGTGATAAAAATGTGAGAAATCCTGTGGAAAACAATTCAAGTGTCCTCAGGTACTTCCTCCTGTCCTATGTAATGGAATGTTTACCTATATCTTCTATGTTCTCTCTACCCACACTGACCTCCAAATATGAACTTCAAGAAAAACACACCAACATATTAGGATGAAATTAGCTCATGTTCTGGTCTTTTGCTATTCCTATCAGTGCTAAAAAAAATAAATAAATTGTTAAAAATTCTTTGTTGATGAAAATGCCTCACATTTCCATGATGTGTCAAAATCCCTTATAGTCAAGAGTCATGTTCTCTTGGCCTAGAGAGTCACCACAATGTCTAAGTGTTTCACCAATAGGCCAAAAGGAGAGGCAAAGAAATTTTAAATAGAGAAGAAAATGAAAAGACAAGTGGTAGAATATTATAAAAGGAAGTGAGTGTGGAGAAGATGGGAAGGATGAAACAAAAGAGAGTTTGGAAGAATCACATACCCAGTAATGTCACCATTGTGTGATAGGGTAGCCTATCAACCAGTGCTTACAGATCATCAAACAACTGTAAGAAAAGGAGACTGCTATTCTCTATCCACCCATCTATATGAAGAGAATTAGGGAGGTTATGTTATTTTCACAAACCACAGTCATTATAAAACAATAATATTCTACAATTAAAAAAATAGAGACTTCAGTACCTTTGCAGGTTATAGCTAATGGTTGTCCTACTGTTGTTGACCTACTAATTTTTTCTTCACACCATTTCTGCTCAAATCCACAGCAAATCAATAATAACATTGGCATTAGAATCCATCCATTTGTAGTTTTGTTTTGTTTTTTCTCTAGATCTTGAGATCCAACATTTGATTTTCCTAACATTTGATTGGTGGTCCATAACTAGGATAGGTAACCCTGACACACTGGGGACACTGCTTGACAATTATCAGCTCTGGTGGCCCACATGTTCTTATATATCTGGCTTCCATTCTACCCAAGACAGGAAATCTGATTAGGTCAGTGTATTAGGGTTTTCCACAGAAACAGAACCAGTAGGATGTATTATAATAATATAATAAAATCTCTTTATCTGTATCTATATATTATATACATATCTCTTTATAACTGTATCTATATATTATAAGTATACACAGATGATATATGTACAGATAAAGAGAGATTACATCTGTATCTATATATTACATACATATAGATGATATACGCATATGTTGTATGAAGGTACTATATGTATGTATACAATATATAGATATAAAGAGATTATAAGGAATTGGCTCATGTAATTATGGAGGCTGACAAGTCCCACAGTCTACCATCTACGAGCTGGACACCCAAGAAAACCAGTAGTGCAATTCTGAAAATGGGAGAGCCAATGGTGTAAGTCCCAATCTGAGGACAGGAGAAGACTGATGTTTCGGTTCAAGCAATCAAACAGCAAATTCTCCCTTCCTCTGCCTTTTTGTTCTGTTCAACCCTTCAAAGGATTGAATGGTACACACCCACATTGGGAAGAGCAATCTGCTTTACTCAGTCTACTGATTCAAGTGCTAATCTCATCCAGAAACCCTCACAGGCACACCCAGAAATAACATTTAGCCAAATATCTGGGTACTCTGTGATCCAGTCAAGTTAACACACATAATTAACCATCACAGTCAGTTTTTCACCATCCATAATTGTGGCAGGTTAGTACCTTGCTTATAGTCAGTCTATAAATGTTTGCATTTGGCACTACACCCTGATAAAGATTTGTGGCCATGTTAGCTGGAATGATCTGACCTGATGCACATAGCAGTGACAGGAAGACAGATTGGGGGTCACTTTCCTCAATAAGCCTGACAGCTATTTTGAATTTCAAGGGCTTATTTCTAGAATAACACTGACCTCATTGAAGAACTGGCAAGGCATCTATACCATAGATCTTATGTAGCTTACATGATAGTGGATTTGGAATGGAATTATAAAACTTCATGTATCTGAGCCATGGAAAATATTTAATTGTATTAAACAGTATGTATCAGAGGGTCTACATCTTTAGATATGGAAATTCCTTTTCAGTAGATTATTCAATAGGCTAGCTTTCCAAATAAGTTAGAACAGAGTAGTGCAGGCCAACAGAAAAAAAACACTAGACACAGAGCACTAAGCATCAAATTATAGATACAAAACAGTATTCAAGAAACTCATAAACACAGAGAAGCCATTAATGCCAGGGCATTAATAAATTGCTGGTAGACATTCTGCAGAATGTGTTAGAAGGAAGCAATACTTTAGAACATTAGTTATTCTAATTAGTTAGTCTAAAACATTAAACATATTTAATAAAGTCTGAACTTTGAGAAATTTCCAACTATAAAATTAAGAAATTTCTTAACTAGGATTAGAAGTCATGATTCAAGGAAACAATCACTTTTATAGAAGACTGTAGGAAAAAAATAGAATCATATACAGAGAAAGAATTCAGGACAACAAAAACAGAAATAAATACCAGAATGGAGACATTTTTTTTATGCCTACTCTGTTAAGCATTTCACTTGTGCTTTAAAAAGTAATCAGTGGTTGGGGCACCTGGGTGGCTCAGATGGTTAAGCGTCTGCCTTCGGCTCAGGTCAAGATCCCAGCGTCCTGGGATCGAGTCCCGCATCAGGCTCCCTGCTCCTTGGGAGCCTGCTTCTCCCTCTGCCTCTCTCTCTCTCTCTGTCTCTCATGAAGAAATAAATAAAATCTTTAAAAAAAAAAAGTAATCAGTGGTTGATATAAAGCTGTGATGTAGATTACTTTGATTTGCATATCTGCATTCATGATTAAGTTAACCTTTGGTAAATGGAATGCAGTGTGAAAAATGAACCAGAAACTATCAGAAATGATCATGTTATTTTTAAAAGAATGAAACAGAACATCTAGAAAAGAAAACTAAACTGACCAAAAAATTTTAAAAGCTCAATAAATAAACTAATCAGCTTCGATATAGCTGAAGAGAGAATAAGAGAACTGGAACATAAAAATGAAGAAACTATCTTTTCCATTGTACAGGGAAGAAAGGAAAAACAAAAGGAAATGAAAAAGAAGTTCTACAAGATAAAATGAGAAGGTCTAACATATATCTAATTTATGTTAAGGAAGATTTTTTTTTTAATGGGGAAAGTACAGTATATAATGGAAATGTCATAAGAATTCCCCAAAGCTGATGAATTACAAAGAATCCTCAGTTTGAAGTAGTTTTGTGAATAACAACCAGCACACATTAAAAGGAATTACACTTAGACTCATTGTTTTAAAATTGAAAAGCCAAAGATAAAGCCCTAAAAGCACCCAGAGAGAAAATAGAGTTTACAAATAAATGAATAAGATAGATAGCTGATTTCTTAAAAAGGGGAAAGGGGCGAAATAAAATGGAAAAATATCTTTAAAGGGCCTAGAGAAAACCCAAACAACCCAGAATTCTATACTCAGTGAAACTTCCTTTGAAAAATGAGAGTAAAATGGGAATACTTCTTTCAAACAAAAACTAAAGAGTTTAGCACGTATAGGTTCTCAATAAGGACATTTTAAAAAGTTCTTCTTCAATAAGCGCTAGGGTCTCAGAAAAAAATAGTATAGAATGCAAGAAGTAATGACAGCAAAGAAAATTATAAACATGTCAATAGAGATTAACAAAGAACTGAATAAAATACTAATAATGTTTTACTTTTTTTAATAAAGAGAAAACTGAAATAAAAATAAAATAGTATATAAGTTAGGAGGGTGATTAGGATAAAGTTTTCTAGGCTGCTTGTACTGTCTGGGGAGAAGGATAAAGATGTTAGCTAACTTTAGATTATACTAAATATGCCTGTTTTAATTTCTAGAATAATACCTAAAAGACTATAAATAGACTACATAACATCCAAACTTGTAGAAATGTAAAAAGAAGTCAGAAAAAAAAAATCAATCCAAATAATATAGGAAAGGAGACCACAGAAGAAATACAGAAAAAGTGAGAAAAATACAAAATAAGATGGTAAAAATTAATCTCTGTAAATCATTAATCACAGTAAATAGAAGTGAACTACGTCCTTCAATTAAAAGAATAAGACTGTCAGGGTATGCCACAAAACTTACAAGAGTTATGACTGAAACATACAAATATAGAAATACTGAAAGGTAGATAATGAAAAAGATATTCCAAGAAAATACTAACCAAATGGCAATTTGTAATTAGGCCTAGATTATTTTATGGGATTGCTCCACAAAATATTCAAGGAATAGATCATCTTAATCTTAAACCAGCTCTTCCATAAAAGAGAAAAAGCAGGGGCACCCTGATGGCTCAGTCAGTTAAGTGTCTGACCTTGGCTCAGGTCATGAGCTCAGGGTCCTTGGATTGAGCCCCATGTCAGTCTCCTTGCTCACTGGGGAATCTGCTTGTCCCTCTGCCCTCTCCTTGCTTGTACTCTCTCTGTCTCTCAAATAAATAAAAGTATTTAATAAAAAAAAGAGAAAAAGCAGGCACAATTCTCAAATTATTTTATTTTGCCAGTATATCTTGGATATCAAAACCAGATAAAGATAATATGAATAGTGTAAAAGGAAAATTACAAGCCAATTCAATTATAACATGGATGTAAAAGCAACTAAACAAAATGGTAATTATGAAAAACAATATATCATGACCAATATGGATTTATTCAAGTAATGAGTGGTTGTTGTAACATATAATTATGCAAATTCACTATGTCTTCTTACTGTTACAGTTGGCTTATTATAAATCCTGTTTTGACTAATGAGAGGTCACAAGAGGCGACATGTGACATTTCTAGGCAGAAATATTTAATTGCCATCTTAGATACACCAAAGCTATCTTCTGCCATATTGACCATGGAATCATGAGTTTATATAAATATACAATGTTGAATCATTTCATGAAGGACAACTCCTCTGGTCAGTTTTCCAAACCTGCAACAAATTTTTCACAAAAGAAAAACATACTTTCTGTTGTACTAACTCATTGAGTTTTCAGAGTTGTTCCACACCTAGCATAACCTAGTCCAATCAGATTGATATAAGTATAATAACTAATATAGTTCTGAGAAAGACAAATGAACCAATGAAACAAAATAGAATGCCCAGAAACAGATCCACTTGAATGTGGAAAATTAGTATATGATAGGCAGTGCAGATCAGTGAAGAGGGGATGAGCTATGAAATAAAATATCCTGAACAATTAGTACTCCATCTAGGAAAGTGAAAGTGAGTCACTGTGTTATGCTACTTATGGTAATCAATCTCAGGTGGAGGATAGACATATGTGAAATAAAAGAGAGAAACTTTAGAATATAACATAGGAGTTTATCTTTATAACTCCAAAGTATGGAAGGATTATTAAACAAGACATGAAAAGGACAAATATAAAGGAGAATATAGATTAATTTAACCACAATGAAGGACCAAATTAAACCAAATTGAGAACTTCTGTTTGTCAAAAGACTATACCAAAGTCAAAAGACGAGCCCCATAACTGGAGTGGATGTTTACAAATCATATAACCAACAAATTACCAGTATTTAAAATGTAAAAGCAATTCTTACAAATACGTAAGAAGAAAACAAGAGTTCAAACAAAATTAGGAAAAAAAGAATTCACTAAGAAGAAATCAAATGGTATGAAAAACATATAAAACTTGCTCAGCTTTCTAGAAATCAGGTAAATAAAAACTAAAATTTCATGGTTACTATATTGACCAAAAAAATAACACTGAACAATACCAAATTTTTGCAAGAAAAAAATTCTTATGCATACTAATGAGACTGGAAATTCACATTCAACTACTGGAGAAAACATTTCATTATCTTATAAAGTTTAAGATGGGTATATTCATATCAGTATATCTACCTTAGAAAAACTCTTGAGCACGTACTCAGAGACCTATGTAAAATATTTATAGGCACTGTTTATAATATTACAATACACTAAAAATTACCCAAATGTTCATGTTCAACAGGTATATGAGGACAAATAGAGAAACAAACCCTATATTAGCTATACTTACATAAAGACAGAGCTAGAACTAGAGACAGATTTATTATAAGAAATCTGTTTATAAGAAATTCATTCATGTAATTTTGGAGGCTAAGAAGTACCATGATCTATAGTTGGCAAGCTGGAGACCCAGGAGAGCTGATGGTATAGTTCTAGTCTGAGTTTGAAGGCCTGAGAACCAGGAGAGCTGATATTGTGAGTTCTAGTCTTAAGCTGACTGGCTAGAAATCTAAGAGCCAGTTTTTCAGTTCAAGTCCAAAGGCATGAGAAGATGGGTGTCCAGCTCAGTAGACAGGCAGAAGTTCCCTCTTACTCAGACTTTTTGTTCTATTCGGATATTTAATTGACTGGATGAGGCCCAATCCATATTAGAGAGGAAAATCCAATTCAAATGCTAATATCATCGACGAACACCCTCACAAACACACCCAACATAATTTTTGACCCAATGTCTGGATACTCTGTGGCCCAGTCAAGTATACATAAAATTAACCATCATAATAGGAAAATGTATAAATGTTTGTGTCTTCCTTATACAATAGAATTCTTTTTTTTTAAATTTTATTTATTTATTCATGAGAGACAGAGAGAGAGAGAGAGAGGCAGAGGGAGAAGCAGGCTCCCAAGGAGCAGGGAGCCCGATGCGGGACTCGATCCCAGGACCCTGAGATCATGACCTGAGCCGAAGGCAGACGCTTAACCATCTGAGCCACCCAGGCGCCCACAATAGAATTCTTTATAGTAGTGAAAATCAGTAAACTCTAGTTATATAATACACTGTGAAGTCTTACAGACAATATTTCAAGTAAAAAAAAAAAAAAAGCTGCACAGTATTCACAATAGCCAAGACATGGAAACAACCTAAGTATCCATCAATGGATAAATGGACAAAGAAAATGTAATATATATATACAATGGAATATTATCCTACCATTTGCAACAACATGGATGGACCCTGAAGGCATTATGCTAAGTGAAAGACAAATACTATATGATCTCACTTATGTGGAATCTAAGAAAGGTGAATTCATAGAAACAAAGAGAGGTATGGCGGTGGCTGGGGGTGGGGGCCGGGGGAGAGGGGCGGTGGAGAAATGAGATGTTGATCAATGGGTACAAACTTCCAGTTATAAGATGAATAAATCCTAGGGATGTAAGTACAGCCTGGTGATCATAGTTATAATACCGTACTGTATACTTGAAAGTTACTAAAAAAGTAAACCTTAAATATTCTCACCACATGCACACAAAATGGTAATTATTTGAGGTGATAGAAGGGTTAACTAACTTCATTGTAGTAATTACTTCACAATGCATATGTGTATCAAATTATCACGCTATACATCTTAAACTTGCACAATGTTATTTATCAATAATCTTAAAGCTCAAGGGCAGGGGGGAAGGAAGATGCAGAAGATACATATTCCTTGATACCATATATATGGAGTTCAAAAACATGACTATACACTACTTATTTAGGATTATTTACATACAACATAAAGCAAAAAAAGAAAAATAGCACATGCTACTCATAAAATTCAAGATAGTGATTAACTTAGGAGAGAGAAAGGACTCAGGACAGTGTCATCTAGAAGCAGCATATAAGGAGCTTCAAAGGTGTTGATGTTTTATTACTTAGAATGGATGTGGATATACTGTATATACACATATATGTGTACAGTTGTTTCATTATTCATGGTAGTGATGTTCTATAAAGTCACTGCAAATCCTGAATTAGCAAATACTGAACCATTGCTCCTAGGGGATGTAGAAAGTTAAGTTCCTGCAAGCCTCTCATCACATTTTTACCAACCCTCAATACATAACCTGGTTTTATGTATTTATATTTAAAGATACCTTATTTAATATATGTTCTTGATTCATTAACATTGAATTCATGGCCAACAGCACTATATTTTATGCCTGAACAAATCTTATCCAACACACATACTTCCTCTGTAAGAATTCAATGTGGGATTGACTTCCTCCTTGCCATCTCCAGGTCTCTGCCTCCACCAAACTCATCTCTCCTCCTCATCTCCAGCTTATGAAAAGAGATGATGTAAAGTAAGATACTGGAAGAAAGAAGGTAGGTGATTATCTCCACCTGGCACCTGACAGCCCTGTTAAGAGTTCACTGGAGGAAATCTCAGCTTTGTAACCCACTGAAGGATTTTGTGGGTAGAGTTTCCTTGAAGACTCCTAATTAAAAACCTTCTTTTGCTCACACTGTTAAAATAAATCCTTGGAAATAAAGTAGTCATATGTTTCTCATTTTCCTTTCCCACAGCTGAGTGAATATTAAAGTTCTATAACTCAAAATGTAGAAAGAGGGGCGCCTGGGTGGCTCAGTTGGTTAAGCGACTGCCTTCGGCTCAGGTCATGATCCTGGAGTCCCTGGATCGAGTCCCGCATCAGGCTCCCTGCTCAGCAAGGAGTCTGCTTCTCCCTCTGACCCTCCCCCCTCTCATGCTCTCTCTCTCATTCTCTCTCTCAAATAAATAAATAAAATCTTTAAAAAAAATGTAGAAAGAGAAAACACATTTTTCTTGAAAGATGGAAACTCAGATGATTGCCTGATAAGCAGATTTCATCAGAGATTTTCACTTTTTAAGGTGAAATTGTAATATGTATTTAAACATCATCCTTAACTCTCAACCAAGAAACGGGTTTAGTAATATTTCTAAGGGAACACAGATTCTTTTTTTTTTTTTAAAGATTTTATTTATTTATTTCAGAGAGAGAGAATGAGAGAGAGCACATGAGAGGGGGGAGGGTCAGAGGGAGAAGCAGACTCCCCGCCGAGCAGGGAGCCCGATGCGGGACTTGATCCTGGGACTCCAGGATCATGACCTGAGCCGAAGGCAGTCGCTTAACCAACTGAGTCACCCAGGCGCCCATGGGAACACAGATTCTTGAAGTACTAGATATATACCTTAAACTTAGAGGGGTTTTTTTGTTGTTGTTGTTTTTATAAGAGTGACACATAATGTTGTATCTCCCTTCAACTCTGAAATGCATGAACTGGATAAATGTGGCTGATTATCTCTTCTGAAAGCAGCTATCATCCCTCCATGATATATGTATCTTTTTTCTACCTGAGAGTCAATCAGATTAATAGTATTTTAATAAGGGTATATGCAAATCAGATAATCACTGATCATAATAAATTTTAACTACTCTTGAACTTACTGCAACTTAGCTTAGTGTGTAGAATGTGATTAAAGTTTATACCTAAAATTTAAATATTTCACACTTTTTCTAAGCTTTATGCATTAAATCCAGATCATTTGGTGTTATTATAACAAACTATGTTTGTGTATGTAAAATACAAAAAACTCTGTGTTTTATAATAATCCGTTGGCTTTTTCTTAAATGTCCCTTCAAATTCCACAGTTTCTTCATCTCTAAGCTTCTCAAGACTTTCCAATTTCTAAGATCCTAAATGTCTTACAAACACAACAATGAAACAGTATGAATAACTAGCTAAAACTGTTTCAAAGAAAAGCAAATAAAATTTTTATTGTTTTTCCCCTGTGCAAAGAAAACATTTATTTCCTTGAATTAACAGATGTCTAGCTTGTCTTTCATGCTCTACTTGATGGCAAGCCTCCGGAATAGAAGTTTCAAAATTTTAAGCTAAACATTCCTGAGAATCCTGTATACAGTAAGAACCATAGTTTAATATCCAATAATAATGCATGTATATTCCCAGGCCTTCAGGAATAACAATGAGATGCCATTATTCTAAGATGTATGGACTCTGAAACAGATAAATTAACACTACATATAAAACTACATGGGTGTAATATACTTGATTTCACTGACTGACATTCCCCTTTAAAATACTCCAATTCCTATGTCCATCTAAACAAAACAAAACAAAACAAAAAAACCCACAGCTCCTTCAGGAAATCCAAGATTGCTCCTTGAAGAATTTCTAATCTACCTCTTGCTCTTCCTATTTGGTACATATATACAATGGAATATTATTCAGCCATCAGAAACAATGAATACCCACCATTTGCATCGATATGAATGGAACTGGAGGGGATTAGGCTAAGTGAAGTAAGTCAAGCAGAGAAAGACAATTATATGGTTTCACTCATATGTGGAACATAAGCAATAGCACGGAGGACCACAGGGGAAGAGAGGAAAATCTGAAGGGGGAGAAATCAGAAAGGGAGATGAACCATGAGAGACTATGGACCCCAGGAAACAAACTGAGGGTTTCAGAGGGGAGGGGGGTAGGGGAATGGGGTAACAGGGTGATGGGGTAACAGGTATTAAGGAGGGCACGTGTTGTGATGAATTACTGAACACTACATCAAAAACTAATGATGTACTATACAGTAGCTAACTGACCATAATAAAAATAAATTAAATAAATACATACATACATACCAAGTGGACTGAAAGTTCTAAACATAATTGTACAATTCCATTTAATTTATTTTGTTCTAATGTCCACATTTATTATCTTGTTAGAATGTGCATAATTTTTTTAATTGTCTTAAACCCTTTTTGGAATAAGACAAAGGCAAAAGGCAAGCACACATATACAGAATCCTATTTATGACTCTGATAACTAGGTCTGATTTCCCTTTGGTTGCAATGGAGATGTTAATATTTATTCATGAATTATTTAGCCAATTAGTCATTGTCTACTCTATGCTAGACATGGTGATATACAAATGAAGAACTTTACCTCTATCAATGTAGCCCTGACATCCCTGAAATACAAAACAGGCATCTAAACAAATATACTTAATAAGATATTACAGTTGTTATAATTAAAATACTCATAGACAAAGGGTGGGCACAAAAGACTGAGTGACCAATTCCCTAGGGGAGTGTTAGGGTGAAGAAAGGTAATCCAGATGAGAAGTGTGTAGGAAAGGCTGTATGGAAAAAGTTACAATCTTAGAGAGCTATGGGAAAAACAGAGCAATTTCTCATGATCGAAGCTTATGAGGCAAAGGGGTATTTTTGAATGGAAAATCTGGGAGAGAATTGAGATCATGGCAGGTCTCACCTGTCACAACCACAATTTAAGCTTTATTCCATGGGCAAAAGGGAATCATGAAAAGAAGCAAGAGAGAAATTTGACCAACTAACTCTGTATAAAGAGCATTCAGTAAACATGGAGACTGGATAAAGGCCGAGAAAGTAGTTTGAAACCATCACAATAGTCTTGACAAGAGATTTGGCTCCCTACATTTGGGGTGTGGTGGGAATAAAGTGGTTACCATTAATGAAATGGCTTAATTCCCTCTGAAAGTAGAACGTAGGGCAAGATGAGAAATACCATATCAGCAAAGAGCCACTCTAGACCATTTGGTGCATTTTCTACATTTGAACACAGTAATGAAATTTGGGGTCTTGATTGCCCCAGCTGGGACCTGATCAGCACTTAACTTGGGCCCATGATAGGAAGAAGTAAGAGGGAGCCCTGGAAACATTTGCTCATGGCTCATGGCTCTCCCCCACAGAAATTCAAAGTCATAAGTTTGCATGTGTTGAAAATGAGTTTTTTGAAAAGTCTAAAATGAACAACTAAATGACATTAAAAACAGATATTACATTCATCCAAACATTTCTCTGAGCGTGCCCAGGCCACTAAGAGTGTCTGTTGCTTGCATTCTTGGAAGTTTAGAAGGACATCACAGCATCAGTATAATGGAATGATTCCCTGGAAAAGGAGATGAAAAGTCACCAGCACTTGTTTCTAACCAAGAACCTTCCAGCTTTCAGGACCCAAATGGCAAAATCACAGCTCCTGCTGGTATTAAGCAAATTATCTTGCCCCTGAGATTCTACAACTCTTCTTATATTAAACCAGCAGATGAAGTAATTGAGTAAATAGTCATTTTGGCCTAAGGCACAGGGAACAAAAGCTAAAAAGTAATTTTTGTGCTCCTAAATAGACCAGGGGCAACAGAATCAGCCAGAAAATAGTGGGCAATAGAACAGAAGAGGTTTTGTTCTCAGTGATACTGTTTCACTCCAAACCTTACACTAATTTCTCTACAGTCTATTTGTGCCCAGTTGCCTAGGGGCAGAGTGTCCACTACCTGTGATAAACGTATGGATGTGCCAATGCAAATTTATGAACTCACAAAGTATTCTACGGAGTATAAAAATGCGGAACAGCACTGATATAAATCAGGAATGGCAGCAGGCAATAACATATGCAATCTGTGAGGTGTGTATTATTTTCCTTAAGAGAAAGATTATACTCAAGGAAGATTATTTATAGTTTCCTTTTGAGTGATGTTAAAAAATATTCATAAAGCCAAATTAAACTTGCAAAAGTGATTCAGTGGTTTTCATTTTCACAGATATGTACTGCCTTAGTTCACAAAGTTGGCTGTTGATTATCACACAGTTAAACCCAATGAACAAAAACATGAACACTCCTTGTTTTGAAGACCAAGTCGAGCTTAGCTCCAGTTGGTCTCCAATCCAGGATCTTTCGATTTGCACAGAAGATCAAATCTTATAATCAGAAGGTTTTATAAAGTCCTTCCATAACACAACCTGTAAAATATTCAATGAGCCAAACAACCCTATTTCTGGTACCCAGCCCTTCATGAAAGCATTAAGATATAAGAACAAGAATGTTTATTATAGTTAGTAGTGGTCCAAATTAGAAATAATCTAAATATCCTTTTATAGAGAAGTACATAAATATATATTTGATGATCTATTTGCATAGGTCTGAAAAGATGTCAATGATCTCTTAAGTAAATAAAATTAAGTTATGCAACAAGTATAGATTAATCCCATTTCTGTTAAAAAAAAAAAAAAGCTATTAATACTGGTTAACCCTAGTGGTTGTTATATGGAACTACTTGATTTTACTTTATAAACTTCTATCTTGTTTGATATTTTAAAATGAGAAAGTACTATTCTTATAATTTAAAAACAAACAAAAGATAGCTATCAAATTAATCTTCCTGCCTCCAAGAAGGAAATCTCCTGAACACAAAATCTCTATGATACCTTTCAGCCATTTTTTTTTTATTATTTTAGCTCTGGGAATTCCAGCTAACACAAACCAGAATTTCTGATGACACTCAAGGGATATGACCTCCATGACTAGGACTTTAAAAATAATTTGCATAAATCTCTGTGGACTAAAAATATTAACTTTCACACAGCTCTAGTGGCAAACAAAGGCAACGGAATTTTAAGATCTTCCTTAAGGGTGGTTGGATATCCCTTTATAACTCTCTACCAGCTCCCACTCTCCCTCTTTTATAAATGGATAAACTGGGAATGATGAACAAATAGTAACTTCTGTAGGAGATGGACTGTAAATAATTGCAAACATATGTTCAGAAATGACCCAGTATAGTAACATATCTTATCATGAGAATATCATGTTTAAAGCAAACATTTTCTTCATCTTCATCTTCTATGTATACCAGCACATACCAAAAGCTAAAAGGATTCTCTCAATTTCAGAGCCAACTGAATTTGCCTAAATTGTTGACTAAAAAATAACCTAGGAAATAGAATAGGCTTCCTCTATAGGGAATGAGAAATTAATTCATATAGCAGCCTCATAAAGTTCAGATGTATCAATTAAGAAAAAGTTCATTTGGAAGTGAGAAAATCTGCAAGGATTAAACATTAGCTAGAAAAGTAGCCACTTTTACCCCGTTTCTTACATTATGAAATGAAAATTAAGAAATTATAGAACCTGTTTTTTTCAAAAGCTTATAAATTAGTACATGTCAAGATAAAAATAAAAATCTTACTTTCTATTTCCAAAATCATCTTTTCTGGAGTCATGAATGTTCTTGTTCTAAATAAGAATCCTTAATTTATTTTGAAACTAGGAAGGCAGAGTAAAGAAGAGGAAAGAAAAGTACTATCATCAGGAAAACTCTAGTACTTTAGAACTAGTTAGAACTCTGAAAAGAGATTGTGAAATAAACATTCAATATTATGTTCCTCCAGCCCCTTTACATTTTAATAATTTTTTTTGTCTTTTTAAGGCTATATGAATCATACAATAAAGTTTGGAGGTAAGTGTCAAAAGCTCAGCAATCACCAAATGTTTTATAGGCCCAGATTTCCCTTAAGCCTATAGTAAGTACAAAGGGCATATTGCATTCTTTCCTAAACAGCTTACTATAAATTGTCTTGGAGAACTGTCAATCTGGATATTTGCTGAGATATAGTTAAATAATCTCTCATTTGAGACCTATTACCTTGAAATTAAGAGTCATTTCCAAGTCAGAAGTCAGAGGTCATGTCTGGAACAGACACACGTATCCGTTTTTAAAGGAGTTAGTTTAATGTTAAGAAAAATCAAAATTTAATTTATTAAGTACATAAGTCCACAAACCAGTAAATTGCTATTGATTGGTAAGTTAGGTAGAAGCATCACTTTACACTGAAAACACTAACAGAGTCGGATATGACTAGGAATCCAG
Organism: Mirounga angustirostris; assembly: GCF_029215605.1. Taxonomy (NCBI): domain Eukaryota; kingdom Metazoa; phylum Chordata; class Mammalia; order Carnivora; family Phocidae; genus Mirounga; species Mirounga angustirostris. The sequence continues at coordinate 65,271,156 of NW_026991717.1, read as the reverse complement.
GACAAAAGGAGTTTCAAGGAAGCCACCCAAGTTCAATATTTTTTGCTTTATAGGTGAGGAAACTGATGTCCAAAATGTATTTGATTTAACTTTTGAGAGCCCCGCAAAATAGTTTTTCATAAATATATTACAACAAGCGATATCTTTTAATGTTATGTTTTTGACATTTTTCTGGAAATTTAACTTTCTTTTTAATTAGAATCAATTATACTAGCAAAAACTCAATACATGAGCCCTGAAGTCTTCTCATTATGTCTTCAACATATTGGGCTACCAGAAGGCTTTAAAAATTTAGGTCTGAAACTCTACAGGGCCGGAGAAAAAAAAAAACTGAAATCAAATGCTTATGAATGGTTGTTGAAACCATCAGTGCATGTGTAGTAATCTGGTAAGAGTAAATAGAGTGAAAAGCAAGTCAAGCTTCAGATCACAACCTCCAAAAGTTTTTGATTGCTTAACTCATCAGTTTTTTAAAAATAAGGATGTACCATCAATACATTTACTTACTTTTAAATCATACTTCATCTTGAGTTAATTACTTAACTTTTGTGAACTTTAGCAATTATCTTGTAAGACTATAGTAAGATTTAAATAACCTAACATAGGCCTAGTACATAGTAAGACTCCAATAAATGCTATCTACACACACTCACATGCATACATAAGATATACCATATGTAAACTGTACTAATGTAGTATGTACACAATAAAGCCCACAGAAAATAAAAATTTGGAAAAGATACACTAAAACTCACATATAAATAGAATTTTTAATATAGTCTTTCCACACCCCAATAGGTTATCTTGTAGAACCCATGGAATACATTTACTCCAACTTTTCTCCACTCCTTTGGAGAACTCCTCTTTAGAGGGGCAAGCTACCAAGAGTCAGTGGTACGCCGGAGTCAGCTTGCACCACTGAAAGACAAACAATTGTTCACACCTCTTCTGAGTTCAGCATTCAGTGATGTCATTAGTAGCCTGAAATGGACCATGATGAGAGCTTCTATACCATGGACATCAGAAAACACTACACATTAGAATTTTAGTGTTTTTGTTTTTCCTCCAGAGAGATGGTTATTAGACAGTCATTGTCAAATCACTATCAGCAGTTTAGAATTAGATTAGAAAGAAAACAAAGAAAAGTATTGTGGAGTCAGAAGGTCAAAAAAAGGGAAAGAATTAGAAGGATAAATGGTCAAAATTGTCAGAAGCTGTGTAGGTGTTACTGGATTTGACAGTAGGGTCATTAGTGACTTTTTAAAAAACAGTTTCTGTAAAGTGGCTGGGTAGAACCAGAAAATAGTAGGTTGGATAGTGAATAAGAAGCAAGGAAGAAAATGAAAACAATGAAAGAAATAAGTATAATCGAGCCAGTCTGAGAAGAAGGCTGTATGTTGGAGGTGTTGAGGGTAGAAAGTAAAAAAAAAGGTCAAAAGTTGAAGAAGGGGGCGCCTGGGTGGCTCAGTCATTAAGTGTCTGCCTTCAGCTCAGGTCATGATCCCCGGGTCCTGGGATCGAGTCCCACATCGGGCTCCCTGCTCCGCGGGAAGCCTGCTTCTCCCTCTCCCACTCCCCCTGCTTGTGTTCCTACTCTCGCTATGTCTCTCTCTGTCAAATAAATAAATAAAAAATCTTAAAAAAAAAAAAAGTTGAAGAAGGTGGAACAGGGATAGAGTGAAGCCAAGATAAGCAGTGGCCGGAGCCATAGAAGCCAAAGAGTGGCTGTGGGATGGGGAGGTGTGTGTTGGTGTATGGATGGTGATCATGTTCTATGAGAGGTGATTACAGGAAGATAAGACCACCAATTAGAAAGCACAGGCTGGGGGCGCCTGGGTGGCTCAGTTGGTTAAGCGACTGCCTTCGGCTCAGGTCATGATCCTGGAGTCCCGGGATCGAGTCCCGCATCGGGCTCCCTGCTCGGCAGGGAGTCTGCTTCTCCCTCTGACCCTCCTCCCTCTCATGCTCTCTGTCTCTCATTGTCTCTCTCGCAAATAAATAAAATCTTAAAAAAAAAAAAAAATCTTAAAAAAAAAAAAAAAAAAGAAAGCACAGGCTGAGCCAAGCAAGTGGAAGGTGGAAAATTTTGGAAGGGAGGTGTGAAGGGATTTAAAGAATGGGAAATAGAAAAGCAAGAAGAAAAAACACCTGAATTCTAGATTTCTAAGTGGATAAGAATCAGTTAAAGGAGAAATATAATACATGATACTCTAAGGCATTTGTTTCTCCACTTGTAAAGAGGCTAGAACTTCATCAAAAGCAATGATGCATAATTCTCTATAGTGGTGACCTAACCATTATTTCATAGTTAAGTTCTCCTATTTTATTTTGTTGAGGGGAAAAAATTACCCTGACCAGGTTATTTTTACATACCGAGTTTAAACATTTGACTGGAAACTACACTGAAAACTGTACCTCTCATTTGTGTGCTGAGCACTTACGAATTCATTCTACCTGAGAGACCGCTGAAAGCCTGGGCAGAATATTGCACTGATGCCTTTGTAACTGGGACAAAATCACCCTGCACAAACACATCTGTCACTTACAGTTGAAGACAAGCCTTTAATTAATTGGGTTTACAATTCTGTTTTCTTTTTTTATTACTTTTCTTAACCCGATGTTCACTTTCCATGCCACTAAAAGAAGAACAGGTAAAGGCCAGGTGAAACATAAACTCCCATAGGCAATATTTACAGAGCTGTTTCTGGTAAATAGTCAAACTCACCAGGCTCTTATATCATCATTTATTTGCACTTGTCTTTAAGCATGGGTTTTTGTGCTGCCATAAGCAATTCTTAATTTCCATCAATAACCTTTCATTTCAAGCATGGCCAGTTTGCATTACAAGTGTGAGAGCTGAGAATCATCCTTTTTGGAAGCTGGAATTGAGCACAGAAGTGTAACAAAGATTAAGCTAAACTCAACTATCACAGACCAAGTGGGTCCAATCTGTAAATTGGGTCAGTTTGGGTCACCTTACTGGGGAGAAGAACTTTCAAGTCTAACTGGACTGTTACATTTAGAACATTGTACAAAGATGTAAATGGGAAAATTTACAAGGTTGTACCCTAGCTACCTAGAGTAGTTTTTGCCCTTTATTACATTCTATAGGTTTCATCCATGCTGTCAATTGCCCATCTAGAGTTAACTAGACCCCTCCACCCCAAGAAATGCCTATTAAGGGCTTATTAAGACTACAGAAAATACTCTGCTGCCTTCTGTGGAAAACTCATTCTTGGTTTCCAAACTGCTACAATTCCAAATAAGATACAAAATGGTCAAGGAATTTGGAAGAAAATATTAGTTCTAAAATTCTTGCAAGAGGCTAGAAGAAACTCAGGTTGAACAGAGGCAGAGAGGACTGACCCAAAAATTGTGTTTAATTGGATCTAGAGATAATACTGAACGATGTGTCTATGACTTTAAGAATGGGCATCACCTAGATGGAGTACTGCTTGGAACATGGTAAGCGTTCAATACACACTTTTTGAATGACTGACTGCCTACCTCACGGACTGAATCAGGCATTAGAAATGTTGCCCTTCAGAACTCCAGCTGGAAACAAAGGTAAAAAATTATGACTCAACATGGAAAATATACAAATTAGCACCAATTACTAGTAGGAAGAGTGTTCTGTGGAAGTTGTGTGATTAAAAATGAGTCAATATTAACTTTCAGTATGCTATGGTCAGAATGTTTGTAACTTCCCAAAATTCCTATGTTGAAATCCTAACCCCCAAAGGTGGTTGTATTAAGAGGTGGGACCTTGGGGCGCCTGGATGGCTCAGTCATTAAGCATCTGCCTTCGGCTCAGGTCATGAGCTCAGGGTCCTGGGATCGAGCCCCACATCGCTTCTCCCTCTCCCACTCCCCCTGCTTGTGTTCCCTCTCTTGCTGTGTACCTCTCTGTCAAATAAATAAATAAAATCTTTAAAAAAAAAAAAAAGAGGTGGGACCTTTAGGAAGTGATTATTAGATCATGAAGGTGGAACCCTCATGCATGAGATTAAGTTCTCTAACAAGAGAGACCCCATAGAATTCCCTTGCCCCTTCCACCATGTGAGGATGCAACGAGAAGTTTGCAACACGTAAAGGGCCCTCATTCAACCATCCTAGCATCCTGATCTTGGGGTTCCAGCCTCAAGAACTGTGAGCAATAAATTTCTGCTGTTTATAAGCCATTCATTCTTGGTATTTTGTTATAGCAGCCTGAATGGACCAAGACCCAATCATAAGAAAAAAAAATGTGATAAAGTAAATAGAGAGTTTTTTGGTTTATTGTTTTCACCTCTCCAGTTTATAGTAAGCATGATACATTTATTATTCCCCTTTAAGAGAAAAAAACAAATGCAACCACGTTACTTTCCATTCTTTGGCATCCCAAATTAATCATTTTGCATTCTCAAAATCACATGCTGGCTTTCAGAAGAAAAATGAAAAATGACTAAAAACAGGTTCTGTCTTCCATTTTTTGCTCAAATGAGTTTGGTTCAATGCTGTTTAGCATACGCAGTGGGTTTAACCAGTGGGATCATGACTCTGCCAAGAACAGTTACATGAATTTTCACATGGCAGTTAAATAGTAGAGGCTCCTCTAAGATGTATGCAGCACCAGATGGGGGCAGGGGGAAGGAGCTGAATTCTATGGAAACACTACTGTAGCATATTGTGCTCAGAGATTCCAAAAATAATCCTGCCACAGTTTTTGGCAAATGTAAGCACCTCTTAACATCTAACCTAATAGCTTAATTAAAGAATTATTAAAATTCAGTTTACAAATATTTTCAGTATCTTCTGTTTGGTGGAATCAGTCCCTTCTAAACAATTGATGCTACACAATCACAGACATTTGCTATAGGTATTGTCCTTTCAGTACTAGGGCAAATCATACTAGAACACAGCCTGCAAAGCAACAGGGACTCAAATGCATTTGGATCTGGGTAAAGTCAGGGGGGATAATATATAACCAAGTGGTCTGAGGCAGGTTGCAAGAATGATGGAGGGTGGCAAGAAGACCTGAATCACTACCTATGAAGAATGGTGATCATAGCCATGAAGACAGCTGGGAAGAGATCAAAGGCAGAAAACAAGCAATGCTATCAGAAGCTGTGGAAATGCAGACCAGGTAGCTATGCAGAGGGAGGAATGAGTAGGGCAAAAGGATCAGATCTAAGACCAAGAATTGAGAACTCCATAAGGAACTGATGTTTCCTTTTATGTATGGACTGATGCAAAAACCAACTAGAGTAGCAGAAAGACTAAGCCATTAGAACCTTTGCCCATCAAAATCCTATACCATTTCACCCAGTAGAGGATTGTGGCAGGTATGGGGTATGTTTGATTTGAGTCATTGTAACCCTCAGATCTTAATTCTGGTTCTGCCTGAGTTTAAAGTGAGTAGGATCTCTCATCAACTGAGGCCACTATCTTTTTTTAAATCTGAAATATTTTGATGAATGTAAGTAGAGGGAGTAAGAAATATGACTTTGGTCAACATGGCAAAAAGAGAGATCTGCATATCTTTTTGGTTTTATTCTGTACATTTTCAGTATCTTCTAATATATTTTACGATTTTGATTATGACATGTCATTTCATATCTGGAATAGGAGATCATGTTAGGGTGTGTCAATAAAGTCCAGCTAATTATTTTTTTATTTGTTATTCCTATTTTCACTATTGCATTTGTTTTATATTAGGGAGCAATTTGAACATAGAAGAAAATATGAATTTTGTAGGAAAAGGCAACATACAGATTTTATCATAAAAAGCCAAATATTATTCCAGAGTTTTCTAAAGTTCACAGATCTAAAGCAATTGGTCAGTTCTTATTTTTGCTTATCACCTTTTCTCCTCCTTTTTCCTGATCAGTGAGGTAAAGGGAAAAACCAAGAGGCACTAGAACACTGTGGTTTTGACACCATCATGGAAAGTATCACATGGAGGCAGTCCAGTAGGAATGGATATTTTAGTAGGCTTGGGGTTGAGATAGGAGAATGGCAGAACTGACAGAATTCTGCACACCAAGGAATCAAGAGCCAAAGGAACAACAGACTGCAACCCAAAACTCTGTCCTCAAACTTGAGTTGAATCAAAGCTGACAGTAAGGGGCAGCAGTCACCTCCTTATTCTTCCCCCTTTCTTAAAGTCATTTTCCTTTTCATGAAGCTGAACCACAATAGTTTCATGAATCACTGCTTTTACCTCCTTGTTATTTCCTTCACCTTTAATACCAACCCAGCTTTTCAAAATTCCATCAAAATTCATTTTGCAAATATCAATCCCTGAGTTAATCCAGATAAGAAAAAGCAATTAAGAGGTGTCTTTGTATTTAATGCAAGTGGGGTGAGGAAATTAGAACTATACTGATAAATCAGAGAAAAGATATTATAAACTCTAGTCATTGTATACTATAAAATAGTTAAGAGGGACATTTATAACCAGCTACCAAAGAATTATCTCATCATCACTGTCATTTGCTCAAAAAACACAGACAAAAGTGACATTATTACCACAAATTTTTTTTAGCCTTTATTTCTCCAATTTCAAATCTTCTTACTTGGTATCATTCCTGACCAGTTCAGCAAATACAGAACAAGCACTTGACAGGCTGAGCTTCTTTGATTTCTTTAGAATCAAGTTGTCAGAACTTGCCAGGACTGAGTGAGCCTCACCTGCCCAAACACCAACTTAAATAAACTAACAGTTCCTGAAACACAAGGAATTTCAACCTTGAGTATTAAATAAGCCCATAAAATGGCAGAGACCTATGCCTATTGTTGCTTAGTCTCATCAGACATTGAAATGTTATCAGAGGCTTCAGTTTGACTGTCAACGTACATACCTGTTGGGGGTGGGACAGAGTGGGGTGGGGCTAGGAGCCCACAGTCCTCAAAGCAGATACTTTCCTAATGCTGTGTTCTTACATTCTCCACTCATGCTCAGCCTGGTGGTATACATGAAAAAAAATTAAAATGCCAGAACTTCTTTTGCTATCAGGTACTCAGAAGAAATGTAAATTAGTGTCTGTCATGAAGTTATGGAGAATGAATTAAAGTCATTAATGCTAACACATTATTCACAAAATGTAACACCTTTTCCAAAGTAGAAACTCAATCAATATAATGCAATAAATCAAACATGATTCAGTACAGGAAGCTACCGATTTCTAGTTCACTCTAAAGGGATTCGGGATAAGGCAGCAGAACAGGTTACTGTTTAACACATTTTTCACATTTTTCACTAAAAATAGATAAAATGTCTAATTTCAGGCTCAGAACAGAATGTGTTTTAATGCAATTTCCTTGAAAATTGCTGTTTCTTGTGCACCTCTGAAAATATACTCAATGTGAATTAATTACCACTGGTTCCTTAGCTTATATTTTAGTCATTGCAAAAAACGAAACGAGTCGCCTTTGTCTTTTCACTAGAAAAAGGAAAGTAGTGCCTATGTCATTAGCATGGTGTATGGCCCTAGAATCAATGTGACACGTGGAAAGTTTTTCTGTAAAACTGGGTTACATAGAAGCATTATGTCTTATGTGACTGTACCTCTGAGATATGCGATAACATTTGCTCAGTTTCTTTTGTTTTTCCTGTTAACATTTTCATTTCAGTGTTGCTGATAATTTTCTATTATCTCTGCCTTCTTTATGTTTCTCATGCATTTCCCTTTCAGATCGTCTCGTTGAATTAACTGAAGAATAAAACTATATAATATAGTCTTATTATAAGCAGAAGAAAATTAAGATGATCTGATGAGATAAATCACTGAAGGTTAATAGCTTTCTTAAAATCAATCTTCCTTCAAAGGAAAAGGCTAAATGGCTTAGCGGATGAAACGCTAGCCTCTCACCTCTGAGACCATAGTTCAAGTCTAAACTGTGAAGCCTTAAGCCACATGTTTACTGGGCAGAGATCAGTCTCTAGTGGACAAAAATCTGCACTGCATGAGCTGGAGGCTGGGGGGACAAATGTGCTTTGTGTTTCCAGGCCATCTTGTCCCTTTGGAAACAGTCCAAGTAGATGCTAACATCACTGTCGGGAAACTATCTCCACAGCAGCTTCCTCAAATAGCACTACAGGTTGCTGCTTTCCCATTCTGACCCCTCTATTGCCACCCAAATAACCCGGCCTTCTCCTAGAAACTTAGCGACACGTGTTCCTGTCAATTAACAAACTAGAACAAACAGAACTGATCGCCTGGCTATTCCAGACTAGCTAAGGACTCACCAGAGGATGGCTACTCATGTGGAAGGCACACTTCAACAATTAAATTCAAATATATTGGAAAAATGGGAAAGCATAACTACACATGTGTATGTACTCATATACAAACATGTATATTCCTAAAAGTGTGTGTAGTCATGCTTGAACAGATACAACTTGGACCATCCGTTTGTCCACATGGATAATCCTCCATTGCTGGCTTTTGAAGGGCTTCTTTGTGTTCACCCTTTAGTAATGTGTTTTTCAGTTTCCATCCTTCAATAGCACAGTACACTGCATTTCAAGCCTTCAAAAGAGATATCCAAACTGTTTACAGAACACACATGTGGCACAAATAGCTGTTATTTAAGGAGATTGCAGTCAGCTCGGTTTTATGAGCAAAGATGTGTGTATCAAATAATCCTACTGTAGTGTCCAACTAAAATCAGCATTTCATCTCACAGTTTTATGGTGAGATATGTTTTCTCTGCGCTTTTATGCATTGTGCAATAACCCACTTGAAAGTGGAAGCAACGTCTAATTTGGAACCATTTGGACAGGGGATGGTATTTGCATACAATAAGCCGTGTAAGAAAAGTTTAAGAGTAGAATCATATTAAAATGTCGATGCATCCATGACATTTCCATATTCCTCCAAAATGATTTATTAATGATTGTTGTTTACTGCTAATTCAAACCACCTGCAAATCTCTTTGTTATGATTAAAGTGAGCTTTCTCCCTCCAGGCTGATAGATGGCTCTGTAATTTCGGAGGAAATATGCTAAAGGTCATGAGTTAATACATCCTCTGGTACTTTCTCTTCCCATCCTTGCTTTCCCAAATGGGAGGAAAGCTGTGTTGTATTATTTCCATGTCTTTGTAATGTCCATTCAAAATGAAATTAGAGAGTGCATTAGAAAGAGTATCTGTGTGTACACACAGCAAAATCCACATGCATTCTGTATAGTCTATTACTAAAATTATACAATTGCCTTTTGAGAAATTTCATATAAAAAAATCTTTCCTTAATAATCTATGAATATCACTGTCTGAATCAAGTATTATTATCCCTTTTAAAATTAAACTATCCACAAAACATGCATTTACTTTCTGCTATACAAAATGCTAATAATGCTTTTAGAATGGTCTTTAAAAAGTCTAATTATATCATTTAAAAACTGAGAGACCAAAGGGCAAGCTAAATTCTCCTAACATAAATCAGACTTTTTTTATTTCAATGACTTTAAAAACCTCAAATGCAGTAATTTTAATAGCAATGAAAGAATGAATAAGTCATAACTCCGCCTGATCACATAACTGTCTATAACTGTTATTAAATGCTCCAAAATAAGTGAACTCATTATGTTTCTGCACTGCTTTTAGCTAATCTAAGATTCTGCTCACTTAATCATGCAGAAAAGGCTTCGGTGCAGTTTTAGACCCTCAGCAAGGTCACTTCAATGCCTTTTTTCTGTTCTATACTGATCATTTAAGAACAGCACTTTGACCTGAAACTGATGCTGTCTCATATAAGCTTCAATGTTTAACCCCCACAGAGCTGCATTTTAGACATACATTTGCACAGCCTACTGTCATATTTGCTGCAAACTGAGCTAGGTTCTCTTTTCAACAAAGAAGGAAATGCCAATCAGAATTTGTAAATGCCATGTGCCCAATGAAACTCCCTCTCATGATACCTTCAGAGACCAAAGTCATGATTTAAAAAACATCCCCTCCTTTGTGAACAATTTATTAAGTTCTAATGGGCTTTAAAGGTGTGGTGATTAAGCACTTTTTAGTATATATTTTTGTCAGGCTATATGTAAATTTAATGTGGATAATTTATTTACTGAAGGGGAGAATACAGGACCCCAAAATATGACACTTTGGTATGTGGATTCTTTTGAGCTGAAGGCAATCAAGATGCAGCAGACTCAAGACAAACAAACAAAAAAACAACCCAAAACCTATTACTTCTCTCTTAACTACCTTAAAGAATTTAGATAGGGGGCCTGGCCCAGAAAGAAAGCTATTACCAGAGATAACTTTATTTGAAAGACCTATCTGTATGGCAGGGCAAACATCTAATTACCAAACATCTGCTCTTCTTATGTGCTTTCAATTACCCGCCTCCCCTTTGAAGCCCCAGGCCCCTATCCCATTCCTTAGCAGAGGATGGCATATAAGCCTCACTGCCCACTTGCCCTTGAGTCATACCTTTGGGGCTCCCAGGCATACAAAATTAAATTTGTTTTTCTCCTGTTAATTTGTCTTATGTCAATTTAATTGTTAGATCGGCCAAAGAACCTAGAGAGTAGAAGGAAAAGTTTTCCACCCCTCCACTAACAAAGCAATTCAACTGGAGACAGCTTGAGGTTTTTCCCTGCATTTAAGGAGGTCATAAGATAAAGAGCCTGGTACTGACCTTGGTCAGGTTCTGGTTCTCTGCCAATGAAACAAATGCCAATTTTAAACTTGAATAATATTCCTTCATACTTGTTAAGCCACAAAGATGAAAATGAGTATTCTAGGAAGTGTCCTAACAGTTGTTCCAACACCTGGAGAGAGTATTTCCTATTGTTAAACAAAAAAAGAATCTGCATGTGAAGAGAACCCAAGTGTAGCAGTCTTGAGTACATATGTGAAAAAAAAAGACAAGATGAAAAGCAAAATGGAAGCAAGAAAAGGTGCATATGATAAAAAGTTTAAAAGAGAGAGAGAGGAGGAGGGAGCAAAAGTGTAAGAGGAGGGAAAAGAACAAGGAGAAGAAAAAGAGGAAAGCCAAAAGGAGACTATTAAGATCCAAACAAGAGTTCTTTAAAAGGATGATTCAGCTCCAGAAAACAGGCAAATCAAAAGGAATTTTGGTATTTTGTGGAATGTCCCTGGAGGCTGCTAAAAGGGGAAGGACACCCTTTGAATCTTATACTTGAAGCATGGTGCTGGACTTGATGGCTTCTTAGGAGCTATTCTTTGGGGCCGGACTTCTGGGAACATACACTTCAGAGTTCAGCATAGTCTCACTAGCTAAAAGATCTAGTGCAGGACTCAACATACAACCCCGATCCTGACAATTTTGAATGATCATTTCTCAGACTAGAAAACCTGGAAGTGAATTTCAATCCTGACTCTTACTCAGGTATGTTTAATATTTTTCTGCACCATTTTGAAATAGTATATACCATAGAAACAAAACTGCTAAGCAGAGATGCACATGGAATCAATATTGAGACACAACAAGTATCGTATAACTAGTTTCCAATCACTTCCAAAGCCAGGTATGTAAAACCTGTTAACAATGTCAGCTTTCTATACTGGCTTAAGTATGTGTACTCACTTGAGTGTGTAAGTCCTTGATCATGAGATCACAGTTGAACAAATCTAACTCCATTAAGAAATCACCACGAGTAAGTAATGCACTGTGCAAGATGGCAGGGTGGGAAGATAGCAACAGGAATAAGTGTATACCCACTCTTAGGGAATACAGAACATACTAGAAGCCAGGGCACTCCTCTGAGGGTCAGAACACCGATGTTCTTTTGTTGGTTCATGTTCTGACACCAACTGATTTACTGAATTCAATTCTGGCAATAACTACCTGGAGTTAGCACAAACCCCATAAGTTAAGGGCTCAGTCCTCCATAAAACTGCTTCATTTCAGATACCAGGAAATTCTAAGGATTTAGTCTCCTTTCCAGGAACCAAGGATAAAGGCCAAATTCTTTATTACAAAACAGTTTATTTATTCATTCATTAATGAATTTATATAGCACCTACTTAGCAAGGAGTCATGGTAGTCAATAAGGGAAATGTCTGAATGCATTTGACATGACCTATGTTCTCTAAGAGTTCATAGTCCATTTGGGGAGATAAGTCATATACAAATGGTAACAAAAAGGGTTACCCATAAAGACAGTTCTCTTTACTCATCCATTACTTATTCACAGAACAATTGCAAGCAAATCAGAAATAGCATTCAGGAGGAAAATCTAAAAAATCTAAGTGAGTTTCTTGAAGAAAGTTTCTAGACAGTAGTATTAGGAATATGACAACTTTGCAAACCCGGTACTTATATCAACAGTCAGACTGATGGTGTAGCATGCATCTTTAAATCTTCCAAGCTCCTCTGTTGCCCTCTTTGCATCCCATCCCTACATTCTCCCATCAGTGCCCCCACATTGTCCCCTCAACTGCAATGCACCTAGTCTCTGTTGCCTTGCTTTGTCCTTCCTAACCTACTTATTCCTTGAAACTAACTTTAATCAGGGTACGTGGGTGGCTCAGTCGGTTAGGCATCTGCCTTAGACTCAGGTCATGATCCCAGGGTCCTAGGATTGAGCCCCCTGTCAGGCTCCCTGCTCAGCGGGAGCCTGCTTTTCTCTCTCCCTCTGCCTGCTGCTCCCCCTGCTTGTGCTCACTTGCTGTCAAATAAATAAATAAAATCTAAAAAAAAAAAAAAAGAAACTAACTTTAATCAACAAATATTTATTGAAAATCTAATAGGTAAAAATATATTGCATTTATAAACCAAAAATTTTCTCTCCTAAAGACCATATACTCTGGAAGTTGGAAGAAAAAAAAAAAGCCAGTAGCTAAGCTATAATAGTGCTACAATATTAACAGTTGCTATTGATTTGAAGTAGTCAGTACCAACTAGTTGTGCCTTCTAAGAGAGGTCTTCAACACTTTCAGAGTTTCTTAAAAGTTTTGCAGAACCAGGTAGCTCAATGAGATGTTTCTTGAACAAAGGGGTTCCCCATGATCAAAAATGTTTGGAAAAATATAGCATGCCTATATAGATCCCTGTAGGATAACTATTTCACCATCCCACAGTAGGATGCATTTTTAAGTTTTTAACCCAATGTTTCCCAGATAATTGTTCTCTTGCAAAATACTTAGATAATGTTTTTGGAAAGCCTGCCTCAATTGAAAAGAATTTTACCCCTTCTGTCAGGTCCTTAAAGGAAGTATATTTGGAAGTAAATATTCTAGATTAAACCACTTATTATAAGGCAAAATATAAATATAAGGAATTATTATTATTCCTTGAGAGGAAGATCCGAGTATGATTAACTAGTAATTAAACTAATGTTCAGTGAGAATCAGGAAATCCTATTCATGACGAATTATTATTAGCATTTATTATTATTACTAGAAATAGAAATATTTTTTATAAACTACAAAATGTCCACAGTTAGCATAAAAACATAATTGAGGAGAAAAAAAATAATACAGTCACATAATGACCCCCATCCTATATTTGGTCCTTTCCATGTCTCCAAATATATCTTCTATTTGCATCTGTTAAAGCTGTAGCTGGGGATGTGTCAGGTGTGTCTGCTCAGTTCCATTGGAAATACAGCCAAGCCTCAGATACAGTCCTTGCCCTCAAGGAGCTCATAATAAGGGGAGGAAAAGAGACCCACATTCAGATAATGTCCACCTCGGATGGGAAGAGATACTTCAGAGATAATAATAAAGGGGAAAAAGCTATAAGAGAATAACAGTCCATATTAAAAAAAAAAAAAATGAAGATGAACAAAGACAGAAAGTGGAAAAACCACTGGACCAAAGCAGGGGAACTGTTTTAGAGGCCCTGGAGAAAATGAGCCTGGAGATGTGACTGTGTATCACTTCATGAAGAAGCTTCTATGTCACGCTGATGAGCAACTTCTCTATGCTCTAGGACTGGGTCTCCAAAGGGGTATACAATGATCTTTTGGAGATTAGAAAGAAAATAGAATTTCTGATTATATTTAGTTTTATTTTGTGCTTTTAAAATTTCTGTTTATATGTTTTTTAAAGCACTTAATACATTAGTACTTGTCATGTGGGTATTTATAACTAAATAAATATAGATATATTGGCATGAGAAATTCTTGAGCTTTTTTTCTTTACTGATAAGAATATGGTCAAATAGATCGAAGACTGTTTTCTAGACAATATGGAGCTTATGAAGAGTTTTAAATATGGGAGTTAACTCACATATGGAGTTTTAAATATGGGAATCAAATTCATATTTTCAGAGATCAAAGTTTATTTTATGGATTCACTGGAATCCTTGTCATCTACTATTCATTATGAAACAAAATTTAGTATAAAGGGATTCTGTACTTAGCTTCTACCCCCTCCATATGCATTTTCAATACCATCAGTGGAGTGAATTTTCCAAATGCAGATATTATTATGCAAATTCCCTTGTTTAAAATCTCTCAATAGATTCCCATTGCCTCTAGGAGAAAATTCAAGTTCCTTAGAAGAAAGTATCATGCTGTCTCTTATCTTTGAGCTTGTGCACTTAAAGTGCTTTAGGGATGGAGAGAGTTAGGTCCTTATTTCCAATGCCTTTAGCACTTGTTCTGGCTCTGACTGTGGGGCTGAGTTCCTTCAAGTGGAGATGACTAGCATTAAGTGATCAGGTGTTTGGTGCCATCCCCCCACAATCTCCAGCCCCCAACATCCCCTTTCCCAAGCCCAGGGAAAGCCCACAGCCCAGGGAAGAACACACAGTAGGGCATAATATACACAGTCCTTTGGAAGATTTCGGTGGGATGTTCATACCTCCACAGAATGTTCATGCCTTACTGGGCTTCTGAACCAGTGCCAGTAAAGGCAGAAGCAGGCCTTATTATGCTTTGGAAAATCAGACATCTGCTCAGGTCTATTGCACATAGCTAATTCATTGATGAATGAATTATTTCCAGTTTACTGTCACTGGTGTCTGCTCTTGAGATAAAGTGATGGACTTTCTGATGACCAGCTGCTTAGGTACCCAGGCCTAGCTATTGTACTTGATCTGTAGGAATTCTGATGAGACCAGGAGGACTCAAGTGATCATTGTAAGGCTTTACCTATACAGTGGTAAACCTTAAGAGTCCATGTTTACTTTGACAACCCTCCTCATTGCCACCTTAATGAATTACAAAGATGAGCTTATATTTATTTGCTACCTACTCTAATTCCGGTCTTTTTTGCATTATCAAACAATTATAATTTTACACTCAATTCATACGTGTAAACAGTATTTCCACAGACCAACTGTACCAGCACTGGACCCATGACATGTTTTCTTTTGTACTTTGATGTGGGTAGGAATTCTCCACAGAAACTGTTCTCCTATAAAGACAGGAATTTCCAGTAAGAAATTCCCTGCAGATCCTTGAGACTACTCAGAGATCTCCTCTCTCTCCTTTGGGGAAGCATTCCTTTCCAGCACGCTCTATAGTTCCCCAGCTGCCATAGAGCACCCTATGCCTGGGTCTCCTCCCCCATAGCACTTACTCTCCACTGGGTCACATACCTCCCTCTCACAAAAAACTGAAGTCTCCTGGAACTGAGAGTTTACCTCAACAGTAATGAAAAGAGTGCTCAGGAAATCCTGAATGACTGAGTAGCTGGCCCAGTCTCAAGATGTTAATGATTGTTGTGATGTTGTGATATTGTGATTTATTATAAGAAATATAGTCTTTATCCCTGTTTTTGGCACAGAGCTCCTAAAACCCTTGGAATTTCCTAAGTGATAAGAGTACTATAAAGGTGTCTTTTGTTATGTTAATGAGATAGCTTTTGTAAAGTGCCTAAGGATGGAGGCTGAGCACCAGAGAGGAGCCAACCATGTGATCAGAGGGTTGGAACTTCCCTTCCCACCCCACTGACCCTCAGGGAAGAAAGAGGGTCTGGAGTTTGAATCAATCACCAATGACCAGTAAGTTAATCAATCATGCCTATGTAATAAAGCCTCCATAAAAACCCAAGAGGACAGGGTTTGGAGAGCCCCCGGATTGGTTAACAGGTGGAAGTGTGGAGAGAGTGGCAAGCCCAGAGAGGGCATGGCAGCTCCCCCTCATTTCCCCATACTTTGCCCTACGCATCTCCTCTGTCTGGCTGTTCCTGAATTACATCCTTTCATAATACACTGGTAATCTAGCAAGCAAAATGTTTCTCTGAGTTCTGTGAGCTGTGCTAATAAATTAATCCAACCTGAAGAGGGGATCATGGGAACCTCTGATTTATAAGCCAATTGGTCAGAATAGGCAACAACCTGGACTTGCAACTGGCATCTGTAATGGGGTGGGAGTGAAGAGGTGGGAGGCAGTCTTGTAGGACTCAACCCTTAACCTGTGGAATCTGGTGCTACCTCTGGGTACACAGTGTCAGAATTGAGCTGAACTTGTAGGACATCCACTTGGTATCCCAGAGAATTGCTTGGCGGAGGGAAAGACTTCCACATATTTGGTCATCAGAAGTATCAGAAGTAAAGTGTTTTGTGTGAGTAGTAAAGGAGACTCACAGGGAAGAAACACAAACTGGGTTTTTCCCTGCATAGGAGGAAAAAAAAAAAAAGCTGAGTTTTTGCTTAAGAGTTGCTGACAGAAAGAAATGTCCTCCATTATTAAGCTGTTCTCTGACATACATCCCTAAGGCAATAGGACAGGTAAGGTACATCCAGTAATTCTAAAACAGGAAAAGAGGTAAGAATCAATTGGTCAGTTTTTTGTTTTCCCCAAACTAACTTTTTTTCCCAGAACTATCTCCCTCACACTCCCCCACCCCCAGCCAAGTAAATCCATACCAGAAAGGTGCTTGGAGAGGTTCAAAGGGCTTCAGCTACAAAAGGATCAGGACCTAACTGGCTGACTAGTGTTAAGGAAGCATTACAAAAAAAAAAGCATTCCTGTAGCTGCACGTAGGCTTCCCCCAAATGGATCAAAGTTTCTAAGGCCAGACCCCTGTTCTTTGAGTCATATCCATCTCTCTTTTAGCTCAGTGGTTCTCAGTGTGGTCCCTGGAAAAGGCAGAATCAGCATCACCTGGAAACTTGTTAGAACTAGAAATACAAACTCTCAAGCATCACCTCAGACCTCCTGAATCAGAAACTCTGGGGGATGGGCCCAGCCATCAGTTTTCTATGGTCTTTATTCTAGATATAAGATCTCTCTGGCCTATTGGCAGCCACCTGAAAAAAACACTTCTCAGACTTGACTCTTCACTCAGATCATTTCAGTGAAACACACTGCCTATTCCACATGGTCTATTTTCTTTAGTTGAGTATTACAGGAGCTTGAATAAAAAGTGGAAATGAGCTACCTTGAAGAGTGAACCTAAAAAAGGAAAATGACCAAAATTGAGACCATCTGCCCCTGCTGCCACCCTCACATGATAAACACACAGGTTGTTGTTAACAAGACAGGTTTTTCTCTCACTGCGACACCATGCATGGTATCCAAACAGTACAACGGTGTATTCAAACACAGAAGCTCCCAACGACTAAAGATACAAACGATATAAATTTACATGGTAAGTGATACGTTTTAAAAACATACGTTGGGCTTAAAATAATTGATCTTGGCAAAAAAAAAATATATATTAAGATGTTCACAGAAAGGATTCAAGGATATAATGATATTAACGCCATCTGTGCAGTAGCCATCATAAGTGAATCAGCAACACACTTTTGTTCATTTTTTTTTAAATCTTATAATGGATGCTCCTGAACAACACTGTAATTTCCATGAAAATGCTCTTGAAATTTAACTACCGTATTTTAAATACATTAATTCATTATAGTTTTCTCCTATGTTTTTCCCTCTTCTTTCCTGGAAGGTAGTAAAATCATGAATCATGTTTTTCAGATAATTTTCATCTCTTTAAAGTGCATTGTTGGGCTGTATATGTTTTTCTAAACATATTACCATTCCTGATATATTTCATTATTTTGCTCAATATCCCACTAAATATTGTTTATCTTTAAAATAACACACACAAAAAGTTGCTATTCCCCAATGTATTTTGATCCCAAATCATTTCACAGATCAAATGCATTCAAACTCTCAGCTCATTGCTTGAATTTCCTTTGTCTATTGAGAATTACTATGAGGCTTTGCAGTTTTGCTTCTACAAAACTGCTAAAAGGATAAAAGATGTTAAAGGACTTAATTAATTCTTTTCTTGGTAAAAGGATTCTAAGACCTTGGAGAACGGGCACCAAACAAGGGACAAACATTGTGAACAGAGAATTTAAATGAATATTAAAATAAAGATTTGTGGAAATATAGGTGAAATTAATCTATGCTATTAGAAGTCAAGGTCATGGTGCCTATGATGGAGGGGTGAGTAGTGACTGGAAGGGGAAAAGAGTGGGTTTCTTGGGTGCTGGTAATGTTTTTTTTTCTTAATCTGGGTGGTGGCCACACAGTTGTACAGTTTGTGAAAGTCAACACTTCTACTTTATGCATTTTTCTGAAATATAATGTTTCAATAAAACTTCAATATTCAACAAAAATACCTAATGATACTTTAGTAAAAGTTAAAAATAATAAAAGTTTAAAATAATAAAAAACAGGGGCACCTGGGTGGCTCAGTCGGTTGAGCATCTGACTCTTGATCTCAGCTCAGGTCTTGATCTTGGGGTCGTGAGTTCAGGCCCTATATTGGGGTCCATGCTGGGCATGGAGCCTACTTGATAGATAGATGATAGATAGATAGATAGATAGATAGATAGATAGATAGATAGATAGATAGATAAAATAAACTTAGCCCTATTTTAATATTCAAATCAGCCTCTGTTAAATACTGGCCTTCCAAGAAACACCCACAATAACATATATGGCCACAGGTAAGATATGGCATCACTTAATTCTTTAAAAAATGAACATAAGAAAATAAACAAGGAAAAATAGGCTGAGGCAATCATATATTGCTTCTTTTAACAAAAGCTCCCTGCATATACACCCTATACCTGGCTCTGTTCTAGGTTCTGTGAGCACAGAGAAATAAGTCCCTGCCTTTGGTAGCTTATCCACTGGGGGAGGCCAGCAACCAGGTGATACCTAAGTAAAACCCAAGTCCACACTAGGACATGAGGGAGGCACAAGCACTGGAAAGAAAAGTAAGGCAGGGTAGGAAGCTGAGTGAAGCGGTGGATGATCAGATGAGGCCATAAGGCCTCCCAAGAGAAGGTGAATTTTGACGAGAGACCTGAATACAAAGTAAGGGAGCAAGCCCTGAATAGATCTGCTGGAAAGTGTCCAGGCACAGGGAAGCAAATGCAAAGGTTTGGATGCTTCTCAGGTGCTGGAACTTTCAGGAAGGCCAGAATGACTATGGAAAAGTGCACTGAGTACGTGGTAATTGATGAGAGGCCAAATCAAACAGGCAGTGGATGGCATCATGTAAAGCTTGAATTTTACTCCGAGTGTGCTGGGAGCCACTGGAGAATTTTGAGCAGGGAGTAGAATGATGTAATTAGAAGACAGAGGTTTAGATTCTGCTCCCAGAACTGCAATGATATATAATTAAGATTTAAAATATATCTAATCATGCTATATAAATCCTTGTGATTTGATCTGTTTGGTTTCTTATCATCTGATCATTTTTAGTCAGCTTACTGAAAGAACAGAAGGTTTCTGAGTCCTGACTTCAAATATGAGCTCTGCCAATTCTTAAATTTTTAACCTTGGGCATGTTTCCTAACTACCAGAAATGGGAACAAAAGGCACTTGGTACATAGTAGATGCTCAACAAATGGTCGTTAGTACATTTTTTTTAAGGTGAAAAGAAATCCAGAAGGAAAAAAGAACTTTTTAAAACATATTCCTCATTAATGAATTATGTCCTATAGCATAGCATCATAGAAGTCTCCAGAAAAATTCTAACTAGGTTGTCTTGGTCCGTTTGGGATACTATAACAAAATACCACAGTCTAGGTAACTTATAAACAATAGAAATGTATTTCTCATAACTCTGGAAGCCAGAAAGTCTAAGATCAAGGCACCAGTATGGACACAGTCTGATGAGGGCCCTCTTCCCGGTTCACAGGGCATCTTTCTTACATGGTAGAAGGGGTGAGGGAGCTCTGCGGGCTCTTTTATAAGAACACTAATCCTATTCATGAGGGTTTCACTGACCTAAGCACCTCTCAAGGCTCACAAATTCTGAAAAACAAATTCTAACTGTTTGGGAAATAAAAAGTCTATCCTGAAAAACAGAAGGTATCCTAGTTTCCTTTCACTAAGGAGAATGATTAAAGTATGGAACTTGTGGCTACCATAGTATACTAAGCAGTGGTTAAAAAAACAAAGTAAATCTAGTGTACTTGTAAAAGTAAGTTGCAGAACTATATAAACAGTACAGAACTAGGTAAAAATCATTCTGTATGCATCTAAAGAGATACTTTGAAAAAACCGCCCATAACTTTTTCACCTTTTTCTTTACTTTTCGCCATTTATACTTCCACACTATTTAAATACTTTTCAACTAATATCTATCTAAAACAAAAAACACAAAATCTTTAAAATTGGTAAATAGATCCTCAAGAAAACTAAAATTTACGTAATAGGAGTTAAGAAACAAAATTAATTGAAATAATTTTTAAAACAACAGTATTTCAGTATTCATTAAACACATATGTGCCAGGCACCATGCCAACTGCTTTATAGACATAATCTCCTTCATTCCTCACAACACTCTAGAGTGGTTACATTCTGTAGATAGAGCAACTGAGACATGAGGCAATAAATAATGTGTCCAGACTCAAGTGCAGAGCCTGAATTCTATCCTGGTGCATGTGTTTCCAAAGAACATTCTTTAATTCTTTAACCATAACTTAAGTGCTTCCAAACATAATGGATATATAGCTAACTTTATAGGATCATTACTTTTGCAAATTCTATGCTCTGCCTAGCCTACTGGCTAATCTGCATCTATATTGGTGACAATGACTGATTCATTTTAGGTGCTGGTATAAACTGTGACATGTAATTCTGTCACCAGAATTACTATCATCTTAAACTGTGTCTTTACATAGGGTAAGGACTGTATATAACAAAAATAGATTTAAATATTTCAGATGATGATTACAATGTTGGTGAAATAAGATCCCCTATTAAAAACTTCTGATTAAATTAACAACAAATGCTACTTATAATATTTAGTTTATACTACAATTCAACAATTTTACCAAACTAAGTATAGTCTTTTTTTTTTAACTTGCCATTCTGTCTTTTTGTTCTATGACAGGTCTTAGAGTATTCTACTGAATTTGAGCAATAAAATACCTTTAGTAAGTTTAGTGATTCAGTTAATTTTTATAAACAAAATGGTAGCCAGGAACACTTTTCAAATAGGCACATCTTCTGTATTTTTAAGAGATTGCCATGCAATGTGGTAGAGGATATAGAGAGAAAATGTCTCAGATGAAAAGGAAAGTTAACATTTACATCTGAAAACTGTTTCCTTGCCATGTTGCTTGACAAGTGATATGGATAATTTTATCCCCTAGTGAGGTTTACAATTTGCAGAACTAGTAGTTATGTTGATCTCATCAGAACCAAGTGAAAAAGAGTAGACATTACCTAAATATCATGCCTAAGATGGAAATAATCCATATGGCAAATGGGTTCCATTTTTTATCAAGAAATTTTTTTACTCTGGAGACTCTCTCACAGGAGCTTGATTGGTTCCTGGGATCCTCTCTACCGGTAGAAATCCCATTTTTTTCCTATTTGTATAAATCTTTTCCCATGATAATCCCAAACATTGGTTGGGTCAGTTACCTGGCTGGGAGGAAGGTGGTACAAGCAGTGGCCCCGTGTAGCACATCAGACATTATGTTAAGTATGAAATCCATTTTGTAAATGTGTGTCTGTGTTCCAAAGAATAAATAGGTAGCCCTAAATCTTATGCCTTAAAAAGGGATTTCATACTATCAACATCATTACATTTTACACTGAGTCTATCCTATAAAAGTCACTTAGGAGGTTCACAGTGACTTCCAGTTTAACTTTCACTGTTTCATTCTTGTGTCAACTACTCTGGCCACCACCTTCGGCCGCAAATTAGAACAGATATTACATATCTCAGCCCTTTCAATGTATCATTCTACCACTCAATTGCAGTATCTAACCTGATGGTAATATAGTCCAGTTGAACTGCTATTGTTCGTGTTTCTCCTAATTAATATGCACAAAATTTTGTACCCTTTTTTTTCATTGTTAAACATAACATCTTGGAGCATCTTCATATATGTGGGTGAGTATATGTGTGTGTACATACTGTTGGGCAAAATATTCTGCCAGCCTTTTCTGACATATTAATTATTTACTTATCTGAGGGTTATCAATGGTATCCACTCACTTATGTGACAGAGCCATTCTTATGTTTGTTTTTACTCCCCATGTTTTAAAATATTGAGTCATAGATAGCTGCTACCACATGCTCATTGGGTTCATACCAGCATTTTTCTAGACTACTCAAGTTCCTGTCCTAGGACATGAGTCAGCCACCTCCCTTAAACCTTCCACCCCCCTCACCTTTTAAGACCTTTCCTTCCTTAACCTCTGGACCAGACTCAGAAGACATTTGTACAACTGTGTCCTAGAGGGAACAAGATCATTTTTAGACCTAAATAAATAAATAAACAAAAAAACACACATTCTTATTTTTAAAAATTACATAAATCAATCAGTTTAAAATCAATGGGAAGTTACTGGTCGCCCAACATCATGGTTCTCAAACCTGTAAAGGCTATTTTGTTAGTTTCTTGGGACCCACACTCGAATGTGGCTAGGAGCTGCATTTTTAATTTTCTTAACTTTAAATTTAAATGTCCACATGCAGCGAGTAGCTACCATATGGGACAGTACAGACATAGATCATTTTCATCATCCTAGAAAGTGATACCTTGGAAAGTTCAATTAGCAGGTCTAGCATTTGGCCCTAGAATCTATATTTTTAGAAACTCCTTGGGTACTTTCAGAGTGGAGTCAGATTTGAGAATCATAGAAATATTTGGTGGTGAAGCATAAACAGAACTGAAGAAATTGGAAAGGCAGTTGGAAATTAGGTGTTAGAATTGTGTTTGTACTGAGGGTACCAGGGCAAAGTCCAGAAGAAAAGGATATTTTCTCAAAGTAGTCTGAAGTAGGATAGCCACACTGAGGAGCTAAAGTTTTTAATAGGCAGAACAAAAGTATAAAGTGATTTTAAAATAAGATAAAAAACCAAGATCTCAGCATATAAGCTGTTCTGAAGTAGGAGAGAATCAGTGCAAGAACTGGATAAATTATGAGATTCAGTGCAAGGTCTGTGAAGCATGGAGCACCCATGTTATTTGATGCTTTGTTGCAGGTGCAACAAGTCGAAGGAGCCATGCAAGGTAGGCCCCAGGAAAAAGGGAAAGAGGGGATTTTAAGCAAAATAGAAATCAGTGTATATACAGCAAAGACAAGGCCACTAACAACTGTCTGAGGTGCCTCTTAGCATCTCAGAGCTTGTCTACCTTAGCATTACAATTTCGCCAAAGAGATTACCATGCTATATATATAGCATCAACTGAATCCCTGTTATTTCATGTACCTGTAATCTTTATTCTACATCTGTTGGTTTTCAGTATAAAAATCTATCTTTAAGCCCAACAAAAAAAGTACACATAGCAATAATAAGTCATTGCTTTTGATAGTCACCACTTACGATAACAAGGATTATTAAAAAAAAGAGCCATAAGGGGCCCACTGAACACTTCTCTGACCTCTTCCTTTCTACATTTCTATTCTCAAATGAGATAGATGTAGGTGACTGGAGACATAACTGGCAGTTGCTAAGGTCCACTATTTCTAATATGGATAGTGGCTCTTAAATGTGTCTCTTTGTCTATCAATTCCTAACTAATATGAAATACTGATACCAGGATGAAGTATCAGTGTCTCCACAATGTGCTTCT
Source organism: Mirounga angustirostris (assembly GCF_029215605.1). Classification (NCBI taxonomy): domain Eukaryota; kingdom Metazoa; phylum Chordata; class Mammalia; order Carnivora; family Phocidae; genus Mirounga; species Mirounga angustirostris. The sequence goes on along the minus strand of NW_026991717.1, from coordinate 65,247,231 downwards.
ATTAGCAAATATAAGTGGAAAGCTACAGAAATGGAAACTCTGTCTTTTAAGCTAGTACATGAATTACCCATCAAGTTCAGTGCCTAGCATATGGTACATTCTCAAAAGTATGTGATGGCTGAGCAAGTGAGTAAATGAATAAATTTACTCTCAAGAGTACTGGTTAGTGGTTATCAACCAAGAGATACAAGCCAGAATTATGTGGGAGTTTATTTTTGTTGTTTGGCTATTTACAATATGCACACAGGTCTCTTTAGATTCTCATACGTCTTGAAGAGTGGAGGAAGGTGGGAGAAGAGCTAGGATTAATAAGGGCATAATGTGTATTTTGAAAACTCTTCCTGGATAATTCAAATATATTCTGTTCTCCTCACCCCTTATTCCTGTTGAGAAGCACAAGTGTATACAGGAACTGAGCTGATATGTAATAGTAGTAATAATCATAACAATAATGTTCATAACATTTCACCTTACAATCATGTTCATATTTATAGATTTGTCAAAAGACCTTCATGTATGTCATCTCACTAGACACCTACAAAAACTCTAATAGCAGGATTAACATGATGGCTACTATTTAGTGTTTTCATAGGAAAGTGAACTCATAATGCACAGAAATATGAGGATATGGCAAATTAGGTTACTGAAAAAAAAACCACATTTGAAGTAAAAGTTTTTTTTAAAGGACCTCAAATATTATCATATTATAATTATAATATTTTTGCTACTTCTATCATTATTAACAATTTTTGCTGTTTAGCATTACTGACTTTCTCCTTCCAGTGAAAATACCTTTGAATTAGAGGTTGAGAAATAAATTCTAGTATTTGTTCTGCCATTTGTTATATGGAACTATAGGAAATAATATAATTCATCTCTGAGTTGAGGTAATAAATAATATTTTCCATCTAAAAACTAAGATATTTAGTTCAGTCACCCTTTCAATCCTCAAGTTCCTGATCTATAAAATGGGAATAACCCTACCTGGCCATCCTCAAAAATTACCAGGATGATCAAATACAATAGAAGTCACATAATATAATAGATACATTTTTATCCTGTTTGCATTCAACTAAATATGCTCAAAGTTTAGAGAGAACAATTTAAATTGTGTTGGTGTTTTCATCTTTTGTATCCTATGATGACTGTGAAACACGTAGAGAAATCTGGGGCTCAGCTGGAAAGAAGGAAAACAAAGTGGCCTTTTCAAAAGAAAGTGTTATCAGTCTTATTATGTGCTTTCTTAAGAAATTTTTACGGCTGGGCGCCTGGGTGGCTCAGTCGGTTAAGTGACTGCCTTTGGCTCAGGTCATGATCCCGGGGTCCTGGGATCGAGTCCCACATCGGGCTCCCTGCTCTGTGGGGAGCCTGCTTCTCCCTCTCCCACTCCCCCTGCTTGTGTTCCCTCTCTCGCTGTGTCTCTCTCTGTCAAATAAATAAATAAAATCTTAAAAAAAAAAAAAGAAATTTTTATGGCTAATTTGGACTTCTTGTGATTTTTGCTTCATTCAATGACTTTGGCACCAACCAGTAGGTATGATAAAAATTCAGTGTTGATGGTGTATTCCCCTATTAGTGATCTTGACATTTCATTATCAGAGTTGTTCTTAATCTATTTTTCAATCACAGACTCAATGAGAGTCTCCCCACGCACAGACACAGGCAAATGCACATTTTGCACAGAGCTTGCACACCATTCCACAAGGGTTTTGAACCTGAAGTTCACACTAAGGGTCCTTTAACTTAAAGGAAGCTGTCCTTAGTTATATCCACAGCCCAAGATTCTACTGATGACAGACACACGTGGAGTTGTCAACTATAATTCCAAGTATAACAGCAAAATATTGCCTAAGTAATTCTTCTCAGTCAAAGCATTTCTTGCCCTCTCCTAAGTAAAGCCCCAATGTCACTGGTGATCTTTTCCAAAGGAGCACACACATCAATCTCTGGTGTTTATTCATTACCAGGCAGGTGACAACACAGCTTTATTTCATTTTTCCCCTCTGATGTCAAGGCATAAACTATCTTTTAATTCTGACACATTTATCCATTCAGGAGACAGTATGAAAAACAGTTGAGGGTCACCCAACAATCTATCACCTTGGACTCTTCGGGCCAAAATAGGGCTGCTGTCTCATTTATAAGCCAGGGCAACAAGGGTAATCCCAGGTGGACAGGTTAAAAATTGAAAATCCAAGCTATTCAACAGTGAGAACTGATGTTCTGCTTTGCCACAGGCTAGGCCAGGAGACTTTCTGCACAGGGCCACAGAAGTCCAAGTGAAATAAAAGAGGTACCCTATGACAAATGAAACCTAAGCCCACATCTCTCTGAATGTGCTAAAAAATGACACAATCCAATGTAAATATGGCTCTAAAATGCTGCTGTGACTGTCCTTTTCATGTGAAAACTAAAATGTGTCTGTGTTTGTCCTCTCTCTCCCCTTTTTTAAATCCCCAGCAACTTCTGCCAAATCTATTCTTTGCTACCACAAAACAAAGCGGGCAATGGGATTCCAAGGTACCTTTATCCTTACCCATTTTCTTGGTAACTTTATCTATAATGATGAGACCTCCAGAAGGCTCTGAGAAAAAAGACATGGGAGGATACACATATAGACACTTGTCACCTGGGAAGGTGCCTCATATGAAAAAATTCCACATTCCGGTACTTAGAAGCAAATTGAATGAAGCACTTAGAAGTCCATTTAGAGATGCACTGAGGTCAGTGTACTAATAAAGTCATCTCCTTAAGAGTGGGTACCTGACTGGCACAAAAACAGACACATAGATCAATGGAACAGAAAAGAGAGCCCAGAAATGGACCCTCAACTCTATGGTCAACTAATCTTCGACAAAGCAGGAAAGAATGTCCAATGGAAAAAAGACAGTCTCTTCAACAAATGGTGTTGGGAACATTGGACAGCCACATGCAGAAGAATGAAACTGGACCATTTCCTTACACCACACACAAAAATAGACTCAAAATGGATAAAAGACCTAAATGTGAGACAGGAGTCCATCAAAATCCTAGAGGAGAACACAGGCAGCAACCTCTTCGACCTCAGCCACAGCAACTTCTTCCTAGAAACATCGTCAAAGGCAAGGGAAGCAAGGGCAAAAAATGAACTATTGGGACTTCATCAAGGTAAAAAGCTTTTGCACAGCAAAGGAAACAGTCAATAAAACCAAAAGACAATGGACAGAATGGGAGAAGATATTTGCAAATGACATGTCAGATAAAGGGCTAGTATCCAAAATCTATAAAGAACTTATCAAACTCAACACCCAAAGAACAAAGAATCCAATCAAGAATTGGGCAGAAGACATGAACAGACATTTTTCCAAAGAAGACATCCAAATGGCCAACAGACACAATGAAAAAGTGCTCAACATCGCTCGGCATCAGGGAAATCCAAATCAAAACCTCAATGAGATACCACCTCACACCAGTCAGAATGGCTAAAATTGACAAGTCAGGAAACGATAGATGTTGGCAAGAATGCGGAGAAAGGGGAACCCTCCTACACTGTTGGTGGGAATGCAAGCTGGTGCAGCCACTCTGGAAAACAGTATGGAGGTTCCTCAAAAAGCTGAAAATAGAGGTGCACCTGGGTGGCTCAGTCGTTGGGCATCTGCCTTTAGCTCAGGTTATGATCCCAGGGTCCTGGGATAGAGCCCCACATCAGGCTCCCTGCTCCACGGGAAGCCTGCTTCTCCCTCTCCCACTCCCCCTGCTTGTGTTCCCTCTCTCGCTGTGTCTCTCTCTGTCAAATAAATAAATAATATCTTTAAAAAAAAAAAGTTGAAAATAGAGCTGCCCTACTACCCAGCAATTGCACTACTGGGTATTTACCCCAAAGATACAAATGTAGTGATCCGAAGGGGTACATGCACCCCAATGTTTATAGCAGCAATGTCCACAATAGCCAAACTATGGAAAGAGCCAAGATGTCCATCAACAGATGAATGGATAAAGAAGACATGGTATATATACAGTGGAATATTATGCAGCCATCAAAAAAAGAAAAAAAAAACAGAAATCTTGCCATTTGCAACAATGTGGATGGAACTAGAGGGTATTATGCTAAGCGAAATAAGTCAATCAGAGAAAGACATGTATCATATGCTCTCACTGATATGAGGAATTCTTAATCTCAAGAAACAAACTGAGGGCTGCTGGAGTGGTGGGGGTGGGAGGGATGGGTGGCTGGGTGATAGACATTGGGGAGGGTATGTGCTATGGTGAGTGCTGTGAATTGTGTAAGACTGATGAATCACAGACCTGTATCTCTGAAACAAATAATGCATTATATGTTAAAAAAAAAAAGATAGTAGGAAGGGAAAAATGAAGGGGAGTAAATCGGAGGGGGAGACAAACCATGAGAGGCTATGGACTCTGAGAAACAAACTGAGGGTTCTAGAGGGGAGGGGGGTGGGGGGGATGGGTTAGCCCGGTGATGGGTATTAAAGAGGGCACATATTGCATGGAGCACTGGGTGTTATACGCAAACTATGAATCATGGAACACTACATCAAAAACTAATGATGTAATGTATGGTGATTAACATAATAAAATTTAAAAAAAAAAGAGTGGGTACCTGATGACTGTTATGTGACTTTCCAATGTCTAAAGCTATTGGACATTGCACTACCCATTCAATGCAAAGAAAAAGAAAGAAAGAAAGAAAGAAAGAAAGAAAGAAAGAAAGAAAGAAAGAAAGAAAGAAAGAAAGAAAGAAAGAAAGAAAGAAAAATTCTCAACTAGTTTAGCAAGTCCTTTTTGCAAGACAAGTGGGTAAGTTCATTAATTTTGAATCTACCCACAGCTAAAATAAAAAAATTAAAAAATATGTGATCCTTGAACCCATGTGCAGGAAGCTTTTCGAAATCACAATTAATTTTCTCCCCTGAAATACACAGTAGTCACAAGCTGCTTCTTAATCATCACTGTTCCTCTATTTTATATGAATACCAATGAATCGTGCCGTACTGTTTTAAAAAACATTTAGAAGGAAAACTCATCACCGGTTGCACATTATTTTTTTATAAATGTCATTCTACATTTATACCAGCAACTGCAGCAATCTATGCAAACCAGATCTGAATGGTTAGCAAAGCAGAGTATTTACAAACACCTTGGATACTTTAGCATTCACACTCTTTCTTCCTGCCACAGTGAATTTGAATTGGATACCATAGCTGCTGTCAGATCCAAACACAAGTGCATCCTTCAGCTGCCGCCCCCTACCATGAAAGCCAGGCAAAATCTGCCCATCTTTCATCCATATCTCCTACCCTGTAGATCACAATTACTATTTTCAGTGGTACGGGAAAATCAAAGGACACCAGAAGTACAAGCCCTTCCCCACCACGGATGGACATGAGTTGTCAGAAGCACCAACTGAGCAAAATCCATCCCTAAGATGCTTTTGCACCCCTCTCCACCTAGCGATCATTTCCCCAACCACCACCACCATCATTTTACTTCATAATATATAATCAACAGAGCCCACTGGAAGTTACTTCATTTTAATGATTGGAACAATGTCTCATAAGCCTTTGTTTGAAACACTCTTCCTAATAGGCCTATAGCTAAACCCCCAAAAACCATGATATCACATTATGGTACTGAAGACGTTCTTTAAGAGCTACAAAATAAAACAAAAACCTAAGTTCTGTTTTTCTTTCCACCCAGAAATCAAGTTATTTGTCCTTACTAGTGAGAGATTAGCACATTACATTATTCATCCATGTATCTCTTGTACCTATTCTAATCTAAACCTAAGTATGTTCAGGAAGACTTAATAACTACCTTTTCAGAGCAACGCATTATGATAGGGATTTTAATATCTCTTGTTGCCCATTTTTCTACCGGTAACAGGTAGTACTAGAGCTGTATGCACCAAAGTAGGATTTAATGAAACCTAATGTACATCCAAATGAATCTCTCCTGGCTAAATAGGTAATACTGAAACACAAATATTTTCGTGTTTGAAGCAGATTCTCTAGAGAAAGGCACAGGCAATGTGAGTAATGAGTGACAGTTTCTTAAAGGTTAATATCTTCCTTAATCTATTTCCATAACAGAGAAGGAAAATACTGTATTAAGCATTGGGTATGCTTTGGGGATTACAGAAACAATTTCAAGTATTAGGTATATGTTAAACCACAGGAAAACAAGGAATCCTACACATACATTTCACAAAACACAGAAGTGCCTTAAATATATATTTTTTCTTTTTTATTAAAGAAGTGCCTTAGATATGTGTGAGTGTGTGCATGTGTGTGCAAAAAAGAAGAGAAATAAAACTGCCCGTAATACTGGACCAGAAACTGTGATTGTCACGTCAGGTAATGAAACCATTAAATGCATGGTATTAAGAAGAGACAAGATGCAATTAGCCAAGAAATTACTCTGATCTCAGTGACATTTTCAAAAAATCATAATACAGTATACATCGGAAGATGTGATTGACAGCCTAATCCAGTTTTGATGGGACGGAGTCCACATACTGTGAGTAAAGCAGTGCATGTCCAGATAAAGCTCACAGCTGTGAATCTCTGATATGTCCTTACAGTCTTGTCACCCAGGAAATTCCTCAGGTTTAAAAGATGATGAAAGTATCGACCATTAATGACAGGATCATCTCCTGCCCTGAAATAAAATGTACTAATCCCTTGTGCTAGGTCTATGAATTCCTAATATAAATTATATAAACTCTAGTAATTCATCTCTGTTAGCACAGTTGTGTTTGGAAATTGTACAGCAGTCTTTGCCCTATTTGAAATGTTAGATGAAAGCAAGACATGTTCGTTTAAGCTGCAGCATAAAGTAATTTAACAGAGGGGACAGAATAACTTCTGGATAATGAGAACTACAGATGTAAAAGAAGGGAAGTTCTAAAGTGGCTTGATGGATTTATGTTTCATCTTTGCAGAAGCCAGAAATACAAATGTATAATTTCTAAATTAAGCACAGATTCCTTAACTTTGAATGGCTAAATAAATGACATCAAACAACTGTTTGTGGCTAACAAACAATCACATGAATTAACAATTATTAACCAGAGACCTTAGATTTTTCAAATAAACAGAGTATTAATAAACAGCTAAAGTGAGATGATTTTCACCAGTTCTATAACTGTATGTGATTATGTTAATGAAATATTCCAACACAGACCCACATATATATTCTACATTGTACAGAAATGACACATGTTATGAGATACCTATGTACAAATACACAGCAAAAAGAGTAAATACAGGGTGCTTCATCTTTCAAAATCTGCCATTATTCCGTGGTAACAAAGCACTTAAAAATGACAGTATTATCAATGTATTAATAATCTGATTATAATTCCTGATTTTAAAAAATTTGGACAGTAAGTATTACTTTGAGTTATCTATCAGAGTTATTAATCAATAAAAAGTGTAGAATGACTAAACTTTGTTCTTTGAAATGTAACTTGGAAAAAATGAATATATAGCTTAGGACATGGCTACACAGCAGATTCATTTTTTTTTTAAATAAATATACTAGATCTAATCTATGGAGAGAATAATTATATGATAAAGACACTGACACTACTAAAAATATGTTGATAGCTGCTCTTTGGAAATGCCCCCGGAACAACTGGTAAATCACACCCATCTTTCCTATAATCACACTTTACTTTTTTTTTTTTCAAGATTTTATTTATTTTTTGACAGAGACAGAGACAGTGAGAGAGGGAACACAAGCAGGGGGAGTGGGAGAGGGAGAAGCAGGCTTCCTGCTGAGCAGGGAGCCAGACGTGGGGCTCGATCCCAGGACCCTGGGATCATGACCTGAGCTGAAGGCAGACGCTTAACGACTGAGCCACCCAGGTGCCCCCACACTTTACTTTTAATAACAATCAATACTTTCACTCTTTATCTGCTTTATCAACTAGCCTCCAAAAGAGTTTGTTCTGTTCTCCAAACACAAAGCTATCTTAAGTTTTAAAGATTTACTATCACTAATATTCTTTAGTGAGTTTAAATAGTACCATTATTTATAATAGCCAAAAAGTAGACATAATCCAAGTGTCTATCAACTGGTGAACAGATAAACCAAACTTTGTATATCCATGCATACAGTGGAATACTACTCAACAATAAAAAGGAATCAGCTACTGATAAATGCTACAATGTGGATAAATCTCAAAAACATACTAAGTGAAAAAAGTAAGATATACATACACACAAATATTGTATAATTCTATTTATATGAAATTTCCAGAAAAGGAAAATCTATAGTAACAGACAACAAATTAGAGGTTGCCTGGGGAGAGGGGTGGGAACAGGGATTGATTCCAAATGAGTATGAGGTTTTCTTTTGAGGGATTGGAAATATTTTAAAATCAGATTGTGGTGCTGGTTGAACAACTCTGTAAATTTACTAACACTCATTGAATTCTACACTTACAATGGCCAAATTTTATGGTATGTAAATTATACCCCCATAAAGTTCTTTTAAAAAGAGAAAGAAAACAATTAAATGAGATATTATTTTTTTTAAGGCAAGAACAATTTAGAACAGAATAGGAAGGCAAATTATAAAGAGGGCCTTTGAGAAACTAGCATTACTAACACTTCCTGAGGTGATTGCTGATGGGAACGATATTAATTTGAAATAGCAATCATTACCTTTTTTATGAGCCTTTGTGTTGCCATATGGAAGGTTACTATTGCCTTAAATGGCTTACTAATGTTTACTATTGCCTTGAAATGAGGTCTCAACCCAAGCAAAACAATTGAACAATTTTCAAATAAAGTAACTATCAGACAGCTTAGTTAGAAAAGCAAAGCAAAGCAAATTTTTCACCAATAGCCTGTCCACCTTCCTGTAAAACTCCAGCAGGCGTCATTAACACACATACACTGCCCCTTCCATCCATGAAAATTTACCTTCACAAAACCCACCCCTAACTTCAGATTTCATAGTATATCCTATTTTGAGAGCCCAACAGGAAACAAAACAGGGAGAACCAATTCTTTTAGATCTACCTAGTGAGTGAGTTACAGTCAAAACCACTGTCATAAAATCAAAAGCTAACAATTACACAAAAGTTCCCGCTACTTCCAGGGATTAATGATAACCCACAGGTATGACGGGTTCCATCTGATTCAAGCCCCTGAAATTTCAGCAGGTTTCAGCAAACTTGGAATTTGAGCCAACCCATATGTTATGGTGGGAAGAGGAAAGGGAAATTACCTGTTTTATGTTAGTTACTTGAAATGTTTAAATATGTGCACAATAGTGTCAGGCCATAAAGGAGAAGCACATCAACTTTAAATGTCACATACAAAGGAGGGCGTAGGTAATGGATTTTGCCACTTATGACTCAGTTTTACAAAATAATGCAATTGCACTGCTCTAAATGGCTTTAAATTTATTCAAGATGGGTGGAACCGTGGGTGTTAACATGCTCAGCAACTTGTTAATGTTAAGAAGGTGCTTGTTCTAGAATCATTATTTGCATTTGAATGCTTAATATACTGGATCTTAAACCCCATGGTATTTTCTTTTTATTCCAAGTTCCAGCATCTTTTAAAATTGCCTGCAAATCATGTTCTGTTTACAATTCTTGTGGCAACTTTTGTTGTAGTTTGAAATATCAATTTCTATTACTCTCGGGTTATTTTTCCCCCTAGAAAAGCACTTTTAAAGGAAAAATAAAGATTAAACTTCTTCAAATTGTTATCAAGTTTAAATAGCAAGAAGAAGGGAAAAAAAAACTCTGGAGTAAATAAAAAAATATAGCCAGAAAATAACATTTAAAAACAACGTTACTATGAAACTCTTGATAACCTCCTCAATTTTTAACCCACTTGTTTATTGATAAACACTGATCATATATAGTGGGAATGTATTAAAACTCATTATTATTGGGGCGCCTGGGTGGTTCAGATGGTTAAGTGTCTACCTTCGGCTCAGGTCATGATCCCAGGGTCCTGGGATCAGAGCCCCACATCAGGCTCCTGGCTCAGTGGGAAGCCAGCTTCTCCCTCTCCCTCTGTCCCCTGCCCGTGCTTTCTCTATCTCTGTGTCTCAAATGAATAAATAAAATCTTAAAAAAAAAAAAAACTCATTATTTTTTTTGTTTTCAGTTTGGAACAAAGCTCTTATCCATCTTGACAATGAAAAAGAAGTACATGTAATTTTCCTAAATTTTTATATATGGCATTTTTTTCACTTTGAAAAATCACAATTGTACTTTATATGTGACTAAGTATGATTGTTTCTTTATTTAAGGTAACTAAAGATCATTGACCTGAATTATTCCAAATTGCTTTATATTACCCACTTTAATCCATCTGAGCAAACATCACTGGAATTTAGGGGTTTTTTTCTTAAAATATAATCTTTAGTGTATTTTTTGTTATTTAGAGAAATATAGTCTAACTTAAAAAGATGACTCCAATGTAAAATAGGTCAAAAAGGGAAATAAATATGCTTAGAATCGTGTGGTAAAATGCATAAAGATTCAACTAGCATTTGAAAATTTTTTCAAAGGTTTTACCAATTTGTCATTTATATTCCATTTCTGGGCAATCAGCTACAATTTTGACATTCTGTTCTAAAGCAGAAAACAGTCTACCTAAATGAAAAGCAACCTCATCACTGCCCACTCAGGTTGCTATTTTAGTCTATATAGTATGAGGGGTTAAATGGACGATAAGAATGAATGTTTCAGGGTCATTAACATTTCTAACTTTAAAAATGAGTACACTTCTAGTGTGTACAGATTATGAAATGCCTCCTGTTAAAAATACAGTGCTCTAAGTAAAAACATTGCACGTTTATTCATTGCCATTAGACTTTAACGATTCATCTGACATTTCTCTTTCAACGTAAAAATTCATTTGCAAAAGCTATTTCCACAAGCAAAGATGAACTCCTATATCTCCCTGTGCCATGATCATACCTAGATAGACAAGTAGGAATGAATAAAATACAGGAAAATCTTTGGAAATAAATTTTAATTTCTAGAATAATGGGTCAGAATTCTTGCACAGTAGATCATTATCCCTTTTCTTTACCTATCGGAAACAAAGGCAGATGAAATACTCCTTTCATAAGGAAAGAACTTCATCACTGGTGTATCATTCCAAAGGATTGTATCATACAAATGTCATTCTAGGGACCTACCTTAATATTTAAGGAGGGGAAATCCAATACACAAGTAAATCACTATTTTAGAAGAAAGGAAGGAAGAATAGAAGAACGGAGGGAGGCCGAGAGAGAGAGGAAGGAGGGACTCTCCAGTTACCATGTACTCTTTTTTTTTTCCCTTCTAGCTTCACTGAGAATTATTTGACATATATCACTGTAAGTTTAAGGTATACAGCATGATGGTTTCATTTACATATATTGTGTGAAATGATCACAATAGTTTCATCTTCTCATACAGACACAATAAAAAGAAGAAAAGATTAAAGGAAGAAAATTTTTTCTCCTTGTGATGAGAATTCAAGATTTACTCTCTTAATAGCTTTCCTATATATCATACAGCAGTGTTAGCTAGAGTCATTGTGCTGTACATTATATCCCTAGTATTTATCTTATAACTGTAAGTTTGTACCATTTGACCACCTTCCTCCAATCTCCCCTCCTTCTACCCCTGCCTCTGTTAACCACATGCTGATCTCTTTTTCTGTTTTATTTTGTTTTAGATTCTACATAAGTGAGATCATATAGTATCTGTTTTTTTCTGTCTGATATATTTCACTTAGCATAATGCCTTAAAGGTCTATCCAAGTTGCCACAAATACCATGTACTCAGAATTATTATTTAAATGACCAATGTATTCTATACCTACTTTTTGAAATTATTTATTTCCTACCTAGGGCTTCTTCTTCTTTTTTTTTAATCTGTATCAACTATAAAAGCATCATACAATTAATATAAGTCAAAAGAACTGGGAATTAATTTAAATGCTACTTATCATGTAATTAAGAGAGAGCAGTAATAGGAAAGCTTGTGTAAAGAGCACTGCTTCTGAATTTTCTGAGCTAGACGACTTTTTGTTTTCCACTTAAAGCAAATGTTAAATTTTTTTTCTGTCAAAATCCTAAATAGCTTTTTGACAGGTTTGTTATGGTTAATTAATTACTTTCATTTGCACTAAGTTGTATACTTGAAGATGAATAGTACATGATAACAAGGCCAGCCTCTGTGAGGGAGACCTTTGGTGGTCTATGCAGTCTGCTGCCTCATTACAGAACTAGCTATCTGCAGGAAGCCTGACTTTGAAAGGTACAGCACATCCCATAACACCCTCCCCTAACTGAGATGATTGTAGCTTCTCCCGAAAAGTGATGATTAGGAGAGAGAAAAGCAAAACGGAATGCTGTATGAATATTTCATGTAAATGAAAGCAGGCACTTAGCAACATGCATCTTGATTGATGCTAGAGTGCCTCTAAACGTCTTGACATTGAAGGGTTCCGACTCGACTTCCCTTGATGACTGCTTCAAGCGCTGCAGTTAATAGTGGAATGTGGCTGTAGTTAGCTGAAGGGCTCTTTATTACCAGCTGATATTAAATAAGACCACAGGCCTCGGGTGAGCATAAGTGAATTCTAGGTGAAAGAGACTTCAGAGGGAACCCTGAATGAGATATGATAGTTACGTTTTATTTGGGTTCCTCCCAGAAGCATAATCGTTTATTTCACTGTTAGCCCCCCTCAAGAAAGAATCAAGAACTAAAATTGCTGAGCAGAAAGAGGCTCAATAAATAAAAATGGGATGGAGTCTACATGGATGAACATGATCTCCAATTCTTTTTATTTTTATCTTATTTATTTATTTGAGAGAGAGAGAGCAGGGGGAGGGGCAAAGGGAAAGGGAGGGAGAGAGAGAAAGCAGACTCCCTGAGCCAAGAGCAGAGCCTGACACAGGGCTTCATCTCACAACCCTGAGATTATGACCTGAGCCAAAACCAAGGGTCAGGCTTAACCAACTGAGCCACCCATGTGCCCCTGATCTCCATATCATTTTAAGTAAATGGTAGTGGTAGTAGTAGTAAATAAGAGGAAAGCCCTTGTCATGGGAGTTTTTAGAAATATAATTACTTTAGAAACAAGTAGCATTTTTCTAAATTTGTACAGTAAACCACCAGACCCTAATCACCACCACCACCCCCGCCAAATATCAGTATTTATCTTCCTGACAAGTAAGGAGATCACTTAAGAAATTCAAGCAACAGAAATATTTCAAGATGCAAATTCAGTTCAGTGAGTTCAAAACTTTAGAAGTGCAGTTCTAAGGCCGCAGTGAGAAGGATGACAGTCATAGGTCTGCTGACATCACCACAATCCCCTCCTCACAATGTCAGTCTTAGATCATTTTCCTGCAGAAAATGCTTGGCTAACTACTCTTCGCTCAGGTTAGGACTGCTGTCTCTACGGACTCTCCACAAATCATGTGTCACTGAAAGGGAAATAAAGTCTCCATGGGCTCCAAGACTTCTGACCATGCTTCAAGTGGAGCTGAGCCCAGAGAGAGTCACTGGCAATACCCAGGTATGTCAGCAGCTCCCAGCCTCAGACGCCACTACTCTTGTGTGCGAGTCCCCTCAAGACAGAAAGGAAAGGAAGGATGTTCAGGGAGGTATCTCAGAAGCCCTGCGCTCACTCAGAGATCTCTAGTTGAATTTAAAATATCCAATTCTGCAAAATGTTAGGCCACACAAAACCAAATAACCTGTTCTGTACTTTCCCAATGTCCCTTCTCTTCTGACTCCCACTCTGTAACTCCTGAGGCTCCTTTAAGAGGAGACTCAGTATTTCATGTAGGAACAAAATAAAACTCCAAGGTGTACAGAAACACATGCATATGGATTTAAGAACAAAAAACTTGATATGCTTTTGAATCTGCTCAGATCTGTATCACTGAATCACAGAACTGGAAAAGACTTTTCAAAATCACTTAGTCCAGTCTCCTGATCAAATAAGGAAAAGAGAGGGACTTGCCAAAAATCACATATTTAAGGAGTAGCAAAGCCAGTACTTGGTTTTAGATCTCATGATTCTCAATCTTTTTTTTTTTTGATGTCACCAAAATTCTTTCATTAAAGTATCAGTTTTGTTTGAATCTACATGGTGTCTTTCTTTCAAAAACCCAATTTTTAATTGGTAATAATTTATCTTTTGTCCTAGACCCTCTTAACACTTTATTTAAACAGTAAGCCATGAGTAGCAATTTCATTAAAGAATAACAATACATTACATATATTTAAACAAGATTGCAAAGCACTGGGGCGCCTGGGTGGTCAGTCGTTAAGCGTCTGCCTTCAGCTCAGGTCATGATCCCAGCGTCCTGGGATCGAGCCCCACGTCGGGCTCCCCGCTCGGCAGGAAGCCTGCTTCTCCCTCTCCCACTCCCCCCTGCTTGTGTTCCCTCTCTCGCTGTATCTCTGTCAAATAAATAAAATCTTAAAAAAAAAAAAAAAGATTGCAAAGCACTTCCATATTAATTATCCAATTCAGCCTACCCAGAAGTCTTGGGAAGCAGCTATTTCTTCTGCTACCAAGAGGAAGAAATTGAGATTGAGTTCCTTGCCTTAGCTATTCGGACATTGTGGATGACAGAGCAGAGTCTCATACCCACATCTTCTGGTTCCAAGGGCATTTCTCATTATCCTTCATTCCAACATTTGATAGATATTTACTAAGTTACCTACTATGTACCAGGCTTCTGATTCAATCCTGGGGTTATCCATTACCACTTAACGATGGTTTCACATTTTTCCTACATTAAGATACAATCTTCCCATATTTTTCTAATCAGGTTCTAATGGCCAGTTAGAGACAGTGTTGAAGAACTGACCTTATGCTTACTTAATTTTTATCTACCATATTACCACTGTTTCTCATAGATGCCCCATATGGTACACATATGTCTTCCAAGTGAGGTCTTTGTGTAAAATCTAGATACAAGGATGCATTGACTTTTCAAATAGCATTAGTACCATAAAACAGAACAAAGAAATCTGCAGTCCTGTCTGCTTTTAGTGAATTACAAAGCCTGACAGTAACACAGGCAGCTCTCAGGGCCATAGGCAGCAGGCATGAAAATAGTGGCATTTGGAAAATGACAAGCTGCAGATCCTGGATGCCATTATTATTATTATTATTATTATTATTAAGCAGAGATTTAATCTAACATTCCATGGGTAGTCACGCAACTGATTTTATAACTGTAAACTGAGGCATACATTGTACTGCACTGAACCCAATGCTTTAATTAAGTTTCAACGCGGCCGATGACAACAACCATGGTGCACACAAAGGCTACAAGCTGCAGACCATTCTCTGCCTGCCCGAGCAGGGTCCCTGGGAACCAGGCAGGAGCAGCAGCCGCTGATGCCACAGTTAGGTATTTATGAAAGAGATGCTCTGAATTTTATTGTAGTGGTATAGATCAATTTTCAGGACAGAGTCCTTAACAGTGTATTCGGAGGCTAGGTACAAAACCAATTTTATCTGCTTCAGTGATGTGTGAACTGTATGAGGAAAGACATCTCCCAACTCTCTGATAGCTTATCTTCCCTGGTGACCATTTATGCATGCTCTTGTAAATATACATATTTTACAAGGGAAGGGAGGGGGAGAGGAATGCTCTTTAAACTCTCCTTTGAGATGACCTTGAAGTAGAAGCACTTGAATCTTCCAGGAAATTAGCAGCCAAGTGTATTTCAATAATGATGGGTGGGTGGGAAGTGCCACTCAGGAAACTGGCGATATCCTGGGTTGCGGGCTCTTGACCAGAACTTCTTTCCCACTGAGGCTGTTTCTTCAAGGAGGCAGAGAAAAGCGGAGCTGGCGAACCTAGAAGTCAAGTCCTTCCCCTACACTGGAAGGCTTTGCCAGCAGAGAGGCTATTACAAAGATAGTAGCAATGAAAGGGATGTTGATTTGGTATTTTCTCAGGCATGTAAGTCTAATGAACATCAAGAGGGAAATGAAAAAGCCCTTCCAAGCAAATGTACAGGTAATCAGTTGCCCTCACACAAGAGCAAGGATGACAAAACAATAGCAATTAAAATTAACCTTTGCTTTGCATTGTTTATACTAAGACTGTGGAGTCCATATGTAAGCCAGACTGACTAAAACCAATTTTCCACTTTTCTGTTTCTAGACTGTCTGGGTATAGGGTGCCACTTTAAATATTACCTTTTTTTCAGCAACATCTCCCTTCCCCAACTTTTGGATATACATCTGAAGAGTAATTCCTCTCATACACCCAACACTTGGGCTCAAATATATACCTAGTAGGCAGATTTCATATGTGTTGCCACATACCTTTGAATAAGTACCTCTTTACTGCCTAGGCCAGAGGTAGGCAATCTTCTCTGGAAAGGGCCAGATAATCAATATTCTAGGCCTTGAGTTTCCATGCAGCCTCTGTCACAACTATTCAACTCTGCCATCCTAGCATGAAAATGGCCATAAACTATACATAAATAAATTAATGTAGCTGTGTTTCAATAAAACTTTATTTAGGGACACTGAAAATTTAATTTTGTATAATTTTAATATTTCACAAAAATTTATATTTTCAACCACTTAAAATGGTTTAAAACCATTCTTCACTTGCAGGTCATACAAAAACAAACCAGCATGTGGAATTTGGTCTTTTGGCTATAATTCATCAACTCTTGGCCTAGGGAAAGCACAGCATCTCAGAGCTGCATATGCTATCCTACTTAGACTATTACAGATTTTTATACTGGTATTTTTTCTAAAGCATGTGCACCATCTTACAGTTATAACCTAATTAATTTTTATGATGCTATTAAGAGGCAAACAATGGGCAAAGCATCTACCTGGCTGATAATGGAACATAGCTGTGTGAAACCCTAGACACAATCAAGTGAGGTGACCAAGAATAGAAATGAGGACTTTTAATATACTGAATCTACTATTCACACATAGTTCTGGATATATGCTGCATGTATAACCATTGAGTAGTATAACTCAATGTTTATATACCTTAACAATCACACATACCTTCCATTTATATCCAGATATTTACATATTTCAGTCAAAATAAATCATAACAAGTAACTGTGATCTTATTACTTCTCTTATCTGAAGATGTCTGAGTCCATCTACAATCAGTATAATTTTGTAAACGCAGGGGGAAAAGGCAGACTGGGAGGGGTGGTTACTATTTTTCAGCCTTACACCAAAAGCAACGTGATACAGTGGATTTTGGTGTTAGGGAGACCTGGGTTTGAATCCTGACACCTTGGACCTATTACCTCTGTGAGCTCTAAAGCACTATAAATGAGAATGATAATATTTAATGTATGGAGCTTCTTGTGAGCTGAAAGACAATATACATAAAGCTTGGTAGATGCGAAATCAGTCTTTGGACCCATTCCCCTTTCTAAGGCATCCTTAGAAAACAAAGAAAAGGCCACTGTAAATTGGCAAGCTGACATCTTTGCTATTTTTCAGGTTCATCTTATCTGCAATGCTACACTGCTATAGTTTTTGAGAGGGTATTTCTCCCATTTATTCTTATATATTCCATAAAAGGAAGCCCTGTGCTGATGTGACTTTATTTCTCCTTTCATGTAGGTTCATTCCATCAAATTCCCAGGATTTAAAAAAAAAAACAGATAAGAGTTTCCAAATGCAACACATTTTCTGTTTCATGAGTCCATTTGTCATATCAGCTTGGTGGTGCCAATTCCAGGATTAAATCACCTGTTCACAGGCAGACATCATTATAGATTCAATAGTAACGGCACTTCCAGCTATGAGATCCAGTAAATTGTGATTCCTCAACTGACCAATTTGAATAATGAGAAGAACCTCCATTCTGGCCAGGAACCTGAGACAGTCTATGACACGGGTTTTTTTCAGATGAACAGTGGCCGGAAATGCACTTTCTATTACTTGCTCCCATCTACCTTTGTTATTCTGCCCAGACTCTGCGCTCAGCCCTGGGAACACTGAAATTAGCAAGTCACAGTACCTGTCCTCACCGCCTCCCACTCCAGTGGTGGAGACAGACATATATGGAGACAGCAGCGCCCTGTGAGTACCTACACAGGCTGTGCAGCGCTGTCTGTCTGCAGGAGTCAGAGAAGATGTCACTGAGGAGGGAAACCTGGATCTAAGCCTTAGAAGATGAGCAGGAGTTTAGCAAGGATGGAGAGCATCCCATACAGAACAGAGAAAGAGCAGGTAAAGAACTTCTCTGCTGTGAGGAGTACCCAGATACCTGGTGGGCTGAGGTGAGCACACTCTCCTGGCCACAATATACCTTGTGAAAGCCTCCATTTCAGAATTAATTATATGGTACTTTTTTTCCCTCCTAAGCTGTAGTAGAGACTCCCTGAAGGTAATATGTATCTATCTAATGAAAAAGAGAAAATCAAGATACTTCAAAGATGAACAAAAGTGTAGAGGAAGATTTATTTTGACCTCAAATGTACTTCCAAAAAAATTATAGAGATGGGTAATTTAAAACTTATAAAGTTCACTTACAAGTACTTGTGAGCCCTACCATAAGAGTTAGTTAGAAAGGCACTTGGGGGCGCCTGGGTGGCTCAGTTGGTTAAGCGACTGCCTTCAGCTCAGGTCATGATCCTAGAGTCCCGGGATCGAGTCCCACGTCGGGCTCCCTGCTCAGCAGGGAGTCTGCCTCTCTCTCTGACCCTCCCCCCTCTCATGCTCTCTATCTCATTCTCTCTCTCAAATAAATAAATAAAATCTTAAAAAAAAAAAAGTTTAAAAAAATAAAAAATAAATAAAAAATAAATAAAAAAAAAAAAAAAAAAAAAAAGAAAGGCACTTGGGGGGCGCCTGGGTGGCTCAGTCAGTTTAGCGTCTGCCTTCAGCTCAGGTCATGATCCCAGGGTCCTGGGATTGAGTCCCGCATCATCAGGCTTGCTGCTCAGTAGGGAGTCTGCTTCCCCCTCTCCCTCTACCCCTCCCCACTGCCTCCGCTCACTCTCTCTCAAATAAATAAATAAAATCTTTAAAAAAATAAAAAATAAAAACACACTCAGTAAATGATCAGTCAGTATTTGTTATGTGAATGAATGAATGAAAAACATTAGGCCAAAAACAAATCAGGCCTTTTCAAATGTTAGACCATAGCAAGATAAATAAAGCTACAAGACCTGACACTGTTAAGAGGAAATCTGAAATTCTGTCCTACAGCAGTAGTAACCATCTCTTAGTCCCTGCCCCAGTCAGCTTCAAGCATTGGGAACCTCCAGCAATGCCAATCCCACTGGCCGGCAGCATCTGGAATAAATCCTGCAACCCAAAGCCGATGTGAACCCTATCTAGGGTAAGTCGGTCCACCTGCCACTTTCTCCTTTCCCAAGCATGCTTCTCCAGCATTCGCGGCTAGACCTCTGCTCAGCAGTCTGAGAGTCCCTGACTGGGATTACAGCACTAAACCACAGCTTATTTAGCTGAAAACTTGACATCCTGCCTTGACATTCTCTAAAGGCCAGATTACGTCTCTAAAAACCCCAGCTACACATAAAGCACGGTCCTGGGCAGGCCTGCATGGACCCCCCAGAATAGCAGTGATGACAGCCTCCTCTCTCCTCATCTCCTCTATCAGGCACCTCTTCATGTTTCACTACACCAATTACTTTATCTCAGCCCTGTCTGCATCAGCCAGCGAGGACTGAAATAGTGTTTACCTCCCTGCCCCACCACACACACTGACATTGGGACTTCTGGCTCCACACCGTAATTTGAACAGTCCTGCCACAGATTAGGGGCCCAGGACCATGCTCAGCATTCCCCATCTCACATCCCCAACTCCAGACTCCCCCTGCACAGAGGGAGGGCTCTCAGTGAAGCTAGCCCATGGCAGAATACTTACAGTCGTGTTGCTTTCCACCAAAGGTCTGTTTAAAACACTAAGTACCTGTGGGTGTTTTTTAAAAATAATGGGGGGCGACAATTTTGCTAATGCAAGTGTGTCATAAACCTCTGTAAACTAGCAGATGGTGAGCGTTGCTTCATTGTGGGACTGAAATACAGCTTTCAGAATCTATTAAATTATTAACTTCACATAGTACAAGTCTTTGCTAAACTCCCATACAATGTACAACCTAGTGATATATAGATGGTGCATGAAGACATAAGCAAAGTTACTTCTATTTCCATCCACGGTTTCAAAGTACACCCTCCTGGGGCACCTGGGTGGCTCAGTTGGTTAAGCGACTGCCTTCGGCTCAGGTCATGATCCTGGAGTCCCTGGATCGAGTCCCGCATCGGGCTCCCTGCTCGGCAAGGAGCCTGCTTCTCCCTCTAACCCTCCCCCCTCTCATGTACTCTCTCTCTCTCTCATTCTCGCTCTCTCAAATAAATAAATAAATCTTTAAAAAAATAAATAAAGTATACCCTCTTATAACCTAATTTTGCAGATTCATTTCCCCATAATTTAGCAAAATCTATACAACAATCAGGTGAACAGCAAGAAATAACCTGAAATAAATTCTAAAGAATACATCCTCATATGTAAAGAGAAAGTAGGTTTGACCATCAAGACGTTTTCAGTATTCTGGAGTGAAAAGTATGATGAGTCCCACAGATACTTATTTTCTTTTTAATAGCATAATTTACATTTATCAGCCTGAAGGTTCCTTTCATTATAAATGATGATAACCCCGAAATCCCGCCAAACTTTTAGGTACATTTAACAACTGTTCTCATTTTAGAAATCAAAATAAGTCTCATTAAAATTATAAGTCTTTCTAATCTTAAAAACTGAGGTTTTAAAGAAAGTCTTTAGTGTTTTTAGATTGTCATTTACTTTTTATACCCAATTTTCTGTCTTCCCTGGTTAGACAATTAACCAGTATTCAAGTCTGTGAAATACTGAGAAGCATGAAATTTACATAAATAAAATAAATTAACACAGTTAAACAATACAATAGTGCCTCCTGACATCTCCATTTTCAGATGTCATCAACAAATAATCAAGATACCAAGTCAGGGCAGGCATTGTTCCTTAATAATTGCTTAGATTATCACAGATTCACTAATCATTACAATATTATTCAGAAATTTGTTTTTAATCTAGTGAACATATTGCTAATGACTGAAACATCTAACAGCATCATCTTTTCTAACAGCAGTAAAATGCCAGGGAATTGATTTTAATTAGGTTTTAGAAAAAGAATTATGTAGAATTCAAATATGTCATTCAATTTATATGAAAAGGATTATGTGGTTAACTGGACTTTGGAATAGAGGGAGGTCTGTGTTTGGAACTCTGCAATTCATTCTGAAAGCTCTCATATATATATACACATACTGCTGCTGAGGATCTTACCCCACTTGCAATTTCCAATAGGTTTCCTTCTCTCTCCTTCTTCCATAGCAATAACCACCAAGGCAGATCATTGGGATGTCTCAGTATCAAGAAAAATGATCACTTTCCCATATCTTTTGTTTATGTAACCACAGGGGGTTCCAGCTTTAATTTAGTACAGCAGTGCTGAATTTTGAATTGAGAACTTATTTAATGAGGTTTAGAATAAACAAAGCCTTCCAAGCAGTCAGAATAGAAGGGAAACCAGGGAAATGCTGCTACCAATAAAAACAGACCATTCTGAAATGGTTAAATGGGAGGGTTAAGTTAGATATATCTTTGTCCTCTAAAATTTTAGCAATCCACATGTTTAATGATTTTAGATGACCTTTCAGAAGATGACAGTAGTATTGTTTCAGGTACATTCTGACCACCTTTGTTGCATTGGGATCAGTGAGATCCATAAAAACTCGGGGTTTCTTGAAGGAAAATTTCCTAAATCAACATTATGTCAGAGTACGACTAAAACACAATGTAAATGTTTTCAATTATTTTTTAAGAAAGATTCCACTTTCATAAATGACCCATTCTACTACATAAATAAACAAACAAAGAAAAACCTGTAAAGAAATTCTGACCCCAGTCAGGAATTTGAGCTTCTAAATTCCCTCAAGCCTTTTGGCAAAAAATCTATATTTTGTGTTGAAAACCTTAGGAATTCCCTCTGACTGGCAAGTGACTACCTTCTGAGTTACTGTATATCTGATGCATGCAACAAGATTTTAAAAATTAATGCCCAAAGCTGATAATGTTTCCATAAAAAAGGGTTAAATCTCTCATTATTTCATTCCTTCTTTCATTCATTTATTCGTCCTTCTACCCACTCATTCACTTAAGAATTTTTGAACACCTACTACCTTATCTACTCTGCTCCCCAGTAGTAGAATAGTTCTTTCCTGACCTCACACAAAGCTAGGATACCCATACAAGAATATCGCAACAAGGTAAACACAAACACAGTGGGAATCCAAAGCTCTAGGAAATGAGTGTCATGTGGTGATAAAAGAATAATGAGTATCATTGCCAATCACTCTATTCCAAACTGCAGCTCATGCAGATTAACAAAAAGTCTAAATAGAAAGGTCTTGCTATTCCAAATTCACTTAAAGCAACTCATATAAAAAAAAAAGTGTCTAAAATTGCAGTATGATGTGGTACTCAGCAGAGATACGGACAAAGTACAAGTGAGACAGGAAAGCAGGGGAGATTGCAGGGGGCAAGGGGTTCAGCTCATGGAAGATTACTCAGAGTGAATTTTTGAAAAGATGTGTAGGAATCTATAGGAAGACCAGGAGGAGGGGTATTCTGGTTGAATGAACCAGCAAGAGCAAATGCTCAGAAGAGCAGCAGGTATTTCTGTACAGGTTCTAGTGCAGGGGATACTGCTGGAGGGTGACAGAACCAGATCGAGCAGGGCCCTGTCTATCTTACTAAAGAGCATGAGTTTTATCCTATAAGCCATTGGTTCTCAAATGCTTTGATCTTAGAATCCCTTTCTACTACTAAAATTTATTGAAGACCCCAAAAACTTTAATAAATTTATCACATTAAAATTGAAACAAAGTACAAGTGAGAAACATTTAAAATATGTATTTATTTAAAATGGTAATAAACCCACTGCATAACAACATAAATATTTATAGAAAAATAGCCATATTTTCTTTAAAAAATTAGTGAGAAAAATTTAGTTATCTATTTTTACAAATCTCATTAATATCTGGCTTAATTAAAAGACAGCTGAGGGGCTCCTGGGTTGATGCTCACTCAGTTGAGCATCTGCCTTTGGCTCCAGTCATGATCCCAGGGTCCTGGGATTGAGCCCCGCATTGGGCTCCCTGCTCAGCGGGGAGCCTGCTTCTCCCTCTCCCCCTGCGGTTCCCCCTGCTTGTGTTCGCTTGCCCTCTCTCTCTCTTTCTGTATCAAATAAATAAATAAGTAAACAAATAAATAACAGCTGAATTCTCTTATTTCTGCATTCAGTCTATTGTGATATAGTGTGACATCACAGAGCACTGGTAAACTTCACTATACATTCATAAAAGAATGGGAGTAAAAAGGATAAACAAATCCTTTAAGAGTATTATAAAAATTGTTCGACCTTCCAGATCCCCTGGAATAATTTCAAGGACCTCTAGGGGAGTCCAGGCCACACTTTGAGAACACTAAGACTATTGTAGTTTAGAAATCAAAAGTTATGTTTTGACAAGGCATAAACTGACCACATATGCATTTTAGAAAATGATGTTTATATAATACAGACATGAAAAAAACAAAGTAAAGCTATTTTAGGTAATATACCCATTTCCCACATGGTACAGAAAATTTTCGTGTTCTTTAAGCCATGGCTTTTCACTACAAGGTATTTTACTTTTCAGCACTATCAAGATAACACATACTTCTTCAAATATGTTCCTTATCTGTCTGGTCCTATAATGGACATAATAAGAAAAGTAACTATGAATAACATTATGCCAATCAACTTGAAAATTTAAACAAAATACACAGATACCTAGAAAAACATAATTTACCAAAACTTACATGAAAGATGGGTCGCCTGGTGGCTCAGTTGTTAAGCGTCTGCCTTTGGCTCGGGTCATGATCCCAGGGTCCTGTGATCGAGTCCCACATCAGGCTCCCTGCTCGGTGGGAAGCCTGTTTCTCCCTCTCCCACTCCCCCTGCTTGTGTTCCCTCTCTTGCTGTGTCTCTCTGTGAAATAAATAAATAAAATCTTAAAAAAAAAACTTAAAGAAACAGAAATCCTGAATAGTATGATAATCAGGACTGATATTCATCCTGTGAGCATCAGTTGAGTCCCATCATTTATTTATAGCTGGCACCCATTTGATTAATCAGGTGTCCACTTTGGTTGCCCTATGCCTATTTCCTATCTAATGTTAATGATATAAAATATCATACTGACCTATATCCATGAAATGATTGAATCAAAAAACTTTCCTGCAAATAAAACAAATCCAAATGGCTTCACTATTGAGATATGCCAAACATTCAAGGAAAAAAATAATTAATATAATTCTAAACTTATATGAATTATTCCAGAGAACAGGAAAACAAAAACCACTCTAACTCATTTTAAGAGAATAACATAACATTGATACCAAACCAGACAAAGAGTGTACAAGAAAGGAAAATTAAAAGACAACCTCAGTCATAAACCTAGATTCAAAATTCCAAAATAAAATAAAAGCAAACTGAATATAGCCATATACAAAAAGGATAACACATCATGACTAAGTTATGTTCATCTAAGAAGGCAAGGTTGCTTTAATATTAGAAAATCAATTAATGTAATTTATCACATTAATAGATTAAAGGCAAAAAATGGTATGACCATCTCAATAGATATAGAAAAACCACTGGATAAAATTCCACACTTTTTCTTTTCAGCATTGGTCTGGAAGTCCCATGTAGCACAATAAAGGAGTGGTAAGGGCTTGGGGGTGCTGGTGGAGAGTCACTATTTGCAGATGATATAACCGTGTAAACCCATGATATAACCATGCATATAAGTTTTAGCACTAATTAGAAAATTTAAAAAGTTGCCAGGATATAGGGTAAATATAAAAAAATCAATTCTATTTCCACATATCAGAAACAAACAGAATATGAAATAAAATTTAAAATACCATTTAAAATAGCATCACATATATGAGATACCTAGGAATGAGTGTAACAAAAGATTCCAAGAATTTCCATTGCCCTTTAGGAAAGAGGAAAATAATAAAGTATATTG
This sequence comes from Mirounga angustirostris, assembly GCF_029215605.1. Classification (NCBI taxonomy): domain Eukaryota; kingdom Metazoa; phylum Chordata; class Mammalia; order Carnivora; family Phocidae; genus Mirounga; species Mirounga angustirostris. The sequence goes on along the minus strand of NW_026991717.1, from coordinate 65,222,092 downwards.
TAAAAGATTAAAGAAGACCTAAATGAATGGGGAGATATTCAATATTTATACATTAGAAGACTCAATATCATAAATTTGTCAATTCTCCCAAATTAACTAATAAAGTCAAACCAATCACAGTCAAAATCCTAACAGGTTTCTTGTAGAAACTAACAATCTGATTCTAATATTTACATGGATATTCAGAGAAAATTGCAAAAATACTATGGAAGATGTATAAGATGAAAAGACATGCTCTACCGGATATGAAGTTATTTTTAAATATAGTAATTAACATATTGTTGACTCTCAGATAAACAAATTGCCCAAAGTAGAACGAAAAAATAGTTTTACATAGGTATGGGGATTTGATTTATGACAGAGATGGTATTCCATAGCATTAGGAAACAATTTTTTTAAATAAAATATGCTGATAACATGGTATACATCCACATCTCAGACTGAGCACAAAAATAAATTCTAAGTGTGAATAATAAAACTCTAAAGCTCTTAAAAGGTAATATAAGTGAGTATCTTTGTATCCTCAAAGTTTGGGAGGGATTTTTCCCATAAGACACCAAAAATACTAACCTGAAGGAAAAGATTGATATATTTGATCAAACATTAAAGTTCAGATTTTTTTTCTTTATGAAAAACAATAAAAAAAGACAATACAAAGATTAGGAAAATTTATTTGCAAAGCAGCTACTTCAAAGACTTGTATCCAGAATATATAAAGAATTTCTACAAATAAACAAGACAGAAAATTCAACAGAAAAATAGGCCAAAAAAAAAAAAAACCCAAAAACAGTAAACATATACTTTACGAAAGAAGAAATCCAATATATGCCTCACATACACAATGTCAGACCTTCTTGGCCTTAAACCTGTCTCCATGGCCTCTAGATACTTGTTCCAGCCCCAGCCAGTGCCAAGGCTACCAACTATGAGGGGACCAACTTCATACAGATACAAAGCAAGAGCACCTAACCTCAAACCATGCCAAGCACCTCTCACCTCTTTCCCTAAAGACTTCTAGGTTGATAGTTAGGACCACTTAACACCCATTTATGTGTATGAGATTCAATGTCGCATGCAATCAATCTTTGACTAGAAGATAGCAACCAATGAATGAGTTCTCCCTTCCTCCTGTCTTTCCTCCCTCCCATCCTATTAACCACTGATAGTCATGAGAAACAAGCCTTTACACAGTCTTTCAGAAGATAGTTCCATGAGACTGACAGTAACTTGATAAGAGAAGTGGCTAGTTTAAAATGTATCCTTGCATCTGCCATTTCTCCTCTGCCTCACTCATACTGCTCAATCAATACCACTCCCTTGGATTACATCCTCTATTAAAGCAATAACTCATAAACCTTTACCACAAGCTCTGCTTTCTGGGGAACTCAAGTTAAAACAATGTGAAAAGTGACTCAATCTCATTTGTAATCAGTGAACTACCATAATGATACTAAACCCACCCATCAGATTAGCAAAAATTAAAATTCTGACAGTACCAAGCATTAACAAAACTGTGGAAAAACAGTAACTCATATATTGTTCGTAGGAGTGCAAATTGGTGCAACCACTTTGGAATACTGTTTGGCATTAACTAATAATGGTGAATATTTGCACATCTTAGAATTGAACATTTCAACTCCTGGTTATATTCCTTAAGGATGTAGCAGATTTACCATGAAGCTAATTAAACTTAAGCTTCAAGGTGTGGATCCCCTCCAAGTCCTGGTACCTAATTTGTGTCTGTGTGTTTTAAAATGTGTCCCTCATTCCTCAAAAAGTTGGAAATAGAGCTACCATATGATCCAGCAATTGCACTACTGGGTATTTACCCCAAAGATACAAAAGTAGGGATCCGAAGGGTTACGTGCACCCCGATGTTTATAGCAGCAATGTCCACAATAGCCAAACTGTGGAAAGAGCCAAGATGTCCATCGACAGATGAATGGATAAAGAAGATGTGGTATATATATACAATGGAATATTATGCAGCCATCAAAAGGAATGAGATCTTGCCATTTGCAACGACATGGATGGAACTGGAGGGTATTATGTTGAGTGAAATAAGTCAAACAGAGAAAGACATGTATCACATGATCTCACTGATATGAGGAATTCTTAATCTCAGGAAACAAACTGAGGGTTGCTGGAGTGGGGGTGGGGTGGGAGGGATGCGGGGACTGGGTGATAGACACTGGGGAGGGTAAGTGCTCTGGTAAGCGCTGTGAACTGTGCAAGACTGTTGAATCTCAGATCTGTACCTCTAAAACAAATAATGCAATATATGTTAAGAAAAAAAAAGAAGAAGAAGAAGGTAGCGGGAGGGGAAGAATGAAGTGGGGGAAATCGGAGGGGTAGACGAACCATGAGAGACAATGGACTCTGAAAAACAAACAGGGTTCTAGAGGGGAAGGGGGTGGGAGGATGGGTTAGCATGGTGGTGGGTATTGAGGAGGGCACATTCTGCATGGAGCACTGGGTGTTATGCACAAACAATGAATCATGGAACACTTCATCTAAAACTAATGATGTAATGTATGGGGATTAACATAAGAATAAAAATAAATAAATAAATAAATAAATAAATGTGTCCCTCAAATTGTATGAGTTTAAGACCCCAGAAGTCCTGGATCCACCCTTACCTGGATAAAATTGTTAAGCAACATTGTTCCTAATAGCCCCAAACTAGAAACAACCCAAATAACCATCAATTGTTGAATGGCGTATCAGTCAGGAAACTCTAACTCTATCAGTCAGGAAAAAGAGATTTATTATAGGAATTTAACCTTATATGATTGTGGGACAAGCTAGGGATATAATGGCCCAGAAGGGGGAGTTGAAGGATCAGAGAAGGAGTTGTAATTAGGCAATCTTAAAGCCAAGCTGAAGTGGAAAGAAGGGAAAGTCCAGGAAATGTCTCTAGTCAGCTGCTGCTTCTGGGTAGCTATCACCTCTCTGGGTCCATAACCAAGAGGGTATGGAGGGTCTGTTGGTGAGCAGGGCCAATGGTCAAGAAGAGACGGACAAAGAGAAGAGTGTGGACAAACTGGAATCTTCTGGGCACTTCTGTCTGTCATCATATCTTCATCACTATGCAAACTTACAGAGAATAATGGTTGCTTTATTTCTGCCTTCAAAGTATCATGCACATTCTCCTTTTGGCCATCTCTAACTCAGAATCCCACAGGGAAGGAAATTCTGGACAATGTAGTTTATAGCTTATCCAAATTAGCACAATACCACCCAGCACAAATGTAATATACATGCAATGGAATACTATATTATACTAATTATGAATAAATTATTTCTATATTATATTAATTATGAATAAAGTTCACCTACACGCACAATAGGGACGAATCTTACAAACTTAATGTTAGGGAAATTAAGACACATAGCAAGCTCCATTTAAGCAAGACTTCATAGTGTGTAATTCCACTTATATAAGGAGGCTAATTAGCCCACTTGATTAAAGATGCATACAGAGGTGACAAAACTGAAGAGAAAAGAAAGGAATCAATTATCATGAAAGTCAGGATGAGGATGATCTCTAGGGGAAAGGGGAGGTTATGATCTAGAAGGGATTCTGGAAAGTTGGTACTATTCTATTTTGTGACCATAGTGTTTGTTACCCAGCTTTTGCTTTTTAATGATTCATTAACTTTGCATTTCTATTTTATGCGTTTTTCTGTATGTATATTTTATAAAATTAAAGATAATATTTAATAAACTGATTTCCACCTCTGTCTCCTTTGGTCTTTATGAGACCAAGATCACACTGAGTCCTAGAGGAATATGGCAGTAGGAAAGGGGCTGTTCCCTTGCAGAAGATTAAGCAGTAGGGTCCTCACTCATGGGTCTCCTTTCGGCAATTATGATGAATTACAGGCAGGTTACTGTGGCTGGATTTGTATATTTATGAATATTATCTATGACTAACTATATATTTTTTGTATCCTCCAAAAAATTCATGTTGAAACCTAATCCCCAATGTGATAGTATTTGGAGGTGGGGCCTTTGGCAGGTGATTAGATGATGAGAGCGGAGCCCTCAGGAATGAGGTTACTGCCCTTATAAAAGGGATCCACAGAGTTCTCTCACTCCTTCTGTCATGTGAAGACACAGAAAAACACAGCCATCTATGAACGGGGAAACAGGCCTTCACCAGACGCCAAGTCTGCCAGTACTTTGATCTTGGACTTCCCAGCCTCCAGAACTATGGTATTTTGCTATTGAAGCCCGAACTAAGACACTAAATTATCTTATAAAACATGAAAGCAGTTAAAATGTTTCCTGCAAAAAATCAAGGAGTCAAGAATATAAAATAATAATAGAGGCACAAATGAATGAGAAAATGGCACAGCTGATGTTTCTTCTCCTAGTATGAGCCTTTTTGCAGCCTCAATATAAGGTAAAATCAATAAAGATCCCAGTCTCTATTCTTAGCAAAGTTATCAAGAATATAATTTGATGAAGATTTAAATTAACAATTTTGCTTACAATGAAACTTGCCCTAAAAAAGTATGTTGTTCACAAATTTAAAAAGCTAGAACACTAAATCTTTTGACATTGAGCAAGCTATTTAACTTCCCTAAGGTCAGAGTGCCCTATAAAATTAGTGAGAAGAGAGTCACTATATCCCATTTGAGAATTAAATAAAATAATCCATGTAAAATGGTTAGGAGAGTACCTGGGAACCAGCAGACATTCAGTGTTATCAGGTATCTTTTTTAACTTTTTTTCTTTAGTAGGGGGGAGTTGTTGTTATTCAAGGAGTCTATAAACACACTGAAGAAGGTAAGAGTCCATACAACAGCATAATAGCTTAAATGGCTCTACATTTGAAAAAAAGGAAGGGAAGGGGATGGGAGAGGAGAGGAGGAAGGAAGGGGAAAGAAGGAAGAAGAAGGAAGGAGGGAGGGAGGGAGGGAGGGAGGGAGGGAGGAAGGAAGGAAGGAAGGAAGGAAGGAAGGAAGGAAGGAAGGAAAAGATATCTAAATCTAATCCCTATTCTCTGAGAAACTACAAAATCCACATGAAGAAAATCACTCTCTCAAACATTTAAACCTGAAACAAGAAGAAAAGGAAAAAACAGCTCTCCAGTAGATACCCAGTATTAGCATCTGGGTATTACATGTTTTATATAAAGCCTTCAAATATAATGGTACCAAACTTTGTATGATATACATATACATATGGATATACATATGGATAAACCATTTATCTTCAATAATAATCTAATTAACCCTATTTGCTTTCAACTCGAAGATCCTATATTTTTTTTTAAGATTTTATTTATTTATTTGATAGAGAGAGACACAGCGAGAGAGGGAACACAAGCAGGGGGAGTGGGAGAGAGAGAAGCAGGCTCCCCGCTGAGCAGGGAGCCCGATGCGGGGCCGATCCCAGGACCCTGGGATCATGACCTGAGCCAAAGGCAGACGCTTAACTACTGAGCCACCCAGGCACCCCTCGAAGATCCTATATTTTTAAAAGCAAGAATAAATTTTATTTGTGTTAGAATATTAAAAGAATTCTCTTTATGTATAAGATAAAACATAAAACATTTCAATAACTCAAAGGTAAAATACCCAATTTAGCAAGAAAGTAGTCTTCAATGAAGAAACACACTTTTCAATGGAAAAAAAAAATACCGATTTGAATTCCATTCAGTTGGCTTCAAACTGTATCACTGTGAAGTGAAAAATATTGTGAAAGTAATATTTACTTGAATAGATATTTTGCTAGTTTTATCAGAGTCAATGCTTAAGCTATCATTCCTGTGCATATACCACAAGCAACTTTAAAAACCCATAGAGGAGACACCATAGCAATATCCCCTAGTTTTTAGGAAAGTCTTGTCTCAATGCTCAAAATCCCACTTTTTGACATGTCTCCATGACATGGAGGATCTCTGGAGCAATTTTTCTCAAGATCTGTGACTTTAATATATGGTATGATTTAGTGATACCTCACATAGCTGTGCTTAATTAATATATATCCAGGTAGCCTACCTTTATTTCAACAATTTTTAAGTTAAAATTCAACCAAAATAAATGACAACCCCATCAGGGAAAAAAACATGACATAAAGGATGTGAACAGATAATTCACAGAACGGCAATCTAAATGACCCACAAGATATGCTGAAAAGATACTAAAATTCACTGGTGGTGAGGGAAATGTTTTAACAAGAGACATCACTGCACAAAAACCAGACTGGCAAAAATACAAAAAAGCAATGACCTGTTTTAGGTTGAATGCGAGGGAGGGACACTCGCATGCACTGCTAGTGGGACTAAATAAAATGTTTCAGCCAAATGAATGAATAAATTAGATAAAAAAAAAAAAACTAGACCAACTTCAAATTTTGCCAGCCTAGATCTGATCAACAACAAAAAAATATGGCATAAGCCACACATTGATTCAAGTAGAAGAAAGCAGGGGCGCCTGGGTGGCTGAGTCGTTAAGCGTCTGCCTTCGGCTCAGGTCATGATCCCAGGGTCCTGGGATCGAGCCCCGCATCGGGCTCCCTGCTCTACCAGAAGCCTGCTTCTCCTTCTCACACTCCCCCTGCTTGTATTCCCTCTCTCGCTGCATCTCTCTCTCTGTCAAATAAATAAATAAAATCTTTAAAAAAAAAGAAGAAGAAAGCAGCTTTCAACATGGACAGATTCTCCCCACTGCCATACTGAAGAGAAATATTATGGCCAGGTGACTAGTAGATTTCACTGAAAAAATCACCCTGTGTGTCAGTGGTACACAAGAAAATGAAGGTTTTTGGAGTCCGAGAGCCCCAAACTTAGCAATTCATTAGCTGCTTAACTTGGAAAGTTCTTTAATCTCTGTAAATGTTAGTTTCCTCATCTCTAAAATACTATGGCCCTAACTTGTTGGGTTATTGCACTTATTACCTAATACAATATGGCACATTGAGTGTTCAATAGATACCATGTCTTTCCTGAGGCCAGAGGGTACTGACCCCTTTTTATTGTATCTTGCTAGCAAGTTAGGTCTCATATTTCTCGAAAGAAGAACTAAGTTTATTTTAGGTCATTTCTAATCCCAATCATGAAGAAGTAAATCTATTCTTTCATTGATACACATGGATAACTAACAGTGATTCATGTTAAAGTGAGTTAAATGTCTCAAATTCTTTCTAGGGCTTGCATAATATCCTGTCTTTATACTGACCATTTTCCTTCAGAACAGCGACTACTCAACCCCTACCAATTCAGTGAATTTAACCACCCTTGACGTTCAATAATAAACCTAAAAATAATTGATCTATAATTTCAGTTTAAATGATCTGACATAGCCAGGCTACTTTTAAATGACAGCAAATGGGATTTTTTAATGGAAATATTGATAGGCCCTTAAGTGTATTGGGGAGTTGAGGACAATGACAATGATATTGCACTAATAAACCTAATACCATGGAGATTGTCTTTTTTAAAAATGTGTCTTTTCTTTATCACAGCATAATACCTAGCTTGACAACAGAAATGTCAACAGTTAGGGCTCTATTCTTCAAACCGTCATGCTCTATTAGTGCTGTTTTTCAGTGGGATTTACTTTGTCAAGAAAGGAAGGACCAAAGAGGAAGGTCTATGGTCTTCCTATTCACGAAATCCCTCCTCTCGATGATGCACAAATGACTAACTACTCCCAACGCCACAGAAAGAATGAGAGTTGAAAATGGGCCAAAATCATCCAGGGAGCAGGCGGGAAAAGCCAGCCTTGTATAAGCAAAGTCATGCTTAGACAAGAAGAAAAGGAAAACAGAGTAGGTGATAGGAATGCCAATGGGTGCTCCCTGTGCTGTGTTTGTGTTCTTTCAGTTGGGGGGAGCAGTAGAGAAAGGTTTCCCCATGCAAATATAATTGAGTACTATTGGCTGCAGCTGCAAATAGTGTCTTAGCTAGGTCCTAAAGAAGTCCAGGCAGCTTAACCCCTTTAATCCAGCAAGGAGGAGGAAAATAAACTACTTGGCTGGCAGAGACATATAAGGCTGTAAAATAAAGCCAAAGAGGGGTTAAAAGGATTACAGGTGGGGACTGTTCATTGTAATCAGGGGGCATCAAGAGCAATAAGACAGCAGGAAGGAGGCAGAAAAGAGTTTTGTTTAGCTTAAATTTATTTGTGAAATTCGGGTGCAGAAGAGATTTTGGATTACCCTTTGTGTCTAGAGAATCTGATACATTTTTATACAGAACAGACAGATAAACAAGTTCTAAATGAGGATCCAGAGCTCAGAAATCACTTGAAACTTGAATATCTGAGTCAAAGAATCTGCTCTGTCACCCATCTATATAGCAGTTTCTTGTCCCCAGACTATGTGTATGCAACACTCTTTTTCAATTTTCACAAAATTCCCATGAGATAAGCACAGCAGGATTTATTATCTCCGTTTATCCTCCATCCCGTCACATGACGACGACTGAGGGTTACTGAGGATATAGTCTTCCTCAGAGTGACACAACCAGAAAATACTTCCTGTGACCATCTGTTTTCAGCCTCCATGCATATGCTTAAGAATCTCCCTACAGGAAACACTGCCTTGCAAAGTTTTTAAAAACTATTTAGCAATGAAAAACCTCAATGCCAAGACAGAAAACTCCCCTACTAATTTTTAATTTGTCCACATAGCAATCTACCCTATTTCTAGAATTTATCTAACTTCTTTCCCAAATATGCATTGTAAGAAATAAACATAAAAGCTAGAATTTTTTTCATAACAAATTGCTTAGAGAAACATGAATTTATCACTATATTAGCCATATTATGTCTTCTTTTTCTTTGTAAATGGTAGGGCAAATTATGCTCTTTATCTTCTTCCACTTATAACTGAGAATTAGGAAATGTCCAGAAAGGATTTGAACTATTGCTACAGTGACCAAATCCCAGTATCCGTGCTTTTGCATATGCACTTACAAATGGCTTCATTAGAATTAAATAATCACAGAGTATATGATCTTCCTAGATGTTTTTCAGCATTTTATAACAAAGGTTATCTTCACAAAATAAAAGTCCATGAGACCTTCCCTCTAGCTAAGGTTAGCGAGCTGGTGAGGTAAGAGGGCTTGGGGGACAAGAATCCTGGAGAGAAGAAAACTTCACTGAGGTGAACCCATATTCTGCATGCTTCTTTTTTTTTTTTTTTTAAGATTTTATTTATCCATTTGACAGAGAGAGATACAGTGAGAGAGGGAACATAGGCAGGGGGAGTGGGAGAGGGAGAAGCAGGCTTCCCACTGAGCAGCGAGCCCAATGCGGGGCTCGATCCCAGGACCCTGAGATCATGACCTGAGCCAAAGGCAGACGCTTAACGACTGAGCCACCCAGGCGCCCCTCTGCATGCTTCTTTTCTCCTTAGGGAGTTTGCCCAGAAAGAGGAAAAGAAATTGGGGAGAAGATCCCGTGCTTGGCAGCAGAGAATCCACCAGGGCTTTGGCAATATCATAAGGCTGGGGTAACAATTAGGGTTATTGAAGGGCTAAATCACAGAGATAAGGAGGCCCAAAGAACTAAGCCCAGCACTCTGCACAGTTTTGCTCTCTCCCATCCCCACCATCTACCCCCAGCATTGCTAATCAAATGGGTAAGACAAGAAACTAAGAAACCAGAAAAAAGAAGTGACAAGCAGGGTGGAGTTTTTAGAAATCTCACAATGGTACAGGAGAAAAAAGTAGAATATCAAGACACTACAATGAGACAGGACCCCAATAAAGACCCTGAGTTCTGTTACTATATTGAGGAATCAGTGTATATTCAAGTAAAACCAAGCCTTAGAAAGATTGAAAATTATCCTTTTAAAAATATATATATTTTATTTATTTATTTGACAGAGAGCGACACAGCGAGAGAGGGAACACAAGCAGGAGGAGTGGGAGAGGGAGAAGCTGGCTTCCTACTGAGCAGGAAGCCCGATGCGGGGCTCCATCTCAGGAACCTGGGATCATGACCTGAGCCAAAGGCAGTCGCTTAACGACTGAGTCACCCAGGCACCTCCGAAAATTATCCTTGAAGTACATTTTTCCCTGACTAGATTCAGATGATTGGCTTGCATTTTTGCTTTCTGCCAGAGTATAGGATAAATGTACTCTAGAGAAAGAAAACATTCAGAGTCAAAAAGTTCTCATTCAAAATGTCCAGCACCCCATCAAAAATAACCAAGCAACCAATATCCTAAGAAATAGGATAAAGGTAGGAAAAAAGTCAGACAATAAAAATTACCCACAGGTGATCCAAATGTTATCAAACAAGGATTTTTTTTATGATTTTGATTTAGTCAAGAAAAACAGGTAACAAAAATAGAGATTTTCGCCAGAGAACTGGAATCTATAAAAATGGTCTAATGGAAATTCTAGAACTGAAAAACATAATAACTGAAAATAAGAATTCAGTAGGTGGATTTAAAAGCTAAGGAGCTAATGAACAAGAAGATAAGTCAGTAGCATTAAGAATAAGAACTGTGGGAAATACAGGAAACATTGAAAGAGACATAAACACATGGGATAGTGGGTGGTGGGGGGAGGATCTAACAAACATATAACTGGAACTCAAGAAAGAGAAGAAAGAAAGAATGGTATAACACTAGAAATGAAGAGCAAAAATGAATAACTAGAAAATCTTCAATTATTTATAAAACTAAGGAATATAATTATCATTCATGGACAAAGAAAAAAATCACAATGGAAATTAGAAAATCATCTAATTGAATGAATTTGGGATGAGGCTAAAGCTAAACTTAAAGGAAAAATTAAAGCCAATAATGTATATTTTTAAACACATGGAAGACTTACGTCAATGGGTTAAGTATAAAACTCAAAGTGAAGAGCAAGTTAAACAAAAAGGTAAAAACATATTAATGAAGGTGGAAATAAACTTAAAATACAGAAAAACCAAAATTTGATTCTTTGAGAATATGATGAAAAATGTTAAACTTCCTAACAATACTAATCAAGAAAAGAGATAATGCACTATTTATTAAAATCAGATACTTGAAAGGGAATGCCACTACTAGGTTTTCACATACTTAAAAGAATAGAAATTATATTCTGAAATTTTTGTGCCAATAAATTTGACAATTTGGATGAAATGAGCAAACTCTCTGAAAAACATATTTACCAAAATGACATAGGAAGAAATTCTTTTTAAAAATTCTCTATCTAAAAAAATTAAATTAAATTTTTAATTGAAGACAAACCTACAAAGATAACCCCAGACTTCACTAGTGAATATCAAAAATTACATCAAAAATTTAAAGATAATACCAAACATACAAAATATTTCCACAGATGAACAAAAGAGGAGACACTTCCTAACTCATTTTATCAGTCCAGAATAACCTTGAGAAATCTGACAAGTACTTTATAAAAAATAAAAATTATAAACCACTTTCAACAATAAGCATATTTTAAAAATCTAAACAAAATATTAGTAAGATAAATCCAGTTAGATGGATAAAAATTCATGACCAAGAAGGGTTTATTCAGGAATGTACAGCTAGCTTTCATTTTAAAAAGTCAGTGTAATCAAAATGAATGAAGAACAAAGGAGAAAAATATCATCCTCACAACAAAAACATTTGATTAAAATTATCATCCATTCCTGATAAAAAGTCACACAAAACTTTTATATCTGATAAAAAGACATGAGAGAACTTCTTCTATTATTGAAAAGTTTATTTGCAAATTTACCATTACAATTGTCACCCAGATCAGGTGACTTCTCACTTTGTATTTACATATATATTTTTAATAGATTTTTTTTAAGATTTTATTTATTTATTTGACAGAGACACAGCGAGAGAGGGAACACAAGCAGGGGGAGTGGGAGAGGGAGAAGCAGGCTTCCCGCTGAGCAGGGAGCCCAATGCGGGGCTCGATCCCAGGACCCTGGGACCATGACCTAAGCCGAAGGCAGATACTTAACGACTGAGCCACCCAGGCGCCCCTAGATTCTATTTTTTAAAACTAGTTTTATGTTCACAGCAAAACTGAACAGAAAATACAGGGTTACCATATATCCCCCTTGCCCCCAACGTGCACAACCTCCCCCACTATCAACATCCAGCACCAGAGTGGTATATTTGTTACAAGTGATGAACCTTGTATTGACATACAATTATCATACAAAGTCTGCACTTTACATTAGATTTCACTCTTGCTGTTATTTCATCTATGGATATTGACAAAAGTATAGTGACATGTATACACCACTATATCATACGGAATAGTTTCATTGCCCTAAAAATCCTCTGTGCTCTGCCTATTCATCTCTCCCTCCTTATCCCCTAGAAAACACTGATCTTTTTACTGTCTCCATGGTTCTGCCTTTTCCAAAATGTTAGGTAGTTGGAATTGTATTGTATGTAGCCTTTTCAAGTTGGTTTCTTCCACTTAGTAACATACATTTAAGGTTCTTAGTATTATACAAGATGACTTGATAGCTCATCTCTTTTCAGCATTGAAAAATAATTTATTGTCTGGATATACTATAGTTTATTTATCCATTAACCTACTTGGTTATTAACATCTTGGTTATTTCCAAATTTTGATAATTATTCATAAATCTGCTATAAACATCTTTTGCAGGTTTTTCTGTAAATGTACGTTTTTGATTCCTTTGGGTAAATACCAAAGAGCATAATTGCTGGATTGTATAATAAGAGCAAATGCAGTTTTGTAATAAACTGTCAAACTGTCTTCCAAAATAATCACACCATTTTGCATTCCCATCAGCAATGAATCAGAATTCCTGTTGCTCCACATCCTCACCAGCATTTGATGTTTCAATGTTTTGCATTTTTACCATATCAATAGCTGTTTAGTGGTATCAAATTGTTTCAATTTATAATTCCCTACTGACATATGATACTGTGCATAAAGGGGAATATTTTTATTAAAGCATAATTTATATATAACATTATATTAGTTTCAGGTATACAACATAATGACTCAACATTTGTATACATTGTGAAATGATCACCACAATAAATCTTACTTACCATCTGTCATCATACGAAGTTACATAATTTTTTTATCTGGTGATGAGAACTTTTAAGATTTACCTGCCTAGCAAGTTTCAAATTTGTAGTACAATATTACTGACTATAGTCACCATGCCATACATTACATTAACATGACTTATTAATTTTATAACTAGAAGATTGTAATTCTTGATCCCCTTTACTCATTTTGCCTATCCTCCAACCCCCACTCCCATCTGGCAACCACCAATCTATTCTCTGTATCTATGAGTTTTGTTTTGTTGGTTTGTTTTATTTTTTAGTTGACGCAAGTGAAATCATATGGTATTTGTCTTTCTCTGTCTGATTTACTTCACTTAGCATAATAATCTGAAGATCCATCATGTTTGTCACAAATGGCAAGACTTCATTCGTTTTTATGGCTGAGTAGTATTCAGTTGTATATGTGTGTGTGTATACCACATCTTCATTATCCATTCATCTATCAATGGACACAGGTTGTTTCCATATCTTGGCTATTGTAAATAATCCTGCAATAAACATAGCAGTACATATATCTTTTCCAATTAGTGTTTTCACTTTCTTCAGATAAATACCTTGAAGTAGAATTGCTGGATCATAGAGAAGTTCTACTTTTTAATTTTTTGAGTAAACTCCATACCATTTTCTATTGTGGCTGTACCAATTTATACTTCCACCAACAGTACACAAGAGTTCCCTTTTCTCCACATTATCACTAACACTTATTTCTTGTTTTTTTAATCATAGCTATTCTGACGGGCTTGAGGTGATATCTCACAGAAGTTTTGATTTGCATTTTCCTGATTAGTGATGTTGAGCATCTTTTCATGTGCCTGTTGGCCATCTGTGTGTCTTCTTTGGAAAAATGTCTATTCAGATCCTCTGCCCATTTTTTAATTGTATGGTTTCCTTTTGGTTATTAGGCTATATGAGTTCTTTATATATTTTGGATATTAACCCTTTGTTAGATATACTATTTATAAATATCTTCTCCCATTCAATAGGTTGCCTTTTGTTTGTTGATGGTTTCCTTTACTATGCAAAAGCTTTTAATTTTGGTGCAGTCCCAATAGTTTATTTGCTTTTGTTTCCCTTGCCTGGAGAGATTTATCCATAAATATATTACTAAGGCCAATGTCCAAGAGATGACTGCCTATGTTTTCTTTTAGGAGTTCAATGGTTTAAGAGTTCAATGGTTTATGTCTTTATCCACTTTGAATTTATTTTTGTGTATGGTATAAGGAAGTGGCCCAGTTTCATACTTTTGCCTTTAGCTGTCCAGTTTTCCCAGCACCATTTATTGAAGAGGCTGTCTTTTCCCCATTGTATATTCTTGTATCCTTTGTCATAGATTAATTAACCATATACGTATGGGTTTATTTCTGGGCTCTTTATCCTGTGCCACCAAACTATGTGTCTGTTTTTGTGTCAGTACATACTATTTTGATTACTATAGGTTTGTAGTATATCTTGAAATCTGAATTGTGATACCTCCAGCTTAGTTCTTTCTCAGGATTGCTTTGGCTACTTGGGGGGTTTTGTGGTTCCATATAAATTTTAGGATTATTTGTTCTACTCTGTGAAAAATACTATTGGTATTTTGATAGGGATTGCACTGAATCTGGAAATTACTTTTAATAGTATGGATATTTTAACAATATTAATTCTTCCAATCCATAAGCATGGTTTATCTTTCCATTTGTTTCTGTTGCCTTCAATTTCTTTTATCAATGTCTTATAGTTTTTAGAGGAAAGGTATGTCTCAAGGTATTTTTTTATTTCTCCTTTGACTTTTTTCTTGACTCTTTAGTAGTTCAGTAGCATGCCCTATGACAGATGCTTTAATATTAGCCAATGAATCCCTTCACATAAGGTCTAGTTTCTTTTCAAAACTGCAGCTTTTGCATTAGGTCCTGGGGCAAATGAGTCTGCATGCAAGCCCTTTAAGAGAGGAATCTCCATTCCCTAAAGTCCTATGGTTCTGCAGGACATAAGCCCCATTGTTTTTCAAAGCCAGAAGTTTCTGGAGGTTCATCCTTCCAGAGCGGGTCGCAAGGATTGAGATGCCTAATGTGGAGCACAAATCCCTTACTGCTCATAGAGAAGTTCCATATTTGTGAGATGTCCCTCCTGTTTGTGGGTCCCTGCACTGGGGGTGGGGCTTTGGTGAGACCATGTCTCTGCCTCTCCTACAGGTCTTGATGTAGACATTTTATCCTTCATCATAGATTAGCTGTTCAGCTAGGTCTTAGGTTCTTTTCAGAGGGGATTTTTCATATGTAGCTATAAATTTGTTGTGTCTGTGGGATGAGGTGAATTTAAGATCTCCCTACACTACCACCTTGAACCACCTCCTCTCTAGGAATTTTTAATATTGTAAAGAGTATCTACAAAAACCATATAGCAAATGTAATGATAGCAAACTACTGAAAGTTTCCCTCCTAATATTGGGAACAAGATGAAGATGTATGCTATCACTAATTTTGTCCAAAATTTTACTAGAAATCCTAGCAGTCAATATGGCAAGACAAAATAAAATATAATGAAGAGGAAGAAACAAAATATAATTATTTAGAAATGACAAAAAAAATCCAGAAGAATCTACCTATAAACTAATAGAATTACCAATTTGATTTAGTAATTTCCCTGATTCACTGTCAATATGCAAAAATTAATTCTATTTCTTTATAGCAATAATGAAACAAGAATTAAGATAATTTTACAAAAAATCTAAATAATTGCAAGATATACCATATTGAGGACCTGAAAGACTCAATATTGAAAAAGTGTCAATTCTCCTGAAATTGACCTATAGAGTTTTACTGTATCTCAAACAACTCCTAACAGATTTCTGTGTGTGTGTGCAATTTGATATGCTGATTCTAAAATGTATACAAATGTACAAAAGACCAAGAATAGTGAAAACAATCTAGAAGAACAAAATCAAAACTGAAGGACTTATATTAAGATATATCAAAAATTACTACAAAAGTACAATAATTAAGAATTGTAATGTTGGAGCTCCTGGGTGACTCATTCGGTTAAACATCTGACTCTTGATTTCAGCTCAGGTGATGATCTCAGGGTCATGAGATCAAGCCATGCGTCGGGTTCTGTGCTCAGTGGGGAGTCTCCTTGAGATTCTCACTCTCTCCCTCGGCCCCTCCCCCCAAGGTGCATGCTCACTCTCTCTCTCAAAATAAATTTAAAAAATTTTAAAAAAAAGAACTGTAATGTTGGCCCAAAGAAATATAAATAGACCAATGGAACATAACAAAGAATCCATACATAATTCAAATCCATATATAAACCCATGCGGTCATTTGATTAATGACAAGGGCTACCTTGAAGGCTACGGGGAAAAGATGATCTTTTGAATAAGAGCTATTGGGTCAACTAAATGTCTATATAGAAAAAAATTATATATATTTAAAAAAAGAAAATAAATATTTTTAAGAAGGAAAAAATATATATAGATACCTCATCTATACATAAAAATTAATTTCAGATGGATGGGAGATTTAAATATGAAAGCAAAAACAATACATTTTTTTGGAAAAAAATAGGGTATCTTCTGGATGACAAATATATTTTAACAGTATACAAAATACTAATCATAAAGAAAAAATTGATAAATTGGACTACATTAAAAACAAGAATTTCTGTTTATCAAAAGACATCATTTTAAAGAGGCAAGTCACAGAGTAGAAGTATTTGCAATATATATACCTGACAAAAAAATTTGTGTCTAACATATAAGAATAATTCAAAAAAATTGTAAGAAAGTAAAAGCCAACAGAAAAAAAATGGGCAAGAGACTTAATAGGTACTTTACAAAGAAACAAACCATTTGGTAAACTATAAAAAGCGTTCAACATCTTCAGTTGTTAGGAAAAGGAGATTCAAACCAAATGATAAAAGGCTGAAATTTGAAGTCTGACTATAATGACTGCTGATAAGAACATGGAACAACAAGAATACTCATAAATTGGTGGTATCACTTTGGAACATTGTTTGCCAATTTCTGCTAAAGCTGAACATAACCACACCCTATGACTCAATACTCCATTCTTAGACATATACCCAACAGAATTGCATACATATATACATCAAAGGACATTTCCCAATGTCTATAATACCACTAAATAGCCAAAACTGGAAATCTACCCAAATGTCCATCAACAGTAGAATGGACAAATAAATTGTGTATGCGTATGCAGTACAATACTGTATGGCACTAAGAATGAACCAACCATTGTTACTCCAAATGACGTGGGTCTACTAGCATTACATTGCTCAGATAATAATTCTAAGAGAAAGAAACCAGACTGACAATAGCACAAACTGTATAATTCCGTTTGTATAAAGTTACAAACATGTAAAACTAATTAATTATGACATCAGAAACTTTCTTTTACCTTCAGGAGTGGGTAACGAGGATAGAGGGAATGAGGGGACTCTTGAAGAGTGTTGATAACTATTTCTTAAACTGGGTGACGGTTACATGGGTGTGTTCACTTTGTGACCAAGTGTCACTTAATAATTTCTCTGTGTGTATGTTACAATCTAGTAAAAACTTTACTTAATAAAAATCACATAGGCTTAAAGACATTGGTTATAAGTAGGAAGCTAACTTAAATTATAAAGGGGAGGCATAAATAAGTTCTTCTTCAGCCAGATAAGTTTAAGCATTGAAAATTCCTAAGGATCAAAGCCAAGGCGTGTTTATAAATAATCTAGATGAGGGAGTAACTAATGAAATCCCCATGTTTGCAGATAATCTTTCAGGTTGTAGAAAACCCAGTCAATAGGGATAAACTGCAAGATGACCCAAAAGGCTTTGAAGGGGGACGCCTGGGTGGCTCAGTCAGTTAAGCATCTGCCTTCGGCTCAGGTCATGATCCCAGGGTCCTGGGATCGAGTCCCACATCGGGCTCCTTGCTGAGCAAGGAGCCTGCTTCTCCCTCTGCCTGCCTCTGTCTCTCTCTCTCTGATACATAAAATCTAAAAAAAAAGGCTTTGAAGGGGAGCTGAATGGTGGTAAAAGTGTTTCTCTGTGGTCAGCTAAATAGTAATGCAGGGAATAAAAAGAATATAAAGATGTCTTATTCAACTTTATATGTGCATCAGAACATACAGAATAGAGCATTTATACACAGTTGGTACTAAAAATCATTGTTGATAAATGAAGGATTAAATGAAGGAATAAATAATGGGCTCAGAATATGCTATCAGTTTGAACTCAGGAAAATGTTCAGATGAGAAGTTATTATAGCCTATTCCCTGAAGAAACAGATCTAATGTACTGGTGAATTTGGGGTAATATTCCCAACAGGAAGAAAGATTTTAAATGTAAAATAGAGGACACTGTTCAACTGATGTTCTTAAAATATACGAAGAGGACCTCCGAAATAGAGGAATAGGACCTCCAAAAGCAGAGTGTATAGAAAGACCTGGTCTGTAAAGATGAAGATAGGTCAAGAATATAACTGAAGGCCATACAATTATCACAAACTATTTGAACATAGATATTAATGCCTGTGATGGTTAGTTTTACGTGTCAACTTGGCTAGGATTTAGTACCCCTTATTTATCAAAGGCAAATCTAGGTTTTGCTATAAAGATAATTTTGTAAATATGGTTGACATCTAGAATCAGTTGACTTTAAGTGAAGGAGATTACCCTCAATAATTGTGGTTGCACCTCATCCAATCAGTGGAAAGTAGTAAGAGCAAAAAACGAGGTCTCCTAGAGAAAAAATTCTGTCTCAAGACTGCAGCATCAACTCCTGCTGAGTCCTCAGCCTGCTGGCTACCCTACAGGTTTCAGACTTGCCAGCCTTCACAACAGCCTGAGCCAGTTCCTGAAAACAAATTTTGTGTGTGTGCATGTGTGTGTTGGCATGCATGTGTATCTATATCAATAGATACAGAGATAGAGACAGAAGTAGAGATAGGTAGAGGTAGAGATAGAGGTAGGAATAGTTATGACCTATTGGTTCTGTTTCTCTGGAGAACCCTGACTAATACAATGCCTCAAGAACACCAATACCCAAAGTAGATCAGTTGAAATAATAGAAATAGAAATGAAAAAGTAGGAAAATTTATTGTAGACAGAGAGAACAACACATAAAAGAATCTGAGAAAAAGGAGTATGACTCATTTGATGAGTGTAACAATAGTGCGGAGAGGTAGTCAGGCTTACCCTGAACTCCATGGAACATTCTAACTTCTGTTCATCCTTCAGATCTCAACTCAAGCATCACCTCTTCCAGGAAACTTTTCCTGACTCTCTCAAACCATACCAATTCCCTTATTCCACTCTCTGATCGCACCCAATTTTTTTTCCTTTGTGGCAAATAATTAGGAGGACCTCCTTATATATACTGAATTCATGAGAGCTCAGTAATATAAATGCTTTGCTCAGGTCCTAAAACATTGTACTCAGGAAATAATTGTTATGTGAATTAATAGATATTCCTATTTTGTAACATGTTCCTTATTCACTTTATATGTAAGATTAAAGGTATTTCAATATCACAGAGAATAAGGCAATACTAAAATTTTAGTAAAAGTTCTTGAGTGAAATCAAATACCAAGTATAATCTAGTTAGACAAAATACACACTGAACTGCCACTTTATGCTAGAAATTACACTGATTATGAAAACTTACATGAGCTTTAGACAGGTTCCTGATCTCAAGAAGATTATAATGGCAATATCCAGTCCATTTATGAAAACTTTTGAATATAAGAAAATATTTAAATCAGTAGAAAACAAAATGCAAGCATAATAAAAGGATCACAGGTTGAACCCAGACATAAAGACATAAAGAACAGACCTCGGAGGTAAATTGCTTGGGTTTAAATCTTTGGCACTTCTTAGCTGTGAACCTGGACCTCAGATTCCTCATCCATAAAATGTGAAAACCATATTACTTACTTCACACAATTGCTTAAAGATTAAATCAGTCAATGTATGCAAAGCTCTTAGACCATTGCCTGATGCCTAATTGCTGTAGACATGGTTGTATAGAAACGGTTGAGGCTATTATCATTGACATAGAAACTGAACTGAAAGAATCACCATAATGTGTAAGTCAAGAAAAGCTTTTAAAAAATTGTTAATTTTTACATTATGCTTTCAGGGAAGGTAGAGTTAAGAATGAGAAATGAGATGGTGGGTTCTTCCTGATGGATAGAAGGTATAATGATGGTGATTTTAAAATACTAAAAAATTTCCCTCTGAGTGTGTTGATTTGATGACCTTTGCACCATAAGGCCTGGGCATCCCTCTGCCTTGGGAAGATTAGAAATGACACATAAGAAATGCACAGAGAAAGGTAATAGTTACCTTCTGATAAGCAAAGAGGATTATGTAACAAAACACTAGACTAGAGGCCTGTCCATTGTCTTAAGAATTTTTTCCTCAAATTATATAATTCCCTCTTGAGGTCATCTACACTTATATCACAGACATACCCTACTGATCATCCTTCTCCCTGGCCTCTCCATTGCCACTGTGTTTTAGGAGCCTGCTCCCTAACACAGAACAGAGTCCTTTTCCATATTTTCCTTCCTCTGAGTCCCAGATACCTCACACCCATGTCCACCAGAAGAAATCCCAAGTTCCTTCACTAAAAAAAAATTTTTGCCAAGTTCCATGAGACTCTCTTAAATTGTTTGAGATGTCAACATCCCAGTCTTAAAGGCCTTCAGATTTTTTTAACCAATGTCAAAAACAGTCAATGACAAGTTCATGACTTAGAGGTTCACAGCTAAGACAAGAGAGTCCTGCAAAGAAGCCCCTTGCAGAATCAAGAAAACATCTCCCCCAATGATTAACTCCTGTCCTGCTCTTAAAACTATCAGAAGCCAGTTCCTGGAGTATGGGAATAGTCACTTCACCTCCTCAGTTAGCCATCAAAGTTTTGGGAACAGTCAGCTCAGGTCTGGTAATTAGTCTTTAAAAAAACAAGTTGCCAGAAATCATTAACATTAACTGTAATCAGGAAGTTGTTGTTTTTGTTTTTGTTTTTTTCTCTAAAGCCTGTATCTATAAAATCAGGCTTTACCTAAGATGACTGTTAACTCCAAAATATGGAGAGCATCTTAGGACCTTTCAAAGAACGGAATGAGGGAGGCCCTGACACTAAGAATGTTGGTGTTCACTCACTGCGGAAGGAGGGAAAGGATGGAAAACACACCCTTTCATAATTATGGATGAACTTTCCCCACCTCCCCTCAGGTTCTCCCATCATTATTCAGGACTTGAATCACTGGAATCTCTTTTTTGTCAACTGATAAATGGCGTGAGTACTGGCTGCATGTCACTAATGGCTAAAGTGAATCGTCTGATTCAGTCTTTCAAAGATACAGCATAATGAAGAAATCCATCATCTGCCTGCCACGCCCCCCCCTTTGTATTATTTCCCAATGCCCTGTTGTGCGGAGGCAACGACCGTAGATTAAATAAATCCCCTCCAGCAGCCACCTTCGGATTGCACTCTCCATCTCCCAAACCCAGAAGATGTACCAATGCACAATTCCATGCCCAAAATATCACCTACTGTCCTACTATGGGCAGCAGATGAGAGTAGATCCATTTGGATGATGAAGCAGGCAAGAAAATATGCATAAGATACAGAACTTGGATATGTATATGGGAAACAGGTTGAATACACACTTGGAAAAATATTTGCAAACATAAAATGAATAGACAGTGGCTCGATTACATAAAATCTCTCTAAATAAGGGACTCTATTCATCAATCAATCAAGAAGCATTCCTTGTGTAACTCACTAATGTTCCTAGTGGATTGCAGCATATGCTGTGAGGTATAAAACTAATGCTTAAAGAGCTAACATATGAAATAAGTGCTCAATTATGTAGCTGACTGTAAGTTTAACAGGATTTCAGAGACAGTGAAATGACTACTGTGTCTCTCAGCTACATCTTTTTAATTATCTGCCCCCAGCCCAGCAATACTGTTGGTGAGATGTAAAGTGTAACAGCAAATAATTTAACTTCCACATATTCACGTCCCTCTTATTGGATGCTGGTCTCATTACCAACTGTTGCTCATTCTCCAGGCTCTGTACTGCCCAGATCTTCCACCTTGTTTACATTACCTACTGCTACTTTGTATCTCCATTTTTAGATTCTGATTCTATTCTCTCTGGTGAGGATTCCCTTGGATAGATAACTCAGTAAATCACCTCACTCACCCCCATCTGTTTGAGCTTCTACACTTGCATCATCCATTCCAGTAATGACTCAACCCTGTGGTTGGGAACCAGATTGTATTTCATTAGCCTCTCATCCCTGGGGCACAAAGAGCAGTGTGGAAACATGTGAGTATGCTGGATGCCCCAGTTGAGATGACTTCCTCTGAGTGAAAAAAGACCTCTTTCAGGACACCTGGGCACATTTTGGTGTGACTGACTGATATACATATATACACACAACTCACTCTTACCAACAAGGCACAATGCCACATCTGAACACCCTCCCAACAACTATATCTGAAACTTTTTTTTTAAGATTTTATCTATTTATTTGAGAGAGAAAGAGAGAGAGGGAGCATGAGCGGGGGAGGGGCAGAAGGAGACATAGACTCCTTGCTGAGCAGGGAAGCCTGATGCAGGGCTTGATCCTGGACTCTGGGATCATGACCTGAGCTGAAGGCAGCCACTTAACCAACTGAGCCACCCAGGTGCCCCACACCTAAAACATTTTTATAAAATCTGGATGTGCTATCTCAATTTCTAATTTATTTGGACAATTTTATGACCAGCTCAGTTGCCAACTGAGTCAGCACAAGAAGCATTTGTGACCTTCTGAATGTAGCCTAAATGTACTAAAGTGCTAGAGGGGTAACTATATTCAACCTGCTACAACAGCTCTAAGGTGTCAGGCTTTAACGAGCCTGTATCTCCAAGGGTACAATATGCACTCTCATGGGAGGGTAATGAGTAGAGGGCCAAGCAATACTTGAACCAATTTGTTATATTTACCCCTTTAGCTTACCCAGCTTACAATGCTTCAGCATCTAATGAACAACAACCTTTACAGCCTCTTGCAGAAGAGGTGAGGAAAGGAATGTAGTTCCTGGACTTGGGTTTTATACCCATATATTCATGCATAGGACCTGGCCTCCAAAAATCTTTCGTAGAGATGGGCCTAAGACAATAGCAAGACATTATCCTCGTGTAACATCAAATCATTTCATTTTTCAGTGACCCAAAGTTATATCCCGGGGCTATTGTCCTGATCCCTTAGGAGATGTGGATAATGCCAACAAAAATGTCAATAGACATAGGCTGAGTATCAGATTATCTTCCCATTCACAACCCACTTCTAGCGGTTAGATAACCAGGTATTGGGTCCTGTGGCTCTAGTCTATTCACTTCTGGTGAGAGGTAAAGAGGCCAGGGGACTCTTTGGTCCAGGTTCCCATGGCTCAAAGCTTAGCCAGAACTCTCAAGAACTCTAAAGCTTGACTTAAAGAACAAACAGGTAGGTAATGGGAGAAGTTGGGAAAGAATTAGGCCCATTCATGGGTCACTTGTCAGCTGAAGTTTAATAGAGAAGAGACAAATATATATAGACTAGCAAAAAAAAAAAATAATAAGGCTTTTGAAAGTGGGAGGGAAAGACACAGACCCCAGTCAGGTTCATTCCCACTGGTGGTGGAAAACTAGATAAATACCAAATATCCTTGTTGCTGGGATCCTTATAGCTTCTTTGAAGCCAAGACCACATCCATTAGAGCCTCTATTCTTGTATTTCTATAAGATGATGTCTGTCCTTCATATCCAGAAAACCTAGCATACGACCTATGTTTCTGAAGTGACATATCTAAGCTAATACATATCTCCCTTGGCTTCATGTTCCAGAGGTTTGTTGTATCTATTTATCACATATGTTGCAAATCTAACCTTCTGCTGACAATTCACCTGTATTAGGCTGCTAAGACTGCCATAACAAAACACCACAGACTGGATGGCTTAAGTAACAGAAACTTATTTTCTCACAGTTCTGGGGGCTAGAAATCCAAGATCAGGGGCAGGTTTGGTTTCTCTTGAGGTCTCTCTCCATGGCTTACAGATGGCTGCCTTCTTGCTGTGTCCTCACCTGGCCTTTCTTCTGTGTATGCATTCCTGATGTCATTTCCTCTTCTTATTAAGACACCAGTTCTATTACATTAAGGCCCCAACCTTATGACTTCATTTAACCTTAATTACCTCTTTATGGGCCCTATCTCCAAATACAGTCACATTGGGGATTAGGGCATTAACATGTGAATTTTGGGGGAGACACAATTCACTCCATAACACCACCTATAGGAAGACCCTGGGTTCAGCTGAATCCTAGAAATGGCAGAAGTGTTTAAGCTGAAGATGTCATGCACCTTTAAACTAGTCCAAGTTCTCCAGCATCTGAAAACAAGTTATGGTACACTTATGTTTCCATAGTTAGAGTAGCAACTGTTTTATCTCAGAGAGCTCCCAGACAAGGGCCTTACTGCAACATGCTTATTTTGGCTATCAAGGTGATTCTAGAAGCCTGAATATACCACCTAAAGATTTTCTGGTCAAGCCATCGTCCAAGTATCCATGGGCTTCCTCGAAGTTTAGGGGGGCTGCACCCTCTACAATTTGGCCAACAGCTCTTGTATATTCTAGGGATCCAGAACACTATCTCAGCACCTTTCCCAGAAGGCCCAGTCCTGAAGGCCACACTCCCTATGGGATCCCCCATCAGGATAATTTCACAGCTATGCCAGCCCAGTCAGATCTCATCTGATATACTCGACAGTGTTCTAACACCTAGAGTTAGCAAGAGTTGGTGGAGTTTCAGGACAATGCCAAGCACATTGTAAGCACTCAATACATTCCTGAATGAATGAATAAATAAGTGAATAAACCTAATCCATTTGGATATCCGGTGGCACTCTACCAAAGTGAAGTGCTATACAAATACCACTCTGTCAGTGACTTATATTTGGTATCCATTCTGACTGGTGGAGCTCAGGGCCAGTAAGTTGGAAAATACTTGTAATAGCACTTTTGCTTATTCCTGGGGAAAATATAGAGGTATCTATGATAAGTTCAAGGATTTCAGGGCTGACCAAGAAAAGATGGGACTATAAATAACAGTATTGCACAATTAGCTTTATTGGGCAGTGCTCAGACAGAGTTGCATGAGAGAAGCCCTCTTCCTTTCAAGAGGAATAGAAGACTTTTCAGAGACAGCAGCATAGGGCCAACACCCAGAAGATGAGGAGGGCAATGGAACTCTTGGGGGATAGTGAAATCAGAAATAGGGCTTGGATGCCTAGGCCATGTCACTCTGCAGTCTCTGGGCCAGAGAGCTCTAAAGGGCAGTAGCAGTTTGGGGTCTTCTACAGCAGAGAGTTTGTCTTATTTATAGGTGGCAGATATTAGATGTAACTTTGTGGGGTATATATGCTCTCAAAGGCTTAAAATATGCTTATTTGGGTGATATTTAAGGCAACTACATATGTAATATTTTTAGTTTGGCATCGGTAGTCTTTGAACTAACTCTCCCAGCCTGCTAAAAAGAAATAAACAATACAGAGGCCAATAAACAGGGGCCATTTTAGCCCATGTATATAATAGAGTCCTAGAAAACAAACAAGCCAAAAAAAGTGTCACTGGGGGGCACCTGGGTGGCTCAGTCGTTAAGTGTCTGCCTTTGGCTTAGGTCATGATCCCAGGGTCCTGGGATCGAGCCCCACATCGGGCTCCCTGCTTGGCAGGAAGCCTGCTTCTCCCTCTCCCACTCCCCCTGCTTGTGTTCCCTCTCTTGCTGTCTCTCGCTGTCAAATAAATAAAATCTTAAAAAAAAAAAAGTGTCACTAGGTTCCCTCAGACTCTTTGCAGAGAAATCTGTCACCTACTTTCCAAAAGAAGTTAGACACCAAAGGAAGATTGGGTTTCTTTACAAGTGACTGAAAGATAAGCCCTGGTGGTCAAGTGGAGATGGTGAGGAATTTCTGATAGTTGCAGTGGAGAGAATTCAGAATCTCTGGATTATCCTATTCCTGTGTGAAATGTACTGGTCCTATGATCTGTTTTACCCATGAACCCCTGTTTATAGCCCAGTTTTAGATGAGCCTTTCTAGAGCACCTGAGGTAAAAGAACCATCTATTTCTTGTATACCATGAATGCCAGACTGATAACCAGATGAAATGTGTAAACTATGCATTGCAAAACCATCTCAGATGCAGTTCTCCTCTTTCTTATGAATGTCCCTTCAAGCCAGGGTTAGCTCAATCCAATCGTTTATTATTCTACTTAGAATATACCATTTTATTGAAATCATGTATTTCTCTCTTAGACCTCCTGCATGAGATTTATGATTTATTAGGTAAGGTAAATAAAACATAATTCAGGCCCAAGGGTAGCCACTAGAAGCTTTTTGCCTTTAGTAATAAAAGAATGCTTAGTGGAAGACTGGTTCTTAAAGAATGGGTAAGTCAAGATAAGAGAGAAGAAGGAAGGAAGAGAACCCCAAGTTAGGAAAAAGATGAACAAAGCCTCTAAGCTCAGAATGAGCTGTTCAACTGAACCAGAGAGTGTATCTAATGAGAGCAGTTTGTGCAGAAAGAGACTAAATTATAGAGAAACATAGAGGCAAAGGAGTTTGGACTTAATTCAGGAGTCACTGGAAGTTCTCGTTCTAGTGATATTCTGTAAATATTGTTTGGGCATGGAACTGTGAATAAACGGCATAACATACCCTTACCTCAACCTCTACTGAATGCTGGATAAATCAGAATTATACCCAGGTACATCCACACAATAGAACCTACAAAAGCTTAGGCCACAAATAAAAGCCTTCTTAGTCCCAGAGGCCTTTTCTTAACTTAAGAAAGTTGCCTGGAAATGCATTATCCCTGAGAGAGTATTACCCCCTACAAAGAATTTAAGCTTGAAAAAGTTTGAGCTATCCTTTGTATTGAATCAGTCAATTTTTAAGCTCTTAAAGTTAGTGTAACTTCAATGCCAAAAATTTAGATGATATTTGGAAAATTATATTTAGGGCCCAGCAATTCCTAGACCACTTCTCAGATGCTTTCAAATTAAAGATCAATTGAAAACCACAGTCATGCATTCCAAATTTCAGTGATCTAATGGGCCATGGGCAAAGCAATATGTCTTTATTTTTACAGTGATAGAAAATAGATGTTTTGAAACCCTTTCATTTTCTTCTTTTTGAACTCTTTCTCTAGAACTGGACACTTGTAAATTCCAAAATTGCCAGGGACTCTTCTCTTCAAATACATGTAAGAAATATTGGGACATAACATTTTTTGTGTCAGCACTTCCTGGTTTCTTATTACACACAGAGAGATCAAGTAAAAACATTATCTAAGAATGAACAGAGAAAAATCACTGAGAACAGAGGAAAAGAATGCTCACCTTTTATGAACTTAGATATTCAGAGATCTTATATAAAAGTAAAATAGGATAAAAGGCTCTAGAGAAGAACAAAAGGACAAAAAATTGTAATGAATTTTTATTGAAAATAAAATTCTCAACAAAGAGTCACCCTTCATTTGCTTTAGTCAGAATAAGCTAGGTTATGCTGTGGTAATAAATAACCCTGAAACCCCAAAGACTTAACCCAAGAAAAGTTAATGTCTACCTAATGGAAAATCCATTACAGATTATAATGCCTCTCCAGGACATCTACACATGGTTGACTTCAAAGTTTTAAGCTTATCGTCACAACCCAAGTCCTCCTTCACAATTGCCAAGACAACAGAAGTAGCTAGAGGGGTACATTATAGCTTTTCAGTTCTTCAACCCAGAAGTGACACAAATCATTTATACCCACGTTCCATTAGCCAGGACTAGTCATTAAGCTCTGTTCAACTGCAAAGAGACCGATAAATACAGGGTACCAACGTTATTCAAATAAGAGAATAGTTGGTAGAAAGCCAAAGACAGAAGGAAGAAGAGGAAATAAGAAAAAAATGGGGGGGAAATGAACTTACAGAAAGGAGAGGAAGAAAAGGAATGGATGGAATTTAACCACAGATTCAGAACCAAGAATCTATAAATTCTGAGTTCTAGTCTCAACCCTACCCCAGTCTTATACAATATTTAGGTTCTCCCTAAACCTTAGGGTCCTTAGCCGTATAAGGAGAATTTCTTGAGATAGATGGGAAAAGCCCCTTGGAAAAATAATTATTCTAGAGAGTAAAGTTCTCTGAAGAGGAACTGGGTATATGCGTATTTATCAGAAACATAAGAGACAGAATTTAAAAAGTCTCACAGAAATGCAGAATACTCTGTGTTTTATGTATAAAAGATATAAAGACACTTGAAAATGCCATTTCCACCTATGGGCATCAACTGAATATTCTAAAGAACTTCTTTGCCTAAGAAACCACAGATTTGACATAAACATCCTGGGGAAGAAGGACCCAGGAGACAATGTTAGGACTCAAGTCTGCAAGTCTGTGATAGTAACCAAGCCCTATCACTAACTTTGACAGCTCTATAACTCAATTTTCTCATGTATAAAATAAAACCAGTGCTGGCATCATCTACCTGCAATAAGAAAGCTTTCTGAAAGGCTTAGAGTATTCTATAAAATAAGCACTAATCAGAAAATTGCCATATCCCCAAGGTGGCAGTGGCACCTAGAGGTTCCTTCAAAGAGTACCCTTGCTTCTAGAACCAGGTGGCATGGTCACAAAGCCATTTAAATTTTTTATATTATTTCTTAAGTGGGTACAATCTGATAATATTGTGCATCCCCTATTGGAAACACACTACATATTATATATCCTTGGAAAGGGTTTCTGTTTTACTACAGTCAAAGCTTATCTTGCTTAAATGTATATATTTAATATATGTTTATATACATGCTTATATCTTTGAATATATGTATACAACATTTATTGTGGGAGTATGTGCTTATATGTATGTTCTTGCCTCTGTGCCACCCCCCCTTCCCCACTCCCATTTGCCTCTTTGCTAGAATCCAGCCTAGAGGCACACAAGATGAATACAGGCCCTATGAATTCAGCAGCTTCATGTATTTGGATGCGCAAAAGCAGCAGTCATCTATCAAAGGAAGTGTATTGGACTAAATGGAGAGATTTTTAATAAGAGGCAAGGGGGTGCACTTTACCTAATAAAAAGAGCATAGAGAGACCCTGGCTGTGGCTAATGTGCATAAAAAATTCAGCCTGTCAGATCCTCACTTTTCTAATTCAGTAATCTAAATAATTTATTTGACATTTTAGCTCAAGATGACCTTTCTTAGGAAAAAATTACTGTTTTAAACTTTTAGCAAGTGCAACCCCAACCACAGAATCCCTACTGAAGTCTGCATTTTCCCAAATGAGCAAAGGTTAATCTCGTAGCACTCAAACACATTGCTGACCCTTTTAAACAGCTCACAAAATGTCATTTAATTTTTTAATCTAATTTCAATTATACTGTAATATTTGGGTTGAGTATTTTGTGGGGATGGGATGGGGATGTGAGATTCTAGTCAGGTTCTAATTAGAGAAGTTTAGGCAAATAACCCATTTTAAATAAAACCGGTATTAGATAGGGTCATGCATCTTCCTATGGTTTGAATAAACAGAATCAGGCACAATATGTACTAATACTGTGCACAATTTCCCTGAAGGATTAACAAGTAGGGATTAAGGTGGTTGATTCTTAAGAGAAACAACATGAGAATCCAAGGTTCTCAAAGGTGTGTGACTGAGGCAATTAGACGTTACGCCAAGCTACTCAAAGAAGACTCATGCCCTAATCCACAGTGTCCAATTTATCCTCAGATTCCATTCTAGGACAGTTCTGAATCAACCCAGGAGATCAGCAGGGTGACAGATGTCATAGACACATCACCCTCTCATCCATTCCACAGGAAGTTAGTGAAATCCCAACCTTTTCTCTCAAAAGCCATTTCTTAGCTTGCTAGCAGGTCAGAAAAACAAAAAAAGTGGAATTGTTAACATGAGGATAATTCGATATTCCACTCTGTGCAATAAGCTATCACTTGACCATTTCATCCCAGAAAGCTTACTTAGGAGATTGACAGATGTTGTAATACTTTCTTAACCAGGATCTCCTCCTACCCACACTGAAGGATAATAGAATTTGATCCTCTAAATTGACAAATATCCCATTTTCTGCAAAATTGTTCATGGTCATGTTTTAAGTAATGTCCTCATGGGAACAATGAGTGGCTTAAGTTTCTCTGTTATTTGCAAACCCAAAATACCATCACTGGTAGTTGTACCAACAATGTGAGTAGAACATCAAGCCAAGAAATGAAAGCTCTCCTTTCTCATTACCATGTCTCTTGATATAGCAACCCCTAGAGACACTGCTGCTTATTTTTTTCCTTACCCTGAAATATCACATTTCCCTTCATCAAAAATGCCTATAAACTAGTCTTATGAAAGTTTCCTCAAAAAATGAGTCTAGTACCTAACAATCCACAAGAAGATGAGCTATTCTCCTGCCTTTCCCCCTCGACCACTAATAACCAAATTTGCCTCCAAAGGAATGCTTAGATGATAAGAGACCCAGACACAAATAAGGGTGTTGGCTAATCATTTTTACTTTAAAATGTACATTTTTACAGGCACTATCATCACTGAGAACTGTGTGAAGTCTAGCACACCATGCTGTTTCATAAGTGAAAAATAATCCATTTCTGTTATTTTAGTTATATTCACCTCAAGGGTTCTCAACTCAAGGTATGTATCAGAATCACCCGAGGAGCACTGTGAAAAACACAAACCTGAGAGCCCCTCACAAATCCCATCAGACCTGTGGGTGTGGGCCCCATCTCATTTATTTTTAAATAGCTACACAGAACTTTTTATGCCTACCGATCCCTGGTTAAGAATCATTAACCGTTTTTTGCCTTTTATGAAATTTTTGTTGCCAAGAAAGGTAGAATTACATTTTTTTTCTTTCAGATGAAGTTGGTGTAGTGTATTTTTGGTTATCAAAATACTCATAGTTTGGGGACTTTGAAATGGCAAATATTCATGGTGTGTAAAAAAGCATGATACATAACTGTATGATCTTAATTACATTAAAATGCTTACTTGTGTAGATATACACATGGGACCTAGAAGTCAAACTGTAAGCTGCTTGTGATTATGGATGACTTCGTTCTTTGCTTCTTGTGTTTTTCAGTTTCCTTTTATGTACATGTTAACTTTTAAAAAATAAATTTTTTAAAAACCTAAAAAAAAAAGAATCATTAACCAGGTAAGTAAGTTTTCACATTGGTTATCTAGCATAATTAAAATAGTGAATGATTATGTATCCTGAAAAAGAGAGTTCCCACCATGTCATAGTTAAGAGATAATCATTAAGAAGAGATGAAAGCATTAAATCCTATACAAAAGTCCTCTTTAAAAATATATCCATAACAACATTTCATGATGTGTTTTAGTTACTATTATAAAATACATCATATCCCTGGCCTGATCATTGTTCAGAGTACTTGCCATAGAAATTGCTGTTGCCAGAAATCACTGCCATTCGTTGAATAAAAACACAGAGTCAATCTCTGGTATATATATAAAACAACAACAACAACAACAAAAATCCTACACAGTATTGCACAGCCATAGCACTTGTAGAATAACAAAGAATTCTGCCTGCGAGTTAACAAAGAATTCTCCCACTCCAAACTTCCTAGTTCTGATTAAGTGCTAAAGGGAATAGTTTGGGATCATCTTGGAAAAAAAACACAGAACACCAAAAACTAGTTCCTAAAAACTCCCTTTTTTTGTTCTTCTCTCACTCCTCTAAAAGATTTTAGAGGACTCTTTCCACTATGACATCTTAGATCCCAAGAGTCCTGGCTGCCCCATGTTTTGCTAGAAACACTCTTCCCAAAGCTTGATCCATTGAACACAAGTTCCGCAATAGTACTGAAACAAAATATTTCAAGGATCAAATAAGTTTGGGAGATCCAAATGCATGTGAGCATAATAAGTCTCTGGGAAACTTTTTTTTTAAGGTTTTATTTATTTATTTGACAGAGAGAGACAGCGAGAGAGGGAACACAGGCAGATGAGTGGGAAGCTGAGCAAGGAGCCCGATGAGGGGTTCGATCCCACCTGGAATCATGCCCTGAGCCAAAGGCAGATGCTTAACACAACTGAGCCTCCCAGGCACCCCTCTGGGAAACTTTTTTTTTTAATTATGTTATGTTAGTCACCATACAGTACATCATTAGTTTTTGATGTAGTGTTCCATGATTCATTGTTTGTGTATAAAACCCAGTGCTCCATGCAATAAGTGCCCTCCTTAATACCCATCACTGGACTAACCCATCCCCCCACCCCCTTCCCCTCTAAAACCCTCAGTTTGTTTCTCGGAGTCCACTCTGATTCCCCCCCCTCTTCATTTTTCCCTTCCTTCTCCTAATCTTCCATGCTATTCCTTATGTTCCACAAATAAGTGAAACCATATAATTGGCTTTCTCTGCTTGACTTATTTCACTTAGCATAATCTCCTCCAGTCCCATCCATGTTGATGCAAAAGTTGGGTATTCATCCTTTCTGATGGCTGAGTAATATTCCATTGTATATATAGACCACATCTTCTTTATCCATTCGTCTGTTGAAGGGCATCTCAGCTCTTTCCACAGTTTGCCTATTGTGGACATTGCTGATATGAACACTGGGGTGCATATGGCCCTTCTTTTCACTACATCTGTGTCTTTGCAAAGGGTAAATACCCAGTAGTGCAATTGCTGGGTCATAGGGTAGCTCTATTTTTAATTTTTTGAGGAACCTCCACACTGTTTTCCAAAGTGGCTGTACCAGCGTGCATTCCCACCAACAATGTAAGAGAGTTCCCCTTTCTCCACAACTTCTCCAACATTTGTTGTTTCTTGCCTTGTCAAGTTTTGCCATTCTAACTGGTATAAGGTGGTATCTCAGTGTGGTTTTGATTTGAATTTCCCTGATGGCTAATGATGCTGAACATTTTTTCATGTGTCTGTTAGCCATTTGTATGTCTTCTTTGGAGAAGTGTCTGTTCATGTCTTCTGCCCATTTTTTGACTTGATTATTTGTTTTTTGGGTGTTGAGTTTGAGAAGTTCTTTATAGATCTTGGATATCAGCCCTCTGTCTGTAGTGTCATTTGCAAATATCTTCTCCCATTCCGTGGGTTCCTCTTTGTTTTGTTGACTGTTTCTTTTGCTGTGCAGAAGCTTTTTATCTTAATGAAGTCCCAAAAGTTCATTTTCGCTTTTGTCTCCCTTGCCTTTGGAGACGTGTCTTGAAAGAAGTTGCTGTGGCCAATGTCGAAGAGGTTACTGCCTATGTTCTCCTCCAGGATTTTGATGGATTCCTGTCTCACATTGAGGTCTTTCATCCATTTTATTTTTTAAGGATTTATTTATTTATTTATTTGAGAGAGTGAGAAGAGAGAGAGAGAGTACATGAGAGGGGGGAGGGTCAGAGGGAGAAGCAGGCTCCTCGCTGAGCAGGGAGCCCAATGCGGGATTCGATCCCGGGACTCTGGGATCATGACCTGAGCCGAAGGCAGTCGCTTAACCAACTGAGCCACCCAGGCGCCCTCTTTCATCCATTTTGAGTTTATCTTTGTGTATGGTGTAAGAGAATGGTCTAGTTTCATTCTTCTGAATATAGGCAGTCCTAAGGGGGAAATACATAGCCATCCAAGCCTCACTCAAAAAAATAGAAAAATCCTGAATTCACCAACTAACTTTACACCTTAAACAACTGGAGAAAAAACAACAAATGATGCCTAAGCCATGCATTAGAAGATAAGTAATTAAGATTAGAGCAGAGATCAATGAATTAGAAACCAGAAATACAGTACAGCCGATCAACGAAACTAGAAGTTGGTTCTTTGGGAAACTTTTACTAGAGAAATGAAACCTCTTTATAGCCTGGCTTTCCCAGTCTGTGAAATATGGGTCCTTATTTCATATGATGCATTAATATCCAATGAAAAGCTCCACAAAATACACTTTAAGAAACATAATTAACAGCTCTGAATCAACAAAGATTGCCATCTTTTCTACCTCTGTGAAATTGTTGATATCAATAGAATTAAAATAAGTAGCAGAGTCAGTAGTAAGTAGATATATCTGTACCTTCCTTTAGAATATGAAAAACAGCTTGAAAATACAATTAATGAAATTGGAGAAAGTGGAAGAGAGGGAGGAATATGTACCTGAACAAGATGTTATAGACTGAGAGTACAGATCCAGGAATCCCTTTGTTTTTGAAAGCTCAGTGGCATCCTAATGTAATCAACTGTCTCTCCTTTCTTCTTAACTTTGAGTAAACTTGCTTACTATGCGTAAGTGGGAAGATGGGAAACAATTTAATTACAAGGTCCAAGTTCCCCCAAACTATGACATCAACACAGCCATTAACATTAACATTCAGATCTCAGTATGACCAACCTCCATTCATTCAGGTCCCACCCTCAAAGCCAAGAACAAAGTGCTACAACTTCCAGTGAGCTACTTGTTGGTAAGGGCCTTATCGCTGGCTGTTTTCAGATTACCTACATTATCCGAAAGATTTAAAATAAGTATCAGAACTGTCTGAAGAGGTGGTGTCAGATGGAAAACTGGGGTTTAGGGAAGTTCAATAACTTGCCCCAGTACTTGGAGAGCTGTGATTGGAATTCAGGATAGGGTCGATATTAAATACTCCACTCGAACAACACAATGCCTGTTCTCTGTGTTCCCATGGATTGGCCCTGGGAAACCAAACCTGGAGTTCTGACTGAAATACTGAAAACTGGCACTCTGTCATCAGCTACTCCAACAAAGACACTATGGCCACCACCAACACTGCCACCATCCACAGTCACCATTGCCTATGTACTGATTCCTGCTGAGCAGCCAGTGATAGTTGTGTAAAAAAGAATGCTGACTCCTTTCTTCCTTCTGCATGATGGTGAACTGGGGCTTCATCTCTCAGAGAGGTCCAGATCTCTGTGAGACAAGCCTTCCCATTCCTCCTACTATCCAATCTACAGTTGCTGCCAGCCACCCATCAAAATGGAATCCTGTACTCTCAGTATCCACCAAAGGACAAAGGAGAAATAATACCACTGTCCCTTTGGTGTTGGTAAAAACAAGGGAAAATAAAGACAATTTCCCTATCTCTATGTATTGATAGCTCCAGAAGGGGGCTAAATGGCCTACTGCCAAAATATTCCGGTATTTTGAGAAAGAGCTCTTTCAACAAGCACACACGTCCCTTTCATCTACCAGTTTACACATAGCTGACAGGAGAATGGGTTACAAAATCTTCATGAAAGCTGTAACACTGCCACCAAGATTGCATTTAGCTCGGAGGCCCCACTGCTAATTAGAGGTTTGTGTCAGACTCCCTCTGTCATTATGGAGAGTAATCTCTTTTGTTTCTCTCACCTTATCCCTAAAACATGGCTTTTATTCAGTCCCTCTTCCCATCCCTACCTTCCACCATCTGAACGTACTTCCCCTTTAATATGACTTCTCAACAGTCCCTTGCCCCTCTCATCCCTAGCCTCTGTCATTCAAATCTTCCCCAGACCACTGCCAGGAAGCTCCACAAACCCCCAGGTAAACCACTGGCTTGGAAGAGATAGTGTGGGGCAAAGATGTCACCTCTATTCATATGCCTGTTGAGGGTAAGTCATGACTGAGGCCACCTGACTATACGAGCTCTTGATTCCATTCAGTCCCAACTCCTTCCCTGGGAACTTGTTCCATGTCTTCAACCCAGTCCTCTTGTCTGGCTCCTCCTGTGAGCATATATAGGCTTATTAAGCCCTTGGTCTTTTACCTAGATCTTGAGAATGCCTTCTCTCCCACCCTCCTTTCATTTTCAAACTCCACTCTCCATGAACTGATCCCTGACTTTATACCGTAAAGAGTTCGATCTTCTTCCTTGAAACTGTCATAGCACACTAGGTACTTACCTTCACAGATAGCATTGTCCTTGCCAATTTACAACTCTCTTTCTATCGCTCCCCTTGGAGAGAGTGTTTCAAGGGTAGAGAGAGAGACTGTGTTCTATTCATCTTCACATCCCCAAAATTTTAACACAGCGTTTGCCTCATCAGTGGGCTTTTAACGACTGCTGACTGAATGAATTTGTCTGTTGTGCTTAAAAGAAGTGATGGAAATCCATGTTGAGAGAGAAGGGTAGGGCTTTCCAGTTGGGGGCGCAGCAGGGAAACTGTGTGTTCTCATGGAAAGGATTCTGCAGAGGCAGGTAATCAGGAGTTTAGGTTCTCTTGCCCAAGCTCTCCCATTAACTACGTGACCTAATTTAAGTCAATTACTACCTCAGATGATTTAATCATCTGAAAAATGAAATAAAGACAAAACTCAGTTACCTCCAAGATCCCTCTCATCTCTTAACTAAATTAGCTAACTTCTCTAAGAATCAATTTCTTCATCTATAAGTAATACATATTCTTCTATCATAGGATTATGGGTGGATTATAAGAGTTGATAGATGTACAGCATTTAGGAAAGCACCACTTACATGCAAAGTATTCACCAAGTAAAAGACAAACCAAGAATGAATCTAAATTTGACTTCTCAGCTTGTTACTTAAGTGTTGACTAGCTATGACCTTGAGACTCCCTACATCTTATAAGTAAGCCATAAGCTCACTCACAAGTGTGAGTGCCAAGATAGTCTGTTTTTTATGTCTCAGATCTGCTGTTTCTGCCAAGAGAACCAACCATTCTTCCATACAAAGAAATTTGGCATTGCAATAAACTGGAATGCAGGATATTAAGTTTTTGGAAGTCCATCTTGATATTTATCCTTTACCAACTTTAGTAAAGCCCAGAAATAATCCATGATAAGTTTTTCTCAATTCTAAGGAAAGGAGTGAGAGGATCACAGTGCCCTAGAGGAAAGAAGTTGATGCATTCTGACCTCTTTCCAGACAGGAGCTGGATCTGTCATAAGCCTGCTTCTTCAGGAGCTAGAAGGGAAAAGAAAGGAATAACGAAAAATCAAATTTCCCTCATTCTGAAATCATCATTTTGATTACCACTGCTATGTTCTCAATCAACTTCCTTCCTTTTCTCTCTAGCGAACCTTTTTTAGCGAGCTTTCTAAGAAGCGCTTTACCTCAGTCTTAACAGACCAACAAGTAATAGAAGTGGGTGAGCAGGCAACCTTGATCTTCCTCTCACTAGATCAACTCCCAGATTAAAAGGCTTAGTAACAGAAACCTCTCACCCCCATCAAAGAGCTAACTCACTCTTCAGAGAGACTATGAAATTATTTACCACCTCTTCTACATCAGACAGATTCTATATTTAAGCCCTCCATTCAATGAGTGGCACAACAGATAAAGGAAAAACACAGCACTCTGTTCAGGATGTCCTGAGAACAAGTCATGCTGCCTAACCATTGCTAGGAAAAAGAGCAAATGGGGCTCTTGGCATGTGCATGCCCAACTACATTGTTCCAGCCACTGATAAAGATAAGGCAGGACAGGAGATTTGGGCTACAGGTTGCCACTCGTCAAAATTAGTAATAAAGAGCTTGGAAGACACTGGAGCAAAGCCATTCATCCTAGCTGCTCTCGTTATTTTTAATATGCCTTTGTTCACTTTCATTTCCCTTTAAGAATGGGGCAAGTCCTTATAAGAATTTATGATTTTTCTGTCCCAATGCGCCTACTCTAAAGTGTTGTACCTGAAATGGCACCACCTTACAATGCCCTTGGCTTCCTGGGCCAGTAGACCCTGCCCGGTGGGCTGCTCCTCCCAAACCAACAGGAACAGTGGGAGAGCACAAAAGATGGTGGCCCTCACCTGACCACAAAGGAGGCAACCTTTAAAAGGAGAAGCAAGCAGCCTAATTTCCCTTTTTTCTTCAAGGCAATGGTGAGGGGTTTTGATCTTTCCTGGGTTTGTTTCTCAGCCGGCCCTCTTCCTTTGTCTCGCCTCTTTCAATGAGATTCTGCAGTTTCATTTTTTCTGACCAGAAAATGTAGTGTGATTCTGTAAATGTTTTCTTGCTGTTGTACTTTGCAGACCATTTTCTTCCTTGTTTTTTGGGGGCCTGAATCTGCCTTTGGTCACACTATCTGCTCCTCTATGGTCACCTCGGAGAAGATTAACCCTTTCATTAAAAAAGCCTGGCCAGGGTCAAACCACCGCCTGACTAGGGACTCTTACAACCCTTTGATCTCCCAGCTATGGAGAAATTATTAGCAAATTCTAAGCCTTCCCATGTGATTTGTTTTTGTAAATTTGTAGAAATTATTCCTAATCCTATTACGTGGCCTAGGGCAAACCTGCATTAAATATAGGAGACTTTTTGTTATGTGGCAGATGGATAATAAAGGAATGCTGAATGCAGCTCCATTCCAAGTTATGGGAATCTGGACACTTCATCAGCATTCTCTTAATCCTCTGCCATGGCTCCGCCTTTGATGAATGCTCTCATTTATGACCACTGATGCCGCTCACTTAATTTCAGAGAAGAAAAATAATACCTAGCTGTTAATGTGAATATTTGAGTTTATGGCTGTACAATGAATAATTGTGACATTATCAAAGGAACATCTCCTTATACATTATTCAGTTGTATAGACCACATTAACCAGAGATTGGAAACTTGCAATTTTGCATCTTCCATCTTCTTTGGAACGGAGACACCACGCAGACAAAAGTCAGTGTCTCAAACCAAATTCTACCTGACAATGCGTATCAGCCCGCACTATATTTTGCTCATTGTGGTGCCAATCTCCTATCTTACCAATGACATTTTTTCAAAGAAAGAGGGGATTTCCTAGAGACTCGACCCCATGCAACTTCCATAGCTTATTATCGAGTAGGAAAATGTAGTCCTGGTTCCTGCTTTAATACTGATGGCATGGAGGATGTCTTGAGGGTTAGACTGAAAATTAAGACAGCACACCTTTGCTGCTTATACTTTATATATAAACTGAGGGTCTTTTTCAATGTATGTTTGCACTTAGAAAGCAAGAGGGAACATTTGCAAGTCATCCATGAATCACTGAATCTTTGCTGGGTTCAGCCAGGCAGAGATCATGCTAGTACCATTAGGGACAATCATGCAGAATCACTTGCTTCTCTGTTAGAGCGATAGATGTGTCTCGGCTGCTTCAGCATTTACGCCTTTGTTTCTGGGCAGGTAGGGGGTGAGGCACCAGCAAAAGGAGGTAAAGAGTGGGATGGAACATTTTCATTGTAAAAACTCACTGAATAGTGTTTTTAACTAAGACATGTGTAGAGGATGTGCACAAGCATGTCATTTGAAAATGCCAGGAATATTTCATTAAAGAGCAAATTTTATTTTATAAGACAGCAAATGCATGTATCAGACTAGGAATAAGACCTTTGCGCTACTGCCTTTTAAAAAATACTTCCATTTTAATTTAATTTCGATAATGCTTGGTAAATAGACTTTGGGGCTGAGATCAGATTTCCCTAATGATGTTTTTCTGCATTGTTATTTGGATAATCCTCGTGAGATCAGTTATATTCATTGATGGCAAAATGCCTGCAAATGGTTTGTGAGACTTGGGAGGTGTTCTCAGGTAAATGAAATCAGCAATATGTGTCATTTTTCCAGTTTTAGTAAGCCATAAGCTGATCGTTTTCATATCCTGCTGGTTTCTACACGGTAGTCAATTTATTGGCACAAACCATTAGCTGAAAGACTGTAGAAAAGAAGTATTTTAGCCTATTTTCAGAAAATTCATTACAGGGGTACACTATAGCATTTATGATGGTTCAATGCCAGATGCAGGTGTAAACAGGGCATGAATGGTGCTATTGAAACTGTGTATGATTTAGTAATGCATACTGTAAGCTATGCACAAGACTTCTAGGTAGTTTGAAGAAGGGCTCTAGTTGGTCTTCATTTTAATATTATATGAAATTGGGGTGCCTGGCTTGTTCAGTCTGAAAAGCATGTGACTCCTGATCTCGGGGTCATGAGTTCAAGCCCTATGTTGGGTGTAGAGATTACTTAAATAAATATTTTTTAAAATATATCATATGAAATCAGTGAACTGAATATGAATAGCAAATTCGAATTTACTAGGCAAACAAGGCTGTCTCACCCAGAGCTCCTAAGACTGATACTGATGCCACTGAGAATCAGGTGTGGACTCTCAAAACCTCTGAGAATGATATAAAGTAAACAAATATCCTTAGCTAAGGAAATTGCAAAGTTACTTCTTTAATGAGTGACTTGGTATGTGTCCTCAACCCACAGGTCATCATTTCGCTTGTGCTGGTTGTTACCCTTAACAGATTAAAATGCCTCTAAAAACAATACTACCTGCCATTCTACCAGGATTTATCAGTGGCCATTCTGGATTATCTACTCCAAAAAAAGGAATGAAAAAGAATGGAAACTTAGATGGATCCGTGTATCAGCTCCATTAAGAACCAACAAATACTGCATCTGGTGCCAACTTAACACAAATGTCCTCTGCCTTACCAGAACTGTCTTATTACTATCCGGGAGAGAGGGAGGGACACTCTATGCCTGTGGCTCTTAATGCTGGGCATCAGAAACCTGTGGTGTTTCAAAAAACACGGATGTCAGTTTCTCACCCTAAATCTACTGAATGAGATTTTCAGGAGTGGAAATCTAGCCTCTGAATTTTTTTTAACATTCCACAGAGCTGATTCCGATTCACAGGCATGGTTGGTAACTGCCCCACCATAAAAATGAATGCCACATTTACCTTTACTTCAAAGGCATAGTGGTAGAGGGAAAAGGGCATCAGCTCTGAAGTCAAACAACCTGAGATTCACACTCTGGCATGCCTCTGACCGGCCGTGGGCTCTTGGACAAGTTATTTCCACTCCTTTTAGTCTTAGTTTCCACCTCTGTAAAATGGGGATAATCCCCACTTAAATCACAGCACTACTGTAAAGTTACTATTACAGGGCTCAAACCCAGTAGGCACTCAATCATTAGGGCTTTTCAAATGAAGTTGAGCTAATAATTCCCCATTATACGAGGAGGAGGAAGAGAAAAGGAGGGGAGGGGGATCAAGTTTGCCAAGCCTTCCTGTACTGAAAACAAACAGGCTTTACTTCCCAAATAATTCACTTGTATTCTGAAAACAAAGCAACTTTTCAAAATAGTCCCAACTCTTTTTCCTTCCAAAAAATACGACAGCTTAAAAAACAAACAAACTAGCTAAAGTAGAACTTGTTTTCGTTGTCACTTAAAGTGGGCAGGGAAGAGAGAAGAAAAAGAGAGCATCTTAACACTTCCTCTAAGACCTTTATCTCTCTCTGAGGATAATTTAAAAGAATAAGACAAAGCCAAATAAGGCATCATAGGCAAAGGCTGTATATGTTTTTTTTTCATGTGGGAAATGAAAAAAAGAAAATACCATGCAAAGTGGAGTTGAGAGGTTGCATGCCACAATCACAGGAGCTTTCCTGGGCAAAAATACATACATACACACAAACACACACACATACATACACATACATGCACACACATGCGTACACATGCATGCATACACACACAGGTGCATACACATACACACACACATAAATACAAAAAGTAAACATGGTACAGTAATAGAGATAAATGTACTCTTTCCCCAACCGTGCTGGTACTACACTATTTGGGACGGATCTCTTGGCCTCACTGATGTTTTTAGAAAGGCAGAGCAACCGCTACAGGGACTCCAGACCCACAGACAGAAATCTGCTACTTTAATCTAATATGCCTGGTGTCAGTGTTCTTTTGTGCAAACACATCTATAACAAATGGGTTGGGAAGCTCACCATCTATATCATGTGCAATAAATTATACTTTCCTGAAATGTTGCCTCGCTAAAATATGCTAAGAAAGCTGTGAACAATATTTACAAATAGTTCAGATGTCACAACAAAACACCCACCACTCATACATTCCTACATTTCGCTATAATAAATGTGGTAATAGAGGATACCGCTCTTAAACATTAGAAAAGTATTCTTTTCAGAGACATAATTGGGAAAAATTCTTAAAATTTATAGAAAAATTATTTTTTCCCCTTTCCTCAAGAACCTGCTCTCTCAACTGTCAAGGCAACAGCCTCAATTTTGCTTGCTTCCAGCATCTCCTTGCACAGCAGGCTGTTAGTACTTCTTTTTATTTTGGTACATTGTTAATTTCCTGACAAAGCAGAAAACTTTGTTTTCTGTTATCACATACTACTGACGTTTTTAAAAAATTGATGCAAACTAACAAATGCTATGTCATTTCAGGGAAGGAGACAACAGTTGCCTTGAATATAGGCCAAATGATCTGACTGTGTTTTAATCTGCAAGGTGAGTGGCCAGATAAGGTCACTGGGAAAAAGCTGGCTACAGGGGAGTTAAGTGTGTCTAAGAGCTAGAACGGGTAAGGAGAAGGCCCTATATCATAACTCAGTTTGCCTGCCTCAAGAATCCATGTTATTTCAAAACAAGACAAGCATGAGAAGGAGCTTTCAAAGTAAAGTGCAGGATACAAGTGAGATGCTATTTTGAAAAAAGTAGAAACAATTTACAATATGAGAGATGTCAAAAGTAAGATATTTGAATATCAGGGCATTTTTACAGTGAAAGAGGTCTTTCTATGATCTAAGAGAGAGATCAGGAAAAAGTGCTTCCCCAAAGGAATACAAAAAGTTTTCCAATTTAACTGTTGTTGATCTTGTTCATAAAACAACACTCAATTTCAATATTGTGGTGCTTATAAAAATCTGTAGTCCAGCTATTGATACTATGTTTCTATACACTGGAGAATCAGCCACATGTTATACTCATACTTTTCACAGAGTGATGATGAACATATAAAGAGAATCACTCTTTTAATCAAGGAAATCAAATATTTTTAAAGTAAAGCATCTGGTTCATTAGCTCATTTGCAGCTGCTTTGCTAGCTAAGGACAAAAACCTCTCTTTTCTACTCTTGGGTCTGTTTTCTAAACTCCACCACGGGTATTTTGTAGCTTAATTAAACTAACCCACATTCTAGAGGCAGTACTTGAGAAATAAAATCCTCAGTTCTTAGTTCCCCCTAATGCAAGCACCACCCTCTCGGCTGCCTTTTTGGCACAGTAAGTACAGAAAACAGAATCAGGTGAAAAATAAATGTGTTTACCTACCATCAAAACACCTTTCAAGTCCAATACACATTTTTGTTCTGTTAATGCCAACACAAATATGCAGGCACTGTGGTAAGGGGTGTTTTAAAATATAGCTAGACAGACCGATTAAAACGCGCTGCTTTCTTGCTGCCAAATTCCTGCCTATGGGGAGCAATTAAATGTGCCGTCCGCGCATTCAAATACTGAATAAAAAGTGAATCTTGTATCTCTGCCATTTAGACAAGTATAATTCCAATGGAAAGATTTATCAACAACTCTCAGGCAGTTGGGGGGTTTAGATTTTTTTTTTTTTTTGTCAAGCAGCGCAAGCACCCATACTGCATCTGGACTCCGTTACAAAGTCACACAGGGAATGGGAACACCAGGAGAAGGGTGCTCATTTTGGCCGATGAACAAGCAAACCCAAACATCAAGGACACAGCTTTGAACAAATAAACCACTTCATGCTACACTGAACACACATTAACAGTACCCAGGAAGATAATCAAACAGTAGAAGAGCTACTTTATTGTGGCTTCTTTGCAGTTAGAGAAGTCAAATGTAATTGCAGAAGCCCACAATTGAAATTTTTTTAATGTGAATTTATTCCATCAATGCCATATGAAATCACCAGAGGTTTCCTGCATGACAAAA
The DNA here is from genome assembly GCF_029215605.1 of Mirounga angustirostris. Lineage (NCBI taxonomy): Eukaryota > Metazoa > Chordata > Mammalia > Carnivora > Phocidae > Mirounga > Mirounga angustirostris. The sequence continues at coordinate 65,178,269 of NW_026991717.1, read as the reverse complement.
GACCCCAGCATTTAAGGAGATTTGAAAATAATAATAGAATTACAAATTAGTCAGAAAACAAAATGATTCTAGAAGATTTGGTGCTGACATTTTTACTTTTAGATTCAAAAATTTTTTTTTCTGACCCATTGATTATTTCACGTGTGTAGGTCTGTGATTGCCAGGGAGAGAGATGGTTGATGGCTGGTATTACATTGCCCCAGTTACGACACTTCCACCCCGACTGCCTGGCTTCAGTGATCTTTTGGGGATGACATTTCAGCTTTGGCCTGGGTCCCCATCAGCCTCTGAGGCAGAGTCCAGGCAATGATCTTTCTGGGACTTGACTAAATGCCTAGTTAACTACAAGGTTACTCACACTGGAGCAGGTCACAAAGAAACATTCAAGCCCCCAGATGTCTTTCTTCTTGCCTCAAACAAAGCAGATGTCTTAGATTTTTGCAAGGCTGTGTGTAATCTACTCTGGCTTTGCAATTAAGAAAGTATATATTTACCATGTCTTTGGACATTTTGTCCTCGTTGTTTCAAGGGGAAATCTTTCTTTCAAGTGCATATAAATCAAATAACATTTGAAACTTTGCAAGTAATGGATGCTTCTTCATATAGATTTAGGATAAAATGTGGGAAGGAAAACTGCTTTTCTAATTTACCTATCAGTTTACTCAGATCACAGATATCGCAAGATTATCAAGCTTTGTGCTTTTAATAAAAGGCGAGTTGGTTAATACTACTGAAATCATTACTGAGCATTTCTATTTTGGTATCTACTTTCAAGACTTACAAACAGATGAATTCACACCAAGCTGAGAACTGGCAGACAGATTAATATGCCAGAGCTTTGTTCTTAATGAATTTTGATGTTTCTATTTCAATATATAAAAACATTTTCACATGATCTTAAAAGAAATATTTTAGTTTCCCAGAACTAAAGAAAAATGAACAATAAATAGTAGAGTATCTTAATTGCCATTGAGGATATCTGAATAAAACTCAACCTACATAGGTTTTATGTACATGTACATACATATATATGAGAAATATACATGTAGGTATCATACTCTAAAAGGAGTTGTATCAATTCAAGTAATTTGATGCATGTCTTCACAGAACCTCTCCAAAACCCACTTGGAAGTTTTTCTAAATATGTTTTTTCATTTCATTCTTTATTGATTCCAAACATTACAGCTAGCTGTTAAGTAACCACTGTCCTTAAAGCATTATAAATATTCATTTTTAGACAATAAAGTCTTTTAAAATCCTCTCAAAGAATTTCAAGTTATTGCAAATAGATAAATCACTGCACACCTAAGTCTGTATTTGCATAGTTAAATTATGTATTGTAACAGAGGAGTCTTTTACTTCTATTATATCAAGACACACACTGGTATGTTTCCATGAATCTTTCCTTTAGGGGCTGCAGCGCTATCATAATAAAGTCAAATACCCCATATGCCACTACAGGTGCTTCATTTTCACCTGGGATGGACTCGGAGAAAAAAGCAAACTGTACCAGCCCCAGAGTCTGAATTCCTCTCTCTTAGCAGCTCATGTCACCTTCATTGTGGTAACTGAATTGCTCTTGTTCGGTGGATTAATTTTAACAGACTTTCTCTTATTTGCATAAAGGCAAGATTAAAAGCATCTTTGAAAAAAATCTTAATACATATTATGTTACCATTGAGTTTTTTAGCTTTATTTCTCTTTTTTTCTCTACAAGTGCCCTGAAGTGATTTCAAGATTTTTCTAGGATACATTCTAGGATAAAGTTTTTTATAAAGAGAAGTTATGCCATCCTGGTGTGTCAACTGCAGTGGCTATAGTCATTCTTCTTTAAATTTAAAACACTGCTGAAACACAAACTTATTTTAATACTTTAGCCAGTTTTTGTGATTTCATGTATATTTATGAGATTAATTTTGGGGGGTAGGGTTATCTTCAATCTGATTCAATCAATCACTAAAAGCATCAACTGAGGTTTCTAGTTGTCTTCACAAATGTCTAATATCACAAAGATTGCTGAAATAAAATTTCCACCCAAGAAAAGCCTATCTTCACAAAATATCAAATTTCTAAAATATAAAACAATCCATAGAACATAGCTGTCCCCCTTTTACATAAAACACTTTGTTGTTAGATTATTGGTCAGGAAGTATTTTTTCTTTTTTCTTTTTTTTTTTTTTTTTTTGTATTTATTACTTGGTTTGGTTTGGTTTGGTTTTTGTTTTTACTTTGTCTTTAAGTAAATGCCCAGGGAAGAATTTTTTATTTTACATGACTAGAGACTTGATTTTTATTTCTGGTGTTCTAAGAAATCAAAGGCGATTTAGAGTACAATAAAGAATAAAAATGTGATCAATTGAATAAAGTATTTCTGTGAAGTCTGAACAAAGTGGAAATGTGAATTGCAGCCCCAAGTATTTAAATAAGCTATTACAAAAGGAGTGCTAGAAACCATTATACTGTGTGATTTCTTGTGAATAATGGAAATGCTATCAGATATTTTTGTTTTAAATGGAATAAATGTTTGAGAGAGATGGTGTTCAGCCATTGTAACCTTCCACACCACTAGTATTAGTACCGTTATAACTTCATCTTTTGAAAGAGACATACACTAAAAAGAAATTCACGAAGTTATAAAAAGAAATGCAATTTAAACCTATCCTTCATCTCCATCATTTGCAAGTGGATCATCTCTCCTATAAGGACACTGATAAAGACTTTCAAGCATCCTTATCCTGAGAATTCTCCTGTCAGAGCTAAACAACATTACAGTACTCTTTCAGGATAATATGCCTCCTCCAATTCAGAACGCCATGCATTGACAGTGCTCTCAGAAGTTCTCAAAGAAATTAAAAATACCTTTACTATAAATAGACTGCCAACACCTTTATATTAATTGAATTTGCCATCTTCCAAAGATCCTTTGGTCTGGTTAGCTAAAGGTTAATATAATTTGGCCATTATCCATTTAAAATAATTTAAATAAAATCCATGTTGCATAGAATAAAATCATATTTGGTCAATCAATAAGGATCATGCCTAATTATACTGGATTGCTCCCAATTCCCTATTTGTAAATAACATTTCCCACTAGGAATGGAAACTGAAGGAGGCATTTCAGATATTTTTCTGTTGGATTCTGTTTTACTGTGAAGTAGAAAGAACACTGAACATAGTTAGGGGCTGGTAGAAGTCCTAACATCACCACTGTGTGTGTCCAGACAAATCCCTGCATATCTGTGGATCCTGGTCACTCTTTACATAAAAAAATGACTAGATGATCTAGAAAACTCTCTGCTCTCCTATACTGATGTGTCCCATCTGAGTAAATGTTAGTAGGAGGGCGTTTCGGGTAGACAATGTGGAATGTATGCAGAGAGAATGTCATTATACAGTGGATCTTCAGAAACCATGTTTTCCCAAAGTCAGCATGCCTCAGTCAGAACCCAGTAGCATTTTGCTATAATACAAACGATTAAATATGCAAAGTTTTCATCTGTCTAAACGACGAGGAATATACCAAGATTATTTAAGGTTATTTAGATATTTAACCAGAGCATTATCATTTTTAATTGATTACATTTAAATAACATTTAATAAGAAATTCTGTATAGTTGCTCATATTGCTTGCAAAGCTAAAACTACCCCCAGAAAATAAAGCACAAATATAGAGACTGCTGTTGTTCTTGCTCTAGTACAAGAAGGAACATAAAGTATTGTTTGACTAAGTACTGACAGGCCTCACTTCTCAAGATCATAGTTCAGATACAAAGACCTTTTCCATGAGTGCTTTTTATCTGGCTGTGTGATAGTAAAATGCTAGCTATTGTTTACAGAGAATTTATGTGATCATTCCTGGAATATGAATTATAAGAGAGGAGTAGTAAACGAGTTATATGAGAGAAGTATTAAATTCCTCTTCGCACTTGCTAAGGGAATACCTGATTTCTGGTAACTTGTTCTTCTAGTCACTATACCTGAGAAAACAGGGTGTGGAAATCCAAATGGCCTCACTCCTTCTGGGGTGAAGGGATCACTGTTGCCAAAATGTAAAGCTACCTAGTCTTGACCTCACACCCCACTCCTCTTTTCTTCTTTTTCTAATTCTCCAACTGTTGCCGTGCATTATAAACCTCCCACGGTAACTCTGTGTCTTCTTGAAAATAACAATGCTATTAGAACACAATAAGTACATAAACAAATCAATAAAGACAAAGCGACAGAGCTCTGAATCATGCCTAGGAGGAAGAAAAAATAATCTCATCCTCAAAATATATAAGTTTGTAGGAAATTTTTTATGATTTCCTTTGAAATTCTTTTTCTTTTTATGTAAAATTCTGTCTCTTATGTTGAAATTTATTAATTATCAACACCTATTTAGACAGAGTGGACAAATGTGAAACTGGTTAAATCCTCATCATGGTTAGTCCTTATGTCTGTGCATGTTTACATCTTTTAGCTAAATACTGGTTTAAATTTTTCTAACATCATGCTTAAATTTTCCCACTTATTATCATTTACTGAAAATCTGAGTATATAAAATTAACTACAAAATGCACCAATTTCTTTCCCATTTCTCTGTTTATGCAATGGTGCCGATTTAACATGCATTGTCAACTTGATCCAAACTTTTCCAGTGGATTCTTTGGATGTCTCTGTCAGCTACACAACCAGGCTAGTTCAAAGACAACAAGAAGCACTTGCATTCAGACGAAATCTATATTTGGTAATTCTTAAAATATCATTTTTCCATGGCTTTGTAGGGCATACTGCTTACTCAGATAATGTGCATGCCTTTCCTGTGAGGTACTTTCTTGAAATGCGATCTTGGGTCTCTTTATGTTAAACTTACTTATTCCACACATAGGATGAGTAATGCCAGATAAAGTACTGTCATTAAAAGCATTTTTATTAAGGGGGTTGGGAGAGAAACCCTTTAAGCAGTGCTATCGAGCTCTTTGTTGAACCAGGTGGGACATCTATATGAATAGAATCTCTTCAGATCTAGACCTTAGCCATTGCACACCTGGCCTATGTTTGGAAAAGAAAGTCTCTCTTGTTTGACTACACAGTCAGCTACAAAGAGCCAAGACAACCTTAATTTATCCATTACGAATAGAGGCCCATATTTAAGAGTCATCAGCAATAAAGGAAAATACACTGGATCATTTCAAGTGCATGCTAATCATTTAATGTAATAAATGGAGCAACTCTAATTATCTCCCGAGGAAATGATTTCACACTAAAACAATGGGAATGAAGAGGTTACTTCAGGAGCATAATACACAGCTGAAAATTACTCGTGTGAATCTGGAGATTTCTCTTGCACTTAAGAGAGAGACAGAGAACTTTTCCCCCATTTACTCCTAACTCAGTGTCTCCTTACTTCTATGGGATATTGTAAATGGGGTTAAGGATATTTAGTACCAAACCCTGCAGTGTTCTCGTTTTATAACCCCAAGCAAAGCTCCTACCAGGCTCAAGATCAGTGTCCATCACAACTGCTTTGAAAGCTGTTCCCTAATAAGAGGGTGTCTGACTCAAATGCAGCAAAACAAATAAATTAGCCAGCAGATCGCTGTAGCCTCCTGTTCCTCTACTCCCCCAAAATGATCAATTTGCCACCTACACTAGCCATTACAAAAGGATTTCCAGTGAGATGCTTGAAGCTGTTTTTTCCCTAATGTTTCAATCTATTGTGACTATCTTTTTAAAATATAGGGTTTTTTTAAAAGTTATTTCTGCTTAAGTGTGTATTTCACTTTTTTTTTTTAACATTGCAAAATTAAGGTAAAAAAATATGATGGAGGATTTGTAGAAGAAAAAAGGCTTAATGACTTGGTTGGTTTTCTTGCAAACGACGGGTTTCACCATAAGCTTTGAATGGTTTGCTAAATTCCATATTTCTGTTGCCTCCTTGTTCTGTTTCTTTTGATGAGGCACACAAAATGAGCATTATCCTTTTAGGTACTTAAAAAATATATTCACATTAAATAGAGTAAGTACAGTGGGTGGGCATACAACCCCCTTAATACTAGGTAACAGAATGATTTTGACTTCTTTTAAAGCCTTCCCTTCAGTAGACACAAATCTAAAAGACAACAACAACAAAAGTAGATAATATGGACTTGATTTTTGAATAATCCTTCCCCCAGTTCCACACTGCCTTGCTATGAGGAATGAAAAGCACATTAGAAGAATTTTCCTCTTCAGGAATAACAAAGAATTAGGAAGCTGTATCTGTTTAAAGTTTTATATCTAACCTAAGACATTCTAAGTACATGTTTATCATTGTGAATACAGTAAGTGTAAATAAATTCACAACTCTGTTTCTGTTTCGGTCATATTCAAAGGTATGTTGAATAAAGAATCAAATTGTTGTTAGATTAGAACTAGCAAACAAATTAGAGAACGTAAAATATCTACACAAAATAGAAAACAACCCAATGCAAGACTGATTAATTCTCTAATCAGTGTGAAAAGCGCAAGTGGAAATCATAATTTTGAGGGAGCAGATTTGCATTTATTTAAAACTGACATCTATATTTCATAAAAGGGAATGCTTTGGCTTGCCTTTTGCCTTGGGATCCCTGTTCTCTGTGTACAAGAAAACAACTGGTATCAGGTATGAAGTTAATTGGAATCAACTGTGCCCGTCTTTACAGGCACACACCGGAATGTGTACCACTCAGGCTCGGCTTACCATAATATTCTCTACGGAATAGTTGACCACAGGATTCTCATTCACAAACAGCCAGGTTAAACAGTTAAATGCTAGCAAATCCTGCATAGCCCTGTGGGAAATTTCACTTTAATCCTGAACTTATAAGAGGACAATCAAAGCCCAAAGCCTGGTAACAAATCTGATCCTCTGTTGCAATCTGCGTCCTCATGGGAAGGAGAGAGGTGCTCTCCGTACAAGCCCGAGATGGATAAATACCTAAATGATGAGATAGATGGGGAATGCAGAAGAGGCGTCTGGCCTCAGCCATTCGCTTCCAATTCCATATTACACTGTGAGAGGCAATTCTTGTGCAGCTCAGGAGCAGCCAGTCCTGATTACTAGAAGTTGAAGTGTGGCTTAAGGAATGATTAATGACAGTGTCGGGAGAAAAACAAAGCACAATGAGAGTTATCTCTAATCCACCTGCTTGCAGATGCTATAGTAAGGGAATGAAAATGGCCCCGGTGAGCCCTGATGATAAAAAAATCAAACTAGAAAGGTGCAAAGCTGTAGATATGTATTAATCTGATATATAAAAACTAGGTCTTAGCTTGAATAAAGCATTAGGCATGAATGAAGCCCCATAGGTGATAGATACTGGGCCATAGTGGACTTCACATTGTCTGTATTTTTTAAATCAAACAGAACTGTTCCCTTCAGTATTGCCTTTGACATTAATAGGTTGGTATTTGAAAAGTCACAGTTCACTAGATGAGCAGGCTTGTGAGTGCAAGCTCATTAAACAAACCCCCTTTTCTTGTTGTTCTTAAAAAATATGGTGACACCATACCACCACCTTGTGGTTTCTCTGTGCATGTACATGTCACCCCCAGAGAGCGACCTAAAATTCAATCACATTTTCCAAACATATAAATCCAGGTGGAATGTAATTATAAGATCGATGGTGTATTTTATAAGCAAGAGCATTTATGAGCAGCTTGCACCTAAGACAACATGTTGCCAATAAGATCATTGGAGTTTCATAATGTATTTTTGAATGCAATATGAGGTCTCAGCCTGGTCATTCCAATTACATCTGTTCTAATTTCAGGCCACCGATGCAATGAAGATCAGAAGTCATCAAATATCCATCCATCTGAATAGAACAAACAGAAAGGCTTTTACCCACCTGTTACCCTCTGGTAGTCACAGGTTTCCAAAATTTAACATAGCTAAGTCAGCACTTTGAGCTTTTAATAATTTTACCACGTGGAACTGATTATAGAAAAGTGAAATGTATATATACTTTCTTCTAAAATGAAGGCTGTTGTTTTGCTTATGTCCCCAAATATGTACCAACAGAACTCTAAGGACCTTTACAAACTGAATTTTCATGTTCAGACATTTTGTTGATTCACCATGCATTAGCCTTTCGATATGAACTAAATTCCATGGATGTGAGAGCATTCCGTAATTCCATTTGGGCTGCAGTCACTCCCGTTAGAAGGTAATGATGGATGATTCCCTCATCAGTGTGGCCTCTGGAGGCCAACTTATTCCTGGGTTTGGGAAAGCCGGTTCTGCCTTTGTCCAAAATGCTAAATGCCTACTGCATTTTCTCCCCTTTAATCTAACTAGCAACAAGTTAAATGTTAATTCATATTTCATGCAAGTTTTTTAATATTGCAAGTCTAATGAAGATTTAGTGTTCCGTTTTTTAACAAGGCTGACATTACTGTTGAAAGAAAGCAAATACATTATTTTAATTAATATCAATTCATAAGTGCTCCTGATTTATATATTAAACAAAGAGAGAAAGTGTCTTGTCATACACTACAATTGATTCTGTATTCACCCATCATTTACCCAGAGCCCGTTTCCCCCCTTCTTCCATGGAAAATGCATGATGGAAGCTGCCATGTAGAATTGTGTGTCTCTCACGCACAGTTAATGCTGTGCTGTGATCACCTCGCCCCTTATTTCCTTATGACGAGCTTCAAGTCAGTTCTAGCCAACTGTGCTTGTCTCCACTTGACATCTTCTACTATCAAATAAGCAGCCTCTATTGTTTTAAGCTTAATGCCTTTGTGTATGGCATAGCCTTCCAATAATCACAGGGAGCCTGACAATACATGTGTTATAAAGGCATAATGTTAGGCCAAAGGAGGTAATTAATAATAGCAGTTTAATGCAGCTGGGAAAAAGAATTGCCTTGCAAACCAAAACATCTTCAGCCATTTAGCTAAGTACAGAATTAGCAAGATGACAAGGACCTGAACAGAGAAACAAATACCCTGCCTTTTGTGTTATGATACTGTAGACAGGAAAATTCTAGAATTTTAGAAGATGATCTGATCCCAGCAGACCATCATTAAATTGATTATTATCTATTAACTGAGTTCTGTGGGATTTTCTCTTTCTTCCCTTCAGTTCTCTCAATCCAGCAAATTGTCTCTGTTGAAGTTAAAACCGTGTTTTCCTCAGGTGAAATCTCTACCCCAAGGTCGGCAATGCTCTCATCCTCTTCCTTATCTCTCCCCAGTCCCACCTCCACATATACGTTCTGTCAATTACTTATGTCACTTTCCAAAGAGACAAAAAGAGAGAGAGAGAGAGAGAGACTCTAGGGCATTTCATATTCTGTGCTTTGAATAAAAAAATATTTTTCTCTGAGATATACTGCTATATCCCTGCCCCAGAAGGACCCCAAAGATAAAGGCAGAGCCCAGAAGATATCCTGTGGGTGGGCCACTGGGAGGGGGAGGAGCCCCAGTACTTATGTAGAAATGTTTTTAAGCCAAAGAGAGGATTTCATTTCTTCTTAATTGTTGGGCTGTGGTACAAGCCAGTAATTATTTTGTCCCCCAGTACCTCAAGAAAGAAAAAAAAAAAACAACCTACCCTTAATGCTTCATTCCTGAATCACTCAGACCAATAATGCTGGCTGTTGTTTCCGGGGAGAAAACATTCCAAAGCCCCAAGTCAGGATATTAATCCCACCCCATTTTTAAGAGAAAAATAAATCATTTGCCAAGAGCAAGACAATTGGGACCATGAGAGAGGACCTGACCCGAAATACCAGCCAAATACCTCTCCAGTCAAACCCAGTCCCTTCGTTCAATCAATTTAAAGGTATGTTTGTCTCTCAGGACTGTACTGAGGCCCCAACCCCGGCAGTGGGCAGGGCTTCCTCCCCCAACTTCCTGAGAGGTAGAAATGGCATGAGTGTTCTATGCACATTATTGTTGCTCTGCAGGGTCAGCTCCGACTTGGAAAGAAGCTTCAGAAATCAACATGCAAGGAAAAGCTCTATCCCAATAGGAATGCAAGTTACATTTATGCTCTATAAAATCGGGCATCTCCCAATTTATTTACCCTGGCATGGTTATTTATCTGGCATTATATTGCAGCAGTAACCCAGGGAGTTGCTTTGTAGTTACTCTGTTACCCACTCTTGTTTCGCAGTAACTCTGTAAATAACTTGTGTCACTATTCTATGTCCCATTTCCAGATGGAAGATAAGACGTTATTTCTGCTTCAGTGCAAAATCTTAACAGCTGATGTAAGGAGGTGTTCAGATTCCTATCTAAATTACATGCCAGACATTCTGCATTAGCATTGTTAGGCGGATTATTTATCTACAACCTGAATATATTTCCAGGATATCAAATGATGACTTATAAACTATCTCCTATGATGTGATGTGCAAGCCTAGAGCAATATAAGGAAAAATTTTAAACCACCTCTACTGAAGATCTTAGCTTAGAAAAACGGATCCAACATTATTCTATTTACCTTAATTAGAACAAATCCTAGCCATATTTGTTTATAACACTGTGTTAGTGACTACATGAAACAGTTATGAAGCTGTCTACAAGGCCACTGGGTATGTAAGGAAAACTACACAGTCATTACTACCCAGTAGAGGGCAAACACATTGTATTTTATTGCTAATTTGGACCAAATCCCTGTAATTTGGTGTTTAAAGATTGTGCATGGGTTATGAGCATAAAGTTGTTGAATAAATGTACCATGGTATGCTTTTAGCATCTGTGGATGTTTTAATTGAATAACTGTCTCCTTCCTATATAGCTTAATGAAATGCATTGTGTATTTGGGAATTCACACAAGGTACACTATTTAGAAAGGAAATCACAAAAGAATTTGCTTGTGCTGTCTAGAACTCCTATATATGGCTAGATACTGGAGGGGGACGTGGAATATTAAAACCAAAAACTATATTAAGCTGGACAAATGTTTTTTTCCCATATGATCTTCAGTCTCCCTTTGTTAAGAATGAAGCTGTCCACCCCACCCTTAGGTTTTCTTTCTTCCCAAGTAGAAGGTAGTTTGGGCCAGTGTGTTGTGTTATTCCATTAGTTTATGTTTTAAGACTAAGAAGAGATATTTCTGTGTTATAAATTATTTATAAACACAAGAACAAAGGCAGGCTGTCAGAGCTGCTGCTACTTTGAGAAAATAAAAAGGAAATGATGAATTTATGGAGAATCCAATTTGATAAAGAGGGAGGAGATGCAACTGCTAATTATTAACATCCATCTGCAGAAAGAGACCTGAGAGTAGAGAATTAGATGGATACATTTACATCTGTCTGTCACCAAAAGAAATCATACTAATGGTATTCCACACTGTCACCAAACTCTCCCCATCCAGCTTAGAGAGCCTTAGAGACATGTGAAGATATTTTAATCAACAGCAGAGCATGGAAGAAATGCAAAGAACTTCAGAAATGGACATTCAAAACAACTTCACTTCCTTCTGCACTCCTTCTCAAAAACATAAAATAATAACATGATATGGCCTTTATCTTTGTACCTAGTTGATATGGGGGCCAGCAAATTTTGGAAAGTTTTCTATTTCAGTAGCTGCAAGCCACACCCCCACTGATATCAAGCACAGTGTGGAGGCAGAAGCACAATGAAGAATGTCCAGGAAAAAAAAAAAAAAAGGTTTATGATGTGAGGAAAAAATATGGTGGTTTTTTTTTCCCCTTTTCCCCCCAGCACTAAGCCTACCTCTTGTCTTCTGGACATTGCTTTTATCAGCAGGAGGGAACTGAAAATGGGATGCTTTTGAAAACTCAAAATCCTGAGCTGCTGCCTTCCTTTCTTGAAAGGAGCAGAGGGGAAGAATAAATATATTAAGAATTTGTCAGAGAAAAAGAAATGTTCTGTGCCTGTGTGCAGCTTGCTGATGACGGGAGAGAAATCAGCCCTTCCTTCTTGAACATTAGCTCAAGTCTACAGACCCTTGAAGGAGTCACAGTTTCAACTTTGCCCTTGTCATCTTATTTTCAGTAGCAAGGTCATCTATACTTGGGAGGTTTCAAATCACCTTTGAAAAATTTAGGGCACTATTTTTATCTGTCACCCTTCTACACACAAGCCTTGGGCTGGTTCCCATATCTGCTATTCATAGATTTGGCTGTTTTCAGCCTAGATTTTTGATGTGTTGTCCATCATGTGATTTTTCCCAGTTGGTCTGAATTAGCCAGACAGGGTATGGGAAGAGGTTTTTTTTCTAATTCTCTTACTTTGTCACATGTTTTTAAATCAGGCAGGAGGAAAGGGTGGTGTGGCTCTTTTCAAAATTTTGGAGATGCTGCTTTATTTATAGTTTTTGCACCATGGACCTTCTGTAAAGTAAGACTTTCTGACAAGATCACATAGCTATTATATGCCAAACCAGATTTGTTTTTTCTTTAAACATTATTGTGTTTTTTATTGAAATTTTCCCAGTAATAAAGCTGCTTTACAAATTTTCATGAACTTATTTAGAGAATTTGGGAAACAAGGATTTAAGGAAATGGGGAGGGCTATCCATTCTTAAGATTTCTATGAATGTTTCACTTAGTATTTAGTGGCAGAAATAACGACTGCCCACAGAAAGAAAGACTAGTATCAGGGAAAAAGACAAAAAAAAAGGAAAGCAGACCACAACTTCTATTCTTTCTGCATGGACACTACTCAAAAATGTCACTGATAGATATTTTATAAATATATACAAAGTTTATTTTAATCAAATTTTGAAACATTGTATAATCATCTATTAAACAGAGATGTTTAAAAAGTATTTTTCCCTTGTGCTCGGTTATCATTAAAGTCACTGGTTTTTACCAGGGAAGTTAAATGCTGGAAATAAGCCTCCAAATCTCTATGGAGTTCCATACAATGGAAAGCTGGCCATGAATTTAATGGGGTCACATGTGGTGAATTGGAATAGATGGGCCTGTTTTTAATAGCAAGTTTGTTAGAAAGGTACAGAGAGGTCAGCCAATAAATCAATCTAAAGTAAACTTTTGAGAACTATTCATTTCTCTTTTTTTCCCAAATACTTTTCATTTGTTATCTGGAATGTGTATAGGGATGTACAGAAATTCCAGAAGAAGCTTTTCCAACATGGTTTACCAGATGTCAGAGTTAAACCAGGAAGCTTAGGGACCTGAAGCTCAGAAAACACTGTGGAGTGGAAAAGCCTGTGTGTTGACCTACAAGCCAGAGAAGTGGCTCAACACAGGAGACCTGTTAGTGTCTAGAAGATGACCCCCTGCCTTCCAAAGGAACATGGTCCTTGTTCTCCAAACCTGTGACCTTTGACAAAGGAGGGGGAAAAAATGAGATATGGGGGAGCTGGGCCAGAAATAAAAGGAAAAAAAGCAGATCAAAAGAGAGCACGAAGGAGGGAAGAAACATTGTTTTGTGGTGTCAGCCCTGAAACATGGCAACTGAATACAGTATCCCTTCATCTAGAAAGCAAATGTCCAGAGGCATATCTCAGGGGCTCACGTTCACTTGCATGTGAAATGCACATACTGAAGTTCTGATAATTGCTCTGTGAGCTTAGAGACAAGCAAGAGAACCTACTGGAAAAGAAGGGCTATCAACCTAAAAAGCAAAAAACCAGCCTCTACCACTAACTAGTGACTTGAGCAAACCACTTCATGTTTCTGGGCCTCCATTTCTTCAGCATTTGTGCAAAGAATTTTAATAACAGGCTTCTTATAAGAGATCTTATTACTGGGGGCTGTATTCCATGATGAAGGAGGAAGATAAAGAAAAATCAATTGTGTTAGCTCTTAATATACGGTCTTAGGATTTAGACTAAGAGTAATCTTATTCTCTCAATCTGACATATGCATACACACATACATTTGAAAAATAACCTACACAGACTTCTTTGTGGTATGAATTATACCATATATTACTACATACATTCTGTAGAAAGGTGAATTTTCCGTTTTTTTCTAATGTTCTCCTATCTAGACACATAAATTTTACAAAATAAAATCACATTCAAAGATTGACAATAAGCAAATTCTCTACCAAATTCTCTTCCTTCATCTAATTTTGAGAGACCAAATCAGTTTTTTCAGCAACTCAACTGCAGGTCTGCAGAAGGCACTGAATTCTTAGTCGAGAGTGTAACAAATGCCTCTCAAGGTACTTCAAGTCATGAGGATAGGAAGAGCAGAAAGGGAAATGCACATCCTGGCAAAAACTAACTCCAAATTTATGGGCCTCAATATTAGGATTATAAATCTGTTAAGCCTTTTATTCAAAAACCATTACTCAAAAATCCCCATTATTTCATCTTTATATTTGTTTCTCTCTCACGCCACACACTGAGCGTAGCTGCTCCATGTCCCCAGCACCCATTTCTTTGTTCACACTGTTCCCTGCACCCACAGTGTTCTTCAGTGACACTACTCTTCCCTATCCAGATTCTATTCACCCCTCAGGCTTAGTTCCCATATAGGGTAAACGTCTCTAGTTTCTTCTAGGACAGTACTAGTATATGCCTATTGTCTCACAGTAAATATTAATTGCTCTCTCTTTGCTTTCTAGTTTAAACAATAAATTCCACACTGTACAGTTATCAACTTACTGCCCCTCAACTCAAAATATACCCTTCTTTGCTCTGTGATACTGCAGCTGGACCCCTGTAAACATTCTCCTTTGCAAGATGCCACAATGGTAAGCCTTGTCAGTAAAGGGCACTGGAGGGACAAGACCAGATGACTTCTCTTACGTGTTCTGGTTTTTTTTTCTTCTTTCTCCTTCCACATAGTGGCCAATGCGTGGCTTTCTAGCCAATAGTGTGCAGGGACCCGGAAGTAGACACCCTCCAGCAAGTTCTATCTGTACTTACGCAGGGGGCTTCTCTGAATTTCACTGGCACCCAACACACTGTTTCTTGGTCACAAGCACCTCAGCGAACTTCTCCATGATTCATAGGGCAAAAGCAGAGTTCACAAACTCAATTTCTGCTTTTTCCAAAAGAAGTATAAGATTAAGGCAGTAGGCAAATACCTAATTTCCTCTACTCTGGAACAATCTGTACTAGAGTTGACAAAGGCAAAGACAAAATTTAATACTAAATACTGTAATAAGATAATGTTAATAAAACAGCACCCCTTGGATTCAGGAAATTTGATTTTTTTTAAATAAGTATTTTTAATTAATAATACAAAAAACTAGAATTCAAAACCCAAAACTATCTGATGATCTCAATGAGATGAAGTTTCCTTGAGTCTGGAATTATAAATACCTATTCTTTTACAGCTAATTGATTGTACATGTTTTTAAACCATTGCTTTGTAATTTCCCTTAAGACACGGCTGGTACTCTAGCTTAATGATTTGCACCTATTATTTGATAAGAAATAGTGATTGGAGAATAGACACGCCAAATAGCACTGAAATTTAGCAAGATGAGAATCTTCCAGTTTTTAATCTCAAACTGTTTTTGTAAAGTCAAATTCTTATTGATAAAAAGATAAGGAGAAGTAAGAATCCTAATGGTTCTCTGAAGCAAGATGTGATTCCAACAAAGTATCTCAGCTAAGACATTTAGTCTAGACCATGGTAGACTGCATTACTCATCTGTCAAATACTCCAGTTCCCCTCCTTGTGGTCCCTGCCCCCAACCCCTCACCTTCTTGACATCATACCTGGCCTTATGACTTGCTTGGGATATATACAGGTAAGCAAGAGAAACATGTATCACGTCTAAGACAAGCCTTTTGGAGCCAGAGTGTGATTGGCCATTTCTTCTTTCCTTGTACCATGAAACTGGCCATGTATCCACAATGCCTGTGCCTTCAGCCTAGGTCCCAAAGTGACGACAACATGGAGCAGTCAACCCAGATGGACTTGCAAAAACTAAACCTTTGTGGTTATAAGCTATGGAAAATTTCAAGTTGTTACTCTAGCATAACCCAATTCACTCTAACCAATTTCAGACAGCAACAGATAATTGTAATTAAGGTAAAGAGGAGAAGAACAACTCAAAGAGATAGAGCCTGAATGATACAGAGCATAGTGGGGCCCATGGAGATCACAGTACTTTGCTAAGAACATCTTCACAATGTAACATAAGTCCAGGTGCCCTGTTCTTGATGATTTTTACCCTCTAAATTGCTATTTTTATTATATCCTTGGGAACTCTCCTGACCTCCTTCACTGTAATTAAAGCACAAAATATTTTAGATTCTACGTGTAAATCAAATATGTGAAGCATACATATGCACAAGAGAACCAGGGCTATCAAGTACAAAATACAATAGAAAAGGTGAAAATGTGAAAATGCGATGGTATGTTCATATCCACAGATACCTATCCATGAAGGCAGGGTAAGGTACATTTTACATTTTTGCATGAAATAAGCTATGTGTTAAAAGGAGTTTATAATTGAGTCTAATCGTGATGGCAGATTGATTATATTGGCCAAATCACAAATACATCTCCCACATCTATAAAGTGGGAAGACTATCAAAACTCCTTGGCATATATAAAATGTTAGTGAACATGTAAAGGATACACAGAACCCTCTATTATTTGGTGCAATAAGGATACTGAGTGCTTAAACTAACCAAGTATTTCAGTCTTCTATAGTTTGCCAATTTCTAAAGAATCATAAAACAAAATAAAACAGAAAAAATACACTTAACACCAAAACTGTGCTGAATACAGTTCAGTTCTGTAAGATTCATATGGTACTATAGAATCTTGCAATGCCTCATGATCATTGTTTATTATGACCCTGCTGACAAGGGGAATATGCAGAAATTATACCTCCGAGAGCATAGTGTACCGAACAGAGTCAGAAGACCCAGATACAAGTGCTCACTTCATGTTCCCACAACAGTCCAGTCTGTATTGTTGAATGACATACTTAATTAATCCTATTCCCTTTCATTCTCAAAACTATCCTCATTTGAACAATAAATGATATGGTCATCCTACTTATGTCTGCTCTTGAAAACTGGTTAAAATTTCAGAACTCTGGTTTCTTCAATTACAGAACTGAGGATCAACCTGAAATAATATACACAAAAGGTATTTGTAAGATCTTAAGCAGTATACACATGTAAGGTATCAGCACTGTTCTTGGAAAATTTTTGTCAATGGAGTATCAAATAATATAGTGTGCTGTCTTAAGAAAACATTGTATCGTTTTTATTTCCTTCCTTCAGTCATTCAACAAATATATTCATTATTTGTTACTACTATAGCCAGAGACTGTGCTTGTCACTGAGGATAGAGATAAAAAAGAAACAAATGGTCCTTACAGGCCTGTAGATTTTATGCTAGTGCCTCTGAAAATTAATCCTCCTGGAAAAGTCCAAATGAATGAGAGCAAATCTATTTTTTTTTCCATTTAATTGGGAAGACAACTAAAAATGCAAAATGGTGAGGCTCTCAGATCTCTCTGCAATTCAGTCCACTTTGGATGGAGGCCAAAACTCAAGAATCCCAGTTCACATCCATGCTCTGGCCAGTTCATTATTTTGTTTTTAAAGGATTAATGGAAATTCTTATAGTGTCCTTGATCTTACCTCAAGAGATCTCCCAGTTCATCCTGGCCTCTAGGCAGGATTGCCCTTAAAGGCAAAACAAAAATAAAACTAATCCTTGCAATCGTGAACAAAGTTAGTCAGTCATGTTTATACTGGCTCCATAAACCAATTTTCAGGATGTTAGTTTCAAGCTTAATGGCCCTATCTTCAGAACTTTATGAGCTACCATAGTCCTATAGACCTCACAGTAGTCCAACATTTCCAGCTGAGAAATGGAGGACTTTTAAAGGAAATAAAAGGAAGGAGAGAAGCTTCCATAATCAAATGTCCAAACAAAGCACAAATGAGCAGAGTTTTGGCAACAGCTCTATAAAGGTAAGTTTTAAGGGTGAATATAAACATTAGTCTTTTGCTGCTATATTCTGTGACTATCAAGACAGCAGCTCCTTTGAGACTAATATATTACTACTCTATATATACAAAGGGAGTAAGATTGTGAATCACTAATATTAGATGTACTTAAATAAATATGTGTCTTCGGTTTCAAAAGACCAAAGTCAGAGCCTACTTACCCATAAGTTCCACATCTTGTCCAGGTTCCAAAACTATATTTTAATCAGATCCTAATCTATGGGAGTCAGAAAACATCCTGACAAATCTGAGCCAAATGCCTGCTCTGCTGCAGTTTGTAACAGCCGTTCAGAGAGTTCCAAGTGCCCTCTTTTGGCCTGCAGAGAGAACTGCAATCCCCTTCTATTGTCAAACGAGCCCTTTGGAAAAAGAATGTGTTTACATCAAAGCCCTTTAGTCATAAGCAAACCACAATAATGACTAGACAAGTGGAAGTTGCCTCTAGTAAAAGTACTTCTGCTTTCAGAGAGCCTCATTAAATGAATTTCATTAAAGATCCCTCTCAACCCTGGTTGGCAAACACAGCACATTCTTAACCTCTCAGTCGAACACTAGATTTTAATAGCAATTCATCAAGGAACACATGGTTCTCTGTCATATAAGCTGTCTCTTAGGACAGGTTGTAGCCAATAGTTATCTTCTCTTCTCTCTCCATTTAGTATTTATTTCATTCTTTCCTATATTATAGTTAGCTATTTACAAAATAGCTTGTCAATTCCTTGAGGACACGGACTATATACTGTTCATCTCTATACCCCCTAGAACCTAGCACAGTGCCTGGCATTTGTTGGGGCTCTATAACATCTGAAAGGATGGAGGGATGTGAAATAATTCATATGGAAGAAATCTGCAGTTACATCATTGTTGGAATGGATTTTCTTCCTTCCATATATTTTAATTCCCTGGTAAACTTTTAGGACTTAAAGAGTTTCAGCAAAGCAAACATCAAAACAAAACAAAACAAAAAGTTTTTAGGTAGCATAAGTTTTCAAAGTCAAGAGGAGAAACTCAGAGTTTTATGGTCCTCTTACTAGGTCTCTGCCTTTTAAATATCTGTAGAAAATGCAGTGTAACGTTAGTTGCAACCCACAGACTTCTACCTTGGCAAAGAGCTCTACCTGGTTATATATAGGTAACAAATCCAAAACCTACTAGGTCTACACCAAAACTTTATAATACGATGTCATGGTAAATGCTGTCTTTGTTGAGAGATATCCTTGAGCATTAAGATATCTTGAGCGATATTCTAAATATTTTCTCAGGTGATCTGCACAGCAACTTTACCATTCAGATTAGTGCTAAGTATGGTGGATGGGTGTTGGAGATGGTGCCTGATAAAGTACAGTGAAATTTTTTAATGTGACATATACCTCAGATATTATACCATGTCTTTACTAAATGTGACTTTCTGAAATTCCAAAACAAAGTTGCCTTTATCCCATATATAACCTAAATCACACAGCATAAAATGGGTCTATAATGGCCACTTATATGACCAAATAAAGTTTTATCAGCACCTACATCAAAAGAGATTTGAAGATGTAGCAGGAACATTTTGATGAGATAGGGCCATTTGTCATGAATTGACATTTACTGAGCATCTGCCCAATCCAGGGCACCTTGGCAGATACTTCACTAGAAAGGCTGGAAAGACAGTAGATGATGCCAAGGACCATGGAACCCAACCACAGGGAGTCAGTCCACTTAACTGACTACCTGAATAGCTGACATTTATAGAAAGTAACTTGAAACACAAACCCAACTAGAGACACCCAATATACATGAATAGAATAAAATCTATTACAGCAAGATAGTAATAGATGACACACCAGAGTCTATTCAACATCTGCATAGAAAAAATATATGAACAAATAATCTTTTAAATGACTATTTGTTGGAAGGGGTATATCGAAGGTATAAATCACCTCTGCCTTTTCCTAGTGCAAGAAAGCTTTATAAAGTAACTAAAATAGGAACCTTGCTCTCAACCAGAAGTTGTGGCAAAGCATCAAAAGTAATGTGTCATTGTAATAGTGTAGTATATAAACAGTGTAGTATATAAATAGAGCAAATATCTTTGCCAGAAATAAACAATTCATTTGAAAAGTAAATTTTAAAATCCAAAATTTTACTTTTTAATACTAATATTTGAGGAACTGATGACTATTGCAATGTGACATAGTAATACAATCTAATTAGACAAAGTAATTGGTGGAAATTTTATAAAATCATTTTTCAAACCCTATATGATAAGAAACAGAGAAATTTATACATAGAGAATATTAGTATTTAAGGCAATGGAAAACTTCCATTTTAAGTCTTAGCTATAAAGTATATCATTAACAAAAATGACTCCACTGCACCGTAGATAAAACTTTGATATCTACGTACGTCCATGTATGTGTACATAAATATAGACCTATACATATAATGTGTTGGCATATACATACATCATCACAAAGCATAACTGCTTGAGGAACTATTCAAATCAAGAGACAAACCAATAAATCTTTTCTGCAGAAACAATTTGTTAGCATTTCCCCTTTGTTAAATACATACTCAACAAAGAAAATATGATATTAAATATGACATATCTATTAACATTTCCAAGATTGCGCCAGGTTTTTAAAGTTTCTATCTGGGTTGAAGCACTCTGTATTTGATCACCATGCATAACCATTTAAACAGAAAAGGAGGTTTTATGAAAAATATGCTCAATCCTTTGCTATAGCTATATTAGCAATATGTTAAGAGTATCCACTGCTTCTGGATCATCTACCTATTCATGAAAATAGGAGTGGCAAAGGAGGAAGTCTGACCTTATGGCCTATCTATCAATAAGTCTAGATCTAATTCAAAACATTATGTAGTGCAGGGTTCATAACTTTTTGTGTGCCATGGACTCCTTTAACAGTCCGGTGAGATCTGTGGATCCTTTCTGAGAACAGTATTTTTAAATGTATATAATAAAACACAAAGAACAAAGAAACCAATTATATGTAAAGACATCAAAACATTTTAAAATAAAAAATTATTATGAAATAATATATGTGCTTCTTTAACTTATTAAACATTAATATCTAATGGTGGATTTAATAACTATCATAATCTAAAATAGTGATGAACATAAATGACATTTTGAGAGACCTGCAACAATAATATGCCAAAAAATCTATGATAGCTACTGGTGACAAATCCACAAGTATTGATAAAGTGAATGTGGTTTATTGCCTACACTGAAAATTAAGAGAAGTGTAAAATCTCTGTGAGCATTTAGTGAAAAGAAAGCTATAGGTTATTCCTCATCCATTCTCATGTACTCCCACATCTTAAAAATCCCCTGATGTAGGCTCACGGTACATACACAAAGATCATTAATAGTCCTATTTGGGTTAAGTAAAAGTAATGTATATTCCTTGTTTAGGAATAAAATGTATATCTACATTTCCTCCTGTGTTACTGATCAACTTACATAAGTCCTTACAATGCCAAACTTACACAGCAAAAGCAAAAGCAGTGCTTCGTGTTATACATTTTAAGATTATTAATAGAATTGTTAAGGGCAATTAGTAAATCACTGAATTGTTTCTAGACTTCATGACACAAGGAGAGAGTATTGGAGAATTAAAGAATGAAGTTATAAAAGAAAAGGTGATCGAATGTATCTGGATATTTTAATAGAATAGTGAAAGCCTAAATTCACTGGTGATTAAGAAATGGCCTAGAGATTTCATATACAAACGTGTTCACTAACCCTTGCTTCCAAATGTCCTATGGCTGCAGATCTGGGATTGAACAGCAGGACTACAGAGCAAGATGTAGACAGGGCTTGAGAAAGCCAAGTGAAATGAATGTCATATACAAGAGAGGGAATGTACTGTTCAAGGAGCTTAGCTTAATTAGAGAATGCAGGGAACAAAGTAGGGTCATATAGTGATGGTATGGAGTAGAAACAAGGTGTGAAGGCCTGAAAGAATATTGAGGTTAGCCATTTCCTGGACATCAAAGCCACTCTCCTCTGGGTGACATTCAAGACTTTCTAATACATCCCTGACCTCTAAGCTAAATGATTAACTATTCTCTAAACTTGTTAGCCTACCTTTCCATCAGCATACTATAGCCTTCTTAATGCTCTTTTTTTCATCTCTACTTATAAAAATCTCACTCTTTCTTCAAGATGAAATTCAAATGTCAATTTCTTGAGTCTTTTCTAATGAACACTCTCTAGTTAGAATTAATCTTTATTCCTCTATTTTGACCTTCTGTCACCATACCACATAATGCCTTTCAGTGGGCTGATTGTGTAAATGACTATGATTAGGTATTTATGGTAAAGAACGTAAATTTCTCATGTTTGATATTCTCTGTAGCATAGAATAGAATAAGTACTTAATAAATTGTTCATATATTATCAGTGATATCTCATCAATATGAACCAACTCCAAGGATTCTGTATCATTCATGGAGCCATGTTACTTCTGACCAGTAGAAATGCCCAGGATGAAGATGTAATCATCTAATTACTAGCTCCAGAAATGACCTCACCAGCCACTTACCCTTTATTGGGTTTTAATGATGACAAAATTAAAATCCATAAAATAGTTGCTTATTACCCAAGATCAGAGAGCCTAAACAATAATGTGGATTTCCTAATATCCAGTCCATCAATCTTTTGGCTTCATTATATATTAAGAGAAGACAACAGGAGCTCTGAATTGAAAGGCCATAATTCTCACCATATTATATTTAGCTCTTACGGAGTTTTTGTGCCTTTTTTTTTCTCTTTAGTAAATATAAATTAAAAATAAATGGAAAAACTAAACAAAATGGTAAATGATATGTCACAGGAAGAAATGGGATGCTCCTGAGCTTGAAGGTGCAAGATATCAGTGAATGAGCTGTAAAGAGCTGAAGAAGGTAGAAGAGGTAATATGGGGGTAGGAGCTGGGGAGAGATGAGTGGAGAGAAGAGAGGTTGACACATATTTCCTTGATGTTTCCCATCATGACTTCTTCCAGTTCCTCAGACCAAAAGCCCCAGAGCCATCCCTAATTCTCCGGCCTGTGCTTTCCTTAAGTCCTAGCACTGGATATTTTACTTATATATCTTGTTTATAGTCTGATGCTCAAATAAAGAGTTAACTCAATGGGAGATTTTTGCCTTTTTCATTCTGTTTTGATCACTGTTAAACCCCTAGTGCCTAGAATGCTGACTGATATTTAGTAGGTTGTGAATAAATATTTGTTGAATAAACTAATGAATAAATGCAAAAATCATGCACTGCTCTTAATAGGCTCTTAACATTTTAAGCCTTGTACCTCCCTAAAGGAAAACTTTACCCACACTCTAATATCATTTAAAACTAAACAAATTCTCTAAAAGGTAATTAAGATTTTTTTCTTCCAGAGACAAATTAGACAATTTCCTACTGACTAAAGAACTCCCTATTTGATCACTAGAATTTATTAATCATACCAAATTGCACATAAGAGGAGGGGTGTGTATGTGTGTGTGTGTGTGTGCAAGGAAAGGGGGCAAAAGAGTCATATGTTTTGGAAAGAGATTAATATTCTTCAGACCTAAAGATTGGTAAAGGCATGTCTGGCAGGCACCAAATTATTCAATTACTGAGAAACCAGAATAAAGAGTTTTGCTGAAACTGTAATATGAACTAAAGAAATCTTCAGAAAGAGGGCGGCTGGGTGGCTCAGATGGTTAAGCGTCTGCCTTCGGCTCAGGTGATGATCCCAGGGTCCTGGGATCGAGTCCCGCATCAAGCTCCCTGCTGGCGGGGAGCCTGCTTCTCCTTCTGCCTCTGCCTCTCTCTCTCTCTCTCTCTCTCTCTCTCTCTCTGATGCTCATGAATAAATAAATAAATAAAAAGAAAAAAAAATCTTCAGAAAGAACAGAAGAATTGGGGCTATCTCTTATCCTAGGGCAGTGCCTGGCATATAGTGGATGTTTAGTAAAAGTAGTTGAATTGCTTAAAATGAGGGATCCATGGGTTGGAACATGGACATTTATATTATGCCCAGTACTTTTGGTATTCTGGTCATAATAACTTTCCTAGCAAGATTTGATTTATAGCGACATCATAAAACTCACTTTAAAATCCAGACGTATCAGGATATTTCCCACCACAACCACTCAAGACAAGTGAGGGAAACTTCAGGAAAACCTCTCAGGGGGCTTAACATACAATCCCTGGAGTTTGGAGGACACAGAACCTAGAGGCTGATTCTAGTCTGGAAAGAATGCAAATGTGTGAACCTTGCAGGAACTGTTGCCTTTTATGGCCAAGGATAAGAGAGAGCTATAGTGGTAGCAGCCTGTACTTTCAGAGTTTATGGGACAAAAGAGCCAAATGTTTCCTTTGAGCCAGAATGGATGCCAAGGAAAGTAGCAGGCCTGGAGTTGCCATCAAAGGGCCATGCCCAAGTGGTCACCATCCAGGGTTAGGTGACTCCAACAGAAAGAACCAAGACCGGAGTTAGCCAGAGGGTGTATCTTCTTTTGGCAGGGAACAATGGCATAATACGGGTCTCTAAAGAACCAAAAATAATATCCCATCACCACTCAGAGGGCTACAAAGTCATGTGGCCACTACACTAAGAAAGACCTTTATTCCTCCTTTCCCTCTTCTCTCTCACCTCCCCCTGACCTTGGGAAATAAGTAGGACAAGGTGGAATACAGAAAGCAAAGACAGACTCCACACCTTCTTTTCCCACTCAGATTTCTGAGCCTGAGTCAGGCTGGGAATTATAGGGTGAAGATGGCAGAGGATCTTTAAATTGAGAAAGAGACTGAATGCTTGACATTCCAGATACTGGACTTCCAAGTTGAGTACTCTTTCTGTGCATTCTGCTGCTTATTCACGGCAAGCTCCTGTTTTCATATATACCATTATTTGGTATATCTGTCAGACAACACAGTCCAGAGCTTAGAAGCTCCAGCTAAGGAGAGATGTGACCTTGGCCTCAGTTTCCTCACATGCAGAAAGAGAATACAATAGCACTACTTGATCAGATTGTTGTGAAAAATGTGGTAGTACATGTGAAGCAGTAGATGATTTATGCATTTAACCAATCTTTATTGAATATCTACCAGAGCTAGAGCTAGAGCTGCCATAACAAAGTACCAAAAACGGGGTAGCTTAGAGCTGCCATAACAAAGTACCAAAAACGGGGCAGCTTAGAACAACAGAAACTGTCTTATAGTTCTGGAGGCCAGAAGTCTGAAATCAAGATGTCAGCAGGGCTCTCCTCCCTGTGAAGGTGCTAGAGAAGGATCCCTTCCAGTCCTCTCTCCTTGCTTCTCTAAGTAACGTGGGTTGGAGCATCATAACTTCAGTCCTTGTGTGCATGTCTATGCACAAGCTTCTCTTTTTTTATAAGGGCATCAATCATACTAAATTAGGGGCCTACCTTTCTCCAGTATGAGCTCATCTTAACTAATTAGATCTGCAACAATCTTATTTACAAATAAGGTCACATTCTGAGATAATGGGGATTAAAACTTAAGCATACGAATGTTTAGGGTACATAATTCAAACCACAGTACCTATTTTGTACCAGACACTTCTAGGCACTGGAAGGCCAGCAGTGAATAAACTGTACTTAGTATATTTGTGTTCTAATTAGGAAAGTCACAAAATACACGCACAAATAAACAAGGTAATTCCAGATACACGCAGAGCTCTAAAGTAGAATAATAAATTAGAGCAGTGGTCCTCAAACATTTTGGTCTTTGGACCCCTTTTCCTGTTGATCCCCAAAAGCTTTTGTGTATATGGATTCTATATCTGTCAATATTTACCATTTTACAAATTTACTTTATCCATTGTTCCAAGGTGAAAACCTGATGACACATGTTTAATATTTCATGTGGAAACACCAAGTTCAATTTAAAAAACTAAATAAATTAATGAGCAGGAAAATGTAAAATTTTACTGTCAATATTGATAACTCAAAAACATGCTTTTTACATTATCATGGAATCTTAGTTCAAGTGATCACTCAAATATCATGCCTAGCTGAACCTAACCTAGCCAAATACCAAAGCAGTATGTGTACCAACTGGTAGATCATTTATTGCCACTTACTTCTAAATGTGTGGTTCTCAGCCAAACTGTACCTTAGAATCACCTGGGAGCTTAAAAATTTTTGATAATGAAAAGCCATGCCAAACCATTTAAGTCAGAATGTTTGGACATGGGTTCTGCTGGCTATCAGTGTTAATTTCCTTACTTCATCATAAGATAATTAAGTAAGCCATGGTAGTCATGAAGAATTGAAACCAAACAGGCGCAAATGATATACAGGTGATTTTAAGCCAGGATTGAGAACCCCTGCTCTATTCTAGATGAACATGAACTCCAGCAGGCATCGATTAGTTAAATCAACCTCTCAATATTCTAAGAGTTCTCAATGTGACCTTACTCTGTTCCTTGGAATCATTTTGATCCAACATGAATACAAACTAGAATACGGACATTATATTAGTTCTACCTGTATATAGATGGTCAAGTGGAAGAAAAAGTTCAAGTTCAGCTTTTGCTGTCTTGGAAAATACCCAACAATCTGTCCTGCAAAAAGGTTGAAATGTCAAATGACATTGTTTCCTACAAAACCAAATTAGAGCATGGCCTCAAAAGTTAATATATTCAGATCTTTCCTCTCCCTTAGAAGGTCAAACATTCACAACAGTCATAAAATCTACACTGCCCTATCCTCCAGGATTTCTGAAGCTGCAAGAACAAATTATAAAATTAAAGAAAAAGAAATCCTCTACTGAAGGAAAGTTATAGTCTAAGAATAAGGATGACTTTCTGAAGATACAGCTAAACAGAGAAACACGTCACTGAAACCACCTAATAGCTGCATCATGTTTTTACAACTTATAAAACTCTTGCATCTGTCAATTGATGTGATCCTTGCAACATTTGTAGTTGGTAACTATTACTCATATTTTCATTTTCTATAAAAGGAAATAGAGATTATAAGAGGTTAAGTGACTCAGCCAATGTTAACAGCACCAATAACACCTAAACTCAGGTCTTACTCAGGAAATCTTGAGCCCTTTCAACAGCCTTTCCCTATATGTGGGAATGTGTCAACATTTATTGAACCAATTTTCCTGTTAGATACTACCTACAATAAAACTTCCTTCCGAGACTAAATAAATGCAAAATCTGTTTTTAAATTTTAAATTTAAAGCAATATATTATACCACTCATAAGTCAGAAAGAATGAATTAATTCACTACAATAATACTTTTCACCAAAGATTTTTGGGCATTTTCTATTCTTTATTTTCACTAACAATATTTTATTTTATTTTTTTTAATCTTTTTTTTTTAAGATTTTATTTATTTACTAACAATATTTTAAAACCAACAGTTCCACAGTTGAACCAGTTTGGGGCAGATTCCTTGAATGCTAGATAGAATTTTTAAAAACTCTTTTTCTCAGTATTATCTCTCAAGTAAGTCAAATAAACTATAATAACTATGAAAAAATCTAGCCAAACAGACATGAATGCAGTTATCCCTAGCAGATAATTCTGCATCAAATGAAAAGGCATGTGATCAAATTAAAGAAGAAAGAACTCTTTAGTATTTCTCCTAAAAATCTGATCTGACAAAAAATGTAGTAATGTTAACCCATAAAAAAGGCAGTACTTTGAGTAATAGTGAGGAATAAGAAACCCAGTCAATGCCCCCATTTTAAATAACATCTGTGGCTCTTTGTAATCTATAATAATAAAATGATACTCTTTAGTGTTCTTATGTAGAGGCTAAGGGGGAAATAGCCCTCAGAGTAACAAGATGGCAGAGAAACTCTCTCCTTTCATATTATTCCCCAAAATTAGCAGTCAATTTTTACAGAATCAGCCAAATGAAGACTGGACAGAATAAAAGACCAAGGGCAACAGAAAAGCAGATGCTTTGGCGAGAAGGCAGCCTATAAATGTTGGTTTCCCAGGATTTTGATAGCAAGAGTGTTTATCTTATTGAAAGCAGAGTCTAATTGAATAAAAGAGTTTTTAAAATAGTGGGCCATTAATTAGGCAGCATGGGGTAAAGCACAGATTCCATAATGTACGAGGCTTCTGGGAGCCACAGGCAGCGCTCATTGATTCTGTCAGGGTGCCAGAGGAATGAGAGAGCTGAATGTTTGCCTCTTCTGGAAACCTACCTGATACATTTGGAAGTGGTTTCCCCATGCATTGCCTCTGTTCAAATCATCCCATAATTACTCTGGCACTGTAAGCTGCGAACTTGGCGGGCTCTGAGAGATATCAGATGTTTTTCTCATGCTTGCTGAACCTCTCTTAGACAAATTTTGCATTGTTTTTTGTGTCAGTTTTATCGTGGAACATCATGTTGCCATCTGGGAAGGAAAACAACATGGTAGAGGAGCAGCTGGTGAATGGCAATGGACAAATAAACATTGGCAGGCACCCGCTATTAGGTGAGATAAGAGAGATGGGCAGCCGCCAACACCAATGATCCCTCACCACTGGAACATCTTTCACTGTCCCCTTCTCTCTTATCTTCATTCAAATTCATGGCAATTTTTCATTCAGAGGCTTAAGCTCTCCAAGTGTCAGGTGTTGGGCTTTCTCTTCTCTGTCCAGGAGGATAAAGAGAGATCTATAAAGTGCCCTACCAATTGAATTTCTCTCCCTGGGCAGGACAATGGGCTTCCTGAATCAAGGGGAAAGCTTCTGATACCTTAACAGAAAGGCTCCCCTGAGGAATGAGAGGCTACCAAAACTCTCACCAAGCTTTTCAACCAATCTAGTGGCACCCCCAGCATCATCAGTATTTGTGGCTTTCAAACCCTTAAATCTTTTAAGGACCATATTTATGATAAACCAATATAAATAATACTAACATGCGTTTGGGAGCAGGGCAGCAAGGGAAAGTAAGTTATACTTGGTTGACAATTATACACCATGCTTTCTTGTTCCCAAGATATAATTTTTCCATTGTAACATCTCTGAAATGAGATCCACAGAAGAGACGCATAAAAAAAATCTGACAACCTCTAGGCAGAAGAAAAAGTTGTGAAGTGCCAATAGTCATTATTGCCTGCACATGTGCAAACTGGTAACATCTGAAGGTAAACAACAATTCAACCACATCAGTTGTGTTATTTTTATTGTTGGAACTAATAGGGTTGAATTTTTAACTTGATTTGGGTTCCAACCTTTGGCTTAAAATATCTTCAAAAGATTACACACACACATGTAATAAAGCATTAATTTTTAAAATTGTGTTCAGTTTACAGAAATGGATTTCACACAGGCAGTGCGATCAGAGGCAATAGAAGCTACTGAATCACTCAGAATAATTCAAAATTCTTCAAATTAGTAGAAGTTGGAATGATGGTTCTATGTGTAATGGAGACTGGCCTTCAAGCTAGAACATCTGACAAAATCTTCCAGCTGACTTTTAATATACAATTCAATTAAGGATAAAATTACATATATTCAATATAGATTATAATCAATATACAATTCAATTAAAGAAAAGTTACATATATAAAGTATAATTTACATATATTAAATGTAATTGTTCTCTTAATTGGATTATACATTGCATATATATATAATGTATTGAATATATATCATGTTATATATGTAATGTTTCACATACATGAATTTAACCAAAAAGGAAATGAAAATGCAAACAAAGCCCTAGAACTCTCGACAAGGTTATACTCTAAGTCCTAAAAAGGATGGGGTTAAAAGAAAGAAGAGCAGTATACCAGTAAGACATTTATAAAGGCCAGTGGCTAAGAAAATTTGAATGCTGCAGTGTAAAAGGCTTAACCACAAATTTTGACTGTGGTAGTTATGAAAATGGCATAAAATTACATGTATTGTTTATTATAAAAATTCATGCATAAAACCTATATACAGTTAATATATTGTTTCTTCCACCACACACACACAATTGATGGTGATGTTAAAGGAAATATGCTAACTTTCAGAATTGTTGAGAATCATCTAATTCATCCCTTTGTTTAGAAAGTAAGGTCCTAAGACCCACAGTTCACTTGTGACAGAACTCGAACTAGAAATTATGAGCTAAGCAGAGAGGCTTCATAAGAGGGAGAATAAGAGGGCATGAAAGGAAATGCCTTGACCTATGCAGTAAGTCAAATTAGGGCCAGCCAGTAACTCTCCTGAAACAACATTAAAACAAGTTCTCTAAAAACAACCCCTGCTACTAAGTCAATCCTCCTTAAATGTCTGATTAAACATGACCAAGAAGATTGCTAGGAAAATCTAAGAGAAACCAGTGCATAAAGAAAACTTCCTAAAAAGCTGTTTAAACTCATTTCAGTACCATTCATGAGAAAAGCCAGTCACTCTGAATGTTGCAGTAAGTGATATAATTTTTATGTGGCCACACTCTGGTCAATGTGCTATTCATTCTTCTGATATCTGTCAGGGAAGTACATGACTATTGTTATTACCCTGTTTTGAACTCCAATGAGATTAATTGAGCTAAT
This sequence comes from Mirounga angustirostris, assembly GCF_029215605.1. Taxonomy (NCBI): domain Eukaryota; kingdom Metazoa; phylum Chordata; class Mammalia; order Carnivora; family Phocidae; genus Mirounga; species Mirounga angustirostris. Next base: position 65,147,852 of record NW_026991717.1, on the reverse strand, counting down.
CTCATTATATTGTTAATTCAGAAATTTTGAGATCATGATCCTTAATCTAAGAGTTCAGTAAGATTTGTGGCTATAGACCACTGTTAATCAACATTGATAAGAAATTTTGTCCTGGGACACCTGGGTGGCTCAATCAGTTAAGCGTCTGCCTTTGGCTCAGGTCATGATCCCAGGGTCCTGGGATGGAGTCCCGCATGGGCTCCTTGCTCAGCGGGGAGCCTGCTTCTCCGTCTGCCTGCCCTTCTCCCTGTTCATGCTCTCACTCGCCCTCTCTCTCTCCTTCTCTCCCTCTCTCCCTGACAAATAAATAAATACATCTTTTTTTAAAAGGGGGGGAATTTTGTCCTAGAGCAGCAGGGAAATATTTTCTAAAGTAAACCCATCATTGGCAAAAAGAAGCTGCAAGCACTTCCTCTTCACTTCTTGATCATCTATAACATATAGAACACTAGATGGACTCTAGCAATACCAAGAAAGGTCATTCTTAGCCCTGTTTCACCAATGAATAAACTGAAGCCCAGAAGTGGTAAATAACTTGCCCAAATTCAAGCAGCTCGAAAATAGCAGAACTGTCTCTAAGGCCTATGATCTTACCCTGTGATGCAAGATGTTCAATAATTGAGTACCAAATTAGTATCATATAATTGATTGTGACTTTGAAGTCAGTTTGAGTATTCAGGTAGGCTTCTTGGAAGAACTGGAAAATAAATAGGGCTTTGAAGAATAAATAAGCTTGGTAAAAAGGAAGATTTTTGTCAAAAATCAGCAAATAAACAAATAAAACTGAAGAGCAATTACTGGACAAGAAGAAAGGGAAACTCAGACAGGAATAGTTGGAATTTTGTAGAAGACGTGCAGGAGAAGAAATTGGAATTAGAATTACATTCTGGCCAAGGGAGTGCAAATCAATTTGTAAATGCTGATGTCCTGTTGGAAGGCTTCCAGGGAGACAGAGCGGTATGGAGAGGAAGTAGTCCCCCTTGATGAGTAAGTCAGTGCCTTCCTGAGAAGGGTATTAGCCTCACAGCTCAGGGGGGCCCAGATGATGGAATGCAAGAAGCAACATAGCTAATATGATCACTGAATGATAAATTAGAGCATATAATCACATTTTTCACCCCAAAAGACAGGATCTTGTCACTTAACAGGATCAATGAAGAAAGAAGCATATCCCTGGCCACTGAGAAGCACCCAGAGCCACTGTGCCTTCTTGAGAGTGAAATGGTTTGGACACAGCTACAGGTTCATCTGACCCACCAGGATGTCCCTGTCAACAACAGAATTTCATAGGAATAGAGTAAAATGTAATCATAAGTACCCCAAACTCCAAGAATTCAACAACAGAGCTATGTAAGGTGAAGCTCAGGCTTTGAAGAGTCCAGATTTAAGATGCCCAGGGTAAGAAGATCTTGTCATGTCAACTTTAGCAAAAGGAGCTCACTGAGTTTAAGACAAAGTATTCTATTAGGAGGAAAAATCAAAAAAGGCTCTAATACTGCATGCTTAAAAACAAAGTCAGGCCTGGGATAATAGAAGGAGGTAAGGGGGCGGGGGGGAGTCACTCCTGCCACAAAAGGCATAAGTGGGAACCCTAAAGGTTATAGAATCTGTTTAAATATGGAAGGCAATGTCAAGCGCCTTAGGGCCTCAGAGTGGGAGCCTAAACTTTGGGAAAGCAAATGTAAGGAACTAAGAACTATTGGACCTGACAATGAACTCCTTAAAAAGGGGGATAATATTTTATTTATATTAAAATTCCCAAGCAATGACCAGTAAATTCTGACAGTTTAATAAACATTTGATGGCTAAGCAAGAGGCATAATACTCCTTCTAAGATTCCTTCTGAGCTGTAGTAGAGACAGAAAAGCCTTAAGGGGGATAAAAAGGACATTGCTTAGGTGATGTTATTAGGAGGCAGCAGGTCTCCAGCAGGTCCCCAGTGGGTCTCCAGTGGGTCTCCAGCAGGTCTCCAGCAGCCCTCATGACAGGCTTCAGTGTGACTGTGACAGGTCATTTCTCAGTGTTAGGTGCCACCTCTATCCCTGGCATAGTCCTGGAAGCAGGAAGCTCACAAAGCACTAACATCTAACTGGTGCCACTCACTCTTTGAAGCATGAATGGCATCAATAGCCTAACCTGGAGATGCCAAAAGCAAGTGAGAACAAAAAATGAAAAAAAAAAAATGTGCTAAAAAGAAACTGCCTACATAATAATTTGCCTTGAGCTCCAATTAGAGAAGACCACATCTTTTGTAATACACAGCCACTGCCATATTTTAAAACAGTAGTGATGTTTGGATACCATGGCCCTATGTCCCCACCTTTTTACTCTCTTCTTCCTTTTAATTACTCCTTAACCTCAGCTCCAAGAGAGCCCACTGTACAGGCAGCCTCTTCTGGGTAAAAACAGGCTTTTTGTAGTAGGTAAAACTCTTGACTCCAGGTCTTTCTATCCCCCTCTCATTTAAGCTACCTGCCGTTTATTTGTCCCACCAAATATCAAAGCATATTACATAGCTACAATAACTAAAATGCTATAGTGCTGGCATAAGAATAGACAGAAAAGGGGCACCTGGTTGGTTCAGTTGGTAGAGCATGCAACTCTTGATCTTTGGGTTTTAAGTTCAAGCCCCACACTGGGTGTAGAGATTACTTAAAAATAAATCTTAATGAATGGATAAAGAAGATGTGGTATATATATACAATGGAATATTATGCAGCCATCAAAAGGAATGAAATCTTGCCATTTGCAACGATGTGGATGGAACTGGAGGGTATTATGCTGAGCGAAATAAGTCAATCAGAGAAAGACATGTATCATATGATCTCACTGATACGAGGAATTCTTAATCTCAGGAAACAAACTGAGGGTTGCTGGAGTGGTGGGGGGTGGGAGGGATGGGGTGACTGGGTGATAGACATTGGGGAGGGTATGTGCTATGGTGAGCGCTGTGAATTGTGTAAGACCTGTACCTCTGAAATAAATAATACATTATATGTTAAAAAAAAAAAAAAAAAGAAGATAGCAGGAAGGGAAGAATGAAGGGAGGGAAATTGGAGGGGAGACGAACCATGAGAGACTGTGGACTCTGAGAAACAAACTGAAGGTTCTAGAGGGGAGGGGGGTCGGGGGATGGGGGTTAGCCTGGTGATGGGTATTAAAGAGGGCATGTACTGCATGGAGCACTGGGTGTTATATGCAAACAATGAATCATGGAACACTACATCAAAAACTAATGATGCAATGTATGGTGATTAACATAACATAATAATAAAAAATAAATAAATAAATCTTTAAAAAATAGAAAAAGTCAATAATTGACTTAGAAATAGAAAGTAGTGTTCATTAAAATTTATATATTATAAATGTTGATAAATCAGTTTCAGCAATAAATATTACTGAAATATTTAGTAATTTATTTGGCTTTTAAGTCTATTTAATTCTAGTTTAATTAAAAGATAAGTGCAGGGGCACCTGGATGCCTCAGTTGGTTAAGCATCTGCCTTCAGCTCAGGTCACGAGCTCAGGGTCCTGGGATCGAGTTCCACATCGGGCTCCCTGCTCAGTGGGGAGTCTGCTTCTCCCTCTGCCTCTCCCTCCCACTGCTCTGCATGCTCACTCTCTCTCTCTCAAATAAAATCTTTAAAAAAAAAAAAGATAAGTGCAAAAATATAAACCATAAAAACTGAAGAAAATAGAAAGTATTTTTATTGATTCTGTGACTTTTTAAGCTTTAAAGTTAGATAAGAAATTATAGGAAAACCTTAATTTGACCACGTAATACTTTGTCTTTATATGAGAAAACACCTTGAGCAAAATTAAAACTGTAAAAGACATCTAATTTTTTTGTAGCAGAACCTTAATTTTCCTTTGGGCTAACAATGTGCTCCCTCTTGGCTTCTTTGAGTGTCTCTATCCCTCCAAAAGTGGATGAACAAGGTCAATATGGCCATTCCCACATTCTATATTCCTGGGCAGAATGACTGTGTCAGAAATGAGCACGTGGCTGTGTCCACCCAGTGATACTCATTTGAGAGACTGTACTACAATGACTGGAAAAGAGACACTTCCTTCACTGAGTGATTAAGAAGACTGGATCTGTGCATGGTCATTTTGTCACCAAGAGGAAAGATCTGACTGAATTGCATCAGGCCAGAGGACATCCAAGCTGAGAGATGGACAGTCTGAGTCTGGATGATGATATCAAGTCCCTGAACTCAGCACTACGTAAGGTAGTTCTTGGGAGCCATCAGTGAGTCAGGAAATTCCCATTTTTTATTAAGCTAGTTTGAAGTGGCTTTCTGTTTCATATAACCAAAAAGCATTACAGAGAAGCGGCTGCAGCTCTGAGCAGAGGAGGCAGGAAGCTAAGCATTGGCAGGGGCCAGGAGGGCACCATGCCCGGGATCACCACCATCGAGGCAGTGAAGTACAACTTGCAGGTTCTGCAGCAGCAAGCCAATGATGCAGAGGAGAGGGCCGAGCACCTACAGCAGGAAGTGGAGGTGGAAAGGTAGGCCCAGGAGCAGACTGAGGCTGAGGTGGCCTCCTGGAACCAGAGAATCCAGCTGGTTGAAGAAGAGCTGGACCATGCCCTGCAAAAGCTGGAGGAAGCCGAGAAAGCTGCTGATGAGAGTAAGAAAAGTATGAAGGTTACTGAAAACTGAGCCTTAAGAGATGAAGAAAAGATGGAACTCCAGGAAATCCAATTCAAGCAAGCTGAGCACTATGCAGAAAAAGCAGATGAGAAGTATGAAGGGGTGGCTCAGAAGTTGGTGATTACTGAGGGGGACCTGGAATGTACAAAGGACCGAGATGAGCTGGCAGACTCCACTGTGGGGAGGTGGATGAGCAGAAAAGACTGATGGACCAGAACCTAAAGTGTCTGAGTGCTGCAGAAGAAAAGTACTCTCAAAAGGGAGACAAATATGCAGAAGAGATAAAGATTCTTACTGATAAACTCAAGCAGGCAGAGACCCATGCTGAGTTTGCTGAGAGATTGGTAGCCAAGCTAGAGAAGATAATTGATGATTTGGAAGATAAGCTGAAATGCACCAAAAAGGAGCACCTTTGCACACAAAGGATGCCAGATCAGCTCCTGCCTGACCTGAATGGTATGTAGAGCACCCCAGTCCCACCCTGCAGCTGCTCTTCCTCCTGACACCAGCTCCAGCCTGAGGCCAGCCTGCCCAAAGCTGGCCTTGAAACTGATGGCTGATCTTTAACTGAAAGGCTGCTTTCTCCTTTTGCCATTTTTCCCACCTCAACCCCAGTGTCTTTTTCACTAGTGTCCACCTCTCCCCAGAGATTGCAGTCAGGCTTGAGGCTGAGCACCTTTGGGAATAATATTTAAGGGAATGTGAGCACAATGTGAAGTGTCCTTAAAAGTATGTTGTAATGGGGGCGCCTGGGTGGCTCAGTCAGTTAAGTGTCCAACTCTTGATTTCAGCTCAGGTCATGATCTCAGGGTCATGATCTCAGGGTCACGATCTCAGGATAGTGAGATCAAGCCCCACCAGTCCCACGATGGACTCATGATCAGCTGGGAGTCTGCTTGAGATTCTCTCTCTCCCTCTGCCCCTCCCTCTGTGCATTCTCTCTTGCTCTCTCTCAAATAAATAATTTTTTTTTTAAGTATGTTGTGATGTACACACTTTGTAATTACCTTTTTCATTTCTGTTGATGTAGTGACCATTTGTAAAACATTCTAAATAATTCCGCAGTTCTGAAGCAGCAGTCTAACCCCTTCCTCACATCTGGAAAGTCACTTTTCAGCTTAATGCATACTGCCCTCTCCACAGAGGAAGGAAAGCAAAAGGGGCCTGCCTTACTGAGAGCCAGAGCCCAGAAGGAGACCCATTCTGGGAAACATCACTGCTCTGTTCAATATACCAGCCAAATTAGAAAGGTGATTCCAGAAGGAGTTAGCCAAAAAAGAGTATGGCTCAGGTTTTCAGCTTATCTTTGAAAAACTTTACTTTTAATTTTTTTTCATCAGAAGTGACCAAACAAATTAATAAGATATTGAGACCTCTACCTGAGACCAACCCCTTCCCCTTTCTTTACCCCTTTCCCAACCACTCACAGAATGGTTCATCATGTCCCCCTTATGTTGAGGTGACCACTTACATGCTTTCCTGCCTCCTTGAAAGAAAAAAGAAAATTGTGTTTGCCACTGATTTAGCCAAATGAAATAAACTCACCTTATCACCCTTTTCGGGGTCTGAAGCTGCTGTCTCTAAAAATGCCATCTCATCATGCTTTGTATCAGTGAGTGCTAGAGAAATCTTGAATAGCTTATGTACAGAATGGTTTTTAAATTTTATACTATTTTGAAACTTTGCTTTTTGGGGGCAAAAAAAAAAGGGGGGGGGTTGGGGCACATTGGCCACCCTGTCTGGCTGAGAACTCTACAGTCTTTGGGCTGACAGTGTGCTGATCTTTTAAAGTTTCTTTCCCTACCCAATTCCCCTTTTTGGTGAGGTTTCTCATATATATGTGATAAGTACATAAATTTTTATAAGTATATAAGTTACTTAGATAAATTGGTATTTTACCTCATAAAAAAATGAATAATAAGAGTCAGATAAAATGGCTAATAAATATGAAAAATTTTAAATATATCACATTATCAAAGAAATAAAACTGAAGCATATTTTAGATACCATTTTTCACCCAAATATTTACCCAAAATTGTGATAATCATCCAACACAGAAGCAAAGATGAGATAAGAGAAGCACTCTCAAGCACTGCTTGTGGGAATATAATTCTGCACAGATACTTCTGTTGGTTGAAAACCTCAGGAGCTTCCTGGGTAAAATCTGAAACTGGCCCCCACACAGAGGGCAAGGAGAGACTGAAGAAAGACATATACTGTCTTGATGATGACAGCTTTGTAATAGAGCTTGAAGTCCGGAATTGTGATGCCACCAGCTTTGCTTTTCTTTTTCAACATTCCTCTGGCTATTCGGGGTCTTTTCTGGTTCCATACAAATTTTAGGATTATTTGTTCCATTTCTTTGAAAAAAGTTGATGGTATTTTGAAAAGGATTGTATTAAATGTGTAGATTGCTCTAGGTAGCATTGACATCTTCACAATATTTGTTCTTCCAATCCATGAGTATGGTACTGGCACAAAAACAGACACATAGATCAACGGAACAGAATAGAGAGACCAGAAATGGACCCTCAACTCTATGGTCAACTAATCTTCGACAAAGCAGGAAAGAATGTCCAATGGAAAAAAGACAGTCTCTTCAACAAATGGTATTGGGAAAATTGGACAGCCACATGCAGAAGAATGAACCTGGACCATTTCCATACACCACACACAAAAATAGACTCAAAATGGATGAAAGACCTAAATGTGAGACAGGAATCCATCAAAATGCTAGAGGAGAACACAGGCAGTAACCTCTTCGACCTCAGCTGCAGCAACTTCTTCCTAGAAACATCACCAAAGGCAAGGGAAGCAAGGGCAAAAATGAACTATTGGGACTTCATCAAGGTAAAAAGCTTTTGCACAGCAAAGGCAACAGTCAACAAAACCAAAAGACAACCGACAGAATGGGAGAAGATATTTGCAAATGACATATCAGATAAAGGGTTAGTATCCAAAATCTATAAAGAACTTATCAAACTCAACACCCAAAGAACAAAGAATCCAATCAAAAAATGGGCAGAAGACATGAACAGACATTTTTCCAAAGAAGACATCCAAATGGCCAACAGACACAATGAAAAAGTGCTCAACATGACTCGGCATCAGGGAAATCCAAATCAAAACCTCAATGAGATACCACCTCACACCAGTCAGAATGGCTAAAATTAACAAGTCAGGAAACAACAGATGTTGGCGGGGATGCGGAGAAAGGGGAACCCTCCTACACTGTTGGTGGGAATGCAAGCTGGTGCAGCCACTCTGGAAAACAGTATGGAGTTCCTCAAAAAGTCAAAAATAGAGCTACTGTATGACCCAGCAATTGCACTACAGGGTATTTACCCCAAAGAAACAAATGTAGTGATCTGAAGGGGTATGTGCACCCCGATGTTTATAGCAGCAATGTCCACAATAGCCAAACTATGGAAAGAGCTTAGATGTCCATCAACAGATGAATGGATAAAGAAGATGTGGTATATGATATGAGGAATTCTTAATTGCAGGAAACAAACTGAGGGTTGCTGGAGTGGGGGGTGGGGTGGGAGGGATGGGGTGACTGGGTGATAGACACTGGGGAGGGTATGTGCTCTGGTAAGCGCTGTGAATTGTGCAAGACTGTTGAATCTCAGATCTGTACCTCTGAAACAAATAATGTAATATAGGTTAAGAAAAAAAAAACAAGAAGAAGAAGGTAGCGGGAGGGGAAGAATGAAGCGGGGGAAATCGGAGGGGTAGACAAACCATGAGAGATGATGGACTCTGAAAAACAAACTGAGGGTTCTAGAGGGGAGGGGGGTGGGAGGATGGGTTAGCCTGGTGGTGGGTATTGAGGAGGGCACATTCTGCATGGAGCACTGGGTGTTATGCACAAACAATGAATCATGGAACACTTCATCTAAAACTAATGATGTAATGTATGGGGATTAACATAAGAATAAATAAATAAATAAATAAATAAATAAATAAATAAATAAATAACAAACTGAGGGTTCTAGAGGGGAGGGGGGTGGGAGGATGGGTTAGCCTGGTGGTGGGTATTGAGGAGGGCACATTCTGCATGGAGCACTGGGTGTTATGCACTAACAATGAATCATGGAACACTACATCTAAAACTAACGATGTAATGTATGGGGATTAACATAAGAATAAAAAAAAAAGAAAGAAAAAAATAGAAGATGTGGTATATATATACAATGGAATATTATGCAGCCATCAAAAAAATGAAATCTTGCCATTTGCAATGACGTGGATGGAACTAGAGGGTATTATGCTAAGCGAAATAAGTCAGTCAGAGAAAGACATGTATTATATGATCTCAACTGATATGAGGAATTCTTAAACTCAAGAAACTGACGGTTGCTGGAGTGTGAGGGGTGGGAGGGATGGGGTAGCTGGGTGATAAGACATTGGTGAGGGTATATGCTATGGTGAGCACTGTGAATTGTGTAAGACTGATGAATTAGAGACCTGTACCTCTGAAACAAATAATACATTACATGTTAAAAAAAAGATAGTAAGAAGGGAAAAATGAAGAGGGGGAAATCGGAGGGGGAGATGAACCATGAGAGACTATGGACTCTGAGAAACAAACTGAAGGTTCTAGAGGGGAGAGGGGTGGGGGGGTACATTAGTCTGGTGATGGGTATTAAAGACAGCACGTACTGAATGGAGCACTGGGTGTTATACGCAAACAATGAATCATGGAACACTACATCAAAAACTAATGATGTAATGTATGGTGATTAACATAATAAAATAAAATTTTTTAAAAAGACATATATATAAATACACACAAACACACATACACTTAAAGGCTCCAACACTTAGTTATAATAATTCCACACTTAGAAATCTATCCTAAGGAATAATCTGAAGTAAAGATAAAACATTACATATAAGAAACTTCAAAAATCATGTCTTTAAAAATGACATTTATGAAGATTTTAAAAGCATAGTAAAATATTTTCATTATATCATTAGGTCAAAAAGGCAGTAAACAAACCCATTTTCTCAGAAATATAGGGACTCTTAGTAGGTGTAGACTGTCACAGACTCAAAAGCTACTCTAATTGGAAAGGATTTCAGAGGTACCGTGCATCATTTCCCCTAACACAGCTATCACATCGTGTGATCTAGGACAGAGAGTCATTCCTTCTCTCATTGAAAACCTGCAAAAAAAAAAAAAAGAAAGAAAAGAAAACCTGCAGTGAGAGTGCATTGGGCAGGCACAGAGCTCAGAGGCCTCAGAGCTCCAGGTGATAGTTCCTCTTTATAGTGACTCAGCATCTGATGCTGAATTTACTATGCTGACTCAACTCTTGGTAACTACTTTTATCCTCTGGAGCAATGAAAATCATGTCATGGGAAGATCATGGTGTTCTCTGTTTCCCCTACTCCCTTGAAACTTAATTCTATTTTCATATTTTCAGTTCTACCCTTTCCAGGAGGGAGATCAGGTTCTCAGAGCCAACAGGAGCAGAATGTGACTTTTGTTTTCTCTGTTAACTATTGATATTTCACCAGCTGTCCTTGAAAGGAGTCTCATCCCTCTGGACTCCTTGTAGGATATCTGGCAAGCCGTACCCTTTCTGGGCCAGCAAATTTCCCCCAAATGGTTCATATTAATTTCAGCCCACTTACCTTTAGTTATATGACTCTGATTTCATTCTTTTAGGATAGACACAGCAATAGTGATTTTATTTCATATTCTCCCCCCTTTCTTTTTCCTCTGGATTGAAGTAGGTTATCAACTGGGAATTTTCTAGGTTCCCCAAAACTGCATCTAAGACCAAGCTGAAGACTAAAACAAGCTAAGACCCCCATATTCTGATATGTAGAATATCCCTACAGGGCTAACAGACTTCAGTTTAGAACAACCTTACTACCAAGCATTACCACCTCTCCCTGGACAATGTAAAAAGAGAACCTAGAGGGTAGTGAGAAGAGTAGCCTTTTAAAGAGACACTATTCCAAGAGGGAGAAGGGAAGTAGATTATCTTGTTACCTAAAACCACGGGAAGTTGTTCAGAAGCAATCCATATTAGGAACAGGAGGTGTCTATAGGAAGGGAAGTTGGGCAGTTTATTTTCCAGTTGGCAGTCTGTTTGGCCAGCACACCTGGGCTACCTGAACCATAGAAAGAGAATTGGAGAACATGGTGAGAGAAGAGGCAGCTGTGAAGCTATCTGCCCCATTATTTGACATGTCACAGATGGATGACTTTCCAAAGGGTGAATAGACAGGAGAAAAGTTGCTGAATTCTAGCTGTCTTTCCAAACTTCATCAAGAAGACTGACCACCAGGAAAGGGACCCCGGTTTTTAGGGTGGACAACTTTTGGAGGGGTTAAGGAAGTGGAGAGTGTAAAGCCTTATTTCTCACATCAGGAAGTATACATTAGGAAGGGAAGGACTTTGGAAACCCTCCGAAGAACCTACATATGGGAGGACAAACAACTACATGCCTGCCTCCCAAAGGCAGTAATGATTACCTTGAACCAAACAAATGAGGACAACCAACCAGTGAGAGAACTCAATCTCACCACAGGCAGTTAAATAGGAGGCATTTACTCTTGTCCCTTTCCTTCTACCTTGCCTAAACATGACAGAAAAACTCCTGGCCAGAAGCTAGAATAAGAAGTTAATTCTGTGTAGAATGAAGGGGGAAAATGCTTTGAATTTAATTTAATATTAAAATTTTGAAACAAGACTATTTTAATAATTCAAAGTGACTGAAACCTTCTGCAACTTAGCCAACATATTACTAAGGTACCTGTTATTAATTATTTACAATGAAGTACTATAATACATAATTACATCATAATACAGTGAAGAAGAGCAGTAAATTAGAAGCATATACCCAAATAAATTGAAAGTCTTCAACAATTATAGTTCTATATTCCCCTGCCTTCACCTTTTCGAATAAGGGCAGCCCAATATGTTGTCTCATTTTCTCTCCCTTGCCTAGATTATATTGTGGTTGCACACTCAGGATACTTACACCTTTTGGTATCCCTTACAGAAGCACAATAAAAATACTTGAAAAAACAATCTGAATTCAGAGTCCTCAAAGGGTCTCTAGTCTACCCCTTGTAATGCAAGAGTTCAGATATGGCAGAGTGCTTCTGTGTAGACTACCCAGGATGATTGCAGGGCCTTCATCGATAAGCAATGACTGATGGAGTAGAAATGTGGTTATGTAACCACTCAGAGAGAGGGCCCTGGAACTTTTCAGCAGTGTGAAATATGGAGGGACTTCATCCCAAAGGGAGATTCAAGATGCCTAGTTCAGTAGAGGGCCAGGGGGTGATTTTATAGGTCACCATGGACAACATCATTTGTAATATCTCCCAACCCATTCCCATAATAACTTGCACCAAATTCCACTAGAAGGGGCAATATAAGAGTCAAAGGGGTGGGAAGAAGAATTATTAAATTAAGATAAATTAGGAAATCAACAGGCAGACTATGAAAATAAAAACTCAAAATCAGATTACTGTTATAGGAAGGAAAAAAAAAAAAACAGTTGTAGCTGGTGGAAAGAGTGTTCTTCCACACTCCACACCTCACCAGACTAACACTAACAACATTATAGGGTGACATTCATTTCATGAGTTGTGCCACTATAAGGCAACAACAAATTCTGCAGCCCGCATGAAAGTCAGCCCACCTCACCAGAAATGTCAGCATAAAGAGATTCTAGAAAGCAACAGAGCACAGACTAGCACAAAAAAAAAGTTTGATAAAAATGTGTTAAAATGAGAAGGAATGGTGAAATAGAAAGACTTTTAGGGACATCAAAACGAATGTGAATTACTCTGAAGATCCTGCCAAGAAAAGGAATTTCATAGATTGCATGGATAGGGATTTGAAAAAAAGAATACTTTTATAAATACTTCCCTTTATTATTTATTAATCTTACTATTTTGAGTATATTGAATCCCCAGGTTACTTGTGGTCTGGAAGATTTAAGAACTTAAAATTAAGGTAAATATCAATGGTTGAAAACTTAGCATTTCTATTTTAACTGGGACTTTCAATATCTTAGACCAAAGTTATAATCAACAAGAATTTCAGGTACCACTACAGGGAGAAGAAGAACCTTTTGAAAATGGACCATATATTTATAAATTCCTAACTATACTGGCAGCCTAGCACTATACAGTGAAATGCTATTCTTCTAAAAAGCTGATATTCCTGACCAATGTTATCAAGGGAAATATTTTGAGCTTTTCTTTCCTTCTTTTTTTTTTTTTTCACAGTCATCAGTGATGAATTTGAGCTGATCCAACACATGGCTCAGACGCCGTGACTACTGACTAAATGAAATGGTAGCCTGATGATCCTCAGGTCATACTGCTCTGATTTTTGAGGGGGGAGGGGGAAGGGATAAATCTTACATGAAATTTCATATAGCCAACGAATAAAATAAATTTGGCAAGTTATTTCATAATATTCCAGCTGAATATTTCATATCCAACTATTTGTTATGAAGCCTAAGTGGAAACCCTAAAGTGATAACTTCTCCATTTTGAATATTTTGTTTGAAAAAAAAAAAAAAAAGAGGAAGGTGAATTTGCCACTACAGGATTAGTATAAAAGCTGAAACTTACTGCATTCAAAACTAAGCATGGCATCTTAGTTGGGAATTAAAAATATCTCTGAATTATAGTACTTTTTGGAAATTAAATAAGGAATTGGGCTGGGATGCCACATGTAGCTTGACTAAAGACAGCACAACAGCAAAGCAAATAACATGCACTTTCACACACCCCCCAACAACCTGGGAAATAAGCACAGACAACATATTAAAGGGCTTAAAATTTAGTTGTGGGAAGTTTCCTGCAGCTAAATAGAGAAGAAAACAGCTGATCCCATGGGAAGCAAGGAGATGGCAATGTAGGGTACAATTAAGAGCATTTACCCCAAAGATAAATGTAGGGATCCAAAGAGGTACGTGCACCCCGATGTTTATAGCAGCAATGTCCACAATAGCCAAACTATGGAAAGAGCCAAGATGTCCATCAAGAGATGAATGGATAAAGAAGATGTGGTACACATATACAATGGAATATTATGCAGCCATCAAAAGGAATGAAATCTTGCCATTTGCAACAACGTGGATGGAACGGAGGGTATTATGCTGAGCGAAATAAGTCAATCAGAGTAAGACATGTATCATATGATCTCACTGATATGAGGAATTCCTAATCTCAGGAAACAAACTGAGGGTTGCTAGAGTGGTGGATAGTGGGAGGGATGGGGTAGCTAGGTGATAGACATTGGGGAGGGTATATACTATGGTGAGCACTGTAAATTGTGTAAGACTGATGAATCACAGGCCTGTACCTCTGAAATAAATAATACATTATAGGGCATCTGGGTGGCTCAGTTGGTTAAGCGACTGCCTTCGGCTCAGGTCATGATCCTGGAGTCCCTGGATCGAGTCCCGCATCGGGCTCCCTGCTGAGCAGGGAGTCTGCTTCTCCCTCTGACCCTCCCCCCTCTCATGTGCTCTCTCTCATTCTCTCTCTCTCAAATAAATAAATAAAATCTTTAAAAATAATAATAATAATAATACATTATATGTTAAAAAAAAAAGAAGATAGCAGGAAGGGAAAAATGAAGGGGAGGAAATCAGAGGGGGAGACAAACCATGAGAGACTATGGACTCTGAGAAACAAACTGAGGGTTCTAGAGGTGAGGGGGGTGGGGGGATGGGTTAGCCTGGTGATGGGTATTAAAGAGGGCACATACTGAATGGAGCACCGGGTGTTATATGCAAACAATGAATCATGGAACACCACATCAAAAACTAATGATGTAATGTATGGTGATTAATATAATAAAATTAAATTTAAAAAAATTAAAATTAAAAAAAAAAAGAGCAGTAGCAAAGCTATTCACCATTACTATTTGTTTAATCCAGTCACTCTGAGCAAAGGTAGCTACAACAAGGGAACTCTTCTGTCTGGGAAATTCAGGGATTTCCAGCACAAAGACCCATCACTTGAAGGGCAATGTGACACAGGATTCAGACAGATTTGTTGGCTAATGGACGGGGGAATAAATTCTCCCAGAACGCTCCCTGTTCAAACCATTGGAAATGGAGGCGCCCTTCAGATTATCTGTATGCCTGTTTCTTTTTTCCATTTTCAATTTATAATAACAATAACGACCTAGACATAGGACATTTCCTGGGCTTTAATGACTGTCTGAGGTTAATGGCCCTCAACTACACCTCAGGCCATCAACCCCTCCCAGCTGGTCATTAATCTCCAGGAAATATCCTGTTCCAGGGTCATTATTGTTTCAATATCAACTATACCTTAAAAGCTTTATGGATTCTGCAAATACAAATCTCTTGCCAATAGAGGTTATAAAACCTGTTTAGAATTCTGAAATTATCTTGAATTTGACCTCTCAGAGATGTTTTGTTCAAAACTAAAATCAGCTTAAGAAAACATTCACCTTTATCTTTGTTTATTTACATTTTTACAGCAAAGAGGTCTATTAAAATTACAAGGACCCAAATAAAAATCAATGAGTATTGGAAGAAAGAGATCGAATTTAAAGATGAGCACCCTCTCTACTGAATTATAGCATAACTCAGTCTTTGAGAACACTCTGTTAACTGTGAAACAGCTCCCAAAAATGCTTTATGTGTTTAAGTGTCACCAAACTATACCCCATGCATAGAATTTTCAAAATATATCCTAATTATAAAATCTCATTTTTCACTTTCATAAAAAAATACCCCAATTTATACATTAATATTATTACAATAAGCATTCCATCCACAGCAGAATATTCCACATGAAGAGAAGCTGCTGAAGCAGGGGTAAAACACAACTTCTGGAAGGGACAGCTATTAAGATTCTGATTTGGCAGCAAAGCAGAGGATGGTTGTACAAAAAATATTTGAGATCTAGAGAGCTGGTATAGAGACAAAGGAGGGGGACAAGGCAGGTGATTAGTACCAAGGAAACCCAACCAATGGTAACAGGGGCATATTCCAGTAAGCAGGAAGACCATAAAGACATGGGGATTTGGGCAGGCAGAACCTTGGAAAATTGTGGAAGCACTGATGGGCCCAGCTTTGAGGAAGAATTTAGGGTCAGAGATCCATGTATCAGGTTCTAGCAAAAATAGTCTAATTGCAGGATAAATCAGTACCATGTTCCCAGGGAGGCTCGTGACAGAATTCCAGACCCTGAAACTGAGGAATAAAATAGGACACTGGTCATGGGAATGATGTACTAGCTCAGGTACAAGGCTGAGAGTACAGAGTCAGAGAAAACAGGCACGGGGGCTGGCTAGATTCTACATGAGTTAGATTCCTACAATCAGTGAGGGGAGTTGTCCTGCAGCCTGGCACAGAACTGAATCTTGGAGCTGTCAGGCTGTGGAGGAAAAAGTCAAACAGGTTACACATAGCTATCTACTCGAATATCCCATTTTGAAAAGGAAGGGAAAAAAAATTAAAAACCTTGCCTTTGAGATAATATTTGAAGATTTTACTCTAAATCATGTAAGTGTGGAAACTGCAAGGTATCAGGAATCAAAGCAGGGCATAGAAGAAAATAATCACTTCCCAGAACTTTCTAAATTAACTTTTCATCAGAGGGAAATGAATCATTTAACTCAAAAAAATGGAATGATCTATTATTGTTTTCCTATTTAAATGCTATCATAACACTTTCTGTAAGGACCAAAGTTGATATATTAATTGGTACTGAAATATTTTAACAGTAAAATCAGGAAAGCGTAAGACAAAAGATGAATTTGAAACAGACCCTAAGATAAGGACTTGAGTATAGTTTATTTGGAGAACTTCTTAGATGATTCTTAAACTCCTCACCAACTTTTAGAATTAGTGTAGAGCTAAGATTGGAGGAAAGATTTCTTCAGAGGGCTGTGCTGTGCCTATACCCACAATGGCGTATAGACCCTCCCTATCCTAGTGAGATGTGAATTCAAAGGGAAGGATGGGAGGGCTGCTTCTCCCTTTGCCTCAAGATAGGTGAGGTAGGCTGAATGATGACCCCTCCCCCAAACACATCCATGTCCCCATCCTCTGTGGGTATGTTACTTCACGTGACAACTGGTCTTTGCAGATGTGTTTAGGATCTTTTTTTAAAATAAGATTTTATTTATTTATTTGACAGAGAGAGAGAGACAGCAAGAGAGGGAACACAAGCAGGGGGAGTGGGAGAGGGAGAAGCAGGCTTCCCACCAAGCAGGGAGCCCGATGTGGGGCTCGATCCCAGGACCCTGGGATCATGACCTGAGCCGAAGGCAGATGTTCAACGACTGAGCCACCCAGGTGCCCCGTGTTTAAGGATCTTGAAATGGGGATATTATCCTGAGTTATTTGGGATGGACCAGAGGTTATCATCAGGGACCTTGTAAGAGGGAGGCAGGAAGGTCAGAGTGAGAGCAGACAATGTGACCACAGAAGCAAAGGTCAGAGAATCAGAGAGATTTCAAGATTCTACACCTCTGGCTTTTAGAAAGAAAGAAGGGGCCATGAGCCTAGGAATGCAGGTAGCCTTTGGAAGCAGGAAAAGGCAAGAAAAGAGATTCTTTCCTAGAGCCTCCAGAGGAAAGTAGCCTTGCCAACACCTTGATTTTACCCATTGAGCGCCATGTCAGACTTCTGACCTCCAGGACTGCACAATGCATTTGTATTGTGTTAAGCCACGATGTTTGTGGGGATTTATTTTAGCGACAATAGGAAATTAATACAAGAAAGGGGTTTTTTGGAAGCCCATTAGGAGATCTTCCTACATGTCCTCAAATGCACAGGGAATACTGGAGAACACTGTCAGACTGTCATCTAGAAAATCTAAGGGCATGATACAGGTTAGTTAACTGCTTTGACAGCAGAGTACACAAGTGGGAGCTGGCCTGTGTTCCAGAACCTGTTTAGACAAAGAATACGTGCATGTGTCTGCCTGCACAGGATTGCCTCAGGTCTCATTCATGAGAGCCACCTGCAAGGCCAGCTTCGTGGACATGTTCTGCTGTCACTGGCTTAAAATTCTTAATTTTTGAGAGAGCACCCTGCATTCTCAGAGTTCTACAAAGAGTGAACTCAGTTCACTATGTTCTACAAATTATATAGCCAGTCTTGGCCACCCAGGAGGGCAAGTGACCAGCAAAGAGAAGCTGACAGGATGACAAAAGTCTTAGTGGCCGAGGGAGATGCAAATGAATGAATGGATTAGCCATGCATGCAATTGTCCCTGTCAGAGTTAGTTTCCAGTTATGTCATGAGAGTGGTTAGGCTACCTCCAACAACTAAAGAGCATCTACAAGAGAAAGTATCAGGTCTAAACTCCTATGGGTCCTATGGACCAGCACAACAAAATCAGTCAAGTAAGGACTTTAAAGTCCCCTTTCCTCTTTTACCTGGTCTGACTTACAGCCAGCCTGGAGGAAAGGAGAGGTAGATGTGCTCCCTATGGAAAGAGATAAGTCAACAAGCCCATTCCCAGTACAATCTTTCTACCCACAGTAGGCCTCAGCTGCCAGAGGACAGAAACCTCCGCTCCACACCAAGGGCAGAGTTTTTATTATGACTTGGTACTGGATCCTTTGATTACTGAACTAGAACATCATTTTGTGACTGAAAGCAACCAGAAAATGTCATGGGATTGCCACATTTCCATTTACGGGAAGAATTAGCCCTAATGAAAACAATTTGAAAGAACAAGGAGAGGCCAAACCATCTATAGATTGCAGATATTCAAAGCAATGGCTACATAAGTTAAAGTGGAGGAGTTAGGGACAAAAACCCTCTCGTTACAGGTATGATAAGACATGGTTCACCAAGATTTAATATTGCCTTTATAAACCCAACAGAAAGTAATATAAAGGGAAAAGAACTCCAATATACAATTTCCAGTGGGGAAAAAATGCATGATAAAAACCTGAGCTTCCATTCCAAATGGAAACATAAAGTAAAATATCTCCCCTGAGATGTCTGATCATAATGCACAGTATGGACAGCACTGGGGGCTTCTTCCTCCCATCCATCCTTCACTGCTCCAGAATTATCTTTCTCAAGTACAGTGACCATGTCACTCTTCTACCTAAAAGTCTCTAATGCCCCTTGGGGTGCCTCAAGATGAAACCTGGCACCCTGAGCACAAGTATGCCCGGCTCCTCAGCTGACCTCACTGTCTGTTTCGCACCATGCCACATACGCTCTTAGAGCACTAATCCCCAATTCATCTTCCCCCAGAACAACTGTCTACTTAATATTTTTCTTTAAACCAAATACCGTTTTTACTCCAATAAATTTATTCTCATTCAAAGCAATGTTTCTAAATCAAGTTTTAATGTACTACTTGTAGCTTTACTAAATATTTAACTATCACTATTTAAAATTAACTTTTAAAATAAAAAATGTTAACTCCATGTCCCACCCACCTAAAACTATCAGTTACAAAACTAATTCTTCATGTACCACACATTGGGATGTGCTACTTTAGACAAAAAATACAGTGAGGGGCGCCTGGGTGGCTCAGTTGGTTAAGCAACTGCCTTCGGCTCAGGTCGTGATCCTAGAGTCCCTGGATCGAGTCCTGCATCAGGCTCCCTGCTCAGCGGGGGGTCTGCTTCTCCCTCTGACCCTCCCCCCTCTCATGTGCTCTCTCTCATTCTCTCTCAAATAAATAAATAAAATCTTTAAAAAAAAATACATTGAATTTTCACCACTCACTGTGCCTTTGAACCTGTTGTTCACTCCTCTTAGAGGATCTTTTCCTATTCTCTATAAAGTTACTCCCTTCCTTTCAGACTCAATCCAAAAGGCACCTCCCCTTTGAAGCTTCCCTCACTCATAAAGTGAGATGCTCCCCACTTGAATCCCAACGCAATTTTTAGCTGCCTCCACCATAACATTTATCACATTGTAGTGCCTCATGAAACTGAGTACTCAAGTCATCTTTGAGATATCCTGTTATCTACCTAGGTACTCAGAAAAATATCTGCTAAATAAATGAAGAATGATGAATTATATAGCCAAAGCTAAGCTAAACATACGTCACTCATAGTATAAATATTCGAGCATAATATTACTTCTGTTAAAGACATCCTAACTTCTCAATGTATGAAAGACTTCTCTGTAATGATCAAAGGGGACCAACTGGCAAGTTTAAAGGTGTTCCCAGTACACAGCAGAAAGAACACAGAAGAACTGAGAAGGGAGTATAAAATTACACTAGATTTCAGTGTAACATTTTCACCAAATGTTAGCTTGCAGAGGCCCTAGTTATCCCTTTTAAGAACCCTCCATTTAATGATCACTTCCTAACTGCAAACTTTTTAAATTAAAGCTACAGAAGCAAATTTAAAATAAAGCAGAGTTATCAAAGCAGAGATTAAGCATGGTTACTTCTGAAATGACCTCATTGAAAACAAAAATTATGCCACTAACAGGTGAGACACCCTGAATACCTGCTGGTCCCTAATACCAGCCCTGTGTTACAATCGAGGAAATGTCCTCTTCCTATTATACTTTCCTAGGCTTACAGAAGAATGAACCAGAAAATATTGAGAGATGTGGTCTCTGTTCAGGACTCATAGCCTCCAGAATTGTGAGAAAATAAATTTCAGTTGTTTAAGCCACCCAGTCTGTGGTAGTACTTTATGGCAGCTCTAAAAAGTTAATATAGGTACTATCCTGGCCTTCAAGAGAAGATAGGTATACAAAAGATAAATAGTATGATGAGAAGGGTATGATGAAGCAGATTATGAATATTATCAACTGAGCAGAACTTTATGAAGTGATTAAAATTATAATTATAGGGGTGCCTGGGTGGCTCAGTTGGTTAAATGACTGCCTTCAGCTCAGGTCATGATCCTGGAGTCCCAGGATCTAGTCCTACATGGGGCTCCCTGCTCAGCAGGGAGTCTGCTTTTCCCTCTCACCCTCCCCCTCTCATGCTCTCTCTCTCTCTCATTCTCTTCCTCAAATAAATAAAATCTTTAAAAAAATAAAATAAAATAAAATTATAATTATAGAAAGTATGCAGCAACCTGGGAGAAGTTCATAAAAAATATTAAGTGAAAAGGCAAAATACCACAGTATATCTATTCTATGATAACTATAAAAGATGGTTAACAGGCAAAAAAAAGAAAGAAAACTTGGAAAAAATACAGGGTTTTTGCTGAAGTGAGATCTTTTTTATAAAGATTTTATTTATTTATTTGACAGAGAGAGAGAGATACAGCGAGAGAGGGAACACAAGCAGGGGGAGTGGGAGAGGGAGAAGCAGTCTTCCCGCGGAGCAGGGACCCTGACACGGGGCTCAATCCCAAAACCCTGGGATCATGACCTGAGCCGAAGGCAGACACTTAATGACTGAGCCACTCAGGCACCCCTGAAGTGAGAGCTTTGATGAACTTTCATTTTTAGTTCCTGACTGCTGTTGTAATAGCAATGACGCAATAAATTTAGAAAGATTCAGTTTTAAAAGAAAATACATAACTTTTTGTCAATTTAAACTACCATAGTTTACTGGATATTAAATAATGACAACATTAATTACTGATATATTCTCTCTTTCTCTTTTTTTTTTTTGTTTCACATTTCAGTTTAATTCAAGTTTCTGCTTTTGAGAAAGCTATTCTGAGAAGACTTCTGAAAGGAAATTCAAAGATTTTATGAGCCTAAACACTGTACAGAAACAGTCACTAAAAATAAGTAAGGACATAAGGAAAATAGTGTACTTGATTCTGTATTTGAAAACAGATCTAAAATGAGGTTCTATAGCCTTGCGTGGCTATGAACCTCAAAACCAGGCTCATTTGTAAAAATATCTGAGTTGATTTTGCCAAAGTAAAGTGAGGACAAGTGAAGTGAGCAGAAGAAATAGGTGTCCATCCCCATGAGGCAGCAGAAAGGATCAGGGCCCAGGCAGCCTATCAGGGACCCATGTACCTGACCAGGGCCCTTGTGCAGAAGGGGGAAGCCCCAGCAAAAAGAGCCCAAATGTCCAGCCTGTGCAAAGAGGCTGTTTGCACAGCAGACTTCCACATAAAGGCCACTGCATCCCTGGCAGCAATGCAGCAAAATCTGCATCTCTCCATGACTCTTTTGCGCAGGGCAGGGTACGGCATGGAAAAGTTAACAAGGTGGAAACAGCTGCCCCAAAGCTGTACTGGGTGTTAATCAAAAGCCACCTCCCAAATAGCAGGAAGGCTTATATCAAGGACCTTAATTTGCCCCCAAGGCCCTGTTTTTACCTTGATTTAGCAGTTCTCACTAATGGCAATCTGTTGTCTTCATCCCATACAAGGCCCCAGGCTTGGGGTTCTGTTGCTCCTATGGGCTTGCCTTTGGTAGTCCCTCAAGGAGAAAAGCTCCCCAGGAAGGAGATAGATAGAGCTTTATTTTTATCCCAGTTAAAGTCTCTATCCAATACATTAATCGCTACGATAACCTTGGTCCAGGGCATTTCCTGGAGAAGCTATAACCAGCTGGGGTTAATGAACTCTCCCTACCATTAATTCCTAGGAGAGGCCATTGGCCTGAATTGTTACTTAATTACTCTTCTGTGTACAGCTTCATAAAGCAATGAAATGCCTTCTTTCAGGAAGAAGGGAGATGGTAATGGGGGTCATCAGAGGCCATTAATTTTACAAATAGTTTGTTAGAAACTACAGTATGTTAAGAAGTCACTCTGGCCCACAAATCAACTCAATGCAGTCCTTATTAAGTCAAGATCTGAAACTTCCAGGTTTCTGTGATTTGCACGTGCAAAAAGTTACAAATTGTGCAGAATCTGGCCAAAATGTACATACCAGATAAGATAAACTTACTCATTTATTTTGTTGCTTGTGTTACCCCTTCCCATCCCTCCGACATACACACCCTAGAATGTAAACTCCATAAAGGCAGGGGCTTTGGGCTATTTTATTCACTATGTGTCCCTAGTACTTAGAACAGAGCCTGGCAAAAATAGGTGCTCCTACAAAGTTTCACTGTTTGTTGAATGAATGAGTAGTTAGTTGGCTACTTTATGGGATTGGGCTGCTGGTATTAGGACCCAGAGCTCCCACGTAAGTCATACTTGGGCAGGGAAAGTGCTCAATCTGCCAGAGAAATAAAGACAGAGGCTATCCCTTCAAACTGCCTAGAAATCAGAACCATTTAAACTACCACCACCAAAGGGAAGAGTTGGCCATGAAACATGTATCCATCTAGGTTCTGAACTTGGCACAAATGATGAGAAACCATTGCCACCCACCCTACTGTGACATACTGCCCCACCCAACCTATGTCAATAGCCAACTCATGACCCGATGGAAGGTTCTGAGATTCTATTGGATGGTTCCAGTGGGAAAAGATTAAACTCTTCAGAGGCTAACAGACTAGGGCAGAATCAAGAAGACATCAGAAGGGAGGTAGAGTTTATTGGAGAAAAGGAGGCAACTAAGTATCAGAATAAGCCAAATTATTTACTCCTGCTTATTTTTTCTGAGTCTTATTTAATACTAGAGATCTTAATATCTGGAGATCCTTGCAGAAGCCAGGCAAGAAAGCAAGAGATTATTTTTCAGGGCAGTTATGCACATGTATCCATGCTCATGGGGTCTTAAGAGAAGCAGCTGGGCACAGAGGGGAAAAAAAAAGAGATTTAAGAACAACTGATAACCTCTGTTGATTCCTATTGCCATGTAAACATTTTCAAAGGATTTTGTGTTGGTGAATCATCTCAGTATATGGCTAGCTGGATATATATTGAATTTTCCAGCACTAACGCTCTATCTTCACTGTATCCTTACTGAGGCATAATCATATCATGGGCAAAATAATCAGAAGGCTAAGTTTTATTATGTCCAAAATGTAGAAGTGGGAGGAAGGAAACCAGTTAACTTAACTTTATTCCTATCTTCTGGGACTCTCAGGTAGTTACTGTGTTTTATAAATAGACCTATTTCCCCAATTCATTAGATACATCTCTGCTGGTATTTTAGGGAATCTACAATGGAAGAACACAAGAACAATCAGCTAGATTATGAGTAAGTAGTCATGATTATGCAAAGCCACATCCAAGGACCAAGGTATGAAGCATGTCTGTTGTTGATTCCTTTCTTCATCTTCTAGTCTCCCTCTTTCCTTCAGCTCCTATCCATCCATCCTTCACTGCACTCCGCCCCAAGGGCCCCATGCCCTCCTAAGTGATAGCCATTGCAAATCCCCCATCCAAGCCAGCCCTTTCAAGGTAGGACTTTTCTCTTCCAAAATCATCCCTCATGCCTACTCAAAATTCCCTCTGCCTCACTATCTTATTTCCAGTTAATCATTTTAGAGAGAAACCAATTAATTAAGTGGCACACAAGAAAATGAAAAATTTATTGAGAGGTTCTCATGTGCCAGATAACTTTCTAGACTACACTAGCATTAAGTTACCATTATTTCATTCAAATTTACTTCAAAAAAATGTCTGCACTCTTGAAAGTGAATGCCTGGATTACTTCTGTGTGTGCTCAATGGAGTGACTCCCATAGTAGATTCTCAAGCTTTCTAGCAGGCAGTGAAGTTTTCAGATGTGGGAGGTGGGAAAAGAGTGAAGCCCTAACTGGTGGTGGAAACTTCTTGTGGCTCTGCATAAAGCAGGGTCCAACCATAAATCATGTACCAGCTAACTGAATAAAAGTACGTGATAAAAGTGTATCGCATGAGCAGGTTTTGTGAACAATTTGAGAAACCATTCTCTCCAATGCAAAAGGCTATTTAAGGAAGCAAAACTTCTCCTGGAACCAAAGTGGAGGTGCACTATTATGCTGAACACTTTGGACGAGAAAGGCTGGGTAAAATCTCCCTTGCTGAATGAGTTAAGAATTACTGAAACAGGGTGCCTGCGTGGCTCAGATGGTTAAGCATCTGCTTTCAGCTCAGGTCATGATCCTGGGGTCCTGGGATCGAGTCCTGCATCAGGCTCCCTGCTCAGCGGGGAGCCTGCTTCTCCCTCTCCCTCTCTCTCCCTCTCCCTCTCTCTCATGAATAAATAAAATCTTTAAAAAAAAGAATTACTGAAACAAATTGTAGAACATAATTAAGAAATACAAATTCATAAAAATGAAAAAGGAAAAGTACACTCCCAGAAATAGCCAGGCTAATGAGTTACATGTCTTCTAGATATCCTCTTTGGTACAAAGGTTATTGATCTTAAGATAACTGTCCCTTGTTCATTTTGGGGGCTGAGTTTATAGGTCAGAGAAAGTGGAAATCTTAAGATTGGTCCAGTCAAAGAGGAACATTAACAGTTTGAACATGGACCTTGAAAGGGATATGCAGAGAATAGATGAAGCAAATCAGGAACTTCTTCTCAAAATCCACAAGAAAGAAAATGAGATTCAGAGGTGAGTGTTGGGGCTTCATGAGGGATGTTCATAATCCAAAGAACCGGGTGGAGGAAAAGAAACAAAACTGAATTTTCCAGCTTACTCTGGCAACCTGTATCTTATATAACAAAAAAAAATTCTTCTGCATTCTTTGGTGTTTGTCTGTGGCTCAAACCCTGAAATATAGCAAGTTTCAAAAAGAATCCTAAGAGAATGAGTGATACTTACCTGATCTGAAAGAACACTGGGGTGTCTGACATGGGAATCATGTGAATCTTGCTTGTCTTATCTTTAAAGTGATTATTATCCTAAGGATCCAGGAAAGAAAGGATTTCCAACTTGAGATTTGTATTTACATCAAAATACCCTTAAAACTGACATGTGTTTTATCAGTTTGAAGGCTGTCATTCCTCATAGTGTGTGCTTATGTTATCCAGGCTGGAAAATGAGATCACTCAGACCGGAGACTTGGCTGAAGATGAGGAGTGGGAGAAGGAGAATTGCACCGCAGTGGAGAGGGAAAAAGCCTTGCAGGAGCTGGAAGAAGAAACAGCTAGACTCGTAAGCAAAAAGAGGGAAGAGTCATTTGATAGGTTTTATTCCTCAGCACTGTCAGATAAAATAGTGTCTCCTTTTTACATACAAAGAATAGCCAACTCCAAAGTCATGGCAGAATGTGTTCTTGCATGGGAAGGGGATGTGTGGAGGGTAGGGTTTCTCTGGTAATATTTAATATTACCAGGAAGCCCTGCATGTGGTGATCCCTGGTAGGCTGGTGTGTCCATACTGAGAACAAACCACAGGGCCTTTACCTGACAATATGCAGGAAGGTACAGTTACTGCAGGAAAATATCGCTGGGGTGAAATGGAGAACAATCAACTGAATAAAAGCAGATGATGGTATGCAGATGCACACTTACACTCTGCTTCTTTCTCTCAACAGGATAGGAAGAATGAAACTCTGGTCCACAGTATAGCAGAACTTCAAAGAAAGGTGGGGTGGGGCTCTTGTGTTCCTGGGTGTCCCCAAGCAGCCCCAGTCATCAAAGAGGCAAGGGAGGGAAAATGAGGCCTGTGCTGGGGATGGGTACTACTCCTGCTCCACTCTCCTGAGGCTGAACCTCATGACCTAAATGCCATGGATTTTGCCTGCAAGTGTCAGGTGAAAAGAGTGCATAGGGTATTCCAGGTATTCAGTGATCCCATGGGTTCTTCATTCTATCACAAAGAAATGGATTCCAACAGACACTCTGTTGAAGGAATTGACTGGGACCCTTGTGGTGAGAGGTTAATTTTACTTGCACTAGAGACTTTTAAAAATACTTAATGCCAAAAAGCTCCCTCTTCTTTGTCCAGGTATTCCCTCTACCTCAACTCCTGGTCAAAACACAGTGGACTTCTTTATGATTACTCTACTTTCTTACCCATGCCTGCAGCCCTGAGTAATCCAGCATGGATTAGGGGGTTCAGGGAAGTATTCCTGCTTTTGAGCAAACTCTAGTTTTGGTGGTCAAAACTAATGAGAAGATGGAGGTAGAATAAAGATGTTCCCAAAGACACCAAGTATCCACCAAGGGACCATCTCCTGGCAGCTTTAATCAAGGCCAAGTTCCTGGCTCCACACACCAGAGAATGTCTTTGTCTTCCATATTTTTTAATTTGATTTTTTTTTTAATTTGAAATGTATTTTTTCTATTTGAACCCATAGCTTACAAGAAAATCACATAAGGCAACCAAGTGTGAACAAGACAATACAAAGGGATCCCCAGAAGAGTCAAAGGTAAACAAAAAAGCAATCTCGAATGGGTTTGGGCTGCATGACCAGGAAACAAGCCTTCAAGTGGAAACACTGTCAAAGTTGGGACAAATTCTTTGTAGTTTCAGCCATGCCAGGCTTAAGCCTCAGCTGCTAAGTGCTTAATTCTCCTCTGCCCTTAGTAAGGAATTTCACTCTGAAGCCATATATTTTGTTCTCTCTCCATCAAAAAGAGCAGAACACAAATGCACAAATGTATATTAACATTAGAGGCAGTTGAAGTCCCTCATTTAAATCCTGGCCCCAGAGGTACTTAGAATGATATATGAATGGGCAATTTAATCAGTCCCTCCCAGCCTCGGTTTGAAAATTGAATGAAATTGTGTATATAAAATACTATTTTGGGGGAGTTCTAAAACAATTTTAAGGTGATTATTTAAGTGTCTGGCTGAAGCACATATATGAATTCACAGAGGCAGAGTTTAGATTTGTAAATCTACTGTGCTAGGTAATTTACACACCCTGTCATTGACTCCAATCCAGAAAAGGATTCATTCAATTGGTCCTTCAAGTATATAGTGACCTCTCCTAAGTGCATCATATAGTGCTTAGCATTTCCCTAATTGTGTTCCAGAGCTAAGAACTTGAGCACAACCACAACCCATCTGATCAAAGATATAAGATTTAGACTTTTTTATTCAGACAGCAGATAAAGTTCTTACTTGATCATTTCTGTAGGATTATCTCTTTGTCCTTGCCTTACCTAATTTCTCTTTTGCTTCTTTTTTTAAAAATGATGATGATGATGATGATGATGATGATTTAGTAATCTCTATATCAAACGTGGGATTCAAACTCATGACCCTGAGATCAAGAGTTGCATGCTCTTTTGACTGAGTCAGCCAGGTGCCCCTTTGCTTCTTTTTTCTTAAATTGATAGTTATTTTTATATATTTCATATAAGAACAAATAAAGAGAGACTTTTTCAGTCTCTATAAAGATAAAAATTATGTTTCACTACTTAACAGTATAATATATAATGGGCTTTTAAACAGATTGTCCCTATTTCTCAATCTCTCTTGCTTCTTAAACCCACATTTAAGCCAATACTTAAGCCCACGCTGTGTGCATAAAGCCTCTGAAGATATGGACACACTAAAAATAGAAAATGAAAGAAGAGAGCATTACTGCCCTATGTTCTGTTGGCCAAATTAGTGTTGATAGCCATAAAAAAAGAGGAAGTCCAAAGCCATCAAGTAAGCTTGCTTGGGCATGCCCATTAAGGAAACTTATTTGGAAAGAAAGAAATCTGGAAGCCTGTTTGTATCTCAGGAATAAATTCGAACTAGACTAGAAAGGAATGTGAGGCTCCTTGACTATCCTTGCCATAAAACTGCAGCAATCAGATTGATTTTCTTCCTTCCTCTGCCCAAAACAAGTTTTGCTAACAGAAAGCCTGCCAGAAACTAGTGCTGACACTTTAAGTCTGGCTATGCTGGCCACGTCAGGTGAGCTGATTCCGATAGACTCTAGATAGAGAGTTCCCAGTATAACATTGGCCATTATTTTCCTGGCAGCACTCAGCCCAGCCCTAAAGAGTTCCAGAGTATTATCAACCCTTTGAATTACTCCCTTCTGCCCACCTATTTTGTAGAATTCTCAGGTGGTATCTCTAATTCTATGAAATATACATAATCTCTGTTGCTTCTGTTCCTCTTGCATGCTGGTGATCAGTTCAGTAGTTTAATAGGATGCCTGCCTCAACTCCTTGTGACTCAGACCACTGTCTTTAAAATACAGTCCTTAGGGGTGCCTGGTGGTTCAGTCAGGTAAGCATCTGACTCTTGGTTTCAGCTCAGGTCATGATCTCAGGGTCCTAGGATCAAGCCCCATGTCAGACACCAGGCTGAGCGTGTAATCTGCTTGCAGATTCTCTCTCTCTCTCTCTCTCTCTGCCCCTCTCCCTATGTTCACTCTCTCTCTCTCTAAAATAAATAAATCTTTAAAATACAGCCCTTAGCAAGTGAAATAAGTCAGAGAAAAATAAATACCATATGATTTCACTCATATGTGGAATTTAAGAAACAAAACAGAGGAACATATGGGAGGGGGGAAAAAAGAGAGAGAGAAACAAGCCATAAGAGACTCTTAACAATAGAGAACAAGGGGCGCCTGGGTGGCTCAGTTGGTTAAGCGACTGCCTTCGGCTCAGGTCATGATTCCAGGGTCCTGGGATCGAGCCCCGCATCCAGCTCCCTGCTCAGTGGGAAGCCTGCTTCTCCCTCTCCCACTCCCCCCTGCTTGTGTTCCCTCTCTCACTGTCTCTCTCCCTCTGTCAATTAAATAAATAAATAAAATCTTAAAAAAAAAAAAAACAGAGAACAAATTGAGGGCTGATGAAGGGAAGTAGGTGGGGAATGGGCTAGATGGGGGATGGGCATTAAGGAAGACACTTGTTATGATGGACACTGGATGTTGTATGTAAGTGATGAATGACTAAATTCTACTCCTGAAACCAATATTGCACTGTATGTTAACTAACCAGAATTTAAATAAAAAATTGAAAAAATAAAATAAAAATTTTCCATTTAAATAAAATATAGCCCTTAGGACATTCAGCTCTTTGGCCCTAGATGTAATCCCCTGGAGGGGAAAGGAACTGTTAGAGGAGTCCAAACGTGAAATAATGGTAGCTAGATGAGAGTGGGAATAATAGAACTGAAAAGGGAAGGGAGGAAAGACTGCAGTATGTCCCCTCTGCCCATAGGATATATCTTAAATGCATCTATTCCTCTTTGTCTACTAGTACTATAACTACCACCCTTTTGCAAGCCACCCTAAATCCTTACCTGGAGGCTAAAGTAGACTCCTAACTAGTCCTCTTGCTTTTACACTTACCCCTAAACAATATACCTTCCACACATAGGAAAAAACTCTTCTTTAGAAAGAACACAAACCAGATTGTGTCTTTACAACTTCAAGCTCTCACCTGGCTTCTCACTGCAATTAGAATAAAGAATCAAGAGGCACCTGGGTGCCTCAGTTGGTTAAGCGACTGCCTTCGGCTCAGGTCATGATCCCGGGGTCCTGGGATCAAGCCCCGCATTGGGCTCCTTGCTCCTCAGGGAGCTGCTTCTCCCTCTCCCTCTGCCTGCCACTCCCCCTGCTTGTTCTCTCTCTCTCTCTCTCTCTCTCTCTGTCAAATAAATAAATAAAATCTTAAAATAAAAAAAAAGAATAAAGAATCAAAATCTCCAGAAGCTGTAAGGCCCTACATAATCATACGTGGCTACCTTTCCCCACCCCATCTCATTCTTACCAATCTCCCCTATGTTCCTGCCACATAACTTCTTCATACACACCAATTTGTGCTATTTCACAGTCTTGGTCCTTGCTGGAAACTCTGCATGGGAAATATTTCTTCCAGATCTCCATTTGGCTAATATTTATATTTAAATTCAACTCAAGAGTCATCTCACCTCAAGTTTGACTCCCCTCCATTAAAAAGACATCTGAAATTGGTCCTGAGGTACTTGAACCACCTGTAAGATAACCTTTAAGATCCCATTTCAGAATGGAATCCTGCTTTTGCCTGGCTGAGTTACCAGTCTCCTTCACTTTCTGTAGGCCAAGTTACAACAGCTGGAAGCTTCCTGTGCAGACCAAGAGAAAGAGCTAGCCAAGGTAATGACAATAACTTCAATGTTACTTCTCCCAAAGGAAGGAAATCTTGATCCTTGGTCACACAAATTGAAGGAATGTATTAGATTGTGTGAATACAGCCCCCCAGATCACCTTCTCTTTAACATTTTTTATAGGATACCTTCCAGCTATATCTTCAATAAATTAGTATCTATTTTTCTCCCAACTGTCCCCAAATAATTCTCATTGGGACTATAAAATACAGCTTTTTTATCCTTAAAAAAAGATATGAGTTTATATGTACAGCAAATACATATTTAGAACAATTAGAAAAGCACATTTAGGGCCTGGGGCCTAAAAGGAAGCAAGTACACTGCTGTTCTTATAGCAATTTACTAAGCAAAATTTAAGATTGAATTTTGGCTTCCCAGGTAATGGAAGATTATGCATTTGTGGCCCAGCTCTGTGAAGATCAGGCCCTCTGCATAAAGGTACAGTTTCTCAGTAAAGGGATAGCAATGGGTTTGTTAAGGTACAGGATGAAATGAAACCAGGCTTTTCAAAGAACAACAATTTTAATTCTTCAAGGTGGCATCACAAAGGCCTTTAGGGAGGACGACACTCTACCACCAGAATCATTCTATTAGTGCCCTAGTCTCCCAAGCTCTGTGCTCTTAAATTAATAATGAGCACTTTTTCCTATTTATAATCCCAATAACTGCAGGCATCTGCCCAGTGGTGACGTGCAGTGAGAGATCTGGAGTAGTGGAAGGCTGGGGGACTGGGAAAGGAGACAAAATGGCATGGGAATACCAACCATTCACATGGCAATGTAGTGTAATACATGCTTATTATGATTAGAAAGAGCATAAAGCTTCTGGCTAGTAACTGTGGTTTCTTTTATTTCTCTATGAAGAAGTACCAGGAAACTCTGAGGAAAATAGAAGAAGAACTAGAGACTCAGTTCCTTGAGAGAGAAGTGTGAGCTTTGGCAAACAAAGGAACATCCTGGTTTTAGTGGTAACTCCATCTCAGCCTGGGTCAGAGCAAACTTTTCTCTGACCAATTCCTATTTGGAATTGAGTGAGCCCCAACACCATATAACCTTCCCCTCTTTTAGTGAGCTATTAGATCCCTACTAAGCCACACCCATTTTAAAATGCAAGTCCTCCCATCTTTCTTAAAAGACTGCAGACATACACCTTCCTTCATAATTTTTCACATTACCAGTTATTTGGGTTTATATTAAGGGAAGGAACATGTGCTTTAAAAAGGGTTTGGTGGTCTGGCACCTTGATAAAAAGGGCATTCCATTTAAATTCTACAAAAAAGAACTAAAATTAATATCATCCTCACTTCCCCAAAATATATAGAAACAACCATATGGAATAGACATGAAACTAATCTCTAGATACAAACTAGGGCTATCATATTATGAAACCAAACCATACTATATGAAACTACAAACTTTAAAAATTAGAAATAATAGAGAAAAGCCCACCTCCAAAAAATTAATCCTTGAATTTATCAAAAGAGTCTAAATAGTGAGAAACTAAAGCCAAAAAACCTCACTTTCATTTCCTGACCCTCTTTAGAAGTTAAATCTTTTTTTTTTTTTTTTGAGAATGAAAAGAAATGGATTTATTTGAAAGTGGAGCATATAGTGAATAGGCACTAAGAGTCTATCATACATTCAACTCTCTTCAATCTGCAATAGCCTATTCACTTTTTTTTTATTCTTATGTTAATCCCCATACATTACATCGTTAGTTTTAGATGTAGTGTTCCATGATTGTTTGTGCATAACACCCAGTGCTCCATGCAGAATGTGCCCTCCTCAATACCCACCACCAGGCTAACCCATCCTCCCACCCCCCTCCCCTCTAGAACCCTCAGTTTGTTTTTCAGAGTCCATCATCTCTCATGGTTCATCTACCCCTCCGATTTCCCCCACTTCATTCTTCCCCTCCCGCTACCTTCTTCTTCTTCTTCTTTTTTTTTTTTCTTAACATATATTGCATTATTTGTTTCAGAGGTACAGATCTGAGATTCAACAGTCTTGCACAATTCACAGCGCTTACCAGAGCACATACCCTCCCCAGTGTCTATCACCCAGTCACCCCATCCCTCCCACCCCACCCCCCACTCCAGCAACCCTCAGTTTGTTTCCTGCGATTAAGAATTCCTCATATCAGTGAGGTCATATGATACATGTCTTTCTCTTTTTGACTTATTTCGCTCAACATAATACCCTCCAGTTCCATCCACGTCATTGCAAATGGCAAGATCTCATTCCTTTTGATGGCTGCATAATATTCCATTGTATATATATACCACTTCTTCTTTATCCATTCATCTATCGATGGACATCTTGGCTCCTTCCACAGTTTGGCTATTGTGGACATTGCTGATATAAACATCGGGGTGCACGTACCCTTTCGGATCCCTACTTTTGTATCTTTGGGGTAAATACCCAATAGTGCAATTGCTGGATCATATGGTAGCTCTATTTTCAACTTTTTGAGGAACCTCCATACGGTTTTCCAGAGTGGCTGCACCAGCTTGCATTCCCACCAACAGTGTAGGAGGGTTCCCCTTTCTCCGCATCCCAGCCAACATCTGTCGTTTCCTGACTTGTTAATTTTAGCCATTCTGACTGGTGTGAGGTGGTATCTCATTGAGGTTTTGATTTGGATTTCCCTGATGCCGAGCGATGTTGAGCACTTTTTCATGTGTCTGTTGGCCATTTGGATGTCTTCTTTGGAAAAATGTCTGTTCATGTCTTCTGCCCATTTCTTGATTGGATTCTTTGTTCTTTGGGTGTTGGTTTGATGAGTTCTTTATAGATTTTGGATACTAGCCCTTTATCTGATATGTCATTTGCAAATATCTTCTCCCATTCTGTCGGTTGTCTTTTGGTTTTGTTGACTGTTTCCTTTGCTGTGCAAAAGCTTTTTATCTTGATGAAGTCCCAATAGTTCATTTTTGCCCTTGCTTCCCTTGCCTTTGGCAATGTTTCTAGGAAGAAGTTGCTTCGGCTGAGGTCAAAGAGGTTACTGCCTGTGTTCTCCCCTAGGATTTTGATGGACTCCTGTCTCACATTGAGGTCTTTCAACCATTTGGAGTCTATTGGATAGCCACATGCAGAAGAATGAAACTGGACCATTTCCTTACACCACACACAAAAATAGAAGTTAAA
Source organism: Mirounga angustirostris (assembly GCF_029215605.1). Taxonomy (NCBI): domain Eukaryota; kingdom Metazoa; phylum Chordata; class Mammalia; order Carnivora; family Phocidae; genus Mirounga; species Mirounga angustirostris. The sequence continues at coordinate 65,114,235 of NW_026991717.1, read as the reverse complement.
TCTTAAATCAGTTGGGAAGTATTTCCATTTATTAAATATTTTAGAATCTTAGGATCAAGAAAAAAAGACCTAAACTGCACATAGCCTCTAAGTAGACTCAGTCCACACTGTGGCCTGGAGGCCAGGATACCAAAACTTGGAGGTCCTTGCCCCATTAAAGGACACCTTCAAGTCTCCTGAGATCCATCCTGAACATTAAGTATGGCTTCATTGCTAAGCCAAGATTTTAGAATGGAGCTGCCCAATGGAACTTTCTGTGCTATCCAATATGTAGCCACTAGCCACGTATTGAGTCCTTAAAAGATGACTATTGTGACTGAGGAACTGATTTTTTTTATTGTCATTAAATTTAAACAGTTACATATAGTCACTGGCTATAATAGTGGACAGTACAGCTTTAGAATATAAAACTGTTTTTAAATAACTGTGATGTAGTATAAATATTTGTATGTACTTTATTCAGTCCCTATCTTGGTTCTTTTTCCCCTAGATCAAAAGTCCTGAGCATGAATTCTGTAAGAAAAGAGTCTAACAGCCAAAATAACAAGGTAAGCATTTCACTCCACCTTCAGCTTCTCTCGGTGTCATTGCCTTCAAGGGAGTTTCCAAAACACTATCAGCCACCAAACACATACCAATCTTTCCATGTCATTTTCCAAGAATAGTACCAGACATAATTCTAAAGCATTCCAACCCTAAACACATAAACAAAGAATATGCTATAGAACAATGGTTTTTCCTCTCTCGGCACCATGCAAATGATGTGTTCTCAAAGGAACTAGCTTAAGACCTCACAGAGTTCAGGATGGAAGCAAGAAGGAACATTAACTGAGGGTACGCTATATGGAGAGAAGGCCAATATAGGACACATATACCATTCCTCCCATCTCCCAGAATTACAATATTCTTTCCTGGTGATCCCAACATGGTCCCAAATCTCTCACTACACAGAGCACCAGGGCATCTATCACCATCTAATCAGGTTGGCCCATGAGTTAAAACATGAGAAGTCATTACTTCTTTACAATACAGCTTCAGTGTCTGTTCATATTTAACACCATGATGTCATTAGTATATATGTAGAAGTCTAAAGGACACAGAATTGGATGTAGAGCACCAGGCCTCTTGGCCTGCTTGGTGTCTTGTGGCAGCAAGTACATAGGGCAAAAAGATAAAACTTTTGTCAGACTTTAATTTTGTAATTTTTATTGGCTTTAGAGCCAAAATTGACATTCACCAGAAATTTTATCATTGAGATACATGGTCTTCATAATGTCAGAAAAAAATAAGTCATCTCTCCCTAAAAAGCAAATATCAACAATCAACCATTGTCCTTCGGGTCATCCAGGTGTTTGGATACATATTAGGCCACGTTCACAGTGACCATGGTTCCCATTGGGAAGTCATGGGTCACTCTGGTCCCAACCTTGCATATTATACAAGTCATTCTGGTCCCAACCTTGCATATTATACAACAAACAAAAACAACAACAACAAAACTCTTGAAATTAATTGGACCCCACCTCTCCAGAACCAAGCTTGGCATGTTCCCTGATATATCCCACCATCTATCCCCCAATGACTCATCAAAGTATTCCTTCTAGCAGACTTGTCTTCATCAAGATTACCAAAGTCCCATAATGGTTCGATGATCTATGATGTTTGAGCAATCTTTACAGAGTCTGCCTGAGCAACTGACCAGTTGACATGCTGCTTAAATTCACTCAAGTTATAGAACCAAATTTGTAACCCAGAAAGTTTTTTTCTAATTCTAATTCTGTGAGTGTCATTTTCACAATTTTAAAATGTGACTGTAATTCCTCTTCATTTTTTATCTCACAAGGAAGCTAAAAGGAAAATGAAATAACTGAGAAAATATTTTGGAAGAGATGCCACAGAAATCCAGGATATATCCTCATCTTTACATTTTTTATAGCTCTTAAAACTTTTCTTAGAATATATTTGTGTGCTGGGCACCTGGGTGGCTCAGTTGGTTAAGCGACTGCCTTCGGCTCAGGTCATGATCCTGGAGCCCCTGGATCAAGTTCCGCATCGGGCTACCTGCTCAGCAGGGAGTCTGCTTCTCCCTCTCCCACTCCCCCCTCTTGTGCTCTTTCTCTCTCTCTCTCTCTCTCAAATAAATAAATAAAATCTTTAAAAAAATAAAATAAAATAAAATAAAATAAAAAGAATATATTTGTGTGCTTTTCATAACCTATAAACTTCTTTAAGGGTTACTGGTTAAGTAGGAGGTAAGAGCATAGTTGAAAGAGCCCTGAATGCATATTTGAAGGACCCAGGTTCCAAGCCTGGCTCTGCCACTTATTAGCTGTATGAAATACCTTACCATTTTATGGCTTCAATTATTCCTATCAACATATAAAAAAGTGATACAAAATTATACACACACATACACACACATGCATGTATACATATGGTTGTCTTTAAAAATTCCATCTGTTTATGCACATAAGAAATTGTAAGATATTATCTAAATATAACATTAATGGCTCACTGAATATTATTTGACAGTGATGATAGCTTCCAAAAATTGCTTATTTATCCATGTCCTTTCTTCTCCCAGGATCATTCTCTCCAAAAGAAGGGAACACGGTTCTGCAAAAGGTAAGCAGACATCTTTGAGTAAACTTCCTGGAAAACTGGGAGTTCCACTTAGCCATCCTGGCAGATAACAAAGTCTGGACAAGGAGACCCTTGTATACATACACACACCCAGAGTGAAGTCAAAAAACTAGTGTCATCGATGACTATGTTTCTCAGTTCTAATGTATGACTTCCTTGTCCAAAGGCAATTCCTTTTTTTTAAGATTTTTATTTATTTATTTGACAGAGAGACACAGCGAGAGAGGGAACACAAGCAGGGGGAGTAGGAGAGGGAGAAGCAGGCTTCAGGCAGAGCAGGGAGCCCGATGTGGGGCTTGATCCCAGGACCCCAGTATCACGACCCAAGCCAAAGGCAGACGCGCAACGACTGAGCCACCCAGGTGCCCCCAAAGGCAATTCCTAATCTCAACTTTCCAATCTTAGAAGTGAATAGCCTAGTACTAATCAGAAATAGGAATTTTATCACCTAAGAGAAATGTGGCAAACTGATACTTACTCCCTCTTCCCTTTAACAATTTGAATTAGCTTGATGGGTTCTTGTTCTCCAATAACATCAGTAGATTATGAATGGGAGGATCCTTTTGTGGTTCGTAAAATGATGAATAGGGTTTTCACACTATTGTGTCAGATGTGCCTCCCTCAAATACTGTTACAATGTCAACATGTTACATTAGAAATAGTACAGAACTTGTAAATGCACATATTCCCCTGCCTAATAGCAAATAAGACAGAAAATGATTGTGAAAGAGATCATACCCAACAGTACCCAGCCCAAAATAATTGCTCAAAAATACTTGTTAAACTGAATAAGAGCTCAAGATTCAAACAACCAAGTGGATATTAGTCCTGAGGGAATCGCTGTGATAGCAAAATAAAATTGGGATTCAATGAAGCCCCTGCATTTCCAAGAAAAGGTCAGATTATGTTCAATATAATTTGTTTAAGAAGGCATAGAGAAACATATATTCAAAGTGGTATGAAATATGATTTAGAAAGAGTTCCATCAAAATGGTTAACATAAAATTATTGTTGCTTAAATGTCACCTCCAATTGTCTGGAAAACTTGCTTATGGGGGATACCCCTTCATACCAGATAAGTGAAGTGTTACATATTTGGATATCCCAAAATACAATGTTCCCAGAACAGCTAGCAGAATTTCCCTAGAATTCCCAGGCTTCTTTAGCATATAATTTGACACCAGTGCCTCACATGGAACTGCCCATGTGGGTTCCCAGGATAAGAACTGTCTGCCTTGAAAGAGAGTTAGTATCCTGAAGAGAACCTGACAGCATCCTAAAAGTCTAGCTCATCATATCAAACTACAAAGATCTCTCCTCTTGCTCTGCTCCAATATCCTATGGGGCACTGGTATATTGGGCACTGACTCAAGAGATAAGAAAGCTGGATTATTCCTAAGATTTTCTCTGGGAATGTCATCCCAGAAATGTCATCCCAGAAATGTCATCCCAGAACTTTCTCATGAATACTGTATTTAGCTTTAAGGAGAATACTAGGAAGAGGTCTGTAAAGGGTTTCTGGTTCTAATTCTGACCAAGATGCTGTATATAACAGATCCTGCCTCCTGTCACCAAGATCAATTCTAGAGAAAAACTTAAGGGAACTGGTGGGGAAGGGGCTGTTTTTCACTGGTAGGTGGAGGTAGGTAGTGAATTTGTTCTACAGCAGACGGCAGCCTAGCACAGCTGGATAAGGGTAATACAGGAAAGGAAAAAGTGGAGATTTGCTTGTGCAAATCACAGTAAAACCACAAGGCCAAAATAATTCATCAGTTAAAAAAGAAATCAGGACCACCATAGGGGAATTTATAGAAATTAGGAAACATTAAAAATAACAAGAATTAAAGAAGAGAAATACCATGATCATGGATAGAAAGCCATAATATCATAAATATATCAATTCTCTTCAAATGATTCACTTCAGTTCCAACCAAACTGCCCAAAAGGTTTTCATTACATTTAATACAATTATTCTAAAATATACTATATATAGAAGAATAGAGTCAAAAATAACCTGGGCAATTTTAAAGAAGAGCAAGGAGTGGGGAATATGCCCTTCCAGATATCAGGACTTTCTATGAAGTTGCAGTAATTACAATAGTGTGATACTGTCACAGCAACAAGAAAATCAACCAATGAATTAGAAACAGTGCATATATAGAACTTCGATATGTGACATGTGACAGTGATTGTATATCAGAAAGAAAAGGAAAAACTGTTCAATAAAAATGGTAGGGGGTAAAAAAAACAGTTATCCAGGTGAGAAAAAAAAATGAGATTGGATCACTACTATGCAGCATATTTAAAAAGCGAGGCCAGATGTGTTAAGGACTAAATGTCCAAAAAAAAAAAAAATCTTGAAAATTTGGCATCAGTTATCTCCTGCCAAATAAAAAATGGTCCCAAAACTTAGTGGCTTCAAGCAACAAACATTTATCTCACGGTTTCTGTGGATTAGGAATCTGTGAGCCACTCAGCTGGGTAGTTCTAGTTCATGGTCTGTTATCAGGTTGCAGTTAAGATGTTGGCCAAAGTTAGAGTCAGTGGAAGGCTTGGCTGGGCTGGAGGATCTATTTCCACGGTAGCTTACTCATACATCTGGCAAATTCTGCAGTTTGTTGGCAGGAGGTTTCAGCTCCTCCTCACATGGAGCTCGCCACAGGGCTGCTTGTGTATCCTCACAGCATGACAGCTGGCTTCCTCCTGAGAGTAAGGAGCAAACTGCAATGCCTTTAGTATGTAATCCAGGAAGCCACACACTGTCACTTCCATGATTCTCTATTCTTTAGAACCAAGTCATTAAGTCCTGGCCACACTCTAAGGGAGAAGAGTCTCTTGAAGTGCGTGATACCAAAGAATGTGTGGACATATTTTAAACTACCATAAACTGTTAGTAGAAAACAGTAGCAACTTTTAGGCCTTGGTGTAGGGAACAGTTCTTTAAATAAGACACAAGAAGCATTGATTCTAATTAAAGATTGATAAACTAGACTATTAAAATTAATAACTTTTGTTTTTTAACACCTTAGAGTGAATGAAAGTTATAAAGTAGAGAGAAGATATTCATAGTACACACACTGGAAAAGGATTGATATCAAGAACATATAAAGAACTTCTACAAATCAATAAGACTACCCTAAACAACCTAATAGATAAATGGGCAAGAGAAAACACATAAAATCTGTGAACAGAACAGATGTTCAGCATCATTGTTCACCAGGGAAATGCAAATTAAGACCATTACTTTACACCCATTTGGCAAAATTTTTAAAATCTGATGCTATCAAGTGTTGGAAAAAATATGGACTCACAGAAACACATACCCTGCTGATGGTTAGAAATTGTTGTAAATGCTTCGGAAAACAAGTTGGAAACAAAAATAAAACAAAAGATAAAAGAACAAGATAATTTCAGATAGTGATAAATGCAAAAAGAAAATAAAACATGGTAATGAAAGAGAGAGTAACAGGCAAGCCAGCATATGGGAAGGAGCTGCCTTTACAAGGCATTGTCGGTAATAGAGACAACAATTAGTGGGAGACATTTCAATATCAAGAAGGAGCAAGACATGCATTTAGGTATGAGTTTTATTTTGTTCCTGGTTTTCTAACCTCTGGTTAACAGTTTCTTGACCTTTTCTTTTCAGGATTTTTCAATATGTCTTTTTCACCACCCTATTTTTCATCAGACTGCTGGGCTACTTGTTTTTCTATATAAGTTTTATAAATCCAGATCTCCTTATCAACATACTGCCCAAGATATTGAGCAGGGCCATCCTGTGGAAGCTAAGATGCTTCCTCTTTCCATCTCTCACACTTGAGACAGAGGACATGTTACCCCACTGATCCCCAAGAAATATCCTTGAGCAAAAAAAGGCAAGTGGTGTCTGAGTCTGTAGACTAAGAAACGGCGGAATTTGCAGAGGGAAAAGGTTTTCTTCTGTTTTTTCCTCAAGGTCTGTCTACTTGATTACCTTCTCTTTCCATGTTGTCTTTCCAAGACTGACCTTGCCCAGGAAAAAGCTCTGTAAATAGATTTCTATGACTACAGGATAAGCTAAATAGTCCCAGATAGTAAACAAACTAGACCATTTTTAGAATAATGTCATAGACACTAAGCAAAGTTAGAGTTGACCAATTCTTCCAGAAAATCTTTAAAATCTGAAAGACTGGATCCCTGTTACAATGCAGAAGATTGCTCACTACTTATATTAGAATTATTTAGTTACAAATGACCTTAACTTAAACTAATTTATAAATTCATAGCAAAAAGAAAAAAAAGGCAGGGGGGTGGAATATTGCTTTGTGCAACTAAAAGTCTGGGATTCCCAGCATGGCTGGATCCAGAAGTCTAAAAGCAAGATTAATGGGGTTTCACCACTCTCTTTGAATTGGCATTTTCCTTTCAGTGGCAAGATACTGCCAAAAGCTTAAGTCCCACAGTACAAGATTAGCAGCCTTGGCTAAATGAAACAGTCTTTTCAACAGTTCCGGCAGGAAACTTCAGAGAAACTGCCTTAGTTGAGGCCAAGTGTCTACCCCTGCCCAACACTCAGTGCAGCCAAAGGAATGGGAGTACTCTGATTGGTCAAGCATGAATCCATGAATCATATTTCCAACCTCTTGTGGAGGTTGATAAGAAGAAAAGAGATAAGGGAGTTAACCCCACCTAAACTACATGGAATAAGTTTCCCTAAGAAGAAGGGGCTCAGTTCGCAAAGAAAGGAAAAGAGATACTGGGCAGGCAAAAGCAGATGTCCACTTAATCACTAGTTTTAGCCTTACACATAAATATCCAATCTTTTCCATCTTTCTTTTTTTTTTTTTTTTTAAGATTTACTTATTTGAGAAAGAAAGAAAGAGCATGTGCACACGCACAAGCAGGGGAGGGGCAGAGGGAGAGGAGAGAGAGAATCTGGAGGAGACTCTACACTGACCACAGAGCCCGACACAGGGCTCAATCTCATGACCCTGAGATCATGACTTGAACCAAAACCAAGAATCCGATGCCTAACTGACTACCCAGGCACCCCAACATCCAACTTTTTCAATTAAATAAACTCTTAAAGTTATAGTTCACTTTATAGGTCTTCCTGCCAGTAAAAATTTTAACCTTTCAAGATCATAGATTAGATACGGAAAAACTACTGCAAAAAACTCAGTAAAAGAACCATGTAAAGAATCAGATTTGGGGGCGCCTGGGTGGCTCAGTCGTTAAGCGTCTGCCTTCGGCTCGGGTCATGGTCCTGGGGTCCTGGGATCGAGCCCCGCATCAGGCTCCCTGCTCGGGGAGCTTCTCCCTCTCCCACTTCCCCTGCTGCTTCTCCCTCTCCCACTCCCCCTGCTTGTGTTCCCTCTCTCGCTGTGTCTCTCTCTGTCAAATAAATAAAATCTTAAAAAAAAATCAGATTTGTAGGGCTAAAGCAAGGATTCTAAACTAAATAGCATATGATTAATATAAACTGCTTCACAAACTTGGGGTAACCTACATATGGTCAAACCTCTTATTTTTCCACTTAATTACTAAAGCATCCACATGCCTTATTAACAAGATATATTCAAACTCCCTCTTGAAGCTTCCTGACCCTCCTAAATTATCCTTAGCCTTGACAGCTCTGAAATCCAAGAGCAGCAAGGGCTCATTCTGGCTTCCACACCAGCAGGGAACAAACGTAAAGACCCCTTAGGTCATTACCTCTTGAGGCCACACAATGGCACTCCTGAAAACTAGTCCTGCACAGGTTGAACAAATAATTTATCATCCAAACTGAGACATGTGATAATAGAAAAGGAAACTATTAATAATTATGCCAGGACAAGAGAAATCAAACAGGACCGCCTCAACAGACCAGGACATATGATTGCCTTATGTGCAGTCTAAGGCCCGGCACAGCGTATTTTGCTGAGGGAAGTAGGTCCCATTCTTCAGTGTTAAGTTCAATCAAGGGTGCCCTATGCTTAAGGTCTCAGTGCCAGAGTTCAAGGTACACCTCTCCTTCCATTCCTATACTGAGCCCTCTGTCCCAGGGTCAGTTTCTAAAGGCTCAAGATTGAGTACAGTTTTTGCCAGCCTCACCCTTGCCTCCCCAGGAAGTCCTTTGGTCTGGGAAGTCTGCCTACTCTCAGGACACCCACACTCTGGAGGTCAGGGAGCTGTTCTGAAGACTCAACCCTCAGAATACAAGGGCCCAATGAAACCCTCTAGGGGAGGCTCCAAGGAGCACATCTTCCCTTCCAGGCACTTTTTAGACTTTTATGGAACTTCTGTCCCTAGAGAAGAGAAGCATTCATTTACTGAAAGTCAGTGTTCAACCTGCCATTCTTTTCTATGGTCAAACCTGTGTTTTCTAACTTGGTATCAACTGGTCTGTTTGGGCAACATCTCTATTCATCTACATTCCAAAATAATTGTTCCTCAAAATGATGAGTTCACATTGCTCAAGATTTGAGAGCAGAGGGAAAGTAAGAGAAAAGGAAGAAAAAGAAGTTAAATCCCTAGTACTGTGTAGTGTTGGGGATATAAAGATAAAGACAACATAGCGTTTATCTTTGGGAAGGTGAAAAGAAGAAACAGATCACATGCGTATATTTTGAGTCCCACAATAGAAAAAAAAAAAAAAAAAGAGGAGGTAATTCCCCATGCCTATGTCCAATAGAAGGTGACATCAGACCCAAGGATTATGCTAGCCTGAGAGGAAGAATGACACTAAATAAGCTGACCATGTGTCAGCAAAGTCATTCTCTACTGAAAGACTAAAAGCATCTTCTACCCTAGATAGGTATTTTAAATAGAAGTAACCAAACAGAAATACCATAAAATTGAGCAACTCTCTTTCTTGACAAATTACCTATAATGGGTAAATTATTTCTTAATCCCAGGCTTCAGAAAAAAACAAACCCTTTTCTCCTGGCAATTATTAAAGTAAAATACAAAACACCTGTAATCTGACAGTACAAATAACTCTGAGTTATTTACCCACCACCCTAAATGAAAATACCTTCCACCATGTCAATAAAGATCTACATTGCATGCACCACTTATTCCTACACTGAATGGCACTGGAATTCTGGGATCCAGTGGAATCTAGCAGTTTATTCACACTGGTTGGCTGATACCACATTAAACTGGATTTCATTCTTGGCAGACGGGAAAGATAAGGTGGGCCAGCTCCCATTTACTAGTGTCTTACCCCATGATAAAGCAAGAAATCCACACCTTCTAAACTCATGAATTTGAAACTCAGAATCATGAAAAAACAGTACTCTCCCACATTGTGGTTTCAGAGTCATTTATCTTAAGAAAAATTTTTTAAACTTTTTTTATGCATATTTCATTGTTCACTGTATTTTCTTTGCTGTAGCCAAGTGGAATGATGCTGAAAAAACAGCTCAAAAGTTATTGTAGAGGACATGAATCCCTAATGCCAGCTTGAAATCCACAGAATTTCCCTGTTTGTTAAGTAAAGGTAAATGTTGACTGTGTTGTTTGGGGTTGTACCCAGAAGATAGTAGCTGAGAGCATTCAGAGCACGAGTATCTGCTCAGAGGGTAAAGAGAACCAGCCAAAAAAAATTGTTCCCAGAAGGTAGAGAAATTCAGCAAAACAGTTTTCATCATGTAATATCATTGCTGTAGGAGATTCTGTGGTATTTTAGACGATTTTATTAAAAAGAAGGAGGAGGGAAGAGAGAGGAAGAAAAGGGAAGGAGGAAGAAAAAAGAAAGGAAGAAAGAAAAATATAATGATCCCCTACTGGTATAAACTTTTGACCATGAACTGCTGGTTTATATGCTATATGCCTTTATTTCATCACAGCTATCACCTATGCTTTCTTAAAGTGGTATCGACTTCCTTATAATACTGGGAAGTAGAGTTGTTTCAAAGGCAAGGTTCAATGGTTAAAATCACTGTTTTAAAAGTTCTTTCTATTAAAGAGTAAAACTAATAGAAACTGTTCTGTGTTCGCAGTGAAAATGGGAAGGGGGCATTCATATGTAATGTGGGATCAGAGCCTGCCTAGAAACAAGTACAGGGGAGGAAAGCTGCTATTGCTTCTCCTGCTGAATATTTGCAGCTGAGACTAGCTGTGTCAGCGTCCTAATCGTTGCAGAAAACAGAGCAGCTTGCTTTGGCTCTGGAGTGGTGCTCTTCCCTCAGGACTTCATTGTGGCTGCACGGTTCCCTCAGGAACAGCAGAGGGCACTGTTCCACGGTATGCAGGCACTCAGAAGCCATTTCTTTGCATAGGAACAGTATATCCCTACTGGATGAGACCAGACAGTGGAAGGTCCAGGATAAATGGCCAATCTGTCCCATTTTTCACAGGTTCATAGGCCAAAGCCATGTTTGAACATCAAGAGCAGAGACGATATAATACCCTATCCCAAGGACTGAATCACTACCTACAATTATAATCTGCCTAAAATCTTCAGAATGTGTGTCTTGAGTGAAAGGATTTCCTTACAAGTCTCTGCCTACCATGAAGCAGGATTCCACACTTTGATAAATCCCTAAAATAGATCTCACTCCACAGTGCTACTTCTAGGAGTGTTAAAAAATAAATAAATTTAAGATTCATGGATGGGTGAAATACATAAAGGGCATTAAGAGCACACTTGTGATGAGCACTGAGTAAGTCATAGAATTGGTGAATCAGTATATTGTACATCTGAAACCATCATAACACTGTGTGTTAGTTACACTTCAATTAAAAAAAAAAGATTAGTGGAGACAGAGGTAAAGGATGCATGTTGCTCATCACTCTTCAGAAACTGAATCAAATTCCCCTTTGGTCATGCTTATTTTTCATTTTCAAAATCTTCCCCCCTCCCAACTCTTCAAACAATCTGCCTTCGTCTTCCTTCACACAACTTTAAAAAAAAAAAAAAAATGCTGCTCAGAGCCATTCGGCTCTCCCTCCCAGATTATATTTACCACTCAGCAAAACCAAAGTTTGGGAGTTAATCTATACAGTAACCTGAGTACATTCTACCACATACACTAAAATGTATCAGCAAACCCAGTAATAGTCTGCCAAGACACTCACCCGGCCCCTTTGTAACAGATATGATGTTAATGATCATAATTCCATTTACTAGGGCGCCTGGGTGGCTCAGCCGGTTAAGTGGCCAACTTTTGATTTAGGTTTAGGTCATGATCTCAAGGTCGTGAGATCAAACCCTGTGCTGGGCTCCATGCTCAGTGTGGAGTCTGCTTGAGATTCTCTCTCTCTCTTCCTCTGCCCCTCTCCCCACTTGCGCACTCTCTTTCTCTCTCTAAATTAGTAAATAAAATCTTTAAAAATAAATTAATTAAATTCCATTTACTGAGGGCATATTATATGTCAGGCACTTAACTATGTTTCCCTTGCACTATTGTATTAAACATGATTTTCCAAGGTAGATATTATACCAGGTATACAAATAAGGAAGCCAGTACTGAGAGCAAACAACTGAAGTTCTGAGTTGAAAAAATCAGAATCTGTGCTTGTGTCTGGTTCAAAGCTTAACCTATAAAACTTCTATTGTTTCTGCAGCAGACACTGACCCAGACAGCTGGCCAAGGGTGGGGCATGGTCCAGAGCGGTAGGATGTCCATCCACCTGTCAAGGGGAAATCCCAACCATGGTTACAATTATAGAAGAATTAGACACCAGGGAGACTCTCAGCCAACTCATAGATTCCTAGAATTGGCAGGGAATTTAGAGACTGCTCTTTCAGACCCAGTGGGGTACTTTCCCTCAAATCACACAACTAGTTAATGACAGAACCAGGATAAGAACCTAGTCTCTTGAGTCTTCCTTCAGTGGCCCTTCTAGTAAACTAGCATTTCCCAACTCTTCACAGTGAGGCACTAACATAATGGAGATTTTTGCAATAGAATTGTTATTTAAAAACAAAATCAACTGTATCCTCCTGTTTTCTAAGGTAAAGTCGTAATTCTTAACTCTGGGGAAATAATCCTCCATATTTCTCTCCCTGCTCCTATAAAACCTAATAGGGAAGTGGAGAAAAGAAAGGGTAACACTTGAAATATATGAACCTTTTTTTAGCAGAGCACCTTAATAAATCTTGAGTTATGCAAAGTGTGAATTGTGGGGGAGTGATAAGTGCTAGAGCTGAAATGCTCTTTATAATAATAAAATACAAGGAATTTTTGTCACACCTGGAAGAAGGAGAGAAAGCTGAATAACATGAAGATACCCTGAACTCCAAGTTCATGAAAATGGACATGAAACTTGCAGAAGACCAGAAAAGCTAATATTCAATTTTAGATGATCTCCTAAGTGGTGCTGCAGTGTATGGTCCCACATGCTTACTTCAGTCACCATTAAAATCTACCACACATAGTTGTAGATATTTGCCTCCACAACTTGCCTTTTGCTGACTCTTACAAGTGATTTTGGGAGAAAAGCAATTATGTTTGACTCAAGTTTGAGTCGATGCTAGATCAGAGCTATAGAAACAGCCATAAAGGGGTGCCTGGGTGGCTCAGTCGGTTAAGCATCTGCCTTTGGCTTGGGTCAAGATCTCCAGATCCTGGGATTGAGCCCCGCATTGGGCACTCTGCTCAGTAGGGAGTCTGCTTCTCCCTCTTCCTCTGCGTGTACTCTCTCTCTAATAAAAAAAATCTTTATTAAAAAAAAAAAGAAACAACCATAAGTTATAGAACGGAAAAGTAACAGAAAAGATTTGCAGAGGGAGGAGCAAGATGACGGAGGAGTAGGAGACCTAAATTTCGACCAGTGCCAGGAACTCAGCTAGATAGCTATCAAACCATTCTGAACACCTACGAACTCAACAGGAGATCGAAGAAAAGAATAGCAGCAACTCTCTGAACAGAAAAGCGACCACTTTCTGGAAGATAGGATGTGCGGAGAAGTGAATCCGAGGCGATATTTGGGAAGATAGACGGCGGGGGAAGGGGCCTCCGTCGGCCGCTTCTGGCAAGTGATAGAGCAGCAGAGACAAAATCAGAACTTTGAAAAGGCTGCTCCGCTGAGGGACATCGCTCCAGTGGCTAAGTGGGGGGTGGAACCCTCGTTGGGACAATGTGCTCTCAGGACCCTCGGGGTCACAGAAAGACCGGGAGTGCCTGAGTGCAGCAGAGCTCCCAGGTATCGGAGTGGGGAAGCCAGCTGCAGAGACGGAGCTGAGGAGTGGGCTCTCAGTTCGGGGTTGCTATAAACTGTGATCCATGGCACAGTCGGGCCACTGCTCCTCCAGCAGGGACCCAACAAGCGGCAGATCCGGGCAGACTCCCCTTCCTCCCCAGGGAGAAGCGGCGCGGGAGTGCACCGCAGGGATCTGCTGGCTTTGGAGACTCCACACGGGGTTGGGTGCCAGAGATAGAAATGCTCGGTCACAGGCTGGGTGAGCATGGAGTGCGGCCAGAGACCGGGGATACGGGAGTGATTGACTACTTTCTCTGGGGGCTCCCTGAGGAGTGGGGCCCCGAGTTCTCGGCTCCTCCAGGGCAGAGATTGGGAGGCCGCCATTTCCACTCTCATCCCACAAAGCTATATGGAAAGCTTGCAGGGAACAAAAGCTCCCGAGAGCAAACCCGAGCAGATTACTTAGCCTGGCCCTGAGCAAGGGCGGGGCAATTCTGCCTCCGGCAAAGACATGTGAGAACCATGGCAATAGGACCCTCCCCCAGAAGATCAGCAAGAACATCCAGCCAAGACCAAGTTTACGATACATGAGAACGGCAAAGGGGGATAAAGCACATAGAATTCATGGCTTTTTTCCCATGATACTTCAGTCTTTAAAAGTTAATTTTTTTAATTTTCTTTTTTTCTTTTTCTATTTTTTTTCAATTTTTTTCCCTTTTTCAACCAACATCCTATCAATCCCTTTTTTAAAATACCTTTTTTATTTTTCATTTTTAGAGTCATATTCTATCCCTTCACTGTAGTTAACCCTATTTTTGATATATATATAAGTTGTTTTCTCTTTAAAATTTTGGGATACAGTTTCTTCTAACAGACCAAAATATACCCTAAATCTCTAGTGTATGGCTTTGTTCTAGTCTCCTGTCTGATCACATTCTCTCCCTTTTTTTTTTTAATTTCCCTTTTTTCTTTTTTCAACCAACTTCTTATCTTTTTTAATTTTTTATTGTTATGTTATGTTAAGTTTTTATTGTTATGTCACCATACATTACATCATTAGTTTTTGACGTAGTGTTCCATGATTCATTGTTTGTGCATAACAACCAGTGCTCCATGCAGAACGTGCCCTCTTAAATGCCCATCACCAGGCTAACCAACTTCTTCTCTTACCAATTCCTTTTATAAAATCTTTTATGATTTTCATCTTTACAATCATATTCCGTCCCTTCATTGTATTTACCCTTACTTTTGTACACATATAAGTTATCCTTTCTTTAAAATTTTGGGAGGCAGTTTCTTCTAACAGACCAAAATACGCCCAAAATCTAGTGTGTGGCACTGATTTATTCATCAGCCAGATCATATTTGATCATATTCATTTTTTCTTTTTTTCTTTTTTCTTTCTTTCCCTTTCTTTTCCCCTGGTTTCAGGTCTCTTCTGATTTGTTTAGTGTATATTTTTATGGGGTTATTGTTACCCTGTTAGCATTTTGTTCTCTCATTCATCTGTTCTCCTCTGGACAAAATGACAAGACAGAGAAACTCACCTCAAAAAAAAGAACAAGAGGCAGTACCGACTGCCAGGGACCTAATCAATACGGACATTGGTAAGATGTCAGAACTAGAGTTCAGAATGACGATTATAAAGATACTAGCTGGGCTTGAAAAAAGCATGGAAGTTATTAGAGAAACACTTTCTGGAGAAATAAAAGAACTAAAATCTAACCAAGTCGAAATCAAAAAGGTTATTAATGAAGTGCAATCAAAAATGGAGGCTCTGTTAGCATAAATGAGGCAGAAGAGTGAATTGGTGATATAGAAGACCAAATGATGGAAAATAAAGAAGCTGAGAAAAAGAGAGATAAACTACTACTGGATCACGAGGGCAGAATTCGAGAGATAACTGATACCATAAGACAAAACAATATTAGAGTGGGATCCCAGAAGAAGAAAGAGAGGGTCAGTATAGCAGAGAACTTCCCTAATTTGGGGAAGGAAACAGGCATCAAAATCCAGGAGGCACAGAGAACCCCACTAAAAATCAGTAAGAATAGGTCAACACCCCAACATCTAATAGTAAAACAAGTCTCAGAGACAAAGAGAAAATCCTGAAAGCAGCTCGGGAGAAGAGATATGTAACCTACAAGGGTAGAAACATTATATTGGCAACAGACCTATCCACAGAGACCTGGCAGGCCAGAAAGGACTGGCATGATACATTTAGAGCACTGAACGAGAAAAATATGCAGCCAAAAATACTATATCCAGCTAGGCTGTCATTGAAAATAGAAGGAGAGATAAAAAGCTTCCAGGACAAACAAAAACTAAGAGAATTTGCAAACATGAAACCAGCCCTACAAGAAATATTGAAAGGGGTCCTCTAAGCAAAGAGAGAGCCTAAAAGTAACATACACCAAAAAGGAACAGAGACAATATACAGTAACAGTCACTTTACAGGCAATACAATGGCACTAAATTCATATCTTTCAATAGTTTCCCTGAATGTAAATGGGCTAAACTCCCCAATCAAAAGACACAGGCTACCAGATTGGATAAAAAAACAAGACCAAACGATATGCTGTCTGCAAGAGACTCATTTTAGACTCAAAGACACCTCCAGATTGAAAGTGAGGGGGTGGAAAACCATTTACCATGCTAATGGACACCAAAAGAAAGCTGGGGTGGCAATCCATATATCAGACAAATTAGATTTTAAACAAAAGACTATAATAGATGAGAAAGGACATTATATCATACTTAAAGGGTCTATCCAACAAGAAGATCTAACAAATGTAAATATCTATACCCCTAACATGGGAGCAGCCAATTATATAAGCCAGTTAATAACAAAATCAAAGAAACACATCAACAGCAATACAATAATAATAGGGGATTTTAACACCCCCCTCACTGAAATGGACAGATCATCTAAGCAGAAGATCAACAAGGAAATAAAGACTTTAAATGATACACTGGACCAAATGGACTTCACAGATATATTCAGAACACTCCATCCCAAAGCAATAGAATACACATTCTTCTCTAGTGTCCATGGAACATTCTCCAGAATAGATCACATCCTAGGTCACAAACCAGGTATCAATCAGTACCAAAAGATGAGGATCATTCCCTGCATATTTTCAGACCACAATGCTTTGAAACTAGAACTCAATCACAAGAGGAAAATCAGAAAGAACTCAAATACATGGAGGCTAAAGAGCACCCTACTAAAGAATGAATGGGTCAACCAGGAAATTAAAGAAGAATTAAAGAAATTCATGGAAACAAGTGAAAATGGAGGGGGGAAAGATGGTGGAGGAGTAGGGGACCCTATTTCAACTGGTCCCCGGAATTGAGCTGGATATCCACCAGACCACTCTGAGCACCCACGAAACCAGCCTGAGATATAAGAATATCTGGATCTCTACAAACAGAATATCGTAGGTGGTTGGTTTTGAGGTACGAAGAGGGGAGCCGTGATTCCGCGGGCGGATATCGGAGGATAAACGGCAGCGGGAGGGTGCCTGGCCGTGGGGATCCTACACTGTTGGTGAGCAACAGCCTCACGGGCTGCAGACAGGAACAGACTCGCAGACCGGTAGCAGCAGGGAAAGGACTCTAGGGCAGCCCCCGGAGCAAAAACCCCGAGTGGCAGGGTCGCACACGTGAGAACTGGGAGTGGCTGGCGGTTTTAGAAGCACAAAGGGCAGAGACGTGCCCCGACCTGTAGGCAGGACTGGGAGCACTCCAGAAGGGCGCACAACCCAGGATGCTGCAGTTTATAGCAGCACGGACAGAAACGGAGACAGTGTGGCCTGGAGAGCTCACTGAAGAACAGACTGCGATCTCTCGGCTCTGAGGCAGAGGGTTGGAAATGCTCTCTTCTGCTCTGACTCGCAGAAGAGACGCAGAAAGCCGCCAGGGAAAGCCTCCAGAGAACAAAAGCCCCAAAAACTGATTCCCGCTGAGGCCATCCCCCACCACAGGGGCGCAGGGCAACTCCACCCAAACAGGGTTGCCTGAGTAACAGCATGGCAGGGCCCTCCCCCAGAAGACAGGCTGGGAAAACAAGAGGCCAGCAACCCTAAGGTCCCAAGAAAACAGGTGCATCTTACTTGGGTTCTGGTCAATAATTTGGACTCTATGCATTCCCTCAAACACCCATCAACAGAATGACTAGGAGGAGGAGCCCCCAAAATAGAAAAGACTCAGAGATTATGACTTATGCTGCAGATTTACAAACAGATGCAGATATAACCAAGATGTTGGAGATGGAATTCAGGCTAGCAATTGTGAAGACAATGGCTGGAACGGAGAAATCAATGAATGGCAACATAGAGTCTCTAAGGGCAGAAATAAAAGTGAACTGGCAGAACTTAAAAATGCTATCAATGAGATCCAAACCAATCTAGATAATCTAACAGCTAGGGTAACTGAGGCAGAAGAGAGAATAAGCGTCCTGGAAGACAATATAATAGATAAAAAGGGAAAAAAGGAGGCCAGGGAAAAACTCAGAATCCATGAAAATAGAATCAGAAAAATAAGTGACACCATGAAGCGTTCCAATGTCAGAATAATTGGAATCCCGGAGGGAGTGGAGAAAGAGAGAGAGGACTAGAAGATGTATTTGAGCAAATTGTAGCTGAGAACTTCCCTAATCTGGGGAATGAAACAAACATTTGAGTCCTAGAGGCAGAGAGGACCCCTCCCAAGATCAAGGAAAACAGGCCAACACCCCAGCATGTAATAGTAAAACTCACAAATCTTAGAACCAAGGAAACCATCTTAAGGGCAGTTAGGGGGAAGAGATTCCTTACGTACAGAGGGAGGAACATCAGAATAACGTCAGACCTATCCACAGAGACCTGGCAAGCCAGAAAGGCCTGGCAAGACATATTCAGGGTACTAAAGGAGAAGAACATGCAGCCAAGAATACTTTACCTGGCAAGGCTGTCATTTAGAATGGATGGAGTGATGCAGAGTTTCCAAGACTGGCAGAAATTGAAAGAATATGTAACTACTAAACCAGACCTGCAAGAAATATTAAGGGGGGGTTCTATAAAAGGAGAAAGACCCCAAGAGTGATATAGAACAGAAATTTACAGACAATCTATAGAAACAAGGTCTTCACAAGCAACATGATGACAATAAATTCATATCTTTCAATAATCACTCCAAACGTGAATGGCCTAAATGCTCCCATAAAATGGCACAGGGTTGCAGATTGGATAAAAAGACAGGACCCATCCATATACTGTCTACAAGAGACTCATTTTGAACCTGAAGGTACATCCAGACTGAAAGTGAAGGGATGGAGATCCATCTTTCATACCAACAGACCTCAAAAGAAACCGGGGTATCAATTCTTATATCAGACAAATTAGATTTTAAGCTAAAGACTGTAGTTAGAGACACAGAAAGACACTATGTCATTCTTAAAGGGTCTATCCAACAAGAAGATC
Organism: Mirounga angustirostris; assembly: GCF_029215605.1. NCBI lineage: Eukaryota > Metazoa > Chordata > Mammalia > Carnivora > Phocidae > Mirounga > Mirounga angustirostris. The sequence goes on along the minus strand of NW_026991717.1, from coordinate 65,095,018 downwards.
TAACAGTTGTAAATATCTATGCCCCCAAGATAGGAGCAGCCATCTACATAAGCCAACTGTTAACCAAAATAAAGAGTCATATTGATAACAATACGTTAATTGTAGGAGACCTCAATACTCCACTCTCAGCAATAGACAAATCATCTAAGCAGAAAAATCAACAAAGAAACAAGAGCTTTGAATGACACACTAGACCAGAGATAGATAGATATATCTATCTATATATACAGAACATTCCACCCTAAAACAACAGAATACACAAGTGCACATGGAAATTTCTCCAGAATAGACCACAATACTGGGTCACAAATCAGGTCTCAACCGATACCAAAAGATTGAGATTATTCCCTGCATATTCTCAGACCACAATGCTCTAAAACCGGAACTCAATCACAAGAAAAAAATTGGCAGAAATTCAAACACTTGGAAGCTAAAGACCACTCTGCTCAAGAATGTTTGGGTCAACCAGGAAATCAAAGAACTTAAACAATTCATGGAAATCAATGGGAACGAAAACACATGGGTCCAAAACCTATGGGATACTGCAAAGGCGGTCGGTCCTAGGGGGGAAATATATAGCCATCCAAGCCTCACTCAAAAAAATAGAAAAATCCCGAATTCACCAACTAACTCTACACCTTAAAGAACTAGAGAAAAAGCAACAAACGACGCCTAAGCCATGCACTAGAAGAGAAATAATTAAAATTAGAGCGGAAATCAGTGAATTAGAAACCAGGAACACAGTAGATCAGATCAACGAAACTAGAAGTTGGTTCTTTGAAAGAATTAATAAGATCGATAAACCACTGGCCAGACTTATCCAAAAGAAAAGTTTTAGAAAGGACCCAAATTAATAAAATTATGAATGAAAGGGGAGAGATCACAACTAACACCAAGGAAATAGAAACAATTATTAGAAATTATTATCAACAACTATATGCCAATAAACTGAGCAATCTGGATGAAATGGAGGCCTTCCTGGAAACCTATAAGCTGCCAAGACTGAAACGGGAAAAAACTGACAAGCTGAATAGGCCAATAACCAGTAACGAGATTGAAGCAGTGATCAAAAACCTCCCAAAAAACAAGAGTCCAGGGCCTGATGGATTCCCTGGGGAATTCTACCAAACATTCAAAGAAGAAATAATACCTATTCTACTGAAGCTGTTTCAAAAAATAGAAACAGAAGGAAAACTTCCAAATGCATTCTAAGAGGCCAGCATTACCTTAATCCCCAAACCAGGCAAAGACCCCATCAAAAAGGAGAATTTCAGACCGATATCCCTGATGAATATGGTCCAAAATCCTCAACAAAATCCTAGCTAATAGGATCCAACAATACAGTAAAAGGATCATCCACCATGACCAAGTGGGATTTATCCCCGGGATGCAAGGGTGGTTCAACATTTGCAAATCAATCAGTGTGATAGAACACATTAATAAGAGGAGGGAGAAGAACCATATGGTCCTCTCAATTGATGCAGAAAAAGCATTTGACAAAATACAACATCTTTTCCTAATTAAAACTCTCCAGAGTATAGGGATAGAGGGAACATTCCTCAAGTTCATAAAATCCATCTATGAAAAACCCACAGCAAATATCATCCTCAATGGGGAAAAGCTGAGAGCCTTTCCCTTAAGATCAGGAACACATCAAGGATGTGCACTCTCGCCCTATTGTTCTACATAGTAGAACTATGTAGAACTAGTCTATTGTTCAACATAGTATAGAAGTCCTAGCAATAGCAATCAGACAACAAAAAGAAATAAAAGGTATTCAAATTGGCAAAGAAGAAGTCAAATTCTCTCTTTTCACAGACGACATGATACTTTATGTGGAAAACCCAAAAGACTCCACCCCCAAATTACTAGAACTCATCCAGCAATTCAGTAATGTGGCAGCATACAAAATCAATGCACAGAAATCAGTTGCTTTCTTATACACTAACAATGCAACTGTAGAAAGAGAAATTAGAGAAACGATTCCATTTACAATAGCACCAAAAACCATAAGATACCTCGGAATAAACCTAACCAAAGAGGTAAAGGATTTAACTCTAGGAACTACAAAACACTCATGAAAGAAATTGAAGAAGACACAAAAAGATGGAAAAATATTCCATGCTCATGGATTGAAGAATAAACATTGTTAAAATGTCTATGCTACCCAGAGCAATCTATATCTTCAATGTCATCCCGATCAAAATTCCAATGACATTTTTCAAAGTGCTGGAACAAACAATCCTAAAATTTGTATGGAATCAGAAAAGACCCCGAATCGCCAAGGACATGTTGAAAAAGAAAAACAAAGCTGGGAGCATCACGTTGCCCAATTTCAAGCTATATTACAAAGCTGTGATCACCAAGACAGCATGGTACTGGCACAAAAACAGATATACAGACCAATGGAACAGAACAGAGAACCCAGATATGGACCCTCAACTCTATGGTCAAATAATCTTTGACAAAGCAGGAAAAAACATGCAATGGAAAAAAGACAGTCTCTTCAATAAATGGTGCTGGGAAAATTGGACAGCCACATGCAGAAGAATGAAACTCAACCATTCTCTAACAACATTCACAAAGATAAACTCAAAGTGGATGAAAGACCTCAATGTGAGACAGGAATCCATCAAAATCCTAGAGGAGAACATAGGCAGTAACCTCTTTGACATCGGCCCACAGCAACTTCTTTCAAGATACATCTCCAAAAGCTAGTGAAACAAAAGCAAACATGAACTTTTGGGACTTCATCAAGATGAAAAGCTTCTGCACAGCAAAGGAAACAGTCAACAAAACTAACAGGCAACCCACAGAATAGGAGAAGATATTTGCAAATGACACTACAGATAAAGGGCTGGTATCTAAGATCTATAAAGACCTTCTCAAACTCAACACCCAAAAAACAAATAATCAAGTCAAAAAGTGAGCAGAAGATATGACGACACTTCTCTGAAGAAGACATACAAATGGCTAACAGACACATGAAAAAATGTTCATCATCATCAGCCATCAGGGAAATCCAAATCAAAACCACATAGAGATACCATCTTACACCAGTTAGAATGGCAAAAATGGACAGGGAAAGACACAACAAATGTTGGAGAGGTTGTGGAGAAAGGGGAACCTCTTACACTATTGGTGGGAACACAAGTTGGTACAGCCACTTTGGAAAACAGTGTGGAAGTGCCTCAAAAATTTAAAAATAGAACTACCCTATGACCCAGCAATTGCACTACTGGGTATTTACTCCAAAGACACAGATGTAGTGAAAAGAAGGGTCATATGCACCCCAAAGTTCATAGCAGCAATGTCCACAATAGCCAAACTGTGGAAAGAGCCGAGATGCCCTTCAACAGATGAATGGATAAAGAAGATGTGGTCCATATATACAATGGAATATTACTCAGCCATCAGAAAAGATGAATACCCAACTTTTACATCAACATGGATGGGACTGGAGGAGATTATGCTAAGTGAAATAAGTCAAGCAGAGAATGTCAATTATCATATGGTTTCACTTATTTGTGGAACATAAGAAATAACATGGAGAACATTAGGAGAAGGAAGGGAAAAATGGGGAGGGGGAATTGGAGGAAGAGATGAACCATGAGAGATTATGGACTCTGAGAAACAAACAGGGTTTTAGAGGGGAGGGGGGAGTGGGGATTGGTTAGCCTGGTGATGGGTATTAAGGAGGGCACGTACTGCATGAAGCACTGGGTGTTATACGAAAACAACGGATCGTGGATCACCACATCAAAAACCACTGATGTATTGTATGGTGACTAACATAACATAATAAAATTTTTTAAAAAAAAAGAAACAAATGAAAATGAAAACACAACTGTTCAAAATCTTTGGGATGCAGCAAAGGCAGTCCTAAGAGGAAAGTATATAGCAATACAAGCCTTTCTCAAGGAACAAGAAAGGTCTCAAATACACAACCTAACCTTACACCTAAAGCAGCTGGAGAAAGAACAGCAAATAAAGCCTAAACCCAGCAGGAGAAGAGAAATAATAAAGATCAGAGCAGAAATCAATGAAATAAAAACCAAAAGAACAGTAGAACAGATCAACAAAACTAGGAGCTAATTCTTTGAAAGAATTAATAAGATTGATAAACCCCTGGCCAGACTTATCAAAAAGAAAAATGACCCAAATAAATCATGAATGAAAGAGGAGAGATCACAACCAACACCAAAGATATACAAACAATTATAAGAACATATTAAGAGGGCGCCTGGGTGGCTCAGTTGTTAAGCGGCTGCCTTCGGCTCAGGTCATGATCCCAGAGTCCTGAGATCGAGTCCCACATCGGGCTCCCTGCTCAGCGGGAAGCCTGCTTCTCCCTCTCCCACTCCCCCCGCTTGTGTTCCTGCTCTCGCTGTCTCTGTCTCGGTCAAATAAATAAATAAAATCTTAAAAAAAAAAAAAAAAGAATATATTATGAGCAACTATATGCCAGCAAATTAGATAATCTGGAAGAAATGGATGCATTCCTAGAGATGTATAAACTACCAAAACTGAACCAGGAAGAAATAGAAAACCTGAACAGACCTATAACCACTAAGGAAATTGAAGCAGTATTCAAAAAACTCCCAACATAGCCTGGTGATGGGTATTAAAGAGCGTACACTCTGCATGGAGCACTGGGTGTTATATACAAACAATGAATCATGGAACACTAATCAAAAACTAATGAAGTAATGTATGGTGATTGACATAACAATAAAAATTTTTTTTTAAAAAGTAAACAAAAAAAATCTCCCAACAAACAAGAGCCCAGGGCCAGATGGCTCCCCAGGGGAATTCTACCAAACATTTAAAGAAGAATTAATACCTAGTCTTCTGAAACTGTTCCAAAAAATAGAAATGGAAGGAAAACTTCCAAACTCATTTTATGAGGCCAGCATTACCTTGATCCCAAAATCAGACAAAGACCCCATCAAAAAGAATTACAGACCAATATCCCTGATGAACATGGATGCAAAAATTCTCACCAAAATACTAGCCAATAGGATCCAACAGTATATTAAAAGGATTATTCACCACGAATAAGTGGGATTTATCCCTGGGCTTCAGGGTTGGTTCAACATCTGCAAATCAATCAATGTGATACAACACATTAATAAAAGAAAGAACAAGAACTATATGATCCTCTCAATAGATGCAGGAAAAGCATTTGACAAAGTACAGCATCCTTTCTTGATTAAAACTCTTCACAGTGTAGGGATAGAGGGTACATACCTCAATATCATAAAAGCCATCTATGAAAAACCTACAGCAAATATTATTCTCAATGGGGAAAAACTGAGAGCTTTCCCCCTAAGGTCAGGAACGCGGCAGGGATGTCCACTATCACCACTACTATTCAACATAGTACTAGAAGTCCTAGCCACAGCAATCAGACAACAAAAAGAAATAAAAGGCATCTGAATCTGCAAAGAAGTCAAACTGTCACTCTTTGCAGACGATATGATATTTTATGTGAAAAACCCAAAAGACTCCACCCCAAAACTGTTAGAACTCATATAGGAATTCAGTAAAGTGGCAGGATATAAAATCAATGCACAGAAATCAGTTGCATTTCTATACACCAACAACAAGACAGAGGAGAAATTAAGGAGTCAATCCCATTTACAATTGCACCCAAAACCATAAGATACCTAGGAATAAATCTAACCAAAGAGGCAAAGAATCTGTACTCAAAAAGTATAAGATACTCATGAAAGAAACTGAGGAAGACAAAATGAAATGGAAAAACGTTCCATGCTCATGGATTGGAAGAGCAAATATTGTGAAGATGTCAATGCTACCTAGAGCAATCTACACATTCAATGCAATTCCTATCAAAATACCATCAACTTTTTTCAAAGAAATGGAACAAATAATCCTAAAATTTGTATGGAACCAGAAAAGACCCCGAATAGCCAGAGGAATGTTGAGAAAGAAAAGAAAAGCTGGTAGCATCACAATTCCAGACTTCAAGATCTATTACAAAGCTGTCATCATCAAGACAGTATGGTACTGGCACAAAAACAGACACACAGATCAATGGAACAGAATAGAGAGACCAGAAATTGACCCTCAACTCTATGGTCTACTTATCTTCGACAAAGCAGGAAAGAATGTCCAATGGAAAAGACAGTCTCTTCAACAAATGGTGTTGGGAAAATTGGACAGCCACATGCAGAAGAATGAAACTGGACCATTTCCTTACACCACGCACAAAAATAGACTCAAAATGGATGAAAGACCTCAATGTGAGACAGGAGTCCATCAAAATCCTAGGGGAGAACACAAGGCAGCAACCTCTTCGACCTCAGCCGCAGCAACTTCTTCCCAGAAACATCACCAAAGGCAAGGGAAGCAAGGGCAAAAATGAACTATTGGGACTTCATCAAGATAAAAAGCTTCTGCACAGCAAAGGAAACAGTCAACAAAACCAAAAGACAACCGACAGAATGGGAGAAGATATTTGCAAATGACATATCAGATAAAGGGTTAGTATCCAAAATCTATAAAGAACTTATCAAACTCAACACCCAAAGAACAAATGATCCAATCAAGAAATGGGCAGAAGACATGAACAGACATTTTTCCAAAGAAGACATCCAAATGGCCAACAGACACATGAAAAAGTACTCAACATCGCTCGGCATCAGGGAAATACAAATCAAAACTTCAATGAGATGCCACCTCACACCAGTCAGAATGGCTAAAATTAACACGTCAGGAAACCACAGATGTTGGCAAGGATGCGGAGAAAGGGGAACCCTCCTACACTGTTGGTGGGAATGCAAGCTGGTGCAGCCACTCTGGAAAACAGTATGGAGGCTCCTCAAAAAGTTGAAAATGGAGCTACCGTATGACCCAGCAATTGCACTACTGGGTATTTACCCCAAAGATACAAATGTAGTGATCTGAAGGGGTACGTGCACCCCAATGTTTATAGAAGCAATGTCCACAATAGCCAAACTATGGAAAGAGCCAAGATGTCCATCAACAGATGAATGGATAAAGAAGATGTGATACACACACACACACACAATGGAATATTATGCAGCCATCAAAAAATGAAATCTTGCCATTTGCAATGACATGGATAGAACTAGAGGGTATTATGCTAAGTGAAATAAGTCAATCAGAGAAAGACATGTATCATATGATATCACCAATATGAGGAATTCTTAATCTCATGAAACAAACAGGGTTGCTGGAGTGGGGGGGGGTGGGAGGTGGGAGGGATGGAGTGGCTGGGTGATAGACATTGGGGAGGGTATGTGCTATGGTGAGCGCTGTGAATTGTGTAAGGCTGATGAATCACAGACCTGTACCTCTGAAATAAATAATACATTATATGTTAAAAAAAGAGAGAGAGAGAAAAGATATTAGGAAGGGTAAAATGAAGGGGGGGGAAGTCAGAGGGGGAGACAAACCATGAGAGACTATGGACTCTGAAAAACAAACTGAGGGTTCTAGAGGGGAGAGGGTGGGGAATGGGTTGGCCTGGTGGTGGGTATTAAAGAGGGCACATATTGAATGGAGCACTGAGTGTCATATGCAAACAATCATGGAACACTACATCAAAAACTAATGATGTAATTAATGTATGGTGATTAACATAATAAAATAGAAAAAAGAAAGAAAAGATTTGCAGAAATCCTCAGGAAAAGGACAAAAACCAGTACTACATGGAATATGGAAGATGGCAGGAAAGGCAATCTTAGCTAGTGTCAAAGAGTGGGTGGCTCCAGGTGGCACCTAGATTATAGAAGAAACTTCTACATCTCTTCTTTCCTCTTAGTTCTCTCCAAAGAGGGCAATGTCAAGGAGTTCTTCCCCTATGTTTTCTTCTAGAAGTTTTATGGTTTCAGGTCTTATATTTGAGTTTTTTCAGTTTATTCATTTTGAGTTGTTGGGGGTTTTTTGTATATAGTATAAAATAAGGATCCAATTTCATTCTTTTGCCTGTGGATATCCAGTTTTCCAACACCATGTTTTGAAGAGACTATCCTTTCTCCATTGTGCAGTCTTGGGAACTTTGTAGAAAATTAGTTGACCATATATGTATGGGATCAATTCTGGGTTCTTTTATTCTGCTCCAATGATCTGTATGTCTGCTTTTATGTCAATACCATGCTGTTTTGATTACCGCAGCTTTGTAACATAGCTTGAAATCAGGAAGTCTGATGTTTTCAGCTTTGTTCTTCTTGATCAAGGTTGCTTGAGCTATTTGGTATCCTATGTGGTTCCAAACAAATTTTAGGATTATTTTTTCTATTTCTGTGATAAATGCCACTGGAATTTTGATAGCAAATACACTGAATCTGTAGATTGCTTTGAATATTAATTATTCCAAACCATAAACACAGGATATATTTCCATTTATTTGTGTCTGCTTTAGTTTCTTTCATTGGTGTTTTATAGTTGTTAGTATACAAATCTTTCACCTCCTTGGTTAAATTTATTCCAAAGTATTTTATTTTTGATGCTATTGTAAACTGGATTATATTCTTAATTTTTTTTGATAATTCATTGTTATGCATAGAAACACAACTGATTTTTGTATGTTGATTTTTTTTAAAGATTTTATTTATTTATTTGAGAGAGAGAGAATGAGAAAGAGAGCACATGAGGGGGGAGAGTCAGAGGGAGAAGTAGACTCCCCAGCGAGCAGGGAGCCCAATGTGGGACTCAATCCAGGAACTCCAGGATCATGACCTGAGCCAAAGGCAGTCACCTAACCAACTGAGCCACCCAGGCGCCCTGTATGTTGATTTTGTTTTTACTGCTATTTTACTGAACTTAATAGTTTTAACATGTTCTTGGTGGAGTCTTTAGAGTTTTCTATATTTAAGATCATATCCCCTGCAAACAGAGACAATGTTACTTAAATCTTTCTGATTTGGATACCTTTATTCCTTTTTCCCACCTAACCGTTCTGGCTAGGACTTTCAGTACTATGGTGAATATAAGTGGTAAAACTGGGCATGTTTGTCTTGTTCCTAATCTTAGAAAAGCTTTCGGCTCATCACCATTGAGTATAATGTTAGCTGTGGGTTTGTCCTACATGGCCTTTATTATATTGAGATATATTCCCTCTGTACCCACTTAGCTGAGACTTTTTATCATGAATGAATGTAGAATTTTGTTGATGCTTTTTCTGCATCTATTGAGACTATATGGTTTTTATCTTTCATTTTGCTAATGTGGCATATTACACTTACTGATTTGCATATGTTGAAACAAACCTGCATCCCTCAATAAACCCCAGTTGATCACAGTATATGATCCTTTTAAAGTCCTGTTGAATTTGGTCTGCTAGTATTTTGTCAAGGATTTTTGCTTCTATCTTCACCAGGGATTTGGCCTCTAATTTTGTTTTTTTATAGTGTCCTTGTCTGGCTTTTGTATCACAATAATGCTGGTCTTGTAAAATAAGTTATAATGTTCACTCTTCAATTTTTTGGAAGAGTTTAAGATGGATTGGTATAAATTATTCTTTAAATGCTTGGTAGAATTCACCAGTGAAGCCATCAGGTCCTGGACACTTCTTTGTTGGGAGATTTTTGATTACTGGTTCAATTTCCTTCCTTATTAGACTGCAGATTTTCTGTTTCTTCATGCCTTAGTCTTAGTAGATTGTGTATTTCTAGGAATTTATATATTTTTTTCTGTTATCCAACTTATTGGCATATAACTGTTCATAGTAGTTTCTTAACATCCTTTGATTCTGTGGTGTCAGTTTTAATATCCTCTTTTTCATTTCTGACAATATTTGAGTCTTTTCTTTTCTTAGTCTAGCTAAGGGTTTGTCAACTTTTACCTTTTCAAAAACCAACTGTTAGGGACACCGGGATGGCTCAGTCACTTAAGCCTCTGCCTTCAGCTCAGGTCATGATCCCAGTGTCCTAGGATCAAGCCCCACATCAGTCTCCCTGCTCCGCGGGAAGCCTGCTTCTCCCTCTCCCACTCCCCCTCTTGTGTTCCCTTTCTCTCTGTGTCTCTCTCTGTCAAATAAATAAATAAAATCTTTTCTTTTTTTTTAAAAAAAAGGACCTGAATAGACATTCCTCCAAAGAAAACATACAAATGGCTAACAAGTATATAAAAAGATGCTCAGCATCAATTATCATCAGGGAAATGAAAACCAAAACCACAAAAAGTTATCACCTCATACCTATTAGGATGGCTATTACCAAAACATTAAAAGATTAGTATTGGTCAAATGTGGAGAAAAGGGAACACTTCTACACTATTGATGGGAATATAAACTCATACAGCCATCATGGAAAAGAGTATGGAGATTCTTAAAAACAACAACAACAACAAAAAAAGAACCAAAGAAACAAAAACTAGAACTACCATATGATCCAGCAATACCACTTCTGGGTATATAGTCAAGGAAATAAAATCACCATTTGAAATAGATATCTGAACTTCCCATGATCATTGCAGCATTATTTATAATAGCCAATATACAGAAACAACCTAAATATCCATTGACAAATGAACGGATCAAGAAAATGTGGTGTGTGTGTGTGTGCAATGAAATACTATTCAGTCTTAAGAAAAAGAAAGGAAATCCTGCCTATGTGAGATAACATGGATGACTCTGGAGGGCACTATGCTAAGTTAAATGAGCCAGACACAGAAAGACAAATGTTGCATAATCTTACATATATGTAGACTCTTAAAAAAAAGAAATAAAGAAAAGAAAAGAAAAGAAAAAATTTGAACTCAAAACAAAGAGTATAATGGTAGTCACCAGAGCGTGGGGCACGGGGAGAGAGGGGAGACTTAAAAAATAGTCAGAAAATGACCCCCCCATCACTTTCCCACCATAGAGAAGGTAAACCAAGTGGAAGATATAGAATTCCACCAGATTTTAATTGTGAGGTTGTAGGGAAAGGTAGTTTTAATTCTTCTTCTAAAATTAGAATGATTTTCCCTGGTTTTTATTACTGGGCTCCATGTTCTTATAAAAATACTTTAATGCAAATGAACCAAAGTTATATATTTTTTTTCCATCTTCTTTCATCCAAAGTACATAATATTTGTAAGTTTCTATTGGAGTTCTAGCAATATACTAAATTTTTTAAAGTTCTGTGGATACATATAAGAAATGCTGTACTCTACCAGGGTAAATAAATATTTTTTAGAAATTTAAAAATTCCTTTTCATTCTATTTTTACGAAAATAATCAAGTAAGTTGACTTTTCCACCTATACAGACATCACAGAGACTCGTTAAAACATGAATTTCAAGGCAGAATAATAACCCATATTACCCTGGGTCTCCTTAACTCAGAATCTATGTTCATTCAGATGTGTACCGAATGAAGTTTTGACTTGCTCATTCTTATCTATTAATTGAAACATGGCCTCAATCCAGCTACCCCATTTACACTCCTCTAAAATCAAACTGTTTTTGAGATTGCATTTATTTAAAATATGTCCTGAGAGGGGTGCCTGGGTGGCTCAGTCGTTAAGTGGCTGCCTTCGGCTCAGGTCATGATTCCCGGGTCCTGGGATTGAGCCCCCCATTGGGTCCCTGCTCTGCAGAGAGCCTGCTTCTCCCTCTCCCTCTGTCTGCCACTCTGCCTACTTGTGCTCTCTATCTCTCTGTCAAATAAATAAATAAAATCTTTTAAAAATAAAAAAATAAAATAAAATATGTCCTGAGAGGCACCTGGCTGGCTCAGTTGGTAGAGCATGCAACTCTTGATCTCATGGTTGTAAGTTTGAGCCCCATACTGGGTGTAGGGATTTTTTTTTAATTTTTTAAGAAAATAAATAAAACAAAATACATCCTGCAACTCAGTTTCTCACTAATTCATATTAACCTTCCCAAAGTTAAACAAAATTTTACTATATTCTCTGTAGCAAGAACATGTGTTGGTTGGAGCCTTTTCTAATCAAAGAACCAATCAATAAAAAAGTAATATGCCTGGGGCGCCTGGGTGGCTCAATCGGTTAAGCGTCTGCCTTCAGCTCAGGTCATGATCCCAGGGTCCTGGGATCAAGCCCTCCATCGGGCTCCCTGCTCCACAGGAAGCCTGCTTCTCCCTCTCCCACTCCCCCTGCTTGTGTTCTCTCTCTCACTGTGTCTCTCTCTGTCAAATAAATAAATAAAATCTTTAAAAAAAAAAAGTAATATGCCTTTATAATCCTTCAGCTTCCAAAATTTGTAGAGTTTGGGGGCTAGAAAAAGCAACCAAGATAATTGAGTCCCAGAGAAGTTAATTGATTAGCCTCAGTTCATATAGATAACTAGTATTAGATGGCAGGACTCAGAGAATCACAGAAAGTCAGTTATCAAAAATAAAACATTTAGTTACCTCATATAACTGGAATCATACGGTATTTGTCTTTTTGTGACTGGCTTATTTCATTTAGCATAATGCTCTCAAAGTTCATCCATGTTGTAGCATTTGTCAAAATACCTCCCTTTTTAAGGCTAAATAATATTCTATTGTATGCATATACCACATTTTGCTAATCCATCTGTCAATGGACACTTGGTTTGCTTCCACATTTTATCTATGGTGAACAATGCTGCTACGAATATGGGTGTACAAATATCTTTTCAAGACCCTGATTTCAATTCTTTTGGATATATACCCAGAAGTGGAATAGCTGGATCATATAGTAATTCTATTTTTAATTCTAAGGAACCGCCATAATGTTTTGCACAGCCACTGTACCATTTTAGATTCCCACCAAGAGTGCACAAGGGTTCCAATTTCTTCACATCCTTTCCAACTCTTACTTTCTGTATTTTATATAGTAGCCATCTTAATTGTTGCAAGGTGGTATTTTTTTTGTTTTAATGTGCATTTCCCTAAAAATTAGCTTTGTTGAGCATTTTTTTCATGTGCTTATTGACCATTTGTATATCTTCTTTTGGAAAATATTTAACTCTTTTGCCTATTTTTGGATCAGGCTGTTTGCTTTTATGTCGAGTTTTAGAAGTTCTCTATATTCTGGAAATTAATCCTTTATCAGATATGTGACTGATAAACATGACAAATATTTTTTTCTGTTCTGTTAATAGTGTCTTTGTTAATAGTGTCTGTTAATACTGTTAATAGTGGGGGTGCCTGGGTGGCTCAGTCATTGAGCGTCTGCCTTCGGCTCAGGTCATGATCCCGGGGTCCTGGGATCGAGCCCCGCATTGGGCTTCTGGCTCGGCAGGAGGCCTGCTTCTCCCTCTCCCACTCCCCCTGCTGGTGTTCCCTCTCTCGCTGTGTCTCTCTCTGTCAAATAAATAAATAAAATCTTTAAAGAAAAAAAAAAAAATACTGTTAATAGTGTCTTTGATGCACAATTTTTTTTTAATTTTCCTTAAGTCCAATTTGGTTTTTTTCTTTTGTTTCCTGTGCATTTGTTATCATATCTAAGAAATCATTGCAAATCCAATGTTGTGAAGGTCTTATATTTTCTTCTAAAAGTTTTATAGTTTTAACTCTTACATTTAGGTCTTTCACCCATTTTGAGTTAATTTTTGTATATCATTTTAGGTAAAGGTCCAACTTCATTCTTTTGCATGTGGGTATCCCGTTTTCCCAGCACCATTTGTTGAAAAGACTGAACTTTTCCCATTGAATGGTCTTGATACCTTTGTTATAAATTATTTGAGTATATATGCAAGGGTTTATTAATGGGCTCTCCATTCAGATCCATTGGTCTGTATGCCTGTCTATATGCCAGTACCACACTGTTTTGATTACCATAGCTTTTTAGTAAGTTTTGACATCAGGAAGTCTGAGACCTTCAACTCTGTTCTTCTTTTGCAAGATTGTTTTGGCTATCCATTGTCCCTTGAGATTCCATATGAATTTTAGGATGGGTTTTTGTATTTCTGAAAAAAAAAAAAAATCATTGGGATTTTGGTAGGGATTGCATTGAAGTTGTAGCTCCCTTTGGATAACCCTGGAATCTTAATAAAATTAAGTCTTTCAATTCGTGAACATGAGAAGTCTTCCCACTCCTTTATATCTTCTTTAATTTCTTTCAGCAATGTTTTGTAGTTTTCATTGTGTAAGTCTTTGCCTCCTTTGTTAAGCTGATTTGAAGTATTTTGAAGCTATTGTAAATGGCTTCCTAACTTTCCTTCCAAACTGTTCATTTTAATGTCTAGAAATGCAACTGATTATTGTGTGTTTATTTTGTATCCTATTTTGCTAAATTTATTAGTTCTAACAGGGGTGTGTGTGTGTGTGTGATATCTTTAGAGTTTTCTATATATAAAATCATATAATCTGTGAACAGACATCATTTTACTTCTTCCTTTCCCATTTGAATACCTTTTATTTCTTTTCATATCTAATTACTGTAGCTAAAATTTTCAGTACTATATTGAATGGAAATGGTAAAAGCCACATTCTTGCCTCATTTCTGATTTTCAGAGAAAAACCTTCATTCTTTTACCTCACAGTATGATGCTTGCTGTAGGTTTTTCATATATGGCTTTCAATTTTGTAGTTTCCTTCTATTCCTAGTTTTTTGAATGTTTTTACCATGACAGTATGTTGAATTTTTTCAAATGTTTTTTTCTGTATCAATTGAGATGATTATGAGGTTTTTTCCTTCATTCTGTTAATGTACTGTATTATGTTGGTCAATTTTCATATGTTGAATCATGTTTGCATTCCAGGAATAAGTCCCATTTGGTCATGGTGCATAATTCTTTTAGTATGTTGCTAAATTTGATTTGCCAGTATTTTCTTGAGAATTTTTACATCAATGTTCATAAAGGAAATTTTTATGAATTTCTATAGTTTTCTTCTCTTATAGTATCTTTGCTGGGCTTTGACATCTGGGAAATGTTGGCCTCATACCAAGAGTTATAAAGCATTCCCTCCTCTTTAATTTTTTGGAAAAATTTGATAAAGATTAATGTTAGTGTTTCCTTACATGTTTATTAAAACTAACCAGGGAAGCCATCAAGTCCAGGGCTTTTCTTTGTTGGAAGAATTTTAATTACTGATTCAGTCTCCATAGGTTTCTACTTCTTCATGACCTGGATTTGGCAGATTTTTGTGTTTCTAGGATTTATCCATTTCATCTAGGCTATCCAATTTGTTGCCATACAACTGTTCATAGCACTCTCTTAAAATCTTTTTATTTCTGTAGCATCAGTAGTAATGCCCCCACTTTCATTTCTGATTTTAGGTATTCAGTTTTTCTTTTTTTTGGTTATTTAGCTAAAAGTTTGTCAATGTTGTTGACATTTTTGAAGAACTAACTTTTGCTTTTATTGGTTTTCTCTATTTTTCTTTTTTCTATTTATCTCTGCTCTAATCCTAATCTAATCCAAAATCTGCATTTCACAGATCAGCTAGCCCACCTATTTTCCTGTCACACTTAAGTTTGATAAAAGGCCCTCTACAGAGGAGAGTTCCACAACTCAACCCTAGAAACTCCGTCCAGATTGGTATCAGCATCCCATATTCAACCACAAGAAGCTCTTTCAATCTGAAATTCCAGACACATTAATATCCACAGCTGTAGGAGCCAGGCCAGTTATGGGAAGGGGTATAAAGTGATGTGTAAAGGCAACACTAAGTGGTGGGTGGCAAGGACTGTTCTATACATTTTCCTATCACTTTAGTAGCTCATCAAAGAGAGGAAATGTTAGCACACCCTGATTTGTTTTTGACTTCTCCAGTTTCTACAACCACAGCTTCATCTTCTAAGTGCTGGTAAAATTTTCTCCTTTCGAGGTCAGAGGACAATGCAAAGGAAAGAATAGGGCTAGAAAAGTGGTCTATGAGGTGCTAAACAGTGCTAAATCTTTATAAGCAACAGCTTTCCCCAACTCCACCTATGAAAGCCTACTCCCAACATAAACATACTAGTCAATTTAGAAATGAAGAACCAGTCTCCTTAAGGAGAAGCAAGCCTTGCCCCTCTCCAGGGATCCTGATGCCAGCTACAAAGGAAAGGAAGCATGGAAGTACACACTATAGAAGTAAAGTTCTGTCTCCTATCTTTGCCAACCACTCCTCCACCATGTTCTTAAGACTCAAAGCCATAGTCAATGGAGAGTGTCTACATTATTCTCTTCTTTCCAAAAGTCCAAAAATAACTCCACCTCACTTTCCCACCCCACAGGAGGCAAACAATGTGGTTTGGTAAAATTCTTTTATATCCTACAACCAGATTTTACTTCTCTTCCTTTCCTCTGATTCAGCCTGTATCTCTTAAGCAATACAGATCAGAAAATTGCCTCAGTAATGGCTCCAGTGTTTCTGAGTCCAAATCAGAAACTTCCACTTGAAAGCCCCAGTAGCTAATCGAAAACAAGGTCTCTAATTTACACTCTGCCCAATACAGAGCTACTCTGTGAATCTCCCACTGTCATTTTCCTGCCTGCAGTTCAGTCATTTTGTAGAAGCACAAGATCCTTAAGAGCCCAGCAGAGTAGGACACTGCTACCAAAAATATTTTTATCACTATTCTGCTCTATGATGACTCAGAAAAGATATAAGAATGGGCAAGAGCTAGTAGCTAGATTTATCATAGTGATCACTTTGTAATATAGATAAATGTTGAATCACTGTTGTGTGCCTGAAACTAATATAACTATGTCAACTACACTTCAAGAAAGAAAGAAACAAAGAAAGGCAAAGACAGGCAAGATACCAAAATCAAATTTTCAGAGGCATAAGCCTGGCCTGTTATGCAAGCTTTATCCACTTTATCCACATGGTGGTGCTAGCCTCAAAAAAATTGCCCAAAAAGGAAATGAAAACAGTCCATTTTCCTCTCATTAATGACAAAGCTGTACACTGTGGTCAACACATCACTTGTCTAAGGACTATACATTAATTCTGCAAATAAGCATCTAAAATAGTTTGTCCTAATCCTCATCCCCACCCTGCTTCCCAGGGGGAATATATGGAACCAAATCACCATTCTTTTCAACTCACTGATTCAATCTTTACTGACCTTGGGGGGGGGGCGGGTAATGACTCATGCTGGGCTGTGGGATGTGTGCAATCCTGGCACAGAAACTTATTATTCCTGAGAAGGAGCTGGGATGGCTTGGGGAGAGCTGGTCAACTAGCCATCTAAGGCTCTTCACTGGGTTCTTTTAAGTGCTGCTAGAGTCAAAGATGGGAGCAGCAAACATTTCATTGGTGTCATTGAATGAAAGGTTCAGTGTGGGTGCCTTCTAGGCCACTGAGCAGAGAAGACCAAAAAACCTGTTTTTGACTTCTAAACCCAAAAATATGCTCTCCACCTTGATCATATGACCAAGTCTCACCAGCTGCCTCTTCTTGTGGAATCTAAATGTTTCATTTAAATGTTTTAAAAGCTCAGGGGAATCTCATTAAGTATGCTAAATACTGCTTAGGCAACATAGAAGATGCCAAATGGAACCAATTACCAGGTGTATATACAAACAAATTTAAAAACACAGTTACCTGTCAACACCGAAAAACACTCTCAACTTTAGAAAGGGAGAACTGACATAAGTTTGTTAATGGTCCTCTGTAAGTCAGTCCTTACCTGACACTGATACTAATAACAATGACAACCATGAATACAACAATACACGTCTGGAGGGTTTTCAGACCTGGCCCTAGAGGCTGGCAGCTTGCTAACACCTGTGATTTGGGAGATAGCACAAGGTACCACTTGCCATTGTATGTAAATATCCGCCTCTGACCTGCCAGGGACTTATGATCTTTTCTCATGTTTAAATCCCCAACTTTAGACAAGAGCTGCTAAGCATCTTATCCCTATAACTTTGTTCATAAAATAAACATCTAAGCAGAGAATGAAGGAAAGACCCAAGGAAAAATCCCCATAAGAATGAACAAGTTCATTAGATTGGCTAATTTACCCTTGGAATAGCAAGAAGCTGGATCCTGAGAAGAGAGCATATGGGACAACTACACGTCAACAAAGGTCAAAGAGTTTAATAGTCATAAGTTCTGCAGCCAAGGTATGACTTGGGGTACAAGCAAGAATGAGTCTGAAGGAATTTTTCCATTTATCATAGATCAGACATAACAAAGTAATGGCTCATAGGCTTAATCAAATTTACAGTTGCATGTTGTTCCTCTCAGGGTGTTTTTTAAAAATTTACCTTTGTTGCAAATATTTAAAATCCTGGAGATGCCATCTAAAGTCTAGATTGCAGGATTCTTTTAAAAAATTAAAAGTTTGGTGGTACCTGGGTGGCTCAGTCAGCTGAGCGTCTGCCTTGGGCTCAGGTCATGATTTCAGGGTCCTGGGATGGAGCCCCAGGTCTGGCTCTCTGCTCAGCGGGGAGTCTGCATCTCCCTCTTACTCTCCCTCTGTGCTCTCCCTCTCTTTATCAAAAAAATAAAATCTTCTTTAAAAAATTAAAAGTTTTGTCATCACTAGACAGGATTCTCATGTGACAATAACTGCTCAAAGCTGAGAAATAACAGTTAAGTCAACAGACTTATAGGGCCATTTGCTTACCGCAGTCTCCATTCCCCCTACTGTATCAAACCTGGTCTTATAGTGCTATGCCCATGCCTGTAAGTCGTAATTGACCTTGGTAAGGGGCACCTGGAGAGAAAATTCTTAAAAGGAAGATGATGCCAACAGTGTAGCGAGGTACCAAAACACAGTTTTCTGAAAAGAATATGGTCATATCTGACAGAATTGAAGGTAATACCTAAAGAAAAATTAATATAGCAGAGCTCATACTGGGCTAAGTTCACACAGAGGTTCCAGGGACTCAGAGCAATGTGAAAAAGAGACAACTACAAAACCCTATGATGGGATGAGAAAGTTTTCCTGAATCTCAGCTTTTGATTTATGAGGAGGCAAACCACAAGACTTACTAACAAGTCATATGAACTTTAGAAATAGTCAAAGGCTCCCTGTGTGGCAAGGATGCAGCCCGTGTTTGCTTTCTCACAGCTCACGGATGAGGAGTGATAGAAATGAGCTGCAATAAAGGAGATTTGGCTTGGGTTGAACATCAGGAACAAATCACATTCTTGAATTATATACACTGAACTCTGAGATAATTGCACAGCTTTATAATTATTTGTGCTTAAGCGATGTGCGTCCAAGTCTTAATTTATAAAAGTGACTAAGTGACAAGAGAATGAGGTCAAGGCCACCGAAAGAAAAGTTTATTGATACTCATGGTTCCCTTGGAAATGGGAGAAAAGCACTCTACACAGGGACACATTGGGAAGCACCAGAGTGGATAAAGAGGCAGAAGCAGGAAAGAGGGGAAACATGACCTAGAGCCTTGATTGTGTTTTCCATGGAAAAGGCAAGGCAGGGAAGGGAAAGTAGCTTAGGACTGGCTAGTTTGAGTAATGTTGGCAGCCTCTGGACTATAAGGAGTGGTCTCTAGTTGTCTGGTACCTGGCCCTGACTGACTAGAGCAGGGAAATATTGGCCTGGGATATGAGAATTAGATAAAGGAGGTGGTTGGAGGTGTGGACTTGGGATTAGCTGGGGAGTTTGTAATATGATTTTTGCACATCTGCAAAAGCTGCATCGCAGGGGGTCTAAACAATTCGGGCCATTAGTATGGCCCTGTGATTAATGGATGCCACACAAACAAATACAAAGTCTAAGAAAACACGGTTCAATCATTAAGGGAGTTTAAAAGGCCTTCAGTCTAGTCCCTCCATTTTATAAATGAGGAAACTGATATTTAAAGACATAATGTCATTTAACCAAAATCCAATGAAGCTTGTTCGCAGCGCTGCAAGGAATAGAACTGTCACGCACTACTCCCAATTCAGTGACTTATCTGCTACACTCTATTGATTTATGCTAATATGTATATTGACTATGCACTTCCCTTCATCTTGTCTTGTGAATCTAAAGCAAGGATAGGCAAACCTTTCCTATAAAGGACCAAATAGTAAATATCTTAGGCTTGCGGGGGCGCCTGGGTGGCTCAGATGGTTAAGCGTCTGCCTTCGGCTCAGGTCATGATCCCAGCGTCCTGGGATCGAGCCCCGCATCGGGCTTCCTGCTCAGCGGGGAGCCTGCTTCAACCTCTCCCTCTGCCTCTCTCCCTGGAGCTCATGCTCTCTCCCTCTTTCTCTCTCTCTCTCTCTGTATCTCTGTGTCTCAAATGAATAAATAAAAAAAAAAAAATCTTAAAAAAAATATCTTAGGCTTGCGGATCATACAGTCTCTGTCACAACTACTCAACTCTGTCATTGTGGCACTAAAGCAGCTACAGACACCACATAAATGGGTGTGTCTGTGTCCCAATAAAACTTTATTTGTGGACACTGAAATTAGAATTTCATATTAATTTTCACATGTCATGAAATATTCTCTAAAAATTTTTGTCAACCATTTAAAAATGCAGTAACTATTTTTAGCTCGTAGGCTGTACAAAAATAGGCAGCAGGCTGAGTTTTACCTATGAGCCACAGTTTCCTAACCCTTTTTCTCTGCACACTCCTTATAAAATCTCAGATGACTGAACCAGGTGACAGTGACCCACTCTAGGTCTTAGTTTCTTCATTGATAGAGTGAGGCAACTAGACTCTAAGGTCCCTTTCAGAGATGTGACCTTGAGGTTTTTGATAGGGGTATCTACCCAAAGACAAAAATGTGTTGTAAAAGGGAATCTGTGGGCTCCTTCATGGGACACTACTAAAAGATACCTCTCTCAGATAACTCCAAGAACCAAAGTCATTCAGGAATTATATTGTAAAGAACATTAGATACATAAAACTTAACAGTAAAATATATATATATATTCATGAAACTATAAGTTTAGGGAACAGGATTAAATGAATTTCTCTACTCCAGTACTTCTCAAACCTATGCATTAGGACTATCCAAAGGAGGGGTCTTCCAAAAACAGACTCTCAGACAAGGACTCAGGTACAGGTAGTTTATGTAAGAAGCAAAAATAGAAAACACAAATGAGACAGGCAAAATTGAGATAGGGAAATGAGAAAAGCCCTATCACTTATGTTAGTAAACAAGTTAGCAGTGAGCAACTGGAGCTCAGTTCTGCTGGAAACTCTCTGGGAAACTATGATGTGGCTTCAGAACATTCCACAGAAAGTGGGGAGACTTAGGCATTTATCTATTAAGTCCAGCCTCCCAATGGTTAAGAGGTGTCCCTGAGGGTATGAATAGCCCCACACCTCCAGGTTGTAACTGCAGGGAGCCCAGAAGTTCCCAGAGTGCTAAAGAAAGCCCTCAGGCAAAGAAGAGAGCCAGCTCAAGGTAGAAAGCTATCCACTTTCCAGAAACATCTACCAGGGCTAAATTCAGAGAGGGGTTGAAGAGATAAGGTGTGAGTGTCGGCTATAAAAGGTGATGGGGGATGAGGGGATGGAAATCAATATTTTCTCACCTCATCTGCCATCAAAACGCTTTCTTCCTCAATCATCCCAACTAATCTGACTGAGGAATTCCTTTATACATGAAGCATCTGTCCTTGGAGAGATACTGCTTTAACGTAAATACAATAGTGCCAGTGTCTGGGTAATCATGATAAAATCAGAAGATCCCTTCTAAAATCAATGACAAGGCATACACTAAATATCAATAAGCCTCTGTCCTCTCTGGGGCAGAAACTAGGCCAATACATTTCACACAGTGCCAGGCATGAGGTCAATTCCAACATGGAAAAAAAAAAAAAAAAAAACAACGCAAAGAACAATTCACCTCCAAATGAGGTTGCCATCTGAAGTGAAGCATGTCGGAGGAGGGACAGAATGTTCAAAGTGTATTTGGAAGCATAACAAGGCATCACCATCTGCCATCTGAGTCCCACCTCCCCAGCCCTCTAGCCATCTGCACACCTGCTCAGGCAGGTCGCATCAGGGCAGGGATGGCCATGCCTTCATTAATGCAGTGGCAATAAAAACAAAAGCTCAGGAAATATCTCTAAAGCCCCTGACACTTACTTCCTTACATTTGGAATCTGTTTCCATAAAGAAACATATGGAAAAGAGATTCATAAACCTAAAGCTTAAATCTACACAGGGCTGAAGTTGCTGTGTGAGCTGAATTTTTAGACTACCAGGTCATACGTAGAAAATCAGCAAACTGTTAAAGAAATAGCAGAGCAAATGCTAAGCAGAACCTAATCTGGAATCCATTATACATATTCTCATTTTGAACTGTGATCAATATAAGAATCACCTCTTTTCTACCTTCATTCAGATTTCATCTCTAGACCCACTTTTCCCAGGAAAGCTAAAATAAATCCATCCAGAACTAACTATGGAGAAGTGCCTCTAAGTGCTCGAAGCAACCCGTTCTCCTGGAGAGCCTTCAGATAAGAGTCCAGTTTGGCTATTCCAGCTCTTTAGATCCTCCACACCAGAGACTGGGTTTATGTAAATGCAGCACACCCAAAGAGGAATAGAGCCTATCCAGGATCCATTCTGTAAGAAAGGCTATTTACTTGATCTGTCTGCTCTAGGCAATAGGATACTGATTCTAAATGTTACAGAAGTTCCTCCCAGTTCAAATGTCTCTTCTTAAAAATAACTAAAAAGGTTTTTTTTTTTTTAACTTGGAAATTATAAAGATATCAAAAGACACACTGTTAATAGGAGCTCACTGAATATATTACATGCAGTGAAATAGATATACCCTCTTCTAATTAGTCAGGTTAAGCATATGAATCTGTGCGAAGACAATCCAGCTGAGCAGTTAGATGTACAAGCTCTGAGGTCAGACTGCTTGGGTTCACCCTGGCTTCACCACTTACCAGCTGTGTGACCTGAGTCAAGTCACTCAAACTCTCTGAGACTCAGTTTCTTTGGGTATAAATGAGGAATAATAGTACAAGTTAATGAAGTGCATGTAAATAAAAATACAGGTAAAGTGTTTACCATGGTATCTGGTACATAATAAGAGTTTTTAAACATTAGCTATTTGTAATAGGCTGAAAAATAGCTCTCCAAAAGATATTCACATCTGAAAACCTGGAACCTAGAGTTGTTACCTTATATGGAACAAGCATCTTTAAAGATGTGATTAAGTGGGGCGCCTGAGTGGCTCAGTTGGTTAGGTTAAAGCATCTGCCTTTGGCTCAGGTCGTGATCCCAGAGTCCTGGGATCAAGCCCCACATCAGGCTCTCCCTCTCTTTGGAGAGTCTGCTTCTTCCTCTCCTCCTGGCTCATGCTGTCTCTTGCTCTCTCGCTTTCTCTCTCTCAAATAAATAATCTTTAAAAAAAAAAAAAAAAGATGTGATTAAGTTAAGGAGCTTGACATGGGGAGATTGCCTGGGTTACTTGAGTGGGCCCTAAATGCAAACACAAGTATCCTTATGAGAGGGAGTCAGAGGGGTACTTCTCACACACACACACACACACACACACACATGCACACGCACACACACACACACATGTACATGAGTAAAGCCAATGTGAAGATGGAGCTGAGAGAGATTTGAAGGTGCTGGCCTTGAAGACTGGAGTAACAGGATCACAAGCCAAGGAATGTCAGCAGCCACCAGAAGCTGGAAGAGGCAAGGCTAGGATTTTCCCCTAGAGGCTCCAGAGGAAGTGCAGCCCTGCCAACACCCTGATTTCTTACTAGTGATAAAGATTTCGGACTTCTGGCCTCCAGAATTGTGAGAGAATAAATTTCTGTTGTTTTTTTTTTTTAAAGATTTTATTTATTTATTTGACAGAGAAAGACACAGCGAGAGAAGGAACACAAGCAGGGGGGAGTGGGAGAGGGAGAAGCAGGCTCCCCGCCGAGCAGGGAGCCCGATGCGGGACTCGATCCAGGGACTCCAGGATCATGACCTGAGCTGAAGGCAGACGCTTAACCCACTGAGCCACCCAGACGCCCTAAATTTCTGTTGTTTTAAGCCATCAAATTTCTGGTAATTTGTTAGAGCAGCCACAGGAAACAAATACACTGTTGTGATATATTTGTATCAATTCTCCACTGCTACATAACAAAACTTGGTGGCTTTAAGCAAGAATATTTGTTATCTCACAGTTTCTGCAGATCAGGAATCTAAGCACAGCTTTGCTGTGTCACTAACTCAAAGTGTCTCACAAGGCTATTATCAAGGTGTGGACTCTGGTTTCATCTTCAGGCTCTCAGGATAAGGATATAGTTCTTCACAAGTTCCCAGACTGAGGACCTCAGATTCTCACTGCATGTTGGTCAGACGCTGCCCTCCGTTCCTTGTCACATGTCTCTCTCCCCAGGGCAGCACACAACACACAGTTCATCAGAGTGACCAAGAGAGAGACTAAGAGAGAGAGAGAAGATAGAAGTCAACATCGTTTTTAACCTAATCTCAGAAGTGACATCCCATTACATTTGCTGCATTGTCTTTGTTCTAGAAGTGATTCACTAGGTTTAAGACCCTTAATTACCTAGAATAAATTACTGCAAACAATCTTTTTATTTCATAGCTCTCCTGGCTCTACATCATCAGCTGACCTTTTGAACACTAAACTCATCTAATTCACATTGGTCTGCTTGTTGTATAATGTAGGACTGGTAATTGTAAGAATTCCCAGTCTTTTGGTCTGCAAATGCTCAGCACAGACTTTAAAATAAAAGGGAAGCATCAACCATATTTCTGTAACTTTACATCGTTCCCACGTGTTTCTATGTAACTCCTCCAACTCTGAAAAAACTGTCTGCTATGTAGTTGCCTAGGACATGGGGAGGAATGCCTAGGAATGGCTTCTACCTGCCATGGTGGTAATGAGAGGATTTTTCTAGATTTCTGTGAATTTGGCACAACAAGAACAACTTCCAGCCCAGAACACTTTTCAGTCTCAATAGTTATTCCCTGTCTCAATAGTTATTTATTCCCTATGTCACATGTGTCTCTCTCCAACCCTGGAATCTGTGACTAGCTTTCAAACTGTCCTTTTGTTTCACTAACATTTTACTGTTTGAATGTTCATACCATTTAGATCAAATATCATAGAACCTTTGAGCTGAAAATATCCTTTTTTTAAAGATTTATTTATTTATTTGAGAGAGAGAGAGAGATAAGGAGTGGGGGAAGGGGCAGAGGGAGAGAATATCCAAGCAGACTCCCACTGACTGCAGAGCCCATCTGGGGGCTCGATCCCAGGAGCCAAGAGATCAGGGCCTGAGCAGAAACCAAGAGTTGGACGCTCAGCCGACTGAGCCACCCAGGTAGGTGCTCCTGAGCTGAAAATATCTTAAATTTGCCTAATCAACCCTCTAAGAAAAAAAGCTCAGAGCAATTTCTCTCTCACATTCTCACAGTCTCTGATACTCTTGTGCTAGTACGGTCAGAGTTGGGTCTGTTGTCTCAATTCCTAACACAGTGAGTGCGTGTACGTGTACGTGTGTGTGTTGTGCCTCATTGTGCACTGCTTTTAGACACTCTGACTAGTTTGCAAGTACACAATATATACTGGGGAAATGTTTGTAAGCAATATCAAAATCCATGTTAGAACAACAACAAAAATATCCAAAAGAAACATAACTGTGATAAGGATTCTGAAGAGAAGAGATAATAAAGTGTGAATTTAGCCCCATGTGAACATGAATTTTTTTCTTGGCTTCATGTCCTAATATCAAAGGAGATAGAAACCCTACAGAAATTTGAACAGGGATGGCTTAATATAAATAATTATTATAAATAATTGTTAACTATTTACAGGAAATTAGCTACCAAAAGAGAACTTTAAGATTACCCAAGGTCTCAGTGAGAGAACCCAAGGAAAAAACACACTTGGAAGGGGTCCCTTCCCCACGGTTTGAAATCAGACCTGATTAGAGGGCTGTGGTTGCAGCCTGCTGGATGGCAGAGAAGTTGCTGGGCTGCCCTAGGATAAGGCTGGTGGGCAGAGAACCATGACTGGATGCCAATGAAACTCACTAGGAAGCTGCCATCAGAGGCTGCTGTGGAATTCACGGGGAAGCTGTTGGAGGTACCCACAGAACTTACCTGGAAGGCACCCACCAGGGTGGTAATAAGCTCACTGGAAAGCAGCTTTCCAGGAAGCTGCCTGCAGCTGATACCACTGACACTTGTTGAAGGTCATCTCCATGGGGTGTCCTGCAGCAGGATGGCCAAGCACCATAGGAACAAGAAGGAGGGAAAAATACATCTGCAACTGGAAGAGAAGCCCCTACCTGCAAGTGTTCCTTTTTGCCCTCTACTGACAAAATTTAACATGGTGCCAGGAAGTAAATAAAGAAATGCTTATAAGATCCATCTCTGCTATCAAGAAGGACAACAAAGGGTAGATCTGGAGCTGAGAAGCAATACATCGATAACAGGAACAGGGTCCTCATCAGTGAAGAGGCTTGAGCTCTAGTCTCAGCAATACCAACTTGCTAACACCTAGGGACCTATCAGACACTAGATCCCCTTCATGATGTCTTGGTATCTCTCTACTTTCATTAATCCAATCTATTTTTCCTCCATTTTTTTATTTAAATCCAATTAACAGATAATGTATTAATGGTTTCAGAGGTAGAGGTCAGTGATTCATCAGTCTTTTATAATACCCAGTGCTCATATCACATGCTCTCCTTAATGTCTATCACCAGGTTACCCCATCCTCCCACCTACCTCCCCTCTAGGAACCCTCAGTTTGTTTCCTATGATAAAGAGTCTCTTATGGTTTCTCTCTCTCTCTCTGGTTTCATCTTGTTTTATTTTTTCCTCTCCTCCCCTATTTTGAGTTTGGTAGTCACAATGAGCCATTCTATTACAACATATAATAACTGAAAATAGCAAATAAACAAAACATACTTATCAAGTTTCCAAGAGCTCACACTAATAGATTTTTCTATTTTATTTTGCCTGAAACCAAACTTTAAGACAATTTTTACTTCCTAATGCTGTTTATGATATTGTGATTATAAGAAATACATATCTTCATCTCCCTTCCTGGCACAGGAGTTTCTGAAACACTTGGAATTTCTAAGTGATAGAGGTAAGAAGGAATATCTTTTGTTATTCATAATCAGCCCTCCAGCAACCATACCTGAATTAATGCTAATGAGGTGACTCTTTGTGGGCTACTATATTGCTTCAGGATGAAGGTTGGTTGCCAGAGAAACCAACCAGGTGATTACAGGGTTGGAACTTTCAGCCCCTTCCCCCACCTCAAGGGAAAGGTGAGCAGCTAATTGAGTTAATCACCAATGAGCTTTGATTTAAGCAATCATGCCTGTGTAATGGAGCCTCCTTAAAAACCCTAAACAACGAGGTTCAGAGAATTTCTGATTTGATGAATACATGCAGGAAGGGTGGTGCACCCCTTTTCCATGGGGCAGAAGCTTCTGTGCTGGGGAGCCTTCTAGACTTTGCCCAATGCACCTCTTCACCCGGCTGTTCATTTGTATCCTTTATAATATCCTCTATAAAATATACTGGTAATAGTAAGTACTCTCCTGAGTTCTGTGAGCCATTCTATCAAACTACCAAACTGAGGGGGGTGGGGGGTCATGGAAACCCCTAATCTGTAACTAGTTGGTCTGCAGTACATGCAGCTGGGACTTGAGACGGGCATCTGAAGTGGGAGCTGTCTTTGAGTCTGAGCCCTAAATCTTTGGAGTCTGTACTAACTCTGGGTAGTTAGTGTCAGAAATGAACTAAATTGTAGAACACCCAACTGGTATCCACAGAGAATTGGAGAATTGCTTGGTGTGGAAAACCCACACATTTGGTGATAGAAGGGTTGTGGGTAAAACAGCCCATTACTGCTGTAACAAATTACCACAGACTTAGTGGTTTAAAATAACACAAATTTATTCACTTATCGCTCTGGAGGTCAGAAGCCTAAAATGGGTTTTCCTGGCTGCATTCCTTCTGGAGGCTCTATGGGAGAATCCATTTCCTTTTCCATCTTGTGGAGGTGAGCTGCATTCCTTGGCTCATGGCAAGTTCCTGTAGCTTCAAAGCCAGCAGTGTATCATCTCTCCTCTCTGACTTCTGCTCTTGTCCTCACATTTTCTGTCTGATTCATCCCTCTTGCCTCCCTTTTATAAGGACCCTTGTGATTACAGTGGACCCACAAGATAATCCAGAATAATCTCCCCACCTGAAGATTTAATCACATCTGCGAAGTCTCTTGCCATGGAAGGTAATATATTCACAGGTTCTAGAGATTAAGGCATGGATATCTTTGGGAGGCCATCATTCTGTCTATCACACAATCCTTCCTAAAATTAAAGTCTCTTGAATATTGCATGATTTTTGCTTCAAGTATATTTTCTCATATAAAAGGGTCTCAAAACCTACCTACCCAGTTTTCAAGATGCTATAATAAGTTACCAGATACCCTTGGTTTCTCTTCAGCCCCCCATTCTTACTCTTCCTAAAAAACTCATTTAATTAACTTTCACCCTCCTTGTAATTCCTAATCATTAAATAATAAAAAAGATGATAAATTAGTTTATGAATTCACGAGCCCTAGTGACACAAGTTTTCTCACAGATCCTCAATTACTCTACCAACCTCCCTATATATATTTGAATTGTCTTCTAGAGTTAGAGGGATTTCTGAATTAATGAGCAGAGGTGCAAGGCCTATTCAGCACATGTGCACACACACACACACACACACACAGTCCTGTCCCAAAGCCTAAACTTATTTATTGCATTTCCTTCTGTTCCAAGGTTTCCTTATTCTCATTCTGCTTCTCAGTATATGGCAGGAGAGAAAGTGGAATACATAATTCTAGAGTATTTAAGGAATCTCAAGACAAAGACAGCTTTCATTTAGAATATAGAGTGTCAAAATGGGACTAGAAAACAACGAGATACCACCAGACACCTATTAGAATGGTCAAAATCCAAAACACTGACAACTCCAAATGCTGGTAAAGGTGTGGAGCAACAGGTACTCTCATTTGTCATCGGTGGAAATTCAAAATGGTACAGCCACTTTAGAAGACAGTTTGGCAGTTCCTTACAAAATTAAAATACTCTTACCAGATGATATGATTATCTGCCTAGAAAACCAAAAGCATTAATTTGGGAAGTTTAAGCTGCTGTAACAGATAAAAGCCAAAATTTCAGTTGCTAAAAGGACACAAAGTTCATTATAGTTTAAAGCAGTAGGTGTTCAATAAGCATATGTGAAATGAGTGGGCAAATTCCAACACTGTAATAGTGAAAAAAAAAGAGGAATAATCTTAATGCTAGTTACATAAATAATAACCCCATTACTTAGCAAAAATTATGCTATTTAAAATACATTGTATGTCTATGCATACCAACTGATAAACATAGCCATGGTATGTTTATGTTTTAAAGAAAGCAATTATTGTACAATATATGCAAACATTTAGAAGAATATACCATCCATTAACCATGGAATTCTGAGGTTCTTGGTACTCAGACTGCCTGGATAATTTCCCAGGACAAACCTCCTGAGCAAAAACCTAGCCAACAGTGTCTTCCCTTCTGGGCCTGAATTGCAGCCACAAGACAGCTGTCAGGATTTAGTGGATGAAACTTGGATGCATAGACTGGGGATTCCCCAGGACTCCTCCTGGTGCAGAGCAAAGCCAGGGCTGAGAAGACAACAGGGTAAAACCACAGGCCAGGGACCTCCATTTGTCCTTTTGCTCCAGGTCCCTCAAATGTTAGATAAGCCTGCCTGAACTTAACCATAGCAACCTTCTCTACCAAAACCAGAGTTTCCACTTCCGGTGGCAGGGTCTGGAGAAGGGGCGGCAGGCGCCATGTCCGGCCGCAAAGGTGGCAAGAAGAAGCCCCTGAAGCAGCCCAAGGAGATGGACAAGGAAGATAAGGCATTCAAGCAGAAACAGAAAGAGGAGCAGAAGAAACTCGAGGAGCTAAAAGCGAAGGCCATGGGGAAGGGCCCCCTGGCCACAGTTGGAATTAAGAAACCTGGCAAAAAGTAAG
This sequence comes from Mirounga angustirostris, assembly GCF_029215605.1. Taxonomy (NCBI): domain Eukaryota; kingdom Metazoa; phylum Chordata; class Mammalia; order Carnivora; family Phocidae; genus Mirounga; species Mirounga angustirostris. The sequence continues at coordinate 65,065,171 of NW_026991717.1, read as the reverse complement.
CTGTTCCTTGTGCCCAAGGCAATGATGATCCTTAATTCCATTCCTGTTTAAACATCTGGATTCCCTGTCATAGCATCTCTTGCTACCTAGAGCTGGAATGAAGTGTTGTCTTAGATCCTGTTGTATTTAAGAATAAACTTTTGTAAAAAAAATAAAATAAAATAACCAAAGCCAGAGTTTTACCAATGCCGGTAATTCTTTTTAGTCTCATGTTGGCCTAACTGACTTCCCATCATTGGACTGGGCTTTACTACAGCAGAAACCAACTGCTTTCTGAAGGCTACAAACTACTGACTGGGACACAAACACCAAATGTCATCCTGTCTCAGACACCACCAGGGCCTAATGCTTCTGCCAGGCTAAAAAGTCATTTGATGGCAGAAATCCAGGCAGCATCTTGAGGCCAGTTAATTCAGCCATGCCTGTCACTAACTGTCATCCTTTGCCAGGACCCAAAGTGCAAGTTCCTCTGGTCATTTGCTCTTTCTTCTGTTCTCCCCGCCCCCACCCAGTTCAGTTCTCTGTTCACCCCAAATCTACCTTTCATCCTCCCATTATTGACAAATCCATCAGCCTTTCTCATCTTACTCTGTGGGATCCTCATTCTTTGTCAACCACCACTGAATTTCCACCTTTCCCCCAAACACTCCCTCTACCTGTTTATCTCCACTTCCGATCCTGGGTTGTTCACTGTCCTTCTGCCCATATGATGGGCGGGGGGGGGATGGGGATATCCATCACGTTTTTCTTGCTCTACACTGCTGCCTTCAGACTACTACCCCTCCACCTTTGTATAAACACACCTCTATTGAGGGTTATATCATCTGTCTGTAGCTCCCACTCCTTCCCTTGCCATTGTTATTATTGACTTTCTAATTACTACATATATTTCTTTTTTTATTAACATATAATGTATTATTTGTTTCAGGGGTACAGGTCTGTGATTCATCAGTCTTACACAATTCACAGCACTCACCATAGCACATACCACCCCCCAATGTCATCACCCAGCCACCCCATCCCTCCCACCCCCCTCCACTCCAGCAACCCTCAGTTTGTTTCCTGAGATTAAGAGTCTCTTATGGTTTGTGTCCCTCTCTGGTTTTGTCTTGTTTCATTTTTCCACTACTTGTATTTCTTACAGATTTGAGCATCTGGATCATCTCATTACCTTCCTTTCTTCTCTAGTGCTGTCATCATTCAAGGTTCTAGGTGAATCTGATGTCCTTGTGCACAACCTATCTAACATCACAGTTCCTTGACCTCCACTCTATTTCAGCAATCTACTGCTATTCCAAATCCAGTTCTTTGCTATTTCCAGAACTATTCCACCTTTTAAACCAAAATCCTCATATCCACTTCCAAACTGCACCTTCCCAACTTTTCTTACTCTTTATTCTCAGTCTCTATTCTTACACCGCATCAATGCCTCCAAGACTTTAATCCCACATCTCCCCTCATCTGTCTGCCCCTGTCTATTAATTGGACTTCCTGTCATCCTCCAATAATCACTGAAAACAAAAATATGATTGTGTCACTCTCCTACTTAAAATTCCTCAAAGGCTCTTCATATGTTTTAAAAATTTCAAATTCCTGGGGCACCTGGGTGGCTCAGATGGTTAAGCGTCTGCCTTCGGCTCAGGTCATGATCTCAGGGTCCTGGCATCAAGTCCCACCTAAGCAAGGAGCCTGCTTCTCCCTCTGCCTGCCACTCCCCCTGCTTGTACTCTCCCTCTCTCTCTCTGGCAAATAAATAAATAAAATCTTTTTAAAAAATAAATAAACAAAAATTTCAAATTCCTTAGACAAAGAATTCTTTCTAACTTTGTAATTTGGCCTGACCTGACCACTCCAGCCTTATTTCACCCACCACCCCAACACATGTCCTGCACTCCATCCAGTTTTGTAGACCTAGATGCAGTTCCATTTATCCATCCTCTAGAATGCCCTTCTCTACTCTCTCCTCTTGACTAACTCAAAAATGTTTAATTTTTTAAATTAAACTTTTTACTTTAAGGTAATTATAGATACATGTACAGTTTAAGATATAATGCAGAGATAACCCAAGATAACCCAATGCAGAGATAACCAAGTAAAGATAACCCCTTTACCCAGTGTTGCCTAATGGTAACATCACACAAAACCATACTATGGTATCAGAACCAAGAGACTAATACTGATATCATCAAGATACAGAAGAGTTCCATCACCCCAAGGATCTCTCATATTGCCCCATGATAGTCATGCTCACTTCTCTCCCACCCCTGGCCCCTTCTTAATCCCTGGCAACCATTAATCTGTTCTCCTTTTTTATAATTTTGTCATTTCAAGAATGCTATATGAAAGATATTATATAGTTTGTAACCCTTTGAAAAATTGGCTTTTTTCACACAACATAATTCTCTGGAGAAAAACTCCATGTTGTTGCAGGTTTCAATAGTTCATTCCCTGATTGCCGAATAGTATTACATGGAGTGGATGTACCTGTTCATCTACTGACCCATTTTTCAACCACGAGCCCATTAAAATCATATGGGTTGTTTAAAGTTTTTTTTTCCCCTATTATGAATATAGCTGCTATAAAACATTCATGTAAGTTTTTTTATGTGAATTTAAGTTTTCATTTCCTTGAGATAAATATTCAAGAGTATAATTGCTGGATCATATGGTTGTTGCATGCTTAGTTTTTGGCTTTGTTTTTGTTTATTTGTTTTTAAGAAACTGCCAAAATATTTTCTAGAGACAGAATGTGACATTTCACATTTCCACTAGTGGTAAACGAATGATCCAGTTTCTCCACATCCTCACCAGCATTTGACGTCATTTTATTTTAGCCACTCTGATGGGCATAAATGATACCTCATTGTGGTTATAATTTGCATTTCCCTAATGGCTACTGAGGTTAAACATCTTTTCATGGGTTTATTTTCCACCTATATGTCCTTTTTAGTGAAATGTCTCTTCATGGGCTTTTTTCTCATTGGATTTTTTTTAACCATTGAGTTTTAAGAATTGTTTATATATTCTAGATACTAGTCTTTTGTCAGATATGTGATTTCTAAATATTTTCTCTCATTCTGTAACTTACCTATTCATTCTATCAATTGGCTCTTCCATGGAGAAAAAAGAAATATTTTAACTTTGATTAATTCTAATTTATCAAATTTTCCTTTTATGGATAATGCTTTTAGTGCCAAGTCTAAGAACTGTTTACCTAGTCCTAAATCCTAAAGATTTTCCTTTTTTTTCTTAAAGCTTTGTGGTTTTACATTTTCTATTTAACACCATGATCCATTTTGAGTTCATTTTTGTATAAGGTATGAGGCTTAGATCAAGGTTTATTTTTTGCCTACAAATGACCCATGACTCCAGCACTATTTGTTGAAAAGGCTGTCTTTCCTCCATTAAATTGATTTTCCTCCTTTGTCAAAAGTAAGTTCAACATATTTATGTGTATTTATTTCTGGCTTCTCTATTCTGTTCCATTGATTTATACGTCTATTCCTCCACTAATAGTACACAATATTGGTCACTATTATTAAATAATAAGTCTTAAAATCACATAGACTGAATCCTCCAGCTTTTTGTCATTGTCAAAATTGTCCTATCTATGTTAGTTCTTCTGCCTTTCTATATAAATTTTAGAATAATTTTGTCTATATCTACAAAAACATCTTGGAGGGATTTTAATAGGGAGTACATTAAACCTGCACATCAATTTAGGAAGAATTGACATCTTCACTTTGTCAAATCTTCTAATTCATAAAGAGAATATGTTGCTCCATGCCATTAATTTTTGATTTGACTCATCAGCATTTTGCAATTTTATTTAGCACACAAGTCCTATACGTGTTTTGTTACATTTGCACCTTCAGTATTTTTTTAAATGATTTAAAATAGTGTAATATTTTTAGTTTTAGTGTCGATATGTTCATTGCTAGTATATGGAAATACAATTGATTTTTGTATGTTGATCTTGTACCTCCTACCCTACTGAACCCATTTATTAGTTCTGGGGTATTTCTTTCTTTCTTTCTTTCTTTTTTTTTTTTTTGGTAGATTCCTTTTCTTCATAGAAAATCATGTCACCTACAAATAAGGACAGTTTTATTTCTTCTTTTCTGATCTGCATGCCTTTTTTTCTAGCCTTATTGCACTGGTTAGAACTTCAATCACTATATTAAGAGTGGTGAGAGCAGGTATCTTTGTCTTGTTTCTGATCTTTGACAGAAAATATTCAGTCTTTCACCAGTAAGTATAATGTTAGCTATAGGTTTTTCATAGATGTTCTTTAACAAGTTGAGAAAGTTACCCTCTACCACTATTTTTCTAAGAATTTTTATCCTGAATAAATGTTGAATTTTGTCCAATGTTTCTTCTATATCAATTGATATGATATGATTTTTCTTCTTTATCTTGTTAATATGACAGAATACACTGATTGATTTTTTAATATTGAACCAGCTTTGCATCCCTGAAATAGATTCTACTAGGAAATGGTGTATAATTATTTTTGTATATTGCTGAATTCTATTTGCCAATATATTGTTAAAGATTTCTGCATCAATATTCATAAGGGACACTGCTCCATAGTTTTCTTTTTTGGTACTATCTTTGTCCAGTTTTAGAATCAGGGTAATTCTAGCTTCATAAAATGAATTAGGAAATACTGTCTTCTCTCCTATTTTCTGGAAAAGATGATACAGAAATGATGTTAACTCATATTTAAACGTTTGGTAAAACTCTCCATTGAAACCATTTGGGTCTGAAAATTTCTGTTTGAAGAGTTTTGGTTTGAGTTTTAGTTTTCCATTACAAATTCCATATCTTTAATAGTTATATGCCATTATAACTATTTAATATTGAATGGCAGTTTGTGTTTTTTGAGGAATTTGTTCATCTCATATAAGTTGTCAAATCTATATGTACAGTTGTTCATAGTTTTCCTTTATTATCCTTTCAGTATGTGCAGGGTCTGTAGTGATATCCCCTGTTTCATCCCTGTTACTTGTAATTTGTTTCTTCTTTCTTTATTTCTTAATCAGTTGTGTTAGAGATTTATCAACTTTATGGATCTTTTCAAGAATTAAGCTCTTTATTAAATTGGTTTTCTCCATTTTTTTTCTGTTTCCAATTTCATTTATTTCTGCTCTTATTTTTTTTTCTTCCTTTTGCTTGCTTTAGGTTTATTTTGCTCTTTTTGGGGGGAGGATGGGGGTTCTTGAGGTGGAAGCTTGGAGAATTGATTTGAACCTATCCTACTTTCCTTTTTTATCTTTTTTAAGTTTTATTCATTTAAGTAATCTCTAGCCCACATGGGGCTCAAACTCATGACCCCGAGACTAAGAGCCGCACACTCCTCCAACTGAACCAGCCAGACACCCCTGAACCTATCCTATTTTCTAATGTAAGCATTTAATGATATAAATTCCCCTCTTACTACTGCTTTAGCTATCTTTCAGAAACTGTGATGTTTCATTTCCATTTTTATTCAGTTCATTTTATCAGTTTACTTTTTAATATTTTTTTCCCTTGAAACTTTCACTTTGACCTACAGATTATTCAGAGGTATGTTGTTTATTTCCCATGCTTATCTTTCTGTCACTGATGTCTACTTTCATTACATTGCAGTTGGAGGACACATTCTGTATGATTTCCAGTCTTCTAAATTTGTTGAGGTTTCTTTTATGGCCATGGATATGATCTATCTTAGTATATGCTCCATGGGCACTTGAAAAGAATATGCATTTTGCTGTTTCAGGGAGGAGTAATTCTATAAATACCAATTGGATCAAATTGATTGATGGTACTAATGAGTTCTTCTATATCTTAGCTGATTTTTTGTCTAGTTTTTCTATCAATTATAAAGAGAGACATTAAATTATATTTATATATATATTATTTATAATATATATATTTATATTATATATAAACAATTATAGATTTGTCTATTTCTCCTTCTAGTTTTATCAGGTTTTATTTCACGTATTTTACAGTTCTGTTGTTTGGTACATACATATTTAAGATTGCCATAGGATTTTTTTGGTGGTTGGCCCTTTTACATTATATAATATCCCTCTCTTTCTCTAGTAAATTTCTTTGCTTTGAAATCCACTTTATCTGATATTAATATAGACACTCCTGCTTCCTTTCAATTAATGTTAATATAATATCTCTTGTTCCATCCTTTTATTTTTAACATAGCTATACTGTTAAATTTCAGGTGAGTCTCCTATAGGCAGCATGTAGTTGGATCATGTTTTTCAATTCACTCTATCAATATCTGTCATTTAACTGATGTATTTGGACAGCTTATTTTAATATAATTATTGATATATTAGGGCTTATACCTACCAGGTCATTTTTTGTTTTCTGTTTTATTTTTCATTTGTTTTCTTTTTCCTGCCTTCCTATGAATTGCTTGAACATTTTTTACAATTCCATTCTGATCTATAGTATTTTTGAGTATATCTCTTTGTACAGACCTTTTTAGTGGTTGTTCTGATATATTACATGATATATACACAACATAGTCTACTAGTCCTTTTACCAGTTTGAGTAAGGTGTAGAAACCTTACCACTGTTTTATACTTTTATCTTCTTCTTTTTATTATAATTATCTTAAATAACTCCTCTATGTACATTGAGAATCTTGTCAGAAGTGTTAAAATTTTTTTTAAGTAGTTTTTTTTTTAAAGATTTTATTTATTCATTTGACAGAGATAGACACAGCGAGAGAGGGAACACAAGCAGGGGGAGTGGGAGAGGGAGAAGCAGGTCTCCCGCAGAGCGAGGAGCCCGATGAGGGGCTCGATCCCAGGACTCTGAGATCATGACCTGAGCCGAAGGCAGATGCTTAACGACTGAGCCACCCAGGCGCCCCAGAAGTGTTACAATTTTTGTTTCAACTATCAAATATATTAGAAAACTCCAGAGCAGGAAGAAAGTCTATTGCATTTACCTATATTTTTGCTTACCATATTCTTCCTTCCTCCCTGATGTTCTAAGATTTATTTTAAAATCATTTCTCTGGCAGAAAGAAAAGAAAAAGAAAGGATGACTAAAACTTCCTAAGCTATTCTTTTAGGTTAGGTCTACTGACAACAAGTTCCCTTAGTTTTCCTTCATCCAAAATTGTTTTAATTTCTACTTCATTCCTGAAGGATATTTTTGTTGAGTATAGGATCCTGGACTGACAGGTCTTTTCTTTCAGCACTTAAGACAGATATTATATTCATTTCTTTTGTCTCCACAGTTTCTGATGAATATCTGCCATCATTCAAATTGTTCTTCCCCCATAGGTCAGGTGTCATTTCCCTCTCACTGCTTTCAAGTATTTTCTTTGTCTTAGTCCTTCACAAGTATGACTACGATGTATGTTAGTGTGTCTTCTGGTGTATCCTGTTTACGGTTAGCTCAGCTTCTTGAATCTGTAAGTTTTGGGCTTTGTTTTGTTTTTTGCTCTATTTAGAAAGTTTTCAGCCATTATCTCTTCAAGTACTTTTAAAATCTTGCCTTTTCTCCTTTTCTTCCAGGACTCTACTGACACTGTGTTATATCTTTTGTTATAGTCCCACAGGTCTCTGATGCTCTGTTTATATTGTTCAGTGTGTTTTCTCTCTGTTGTTTAGATTAGGTAATTTTTATTGATCTATTTTCCAGTTCACTGATTCTTTCCTCTGACCTCCCCATTCTTCTGTTGAGAACATCATCTGAGCTTTTCATTTCAGTTACTGTATTTTTCAGTTGCATTATTTCCATTTAGTTCTTCTTTATATCTTCTATTTCTTTGTTGAGAGGGGTTTTTTTCATTTATTTCATGCATGTTCATAATTACTCTGAAGGATTTTTATGAGAGTGGCCTTAAAATCTTTGGCAGATGATTCTAATATTTCTTTCATCTCAGTTTTGGCATCTTTTGAGTGTCTTTTCTCATTCAGTAAGAGATTTTCCTGGTTGTTGATATGACAAGTGATTTTTTTAATTAAAATTTAGATATTTGGTATGATGTTATGTTATGATGTCATAAGACTATTTTATCTGGCTTTCTCTGACACCACTTCAGCAGGGGAAGGGGTTGAGGGGTAGGTATCACTAGCTCATTACTGCCAGGTCTACAACTACTTCATTGTCCTGACAACAGTTTGATTATTTAAAATATGAGTGTATTATTTTTTCAGAGAAAGTAAAACATGTGTTTTGAAAAACTTAGTTCAACAATACATTCATCCAGGAAGCCTTTCCTAATCCTTTAATCCTGGGTTAGGGCTCCTTCCTCTATGTATTTCCAGGTCTACCTATACTTGTCTCATTGTGGAATTATCATACTATTTTGTAGATGCCTGTCCACTTGTCTGTTTCCACTAAACTGCAAGCTTGGTGACAGTGCCAACTCTGTCTTACTTGATGTTGCATCCTATACGAGAATAGTGTCTGACATATAATTGTCACTCCATAAATATTTTTTGAAAAGCTATCATTTTGCTGTCCAAATCTCCAGGAGCTTGTTAGTAACTTCCAGAAGAAGGTTTGCATTCAGTTTGTTACTGAAGACTGTGCAGTCGGGCTCACTAACCTCTAGATGAGAAGCTCCCACAATTACCCTATGTAAATCCCTTCTTCACCCAAAACGGTCACCTTGTCTCCAGAACCCTCCTACCAGCATGCATTTTTTTTTAATTTTTTTTTTATTCTTATGTTAATCCCCATACATTACATCATTAGTTTTAGATGAAGTGTTCCATGATTCATTGTTTGTGCATAACACCCAGTGCTCCATGCAGAATGTGCCCTCCTCAATACCCACCACCAGGCTAACCCATCCTCCCACCCCCCTCCCCTCTAGAACCCTCAGTTTGTTTTTCAGAGCCCATTATCTCTCATGGTTCGTCTACCCCTCCGATCTCCCCCACTTCATTCTTCCCCTCCCGCTACCTTCTTCTTTTTTTTTTCTTAACATATATTGCATTATTTGTTTCAGAGGTACAGATCTGAGATTCAACAGTCTTGCACAATTCACAGCGCTTACCAGAGCACATATCCTCCCCAGTGTCTATCACCCAGTCACCCCATCCCTCCCACCCCACCCCCCACTCCAACAACACTCAGTTTGTTTCCTGCGATTAAGAATTCCTCATATCAGTGAGATCATATGATACATGTCTTTCTCTGTTTGACTTATTTCACTCAACATAATACCCTCCAGTTCCATCCACGTCATTGCAAATGGCAAGATCTCATTCCTTTTGATGGCTGCATAATATTCCATTGTGTATATATACCACATCTTCTTTATCCATTCATCTGTCGATGGACATCTTGGCTCTTTCCACAGTTTTGGCTATTGTGGACATTGCTGCTATAAACATCGGGGTGCACGTACCCTTTTGGATCCCTACTTTTGTATCTTTGGGGTAAATACCCAGTAGTGCAATTGCTGGATCATATGGTAGCTCTATTTTCAACTTTTTGAGGAACCTCCATACAGTTTTCCAGAGTGGCTGCACCAGCTTGCATTCCCACCAACAGTGTAGGAGGGTTCCCCTTTCTCCGCATCCCCGCCAACATCTGTCGTTTCCTGACTTGTTAATTTTAGCCATTCTGACTGGTGTGAGGTGGTATCTCGTTGAGGTTTTGATTTGGATTTCCCTGATGCCGAACGATATTGAGCACTTTTTCATTTGTCTGTTGGCCATTTGGATGTCTTCTTTGGAAAAATGTCTGTTCATGTCTTCTGCCCATTTCTTGATTGGATTCTTTGTTCTTTGGGTGTTCAGTTTGATGAGTTCTTTATAGATTTTGGATACTAGCCCTTTATCTGATATGTCATTTGCAAATATCTTCTCCCATTCTGTCGGTTGTCTTTTGGTTTTGTTGACTGTTTCCTTTGCTTTGCAAAAGCTTTTTATCTTGATGAAGTCCCAATAGTTCACTTTTGCCCTTGCTTCCCTTGCCTTTGGCGATGTTTCTAGGAAGAAGTTGCTGCGGCTGAGATCAAAGAGGTTGCTGCCTGTGTTCTCCTTTAGGATTTTGATGGATTCCTGTCTCACATTGAGGTCTTTCAACCATTTGGAGTCTATTTTTGTGTGTGGTGTAAGGAAATGGTCCAGTTTCATTCTTCTGCATGTGGCTATCCAATTTTCCCAACACCATTTGTTGAAGAGACTGTCTTTGTTCCATTGGACATTCTTCCCTGCTTTGTCGAAGATTAGTTGACCATAGAGTTGAGGGTCCATTTCTGGGCTCTCTATTCTGTTCCATTGATCTATGTGTCTGTTTTTGTGCCAGTACCATGCTGTCTTGATGATGACAGCTTTGTAATAGAGCTTGAAGTCTGGAATTGTGATGCCGCCGGCTTTGCTTTTCTTTTTCAACATTCCTTTGGCTATTCGGGGTCTTTTCTGGTTCCATACAAATTTTAGGATTATTTGTTCCATTTCTTTGAAAAAAGTGGATGGTATTTTGATGGGGATTGCATTGAATGTGTAGATTGCTCTAGGTAGCATTGACATCTTCACAATATTTGCTCTTCCAATCCATGAGCATGGAACGTTTTTCCATTTCTTTGTGTCTTCCTCAATTTCTTTCATGAGTATTTTATAGTTTTCTGACTACAGATCCTTTGTCCCTTTGGTTAGATTTATTCCTAGGTATCTTATCGTTTTGGGTGCAATTGTAAATGGGATCGACTCCTTAATTTCTCTTTCTTCTGTCTTGTTGTTGGTGTATAAGAGTGCCACTGACTTCTGTGCATTGATTTTATATCCTGCCACTTTACTGAATTCCTGTATGAGTTCTAGCACTTTTGGGGTGGAGTCTTTTGGGTTTTCCACATAAAGTATCATATCATCTGCAAAGAGTGAGAGTTTGACTTCTTCTTTGCCAATTTGGATGCCTTTGATTTCTTTTTGTTGTCTGATTGCTGTGGCTAGGACTTCCAATACTATATTGAATAGCAGTGGTGATAGTGGACATCCCTGCCGCGTTCCTGACCTTAGGGGGAAAGCTCTCAGTTTTTCCCCATTGAGAATAATATTCGCTGTAGGTTTTTCATAGATGGCTTTTATGATATTGAGGTATGTACCCTCTATGCCTATACTCTGAAGAGTTTTGATCAAGAAAGGATGCTGTACTTTGTCAAAAGCTTTTTCTGCATCTATTGAGAAGATCATATGATTCTTGTTCTTTCTTTTGTTAATGTATTGTATCACATTGATTGATTTGCGGATGTTGAACCAACCTTGCAGCCCAGGGATAAATCCCACTTGGTCATGGTGAATAATCCTTTTAATGTACTGTTGGATCCTATTGGCTAGTATTTTGGTGAGAATGTTTGCATCCATGTTCATCAGGGATATTGGGCTGTAATTCTCCTTTTTGATGGGGTCTTTGTCTGGTTTGGGGATCAAGGTAATGCTGGCCTCATAAAATGAGTTTGGAAGTTTTCCTTCCATTTCTATTTTTTGGAACAGTTTCAGAAGAATAGGTATTAATTCTTCTTGAAATGTTTGGTAGAATTCCCCTGGGAAGCCATCTGGCCCTGGGCTTTTGTTTTTTGGGAGATTTTTGATGATTGCTTCAATTTCCTTAGTAGTTATAGGTCTGTTCAGGTTTTCTATTTCATCCTGGTTCAGTTTTGGTAGTTGATACATCTCTAGGAATGCATCCATCTCTTCCAGGTTATCTAATTTGCTGGCATAGAGTTGTTCATAATATGTTCTTATAATTGTATTTCTTTGGTGTTAGTTGTGATCTCTCCTCTTTCATTCATAATTTTGTTGATTTGGGTCATTTCTCTTCTCTTTTTGATAAGTCTGGCCAGGGGTTTATCAATCTTGTTAATTCTTTCAAAGAACCAGCTCCTAGTTTCGTTGATCTGTTCTACTGTTCTTTTCGTTTCTATTTCATTGATTTCTGCTCTGATCTTTATTATTTCTCTTCTCCTACTGGGTTTAGGCTTTATTTGCTGTTCTTTCTCCAGCTCCTTTAGGTGTAGGGTTAGGTTGTGTACTTGAGACCTTTCTTGTTTCTTGAGAAAGGCTTGTATTGCTATATACTTTCCTCTTAGGACTGCCTTTGCTGCATCCCAAAGATTTTGAACAGTTGTGTTTTCATTTTCATTGGTTTCCATGTATTTTTTTAATTCTTCTTTAATTTCCTGGTTGACCCATTCATTCTTCAGTAGGATGGTCTTTAGCCTCCATGTATTTGAGTTCTTTCCGACTTTCCTCTTGTGATTGAGTTCTAGTTTCAAAGCATTGTGGTCTGAAAATAGGCAGGGAATGATCCCAATCTTTTGGTACCGGTTGAGACCTGATTTATGACCTAGGATGTGATCGATTCTGGAGAATGTTCCATGGGCACTAGAGAAGAATGTGTATTCCGTTGCTTTGGGGTGGAATGTTCTGAATAGGTCTGTGAAGTCCATTTGGTCCAGTGTGTCATTTAAAGTCTTTATTTCCTTGTTGATCTTTTGCTTAGACAATCTGTCCATTTCAGTGAGGGGGTGTTAAAGTCCCCCACTATTATTGTATTGTTGTCCATGTGTTTCTTTGCTTTTGTTATTAATTGCCTTATATAATTGGCTGCTCCCATGTTAGGGGCATAGATATTTACAATTGTTAGATCTTCTTGTTGGATAGATCCTTTAAGTATGATATAGTGTCCTTCCTCATCTCTTATTACAGTCTTTGGTTTAAAATCTAATTTGTCTGATATAAGGATTGCCACCCCAGCTTTCTTTTGGTGTCCATTAGCATGGTAAATGGTTTTCCACCCCCTCACTTTCAATCTGGGGGTGTCTTTGGGTCTAAAATGAGTCTCTTGCAGACAGCATATCGATGGGTCTTGTTTTTTAATCCAGTCTGTTAGCCTGTGTCTTTTGATTGGGGCATTTAGCCCATTTACATTCAGGGTAACTATTGAAAGATAGGAATTTAGTGCCTTTGTATTGCCTGTAAGGTGACTGTTACCGTATATTGTCTGTGTTCCTTTCTGGTCTATGTTGCTTTTAGGCTCTCTCTTTGCTTAGAGGACCCCTTTCAAGATTTCCTGTAGGGCTGGTTTTGTGTTTGCAAATTCCTTTAGTTTTTGTTTGTCCTGGAAGCTTTTTATCTCTCCTTCAATTTTCAATGACAGCCTAGCTGGATAGAGTATTCTTGGCTGCATATTTTTCTCATTTAGTGCTCTGAATATATCCTGCCAGTCCTTTCTGGCCTGCCAGGTCTCTGTGGATAGGTCTGTTGCCAATCTAATGTTTCTACCCTTGTAGGTTACATATCTCTTCTCCCGAGCTGCTTTCAGGATTTTCTCTTTGTCTCTGAGACTCGTAAGTTTTACTATTAGATGTCGGGGTGTTGACCTATTTTTATTGATTTTGAGAGGGGTTCTCTGTGCTTCCTAGATTTTCATGCCTGTTTCTTTCCCCAAATTAGGGAAGTTCTCTGCTATAATTTGCTCCATTATACCTTCTGCCCCTCTCTCTCTTTCTTCTTCTTCTGGGATCCCAATTATTCTAATGTTGTTTCGTCTTATGGTATCGCTTATCTCTCGAATTCTGCCCTCGTGATCCAGTAGTTGTTTAACTCTCTTTTTCTCAGCTTCTTTATTTTCCATCATTTCATCTTCTATTTTACTGATTCTCTCTTCTGCCTCATTTATTCTAGCACTTAGCGCCCCCATTTTTTATTGCACCTCATTAATAGCCTTTTTGATTTCTACTTGGTTGGATTTTAGCTCTTTTACTTCTCCAGAAAGGGTTTCTCTAATAACTTCCATATTTTTTTCAAGCCCAGCTAGTATCTTTAAAGTGATGATTCTGAACTCTAGATCTGACATCGTACTAATGTCCATATTGAGTAGGTCCCTGGCAGTCGGTACTACCTCTTGTTCTTTTTGTTGAGGTGATTTTTTCCGTCTTGTCATTTTGTGCAGAGGAGAATAGATTAATGAGAGAACAAAATGCTAGCAGAGTAACCACGTCCCCAGAAAATATACTCTAAACAAATCAGAAAAGACCTGAAGCAGTGGGATAAGGAAGGGAAAGAGAGAAAAAAGAAAAAGAAAAAAAAGAAAAAGATAAAGATAAAAACAAAAACAAACAAAACAAAACAACAACAACAACAAAAAAACCAGAATGTGATCAAATATGATCAGGCTGGTATATAGATCAGTGCCACACACTAGATTTGGGGTGTATTTTGGTCTTTTAGAAGAAAGTGCCTCCAAAAATTTTAAAAAAAGAAAAACTTATATATGTACAAAAATAAGGGTTGATATGATGAAGGGATGGAATATGACTGTAAAAAATGGAAATTATAAAAAATTTCATAAAAGGAATTGATAAGAAGTTGTTTGAAAAAAGAAAGGATTTAAAAAAAGAAAAAAGAAAAAGAAAAAAAAAGGGAGAGGATGTGATCAGGCAGGGGAATAGAAAACACCATATACTAGAGATTTAGGTTATATTTTAATCTGTTAGAAGAAACTATCTCAAAATTTTAAAGAGAGAACAACTTATATATATAAGCCAAAAATATGGGTAACTACTATGAAGGGATAGAATATGACTCTAAAAATGAAAAATAAATTTTTTTTTTAAAAGGGATTGATAAGATGTTGGTTGAAAAAGGGAAAAAGAAAAATTCAAAAAGAAATAAAAAGGCAAAAAGACAGTTAAAAAAATTAACTTTAAAAGACTAAAGAATCACGGTAAAAAAGCCGTGAATTCTATGTGCAGTAGTCCCCTAGCGCTGGAGTTCTGCCGTTCTCATTGATCGGTAAACTTGGTCTCGGCTGGCTGTTCTCGCTGATCTGCTGGGGAGGGGCCTGTTGCCGTGGTTTCCAAATGTCTCTGCCGGAGGCGGAATTGCCCTGCCCTTGCCCCCTTCCAGCTAAGTAATCTGCTCGGGTTTGCTCTCCGGGGCTTTTGTTCCCCGCGAGCTTTCCGTACAGCTTTGGAGGCGGAGAGTGAAAATGACGGCCTCCCAATTTCCGCCCCGGAGGAGCCGAGAACTCGGGGCCCCGCTCCTCAGTGAGCCCCCAGAGAAAAGCCGTCAGTCACTCCCGTCTCCCCGGTCTCCAGCCGCACTCCGTGCTCGCCCGGCCTGTGACCGCGCATTTTTGTCTCTGGCACCCGACCCCAGGTGGAGTCTCCAAACCCAGCAGATCCCTGCGGTGCACTCCCGCGCGGCTCCTCCCGGGAGAAGAAGGTGAGTCTCCCCGGATCTGCCGCTTGTTGGGTCCCTGCTGGAGGAGCAGGGGCCCGACTGGGCCGCGGATCACAGTTTATGGCCACCCCGAGCTGAGAGCCCGCACCTTGGCTCCGTCTCTGCAGCCGACTTCCCTGCTCCGATACCTGAGAGCTCTGCCACACTCAGGCACCCCCGGTCTTTCTGTGACCCCGAGGGTCCTGAGACCACACTGTCCCGGAGGGTTCCACCCCCCGCTTAGCCACCAGAGTGTGTCCCTCAGCGGAGCAGACTTTTAAAAGTTCCGATTTTGTGCTCCGCGGCTCTATCACTTGCCAGAAGCGGCCGACGGAGGCCCTCCCCCGCCGTCTATCCTCCGAATATCGCCTCGGATTCACTTCTCCGCACGTCCTACCTTCCAGAAAGTGGTCGCTTTTCTGATGAGAGAGTTGTTGCTCTTCTTTTCTTCGATCTCCTGTTGAGTTTGTAGGTGTTCAGATTGGTTTGATCCCTATCCAGCTGAATTCCTGAGAGGAGACGAAATCCAGGTCTCCTACTCCTCCGCCATCTTGCTCCGCCCCCCACCAGCATGCATTTCTACCTACCAGTCTGGAGGATGGTACAGAAGGATCTTATCTCGTATCTTATCTCCACCTTTTTTAGAATCCTTTTCCTAATCACCCTGACATGCTTGATCATAGTATTTGTACATTAGAACCATCTTTAACATACACTGACTCATTTTATTTCTTTCTAAGTATACCATTATCCCCAGGATCTCCACAGCTACAAGATCCTTGCAGCTAGTATCTACATCTTTTGTCATTAACATATGGCATGGTATCTTGCAAATAAGTATTCAATAAACATTTGTTGTTGAGAAAAGAAAAATTTTAATTTAGGATGTTTTAAGGGGATCCAATATTAAGCTACAAGTTTTATAAATTTGTTTCTCCAACTATCTCATTTTCTTACTCAGTGTAACAGAGTAACTAGATCCAGTCACTTAACCCCCTATTTTTTACTTTCTTCAACAGTAAAATGAGAAAAAACTTGATCATACATAGACACCTTAAAAGATATTTAAGGTCAGTGGTGATTATGACTAAATGGTGTTTAACAGAATTGGTTTTGTCTATACATTTGTTAAAGATAGCTCAAAAAAACAATGTCATAGGTAACAGGCTGAGCAAGTGAGCTTAAGAGTTCAGAAATGAGTTACTAACTCCACATTAGTTCATCCTGTTTTAAGCCTCATTATATGGCAGCTGCCCCATAGGACAAGCCTCTGACTTGAATGACTGGCTCAGCCAGTGTTGACATTCCTTTCAATAATTCTCAGCAAACATATCTACCTGTACAAACTCGCTTTTGCTCATGGATTAATTTTTCTATAAAATGTCTCAAACACAAATATTTTGGAAGAGAGTACAGCACAGGGTCTGTTTGCAGTTATGTTTTGGAAAAAAAAAAAAAAGTCCAGATAATTCTGGTTGCATAAAGGGCTTCCTCCAAAAGGGCAGGAAGTCAAGCATTAATAATTAGTGGGAGATAGAGTCTACAGAGCAGCGATGGGAGAAAGTGAGAGGCAAAAAACAGGGCAGCAAACAGTTGAAGAAGACTGCCTTTGCTTCCTGGAAAGGGTTTCAGCTCACTTGATGTAAAACAGCAAGTCCTATTAGGCTCCAAAAACTTCTTTCATAAAATCACAGAATGGACCACAAAGAACTTCTGTGACACAAACAAAAAAGGAAAACAAGAAAGTCAGAAAAATCATTCAAATGAAGGCTTATCTTTGAGCCTATACTCAATGGAACCTAAAGGTGGAGCTTCAGGTTCTGCAGAAATACTGTTATAACTCAATAGAAAATAATTTTAGCAGTTTCTGTAGGAGGAAAGAAGGAAAGAGAAGCAGATGAATCAGACTAGCTTGGGTATATAAAAG
This sequence comes from Mirounga angustirostris, assembly GCF_029215605.1. Taxonomy (NCBI): domain Eukaryota; kingdom Metazoa; phylum Chordata; class Mammalia; order Carnivora; family Phocidae; genus Mirounga; species Mirounga angustirostris. Next base: position 65,048,041 of record NW_026991717.1, on the reverse strand, counting down.
GAGCGGTGGGAGTAGTAATGATCTAGGATAAAGTGGAGAGAAGAGGGAGTCAAATGGAAAGTTATTTGGCTCTCTGTGTTTGACATAATTTTAACACTTGACCCCCAATGTCAATTGGATCTCAATTAGAGCTGCTATTATGTATATGTATATCTACACACACACACACACACACACACAGTGGCTTCCTGCTGATAAATCACTATTCCAAGAAGTGTAATTTGGGAAATCGGTATTGTAAAATGGATTTCATCACTAATTCAACTCTCTCAGAACTGAGAAGCTTGAAGAGAAAAGTACTGAATAACTGATATGCATTCATAATGCCTGGAAATGATGTGCATTTTATACCAATAAAAAGGATGTAGTTTCCTATTGTGGAAAATTTGCTGTTACAGAATGTTTTGGGTAAAACATCCCAGATAAGAATTGACTTTCTCTTTCTTACCATATAAAATCTCATGGAATTCACTCCATTATCTTCTGGGGTATATAAGAGTTTATTACTCATTTGCCCTTGAGTAGGACAGAATCTTTCTAACTCTTAAGAACTGTTTATTTCCTGCCCTCCAAACTCCCTGGTAAGAAGGAGTCTTACTTGTAGGCTCCCCTCTTCTCAGGGTCTGCAATATAACTTTCAGAAGTTTTGACAAAGCTAACCCTAACTGATGATCTCCTTCTGCCCCGATAGTTGAATCTCAGTAACTGATCAGAAAGACCCAGGCCAGAACTTGTAGCAAAGTTCTGATCATCGTATCCCTTTTGGCTTTTTCTTTTTGAGTCTTAGTCCCTATTCAGAACTCGAAGGTTAAGCCATGATCTTGGGGCACTACCCTAGATTTCCTCTTCCTCACCTTCCAACTGAATAATCATCAGATTCCAGCAACTTTACCTCTTAAATATCTCTTAAATCCAATTCGCACTCACCCCAACCTGGGCCACCCTCAATTCACATGTGTATTATTATCATAACCTCTAAATTCCTCTCCCAGCCTCCAAATTTGCCTCTTGCAAGTTATTCTCTATGTTGCAGCCAGAGTATTCATTCTAAAGTATCCATTCTCTTCTTAAAGCTCTTTAGAAAATTCCTCTTTCTCCCCAAAGTCCAACTCCTTAACAAGAATCAAGAGCTCAGGGGTGCCTGGGTGGCTCAGTTGGTTAAGCCGCTGCCTTTGGCTCGGGTCATGTCCTGGGATTGAGCCCAGCATTGGGCTTCTTGCTTAGCAGGGAGCCTGCTTCTCCCTCTCCCTCTGCAGCAACCCTTGCCTGTGCTCTTTTGCTCATGCTCACTTGCTCACTCACTCTCTCTCAATGACCCCAGCCTCCTGATATTCACATCCTTATGTAGTCCACCCACATTGTATCATTACTGGTTTGTGTGACCAACAGCATACAGAAGTAATGACATATCACTTTTGAGCCTAGATCATAAAAGTCATTGTATTTTCTGGCTTTCTCTCTCTTTTGAATCACTTACCTGGAAAAAGTTAACTGCCATGTTATAAGCAACCCTGTGGACCCATGTGGTGAAGAACCAAGGTCCCTGGTCTATAGCCAGTGAAGAACTCGAGATTTCAACCAACAGCCATAGGCAAGAGCTTTCTTGCAAGCAAATGCTCCAACCCCAGTCAACCCTTCAGATGACTGCTATCCCAGCCAATATTTTTATTACAGCCACATGAGAGACCCTGAGTCAGAATCACCATCTAAGCCACTCCTGGATACCTGACCCACAGAAACTATAAGATAATAAGTGTCTGTTGTTTTAAGTCACTAAGTTCTAGAGTCATCTATTATATAGCCCAATAGATAATATAACACTCTGGTCCCATCATTGCCTACTGATCCTTGTTAGACTTCTCTCAATTATAGAACCATGTCAGCTTCCCTCTTGCCTGTGGGTCTCTTCACATGCTGTTCCTTTGCCTTTAGTCACCATGACAACTGCTTTATAGATCAGCCTAAATAGCATTTCCTCAGGAGCTTTCCATGTCCCCCAGACCAGCTTAGGCCATTTTTCATATGCCTTCAGGATAGCAGGCATTTTTCCTTGTTAGCCATTTTCGTATATATTTACAACATTCAGTAACTATTTGTGGAACATCAACTATTTGCCAAATGCTGTACAATGTAACATAGGATCAAAAGAAGTATTATTCTGCCTTCATAAAGTTCATAATCTGGAATTACTCTTTACTTAATTATTAACACTTAGTCATTTACTTGATTACATACATTTCATATTAATTTTACCCTCACTTTCCCTTCCTCATTTTTCTCACCCCATCAGTCACATCTTGACAATTCTACCTCTGAAATGTTTCTTTCTCAGCTGGACCCCTCCTCTGCATTGCCCTCCCCTGGACTTAATTCTCAGTCTAATTTCAAGAGCCTCATAGCCAGATTTTACTACTGGAGGATTCCATGGCTGCTGCATTAGCTGACTTTTTTAGAGCCTCCCTTTGACCCATCTCTGCCATCTCAAGTCTCAACTATACACCTCTGTGTGCACTGTCTCCCTATCATGTAACTTAACTATTCTATTTAAGACCTCCACTGTCTCCCATTGCTACAAGATCAAGTTAGAAATTCCACACCCAGCCTACAACATCTCTCTCTCTCTCTTTCCAAACTTCCCCCACCCCCAGCTCATCTCCCACAGCCCATCTCTCTCTCTCTCTCTCTCACACACACACACACACACACCCCCTACACTGCAGTCACACCCAACTTTTCACTGTTCTCTAAGCCAACCATGTCCTTTCATGCCTCCACACTGTTCATGCTGTTTCCTCAATCTAGAAATCACTTCTGCAGCCACCACCCCCTCATACCTACACATCTGCTAAATCCTTATCCATCTATCAGGACCCAAATGACATGTCACCTTCTCTGACTCCTCCAGGCTGATTCAGGGCTCCTAGCCCTGCTGGAGCACTTAAATCATGTCATAATGATGTGCTTGCATGATTCTTTCCATCTTTAAAAGTTCTTCCAGGTCAGGGAATAATGTTTTATTCAACTTTGTATACTGAGCACCCAGCACAATGGTTGGCACAAAACAAACACAAAAAAAAGTGGCATGATTCTTAGACGAATGCAAGAATGAGCAACTCTGAGTAACCCAAGAACAACTGGGGCATGCACTATCTCACTTACCTCTAATTTAAGAGACACTTGAGCAGAGACACCTAAAAGGACAATTGAGAAGCAAAATAATGCTAAACAGAGTTTGAAGCCCATAAAGTCCCAAGAGGTGAAACATGTTGAAAATCAGCTAAGTCCTGGTGTCTCTTGTGGAAGCAGCAGGGAGGTGTTAATGTGGTATTTAACACATGAACAACAAGTAACAGCAAAGAATGAACTGGAATAGTCAGGGCTAATGGTATGAAAATTACCTAGCGCAGTCTATATTTAGGACAAAGAGAAAAACAGCAAAATGTTTAGAATCAGCTCTATCTCAGTTTTTTTTTTTTAAAGATTTTATTTATTTATTTGACAGAGAGAGACACAGTGAGAGAGGGAACACAAGCAGGGGGAGGGGGAGAGGGAGAAGCAGGCTTCCCGCGGAGCAGGGAGCCCAATGCGGGGCTCGATCCCAAGACCCTGGGATCATGACCTGAGCCGAAGGCAGACGCTTAACGACTGAGCCACCCAGGCACCCCTCTATCTCAGTTTAATCTTCATGACAATGTATGCCCTGTACACTTAATTAAAACCGTGTACATTACAGAACATTTTATAATTTATAACTGTTATGTAACATTTACTAATTCTGTTTGGGTCCAAATGGACAAGAATATGCCTTTATAAAAAGGATCTGTGAAGTATGTGGAATTACAATTACAGAGACAGGGCTTGGCAGACTGATATTCCCAACTCAAGAGGGCCAAGGAGCCAGACACTAGAAAGAACAGCCAAGATAGTATTTGCCATCCAGAAAATTCCCACTCACCAGTTACCAAGAGGAATAAATGCAGAACAGCAAGTACAGACCCAAGGACTTCTATTGTAAAATATTGTAGCGATATGGGTAATGGAATAGGGAAATAAGACAACATCACAACATAATGTCCCAGCACTGCAGAGAGGTAAAAATGGTTTTTTGATAACCATAAATGAAAATAATTGTCAAAAATAAATGAAATCAGCTATGTAAATATAAACATCATCCCTATTGTTCTATAAGAGTGCAATCACACATTTCTTTAATCAATATAAAAAATAAAAACAAAGTCCATCGTCTCTCATGGTTCATCTCCCCCTCCGATTTCCCCCCCTTCATTCCTCCCCTCCTGCTATCTTCTTCTTTTTTTTTTTTTTAACATATAATGTATTAGGTGAGAGGATGGGTTAGCCTGGTGATGGGTATTAAAGAGGACACGTTCTGCATGGAGCACTGGGTTTTCTACGAAAACAATGAATCATGGAACACTACATCAAAAACTAATGATGTAATGTATGGTGATTAATATAACATAATAATAAAAATAAATAAATAAATAAAATTTAAAATTAAATAAAAACAAAGAAAAATGATGAGACCCTATTCATGGAAAGAGCTACCCTTACCATGTCCAAGTAATATTTGGTTGTTTCCTGACAAACTTGTTCTATGATGTACATCACCTAAAAAAAATGATTCCACCCATTTTATCTCTCTTCCCTATGGCTGGAATATGGATGGCACTGTTGTGAATATAAGGAGAAACAGTTGATTCCATTCTTTTTTTTTTTTTTAAAGATTTTATTTATTTATTTGAGACAGAGAGCACATGAGAGGGGGGAGGGTCAGAGGGAGAAGCAGGCTCCCTGCTGAGCAGGAAGCCCAATGCGGGACTCGATCCAGGGACTCCAGGATCATGACCCGAGCCGAAGGCAGTCGCTTAACCAACTGAGCCACCCAGGCGCCCAGTTGATTCCATTCTTAACAAAACAATGATTTGCTTCTTTATGAAACTAGTGTGAGGTATGGGAAGATGTAAATTTCAGGGATGATTCAATCTTCCATTCCACTGGTTATCAGACATTCATTTCTCATCAGTTTCAACTGCTCTGTTCCCCTAACTAGCAAAATTCCAAGTCATCTGAGGTAAGTCTGGTTAGTTTTCTAGCTGTATGTTACAACAGGCATGACTTTTTATATTTGTTACTGCACATGGAGTCATCCATACAGGGTTTGAAATTAAAGTAAGAACACAGAGGAAGTAAAAAGGCATTTCACATGTGTCTCTGTGCTACAGAATAAAATCCACCTCCCTCTCTTCACTTTAGTCAGTAAGGAATTAAATGTAACACAACAAAATGGTATGACAAAGACAATCAAGAGATTCACATAATCAGCTGTTACCATCTGTTTGGGGGCAGGTATAGAAGAACAGAGGCTTTAACTGAAGAAGAAAGGATTTATGTGAGCTCTAAGTTAAAAATTCTGATTGTAAGAGTTGTTAAATATAGAAATGGATGACTAAGAAGGATGGAATAGTCCTAGTTGGGTTCTAAAAATAGAAGTGATGCTCACCATGCTGAGATTGTTTGGTTATTATGTGGCTAATGAAGTGCAAGGGAAAGCTAGTATCAAGATTAAGCTTATGTCTGCATAGAGGGCTAGACAATTAGAAAGATTCCATAACTCCATCAGGGCATGATCTCAAGTTCATGTTCATCCTCCCACCACTATACTCCCTAATAAATAGCAGTACTCATTATATAAGTTACTATTATTCTGATTATTGTTTCTCCTTGGAAGGAAGTTTCTAGAGATGCATGTATCCCATTCTAGTCAAGGAGGCAGAGTGGAACTTTCTTATTTCTGCCACTATCCTTTTCCCATTCTAGAAATTATACCTCAGATACAGTTATTTCATAGCCACCAAGCACATACCTGAACTTCTATAGCAGTTTGTCCTTTTATGATAATCATACACATAAATAAAGAGGACATCTGCCTTGACAAATAAACTCAGTGGCACCCAGCTCAGGTTATATAATGGAACCAAATCCTAAATCTGAATTTGTGTTCTAATGCTGCATAACAAATTACCTCAAACTTAGCCGCATAAAGCACCACACAGTCATTATCTCAGTTTCCATGGATCTGGGTCCTCTGCTTAGCATCTCATAAGGCTTCAATCAAGTATTACCCGGGCTACATTTTCATCAAAGGCTCAACCGGGGAAGAATTTACTTCCAAGTTCATTCCAGTTGTGGCAGAATTCATCTCCTTGCAGCTGTATGACTGATGGCTATATTGCTGACGGCTGCCCTTACATCCTACAGGCCACCTGCCGTTCCTTGCTACATGGGTTTCTTGAGCATCTCTACTTACTTCAAACCCTCAAGGAAAGTCTCTAGTCTGTTAAAATGGAGTCTTACCAATTATAGCATCACCAAAGGAACATTCCACCATGATTGTCATATACTATTGGTAGGAAGCAAGTCAAAGTTCCTCCCCAACTCAAAGGGAGGAGATTACACAAAAATGTGAGCACCGGGAGGTACGGATAACTAGGAGTCACCTTAGGGTCTGTCTGACACAACTTTTGTAAAGGTTCTTGATGACAAGAGCTATGTAACCACTGAGGAGGTCACCAGGCTGCAGGTCCTGGCATTCTCTAGAAACTCCTCCACAAGTAAATGCAGTTACCATATGACCCAGCAAGCCCACTCCTAGGTATATTCCCAAGAGAAATATAAACATATGTCCATACAAAATCTTATACATGAATAAGCATAGCAATGTTATTCATAACAGCCAAAAGTAAAAACAACCCAACATCTCAACTGATGAACAGACAAAATGTAGGATGGCCATATAATGGAATATTATTCAGAAATAAAAAATGAAGTACTGATACTGCTGCAACATGGAGGGACCTGAAAAACAATACTTAAAGAAAGAAGCCAGTCACAAAAGACCACATATTATATGATTCCATTTATATGGAATGTCCAGAATAGGCAAATTTATAGAGAGAAAAAGTAGATTAGTGGTTACCATGGGCTGGAGGGAGAAGAGAATGGCGAATAGCTGCTAATGGATTTCTTTACGAGATAATGAAATATTTTAAATTAAGATTGCAATAAAGTTGCACACTTTGTAAATAAACTAAATACTGGGTGGGTGAATATTATGGTATGTGAATTATATCTCAATAAAGCTGATTTTTTAAAAAGATTTTAAAAGGCCCAGAAGAGTGTCATAAAAAAAAAACTATTCTAAGTCATAATATATAGATACTAAAATGACAAAATATTGGCATTTCTCTAGCATTTAAATGATCTGTGGGCACTATAAATGTTCAAAATTGGGACCATCTCAGAAAATATATGCTGCAATAAGATCTTTCCATGATACAGACATGAAAAGGTAAAAACAAGGTACATAGATGGCAAGTGGTTTTCCCAAAAGCCCAGCAAAAGTAAGTTGTTTTGTTTTGTTTTGTTTTGTTTTTTTGCCCAGAGCTTGTGCCAGAGTCCGTTTCCACATTCTTTGGTAAAAGCCCCCTCTTTCTCCCTCATTAACTCAAATATTAAATAGATACCAGTACACTTTAAGAAAAATAGTAATTTCCCAAAAGATATTTCTCTGTGTCTTATAATATGGAAATTCAAGAGTATTCATGTGTCAAAACATCAAATTTTACATCTTAAATATACACAATTGTTGTCAATTATATCTCAAAAAGATCAGGAAAAAAAGAAAATTCAAGAGAACAGTCAAGAGACAGTACTAAAGCTATCCTCTCCTCATGCAGAACAATCCGGCAGTAGCTCCAGGTATCTTTAAGCATAAGGTACAGCTGCTTTCCAAGGTGACAGTTTCAGCAGAGATCCAGAGAACTAACAGTGCCAGAAACCATAGTCAGTCAGGCACACCTGCTCATACCCACTTAGAGATAAATTTAAACTGATACCCGTTTAGAGACATATTTCACACATTTGTTGACTTGTACATTCACAACCTCCTTCTCTATCCAACCTACCTAGCACTTCCATCTTTCCATTTGTCCAGACCCAGATGGGGAAAAAGACCTTATCCTGAGAAACAGTAGTGAACCAGAAGCTTTACACATCTGAGTGGCCTAAACCGTCACAAACGTGCTACAGCTTTACAAAGCAATGACATTTCCTGTAAATTCCTTAGTGCCCTAAGCGAGGTCTGCCCTCACTACCTCACACTCTTCCCTTATTACCTTATGAAAGAAGAAATACAGAAGTATGTTATAAACCTTGAGCTAATCTAGCCTTTCAAAGATAACAATACAGCTTTTCATACAGAGCTGTTACCTAATATCTAGGTGTCCTTCTAAGGTTATTCTAGAGAAAAAGATATACCTTTTTCTTAGCTGCAGAAAATGCTTCAGAAAACATCAACATTTTAAGGAACATTCGTACCCAGAGGCCCAGAAAATGAGTTCAGTCTAAGTCAAGGCTCCAGCACTTAATAACTCCCAGCAGTCATGCAAACATGGGATTTCATCCACCTTTTCATTTCCCATCCATGGGAAAAAATAAAGGGTACATCATTCTGTCCCCTGTCTCTAGGAGGGACTGTACCTCAGCCACCTCTGATGTACCCTGATCCATTTTCTAAATCTATAGCAAAGGGGGTTTCTTCAACCATATACCCATGACACTGTGTGTACATTTACTATTCACAAGTGAGTTCTTGAACTTCTCTCAAGCCCACCAAGGTCCCTTGGTGCCATCACTTGAATGTGTGAAAATTCTCCTCTAACCTCTAGCTGGTCTGTAGACAGGTGGAAAGTAAAAGAGTATTCTTTCCAGATTTCACTAAATAATCACTTGGGATTTTGACAGTCTTCAGGTATTTTTAAAATTCCTAAAGATAACACCAAATTTTTATGGGATCCTCTTCATAATCCCATATCATAATATTATTTAACCTCCCCACACACAGACACACCATATAGACTATCCCCTCCTTAGAAAAGGCCTGTGGTTCTAGTATTTAACACATGGGAGGAAACGGTGGGGGGCAGGGGAGAAGCTGAGGCCCAGAGAAGGCATCCACAACACAGAAACAGAGTTGCAAAGCACAGATCAACAGAATCCCCTGTTGGTCTAAAAACCCCCACATTCCCACTCCTCAGTGGCCACAAGCTCCTGGATGCCGGCATTAAACAGTCCCCGAGAATCTCAACCGCGACATGCTGTCTCCAGTTCTGCTTTATTGTTCCTCTCAGGCCGGCTGCTTACAAAATTATGTTTGTTCTCCCACTTCCTTTGTCAATACTTCCTCTAGCAGCCAAAACAAACACTCAGCAATACAGCAACACACCAATCCCTGAGCTGCAAAAAAAGAAAGAAAATGAAAACCTCACAGCACACATGTGGCCCAGGAACACAAAAGCTCAATTTCTGGGAGAAAAGAAAACAGCTATGCTCTGTATCCCTGTTTTTCTCCCCTCCTTCCCCTCCCTCATCTTTCTTCTCCATCCCACACCAAGAAACCCAGAGGGTTTCTTCAGCCTGGGATCCTTGCCAAAGGGTCAAGGACACTAACTGACCAAACTCACAGCCCTTCCGGCCCTGCTCTGAAGTTCACGTTTGTTCCAGTGGAGCTGGGCGGCTGGGCTCAAGGTCAGCTACACGAGAGCTTGTGTGTGTTCCGGTGTTGGAAGCATTGCACTCCAGAAACCTCGCTCATCTAAGGTTTGACCTTTCCTCACAATGGCTCCACTGACTGGGCTTCAGAAACTGTGATACGCTATTTGAGAAGGAACACACTGTGCTAGGAAAAGGCTCTTCACTGGGAGGGAGTTGACCTCAATTCTGCTCAGTCTCCTCCATTGCCCCAACATGGGTAAGATTGGGCATATCATTTGAACCAGGAGGCTTCTGCTATAAATGGGGAAATCAAAACCTGACCTGACTAAAAGCAAAGCCAGGCCTCAGTGACATCTTGGGGTTCCTTCTGGCTGCAGTAGCAATGATTCCTTGATAGTCTAGAGCAAGGATGGCAAACTTAACTGTCAAGGGGCAGGTGACACAAATAGGTAACAACAGCTGGAGAATGTATGCTGCTTCTTAAGGGGCAGCCACTATTTAGCTCCAGCCAAAATTTGGCATTTGAGATTATAGGCTTGGTTCTGCCAAAAATTCTCTATTTCAAGAGAAGACTGACATTATTTTTTCATGTGAAATCTCCTGATTTTAAAATTTTGACATCTAATTTTAAATCTTCACAATTCTGTGAAAGCCAAACAAAACAAATCTTCCAGCCCTTTCTATCCCCATCAGTTTGTAACCTTCTGTCTAGAAAGTGACTCTCAACTAGAAATGATCCAGTTCAGGGAGATATGGGAGAGTAGCCTTGTATCAAAATCTCCATGAAGGATTTTTTCAAGCTTTCACGCACAATATACCCTTAGGCATACATTTCCTCCCCACCAGGGCTTGCTTTTGCCCCTGAAAATTACTGCATGACATGATGGGAGTGTATTATACATGTGAATATTGTGGCAACAGAAAAAGATTGACAGTTACAAAAAAGGAAGTGTTTATGTTCATTTGGACCATAGAGTTTTGTAGTGTTTTCATGTACATTTTCACATTATCATCTCTTTTAAAAAAGGTGGAGGGGGGGAGAAAATAGGAATGATAGCTCAGAGTAATTATGTCACTTGCCCAAGGTCACAGAGCTGCCAAGCGATAAACATGGAATTTAATCCAAGGTCTTCCAACCTGGGACTCTTGAGAGGCCCTGAGTACCTACCTGCAGACCTTGAGGTAACAGTCCTGGCCCCTGTTACCTTCTTCTAAGCCCTGGCCCAGCCTTGCTGTACTGGTATTCTTCCCAAACCTGACATGACTCCTCATCATTTAGAACTTCTGGAGTTCATGACACTACCTCTCTGACCATAGCTGTCTGGAAGTATATGTACCACTGCCAGATCACTACCTATAGTGAGGATAACAGTTTCTTCAAATAAAATGAATATTCCTATGTGAAACTGAACAGATAATTCATTTTTTTGAAGGAGGAAAAGAATCCCCCTCCTCATTTAGAATGGAGTAAGGAGGCCAGAAGGGGGAGATCTCATACCCTAACACTCATGGTCAATTGCAGACCCCAACAGAAAGAAGCCTACTTTGTTACCCAGCAGGAAGAAGAAAGAATTTCTCCCTGTCCAGCAACCAGCTTAGCCAATAAGAAAATACCAAAACCTGGCCAATGAGAAAACCATCACCACCCTGAACTCTTGCTTCCCTCCAACAGACTTCATTTGAAAGAGCCCTCCTAACTTCCTGCTTTTCTCTATAAAGTAATGTTCCTCTCTGATCTCCAGACTTCCCATGGTTTGCCATAGCTCATCCTGAATTGCATTCTCTCTGCTATTGACACATAAACCCATTTTGCTGGTAAAATAACTGGCTGTTTTACTTTTAAGGTTAACACCCACTATTGGTCAGCCTGGATAAGAAAGGAAACAGAAAAGGAAAAGAATCCCCCTCTCTCTTGGGAAAGTAGGATCAGATTTTGGACATGGAGGAAGTGGTCAAGGAAATGACCACTGGGGGGAGGTGGACTGGCCCTTTCAACATGACATGGCTGGGGCTGAGAAGGAAGGCAGTGAGGCACTCTCTGTACAAGGCATGGCCAATGGGCTCAGGAGTTGGGAAAGCCAACCTGAGCTTTTAAAATTGCTTTTTCTTCATTGTAAACTCCTCTGTTATCCTCAGGCTTTTCACATAATATTATACATGCCATAATCTTGCCTTACTTTCTTTACATTTTAAAGAATTATGGGAGGGGCACTGTCCACATGTGAAGTAATTCATGGAAAATGGAAAACACGATGCTGGATGTCTACTGATTGCCCCTCCAGATCTGCTCTCCATCCTTCTCTACTCTATCTCTATGCCCTGTGAGACTGAGTTGTATAGACTACGATTATTGGCTTTCTTGCTCTCAGGTTTCTGGTTGGCTATGGCCAAGGAGATCAGAGGGAGGGAAGGATGAACCTGAGATTAGGGCATTTATTCCCCCAGTTCCTGCACCATAGGGTTGAGGTGTACTGTCTACAGCCATTGACCAAAGATTCCAGCTTCTGCCACAATGGTCTTCTCCATTTGGCACATCACATTCTGGTAACTTCTCCCTTCCTTTGCCTTTTCATTGTAGGAGTATTAATGGGAACTTAGGTTCCAGCTCTAGAGTGCTATACTCTATTGACCCTTTTGTAAGTTGGCCTTTTATTAAATTCTCTTTAAATTACCAAAATGAATGTTTATGTTTCCTGTTGGGACCCTAACAACCACTTTGTTGTTGTTATTGTTGTTGTTGTTGTTAACTAATCATATTAAGGAGTAATTTCCACAGATTAAAAACACACAGATCTTAAGAGTTCAATTTAGTAACTATTGATGATGCACACCATGTGACCAACATCCCAAAAAATAAATGAAACTTCTATAACCCAAAAAGTACCTTCATGTTCTTCTCAGAGCCACCTCTTCCAACCCCAAAGAGGCAACCACTGGACAAAACCACTTTCACAAAATGGAAAGAGGGAAACCAAGAACAAGTTACGGCTGATTAAAATTGACATGTAACAAATAGAAGGGATTCTGGTCCTAAGATAGGACCAGAAAAACTGGAGAGGGGAAGTTGATAAAAGATTTGACTTCCTAAAATCACCTGAAATAAAAGGCTCAGAGTTATTTTCAATTGGGCATAATAGGTTACCTAAAAAGAACTTCAGGATACTTGACTTAGACACAGATCATACATTGTTTACCCTAGGACTCCATTCTGAAGACAGATGATTCAACAAGAGAAAGGAGCCTGATACAAAGCATAAATCTATAATTATCAGTGATCTGTAACCTGGCATGGGGCCACTCTAACCAATGGAGAACACTGATCATGGAAGGATCATGGAAAGTTAACTCAAATATATACACTTTCTTGAAGAATTCTAAAGGAAGACCTCAGAGAAATTCAGTAGACAGCAGAATGACACAGAGACCTGAAGGCAGTGGAAGCTATGACTAAACAGAAGCCATGGGGCAGGCGGAAAAAAAGAGATTATGTGGTAGTGGAACAGAATTAGAAAATGGCTGTGTCACCACAATGGTCAAGCACTGGATGTCTATTTCTAAGGGGATGAAATATGGAAATTGCTATACTCATCCCAGCTACTGCTATTGATTCATCCTGAATAATACTCTTGTTCTCTGTGAGGCCTGGATGGGTGAGGAGATGAGATTTTTTTTCCTTTTTTTCCACCTAATAAATTCCCAATAATTGAGGAAACTTGATTTATCTCTATTCCTTACCAACTGAAAGAGCCTAGCAAAGTGTAAGACTGAGAGAGATCATACAACATAGGCCCAGGAATCATCAACTATGTGTGGGAGAAACTAGTTTTATTTCCCTATTGTCTTCAAACAAGTCTGGGTAGAAAGGAAACTCAAGTGAAGAAGTTGCTGAGTCATTGGTTGGTTGTGATTTCTACCCATGACCACCTCCCAAATAAGAACACTTGGTAGCCTATGGAAAGAGTTGCAGGGGCCAGGACATGTACCTGAGGCTAGAATGTGGGTAGAGGTACGAATGATTTTAAGGAGATTAACACACTAGACTTTGAAGAGAGAAGGTGACACAAATTATAAACAAAATTTTAGAGACATAAAATATCTTGAGTAAACAAGAGGAGTCATTCATTAACAAATACTGATGAATACTGTGATATGGGATATGAAATAAAACCAAGGAAGGAAGGCAGGAAGGAAGGAAAGCAGGAAGGCAGGAAGGGAGGGAGAGAAGGAAGAAGGAAAGAAGAAAGGATGGATTCCTGCTCTTGGGTAGCTTATAGTACAATGTGACAATTACGCATTGATTTATTTTTTATTTTTTTATTGTTATGTTAATCACCATACATTACATCATTAGTTTTAGATGTAGTGTTCCGTGATTCATCGTTTGTGCATAACACCCAGTGCTCCATGCAGAACGTGCCCTCTTTAATACCCATCACCAGGCTAACCCATCCTCCCACCCCCCCTCCCCTCTAGAACTCTCAGTTTGTTTCTCAGAGTCCATCGTCTCTCATGGTTCGTCTCCCCCTCCGATTCCCCCCCTTCATTCTTCCCCTCCTGCTATCTTTTTTTTTTCTTAACATATATTGCATTATTTGTTTCAGAGGTACAGATCTGAGACTCAACAGTCTTGCACAATTCACAGCGCTTACCAGAGCACATACCCTCCCCAGTGTCTATCACCCAGTCACCCCATTCCTCCCACCCACCCCCCACTCCAGCAACCCTCAGTTTGTTTCCTGAGATTAAGGATTCCTCATATCAGTGAGGTCATATGATACATGTCTTTCTCTGTTTGACTTATTTCGCTCAGCATAATACCCTCCAGTTCCATCCACGTCATTGCAAATGGCAAGATCTCATTCCTTTTGATGGCTGCATAATATTCTATTGTATAAATATACCACATCTGCTTTATCCATTCATCTGTCGATGGACATCTTGGCTCTTTCCACAGTTTGGCTATTGTGGACATATGCATTGATTTTACTATCAGCAACAACAGACAGGTAACCCGTGTGTGTGTGTGTGTGTGTGTGTGTGTGTGTGTGTGTGAGAGAGAGAATTAGGTAATCCATTAAACACACATAGCACATGAATACTCAGTAAATGGGAGCAATTATTAGTGTAATTATTATTTAATTATAAGACCATTTTGATTATAAGACTATATTCCTCTGCGCCCTCTCCTTGAGAGAATGCCCCTGGGGCAGACATCACTTGCTGCCAGCCCCGTAGCCATCCTCTTCTTCCATCTAGCCTAATAGCAGTCTGATTTTTGTCTGGGGCAGCAATTTATCGGGATTGATCTAAGGCAAAGCCCTCCTACACCATTCTCTTCTCCTCTGCAACTTTTCAGTTTCCCAAGAGTCCTTGCAGCTAAGAGTTACCACTTGTGACAAATCTGGCCAATGAGATATCAGGGCATGTCTGCTTGGGGGAATCTTTTCCTCCTGGATGAAAAGAGACTTGAGAGAGAGAAAAGAGAAGGACTTTTGATCTTTCTCTTTCCAGGTATTAAGGCTTGATATCAGAAGCTGCTATAGGCATCTTGTGACCATGAGATGACAAGCACAAGAAGGAATGCCAGTGTGTTGAGGAAGACCCATGAGGTAAAAAGCCGGAAAGGTCCTGGATCCCTGATGCACTTTTAATCCTCTGTACAAAGTCCTACCCCCAGTATCCTTGCTAAGTAACTGGTAAATGCCCTTACAGTTCAGGCCTTCCTCAATAGGTTACTCTGTCATTTACAGCTGATAACAAATTTTCATGATCTTTAAGAAACTGTGTCCCTGGGGCGCCTGAGTGGCTCAGTCATTAAGCGTCTGCCTTTGGCTCAGGTCATGATCCCAGGGTTCTGGGATCAAGCCCCACATCGGGCTCCCTGCTCTGTAGGAAGCCTGCTTCTCCCTCTCCCACTCCCCCTGCTTGTGTTCCCTCTCTCGCTATGTCTCTCTCTGTCAAATAAATAAATAAAATCTTTTTTAAAAAGAAAAGAAACAGTGTCCCTGCATTAATATCTTCCATCTAGAGTTGCCCTGCCCAATCCAGCAAGCACTAGACACAGGCAGCTATGACTGAGCAAAGGAAATGGACATAGTTCAAACTGGGATGTTGTGTAAGTGTAATATATAAGCCTGGCTTCAAAGACCATGGGGGGTGGGGGGAGAAAGATAAAATACTTTGTTAATAATTGTTATTAATGAAATAATACTTTGGGTATTTAGATTAAATAAAATGCACTATTAAAATTAATTTTACCTGTTTCTGGTTTTTTTAATGCAGCTACTAGAAGTTTAAAAATATGTATGTGGCTTATGTTATATTTCTATTGGACAGCACTGTCTAGAATATAAAGGCAGAGCCACAGGGTATTTAGTTCTACTGGGAAGGTAGAAGAGGAAAGAACAGATATTAGGACATGGTAGTGGCGGCTCACTCCATGAGATTGCACCGGTGAAGCTTCTTCATATTTTCTACATTTCTAGACTGACTTTTATTTCTATGCATTTGGAAAACAAAATCAGAACTTGTACTTCATAATGTATGTAGCTGATTTATCTCACTTTGGTTCTTTCTATCACTTTACCAACATTTACAATATTTCTCCTCTCAGTAGTTGGAGGGACATATGCCCACCCCTTTGTAAATTCTCCATTGTGCTGCTACATTAAGCTCACGGGTCAAAATTACACCAAGTGAAAAAGTGGAGCATCTTCCCATCCTCACCTCCCTAAGTCTCTTCCTCCTTGGTCTCCTGATGTTCTCTGCGTTCCTGATGATTCCTGTGATGTTCTACCCTAGGCCTGACCCCACATCAAGTTCCAAGTTTATGTCATCAGAATTTTATCTCTTCACTGCAGCTGATTTCACTTAAGTATACAAAAGCGATAACCAAACTGAGGGTGCAAAAATTCCCCTCAGGCATGTTTGCATTCTGCATTTTTAAAACAGTTCTCCGGTTAACCCAAATGATTTGCTCATTGTTCATGTCATAGCTAAGGCAAATCCACACAAGAGAGTGGAAATGGCTTGGCGTAGCAGGTCATTTCCACCAGCTGAAACAAGATCAGGTAAGATTTTACCCCCTGGGACTACGCACGATTCTGTTCCTGCTAATGAAAATGAGTGCCCACACTTAATTTCCCCGTCTTAGACCATGCAGCCTACTATAACAAAAATACCATAGAATGGTGGCTTAAAAACAACACAAATTTATTTCTTGCAATTTTGGAGGCTGGGAAATCCTAGAACAAGGCACAAGCAGAGACTCAGTATCTGGGGAGAACCTGCTTCCTCGTTCATAAATGGCTATCTTCTTGCTGTGTCCTCACATGGAAAAAGGGCAAGGGAATTCTCTGGGGACTCTTTTATAAGGGTTCTAATCCCACTCATGAGGGCTTTGCCCTCATAACCTAATCTCCTCCCAAAAACTCCTTCTCCAAATATTATCACATTGGGGCTTAGGTTTCAACATATGAAATTCAGGGGATATGAGCATTTAGTGCCCACCCAAGCCACAGCTTTGTGTGACAAAGGGTAAGTGCTGGTCCTTTTCATACCATTTGGATCCATCTCTAACTTTGACTAGTATACACAAAAAAAGAGTTGATTAAATGTTTATAAAATTTGGGAGGAAATAAGAAATCAGCTGAAAACTAGGTTCCAGGTTTGAATCCAAAAAACATAAAATTTAATAGCTTTCTAAGAAGGACAAGGAGGCAGCAAATGGGAGGGAAAATTTTCCAAAGGACTAGAGAGATACAGATAGTGTTCAGTTTAAGATCCCCTGCTGTTCCTATCAACAACATGAAATCCAGTTGACAATTTCAGCAGCATATACAATTCAGCTAATCAGAAAAATATGCAAGCAGTTGAGCAGCTGTCTTCTAGATACACTTTAATATGTGGATCTGGAAATCATCCCAAATTCTGGGGCAAAACCAAATCTATCAAAAAACCATTAGGATTATCTTACTACACGTCAACAAGGCAATACTATTTTCAAAAAGTAACATCCTTTGGATCCAAAAAGAGGTCTCTTGAGTTTCCTTTTAAGAGAAAAGCCACTGGACCTGGAATCTTAATTCAGTTCTGTCTCACTAACTCCATTGGTCTGGAACAAATCACTTCACCTTTCCAAAAGACCAGATGCAGTCCAAGGTTTCCTCTAACCCTAACATTTGGTGATTTGATTTTACGGATTAGTTTTCTAACTTGTGCTAATAGCTATTCAGTTTAATTTGGGGAATAATAAAGAAAAGATGAGTTAACATTTTTATGCCTAAACTAAGATCTATCTAGAAGGATCCACACCAAAATGTTTAAAGTTGTCGGTACTGAAGATGAATTTTTTTCCTTCACATGTGTGAAGAGGTCTTTACTGAAGAATGGGATGATAAAAGGGATTTATATCTGTGTAGTGAAGAATTTGGCCTTGCTCAAAGAAAACATCTGACCCATGCCTTTGGCTTCAGAGGTAATCTCTGGGCCCTCCAGATAGGAGTGTCTTTGAAGCCTTGGGTCATACTGGACAGCTAACAGTGTGATTTAGGGCTAGGGGTGGCCCCACCCACATAGTCTTGGGGGAAGGGGAAGAGACTGGCAAAAGACTAACAATATGACTTAGGGTAGGAGCTTTGGGTTATGCAGGATCAGATAAGCTGGAGTCTGAGATCAACCATGTGTTCATACCCATATAAAACAAAAACCAGTAAAAAAAACTCTGGAAACTGAGGTTCACATGAGCTTCTTTGGTTGGCACTGTTTTATGTATATTGTCACACATCAATGCCAGCGGAGTGATGTGTCTCAACTCCACAGGGAGAGGACAACAGAAGCTTTGTATGTGGTACTTCTGGACTCTGCCATATAAGCTTCCTCCCTTGGTTGATTTTAATCTGTAATAAGCTATAACCACGATTATAATAACTTTCAGTGAGTTCTGAATCCTTCTCATGAATTATCAAACCTGAAGATAGTTTTGGGGATCCTCCAAACTTGCAGTTGATATCAGATGGGAGGAGAGCCCTGGGAACATACCCCCTATTTTGTTGTTGGCCTAAATTCTCTACAATATCATAGCAACGGAAAAAAATTAAAATTTAAGATAGATATTCTTTTTCCTAAAAACCTTTAACCATTTCCCACAAATCAGCCAATAGCCTCCCAACATGGTCAGTCTTTATTCTTCTCCTTTCTCTTCTATCACTCTCCCATGACTCGTCTCTACTGTTTTCCCCCAAAGAAATTCTTTATTTTTTACAAAAGTCACCTTTCTTCTTTCTCTTGACTTTGATTCTTACATATCCATTTCACTGGCATTTCGCTTTCCTTTTTTTTTTAATAATTTTTTTAAGGATTATTATTTATTTATTGAGAGAGAGAGAATGATAGAGAGAGAGCATGAGAGGGAGGAGTGTCAGAGGGAGAAGCAGGCTCCCTGCCAAGCAGGGAGCCCAATGCGGGACTCGATCCCAGGACTCCAGGATCGTGACCTGAGCCAAAGGCAGTCACTCAACCAACTGAGCCACCCAGGCGCCCTGGCATTTCACTTTCCTATTAAGAGTTATTCTTCTAATTGTTTATGTGTATATTCAAAATTTTCTATCATGAATACATATATATTTAATATATTTTAAGATTTATTTATTTATTTTGGAGAGAGTGAGTGTGCAAACAGGGGAGGAGCAGAGGGAGAGAGAGAGAGAGAATCTTAAGCAGACTCCATACTGAGTATATACCCTGAATGGGGCTCGATCCCACGACCCCAAGATCACAACTCAAGCCAAAACCAAGGGTTGACATTTAACCAAATGAGCCACCCAGGCACCCCTATATATATATATATATATATATATATATATATTTCTTTTTTTAATAAAAAAGTAACCTCTCTAAAACACATCTTCCAGTCTTGACACAGATTCACATACAAAAATAAAACTGTCCAGCTAGAACAATTAATTGAAAGCAATGTATATTTGTCAGCTTTTTCCAATTGTTGACATCCACAATATAACTTACATCCCCCAAATTTTCTCTTCTCTTTCAAAAATTTTTTTAAACTGTGCTTGAGAAGACCTTTGCAGTCTTGCTACCTCTTCCTCTTTTCTCTGTATCTGTTGTCTTCTATTCATTATTCTCTGCACTTTTCTAAGTAAATCTTGCTATCCTATCTACTTTTCCGAACTCTTCTCCTCACAAAAATACCACCAATATGTCTAAGTGAGAACCAAACCATCTATACATACACAGCATACTGACTGTATTAATATAACTTTAATACATTTATCAATGTAACTTTATTATTCCAGGAAACTTGACCCCCAAAATAAAAGTTACAAATAAGGTTACTCTTCACTCCAGTAACTTTCTGAAAAACTGATCAATTCTTCAATAGAAAGTATTAAATTATAGTATATACCCTATGATTCTTGAACTCCCTCTTCAAAAGCCTTACCTTATTAATATCCACCAATCCTAGACTATGATCTCATGATCCTTATCCACTCCTAACCAAGCCCCTGAGTTGAAAGACCCATCTTCATCTAGGTAGGTCTTCAAAATCTCAATAAATATCCTGACCTTGCCCTCCCTCTTCTGAGGCTCTATTAAGACTATCAAGGCTATGTTCTCCCTTACCATGGTAAGAACAAACTCAGCTTTGTGCCATCAAGGGTAGTTTTGGTGACATTTTAGGGAGCCAGTATTTGACATAAGTCCCAGGAATAAAGATAAAGTAGCAAGCCATAATTTTCCTTGGTGACTGAGTGTTTATATGGTGTGCTTTTGGCGGAGGGAACAGTAAGAAAATGTGTTGCAGGGTGGTAGGGAAGAGAAAGAAATATACAGATGTATGCTACTTTAAAATTTATAACAGACTTCCACGCCAATATCTCATTTGACCATCAGGGTAATTCTATGTGGTAGACAGGACCTTATTTTAAAGATAGAGACACTATTAGGGTCCTTATTCTAAAGAAAGAGATAGTAGGCTTATAGAGGTTAAGTGACTTATGATTTGGGACACATAAGATGAAATAGTTAGAGGAAAACTCTAAAGCAAGGGTCAGCAAACTGCATCCTGTAGACCAAATCTGGCCCCTGGCCTGTTTATACAAGTAAAATTATGTTGGAACACAGCCACATCCATTTCTTTGCATAACTGTCAATGGCTACTTTAGTGCTACAACAGCATATGACCTGCAAAGCCTAATGTATTTATAGGTCCACTAACCCCCACTCTAAAGCAAGGCACCACAAAAATTAACTCCCAAATAAATGAGATAAAATGATTGAACACCAAGGCCTTGAAGATGTTAATTAGAAAGTTCTTCATCAGGCAAAGGAATATTTGATAATATAAAGTGACAAAGTGCCATGTTCCAAGGTTTCTAAATAATAGTAAAGAGTCCTTCTGGGTAGTTCTCAGCCCACATACAGATTGCACTGATATTATGAATTGAAATTGTATTGGTAGGGCGCCTGGGTGGCTCAGTTGGTTAAGCGACTGCCTTCGGCTCAGGTCATGATCCTGGAGTCCCGGGATCGAGTCCCGCATCAGGCTCCCTGCTCGGTGGGGAGCCTGCTTCTCCCTCTGACCCTCCCCCCTCTCATGTGCTCTCTGTCTCTCTCATTCTGTCTCAAATAAATAAATAAAATCTTAAAAAAAAAAAAATTGTATTGGTAAAGAAGGATCACTCAGCCAGCACTGCAGGCATCTATGCAGCAGCAAAGAGGAACATAAATAGTTACAGGAATAAAAATACTGTCGATGACAGATGAATGGATAAAGAAGACGTGGTATATATATACAATGGAATATTATGCAGCCATCAAAAGGAATGAGATCTTGCCATTTGCAACCACATGGATGGAACTGGAGGGTATTATGTTGAGTGAAATAAGTCAAACAGAGAAAGACATGTATCATATGATCTCACTGATATGAGGAATTCTTAATTGTAGGAAACAAACTGAGGGTTGCTGGAGTGGGGGGTGGGGTGGGAGGGATGAGGGTACTGGGTGATAGACACTGGGGAGGGTATGTGCTCTGGTAAGCGCTGTGAATTGTGCAAGACTGTTGAATCTCAGATCTGTACCTCTGAAACAAATAATGCAATATATGTTAAGAAAAAAAAAAAAAGAAGAAGAAGGTAGCGGGAGGGGAAGAATGAAGCGGGGGAAATCGGAGGGGTAGACGAACCATGAGAGACGATAGACTCTGAAAAACAAACTGAGGGTTCTAGAGGGGAGGGGGGTGGGAGGATGGGTTAGCCTGGTGGTGGGTATTGAGGAGGGCACATTCTGCATGGAGCACTGCGTGTTGTGCACAAACAATGAATCATGTAACACTTCATCTAAAACTAATGATGTAATGTATGGGGATTAACATAAGAATAAAATAAAATAAAAATACTGTCGATGAAATTTGAACTTTAAAGATTTGGAACATCAGAAAATATTACGAGAACTCTCAATAATCACTGAATAAGCAATAACTGAGAAAGGGAGCCAGTCTGACATGAACAGGCATGAATTCTCAGGAAGAACATCCATAGCTTAATGGATAGCAGTCAGCGTTCCTGGAACTCACAGAATGAGTTATGTCTGCTTTCTTACTTTTCCTCTGCAGCCTGAACTTCAGCCTCTGCACAGATCTCCCTGCTTCCAGGCCTGCTTCCCTATAGTCCACTCTCCAGACAAATGGTCCTTTTACAACAGTACTTATTATCATGTTACAGCTTTGCTTAAAACTCTCCAACTCTTCCCATTTTACCAGAGGAAGATTTTCCTTGAAGCTAATTAAGCTGATTCAGGGCCCTCACTTGCACCTAGCCCTTCTGAGGCCCTGGTAATATATTTGCAAGTTTTTGTTTTTGTTTAGTTTGTAAAATGAGATATTTTAACCACAACTGTCTATTTTGAATTTCCCCTCTGTCACAATTCTCTTTGAGTCAAGTGGTGCTAGAATAGACAAATACATAGGAATCTAGTTAAGGAGAGGCTGAGTTAGAGAAGTATTTTATTTATTTATTTAATTTATTTTAGAGGGGGAGAGAGAGACAGAGAGCATGTGCAAGCAAGGGGAGAGGCAGAGGGAGGGGGAGAGAAGCAGCAGACTCCCTGCTGAGCAGGGAGCCCAGACATGGGGCTCAGTCTCACAACCCTGAGATCATGACCTGAGCTGAAATCAAGAGCCAGATACTTAACAGACTGAGCCACCCAGGCGCCCCTAAAGAAGCATTTAGTTTGAGTCAGTGGGATATATTATTGTGGTTCATAACTTATTTCAGTGTATAGTGTTTCCTGGTATAGAAGTGGCTTCCAAGAATACTACTATCTGTGCCAGCATATACCATGACATTGACATTAAAGTTTAGGGCTAGGGTCTCCATCACACCAGAAATACATGCCTAATGGAAGAGAAAAAGGGTTTGAAATGTATGGAGTCAGAAGCTAGTCTGTGGAAAATTCTTATAAATCTTGTAGTTCATGTAAGAAAAAATTAGAAAAGCTTTCCCAAATATGACAACAATTCTAAAAATGTACACAGCATTACCAATAATGAGTTGTGAAATCAATGGGAATTTTTCCACATCATGAATAAAAAACAAATAAATTTTGACCAAACTAAAGGAAAGGGGTATTTTCTTTCTATTCTTCCTATAGAACACGATATTACAAAATAATGTGTTAAGTGGCAAAGAGATTTTAGCCAGAAATGATGAGGTAATTATTAACTCAGTGATGAGTAACTCAAAGCGGTGGCTAGAACCTGGGACTTATATAGTATCTTAACAAAAAATAATAAATTTGTAGAGAAGTGACAAGACAAAGGAAAAAGGATTTTGGCAGTTAGGGACAGCAAACTGTAGGAAGGTAAACTTATGGGGGAAAGAGAAGTGTTGTCTTGATGTTAGTTAGGTAGATTTCTCTCTCTCTTTGGGCTGATAGAAGTCTTTGGTGATTAAGCGTTTTACCCTTCCTGGTATGATTTCCCTTTCCTGGTTATGAGAGGGGAAGGCAAAGAGTTTTTTTTGCCTCTGCTGTTCCTCACTGTTTTCAGCTCAAAATAATCCCATGCCAAAGTAACATATTTAGAGGCAGCATATTCTGATCCCCTACATTGGTATTTGTCACTGCTTTAAAACTGATCACATCTTGTGACTTTTATTTCCATTCCAAATCAATATTTAGGTTTGTACCTAATGTTGTATTCCTTTATGTATGGAAGGCTCATAGGGCTTTAAAATTTCAAACCCCACAAATCTTGGATATACCCTTAAATCCCAGAGTTAAATACAATGAATACCCTTATAACTGGCCAGGCAAGTCTTGCATGACAGATCCTGCTACTCTCTGACTCATCTTCAACATTCCCATCCTCTTGCTCCATTCAAGCCACTATAGCCACTTGTTATTCCTGGATCACACTCAACACATTCCTGCCACAGGACTTTTGCACTGGCTATTTGTGCTGTCTAAAATGCTCTTTCCCTAATTATCACCATGACTTTTTCTCTTCCTTTCTTCAGGGCTCTGCCAAAATATTGCCTTCACAGAGCAGACCTCCCTGATGACCCTTATAAAATAGCACTGCCCTCCAGCTCCCATCACTTTTTATCATCTTTCTTTGCCTTATTTTCTTAACAATTCACCACTTAGTGCTTTAAATAGCTATTTGTTGATTACCAATTTCCCCAAGTAGAATGTAAGCTTCAACACTCTTGTTCACTGTAGTATCTCCTGGCCTAGAGTAATTTCTGACTCATACTTGGTTCTTTTTTTTTTTTTTTAATTTTATTTATTTGACAGAGGGACACACCGTGAGAGAGGAAACACACGTGGGGGGAGGGGGGTTGGCGGGGAGGGGAGGAGTGGGAGAGGGAGAACCAGGCTTCCCACTGAGCAGGGAGCCCGATGCGGGGCTTGATCCCAGGACCCTGGGATCATGATCTGAGCCGGAGGCAGACGCTTAACAACTGAGCCACCCAGGCTTGACTCTTTAAAATTATTTGATGAGTGAATGAATAAATGAACAAAAGAATGAATGAGCGACTCCCTGAACTCAAAGGGATTAGTAGGAAATGCAAGACCAGATTATGGCCATACCTTATTTTGTTTGCAATTTGCTACATATATTCCAGTTTGATAAAAGACATCTGATTCATTGGAGAAAAGAATTTTAGCTCTTTTCAAGCAGACCTTACACCTGCATAAAAAGAGACCAAAGTAAAGGACCTGTTCAAGCATTACTAAGGACAAATAATTAAAACTATGTAGTCACAGGGCTCTTTCTGAGAAGGTAAACCAGGTGAGCTGTATTTTTACCAACTAGCACCTGATTGAGGCCCATTCCTACTGGTTGATACCATTCCTTTCACAATATCCTAATCTTGTAGTATAAACTGCCTTTTCAAAATGGCCTTAAAACTATGATGTTCTATCTTCTTCTTTTCGTCCAAATAGATCTCACAGCCTGGAAATTATCTCTAAAGAACAGGTTATCTACCTCAAACACATCTACTACACAGTGGTGGGAAAAGACTAATAGTTAACACTAGCATAAACCTTATGCTGTTGGAAAGGAATAGTGGAAAATGCCTGTCCTCTCAATGGAGAAATTTCCCTGGGCAGTCAATCTGACAGTTCCTAGTTCTGTTTGTGAAAATTTCTCTATTTTTGCTTCCATAGCCTCTGGTTCTCCCTTCTAGTGATATTCTTTAATCATTATTTTCAATGCCTATACCTGAGATGGGCATTCAAGAGAAAGTTCTCTAAATTTTGGCAGTCCCTGCATGTTACTACAAGTTCAGACACATAGGGATTGCCTTCGAGTCTCAACAATTATATGCAGTTGATGATGATGTTTGCATTAACTTTAACAATAAAATTCCTTTCAAAAACTTGATAGATTCAGTCTATTTGCTTCTGGTCAATTCCTTGCATTAGAAACCACAGCTAAAGATTTTGTCTAGACATAGTCTTTGAGGCTAAGAATTTTTATCTTCCTGCTGCTAGATCCTGTACTCTTCCAAATCCTTTGGCATTTCACACACATAATCAGGTCTCTGTGGTAAGAAGCTCCAGTTTTATCAGTCTTAAGGATGCCACTTTCTCGCCTCCACTTGTTTTAACTTGGGGTACCAACGACAGCTAAGACAGCTTTTCCAACCCTGCAACAGTATAAACTACAGAACTCTGTTCATTTAGATTGGAGGTCACAGTGAGTACCTTTCTTAGCAAAACTCTTCCTTTCTGCTAAGAGATTAGCTATCTAACTTAAGTTTGCCTCTCCAAATAGGCTTCTTTATTAACAGCCACTAAAAAAAGCCAATACACATAAACATCCTGAATTTTTCCTTCCATTTCCCATGCCACTACAACCTCTGTCAACATGTGGTCTGCATTCTAAGATATATCAGGCAACTGGTTACTTAAATGTTTTGCCACGTCAAAAGTTTCCAGCTTAAGATAGCTGGGTCCTCAATGCCCACTCCAACCTACCTCTTAAAGGGTGTTACTTGCAGCGTTCCACTTTCTTTTTTTTTTTTTTTAAAGATTTTATTTATTTATTTGACAGGGAGAAACATAGCGAGAGAGGGAACACAAGCAGGGGGAGGGGGAGAGGGAGAAGCAGGCTTCCCGCAGAGCAGGGAGCCCGATGTGGGGCTCGATCCCAGGACCCTGGGACCACGACCTGAGCTGAAGGCAGACGCTTAACGACTGAGCCACCCAGGCGCCCCGAGCGTTCCACTTTCATGACCCAAATTCTATATTAGTTATATATGATTTTGATTGAAAATCATAAAAACATAAAAGTTAACTACAGCTTAAACAAATAAAAAATATTTTTCTCACATAATAAATCTAGATGTAAGTAGTAGCATTGCTTCAAAGGCATCAAGGCCCTGAATCAGCATCTCTGTGATCCTTTTGCCCTGACTGCAGCATATCATCATACCACATTCAACGGCAGGCAGCCAATAGCAATGTCAGGCAGAGCATTTCTCCTCAGCTTCTGCCTCTTCTTTCAGGAAGTAAAATCCTTCCCAAAGCCCTCCAACAGTCTTCTACTTAAATTACATTGGCCAGAATTAGATCATAAGCCTGCTTACCAGTAGACCCTTGGCTGGGCCTACCTTCAGTGAAATTAAAGGATCTCTCAGGAAAAAAAGGGGGGGGGTCCTTTTAGCAAAGAAGGAGGGCAAGTAATGATTTGTGTAGTCAACCAACAGTGTCTGTCACAGTACTGGTCCCAACAAAGTTGGCAAGAGCCTCAACTGGAAATTTTAAAAATTAAAAATAAATTCAATCTCCTCCAAGCTTTTCTCATGCCATTCGCAAATTGCATAGTGCAACTATAGGCTGCACCTAAACTCCTAAAACAAGCTATATTAGTTTTCTACTGCTGCATAACAAATTACCACAAATTTATCAGATTAAAACAATACCCCTTTATTATCTCACAATTGTGTAGGTCAGAAGTCCAAGTGGTCTTGATTGGTTTTTTTAATTAATTTTTTTTAAGATTTTTTTAATTTTATTTATTTGACAGAGAGAGACACAGCGAGAGAGGGAACACAAGCGGGGGTAGTGGGAGAGGGAGAAGCAGGCTTCCCGCAGAGCAGGGAGCCCGATGTGGGGCTTGGTCCCAGGACCCTGGGATCATGACCTGAGCTGAAGGCAGATGCTTAACGACTGAGCCACCCAGGCGCCCCTTGATTGTTTTTTTTTAAATAGATTTTTTTTTTAAGATTTTATTTATTATTTATATGAGAGAGAGACAGAGATAGAGAGAATGCACATGAGCAGGGAGAGGGAGAAGCAGTCTCCCCTCTGAGCAGGGAGCCCAACGCAGTACTCAATCCCAGGACCCTGGGATCATGACCTGAGCCGAAGATAGCCGCTTAACCGAATGAGCCACCCAGGCACCCCTTGAATGGTTTTTCTGCATAAGGTCTCACAAGGCTGAAATCAAGGTTGGGTTCTGGGGAAGAATCCAATTATAGGTTCATTTATGTTGTTAGTAGAATTCAGTGCTTTACGGTTGTAGGACTGAGGTCTCTGTTTCCTTGCTAGCTGTCAGCTGAGGGTCGCTCTCAGCAACTAAAGATTGATCTCTGGTTCTTGCATGTGACCTCTTGCATCTTCAAAGTCAACAATGACATGTCAAATCCTTCTTTTGCTTCCAATTTTGACTTTCTTTTCTGCTACCAGCTGGAGAAAACTCTTATTAAATGGTAATAGGCTATACAGGGCCCACACTGATAATCTCCCTATTTTATAGTCTACTGATTAATAACCTTAATTACATCTGCAAAATCTCTTTCACCATGTAAAGTAATATAATCACCAGGGTAACTCCAGAGGTCAAAGGTCAAAGGAGCCATACTGAAATTCTGTGACACAAGCTGTCACAGCTGAAATTCTGAAAACAAATTATTTATGACTGCTCCCATTTACTAGAAATAAATAATTTTATTACCAATTTTTAATTAAGTGTGTCTCCAAAAAAGATGTCTGTTCTTAAAAATTACAAAAGAAAGCTGAATAAAGAATAAATGTTTCTGCAAAGCAGGAAATGTTTTAACATCACAGAAGTTAGGGAATAAAAGATTAAACATATGTTAAAAAGAACTTGGTAAGTGTTTCCAAGTAAGTTGAATGTTTTCTCAAAATAATAACATTATCCAATTATGAGAATCACAAAACTGTGAAATGAAAGATAATCACAATACATTTAAATGTTGTTTTAACACATTTGTATAAGTCCCCTGGTTTGAAGAGAAAGAGATGTTTATGAACAAAAAAATCAGATGTCTCCTTGATCCCAATTAAATAAGCATACACAAGTATTTAAAGATTATCAATCTGACAGTGCCAGCACAGACTAGTTCCATTTTATACTGTACTGTGATCAGTATACAAATACACGTACTAAATGAGTATTTGTGGATCACTGATCAAATAAATTTGTACATAGGCGAAGACTGGCCCCCTAAGACAAGCACAGCATGGTGGGCATGTCCCCTGTGTTTCACAGAACTACAGGTTCCAGGGGCCAAAAATCACAGAGCTGAGGGGTAGAGGGACAAGGTAGAAAAGGAGATGCCAGGGGAAAATATAGGAAAGTTGCCCTAAATTATCAGAGCCAAGAGCAGCTAAACAAAGCCTGACTATCCATACATCCCCAATAGCCCCTAATATTTTACCCTTCCTGATTTCCTAAGGCAGATGAAAAGGTCACTTTTTCTCCACATTCCTCAGCCTGCATTCTAACCCTTGGGAATCCTCTTTCCCCTTCACAGCTGCTCTTTGAATTTACAAATTTAACAGATTTCACTGTCTGGGCTTTTTCCTCAACTAACACATCCCTAAGAATTGATCAACATGCAAATCGTTTTCCAAATAATCCTCTTAAAAGTTATCACCATCTTCTATCTCGCTCCCCCCAAAATCCACTACACACACATTTTTCCCTCTTCCCATCCAGGCCTAAATGAATGCTTTTATTTATTTTTTTTTTTTTAAGATTTTATTTATTTATTTGACAGAGAGAGACATAGCGAGAGAGGGAACACAAGCAGGGGGAGTAGGAGAGGGAGAAGCAGGCTTCCCCGGGGAGCAGGGAGCCCGATGTGGGGCTCGATCCCAGGACTCTGGGATCACGACCTGAGCCGAAGGCAGATGCTTAATGACTGAGCCATGCAGGCGTCCCTAAATGAATGCTTTTATAGCTGGTTTTGCTCCTATACATATTCCACAATGTGAAGGAAGTTTCTAGACTTACTTTTTACAGTTTGAAAAATTCATAACCAGGAACCTGTTGCCCAAACAGGCTATAAATCCATATCCCTCTTGAATATTTTCTCACTCACAGCCTTCATGTTATCTTGGTATGAAATTCCCAGTAGTGCTCATAATTCTGTTGCCTTGAACCTTCTGGGGGATACTTTACCCACAGATAATATAGCTCATGTATCATTTGTTACATGTAAGGAAGAGGTTAGTGAAACTATACAGAGTGTAAGACAGCAGAATGAAATGAAAGGAAACAAGTGGAGGACAACTGGTATTTGAGGGCTGAGCAGGATATCTGAAAAGTACCAACAACCCAACCAATTAACTGAGGCAAACAGAAATGAGGCACAGGACTGTTAACCAATGAGAAGGATGTAATTCTTTACCGTAGTGGGGGGGAGGGGGCAGTAAAAAAAAACCAATATCTCTTCCTTGGGACAAACATACAAACACACAAATTCAATTCAAAATCCATTCAGCTAGGTTCCTTTGATACCTAGCAGTGATCCAGCTGTAGAGTTTGGTGTGGTTTTAATCCCAAGATATATATTTTATGTCATCAAGACTTCCAGGCCCCTTAGAGAGCCCAAGTCCATTCTCAGGAATTCTTTAAATAAATGTTGCCCTCATAGTTATTTCTTGATTTTACTTGCGTTACCTTTTTTTTAACCCCTGTATTAAAGATGACCCAGAAAAATTACAAGGCTAGCATATATTTTAATACTGGGTGAAGAGGGAAGGGAAGTAGATTTTCAAAATCTCTAAATAAAACAGAACTAGGTAATAAATGCTCTTAGACTTAATCTAATTATTTGAACATTTAGTGAGAGGTAGACATGAGTAAAAATGGAGTAAAATGGCAATTATAGCTTGTCATCCTTTTTTTTAGAACCAAAATCTGTTTTGCAAACCCATTTTTTTTTATTATTATTCATCTGAGACAGAGATACAGAGCAAGAGAGACAGCAGGAGCAGTGGGGAGAGGCAGAGGAAGAGGGAAAAGCAGACTCGCTGCTGAGCAGGGAGCCCGATGTGGGGCTCGATCCCAGGACCTGGAGATCATGACCTGAGCCGAAGGCAGACACCCAACCACCTGAGCCACCCAGGTGCCCCTTTGCAAACCCATTTTCACAAGAAAACCCAAATACAAAAGGGATGAAATTAAAGATTCTCTGGTTGAAATAAGTACAAGGAGCCCACAGTCCCATCCAAGGTCTGAAACCAGTTTAAGCTGGTTGTCCTATCTCTCCATAGAAGCTGGAGTGATTGAATCTTGAAGCACGGCTTGAAAATCATTGAACTGAAGCGCCCGGGTGGCTCAGTTAAGTGGCTCTGACTCTTGATTTCAGCTCAGGTCATGACCTCATGGTCGTGGGATCAAGCCCAGTGTCAGTCTCCACGCTCAGGGTAGAGTCTACTTGAGATTTTCTCCCTCTGTCTCTGCCCCTCCTGGCCCCTGCTCTTGGTATCATTTGCCCAAGTGAAATGGACTCTCTAATATCAACTACAAGGGAAGGGAGTAAGTGACCAGCACCTTAGAAAACCAATCAATATAGTTAGCATAAATTTAAGACAATCTGCAGAGAAAAAAAACTTCAGTGATTTTCTAGGCAAATAAAGATAAATCTGAGAAAGGAAAAAAAAAATGTGCAAACATTTCCTGATTGCCTTTCTTTCTTTATACTGTTGAATAATACATGTGTATTTATACATATGTATAATTTGCAAGTCACCTCAAATTCTTTTTGTAAAGAGGTGAGAATCGGAGAATAGGGAAAGAGGAGTTCCCACTAGATGGCGGACGTTAAGAGGCTCCTGGACTCACGTCCTCCCACAAACATACCAAATGGACAGCTACATATGAAACAACTTTCTCTGGAAAGCAAACAAACGAACAAACAAAACAAAGAGAGAAAGAAACTCAAACCTGCCTGAGCAACCCCTATGCTTTGGGCCAGTGAGGACAGGCCCACATCAAAGCAGGCAGGAGGCGGGGACACCTTTTACCATAAACCCCACCCCTAGTGCCGCCATCCGTAGCGGGGACGGAGCACAAACGCCAACAGAGAGGGGTTCGAAGGGCACCTGAGTCACCCCCAGGTCTTTAAGGCCTGCACCTGAGAGACAAGCCCCGAAAACAGGAAGCTTTGAAAACCAACGGGGGGGCTCGCTTCCATGAGACCCGCCGGCTCTGAGAAACAGGTCTTCTTTTTTTTTTTTAAGATGTACGTATTTTATTTTATTATTTTTTTTTAAGATCTGATTTATTTATTTGGCAGAGAGATAGACAGAAGAGCACAAGCAGAGGGAGTGGCAGAGGGAGAGCGAGAAGCAGGCTCTGCCCTGAGCAGGGAGCCCGACGCGGGGCTCGACCCCAGGACCCCGGGACCATGACCGGAGCCGAAGGCAGACGCCCAACCATCTGAGCCACCCAGGCGCCCGAGAGAAGGTCTTGAAGGACTCTCGCCCTTGCACTTACCCGCCTCGGGGCCCAGCATGGAGGCAGCCGACTTCGCGCGGGAAAGGCGCCCTCGCTCTTTGCTCGCCCCGGAGCGGCGGGCTGAGCGGCAGGCGTGTGGCCCGAACCGCCTGCGGCGCCGGCTCTCGCCCTCGCCCTCGCCCTCGCCCTCGCCCTCGCCCTCGCCCTCGCCCTCGCCCTCGCCCTCGCCCTCGCCCTCGCCCTCGCCCTCGCCGCCGGAGACTGGCGGGCGCCGTCGTCGTCTGCGCGCTCTCCCTGCGCCGCGAGGCCCCGAAGGGCAGCTTTTGGGGCATCCGGCGCCCGGGGGTCCCCGTGCCGTCCTGGCTCTGGCGGCCAGGGGCGCTTGTGTTCCGGGGCCCCACGGGACTGTAGTTCCCTCCCGCCGGGCTGCAGCCCCGGGGCCCGCACAGACGGCGGACTGGCACGGCCCGGCGTCTCTGCGAAAAAGGCCTCTTCGCTTGTCTGGGAGCCTTGGCCTGAGGGGTCGGCATCTGATCTGATACACCTCTGAGGGCCTGACAGAACGCTGTCCTTGGATGGAGGCCACAGAACCGTCTGCACTCTCGCTCTGCCGCGCTCCAGCTGGTGCGCGCCATCTTCCTGCTCTCTTTTCTGGCTCCAGAGGGCCAGTAACTCCCGGAGGGGAGCTTCTACACAGGTCTGGTGCCCAGTCTTTACCGCTGCTGCCCAGGGGATGCCCCCTTGATCACCTGGCTCTTGTGGCGGGGGGCACTTCAACTTTCAGCCCTATAGGACTATATATATTTGCATACTGTAAAAGCTACTGCCTGAGGGTCTGGCTTCCCATCAGTCTGAATCTAGGTGTAGACTGAGAACCTCCCCTTTGGGACCCTGACTGGTCTTGGCACACCCTCAACTACTGGGAGCCATTAAAATATAATAGGCTGCTTGAACAATCACAAAGGTTTGAGAGACAACCGAGTGCTAGGGCAGGGTTGAAGGATAAGGTTCATCACCTGGGGGAGGCCCCCCCAAGACTGGGAGAGGTGGCTGTTTTACCTAATGCATAGAAAGCAAACAGAATCAAGCAAATGAAACAGGGAAGGAGGGAGGAAAGAATGTGCAATGACAATATGGAAAAAGAAAAGCTGTATGTGATAGAACAAATAAAGATCCAGGGATCAAAATAGATAAATACAGGAGAATTCGGCCACTTGTTCATTAACTACTTACTAAACACTAACTTTGTTCTAGGGGTTTCATGGCAGGTCCTAAGGGTATAAAGATGAGAGGGCTGCCTAGGTGGTACCTGGAGCTGATGGAGACAGGGATGTCATGTTGCAGAATTACAAAGAGGACGCTCTAGAGTTGTGCAGTGAGGTGGCCATGGGCATGCAAACCAGACTTAAAACAGTTACATGCAACAGGTACTGTAAGAGTCATGAAATCTGTGGGAGCAAAGAGAGCAACTGAGACTACCTGGAGTTAGGGATGGCCTTACAGAGTAGGTGGTATCTGAGCTGACTTCAGAAAATGAGTGGAGGGTTGCCAGGCAGAGAAGGGGGAAGGGTCTGCCAGGCACTGTGTCAGAAATATAAAACTTTTCTGATACCTCAAATCTGTGTTCCTTAGGATGCCTATTTTAAAAATAAGCAACCTAGTATGTAATTAAGTAATTTTCTTAGTCATACAGTAAAACTACATGGAAAATCAGTGAAAACTCAGTTTTTTTTAAACTCACTTTAATCAAGATTTAGAAGTGTCTTGCTTTTCCATTTCAGTAATAAGGACAACCAACTTGGGATCCCTCTCTGAATTGCTTGTCCCTCTCACCATGTAGAAACATTAAATGCTGTGTAGAAACACTGGAAGTTTCCAGTAAAGTTCCTGCATTTTATCCAACTTTTCTTCCCTTCTGAACAGTAGCAGGAAGTCAAATGAAGTCACTAGGACAAGTCAGCAATTTAGTGAAATTCGATTCTGGTCACAGTGCCTCTTTGCTTTAGAATTTAAAAATCTGGAGGTGAGAAAGGTTTAGGTAATAATTAGCCTCTGACTCAATGGTAGGGCATGAAATGCACAGTACTTGTGCAGCAAAAAGGTCATCTGGTCTACAAGCAATCTCAAGACCCAGAATTTGCTGTTCTGCCCTCCCTAACAGAGGAACACCAGACAGAAAAGAGGCGGCTTTCTTTACTAAATGCTCAGCATTAATAGCAATTTGCCTAAAGAGTGAAGCAACTTTAAAGACTCAGAATCAGAGCTAAGAAGAAAATAAACCAAGGGTTCTAGACTAATGTTTTAACCTTTTTAAAGTAATTTGAACAATTGCAAAGCATGTTTCCAGGATATATTTCCTTAGCTGCCATGATTTATCATCTGGGTCAGATGATAAATATGCTACATATGCTCAGACTATTGGTTTTATCATTTAAACCTTTCTAAATATTCTTTAAGAAGTGTGTGAGATTTCCCATGAGAAAGTATAGCACTGTTGCTAAGTTCATGGCCTCTGAAATCAGACCTCCTTGATTTAAATTCTAACTTCAGCCCGCTTCCCTGTATAACTTTGACAAATCACTAAATCACTCTA
Source organism: Mirounga angustirostris (assembly GCF_029215605.1). Lineage (NCBI taxonomy): Eukaryota > Metazoa > Chordata > Mammalia > Carnivora > Phocidae > Mirounga > Mirounga angustirostris. The sequence continues at coordinate 65,013,629 of NW_026991717.1, read as the reverse complement.
AACCATAGTCCACTCCACTGCAAACATGAGGCTAATAATAAAAACCACCTCACAGGTATCATAGTGGGGATTATTCAGATGATCTGTGCAGACAACCTACCCATCTTAACCACTCAGTAAATCAGCTATTTTTCTCCATTTCACTCCTGATGTTTTCACTCTAAATTGATGGTAGAAAGAGATTTCTGAGAGTGCTTAGGTTTTAATACACTTACACTCTGAATTTATTTTGAGCTGCCTATCTTAATAGCGACAAAACATCTCTTTCTTCTTTTACCCCTAGTGTTAGAAAGCCGTAAGCAAAAAAAAAAAAAAAAGAAAGCCGTAAGCAATGAATTTCAGTAAAGACTGCAAGGGATAAAGTGTGAATGTATGCAAGAATATTTGAGAGAAGGAATAAAGAAAAGAACTAAAGATCAAAGGGATTTATAAAATAATTGAAGAGGGGCAATTGTATTTAGAACAATCTTCCAATTATCTGTAAGGATCATTAAATAAGGGAAAGAAGAATCAGTTGGCTAGCACAGCCCCAGGTCATGCTCTCCATACCTCTCTTGGGTTGCACTGAAGTCACAAATTATTGTGTACTAACAACCCCCCTACCTGGTCAGGGCCAGATCCTGAACCTCACCATCGGTGACACAGGCCCAGGTTCACTCAGGTCCATTAGGCTGCCTAACTCATCTAAGCAGTCTAGATGAGTCTAGGTAGGGAATAGATGCATTAAGATATTTTTTAACCTTAAAAAATTAAAGGGGGCAGTTGTTTGGGAGCAGAGGAGTAAATAAAAATGTAAACTTCTATCCCTGAATCTCAGTTAATGAATGGTAAACAGTTGGTTGTTGCTTACTGTACTTGATTTTAACTTTTTCTAGCAAGAAAAGTGTCCCCTGATGTAGAAATGACTGATGACATAAGAAAGTGCTTGATTAATAACCAGTCATTCTTTCTCCAGCTGTAAAATAGGCTCATCTTGAAAACCTTTGGGAGAGTCTACTTGAAGCTGTGGTTTCATTTCAAAGGAATCCAAAACACACAGGTGGAAGAGTAGGGGGCCATATAGGAAAATCTCTCCCCTAAGTCTTCTTTAGAGTCTTCTAAAAGGAGAGCATAGAGGGGCGCCTGGGTGGCTCAGTCATTAAGCGTCTGCCTTAGGCTCAGGTTGTGATCCCAGGGTCCTGGGATCAAGCCCTGCATCGGGCTCCCTGCTCTGTAGGAAGCCTGCTTCTCCCTCTCCCACTCCCCCTGCTTGTGTTCCCTCTGTCTCTGTATCTTTCTCTCTGTCAAATAAATAAATAAAATCTTTAAAAATAAAAAAATAAAAGGAGAGCATAGAAAGGAAAATACATATGTGAAATAGGTTCAAGTATAGTAGGAATCAAAGTTGCTAAAGGATAGTGAAAGGCCAAGGATTTGAGAGTCAAGAAACCCATCTCTATTGTTTACTTCAGCTGTGACTCATTATAAAATGTTGATGAGGGTCACAGAAACTTTCAGCCCTCAGTTTCTCCATCTTTAATACAAAGCCAAGAACAGCTAGACTAGCAATAAATAAATAAATATAATATATAAATAAATAAATATATAAATATATTTATATATTTATAAATATATTTATAAATAAATAAATAAAATATATAAATAAATAAATATTCACATTTGGGTGCTAATTGGATGGCCCAGTTTAAAGGTACATATTAAAAATTATTGGGAAGAAAAATCTGTGATTTGATGATAAAAAGAGAGGATTTCTATAAGAAGAAACAGACAAAATCATAGAGATTCAGTGATCCTTATTTACTTGGTAGAATTAAAATGATTACCCTTCATCCTATAAGGGAAATCCTTGAGAAGTTTGGGGACTGTCACCATCTGTTCAACAAAATATGCATCAACATAATATTTTCCACATGTTGCGTTTTTTTTTAATTTTGAAAAAATAAAGTAATCATTTCCTTGCCAAGATGTTTTTACAATAACCATTGTCAAAGGAAATGAGGTAGAAACAATGTTTTGATCCCATTCCTCTCCCTACCCACTGCCTACCACCAAATCATTTACATTTTCTATGGCAAAGTATGCCTCAATGCTGAGAAAAGACTAATAATTTGGCTCCTTTTCAAATCATAACAAGTCTATGTTTTCTAGGATTTTAGAGATCCTACTCTGAAGCCCATTGTTCATGTAGTTGCAAAGTCCTATCTCTCCATTCCCCTCATCGGAACCCCATAGTTTTACCAACAAGTTGATCAATGCCAGAAGTACCATCACCAGCTGGGTATCCTCTCCCAGCTATGCCATGGTAGTCAGCCACCCCTTCCCCTGCCATCCTCCCACCACCAGTCTCCTGACTGATGCACTCCGCAACCAGGCCCAGAAGTCAGTGCAAATTGGCCAACTAGTGCTTACCAAGCCCCAGCTCTGTGCCCAGCAACCTGCAAGGCACAAAAGGACACATATAAAAAGTCCTAGACATACTTCCTAACCACAAAGAGCTCACAGACTTATTGAGAAGCAGGTAAAGCCATTAGAGGATAAGACAGTAAAAACATTCAGTGTGACATGGTAAAAATGATGGTTACAGCAATGATGTTGTTGATGATGGTGGTGGTGGTGGTGGTGGTGATTGAGAAGGATCTCAAATTTAATGTCTTGATTTCATCTGTCTTCTCTTCCAAGTTTCTAGACATTAATTGGGGCAGAGGAAAATTAACTTTTAATCCTATCCGATTTAAAGTTTAGTCTGATCTAATAATTTTGGTAGTCCATTGAAGTAATACTCAGCTGCATACTGCCCATTTTCCAAAAAAGTAAAATCTTCGAAAAGAGTTGTACTCTCCATCTCGCTGATTTTGTGTAGCTCTGAGCAAATTTTGGTCCATTTATGACCTTAATAATATTATCACCTCTCCAAAAACTAGACTTATTTCTACCTAGCTTCAATTACCATAAAGAAAGAAAACACCAAGTAATGTGTTTATAACAGATGTGTAGAACAAGCATTGTTATTTTTAAGCCAGTAAACTAAGACCCAGGGAGTTCAGCAATATTTTAGAATAACTGTTATGAGCTGAATTGTGTCCCCCCAAAATTCATATGTCGAAGTCCTAACTCCCGGTATCTCAGACAGTGACTGTATTTGAAGATAAAGTGGTAATTAAATTAAAATGAGGTCATTTAGATGGGCCCTAATACAGTATCACTGTGTCCTTATAAAAAAACGGAAATTTGGATACTGACAGGCACAGCAGGAAGAACGTGTGACTACACAGAGAGAAGATGACCATCCAATAAGCCAAGGAAAGAGACCTCAGAAAAAACTGACCCTGGCAACATCTTGATCTCAGATGTCTGGTCTCCAAAACTGTGGTAAGCTACCCATTCTGTAGTATTTTGTCATGGCAGCCCTAGCAAAGTTATACAGTAGGCAACCTCTAAAAACATCTCTGAATGGTATGGTACAACAAAAACACAGGGTTTTTTTCTGTTTTGCTACTAGCATTAGCTGTTTGGCAGACTTCAGCAGTGTCTGCCACAATAGATGTTCAATACTTGTTGAATTAATGAACATAATCTTTTTAGTTAATTCATATTATAAGTTTAATGAAAGTTACCAACCCAAGTAGAAAATCAAACTGGAAAAGTAACTTCGTCATTAAAAGGGGGAAAATCTACACCAAATAATCCCATTAAGATGGGCAGAAGAACTGAATAGACACTTTTCCAAAGAAGATATCCAGATGTCCAACAGACATGTGAAAAGGTGCTCAACATCACTCATCATCAGAGAAATGAAAATCAAAACCACAGTGAGATACTACCACCTCATACCTGTCAAAATGGCTAGAATCAAAAAGACAAAAAATAACAAGTATTGGCAGGACGTGGAGAAAAAGGAATGTTGGTGGTAAAATAAACTTTTCAGCCACTATGGAAAACAGTATGGAGGTTTCTCAAAAAATTACAAAAAGAAATACCATATGATCCAGTAATTCCACTAGTGGGTATTTACCCAAAGAAAACAAAAATACCAATTCAAAAAGATATATACATCCCTATGTTTATTGCAGCATTATTTACAATAGCCAAGATATGGAAATGACCCAAGGGTCAATTGATAGATGAGTGGATTAAAAAGATGTGTGATATATATACACAATGGAATATTACTCAGCCATAAAAAAGAGTGAGATCTTGCCATTTGTGACAAGATGGATGGACCTACAGGGTATTATGCTAAGTGAAATAAGTCAGAGAAAGACAAATACTATATGATTTCACTTAAATGTACAATCTAGAAAACAGCAAATGAATAAGCAAACAAGCAAAAGCAGAAACAGACCCATAAATACAGAGAAGAAAAGAGTAGTCACCAGAGGAGATGGGGGTTGAAGATGGGCAAAATTGATGAAGGGTAGTGGGGGGCAGGGAGTACAGGCTTCCAGTTATGGAATGAATAAGTCACAGGAATTAAAGGTACAGCATAGGGAATATAGTCAATGGTACTGTAATAGCGTAGCATGGTGAGAGATGGTAGCTACACTTGTGGTGAGCTTAGCATAACCTATAAACTTGTCAAGTCACTGTGTTGTACACCTGAGACTAATGTAACATTGTACGTTAACTATACTTCTATAAATAAATAAATAATTCTACGTTTATATGCTAGGTAATTCCTAATGATTGTTAAAAAAAATTTTTTAAGGGGCACCTGGGTGGCTCAGTTGGTTAAGCGTCTGCCTTCGGCTTAGGTCATGATCCCAGGGTCCTGGGATGGAGCCCTACATCGGGCTCCTTACTCAGTAGGGAGCCTGCTTCTCCCTTTCCCTCTGCCTGCCACTCCCCTTGCTTCTGCTTGCGTGCGCTCACTCTCTCTTTGCCAAATAAATAAATAAAACCTTAAAATTATAACCTAAAAATTTTTTTTAAGTCAAAATAACAATAAGCCACAAAAGTCATTTTTTCTACAAATGTTACTAAGTTATATCCTTGAGGTAAAAGCCTCAAATTATGGAAAGGAGACAAAAATATTTTATTTGAATTTTCATGTACGTTTGTATAGCCAGAGTCCTCCTAAGACTCAGTGCCTTATTTTTTTCTATCACCATCTCACTGATCTCTTCCAAATCTTGCTGGTTATTAGAAATACAATTAGCTCCATTTTATAAGTGGAGAAAGTAAACTAGCAAGTCAAAGAGTATTCTTCAGTATTCGAGAGCAGGCTCATAGGGAAGGCAGTTCAACCAGATGAAGGCAGTTATACATATGCACTTGGGAGGGGTAGGGGAGAGGACAGGGAGGAAAGGAACAGAGGGGAATCACAGTATTGGTAGCCCCCTCATGAATGTAAACATAGCTAGAGTTCAGCAATTTAGAACCTTTTCACATTCTATCCAAAGTGTTTGATTCCTTAAGTATCTCCATGATCTAATTAGAAGGCCTTGACCTCTAGGTAAGCAGTCCCATTCATCCGTTCATTCATTCATTCTGTATTCAGTAACTACTTGTTGAGCATCTACTATGTGCAGGACACTCTTACAGGCCCTAATAATGCTACTGTGAAAAAAGCAGACAAAAATTCCCTGCCCTCACAGAGCTTCTATTCCAAATGTGGAGGTAGGAAAATAAAAATGATAAAACATACAACATATTAAATAGTATTAGGTGCTAAGAAGACAAAATAAAACAGGGATGAAGGATATAAAATGTAAGGGATGGGTTAGAATAATAGGTTGGTCAAGAAAGTTATCAAGGTGATATAGGAGGCCAACTACATGAGAGAACATTGAAACACATTTTTACCTTCTCAAACAGTATCCTGAGCTCTGGATCCCAACAGCCTGGCTTGCATTCACAGCTCCACTCCTTATTTATTGTGTGAATTTGAACAGATTTCCCAAGTTTTCTATGTCTTAAATTCTTTATAAAATGAGGATAATTATACTAAAATCGTAGAGTTGTAAGAAATTAATGCAAAAAAAAAAAGTCAAGTGCTTAAAACAGTGCCTGACCTATATGATTTCAATAAATATTAGGTTTTGTAATTGCTTTATTATTATTATTATTATTTCTAGGATTTGATTTCAACATTGTAAAAATGAGGCTAAAGCCAGACCACCTCACTGGACTGTTGTGGAAATCAGATGAGATAAGACAAATGAAGAGTTCTTGGAGGCTGGATCACAGTAAGTGCTAAATATATGCTTCCTGCTCTTGTCACTGTTATAGACAGGTAAAAATTTTTATTTTCTTAACTCCAATAGCATTCTTCTTGGAAAAACAGTCTTTGGGAATAGAAAGTGAGATCCTAAGGCCATGGACATAGGTCTACAATAACCTAAGGAAGAAAAAGAAAGGAGAGCTAGTTAAGCTGATCTGCACTTGAAAACAACAGGTTGGGGGATTGGAAGAAAAGGGAAAAAGCAGATGAGAAAAAGGGAAAAGGAGAGAGAACCCAAGAAGATATTGTGAGGCTGGGGCTTTTACAGGGTGAGAGAACTGGGCATGTTCTTTAAGGATGAGCTAGTGGAGAAACATTTTACAGAGGGGTGCCTGAAATTCAATTGGAAATCATTTTGTTGTAACATGAACCTTTCTTCTGTTTGCCCATGCCACCAAAATCTTTAGTAAAGACAATTATGCTAACAAGTGCTTTGTATGAATAAGTCTCTTGGTGCAGATTGGGAAGGGTTCGGTGAGCCAGAAGTGACCATGAAAATATAAACTAAACAGGAGTTTGGAGGAATCTTAGAGAGGATTTTGGGCTCCTATAGGGAATAGATAGAGCCTTTAGACAATCCTATCTAGTTCTCTGACATCTGAATGACATTAATAATAATGATCACAGCATTAGAAGGTAGGAGTATGTGTGTGTGTTTGGGTGAGAGAGGAGAGTAGATAGTATGGAACCCTTACACAATGGTGGAGACTGGTTAAATAGTCTCTGTAAGTCTTTTATCTGATGCTGGAGTTTGAAGTCCACCAGGCAGGTCATTAGGAAGAAAAGAGAAGACCTAAACTACGGGTGAGCAAGTACAATCTGGAGCCCACAAGGACAAGGACGAACTGGAACCTGTATCAGTTCTAGCACCTCTAACCTTGATGAGTTGAGCATCCTTCCTTGAAGAAGCCTGGGCCTTTTATCACAGAACTAAATATACATGTGGCCCAAGAGTCAGAGACCTTAAAGGAGGACCCCAGAACAGGTGGCTGCTGTTCCGTGCCAAGGAGGCACCCCCAACAGAGAGCAGCAATGTGTGTGGGTGTGGGCTCCAGAACTCCTGCCCCAGCTTCTCAAGCCAAAACACAAAATGGTTGCTGTTTCACTTTCAGCTTCCAAACCCACTGTGAACGTGTCTCTTGTGGCTTACCCCAACCAGACATATTCAGGGAAGGGATTTCTAGGAAATGTAATTCAACCTAGCCAGGCTGACATATGACAGAGCCACGACACTAATAGTTTTCACTATCATATGAGCTAGATATTTCATCCCCAATTGTAATTGAGAAAAATGAGGTTTGGTTGAGGGTAGGTAACTCACCTGGAGTCACAGAGCTAGTAAATGGCAGAGCCAAAATTCCAAATCCCTCTATTTTGCCTAATTAGACATATTAAGTAGTAACAGTCCAAGTGGGAATAGTGATTTAATAGATATCCCAAGAGGAAACCTCTAGTATTGTTAATTTTTATAAGAACCCCTTACACTTTGTAGTTTTCAATATTGTTTCTTATAAACTTTTCTTCTGAATCCTAAGAACAACCCTGTGAAAAAGGTAAGAGAATTTATTATCGATATTATATAGGTGAGGAAATTAATTTTTATTTATACCTTCCTTAAACCACACAACCAGTGGCAGAACCAACTCTAGAAGCCAATTCTCCTGACTTAGCCCATTATTCCAGAGCCCCATTGAAATGAAAGTAGTTGGTCAGACTTGGCAAACCAACCGGAAAAGAAAGGAAAGGAAAGATAACAAGACCATAAATAATAAATCTGGCAGCAGTTCTGTTAAAAAAATTTTTAACTCAGTGCCACAGACCTGCTCCTCGTATGGCACAGGAATTTACCTACCTCATCCTTATTCTCATCTGGATCCCAGTAAGAGAAACAAAACAATTCCTCATTACCTAACATGGTGCACTAGATTCTGAGTCTTTCTGGGTTCTGAGTCTGCCCATTTTAGGGAGAAACAATGGTGTTATCTGTGAAAGAAGCCAAAATCCCATCTTTGTTTTACCAAAAAACAGAGATTCCCTCTTGTCCAGAGAAATTTAAGTATTTTGAATGTTGTAGCTAGATTTTATTCATTCCTTCTACAAACATTTGTGGAACTTCTATCATGGGTAAGCAGAATGTAAGGCAGTCTGTGGACACAATGTGAATCAAACATGGATTCCACCCTCAAGGAACTTACAGGAAATAAATGGGTGAGGCTTGAACATAAATCTATATATCACGAGATGCTGTAAGAGAAATTATAGATTAAGTGCTATGGGAGCTCAGTTAGACATAATTACTTGTGGTTAGGGATAATAATGGAAGGCTTTGTAGAGCTAGAACTTGACAATACTGTCTAAGGAAAGCAGCTTTAAAAACATGGAGTCATTTAGAATGGCTGGTGCATCCGGCATATGAGGTAGAGAAGTGGGAAATACAGTTAGAAGGGTAGGTTGGGAGTAGTAGGAAATAAAGTTAGAAGGGTAAATTAGAGCCAGATTTGGTGGGCCTTGAAAGTTTTGATAAGGAATTTCAAATTTACGTGTGGACAACTCAAGTTCTCTAAGAATGTTGGGGCAACTTGACACACTTGGGTTAACTATGGTTTGTAAAGTTTAAAGAAAAGCAAATCTCAACTAATTTTCAATCCTAATTAAATATCATGAAATAAAGGTTGATTCATTCTTTATTTATTTATTTTTATTTTTTTTAAAGATTTATTTATTTATTTGAGAGAGCAAGAATGAGAGAGAGTACATGAGAGGGGGTAGGGTCACAGAGAGAAGCAGGCTCCTCGCTGAGCAGGGAGCCCGATGTGGGACTCGATCCCGGGACTCTGGGATCATGACCTGAGCCTAAGGCAGTTGCTTAACCAACTGAGCCACCCAGGCGCCCGTTTATTAATAAGAGGTAATTATTAATTCTTACTAATAGTTCTTATTAATCAGAGGTAATTTATTAATTCTGGCAATTATCCTCTCTAACTAGTCCTTCATCCTCAATGATGAATGCCTGGGTTTGGATAGAGAAAGACAAGAAAGAGAATATGTCCCACTGGTAACTAGATCCAATGTTAAGCTTAATTTCCTCAAGCCACAGCATAACATTATTTTGTTGCCTTCAGTTCTACAAGCTGATGGCCCTTGATTGGAAGATGGCCCAGCCCATCTGAAGTTCTAGTACAGGGAAAATAAAAACAGGCAAGTCAGGACCTAATTCTCTTTCTTTTTTTTTTTTTTTTAAGATTTTATTTATTTATTTGACAGAGAGAGACACAGCGAGAGAGGGAACACAAGCAGGGGGAGTGGGAGAGGGAGAAGCAGGCTTCCCGCGGAGCGGGGAGCCCGATGCGGGGCTCGATCCCAGGACCCCAGGATCATGACCTGAGCTGAAGGCAGACACTTAACCGACTGAGCCACCCAGGCACCCCAGGATCTAATTTTCTGATGGAGAGAGTCCATTACAAAGATGGTTGCCTCTGAAAGTATCTCAACAGGAGTCACATCAAGTCTGTTCATTTCAATGACTAGGAAAATGAATAAACATAGGCTAGACAGCTCATGAAGTTATCCATCCCTGCATCATCCCCCAGTCATATGATAATGTCCTAAGCTATAGTGACTGTATAATACTCATGTGAAACTTTATCCTCATGATAGAAAAGAAATCCAGTTATTATACTAGCACTGTGTCCTAATAAAGATTTCATAGCCTGAGACTGAAAGAATATAAGGAAAAAAAAATTTTTTAAGGATTTTATTTATTTATTTGACAGAGACATAGCAAGAGAGGGAACACAAGCAGGGGGAGTGGGAGAGGGAGAAGCAGTCCTCCTGCTGACAGGGAGCCCAGTGAGGGGTTGGATCCCAGAACTCTGGGATCATGACCTGAGCCGAAGGCAGATGCTTAACGACTGAACCACCCAGGTGCCCCAGAAAATTTTTAATTGGTCCTTTAAATATGCTTTTCTATGTGTATAAATACACAAGTATATACAATATATTATTTTAATATTATACTATCTAATTTTATTATTACATTATTTTTCATTAAAATAACTTTCTTCCTGAAAAGTGAAAAATACCCACTCCCAATAACATGTTCCAAATACCAATAGGCAAATATCCAATTATCCTAATTTTTCATTTTTCTAGGAAAAAAACAGAGATTATAATAGAAACCACCCTTGTATGAATAAATGAATAAACTTAGGCTAGACAGCTCATGAAATTATCCATCTCTGCATTATCCAGCAGTCTATGATAATGTCCTAAGTTACAGTGACTGTATAATAGTTACATGAAACTTTATAAATAGGTCATGATGATAGCCAGCATTTAATTACATATTTTCACACATTTAGCTATTAATTTTGACTAAAACTACTTTATAAATACCACTGTCTTCTTTGATGGGCTTGAAAAGGCAGAACCAGAACTCCAAGTCCTGGTAGACTGAAGGATTCCCCAAGAGAGGAAGGAAAGGTGCAGAAATAGAGATGAGAACTCTGGAGCAGCCAAACCCACAACCAGGGAGTGTTGGAAGGTTTCAGTCCTCCCCATTCCCCCACCACCATTACTCCCCACAAACAAACTAACCACTCCCAATTCACCTTGTAAATTTTTATTTAGTCTCCACTATTATTCTCTTAATATGAATATTATTCTCCATTGACGAATTGTTCTTATCATGTAGGTAAAGCATATTAGGTTCAGAGAACAATCAAATGAAAACACAAGTCTTCCTTTCGCAGAAGTGCTGAGAACACATTCCTTCAGAGTTAAATTAAACAGCCTCATCTGACTTTTTTTTCATGGCTGCAAACACTGGGTCTGTCTCAGTCCTTCCCTGCCTGCCCTACAAATTTATACCAGTCCACAGAGGCCTCCAAGAGGCAAGAAACAAGCAGAATGAAAATGGAACAAATGATCCACCCCTCCAGTGCTTTGTTTCCAGGAGCAACTGATGTCCACTTCCAGAATCTCTGAGGCTGGAAATAATGGGAACTAGTAAAGGGAACTATGTGGCCCAGAAAAAAAAAAAAATCTGCGGACCTGAATGGTTTGTCACTAAACTTCCCTAATGGGTCAACATACTGCCTCTTTGCAGTTCACCATATTTTGCCTAACCTCATCCACATTTAAGTCTATGGAAAAACAGGAGGGCCTTTCAGGGGGAGATTCATTCATGTTTGGATTCAGGCAGACTTAGGAATCTTTAATAGCACTGTCATTATCCTGCAGGGCACACCACAGAGCAGCCAGCAAGTTCTCCCTCAATGGGCACAAAATTTCCTCTGGAATTTACAGAACAGAAATCTTAAAAACACATCGCCGTAAGAACCAGATTACATAATGTCTCCATCACCCTCCTGACAGCTACAATTATGAGTCAATCCCTAGTTTAAATATGAAACCGGAAGCTCCGTGTTTCCCCTCTGACTATGTGGCAGGCTAAGTCGAGCTCTTTGAGCCCGTCAGTTTGGAGATCTGAGCTGCTCCCACAGTCCCTAATTTAGCCTGAGACCAAATGACGGGGTAATTAAAAGCAGCACTACAGAGACCTGCTCCAGGACCAGATGTTCTCCTTGTTCAACCATTGCCCACATAAGGAACAGAAATAGCCCCCCCCCCTTTAATTTTTCCTTTTCTTTATCCTCCTCAGCTAATTTCCGGCTTCTGATCTTTCAATCCCACAAAATAAAAATAAAAGCCCCATTACCCAGAGATGACATGTTATTGAACACATGCCTTTAAGTTGTAATGTGCCCTGGCAGTCTCTTCTTTGTACGTGGTGAAGCCTTCCAACTCAGGAGACTTTAAGTTGCCCTGGCAACCTCACATGACTAACAGCTCTAGAGAGCCCCACCTAGCTTCAAGGACTCCAATTTGAGTCAACAGGAGCCACCCCAGCACTTAGAAGCCCAGAGACTAAGTAAATAGCATTGCTTTTTGGCTTTTTAGGAGCCAAAGACTGGCTGAATGAGGCGTCCCCTCCCTTTTATTGCCCCAAAGACAGGACAAATAAAAGTCTCCACCCTAACTTCTAGAGAGCCCTGGTTAAGAAGGCCATGGGTCATCTGGTAAATAAAGGAGAGGTCTTCTTTTCACTTTCCTGGCTACTGGACAAATCACAGGACGGGAAAAATGAGAAGTTGAGCTAATAATTTAAATCTTCTCAAAATGAAAGAATAGTGTGTAATATAGCTAATCTGATCTTATCAAATCAGATGAACTAGCTTTCATATCTCCTTTGGGATCCAGGGTCTGGTTACTATCTAAACTGCAGGCTTCCCTAGCATTAAAACACCAGTGACCTTGAGGACGACCTTGGACATCAAGAGAAGAAAGATGCCATTGTAATTCCATAGTTTGGGACCATAGGAAAGCCACTTTTACCTCTCTGAAGTAATTTCTTAACCGGCAACATGGAAGGATAGTCTTCAATATCTTCACTTCAGGTACTGTCTCAGCAAACTTCACCCTCATCAACAATTTCTAGGCATGTGCAATTCTAGGTTTCTAAAATAAAAGGTATTACCAAATCCTGAGTATTTCCAGATAAATAGGCATAGTCCTTTAAAAAAAATTTTAAAAATCTAAATCGATAAAAATGATTGTTCACATGGGATTTTGTATTTTATCAGTGTAATCAGACAACCTTTAATTCCAGCCTTCAGTGACCCCTTTGGAATCATTCATTATTTGCTAGAGTCAAGTAGATTGATCCAAGCTACTGCCTAGTGATGATCAATCTGAAATGAGGATAAATCTGCTCTTTAAAAAAAAAATCTGGTTAATCGGAAGGAAACAGAAATACTCAGTAATTTGGAGAAAACTCAGTAGTTCTGCAGAGGAGGAGCACTGCTAATGATACTGTTGTACAACTTGTGTTCTATCCTAGAATCACTTCACATATGGGATTTGATGTGGGTTGGATCCACCAGGCTAAACACACAGGAATGGGATAGTCTGAATAGTCTCAACTGTCAGGGAGGATATTCACATCAAGACAATATGGTACCCAGGACAGCCAAACAGAGCTACATGACAAGAAATAAAGTTGTGGGCAACTGTGTGCTGGCATACCGTACTCTGACACAAACAAGAAATCACTGGGTCCCAAATTTAAATTGGACTTAATATTACTCACTCCGATTAGTTTGTGTGTGTGTGTGTGTGTGCACGCACGCACACACACATGAAAGCATTGTGTGGGGATAGGGGAGACATGAGCGGAGCATCCATTTGCTTATGTTGTCACTTAAGTAGTATTTCCTGCAGATACCTGGAGATATATATGAAGGATGTTCTCTATCTCATATTGATGGGCTTCCTGATTGAGATGCAAAAGTGTACTGTTATTGTTTTTTTATGGGAAAAATATTCATGTATGCAAGGCCTCAGGGGAAAACACTCAAGTTAGAGGTCTAAACAAGAGCTAAAATAATAAGAACCATGGAGACATATTTAGATCAACATATAAGAAACAATGATGCCCATCATGCATAGCCGTTACTCTTACTGCTCTACTTCCATGGAATATTGAATGAATGAAGGATGGACTATGCACACTCCTTGCAAATATGAAATATGATTCACGTTTGCCAGTATTAAACATCCACTCCTTGGGAAAGAATGACTCCTCCACCTAAGTGCCCCATTCTGCCTTGGGTCATTTCAGGAAACATTTGCAGCATGTTTGTGCTCTCAAAAGTGTTTTCCTACTCTTCAAGCTTCTACTTAACTCCTGCCTAGCCAAGGATTCCCCAGGACCCACCTAGCTCCCCCTAGTTCTTGTTTAGATTTGTAAGTGACAGAAAACAGCCAGCAAGTTAGTATGAATTCTTTACATTCCAGGATTTATTCATTCATTCAACATATTTGTTACTGACATGATGATTAGGGACTCCTCTGGGCTCGGAAAACACTGGAATACAAAAGATAGGTTCTTGTTCTCAAGGAGGCATATTCTAGTGGAGACAGACAGACATCAGACTATTAGCCCTGGTAATAAGTGGTCCCAAGTCAACAAAACAGGAATCCAGAGCATCTTTTTATACAGACGTTTACCTGAGTTCCAATCCCATACATCTGTCACCTGTGCCAGCAGATAAGGTGCCCACCTCCAATTTAGAAAGAATTCCACACACGCCCAGGTCTTTATGGTATGGGCTCTCTGGCCTTTTTAATATTCATTTTAACAAATGAAAAATATTAACTTTAGAGAGGCTATGTGGGTTGTAGCCTCTATGGAGGAAGTAAGGGAATCTTAGAAAAGAATCTGAATATCAAAATAGCCGTGGCATCCTAGTCCTTCAATAGTTGAAGGCTACATCGTTTTACACATCAGGCTGTGACCATTTCTGGACCTGCGACATGCCCCACTCCATCTCTGAGAAAATGGAAAATGGGGAGCAGTGACCTCAGAAACAAACGCAATTTCTTGCCCGCCTAGACCTTCACAGCAGAACAGGTGGTGGAAGGCATACCAAGGCGCCTTTCAAAGCAGGAACTCCGGCCTGCAGGTCAGCCTGGAAAGCATCCAAATTGGGTTCCGCCCACGGTGAAAACCAATCTGTTTATGGGTATGCTTTTATGATGTGACAGAACGTCTGCGAGAGAGGGAGCTCAAGTTCCCGCCTGCTCGCTAAGTAACCCGCCCCACAAAGGTGCACACACATGCTCGGAGACAGAAGAAAGCTTGACGGTCCTTCCCTCCTCCCAGGCCTGCAATGAAATGCGCTTTAAGTGCATCAAAGGGCTCTTCTCAATGGGGTTTCAGAGGCGCGAGAGCAGCGTTCCCGGCGAGGTTCCTTTCCGGCTTGCCAGCATTCCTCTGCACTGCTAGGGGATGGGGATGGGGCTCCTTCGGGAGGGCGGGAGGCTCATTTCCATTCCTCTCGCATACAGCCTCCGTTGTGCGGGCCCGGCCTGCCGAGGGCAGCCGCGGCTGCCGGCGAACAAAGCCCCATTCATCCCCGGGGCGGCTTCCTCCCGGCCGCTCGCGGCCGCAGATGGGCTGGCCCCCGCACGCCATCCTGCAGACCCGGGCGCGCGGCCCGGGCGGGCGCGCACAGGGCCCGATTCAGGAGGCCGGCTCTGGCCAGGGCGACCCGGGCGTCTTTTTCAGCAGGCTCCACAATGGCGATAGGCTGAAACCCGCTTTCTTTTCTGGGCGGGGGATCTGTGCACACTGAGTCTTTTCAGCGAGGAAATCCTCAGTTCGCTCACGGCTCCTTAAGAACGAAGATGTCAGTTTCCACGGCCCTCCCCGGCTCCCCCGCCCCTGCCCCTCGGGATGGTACGGTCCAAAGTTCCCCAAGCTGTGAGAGGACTTTGTTTCCCCCCGGGGCCTCTGAAATCCCGACGAAAGGGTCACTTCCTGACTTTTGTGTCTCCTCAATCCAGTGCCTTGAAAGTTCTTACCCTCTTGTTGTGACTAAGTACGTAATTGCAAGTCTTCTCCGTAACTTCTCTCAGGGCTTAAACATTCCTCTAGGTTGAAGTTTGGCACTGTGGCTTCACAACAAAGACCACTGTTTTTCTTCCCCCATCTCACTCCTGGGAAAAAGAAAGAGAAGAAAATGCACTTGTTCACCACCCTTGTTCACAGACTTCAAGCTCATTTCCTCTGCCCCACACGTTAGACAGCAACAGGTTAAATGCTACAGAGAACTCCAATGTCGAATAAAAGGGTTGCAGCCTCACTTTTCCTTAACTCCAGGCAGCTGGAGGGCGGGATGGGAGGGGGGGAGTTGGGGAGCTGCGGCTGGATTCCTAGTCCACAATCTAAAGCAGAAACAGGCTCCAGATCCACATTCCGAGGGTGTGGATTAAATAGGGAATGGCAGAATCAAAGAACAACAGATATAAGAAGACTTATCAACCCTAATCCATTCATTTTACAGATAAAAAGCAGATAAGATCTGAGAGGGGAAATGACTTGCCCACCCTCGGAAGAAAGCTGGTTCATCTTAGTAAAAATTGCCCTCAGGCAAACTTTCAAAATAACCTTAAAAATAATTTTTTCAACAGGAAAAGTTCCAAAAAACACTATTGTTCAAAAACCATTTATGTCTTCCTTTTTTCCCTCTGTATCAGAAAGGGCCTTCCCTTGAGTTGATTGGGAAAAGGTAAGAACCCAGGCTTGAAGTGAGGATTAGAGGAGATTCTGCAAGTGTTTTCACAAAGAATGTTCCCTGTGTTTCTTTTACTTCCTGCATTTGAACATTGCTGACCTCTCTCCTCAAAGTAAAGTATTGCATCCTTGATGTGGTTTAAAAACACAACAAAATGAAAACTGGTTTACTCACCACTTGAAGACTCCTTTCCTCTTGCTGGAAAAAAACCTTCAGAATCTTAAAATGAGATAGGGTTACTTTGCAATGGTTATTTGAAAATGTACAAATCAATCAGTTATACACACAGAGAAAGAGGAGAGAGTGCTTGCCACGTACAAGGCACTATTCTAAGCACTTGACATGCATTATGTCATTGAATCCTCACAGCAACCTATGAAATTTACATTATTTTTCATCAGGAGAAGCGTACTCTTGAGATTTACTATTAAGCTACTCCCATTTTACAGAAAAAGAAATCAAGGCTGAAAGACTTTCACTTTATCAAGATCACACCAATGTTAAGTGGCCAACCCAGGCAGTCGGCTCTTTCACACTAGGCTTCACTGAAATGTCATGCACAAACACATGGGAATGCACCCTGGACACAAAGATCTGGAGTTGGGAGCCAGGGGAGCTTCCAGCCAAACATAGGTCTTTTCTGCTTCTGAAAGAGGCCACCCTGATATGCCTGAAGGCTATAGGAAGGAAAGTCTTCATCCTGCCTTTTCTGGAAAGACAGAGGGCCCCCTGAGGACTTACTAATTTAACACTAAAACTCCCCCTTTCAGAATGTAATATGTCATGAGTTAATAGTCACTACCTATTCTGAGCTGCCTTGTGATTTATTTTGTAAGCAATGCTCTGTAAAGTATAACAGTGTCTCCATTTGCTTCATCAAACAAAACTTAGGTTCAAGTTCAGATCTGCCACTTCAAAGAGATGAGACTTTGGGAAATTTCTTTAAGCACTATAAATCTGTTTCCTCATCTATAAACTGGAGAAAATGAGAATGTCTACCGCATTGGGTTGTGAGGATTAAATGAAATTATATAACCGTTCATTATAGTATTTATCCTATAGTAAGCATTTGTATCAATCCGTGAAGACTGTGGTTTAAAAAAAATCTTAATTGTGGAGCACCTGGGTGGCTCAGTCGTTAAGCGGCTGCCTTTGGCTCAGGTCATGATGCCAGGGTCCTGGAATCGAGCCCCCAGTCGGGCTCCCTGCTCAGCAAGAAGCCTGCTTCTTCTCCCATTCCCCCTGCTTGTGTTCCCTCTCTCGCTGTGTCTCTCTCTGTCAAATAAATAAATAAAATCTTTTTTAAAAAATCTTAATTGTAACAATATAGATGTCTTTCCCACTCACTATATATTCATCCCAAGATAGCTGGAACTCTGCTCTATGTCTCTTCACTTGGTGCTCTGTCATCTCAAACCTGGCCTTTTGTGGCAGAGGGTACAAGAGAGCATTGGGAGGGTAATTATACTGGTAATGAAATGTTCAGCCTGGAAATAACACACATCACTTTCCCTTCTAACTCATCAGCCAGAACAAATACACTCCTTCCCATCTTGCATCCCAACTACAGTAGGGTGAGAAAGTATAATTCTACCATGTGCCCAGAATAGGGAGTGGGGCGGGGGGATGAAAATGAATGGTAATCACCAACAATCTCATAAACAATTGCTATTCTTCTTCCTTAGGATAGCAAAGAACTTCTTTTCTGTGACTTCCAAATTTCTAGTTCATCCAGGAGACTTTAGAGCAGGTTCAACGGAGAAGGCTCTATGATCTCAGGAGTCACGTTTTGATAAGATTCAACAATATCTGCAGGCTGCACCAGGCTACAAAGGAGTTCTCTGGCTTCTTAGGACTCCACCTTCTCCTTCAGAGGAAAAAAACAAAATAAAGCAAAAACAAACGAACATAGGGCGCCTGGGTGGCTCAGTTGGTTAAGCAACTGCCTTCGGCTCAGGTCATGATCCTGGAGTCCCGGGATCAAGTCCCGCATCGGGCTCCCTGCTCAGCGAGGAGCCTGCTTCTCCCTCTGACCCTCCCCCCTCTCATGTACTCTCTCTCATTCTCGATCTCTCAAATAAATAAATAAATCTTTAAAAAAATTTAAAAAATTAAAAAAATAAAACAAAAACAAAAAACAAACGAACATAAACAAAATGCTCCCCTTTGGCATACTCAACTTGGGGTTCATAGTGGGAGGAAGCAGAATATATGCAAATAAGAGCAAACACAAGTTTTGACCATGGAACTAAGAAAATCTCTAGGAAAGATGCCTGTAGTGATGGGAAGTATCACTGACATTCTTGTTCTTGCCCCCTGCACTGCCCCCACCCCCGTCAGATTTGCTCAGCTGTGTCTTATAGAAATGATTCTTAACCTCTCTTCAACACTCCCCAAGTCATTTCAGATGAACTTGCCTTTGTGTTCTGAACAATTCAAACCTCATCTGGAGTTAATTTGACACATACCTTGCTGATTGACTGACCTACACAGAAATGCTCATCTATTTCTCTCTTTTTTTATTTCTGCTCATATTCAGTCTCATATTCTTATTATATTCTTATTTGGCCAGTCCCCTATTGTTGGGGCATTTTTTAAGAGTACGAATTTTACAGTATCATAAATATTAAAGATAGCACTAGATGTGAATAAATATTCTGGTACAAAAAATCTTCATTTGCAAATATCCTTATCTCTTGAGGCTGGAATCCTTAGGTAAAATGGTGTTAATTGTGCTCCAGAAAAGCAATCCGACCTATGTGGTAGCCTTTACCTCTACCTGTGGAAACACCAAACATAGAGCAGGTACTGAATGAAACTGCCTAATTACCGGGCATCACAGGAATCTGGCCCACCAGCATCATGGATGACATTGGGACCAAACTCTTCAAGAACCTTTTTCAGGTAAATATATATATATACCTCACAATTTCCCCATTTAGTAACTGTAACAAAGCGGCCTGATTTAAAATAATGATTATAGGGCGCCTGGGTGGCTCAGTCAATTAAGCACCTGCCTTGGGCTCAGGTCACAATCCCAGGGTCCTGGGACTGAGCCCCACTTCTGTGGGCTCTCTGCTAAGCAGGGAGTCTGCTTCTCCCTCTGCCCCTCACCCTGCTCTCATGTTCTCTCTCTCTCTCTCTCAAATAAATAAATAAAATCTTTACAAACAATAAATAA
The DNA here is from genome assembly GCF_029215605.1 of Mirounga angustirostris. Taxonomy (NCBI): domain Eukaryota; kingdom Metazoa; phylum Chordata; class Mammalia; order Carnivora; family Phocidae; genus Mirounga; species Mirounga angustirostris. Next base: position 64,994,089 of record NW_026991717.1, on the reverse strand, counting down.
AATAATGATTATAGGACTATGTAGCATAGAGAAGAAAGTTTATAATTCAGGAAGTGAAGATAGCAGACACAAGGATGACAAGCACACTTTTTAAAATGATCACAAAAAGGACTGTTGGGGACTACATAAAAAGTACCCAGTATGGAGAGAATAGAAGCAATTTTTTCCTTTAATCTTCCAGAATTTTAGAATATGGTTATATCGCTTTATAATAATCTAAAAAAACAAAAAAACCGTTAAGTAAAGCATCACACATGTGATGAGAATCCTCTCCGGAAAAGCTCTGTAGCAGCTGCTCTTTGAGAAGTTCCCTGGGGACTTTGCTGCACTTGAGCCAGCCCCGGTTGCCTGGATGTGGAGACCACATTCGGGTTCCTCAGGGTTTTCTTGTTGCTGCTTCCTCCCCCTCCAACAGGGAACCAACCACCCTGGTGGCTAAACAAACAATGCAATGTCGTGCATCACCATCAGACCCAACTGGGAGGCCTCCTGAAGGCCCAAGACCTCCGAGAGAGGGGCCTGAACTGGCAGGGGGGTTTCAGAGCAAGAAACCATTTAAAAGAAACAGGAAATGAGTCCCTCAAACCCAAACCATGTGGAAAGACAGGCCACATCATTTAAACAAACCAACAATAATACAAGTCTTTATAAATGCCCTGTTACTCCCAAATTCCTGAAAATCATTTGCAGCCCAATAAAGAAAATCCATTTATTTAACATACATTTCTTGTGTACCTATGTGGGTCAGCTCCTGGGATTATCTTAAGGTTTCAAATTAAATATCATCCCTGGCCCCCCAAACCCCACATACATTCTACTGAAAGGGGTAGACATGCAAATAACTCATCCAGTCTGGCAATGGGATAAATTTAACCCCAAAGAGGCAGCACATGTCTCTATGTTAACAAAAGGGGCAAGGGCAAGGGCCCACTAGATCTGCAGAAAAACTTCCCAGGCTAGGGATGAGAGACAGCCGCAAGAAGGTGAGGAGGTAAGATGGTAGAGACTGCATAACAACTCTCTCCAGGAGCTTAGCTGACAGGAAAAGAGAAAAGACAGGAGGATAATAGCTTATGTTGGAATTCAGGATCAAGGGAGGATAATTTCCCAGGTGGGAGAGGCCTGAATATGTTTACATGTTGAGAGGAAGAATTCAGCAGAGAAGAAGTTGAAGATACAAGATAGACAGGGCAGATGGGAGGGGGTGCCATTTGGCGTGAGTTTAACTAGTATTATCTCTTCCTCTTGAAATTTTTACCCTAATAAATTGCCAAACGTTCCTCCCTGTATAAAGAGCTCTATTTTCCAGCTTGGTTTTAGCGGGATGCTACATCTAAGACCCTATCTCATGTAAATCTGGCACTTTTTAAATAACAATGATCTTTTAGGATTTATAGATTTGTCTACTCTCAAAGGCATCAAATTAATGGCTATTTGATACTTCTCTTTGCCTTTGCCTAAGGATCTCCTCAAGATCATTACCTCAACATGACCTTAAAGTTGCAGATGCCAAGAAACAAAGATGTACTGTAAATCACTGCATTCAGAGAAAACTGGTTATCTGTAAGTTAGAAGGAAAAAAGGAAGTAGTTGTCTTAGAGAATGTTACAGCTTTCTCTTCTTGAAGTGTTTGGTTTTATTTCCTTTTCACCCATTTTAAATTATTTATTCTTTCAAAACCCACTGGTTTATTACAGATACACATCTGGTGACTAAACATGGGTAAAATCTTTTTATTTTTATTTTTTTTTAAGATTTTATTTATTTGAGAGAGAGTGAGAGAGAGAGCACACAAGTGGGTGGAAGGGCAGAGGGAGAAGCTGGGCTTGATCCCAGGACCCTGGGATCACGATCGGAGCCAAAGGCAGACGCTTAACCAACTGAGCCACCCAGGAGCCCCCCAAACATGGGTAAAATTAAAAAGATGAAAACATTTCTTGATAGAAATATTGCTTTTTCTATTACTTAGTTACTTGTTTATCTTTTTCTTTAGTTAATGCTAAACTAATGCTAATTTCCTAAAAAACAGATAATTGAGTGGCAAAGACAATAATGAAATGAAACAATCCTTTGCAAGGAATTTTTCAAAGTCTCTTCAAATATAAAACTTTCTACAGAATCCTAGTGGTCAAAGGAAATTATAGGATACAGGGTCCCGTCAACTTGAATAGCAAATCTTATTTTATCTATTCTCCATTTTTTTAGAGATAATGTTACAGTCTAAAAACAAACACTTCCTGTTGCAGTGAGCAGTAGACTACCCTTTAGTGCTAACATGTAAGATATTTATTCTTTCACTTTTGCTCAAAACCGGCACCCAAACTAGCATTGATAAACTAAGGGACCATGGAATGGTATCGAAGCAGAGAAGCTGACAACACCAATGGGTTTTCATTCAGGCCATAATTCTGTTCCTGAAAGAAAAATAGAAAATATTTTCCTTTTAATTGCATTATTGCTTTAAAGCCATCTCTTCTTAGACTGATTTTCAATTAACAGTCTTTTTTTAAAATTTAGCCAGATTTTCTCTACCCAGCTTCCTCATCACTCATTTAGCAAGAAATTGTCTATAAACAAATGTGTAGTACCAGTGAGGGACAAGAGAAGGACAGTCTGTAACAGAAACCCTTCAGGGAGTTGTTTTGCAAAGGAAGAATGCTCCCGTTAGGTGAATAACCATCCCATTATTTACTTATTTTGTAAATTTCGCTCTTCTGTATTACGTTTTCTTAAAACAGAACATTCCTAAACAGAAGAAGCCTACCAGAGAAGCACTTAACTCTAACATTTCTGAAAACATAAAAACCAAAATGCAACTTATCACATCAGTACACTGTAAGGGATTTGGCCAAATTTAATCAAATTAGTCATAAGGGAAAAAAAAGGAGATACTTCTAGATATTTCCCTATTCATTAAATTTCAGATGTTTACAAAAGCCCATTTCTTGACCTTTTTCTCACTCAATACTCAAATTTTGCAGGAGTTTGTTTACTTTTTGGATTGTTAAGACCTCTCAGAATATTTTCAAATACATAGTTATTATTTAAGGATTGAAAGGAGTTTTAGGAGACCATTATCTAAAGCAAATTTAAGAAAGAAAAAGGACTGCTCTTGTATCAGTTCTTGTCAGTATGTATCAAACCTCTAGGCAGGTTATGATGCAGGGATTCCATTCTGAAGTAAATATTGGATTATGAGTATGCTGTGAAATACTGTGATTTGCTCACTTCCAAACAAATGGATATCTCACAAAGCTGAAAACATAAGGCATCTAGGAGGCTTCTAAGAAACATTTACTGAACATTTATTTTGTGCAAGGCAGTGCTAGATGCCATGCAGGATTCAAAGACAAAGAAGCCACAGACTGTGTTTTCTAACCACTGTTAATGCCCAATGCCTGGATGAAAATAAAAGGGTAGGCAAAAGGGGGCGGGAGGGGTGGTGGTGAAGGGGAAGCCTTTCAGAAAAAGGAAATAAAGAGGGGAGGTAGTAGGGACAAATCTAATTTGCCAAGTGCCATGTAAACAACAAAAGCATTGCTTTTGTTTTGTTTCTTTAAAGATTTTTTATTTATTTATTTGAGAGAGAGAGTGAGAGAGCACTAGCAGGAGGGAGGAGCAGAAGAAGAGGGAAAAGCAGGCTCCTCACTTAGCAGGGAGTCTAATGCTGGGCTCCATCCCAGGACCCTGGGATCATGACCTGAGCTGAAGGCTTAACCAACTGAGCCACCCGGGCACCCCGTGCTACTTTTGAATAGCTTGATAAATAAGGATTTTTCAAGAGACAAACACCCAAACTGGACAGGATTGAATGATTGCTCTTATTGATCAATTCAGGCATGCTACATATAATGCAAAAGAACTAATGATGAATATAGCTCAAAATTAGAGAAGTTTTAGCCCCTGACACTTGATAAACATAAGAACAGTAACTCAATTGCATTTGGTTCTGTGTATCTCAAAATTCTACTCCAGGCTATTCTGAGAAACCACAAGATAGCTGTAGCTCAGTTTTGTAAACTCACACAAGGGCAAAACCATGTCCTAAGGTTTGCTTTGTGCCACTAGATTGATGGGACCTCTCTGGAGTAGGATTATACTGTTACCTGAATGTCAAGTTGCCATGATTTTGACTCTTGGATCCCCCTGAGTTAAGCTGTAATAAACACAGAGCTCAAGAACCCAAATTATACTAGGTTTTTTTTTTTTAAAGATTTTATTTATTTATTTGAGAGAGAGAGTGAGAGAGAGAAAGAGCACAAGAGGGGGGAGCAGGAGAGGGAGAAGCAGACCCCCTGCCGAGCAGGTAGCCCGATGCGGGACTCGATCCCGGGACTCCAGGATCATGACCTGAGCCGAAGGCAGTCGCTTAACCAACTGAGCCACCCAGGCGCCCCAAATTATACTAGTTTTTACTGAAATACAGACAAGGTGGTGTTTTTAAACCTCTAATAAGTAAATTGTTAATTCACACGTCCAGGACATTGAAGCCCTCTCCGAAAAAAAGCCAGCATATCTTAGAAAAGGTATTTTACTCTCTGAAAGTGCCCAGCTCAACTGTTCCATTAAGGACAAATGAACATTATAAAGTCAGCAGGGACTGATGCTAAGGACTATTCATCTTGGATGAACAGAATAGAAAGCAGGTATCAGTTATTTTACCATCCGGAAGTAATGTATGATCTAGAACAGGGGTTGGTGCACTACAGTCCACAGGCCAAATCCAGTCTCCCACCTGGTAAATAAAGTTTTATTGGAACCCAGCCATGTTCATTCATTAATGTGGTACCCATGGCTGCTTTGGGGCTATGAGGGAAGCGTTGAGTAGCTGCAACAGAGACCATATGGTTCACAAAGACTAAATATTTACTATTGGGCCCTTTAAAGAAAAGATTTGCTGACCCTGGTCTAAGGGAGTGTGGAAAATCATATCTATTTGAAATACTACATAAAAAATTACATAATCTTTTTTTTTTTTAAGATTTTATTTATTTATTTGACAGAGAGAGACACAGCGAGAGAGGGAACACAAGCAGGGGGAGTGGGAGAGGGAGAAGCAGGCTTCCCGCAGAGCAGGGAGCCTGATGCGGGGCTCTATCCCAGGACCCCGGGATCATGACCTGAGCCGAAGGCAGACGCTTAACGACTGAGCCACCCATGTGCCCCAAAAAACATGGTTAGCCTCCCCATACCACTTTAGATTTTGAAGAGTCTGATCTGCTACTATATATACATATATATTGGTCAAAGGAGTTTCTTCCGCAGTTTAGGGCTCGGTTCTGTTTTCAACATTTATCCTTCTGTGTGAGGTTCTTCCCTCTGAACAATAGATAATATTTCAGCCCACTTAGCTATTAATTCTATCCTTGGATTCCTTTCAGTATATTTGGGTTGGGTTTTTTCCTAGTGTGTCTCTGGAAACGTGTTGTTCTATATTTATTCCGCACATGACTGGTTCAGTGTGCTTCATTTTACTTCCTTCCTTAATAATCTATTTTGTTAACAGTGTTTATTTTTTCCTCCCATCTTTATCCTGTTGCAGTTATTTTTAAAGTGCTACTGATTCCCTGACACCCAAACTGCAAGGTAGAGTATGTCAGATCTGCTTCTCCCTAGGGTTGTCAAAAGGTCACATGAATCTGCTTCTTTTAAGATATTGCCCCTGAAAAATCTGCCTTCTTATAAAAGGTCCTTTCTGACTGGATTGAAACTACAGATTTTAGTGAATATCTAATTATGTTACTTTTCTTATGTTGGGAAATATTTATAGGTATGTGTTGTTAACACCAATAAAAATTCCAAAGGTTGAAAAAAAAAAAGCAGCAAACCCACTTTACATTAAATCACCTATGTTAAGTATTATCATGTGGCATTATACGCAAAACCAAAATGAAACAAGCATCTTTTCTCTAAGATGGAAAATATGGGCTGAATTATGTCCTTTAAAGTGCATTCACAAACAGCTAGCTAAATGATTATGCCAAGAGAAGATTGATTGATTATTTGGTGTCAGCCTGTTTCAACCTCATTCAGGCTAGTGACCCATCCCGACGTTCCACAATCAAAGCTCCCCTTTTCAACATTTTTATTCTGATTTACATGAAAGCATCAGCAACTTGCTGGTTGGAAGGGATACCCAACAGGGAAATAAGCACCTTGCTGAAATAAACAAGATGAAATTAATAATAATCAATGTAAAATTCTACCTTTAAGTTTTATAGAATCAGTTGTTTAGTATCTTATTAGGAATTTACATTGGTAAATTGGTGAAGTAACTCATGTCAACAAATGTATCAAAACAGTGCAAATATAAAAGCCACAATTTTAAAATGGCTTAAAATAATAAAAGAATGAGTCTTTGACTATGTTTATAAGACTCTACTATTCCTATTAAGATTAGTTCTATTCTGTGTTGGGCAACTCACAAATATTTCCCTGTCTCTGTCTCTCTCTCTCTCTTTGTCTCCCTCTTTCTGAACACAAGGAAAAAAGTAGACTTTTCTGTTTTAGTGAATTTGGTCCTGGTCATGTGATTTGCTTTGGTTAAAGAATTGTAAGCAGAAGTCAGATGTGTCCCTTACTTATTCCAGGAGAACAAGTCTTAAGCTTATAAGCTTTGCCATATGTTCTTTTCTTTCTGCCACTATGACCAGCAACATATGCACAGTGGCTTTCCTATCTGCTTGGGGGCTAGAGCAAAGATGACGATGACAACATGGAGCTCCCAGCCAACCTCAAATGGCCATGTAGAATGAGCCACTGAGATTTCAGAGTTGTTGGTTATGGAACCATAATCTAGCCTATTTTCTATTAGCACAGTCAAGACCATTCTGGAATATTATATTCCTGTGTTTTAAGTCCAGAGGCTGATGCCTGAAATGAAAAAGAGGAAAGACTCCCCTATGGAAGAAAATTGGGCTCCTTAAAAAACACTCCAAAGAACAGATATAAGTGAAGGTTTAAGTTTATTAGATGGAGCAAATTTACAACCACAAAGGCTTTCCAACAATGGAATGGACGGGCTTATCAAGTGATGAGTTCCTTTTCAACAGAAGTGTTTAAAGAGTAATTAAATGGCAGAGATCTATGGGGAAAAGTAAAGCTAGGAATAAGGCTGAGTGAGATAATTTCTAATGTCCCCACAATTTCTGAGATTATAAAACTAAAGCATATCTAACAATACTCATTTCACATGTTAACATTTCCAAGGCTATAACAACTCATTCCTTCAGCTTTGTATATTGGATGTAAACAAGTAAATATATGATTATTTTTTCTTAATAATCATTGCCAAAAGCCCATAGCTCTCCCAATGGCTTTCAGATACCTCTCCTTTCCCACATTGGGGTAACTGATCTATAGTTCCCTATGATAGTTTTAGAAAGATTTCTATCATCCCCACAGTGTTGGGAATGATGGCTTTAGTTTTATCCCTGACAGGTCCTGTAATTTAAAATTAAATGCTGCACTTATTTGCTAAGGCTCTTAGGTTATGAAGTTTCTTATTTTGAAGATTAGTAATAGTCCTAGAGAAAAACTTGTGTGCCTCCCTGATAAGGAAGCCTAGGAAATGCCCCCACATAGACACTGAAACAACTTCCTGGTTTTCAAAGTGAAAATTCTTGTGCTGATAGAGTATCAACCTACCTCCAACGCATTTTAGAAAGATGAACAATCTCAGCTTGTTTATTTCCTCTAAAATGCTGATAGCAAAAAAATGTTGCAAGACTGCGTAGCCTTTTTAGACCACAATTTATGTTACTAATATTAGGCACAATGAAAGCATTAAGACAGAAATATTTAATATTTTGCTAACTTGTAGAAACTGTCATTTGTATTGCCCATAATTTCATTTACTTTACAATATTCCATTTGCCTCTGGTATTTGACAATACTCTATGAACACTAAATACACTATAAGAGAAAATAATGCAAAAATAATAGAAGACTAAACACTTTATACTCTATCAGACAATATCATGGGATCGTTTGTAAGATAAATTGTCCAAACACTTCATCTCTGTTTGCTTTATATACAAAAACATCTCAAGTATCAAAGATTGAAATTTTTGTTGTTGTAGCAAGCTCCAAGTGTAGAATAGATGTATTTAAGGAAGCAGGAAGAGATAGATGTGGTCAGGTTGACAAAGGTCATCACTAAAGCAATATAAAAGCAGTGGTTAAGAACCATACTCTAGAATCTGGCGGAACTGGGTTTGTATCTGTGCTCCCTCAGTAGTAACTATGTTGGCTTGGGCAAGTTATTTAACCTTTCCAAATGTCAGGTTCTTTATCTATAAGGTGGAGATAATAATAGCGTATACCTTAAAGAGTTATCCTGTAAGTGAAGTGAGACAATATTTTAATTATCTCAGTGTCTTGTAGTAACCTTATCAATTACCTACTGCATATCAAGTCACTCTAAGACTTAGTGGCTTGAAGTCTGTTTATTTGCTAATGATTCTGTGGACTGGTAATTTGAGCTGGGCTCATGTAGGTAGTTTTACCTCTTCACATGGCAACAGGTGGACTCCTCCATACATTTACAGTCAGTTGACATTTTGGTTGGGGATGGCCTGTCCCTGGATGTCCTCAATCACATGTCTGGACACTCATGTAGGATAGTTAGAAAGGCCAGAATGGCCGGAATGGTCTCTTTCCAAATGCTGCCTCTCTCTGTATGGCATTTCATCCTAAAGGAGGTTAGCCTGGGATTGTTCACCAGCAGTAGTATTCCCAAAGGGCAAAGCTCAACGCATTAAGTGCTTTACCAACCCTCTTCTTGCATCATGTTTGCTGATATCCTATTGGGTAAAGCAAGTCACATGGTCAAGTCCAGAGTCATTGTAGGAGCACACTACACCGTTGTACATACCAAGAGCCACAGTTCATTGAGGGTCATTTCTTTGTTGCCACTGCAATAATTTAGTAAACTAACTTAGTAAATGCTAGCTGTCTTTATCATCATCATCAACACTAGCACCACCACCACCATCATCATCATCATCTATTCAGGACATACTAATCTGAAATAAGTTATCTTTGAAGGAATAAAGAGTTTCAGATTTTCAAGGTCAGCAACTTGCAGATACACAATCCACAAGTATTTGTTGAACACTTAAGTATACCTGTTTTTTCCTGGATGTGGGGATACACAGTCAACAAGGCCCTGCCCTCAAGGAACTTATGTTCTAGAAAAGAAAGAAAAGAAAACTTGAGAAAGAATGGTAAACATATGGAATGTTCAGAGACAGTGGACAATATTGGGGCTTTTATACTGAAGTTTTGGACCTACTGAGAAATGTCACCTCTCAAATACATCTTACGGAAACTGTTGGCCTTAATCAGCCAGGGTTAGATAAGATAGAAGAGTAGAAAACTAGCATAGTGCATGATCAGCTGTGTTATTCAGTAAGACCTGACTACAAGGGCAATTCCTTTTACTCCTTTAGGGAACTTAATCCCCTCTCCCCCTGCAGATGCCTTCAACTTTGGTATTTAGGTAGAGTTTCATTCTTAGGCTAGTTTGGGGTTCAGAAGGAATATCCATGCTCTAGTCTAGAGCTATATGAAGGCATTAGCTCATAAAGCAATGTGATCAGATTCAGTGTTCCTTGAAACTCTACCTAGGCAATTTCCTACAATAAAGGATTAGAAGTCCAAGGCCCTAAAGTTCAGAATGTCTTTGGGCCATCATCTTGGAATAAATCACTGGATTATCTGATTTAGAAGCAGTCTGAGAATCCCTGGAAAGTATAAGCATGTCCAAGGACCAACCTGGCATTTTAAGGCATTAAGCCTATAGGCCCAGGACAATGAAGAGGCTGTGGCAGCATGCTTGGTATCAGGAGGAGACAACAGAGCAGCAGGAACCCAGGTATGTTGGTTCCATACAACACTGACAGAAAATGGAGAACCAAAAATTCCAACAAACAATTTACTATTAATGTTAAAATTGAAAGTGTGGAGTTAAAAACAAAAAGGAAGTTCTATTCTATACATAAAGAAATGAGATTGGAAGGTTTTTGAAGCCATGAGCCATTATCATTTCAGCTTAACATTGGTTGGGGACCTATGATGTACCAAGCATATAATCCAGGTCCAGATTCTAGGAATATACAGATGAATAGAGTATGAATAGAATATAATCTTCAGGTAGACTGACTAAGCAAAGAAAATGATCACAAGTAAAGTTGGGTCAATCAAGAATCAGAATACAGGAACTGGTTGATGTCATACCACAAAATATGTTGTTTTGACATGGTCTGGAGTCAGTTCCTCTAGCTGAAGCCTTCCTTGACCACAAGCAATGAGTCATTCCTTCCTCCATTCCTCCAGTTTTCTGTTCTATATTCTCTACTATAGAACTGATCCTATTCTACCTCTTCATGTCTGGTTTTTCCTAGGTTATCTCTCTGCCTTCTAGCACAAAGTCTGGCACATAGCAGGCATCTAATAAATGTGTTTTAATTATATGCTTGATTAGATGAATAAAAGAGTGAAGAAACCTGCCTCGTGTGAAGCCTTTCTTGAAACATGTCTGAGTTGGAATGAAACACACCATTCACTCATCTTACAACATTCTCTTTTCATATCTTCAGTATATAACTTGATATAACACCACAGAACTTCATAAAGTGATGACTAGCCAATTTAATAATTTTAATTATCAAGAAACCTATGGGAAATAAATCTTTTCATTATAATAATAGTTCATTTGTTTACCGGATGCTTCTTTAGGGCAGAAGCAAAAAAGCATAGTCAAGGGAAAATAAAAGTTAAGCATTTTAGGAAAACTGATCCACAAGGAGCTTCATCTTTCTATATGATGGTTTTCATATCCACTTCAAGGATGGGTTTTAGCTCTCTCTCTCTCTCTCTCTCTCACACACACACACACCCCTAATGTGTTATGTTAGTCTCATTAACAGGTGCCTTTCAGCTATTTCCTTTTTTAAAAACAAGAAGTATTGAGTCAGCAATTTGGCCAGGGGGAAAGCTCTAAACCATGACTATTAATAATGAAGACTTCCTAATGTTGGTAAATCTGTTTCCCCTTTCGAAGACAGAGAAGGCAAGCTACTAGAAGTTAGTATACTCATAGAATCAAAAAGATTTAGGAAAAACTGCTTCTAGAAGTCTTGGTTTAGTTAAAAATTTGAACCACATATTTTGGAACATGTCCCCAAGTTCTTTACATTGGCTATTAACAGAGGGAGCTTCCATTTCAGGATAAAAGCTAACAAAAAATGTCTCTGTTCTAAGTACTGTGATAAAATTAGTATTCAACCCCAACAACAATGCTGAGATGAAGTGAGGAGTGGAGATCTGGTCTTTCTGACGTAAAGGGAATGATCTTCACTGTCACTTTATACTGTGTCCCTCTGAGATCCCTAATTCAGGATAACCATAGTTGAAACATGGATGGAGTCTCTAGTTGAAAGAACAGAAGAAATGTGTTCCATAACTTTCTCATTTACCTTGCTGCGAGAGGAAAGATTGTGTTTCTCCAGATGTCCCAGCAATAGGATCCAAGGTTTGGGACTGAACATCGGATAACCTATTACGTATTTCCTCGTTCTGCTTACATTTTAAGGTGTTGGTTCATCACTAAAAGACAAAGGCATTTAAACTATCTTGCTGACAACCCATTCTGGCCCAAACCACCACATTCACTTGAAATAAGAAGTGTGTGCAGTGGCTCAGGGTGACCCAGTTAAGAGCAGTCCCATTTAAAGCTGTTAAGTGTGGTTTCTTTTTCAGTGAGGTCATCCTGTTAATCCCTCTGGACTGAAACAGCCTATAAAGCAGCCTCTCTAACAGCTTATCTCAGTCCATTGCTTGGTGGACTAAAGGGCTTGACTATTTAGGAGTGCTCTCTTAAAGAAAGAAGAAGGAAGAGGTTGGTAGCAAGGGGGAAGATAGGTAAGAAGAACTCAAGCAGTAAAATGCTAGTCACGTGGAGAAACTACTCAAGGGATTGCAAAAGAACACAGAAAGAGGCTGGAAGCATGTACAAGGGGGAAGTTTGCAGGCTCCTCATCCACTTCCTCACCATTCAGTAAATCTGTCCTTGCTTAGAAACGAACTGTAAAAAAGGGGAAGATACAAGAAGGAGCGCATTCAGAGCATGAGTTCCTGTGTTCCACCATGGGAAAATGAAGAGCTGTAACTGCCCAGGGCAGTTTCCTCTGGTTCATAAAGCATCAGAGTGATGCCTTTCCTGAATACATGTGTAAAAGAAAAAGGTATATTCCTTATTAAGAATATTGCCATTGAAATATTATGCAGCCATCAAAAGGAATGAGATCTTGCCATTTGCAATGACGTGGATGGAACTGGAGGGTATTATGTTGAGTGAAATAAGTCAAACAGAGAAAGACATGTATCATATGATCTCACTGATATGAGGAATTCTTAATCACAGGAAACAAACTGAGTGTTGTTGGAGTGGGGGGTGGGGTGGGAGGGATGGGGGGACTGGGTGATAGACACTGGGGAGTGTATGTGCTCTGGTAAGCGCTGTGAATTGTGCAAGACTGTTGAATCTCAGATCTGTACCTCTGAAACAAATAATGCAATATATGTTAAGAAAAAAAAAAAGAAGAAGAAGAAGAAGAAGGTAGCTGGAGGGGAAGAATGAAGCGGGGGAAATCGGAGGGGTAGACGAACCATGAGAGACAATGGACTCTGAAAAACAAACAAGGTTCTAGAGGGGAGGGGGGTGGGAGGATGGGTTAGCCTGGTGGTGGGTATTTAGGAGGGCACATTCTGCATGGAGCACTGGGTGTTGTGCACAAACAATGAATCATGGAACACTTCATCTAAAACTAATGTTGTAATGTAAGGGGATTAACATAAGAATAAAAAAATTAAAAAAAAAAAAAAGAATATTGCCATTGAGAAGTTTCTAAATCAGAAACTTTGGGTGGAGTGGGGAGGGTGTGACCAGCAATCTTTGTTTTAACAAAGCCTTCAGGTACAGTTAGAGGACCAATGGCTTATATGCCTTAATCTCTCCCACAGTCTCCAGTATGAAAAGATAATCAAAGCCATATGAGCTTGCTTCAATTCAGACCATGAGATGTTAAAGGGATAAAATATATCTAGATTTACTGATTGCTAAAATGAAAAATAAGATGTATAATAGTATGAAGGGAATGATATCACATAAACAGTTATTCTCCGTCTCTATCTGCTGTTTGTCTATGAACAGAATATTTCTAAAGGAACTGTAAACAACAGTTACATCTAGGGATCAAGATATTTGGGGATGGGAGAGAGGAAAGTAACATTTACTTTTTACACTTATAACATTTTGTACCTTTGTTTACCATAAGAATTCCTTCTTTTTATACTTTTATATTTTTAAGGTTTCACAGTCAATTCTGATGATCAACTGGAATTAGGAACCACTGCAGAAAACTAGTTGTTTTCATTAGTGTAGCAGCTGTTAAGTGACTGTTAAAACATTTTTGTTCATTGACCCTGTGGATTCTCTCAAGCTCACTGTTTTTTGAAGCTTCTTTGAAGTCCTGCTCCAGAAAATATGTGCATTCAAGATAGGACCATCTTTGGGGGAACCACCAGTCTGCCAAGACCAATCATGGAGCTCTATGTCACAGGATCTTCTCAAATCCATTGCACAAGTTCAAGGTTCCTCACACTCAGATTCAACAGCAGTGTGGCCAAATTCAGGAAGGAGATACTGAGAAATACAATTTGGTTTACCCAGGGGAATTCAGTTGGCAAAGATCAAAACTACTCATCTAAGAGGGTCTAGCTTGCTCCCTCCACGGAGATCAGCATACCCTGTTAGCATCCAGGAAGGAAAATAATTTTCTAGAGCTGAAGAAATCTTTGTCAGCACTCAGGCTGTCCTTTCCATTTATCCAGAAGCAGGAAGAACCCCAGGCAAATTTTTAAGTGTCCTAAACTTATCTCCTCTTTCTAAGCCTTATCTCCTCTAAGCCTCTCCCATCCTCTCCCATCCTCCTTCTGCCTAAAGGAAACTTGAACCTTTGTGCCTGTACCCTGGAGTCCTCAAAACTGACATCAGACAGCTCAGGATCTCTATTGCAGTATCCACACAAGCCTGCCCACCACAAAGCATCTTCAAAACTATTCCTTTCAACATCAAAGTTTTACCTTCTCCCCTCCGTGTCCCCAGCCAATTGTTTTGTCCCCTAATAGTCTAATCTTATTTAGCTGTAACTGAAGAAAGCAATTCCAGAAAGTCACACCAAGAGTTACATCAGTAGTTCTCAATCTTAGTGTCCTCAACCCCCAACATACCTGGGAGATATGACACATGGAATAGTGGGGGAAGAGAGGAGACAAGAGGGACTATATCAGAATTTTAAGGAAGATGAAGCATGTGGTTTGAAAGAGCCCGCAGTTCTGATTCATAGTCCTTGAGTGACTTCTTTTGAGAGTCACTGGGTTAGCTAGATATTAATTTCATAGTTAACATCCCAGGACTATTTATGTGTTAATGCAGCAATTCTTTAAACCACAACTGAATCTCTAATTACAGAACTACAGGCATGTTGCTGGTGGAGAAGATATTTTGGAAAAAGGGTTTCTGGGTTTCTCCCAAATACGTCATACTGATGGGTGCATATGTCTCCTCACTTATGCCAATCCCTAAGGACCCTTCCAGCTCTGAACAAGGGGCTTTCTCTCCTGCTCAAAATTTTGCTAAAGGTTTGCCAAAAATCTTTCAGAACCTCCCCAGTAGGTCACTTGAAATTCCACTTATTGGGCCAGTCCTGCCAAAGTAAGGCAGGAGAGGAAAACTATGCATTCTATCACTTCTTCATTTTTAATGGTATTGACTCTTGAAACCCAGACGAATGCTAGCTTCCATAAGCTTCTCTCCACAGATTGATATTTTAAGTCTGGAATGCTAAGAACTAACAACCTTCATTGTGCCCTTGTGGATAGGACATAGTTTACCTGACCTAGAATAGGCAGCTCTGTTTTTCTGTTGGAAATCTTGGAAACCAACATGGAAAATATAACAACAGTAGCCTCATAAAACAAGGAAACATCCACCCACAAATATTATTTTAGAGCCCACAATATCACAAATGCTTTGTTTTCATTTTGGTCACTTTACTTTCCTACAACACCTCAAAAATACCCACTTCTGGAGCCCTTCTAACTCCACTTCAATATTCATCTACATATCATCACCCAAACCAATCTCCAAACATCTTTGCTATCACAGAAACTGGAAATGGCACCACTATTATAAAAGCAAACAGCAAGCCTATAAGTGAATCTTAAAGACATTACTAAACAAATGTTTTGGTTTAGCACAATTCGACTGGGATCATGTAGAATCAGAATAACTAAACAATCATTCTTAGAGTGAAAAGATAGTAGTCCAAGAGTCTAATCACATTTTTCATTGAGATCCACCACAGAAAAGACGAATGTTAATGGTTCCAGCCATTAAAATTCCAGCCGGAGATCTAGAGGATGGATCTGATGCTGCTTCGCCAAGAAAGGCTGTAGTCATTTACTAAAGCCCAAATGTTGACCAAAGCCTCAGAGTGGAATTCAACTGAAATTCCGGCACTCATAAGCTGTAACCCTGAGCTGTCTAATTGGGATTTAACACATATCTTAAAGCAGTTTTTGTTTTATGTAAATCTCATTGGTTGCAAATAACAGAAGTCCACTTGAACCAACTTAATTAAAAGTGGGGAGGGGTGTATTATAAAGCTATCTCATGGATCCCCAGGGCAGGGAGAAAAGGCCTTATAAGGATTAGAGTCAGACACCGGAAAATTCTCAGGAACTAAGGCAATGGTATATCTCTCTTTCTCTCTCTCCGCCCCTTCATTCCCCTTTTCTCTCTCTCTCTCTCCTTTCCCCCCTCCTTCTCTTTCTCTTTCCCCTCCTCTCTCTCCCACCCCTCTGTTCCCTCTCCATCCTCCCTCTTTCCTCCTCTGTCTCTCTCCTGCCCTCCTTTTTCTCTCTTCCTCCTTCCCCATAGTTTCACATCTCCACCTTTCTCTGAGGCTTTGCTTCCATCTTACCTGTCAGCAGAAGCACTTTCTTTGCTTCTCCATGCACAGGCTACAAAAGACCACCTTTCAATCATCAGAGTCTAACCAAAGGCTCAGTTGCAAACTCCTGGGGAACAATCAGATTGGTCCACAATGGGTAAATTCTCTCTTTCTGATTGGATCAAAGGAGATACAGAGAGGCAGAGACAGTATAAAGATGGCTTCTGGGGCTCCACTTCCTGAGGAGCTGGGAAGATACTAGTTATCCCTCTCACTGAAAAATATTTAAAAATGTAAAGGTCACAAATTGACAAATGGAAAAACCATTAGGCTAAACCTTTAGGAATTCTTTCTCTTCCTAGTTTGTTTCCAGTAACATGAGAACTTATAAAATATCCTTTAGTGTTGTCTCTTGGGGAAAAAAATACATATATACTAACAAGATAAATTTTTTTTGGTATAGTTGAAAAATTCGTGGACTAGGAAGGTTCAGGATACTCAGGCTCCACTGCTAACCAGCAATGTGTAAACATGATTCCCTGCTACCACCTGGGTCTCCTCACTTATGCCAATCCCTAAGGCCCCTTCCAGCTCTTACATGCTAATTCTGAGATGTTAACATCTACACTTGTAACAACTATTTGAAGAAGAGAGTTATCGGACTTGTGGGGTTCCTTTGGGAAGAATATTCATTCAGAGCAGAGATCAAATAGGTCTGCATCTTTGGTTTTATAGTTAGTATTTTGGAACTCTGGAGACTAGATTCATGGGATAAATTGCTTGCATATTGGTAGCTTCATTCATTCTTTCAAGCTATTTGGGTGCCAATTATGGGAGTCTCTAAAGGAACTGGAGTACCAAAAGTGAGTTAATTTATCTTACACTCACCAACAAAATTAGTCTCTCTCCAGGGCATTCAAACAAACTTGCTAAATTGGGCATTTTTTGTGGCACTTAAATTCCAGTGTGCATTCAAAATAATAACCCCAATGACAATGCACATCACCTTATTAGGCTCTGCTCTGGGAATTTGTGCAAGAGTGATAGTGAAAGAGCATTAAACAAAGAGAACATCCTGAAGCCTACTTACTCATTTCCTCTGATGGAAATCAATAAGCTTTTGACCACCACCAACACTATCAAAAAGCAGATGCTCAGCAGACTGGCCACACCTTCAATTTCACATCCCCTCCCATTAGAACTGTTGAGTGTGGCTTTTGAACCAGGCCGGATCAATCAGATATAACAGAAGATCTTTCTTGTCTTCTCTAGCACAAATTTCCACTCTAAAAGGAAAATGTGTTCCTATTTTAGAAAGATTGATAATAAATCAGGGAAGTGATACATCCACCATGTTTGTTTTTCTTGCATATATTCTACTTTGCAACTGGAGATGTTTAGGATAGTCAATTGGGAATTTTATTATTCGAAATATTATTTTACAAATGGTCTCTCACTCAAAGAAATATTATTGTTACCAAGAAAAAATATTTTGGTTGTATGTTCAGTCGTGATGTACATAGCAAAGTGAGCACAAATGTTTGGCACATAATGGGTGAGTGATAAATGTATGCTTCTCTTCTTTTCCTGAGCTGAATCAAATGTACAAGAAAAAAGAGAGAAAAAATCTGGAATTTTAAAGGAATTTGCTCACAAGGCTGTAATATTTCATTCAACTTTAATTGTAATCCCCCCCCATGATCTCAAAGTATTTTCACATTTATTATTGACCTTTCATAATCACCATGTGACATAAACAGGACTAAAAATTATCAACTCCATTCCTTAATGAAAAAATTTGAGCATAGAATGGGCAAGGGACTTATTCAGATTTTTAACAACTCAATAGTAGGATAGAATTCAGAGTCTCTGACTCTGGTTTATCAACCAAGTTACAATACCTCATTAGGAATCCAGTATCAACAAGCCCTGTGTAACTGGCTATAAAATGTTTTCCTTAAAGGACTAGATTGTATTCTTTAAAAAATAGGTTGCCAATATAACACAAATAAAAATGAATAGCTAATTTGGCTCTCTGTCTTTCTCACTCTCTTCTATGTATATATAATATTTATTTGTGTGTATACATATACACTATCTGATCATCTCTTATAATTGCTTAAGAGAACTCTAGCTCTGAAAAAGATAAGTTTAAATATGAAAAATGAAAAAAATTCTTTTTTTTTTGAAGATTTTATTTATTTATTAGAGAGAGAATGAGAGACAGAGAGCATGAGAAGGAGGAAGGTCAGAGGGAGAAGCAGACTCCCCGCTGAGCAGGGAGCCCAATGCGGGACTCGATCCCGGGACTCCAGGATCATGACCTGAGCCGAAGGCAGTCGCTCAACCAACTGAGCCACCCAGGCGCCCGAAAAATGAAAAAAATTCTATAACAGATGTTCCATTTATATTGCAATCCCATTCCTGGACTGGAACTCTCATGAGGACACTCTGGGGAAGTTTTTCAGCTTGAGCAGAAATAATACTGAATTTTAATAGTTTGAAAGGCAGTAATAAAGCAATAGCAGTAAGAAGAAAAACTGTCATGGCTGCTAATTGTGTTCAAGGGTCTTTTTGAGAATGTAGCAAGTCTTGAATAATGAGCAGGAGGCTGATTTTTTACTCTGTGGTTTGTAACAGTTAGACTATTATCAGTATTATCATATACATTTTTGCCACGCACCCGTCACATGAAATCTGATTCACAGCATCCATTCAGCACTGTTATCATGTTCCCTGGAGACGCAATTCACCCACAACCCTACCTACTGCCAAAGCCTGAGTGTTAAAGTGAATAAGCTTTTCAGTAAGAACCTCCCCCCTTCCATTCAGACTTCCCTATTCCATCCTTCCTTACGCCACAGTTTGCCTCAGACACTGACCCAGCTCCCTCAGTCTTTGAAGAACTGACATATACCTATGAACGTGAATTTGTCTAAACACAGTGGGAGGAGAGGAAATTTGTGCCTTGCCTTCAACCATCTACGAGAACGTCCTTCTGGCTTCTTTCCCACTCCATCATATACCTCTGTGCGTGTGTGTCCCATACTGCCATTCCTCTTCAGTTTTCTTTTTAAATTTTCTATTAAAAATTAGAAGTTAAAATGATATTTTATCAAAAATATATGTATGTGTATTAGGTTATATAAAAGGTGAAATAATACTATAAGTCTTATCATAAAAACCAGCAAGTCATTGGCCTCAATTCCAGAGGCAACCACCTTCCTGTTGCACAGAGGCCACTACTTTCTACTTTTCAACCATTTCTTCTGCTTCTTCATATTTCTGAATAATTCTCTTATCCTGTTATTTCTTAGTTTTTCTCCTTTATATATGAGCAGGGACCCTGGGATCATGACCTGAGCCGAAGGCAGACTGCAGGGAGCCAGATGCGGGGCTCGGTCGTAGGACCCCAGGACTGAGAAGTGGCTACGTTCCACCTCACCTCCCCTTTTTTAAACTATCTTTTAAATTCATTCTTTTTTTCCACATTAAAAGGATCTGGTGACCTTTCATTCTCTGTTCACATTTAAACAAAGTACCTAAGAGCTGATCAAAAGCATTTGGGGTAATTAATATGTTTGGGTAGGATTTGATAACTGGTGGGTCTTACTATACACTATGATCAGGAATATTTACAGATACACCAAATGTTAATGTCTATAGGTCCTTTTTTTCCTGGGCTAGTCGGAATCCCAGAGAATAATCTCTCTATCCCCTGCCTGGCTGCTGGAGTTCTGCATGCCATGTGGGAAAGGAGACGAGAGAGCACACTCCTCAGGATGCAGATGGGCATTAATTCTCCAGTGTTTAGTACTGCTTCTCACACATATCTTCGTATGTTCCTTGTGTTCTCTATTTCAAAGCCTTGCCTTCATTTGAATCTTCTGCCAGAGAAGACAGAGTAATCACAGCTGAAATGATCTAAGGGAGTCTGGGCATCTAATGCTTCTTTCATAGATTCCAGTTTTCAGCTCCACCTACTTCCAGAATAACTTGCCTTCAATTCCTGAGTTTTTCTCAGATTCTTTAGGATGAATCCACTTGATTCCTTTTATCCTCTCTCCTGCAGGATTATTCTGCCCTTCCTCCTTTACAAAGTCATCATGTCCTCCAAACTTTGATGACATCTCTCTTGCACTTCATGTCACTTTGTCATTTCTTTTTTTTTTAAAAGATTTTATTTATTTATTTGACAGAGAGAGACACAGCAAGAGAGGGAACACAAGCAGGGGGAGTGGGAGAGGGAAAGCAGGCTTCCTGCAGAGCAGGGAGCCCGATGCGGGGCTCGATCCCAGGACCCGAGGTCACGACCGGAGCTGAAGGCAGACCCTCAACGACTGAACCACCGAGGCGCCCCTCACTTTGTCATTTCTTAATGATCATTTCAGTGGAGTTTGGGGAGCTGACTCACGTGTTGTATCTACCGTATTGGCTACAGGTCCCTCACTCCTCTTATCACCATGCTTTATTCGTTTATTTGACCCATGTTCTCTCGGTATGAGTATATTCTTGTGAATAGTAAGAGATACAGGGAAGTATAATGTATATTCTTAGTTCTAACGAAGCTTATACACAAGCTGAAAGACAAAATACACATACATTAACAAATTCAAAGACAAATTAAGACAAACTTTAAAAAATATGGTAAAGTCCTAATTCAACACTATTATCTTATTAAGTGAAAGGGAGCGATATAGCTAACCACTGCAGGCATTCAGAACCGAGACGATCTTCTTCGTCTAGAATACGAGGGCAGGTTTCACTAAGAAAGTAGTACTTGAATTTGGAAAGCCATTGAGAATGAGGGAATTCCAAGTGAAAGAAACAGAAACACAGAGAAAGCACAGGGAATGGTGAATGAATGTAGCAAAAACAGAAGGTTTATACAAGGAAATGATAGCTAGGTTATCATGCATTTCACATTTAAGTTAAAAAAATATGCTAAGAAAAATATGGATAATAATAAAAAGCATTGTAGTGAGACTCCAGGTTATGGTCCAAGGTGCACCTCGGACTCGATGTGTAGTGAGGGTAAATCACTGTACTACCTCACCTCCAACTTCGACCTATATAACCTGTGAAATGTACCTCATAGAATTTCTTTACGGTGGAACTTCTGGACACACCAGTTAGCCTCCCCCAAAGAAAGCAACAGATGAAGGAGCAGATTCTGCAACATCTGCTTTCTGAATACTTTCTACAGAAGATTTTTAGATCTACTCACCTAAAGGTTTAAAGGGGTGGGGGGTGAGGGGGTGGATTACAGCTATAAAGGAAGTGGCAGTGAACTTTTAGAAAGAGAAAACATATGTGGGATAAAAGATTCTCTGGCATAGCAAATACACTGAAGATGGTAGCTGCATAAGCGTTCAGGGTCTAACTTAGCAAAGGGGTATGCACAACATTCAAAAGAGAAGGGAAATATAGGAGCAACATTCAAATTGGAACACTGCATTTATAAAAAGCTGAAGTGCAGTCAATTTATGTTTGCAGAAGTATTTATGGCTGTTTGGTGACAGAAAAAATGGTAAATATGTGAATATTATAAATATATGGTATGCCAATATCTTTTATAATGAACTATAATTTGAATAATCAAGCTGGGCAATAACAAGTTTTGTTCCTTATATTTTTGCCTTTATTCTTCTTCCTCCTGAAACATTGGTGCAGCACTTCTTCCCTTCCAGAATCCTTCAATCTTCACAGCTTAATACTCATTCTTCCATTTTCTTCTTTCAGTTTTCTTGTTTGTTTTGTTTTGCAAGGTACCAAGAAATTCTTTGTATTAACCTCTCTTGGCAATTGTCTAAATGAGTATATACCTGCCTTTTCTCTGGAAATGCTGAGAGAAACCAGATGTTTTCCTAGTGACCTTTCAAAGAAGCTGCCTTTTTCAAAGGGAAATAAGTAATCCTAATCTGGAGGTGAGCTAGTGTTGTGACCCTTGCTGAAGACTCGGCCCAGGAGCACAGCTCTTCCACTGACAGTAACAGATACAGTTGCTCAAGGTCAGGCTTGAAACTACACGATAGCCAGAGATAGGTCCAAAAAAAGCCAAATTTACAGTGACTTTCCTCACATCCTAAGAAAAACTGTGTTCTGAGGTACATCTTTATCAAAAGGAAAAGCCAACCATCTATGATTGCTGTCAGTGCATTTTTCATATGTGTCATTGTGCTGGATAGCTTCTATTTGTCCCTCCATATCCTCTCACCATTCTACTCCCTTCTGTTTTGTGCCTTCTTAGCCTGATCAACAAGGACCACATGGACAAGACTTCTATGCTCCCCAGTTTCCCATTGGGTTTGGCCAATAAGAATCTTAGCAAGAGATCAGTGGGTAGAAGGAGAGTTGGACATGTCCTTTCACCCAGGATCAATGGGTCTTTCCAGGCAACCTTCAACACACAGCCTTTTTTTTTCTGGCTCAGCAACGGCTCCCTCCCCTCATCCTTTCAGATCCAGGTGTGGTAACACTTCATCCACTGCTCCTAGCCTCAGGTTGCTGCACTATGTCTTGTGATTGTCCTACTCTATCGTCCCCTTCAACACACACCTTTATAAACAAACCCTTTGTAAGTAAACTCTCCTAGAATCATCCTAATTTGGGTATGCCATCTGTTTCCTGCTAAGAACTGACAGAGATAATAACTCAAGAAATGAGTCATTTGAAAGGAAAGATTTTATCTAAGAAGTCTATACTTGAAAAGAGGTGAAACTAATACAGCAAGTGAAAACTTTTCAGCTTTGAAGTGAAAGAAAGGTTGGTTCAAGTCCCAGACCACCCTCTTATAAACTGTGTATCCTTGAAAGAGGTACTCAAACTTTCAGAACCTCAGTTGTTTAATCTCTAAAATAAACATAATAATAGTACCCACATCACAGAATTGCTATGAATAATACAAGACAATTTTAAATGAGATTAAGTAAATCTATATAAGGCAAGCTCTCCATTCATATTAGCTAAAAATATAATCATGATAATATATATATGTTTATTAGTTAATAACTAATAATAATAACTCTTCTGACAGAGTTTTAATCTAGATGATGGACTTGAATTAGATCTTAAAGATTGGGTAACTGAAATTTATGTTGGTAGGCTCAAGTAGGACTTACCCAAGATGTATTTCTTCACACAGGATATAAGAATGATTACTTTTGATTTTCCATTAGTGTTCTAGTTCCAGACTTCTAAAAGGAAATTTACCTTGAGATTTTGGCAGAAAATCAAGATAAGAAGTCTCTTCATCGGGGCGCCTGGGTGGCTCAGTCGTTGAGCGTCTGCCTTTGGCTCAGGTCATGATCCCAGGGTCCTGGGATCGAGCCCCACATCCAGCTCCCTGCTCAGTGGAAAGCCTGCTTCTCCCTCTCCCACTCCCCCTGCTTGTGTTCCCTCTCTCACTGTGTCTCTCTCTGTCAAATAAATAAATAAAATCTAAAAAAAAAAAAAGTCTCTTCATCTTTTGTCAAATTTAGTGACCATTTCATCCAGAAACCCTCCCCAGCATGGTCATACACAAGAACCATTGCATACATCTGTAACCTCATTTGAAAGCAAAACAAGGGCCACCATTCCCCTATCGGTGCCACGAATTAATCACTAGCTTTAATTAAGAACCACATTGCAGAGGCCTCTATAATTAGAGAGTTAATTTAATGAGCTATTGCAAATTAAAGTAATTTCCACTTCCTTAAACTCAACTGTGGTGAATGGAGTTTTTCAGGAAAACTTCGTTACCTGTCCGATTATCCTAAGCCCTCTGGATCATCTAGTTTGGATCATGTTTGTCTCCAGTCCAGGGAGCAAAATCCTGCATGGGTCTGAAATCAGAAAGATGCTGACAGTACATTCATGAAGCAGATGTACTTTTGTCATACAAAGTTTACATATGTTAATAGATTTAAATTGGTCCATGAACAAAGTCAATTGCCATTTCTCGATTATTTATATAAATTAAAGGATGGCTTAACTTAATTTCTACCATGTGTGCCCTCTGGCAATAAAAGGTTACTGAAGATTTCAGCCCTCTTTTCAAAAGACTGGGGAAGAAAGACTACCTACTATCTGCCGATATTTAGCTGTGCTTCATAAGAGGTAGTTTATTTTGGAGTCTATAATGATCTAATCAAGAAAACCATAGATCTGATGTAACTTCCCCTGCTCAGCTCCAGCACCTCTCCTAGAAAAGACCATAAACAAACTGCAAACAAAAGAAATAAAACTATATAGGATTTCACCACTAGGCACAGTCCCAAACCAAGACATGCAATTTTAAGGATCTTGACATCATGGCCAAAATAGACAAAGCAGATGTGGTTAGCTTGGTTGACTATGGATTATTGGAATACAATGGCAGCAGAATACATTAACCCCTGCACCCAGAATCAAGGAATGAGGTGCTTCTGAAGACAAGAGAGGTTTGTGATTCTTTACCAGTATTGACATGTACATATTTGAAAACATCTTCATCGAACTCTATAATTAAGTAGCTCTTTTCTAGCACTCTTTTGCAGAGGATACCCAATATGAGAATAAATAGGAGAAAAAGAAAATTTCACATATAGCCCTACTGAGGCTGTCTTTCCACAATAACAGTGTGCAGACTCTAGAATTCTTCACCTGGGTTTTTCAACTCTGGATAGACATATTCTACCTCTTATTACTCTTGGTCTCCACCCTAAGAATAGGTAGAGAGGGAAGACCATGTCACAACACCAGAATTAATTCCAACTACATTTCTGCCAATAACTCACTTTGTATTTTGGGGCAGATAACATGACCTCTGAGTCCCAAAGTTCAAATGAGATTGTCCATTGCAATGAGATAGTACATACACATGAATTTTAGAAATTCTAAACTGCTCTATAAATGAGGGTTGAATAATAAAATTTAGTTTTGTGTTTTCATTTCTCAAAAGTATCCAATTATTGGGATGCCTGAGTGGCTCGGTTGGTCAAGCATCTGCCTTCGGCTTGGGTCATGATCCCAGGGTCCTGGGATCTAGTCCCGCATCAGGCTCCTTGCTCAGCAGGGAGCCTGCTTCTCCCTCTGCCTGCCACTTCCCCTAATTGTGCCCTCTCTCTCTCTCTCACTCTAACAAATAAATAAATAAAATCTTCAAAAAAAGTGTCCAATTATTAATAATTCAGTAACAGAGTGTAAATTTTCTCATTGATAGTCTTAAATTCAATGAAACAGATGATAGGTATAAGCCAATGCAATTATCCATTTTATATAATAAAATACTTTGTGTTAAATTTTTATTTATTTATTTTTAGAGATTTTATTTATTTATTTGACACAGAGAGAGCACAAGCAGGGGGAGTGGCAGGCAGGGGAGAGGGAGAAGCAGGCTCCCTGCTGAGCAAGGATGCCCAGCTAGATCCCAGAACCCTGGGATCGTGACCTAAGCTGAAGGCAGAGGCTTAACTGACTGAGCCACCCAGGTTCCCCTGTGTTAAATTTTTAAAATGCAGCTTATAAACACCTTTTTTTCCTGAATCACCTTCATGAAAAAAAAAATGTTTGTTACCAATGGCTTGGATAAAATCAAGGGTGATAAAACCTTGAGAAGTAACCATGAAAAATTGTGATATAAATTTATAGACCTTACTTAAATAAATAACAGTTTGTGTCTGATTGTAAGAATAGCACATGCTTGTCAGGTGCAATGGCAGGTACCTGTAACTCCAGCTATTCTGGAGGCTGAGGCTAGAGCATCACTTGAACCCATGAGTTCTGGGCTGTAGTGAGCTATACAAATCAGGTAACTACACTTTAAAAAAAAAGAGCACATGTTTATTGGAGGACATTTGGCAATTATTTTTAAAATTATTAATTTTTTAATATTGTGGTCCCTTGTATTACCAAGTCAAATGTACATACGTACTACACCTTACAAAAGTTTCTCTCCTTCACCAAAGGTGAGACCATATGGACAACTTTCATAACTAAAATGTGGGTACTGGACTGAGTGGTCCAGGTCTACTCCTCTATAACAGTTTTCTTTATGTGCTCTATGTTTTGACAGAGAAGAGAAAGGAATTTAAAAGCTGCAGTAGGCAGAAACCTAAGCTGGCCCTGAAGATTCCCAGTCCTTAATGTATACACATCTTCACCCAGGGATCCAATCAAACATTAATCCAGGTGCTACTGTGAAGAAATTTACAAATACAAGTAAGGTCACAAATCAGTTGATCTTAATCTAGGGAGATTATTCTTAGCAGACCTGGTATAATTAGGTGAACCTGCTAAAGGGACAGGGTTCTTCCTGAAGAAAGATTTGAACATGAAAAGGAAGCCTCTAGAACTGAGACTAGCCTCCAGCTGACAGTCGGCAAGTAAACAGGGATCTCAGTCCCAGGATTGCAAGGAACAGGATTCAGCCAATAGACTGAATGAGCCCCGAAGCAAATTCTTCTCCAGGGCCTTCAGAAAAGCACACAGCTTGGCCACCACCTTGATTTCAGCCTTCTAAGACCTTGAGCAGAGAAGCCAGGCATGCTGTGCTTGGACATCTGACCTACAGAACTGTGAGCTAACAAATGGGTATTGTTGTAAGCTGCTATGTGTGTGGTAATTTGTTGTGCAACAATAGAAAACAAATGCAAAAGTTTTATTTGTGAAAGTCTCAGTTTATTCTTTTCTATTGCTGCTATAGTATTCTTTTGCATGAATGTGCCACCATTTGTTTATCCATTCAGCTGTTGAGGAACATTTGGGTTGTTTCCAGTGTGGGGCTATGTTGAATAAAGCAGCTAAGAACATTTGTTTACAAGTCTTTGTGGGGACATCTGGGGCTATTTTTTCAATCCAGCACAGAAAACATATAAGGAACCATTAATTCAGGAATACTTCACCATCTCCCAACCTGTTAATCAGTCACCCTATGTTTGAGACACAATCCTTGACCATCAAGGGTCCTGGGTCTCCTATAGCAGCCACCAAGTAAGTGCCCTGGCTGAGTCCCTCACCCTACTTCCCCACCTAATTCCAGACCATGCTCCATAATGCCTGCTTTGAATTGTGGGGCAATTCTATAAATATAAAAAGCCTGCAGATACCCAGGGACCACTGTAGCTTACATTCAAACTAACTAGTGATAAGGAAAATCTGTGTCCTAAGATGGCTGACCAAGCCAGCGAGAGAGTCCCAGTCCTTGCCCGAGGGCCCTTCCAGGTTTTCCTCCCTGCCCCGCTTTGCGCACGCGCCAAAAGTGCCAATTATGCGGAAGTAGAAGTGTACAAATTGCCCCCTTTGTGCTCCGGGCTCAGACTTTTGGAGACCACTCTCCTCTGATCCCCCCGGCGTTAAATAAACCTCCTATCCTCCAAGATCTCCAAGTGCCGCTTGGTTCTTCCGTCGGGCGATCCAGTCCAGGTTCCCTAACATTTGGTTCCCTGACCGGGAAACCCAACCGTGCTGGCGCATTGTTGCCACCGGTTTGGGGGCAACGGCGGGGCGGTGACGGAACAACGGATCGTAACGGAGAAGGCGTGCCCGGCCTAATTTTCAGCAGTCTCCTGTCCCCATCGCCTGGGCGGGCCCCGCTCCACTGTTACCGCCGGACTTGAGGAGACTTGGCAGGTGAGGACCTGGTCCCGACATTGGATTCCGGTAAGGCCTGGGGCCCCAGAACCCAGACGGGCCCACCCCCATTGGGGTGGAAGGGGAGCCTGATCACCTCCCAGAGACCTCTTAGAGGTCTCACAGGTAGGGACTCCCAGGGAGGGAATATGTGAGTGAATGTGCAGTCCGACCTGGCTTGCTCAAGTGGACTGATTCTGTGACTCCACGGGTGGGCACCCTTAAGGTCCCCAGACGCCTACGGAGTCTGAGTGAGCCTGTCTGCGATTCCGTGATGAATGGCATACAGTCTATGGTGGCATCGGAATAGTTTCTGATCATAAGTCACAACGCTGAGACCACTGTGGCTAAGCCTCACCTAAGCTCCTTTGGGACACGGCCAGATGGGCATCTGATTGGTCTCCTCACCTCAGGAGGCACCCCCCTTTGTCTCTGTGCCACCGCACACGGGGACATCACCATGGGGTCAGGGCAGAGTAAACCTACGGTTCTAGAGACCATGATCAAAAATTTCAAGAAGGTCTGGCCAAATTGCCTAAGCCCAGTCATGTGCGAAATGCTTCAGAACACTTGATGGAGACAAAGCGGAGCAACCAAAATTGAGATCATGAGACAGGCCTGGGGGTCTGGAATTTGCGGAGGTCAGAGGACCTGGGAGTCAAGTCAGCCTTCTCTAACAAGGCAAGATCTCCAGCTGTTTAGTTTCCTTAGCTTCACAGAGCACCTTTTCCTGTTGTCTCTGGGTGGTGGGAGGTTGGGGTGAGCATCCCCCAGGGATGGGACAGGTCTCAGGTAGGGAGAGGCAGGGGACACTGGCTCTTCTGGAGAGGACTGGGGCAATGAAGTTGGCGGAGGAACCCTACTAAAATGAAAACAGAGAAGAGGTCAGATCAAAAGCCAAGCTACAAAGGCAGATTCTGGTTGTCTGTCTGGGGTAGGGCTGACATTGGCAATTTATTTATTTAAGATTTTTATTTATTTGAGAGAGCGAGAGAGAAACAGCATGAGAGGGGAGAGAGCCAGAGGGAGAAGCAGGTTCCCCGCTGAGCCGGGAGCCCAATGTGGGGCTCGATCCCAGGACTCCGGGACCATGACCTGAACCGAAGGCAGTTGCTTAACCAACTGAGCCACCCAGGCGCCCTGACATTGGCAATTTAAACAAGATAACCCAGGTGATACAGATCCTGCTGGTCCACTGGCCACACTCTGAATAGCAAGGCTTAGACATTGTTTCCAAACCTCCTTTATAAGAGTCATCTGGGAGGACCTTGTTAAAAAGGCAACTATTTGGGGGATGGGGTAGCCAGGTGATGGGTATTACCGAGGGCATGGGTTGTGATGAGCACTGGGTGCAATACTATCCGACCTATGCAAACCCACTGAATCAAAATGGGTGGGATGGGGGAATATCCCAGAAGCTTTATGTTTAAAAAGTAACCCCCGGGATGGGGGGAATATCCCAGAATCTGTGTGTTTAAAAAGCAACCCTTGGGGGCGCCTGGGTGGCTCAGTCGTTGGGCATCTGCCTTCGGCTCAGGTCATGGTCCCGGGGTCCTGGGATCAAGCCCTGCATCGGGCTCCCTGCTCAGCGGGAAGCCGGCGTCTCCCTCTCCCACTCCTCCTGCTTGTGTTCCTTCTCTTGCTGTGTCTCTCTCTGTCAGGTAAATAAATTAAAACAAACAAACAAACAAACAAAAACCCTGGGGGCACCTAAGTGGCTCAGAAAAAAAAAAAAAAAAAAACGGTCAGACTCGGGATACAGAGCCTTATGGAAGAAGGTGCAAATCTGCCAACAACAGGTCCGATACCTTGGTTTTCTCCTCACCCAGGGGAAAAGAGAACTAGGGCCGGAGAGAAAAAGGATCATCATGTTCCTGCCATAGCCCCAGACGAAAAGGGGCCTACGAGAATTCCTGGAGGCTGCAGGATTCTGCTGCATCTGGATCCCTGGGTTCTTGGCAATAGCAAGACCCCTTTATGATGTCTTAGGGGGACCAGATTGAGATCCCCCCCTGCCTGGACTGAAAAGGAAGAAATAGCACTCGGGGTACTCACCCAGACTGTTGGACCCTGGCAATGGCCAGTTGCTTACATGTCAAAGAAGCTGGACCCCGTGGCAGGGAGAAGGCCACCATGCCTCAGGGTGCTGGCAGCCACAGTCCTACTCATCAAGGAGGCAGACAAACTGCGGCAAGAAACACCCCCAGAAGAAGTCCCTCCGCCCAGTTACACTAAAAAGGAAAAGGAATGGGCCATGGCTGAGGGGGCCACCCTGACTGAAAAGGGATGGTGGATGATGCCAGACAGGCGCATCTTTGTTCCAACAGCAACTGGAGGGCATCTAGTCAAGGAACACCACCAACTCACTCATCTGGGAAAAACTGCATTAGAGCCCTTCTCAAGGCAGCTGACTGATGTCTTTAGCATAGCATGTGCTAAAAATAATGCTCGGTCTGCACCACGGTCCCCACCAGGTGTCCAGAGGATGGGAGCAACCCCCCTTCATAGATCTAGAGGTAGACTTCACAGATGTGCAATTGAGCAGGGGGTTCAAATATCTCCTAGTAATAGTATGCCATACTCTGGGTCAAAGCCTTCCCAACCAGGACAGAGCAAAGCTGGGAAGTAAAGTCCTCTTGCAGGAGATAGTGCCCTGGTTCGGCCTGCCATTAACAATCCATAGTGACAATGGACCCGCATTTGTGGCAGACATTGTACAGGTCTTGACCAAATCTCTCAACATCACTTGGAGACTCCATACTGCTTACTGGCCCCAAAGTTCAGGGAAAGGGGTTTTCGGGAGACTATGGAGGCAGGATGAACCCTGGCAAGTTGAGAACCCTATGTGAATTGGAATGGCCCACCTTTGATGTCGGGTGGCCTTTAGAAGGGACATTGGATGTCTCAATGATTCATCGAGTATGGCGAGTCGTAATAGGAGAACCAGGACACCCTGACCAGTTTTCTTACATTGATTCCTGGCTAGGAATTGCTCAGACCCTTTCCCCCTGGGGGCGATTCGCTTGCAAAAGGCAGGGACAGGCCAGGGTCTTAATCGCCTCATCCAAGCGACCTAAAGAAAATCAGCAAAAGCCCCAGTCTCCACAAATCCTAGCCAGAGATCCCAAGGACAAACCAAACCTGCCCCCACTGTACCTACCCCCAAGACTGTCTACAGCTGGCCCTTCAACTCCAGATACTCTGCTGCCATCGGTTTCACCAGCACCCCCAGGCCCAAAAAAGATCCACTTTCTCCAGGACCAGCAGCCAGGCTGTGCCCCAGGCCAGGTGCAAGAGCCCTCCAAGCGCCAGTACGAGAGACGCGGGAACCTGAGAGGCACAGCGAAGACGGGACGGTCCAACCCAGCCATTCCATAATGTATTATCAGCCCTTCTCCAGCACCAACCTCCTCAACTGGAAACATAACACCCCATCCTACTCTGAGAAACCACAGGCTATGGTAGACCTCATAGAATCCCTCTTCCAAACTCATCAGCCAACCTGGGAAGACTGCCAACAGTTACTCCGCACCCTGTTTAACACAGAGGAAAGGAGTACTGGCAGTACCTGGAAGAGCACACACCAGTGGGAGTCATCAACCCTGCTGCCTGGGCTAATACTGCTGCACCTGAAGAGCACCCAGCATGGGACTTCACAATCGAGGGACAGGCCCGTATCTGCTGGTACCAGGAGGCCCTCCTCCAGGGAATCTGGGTAGGAGCTAAGAAACCCATGAACATGACTATGGTATCCTCGGTCACTCGAGTCCCCTGGGGACTACTACGAAAGACTATGTGAAACCTACAGGATATACGCTCCTTTTGACCCTGAGGCACAGGAAAGCCAACAGATGGTAAACACCTCCTTCTTGGTTCAGGCCGCCCCAGACATCAGAAAAAAACTTCAGAAACTAGAGGGTTTTGCCGGGATGAACATCACCCAAGTAATAGAGATGGCCAATAAGGTCTACCTGAACAGGGAGGTCACAGCCGAATGGGAAGCCGACAAAAAGATGAAAAAGTCCACCTCCTTGCCACCGCCCTGAAAGAAAAGGACAACACAAAGATGGGGAGACCCCAACCACCAAAAGGGGGAAAGCCCAGAACCCCCTTGGCAAGGGATCAGTGTACCTACTGTAAAGAAAAAGGCCATTGGAAAAACGAATGCCCGGCTGCTACAAGGAAGAACCCAGAGAGGAGGACCTCATAGGCCTTGCGGGAATGGACTCAGACTGAGGGGGGACCGGGCTCTTTCCTCCTTGGCCCCCATGAGCCCACGGTCAGAATGAAGGTGGGGGACCAACCAGTGACTTTTATGGTTGATACTGGGGCCGAGCACTCTGTTGTCATCTCCCCAGTGGCCCCTTTCAGCAAAAGGACTGCGACCATCCTTGGGGCCACCGGGACGCAGGCAATACAACAACCCTTTTGCCAGGCTCACCAGTGGGAACTTGGGGGCCACAGGGTCTGACATAATTCCTTTATCTGCCTGATTGCCCCATCCCTCTCCTGGGCCGAGACATACTCTCCAAGCTTAGGGCTCAGATAACCTTTGAGCCCACTGGACACACTAGTCTCCGATTGAACCCAAGCCAAGAGGAGACAGGGTCTCTGAATAGTAGAGCAAATGAATTGCACCCTCAAGGGAACCTTAGCAAAGTTTTGTCAGAAGACTAACTTCCATGGCCAGATCTGTTACCCTTAGCTCTCCTGCATGTTCGCTGCACGCCGGGGACATCCGGTTTCTCCTCATTCGAACTTGCATCAGGTTGGAGATAAAGGAGCAGCTTCAGGCCCTGGGGGCCACCCTAAATAAATTACAAAAGTACACCTTTGAGAGGGCCTTAGGGTCTCAGGTACACTCCTTCCAGACAGGGGACTCAGTTTGGGTCAAAGATTGGAGAAAGAATAAAGCTCATCATTTGGACGAGGAGCTGTGCCAATGGAGAGTCCAGCCAGACTTCACGAACCCACTCCGGCTTCCCCTTCGATGAGACCCCACCGACTGATGGACACCTGCTCACTGTGGTCCCTGGCTCTCATCGGCATGATTTCCCTCATCTTGGGAGTCGGACTCTACACTGTTGCCCCTCCTGACTGGACTTTCCCCCAGAGGCTTCTTCCTAAGGTCATAGATCCCACTTTTACTGGCCCTCTGCTATCTATTCCTGAGCGTATTTCACCATGGTTTTCCTGGCCCCAGTCAGTCCTGGTCTTCTGCTACCTGGTGTGCTGTTAAGTTTATGATTAAGTCCATGTTTGCCCCAAGCCTTGCAGTCAACCCTCAGAGTCCAACAGAATGATGCCCTCTAAACTAGGTGTTTAAAGGGGCATCAAAGGGGGAATGATAAGGAAAATCTGTGTCCTAAGATGGCCAACCAAGCCAGTGAGAGAGTCCCAGTCCTTGCCCCGGGGCTCTTCCAGGTTCTTCTTCCTGCTCTGCTTCTTGAGAGGACCAGTCTGGGTTCCTTTCCCTGCCCCGCTTCACGCATGCACCAAAAGTGCCAAGTATGCGGAAGTAGAAGTGTATAAATTGCCCCCTTTTTGCTCGGGGCTCA
Organism: Mirounga angustirostris; assembly: GCF_029215605.1. Taxonomy (NCBI): domain Eukaryota; kingdom Metazoa; phylum Chordata; class Mammalia; order Carnivora; family Phocidae; genus Mirounga; species Mirounga angustirostris. The sequence goes on along the minus strand of NW_026991717.1, from coordinate 64,960,920 downwards.
GACCGTTGGAGACCACTCTCCTCTGAGCCTATCCGAGTGCTGCTTGATTCTTCTGTCTGGTGATCCAGTCCAGGTTCTGTAACACTAGCAGATGAAAAGGAAGCAAATAAAGAGAACAGAAACCACCTGATCTCCACACCATGCTCCTCACCATGGATGCCAGTGACAGGACATGTGCAAAAGCAGTGCTATTGAGACTTCCCACTAGTTTTCAGTGGTATTTGCCCACCCTTAAACATTAGAAACATATTTTGTAGTCACTAACACCGTATTTCTCACTCAGTAATTAAAACAACGATTTCATGGTCCTTTTTTTATACAAAAGATGGAGGAGATAAGTTTGGTAATTTACGTAGGAATTCAGGGAGTCAAGGATAGAATAAGAATTCAGGAGACCGGAATCCCTATCAAATGTACTCTGCATCAGCAGATAGTCCTTTTCACTTGAAATAAACCCAGAACCAGAGACCCTAGAAACATGGAATCACAGTGAGTGCTTTGGCATAGGTTTTACTTAAGCTTAATTTTTTGTGTTTTGACTGGGGAGAAGGGGTTGTCAAAATTTGTTTAAATCTAGTTGGTTGTTGGGGCGCCTGGGTAGCTCAGTCGGTTAAGTGTCTGACTTTTGGTCTTGGCTCAGGTCATGATCTCAGGTTGTGGGATTGATTCCTGTGTTGGGCTCTGTGCTCAGCAGGGAGTCTGCTTGAGTTTTGCTCCCTCTGCCCGTCCTCCTGCTTTCATACTCGCAAGCTCTCTCTATCCATCTTTCAAATCTTTTTTAAAAATTTCATTGGGGGGCACCTGGGTGGCTCAGTCGGTTAAGCGACTGCCTTCGGCTCCGGTCATGATTCCAGGGTCCTGGGATCGAGTCCCATATCAGGCTCCTGGCTCAGTGGGGAGCCTGCTTCTCCCTCTCCCTCTGCCACTGCCCCCCACCCCCATTCATACTCTCTCTCGCTCTCTCTCAAATAAAAATAAAATCTTTTAAAACAAAATCTAGTTGGTTGTTTAATTGAATGTGATTTAGTTTTGTCAATGTCAAGAACCACAAGGGACAAAATGGGAAAGGGGAGACTAAGATACTGACTTGGGTAACTGTTCCAAGATGCCTCATTCAAAGTTTATCTAGCTTCATAACCCCTCTGTTTGTTGGTAAGAGATTACTAAGTTTCAAATACAGTATATACAAGTTTTAGAAATGCTAACTTCAAGAATGGCCGTAGTCATGGGAGCTAGTGCCTTTAGGTACCCAGCATTGGGAAAAGAGAAACTCATAATAATTTTTTTGAGAATAGAGAGAAATTTCTCCAGACAGATAACAGGGACCTAGGTAAGAGGAACATACTAAAAGAAGTACTGGAGAAGATAAAATTGTCTTTTTAGAACCTAGCTAATTGTAGAATGAGTGCTTTTGACTGAAAACAATATCCATTTGATCACCTCCCTGATCCTTGAAACCCTGGCTGACTGTGAAGTCCTTTCTTCTATCTGGAGTCAACAGTTAATGGTCATTGCCTCTAAAAAAAAAATCCCACCTAATTCCAGCATTCTCACAGAGGGAGGTCAGGAACTGGTAGCACCTGGTGTGTGTGTGTGTGCGTCCGTCCGTCCGTCCCCGTCCATCTAGGGGAAAGCACCTTTGCACAGGTAGAAGTTTCTCCCACAAAGTGAGACCTTGAAATAATTTATCCTAGTCTTTCTTCTCTGTCAGGGTTTAGTAGTTTTCTGAAGGAAGACCCCACTGAGAGAGTGATCTATCATAAGGGAAAGGACAAGCCTCATTCTGATCCCCCTCTGTCACCAACTAACCTTATGACCTTGAGCTGATAACTTCATTTAGTTCATCTGTAAAATGCGCAAGTCCCCCCTAGTCCAAATGATCACCAAAGGATTTGTAGCTCTGACCTACCTACTGGCCATATATGTCTAAATATATGACAGCCTGGGGGAGAGTAGGTAGCTCAGTTGGTTAAGTGTCTGACTTGATTTGGGCTCAGATCACTATCTCATGGGTTGTGAGATTGGGCTCCACGCTCAGTGGGGAGTCTGCTTGAGGATTCTGTCCCTCTGTCCTCCCCCCCAAAATAAATCTTTAAAAAAAAAAAAAAAAAAAAATATATATATATATATATATATATATATATATATATATGACAACCTGAACAAATCTCTCTTTTGGCCATGAAGATGTATACTTTTAGGGACGTAACCATATAATTCAAATGTCTATTCAAAATGTTCAGTTACGCATACATATTTAAAATCACATTTATAAAATAATATATTGATTTTAAATAATGTACTTGTCCACTGTCATTTCATAAAACAATTGTTATTCCTCACCACTGCCATTTTGTGATTAATGCAACACTTTATCAGACAGACACATCATTGTCATTTCCTTCTAAGTTTTTGAGAACTAATGCTTTTTGGGACCATGTACAATGTTATCACTAGAAATAGTATCCCAAGTCACCCATTTGCATAGTACTTGATCATTTTTTCATTTCTTCCAGCTGTATATTTGTAATTTCCATAATGAGCCATTTGCTGAATTGCATTTTTATGTGTTCTCTAAAAGGCCTATTTTTTTAAAAAAAATCTAACACTTGAATTTAAGGGCTGATAATTTCAAGAGTAATGACTACATCAGTGATAAATTTCTTTTCCTCTTTGTTTTAACCAGTTCTAGCAAATGACCTCCCTAAGTTTCCAAAACAGACATTAACTTAGATCATTTCACCCCAAAGCATCTCCCCCTAATGGTAGTTTGTTGTTCCAAATTCAGCTATTGAGAGAGTATCCAAAGATAATTTCATTAAGTTGTGTATTGAAAGTGACTTCCTTTTTTCTGGGAAATAATTTTGGGGACAAAAAATTCACCTTAAATTTGGGAAAATGAGGGTATATATAAAGTCATTAATGCAAATTCTAGAAATTTAGAAGCAGCGTATGCCTTGTTTGTTCATTGTTTTTCTTCATTTGGCTTTGCAACCCAAGGTCACAACACTGTAAGAATTCCTGTAAAATTATGTTACTGTTATTATCCTTTTAAAAGAATCAGAATTGGCTCAATGAATAAGGCTAACTCTGAACCACAAGAAAACTAAAAGGAAGCCCTTTAAAAAGTAACCACCCCTACTGGTTTATCATGTATCCCCCAACCCTGACCAAGAAGATAGAAAAAGAAAAGTTCACACACAGTGCTTTATGCTTTTTCAGTTTTTCTTCTGAAGTCAACTTTCCAACAATAACCTGGGCTGTGCCTTTTTCTTCTGATTTTGCTCTTTACATGGAAAGGGGGAAATGCTGGTGCCTGAAATAGTAGCTGTTAGCTGCTGCCTTTAATTTGCTCTCTTGGTCATGCGAGAAAATGTTGCCACTTGCTAGCAGTCCTTCCCAAGATACTGGGGCATTTCTGCCCGAGTCAACCATGAAAACTTTTTCTGACCAGGAGGCAGGAAATGAAAAGAAACCTGTCCTTCTGTTTGGCTCAAAATAAGGATGAGTGTATCTAGAAGAGTCCTTGGTGGGGGGAGGAGGGAGAAAAAGGGAGGGGGAAGGAATAATACACTCAGCTTTCTACCTCCAACACCATCACCCTTTTTTTGTCCCCAGCAGAAACCTACAGGCAAGCTGTTCTCAGTGGATGTTAAATATTCAAAATTCTAGGAGGGAAGTGTTATGCGTGATTAGAGAAAAAAAGTAGGAGCAAAACTGTTGTGTTCTCTCTTCAATTCTGCAACAGGCAAAGTCATGTGACCCATTGTCCAAATGTCTCCTTCCCCTACCTCAGCTGGGGGAATGGGAAGAACAAAGAGGCTTTGGCTCCAAGGATAAAATAGGTCAATTCTGAAGAGACTGAGGGTCACCTTAATAGCCCCTAACTCTTATTTCCATCTAAATGGAAAGCTCAGACTGAAGTAAGGGCATCCTCAGGCAGCCAATCTTTGGAATACATTGTTCTTAAACCTTGGAAGTCAAACAAATCTCACAGATGATCAACCCCCGCCCCCATCCTAGACACTGGCTACCTGATGTCACCAGGCCTCTGTTCCCTCATTCGGGGCGGGGGGGGAATAAGTGTCCCAGTATCCTTATTAAGAGAATTTTGAATAGAACTGTTTAAGGAGAGGGTTAATACTGACTTTTGCTCAAGATGGCCAACTCCTCCCCCACACAAAAATCTGAAAATAATTCCGATAAAAAGAGCAACTCTGCTTGTGAGCAGACCAGATGGCTACACACCCCTTCATCAAGTCTGTTAGTTTTCACATCGCCGCCTTGGAAGTTTCTCCCCAGGAAAACACATGGACATGAGACTTTTTGACTGAGTTAGGAATCTGTTTTAAAACAAGGCCCATCCACACTAACTCCTAGGTCTGCCTGACATAATTGCCCGCTTCATTTTCCTCAGGATATTTTCCCTGGCAGATTGACTACCCTTCTGGATAACTAAATATATCACTTATGGTCAACAAAGTGAAAACATTGAGGCTTCTTTGTGGAGAATTCAGACCAAAGCTCAGTGATTGCCCAAATTCTCTGGATCCTCAGTCTCAGTATGTCGGGGCTGGGCATGCTCTGAAGGGTTGGGGCACTCCTATTTGGAAAATAGCTCAGATTCTACTTAAAGGTTTATTTGCAGAGCTGCTCACTAAAGCCTAAGTAGAAAGAGCATCGGAGGCCACTTATTAAGGGAAGCTTCCTGTTTCATTGGGAAGTGGGGACTGAATATCATCTCACACAGGCCCCCCCTTCCTCCAAGTAACTGTCATATCCCAAAGAGATGATAAAGTCCAATCTTGGACTGGCACACTTTGTCCATTGCCCAACATACTGTGTGAGTGCATTAAAAGAAACTTTGCCTCTTGGCAAATACGGAATTATTGACAGTAGCTTGAATTGATCAAAATAGGCATTAGTGTGGATTAAACTATTCTTTACATAGGCATGGAGTTCTCAGCATGGGATAAAGAGTTTATGAATAGACTTCAGAGTGATTCTCCTAAAAATTCTGTGGAAAAGAAGTTGACCTCTACATATGTGCCTTTCAGTGGAAGGGTCCATAACTTCATTCACATTCATAAAGGGCCCCTGACAAAAACTGTTAACAGCCAGAAGCATTAGTCTAGAACATAAGCACTGAACATTAAGTAACACACTATACCTTCATGACTTGGTTTTACCAATTCAATCTTTGAAATGAATTCGTTACCCTCTTCCCAAATCCTGACTCTGCCATACGCCTACAAGCAACAAGACTACTTGAACTAGTCTAGATGAAACCAAAACGGTGTGTGAGATATTGATAAAGCAGATTTTCTTCTTTCAATTAGTGATTTTATTTAATAAAAAACCTCTTTAATAATCTGATTAACAGTTAACGAAAATAAATACCTTGTGAAACAACTTTGAAAAGAAATGAAAGCCAATGATACAGTTTGGCATCCTTCTCACTAGTTCTAATTTAAACTTAAATCTTCACTACAAATTATCTGTCTCCTAAAAGGCCTAATCTTGTTTAGCATCAAAGCAATCTCAAATTTTATATTATACATGAGAACAGTTTTTTTTAACTTTTTTATTATGTTAATCACCATACATTACATCATTAGTTTTAGATGTAGTGTTCCATGATTCATTATTTGTGCATAACACCCGTGCTCCATGCAATATGTGCCCTCTTCAATACCCATCACCAGGCTAACCCATCCTCCCACCCCCCTCCCCTCTAGAATCCTGTTTGTTTTTCAGAGTCCATCGTCTCTCATGGTTCGTCTACCCCTCCAATTTACCCCCCTTCATTCTTCCCCTCCTGCTATCTTTTTTTTTTTCTTAACATATATTGCATTATTTGTTTCAGAGGTACAGATCTGAGATTCAATAGTCTTGCACAATTCACAGCGCTTACCAGAGCACATACCCTCCCCAGTGTCTATCACCCAGTCACTCCATCCCTTCCACCCCATCCCCCACTCCAGCAACCCTCAGTTTGTTTCCTGAGATTAAGAATTCCTCATATCAGTGAGGTCATATGATACATGTCTTTCTCTGTTTGACTTATTTCGCTCAGCATAATACCCTCCAGTTCCATCCACATCATTGCAAGTGGCAAGATCTCATTCCTTTTGATGGCTGCATAATATTCCATTGTATATATATACCACATTTTCTTTAGTGAGAACAGTTTTTTAAAAAAGTGTTAGCTGTCCATTATTCTTGCTAGATAGAATCAAAAAGATCCAATATATGGTAAGATTTAAAGAAAACTCTAGATTTAAATAAAACTTCAGCACTTCATCAACTTTATCACTTGATAATTGCTTAATTCAATTTTAACCTCTCTATCTCAACATACTGATGTGCCAAAATTTTCACAGGAGACTCTCAAAATTTTTTAAATTATTTTTCAAGAACAGCTTTATTGATATAAGTCACATACCATAACATTTCACACACCACAACTGTCAAATTTTAGAAGTTTTCATCACCCCCAAGAGTGTCCTGTCCATTAGCAGTCACTCCCCATTCCTCCCTCCTTCAGCCTCTGGGAACCACTAATCTACTCTCTGTTTCTTTTGATTTGCCTATTGTGAACATTTCAGGTAAGTGGAATCATAATCAATGTGGCCTATTGTGCCTGGCTTCTTTTACTCAGCATAGTGTTTTCCTGGTTCATCCATGTTGTAGGGTCTAGGAGTACTTCATTCTTAGAGGCTGGTCTTTCAAAATTTTAAATGCTACTTATCTGGGCTATTACTAAGTGTGTAGAATATTATAGTGATGTCTATCCAATGTCATTCTGTTGAACAGGTTCTGTGACACAATGAAAAGCAACGTATAGAGGTAAGAGGCATGGCCCAGTGCCAAGCTGATCCTAAAGAGAGCCCAGAAAGGGCACTGAACCATCGGATCTCCCCACATAGTAGTGGAGTGGAGGTTAGGCAGGTGAAGAAGATAGTAGTAGCTGTGGGGCTTTTTAGGGCATCCAGACATGGCCCTTGGTCTTCCAAACATTTTATTTCCTTCAAGGGCACTACCAAAAATTCTAGTGTTCAAACATGTGCAGAGCACACAAGAAGGTTGAGAACCCTCATTTCATTTACCCTGGTTTTCTCTGCTTGGCTAATTGGTAATTGCCATCAACATACGCTGAATCCTTTTTTGGGTAAAAACAAAATGGTCTTGAACTGGCTCCATATGAGGCTTGCTTATCTTTTAGCAGAAGGTCATGCTCTGCTGGGTCATGACCACAGGTGGTCTAGTTATCATAGCTTTTGCTTTCTTTCTCCACAGGCAGAGGAGGAACAATCTATGCGTTACTATGATGCCGCTGAGACCATAAAACAGCTCTCCTCCTTTCTCCCTATCATAAAAATATCCTTTTCCACTTAATTCTTTTTAAGAACCATACCACCCCCTTCTGTTCCTTATAATGCTAGTCAAAGAGTTTAAATTGATTTACTTGGAGCCAGGTGTGATTTTATTTGACTACAATTATAGGATTCTTGCCTATTTTAAGCACAGTCCTAGAGTAATGGTTCCCATAGGACCATATGATCACATAGAAAGCTTGTTAAAAATGCAGATTTCCTGGGTTTGATTCTGATTAGGTAAACCTGGGGTAGAGCCCAGAAATTTGCTTTTTAAGTTACCAAATTGTCCTACGTTGATGCAAAAGACCCATTAAAAGAGTCAGAAATACTGCCCTACCAGCTTCAGTTTATAAACTGCCTCATACACGATTTCCAAAATGTCCTCCTCGAGTGTTTATGTATTCCGTAACACAAGTTAGAGAGGAGGACACAAGTTTTAATTTTTTTATTTTTGCATCTCAGTAGGCTTTTCTGATGCCAGTTTTTATCCACATCTTCCTCCATACATGGTGTGCAATAATGGTTATGTTGTCACTGCTTGATGGGAAGATGGTGTGTAGAGAAGATTCTAGAGAGATGAAGCTAGTCAAGCGCAAGAAAAGGAAAGGCAATATTCAGTTTCCCAACCTTGCCATCTCTTGATCTTTGGCCCTGGGGTCCTTCTTCAAGTCTTTAAATCAGATCTTCTATGTAGCACATTGAAGAATTTTGAACATACCCACTATGGAACTCACAGCAAATTTCGGCAATGGGTTAAGGGCATCTGGTGATAGCAACCTGACATCATCTTGCATGTTCACATGTCACTATTAATTTTGTTTAAAGCTAAAGGAATGCACATAACTGTCGACTAAAATTGCCTACCTGAGTCTTGAGCATTCCTTTTTCATCAAAAGGCTATGTGTCCATATGGAACAACAGTCAAAGTTAACGGTCAAAGTTTTTTGAGAATACTTCTCTCCCAGGTTAGCAGTTAGATTTCTATATTTTACTTTGGGCTCTATTCTTGATCTAGTATCTAGCACTGAATTCTATCCACTGCCAAGATTCTAATTCCTAACTGAAATTGTGCAATACATGAGTGCAGAAAGCAAGAAACATAAAGTGTGTGAACCAAGAGGCTTTAGAGTACATCTAAAGCTAGAGACGTCTCAACATGGCTCAGCAAGTCCAAAAGAAAACAAAAATCAAAGGTCAGAGATACAGAGGAACCAAGCAAGGAAGCAAAAACCAGATCATACAGATATATCGGAATGCTTTTTAATTTAAATTCAATTAGCCAACATATAGTACATCATTAGTTTTTGACATATGTTCAATGATTCATCAGTTACATATAATACCAAGTGCTCATCATATCACCTGCCCTCCTTATTGCCCATCACCGAGTTACCTCATCCCCCCCCCACCTCCCTTTCCGCAACCCTCAGCTTGTTTCCCGGAGTTATCGTATGGTTTCACTCATGGGTGGAACATAAGGAATAGTGCAGAGGACAGTAGAGGAAGGGAGGGAACACTGAAGGGGAAGAAATAAGAGAGGGAGATATATTGGAATATTTAAAGGTAACAAAGGCAAAAGTATAGGAAAGCTCAACACTAAGAGCTCAGGTAAGTGGTCAGTAACCAAGAGGTCTGCCTACATGGGGAGCATCAGATGCAAAAAGAATCCATTCAGGACAATCAGCTGTCCTGGTCCTGTCCACTCTCCCAGAAGCTGTCCAAGGCTTCTTAGCTATATTCTATTGAGAATAATCCCAGCATTTAGCCGGGGGTGGCAGGGGGTGGGCAGGGGAGTAATGGAAAGGAAGATACATGATTGGGGAATAAGAACAAGTCTTACCCTTTTTTAAATTGAAGTACAGTTGACACACAGTGTTACATCGGTTTCAGGTGTATAGCACAGTGATTCAAGAACTCTATTCATTATGCTATGCTCACTGCAAGTGTATGCAGCCACCATCTGTCACCATACAGTGCCATTACAGTACCGTTGACTATACTCCTGGGCTGTACCTTTCATCCCTGTGACTTCTTCAGTCTGTAACTGGAAGCCTGTAGGTCCCACTCCCCTTCAGATGGTATCCTTAAAGCTAGTCCTTTTAAATTCAAATGTGCCTGAGAAGTAATGTGGAAATGGGAAACAGAAATTTCAAGGATTTCAGTCAGGCATCCTGTCCTAGGAGAAGCCACCCTGGAATTCTCTGCCTGGGTTAGAAGCCCTTTCCTGCTCTCATGGCATCCTTCTCTTTCACCTACTATGCCATCGAACACACCCTGTGGTGATGGGCCATGTCCCCACCCAGGCTGCAACCATCTTGCAGTAAGTATCATGGCTTCTTTATCTTTATATACCCTCTAGATGGCAACTTTGCAATAAAGGCTTATCGAATGTCAATAATTACCTTTGTCTTATCAGATCACAAGTCCCTTATAGACAGGAAATGCACCTTTATGACCCTTCATAGGCACAATATTCCAGTTGACAAATTAGATGAACCTTCATTTACTGGTCTTTATTCTCTTACAACTCACTCAAGTAATATCTCAGGGACAGGTGCTCTGCAGGCACACCAAAGAAGTCCTCCTACTGACACAAGAAGCACATTCCTCAGACTGAACATTTTGCAGAAAGTGCTTGGCTGAGTTAGGGGCCAACTTTCAAGGGTTTGAGTCTTTTGAACATGTTCCAAGTCGCTTTATTTTTTATAAGGGCCCTTGGTCATTGTTCAAAGAGGCAATATCGCGTAGCAGTTAAGAACTCAACTCGAGACAGACTGCCAGAGTTGTATTCCGGCTTCTCCACTATTTGGTGACCTAAGCAAGGTACATAACCTCTCTGTGCCTCAGTTTTACCATCTGTGAATGGGGATAAAAGTTGTTGAGAGAATTAACTACAACTACTGATAATTTTTTTAAGGTACTTAAAGCAGTACCTGGCACATAGTATGCCGTATAAATTATATAAAAATTAGCTACTGTTATATTTTGCTTTGCCAGATACCATTGATTACCTTAATCAATAATTATAACATCCACAATATATTTGGGTCCTTCCTCAAAACATTATTGCTCTCTATATTTGATACCTTGTCCCAGTTTTGGTAAAAGATATTTTATTATAAAAATAAGCAAATATGCTAAAAACTGAGAATAAAATATGCATATATTATTACTTCATTTGCCATAAAAATGAGCTATAATAACTTCCTGAATTCATCATATAAAATTTCAAGAATTTATCTGAAGAAAGTAAGAGGTATTGAGGAAAGTGTTTATCTTTTGTCTTAATCGTTTCCTAGGTTACTAAACCTGAGGTCATTATTGTTTGTACAGGAAGGGAATCTCTTATACTTCTGGAAAATTTCAAAACACTGCCAACATGTTTTCTGATCATCCCTACTTCCTGTGGTGGGGTTTAAAGACCATGCCAACTTTCATAACTGCTGAGATTTACAGAGTGAAGCCTCATTTGATAATCTTGCAAAAATCATAGGCGGTACTTCTCTTCCTTTTCCAAATACCACATATGCCAGCTTTTACAAATGTTAAAAAGAATTTCCAGCCAGCCCCAAGCTGGCTCCAAGCAGGTGCACAACGCTAGTTCTCAGCTCCATCTCCAGGGGAGCCTAGGAAATCCCTCTCTCCTCATGATTTCCCCTAGATCCAGTTAATCAGCCCTGGAATCTGTTTTACTGGAGAATGAAAACGTTTTATCTTCAGGCCTCCCAGGTTCTGACTAGTATCTCTGGTATCTAAATAATGAAAAGTGGGAAAGAATGGATCGATAAAAATTAAAATTGTATTTCCCTAAAATGATCAAGAGTTGGGATGTAATTAAAAGTTGGCCCTAGTGAGCTTTCCAGCATTAGCAATTTTTGAAGATTTTTGAACAGAAGAAAATACCATGAGACTAAATTCACACTTGAACATAACTTGATTTTTCAAAGACCCCTGTTGTGCTCTGTGATTGTCCCCAGGAAGAGCAGTCATCGTCTAATAGAATCAAAAAGTATAGGCAATAGTATCATAAACGAGTCATTTATAGCATCCTTTTAAAGTTGCTTTTTAAATCCTTGTCTTGTTTTTTCTTTAGTTTGCCGTTTGCCTCAAGTTGAGGGGAGAAACAAATTCCACTTATTTGAGGTTTCTGTTTTTTTCTGATTTTCTTCATGTTGCTCATCTTGCCCTTTAATATCTTTTTAATTTTATGTAGCTCGTTTTGCCCTTTTTGTCGAGTACAACGTGCTTAAGTCCACTTTATGGATGTGTTAATAGTCATAGGCAAGCCAATAATATCTCCTTTGTAAAATTGCAAAAATAACTTTTTTTTTGAAAGTCCAACTATCTCCCACTATTAGAAGTAGGGAGCACATTTGAGTCAAAGTCCTCTTCCTCAGAAACTCTGTTGTTGCCATGGGAAGACTGTGAAAATGCTCAAATGCGGGCATGCTGTAATTAGAACCAAACCGTGGGCTTTATGGGGCCTGTCACGATGTTTCTAGGAAGCTAGTTCTGCGTTGGCTCAGTAAGACATCCTTTTCCTACCATCATGACTCACTTGTGACTTCCATGGCTCTCCCCACCCCCAACTCACCCCCCACTTGTTCTGGGTGGAAGAATGCCCAGATGCTCCAGAGGCAGATGAGTAGGCGGGTGTCCAGTCCGCTAACAAGAACACACTTCTAGGCATTGTAGAAGTAGGGCAAAGGGTTTTGCTGGGCATATTCAGAGCTAATGATGCGATGGGTCTGTGTTAATCATGCACGGGAGACTCACTTCTTTGGCAGCCCTAGCCCGCTCCCTAATCCGTCCAAACCCTCCTCTTCCTCCCTCCTTTCTTCCTTTCAGGAAAGCATGTGCAAGTTCTCCCCGAAACGATGAATCTCTGCTCCTGGGGGAATCTACGAGTCAGAAATGCTTTTAAAAGGAAAGAGGAGCCAAAGCCTTTGCATAAATAGGCCAGCTGCAGAGCCTCAAGGCAGGGAGTTGGGGAGAAAACTCCTTGTGGCCGAGGCCCCAAACCTCCCAGCTGCCACTTATTTCCATTGTCTGCCCACAGCCCCAAAGAAGCCAGCCCACACCTCTGTGACTGTACCCGCTGTCATTTTCAGGAAAAGAGCTTTTCTGAGTCCATCTTGGCATTTCTGTGAAATCGCAGAAATAATTCATTGAATCACAGAACTGAAAGAGATGATCTAATCACTTTTATTTTTAAAACTATGAAAACGCAGTCAGGAGAGGTTATCTGACCTGCCCAAGCTCACGCAACTCGAGCTACACGGAGCGAGAACTAGAATCTGCATCTTTTTATTCCTCGTCCTTTGCCTTTTTATGGCCTGTGAGCTTGGGCAAGCAAAACCTATGGCAGACATGCTCTTTTCACCTCAGCTCTCCTGCTATGGCTCCCTTTCGCTGTCTCTTGTCATTTATGTCATGGGTAACCAGCCTACTGTGGAGCTGAATCTGATTATGAAGACTTATCTGCAGCAGTTGTTAAAAATAGAAATTCCTAGGACTTTCCCCGGGAGATTCTGGGATGGGTCTCAGGAATCATTTAACGAGTTTCCCAAGTGAGTCTTACGATGAAGTCATTTCAGGGGAAAACATGGTAGAACAATAGTCAGGAAAAAGGAAAAATCTGTTTGATGGGCAAGGTGTCCGAACAAGACCAGAACAGAGAGATGGAGGAGACCAGGAATTTTGCCTCCTAGCTGCTTTTTTAGTGGGTTAACCACTAGACCACACTTCCTCTCGAATAGAGGCAAGGAATTAAAATCAAAGGTTTACCACTGATTCATGCTGCCTGCTAATGTTGCTTATTGCGCCACGCTGTGACCCAACTCTCTAAGGCTTGGAAACAGATGTGGGGAGCGAGCAGCCTGAGTTACTGAGAGATGGGGGAGGCGGGAAGAAGGCAGACGGCCAGAAAAAGGACTTCCTCTGCTGCTAAATTTCAGGCAGGAGTGGAAGTCAGGCTAAATTGTTACCATGCAGATCTGGAATCATTTTTGCAATCGCCTGGCTCCAATTCCAGGCTTGTGCATTCTGCAACAACTGAAAACTTGGTAATGCTTCTGACCTGACTTTTGCCTCTGCCCTTATCTGAATGCATATTATGAAGTTACACTTTCAGCTTGACCATCATTTCATTACACAAGAAAGTTTGGTTACTCTCCTTGCCCCACAAGCTCCCTCCCCACGCACACTTTTTAACAGGAAGTAAAGAAGAGTTAAGCAATTTGACCAAGGTTACACTAATCTCAGTATTGTGGTGGTTTGATCAAGAGTGCAACCAAGTCATTTCAGCTAGGCTTTTCAGACTCCCTTTCAATATATTCTTAGAATCAGACAACTGAAAAAACTGCATTTATTTTCTCCCAGATGATGAATACTAAGATGTGCCCTTAAACATGTAGTTTACCATGCCAGTGTTTGTCAAAAGTGCATAACTTTTCAATGTTAAGTGATTGATTCTAGAAATAGTTTTTGTGACTTCTTTACTAAACAGGAAGCTCTGTGAGGATGGGGCAGAAATTACAGCTTCGGTTTTTACCAGACATTGCAACTGTAGCAGTGGTAAACTTCCAGGGGGGTATAGAAGCTGGGTTTTAGGTCCCCAGGAATTAGGATTCCCAGATTTAGCAAAGAAAACTACAGAATAGCCAGTTAAATTTGAATGTCAGATTTTAAAATAGTATAAGCATATCTCATGTCTTATTTGGGACATACTTATACCAAACAATCATTCACTATTTATCTGACATTCAAATTTAACATTCTGTTGATTAATCTGGCAACCCTAGAAAGGGTTCTCCCAGTTAGCACCAAAGTCTTCAGGATTCCCTCAAAGGTGATTAAAATGTAACCATTCCCTCCAGATTTACAGGGTAGTGCCTGAGGAAAAAGCAGTCATAGTACATTACGATAAATTATAAAACAGAAAATGCAAAGAGGTCCAGAATCACAAGGCAAGGAGTGACCAAATAAGACAATGGTGGTCATGAAGGTTTCTCAGAGTTGGTAACATTTGAGCTTGATCCTGAAGGATAAGTAGCTCATCAGACAGATATGGAGGCTTGAAAGAGCGTTAAGTTCAGCGTGGCTGGAGCATTTGATCTGTGTGTAGAGGACTAGAGGTCAGAGTTGACGGACATCAAAGGTGAGGTTTGGAAGGTTGGCTGGGGTAAACTGGTGAAGTAGCTTTGTGCCATGCTGCAGAATTTGAAACTTATTTTGATGGATAGGGAAGCCAGCAAGGGTTTTTCAGCTGAGTGGCATAATCATTTCTGTTTTTGAAAGATAATTCTGGTGGCAGATTGGAGTGGGCAGAACTCGTAGGCAGGGAGACCAATTAGGAGGTTATTGAAATAGCCCAGGCAAGAAAAGATGAGCTTATTTCAACTAAGGCAGCAGTGGTGGAAATAGTCAAGGAAGCAAAAATTTCAGAGACATTTAGGTGGTAGAATCAATACCACTTGGTGGTGATGGATACACTAGGGCAGGAAGATAGAGGGTGGAGTTAATGTGGTGTAAGTCTCCAGACAAATGAGAGGCGTTATTTTTACTTGGATTGTCTATCTGTAGAATGGACCAATAATACTTACTGTATTTACTTCATAAGGCTACTGTGAAGCTCAGTTAAGATCATTTATGTGAAAGTGGTTTGTCAAGTATACAGAGCTATGAAAGTGTACTGTTGTTAAATGAACATGCATCTATCTCAGTAGACAGTGAACTTTTTCAGGACAGAGGTTACATTTTATTCGTCTTTGGCATTCCCTAACATAGTGCCTTGAATGTATAGGTAACCAACACATGTTTAGAGCATTGAATCAAATTTAAACCTCTGCCATGTCAAATAACAAAACACAGTTTGTTTTGTTTCTTTACCATCTTGTTGGTGTGTGTCTGGAAGTATATAATGGACCCAGGTTGGTGAAAATACCAACAAAATCAGAGCCACAAATCCCAGGAGAAATACCCACTTAAATAATGCTGATGCTGAAGGAAATCTCGTTCTCTTTGTTCACAGATAAACTAAACACTGAGGGCCATCTTAGCTGCCCAAACAGGTTTTCCTCTTTATATCCCTCCCGTTATAAAGTATTTAAAATCCAAAAGAAACTATCTGCTTAATCTGTTTCAGACATCACCACTAGACCCAGCTTAGTTTAGGTGGGGAATACTCTGGCCTTCTCTCTGTATCCCAATATCTAGCACTGTGCCTGTGTTCAATAAGAGTGTTATAACTGAAAGAAGATGACAGTTTCCAAATTAAGGTCCACTCAGACTTTGAATATGACTGACTCTTCTCATCAAGCAAAAAACTGTAATTTGGGGGCGCCTGGGTGGCTCAGTTGGTTAAGCGACTGCCTTCGGCTCAGGTCACGATCCTGGAGTCACGGGATCAAGTCCCACATCGGGCTCCCTGCTCGGCGGGGAGTCTGCTTCTTCCTCTGACCCTCCCCCCTCTCGTGCTCTCTCATTCTCTCTCTCTCTCTCAAATAAATAAATAAAATCTTTAAAAAAAACCTAATTTTGAATTTTATTGCAAAATATGGGTAGCACATTTTCAAATAATAATTCCATCAGATTTTTCTCCTCCTAAAATAAATCCATTTCCCTCACTCTTTTCCCTTTTTCCGTTTTTTCCCCCCTCATTGATTCAGCTATTTCTTAGGCTATTCTGATTCCAAGAATAATTTTTTACTACTTTCCTATAGCTGTTTTTCTCTCCATTTAGATCAAAATAATGTAGAGAGAAGCATAGTGCAAGTCTTCTGTTTCCAAAGGTACAAATTATTATATTATTATTTTATTAACTACTGCTCATATTTATTGAGCACATATCATGGGTCATTTATTACACTAGAAGATTTAGATCTCATTTAAATCTTAATCCTATAAATAGCTCATACTGTCCCCTTTTTATATATGAGGGAACTAAGGCTTTAAAAAGATTAAGTAAGCTATTCCAGGTCAAAGAATTTGACATAGTCAGGATTCAGACTGGGTCTTGCTAATTCCCCTATAATTTCCTACTTACTAAACCAATGATTCTCAAACCCTAGCAACAATTTCCTGGAGGGCTTATTAACCATAGATCGGTGGGTCTCACCTCCAGAGTAATTCAGAGTGATTCAGTTAAAGCTGGATGAGACAAAGAATTTATAGCTCTAACAAGTTCCAGGGTGATACTGATGTTGCTGATCCAGTGAGCACACTTTGAGAACCCCTGAACTGAACAACACTGTCTAATATTGGCTCATTATTGTGCTCCAACTGTGTGACAGTCATTGACCTGAGCAATGAGGATACAAAGATGAGTGAGGCACTTCTTGCACTTAGGAGTTTACAGTCTAGTTGAGGAGATAGATAAGTAAACAGAGCATCAATAATATAAATATGGTAAGTTCTGTAAAGTTATATGCATGACGTGCTAGGGAAACACTGAGTGGCAAACCCCAACCGGTGGGGGGGGGCAGGGGGGGGCCAAAGAAGGCATACTGGAAAAAAGTAATTATTTTATTTTATTTAAGATTTTATTTATTTAATATATAGAGAGCACAAGCAGGGGGAGCTGAGCAAGGAGCCTGATGCAGGGCTTGAGACCAGGACCCTGGAATCATGACCTGAGCCAAAGGCAGAGGCTTAACTGGCTGAGCCACCCAGGTGACCCTGGAAAAAAGTAATTCTTAAGCCAAATTTTAAAGAATGACCAGGAGCAAAGGAAAGAAGAGGGAAAGATGGAAACAGCATGTATAAAACACAGATATTACATGTTTGGTATACTAAGAAAATTATCAGTAGTTTGTTATAATTAGAGTGTAAGCAATTGCAGGATGTCAGAAGGGGTCTTACATGTGACCTTGAGTTTAGATTTTATCCTTGAAGAAAGACCTGAAATGGCAGCCATGTAAAATATACACTTAACATCATACTTGAATGGTAAAAGGCTAAATGCTTTCCCTCTAAGATTAGGTACAAGGCAGGGATGTACACTCTCATGACTTCTATTCAGTATTGTACTGGAGTATCTAGTCCGTGAAATGAGGGAAAGTAAATGAATTAAAAAGTATCTGGATTGAAAAGAAAGAAATAAAACTGTCTATTTAAAGTATAATTGTCTATCAATAAATCCTACAAAATCTACAAAAGTGCTGCTAAAGCTAACAAATGAATTTAGCAAAATTGTAGCATATAAGATCTATGAAAGTCTATTATATTTACATTTAATAGCAATAGAAAATTGAAAATTTAAATTTAAAAAATATAATTTACAACAATATTAAAAATACTTGAGGATAAATCTGACAAAAGTTGTATATGACCCGTACACTGAAAATGACAAAACATTGTTGAAAGAAAGAAAACATAAATAAATGGAGAGAAATATCATGTTCATGTATCAAGAGATTCACTTTTGTTAATGTAAATTCTTCCCAAATTGATGTATAATTTCGATGCAATCTCAGTGAAAATCCCACCAGGCATTTTCGGCATTATGAATTTCTGAAACTCATATGGAAATGTAATGGATCTAGAATAACCAAAATAATTTTTTAAAAGAATAATAAAGTTTAAAAACTTACATTATCGTTCAAGATTGATCCTAAAGCATTGGTAATCGAGACTGTGTGATGTTGATGTAGAAATAAACATATACGTCAAAGCAACCAAATATGGAATACAGAAATAGATCCACACATGTGTGGACAACTGATATTTGATAAAGGTATGAAGGCAATGCAGTAGAGAGAGGACAATGTTTTTGCAAATGGTACTTGAATAGTTGGATATCATATACAAAAAAAATTAACTTCAGTTCATACTTCCTACTATATACAAAAATTAGCTAAACCTGGATCAGAGAGCTATTTGTAAAACCTAAAACTCTAAAACTTCCAGAAGAAAATCTTTGTGACCTTGGATTAGGTAAAGATTTCTCAGGTACAACAATAGAAGCACAATTCATAAAAGAAAAAAAATTTTGATAAATTAGACTTCATCAAAATTAAGAACTTCTGCTTTTTGATGGAAGCCAAAGGGCTTGTAACCTAAATATATAAAGAACCCTCAAAACTCAATAATATAAAAACAATCCAATTTAAAAATTGGGCAAAAAGTTTGAACACTTATTTTTTTAAAGATTTTATTTATTTGAGAGAGAGAGAGAGCACACAGGCAGGAGGGGGAGGGACAGAGGAAGAGGGAAAAGCAGACTGCATTCTGAACAGGGAGCCTGATGTAGGGCTCCATGCAGGGTTCGATCGCAGGACCCTGCCATCATGACCTGAGCTGAAGGCAGATGCGTAACTGACTGAGCCACCCAGATACCTCTTGAACAGACACTTTACCAAAAAGATATAATACAGGTAGCATATAAGCACATAAAATGATCATTACTCAACATCATCAGCCATTGAACAATTAAAACAAAAACCACAATGAACTGTCTCTACATACCTATTAGAGTGGCCAAATTTTTTTTTTGCAGATGCTTAATGACTGAGCCATCTAGGCGCCTCTAGAATGGCCAAATTTTTTTTTTAATTTTATTTATTTATTTGAGAGAGAGAGAATGAGAGACAGAGAGCATGAGACGGAGGAAGGCCAGAGGGAGAAGCAGACTCCCTGCTGAGCAGGGAGCCCGATGCGGGACTCGATCCAGGGACTCCAGGATCATGACCTGAGCCGAAGGCAGTCGCTTAACCAACTGAGCCACCCAGGCGCCCCTAGAATGGCCAAAATTTTTAAAAGACTAACCATACCAAGTATGTGGAGCAATTGGAATGTTCCTGCCTCATGGGTGGGAGTGGAAAGTAGGATGCCACTTTGGAAAACAATTTGTCAGTTTCTTAAGTCAACTATACATTTACTATATGACCCAACTGTTCTACTTCTAGGTATATCATCAAAAGGAGTGCCCATACAGAGACTTGTACACAAATGTTCAAAACAGCTTTATCTGTAATAGTCAAAAACTGAAAATAACTCAAATGTCCACCAATAGATAAATGGATAAACCAAGTGTGGTATAACTATGTAATGTAATTGTTCTCAGCAATACAATTGAGTGTACCTCTCATACATGTAACATCATAGATGAATCTCAACGTTACTATGCTGAGAGAAAGTAACCACAAAAGAAAAACAGTACATACTCTATGATTCCATTTATATAAATTCCTGTATTATAAATTAATATATAGGGACAGAAATCAGAACAGTTATTGCCTTGGAATGGGGAGGATGTGGGGAAGATTGAAAGGGGATTATAAAGAGCACAAAAAAATTTTGGGGTCTAATAGCTATATTCATCATCTTGATTTTCATCATGATTTCATGGGTACACACTTATTTGAAAACTTATCAAATGTAAATTTCAATGTTTATCTTATGCCAATTTTATTTTATGCCAGTTTATTTTGTCAATTATACCTCAGTAAATCTTTTTTTATTTTTTTATTTTTTTTAAAGATTTTATTTATTTATTTGACAGAGAGAGACAACAGCGCAAGAGGAAACACAAGCCAGGGGAGTGGGAGAGGGAGAAGCAGGCTTCCCGCTGAGCAGGGAGCCCAATGTGGGACTCAATCCCAGGACCCTGGGATCATGACCTGAGCTGAAGGCAGACGCTTAACGACTGAGCCACCCAGGGACCCCAGTAAGTCTTTTTTTAAAAAGAATTTATCTGTGTTGTACGTTTTCAGTGTCTAGAATAGGATAGGATATAACTCTGTTCTATAATCTATTTCAAGTAGTATACAATTTCTAGACATTATTTATAAAGAAAAATATAGACCTATGTCTATAAATCACAATATCATTGTCTCTTACCATAATAATCTCACAGAAAGGTCCACCATGAATCAAAAGGCTATAATTGTAGTTTTGACTGACATTGCCCAACTGGATGGCCTCAGAAATCAGCACAATACCTCTAAGCCTACTTTTCTGCATTCCTAACATGAAGGCATTGGATGGGTGAAGGGGCATCATATTACCTATCTGTGCTCAGCGGGTGGGTGGAATGAGGAAGATAGTAAGAGGAGGTAAACTGGCAAAGTTCCAAAACCCCTTCTCCTTGCTTAGGATTGAATATCTGTCCCTCATCCCAATTCATATGTTAAAGCTTTAATTTCTTTTGTGAAGGTTTTTGGAAGTGGGACCTCTGGGAGATAATTAGGTTTAGATGAAGTCATGAGGATGGAGCCCCCGTGAGGGGTTTAGAGTCCTTATGAGGAGAGGAGGAGACCAGAGTCCACTCTCTCTCCATGCGAGGACACAGCAAGATGGCAGCCAGAAAGAGAGTCCTCACCAGAACCTAGCCATGCTGCACCCTAATCTGGGACTTCCTAGCCTCTGGAACTATGAGAGATAAATGTCTGTCGTTTCATCCCTGCAATCTATAGTATTTTATCATAGCCACCCAAGCTGACTAAGACACTCCTCCAACTAGAATGGTTCTGCTTCTACCAGTTCTGTGTAATGAGTTTGTCTATAAAGCTTATTTTGAAGAACCAATTTTCATGGATTTCAAAAGAAAATGTACAACTACAGTAGATGTCCTCCAAAATGTCCTCAGGGACCAAATCCTGTGATCCTAATTAGGAAAATTCAATCTGCTAAGCATCTATTGTGATTCTTCTTTTTTTTTTTTTTTTAAGATTTTATTTATTTGACAGAGACAAAGCGAGGGAAGGAACACAAGCAGAGGGAGTGGGAGAGGGAGAAGCAGGCTTCCCGCTGAGCAGGGAGCCCGATGAGGGACTTGATCCCAGGACCCTGGGATCATGACCTGAGCCAAAGGCAGACGCTTAACGACTGAGCCACCCAGGTGCCCCTCTATTGTGATTCTTCAGGAGCAGGTATTTGTTGGCAAAGCTGCATTAGAGAATATGAAGGAACTCCTAGTAATCCTCCAGAGGTTTCCTACCCAGATCCTTTTGGTATTTTATTTTGATTCAAATGGAAGTGATGCTCTTCCCTGTGTGTATCTGCAGTGTGTCCCTGGGGTCTGTGGCCCCGCACAGAGGACCGGAATCTGTAGAACAGACAGCAGGCCCTTCTTGTGCTTTCACATGCAGAGTCCAGCAGTCATCCCCGTGGCCCCTCCAGTTGCATTTACTCCTCTCCAGTCTCATGGTGGTTCTCAAGGCCCCTATAATTATTCATCTGTGAGTCTAAGTAATTCAGAAAACCAGCTTCTCAGAAGCCTTGAGATAGTCATGCACCCAAATCTGCTGATTTGTGTGGGAGTCATGTTTTCTGAGACCCCCACCTGCCTTGCAGCCTCACAACTCTTCCTATAATTTTTTTTTAACTTTAAGGTATCTGTACTTAGTGCCTGTGTTCTTTTTTATTCCCCTAATTGCAGTGACTCAGTTTGTTTTTCTAGTGCCCACATCCTTTTCCCACAAACTTCGAGTATTGGAAACATGGTAGAGTGGAAAGGAAACCTAGACTCTAATTCTGGCTTTGTCATTCAGCTTCCCATGTGATGGGGGCAGGGGGACTTGGGTCATCTTCTGGGCCTCAGTTTTCTCATCTTAAAATAGGAGGGTTAGATTAGTTTTTTCTAAAGTGTTTTGCCTACTGTTGATAATATGGGAGATGATTTTAGACTTACCATAACATATACTTAATAAGTGTGTATTGATTTTAATGCACACTAGAAAAACATGTCATTGTTACATCAAACCAGCTGAAATTATATTTTAATCTAATTAGTAGATTATTTAATGGTAAGTAGGTTTTTTTAAGTGAATTGATTTAGAATTCACTTAAATTAGTAAGCCGATGCAAGAGGTAACAGAGTATGGCAAAAGTTGGGAAGATTTGGGGGGGTGGTTTGCATAATAGTGGCCTGGAAGCAGTGTTCTGTTTTGCCTCACTGTTCCATAGGAAAGCGGCATTTCCCCCATTTTCCTTGATGTTGGGTAGGAGTCACGTGCCTGAATTCTGGCCAGTGAAATGTGAACACAGGTCATGTGTCACTTTCAGGAAAAGCCAGTGTGCCCTCTCCATTTTTCTGTCCTCTTGCCATACCAACTTTGGAGGCTATGGTGGTATCGTGAAATGGAAAGAGCTTGAATGATCAGATGAATGAAAGTGTCTACTAAACCAAACTAAGAAACAAACTTTTTGTTGTGTTAAGTCACAGAGATTTCTGAGTTTGTTATCTTGGTATAGCTTATCTTATCCTGACTAACACAAAGCTTGATAAGATAGTCAAGTTCCATCTAGCTCTAAAATTCTGCATTCTCTTTTGTCTGTTCCCTTCTTGTTTGGTTTTAACCTATACTTTTTTCTGGACCTCTAACTCCAAAAAAGTGCCTTTTAAATTAATTTGCTTATGTTTTTGTCCTTCCAACTATCTCTGTTTTTAGAAGTGGCATTTATTTTAATTATGGCCATAGTTCTGGATAGCTACATAGAACGTTTCTCACATCCAAAGAGGACATGGCAGTTAGTGTTACTGCCTGTTTGTAGTGCCTTTCTGAATAGACTTTGGTGACCCTCAGCTTCCGGACTACTCACATAAAGATGACACTTCCAGCAGAACCTTGTTCACTGTCTGGTTTTTGTCATTTAGTGGTCATAGATATTTGTGTAAAAAAAAAAAAAAAGGGTATTTTTTTCAAGAAGCATGATTGAAGGTCTGGGTCAAATCACAGCCTGTTAGTTCTAATCACCGCCACTGCTCTATATACCTTCGATTTGTAAGGTCTGCAAACTTTTTATCTGCCTGTTCCCCAAAGGACATTACATTTTGATTCAATTTGCTTTTCTAGTGCTTGGTCAATCAATGTATTAACTGTGCTACTCAGGCAGTGGAACTAAGAGACAGTTTTTAACAATGTCAGCTGATGAAAAATTTGAACTTAGGTATAGTATTTTCCTTCCTCGAGATAATATAGACATCTAGCTATCTTGAGACTCAATACATATAGCAGTGGTGACCCTTCAAACGGTACAGGAAAGCAGTGGCTTTTACTCTGAGTTCATAAATGGAATGATCATTGACTTGTTATTTATATTCTAGAAACTTTTGAAAAAAATTTGAAGATTATCTTAGAGCTATTAAAAATCATTCGTCACTCAAAACACTGTATGTATGACAATACTGATGTCTGTTGGTAATCACAAAACCATGGAATTACAGAATAGTGGAAATGGAAGAAAACTATCAACCGTATGTCTCAGCTCCTTGTTTGACAGAGAAGCAAACACTGGGACACACATACACAAATATTTTATTTCTTTTAACTTTACTGAGATATAATACATATATAATTTGCCAATTTTAAGTGTATAATCCAATGGTTTTTAGCATATTCAAAAAGCTACACAATCACAATTACAATCAGTTTTGGAACACTTTCATCAACCAAAAAGAAACCACATACCCATTAACAGTCACTACCCATTTCCCCTCAACTCCCCTAGCCCTAGGCAAACACCCATCTACCTGCTACCCGTAATGATTTCTTTTTTTAAAGATTTTATTTATTTATTTGACAGAGAGAGACACAGCGAGAGAGGGAACACAAGCAGGAGGAGTGGGAGAGGGAGAAGCAGGCTTCCCGCCGAGCAGGGAGCCCAATGCAGGGCTTGATCCTAGGACCCTGGGATCATGAACTGAGCCAAAGGCACACACTTAACGACTGAGCCACCCAGGCACCGGCCGTAATGATTTGTCTATTCCAGACACTTCATT
Organism: Mirounga angustirostris; assembly: GCF_029215605.1. Classification (NCBI taxonomy): domain Eukaryota; kingdom Metazoa; phylum Chordata; class Mammalia; order Carnivora; family Phocidae; genus Mirounga; species Mirounga angustirostris. The sequence continues at coordinate 64,936,818 of NW_026991717.1, read as the reverse complement.
TAAATGGAACCATGCAATATGTGGTCTTCTGTAATGGCTTCTTTCACTTAACAGATGTTTTTGAGGTTCATCCACGTTGTAGCATGCACCATTACTTCATTCCTTTTTAACTGCTGAATAATTTTCCATTATATTGCTCTGTCACATTTTGGGGATCTATGTTGTCTTCACATTTTGGCTATTATGAACAATACTGCTATAAAAATTCATGTATACATTTTTATATGGGCATAGGTTTTCATTTCCCTTAGGTACATACTCAGTAATACAATTACTAGATCATGTGGCAATATACATTACCTTATAAGGAACTATAGTTTTCCAAACCAGCTACACCATTGTACATTCCTGCCAGCAGTGTAACAGAGTTCTGCTTACTCCATATTTTCACCAAAATTTATTATTACCTGCTTTTTTTATTATTATATTAGCTATCCTACTGGGTGGGAAGTGGTATCTTATTGTGGTTCTCATTTGCATTTCCCTGATGGCTAATGATGTTGAGAATCTTCTCATGTGCTTATTAGCCATTTGTATATTTTCTGTGATGAACTATCTATTCAGATTCTTTGCCCATTTTTAAATTGGTTTATTTGTCTTTTATTATTGAGTCATAAAATTCCTTTATATATTTTAGATACAAGTCCCTCATGATATATATGATTTACAAATATTTTTTCTCAGTCCATTGGTTGTCTTTTCATTTTCTTGATGGTGTCCTTTGAAGCACAGAAATTTTTAATTTTACTAAAGTCCCATTTGGCTTGTGTATGTGTGGGTGTGTGTGCGGCTTGTGATTTTTTGTGTGTGTGTGATTTTGATGTTATATATAAGAGACCATTATTTAATCCAAGATCACATTGATTTATGCTTATGTTTTCTTCCAAGAATTTTTCTAAAACTTTTCTTTTACATTTTTATAAAAGCTTTATTTTTTATATTTAGGTATTTGTTTTATTTCTTACATTTAGGTCTTTGACCTATGTTGACTTAGCTTTGTATACTCTATCAGGTAGAGGTCCAACTTCATTCTTTTGCATGTGGATATCTGATTATCCCAGCACCATTTGTTTTTTTTGTTTTTTTTTTTTTTTGAAGATTTTATTTATTTATTTGACAGAGAGAGAGCATGGGCAGGGGGAGGGGCAGAGGGAGAGAGAGAAGCAGACTCCCCGCTGAGCAGGGAGCCGGATGCTGGGCTCAATCGCAGGACCTTGCGATCATGACCTGAGCCGAAGGCAGACACTTAACCAACTGAGCCACCCAGGTGCCCCAGCACCATTTATTTAAAAAAAAAAAAAAAAAAAAAAACCTATTCTTTCCCCTAATGAATTATCTTAGCAACCCAGTCAAATATCAATTGATTGTAAGTATGACAGCTGTTTCTGATTTCAGTCAATTGATTTTATATATCTATCTTTATGCCGATACTACACTGTCTTGATTACTGTAGCTTTATAATAAATTTTGAAATTAATAAGTGTGAGAACTCTGTGTTCTTTTTCAAGACTGTTTTGGCTATTCTGGATCATTTATGTCTCTGCAAATTTTCGACTCAGCTTGTCAATTTCTGTAACAGCTAGAATTTTGGTAGAGACTTACGTGAATATGTAGATTGCTTTGAATACTGTTGCTATTTTAGCAGTATTAAATCTTTCAATCCATGAACAAGAGTTATCTTTCCATTTATTTAGGTCTTCTTTCTTCTTTCTTACCTAGGTCTTTAATTTCTTTGAGCAGTGTTTTGTAGTTTTCAGTGGCTATGTTTTGCACTACTTTGTTAAATTTATTCCTAAATATTTTATTTTCTTAAATGCTATTATAAGTGGAATTGTTTCTTTGATCTCATATTTGGATTTTTCATTGCTATGTATTGCTATACAATTTTTTTATATTAATTTTATATGCTGCCATTTGCCAAGCTCATTTATTAGTTCTAAGAGTTGGTTTAGAATTTTCTGTATATAAGACCATGTCATCTAAATATAGAGGAAATTCTATTTTCTCCTTTTCAATCTAGGTACCTTATTACTTCCTTTTCTTTCCTAATTTCCTGGCCTAGAAACTTGGTGCAATGTTGGACAGAAATGGCAGAGCAGGGGGTGCCTGTGTGGCTCAGTCATTAAGCATCTGCCTTTGGCTCAGGTCATGATCCCAGGGTCCTGGGATGGAGCCCCACATCGGGCTCCCTGCTCAGTGGGAAGCCTGCTTCTCCCTCTCCCACCTCCCCCCCTTGTGTTCCCTTTCTCACTGAGTCTCTCTCTGTCAAATAAATAAATAAAATCTAAAAAAAAAAAAAAAAAAAGAAAGAAAAGAAAAGAAAGAAAGAAATGGCAGAGCAGACAACCTGTCTTTTTCCTGGCCTTAAAGAGAAACATTCAGTCTTTCATCATTAAGTATGATGTTAGCTGTAGGTTTTTCTAGATGCTGTTTGTCAAGTTGAGGAAGATCCCTTCTTTTCCTAATTTATAGAGTGTTTTGATCATGAAGTGGTTAAATTTTGTCATATGCTTTTTCTCCATCTTTTGGCATGATCATGTGCTTTTTCTCCTTTATTCTATTTATGTGGTGTATCACAGTCACTGCTTTTCAGATGTTAAGCCAACCTTGCATTCCTGGGATAAACTCCACTTGATCATAGTGTATAATTTTTTTTACATGTTGCTATATTTGCTTTGTTAACATTTTTTTGAGGATTTTTGCATCCATACTCATAAAAGCTATGATCTATAGTTTTCTTTTCCTGTAATGTCTTTCTCTGGTTTTGATATCAGGACTCATAGATGGTTTATTATTTTTTAAAGTATGGAAATCCCTGAAAAAAAACTCAGACAGTGAGGAAGATTGGAAGTTGGGACTGTCCTGTCCCAAGTTCACTGTGCATAGGATTAATGTATATGTGTGTGTGTGTATGCACATGCATTTATGTATAAATTCTATTCATGGTGGACTTGTGTGTGTGTTTAGAGGTTTGTGGTTAATAAATGAAAAGTGATTATCTGAGATCACATGATTCAAAATTAACAAAATCATCTTCAGATTCTTGGTTTTCTGACTCCCAGTGATGATCACAGGCTTAGGAATCAATGCACATTTAGAGGTTTCCAATCCGTTGTGACACATTTAAAGAAGACTCCACAAAAAAGATTAAATCCAATTAGGCTATTGATGATGAATATTAGATGATCAACTTGCTATTAACCTGAATATCAATATACCATGTCAAGCTATCCCACTCAGCTTTTTATTTTAATGTATATCTCAGCATAGCCAAACATTTAATTACATATTTTTAATCAATCAATTTTTTAATTTTTAAATTCTTGACATTACAGACCAGATCTTTAAGTGATACACATCATGTCTGCTTAAATTCTATTGCCAGACATATGACAATGCTTCATTGCAAGGAAAGTTGAGAATTGCAGTCTCATTGTGGGCCCAGAAAAAGGAAGAAACAGGTTTGGTAACCATCCATCCCATCTCTGCCACAGTTATCATTCTCCTCTGAGACATTTGCAGAATCAGAAATTTCTATTCCAAAACTTTTTCCCCTAAAGTGAATGCCTAATATCTTTTATTAAATCTCTAGTCTCTTGTCCTAATTTTAGAAAACTGGAATTTTAGATTCGCGATTCCTTTAGGCATCCTTTATATGCATTTTTGAAAAATGCATAATAATAAATTACTTTTATACCAAATTTTCATTGTTTATCATGTATGTTGGCAAAGATTGTGCATATCTATAAAAGTTTCTAATGTGTCTATGTATTATGTATCTATCTCTATCATCTATCTATCTATCTATCTATCTATCTATCATCTATCTATCTTATATGTATTATCTAACTGATTCCAAATTCCATGAAGGAAGAAAAGAACATGTCTTATTTTTTACCCCTGGCACTTAGCATGGTATCTAGAACATACACATTCATTTATTCAGCAAATGTTTATTAAGAGGCTACTATGTAAAAGTGTGTGTGTTAGGCATTGGAGTGCAAAAGAGGCAATTGCCCTATCCCTGCAAGGCTTACAGTCAAGAATTCTTTATCAAGCAACAAGGTAAACTAGAGAGGCTGAAACTCTTTCCCTATATGACATCTGACAGTGCCCCATAAAATATTTAAGACATTATGGTATTGACTTTGTCATAGGTCAACATGACTAGGCTGACCTATATTTTCCAGAATTCCCTTTCCTGTGTGATTCCAGTTAGGAGTGGACCACAAGAGAGATTTGGAGAGAGGAAACGAGGCAGTAAACATTCTGTAGCTCATACATGTTGATCTGCTGGCTTACCCTATTGGCTTGAGGAAAAAGCTACACCAACAGCTCCCCCTTAGTTCTTCTTAGATCTTCCTTCATCTTCTCTGAAGGACTCCTGGGCCAGGTGTGCCTGTTTAGCTCTGTGACAAAAGACCCTCGCATCTGCAGCACATTCATACCACCAATAACAGAAACCAAAAAAACTGACAGTGTCTTCAGTCCATCTCCATGGACATGTCACTGTTTTTGCTCTCTACCTCTTAACACCCAGCTTCCCTTGCCCACATAACACTTGAGATGAGTGTGTGACTTTCAGCAATATTTCACTGAAGGCCTAAAGAATAATGTAACCATATCACAATGGGGCTATTAAAACAACTAACCATTTCCAAAGAAGATATACAAATGGCCAACAGGTATAAGAAAAGATGTTCAACATCATTAATCATCAGGGAAATATGAATCAAAGCCATGGTGAGATACTACCTCATACTTGTTAGGATAGCAATTCTCAAAAAACAAAAGAAAGCAAATATTGGCAAGGATGTGGAAAAATAACAATCCTTGCACACTGTTGGTGGGAATGACAAGGAATGCAGACACTATTGAAAACAGTATAGAGGTTCCCCCCAAAATTAAAACTAGAACTACCATACCAGCAATCCCATTTCTATGTATTTATCCAAAAGAATTGAAATTAAGATCTTGAAAAGATTATCACTCCCATGTTCATTACAGCACTATTCACAATAGTTAAGATGTAGAAACAACCTAAATATCCACTGATGGATTAATGGATTATAAATCATGGTATAGACATACAATGGAATATTTCAGTCTTAAGAGGAAAATCCTACAATATGTGACAACATGATGAAATCTGAGGACATTATGCTAAGTGAAATAAGCCAATCACAGAAAGATACTGCATGATTCCACTTTTATGAAGTATCTAAAATAGTCTAAACTCATAGAATAAATGCAAAGAATAAAGTGGTGGCTACCAGGGGCTGGAGAGAGGGAGAGTTGGTAATCAACAGGTATAAAATTTCAGTTATGCAAGATGGGTAAGTTCTAGAGATCTGCTGTACAACAGATAGTAATACTATATTGTAAACTTAAAAATCTGTTGAGAGAGTAAATCTCATGTTATATGTTCTTAGCACAATAAAAAAAAAAATCTAGTCATGGAACTCAAAAGGCTAAACTCAGTCTAAAATCTCAGGCTTCCTGGTTAGTTGTTTTAATAGCCCCATTGTGATATGGTTACATTATTCAGATTTCCTGTGGTTGGGTCAAACTCAGCAACCACAAAGAAAATTCTTTGGGCCTTTCCACCCTACAAACCCAAACCTATATAAACCCCAACTCTCCTAGATTCACTTTCTTTCTCATCCCTGAATGATTGATAGAACCATGGACTCACTTTAGATTCTATTCCATCCCCACTAGGTATGTCTCATCCTCTGAGACCAGAGAAGTTAATCAGTGATAATATACTGATATCTTACATATTTCCTAATGTCTGAATTATTCTGTGGAAAAAGAAAGTGCCATGTGTGAGATATCAGGGGTTCAATGTGTTGCCCCACCAAGTGACTGCCGTTCCTTTTCACCGTCTCTCCTCACATGTTAAGTAGAGAGATGAGCCTATATGCTTATGTGGTAGAAGTCCAGTTTCTCAGTTTGCTATGAAGAAGCCCTAACCAAGAACACTGTTTGAGTTAGGGTAATGTGAGCCGCTGTAACAAATAAGACAAATTTCAACAAAATAGTTTATTTTCCTTTTATTTAATGATCAAAGATAGTGTCCCAGGTCTGCAGGTAGTGTTTCTCTTTGAGGCAATTCGGGACCCAGGCTTCTTTCATCTTGGGGCCCTGCCCTCCTCTAGACTCTGTCAACTGCATTCACCAAGGGAAAGGAGAAAGAGTGCATAGGGAAGGTTTATTCACTTCTTAACAGCGTTGGCCTGGAACTGACACACAGCACTTCCACTTATATATTTTTGACAACCAATCACATGGTCACAACTAATTATAAGGAAAGCTAGGAAATATAGTCTAGCTCTGTGCTCAGAAAAAAAAAAGGAAACAGTTCATAAACAGCAAGCAGGTTTTCACAAATACACTCACACACAAATAATCAAGGAACAATCCATTTCTGTCCATAGGTTACCTCCATTTAAATTCCAAGGGAAAAATTATCAATTCTGTTGGACTACAATTGTGCTACTACACTCAATTTACTTAACAAATTATTTTACAAATCAGTCTGAAGCAAGTACATTTACATTACTCCATTGCACTCAGATCTCCTCGAGCAGTAGGTAGAGAGGTCCATGATTTAAATTCACAATCTTAAAAGCAAAATAATCCCTCCCAAAACAAAGAAAAAAGTTCCCCTGAAGACTAATTCTTGCCTCTCACTTTATGAGCCAAAACTGAATTCAACTTCAAAATAGCAGTGCTCTAGCTTCAAAAATTTCAGACTCAGGCTTCCCTGGCTCCCTGTTATAATTAAATTGTAAAGTCTCTGGGAATTCTTTCATCTTCATATGTTACATGATAACTCACACAATACATTTGACAAACTGGGCTGTCAATAGACATTTGTAGAATTGAACTGATTTGGTGTCAAAGATCTTCTTAGCAGGTATTTTTGAAGTATGGAACAAACCTGGTATAGTGACTTACAAAGACCCTTTAATCCTGTTTGTATGCATGAAATACTCTATAATTTTTAAATAATGACAAATTACTGTTTCACACAATATTAATCAGAATAGGCTGAATCCAGGAATTTCTTAAATGAGTTTCTTCTTGTGAATTAGCCAGTGTAGACAGTAGCCACAACATTTCACAATAAGTTTCAATAAATTGCTTCACTGAATTTTTACTGATTGTTTTTTGTTCAACATTAGGGTGTGTCATTGATTGAAATAATATTTGTTAAATGTTGAAATAATAAAACAACTCTTTTGCCCAAATGGTGAAATGGTCATGTTATAAAGAGCTCTGAAAAAACAACCCACATCTAGGTTTCAGGTCATTTCTTATTGTCACTAATGAGTCCCAAGGATTTGGGGAAGCAGTGTCTTCTTCTATGCAATGAAAAGTTTGGACTAAGGAATTCCTAAGAATACTAATACTTGTAACTCAGTGACCTACAATTTGCCTTGAGAACAAAAAAAGTAAACTTAAGCTCAAGCACCCCAAGCTCAAGCAAAAAAGAAAAAAAAATGTTTTTTGATACACTAAGAAGACTAGAATAGCTACTGATTAAAAGAACAAAATAGGTGATTAGATTGAGAATGTAAGCCTCACTGTAACTACAAAGCATAGTCTAATGATTTCCTGGTTTTTGAAGGTCAGTAGCTGGTTGAGGAACTTAAGCAATTGAATTTAGAATATTTACAAATATCCAACTTTCAAAAACCCAGGCTGTTTTTGAAATCAGGCTGTGCTATAAGCAAACTAAAATAGCTTTGATTTAACTTCAGAATGTGCCCAAAACAACTGATTACTCCAGATCCTTCTATTTTTTTCTCCCATTGGCAAAATGCAAAGGGTTTAAATACCTCTATAATTGTAGTAAACATAGACAACAATTTCTATAATTGCAGCATACTATTTGACGTTCCTAACCTATGCACTGTCTATAAATAGCTAGATTAAGAGGCCATCTAGGAAGTGGAATCAAACACCAGATTCCAGGTGTTTGAGAGGCAATGCAAAGGTATTTTCTTCTCTGTATTAAATGAAGGTTTTCATATAAGCTAGAAAATAGCTGGAAATCTGTCTGAAATTATGTCATAAATAATATTAAGGGAAGAAAGTTTCAACTTTATGCTAACAATTGGATATGAGAGTAAGCCAGCTCTGATAATACTGGTATTTTAGATGGTTTCCAACCCCTTGCCACTCCTTCCCTCCTCCCAAACCCCACAGGAAATCTACAGTAAATTGAAACTCTGTAAAATAAGGCCCGTGATTAAAATAATATATGTTCAGTGATTATTATTTGTTATACATTTGGATTTATTCATCTGTTTTTGTTTTTGTTCAGTGGTTTCCCCCACCCACCTCCGTTCCTGTGTTCAGTTGGAATATAAGGTTTTTCTATGTTGGTGTGGAAGCTATAGGTTATATTTCTATTCTTCTAGTGGTTTCCCTAACATATGTACTAGACACATGTTTTCCTAACAAAGTCTACATTATTCAGTGTCTCCTCCAGCTGAACAAGATAATGATCCTAGAACCCTAGAACATGCCCCATACCCATAAAGTTATTACTATATAGCTTTGATTTCTTATTATTTAACACAAGGCAGTATTATTATTATTTTCTTAAAGATTTTATTTATTCATCTGAGAAAGAGAGACAGAGAGAGCACAAGCAAGGGAAGAGGCAAAAGCAGAGCTGAGCTGGGAGCCTGACATGGGGCTCGATCCCAGAACCTGGGGATCACGACCTGAGCTAAGGACAGACACTTAAGCATCTGAGCCACCCAGGTGCCCCTATTTTTAATAACCCAATTGTTCTTCCTAAATTTACCAACATCTTTCAACTTCAGTGCTGTTATTTATTACATCTCCCCGTCCCCTCTGAATATTCTTGTCTTTATGGTATAGTTACTCTTTCAGAAAGGATATGTGGGTGGAATGTATGCCTGAAAATGTCTTCAGTTTTCCCTTACCTTTGAATAACCATTTAGCTGGGAACAGAAATGTAAGTTGTCAGTTATTTTCCCTCAGGATGTTTGAAGGTGTTTATTTCATTGTCCTCTAAAATCGATGATTACAGATGGAAAGTCTATTGGAAACCTAATTTTCTTGGTAGATAGTCTTTTTTGGGATTAGCTGGCCTGTGAGATTGTTCTTGTTACCCTTGATACTCTGCAATTTCACCCTGAGGTGGATTTATTTTATTTACGTTACTTGAAACTTGAAATGCACTCTCCATCTAAGGATTCATATCTTGTATCTCTCTTCAGAAAAATTCTCAGCTAATTTCCCTTCGAATATTGCCTCTCCAAGACTGCCTCTAATCTTATCTTCTATACAAGCTAGATTCTCTACATCTATACTTCCAGAGTATATGACTTTGGTTAAGCTCCTTTAAAATTCTCAGGCTCGGGTAATACGAGAAAAATTCTGAGACATGTCTCCAAATTGATAGTGCCTATAGATTGCCTAAAAATGACCTTACAATGACCCATAGCAAGGTCCACTACAGTGAAATTATGGAATAATGGGAATAAAGATAAGACCCTAATATATTCCTTTCACAGTAGCACTGGAAACATAGGAAACACAAAATGTTTAACTTAAAGGAAACTTTGTTTTTTAGAAGTTAAAACTTGCGGCACAGAGGGATTAAGGATGATTTACTTTCAAGCAATTGTCAGATTTAGGACTGAACCCCATATTTTCTGAATTTCAACCAAGTACTCTTAATGCTATTCCACATTACCTTCCCAAGACATTAAAAATATCTTAGCTATTACATCAAAATCCCTGTTCAGCTCACTGTCTAACCCAACAGTGGAGAATCTTGAATACTGGGAGGCAGTTGGGGATCTATCAAAAACAACTAGAATAACAAGGGGTTAACTGAATCACCCAGCAACATGGATAAATTAGCCCTCCAACACTGAACCCTGCCCGAGCTGCCAAACACGAGTGATTCACTCAAAGAAAAACTACTGGAAATAATTGTGAATTAAAAGACTCGTTCAGGGTCACCTGGGTGGCTCAGTCGGTTAAGCATTGGACTCTTGGTTTCAGCTCAGGTCATGATCTCGGGATCATGAGATTGAGCCCCAAGTAAGGCTCCATGCTTGGTTGGGAGGTGGTGGTTGCTTGGGATTCTCTCCTGCTCATTCTCTCTCTCTCTCAAATAAATCTTTTTTTTTTTTTTTAAGATTTTATTTATTTATTTGAGAGAGAGAATGAGAGAGAGAGAACACATGAGAGGGGGGAGGGTCAGAGGGAGAAGCAGACTCCCCGCTGAGCAGGGAGCCCGATGCGGGACTCGATCCCGGGACTCCAGGATCATGACCTGAGCAGAAGGCAGTCGCTTAACCAACTGAGCCACCCAGGTGCCCAACTCTCAAATAAATCTTAAAAAAAAGAAAAAGAAGACCTGTTCAGTTGAGGTGCGGAATATTTGCACACTGATTTTCTGTGGGTGGCTGCAAAAATAAAGTTTCTACCAATTTCTTAAGAACTATATTATAAGAGCTAATTGGTAGAAACCGATTTAAACAGAAGAGCCCTTTCGTGGGCTAAAGAGCTCCTAATCAGAAGTACCAGAGAAAACTGATGACTGATTCAAGAAAAAACAAAAAGGTAAATCAGGCATGGAGGTAATTAGCTAGACAAGATGAACTGTGCCAGGAACACGGTTGTTCTTTGAAAGGAGGAGATAAGTGGAGGTGAACAAGAGTCACGCGCTACTTTAATCTATCAGTTGATCGGTAATTTCAGTATTTCAGTTTGTTCTATATGCCCAGCACTCTATTAGAGGTACCATGGAAAAAAGGCCAGAAAATGATTAGCAGCTGAGTTAATAAATACAATACATTGTGTTTTCTTTCGTCCTGCAAAACGGAAAAAAAAAAAAAAAGTGTGTAGAAGGGAAGAGATCTCATTTTGTCAATTCTGTGTGAGGTGAAGCAGGATATAAGGGGATTTGCCCACAAGTATATACAGAAACAATGCTAAGTCAAACAAATACAGATCTTCAACCTGGTTAAGGAGCCCCAAAAAGAACAATTCATAAGCAAGAGAAGAGAAAGGGCACTTCTTAGCTGATCCTGGAACAAAGAATCAAATGTAGATAAAGAAACACAGATATGTTAAGGGGAAGATCAAAAATAGTCTTAATCTTGCTGAAGAAAAGTAGGATTGTCAGTATTTCTGCAGTGGTAAATAAAGAAAGGTTGGGGGGTGGTTAATAGAGAAAGAAATGTATCCAAAACAACTTTTAGAGGATGAGGGTAGGCAGGAATTTAGAGGAAGAACAACAACAGAGTTGATATACAATGACCAAGGAAGAAATATAGGTATTTTGTGGGCCCTTTGGGTTTAACCATGAATCTTTACTTAGCAACTCTCTGTGGTTAGGAGCAGTAAACAGAAAGAGGTGCCTTGGAGGGCAGGAGAATGTGATTCACAGGACCAGAGAAGTCAAACAGGTTGAAAGGATCACCCTGAGGTTACTGAACATTTAGTCCTTGGTGAGGAGGGAGTCTAACATGGCCAGGAGAAATGAACTATCAAGACTGACAATTAGACTTGCAGTGAACTGGCAAGGAAAGAATAAGAGGCCAGAACTAATGGTCCTGGGGCAAGAGCAACTAAGCCAATAGTAGGGCTAACTCCAAAGGAAGGTGTGAGGTGGTGCTAATTATATTTTCCCAAGGGATCTAGAAAACTTGAGTCAGATCTGAGGTAGTGCCAATATCCATGGACCTGTCTGAGGGTAAGCAACCCCAAAAGGAGTCAATAAACAGCATGAAACAATCGCAAAATGGGAAACCAGGAACCATGTTATGCATCTCTCTTGGCAAGATTCAGTTGGAGCACATGGTTTGGGGCCAGCATTTCCAAGGAATTTTACCTTCCTCTCAGTCCTAAGTCCACATTTTACCAGCATCAAGCTGCTGAAAGGAAGATAATGGGCATCCCACCCACCTCATCTTTAGCTATTCCTCCCGCTACATTCATGATCTACATACATTGAAATGAATTTCATTCCTCAAACCCACTCCTCTCTCTCATATTTCTAAGCCTTAAGATACCTTATTCCCTCTGTCTAGAATACCCTTTCCACACACAACTCTATTTATCCGGCCAAGTTCTGCTCATCCTCTGGGTCTCTGCATCCTCTTTTATACCTCCTTGCCCTTCTGCTATTAGTACCTTTATCACACTGGATTGTAATGATGAGTTTTCTTGTTAACAATCAAGGCTGTTAAGAACCATGAGGAGTCAAGTACCTGTTCAGCTTTGTTCACCCAGAATTATATCGATGGTCTCTGGTGCACAGTAGGTGCTTAATGGTAATTTATAGAATGAATGAGTATAATTCCCACTTGTCCCTTTATTAAATTTTTTTTAACCTTGCTCAACCATCTTTAGATCTGTGGTCTTCTGAACCAACTTTTCTAATCTTTTTGAACAAGGAAATGTTTCAGAATGGAGAACTTGCTCCCCTGGCATCTTAATGTCCAAAAAAAAAAAAAAAAGAATTTCTTTTCAAGAGTCCCTAGGAAGGAAACCAGTGCTTTCAAAACTATAGAAGAGTTTTTAAAAATAATAATCCAGGAATCCATGCCTCCTGTGACAGCTGAAATAAATATACTGCCTTAGTCATCACTATTCTCTTAAACTGGTTTGAGGAAACATGTTTTGCTTTTTGTTTTAAACAGGAACAGATTGCTCAGGGTTTGGGGGAGCCAGACACGAATCAGAAAGCCCTTCCTCTTTCATTTTACAAGTCCTTGCTCTCTGCCAGCCCTGAGATATTTACTGAACTGCAGATGAAACAACCTTCTTTCTCTTCTCCAGGCGGCCTTGTGTGGTGTTGAAGAGTGAAAGAAATCATGAGCACTCTTCCAGCAGCCAGCCTTGAGAGGTTAGCACAGATGGAGGAGGGCTGAGAATTCTGCTCACCCTGAACACAGGACGCTCTGAACCTGAGTGGCCTGAGTCTAAACTGGGAGAGGGAACTGGGGGTGGGGGGGGGGGGGGGTGGTATTAACTCTTCAGCTGCTGACAAGCTTCGCAAGTTGTGGAATGATACCACTTACCAGATAAAAGAAGGAGCAAGCAGCTGGTATCTATTCCAAAAGTCTTCTGGCATTTTCCCTCTGGCTTTGGAGCAACCTGTTCTTTTATAATTTGTGAAGGTGTATAGTGCGAAATCAACATTTGCTAAATTTTCTTTATGTGTCAGGCACTGTGCTAAGTGCTTTACCTGCATTATCTTATTTAATCATCCAAACAGCCACATGAACTCTCCGTTTTTATCTTCATGTCACAAATAAATTGATGCTCAGGGAAAGAAGTAATTTAGCCACTTAATTAATAAATAATAGAGCCAGAACACCTGGGTGGCTCAGTTGGTTAGGTGTCTGCCTTCAACTTGGGTCATGATCCCAGAGTCCCAGGATCAAGTCTCACATCAGGCTCTTGGCTCAGCAGGGAGTCTGTTCCTCCCTCTGGCCCTCCCCCATCTCGTGCTTTCTCACTCTCTCTCTCAAATAAATAAATAAATCTATAAATAAATAAATAAAAGAGCCTAGGTTCAAACCCAAATTTAATGAATTCAGATCCCAGTATTTCTTTTTCCTCCTGCACCTGGGGATTTGTATCTTGAAATGATAGAAATGGGTCCAAACTTTTGGAGGTAGCACAAAATTTAAAAAGTTCTACACCACTCATGTCATCACAATAGCCATTCTGTAGGTGACCAATAGTTGATCCTAGCCAGAATATTGTTTCCAACTGTACTGATACAGTACAACTTTCCCAATAGAGAATTTTGACAAAGGTTAGCTGTTTACCCAAATAATCCAACTTCCCGTAACAATTGAGGATGATTCTGGCATCCAGAAATTAAGTATTCCCATCTTAAACAATAACACTAAGTCCTTAGAATTTCCTTACCATTGTATATCTATATTTGATAGCACCTATCAAGGGATACTATAGTGATTTGTTTATCTGCCTCACTACACTATGAACTCCTAAAGGGTAGAGGGGGCAGAGAAAAATATCAGTCATTTTTGTTTTGCTTAACCCAAGTTCTGGCACTCCTGGCCACTCATTAAAACTTTGTTGGATTAATCTAGCAAAGACCACAATTGTGAAAACAACCAGCTATAATGCAATTTGATGAGAACTGCCATTAAAATAGGTTCAAGGGCCATGAGAGACGATGGACTCTGAAAAACAAACTGAGGGTTCTAGAGGGGAGGGGGGTGGGAGGATGGGTTAGCCTGGTGATGGGTATTGAGGAGGGCACGTTCTGCATGGAGCACTGGGTGTTATGCACAAACAATGAATCATGGAACACTACATCTAAAACTAATGATGTAATGTATGGGGATTAACATAAGAATAAAAAAATAAAAAATAAAAAATAAATAGGTTCAAGGGACACCTGGTGGTGCAGTAGGTTAAGTGTCTGACTCTTGGTTTCTGCTCAGGTTGTGATCTCAGGTCTCGGGATCAAGCCCTGTATCAGGCTCTGTACTCAGCATGGAGTCTGCTTGAGATTCTCTTTTCCTCTCCTTGCCCCTCCTGTTCATGCTCATTTTCTCTCTCTCTCCATCTCTCTCCCTCTCTAAAATAAATAAATAAATAAATCTTCAAAATAGGTTCAAGATGAAGTTTAAGCATGTAAAAACAATTTATTCTATTTAGAGGAACAGCTTTTGGGGAAATGCACAATGAAATGAGTTCACCAGGTAGAGAAGGAATAAGAAGAAAGGCACTTCAGAAATACAGAAGCTTAAGCAAAGGCAAAAAGACAGAAAAGAATGGCAAGAAGCTAGAAGAGGGACTCATGGATTTTCTTCCTGAACTTTGGAGGGAGGCAGAAGAAAAGGAACAAGAGTTAAGAATTAAGAATTTTTGTCAATAATATCAAAGTGTACCTAATTATTTCTTTACATTTTGTGCTTAGTGTATCACTTAAGATATAGTCGTAATCCAAAGGCTATGAAGCCTGGAGTGTGATTGTGAATAGTTGGTCCTCTTAGACTGTTTACTCCTGATACTATTTGTAGGACTTCAGGGGAAAGTGCAGATGAGCATCCTATAGGGCAAAGATCACCAATACTGAGGATAGCTTTTTGGAAGATAGAGACCACCTCTGCCTATGAAGAGTGAGAAATGAAGTGCTTTCTTTCTTTTTTTTTATTAAAGATTTTTATTTATTTGACACACACAGAGAGAGAGAGCGCACAAGCAGGGGGAGCGGCAGGCAGAGGGAGAAGCAGGTTCCTTGCTGAGCAGGGAGCCAGATGCAGGGCTCAGTCCCAGGACCCTGGGATCATGACCTGAGCCGAAGGCAGCTGCGTAACTGACTGAGCCACCCAGGCGCCCCATGAAGTGCTTTCTGTAGTATTTGCACATCAAATTTGCACATATCCCCAAACCAGTTCCTTCAGGGCCTCAAGGCCAAGCACAGTGAGGGGAAGTGACATGGAAATAATCAGACTCCCCTCCCGCAGTCTCAGGAGCCCTAGAGCAGTGGTTCTAAACCTTGCCTACATATTAGGATCACTTAGGGAGCTTTTCAAATACCCTAATGTTCAAGCCACACCACTGACCCATCGATTCAGAATTTCTGGAGATGGAACTAGGCATCATTATTCTTTAAAGCTCCTTGGGTGATTCCAATGTGTAGCGAAGTTTAAGAACTGCTGCCCTAAGGAGTAGAAAAACTGGTGGGTAGCTGGGATGGTGGAGCATGCAGTAGACGTAGGGTAAGGTGATTCTCAAGCAGGTTGGCTGCGGATCACACCAGAGAAAACCTGGTAGAACAGATTGGCCTCTGTCAGCTGTGGAGTAAGGACCATAGAAAGTCCATTTGGAGCTTGGTTACCATGCATGAAAGACACCATCTAATAATGGATCATTGTTACATAACAGCAAATTCTGATCTATTCTTATTCCCAAGGACAACAATGCAAATTTCCTTCTGAGAAGAGCCATGACACTGTGTAAGAACGTGGAGTACAGAATGTGATATAGCCCCTGGGTGCAGTTTCCCAGATTGCTTGTGCATTAAATCCTATGATTTCTCCAACACCACCTACACTCCTGAAGGTTTTGCTGAACAACAGCATGTATTAGCCAAAATAACAAACGTGTGTGTGTGGAGGGGGGGAACCTTACTGATTTCAAAAGAAAATGTATCTTTAGGGCAAAAGGAAAATGCTTTTAAGTAAATAGATGTGTGCGTATATGCTTGTAACTGCTGAATAAGAAATACAGAGTCTCTTTTCTCATCAGAAAAGGGAAACCTTTTTGCAGGGTTAAATCAAATGTTTCTTGGATAGGACTTATGCAATTGATATTATGAAGGATATTTACAGAATTACACAAATCCATAGATTAAAGAAGCAGCATTTGATTTTAATTAATTAAGAGGAGCACACATTCTCTTTGTAATTTTAAAAAGAAAATAAAGATGTTGTTTTACTACATATCTACATCTTTAAGGGCAGTGGTCTTCCTGAATATGTTCATGAACTGGTAGTATTTGGCACTTGATCAATAAAGCTGCATTGCAGATAATTATCTCAAGAATTCAGGCTAAGGTTCAGATCCTTTCAGAAATGGCAGGCCAACTCTTCTAGTGTCTTCTCTGTCATTAGAGAAAAGAGTCCAGGAAGGCAAAAGAAAATTTCTCAGAGGTACATGATATGGTATAGCAACACCTTTTCCTACACATAGAAATTTTGAGATGAGTATATTTTTTACTTTAAATCTAGCGTAGTTAACATACAGTGTTATATTAGTTTCAGGTGTACGATACAGTAATTCAACAATTCTCTTCATTACTCAGTGCTCATCACGATAAGTGCACTCTTTAATTCCCTTCACGCATTTCACCCATCCCCCACACCCCATCCCCTCTGGTAACCATCAGTTTATTCTGTATAGTTAAGAGTCCATTTATTTTTCTCTTGTTGCTTATTTGGTTTCTTAAATTGCACATATGACTGAAATCATATGATATTTGTCTTTCTCTGACTAATTTCACTTAGCATTATACTCTCTGGTTCCATCCATGTTGTTACAAATGGCAAGATTTCATCCTTTTTTATGTCTGAGTAATATCCCATTGTGTATATATTCCACCTCTTCTTTATCCCCTCATCGACCCATGGACACTTGGGCTCCTGCCATATTTGGCTATTTAAATAATGCTACAATAAACATGGAGGTGCATGTATCTTTTTGAATTAGTGTTTTGTATTCTTTGGCTACATACCCAGTAGTAGAATTACTGGACCATAGGGTAGTTCTATTTTTAATCTTTGGAGGAACCTCCACACTGTCTTCCACAGTGGTTGTATGAATTTGCATTCCCACCAACAGTGCACAAGGGTTCCTTTTTCTCCACATCCTTGCCAACATTTATTATTTCTTGTGTTTTTGATTGTAGCCATTCTGACAGGTGTGAAGTAATATCTCACTGTGGTTTTGATTTACATTTCCCTGATGAGGAGTGATGTGCATCTTTTCATGTGTCTGTTGGCCATCTGGATGTCTTCTTTGGAGAAATGTCTGTTCATGTCTTCTGAGATGAGTAATTTATGCCTTCAATACTCCCTTTGATAAAGTAAACTTCTCCCTCCCCCATAATTCACTGGGCTGCAGCACATACACGTTCCTAAAAAGAGCAAATGCATGCTGTCTGTCCCTGCAGCACTTCCTGAATGGAGCCTATCAACCAGGAGATCCTTCTTTTGCCAAGAACCTTGATGGTTCAGGAATGAAACTTGGTAGATGTGGATGGTTCACTTGAGTCTAATTCATAGAACCAGGAGGCCCCAGCATCTGGTTTACTAAATTATTTTTGTCACTGTGCTTTATAGGAATGCCATGATAAAAGTCATGTGCACATTAGGTAAGTTGCTTGAAAACAGATTTCTTAAATGGAATTTTTTTGATAGATTCAAGTGCTACTCAGTCCATGCTAGTCACTCCTGGCTTCCTATCACCACTTCTAGATAGCTGTCTCTACCTATAGCTGCAAATATCCTTATTTGTTTATTTTCCCTACTTCAAACCCCAACCCAAAGTTAAGGTATTTCCCTTAGTTCTCTCTGTCCCTAGGAAAGCAAAGTCTTTTTCTATGCATGCCTTTGATAGACTCCTCTGTTATAGGTGGTCTTCCCAGTCACCAGACCTTCATCTCAATAGGTTCTCTGAGCTCCAGCCACTAAGTCACCTTTCAGGTGCTCATGGGCTATGCTCTTTTAATCTCTGTCCTCTGAGCTTCTCTGAATTCTAATGATTTTTTTCTTGGACTAATTTATTAACTGTTCTTATCACCTTCAGATCATTCTAAGTTCTCTCCCTAAAGGTCTGTGCATTTTCTTCTGTATCTTATAGAAAGCCTTTTTTCTTTTCAGATTCAAGGAAACAAAACCCATGCACACTTGAGAAACATAATGGAAGCTTTATTGGAAAGATCTAGGATAATGGAATCTCATGGTTTCATCAGGGATGGGGGACTATGAAATGCAAAGGAGAGGAGATCTTTTCTCTCTGGGGCTCCTTAATACCTCCTCAGCTCCACTTCCTTTCCTTCTTTATTATCTACCTGCAAAATGACAAGGATAGCCACACACAGCTCCCAAGTATGTATCAACTCAGTTCAAATCCTAGAGTCTAGGACCTAAGAATCTAAATTTAAAACCTCCAAACTTCAGTGAGCTTCACTCTTGGTTCAATAAGCTATGGCCTGATTAGGTAGGAAATCAGGGTTTCTGGAGGAGTTTGTGTATAGAAGAGAATCCATTTTCAAAGGAGAGACTATATGGATATGTATTAAACAGAGTATCTCCAACTACAATGGTTTGACTTAAAATTTTTCAGTTTTACAAGGGTGCAAAAGCAATATGCATTCAGTAGAAACTGAACTTCAGTTTTTGAATTTTGATCTTTTCCTGGGCTAGCAATTTGTGGTGCGATATTCTCTAGTAATGCTGGCCAGAGAGCTGCAGCTCCCAGTCAGCGATCCTAAGGGCAAACAACTGATGATACGCTTACAATCATTCTGTATTCATATTACCATTCTGTTTTTCACTTTCAGTAAGGTATTCAATAAATTACATGAGATATCCAACATATAAATATAAAATAGGCTTTGCATCAGAAGATTTTGCCCAACTATCAGCTAATTTAAGTGTTCTGAGCATGCTTAATGTAGGCTAGGCTAAGCCATGATGTTGGGTAGGTTAGGTGTATTAAATACATTTTCAACCTATGATATTTTCAACTTACGATGGATTTATCAGGATGTAAACTCATATGTCAAGGAAGATTTGTATTATAAAAGCTACTTGCCTTTATCTATAATTTCTTTGGCCCTCCAGAATTTAGGATTTTAATCCAGATCTTTGAAACAGATGCATCTTGTCCCAGGATGATGTTTTCCAAACATTTTGAAAGCAAAGAAACTTTTTTTTCAGCTAAACAGCTCACTGTAACCCAAGATGTAAAACAGATCAACTATTGAACTGGGGAGGGGAGAAAGCAAAGCCCAACTCCTACATACATTTTGCTCCATGGTGCCCCCTGAAGCCTTACTTCAGCCCCCTAGGAGAGTCATTGCTCTTGTGTGTATAACCAAAGACAGTCACTTCCATTACTACAAAAAATATGTTGCAATTCTTTTTCTTGACTTGTTAACTTCAGACATCTTTTAACTACCCACCATAAAAGATGAAACACTTTAACTTGATTCTCCTTCCTCCCCCTCCCTTCCTAGTTTGGAGAGTTCATTTATTTTTAGTTCTTGTCTTCATCACTGTTAGAACTTTAAATATTATACTTAAAGTGTATCTTTTTTCTTTTGACTTTAGATTCCCATCTCTTCACCAACTAAAATAGCTCCTTTACACTGCCCTCTACTTCTCCCCCAAATCCCCTATGTATATATATCACCTGTGACATCTGAACACAAGACAATTAATAGGCTTTCTATCTGCCATTTCCATTCCTTGACCCACTCTGTTACATAGTGTACTTATTCCCTCACTGGTCTATTAATGCAAAGTTCATTTTAGAACATAAACTCCAAAGAAGCATGAGAGCGGTGGTTTATCTTCTTTTAAATGGCACCACTCACAGGAGAAACAGCAGACAGATAGGGTGTGGTGGTGGAGGTGGTGGAAACCGTCATCACTGATTCAAGAAGCTGAAAAATCTAAATTGGAAACACTCTGGGGAGAGGAAGAAGAGGAATGGTTTCCTGCAGAAACTCCAGCATCACTTAGATTTCATGGTCCATTTTCCTTCACAAATGCCTCTATTTTTGTTAATTCTACACAATACAACAGAACATTGTGACATTCAAGCACCGCGAGAACCATTTTTAATTAGTGGCAGCCAGTTTCCTAGTGGTTTTGTCAGGGAGATCCCGTGCCATAACCACGGACAGATATTGTATTGTCTGTGCAATGTTCACACCCTTCTCTTGTTGTTGATGAGTAAAGCGTCCCTCAGGCTCCTCCTCATGCCCTCTTCTACTTCCCCAGCCCTTCTGTGAGACACACAAAGATGCTTTTTCAATCAACCTTCTCTGGCGATGTTACCTCCCTCTGAAAATACTTTTCTTAGTAATTCACTGACTCTCTTGGGCTCACTTTAGTTTCCGGATAATTGGCCAGTAATTCGACACTCATGTTGGAGAAGGTGCTGAAAACCTGATGAGGGAAGAAAACTTTCATTAGTGCTAAGTTGTCAGTGGTTTTTATAAGTGGTGATAAAACATTAAGAATACTCAGGCAGAACAGATCATCCTAGCAGTGTTAGGAATAGAAAGGGGCCACGGAGGATTCTGTGGCATATCCTTCTCTGGAGCTTTCTTCTTCTCCTTTAATTGTTCTTATTTGGCTATGGGTTTAGGATGGCTCAGGCCATGGGCAAGAGGGGAAGATTGGATGAGTTTTCAAAGTACCATCTGATCAGAGTACACTAATCACCAAGTACTTAATTGATTTTGAGTACCTATTGGAATTTAGAAACATTTTCAAGCATGCAATCTTTTTTTTTTTTTTTTTTTTTTTTTTTTGAGAAAGGGAGGTGGACAGAAGGACACAGAAAGAATCTTAAGCCGGCTCCACACCCAACACGGAACCAGATGCAGGGCTCTATCTCACAATCCTGAGACCATGACCTGAGTTGAAATCAAGAGTCAGATGCTTAACCGACGGAGCCACCCAGGTGCCTTTTAAATGTGCAATCTTATTTGATCTGTTCAGCAATACTGTGGAGTAAAAAAGGTGGCTATTATGTATTCACTTTAGTTTGCAGATTAGGAAACCAAGATTTGTAGGAATTAGGTGTGTTTCACAGGGTCACATAGCTATGTTGTAGCAGAAGGCTTTTTGTACCAAACCATGTTGCCTTTCCACTTACTGCCTAGGATTTGCACCAGCAGGCTCTCTGGAAATGACAAAGTTTAACCAGTAGTTTACCAAATGGGATTCATGTGGTATAATCACCAAGCATCTTTATGTTGTCTTGCACTCTCGCTTTAAACATTAATCAATGGTGAACATTCTTCCACTGACATGAAGGAAAACTCCAAAGCCCCAGCACTGTTGTAATCATTCGGGTAATAAAAAATCCAACTGTCTTTTCAAGTTGCAAACACTGTTTCAAATTCACACTTAAGAGTGTCTAATTACATGCAATAATCAAAATTTCAAACTGGATTTGGAATTGAAATTCCTCCCTCCTCCCCTCCTGCAAGACTTTGATGGGTAGGAGGTCAGGAAAGGGGTTGGGTGAAGGGAGGGGGAATTCTTCCTTGTACCTCCCCTTCTCCATTTTGCTAATCTGGTTGTGATCCTTTCTCCAAAGCCAAAGGGTGTAGAGAAGAGAAAGGAGAGGATGGCATACACAGAAAAACTCTTACCAAATTAGTACTATCATAAAATGGTCCTATACTCCCTGGTAAATAACACTGACTCTTACGAGCTATTTTGTGGATTCTTAGAAAGAGCCCCATCAGTGAGGACTTCTCATCTGAGATTCCCTTGATATGAGTCATGCACCCTCCTCCAGTGCATCCATCTAAAGTAAACCTGCCTGTCGGATGCCTTTTAGATTTTTCAGATAGGAGGAAATCTCTGGTCTTCTCTGTATTTTAATTTCACAAGTTCAGTAGGTACTTCTAATAAGTACCTTGTGCTGGTCTTAAGATAAGGTGATTGTACCTCATCTTGCCCCCTTGGGGAGAGTTGAAATCCCAGCCCAGCTCTCTCCAAAGAAATCCTCTTTAAAATCCTTCCTCAACCCTATTCTTTTAGACCCTCAATGCAGGTATAAGTTGTAAGTCATGTAATTGGTTTTGAGACATCTTTTGAAACTTTACATTTTGATCTGGAACCTCTCCAGGAAATGTATCTATTAACTCTTTGTGCCTTAGCTAAAGTTTTCAAATGTTACATACTATTAAACCAAGTAAGTACAAAACATGATCTCTGCTCTTTAAAAGTTCCATTTCTAACTGGGAAGGCAACCAACAAATGAAACTACATGAGGATAGAAATAGCATTAACCACAAGTGTTGTGGGTGCTCAGTAAACAGAGAATCACCATGGGCTACAATGATACATTTTCTAAGCTTTATATTAAAACAAGTGAGGGCTGCATGGGTGGCTCAGTCAGTTAAGTGGCTGGCTCTTGATTTCAGCTCAGGTCATGTCTCAGGGTCCTGGGATCGAGCCCCAGGTCAGGCTGCACACTTAGCAAGACATCTTCTTGAGGATTCTCTTGCTCTCCCTTTGTCCCTCCCCCTGCTCTCTCTCTCTCATAAATAAATCAATCTTAAAAAAAAAAAAAAAAGTGAAAAACTAGAACAAAGCAGGCTTTCCAAAGAGAAAAGTCATCATTAGAAAAGAAATATACATGATAAAAATGATCATATTTTCTTTTCAACTTTTTTTAATTTAAATTCAATTTAACATATAGTGTATTATTAGTTTCAGAAGTCAGTGATTCATCAGTTGCATACAATACCCAGTGCTCATCACGAGTGCCCTCCTTTATGCCCATCACCCAGTTACCCCATCCCGCCACCCCTCTCCCCTCCAGCAACCCTCAGTTTGTTTCCTGTAGTAATAAAGAGTCTCTTATGGTTTGTCTCCCTCTCTGTTTTTGTCTTATTTTTCCTTCCCTTCCACTATATATATCTGTTTTTTCTTAAATTCCACAATGATCATGATATTTTCACTAGCTCTCCAATTGTCACATCTCTCCTTTTCTATCACTATAGCCTCAGTTCAGGCCACCAAGGCCACTCAGCTTGATTAAGGCAATAACCTCCTGGGTGGTCTACCTAAGTTAAATAGTCCTCCTCCCTGCCACCTTCTCCCAGTCCATTCTCATCATCTAGATGGTTGTCTCCAGACTCATCTTTTGTTGTTTCTCCTTTCCAGGCATCTCAGAATTTCCCACAAATCTCTCTGTTATTTTGCCTCCATTTTATGTATCATTCCCTCCATCTGACTCCCCTACTCCCTCTTCATCTTCACCTGGTATGTTTGATAACTGATCTGCATCTATTCCCATCTCCTCCTACTGTGTCTTCCTTGTATAGAAAAACCCAGAAAGCTAAAAAAATCACATTTCCCAGACTCCCTTACACTAGGGTTCTGGGTCTGAACTGGGCTTCATCACTCAGATGCAGTCACTCAAAGATCAGCAAATAGAAATGAAGGAATGAAGGAGAAGCCATATCCCAGCTGTGTTTGTTTCCTATGGACAAGGAAAGTTGTGCAGATATGGATATTTCTACATTCCAGTACAAGTTTCCAGCTTCATGGGTGTTGGCAGCAGTAGCTTCCTGATTCCAGCTTCTTGACTCCTGGGTCTCGATTATAGTATCATGTTTTTAAAATCAGTAGATCCAGTAGACCTAAAAAATGTAGAGGGGAAGGGGATGGGGGGATGGGCGGGATGGGTTAGCCGGGTGATGGGTATTAAAGAGGGCACGTACTGAATGGAGCACTGGGTGTTATACGCAAACAATGAATCATGGAACACTACATCAAAAACTAATGATGTGGGGCGCCTGGGTGGCTCAGTCGTTAAGCGTCTGCCTTTGGCTCAGGCCATGATCCCAGGGTCCTGGGATTGAGCCCCGCATCAGGCTCCCTGCTCCTCGGGAAGCCTGCTTCTCCCTCTCCCACTCCCCCTGCTTGTGTTCCCTCTCTCGCTCTCTCTCTCTGTCAAATAAATAAATATAAAAAATAAAAAGACCTTTAAAAAAAAAAACTAATGATGCAATGTATGGTGATTAACATAATAAAATTAAAAAAAATCTTTTTTAAAAAGATTTATTTATTCATGAGAGAGAGAGAGAGGGAGACAGAAAGAGAGAACATGAGTGGGGGGGGAGGGGTAGAGGGAGAGGGAGAATCCCAAGCAGACTCCACACCACTCGATGGGGGCTTCATCCCACAACCCTAAGATTACAACCTGAGCTGAAACCAGGAGTCAGACATTCAACCAACAGAGCCACCCAGGCACCCCACCAGTGGACCTCTTGATTCCCACCTCCTGAATGTGACAAGACAGCAGCTCCCAGAATAGGTGGCATTCTGTGAGTCATTACTGAAGGCTCAGGCTAGAGCACATTCTTCTAGCTCTTCCAATAATTTCCTAAGCACAAATATCCCTATATTTAATCGCTTTTTGCTTAAAATATATAGAGTGCCTTATTTTTTCCTACACAAAAGCTTGTCTGGTTCATCCTCTAAGCCACTCTATGGACCCCAATTCAAATGCCCCTTCATCTAGGAAATGTGAGTCATCCACAAGATAGGCAAAAACAAACAAGGGGTATTCCAGATTCAAATTTACATTTTCTCCTATATGCTTTCATGGCACATTGTATACTGCTATCCCTGTACATATCACAGAATATAAGATTTTCCTAATATCTATCTTTCCTTCTTACTAGCATTCCCTACTTCTCTTCTAGAAGGAGAGACTTTCCATACTCATTTTTGTACCCCACGCTCCTAGTACAGTCCCAAATACATGACAAAATCCCCAATATACGTTAATTAATGAGTAGATGGATGCATGGATGAATATAGGGCGAGAGTATAAACAGACCCTCAAACAAAAGCAAATGATCTTTAGTGAATCGCTTCTTTTTTGTTTATACATAGCATATAATTGTTTTTGTTTTGTTTTGTTTTTGGTCTTTATACCAAGAAAATTTTTAGAAAATCTCCTAAGTCATGGGAGTCAAATACCAGGACTTTCTTAGCTTTCCTCTTTGAAGCAGTGTTACCAAGAAGGAAGTATACAATTGCAGGAATATTTTCCCCAGATTTAGCTTCATAACGAGGGACCAGAAACTCAAAAGTAGAGAGGTGTTTTCCTCCCATTTTAATATAAAATGATAGTACCACATTAAAGGACTATACTTGAATAGTACTTAATTGGAATAAAAATAAGAAAAAAAAGATGTATCTAAAAAGATAGGTTGTGTATCTATTAACTACACGAGTTAATAGTAATTTTTGCCCTGTGCGTGTGTGCATGTGCGTGTGTGTGTGTGTCCATTTTATAGTCAGGAAATTGAGCTTTAGCCAATAAGGGCCAGAACTGGGATTCAAACCTGACTCTGACAAGAGACAAGCCTTAAATATAAAGACACAGGAAAGGTAAAGGTAAAAGGATGCAGATGCTATATCATGCCAGCTTCACCCAAAAGAAAACTTGTGTAGCTAGAACAATAGCAGATTAGAATGACTCTAAGGAAAGGAGTATGACTAGTAATAGAGACATATTTTATGTTGGCAGAAATGTCAACTCAATAGAAGTCATAAATTTCTGTTTTTTAATAACATAGCTTCAAAATGTATAAGGCAAAATAGTAAATTCATAATAGTGACTGAAAATATTAACATACCTCTTTCAGTAGCAGATAGAGTAGGCAAACAAAAATCAGTAAAGAGCGGCACCTGGGTGGCTCAGTTGGTTAAGCAAATGACTCTTTTTTTTTTTTTTTTTTAAGATTTTACTTATTTATTCATCAGAGAGAGAGAGAGGGAGAGAGAGAGAGCACAAGCAGGGGCAAGCAGGCAGAGGGAGAGGGAGAAGCAGGTTTCCAGCCGAGCAGGGAGCCCGATGTGGGGCTTGATCCCAGGACCCTGGGATCATGACCCGAGCCGAAGGCAGACGCTTAACCAACAGCCACCCAGGCATCCCCAAGCGAACAACTCTTGAATTTGACTCAGGTCATGATCTCAGGGTCGTGGGATGGAGCCCCACATCAGGCTCCACGCTCAACGGGGAGTCTGCTTGAGATTTTCTCCTTTTCCCTCCCTCTCCCCTCCCCAGCTTACACCTGCATGTGCTCTCTCTCTCTCTAAAATAAATAAATAAATCTTTAAAAATCAGTTAAGATTGGGGCACCTGGGTGGCTCAGTCGTTAAGCGTCTGCCTTCAGCTCAGGTCATGATCCCAGGGTCCTGGGGTCGACTCCCGCATGGGGCTCCCTGCTCATCGGGAAGCCTGCTTCTCCTTCCCCCCACTCCCCCTGCTTGTGTTCCTGCTCTCGCTCTCTCTCTCTCTCTGTCAAATAAATAAATAAAATCTTTAAAAAAAAAATCAGTTAAGATATATGAGATTTTAACAATATGATTAAAAACCATATAATTAATACATATATAACACTCTACCGACAACTTTGTAGTACACATTCTTTACAAATGTGCATGGAACATTTACTAAAATAGATCTAATACTGGGCCATAAAGTCAAAATAAATTTCAAAGGATCACAATCACACAGAGTAAATTCTTGGGTCACAGTAGAATTAACCTTAAAATAAATAACAGAAAAGAAACTAAAATATCCCAAAATATTTTTAAATTAAGCAATCTATTTCTAAATAACTCATGGATCAAAGAAGAAGTCGCAATGAAAATTAGAAAATGTTTTAAATTAAATGATAATAAAGACTTGACATATCAATACATGTGGCATATAGGTAAAGCAATGCTGACAGGGAAATATATATCTTTAAATGCATATATTAGAAAGAAAGGTTAACTATTAAGGATATAAGCTTCCACTTCAAGAAACTAGGGTGAAAAACATATCAATTTAAACTTAAAGGAAATAATAGCAGAAATCAATAAAACAGAAAGCAAACATACACTAGAGAAAATTAACAAAGGCAAAAGATGGCTCTTTGAAAACAAATTTTAAAATTAATAAACACCAAGAAAAATTAATAAAAACAATTTGCTAATATCATATTAAAAAAGGGACTTCTCTATAATTTCCACAGACATTAAAAAGATAATAAACAGATAAATACATCTGAGTTTAGATGAAATGGACAAATGCTTTGAAAAACACATTTTATTAAAAATGACTAATATATATACAGAAAATCTTAGCAGGCCTATATCTAAGAAAGAGATTGAATTCATAATTAAAACAATGAAAACTCTAGGCCCAGATGCTTCACCAGTAAATTCTTCCAAACATTTAAAGAATAAGAACAATCTTCAGCAAACTCTTTCTGATAATCAAAAAGAAGGACTACTTCTCAACTTATAAGGACAGCAGTACCTTGATATCAAACTTGACATGAATGTTACAAAGAAGGAAAATTGTAGGCCAGTATCTCTCATGGACATAATGCAAAAATCCCAATCAAAATAGTAGCAAATTAAAGTCATGGATAAATAATAAGGACAATAACTGTATCTCAATTATGTAGGGCTTATTTCAAGAACGCAGATTTGAAAATCAATAATAATTAATGGAGTAAAGGGGAAAATCCATATGATTATTTCAATAGAAAAATAAACTTGAGTCAGTCTCACTTAAAATTCTAGGCTTTAAAAAAGTAATTGAACAGCATTGTATGAATAAGAAATGCATTCCGCTAAAAATAACAGAAAATAACAAAACTGAGTAAAAGCTTAAAGTAAAGGGGGTTCATGAAGTCTAGAGGTAGGCAGTTAAAGCTGTTTCAATGTTTAATGATGCCATCTGGGATCCAGACTCTTTCTATCCTTCTGCTCTGCCACTTTCTGAAGCATCTATAATAGTGCTTGGCCCTACAGTAGGCACTCAGTAAATATTTGTTGAATGAAAGAATCAATGTGCTAATCTCTACCCTGAGGCTTATTACCTAATGGCCATAAGACTAGCCTAATGGCCATGTTCCAGGCACGAAGAACAAAGCAGAAAGCAGTGTGGTGCCCATGCCCAGAAAGCCAGAAACCCTCAGCTTTCATCTTGTGTAGAACCGACTCATTTGGCCACCCGACTGCAAGAGAATTTAGAGAGTAAGTAGTATTTTTAGTTGCGCACATTATCGTCCTGGAAAAAAAAAAAAACAACCAACCAGGAGTTCTGTTACTCAAGACAAAGAGAGACTAGGTATTGGGTCCCTCTATAAAGAAGGCACAATGATAAGCACTGTTAAATCTGCAACATGAGTGAGAAAAGACACCATCTCTAAGGACACTGAAGTCTAACAAGGAGATAAGAGAAGTAGAAAATAACCATAATACAGGGAAGAGTAAGACAACAACTGTGCAGGAAGTTCAAACAAAGTGCTCTGGGAAATCAAAGCCAGAAAAGACAGCATCTGTTAGGGAGACTTGAACAGCTTCATAGAATAAAACTTTTTTTTTTTTTTTTAAGATTGTACGTATTTATTTTAGAGAGGAGAGAGAGAGCATGGCGGGGAGGAGCAGAGGGAGAAGAGAATCTTAGGCAGACTCCCCGCTGAGCTCGGAGCCTAACCTGGGGCTTGATCCCAGGACCCTGAGATCATGACCTGAGCTGAAACCTAGAGTCAGACACTTAACCGACTGGGCCACCGAGGTGCCCCTAGAATAAAACTCCTGAGAAGTTTAAAAGATGGCTAGGAGTTCCACAAGTAGCAATGGGCAGTTGTATATTCTAGCTATAAAAGTACCAGCACAGGCAATTAGGCCATGTGTCTGGTATCCGAGGAGCAGTACAAGTATGCTGAAGTATCAGATACTCATAAGGGTCTACTTGGAGATAAGCTAGAAACAAATTTGGAGTATATCCTAGAAGCGCTGAGTGCTGGGTAAAGAATTCAAACAATCCGACTGATAAAGAGACAAGGATCTGGAGCAAGGAAATGATAAGATAGATGTGCTACTTTAATCGCCCCCCACCCCGGTTTTATTGATCTATAATTGTGTGATATTGTGATTTAGAGTAAGAAATATATAGTTGGTCTTTGTCCTTGTTTCTGGCACAGAGCTTCTAAACCCTTGGAATTTCCAAAGGGATGAGAGCTGGGAATGACAAAGGTGTCTTTCGTTATGCTAATGAGGTGACTTTTCACTTAAGGATGGGGGCTGGTTGCCAGGAGAACCAACCACATGATTAGAGGGTTGGAACTTTCAGTCATACCCCTCAACTTCCCGGGAAGGGAGAAGACCTGGAGGTTGAATCAACCACCAGAGGCCAGTGATTTAATCAATTAGGCCTATGTAATGAAGCCTCCATAAAAACCTGAAGGACGGGGTTTGGAGAGCTTCTGTGGGGGTGAACACTTGGAGATTCGGGGAGGGTGGCATTCCTGGAGAGGGCATGGAGGCTCTGCAACTTTCCCCCATACCTTGCCCTATACATTTCTTTTACCTGGATGTTCCTGAGTTATATCCTTTTATAATAAGCCAGTAATCTAGTATGTAGAATGTTTCTCTGAGTTCTGTGAGCAGCTCTAGCAAATCAATCAAACGCAAGGAAGGGGTCATTGGAATTTCTGGTCCTATAGCCGGTCAGTCTTAAGCCCAGGGGACAACCTGAACTTGCGACAGGCATCTGAAGTGGGGGGGTGGGCAGGCTTATAGGACTGAGCCCTTCACCTGTGGGATCTGATGCTGTCTCCGGCAGATAGTGTCAGAATTGAGTTGAATAGCAGGACACGCAGCTGGTGTCAGAGAATTGCTTCATGGTGTGGAAACCCCTTCACCCCTAGGTCGGAACTCATACAAGAACCCTTAAATGTTCATGTAACATATTAGTTTAAGGTATACATACAACAATGATATATGTTTATATTGAGAAATGATTAGAGATGTGGTCCTTTTGAAAGTTTATTCTGATACATAAAAAGTTTGGAACAGGGAGACAAGTTTCCAGGAAAATTTGAATGTTTAGGGGACAGGTCCATGTTCTAGGCACGAAGAACAAAGCAGAAAGTTCTTAGTGTTATAACGGTATCAATCAAGTGATAGGATGAGCAAGAAAAGTTAAAGCTGAACGAGAGAGAGCCTGGAGAAGAAGACCGGTTTGGACATGACAACGGGCTGGATGCTGAGAACAGAGAATAAGTACTGATGGTCTTATGCTTTACTGAGAGAGGGTGCTGATGTCTTCGGCAGGAGAAGGGGAGGTGTTTAAGGGGACATCTAAGTGAATTTGTTCAGGCAACCCAATATGAGGCTTTAGGATTCATCCAAATGGATGCCAAGAATTTCTCTGAAGGAAGAAGCCTAGGGAGAAGAAACTCGAGGCAGACTCTCAGAAAGACTTTGCTGAGTGGAAAATTTAAGAGGAGCCAGGGGAAATAAAGGGGGGTGGGGTGGGGAGGAAATGTAAGGAGGAAGAGTTAGAAACAGGAACAAATAGCAGCAGGAAGAGGCCAGGGCCTTTCTGGGATCGAACACAGAAGCCACACATTTTTGTGAAGTACTCCATTGTTACCTACGTGCCTCACCTGATCCTAAATTCCTTAAAAACACAAAGTGTCTAATTCATTTTTGTTTCCACTGCATAGCACAATGCCTGCAACTGCATAGTCCTAACACAGAGGGAGAGCTGGAGGGTGGGAGGCAAAAAAGGGAGTTAAAAGTGAGAGGAGGAAGAAGCTAAAAACAGTCGAGGTTGGTGATTAGAAGAGTGTTTTGGAGAGAATGGGAGAAGGAAGAGCCAGATTGCAAGTGGTGAG
This sequence comes from Mirounga angustirostris, assembly GCF_029215605.1. NCBI lineage: Eukaryota > Metazoa > Chordata > Mammalia > Carnivora > Phocidae > Mirounga > Mirounga angustirostris. Next base: position 64,905,809 of record NW_026991717.1, on the reverse strand, counting down.
AGGTACAGCTAACACAGAATGAAGACAATGGATGCAGATTGCTTTTTCAGAAAGACTAATGGTGAGGAGAATGGGAGTGAGTAGAGAAAAATCAGGGACTTTTTTGTTTGTTTGCCTGCTTTTATTCTGTTTACTGTGATGGGAATACCATTTGAGATATTAGTCTATGAGTTTTTCCTTCTGATATTTAAAGCATTCAGTCAGGTCAGTCTTTACTCAAAAGTCTTCTTGGCTTTTTGTTGTTCTCCCAAATTCTTAAACCCTTAGGAAAAATTAGGGAGTCTGTGGTTAAAGAACCAGTTCTTGAGGGAAGATGAAGGGAGACATATTTCCCCTAGACAAGGGTTTTCCATAGCCAGGGCAGGAGGAGGAAATAGGGACAAAACCATCCACAGACTTCCAGGGCAGAAGTGGGTGGGGGTGGGGCTCTGCCTCCCAGCAGCCCCACAGGAGACAGGACCTGAGAGACAAAGCACTGGGTGACCTGTCTAGGGATCCAGGACCTGGGCAGTCTCAGTAAAGATGCCCATGCACCATGGAGTGTGGAAACAGACTGAGCATCATGACCCAGTGGACCAAGGAACAAGAGACCCATCACTCCCCTTCTTCATTCTCCCCCCATTCACAAGTCTTCCTACTGCAGAAGTTCCACGGGGTGGGAGGGGGATGTAAACCCTAAGAAGGAAAGATGTTAATATTTTCTTTAATCCCATCCTTAGACTGGGGCTCTGAGTCAGACATGAAGAAAGGACGGAGAGGCAGGTTGTTAGCTGAGCCTGTGGACTGAGCTCCGCTGGAGGAGGTTTGTAGGCAGAGGAGCGGGGGCCTCGGAGGCTGCTAAGTGCAGCTAGAAGCACTGTTCACACACACCACGACACAGGGCAGTACCCTGGAGATGCCCGGCTGGCCTGCCCTGGAAGAGCTGCCCTGGTGCGAGAGAGAGAGAGATGTTAAGGAAAATCTCAGGTGGTTTCTATTTTTGAAGTAAACTTCGCAGCCAAGTCACGAAAAGGTTTGAAACAGCAATCTTGAGGAGTTATATGAAAAGACAAACCAATATGTATATAGGTGAACAGCGAGGCGCACCCAATGGCCTTTTGAGAGCATGCAGCGGGCAGTGATGGAAATCAGCACGTGCTTATGCATTTATGCATTGATTTATGTATGTACTTCTATTCTGCCTTGTTCAACAAAGGATAGAGGTTGCTTGCAGGGCATACATAAGAAGAGTACCATAGGGGCGCCTGGGTGGCTCAGTCGTTGAGCGTCTGCCTTTGGCTCAGGTCGTGATCCCGGGGTCCTGGGATCGAGTCCCGCATCGGGCTCCCTGCTCCACGGGAGGTCTGCTTCTCCCTCTCCCGCTCTCCCTGCTTGTGTTCCCTCTCTCGCTGTGTCTCTCTCTGTCAAATAAATAAATAAAATCTTAAAAAAAAAAAAAAAGAAGAAGAGTACCATAAAAAATAAATGAGATGCTGAGAAAATATATAAATATAGAAAAGAATTCACAAGCAGGATGCTCTAGGCAACACAATTCTGTGTTTCTCCAGCCAACACTCAGCCACCTATACAAAGGATCAGCGAGTGTTAATAGCAAGAACAGAGAAGCAAGTATGAAGTACATTAGTTGCTTATAGCACCAAGCTTTGTCAGATGTGTGAAATCAAAACAGGATGGTTAGAATGAAAGAATTGGGAGAGTAGACCACAGAATGCAATTAAGACAAATAATAGGAAGAGATGCGAGAATGAGCAGAAGCTTGTGATCAAAGAGAGACCGTATGCTTAGATGCTAAGGGAAGTCCACTTATGAGACTACTGCAGACTAGTTAGCAATGGCACATTCTACCCCGAAATCCAACACTTCCAAGCTAACGACAGAATATTCAAACCAGTTCTGTGCTTTTAGCCACTAAGCCAATAAATATTTCTTGATCATCAACTATGCAACAGGCTAAGAACTGAGGATAAAAATAAATATGACAAGGTCCTTGAGGGACTCAGTGGGGAACTCAAGGTAAGCAAATAACCGCAGGGCAGAGTGATTAGTGCTGTAGTGTGGATGTGGGTATGGTGCTGTGGGACCGCAACGTGGTGCCGTGATCAACCACCTCACCCTGGGAGGTGAGGGAAGAATTGCCAAAGGGGACCTGTGCTCTGTGTCATAAAAGATGAATTCGGTTTCAGGGAGTAAAGGTGACAGAGTGAAATTGTGTAAAGCCTTGGAGGCACGGAGGAGCATTGTATGTTGTGTAAATAAAAAGACATTCTATGTGGCTTTGCCGGAGGACTTAGAGATGAATAGTCCATCGGGCTGAAAAAGGAGGTTGGAACCGACTGGGAAGGACCTCCTGTGCTGCCACGTAACCTACTGGGACCGGGGAGGAGCAGAGGTTTTTATCAGGGAAGTGTCAAGGTCAGTGGTGTGGAAAGTGCTCTGACAGGAGCATGGAGAATATCTTAGTGGTAAGAAAGGCTGTAGTCAGGAAGATCCCTTTGGAGTATTATGGAAGAGCTCATTTGAGAACTCAGCTGAAGTGAAGTGAGCACAGGTAGGGTGCGCAGATAGGTGCTGGAGATGATGGAATTGTCAAGGGTACAAAGAGATGGGCTGCCTTGTTCACTTCTGGGAGACTGCAGAAAGTGGGGTCTTTCAGGAGGGCCACTGCAAGATGTACACGTAACTTTTATTTTTTTTTAAGATTTTATTTATTTATTTGAGAGAGAAAGAGCAGAGGAAGGGGCAGACTCCTTGCTGAGCAGGGACCCTGATGACGTGGGGCTCAATCCCAGGACCCTGGATCATGCCCTGAACCGAAGTCAGGCGCTTAACTGACTGGGCCACCCAGGTGCCCCTCTACACATAACTTTTAAAATGTTTGTACCTTTGACCTTATAATTCCATTTGTAGGAATCTACCTTAAGAAAATAATTAGTATTACAAAAAAAGGTTTATGTTTGGGGTTCCTGGGTGGCTCAGTCGTTGAGCGTCTGCCTTCGGCTCAGGTCATGATCCCGGGGTCCTGGGATCAAGCCCTGCATCTAGCTCTCTGCTCGGCGGAGGGCCTGCTTCTCCCTCTCACACTCCCCCTGCTTGTGTTCCCTCTCTTGCTGCATCTCTCTGTCAAATAAATAAATAAATAAAATCTTAAAAAAAAAGAAAAGTTTATGTTCAAGCGTGCTCATTTAGTGGTATAACTTTTAAAACATCCTAAATGCACAATAATGGGAGAATTATTAAATAAATTATAGTATATTCATACAAAAGACTACTATATTGTCATTTAAAATTGTGTTTTCAAAGACTGTGATGGCATGGGAGAAGCTCACAACAAAATATTAAGTTAAAAAGTATATAAAATGATATACAGTTTGATATATAAATAAATACATGTATGAATTAAAATATTAGATTAAAATGCACCAAAATGTTAATTGTGTTCATCTCTAAGTAGTGAGATAATAATTTTTATTTTCTTCTCTCTACTTTTCCATGTTGTCCAAGTTAGATTCAGTGAGTATGTGTTGCTTTTATAATCAGCCAGTTATTTTTAAAAATAAGTGAATAGGGCGCCTGGGTGGCTCAGTTGGTTAAGCGACTGCCTTCGGCTCAGGTCATGATCCTGGAGTCCCTGGATCGAGTCCCGCATCGGGCTCCCTGCTCAGCAGGGAGTCTGCTTCTCCCTCTCCCACTCCCCGTTTGTGTTCCCTCTCTCGCTGTATCTTTCTCTGTCAAATAAATAAATAAAATCTTTAAAAATAAATAAATAAATAAAATAATAAAAATAAGTGAATAATGGGGGCGCCTGGGTAGCTCAGTCGGTTAAGCATCTGCCTTCAGCTCAGGTCATGATCCTGGGGTCCTGGGATCCCTGCTCCATGGGGAGCCTGCTTCTCCCTCCCCCTCTCCCTCTGCTGCTCCCCCTGCTTGTGCTCTCAATCTCTCCCTGTCAAATAAATAAATAAAATACTAAAAAAAAAAATAAGTGAATAATGTAAAGCAGATTCGCAAGAATAGTTTGAGCTACTAGAAAACACAGGTAGCTGTTAGAGAAAGAAGTTTGTCTTATAGCAAAGATGAAGCAAGTCTAGATAATCATACTTATGGACATTGGCATTGCTATTGACATTGCCCAAGATTCAGAATCTAATTATGTTATCTTTGTGGCTTCACTAGCCAAGAAAAAATCAGTTGAGAGGAGGGAAAAAAAAGTTACTCCAATGTTATCACAGGTACAACCAAGACACAGTAGGTGAAATTTCTATGAAGATATTCCTATTACATTTAATGACTTCCCTTTTCATTTTTCTATCTTTTAAAAAAAATTCTCAATATAATGTATCCAGATTCCAAACTGCCAGAAAAGTCAAATAATCAGAATTTTCCCTAGTATATACATTGATTATTACTTGCCATCACCATGACACTGAAGTGCTATTAGATATTTAGACATTTATTATTACCCCAAAACTTTTGTCATGTTCAATCTTCTAATTCTATAAAAAAAAAAATTAGTTCATATGTGATATAATGGACTTAATTATCTAAAATAGTCAATTAACCAGAGACCTCCCATCCTCTCATAGTGTTAAATAAGGTAGATTTTACACAAATTCATCGTATCTTAATTACTTTAGTAGCTGTTAGATGTGAACAAATAACTGTTTTATCCTTATTTGGAGAAGCATTTCTCTTAATCAGAAGGCATGCAGCTGAATGGAGCTAGAGGAAAACCTTTCTGCATGCTGACAGGTCTCCCTTTCAGTTCATGGCAACTATTAATTTCAAGCACCCCCGTCATACTGCCCAGCAGCCACAGTGCGTTGCCCTAGTCCCAGGACTAGGATTCCATATGCTGTCCTCTCTCCTCATACTACCAGCATATTCCTCCCCCATCTTCACTCTCTGCTCATGACCTTGATTTCTATTTCACTGAGAAAATAGAAACAATCCACAAGTTCCCACCAACACCTCCACCCGCCCACTAGCATCTGGGCCCTATATGCTGCTTTTTCTCCTGTTACCAGGGATGAACTGTCCCATGTTCCCATCTAAGGCTGAAGCCTCCACCCGATCACTAGATCCCACTCCTTTTACGACACGTTATTTCTCTCATCTGTGTTGCCCTCCAGCTACAAGTTCCTATTTCCATTCTTCTTTACAGCCGTTCCTCTGAAGAATTATCTATACTCGTATCTCTGAACCTTATTCTACCATTCTCTCTAGAACCCCCTTTAGTCAAGCTTTTGCCTCTTCCAAGCACCAACACTGCTCTCCATCAATGGTGCCCACATTGCTAATCCGATGGTCAATTCCTTTATGTGACTCGTCAGTAATGTTCAACACCATTGTTCACTTTCTCCTTCTGGGCATACTTCATTAACTTATCTTCCAGGACATCACACTCTCATGGTTTTCCTCCTACATCCAAGCCTTCTTTGCTCATTTTTTCTGATTTCATTGACCTGTTAACATTGGGTCCCTTAGGATTCAGCCCTCTTCTCTTTTCATATAGATTCACTCCCTTAGTAATTTCATTTGTCCTCATGGCTTAAAATTCTATCCATATATTGAAGAGTCCTAAATTTATATCTCCAGCCCAGATCTCTCCCCCACCTTCTCGTACTGGATGCCCAAATGCCTACTCAACATCTTCACTTGGATGTCTAATGGGCGTCACTAATTGAATGCTTGATCTCCCTCATAAAAGACTTGCTCCTCATTCAGCCTTCCTCTTTTTGCTTAGATGAAGGAGTCAACCTTGATCCCTCTTCTTGTCTTACAGCGTGGTCCAAAAGCAGTATCTGCCAGGTCTGTCCTCAAAATGTATCCAGAATCTGATGACTTCTCACCTTTGCTACTGCTTCCTCCCCGACCCACGTCATCGTTATCTTTCTCCTGAATTATTTCACAAACCTTCTGAGTGGGCTCCCTTGCTCTCCTGTAGTCTGTTCTCATAGGAGCCAGAGACCCAAGTCTTTTCATTGGCCCACAAGGTCATGCACAATCTACCTAGCCCCAAGACTTACCTCTCTGACCTCATTTCCTATGACTCTCCCCCTCACTCCCTGCCCTAGTCACATGGTTTTCCTGTGGTTTGTGCAACACACCAGACGCATTCCCTCCTAAGATCTTTCACTTGTTCATCTGCTCCTCCCCAGCCATCTCCATGACTCATCCCCTTGCCTCTTTTCAGATCTTTGTGCAGATGTCACCTGTCCTGGGAGGCATTTCCTGACCATCCTACGTAAAATTGCAACCTGCCCTCTCCAGCGACACAAAGGATCCCTTTTACCTGCTTTATTTTTCTTCTCAGCACTTATCACCATCTGCCATGTCATATATTTTGTTTATCTGACTAGGGACTAGGCTGTACTTACTATTCACTGTAACTGTAGGTATCTGAGGTTAAATTTTCCTCTGGTGTCCTTGCTTTTGTTTCTCTTGCTGTCTTTGGGTTTCTGTAGGGACTTCTTGAATATCCTCTGAGATGCACAGTTCTTTCGGTTATTGTTATAAAGGAACCCTATTGATGAGGTGTGGGGGGAAGGGAAGCATTTTGGAGTCCTGTTATTAGGACCCGGTCTTTAGAGAGACCATGCCCCTGGGCTCTGACCTTCACACAAGTGCTTATCTGTTTTGTTTTTCTCCCTTAGGACAGACAGGAAGGGTGTTAGAATTGGTTATTTCTTTTCCACTAGGTTAGTAAAACCCCAGTAAGTCAGGCTCTGGTAACATCGTTTCTCTTGGGGGCAAGCCTTGTTAAATAAAACAGAATGCCCTGGGCATATTTCAGAAAGACTACTTTCCCCCTCCCTCACGGGAAACACAAGAGGATTTTTCTGATCTTCACTGTGAGGACCTGATAGGGCTCCCGGAGGGAAAAGTCACAGAAAGGCGGGGGGTGCTTACCTAGGACTGAGTGCCTCTGAAGTTTTTCTCTCTCTCAGTCTTGTTCACACTGAGCCTCCAGCTATTTCTAAGTACAGATCTGGCTTTCCTACCCTGGCATGGTTCCTGGGGAGTTTTCTGCTCCTGGGCTACTCTGATTCTTTGTATCTGCCTGTTTGCCTCTCTGATTCTGGGAATCATGGTTTGCCCTATGACCTCAGTTCTCTGCTGAATCTAAGAAGAGTTGCTGTTTTTTAATTTGTTCAGCTTTTTCCTTGTGCAGAGGAGAGAGACAACTCCCAAGCTCTTTACATGCTGGAGCAGGAACCAGAAGTCTGTATTAGTATTTTATTCATTTATTTTTATTTATTGTCCTTCTCACCTACTAGAATGTAAGTTCTATAAGAGCAGGGATTTGTGCCTGATTTGTTCACTGCTGTATCCTCAGTTCTTAGAACAGTGCCTAACACATAGTAGGTGCTCAGATAATATTTCTTTGAAGAAATTGAATAAATGAAAAATATCTCCCAGTAGTTTCTAGCACAGAAATTTCTTAGTTGGGACTACTGAACAAGAGCCTTCTTCGCTTATATGTCCCTCTGCCTGGAAAGCTTTTTTCCATCCTCCACTTTCCTCTTTACCTGATTAACTCCTACACATTCAAGTGTTGGCTTCAGTGTCGGTTCTTCAGGGAAAACTTTCCTGACCTTCAGGTTGTGGATCATAGGCACTCATAACCCTGCTATTCCCTCTCTCACTTATGGTAATTAAATAATTGTATAATCATCTATTTAATATTTGTATCCATCACAAGATTATATGCTCTTTAAAGGGAGGAACTATGCCTCTTCTATTTACTTTAGTATAATTGACACCCAATGGACTGTTTGACACAAATCAGATGTGCACTCACTATTTGTTATAAGAATAAAGGCAACAGACCCTGGAAAACAGTATGTGAGTTTCCTCATAACGTTGAAAATAGAGCTACCGTATGACCCAGCAATTGCACTACTGGGTATTTACCCCAAAGATACAAATGTAGTGATCTGAAGGGGCACCTGCACCCCAATGTTTATAGCAGCAATGTCCACAATAGCCAAACTATGGAAAGAGCCCAGATGTCCATTGACAAATGAATGAATAAAGATGTGTTGTGTATATATATATATATATATATATATATATATATATACACACACACACACACACACAATGGAATACTACAATGTTGTACACACACACACACACACACACACACACACACACACTGGAATACTACTCAGCATCAAAAAATTGGAATCTTGCCACTTGCAATGACATGGATAGAACTGGAGGGTATTATGCTAAGCAAAATAAGTCAATCAGAGAAAGACAATTATTATATGATCTCACTGATATGTAGAATTTAAGAAACAAGGCAGAGGATCATAGGGGAAGAGAGGAAAAAATGAAACAAGATGAAACCAGAGAGGGAGACAAACCATAAGAGACTCTTAATCATAGGAAACAAACTGAGGGTTGCTGGAGGGGAGGTAGGGTGGAGGGATCGGGTAACTGGATGATGGACATTGGAGAGGGTATGTGTTGTAATGAGCACTGGATGTTGTATAAGACTGATGAATCACAGACCTGTACCCCTGAAACAAATAATACATTATATGTTAATTAATTGAATTTAAATTTTAAGAAATGCTCAATAGCATTTGTCTTGGCAAGATAACTGTATTACTGCTACTTAACAAATTGCCCCAAAACTTGGTGCCTAAAGGACAACAATACTCATATATTACCTATCACAGTGTCTATGGGTCAGGAATTTGGGAGTGGTCTAGCCAAGTGGTCTGGTTAGGGGTCACTCTGGTTGGGGGTCACGGTCAAGAGATCAGCCAGAGCTACGGCTATCTGAAGGCTTGGGTGGGACTGGAGAATGCACTTCCATGGTGGATCTTTCATATGGCTGGCAAGTTCGGCTGGCTGTTGATAGGCGGTCTTGGTCCTTTCCCATGGGGACCTCTTTCAAGGCTATCTGGATATTCTCACAACATGATAACTAACCTCCCCCAGTGGACAATCCAAGAGAGATCAAATGGAAATGGTAATTTCCCATTTAGTCCCAAATTATGATTTCTGCCACATTCTGTTTGTTCAAAGGAAGTCCCTACATATGCCCCACATTTAAGTGGCAGAGAATTAGACTCTCCACCTTTCCAAAGAATTGTGTCAAATAATTTGTGGACATACTTTAAAACTAGCACATAACCAAAGAACAAATTAATGGATAAGAGGATGAGGAAAAATTTGATGTAGTGACTCTAAATAAGTTTTCCTAGTTTTAGGATAGAGAAGGAAAAATAACTCTGCAGTAGTTTAAGAGCAATATTTATTATAGGATCAAATAGTGGATTAATATCTGGAAAGATTACTTCTTTAATATCAGCATAGATGCAGAGGTATAATGTTTATAAATGTTTCTCTACCTACAAATATGTCAGGAAAAAGTAGCAAATCCTAAAAGGTTAAAGGCCAACAGCCAGCACAGCACTGCAAGATCTATATGTATAATCAATGGATAGGGTAGCACATAGAATAGTAGCAAAAATAATAGCACCTTCCATCCTTGCAGGGGTTACAATAACTCTATTAATGTCTGAAAAAGAAAATTTTCAGTCCGTCCATGCATTGTTGGGTTTTTGGGTGGAGGGCCGGGAGCACATAGAATTACTTTCTTTGCCAATTCATATCAGCCAAATATCTGATCCTAGGATTGGAGAATTAAGCAGATAAAGTACAAGGTTAGAATTTGAAAAGGTATAAATTACATAATCTATTGTAATAGCACTATTGTATATATTGCCAAGCAGAACTTAGCACAAGCCAAGATCTCTAAACCACTTTCTATGGAGAAGTGGGTCTCAGTGTCTTAACTCTCTTCTGGTTCAGGTATATACTATCTGTCTGCTAAAAATCCCTCTTTAGTTTTAATTGACTGTGCTGTCTTCTTCCCTTCCTTTCCTGGGCCATTTTGAGCATGGAAGATTGGTTTGCAGATCACGTAAATAATACATAGCCAAAACCACATAAGGAATATGTGCACGTAAGAAATGGTGGTAAATTCATAGTGGATTAAAAAAAAAAAAGTTTAAAAAATACGTGTGTGTGTATGCATGCGTATTTCTTTTTCATCTGAATTCCTACTAAATGAAGATTTCACAGAAGTGACTTTTTAAAATATTTTATTGATTTATTTATTTTTGAGAGAGAGAGTGCGTGGTGGGGGGGAAGGGGCAGAGAGAGAGGGAGAGAGAGAATCTTCAGCAGGCTTCATGCCCAGCACGGAGCCCACGTGGGGCTCAGTCTCACAACCCTGAGATGGACTTGAGCTGAAATCAAGTCGGATGCTTAATCGACTGAGCCACTGAGTCCAAGTGCCCTGAGCTTTTTATATAACAAAAACTTACTCCTTTAGGTACTCAAACATTGTTACTTTATTTGAATTTATTTGGGGGGGGTTAACCCACTTTATTATTTTTCTTTTATTTGAGTATAGTTGACACACAATGTTACATTAGTTTCTGGGTGTACAACATAGTGATTCAATTTCTCTATATGTTATGCTAAGCTCACCACAAGTATAGCAACCATCGTTCACCATATAATGCTATTACAATACCATTAACTATATTCCTTATGCTGTACCTTTTATTCCTGTGACTTACTCATCCCATAACTGGAAGCCTGTATCTCCTATTCCCCTTTACCCATTTTGCCCAGCCTCTTAGTCCCCCTCCTCTGACAACCATCAGTTTATTCTTTTTGTTTGTTTATTCATCTGTTTTGTTTTTTAGATTCCACATACAGTACTTGTGACTTACTGCACTTAGCATAATACCCTCTAGGCCCATCTGTGTTGTTGCAAATGAGAAAAAATCAGATGAAAAAATCACATCTTCTTTATCCATTCATCTATCAATGAACACTTGGGCTGTTTCCATGTCTTAGCTATTGTAAATAATGCTACAATAAATAATGCCACAATAAATGTAGGTGTGCATATATCTTTTCAAATTAGTGTTTTTGTTTTCTTTGGGTAAATACCCAGTAGTAGAATTAGTGTATCATGTGGTGACGTATTTTTAATTTTTTGAGGAAACTCCACTATTTTCCACTGTACCAATTTACATTCCCACCAACAGTGTATGAGTGTTCCTTTTTCTTCACATCCTCGCCAACACTTGTTATTTCTTGTCTTTAATTCTAGCCATTCTGACTTGTTAAATGTGATATCTTGTTATGGTTTTGATTTGCATTTCACTGATGATTAGTGATGTTGAGCATCTTTTCATGTGTCTGTTGGCCATCTATATGTCTTCTTTGGAGAAATGTCTGTTGATGTCTTCTGCCCATTTTTAATTGGATTATTTGATTTGGGGTGTTGAATTCAAACATTGTTATTTTAATTTAATTTCTGGTAATGGATATTTTTGTAAAATGCTATAGGTTGTTCTACATTTTTTAACTGAGTGTGCTAAACTTTAAATGTTGCTTAATGGTTCCAGATTAACTTTACAATTATTAAAGATTGTTCTGTATTTTACAAGGTAACCTACTGCAACAGAAAGATTATTAGATTAGGAATCACAATTACTTTATCAGGTTCTTCAACCTCTCTGGCACACAGTTTCCTCATCTGTAAAACGGGAATAATATCTTCCCTGAATTTCTCATTGTATAACATATGTAAATGTTATCAATCAGCTAGTGGGTATAAGAATGCAGATACTAAAATAAAGGACAGTTTTAGCCCAAGAAGTGTTAGGCAGCTATGATTTTGATGTTTTTGTGTTTATTGTAAATGAATCATGATTCCCCAAAGCAATTAGATTATGTTTGAAATTACAGTAGATTTTGAGTAATGGAATCTCCTATGTAAAAAAAAATTACGTTTAATTATATGGTTTTTTATAATACCCATTTTTAGTATATGGAGTTCTTTTTTGCTTATTTTTTCCTTCTTTGCTCTATCTGGCTGGTTGAGTTTGCAAGATGAAGGACCTCTATAGGTCCTCTACAGTCTTAAAATCTGTGTATCTCTTCTTAGCATAAACACAAAAGCTATGAATACTTTACTTAATATAATATTCCCCATGTTAATTGTTTCTAAAAATAGATACAGGTATATAAAAATGACCAACACTGATCAACATAGAGAGGGCCCCCTTGGCACTGACCCTGGCTAACATGGTTAGGTTTCCCAAGCATTTGGGGAAAGTGCTTCTTTGATGCATTTCTGATATTATCATCAGACTTTACTACATCAAATTCTAAAAAACCCTGAGTTTGGCTAGGCACATTACTAAACAGAGTGGATGATTGGGGGGTGGGGAGCATTATCTCTTTATAGCTGCTGTGTAAAGCAATGTGTTTCTCCTCCAGAGAAAACCTTCAACCTCACTTCCACAGTTTCATCACAGAACAACAAGAACGACTGAGCTATGGTGGCGGCAGACTTCAAATTGGACAGTGTCATTTCAGGGCAATGCCTAAGGCAGTAGTTCCTAAACACTGGACTGTGACCCAGGGCATCAGAAACTTATTGCTGGCTCTGACTTCATACTTCTGACTTCAGCAGAAGTCAAATCTCTCAAAGATGAAGCATAGTTGTTTGTACTTTCAACAAAACATCCAAGTGACTCTCATGAGCAGGTCGTATTTGTGAATCACTGGTCAAAATTGGTTGACCAAGTGTGCCCACTGCTGTGCCTTATCTCGATGTTGATAGAATATTCCACAGCGAGGCACAGGATTCACCCATTCTCCCACACAAATGAATGCCCATCAAAAACTAGTATTCTGGTTTTCATTCGTTCAGCAAGTATTTACTAAGTTCCTACCTCTGTGATGGGTGCTAGCTCTAGAGCAAAGAATAAAGTAGATATGATCTCTTCTGTCACCGGGCTTAAAATCCTGTGCTAGGAGGAGGGGGCGTTGGTACATTAAGCAAATAATCACTAATATACTGTGGGTGTTTGAGAAAGTATAACTAGTGCTTCATATATTGATGAAGCGTGAAAGTGGTCAGAGAAGACCTGTTAGGAAAAGACATTCAATCCGAGATTTAAATAATGGGTACCAATTAGCTATATGGACAATCCAAGAGCTATTAACAGGGGGTTCATGAACCCTGCTGCAGCAGTGAGTTTCACTTCTTACACAACTTTGTTCTCAAACGTAGTTTCAGGTCCACTGAGCAATGTGCCTTAAAGCAGCTTAGGAAAAGAACACTCTGAATCAGAAGGGAATCCACTGGGCTGGGGTAGGGGGTGGGGGGCTCCATTAAGAAATCCCATTCCTGGAAGTTTATTTATTTATTATCTGTTTCCAATCTGGGGCTCTAGTAATCAGTTTCTACATAATTTGATCTAAAACAGTGGTTCTCAATCTTGGCTGTACATTGGAATCTCCTGGGGAGCTTTTAACAGAAACTCCTGATGGGTTGGCCTCACTCCTAGAAATTCTGATTTAATTGGTCTGGGGTGTAGTCTGGACATGAGGATTTTCTAAAGCTCCCCAAATGATTCGAACATGTAAACAATTTTGAGAATCGCTATTTAAAGGAGAAACAAAGTCTGAATTGATCAACAAGGAAAGTCAATGAACAGTTAAAATAATCTGTGTGTTTTGCACATCTCTGTTAGAAAGCAAAGAATCCCCAGTAAAATTGAACCTAGAGCTACTAGCACACCAAGCATTAATGATGGCCAAACTGGCTCTCTACTTCACATGATAGATAACCTTCTCTACACTCGATCCATTTTTATGGGGTAACCCTTGATGCCAAGTGTTTTCTTTGCTGGACTGAAGAAAAAGATGTCAAGGCAGGTTAAGAATATCTTACCCCTCAGAAAATTTGAAGTCCATTCAGAAAGACAGAACTAACATCCACAAAATAATAAAATGGATACAGTGACAGATGTTAGCTGAGGTAACAGAAGTTCAAAAGATGGGGGGAAAAGTTGGGCAGATCAAATAGACAAAAGGACATGGGACCTAAGTGATCTTGGAAGAAGGAAAAGGAGTAAGCCCAGGCAAGGGAGTAAGAATAACCATGGAAGAAAAAAGAGAAGAGGGAAGAAACCTGCCTTCCTGCCCCCCAGAGGGGGAGTTTGGAGTAGTAAGAGATCAGCTTTCTCTCCAGTTGAAGTTGGCGAGCAACCAACAGCCATCATCACATCTTGTTTTTCAGAAAACCATTCTTTTTAGGCATCTCCCCTCGTAATGAAGAAGACATTTTTTTTTCATCTTCTTCGTTCAGAAAAGTGATGAACCTTTGATTTCTGAATGCTTTGATGTCAACTGCCAGGTTTTACAATTTTTAGTTCCTCAAAGGTCTTCCAGTCTTACTGTCATAGAGAGATAAAGTAGCCTTTCAAATTTTAATGGTATATTTTGGTCACTCAGGTACAAGTTGCTCCAGATTTAACACCTAAAGAGAAACCAAAGCACAGCTATATTTTAGTATGTATTTATACCAGGCGCTGTGGGAAGTATTGTGCATACATTATCTCATTTAATTTTCACACCATTTCATTAGGAAACAATTATGCCCATTTTTAAAAAAGATTTATCCATTTATTTGACAGCAAGAGAGAGAGAGATAATGGGGGGGTGGGGCGGAGGGGGAGGGCAAGAGAATCTCAAGCAGACTCCCTGATGAGCATAGAGCCGGACTTGGGGCTGGATCTCACCGCCCACGAGATCACAACCTGAGCCAAAATCCCAAGTCAGACACTTAAATGTGTCTATCTCCATTTTTCAGATGAAAACTATGAGGTGCAGAGAAGGTAAGTAATTTGCCCAAGTCACATAGTAAGTGGTAGAGCCTGGACTTGGACCCAAGTCTACTTTATTCCAATGTTTAACGTGTAGGTACTGTCTTTTGCAAATTTTATAACAGGCAAAATTAAGATTCTTGATGTTACTTTACTACACCTAAGATCTCATGATCTCTGTACAGCAGGACCACCTGTGGTACTCTTTTAAGCTATAGAAGCTTGGATCCCACCTTGGAACTACTGAATGAGAATAACTATGGAGCCTGGAAATCTATAATATTTTCTAAGCCCCACAGGTGATTATAATGCTCAGCCTGGATGGAGAATAACAGTCCTGCTCAGCGGCAAGAGCTGGGAACAATTTGTGTGGCCTAAATGCTACTTCCTGTATTTAAATGCCGCTCTGCTCAGGGCTTCCCACCTAGAAATAAGTGTAGCATTCTTCTATTGAAACTGCTGGAAACAACCACAATGAGGAAAACAGTGATGATGACAATTAATAGAAGCAAATTTGATGGGACACTCTCTCTACCTTGGAGGAGCTCAACCAGTCCCTAATTTGGGGAACTTACAAAACATCACCATTTCTAGTCAGCAGTGGTCAATGGCATTGTTGCATTCTCCCAAAAGTATGAAAACATATTACACCAACGCTGTTGTTTGTGGTTTGCAGATGTACTTCTGGAGATGAAGCCTGTCTGAAATGAACCCAGTTGCCAGCTTCAGTTCTGTTAGTACCTATGTTCTGCATCCTTAAAAATTATTGTAGTCAGTACTCATAGAGGTCAGATGCCCAAACGTGGTTTGGGACAGATTTTGGCATATCAAATAATGACAGTCTTGTTAATCATGATCTCAACAGCTTTGAATGTTTTTACAACTGGCATGTGATTGTTGTAGGCAAAGGGGTTTGAGGGTAACCATGGAGGGCTAGTTGAGCCAGAAGGGGCTCTTTTGAGAGCTTGGAAAAAGAGTAGGATAGGTAAGTCTGGGTCAATCCTTTATACTTGTGGGGGGCAACAATTAATATTCATGTTATTCAGAGGCTCATTCTGAAACGACTATTCTTTTTTTTTTAAGATCTTTTTATTTATTTATTTATTTGAGAGAGAGAAACAGCACGAGAGGGGAGAGGGTCAGAGGGAGAAGCAGGCTCCCCGCTGAGCCGGGAGCCCGATGTGGGACTCGATCCCGGGACTCCAGGATCATGACCTGAGCCGAAGGCAGTCGCTTAACCAACTGAGCCACCCAGGCGCCCTGAAACGACTATTCTTAAAACTAAATTTTCATTCATTCGGGGCAAAAGACCAGCACCCAAGGGCTATCTGTGTGAAATGAGACCTAGAAAGGAAACAACATTCTTTTATCTTCCTTAAGGACTGAGCCACTAAGTAGAAGGCAAAATGAAATTAAGCTTCATAAGCTTTATGTAAGAGCATCTATCAATCATTTGCTTGATTGTGGCCTATTTGAAGTGCCATGCTAATCTGTTGTTTCATGAGCAATTGAAAATCACCAAGAAATGTAGTGGTGTTGAGTCGTTTGACATTTCCTAAGTCTAAATGCAAGAGAATATAAATGATAAGTCAACTTCTGGAGATAGAAGTTTTACCTATCATTAGATCTTATGTAACAACATAACTACCCAGGCTTTCAAAAATAGACAAGGACAC
The DNA here is from genome assembly GCF_029215605.1 of Mirounga angustirostris. Classification (NCBI taxonomy): domain Eukaryota; kingdom Metazoa; phylum Chordata; class Mammalia; order Carnivora; family Phocidae; genus Mirounga; species Mirounga angustirostris. The sequence goes on along the minus strand of NW_026991717.1, from coordinate 64,889,413 downwards.
TGCAATTAAAAAAACAGTTTGGGAACACATAAACTCAATCCAAGCAATAAAATTAAGGCCATAAATTTATTTGCCTACCAGCTCCTGCATATTCATTTATTATTACAAATGGTTTAATAGAGACAGGGAGGGCAACCTACCTAACATCCCCACATTCTATGATTCCCTGGGAAGTGGCAGTTATCAGTGGCAATTAACACAGAGTGAAAGTGGAAGAGAGCAATTAACATCATAATTTCAATTGCTTTATCAAATTGGGATTGCAACGGATTTTTTTAGTGGTTAGTTTTATGTCATCAGAGCCTATTGCCATTTGCTGAGAACAAATGGTTGAAACTTACTCTTGGAGCAATCTCACCTTGTAGAAACATCTCAAAAGCATCAATTGAAAAATGGTCATGTACTTAGCAGAGGAAAACTGAGAATAGCAAGGTATGGGAAATCACCTCAGTAAGTCGAACAGTTTTACATAAATACCTCTGAGACCACAGGCTTGCAGGGATCTGTCAAATGTTGGTGGTCTAGAGCGCTACTGCTAGATAGAGCATCTGCTACATAGTAACTGCTTCAGAACATCACTGACCCTGTCTTCTTTAAGTGTGATTCTTTGCTCAGTGAGTGGAACAGACTCACTCTGCAAAGGTGAAGGCAAAAGGCTGAGTGATGTAACATTTTTTTTAAAAAAGTGAATTCCTTATTTTACATCTTAGTTCTGGGTTTATTGAGTCATAAAACAGTCCATCTGGAAGGAACCTTGAAGCCCATCCAGCAAGCCCTTCATTTTACAGGTGAGGAAACTCAGACCCAGAAGTCTTAAATGGCCAGCTCAAGGCCATATTCCTAGCTCATTGCTGAACTTCTGGGTATATCATCAGGGTCCCTGCTTATTCGAGAGAGACAGAGACAGATTTCCCTTTCATATTCTACCAACTAGAAATTCTTTGAGGTTAACACTAGGTCTTTTTTTTTTTTTTTTTTGGAAGGTGCTAAACCCATTGGTTGTTCCCGTATTAATGCCTTGAGTGCTTTAGACAGGCAACATCTAGATGTTTCTGTGAAAACGTGAAAGGAAAGTTTGTTTGAAACTATGCAAAGAGGAGCAGAGAGCCTCTGTCCCACAGGAATAAAGGAGGTTTGCTGAACTTGCCATTACATTTGAAAATGTCTGTCCCTAGGTCCTAACTTACCACTTGTCTGCCCTTAAGAGAGTTACCTGATGTCTCTGAGCCTCGATTTCCTCATCTAGATAACCAGAATACTAACAATTACTTCCAAGGTCGTTATAAAAGTAGATTTCAGGTTGTTAAGTAAATTAGGAAAATAACCAAACAAAATGCCTGGCATTTGCTAGGTGCTCATTAGATGTTACCTCCCTCTATGCTCCTTTTCACTTACCACTACCCCTACCAGAAAGTTCTAATAAAATCAAAGTGGTTTTTAGACCACTGGGCTTAAGTTTCTTTATCCATAAAATAGAGATAAGATAACTGACTTCAAGGTGATGTCTGTGGAAGTGCTCGGTAGTGTGTGTACTCTTACATACACAAGGGAGTAATGGCATTATTGTTATTATCCAAACCCCTATACTCCAGACTCGACAGTTAGTGTTCCGACTGGCTTAAAATACCTTCATCGTCTCTCTCCAAGTACCTGACACTCTTCCTTCATTCCCTAACTTGTCGTCTTCTCTGGTCACATGACCAGTTCCTTAGTGTGTTCTGTGTGGGGGGATGCAGTGGTGCTCCCTAACGAAGCCCAGGCTCTCTGCTCCATCCAGAGTCTCCCTCCACCCAAGTCCTTGAAAGCATGTGTTGATTATCTCATTTGGCACTTACCACGTATTGTTAGCTACCATTTTGCAGTTACACATGTGGATTCCTCTAGTAGATTATGGTGGTGGTGGTGTGTTTTTATTGGGTTTTGTTGTTGTTGTTGTTTTGCAAACTCTACAAGTCTAGCAGAGTACATTGATCAGAGCAGGCTCACATTACCTGCCTGTTTGTTGAGTGATTGACCAAGTACAGTATTGAATTTGGCCAATAGCTCTGTTTTAGTTACTCTGCTTCCATGAGGATTAGCAGGAATAGTGGTAAGCTAAGACAGCCGTTATTCTGTAGGCCAGGAATTTGGACAGGGCACAGAGGGAATAATAGTTTATATCTGTTGCTGGATAGCTGATGCTGAAATGTTTGAAGGCAGCGGCTGGAATCATGCGAAGGCTCATTGGCTCGCAGTGAATGCTAGCTGTTGTCTGGGAACTTAATAGGAGCCGTTGACTGGAACATACATACATGGCCCTATTTGTGTGGTATGGGCTTCTTTGCAATATTGTGGCTGCAAAAAAAAAAGATAGCCAGGTGTAAACTGTGTCCTTAATAGTGTTAACCTTAGAGGTCACACAGCATCGCTTCTGCCTTATTCTACTGGTCGGAGAAGTCATGAGTCCACCCAGGTTCAGAGGTGAGGGGTAATAAACTAGCTCTTGATGGCCAAGTGGTTCTGAAGGCTCCTGGTTCTGAAGGAGCATGGAGCTGTGGCCATTTTTAAGGAATACAATCTGACATGAGCCTTATTGTTCTAAAAAAATAACACCAAGTTTTTCTGTATTTTAAATCTAAGAGCTATCTTTCTCTTAAGTCTCCAAGTAGATGATCTGAAATCTAGAGGGCATTTGTTTTACAGACTGACAAAGAGAAACATGGAAAAGACACGGGCATAGTGAGTGTGGGTCCAAGCACCCCTCTGTGGTGAATGGTCAACTGCACCTTCAGGGTGACAGACCATCAGTTACTATTTAGGGAATCGGTAAGTGGTACCATAGTTGGTGTTTGGTTGGAGCTTCTTTTGCTCCGCCAAAGGTGCTTTATCCTCAATGATGCCACAAAGTTCACTCCCTGGTTGATTTCCCTGCCTGAGAGCTCACTCTTTCCTTAGCTCAAATATCAATCAATTCTGGACACTCTCATGCGCAATAGCTTGCTGATGATTACATGGCTAAGGGAGAGTAGAAGATGATTTTTCAAGTTTATGTGTTCTTTACTTTTCTGTGAGAGGTTCAAGGCTCCCTTTTATCAATACCTACCCCTAACCACCAAAAAACAAAGAGAAATAAACAAACAAAAATGGATAAGGTGGAAAATAAAGGTATTACAGGCCCCAAAGTATGAAAAAATAACCTGCAGACATGTATTTTTGTCACAGAGAAGCAAGTTTCTCAAAGAAAGGTACACACTACTAGTTTTTTTTTTTTTTAGACTTTTTTTTTAAAGATTTTATTTATTTATTTGACAGAGAGAGAGCAGGAGAGCATGAGCAGGGGGAGCGGCAGAGGCAGAGGGAGAAGCAGGCCCCCTGCCGAGCAAGGAGCCCAATGCAGGACTTGATTCCAGGACCCGGAGATCATGACCTGAGCCGAAGGCAGACGCTTAACCGACTGAGCCACCCAGGGGCCCTCACACTGCTAGTTTTATATGGTCAGTTTAGTACGAGATACTTGTTCTCTTCCAAGACACACAGCAGGTAAAACTGTGAAACAGTGAAGTCTATGCTCCACCCCTTCCTCTCCATGTGTCTACACACACACACACACACACACACACACACACACCCCTCCTATTAGTGCTCTTTCCTGCCCTTCCACACTTAACAGCACAGGCCACCATGACATCTCCTCACTTACCCTTCTGGTCTCTTCAGCCCTCTCCATATAAAAAACCACGTGCTTACCTATCTTCTCAGAGTCCTGAAGCCAATCTGCTCTACTGGTCATGGTTAATTGCTTAATTAATTACTCCTTCCGGGTATTCCTTCCAGGTATCCCTTCCAATAACAAAGAGCTATTAGGATTTTCAGCTCTTCGGACTTTCCAAAAACAGTAGCAAGAATCAGCGACACTTAGCAAAAGCCTTAAAAAAGCGAAAAACTTTTGACCCACCAGTTAGACTTCTGAGAATATAGACCAGATAACAACTGAACCCAAAGATGTGTATAATGTAGATGTTTACCACCATGCCAGTTATCATACTTAATATTTGGAAATAATATACTATCCAAAAGTAAGGGAATGGTTAAATACAGTAGAGTATACTAGGTTATAGCTAAGAATCTACCTCATAGGATAATATGCAAATACATTAAATATATATTTATTGGCATGGAAATTATTTGATAATATATTGTAAAATATTATAAGTAGGTTACATAGCATAATATAGAGAACCATTTTGTCTTCATAAATATATTTTTCATATGTATATAGTTTTTTCATAAGCATATCCTTCTAGGAAAACCCTGGAAGGATATACACCAAGATGTTCTGTTATAAAACCTCTGGCAGGTGTTTGGGGATTATTTTAAATTTTTTAAGTTTATTTATTTGTTTATTAGTAATCTCCACACCCAATGTGAGGCTCAAACTCAAAAGTTGCATGTCCTATCGATTGAGCCAGCCAGGCGCCCCCAGGATTATTTTAATTTTTATTATTCTTCCTCATTTGAAATTTCTATTTTTACCTAATGATGAGTATTACTTGTATTTCTTTTTTAGTTAAATAACTTAAAAATTAGTAGTAAGTTGGTAGAAAATATGTTTTAACCAAGATAGAATTTTCCATTTCTCCTCACATTTCATCCCCTAATCAGCCACCCATTCTATCTATTGGTAGTCTAACTATTAAGGTGCAGTAGGTATTTATTTTATTGAAGTATAACAAATGCACAAATCTTTCAACTCAATACATGTATTCAGTGGGTAATTATTTTAAAATGAAAATGGAGGTCAATATTGGGACCTAAAACAAAGAATAAATAAAAAGTAGAAATTAGGGCTCTTGGGTGACCCAGTCAGTTAAGCGTCTGCCTTCAGCTCAGGTCATGATCTCCAGGTCCTGGGATTGAGTCCCACATCAGGCTCCCTGCTCAGTGGGGAGCCTGCTTCTCCCTCTCCCGGCCACTCTCACTGCTTGTGCTCTCTCTCTCTGTTAAATAAATAAATAAAGTCTTAAAAAAAAGTAGAAATTAGATCCCAAGATAATGTCTCTCTGTTCCCCAAGTTCAGAATCAGATTAGGGACTGTCCTCTGGGCTACTTTATGGGAAGTCAACATACTAGGGAGCAGTCAACCTTTGCTGCTAATATAATGAGTCAGAGAACGTTGTAATTACCAGAAATTTTCTCAGGAAGCATAAAATATGGCTTAGAGAAATACCTGGATAAGGCAAGTATTGGGATGGGGTATGAGACCTTCAAAAGGAGCATGCTTAGGGCCCCATTTTCTAAAGAGGTGGGTCAAGATAACTTCAGGGTTTCTGATTTGCTGCATGGTGTTCTTGAATTTGAGGACAGTACTAAAGCGCTGAGTCCTAAAAAGAGTAGGCGGAGCTCTGCCTTCTGGTGACCTTTCTCCTATGCTTTTCCCTGCAGTGCTCAGCCCCTCCTCTACATAAATATGTAAATATTTAAAGAAAATAGAATTGTGGACATGCCAAATTTTTAGCCTGGCCAAGACACTCACATGCTTCATTCCAGCTCTGAATCCAACACAGAAACTCTCAGGGCTCAAAGTCTCACCGACAATATTAGGACTGGAGCTTCTGCTGCCAAGTAGCATCTTCATAGGACTGTATTTATAGCCATTAAGTGGCCTACTACAAAAACTCCTTAAGAATTCCCATTAATAAGACTTTGACATTAGAGTGTAAGAGGATATGCTATATTCTCTTCTCTTATACTATGTTCTCCTTTCTTGTTTCTTTTCTAAAAATATTTTGTTCATTTATTTATTTGAGAAAGAGAGCGAGAGCCTGAACAGGGGGAGGAGTAAAGGGGGAGGGAGAAAGAGGGGAAAGAATCTCAAGCAGACTCCCTGCTGAGCACAGAGCCCCATGTGGGGCTCAATCTCACGATGCTAAGATGGGGGCCTGAGCCGAAAGCAAGAGTCAGATGCTTAACCGACTGAGCCATCCAGGCACCACTCTCCTTTCTTGTTTCTTGTGAGTTGTCCAAATTATTTGCACTTTATATTTTGGGTCTATATAAATAAAATTTAGGTAACATGTTAGCATTACTAGAAATGTTGTCCTTTGGAAATACTTTAGTACTCCACACATTCATTTGTTGAATAGGTTTGAGATGAGCTTCCAGCAGTTGGACAAGTCAACTGATGACAGCTTGTCTTTTTTTTTTTTTAAGATTTTATTTAAAAAAAAAAGATTTTATTTATTTATTTGCCAGAGAGAGAGGGAGAGTACAAGCAAGGGGAGCGGCAGGCAGAGGGAGAAGTAGACTCATGGCTGAGCAGGGAGCACGACGCAGGACTCAATCCCAGGACCCTGGGATCATGACCCAAGCCGAAGGCAGACGCCCAACCGACTGAGCCACCCAGGCGTCCCAATGACAGCTTGTCTTGAAAGGTACGATGGCAGAGAGAGGCTCAGTGTGTTGTGGGAGCCGAGCATGCCCACCTACAACATTGGAACGTGTGAATTTTGAAGGAGGGGGCAAATCACTAGACAAAAGAGGGAGAAAGATGGGTGCCTGGGTGGCTCAGTCGTGAATTGTCTCCCTTCGGCTCAGGTCATGATCCCAGGGTCCTGGGATCGAGCCCCTCATCGGGCTCCCAGCTTGGCAGAGAGCCTGCTTCTCCTTCTTCCTCTGCCTGCCGCTCTTCCTACTTGTGCTCTCTATCTCTGTTAAATAAATAAATAAAAATCTGTAAAAAAAAAAAAAAAAAGAGGAAGAAAGATCGTTTCCTGCAGCAACAGAGGTGCAGTTTCCCAAAGTTTGTTCTGTAGAGTACCAGTTCAAAGGGATGCTAACAGGTAGTTATCAGGAAAAGAGTCTGTGAGAAAATGTTTGTCAAACACTGGGTAAGCATGAGACAAACCCAAAACAAAGACTGTTCTATTAAAAATAGAAGCAAGATATTCTTCAAAAATATCAGTGTTATAAAAGACAAAGAAATGGCAGTCCTGGCCATGTGCCTGTCCTATTTGTCAAGAAGGAACCTGCTTCAAGGAATGCAGTTGGCCAATAGCCTCCAGGTGCTGCATTTTGAATTGGCGGGGGGGCCTGCCGTGTTTATGCTGAGACCACACTCCCCTCAGGTGGCTCCCAACCGGTGATTGAGCTCAGAGAGAACTACAGCAGGCCCTTTGTGCCTGCAGCCGAACTCTGCTACTCTGCTAAAAGGAGAACTTTGCTCTGGGGCTCCCCATGGACCTGGGGATGGACCTGGTATTTTGGGTCTTCTGTATCTTGACTATGGTGGCAGCTACCCCATCAAACCTATGATACCTATGACAAAACCGCTAGAACTAAATACATACGCACACATAAGTCCCCGTGAAACTGGAGAAATCCGAACAAGGTCTGCAGATTGTATTGATGGCAGTTTCCTGGTTGTGCTCTTGTCCTCTAGTTACACAAGGTGGGGAAACTGGGTGAAGGGTATACGGGATCTCTCTGTATTATTTCTTCCAGCTGCATGGGAATCTACAATGATCTCAAGATAAAAAGTTCGCACGCGCTTGCACACACACACACACACACACACGCTTTAAGTCTTTTCTGATGTGTAACATTTACCTTTTCCCAAGGTATAGATGTATGTTTTAATGGCATCAAATGGAGACAGCGTCTTTATCCAGAATAGCAGTTCCAATAGCTGGCTGCCTTCAGTAACTAGGATAGACCCAGGGGAAAGATATTTTTGTGCAGGCAAGTCTTTCGGTAATGTTCACATCTCATGACATCGGCAGCTGCCTACCCCACCTACTCCATCTCCCTTCGGTGGATTGAAACAAAAAGTTTGTTTTTACTCATGAAGAGCTGTGCTTAGCCTCGTCCAATGTGGTAACGCGATTTGTACATTTTCCTGTGTTATAAAATGAAACCTAAGAAAACTGTTTTATTCTAATTTTTCTTTTTGAAGGTGAAAGAAAGGTCTGTGCTCAGAATGCATGTCTAGGACCTTAAAGCAGAGAAATAAAAAAGCTGAATTCAAATGGGTGTGTAAAAGCTTCCTCCCTCCCTCTCCCTGTCCTCTCAGCCGCTACGGAGGAGTAAAAGCCTTTTTCTCTGTTGACAATCAATCAACAAATATTTACAACCTTTTCAACAAGCTTTTTCAACCATTAGTAGATCATTAGAGAAGACTGTGAACTCCCTGCCCTTTTAAAGGCTTTAGGGATTTAGCTGCAGAAAGATGAAACCACACACAGTTAATAGAGCTCCCACTCTGCTCTCATACTTCAACCACAGGTAGCTTTTAAGAATCAATTTGTGGTTCTGGACAAATGGGCTGGACTAGGATGGGAACCCAGAACAGAAGCAACTGAAAAAGAAGAAAAACAATTAGAAAATTCTAGTTATTGTGAGAATACTACTCAATTATATTATACTTCTTTTAAGCTAAAAAAAGAGAAAAAAAGAAAAAAGAAAAACACCACGTATGTTAAACTGTAAAATAAACATTTTTCACTATTTGTGCTTCTTATCTGAATAATTGAAAATGCTCTGCAATTAGTATATTTAGTAATTTGCCTTTACAAATAGCCTGTGGGTCAAGATGATAAGTGATCTACTTAGAATGCTGATTTTATTCATTTCCCTGCATGTCTCTCAGTGGTTCAGCAGGTTAGAAATGTTGTACTTACTTGCAACATTGCATTTATTCTTCAAGCAGTTCATGAGTTCCAAAACCAAGTGCTTAAAACCCCATAGAGTGGGAAGAGGGTGTAAATGGGAACTCTCTGTACTATCTGCCCAATTTTCTGTGAACTCAAAACTTTTCTAAAAAAATAAAGTCTACTAATTGAAACATAGCAGAAACCTCATAGGGAACCAGAGCTAAGGTTACATATATATCTGAATAATTTCTTTGTTTTGTGTACTGATACCCTTTCAAGCAAGTATAACCAAAGCCACCTGTCCCATCCCCCGCCCCCCCCCAAAAAATACTTGTTCTATTTTGGAAGGAACCTAATAGAAGTGGGAAGAAATAGCCAGAAGAAGAGGTCTTGACACTGTCCTGAGGAAGAAAGGAGGACAGAGCAGGATGGTTCTTAGGGTCCTCCCTCCTCAAGAGGAGAGCTACATGGGACTGGCTGACCTGGGATGCAAGAAGAGAAGAATCCCTGACCAAGATTCTTACACATGGGGTCAGCATCCTCCTTGCTTTCTGTAGTAGAGACAACGGCCACATCTGCTGAAAATAAAGAAGAAAAAAGCAGTGTGCATTGACAGGTGGAATGTTGAGGCATCCAAGACTGGGCAGACAAGACTGGCCCATGGCCCCGTGGCCAGGTCAGGAAACCCTGGCATTACCAGACCCAGTGATGAAGTGTGTAGGAAAGACTGCAGTTGCTAAGACACTCACCCCTCAGGGACTCCCCACCCCTTCTGAGCAGAGGGAAGGACTGGACTGAGTTCGAAGTTCCCACAGGGCACGGGCGAGAGGAGCAGAAGAATCAATTTGCTACAGTAGGACATCCCTGCTCTGTCCCATGACTGGCATGGCCTGAGGGAAATCCCTGTGATGTAAGTAATCTCTGAAATGATTCACCGAATCATGCAGCCTTGTTAAAATGCTGCATCCTTTGTAATAAAAATTCCCACTAATTTTTTTAAAGGAACTTACTTTCAGAGAGTCAGATGATGCAACCCCTTTCCAAGAGAGTGACTGACGGCGGGAAGGCTGTGCCATGTTGCAGCCCCCTCACTTTCTACTCCTGAAAAGACTTTTCCGGGACATCAAATCAATAGGAGTTAAAATCCTGAGCCCACTGGCTCTACTGCGCGCGGACTACATGGCCTGGGGCAAGAAACTTCCCCTAGAGGTGTCCTTTTCAAATTCGTTCTATGATGAGGATGGTATCTTCCCAGGAGCAGCCCCCATAACTATGTACCGCTGGTGACACTTCATCAACTGCATAAATGTATACACAGTGTCCAACTACATAGGCTAGAGCTTAAAAGCATTAGTGCTGTGAGGTGCCAACATCTAAACTGCAACCTGGAATTTTCAGAATGATTCACAGGAACTTCTCAGAAATGTCAGTGAATGCCATTTCCCCAATCCTAAAAAGCCCAAAAGGGCACAGAGCATGGTAATTTCCTATGATGGGTCAATGCGGCAGAAGCAGCATCTGGGGGTTTCCAGAGTTCTTCCATAGTTCAAGGGTGTGGAGATAATACTGGGGTTCTCAGCAGCAACCTCCGTAGCAGAGGTTTGGGATTATATAGGGTGCATGTGCAGGGTGGCCAGAAACTTTCAACGTACAAGAAGCAATTTCCGAATCCAGGCGCAGTGGCTGATTGCTAGTCACGACCCTACTTCCCCAGATGAAATTAGAATAACAGATCATGCTGAAGTCATAGCCCCATCTCCAAGGCCCATTCTTCTGGAGAATTCCCCGCGGTGGCCAAAAGATGGATTAGGGCTTCTAGTCGGTCCCGTCCCGGTGCCTTTAAATGAACCCAGCTCACCCACACAAACTCATGCTGCAAGCACATGAAACACCCTCCGGCCATAGAAATTTGGAATTTGTCTAGACCATTTCCCTTAGAGAGATGAAGAAATCTGCCCAAGGTCACACAATCAGGAACTAGCAAAACGGATTCAAATCTCCATTTGCCGAACAGCACAGGCTGTGGGATGGTGATTGTATTGTTAACTCTAGGCTCTCAGTGCTCCTTCAAGTGAAAACACGACGCCGCCGGTTTGCTGTGACAGGTGACCTGGGCTAGGCTAAGAGCGCTAGTGTTCAAGAGGCCAATAATAAAACACTCAAAGAATCTCAGGTCCAGGTAACTCTATAAATTTCACAAGTTGTCATTATGTTATCTGCCAGAATACGTTTCCTCTGCCCCCATCTCACATTGTACGGGTCTCCAGTTACTAAGCAGTATTGAAGTCAGCTAATGAGTATTTTGCATTTGCTATGTTCACTGCAGCTTACTGAGTGCTTTATGGGATCGGAAGAAAAATAGAACCTATATCCTATGCTAAAGCAACTCAGGCAACCCAAGTCTCAGGGGCTGGGGGCTGGGGGCCGGAGTGCAGACGTGGAAAGTAAAGCAAAAACACAAATGTCTGTTATTCAGCCCACGGTAAGATAAATGCCTCAAGAGAAATAACCTGTGGAAGCATAGGTATTAACCAAAATGATTTTTCCTAAAGTACCTGTAGCGCTCTGCCATCATGTTAACCCTAAGCTCACCTAAGAATAGCTTGTGTATCAGTTTACTTCACCTCAGTAGCAGCTGCTTGAAAAAGTCTTAACTTGCTGTTGCCCTAAGCCCCTCCTTCTTCTATTTTTGTAACAGAGAAGCAAAATTCTCCACTGTTGTTTTTTTCCCCTGAGCATTCTTAACATGTTAGGACTTAGTTCACATCTTTTGGAGAACAGCGTAATTGTTAGGAATGTGATCAAGGGCCCTATTCAGGAGGAATGTACACACGATTTACATGGCCCAGTTATGTTGGTTTCGGTGGCATGTTCTCAAGTCACGTGCAAGCGGCTTGAAGATTAATGCATACCCCCCCCCCAAAAAAATTATTCATTTTTTGCTCCCATTGTTGCAGCAGTAAAGTGAGGCCATTCTCTCTGCTGGGCTTGTGTCAGCGCTCCCAACCTAAGCCTGTTTTTTCACGTCTTTCAGACTTGGCTGTGAAAGTGCCCTGTGGGTCTGAAATTCAGGAGACAGTCTTGTAAGGCCGTTTGATTAGATTTCTGCAAGTTTCCCTGTCTGAGCTGTCTGCTCAGGACATGATACCCAGGGAAGATTGCACAATGCTTAAGCTGTTGTGTTTCTAAAACGAAATGGGATTACCCACCTGACAACCGGGACAGGGTTAGTATTGTTACTTAGGAATCAATTAAAATCAATTGCTTGGATCCTTCGGAATTGTATCTGAAACACCTTTGAGTTGTATAAAAAGTGGAGAGATGTGATTTTCAATCTCTATTTTTATGAAATGTGAAGGTGTTATACATTCTGCCTGATTCTCTCCTTTTTGCGAGTTTTTCACCTCCTAAAATCTGGGGCAAAAGAAAATTTTTCACATGCTTATTCTCACCTTCAAGTGATATGCTTCCCTACGATGCTTGATTATTCGGAGACAATAGGTACCACAATTGCCAGATAATTACTCTAAGTTTGGTTCCAATCTAAACCACACACATAGATTTCTCATTTCTCAAGTAGTGTCGAGAATTGGGATGTGTTTTTAGAAATGAAGCAGAGAGGGAAGACCACGGATTGAAATGTTTCCTTTAAATCATTTTGCCTTTGGTTTCTGCAGGCTGCAGAGGAAGGCAGATTGGTGTAGTGGAAAGTGCATGGGCTCTGAGTTTACAGACCCGGCTTTACTACCGTGTGATCAAGGTCATATTAATGAAGCCGGGTCTCCTCAACTATAACCTGTGAAAATAACATTTCATTCATAATGGGTTCAAGCTGTTAGGATTCACTCTTTCGTTTATTCAAGAAACATTTGGTGGGGGCACATTTACTATGTGCCAGCACATAAGCATTGGAACAACAGAGAAAATAAATCCCTGTCCTAATGAAGTCTACAGCCAAGTCGGGTAGACAAACTTGAATCCAATAATGACCTAAATAAAAACAAAAAGGTAGTTACAAAATGGGAAGTGCCACAAAAGAAAGGTGCATGCTGCTTTGAGGTCCTATCCACCTCATTCAGGGAACCAAGCAGGCTTCCTTAAGTGAATGGTGTTGAGCTGAATCTGAAGGAGGAGGAAGGATTAGCTGGGCACAGTTGGGGGTACTTGGCAGGGGTTGTATTGAGGCAGAGAGATCAACAGGTGCACAGGCCTTGAGACAAGAAGAAGCATGGTGCCCAAGCACGGTGAGTGGAGGGGAATGTGGAGCTAGAAGAGATGAGGCAGGAACCAGATCAAGGTCTTGTAGATACTGTGATCCTATTAACTCACTCTCTTTAACCCTCAAAACTATCCCCCTTTGGGTAACTCTATGATCACATTACTCATAGGCCACATAATCATTTTGACCTTTACCTTGAAAGCAGTAAAGAATTTGAAGCATGGGAATAACATAACAGTTTTAGAAAGTCAAGAGGTAGAGAGTAAATCACTATACCTGCAGTCTCTCCTATGACTGCGTATTTCCTATCAGCCTCATGTGTGGAACCACAGCCTGAAAAGAGCAGTATTATAAATTTATCAGGGTATAATACAAGTAACTATCTTCCACAAACAGGAGTCAAATTTTCCAGTATGTATAGTGCCATATTAGGATTCTCCAGAAAGACAAAACCAATAGGATGTGTGTGTGTATAAATATAACTATATATATATATATATATATATATATATATATATATATATATATATATATATACACATACATGAAAGAGAACTTTTTAAGGAATTGGCTCATAGGATTATAGAAGCTTGGCAAATCCAAAATCTGTAGGGAATGCTGGCAGACTGGAGACCCAGGGAAGAGTTGCTGTTTGAGTCCAAAGGCAGTCTGCTGGCAGAATTTCCTCTTCTTTGGGAGAGGTCAATCTTTTTTTCTATTGATAACCTCAACTGATTAGGTGAGGCCCACCCACGTTAAGGAGGGTGATCTGCTCTAGTCAACAGATTTAAATGTTGATCTCATCTAAAAAACACCTTGATATCTAGAATGATGAACCCAGCAAATGCCTGGGTACCACGGCCTAGTCAAGTTGACACATAAAATTAACCATCACAAGTACCTATTGGTACAGGTAAATAGGTGAGGTTTTGACCCTTCCGGTTTTTGAAGAGCAAATTGCTTAATCCAAATATTCTTGGGATCGACTCCCAAATGTACTTGCTCCTGTAGATCATGGCATCTCTGTTGGGACACCAGCTCAATCTAGACAGTTTCTGAACAGACAAAACCGTTTCAGAAGAGGCACAATGGGCTTTGTGTTCCCCAGGATTCCCACCTACCACAGGCCCCATAGGTCCCACATTCCAGAGTGGAGAGATGAGATGTTCTGGGAAGAGGTGTGGCTGAGGGACCTCTCCTCTTGAAAGTTTCCTGCCTTGAAGAATAAGGCAAGAACTGTTTAGTTTGTCAAGGAAATTCCCTGAGGGAAACATTAACTTTGAAACTTCACAATTTCAACAAGGAGGTTATAAAGGCCAACATCTAAGAGCTGAAAGTCTTCTCCCACACTCTTATTTTTAAAAAAAAAGAACAGGAAAAAAAGACATCTCACGTAAGTAGCTTCTCTCCATTTTGTGCTTAGGTGAAGAAATCGGAGTTTTGTATTACAGTTTAACCACACCAGCTGCGTTGGTGAGACAAGCCAGGATTTCCCCATGGCATTAGCATTTGACTTTTTTAATTCACAAAACCCTTCCCTCATGCTCATGAGGAAAGAAAGAAATAACATGCTCTGATGTTGTGTCCATGTCTCCCCTTATTCAAGAAAGTAAACAAAAGGTGAAAGTCAGAGAATTCAGAGGGTATAAGGGGCTTTCTGAAGACATTCAATCCAAGGCCACACCCATGTTTTGTTTTCGTTTTTTTCCTTGTCTTTTTATAGCTTGAAGAGGGGCAGCATGTTTAAAAAGTGAAGAAAACATTTGCAGTAATGAGTCATTATGCAGATTAGCTGATCTTCAGCTTCACTATAGATGTAACAAGACACAAAGGCTTAGACTTAGCATCAGTGATTGAACCTATAGAGAGCTATATGATTGAGAGAAGTATAAACTAAATGGTGTATCTGAGAGAGACTGTGGGATCTGCTTTCTGAAAAAAACGGAGTAATAACAGACCAGGATTTTCCACACCAGTAATATTAAGACACACCAGTGTGTTAAACATCTTATCTATGTGTCTCAGGAAGGATTTTTGCCTCACATACCCCAGAAGCCAGTTGCCCCAGATGTGTAACTGTCTAGGGACCTCAAACTTTTTCCTTCTTTCTATTATCCTCTCAGTTCAAAATATACGCAGGACTTTGGGGGAACAAATGTTTTGGACTGCCTGCTCTTAGATGTGCCCCACCTCAACAGCCAGTACCACAAGTGTTAATTAGATTTCCTTTCTGTAGTATATATTGTAACGAAACAAAGCACAAAGACTCATCTGTGTTGATACACACCAGGTAACCACACATGCTGACTTAAATATATATAAATGTGGCAAATCATTCTAAATAGTGTTCTATAACTTTTTTCTCTATGTATAAAAACATACTGATTTCTTTCTCCAAACCAACTGATAAATTACTCTTCTGGAAAGCTACAGTATTTCTACTAGATTAGCCAGTTATTTAGAAGTTTAGACAACCTGAAGTTTGAAGATTCTTCATTATCAAATGCCAACTTTACTTGGGGAACTAGTTCACTCCAACCTAGTCCACTGTGGATAGCAAATCCACCTACTTCTGTAGGGGTAGAACTGAGCAGAAACAAAACAGTTGACCAGATTTAAGGGAATGGAACGGCAATAGAGTAGAGAAAGGGAGGTAAACTGCTTATATGACCACATTTTTCATCATATGATTTATCACAAAAAAGGTTTTTCTTTTTTTTAATTTTAAATTTTTTAAATTAACATAATGTATTATTTGTTTCAAGGGTACAGGTCTGTGATTCAACAGTCTTACACAATTCACAGTGCTCATGATAGCACATACCCTCCCCAATGTCCCTCACCCAGCCACCCCATCTCTTCCACCCCCCTCCACTCCAGCAACCCTCAGTTTGTTTCCTATGATTAAGAGTCTCTTAATGGTTTGTCTCCCTCTCTGGTTTTGTCTTGTTTCATTTTTTTCTCTCTTCCCCTATGATCCTCTGTCTTGTTTCTCAAATTCCTCATATCAGTGAGATCATATGATACTTGTCTTTCTCTGATCGACTTATTTTGCTTAGCATAAATACCCTCTAGTTCCATCCACATCATTGCAAATGGCAAGATTTCATTTACAAAAAAGGTTTTTCAAAGGACGAAACATTTCATCCATCCCTGTGTCTCCACCATCACAGCTTTACTTTCTTTCCTTTCCTAATTAAGCACCCCCAATCCATTGTATCCATGACTATCAGCTCTTGTCCCCATGCCCTTCTCACATTGTAGAAGGAAATCCTAGATTCTTCAGAAGTGTATAAATTCAACACAGAATGGTTAAGTATGGTATAGACCACATCTTCCCAAGATGATGTAATGCTGCTCTGCCTGAAGTTAGGGTAGGATGCTCTAACTATAAATATTCTGTCAAGGTCCTCATATGTGTATACTTTAAAATGAGTTAGATTTAAGTGGTATTTCCAAATCCTGGCATTTAAAAAAATATTTATGCTCATTTGTAAAAATTCGGAAAGGTTTATTTCCTTCTAGGTATGAGGGATAGGGAATTTTCCCCTACCCAAGAGGGTCTGATTTTCATTTTTGACACAGTGGGTCAGGAATCAATGTCAAGTCCATGTTCCCAGGAAGAGAGACTGTAATGATCTGAATTGTGTCCCTGCTGCCACCCCCAAATTCGTATGTTGAACCCCTAACCCCCACGATGTAATTATATCTGTAGATGTGGCCTTTAGGGAGGTAATAAAGTTTATGTAAGGTCATTCTAATCCTAAAAAATCTGAGTCCTTATAAGAAGAAGAACAAGCAACAGGGCTCAGCTTTTTCTCTTCCTGCACATAAAGAAGAGGTCATGTGAGCACACAGCAAGATGGCGGCCACTACAAGCTAACAGAGAGGAACTCAGAGTGAAACCTATCATGCCAACACCTTGATCTTCGACTTCTAAGAACTATGGAAGATAAGTTTCTGTTGTTTAAGCCACCCAGTCTGCTGCATTTTGTTATGGCAGCCCTAGCAGACTAAAACAGAGATCAAGTTCCAGATTGGGAGGAGCAGGACATGGGCCAGGACTAGAAGCCCAGTGAGAAACCTGAACAGCTAGAAGGTCCCCATGGTTTAGAAAACACTGAGGAAGGACCAGTATATATGGAAACGCGGCATGCAATTACACTGGGCCCTAAACCAAGCCAAAGGATCAGCTAGCCCGTAGCTTAGTGGTTTAGAGCAGAACAGGACTTGAATCCTTGCCCTTCCCAGCTGTGTGATCTTCAGCAGCTTTTACTGAGCTTCAGTTTTCTCACTTGCAAAACGAGGATAAAGGTAGTAGGATTAAATGCAATAGGTAAAGAGCTCACACAGTACCTGCCTCATAGGAAACACTGACTTAAATCATCAAAAGCAAGGAAGAGAGCAGAAAGGCTGCTACTAATGTGGCCAGAGGATAGAAGCCGAGCATGGCACAAAGTGACCATTCAAAAATGGGGCCTGGGAACAACATCCCCAAAGGTAGAACAACTACCAGGACCCCACGGTCCCTAGAGAGTATGACTGCTGGATGCAGGTCAGGGCCTGGTGGCTTGCTCCTTATTCTAAGCAGACTTGCTGATATGGATAGATTCAAGTGTCACTGTGCTAGCAGAAAACAGATGGCCCACTCAATGAGGATGCAAGATGGAATAATTACGGTTAAGGAAGATTGACAGAGGATGGGCTGGCAAGAGAGGAACACCACCAGCAATCCTCGGCCCGAATGGCACTAGGAGGAAGTGCTTGCTGAACCTCAGTGAGACCTACATTGTAGAAAAGGGTCTCGACAGGAGCTGTGACCTTTTCTAGAAGAACACAGCCACTAATAAGCTGAGGCCAGGCAGGAAGGGCCGTGGGGAATAAGTAGATCCAAGTAAATCTGCCTTCTCTCTCCTGCTGCCCTGTGACTTCCTGCCAGTCCCTCCCATCAGCCAAACCCCAACGGAAGGCAGGGCGCCCCAGTGATTCAGTCCACAGGCGTCGGCCGCATCGGGCTGAGTAGAAGGAGGTGGAGTGTCACTCTTTAAGGGCACACAGAATATACAGCGCAATGAACAAAGGACGAAAGGAGTGTACTATCCCTCCAAAGAAGATGGGAGGCTGAAGGCAGTGTTCTTAGGGTGGAGACTAGGTTTCCTTAGGAGCCCTCCTCAGTATAACTACAAACACATCGAGGCAGAAAGGAGCTAAGAAATCCCTCTGTCTCCTCAGAGAGGCAAAGACCCCTCCCTGGCACCTTCATCCAACACACATCTCCTTCTCTGATTA
The DNA here is from genome assembly GCF_029215605.1 of Mirounga angustirostris. Taxonomy (NCBI): domain Eukaryota; kingdom Metazoa; phylum Chordata; class Mammalia; order Carnivora; family Phocidae; genus Mirounga; species Mirounga angustirostris. Next base: position 64,871,278 of record NW_026991717.1, on the reverse strand, counting down.
TATTCCTTCATGGGTGCTTCAGAATCTGCAGCACCTGGTTCCCGCCTGGGTGGCTGCTCTTTTCTCCTTCGGCTTCCTGGAAGCTTAAATTTCTTTTGAGAAATTCTGGTTCCAAGTGAGCTCTAATGATCCTATCCAACTATACCTAGGGACAAGTTTGAGTTGAAGGGCTTTATAGTCTGGCATATAGATGACACAATTCAGGGGGAGAAAACGAAAGTCTTCTGCTTCATCTTTAACCTATGTCCTGAATGCTCTACTTTGTTTTCTGTTAGTCATTGAAGAGTAATGGGACCCTGATCGTTTTCATCTTGGAACGTATTGCAAAGATGTTGACTTTGGGATCTAGTCCCCTTCGCCTCCACCCCACCGGATATGCACTCATAAGTCTTGTTGACATTAATGAATAGTTGTGTGTGCACAGTGTGAGGATAAGAGAGACAACTGAGGGGTCAGAGAGGCAATTTCTCCGCTAGAAGCAAGAGCAATAAACTTCATCCACCAAAGGTACTGGTAGAGTAACAATGTAGGCTATTATTTTTGTTTTAGTCTATAGGGAGATAATTCGAAGTTCTCCTAATTAATGGAATCTTTTGTGCATCACATTCAGAAGAGTTTTTCCCTTTCAAGCAGGAATCTAACAGCACAGCAAACATATGCATTTTTGGCTGCTTTTCAAGCCATATTTATTAACTAAGTGCTAGGGTGGAGGATGGTTTTCTTGCCAACAGGATTCCTAGGACATAGCGCTTGAAAGCACATCAAGGAATGCACCATTTCTATGACAAGCACAATCACTGCCTGTAACTCCAACTTAGCTGGTGCTGTCAGCCCTGACCACATAAACCACAGACTAACTGAAGAACTTCAGGAACCTAGGATTGAACACAGTCTCCCAGTATTATGAGGTGCTGGAGCCAATCCCCAGAGCCACTTGAGTTCAGAGAAAAGAGCAGCTGGTCAGACAGAGACCATTTCCGACTTCTCCCCACCATCTTGGACGCAGGGATCTTCCTGGTGCTGAACTCTCTCATATCCTGTTGCTGGGAAGGAGTACCCGACTCACCCGAGGGCCCATGCTGCCCCACACACCCTTTGCAAAACAACTTTTCTGGGAGAAATCCCATGACCTATGAAACCGAAGCAGGGAAGCTGCCAGGTCCTTAAGATACGGGCAGGTTTTCCTTGGTGCCTCCTCCCCACCCCCCCGGTCTCTTCCCAACTTCCAAAGTCGGACCATTCTCCTTCCCTCAGAGGCAGCCTGTGAAGATGCGGGTGGAAGAAAAGGTGGTTACAGGGTTCGTGTGAGGTGACAAAGCTGAGACACACTGAACACTTAGCATTAGGCAGCCGCCCCTGAAGACTGCTCCAAAGCCATCAATCATCATGGAAAAATTAGGAGCTTTGCTGGATTCCTGCCTCTCCAAACACATCTTCTGAACTTCTAAATGGACTCCATAATTGAGCATTTGAGAATCGAGCTTCAGAACAGCAAGACTGTCTCTATAACACACTGTCAGGCAACTTGGAACAAGCAGAGAGGAACAAGTCAAAACAATCAGCTATTTCATGAAGGGCACAAGATTAATCTTGAATGATGCCCAAGTCTGACTCACATTGTCAAATATTATATACGATCTCTATGAGCAGGCCATTTTCCCAATTCGCTGAAACATCTGTGCATTTTAATGGGCTAAGCTTTACCCCATCCAATGCCCTCTAGCTGTTTTTGTTGTGGATTATGTAATTTAGGGAGTGATGCAATCAGAACAAGAATGCTTTCTACCTGTGCTTTGTACATGATACTGTCTGACGGTTAGTGCAACTGGCTAGATAGCTCAGAACCTTGGATTTCAACACCCTAAATTGCTCTGTGACCTTGGGCCTTTTACTTCCCCTCTCCTGGCTTCCACTGTAAAAATGGGGAGGAGCAAATATTTTACCTCTTTCACCACTGGATTTGAAAACACATTGGAACTGCCATGAAAATACGTACTGGTGTAAGGGACCAATGCCCAGAAAAGACAAGCTAAGAATCCTGGAAAGTGGGCAGTGGGCATATTTTAAAACAAAAAAAAATTTTTTTTGCCTGTTTTATTTGTCTTTGTGTTTAACTATGTGAGAAGTTTTGCATATGGAGAGGGACTCTTGGGTAGAACTTTGATTTTCATTCAGTGATACGGAGAAAGAGGAGTTAGAGAAATCTAGGAAGTAAAAAGTTTGCTTTCTGAGATGCAAAAAAGCTCACACTTTACCCTAAAATATATTCCACAAGGATCAATGACTTAAATGTTTTTTAAAAAGATGCATGAAAATACTAGAAGAAAATGGGTGAATGTTTTTAGAAACTTGGAGACTTCATCAAAGATGTCATCAAATCCAGATGCTACCAAGGAAAAACTGAAGGATTTACCTACATAAAGTTGTAAAACTTCTTTACAGGAAAAAAAAATAAAAGATACACACAGTCAATATCAAAGAAGAACTAGAGGCAATGGATGTTTCATTTCACTTATCAGAAAGAAGCAACTGTCCTTAACATACAAGGTGCTCTTTGAAAATCAATATGAAAATCATGAATTCAAAAATGAACAAAGGAAATAAATAAGCAACACAGAAAAAAGATTGAAAAGACCAACACGTGTGTAGAAAGATGTTCCACCATGCTCATAATTGAAGAAATATAAACTGAAATAATGTTAATACGCCCATTTTTTTTTTTACCTATCCAATTGACATATTTAAATGCTTCTTAAACCCCCTGATTAGTGGGGGCATGGAGAAATGGGCTTTCTACATTTTAATGGTGAGGGTGAAAACATAAAAAGTTGGCAATTGGCAATATATATTAAAATTTTACTTGTGAATTCAAAGGGATTCTTTTTCTAGGAATTTTTTCTGCAGATATGCTCTCAAAGCATCAAAGACTCTTCACTCCAGCATTGTTTGTCATAATAGAAATCTGGAAACAGCTGTCTAATGCAATCCTTCAGTGGACCCATATGTACTGACAATACAAGTTGTCTAAGACATGTTCTTAAGAAAAGTTGTATAACAATAAACATAGTTACACTCCCATTCAAGGTTAAGAAAAGATATATAATACCTAGAAATGTGTGTGTGTGTGTGTGTGTGTGTGTGTGTTGCTTAAATGGACCTCCTATTGTGTCAGAATCTGGGCTGAGGTTTCACCATTAATAATAAGGGATATGTTCCCCCATATTCTAAATAGAGATACTCTATTATCCATTCAGAACTTACTAAGAGGTAAACAAAACCCTATACTGTGACCCACCTTTAATCTCTGTCTACGAGGATGTTAGAGTGAGAAGGAAAAGGAGAGCTTGGAGGAGTGATTTTGGCCTAAGAGCATTTACTCCCATGGATTCCCTTTCTCACAAGGGAGGCCGAACGAAGTGCCAAGAGAGGGAGAAGGAAAGAGAAACCCCCTGAGAGTGGAAAGGGCTCGGCAGATGGAGAAAAAAACCACAATCTCTCACTCCCATCTCGTTGCTTGCCAAGTTGCAAAAATTCAGAAGATCCCTCCATGCTTCTCTTTTGATAGAATGTGGTGAGAGAGCCCTTGGGTGAGCCGAATCTGTGTTCCCCAGAACTCAGGGGCACAGAATGAGGGGCCTGCCTCCTGTCTGGAACAACACGGAACAGCAGAGCCAAGAAAGAGGGCTGCGGTGGGAGAGGCCATTCTTCTAGGGCTCGGTGGGGCAACAATGCGGGGTTTTCCCAGGGGCTCAGTGATCGCCCTGGAAGGCGTCCAGGCTATGCCATCTTGAAAAGATCTTGCCCTAGAGCCCTGCCTGCTGGGGCAAGATAACCCCAACAGAAACATTCTGGGAGAGGAGGCACACAAGACTGCATTGCCCAAGTTCCCAGTGTGAACAAACTGGAATCTGAGATCTGGGGGAGTCACGGGAGGCTAAGCTAAGAGAGCATCTCCACAGCAGAGAAGAGTTCAGAGAACAGAGAGCAGAGTCCGAGAGGAGAGAGTGTCCGAGTAAACCCTCAGAACCCCCCCTGGCAAGAAGCAGCCAGCACTAGGTATCCACCACCCAGAGAGCATAGATGTCTGACTACACAGCACCCGTGGAGCAAGGCCTTGTCCTTTTACCTCTCATCCGTCCTCCGCAGCCCAGTCCCCAGTGGCTGGGGGCAGCAGGATTCAGCAAGGGGCCCAGGGGTGTGAAAAAGCAAGGTAAAGGAGAGGAAAAAGCCACATCCCACACTCCTCTTTCTCCCTGGAGGCTTCTGAACCAGGATCAGGTCTAAACTCAGGGGAAGGAAAGAAACGTCTAACTGGATATAAGAAGCAACTTTTTAAAAAAAGATTTAATTTATTTATTTGAGAGAGTGAGAATGAGCAGGGGACAGGGCAGAGGGAGAGGGATAAGCAATAAGCAGACTGCCCGCTCAGTGGGGAGCCTGACGAGGGGCTTTGTCCCAGGACCCTGGGATCACGACCTGAGCTGAAGGCAGGCGCTTAATGACTGAGCCACCCACGCATCCCAAGAAGCAGCTCTTGACTTTGATCAGATTGACCTTTTAAATATATTTGAAAACAAAAGACTGTCTTTAACTCTACACCTGTTTGGAAAAGCTACAGGATCTGCCCAAGGTAACATCCAAGAGGATTTGTAGCATGCATTTGAAAGGCTTGGGTGAGAGGAAGAATAAAGCAACTTTTCTGATTTCACCCCCATTTAGTTCAGCCCCTTTGATACACCAGTTCTACATACATTACACATCTTTGAAAAGATCAACAAGAAACTGTCAGCGGAGCTTACTCAGGTGTGGGATTAGGGCTTCACACAGGTGGGGGGCTTTACTTTTACTCATCCATTTTTTTGCATCTTTTACAATAAATATAAATCACTCTTAAAATTTAAGATGTTTTAAATATGGAGCTAAAACACATTTTGTAGCCAGATTAATTTATGAAAACTCTTTGCCCCAGGGCATTTAAAGGATCTTTCTCAGAATCCTCTCCTTCCCCTTTAACACAGTTAACTACCACCTACTTGGCCTAATCTGCTAGGATTGGGTGGAGTTCCCTGGCCACCTAGTTGGCCCCAAAGGGCACCAGAACCTTCTGGCATCTATCCCATTGAAGTATACTAGAGAACAAATACCCCTGAGAAGTAGGCTCCCGACAGCTGGTGCCCTGGCCAGTCAGTCCCACGCAACTAGGTGCATCCCCAGGTGCATCCCTTAAGGCTTTAAAGTTGCTGTCAGGGCTCCTGCCACGTATTCAAAGTATTACAAAAAGTTCCCAGTGTGAACAAGCTCAGGTCTGGAGAGTTCCACATCTTCAGTGAGATGCTCATTCATCTCCCCATCCATCCTTCATTCAACACATTTGGACACCTAGTATTATGATTGACTACTATGTTTCACCACATGAGGTAGAAAACAAATCGCTGGCAATGCTTAGAAAAGAAAAGAGAGGGGCGCGTGGGTGGTGCAGTCGGTTGAGCGTCCAGCTCTTGGTTTTGGCTCAGGTCATGACCTCAGGGTTGTGAGATCAAGCCTCTTGTTGGGTTCCATGCTCAGCACAGAGTCTGCTTACGTTTCTCTCTCCCTCCCCCTCTGCCCCTACCCCCCCTCTAAAATGAATAAATAAATCTTTAAAAAAGAGAGAGAGAGAAAAAAGAGAACTTTCCCTCAATAGCTCTTTTCCTGGGGATGCCTGGGTGGCTCAGTCGGATAAGCAGCTGCCTTCAGCTCAGGTCATGATCCCAGGGTCCTGGGATCAAGTTCCGCATCAGGCTCCCCGCTCCACAGGGAGTCTGCTTCTCCCTCTGCCACTCCCCCTGCTTGTGCTCTCTCTCTCTGACAAATAAATAAATAAGATCTCTAAAAAAAAAAAAAATAGCTCTTTTCCTAAGAATTATTTTGTTTACATTGCAGTAGTCTTTCACATCAACGATGTATTTGGTCTCTATCCTCATAAACACTCATGACTGTGGGAAGGTTGCTTCTTGCCTTCAGATTAAATGGTCTGAGAGTGGGCTGCTCACCTAGTGGCTCCATCAAAGAGAGAGACGGAAGGAACCCAGGAAAGACCATGGTCCAAGGCCTGAGCCAGAGCCGAAGACCTCATGCCTGCGAGAGACGTAGCAGAAGAGACAGCGCATCTCAGTTTGTCCCCCCTTTCCACACTGGGAAAGATTAGGTAGCTCACATTTACTCTTCTAAAAACTGATTACTGACCTATATCCCTCCAGGCTCAGGAAGAAACACCTGAGGACCCATTCCCACTTGGCTCTGAGATGCTGAGGAGGCAATGAAGAAAAGGGGCTGAAGCACCTCACCCAGCCCCAGCCCCGTCAGGTCTCTTTCCATACATGTTCTTCCCAGCAGCTGTTACTAGGTCGTGTGGGTTACTGGGCAAAACCCTCAGAAATCCAAGACAAAGTGAGAACCAAGGACGAGGAGGATCAGACATGGGGGACACTTGGAAGTGTAGGGAAAGAGGCAAAAATCAGGAATCCCTTTTGGTGGGACAATCCAGACCCATGCCCACAAGCCAGGATGACATCGGTACCTGGAGTCACTGCAAGGCAGCAAGATGGAAAAAGGTGACGAGAGAAGACAGAGCAAAGAGGATGTCAAGAACTTGATTTTAAAAAAAAAGGCAGGGGCGCCTGGGTGGCTCAGTTGGTTAAGCGACTGCCTTCGGCTCAGGTCATGATCCTGGAGTCCCAGGATCGAGTCCCGCATCGGGCTCCCTGCTTGGCGGGGAGTCTGCTTCTCCCTCTGACCCTCCCCCCTCTCATGCTCTCTCTCTCTCATTCTCCCTCTCAAATAAATAAATAAAATCTTAAAAAAAAAAAAAAAGGCAGAGGCAAAGAAGAAACTTGAAGTAGAAGCAACTTCTATTTAAGCCTGGAAACTTGCTTCCTCTGTCACTATGGTCTCTCTTCTCAAGGAACGTGATCTGCTAGGTCATGTCACCGAGGCCCGCCCTCCCCCCGACTCCCCACCATACTAACATAGGTAGCTGTGTTAGGGAAATGGCTGATAGGATAATAACCCTGGGTTTTGGAATCTGGGTATGAAGGTAAAGGCGGATTCTAACATGGCTCTCTCTGGCTAGTTACGTATCACCACAAAACTGCTGCTGGGAAAGGAAGTTGCACACAACGGAATATAACAATTAATTAGCAATGCAAAAGAACACATTCTGAAAGGTAAGAACAGGAAGCACTCCATAATCCTATAAATTATTCCTGTTTATTGAGTGCTAAAAGCACAAGTTCCAGACATATATAAATAATATATTCGTATAAATAATTGAAAACACAAGGAAAATTACATAAGCAGGACCCAAATCTAAATTTAGCAAGGCCCCTGGCTTCATGAGCCCCTATAAACTATGCTTCTCACTAAGCCCCGTCATCTCACCCAGGAGCAAATCAAGATGAGAAATATTTTACTGTATTGTATGAAACTGGCTACAGCATTTCCTTTCTCTGGTTTTCAGTTTCCACACCTAAAAAAAGTGGTGTGTGTGTGTGAGAGTGTGTGTGTGTGTAAAGGAGTTCTGAAACCCCTTCCAGCTCTGACATTATATTATCTCCTCAAAAATTACTAGAATACTCATTAATTAGGATTCTGTTTATACTTCTATTGTTAAGGATAATGACTTGTTTGGGGCTTAATTTTCTATCTTTATTGCAAAATCATCCATGTAAATCCTAACATCTTTGAGCATACCAAACATCTCTAGATTTCAGTTTTATTATTTAGGGCTTGACCTGTCCTTAAGGAGCACTTTCTCTAGTAACATTGGTAATCTTGGTTTGGTGTTATTTAAGCTAACAAATAACTATCTTTGGCTAAAAGAGTATACTGTAACTACAACCTTAGTTCATGAATTAACTAATTGTTTCTCTCTCCTTGGGACATTAGCTTGTTGTCTGTTTCCTCCAGAGGAAGACTTTACAGGGTGCCAAAACTCTGGTGTAAATTAAATTAATGGGCTTCATTTTCTAAGTTGTACAAAACGCATTCCCTGGTCTTCCCTCTAGCAATGGTTACACTTGATTCTAGAAACAAATTATCAAGTAAATCACCAGTAGTTCTGATTAGTGAGAAAAGGAAAAGTTAGGTGCACTCTGAGTTTGGCTTGGTTTTCTTCTATGACTCTGTTCAGATTCAGAGATAGCAGTTACATCACAATTATCATTTACCAAGCAGCAACCATGTGGCAGGCACACCCATTATCTCTAATCTTATGACAATTTGGGCAAGGTAAATATTATTATCTATCATATTAAATACTGTACTATAGATCTCCATATCTATAGATATTTATAGATACTGTAGCACTACAAATACTATACATTAGTTGTTAGCATGCATACTATTAATCTCCGAGTCTCAAAGATTAAAAACTTGTCAATGGCCACATAAGACACAGAAATAAGATTTAAACCGGGTCTCATCTGACTTCAGTCTTCTCACACTACTGAGATCCTTCTCAAGCAACACACTGCAGTGGTTAAGACTGCAAGCCCTAGAAATAATACCTGCTTTCAAATCCTTGATCTAGAATTGATGAGCTCTGAGACCTTACACAAGTTTCTTAGTTTCTTTGAACCATTGTTTTCTCATCTGTTGATAATAATAGTACCTACTGCATGAGTGAAATGATGCAATATTGCAATAATACAATAACGCAAGTATATGCACTGAGCACATTCTTTGACAAGTAATAAGCACTCTGTATGTAGTGGTGGGGGTGGGATTGGGGGGTTATATTGTGCTCCGCCTGGAAGCAGAATTAATTCAAATTCTGCAGTAGAACAAGGACCCTTGCCACAGGATCCACCAACAGTAGGTGCTCACTAAATGTTTGTTAATGCTCTCTGTGGTTTGCCTAATAATGCATTTTCTGTCTGGGCAAGTGATATATGTGCTTTTATTTTTATTTATATTTCCTAAATTGGAATGAGTCTCTTTTTTCCCTTTTACATGTGTGTGCTCATGCACACAAATGCATATGTATGTATGTTCAATCATTTATATCAATGATTTATATTATTCATTCATTTATATCAGTGATGCCTCAACATCATATGGTATGAAATAGCATTTCTGCATCTGAAATTGCTTATTAAATACTTAATTTATATTGTAAATATATATAAGCAATTATATTAATTGCTTATTAACTACTTAATATTAAATACACCTGGGTAGCTCAGTCAGTTAAGAGTCTGCCTTTGGCACAGGTCATGATCCTAGGACTTTGTGAGCCCCATGTCAGGCTCCCTGCTCGGTGGTGGAGAGTCTGCTTCTCCTTCTCCCTGTGCCCCTCCCCCTACCCCCACTCATTCCCCCCCTCTCTCTCTCTCTCTCAAATAAATAAATAAAATCTAAAAAAAAAAATACTTAGTACCAATACATCACATGCACTTTGAAGATTACCAAGAACAGATTTTGTAACAAAATGTCACATAGAGAAAACCTGGTGTGTGTGTGTGTGTGTGTGTTCCATATAATTCATTTACTATGAAGTTATGATGTTGTCAAGTTCAGTTAAATTTCTGGGGAGGCAATTATCCTTAAACTACATCCATCTTATAGTTGATAAATATAGATGGTGTACAACAATTGTTCCTTCCCAAATTGTTCTAACAGAAAAAAAATAATAATACCCCATAATTGAATTGGTTCCCTATCCTATACATTTGAAGGAGGCAGGCAAGCTCCATAAAATATGGCCAAGAGTGGTCACAGTTACTTTCTAAGCCAAAAATTATGGATATTTAAGGCATTAGGGGTTATGAATCCTAGATAGAGAGCTGGGAAAAGGTATATCTCTCTTCCAATCCCATAAAGGAAAATAAAATAACCTCCCTGGGAGTAGCATACCCTACTCCTTAAATGAAATGGCGAGCCATGTGAAAATAAGGACCGTAGGACCTTGGTACTGATTATTCCCTCTTTCTAGAAATGCCCTTCCCATAGATAGCTACATGTCTAACTCTCACTTCCTTCAGGTCTTTGCTCATGTTGCCTTCTCAGTAAGGCCCATACTGACAGCCTTTATACTGCTATACTGTTTTATTTTTCCATACCATTAAATTTACTTATTTATTAGATTTAGTATTTATTGTCAATCATCCACCCTAAAATGTAAATTCTATGGGGAAAGGCATCTTTGTCCATTTTATTCATCATTGTATTCCAAAACCCTAGAGAAGTATCTAGAACATAATAGGTGCTCAAAAACTATTCATCCAATGATGCTTCTGCAGATGATATTGAGACATTGCTCAATGCAGCCAGGTATGTTCCTAATAAAATACAAAATTTCCATCTTCAAACAATGAACCATTACAAAAACAAATTCCTTTGGGAGGGAGGAATGAAAAATAAAATCTGTTACTGTATACATTCCTTGGGCTGGGAGATCCTGACATAGTGATCCGATCATACAAGTCTTTTCATTTCAAGTACCTGGTCAATTGAATCACATACAGGGATCACTCCAATTTCTTTCTGCAGGTAATATCTCTTCACTTTGGGATGATGTGCTCTAATCTTCACACGATTACATCTGTCTCAGATTACATTACAATTCTCCTGGCCTTGCTCAATGGCTCGTTCCATCTGCTCCCTACAGAACCCTAGGATTCCATGGTAAGGGGTTATGAGAGCATTTCATACCAGAGCACACCTAGTATGAAGTAGTTGCTCCCGTACGTTCAATATTTTAAGTTTATGTGAAGATATTATTTCAGAATCTAGCAGCTCTCTCTGTTACTGTTTCCAGGTTACACTCATCCTTACCCTATAGGGTAGCGGTTCTACCCAATCACATAAGCATGATGCCTCTGGTATCACCAGAGAAGTTCCACGTTGTTTGACCATATAACAGGTATTGTAGAAGAGAAGAAATAAATTGTATTATAACCACCACAACTTCCCACCCTTATTCATTTTCCCTAATTTTTTACACCTTCCCCTTGAAGTTAATCAAGTTACCAATCTGTATCTTTATTATCACTTGCCATATACATTTATAACTACAATAACTAGATAGATATGAAAGTTACGTGCTTGATCATTTTTTAGCAAACTATACATGTTGTGAACTTCAAAATATTTGAGAACCTCTGATTCAAGATTTCTCTTGGAAATGAATTCTGTTTTCACTAGAATGAGTTGGATCTAGCCTGAGGTGGATTTTAAAATCCAAGTGACTTTAAAAAGTAGATCTAATTCAAGTGAGAGTAGGCATGTATGCCCTTACCAAGCACAGATCTGAAATCCCTGGAAATGCTGAGTGGTTGTTATGATATTTGGAGCTCTCCCTTAGCACAGAATCACTTGAACAGAGTATTAGTAGGACAAAAAGTTGTTTCAATCTCATGCAAAAGTAAGAGGATTAAATGTGTCTTTGATGAATGATATATAAAGAAAAAACATTCCTAAAAAAAAAACCCCTCCACTCATATAAAACCATCCAATCCCAACAGGCCATCGTCACTGTGATTTCCTGATCTATGACTTCTTTGTCTCCAACTCCATGCTCTGACTGCAACTGTCACTGAGTCACACAGCGTGCGCTAGGCATGGAGCCAATTTGATTACAACAACTGCTTGTGTGACAGAGAAAGGTGGTTTTCAGGGCCCTAGCAAATGGCTCACCCAAACTTCTGACTCTGGGGCATAAATTTTTACTGTCATTCACAAGTTGGAAAATAAATATCCGCCTAACCCAGTAAACCAACAACCTGGAAAATACATATGGACGCAGAGTTCCATAACCAGGACACAGTAGGAATGATCAGCTTGATCACACTCTAGCCTTATAATAAGCACAACTGAGCACGACTACATTCCTTGAGTAGCAATTTCCATGCACTCAATACATTTACAATCTTATTTTTATTTTCCAGAGTTATAACTATGGCTTGCTGGTTTTTCAATCCAGGTGCCTTGTACATGGTGTATGCATAAAATACTTATTTAGTATTTTAAGTATTATGAAATAACAAGTCACTTAGAATGAAAATAACAAGTGATGTAGAGGCAGAAATGTACCAGCTGGGTAGCCTCATCTACCCAAAAAGCTGCTAATTCAAGGGGAGGAATCTAAGTATTCTTTCAATCTTTAAAACAGAATTGTTCTGTTTCAAATTACTTGTTTTGGTTTCATGGCAGCCAAGCCATGTTTTTTGTTTTAATTTATCCAATAATATGGTATTCTACTAATGTAATTAAGACAATCAAAAATTATTTATGTAAATAAGATGTCCTAACCACAATGACAACTGTTCAGGATATCCCTCCATATTTATTTTCATGTTTCTATGTTTCCTTTTCTTGTCTGAAACATAACCTAGAATATCAAAATTCTTCAACCTCTTGGAGAGAAGTAAGTCTTTTGCTATAACTTTTGCCCTGACTGATAGTATATCTTCATTTCATTCATATAGTTCACCTGACAAACTCGTATTAAACTGAGTACATAGTTAGGTACCATAAAAGAGAGAAAAATAGACTTAAAAAATAGTAATTGTAGCTACCATCCAATAAACACTTCTCAGGCTCCATTCTTCTGCTAGCTCTTTACAGGTACTAGCTCAATCAAACTTCTGTGGCTGTCACTATTATTTTATCCTTTTTTAGATTTACTTACGTGTTTGAGAGAGAGAAAGAGCGGGGGAGGGGAAGAGGGAGAGAAATCCTCAAGCAGACTCCAGGCTGAGCGCCAGAGCCCAGTACGGGGCCTGATCCCAGGACACTGATAACATGACCTGAGCTGAAATCAAGAGCCGGCTGCTCAACTGACTGAGTTACCCAGGTGCCCCTGGCTGTCACTATTCCTATACCTACCTTACAAATGAAATTAGAGGGCCAAGTAATTTGCCCAAATTCACCAGTCTATGTAGTGAGCTGAAGTTCAGACCAGGGCTCTTTGACCTCAAAGCACAGTTCTTTCCTGTTCACATGCAAAAACAGAACTAAAGGAAAAGATGCATTTTCTTATTCTAACCAGCAATTTGGATGGCAAATGAGCCACGTGTGCCTGAAACAATAGAAATTATTCTAAGGGAATACAAAAGGAAATGAAAGACGGCCTAGGCAGAGGGCCACTTTCCAGTAAAGTAAATCAACTATCTAAGCAAAGTCGACCTTGGGAAAGTCAATCCCAGGCTGGAAAGAATCTGTAATTTTTGGTCATCTCCAACACTTCCTCCCTCTAGAATATTCGTCTCCCAGCTCAGCCAGCTTTTCTGTTTTGGTTTTGCAGCTGGGATGTCCCCCAAGGCACTCTACTTTCCATAGATTTCTGGCCTCAGTTAAAACTTCTTTCCTCTTAGTGGAGTCAAAGCTGGAGGTTTTCAAAAAGTATTCTACTGAGGAATGAAGGGGAAAATGAACACGGAGGAGGAAGAAAAGGAGAAGGGGGAAAGTAAAAAAAAAAAAAAAAAGAGTAGTAAAAATATATTTAAAAGTATTGTTTACAAATGCCATCGTTTTTTAGGTTTTTGGTTTTTGTTTTGTTGCTTTGTTTTGTTTTTTCTAGTCCTAAGGAAAGTCTACTCAGAGACTTGTTTTTCAATTTGGTTAATTCAAAGATCTAGACTTTCTTTCCTTTGATTGGGGGTGGGGACAGATGACAGCTAAGCTTTCTCTGTGTCTATTGTGTATATATTATCTTATTTCATTATGAGGTCATAATGAAAGTGTCATTATTATCAGCTTCTTACAAAATGGGAAACTGAGGTTCAGAAAAATGAAATACCTTTTCCAAGGGTCCTTAGCCAGTCATAGGCAGAAATGAGCAGGATTTCCAACCAAGCTTTTCCCTGGGTTCCACTTTGCGACCTTAAGCATGCTCTCCTTTTTTGTCCGAGGCACTTCCCTCTACCACTTAGTCCCTCATATTCTGTCCTCCACCTGTAGCTTCTCCAGTAGTTGAAACAAAAGTCGGCCCAAAAGTGGTATAGTTAAGATTGGGGATTAGAGGTTACACATGTAGACTGTCAAAGTGGTTGGGTTCAAAGCCTTATGGATTATGTGAGTGTAACTGTGTGACCTTGGGCAAATACCTTAACCTTCCTGGGGGGACATTTCCTCATCTGTAAAATGGGGATGCTGCCTTACAGGGTGAGAACTAAATAATAAATACCTAGGTGAAATGATTAGAGCGGTGCCTGGCACAAATAAGCATTGTGTAATTGTAAGCTGCCGTTATGACAGAAGTTGTTGTGTGGGAAGGAATAAGAAATTAGGACTTTAACACTTTTCTTAAAACATGAAAAAACAGTACTCACTGAGTCACTCTGCTGCTACTGGGTCAACTCACTGTTCTGGGACAATAATTATAAGCAGGCAAGGAATGCCCAGAAAAAAAGGAATACCCTGGAATTTCCAATGATAATACAATCATTATATTAATCTTTGGAGTAATGGCTCATCTGAAAGAAAACAATTCCTGTTGTTAAAAGGTAAACTGAAGCATATTAAATTTTTAAGGGTTTATTTGAGCAAAAAATCAATTTAAATTGGGCAGAGACAAACCGGAAGTGGTTAGGAGTGCTTTACTGACAAGAGCTAGAGGAAAGACTTTAAAGAGAAGAGGCAGAAGCAAAGCAAGAAAATTATTTGATTGGCTATAACTTAAGTGTTTGCTTTATTTGGAAAAGCCGAGTTGGCTATTTGTAGCTTGTTGTCCTTAGGTTTTGATTTTTTAACCTTGAGACATTTCAGGCTAAGGTTTTGGTTTGCTTCAGCAGGCTACTATAAGACATTAGAACCACTTCAGTCTAATGGCCTTCTTGTTTAATTAATTTAGCACTGTTTGGGCCATTTTCTTAGTGTGCATATTTCTTTGAGCAAAATAGGAACTATAGATAAATAGTTATTTATCTTAGGGCTGGAACAACCTTCAGAGTTGATAGTTAAATGCTTTCACTATACTCAATCACGGTCTTCCAACTACCTTTCATTGTAATACAAATGTAATGAAAATACACACAGAGGAGGCAGATTGAAAGATAGCCCCAAATGTGAAATATTACCCCAAATGGATTCTGCTCTTGAAGGAAAATGTTATTATTTTATTAAGAGATATCTATCTATATATATATAGAGAGAGAAGATTATGTAATTTGGAGGATTGGGGAATATTTTACAGTGATGCCCATTTAAAGAAAAATTTGTTGAATGACATAGAACTTCAAGCCTAGGCTATTTTCCATGACCTGAAGGATTTAAATGGCTCCTTTTAAAATAGATGGATTTTTTTTGTGAGGGTAACTGATTAAGAAAAATCATCAAGTCTTTGACATAAATAATAATCCTCAAAGCAAAATTAATATTCCTAATATAATATATATTATATAATTATACATATTGAGTTTATATGAAACCCCAGTTTCTCTCTTACCTGTAGATCTTTCCAGTTCTTAGAATATTTTGAATGGGGCCTGGGAAATTTCATTTTTCACAAGTTCCTTGGTCAATTCTGATGCACACCCAAATCTGGAAACCACTGACCTACTTTTTAATGGCTGCCCTAAAAGTATATTATATAGACATGATGCCATTTATTGAATCAATCTCCTTTTCTTGGGCTTTTATGTTTAATCCAGTTTTCATTATTATAAACCGTGCTGTGATGACTATCTTTATAATCATAACTAACATTTATTGCATGTTTCCTATATGCCAGCCACTATACTGTACATTTATTTCCTTAAGAAAAATTCTTCAGAGGTAGAATTACTGAGATAAATTTTGTGTATTTTTAAGATTTTTGATGCCTGTTGCCAAGATGCCACTCCAGAAGTTTTTCTCTGTTGCTACTTTTGAGTGGGAAAACACTGAGGGCTATGTTACATGAAGACTAGCATTCAGCTCTCAGCTCAGTAGGCACCCACAAACAGTAGCTCATTCAAGATACTTAGAAAAGATACAGCATAATGTCCTGACTCGTGCATCATATCTTAGCTGCTATTGTTGCTAAAAGTAGCACTCCTGAGTGGTTGCTTCCAGGAATGCCCTATCCAGGATCCAGCCACGGGGGCTCTATGCTGTTTCTGGGAACTGGCACATTTCACATACTGTCCCTTCTAGGGCCCATCAAGGCATAGCTGTCTCTGGTAGTCAAAGGAACACAAGGCAGGGTGGAAATGCTGGATCCAAGATTATTTTTTGTAGAATTCAATATGAAAATGTTTTGATACCAGACGAAAACTAATATGCATTGACCAGGTTACAAAAAATTAAAGCAGACCTAAAAAAAATGAATCCAGTAGGCATCCTGGAGTCATCCAGTGAGCAAAAATGAAATGCGTTTCCTCCCATTGCTCTTTTCTTAGATTTCTGTGGAATGAAATGTGTGGAGAACTCTGAATAATACCAATTACTTGCTTATGCTGTATCTTAGCCTTCTAATTTAGGGAGGGAGAGAAGAAATCATTTGGAAAGGTGGCATTTTTCTTTATAAGACCAGTATGAGATGTTCTTGGCTGCTGAAATAGGTATTTTTTATTTTTCTTTAAATTTTTATTTATTTATTTTTTTAAGATTTTCTTTATTTATTTGACAGAGAGAGAGGGAGAGCACAAGTAGGCAGAGAGTCAAGCAGAGGGTGAGGGAGAAGCAGGCTCCCCACAGAGCAGGGAGCCCGATGTGGGGCTCGATCCCAGGGCCCTGGGATCATGACCTGAGCCGAAGGCAGACACTTAACAACTGAGCCACCCAGGCGCCCCGAAATAGGTATTTTTTAAATCACAGCAGCAACCCATTATAATTCTAGCATCGGGAGACAAAGCCATCTTGTTTTCAAAGAAACCTGGTTGATTTAATGAACATAATTAGATCATTTAGGATCTGTGTACAAATGGTAAAGTCCAAGGGCTATTCACCTTTGCAAAGCAGAGCAAAAAGACTGGCTTTCGTTAAAATGTGGAATTTTGACACTGGAATTGGATTTTATAGTTTGTTGGCTTCTCCAATCTTTTTAAGAACAAAGCTAGAGTACAAAGTATAAATAATTTCAATAAACTGTCTAGTCCCCACTCTTATAAATTAGGAAACTTAGGCACAGAGAAGTTAAGTGAACTCCTGAAAGTCACATAACTAGCAAATGGAAGGTATGATGTTGGACTATAAACCAAAACTCAATTTAATGCCCATTCCTTAATTTTCTTTGCTTCTTGAAGTTGCCAAAAAATGCCCAAAGAATTTGCAACCGTTACATATTACATATTCCTTCTTTGGGGGAAAGTAGTAAATGAGACATCATAACACTAACTAAAGGTGTTTATTTTTTCCTCTCTACCTACAACGTGCCTCCTGTATGGTGAAAACATCCCTATCCTTTCAAAGACCTTGTGTATGTTAAATGTGCCTCTCGTGGCTAGGTGTCTATCAGAGCAATCACTCTTGGGGTGGATTCTAGAAAAAACTAATGTTGGAAGCAATTAGCACGTGGGAAAGCAATGAAGAGGCAGAGAGATTGAGATATTTTCTGGAGTTTTCAGTAAGGAAGATTTGGGGCAGTGGTAAAGAAAGAAGCTGTTTAGAAGAAGGAAGATCTGGAGATAATCTGATTGGTCTAACAAGCAGTAGAGTGAGGACAGGGACTTTTGTGGCTGTTGTTTACTCTTGTAACCAACCTGAGCACCTGAAACCATGCCTGGCACCATTGAATGCTTGGGAAAGGGCTGTTGAATAAGAGAACATGAGTCTGGCACTTTGAAGACCTGGGATCCAGTTCTGGCTTTCTCTCACTAGCCTTGGTTAACCCACCTGTCTGAGCCTCATTTTCATCATCTATTACATGAAAGATTGGGCTAAATTATTTCTGTGTAGATACAGGCATTTGTTTTTTCTACCAAGCTCCCACTTAGTAGGGGACCTTCCCCCTTCGACTCCATCAACTATGTGGTTACAATGGGACCATACTACTAATCACCAAATTCATAAAATCTAACCCTGTCCATGAACCAGTGTTGACTGGCCCAGGCATAGGAACTTCCAACCTGGGCCAATATGAGGTGTTGTTTTTTTTTCCCCCAAGGAATTTCAGAACTGGAACCAATGCGTTAGTATCAGCCTTCTTCTTGTGGCTGAAACTGAGAATATACAAACCTGCAATTGGTTGCTGGCCACATTTTCCCAATCTGATCTGAGTGGTAGAAATAGCCAATGGATAGAGAAAAGAAGCAGACTCAGAAGTAGAGCAGAATGACACATACAATTTTTAAATCCATGATCCTTAGGCCCAATGCATTCCTGTTCTTTGTGTAATTAGATACCTTAGAATCCTCACATTACATTCCCCATTAAAAAAAAAAACTAAATTAGCCACTTAGCCATTAAGTCATCTAATAATTGAGATGAAAATGGTTACATCCAATAAATGTAATATCTCTTTCATTTCTAAAAGTCAAAGATTTTAAGGATTATGGAGCCTGCAAGTGGCCAGATAGGAGCATTATATTTGACAGGAAGTGGTTTCACTGGAACCGACTGGAAAGCAGGACGATCTGTTACAATACTTCCTGGGGTGTGGTCGAAGGAATACCTTCACTCAGGACATCAGAGAGTTAAATGAAGTAGCGTCTTGCCTAAGAGGGAAGTTAAGTCTCAGAGAAACAAGACAGAATGGATATTATTTCCACAATTCCAGGAAAGCTAAATGATAGACTCCTCTGTCATTAAAAATTTTGATCACCTCGCCTCAGTCCCGGCCCTGAGATGGGGTTCCATGGCACAAAGGGTGGAAGCGAGGGTATTGGTAAGAAGTAAAACAGGAGAAAATTCAAGAAGCTTTAGTGACATCTTAAGTCAAATTAAATCAAGTAACTAAACGGCATGTTTAGAATTTGCCTTTCTGCATATAATTCACTTCCCTGAGATTTCTTTACAGTAGAACAGTTTTTCATTTTCACCAAGTGTCCCCAGTATGTATTTTATTGAATGATTACTCTGCAAGAAGTGCTGGAGAAGAAGTATAAACATATTTCCTTGGGACTCTGAGATAAAGGGCTTCGTGATCCAATGCTGGGACGCTTTCAATCTTGTTGTGCTGTAGATCCGTCTGCCTTGTCACGCCATGTTTTGATCTTGGTGATGATAAAGGGGCAGAAGTCCCCTTCCTGCCACATTCTGCATGCACTTTTCTCATGGATAAAAGTTGTATTCTCCTGTCACTGTTGTATTTGGTTTCAAGTGTGCATCTGAATTGGGATTGGTATCTAATATTGATCTGACAAAAGACATTTCTCATTAAATCTCAGAAGAGAGGCCAGGCCTCCTAGTTTGACACATACAGCAAAGAAGAACTGACCCCATTACTCCAGCGTTCTCCAAAGGGGGTGGGATAATCCCAGGAAGTATTAAAGATGATGATCTGTGGAGGTGTAGGAATAAAATATTAGAACTTTTATTTTTACTTGTTCTGTATCTCATTCATTTAAGAATTTTTATATTGGAATGTTTTATGATGAACATAATATATTAATATAGCAGTATATGTATATAATTGATGTGTTGATTTCACTTGGGGCTGTATTTCAAAAATCAACAATAGGACTATAATCCATTCCTTGAATGCTCTTAGGAACAGGAATGATGAGATAAGCAGAATCATGTTGTGCAAATAATTCTAGACCTGGTTGGAGCTAGAGAACATGAATTCACATCCTGGTTTGCTTCTTACCACGCATTGGTAAGCTTCGGCAAATAAGTTCACCTTCTTGAGCTTTCACTTTCCACATCTGTTAAATGGGTACGTGAGGCTGACATGAAATAATGAACATAGGACTGAGCAGAGTATGTGGTACATAAAATTTTAACTAGTATGTACATCTCAAATTCATTATTAAACAACTGATTTTCTTAAGCTCTCTAAATATATCACATTATTAATGACACATAAAAAGGCAATATTCAAATCTGTAAAGTAAGTTTTCTTAAGATAAAGAATATTCATCCAAATATCCTAGTCTAAGGGTATTATGCTAAGTGAAATAAGTCAATCAGAGAGACAATTATCATATGACTTCACTCATATTTGGAATTTAAGAAATAAAACAGGATCATAGGGGAGGGGAGGGAGAAATAAAGCAAGACAAAATCAGAGAGAGAGACAAGCCATAAGAGACTCTTAATCATAGAAAACAAACAGGTTGCTGGAGAGAAAGGTGGGTGGAGGGATGAGGTAACTGGGTGATGGACATTAAGGAGGGTATGTGATGTAATGAGCACTGGCTGTTATATAAGACTGATGAATTGCTGAACTCTACCTCTGAAACAAACAATACTCTATGTGGTAATTGAATTTAAATAAAAAAATTAAAAAATACACCGATAAAATAAAAACAACAAATATCATAGTCTGATTATTGAGTGATGACTATTCCTTAGGCAGTTTCACTAGAATAAAGGATTTCCTTTCTTTTCTTCTATTATTCTTGTCCCCAAAACACATGCTCAGTTTCATTTCAATCTATGGCTTTATAAAGAAATACCCAAATAACATCATTCATAAAATCCTTCTGCATAGTATTTCATGGCCAGAGGTAGAAAACTCTAGTAAGAAATTGTACTCAAATATTTAGGATTGGACCTTTATATGATTTCTGTTTTGCACCGTTTTGTGTTTCCATGAATGGCTTGGCCTTAGGCCAGACAGGAAAGGAGTTGTAAGGAAAAAGTAGAGTTTGGCTAGAAGGAAAAGTTGCAGTTGTCTTTGTATTTCTGTTGGGGAACAATTCCTGTACCACTGAGGAGAAGCTGTAATTTGATCTGGGTAGCATTGCCTTTCAGAACAGGGGTTCTTAACCTTGGCACTGTTGACGTTTTTGAGCTGGATTGTTCTTTGGTGTGAAGGGTTGCTCTGAGTAGCGTCCCCAGCCTCTACCCACTAGATGCCAGTGCTATTCCCTCCCTCACCCAACCCCCCTGCCCCAGTTGTGACACTGTGACCTAAAAATATCTCCAGACATCACCAAATGCGCTCTGGGGGGCAAAATCGCCCACAGTTGAGAACCACTATCATAGAATAATCCCCATGATCTTTTTCTATTGTGTTCAAGTTGAAGTGAGTCTAAAGAATTAGGGAGAAGTTGAAATCCAAGTCCAATTTTTACAATGTTTCTTCCAGGATTTTTTTAAGGGCACACTTTGTATTATGCCTAAAAGCACAAATCAGACAACCCGTGTAGAGGCAATCCCACCTTCCTTTGTGAGAGCTGCCATCTCTACAATTTTTGTGTTTCTGTGAAGTACAGCAAGGGAAAACGCCAGGATAGTTGCAAGAAGTAAGTCTGCATACGGGGGGGGTGGGGGTGAACGGGTTACTGGGTCAAAGGCTAGGAGGCACTAGGGACACCGGACCCACAATGCTGTGCATTTCACCCATGCCGCTGTGACCAAGCCCCGTTCTGTTGGCCATTGAATTGGTGGTGTGAGGGCGGGAGGGTAACTTTCCCCGGTCCTTTCTTGCCTATCTCCTCTCCTTCCTTTTCTTTTGCTTCAGCTTCTTTCTTTCTCTCTTTCTTTCTTTCTTCTTTCTCTTTCTTTCTTCCTTTCTTTCTTCTTTCTTTCGTTCTTCTTTCTTCTTTTTCTTTTCTTTCTTTCTTCTTTCTCTTTCTTTCTTTCTTTCTTCTTTCTCTTTCTTCTCTTTCTTTCTTGCTTTCTCTTTCTTCCTTTCTTTCTCTTTCTTTCTTTCTTTCTTCTTTCTTCTTTCTTTCTTCTTTTTCTTTTTCTTTTTCTTTCTCTTTCTTCTTTCTTTTTCTTTCTTTCTTTCTTTCTTTCTTTCTTTCTTTCTTTCTTTCTTTCTTTCTTTCTTTTTCTTCTTTTTCTTCTTTCTTTCTCTTTCTTCCTGTCTTCCTTTCTCTTTTTCTTTTCCTTTCTTTTCTTATCCTTCACTTCTTTGTTTTCTCCCCTTGTCCATGTCCTTTTTCTAATGTTCTTTTCCCTTATTACTCTTCTAGGCAAACACTGGTTGTGTAAGCCAGGCATTCTGGCTATGACTGGGGCTCTGGAATCAGATGACCTGGGTTTGAATCGGGGCTCTGCCATGTTCTTGCTGCGAGACCCACTCAAGTTATTTAACATTATGTGCTTTCATTTCTTCATCCCTAAAAGAGATGATACTAATCACACCTATCTCATGATGAGATTAGCATTAACATATACAAGCACATGGAACAGAGCCTGGCATGCAGTAAGCAACCATTGTTAGCTATTATGATTATCTTCATGTCCTCCACCAGGGAAGAAAAATGTACCACAGTCTTATATAGAAGAGTCCAGCAACATTTGGCCACTTGTATTTATCGAGACGGTTATTGTATGTTATTGGTCTGGGAGAGGAGAGAGTTAGGTATCTGTCTCATAACACTTTTAAGAATAATGCTGGTTTTGTTTTAACACTTTTGTGCTGGGGAAGCTGTGCTGGGGGATCATTATGGACAAATGGACATTTTATAGTAATAGAACATATACACTTCCACTGAATTTCTCCCTCAAGTATACATGTTGCTATTGCTAGTCTGAATACAATGGATAGAGTGTTTCTGTGTGACTGGAAAAAAAGCGAATTTTAAAAGTACATAAATAAAAATAGAATATCGAATACAGGAAAGAAAATTTTAAAAAGCCTTTATAAATGATACTTTTCTTTTTTATTATTTTTGCTAGAAAAGAAAGTGGCCCATGGAAAACCATGTGGAAGAAATGAGTATATTCATAATGGTTACTTCACAACAATATTCAGCTAAGGGTACAGCTAAGGAAATTGAGACAGAGAAATTAATGAAAAACAGATGGATTATGGAATTCACTGAAGAAGAAACATGAATGAAATGAAACCTAGTGGTTAGGGAAATGCAAAACCAACAACAATAAGATACCATATTGGGTGACCTTACACTGGCAAAAATTAAAAGAGAGACTGTTAATATCTACTTTGAGTGAGGGTATAGAGAAAATGGTACTCTCATACACTACTGGCGAGAAGATAATTGATAAAAAAAAATGGAAGAGTGTTTTTAGAAGACAATTTGGCATTATCTTCCATTACTTAAAATGTTCATTGTTTTTGACCTTGCAATTTCACTTATACAAAACTTTCTGTGAGAAATCTTCACCCTTAAGCCCAAAGAAAAGTAAACAAGGGTGCTCATTGAAGCATTGTTTCTACTAAAAAACCCCAAATCTGGAAACAATCAGTGATTGATGTCCCTTTATAGAGAGAAATATATAAATAAATTATAGTATGCCCACATTATAAAATACTATATAACCATTTAAAAGAATGAATACTAATATTGAGAATGTACATGGCATGTTAGAAAGGAAGTCGAATAATATATAAAATTAGTTTTTATTATGTGTGTGTGTAAATGCATAGAAAAGGATCTAAAGTTACATATTCTAAACTATCAATAGTAGTCACCTTTGAGACAAGTGAAATTGGAGTCCTCTTACTCTGTACTGTTTTACTGTAGAGTTCTAAGTTTTTGCAAGAAGTACATTTGTTTTAATTTTAAAAGTCAACAAAAAAGGCAATTTAGTATTTTTGTCTTTGCACTTGGGGATTACTGTGATGATATATATATATAAAGTTTACTGTGCTAAATTTTAACTCCAATATATCTGGTTTGAGGTAGCTGATTAAGTCTTGGGATTTCTTCATCTTGATATTAATTATTTTGTGCCTTTTAATATTACTGTTTTAATTGCACATGATGATCCAGGTTCACATGAGCTCCCTTCATATTTTGGGAAGGCAATGGGCAACTTCTATCTGTCACCATTGTTGAGGGTACAACACTAGACATTTTGGGAAAATAAAAGAAATCTTAGAAAGCAGAGCTCCTGGGGGCACCTGGGTGACTCAGTCGTTAAGCATCTGCCTTCGGCTGGGTCGTGATCCCAGGGTCCTGGGATCGAGTCCCACATAGGGCTCCCTGCTCCGTGGGGAGCCTGCTTCTCCCTCCCCCACTCCCCCCTGCCGGTGTTCCCTCTCTGTCTTTCTCTCTGTCAAATAAATAAATAAAATCTTAAAAAAAAAAAAACTTAAAAAAATTTAAAAAAAGGAAAGAAAGCAGAGCTCCTGTTTTCTTAATTTGATATTCAGAACATACACTAGGAACCTAAGAATACCTTGTGGATTAAAATAAACACACAAAAAATGTCCAGTATAGAATTTTTACATGCATTCAGAAGAGCCCAGAGAAATGGAAAGCCCAGTGGAAAAGACATTGGGATGGATAAGATAAGAAGCAGGACAGGTGGCCTTGGTCATTTAGTATACAAAAAGCAACCACAGACAGTTCTTGAACTGGGAATCAAAACAAAGTGCATTATGTAAAACATTATTTTCTCAGAGTGTTTTGGTACTAATTAGTAGATTGCTGAAATAAGCCAACAGCGCCTGTACAATAAATAACTGACAGACAATAAAATTGAAAATACATAAGCCAGTCACATAAACATCCATTAGATCACTTTGGAGTTATCAGGCGTTCTCCCAGGGAAAATGAAGATAGGTATTGGTGAGAGGGGTAACATATTTAAATAGGCTAAGTGTTGGGGAGTGGCTGTGAGCACTTTGTCCTCAAGGGGCTTCATCTTCAGCATGCTGACCTTGTTGTTATGTAAGTGTACAGAAAAGAATCAAACATTGATCAAATCTCTCTTAGCTCCAATTGTCCCTTTGGAGGTTGAAGTTATACAAATAGTCATTAGCGTTTTGTTTTTCCTATTCACACTTTCCTTGAACACATGGGTGAAGCCATTTTCAAGGATGGTTTTTCATTTCATTATTCTCGTTTATGTTTCACAGTAATGTTTTATGGTAACTCACTGTGAAAAAGCAGAAAATATATATATTGGTCTCTGCTTCCAGTTCCTGGCACAGAACTCCTAAAACCCTTGTGATTTCCTAAGTGATAAGAACACTAGGAGCATCTCTTGCTCTAATATTTGTCTTTGACCCCGTCCCTGACATAGACCTCCTAAAACCCTTGTAAATTCCTAAGTGATAAGAGCATTAAAGCATCTTTTGTTCTAATGAGGTGACTCTGAGTGGCTTCCTAGATGGCTTCTGGATGGGGGCTGGTCATCAGAAAGACCAAGCCATGATTAGAAGCTTGGAATTCTGAGCCCTACCCCTTATTCTCCACAGAGGGGAGAGGGGCTAGAAACTGAGTTAATAATTGATCATGTCTACGTGAGGAAGCCTCCATAAAATCCCAACAGTAGGGGGTTCAGGAAGCACCCAGGTTGGTGAACACACATGGGTGCTGGGACAATGGTGAGCCTGGAGAAGGCATGGAAGCTCTGCATACCTTCCCACATACCTTGCCCTACTCATCTCTTCCATCTGGATGTTCATCTGTATCCTTTATCATATCCTTTTAAAATAAATTAGTAAATGTAAGTAAATGTTTCCCTGTGTTCTGTGAGCCACTCTAGCAAATTAATTAAACCTGAGAAGGGGGCTGTTGGAACCTCTGATCTGTATAGGCTGTTGGTTAGAAGCACTGGGCTTGTGAAGTTGGGACAGAAGTGGGGACAGTGGCAGGGATGGGGCAGGCAGGGGGTAAGTTTTATGGGACTGAGGTCTTAACCTGTGGAATCTGATGCCATCTCCGGGTAGACAGCATCAGAAGCAAGTTAAATGGTAGGGTGCCCAGCTGTGTTGCAAGGAAACACTTGGTGTGGGGAAAAACCTCCACCCATTTGGTGCCCCAAAGCGAAGTGTGCTGTGTGAAAGTAAAGGAGACACACAGGGGAGAAACACGTAGGAAAGACCCAGGGTCTTCACTACACAAAAGGGGGAAAACTGAGTTTCTTCCTAAATGCTCCCCTACGGTTAATCCTCCATTTTATGTGAAGCAAGTGAGTTGCTCCTATAGCACGTCACTCCTAACACTTCTCGCACTTACTGTGGGAATGGGAATTTACCTATTTACATCTTCACTAGACATAAGTTCCTTGCAGTCAATTACTGCTTTCATTTCATCTCTAGTACTAAGCCTGGAATATTTAAGTAACTAATGAGTTAATGAATTCTTCTGATACAGTTATTGTCTGTGACTTTATCAAAGATGGATCCTTTGAGAGTTGCCCCTAAGGACCACTCTCTAATAAATCCTAATGATAGTTTTCTGAAAGTTCTCCCTATCCTTCACTAAGTACTTTTGGTTTTGTAAAAGAAGATCAGTATCAGAAGTGAACACCATGAGAAAGAATTTAAAAAACCAAGAAATGATTATTGCTAGAATTAAATGAGTTACATTCAAGTGATTTCCAAGGAAATTTGATATTGTAACTATATGAAAAGTAAAGGATAAACTGGGATCATACATAAATAGAATTTATGAATTTGAATGGAAGTTTGGCCAAATCTCTAATGTCATTTATATATTTGAATGAGTAGGAGCTTCAGAGATATAAATTCAAAATATAAATTAAAAGTTGTCCTTTTGGAGTAATAAATTACCAGTACCATATAAAATAGCATTTAATAAGCACCTACCAGACATCTCACTTTATGTTATTATGCAAAAATAATTTGACACATATGAAGGTTGGGGTTTTAGAAAAACTTGGAAACAATGGATAACTAAATATAGACATTAAACAAATACACAGTTAAGAATAGTATCATGGGATGTATCAAGAATAACCACATTTCTAGGATGTAGACTAGACCAAATAATGTAGGGTGTAGCAAGCAATTTTATGTTCCCAAATCAATTCTAGAAAGCTCTATGGAAAATATTAGGAGACATACTTAAAATAAGCAAAGACAATAAGGCAGGTCAAGAGAGACTGTTCTAAGTCCTTGGCACAGCTTGGCAGGGGCCCCAGAAGGACTGGGATGATCCAACAAAGGAAGGAAACTTGAAATAAACAAAGATTGGCTAAGACCCAGGAGACAATAAGGGTGTGAAGTGTTTTAGCTTCCTGATAAAGAGCTTTAGAGCTGAGGGCGGCATTCTCTAGTATGAAGGACGGTCAGTGTCTTAGGATTTAAAAATCTTACAGAGAAAGAAAACATCTCTGTCTGATAAGGTAAGATGTCACTGGAAGTGAGGTTTTCAGCGTCTAATAATTTTTAAACACAGAATTCTATTAAAGATACTGTCACAGAATTCCAAAACGGACATACTTGGGGATGCTAAGAAGATTAGTGTCATTGGAGGAAAACAAGAGCAGTTATTTTTATTACTTGTCATGGCATTTACTCAGATAACATCTTGTATTTTCTAAATGTTTCCTTTTGGCTTTCCATGTCTCCTTAGCTAGATTGTAGCTCTCTGGAAAGCAGGCTTCCTCCCAGCACCTAAAGTAGTCCTGAATATTCTCTCACCTACATGTCTTTTATCCACCCTTTCTCTAGCCCCTGACCAATGCCCTAATTTTCTATGTGGACCATTGCAACAGCTTTTTACTGGTCTCCAAAATTTTACGATATATCCAGGAAGACATGGAAAGCCAAAAGGAAACATTTAGGTAACACAAGATGGTATACAAAACAGATAATAAAAATAACCGCTATCTTTTCCCTCCAATACTGACAATTCCTTTATAGCTCTCCTTCTACCCCATCACCTGAACTTCTATATTCTTGGAATTATAATTGCTAAACTATATAAATTATATATATAAACACACACATACATTACCAACACAGATAGAGGGCTGGAAGGGCCAACTCTGTATGTAAATGCAAGGTCTTAAGTTTTGTTTTTAAATTAGAGTAGAGCAAATAGAAGTTATAGCAAAAATGTGATGTTTTAAGATCCCCTGAGTGGCTTGTGGAGAACTGCCAGGCTTTACACATGCCCAATAGAGTGCGATGAAGCCTAATTGAAAGCGTGATATTGCAGAGTAGAAAGAGGAGGAAACTTTCAGATAAGTCAGAAAAAGAGAGTTGGAAAAAGAAGGAATGTTTTTTAGGGAAGTAGAGAGATTTGAGAGATAAGAGGGAAATGGGGAGGTGGGAGGAAAGGGGAAGCTCTCACGGGCACAGTCCCCTGGCGGAGTGTCCTGGGACTACATGGAGCTGAGTGTAGTGGACTTGATCTAAGGAGAACAGAGACAAGATGCTGAGTGGTCTAAATCCTAGACCAGAAAGAAGAGGATAAAAGGAAATAGGAACAAAAAAAAATCCTCTTTTGGGGGGAGGGGTAGGAAAAGAGCTGAAAATGATGGTGGGAATATCTTACTTTTATATACTTGGAGGATAGGCAAGCCTGAAGAACAATACACCTAGTCAAGTTTAGGAAAGGCCACCTACCAGAGACAGAGATTATTTACAGCAGGGCTTCTTAAACTTTAATGTATAGTTGAATCGCCTAGGGATCTTGTCAAAATTCAGATTATAATTCAGTAAGACTGGAGTGGAGCCTAAGAGTTTGCATTTCTAGCAAGCTCCCAGGGGAAGCTATGCTGCTTTGAGGTAGCAAGGATTTACAGTATTAAACATGAGCATTTAAAGCATTTTTATTAAATAAATAAACACATAAATAAATAAATGCATTAGTGCTTCTCAACATAGATATCTTCTGTGGGTTTATCAAAGACTCTAATTATGAAATTATCCTCTTTTTTACCCTTAGTTGATGGCAGTGAAGACATATCTAAGATTAAGAGAGGGGATACAATGCTCAGTTCAAACCAATAATAACATATTCGAAAGCACAGTCATTGTTAGATGTCTATATTAATAGCAGGATAACGAAAGTACCCAAAAGGACTTTCTGTGATAGTAGAAGTGTTCTATATCTGAACTCAGTCTAGAATGGTAGCCATCAACCTTCCATGACAGTTAAGCATTTGAAATGTAACTAGTAAGACTATGGAGTAAGTTTTTAATCTTATTGAATTTAGTTAATTTTAATTTAGCCACGCATGGCTAGTGGCTACCATGATCATGAGAACTAAGAGCATCACTAAAAGATAACCAGATGTTGTTGCCTCTGGAACTGATGGTATAAGGGCATTTATGTACCTGAGCACCACAGGAGGTAGCTGATAACAGCCAAGGAATTTACTCCTCCCTTTTTCCAAAGTACAGTTCTCCTGCCAAGTCATCATCCACAGCAATAATGACTTGAAATAGAAAGCATATGCCACCAAGGAGCTCATCTTTGAGAAGTTATATATAATATCAACACACACACACACACACACACACACACACGGGTTTTTAAAGGAGAAAATTTTAGTTTGAGCTCCAGCCACAGCCTCACTAACGTGAGACCTCTGGCAAGTCCCCTAACCTTTTTGATCGTCAGTTCCTAATTCTTTCTGTAAATTGGAACTGATGATAATACCTAGTGAGCAAGGGTGTTAGGAAGGTAAGTTCCTAAAGGGCATTCCAAGTTTGATAGTCATATACAATGGCTAACTATTACTCACTGAAAGGGAAGTCAAATGCCATATTTAAAACAAAATCCAAGGAATCATCTAGACTCTTTTGTTGTAGTGCATTTGTTGCATGCACATAGCCTTGGAAATTTTATGTAATGGATATTTCAATCCTTCATATTGACTGTAGTGGGATATAACTTTCAAGGAATAAGCATGCCAAATCCATTTGGGAGAATGATGGTAAAGGAGAAGTGCTTTATTTAGTAGTGTGGGCCTGGTAAGCATCCTCCCTGCTAAGATTATGCTGAAAATAAAGGAAATCGCAGACTGCTCATTTCCCTTGTACTGGTTGTAATCTTGTGGAAACTTCCTGTAAAAGGCAGTTATAGCATTAAAAGTAAACTGATTTCACAC
This sequence comes from Mirounga angustirostris, assembly GCF_029215605.1. NCBI lineage: Eukaryota > Metazoa > Chordata > Mammalia > Carnivora > Phocidae > Mirounga > Mirounga angustirostris. Next base: position 64,841,476 of record NW_026991717.1, on the reverse strand, counting down.
TCACCGGATACTACCAGACCAACAATTGCAGTCCTTTGGGAGAAAAATAAAATAGCATACTTATCCTTTATACTTTGTATTAGTTTGGAAGAACATGGAAACCCTAGTGATGGAGAAACCGACTCATGCCAGAGGCAAGGAAACTATTTAGAAACATGGTTACCATTTAGTAATTCCACTGAGAGGCAGAGCTCATTAGCCAAGAGACTGGTTACACTAAAAAAAAGAAAGAAAGAAAAAAAAAAAAAAAAAAAGAAAAAAGAGAAAGAAAGGAAGAAAGAAAGAAAAAGAAAAAAGATTGTTCATTAAGCAAAGTACAGCATGAAAATAGACAATCCCCTTTGATCTAGGCACATTCTAGCTACAGTTTTAAAATTTTGAATTTTAAGACATCTGCTCGGGGTAATGTTTAGAAATGGAAATTTGAATATGTATTTTATGCACTGTTAGAACCTCATATGTTGGCACGACCATCTCCTCTTTTGGCTTTTCAAGTATACAAATCTCTGCTGAGAGCTTATTAGCACAAGGGATGGCGTGTGTGAAATGCTGAGCTGCTGTAGTGTTCAGGTTGCAGTAAGAAGCTGGAGGAGGCTCTGAATTTCCATCACTGTGTCGGTCACTACAGCTTCATTTTTATACATATACGGGCTTTGCTATAATATTTCACTAGAAAAGCCTCCATTACTCAAAATGACTGCTGAAGAGAACACCAAAAATATATGAAATGCAGCCTCTGCCTTCAAGCCACTTAACATTTAACTGGGAAAACAAACATAAACTCAGAAAAAGTTGAGTAGAGATAGAGAACTATCAATACAAGGGTAAAATGGTAAAGGCAAAAAGAAAGGAATTTGAGAAGATAAAGTCTGAGTTCATCAGAAAGATGATCACTATGGACGGAGCGGTCTGGGAAGAGGGAGAACACCTTGAGTTGGAGTGCTATGTGCCATCTGCCCGGGCCTCCATGAGGTTAGGCCACCTTTGCTGACCTTGTGAACCCTGGTCTGATACCTACCTAGAACCCAGAACCCACTTGTACCTTCCTAACTGTGATGATGTCCTACACTGGCAGTTACTTGGCACTTGTGCTGTTGGTGCATAAATACTTCTGATAATTAATCATCTAGAACAAGTTTGTAAGTGGTTGTGGTTAATTCCTAAAACTGAGGACAAGAGTAATGAGAGCCACCTGTGAGCAGCAGCTAGCGTGACCAGCCTCTTTCCCACAGACCCACCTGAGAAAACACAACCAAGTAAATATAAGCAAGCCCCTGCCCTGCTCACCCTGACATGGCCATAGAATCTTTGACTGGTGTTCAATGGTAGCTATACCAACTGAATGGAGCTGGAACTTTGGGTGAAACTGTGATCTGCATCTGTATTTATCTTTTCACACAGCTTTTCAGGTCTTATTAGATCCACCTTCCCTGGCTGAACCAGCCCTTTGTCCTTGACCTGCCTTAGCCTATGATAGACGTTGGGCCACCCTTTTTTGTGGGCTTCTGGAATCGAGGTTCTTAGGTAGGGGTGTGTTCGGAGATAGGATGAAAAGTAGTTGCAGGGAAAAGGGGAGAAGGATGTGAAGGGCTAAGAAGGACCAAATACCTGGCATACTTCTGGAAAAGCAGATTTGTCAGTTCCATTACTGATCTGCTGATCCCAGTCTTGGGAGTGGGGCTAAGGAATCTGCATTAAGGCAGTTCTTGCAGTGTATTAAAAAAAGTTTTTATTATAGAAAATTTCAAATGTGTGAAATAATAAAGAGAATGTGCTCATTATCATTCCGTAGCCAATCTTGTTTCATCTCTATCCCTACCTACTTCTTCCCACTCCTCACCCTACTGAATTATTCTGAAACAAATCTCAGATATATCATCTCATCTATAGATATTTCAGTATGTATTTCTAAAAGATGATGACTTAAAAAAAAAAACCACAACCACAACACTAATACTTTAAAAAAACCCTTATTATCATCAGTCTTCAGTTAGTGTTTGCTTCCCCGATGATCTCAAATTTAAAAATATTTGTTCAAATCAGGATCCAAATAAGGTGTCCCACATTGCATTTGGTCACTCTGTCTCTTGTACTGGTAAAGGTACAGACACTGGGATAGAGCAGTGAGGCCTCTTGAGCTTAGGGTAGCTGCTGACAGTTGAGTTAGATTGGAAGACTCCTGGCCTTTGAACCTGAACGTAGGACCATTTCTAATTGTTTTACTGTAGAATTCTCTGTCTAGACTAAGACAATTTTCTAAAAAGCTGGTAAGATCTTCAACAACTGGGTGAGAGGTGAGGGCTGGAAATGCCCCCTTAAAAAGAAAGGCACAAAAGTGTCCTGCAAGTGGTATGGGGAACACTGGAGGCCAGGAACAGTTTGGTGACTGTGTCTTGGTTATAGGAGTGGGAACAATCTCAAAAGCATGAATTTGGGCTATTGATCATATATTGCCCCTTTAGGTAAGTAATGTGTTTGAAAGTGGCCAGCACACAGTTCCTTGCACAGGACAGCCAAGATGGTTTTCTCAAGCAGATGCATATTTCTTCAAAAGAAAAGGAGGCCTTTGCAAGTGACCCAACGTTCCTTGTACTTACTTAATCATAATGACTCTGAGAGCAATCATTTATGGATGGCTTGCTAAGGGCCACGCCATGTGTCTAGCAAGAGTGGTACACAGAAGAAAACCCATAGTTATTCGTCGAATGAACAAACAAGGCTGAGTTTAACCTTCGGAACCACTGCCACCACCTTGTCATGAAGTGTACTATCATCTCCGTTTTACAAAATCAGAGTAAGAACCAGGATTTATTGGGCTCTTAATCTGTTCTAAGTGCCTCATGTATATTATTACCTCATGAATCGGCACAGCAGCTCTATGAATTAGGTACTATTCTCCCCATTTTCCACAGGCAGCGTTTGGGTAACTTGTCTAGAACACACAAATGATAACTGATGGGACTTGATTCAAATCTGAGAAGCCATAGTGGGTAGCAGTAGTAAGAAGGAGAGCAGACCAGTACCAACACTCCCAGGTACAGGGTCTTCCCAGGAACAAGATAAAAAAAACACAGATCCCCTCACCTCTTCCAGCCACCAACACTGTCCCTTCCTCACTCTGAGTAAGGATAATGCTGCTGCCCAGGCAAGCCTTACATAAAGAAACCTCAGAAATCAATGGGCTGTTTTTGGGGGGCTGCCTGAGTGCTTTGGCTCCTTTACTCCTCATTTATTAAGCTCCTACTCTGTGCAAAACAGGCTAGTGCCTGTGCTCTAGAAAGCGGCAATCCAGAAACCTCCTGGAGACGGTTCACAGATGGGGAGTGCTGGCTGGTTTGGGAGTTTTTCCCACTTTCCTCTTCATCAGGAATTATTCTACCCCTCAAGGTGGCAGGAGCAGCAACCTTCACTCTCAGGTCACACAAACCTGAGAATGAAAAGAAAAGCACTGCACACAAAGCTAGACTGATAGCTAGGGAGATGCGTCAGAAACTTAGGATTCAGTCCCCAGGCCGGGTGGGTACAGACTGGCTTTCTAGGTAGAAAAGGGATAATAGAATTTGCAGAGCCAGGGGCCCTGAGTTCTCTAGTCCCGCAGATCCTGAACTCCCGGCTGAAACCCCAGCAGGTTTCTGTGCAAAAACCTTTCGAGATGAATGCATACATTGTCCTCTAACAATGCAAAAGTGACAGCTGCCTATTCAATAATGGTTCCGCCTCCGTTTAGAGCAGTTCGTGCCACAGAGGCATCTTCTGCGCTATAGTTATGCAACCTCACTCGCAGCGGGAGTTTTTTTCCTGTGCTTCTGGCTGCGCCAGATTCATGTAACACGCCTACTCTGGGCTTCAATGGAAGTCGTTCTCCATTAACAACCATTCTAGCTTTCGAAGATGAATGCCCTGCACAGCATACCCCTTGCACATTAAGAATCCAAGGTATTAAAACTAACTCTAACACACACACACACACACACACACACACACACACACACACACACTCTCCCGCTGTACATGCAGCTAGGGGACTGCAGCAATGCAACCAGAGGGACAGCAGGCGGAGCTCTCTTTGTACGGTCCCTCCCTCTAACCCCATCAACTAAAAATGAACTCATGCCAGTTCCATTCTTTGCTCTGCAAGGAAAACACACACACACACACACACACACACACACGGCAAAACCGAGCAGCCTCCAATTTCCCCCTTGACCACACTGTCATTCTAGCCTCCTTGTTCTAACAACCCGGATATTCCAAAGCGAGTAACGGGGAGTAACGGGGAGTAGCGCGGCGCAACAATGCAACCTCCCAAGCAGCTCCCAGTGCAGCTCCCACCCCCGCCCCCTTTCGCAGCGTGCCAAGAGTTTGGAGCGCGCGCACGCACACTGTACACGGTGCCTGGCGTATCCCTCCGCCTCCCCCCTCCTTTCCCCGCTCGGTGGCTCGACAACGATTTGGGAAATGAAGGGAGGAGGGAACTACTTTCCTGAAACTTGCTATGCTGCACACGACTTCGAGTTGCAGTGATTCGCCCGGAGGCCGCAGCTTTTAGCCCTACCCACACGCCCTCACGGCCCGGGTACTGCGCTCGGCAACCGCACCCCGTGCCCGCTCTGGCCCCCGGGGTAGGCGGGCGGCCGGGAGAAGTCGCCAGGGACTACTTCGCCTCCTTCTCCCGTGGGCGCCCCCGGTTCGGGCAGCGGCGGCGGAAGGAGCGGGCGGCGTGAGCGCTTCCGCCGCCCCCCTCACGGCTCCCCTCTGGCGGGTGTGAGGAGCTGGCCCGCCGAGCTGCTGGTGGGCACTGGCTGGTGGGGGACGTGCGGCCGCTCTCCCGCTGCTTCCCGGGACCCTGTCTCCTGGGCGCGCCCGCTCTTCTCCGACCCGGGTGGGGGAGATCGGCTCGCCTGCCCTGGCCTCACACGCTCCCCGCCGCCCCCTCCTCCCCCTGCTGGAGGCGTCCCGACTGGAGCGTGTCTGGAGGAATCCGCCGCCGCGAGGCCCCTCGCCCGGTCCGGCTCGTGCCTGAGGACCGCTCCGGCCGCCTGCGGGCGCTAAGCGGGCAGCCGGCGGCGAGGTGGGAGATGGTGGGGTGGGCTCCGGCAGGACCGTGCCGCCGCCGCCCGGAGCCTGGGCTCGGCACCCTCCCGCCGGCCCCCACCGAACGCAGCTCTGCTTCCTCCTCGCCGCATCCCTGAGGGAAGCGCCGCCTCTGCTCCCGGGTTCTCCGCCCGCCCGCTCCTTCCTGGCCGGACCCCGCCGCGCTCCACCCCGGTGGCGGGAGGAGCAGCTCTCCAGTCAGCCTTCGCAGCCCCTCTTCCCTTTTTCCTTTCCACCCACCCTCCCCGGCCTCCTCGGATCCCTTGGCTGGGCGCTGAGGCGGAGGAAGAGGCTGGGGTCGCCACGGCGGAGGTTGTTGCCGCCACCCCCCTGCGGGGGTGGCCGGGGTTCCCGGCTGGGGGGGCACCGTTCCGGGTGAGGCATCCACCATGGTGAGGCCCCTGAGCCGCTGCCCCCGCGCCCCCCCGGCCGCCGCTGCCTCCTGCCCCTCGGTGCTGCCGCTGCTCCTCCGCTTGCTGTTGCTCCTCCATCTCCAGATCGGATCGCGGTGAGGGAAAGATGAGCGAGGAGACGGCGACTTCTGACAACGAGTAAGCGCCTCATTGATCTTGATTAGTAACCCCCCCCCCCCATCCTTCCGACCCCTCTGAGACTTGGATGCCGGAAAGCTTGCAAGCTTGGAGAGTTCGGTGCATCTTGTTCTGGAGATAACATTTGATTTCTTTAGCCGTTTAATGGCAGCACCCTCCACTGCCCCCCCCCCCCCCGCATTTAGTTGCTTACTTCTGGGGGAGGGTATTGAGTGTTGGGGTGGGATGGCAATTGTACGTCCAGGAGATGGAGTAATGTGGACGGATGGTGGCGGGGTAGAAATTACCTCTTTGCCTCGAAGACCCCCCCCCCCCCCGGCCTGTTCTTTTTCACTTTAGCATACCGTAAGCCAACATACCCTGAATATCCATCCTGCTTCCTTTATAGCTATTTTACTTGGAAACTAACGTGTGGGAGCACCTCCTGCAGCAAACTGCTCTTGAATCTTAATTCGATGAGTCAGTGACTCTTAAATACCGATTAAACCTCCCCCCTCCCCCCCTTTTAAACTTACGACCTGTAAGCTTCATGTAAAAAATGGAACTAGGGAAACATTTTTAGAATTTAATAGCATGAAGGACACCTGGAGTGTGGGAGACGTTGAACTCTTATATTTTACCTTTGCGAGTGCTGGGCATGTCTTTATCAGGGGCATAGAATGTTGAGTGTTAATAATTATCCTTCAGCTGTATTGAGAAACACCATTTACGTTGATTTAGCAGTATTTACATGGCAGAATACGTTGATGACTTCATTCATTAACTTCTAGAGTGTCCTGGCTTAAGTTTTTGTTTATTTGGGCTGTTTGTTTTCCAAACGAAGTACGTTGCCTTTTAAATATTTTGTTTTAACGTAACGGCTGCCTGAAAGAATAATGGTGCGGTAACAGTTTTTACTGAGACCGGATTTAATTCCGTGCAGAATATTTGCATCCGTTCTCTTGTAATTAAGTTCAAGTTTTGTTTATCTTTGGAGGATTGGAAAGAGTTAAGAGAGTTAGGACTAGTCCTAGGATGCATTCCTTTAAATAAAGTGCATTCCTCGAGTCAGACCTTTTTGAGAGAACTTTAAAATCCAAAGCCTAGGCCCGTTTAACATAAAATAGCTTGAGAAATGCCAAGCAGCGTTTCTCCTCGAACCTCCACCCCCCTCCCCCCACCAGCACACTCTTCTGATGAGCGGGTGTGGGAGAAGGTAGATTGCTGCAGTGTCAGTGCAGTCTGGAAGCAGAAGTGGCCGCCATGTTCTCTCTCTTTTTGTGAATCGCCCTCATTTGCATAGCACACTCTTCATTCATAAAAAAATAATTAAACATCCATCACCTTGGACATTTTGAAAGGATTTCCCAGGACAAAAATTCAGAGCTTTGACTGTCTGTCCTCATGCAGATTTTTGAGTTCAGGAAGTAAGGAGAATTCGAAGTTATAGGTTAAATTCAAAAACATACGCACACACAAACAACTACCCCTGTTCTCAGAATGTTGACACAGTTATGTGGGAAATATCAGTTCGGGGAGGTGCTGGGATCACGTGATCGCCTCCATTCATAAAATACCTGGCTGTCCATTCACAGTGCAGTACACTGTCTCACTGCCTTCCGCAGATTAGACCTACTTTGAGAGAGATCAAGAAGTATCTCAGATAACCCTTAGTTAGGGGAAAAACTGCTAAAAATCCTGAACGGAAGGACGATAATTTTTACTGGCATCTTTTAAGAAAGTAGCCTGGATCAAAATGTCAAATTCTGTTTTTAGAGATGGGAAAAGACTAATTACCATATTTAAAGTAAAATATTAATATTTCGTTTCTGGATACATCTAATAGAAAAACAAATGAGGGAATGTGAATTGACACATGAGTAAAATATATTGTTTCTAAATGGGCTCTTTTTCTAATACTTGCTATGGACAGATTAAGAATGCAAATTTTTCATGTAGTGATATTGGTGGATGATATTGCTGTTACACTGAAAATGAGTAAAAATTCCCAGTACTTAAATCCCAAAGATGTTGATATTTGAGACACCAAAAGGCAAGTTGGGAGGGTTGCCTTTTTTTTTTTAATTAAAAAAAATTAAAAGTTGTTGATGTAGGACAACTTGGAAATTACCTCACTCACCCAGACCTTTAGGATTCTATTTTCGTAAATTTATCCTGCATTATTAATACGTTATTCCCTAGAGGCTCTGTTATATTAGTTTTGGTAGAACAAAAAAAATGTTTTAGCATATATATTTTTTATGAGATGTTAACACTTCATGGGGACAGAACTCTTGGGGGTTTTATTAAAAAAAATTTTTTTTAATTTTAGGAAGTGTTCATCTGGTAATCAGTTTTATTAGAGCCAACATTGTACATTAGCTAAGCAAAAAGTGTGAACTTCTTTGGAATATAGTTTTTATTCCAATAATTTATCTTATCTTTAATATTTAATGTTTTGAAACAGTAGTTTATTACTTATCATTGTATATAGTATGAAGAAACAAAAGATATATGTATGTTATGGCACATGCCCTTAAAGCCTCAGCATTGTAAGACTCCCCTGTAATATGGATTTTATCTGGGCCTTAAATATATTTTTTTCTACCTTCTTTTCTCCTTTTTTAGAAGCCATAATCAATAGGAATTTATTTACATTAGACACTGTTCTTAACACTTAAATTTTTTTTTCACCTGATTTCAACCTTTAAAAGAGTGAAAATCACCAATATTTTGGGAAACCATTAACTTTTTCTAGGTAACCATTGTGAAAAATCGAGTGAGGCCTTTAGAGGCCTCATTTTGAAATCCTCTAATATATGCTCTATTATTTGAAATTAGAGTTCTGTTTGGAGAAATAGCTCTCAAAAGTTGATTGTGAGTGTATATTTAATCAATAATTAAGAATCTATTATGTGTAAGAGTTTATCTTATGCAGTGCCAAGTTTGAGGAAGGGTTGGTAAAAGTCTTCTTTTCCATCCTTCAGTAATAACTGGAACTGATTTAAAGTGTCATTAAAAAAAAAAACAAAAGGGGCGCCTGGGTGGCTCAGTTGGTTAAGCGACTGCCTTCGGCTCAGGTCATGATCCTGGAGTCACGGGATCGTGTCCCGCATCGGGCTCCCTGCTCGGCAGGGAGTCTGCTTCTCCCTCTGACCCTCCCCACTCTCATGTGCTCTCTCTCATTCTCTCTCAAATAAATAAATAAAATCTTAAAAAAAAAAAAAAAACAACTTTCCTCCTTGCAAAAGTAGTAATTTCAGATAATGTACAAAATAGTCCTTAAAGGGAGTGAATAATAACTATTTGTGTATCTGTTACTCAGATAACAAGTCTTAACATTTGATATACTATAATCAAACCTTTCCTATGATGTTGATGTAGAATCTTATTCATTTATTGGATTTTTACTATGTGCCATGCACTATGATGATTTTTTTCTGTATTATTTTATGTATATACATGTATTCTTTATAGAGTGGAATTGCATAGTAGAAACTTCATACCCAAATATATTGTGACCCTTTTCCTATGTCATTAGAACATAGTTTTTAATGGCTACATTATGGTTCAGTGTATAACATACATTAGTTTTAACCAGTCTACTATCGTTGGATAATCTTTTATTCCTGAACAGTGCTGCATTTGATCCTGAGTTCTGTCCTCATCCAAATCTTTTACTCTTTCCTTAAGATACTCTAGGAATGGAGTTAAAGGAGATGCAAACTTTAAGTTGTTCTTTCTGCTACGTTGCCCTCTAGAAAAGGAAAACTCACATGAGAGTGCTTGTGTCTTGAAATATCTGTCCAGTTCTCTTTGAAAACATTTTTGCCAATTTTGAAGGTGGAAATGAGATCTTGTTCCTATTTTTAAAATGTGCTGGATGGTAAAATAAAATTGATTAAAAAAACCCCCAAAACTTGTTAGGTTGTTTTGGGCAACCATGCTGTTTTTAAATATCATATTACAAATAGAATTAAAGTGATCGTACAAAAGTTTTGCAGATAGTTTACTTAACTCTTACCAATTCTTATGTAGTATGGTGTAATGTAAAGAGCATTGGACTTGGAATTGGGAGATGCCTTTCTGTCCCAGCTGTCACTAATTATTCTGTGATTCTGGACAAGTACAGCCTCTGTGGGCCTCAGTTTGCTCATTTCATTAGAGCAATTTGAACTAAGCATCATTATAGGCCCTTCCTGTACTAAATTACCCTAAAATAATACAGTGATAGGCACATTACAAGTCACTAGACTTGTAACATGTGTATTTGTTAATCAATTATTTTTTTGATTAATTTTATTATATTGTTGTTTTTGACATATTTAAGCAAATGAAAGACTTCCAGTAGAGATCTGGTAAGATACTGAAGTAAAAGCATGAATTTTGAAGAGCCAAGATAAAAAATTTGGAGACAATTGGTAGTACATTCATAATCTTCTAAGGTTTTATTATTTGGGGCTTAATAGCCACATGTCTTTGATAATATATATACCTCACAGATGGTGAACTTTGTACTGCTCTTTTTTTTTTTCTTTTAAATAAATATGGCCTCTGGATGAATAAGAGAACAGAAGGCTATTGGGCTTAAACACCAACTTGAGTAGTTCTAAGAGGAATACACTAACAAGAGACCAGCTCTCATGCTTTACTTAATGGCTAAGAAGTGTCAAAAGTAAGACTTTTCATTTGGTTATTCATACTAGTCATATTAACCTAAGACGAAGGGATAATTTTACACTTAGTTTAAGAAGTTAACACAGATAATGAATTTTTTCATCCTTTAATAGTTAGATTTAATTCACTATTTATGACAAGTTTTATGTCTTAGCTGCATCTCATTTTAGAGTCAAGAGCCAGTCATTAGAAATCCCTGAGATGTTTTTGTGGCACTCAGAATGGTTTGAAATGAAAAAGATCTATTCATGTATTTCTGTTTAAATGTAGTTCATTATTTTTGTTAAAGCATAGTTCATTAGTAATGGATCTTAGACTGAGGTGTTAAATTGCTTCAGACATAGGGTTCTTAGAATTAAGAGTGTTTTTACTGATCTCTAATTGAAACTTGTTTACATTCATAATTGAAGGAAATTCCAACAAACCATAGCAGCATTAGAGATACTTGTGACAGCAGTTAGTTTCCTAGGGCTGCTGTAATGTGACAAAGTACCACAAACTGGATAGCTTAAAACAACAGAAATTTATTGTTTCAATTTTAGAGGTTGGAAGTCCAAAATCAAGGTATTGGCAGGGCCATGTTCCCATTAAACCGGTAGGGGAATCCTTCCTTGTCTCTTCCTGGCTTCTGGTGGTTGATGGCAATCTTTGGCATTTTTGGCTTGCAGCTGCCTGATTCCATTTTCTGCGTTCATCATCACGTGATGTTCTGCCTGTGTGTCTCTGTGTCTTCAAGCGGCCATGTGACACTAGTCTTATTGGATTAGGTCTCTTCTACTCCAGTGTGACCCCCTCTAAATAAATTACACTTGTAGTGACCCTATTTACAAGTAAGGTCATGTTCTGAGGTAGAGGGTTAGAACTCAACATGTTTTTTTAGAGGGATACTATTCAACCTATAACACCAATATAAGTCAGATTTTTTTTCTTATAGTACAGTTGCTGTTCATTTGTTACAGATTTATTGAAATAATGCTTTGAGTCGTCACTACTTTGAAGTTATAGTAGGGACGCCTTGCTGGCTCATTCAGTAGAACAGGCGATTCTTGATCTCAGGGTTGTGAGTTCAAGCCCCCTGTTGGCTGTAAAGCTTACTTAAAAATAAATAAATAAATGAAGTTATGGTTATTAAACCATTGGGAGAGCTCATATATAAATGTTAATAAAGCACGGATATTACTATGTCAAAATTAAAAATATTTTGATAGTTATTTCAGTATAATTGATTCTTTTATAATCCTATGTATTTTGTTTTAGGCCTTTAATATTATTTTGAGAAGGGGGATATAGCCTTCATCAGACGGCCAAAGAAGTCTATTGGCACAAAAGGTTAAAATCTCCTGCTATAGACAGAGGCCCAGAAGGCTGAACTCAAAGATAGAGTTTATAAAATTGGAAGATTAAGAAACATGAATGGTAAAATGAACAAGTCCAACATACAGCTAACAATTCCAAAAGAAGAGATCATGGAGGAGAGGAAATATTCAGAGATAATGGCTGAGAATTTTCAAGAAGTAGCAAATCAAACCCAATTCAGTGAACTAACTACGAAACAAAGCCTCATAGTCAAACTGGGTTTATCTTGAGATTTCATGAATGCATCAACATCAGAAAATTGATGTAGTTTTATCACATTTGAAGATTAAGGAAGAGAAATAATACAATCTTAAATGCCAGAAATGCAGTATTGTCATTCAGTCTCTGCCCATAATATGGAAGTAAATGTTTATGATTTATAGATTTATAGTATGGGTTCATAAATGTAGATTTATATTACTTTTCTCCTTCCTAGAATTTTAGACTTAATATTTCTCATTTAAAAAGAGGGTATTAGGGGTGCCTGGGTGGCTCAGTCGTTGGGCATCTGCCTTCGGCTCAGGTCATGATCCCGGGGTCCTGGGATCGAGCCCCACATCGGGCTCCCTGCTCAGCGGGAAGCCTGCTTCTCCCTCTCCCACTCCCCCTGCTTGTGTTCCCTCTCTCACTGTGTCTCTCTCTGTCAAATAAATAAATAAAATCTTAAAAAAATAAAAATAAAAAGAGGGTATTGGATATGGTCAACTTTAGGATAGCTTTTAGTATAAGAGTTCTAGAATCCTAAGTAATGTTCTTTGTACTTCTGAAATCCCCATTTAATATATCATTTCTGTTACTCATAAATGTAGGATTGACTGGTGGAAATTACCTTGTGTCTGAAACTTTTGAATTACCTTAGAAGGCATTTTCTTTCTACATTTAGAAGGCAAAGAATAAGCTTTAGTGAATTCAAAAGTAATTGAAAATTAAATTTTAATATAATGCCAGTTTTACAATTTTATTTTTAAATTGTATGTGTATAACAGGGATTATAGTTTAGATAAAGGCCATTATGATTTGGAATGTAGACTGTAATTGTTTTCCTAGAAATATTTATAATGATACTCTTACATATGATTAGATGCATCTTGTTTGTTCACCTGATTAGAGATTATTTTAACAAATACAATTTTTGGCTTCTCTATATTAGTATCCTGTAGTAGGATTACAAAAATTTAGATGGAATTTAGTGAATTGTGGTTTTTCTGATACCACTTTATCAAAGTTAACATAACTTATCATATCAGAATGTTTTATTTGGCATAAAGTCACCAAACTTTTTTGTTGTTGTTGTGAATCACATTGACTTTTTGAGTTTGGAATTAGGGGTCAATTTTGGGTTTGCTCTCTTAATGATATGTAAAAGCATTTCAGAATTTTAGTTGCCTGAATTATATTTATGGATTTCTTAATTTTTCAGGACAGATACCATTAGTAACTTTTCCTTCAGGAATTTCAGTGCAGTGACATTTGAGTGTCTGCTAGGTACTTGACATTTCCTTAACCCTGGAGATGCAAAGATAAGTAAAACCTGATAACTGCATTCACTATCCAACAAGGGAACTAGATCCCTCTGAAATGTGATGTGGGTCTGTATATGAAGTTCTTCAAGGCTCAAGGAGAAAGTGATTATGCCTGGCTGTGGATGGCAGTGTGGGAGTTGTGTGAAGGAAGGCTTCAGAAAAGAGGTCGAATATTAGGAGTCAGTCAGAGATAAGGATAATGGAAAGGGAAAAGGCATTTCAAGAAGGGAGGGTAAAAACAAAACAAGAACAAGCATGAAAGGAGAAATGGAAAGTTGGGAGAAAAGCAGTAATTTTTTGGATACACTTATTTGCAGGAGTGGTGGGGGGAGAACATTATATCAAAAACTAATGATGTACTATACCTTGGCTGACTTTAAATTAAAGAATAAGAACGTTGGAGGCAATTGTGAGAAGTCTGGATTTGTGCTTACGTTGTATCAGCAACCTTGGGGCAAGGGTGCTGGCTAGCCCTGGCGTATGACACCCACAAGATGAACGTGAAAGAAGCTCCTGAAAATCAGTTTTTCTTTTCTTTTAAAAGATTTTATTTATATGAGAGAGAGAGACAGCGAGAGAGGGAACACAAGCAGGGGGAGTGGGAGAGGGAGAAGCAGGCTTCCCACTGAGCAGGGAGCCTGATGCGGGGCTGGATCCCAGGACCCTGAGATCATGACCTGAGCCGAAGGCAGACGCTTAACCACCCAGGTGCCCCGCTTTTTCTTTAAGTAGGCTCTACACCCAGTGTGGAGCCCAACGTGGGGCTCAAACTCACCACCTTGAGATGAAGACCTGAGCCGACAGGGCGCCTGGGTGGCTCAGTGGGTTAAGCGTTTGGGGCTCAGGTCATGATCCCAGGGTCCTGGGATAGAGCTCCCCCATCGGGTTCTCTGGAGCCTGCTTCTCCCTCTCCCTCTGCCCGCTGCTCCCCCTGCTTGTGCTTACACGAGCGCTCTCTCTGTCAAATAAATTAAAAAAAAAAAAAAAAAAAAAAAGACCTGAGCTGAGATCAAGAGTCGGATGCTCAACCAGCTGAGCCACCCAGGTGCCCCGGAAGTCAGTCTTTCTTGACAAGATGAGAAAATTTATTTTAATTGGTCAGTGATAACAATTTTGAACAGAGTCCTCATTAATTTTTCAGATAATGCACTGAGTTCAAAGAAAATATGTTCTTTGAGCTACCCTCCTTCACTCCCAACTTCAAGTCTTAGGTCAGTAAGGATACTTAATGAGAAGCACCAGTTTAAGTCTTTATCATGTAGGCAGTGCAGAACTACTAATTTAAGTGAGGGAGTGATACCAGATTTGTGTAGAAAGCTGAATACTGGGATTCACTGGGACAGTTGATTGAAGGGAGAAGAAGATGAACTACAAATAATGAGGAAGATGTAATAATCAAGGCAAAACAGCTGGAAGTAGTGCATTTGGAACTGTTGGGGATGAATTTGTGGGGCAGTTCAGATGTCCAGATGATTCCTTGACTGTATGTGAAGGAATGAGTAGAAGGAGTGTGGGACGACTTCAGCATTTTAAATTTGGGCCTCTGTGATGCTTTTAAATGGAGTGGGAAGAGGCAGAGGTTTTTAATGGGAGAACATCTCAGTTTTGGCTTTTTAAAGCCTGCCTACCTATAGGTATCAAGGTAGACGATGTCTTATAAGGTGTTTTAAATATAGGTTTGGTGTTCCCAAAGAAGGTTGAGAGGGTAGAGTTAGAGGTAATGTCTTCGGCATATGTAATATTTGAACCAGGGGAAATTGCCCAAGAAGAATATTAAGTAGTAGTGGGAGGATGAATGGTGAGAAACAGCAATGTTTTTAAGAGACACTAAAAATTCTTTTTTATTATTATTATTTTTTATTATTTTTATTATTTTTTAAAGATTTTATTTATTTATTTGACAGAGAGAGACACAGCAAGAGAGGGAACACAAGCAGAGGGAGAGGGAGAAGCAGGCTTCCCGCGGAGCAGAGAGCCCAATGCAGGGCTCAATCCCAGGACCCTGGGATCATGACCTGAGCCGAAGGCAGATGCTTAACGACTGAGCCACCCAGGTGCCCCGAGAAAAAAACATTTAAGGAAAGGTTGGGTAAAAGGTAGAACAAAGTCTAGGAAAGAGAAGTCTATCAGACTTTTTTATTGTTTGTCATACGCTGTGCTAGATTTAATCCTTCTAATGACCATGCGAGCTAAGTATTATCCATAGTTTACAGAGGAGATAACTGAGACTTAAGAGTGGCTTAGTAACTTGCCCATAGCCACAAAAGGGAATAAGTGGTAGAACGGAGATCCAAATTGCATTGCATTTGTACCATACTGTATGCCATACAATTAATGGCCAGACTTGATTTTAAAGAAAAAAGGTTGAAGTGATATGGAGACACATATAACTGACGGCTGTTTTAAGGGACTGTAAGTTTTGGTAAAGTTAAAGAGCATGTAGAATAGAAGTGGGAAAAATCGAAAGATACTGATCAGAGAACATAGACTCCAGAGTAATGACAGATGAGAGAATATTAAAGTAGAAAAAGTTGTTGGAGTAGAGGAGCCAGGATCTGCTAGGAGATTTATTAAAAAAGGTCAACAATATTTAAGTTGCTAGGTTGGATGGTACCAGGAGTTGAGGTGGAAAGGAATCTTGAGCCAGCACCAATGTATTTAATGTGTGTGTGGATTGAGTGACTTAGAGTGGAAGTATGAATGCTGACATCTGCCTCTACTATTTGAAGAGACTGGAATTAGGATTTTGGAATTGGAAGTTGAAGATGGAGGGTGCCAGCGGGAGGAGGATAAGAGAGGGAAAGGTTTAGCTGGAAAGAGTTGAGAGTATTGGAAATGATAGGATCTCATGTAATAATGGTCCTAAGGAATGAGGGATGTTGGGAATTAGGGATGTTGGGAGTTAGAGAAAGGAAGATAGACATGTGAATAAATTTTCTAGATTGGGATTTTATTGAGAACTTTAAGGTTTTCTGAGAGACTAACCAAGATGGTGACTGATACTGTATGGTTTTATCCAGATACATTATACTGTCTTTGGCAGAAGGTTTTGTATTTGGGGGGGTACTCTAGTCTTAATGTAATCAGAAAGTCCTTTTCAAAACAAAATTCACTAATTACATTTTTATGATTAACTTGGTGTTCAGAATTAACATGGTCCTGCAGTTACTGGTGACTGCCACATTAAGACTATGGCAAATCACATAACATGTCTTTGTGCTTGATTCTCCATCTGTAAAACCAGGATAGTATGTCACTACTTCAAGGGATGTTAAGATAAAGTAACCTCCTCCTCCCCCAACATTTTTTGATTAGAGATAAGAGAATATTAAAAAGAACTTTTAGTTCTTGAGAAGAAAGGTACTATGTTCATGAAGTAATCAGTGCTCATTTTCATTTAGCCCAAGGTAGGGTTACTTTTAAAAGAGGATTATTGACTTGTTGGAAAAATTGTATTTCAAATTAAATGTTAAAGAAGCAGCTTTTTGTAAAAACTTAAAATCTAAAAATTCCAACAAGCAAAAAATAACAAATCTATGTTGTGAACATTTTCTTTTATGTTCTGAGCAAAGAATGTGAGAAGAGGTAGCTAGATTAGTAACTAGTGTTGGACAGGACGCAAGGCAAACACCTGGCTCCAGCCAGTTTTTTGTCTGATACTTAATACAACTAATTATATAAGGAGTATATTTCTAGAGTTTGCTAATTAAAGCAATTTTAATACCTGAGTACATTTTGGAAATATATTTGACATCTGTCATCTTCAGTGGAAAAAGTCATCTTTCTCAGAAAAATATCATTATATGGAAGGCATAAAATCTATTTTTGTGGGAGAGAAGGTAGAGAGGAAGTTTTTTTTCAGCTTATTAAAATTTAGACATTTACTTTTTTGCAGCTATAATCAAACTAAGATTTCTACTTAATAGGTGAGATGGGCTAAATCTGCTAGTTAGCATTTCATTGCTCTGGATTTAGTCTGTTAACTTTAATTTGGGCAGGTAAAGGTCTGTAAACTTATGTTCATTTTAGTCACCAACAATGAAAGCAAAAATCTGTTTACATTTTCGTGTAGCCTGATTAGCTTATTATTCTGAAACTGTAATTTGTTAATTAAAAAATTGTTGCTTTAGATACATAATTACTGAAACTTGATTTAGGAATGAATTTGAAGTCTATGAATTAAGATCTTGAATGAACATAAATCAGGAACTTAAAAATATGATGAAAATTATATATACTTTTTCTCTTAAGAATTATTTAATCCAAAAACCCAGACTTACTTAACTTAGTAAAAGTTAAGAACATATGCCAAATAACTTTAGTAACTATATCAAATTAAGATATTCTTCAACTCCATATTTTGATCACCTTAAAAAGAAAGGGGAGAGACACAAATGAATAAGACAAGCTAGCCTATAACCACCTTAGTTTTCCTTAGCAGTTTTCTGTCTCACTGCTTCAGGAAAGAGCAAACTTAGCTTCTAAGTGAGCCAAAAGAAAAATAATTTAACCTGAAGTTATATAGACCCTATTGCTGTCCAGTCTGAACCTGTATCATGTGTACAAGGTCACAGCATACACCACATAAAAGTAGTTTGACTTATAATTACTGGCTAACTTTGAGTCCATTTTTACATTTACCTTGTCTCAAATCAATTTAACTAGATAGGAGGAGGAAAACAGTGAAACTGAACTGAATTCTTTTAATTGAGTGGTATGGTCTGAATATTTGTGTCCTCCTGGGAACCCATGTTGAAATTCTAACCCTCAAAGATGATATTAGGAGGTGGGGAGGTGGGGTCTTTGACAGGTGCTTAAATATTGAGGGTGGAGCCCTCCTTGAATGGGATTAGTGCCTTCAGAGGCTCCAGAGAGAGGCTTTGGAGAGATCCTAGCGCCTTCTACTATGCGAGGTCACAAGAGAAAAGGCCTCAGCTGTGAACCAGGAAGAAGGCCCTCAGCCGACCAACTATCCTGGCGCCTTGATCTAGGACTTGCCGGCCTCCAGAACTGCTAAGAAATAAATTTCTCTTGTTTATAAGCTACCCAGTCTGTGGAGTTTTGTTATAGAAGCCTGAATGGACTAAGACTGACTTTTCTTTGTTCTGGGGAGGACAAGGAGCAATAATTACCTCAAAGAAAGAAATTAAAAAATCACAATTTTCAGTTGCTTCTAGTTCCATACATATAATTTTTATTTGTTTTAACAGTGTATGTACAAATGTTTATTCATTTTCACCTAATATCCTAAAAGAATTTCTGTGCTTATGCATAGTGTTTTTAGTAATTATTATAATTTTAATGCTTGTAATATTTCATCAAGTTGTACTATAAGTTTACACAGCTATTATCTTATTAGTGAAAACTTGGTTTCCAGCTCTTCGCCTTAATAAGTAAGTAACATTGTAATGAGCATTTTTTTTTTGCATGTAATTGGTTTTTTTTTCTTTCCAATTTCTTAGGATGAATTTACAGGAGGGAGATAACTATGTCAAAGAGTATTAAGTTTTTTTTTTAATTCTTGATACGAATTGCTGCTTCCAAAAATTCATACTTTTTTTTTACTATTGTGGATTATTTATAAATGAAACTCATTCTCAGATTTCTTAGATTCAATTTTTGTTTTTTCTTTTTACTATCTTGCAGTTTTTTTGTATAGCTCCCAGTACATAATTGACAGCTAATATTTGAGTGATTATCAGCATTGTCTTAAAATTATCTTATGGATTTAGTCTTCAGAGCAACCATTTTATTTTTTTATTTTATTTTTTCCTTTTTGAATATTTTTTTTAAATTTTATTTTATTATGTTATGTTAGTCACCATACATTACATCATTAGTTTTTGATGTAGTGTTCCATGATTCATTGTTTGCGTATAACACCCAGTGCTCCATTCAATACGCAGAGCAACCATTTTAAATGTTGTTACAATTACTATGCTTCCATTTACAAAGATGAGGAAACGGAGGCTTAGCAAAAAGTTAAGGAACTTGGCAAAGATTATATCGCTTTGTGCCCACCCCCTCTTCTGTATAAAACCATAGTGCTGGTCAAGACTTTGTAGTTAAAAATGCCATCTTATGAACTACAGTGTATAAGGGATGTTGTCCTCCAAGGATGCATCTATTGGTACTAAAGATTTACATTTATGTTCAGCTTATTATTTCATGAAAATAAAAGATAATAACTGAAAAGCATAGAAATCCTCAGGGGAGTGAATTTCAAGGTCGAGTTGTGAGGAATTTCAGGGGAATTCAGATTAGAATTGCTGTAGCTAGATATTAGTAAGTGTTACATCCTTACCTCTTAGATTTCTTCACTGAAGGGTTCCAAATGATAAGGGAATGCATCCCAAAGCAGCCTTAAAAAGGTGTAACATTGTTTTGAAATCTAGTAATAGATCTTAACGATACATGTAAACTTGCATTTTAATCAATACTGTAGTTGTATTTCCAGTACGAAATGCTTCTAGTTATTTATATTAGAGAAAAATGGAAAGCTTTTTAACCATCAAATCTTTGCATATTTATATCCTGTGGCATTATGTGTCTCTACCTCATGTGGCACATTCCTGGGAGGAAGTGTATTCTGGTGAGAGGCAGCATTTGACATACATCAGGGTGTTGCTCTTGAGTGAAGGGCATGATTGTGTCCTGTAATTATAGTGGCTGCCATTTTCAAACAAGTGGAACCTTTCAATCCAGCAAAAATTAATATAAACTTTATAAAGTACAAAAACAATATTGTAGGAAACTAGGAAGACAATGGGAAATTACCCATTGAAAATTTTTTTCTGCACTTATTTATAGTAAAAGTATTATAAAAGCAACAATATATAGAAGCGATCTTAAATTTAAAATTTGTTTCTATAAAAGCTTCAGGTTATACAATTTATATAGACAGTGAATTACCTATATTAGAAAGAATAGAATTGTGCTAATTGGTACTCTAGAAAATATGGAAAGCTGCATAGAAAAGAAAACTCAGATTCTGGTCTCAGTTTTACCATTTACTTAAGTGACTTAGAACAAATCTTTTAGTGTCTGTGCTAATGAGGACAGTAATCTTTTCCCATTCATAAATACTTTTTCATGAAAAATGTAAATAAATAGATTTATTTAAAGATGAGTTTTGATATACTTGGAAAAAGGAGGGTTTTCTAGAGGATTGGAATACAAAAGGGAGGTAGAGCAGAAGGCACACAGAAAAATAAAAGGTTTTTAGCTCTTCTAAACTAGATAGGAAACCCTAAAACCTTAGGGAGAGGAAGAAAGCTAAGGAAAACCCTAAAAACTTCCTCTCCCTAAAATTTTAGGGAGAGGAAAAAAGCTAAGGAAAATGAGCCTGGGCCTGTTTTGGGAGCCACATGAAATCTGTATAAGAAGTGTGTTAGCTAAGTTAAAGGTTATATAACCTATATATTGGGAAGCTTTGTAAAATATCTGCATAGTTAAAATCAGACTATGAACATTTGAGTGGTGTATCAAATGGTTTAGAAAAATTACCTTTTACCAAAAATACTATTTGCAACAAGACTAAATTCACAAGGATGTTGAGATCATATAGGGGAAGGGGAGAGTTCCTAAACGTTTTTAATTTTTTTTTTTTAAAGATTTTATTTATTTGATAGAGCGAGAGAGCACAAGCAGGGGGAACAGTAGAGGGAGAGGGAGAAGCAGGCTCCCCACCAAGCAGGGAGCCCGATGTGGGGCTCAATCCCAGGACCCTGGGATCATGACCTGAGCTGAAGGCAAATGCTTAACCATCTGAGCCACCCAGGCACCCCAACATTTTTAATTTGATCAGGGGATGGTAAATAAGAATTCATTATACAAGACTCATTATTTTAAAAAGATAGATATTATTGATATTCTGTTATTTGAGCATGCTTGCTTTATTGTTTTATTAATGAAGTTGAGGTAATTTTAAGAATTTTCGTAGGCTCATATGTTAAAACAGTATTTGGTACACGGTAAGCACTGTTTGCCTATACGCATTCAGGTATGGCCTCAGTCTTAACCTTATTAAGTTTTTAAGTTCATTCCTCATTTTAATTCATTGTCTCTCACAGTTCTTTCCAAATCGTTCTATTACTTTACTGAAAGATACTTTTTTCTCTCCTAAAATTTTCCTTATTTCCATTTTCTACCACTTAGCCCTTATTAGAATCCTTTAAGAATCTAACCCATCATTTCCAATAAAATTTCCTTTGCTGGTGGGAAGATTCTGTTTGTAAAGGCTATCCAATATGGTAGCCACTGTGTGGCTCTTTGGCTGATGAGTACTTAAAATGTGGCTTGTGGGACTGAGGAACTAAATTCTTAATTTAATTTAGATAGCCACATGTAACTAGTAATTCCTGGATTAGATAGCATGGATCCTGAGAATTTCTAATCTTTCAGTCCCAGCAAATTTTTAAAAACAATGACGTGTGCTCTATTCAATCTTAGCCAGTTTGTTGAAGAAATTTCTAATTTTTTAAACAGGGAGGTAGCATAGGTAGTACATAAGCTTCTTCCAAAGTGTGGTATGTAAGATAATTTTAGTTGTTTCATAAACATGACATTAAATTAAGTTGACAAGTTATCCTTTATACTTTTTGCATCTTAATTAAGAAAAAAGGTTTGTTTGTGTGGTATGTTTAATAAGGAGTAGTATCAGCCTCAATCTCTGGTAGACAGCCAATACAGTAAAAGCCAAACTATTAAATTTTATAGTTACCATCTCTTTATGGCTTGTGATTTGTTGTTGTGTTGTTGTTGTTTTAAATTGGCTGTAGTAATAAAAACCTTTCAGGAACATTTTTTGGATAATATATGTGGCACCACATATAAGGCGAAAAATTGATGATGGTAGTGAATGTCAAAAACAAATTTGTGACATACGGATGTAGTGGAAGGAGAATTGGATTGGTAGACAATCAGGAGCCCTCTTGTGACACTAGTTTGCTGGGGCGGTCTGTCTTTTTTAGGTACGGTTTCTGCTTTGGCGAAATGGGGAAAGAGGTTGGTTTAGAGTGAGAAGAGATTTAAAAGTTTTAAATAATTCCTGTATAGTTAACATACAGTGTTGTATTAGTTTCAGAGATTTACATTTTTAAGTGTACTTTATGCTATAATAACGATAAAGCGTACCATTTTAGACAGAAGCTAAGATGTTTTAAGTATTTTGCTGTATGTCAAACATGAATTACCTCAGTTAATCCTTCAGTCCAAAGCAGTTTACACATAACTGTCATTCCTTTTTAAAAAAACCTTTGGTGCACAGAATTGGCTTAATCATTATCTTGGTTCATACTGACATCATTGGTTTATGCATGGACCTTTGTAGCCTATTATTTTAGTTTTTCATTTACTTGACAAATACCCTTTCACAGTACAATCCAAGAATCAGGACATTAATGATAACTAACATTTACCTAATGTGCTTCTATTCATATTCCCTTGACTTCTTTCTTCTCAGAAGTTACTCTATACTGAGTTATGTGTTCCTGTTTCCTTACTATTTAAGAAAAAAGGTTTTATCACTTATATGTATGATTAGAATTTGTATTCACAACCTTCTATAACCTACAACTTGAGGTACTTTCTTGACTGTAATATTAAAACTAAATATTAGAATTAGTATCCACTGAAGCTAATAAAGATGAGAATCATAGACAATAAAGTTATGTAGGATTGTTATTGATCAGGAAGTTCAGTCGTTTTGGTTTTTAATCATCTGAAATCACACCGGAAAATATATATTTTTTTGAGTCCTTTTTTTTCTTTTCCAAATTTTTATTTAAATTCTGGTTAGTTAACATATAGTGTAATATTGGTTTCAGGAGTAGAATTGAGTGATTCATCCTTACATATAACACCCAATGCTTATCATAACAGGTGCCCACCTTAATGCCTATCACCCATCTAGCCCATCCCCCAGCCACCTCTGTCCATCAACCTTCAGTTTGTTCTCCATTGTTGAGTCTCTTATGGTTTGCTTCCCTTTCTCTTCCCCCCCTTCCCATAAGTTTATGTTTTGTTTCTTAAATTACACATATGAGTGAAATCATATGGTCTTTGTCTTTCTCTGACTTACTTCACTTGGCATAATACATTCTAGCTCTATCTATGTCATTGAAAATGGCAAGATTTCATTCTTTTGATGGCTAAGTGATATTCCACTGTGTTTATATACCACATCGTTATCCATTCATCAGTCTATGGACATTTGGACTCCAGACTCTTTCCATAGTTTGGCTGTTGTTGATAATGCTACTGTAAACATCAGGGTGCATGTATCCCTTCGAATCTGTATTTTTATGTCCTTTGGGTAAATACGTATTAGTGCAATTGCTGGGTCATAGGGTAGTTCTATTTTTAACTTTTTGAGGAACCTCCATACTATTCTCTAGAGTGGCCGCACCAGTTTGCATTCCCACCAACAGTGTAAGAGGGTTCCCCTTTCTCCACATCTTCACCAGTATTTGTTGTTTCCTGTGTTAACTCTAGCCATCTGACAGGTGTGATGTGATATCTCATCGTGGTTTTGGTTTGTATTTCCCTGATGATGAGTGATATTGAGTATCTTTTTATGTGTCTGTT
This sequence comes from Mirounga angustirostris, assembly GCF_029215605.1. NCBI lineage: Eukaryota > Metazoa > Chordata > Mammalia > Carnivora > Phocidae > Mirounga > Mirounga angustirostris. The sequence goes on along the minus strand of NW_026991717.1, from coordinate 64,817,709 downwards.
AGCCATCTGGATGTCTTCTTTGAAAAAATTTCTATTCCTGCCCATTTCTTAACTGGATTATTTGTATTTTGGGTGTTGAATTTGGTAAGTTCTTTATAGATTTTGTAACTTTTTATCTGATATGTCATTTGTAAATAGCTTGTCCCATTCCGTAGGCTGCCTTTTAGTTTTGTCGATTGTGTCCTTCGCTGTGCAGAAGCTTTCTATCTTGGTGAAGTCCCAATAGGTCATTTTTGCTTTTGTTTCCCTTGCCTCCGGCAATGTGTCTAGTAAGAAGTTGCTCCGGCCGAGGTCAAAGAGATTGCTGCTTTTGTTCTCCTCTAGGATTTTGATGGATTCCTGTCTCACATTTAGGTCTTTCATCCATTTTGAGTTGTTGTGTATGGTATGAGAAAGTGGTCCAGTTTCATTCTTCTGCATGTTGCTGTCCAGTTTTCCAATACCATTTGTTGAAGAGACCGTCTTTTTTTCCATTGGATATTCTTTCCTGCTTTGTTGAAGATTAGTTGACCAGAGTTGAGGGTCCATTTCTGGGTTTCCTATTCTGTTCCGTTGATATGTGTGTCTGTTTTTTGTGCCAGTTCCTTACTGTCTTCATGACTACAGCTTTGTAATATAGTTTGAATGAAGTGACTACAATTTAGACACTCTTGTTTAAGGGTATTTGAGTTGCTTCCAGATATTTGCAATCATGAACATTACTATTGCAAACATTTTTGTTGTATGCTTCTGATACGTATGTGCTAAAGGTTCTCTTGAGTATATACTTAGGAGTAAAGTAGTTGGATTGTAAGCTGTGTTGTGGATTTTAAATTTACAAGGTAATGTCAAATTGTGTCCCAAAATAGTTCTAGTTTGTACTCACTACTAGCAATATAAGAAACCAGATATAAAATTTACTTTATTGTTATTTAATGGATTTTGCTAAAATGTTTTTCAGTGCTTACTATGTACCAGATACTGTTCTAAATACATGAATTAATAAATTCTTTTAATGCTACAACATCCCTGTTGGGTAGGAATTATGTCCAATGAAGACACTGAGGCATGGTGAGGTTAAGCTAGTAAATGAAAGAGTTGGGATTCAGATTGATCAGGTCAGGCTGTAGAGCCTCTTAACTGATGTGATATTGTACCTCTTCAGATACTCAGATTTGTGCATTTTTATTCTTTTTCCCTTTTCCCCTGCTCCCATCAATCTCTTGGCCTATATGTGCTTGTGATGGTGAGGGTTGGGTATCTATTTTTATATTGTTGTGTCACTGTCTACTGTGTGGTCTTCCTTTAAAAAGCAGTTTCTTACAAAAACTCAGTTTCCTCATTGCTAGAATGACTAAGGTGGTTCAGATGATTTGTAGCATTCTTGGCTCTAGTATTTTATAATTTGACTTACTCTTTTATACAGTTTGTTTTAATTTTAGAATAATCTGTTATTTGTATTTTCTCTTTGTAGTATTAAAATGTGAAACAATTTAGTATGCTTTATTTCATTGTATAATTCCATTTTAAGTTAACTCTTTATTTTTTCATAGAATATTTTTAATGTATTAAGCCGCTAAAAAAATTCTGGAGTGGACTTGAATGTATACTGATCTCCACATAAGCTTTTGTACATACATCTCTTGAACAGATTAAAACTTTTTGCTTTAACATTTCTAGGTAATGTCCTTGAAATAGTTCTTTATTAAGCCAATCATTTTTATCATCTGTTAACATGCTTAATGATGTTTTGGGGTTTTTCGTTTTTCACCTTTTAGGTACTGAGTTTTTTGAGATAAAATATTATTTTAAAAATCATTATTCTAGTGATAGATGAGAATTTTTTGGCTTAATAATTATTGAATGACAAAGTGCCAAATCTAATAATAAACACCTAGTTACCCATGTATATTGCTAAAGTAAGGTATTATTTATTCAGATGTTGAAGTGTTTAGGTTCTGTAAAAACAGTGTTTAGGCCTTTTTCAGTAAGGAAAAATCTTTTAATTCAAATCCATTATGTGTATGCTACATATTTTAGTGGTAGTTAAATGTTTTACTGCAGTGGGATCAAGAGGATCAATTGCACATGTGCCTTGGAATGGTAGGCTAATAGTTGGTGGAGATCAGGATGTTGCGGCATTTCTTACTAGTCAAATTTAGTCCCTCTCCTGGATTTTACACTACTCTTCGGTTTCGCACAGTCATTAATGTTGATATTGAGTGAAATAGTTACAACAAACATTTATTGAGTATTTATTATGCCAAAGAAAGGATTGGAAGTAACATTTTTGAGGTTTAGTGTGTTCCAGGTGTTAAGACGGTAGGTTTTGGGAAAGTAAATGAATAAAAGCTGGATTTTTGCCCTGACTTCTCAATCTGATATTAGAAATAAGTGGTTTTGGGCGCCTGGGTGGCTCAGTTGGTTAAGCGACTGCCTTCGGCTCAGGTCATGATCCTGGAGTCCCGGGATCGAGTCCCGCATCGGGCTCCCTGCTCAGCAGGGAGTCTGCTTCTCCCTCTGACCCCCCCCCATGCTCTCTCTCTCATTCTCTCTCTCTCAAATAAATAAAATCTTAAAAAAAAAAAAAAGAAATAAGTGGTTTTTTGGTAATGAAGGACTTGGAAATACTGATTTTTCTGCGAGGAGAAAATACAGTTTTCCCAAGAGAGTGGGAAAAACTATTCAAAGTAAAAATTACTTCATTTTGAAAAGGAATTTTTATGTGTTATGCTTAACTTTATATATACTTCAGTAGTCTTATAGTGTGACAAAGCAACTACAGTCTTAACTGATTAACTTTGAAGTTTGTATGGCAGGATAGATTTTGTAAGAAAGGTAGAAGATATAGTGTCGGTTAACTTAGAGCTAAGCATCAGATGAATATTGTGAACTTACTGTTTTTATAACTTTAGACTTTATTATAAATAAAATTTTATATATGAATGATACTTTATTATTTATAGAATGTGTAGGACTTTAATCTTTTTTTAGAAAATAATTTCTTGGGGTGCCTGGGTGGCTCAGTCATTAAGCGTCTACCTTCAGCTCAGGTCATGATCTCAGGGTCCTGGGATTGAGCCCCGCATCAGGCTCCCTGCTCAGCGGGAAGCCTGCTTCTCCCTCTCCCTCTCCCCCTCCTTGTGTTCCCTCTCTCGCTGTGTCTCTCTCTGTCAAATAAATAAGTAAAATCTTTAAAAAAAAAAAATTTCTTTCATTAGGAAGAGCTTTGAAATGAGTAATTTGTAACTATTTAGCTTGCTTTGGTCTGGCTTTAATGTAAGAGCACAAGATGTGTCATTCTAAATCAGATAAATGGTCCAAGTAAGCCTAGATTTCTGATTAAAAGACTAGGGGGTATTTTAGGTGAAGTACATGGTTGTGGTTCCAAACTCCTCAAATAACTTGTCATTAACCTACTGAGCTATAATTTTTCTTCCTTTCCTTCCAATTATTAGTACTAAAAATTGGAGATTTTATAGGTGAGAGGTCAAGGTAGGAGCATTGAAAAGATTGTATAAAGATGCTGGTGTGTCATTGCCTCTTACCATCCTATGTAATCTTGAGAAGTTTTATATACTGAAGAGCTGTCATTCAAAGATATGTGGCAACTACTGGTAAATTAAGTATAAGTTCTCATATTGCTGTGTTCCTTCAGAAAATTCTAATGCATGCATATATGTCCGTATGTATGTATGTATGTCACTCACTCTGGAATGTTACACCTACAAGTAGGAAAAAATATACAAAAATATATTCCTCATTCAGCTTCCCAAGACGTTAACCTCTTACCTAGCCAAATCAGGAAATTAACATTGATAAAATATTATTCAGGTTTTATCAGTGCCAGTGATGTCCTTTTTCTAGTTCAGGATACAATCTCACATCACATATTTTGTTAAGTATTTATGTCTTCTTTAATCTAGAACAGCTCTTCAGTCTTTCTTTCATTAACTTTGAAATTTTGAAGAGTACTGGCCAGGTATTTTATAGAGTGTTTCTCAGTTTGGGTTTGTCTGATGTTCATTTGTGATTAAATTCAAGGTAAGCATTTCTGGTAACAATGCTGTAGAGTAGTGATGTCCTCATGCTTCAAATCAGAAGGTCCTCATGCTTCAAATCAGATATTGATATATTCCATACTGATGATAATGAACTTTGATCATTTGGTTAAGGTTGTGTCTGCCAGGTTTCTCAGCTGATGTAAAATCTCTTTATAATAAGCATCTTCTGGGAAGAGACACTTTGAGACTATATAAATATTCTATTTCTTTTTTTTTTTTTAAAGATTTTATTTATTTATTCATGAGAGACAGAGAGAAAGAGAGACAGAGGCAGAGGGAGAAGCAGGCTCCCCGTGGAGCAGGGAGCCCGATGCGGGACTCAATCCCAGGACCCTGGGATCATGACCTGAGCCGAAGGCAGATGCTTAACCGACTGAGCCACCCAGGCATCCCTAAATATTCTATTTCTTATCACTTTTTTTGAACATCTGTTGATTTTTGCTTGCAACAATTATTGTGATGATTGCCAAAGGTGATTTTCTATTTCCGTCATTCCTTCTGCTACTATTAATTGGAATTTTATAGAGAAGCTTTCTCTTCTCCCTGCATTTATTTAAGTATTTCTATCAGTATGGAATATAATCCATTGCTATCATTATTTTGATGCTCTCTTGGCCCACATTTGGCCATTGGGAGCCCTTTTGACATGTTCCTTCATTTTTTGAGCACTTTCTTTTTGGCTTCACAAAATGTTCCAGGCTCATCTTACATTTTCTTCATTCCAGCTTTAGAGTCATTCCATTTATGCGAAGAACTCTGGTTCCTTTTATTAGAGAATTATATTTAGGAATTATTATCCTACTGCTAGGTGTGGTCATTGGCATTAGGGTGAGGTTGGTGGTACCCATTTTACAGATGAAGAAAACTTAAGATGAAAGTTAAAAGTTTTGTTCAGTACACCCAGATAAAAGTGATAGAGTTGGGACATAAACTCAGGCCTTCTCAGTCTAGAGTTCAGATTCTTTCTACTTACTCTCTTTTATTACTATAATATTCCTTTTTTACACTGGTCTTTTTCATTTTATTATTTGTCTTTCTTGGCAAGGACAGAACACAATCTAATTCTAATATTCAAAAAAATTATTTGCCAATGATAGGTATCACTATTTCAAAACAGAAAATAGTTGTTACAATTTCAGAAATATTTATTATATGCTTGATATGGGTAAGTCAGTGTGCTAGACATTAGTAGTATTTGAGTATGTGTGTACTTGTTTTGGGGGGACTTTGTGCTGAGAATTTTTGTTTGTTTACTGTGACTTCCCCCCCCCAATATATAGTTAAGGGGTAGAGAGACAGGTGGTGTGGCTATTATAAGTTAATTATCCATGGCTCCAAATGGCTTAGGGATTTATATATTATATATAAATATATATGACATAAATAGTATTTAGATTTATATGTATTTATATGTGTCTTTTAGTGCACTGTCATTTCATAATTTTAGTAATATGCAACTGTTTTTTTTTTAAAGCCTTTTTTTTTTTTAAAGATTTTATTTTTTTATTTGACAGAGAGAGACACAGCGAGAGAGGGAACACAAGCAGTGGGAGTGGGAGAGGGAGAAGCAGCCTTCCCACTGAGCAAGGAGCCTGATGCGGGGCTCAATCCCAGGATCCTGGGATCATGACCTGACCTGAAGGCAGACGCAGATGCTTAACGACTGAGCTACCCAGGCGCCCCAATAATATGCAACTGTTAAGTGACATGTTTGCTAATCACACATAAGCACTTTTATGTTGTTGCTTTTAATTCTTAAAATAGCATCTTAAGTTGGTATTATTTTTCTGTCATATTCCAAGTGAGCAAAGAGACTTAAATGGAGTGACTTGCCTGAGATTATAGAACTTAATAAAAGTAAGGTGGATTTAAATCTGGTTTTTACACTGCTTACTATGTGAAGTACTGTTTCTGTTATATATGTATTTTGTTCAGGCTTTCAGAGTGTCCCATTGTTCTGATGTTGAGGATTTGGTGAACAAATCTATTCTATATCCCTCTTTAGGGGCTTTGAGTTCATTCTGCCAAGGATGAAGACCCAGCTCTGTCACTTACCAGTTTTGGGATCATGGACATCTGTAAAAGGATAATATATCTGTTTTGAAAGGTTATTGTGAAGATTAAGTGTAATCCATGTAAAGCATTATACTGTGTCTGCACACAGTAAATACTGAAGTGTTAGCTCCCTATTAATACTATTATCAGCGGTAGAAGTAGTAATTCGTTGCAAAGGAACATTAAAAGTTCATACCACAGGAAAAACACTAATACATGACAAACATTTACGGTGCGCTACCTGGGAAATATTTGATTTCGTGGAATCAAAGAAATTTAGAATGAGAAAAAATTTTGATTAAACAGCATCTTGTCTCTCTGATTTTTTTTGGATTAGGGTACTAAGTGCTGAAATGATACAATAACTTGCCCAAAATATTGCAGTTGCAATGTGTCAGTTGCAGTGGAAACTCTGGCTTTGTGATTGTTCAGTGTTCTTTCCCCTGCTGATTTTTTCTCAGTGTCCATGGAAACCCCAGTGTCTATTAAGGAAATAATTTATTGGGGATGTAATTTTTTTTCTTTATTTTTAGGAACACTGATTCCTAAAATATAGCCAATGTAAGTTTGAAGAGAAATACCTAATTTGCCTTTTTAAGGGTCTATGGTAGCATAATAATGCTTTCAATCAGAAGAATCCCTTTGAGCAACAGGTCAATGAAAAAGCTTTCCTAAAAACACTGTTTAGATTCTCATGTTAGTCAAATAGGGTCTCAGCAAGAAATAGTTTATTTAGCTTTTGGATGAATGCTTATTTATTTTTTTAAGAAATTTAAAACACAAAGAGAAATGGAGAGCACATAACATTCATGTGTATCCTTATCATCCAAAATCACTGTTAGCATCTTTGTCCCAGTTTTTCTTTTTAAAGATTTTTATTTTTATTTATTTGAGACAGAGAGAATGAGAGACAGAGAGCATGAGAGGGAGGAGGGTCAGAGGGAGAAGCAGACTCCCTGCCGAGCAGGGAGCCCGATGCAGGACTCCATCCCGGGACTCCAGGATCATGACCTGAGCCGAAGGCAGTCACTTAACCAACTGAGCCACCCAGGTGCCCCCAGTTTTTCTTTTTAACCCATTATTGTTTTTGTGGTGGTAATTATAATTGAGTCACGCTATTAGATCTATTTAAAGATAGACTAGAGATGAAAGATGTTGTATTCTCACATTGGTTATTTAGGACATTTGGTTGGACACTATGAAGTTAATGAGTATGTGGACCAGCAAACTACATTTTCTTTAATAAGAAAAAACAATTGTTTGCAAAACCAAATGAGTTAAAACAAATGAGTACAAACTATTTAGCATCTCTTAAGCTAAAAGAACTACTTAAATTGTGATCTCTTGACCATCATTCAGAAATAGAATTATGTGAGTGGATGGCACATTAAAAGGGAAAGCATTAAATGCTTTGCCTAGTAGTGAGCTTAGCCCATTACCTATCATCTATATCTAAAAGGTTATTATTTAATTTTTTCTTATACACATAACTATTGTGATAACTTCATAATCTACCAGTATGATGATGTATTTAGGAACTAGGTTAGATGAGAAGAAGTTGTAGGAACTTGGCAGGTTGAGCTTGGAGAATAGCTGATCAATGAAAAATACTAGCTGTCTCCAAATAATTTGATAAACCTCATAAAATATTAGGAGTATACTTAGACTCTTTTGTTCCTCAGAGTAAAACTAGAAGCAGTGGATGGAAGTTAAAGGGTGATGTAAATTTTTGTTCTACACAAAAGAAATTTCCTAAAAGATGTAATTTGATTAATAATGAAATGGACTGTCTCATGAAGTCTGGAGTTTCTTGTTATTTTCAAACCAAGGCAGAAAGGATCCATCTGTGTGGATCATTTAAAAAGGAGTGCTGTGTCGTATATCAGGGTAGTCTAGATCTTTCAGATGCCTTATAACTTCCTAAGGTCCATGCTTTTAGTTTTTATACACTTAATACACCACCCTGTTTTTGAAGTCCACCTTCTGAAAAATGCATATTTATTGTATAAACATAAAATGTATAGCTTTCAAAGAAATACCTTATAGTTTGAGATTTATGGATGAAGAAAAATTTGTCGGTCCCCATTAATCTCAAACATTTTTGTGACTGTTTTAAATTTATGTATCTCTGTGAAATCTATATCATATATATCTGAAATTTATTTACAGGAATGAAAAAGCTTTCACTTCTTGTTTTTTTTCTTTTTTTTTTTTTTTTTACAAGGATTTTATTTATTTATTTGAGAGAGAGAGCACAAGCAGGGGGAGCAGCAGGCAGAGGGAGAGGGAGAAGCAGGCTCCCAGCTAAACAGAGAGCCTGATGTGTGGGGCTCGATCCCAGGACCCTGGGATCATGACCTGAGCTGAAGGCAGACGCTTAACCAATTAAGCCACCCAGGCGCCCTGTCATTTCTTGTTTTAAGTGATTGACCCTTGATATTTTCTGAATTGTCATATTCCAGTGGACACCAACATTACTGAGATCATCCATAGTCTATAATATTGCATCCATGGTCCATAAATAAGGTCTTTTTGAGAAAGGGTGTGGGTTTACTATGCAGGCTTTAGGCATTCCTTACTCTGCCAAGAAGCCATGGATAGTATCTTTGAATCTAGCTGTGTCTGATATAAAAGCTATTAAGTGGGTAAGTGGTGTTAGAATGCTTTGAGTTTTCAGATTTTGGAACCTCTTGAAAATTCTTCTTTACCTCATTCCTAATGTCTGTGGGAAATGTGTTCTATATATTTTCACTGTAATCTTTTAATCACTGCAAGTTTTTTTTTTAGGGGAGAGAGAGAGAGAGAATCTTAAGCAGGCTCCATGCCCAGCATGGAGCCATGCAGGGCTCATTCTCACAACCCTGAGATTATGACCTGAGCTGAAATGAAGGGTTGGATTCTTAACCCACTGAACCACCAGGCGTCCCTCATTACAACTATTGAAATGAAAGTTTATAGATTATAACTTATGATGATTAAAATTTGTCTGATGATGGTTTTTATTTCACCATTGCCTGTTTTTCTTTTATGTGGGGACCATAGTCTGTAGGTTTGTAAGGGCCTTACTGGCTTGCTGTTTTTGTTACTGTTTTCTTAAACTACTGTGTATAAGGACCATGATGCCAATTTAAATCCAATATTGCTCACAGTTAAAAAGTGTTTTCTAAATTTTACTGTATTTCCACAGAGTGTACTGGGTTACTAAACGTTTTTGGGCTGGGGGATGAAGGGATAATGAACATTATATAAAGGATGTGTTGTCAAGGTGGAGATGTTTACTTTGTGAAATGGGATTATAGGTTTTGAGATTTGCTCCTCTGCAGGAGGGTGGAGTCATCATTATGGAGTCCTGTTTTTTGAGTAGTTGCTGGGAGCTTACATTTAGTCTTATGAAATTGTAGAAAAATGAAAAACGTAACTGATAGAGAATATTTACTCCAAATATTTCTTACTTTTACATAAAACTGGGGTTAAAGAGTGAATTCTTTTCCTTTATAGTCACAGCTACTTAAGTTTCAGAGCAGAACTACAACAGCTTGGGTTTTAAATCCTTGCTCAGTCACTTTGAAGTGATGCAAGTCACTTAAGATTTTGAAACTTCAGTTTTCTCAGCCGGAATGTGGAATAACACCATTTTGCAGAGCTATTTTCAGAATTAAGGAAAATAGGTTTAAACAAATAACCCAAATTGGCTACACAGATAATAAGAGCTGGATAAATGTTTACTATTAAATGTTTATTATTAGAGCTTGGACTGCTTTGTTTCATTTTAGGTGGTTTGATTATAAGAGACGAAAATAAAGGTAATCTCTAGCTCTGCTACTTGTAAATTTTTCCACATTTTTTTTAAGGCATATTGTATACATTTTATCTTTTTTTTCTTCAAAACTGGGTCTTTAGGGTTTGAAAGCCTGTTACCGTGAATGAATTATGTAGCTTTTGCAGGGTTTTGAGCAAGAATCATATGACCTGACTTATGCTGGTTTTTTTTTTTTTTTTAAGAGTTTGTGTATTTGTTTATTTATTTTAGAGAGATGATGCTCACAAGGGAGTGGGGGAAGGGGCAGAGGAAGAAGGAAAGAATCTGAAGCGGACTCTGCGCTGTCCAGTCCGACTGAGCCCCACAACCCTGAGATCACAACCCTAGCCAAAACCAAGAGTCCAATGGTTAACCAACTGAGCCACCCAGGTGCCCCCTGACTTATGTTTTTAAAAGTTCTTGGCTTTTAGGTGTACTTAGGACTTTTTTTTTTTAAGCTACCTTCTTCCCCAAAAATGTCCATTGGTATTTTAAACTGAATTTCCAATAAATAGAATTTAGACAGAGTTGTCATCTTTATAATACTGAGTTTTGCTTTTAGAAAACATAAAAAGTGGGGGTGCCTGGGTGGTGCAGTTGGTTAAGCATTGGACTCTTTCCGTTCAAGTCATGATCTCATAGTCATGAGATCTGCCCCATGTCAGGCTCTGTGCTCACCATTGAGTCGGCTTGAGATCCTCTCTCTCTAACCCTACTCGTTCTCTCTCTCTCCCCTCAGATAATCTTAAAAAAAAAAAAAAGAAAACAGAAGTCTTTATTCATTCAAATCCCCTTCATTAAAGTTTTGCAGATTTCATGTTGATCTGCACATTTATTTTATAATATAATACATAAAAATTATATAATTTTATATTTTTTATTGTGATTTGGCTTTTTATATTGCAATTTCTTAACTCATGGTAAATAGGAAAGCCAGTTAATTTTTTTTATTATTTCTTATATTCATCTACTACTGCGCTCTTTTTTTTTAATAGACTTTATTTTTTAGAGCAATGTTAGGTTCACAGTAAAATTGAAGGAAGGTATAGATTTCTCCTATATTCCCTGCTCTCACACATGCCTAACCTCTACCATTGTCAATATCCCCTACCAGAGTGGCACATTTCTTAAAATTGATGAATCTACATTGATACATCCTAATCACACAGAGTCCATTTGGTTACATTAAGATTAACTTTGGGTTTGGACAAATGTACAATGATATGTATTCACCATTATAGTATAGTAGAGAGTAGTTTTACTTCTCTAAAAAATCTTCTGTGCTCTGCCTACTCCTCTCCCATCTCTGCCAACCCCAGCAACTACTGATCTTTTTTTTTACAGTCTCCATAGTTTTGCTTTTCCAGAATATCATAGAGTTGGAATCATACAGTACATAGCTCTTTAGACTGGCTTCTTTCACTTAGCAATATGCTTTTAAAGTTCTTCCATGTCTTTTCATGGCTTGATAGCACATTTCTTTTCGGCATTGAATAACACTGCATTGTCTGAATGTACCACAGGTTTTCCATTCATTTACTGAAGGACATCTTGCTTGCTTCCAAGTTTGGGCAATTTTGAGTAAACCTGTTACTAACATCCACGTGCAGATTTTTATTGTGGACGTAAGTTTTCAAATCCTTTGGGTAAATATACCAAGGAGTGCTATTGCCGGTTGTGTGGTAGGAGTATGTTTAGTGTTTTTTTGTGTTTTATTTTAATGTTATGTCAATCACCATACATTACATCATTAGTTTTTGATGTAGGGTTCCATGATTCATTGTTTGCGTATAACACCCAATGCTCCATTCAATACGTGCCCTCTTTAATACCCATCACCAGGCTAACCCATCCCCCCACCCCCCTCCCCTCTAGAACCCTCAGTTTGTTTCTCAGAGTCCATAGTCTCTCATGGTTCATCTCCCCCTCCGATTTCCCCCACTTCATTTTTCCCTTCCTGCTATCTTCTTCTTCTTCTTCTTTTTTTTTAAACATATAATGTATTATTTGTTTCAGAAGTACAGGTCTGTGATTCAACAGTCTTACACAATTCACAGTGCTCACCATTAGTTTTATAAGAAATCACCAACCTGTCTTCCAAAGTGGCTGTACCATTTTGTATTCTCACAAACAATAAAAGAGAGTTCCTGTTGCTCCACGTCCTCACCAACATTTGGTGGTGTTAGTGTTTTTTATTTTTGCCATTCTAATAAGTGTGTAGTTGAGTCTTGTTGTTTTGATAAGATGACCTAAGATGTGGAGAATCTTATTGTATGCTTATTTGCCATCTGTGTATCTTTGGTGTGATGTCAGGGTCTTTGATCCAATATTTAATCATGTTGTTTGTTATTATTGAGTTTTAAGAATTCTATATGTATTTAGGACAAGAGCTATTTCTTATGAGCTATTTCTTTTACAAATTATTTTTCCTAGACTGTGGTCTGTCTTTTCATTCTCTTGACAGTGCCTTTTGCACAGCAGAAAATTGTACTTTTAATTAAGCCCAGCTTACTAATTTTTTTCTTCATGGATCATGCCTTTAGTATTGTATCTAAAAAGTCCTTGCCACACCCAGGGTCATAGGTTTTTCTCCTATATTATTTTCTAGGAATTTAGTAGTTTTATGTTTTATATTTGAGTCTGTGATCTGTTTTCATTTAATTTTTGTGAAGGTTATGAGGAATGTGTCTAGATTCTTCTTTAATCCACATGCCCAGTTGTTCCAGCACCATTTGTTGAAAAGACCATCTTTGCTCCATTGTATTGCTTTTGTACCTTGGTCAAAGGATAGATCAGTTGACTCTATTTATATGAGTCTATTTTGGGGCTGTCTATTCTGTTCCATTGGTCTATTTGTTCTTTCACTGATACCTTGATGATTATAAGTCTTGAAATGGAGGAGTGTCAGTCCTTTAACTTTGTTCTCCTTCAATATTGTGTTGGCTTTTCTGTTTTTTTTTTTTTTTTTTTTTGCCTCTCCACTATAAACTTTAGAATCAATTGGTTGATAACCACAAAATAACTTGCTGGATTTTGATTAGGATTGCATTGAATTTATAGATCAAGTTGGGAAGAGCTGACATCTTGACAGTGTTGAGTCTTCCTACCCAAGAACATGGAGTATCTCCATTTATTTAGTTCTTTGATTTCTTTCATTAGAGATTTGTAGTTTTCCTCATATAGCTCTTGTACATATTTTGTTAGATTTGCACCTAAGTATTTCATTTGTTGGGGGGTGCTAATGTAAATAGTATTGTGTTTTTAATTTTTTAATTGTTTATTATTAGTATGTAGAAAAGTGATTGGCTTTTGTGCATTAACCTCGTATCCTGTGACTTTGCTATGATTGCTTATTAGTACAGAAGTTTTTAAGTGTTGATTCTCTCAGATTTTCTACATAGATAATATCATCTATGAACAGACACAGTTTTATTTCTTCCTTCTCAGTTTGTATGCCTTTTATTTCCTTTTCTTTGCTAATGAATTCGTTAGAAATTCAAGTACATGTTGAGAAATCTATATACATTTTCTTTTCTTTTCTTTTCTTTTCTTACTACATTGGCTAAGACCTCTAGTATATTGTTGAGAAAGAGTGGTGAGAGGGGGCTTCCTTGCCTTGTTCCCGATCTTAGAGGGAAAACTTCTAATTTCTCACCATTAAGTATAATGTTAGCTGTAGTATTTTGTAGGTATTCTTTATTAAGATATTCCATATCTATTTCTAGGTTACTGACAGTTTTTATTATGAATAGCTGTTGGATTTTGTCAGATGCTTTGCAGCTATAGATAAAATTATGTGATTTTTCTTCTTTAGCCTTTGATGTGATACATTATATTAGCTGAGTTTTTAAAAATGGTGAACCAGCTTTGCATACTTGGGATAAAACCCTTGGTGGTGGTATATAATATTTTTTCATGCAATGTAAATTTTTTACATATTTTTTTACATGTTGCATATATGTTCATGAGAGATATTAGTCTGTAGTTTTCATCTGGTTTTGATGTTAGGGTAACTCTGGTGTTATAGATTGAGTTAGGCAGAATTCTTTTTATGTTTTCTGAAAGAGATTGTAGAAAATTGGTATATTTCCTTAAAGTTTCCTTTATTTTGGGGGAGAATTCATCAGTGAACCCAAGAAAGCCTGGTGCTTTCTGTTTTGGAAGGTTATTGATTATTGATTCAATTTTTAGAATATATATAGACCTTTCAGACTGTTTTTTTGTGTGTGAATTTTGGCAGATTGTGTCTGTCACTGAGTAGATCTATTTCATGTAGGTTGTCAAATTTGTGGGCATAGAGTTGCTCATAGTATTCCTCTATCATCCTTTTAATGTCTATGGAATCTGTAGTAATGTCTTCTCTTTCATTTTTGGTATTGGTCATTTGTATTTTTTCTCTTTTTTTCTTAGTTAGCCTGGCTAGAGACTTACCAATTTTATTGATCTTTGCAAAGAACCAGCTTTTGGTGTTACTGATTTTTCTCTAATAATCTCTGTATCCAATTTAATTGATTTCTGCTCTAATTTTTTTTTTTTTTAATTTCTTCTCCTGTGCTTTTTCTGGATTTCACTTGCTCTTCTACTTTGCTAAGGTGTTACCTAGGTAATTGATTTTTAGATACTTCCTTTCTTATAGATGCCTTCACTGTATCTCATTAAGTTTTGACAAATTCATTTTCATTTTCATTTAATTCAGAATATTTTAAAACGTCTTGAGATTTCTTTGACCTATGTTATTTTGTATTTCATATATATACTACACACATATACATATTCACATAGTCGTAAACTTACATAATTGGATACATTGTTATTTTGAAGAAACTTAGCTGTTAGATCAGTTAAGAATAATAATAAAGGTGTTTATTTTACCTTCACTGATTCTATCTTCAGTTTTCTTCTTTTAGGTAGACCTAAGTTTTCCTGACCTACATTAGTTTTCTTCTATCTGAAGAACTTCTTTTAACATTTCTAGTAAGCAGGTCTTCTGGCAACAAATTCTCTCAATTTTTCTTTGCCTAAGGGTTTTTATATCTCTTTCACTTTGGAAGGATAATTTCACAGGGTACAGAATTTTAGGCCAGTTGTTTCTTTTCTCTCAACACTGTATAAATATTTCACTCCAGTCTCTTGCTTTCATGGTTTCTGAGAAGTCAGAGTTCTTATCTTTTTCTGTAGAGGTAATTTGTTTTTCTCTCACTTCTTTGGAATAATTTTTCTTTATTTTTGGTTTTCTGTAGTTTGAAAATGATGTGCCTAGGTATAGTTTTTTTTTTTTTTTTTCCCCACATTTATCTTGCTTGCTGTTCTTTGAGCTTCTTGGACCTGTGATTTGGTGTCTGATATTATTTTGGGTAAAGTCTTAGTCATTAGTGTTTCAAGTATTTCTTTTGTTTTTCTATTCTCTTTCTTTTATTCTCATTACACAGTTTTTAGTTGTCTCATAGTTCTTAGACTTTTTTTTTTTCAGTCTTTTTTCTCTGCTTTTTAGTTTTGGGGATTTCTACTGAGATATCATCAAACTTAGAGATTCCTTAGCTACATCTAGTTTATTAATGTCTTTGAGTCATCAAAGACATTTTTCATTTCTGTTTAGTGTTTTTGATCCCTACCATTTCTTTTTAGTTCCTTCTTAGGATTTCCATCTCTGCTTTAATTGCCCATCTGTTTTGCATACTGTTTACTTTATCCATTAGAGCACTTAGTATATTAATTATAGTTGTTTTTAAATTCTTGGTTTGATGATTGCAACATCTCTGTCATAGCTAAGTCTAGTTTTGATGTTCTGTGTTTTAAAATTGTTTCTTGCCTTTTAGTATGCCTTGTAATTTTTTCTTGATAGCCAGACATGTTGTACTTGATAAAATGAATCGCTGTAAATAGGCCTTTAGTAATGGGGTGGTAAAGTGGGGGTGTAGGGGAAGTGTTTTATAGTCCAGCTATTAGGGCTTAGTCTTTTTTTCCTTCAGTTTTATTGAAGTATAAAGTGACAAAAATTATTTATACTTAAAGCATGCAATTTAATGTTGTGGTATACATATACATTGTGAAATAATCACTACAATCAATCTAATTAACCTATCTATCACAGCATATAGGTCCGCTCCCCCCCACCACCTTTTTTTTGGTGGTAAGAAAACTTAAGATATATCCTTTTTGCAGATTTCAGGTATATAATACATTATTGTTAATCATCATATTGCTGTACGTTTGACCTCAGAACTTATTTAGGTTTTAGTCTTTTGTGGTCCTCTGTCTGTGGACTGTGAACTTCTCAAGTGATTTTTACCCTTCACCCCTCTTAGGTAGGACAATGACTGGAGGGAGACTGTACTTGGGTATTTCCCTTTTCCTAGGTTACTTTGGTTCTGATAAAACTTCGGGAGGTTAGGCTCTCCTTAAATAATTTCTCCTGAGAGCAAATTTTGTTAGAAAGAACAGAGTGCTCTGGTATATTTCAGATTGCTTCCTTTTCCCCTTCTCTTCTGAAAGCATCAGGGGATTTTTCTCTGTTATTCACCATGAAGACTCAGAAAAGTGTGGGGAACTTCAGTGACTGGTTTCCTTTGGAGTTTTTAATCTCAGAGTTGTCCACACTGAGCCTCCAGCAATTTGTCAGTCATAACTCAGGTCAGGTTTCCCTATCCCACCACTGTTTCCTGCAGAGGTCTCTCTGTCTTCTCTTGGTTTTCTGCTCCAGTAAGTTGTGATTCCTTGTATTCATCTGCCTGTCTGTAATTTTGGGGGCAGTGATTTGCTCTGTGACTTCACTTCTTTTATAGCTCTAAGAAGAGTTGTTGACTTTTCAGTTTGCACACGCTGGTGGATTTCAAGCTTCTTTCAGGCTGGGGTAAAAACCAAAAGTCTTTTTAATTTTTCTAATAAAAACTTTGGTTTATATTTTTTAGGTGAGCAATCATATAATCAGCAAATAACAGTAATTTTTAATCAACACATTTTTTCTACCCTCCTCTTTAATCATATTATTGTAACTTTAATTTTTTTTTTTTAACCTCCCCAGTAATGTCCTGTATCTGGGTATAATAGAAATGCCTTAGGTGTTTCACGTTGTGGTATGGTAATAATTACTGAGGTTTTTTTCCCCCCACCCGCCCACTCCAGTAGTTTTTAATAGCCTTTACCGTGTTAAGGAGATACCTTTTTTTTTTAAGGAAGTACCTTTCTTTCTTTCTTTTTTTTTTTTTTTTTTTAAGATTTTATTTATTAGAGAGAGAGAGAGAGACCGAGAGCGTGCGCGCATGCGCACAAGTGGGGGAAGGGGTAGAGGGAGAGGAAGAAGCAGACTTCCCTGCTGAGCAGGGAGCCCAAGCCAGGGCTCGAGATCCCACTGGGATCCTGACCTGAGCCCAAGGCAGACGTTTAACTGACCGAGCCACCCAGATGCCCCAGGAAGTACCTTTGTAATAGTTCTTTACCAAGTGTATTTTCAAGAATTGATGTTGAATTTTTCAATTTTTTTTCTAAGTATTATTGAAGGTAGTAAAGTTTTTCTGACTGGCCCTTTATTTTATTTCCAGTTTAGTTTATTTTTTCAGCATTTGATTCTTGGGATATAAAACATTATGTAAATATCTATTTAAAAATAATATTGTTCCACTTTATTAAATTTATCAAATTTATATTTAAGATTCAGCTTTTCCTATGTTTCTGTGCATTTTCATTCATATGCACATTGTCATGTTGCTACTTATCTGTAATCCTATTTAATAATGCTATTTAGATGAGGAAAGCAGTGCCACTTGCATAAAGTAGTCTTCTTTCAGGAAAACCATTCTTTCCCTTCCTTTACTCCCCCCTTCCTCCCTCACCATCTTTAATTTACCTTTACTCATCCATCATTCTCTTAGGATCCAGAGTACACCTGGTTCCTGGAAAGACCCATCACTCTGAGAACTCAGGTAGTCTTCTTTGAATGAAACATAATTGAGAAAAGTTCTATATTTTGGGGGGTTTGCTTGGATTTTAAGACTGTACTTGCTCGTAGCTCTTTATTTCACTGGAGTTGCTGCTTCTGGAGTCTCTTACGTTTACCTACCCCAAGTCAAAATTACTTGACCAAAAGGATACAGAGGAATGACTATTTCTGGAGGAAGGGAGCTCCAAGGAGGAAGGTGGAACATTTAATCTTGCTTAGAACTTTATAAAAACACTTTTTTGTTTTCATAGAGGCTCATATGGCACAATTAAGAGCAAGATTAGGAATTTGTATACTTTTTCTGTTCATTTACTCAACAATAACATAACATTATTGAGCACTTGCTGTATCTCCGATAATACTCTATTCGATATAATAGTAAGGAAAACAGATCCCTGCGTACGTGGAACATAAACTCTGTTAATAGGAGGCAGACAATAAATACCTAAAGAAATAAGTAAATAAGATAATTTCAGATAGTCATAAGCATTATGAGGAAAATGAAACTGGGAAAATAGAGTGTAATAAAATAGGATTGGGGGTGTGCCTGGGTGGCTCAGTACGTTAAGCGTCTGCCTTGGGCTCAGGTCAGGATCCCAGGATCCTGGGATCAAGCCCCACGTTGTCGAGTAGTCAGTCTCCCTGCTCATCTGCTCATCGCGAGTCTGCTTCTCCCTCTCCCTCTACCCCTTCCCCCCACTCTTGTTTTGTCCCCCAAGCTCTGCACACGCTTGCTCTCTCTCAAATAAATGGATAAAAAATCTTTTAAAAATTTATAGAATAGGATGGAGGGAAGCTTGCTATTGGGACTATTTTAGATTGGGTGAATCCACTTTGAGGAGGATTCTTGTTAGCTTATATTTATATTTAGGGAGGAAGGCTTAATGTCTCTGAATGTCTTGGAAGTGTCCAAGTAAAGGAAACAAATGCAGAGACTCTGGGGTGGAGGGAAGCTGTTTAAGAGTGGAAAGAATGCTGTTGTGGCTGGAGATAATGAGCTAGGAGAGGAGTCAGAGATAGAGTCTTAGATGGTAAGGAGCTGCTAAAAGATTTTAGGTTGCCAGGCTATCTTAAATGAATGATTTTGCTTTGACTGTTGAGTTCCTGTGTTAGTGCTTTCTTTTGGAATTTAATTTTTAAGATTATAATAAGACAAGAGTAATTGTCTATATTGCCTGAAGTGATAGGAAAGAAAAAATTCTGGATAAAATTTTAGTGTCAGGTTTTCAGTTAATTTATTCAAAAATAAGTTTTTATAGTTTTGAATAAGTAGTTATTCCCAAATACAGCTATATATCAGAACTACTTCAGAAAATTAAAATACAGATTTCCTAAGTCTCATCCCTTAGGAATCAGGGAATGGACCTTGGGAATCTGTTTCTAAAAGTTCTCCAGATAATACTCAGAGCCAGTACTCAGATGTGAGTTTGGGAATCTTTGAACCAATGGAATTTTTATCTAGAACAAGTTTGTCCATGATTCCTGGTTACCTGTGTGCTTATTATTAAATGAATTTGTTGAGATTATACAAATTTCTTATTTCATATTTAAGAGTGAAGTGTATTCAGCTCTTTAAAATGAAAATGTATTAAGTGACAGTTTAAGGAGTGAAGAATAAAGTACTGATTGGTTAATCGCTCTTTCTTGTTGCTTGCATTGTTGAGGAGATCCCAAAACATGCTATGTTTTTATGTATAGTTTTCTGGTTTAAAAAAGAAAGAGAAGTGTAGTGGTAAAAATGGATAAACATAATTTATATTTCTCCTGAACTCAAGAATAGTTATTTGTCTAAGACAGAAGATAAAAACTTTAGGTAAAACTAGTCCACACATAAATAAACCAGTACTTTTTTTTTTTTTAAATATCCTATTTATTTATTCATGAGAGACAGAGAGAGAGGCAGAGGGAGAAGCAGGCTCCCAGGGAGTAGGGAGCCCGATGCGGGACTCGATCCCAGGACCCTGGGATCATGACCTGAGCTGAAGGCAGACGCTTAACCATCTGAGCCACCCAGGCGCCCCAATAAACCAGTACTTAATTCAGATTTCATATAGGCAAGATTTCTAGCTTCTTTAAAAAAGATCAAAATATTCTCATAATATTGAGCCTGCATTTCTACAAGGCAGCTGCTGGAGTAGAGTGTGGAATGTTAAGTATTCCCTTTAGATGCCAGTCTCCACCACTGCAAGTACACACTTAAAAGCAGTAGTCTTTGCTCATTTAGGTTTGTTTTTGATTTCTGCTTAAGACCTATGTTACAGTTATCAGTATAGGCTGAATCTGAGTCTCATTTGTGAAAGGAGAAGAGACAGAAAATTCAAACATTTATTTTATAGCTATTCCTTTATAAAAGGCAGACTATCTTAAAATGATATGATTTAACAAAGAGATATCAACAGAATCTGACTTATTACTTTAATTATTCTGTTACTGGAGAAATGAGTGTTCCACAGTTAATGATATCAATCCATTAGTACTTTTGCATTCAAATCATACTTTCAATAAACTAGGCTTATCTTTCATATATTAAGACAGAAATCATTGTCTTGGCTTTCATTACACTTTCTTCCTCAAAATTTCCTGCCTACCTTAAGTACTGTGACCCCAATCACTGACTCCTCTCTTTCTTAAAAGAAGGGGTATTTCTCCCAAAGCTCAGTCTCAGTAGCATATTCTACTTATCTTTTATGAAGCCTTCAGATTCACTTTCGAAGCTCCATTTCCAGAATTAATCACTTGTTCCTCTGAACCCTAATGGCTGTTTAAAAAAATCATTTCCCTTATTATTTATTCTAGTTAGTTGGATTGTGAATTCTTTGAGAGCAAGGACTGTGTCTTATTCATTTTTGGATACTTTTTGTTCAGTGTATTATTTGGCTTGTGAAAGACATCCAATCCATCCATCCATCTATTTGATTTTTTTTTTCATCTGTTATGTGCTAGGAACTGTTGAATTACTTATGCTCTCCACGCCTTTTTAGTTATTCCCCTTGAATGTTCTTACTACACTTGACAACAAAACTCTGATGCTAGATTGACTTTTTTTCTACATCCCTTACACTGCATGCAGCACCACTAGACTGAATCTTTACAAGTTTCCAATCCTGGAGATTATCTTTGACTCCTATATTTTTTGTATTCCCTGTTTCTTTCATAGTATTTGTTCTATGAGTTTTGTTTAAATGAATAGATCTAAGACTCTGCCTTGTACTTCTATCTGTAAAGACATTGCTGTATTCCCGGGGTTCATTACTGAAATAATATTTGAATTCAGATAGCATCTTTCTAGCTGCCTTTCTCTCTTTACTTCCTGACTCTTCCAAGCTTTCCTGATCCTATTTTTTAATAAAATTATTCTTATATACCAATTTAATGATATGCCCCTGGCACAGAAGCCTGCAATAGTTCCTTTTGAATATGCAAAGCCTGACCAGTAAGATTCCTGTTTAGTCTAATTTTTGTCATCTTCAGTAATCTTCCAACTCACACAAGAATAACATATACAGTGCATACTCTTATGTCTTCTTTCATCATGTTCCACCTACTTAAGTGACTTTTTTTACCTTGAATCCACACCCATGTTTCCTTTGTAATGGCCAAAGATTTTGTTTTAGTTTGCCAACTGTAACTTGATTCTTCTGTTAAAAGAAGAGCTCCCTACTCTTTGGGGAGAATCATCCCTTCTTTACTTTGAGGCCTTTGGTTTGAGTTGCATGATCCTTCATAGGTGTGATTTGTTTAGGAATTATCTAGTAACCCAAGCTAAACAAATCAGAGACAATAAGACTCAATTCCAGGACTTTTGAACTCTGAGAAGAGGCCATTTCTGCTGTAACTATGAGGATTTTGTGATTTGGAGCTAATGGGGTGAGGGAGATAAATAAGGAATCTTAACCAGAGCCAACTTTATTTATTCTTTTAAAGATTTATTTATTTATTTTACAGCACAAGCGAGTGAGCGTGTTGGGGGAGGGACAGAAGGAGGGAGAGAAGGTCTTAAGCAGACACCGTGATGGGTATGGAGCATGATGCAAGGTTCCATCTCACAACTTTTGAGATCACGACTTGAGTGGTAACCAAGAGTTGGACGCTTAACCAACTGTGCCACCCAGGCGCCCCTAGAGCCAACTCTAAAATGAAGTCACCTTTATTTAAAAATTAAACACTTTTGATTTGAAGCATTGTCAGTACACTTCAAACAGCATAATAGCAGGAATCCTGCTAAATTTTCCATACTGACAGTTGTGTATTGTGTCCACATGCCAGCAGGGTTTGTGTGTGCACATGTGTGTACATGGACATGTGGCAAGAGAAGTAGATAGCATCTTAACTTATTCTATGAGAATTCTAAAGCTTCTTGGAACCTTGAGATAAAAATTTATTTTTAGAGTAGATGTATACTTAGAGTGTGAATACTGTTTTTGATCAGTGAGTTATATCAACCATGCGTTGGTTTGGTTGTAAATGATGATAAAAAGCAGAGGCTTTCTATTCAGACCTTTATTTGACTACTTGGCTCTATCACTTACTATCTATGTAATTGGGTCTGGAAAAAATGAGGGTTTAAGGAAATCTCACCGTAAGAAAAACTAGCTCTGCAACTGAATCTAAGTTATTTTAATCTTAATTGGAGAAATGTTATCAAGTGTCTGTTTTGGTCCCCAAAGGGATCCCTGTTCTTTTGGTTCATTGTCAGCTGCCAGATTTTCTCCTCAGAATGCTTGATTCAGAGGAGCATATGTCCTGCCTTTCCACTTTTAAAATCTACTTAGTGCCAGTACAAATTGACTGACAGGTCTTGTAAACTTCCTCTCCTGCTATCTCTCCCCACAACTCCAGGTACATATTTGATGTTACTTCAAAATGTTCCTTCACAGTCCACTTTTTTTTTTATATTACTTAAAAATTTTTTTTAAAGATTTTATTTGACAAAGAGAGAGCACAAGTAGGCAGAGTGGCAGGCAGAGGGAGAGGGAGAAACAGACTCCCCACTGAGCAGGGAGCCCGATGCAGGACTCAATCCCAGGACCCTGGGATCATGACCTGAGCCGAAGGCAGATGCTTAACCGACTGAGCCACCCAGGTGCCCCCACAGTCCGCTTTTTAAATGAGATGCTACTAGAATTTTTTTCTCCCCTTATCAGTGACATTTTAGAGGATATATTGTTGGAGTATGTCTTATTTGTTAAAGGCAGCAATGCTTTCCAGATTTGCAACTCAGATTGTTAAAAAATATATGTGTAAGTAATACTAAGGTCATTTTTTACTTATTTTATTCTTATACAGTTAGAATATTATTATAATGAATAAATTATATATGAGGCAATATCCATATTCTGATAGCTGATAGTAATAGAATGAATTACAGTGACCAAACACTAACTCTTTAAATAAAATATGTATGTAAATGTGTCTTCATCTAATTGGCAGTTAATCTTAGATAATAGTAAAAAAACTTAAACAAATCCATTCTCCTTTTCTTTTTTTTTAAGTTTTATTTATTTAAGTAATCTCTACACCCAGTGTAGGACTGGATATCATGACCCTGAGATCAAGAGTCGCATACTCTTCCAACTGAGTCAACCAGGTGCCCCTCCATTCTCCTTCTTTATGGAAAATGATTTGGGGTTATTTTTTTAAGCTCGGGTTCTCTGGAATCCTGATGAAAGTGGAATGTGAGTTGTGTTATTAGGCAGCATTGCTGACTGGTTAACAGCAGCTGGACTGGGAAAATTGCGAATGAGCCGTATACTGGGTGGGGAGCCAGAGCTTTACTCTGCCCTGAGCATGGTGTATTCTTTTACCTGGGTATATCCCTTTGGACTTCCAAGAAACTATATCCATGGTACTGTTATATATTTTGGTTCCTGTTTGGAGCTTTTAAGCCAGGAATGGTTCTATACGCTCCTAATTTCATACCCATAGGGTTTTATTCCCTTACAATTGAACTATCAGTTAAGGAGCTAAAGAATAGCCTCTGAATCACTATGAGGACTCCTGTTGAAGAGGAGTCTTGAAGTTGCTCTGCTGTGTTTCCTGTGGTATGTTTTCTTGAGTTGAAGATGCTAGGTAGCTAATTCACATTGTGTGGTAGATGTTGCAGATGTTCTTTTGATTTTATCCTGACCTGCAGATGAGATAGTGTTCATTAGTTGTAGTAGAAGAGAATTGTGATGGAACAGGAACATGTTGAATGTCAAATCAAGTTCTTCGTCTATACAAGGCACTATGTGTGGTATGGGAAATTTAAGATGTGGTAAATGGGAGATGGTTAAAGCTAAATGATACAAGGCAAAGCTAGAGGAATCGTAACTAGTAACTGCATAATGAAAGATAGAGATTATAAATTCTCCAAATTCACCAGAAGAAGAAGCCTTTATAGCCTCTAGAAGCTAAGATGAGCATTAACTATGGGTCTTTTATATTGCTGTAAAGAGCATTCCAGAAGAGAAAATAAAATGAAAGGTAGAAATATGCATATATTTATTTCTTTGGTGGCTACTTCAGTTTATAACAAAGAGAAGGCATTGGGGATTAGCTGCAAGTGTTGTATGAGAGAAAGTGAGCATTCCAGATTTTAAGAATGTCTTCTTTCAATATATGCTCACCTGACAAGTTATTTTTATAATCTTTTTGTTAGATTTCCTGTCCAACATGGTAGCTGTTAGCTACATGACTATAGAGCACTAGTCAGAATCAACAGGTGCTGCGTATAAAATGTGCACCAAATTTCAAAGACTTAGGTATGAAAAAAGTGGAAAATTCTCATTATTTTATATTGAGTATCTATTAAAATGACATTATGTTGGATATGTTGGATTAATTAAAATGTACTATTATTAATTTTACCTCCTTTTCCTTTTTTTTAAATTGAGGAAAAAATCACATATTTAACTGTTTTAAAGTGTACAATTTAATGGTATTTAGTACATTCACAGTGTTGTGCAACCACCATCTCTATCTAGTTCAGAATAGTTTCATCACCCTAAAAACATACCTCATATACATTAAGCAGTTACTCCCCAATCCGCAGGCCAACAACCTATTTACTGTTTATAGATTTACCTATTCTGGTTATTTTATGTAAATTGAATCATATAATATGTGACCTTTTGTGTATGGCTTCTTTAACTTAGAGTAATCTTTGTGAGGTTGCACATTGTTGCATATCAGTGCTTGATTGTTTTTTATAGATGATGTTATATTCATTATTAAAAGTGTGGTATCCAAGTCCCTAACTATTATTGCAGATCTACTTCTCTCCTCATTTTGTCAGTGTTTACTTCGTATAGTTTGGATCTCTGCTGTTTGGTGCATGTATATTTATAATTGCTACACCTTCTTGATGAATTGGCCCTTTTATCAATATATAATGACCTTTTTCTCTTGTATCAATTTTTTTTTTACTTTAAGACTATTTTCTCAGATATTAATATATCCGTTCCAGCTCTCTTTTGGTTATTGTTTAATGGAATATTTTTTCCCATCTGTTCATTTCAACCTATTGGTAGTTTTGGATGTGAAGTCAGTCTTTTGTAGACAATGTATAGTGAGTCTCTTGTAGACAGTATATGGTTGGATGATTTTTTTTTTAAATCCTGTCTGCCAGTTGATGGGCAGTGTTTAATCCACTTACATGTAATTACTGATAATGAAATACTTCTGCCTGTTTGCCATTTGTTTTCTGTATATTTTATACCTCTTCTGTTTCTCATTTCCTCTTTTTTCCTTTTTGTGCATTTAATTTTTTTGTAGTGTATTTTCAATTCTCTTCTCATATATATATATGTATATCTACCTATATCTATATCTATCTATATATGTATATTGGATATTTTCTTAGTGGTTACCAAGGAGATTACAGTTAACATCTTAAATTTATAACACCTTAATTTAAATTGATTTTAGCTTAGCTCTAATAGCCCATAAAAGCTGTACTCCTATACAGGTCCACTGTATGTTGTTATTGTCACAGTTTACATCTTCATACATTAATGTGCCCATTAATATAGATTTATAATTATTGGAAACAAAAATCTACAAACCAAAAATAGAATAATGATGGCTTTATATTTACCTATGTGGTAGCCCTTACCACAATTCCTTATTTCTTCATATGGTTTTGAATTACTGTCTAGTGTCCTTTTATTTCATTCTGAAGGATTCTTTTTAGCACTTCTTATACAGCTGATCTACAAGTGGCAACTCCCTCAACTTTTTAGTTATCTTAATTTCTTCTTCATTTTTGAAGGATAGAGTTCTTGGTTGACCTTTTCACCCCAGCACTTTATATCATTCCACTGCCTCTAGCCTCCATTGTTCTCTATGAGAAATTGGCTGCTAATCCTATTGGGAATCCCTTGTATATGATGAGTAGTTTTTCTCTTGCAGCTTTCAAGACTTTTTGTCTTTTTTTTTTTTTTTTAAAGATTTTATTTATTTATTTGACAGGAGAGAGACAAAGCAAGAGAAGGAACACAAGCAGGGGGAATGGGAGAGGGAGAAGCAGCTTCCTGCTGAGCAGGGAGCCCAATGCGGGGCTCGATCCCAGGACCCTGAGATCATGACCCGAGCTGAAGGCAGATGCTTAACAACTGAGCCACCCAGGCACCCCCCTAGACTTTTTGTCTTTTAACAACTTGATTATGATGTGTCTCAGTTTCAACACTTTTTTTTTGGTTTATCTGTTTTTGGAGTTTAACTTCTTGGATGTGTAGATTTATGTCTTCTATCAAGTTTGTAAAGGTTTTTCATTTCTTCAAATATTCTTTCTGCCTGTTTCCCTTTTCTCTTTCTGAGATTCTCTATTACATGTATGTTGGTACATTTGATAGTGCCTCAAAGATTTCTTAGCTCTGTTCATTTTTCTTTATTTTTCTTTCTCCAACTCAGACCTGGATCATTTTGGTTGACCTACCTTGAAGCTCACTGATTCTTCTTCCTGATCAAACCTGCTATTAAACTTTCTACTGAATTTTTCATTTCAGTTACTATATTAAGTTCCAGAATTTCTGTTGGGTTCCTTTCTATAATTTGTCTTTTTTTTTTTTTTTTTTTTTAAGATTGATTTGAGAGAGAGAGAGAGAGGAGGGGCAGAGAGAAAGGGAGAGAGAGAATCCTCAAGTGGACTCTCCGCTGAGTGTGGAGGAGCCTAATACAGGGTTTGATCCCAGGACCCTGAGATCATGACCTGAGCTGAAACCAAGAGTCAGATGCTTAACTGACTGAGCCACCCAGGCACCCCTTATAATTTGTTTCTTTATTAATATTTTCTGTTTGCTCATACCTCATTTTCATCATTTTCTTGATTTTCTTTACTCTGAGTGTATTTATGACAGTTTATTTGAAATGTTTGTCTAGTAAGTCCAATGTCTTTGCTTCTTCAAGGACAGTTTCTGTTAATTTCATCTGTGAATGGCCCAGACTTTCCTGTTTCTTTTATGCTTTGTAAATTTTTGATGAAAACTGAACAGTTTGAATATCATAATGTAATAACTCTGGAAATCAGATTCTCCCACTCTTCAGGGTTTGTTGCTGGTTGTGGGCTGTAGTTATTTAATTTTCTAAACTTTAAAGTCTTTATTCTTTGCCATGTGTGGTCTCTGAAGTCTCTCTTCCTAAAACCTGGGGTCATCTCATGTTTTGACAGAGATTTCCTTGAGCTCCAGGAGTTAAAAAAGAAAGAAAGAAAGAAAAAACAGAAAAAAAGAAAAACTCTCCCAGTCTTAACATATTATCTCTGTATCATAGCACTGTTTCAGTGCTTAGCCAAGCCATTTATAGCTGCCTTACCCTTTACTTCCCACTTGTGCTGAGCTTAGAGGTCAGCCCAAGATAAAAACTTAAGAGTCTTTCAGAACTTCTCTGTCCTGGCTGTGCATGTGGCTTTCTAAATTCCCCAGTCTATAACATCAGTTTTGATTGCTTTAATTCCCTAAAGAAACTCTCCCAGCTTTTCCTCCCAGGCTCTTGGTACATCTATTACTGGCCATCTGTAATATTTTGCCCTTGGCAGCAGCTGGTTGTTCATTTGCCTTACGATGTGTTTAGGGAATGCAAGCACCTTATGTCAGTCCTTCACAGAGCTCCAGATGCAGTTCTTTGAGACTGAAGTTGGCTCTGCTTTCTCCAGAACAGGGACCAGGATCCCATGCTGAGAACACAGGTTGCCATGTTTAAGACCACCTCTGAGGGTGGGGGTGGGGGGTGGGGTTAGACCAAGGGCAAGTGCCACAAAGCTTTCCTACCATTCTCAAGTTGCCCTTAGATTTAACATTTGCTTGGTCGCTGTAAATCTTTGACTATTTTCTAGAGTTCTGACAAAGTTGATTGTAATTATTTGCTCTGCTTTTTAGTATTTCTGTTGAGGGATGGGCCCTTGAAGCTAACCTTCTCTGGTGTTTTCACTGTCAGCTTACTCTTTCTACTTTTTTAATAACTACTAGAAAATTAAAGATTACATATATGGCTTGCATTATATTTCTATTAGACCACACTACTGTAGGGTATTACATTTTCAGTGAAAATTGAATTCATTTATCTTGCATTTGGAAGGAATAATGTCTAAAATTCTCAGAGGTTCTGCAGTTACACAATTAGGATTAGCTATTTGCTGTTATACTTCTTATTTTCAGACTAGTATGGCATTTTTAGAGAACCTCTAAACTTCCTTCTATAGGATAAAGTATTATTAACATTGTATAATTATGTACCTACATCATTGAAGACTCCTAAATTTTGACTAGATTCTCATTTGCTTAAGTGTTTAAATGATCTTGGGCTGTCTGCTTTTTTCCAAAAGCACTCTTGATAGGTATTTATAAGAATTGTTGAGCATTTTTCATGCTGCTTCATCTGATTTTCTTTTTTATTTCTGGATTCAATTATACAAGCATTTATTAAATACCTTATTTTATGGAGGTACTCCTAGGACTTTCAAATGTTGGGCATATCCAGGACTATCAGATATTCATGTTGGTGGTTTTTTAAATACTGTATGGAGAGATACTTCCTTTTTCTTGAGATTATTCTGCTGATTAATTTTGGTCCCTGCCACTGACTCCGTATCTTTTTAGCATCCTCAGCTTGTTTGCCTAATCAGTGAAGAATTAGCATCCTAGATATGCAGGGTTGTCAGCTTACCCTCATTATTCCTCTGTTCCTTGCTATTAAATGCCAAGGCACTGTATACATTCTCAGCATGGGTAAAACTTCACTCTCAAAACTTGCTTCCAGGTGCATTTGAAAAAGTAAATGCTCATCACCTCTACTAAATAAGGTTACATGTACAAAACCATATAGAAGGATTGGCAACATATTCAAAAGTTGGGGGTACTAAATATAAAGGATTCTGCTGGATTTCTTAATGAAAACATTTATGTTGACAGTGAAAGAATTACTTCCTCATGAGTGCCATCTGAATCTCCCTGCGTCTGTTCCCTGACCAGAAAGAGGGGTAATCTCTCACCAAATGTTCTTGGTATTGACCTGATGCACTTAGATGAGAATTACTTCATCTTAGTCATAAGCCCACACATTTTTCATTAATATTTCTGGTAGCACAGATAAGATCAGGCAATAAAATTTTACTAAAGGCACCAAGAAAGAAGAGAAGTAGATTACTATGCCTTCCTACTTGTAGAAAGGAACTTCTCATGTAATTACATAGTGGTACATACAAGGATATCATGTACCTTACCCTAAATCAGTGTCCCCTTTTGGTTTTAAAATAGGAATTATTAACCATTCCTAACTATCAAGTATGAATTATTTTGAGTCTTCTACTCACACTTTACATGATGGAAGCATTTATAAGACATACCTAACCTAATGATAGGCATCAGGGAAGACTTTTTGAAAAGTAAGAAATATAACTAGATAATGTATTACAAGTTAGAGATTGTTCATGTTCACCTTGGAGTCTGTAAGAATACCGTTCTGCTAAACCTATGTCTGCTTTCAAAGGGTAGAAATCATTCTTCTACCACCCAGGAATCCCTCTCAAGCCTTTCCTTCTCAAATCCTTGATCTTAGGTGCAAGACTTAGGAAGACTAAGGAATTCCCTCCCTTACCTTTCACCTTCTCTGTTTGTATCTCTTCATAATATGCCCATTATTTGAGGGGCACTTGGGTGGCTCAGTCGTTAAGCGTCTGCCTTCGGCTCAGGTCATGATCCTAAGGTCCTGGGATCGAGCCCCCGCATTGGGCTCCCTGCTCAGCAAGAGGCCTGCTTCTCTCTCTCCCACTCCCCCTGCTTGTGTTCCCTCTCTCGCTGTGTCTCTCTATGTCAAATAAATAAATAAAATCTTTTAAAAAGATGCCCATTATTTGTACATCCAACATGCGAATATCCAACTTCCTTCAGGCATGTCCTATTTCCTTAACGAGCCCCATATCTTTAGAAGAAATACATAAATATGATGTAATTTGTGGGGATGTTTATGGAATGTGGAGAGGGCTGAGATGCTAGGCTATATTTAAACAAGTCTCTGTTATTAGGGAGAATTATACATTGTAAAAAGGTGGGAACAGTGATACTGGTTCTTTCAGGTTCTTGGGAGGGATTCAGTGTGCAGGGTGGGGCAGGTTTTGACATCAGGGAGGGCAAGAAGGCTGTTAAAATCAATCTGCATTCCATTAAAAATTCATTGTTGTATAAATGACAAGTGTACAAAGACTGTTAGCTCTTGTTACAGAGACAAGTACCATTTGAGATCATAGCCCTTTCAAGAAGTGTATGCGCGCGTGCGTGAGCGTGTGTGTGTGTTTAAGAGTTTGGTAAATACGGGGCGCCTGGGTGGCTCAGTCTGTTAAGCGCCTACTTCTGGCTCAGGTCATGATCCCAGGGTCCTGGGATCAAGCCCCACATTGGGCTCCCTGCTCCGCGGAAAGCCTGCTTCTTCCTCTCCCACTCCCCCTGCTTGTGTTCCCTCTCACACTGTGTCTCTCTCTGTCAAATAAATAAATAAAATCTTTAAAAAAAAAAAGAGTTTGGTAAATACATTTTTGCATAAAGGATAATACATACATATAATACAAAATTCAAAAAATGTAAAGGAGTATTTAATGAAAGGAAAATTACTCTTGTATCTTTTTCCCTTGCTAAAGAAACAGTTAATCAGTTCTATTGTGCAAAGATTCTATTCATATGCAAGCATATGTGTGTCTTTTCCCCACAAATGATAGCATACTAAACATACTTAATGTACCTTAAAAAAAATCCAAACCTAATAAAACTTAGAGATCAGCTCACTTGACACTATAAAGAGCTTCCTCATTTTTATCCTGGCTACATAGTATTGCATTCTTAAAAGTGGAGAACTTTTTCCTGACAGTGGGATGGTGGTCAGAGAGAGATGTGACTGAAGGGTGAGAGAGAAGCTATGTTCCTGGCTTTGAGAATGGAAGGAGGCTACAATCCAAGGAAGTGGGTGACTTTTAGGAATTGGAAAAGACAAAGAAACATATTCTCTTCTGTATTACCCTGAAAGGAATGCAGTGCTGCCAGCACCTTAATTGTAGCCAGTGAAGCCTTTTGGACTTCTAGTACACAGAACTGTATAAATTGGTGTTGTTTTAAGCCACTGTTTTCAGTAATTTATTATGGCAACAATAGAAAACTAATAGATATGTGCTGTATCTTTTTTTTTTTCTCAATTTGTCACTCCTTTTTTACTATATTGTGTGTGGTGTTTTTGCTATACAGGAATGTATTTCGTATAGTTGAATTTGTCCCTTTATTTTTTAATGGCCTCTGGATCTTAGGCCTTTCCTATTGTAAGATTATTTTAAAACTACTATATTTCATTCTAATGCTTTTATCTCATTATGAACTCTGGTATTAATATTGGTTCCCTGTCTTCTACGTTCCGGTCTCTTTTTGACAATGAATATTTTTATAGTTCAGCTCTTCTAACATACACCAAGAGTACTTCCAAAGATGAAATCCTGTCATCGGTGCTGGTAATTAAGGAATCGGGGGAATTGACAATAGTGGGTCCAGAAGGTATAGGACATACAAAGTTGTTAGAGTTTTAAACTACTTTCATAGGTTGATGATATTGTCTAGCAGAACCTAGAACTGTTGACTCTAAAGGGATAGTTTGTGAGTACCTCTTTATTTATCCTTTTTAGATTTTAGTTTTATTTCTCCTTCTTCTGGAAGACTTCCCAGATGCCTATGACTTGGTTAGAAGTGCTTCCATCATGTAAGCAGTATGTGGAAGAGTTAGAGAACTGATATTTGATACCCAGCTGTGGCTAACAATTCTTACTGAAAGTAAAAAGCTATCTCCTGGGTTTATTATACAAAACCATCATAAATACAGAATGAGATAAATTTAGACAATTTCAGAATGCAGATATTATAACATAAAGTTGATTTAATATATGAAGGCATTATAATAGTAACATTTATTGGGCACCAAACTGTGAGCCAGGTAAAATGCTAAGCACTTTACTTGCATTTCCTCATTCACTTTTCAAACACTGCAGTAGATAGTTATTATGCCCATTTACAGACCAGGAGAATGGGGGTACAGAGAGCAAAGTAATTTGCTCAAGTTTATAACTTTTAAATGATGCAACTGCCTTTGGAATCTAGGAAATCTGGCTTGCTGTTAAACACAATGCTATTAATTGCCATGTGATGCTTTGGTGATTACCATGTGGAAAATAATATTTGTTCCAAGTTTAAAGTTGCCACTACAAAACAAGTAATTCAGGACCTCTACCTTTATAATCAAACTCAGTTTTTTATATCCTTATCTGTAAAATGTTGAAATAACCTATCTCATTAGGGTTGATGCAGTCAAGTCCTGTTACTGCTCTTGGTCTTAGAGAGATTTTTAAAAACACAAATCAGAGTATTCTACTCCCTTGGTAGATTGTCACCCTATGGTCTCTTTATTGTGATAAATAGAGTACTAATCTTGACCATGTATGAAAGACCCGATACAGTAAGATCCAGTAAGTTAACTTAATGTTGTCCTTAAATGTGACGTACTTGTGTCATGCTCCCTCCATGGAATGTCCTTAGTAGCTTTTCTTCCACCTGATATACTTCTGTTCAGAAGCCACATCAAATGTGAATTTTAGTCATCTCCTATACTCCCCACTTTGTGTCAACATATCCCACTATTTATATTTCCCACTAAATTATGAGCTTCTAGGAAGAGATCATAACTTTTAAATTTTGTCTCTATATGAAGCATATAAATAAATGCTCTCTGGATAAGTGAATAGATGAATGGGTGGTAATGTGGTTATCTTCTGAATATCCTCTTTATGTTTTATAGTTGAGAAAATAAGTACTTGCACTGTGAAATGCTATATCATTCTTAGTTACTTCTATTAAATGCTTCCTTTTTCTCTTATACCCAGTCTCTGTAATAAATAATACTTAATACCTGGATGGTAATACTTTAAATATACTGTTGAGGACATGGAATGTTTTGTCACTATAAATACCTCCTTATGGAAAAATATAAATCCTTATTGTACTGAACAAATCTTAAGGGATTCTACGTTTTTTTGTTTGTTTCTTTTTAGTATTTTAGCAGTTTTGTTTGATACTGTTGTAGTTAGAAGTGGAAAATAGTTATCTTTTCCTCCTGTATGTGGATTGCTTTTGTATCCTCAGGAAGGTTTGCCCTCCTCATCTTTTGTATTAGTTTCCTGTTGCTACTATAACAAATTACTACAAACTTAGTGGCTTAAAATAACACAATTTTGTTATATTGTAGTCTGAAGATTAGATATCCAAGTAGATCTTACTGGGCTAAAATCAAGGTAGTGGTAGGACTGCATTCTTTTTGGAGCATCTAGGGAATCCGTTTCCTTGCCTTTTCCAACTTCTGGAGGCCTGCATTCATTGTCTCATGACCCCTTCTTGCATCTTCAAAGCCAAGCAGTATAGCATCTTCAAATCTCTGATTCTGACCTCCTCTTCTGCCTCCTTTTCCCACTTTAACTGATCTAATGTTAGTTTTCTGGACCATAGTGGACCCTAGATACAAAAAGAAATTAATGAAGGTAGGTCTCAATTCATCAGCACTATGTATAGCAGACTTGGTTGCTGTGCCCAGGGGAAACAGAATCATGTGTAGTTGAGAAACAAAGACCAAATTGGATTTAATTTCTGGTCAGTGGTCATGGGCTATAATTCAGTAGATACAGGAATATTTGTTCTGCCAGACATGGTGACTTAAAGACTTTTTTACTTTCAGAGAAAGTAGAGAATTCTGTGCTGAAATGATTTTAAAAAGATAAGGAAGTTTTATCTTTTAATAGAATGTAAAAGGTTTAAAATAGGTATGTATGAGATCTTATAGAAAGTCACCAGCACAAATCATAAAGGAAAAGAAATACATTTGACCATGGTAAAAGAAAAGCTTTGTTCTTCGAAAGACATTACAAAAATAAAAAAAAGCCACAGATCAGAAGATACTTAAAATTCACATAACTGGCAGAGGATTAGCATTGATAATATAAAGAATTTATGCAAATCAATAGAAGGACAACTCAGTTGAAAATTAGAGATAGTATAGAAAGAATGAAGAGAGCAAGAAGACAGTTGGGTAGATGTATATAATAGGCTTGGTAATAACAGAGCAAGAGTATGATATGAGGGAGAAATGAAACAGAAAAAAAGGCCATTCAAGGACATTTTGCATATTAGACTATTGGGGCTTGTAGAATTTTCTATAACTGTACCCTGATTTGATAGGAAATGTTTTTGCCAATGTGCAAAGTTGAAAATGCAACCGTAATAGGAATTTACCACAAAATACAATAACGTACAGCTTTAGAGTTATTCTGGATTATGTGTAATACAGTACTGCTATTTCAAAAGAAACTACATGGATCAATATAAGAGAGGCAAAATTTATCTTCATGTTTGGTCTTCTTCTTTTACCTTTAACTTTACTTAAGTACCAGTTGAAAATTTTAGAAAATAAAGGTCATGGTGACTAAGAATTTTAGATAATTTTTAGAACACTTGCTTAACCCCATCAGTAAGTCCTCCTGGCTCTTCCACCAAAATAGACCCAAATCAGTTCATTCCTCTTGTGTCCATTATTATCACCCAAGGCCAATCCAACATTACCTCTCACCTGGACTTCTGTATTAGTTTTCTAATTTGCTGACTATAGCTGAAAGGATATATTTGATATAATTGTTCAGATGAGATCAGAGATTAGCAGTTGAGATACAGTTTAGATTTTGAATAAAATAAAGGTAACCCAGCTATGTTTTACAATAAGAGCCTCTTCGTTTCATTAGAATAAAAGCTAGGCTGAAAAGTGGTTATTGTGTAGTCTACTACCACAGGGAAGAATAGAGCTTTAGTTTGAACTATTTCAGAAAATTATAGAAGTAGTTACTGTCAGATTTTTTAAGATAAATCACTGAGAACAAGTGCCTTTCAACTAAGTATTAAAGTAGCTCAAGAGGGAAATTGTTGCATTCTTAGCAATAAGAATAAATTATCATAAATAGCTGTTGTCTCAGACTAATAGACTAATAGAGTACAAATATGATACACAGAGTAAGATCCAATTTTAACTTTATGATGGCAAGTATTTTTCCTTATTTTCCACATTTACTAGAATGGGCTTCTGTTGTTTACATGATCAGGGAAAAATGTTTATTATTATTTTAAATAGAATAATACAGTTTGGTTCCTTGCTTTAAAGTCACTTTTATCTAAGGAGGGGATTACAGGTACAAATTTTATTATGCTGCAAGGCAGATAGGACAGTTTGTAAGAGCTGCCATTAGTCTTCAGGTGAGGTTGCATGTTTTATACAAAAGAGTTACTACTTCTTTTGGGAAAAGAAAACAATTTGAAGGTAAAGAGATTATAAGAATTAAAAGCACAGGTGAAAAGATTAACCTTGGCAGGAAGGAAGGCTGTCTTTAAAAACAAACAACAAAACCCCATCCCACACATTATTATTTATTGAAAAATTTTATGGTACGTATTCTAGTCTTAGGTCTTAACGTTGGAAGCTGAGTTGTTAAATTATAAACTAACAAAGGCTCTAGTAGGGGCAATACAGATTTATTTACATAAGCTCCTGGAATACTTGAAAGCTTGAAGGATCGGCTTGAATAGATAAGGGAAACAATGACATATTTGGTATAGATGAAAGCATGAGATTTAAAAAAGTATATAAATTACTGGTCAGCTTTAAAACGTCTTTTATTGTATTAAAGTGAACAGTGAATCAGGCAGCCTTATTACTCTTCTACTAAAGAGATCTTTGTTTTATCTGATTTTTTCTATAAAGGGCAATACGTCTCTTCTAGGTGGCACTTTATAAAGTAGAAAACAAAGTAATTGGGTTAGCAAAGAGAATTATGTTAGGGACACTTTTTTGAAAAAATGCATTCATACATTGTTAAGAAGAACATTTTAAAATTTTTACAGTATCTTGAGTAAAGCCAAGACATAGTTAAAATGTAAGTTCTATACTTAAATCACTTTTAATTTATAAATATTAATTATAAAATAATTTTGAAGAAACAGAAATGAAGGGGAAATACCTAACTTCACCATCCTAAAATAACTACTTAGGATTTTTATATATTTTCTAATACTCTTACTTATGGACATTTTTATATTTTTTAAATATAAAATATGCTGAGAAGCATTATACAGTTGTAAATGAGAATTAGTAAAAGTCAAAGATAAAAAAATAAGAGTCTATGCCCTAAAGAGGTTAACTACTCTCATACTCTAAAGTCAAAATATACCCTGAGCTTCTGAATGGGTTATTTTACTCCTTGGGTTTTTAAGTCTTGTAGAACCTAGGATAAAATTCTTAAACTTCCCAGTTTACTTACAGAATTAGGTAAGAAGGAAGAGTCAGGATCTTACAGTAAAATAAAGACTTAAATGCTTGTTGGGAACTTGAAGTTTGGTTTTAACCCAAGTTCTACCTTTGTGACTTCACTGAACTTCAAACATATTGACCTTTAAATGAATGAGTTCAGTTCACAAGTTAATCTGAATCTAATACGTCTAAGTTATGTGCTGTGCTTCTGGGGTATCCTTAGGTTAAATTCTTGACAAACCAAATGACCTTTGTCTAGTATTGATTCTATCCCTCCAAGCTGGTTCTCAGTGTAACAAGCTTCCCTGGCTTCTTGGTATACATGTCACGTTTATTTATAATAGAGGTTCCAGCCCATCCTAAGAGTAGGACTCCAATTTGATACTTCCATCAGACCAGCTTTTTATGGTATGCATTCATAGAATACTGACCGGCTCTGAGTTGAAGATTGATAAGAACGGGGCCCCGACAAGAATCAGAGCCTCTGAATAATAAAAAGCTTAGAACAGTAACCTGTAAAGCTGAAGACTTATAGCACTTCCCTTAAAGAATTAGTTTGATAGTTTGACTCCAATAATAGAGAATTATGGTTGACTTTGTAAATTTTATCTCTTCCCAGGTCCTTCTTGGCTTTGAATTATCAGGATGACTACTACAATTTTAATTCTTTGTTTTAGTAATAATAATTAATACTTACATATTGTTTATTATGTGTCAGGCATTGTTTACGTTTATGAACGGTGCATACAGTAACTATCTCAAGGACACACAACTAATAAGTTGCTGAGTCAGGATCCAACTTGTAAAAATATGACTTTAGACTCCTCACTCACCATAACACAATGACACTTTAAAAGTATACTAAGCTTTCTGACAAAAGACTTGGGTCAAGAATATATGAAGAACTTCTAAAAAATCAATAATATAAGCATAATAAAAAATGACCAAAGACTTAAAAAGAGGATGGCATATAAATGGCCCATGGGCATATGAAAAGTTGTTCAGCACCATGAGTCATCAGGGAAATTGATATTAAAACCATAATGGGTTGCCACTGTAAACTCTCTATAATGAGTAAAATTTAAGACTAGAAACACCAAATATTAGTAGGGATATGGAGCAACTGAAATTATCATGCATTATTGATGGGAATGTATAATGATAAAACCACCTTCGAAAACAGTTTGTTAAATTTCTTTTATAGCTAAACATACTATCCTGTAACCCATCAGTTCCATTCCTCCATATTAAGAGAAATGAAAGCGGTATGTCTACAAAAAGACTTGTACAAGAATATTTATATAACAGCTTTATTCAGAATAGTCAGCAACTAGGAACAATCCAAATGCCCATCAATACAAGAAACACGTGAATTGTGATGTATTTATTCAGTGAAGGACTAGTTAGCAGTAAAAAAGAGTGAACTAATACAACAATATAATGAGTCAAATAAGTCAGACAAAAAGGGTACAAATGGTGGGTCTGTTTGATTCCATGGGTACTGAAAGCCCATAACAGTAGAAGCTTATTATTTGTTTAGAAACAGAACAGTGGTTACCTATTTGATGGATAGGAGGCTTAAGGGAATTTTCTGGAGTCATGAAAATGTTCCATATCTTGATTATCATGTTGGTTATGCAGATGTGTACATTTGTCAGAATTTGTTGAATTTTATATTTAAGATCAATATGTTATTGTATGTAAAGTATAAATATGTAAAGCAAAAAAAAAATCAACTAGGGGGAGATTTTAGACAAGCACTAGGACAATAGAAATGACAACTGGCAACCTAACACTTGGAACATGCAAAGACACTAAGTAGCACAGAACTGTTACATAGAACCTCAGTTGATATTCATAGTAACCAAGACAAGTTTAAATTATATTTAATACAATTTTCTAAGAAGTTTTCAAGATATACTACTTTCAGAAAGGATTTCATTAATAATTATTATATTAAAAGTTTGGAACTAAAATGCTTAGATGTCAGTAATCTAAAATACTACTTTATGTGACACATTTCTTAGATTTTACGTAAAGAACAGTTGTGGTTAATATTGGGAAATGATTCTGGCTAGAACTAGAATGTGGTCTCTTTAGAGACTGCTAAAAAGAGAGCATGAAAAGTTTCTGTAGATGAATTTGCTTGATAAGTTCTTGAAATAGAACATTTGTCTTTATATGATCTGTGTGATTTAGATTCCCAGTTGTTAGAAGAAATAAAAAATGTGGCTTCTGTACTGTGTTTGTTTCAGCACTTTATAATCTAGAAATGTTAGAAACTTAGAGATGTCATAATTAAATGTGCTAAAATATAGCAGTAATTTGTCCTGATTATATTGCAACAGGTGGACATAAATAGACAAGTTTGATGGTGGCCTATATAATTTGACAATATTTGTCTCTGGGGTCCTTTATAACTTGTTCCATGGCAATCAGATGTGTTTCAACTACTCAAATGATGAATTGAAAAACAAGATCTGCAGTCTTTTGTTGTAAGTTTAGTCTTCAAAATGAAGGTTAACCTTTTAAGTTAGTTTGTGGTTTTTTACCTCTTTCAAGTAGGTTACTTTGTGGACTGTCATGGAAGTAGGAAACATTTTAGTTACCACACATTAACTAATGTGGTCTTTGATTTCTCAAATAAGACTGCAGCTTGGCTGTTTCTTGTTTATAGAAAACCTAATTTCTAATCTTTACATCTGTTTTAGTAATAGTTATGCACGAGTGCGAGCTGTGGTGATGACCCGGGATGACTCAAGTGGTGGATGGTTACCACTTGGAGGGAGTGGACTAAGCTGCGTCACGGTCTTCAAAGTCCCTCACCAGGAAGAGAATGGCTGTGCTGACTTTTTTATCCGTGGAGAGCGACTCAGGGACAAAATGGTAATGAATAATATACCTACTGCTGTAATTTTAAGATTCTATAGAATGAATTATCTACTTAAAGTTTGATTAGAATGATTTTTGCCCAGGATCAGTGATTATGTTTCTTAGCTCTTTTAATCTTAAAGACAGTGAAATATGCCTGTTCTTTGCAACTGAGACTCATGAATGTATATGTGTTAGAAAGGAGCTACATTTTTTATTAGATATAATTCACGTATAGTCCCCCCAGTTATTAAACCAGGTACAATCTGCCTTTCCTTCTTTCTCACTCTCCCCTAGTGGAGAGTGGTTGACAAACTGTAGTCCACCGGAAATATCTAGGCCTGCCACATGTTTTTGCATGACCCATGAGTTAAAAATGGTTTTTACAGGGCCTCTGGGTGGTCAGTCGGTAAGTGTCTGCCTTCAGTTCAGGTCATGGTCCCAGGGTCTGGGATGGAGTCCCGCATCGGGCTCTGTGCTCCTTCTCCCTCTGCCTGCCATTCCCCCTCCTTGTGCTTGCTCTTGCTCTCTCTCTCTCTCTCTGACAAATAAATAAAATCTTAAAAAAAACAAAAAACTTCTTCAAGTTTTAAAAAAAAGAATGGTGGGGCGCCTGGGTGGCTCAGTCGTTAAGCATCTGCCTTTGGCTCAGGTCATGATCCCGGGGTCCTGGGATCGAGCCCCACATCGGGCTCCCTGCTCCGCGGGAAGCCTTCTCCCTCTCCCACTCCTGCTTGTGTTCTCTCCCTGCTGTGTCTCTCTCTGTCAAATAAATAAATAAAATCTTTAAAAAAATGGTTTTCACACTTTTTAGTGATTGAAAAAAATTGAAAAAGAGTAAATTTTGTGACACATGGAAATTACATAAAATTCAAATTTCAGTGTCCATAAATAAAGTTTTTTGCAACATAGCCTTTCTTTTACATTTTGTCTTTGGCTGCTTTCATACTACAATGACAAGCTGAGTAGTTTCAGTAGAGACCATAAGTATCTGGAACCTTACAGAAAATTCTACTGGCTCCTACTCTGGAGTCTGTTTTCTCAGGTTCTTTCTCTTCACTCTCTATTAATCTAGTTATTCTAGGCTCATAAGACTACCTGGTTGCCAGACTAAGTTTTAACACTACTGTCTTCTACCCAGATGAGTGTTTTCTTCTATCTATGTATTTTAAAATTTGAATCTAAACTTTGGTAATGTTAGATATTTACTCTCTTTTAATTAGTGTGGAAAGCTCTTTTTTATTTGTGAGCCAAAAACCAACTGCAATCAGGATACCTGAAAAGCTGAGTAATGTTAATGTCATTTCTGCATCAAGCAAAGGAAAGCATACACTTAGAAGCAGGATTAGAATAAAATGCCAAAAATTTCCAAGACTCTTAAAAATAACTAGAATTCCCTTTAAATATGTAATTGTGGACTAGTTTGTAAGCCCATTTAGTTAGCATCCATAATGTTATTTCTACTGAAAATGTGTTTTAAGTTCCAAATAATTCTTTCAATACATGAACATTTTGAATAAGTCTACTTTTAATTTTGGTTTGGTTTCTGGATATTTTTTATTACTGAATTGTTTTAGTAATTTAGAAAGTTGCCCAACTTGTCTGTCCCCCAGTTTCTGCCTCAATTAAATGGAGAGTTACCCTAAATCCTCTTGAAAGCTTTCCAACTCTGTTTTTTGAGTTGATGATTCATTCCTGATAATGTATCTCAATTAACCAGAATGTGGTTTTAGGATTGTAGGAAATCCCAGTTGAAGTCATAAGTGTATATAATAAATTTAACATGTCATCTCTAAAAGTTTGAATATTTAAGGGTGGTTTTGAGTTTGCATAAGATGGTAGATGGCATATACTAACACTTATTTAAATAAGCCTTGTAAACGTCTAAGAAAGAGCCTGTGGTGACCTGTCCTGGAGTTTATGCTTCTTGTGTGAGCTAATAATAATGGGAATGTTGTTGGAGGAGAGGTTGTAGATTTTAGGAACTGAGTGAAATAGTGAAGATTTAAGGCATGTTTTAGCTTCATAAAAATAGGAGAAGAGAAGACAAGTCAAAGATGGAGAAAGAGTTGGAGAAAAAACCTTGCTAGAAAAAGCATAAAAACAAGGAAAAGATGACCTAGATGTGAAGTAGAGAAAAGGAATAATCAGAGTGAAACAGATCGTTAGTTACATTAATGAAGGTGGACAGTTTACTTTAGGATAATTAAATATGGGACCAAGTCTGCATTAACTAGGAGTGAAACTAGTCAGAGAAACCTCAGATTGATGGATTAGGTGGTTACTCAGAGTGTGGCTTTGACATAAAGCTAGTGAGAATAAAACGGATTCATAAAGAACACACGAAAACTTACTTCATTATGTCAGGAGTTAATTTGAGCCCATAACCTAATCCTAGGGTAGAGAATCATAATAGACCAACAAGAAAATAGGTTTTTCTGATAGAAGCACTGACCCAGGAATCAGAACATCTGTTGTTTCACCTGATCATTTTGCCTGGAAGAAACTTGTTATTTGTGAAACATGGATGATAAGTATATCTCTGTGTAGACATAAAAGAAAAATTACTTTCAGTTGGAGGGTTGCCATTTTTCTTGTAGGGATTAGCCTATAGTAAAGAGTTTTAGGTGATGGGGACTTGTGTGATTAAAGGCGGAGGCAGTAATGCATGGATATAAATTGAAAACAGCAAAATC
The DNA here is from genome assembly GCF_029215605.1 of Mirounga angustirostris. Lineage (NCBI taxonomy): Eukaryota > Metazoa > Chordata > Mammalia > Carnivora > Phocidae > Mirounga > Mirounga angustirostris. Next base: position 64,775,469 of record NW_026991717.1, on the reverse strand, counting down.
TTATGGAATCTCTAGACAAAGGGGACAGGGATATTGAAATAAGCACATTATTTGGCCCCCTTTCTGGGGTATGCACATCTGATCAAGATAATTCTGAAGCAATAACAGAATTGAAGTGTATATCTTTTTCATTATCACTGTATTTTGGGATCATTAATGTCCTTATCTGTAGATATTTTTATTTTTATTTTTTTTAAGATTTTATTTATTTATTTGACAGAGAAAGACACAGCGAGAGAGGGAACACAAGCAGGGGGAATGGGAGAGGGAGAAGCAGGCTTCCTGCCAAGCAGGGAGCCCGATGCGGGGCTCGATCCCAGGACCCTGGGATCATGACCTGAGCCAAAGGCAGACATTTAACAACTGAGCCACCCAGGTGCCCCTTGATTGGTTTTATTTTAATCCATTTTTCTGGATTCTAGTTTCATGATTTATCTAAAAAAGAAGTAGTACCTTATGACTGTCAAGTCTATAATTTTACAAAGTTCTTCCCAAGTTGGTGGTTTTCTTTAAAATCCTTGGTGAGTAAACTGCAATTAACTGTTATCCCCATGCAATAGTTAATCATGTAAAAGATATTTGGTAAAAACTGTTCTGTATCCATTTTTTATGTGAGTCACATTATAGAATCATCTACCTTAGATGAATTATAGAAATGAAGTGAGATCCCTTCCTTTCATACCCTCTAAGAAAACTTGTGCCCTTTAAGAAAGGATCGATAATTAGTAATCTGAGAACACTTGTGTAGCTAATAAAGAAATACTAGATAATACTTTAAAGAGTGTGTATAAGTCAGAATACTGGTTAACAGTAGTGAAGAAGAAAGATGGCTTTTCTCAAAGGTAAAAGAAGCACTTTGGTAGAAGACTTTCCAGTCTTTGATTTACAGTTACTTGTACTAAAAATGTCTTGTTACACTTCCCAAAGGGTTATAGTTCACTTTTTTTTTTTTTTTTTTTTTACAAGAAAGGGAGCACAGATAAAGAGCAGGCTGACTGGGATTTTTTCAGGAAGGCAGGCTTTTGTGCAATGAGGTCATTCATTCCTTCATTCAGAGGATCAGAAATTATTTCCTATAATGCTTACCTGTAACTTGCCTGTTTTTGTGATGCTTAAACAAGTGGAATTTATTTCTCAGGCTACACTTTCCTACTCTAAATTAGAGTTCCTGAATAGGTCAAAGTTCAGGCTGCTTGCCTCTTCACCACTAGCAGTTCCTCCTCTTTCCAGGTTGCCTTACAATCGTTATTTTTCTAAGCATGCCTGAGGAAAAAGTTGGAATGTTCTGCTCTACATTGACTTTCATACTTTATTGATGATTGAGAAGGAATTCAAAAGAAATACCAGGTTTTGGTGTTGTAGCCCAAGATAATGAAATACTACCTTTCATTAGGTAATAATGACACTTGGGGATGGGTGGAATAGTTTTGACAAGGATGGATTCTCAGAACTGCTTTTTTTTTTTTTTTTTAATTTATATGAATTATAGCCTCCATTTCCTTCTAAATCTTTACAGCCTTGATTTCTCCAGTAAAAGCTAGTGTTACCTTGGATCACATTTTTAAAAATGCTAACTAAAATTTAACTGTTAATTTGGGTAGATAATCTTCACTGTAGAGCTTCACATTTCCCATGATAGAAACTTTCTCTTTTGAATTCAATTTTCACTAGATAAAGTGACCCTTCTCTGTTAATATGACACTCTTACTTTATAGGCATTTTATCGGAGTATTTACCATATATATAGATTGTATTATTTGACCATTTTAGCTAAATTGCATGTGATATATAAATTTGAACACTGAATTATAATGTACCTTTAGAGTCTTTATGAGTACTGAATAAACTATTAATAATATTTAAAATTTTGCTAAAATATTACTAAAAACAGTTTTTAATTATGGAATTCTAAAATAACTATTTAAAATAATTTTATGTAGTAGACAATAAAAAATTTACTAATTTAAAGGTATTATGCTTTTTTTTTTTTTTTAAGGTTTTATTTATTTGAGACAGAGAGAATGAGAAAGAGAGAGAGCACATGAGAGGGGGGAGGGTCAGAGGGAGAAGCAGGCTCCCTGCCGAGCAGGGAGCCCGATGCGGGACTCGATCCAGGGACTCCAGGATCATGACCTGAGCCGAAGGCAGTCGCTTAACCAACTGAGCCACCCAGGCGCCCAAAGGTAGTATGCTTTTAAAAGCTTATTATATACTAAGATAACAAGAAATAGGGTAGGCTGTATAGAAAGATAAAGTAAGACTCTTAAAACATCTGGATTACTTAAAACATTCTGTGGAAACAAGAAAAAGGCACTGTGCTATGTCAAAGCAAAGTTATAGATATCATTATAAGCTTAGAGTGACAAAGTAATATTAAAATGAAGAAAGGAAAAATAAGAAACATTTCAAGTTTTAAGAATTTGCCAGAGATTTAAGGAATTTTTTTTTGATTAGTAAGTAATTAGGTTGTGGATAAAAATGGTTATAAAAGTTAAAATGCCGGGATGCCTGGGTGGCTCAGATGGTTAAGCATCTGCCTTCAGCTCAGGTCACGATCCCAGGGTCCTGGGATTGAGCCCCACATCAGGCTCTGTGCTCAGCAGGGAGCCTGCTTCTCTCTCTCCCTCTGCCTGCCTGTCTGCCTACTTGTGATCTCTCTCTCTCTCTGTCAAATAAATAAAATAAAATAATTTTTTTTAAAAAAGTTAAAATGCCTATATGATAATAGTTCTGTTGTTTAAAAAGACACATTTTTAAAATGGGGTTTCTTTCCAGATAGTAGAGCTTAAAACAAAATTAGAGTGTTTGTTTTCTAGGAAGAAAATAAAGTAGTTAAAATATAGCAGTGGCTTTTTTAAAAAATGAAACTTAACCCACTCTCCACCATTGGAAACCTTAGAAGATCAGGGATCATCTTTCTGCCTTGGATTAAACTTTATAAAAGTACAGAACAACAGTTTTCTGCTTAGCCTTTCCCACTGTGCCTCTGTGAATTATTCCATTGTGAAACATCAGTCCTTCTACAGAACTTTTCCTCCACTGAAAATCAATTGCATTAACTAACTTTTTGCTTAGGATTCACCAGCTCTCTCTCTTGAAAGATACTGGTTCTAGTCACCATAATACTGCAAAGTTAGGGGGAAAAATGGGAGTGGGAGTAGAGATAGTTCAGCATTTTTATTGTTCCTTACTCCTCTTACAGGATATTACTCTATCACCCATGTATATACATCCCTCTGTTGACACTCTGTACCATTTAGATCCCATCCTCTAGCTTTCATTTTCATCTGTTGACCATAGCAGTTCCTTCCCATAGCCAGCTTTTCCACATCTGAGCCTCATCATCATTTTTGGCTGCTTTTCTTTGCATAGTCTTGACCTTCTGGTCTTCATTTCAGCAACCTACTTTCCTGGATCTGGTTGTTACTCAAAACTGTTCTATTTGAGGAATTTTACAATTTCCTGTCATTTCTATTTTATTCCCCTTTCCTTGCTCTTAGAGTGTCGTGCTTACTCTATCACTTTGTACTCCAGTTTTCTCCCAATTTCACTAGACTCTTTCTGGCTTCATTATCTTCTATTATTTTCTTTTTTAATCCAATCTAAATTTTTCTTGTCAGTCATTCAAACCACTCTCATTCATATTTCAGTCTCCAGTATGTGATGAGTTTTTGGCTTACCTTGCACTAAAGGAACTTCATTGAATCCTACATTATCAAAAGGGAATACTCCCTTTTTAAAGGTGAGTCTTTCATGTAACAAGTATTTATTGAGTAGCTACTGTGTGCTAGACATTGTTCTATGCACTGGGGATATTTAAATAAACAAGTCCCAGTTTTTAAGACAACATTCTGGTGAGGGACGAAGAAATATTATAATAAATAAAGAAAATAATATGCTAGACAGTTCTAAGTGCTAAGGGGAAAAAACAAATCAGGGAAAAAGAGGTAGGGAGTTTTTTGTAGGGAGGTTTGTTAAAACTTTAGATTGGATAACCAAGGAAGGATTTACTGAGAAAAAGTAGGTAACAGTTGAGTAAGATTTCTGTTTGGATAAGGCCTTATATTTTAGTTTATATGTTTGGATTTTCAGATCTTGAGTATCCTTAAAGTAGAATTAATCTGTAATTTTGGCTAATATTTTATGCTACACTATGTAAGATCTTGAACTTTTTGTGGACTTGGTGAATGGATTCAAATAGTGCAACAATAATAGTTGTAGACCTAGGAATTAGTGATTCTTCCATTTATTCAAACAGATGTTCTTTGTTTTTGATTCTGTTTCATTCTTTTCATCTGTACATTTCTCCTATCTTGCCTGTGTTACTGCAGACAAGGCTCCTAATATTTTTCATGACCCAGTTTTACCTAACTTTCTCTAGCTTCTGTATTGCTTATTATATTGAATTTTCTACAACCTGGGTCTGATATTTAGTAGTTTCCAAAAATTTCCTTGAGACAATTCTGTTTCCTTATCTCAACACAAAAAACTTATAAACTGGTCACTACTCTTTTTTTTTTTTTGTCTTGAATTTATCTGCCTGTTTCCCAAAGCAGTCCTTTCCATGATGTTGCCTTACTGAATTATTCATTCGTGATTCACCAAAAGCATGCATTGAACTTATGGAAATGCCTTCCTCTCTTTTACATTAACTAAATAACTGTAAAGATACCATGTTAAAAATTTTTGTGGAATAGAGAATGCAGGCAGACAGCTTGCTACTCCTGAGGAAATGATAATGGGAAGGAACAGTTGCCTTTTTATTGTCACAGGTAAGTCACAGATGGAAAAATAGGAAAACTGAGTTAGAGAAAGAACCTTGGGCAAACCAGTTTTCCTGGGAAGGACTGGAATGGAAGAAATGATAATTAATGACATTCATCTAGTCCAAAATTACCAATTCATTATTATCTTTAGAAAAGATAATAAATTGTACAATTAATGGCTTTTCTGGATAGCCATGAATTTTGTGACTTTTCTCCCAGCAGTTGTTTTACACCAGTTAATTCTTTAATATTGCCAGTATTCCTTGAAGAGAAAAAAACCCTGCCTGTTACCATTTCTATTCTCTTTCCTCTAGAGGCATGCAATAGCTGTTTCTTGAAAATTAAGATCTGGAATATGTCCCACATTACCTTTCTGGTTGCTTTTATTTTGTCTTTTCAGAAAACTTCAGCTTAACACTTCCTTCAGCACTCTCTTTACTGATTATATTATACTTCCTCTTTAATATTCAATTATTAATTTTAAAGTAATATTTCATTGTTTAATTGATTTATACTGGCTGATTTGGTCTGTCAGGCTCATCAGGACTATCTTGGCTTCATGTTTCTGTTTTATACCTCATTGTGATATATTGCACACCGCTTCCATTACATTCTGACTGCCATTAAACTGTTAATGATAGCTAATAACCTCGCTGATAGCTAAATTAAAGCCCAAATTCTTTGACCCCAAATTACTGACTTTATTAACTTTATAAATATTTCCTCACTACTTTTGCTTTATGAATCTAAATAGAATAGTAGCATGCCTTTAATAGATTAGTTGATTGATATTATTCCTTTAATTAATCAACAGATATTTGAGAGCCTTCTATGTGCTAGACTTTTGAAGTTTATGATATAATACAGTATGATGGTTTGATTTAGACTTCTTATATTAGTCTGCTTGGGCAGCCATAACAAAATGCCACAGATTGGCTGCCTTAAACAGTGGAAATTTATTGTAAAGTCCAAGATCTAGGTGCCAACTGGTTCATTTTCTGATGAGAGCTTTTCTTCCTAGATTTCAGAAGGATGCAATTCAATCCATTACAGTTCCTATTCAGTTCCACTGGTTTGTCTGTTGATTGCTAAGTGAATATTTCACTTTTTAACTACTTTTAGTTTTATGTGGTTTAATAACTGCTAATACTAGTTTTCCACTCATTAGTCGTCCTTACCCTTTTTTATTGGTATATCTTTGCTCACTCAGAACACTAAACAATTTGTCTTTTTTTTTTTTGGTCATTTCTGGTATCCTTTAAGCTCTTTCATGCAACTTATCTTCCTTTTGTATAGCATTAGCTAGAACTTGAAAATAATGTTAAATATTGATGCTAATGTTGGCTTCTTGTGAATTTAATGGAATTTCTAGTGTTGCAGACACAAGTATGATTTAGCTGTTGCTTTGAGATGTCCTTTATTATAAGAAAGTGTCCTTGGGGTGCCTGGGTGGCTCAGTCGTTAAGCGTCTGCCTTCGGCTCAGGTCATGGTCCCAGGGTCCTGGGATTGAGCCCACATCGGGCTCCCTGCTCCGCGGGAAGCCTGCTTCTCCCTCTCCCACTCCCGCTGTTTGTGTTCCCTCTCTCACTGTATCTCTCTCTGTCAAATAAATAAAATCTTAAAAAAAAAAAAAAAAAGAAAGTGTCCTTAATGTCTCAGGTTTCCCTACCAGAAGTTGATACTCATTTTTTTTGAAATCTAGTTTTGCAGATGTTCCATAGACTTTTTAATTGATATTTTTATTGTGACAATTATAGATTACTAATTGTTGTTGTAAGGAATAATATGAACAGATCCTGTTACTTTTTACCCAGTTTTCCCATTAGTAACATTTTGTAAAACTATAGTATAATCACAATTAGAATATTTATTCACATTGATACAAACCATCATATTCAGGTTTTCCTACTTTTACTTGTACTTATTTCAGTGTGTATTTAGAACTATACAGTTTTACCATCCACAGAAAAGAATCAAAACCATTCAGTAACCACAAGAATCCTCCCTCCTGTTACTCTTTTATAACCACATCCACCTCCTCCTTGGCCTGGCAACCACTCATCTGTTCTCCATTTCTGTAATTTTGTAATTTTAAAAATGTTATATATTTAGAATCATAAGTAAGTAACCTTCCAGGATTGGCTTTTTTCTTTCACTGCTGTTCCCTGAGGGTTCATTCAGGTTGTTGAGTGTATCAATAGTTTGTTCCTTTTTATTACTGGCTAGTATTCTGTGATGTCTTTGTACTAGATTTGTTTAACCATTGACTCACTGAAGGACATGTAGGCTGTTTGCAATTTTGCGCTATTGAAAATAAAACTGCTCTGAACATTCATGTACAAGTTTTTTTTTATGAATCGAAGTTTTATTTTTCTGGAATAAATGGTCAAGAGTGCAATTGTTGAATGTATGATAGTTTTGTAAGAAACTGCCAGACTTTTTCCCAGAGTGGCTGTGCACTGTATTACATTTCCATTAATGGTGTATGAACACTCCAGTTTCTAGGCATTCTTGCCAGCATTTTGTGTAGTTACTATTTTTTATTATAGTCATTCTGATAGGTGTGTAGTGAGAGAATTCATTGTGGTTTTAATTTACATTTCCCTAATGGCTAATGATGTTGAATATCTTTTTATGTGCTTATTTGTACCTATTCAGTGGAAAATCTGTTCAGGTCCTTTACCTATTTTTCTCATTGAATTGTTTTGGTTTTTTTGATGTTGAGTTCTGAGAGTTCTTTATATGTTCTAGATACTTGTCCTTTTTGGGATATGTGCTTTGCAGATATTTTCTCCCAGTCCTTAGTTTTCTTTTTATCTTCTTTTTTTTTTTTTAAGATTTTATTTATTTATTTGACAGAGAGAGAGACAGATAGAGAGGGAACACAAGTGGGGGAGTAGGAGAGGGAAAGCAAGCCTCCTGCCGAGCAGGGAGCCCGATGCGGCACTCGATCCCAGGACCCTGGGATCATGACCTGAGCCGAAGGCAGATGCTTAACAACTGAGCCACCCAGGCGCCCCTTCTTTTATCTTCTTGATGGAGTCTTGCAGAGCCAAAGTTTTAAATTTTTATGATGTTCAATTTATCAGTTTTTTCACTGATCATGATTTTGGTGTCAAGTCCAAGAACTCTTTTGTCTTTCCTAAGTCTCAAAGACTTATCTGATTTTTTTTCCTAAAAGTTTTATAGTTTTACATGTACATTTTATATTTAAGTCTTTGGTCAGATTTGAGTTAATTTTTATATATTGTATAATACTGAGGTCTAGGGTTTTTTTTTGTTTTTTTGCCTATGAATGTCCAGTTTTTCTAGCACCATTCTAAAAGTATCACACATTATATTACTATAGCTATTTTGGAAGCCCTCCCTGTCCTTGTATATAGGGTAGTGATTTCTCCTATTTCACTCTTCTTTCTTAAGATTATTTTCACTATTCTAGGGTCTGTGTCTTTCCTATAAATTTTAGAATAATCTTAACCTATGTCTACAAAAATCCTTACTTGGATTTTGATAGGAGTTGTATTAAACTTATGGGTCAGTTTGGGGAGAATTGACATCTTTACTATGTTGAATATTCTAATTCATGAATGTGGTTTGTCTCTAGTAAGGTCTTTGAATTCTTCCATTAGCATTTTGTGATTTTTAGCATGTAAATCCTATATTTGTTTTGTTAAGTGTATCATTTTTCTTAGGGCATTTGTAAACAGTATTGTGTTTATAATTTTGATTAGTACATGCTCATTGTATAGAGATGTGATTGATTTTTGTATCCTGTTACCTTGCTGAACTATGAGGTTTTTGGATTCCCTGGATTTTTTCAGTGTAGACAATCATGTCATATACAAGTACAAACAGTTGTATTCCTTCCTTTTCAATCTGAATGCCTTTATTTCTTTTTTTCCATTATTGCAGTGACAAGAACTTCCAGTGCTTTGTTCAAGAAGAATGGCATTAGTGTACATCCTTGCCTTGTTCAGATCTTAGTGGAAACACATTCAGTCTTCTACCCTTGATAAGATGTTAGCTGCAGGGTTTTTTATAGTGCTCTTTAATGAATTGAGATAATTCTCTATTCCTGACTTGCAGATATATTTTATCATAAATGGGTGTTCAAATTTGTCAAATGCTTTTTGCAGGCAATTGGTATGATCACATCTTTAGCTTGTTGATATGATAGATTACATTGATTAAGTTTTGAATGTTGACCCAGCCTTGTGGCCTAGAATAAATCCTACTTGGTCATGGTGTATAATCTTTTTATATATCATTGGGTTTGATTTGCTGCTATTTTTTTTTTAAGTTTATTTACTTTTTTTAGTAATCTCTGCACCCAATGTGGGGCTTGAACTCGTGACCCTGAGATCAGGAGTCGCATTCTCTTCCAAATGGGCCAGCCACGTGCCCTGATTTGCTTCTATTTTGTTAAGGAATTTTGTATTTAAGTTATGAGAGGTATTGGTCTGTAGTTTTCTTTTTTGGTATTAGTCTTTGTCTGGTGTTGGTATCAAGGTAATACTGGCCTCATAAAATGAATTGGGGAGTGTTCCTTCTTTTTCTGTTGTCTGGGAGAGAGTGTGTAAAATTGGTGTTAGTTCTTCTTTAAATATTTGGTAGAATTCTCCAGATAAATCATGTCAGTATAGAGAGATTTCTTTAAAAGCTTTTAATTACAAATTGAATTTCTTTAATGGTTATAGGACTATTCAGGTTTTCTTTTATCTTGATTGAGTTTTGATAATATATGATTTTTAAAGTATTGGTTCATTTCTTCTAAGTTGTCTAATTTATGATTGAAAAGTTGTTCTTAATATATCAATTATACTTCTAAAGGCTGCAAGATCCTTAGTGCTGTCCCTTGTTTTCTTTCCTGAAATTGGTGATTTGTTTGTTCATTTTGAATTTGTCAGTGTTTTCTTTAAACAGCATTTTGTTTCATTGATTTTTCTTTCTATTTTCTTTGATGGATTTTTATTTCAATTGATTGGGTTTCTGTTTATTATTATTTTCTTCCTTCTGCTTGCTCTGTTTTTCTTTTTTAGTTTCTTGGGAGGAACTTCAGTTACTGATTTAAGACCTTTTCTCATTCCAATGTCCATAGCCTTTTGAAAGGCTTCAATTCACTGTAATGCAAAGGTTTGGATTTATAAAGTTTAACCTTGTTTATTAAGTTATTCAAATCTTTTATATCCTTTCTCTCCCTCTCTTTCTTTCTTTTTTCTTTGGGGGGGGTCTAATTTAGCTCAAAGGCTGAAGCTCTCCAACTATCATTATGTTTTTGAATATTCTTGTGTTTCTAAATGGTTTTTGTGTTATATAAATATTGCTGTATAAATTGATTAATAAAGATTCATGGCTGTTAAATCCTCAGATCATTGAGATTGACGCCTTCAGAGTTGTGTGGTCCCCTCTCCAAATTATACAGACCCAGTAGAGGGAGAAGAGAATTGTTTAAGGTTTTGTTTTAGCTTAGCAATTCAGAGATCTAGCAGCCTATGGGAGCTTGGGAAAGAGCAAAGCAAGGAAGCAGGGGTTATTGCCTGTGTCCAAGAATTTTATGTTGTTGTTTGTGCGGCCACCAGGAGTTAGAACAGTGTCTTAATTAGAAGTCAGTGACTACAGTTTTCTCCAATTTCTGCTGGTAGTAATCCCTTCTAAATTCTCTGCAGGGGATGGTCTCCTTGATGATGGTCTTTATATCTCTCAGAGGTGCTGAAGGAATCACAGCGTATCTCATTTTCTATTCCCTTATCCACTTTTATTTTTACTTCCTACTGATTCAGTTTCTCTGATGGCTATAGGTCTCCAGTGGTTTTCTGTTTACTTTTCAATCGGTATTGATTAAGTTATAGTTTTGGGTTTTTTTTCCTAGGATACTGGCTGTTTCACTTACGTTTTCAAATTTGGGGGTATAAAATCTTACACTACATTCCTTATTTCTAAAGTTTTGCTGCGCTTTCAGTTTTGTTCCACTTTCATTCCTAATAATGTTTATTTGTACTTTTAAAAAAACTATTTATTTATTTTAGAGAAAGAGTGTGCAGAGGGGAGCGAAGGGCAGGCTGAGGGAAAGAGGGGAATCTTTTTTTTTTTTTAAAGATTTTATTTATTATTTGACAGATAGAGACACAGTGAGAGAGGGAACACAAGCAGGGGGAGTGGGAGAGGGAGAAGCAGGCTTTCCGCGGAGCAGGGAGCCCAATGCGGGGCTCGATACCAGGATCCTGGGATCATGACCTGAGCCAAAGGCAGACGCTTAACAACTGAGCCACCCAGGTGCCCCTGGGAGAGAGAATCTTGCGCAGACTCCACACTGAGCATGGAGCCCGAGGTGGGGCTCAATCTCAGGACTCTGAGATCATGACCTGAGCCAAAACCAAGAGTCTGATGCTTAACTGACAGTGCTACCTAGGTGCCCCTGTTTATTTTGCATTTATGCCTTTTTTGTTTATCCATTTCATTTCTTTGCAAAGAGTCAACTTTTAGCAAGAATAGTATAAGATCTCCTGTACATCTTTTACCCAAATACACCAAATTTTTTCCCCAAATATGTCAGTTTTTTAACATTTTGCCATGTTGGTTTTGTCATTCTCTCTCCCTCCCCCAGTACACACACAAACACACACACACACACACACTTGTTTCTGAACTATTTGAAGTAAATTGCATATATTCTGCCTTTTACCTCTTAGTACCTCAGTGTATTTTTCCTAAGAACTAGGATATCTTCTTAGTCACAGTCTAAGTATCCTATTTAGGAAGTTTAACATGATATGGTACTTTAATCTACAGTCCATATTCCAGTTTTTTCAACTGACCTAATAGTGTTCTTATAACATTTTTGTACCTTCCATATGAGATCACATAGCACTTGGATTTCACATGTCTTTATTCTCCTTTAATCTGGAGCAGTTCCTCAGTTTTTCCTTTATGACCTACATATATTTAAAGGGTGCTGGCTGCCTCCCTTCTGTTGTAGCTGAACTGCTGTTATGTGAGAAACACTGCCATTGTTCCTTCTGTTCCTTTTTAAAAATGTCTAAAATCCAACTCAGCTCAGAACATAGCATTAAAGACAAATTTTTATTAATAGATAGTAAAATTATATATTTGATAATAATACAGTTTGATATTTCTTGGTGTCTTTATAAAGGATACTAGCTTTTATATCATCCAGAAAACTAAATGTGAAGCAACTGTTTGAGATACCAATTATTGATTTTGGTTAGAAGTAATCTAATTTGAATTTGGCACTTTTAGTTCAAAAGTGAAATGATTTTTCCTTGGAGTCAAAGGTATTTCAGAAAGTTACTAGTGAAAACATTCAAGTCTAGTTACCAACTATACTACTTCTTAGATAATACAATTTGTAAACATGTAATTATCTATTTGTAAGGTAGCAACTATAATAAAGTACATGGTAGTTTGAAAGTACATATTTAATGTTACTCTGCTCTCCCAAATTGTTAGTTGTTATTAATGAAACAAAAATGCACTTGTACCCATTTTTGACTTGGTCTATTTTAAGTACTTCTGGCAAACAGTCCAGTAATTTTATGATGGGAGTTTTGCTCTATATTTCCCAAAATAGCTTGGAATATATCTTCAGAAGTTGCAGTTATTTAGTGACTGTGGCATTTTCCTTTTTCCCTCTCTATAAAATACCCTAGAATTTCTTCCAGAAGAAGGAAAAACACTGGAGGTTGAAATTTTTCACTGCCTTTAGAATCTGTTAACTTTAGCTTCTCAGAATCTATCCATAAGCTCTTTGAGCTCCTGAGTGCTTTTATTTATAATTCAAATTTCTCCTCCTCCTTTATTAAAAAAGTCTCTTTTTATAAATAATGATCTAGTTTTTCATAGCAATTATTGTATTGTGGATTAGTGGATCACCATTATTACTATTTATTGAAGGTTTACTATGTGTCAGTTACAAACCAGTGTTAAAATTTTACTGATTTTTAAAATACTCATGCACTTACCTTTATTGAGATCTTTATTTCTCCATACAGCTTCAAGTTACTGTCTTGTGTTATTTCATTTCACTTTGTAGGATTTCCTTGAGCTTTTTTTGCAGGGCAGATCTAGTAACATTCTCTCAGCTTTTGTTTATCTGGGAATGTCTTAGTTTCTATCCTACTTTTGAAGGACAGTTTTGCCAGATAAAGGATTCTTGGTTGACTTTTTTTTTCTTTTAGTACTTTGAATATATCTGCCCACTATCTTCTGGCCCCCAAAGTTTCTAAAGATAAATCTGCTAATATTCTTTTTTAGGATCCCTTGAATGTGACGGTTCACGTTTGTCATGTTGCTTTCAAGATTCTCTTTTTGTCTGATGTGTGGCTCTCTTGAATTCATCGTATTTGGAGTTTTTTGAGCTTCTTAGATGTTTATATTGATGTCTTTCATCAAATTTATGAAGTTTTAAACTATTGTTTCTTCATATATATTCTTGGCCCCTTTTCCTTTTCTTTCTGTAGCTCCCACAATATGTGTGTTGATTCTTTTTTTTTTTTTTAAGATTTATTTATTTGGGGGGGCGGGGGGGCACGGGGCAGAGGGGCAGAGGGAGAGGGAGAGAGAATCCCAGGCAGACTCCATGCTGAGAGCAGAGCCTGACACAGGGCTCAATCTCATGACCCTGAGATCACAGAGCCCAAATCAAGAGTCTTATGCTTAACCACTGAAAACACCCAGGCACCCCTATGTTGGTCCTCTTGATGGTGTCCCACGGGTCCCTTAAGCTGTTTGCTTTTCTTTAACTTTTCCTTTTTGTTCTTCAGACTCAGTAATGTCTATTGTCTATTTTCAAGTTCACATATCTTTTTCTGCCTGCTCAAATCTGCTTTTGAATCTCTGTAGTGAATTTTTTGTTTCATTTATTGTGCTTTTCAGCTCCAGAATTTCTTTGTTTCTTTTTAGATTTTCTTTTTTTAATTTAATTTAATTAATTTATTTATTTTTGATTCGATATTTTTTTATTATTATGTTATGTTAATCACCATACAGTACATCATTAGTTTTTGATGTAGTGTTCCATGATTCATTATTTGCATCTCTTTATTAATACTTTCATTTTGTTTGTACATTGTTTTCTTAACTTTCTCCTTAAGACAGTTTTATGGTTTTTTTAAGCCTTGGTCTAATGGATCTGCCATGCCTTTTTAAGGCACAGTTTCTCTTGATTTTCTTTTTTTCTTACAGTGGGAAAAGGAAAAAAAATGAATTTACTGTTTGTTTGTGTGCCTTGAGCTTTTTTGTTCAACATTGAACATATGAATCTAATTATGTGGTAACTCTGGAAATCAGATTGTCCCCCTTCCGCAAGATTTGCTTTTTTGCTTTTTTTTTTCCTTTAAATTGTTGTAAGTTGTCTCTGTGCTGAGGATCTGCCTGAAGTGTAAATTTAGGTCTTCTCATGTCTTTTTTGAGTATTTCCTTGGGTATGAATAGTAACTTTCTAATTTTCCCCAGGAATGTAATTGTTTTTGAATGTCCTAGTCTTTAATGTCTGGCACCCAAAATGGGAAAAAGTAAAAAATGATAGATAAAAAAGGATGCTGATCCTTTAAATAACCTGGACATCTCTTCCTTCTGTTGAGGAGGGACTTGCAACAGTAAGGGAAGGTATAACAATTATGGCTGTCCTCCTCTTTGTCTGCAACTCTCTGATCAAAGTCAGCCATCGGTAATCAGAGCATAGATCACCGATATTTGGAGGACAGGGTCCTTTTTACCCACTCTGGCTCCTGTGAGTTGTGTGCGACCTGCTCCAGGAACATGTTGTGCATAACTCCCTGCCGTGGGAGGTGGGTAGTTGCTACTGTACTAATGCTGAGATTGACCAAAATTAACCCCAGTTTACTGTGTTTGTCTTCCCTTGGGAGTTGCAAACCTTCTAACAGACTAAGGAGTTCCAACATAGTTCTTTTTTTTTTTTTTTTTAAGATTTTATTTATTTATTTGACGGAGAGAGAGAAACAGCGAGAGAGGGAACACAAGTAGGGGGAGTGGGAGAGGGAGAAGCAGGCCCCCTGCTGAGCAGGGAGCCTGATGTGGGGCTCAATCCCAGGACCCTGGGATCATGACCTGAGCCGAAGGCAGACGTCTAACGACTGAGCCACCCAGGCGCCCCCCAACATAGTTCTATCAGACAGATTCTGCCAGTGTAATTGTTGTCTAGGTAGGGAGAAAGTTTCCTTCTTACTTTGTCATCTTCCCAGAATCCTCTTTTTAATCCCATTTTAAAATTTCTGTATTGAGTGACTTTATGAAGTAGATTAAGTAGCAAGACCTCTATATTAATGGTGGGGGGAAATGCATTTACTGAAATATAATAGCTTTTATTCTCACTTCAATTAGTATTTAAGAGCTACATTAGATTATTTGATACATGTATAGTAATCTTTGGCATTTAACTTTTGGCAGGTGGTTTTGGAATGTATGCTTAAAAAAGACCTCATTTACAATAAGGTCACTCCAACATTTCACCACTGGAAGATTGATGACAAGAAATTTGGCCTTACTTTTCAAAGTCCTGCTGATGCTAGGGCTTTTGATAGAGGCATTCGAAGAGCTATAGAAGATATTTCTCAAGGTAGGTTTTCTTGACTATTTTCTTAATTTGTTTGTAGAGTAGAGTGACTTTAAACAAGTCAGCTTTTGTGATGTGTGTGATTAGCTTTGAAAGCTCACTGTAGGCAAGGATAAAATAATGGGTTTTTTAATGTTTTATATTTGTCACATCATAATATATACCACTTATGTGTATTTTCTTGAACCCATCAATAGCAGCCTTCAGATAATGCAAATAAGTAGGAGCATGAAGAGGGAACGGTCAGAACTTTCAAAATCCTTGTGTGTTGTTGTATCAGTCATATCCTTGTTTTGGTCATAAAAAAGAGAAAATTTCTAATCAAATATAGTTGACCCTTGAACAACATGGGTTTGAACTATGCCAGCCCACTATATGTGGATTCTTTTACAATACAGTACCATAAATATATTTTCTCTTCCTTATGATTTGCTTGGTGTATAACGTTTTCTTTTCTCTATTTTATTCTAAGAATATAGTACATAATACATATGACAAACAAGGTATGTTTCATTGGTAATGCTTCAGTCAACAGTGGACTATTATTAGTAGTTAAATGTTTGGGGAATCAAAAATTGTATGTGGATTTTCAACTTCATTGGGGCGGGGCAGGGGTTGGGGCCCCTAACCCCTGTATTGTTCAAGGTTCAACTGTATTTGGTTATTAGAAGTTTTCTCTTTTTCATATGTAGACTCTATTTTTCCTATGGCAAACCTTTTCTTGAAACTCTTAACTCTACCTGATTTCATTATTGAGGATTGGTAGAGACCACAGCCCCATTTATCTCTTTGTCTATTTTGCCAATCTGCTAAGATTATTAACTCTAAAGCTTGCAGGAAAGAAGAATATTTACATGTAAGACTGGCCTCTGCTTAATTAAGCAAAAAGAAATCACTTTAAAGCCCACTTCTCCCCCACAATGAGGTTATAATTAAGACTTGATTTGTTTTTCTAATTAAGAAGGAAAATTGTCTCTATAAATAGAAATCACCTTGTATATAAAGTAACTGAATCAAAATATATTAGGCAGAATTGTGATTTGTATATTTTGAAGATAACATTTTAATAGGAAAATTAGAAGAAATGAATGAGCTGACCATAGGCAAGAACATGGAAATGCTTAGTACAAATATGTACTGATAGTGCATGAAACTGTGCTTAAATAATTTATTTAGCTATTTTAAAAGATTAGAGATTGGTAAACAATCAGTGATTTCCAGTTCAGAAAAATTTCCGTGGAATAGTAGCATTCACTTTATCTTTATTACAAGAACCTGTAAGTTCTTTCTAGGTCATTGTTCTCAATGTTGGCTACACATTTCAGTCACCTGGTATACTTTGACAGAGTAATTCGTCCATACTCCACAGGCTATTTGAATCTGTCTGCCTAGGGAGGGGAGCTGAGGCATCCTTTTTTTTTTTAGTTCCTCCTATTTCAAATGTGATGAAGAGATGTGAAATGATTACGATTTAGAGAGGAAAAAAGTTCCTGAGATTCTCTAGTAGTGGTTGTGGTTCTCAAACCAGTGCAAGAAATAAAAAATACATGAAGCCCTATGCCTCATCCCATAGATCCTGACAATATTGGTTTGAGAATATACTGGAGTACCAGTATATTTTCTAAAAGTTCCCCAGTTGATTCTGATATTTAGCTAGTGTTCAAGAACCAGTACTTTAAAAAGACAATCATTATCCATGCTTGCTGGCATTTTAGATTTATTTTTACTTTTTTTATTAAGCTTTTTATCTTCATTCCAGTATAGTTAACATACAGTGTTATATTAGTTTCAGGTGTACGATATAGTGATTCAACAATACTGTACATTACTCAGTGCTCATCATGATAAGTGTATTCTTAATCCCCTTCACGTATTTCACCCATCCCCCAACCACCACCCCTCTGGTAACCATCAGTCAGTTTGTTCTTTATAGTTAAGAGTCTAATTCTTGGTTTGTCTCTCTCTCTCTCTCTTTTTCCTTTGCTCATTTGTTTTGTTTCTTGAATTCCGCATACGAATGAAATCATATGATATCTGTCATTCTCTGACTGACTTTGCTTAGCATTATACTCTCTGGTTTCATCCATGTTCTTGCAAATGGCAAGATTTCATTCTTTATGGCTGAATAATACTCCATTGTGTATGTATACCACCTCTTTTTTATCCATTCATCTGTCGATGGATGCTTGGGGTGCTTCCATAATTTGACTATTGTAAATAATGCTGCAATAAATATAGAGGTGCATGTATCCCTTTGAATTAGTGTTCTTGTATTTTTTTGTGTAAATAGTAGTGTGATTACTGGTTGTAAGGTAATTCTATTTTTAACTTTCTGAGGAACTTCCATACTGTTTTCCACAGTGGCTGCACTAGTTTGCATTCCCTAAAGTGTTACTACTTTTAAGCCCATACTCATGTCTCCATAAAAGCATACTTCTTTCACTAGAATCAAATAGGTTGGGTTTCATGTTTTAAAGGACATTTATATATGTGGAGGAGCCTATGAACTCCTTGCCAGGTAGAATAGACTATAGTACTAATCTTGTTATTTTTGAACATTTTAAAAAACGTACTGGTTAGTGTTATTACCAGCCACTGTATAGACTTTCAACAATCCCATTAAATTTCTCTTACTTAGTCTTCCATGACAATAAGAATAAACTATGCAACCCTTTCGGAAGGACAGGTTTCTCCTCATCTCCATGCTAGTATCTCTCAAGGGTAGCATAAACTCAGAATACTTTGCTAAGACATTCTTCCTTATTAATTTATTGAAACTAAAGGCACTCCTGAACACCATGAAAATGTACAGAGAGACGCTGATACACAAAGATCAAAAACAACAACTGGCTGTTGGTTGTCAATAGGGGTTTAAGGCCTATTTGTTTTCTTTCTTACAGAAGTACCTAAAATCTTCGTTTGGGGTGTTAAATACTGTTTTCTGGGTAAGAATATTTAGAAAATTGAATAAATCATATGTGGGTAAGCACCAGGGGAGTTGTAATGTGTATACCCTGCCTAGCAGTTTGAGCATTTTAGAAAAATCAGGGGTAGGGCTTACTAGAGATAGTACACTTCCACAAAAAACATTTCTTTGGTAAATAACTGGAAATATACCCGTAGAAAAGGAAAACAATCACTTTATTCTCCTAACAAAGGGGCAGGTATGAGTGGCCAACATCGGACTTGTTGCCAGGCAGCCCAGAATGATCTCTGATCAGTTCTACAGTATTATAATGATTTAATCAATTTTTCAATAATAATAAAACCTAAGACAAGAATTCTTTGCTTAATTAACATCTACCTGTTTTCTTAGGATGCCCAACATTTAAAAATGAAGCTGAAGGAACAGAAGATGACTTACAAGTAAGTAGTTTGCCTTGAAAGGAATTTCTGAACATAAAGGATAAGGAGGAAATCACTAACCTTAATAAATAAACAACTTATGTAAATTTGTAAGAAAATTTCTCAGACACTGTATTTGTCAAGAAATACAGAGAAACAGAAGCAATAGGATGTGTGGGCATGTATATAGGTATGCATGTGTTATAGAGAGTTTGTTTTTGGTTTCCTTAGGTTGGTTTGTTGGTGGTGGTGGTTGATTTTTTTGGTTTGTTTTTAAAGGAATTGGTGAGTGATTGTGGGGGCTGACAAGTCAGAAATGCACAGGGTAGGTAGGCAGGCATGTATGGCAATTTTGACACACTTTGGTATTTCAGTTTTGAGTTGTAAGGCAGTCTCGTGGCAGACTTCCTTCCCTTTTGGGGGCCCCAGTCTTTAAGTCTTTTCAGAATGAGACTGTCTGCTTTATGGAGGGTAATCTCCTTTACTTTGAATATACTGATTTACATGTTAGTCACTTCTGAAAATGTCTCTACAACATTTAGACTGGTGTTTGACTGAATAGCTTGGCACTATAGCCTAGCCCAGTTGACAAATAAAATTAACCATCACATATAGGCAAGGTACGCGTATAAAGAATTCACAGAAAGGGAATTGCAAATTGTTAATAAGCATATATGAACAATGGTAAGCAGCAGGTAGTGTAAATTAACATTTTTTAGTTACCAAATGAAGAAAGGCTTAAAAATTGACACACACACACCCCCAGGGGCGCCTGGGAGGACTCAGTTGGTTAAGAGTCTGGCTCTTGGTTTCAGCTCAGATCTTGATCTCATGGTCCTGGGATCGAGCCATGCACTGGGCTCCATGCTCAGCTCGGAGTCTGCTTGTCCTTCTCCCTCATCCTCTGCTTCTCCCTGTTCTCTTTCTCTCTCTCAAATAAATAAATAAATAAAATCTTTAAAAAATAAAAAAAAATAAAAATTGACACTGCCCCATACTGTGTCTGTCTGTGAGATTGACAGATTGATGCTGTGCTGGAGAAAATGTGGATTGGTAGGTTCTTTCTAGAAAGCAGTTTGGTAATATGTATTAAAAAGCCTTAAAAACAGAAACCTGAATGCCTGTTGATCTAGTGAACCAATTTCCAGTAATTTATACTAAGGAATAGAGATGCATAAAGTGTTTTTTGTTCATTTGTTTTTTCTTGCACAAAGATTTTTTTATACACAGATTTTTGGGTGTGTGTTTTTAAAGTATTAATAATAAAAAATAAGCTATTTAAATATTAGGAAAACCTGAATGATTGAATTAATTAAAGTATGTCTTTATCATGCAACCATTAAACATTTTATTATTAATTTGCTTATACTGAGTAATAAAAATAAAAATTATATGGTGTTACCACTACTTCGCTAAAATGTTAAATATTTTTGTTTATTACTTTTGGATTGTGGGATTCTGAGTTACATGACTTTCTTTTTAGAACTTTTCCATATTTTTCAGGTTTGATGCAGTAAGTATTAATACTTCACAATAATATTAGAACATAGAAGAACCCAAATTTGTCTGTATACCTAGTATTAATAATGAATTATTCATATTACTGTAAAAATAGTTGGAACCTAAAGACATGGCAAAATGTTTTATGTGCATTTATTTTTTTTTAAAGATTTTATTTATTTATTTGACAGAGAGAGAGACAGCAAGAGAAGGAACACAGCAGGGGGAGTGGGAGAGGGAGAAGCAGGTCTCCCACTGAGCAGGGAGCCCGATGCACGGCTCGATCCCAGGACGCTGGGATCATGACCCGAGCTGAAGGCAGACGCTTATGACTGAGCCACCCAGGCGCCCCTTATGTGCATTTAGAATCAGAAAATAAAAATGTTTTTATTTTGGCAAATTTGAGAAATATAGCGAATTTTAAAGAAAAAAACATATGTATGCTACCATCCATGATAACCACCATACATATTTTTAAATATAGCCTTTGGGATTTTTTCCGTACACATAAATGCGCATGCACATGGGTTATTGTAATATTATACTATAGTCTTTTTTTCACTCAAATATATATTTGTGTCCTTAAATACTTTTTCAAGTTTATGATTTCTAATGTTTTTATGTAATTTGTTTTTTTGTAGATGTATCTTAATTACCAGTCCCCCTGTTGTACATTTAAGAGTCCTTTGTTGTGTTTAAATATATGAATCTTTTTATTTTATTTTTGATTATTTATTATTTTAAAAATACAGTGAGTTGCAGTTAATTCGATAAAAGAAATAAATAATAAAATGAAAATAATATTTTTTACTTAAGTCTTTAATGAAGTTACATTTTGTTCTGGTATCAATCAAAATATGAGGCTGGAAATGGGGAAACATTTTCTGGATTGCTCCCTGTGATGAAAGTAAATTTGGTTAAAATTCAGTTTCAGGGCGCCTGGGTGGCTCAGTCGTTAAGCGTCTGCCTTCGGCTCAGGTCATGATCCCAGGGTCCTGGGATCGAGTCCCACATCGGGCTCCCTGCTCGGCGGGAAGCCTGCTTCTCCCTCTCCCACTCCCCCTGCTTGTGTTCCCTCTCTCGCTGTGTCTCTCTCTGTCAAATAAATAAAATCTTTAAAAAAAAAAAAAAAAAATTCAGTTTCAAAAAATAGAGTTTCACATACCAACACTGTCTGTTACATAACGGCTATTATTGACTTTAATATTCTTCTGATTTGGTTTCACCTCATTTCTATATATACCATTATGTAAAGGAAGAACTGCTACTGGTCACAATTGTTTGCAATACTCTGTGCATATAACAGTCAGTGGATTTTGTAAAAAACCATTGCTTCCATAATCATATTTGCTACTAGTACTGTATATGCCAAGGCTTTGGTATAGAGTAAAAAATGGGGAAGATATTAATGAGGAATAATAAATTTATTGCCGAAGCAGACGAAAGAGTAAAAAAGTTAGGATGAGGAGGAGGCTAGTGAAGAGAATTACTATATAACAAAAGGCAGCAAGAGTAGTTATTCTGTTAGCTCTTTGGGGTGGCTGCTTCGTAGTAAGGTATCTTCAGTGCCCTCAGTCCAAAATGTTACACACACACACCCCTAAAAGAGTTATTTATATTTTAGCTTCACTAGAGTCTAAAGCACTTGCTTGGTTTTTTATTTGCATAATAAAATAGAAAATATGCAATGTCAGTAGAGACTGCAGTAGTAGGCTTCCATTATTTATTTATTTATTTATTTATTTATTTATTTATTTATTCTTAAAGATTTTATTTATTTATTTGACAGAGACAGACACAGCGAAAGAGGGAACACAAGCAGGGGGAGTGGGAGAGGGAGAAGCAGACACCCCACTGAGCAGGGAGCTTGATGCAGGGCTGGATCCCAGGACCCTGGGATCATGACCTGAGCTGAAGGCAGACGCTTAACGACTGAGCCACCCAGGCGCCCCGTAGGCTTCCATTTAAATGTAATTTTACTAAGAGCAATTTTTATATAAAGTTTTAATTCTTGGTTTTACATTCTGTAGTGTTTTTAAAATAGATTATTAAATTATATTCCTTTTGATAGAATCTCATTCTCCTCCCCCGAGTGTACATTATGCTTAGTAGTTTCTTCACAAAGAGACTTAACGATAGAAGTGACAGAATGTGACTTCCAAGGGTAGATCATAAAAGACATTGTAGCTTCTTTCTGGTTCTCTTGAGTTACCTGTACTAGAAAATGACAACTGTCCTGGGTAGATGACACTCAAGCAATCCAGTGGAGACATCTATGTGGTGAGGAACTGAAGTCTTGTGACAGTAACAGTGTTAGTGAGCCACGTGGGAAGCAGGTCATTTACTCCCAAACAAACCTTTGGATGACTATAGCCGTAGTTGATGTTTTGATTGTAACTTCATTGGCGACTGTGAGCTAGAACCTATTAATAGGTAAGCTGTTATTGAATTCCTGACCTGCAGAAATTATAAAATGTTAAGTGTTAATTGAAACGTCTAGGTTTGGGGGTAATTTGTTACTAATACAGATTTAGGTACCCATAAATGTGGTGCTACTGTAACAAATACTTTAAAATGTGGGATAGACTTTGAACTTGGACAGTAGATGGAAAGCTTAATGTCAAGCCTTTGACAAGACTGCCAATAAAGGCTTAAATGAAAATGAAGAAAACCATATTGGAAACTGGCAGAAAGGTTAGTAACACTGTCACTTGCAGTAATGTGGCCCTTAGAAAATGTATCTAATGAGCTAGGTGATCTAGCTAAGGAGATTTTCAAGCTAAAGGTTAAAACTGTTGCTTGGTTTCTTCTTTCTGCTTACAGTAAATAGGGTAGGGAAGGGCTCCTAAACAAAATGGAGCCAGGACCCGCTGGTTTGAAAATTCTCATCCTCTTAGTATATCAAACTATGCTAAAATTAGGAAATGGCTTCCAGGCAAAGATCAAATCCAGGGCACTCTCAGAATAGCTTTGTCTAAAGATGAAGCCAAGTGTGTGATTTATAAAATCCTTTCTTAAGACCTCAGACAGATCTAAGGTATGCCTCCAAGAACCTTTCAAAGTGATAGGGCTTATTATCAGATTAGGGTATCCCTTAGCAAAAATTTAAAGTAGAGAAGAGTTTATCTCAGATTTGTGACTGCTTTTTTGTCTTAATGGTGTGAACCCCGATAAGAATCCAAGAGACCCACAGTGTTTTCAAAAGAGTTATTTTGGCAGAAGTATCACCACCTTGGACTGAAGAGTGACCCTTTAGATCCCCAAAATTCTACTGGTAGAAGGCAGGTTAAAACATTCTATACACATGTATATAAACATGGGCTGCCTTTCATAAAATGGAAGGGTGACTCAGAAATCAGAGACCAAATCTCCAAGGCCAGAGCCAAGAGCCATGGAGAATTATTCCCAGGTCCTAAGTTCTCTTCAAGCAACTTATAAGATGTTTCTACCTTGATTTCAGAATTACTTTGGATCAGTGACTCCATTGTGCTTCCCATTTTCTTTTGTACACGATGGTTTTCCTCTGCCTATCCTATCCTTATATTTGGGGTAGGGCAGATAAGTTGTCACTTTAGTTCCCAGGTCTTCACTTTGGGAGAAATTATACTCAGAGGATTGTACTTAAGGAACTATACCTGAGAAGTTTCATCTGTACATGGATCTATTTAGATCACAACATCCTGGATGTGAAGTTGTTGCTCTAAAGGAATAAGACTTGGGGGAGTCTTGGGAGGGGGATGAAGTGTATTTTGTATATGAGAAAACTGTAAATTATTTGTCCAAAGAGTGGTGAACAGTAGTGGTTTTAAAATATGTCCACAAATTCTTTCATACTACTGTCTTCACTCTAGTCTAACTCCCCTCTCTTTGAGTGTCACTGTACTTAGTGACTCACTTCTAACAAATAGAATGTGAAGGAAGTAAGGGTAGGTCTTAAGAAAATTTGTGGCTTCCATCTTGCTCTTTCTCTTGGATCACTCTCTTTGGGAGGAGCCTGCTACTGTGTGGAAGGACACTTGAGAGGTTCTGTGAAGAGATCCATGTGGTGAGGAACTGAGACCTTGTTTAAACAGCCAGCAAGGAAACGGGTCGATCTTGGAAGAAAGTCCTCCAGCCCCAAACAAACCTTCAGATAACTTCAGCCATGGATATTACCTTTACTGCAATGTCCTGAGGGACTGTGAGCCAGAGCCATTCAGCTAAGTTTCTCACTCACAGAAACTGTGAGATAATAAATGTTTGTTCTTTGAAGCTGCTGTTTTATGGTAATTTATTGTGCAGGAGTAGCTAATCAGTACACGAGCAGGAAGGGAATATGATGAGAACGAAAGCTAACATCTGTAGTCATATTCCTTTAATCCTAATCTTCATCAATTCTCAGTTTTTTAGATGATCTCTAGCTTAGGCTAAATTCTGTCTTTCAATAGAAGAGTGTGTTGTATCTTGGTTTTATAGCCCTTTTATAACTAAGAATATGTTCAAGTAGCAAAAAAGTCATCTTTATTGTTTAAAGAAGTCTGACCTGATTATATAATACATTAACCTTAATTACACCAAGAAAGGAGTGGGGGATACTGAGATGCTAGCAAATATGTGAGATAAATTTTTCTAAACTTCCTATTTGAAAGTTTTTTAAAAGAATCAATGTCCAGAATTAAAACTGCCAAAGAAAACTCTTAAATTTACCTTAGTGCCATTTATTTCATGATATGCCAGTTTTTAAGTGTCATTCTTATTTTGGAATATATTGGAGGTTATAAAATTATTTAACCACTTTATCAGAAATAAAGTACATCATTGTTTTGTAATTCACCTATGGGTTTGGCATAACTAAACATTTTGAAATTATTTTGAATACAAGTTGGCTGTGACTTATAGCAGTAATTATATCAGGTTTACTTTATTGGTGATTATTTGCAAAGACAAGGAAAATGGTTTTTAAAGAATAACCATTATCTAATTTTTTTAATCCAAAAGAGGTAGCAATTGTGTTTTATTTAGATCATTAAATGTCTTGAAGTCATTAAATATCACAGCGGAAATCCTCTCCATTTTAAGTATTTATTTATTTATTCAACAGTCATTTGAGCATCTTTTCTGTTCTAAAGCTATACTAGACATTTGGTTATTTGTTGGTGGGCACCTTTCTGCTTTCAACAATTCCGTGTCTTTATCAGTCATCATAAATCAACAGGAAGAAGTCTACCTTTTTATTTCATATGTGTCTTTGAAGAGTTAAATAAAACACATCATCATTTGGATTTAAAATCATATCTTGCTCATCTTTCATCCCTGATGTTTTTAGTACAGTGCTGATCATATACCTCGGTGGTACCCAAGAAGGGTTTTTTATTTTTATTTTTTAAAGATTTTATTTATTTATCTGAGAGAATGAGATAGAGATAGCATGAGAGGGGGAGGGTCAGAAGGAGAAGCAGGCTCCCCGCTGAGCAGGGAGCCCAATGCGGGACTCGATCTGGGGACTCCAGGATCATGACCTGAGCCGAAGACAGTGGCTTAACCAACTGAGCTGCCCAGGCGCCCCCCAAGAAGGGTTTTTTAAAGAAAAACCTTCACACTTAGAATTTTTAACCTTAGCTGTAAAAAGGTATGAATGTTGTTTTCATTGGTTTCTTTCTTTGACTCTTAATGAGCCAGTTAAGGTTTGTTTTTATATTGTTTTTTAAATGCTAGTTCATATTTGTTATAAGATCATTTTTACAGTGTTTCTCCGACCAGAGAGCAGCTCTTGTTGTTCAGATATGCTGGATTGGTTAAAAAACAAAAAAGCAAAAACCATTAAACTCACCTCACAACAGGCTGTGGTTCTAAGAGGAAAAGATCTCAGATTTCATGCTTTTGGGAAAAAGAAAGATGACACTTAATTGATCCGAAGTGAAAGTTGTCTTATTTTTTCTTTTGGCCACTGAGAAATGCTTGACTAACTTACTCTTTTAGAATTTGATAGTGTCATTTCTGAGCCAGAGTGATTTAAGAGATTATGATTTACAGTTATTGATTGTTTAATGTAACTCTGCTTTAAGAAGGGGGATAGGAATTGTTTATGTACTAACTTTCAAAAGTGGGTAACATTTTAATAAGGCTCTATATCTGAAAACTAAGTGGATAGGCATTATTCTTTTTTAAAGACTTATTTACTTAGAGGAAGGGAGGGAGAGTACAAGTCCTCGAGCAGGGTGTGGGGTAGAGGGAAGGAATCTCCAGCAAACCCAAGCAGGGTGTGGGGTAGAGGGAAGGAATCTCCAGCAGACCCACTGAGTGCGGAGCCGCAATTGGGGGACTCAGTCTCACAACCCTGAGATCATGACCCAAGCCAGAATCAAGAGTCGGATGCCCAACTGGCAAGCCACTAAGGCACCCCTGTGGATAGGCATTATTTAGCTAGCAAATTGTTATATTACTGTGACTGTCACTATCCTACATTAAGTACTAACCCATAGTTGAGTTCCCAAAACTTTAGTATATTTCAGGTTGAGTTTTATTATCTAACAAGGGAGCAAAAGAACTGTATAACCTTTTTGCATAATGGTTTTTTACTTACATTTTTTTCTTGACTCTTAGACTAATACATCTTCAAGTAGAATATTTGGGTAGTTAGAAAATTATAAAGAAGAAATCAGGAATCATTTATTCCTACCCAGAGATAACTGCTATTCTGCCTAGGTTTTTCTTTGTTCTTTTGTATTGTATTCAAATACATATTTCTTTATTTTATTTTTTTAAAGATTTTATTTATTTATTTATTTGACAGAGAGAGAGCGCGCACAAGCAGGGTGAGAGGCAGAGGGAGAGGGAGAAGCAGACTCCCCGCTGAGCAGGGAGCCTGATGAGGGACTCGATCCCAGGACCCTGGGATCATGACCTGAGCCGAAGGCAGACGCTTAACAACTGAACCACGCAGGCACCCCATTTTTCTTTATTTTAAAGTGCCGCAAAAATCTGTCTCTTTTCCATTTTGATTGTGTGTGTTGGGGGGGATATTTTAAAGATTTTATTTTTAAGTAATCCCTGTACCCAGTGTGGGGCTCAAACCTATAGTGCTGAGATCAAGAGTCTCATACTCCGTGGACTGAGCCAGCCAGGCACCCCTTGATTGTGTTTTGAGAGGAGATTTGTTTGTATTGGTGATGGTAGTGATGGTAGTTGGAATTTAAGTAGTATAAATCTAAAATTTGAACCCACAAAGTCTGACTTCAGAGTTTTTGCATTTAGCTATTATAATCGTGTATCTGTGCCAATTTATTTAACCATTCATGTTTTATTTTTATTTATTTATTTTTTATTTTATTTTATTTTTTTTTAAAGATTTTATTTATTTTTTAGAGAGCGAGCGAGCGAGAAACAACATGAGAGGGGAGAGGGTCAGAGGGAGAAGCAGGCTCCCCGCTGAGCGGGGAGCCCGATGTGGGACTCGATCCCAGGACCCTGGGATCATGACCTGAGCCGAAGGCAGACGCTTAACCATCTGAGCCACCCAGGCGCCCAACCATTCATGTTTTATTGAAACTTTATTTTCCACAGCCTCTTACATTAATTTTTGTTGGAATTTTTCCGAGTGTGACCTTAGGATAAAATCTTAGAAATAGATTTACCAGTTACAGGATTATATACATTTATATAGTTACCAGGAATAATGTAACTGCTGCCTAATAACTAAAAAACAAATTAACAGACAATAAACAGTTCCTGAAAACCTAACACCACATTTAGGTCAAACTGACTTTATTAGAAAAGTAGTTTAGTTTGCGTGTTGATTAACCTAGGGTAGAGGACTTGTTTTCTTTTTTCTGTTTTTGTGGGACATTATGTCTTGGTACGTTTCTCATTCCTTCCATATTGTTTCATCACTGATTACTATGATCAGATTGCTTAAACAAAATCCTGTATGTGCTATTAGTGTTTTTAGACAAAGCTCATAGACAAATGCAAGATAAAAACTCACAGGTTAGTGTATTCTTACTCTTAAACTAATCAAAGGAACTGAAGAAATTTAATGAGCAGAATAGGAGATAATTGTGGTCAAATCCAAAATGAATTGCTACTGCGTGCTACACCAAAATATTAATGGTGATTTTGCTGGGCTTGTGGAAATGTAATTTTTACTGTGCTTCCTGTGTTTGCATAATTTAAGTATATAATTTTAAATGCCAAAAGAATAGCACTTTTGGTAGCATTTTAACATATGCAATGCTAAAATATAAGACTTCTTTATCAAAGAACGTTTTAAAATTCTTCCATCATGCTAAAATTAACTAATAATATAATTACTAAAATCTTCTTTTGTTGAATATAACCCAGCCATACATTTTCAAACCTGTGTTTCGTGATATACAAATACAAGAGTAAAGTTCTTGAGCAGTAAGTAGACTGATAACACTTTTTTCACACCTGATTATTCATTGGGAATCATATATATAAAAAGGTTTGTAGAACAACGCTGAGTTGTCTCTACTCAGAATTACACAGTAGGAAGGGATAAAGGAAGGAGAGAAGCAAAGTCTGTTTCTATTTTCTCTGCGGCTGTCATCTAGCCTTATGTTCTGATAGAGGGCTACAGCTGGAATTATTTTCTTGCTTTACCCAGCATCCTTTTGCCTCTACACATAAAATTGCTATAGTAGTCTTAGAAAAAGGAAAAGCTAAACAATCTCTTAGCAACCAGAGGAGAATAATTATTACACCAGCCTCTGAGAGTGAAGCAGATTTCCATTGTATATTAAATATTGGCATAGGTTACTGTATGGATAATACAGATGAGCTTATGCCAGCACAATGCTAAGGGCATTGAATGTGGGTGTGTCTGACTGCTATAGATGAGTTTTTTAAAGCTAGAGATCATGCAAATGTATGTACAGTCTTTATGTATATCATATGTTAAATTTTCTGCTCTTGTGAAAGATTTTTGGCATTTCCCACCACCTAACTTTAGAATATGTCCATGTTCCCATAGTAATTGTTACTTTTTTTTTTAAAGATTATATTTATTTATTTGAGAGAGAGAATGAGAGAGAGAGAGAGCACAAGAGGGGGGAGCGGGAGAAGCAGACTCCCTGCCGAGCAGGGAGCCCGATGCGGGACTCGATCCCGGGACTCCAGGATCATGACCCGAGCCGAAGGCAGTCATTCAACCGACTGAGCCACCCAGGCGCCCAGTAATTGTTACTTTTAAGGGGTTGTAATTCAGTTAAAAACATTCAAATTGGACTAAGCCTGAACACTTTTTACTCAGTTGTATCCAACGTAAGACAGTTTTGGTTATTATTAATTTTAATGATGGAAATAGTGCAGATAATGTTTTTAGAAAATAAAGTATTTTTCTTATTTGACAAATAAGACTGGCAAAGATTGGTAAGTGGTAAAACCCAGTATGAACAGAGATGTGAGGAAATGACCCCTCTGTAATATACTATCGAGGGGTTTTCAAATGATACATAAGCTTGCTAGAAGGTAGCTTGGTAATATAATGGGAATATATGCATATTCTTCAGTGATTCTATTTATGGGAATTAATCCTAAGGAAATAATATTACCACTGCACCAAGATGTATGTATAAGGACATGCACTGCAACATATATAACAGAAAGTAGGAAGGAATCTAAGGGTCCATAATTAGAGTATTGCTTATAGAATAGATGACACACACAAATACTGAACTTCTTTGCAAGCATTTCAAAGCACAGGGTACATCTTTATATATTGATGTGGTGAGAGGTCCATGATATATTATGAAGGAAAAACACCACATGGATAGACTGTCTACAGTATAAATGGAACCATATTGTATATAGGATATGAACAAATATACATGCATTAAGAAGTCTGGAAAGCTCTATGTCAAATAGTAGGTGTTATTCCATGGGTTTGGGATTATGGGCAGAATTTTTCTGTGTAATTTGAACTTTTACATTTATTAAAATTATTTCTTTTGTGGGTGAAGATATTTTTGTTAAGGAGTTCTTTTTCTACATTTTTTGTCCTGTTAAACCAAATTTACTCCCAAGAGTCTATATTAGTATAATGTGATCTGATTTGTGGATGGTTGCATATTAGAGATTATTTATATGATACTATATGACAGGCATAATTATAAGCCCTAGGGATAAAATGTAGGCAAAGTCTCCCATTACTGGCTCTTGGCAGAAATATAAATAAAAGAACACTTAGAATATAGGGTGATAGATACAAGTATTTTTGAGGAACTTTAGAGGAGGGAATGATTAAGTTGGGAATGGATCACCAAAGACTTCCCTCTTGTACATATATACCATAAGGTCTGTAAAAGAATGTTCTTAGCAACATTGTTTGAAATAGGCCAAAAAATAAAAATAAAAAAAAAATAACTAGGGGGAGAGGGCCCATTTCTATGGATTTGTGTAAATTATATTTCTTATGAAGGTGTTCCTTAGACAATACTAATTTTCTTCTCTTCCACTCTCCAGTATGTGCAGGATTCCCCAAGAGAGCTTTGGTAATTGGAAATCTTAGAAAGGTTGAGCAGAAAAACAAATAGATTTGCATGAATAGCCTTCCCCAAGTCTGGAAATAAGGAGATCAGTTAAAAGCCTACTGAAATAAGATAGGCAAAAAAGATAATGAGGGCAAAAAAGATAATGAGGGCAAAAAAGATAATGAGAGAAAATGGATTTGAAAGATACTCAGAAGGTGAACTTGTTTAGAAAATAATTTTTTTTAATCGACAGGATATCTTGCATGAATCTAGGAGGGTTTGGGGCAAGGGTTGAAGAATGTCTTAGCTCATCATTTCACATACAGAGTGGGGGCGGAATGTATTTAAGCCAAAAAGCATATGACAAATTCCCTAGTTGAATTACTTGAATATTTTAATAGGATATATTTATATTTCAAAATGTTACAATTCGGTATCACAAACAAGGGAAAAAGTATATACCTAGATTTTAA
Organism: Mirounga angustirostris; assembly: GCF_029215605.1. Lineage (NCBI taxonomy): Eukaryota > Metazoa > Chordata > Mammalia > Carnivora > Phocidae > Mirounga > Mirounga angustirostris. The sequence goes on along the minus strand of NW_026991717.1, from coordinate 64,744,324 downwards.
GAGAAATTTTGGCCAACATAAAAGTAAAGCTCTAGAAAAATTGGAAAATTACTCATAATCAAACCATCAAGGATTGGTGTTAACATTCCTTTTATATCATTTCATTCTTTTATTTTGTTATGGTTATGATAATGTAAATTTTGTATACTGTTTAACACTAAATGTTTCCCCATATAGTGGATATTAGTCATAAGCCTAATTTCAGATGACCACTCAATATTCCATTAAGTGGGGATACCATAATTTATGTAACCATCCCCATATTTTGGGACATTAGGGTTATTTCTTCATTTTTACTATTAAAAGTAATTCTGTTGAACCACAGACCTGTACCTCTGAAACAAATAATACATTATATGTTAAAAAAAAAAAGAAGATAGCAGGAAGGGAAAAATGAAGGGGGGGGAAAATGGAGGGGGAGACGAACCGTGAGAGACTGTGGACTCTGAGAAACAAACTGAGGGTTCTAGAGGGGAGGGGGTGGGGGAGTGGGTTAGCCTGGTGATGGGTATTAAAGAGGGCACGTACTGAATGGAGCACTGGGTGTTAGATGCAAACAATGAATCATGGAACACTATATAAAAAAAAAAAGTAATTCTGAGAAAAATAATTTTGCCTAAAGCTTCTCCCATTTAGTACTTTTTTTTTCTTTGCAAGATTCAATACTTTGTCAAAATGTTTTAAAAACCTTTGATACATTCTACTGAAATCATTTTTCACAAATGGTTGATCCACATTTTACTTGTGTATGTAGAATTAGCAATGACTAAGAATGGCCATTTTACTTATTACTGCTTTTTAAAAAACTTTTTCAATATACATCTAAATTTATAACTTGCTGAAAGAGATATAATTAAGTAGTAGGAAAATACTCTCCCAGTTTGGGATTCTATAAAAATGTTAGTTTTGTTTCTCACAGTTCAAGGATAATGGGCCTTATTGTAGATTGTAGTCTGTACAATACATTGAGGGAAGGAGTTGTTTGTTTTTACCATGTGAGACACCTGAAGGATGTTTCCCTTATTTTATTATCTGAGACCCATTTAGGTGTGTAGTTAAAAATTCACTGTGTGATGTGAACTGTAGTTATTAGGTAAATTCTACCTGTTTTGGCAGACATTTTTAAGTAGAACTAAATTATTTGTTACCCAAACAATAAACACATTTTTATTTATTTAATAATGAAATAACACTCTTGATAGTTCCCTTTAAAAAATAAATGTATTCTTAATCAAAATGAAATGTGTCTTTGCTTAATGTACAGAATATAAGTAGAATTAACCCAAGTCAGTAGAGTAAAATACTTGTGTTATATAACAAGTTTATGTTTGTTCAGGTATGGACTTTTCAGTAGGCTTTATTTTACAAACCTTAAATGACTCCTCAATTAGATTGGAATTCAGTAAAATCAACCTGATCCAAATAGTTGTCACCATTATAAGTATAATTACTTTGTAATTACTACTGATATTACTACTACTACTACTACTACTACTACTACTACTATAGTAATTCATGCCTGTTTACAGATTTTAATCTCTTGAGTATCCCAAGTAACCCCAAAGTTATTAGTACAAATATACCCAATTTATAATAAAAACATAATTTAGAGAAGTTAATTGCTTGAATTGCTTAAATTCTAAACCTTAGCTGGAGGAGACAATTTTCTAACTTAGGCCCTTTCTCTAAACCTCCCCCCCAAACCCCCATGTTTTCTTCTGTTCAGCTTGCTTATGATTTTTACAGTTACTTGAATCATTTATTTTCAAAACTGTCTCGAATATGTTAATGTATTTCTTGAAATTTTTTACTCCTTCCAATTTTCAGCATGCATTTTGAAAGAATGTTTGCTGGTTACTAGTATTTAACCAACTTCCTTCTAGTAATTAATTTAGCATTAACTATCATAACTCATTGGGACAACTGTAATGAAAATCAGCTAAAAAGAACAATTAACTGGGTTTGACATTTAGTTTTAAGTGATAGTGCATTCTCAAATATATTTTTTTAAAGTTTAATTGCTTTTAGTTTTCAGGGCATTTTCACATATATTATCATCTCACTAAATCCTTAAGAAAATCCACGTGATAAAATAGCATAGGAATTATAAAAGTATTTGGTAATTGAAAAAACCAATTCCACAGAAATTAAATGTCACAAGGCTACTTTGTTCCAGAGCAAGGACTAGAATGTGCATTTATAAACTAAAATATGTTAGCTATTTTATGAATCTTACTGCTTTAATTTTAGAGCACCAAATTTTTAATTGTTTTATTTTTTTTTAAAGCTCATAAAGGTTTACACCCTTAAGATTATTAGCCCTATAGTGATGACTCCAAATTATTTTAGGTTAAGCCAGTGAAAGTATTCCTGTCATTTTTTTTGGCTTTCACAATCTCTTCAAATAATTATACAATAACAGGAAAAGTAATGGCAAATAATTATCTCATTCCTTTAAACAAATTATTGTTTATGAAATTTCAAAAACATGTCATTAGGGCCTGTCATTGAGCATATCCCCTACCTAAGTCTCATGTGCATGAGTTGAATCAGCATAGTCAGGCTAATTAATTCTTTCATTCATTCAATAAGGTCATGGACTGCTGTTTTCTTTTGATCCCCTGTATCATATAACACAGCACAGTCCTTGGTACATACTTTTTTAACTTGCAAGACAACACTTAAATTGATTTGTGTATCTCTGTGATAATTTCTTCATTTTCTATGTATGTTGCTTCTCGTTAAAATTTAAAACTTCATTTTAATTAGATTATCTCTCTAACGTGGCATGGTTAGGCTTCTAATTCTTCCTAAGTCGTTTGCTATAAGGAAGCCCATAAAATTGATTTATTATTAATATTATTGTTATTTTATTTTGATCTGGTTCCCTAATCATGACTGTTTGAGTTTGGGGAATTGCCATTTATAGTGATGGTAGTGGTACATAATGATTTGCTAAATACTTGCTAGAGTGAAAGTATCTTACTTTGTTTTTGTTTATATTCTGGCAACTAATGAATTTGGGGGATTATTCCCATTAGGCAACTGAAGAGGACAGTTCCAGTTCTCTAGTGAAAGATCATCTCCAGCAAGAGACAGTTGTTACCAGTGAGCCATACAGAAGCTCAAGACCTTCTGCCTTTGAAGATCTGAATGCCAGAAGAGTTTACTTGCAGAGCCAAGCCAATCAGGTGAGAAGATTAAATATTTTTCGGTGTGTTATTCATATGTATAGAAATTGGATGTATTAGAGAAGGACATTAAGACCATCTGCCTTTATCAGACAAAATAAACAACAGAAGTCTAGGGGAATGTGATTTAACCGAACCATAAATTTGACTTTACATTTTTTTATTACAAAGGTGAAAAGGGAAAGTGTGTTACACTTTCATTCTCTGGGAGGAAGAGCCATTTCAGCCTCTTAGGAACCAAAAATTTCTCTAGCTTTACTCTAGATGAAACTTCTCAGATGACAGATATTATGAAAAATATCTTGAGCAAACATATCTGTGGCAAATACACTGATAAATTTCATAGAGTTGTTTCTTGTAGCTTAACCTCAGATACTAATAATGTATTCCTAAATCAACTCTGTGAAAGTGTTTCCTTTGGGTACTCAGTATATAACCTTCTAATTTTTCCAGCTTGATCTAAAAATGAAACCTTAATTATAGACTATAACCCTGTTTTTATGTCACTCACAAATGTTATCAAATCTGTCAGAAGACCATTCATGACCCCATTTCTCTTAGTGATAGAAACAAATGCTTTCATTGTTAAATAAGCATTTGAACCATTTCACTATGAATTCATGTGGTTTAAACTATACCCAGTATATGTCTACAAAATCAGAAGCCCATCAAAGTGGTTTTTTAAAAAATGTTTTAAAATACTCTTCTTGATAGATGATATTTATAAGATGTATTAGTGTCCAGTGGCATAGTGGCTATGACTAAAGCCCACCTGTTTCTCATTTCATGATTCTCATTTTAACCCGAGGATCCCAAACATGCAGCTTGTTAGGGAAGAAATTTGCTTTGCATTTGCTCTTCCATCTTTCTGGAACACTTTTCCCCTAGATCTTCACAACGTTTGCTCCTCACTTCAGGTCACCTCTTCCGTGAAGCCTTCCCTGGGCACTCTAAATAAAATAGCGACTTTTCTATCACTGTATCCTTACTCTGCTTTATTTTTCTTCATAATATTTACCATTTCCTAACTTTATGTATTTAATTTTTCTATTTGTACTTTTTGTTTGTTCCCTGATATCTTGAAAAACCTAGAAGTTTCTGAATAAAGTGAGCCTCTAGTTAACATTTGTTGAATGAGAGAATGAATAAATGCTAACAGCATCAGCTTGGAAGCAAATGATGTTTTGACTCAGTTTATTCCTGTTCTTATCATTCAGTACTGGGAACTTGATTAATTTAGGGTAACTTGGAGACTTTATTTTATTTTATTATTTTTTAAAATTAACATATATTATTTGTTTCAGAGGTACAAATCTGTGATTCATCAGTCCTATATAATACTCAGTGTTCATTACAACACTTACCCTCTGCAATGTCCATCACCCAGTTATCCCAGCCTTCCACCTCTCTCCTCTCCAGCAATCCTCATTTTGTTTCCAATGATGAAGAGTCTCTTACAGTTTGTCTCCCTCTCTGGTTTCGTCTTGTTTCATTTTTTTCCCTCTCTTCGCCTATGATCCTCTCTGCCTTGTTTCTTAAATTCCACATATAAGTGAGATTGTATGATAATTGTCTTTCTCTGACTGACTTATTTCACTTAGCATAATACCCTCTAGTTCCATCCACATTGTTGCAAATGGCAAGATTTCATATTTTTTATGGCTGTGTAATATTCCATTGTATATATATACTGGGGAGGGGGACTTGATTTTAATGACTCAGTGGCATTCCTTAGAATTCATTTTAAGAATAAATAGAGCTAGGGGCACCTGGGTGGCTCAGTTGGTTGGGCATCTGCCTTCGGCTTGGGTTGTGATCCCCAGGTCCTGGGATCGAGCCCCACATCGGCTCTCTGTGCAGCGGAGAGCCTGCTTCTCCCTCCGCCTCTGTCTGTCACTCTGCCTACTTGTACTCTCTCTCTGTCAAATGAATAAATAAAATCTTTAAAAAAAAAGAATAAATAGAGCTAGGACTTTTGAGGTGCTAGGCATTAAGTAGCTTCTCTCTTTCCCCACTCCCACTGTTCCCCTCTATCTTGTTCATGTAAACTCAGTATGACCATTTATCTCTGTCTTTCTTTACATATCCATTTCATTCTTTTTCTCTATGGCCTAGGTTCTTTGTTGCCTCATTGATTAGTAGTGTATTATGACTATCAGAATGTCAGGCTCAACCCTTTAGTCGTCATGACATTCCAGCCTAGATCGCTATAGTCCCAAACCAATTCCATACTCTTATAAGAAGGAAGCTGATTGGCTCAGCTTAGGGCAAGTTTGTTTATATATTCTACATAGCTCTCCATTCCAAGGTTACAGGATGAGCCGATTAGGCAGAGAAGAGATAAAATGATGCACACTCTATCCAACATTGCCACTTTTGGGCAGAGCTCCAGTTCTAGGCTATTTTACAAGTTTATGACTTGCCTTCGTGTTAAGTGCCAGATCCTGGTTTAATCATAATTATGGCTGATTGGCAGGAGAATGGCAAGGCTAATCATGGCAACCTTGGAGCAAGAAGATGTTTCTTTTTGTCTTGTGTAAATGTAAGCTATGTGTTTTACATTTCCTGCCTAAACTTGTTATTTTGCCGTTTTCCATAAGGTCTGTTTGCTTAATAGAACCAAACTAGGCGTTGGGGAAAAAGTTGTTCCCTGGATAGAAATTTCTCCAACAGTGGGTAAGATCTTGGGCTTCAGATAAAGGCAGATCTAGTTTTAAATCTTGTCCTTTTAATTGACTTACAATTACAAAACTAATGCTCTCTGTCTTACTGTTTCCTCATATGTAAATATCAATAATAAAACTTACTCCCATAGTGTTATTTTAGGGGTTAAGGAAGATCATTCATTCATGCAAACATTGATATGTATATGGAATATATGCATATTAAAAATGTTAGAGTACCTACTATGTGCCAGGCCCTATTCTAAGCCCTGAGAATAGCTGTGAACAAGAAAGATATGAGCTCTAGCCTCATGAAGGATATAAATGCTAATAGGGGAGATAGACTGTTAAACAAGTTAAACCAATAATATTTCAGATAGTAATAGTGCTATGAAACAAAGTAATGGGAAATAGAATAGTAGGAATATACAGGGAAATAGACTAGTAGGAATTATACAGATCTATAAGATGATAGGGAAGATCCTCTGGGGAGCTATTTATTTATTTATTTATTTTTTTTTTATTTTTTTTAAAGATTTTATTTATTTATTTCAGAGAGAGAGAATGAGAGAGAGCACATGAGAGGGGGGAGGGTCAGAGGGAGAAGCAGACTCCCCGCCGAGCAGGGAGCCCGATGCGGGACTCGATCCCGGGACTCCAGGATCATGACCTGAGCCGAAGGCAGTCGCTTAACCAACTGAGCCACCCAGGAGCCCATCTCTGGGGAGCTATTTATATGGAGATATGAATAATACCAAAACAAAACATAATAGCCATATGAAAATCCAGGGGTGACGGGTGGGATATCCAAGCAGGAGCTTGGTATTTCAGAGAAACAGGCTGATGGAGCTGCAGTTTCGTGAGTAAAGGTGGTAATATATTGCAAGTTACAGTTAGAGAGTTTGGTAGAGTTTGGATAGTGTAGGCTATTGGGAGGAGTAGGAATTTTGTTCTAGTTTCAGTGAGAAGCAATTGGAAGGTTTTTAATCTCCAATAAAGGTCCCATTTACATTTAAAAACATTATTATGGCTTCTGTGTGGACAGTTAGGATGAGATCATGAGTGGAATTAAGACCAATTTTGAAGCTATTGTTTTCATCCAGGTAAAAGATTTTGGTGATTTGGATTAGACAGAAATGATGAGGAAATGGTGAGATAAGGGGTAAATTCTGGAAGGAAGAGCCAAAAAAGTCTTGATAATAGATTAGAGTCCAGGATGCCTTCTGAGTTTGAGGTCTAAGCAATGGAATGAGTGATGGTGCCATTATCTGAGATGGACAAGACTAGGACAGTTACCTCTGTCACCACCAATACAGTGCCGTTCCCACTTCCCACTCCTTTCGGCACAGAGTGAAAGACTTGCCTAATATCCAGAGGTTGTATGTTAGGACATGTAGGCTCTTATATTCTGAATGATGTATGTCATGATTAAGTAAACTGTCATGATTATTTCATGGTGAAAAAAGATGGATCTTAAATCTTTCTTGTGATCAGATAGTCTTTAAATGTTTACTTAAGTTCTACTTTCCCCACTGGCCTCAGACTTTATAGCCCCTTTCACTTTCATATTGGCCATTTTTCAAACACATTGGTGTTATCATCATCTATTGCTAGGGGTGTTTTTTCCTTCTCAAAGATAAGACTCTTGTTTCTTTGATAGTGTTTGATTGTCTTAATTTGTTCTGTCAAACACATGAGTGTTCCCCCAGTACATAGACCTGCAATTTATATTGATATTCTTTACATTTTTCCCCTCTGATATCATGGTATATGAAGTGGCATAATGAAACCTGTTAGTATTTCTTATTCTTTTTTTTAAAGCCTGTTCGTATTTCTTTTTGGTGTTTTTCATAAATTGAAAAAGCATTACTGAAAGCAGCACTTAGATTTCTGAGAATCATTCTGCTTTTACTTTGGAAGATGACTTTCATTCTCATATTTAATTATTTTCAGATTAGTTGTTAAAGTATTATATGTGTTTTCATGTTTAATAATTTTATCTGACCTCTGTAATTGTCTTGGGAAATCAAGAAGACTATTTAAGAATGAGATTTTATAGTCTTTTGGTGCTTCGCTAAGTGCTTTTGATTCTAATATTTCATTTGAGCAGAGCTAGTGTCTTTAGTTCTTGTCAGTGAAGAAATTCATGCATAGAATCATTAAGTACCTGAACAGTCACTAGATTAATACTTGCTGAATTGTTAGAATTCTGAGGTTATTTACAAATGCTAAATGTTTCTTCTACCTCCTTCCTCTTCTCCTCCTTTTCCTTTTTATTCTAGCTCAGATTAAAATATTGCCTTTTATGTTAATCAGGCAGCTTTATATTTCATTAAATCTGTAAGTATGGCTTGTTAATCCTTATCATAGCTGGTCCCTACTGTATGCTGAGTACTGTTTAAAGCACTTACATAACTAATATTGATCTTCACAACAACCTGTATGACAAACTGCCTCATTTGGGGGATAGAAATTATCCATAGTTTACGCATGTTTTTGTCTAAGTTTACTATGAAATTTTATAAGAAATGCAAGAAAAATTAATTGGTACAAGAAGGAAAAAAGTAATTTTAAGCCAGTTTTACTTTGAGAAAAAATAATAGCAAAAATAGAGGCTGAAAATAGTTTGCATACCTTTTCCAGGAATTTGGAATCAAAGGAATCCATCTGGAATCATATTTGCTCATCAACATCTAGGCATCCTAGGAAATAAGATAGTTAAGATTGAGGATATCCAGTTTAACACCTTTAAATACAAAATATGTTCCAATATCTTCAGTGATGGGCAGAAAAACTCACCAGTGGAGGAGAGTGGATATATGTACATCCTGAGGTAGGCCTGTGATTGATATAGTTGAGCAGTGAGAAAAAACTTGATGAAGGTAACACAAAGTTATCATCCCAGACCCTGGGAATTTATTCGGCCTACCTATTTTGGCTGAGGGAAGTATAAGCTACTCTTTTGACTGATGGGAGGGAAAAGAACTGAGCCCTTCTCCCAAAATGACAATGATGATAGTGGTGGAGTGGTTGAAGAATGTAGTCGCCATGCAGAAAACTGTAAAATAGTGCTAGGTAACTGCAGAGAGGGAAGTAAACAACATTTGGCAGGCAGCTCTTAGCATGGGGATTTTGAACATGGCTTCTGGAGCCAGACTATTAGGGAGTTGAATTCTAGCTTCTTTACATTTTTTTCTTTACAACTTTACAACTTTTTTTTCTTTACAACTTTACAACTTTTCCTTATCTCCAAGATTGATGTGACATAGAGAAACAAGGGTTATGTTTTATGAGTTTGTATAACTAGACATTTAATTACACATTTTCTGATGTTAAAATAAGTGAACTCAGTTTATTAGGGATTAGAATAGAGTAGGTATTCTCCTTTAAAGCTACAGTAGAGGGGCACCTGGGTGGCTTAGTCGGTAAGTGTCTGCCTTCGGCTCAGGTCATGCTCCCAGGGTCCTGGGATCAAGCCCCACATCGGGCTCCCTGCTTGGCGGGAAGCTTGCTTCTCCCTCCCCCACTCCCTCTGCTTGTGTTCCCTCTCTCACTACGTATCTCTTTGTCAAATAAATAAATAAAATAAAAAAATAAATAATATATATATTATATATTATATATATTTTATATATATATATTATATATATAATATATATATTATATATATATAAAAAATAATAAAATAAAAAAAAAGCTACAGTAGATACTAGCTATGCATTTAATAAGTAATTACAGAAGTTTCTTAACAGGATTAATGTACACTTGCATTTGGCACAGTCCTGTTATAGTGGTATACCATTTGTCCATTTGGATGTCACCCAATAGGCCTCACAGAGGAATTTCCCATATTACAGAATCTGGCCTTAAACTTGAAGGTCAGAAACTATATTTTGTCAGGATGTTAAGACTGGAGTCCTCTTTCATGATGTAAAATAATCAAATTTAAGAAAAATGGTTTATAAAAATTAGAATGCAAAATTTAAGCCATCATGTGGACTGTAGTGCTAGTGGTAGCTTGTTTAGTACATTGTCTACATAAAATAGATCCTCATAAGATATTAGATCATTGCCGAAATCTAGCTTCATGTGAATATGCTCAACAGAGTACTTACATGCTTTGAATGTTTAATTGCCTTTGACTGGATAGCTTGATGGATCCTTCTCTACAGCAGAACAGTCTTGCCAAAAGGACTAGACTGTTTCCTTGCTGTCAAGAAATATGAAGAGTCTGAGATTTTTATCCTGGCAACAGGTTAACCTGCCAGTTGTATGGATGCTGACAGAAGACAAGACTGGTAGGTGAGAGACAAAGGTCATTATTACCCACAGCACAATAAAGTAGCGTGAGCTTCATGTTTGTGCTGGTCTCCTGGCCTTCCAACTCCCATGGGGATGGCGCTGAGCTGCTCAGGTAGATGTTGCACACTCAGTGGGTTTGCATCACAGCATTGGACCCGTGGGCTTAGGGAACCCAAAGTCTTTTATAAAGGACAGTAAGTTTTGCCTGACTTTTGCCAGGGAGGGAGACAGTGTCTTAGTCATATACTGGATACTAAACAAACATAACTGAAAACTGGGAAGACACTATGTTTCAGTGATCTCACTTTACACACATCTTTGCATAGAAATAGTCTGAAACAAAGGCAAACAGTGCCTCTCCTCACTAGGTCTGCAGAAATGAGACCTAAGGAGAATTATTACCTAATACTAGCTGAAAAAACACTAGGTTTTTCCTCAAGTTATGCTTAGGTAGGCATTGTAAGTGTTTGTCTTTGACTCATTTTCAGTGCTTCCATGGGCTATTTAAATCCTTTCCATGGATAGGTACGTTCTTTGAAAATGCTAATGCTCTCAGTCAGATATTAGGTCAGTTAGGTCTAATAGACCTAGAAGCTAGCATTATAGCTCTTTTACTCAATTTTGCTTACTTTCAAGTTCCTGAAGGTCATTTCATTATGGACAAATAAAGCCACATGTATCAATGAGCTTCTGATAGAAAATTTATGACGTATTTAGTACTTAGAAAGCAATATATATAATGAACTCCTGAGAAACCAGCAAACAAAGAAATGAGCACCCCCAGTCCCATTCCCTTGCTTCATTCTAGAGGTAACCATTATCTTGGATTTTGTTTACTTTGCATTCCTGTGCTTTTCTTGGTAGCTCAACCACTTATTTCTTCTTCTTTGGCCAGTGGATATTTCAGTTGTTTCCATATTTTTGTTGTTATTAGGCATACTGCTAGTGCAAACTTTCTTGTTCCAACTATTCATATGCAAGACTTTCTTCAGGGTGTATAGGAATGGGCTTTTGACATTGGTGTGTACAGAAGGCTCTGAACAAATTAGACAAATTAGTCTATAGGATTCATGTGCTCTATGAGTAAGAGATACTTACTGAGCATTTGCAAGATTATAGAAATAGCTGTGATTGTTCTTTATAAAATGGTTTTAATTAAGTGGTCTTCTATGACCTTGTTCCTGAGTAATCTGAGTAATAAAATTTTCAGTGACATTTCTCCATTTTTAGTTTTATTTATGGGCAATATCTCTTTGCTAATGGTAGTTTTTCACTCTCTTTAAGGAGGTTTTGATGAATAGATATTCTAAATTTTAATGCAACTGAATTTATCATTCTTTTTCCTGATGGTGTTTTTACAAATTCCTCTGTATTTTTGTCTCAAAGGTTTTCTCCCTATTCTAAAAGTTTTAAATTTTTGTTTGTAACCCACTTCAAACTAATTTCTGTGGTAGTGATCCAATTTTATTTTTTCCATATAGATAATAGATAATTAATTGTTCCCACACCATTTATTGGATTCCTTCCCCTACTGATAAGCAGTGCCATATCTTCATATATCAAGTTGCATGTTTTGAATCCTTTTTTAAAATCTGATCAAATGCTTACTTCATTTTGTGTTTACTTCAGATCCCATTTTCTTCGTGACACCTTCCCAGACCATTGAATCCATGGTGATTTCTTCTCCTGTTAACTCCTGAATTCTTACACATTCCACCTTAAGTTATAATTACATAACTTTGTAAGCTTATGCTTTATCCTTTTACCTCAGTGAGGATAAGAACCATTTTTCTACTTTATTATGCTTTCCATAGTGCTTAGTATTATATATTTTTTAGGAAATCAAATATAGTTGCATACTGAAACTAAAAGGAAAACTGAATGGGAAATGTCAGCTCATAATTTTTCACACTATATAGAAATAGGTAGACATAGGAGGATGCATAATAAAGACAGGTTAGAGAAAGTAAACTCCATAATCCAGAAATTGTACTTCATCCCACATTAATCATTTAGTCCTTCCTCATAATTAAAATTGGAATGCTTCTGTTTCTCTTTATGGTCCTACTATGTGATTAAAGTGCTAAAGTAAAATTTTAAAACTGTAGGAAACAAGGCTGGGAATGAATTAATTTATTTAAGTCCTTAACTATTTTATTTTCTTTTAGAGAGAGAAAGAAAGCATGAGCAGGGGGGAGGGGGAGAGGGAGAAGCAGACTCTAAGCAGGAAGCCTGATGTGGAACTCGATCCTGGGACCCTGGGATCATGACCTGAGCTGAAGGCAAACGCCTAACCAACTGAGCCACCCAGGCACCCCTGTCCTTAACTATTTTTATTAAACTTCTTTTTTGTTTAAGATACTACTAAGTAGGTGGTTCATGTTGGATATGCCCATTCAAATTCATTATTGAGTTGAAGTATACAAACTTTTTAATCCAGCAATTCTACTTTTAGGAATTTGTGATGCAGATATGCCTGGACATGTGTATTAAAAATAAATATAAAGATATTTGTTCAGTTGTGTTTATAACAGCAAAAGCTGGGGGAAAGTCTGTGTATATTAAGCAGACTAGTTAAATAAATTATTCATTCAATGGAAATTCATTCAATGGAATATTAAGATGCTATTAAGCTGCTATTAAAAGAAAAGCTATATGTATAAACAGAGAAGGGTATCTGTAATGTAACAAGTGTAAGGAAGCACTAAATTTTTAAAGATCCACATAAATGCAGACATACATGAGTGTGTGTGTAAATACATAGCCCCAAAGTGGAAAGTACAGTTATAACTGATGAACTTACTTTGACATACCATAAGCACCCAAAATCCGTAATTTACGTTTGGGTTTGGTTTTGGTGTTTTGCATTCTGTGGATTCAGACAAATGTGTGACATGTATCCATCATTATGGTATCATAGAGTTTTTTTATTGCCCTAAAAAATTCTCTATGTTCCGCCTATTCACCTCTACTCCACTCACCAAAACACAACTCCTGGTAACTTACCTTTTTACTATCTTTATAGTTTGCCTGTATCAGAAAGTCATATAGTTGGATTCATAAAGTTAATATAGCCTTTTCAGATTGGTTTCTTTCACTTAGTAATACGTATGTAAAATTCTTCCATGTCTTTTTTTCTAAATATTGAATAATATTCTATTGTCTGGGTATACCACACTTTATCTTTTCACCTACTGAAGGCCATCTTGGTTGCTTCCAAGTTTTAGCACTTATGAATAAAGTTGCTATAAACATTGTTGTGCTTATTTTTGCCTGGACATAAGATTTTGAATCTTTTGAGTAAATATCAAGGAGCCCAATTGCTGGATCATATGGGAAGAATATGTTTAGTGTTATAAGAAATTACCAAATTGTCTTCCAAAGTATCTGTACCATTTTGAATTCCCACCAGCAGTCCTCTTGCTCCACATCCTTCCCAGCATTTGTCATTATCAGTGTTCTGAATACTGGCCATTCTACTAGTTGTGTAGTGGAATCTCATTGTTTTAATTTTCATTTCCCTGATGACTTAAGGTATGTAGCATCTTCTCATTTGCTTACTTTCCATTTGTGTATCTTCCTTGGTGAAGTGTCGAGATCTTGGCCCATTTTTTTAATTGGGTTGTTTGGTTTTTTATTGTTGGTTTTTAACAATTCTTTGTATATTTTGGATAACAGTCCTTTATCAGATATCTTTTACAAATATTTTCTCCCAGTCTGTGGCTTGTTTTCTTGTTATTTTCACATTGTATTTTGCAGAGCAGAAGTTTTTAATTTTGATGAAGTCCACCTTATGAGTTCTTTCTTTCATGAATTGTGCCTTTGGTGTTGTATCTCAAAAGTCATCCCCATTTCTCTGCATCCTCACCAACATCTGTCATTTCCTGACTAGAGGGGAGGGGGGGAGGGGGATGGGTTAGCCTGGTGATGGGTATTAAAGAGGGCACGTATTGAATGGAGCACTGGGTGTTATATGCAAACCATGAATCAAGGAACACTACATCAAAAACTAATGATGTAATGTATGGTGATTAACATAACAATAAAATAAAAATTTTTTAGAAAAAGCCATCACCGTTACCAGGGTCATCTGTTCTGTTCCACTGATCTATTTGTTCTTTTGTATCAACCACACTGTCTTGATTAATATAGCCTGGAAGTCAGGTAATGTCAGTCCTCCAGCTTTAATTCTCTTTCAATATTGTATTGGCTATTCTGGGTCTTTTGCCTCTTTCTATAAACTTTAGAATCAGTTTGTCAGTATCCACAAAATAATTTGCTGGGGGTTTACTTGGGACTGCATTAACTCTATAGACCAACTAGGGAAGAACTGACATCTTGACAATATTGAGTCTCCCAATCCATGAACATGGAATATCTCTGCATTTATTTTCTTTTATTTTGTTCATCAGCATTTTATAGTTTTGCTCATACAGATGTTATATACATATTTTGTTAGATGTATGCCCAAGTATTACATTTTGGGGAGTGCTAATGTGAATAGTACTGTGTTTTCAATGTCAAACTCTGTATGTTTATTGTTCATATATAGGAAAGTGATTGGCTTTTATATATAAATCTTGTATCCTGCAGCCTTTCTATAATTGTTTATTAGTTCTAGGAGTTGTTTTATCAGTTCTTTCAGATTTTCTACATAGATGATTATGTCACCTGTGAACAAGGACAGTTTTATTTCTTCCTTCTCAATCTATATACCTTTTATTTCCTTTTCTTGTCTTAGTGCATTAGCTAGACACTCTACCTTTGGATTTAATCTTCTTTTTCTAATTTCCTGTGGTCAAGACGTAGATTATTGATTTTAGGTCTTTCTTTCCTAATATATATGTATGCATTTGATGCTATAAATTTCCCTTTAAACACTTCCTTCACTCTATCCCACAATTTTCATTTCTATTTAGTTCAAAATACTTCTTAATTTCTGTTGATTTCTTCTTCGATCTACATGTTATTTAGAAGTGTGTTGTTTTGTTTAATCTCCATATATTTGGGGATTTTTCACTTACCCTTTTGTTGCTGGGTAAGTTGCTGGGTAAACCCTTCTAGTTTAATTCCTTTGTGGTCTAAGAGCAGACATTGTGTAATTTCTGTTCTTTTAAATTCATTAAAATCTGTTTTATGGGGGTGCCTGGGTGGCTCAGTTGTTAGGCGTCTGCCTTCGGCTCAGGTCATGATCCCAGGGTCCTGGGATTGAGCCCCGCATTGGACTCCCTGC
Organism: Mirounga angustirostris; assembly: GCF_029215605.1. Classification (NCBI taxonomy): domain Eukaryota; kingdom Metazoa; phylum Chordata; class Mammalia; order Carnivora; family Phocidae; genus Mirounga; species Mirounga angustirostris. The sequence continues at coordinate 64,728,935 of NW_026991717.1, read as the reverse complement.
TCAGCGGGACACTTGCTTCTCTCCCTCTCCCACTCCCCTTGCTTGTGTTCCCTCTCTCACTGTGTCTCTCTCTGTCAAATAAATAAAATCTTTTTTTTTTTTTAAGATTTTTTTTAATTTATTTATTTGAGACAGAGAGAATGAGAGAGAGAGAGCACATGAGAGGGGGGAGGGTCAGAGGGAGAAGCAGGCTCCCTGCCAAGCAGGGAGCCTGATGCGGGACTCGATCCAGGGACTCCAGGATCATGACCTGAGCCGAAGGCAGTCGCTTAACCAACTGAGCCACCCAGGCGCCCTCAAATAAATAAAATCTTAAAAATAAATAAATAAAATAAAATAAAATCTGTTTTATGGCCCAGAATGTGGGCCATAAATGTCTTGGTTAATGTTCATGTGAGCTTGAGAAAATATGTATTCTGCTATTGTTCAGTAGTCTATAGATGTCAGTTATATTCACTTGATTGATGGTGTTGAGTTCAGCTAGGTTCCTAATGATTTTCTGCCTGTTGGATCTGTCCATTTCTGATTGAAGGGTGTTGAAGTCTCCAGCTGTGGTAATAGGTACATCTCTTTCTCCTTGCATTTCTATCAAGTTTTGCCTTGTGTAATTAAATGCTCTGTTCTTAAGCACTACACATTAAGGATTGCAGGTCTTAGAAAATTAATCTCATAACATTATGTAATGCCCTCTTTATTTTTTTTTTAAGATTTAATTTATTCCTTAGAGAGAGGAGGCACAAGCAGGAGGAGAGGCAAAGGGAGATGGAGAAGCAGGCTCCCTGCTTGATGTGGGGTTTGATCCCAGGACCCCAGGATCATGACCTGAACCAAAAGGCAGATGCTTAACCGACTGAGCCACCCAGCTGCTCCTTAATGCCCCTCTTTATGACCAATAACTTTCTTTGCTTTGAAGTCTGCCTTGTCTAAAATGAATTAAATTTGCTTTCTTTTGATTAGTATTAGCATAGTGTATTATTCTCTCTCCGTTTACTTTTACTCTATATGTGTCTTTATACTTATAGTACATTTCTTGTAATTGGGTCTTAACTTTTTTATTCATTCTGGCAGTCTATTTTTTAATTGGTACCTTTAGGGCATTAACATTCAAAGTGATTATCGATACAGTAGGATTAATATCTATCATTTTTTTACAGTTTTCAATTTGTTGCCCTTGTTCTCTGTTTCTCTTTTTGTCTTTCACTTACTTTCTGTCTTTTGTGGTTTCGTTCAACATTTTATATGTTTTATTTTCTCTCCTTTTTAGCATATAAGTTATATTTGTTTGTTTTTACCTTTTTTTATGGTCGCCCTGTGGTTTGCATCTGTGTCCATTTTCAAAGAATACTAAATCACTTTACAGGTATTGGGATTACCTGATAATAACAAAATAATCCTAACTCCTCCTTCCCATCTCTTATATCATTACTGTCATTTATTTCACTTTATATATGTGAGTATATATGTATATATATAATCATACATGAATGAATACATTGTTACTATTTTTGAATAAGCTATTCTCTGTTAGCTCAATTAAGAATAAGAAAAATTAAAATTGTATTTTATTGTGAAAAATTATTTTATTCTTTCCTCAGTGCTCCTTTACTCTTATGTAAATCTGAGTTTCTGATCTGTATTATTTTCCTTCTCTCTAAAGAATCTCATAACATTTCTTATAAGGCAGGTCTACTGGCAACAAATTTCTTCAGTTTTTATTTGCCTGAGAAAGTCTTTATATCTTTTTTGAAGTTTGTTTGCTTTTTGACAAGGTACAGAATTGTAGGTTGACAGATTTTTTCTTTCAACACTTTAAATATTTTACTCCACTTTCTTCTTTCTTACATGGTTTCTGAAAAGTCAGATGTAATTCTTTGCTCTTATATAAGTAAGGAATTTTTTTGTTGTTCATTTTTCAGGATTTTTTCTTTATCTTTGAGTTTTTATAGTTTGAAAATATTCTTAGGTGTAGTATGTTTTTTGGCATTTATCCTGCTTGGTGTTCTTTGAGTTTCCTGGGTCTGTGGTTTGGTGTCTGGCATTAATTTAGGTAAATTCTCAGTCATTACTATTTTAAATAGCTCAGAGATTTTTTTCCTCAGTCATGTCCAGTCTAATAAGTTCAGCAAAGGCACTCTTCATTTCTCTTAATGTTTGTGAACTCTAGCATTTCTTTTGGTTCCTTATTAGAATTTCTATCTCTTTCCTTGTATTGCTCATTTGTTCTTGCATGCTGTCTATCCATTAGAGCTTTTAGCATATTAATCATAGTTGTTTTAAATTCCTAGTCTGCTAATTCCAACATCCCTGCTATATGTGGTTCTGATGCTTGTTCTATCTTTTCAAATTGCGTTTTTGCCTTTCAGTATATTTTACAGTTTTTTTTTTTTTTTCTTAATAGCTACACATGATGTACTGGGTAAAAGGAACTGCTAGAAATAGGCCTTTAGTATGTGGTGGTGAGGTATGGTGGGGTGGGGAAGCATTCTGTAGTCCTATGATTAGGTCTCAGTCTTTTAGAATGAGCCTGTGCTTCTGGACTGTTAACTCCACAAGTATTTCACAGTTTTTTCTAACTTTTTAGTTGGGTCAGCTGGTTAGAGTTGACTAGAGTTGGCTCTTTGTCTTCTCCTAGGTCACGTAGGCTCTGATAATATCCTAGGTCAGGCTCTGGTTCACTAGTTTCCTCCTGAGGGCAGACCTTTTTAAAAAAAAAACAAACCAAAAACTGGAGTATTCTGGCATAGTTAAAAAATGGTTCCTTTTCCCATCCCCCTTCTGGAAGCATGCAAGGATTTTTCTGATATTTACTGCAAGAACTTGGTTGAGCTCCTGGTGGAGGTAAACACAACAAAAATTTGGGAGCTTCACTATGACTGGGTCCACTTAGAGTTTTTAACTCAGTATATACACTGAGCTCTGGCAACTCATCAATTATAGTTCAGGTTTTCCTACCTCAGCACTGGTTTCTATGGGAATTTCTCCTCATGAATCTGCTCTAGTGGGCTGTGACTCCCTTTATTTTCCTGTCTGTCTCCAATCTTGGAGGCAGGGGTTTGCACTGTGTCCTCCTCTCTCTTACAGATCTGAGAAGAGTTGGTCATATTTTTTCTATTTAGGTTTTTTACTTGTTAGGACAGAGTGGCAATTACTAAGTTCCTTACATGCAGAATCAGAAACCAGAAGTTCGTGTTACTTTCGAAGTTAAAATTTAAATGTGTAAGGAATCGCCTAAGTTTAAATAATAGGATGATTCAAATAATGCTTTTTGTTAAAACTATTTTGAAAGGCTTCACTACTAACAGGCTATGAAGTTTTGGAATACACACTGCATATAATTTTATTAAAAATAAATACATTCTCTTGTCACTTAAGTAGAAATTGTTTATATTTTAGATAACGTTCAGTCATCCGGGCCTAGACAGTCAGAGCAGAAGTATAGAATATGTACAACGACAAATATCCAAGGAATGTGGAAACCTAAAATCCCAAAATAGGGTAAGTGATCTTAGTTATCTTCTTTTTTTGTTGTTGTTGTTTTGTTTTGTTTTTAGTGTTTTTATTTTTTTTAAGATTTTATTTGAGAGAGAGAGCACAAGCAGGGGCAGAGGCAGAGGGAGAGGGAGAAGCAGACTCTCCGCCTAGCAGGGAGCCTGATGCAGGACTCGATCCCAGGACCCTGGGCTCATGACCTGAGCCTAAGGCAGACGCTTAATGACTGAGCCACCCAGGCACCCCTTAGTTTTATCTTCTGATATAGACTATAACTAATTAAAATATAAGTGAAATTTTTTAGTCTCCATGTAGCTGAATTATACTAGAAATTTTTTTTTCATGTGTACCTTTGCTACATATATAATTATAAACATTATTACTTAAACTCCATCCAAGTTTCTGGTTTGAGTCTGGGGATTGCCACTGTGTATTTATCACCGAATAAAGCCAATAGGAATTATATATTGGTAATTTAATAGACTGTATCCATCATTCCACCTTTAGGCCAGATCTGGAGGTTTTTTTTAGCCCCAGTTCCATAATATCTTGAGAATGGAAGTTTGCCTCAACCTGGATCAGGTGCTTTCCTGTAGACCAGTCACTGTGTCCAGGGACTAGGACTGGGAGATACAAATGTGACTACAAGAAGCCCGCTTATATAGGTAAAGGGAAAGGTCATTTTGATTTAGACCCCATTTGATTTATCCCCAAAAAGATATAATTTGCTCCTGGGCCTCAGGAAGACAATATACCCAGAAAGCGTGTGGGAGAAGGAGGAAGGAGAGGGAATGAGAACAAGCAGGTGTAGTGTGTTTTAAGTCATTTTCGGAGACTATATAGCCAAGCTATATACATGTGTGTCTGTGTATTGGTTTGCTAGGGCTATCATAACAAAGTATCAGATGGAGTGGCTTGAACAAAAAAAATTATTTTCTCACAGTTCTGGAAACTGGAAGTCTAAAATCAAGATGTTGGCACATTTGGTTTCTTCTGAAGCTTCTCTTCCTGGCTTGTAAATGTCTACTTTTTGGCCATGTCCTCATATGGTCTTCCTTTTGTACACCCACATCTCCAGTGCCTCTCTGTATGTCCAGATTTCCTTTCCTTTTCTTTCTTTCCCTTTTTTTTTTTTTAAGATTTATTTATTTATTTTAGAGAAAGAGTGAGAGAGAACACGTGTGAGCAGGGGGGGTGGCAAAGGAAGAGGGAAAGAATCTCCAGCAGACTCTTGGCTGAGCACAGAAATCCCACGACCCCAAGATCATAACTGAGCTGAAATCAAGAGTCGGAGACTTAACCAACTGAGCCACGCAGGCCCCCCCAAATTTCCTTTTCTTAAAAGGATACCAGATTGTATTGAGACCCATCGTAAGGACCTTATCTTAATGTAATCACCTTTTAAAGGCCTTATATCCCAAATGTTGTCACATTCTGAAGTATTGGTCTCAACATATGAATTTGGGAGTACACAGTTCATTCAGCCCATAACATTCCGCCCTCTGGTTTTTCACATTCATCTCATCACAACAACCCAAAAGTTTTAACCCATTCTAGCATCAATTCTAAGTCCTGCATCTTTTCTAAGTACCCTCTAAGTTGAGTGTGGGTGAGATGCAGGGTGTGTTTCATCCTAAGGCAAAATTCCCCTCCACCTGGGAACCTGTAAAGCAAGACAGATTACCTGCTTCCAAAATACCAGGATGGGAAAGGCATAGAATAGATACTCCCTTTTGAAAAGGGAGAAATCTTAGAAAGAAGAAAGCACTCATGAGTCCTAAGCAAGTCTAAAACCTAGCAGGGCAAGTTCTGTGAGATTTTAAGGCTTGGGAATAATCCTCTTTGGCTCTGGCTCAGTATTTTGTCCTATGGGCCCAGCAGAGTGGTGACCCCAAATCCTTAGCAGTAGTGGGTGATAGCCTCATACCCAAGGTTCCAGGTTTTCTGGCCCACTGAAACTGAGGAGAGAGCCTCACCCTTGGGATCATTCTTTCCTTTTCTTAAAGGATAACACATATTTTCAGTCAGAAAGCTCTATTTGCCAGTCCTGTAAATCCTAGAAGTCCAAAAAAGCTTTTCTTCGTTTCATGCTACCTCTGTTTCCTGTAGTCCTTTGTAGCAGCTTTGTAGCTGAGATAGTTGATTGGATTCAGGAATCACACCATAATCTCTTTATTATATGATTGGTTAGCCACACCTTTGGTATTCTCTATAGAACATGCTTTCTCAATTTTTGCACTACCCATAGGCAAAGAATTTTCCAATTCTTCAAGATCTCCTTCCTTTTTGCTTAAAAATTTCTACTTCAGTTTATCCCTTTCCTCTCACATTTTAGTGTTAGCCATAAGGAGAAACTGAGCACCTTCAACACTTTGCTTAGAATCTCTGCCAAATATCCAAGTCCATCAGTCACAGGTTCTATCTTCCATAAGATGCTAACATACAGTTCATCCACATTCTTTACCAATTTAAAACAAGTATCACCTTCCCTCCAGTTTCCAACATGTTCTTTATTTCCATCTGAGCCTTCACCAGAAGCACATTTAATGTCCATATTTCTAACAATAGTCTCTTCAAGGCTTTTTGTAACATGAATCTCAAAACTCTTTTAACTTCTACCCATTTCCAAAGGCGTTTCCACGTTTTTACGTACTTGTTAACAGCAACACTCCAATTCTTGGTATTAGAATCTGTATGAGTCAGGGTTCTCCTGAGAAACAGAACCAACTAGTTATGTATATATACACAGAGAGAGATTTATTTTAAGGAATTGGTTCATGGAATAAGAAAGGTACATATGCAAAATATGCAGGTAGGCTAACAGGCTTGAGACCTGGGGAAGAGTTGCAATCCCATCCAAAAGCGGTCTGCTAGCAGAATTCTGTCTTGCTTGGGCTGGTCAACATTTATACTATTAAGGCCTTCAACTAATTGATGAAGTCTGTCTATGTTGTGGAAGATGATCTACTTCATTCATAATCCACCAACTTAAAGATTGATCTCATCCAAGCAACCATCTTCACTTAAACATCCAGAATAATGTTTGATCAAATATTTGGGCACTGCAGCCCAGCCAAATTGACATATAAAATTAACCTTCACCGTTCTTATCGCCGTTTTCATCTCTCTCCTTTTTAGGTCCCTTTGAAATCAATCCGACATGTCAGCTTTCAAGATGAAGATGAGATTGTCAGAATAAACCCTCGAGATATCTTAATACGTCGTTATGCAGACTACAGACATCCTGACATGTGGAAAAATGACTTAGAGAGAGATGATACTGATTCCAGTATTCAATTTTCTAAACCAGACAGTAAAAAATCAGACTATCTATACTCTTGTGGGGATGAAACTAAGTTAAGTTCACTCAAAGACTCTGTGGTATTTAAGACACAGCCTTCCTCATTAAAATTTAAGAAGTCAAAACGAAGAAAAGAAGATGGTGAACGTTCCCGCTGCGTATACTGCCAGGAAAGGTTTAATCATGAAGAAAACGGCAGGGGAAAATGTCAGGATGCTCCAGACCCTATTAAAAGATGCATATATCAAGTTAGTTGCATGCTCTGTGCAGAGAGCATGTTATATCATTGTATGTCAGACTCAGAGGGAGATTTCTCTGATCCCTGTTCATGTGACACTAGTGATGACAAGTTCTGCTTGCGATGGTTAGCCCTAGTAGCTTTGTCCTTCATCGTACCATGTATGTGCTGCTATGTCCCTTTGAGAATGTGCCATCGTTGTGGCGAGGCGTGTGGGTGCTGTGGTGGGAAGCATAAAGCTGCTGGGTGAAAGGATCCCGTGCCAAAATGAGCTTAAAATCTTTGTTTCCAGGAATTAGCTAACTTGGATTTGTGGAAGCTTTTGGCAAGCAATAGGAAATCTTGCCTGGTATCATTGGGGCCACACGTGGAGGAAGCAGAACTCGTTAGTTCTTGGCATTTCACAAACGCTAGCCATGCCTAACTTTCTCCCTTCAGAGCATGGCATGTTTTGTTACAGGTTGTAAAGCGTATTTGCAAAAGGAAACCATTTCTGGTTATAGGCTATACAAAGTGAGCATAAAATATCCAACTTAAAAGGGATTAATTTTTGGCATTTTTGTATATTTATGCATTAGGTGATGGGACTTTTAAAGGTTTGAATTCATTAAGACATAAACTAAAAGTGCACTAGGGGACGGTTGTTTTCAATCTAAGAAAAGTTAACACTTGGGAATTGTAAGAAGTAAAATAAGTGCAACTAAATCATTTATTAGTTGTTTTTTGAAAGCGGTTTTATGTATAAATAACAAATGTTTATATTTAACTAAATATAAGGTACGAATTATCACATATTAAACTTTTCTTCCCCTTCCTAGTTCTGAAGTAGATGTACATATATCTACTGTCACATTCCATTATATTTTAAATATTTTACTCATCTAGTTAATAATGTTTTTATTCCATGTGAATGATTTGATATTTTCATCTTCATTTCCCTTTGGCTACAGTTTATATTGAGTTCTATCTGTACATTCTGGTAATCTAAAATCTTTAAAAATATTCTAATAGCCTTGAGTGACCAATTTTTTTTTTTTTAAAGCACAGATGTAATTGTGTAATGTTCTGATGGGAACGTAACACTTATTTTTATATAAAAAGAGACTGAGTAAACATTATAGAAAAAAGTGAGGTTTTGGGGTTGTTTTGTTTTTTGTGGTATTCAACCAGCAAGTTGTTTTCTTTCAGAGTTTCCTCCTTCAAAAAATCACATTGCATTTACAAATGTTTTACAAGGCAAAAAGTGTAACTGGATAGTCCATGTAAAAGTTTCCTCCTGAAATCTCCATTTATCATTCTGCTAAACTAGAATATGTTCAGCTGTGTTAATTTTTTAGCTTAATTCTCAGTGCTTATTATTCACATAACAATAACTTTTCCCAGTTGCATTTTATTTTATTTAAACTTGCCAAAAGCAGAATTATTTTATGTTAAAGTATATACTAAACTATCCCAGGAAAGTATTTAATCCAACATTGTGAATGAAATATCTTGTACATATAATTTTATTTCTTTTGCAGAGCATTGTATTACTGGATGTTTTATTTACAAAGTAGTTGGATAAATGTTCCAACAAATTGTTTAAAGTAGTTGGGGTCAATTTGTCTGGTTAGTTTGTTTTTTTGTTGGTTTTTGTTTTTGTTTTTGTTTTTTTGTCTAAGTGTTACATTAAAACTCTAACAAGTAAAGGGTTCTTTAAGAACATTCCCTTAGAGGGATAAAGTTGAGAAGTGTGCCTTTTTTTTTAATGGCTTGAAGTTTCAGAAGTGATAAAATTAAAATCACACTACCATTTGAAGCTCATTTCTATGCAGGTTTTAAAATGTCATTTATGTATTGTTCTTTTTACATATCACACTTAAGCTTGTGTTAGCTTCTTTTGCCCCAGATCAAACTGAACAATGTATATAACACTATCTGTCTGTAAAATACTTTTTTTAAGAAAGCATTTATATTTATATGACAGCTTGAACTGACAACATTGTGTATATAGATCATCTTGAAGTATTATTTCACATTGAAAAGAAGAAAAATATATTGATAACTATAGATGTTATGAAGAAGAGGTTATTTCTAGTTTTGTACTAAAAATCAATTGGATGAACTAAATCCAAAATACGACACTGTAGCAGCAGTTTTAAGACTTATTTTTACTGTTTATATAATTGAACACTGCTACACCAGATGATCTTCATCCCTGAAGTTTTCAGCTAAACTTGGTTTCCTAGAATAGACTGTTAACTTTCAAAATTACTTTTTATTGGTAAAATGGAAATATTGGTTTTCCTTGTGAATGAATTTTCATATTTGTAAGTGCTGAGTTCATAATTCAGGTTTGAGCAAGGTGTGAATAACTGAAGAAAATAACTTGCTGGCCCTATAGGAAAATGCTGTGGAAATGAACTGTGTATATACTTCTGGGAAGAACAAATTTAATCATTTCTTCTGTTAAGCACTAATCAGTATAGTGCAACTCCTGGTTCTGTACTGTATTTTATATGCAACATATATGCTTTAATATTTTAATGTTTGTGCATTAATATTTTCAATTTGTTTAACCACTTTGCTGCTAAGATTTTGCCATCCCATTCCCATTTTTTTCCTTTACAATTTTAAACAAGTTTCTTCATTAAAAACTATGGTGATGAAATGGTTTTTATTTCATCTTGGATCTTTATAGTTAACACACTCAGATTCCAAACCAGTGTAGAATACTACCTGATAAGATAATGTTGTCTGAATCCCTCTGTGGAAATGTTCTCTTGAGTAAATTAGAGTTCTTTGGGGAAAAAAAGGATAGTTTAAATTTCTCATTCTTAAAACGTGTATAGGTATGTTCAGGAGCATTTTCTCCTGCATACAGACTGGGCACTGCCAACTGACTTTTCCTCTGAAACCTTTCTCTTTGCCTTTAATCTGGTAGTATAAGCAAATGGCTAAACCAGCTTAAGTAATAGTAAATATTGAAAATGAAATCATCCAGATGGCGTAACGAGAAAGACTTTGGTCTGATGGCTTGTTGTGTTCAGAACTGATAGTTCTTAAATGATTTTTCTCCTGCCTTGACAGGGCAATCATTTGATTTCTGAACAAATATGAGGTATGGAACTTCAGCACCACCTACTGGATGATTTATAGACCAGAGACATGAGGTGGCAATCAGGATCTGACAGGGTTCATCACTACTACCAATAAAAAGGGCTATTTAAGTAGTGGCCACCTCCAAACAGAGAAAGCAAGAGTAAGAAATATCTCAAAGGAACTGTAAAACAAACCTTTTCTCTAATGTGTCTTTTGGTCCCTGAAAGATTTTAAGCACTTTTTTCTTACATATCCTGTCTTAAAGTATTTATTGATCTTTGGAACTGGCAATCAAACTTAATGGATGTGCCGAAGCATTTATAAAACTAATTCTTTTAACCTGCAAAAGCCATTACCAAAATGGTATTCTAATTTTCCTCCCATTACTAGCCAGGGAGTCTTTTTAAAAAAATAAATAAACATCACCTATATTTGATCATGACAACTTCAGAGAGTGTGTGTATGTCTCTGGGATGATGTTGGGACAGGGGTTAAAATGTAAAGGGGAAAACTTGAAACTACCTATTTTCATTGGTTATTCAGCAGTGCCTAAAAAGAACTTTTGAAGTAATACAAACGCACTTTCAATTCATGTGTATAGTGCCATCTGATATCTTGGGTAAGTCTTGCTTTTTCTTTTCTTTTACTCACCACCCCACCCCCTTAATTGAATGCCACAGAGATGTTTTCTAATATCCATATAAGTCTTCAAAGTACAGGAAACATGTACTTTCCTCCAGATGGGCAATTTAAAGGATGTTTCTTTTGTTGAAATTTACTTTAGGCTTTGTGATTACTTTTTGGAATATGTGGGTGAGATTGGGTTTTTAATTTTAGCCCAAAGATGCATTAAGTAAGTGTAACATTTTTCTACATAAAACTTGGAAAACTTTAGTTACCTAGAAAACAGATTCTTCACTAAATATTCTCATTCTTAATTTGAACTCCAGGGTCATATTTCTAAGTAGAAGGGAAAGCACACTAGAAACTTACATTGTTGCACTTAAAAAAAATTGGTCTATGAACCATGATAATAATAGTACCATAAGGTACTATTGTTGACTCACTGTTTTGCAGTGAGTCAAAACATTAAGAAATCACAACCTGAGGTGATTTATATAAACCAAAAAAAAAAAAACAACAACCCCAATAACAACAAAAAAAGGGCTTTAAGGTATTAAGGTACTGTTTGCCTAGCAGCCAGGTGGTTATAAAACTTTCATATGCTTTGATACACTGATGTTAGCCATTGTTCCTGAAAGCTCCTTAAATTGCATAAGTTGCTAGTTTTGAAACTTTTCAAGAATAATCTAGTTGAAAAACCTTTGTATTAAAGATACACATAGATTTTTGTGAATATCGCCAGTATGTAGTGTCATTTGCTTTCTATTCTTGACCTCAAAAGTGCCTCACTTGTATATTCCATTAAAAGCTTGACTGCATTCTCTCTAATAAGCAATGAAAAATTGTTTAACTCATGTCATAATGTATCTCCTTAGATATAGTTGATTAGCTTGATAGTTTGGATATATAATGTAAATATGCATATATAAGTTTGTAACTGTTTTTGTTACATCATACCCATGTAATTGGACATATCAGATGATATCATAAGAATTTGTTTTAATTACCTGATTAAACCTATCATGAAATACAAAAGGACTTTTTCTTACTCTTCTAGAGGATAACAAACTGTCACATAAGATATAGTAATTACTCAAGGAGAAAGCAGTAGAAATGGACTTTTTTTTGGTCATTTTTTAAGGTACGTTTTTAACTGAAAGTTCATGTATATAGTTCATCTTATTGACACTTATTCACCTTTGATTGTATCCAGATTTTTTTAATGGTTGTTACCTATAAATAGGTAAATACAATAGATATAAACATGTTATATTTATTGGTTTGGGAACATGATATGCTAAATCTGGATTAAATGGTAATCCTTGAATGATATGTGGAAAATTCTTAACCCAAGACTACTACTGATTTTTTGTGTGTCCTACTCAGTTTCAGAGTTTCATTTGTAATATAAACAAAAATAACTAATATTCTAGATGAAAAATTAATAGGACAATACTCAAAAATCATAGCTTATTTCAACACCAGAGTAACTTTTGGATTACTGTATTAGTTATATTTACTTGAAGAATCAAGAATTAACTGTTCACCATGAATTATGAAATGTAGTCTCATGTGCTTATTTACAGGTTTTCAGAAATTTACTTTATATTCTTCACAATCAAGTTAATATCCACAAGTAAGTAGAATGATTTTTACATCAGAATTCAAACTAGGGTTTCTGCTTGGCCATCAGTATAGTGTCATGCTTACAGTGGTCCTGAAAGAAAAAAAACATTGGTATTAATAAAACTGGAGTTGACTCCTTTAAAATTAACTGCTTTAAGATTTGCAGTTTTATAGAGATCCTTTGAAATGATGGCTCAAAAAATATATTCATAATAAAAGTCTAACAAAATCATAGTTGAAATGGTGTTTTCTTTTGTCTATCAGGTTTTATTTTTGTTATGTAATATATTTTAAATGATCACTTTTTAGTTCTCAATCCCATAATGAAGTATTAATCTACCTTTTTTTTTTTTTTTACCAAAGAGGAGATTTAGGCTTCAAGAGGTTAAAAAATATTCCGAAGATCACATTAGGGGCACCAGGATTTGAACCAAATTGCCTTACTTCAAAATCCATGCTTTTAGTTACAATACAATGTTGTATTTTGTTACACGGGTTACATATGTACTTAACAGAGTAACTTTATTATTCTGTCAAAATGAAATTTTATTTAAGCTGGAAAATTTTATAAGGGAATAACTTCTTAATTCCCACTCCTTTTTGTTTCAATTCTGGTTCCCCTATTCGTCTATCTCACTAAGTTGTGGTGCATTATCTGCATTATGGCATGTGGGGTTCCTTAAAGTTGGGAGAATAAGACTGTGGTACTACTTCAACATATCATCAAGATTTATCAGTTTGTGCTGGTCTAATATAAAGTATTGAAGACCTACATGTCCAGTGTGTGGTATTGTTCATTTTGCTCAATTGGATGGCATTTCCCTAAGGATTTTGAGGGATTCTTTTTCACCAAAGCAGTGATACTTCCTGTTGAGGCAGTATAAAACAATATTCTCAAATGAGTCTTCTCCTGGATTTTGGACTCTTTTTTTCAAATAGTGAGCCATTTGTATGTCAGCTATTCCACAAAGCCTGTCTTTGAACCCAAGTTGCATTTAGTGTCAGGGCTCCTTACACACATGTCAGGATGAGGTTAGTGTCCCCCTTCCCTCAAACTTAATTTTAACCTAGAAATAATTTACAGTAACCAAGAGGTTGTGTGCAATTTGAAAAGGACAGGAAGAACTCCAGAATTCCTAATATTGCAATAAGATCATTCTGGATGATAAAACTTAAGGAGACCTGTTTCATTTTCATTTCTATTAATTCTTAATTTTGCATTGTCAAATTGCAAGATACTAATTTAAATTATTTTTTTCTCTTTAGAATGTATTGTGATATAGAAGATCTTACGGATATTACTTGTCCAACATAAGCCCCTTTTGCCTCCGTATTTTCCTCCCTCTTTTTCCCTGTTACAGGAATGTCTCCAACCTCTCCAAATTCATGGAGGGGAAAAATACACGGAGAAGAAATTTCAGCAGTATATTATAATTCTTTTTAAAGTGATTGTATTATTCCCTGGAATGACCAGCAAGCTTAAATGTGTGTTTTTCATCAGTAAGGGAAACAAGTGTTTGACTATCACTTAAAATTTAAGAGAAAACAAGTTGTATGAATTTGTGAATCCCTAGCTAGTTAACAGTTCTTATTAAAGTTCTTGTTAAATTTTCAAAGTGAAATGCACACAGATAGCATGATACTGCAAAATTCTAAGAAGGAAATAAGGATCCAAGCCAGATTAAGATTGCTGATAAAGTTGAGGTCACTGAAATTTTAGGACTGGGACTATACTAGTCTCTCTTTAGAGATTCACACAGCACCCTTACTTTACAAATTTAGAAACAGGCCTAAGGAGGTTAAGACATTAATGCAAGGTCATTCACTCATTTAATAACACAGCCTGCATTTTTAAACCCATACACCCTACTGCCTGAAGTGTATCTCTTGCAGGCACCTCAAATTCAGTAAGCGCCAAACTAATATCCCCCCATTCCTCAAACCTTTTTTTCTCTTCTCGTCTTGATGGATAGTGACACCACTGTGTTTGCAGTAGTCTTAAGAAGAAACCTGGTCATCATCAACTTCTCATTTTCTCTTACTTTTTACCATTAATTCTCAGTTTTGTACAGTTCTATTTCCTACATGTCTCTCAAATCTGTGTTCCTCTATCCTCACTGCTGCTATCCTAGTACAAGTCATGTCAATACTGATGCTGGGGATTAGGCATTGAGTCACTTGTACATTTTTATATTTAACAAAGGATGGTCTATATTTTAAATATCATTGGAAGATGAAAGCACTTTAGACCACAACAAGGGGGTGATAAAAAGTGGACATCTTCAGACTGAGATATACCCAGATTCAGACAAAAGAAATGGTTTATGGTGAGATTGAGGGATCAAGTGATGATAGTGACTTTGAAGAACAGTTCAACTGCACGTAGGACCAGTTAGGGAATTAAGAGCAACTTGAACTGTAAGGTACAAACTTAAAAAATGATAAGCTTTAAACTGTATGTTCACCTTTCCTTAAAGCCATTCTTCCCCCTCCGTCTACCCCTCCCCCAGTAATATAAGCTTGTCAATTTGTGGTGGTGGTGGTTGTTTTCTAAGAGCTTAGGTAAAAGAAGAGTCCATTGCAGGAAACCTTTGAGATCCTATTGCTGATAGCATTGTAAGCAAATCAGTAGCTCCATAAGCAAATCAGTAGCTCCATAATCAGGTGAGCCCATATTCGAAAGGGTTTCTTTGCTTTTTACAACTTGTTTTTCCCTAAGGAAACATCAAAAGTAGCCTACTTGGTACAGATTTCCCTTTTGAAGGTCACAGGGTCATGTCTCCAGGCAAGGCTGACTACTGAAAGGTAAATGGGACAGAGCCATCCCGGTTAAAGGAAGAGCAAATGCAAAGGCTCCCAAGAGAAAGGAGCTTGGCTTGTTGAAGGACAGCAAGAAGGTTAGTATGACTAGAGTGGGCAGAGAGCAAGAGCTCATGAAAGGAGAAAAAGTCACAGAGATAGCAAGTGTCAGATCTTGTGGGAACTTGAAGCTCATGGGAAGGATTTCTGGCTTTATTATGTGGGTGACAGAAATCCACTGGAAGACTTTGAAAGGGAAATTTAATGATCTGCCTGCTGTGACTTTTGTGGGGATGGGGGTGGGTGGGAGGAGCAGAGGGAGAAATAGACTCGCTACTGAGCAAGGAGCCTGATGCAGGGCTTGATCCCAGGACCCTGAGACCATGACCTGAGCCAAAGGCAGACACTTAACTGACTGAGCCACCCAGGTGCCCCAGTGAATTTTTTATTTTTTTTGTTTTTTGTGTCTTCTACACTTTCATGAAGATTTTATTTTTTTTAATTTAATTTTATTATGTTATGTTAATCACCATACATTACATCGTTTTTGATGTAATGTTCCATGATTCATTGTTTGCATCTAACACCCAGTGCTCCATTCAATACATGCCCTCTTTAATACCCATCACCAGGCTAACCCATCCCACCCCACCCCCCTCCCTCTAGAACCCTCAGTTTGTTTCTCAGAGTCCATAGTCTCTCATGGTTCATCTCCCCCCCCGATTTCCCCCACTTCATTTTTCCCTTCCTACTATCTTTTTTTTTTTTTAAACATATAATGTATTATTCGTTTCAGAGGTACAGGTCTGTGATTCATCAGTCTTACACAATTCACAGCGCTCACCATAGCACATACCCTCCCCAATGTCTATCACCCAGCCACCCCATCCCTCCCACCCCCACCACTCCAGCAACCCTCAGTTTGTTTCCTGAGATTAAGAATTCCTCGTATCAGTGAGATCATATGATACATGTCTTTCTCTGATTGACTTATTTCGCTTAGCATAATACCCTCTAGTTCCATCCACGTTGTTGCAAATGGCAAGATTTTGGTTTTTTTGATGGCTGCATAATATTACATTGTGTGTGTGTGTGTCTGTGTGTGTATACCACATCTTTATCCATTCATCTGTTGATGGACATCTTGGCTCTTCCCGTAGTTTGGCTATTGTGGGCATTGCTGCTATAAACATCAGGGTGCACGTACCCCTTCGGATCACTATATTGAATTTTTTTTAATAGAAAACCCAATACTGGCTTCAGATGTTGGGCTGTCATGTATTACCTCAAGTCTTATCCTGACCATTTCACTGAAATACTCTCAGTAAAGTCCTCCACCAACTCTACGTTTCTAAATCCAGTGGATGTTTCTTAGATAGACCTCGCCTCACTGACCAGCTTTTGACATATTCTTTCCTTCCTTGCACTACATGATCCTGGCTTCCTCCTCTTTCCCTGGTCCCTCTTCTCTTTGCTAGATCCTCTCATCTTTCCAATCTTTACAAGTTGGAATTCCTCAGGAAACAGTAATAGATTCTCCTCTAGCAGTACCCTCCTTAGGGGATCTTATTCCGTCTCAGTTCCTGTCATGCATATGCTGGTAGTAGCCACATTTAGGTCTTCTTTCTACTTGACATCTCCACTTGGCTGTCTCGGGCATTTCCATTTCAGTAAGACCGAAACAGAACTCTTGATCCCCGCCCCCCATACCTGCTCCACCTCCAATCTGCCTTATTTTAAGAAATAATCATAATTTACCCAGTTGCTCCAAGAATTACTTTTTTCCTCATCAAAGACTTGAAATTAGATTGTAAATCTGAACGGTTCTCACCAGGTGTGCCGCCACCATCTTAGTCCAAGCCTCACTCACCTTTTTCCTGTACGTCTGTGACCACTCTTTCACTCTTCTTCGATATCTTATTTTTAGAATTGATTTATTACCTTATGTCCATTGGAACATTTGTCTTTTCCATGATCATAGTTTCAGAATTCATACATTTTTTCCCTAATTTGACAGTTATTTCCCCTACTCTTTTTCCTTTCCTTCCCACTTGTACTTTGTGGTCAGATAATAAGGAAAGAGAACTTAATGTTTATATGCCTATCAGGTGCCAGGCACTGTGTTGAACTCATGTTCACAGATACTATTTAATTCCTCAGTAAGTTTGTGAAGTAGATATGATCACTTCCATTTCACCAATTAGGAAACTAAGGGCATACCAAAATTAAGAAACTTACGTACATTCTTAATTGTGGGAACTGAAATTCAAACCCTATTCTTCTGACTCCCACTCTCCTGGCTGCGCTTCCGCCTCAACTTCTGGAAGTTTTCCTCCATTGTCCCCTCCTTAAGTCCCTGGTTTCTCCTCAACTTTGATTTCTATTCCTTTATTGCTTTTGCTCATTCTGCCTTCTTTTCCTCCAAATTCCTGACTTGTTTTTTTTCTCTCATATTCTGCATTTCCTCTTACTATACTCTCACTGACCTATTCTTATCCACAAATGACACTGAAGCGATACTGTATTTTCAAAGGGCAGGATTAGTTTCATGACTGCTGTCTATATAAAAACCTTTTAAAGATGTTAAAGTCTGGGGCGCCTGGGTGGCTCAGTCCGTTAAGCGTCTGCCTTCAGCTCAGGTCATGGTCCCAGGATCCCGGGATTGAGCCCCGAGTCGGGCTCCCTACTCAGTGGGGAGTCTGCTTCTCCCTCTGCACGCCCTGACCCCTTGTGCTCTCTCATGCATGCTCTTTCTCTCAAATAAATAAAATCTTTTGAAAAAAAAAAAGATGTTAAGTATGTGTTGAAGACTTAGAAAATGACTAACTGGGAAGTCAGGCTGAGCCTCTGTAGCATGTGTCTGCAATGCCTTACATTCTGATAAAGAGGCCATTGTCCTGGTAATGGGAGAGCATTAAGTGTATGGTGCTTAGTAAATGCTGGCACTTATGCATTTCTTCCTGTAGTTTGATCCACAATTGATTAAAACCATCTCTGCTTCTGATGACATGATATAGGTTTAATCTTGTATATCTTAATAGAGAATTTCTCCTTTTCAGCATTTAAAAATCATCTTCTTCTATATGAATTGTATTTTTCTTAGGCTTTTAATTTTTTCCAGTTTTAATATAAGTAAACCTAATGATACATGATAGTGTTTTTAAGCAGAAATAAATTGTTACTTGTTAGTAGTAACAGTATCTAAATTCCAAGTTCCCCTGTGCTTCTCAAGAAGTCATTCAATGCAGAAAATTGTAAAAGAAATCAACAACAACTCTGGGAAAGTGGTGTTCAAGACTTAAGACAATCCTTGGACCATTAAACTTCCATCAGCTAGAAGCAGGCTGAGAAAGCTATGCAGCCTCCAAAGGCCCATGTCAGGTGGAGTTATGGAGGATAATAAAAAAGGATTAAGTTACTATGGTAGGCTGAATAATGGTCCCCAAAGATAATTTGATAATTATCAAAAAATGGTCTCTGCAGGTATGACTAATGTAAGGATTTTGAGGTAGATTGTCTTGGATTGTCCAGATGGGCCCCAGATACAATCATAAGTATCCTTATAAGAGAAAGGTAGCTCACACACACACACACACACACACACACAATGTGCAAAGATGGAGCAGGGAGACATTTGAAAATGCCGCCCTTGAAGATTGGAGGGATGTAGCCATAAGCCAAGGAATGCCAGCAGCCACTAGAAGCTGGAAGCGGAAGGAAAGGATTCTCCCTTACCAAGAGTCTCCAGAGGGAGCACAGCCCTGCTGATGCTTTGATTTCAGCCCAGTGATTCTAATTTCAAACCTATGGCCTCTAGAACTGTCAGAGAATAAATTTCTGCTGTTTTAAGCAACCAAGTTTGTGGTCATTTTTCAACAGCCACAGAAAATGAATACATCTCTCAAAAGGCAGAGCATTGGGCCCTATATAGAGAACAATGGATAAGGCAGTGTTTCTCAACAATCAAGGATTCTTTCCCACTTCTACGATAGGAGACCTTCCTGGTATTTCCCAAGTGGGAGAATTGCTATGACTGTTGACTGCTTTATATCTGCTTTTCCTCCAATTTTCAAATGAGAGTTTTTATTGTGGTTATTCTGTTCTTGCTTCAGCATTGTACATTGGATGTGTTGGAGGGAAGGGCAGATAGTTGACTCTTTTGGCTTATAAATCTACACAGAAGAAACATGTCTCAAAAAGAGAAATGCATAGATGACCTGAAGATCTAGAACATAAACTGGATGCAACAAAAGCATGGTACAGACAGTCCCCAACTTACAATGGTTTGACTTAACGATTTTTCAACTTTATAATGCTGCAAAAGTGATTTGCATTCAGTAGAAACCATACTTCAAATTTTGAATTTTGATCTTTTCCTGGTCTTGCAATATACAGTCCGATACTCTCTTGTGACACTGGGCAGAGGCAATAAGCCATAGCTCCCAGTCAGCCAGGCGATCAGGAGGGTAAACAACCAGTACACTTAAAATGATTCTGTTTTTCACTTTCAGGAGAGTATTTAACAAATTATGTGAGATAGTCAACCCTTGATTATAAAGTAGGCTTTGTGTTACATGACTTTTCCCAACTGTAGGCTAATGTAAGCGTTCTGAGCACATCTGAGGTAGCCTAAGATAAGCTATGTGTTTAGTAAGTTAGGTGTATTAAATGCATTTGGGCTTATAATATTTTCAACTTGTGATGGGTTTTTTGGGACATAATCCCATCATAAATTGGGGAAGATCTGTATTTTAGGTTGTCTCGCTTGGGAATGGATTGTGTTCTTTGTGTGGATAGAAAGGATCAAAGGAATAATTGATGACCTCATTAAGGCAGAGATTTTTACCATGGGCTTCTCTACATTGCTAAGCTTCCCCTGGGGATGGGTTCAAGCCATATGACTAATTCTAGCTAGTCTAATTTGAGGGGTAGTGACACCTGTCACCTTTGGGGAATGGCAGTTAAGAACCAGTGTGCTTCCTTTGTCTCTTGCCCTGCTGCACAACTCTTGGATGTCACGTATAGCTGGTGTAGCTACAAGATGGAAGAGAACCACCTAACTTCATTGAACTTTGCCTGAATAAGAAATAAACCTTTGCGTTAAGCCCATGGCGCTTTGGATTTTGTGTTTGTTTGTTTTGTTTTGTTTCAGCAACATAATCTAGCATTGTTCTGATTAACATAAGTCATAAACATTTTCCTGAATTACTGTAGGTTACTGAGTTTATCAGTGAGAGTGAATTAGAAAGTGAATCTTTTTCTTTGTACAATTTGTATTGGTAAACTCTTAATCTGTCCCCATCCTTACTAAATAAATCCTCAACTTCAAAGAGGATCTATCTGAAGAAACAGGAATTTGTTAGCTGCTTAAATTGTTATGTGACTTTTCTAACACAGAGTACAGGGAAGAGTAGAGCTAGATATGAAGCTTTGTGTGATATTCTAAGTTTACTACCATATCTTCAGTGGCAACCTCTGGGGGATGAATGAAAGTTAAGCGTTATATTATGAAGATTCGTATGTCATACCAGAAAGTCTAAACATTATCTTGCAGATTATAAAAATCCCTTAATGGAGGAGGGATGCCATGATCAGATTTGCATTTTCGAGTGATGTTTTTTTGTTTTGGTTTGTTTTGTTTTTTTTGAGAGAAAATGCAGAGGGAGTAGGAGGAGGAGGGGAAGAGAGAGAATCTTAAGTGGACTCCATGCCCAGCACAGAGCCTGACACAGGGCTTGATCTCACCATCCTGAGATCATGACCTGAGCTGAAATCAAGAGTCAGGCACTTAACCAACTGAGCCACCCAGGTGCCCCAAGTGATTATTCTTTTAAATTATTCAATAAATATTTATTCAGGGGATTCCAGGGTAAACAAGATAGACATGTTACCTGCTTTCATGGGTCTTATATTCTAAGTAGGGGAGAGAGTATTCAATAGACAACCAAATTAGAGAGTTGAAAATTATATACAGAAAATTAATATTTAGTTGGAACACAGAGTACCTGAGTGGCCAATGACAACCTAAGAAGGTGGCTTTTGAGATGAGGCCCAAATGTCAATAAAAAGGCAGCTAAGTGAAAATGAGAGGAAAGAACATTCCAGGAGCAGAGAACAGTTCTGGTACTCATATCTGACTTGCTTCTCCTTAGCATACAAAGGATTCCCCACCATCCTGCCAGTAGGTGGGATTATGGACAACTTCTGGAAAACTGGTTGTGAGAAGAAGTGATAGATACAATGTCCAGGCTGACATATGACCCTCTCTTCTAATACCACAATAAACATTGGTGAGGCTGCATACTGAAATGGTGGAAGTTCAAGATTGAGGCTGGCTGGATTACTGAGTCCCCATCATGGATATCAGTTTTCCTATGGAATTGCCTTAGCCCTACTGGATACTTTGTGTGACTTGGGCATTTTATATTGCAGTAGCATAACCTATCCTATCCTGTCTGATGCAGACCCTGAGGTGGGAACAAGCTTTGTAGCTTGCAAGATGAGCTGGAAGACCAGAATAAGAGTAGAGTGAGCATGGGAAAACAGTCAGAAGCCAGATCATACAGGCTTTGTAAACTGAGGTAAGGAGTTTTTACTTTAGTCTAAGTATGAGAGAAAATAATTGAAGGGTTTTAAGTAGGGGGTGACATTTTATAATTTACAATTCTAAAAGATTTCTGTGGCAACTCTATGGAGAACTGATTTAGGAGGAGGAAGGTAAAACAGAAAGCAGGAAGGCCAATTAGGAGGCTGTTATAGTAGTCTTCACAAATTATTCTTGTTTGGATCAGGGTAGTGGTAGTAAGAATCAACAGAGGTGGACAGACTCCACATAAGTTTTGGGGCATCAGAAGGACTTCCTAATGGACTAAAAGGGGGGTGTGGGAGGAGGAAATCAATGAAGGAGAATAAGTCTGGAGAGATGATGTAAGTAGGCTTGGGGAAGGAGCAGGTCTTGGTGGGAGTGGAAAGGAAGGCCATATCACATTTGAGGTGACTATTAGACATCCATGTGGAGATGTTGAATAGGAATTTAAATATATGAATTAGTGGGCACCTGGGTGGCTCAGTTGGTTAAGCAACTGCCTTCGGCTCAGGTCATGATCCCGGGGTCCTGGGATCGAGCCCTGCATTGGGCTCCCCCTGCTCTGCGGGCAGCCTGCTTCTCCCTCTGCCTGCCACTCCCCCTGCTTGTGCTCTTTCCCTCTCTCTCTGTCAAATAAATAAATAAATAATAATAAATATATGAATTAGTTTAAGGAGCAATCAGATTTAGAGAGGTAAAATTGGTTTTTGCCTTTAGTTTTCATTTCGTGGGGCTCATATGATTAGTAATTACATAATAAGTAAGCTTGATCTAATGAACACATATTGTACCTCAAAATTATAGAACATCCTTTATTTTCAAGCACATTTAGAAAAGTTACAAAAATTGACTATATATTGGACCATAACACAAATTTCAGTACATTTAAAAGATTGATCAAGACACATCTATGATCTCACTGAAATTAGGGAATAAAACGATAATTAGAAAAAAAGGAAACCATATAAGGCGCATTAGAATCATTCTGTTAAATAACTTGTGGTTCAAAGAGGGACTTATAAAAATTTAAGATTATTTAGACTAGAGCAATAATAAAAATTACGGATATCAAATATCAAAACATGTAAGATGCAGCTAAAGCAATACTTGGAGAGAAACGTATAGCTTTAAATTCTAATACTAGAAAAGAAGAAAATCTTAAAACTAATGTGCTACTAAAGAGCCAATGGGAAAAGTTAGAAAGAATAGTATAATAAAGTTGAAGAAATGTTATAAAGGAAGAAAATAAGAAGATAAAGTAGGAATTAAATAAACTGGAAAATATACAATATAGAAGATTAACAGAGCCAAAAGTTGATTTTGAAAAAAACTAATACAATTGATAAACCTCTGGCAAGATTGGACCAAATGAAAAAGGGACAAATAAGATCAGGGCTCTATATCCAACAAAAATATATTTCAAAAACAAAGGTCAGATAAAGACTTGTTCAGATATAGGAAGTCCAAAAGAATTCATTACTAGCAGTCCCACACTGTAATAAATGTGAAAAGAAGTCTTAGCCAGAATAAAAATGATACCAGGTAGAAATCTGGATCTGAACAAAAGTAGTGAAGACCACCAGAGGTAGTAACTACATAATCAAATAAATACTTCACTCATATTTAATTCTTTTTTACAAAAGTATTGACTGTTTAACCAAAAATAATGTAGTATGTGGTTTATAACAGATGTAGAAATAGAAATTATGACAATAGCACAAAAGCTGCGAGGAGAGAAATGGAATCATAAGGTTCTTAGACTATATAAGAAATGTTATAACTTGAAGGCAGACTGTTAAATATTTATCTATAAATTCTAAAATAACCTCTAGCAACACGGAGTTAGGCAACAATTTCCCTGTCCGTAAAGGGGAAAGCAGATAACCATTTAGATTATTAGACTGGAAAGCTTTCGTCCTCCAGACTGGGCCCCAGGACCTAATTTGCCTAAAAACACCGTCTAGGATGTTTTCTTTTCTTTTTTTTTTTAAAGGCTTATTTATTTATTTGAGAGAGAGAGAGAAAGAGGGAGCATGCATGCACATGAGCAGGGGTGGGGAGCAGTGGCAGAGGGAGAGGATATCCAGCAGACTCCCCACTGAGCACAGAGCCCGATGCCGGCTTGATTCCAAGACCCATGAGATCATGACCTGAGCTGAAACAAAGAGTTGGATGCCCAACCAACTGAGCCACCCAGGCGCCCCATCTCTAGGGTGTTTTCTTAAACAAAGGTGCCAACCTCCTGATCCTTGGCTATGAGCACTACAAGCAAACCAGTCTTTGAAATGACAGTTTCCTGAGACAGGGCTTCTAGCTCCAGTAATCTCAGCCTAAAGAAGGAGGTCATCCATAGGAATCCTTTCATATACATATGGAATCTTCCCTAACAAGGTATAATCTCCCTTGGGTAGGGACTGAGTGTTATTTAAATGTTGTTTATCGTTCCGCTTGACAGAGTAATCTTCATTTTGATTTGTATCTCTGCTTAGAAGTTCACTAAATACTTGCTGAATAAGTGAATAATTGGCGACATGTTATTTAAAGCCACATGGAACAGTATAAATGAATCACAGAAAGGGGGAAGTCCCTGAGGGTCCCACTTTCCACATTCCTAACTCACCACAGTTAGAAATCTGCCTTCTCAGAACTTGTCACATGATTGCACTACTTTTGCCTTCTTTTGAACTACATCACGACACTCTGCTACTTCTACTTTTTTGTCATTTTATCCTGGCCTCAATTTGCAAAATTATCTGTACTCACTTCTAATACCTTGCTTATCAAATAGTACTGCCTGTTCTGCCCAGACGTTTTATGTGCCAAGAAATGTATCATTCTCTACCCCCCCAACACTGGATAAAAAATATGTTCATTACTTCAATTATTTACCCAGTGTTAGCTTCCCTTCTCTGAAGAAGTTCTCGACAGATTTTTGAAGATTAAAGTGGAGAAAATATAGTTAAGCAACTTCCAGTCTTTCCAAAAGGCTGCAATTTAGTGCCTCCTCTACAGAAATTTATTTTCCTTCTCAGTCAATAAAGTGCAAATAATGTTTTTAAATACTAATTCATATGGTTAAATTTGTTGATCTGTTTCTATATTTGGTAAACCATTATGGTTTGTAGCTATCTGTTATGCTAGCTTTAAGAAAATCTTTAACATGCAGTAATGCCACCTAGTATTTAAATAACATATGATTTCACAAATAAAGTTACTATATTTTTTGCATGAGTGAATGGGACAGAAAGGAGTGTGAAGCATATCTCCTCCAAATTACAAGTGTCATATGCCTTGCTGTCTAACTCGCACTTTGAAAATAGTGTCTGGGGGTGGATAGTTGGTGTTGGGGACAGGAATGGGAGGTAGGGACAAGAAGATGGAAATGTAGAGCGGAGAAAAAAGGTGAAAGGGAGGCTGGGCTATGGTTCTCCTCTGACCTTTCTTCATTGGATCCTCAAATTAGGTCTTGAATGCTTGAGTTCTAAAGATACCATCCCAGGATACCTTGGCTTCCTACAAAGTGCACACTTGTGGGCAAATCTCATTGGTCTTGGGGGCTTCAGCTGCCACTCATATGCAGGTGATACCCAACTCTAATAAGAAATATCTGGACCAGCATTATATAGTTGGGTATCACCTGCATATGAGTGGCAGCTGAAGCCCCCAAGACCAATGAGATTTGCCCACAAGTGTGCACTTTGTAGGAAGCCAAGGTATCCTGGGATGGTATCTTTAGAACTCAAGCATTCAAGACCTAATTTGAGGATCCAATGAAGAAAGGTCAGAGGAGAACCATAGCCCAGCCTCCCTTTCACCTTTTTTCTCCGCTCTACATTTCCATCTTCTTGTCCCTACCTCCCATTCCTGTCCCCAACACCAACTATCCACCCCCAGACACTCATAAGAAATATCTGGACCAGCATTAGAGTGTAAAGCTTGTGTTTCCAATTGCCTGTGGACATAGCCACCTGGACACCTCTCTGGTAGAGCAGGGGTTGGCAAACTACAGTGTGGGGGCCAATTCTGACCTGATGCCTGTTCTCATATAGCCTGCAAGCTAAGAATGTTGTTTTCATTTCTAAGTGGCTGAAAAAAGTCAAAAGAATAATATTTTGTGGCATGAAAATTATGTGAAATTCAAACTCATTGTCCATAAATTAAGTGTTCTTGGGATTTGAATTGACCATGGCTACTTTTATGCTATGGTGGCCAACTTGCATAGTTATGAGTGGTTGTGCCAGAGACCATATGGCCCACCAAGTCTAAAACATTTCTTATCTGGGCTTGTATAGAAAAAGGCTATCAATCCCTGCTGTCAAGTATAACAGAAGTGATGCTATGTAATTCCCTAGGCTAGATCGTAAAAGGTAGTACAGCTTCTGCCCTGTTTACTGCAGTGCTTAACTTTGAAGCCTTCACCACCACATAAGCAGACTGAGTGCCCTGGGGTCAGCATGTTGTAAGAAAAAGCAAAACAGATGACTTGGAGAGTCCCTGAGAAGGAGCTGCTTCAGTCCCCTTAAACTCCAATTGCAAATGCATTATAAACTCCCGAGCTAGAACTGCCCAGCCAAGCCCTTCCTGAATTCTAGAGCCACAGAAACCATGAGCAATAATAAAATGATTGTTTTTGCTTTAGGCCACTACATTTTGGGATAATTTGTTACGCAGCCAACACTGCCGTTACTTTTTACTACTGCAACAGCCTCTCCTTGTTCCTTCTCAATCCATTCGCAGCACGTTGTGTTATCATTTCCAATCATTCATTCCCTCCCCCCGAAAGACTATTTTACATCCCCATCCTTGTTATACCTTCCTACCTTCCTGTAGGCTAAGTATACTTCCTCTCTTTGGCTTGGGCCAGTGGAAATGTGGGTAGACGGGACTCCTAAGCAGAAGGTTTTAGGGATATGGGAACTTTCCTCCACGCCCTCTCACACGAGAACAGTGAGTCTCCTAGAAGGGCTGCTCGGTCAGCCTGAGTCCTAGAATGGGAAGACATGGGGGGCTGATACACAGTCTACCTGCAACCTAGAGCAGAACCTCAGACTCACAGGCCTGCCAAACCTCAGCTAGTCCATTGCTGATATGTAACATGAATGACAAATAACCTTTGTTGCTACAAACCACTGAGATTCTGGTTACGTTCCTCAGCATCACTGTAGCAAAACAAGCTTCTACAGGGTGTGCCAACACCCTGAGCATATAGAGAATATACTGTGGTGGATTGCCTCTGGCCCTTCATCTCCTGCCATCACCTGACAGTATCTTCCCAGTGGTTCCGTGTTTCTGTGCCCTGTGCATACACGATGTCCTTTTCCTGGGATGCCCTTGGCTGCCTATCAAATTATATGTACTCCAAAGCTTCATCACACCATCTCCTTTGTGATGTCTCTCCCGGTACCTTCTCCAGCACTTATTCATGGCCAATGAGTGCCAATCTTTGTACAGTGATATCTATTTAGCAGTCTGAGTCCCCATTAGACTGTACTCCCCTGGAGCCCAGGAAAAGTATCTTTTCCATGTTCGTATCAAGTCACCAGATCCTAGCATGAAGCCTAGCACTGATGAGAACTCAAAGTACCTTGGCTGAACAAGTGACCTGAGGCAGAGGGAGTCCTGAGAGTGAGAGGTAAGATTTAAATTTGGGGCAAATTCTCTGGAACACTCTCATTTCTTGCCTCCAGCATTTTCCTGCAGAACATATCAGATTCAGATAAACACAGGCAACTCAAAAGGTAAAGGAGTAACAAAAATTCATCCTGAAGACTATTGTGGTCTTAGGAGTTTTGGAGTTGATTTTATATGTATGAAGATCTGTTGGTTGGTTGGTTGCTTGGTTGGTTTTAGCACCACCACACGACTGACTCATCATTTCCTATCCCTGTCTCCGTCTTCTTGTCCTCAGATCCCCTAACCAGTGAGTTCCAGGCAACCACCCAATTTACAATACCCTAACACACCTTCAAAGAACTACCCTGGGCCCCTGCTAGAGCAGACATTTCTGATTCACCTATTCACACTTGGGGGGTCTCTATCAAAGTTCTAGGGCTAGAGGCAGCTTTCTCAAAGAGGACAGTTGATGCCTAGTGTGGATCAATCCCCACCAATGAGGGACAGAGGAGAGGGGACTGAAACTTTTCTGTCTTTCAGTGCCCGTGGCACATTGCATGGAGCTATACACCTTTTGCTGATTGATGAGGACTGCTTGTTAGTAGAACTGGATTGTCATGTTAGCATGATGGAGACATGCTAAGGTGAGTCTTAAATTTTTTATGTATTTTTTTAAAACCCTATATGAAAGTGACATAGTAACTATCAGAGATTGTGAGTATTAATTGGATGTGTCCTTGTTTTATTTGACTATCATCCTGGCTCTGCCTCTAGCTAGCTCTTTGGACCTCAGTAAAATGAGTGGTTTGGAAATAACTGGGAGCTAATGTTCCCTTAAACCTCTGAGATTCTAAGATTTCATAATGGATTTAACAGCTGCAGGTTTTTGATGATGAGCCCAGAAATACACACCACAATTGGATCAAGATTGTGAACGCGCTGATCTTTAAATAAGGATGAGTAGGGGGAACTCATGAAATTATGGTGAGGATAAAATAAAATGCTGGATGTGAACATGCTTTGAAAATGTTTAGGCATCTTATGCAAAGTCCTGCCCATACTGAAGAGTGAAACACTACATTCAGCAGCTTGCTGTCTCCTTAACAAAACTGGTGACTATTTTGTACTGATGGTAGCCCACAAAGGAGAGAAACGGCTGAAAGCAGGTTCTACTGAGAGATGGTATAAAGAATAAAATGTTCCTCACATTCCTCGTGGTCTTCTGCCCTTGCCTTGCTCCATGAATCAGTGATTGTCATCACTATCTGACCAGTCTATAAGCTAGAAACCCAGCATCCTTCTGGACCCACCCTGTTCTGCATTCCCATTACTGGGGCTGCTGCTCAGCACCACCTCCTTGGTCCATGCTGCCATCACCTCTTGCCTAGACTTGGCACTAGTCTATGCCACCTACACCCATCTGTGCCCTGGCCCATCTCCCTCAACCCCTTCTCTACACTTCAGGTCTGACCAAGGGCCTCCCCTGCTCTGAACCCCTCCATGGCTTCTCACTGGCTCCTTAATACTGCTGCAGGCTCTCTACAGGCCCCTCAGCCTCAGAGCTCCAGCTCTCCTGGCTTTCTTTCTTTCTTTCCATCCATACTGTCACCACAAGGCCTTTGCTTGTGCAGTCTCCAGCCTGACAGCTCCCACTACATCTCCTCTCCTGATGAACTCCTACTCACCTTTCGAGAAGCCCTGCATCATTTCCTCAAGAAAGCTTTCCCTGGACTCCCTGTCTGGTTAGGCTCTCTCATAGCTTTATGCACGCACTTGACATTACTCATGTGATTGTTTGATAAATCAGAAGCTGTAATTCCCATGAGACCAGGAACTATGTTTACTTTTGTTCATCATTCGAATCTCCAGCACCTAGCAGAGTAGGAGCTCACTAAATATTTTTAAAATAAATGAATACTGTTAAGCATTACCCTCTTCCTCTGGTTCTCCCTTGAGGCCCAAGTACCTCAGGACTAGAACTCTTCAAGTTGGTAGATCTGTTTTCCTCAGTGACTGTAATCACCTAGAAGGGCACTGACATCATTTAATACACAGTATTGTGGCAGAGAGCGAGTGACCCCTGGGAGGGGAAATGAGGAGTGGTGAAGATCAGGTAGGATGTCCCTGCTGCCCCTAGTACCTGGGATTGTTTCTGCAATGTGGGTCTGTCTACTTGGAGATCCTGCAAGGACAGAGCGCATCCACCCACTGGTCCCCACTGGTCCCCACTAAGCTCTAAGGGCCTGTCCGGTTCTGAAAACCAACAGAAAGAACATTCAGGAAGCCATGAGTAATTAAAGTAATTATATCTGAGAGTGACCAGAAAAATCATGGGCCTGGCCTAAATTCTATGCTTGTGCGTGAGGCAAAATTAGCCCACTCAAAAGAATTATTAAGGCAATTATGAGAAAGGGATTAAGTGGTTTTTTGTTGTGCCCTGAAGTTCCACTTATTCAACGGAATGAGTACATTTTTGTGGAGTGTTTTTTATCCTTTTATGTCTATGTGAAAGACAATTCAGGACACTGAACCTCTCCTCCTGCTCTTTAAACATGCATCCTTTAGCTCTGGGGATATCACTTTCTGGTTTTCCCTAAAATCTCAGGTTGCTCCTCCTCAGACCCCTTTGTTAGCTCCTCCTCCTCTGCTAAGCTGCTATATTGTGCTCCAGGGCTCGGGCCTCAACACTTTTGTCTCCTCTGAGTGATCTCATCTGCAAAATGGCTTTAATTACCATCTATTCATTGAAGAGCTCCCAAATTTATATCTCTGATTCTGACCCTCCCCTTACTCCCAGACTGACCTCACCAAAAGAACCTTCTTCACATCTCCATTTGGATGTAGTGCTGGATGTTTTCCACTTTCCCCTCCAGACCCACTCTCCTCCCATCTCCTCTCTGTTCTGTGCCTTCTCTCTGAGGCTGACCATGATGCACAGCATCACCAAGCTGTCTTTCTTCCGGCCTCCAGTTGGGCTTGCCCAAGGGGAGGCATTGGCAATAGATGGGAAGGTAGGAGGAGAGTGAGGTCTCATGTGCTTTCCCTTGTCTTCTTCTTTGCCTGCTCACCATGGGTCAGATGTCTCCCTCTATCGGGGTCACCCTCCCCAGTGGCCATAACTCCTCTCTCTGGCTTCTGGTGAGCCCACTCTTCCTCCCTTTGTCCCTTCAGGCCCAGAGCTAGTCACCCTTCTGTGCTGTGCTTGGTCTTGGGGAGCTTCACCACTGCCTGCTGTTCTTGCCTATGCTCTTGGAACAGTCCGTTCATTGACCACTCTGCAGTGCCCCTGTTGAGAGTGCATCTGTTTCCTGCCTGATCTGTATGGATATGGACACCACCAGGCAAAGGTAACACAGCCCCAGTAGGACTCCCATCCCTCCTAGACCTCAGTCCTCCCACCACAGAGCGTGGTACCAGCATTCATCCCCTTCCTTAAGCCAAGAACCCAAGACTCGATGCTATTATAAAGTGTTGGCATTTTGTTGGGTCTTCACAGTTTTTATGTAAAGATTGCTCATCAGTGGCTCTCCATCTTTAATAACTGCAAAATTAGAAGACTGAGGCTTGTCTGAATGCTGTGTAGCCCATCTGCAATGAGAATTTCCTGCCATTTCTCCCTGCACTATGAGCCTTTCAATGGTGTAATCTTATTCATCTTTGCATCATTACCTAGCACATTATATCTGAAATATAGTAGATGCCCAAAATATAGATACGTTGGATTTATGAGTTAATAAGGTTTGCCGTTACTGGTCTGGGTGAAAGGACCCTTTTTGTTCTTTTATATTTAAACTTTTAATAAAAGTGTAAAACCTTTATCTGATTGATATGGTCTTCACTTACCTAGAAGTAATTCTCCCTCAGCTTTTGTAATCTATGACTGTTAGTTTTCTTCTACAGTGCAAGGGATGAGGATTAAGTAGGACTGTTTTTGGCTTTTGAGTTGTTTTTGAGCTGAATGAAGTTCACAAAACTACTGGGAGATTCTTCCATGAACAGCTGTTATGTGACCCTGCAGAAGGAAATGTGCATTTAAAAAAAAAAAAGCAGAGTATAAACAGTAAACATACTGGGAGGTCAAATTGAGAAGGGGAAGAGAAAGGCTGGGAGTTGGAGGGCTGAGACAAGGGAATATTTAACACCAGCTCAGAAAGAGCTAAGCATTTTTCCTGATGTCTTTAAAAGAAGTTTTAGCCGTTTTTGGAGAAAAGATGATTGTGGCTATTTATGAACATCATGTTGCTAGGTGACACCATGGGATGAGCACCATGCTAACCTATCACTCACTGATTTCCAAAACTAGCAATGAAGGGGATATGGGGGGTGGGGGACAGAACCCAGGAAGGAACACAGAGGCATCAGGACAAGAAGTGTCTGGAGTAAATGAATCAGCCCTAGAAAAACCATTTTTCTTTCTCCATTCCAGTAAAATGATCTGTTCAGGATCTTGGGTCCGATCTTCCTCCTGCTCTCTCATTTGGGGCCCCCTTGTTGCTCGCAGCCTTTTCCTCTATTATGACATTTGGCCTCCTCTGGGAGAAAAGCAGATCTGCTTCCTGCAGAAGCCAAGTTGGGAAATCACCAGGGAGGAAGCCAAGAAGTCAGGCTCCCCGTGCAGTGAGTCTGAGAACGGACATGTTCTTGTCAGTACACATGCAGTGTGGGAATGTGTGGAGGCTGTGTGTCCATGCTTGAGTGTGAGGCGTGGTGTGGAGAACGTCACCCTGTGCTACATTGTGAAGACACTGACTTCCAATCAACTGACCACCTGCAATTGGAACACATTTGTAACCATTCTGAAATAATAGAGACCTAAGCAAAGCCAGTCATCTTTTAGAAATGCACCTACTGAAAACTAGGCTCCTGATGTCTAGTCACCTAATAAGCATAGATTTAGGTTGGGAAGACCCAGGTTCACACAGCTGCCTGGAATCTATGAATGGCCACCTGGGGGATATTAGCCAGCATCCTGTGGGTATCAAGAATTTATGAATGCTTTGGGACAGGGTGGTATGTGTGCATGTGTTCTGTAGGCCTGTGTTTCCTGAGGCTACCCCCACCCTAGGGACATGGGCTTCAGTATAACTACAAGGTGGGTGCTTTGAGCCTCATCCAAAGCAATCACCAGACTAGGAATGCCTTTTAACCCCACCTATCACTGAGGCTACAGTGAGCATAATGCACTTCCTAGTGGCCATGAGCTCCTGAGAGCCAGGTCCCCTTCTGCAAACGCTGCTCCTTGGAAGAATGCAGCTGGTGCACTCCTCTCTCATCTGGTCTTACCTTGGCTTCTGGTGCTGGTATCTGTGCTGCTCTTAAAACTCCCCTGTCAGTTCTCCAAAGAGAGAAGAGGCTGTACTCAGTGGTACCAGCTCTTAAATGCCACCCTTTCTAGAGCTTCCTGATAGTCACTTTTATGCAAGCTTTTTGAGAATAATTTCCCCCCTATGAAGAGCAAAAAGATGACCTCTCTAAGTGAACCATTTAAAAAAATACATTCCTTCTTTCTGCTGACACACTGTCCTCTAAGGCGCATGGCTTAGCAAGAGAGGCAGGGATGGACTTCTGTCCCCAGTCATCCTGTTTGCGTAGTTGGTGCTCTGTGAATACCATTTGTGGAGGCCTTGTGTTTGAGATAGCACACTAGTTTTTGGGGAAAAAAAATGTTTTCTTTTTTTTTTTTTTTTTGAAAGATTTTATTTATTTATTTGACAGAGAGAGACACAGCGAGAGAGGGAACACAAGCAGGGGGAGTGGGAGAGGGAGAAGCAGGCTTTCCGCTGAGCAGGGAGCCTGATGCGGGCCTCGATCCCAGGACCCTGGGATCATGACCCGAGCTGAAGGCAGATGCTTAATGACTGAGCCACCCAGGCACCCCAGAAAAAGTGTTTTCTTTGAAAATGTCAAACCTATGCAAAAAGATGGAATAAGAATAAGATTAAGCATCCAAAATACTAATCACCCATCTTCAACAATTATCAGCTCATGGCTAATCTTATTTATATATACTTTAACTTTCTCCTCATATCAAGTATTCTAAAGAAAATTCTAAAAGGATTGTGTTGGATCTGTATCATTTCATATGTATCTCTAAAAAATAAGGACTTCTATGAAAATATAAGCAATACAATTATCATAAACAGTTAAAAACAGCTAATATTAAAAATTAAATATCCAAGTTGATGCTCATATCTCCTTGTCTGTCTCATATTTTTTTTAAATAGTCTGCTTGCTTCAAAGAGGACCCATTTAAGGTTCATACACTGTGATGAGTTGATATATCTCTTACGTCTTTCTTAATTTCTTTTGTTTTTCTGCCTTGCAAATTTTTGTTGAAGATCAAACGAGGTTGTTTGTTGTGTAGTTTCCAAAGTCAGGATTTTAGTGATTACATCTCTGGTGATTTAGTATCTCCCAGTATGATCTTGGTATTTTGTGGAAATTGGAAATTGGATCAAGAGTCTTGGTCAGATGCAGGTTTATTTTTCCTTGGTGAGATGAATTCATGGGTGGCATGTTTCTATGATGAGATTATGTGTGGTTGTTTCTCTTTTTGTAATATTATTAGCCATCAGTGTTCACTGTTTGGTTCCAATAATTCATTAAGTGCTACAAAATGATGCTGTTCTGATTCTTCTGTTCCTTCTTCATTTATGAACTGGAGTACTTCTGTAAAGGAGAAGGTCTCTCGGCAACCATTTTGGTTACCATGAGGCTTATATCATTTGGAACAGGCAGTATAAATGCTTGATTGTTTCCTTCAACTTATTGGTTTTCAAAATAGTGAGCTGGTTCCCTAGAATCCTTTAGAAGCAGCCAATGAGGCTTTTTGAGTATTTTTTTAAATCCATGAACTTGTGGACTTAAAAATACTTGATGTACTTTAATCCATGACTGATATTATCTTTATGATGTTCAAATTGTCCTATCTTTGATCAGTGGAAAATCAAGTGGTTTGGCTTCCCCAATATTATCTTATTGTTGTTGTTGTTACACTATTATTTATTCATGCATCAAAGTCATCAAATTTTCTCCTACTGATTTTAACATCCTTTTCTACATTTATTGTTGACATTCTACTGTAAGATGGAGCTTTCCCTTTTCCACATTTGCTTATTATTTATTTCATTATGTGAGTGTGGACTCATGGTGTTTCAAGGAGTTATGATATATTATTACCATCGTTTATGTTGATGATCTATTGTTTTAGATTTGGCCAGTATGAGTCCCTTCAAACTAACTTCTGATATATCCCCATCATTTTTTGAGTGCTTTTAAATTTTCTGGCCTAACAGATGTTCCAGGCTCATCTTGTACTTTCTCTGTCCCAGCCCTGGAACTGGCCATTTTTCGAATAAGCTCTAGGACCTATTAGTGGAGGATGGCTGTTAGAAGTCCAGATCTGGGCACCAGGTACTTCACTGTTATTGAGGTATTGCTGTTCCCAGGCCTTCTCAGTGGACACACCTGGGAATATATGTATGTATGAATGTGCACACACAGGTGTATGCATGCACGCATTTACATCCTTATCTATCTATCTATCTATCTATCTATCTATCTATCTATCTATCTATCTATTTTAAAAACACATGTTCAATCTGATATCTCTGATTCCAATCTAACACCACAGGGTTCATTCTTTCCTTCCTTCTTCCCATGGTTGTAAGTCCCTTCTTCCACAGTGAGAAGCCTAGATCCCATTTCCTCAATATATCTACCTACTTGCTCAATCCTTCTCTATCCCACTTAGCATGTATTCTTTGTGTAGACTCTCTCCCTGCCTCTAAGATGTCCCTGCCCACGCTGGCATAATTTTCTTATGCTGGTCCCTAATATTCCCCAGGGATAGTATATGCATCTTTTTCACCCAGACCCCTGACTCCAGAGATTTTTTTGCACCAAACTAGGAAGAGAAGGGGGGAAAGGAGGCTGGGAGAAAGAGGTGGAGGAAAGAGGGAAAGAGGAAGAGAAGAAGAGAGGAAGGCAGGGAGGAAGAAAGGAAGAGAGGGAGGCAGGAAGGGAGAAAGGAAGGAAGAAAAGATTTATATTCCTTTTTTTTTTAAGTACTGTATGATCTTTATTCCATGAAAATCTTGAACTCAACACAAATTTCATCTTTACGTAAGATGGTAACTGTACAAAGAGTTAAAACATTTTTGATAAATCAGATTAAAACACTGATTCCTCCTGTCCCCCACCCCCACTCAAGGGAAGGAGACAGGATTGAGGGTAAGGGCAAGGAAGAGGCACTCAACTGAGTGGGGAGTCCTTTTTAAAGACAGATTGTATAGAATTAATCAAGTTCTCCAAAGAATCCAGATCTCAAAAATGCTGAGAGCTAATACTTATATAGCTTGTAGGAACATAGTTGAATGTTTTGGAGTTCTCAGATAAGAAAAATATTTTAAAATAACAGGGTGCCATTGTCTCAGATGTTCTTTAATTTTTAGGGCCATGGTTAAAGTGGGAGTAAATCACTCAAGTAATAAGTAATGATTCACTAAAGTCTGAGAAGAAAATAATAGAACTTCTAAGAGTCTTTACTTTTAATTAAAAATCAAAAACAAATTAAGCTTTATAAATATTTACTAAAACAGGTAGGTGTATATGTGAATCACATTAATTTATTTATTTGATTACATTTTATACTTTCCAGTTCCCTGCCATCATTCTCAGATTTGTCTTTAATTACTTGAACATGTTAATCATATATATTTTAAGGTTATATATGAAAATTTCATTATTTGGATCCCTTGTTCATTTGTATCTATAGTGTGCTCTTTCTCTTGATTGTCAGTTAAGCCTTGTCTTCTTGTATGCCTGTTTTTTTTGTTTTTGGTTTTGGTTTTTTTTTTTTTTTGAGATCTTGACACTGAAGAAATATTTTAAAGCTCTGGATTATGTTACCTTCCTCCAAGAAGATTTACTTCTGCAAAAAAAAAAAAAGATTTACTTCTGCTTGAGCAGTTATCTAGGTGAGGGATGCTAGCAATTTCATATAACTTTAATTTTAACAGGAATTGACATGCTTCAAAGCTGGGCTTCAGTCTTTGAGAGGGATGATTTGTTTCTGTTCGCCTTACTTATAGGTTTAACCCATGAAATATTTACCGGGGCTCCTCCTGGGGATCTGTTGGAAGCTTGTTTGGCCTTTCAGCCCTTACTTTTTAGACTGGCAATTGCCCAGAGACCCACCTCTCTGGGCTCCACTCTCTCTTGGGTCTTGGACCACAATTCCGCACCACCTTAGGAGCTCTCTAATGCTTTCAAATAAATTTTTTTTAACATTTTTGTTTAATTTTTCTAGTTGTTTTAAATAGGTATGTAGTTCTGAAACAACCTAGCCTACCGAAGATGGAAGCAGAATTCCATTGAAAGGGAAGGACAAACTATGAGATTTGTTTTGTGAAAGATGAAGTGTACTAAATGTGTTGATGTTTTTTTCTGATGCCATATAGTTGTTGATAGTATGCTGCCTAGCAGATTTTTAAAAAAATTATAGTTGACATACAATGTTACATTAGTTTCATGTGTACAGCGTAGTGATTGGACAAGTCTATACATTACCTAGCAGCTTTTTCTTTTTTTATTTTTTTTTAAAGATTTTATTTATTCATTTGAGACACAGAGATACAGAGAGAGAGAGAGCATGAGCAGTGGGAGAGGCAGACGGAAGGGAAGAAGCAGACTCCCCGCCGAGTAAGGAGCCCGATGTGGGACTCGATCCCAGGACCCCGGGATCATGACCTGAGCCGAAGGCAGACGCTTAACCATCTGAGCCACCCAGGCGCCCCTAGCAGCTTTTTCTTTTTAAATTAATATTCTTGGTCTATTCCTTTAAAGTAAAGGTGATATTTAACAGTAAGCAAGGAACCACTTTTTAAAAGAAATTTGTGCTATGGAGAATTTTACAAAGAAATGTTTGAAAAACATTTCCATCACCTTAAGATTTTGCTTTTGTAAATGGTATCAGGTTGGCACTTACAAACATCTCTCATCTGCACAGCAGTTTAAAAGTGGAAATCATGGTTTTCTAACCTATTTAAATTTTTCTTTTTTTTTTTTAGATTTTATTTATTTATTTGACAGAGAGAGACACAGCAAGAGAGACACAAGCAGGGGGAGTGGGAGAGGGAGAAGCAGGCTTCCCGCTGAGCAGGGAGCCTGATGTGGGGCTCGATCCCAGGACCTGGAATCATGACCTGAGCCGAAGGCAGATGCTTAACGACTGAGCCACTCAGGCGCCCCTATTTAAATTTTTCTAGCTGAAAAATTTCAGTGAGTCTTGAAGCCATTTTTTAAAAATACAAAAATGCAACACCTTCCAA
Organism: Mirounga angustirostris; assembly: GCF_029215605.1. Classification (NCBI taxonomy): domain Eukaryota; kingdom Metazoa; phylum Chordata; class Mammalia; order Carnivora; family Phocidae; genus Mirounga; species Mirounga angustirostris. The sequence continues at coordinate 64,691,247 of NW_026991717.1, read as the reverse complement.
TTTTTGCCCAATAGCAACAGCAATGGAAATTTACTAATCAGATTCTTTCCTCCCACCCACAGAAAGCTTTTTCATAATTGGTAGATGAGGTTTAAAGAATAGCAACCATAGTTTGATAAACATAGCCAATGATGATGCACTTTTTCCATGTGGATTTACATATCTCTGTGAATGTTTTCTAATTATAGCTTCCATTAAAATTAAGGATAAAAGCTGAATTTGAGATCAGATGTTTGAAGCAAATTCAGTAACATCACTCACATTCATAATTTTTTAATGAAATAAAAATAATTTTGTACTATTTTAATAAACATTATTTTGAAGTATTATTTTATCCTTTCTCCCAGTTTTTAGGTGTTATTTAGAATGCACACAATATGTAAATATTGTAGTACATATAACTTATAAACATAGTTACCTATATTGGGATAATGCTCAAAAATGTTTGCTGATGGGTATGTGATCAAAAAAGTTTGGATACGGGCGCCTGGGTGGCTCAGTTAGTTAAGTGACTGCCTTCGGCTCAGGTCATGATCCTGGAGTCCCGGGATCGAGTCCCGCATCGGGCTCCCTGCTCGGCAGGGAGCCTGCTTCTGCCTCTGACCCTCCCCCCTCTCATGTGCTCTCTCTCTCTCATTCTCTCTGTCTCAAATAAATAAATAAAATCTTTAAAAAAAAAAAAAGTTTGGATACTACTGCTCTAGGGAATGCATCAGAGGCAGTGCCTATACTAAAAAACTTCAGTGTTTATATCTCAAAAATAAAACAAACGGTTATAAAGAAAAACAAACAGCTGGGTTAGCAGTCCCTTGAATTGCAGAGCCAGGAGGAAGTTGGGGGTTTCTGCTTCAAATTACTTCTCTTCTTTGTTTTTAGACAGGCAGTATGGTTTCCACAAAGCTCTTCTGAGGCTAGAGACATTTTCAGCCATCACTGTGTAATGGTCAGGAGCACAAGTTTTGAGTCCTGGCAAAGTGTGTGAACTCAGGGAAGTTATAGGAACTCTGCATGCCTCAGTTTTCTCATCTGTAGGAAGGGCTGGTTATTTATTGTTGCCACCTGACATCTGAGCACAAACCTCCCCTCCCCCCGCCCCAGTTCACAGTTGTCCCTCTGCCCGTGTGGGAATCTCTGTGGAAGCCTAAGGGGGCAGCTAGACATGAGTGGCTCTGGGCAGAACTAAACACCCAGTGCTAGCAGGAGGTTTCTCTAGTATCACCTTCCCAGTGCTTGTTTTTTGCCCTTCTTGTTAACTCCATGAGCTAATCAACAGTCTTCAAATAAAATCCTTTCTGCCTAAGTTAGCTGGAGTAATTCCTGAGGCTTGCATCTGAGTAATGTGAGAGATCATACTATCTTGCTGTGATTTTGTTGTTACTGTTGATTTTGTTTTTAAAATTATCATACAAAATAGGGGTGGATTTTTTTTTTTTTTTGGTGTACAATGTTAGAATTTTAATACCTGCATAGATTCATATTACCACCACCACAATCAGGTTACAGAGCAATTCCATACCAAGAAGCACTCCCTCCCGCTATTTCTTTCTAGTCACACCTGCTTACTTCCCCACATATGCACCATGGGTAGTGGTCTATTGTTAGACCATTTTGGTATGCCCGGTAGGATCAAACCCATGTGAGCTCCACTAGAGTGTGAGCCCAGGAGTTCACAAAAAAACTTTACTGGTTCACTTTGCCAAGCTCCTTCCTCTGTGCAATTTCCCTATAATTTCTGGTTCCCTGGGCTTCACATTTTGATCCTCTGGCCAGAATGCAGTGTCTTTAGTTATCCCACTTTGCCGTCCATAGGGCCAAGTGGTAGAAGGTTGGAGAGAGAAAGAAGAAAACTGGCAACCTAATTCACTCCACTCTCTTGGGATCACAGCTCCAACAGCTGGAGAGGAAAGCTTCCTTCTCTCATAGTTCTGGCTCCTGTTGAATTTTGGCCTCTGTGATGGTGGGCTGCTGTTGGATTGTGGGGTACAAGAAAATGGACAGAGGTAAAATAGAGGGAGGAGGACCTCTGAATCTTCTCTGAGTTTTAAGAATGCCCTTTTCTGAGCCAAATGTGGAGAGCTTCTCCAGGAACTCTGTCTGTTCACACTAGTGCCCACTTCCAGGTTCCAGGCTGCATTGAGTTCAGGTCCAGGGATCTCAGAGAGGAAAAATAATGGTAAACATCACCAGTTTGGTGGTCCTTTGAATTCTGATGTCCTTCCTCAATCCATCTGCAACCATTTACCTTCAGAGTCTTCAGATCATTGCTCCGTACATTCTGTCCAGAGTTTATAGGGGTGTTTTCTGGGAGACTCTCTGGGTTTTTGCAAGGATTCAATGTGACATTTTATGTTGTATCAGAAAGCCTGACATAAACTAAAGGCTGATTAAATTTATATATTATTATCTTTACTAACTTTTATTTATTTTGGTTAATTAATCTATTTACCAACATTAATAAGAAATGTCAAATTGCTTCTGAAGTATTTAAAACTAAAAGACTGGGATCCTGGGTGGCTCAGTCCACTAAGCATCTGCCTTCAGCTCAGCTCATGATCTCAGGGTCCTGGGATCGAGTCCCTGCTCAGTGTGGAGTCTGCTTCTTCCTCTTCCCCTCCCCTGCCTCATGCTCACTCGTTTGCTCTCTCTTTCTCTCAAATAAATAAATTAAAAAACAACAACAACCCACAATTCTGTCCAGGACCATGTATGATAATGTCTTCCTTTGAAAATTGTTTCTGAGAAACAATTTCATTGTTTCATTCAACTTGATTAGAGGTCATGTTTATTTACAGTTAGGATGTGCTGCTGTTAATGATATCTATGTCATAGAACAGATTTCAAGATGCCATACCCCTGTCATCTGTAGATCCAAATGGAGATGTGAGGAATGGATGGGGCAAGGAAGCTCTGGTTTAAGGATGGTGTTTTTCTTTCTTTTGAGTCCTTGTTTGTGAGCACAAGCCAATTATTGTGTTTACTCTACTTATTTATTTGTAACTTAGCCCAGAGAAAAGAGAACAAGATTTAGAGTCTGGAGAATTCAGTTCTTCTATACCAGAGGTTTGCAATCTAAAGCTTGTGAGCCAAACAAATCTGGCTTATGCACCCCATGTAAATACATACATAAAGTAATAAATGATGTAGTAGGTAAAGAAAATTTCACTGGAAAACAGGCATGCTCAGTTCTTTACATACTGTCTATGGCTACTTTCTCTTTTTTTCCCCCAGTTTTATTGAGAAATAATTGACATACATTGCTGTACAAGTTGAAGGTGTATAGCGTAATGGTTTAATATATTGTGAAATAATTGCCCCAATAGGTTTAGTTAATACCTATAATCCCATATAGATACAATAAAAAGGGAAGAAAAAAATGCTCCTTGGGATGAGAACTTTCAGGACATGTTATCTTAACAACTTTCTTATATATCATACAATGTGGTCATCATGTTATACATTACGTAACTAGTACTTATTTATCTTAGAACTGGAAGTTTGTACTTTTTGACCACCTTCCTCTAATCCCTGCCTCCCGCCTCTGGTAACCACAGATCTAATCTCTTTTTCTATGACTTTGGGTTCTGGTTTTGTTTTTTTTTTTAGATTCTACATATTAGTGAGATCATACAGTATTTGTCTTTCTCTGTCTGATTTATTTCACTTCAAGTTCCGTCCATGTTGTTGCTAATGGTAGGATTTCCTCATTTTTTTTAGTGGCTGAATAATATTCCACTGGATGTACAACTTCTTTATCCATTCATCCACCGATGAACACTTAGGTTGTTTCCATGTATTGGCTATTATTAATAATGCTGCTAAGAACATGGGGTGCAGATATCCTTTTGAGTTAGTGTTTTCATTTTCTTTGGGCAAATACCCAGTAGAGGAATTGCTGGATCATATGGTAGCTTTATTTTTAACTTTTTGAGGATCCTCCATAATGTTTTCCACTGCACCACTTTACAATCCCCGCAACAGTGCACAAGTGTTTCCTTTTCTCCACATCCATACCAGCATTCGTTATCTCTTGTCTTTTTGATCATGGCATTTCTAACAGGTGTGAGGTGATATCTTCTTGTGATTTTAATCTGCATTTCCCTAATGACTAGTGATGATGAGCATCTTTTCATGTATCTGTTGGCCTCTTGCATATCTTCTTTGGAAAAATGTCTATTCGGGTCTTTTGTCAATGACTGCTTTCATGCTATAATAGTAGAGTTTATTAGTTACAACAGAAACTGGCCTGCAAAACCTAAAATATTTACTATATGTCTCCTCACAGTTTGCAGACCCCTGCTCTAAACCTATTATCTGCCCATTTGGGCCAACACTTTTTTCTCCCAGCGTACCAATTTCCACATTTAAATACAAAGAGTAAGCTGAATTAGATGATCTGTAAGGACTCATCTATGCCTAACATGTTAGGACTCTGCCAGCATTATTAAGGGCCAACCCATTTGTGACCCAATAGCAACCAACTGGTTGACTTTAAACTCTTATTTGTGAAAAATTTCAAACACATACAAAAGTAGACAGAATGATATAACAGGTTCTTATGTACTTATCACACAACTTCAATAAATATGATCCCATGGCCAATCTTGTTTCAACCATACCCTCCCAGTTCCCAAGCAACCCCCCACTCCCCACCCCACTAGATTTTTAAAAAGCAAATCCAAGACGTTATCGTCCCATTCATAAACATACTATGCAGCTTTAAGGGATGAGGACTCTTTTTTAAGACATAATATATAATACTATTTAAAAAATTTTTTATTGAGATAAAATTCACAAAATATGAAACTCACCATTTGAGCCATTTTAAAGTATACAATTCAATTGCTTTCAGTATTATTTATAAATGTTGTCCTTCACCACTGGTGAGCACAGAAAACAGGAAATTCCAATATATTTCCAGCATCCCATTAGCAGTCACTTCCAATTCCATCCTACCCACATCCTTGCAACCATTAGTCTACTTTCTGACTGTATAGATTTACCTACTTTGGACATTTCATATAAATGGAATTATATAATATGTAGCCATTTTTGTCTGGCTTCTTTCACGTAACATGTATATTTTTGAGGTTTATTGATGTCATAGCAGGCATCAATACTTCATTCCTTCTTGTGGCTGAATAATATTCCATAGTATGGATATGCCACATTTTGTTTATCCGTTCATCGGTTGATGGACATCTGGGTTGTTGCTTCTACTTTTTGGGTATTGTGATTAACGCTGCTATAAAGATTCATGTATAACTTCTTGTGAGAGTATATGTTTTCATTTCTCTTAGGTATGTATGTAGGAGTGGAATTACTGGATTGTATGGTAAGTGTACATTTAACTTTTTGAAGAACTGTTGAACTGTTTCCCAAAGTGGTTGTACCATTTTACATTCCCATCAGCCGTGTGTGTGTGGTTCTGATTTCTCTGCATTTTTGCTAACACTTGTTATTATCTGTTTTTCGATTATAATCATCCTGGTGGGTGTGAGATGATATCTCACTGTGGTTTTGATTTGCATTTCCCTAGAGACTAATGATGTTGAACATTTTTTTATGTGCTTATTAGCTACTCATAGTTATTTTTTGGAGAAATGTCTATTTAAGTCCTTTGCCGGTTTTTATTTATTTTTATTTTTATTTTTTTTAAGATTTTTTATTTATTTATCTGAGAGAGAGAATGGGAGACAGAGAGCATGAGAGGGGGAGGATCAGAGGGAGAAGCAGACTCCCTGCCGAGCAGGGAGCCCGATGCGGGACTCGATCCCGGGACTCCAGGATCATGACCTGAGCCGAAGGCAGTCGCTTAACCAACTGAGCCACCCAGGCGCCCCAAGTCCTTTGCCGGTTTTTAAACTGGCTTATTTGTCTTTTTTTTTGTTGTTGCATTGTAAGAGTTTTTTATGTATTCTGGATATTAGAGCCTTGTCAGGAATATGATTTGAAAATATCTTTTCCCATTCTGTGAACTTCCTTTTCACTTTCATTATGGTGTCCTTTGATGCACAAAAGTTTTAAAATGTTGATGAACTACGTTTTATTTTCTCCTTAGTTGCTTGTGTTTTCAGGGTCATATTTAAGACTTTTGCCTAATCCAAGGTCACAGTACTATCATTACAACTAAACAAATGACAACAATTTCCTAATGTTATCAAATTTATAGTCAATGTTCAAGTTTCTCAAAAATGTCTTTCTATACTTGGTGTTTTTTTGACCAAAGAACCCAAACAAATTGCATCTGTGTATAAGTCTCGACTCTTTAAACTGAAGAGGTCCTCCTCTTGGTGTCTTTTTCCCTTGTCATTCATTTATCTCTAGAGTTTCCCACATTCTAGATTTTGCTGATTGCATCCCCAAGAGAGCTTCACCATGTTTCTCTACTTTCTGGATTTCCCAGGAGATGAGTAGTTAGAGCCAGAAGCTTGATCAGATTTAGGTTTCAAATTTTGGCAGGAAGCCTTGCTAGGTGGTACCATGTACTTGCTCCTGCCTGGTTGTCTCTCATTTAGTGATGTTAAGATTGATCAGGGATTTCCGATATTTTCAACTTGGCCCATCCATTTTATAGTCCCTATCAGCTTTCAGTGAATGGCTGATCATCGATGAGTATTGCCTAGCTCCATTATTTCATTAGGGGTTGGAAAGTACAGCTGATTAATTTGCTCAATGGTTGCTGTCAACTGAATACTGAAACTTCCAAATGAATTATCTGTTTTGAATAACGTCACACAACCTACCAGTACCTGTGTTCACCCTCCTTCTCATACTCTGATTTTTAACCTCTTTACATTTTTTTGAGCTAAACTGCAGCTTAGAGCATGTGGTTCACTTTCCACAGAATTGTCTTGTCATTATTTACTATATGGTTTTAGACACCCAGGGAATGAGTGTCCTAGACATTATTTACATCCATTGTCCTTGGCATAATTATGAAATCCCTGAAGATAGTGTTTTGAGTAACTTTTTTTTTCTCCTACTTCCAGCTCCTCAATTTCCATACTTTTCTTTCCTCTCCCCCAACACACGTATCTTTTATCTTCCAAAGACTTTTCTAGAGTCAGGAATGAAATAGGATAACCTTTACACTAAAGTGCAAGGGACTTACTTTTGCCTCTCAGTGAGTTTGCATTTTAAAAGGGAAATGTACCTAAAGTTTTAACCTAATAAAATAAAACCCTAGTGATGAGATATCAAGCTGGAATCCTAGGATTTTTCTTTCAGCCAGAGTTTTCCCTGACAAAGGTGAGCAATCACAGGTCCTTTTTACCTTCAAAACATAGGATGTGGCCTATACGGTGTGTCTATTCTTGGTGGAGAACCTCCTGCTCTCAACTGCTCCATTTCAGAGGCTTTCCAGGTCTCTAGTAGGTGTTGGAAGTCACAGAGTCAAATGCCTAAATAACAGACAGGGACAGCATAGCTGATTATGACACATCATCTTAAAACCAGGTTTAAGTTGTACATATTAGAGAATTTAGACTTCTCTGCTGCTCCCCCAATAAAGCAAAACACTTTTAAAATAGATTATTAGCTAGGATTAGCTTTGGCTGCAAGTAACAGACAGACTTAAAATAACAACGGCTTAAGCAACATGGATGTTTATTCCTCTCATGTTCCAGGAATCTAGAGACTGTCAGTCCAGCACAATCGTGGCACTGCAGTGTCAGAGACCTAGGCTCCTTCGATTGTGTTGCTTCACTGTGCCTGCCTTCCATTCTCAGGTATCCCATGGCCCTAACTGTTTCCTAGTACTGCCCTCGTTACATCTGAATTCTGACCTCCACAAAGGAGGAAGAGGGCAAAAAAGAGTATGCCTCCTCTCTTTAAAGATGCACTCGAAAGTTGCATACACCACTTCCTCTTTGTATTAGCCAGAATTAGTCACATGACCACACCTAGCTGTCTTTATTCCAAGCAGCCATGGGTTTAGTTAAAAATCGTGGGTTTTATTATGGAAGGAGAAGAAGATGGATAATAGGGAAAAGTAATATCAGCCACAAAAGAACCCACATTATAACAGCAAACAAGAAGCAAAGTGGTATTTAGTGCCCCCTCCCCAAATTAAAAATAAGATTTTTTTTTAAGATTTTATTTATTTATTTGAGAGAGAGAATGAGAGAGAGCATGAGCAGGGCTGGGGTGGGGGTGGAGAGGGACATGCAGACTCCCTGATGAGCGGGGAGCATGACGACACTGACATGGGCTGGATCCCAGGACCCCGGGATCGTGACCTGAGCCGAAGGCAGATGCCTAACCGACTGAGCCGCCCAGGTGCCCCTAAGTCAAGTGCCTTTTTTTTTTAAATATTTTATTTATTTATTTGAGAGAGAGTGTGAGAGAGAGATCACAAACAGGGGAGGGATAGAGGGAGCAGACTCCCCACTGAGCAGGGAGCCCAACACAGGACTCGATCCCAGGACCACAGAATCATGACCTGAGCTGAAGGCAGATGCTTAACCAACTGAGCCACCCAGCGGCCCCCAAAACAAGACACTCTTGTATAGTTCACTCACCAACGCTGAACTATTATCAGTTATTTTGGATAGGACTGATTTTGCTTCCTAACACCACACCAAACTTATGACCCCTAATCCTCATACAGAAAAAGACCAATTCTTTCTGGTGCCTTTTTGATGTCACATGAAAGCCTACACTTGATAAAACAAAGTTATTGTGGCCAGTTGTGTCTATTTCAGGAACTTCCCTTTTTAGGAGAAAAAACTTCTAAAATAGTTTCATGTGTATTGTATTTCTAAAGTTGGAGTAAAATGCATGCTCATTGAATCTATTTGGTACTTGGGTTTGTCAGCTTGGGTTTTTGAATTGGTCGTGTGGGAGAGGAATTCCTTGAAATCTTTTATTTATTTTCTGCTTTATATTAAAGCACACCATGTTCCCAGGCTCAAATGTTGTAAAAGAAATCCTCACTTCCAAAATAACATATTGTCCAAAGTGGTTGCCCTAACTCACTCCTCTGGTTAATGGCGGCTGACTCATTGTGTGCTGGCAAGACTTCCACCTTCCACAAACAGTTTGAATTCTGTAGACATTAGGACAAGCTTCCTGTTTGGTCAGGCAGTGGCTTAGAATCAAATAGGGGTTGTGGTTTCTCTCTCTGGATATGATATCCAAGATGGAACTCACTGTGGGAGAGCTTCAGTGTTACTCTGGTTGTGTGGCAGAGAATGGCCCAGGGATCCTCCCATCACTCATCCCTTCAACTTCTCCCATGGTAGAGATCCAAATTCTCATATTTCCACTAAAAGTTTCCCCTGTTCATCATTCAAGTCCCTCCGGTCTGTACCTCACTTTTCCAGACATGTAATCGCAAGGCGAGTATAACAATTTGCATGCTTGTCTTCCAGGATTTCATCTATGACCAAAAACTTGTGCCTGCATTTTCTTTGAGCTGATCCCTTCCTCTTCAATAGGTCAGTCTCTAGAGCCCATCCTATATTCTCACACATTTTCTTTCCTAACTTGCCTGCACCTTCTACCCTATCTTTTTTTTTTTAATCATTGTTAAACTTGGACATCCCCCCACTCCCCAATCACCACCCCCAATTTCTGATTCTGTGAACAATGGCTCTTCTTTGGCAATGGCTTTGATCTGGAATGACCTGATGCTCTGCTTCTACATGATATCTCTCTCCTACAAGAGCTGTCTAAATTCTTGCCTATTCAGAATTAAGGATGAAGGTCAAAAGTCCAAGTCAAAGAGAATCAAGGGATTGATAATCATTCTTTGCCATAATTCTAGAGTGTAACCATTATTTTAAAGGATACCACACCTAAAATAAAAGTACAACCCACCCCTAAACTCACTGACTCAGAGGCTTTTTTCCACTCCTTTTTTTTTTTTTTTTTTTTGCCACCACTGTTTTAGAGGGCTATGCTGGAGGGTGAGGTAGGAGTACTAAGTCAGCTTCCACATTTTTCTCTTTTTTTTGGTTACCACTTTTTAAAGATTATAGCATGAGTTTGTGCACCTACATTTCTCTCTTGGTTGTGCTTATTTGGGGATAATTTTTGGGGGGTTTTGAAGGATGTAATTAATATCTGGCTTCACTCTGCCCCTCTATTCTAGAAGGCTTTATTATCCCACAGGCTTCTGGGGGGAAATGAACTATTTAACTGATTATTTCTCAAAATCAGTTTCTCAGAAGACCTTACCAGCTCCACATTAAGGTTAAGAAATAGTGATGATAGCAATAAAGATACAGTAAAAGCCATGAAACATGTTAGTGCTCTTATCCAGTCAAAAATTATTTCCATGACGAAGGACAAAACCAGATTACACTTCCCAAGGCAGATGCTGATGAGTTACAAAATAACTTCAATAAATACTCCTTATGTACTTGAGTTCAATCTATTCCTTGTGTCTTTTAATTACAGTAAAATAGACATGAAATTTACCATCCTAACCATTTTTAAGTGCACAGTTCAGTGGCATTAAGTACATTCACTGTTGAGCAACCATCACCACCATCTGTCTCCAGAACTCTTTTTTTAAAAGATGTATTTATTTATTTGAGCGAGAGAGAGAGAGAGCGCGCGCGCAGATGAGAGCAAGAGAGTGAGCATGAGTGGGGGGAGGGGCAGAGGGAGAGGGAGAGAGAAAATCTTTTAGCAGACTCCCCACTCAGCGCCGAGCCCAACGCGGGGCTCAATCCCAGGACCCCGAGATCATAACCTGAGCCAAAATCAAAAGCCAGTTGCTTAACCAACTGAGCCACCCACACGCTCCCCCAGGACTCTTTTCGTATTGTAAAACCAAAACTCTTTACCCATTAAACATTAACTCCCCATTTCCCTTCCCTTAGTCCCTGGCAACAACCACCATGCTACTTTCTGTCTCTATGAGTGTATGTACTCTAGATACCTCATATAAGTGAAATCAGACAGTATTTGTCCTTTTTGCTGGGCTTATTTCACTTAGCATAGTGTTCTCAAGGTTCATCCATGTTTTAGCATGTGTCAGAATTTCCCTCCTTTTAAGGCTAAATAATATTCCATTGTATGCATATATATATATATATATACACACACACACACACACACACACACACACCATATTTTGTTTATTCATTTATCTGTCAATGGACACATGGGGTTGCTTTTGGTTTTTGTGAATAACGCTGCTCTGAACATTGGTGTACAAATATCTCTTGAGACTCTCTTTTCGATTCTTCTGGATATATACCCAGAAATGGAATTGCTGGATCATATGGTAATTCTATTTTTAATTTCTTGAGGAATCATCACACTGTTTTCTATCAATTTATTCCCTTTAACTTAAAATGGAATCTCATGATAGGGAGTAATTCACCTAGGATTTGGGTTTGCTTTTGAAAAGACTGCTGAGGGTGCCTGGGTGGCTCAGTCGTTAAGCGTCTGCCTTAGGCTCAGGTCATGATCCCAGGGTTCTGGGATCGAGCCCCGCATCAAGCTCCCTGCTCAGCAGGAAGCCTGCTTCTCCCTCTCCCACTCCCCCTGCTTGTGTTCCCTCTCTTGCTGTGCCTCTCTCTGTCAAATAAATAAAATCTTTAAAAAAAAAAAAAGAAAAGACTGCTGAAAACAGAGTCTAAATATTAGTAATTTAATAGTAGCTCCAAGTTAGAAAAACTATATGGCAATTACAACCAACTTAGCAAAGCACAAAGGGGAAAAGAACATATGAAATAAATAATGAACAATGGATTTGGATATAATTACTCTTTCCCTACTTGGAACTGTGCTGTGGGTAATGCTCACTAATTTCCTTCTATTTCAGGTATCCCCAAAGAGGCTCTGGGTGATCAGCACCTGGCAAATGCTAGGATGCTCTCCCCGAAGAAACACTTCCATGGGAGTGAGACAGAAACAGTTTGAAATCTATTCATCATGGTTTGGTATCCTGTGGATTTCACTGGAATGAATCACTAAGTTGGGCTTCCAGAATGCTACCCTGAGAAAAGTGGGCAGAGCTCTCTCTTTGAATTAAAACCAAGGATCTGGAATACATCTTGTGTTCCTATGCCAGGCGGAGGGCTGTCTGTGGAGGAGGCCGAGTCTGCAGCATGGTGGGCTTTCTTCCCACAGCTGCTGGGGGACTTTTCTGGGAAATGAGAGAACATATTAGTCCAGACTTCAAACTTGTCACTTTTCATACGCTAGGTGAGGCCTGAGGTTGCCTGTTTTCAGGTTCTAGGCTTAGTTCTTATTGACAAAATATAACTTCCAGCTTTAGAAATTAGGGATGGGGTGGAAAAGGAGTGTGCTTTTAGAGGCTTGTGATTAAAAAAGAAAGAAAGAGGGCGTGCCTGGGTGGCTCAGTTGGTTAAGCATCCATCCAAGTCTTGATTTCAGCTCAGGTCACAATCTCAAGGTCATGAGATGGAGCCCCGCGGCAGGCTCTGTGCTCAGGGTGGTCTGCTTGAGATTCTCTCCCTCTGCACCTCCCCCCACTCCTGTGTGCTCTCTCTAAAATAAGTAAATCTTTAAAAAAAAAAAAAAAAGAAAGAGAAAGTACATCAGGCTTCTTAGACATCAAATGGGTCTTATAAAACTACATTTTGATGGGTTTAGTAGAAATGATCGCAAAACATGTGGATTAAATTTTCCAAGAAGCACACATGGATTTAAAAATTAGAAGGAAGGAGAACTTGGCAATGTTAGTCTGGGGCCTTCCCAGCCTCCAAATGCTTTACTGTTCTTGGTGCCTGGTGGGTTTCTATAATCACACCCAGTGTTTTTTGGTGATGGTGACTCACAGGATGGTTGACTGAAGAGTTGCCTGAGAAATGAGGCATCGCCAGTGGCCAAACTGAGCAAGTTAGACGGAAAACTACTTGAGCTCTCATCGTCCAGGTTGGCTCTCCATATCACCAGCTTCCCCAGTGACTCAGCCATTCTTAGCCCCTTCGTCACTTGGCACATCCCTGGAACGAGCACCAACAGTTCTGCCACCACCAGCACCTCCCAGTCAAGGTCAGTACATGTACGGGGGGTGCACTCACCCGCCTCCTGATTCACACAGGGGAAGCAGCCAAGGAAGGCAGCGCAGAGCGGCTCGGGGCCACCACTTACCAGCACTGCTTCCTTCAACTCCGCAACCCCATTTTATCACAGCATTGTGAGGAGACAAGGAGGTAACAGGCATAAAGGTGCCTAAAAGGGTGCAGGGCACATAGGAGGTGCCTAATCAATGGCAGTTGGTGGCTGTAGGTAGATGCCTATTTCTGTTCTTTGTTCCTTTTTTATTATGCCTCTCCCTGCTTCCTCTGGAAAAGCACCTTTTCCCCACTGGTGTGGACCCCAGATCTGAATCACAACATGCAAGGGTGGTACAAATTGCCTCAGGTGGTTTTCTAAAAATGCAGATTCTTGGGCCCCATGTTTGTCCAGAAGTGTATTATAATAATACACACACACACACACACACACACGCTGGTCCAGCATAAATAAATTCTAGAAGTATACACAAGAACTCATTACACAAATCCTGAGAAGTACAATGGGGCATGGGGGTGAAGAGAATGTAACTCTTTGGATTCTACACTTCCAAACCGTTTGGTATATTTTCTTTAAATATGGGCATATTTTTAATTTACAATTTTAATTTAATAACTACAAAAGAAAAAAAAACAACTAAAAGAAAATACAAATAATGATTTGTCTGATTCTGAGAGGGGAAAACATGAAAAGAAAGTAATTGCAAAGAAAGAAAAGGATGGACTTACATAATAATATAAAACTTTTGTAAATCAGTACACTACCAATACACACAAACACGTGTAAAAGCAAAGTGACTAAGAAAATGGACAATCCCCTGGCTAAACTCATCAGGGGGAAAAAGGATATCACAAATTATTAACAATAGGAATGAAAAAAGGGACATCAATACATATCTTACATATTAAAAAAGTAAAAAGACCCAACACTTCCACTTACAGGAATTTGTTTAAGAAAATGAACGTAGAAAAAAAAAAAAAGAAAGAAAATGAATGTAGACAAAGAGGAAACATGTATAAGAATGTCCATCTATGTGTTGCTAATAGTAAAATAATTTCGGGAATCTTAAATGTCCAATGATAAGTTAAATAAAATAAGCTCCACCATATCCATACAATGGCCTATTATGCGGCCATCAGAAGTAATGTCAAAGAACAGTAACAAAGAAGACATCTGTAGAAAACAGTGAAAAAATAGTCAGAAAATAGGATTGGCTTGCTTCTGTTTATGTGTACCCACCTCTCCTCCCATCTCCCCCACCACACAAACACTCATGGGAAGAAAACTGAAAAAACACACAAAATGTCCAAGCAGTTTTTCTGCATGGTGTGATTCCAGGTGATTTACATTTATTTTCTCTTTTGCTTGGCAACATTTTCCAAATTTTATACAATGAATATTCACTAATCATATAAGAAATAGGAAAATTAGTTGATAATACCTGTGGAAATAAAGATGGAAACACAACAGCACTAAGAGTATCTGCATTTACTGTGTGACAGATGCATCACTGGATTATTTCCATAAACATTCCGATGGCATGGACACTAGTATCATCCCCATTTACAGATGAGCCTACTAGACTTGGAGATAGGAAGTAATTTTCCCAAGATCAACAAGCCAGCGAATGGAGAAGCCAGGATGCAAATGAAAACCTTTCTGACTCTGGAAGCCTCCATTATGAAGACCACCTCCTAATGTTGGTCGACTACTAGGCAACCCAGTGCCAGAATCTAGAAGAATTTTACAGCAATTGTAAAGCCCAAGTAGCTGATTTTGAAAACACCATTGGTCATCTATTGTGTGCTATGCAAACCAGAACAAAGATGGGATGAGCCACCTTTTCATCTGTCATTCAGAAACGGAAGATCTGCACCAAATGAAAAAATGGGCAGACTTCCCTCTCCTGTGTTGACGCTTTTCTTTTGAAGCAGTCAGTGTTGTCCCTGTTTCCCATCTGTACCTCTTTTTCTCTGTATTCAGCAGAATAAAACACTTTCAGGAAACAACTGGGCAGGAAGTAATGGAGGACTGAGTTTCATCCTGGGAGGTTTGATTCCCACAAGTAAAGAGCTGTGGTGGGAGCAGCCGGGGAGCATTGTCGGCGCATGGGGACTGTCGTGCTTTATAAACTCCATCTGTTCAGAGCATCTGGGACTCATGCAGCATGGCAGGGCAAGATTCTATTTCATTTTGACTTATCCCTATTAGATGAAATCCTGCTAGAAATTGGGGGCTAGCTAAAAATTGTGTGCATCAACTCATCCTGCACAGACATCAGATGTAGATGTGAGAAGGTACTCAATCCACCCCACTTGGAGCGGGGCCAAGTGAAAAGCATGTACTCCATGTTGGTATTATCCAACATAAGCTCTGAATGGACTTCACCTCATTCTAGGATGACAAGACAGAGTGAAATGTGGGTCTCATGGGGAAAGGTGTTACCAAGTAAAAGGAAGAAAGCATCATTCTCAAGACTCAGAGAAATCTGAAATCTGAAAAATGGTTTATCATAAGAACCAAGAGAAAATTATTTCGGGTACTTCTAGGATGTAGAGAGATATGACTCTGGAATGTGTACCAAAAAAACTAGAAAAAGCGTAGCTTCCATGAAAAACAATGGCATCAAATGAAAAGAGATACATGAGAGGAGAAAAGAGAGCAAATAGAAAAACCAAAATCCAAGAGTAATCATACATTTGTTATTTGTTCAGGAAACATGTAATGTTCACATATGTGCCAAGCACAGAAATAGAAGCAGTAAAGAGCAGAGTTAACATGGTAAAAATTAAATCAGAGATGTAGAAGACAAACTTCAGTAGATTTTCAAAAATACAGGGAGAACAAAGAGATGAACATGGCAGAGAAGATGAACGACATGGAGGACAAGAATTGGAGGTCTATTCCAGCAGTAATAGATGCGTCTGGTGATAAACAAAATAAAACAAAACAAATAAACAAACAAATAAAAACAAGGACAATTGGGGCATATAACATGACCAAAGATATTTTCTTAAACTTAAAAAATAAAAACAAATAAATATGACAGGTAAATGGAATTAGTTTACCACATTCCAGGCAAAATCAATGAAAAGGGAATCATCTTAAGCATAACCTGAAATTTTAAAAAATTAACAGTAATTTTTAGAAATGATTTTTAAAACATTCATGCAGGAGCAAAATTACCTATAAAGAAACAGCATGCAGGCTGGCCACAGACCTTTCACCCGTAAAACAAAAATGCCAGATGAAAATGTAGTAAAAAAGCCAAAATTTTGAGGCAAAATGGTCAGAAACACGTAAGTTTAGGCACAGCATAACTGTGTATGAAAATGCAAAGATGGTTTAAAATATGTTAGAGTTTGGAAAATACCATGAAAATTACTGTAAGTATTCTAACTTATTGAGGGTTTGGGGAGCAGTGAATAGCACCCATCTTCTCTGCCCAAG
Organism: Mirounga angustirostris; assembly: GCF_029215605.1. NCBI lineage: Eukaryota > Metazoa > Chordata > Mammalia > Carnivora > Phocidae > Mirounga > Mirounga angustirostris. The sequence goes on along the minus strand of NW_026991717.1, from coordinate 64,674,798 downwards.
TTCTGAACTGATTTAAAAATACAAGTTGGGCAGATGGGCTAAAATATTCCCCTCATGCTACTGATAAAGCTCCTATTGGAGAATATGCCTTGTGTCTACGAACTACTGGATTTCCTAACCGAAACCTAGGATTAGACAGCTGTACCCACAAATGTCTCCCTGCTGTGGATGTCTGTCCTGGTAAACATTCAGCATGCAGGGGGCTGAGCAGAATGGATGCTTCCTGAAGGTAGGCTTGGTTCAGAAAGGATGGGGCAGTTCGAAATATGGCTGATTTTTAAGCCCCCAACTGCTCCACTCCCACTCCAGCCCAGGAAAGTGAGGGAGGGGGTGGGAAAGGGGGCCAGATGTTGCACTGGTGACATCAGGAGTAAGGAAGAAGCACCCCTCTTCTCCCTTCTGTATCATTCTGTACCTCCTTTTCCTGCCCCTCTGCCCCCGCCCCAGTGCAGCTGCCGGAGAAGTAAGTACAAATGAAAAGCTGAAAATTGAGGAAGTTGTGATCTAAAAGGTCTGACATTTATGTTTCCTACTGGAAACTATTCTAAGTAAAAAAATAGAAGTCAAGACAAAATTTATGTTATTCATTATAGCATTATGTATTATTTAAAGATAGCCCTGTACTATTTATAATAGGAAAATACTTAAATGATTTAAATGATTATCTTTAGGAAATGGAAGAGTGCCTTAAAAGTGATGCATTTAAAAGATCTTTAACAACATGGGGATCTGCAAGAATCGTAATGAGATGTAGTATAGGAGTTGTATATGGTTTTAGCTCGTTTGTCAACCAGAGCTGACGGTGAGTGAGTGATTTTTGCTTTTTTTCACGTAGATTTTGAGGCCATATCTGGGCTCAGTGGGAAGAATGGTGTGAATGATGTTATTGTTTGGGGCAGGATGAGGGTCAGGGTAGGAAATGGTGTGATACCTGCCAAATATTTGCCATCCATCTTGTTGGTGTGTAAGGAGAAGAAGGCAAACAAAACAAGATGTGAGGAAGTTATACTGAAATGTAAGTGGACATGGCCTCAGGGAGTCAGGATCATGTGTGGTGTTTTTCCAGCTTCCTCTATGTGTTGCTGTTATGGATGATCTAAGAGCTGGCCTCCCTGGGACTGAGCTCTGCCTCTGCCACTCTGGAACACTTGTCACTTAACTTCTCAGTGCCTCGGTTTCCTCTTCCAAAGAAATGTCGATAACAGGGGCGCCTGGGTGGCTCAGTCGTTAAGCGTCTGCCTTCGGCTCAGGTCATGATCCCAGGGTCCTGGGATAGAGCCCCACATCCAGCTCCCTGCTCAGTGGGAAGCCTGCTTCTCCCTCTCCCGCTCCCCCTGCTTGTGTTCCCTTTTTCTGTGTCTCTGTCAAATAAATAAATAACATCTTTAAAAAAAGAAATGTCGATAGTAATTACATCTATGTCATGAGGTCGGGACTAAGGCACATAGGCCAAGATTAAATGCATTAAAATATAAGAATGTGTGTGGGACAGTGTCCAGCACACAAGATGTTTCATACAAAATTTAGCCATTAGTAGAATAGTAGTAGTAGTGAGCAAATCTTTTTTCTTATAATGAGATAAAAAGAAAAAACAGGAAAGACAATGTGGAACTGTGAAAAAAAATGTTAAGCAGCTAAAGACTTAATATATGATTTTTTGTTTAATTTGAATGCAACTGTATAAAACAGTTAAACAAGTGAGAAAATATTTGAGAGAAATAGCAAAAAATAAAAGATTTTTAAGAGATTGGAATTAGGGGTTTTAAAAGCCATTTCCTTTTATGTCTTTATTAAGTTATTTAAAAATATGCCTGTGATTTTAAAAAAACCCTCTCCCATTTTCTTACAAACAAATATTTATCTTCATCTGTAGTAGAAGTTCATAACTATGTTTGATCAGAATTTCTCTGCCTTTGCTCTGGGAAGAATAGTTCCTTTTTTCTGGCCTTCATCCATCCTCATGGAGCAGTTGGGGGCTTCATACAAGTGCTGTTAAAGCTGAGTGATCCAAGAGAGGGCACTTGACTATCTTCATCTGTAGTAGAAGTTCATAACTATGTTTGATCAGAATTTCTCTGCCTTTGCTCTGGGAAGAACAGTTCCTTTTTTCTGGCCTTCATCCATCCTCATGGAGCAGTTGGGGGCTTCATACAAGTGCTGTTAAAGCTGAGTGATCCAAGAGAGGGCACTTGAGCTGATTAGAATCCTTCCTTGGGAGATTTTGAACTTGGGACTAGAGAGTATGATATACATATATACGTGTATACGTATAGATATATGTATATATGTGTGTGTATATATACACATGTACATACTATCTATCTCTCTATCATCTGTTGTATCATCTATCGAGTGTGTCCTGGTAACATTTATGTCATTGGTCCCAGATATTCCTCTAACCCTGCCTTTCCTGCAGTTTCATTGTTGAACGCTTGTTCCATTTATGGAGAAAGCCTGATATCATTTGGATAAATTTCCCTTTTTGCCTGAGCTAGTTTGAGTTGGTTGCAACCAAGAACCATAACTAATTCATGTAACAGTTTTGTTAATAATAGCAAAAAAATAGGGAACAGTCTTAATCAACAATCTTAGGGAATGCTTACATAAATTATGTCACATCCACATGATGGGAAATTATGCAGTCATTAAAATAATACCTTCAATGAATATCTGAGAAATCATTTGGAATATTCTTAAATGAATACAAGAGCCTACTACCTGACACTGGGAGAGGGATGGCCATTGGGCACCATGCAGGAAGAAGGACCAGCACATGCAGAGGCCTTGAGGTCCGTGAACTTGGCTTGGGAAGGTACTGACAGGAAGCTAATGTACTTGGAACAAAGAAAGCATGGAGGAATACAGAATTAGATGAAGATGGAACGTAGGCACTCTGGGCCCACTGTCGGTCATTTGAGTTTTAACTTAAAGCCATGAAAAGTCACTGAAGGGTTTTGTAGAAGAAGAGTGACATTGAAAATTTATATTTTTAGCTTCTGAAAGGAGAACATGTTGAAGATGAGCAAGAGTAGAAGCAGCAGAAATGGTCAGGAGGCTGCCACTAGGGGAGCCATATAATGATGTTTAAAATCTGGACAATTTTGAGAGTGAAAATGATACCTTTTACACCAGGACCATAGGTTCAATCCAGGACTTCCCTGGCCAAGCCAGGACAGATGGTCACCGAGCTATGATGGTAGTCCAGGCAACAGTGGTGACTTGAGCTAGGGTGGAGGGATTGGTAAGCGTTCTAGCCATGGGGGCTGAAGGCTGAATTGCAGTCCTCGATTGGCTGCATTTGGCATAATGCTCTTTTGATGATCCTTGCTTTGCATTACTGTATTCAATAGGTAGCTTTTCCTGATGATTTTAATGCCTCTGGACCAGTGGTTCTGAAAATTTGATCAGAATCATCTGGCGGGCTTGCTAAAGCACAGACTTTTGGCTCTCATTGCAGGGGTTCATGATTCAGTAGGTCTGAGGCAGAGCCTGGGAATTTGCATTTCCCACAAGCTCCCAGGTCCTGCTGGTGCTGTGGGGCTGGGGACCATCCTTTGATGTCTGCTGCCGGTGAAGGGTACTCAGGCTCTTCCTGTACCAGCTGCAGTCCAGTTTCCATTATGTATGTTTTTTATGCCTTTTCTGATGCAAGTTTCCTGTTTTGGTTTTTTAAATCTCTAGTGTATCTCTGTTTCCTTTCATTCATGCATTTATGTATTGCTTTACACAATTGACCAGAGAATCTCTGTGATCTAGTCAGGAAAACTAGGACTATTATTATCGGTTGCACTTTGTTCTAAAATTGCCCTAGACTTAGGGTTTTTGTGTGTTTTGGGGTTTTTTTTGGGGGGGCGGTTTTGATGGTGTTGGCTTTAGGGTTTCTCACTTCTAAATCATCCCTTACTTTCAATTTCCAGTACACATTTTTTATGATGCAGTTTTCCTGTACTGGCCAGTTGCTGACTAAGCTCATCTTCTGCTCTTTGTAACTGTTCCTTGAAGCGGTGCTTTTTCTTCATGTCCAGTCCCTGACGTCTTCCACCTTCTTGCATCCCAGGACCCTCGTCCTTACCTGCAATGGCTGTCAGCCCAGTGGGACCTTTCTGTTCCTGCCTTCCTGCCAGTCTCGGGGGACCACTAGACAGCAGCGACTGCAGTAAAGGGTCTATCACAGCTGCTTTGACTCTCTGCTTCGGCTCAAATCTCTCCTGGTCTCTGCTGACTTTGGGTCCCATGAATCTTCTGGATTCATCACTCGTGAATCCCAATAAGACCATGTAGGAAGGCATCGCCTCTGAGAACAGTGTTGCCAGGGCGACATTAGCCTAGAAATAGCAGCCACTTTTCTCAATAGTCTTTTCCTGTTCCTGCTTTCAGAATCTTTCCCCTTTTTCACAGCTTCAGGATAAGAGACAAAACAGCTGTGCTTTATGTTTGAAAACTGCAACTCACATTCAAAATGCCCCGATCCCGGCAGAAAGCCTGTTTTCAGCACTTTTTTTTGGAGAAGTAGGCAAAACGTATTCTTTTATTTTAATATAACTTTGTGTGTGTTTTAATTACCAAAGTAAGACTTTTTCATTGTTGAAAATTTAGAAGATGCTGCAGAGGCCACTTTTAGGCAACCAGCTTGAATAATGGAAGCCTGAGTCAGGTAGAGGGGCCCACAGGGAACCCCCACCCCTGGCTGAAAACAGACCCATTAGGCCACCCACCTGACAATAGCCAGAAGCCCTAGCTGAGCAATGGGTTACTTACAACACAGCAGAGGTACCAAAAAAGGAGAATTTCATACATTCCTATACGCCTCACTGTCCCCCTTAACTCCAGCCCCCCACTCCCCACTGTCTCCTTGGGGACAGTCTCTCCTTTGCTGTCTCGCTCATCGCTCCCTTGCAGCGTATTCAATAAACTTCTCTCTCCTTTCCTCTGCCTTGGGTAAAATCTTTCACCATGGGCGCTGCTGGCCTCCACCTGATCGGGACGCCCCACAGATGCAGAATGCAAAAATAGGAAAATAACCACTGATGATCCCCAAAATAGAAGCCACCCAGAGAGAAGCTTTTCAGCACGTTCAAGTCCTCTAATTAATATCTTTTAGCAGCAAAAAAAACACCTTTTCTTCCAATGAAATCGGACTTGGAGGCCCAATTTGTAAACAGATGTAGCTACTTGGGTTGGATTGGAGGCAGGAGACTTGGGCACGCTGCTTAACCTGACCCACGCTGCCCACAGCAGACCCACAGGCCCATCTGCTGGACGTTCAGCTGTCCACAGGCCTGTGTGGAGACTGCTACTCTAGGTCAGTCCTGTGCAATATTTAGACCCTGCAGGTTCGCTGCCAGAGGCATTCTCTGCCTGATACTCTGGTTGCCTGGGGGCGGGAGGAAAGGATGCTTCCAGTTATAAAATAAAGGTGGATGGTCCTTTCAGCTTCCACATATTCTCTTTTCTTACAGCCCGTGTTACCTCCAGTCGGAAGCAAAGATTATAAACCCAGGGCTCAAATCTTTCCTGAAAAATGTATATCCGTAGCTTTAATTAATGTGGGGCTCATGCAAATTTTTTTTCCCTTTGTAAACGATATTTTTGAAGATCTCAGCAATTTCCAGTTCAGTGATACAATGGACATCTTTGCATTTAAACAGTAAATGGTTGAAGGAGAAAACAATTTGAGTAGAGATTTTGTTCCCATTGCTTTTAAGCTTGCCCTTACTGTGTCTGTCATGTTTTTTGAACAACTGATTTTTCCTCCCCCAATTGAAATTGTAATGTCTTGCGTCTAATATTTTAATTACCACCATTATGAGATAATTATGTTGTACATATAACTAACCTTAGAATAAAAAAGCAATGGGAGGGGCGCCTGGGTGGCTCAGTCGTTAAGCATCTGCCTTCGGCTCAGGTCATGGTCCCAGGGTCCTGGGATCAAGCCCCGCATTGGGCTCCCTGCTCAGCAGGAAGCCTGCTTCTCCCTCTCCCACTCCCCCTGCTTGTGTTCCCTCTCTTGCTGTGTCTCTGTCAAATAAATAAATAAAATCTTTTTTTTTTTTAAAGCAATGGGAATGGCACTGATTTCAAATAAAGAATATACTCCCCCCCCCCCCCATTCTTAGTGTAATTCAGTATGCCATAAGTACATCGCTGGAAAGGTGTGTTTCTAAAATTTTGGTGAATTCACATCTTTTAAATTTTGGCAACTTCACCTATCTCAAATGTACGAGGAAGATTTCTTTCAAATGAAAACCCACAACGAGCACCTGCTTTTAAAAAGTGATAGCGCTTTTGTGATGTGAGCACATCTGTCACATGAATAGATGTCTGTATTTTGTTATTTTATAGGTTCCGTCTGATCTCGCATTTATTTTGAATTTTCTGAAAGGTGAGCCCATTTTGTAATGGGAGTTTTCAGCAAGGCACTTGTCCTACCCAGGGCGAGGCAGGCCTCACATTCTTGGACTGATAAGAGAGGCAAGGAATTGAAACGCCTCTCACCTCTAAAGCATTCCCTTTGCCAGTCTGTAGCAAACAGTTTGCAGCCTTGGAGGTGTTTGACCTTGGTGAAGCAGGGCTGGGAGGTGACTCTACTCTCCATCTTGATCCCCTTGCTAGGTCTGAGCATTTTTGCCCCTTAACAACGTACAAGATAGTTTACCCCCATCTATCCCATCTGGCTCTTGTTTTGTGGTCGTGCTAACACTGTGAATCTAAAACACAAAACAAAGGAACAAACAAAGAAACAAACAAAAAACAGATTCTTCTGTTTTTTGAGAGAGAGAGACAGAGCACTGGAGCGGGGGTAGGGGGTGGCAGAAGGAGAGGGAGAGAGAATGCTCAGTGCAGAGCCCATCGTGGGGCTCCATCTCACCACCCTGAGATCAGGACCTGAGCTGAAATCAAGAGTTCCATGTCCAACCGACTGAGCCACCCAGGCACACCCCAAAAAACAGATTCTTAAATACAGAGAACAAATTGGTTCCCAGGGGGAAGTATCGTAGGGGGACGGATGAAACAGTGGTACAAACTTCCAGTTATAAAATAAATGAGCACAGAGATGAAAAGTACAGCACAGGGAATATAGTCAATAATATTGTAATAACATGGTGTGGCAACAGATGGTGACTGCACTTATCGTGGTAAGCACTGAGTGAGGCACAGAATTGTTGAATTAATATATTCTACACCTGAAACTAATATAACATTGTATGTTAATTATAGTTCCATTTAAAAAGAGTAAAAGAAAAATTATGACGGAATTAAAAGGACAGATTGAGATGAAACCCTGAACTTCCTGACCCTTCATGGAGACCTCAATTACTTTGTATTTAACATCCTTTTGTTTCTAGTGATTGTTTTTAATGTATACATGCAGCACCGGGTACTCTCCTGTTAGTGGACGTTCCAGAGAAGAGGCACAAATCCATGGTTAAGAATTTTGAAATCAATACCACAGTCCCTGTGGCCTCTTCGCGGGTGCAGGAGTCTCCCTCTGCTCCCTGGAGCTGCGGTCCCCCCTAGCGGCCGTTTCTCCTCCTTGTAGAGCCTCCTCCTTATTCTGTTGGGCCGCACCGCCCACCGGCTGGTGGCTCCAGTGTGTTTAGAGAATCACAGCAAGTTCTGCATCGCTTTGAAATCAGTTACATTCAGGGCTTTTTGTGTTATGTTGCATGGCTTCAGATGAGAAAAGGTCCCTGAAGCATGGAAACAGTAGGTAAGTGAAATTCTTCATTTCCTCTTTTGTTAATTACCTGTCCTCTTCAGATGAATCCTTTCCCTGTTCTGCCGGAGAGAACATGAGGGAGGTGTACAGAGACACTGAAGATGAGCATTGGGGACACCGCACCTCCAAAGGTCCACTCCCAGGAAACCCAGCTCTCTCTGAGCACAGCTCTGTTGATTTGTGTTCCAAAGCCCTGCAAGAGAACTAAGCAGTTCTTTTAAGCTCTTGAAGCAATTTGGGCGTCCTTAAAGGCCCCGGGGCGCTAGAAATTTCTTCTGTTGAATTGTAGTAGCTCACTGAATGCTGGACTCCTTTGTTTCTGAGCATAGGGTCTTGCACATAGGATGAGCTTAATATGTGTTGATAGGATAAAACAATGAATAGGTACTCGTGTGTCTCTGACACCCCATCTCAACTCTGGTTTCATGGGGCAAATGCATTCTTTCCCTTGGCTACTTGCCCTTCAGAATCATTGGATACTTGAAAATGGTCCTTGAAGAGATCAACACTTTATTTAATAACAAAGTATTCCTGGTTTTGACCCCTTCTTGGGAGACAAACTGAAAATCTCGTAGACTGTAACATTGTTTGTTTAAATCTAGGATGCAGATCTGTGAATCACAGTGGTCTGAAGCCATTAAGTCCATCCATTTTGGAGTCTTATAGAGAGCTGACCACTCTAACAATTCGGTCTGACAATCAAAATGTGCTGCCATTTGAGAGAATGATGTCCAAGGAGGGGCTGTGGGAGCCTCTGTCAGAGATGATGTAAAGAAAAGTTCAGCACAGGGTGTTATTGGAGAACTGGACAAACTCTAAGCTCCCTGCCAACTCTGTTAGAGGAGTCTGCGATTCTTACTCTAGATTTTAAAATATTCTGGTCTTATGAGCCAATCATCTTAACTTTTGTTTTAAATATTAAAAATGTAAATGAAGAACTATGAATCAGTGCAACTAAACAGTAGCCTCTGACCTAGTCTCCACTGAGGAAATTGTTCCTTCTTGTGCTAGAATCCCTTATGCATGCCTCTACAATTCCAGCATCCTCCTGCCACCTCCCCTTGGCATCCCTTTCCTCTTCTATTCCACCATACGGCTCTCAGATCATTGCTGGATAAGATGCCCCACCCCTGGCTTGGCATGACTCCCCCAAGAACTCCCTTCTGCTCTACTCCCCACGTCTGCTCTGGCATTGTCTTGATCTGCTCCACTCTGATTGCTGCCCTGCTGAAGGGGGACAAGAGTGGTGGGGACAGGAAGAACACCCTCTACTATCTAGTAAACTCTGTCACCAGTCACAACACAGTGCTCCCTGTGTCTTCTGATAAAGTTCTTTCATTTGGCCAGATACCACAGTTGGTTATTACCCTTGGAAAACTGGGAAGCCATCTGAACCAGAAAGCAAAGCCCCAAGGGGAGAAAGTGGAACAATTGTCCTAAGCAGATCAGGGTCTCCTGGGGTAGAAGGAACTGATATCCCAAACTCTATGTCCTGAAAGAGTCAAAGTTAGGGAGTCCTGTTGAGATGGACCAGTGAGATGGACCCTGGCTATGCATCCTTTGAAGTAAAATTGCCCCAGAGCAGCAAGGGGATGGGGTTGGTGGACAGATCTATCACTGGCTCAGGGATGGCATGGTTGAGTCTTTGAGAAGGTCCCAACCCTCCTAGGAGTGGCCAGGTGGTGATTGTAAAGGATTGGTCTCAGAGAGGTCTGTGAGAGTCTGAAGCTTTCTTTGGGGAGCAGAATGCTGGGGCGATCGTTCTCTTTCAATGCGCTCTTATGAAATACTCAGTACTGTGGCATGTACTATTGCAAGCCAAGCCTCTGCAGCCAGGTCCCCAGGCCAAGTTTCTATAGCCTGGCATGTGACTGAGCTGGGACTAAAACACAGGTTCTTTCCACCTTGTCACCTTGTCCCGTTCCTAAACCATTACGAATCCCAGAGCTGAGTGGCCTTTGCATTTTAATGACTGACACGATATCAGCCAAAACGCTGACACAAGAAGTCAGTGGAATTCCAGAAATGAGCAAGTGGGTGAGGATGATTTGGGGTGCTGGAATGCTAGGGTCTGCCTAGTGTTTCCACACTCTACATGGGTAATCAGCATTATAACATTCTCGGCTTGTGAAAAATCGAGCTGGATAGAGGATGTGTATACATATATTACAAGCATTTCCAACAATGCTAAATCTTACCTATTTTTTTAGCATGCACTTTAGAATGACATGAAAATTACTTGGTTCTTAAAAAATAGTTTTCTGTAATAATTTATTAGAGCAAGGACTATTTTGATACTATTTCTTTGGGGAAAGGAAAAGTATATTTTAAAGATATCATATCCAGACTCCGGGTAAAATTAACCTACTTTCAGAAATCTTAATCATGCTCCCTTCTAGTTTAATGATCATTAAATTTGTCTTGTAATCAATTTGAAATAAACCACAAAATAGTAATGAATAGAATTGGTTATAATTTAGGAAAAACCTGGCATGTTAATAAAATAGGTTTGATGAGAATGGAATGAAAAACGAGTCTGCTGTCAACAGGATAATTTACACAGGACTTGGGCTCTAGGGTATTTCAAAGTTATAGGAAGCAGCTACAGGACTCTGGATAAAGGCCTTCTTTCCTTTTAAAGGCATCTAAATGTTGTTCTGTAACATTTACTCCTAAATTTAACGTTGTTTTTACTATAAATTTTAGCTTCAATTAAATATTTATTGAGTGATGTTTCCCTTTGGTTAGTTGCAAGCAAATAAGAAACTAACTTAAACTAAAAATAAATTTTTGGACAACTGCAGATAGCTTCATGGGATTGAACAAAAAGCTGAAATAATATGCTGGAGTTTTAAGGGTCAGTCTATAACACCTCTCTCTTCCTCCCCAGAGTTTGGGAGCAGGTGAAAGGTATATATAGGATTTAAAAGATGTAGATTTTAAAAATCATCTTTATCACCCAATAAAGCTAATTGGACAGTGCGGCTTTCAATGTGTCACCAAGTGAGCTTACTAATATGCCATCTCTAAATTAGACTTATACAATGGGGACCTCGGCACAGCTGGGCAACCGCAGTCTCTCTCACAAAGGCAGGCTCCTTGCCACATGGCAAAGAGCAATCAGAATGAACTCTCCTTGTAAGCAAGCAAAGCTGGAAAGACAAAGAGGAAGTGGCAGGCTTGGGCACATCCGGTTCCTTCTACAATCTTTTTGATCAAGTAACTCATTCCTGCAGAGAAGTCCATAAAGGAGTGGAGACAGCCCAGAACCTAATGGAAGTTCCTCCATATGGAAGCTGGAGGCCAGGGAATCAGAGCATTATCTATTGAATAGTGTGGGTTGTGCAGTGCACGCCCTGGACAGCTATAAGGTGCAGCTCTATTAAATAGGTCTTCCTAATAAACTAAACTAACATAAGATCTCCATCCTGAGAAGCCTTTCCTCACCTCCACCTTTTTTAAGAGATCCTAAAAAGAGATTCCTTTTTAAGAGAAACTGACTACTCACTTTCTGTACCACACCTGACCTGTGGAAAGGGTTCTGTCATCATTAGGTGGCTTCTTCAAAGCTTTTAAAAAGCAGACTTAGGAATAAACAGAACAGTGTTGTACAAAGTCAAGAGCATGAACAGAAATTTAGGGGAGATTTGGGGAAATTGGACATTGGAGAAGCTATGAGGCATGAAAGAAACACATGGAAGGGGAATGGGGGGTTTCTAAGAATGTTACTGGGAATTATGCATCCACCACCCCATGATGTTTGAGAAATTCAGTAAAAAACTTTCATTACTTTGTAATTGGACTATGTTCCTTTGACCATGATACACCCAGAAACTGTTGCATTCAGTTGAATATGAAAGGTGGCTAACAGGAGGAGACAGGGTTTTCAACATGGCTACTGAATGATTTGGGGCATCTTTAATTAGGATAAAAAAAAAAAACAGCAGAAAGAGTGCTTAGGGGATAGAGGGTACTGATTTTCAGCTCTGTTTTTTGCTTTGGGCAATTTAAATTCAACATGTCATTTTAATCTGGGGGGGAGTTAACAACTTTATTGAGGTATATAGCACACACACCATACAATTCATCCACTTAAAATGTATATATAATTAAATGTATGTTAGTATATTCACAGACTTGTGCAAACCACCACCATCAATTTTAGATTGTTTTTATCACCTCAGAAAGAAACCCTGGACCCTCTAGCTATCACTCCCGAATCCCTCCCCTATTCTTGCAGCTTTAGGCAACCACTAATATCCACGAATATATTTTTTGTCTTTATGGATTTACCTATTCTGGACATTTCATAGAAGTAGAATCATATCATACATGGTCTTTTATGACTGAATTTTTTCACTTAGCATATTTTCAAGGTTCATCCATGGTGAAGCAAGTGTCAGTATTTCATTCTTCTTTATGACCAAATAATATTCCATCATATGAATGTACTGCATTTTCTTTATTCATCAGTTGGTGGATTTGTTTCCTCTTTTTGGCTATATGAACAATGCCACTAAGAACATTCACATAAAGGGCAGAAGACCTGAATAGACATTTTTCCAAAGAAGACATCCAGATGGCTAACAGACACATGAAGAGATGCTCAACATCACTCATCATCAGAAAAATACAAATCAAAACCACAATGATATACCGCCTCACACCAGTCAGAATGGCTAAAATTAACAACACAGGAAACAACAATGTTGGCGAGGATGCAGAGAAAGGGGAACCCTCTTACGCCGTTAGTGGGAATGCAAGCTGGTGCAGCCACTCTGGAAAACTGTATGGAGGTTCCTCAAAAAGTTAAAAATAGAGCTACCCTATGACCCAGCAATTGCACTCCTGGGTATTTACCCAAAGAATACAAAAATACAGATTTGAAGGGATACATACACCCCGATGTTTATAGCAGTATTTCAACAATAACCAAACTAGAGAGAGCCCAAATGTCCATCGACTGATGAATGGATAAAGATGTGGTATATATATATATGTACACACACACACACACACACACACAGTGGAATATTACTCAGCCATCAAAAGAGTGAAATCTTGCCATTTGCAACAACACAGATGGAACTAGAGGGTATTATGCTAAGCGAAGTAAGTCAGTCAGAGAAAGACAAATACCGTATGATTTCACTCATATGTGGAATTTAAGAAACAAAACATGAACATAGGGGAAAGGAATTATTATTTGACTTTTTGATTATAGCCATTCTAGTGGGTGTGGTTTTAATTTGCATTTCCCTGATGACTAATAATGTGCATCATCTTTTCCTGTGCTTATTGGCCATTTGTACATCTTCTTTGGAGAAATGTGTACACAGATACTTAGCCCATTTTTAAACTGAGTTATTTGTCTTTTTATTGCTGAGTTGTAAGAGTTCTTTATATATTCTAGGTACAAGTCTCTTATCAGATATATGATTTGCAAATATTGTCTCCTATTATATGGGTTGTCTTTTCACTTTCTTGACAGTGTCCTTTGAAGCACAAAAGATTTTCACCTTGATGTAAGTCCAATTTATCTCTTTTTGTCTTTTGTTAACATGTTGATTTTTAAGGACTAATCATTAATGAACGAACTATCTTATTTTTTTGCTATTATGTATACTTTTAAAAAATATCTTGCCATTACTGAAAATTTTAGTCTACATATACATCCCATACCTTGATAAAAACTGCTGTTAGATTTATAATGCAGTGCCACGTTATAAAGAAATAGTAATGTAGTGTTTTTCTTAATAATCATGACCTATCAGGGGCACCTGGGTGGCTCAGTCGGTTAAGCGGCTGCCTTCGGCTCAGGTCATGATCCCAGGGTCCTGGGATCGAGCCCCACGTCAGGCTCCCTGCTCGGTGGAGAGCCTGCTTCTCCCTCTCCCTCTGCCTGCCTCTCGGCCTACTTGTGCTCTCTATCTCTCTGTCAAATAAATAAATAAAATCTTTAAAAAAATAATCATGACCTATCAGTTATTTTTTAATTTGACCCATGCCTTAGTTCTAGAGTTTGATTAGTACATATCTTTATAACTTGCTCCAAATTCTATCAGACCTTTCCCATCACTAGCACAGGTTCAAAGTGTTTTTTTACCTAGCATGAAATGTTTAAAAAATCTTTGCACTTTTCCTCCTCTTCTTGAATCCTGTGGTATTTCAATTGAAGGAATCAAATTGTCTATTAGTTGTTAAAGTCAATCTTTTCCTCCACATCCTAAAGCTGAGAGAGAGAAATGTTTATTTAGATATGCTAAGTCTCCAAGAACACACACACACACACACACACACACCCTCCCTTTATGAAGTCTTTCTGATCAGAAATTTCACTTTGCTTTAGAAAGCTCTCCCCAATTTCAGAAGTTACTGCTGGCTGGGCCGAATTTCAGGTGATATGTGATAGCATTTCCTTGTTTCATTTTTAAGCAATACTTAGAACTCAGAAACTGCTGCCTTTATAGAATTTTCAGTTACAAATCCCATCAGATTAGAACATCCAGTGAAATTTAAAGAGTGCTTTTAATGTATTTGTTCACATTATTCCTAACTCAAGTGTAGGAAATCTTGTAACTCGAATCCCTCTTTCATTACAAACCCACCCATAAGAAGGTCTTATCCCTTTTTTTCTTCATGGAAATAGGTTTTAACTGATACATTTACTCAGGGCTTAGATGTTTGCATGTCTCTATTGATATCTGTGTGAAGAAATGTATTTCAGATTGTGAAACTAATGTTTTGTTGATTTGTTTCAAAATCTTCCAAAGGAATAGGATTTATCTCCTTTAGTATTTTCACCTGGAAGGGACACAACACTGTTGAGAAGAGCTAAGGTAGGCTATTGAAAATAGCACTGAGGCTGATCATCTGCATCACCTGAGTAGCCTCTAAAAGTCTGGCTCGGGCAGCCGAGTCCCTAGCTTACAGGATGAGACTCCACAGCTTGGCTGTTAAGAGCAGTGGCTCAGACTGGAAAAAACCAGACGAGGTGAAATATTAAAGGTGTAATGAAGACCTGCAGTCTAAGTGGTGGCTTACTGGAGCAGTGGGGATCAGAAGCCGTAAAACTTGCATGCGATGACCAACTGGTGAGAGAAGGATGTATGTGTGCGTATTTCGAGAACTGAAAAGACTGGAGCATAATGTAAGGTACCTCACTGAGTCTTTTCACCTTTCCCTGCTCCCCCCACACTTTAGGAATATATTTTTAAAATCTATTTATTAATATTTTAAAATGTACAACTCAAAGGGGAAGCTAGCTGATCTATGCTGTTGTTTAAATTCAAAATGTATGTAAATATTTAGTACAATGGTCGTTTCCAAACCTTAGTCTTCATTAGATCATCTGAAGAGTTTTAAAAACATACAGATCCATAGGTCCCATCTCTTTTATTGGATCAGAATCTCTGCTGATGGAGCCTGGATACGTGTTTGTGTAGAAAGCTCTCCAGGTGATTATGAGTAGCAGACATCCCTGCTTCTGGGCCAGCACAGGTGAAGTAAGTCAAGTCTCCATGTTTTCACATTTTTCATCAAATAACACTGAGAAGCTAGAATCTAAAATGCAGTTGGAATGATGCCTTGCAGTAGTGGTCCTCAAAAATATTCGTTAGAAATCTTTGTTCAAAGAAATGTTAGCTTGGTTTGTAAAATGGAGAACAGCAAGAAGATAAACTGGAATTACTCCATTTGGTGGCGAGGGGAGGGGGTTAGGTCGAGGTACTGGAGATGAGCTACATCTGCCCCCTGGTGGAAAGAAGACCGGGAAGGAACCCCCAGGGCTGTGAGGGGGCGTTTACAAATCTAAGTTTCATTTATTTCTCTGCTTCTGCCTTTCCCACTGGGGATTCCCAGTTTCGGTCGACATCTCCATTCTTGCTCTCGGGAATCAGAACCAAGACGTCAGGAGGCTGCCTGTTAGGGGGTCCCTATTACCCCCACCTTTCTCCTTTCTTCTTTCTTGGGACATAAAGCCCTTGATGCCCTAGACATGGTCCTTATTCTCAGGCAATAGGCACCAGCCTGGATTTTTAACTCTTGATCTTTCCTGGTGAACCAAGCTGGACAAGATAGAAGGAAAGATGATGGTTCAAACTAAGCAGCTTTAGATGCCTCTCCCCAGGCTTCACTCTTTCCAGTGAGCTTCTAAATGCCTTCTCTTCACACAAATCTCTCAGAAGGCTCAGTCCTACCAGTTCTCCAATATTCATAACCTCTTTACTTCTAGTAGAGGCTCTACTCCCTAATATCTTGATGGCTTCATGTTAGAAATGGGGGGAGACTTAGATCAATACAACCTCCTGCAGCCTCTGCTCCCTGGGCTATTATCTCATCTAGTTTTAGTTTATCAGTAATTACTATCCACTCTGTTCTGTGGTCTTTCCAGCCTCCTCCATCACTCTGTCCTATGATGTCCTGGTAATCACGTCTTCACCCAGAGGAGGTTGGAGCCAGGAGGATAGGCTTGGGTTTTATGGCAGCTCCTCAGCTCTGGTGGTGACCAGCATCACATGTGTGACTTTGGAAAAGTCACTTGGCTGCTCTGGAGCTGACAGCTCACCTGCAAAATGGGTCTAGATTAGGTAATCCCCAAGCACTCTTTAGTTTAACAAAATGGTACTACTTCATCTATGATTCTTCCTTCTTCTTTTCCCTCCTATTGTATCAGTGGTAAGATCACCTCTTCCCCCATTTCAGTAAGTACATTAGCTGTCTAATCCAGTGTTCTCCATTTCCTTCCCTAGTCAAGAACTTCAAATTGCCAAATACATTTTTCTAAACACTTCTTTTTGTTTTGATATTACTCTAATCAGAAATCTACAATGGCTTGCCAGTTCCTGCCAAACAAGACATTAATCTTTTGTCTGGTATTTCAGAGTCTCCGCAGACTGATCTGAACTTAACATTTCCAAACTTATGTTCCATTCCTCTCCCATTAGGAGCTCTTCTCCTGGCCCAAACTGTTCTAGTCATTCTTTCCATAATTGTTTTACACCTCTTCATCTGAATCTCTTCCAAAATATCTTCTTTCTTACTCATGTTTAAATCTTACCTTCAGTAAAGACCAGCTACCATCCTGTGCTTGATGGGGAGTTCCCTCTGCCTCTGCCAGCCTGTAATGGTCTTTGGTCCCACTGAAGTAATTAAGGCTCCCTGCCCGCATGACTTTTGGTTTTGACTAAGACCTTCTAGGCAACTATATCTTTGAAGACCTGGATGATATTGGATTATTATTCATTCCTCCTCAATGTATAGTTCAGTATTTTGTACAAAATGTGTGCTCAATTCACAGAATCTATTGACTATCAGATGCTTATTTATTTGTTACCTAGAAATACAAGTCCATGCACACATGCTCATGCACACACACAGACTGCAAGCTTCTCTCTGGGGTCAGGTGAAAGACTGTCTAGAGATCAGTCTGATTTGTAGAATCTTAGAAAACGTTATCAGGGTTCTATTAGTCAGGAGTAGCTCTTAAGGAGTAGCTTAAACAAAAACAAGTATGTACTGGCCTCTGTGATGGGGAATTCAAAAGAGATTTCAGACGCAGCTGAATTTAGGGATTCCAGTGTGTCCCAGCTCTGATTTTAGTCCATGTTGATTTCCTCTTCAGACAAGTTCTTTCCACATTTTGATAAAATAACCCTTGGCAACTTCAGGGTGAAGCAGTCTTACAACGAGCAATCTCAGAGAACAGCTGCTTTCCAACAGCACGGTGACCTGCTCTTTGACAACTGCTTTCTTACCTCTGATGCCCCTGGACCTGCTTTACTACACTCATGTAGCAGGGGACACCTCATGACAGCACCCAAACCCTTGGCAATCCCCATTTCTCCTAATCCCACCTCAGAAATGGCAACCAATCCAGAAATGATGGCCACTTCCTAGACCAGCCTCAGAATCCTTTAGTGGGACCCTCACCTTACATAAGATGTTTTCTTCTTGCTGAGTGGCATGTCACGATTCCTGTGATGTCATTTTATTAGTCAACTTGACTGGGCTAAGGTATGCCCAGACAGCTGATAAATCATCATCTCTGAGTGTGTCTGTGAGGGTATTTCCAGGAGAGAGAAGCATTTGATTCAGTAGACTGAATAATAAAGAAGATCCACCTTCACCAATGCGGGCAGGCATCGTCCAATCCACTGGGGGCCCAAACAGAACAAAAAAGCAGAAGAAGGGCCAATTCTCTCTTTTCCTGAACTGGAACATCATCTTCTCCTGCCCTTGGACATCTGAGGTCCAGGTTCTTGGATCTTCAGACTCAGACTGAATTATACTACTGGCTTTCCTGGTTCTCATGTTAACAGGCAGCAGACTGTAGGATGTCTCAGCCTCCACAACTGTATAAGCCAATTCCTGTAATGAATCTTCTCTACATAGAAACCTACATAGAAATTCTATCCTGTTTTTCTGGAGAATCTTGACTAATACCATTCTTATGCAGTGCCCTCCCTCATTGCAAATCAATACATCTGATTTTGTCAGACTATAAATTTGTGCTTTGTGGTCTCTAGCTAATTAAATTTTAACAGAGACATGGGAGGAACGAGTCTATATGTATAACTTTTACCCAAATTAGTTCTTAGAGGATGTTTTCTGATTATATTTTCTTGTGAGATTTTGACTTCTTGTGTTATGCAGCACCTGTCCATTTTTTAAATTTTATTATTTTAATCACCATACATTACATCATTAGTTTTTGATGTAGTGTTCCATGATTCATTGTTTGCATCTAACACCCAGTGCTCCATTCAATATGTGCCCCCTTTAATACCCATCACCAGGCTAACCCATGCCCCCACCTCCCTCCCCTCTAGAACCCTCAGTTTGTTTCTCAGGGTCCATAGTCTCTGATGGTTCATCTCCACCTCCTATTTCCCCCCTTCATTTTTCCCTTCATGCTATCTTCTTTTTTTTTAACATATAACCTATTATTTATTTCAGAGGTACAGGTATATGATTCAACAGTCTTACACAGTTCACAGCGCTCACCATAGCACATACCCTCCCCAATGTCTATCACCCAGCCACCCCATCCCTCCCACCCCCCACCACTCCAGCAACCCTTAGTTTGTTTCCTGAGATTAAGAATTCCTTATATCAGATCATATGATGCATCTATCCATTTTTACTGGAAACTCTCCACATGGATCTGAATGCTTTTAACTTGTATCACCAAGGACATATCTAGCATCACACAAAAGCCAAGGTTATATTGTCCTACCAGTCCCAATTCCATATAACTAATTTTCAACACAAAAACCTAATGTATATAGGAATGTGGAAAGGTAGGTGAAGGTCAAATGAAAAGTGAATGTGGCAGACTAAGACAGAGTGACTGTTGGCAGCCCAATATAGATCTTATCCATCTGATTATCTTTCTTCTAGAAGTTTTTCCTTTACTACTAAGTTCAAGTTATCTATCCTGCTTATCAAACCAACTTAGCAGCTTAAAGTAACTATTTCATCATCTTTATGGATTCTATGGGTCAAGAATTAGGAAAGAATACAATGCAGATGGCTTATCTTTGTTCACAATATTTGGAGCCTCAGCTGAAATGACTCAAAAGCTAGGGGTAAGGATTCTGGGGAGCAAATATCAGGGGGAGGTCTTGTCATTCACATGCCTCGCAGTTGACACTGGCTGTTTGTTGAGGCTCTAGGCCAGAATGCCTCTTCAGGTAGACTATGCTTCTTTTTACCATGATGGCCTCAGATTTTCCCATGACAGATGAGAGCACTAAAGGTCAGTGTCTCAAGAAGACAAGTCATGAACTGTGTTGCCTTTGATGGCCTAGTCTAGCGTATAGCATAGTATCCTTTCCAGTGTACTCTATGGGTCTATCAGTCACGTGTCCTCCCACATTCAAGGGGAAGCTATAGCTTCCACCCCTTGGTGGTACAGATGTCAAAGAATTTGTGGGCATGTTTTAAAATTAACACAATTAATGACAAAGATAATTATCTCCCACCCCTTCACCCCACACCTCCACCCTCTGTCTTTATAAGTATCCTGGTGATTTCTGTCATGTTCAATACATGGTTAAATATGCTACATAAATTACAATGGTGTAGTGGTGTCCATCCAGGGATTCCTTCTGGAACCCATGACTCTTTTGGGACATACAGATCATAGTTTGGATATTTTTACATTTAGATTCAACTAAAACTGAATTTACTGAGAAAAGTATTCTTTCAAAGAGTTGGATTTAATTCACATTAACTTTAACTGGGGACTGAAAAACAGTTGTGTCCCATTGAGCAACTTGAGTAATGGGGGGTTGGCTTCCATTGTGAACTGCTGTAATGCCTTTTTAGTTGAGCATTAGGGTAGAGTTTAGGGAAAACAAGTCTATCTTTGTTGTTAGCAAAGTACTAATTAAAGAGAGAAGTGCTTACCTATCAGTAGCTCTGACAATGTGAATCTCTGGGCAGTGGGAGAAGATTATTGAAAGATGGAACCAGTTAATAAGTGGTTTTGGACTTGGATCACACAAGAAATAAAAGAACAGTAACTAGATTCCAGCAGAGACAAATGAGATTGATTCAGTAGTCTCAGTATATTTATAATGTCAGTAAAATTTTTAAAAAAGGAGAATTTGGTGAACTTTCTAGGGGAGTGTTTTACTAGGAGAATCCACTTTAGTGTTAAAGGAATTTTTATTGGTCTTCATCCAAAACTTTTAGAAGCAAGTAAGGCTTTTGAATTCTAAGCAGAAGGCTAAGCAGTTTGGTGGAGGAAGAAATGACAGACTTGTTTTTACAAAGATAATAAAATTATTTCCTTCTGGGAAAACAAAACATTATCAGATAAAATATTTCTGAAATTGTTTTCCTCTTTATATTACTTGTTAGTATTGCTCACAAGATAGGCATCACAATTCCCCAAAGTTCTTAGTGGATGACAGTTACACAACATTGCGTGTGAAGATTTTCTGTATATGTATTTCATGATCATGAACATGATCTTCTTCCTCCTCATCATAAATGGTTGAAACTAAAAACCAATCCAATGTTAATAAATTAGATATCTGATTTAGCATTTTTCTTTTGACAAGAAAAAATTTTTTAACTGTTTTGTAACGGATGGTAATTAAGCTTATTGTGGTAGTCATTTCATAATATATGCATAAATGATTATGTTGTACACCTAAGACTAATACAATGTTTTGTATCAAATCTCAATAAAAAGAATACAGTAAAATTTTTAAAAATTAAAAATAGTACTATTTCTATGATCCAGCAATCCCACTTCTGGGTATTCATCCAAAGGAAATGAAAACAGGATCTCAAAGAGGTATCTACACTCCCATGTTCACTGTAGCATTAATCACAATAGCCAAAATATGGAAATAACCTAAGTGTACATCAACAGTTGAATGGATAAAGAAGGTGCGGTGCATGTGTGTGTGTGTGTGTGTGTGTGTGTACATACATACATATATATTTTAATATTCAGCTATGAAAAAGAAGGACATCCTGTCATTTGCGACAAAATGAATGGACCTTGAAAGCATTGTACTGAGTGAAGTAAGTCAGTCAAAGACAAAGGCTGCATGATATCACCTATATGTGGAATCCAAAAAAGCCTAACACATAGAAACACAGAATAATGGTTACCAAAGTGTAGGGGTGAGGGAAATACTGGTCAAAGACTACAAACTTCCAGTTATAAGATGAATAAGTTCTGGAGATCTAAATTTCAGAATAATGATTATAGTTAATAATACTGTTTATATACTTGAAAGTTGCCAGGAGAATAAAAATTAGATGTTCTTACCACAAAGAAGAAATAGTATTTAGGTGATATGATACAGGTGTTTGCTAATGCTATGGTCATAATTGCTTTGCAATACCTAAGTGGATTAAATCAACACATTGCACACCTTAAACTTGCACATTATATCTCAATACAGATGGGGGAAAACATACAATTATCTACATGATATTTACTCATGTAATGCTTTCCTTCATGTATGAATATATATATCCCATATTTGCATGATAACTTGACAAAAAAGAGTAAATATAATACCATCAAGGTGAATCTTTGCTGTTTGCGTTGCCCAGCATTCATTCTCCTTCCTCTCAGGAAGAGTTCCCTAGTTGTTTGGGTCTCCTCTATGTCCACACAGCCCATGTGCTCAGAGGAGGCTCACCCTACTGTCAGCATCAGGGATTGTGTCTAGTAGGCTTAAATCAATCAGCACAACTTTTCTGTCTGGCCACAGTGATTAGTACAGGAATGCGCACAGGACCCAGATTGGGCCAGTGAGAAGCAAGGAGATGGGGCTGAGAAATTCTCTTTCACAGGCACTTTCCCCTTCTGAGAGCATCCCCAGAAACCCTCCTTTGTGATGTAAAGAGGCAAAAAAAAAAAAGAGGACAAAGCCTACATCACAGAGGTCAAAGCAGAGAAATCGAACTAAGGCGTAGATAACAGTATGAAATTTCTGGTTCAACCCATCCCCAAAACCTTGGACTCTAAATTTCCCTTAGCCAACACATTCCCATGGTAGCTTAAGCCAGTTTGGATGGAAATTTCTGTTTCAGCACAGAGTCCTAAATGTGTCATAGGCTAAAATATTCAGTAAAAAGAAGAGCAAGATACTTAGCTGAATTGATCATCTTATTTAAATATAAAGTTCCATCCTTGTTGTTGCAAATGGCAAGATTTTTTTTTTTTTGATGGTTGAGGAGTATTCCATCTTTTGCCCATTTTAAAAGATGAATTCTTTTTTTTGAGTTGAATTATTTATATGTCCTAGATATAAAACCTGTATTAGATGTATGATTTGTAAATATTTTCTCCAGGTATGTGGCTTGCTTTTTGTTCTCTTAATGCTGTGTTTTGAAGAGCAGAAGTTTTTCATTTTCATGAAGTACAATTTATCAATTTTTCCTTTTCTGGATTGTCCATTTGGTGTCATATCTCAGAAATCTTTGCCTAAACCAAGGTCATGAAAATTTTCTCTTACGTTTTCTTCCAGAAGTTTTCTATCATTAGGATTTACATTTAGGTGTCTGATCCATTTTAAGTTAAATTTTGTATACAGTGGAAGGTATAGATCAAAGTTACTTTTTCTTTGGCCTATGAATATTTAAGTTGTTCCAGCACCATTTGTAAAAATAATCTATTCTTTCTCTGCTGAATTGGCTTTGCACCTTGGTCAAAAGACAAAGGTGTATATACGTGAGTAGGTTTATTTATGTACCATCTGTTCTGTGTTATTGATATATCTGTCTATCTTTACAGTACTACACTGTCTTAATTATTGTATCTTTGTGAAAAATCCTGAAAGTAGTGTTAATTCTTCAACTCTGTTCTCCGCCCCTCCAGTTTTATTGAGAAATAATTGATGTTTAATATATAATGATGGTTTGATTTACATATATTGTAAAATGATTGCAATAGTTCTAGCATACATTCATCATCTTATATAGATATATTAAAAAGAAAAGAAAAACAAATTCTTCTTGTGATGAGAACTCTTAAGATCTACTCTTAACAACTTTCCTATATATCCTACAACAGTGAAAATGATAGTCCTCATGTTGTACATTATATCTCTGGTTATTTATCTTATAACTGAAAGTTTGTATCTTTTGACCACCTTCCTTAAATTCCCCTTCTCCAACCCTCTCCTCTGGCAACCATAGATTTGATCTCCTTTTTCTATGAGTTTTGTGGTTTCTTTCTTTCTTTTCTTTCTTTTCTTTCTTTCTCTCTCTCTCTCTCTCTTTTCTGATTCCACATATAAGTGAGATCATACAGTATTTGTCTTTCTCTATCTGACTTTTAGCATAATGCCTTCAAGGTCTATCCATGTTGTTCCGAATGGTAGGATTTCTTCATTTTTTATGGCTGAATAATATTCCATTATATTCCATAAACATGTGCACACATATACCACAGCTTCTTTTTCCATTTATCCCTTGATGGACACTTAGGTTGTTTCCGCATCTTGGCTATTCTAAATAATGCTGCCATGAACACAGGCCTACAGATACTATTTCCAGTCAGTATTTTCACTTTCTTTTGTTGTATTCCCAGAAGTGGAATTGCTGGGTCATATAGTAGTTCTATTTTAAATTTTGAGGAACTTCCATACTATTTTCCATAGTGGCTGTACCAGTTTATAATCCCACCAACAGTGCACAAGCGTTCCTTTTTCTCCACATTCATGCCAGCATTTGTTATCTCTTGTGCTTTTGATGATGGCCATTCTAACAGGCATGAGATGATATTTCGTTGTGTTTTAAATTTGCATTTCCCTAATGACTAGTGATGCTGAGCATCTTTTTATGTATTTGTTGGTCATTCATATATCTACTTTGGAAAAATGTCTGTTCAGTTTCTTTGCACATTTTTAAAGGATTTTTTTCTATTGAATGGTATGAGTTCTTTATATATTTTGGATATTAACCCCTTATCAGATTTATGGTTCACAAATAATTTTTACTATTCCATATGTTGTCTTTTCACTTTGTTGATGGTTTCTTTTGCTGTGCCAAAGCTTTGCAGTTCAATGTAGTCCCACTTGTGTAATTTTGATTTTGTTCCTTGTGTTTTTGACATGATTTCCAAAAAAATCACTATATATCAGGGTCTTTTGTGGTTCAGTATATTTTAGGAGTGTTTTTTCTATTTTTGTAAAAAATACCATCAGAATTGTGATAGAGTTTACATTGAATCTATAGATGGCTTTTGGTAGTGATTAACATTTTAACATATTAATTCTTTCTGTCTATAAATACAGAATACCCTTTCATTTATTTGATTTCTTTCATCAGTGTCTTACAGTTTTCACAGTAGAAACTTCCTTGGTGAAATTTATTCCTTGGTATTTTATTCTTTTGAAGCAATTGTAAATGAGACTGTTTTCTAAATTTTCTGATAGTATATTATTAGTGTATAGAAATGCAACAGATTTTTGTATATAGATTTTGTATCCTGCAATTTTATTGAATTTGTTGATTAGTTGTAATAGTTTTTTGGTTGAGTGTAGGATTTTTCTATCTATAAAATCATGATCTGCAAATGGAGACAACTTTACTTCTTTCTTTCCAATTCTGTTAACTGTTAACTTTTTTCTTTCCTAATTGCTCTACTAAGACTTCTAGTACAATGTTGAATAAGAGTGGTGAGATTGGACACACTTGTCTGGTTGCTAATATTAGATGTGTTCTTTTTGAAGTTGTTTGGCTATTCCAGGTCCTTGTACTTTGTATGGATTTTAGAATCACCTTCTAAACAAAAACACCTGCGGGGATTTTGCTTTAAATTGTATTAAATGTACACATCAATTTGGAGAGAACTGACATCTGAACAATATTGAGTATTATAACTCTTGAACAGAGTATTTGTTTCTACTTAATTAGGTCTTATTTATTTTCTGTCAGAAATATTTTTGTGGTTTTAATGTACAGATCTATACACCTTTTGTCATATTTCTGTCTAAATATTTCACATATTTTGATGCTATACAAATGGTAGTTTTAAATTTCAATTTCTGATTCTTTGTTATAGAAATATAATTGATTTAAAAATTGTTTTTATTGACATAAAACATATTAGTTTCAGGTGTACAACATAATGATTCAATATATGTATATGTCATGAAATAGTTACCACAAAGAGTCTGGTTAACTTCCATCACCAAACATAGTTATAATTTTTTTTTCTTGTGATGAGAACTTTTAAGATTTACTCTCTTAGCAAACTTTCAAGTATGTAACACAATAGTATTAACTATAGTCATCATGCTGTACATTATATCTCCAGGATTTATTTTATATACGTGGCAACCATCAAGCTATTCTCTGTATCTATGAGTTCATTAAAAAGATTTTTTTATTCCACGTACAGGTGAGATCATACAGTATTTGTCTTTCTCTGAGTTATTTCACTTAGCATAATGCCCTAGAAATCTATCCTTGTTGTCATAAATGGCAGGACTTCCTTCTTTTTATGGCTGAATAATATTTCATTGTATATACCCCGTCTTCTTTATCCATTCATTTAGCAATGGACATTTTTGTTTTTCTGTCTCGACTACTGTAAATAATACTGCAGTGAACAGGGGAGTGCAGCTATCTTTTTGAGTTGGTGTTTTTATTTCCTTTGGATAAATACCCAGAACAGGACTTGCTGGATCACATAGTAGTTCTATTTTTAATTTTTTAAGGAACATCCATACTATTTTCCATTGGGGCTGCACCTATTGACATTCCCTCCAACAGTATGCAAGAATTCTCTTTTCTCCACATCTTTGCCAACCCTTGTTATCTCTTATCTTTTAAATAAAGCCATTCTAATAGGTGTGAGGTATTACCTCATTATGGTTTGGATTTTTATTTCCCTGGTGATTAGTAATCTTGAGTATCTTTTCATGTGCCTGTTTGCCATCTATATGTCTTCTTTGGAAAAAAAAATGTCTATTCAGAGTCTGTGTCCATTTTTAAATTGAATTGTTGGCATTGAGTTGTGTGAGTTCTTTATAAATTTTGGATATTAACCCCTTATCAGATATATCATTTGCAAATATCTTCTCTTATTCAGTACATTGCCTTTTCATTTATTGATGATTTCCTTCACTGTGCAAAGCTTTTTAGTTTGATGTAGGCCCATTTGTTCATTTTTGCTTTTGTTGCCCTTTGCTGAGGAGATAGATCCAGAAAAAAATATAGCTAAGACCAATGTCAAAGACTGTACTGCCTATGTTTCTTTTAGGAATTTTATGGTTTCAGGTCTTACATTTAGGTCTTGAATCCGTTTGGGGTTTATTTTTGTGTGTGGTGTAAGAAAGTGGTCCAGGTTCATTCTTGTGCACATAAGTATCTAGTTTTCCCAGAGCCATTTATTAGAGACTGTTTTTTGTCCATTTTGTAGTCTTGCCTCCTTTGTCATAGGATAAATGACCATGTAAGTGTGGGTTTATTTCTGGACTATTATGTTCTATTGATCTGTGTGTGTGTTTTTGTGCCAGTACCATATTATTTTGATCACTATAGCTTTGTGTGCAATTTAAAATCATGGAGTATGGGGGTGTCTGGGTGGCACAGTTAGGCTCTTGATTTCAGCTCAGGTTGTGATCTCAGGGTTGTGAGATCAAGCCCTGCCTCGGGATCTGTGCTCAGTGCAGAGTTTGTTTAAGACTCTCTCTCCCTCTGCCCTTCCCCTCCCCGCTCTTGAATAAATAAATCTTAAAAAAATAAAATAGAGTCATGGAGCATGATATGTCCAGCTTTGTTCTTCTTTGTCATGGTTTCTTTTGCTATTTGGGGTCTGTTTTGGTTCCATACAAATTTTGGGATTATTATTCTATTTCTGTGAAAAAAGTCAATGGAATTTTGGTAGGGATTGCATTGAATCTGCAGAATGCTTGGAGTAGTGTGGCTATTTTAACATTAATTCTTCCAATGCATGAGCATGGTATATCTTTTAATTTATTTGTGTCAGCTTTAATTTCTTTCATCATTGCCTTATAGTGTTCCGGGAATAGTTTTTTGGATTTTTTTTTTTTTTATCCTTGATTAAAGTTGTTTCTAGGTATTTTATTCTTTTTGAGCAATTGTAAATAGAATTGTTTTGTTAACGTCTGTTTCTGATAGTTCATTTTGGTGTACAGAAATACAACCAATTTCTGTATGTTAATTTTGTGTCCTGCAACTTCATTCTAATAGTTTTTTGGTAGAGTCTAGGTTTCCTATATATGATATCATGTCATCTGCACATAGTGACAGTTTTGCTTCTTCCTTATCTGTTTGGATGGCTTTTACTTCTTTTTCTTATCTGATTCCTCTAGCTAGGATTTTCAATACTATGTTGAATAAAGGTGGGAAGAGTGGCATCCTTGTCTTGTTTCTGATTTTAGAAGAAAAGCTTTCAGCTTTTTATCATTGAATATAATATGAGTTGTGGGTTTGTTATCTATGGCCTTCATTATATTGAGGTTGTTTCCATTATATACACTTTGTGAGAGTTTTTATCATAAATGGATGTTGAATTTTGTCAGATGCTTTTTCTGTGTCTGTTGAGATGATCATATGACGTTTAGCATTCATTTGTTAACATGGAGTATCACGTTGATTGATTAGTGGTTATTGAAACATCCTTGCCTCCCTGGAATAAAACCCACTTCATCATGGTGTATGATTCTCTTAATGTATTGTTGAATTAGTTTTGCTAATATTTTGTTAAGGATCTTTCCATCTATGTTCTTCAGGGATATTAGCCTGTAATATTCTCTTTTTGTGGTACCTTTGTCTGGTTTTGGTTTCAGGGTAATGCTGCCCTCGTGGAATGAGTTTGAAAACATTTCTTCCCCTTCAATTTTTTTAAAAATAGTTTAAAAGGGATCAGCATCAATTCTTCTTTAAATGTTTGGTAGAATTCATCTGTGAAGCTCTACAATCCTGAACTTTTTTTGGTTGTGAGTAATCAGCTGATTATTGATTCAGTTTCATTACTTGTAATTGGTCTGTTCAGATTTTTTATTTCTTCCTGATTCAATTTTGGAAGATTGTATGTTTCTAGGAATTTATCCATGTCTCCTGGGTTGTCCAATTTGTTGGTATATAATTGTTCATAGTAGTCTCTTACAATCTTTATTTCTGTAGTGCTGGTTCTAACTTCTCTTTCAATTCTGATTTTATTTATGTGGGCCCGCTCTCTTTTTTTAATGATTCTGGCTAAAGGTTTATCAATTTTCTTTATCTTTTCAAAGAACCAACTCCTAGTTTCATTGATCTTTTCTATTGTTGACTTTTTTTTCTCTGTATCTGTTCTAATCTTTATTTTGTCCTTCCTTCTACTAATTTTGTTGTTTCTATTTCTATTACCTTTCATGTGAGGTTAGATTGTTTACTTCAGACTTATTTCTTGAGATAGGCCTGTATTGCTATAAACTTCTCTCTTAGAACTGATTTTGCTGCATCCTATAGACTTTGGAACATTATGTTTCCATTTTTATTTGTCTCAAGGTATTTTTTAATGTCCTCTTTGATTTCTACATTCAACTCCTTGGTTGTTTATTAGCATGTTGTTTGTCCTCCATGTATTTGTGTTTTTTTCCAGTTTTTTTCTTATAATTGGTTTCTAGTTTCATACTGTTGTGGTCAGAAAAAATGCTTGATATGATTTCTATCTTCTTAAATTCATTGGGACATATTTCGTGACCTAACATGATGTATCCTGGAAAATGTTTCATGTGCACTTGAAAAGAATGTATATTCTGCTGCTTTTGAATGGAATGTTCTCTATATATCTATTAAGTCCATCTGGTCTAATGTGTTACTTAAGGCCACTTTTTCATTATTGATTTTGTGTCTGGATGATCTATCCATTGATGTATGTGGAGTATTAAGTCTCCTACTGTTATGTTATTACTTTCAAGTTCTCCTCTAGTGTTAATATTTGTATTACATACCTTGGTGCTCTTATGTTGGGTACCTAGACATTTAAATTGTTATATGCTCCTATTGGATTGATCTCTTTATTATTATGCAAATCCTTCTTTGTCTCTTTTTACTGTCTTTGTTTTAAAGTCTGTTTTGTCTATATAAGTATTGCTACCCACTTTCTTTTCATTTCTGTTTGTGTGTAATATCTTTTCCATCCTCTTACTTTATTTTTGTTTTATTTAAATTCCAGTTAGTTAACATACAGTGTAATATTATTTCCATCCTTCTACTTTTAAGTCTGTGTGTCTTTCAGTCTGAGGTTAGTTTCTTGTAGGCAGGGTATAGATGGGTCTTTTTATTTTTATCCATTTAGCCACCCTATTTTTATTTTTTTTATTTTTATTTTTATTTTTTTAAAGATTTTATTTATTTATTTGAGAGGGAGAGAATGAGAGACAGAGAGCACAAGAGGGAAGAGGGCAGAAGGAGAAGCAGACCCCCTGCCGAGCAGGGAGCCCGATGTGGGACTCGATCCCGGGACTCCAGGATCATGACCTGAGCCGAAGGCAGTCGCTTAACCAGCTGAGCCACCCAGGTGCCCTAGCCACCCTATTTTTAAAAAATTCTTTATTTGAATTCAATTTAGTTAACAGATACTGTATTATTAGTTTCAGGGGTAGAATTTAGTGATTTATCAGTTGCATATAACACTCAGTGCTCATTGCATCAAGTGCCCTCCTTAATGCCCATCCCCCAATTACCCCTTATGTCTACCCACTACCCCTCCAGCAACCCTCAGTTTCTTTCCTCAGTTCTTTCCTTTCCTTCCCTTCCACTATGTTCATCTGTTTTGTTTCTTAAATTCCACATGTGAGTGAAATCATATGGTATTTGTCCTTGTCTGACTGACTTATTTCACTTAGCATAATACCCTCCAGTTCCATCCACATTGTTGCAAATGGCGAGATCTCATTCTTTTTGATGGTCGAGTAATATTCCATTGTGTGTGTGTGTGTGTGTATATATATATATATATATCACATATTCTTTATCCATTCATCTGTTCCTGGACATGGGGGCTCTTTCTATAGTTTGCCTATTGTGTACATTGCTGCTATAAACATTGGGGTGCATGTGCTCCTTTGAATCATTATATTTGTATATTTTGGATACTGAGTAATGCAATTGCTTGGTCATAGGGTAGCAATATTTTTAACTTTTTGAGGAACCTCCATACTGTTCTCCAGAGTGGCTGCAATAGTTTGCATTCCCACCAAAAGTATAAGAGGGTTCCCTTTTCTCTGCATCCTTGCCAACATCTGTTGTTTCCTGTGTTGTTGATTTTAGCCATTCTGACCACTGTGAGGTTAGGTATCTCATTGTGGTTTTGATTTGTATTTCCCTGATGCCAAGTCATGTTGAACATTTTCTCATGTGTCTGTTGGCTATTTGTAGGTCTTCTTTGGAGAAATGTCTGTTTATGTCTTCTGCCCATTTCTTGACTGGAGTTTTTGGTTTTGGGGTGTTTAGTTTGATAAGTTCTTTACTGATTTTGGATACTAGATGTGACATCTTTATCTGATAAGACATTTGCAAATATCTTCTCCGATTCCATGGGTTGTCTTTTAGTTTTGCTGACTGTTTCTTTTGCTGTGCAGAAGTTTTTTATCTTGATGAAGTCCCAATAGTTCATTTGTGCTTTTGTTTCTCAAGGAGGTTGCTGCCTATGTTCTCTAGGATTTTGATGGATTCCTGTCTCACATTTAGGTCTTTAATCCATTTTATTTTTATGTATGGTGTAAGAAAGTGGTCAAGTTTTGGGGCACCTGGATGGCTCAGTCATTAAGTGTCTGCCTTTGCCTCAGGTCATGATCCCAGGGTCCTGGGATCAAGCCCTGCATCAGGCTCCCTGCTCAGCGGGAAGCCTGCTTCTCCCTCTCCCACTCCCCCTGCTTGTGTTCCCTCTCTTGCTGTCTCTGTCAAATAAATAAAATCTTAAAAAAAAAAAGTGGTCATGTTTCATTCTTTTGCATGGTGCTGTTCAGTTTTCCTAGCACCATTTGTTGAAGATACTGTCTTTTTTCCATTGGATATTCTTTTCCACTTTGTTGAAGATAAGTTGACCATAGAGATGAGGGTCCATTTCTAGGTTCTCTGTTCTGTTCCATTGATCTGTGTGTCTGTTTTTGTGCCAGTACCATACTGTCTTGATGATTACAGCTTTGTAATACAGCTTGAAGTCCAGCATTGTGATGCCTCCAGCTTTGGTTTTCTTTTTCAGCATTACTTTGGCTATTCAGGGTCTTTTCTGGTTCCATACAAATTTTAGGATTGTTTGTTCCAACTCTGTGAAAAATGCTGATGGTATTTTGATAGGGATTGCATTGATGTATAGATTGCTTTGGGTAGCATAGACATTTTGACAATATTTGTTCTTCCAATCCATGAGCATGGAATGTTTTTTCCATTTCTTTGTGTCTTTCTCAATTTCTTTCATTTCTTTCAGTGTTCTATAGTTTTCAGAGTATAGGTCCTTTACCTCTTTGGTTAGGTTTATTCCTAGGTATCTTGTGGTTTTTGGTGCAGTTGTAAATGGGATCAATCCCTTGATTTCTCTTTCTTCTGCCTCATTGGCAGTGTGTAGAAATGCAACTGACTTCTGTACATTGATTTTTTTTATAACCTGTGACTTTGCTGAATTCCTGTATCAGTTGTAGCAATATTTTGGTGGAGGCTTTTGGGTTTTCGTCGTAGAGCATCATGTTGTCTGCAAAGAGTGAAAGTTTTGATTCTTCTTTGCTAATTTAGGTGCCTTTTATTTCTTTTTGTTGTCTTATTGCTGAGGCTAGGACTTGTTGAACAACAGTGGTGAGAGTGGACATCCTTATTGTGTTCCTTACCTTAGGGGAAAGGCTCTCGGTTTTTCCCTGTAGAGGATGATATTCACTGTGGGTCTTTCGTATATGGCTTTTATGATATTAAGGTATGTTCCTTCTATCCCCACATGGTGGGGAATTTTTAATCAAGAAAGGATGCTGTATTTTGTCAAATACTTTTTCTGCATCTCTTGAGAGGATCGTATGTTTCTTGACCTTTCTTTATTAATGTGGTGTATTACACTGATTGATTTGCAGATGTTGAACTACCCTTGCAGCCCAGGAATAAATCCCACTTGGTCCTGGTGAATAATCCTTTTAATGTACTGTTGGATCCTACTGGCTAGTGTTTTGGTGAGAATTTTTGCATCCATGTTCATCAGGGATCTTGGTCTGTAATTCTTTTTCATGGGGTCTTTGTCTGGTTTTGGGATCAAGGTAATGCTAGCCTCATAGAATGAGTTGGGATGTTTTCCTCCCATTTCTATTTTTTGAAACAGTTTCAGAAGAATAGGTATTAATTCTTCTTTAAATGTTTGGTAGAATTCCCCTGGGAGGCCGTCCAGCCCTGGACTCTTGTTTTTTGGGAGATTTTTGATTACTGCTTCAATTTCCTTGCTTGTTATGGGTCTGTTCAGGTTCTCTATTTCTTCCTATTTCAGTTTTGGTAGTTTATATGTTTCTAGGAATGCATCCATTTCTTCCAGATTGCCTAATTTGTTGGCATATAATTACTCATATTATTCTACTATAATTGTTTGTATTTCTTTAGTGTTGATTGTGATCGCCCCTCTTTCATTCATGATTTTATTTATTTGGGTCTTTTCTCTTTTTCATAAGTCTGGGTGGGGGTTTATTAATCTTATTAATTCTTTCAAAGAACCAGCTCCTAGTTTCATTCATCTGTTCTACTATTTTTTTTATTTTTCTATCATTGATTTCTGCTCTAATATTTATTATTTCTTTAATCCTGCTGGATTTCGGCTTTATTTGCTGTTCTTTATCCAGCTCCTTTAGGTGTAAGGTTAGGTTGTGTATTTAAGACTTTTCTTGTTTCTTGAGAAAGGCCTGTATTGCTATATATTTCCCTCTTAAGACTGCCTTTGCTGTGTTCCAAAGGCTCTGAACTGTCATGTTTTCATTTTCATCTGCTTCCATGTATTTTTTTAAATCTTTAATTTCCTGGTTAACCCATTCATTCTTTAGTAGGATGCTCTTTAACCTCCATGTATTTGTGGTTCTTTCAATTTTTTTCTTGTGGTTGACTCCAATTTTAAAGCATTGTGGTCTGAAAATATGCATGGTACAATCTCAATCTTTTTGTACCAGTTGAGACCTGATTTGTGACCCAGTATGTGACCTATTCTGGAGAATGATCCATGTGCACTAAGAAAGAATGTGTATTCTGCTGCATTAGGATGAAATACTCTGAATATATCTGTTAAGTCCATGTGGTCCAGTGTGTCATTCAAAGCACTTGTTTCCTTGTTGATCTTCTGCTTAAATAATCTGTCAATTGCTGTGAGTTGGGTGTTAAAGTCCCCTATTATTGTATTATTATCAATGAGTTTCTTTAATTTTGTTATTAATTGGTTTATATATTTCGTTGCTCCCAAGTTGGGGGCATAAATATTTATGTGTTTGATCTTCTTGTTGGATAGACCCTTTAATTATGGTATAATGTCCTTCTTCATCTCTTATTACAGTCTTTGGTTTGAAATCTAGTTTGTCTGGGGCTCCTGGGTGGCTCAGTCGGTTACACATCTGCCTTTGGTCAGGTCATGGTCCCAGGGTCCTGGGATTGAGCCCCACATTGGGCTCCCTACTTGGTGGGGAGTCTGCTTCTCCCTCTCCCCACTCCCACCCCGCTCATGCTCTTTCTCTCTCTCTCTCTCATAAATAAAATTTTTAAAGTCTTTTAAAAAATAAAGAAAATCTAGTTTGTCTGATGTAATGATGGCTACTCCAGCTTTCTTTTGATGTCCATTGCCATGATAAATGGTTTTCCACCCCCTCACTTTCAACCTGGAGGTCTCTTTGGGTCTAAAATGAGTCTCTTGCAGACAGCATATCGATGGGTCTTGTTTTTTTAATCCAATCAGATATCCTCTGTCTTTTGATTGGAGCATTTAGTCCATTTACATTCAGAGTAATTATTGAAAGATACAAATTTAGTGCCATTGTATTACCTATAAAGTTACTGTTCCTGTAGATTGTCTCTGTTCCTTTCTGGTCTTTGTTACTTTTGGGCTCGCTTTTTGTTCAAAAGATCCTCTTCAGTATTTCTTCCAGGGCTGGTTTAGTGATCAGAAATTCCTTTAGTTTTTGTTTGTCCTGGAAACTCTTTCTCTTTCCTATTTTGAATGACGGCCTTGCTGGATAAAATATTCTTGGCTGCATATTTTTCCCATTTAGCACATTGAAAATATCATGCCAGTTCTGGCCTGTCAGGTCTCTGTGGACAGGTATGTTGCCAGCCTTATGTTTCTACCCTTGTAGGTTAAGGACCTCTTGTCCCAAGCTGCTTTTAGGATTTTCTCTTTATCTTTGAAATTTGCAAGCTTCACTATTGTATGTTGAGGTGCTGACCTATTTTTACTGATTTTGAGGGGGGTTTTCTGTCTCCTGGACTTGAATACCTGTTTCCTTCCCCAGATTAGGGAAGTTCTCAGCTATAATTTGTTCAAATAAACCTTCTGCTCCTCTCTCCCACTCCTCATCTTCTGGGACCCCTATTATCTGGATATTATTTCACTTCATGGAATCGGTGAGTTCTCTAAGTTTCCCTTCATGATCCAGTAGTTTTCTTTCTCTCTTCTTTTCAGCTTCCTTATTTTCCATCATTTTATCTTCTATATCACTGACTCACTCTTCTGCCTCATTCATCCTTGTTTTTATAGCCTCCATTTGGGACTGCATCTTGGTAACAGTGTTTTTAATTTTGACCCGATTAGATTTTAATCTTTTGTTTCTATAGTAAGGGATTCTCTAGTGTCTTCTATGCTTTTTTCAAGCCCAGCTAATATCTTTATAATTGTTGTTTTAAATTCTAGTTCAGACATCTTATATCCATATTGATTAAATCCCTGGCAGTGAGTACTACCTCCTGTTCTCTCTTTTGGGGTGAATTTCTCCATCTCATCATTTTGTTCAGAATAGAAGAGAAGAAAGAAAGAGAAAGAAAACAATAATGACAATGACAACAGAAAAACAAAACAAAACAAACCAGAACACAAAAACAAAAACAAAACAAGAAATAAAACAAGACCAAAAAAAAACTAGATCCTGGGTGTGTTTCCAAAATAAGAAAGAAAGAAAAACTTATATACAAAAATAAAATGAAATAAAAGTACAATGAAAGGAAACAACATACATGTAAAATATATATAACGTACATATAAAAATAAAAATTAAAGAATAAAAAGAGTTGAAAAAATAAGAAAATAACTGAAAAAATAATACTAAAAGACTAAAGAATTAAAAAAAAAAGAATGCTATATATATTTTCTCCAACAGCTGAAGCTTTGTAGCCCTCTATGATCAGTAAACTTGGTGCTAGCCACTTGTTCCTGCTGGTCTTCTGCGGGAGGGGCTCTTGTGCTGATTCTCAGGTGCCTTTGAGTTGTGGACATGCACCTCCTTTGTCAGGGGGCTGGGCTCAGTGTAAGTGGCTCTGGATTCCACTATGTGGCACTGTTTTGCTCCCTGAAGGTTTTCAGCACCAATGGGCAGGATGAATATGGTGGTACCCTGATCTCTAGCCTGGGAGCTGAAAGTTCATGCCCCCCACTCTTCAGTGAGCCCTCACAGAAAAGCTGTCAATCACTCTTGTCTCCCTGGTTTCCATCACAACTCTGTTCACCTGGCTTTTGACCAAGCGTTTTTATCTCGGGCACATGACTGAGTTTCAAACCTCCAAATTTTACCCACTCCTGTGGTGTGGACCCATGCTCTTCCTCCCAGGGGGGAGAGGGGGACTCTCCCCACGTTTCTGCCTTTTGCTGGACTCCTGCCAAGAAAGTGGTCACACAACTGTGTAGCAATTCACAGTTTATGGCAACACTGAGCAGAAAGCCAGCACCCAGACTCACTGTTTTCAGCCAGCTTCCCCACTCTTATGCCTGGAAACTCTGCCCTACTCAGGCACCCTCATTCTTCTTGTGACCTCAGCGATCCTGAGACAACACTGTTCCACCTGGGATTCTGCCTGGCTTTGCCACATAAGCACCTTTAAGCCAGGGACGTACCCCACTGTAGCAGACTTCTAAAAGTCCGAATTTTACACTCTGATGCTTACAATACTTAGGGGTAGCCTCCTTAAGCAGGCTCCCTCCCCACCACCGTATCCCCAGATATATCACCCTAGATTCAAGTCTCCACACCTCCTACCTTCCAAAAAGTGGTCACTTTTGTACTTGTAGAATTGCAGCATTTCTTTTCTAAGATCTCCAATTGATTTTGCAGGTGTTCAGAATGATTTGATAACTATTTAGCTATATCGGAAGGACCAAACTTAGGGTCCCTGACTCCTCTACCATCTTAACTCCACCTGGCCACCCTGTGTTTTTTGATAGGAGCATTTGGTCCATTTACATTTAAAGTAATTATTGATAGGTATGTACTTATTGCCATTTGTTGTTTCCTGGTTGTTTTTATATTTTTTTCTCTATTTCGTTCTTCTTTTGCTCTCTTCCCTTGTGACTTGATGTCTTTAGTGTTATGTTTGGATTCATTTTTCTTTATTTTTGTGTGTCTGTTATTGGTTTTTGGTTTGTGACTACCGTGAGGTTCATATATAACACTATATGTATATAGCAGGTTATTTTAAGTTGATGGTTGCTTAAGTTCAAATGAAATCTAAAAGCAGTACATTTTTATGCCCCCTCTCCCATTTTGTTTTCAATGTCATATTTTACATCTTTTTATTTTGGGGATCCCATAAGTAATTATTATAAATATATTTGACTTTACTACTTTTGTCTTTAATTTTCATGTTAGCTTTATAAGGGCTTGATCCACTGCCTTTACTATCTGTTTGCTTTTACTAGTGAGATTTTTTTTCTTTCTAATTATGGCCTTTCTTTTCCACCTAAAGAAATATGTTTGATATTTGGTTGTGATTAACTCCTTTAATTTAATTTTTCTGGGAAACTCTTTATCTCTTCTTCAGTTCTGAATGATAATCTTGCTAAGTAAAATAGTCTTGGTTGTAGGTTTTTTTCCTTTCAGCACTTTGAATTTATCATGCCACTTTGTTCTGCCTGTGAAGTTTCTACTGAAACATCTGCTGATAATCTAATGGGGTTTCTTTCCCTTGTAGGTACTAGTTACTTTTCTCTTGTTGCCTTTAGTATTCTCTCTTTATGTTTAATTTTTGACAATTCTTAGAGGGAGGAGGGGCAGAGAGAGAGAGAAAATCTTAAGGAGGCTCCACACCCAGCATGAAGCCCAACACAGGGCTCGATCTCATGACCCTGAGATCATGACCTGAGCAGAATTCAAGAGTCAGACTTAACTGACTGAGCCATGCAGGTACCCCTAGTTTTTGACATGTTAATTATAATGTGTTTTCGTGTGAATCTCTTTGAGTTCATCTTGCTTAGGGTTGTGTTTCCTGGACCTGTAAGTCTATTTCTTTCCTCAGGTTATGGAAGTCTTTAGGTATTTTTTCCTCTTTCTTTCTTCTTTTGGTTCAGCTTGGTGATGTCCACTATCCTGTCTTACGGGTCGCTGATCTGTTCTTCTGCATCCTCTACTTTACTTTTGATTCCTTCTAGTGTATTTTTCACTTCAGTTACTGCATTCTTCAGCTCTGATTGGTTCTTTTTTATATTTTCTATCTCTTTATTGAAGTTCTCACTGTGTTGATATATTCTCCCAAGTTTGGTAAGCATCTTTACCGGGTAGATTGTTTATCTCCATTTCTCTTCAGTCTTTTTATGAGGTTTATCTTATTCTTTCATTTGGAACATATTCCTCAGTCTCGTCATTTGGTCTGATTCTTCTATAATTAAGTAGATAATCTATGTCTCCCAGTCTTGAAAGAATGGTCTTATGTACTATGCAGCCCAGATGTGTAATCCCTCTTGGTCACCAG
Source organism: Mirounga angustirostris (assembly GCF_029215605.1). Taxonomy (NCBI): domain Eukaryota; kingdom Metazoa; phylum Chordata; class Mammalia; order Carnivora; family Phocidae; genus Mirounga; species Mirounga angustirostris. The sequence continues at coordinate 64,636,688 of NW_026991717.1, read as the reverse complement.
AACCAGAATCAGGCACTCCAGTGGTGTTCTCTGTGTGGGCTGCATGTGTCCTCCTGTTGTGGCTGGGCTGTGACTGCTCCAGATGCTCTGGTGGGTGGGGCTGGCCCAGGCCCTGCTGACCATAATGCCAGGCCATGAGTGCCCTGGGCACACTGGTGTGCAGGGCTGGCCCCCAGTGTGGCCAGCTGAGACGTCTGGCTGAGACTCTTGTACGTGTGTTGGTAGGTGGTGGTAGCCCACCTCCATGGGCAGGACCCCCTTTGGGAAGGCACTGATCCCATCTGAGGTTGCCCACCAGGTGTAATGGGGTGGGAGCCAGAGAGCTGGCTTTCTTGTCTTTTCTCTGCTGTTAAAACAATAGCTTTCAGCTTTTTACCCTTGAGAGTTATGTTAGCTGTGGGCTTGTCATATATGGTTTTTCTTATGTTTAGGTACATTCCCTCTATACCCACTTTGTTCTTTGTTTTTTTGAAGTAATCTATACACCCAACATAGGACTTGAACTTATAACCCAAGATCAAGAGTCGTATGCTTCACTGACTGAGCCAGCCAGGTGCCCCTATACCCACTTTGTTAAGATTTTTGTATCATAAATGAATGTTGAAGTTTGTCAAAGGCTTTTCCTACATCTATTGAGATTGTCATATGATTTTTATTCTTCATTTTGATAGTGTATGTATCACAGTGATTGACTTGAGGATGTTGAACCATCCTTGCATCCCTGGAATAAATCCCACATGATCATGGTGTATAATCCTTTTATTTATGGGTTGAATTGGGTTTGCCAACAATTTTTTTTGAGGATATTTGCATCTATATTCATCAAGGATATTGACCTTTTTCTTTTTTTATATAGTGTCTTTTTCTGGTTTGGTATCAGAGCAATGCTGGCCTCATAAAATGAATTTGGAAGTATTTCTTCTATTTCTTTGGAAGAGTTTGAGAAGCAATAATTGAATTTTATGTGTTGACTTTATATCTGGCTAAACTCATTTATTAGTTCTCCTAGATTTTTTTTGGTATATTCCATCAGATTTTCTCCATAGATGAACACTTCTTCTTTTCCAATATGCGAGACTTCCATTTCCTTTTTCTTGCATTATTGCATTTCTAGAACCTTCTGCACAATGTTGAATGAAAGTGGTCAAAGTAGATATTCATGCTTTGTTTCCAGTCTTAGGTATTATCAGGAAGAATTAAGGTTTTCACCATTAAATATAATGCCTGCTATTGTTTTTTGTTTTGTTTTGTTTTGTTTTGTTTCTACAAATGCCCTTTATTTGAGAACTTTCTTGTTTCTTAATGGCTTGAGTTGCATTGGAAAATAATCACAGGTGGTGTCATGGAACAAGCAAAACTTCCCACCTCCATTTATTGCAATGAACTTCCTTCTTTGAACTGCTTTTGCTTCCCTCTTTGAACTGCTTTTGTAGCATCCCAGAAGTTTTGGCATGTATCATTTTCATTTTTATTTGTCTGAAGGTATTTTTGATTTCTCTTTTGGTTTCTTCTTTGACCCATTGGTTGTTCACTAGCATATTGTTTAATCTCTACATATTTGCAAGTTTTCAGTTTTCTTCATGTAATTGGTTTCTAGTTTCATACCATTGTGGTTGGAAAAGATGCTTGATAAGATTTCAGTCTTCTTAAATTTATTAAGACTTGCTTTATGGTCTAACATACAATCTATCCTAGAGAATGTTCCAGTTGTGTTTGAAAAGTATGTGTATTCTGTTGTTTTTGGATGAAATATTTTGTATATGTCTGTTAAGTCCATTTGGTCCAATGTGCCACTTAAGGCCAACGTTTCCTTATTGATTTCTTGTTTGGAAGATCTATCCATTGACAAAAATGGGTCATTAAGGTCCTCTACTATTATTGTATTGCTGCTTATTTCTCCCTTTAGGTCTGTTAATATTTGTTTATATATTTAGGTGATCCTATGATGGGTTCATAAATATTTACAAATATAATATCCTTTTATTGGATTGGCCTCCTGCCCCTTATGTCATACTGATGAAGATTATGTCACACTGTTATTCTCACAAGGAAGATAGGATAATATTAAACCAAGTGACCCTGCCTCTGCACTGAGGGTGAGACCAGCTTACTTTAAAGCATATGGTTGCATGGAGAAGGTGTGCATGTCTGAGTTGAAGTTCTACTGGGAAAGCTAAATGGGGAATGGATGTCAGGGAGGCAACCAACCATCTCCAATGTACTTGAATGATTGGAGGAAGCCCAATTAGATGAAGTTCTAGTTTTTTCCCCCCAATGGTTGTGGGAAGCAATTCTTTCTTTGCCTTTGAATATAAATGAAGAAGCATGTGGCCTTGGTTCCTACTGACCATAAAGGGAGTCATCCTGAGAGTGAAGCCAGCCATGGGGCCAAAGCACAGGAATTCATAGAGAAATGGATAATTAGAGCTGGAGCCCTGACTAATCTACATGTACGGCCTAGACTTAGACTTTTCAGGTACCCAAACCATTATTACTTAAGCTAATCTGAGTTGAGTTTTTGTGGCTGATTTGTTTTTATTTTTATTTAGTTGTAACTTTAGAATGTTTCTAAACAACAGAATTCTGAGATATGGAGGCTGATACAATAGCACAGGCCAATATTACAGTCCACAGTGCTAGAAAAAAATAAAACTTGCAAGAAAGAGCCAATAATGAGAAAGTTATGTCTAACCAGCAAGTGGGATCAAAGGGATTCAGTCAGATACTTTCTGCTAGCTGTTTCTAACTGGGGAGATAAGTCTTTTGAAAGAGTATTGTGGTAGAAAAAATGCAGTGGCTTTACCAACTATTTATTTTTTTCTTCTAGGCACATAGGAAGACTATATTTTCTAGCTTCCCTGCAGAGAGGTTGGGGTAATGTGACTGTGACTGAGTTTTAATCTGTACAATGTGAGCAGATAGTGATGTGTTTTCTTCTAGGCTTTACCATGAAACTCTTTGTATAATCTGCCGTTCTCTCGTTTTCCTTTCTATGCTGACTTTGGTTGCTATGTGTCAAAATAGAAGAGTAGCAAGAAGGATCCTAGGTCCCTGAATTACTATATAGAAAATCATTGTTTTGGTTGTCTATTACTGTGTAGTAAACCACCTCAAAACATACTGGCTTTAACAAGAGTGTATTATTATTTGTTATGATTCTGTCAGTTGGCTGGGCTCACCTGGTGGTCTCCACTTGAGATCTTTCATTGAATTGCAGGCAATTCTTGGCTGAGATTGCAGTCATCCAATGGATCAACTGAGATGGGTGACCAGGAAGGTCCACTCACATGGATGCCGGCTATCTGCTTGGTACGCAGCTGGGGCTATCGACTGGAGTGCCTACATGTGGCTCTTTATGTGGTTCAATATTCTCTCAGTTTGGTGCCTGGGTTCCAAGAGGAAGCATCTTGGAAGTATATGTTCTAAGTAGCTGACAAGTTAAGGACTTTAACTGGAGTGGCACAGCATCATTTCCACCATATATATTTTTTAAGATTTTATTATTTGAGAGAGAGAGAGCATGAGCACGGTGAAGGGAAGAGGGAGAAGCAGACTCCTTGCTGAACTTGCCGGGCTCAATTCCGGGACCCCAGGATCATGACCTGAACGGAAGGCAGAAGCTTAACTGACTGAACCACCCACACACCTCTCCACCATATTTTATTGATTAAAGATGCCACTAGGCCTGCCTTGATTCAGTGGAGAAGTAAACTCTACCTCTTGATGGGGGAGTGGCAAAGTTTCTTTGCCAAAGAGAGTATGGTATTTATTGGTGACATTGTCATGACCATCCTTGGAAATGTAATATGCCATACCCTCCCACCAAACACTTCACTGGACTATGACATGAAGTAAACATAAACTTATCTTAATTCACTGAGATTTTGAGGTTATTACAGCAATTAGTTTATCCTGACTATCACACATCATATTAAAAAATGTTTTTGAGTATGGTTGACACATAATGTTATGTTAGTTTCAAGTGTACAACATAGTGATTCATCATCTCTGTATGTTATGCTGTGACTACCACAAGTGTAGCTACCATTTCTCACCATACAACACTACTAGTGAATCATCGACTATATTCCCTATGCTGTAACTTTTATTGCCATAACTTATTCATTCCATAACTGGAAACCTGTACCATACATAATATTGCATTAACTGGGAACCATCCTTTTTTTTCTCTGGGGTTCACAATAATACCTCTTCCCAGCTTGGGTAAAGAACCTCCTACTACAAATGAAGATATTATCATTTCAAACAGAATATTTAGTCCTAGGTGCAAGGAGGTACCTGCTCCATCCACTTGCAAAGCCATTGGTTGTACCAAGTTCCAGGTGCCACGTTGAAGATCTGGTTTGAGTTGCACTAGAGAATAATCACAGGTGATGTCATGGAACAAACAGAACTTCCCACCTCCAGACATCTGGTTAGTTCAAGTCAGGCATCCATCTCAAATCCTAGGTTCTATTATGCAAATTCAAGATCTTATTTCAAATGCCAATGTGTTCTCCAAATGTGTTCCCCCCTTACCTAATTTCAAGGATAGCAAGTGCCCAAATAAATTTTATATATTACATTACTTGTAAATATCCCTCAAGAGATTCCTAGAGCCCTTGTGTAGACCTCTTTGTGTGGGTATACTTCAAATCCACTCCAAATCCTTTGCATGGTAACTAGATATTGGTCAAGGGTACAGTCTCCTATTTCTACCTTCTTAGAGTCTTGTTTCTGTTGTTGAGGAGCCCACAGAGCTGGCATCAAGAGAAGTTTATGGCTAATGTTTTTTTCTCTAGTTTGTATGATGCTCAGTAGAAACTCTCTTTGGATTCTCTGTACATACAGTCGAGAAGAGCCCACCCATTCTTGGCAACTAGTAAGGTAGAGGTAGTTTCCTTAGTCCAGAAGATAAGTTTGAACACAGACCATTTTTCTGAATATATCAGTCTGTATTAAGATCAGTCAAAGAGGTTCCCTGGTTGGTGCAAAAAAGGCCAGTTCTTTCTGTAGAGCCTTCAGTGGTTCAGTGTTGGAATTCATACATGCCTGTTGGCCTTTTGATGGCTACAAGGAGGGCCAACTTAATGGGCATGTGACCTGTGCAGTTGCACTGAATCTGCTCTTAGCAGAGCTCCATGCTTGGTTTAATGCTCTGCTGCTGCTGTCTTGAAATCCTTAATAGTTTTTTAGCTTTTTCATTTTGCACCAGGACTGGAACATTATATAATCTGTCCTGAGTGCAGGGACTATCCTTTCTTCTCTCTAATCAAACCCATCAGCAGCTGCCTAATCATGTCCTAGGGTACTGCTGATGTCTTTGCAGTAAAATTCATCCGAATGAAATCTAGAAATTGCCACAGAAGTTAATACCTTCTGATAATAGGTAATCTAAGGCCAGAAATTTTAGAATATTCACAGAATCCAGAACAGTGTATCTCTGGATACTATGGTTCTATTGTATTCCATTCCATTCATTCCACAAATTGTTACTGAACACTCTCTAGGAATGAGGACACGGTTCTCAACAGAGAAAGCGATCAGAGACTGGTGTAGTGAATGATGTGGAGATGAGTTTGGAGAGGGAAGCGTCAGATCTGGCATGGTGTATTAGGTCATGTATGTTTTTCACAGATTTTTTGTGCCTTCTTGGATTTCTCTCTGGAACATTAGCTGCTTGTTTCACCCAAAAACCTGAGTTTCCTTTCATTAAGTCTGATGAATTCCATACTCATTCATATATATGTTTTGCTTTCAATTTCTTTTAAGAAGTTTACTTTAAAAATGAGTAAATCACAGGGCACCTGGCTGGCTCAGTCGGTTAAGCATCTGTCTTCGGCTCAGGTCATGACCCCGGAGTTCCAGGATCGAGCCCCCCCGTCATGCTCCCTGCTCAGGCGGGAGTTTGCTTCTCCCTCTACCCCTCACCCTGCTCTCTCTCTCTCTCTCCCCCAAACAAATAAATACAATCTTTAAAAAATGAGTGAATCAGGTAAAGTGTTTTAAACAGTGTCAGGTACATAGTAAACATTTAATGGTATTAATTGTCTGAGCTTGGATTCCTTAAAAAAACAGTTTGAGGTGAAAGCTTAAGTCCTAACATTTTACTGGTACGTCTAGGGAAGCAAGGATGATGGAAGAGGGATGTGGGGCAGGAAAGGAGGTCACATAGATGGCAGTGCATTATGGCACTACTGAAGGTGAACATGCCAGCCGCAGAGACCTGACTAGGGCTTTTTCCTTAGGGATAATAGCCAGCCACCTGGTGCAAGGTTGGTTACCTTCTATTTTGGAGAGGGTTGTGATTCTGTTTTGGGGTTTGCCTTTTTTGCCCACAATTTCTCTGCTTGCACCACCAATTGAGGGTTCACAGAATGTCTCACCAATGATAAGATCGCCTTGATAAGGGGCATGTTTTATGGCAAAGATGGTGAGACAACTGGTGAGACACTGAAGTGCTTCGAGGTGCTACTACCTATATTGTATGAGAGGCAGCTGTCCTGAGAGAATGGCAAAATGGTCTATTGAATACTCATGAGCTTAGGCTCAACATACTGCAGGCTGAGGTGCTTATTTCCTGTAAAAGGTATATGAGGTTGAACCAACAGCTGATCTGTAGTGGTGTACCCATTAGCTGGAGTACATAGGCTCAGGTATGAAGGGGAGAAAGTAGGATTGGCTCCCTGACCATCATTCCCAAAGACATACTTATGGAATTTGTGCTTAGCGTTTCCTCAACTGTAGGCTCTTAGAGACCCTGGCTCCTAGGGTAGGAGGCTGTTGACTGAGGGGGGCAACCCTGTAAGGACCCCTCTCACTCTTGAGAGCTTTTTCTGTATCTTCACTTAATAAACTTCTATCGCTTTACTCTCTGTTGTCCGCGAGATTCATTCTTTGACTAGAACCGAGCTCGCCCACTTCATTTTGGTGCCGAAAGCCAGGATCACTTCCACCGAAGGGTGAATAAAAGCGGACTCTTTTCTTTTCTTTCCTGGGAGATGTCTCTCCCTGAGATGATCTCTTCTCATAAACAGCAAAACCGGGCACCGGTTAAAGGTGAATAGCATGGCCGCAGGTCTTAAGTCTCAGGTGACAGGATTCTAGACAAAGGTTTGGTCAATCCCCCTTCCTCAAAAGAGGAAGTTCTGCTTTCTGTTCATTGGCTTTTCTTACATGGCTTTCTTGCACCTCAGGGACTTTGCCTATAGTAGGGCCCTTCCGGTCTCCGATGGTCACTATGCCCGTTTAATTAGGAATTCATTTCAGGAAGATTGTTGCTTATGTAGATACAAGGTTTTTTCATTTAAAGATGTCTTTCATGAGAACTTAGGTCAGGAGGAGAATCTTTTCCTCATTTTTGCTGCCTGCAAAAACTTATGTTTTTCTGTTAGGTACAATTTAGGTTTAATCAGGGCCAGGGATCAAAACCCAAGTTATCAGCAAGCAGGATTAGAGTATCTCTTTATATGTAAAGTTGGGGGGGCGCTGATTATTTCCTGGGCATTTACTACCCTTGGAATATGTTGGGCATTAAGGAGGGAATTACAAACCTCCAGCCACTTCCTTGATTGGTTGCATTAGTGGCTGGGACTTCAATGGGTCATATAATCAAGGCTTTCTTGTTCCAACAACAGAAATATGAAATTATGATGATGCTAAATCTCGAGGTCTGTACCCTTCAACAGGGCCATGCTTGCAAATGGACAGAAATGCTTGTATAGGGACAGAAAAAGCACCCAGGGGTAAGGTGAGGGAACATAATTGAATCAAAGTTTAAGCTGGTAACCTCGCTAAGCCTTTATGATTGGGCCAGATTTTGGGGGGGCGGGAGAGGGGAATCCAGAGGAGAAAAGGAGGATCAGGTGACGGATGGATAAGAGTGGCTACTCCTGCCGGCCTGAGCCCTCCTCAACCCAATATGTTAGGCCACTCTTTCACCTTGGGTAGGAAACCATGGGCCACCTTGATTCACAGGGGAGAGCTGATATGTAGGGACACTTTCATAGTCACCTCTCTATAACAGGTACAGGGTAACTCCTACCAGGATGGAGAGATGGGAAACAAACCATTCTCTGCGGGGACTCCTCTGGATTGGGTACTGCAAAATTGGGTAATTTCCCCTTGTAAAACTTTCTAGTGTTTTCCTTGGGTTAAACACGGCAGGTTCTTCAAGGCAAGGTAAAATAAGGTGTGGCCTTCGCAACAAGGAATGGTCTCTTCCATTTCCAAGGACTCTCCCTTGGGGTGCCTTTTAACCCACTGGAAACAATTGCAAATTTAGGAAAGGATTGAGCTCCTGTAACATTCACTGCATGGCCACAGTGGGATCAGGTCTCTCCTGCAGAAAACAGGGCGGATAGACTGAGGTACCCTAGATCCATCCAGGCTTTCAGGGCTCTAAATCAGGACCCCGACATAAAGGCCTCTTGCAGAATGCATTTACCCAAACACGTTGACTAGTAAACTCCCTCCTGACATATTGGATAATTGTCTAAATAGGCGTCGTCCAAATAAACCCAGGTTGCTGGAGGAAATATAGGCCCTCCCTAGCAAAGGGGATGCTGACTCTCTCGCACTGTTCCTCCTAATAGATGTGGGGGCTTCTCCCTCACTCATCTCTCAGAATAATGGCTATAATTGGAGCCAACTGTGGTTAATTGCTTAATCTGCTTCAGGACGGGGACTTTAAGGAATATTCCCAAGCAGCTGCTGAAACTCCCTTTGTTTCGGGGAAGTTTCCTGTCTTCTCCGGCCTGACATGGACTGCCTAATCCCACTTTTTGGTGGAAAAACATGGTGTTTACTCATCTGTCCAAGTGGATGAGCTTTAGAACTGGGAACCCTTTTTCTCTGTCTTCTGGCAACAGTTTGCTTCTTCTGTCTGTCCCCACCCCCTCCTGTTTCTGTACCTTGGGTATGGCCTACATACACTGCTAAATTCAGATTTCCCCACCAGTGTCTAAGGTAAAAATTGACACTGGGGAACAAACTGATTGACTTTTTTAAAAGTGGACCCAGGTGGAACATAACTTGGTATTTAAACTAAGTTAAGTTTGTTGTCTATTCAAGATAGACAATAGATAGAAATGTGAAACTTTCATCTGCCAAGGTTTGCTGAAGGTCAAATAAGCTCGTGTTATCTCTGTTGCAATTTGTTAGCAAAAAGATAACTAAAATGATGGTTAACTGTCCCATCAAAGTTTTCATATGAAATTGTTAAAATAGCTTTCAAAGTCTTTAGGATTAAATTCATTGGACATTTAGGTTTTTTTTTTTTTTTTTTAAAGATTTTATTTATTTATTTGACAGAGAGAGACACAGCAAGAGAGGTAACACAAGCAGTGGGGGGTGGGAAAGGGAGACGCAGGCCTTCTCCCAAGCAGGGAGCCCGATGTGGGGCTCGATCCCAGGACCCCGGGACCACGACCTGAGCCGAAGATGCTTAACGCCTGAGCCACCCAGGTGCCCCTAGGTCTTTTCTAAATAAGATAAGTTGCTAAATCATTGATTACTGGACGTAGGTTTGTGCTTTTGACTACTTATTGCAAAGAAACTAAGGATATTTAAATCTGCTGGTAAACATGCTTTGTGCTTAACCAGTTCATAAATTTGCCATCTAAAGAGTTCTGGTGTGACAGTTCACAACTGGTTACTACTCAGTCTTCACTGGAGACTAAGATTTTTAAGAGTGCAAAATTCAGCAACTCTGTAGGAGAAAAGTAGGAGATGTGTGAGAAAGATATAAGGAATGGGAAAACATTTTTGTTGAAGGTAAAAGAAAGCAATTTTGTCCTAAACGAGACTGGTTGTTTGCAGGGAAATGGCTTGGGACAAAATCTGAATGTAAAAGAAAGTTGTAGAAGGTTTGTGAAGGGAAATCTTTGGAAAGGAATTTTAGGGGTAGTTAGGACAGACTAAGATTAAAATAAAGGCATTTTAAAAGTACATTGGTTATAAGATTGAAAGTCTTCTATCTCTGTGTTAAAAAGACAAAGTTTTCTTGAATTATTGGTGCTCTTGATAAAATGTAAATAGCTATTTTCTCTTTGCCTGCCCAGAAAAACCAGTTTCTATGTTTTGCCTTTATCAGGTCTTTGACGATCCCTAATTCTATTTAGGCATGCGCTTTAATAAAACTTTCTAAGGTTTTAACAATATCCCCCAAGATTTAAATCGTGAACAAAGTCTCCTTGACTAATTAGGCTTGCTTGTTTGGTATGTTAGTTCTGGTATAAGGTCATCATCACTTGATATTCTGGCTATTGATGTGTTATGTGACACAGAAATAACTGAGTTTCTTTGTCAATTACATCCTAATGAACTCTCCCATCAGATCATTAATAATGTCCATTTCTGAGTTTTTGTCATTTATAATTGTTATTCTCTTGCAAAATGAGTTTCATCTTCAAGGAGCTTCATAAAAAGGACTTTTAGGACAAATACAGGTATTCATTATCTTTAAGATCAAAACTAAAATGGGTAAAAACTTCCAAAACTAACTAAAGTTGCATTTTAAACAAGAATAGTAACATGGGACTAAGTGAATTGGGGAAAAAAAATGATTATAGTTTTTTGTAACTCTTTGTTGAAACACTGGTTCTCTAACGTTTGCTCTTCCAGATTAAGGAAACTTTCTCTTAAGATATCTATGACTTACAAAAGTTATGATAAAGTATTCATTTGTAAAAAAATTAAAGCATTTAACTTTTCTCTCTACCTGAACCCTCTAAAATTGAAAAGGTCTCAGTAAGTTTTTTTCCATGGCAATCATAGTCATTTGCATGAGTTCAGTAAGAATCTGTTCTCCTTGTAACAGGACACCATTGGAACCATTGGTTATTTTACCAAGGCTTTGACTGGAATGTCATATTTGAGAGAGACATGTATAGACTCAGATATGACCAAACAGCTTTCAGGAACTAAGGTTGACTTTATGAAACTTGGAGCCATAAAGCCCCTTGGAATTGTTGGCCTGATACCTTGCTTACAGAGTTCAAAGCAGCCTCACCAGGTGAGTAAAGAATGTCACCTCCTGGCAGGTGCAGGAACCTCAGGATACTTTGGGGACCTTGTGAAGAGAAATCTGCCCAAATCTACAAGTATTGCAGGCATGTCTGATGGCAAGTACTTGGCTTGGCTTCTGGCTCTGAGAGGCTACTAAAAGTTCGACCTAGAGATTCCTTATAAAAAGTTCCAGCAAAGCAGATTCTAAAAGATCTATATGATTAATCATTTTTACTGAGCTTATGTAAATAATTATGACATTTGCTAAAACTGGACTTGTTTTTTAAACAAATTAGTCTTATTTGGCTATCTATGGAAATGAGGGTTATCATAGAAAAAATGTTTCAATAACACACCTTTGTGGATGCTAAATTTTAGTTCTGATTGTCTTTGAACGTTGTTTGCCTAAGCTAGACCACTTGAGGTAAACTTTAGAGAAATTACCACAATAGCTCATGTATAGACAATCTCCTTGCTTGTCATTCTGTGGGGATAACGGGACCCCGGAGGCATATGATTACTTGAACAACTGGAAAATGGGGTAGATTCCCCAACAATTGTATAACTCAGCTATCACCTTGACCAATTCTATGTGGCTGGGATGACAAAATCGCTCTTCAAAAGCCAGAGGGTACCCCATGGAGATAATGGATGGCCCCGCATTCTTTATGATTAGATCAGATGATGCACTTGGGGATGCCCTTATCTCCTGAGACAAGTCTTCTCGCATTTGCCAGTAATTCCATGTAATTAGGATATTGTTAAGGCTGGACCTCAAACAAAAAGGGCTTCTTGATGGTTCTATTCCTCATAGTCTTTTATCCTAGAAGCCACCTCTACTAACAAACAATTGCAAACAAAGTCTTTAACCAAGCATACAACAGCCCTCCTGACAAAAAGAGCCTCAAAGCTCACTATGGGACTTCCAGGACTTAAGTTAGGACTGCAATATAAAATAAGCAAAACAGTGTGCTTGCTCAGCAGGACTCTAAATGATACTTCCCAGGCACTAAATGCACTCAGCCAAGAATTAAATAAATTCAGAGAAGGATGAGAACCACTATTGAATGTCTACTGTTGCTACACCATTTGGGGTGTGAAAACTTTCCTCACATGTGTTGTTTTAACATTACAGTTAACTCCTACAAAGTGTCCCAATTAATAGGGGACATTTGTGATCAATTAAATAAGATCAAGATATCTACTGATTTGTTTGACAAAATTGGTAATTGAGGATCTTATCTAAGGGATGTGATCATAATTTGGGGCCTAATCCTTTTTTGTTGTTGTCAAATGAAACTTTATTGAAATTTTCCTTTATAGTTCTTTGTTTTTTATTGTTAACATATAGTGTGTTTGTTTCAGGGGTACAGGTCTGTGATGCATCGGTCTTACACAATACACAGCGCTTACCACAACACATACCCTCCCCAGTGTCCATCACCGGGCCACCCCATCCTCCCAGCCCCCTCCCCTCCAGCAGCCCTCAGTTTGTTTCCTGAGATTAAGAGTCTCTTATGGTTTGTCTCCCTCTCTGGTTTCATCTTGTTTCATTTTTTTCCTCTTTTCCCCTATGATCCCCTGCCTTGTTTCTTAAATTCCACGTATCAGTGAGATCATATGATAATTGTCTTTCTCTGACTTATTTTGCTTAGCATAATACCCTCTAGTTCCATCCACGTCTAGATTTTGTTTTTTGATGGCTGCGTAATATTCCATTGTGTATATATACCACATCTTTATCTGTCAGTGGACATCTGGGCTCTTTCCATAGTTTGGCTATTGTGGACATTGCTGCTATAAACTTTGGGGTGCAGGTGCCCCTTTGGATCACTACATCTATATCTTTGGGATAAATACCCAGTAGTGCAACTGCTGGGTCATAGGGTAGCTCTATTTTCAACTTTTTGAGGAACCTCCATACTGTTTTCCAGAGTGGCTGTACCAGCTTTCATTCCCACCAACAGTGTAGGAGGGTTCCCCTTTCATGTTCATCCTTTTGCATCTGCTGATGCATGTATGTTTGTTGCCCATCATGACCCCATGGAGCCATACCACAAGTCCCTGGACTGACCCCTGGGTAGATTCTAACTGCCACACAGTCCGCCACCACATTTCAGCAGGAAGCAGCTGGAGCGGTCATTGTCCCATTCCCTAACGGCAGTTAGGGTTACTATTCCAGGGGGAGGAATGAGTAAGGGACAGGCGGGGCTAGGTAGGGAGAGATAGGGGGCTAAGCGATCAGGCTCACAGAAATCCCCAAAATGTGGAGGTGTGGGGAAACCAGAGATAGGGGACAAATCGGACCACCCTGCCCTAGGCCTGTGGGGTGGGTTGTATGGGGTTGTATGGGGTGAGTGTCTTTATGATAATCACCTGTGACCAACAAAGAAGAACCACCTCTATAAAGGAAGTAAGCCATTGAAGGTGTTATCAATAGAGATGTTAAAAGGATTTAAGTTTCCTAGTTAGCTGGTTAGCTTTCTATAAAAGACCAACCCTAAAGGCCCTCATTGGCAACTCTGTCGCAACCCTGTCGGGACCCCTCACTCCTGAGAGCTTTTCTGTATCTTCACTTAATAAACTTCTATCGCTTTACTCAAAAAAAAAAAAAAAAAAAAAAGAATAGTTACTCTACTGACAGGTATTTACCATGAGCATCTCAGGTCGCTGCTCCACAATGGAGGCAGGAATTTATCTGAAACACAGGATCTTTACTGGACCGTCTCTTGTTGCTCTTGTCCTTTTTACGACTGCAAATGTTAATTCCAGCAAACAGGGCTGTCAACCTATATGAACTGAAATGCCACCAAGAGTGTGGGAAACACAGGTGTGGAGGAGGAAGATGATGGGCCTCCATTATAGCTTGGACCAGCTGTACCATCAAGGACTCTGGCTTGGTTTGCTAACCATTTCAAAGTCTTTTGAGGAGGTTACAGTGTCTACTACCTTGACAGTTATCTTGTATCTCTCCTGTCAGGGAAGAAGGGAGGGATTTAGCCCCAGATATAAGAGGGTGCAAGCTGGCTCTGAGTGAAGCAAGGGCCGAACTAACAGGCTTTAGTTCATGCTGCATCCAGAGCTCATGCACATGCGTTGGGTTCTGGCCAGAGTGGCCCCTACGATAGCTTGTACTGTTGCTGCCGCTTTCCTTGTTCCTCCAGACTGCAGGCCTCATTGTCATGGCTGCACTTGTGGGTATATTCCAGAGTTATGCCCATGCTGCATGCCTGGTATTTCCTGCCCTGGGCACTGCATGTAGCTGCTGAGGTGTAACAAGTACAAGTAACCTGGAGGTGTGAGGGAGTCATCCTCCACATGGAGCAAATTTGACAGATGGAGACAGGAGCTAGCTGTTAAAGTCTTCCTCCTCACCCAGAGAGATGTCTGAGAAATATGTTCACTTCATAAGACATCAGTGCAGATAGCAAACCAATTGTTCCAAGCTGTGGTCAACTTGGTAGTGCACTTCATATATTTGCTGTCCTTTTCTGTCCCACTCCCTTCTTCCATTGGTCTTGCTTCCTAGGATTGAATTTACTGATAATGTCTTAGCACCTAAACTTTTTGCCTCAAGCTCTACTTTCTAAGAAACCCAGGCTAAGATCATTGATACCATTTATGAAGAGCTTACTGTATACTGGACACTGTTTCAAGCACTTTACATTATTTTTTCATTATGGTAAAATATATATAACATGAAATTTGTAATTTTAACCATTTGTAAGTGTACAGCTTTATTTTTAAAGTAACTTCAAAGTTAAGGTTAAACATACAAAGAGACAAGTAAAGGATTCATACGTGTATGGCTCAATGAATTTCTGTAAATTAAACGCCTGTTCAAGATACAGAATATTACCAACACCAGAGAAGCCCCTCCCTTGTACCTCTGCCAGTCATTATCCCTTTCCAAAGAAAATCGTTATTTTGACTTCTGTCATTTGTCTGCTTTCCATTCATGTAGTAGAAAGAACTCTTTTATGCCTACATTATGCTCAATGTTGTGTTTGTCAGATTCATTGATGTTAATGTGGCAACTGTTTACCCATTTCCATTGCATATAACATTTCATTGTATGATTATATCTTAATTTATTTCTCCGTTCTATAAATAGACACTTGGATTGTTTCCAGTCTTTGGCTGCTATGAATAATGCTGTTCTGAACATTCATGTACATGGCTGTTGGTGCTGGGCCACAAGGACTGTATAGATTTAGCTTTAACAGTACTGTTTAGGGGCGCCTGGGTAGCTCAGTCCTTTAAGCACCTGTCTTAGGCTCAGGTCATGATCCGAGGGTCCTGGGATCGAGCCCCACGTCAGGCTCCCTGCTCTGCGGAGAGCCTTCTTCTCCCTCTCCCTCTGCTCCTTCCCCTGTTTGTGCTCTCTGTCAAATAAATAAATAAAATCTTTAAAACAAAACAAAACAAATACTGTTTAATTCACCGACCACCCCACCACCAAAGTTTACATTCCCATTGTATGAGGGTTCTAGTTTTTATATTCTTGCTGACACTAGATATCATCAGTTATTTGTGTGTGTGTGTGTAATTCTAACCATTTTCTGTGTATTTAGAGATGGTACATAGAGATCTCTATGTATGTAGACAGTATTGTTTTAATTTGCATTATTTACTGGCAGTGAGGTTGAGCACTATTGCATATAGTTACTGACCATTTGAACACCCCCTTTTGTGAAGTACCTTTTCAAGTCTTTGGACCACTTGTCCCCCTTTGAGTTGTCTGAGTTTTTCTTAAGTGATTTGAAGAATTTCTTTACATGATCTGAATATCAAACTCTGTTAGATGTCTGTATTGTAGATATTTTCCCTCACTTGTGTAGCTTATCTTCTCAATTTTATAATTTTTATGAACTTAATTTTAATAAAGACCAAGTGGTCCATGTAATATAAAGTATCTTCATGTCCTGTAGAATTAGGCAAAAATTTCCTAAGACAGATACAAAAGCTCTAATCAATAGGCTTAAGAAATCTTTGCCTATCACAAGTCCATGAAGATATGTTATTTTCTAGAAACTTTGTATAATCGTTTAATTTATACTTGTGGTCCATCTGGAATTAATTTTTGTGTGTAGCATGAGGTACAGGTCAAGATTTGGCTATCCCACTGGTATTGTAGAGATCTGAACTATGATAGTGACTTTAGCATACTTGACTAAGTGCAGCTCTCTGTTCATAAGAGCAATTGGTCTACAGATTTTTTCTTTTTTTTTTTTTTTTAAGATTTATTTACTTGAGAGAGAGCATGAGAGAGCGCAAGGTAGCACACGGGCTTGGGGGGAAGAGAAAGAGAATCTGATGCAGGCTCTATCTCATGACCTTGAGATCATGACCTGAGCAGAAATCAAGGGTTGGTTGCTTAACCGACTGAGCCACCCAGTCGCCCCCAGATTTTCTTTTTAGTAAGGTCCCTATGATGTCTGTATTAAAGTAATTTTGTCCTCATAAAAAAACATTGCAAAATGTTCTTCTAGTTTCTGGAAAAGTTTGTATAAGATGGCTCTTCTTTCTTTCTTAAATGTTTGGAGATATTCATCAGGAAAGCAATCCAGGCTTGAAGTGTTCTTCATGGGTGAATTTTAATTAGTAACTTGATTTCTTTAATAGATATGAAATTATTCATATTTACATTTTTCCTTATATTATTTCTGTTAAATTGTCTCTCAAGGAATTTGTCAGTTTCATCTAAATTTTCAAATTTGTTGCATAAAGTTATTCCTAACATCCTCTTATTAACGGTCTAATGTCTCATGAACAGTAACAATGTCCCCTCTTTCATTTTGGATATTGATTATTTAGGTCATCATCTTTTGTTTTCTTTTTTTTTTTTTTTAAAGATTTCAGAGGGAGAAGCAGACTCCCTGCTGAGCAGGGAGCCCGATGCGGGACTTGATCCCGGGACTCCAGGATCATGACCTGAGCCGAAGGCAGTCGCCCAACCAACTGAGCCACCCAGGCGCCCCATCATCTTTTGTTTTCTTGATCAACTTGACTAAAGATTTGTTGATATTAGTTTTTGCAAAAAAGATGCAAATTTCACTTAATTTTCTCTATTTTCTCCCATTTCAGTGATGTCTGTTATTGATGTCCCTTTATTATTTCTATTTGTTTTCTGGGATTTAATTTGCTTTGTTTTTCAGCTACTCTAGATTCACACTTAGATAATTAATTTTCTGTCTTTTTAAAATTTCTAATATTTACATTTAATGCTATCTCTTCTGAGTCTAGAATCTCTTCTAGCATCTGCCCTTTTATCTTTCCCATGTATCTGTCATGCTTTTTTTCCTTGTATTTTTAATCTTTCCTTTTTTGTGCCTCAGTTTTGTTGTTTTAAGAAAAAAATCGCAGGGGTGCCTGGGTGGCTCAGTTGGTTGGGCGACTGCCTTCAGCTCAGGTCATGATCCTGGAGCCCATCCCACATCGGGCTCCCTGCTCGGCGGGGGGTCTGCTTCTCCCTCTGACCCTCCCCCCTCTCATGTGCTCTCTCTCAAATAAATAAAATCTTAAAAAAAAAAAATCGCAGAACACTCAAGATCAACATTAATAAAGAACAGTTACCTCATTTCTATTTGATGTTTGTAGAGACTTTTTTGCCAAGATTACTAAGAATAGTACTATGACTGCAACTGTTTGAAGGAGGCAACAACCATTCAGAGAGAACACACATTCTCTCTTTGGTTTAGGGATGAATTCAGATACATTAAACTGCAAATAATTCTATATTTAAGCCTGGGATGTATGGTAGAGTCGTCATTATTGAAATGGATTCAAATTTATGGGTAAACATCCCTCAGTTTTATAATTTTATGGGTAAGCTTTTTATATGTAGTAACAGAGAGATGAGGGCATTACTTTTAGTGAACTGGGGCAAGGGGTGCTATATTCTGCAAGGGAGGGGACAGTACAACTCTCCAAAGTCCCACTGGATATTCATGTAGGTGATACAACTGGTTTTTGTTTTGTTTTGTTTTTTAGAGAAGGGGAGAAAGGGGAAGAGGGGCAGAGAGACAGGTAAAGAGAGAATCTTAAGCAGGCTCCACGCCCAGCACAGAGCCCTACATGGGTCGGGATCTCAGGACCCTGCGATCATGACCTGAGCCCAAATCAAGAGTCCCACCCTTCACCGACTGAGCCACCCAGGGGCCCAGTGATAAAACTGTTAATAATGATTTTACCCTATATCCTGACTCTCTTTCACATATGAACCCTAAAATATTTTTTGCATGGTTTAGATAGAGTCTGAATTCTCTGTCAATAGTACACACAAGGAATATTGTTTTGTTTGTTTGGAACTTTATGGAGAGTTAGTCACAATTTTGGAAAATCACATTAACTACCCTACTCTGCCTGTGGTATTTTTGTTTCTTAGGCAACTCGCCTGTGTTACGTCAGCAATACAACACAGCCTGTATGTGTGTTTAAGAGGATTCCGCAGATAGGTGCCAGCACCCCATCACTTTGTTGATGTGCGGTTCACGGTGTCACAATACTGTCCTCCCTTACTTTCCCTTTCTTCTTTTAAGTAGGAGCATTGCCGTGCATACTGATTTAAAAATATGTCTAGATATATAGTATTATGTACCAGTTTTAGCCCAAGATAATGATTTCATTTCGGGACTTCTGTTATTAAAACAGAGGTCCGGAGCCTGATAGGTTGAGAACAACGTGGGTAGAATCACGGTGTTTGCTAAGATTGGTTTCAACACACAGAAAAGACCCAGCACAAAGAAACCTTTTTTATTACTGTAATTTACTGTTACCTTAAAAACTTCTCTTCGCTACGTAAAGCCGTTTTCGTCACTGCGAGGCGATCGCCTCGGGCCGGAACGCTCACGCCCCGGGGCAGAGGCGCTCCGAGGCTGTCCCGGCTGAGACTCCGCCCGGAACCTTGGCGCCGTGACGCAGGTTTCCGGCGGGCTTCTTAGAGCGCCGAACAGCTTCGGGCCGAAGGACCATGAGAGGGCCGGAGTCGGGTCCCGAGCCTACGATGGAGGGGGACGTGCTGGACACCCTGGAGGCGCTGGGGTGAGTATTCCCGGGGACGCCCTTCCCCTGAAAACGTAAGCTCTCGCTCCGTTTGGCTGCTGCGGTCTCCTCCCCGTGGGCCTCCGCTGGGTTCCGGCATCTCGGTGGAGGCCTCCTTCGCCACCGCGCTCCCGCCGGCGCCGACGGAGTTAAGAGGGAGGCGGGAGAGAAATCCGTTTGGGGGGTGGAGCAGGCCGGAGAGCTGGGGCGCGTGGCCCCCTCTTCCAAACTCCTGGCCTCGGAACTCCGTAGCCAGGAGCCGCTGCGTTGGCGCGGAGCAGCCGGGCTAGCACCAGCCCTCCCGAGGAGCACGTCCCTGCCCCGCGGGTGCTATTTGTGTTGACGTAGTTGTCGCGCCCGGGGCTGGGGGGTGCTGGAACCCCGACTGCGGCTGGGGACTGTTGTCTCCTGCCATGTACAACCTGTGGCTTAATTAGGGCTCGGGAGCGAATCTCCTGCTCTCTTGGCCCGAGAAAAGTGACCAAGTTAAGTGTGGGTCCATTCATTCAACCTTCCATCCGTTTGTTAACCACATATTGTCGTGGGGTTAATATGCATTAATTGATACGTATTTATGTGCTAGGCGGAGGAAGAAGACAGTTTTCAGATTACTAGTAGCTCACGTTGTTGTTGGGGGCTACAAAGAGTCTACCGGAATTTACAATTCAGAATGCTAAGTGCTGTGAGAACTCCTGGAATGATGTTAATACTTCGAAGCACGGGGATCAGTTCATGCAGAGTAGTCTCCCTCAGCCTAAGCCTGTTTTTACTCACAGCTGTTGACATCCCGAACTGTCTGGTTCTGTGTATTTATTTAGCCTCTCTGACACTCTCCCCTCTCCCCCACCCCCCAGCTCCAGGAAATCAGGTGCCTTACCTGTCTTGTTCCCAGCAACATGCTACACTGGGGTCTGGCAGAATAAATAGTGGTTGAATGAATGGGTAAATGAAGAGACGTTCAAAGAAGAGAGTGCATAGAGATAGACATAGGGACAGATAGTTTAGGATCAAAAAGATTGGAGCCATCTGCACAATTGTTTGCCTTGCCACAGGCTGGAGTTTCTTGAATGGGATAGGCTGTGCTTGAATGGGATAGCTTGAAACCCCCACCCCACTTTATTTTTTTCTAAAACTGCACTTGGCTCTTCTATCAGTTGCTTCTTTTGGACCCCAGTAATACCTACTTTGCGATGTAACAAAGCCTTGCACTTAGTAGATGGATCCAGGATAAATGTTTGTCAAATGAAAGAACTGAGCCAGTGATTATTTAAGGGGCATTTTTATTCTGTGAAATCTCTTGGAAATTTTCACCTAACTTGGTTAAGGAGGTAAGCAAAACAAGTTAAAATACTAGAAGTGTGTAGACCCCAAATAGTTTGAGATCCCAGGTCCTTCAGATAAAAATAGTATGATTCTGTAAATAGTCTGTGAAAAAGAGAAAGTCAGTGCTTTTTTCTCTTCCTTCATTCCTTGAATTTGTTTCTTTGTTTTTTTAAGATTTATTTATTTATTTTAGAGGGGCTGGGTGGAGAAGCAGAGGGAGAGGAAGAGAGAAACTTAAGCCTACAACACCCTGAGCACAGACCCTCATGAGGGGCTCAATCTCATGACCTTGAGATCAGGACCTGAGCCAAAACCAAGAGTCAGATGCTTAACCAACTGTGCCACCCAGGTGCCCCGAATTTGTTTCTTTTATAGGCATTTTGAAAAATGAACTTTGCTATAATCTTGATTTTTACCAAGGAAAATTAGTTTCAGATTATTCAGTATGGAAAGTAAAACAATTTATATACTTTAGAATTGATTTTTCCTAGAATAACTGAGGACAAAATTTTGAAGTTTGGTTTTTCTTACAATGATAATGAAATGTGGAAAGTAGTATTTACTTACAATATGTGTTGTAATTGAACACTGTTCTAAAATATCCATTTAGTTTGTGAATAATGCATTTTCTGTTGTGACTGAAACATTTAGGATATTAGTGAAAGTACTTTAGTTTGTAAGGTAAAATTGGAAATTAAAGGGAGGAATTAAAAGGGAAAATCTGTGTGAAAGAAGAGTTCAGTGATATACATGAAAACTGGGTGGGAGTGACTTTGTTTCCTTGTCTGAAAGAAGGAGGCTGGAGGACATGATTTCAGAAGTCGTTTTTTAGTTCTGACCATCTATGATTTTGTAGAGTGGATCTCAGCCCTGGTTGTGCATCAGAATCATGTATGGAGCTTGTGAAATAAAATGTTCCAGTCTGTTCTGTACCATATTGACTGGATCATGATCTTCAGGGGTGCAGTATGACATGCATATTTTTTAAAAAGCTTCACAGCCTAGTTGAGAATCAGCATTATGGAAGGAAGTTTATTTCAGTTATTTATTGAGCACAACTGTATGTTGAAAACTGTTCGGAGGTCATTTGTGAGCAAAATGGAATTGATCCCTGTCCCCGTGGAGCTTCTAGTCCGGTGGAGAAACAGACGTGATCACACAAACATGATAAACCGTGAAAAGCTCTTTAAAGGAAAAGAGCAGGGTGACATGACATGACAGGAGGACCCATGTAAGGACAGGACAGGACAGGTGGATAGGAGTAAACTAGGTGAGGTTCACAGGAAAGGAGGACAAGGGTGTCCTTAAAGTGAGAACAAAATATGAAAGCTCTTGAAGTGGAAAGGAACTTGCTGTATTAGAATAACTGGAAGGAGGCCCATGTGCCTGGAGAGCAGAGAGCAATGGCCAAGATAGTGGAAGATTTGATTGAAGGGGAGGCCCAAGGCATGCAGCACTTTTTAGGCTGCGTTGTGGATTTTGTTCTTTGTCATAACAGCGATGGGACATGATTGAAGGATTTTAAATAAAAAAGGGAGAGATCAGATGTCTAGTTTGAGAAGTTACTTCAGTAAGGTGGAGATGGTTTGGAGAATTTACTAGTCAGGGCAAGAAGTGATGACTGCTCAGTGGAAGTGGGTATGGAATAAAGTGCACACTGTAGAACTTAGTGATTGGATATTACAGCTGAAGGGGATGATGATATCAAGGATTCCTTTCTTCAGTAAGTATTAATTGAGCACCAAAATGAAATGATACACCTTGGAATCTAAATTGGAAAGGGAAGAAAATGAAGACCGCAAGGAGGTAGAAAATACAGAGAATATGGAGTGACCAATGGAATGAGGTAGAGATGAGATCCAAGGATAGTTGAAAGTGAGTGGTCAAAAGAGCAAGCTGAAAGGATAGGTAGTAGGTTGTGGTCAGGGAGTGACATGTTTGATTTAGTGATTTTGGAGGTAGAATAGTTCTGGTGATGGCAAGGTCTAAGGGGTGCCTCACTGACATGTCGTGGCAAAGGTCTGAGCAGGGGAATTTCAGGAATTGAGAGCTCAGGGTATTGCATAGGTATGCATACAGGAAAATAGCAGAAAGAGGAATGGAGAGGGAAACTGAGCACAGGGCATTTTGGGGAGTGTCCAAGCAATTAATAGGTGAAAACCACAAGAGGGAGAGTGGCAAATCTGACTGGCCTGAGCCTAAAGAGAGAGGGAGGTATTTATAAGATGGTGGGGGACCAGTGATATGGATGCTGTTTTGGGAAGCAAGGAGGGCAAAAACCCTACCATCTGTCCCTGAAGAACTTCAGAGAGTAAAATCACCAAAGCTAGCGGTGATAGGGATAATCTTTCTGATTATCAGTCTAGGACAGTTGTTGTTTATAGGTGAAACATAGTGGAAGTTTGGGTCAGGAAGTGGAGAGCTGGATCAGAGGCAAGCCAGTAGGGTATATAAATGACAGGGGGAAGGAAAGGGTCTCATATTTTATATGTTGCCTGATGGAAACGGAAAAGAGAAAGTAAATTAGGCACCAGCTGTGTCTTTGTGGGGGTTTGCCGGTGGCCGTAATGGATTGAAGATTTGCATCACCCAGAGCTTGAAGCAGTGTCAGACCCGCAACTGTGGTTCCCATATAGGTGGCCCTGGGGGAGTCGGCCTAGGGGAGGTGTCCCCAGTGTTTGGAATAAGAGTAGCACTTTCCTAATTAAATAAAAATACCTAGAATGAACTAAACATTATAATAATCCCTATCTTATAGGATATTGTGGCAGTTAAGTGAGGTAATACACAAAGCACAAAGCACTGGCCTAGTGTAAGAGCAGTTTTTGGTGTTAGTTGCCATTATAATTATGATTGTTATTGGAAGTTCAGTGCATTTTTTCTTTTTATTTTTACCTGATTTGGTGAGCTGAGGCATTAAGATTTGTGGGTGTTTTTTTCCCCCTTCTAAATTCAGTATTTTTGGTGATTTGAAAAATTTTATTGAATTTTATAATCGGCATCTCAGCTAAAAATAACTTATCACCCCTCTAACTCGGGTTTGACCTACAGCCATCCCAGATGGAGAAGATGGCTGTCCCAGCAGTGTCTGGGCTGTCCCGGCAGGTGCGATGCTTCAGTATGACTGTGGTCAGGCCGTTTTCCAAACTTGTGCGGCCACCTGTTCAGGTATATGGTATCGAAGGTCGCTGTGCCACTGCTCTTTATTCTGCTGCATCTAAACAGAATAAACTGGAACAGGTAGAGAAAGAATTGTTGAGAGTAGTACAAGTCTTGAAGGAACCCAAAATGGCCGCTTCCATTATGAATCCCTATATGAAGCGTTCCGTGAAAGTAAAAAGCCTAAATGACATGAGCGGAAAGAGATGTTCTCTCTTCTCACATCCAACCTGATCAATTTGCTTGCTGAGAATGGTCGCTTGGACAGTACCCCTGGAGTCATTTCTGCCTTTTCAACCATGATGAGCATCCACCGTGGAGAAGTACCGTGCACAGTGACCCCTGGATCTCCTTTAGATGAAGCCATTCTTACTGAATTAAAGACGGTCCTAAAGAGCTTCCTAAGTAAAGGCCAAGTCTTGAAATTGGAAGTTAAGCCTGATCTGTCAATCATGGGTGGAATGATTGTCCGTATTGGAGAGAGAGATGCTGGGATATGTCTGTGAAAACCAAGATTCAGAAGCTGAGCAGGGCCATGCGGGAGGTTTGCCGAAAGTGTTGATTTTCTGCCAGTGAAAATTCCTAAACTTGGAGCAACAATAAAATGCTTCCTGAACAGAAAAAAAAAAAAAATATCACCAATGATATGAATTAATTTTATTCAAGAGTTTGATTATTTCTTTATAGGAGCAGAGATAGTGGTATAATCCCAGCTCTCCCTTTGCCTGGCTGTGTCAACTGGCCAGGTTATTTGCTTAATTTTCCTTATTAGGATAGACAAGTTTGAGTTCATATGGATTGTGTGAGTTCAACTCTGGATTTAAATCCTAGTGTCATCACCTAGTTATTATTTTCTGATCCTACAGAATTAAGATCATGCCGACTTCAAAGCATTGCTGTGAAGACTAAATGAATTATAAATAAATACAATTACCGATATCTATCTGTATCTGCATGCCTGTTACTGTGCCTAGCCTACTACTTAAGGCAGGTATCTTAACCTCATTAAGCCTTAATTTCTTACTGCAAAATGGGGATTTGAAAATACTCACCCTTCATGAGCTATGACCAGAGAATTCAGAGAAAAAGAAATGCAAGTGGCCTTTAAACATATGAAAAGATGTACAGCCTTGCTCTTAAGCGAAATGTAAATTAAAACTATACTGAGATGCCAGATGGTCAAAAATCTAAATGTTTGACAACTTTAGTGAGTTATGAGGGAATGGGTACTCTTACACCTTGACGGTACAACCACTGTAGAGGAATATTTAATAGTATCTAGCAAAGTTACATACCCATTTACCCTTTGACTCAAGAGTCTCACGTCTAGAAATCTATCCCAGGTATAAACTGGCAGAAAGTTGCCAAGTTTTTTTATAAGAGCAAAACACTGCAAATAACCCAAATATCCTTCACTAGGGGCATAGTACTCCAGACAGTGGAGTACTGTAACCTGTAAAATAATTGAGTAGTGTCTCTGCTGCTCTCCAGTACAGTTGACCCTTAAACAACATGGGTTTGAACCATGTGGGTCCATTTGTACGTGGACTTTTTTCATTAAACATATGTACAGTATTGTAAAACTCTTTATGATTTTCTTTAGTTACTGTAAGAATACAGTATATAATACATATACAAAGTAGTGTTAATTGGCTGTTTATATAATCAGTAAAGCTTCCAGTCAGCAGTAAGCTATCAGTAGGTAAGGTTTTCAGGAGTCAAAAGTTCTATGCAGATTGGCAACTACATGGGGATTGACACCCCTAACCCCTGTGTTGTTCAAGGGTCTGCTTTATATGTAAATGTGTATGTGCATGTGTGTGTGTATTGTTTAAAGCAAGGAATAGAACAGTGTATAGTAGACTACCTTTACCTAAAAAAGAAGTATATATATGTTTATATTTAAAAACATGGAATGACAACCCCAAACTAATAAACATGGTTACCTCTGGGAGCGGGGGGAATGGAGTAGAGGGAACAAGATTAAGATTGCAAGCTAAATTTGTTTGAATGTACCTTGTTTTGTAAATTATACTTTGAAACAATGTAAATGTTTTACATAATTATAAAGCAAAATTAAATGAAGTCAAAACAAGGAGACAAATTGCTAAAAGTTGAAAGCAAAATGAAACAAATGTTTATCAGTATATTGAGTAGGTAGTTTCATCACATGGAAGGGAATTTTTTTTTTTTAAGACTTATTTATTTGTCAGAGAGAGAGAGAGAGCAGGCAGAGGGAGAAGCAGACTCCCCGCTGAGCAAGGAGCCTAATGTGATACTTGATCCCAGGACTCTGGGATCATGACCTGAGCCAAAGGCAGACGCTTAACTGACTGAGCCACCCAGGCATCCCGCAGCTTTAATTTTTTAATTTAAAATTTGCATCTATTCTTTTTTCGCTAAAATTCTTCTTCATTTTTGTTACTAGTATATCGTTATTAGACTCTGCTCTATTTGACTTTGTGATAGTTGTAATACTTATCTTAAAATTGGTTGATAATTTTACTAAGAAATGATAAAGGAAAAAAGCCAAATGTCAATTAAATAGGGCAGAAATTGGCAAACTATGTCTGTAACAGACCCAATAATAAAAATTATAGGCTTTGCTGACCATATTATCAACTCTGCAATTGCAGTGTGGAAGCAGCCAGACACAGTCTGTGAATGGATATATTTATTGGCTGTGTTCCACTAAAACTTTATTTACAAAAATAGGCAGCAGGCCTTGATATAGAGTACTATCTTTTTTTTTTTTTTTTTAAACCCTTTGTGTCTTCCTTTCTAGGTACAAGGGACCGCTGTTAGAAGAGCAAGCACTTACCAAGGCAGCAGAGGGTGGACTGTCTTCACCTGAATTTTCAGAGCTCTGTGTTTGGTTAGGCTCTCAGATAAAATCATTGTGCGACTTGGAAGAAAGTATCACTTCAGCTGGTATTTTATTTTATTGTGTTTTATTTTTCTTATGTTTTATTTACTTTTGTGTAATAGTAAAGTGAAATGATAGGTTATGATTTATAGTTTTGCCTACATTGTGTCTACAAAGCAAAATAATTAATGTTATGAAGAACTACAGTATGTGATATTAAATATCTTTAGATTAAATTTTATATTCAAAATTGATTCTTAAATTTATATGAGTCTAAACAATAACTGCATAGTCTTAACCTTAGTATTATTCTTTAGAAAAAGTAGAGTCTGAATTTGATTATTTAAATAGTTTAATTTTTGAATACTGCTTATTTTAAATTAATGTTTTGTTTTTGTTTTTTTGAAGTAATTTAAGTTGTATTAGCAAGCCTGTAACTTAGGACATGGATTCACATGGGAATACCATAAAAAAAAACAACTCCTGTGCTACCTCAGAAATATTTATTTAATTCATTCCTGTCTTGGTAACTGGAGTCCTTGTGGGCCTTCAATTGGTAGAATTTCAGAGAACTAAAATGAAAAATTTTTTTATGATTGAACATTTGATAGGATATAGAATTCCCTTGAAGCAAAGTAAAATTAGCTGAATTTAAAACATGTGGCACAAATTCCTACATAATTAGATCATGAAAGAAAAGCAATGAAGCTTAATTAGATGATTGCATTTATTATCTGAATCTGTAGAAATACAATAGAAATAGATCATTTGTTCTGAAGCCAATTAATAATTATAGCCATAGTAATGCTTTTAATATTTCAGTTACCAACATAAAATATTTCCAGTTTATCTGCTTTTGTGGAAAGTCCATTGGAAAATACTCATCAGGGATTGAAATATAAAAATACTTATCCCATGATTAGATACTTCTTAAATTTAAGTGTTACTTTATTTCTGTAGAAGTTGTTTGATTACCTTTACCTAAGCGTTGGGGTCACACATGTAAGGATTTAAGGCAAATTGAAAATTTATAATTGAATGTAAAATTGAAATCAACTGGAGGTAGATTTTATAGTTTTCAGATTATATGGTAAATATTCAGTACGTGTTTAATGATTTTTCTTCTTTAAAGGGAGAGATGATCTGGAAAGCTTCCAGCTTGAGATAAGTGGGTTTTTAAAAGAAATGGCATGTCCATATTCTGTACTCATATCAGGAGATATTAAAGACCGTTTAAAAAAGAAGGATGACTGTTTGAAGCTTCTATGTAAGTTATCTTTCTTTGAACATTTAAACTCATGTGTTTGGTGTGGTTTTTGTTATTTTCAAGATTTATGAAATTTCATTAGTGAAGTTTTAGAAATTTTGTATGTTAAAAAGGTTTTAACATTTGACTTAAAATCTGAAGCTGACTTAGAGATACTTACATAAATGTAGTATAAATTCTAAAGTGCTAAGATTTTGAATACTTAGATTTATTTGGCCAATATAGAATGCCCTGTGTTTGTCATTTATAAATTACTTATTTTTCTTTCATGTAATTCATTTCTCAGCATTCATGACTAAATGACTAAAGTTGGTCATTTAGAGTCCTATTTATTTTTAAAACTCTCTGAAACCAGGCAGCTAAGTAGATTATTACATCTTGTTTTTAGTGATAGGCATTGAATGACAGTTGGTTCAAAAATATTTACTGATCACCGATTATTGTACTAGAAACTGTTCTAGGCGCTAGGGTTATATCAGTTTTTTAAAAAAATTGTTTTCTCTAGACATTTGAATTCTAGTGAGTGTGGCCTGTTTTTGTCAGGGGTGAGTTTGGAGTATTGATTACCCTACATCCAAACAATTACCATAAATAATAAATCTATCTATTTGTATTGGGGTCCTTTGAATTTTTTTTAAACTCAGTTAAATTTCATGCTGTTTTGAAAGTTCTACAGACAATGGCCATTTGAAAGAATTTTTCTAGCATCCTTATTATTGAAGATTTCTATTATTCTAGGTCATACCATTTATAAAGAGATCCATGTGATATATTCCACATAGGCTCTAGTATTAGTAATGTTTGTTTCATTGGTGCAGAAATCATAAATGTTGAATGGTACTGATAGTAGTGTTGGCATTTGAATTGCCTTGTGTGTTTTGGGGGGGGATAAAAATTGTGTCCCCCTCCCCCATTTCTTACACTGTTTACCCATCTTCCATTTAGTATGAGTCACTGATTTAATGAACCATTCTTAATAATGGTAGGTCACAGTAACCCTTAGATATATTGGGACAGAAAGGAAGCTAAGAAGCAATGGCCTAGAGGAACTTGCATGGTCTATCAGTCAGTGAGAACTGTGTACTCCACTGTGTTTCCCTTTTTGCATTATCTGCTAAAAATCTGAGCAATAATAACAATATAGGTTTATGGTACAAGTAAAAGTAAAGAGGAGATATAAGAGAAATTGGTATAGGTTTTTCTGATTATGAAAATACATGCCTGGAAGGTGGGGCAAAACGGAGTTAGTGTTAAATGGGTACAGTATTTGTTGGGGAAGATAAAAATGTTCTAGAGTTGGATGGTGGTGATGGTTGCACAATAGTGCAAATGTA
Source organism: Mirounga angustirostris (assembly GCF_029215605.1). Taxonomy (NCBI): domain Eukaryota; kingdom Metazoa; phylum Chordata; class Mammalia; order Carnivora; family Phocidae; genus Mirounga; species Mirounga angustirostris. The sequence goes on along the minus strand of NW_026991717.1, from coordinate 64,607,689 downwards.
TTTAATGCCACTGTACGCTTACAAATAGAATTGTAAATTTTATATGTTAAAAAATTACATACTCATCATAGAAATCTTACAAAGTTGAAAGAATTGTAAAGAAAAAAATCACTGATAATCTCACTCCCCAGAGAGAATCATTAATAACTTCTTGGTGTATTTTCTTTTCCATCTCTTTTTCCTTTATACACATACATTTAAATAAGATTAGAGTCTATCATAGATACAACAATTCCTTCTCTTCTTTTTATTTAATGTGTTGTGAGCATTTTCCCATCACTTGAAATTTTTTTGAAAAAATAATTTAAATTGGCTACATAACATTTTATGCTATGGACATAACATTTTTATATAATGGGTATTTAGATTCTTTTTTTTTAAGATTTTATTTATTTATTCATTTGAGAGAGCGAGAATGAGAGAGAGAGCACATGAGAGGGGGGAGGGTCAGAGGGAGAAGCAGACTCCCTGCTGAGCAGGAAGCCCGATGCGGAACTTGATCCCGGGACTCCAGGATCATGACCTGAGCCGAAGGCAGTCGCTCAACTGACTGAGCCACCCAGGCGCCCCGGGTATTTAGATTCTTTTCTATTTTTAATTTGTTCAAATTTTTGATTACTTTTACTTAGACAAAGATTATAAATATTTAAAAGTGAATATTCGGTGTATATTGCCATATTTTGCTTCAGATATATTATACCAGTTCACAGTCTTACCAACATCTCTTCCATCTTTGAGTTTGGCTGTCTTTAAAACATACTGATATAATAAGCCTCTTCATATTTTTCTTGGATGTTTGCAACATGTATAAGGGCCAAAGTCCTTACCATGTGAAAAGCTTTTATAAATCAAGAAGAAGAAAATAAAAACTCACTGGAAAAGTGTGTAAATTACAAAAGAAATGAACTGGCACTCGACAGAAAAATTTTTTAAAAAATGGCTTCTAAACATGAAAAGATGCACAGTATTCCTCAGATTTAAAGAGTTATAAAAAAAATAAAATGACAGGATACCATTTTTCATTTAACAGGCGAGTAAATACAAAAAAAAAAAAAAGAGGTCATTGTATTGGGGGGGAATAAGCAGTCTCATATACAGTAGGCATAAAAATATGGGAGAATAACTGTACAGCCTTTTAGAAGGGCGAATTCTTAGTATCACAGTTAAAATTCCCCTACCTTTTGACTTGGAAATTCCATGACTAGGAATACATACCTATTTCCCTAAGTATATAAAGATATATAAAAAGGATGTTTATTATGGCTTTATTCATAGTAGTTAAATAGAAATGGTATATCCTTGCAGTGATACCATTATACAGACATTAGAATGAAAATAGATCAGATGTGCTTATATGGAATGATTTCTGATGTATTGGTAAATTAAAAAATATACAGAACATCTGCAGTATGCTCTTGTTTGTATAAAAGAAAAGTGTGTAGATGGTGGATATGCATTCTCAGTATATATATGCATATGCCTAAAAAGATACCCAAGAAATTAATATTGATTGCCTCTGGTGAGGGGGAATCTTAAGATGTGTGGTGGGAAGACTTTTCACTGTATTGTTTGCCGTCTGCATGGATTAGCACTTTAAATATTAGACTGAACTCTTGTTTGTAGTATTACATAGAACACGTTTCCTAGAACAAAGGCAGACAGCTTAGGTTCTGTCCAAAATACAAATTTTTGAAGAGCTGGTGATCTGTTTGAATGAAATTTTGAAATCAGAAGGACCTTGGCATAGTCCTCTTAAGCACAGTTTGATACATATTGGTCTTAACTTTTTGTGAACTCTTTTGACTGTCACCTGTAGACTTTGTGGAAAAGTCTTTAAGTCAGTGCCTGCCCATGAGAATCACCTTGGGTCTAATACCGTGCAGATGCTTAACTCCTACTTCAGATCTGCTGGTGCAGAATCTTTGAGGGCGGGACCCTGGCACGTGTCACAGGCATACCTCAGAGATCCTGTGGGTTGATTTCCAGACCACTGCAATAGGGTGAATATCAAGTGAAGCAAGTCAAATGAATTTTTTAGTTTTCCAGTGCATATAAAAGTTATATTTACAATATACTGTAGTTTACTAAGTGTGCAATAATAGCATTATGTTTAAAAAAACAACGTACATAGCTTAATTTAAAAATGCCTTATTGCTAAAAAAAAATACTAGCTATCATTGAGCTTTTAGTAAGTTCTAATCTTTGGCTGGTAGAGGGTCCTGCCTCTGTGCTAATGGCCGCTGACTGATCAGGGTGGTGGTGGTTGCTGAGGGTTGGGTGGCTGTGGCAGTTGCTTAAAATAAGGCAGCAGTGAAGTTTGCCACATCAATCGACTCTTTTATAAATGATTTCTCTGTAGCATGTGACGCTATTTGATGGCATTTTACTCACAGTAGAACTTCTTTCAAAACTGGGGTTTAGGGGGCGCCTGGGTGGCTCAGTTGGTTAAGCGACTGCCTTCGGCTCAGGTCATGATCCTGGAGTCCCGGGATCGAGTCCCGCATTGGGCTCCCTGCTTGGCGGGGAGTCTGCTTCTCCCTCTGACCCTCCTCCCTCTCATGCTCTCTGTCTCTCATTCTCTCTCTCTCAAATAAATAAATAAAATCTTTAATAAAACAAAAAACTGGGGTTTATACTCTCAAACCCTACTGCTGCTTTATCAACCAAGTTTATGGAATATTATAAATCCTTTGTTGTAGTTTCAACAATCTTCACAATATTTCACCATGAGTAGGTTCCATCTCAAGAAATCATTTTCTTATCCATAAGAAGCAACTCTGCATATGTTAAGTTTTGTCATGAGATGGTAGCAATTCAGTCACATCTTCAGCTTTACTTCCAGTTCTCTTGCTCTTCCCACCACATCTGCAGTTATTTCCTCCACTGAAGTCTTGGACCCCTCAAAGGCATCCATGAGGGTCGGAGTCAGCTTCTTCCGAATTCCTGTTGGTATTTTGATCTCTACCCATGAATCATGGATGTTCTTAATGGCATCTAGAATGGTGAATTCGCTTCAGAAGGTTTTTCAATTGACTTTGCCCAGATCCACCAGGGGAGTCATTATCTATGGCAGCAATAGCCTTAGGGATTATATTTCTCAAATAATAAGACTTGAAAGTCGAAATTACTCTTTGATCCATGGGCTGCAGAATGGATATTGGGTTAGCAGGCACGAAAACAATATTAATCTCATTGTACATTTCCGTGAGAGCCCTTGGGTGCATTGTCAATGAGCAGTCCTATTTTGAAAGGAATCTTTTTTTCTGAGTAGTGGGTCTCAGTAGTGGGTTTAAAATAGTCAATAAACCATGCTGTAAACAGATGTACTGTCACCCAGGCTTTGTTGTTTCATTTATAGAGCACATGCAGAGGGGGTGTAGTGTAGCAAAGTTCTTGAGTGCTCCAGGATTTTTTACAAGGGTAAATGAGCATTGGCTTCAACTTAGAGTCCCCAACTGCATTAGCCCCTAAAAAAAAGGGCCGGCCTGCCCTTTGAAGCTTTGAAGCTAGGCATTGCTTTGTCTCTGACTGTGAGAGGTCCTAGATGGCATTTTCTTCCATTAGTAGGCTGTTTCATCTGCATTGAAAATCTGCAGTTCAGTATAGCCACCTTCATTACTTATCTTAGCTGGCTCTTCTGGGTAACTTGCTGCAACTGCTATATCACACTTGTTGCTTCACCTTGTACTTTTATGCTGTGGAGACAGCTTCTTTCCTTACTTAAACCTCATGAACCTCTGCTAGCTTCAAACTTTTCTTCTGCAGATTCCTCACCTTTGGGGCACCTGGGTGGCTCAGTCGGTTAAGCGTCTGCCTTTGGCTCAGGTCATGATCCCGGGGTCCTGGGATTGAGTCCCGCATCGGGCTCCCTGCTCAGTGGGGAGCCTGCTTCTTCCTCCCCTTCCCGCTCATGTTCTCTCTCTCTCTGTCACTATCTCTGTCTCTAAATAAATAAACAAAATCTTCTAAAAAAAAAAAGAAAAAAAAGATTCCTCACCTTTGTCACCCTTCATAGAATTGAAGAGCGTTAGTTAGGGCCTTGCTCTGGATTAGATTGGTTTAAGGAATGTTGTGGCTGGTTTGATCTTCTGCTCAGACCACTCAGACTTTCTCCATATGAGCAGTAAGGCTGTTTCAGTTTCTTATTTGTGTGTTCACTGGAATAGCATTTCTTTTTTTAAAAATATTATTTATTTATTTATTTTTTTAAAGATTTTATTTATTTATTTGAGACAGAGAGAACGAGAGACAGAGAGCATGAGGGGAGGAGGGTCAGAGGGAGAAGCAGACTCCCTGCCGAGCAGGGAGCCCGATGCGGGACTCGATCCCGGGACTCCAGGATCATGACCTGAGCCGAAGGCAGTCGCTTAACCAACTGAGCCACCCAGGCGCCCTGGAATAGCATTTTTAAGCCCCTTCAAGAATTACCAAAATGGGACACAGAGACAGGAAGTGAGCAAATGTTGGGAAAATGGCACTGATAGACTTGCTCGACACAGGCTTGCCACAGACCTTCCAATTTGTAAAAAATGTAATTGTCTGTGAAGTGTAGTAAAATGAAGTGCAATAAAACAAGGTATGTCTGTACTTTTAAAGTTTTCTCAGATAGTTCTCAGCTGAAGTTGAAACTACTATGTTGTGGAGTGTTTGTAGTGTGTGTGCATAAGTTTAAACAACAACAAAAAAATCCAGTATTTTAACTACTATAGTGAAAGTTAATTTAAAACAAAACTGTAACCATATAAGAGTTTTGGGTAATTTTCTTATATATGGCTGTTGAAAGGATTAAATGAAATGATGGTAGAGGGACTTGTGAACAGCCTGAGGTGGTCTATCCTGAAGGCCAATGGCTATTCATATTGCTCTATCAGCTTATAGATCAGTTAAAGCTGTACATTCTCCCCTGAGTTGAGCACTCTATGCATATGAGGGGGAATATTTTCAGTTTTACACATTCTACATTCTTAAATTATTGACTTACTGGTGGGTCTCTCCTACCGGACTTTAAATTCTGCAGTAGGCATGATCTCTTTAAAAAAGTTTCCTCCTGCCCTCTTTATTATTTGTTTTGTGATAAGAACACTTAACATAATGATCTACGCCTTAGCAAATATTTTTTAAAGATTTTATTTATTTTCAGAGAGAGAGAAAGCGAACGCAGGAAGAGGGACAGAGGGAGAGGAAGAGGGGGAGAAGCAGACTCCCCATTAAGTGGGGGAGCCTGACTCGGGCCTTGGCCTCAAGACCCTGAGATCACTGATCAAAATGTATCAAACTTTGCTTATGAGTACTATGCCAAGGTCCCTCTGATTTTAAAACCTTATTAAAACAGATCACCAGTTTTGTAAAAATTTATGTTTGATGACTTCCAGTTTTCCCCCTCCCCTATCCCCTGGCAACCACCATTCTCCTCTGCTTTATGAGCTGGACTGTGTTAGGTTCCTCATAAAAGTGATATCACATAGTATTTGTCCTTCTGTGTTTGGCTTACTTTACTTTGCATAGTGTCCTCCAGGTTCATCCATGTGGTCACAAGTGGCTGGATTTCCTTTTTTTTTTTAAGGCTGAATTATATTACATTGTGTGTATATACCACATTCTCTTTATTCATCTATTGAAGGGCACTTAGGTTTTTTCCCTCTCTTGGCTATTGTGAACAGTACTGCAGAGGACATGGCAGTGTAAATCTCTTTGAGATCCTGATTTCAATTCCTTTGGATATATACCTAGAAGTGGGATTTTTAAGTAGTTCTTGTATATTTTAACATTATGTTTTTCCCTTTTTTTATTATAGTATTTTTAAGTACAGAGCTTCAAGCTTTACAGATACTGCAGAACAAGAAACATAAAAATTCTCAATTAGATAAAAACAGTGAAATTTATCAGGAAGTTCAAGCTATCTGTGATACTCTTGGTGTACCCAAGTCAGCAACTTCTGACATTCCGTTTATGCTAAACCAAGTGGAATCAGAGGTATTGTATTTGTTTTATTTTTCATTTCCCAAAAATGGAATTAAATGCTAACATGTAAATGTATTAAAAATGAAAATATTTCTTTTAAGTACATTCCATTTCAGGAGAAGTATATCTTCTGTAAACCAAATTCTGGATTTTGAATTAATATGCATGTGACTTAATTTGCCTATAGCTAATATTCAGGAATCAGATCTTAATGAGTGAGGGCCCTTTTGAGAGTTTTCTGTGATAGAAATCACTTTGCAAGTTGAAGGATCCCTTTCCTAAATAAAGTTGTATCGTAGTATAATGAAAGAAGTAGAGTAATCCTCCAAAGTCGAAGGCAAACTACATTAAAAAAAATATTGTTAATAGAATTGTAATGTGGTTGTCTTTGGCAGTGAGCAAGCACAGTTTCTGGTGGATAGGTGTTCAGTAAGTGTTGTTGTATAGAAAATGAATGAATGAGTTCCCTGATATAGTTAAAAACAACCACAAACTCTATACCTTAAACTTTTTGAAATTTTTCTCTTCAGTTATTAAACACCCTTCTTCCCCGTTGAGCCACATATTAGAGAGAATGCTACTCTTGCACACCAAATTCCAACCTAGTTTCTAGGAGTCCTCTAGGGGAATAATACAGGATTTATTTTAAAGGAAAAGAACATTCACACTCTCAAGATAGGTACTAAAACTCCATTTTTAGATATACTGTGTTATACTAAATCCTTGAATAAAATACTTTTGCTTTGATAATTTATGAACTGAAAAATACATTTGTCTTCATTGAACATAAGAGAATTTTGGTATCATTAAGATGAAAACACAATTTTAAAAACATTTTCTTTTTTGTGAAACATTTAGACCGAAGAATAACGCTGTGAATTGCTCAAAAACATTGTTCTGGAATTAGCAAGTTAATCTTCAGTGCTTATTTTCTCTTTTTGTTTGGATTAAGAATGATCTGGAATTGGCTAAAATGTCTGGGATAATTTCAAATTGAGACAGATTTCTAGGCTCTTTCTAATCTTCCGGTGCTTCTACATGTTGATTCCAAAGAGGCTTTTCCCTTTTATGGGTCTCAGTATTAAAAATATCCCCAAACCTCTCGTTTCCCTACTTGAAGTAGGCCATAATGCCGTGTTCAAATGCTGGCAGGTTAATTATAAGATAGTTGTTACTTGGCCATTGTGGCCAAATATTTACTTAAAAAAGACTTTTTTCCCCATTCAGTACCTATCAAAAGCAAAAATTTCCTTATTGTACATGTGATGTGTCCAGAATACACTTTGTCACCATTGGGGAAGAAAATTATTTTCTAACTTGAAGCTGTTCAAATGTGAATCTAATGTAATTATAGTAATATTAATGACAAACATACAGCACTTACTGTTTTTTTTTTTTAAGATTTTATTTATTTGACAGAGAGAGAGACAGCGAGAGCAGGAACACAAGCAGGGGGAGTGGGAGAGGGAGAGTCAGGCTTCCCGCGGAGCAGGGAGCCCGACGTGGGGCTCGATCCCAGGACTCTGGGATCATGACCTGAGCCGAAGGCAGACGCGTAATGACTGAGCCACCCAGGCGCCCCCAGCATGTACGGTTCTAGATGTTTATATATAATATCTCATTTAGTTCTCACATTACATATAATGAGGTAGTTACTACTATTCTCTACAATAGCCATATGAGGAAAGATTTAATAAATGGGACAGGCACGTTTCTGAGTAGTAGTGGTAGACCTGAGGTTTGGACACAGGCAACCTCCAGAGTCTGTGCTCTTAACTCCCTCTCTATTTGTGCTTAATTCTCAAACTTAACTGTAGTCCAGTGTTGAAATCCTGGGAATGGAGCTGAATATGATTATGTGTAAGAAACTATAAGTATGCATTCAGAATCCTACTTGAGTGAGCAGTTACAAATAGTAATATATGAAATGATCAAAGTAGGAGGTATTTACAATAGTTGGGAAATCTACAGAAGTTGACTATCTTAAGAAAATAATTCTTTGCAATATGTAAGAATTGATCATTGTACAGGCATATTTGCTGTGAAGCTAATAAAGCTTAAGCTTTGGGGCCCCTCATTTGTACAAGTTCTTTCTAAGCTAATTTTTTAAAAATAACTTTCTGAAGATACAGTTTACATATCAAATTCACTCATTTAAAGTAGATAAATTTTAGTATTTTAAGCTATGTGTAGTGTATTTAGAGGTACAACCATCATCCAAATAGAATTTTAGAACATTTCCATCACCCTCAAAAAAAACCTTATGCCCATTTACAGTCACTCGCCATCACCACCACATTTCTGAGCTAATTTTGTGTTCACAATTTTTAATTCTTTTTCTTAAAGAGTGCCCCTAACATTAAATAAGCTTTGTATGCCTCAAAATCTCTTGATTATTTTCCCTAGCTATTTTACAACTAAGAAACTATAGATAGGCCATTTGGTTTTGAAATTGTTTCGTTGGATAATGAAAGTTACTTCAGATAGGAGGGTGAGCCCAACCTAAGCTATCATTTTTCAGTCATTTTCTTCTTCAGGATAAGTTACAGTTATTGGAATGGCTGAAATTGCTAAAGCAAAAACAAATGACTAATATTATGTTCACTAAAATAAAAGTGTTGCTCTGCAGAAGTAACGAAACGTGTATGTGGTGACTATAATTTAGAGGGCTTGCTCTCCTAGGTTGTCTTGCTGAACCATGAAACCAGAGTGCCTAATTAGAGTTGTACTGTGCACAAGAGTGTGCATAAGAGTGTGCCATTTCAAGGAGAAATTCCCGAAATTATTTCACATAAGACCATACAGATTCTCATAGTATAACCTTTTAGAAGCTACTCTTGTAGTCGTCTGTGTATATTATTTCTTATTCTGGAAAAGAAGGAAAAGAAGGTAGTTTGAATTAATATGACTAATGCTTCTTTGAAAAAGATACTCTGCTTTGTGGTGATAGTCTTTCTTGGTATGTAAAGGTGAATTTCAGTTATTTCACTTTAACATTTCATTTATTTTTTGGCATTCAAACATTTTAAGATGGAATAAGATTATTTTAAATTAGGGATATACATTTTCACAATCTTCTATATTTACTTTTAGGTGAAAGATATTCTCTCGAAAGTCCAGAAAAATCATGTGGGAAAACCACTGCTGAAAATTGACTTAAATCTGGAACAGGCGGTAAATTCCCTCCCTTTATTAGATTAGTGAATATGGCTTAATTTTATTAGTGGACACCTAATTTTACAATGGGTAGCGTGTGTTTATTATTTTGGAGAATTAAAATGGATTGATACCCTAGAGTAATAGATCCTAACATTTCTTCAGATTATTACTTAGTTTTAACAATACCTGGCCAAGAGTATGTATAGCACTCAATATGTTAGCATAGTTGTGATTTGAAAAGGAGAGTAGCTCAGTGTCAGCAAGGTAGAAATTTGGGGTATTTTCTTTCCTTACTGGTCCAGACCACTTAGCAAGTAGATGTTTTACTTAACATGCTTCATTGAAGATGTAAGAGTTTAATTCATATGTTTACTGTCTTCTGAATATCATAAATGTTCTATCAGATACTCTTTATTATTTAAAAAATTTTCCCATAAAGTCTTGTGGGATCAGAAAGTGGTCATCAAATACAGTATCTTTTTAATCAGTAGGAAGTATTGACTACAATTTTCAAATTTCTTTTCTGGGCTATGTCAGGAAGAGTAAAGTTTATGATTTTTGTTTCTGAATTCTTTAGGAACAACTGGAAAGAATCAATGATGCTCTTTCTTGTGAATATGAGTGCCGCCGGCGGATGCTAATGAAACGGTTAGATGTGACCGTGCAGTCCTTTGGTTGGTCTGATAGAGCAAAGGTAAGACTGTTTTCCCATTTGTGTCCTGTAGGTGGTACTCTGTGACAGCTCTTCAGGCTCTCTTGTTTGTTCTTGTATAACTGTGCCACATTGCACTTACATTCCGTCTGAAGCATGTGCCCAGGCCAACTACTGGTCTTATATAATGTTATCCTAGTCTTGTAAATTCCGTCTGCAGATATCTTAATTTCTCTCCAAATCTGTCACATTTATTTTAAACTCCTAAATGTTGTGATTTATGCAATGATATGCATAAAGAAAAGGACATCATATGAGGCAGTGAGATAGATATAATGAGCAACTGGTCAAGAAAGCAGAATATTGGAGTAAGTACAGGTAGTACTGAACCAGAACAAGTCTTCTTAAAAGTGTCCTAAGGCTGTGGACTGTGTTCTAGTAGAAGAGGACGCTGGAGGGCAGGAAGGCATTCCGAAACAATGAATCTCTTCACACAGTCCTAGAGAGTTGTCTCCCATCATTCCCATTTTAGGCTTTTAATCTGTACCAGGCTTTATCTGGGTACCCTGCTCCACTCTGCATCGTAGTCTAGACACTCTCCAGACAGTAAGCTGGGACAATTACAGGGCTCACCACATTTGCTTCTTCCGTTTCAGGGATTGCTGTTTTGTGCTCTTTGGTGTCCAGTGTCTGAAAATCATTGGTTCATATGGGTTGTCACTTTGCTAGTTGTTTCAGGTAGGAGGGTAAATCTGGTGCCTCTTACTCTCAGGTATCATCACAACAACATCATCATCATCATCATCATCATCATCATCATCACATTTTTTATATTGACTTGGCAGTTCTTCTGCCCCACGTTGTATCAGCTAGAGTCACTAATGCAGCTTCATTCAGCTGGTGCTTGGACTAGGCTGGAATATTCAAGATGGTTGTCTCATACATCTGGGTTCTGCTGATTGCTGGGGTGCTTTGGTTGTCTTCTTGGTTCTTATGTGGTCTCTGTCTCCATGTGGTGTCTTGTATTGGTTTCCTATGGCTGCTGTAGCAAATTAGTGTACACTTAGTGGCTTAAATAATAAACATTTATTCTCTTACAGTTCTGGAGATCAGAACTCTTAGCAAGGTTAAGTTAGCATTCCTCCCAGATGCTTCAGGGGAGAATCTGTTTCCTTGGTATTTCCTAGCTTCCAAATGCCACCTGTGTACCTTGACTCTTGACTTCATCCTCTTACCTTCAAAACCAGTAGTGTAAGATCTTCCGTTCTCTCTCTCTGCTTTTATTTTCACATCACCTTTGTCTCTGTAAGTATTCCTATGATTATGCTGGGCCCACCTGGATAATACAGGATAATTTTTCCTTCTGAAGATCCTTGAGTTAATCACATCTACATCTGCAAGGTAACATATTCACAGGTTCCAGGGATTGGGATATGGACATCTTCGGGTGTCCTCTTCCTAATACTGGATTTTGTTTTTTCTTGGATTGTATTTCTCTATTATGTGCTGCTGCTGCTTTTTTCTTTCTGAATATACTTTTTAAAATCAAGTATTCTAATGAGTTCTCCATTTTCTGTATACTTTCCCTCCCAAAAGATAGTATTCTGCTGTGCAATCATGAGCTTTCTGCATGGCTATCCTTGGCTATTCCACTATTTCCTGGATCCTGTGGCCACCTTTTTCATTGTTTATTCTCTCATTTTGCTATAGTAAATCCATAAATAACTTCCTAACAAGGGTGCATAGGAGGTGATTTTTCTGAATCCTTGCATTCTGAATATATGTTTATTCTGCCACATTTGATTGTGTGAGTAAATATAAAAATTTAGGTTGAAAATATTTTCCCCTAAGGAAAAAAAAAAAAAAGAATACTGAAGGTATTGTTTTCTAGCATTTGGTGCTGCTGGTGAGAAACCTGATATTCTGTGTCCTTTTAGATGACTTTTTATTTTTCTTTGGAAGCTTTTGGGCTCTTTTCTCTAGCCTTGGAGTTCTGAAATTTCATAGTAAGTGTTGGTATGGGTCTTTTTCCATTTATTGTGCTAAACACTAAGTGGACCTTTGAATCTGCAGACTCTTAGCCTTTATATTTTTCTTTAATTTCTTCCCTCTTGTTTTCTTTGTTTTCTCTTTCTGAAATTCTGTTAGTCAGATTTTGAACATCCTGGGTAGATCAGAACTGCTTAAGTTGCTTTATTTTTTCTCTTTTTCCATCTCTTTTCTTTTTTTGATATACTTTCTTAGAAATGTCCTCAATTTTATTTTGTTCTTGGTATTGAATTTTTGTTTCTGCCATCATTGTTTAATTTCCAGGGAGTCTTTTTGTTTTTTCAGTTTTCCCTTTTTCATATTTTTTTTCTTTTTTTATGGATGTAGTATCTTCTTAAGTAAAGATGAAAAATTGAAAAAAAATTTTTGTCTTTAATTATCTCTGTTTCCTCCAGGGTAATTTTTTGTTGGTTTTTCTTAGTTTTTTTCTTGCGGTGGTTTTCTTCAAATGCAGGATGGTTCTTGGTTGTTCATATTTAAGAGCAAGACACTGAAAAGCTCTGTGTTTGCTTTTTGGATTTTACATATAAGTGAAATCATACAGTATTTCTCTTTGTGTGGCTTAATTCACTTAGCATTATGCCCTCAAGATCCATCCAGGTTGTTACAAATGGCAAGACTTCATTCTTTTTTATAGCTGAATAATATTCCATTACTTATGTATATGTGTATGTATACACACAGACAACCTCCCCACATCTTTTTTATCCATTCTCTGTCAGTGTCCACTGAGATGTTAGATTACTTCCATATCTTGGCTATTGTAAATGATGCTACATTGAACATAGGGATGCATATATCTTTTCAAATTAGTGTTTTTCTTTTCTTTGGGTAAATACCCAGAAGTGGTATTGCTGGATCGTATGGTAGTCCTATTTTTAATTTTTTAAGGATCCTGCATACTGCTTTCCACAGTGCCTGCACCATTTATGTTATGTTTCGACCAACAGTGCATGAGGGTTCCCTTTTCTCCATATCCTTGCCAACGCTTGTTGTTTCTTGTATTTTTGATAATAGCCATTCTGACAGGTGTGAGGTGTTATCTCACTGTGGTTTTGATTTGTATTTTCCTGATGAGTGATGTTGAACATCTTTTCATGTGTCTGTTGGCTGTATGTCTTTGGAAAAATGTCTTTCAGGTCCTCTGACCATTTTTTAATCTAATTTTTTTGGATACTGAGTTGTATGAGTTCTTTATATCTTTTGTATCTTTATATCTAACATCTTTTAGATGTTAAACCTTTATCAGTAACATCATTTGCAAATAACTTCTCACATTCAGTAGGTTGCTGTTTAGTTTTGTTGGTTTTCCTAGCTGTGCAAAAGCTTTCTTGTTTGATGCTGTCTCATTTGTTTATTTATTTTTTTGCTTTTGCTGTCCTTGCCTGAGGAGACAGATCCAAAAAAAATACTGCTAACACTGATGCCAAATAGCTTACTAACTGTTTTCTTCTAGGAATTTTATCGTTTCAGTTCTTATTTTAAGTCTTTAATCCATTTTGAGTTTATTTTTGGGCATGATGTAAGAAGATAGTCCAGGTTCATTCTTGTGCATATAGCTGTCCAGTTTTCCCAGCACCATTTATTGAAAAGACCGTCCTTTCCCCATTGTATATTCTTCCTCCTCTGTTGTATGTTAATTGACCATACAAGCATGGGTTTATTTCTGGGCTCTCTATTGTGTTAAGGTGATCTATGTGTCTCGTTTTTGTGCTTGTCCCTTACTGTTTTGATTTCTATAGCTTGTGTATAGTTTATAATCAGGGAATGTGATACGTCCAGCTTTGTTCTTTCTCACAATTGCTTTTGCTGTTTGGTATCTTTTCTGGTTGCATATGAATTTTGGTATTATTTTAGTAGTAGTGTTCTGGTTCTGTGAAAAATGCCATTGGTGTTTTTATAGAGATTGCATATGTAAATTGCTTTGGGTAGTATGGACATTTTAACAATATTAATTCTAATCCTTGAGCATAGTATATCTTTCCATTTATTTGTGTTGTCTTCAGTTTCTTTCATCACTGTCTTGTAATTTTCATCGTACAGGTCTTTCCCCTCCTTGGTAAATTTATTCCTAAGTTTTGTTTTGTTTTGTTTTTATGCAGTTGTAAATGGAATTATTTTCTTAGTAGACTCTTTCAGATAGTTTGTTATTAGTATTTAAAAACAAAACGGATTTCTGTATATTAATTTTGTATCCTGCAACTTTACTGAATTCATTTATTGGTTTTTATAGGTTTTTTTGGTAGAGTCCTTAGGGTTTTCTGTATATAATATCATGTCATCTACATGTAATGGCAGTTTTGCTTCTTCTTTTCAGTTTGGATCCCTTCTTTTTTATTCCCTTTGCCTAATACCCGTGGCTAGGACTTCCAGTACTATGTTGAATAACAGTGGCAAGAATTAGGCATCCTTGTTTTGTTCCTGATCTTAGAGGAAAAACTTTCAGCTTTTCACTGTTGAGTGTGAGGTTTACAATGGGTTTGTCATATATGGTTTTTATTATGTTGAGGTACGTTACCCACTTTGTTGAGAGTTTTTATTGTTAATGGATGTTGAATTTTTTAGATGTTTTTCTGCATCTATTGAGATGATCAATTATACAATTTTATCTTTCATTTCGTTAACGTGGTATATCATGTTTGATTTGCAGATGTTAAACTGTCTTGCATCTGTAGAATAAATCCCACTTGATTATGTATTTTTAATGTATTGTTGAATTCCTTTTGCTAATCATTTGTTGAGGAGTTTTGCGTCTATGTTTATCAGGGATATTGGCCTGTAATTTTTTGTTAGTGTCCTTGTCTGGTTTCAAGGTAATGGTGGCCTTTAAAAATGAGTATGGAAGCATTCCATCCTCTTCAGTTTTATGGAATAATTTGAGAAGAATAGCTATTAATTCTTTAAGTGTTTGGTAGAACTTAACTATGAAACTGTCTGGTCCTGGACTTTTTTTGTTGGGAATTTCTTGATGACTGATTCAATTTCATTGCTAATACTCAGTGTATTCATATTTTCTATTTCTTCATGGTTCAGTCTTGGAAGATTGCATGTTTCTAGGAATTTATTAGTTTCTTCTAAGTTGTCCAATTTATTGGCATGTAATTGTTCAATAATAGTCTGTTATGGTACTTTATATTTCGGTACTATTGATTATAACTTCTCTTTCATTTCTAATTCTATGTGGGCTCTTTCTTTTTTTCCGGATGAGTCTGGCTAAAGGTTTATCAATTTTGTTTATCTTCAAAGAATCAGTTCATTGTTCCATTAGTCTTTTTATTTATTTTTTAGTCTCTAGTGCATTTATTTCTGTTCTGATCTTTATGATTTCCTTCCTTCTGTTAACTTTGGGCTTTGTTCTTCTTTTTTCTAGTTCCTTTAGGTGTAGAATATTTGAGGTTTCTCTTGTTTTTTGAGGTAAGCCTGTATTGCTATGGACTTCCTTCTTAGAACTGCTTTTTTGTATCCCACAGATTTTGGAATGTTGTGTTTCCATTTTCATCATCTCATAATTTTTTAATTTTCTCTTTCATTTCTTCATTGACTCACTGGTTGTTTAATACATGTTGCTTGGTTTCCACATGTTTGTTTTTTCCAGTTTTCTTCTTGTAATTGATTTCTAGTTTGGTGCTGTGTTGCTGGAAGAGATGCATGGTATTATTTCAGTCTTCTTAAATTTATTGGTACTTGTTTTGTGGCCTAACATCTGTTCTGTCCTGGGGAATGTTCCACATACCTTTGAAAAGAATGTGTATTCTGCTGCTTTTGTATGGAATATTCTATGTATATTTTTTTAAGCCCATTTGGTCTAATGTGTTGTTTAAGGCCAATGTTTCCTTGTTGATTTTTCTGTTTGGATGATTTATCCATAGTTGTAAGTGGTGTGTTAAAGTCCCCCACTATTACTGTATTTGCTCTCGACTTCTCCTTTTATGTCTGTTATATTTGCTTATATATATCTAGGTGCTCCTATGTTGGGTACATAAATATTAACAAATGTTATATCCTCTTGTTGGATTGCCCCCCTTTTTGTTATGTAATACCCCTGTTTATCTTTTGTTATGGTCTTTGTTTTTGTTTTGTTTTTAAGATTTTTTATTTATTTATTTTGAGAGGGAGAAGCAGGCTCCTTGCTGAGCAGGGAGCCTGATACGGGGCTTAATCCTAGGACCCCGGGATCGTGACCTGAGCTGAAGGCAGATGCTGTGGCTGAGCCACCCAGGCGCCCCTGGTCTTTGTTTTAAAGTCTGTTTTGTCTGATATAAGTATGGGTATCCGGCTTTCTTTCCATTTCCATTTGACTGTAATACCTTTTTTTTATTCCATTTACTTTTCAGTATGTGTGTATCTTTAGATCTGAAGTGAGTCTCTTGTAGGCAGCATATAAATGGGTCTTGTTCTTTTATCTGTTCAGCCATCCTGTGTGTTTTGAGTGGAGAATTTATTTCATTAACATTTAAAGTAAGGACTAGTAAGTGGACACCTTTACCCATGGTCTGGGTACTTTTCCAACCTGTATTTTATCACTGGGTTCTGTGAGCCCTTTAAGGACAAGTTTTCTGTTACCTGTAGCTCTATGATTTTCCTGGATGTAATCTCTGTTTTCAAAGTCTGACTTTTGGGGGGCTTCTCTCTTTTGTGCAGGATATAAGGCTTGGAGTGCCTGGTGTTGAGCTCTAACCCTTCACTCCTCAGGGAGAAATTCCATCTTTTTGAGATTCTTTCCCAACTGTGGATTGCTGTGCCTGGTGTGGTTTTTTGTTTTTTTTTTTCCTTTGGTGAGAGGAGGTCTCTGCCATTCCTACTCCTCTTGATGCTGCCTCTTAGTTCCTCCTTGTGGAGGCTCTGTTCATTCAGTTTTCAGGACTTTTTCTGAGGAAGTTATTCCACATGTAGCTGTGTATTTGTTTTGACCAGGGGAGGAGGTGAGTTTCAGGATCCTTTTATGCCACTATCTGAACCCTCCTCTGAGAAAACATTTTTTTAGCATGGTAATAGAATAGCTATAAGGCAGAGTTGTAGACTGTCATTCATGTATTTTCTTTCAATAAACATTTATTTAGCACCTCATATGTGTCAAGCATTATGATGTACCTGGTTCTGGATGAGCATTTCAGTACCCTATATGATCAGGTATAGAATATTTTTAGAAGATCTCTGTATCCACAATACCTAATCAGCTTCTCAGATGGGGTAAGCCTGTTTGTAGTCTCCATGTGCACCAGGATAAACTCCAGTGATGTGTATGTGTGTCCATGTCACTGGAGTGACTATTGTATGCAAGAAACGCAGATACTCTAAGAGCTGTGAGTTACCAAAGAAATAGATGACATGATTGGGGGCCTCAAGAAATGGAATAAAGTTAAGATGTATGGGAGATACCAATTTTATTGACCTCTGGAAACGTTAATAGAGCTGGCTTATGTATTGGGTCTCCAGTTTAATCTGATAGAATTTTTTCTTTTAAGATTTTATTTATTTGATAGAGACACAGCGAGAGAGGGAACACAAGCAGAGGGAGTGGGAGAGGGAGAAGCAGGCTCCCCGCTGGGCTCGATCGCAGGACCCTGGGATCATGACCTGAGCCGAACGCAGACGCTTAACCAACTGAGCCACCCAGGCGCCCATGATAGAATTTTTTTTTAAAGATTATTTATTTATTTGAGACAGAGAGCGTGCGCACGAGTGTGGGTGGGGTGGAAGAGCAGAGGGAGAGGGAGAAACAGACTCCCTGCTGAGCCGGGAGCCCAATACGGGCCTTGATCCCAGGACCCCGAGATCATGACCTGAGCCAAAGTCAGGTGCTTAACTGACTGAGCCACCCAGGTGCCCCTTAACCTGATAGAATTTTAATGGGCAAAAAGGAATTTGAGAATACAAGGAAAATTGTGAAATGTAGTGCATTAAAAGTGTCTTAACATACTAACTTAGGATGTTTCCATTATTGACCTTAAATTTACACAGAAATCCAAAATGAGTTTTGATGTGTTGTTTTCATTGAACAATCGGAGCGGCAGTTCATTCCAACACCATTTAAAACCCCATGGACATGTTGACTCTTTCCTAGCCTTAAACTTGGGGACTTTGAGAAAATATGCCTTTAGGAAATACCTTGATATTTTTCTTCCCATCTTGATCTTTTTGTCATCATGTTTTAGGTCAAGGAGGTTGTCTTTTTGTTCTTTATTCCTTAGTCTGGATGATTTTGTAAAAATTCTTTTTCTTAGGCTATTTTTAGGTAAGGTTTGTCCTTTCAGTTGATCCTTTTCAATTAATTATATGAATGTATGCAATTGTACCCTGAGTTTTCTTGTTAAATTTAAATATCATTATCATTTCCCCCCTATTTCATGTGTCTGAGATTGTTGAATGACTCATAAAATATTGTTCTACAGCATTTAAACTCTTTGTAGAATATTTTATCAAGTAAGTTTAATACTCTATTGATATTGAGGTTTTCTTTAATTTTGTCTGGCCCTTTAATGATATGCTCAGCAGCTAAATTTTTGTTCATGTCCATGATATATTCCTAAAGTGGAATTTCTTGATGAAACAATATAAATAGATTTTAATGTTTTGATGCATACTCTAGAGTTGCCCTTTGGAAAGATTATATATATTTATTAGTATGGTTAATCTGATTTCTTCATTATTTTGCTAGTATTAAGATAACACTGAGTATAATGTTATAGTTTGCTTTTTTTCACTGATTCTATTGTGATCATTGTCCCATACCTCTAAAAGTTTTATTTTAATATTCTTCTTAAAATTAATTTTTAATTAATTTTTTTGCAGTAAAATTCACCATCTTAAAATGTACAATTTGGTGTTTTTTAGTATATTCACTGTAATTTTGTATTACTACTGTCTAGTTCCAAAACATTTCCATCACCCTCAAAAGGAACCCATTGGCAGTCACCCCAAAACTCCATATCTCCCTTCCCTGACAGCTGCTACTATGATCTGCTTCGGTAAAAGCTTTTTGGATTTACTTATTCTGACAGTTCATATAAGTGGAATCATATAGTATGTGGCTTTTTATGTCTGGTGGCTTAGCATAATGCTTTCAAGGTTCATTCATTGTTGTTGAATGTAGCAGTACTTCCTTTCAGTATCCTTTTTATGGCCGCATTATATTTTATCATATATTTTATCATATATTTTAGACATTTTTTCCTGTATTAACTACTACTAGGAATATTAATGTATGTAATTTTTATTTGTAAATTGCAAGCTATATTCTTATGGTGGATTCCTAAGTGGAAATTTACTGTGTCAAAGGTTATGACTCTTGATGGTCTTGATTCCCATGGCCAAATTGTTTTCTGGAAAGTTTTTATGAATTTAAACTACCAGTAGGGTAAATAAAATTTTGTCCTCACTTTAGCTTCTTTAATATTCAGAATATTAACAGTTTTGTTGCTAACGTGATGGTTAAAAAAGACTAAATTGTTTTAAGTTGTATATTTTCATTATTGGTAAAGTTCAACTTTTTTTCATAAGATTATTAGTCCATTGAATTTCCTCTTGTTTTGAAATTTCTTTTTGTGTCTTGTCTTTTTTCCCCCTTAGGATCTTCCCGTTTTCCTTTTGGTCTTTTTATATATTAAGGAAGTTAGCTAGTTGCTTTATTTGTTGAAAATATTTTCACCAGTTTTTTTGTTTTATGTTTTTGATGTATAGAAATTTTAATCTTTGTAATATAGTTAAGTTTTTCAATTTAAATTAAAACCTTAAACAGTGAACTCTTTATTGTATTTGGAATTCTCTTTGTTATATGGTGTGCCTTATTGTTCCTTTTTTTTTTTATAAATAGCAGTTCATTCCAACATCATTTAAAAATTCATCCATCCCTTTTCTCACTGATTTTTTTTTTTTACTTCCCGCCCCCCATTTCTCACTGATCTTTGATACCTCCTTTGTCATTGCAGTCATATATATATGAAGCTCTGAATTTTAATTGCCTGTTTTGTTTCATCAGTCTATTTTTTCCCCCAAGTTCCATTTAATTAGACTGAGGTAGGATAGTATATTGTTATCTGTACCTTTGCCTGGGGGTCAGCTAGAACCTTTATTAGTAGGTAGGCAAAACTGGGACTCTGTGTATTTTGGGGAAACTGTTTAAGCTTTCCAGGTCTCATTTCTTTTTCTATCTGCAAAAGGGGATAATAAAAGCAACCACTCTAAAAGGATGTTTTAAGGATTAAAGAAATGACTATTAAGTGGACAGTATCCTGGCACGTTTAATAAGTACTCAAGGAATGTTAACTGTTAAGACAGTGATGATGATTTCATATTACATACTAATATCTGGTAGAACTCTTATTTCTCAAAATTCTTTTTGTTGTAATTACATATTTAGTTTCTGGATTAACTTTAGATTCCTTTTTTCCCCCCCCATCCTCTCAAAAACCATTCCATTAGTATTACAATAAATGTATAAGTTAATTTGGGGGGAAAATGACAATACTCAATGTCCCTATCCAGAAACTTGGCATTTTTCTCAATTCATTCAAGTTTTCTTTTTGTTTTTATAAGCTTTACTGATGTTTCCTTCTTAAAGGTCCTATATGTGTTTTTGGTTAAGGCTGTTTTTAGGTATTTTGTTGTTAGCTAATATTGATGGAATCTTTCTTTGTGTTATTTTTTAATGACTTGTTATTGGTAGTTATGTATTCTTTTGGCATCTGTTGGTCTCTTTTTTTCATTCTGCATACAAATGATGAGATATTTAAATGTTTTGCTCTTTTCTGTTTCTTTGCTTGTGCATTATCTCTTTTTTCTTTCTGAAGATGATGATTGCCATTGTTCTTTCATTGAAATGTTCTTTGGCTCTTTTTCCCCCTATCTTTTGTTATTTAGGTAAAAACAGATGACATAGCAAGAATTTACCAGCCTAAGCGTTATGCTTTATCACCCAAGACAACGATTACACTGGCACATCTACTTGCTGCTCGTGAAGATCTGTCCAAGATCATTAGAACAAGTAGTGGCTCCAGCCGTGAGAATACGGCATGTGCCATTAATAAGGTTGGTTTTTCTTTCAATACAGTGGAGAATGAATGTATAATATCCTCATTTGGTGTTTTTATAGATTTTTTTTTTTTTAAGATTTTATTTATTTATTTGAGAGAGAGAGAGAGAGCACGGGGGGGGAGGGTCAGAGGGAGAAGCAGACTCCCTGCTGAGCAGGGAGCCCGATGCGGGACTCGATCCCGGGACTCCAGGATCATGACCTGAGCCGAAGGCAGTCGCTTAACCAACTGAGCCACCCAGGCGCCCGTTTTTATAGATTTCAATCCATTTTTCTCTTTCACCCTGGTAAACTCCTAGAATAGAGTGGTGATAGTATTTCAGTTCATCCAGCCTTAGTTATGTTTTGTGTGTGCATGTTCATTTGAGTCTCTGTATTCATAAATCAAAAATAAATCTATTTGAATTAGAGGAATTAAGAATTGATTTTATCAATAGCTTTAGCAAGAATTATTTGCCTTCTTTCCAAGAATGTATTTATTTTTTGTCAGTAAAAATCTGTAGTAGTTGTTTCAGGTAGTAACAGGTTCCTTATATCCTTGATGTAAAGGAAGAGTACATGCTTTGGAGACTTATAGGTCTGGATTCCTATCTTAGTTCTATCATTTACATAGAGGAGTCACCTTGGGCAGGTTACTGAATCTTTTGGAGGTTCCATTTTCTGATTAAGAGTATAGATACATTTCTCTAATAACATTGCTTTTAAACAAGCTCAGAGAGATTGAATCTTTTACAACAGCAGCAATGACAGTAATCTAGATGATTGTCAGTTTGGCATGTGCTCTATATTTAGAGCACTTTATGGCAAACTTTATTAGGAAAGAGCAAAAAGTCAGAAGGGATTTGGGCAATTTTAAAACATTGTTACTCAGTGAAAAAAGTGTCCTTGATACAGTATATCTTGCTAGAGGGATGGGTATATATAAAGTCAACTTGTTAATTATTACTAAGTTACCAGTGTTTGTTCCTCCCTCTTCTGTTTTAGATCAACCTCCTCTGCCTCTTGAAACTATTCTGTCTTTAAATATGTTACTTAGTATCTTATATCAGGTCATGATCTAGTCTTAGGGGATTAAGAGTTCTACTTTAAGTGACATTGCCCATCTCTTTTCCAAGTTATAATTTATAGTCCACTTGAAGGCAATCTTGTCAGTTCTTGGAGCAGTGTCCCCACGTGGCCACCAACATAGCATGTTCGTTTGGTGGAGAGACCAATGAAAATTACAACCAAAAAAAGCTGTTTTTTGCATTTGGTAATTAGAACATTATTGGTGACTTTAAGAGAATGTTTGCATTCTTCGAACAATGCCCCCACAGTAAGGATGTTGTACTTTTTGTCTTTAATTTATGACATAAATTACTAAAACATGGTTTTGATGAGAGGATCAATGGAAGTAGAACCTAACTGATTTGTAGGTCATTTTGGTTGAGGCAGTTACTGTTTTACCTTCTTTCCTGAAAGAGATGAGCAGGAAGCTAGTCTCCTCACTTAACTTCCTCAGCAGTGTCTGTCTGTATTTATGGGCATATAAAGTAGCTCCTTTCTACAGAAGGCTGGGGATTAAACCAAACTCTTCCCTGGCTTATCCTTCAAGTATTGTGAAGAATCGTTATGAGGGCCTATCAAGACTTTATTTTCTCTATGATAATATAGTAACTAGTATCATCATTGAAAGTTAGTGAGCTTAAGTTTCCTAAGAAAGGAATAGTTCATTGAGAATTCTTGTATCTCTAGAGGGATACCTTGGATTATAGTCATACTCATCTCTGACATCTCATTAAATTCACATGTTACCATATATACTTAATACTTTTAAAATAATACATGTTTAGGAATATAATTTTTTGTTAGATAATCCATGACCAAATGAATGGCAGTGGGAAGTCCAGAGTTGTTGTATAAATAGATATGAAGTTAATGAATATAGGGTATATAATTTATGTATATTGAAAATATGTTGGTAAAAATATTTTAGTATGGTGGGTACTGCATTTATTCCAGAATTTGAAACAAATTTGAACAAAAGAAAATTAACAAGCCCTTAAGTTTCAGCAATATTCCCCAGATTGTTTAAAAGTAATCTACACTGTGAGGAATTTGTCACACATCACATTTATATTTTCAGTATTAATTCGCGTTACATGTCTGATGCTTTCATGTCCTTAAATATTTGGCTTCTGTTTCTTTATTAGAACAGTAAGTTCAATATCACTTGAATCCTTTATGTAAATTGTAATTTCTAAAATATTAGAACCTGAAGGACAATGTCTCTTCACACAGGTGCTGATGGGAAGGGTGCCTGACAGAGGAGGACGGCCAAATGAAATCGAACCACCGCCCCCTGAAATGCCCCCTTGGCAAAAGAGACAAGAAGGCGGCGGAAGGGGTGGTTGGGGTGGTGGAGGTGGGGGTGGTCGAGGAGGTGGTGGGGGTGGAAGAGGTGGCTGGGGAGGTGGGGGAGGTTGGGGAGGTGGTGGAGGAGGAGGAGGGTGGGGAGGAAGCGGGGGAGGGGGTAGTAGAGGAGGAGGTTTCCAAGGCAGAGGAGATTATGGAGGGAGGGGAGATTATGGTGGAAGAGGAGGGGGCTATGGTGGAAGAGGGGGCTATGGTGGAAGAGGTTATGGAGATCCTTATGGAGGAGGTGGGGGTGGATATAGAAGATACTAAAAACTACCAAAATTAGATAGCAGTGCTTTTCTTGGCAGAGACATTAGGTGTAGTG
Source organism: Mirounga angustirostris (assembly GCF_029215605.1). Lineage (NCBI taxonomy): Eukaryota > Metazoa > Chordata > Mammalia > Carnivora > Phocidae > Mirounga > Mirounga angustirostris. The sequence goes on along the minus strand of NW_026991717.1, from coordinate 64,584,115 downwards.
TTCTAAATAACATACTTGAATGTCATCTTTGAAGTAAACACCATGTTAGATTCCCTGATACCATTCTTGAATTGGGTTAATCTGTAAGAGCATTGTTTTATACTACCATCTGATCTCTTAGAGTGATGATTTTTCCATATTCTGTGTACCCTTGAGCATGTCTTTTTAAAAAACAAAAAATGAGCAAAAATTATTTTTAAAAATGTAAATATTTCCATCAGACTTAGAAAATGGAAAGTATTTTATTGTCATGATTGAATTTAGATTGTTACCTGTATTTTATTCAGGTTTGAAACACATAAATAACCCGACTTGTAATGGAAAGGAATATAGACTGTTGCCTCATCTGTATTCCTGTGCCGTGTTTTGTATTTGATAATTATACTTTATGAAATAGGGAAAGGGACTGGTCTGATAGTTGTGTTCAATAGGTAGTTGTCATGACTTGTTTGTTCTTTTATAGGCAGCAGTTCCTCTGACCAGGTTTCTGTTAAAGTTCCATTAATTGAAGCTCAAGCCTACTTTTTGCTATGTATATTTGATTTATTTTCCAGGTGGATTTGAAATCTGTGATTTTGTTTAACAAAGCAAAGTTAAAGACTGAGGTCAGAATTACCCTAAAGGGATAAGGACAAGCAATAATTTTACATGGTGATGTAAATAATACTCATATAAACTGGTCTCTTCATTTGTGCCATCACCTTAGGTGTTTGAATATTAAAAGGCAGGCTGAGCTGTATTGCTCAGGATCAGGGCAGTAATTGCCAGTTTCAGTCCATCAGAGGTAGGATCAGGGCATCCCTTGGAAATTCTGATTCATAGCTCGATTTGGGAAACAGGGTTAGGGAGTGGTTACATGTGGTTTGGTGGTTGGAGCAGGTAAAGGTTTGGAGATCAAGAGTTGTGAATTTGAATCATGGTAGCCCAGGGGTTCTATGGGCTGAAATGACCATAGCTCTCAAGGATTGATTTGTCCTCATTTGTCAAATGAGGAATGGGACACTTGCACTCTTCTCAGATTGTTTCATAAAGACGTAAGTACAAGTGCCATTTATTGAGGGCTTGTTGTGATGGTTTAATGCATTTTTCTCTTAGTATAGAGAGTTAGATAAGATAGTCACACACATTTTTTCATTCCCACTGTAAAATATGTATCCCAGTGTGGGCTCTTGGTTGACACCTGTGCATAACAACTTTCTTTGATCTAGCAAACTCAACAGATAGAAAGCTGATTACCAGTGGACACATGGTATTTGATATTTGGCAGTTTCATTGTTGTTGTTTTGTTTTGCTTTACAGTAAACCCTGTAGTGAAAACTAAAATGTTAAAACTTTAAATATTGTGTATACTGCAGTCTTTGCCATGTATTTTTCAAGCTAACTCTTCAAAGAAATTTGTTCAGGACAGGAAAACAAACTTTAGGTTATTTGTAAAATAGATTTTAAAAATGTGTTTATATTTAATGAAGATACTTAATTTCATTTGTGATAGTTGGGAAAAAAAGGCTTTCTGTAATTAAAACATTCTTTTCAATAGCTATGAATTCTGAAAAATAAATAATTTTTAAAAATATTTAATCAAAGACTACTGGAGTATAGTTGCTGATATAGAAGGGGTTTACAACTACTTTCAACTTTTATCACTCAAGGTTTGTGGTAAACAATGGCAGAAACATTAATTTATCCATTTCTGTAAGATTTCCTTGTACCTTCATAGGAGTGCTGTTGAGTTATCCACTATACTTGCTGTAAACCTTATCCAGTTTTATCGCTTGCTCCTGGGATCATATTGGAGCTGGAACCACTCCTATTTATACATTCTCATAAACTTCACTTGAATGATAAGCAGGGTGATCTAGACCCTAATCTTTTTCTTCCCTGGAAGGTAGGATTTTCATATATTTTTTTTTTTTAAAGATTTTATTTATTTATTAGAGAGAGAGAGCGCACAAGTAGGCAGAGAGGCAGGGAGAGGGAGAAACAGACTCCCCACTGAGCAAGGAGCCTGATGCAGGACTCGATCCCAGGACTCTGGGATCATGACCTGAGCCGAAGGCAGCCGCTTAACCGACTGAGCCACCCAGGCGCCCCCATGATATTCTTTTTTAAGTAAAAATTTGTTTTGTAGAAGTGTGTGCTGAGCAATAGCTAGACTAGCAATAGGCAATTTGGGGCTTTGATGTCAACAGCCATAATATGAAAATGTTTTATAAATTGAGTGCAGTACAAATGCAGAGTATGATGAATGGTACTTCACTGCTTCCTACAATCTAAACCTTTTTATGGACCTCCTCTTCATTCCTTTTTGCCCGGTTCTCAGTTTCATTTTCCCCTATTACCTCATTTATCTTCCTCCCCCCCCCCCCCACTTTTTTTCCCCCCTCCCTGCCTTAGTCTAGCCTTTGGTATCTTAATAGCACCTATAGACATGGCTTTTTTTTTTTTTTTAAGATTTTTTTTTTTGCGAGGGAGACAATGAGAGACAGAGAGCATGAGCGGGAGGAGGGTCAGAGGGAGAAGCAGACTCCCTGCTGAGCAGGGAGCCTGATGTGGGACTCGATCCCGGGACTCCAGGATCATGACCTGAGCCGAAGGCAGTCGCTTAACCAACTGAGCCACCCAGGCGCCCTAGACATGACTTTACTGAGAGATTCTGGGTTAAAGTAACTAATCTCTTATCTGGACCTTACAAAGAATGTGTGTCTCCATCCATTTTACACATAGCTCTCAGCAGAAGGGTGAGATGTTTTCTTTGAACCTATGGCCTTGTGTTCTGCAGATCAGGGAAACCTTGCTTCACTAAAGAGAAAAAATATTTTAAACCAAGAACACTTAATTACCTTTATTTATGTCAGAAGAAGGTATGATAACCCAGAAAAGATTTGTGACCAGGAAATGTTCTGAGCAATGAGATGATACTTTATAAGAAGCACAGGATAGATAAATTTGGGATGGAATCTGGGGATGAAAGAAAGGAGGCAGTTTAATCTCTCCTTCAGGGGCAGGTTGTCATTGTGACTTATTTTGTATGCCAAAAGGATACGAATTGCCAAAAGGATAAATACACCCACATCCAAATGTACCAGAATGCATTCCATAGTGGAATTTGAGTGATTGGAATTTACCCCCCCTCTTCATTGGTCTGGTTAAACAGAAGTTGGCTGGGGATTAAGAGGAAGTCATAGCTATCTCTTAATCACTCTGAGTAGTCATGAACACAAATGAATTGCTCTGGGTGGTCTACATTGGACTGAACTATATCAATTTCATGCACAACTTCAAAGTTGTTTACTTGCTGGTTTTCTTAGAACTGTTGAAGACAAAAGCTACAGAGAAAGGACAACCTTAAATTTGTCTCCTTCATAAGTTATTTATAGACTTAATATTTGGGGACCGCTGTAAGTCCTTATGCAGTAAGATAGGAAAAGGTTGAATATTTCTGTACTGTTACTTCATGTTATAAAAAGATTGAGAAAAACTTACACTGAATAATTGCTTTGCTTTTCCTTCCAGGAATACCCAGTTTGGTTAATAGAATAGGCAAGTATTGTCAGCTGTGGATTATAGATTTTTTAAGAGAAGCTTCTACATATTCATGAACTAGAAGAAACACAAGACAGCTATGTGGTAGGGATCCTAATGTCTTTTATCATATAAATATTACACAAAGAAAACTTACATTAGGTATCAAAAAAAAAAAAAACCCTTTACAATCTGTACACTTGTTTTTTCCTTGCAGTTCTTTTACATTATAGATCCTTAGACAGAAATTCACAAACGGTCAGTAAAAAGGCAAGTCAGTTACCAAAGAAAATAAGTGACATTGCTGTTGACAAAACAAGATCTGTCCTTGTTTTGACAGATAAATATGTGCTCAAACATATTTCAAGTCAGTATAAGACATAAAAGTTTGTGTCATAGGCTTGACAAACCAAAAATTTTTTCCAGATTATTTCTGTAGATTCTACTAATCCCATGTAGCTCAATGCAAATATTAATTTACATGCTATTCGTCTTTGGCCCTTGCTGGACTGTAAAAACTTGTGATAAAACTACTGCTTCTTGCCCATTTTAGTGATAAATTCTGGAATGCTTAAGACCCTCTAGCCATATTAATTTGATTAAGGGAGCTCTGACCTTTGGAATTTTAGGATTACAGAATATGTACACAGGAGTTAACTGGGGTCTGTATTTTTGGATGGAGGATAAGGAGAATGAAAAATTGTGTTACATGACTGTGTTTATAAAGAAACTGAGCTGTACCACCTTTGGTCTGTATCAGAGGGAAAGAATAATAGTGAAGAACATGAATTTTAAAGATTATCATAAATTCATGTTTGCTACTTATGTGGACAAAGTGCTTCTTAACTTATATACCAGGTGATGGACCTAAGCAGCCTGCTCTGGGGATTTCTGAGTTTGGAATTAGGAAAGGGTAAATTTGTGCATAAAGTAATTCTTTAAAACACTAACTGAAAGCCACTCACTAGTTTTGTCACTAAAGCTTAGTACAAGGAGGTATATGCAAATGGAAACTGGTCTTTCATCAGATAAACTTCTTAAATGATCTGAATCCTCCAAGGAAATTACACTGTATATACTTTGTATTCTGAATAAGATTTGGTGGTGTTGGTTTTAGGTTTCGAACTTTTAATTGTTGAGATTATGTTCTTGGCAGTTGGTCAACTTGCGTATGAATTTCAAGTATGCTTGGTACCAAGCTTTCCAAGCATGGAAGGTAAGTTCCCCTCAAAAAGAAAGTGATTATATGAACTTTTTAGAGAAATCATATAGATCGGGAGTTTGTAAACAGTTGCCCAATTTAATGAGCCCATTTATCATTAACCTTCATTAATAGAAAACTCATAGGACTCAATTGTGATTTTGCTGAACAGTACATCTTACATTGTGAGCAATTTCTTTATCTTGTAACAAACTAACTTTGTGGATTTGTGTAAATGACAAAGTTGTTTAATTCACCCCCACATTTTATGAAGGAGGAAACAAAATTCCAAGTCACATGCATGCTTGATATTGTATATACATAATATATACACATATACACGTTCTCAGGTCTTATTGAGGCCTCTGATCCAGTTAGCTTATTTCTAAATAATATTAATAGTGAAGACAGTATAGCACAAAATCAGTTCAAAATAGTTACTTCAAAAAAACAAAAAAAAGATAAAGATGGCACATGAAAAGTTAAACAGATTCTTTCAAAAGTCCATAAATTCCTAATTCTATCCCAATGTAGGTATATGAGGACAAATACCACATTGGCAGGTTTTTTTTAGCTACCTGGCCGGTCATGTATTAGGTGGTATTAGCTATGTTTCCAGGTGTTTAGTTTGCCTACTTACGACTGTGAGACTAAAACTGTGAGTTGACCTGTAATTGGATAATGTCTTAGTCCCCTCCCCCACCCCCAAATTTGTGGCTCCATCTCTAGAAGTTTACTTCTAGATAGATATCCTCATTGTTTTGAACTTTGAACTATATCAATTTCATGCACAACTTCAAAGTTCTTTACTTGCTAGTTTTCTTAGAACTGTTGGATTAAAGACAAAAGCTACAGGGAAAGGACAACCTTAAATTTAACCTTAAATGAGATATCCTCATTTGAGTATGAGCCTAGTGAGGAAGGAGTGGGAGAAGGCTAATTGATTAGATATCTGAGGTAGTGAAGTGGGAACCGGATTCGAAAAGAATTCTGGAATATAGAGGAAGTGAGTCTATTTTTGGAATGTGAGTCTCTTCCCACGGTAAGCAAGCTTTGGATGGAACAAAATAAATCTTTCAGTTCACAGAAAACCCACAGAAGGAAGCAAATTAATTTTCCAGGGATTTTAGTTCTGAGGAAGAAGTAGCTACACAGGCCACGTAGGAGAAGCAACCTTGTCAGAAATCTGTAGTCCTATTTTTATCAAGCTGTTGGTATTAGTTCCAGGGGAAAAAAAAGTTTATGGTGTGAATGGCAAAAATTCTGCATTCTTCAGCCTTCCTACCCTTTGACTCAGCTGACTGGAAGAGAAGACAGTTCCACTCATGAGGAGTCTTTCAAGTAAAAAAAAAAAAAAAAGCTTTTCTGTTTTAAAGTACCCTTTTAAAATAACTGGTCGATCTAAGGTTCCCCAGGTGTTTGTGTTACTCATTTTAGTTAAGAGATCTCTGATATACTCCTCTACATATTGTGCTTCTTCAGTTTCTGGGCTAAGAACAGTCACCGTGCTCCATTTGAGCTAAGACATGATTGCTTCTTGCAAGTTGGAGGGTTTCTATTTTCTTCTGTGCATATTTCAGTTGGATCTTTAGAGCGTCATTATCTGCTTTCAGGGTATTTATTTCCTAAAGGGAAAGGAGAATGAGGTATGTTAATAAAGCAGCAATGAATAGCAAATCAGTTACAATATTGGGAGTACTACACTTGATTGGCGTTTTCTATGCACTATGGCTGAGAATTAAAAACTTTTCAAGACGTTTATTTTGCTCTGAATAGAAAATAACAAGTTTAATGTCAAGTGAGCATGTGCAAACAGCAATTAGTTTTTGTTATCATATCAAGATGGCTAGCAGGCAGAATAAACCATTCCCAGACAAGAGGTGGATATAAAACCTTTGGATGCTGTATAGTGGGAGACCTAAACTTGGCAGAAATGGAGTCTCTCATCAGGTCTGAGGTATGAAAACAGTGACTCAGAATACTGTCATATGAAATATTATAGTTCATTTAGTCTAAGTTTTTTCCCACCAAATCACTGAAAAGTAATGGACTCCTTTGATAAGGAATTTTTTCCTACCCCCTAAACTGGGATTTAGTTATCTAATTTTCTGCGGCATTGACTTCCAGGCTACTGCCTTTTTTATTTTTTTATTTTTTTATTTTTTATTTTTTTTATTTTTATTTTTATTTTTTTTATTTTTTTATTTTTTACTGCCTTTTTTAAATTGAATTATATTTGACCTATGACATTGTATAAATTAAGATGTACAACATGTTATTTTGATATGTTGTAATACTGCCATTGTAAAGACAATCAGCACCTTTCATTGTTATAATATCCTTTTTAGTAATTGGAATAATTTAAGTTCTGGACTCAGCAGGTTTGAGGATTATAGTACAGTATTGTTTATTGTTCATTGTACCATGCATTGTATCTTTCAGGCTTATTTACCACTCGTTGTAAGTTGGTACCCTTAAACAACATCTGTACCTCCCATCCTTCCCCTGGTAACCGCCATTTTATTTTATTATTTTTATTTATTTGAGAGTGAGCAAGAGAGAGAGAACACAAGCTGGGGGGAAAGGCAGAGAGAGAGGGAGAAGCAGCCTCCCCGCTGAGCAGGGAGCCTGATACGGGACTTGATCCCAGGACCCTGGGATCATGACTTAAGCCGAAGGCAGACGCTTAACCAACTCAGCCACCCAGGCGCCCCATAACCACCATTTTAATCTGTTTTTGCAAGTTTGGCTTTTTAAAATTCCATATATAAGTGAAGTCATACAGTACCTGTCTTGCTCTGTCTTGTCTCACTTAGCATAATGTGTTTGAGGTCCATCCATGTTGTTGCAAATTCCCTTCTCATGGCTGAATGATACTCCATTGTGTGTGTGTGTGTATATACACATTGTCGTTGTCCATTCATTGATGAGGTATGGACACTTGGGTTGTTTCCATATCTTGCCTATTGTAAATAATGCTGCAGTGAACATGGGGGTGTATCTGTCTTTTTGAGTTAGTATTTTTGTGTTCTTCAGATAAATACCCAGAAGTGGAATTGCTGGATAATATGATAGTTTTGCTTTTAATATTTGAGGAACTTCCACGCTGTGTCCCATAGTGGCTGCACCAATTTACATTTTCACCAACAGGGCACAAGGGTTCCCTTTTCAGCACATCCTAGCAAGCACTTGCTATCTTGTTTTCTTGATGCTAACCATTCTAACAGGTGTGAGTTGATAGCTCATCGTGTTTTGATTTGCATTTCCTTGATGATTAGCGATATTGAGCATCTTTTTATGTACCTGTTGGCCATTTGTATGTATTCTTTAGAAAAATGTCTCTTTAGTTCTTCTGCCCATTTCTAAATCAGATTTTGTTGTTGTTGAGTTGTATGAATTCTTTATATAATTTGGATATCAACCCCTTTATCCAGTTTATGGTTTGCAAAAATTTTCTCCCATTCTGTATATTGCTTTTTCATTGTGTTCTTTCGCTGTGCAAAAGCTTTTAAGTTTGATGTAGTCTCTATTTGTTGAAGAGACTATCCTTTCCCCCTTGGGTGCTCTTGGTACCCTTATCAAATATTAGCTCACTGCATAAGCAAGTTGTAATTCTGGGCTCTCTTTATTCTTCCATTGGTCTATGTGTTAGTTTTTGTGCCAGTACCATACTGGTTTTATTACTGTAGCTTTGAGTGTAGTTTGAAATCAGGAAGTATGGTATCTCCAGCTTTGTTCTTTTGTGGTTCCGTACAGATTTTAGGATTTTTTTTTTTTTCTATTTCTGTAAAGAATGCTATTGGTATTTTAATAGAGATTGCATTAAATCTGTAGATGGCTTTGGGTAGTATGGACATTTTAACAGTTCTTCTGGTCATGAACATGGGGTATCTTTCCATTTGTTTCTGTCTTCGATTTCTTTCAGCCAAATCTTGTTTTCAAATTGTACAGATCTTTCACTTCCTTGGTTAAATATATTCCAAAGTATTTCATTGCTTTTGGTGCTATTATGAATAGGATAGTTTTATTTCTTTTTCAGATATTTCATCCTTAGTGTGTAGAAACGCAGCTGATTTCTGTATGTTGATTTTGTAGCCTGCAACTATACCTAAATTTTTGATTAGTTCCAACAGTATTTTGGTTCTTTTGGCGATTTTATAAATACAGACTCATGTCATTTGCAAATAGTGACAGTTTTACTTCTTTCCTGATTTGGATGTTATTTATTTCTTTGTCTTGCTTAATCACTCTAAGATTTTTAGTGATGTGTTGAATAAGAGTGATGAGAGTAAGCCTCCTTGTGTCTTGTTTCTGATCTTGAGAAAAAGCTTTAACTTTTTTTCCACTGAGTATCTTAGCTATGGGTTTGTCGTTTTGGGCCCTTATTATGTGGAGGTCTGTTCCTTCTATACCTGATCTGCTGCTGTTTTGTTTTGTTTTTAATTTGAAAGGGTGTTATATTTTGTCAAATGCCTTTTCTGCCTCTATTGAGATGATCATGCGGTTTTTCTTTCATTTTACTAATATGATGTATTACATTTATTGATTTGTATATGTTGACCTATGTTTGCATCCAAGGGATAAATCACATTTGGTCATGGTGTATAATCCTCTATTTTGAGTTTGATAATATTTTGTTGAGAATGTTTGCATTTGTACTCATCAGCAGTATTGGGCTATAGTTTTCTTATGGTGTCCTAATCTGGCTCTGGTATCAGGGTAATGCTCTTCTTATAGAATAAGTTTGGAAGTATTCCCTCAATTTTTTGGAAGAGTTTGAGAAGGATTGGTGTTAATTCTTCTTTGAATGTTTGGTAGGTTTCACCAGTGAAGCCCAGTGTTGAGTGCATATATATTACAACTGTTATATCTTGTTGATGTATCAAGCCTTTTACCATTATATAATGACCTTTTGTCTCTTGTTAACATTTTTGGCTTGAAGTCTGTTTTGTTTGACCTAAGTATGGCTATGCCCCATTTTCCTTGGGCTTCTATTTGCATGGAATATCCTCTTCCATCCCTTTACTTTGAGCTGGTATGTGTCTTTAGAGCTGAAATGAGTTTCCTGTAAGCAGCATAGAATTGGGTCTTATTTTTTATCCATCCAGCCACTCTGTGCCTTTTGATTGGTGAAACCAATCCATTTATTTTTTAGAGTGATTATTGTTATGTAAGGACTTACTACTGCCATCGTATTTGCCTTCTGGTTGTTTTCTATCTCCATTTTCTTTTCCCCCTCTATTTCTCTTTACTCTTGTAAAGTGTGATTTTTCCACGGTGATTTGAGCCTTTTTAAAAAATGTTTTACTTAGGGGCACCTGGGTGGCTCAGTCGTTACGCGTCTGCCTTCGGCTCAGGTCATGGTCCCGGAGTCCCGGGATCGAGCCCCGCATCGGGCTCCCTGCTCTGTGGGGAGCCTGCTTCTCCCTCTCCCTCTCCCTCTGCTTGTGTTCCCTCTCTCGCTGTGTCTCTGTCAAAAAAATAAATTAAAAAAAAAAGTTTTACTTAAATTTACTTAATTTTACTTAAATTCAATTTAATTAACATATTGTATTAGTTTCAGAGGTAGAATTTAGTGATTCATCAATTGCATACAACACCCAGTGCTCATTACATCAAGTGCCCTCCTTAAGGCCCATCACTCACTTACCCTATCCCTCCTCCCCTCCAGCAACTGTCAGTTTGTTCCCTATGGTTAAGAGTCTCTAATGGTTTGCCTCCCTGTTTTCCTCTTACTTTATTTTCCTTCCCTTTCCCTATGTTCATCTGTTTTGTTTCTTAAATTCCACATGAGTGAAATCATATGGTACTTGTCTCTGACGGACTTTGCTTAGCATGATACCCTCTAGTTCCATCCATGTTGTTGCAAATGGCGAGATTTCATTCATTTTGCTTTGTGATTACCATGTGGCTTACATGTAAAACATCTCATAATTAAAATAGTCCTTTTTAGCTTGAAACTTTATAGGTGACCAAAGATAAAGTGCTATCCACTTTTATTCCTTCCCTTTTATATTTTTGACATTACAATTTTTTTTATGCTGTGAATTCATTGAGAAATTATAGTAGCTATAGTTATCTTTAATGCTCCGTTCCTTAGGCCATTCTTCTACAATTAAGAGGTTGAACACACCATTCTAATTAGTTAGTTTTCTGATTCTGCTTATTTCTCATCATTGCTGGAGTATGGTGTACTTTGATTTGCTTTTATGTCACTAAATCCTTTCATTTCAGCTTGAAGAACTACTTTCAGCATTTCTTGCAAGGCTGGTCTAGCGGGGTTGAGTGCTTTCAGTTTTTGTCTGAGAAAGCCTTTATTTCACATTCATGTCTGAAAGGGGACTACTGGATGAAGTGTTCTTGCTAGCAGTTTTAATACTTTGTCATTTCACTTTCTCATGGCCTATAGAGTTTTTGCTGAGAAACCTGCTTATAGCTAATGGGGTTCCTTCATAGGTTTCTCTTTTTTCCCAGTTTTTTTCTCCCTCTCCCTCTGCCCCTCCCCACCATTCATGCTGTTTCTCGCTCTCTCAAATAAAATCTTTTAAAAAAATAATAATTGGGGGCGCCTGGGTGGCTCAGTTGGTTAAGCAACTGCTTTCAGCTCGGGTCATGATCCTGGAGTCCCTGGATCGAGTCCCGCGTCGGGCTCTCTGCTCGGCGGGGAGTCTGCTTCTCTCTCTGACCCTCCCCCCTCTCATGTGCTCTCTCATTCTCTGTCAAATAAATAAATAAAATCTTAAAAAAAAAATAAAAAAATAATTGGGTGGTCCATTACCTTCTTGGACTTGTATTCTCCATTTTCTTCTCTAGGTTTGGGAAGTTCTCAGCTAATATGCTTTCTGCTTCTTTTTCCTTCTATATTTTTCCCATCATAACTGATAGCTCTTATAGGGTTTCTTACTTTTTTAAAAATCTTAGTTCCTCTTCTCAATCATTTCTAAATTCCTGTCCTCTAAGTTGCTAGTTCTTTCCTTGATCTGCCTTATTTCCTAAGCTTTCTAGTGCATTCTTCATCTCATTGAATTCTTGAGCTCCAGAATTTGGTTCTTTAAAAATTTCAATCTTTTTGACAAAGAACTCCTGTTCATTAATTTTTTTCCATAGTTCATTGAATAACCTTTCTGAGTTTTTCTTGTTCTTTAAAACAGCTATTTTGAATTCTTTATCAGTTAGATCCCAGTATTCCATGCCTTTGAGTTTGGTTGCTGGAATTCTTTTCTCTTTGTGATGCCGTGAGATTCCATAGCGTCTCTGCCATCGTATTTGAAGTAGTAGCACACACCTTTCTTAGTTGTTTACTTTGTTACAGTTCAACAGACTGGCATTTAAAGTCCTTTGGTTTTTCATAAGGTGGCCACATACTATAGCTCAAGTTTTGGGTTTCTTTTTACCCAAGCCGGCTCTGGTGCTGCATTTGGGAGTGTGCCTTAAAAAAGTTGATCTAGAGAGTACTGGCGGTAGAGGTGCAGGGCTGCCCACAGCATTATGGGGGGATCCTCGAGTGGGGGTACTCCCACACGTCCATGGGCAAACCTGCTATGAAACCCTGAGGGAGATGGGGCGGGGTGGGGGGGTATGTGTTCCTTTAGTGCCCTTTGTTATTCTTATCTGCCTCTTTCCTCTCCCTCCCCCAAGCGCTGGAGGTCCTTCCTCAGAAACCTGGGGTGCTGTTGGAGAGAAATGGGTCCCTCCAGCTACAGCCTATGCAGCCAGGGGGCCAGTCACTCACCACTTTAGCTTTCCCTGCCCTCTGTGAGGGAGGAAGCCCAGTGCATTGCAGTGTTGTTCTGGGCAGGGAGGCTGACTCCTAAGATTCTCCTCAGCCCCCAAACTCTTCTCGGTCTGGCTCCGTTCCCAGTGGGACCTCCACAACTTCTGTATCTTCCTTGCATGTCTGACCTGGTTTGCACTCTCCAGTGTTGCTCTTGCCCGCTCATGGCAAGATGGGGTGGAGCAGGCTCGCCACCTCCCTTGGATCTGAGGCCTAGCCACCTACTTTCCGGAGCACAGGCAAGTACAAATCTCCTGGGTATTCCGTGAGGTCACTTTTTGTTTGGTTATGAATAACCGGTTTGTTGTAAATAAAAGGGGAGAGTAGAAAGGTACGGCTCCCATTGCCTTGATGATGTCTCCAGTCTTCTGTGAGTCCAGTGTTCTTACATTATACCATATTGGTTACTCCCTCCCTGCAACTGTAGGCAATTTCTGGGTAATCTGGATACAATGAGTTGTTTCTCAGTGGAAATTTATCTAGATTGCTATGTGCTAGGTAAATGTGTTCCATGATAGTAATTATTCACGATCTGAAGCAAACCATAGAGAGCATGGAATCCTGCCTTGTATTTTACAGAGGACTAAGTATGGCACAGTATATCTGGTATTAGAATCACAAATGTAAATTGCTTTTGACAGTTTCTACCCCTGAAGAGAAAGGGCTTTCTTTGTGTAACCCACATTTTGTCACCTTCTGATTGACTTGATTCTTAAAGCAGGTCTTAAAAAACACTCTGAGCCAGAGAACACCTTTCATCCAGAAAATCTGTTATTTTTTCCTATGTTCCTCCTAATATTATGTTCTTTGTTCCAGGCACCAAGCCAAGAGTTTCACATGTATTGTTTCCTCAGATGTTTCTGTATTCCAGCTTCTAGGAGTCTGACAGGGAAGGTACAACACTGAGAAGGCAGGGGATTCTGAGGCCCTTTTGGGCAATTTCACTATGTAATATGTTGAATTATTTAAGGAATTCTCGCTAGGTGGATGTTGGTTTTGTGTTTGTACTGCTAGGCCTCCAAAAACACATTGCCAACCTTGATGTTTTAGAAAAAAGAAAACCGTTAAGGATCTAAGCTTCCCTCTCTCTAAAATGACTTAAAGTTACCTAACAACTACTGGTAGGAGCCCCTCTGAGCCAGCCCTCACCATGAGCCCTGTACTTTAAACAAAAGGAAGTACATCAGTTATTGGCCCTACAGAACTGAGTATTAGGGCAACTGCCTGTTGTCCCCTTTCCTTTCTTACCCTCTTTCATTATGCTCTTTTCTCTAACCTTGGAACCATATTCCCAAACTCCTATTCTTCCTTTCTTGGTAAACTTTATCATGCCTTTATGGGGCACCTTATAATTAGGACATTGTAAGCTGAAGAAAAAGCAACTCCTGGTACAGTTGTTACCAGTTTATAGATTATATTCAACTGTGCATCTGCCAGATTCTGTCTAATGTATATAGAAGATCAGCACATTCTCTGATGTGAGTTTCATTTAGAAACAGGGCTGTGGTGTGAGCACAGTAAAGCTGATCAGTAGAAACTTTTTTTACTCAAAGCACCTTTGGGTCCTGGCACCAACACTTTGAAATGGCAATAGGGAGCCCAGTATATCTTGTTCTACTCATGTAATGTGAGACATAGCCTCCACTGGTTTGAAAGAAAGCCAGAATCCTTCCTTTTCTTCTTTGGCTTTATCCTGCTAGTAATCAACCTGGTCAGAATCTTCAGCTTATGGGGCGCCTGGGTGGCTCAGTCGTTAAGCGTCTGCCTTCAGCTCAGGTCATGATCCCCGGGTCCTGGGATCGAGCCCCACATCGGGCTCCGTGCTCGGCGGGAAGCCTGCTTCTCCCTCTCTCACTCCCCCTGCTTGTGTTCCCTCTCTCACTGTGTCTCTCTCTGTCAAATAAATAAACAAAATCTTAAAAAAAAAAAAAAATCTTCAGCTTATATGTTCTTCCCTCAGAGTCTGAAAGAAAAGAAAAGGAAGGTACCTGTTCCAGCTCTTGGTAAGTTGGGAGTCTGAGATGACGGAGATCCTCCTTTGATTTTATGAGGGATTCTTTATTCTCCCACTTGACAAAAGCCCGCTTTCTGACCAAGACGGGGCTAGGGCATGGAGATGTGGGACTGGGAAGCACATACAGAGTATCCTGGGCTGTCTTCCTTGGGGAGGACAGCATCAAGGTCCCCGAAGGACCCTCACTGCCAAGCCAAGACAGTGATTCCGTCTGGGTAGCCTTGTGGGCGACAGTCCTCTTCAGCCGAACAGAAATCTTCTGTGAGGACACTCCCATGAGCATGATGGTCCGATCTTTACTTTCCTCACTGTGTTCCACTGCCTCGCCATTAGGGAATGTGAAAGGCCCTTCCTCAGGTGCTGTAGAAAGATACAGGACATATTAGTATTCTATCTCAGAAAAGCAGACTCTGATGAGACCTTTCTTATTATAGGAGTTCCATGGGCCCAAAGTGGTCTCCTTTTCAGGCACCCTCTTCAGGGGGTGAAGGGACCTGAAGTGCAGGTGCTTTGCTGGTGAAGCCACAGCCACTGGTGCCAGGCTGCATCTGCCCTGAGGAAAGGACATTTTTCTATTTGCACAAAGGTTGCCTAGAGGATTTCAGTTGCTGCAGATTAGTTTGAAGCAAGGCCCTGTAGAGAGAAATGGTCCATACAGATTTTTCTGTGGACATTGGGTTGGGGTAGCTCTCAGCATTCAAGTTTTGGTCCTCTTGCAGGTGGCCTCCAGGAGCTGGTAGGAATTTTCTTTGGGACCTATTTGTACAGTGGGCATAGCTCAACTGTGAGAGGGAAGTATGTCTCAAAATGTGTTGCCCTCACATTCTGGTTTTGTCTCAACCAACACGCTCGCCCAGGACCCAGTGTGGATATTAACCATTAGGAGTAATTTCTTGGACAAGTAAAGAGTGGATATATTTGAGATGATTGGTAGGCTGTAAGACAGACTATTGTTTTGCAATGACTCAACAGTAATTCTGGGCTGTTTAACTACATCATTTATAAAGAAACAGATTTTAGATTCTGTTGAGTCTTTCATTTAATGAGGATAAAAAACACTTTATATAATCATTTCATTTCCCCCAAATCCTGGAAGGTAACTTTTTTAAGAAACATGCATTTCTAGTAAAATGTTACGTATTTTTAACTACTAAACCTTGTAGCCAAGACATTGGATTGGTATAGTCAAAGTGGCTTCTGGACAACAAAAATAGTTACCCAATTGGCATTTATAATTTGAACCAACAGTTCTAATACTTGAAACCTTATAAGGATCCTAATTAATTTTTCCCCAGCGGAACATAAATTGACATGAAGTATCAGAATATTTAAATTATGTTTGGAGTATTATGCATGATTTTTTTGTATCTCGCATTTTACAACCAGACTTTCATGCTGCTCTCTGCCACCTTTCTCCCATGAAAATTTGTATTTTATGTGACAGAACTGATATGTAATTCTTGAAATGTATCTTCCACAGTGGTGTCTGTCCTTCCCCCCCTTAATAAAAACCACTGCAAAGGCAATCTTTCCTCCCTGAAATCTTTATCCTTCCCACTTCATTTTCCAAGAGGAATGTTCTCTGTGCCTACTTACCATGGAGCAGGTCTTTGGCTCCCAATGAGCAAAGGCTGGATGTTGGCCCTCCAGCAGTGCTGTTCTCTGTGGGAGCTGCTGGGTTCTTGGCTCGCTTCTTGCACTCAAACACAACCAGATCTTTGCACTGTTTGTGGCAGTTCATCCCGCAGTCTGTGGATGAGACACCCTGATCAGGAAGTCTTTCGCTTTCTTCTCCAGAGTCTCAAAACCACATTGGTGCCGTGCTTTCTCGTCACACGTGCCTGTCCTAGTCTGGAGCTGGACACCTGCTATTCCTAATGAACCTAGTAGTCTCATTTGGTCAACTCTGGATCTCACAATCTTGTTGCAACCCTTATCAGAACCAGAAGCAGCGTCCACTGTCTTGGAGGGAAGTGGTCTCTTAGTCATTCTGCATATACTGCCATATACTACAGAGACCCCCCCCCCCCCCCGGAAGCTTGCAGCTCTTATGTCTTACTCTTTCTTCCTTGCCATAGAAGTCTCCTCTCTTTCACGCCTGAATTTCTCCAGTTAAAAGGAAGGATAGTTAGGTCTGGAGGAATCTACTGGTAAGAGGAAAGTTGGCAAGGGCCTTTGTATGTGAAGACTTCTGTTCCCAAAGTGCCTTTCTTTGGAGACCCGCCTTTCCACGACCATATGAAAGCATCATATCCTACCCGCCATCCCTAGTTCCGGGACAACCCACACAGAGAGAGGACCTAGCAAGGAGGAGCTTCATAACTGGTCGGTCAGGCATTCCTCTTCTCTGTGGTGGCAGTCACTGTCAGTGGGTGCTCTAGGGAAACCAGTTTAGGAATGAGGCTGGGAGCCATGCTGAGAAGTTGCGGATTCAACAGACAACTCCTCTGGGTAAAAAATGCTTTATTAGGAGATCCTCTGAGACCAGGCAAAACAACACAGTCGACAAAGCTGAGCCTTACCTTTACATCGATATCCTTGTTTGATCACTCCCCAGAGCTATGAGACAGACAAGAGATGGTTAGAGTGTACCAGCCATCATTCATCTGTCCGGTATGAGGCTAGACAGTGGCATCCATTCTTTATTTTCCTTCATTGTGCTTTCTTCCTCAGGTGGGAAGGAAACCTCCTTTATCTTCCCCATCATAACTCTCCTGACCTTAAATTGCAAACACGAAGAGTTTGTTCTGATCAAAGTCAGATGTTCAAGAAGCTCACTAGCATGGACTTAGGAGGCCTTCCTGAGGCCTGAAGTAGATGAATCAAAGAACAAACTAGTTTCTTGGGACTCCAAACTAAAGAACAAGCATACAGAATCCTGGGGTCAGTGGAGGGGGTTGGTCAGAGAGGGGCAGAGCCACATGACTTCTTAAAAGCCATTCCTTTTGGGCGCCTGGGTGGCTCAGTTGGTTAAGCGACTGCCTTCAGCTCAGGTTATGATCCTGGAGTCCCGGGATCGAGTCCCATATCGGGCTCCCTGCTCAGTGGGGGGTCTGCTTCTCCCTCTGACTCTCTTCCCTCTCGTGCTCTCTGTCTCTCATTCTCTCTCTCAAATAAATAAATAAAATCTTTAAAAAAAAAAAAAAAGCCATTCCTTTTGAAGGGGAAAGGGCAGGGTTGTCTCATAATTCTTTTCTCTCACAACGGCAACTATAATTACTATTTCTATAGTTACTATAATTACTATGACTATAATTACTTAAAAAATATATCCTCGGGGGCTCCTGGGTGGCTCAGTTGGTTAAGCGACTGCCTTCGGCTCAGGTCATGATCCTGGAGTCCCTGGATCGAGTCCCGCATCGGGCTCCCTGCTCGGCAGGGAGCCTGCTTCTCCCTCTGACCCTCCCCCCCTCTCATGTGCTCTCTCTCAAATAAATAAATAAAATCTTAAAAAATATATATATATATATATATAATATATATATACACACACACATATATATATCTCCTCAGTTCAACAGTTCTTACCATTTGTCCCAGGCCTCATAGACCAGAGGAAGAAATCAATCTGGGAGAAATGGTAAAGATGAGTTCAAGTAAAAACCATGCATTTGAGAACGAGCTTATTCTAGGTGTTTGTGTAGGCTCTAAGCTGGGGTGGTTGATAAGGATGGTGAGGTCTCTGCCTGGCTTAATCACTTAAATTGTCTCATACCCCTCCCCAAGTTCAACCTAAAGCATTCAAAGAACAACTTACAAATCCAGCACAGTTGTCACAGAATGTAGGTTTCAGATAGGTGGTCTCTTGAAAGTTGTGAGGAAAGCCCAGGCCCAGTTTGGAGTAGATTGAGCTGGCCCTCATGAAGTAGGCTGTGATCTCATCTCTGCTGATGAGGCCTTCCCTGCCAGCAAGGGACAGACAAGGTATGAGTGGGGTCTGGGGTAACAAGAGTGGCTTCTAGCCTTAGAAACTCACCTTTGTTTTTACCCTTATGTGGTAGGTACAGTATGTACTACTGGGGGCTATCTCCATGAGCCCTGCTCTTAGGTAGGGATGCATGGATAGCACGTCATTAGTAGGTGAGATGGCACTATTCATTTCTACAGAGGTGTTCTTTGGCTAAAGTAGGTTTTCCTAGCCAATTTAAAGACTCAAAAAAGAAATGGAAACTACAGGGAGAGAAGTGCCTTATGCTGTGGTTTCTGACTTTAGACAGTACATGACACATAACTGGAGCCCACCGACCATCCCTTTGATTTCATACAGAGAACCAACATAGAGCTTATGTAACCTTCTGAAAAGTAAATAGACAAAGTATTAAATAATTTTTTTCTCACAATCTGCAGAACCAAGCAAAGAAGGAACACTAAAGGTTTTCTTATTTATAGTTGATTATTCCTTAACGGGCAGATTTATGAAATCTTCAATTCTGAGGCATTTAAAACACATGTGTTTTTCATGGTCTGTTGTCCAAACGAAAACCAGACCGGCATTGATTTGATGATTGCTCCCTGAGCACCAAGAGCCTCCTAAGCCTGTACACAAATGCTCACCTGTCTTTGTCCATCACACAGAAGGAAAAGGGAAAACTGGCAGCAATCTTTTCAAACTCTTCCTGAGAAATGTATCCATCCTGGTCATGATCATAGTTCTTGAAGACGGACTGTGGAAAAAAAGGAGTTTCTTTGGTGATTACCAAAGCGAAACCAATCATTTCTCTCTTGAGCCAAATGACGAAGGGCTGGAACGTCTGATAAGAGAGAACGAGGAAATGTGCTCCTGAAGCTGCCACAGAGAAGCAGCAGGGCACGTGGCAGGGCTGCCCTGGGCCCGCATCTGCAGGGGGCCAGGGGCTGGCGGGTCCATTAGCACATCGATGGTGCCACCTCCCTGGCCACTGGGTGCTCCTCGCTCCTTGCACAGGGGCTGTTCTCCCTCTGCTCTGCCCCTCTTACAGTGCTTCTGCTACCAGCCCAGCGGGAAGCGCTCCTTCCCCCTTAGTCCTCCACTGCTCAAGGTTCTGTCACTGGCTGGCTCTCCCTTTTCTATTACTACACTGGATTAGAAACACAGAAGTAGGTATCCCTCCTCCACAGTAACAGTGAAGAGAATCAAGAGGGCCAAAAATTTCAGTATTAGATTCTCCTTATTATCCTTACTTAAACTTTTTTCTGATGCCTCTCTGCCTCCCAAATCAACTGCCACCCTTAAATATATGCTCTCCTACTAGGTCTTCAAGAGGGAGCACACCTCCCCCAACGTGAGGCCCAAGTGCGTTTGCAATGTACCAGGCACCGTATGAGAAGCGGTTCCCCGTGCTCACTAGGAACAGGTTTCAAGTTTCCCACCTTTGTGTTTCTGCCACTGTGGGCACCCCCTCCCCACCCCCTGCATATAAAGCTAAGCCAGGCTGTGCCTTGCTTTTGTCTGCTGAAATACAGCTGTACTTACATCCACCATCCTCTGGACATGTTTACTTATGGTCTTTGGGTCCGGTTTGGGAGATACTCCAGAGGCCCAGTCCACCACTACTGGTGGTTTTGAAGGTGTTAGTGGCTGAAATGAAATATTCAGAGAAATCCCCATGACTAGAATGCAGTACAACCCACAGCTCCTTCCTTTCCCACTACCTGATGGCCACACTGTGGACAACCGTCAGCTCTGTGCAGGGGCAAGGAGCTGAGAGCCCACGTGGAATTGAAATCTACAGTTGTCATCTTGGCCAATGCAAATGTGCTTCACAGCTGACAAAGCGCTCCTCACACATATTCTCTTCATCTACAGATAACTCAAAATTCTCCATTCCCTCTGCATTATTAAACCTTTCGTCAGAGCTATCAGCACAGTGGCTCATTTAAATTTCCTCTCTGTTCTCTAGTTCCTAAAGACGTAGATGAGGAGAAAAATAGCTGGAACATAGGCAGGACAACACAAGGAAAAAAGTCTGAGGCTTGGACAAGCGGAGATGGAATCCATTCCTAATTTGAGACTTGGCCCAAATGAAAATCTCTTCCAAAAATGGGAGAATGTACCCTTTCCATTGAAATGCCCTCTAACACCCTGAAAATGGAACCTGCCAAGTATTTTTAGTGAACAGCTTTCATTACAGTTGCAGCTAAAACTTGATTCTTCTGTGTAGACACAGTGAAATCCAGCCACCTGAACAGAGAAGTTGGATTACTTATGTGCGGGTACCTCCCCCCATTGAGTACTACGTGTTTGGGGGCTGGGAAGCTTCCCAGGAGACTGGGGGCAAGGGGGAGATACCGATCCTTCAGAAGGCAGGCTGAAATTTTCACCTGCCTGTAGGAGAGAGGCAGGCCAGACGACTTGTGAGAGTCCTATTGGGCAGTGCCAGGACTGCGCTGTTTTGAGGACTTCTCAGCACAAGAGGTCAAAACCCCAGCAGACTGCTTTTTTGACCCAGATGAATATAGGATGATCAGTCTTTTCTAACTGGGATGCATGTGCTTATCAACAAGTCAGAGAAGAGAAACAACTGATGTGGGGATACTTTATAACAAACAGGAAGGAGATGTCACTATGGCCCGCAACTCTCCCTTCTCTACTTGGTAAGTCACTGACTGCATCACTCACTGGGATGTGCTTAGGGCACATAGTCATTTACTGTTCCTATATTCGTCTCATCCCTTCAAGTAGACTACGGGCTCTTTATGGTCAGGAACTAATGATACATATGTTGAAGCTCTGTTCCTAGCATGAGGTTGGGCACATAGTGGAAATACTTATTAAACTGAATAAAAGTTTGTTCCTTAAGATGATGACCTCAATGAGCAGCCTGTAAAGTACCTGTTACATGCAGTAATCCTAGCATAGAAATATGAACAACTCACTGGGGCTTTGTGGTTCCTTGGTTCCCGAGCATAGGAAAGCTCGTAGATTTCATCTTCAGTGTAGTAGAGATCCAAGGACAACTGCAGGTCAAAGCAGAACACGGTTATTTGCTAGGATGCTGTTTGTCTTTCCCAGGGCTGATGTGTTTCTCTACTCTCCTAGGCCATTCTAATGGTTTGTTTTTACAATTCACAAAGTTTGGAGGGTGTAACACTTACTACTGTAATAGGGCAAGCATTAGTTCCTTCTTGTTAAAGTGTTTTTAAATTGTGAAGAGATGTCAAGATGTCCTCTTTTAAAATATGATTTAATATCTAAGCCTTTAGAGCTTAGGCAAAAGGCCCTATCTGGTCAGATGGTCCATGCCTCACTTGTTCTCTACAACAGAACCCAGTTTAAGTGATAACAGATATTATTAAATGATATTAAGAGTTAATCAGTTTCATATATCTTAAAACCATAAAATCTAGAAGGGAGAGATCTTAGAAATAATCTTGTTCTTAACCTAGAGTCTGTGGATAGCTTCAAGAGGTCCAGAACTCCTATATATTTTTTATATTTTTCACAGTTTTCATCACATGATTTGTGATTCAAAAAAGTTAAGATCAGTACGTCTTTTCACAGATGATGTCTACGGCCAAGACCTGCTTTGGTCACCTCCCCAACTGCCGAAGGGCCTGGGATGTGAACCATGGGGCCCTATCAGAATCATGTGAGGGAAGAAGAGGCTGTAATAATTATGCCATTCTGCAAAAGAGCAGATTAAGAACTGTTTCATTTTAGAACTGCAAGAAGTTGCAAGTTATCCCAGAGACTCATCTCTGATTTACAGAGAAGAAAACAGATACAGAGTTACATGCCCACAGTCACACAGCTGGTGAACTACAGAATTGTGGGTCTGGAAGGGAGTTCATCTGATCTCACTCTGGACCCAAAGTGCAAATCTTGGTCTCCTGTACCACAAGTGTTCACCTATTCTTGACTTGAATGCCTCCACTTTGTTGTTGGGTTTTGTTTTTAACTCATTGCCTTACTCTTTTTTAAATGAGAATACACTGTCTCCTTCTCTTAGGAAGCTTTAGATCCTGATTTGCTATCAGCTCCTCCTGGAGAGTTTAGAATTGCTTTTGTAGAGGGGTAGGAAGGAGTTCCAGAAGTCCTAAGGGCATACTGTTTAAAAGCACAGCCTCTGGAGTCCCACCACCTGGATCTGAATCCAGGTTCTACTGCTTAATCATGTGTGGTACCCTGACCAATTATACCTTTGTGCCTCAGTACCCCTATCCATAAAACGGTGATCATCATAGTATCTACTTCCGAGAGTTTTTATGAGGATTCACTGAGCTAGTATCTGCTAGGCTGCAGGGAGTGGTGGGTGGCACCAGCTCGTCCTTAGTAACTGTCTCCTGTGGGAGCCTCACCGTCAGCAGGTGCACCAAGTCCTTGTTGGCCTCCAAGGGCGGGGCCACCTCTTGCAGCTGGACCAGTTCATTGATATGATTGTAAAGGGCCAGCAGCTTGTGGACATTGACCTTCCCATCTTCCAGATAGTCGGGCATGGCTTCGTACAGGGAGATGAGGTCCTTGAGGTGCACCCCCAGAATGGGGATCTTGAATTGGGTGCACTCCCCATAGGCCCGCCGGTAGTTGTCATAGTTTCTACAGGAGGAGAGCAGCTCGGTCATCTCACCCAGAACCTACAAAATAGAAGAGACCCAGTTACAGGTACCCACCAGGCAGCGTGTATTATCTGCAATACTGTCAGTCCCTCCCATGATTTCACCCCATCCCGAATTGGGCAGGAGGGGATTCATCTACAATTTGCATACTGTGACTCCCAAATTAAAAAACTCCACTTTATTTCAAATGTCAGTGTGTATCTACAAACACAAGGTATGCTTTACTTGATTATACTACATAACAGAAAAATTTTAAGTGTGGTCTTATCATTTTTATACTAATTTTTTAAAAGTAAAAACCTGAGATAAAAATTAAAAAGGTACAAGAATATATAGTACGCAGTGAGTGTCCCTCTGACCTCTGTCCCCCAGCCATGCAGCTGCCCTCCCTGGTGTTACCTGAGCACTTCCAGAGACACACGTGAAGTGTGCTGTTGAAGCGCTGACTATTGCCAACACGGGGAGAAGCTGTGGGACTTCAGTGGTCTCTAGCATGTTCATACTCTATGTTGTGCTCTGTGGGCCTTATCTCAGCGATGCTGAAGCGTGTGATACTGCATTCACAGACTGAAAACCCGCACCAGAGACCGATTCCCAGCAGAGGGCATGCAGGAGGATCAGGCGGAAGGCCTACGAAGCTCTTCCTGAGAGCCCACGCCCTGCCCCAGCCCTGAAAGGGGCACGGCTGCTCACCAGCACAGAAAGGGAGCGGCCAGAGCTGCGGTTCTCTACAAATACGCCTGGTTCAAGTGGGCAAGCAGTTCGCAGAACCCCAGTCCCCATGCATGACGACCAGCTTCCTCAGACGCAAAGACTGTCCACCAATCACGTTACAGCACAAAGGAACTATTTTAAATGCTGCTGGAAATTCTTTTAATAAAACTGTGGCCTAATAAGTACCACTTGTCTCCAGCGAAGGACTTGAGGCTTGGAGTTAGCCTCCCTCAATCACTATGAGCGGGCAGGAGAGCCTCCTTCTCACTCAACTCTCAGCAGATGGTGCCCGTGAGTGTGAAGTATGGAAGGGGCTCACAAGACGAGAGACTAACAGCAAAAAGGAGCTAGTTTTGCTTCCCTTGGGAGGTGAAATAAACTACTAGAGGAGCAAGGGGTTCTTGCCTTACTTCTGGCCTCACTAATCAGCTGTGCAGACCGCCCTGAGGGTCAAGCAGCTCCAGACATGGAAGCACTGCTGTGGGCTCCAAGCTGAAGAGGAGCAAGCTCGATCTTGCCAGCGAGACAGCACGAGAGCACGTTCGTCTCCATGACTGTCTCCCTCTGTCACTTCTGAGACATGGACAATCTTCTCAACGGTTCCACTGAGTTTCGCCAGAACTAGTAGGGAACTGGAAGGTGGGGGTGGGGTAGCATCCCCAGAGCTCAGGGTGGTGAGAGCAGGGATGACGAATCCTAGACTTCCCAAAAGCAGGTTGCACAGCTGGGAACAACAGGACAATGGGGCACAGACATGTCTCCCTAAGAAGAGCCTCCATGCAGCTCAGGAGGACAGAGGTGGGGGAGCTGGGGGTTGAGGTTAGTAAGGGAGGGCTGGGTGGTCCTCACGTGAGGCGGAAACGCTAAGAGAGCAGTTGTTAGCTAATCCATACCAAACAGCTGCATTTCTATCTTCAGTATATCTTAGTGGTTTGTATTCCTAATAGCCCCATGTTATGAAGAACTAAAGTCTATTCTCTAAAATCTAAAGAATGTAGAAAAGTGCATAGGGCACTTAAGAAAAATATTCCTCAGTAAGACACTATTACAAAATGGCACCTGAAAAGCTCATTTTCAACTCTCCAGAATGTCATTCTCCAAGAGGTCTGAATAGGTAGGTTTCTAATGTGTCACTCACTATACATATTTGACATACAAACTGAACTACAGTCAACTGAACCACTCTTTTAGGAAAACACTTTGGAATAAGTTGCTGGAGCAAGGGAGTCGGTATTACAGACCGTGACTCTGGCAGGACAGGAGAGAGGCGCACGGTATTGCAACTGACCGCAGGGACGCGTGCAGGGGACACCGAGGCCAGACTGAATCCCAGGCACTCTCAGACCTGGGATAGTCCCATCCTATGGTTTTCTGGGGGGTTGCCTCGCTAGTATTTTGCCTAATTAAGTGAGAAAGGATGAAATGGTTTGGAAATGCTCTCTGGGTTGCCTCTCAGTAAATGTTGATGCTGGTCCTGGGAATGCTGCTAAGGGGCCCTGGAGGAAGGAGGCAGTGACACTGACCTTATTGATTTCATGTGGGACGTGCGAACTTGTCTCCTTGAGCCTGGAGATTGAGCTGTGACAGAGCCCACCTATCACAGCCATCAGTGTATTGAAGTTCTGCAGCTGGTGGAGTTTCTGCGACATAGAAAAGAGAGGAGAGTAGTCCATGTACATGTCAGTTACGCGCCTCCCCACTCTGCGCCTCGAGTCTTCCTAATACCAGTCAAAGCCTAGCAGTCAGGTGTTGTACTTTTCTGACCATTTTCCCCTGTAGCCTTAACTTCAGACCGTATCTAGCAAGGTGTCCTATCTCCCTTCTTTGTTGCACCAGTTCGGCAGGCCATCCTCTACATCAGTGGTTTCTAAGAGCCACCCAAAGTACTTGCTTAATGCAAAGACTGCTGGATCCAAGTGCAGCTATTCTGACTCCTGGGATCTGGGGCTGAGCTTTGGGATAAACCTTCAGTTAATATCAGAGCAGGTGGGCCATGTACCAAACTTTGAGAAACGCTGCTCTTGAACCTCTAGAACTAATAATATTTTGTATCCTTCATTTCAAATAACCACTTTTATTTTTAAGGCAAAGACTTTGTCTTACTCTCTTACACTGTGCCAGTGCCTGCCCTGGACCATCACCGGGAGAGAGGGGCTAGAGTCTCTGCGGAACGTCAATTACGTGTTCCTACTACCTGCTTTCCTCCCACCAAATGCCTGAACTCTGCCTTCAAACATTAAACCCAGCCGTTCAACACAGTAAGGGCTCACAGACCTAAGACAGCTGAGGTAGTCCAGCCCCAGTAAAACCTGGGAAACTGCCCTTTCCTTTGCCATGTGGGCCAGATTTGGGGAAACAACGTAGGTTGGAAAGCATCTGCTGCATCTGTTAAAAGATCTAAACAGATCTTGGGGCGCCTGGCTGGCTCAGTCAGAAGAGTGTGTGACTCTTGATCTTGGGGTCGTGAGTTCGAGCCCCATACTGGGTGCAGAGATTACTTTACAATAAATAAATACGTAAAAAAATTTTTTAAAGATCTAAACAGATCTAAAAGTGTATTCTGACCCCTGAGATAATCAGTATGGTCCTCACCATATTGCCCTTATGTAGGAAACAGAAAAGTCACCATATCTAAATCTGGGACAATTCACGTCACACACTCTCTCCTGTGGTTCAGGAGGGGGAAGCAGCTCTAACGGACAGACTGGCTGAGGGGAAGAGGGGATACTTTACCTCATAGCCCAGGTCAAATTCTTAAGCTAGTCACTGACCTGAGCCACCTGGATGAACTTGATGAAGACTTCTGCCCGGAGCTGTGGGGTGGGGCGGCTGAGAACCATCAGTTGTACCCACTGGGAGATGCCGTTACACAGGGCGATGGACCGCTCCATGGTGGGGTTCTCCTTCACACAGCTATTCACGAGGTAATTCTGATAATCGGAGAACTGGGGAAAAAGAAACCCATCAGGACTGGCCCTCTGGTCCTCTGGGACATCTGAGAGGCACATCACTTCTGCTCTGTTGATGGTTCAGTTGATGCTACGGGACAGAGGAGCTCTTGGCCCCCCTCCTGCATGTCTTCCACTTGGCTGATGGGAATGGTGGGAAGGAAATCTTTCTTATCCTACCCAAAGCATGGTTTCTCTACATCAAAAGTCATTAGGCCCAAGGGGATGTGTCCACACACTAGTTAATCCAAATACTGTATTCCGAGTGGATAATGATACTGTCCCTTCTGAAGAATACAATATAGAAGAGAAATCTCAGTATAGACAGTCCCTGACTAGAATGGTTTCACTTAGGATTTTTTAATTGTACAATGTTGCAAAAGCCATATGCATTCGTAAGAAACCATACTTTGAATTCTGAATCTGGAACTTTTCCCAGACTAGCCATATGCAGTGCGAAACTCGTGATGCTGGGTGAGTTGCGGCTCCCAGGCAAAAACATGATCACAAGGATAAATGACTGATACGCTTACAACCATCCTGTACTCCTGTAAAGTTTTCACTTTTGTTTGTTTTTCACTTTCAGTACAGTATTCAGTAAATTACGGGAGATATTCAGCTTTTTATTACAAATAGGCTTTGCCACAGATGATTTTGCCCAACTGTAGGCTAGTGTAAGTGTTCTGAGCACACTGAAGGTAGGCTAGGCTGAGCTATGTATGATGTTGGTAGGTTAGAGGTGTTAAATGCATTTTCAACTTGTGGTATTTACAACTTACAATGGGTTTATGGCCCAATAAACCCATCGTACGTTGAGTAAAATCTGTACTAGTTCTAGCTCCATCGCTGAAGTTAAGGGGAAAAACAGACAATCCTCTCAAAAATCTCCTCTCTCTTCCCCCCCACCCCCTGCACCCCCAACTGTTTTAACTTAAAAGTGGGATCATGAACTCTGCCCTATCTAGGGTCACAGAGTTGTTATGAACACAACAATGTCTGAAAGCACTTTAACTTTTCAGAGTGCTGCCCACGTGAGGTGGTACTGACAGGATAATCATTAACCTCATGCTACAACAAACCTGCTTGGATTTCCTCTGACTCACCAGCTTGAGCAGAGGCCACATGGTTAGCTATTCTGGAGTGACCACAGTTTTCCAACTGGCCAATGGCACTGACCATGGCTGACCGTGATCGGCTCCTGTGAAAGCGGAGCTGTCTCGGCAGATCACTGGCTAAGCAAGGATGCAGCCATCTTGTCCCTATCCTGGACGATCCTCTGTTCAAGTGGTAGAACCAAGAGGGAGGAGCCCTCTACTCTGCTCCAACGGGCCTGGGGAAGGTTTTGGTGTGGTATCCCAACTATTTCGAGCTCTCTGCTTCCGACCTCCCCCTTGAAATCAGATGTGACATGGTTGAGCCAGTGATTGCTGATGGGTGGAAAACTGAGCAAAAACGACTCAAGAGGGACACATAAGCAATCTTACTGGTTCTGAGAGAAAGTCCCGGTGACTCACTCCAGTGAATACAATTATATACCCCTCCCACTGTAAATAAAACATCAGATCCACTTATTTTTTAGAATTAGTACTATAATAGTAAGTACTATAAAAAGCAGAAAATATCAAATGCCACTCCATTCATAGCAGAGAGAAATTTCCCTCCAACTACAATGGAGGGACATATTTGGGAAAACTGCTTAGAACTGTGTAGGAAAAATGAAAATATGCCCCCCCCTCCCATACAAATCCTCTTCTATGAGGGGATGCCACCTAAAAGCAATGAAAGTTCACACTGATGTTTTCATTTGCAAATGGAGCACGGCCTCCAGCTGGGGGAGCACTAGCTCCAAGTCCTAGGGATTCTCACTCCTGCCTCCTGGAGGCTGCTGCAGCCGCCCAGGGCCCACTGGGGCCCCGCAGGGCTCACGTTGCCTGCGTGCTAAACGGCTCTTTTCAGTGTCCTTCCCTGGGACAGGGGAGGCACTGCCAAATGGAAACTCCCCAGGCGGAGCTTCCTAATCGGGGCCTGCAGTTTTGTGGGAGGGGTGCTGGTGGGGACCCTGGGGGGCTGGTGGGGATTAATGCTTGGAGGCTTGTTTCCACATGGGAGCTGGGGGGAGGGGGAGCCTGGCTGAATGGCTCAACCGCTGGGTGAAAACAGGATGACATCAACATCACGGGAGAAAAGATGAAATAAACTCTGAAACTTGGTTTGTCGTTCTTCCAGACACAAGCAGCCTCCATAAATTGGAACTGAGCGACCAGGAGGCATGTGACTCCAGCCCCGGCTCTGACTGTGATGAGCTGAGTGACCTTGTTCAGGCCACTTTCTGAGCAGCCCCCATCCCCTCATCTGGGGAACCCCGGTCATTCCAAGAAATGTATCCGGCAACTAGGTATGCTCTATTTTTAGAGCAAAGCCGAAGACTGTACCTCTGGGAGGGGTGGGGACTGAGTGGGCTAAGGGTGTCACTTCTCAGGCAAGCAAGCACACTGGCCGGCCGGGGCGGGGGGGGGGGTCTGATGGCATCTGACATGTTGACAAGTTCTCTTGTATAGAACCAGTGTTCTTTGGTATCACATACGGAGTTTTAAGGAGCAAGGTTTGGGACAGCCTGGTTTAGATCTAGAATCCTGGGCCTGGTCAGCACTACTTCAAGAACTTCGGGATATTCTGGGCTAGGCCATTAGACCCTAACTTTATTTTAGGATTTCCCCAAGCCACTCAAAGCCTATCTCAGAATAAAACTCTGAGAAGACATATCTCCGTTTTCTTTTTCCTTCTTTTTTTTAGGAAAGTTTTAAATTCTGGAAGCTTAGGTTATGAGGGGTAAGAGGCGTGTGCGTGAGTGTGTGTATGCTGTGCGTACACGCGTGTGTGTCTGTGTGCAGGGTGCCCCGGGGGCCCACGGTACTGTCACTTGAGTGAGTGGTGGGGTAGCACAGAGGATGGGAGAAGGGGCGCAGAGCAGAGCTACAAAGAAATTTCTAGCGTACCCATTTTCTAGACTACATGAAGTCTGACGGGAAAGTCCCCCGGCTCTGAGGGGGCCTCCAGGGTTAGGAGGTGGACGGGCCTTATTTTCTGAAATAACCCAGGGAAGTTTCTCTCCTGCCCGTCAAGTACATACTGATATCCTCCGGAAGGACTTGAACTCCAGGTAGGTGAGGTGCTCCGACAGCTCCTCGGGCTCCAGGTGATCAAAGAGCAGGGAAACCTTACGTTTCTTGCTGGTGTTTGATTTGATCCTTTGGGTCAGTTTCCTGGACCAGTCCCGGGCATTGCTTTTGTGGGTAAACATGAAAGGGAGAAGAAGAGGAAAAGTAAACCAAAATTACTTTTTAGTTCAAGTAAATCCATTCGCATTTCCCACAAGGATATACAAAGCACCATGAATTAGCTAACTTTCTTCCACCAAAACAAAGCGTTAAACGGTTTCCCACTTTTTTTTTTTTCCCCCTATGGCACCAAGTAGGAAAGCCTTGCTGGTTTTCAGTGAACCTTCGGAACATGTCATGGGACCTGGGTAAGACGTGTTTACTTTAAGGCCGTGGGAAGGAAAGTAAGTCTCAGGCATTGGTCGCAGTGTCCTGGCCTTTGATCCTTGCTCCTCTGTCTAGCCCCTGGCATCTCTGCTCTCTCCATGCCTTCTGCGTGTTCCTTCGTTCTTAGGACGGTGATGGGGATGCTACCTCAAGGTTTTAGTAAGGCAGCATTCCACAAACTGAGAAGCCACGCTGCGGGGAATCGTGCAGGAACATGTGGTCACTCGGGGCAGACTTGGGGCATTCTCCTCAAACATTCCCAGCCACGGAAATGACCAAGGAAGCCTAGCTAACCCTAGAGTGCCCTCCACCCCCACATTTTCTTAGAATTGATCCATTAGTTTTCCTAGAATTGATCCTTAGTTTCAATTTCCTTCACTAAGGAAGCAGCCATTTTGAGAGGCAGCGGGGTGCAGATCTGTTTCCCAAACTGGTATTGATGGGAGCCTTGTCCCTTGACAAAGGATTCTGCGGTCAAGTGAGTTTGGGAAAGCCTACAGATTCTGGAGCCCTGTTGGCCAGTGAACGGGTTATAAAGTGAGATGCCAAAGGGAAGCTTAACTCACTATTTCTTAAGTATATCTGCTCAGGCAATATCCCACTGGCTACTTCCTAAAGAATGTACTGTGGGAAATCTCAGGAGAGGTCAGTCAGCGAGGGACACGGTGGGACAAGGAGATCGGGGTCTGAGAACTGCCCTGTGCCCCAGGTTCTACATCTTTTAAATGAGAACACTGTTACTTTGAAATTTTCTCTTATCTTTCAAGTTGTAGATTCTAAGCAGAGAAGTACAGAGAATCCAAACCGGCATCTGCAGAACGATATCCAGGACGATGTAATGTGATCCTAAGGTCATTTCTGTGGGGCTGTGGCTCAGTGCACGGAGGGCAGTCCGAGCCCAGCTTCCCTCTGCTACTAATTGTGTGACCCCAGCCAACCTTGCCAAGCCTCGGGTTCCCAGGATGTTGCATGGAACGATCCCTAGAATATGCTTCGGTCCTAGAACGCTATATCCTAGGGATTTCTGTTATTCCAAAATAAAGTGGCCATGTTGCGAACAGTGTGAGAGAGAGAGTGTGTGTGTGTGTGTGTGTGTGTGCATGGTTCTCCCAAAACTAGGAAAGGCCCTCATTTTTCCAGAGTGGGCCAATGTCATAGACAATGTCATAGACATGTGTGTCAGAGATAATTACAAGGAATACGGTTACAGACAAACCAAAAGTGCAAAGATGGGGTAGTGCATCTGTAAATTACACTTTCTCATATGCAGTAATCTCAGCTATTCCTGAGAGCCTTCCCATCTCTGCAAGTCTAGGCGTCTCTTGTAGACATCCATATAAGTTAGAAACCCTCCGCTCAATCCATTTCTCAGCAGTCCCTTCCCTGAGACTGTGGCTGCTGAGGAAGCATCTAGTGGTCGTACTTCCAGTTTCTCATCATCTGGATTCATTGTAGTCACTATCTCGCTACCTGGTTTCTTCTTCACTGGGACTTTTTTTTTTTTTCCCCTTGCTCTTTGACATTAGTCACTCACAGCTTTATCACCAGTGGGGCTTCTCTGCTTTTCTGCTAAACGTCAGTCTTTTCACTCTGGGGCTACAATTTGAGCCTGCCTGAGGGGCTTCCGGGAGTGGGGAATCCAGCCCTCCCAGCAGGGGGTCAGAGGCCTGGCTGAGCAGCCCAGGAAGGAGGTGGTTTGGAAAGATTAGTCAAAACCTTGACACTCACATTTGAGTTGTGTCGATCAGGTGGCAGTGTAACTCCTCACCACTAGCCTTCACCAGCTCCTGAAACTCCTCCATAGTGTTTGTCAAGCTGGCATCCATTTTAAACATGATCCAGAATTCTGTTATCCAGTACCTACGAGGTGGGAGTTAAAAAACAAAACAAACAGCAATCCAAAACTGAAGCCAAGAACTCATGCTTTTTGGTGGGTTCTTCCCACGAAGAGGAATCAGAAAAAGACAGAAGCTGCTTTGTCCTTCTGCATGCCTGGGAATACAGAATATATATTCTATATATAGAATATAAGGGGGTGGGGTGATGGTGTGGGGGATGGAAAGAAAGCCACCTGCTGACAGTCCCCTACCCCTCCACACACCACATGCTTTGACAGGATAGGCACAGCACAACAGAAAAAGCGACAGCAAAGATTTAGGCACTATCAGGTGTATCCGAGATAATTACAAGGAATACGGTTACAGACAAACGAAAAGTGCAAAGATGGGGTAGTGCATCTGTAAATTACACTTTCTCATATCTTACAAATATAGTACCATGAAAAATAATGTCCACAAAAAAGTTTTTAATGATGAAAGAAGATTCCTAGGATATAAAATTAAGTGAGAAATAAAGGATACAAAAATGTATTTTGACCTCAATTATGTTAAAAAAGAACTGCTTAGAAAAATGACAAAGGAAATATTCCAAAATAGTGGGATATGAGTAATTATTACTATAGTTATACTCTTTACTGTACTTTCCAAAATGCTCTAATATGAGCTAGATTACTTTAATAATTCCCTTTCCAGGCTGTCCAGAGGTGTTCTATAGACAGGACAGGAAAGGTAGGGAGCATGAAGAAAGAACTAGAATCCCTTGCTTCAGCCTTTCATTTCACCCAACTCCACAAGTCCCAACTACACGTAGAAATGTTACCTTACAAAATAGCAGATCTTCAGACAAAGCCCTGGTGAGTTCTTTGCCAAGGCGTCCTTATAGGTAGGGCTGTGGTTAAGGGAAATAGAAGCCTCTGTCATAGAAACCAAACAACTTCTCATCTTTGGAAGTATTTGCTAAAACACCCCCCCGCCATATTTTCTTATTTTTTTGGCCATAGGACAAAAACCAACTTGATGTGTGCAGTTGTGTGCGTTATTAGCACCTGGAAGGGTGATGATGGGGACTTTCTGTGGAGCCCACACCTCCTTATGGAAGGAGGTCCCAACATCTCCTTTGCAGAAGGGGAAGTAGGAAGCCAACAGTGTGGGAAGGTCCTGGCATAAGCAGCCTATCTGAATGGCAAAAGGGGCACATGACCTCCTACCCATGCCCAAGAGATGTGGAGTCCCACTGAAACAACTTTGAGGAGCCCCTTCTCTTAAAGTGTTTCGAGGAATGGATAAACAATTTGTGCAGTAAATGAGGAGGGGGAGAATGAATGAATATTCAGATAGACTGTCATGATAATTAAGGGCAGTAATGTGAAAAATGACAATATATGCCTGCAGGAGGTAAGCAGATGGACCTTGGAAGTCGTGATGGCAAGTCAGACAAAGCCATGTGATTAATCCAAAATACAATCAGAGATGGCACTTGGAATATTCCATGAGAATGGTGCCATCCTAAGAATATGAGAGAATAGTAAGATCCCATTACGTTGACCTCTTTAGAGATCCGTGGAGAGAATATTTCATTTATTTTACAAGCCAAAGAAATGCAAAATCCAATCCACTGGTACCCTGGGTGGGTCTACCATCTCTGGTCACCAGACTGAGGAATCAGGTTACGTGCACCATGGGCCCTGCCAGGCTGTACCCTCTGTCCCTTCTAAACACTGTGCTGTCATAACTTCGGTACGGGGTTCAGTGACTTCCTGCAGCGCCCCTGCCGGGAGTCCAGTGAGTAAGCTGGCAGAAAGCTCAAGTAACTGGGTGGGAGTGGTCTTCCTTCAGTGTGCATGTGTATCTTAAATCCCAGAAAATGTAGAGGTAAACAGAGCAAAGTGAAAGTCTACATCCTAGGATCAGTGCTTTTGATTAGGAAGGAATCTGAGCATTCGGGGATTTTATATCCCTGTAATGTTTAAGAGTATATTGGCATGATAGTCTCGAAACTTCCCTTTATAATTAAGTGCTAAAGCACTTGTGGTTTTAAATTGAAATTTTATTAAGTTTAATCATGGCTTTGGAACTTCTAAAATGATGTTAACTGTTTATAACTTTAATAGTTATAAAAACTATTTAGAATTCAGGAAGGCATCTGAAGTATTTAAAAATCATTCAAAATGTAAAATTCATAACTGTAGTTTACAATCATCAGAAGCATTTAGTTAATGAGCATTATTCAAATTAACCAAACATTTTTCAAGGCCCCTTAAAAACGCTTGGTGAAACATGCTAGACTTACAGAAAGAATCATATTTGCAAACTAAACTTGAAGCCCTAAAGAAGAGCTATGGCTGTAAAATTGGTACTTTTAATAAAATCACTTAAAAAAGTAAATTTTGATAGACTTACTGCCTATAATATCTGTCCTCAAAAGCACCAAAACAAAAACAAAACACAAAAACACACATTAACAGCAACACAGAAAATAAAAATAAGTCCAGGCAACTGGCAAACCTGATGAACTAAAAGGCTCTGTCTGACGCCTGCCTTTCTTTGGGCATAAATAAGAGTGAAAACAAGGACTTTACGCGTCTTTAGGCCGTATTGCTGAGGACATGCCTGCCTTCAATGCAAGAGCTTTAAGCACAAGGCACATTCTAGATAAATATGGCCCAGATTCTCTATTTTTATTATTTGATGCACTTGCTGAAATTTTTATTCTTCCTTTTTAATGAGGAAGGGACGGAAAACGTACTTCTCTTTTAAAACCAGCTAAGTAGATCTGTAAATCAACACAGTGCCTTTTACTGCGGAGCTTTCATCTGGTCGCTCCCTGCCCATCCCTTGTCCCTTCCAATGTCCATCCCTGTGGTGCGCGGTGGCCAGTGGCCCAGCGTGTGGGCAGGACCTGAGTGAATTGGTCGGTGTGCACGCCAGCTCTCCGTGCACAGGGCCAGGCAGGACGCCGGGCAGGAGGACACAGCCTCCCCCTCATCAGATCCCCTAAGCCACAGCAGAGGCAGCCCTGGAGTGAGGCAGGGCACCTGCTTTTTCACGTGGAGCGCCGAAGCAAGCGCCCAGCATGTGCAGTATCAGAGGCTCCAGCATCTGCCTCGAAGGGGTTCAGGTCACTGTTTGCTGGAAGCTTCAGGCTCCACACATTTTCCTTCTCTTCACAGCCGGTATTCTGACTATACTTTTCAGGCACTTGAGCCATTCAAAGCGTGTTTTCAAATCTTTTTTAACGATGAAAAACCAGGAAGCATCAAGGAAACCGTGAGCTTATGTAACTAATAATTTTATTACTTCCAAGTCAGAAAACAAAAGAGACACTAAACGTGAAGAAAAAAATCGTTCTGCTGTCAGTGTTTAACCTGGGCTTCAGTGACAGGCAGTCTTACTTCATGTTCCCTTCTTAGAATCTCGTCCCCTGCCCCAGACCAAAGCCTGAATTTCTCACCTAAAAGTGTCCAGTGTTTTGCACCCATAGTCAGGCAACATTTGTCATGTACTATCATGAGATGGCCCCTGAGGTAAGTTCTAGAGAAACAAAGATAAATAAGCCTTGGTTCCTGATGCTGACGGACACACAGACTAGTGGGGGAGACACATACACGGGTAAGTTACAGCATATACATTTTTAAATCTAGGTTAAAAATATATTTATGTTTTTTTCTTGAGGTAACTTACAATTAATTTTTAGTACCTTTTAACTTTCTATGTTACTAACACAAATCAAACTACGCAGCTAGACACAAAGTTTCTGCAGTGTACTTGAAATAGTCATCTATAGGGTGCCTGGGTGGCTCAGATGGTTGAGCATCTGCCTTCGGCTCAGGTCATGATCCCAGGGTCCTGGGATCGAGTCCCACA
Source organism: Mirounga angustirostris (assembly GCF_029215605.1). Lineage (NCBI taxonomy): Eukaryota > Metazoa > Chordata > Mammalia > Carnivora > Phocidae > Mirounga > Mirounga angustirostris. Next base: position 64,548,160 of record NW_026991717.1, on the reverse strand, counting down.
TCAGGCTCCCTGCTCCTTGGGAGCCTGCTTCTCCCTCTGTTTCTCTCTCTCTCTGTCTATCATGAATAAATAAATAAAATCTTTTTTTTTTTTAAAGATTTTATTTATTTATTTGACAGAGAGACAGCAAGAGCAGGAACACAAGCAGGGGGAGTGGGAGAGGGAGAGGGAGAAGCAGGCTTCCCGCAGAGCAGGGAGCCTGATGTGGGACTCGATCCCAGAACCCTGGGATCATGACCTGAGCCGAAGGCAGACGCTTAATGACTGAGCCACCCAGGCGCCCAATAAATAAAATCTTTAAAAAAAAAAGAAATAGTCATCTAGAGAGACCAGAGCACGTATGTAGCACACCGCAAAACTTACAGACTGAAGTCTGGGTAGATCAATTTATTTAGCTAACAGAGTAAAAATACTTGGCACTTTCTGCAATCGTAGATGAAAAGCTTTTCAAAGCAGATTACATCCAGACCAGAGACGTGAGAGACACTTAAGCAATACAAAACTAAAGTCACAGGAATTAGATTTTCAAAGCACTAAGCACGCTAGATGTGTTTTTAAAAGGGAGGGGTGTGTGGAAGGCTGAAAACGACAGGAAAGACTTCACAGAGGGGTCTGGAAGGAGCTGCTAGGCACTGAGGGAGGAAGAGGCCATCCAGGCACAGGAATTGTAAGAGGACCCGGTCCAGCTGGTGCATGGGCAAGTTGGGTGTGGGGGAGACAGGGCTTCTGGGAGAGCTGCAGGGGGGAGGAGAAGGGACACTGGGGGGTCAGACCGTGGACGCCGTGGCCTGGCAGCTGAGGAGCTGGGCATTACCCTGCAGTCTGCCGAGGCTCTGAAGCAATGGCCTTTGCGATCTGCTTCTCTGGAAAGTAACTTCAGAGGCGGCTAATGATTGGGGGGTGGGGGATGCTAGCAGCACGCCAGTGAGGACAGCAGTCCGGGACAGAGAGGGGCCTAGGAGGGAAGATGGAGGCCCACACTAAGGCCGTGGCAGGGGGATGGAGAGAAGAAAGCAGCTAAGAGTCATTTCTTAAGTAGAAGCCCTGGGATTGAGTAATGGACTCCGTAGGAGGTGAAAGGCGGGGAGGAGTCAAGGGCACCTCTGAGGTTTCTGGTTTGGCTAAGTGGATGGGCAAGGACACCACAAACTGAAAGTGAAAATGAAAATGCAGGTGTCACAGCAGAATTAATGGGTAGTAACTGGGGATGAAGGTGGTGAGAAAATGAATTAAGTTTTGAGCATATTAAGACGGAAGTGTCTGCAGCACAAACTAGTCCAAATATTTTTTACAAAAAGGTCTGGGTTAAAGAAATACAGACTTGGAACAAACTGAGGGTTGCAGAAGGGAGGGGGCGGGGGGGTGGGGTAACTGGGCGATGGGCATTAAGGTGGGCACGTGTTGTGATGAGCACTGGCTGTTGCACACAACTAATGAATCGCTGAACACGACACCAAAAACTAATGATGTACTACTGTATGTTGGCTAATTGAATTAAAAAAAAAAAAGAAATACGAACTTGAAAGTCCACAGCACAGAGGGACAGAGGTGGAAATCCTGGAGGGAAATCACCCAGGGAAGGAGGCAGAGTGAGAAGGACACCAGGACGCTGTCCCCCTGTTTGAGAGGTGCTCGGAGAAGGGGCTAGATGAGAAGCCAGATGGAGTATCAGGAGGGAGAGGGTCTGGAGAGGCAGGGGGTGTCCACAAAGCTCAGAGTAAGCAGGGACAGAAAAGAGCCAAGGGGCTGAGCCACCCGAAGGCCAGTGGTGACACGAGAAGAAAGTCTGAGGGCCGGGGTGGGGGCCCCAGCTGAGTGAAGGAGTGAGTGGGAGTCAAGAGATGGGAGATAGTGAGTGCAGACTATTTTAGGAGGTTTGTGCACCAAATTTCCAACTAACAGTGGAGGCAAGGCAGGGTGGAGAGTTAATTTTTAGGTTGGGGAGACTTGAATGTGTTTTAGGCTGAAGGGCAGGTGTCACTGAAGGGGCAGAGGTGAAAGTGGAGGAGAGGGGACATGTGAGGGGTCAGCCTGTGGGTGGGGGGAGTGAGCAGGGAGAGGGGGCTGTGTACGTGGGGGCAGCCAGGGGGCACCATTTAGTCCTTAGAGCAACACGTTTCTCACTGAGAAGGTTTTAACTACTGACACTGCTTAGAACTGCTGGTACATGGAGTTAGTAAAAAGTCGACGGACTCTGAATCAGCTTTACAATGATTTAAAAATTCTCTGCAGACCAGACACCCACTTATTACCTGCAGCTCTTATTATATAGACCTCTGCCAACGCTCCGCCCTTGGAATCCTTTGATATGAGAAGTAAAGATTTCTAAGTAGGTTTAGAGAAGAGATTCAGTCTCTTCTGGTGGCTTTTATTTTTTTGTATGCCGTAAGGTGAAAAAGAAGGGGCCAGGGGAGGGGGTATAGGATGAGAAGAGCCACCAGTCATGACTCACTGCCAAGGACCCCGGCGGCAGGTACTCCACGGGCTCCTCCATGCCTTTCCCATGAGAAAGGAGCACCTACAGTCCTTTCTCATGGGGCCAGGGCTTCCAGTGTCCCCAGCGAGAGGCAGAGGGCAGTCTCCTTCTCCACCCTACTCAATTCACACCCCATAAGAAGGTTAAAATCCAGCAGGGTTTGCTTGGCCCATAGCCAGCGCCTCTGCCTGAAGCACGAAAGTGGACTCTGCAGATACTGTGGTGTCACGAAGCCTTCTTCAGAGCCTGGGGAAAGGGTGAGAATGGGATAGGAGAGCCAGTTTGTCATTGGAGTCGTGACTGCACCCTTGTCCATCTGCACAGGACGAAAACGAATTTTGACTAACCTACAGGAAAGGGATTTTTACTCGCCAGACATACTGAAGACCCATGATTTCTTTGACGATTTGCCTGAGCAATCAGCTTTGAAAACATTGCCCGGCCCAACCGCGGTGACACATACGTGTGCCCATGTGCTCACAGACACACACATTGACACCACGCACCACCCCCACAGCCCCGAAAGGACATTTTTGAACCCATTTACCACTCAGAGTTATTCCAAACCAATCGCAATGAAAGCAAATTTCAAATTTCAAGATACTTCTGAATGAATCCCATTGGGGGATGGGCAGTCACTGTGCTCAAGGATATAGGGTGATAACTTTCTGGAGCAGCTCAGCAGAGGAAATGATAATTCGGTGCATGGTCAGCATGACTTGCAACAGTTGGTTACTTCGACACAGGTTTCCATCTGCATCTGAAAACACAAAAAGCAGCATCTGAGCAAGGCCCCCTGAGAGAAAGGAGTCCCCTGCTGGGACACCTGACAACCCTCCATTACCCGAAGGTGGTGGGCGGCCAGAGTGGCTTCACACAGTGCTTTTCTCCCCCTGCCTTGAGCACCACACACCCCTCCCTTCTTTGCTTCTTACCCGCCTGCTGCATTCTCCCCTTCCCAAAATGTCCATTTTCATGTTTGTTAACCACCCCACCTGAAAGATAGTAGAGTCTTGGGAAAGGAATGAAACTTGCATCATACACTCAAGTTTCTGTTGAAAGCAGAAACAGATCCAAGTTTTATGGGGCCCAAAGTGCATATAATGGGGGGGTGGGGTCCTTTCTGGGGTCAGAGTGAAAAATATATAGTCTTAAGAGATTACAGTTAAATATCCTACTTTTGAAAAATTTACAAGAACATGTGATCATAGGAATACATTTCTAGGGCTCTCTCATGGCCTTGGAAGGGATTCCTGCCAGCGAGGGGCCCTGAAATAGAAGTTTGCCTAGGTTTATGGGCAAAATGCCTCTGGATGAAAATAAAGGAGGAAGACTATAGGCAAACATGGCATTTGGAGATGGTGGTACCCACGAAGTATCCCTGATGGTTCCTTTCAAAGATCACGGTTAACGAGGTTTTCCAAACCCAGCAGGTACCAAACAGATGCATTCCATACACGGGCAGTGGGTATAAATATTCCCTCTGGAGTGGTTTCCAAATCTTTTTTTTTTTTTTATTTTTTTTTTATTTTTAAAGATTTTATTTATTTATTTGAAGAGAGAGACACAGCGAGAGAGGGAACACAAGCAGGGGGAGTGGCAGAGGGAGAAGCAGGCTCCCTGCAGAGCAAGGAGCCCGATGGGGGGCTCGATCCCAGGACCCTGGGATCACGACCTGAGCCGAAGGCAGACGCTCAACGACTGAGCCACCCAGGCGCCCCGGTTTCCAAAATCTTTTCAACACTTATGGCATGCAGTGTTAGGGGCTCTGTTGGTTATTGGGGGCCAGATCTATTCCCCATCCTTCACCGTGGATTAACCCTTGCCAGCCGGCTTCCAGGTGGGTTCAGCTCTGGGGAAGCATCAGGGAGGCTTTGGTGCCACTTCCTGATAGCAGCTCTAGGTCTCTTCAGCGAACAACCACACTGGCTGGCCTGTCCTTCCTGGCTCCAGCTCTTACTGAGATCTAACACCGCTGATCTCCATTGACCCCTGGCCCCTGGGTTGGCGGAGGGGCAATGACTTCTGGTTGTTGACCGCCTGGGTGCAGCATCTCTTAACTCCACCCTCATCTCTGTAAGTACTACCTTCGCTGCAGTGCTCTCATTTAAACAAGCCATGTGAATTCTGTTCTCTGATGGGAACTTGGATGATTCAGGGCAAAGTATCAAAGGAAAGACGGGACATGACTTGCCACAGCACTTCGAAGCTCTTTAAAACACACTGTGCAAGCGAGGTTGTCATTTTCACTCTTTCCAAGTGCACCAAACGGTAAATGAAGGGCACCGTGCATTTGGGTTCCAGATTTGGAAGTTCTGGGTCACCCTCAGACGATGACCTAAAGTCACAGTTCATTGAGAAACTGCGCTTCAATGGCCCGGATCACTCACCTTTCCCTCACCAAATCCACAGATTTCTGCGTGTGCTGTTCCTCCCCCTGCCTGCCCTTCCCTGTTTCCCTGGGAGGACTTTCTGAAGAGGCCATGGCTTCCACTGGGCGCACAGTCTCCTCCTTTCCCAAGGATGCCGATCCTGCCTCTGTCCACATTCTCTCCTGCATCACCCACTTCCCTCCCTCTCTCTCTCCTGCTTTCCTTACCCATGGCACTTAAATACAATGTAACAAAGCCTTGGGCTCTCACCAGCTCTAGGACTTCTCCATTTCTCTGTTCCCGTTTTTAGCAGATCCTCACTCTCATCAATTTCCCACCTCCCATTCCATTTTCAACCATTCCATTTTGACTTCTATCTCTGCTATCCCACTGAATAGTTTATTTTCAAGGTCACCAACCAGCTCCACATTGCCAAATCCAATAGTTTGTTTCGCTGGCTTCGTCTGACTTCGTGATTCAGGTTGCATTCAACCCAACCAAACCCAAGTTGACAACACTCTTTCCTGGAACACTTTCTTCTCTTGGCTTCCATAACATCACACTGTCTCAGCTTCTCTCTCACACTCTTCTTCTGTCTCCTCTTCCTCTGCTGAGCATTTAAATGTCACCATGCTCTGTGGCTTAGTCCTCCCACTTCTTTTTAAAAACAATTTTAAAAATTTGAAACTTCTTAAATTTTAAATTAAAAATTTTAACTTTTTTTCTGGGGTGAACTCATCTAGTCCTTTGGCGAAAACACCATCTATTTGCTGATGACCGTCCAACTGATATCTTTAGCCTGAGTACCAAATTAACATGTCCAACATCCTCCTTGGCAAAGCAACACAGGGGTCTAATTTCAAACTTAACTCATCCCACCCAAACTCCTGACCTCTCTCTCTCCCCCCTAGTCCAGTCCTCCTCCATTCTTCCTCATCTCAGGAAATGGTACCACCAACCATCCTCAGTTACCCAAACAGAAAACCTAGGAGTCATCCTTAATTTCTCACTTTCCCTCACATCCAATCCATCAGCAGGTCTTGATTCTACTTTCAAAATGTACCTCAAACCAGTTCATTTCTCTCCATCCTGGCCATTACAGAGACCACTTGTAACTAGTACCATGATGCACAAACCCAAATGACCCCCTGCTTCCTCTCTTGTCCATTCTCCATACAGAAGCCAGGAGGGTGCCCATAAATCAGGTCATGTGCTTCGTACCCTTTAACGGATTCCACTCCACTTGTAATAAAACACAAAAATCCTTGCTGTGGCCAGTGGAGCTCCATCTGGCCCCTTCTAATATCTCCCACTTCATTTCATACCATACCACTCCTGTCCATACTTCTATTTATACCTCAGACCCTCCAAGTTTATTCCTAACTCATAGACTTTGCATTTGATATTTCCTGCAATGTGGCCTTTCTTCCCTTGGCCTAGTCATGTCATTCGGTCTCAGTTTCAATGTCACATCCTCAGAGAGGTCTTCCTTAAACTACCTGAGGTAGCCATTACCCTGCCTGAGATTCTCTGTAGCACTTACCGTGATTAGAATTATCGTTTTAATTTTTATTTTCTGAGTCTCCCCTAGAATATAAGCTTTGTGAGACCTCAGCCCTGTCTGTTTCTCCCACAACCTTATTTCCAGGGCCTAGAACAGTGAGGATACAGTGAGGATAAGGTATTCCTTAAACATTTGTTGAGTAAGTGAGTGAACTCTATCAAATAGGACACCCCTTAACTTTCCTTATGTCTTTGGATATTGAGCTTCCTTTTGTCATTACATATTTCACTGATGAAATACTTGTTTTCTTCTTGGCCAAAGTTTACCAAAAAAACTTAAGGTTACAACTTGACAAATCATTTTTATGAAGTATTCAGTTAGGCTCGTTATAGTTTTGTTAATCTTTTTTTTTCAAGATTTTTAAAAATTTATTTATTTGAGAGAGAGAGAGAGACAGAATGAGCTGTGGAGGAGGGGCAGAGGGAGAGGGAGAAGCAGACTCCCCACTGAGCAGGGAGCCCGATGCCAGACTCGATACCAGGACCTTGAGATCATGACCTGAGCCAAAGGCAGATGCTTAACTAAGCCACCCATTCACCCCAGTTTTGTTAATCTTTCATGAATTCTTCTCAACTTATTGAGGCAGGGTCAGTATCATGTTGGGTATTTTCACCATAAGCATCTTTGCCACAAGCTTTTTCACCACATAACTAACAGGCTGTAAGGCAATTTTGCTGTAAAAGATAAAAATTACCTGGTTGACAGTTTGGCTTCATGTTCCCATGATGCCGTACTCTCATTTTTATAGGAGATGAAGCTCAGCCCTCACAATGGTCTATACGGTGGCACCGACTTTTGAACCCAGGTTTCCCACAGAACTTGGAATGTCTGTCAGTGGACGCGGGACAATATACCACGAACAAACAGCCGTGGAGAAGGGTTTCACAATGCGATACAGAGCTCATGTACAAATACACATCTTAGTACTTGGAAACGGATACCTCTCTTCATGAAGGAGGAAATTTTAGCGAGGAGACAAATCCATAAGCAAAAAAAAAAAAAAATGTGTAATAGTACGAATGACTTTGAAGACTGTGTTGAGCTCCCACACACAAGGCCAATGATTTGCACAGGACTGCCACTGCACATTTTAAAGGTACTCAAATATTTTCTATTTTGCAATAAAGTCTTTTTAATTTCGTGATTCAGTTTTCATGTTTTCTCATGTCCTTTTAAATGAATATCCCTCTTTTTTTTGTGATTTTTATATTTTATGGCCAAATTGTTTTTCACCTGATTCGTTATGCATCTAACTTGTGGGGAAGATCCTCACTGCGCAGGTGTTGGTGCCGATTGCCTGGAACTGGTTGGTGTTGCGCTCTGTTTTCTGGCCCGATCTCTGTAATAGTGATCTCTTGCCACGAAAATTCCACATAACAAACCACCCCAAGACTCGGCGACTTAAAACAGCACTCAACTGGGTGCCTGGGTGGCTCAGTTGGTTAAGCGACTGCCTTCGGCTCAGGTCATGATCCCGGAGTCCTGGGATCGAGTCCCACGTCGGGCTCCCTGCTCAGCAGGGAGTCTGCTTCTCCCTCTGACCCTACCCCCTCTTGGGCTCTCTCTCTCACTCTCTCTCAAATAAATAAAATCTTAGGGAAAAAAAAAAAAACAGCACTCAATTATTTCTTCTCAAGTGTCTGTGAACTGGCTGGCGGGTGAGCTCGGAAAGGCTGGGCTTTGCTGGGGGCCACTGTTCCACAGGCCCCCCCGGCCACCCTGGACCAGCTGGCTAGTGAGGTATGTTCTTTTATGGTGACCACAGGGTGCCTAAGGACTACTGGAAATACTGAAGGCCTCTTAAGCCTAGGCTTGGAAGTGACAAGCTGTCACTTCCGCCTCGTTCTGCTGGCCAAAGCAAGTCACGCTGCTGAATCTCCAGCGAAAGAGTGGGAACTTTAAAGTTACATGAAGAATATCACTGACACACAGCAGGTGAAACGTGTGTGTGGGGGGTGTGTAACAACGTAATCAAATCTACCACAATTATGAGGGGGCTAACTTCATTTTTTCTTAAATATTTTATTTATTTATTTGAGAGAGACAGAGAGTACAAGGAGAGCGGAGTGAGGGGGTGAAGGGATAAGGGGGCAGAGGGAGAAGCAGACTCCCCGCTGAGCAAGGACCCTGATGTGGGGCTCAATCTGGGGACTCCGGGATCATGACCTGAGCCAAAGGCAGACACTTAACTGACTGAGCCACCCAGGTGCATATTCACAGGAGCTATGGACACAGTTGACAGGCTTCTTTAGGATGGGCAGCCTTGCTATCTCAATTGTTCTTTGTGGCTGCCTAGCATCTTTCCATGGATGATGCTCATATATTAGGGAAAGGGGCTTAGAAGTGTCCTGGATGAGATCAAAACGGAGTGACATATGGAAGGATTTGAGGAACTAAGTAGGTTTACCACAGAGTAAACTAAGGAGAGCTATTAGAACTGTCTTCACATACCTGGAGTACCATCTGTGGGAGAAGATTTGCTCTGTGGGGCCACAAAAGGCAGAACCAGGGACGCTGAGAAGGAAAGAGGACTGAGCACCACACGGGGCAGAAACTTCTAACCACTAAGACTGCCCAACAATGGAAGGACTCCCATCACAGAGATACTCACGAGGAGGCTGCCGAGCGATACTTAGTTTCCACCCGTGAGGGGCAGAGCTGCTGTTATTCACTGAAGCCCTACTAATCCCTGGGGCTGCGCTAAGAACCTTAATGATGTTACTTCTCATTCTTAAAATAATTCAGCAATGTTGGTGTTGCTCAAAACTTATAGCTGAGGAAATCAAAGCATAGAAAGATGAGGTAATTTGTTCTAGGTCAAAGAGACAAAGAGCTAGGATCTGGATCTGGCTCCAGGTCTGCCTGATTCTAGAACTCCAGCTCTCTCCACTATACTCAGCCACCTGCCACATGGCCATGGGCCAGGATAGGGAATTCAAGTGATAAATGGGGGCTGAAGGAGATCAGCTTTAAGATCTCTTCCAGTGCTCAGGGCTGAGTCTAAGAGATGCTGCTGGGCTACTGGGTTGGAAGCAATGCACATTTGGGAGAAGAGCTTTTGTACTCTTGATGGTTTCTGAAAAACTCGTGTATGCCTTGGCTGATTGATACTGATCATTAAAGTTGCCCTTAGGATAAGAAGGGTGTTGTGCCTAAGATGCAGAACCACATTTGCTCTCTGCTTTTACCGTGTACCCCCTCTTCCAGAGCTCCATGATGTTCCCCCACTGTGGCGTGGTAATCCTCACAAGCTCTCTGTGGGAGTGAGGGCCAGCAAATGCTAAGGCCGGGGAGGGGGGTGACTCACTCAGCAAAGGGAGGCAGGAATGGGGTGAGGCACCCACACCCAGAACTCCCTTCTTGACTCTCCTTTTCCACCAGGAGGAAGTCTGCATGTTCACTTGCCCTCGTTCCTGCCACCATCTGTCCCCCGGGCGATGGTCAGCCTCCATGGGACCTCATCAAGGGTGCCTTCCCTTCCTGACTTCATCTCACGGAACAAGCACTTCTTTTTTGAGAGGAAGAGCCTCCCTTTGAAAGTCAGGTTTCTAAGTGGGTGGTCAAGGGGAATTTACCTTCCAGACTGCAGGATTTAATTTTGATATTTTGATATAATTGCTGTAAGCTGATTTAAATATTTCAATGAATAATTTCATTTTGTTTGCCTCTTTAGGCTTTTCAAAATGCAGGGTGTCATACTAAAAATTCTAATAAGTAAAATGTGCAATGCATAATAAAATGTGCACATTTTCTCAGTACCATCTGCTTCTCACACTTTAGGGGAGACTTCTTTAAAGGGTTGAAACCTCAGCGGCGGGGTACAAAATGTCAATCTTCTATACTCTTATCACTAGACCTGGGGAGTAATGTATGCTGCTAGGGAAGTATATTAGCTAAGGACCCATCCAACCTGTGGACCATTTGGTCCACAAAGCAAAAAGAAAAGCCACGTGGCTTCTAGATAGTCATTTGTCTCTGAACCAAAAACAAAACAAAACAAAAAACAAAAACCCACCATTTTCCAACATTAGGCTCAGTGGCGGCAATAGCTACACTTTATGGAATCACAAAATCTTGGGATGAAAAGACTTTTGACATTTTCTATCTCAACCTTCTAGCTCATGAAAGCATCACAGTAGGTGACTATCTAGCATCGACTTGTACCTTTCCAGGGAAAGGATATGGCTCCCTAACTATTCTATGTAGGGACTTTTCATTCCACTTCAACTAAAAACATTTTTTGATGCAATTAACCTATACTGGTCATTAATCTACTCTGTGTGAGGCACTGTCTTAGGTCCCAAAGGAGAGCTGAGGAGCTCTAAGGAAACCCCTTGTCATTAAGGAGCCCACAATTTACTTAGGGAATAAGACACACACCCAAGACACATAATACTATTAGGCAGTAAATGTTAAGAGTGAGCACACAGAAGGATGGCGAAGTTCAGAGGAGGGAGAGGCCCTATCTAGTCATGAAGGTTTAGGAAGCATCTTGGCATCTGTGGAGAAGTGACCCAGCACTTGGAGATTCAAGAGGTCATCTGGTTCAGCTCTTTGCCCCTCAATTGGTCTGCACACTCTCTTCTTCCTTTCTTAAATAAGTTATTTGCCTCTGACAGCAATGAACTACTCCCTAATGATTAGAATCCCATGAGAATAAACTTGCAATCAGCTGCATTCCAGGTACTGCTTCTTGCTGATAAGAGGCGGGGATGACTTTCCTACAGCGAATGTTTGTCTGGGGATGAGGCACGAACGACTTGCAGCAGAATGGACATAAAATATGACCAATACCACAGAAACTCCAGAACAGTCTTTGCTTCCTCTTCGTTTTGGTTTCCATGGACATCTCTTGATATGTGTAGGATTTTGAGTGTACCGAAGGCAGGAGGTCAGAAATTGGCCTATCGCGGCTAGGTAAGCTGCCAGCATTGGGGGCATAGCACCAAATAGCAGGTGCGTCAGAACCAGGGGCCAGAAAAAATGGTAATGGGAACGCTAGGGTCAGAAAACCACGGGGGCAGAGGCGGATCTGGAGCCTAGAGCAGAGCAGAAGCTGTGAGTGGTCAGTGTCTCCAGAAAGGAGAAGACAGGATCTGGGGAGAAGTTGACAGACACACAGAGAGCCCTGAATGTGTAACACCAGATAAATGTTCTAAAGAAATAAAATCTACTTGACAGCAACACTGTTACATTCAGTAAATCCCGTTTGGAGAGGGTTTGTACCCTTTCAGCAAGCTGAAAAATAAATTAATAGTTTGTTGCTGTTCCTTGTCAAGCTTTTCAGTGCTAACAGTTGCTGCCAGGGCAGGAAGTCCATGTGAAGAAAGAATGGGGTGCTTCATACTCTGAACTCTCACAACTCCCAACCACCTGCACAGCTGAGAACATGTGCCGAGTACTACCTTGGTCTTGCTTTTGCTCCTCGGCCCCTCAAGTCCAGGAGCAGGAGAACAATCGGGAGCAAAAGAAGGATCTGTGAGGCTGCTGGTGGTGGGCCGCTAGGCATTGAGAGCACAGCTCTCCTGGGGGACAGCGAGGGGGACCCTGATTTGTAGTGTTGGCAGATTTCCGTGGTCTAAATATTCCCGTTACGGCCTTTTCAAAGCTGCTGGCGTGCAGTCACCGAGCTTGGAGCTGGGGAGAGCTGCCTGTGGGGGGCGGGGGAGGGGAATGGGGGGGGCAGTGGGCAGGGCTCGGCAGCCCACCCGAGGTCAAAAAGGTTGGTCTTGCCCAGCAGCCTGCAGTATTCCTTCTTACCAGGTGCTCCTGAACCCATGTTACTGCTCCCCTCACTCCGCATCTCACGCCCTCTGGACCTTGCCTAGTGACTGACAGAACAGTTAATCCGGATCAAGAAGCTCCTCTGGTGGAGAAGGACGTGAAGGGTGAAGCCACTCAGATATCTCCAACAGCAATTTTCTTGAAGTGGTTGGTGCTCTAACCCAGGGACAAACATTTTAATGTAAGGTGAGAATTTGGGAAGAGGGAAGCTCCCAGTTTCTCATAAATCCAGCCTTGATCTTATTCCCTCTGGGATAACCTGGCACATCACAGCCAGGCTAAGGCGTGGGGCCTACCATGTGAGCGTGGAGATGTCAGTCTAGCTAGAGTATTTCCTAATCCGTGGCCCAACAGAGCGTCCAGGAGCTCTGAGTATCTTGGTTACAACTGCCTTTTAATTATTTATTTGCAATGGCCGGAGGACACCACGACATGGACAATACAGAAGCCTCAATTTAACCATGACCTGCAACTGTGAACTTCAGCAACAGGTCTTTAGAAGCAGAGTCTTCCCCCAGTGGGGAAGGGGCTGGCCAGGCTCACTTCTCTCTGCTCCCACCCAACCCCTGGGTGGTGATGACAGCTAAGGCCAGGGACCCAGACAAGGGGAAAACCTGGCTAATCAACCTCTACCATAAAGGGGATTTGGTGCCATCAGGCCTCCCTCAACTCCTGTCCCAGGGAGGCCGACCAGGGAAACACTCAGTGAGGAAAAGCACCTGTGCCTCCCCCCTTCATCCTACTGACTCTCCATCCTATTGGGTCAGGGTAGTGGGTGGGAGCGGGCAGGCATTTCAAGTGGCACAGCACCTAGATACCGCATGCGTGTGTATACACACACAGAGTGCACATGAGCAAACTGTTCCTGAAGCCAGCAGATGGAGAACCACGCTAGCCTCCCTAGATGACAACACCTGATAGCAATGCTTTGTTTTTACTGCACTTAGGTTCCACAAACAGGATCACCTGTGTTGAACGTGAGAGTTTCACAACTCTGTGCTGTGGCAGGGACCGTGGGCTCAATTTTAAAGATGAAGAAACAAGGTGTCATGCCTTGGCCATGGTCACAGGGCTGGTGAGTGGAGGCTCCTGGACAGGAATGGCCTTCTGACCCCCAGCCCAGGGCTCTTTCCTTGGCACGAGTCACTCTTCAGGGATTAGGTGAATGGGGAGAAGACTGGTTATACCAGGAAGAGCTCTACCTTTCAGCCATCCATGGTACAAGCCTAACCCCCTTCTCTTTGTCTCCCCAAGAAGCCCTGCACCCATATGGACCAACCCAACCCTCTCCCTGCAATTATGGTACATTCTCTAAAAATCACCCTGGAGATCCTAACACTTAAACCTACCACTTTTCATGACATCAACACAAGGCAGCTATTACTGGCACCATTTAGCTAGGACAACTAGAACCCAGACTGCCTGGCAAGCCAGTGGCTGTGTGGGTGGAAATGCCAAGGCCCCCGGGAGCTCCCAGCCCTCCTGTGTTGGCCCACCTCCCCCCTCTGGTGCAGCAGGTGCTCTCTCTGCTCCCTTGGCCAAGCCATCAGCAGGAACATTCCTCCCTGGGCACAGTTTTTCTTCCAAAGCATGAAGCTCTATGTAAAAGATGACCCAGATTTTTTGGATGAGTGACTGCAATCTATAAATGTCTAACCAAGTGCATGAATTGCCTAACGTGAAAAAGAGCTTTTAGCTGTGTCGTCTCTGCTGAACAAGACAGCCGGCCTTCCTTGGGGACTGCTGCCTCAATCTGGACCTGTCACATCTGAAGAATCAGGGGGCTGACAAGTCGTCAGGGAAGCTGTCCTCTTCAGTTCTGCAGACGAGACACAGTTCTTGAGGCGGGAGTTGGGGAACCGGGCTGGCACTAAAAGGCCAGGGAAGGGAAAGGTGTGACAACTTCTGGGCAGGCCCAGTGATCTGACTCTGGGACAACACCATGACCCCAAACTCTCCAAGCCGTGGTCAGAAGGTAGCACCAACTGAACGCAGTGTGCAGCCACTTCTCTGGGGCCCAACTCCCTGGGAACAATCAGATTATCTGCCTGGGTAGTTAGGCTGCCATTTGATTCTTCGGTGAGCTGCCGTCAGCAGAACCTACTTGGCTCACACAGTGATCATTCCCCAGCTCAGCGCCACAGGAATGTGCCTGGCAGAGGCCTGTCCCAGCTCCCCAGAGGACACATACAGCTACCAGCAGGTGGCCGGGAGAGAGGCCAGCAAGGGGGGAGTGGACCCAAAGGAAAAGAGACAAGGGCAAGCACAATAGGGAGGAAAATCTGGGGCAGCACTCTTTCTTTGCTCACTGGAGCACGTTCCTCTCGCTTCATTCTTGTCTGTTAGATTTGGGGCCTTTTTTGCATGTTTGTTGACAGGCTGAAGAGGTACTAAGAAGCAACTTGGGGAACTTCCCAAACACCACCCAGTGAACTAATACAAGACCTCACTGAGATGGATTGGGTAGCCTCACACTCAACCTTCTTAAAAAAGTTTTTCTCAATGTGTGACTTGATCCTAACAGACCTACTACATGCCTCAATCACCTCGTTCCAGTGCATGATGGGGCTGAAGCAATTGGTATATGTTGACATCAAATAGCAATACACTGAGCGTAGTCTTTCACCAAAGATGCTGTTCTCGGCTTATAATTCTCTGTGATGAAGAGTCCTGTACAAAACTGTCATAATCTCACCATGTATGGTAAAATTAACCCAGATTACAAAAGTCTTTTGTAATCTGATAGAAGTTATTCTGAAAGTCTCCCGTTGCCTTCCTTGGTTGTAGTTAGGATTAGATTACATTAGATTAAGTACAAAAAAGGGCTTAGTGACCCATGAAGCGCTACAACAGTTGGTGAACTGTTCTTATTTCTCTGGCTGGATCTGGAGCACCATTTCGTTTTCTTTTTGCTTCTGTTAGTCTTCAGCTACTCCAGATGGAACTATGATTTTTCATGGAACACTGCAACCACAACTCAGAGAGGCTGTCCACTGTGGTATGTCATGCTGTCCAGGCCAATGACACTGGACTTGGCTTCCTCTCAAGCATGGTCCAACTCCATGGCCCAGTTAGTTGGGGGGCTTTCCAAGCTTCTTCACGATCCTAGCTTTGAAGTACACCTGCCCCTCAGACCCTTAAGACAGAAGGACAGCTTAGAGTTTGGTGAGATGCTAGAGAGAAATCTGCATGAGAACCTGGGAAACAATTCTGATCCTTTTTTTTTTTTAAAGATTTTATTTACTTATTTGAGAGAGAGATTGAGAGGCAGAGAGCACGAGAGGGAAGAGGGTCAGAGGGAGAAGCAGACCCCCCGCCGAGCAGGGAGCCAGATGCAGGACTCGATCCCGGGACTCCAGGATCATGACCTGAGCCGAAGGCAGTCGCTTAACCAACTGAGCCACCCAGGCGCCCCAACAATTCTGATTCTAATAGACCTACGCACCTAGATAACCTTGCTATCCAGACAGAACTGCATGGAGGGTAAGGAATCTCTTACAGTCTGAAGGAGAGAAGCAGCTTCCCTCTACTCAGGAGCCAAGAGCCAAATAAGAATGTTCCAAAACACCCCAACTCACGAACTTGTGCTGTCACCATCTTACAGAAATAGCCCAAATGCAACACTGAAACTCACCATGTTGATACCAACTGGCAGCTGGATGAGCCAGGCGGAATATTTGGTATTGCTGGAGTAAATGCAGCATCTGACTAGAAGAAATGAACTATATTCAAAAGTTAGCCTGACTCCATCTCCTTCTCTGTATCCTTTCGTTAATATACACGAAATGCTTCCTGTGTACGAGAGAGGTCTTACGTGTATTAACTCTATGCAATAGGTGGTATTATTGTCATCTCACAGATGGAGACAGTGAGGCAGAAACGGCCTAACGTCCCCCGAGTCCAGCTAGGAAGTGGCAGACCTGGGGTTTGAACCCAGGCTGCCTAGGCCTGAGATAGCTCTGATCATTCCTGAACCTCAACTTGCTCATTTGCATAAAGAGAGCTTGGCAGTGTCTTGCCCCCGGGCCACCCAGCAGAGAGATCGGTTGAGATAAGGAAAGAGCTTTGATATCTTTTGGGGAGAGCAGGTCCTGAACTGAGTCCAAACCACGTGACATCTGGTTGACTTGTGGGTCCTGAGTATCTAGGCTGCCTGACAGTTGTCACGTAGGCACATGAAACCCTCACTCTATTGCTGAAGTATTATTATTATTTATTGGTGCCTTCTTGCCGACTACAGTCTCCCTGCACGCTAGCTCATTTGAGCCTCACAACAAATCTGTGGGACGGGTATGAGTTTTATTTATTTTTTATAGGTGTGAGAGTAAGGCGATGTGATCGACCTGAAGTCACACAGCTGATAAGTGCCAGTGTTGGGGCTTGAGTTCTGGTCTTTTGACTCAAGCCCTGCCCTCTCCACCGTAGCTGTGGCTGCTCATTCTGAGAGCTGGGAAGATCACTTCCCCTTGGCACCCGAGGGTTTCTGGAGCCAGCTTCCATGGTAAACGAGAATACTGACATCAACAACCACCACCACCACGAACTGAGCATCCCGTGTGCCAGATGCAGGCGATGCCATGTGACATCTATTCTATCACCACAGCTCTGCATTCTAGATGCGTCTCTGTTTCACGCATGCAGAAACAGTCAGGAGAGGTAAAATAACTCTGTCGGGGTCCCAAAGCGAGGAGGTGGGAGGAGGGGGACTACTGCTCTGGTTATCCTTCTGACTCCAGGGTTTTCAGTCTATGATGGCCTGCATTACTATTTAAATGGGAATCCTCCAAGGATAAGGACAAGCATGTGTTCACTTCCTATCAGTTTCCTACAGTCTCTAGTCCCCTGCTGTACCCGTTACCCTGGGGCCATTTCCTCCACCTAAATCGCAGTATAGAAGAATAGCCAATGACTAGCAACCACTGATCACACAAAACAGTATGTGCACACTGACTATGAGGAAAGAGTTAAATGCCTTTAGAAGGAAGAAATAGCTAAGGATTTCTAGTCCCAGGACTTGGAGATATGAGAGGATGCAGGGAGGTGATGGTGAGGAAATTAACACAGTTTTAAAAAAGAAAGGGTAAAAAGAGTCAAGAAACTATGAGGACAAAGCAGGGACTAAGATTTAGACTGTTCTTTCAATCTGTGTTAATGTCACTGGTGTTGAATTCCATTTGCAGATCTAGACAGAGCAGCCCCTTGACACAGTACAGTAAGAGCTTCCCAGACAGCTGTAAGAATCCTTAACTTTAAGGCCATTGTGCAATAGAACAATATGTCCTCAAGTGAGAAACCCAATCAAGATGGCAGAATAGGAGGATCCTGAGCTCACCTCCCCCCACAGATACACCAAGGCTACAATTACATGTAGAGCAACTCTCTCTGCAAATGACCTGGAGCAGAACAGCTCTTTTACAGCTCAAGATATCAAGAAGGGTCAGTGGGGCAGAGATGCAGTCTGGGTAGGACCTACACCCCCAGCGTGGCAGTGCACGGTGAGAGGGATATCACAGGCACCGAGGTCCTCCCTGAGGAGTGGGGGGCTCAAGCCGCATTGGGCACACCCCACCCTGGGGACCAGCACTGGGAAGACTAACCCAGTAACTTTATAGTCTGGCTTTGAAAATCAGCAGGGCTAAACACTAAAAAAACTTGAGAGCTATAGGAAATCAAGACTCCACTCTTAAAGGGCCCACACACAATCTTACTCGCTCCAAGACCCAGCACAAAGATGGTAGATGAAAAAGTGTCTGGGCCATATGTAAAGGAGATTTACTGGTTTTCAGGCATGTGCTGGAGGGGCAGGGATCTATAGGAAGTTTCTCTGGGAATGAAGTACTTGCAGACACAACTCTTTCCCCCCTGCTTCTGCCTAACTGGCCCAACAGTGGTGGGTGCTGGTTCAGACACTATCTACCTTGCTAGCACTACTCACCTAACTCCAGTGTTCCCCTGCAGACCTGCCCCACCCAGCTGGCCTGTGTTGGCAGGCACCCCTCCAAAGGGGCTCTTGCCCTACCACACCTGGCAAGCAGCCTTGGCTGAGACAGTGCCCCCTCAAAATGGCTCCTGTCACATTACACCCAGCAAATGGCCTTAGCCAGGACTGGCACCTTCTACATAAGGCCAGTCCTTCAAGACCAAGAGACGGAGCTAATCTACCTAATACATAGACACAAACAAAGAAAGTTAAACAAAATGAGGAGACAGATATGTTCCAAATGAAAGAACAAGGCAAAACCTCAGAAAAAGAACTAATAGAATGGAGAAAAGCAATACCTCTGATCAAGTGTTCAAAGTAATGGTCATAAAGATGCTTACTGAACTCCTGAGAAGAATGGATGGATATGGTAAGAACTTCAAAAAAGAGAAAATATAAGATGGAACCAATAATATACTAGAGGAAATCAACAGCAGATTAGAGGATGCAGAAGAACGGATCAGTGATCTGGAGGACAGAGCAGTGGAAATCACCCAAACTGAAAGAAAAAAGAATTTTAAAAATGAGGATAGGTTATGAGGCCTTTGGGACAACATCAAGTGTACTAATATTTGCACTATAGGGGTCCCAGAAAGAGAAGAGAGAGAGAAAGAGGCAGGAAACTTATTTGAAAAAAATAATAGCTGAAAACTTCTTTAACCTGGAGAAGGAAATAGAGGTACAGGTCCAAGAACTGCAGAAAGCCCCAAACAAGATGAACCCAAGGAGGTCCACACCAACACACATAATAATTGAAATGTCCAAAGTTATAGATAAGAGAGAATCTTAAAAGCAGCAAAAGAAAGGCAATTAGTTACATACAAGGGAAGAACACCCATAAGACTACCAGCTGATTTTTTTTAGCAGAAAATTTTGCAGTGCAGAAGGGAGTCTCATGATATATTCAAAGTGCTAGGGAAAAAAATCTACAACCAAGAATACTCTATCCAGCCAGGCTATCTATTAAGAATTGAAGGAGACCTAGTTTCCCAGACAAACAAAAGCTAAAGGAGTTCATCACCACTAAACTGGCCTTACAAGTAATATCAAAAAGAGCTCTTTAAGAAGAAAAGTAAGGCCATAAAAAGAAGAAAATTATGAAAGAAAAAATATCACTGGTAAAAGCAAACATATACTAAAAGTAGTGGATCAACCACTTATAAAGCTAATATGAAGGTTAAAAGATAAGAGTGGTAAAAACAGTATCTACAACAATTGGTTATGTGATACACAAAATAAAAATGTAAAATATGATGTCAAATACATGACATTTGGGGAAGGGGAGATAAAAATGTAGTGCTTTTAGAATGTGTTTGAACTATGTGCTATGCACATAGGGTGTTATATATGAACCTCAGAGTAACCACAAACCTAAAATAGATATAACAAAAATTAAAAAAAAAAAAAAGGAATCCAAAAATAACACTAAAGACAGTCATCAAACTGTAAGGGAAGAGACAAAGAAGAAAGGAACAGAGATGAACTACAAAAACAACCAGAAAAATAATTAACAAAATAACAGCAAGTACATATACATCAACAATTACTTTAAATGCACATGGTCTAAATGCTCCAACCAAAAGATGTAGGGTGACTAAATGGATAAAAAAAAAACAAGACTCACTACTTGTTGCCTACAAGAGACTCACTGCAGATCTAAAGACACACAGAAACTGAAAGTGAAGGGATGGAAAAAGATATTCCACAAATATGGGAACAAAAAGAAAGCTGGAATAGCAATGCTTAGATAAGACAAAAGAGACTTTAAAGCAAAGGCTATAGCAAGAGACAAAAAAGGGCATTACATAAAGATAAAGGGATCAATCCAACAACAGGATATAACAACTGTAAGCATCTATGCACCCAACATAGGAGCACCTAAATATAAAATGCATATGTTAACAGATGTAAAGGGAGAAACTGACAGTAACACAGTAATAGTAGGGGAGTTTAACACCCCATTTACATCAATGGATAGATCATCCAGAAAGAAAAATCAATAAGGAAATAGAGGCCTTAGATAACACATCTGACCATAGGGGCTTAAGAGATATACACAGAACATCTCATCCAGAGACAGCAGAATAAACATTCTTTTTCACATGCACATAGAACATTCTCCAGGAAGATCATGTTAGGCCACAAAACAAGTCTCAATAAATACAAGAAGACTGAAATCATACCATGCATCTTTTCCAACCACAGCAGCATGAAACTAGAAATCAAGAAAAAAATGAAGAAAACTGGAAAAAACAAACACATAGAGACTAAACAACATGCTATGAAACAACCAAGGGGTCAAAGAATTAAAAAAACAAACAAACAAAAAACACTTTGAGACAAATAAAAATGGAAACACAATGTTCCAAAATCCATGAGACAGAGCCAAAGCGGTTCTAAGAAGGCAGTTTAAAACAAAAAGCCTACCTCAAGAAATAAGAAAAGTCTCAAATAAACAATCTAACCTTATACTTAAAGGCAAGAGAAAAAGAAGAACAAGGACCAGAGTTAGTAGAAAAGAAAATAACAAAAGATTAGAGGAGAAATAATGAAATAGAGAATGAAAAAAAAAAAAAACAATGTAAGAGATTAATGAAGCTAAGAGCTGGTTCTTCAAAAAGGTAAACAAAACTGATAATCCTTTAGCCAGATTGAAAGAGAGAGAAAGAGAGAGAAGAAGGAGGAGCAACAGGGGAAGGAGGCAGGGAGGACTCAAATAAAAAAAATGAGAAGTTATAACGGACACCACAGAAACTTAAAAGATCATAAAACAATACTATGAATGATTACATGCCAGATAACTGCACAATCTAGAAGAAAGGTATAAATTCCCAGAAAATATAATCTTCCAAGACTGAATCAAGAAGAAATAAAAAATCTGAATCGAGTGATTACTAGTAATGAAATGAAACCAGTACCAAAAAACACCCAAAAAACAAAAGTCCAGGACTGGATGACTTCATAGGGGATTCTACCAAACATTCAAAGAAGAGCTAATATCTATCCTTCTCAAATTATTCCAAAAAACTGAAGAGGAAGGAGTACTTGCAAATTCATTCTATGAGGCCAGCATTACCCTGATGCCAAATCTAAATAACAACAATACAAGAAAGAACATTATAGGCCAATATCACTGATGAAGATATATGCAAAAACACTCAACAAAATATTAACTGAATTTAACAATACATTAAAAGGATCCTACACCACAATCAAGTGTGATCTCTTCCAGTATTCAAGGATGGTTCAGTATCTACAAATCAATATGCTATATCATATTAGCAAAATAAATGATAAAAATCTTATCATCTCAATATATGCAGAAAAAACACTTCACAAAATTCAACACCTATTTGTGATTAAAAACTCTGAACAACATGGGTATAGAGGGAACATACCTCAACATAATAAAGGTCATGTATGACAAACCCACAGCTAACAGCGAAAAGCTGAAAGTTTCTTTCTAAGACCAGAAATAAGAGAAGGATGCTCACCCTCACAACTTTTATTTAACGTAGTACTAGAAGTCCTTTCTGCAGCAATCAGACAAGAAAAAGGAAGGCATCCAAATTGTAAAGAGAAATAAAATTGTCACTATATGCAGATGACATGATAACCATATATAGAAAACCCTAAAGACTCTACTAAAAAACTATTACAATTAATACATACATTCAGTAAAGTTTAAGGATACAAAATTAATATCCAGAAATCTGTTATGTTTCTATACACTAATAACAAACTATCAGAAATTAAGAAAACAATCTCATTTACAATTGCATCAAAAAAGAAATACCAGGAATAAATTTAACAAAGGAGATGAAAACCTGTATTCTGAAAACTGTAAGACAATGATGAAAGAAACTGAAGATGACACAAATAAATGGAAAGATACACCATGCTCATGGATTGGAAGAACTAATATTATTTAAATGTCCATACTATCCAAAGGATCAAAAGATTCAGTGCAATCCCTATCAGAACACCAATGACATTTTTCACAGAACTAGAACAAATCATTCTAAACTTTGTATGGAACCACAAAAGATCCCAAATAGCCAAGGAATCTTGAGAAAGAAGAACAAAGTTGGAGGTATCACAATCCCAGATTTCAAGATCTACTACAAAGCTATCATAACCAAAATAGTATGAGAGTGGTGCAGAAACAGACACCTGCATGGAACAGAATAGAGAACCTAGAAATAAACCCATGCTTATACGGTAAATTAATTTATGACGAAGGACGCAAGAATATACAATGGGGAAGACAGTATCTTCAATAAATGGTGCTGGGAAAACTGGACAGCTACATGCATGAGAATGAAACTGGACCACTTTCTGACACTATACAAAAAATAAACTCAAAATGGATTAAAGACCTAATTGTAAGATCCAAAACCCTCAAAATGGATTAAAGACCTAAATGTAAGATCCAAAACCATACAACTCCTAAAAGAAAACAGAGGCAGTAAACTCTTGGACATCAGTTTTAGCAATGTTTTTTTTGGACTGGGCAACAATCCAAAAAGGGTAAGGGCAACAAAAGCAAAAATAAACAATTGGAACTAGATCAGACCAAAAAACTTCTGCACAGCAAACGAAACCATCAACAAAACAAAAAGGCAACCTAATGAATGGGAGAAAATATTTGCAAATGATATACCTGACAAGGTGTCAATATCCAAAACATTTAAAATACTCATAAAACTTAACACCTCCCAAAAAATATGATTAAAAAAGGGGCAGAGGGCATGAATAGACATTTTTCCAAAGACATACAGATGGTCTACAGACACATGAGAAGATGCTCAACATCACTCATCATCAGGGAAATGTTAATCAAAATCATGATGAGCTATCACCTCATCCCTGTCAGAATGGACATTATCAGAAAGATAAGAAGGGGCGCCTGGGTGGCTTAGTTGCTTGAGCGTCCAACTCTGCAGATTCTGTAGAGAAAAGGGAATATTCATGTACTGTTGGTGGGAATGCAAACTGGTGCAGCCACTGTAGAAAACAGTAGGGAGGTTCCTCAAAAAATTAAAAATAGATATACCATATGATCTAGCAATTCTACTTCTGGGTATTTATCTGAAGAAAATAAAAACAGTAATTCAAAAAGATATATTCAATCCTATGTTCATTGCAGCATTATTTACAGTAGCCAATGTATAGAAGCAATCTACTTGTCCACTGATAGATGAATGGATAAAGAAGATGTGGTGCATATACACAATGGAATATTTCTCAGCCATATAAAAAGAAATCTTGCCATTTGCAACAACATGGACAGACCTAGATGGCATTACGCTAAGTGAAATAAGCCAGCCAGAGAAAAACAAATACCCTATGATTTCACTTATATGTGGAATCTAAAACAGAAAACAAAAACCCTTAAAACAAAGGAACAAACAAAAGAAAACATAAATAGAATCATAAATACAGAGAACAAACTTGGGGTTGCCAGATGAGGGGGGGTTAGGGGGATGGGTGAAATAGGTAAGGGGGGTTAAGAGTTAACAACCTTCCAGTTATAAAATAAATAAATTACAGGGATGTAAAGTACAGCATAGAGAATATAGTTGATAATACTGTAATCACTTTTATGATGACAGATGGTAACTGGACTTGTGATCATTTTGCAATGTATATCAATGTCAAATCATTATGTAGTACACCTAAAACTAATGTAATATTGTACATCAACTACACTCCAATAAAAAATAATTAGAAACCTTCAGTGAGAATAGCTTTAGACTAATGTTCAAAAAGCATTTTCTAGCCTTTTGATTTTGATTAGGTCTTCCAAAACTTATTTACTGAAAAATTTACATTTTCAGAACTGAAAGGTGAGGGGAGATGCTTGAACGAGTTGACATCCTGAGTTTCTGTGGGATCCAACAGGTTGATTCCAGGATTCCTCTAATTTTTGTGTCCTATTCAACTGACCAACAACTCCCTAGTCAGCTCCTGAGATCCTGCTCTGAGCTAAGCAGAAGGAAATGCTAAGGGCAGGAAACCAACCGCACACACACGGGCCAGAAATCCCACTGAACAACCCTGACTTACATTTGTGTAACACTTCTCACTTTATAAAATACTTTCACGTGCATAATCTCACTTGACCATCACAACCACCTTAGAAGGTGGGGAGGGACTATATCTTACAGATGAGATGGCACAAGAGGGCGGATGTTCAATCTGACCAACTGGCATCTGTTCAGGCTGATGAGGGCCTGGCCATACTGGTTAAATATTTTGTATATCACTCCCAGATAGACAACTGGCCCATGGATAACACCATCACCAAACAGCAGAGTTGGGATTTCAGATTTGGATGTTCTCATCATCAATTGAGGTTTTTTGTTTAAAGAGTGCTGTGCTAGGTACAGGGGAAGGGGGGTGGGGGGAGGGTTGCAGAGATAACCAGGATCCTGTCCCAGTAAGTGTCCAGAAACGACCAGCTATAATATGGTACAGAATACAGTAAGGGCCTGGAGAGAGGTATGAACAATACAGTAAGACAGTGTGGAGGAGAGGGAAAGCCAGATTTGACTAGAAGCAATCTCTTAATCTGCATGAAGATTTGGCCTCTGAGAGGGCTCAAAGTTTGACAGATGAAGATGGAGGTAAGCACATTCTGGGCTGGGGAAGAAATGGTTTTGTGGGAGATGAGAGAGGTCCAAGCATATCTGGGAAAAGATGTGAAGTCCAGTCTGGTTGAATCAGAAAGCACCGGTTAGGCAGGGAGGGAATGTGGAAATGTACCTCAGGCTTGCAGGTGGGGACCTCACACACTGAGTTGGGGAGCTGTCCTTACCCTGACCTTTACCTTGAAATTCTGCCAGAGTAGATGGTCTACAGAAGGAGCAAAGCACTGTCCTCTCACACCACATTCTGTTCCAACTGCCAGGTTGTTGCATCTTACAACCTTGGCCCTAAGGGCTCTTTTCAAAGTGGATCATCTCTAAAGAACATTGAACTTACTTTCCACTTGCATGTTTCCCCCTAACCGCATAGGCCCGGAAGAGACACAACCACCCAGGGAAGGCTAGGAAGCGTGTGAGCGTGTATCTGTGCGTGCGCCTGTTGTTGTAGCAAGTGACACTGCAGCAGAGGAGGAAATACTGGTTTTTGCTGAACTGATTCTGTTATTCGAGCAGCACAGTTATTTGCAGTTATGACTTCTCCTACCTCATGTTGCTGGCATTAGCACTGCAACTCCCCATCTCCTTCCCTGTCCACATGCTTCCCGGCCTGCTTTAGAAGCTGAGGAACCAAATGGAAGTATCCATGATCACTAGGGAGCAAAGATTTTAGGGCTCCCCAGATGGGTCACCAGGATGCCGGGTCACTCACTTTCAAACAAATTCAGACCCGCCAAACATCTAATAAGTCAGCAAGGAGGCTTTCGCTCCACCCGCGTGGCTGAGTTTTTATCACAGTGGGGGTAAACTTGGTCGCTTCATCTTTGGTCCCTTCTAAGCACCGCCTGGCACAGCTGCCCAATCCACACTAGAGACTTAAGTAACAGGACACCCTTTCGCCAGTCCAGATAGGTCTAGGGCCGAGCATGAAGCAGGTAAGCACTTCGATGCTTTCCCCACTTGGTGAGTTTTCCCCTTTCACTTCCATCTCTCTGCACACCTAGTTACTTATGGAAACCATAGGAAAGACACACCCATGTTAAGGTGGCCGAGACTTCAATATTCTTCAACTCATATTTGCATAATAACACTCATTCTGAGAGGAGATAACATAATGAAAAGAAAAAGTTTGCAATTTAGAGTAAAAAGTTTTCTTATAGCCTGTTTGGGTGTTGCTGTTTTTTTTTTCCAATAACTTTTTCTACCTTAATGGAGGTACAGTGAAAGGTGCATATCTTAATGTCTAGTTTGATGTCTTCTGATACATACACCCATGTAACCCAGACTCCTCTCAAGATCTAGCATACTTCTATCACCCAGCAAATTCCCTAATCTTCCCAGTCAGTTCCTCTGACCCCACCCACCATGAGGGCACAATCCTAATTTTTTCATATCCTAGATTAGTTTTGCCTGTTTCAGAACTTCATATGATTGGAATCCTACAGTATGTATTTTTTTGTGCCTAATGAAGCAAAATATTTTAGAGGTTAACCAATGTCAACTATATCGGTGGTTCATTCCTTTTTATGGATGGGTAGGTAATTTGTTGTATAAGCAACATATTTTTCTTATTCTTTTTGATGTTAAATGATAATCTGGGTTGCTTCCAGTGTGGGATTTTTATGTTTAAAGCTTCTGTGGACATTGTTGTACAAGTCAGATTGTGGATATATGTTTTCCTTCCTCTTGCATAAATACCTGGGAGTGGACTTGGTGGGCCATAGGGTAGATGCACCTTTAACTTTACAAAAAACTGCTAAACAGTTTTTCAAAGTGATTCTCTCATTTTACGACCCCATCAGTAATGTCTGAGAGCTCCAGATGCTCCACCTCCTCACCAGTTGGCGTTGTTGGTCTTTAGGTGTTGTTAGCCTTTCCAGTGGGTGCAGAGTGGTAGCTCGGGATTATAATTCATGTTTTCTAGTGATGCTGAGGAATTTTTATGTATTTATTTGCATTTATATGTCTTCCTTTGTGAAGTGGGAGTTCAACTACTTTTCCATGCCATTACATTCTATTATTCGGTTGCAACGGTTCTTTATATAAGAATATAATAAAAGTTCTTGTAACAAGACAGGTATTGCCAAGCATTTTTCTCCCATTCTGTGGCTCAGCCATTTCTTTCTTTAATGGTATCCTTCGATGAGCATAAGTCTTTTATTTTTATGAAGTCCAGCTTACTAAATATATCATTCAGAGTAAGTCCTTTGCATTCTGTCTAAAAATACCTACCCCAAGTTTACAAAAATATTCCTGTATATTTCCCTCTAGAAGCCTTATTGTTTTAACTTTATATTTAAGTCCCAGGTTCATGTCAGATTATTTTTCCTGTATGGTACCAAATATAGGTATCAGTTCATTTTTTTTTTTCCCATGGATTTCAATTGCTCCACCACCATTTGTTGAAGGGACATGCCTTTTCCACTGACGTGCTTTGGTGCTCTTGCTGAAGATTAATTGCCCACATATGTGGACTTCTGCATTCACTCTCTGTTGCATGGATACGTTTGTCTGTCCTTATGCGGTCTTGATTATTGTAGCTTTATAGTTAATCTTGAAATCAGGCACTGTAAAATCTCTAACTTTATTCTTCTTTTTCAGGTTGTTGTGGCTGTCCCAGGTCCTTTCATCCCCATATCAGCTCTAGTTGTGTCACCTGAAACTCTAATTTTTGTTTTTTTTAACTTTCACTCTTTTCTCCCGGAGATATTGAATTGCCTTCAAATTCACAGATATTTGCTTTTTCAGTGTCCAATGTAGTATTAAGCCCATCCAGTGGATTTTTCCTTTTGGTATATTTTGTACTCCTAGAATTTCCATTTGGTTCTTTTTATTGTTTCCATTTCTCTGTTAAGGTTATGCATCTGTTCACATTACTTTAAATCCTTCAATCTATTTCTAATAGCTGTTTGTAATTCCTTATATACTAGTTGCAATATTTGCATCAACTCTGAGTTCATTTCTTTTTTTTTTTTTAAAGATTATTTATTTATTTATTTGAGACAGAGAGAATGAGAGAGAGAGCACATGAGGGGGGGGGGAGGGTCAGAGGGAGAAGCAGGCTCGATGCGGGACTCGATCCAGGGACTCCAGGATCATGACCTGAGCCGAAGGCAGTCGCTTAACCAACTGAGCCACCCAGGCGCCCCTGAGGTCATTTCTATTAACCTTTTTTCTTCTGGTTATGGGTCACATTTTCTTGCTTATTAAAGGGTCTGGTAATTTTATATTATATGCTGGGCACGGTAGAGACAATGCTGAGAATTTGGATCCTGTTTCTTTACAGAGGCATTTAATTTATGGGAGCCTTAAATTGATCGTGTCAAGGCTTAGATTTAGGCTTTGTCAGAATGGGTCAAAAGTAGCTCTTATTCTAGGGCTACAGTACCTCAACGTCTATGTTGCATTTAAAAAAAATTTTTTTTAAAGATTTTATTTATTTGAGAGAGAGAGGGAACAAGAATGAGCGGCAGGGAGGGGGAGAGGTAGAGGGAGAAGCAGGCTCCCCGCTGAGCAGGGAGCCCGACAAGGGACTCAATCCCTTGAGATCATGACCTGAGCCAAAGGCAGACGCTTAACTGACTGAGCCACCCAGGCGCCCCTGTTAACAATCTTTTTTTATGTTTCAACTGAATGCCCAAGGTGTTCTCTCTCGCCATTCTGGTTGATTGGAACTGCAGTATTTCCCAAACCATGAGCCTTCCTCTGTCTCACAGACTTCCATAACTGTAACTATTTGGTATCATGGATTTCCACCATATTCATGCATAGTTTAGTGTTTAGCCAAAGACTAAAGGAGATCCCTTCTCTCCAGGACCCAGCGCCACAAATGCCAGCCATCCCAGAAGCATAAAGTCCGTTTCCTCTATCAGGCAAAATGCTCCTCTCTGGGCCCTGGTTCCCTGTACCACAATTTGTAAAGTGCCCCCAGGCAGAGCACCAAGATGAATTTTGAGTTTACCTCATATCTTTTGGTTTTATCCACAATCACAAGTCTGTCCTGTTTTCCAATACCTGAAAGTACTTGCCTCACATATTTTATCCAGTTTTTACAGAAGAAAAATAATTCCAGTACCCAATATTTTATTAAGGCCCAAACCAGAAGTTCTTATTTTGATGTTTAATACCTTTATAAATGGGAAGCTGCAGTTCTTTGCTGAAATGTAAATCCAATTTACTTTCTATCTGTCCTCTTGGAGGTAAATAACTCATTCTGACTCTTCTATGCTTAACACTATCAGGACAAACATATGCTTAGCACTGTTAAGAGAGAAAAAGCCACTTACTTGTCTTCTTTTCAGGTGCTGCCATCTTATATTCTCATAGATTCTATTTCTTTATTTATCATTTCTTAGCTATTTATCTCCTCTGTCCTCTCTCTAGCATTCCATTCCTATCCTAAGACTCCGGGACTAAGCCTGAATTTTTTTTTTTTTTTTTTAAGATTTTATTTATTTATTTGTCAGAGAGAGAGACAGAACACAAGCAGGGGGAGAGGCAGGCAGAGGGAGAAGCAGGCTCCCTGCTGAGCAAAGAGCCCGATGTGGGACTCGATCCCAGGACCCTGGGATCATGACCTGAGCCGAAGGCAGACGCTTAACCAACTGAGCCACCCAGGCGTCCCTAAGCCTGAATTTAATAACACTTCGTAGTCTAGTGTTTGGTCAGATCTTGGTGCAATAGGCAGACATTGTCTTGTGTGCCCAGAATATCAGCCTTCCTTTGGGAAACATTACTTCCCCGACTTCACTCCTGTGATTCTAGTTAGAAATGCTCCATTCTTAAATCACTCCACCCTTGTGACCACAGATAATTGGTTCAAGCAGTGGCCACCTGCCTCAATTTGAACCAAAGTTCTTCCCCGGCAATTTTTTCACTGAACTGGGGGGAATAAATCTCTATTTATAAGACATGCAAGATTTGAAGCTGTTAATACCATATTCCCTGTCCATGAAGGAAACAAATCTTCAGTGAAAGAGAATGATTAACTGACAAGCAGAGAGAAGCAAGTCAGAGAGAGAAGAGGGGGAAGAGTGAGGGGAGGGAGACAGAGACATGCTAGTGTCTCCTGATGCTGTTCTAGTCTCTAATCTCAGATGTTCCCAAGGCCTGCACAGGCATCCTATACTCTTCCTGTGCCTTAGTTACATGAAATATCTGTATTCCTTCTAATAAATTCCATAAGATAGTTCATGTTGGATTTCTGTCATTGCCCTAACACTTTGAAAAATAACAGAATTACTTTTTTGGGTCTTATTTACTCAACATATGTTAATATAGCTTAAATTCATGTAAAATCTTAAAATATATATAGCACTTATCTACTAGGCTCATACCTGCTTGTCTATTATGACACCATCCTGGTAATTTCTCTGACACAGCCATTCCAGCCAGTTATCTCCATCTTGCATCTCTATAATGTGGTTATGGATCCCTAGGCAGTTTGCATTAATCTGAGGGAATGATACTCTAACATTCAAATCTATAGTAATAACGATTGCTACTATTTCTGAATATCTACTATGTAACGGCATTTTGATATTTTATGTAAATGTTTTCTACTAAGGCAACCATATTTAGTTTCCAACCAAACTAAAACCTTTACAATTTTTCACCATTATCATCCACTTTGTAGATGAAAAACCATAGTAAAATAACTTGCCAAAGGTCAACATTTGGTAAATGGTAGAGTCAGGAGTAGATTCCAAAGACCATGAATGCTGTGTGGTCTCCCATTGCCCCCTCTGTAATCTGCTCACTGCCCTGCTGAAATCAGACTATGCCACAACCATGGCATTTTCCAGAACAAACCTGGGTGTGTGGGGGGTGAGGTGGGGTGGGGAAGAGAGTATTACATTCTCTCACTTAACTACAACACCCACCTCTGATGGTGGGATTGAAGACTGAAGTCTTCAGTTTTATTTTGTTTTGTTTTGTTTTCCTGTCTTTCTGGAAGGCAGCTATGCTAACCACTATACCACCAACGCTTCGGCTCCTGTCTTTCTGGATACCAGACATTCAACATCTCTGTGTTGAATAGGGAATGGGCTGAATGTGATGGGGAAAATCAAGTGTAGAACATGAATAAATTATTTCAGTATGGAACCAAAATATCCCATTCTTATTCTTTACTCTTTGTCTCCCTCTTTAATACAAGCATGATACTCTATTTCATCATCCAAGAAAATTAGAATACTACATTCCTTTGAATTTTCTGTAGTTCTTAATCATCTATTTTTCTTAGGTTTGAGGACACTTTTCTTTTTAAGATCTTATGGAAAATTATTATTTTTGAAAAAGATTTTAAGTAATCTCTACACCAAACATGGGACTCAAACTCACCACCCTGAGATCAAGAGTCACATGCTCTTCGGATTGAGCCAGCCAGGTGCTGCAAGATCTTATGGAAAACTATAAGCATATACCATAGAGGGAAAAGCAATGTAGAAAACCTCTATGGACTTACCCAGCTTCAACAGTGATCAGCACATGGCCAGTTTTGGTCCATGTGTACCCCACTCACTTCTCTGTCTCATATTATTTTAAAACAAATACCAAATATGATATTTCATCAGTAACTATTTCAGTACATATTTTGAAAAATAAGGACTGTTAAGAAAAAAAAAATACATTAACATGCCTAAAACAAAACAAATAGTAATTCCTTAATATCATGGAATACCCAGTCAGCATACTAATTTCCAAATACAAGTAATTATATAATAATTTAATATATGTGTGCATGTATACATATATACACACAATTTTTAGAAAAAATATTCACACACTATGACTGGTTGAAGTGTCCCTTAAGTCTCTTTAATCCAGAGGGTCCTCCTCCACCTTTCCTGCTATTTTGAGGGCAGACTTTCTTAGGTAACTAAAGCTAAGTCCACCTCAGGTAGACACTGGTGGTTGCTGAGCAGGTAAGAAGACTCAAAGCCATGGGGGGACAGAGAGGTTGAGGAACCACAGGCATAGTAAGTGTGGGGAGCTCTTTGGGCTTAAAGCAGAACTGAACAGGTGAACCCCAGGGTCGCTCGCTGAGACCAGGCACTCTGCTTATTCTTGGCAATAACTGAAGAGCCGGCAGCCAGCAGCATGAGTACTCCAACTACATTCTGGGAAGTGGCACACCAGAAGCTGGAGTGACTCACTGTGTGACCTCAACTACCTGGGAGTAAAAGTAAATGGTGAACCCCCCAAAGCAGGTTTGGATGGAGTAAATCTGGAGCCCATGAAAAAGCCTCTATGCACTAATTAATAATTAATAATTATTATTATATTATTAATTGTAATAATATAATAATTATTATATTATTATCCAGTTATTGAGTAACTGGATGCCAAATTCACCAAAGTGATTAACTGCTCATCAGATTTAAGGATGCTCTGCAAGCTGTACTCCATTCTAACGCAATGGACTCTTGGCCTCCTAAATGCCCTAGGTGCCCTCTTAAAATGGGGCTGTTTACAAGATGACAAAAACATGTCCTGGAAGGTGGTTCAGAGAGATCAGTGAAGGGAAGCCAGACATGGCTACCTTTGCTCCTCCACCCCAGAAACTCCCAGATGACTTCATCTCTGAGCACCTAACTACGTTGGTTAGTCCATTCTCTCCTTCTCTGTAAAACTGGCGATCTCTGCTTCTCCCTCCCCTGCCAAGAATAGTGCCCATGGTTCCCACTTCTTTTGTCCACTTCAATGAATCACGGGTGTCCCTCGATCCAAGCTCCGTCCTGGAAGCCTGAAGATTTTGGTAAACACCTCTGCAATTTCCCCAAGGCCTTTGACCATTCTCTGGAAAAAACCGAAGTATTCAAACATGGCCTCTGTCACACCACTGTCCACCACCTCTTTCACTCTGCAGAAGAATCAGAGATGTACCAAACTGTAGCATCTCTGTTTCTTCTTTGTATCTTTCCCAGTTGCTACTATTTAAGATTACCTTAGAAAGTTTATTAATAAAGGCTAAGATTTTTTCATTGTTTCTGAAAGTAAAGCTTCTCTTCAACAAAAGCCATCTGACTTTCTCTATGAATTAAAATAAAACAAACGTCTAGAATTTTGAGTTAATGGAAGCATTTTTGTCTGTTTCCTTGATTTATTACAACTATGGTCAGCCACGATTATAATTAGCACTCTGCATTAAAATAAAACAAACGTCTAGAATTTTGAGTTAATGGAAGCATTTTTGTCTGTTTCCTTGATTTATTACAACTATGGTCAGCCATGATTATAATTAGCACTTAGCATTAGAAAGAAATGAGTAGCTACTCTTCTTGTAATGCCTTTAATTCCTCATTAGACTCACTTTAGTTGCCAGACAACCTTCACTTTTATGTCCCACATTTGAAGGGACTGTGCCAGAATCATTTCTTAAAAATCCATTTTAGGATTGAATAGCAACTCTGTGTGCTAGCACACCTCTTTACAAATACTAACATTGATTGTAAGATCATAACTGTTTAAAATGTGAATGATGGAAAACAAAGAGTTAGTTACAGTGAATCTACCAAGAAAAAGTTACCACGATTATAGTGCATGTAAAACATGCATGGAAGAGAATCTAGGGAGATACACTAAACAATGTTAGTAGTACTTATCTTGCTCTTGGTGGTGGAATGGATGACTACAATTTTCTTCTCTTTGTTAGACTGTTTTTTTTTTTTTTTAAATATTCTGTAGTGAGCATGAATAATTTTAAAGTTATTAAAATTTAAAAAGGAAACATGAGGGCTGAGTTACAGTTAGATCTTTGTAAATATAAGAACTGATAAAAGGGTGCAGATTAAGTGATGTATTAATATGAACACCATGTTGTTCACAGTAAATACTCAAAACTTAACTATTTACTAAAATAATATTTTAAAAGTCTATGTAAGTGGTAAATTTCATGCTATGTAAGTTTTGTTTACCACAGTAAAAAAAATGTAAGAAATAAACTCACTCTATATTAATAATTTAGGGGGGAGAAATGGATTTAGATTTGGTTGGATATCTGAGTCTCCACCCTAAGGGTACTTCAAAAAGATCAAAACTACTTTCTTTAAATATATACATTTGTAAAGGACTGTCTGCAAATTCACATTCAACATCATGGTCAAGACCACATGACACCTTCTCCCAGACACTGTCAATATCTGAAATCGCTTCAATACCATCATGGTAAGGGGAAACTGAGGCTCTGAGTTACAAAGCGACTGTAAAAGCTCCCTGGTTTTAAGCCAATGACAGTCTCAGAAACTAAACTGGAGGCTTCTTTTTCTTCGGCAAACACCTACTGACAAACTTTCATTGATCACCTGCAAGAGTGGGATATGGAACTATTATCATAAGATGGATTTACTTTGTTTAAAACTTTGATTAAAATGACAATGGAACATTCACTAAATCTTTGTAATGGGGATTTTTTTTTCAAGTTTGAGTTTATAAAGGAAAAGATTTAAAAAATGAGGACAAACTTAACTACATAAAAATGTAAAATTTCTAAACATTAAAATCCCAAAGCTGACATAAAACATAAAAAATGGAAATGGGATGGGGGGGACCGGAAATGTCGATAGCAAATGGTATTCAAAGAGTTAAGAGCTTTATCATATAAAAAGCTTTCACAAACCTCTAATAATAACATTAAATAGCGAGTGATAAATAGGTAAAGGATATGAACACTCCACACAACTGGAAATAAAGTTAGCAAACAAACTTATGAAAACATACTCAGCAGAAGCTTGGTTATATGTATATATAGATCAGTAGTACCTGTTACCACGTAGCAGAAAGTGGAGGCAAATGATTACACAGATGGAATCAAAAACAGAGACAACATATAATACATATGAAGAACAGAGGTCACAAAACTGAGGATGGGCTGGTCAGAAATAAGGGATAGTTTAACGATGGAGAATTTTTAGAGGAGGTAAATTAAAACAAAAACCGATAGCTTCAACTCCAGAATAAGACTGCCTGAGTTTTACAAATAATGCAATATATGTTAAGAAAAAAAAGAAGAAGAAGAAGAAGGTAGCCGGAGGGGAAGAATGAAGCGGGGGAAATCGGAGGGGTAGACGAACCATGAAAGACGATGGACTCTGAAAAACAAACAGGATTCTAGAGGGGAGGGGGGTGGGAGGATGGGTTAGCCTGGTGGTGGGTATTGAGGAGGGCACGTTCTGCATGGAGCACTGGGTGTTATGCACAAACAATGAATCATGGAACACTTCATCTAAAACTAATGATGTAATGTATGGGGATTAACATAAGAATAATAATAAAAAAAGACTGCCTGAGTTTTAATTTTTAAGTTCCATTGTTGCTTTAAGACAAATTTTCAACTTCACCGATGTTTGATTTCCTTATCTCTAAGGTAAATTGTTCCTTTTCTTTGAGGAGCACATGGAGTTGTTTTATAGGATACTGACACAAAAGAAGACAAAGAACCGTACATAATTACTTCTCCTAATTAGGTGATACAAAATAACATTTCTGGTTTTCAGCTCTCCTTCCCACAGACACTCTGCTCTGTAAGTACCTTCTGTAGCTGGAAGGAGGTGCTGGGAAATGGTTAACAATCGCCTCTCCGGGGGGTAGGGTTCAACAGGAAGCCCTGAGGAGTAGCATTTGTCTATTTCCAGGGTGTAAATATTCCCAACCCAGGAAACCTCCAGCTACCAGCCTGATTTCACGGAACATGAGGTGGGAGGAGATGCACATACCCCAGCACACCGCCACGTGGCATCCATACTGTGTGGATACAACAGGCAAAACCTCAAGAGCACAGAGAATAGTAAAATGTGGTTGTATATTAGGAAATGATGTTTGAGGACTTCTTACCTTCATTTTTAATATAATTGTAAGTTTACATAATTTAATTTTTAATGGTGGTTCTGTCTAACAACTGGCTTAGGAACTCCTGAAAATGTAACACTGCTTTTGCAGGTTAAGAAGATTTCAGGACTGTTACAGCACCAAATCGACTGTGGTGCCCGTGAAGCTGAGCCTGCTCGCACTCCGTCTTTCCCCAACTGGGTGGCAGCCCAAACTACCTGCAGAACAAGGCACACAGTCCAGCAGCCGGAACTGTTCCAGGCACAAGAGGGTAGGTCCCGAGAGCAGGAGATGGGCCAGGGGGTGGGCCCTCCTGTGGCCTCTGCCCAGTCCCAGCTGTTTCAGCCAACCACTGACGACAGTGCATTTGCTTTCACACCATTTCCTACTGTGTTTCCACCACAGACTTCAGAACCTTCATGCCAACATGCGGCCTCAAAAAATCTAAAATGGCATTTTCTTTTTTTTTTTAAGATTTTACTTATTATTTGACAGAGAGAGCACAAGCAGGGGGAGCGGCAGGCAGAGGGAGAAGTAGGCTCCCCGCGGAGCAGGGAGCCCGATGCGGGACTCGATCCCAGGACCCTGGGATCATGACCCGAGCCGAAGGCAGACGCTTAACTGACTGAGCCACCCAAGCGTCCCAGAAAAATGGCACTTTTGGGAAATACTTAGACGAAGCACCTCTCCTGCTTCCTGGCATAGCCACTGCCTCCAAGCCTCTGACCTCTGGGGAACAAGCATACAACAGGGAGCAAGGCCCTAAAGCACCCCAGTAAACTGGTCTGAGAGTGGCTTACAGGCGGAAATGCAGACGAGGAATACTGCCTTTGAGTGCAAAGAACCAAAGTGTAGTTGTAACAGACGCCCACGCTGCTTATTTCCATGGCCCAACGACTGACAGGCAGGAAGTTTTGAAGGGAGCCTGTGCAACCGAGAAGGGCTAGCAAGTGTGCTAGGGAACGGTATTGCTCAAGATCAACTCACAGGTCACCTCCCTCGAAGCCATAGTGACTGCGGACTGAATGAAAACTCTCTGTAGCTGACCTTCAAGAATCTGAATGAACACACCCCCTGATGATTACTGCTCAAGTTCAAGTTGGAGAACCCCCGGTAGAGTAGAAAGAACAAGAGCCTCAGTGTTCCGATCCCAGCAGCTCTCCCACTAATGAGGTGGGCCACTTTCCACGGGTTCTGTAACATCCCCGAGCTTCAATGCCCTATTAATGAAAAAATAGGGTTGTTGTGAAGATTCACAGGCCCAGTTCAGGTAAAGGCCCAGCACCCTACACAGCCCACAGTAAGTGTCCAGCCACTGTCTGTCTATCTGTCTCTCAGCAGGAACCCTTATCTCTCTGGACGGACTTAGTGAACTAAAAACGCTCAGGATTCCCGAGACACCGTCAACCTCACGCACTGACATTTTTCTATCACAGAGGGAGGACTGCCGTGACCACCACCACAGAGGAGAGCACAGATGAGAGTGAAGGGGATCTCCCACCTCTTCCTCTCGAGCCTGGCAATCACTGTACCTCACACCCACGAGAGGGCAGACACATCAGGCTAGGGCATGGGGTGCTGCCAGCCTGTCGAAGACACAGCAAAGACATTCCTTGGAATCAACAGCACCTTGATCACAGAATGCTAATGCCCTCCAGGGGGCTAACGACAGTCACGTCTGGCAGCTGCTCTGTGGCCTAGAAGCCTTACAACATGGGTGCCCCAAGGACCATTCTTTACATGTGACTCCCCAGCAAATGGCTACTGGGTCATCTCTGGTCTTCTTCACAAAGGACCTGTCGTCCACAACGGACAGGGCTTTGAGCCCCTTCTTGACACTTGGCTTTGTTCCTTGTTGCTGCACATTCTTGGGTCTGAGTGCCCTTCAAGGTCATGGCCCTGGGCTTCTGGTCGCGTGTCCTCGTTGCTTCTGGGCACCTCACTTCAGTGCACAGGCTCTAAGTTGCAGAGGGAACTGTGTGCAGTCCCAACAAATGTGTGATTGCCTTCTTTGGCTCCGATTTTAAACAGTGGGTGTTTTGCTGTTAATAAGCTGAGGTCTATAGAATGCTTTTAACGTCTAAGTGTTCCATGGTGCAGAAAATATACCTATTAGTTTGGGAGGTCTTCGTATAGCATTAGTACAATGCCTAAGGTAATTTTAATCAACACTTTGTTCAAGATAGAATTTCAGGCAGACATAGATACATGGGGTCCAATGACTATTTCTCATATTGAAGGGAGTTTAATTTCTCATCTGGGGGAGCCCAGGCCTGCAGAACATGGGCACAGGGTTCAGGCCTGTTCTGTGTCCCCTGCACGAAGGGAGGCCTTCCTGGGAGAGGGGTTTGAGTGCACTCCAGCTCAGGTGGCAAGTGGCTGTTGGGGACAGAGGAAAAAGCACATGAGCAGCATGTTTTCTCTCTAGATTGGGGGCATGAGGCAAATTGCCTCAATCCTCAGAGGCTCAATTTATCTTCTCATTCGTCCAATGGAGACAATACCACCTTTCAGAGTTGTTTTGCATTTAAAAGAAAATCAATACATATGGAACTTCAAGAAAAAATAAACAACACTCCATAAATATAAGATATTAGCTAAGCTGCATTTCCCTTCACACTGACAGGTACGACAAAGATGCTGAATATCCTCCTACATCCCACCTGGGAGCAGGAGGGCTCCTTGCTGAGGGTCCCTTTCTGGGACATGTTTGCAGTTTTCTTTCTGATGCTGCTGAAAGCTGTCCTGCATGCAGAATGGAACAGGGGAAGAGTTTTGTGAATTTGGACATGTGAAGCCTTCCGTTTGGCCCCAAATGCTGGCAGCCCTCTTAAAAAGTGAAAACATTAAAAACCAGATGATCTCATAGGTCTTTTCTACCCCAGAAACAGATGGTGTGATTCACATATGTTTGACATAAATGTACCAGGTTGTGATGATTTGCCTCATTATGCTCAGTTGAAGAGTAGATTAACGAGCAATAATATGCCGAAAAGGTAAAGCATGACCTCTGATTACAACAGAAGGTGGGAGTGGGTTGTTTCATGGTTGAAGCAGTGAACTATGACTCAAGGCTCTGAGTTTCTCATCACAGGTCTGTAACCTTGTCTGTGACAATGGGAGGCTCACTGGAGGCCTTCAAGAAGACCCTTAGTTTGAATGTCTGGTCACCCACCCTTAAAAGCATTGTAATAAGTCCTTCCTCTGAGAACAGTGTGGGTGGTAATTAATGGTTAATAATACTAGAGAGGCATCAGTAAAGATGCTAAATCCAAATGTCCATGATGCCTTAGACAGTATTCAGACTACTACCTAGAGATGCTAGAAAAACGCAAATCCCACAGTTTCGAGAAGGTCTCTCTGTTGCTTCTCCCCTCCAAGTCAACCATCTACCCTGTCCAGCACTGTCCAACAGACTTTCTGCCATGATGGAAATCGTTTCCATGTACTCTGTCCAGCAGCAGCTACCACTTGTGGCTACTGAGCAGCTGAAATAGGGCTAGTGAAGCTTACTAGGAAATGTCGCAAGGAACTACATTTTACATGTGATTTAATTTTAGTTAATTGAAATGTATATGTAAGTAGCCACATCTGGCCAATGGCTACTATATTGGGCAGCACAGCTCTAGCTAATTCAAACCTCCTCAAAGCACCTGCATGAAGGCGAGGTTGAGAAGGCAGGACAAATTAGCTAATTAGTCTTTATGTTCAAAACAGGCTTTTTTCCTTTTTTTTCCTCAAGTTCGTCCGAGAGTGGCTGAAGCCAGAGTCTGAAGTGCGAGATTACCAAAAAAAACCAAAACAATTTCCCTACATTTCCGTACTATATCCCTCTCTTTTCACAGGTTTTAAAATGAGAAGGCATCTAAACTCATTAACAAAAAGCTAAGCTAGATTTGCTTTATGCTATAGAAAATAACCAGTAAGATAAGGTTCGAGAGAAACATGAGGCTCGCTCTGTACTATTTTCGGATCACCTCTGAGGAGACCTGCAGAAGCACAAGAAGGCATTTCGCCCTGGATTGTTCTTTGTCAAGGGCTGCTAGCGATCCCCAGCTCGGCTCACCTCTGTAGTTCAAGCTCCACTCCCCTCCCCCACTACCCACGGCTGGGCCAACCCAGGACTCAAAATCACTGTGCGTCTCCCACTCCCTCCAGACACAGCGAGTCTTTTCTTTTTCACCTCTTTCATATAAATTTCTGCGGCACGAAACGGTGTAGTACGTACTATGCAAAACCTTGAGATCTTACTTTCCCACTGCAATCCCATGGCCAGAGGGCTGTGAGGACAGTGGCTGTTCTCACCCTTGAAGTGAATTTCCTCAAACTCTACGTGTGTAATTTATTCTTCCTGCACGCCTTGGCTTATTATTGCCTTGCCTCGTGTATCCTATTTTTTCCTGAATGGTACATCTCTCAGGTCTTCTAAGCTCTAATAAAGGAACAGGGGTGTCTCTGGTCACCATAATTCCCCTTGTGCACTGCCCAGCATGTGTCAGATGCAATGAAGGGCTTAATCAATGCTTCCTGAGCGTGCATGAAAGACTATTGGACTCAACGGGATTTGTACAGCTTTTGGATGTTAATGTACTTTTTTCAGGTCAACATATTCCAGAAAACAATGGATCTTTTGCCCTGTAGGATTTGTTGAGGGGGGTGGATTAGGCTTGGTTCTTTTGGGGAAGGACTTCAGAATTGGTCCTGGATTTCTCAGGCTGATGTCATGATTATTGGAGGTTAGGAAAACAGCCTTGACCTCAGCCAGCAGTTGCCGGATTGGCACACGAGGAAGAAAGTTAGCATGATAAATACCATTTCTCCGTCCCTGTTTTTTCAACAGTGAAATGGAGAAAGAATAAAAATCCTTATTCCTGAAACAGTTCACAGTGCCTGCGACAGACTAGTACATAAGACTCCCAAAACTCTGTGAGGAACTCTGCAGTTTATTCCAGTGGGGAGTGAGTTTAAAGTAACGTGCACGATGAACAACGCTGCTCATGGCCATATGCTGCCCCCCCGTCTCCTGAATTCTAGTTCACCTCCTTGCCTGTGTATTTTCTAGAACTATTTAAGAATAGAAAACCACTCACTTTGCTCCCAAAGTCATTCATAACTGAACGATTAGAGTGTAAACAGAAATTTAATTAAAATTTGAGACTAACCCAGTATTAACAAAAATGCTCCCTCTTTTCCAAGTTAAAAAAAAAGGCTACAACAATAAAGCAGTGATTCTCAAAGTGGGTTCTTGGATTAGCTGCATCAGCATCACCTGTTAGAACGTGTTAGAAATGTAAATTCTTTTTTTTTTTTAAGATTTTATTTATTTATTTAACAGAGACAGAGACAGCGAGAGAGGGAACACAAGCAGGGGGAGTGGGAGAGGGAGAGCAGGCTTCCTGCTGAACAGGGAGCCCCATGTGGGACTCGATCCCAGGACCCTGGGATCATGACCCGAGCCGAAGGCAGATGCTTAATGACTGAGCCACCCAGGTGCCCCAGAAATGTAAATTCTTGAGCCACCCCAGACCCACCAGAGCAGAAACTTTGGGGGCAGGGCCCAGCAATCTATTAAAAAATGACCAACACCTCCATGTGATTTAAACCAATGTTGAAATCATCAAAACCATTCAATGTTGTACTAGAGTATACCAAGCAGTGAACATGTCCAGCTCTAGAACGAATCCCTAGTTCTGAATTCTAAACGATCTACGTGTCATGCTGCCTGGAATCTGGTCAAGCCTCCCCTACACTCCCCAGGAGGCTCTACGAGGGCCTGGGCTGGGGAGGCACTTCTGAGCTGAACTACATATACATATACCCTTCAGGGTGGGAGACAGAGGGACTCAAAGGGGGCACAGATTGGGGGGACAGTGACGCTGGAAATCTATGAATTTTCCATCAATTTTAATCATTCCTTTTTTGGAGAGGAGCCAATATTTAGTTACTGTTCAACCACTATTTCACAAATAACAATCCCAAAAAAGACAGTGCTTATAAAA
This sequence comes from Mirounga angustirostris, assembly GCF_029215605.1. Taxonomy (NCBI): domain Eukaryota; kingdom Metazoa; phylum Chordata; class Mammalia; order Carnivora; family Phocidae; genus Mirounga; species Mirounga angustirostris. Next base: position 64,506,511 of record NW_026991717.1, on the reverse strand, counting down.
TTTTTTTAAAAAATGGCATCTTTGCAGATAATTGCTTGTAAGCTACCCTAAGTGGTGCATCCTTCACACTGAGGATGGTGATGACAGCGTGCAGCATTCTAGATAATTCACTGTCAGTGTGTGTCTGTCTGCTTATTCCTCAGATCCTTGACCTTCAAGCACAATACTTATTATTTTTTTTAAGATTTTATTTGAGAGAGAGAGACACAGTGAGAGAGGGAACACAAGCAAGGGGAGTGGGAGAGGGAGAAGCAGGCTTCCTGCCGAGCAGGGAGCCCGTTGTGGGGCTCGATCCCAGGACCCTGGGACCATGACCTGAGCCGAAGGCAGACGCTTAACGACTGAGCCACCCAGGCACCCCAAGCACAATACTTATTAACCAGTACCTTCCAGTCACAGCCATCTGGCTTTACCCTGTCCTTCCTTAGTCCATCACAACTACCCTCCAACTGTAAGGGGAATTATGAAACTTTACTGTCCCCATGACCCAAAGTCTTTCAAACTTGTTTGATAATAGTGTTTGCTCAGGGAACCAAGTCTTTGTGTGCCCTAAGAACACAAGGGCGGAAAGATGTCCAAGCACCAGATGCACAGTAGCATTTTATGAGATTTTTCATCATGAGAAAAACCTCCGTCCCAAGAAAAATGGAAACACAAACTCTCCTCAGTAACTTTTCTCCCTTGAAATCACACCTCTCATCACGACCTATTACACCCACACAGTCATGTGCCTTAGGCACTGCACACGGTCTCCAGCATTTCAAAGGCTCAAAAGATATTTTTAAAGCCAAAATACCATCTAGGTTGCTATTCTACAAAGCAACTTTTTAGGGAAGAACAAAGTAATATAGAGATTTTTATGCATGTGGGCAGTTAGCCAACTCACCGAAAGACTGAATGCAGCTGTCGATGAGATCGTCCAGGCTGGCTCCTTTGGCTAAATGTCCCAGAGACACCATCATTCGGAACTGGGTGATCTGGGCCAGGCTGGGATGGGAGGGGACGGGGCTGCCGGCTGGCTTCGCCTCTAGTCTTGCTTTAGTGGCAGCTCTACAGCCATGACACGGTTTCCTGGGGGGAAAGAGGAGGCGCTGAGTGCGAGCTGAGCAGCCCAGGGACAGACAAACTGGCAGCTCCAAGCTCTGAAGGCAGATTGGACGGGAAAGGAGCAGAGGTAAGACAATTAATCCTGAGAGTTGGGCTGATAGGAGACATACCCCTCCCACTCGGCAAATGCACCCAATGGACTGGTTGGCTGTTAGAGATCTCCCAAGCCAATAACGAGGTGAGAGTTCCCGGCTGCGACAAGGGCTCTTCATCGTGGGGTTGGAATTGCTCTGGCCTGCTGGCTCCAGCTCCTGAAGGGGAGAGGCAGAGGCAAGACCACCTTGGCAGTCCTTAGCTCCTAGCAATATTTGATTTTAGCGGGGAGTCCACTGACTTGGTTCTGAAGAATCGTCGAATTTGGTCTCACCTTCAGCTAAATTCACTCATCTTGAGCAATACCAGAGATGCTGCAGAAGGCCAGGGAGCCCCAGAAACACCTCTGGACTTTGTGGGAGAAGTCGAAGACTTAAGGACCCGTGTACAGCGGAGAGGATTTATGGTGGTGGTATTTAGATTTTAAGCTAATCCTGCCTTTCTCACAAATCTTGGATCTGCTTTTCATTGCTGATAATACAGGCGATCATTGAGTCATTTTTCACCACTAAGTATCATTCTATTAAGTCCTTACTGATTAAAAAAAAAAAAAAGCAGAGCTAAAGGGAGCTTTATTCCAGAACTGAATGTGAAAGGACAAGTCTGGATCTGGAAATGGCTTAGGAGTCCAATAGGGCACCCTCATCCACTCTCACTTAGCTTTATCTTCGGTCATGACCTCATGAGTACAGGTCAGGTTGTTTGCAAAAGGATATATGAAAGTTAACTAAGCATTTTACTTTCCTTCCCATTTAAACACACACACACAGATACATATCTATAACCTTTTCAGGTTTAATAGTGATGGGTGTTGTTGCTGGTAACTTCTTTGAACACATAATTAATTCTGTGGCTTTGGTTATTTCATAGTTTACTACCAAAGAGGAGACCAAAAAAAAAAAAAATATGTACCTCAGATCCATAACTTTATCAAAATACAGAGGGAGTAGCTAAACACATAATGGCATCAATTAGTAAGTGCTTATTCTATAAGCAAGATACTGTGATAGGCCGGAGGGGCAGGGGACTGCAGTGAGTGGAGACATGGAGGTGAGGGGTCTCTGTAAACTAAAAACCATACTCATTATGCTAGTTGTTGCTGTTGTTGTATAAGGGTGAATGAGAAGCTCCTTAATTCAAAAACTGGAGAGTCAGACCTAGACCATGAAAAGACAACTCTCTAAATCTTAAGTGTCCTGTGGGTGTCAAGACTAAGTGTGATGTTCTTAGAGGAGAGAGAACCAGTTCCAGGCGGAGTGGTGGGGGAAGCAGCTCCAAGAAGACAGCATCTCATCCAGAAGGAGCTGAAACGCTCAGATCAAAATAAAATGCTGGGGCATTATTGGATTTTGGGGAAACCAGCTATAAGATCGTGTACTGAACTCTGGGCCACTCTCAGTCCACAGCCAGACTAGTGGAAGGAAGACCATGCCCTTTGAGCTCCGTTTCAAACTAGCTCCAGGGCACTATCTAGCAGTGGCCACTGGACTCTGCTTTTGGCCTGGGGTGAGGCCACGGAAATTGCCTTAATGACTGACTTCTGAGAATCTACTAACCCAAGGAAGTGATTTCTGAAAGATGAAGTTGGTGTTACAGGACTTGATCAAGGTTCTGACCATTACTGATTTTTATCTAGGCACTGTGATAACCCCAGGATCAGATCAGTATCTGAAAATAAGAGAAAATAATGAGCATAATCAATTGAGTACCTATGATATGGCAAAAAAAAAAAAAAAAGGTTTTTAAAGCTGATAGCCCAGAAAGACCTTATCTCCATTTCATGAAGTTGAAACTGAATCTAAAAGCTGCTAAATGACACAGCCAAAGTTGCGTAACTCATAGGTGCTAGATCTGGGATTTATACCTGGTGCCTCTCTGGCTTTATTTAATAAATATTTACTGTGCCTGGAACCGTGCACTCTTCGCCACATGAGAATCAGCAAGTAGACAGTCACAGAGGGGCTGGAAAATTCAAGACAAAAAAAATCCTCCAAAAGCATAGCTAATAACTTAAAGGCTGAATCTCAGGCCTTATTCCTCCTGCAGGCCCGTGGAACAGTCCTCAGACCCCAGAGCTGGGCAGACTCCTCACGGTCAATTTCCACTTTCATATATATGTGGGAAGGTCCAGGCTCAGAAAGGCAATGTTAACCGGCCACTGGTGCGGAGGCTGGTAGAAGCCAGGCCTCCTGTGCCCTACCTCTTGCTCCCCAGCCAGGCTCGCCTCCCTTCCTGAAAGTACTGGCAACTCTAAACCTGGTGCTGGGTGTCGATGGAAACGGTCAGCCTCTGCCTTCATTGCTGCCTGTTCACCATGAAGACCTCCACCCAAGGCAAAGCGGGGAAAGATGAAACTGGCCCCAGAGAGGAAGCAACTGCTACTGGAGGCTTTGTCTCCACATACAGCTTCTGCCCCCGGGGCTGGGAGGTGTTAACTCCAGTCTCTCAACTGTTGAATCCTGGGAAAATTCCATTTTCTCGCTCAGTTGGTGGTATCGACCACTGAGGACTCCGAAAACTGCCCCCGGCTCTAATTCTAGTCACATCTCCTAATGTCAGCAGGAGGGGAAACCACTTTGTGTCCCAACGTGATTCTCAGAGGTAGATGCTTTTACCAGAATATAAGAGGGACAAGGGGAAATTCAAGTAGAAAGAAGGAGTGTGAAGGGAGTATTCAGGTTGGGGGGGGGGGGGGAAGGGAAAGTGAGAGACCTCATCTGGGAGTCGGGAGGCCAGACAGGCTCAGAAGATCGGGGGCCTGAGACACCAGGGAGAAGAGATGCTACTAAAAACCAAACCGCAACCTGAGAGGTCTGGGGTAATGGGGTTATCGGCACCATAAACTAGGCAACTCTGCTCTTTTTGCTGACAGTCTTGACGGGCTGCTTCCTGGCAAACCTGCAAACCACTCTCTCTTCTGGTGAAATGGCTTTACGTAGGATGTATAAAATGTTTCATTATAGGCATATCTAAAGGTATGAAACAATCCACAGAAAGCATAAATCTCTAAAGGCGTACTTTTAAAGGATTGTAGCCAAATATCCTCACATAAATTAAAAAAAAAGGGGGGGTGGCGAGAGAAACCGATTAACTTGAAAGTGTTTTCTGAGACCACGAGCAGCCAAGGCTGCGTGGGGTTTGCCGCAGGAGGCTGTCAAAACTCCGAACTGGTTCAGGTCAAATCCTGTCCAGGCACTGGTGCCTCCGTGGGGGGCACACACACTTTCGGGTTGAACTTTTTATGAAATCTAGCCAAGAAGAGGAAAGAATGAAATGGAGGAAGAGAACACAGATTTCCCCAACTTTCTCTGCAGTGGAAGGTGGCTTTAATTGGCTTCCGGTGAGGATTCTTCCCAGTCCTGTCCTCTCCCTCAGCCCTATAGTATAGACGCAATGTAATTTACCGACGCCCCACCCCCACCCCAATCTAGCTGAAGGTGCACTGCTGTACCCTCAGGGCAAACACCCCCCTGGCCGGGGGAGTGCAGAAAGGGCCGAGAACCTTCGGCTCCAGAAAGTCCAGCAGGTTAAAGCTTCCTGCTCCTCCCGGGCCTGTCCGTGCGGGCTGGGCACGGCGCAGTCACGCCAGGGTCCACGTGGAGGGAGTTGGGCAGAGCACAGCTGGTATGCTATGCCCAGGCTCTCCCTGCTCTAGGGGGACACGCTCCACGTTGCCTGGCCCCTCCAGGTCTCTTTCTCCTGCCAAGAGACTTTGCACTATCACTCTGCCTTCATCTTCAAGACCCTCCTAAAACATCTCTCTAGAATCGCAGTTCGGGGGAGAGGGGTGACAGTTTCCACCCAGAGGGCTGTATGTTTCAGGAACCTCGCAAATGCCACCGGCCTTTCTGGGCCTTGTCCGGGATCCGCAGGGCCGGGAGAGGCCGCCAGGTGGCGCTGCCCGAGCCCCGCGCCCGCAGCAGGTGCGGATTTTGCGGAAAGTCCGCGAGTAGGAGACCCAGGTGCCGGACGCCGAGGAGCAGGGGGAGGAGGGGGGATCGGTGCAACTCCGGAGCTCGCCGCGCGCGCAACCCAGCTCCCTGCCCCACTTGCCCGGCGCGCCGGTCTCCCCGGACTTGAGCCGAGCCCCCGGCCTGCCGCCGCTCGCACCCCGGGTCAGCAACTTCCCGTAGAAGGAGGCGCCCACGTCGTCCGCCCCACTTCCCACCCCCGAGAGGGCTCAGGGGGCCGCCCGCCCCAAGAGAGGAAGCTGGCGCCGCCGAGGGCCCGGGCCCCTACTCACCGCGGGGCCTCTCTCGCCTTGCCCAGGGTGCCCATGGCCACGGCCGGCGCTCCCGCGGCCGCCTCACCTAGCGCGCCGGGACGGGCTCGGCGGGGCGCGGCGCATCGCCGCCGCCGCCGCCCCCGGCCGCCCACCCGCCGCGCTGCGAGCCGGCGAGCCCGCCTGAGGCGCACCCGCAGGCACAAAGTTTCTGTGAGCGCGCCCTCTCGGCCTCGCGCGCGCGCACTCTCGCCCGCACCAACCACCTGACACGCGCCGAGGCTGTCGGTGGAGGAGCCGTGTGGCGCTCTCCGGCTCCTCGGCGAAACCCGCCCCCGGCACTCGCGAGCGCCCCGCGGCGCCGCCCGCCGCTCCCGGCCCCTGGCTGAAGTCCGAGGGGGCGCCGCGAAGTCGGTGTGAGCCCGAGGGCACGGGCTTCGCGGAGCGGCTCGGGGGTGGGGGGGTGGGGGGGGCCGCGCTTCAGTCCCGCCTCGCGGAGACCCCTGGCCCCTTGGCGGGGCCCCTTGTGTCTAGCGCAGCGCCGCCGGGGGCGCGGTAGGGAACTAACACTCGGGTGTGGCTCTGCCTTAGCCTGCGCCTCCCGCGCCTTCTTGGTAGCAATTTGCAGGACTTTGGCTGGAGATCGGCGCCCTGCGCCCTGCGGGAGGCGGCGGCTCTGGAGGTGCGCGCCGGAGGGGAGGTGTGCTCCGTATCTGGCGGGAGACAGCTGCCGGGCGTCTGTGCGTGTGGGAGATGCGGGCAGGGGTGGGAAGAACTTTCTGACGGCAGACGGGGCAGGAATGGTGGCCTAGCTCTGCTTGTCCGAAAGATAGTGACGATAGCAGTAGCTGATTGATGGAGTGCGTTGTGCTAAAGTGCTCTCTGTACGTTGCCTCATTTAAGCCATCCCCCCAAATCCCGAGAGGTCCCTGTTTTCGAGATGGGAAAATTACGGTTTAGAGACTAACGTGACTCCCGTCACACGACTAGTAAACAGCAGAGAGAACTGTGACCTGGGCTGAGATCTGTCCGACTCCCTGTTATCGCTGTTGGGCTGTCCTAATAACACACCCATTATCATTGTCACATGCCTTAATTCTGACCACAGTAATAGGTCTCTTCCTAGCCAGAATGTTCTGGACCTTAAAGTCTCCCTCTGTGATTTCATTTTTATATTTCTTCATGTTTATATGGCACCTCCTAGAAAAAGAAGCTTACAAAGGTAACTTACAAAGGTACACAACTTACAAAAAAAAGTGTGAAATAAAAAGTGAAAAATAAGGCATATAAAATGGAGCCAGAATTGAAAGTCATTTTTTTTTTAAATGCACCCCCGTAGAGCACTTGGCTACAAATAGGACCAAAATTTGTCTCCCAGATTTTTAGCAGTCATCTTCAAAAGGGAGCTTTGTATAAAATTCAATTTCTGTCACATGCAAGACAAAAAAATAAAATAAATTGTTCAAGAGAATATCAACTCTTCTTAATAGTAAGACCACTAAGAAATTTCTCCAGAGAATCCTCATGAACATTGGGTAATAGAACCAAGTTTTAGTCGCAGCCATATATATGGAAGGAGCATGTGGATATTTAGTAGACATTAAATTAGAACACTCTTCTAGACTATACTGTATATGCATATGTATATATGTTAAATGGATGAACGTACCTTTCTGCAAATGCAAAATTATATGAAAATATGTGTTCATATCTACATAATAGGCTATTTGGTGTATACACACAATACTAAACACACATGTAGGCAGTTGCACACAACTGTACATCTGAGTTCATTATGTATATAAGTATACAAATTACTAGTTACTCATTCAGTAACCGAGTTTCGTTGAGTTTTTCTAAAGAAAGAGGCCTACTTCTGCCTGGAAAGCATCTTTGTTTCTGGCTTCCTGAGAGCGCTGCATTCTGCGTCCATCTAACTCTGTGTCTGGGCCCACCCTGAGCTCTTTGATGAGGCTTTCTAGCTATTCCTACTTAAGCAATTTGTCTTTTCCAAACATCTAAAAAAATTAGAAGTTAGCTTTATCTCTTTCTTCATTTTCTGCCATGTGGTTAGTCTTCCTGGTGTTGTCTGAAGCACCTCTGACCTCAAGAACAAAGTTCTCCTTTTCTCTTGTTCTCTCTTCTGCTTCTCCTACCTCTCTGATGGGCAGTAGTCAACATCTCTATAGCAGTTGAGAAGGGTTGGGGACCATTGTCTTCCTCTGCCCACTTCTTGGGTGAGGTCATTCCTTGGGACTCTGTCATTCTTCCTCTTTTCAATCAGGTATTCATAACTGATGTCCATGGACCTTTTACTTGGCTTTTTGGTGGGTATCTGTGAAGCCTCTGAAACAAAAAAACACCTGCTTTTGTCAGATTTTCTAAATGATACATTACTCAAATTAGGTGTTTTTATTTTCTTCCATGACTTCAACAGGACCCATATGACTCTCCATCTGAATATCCAACCTCAATATCTAACATCCACACCCACATTTCCAACTGGTCACCTCCCTTTAACTGCCCCAGAGGGCTTCTTCGCCATCTCCATGGCCACGCGGTGGTCTTGGCCCCCATTATGTCTGAATCTGGACATGTGTAATAGACTCATAATTGGCTTCCCTAATTACAGGACCTCCTCTCCTCTGATCCTTCTTTCATATCACTTTCAGAGTTACCTGATCATGTCATTTCTCTGCTTCCAAACTGCCAAGGAATCCCCAGTTGCCTACACAATAAAGTGCAAACTTGTTACCGTTGTGCCCCTTCACAAGTGAACCTCATCTGTGCAGCCTAGCCTCTGGCCGTGCCCTCCCAGGCACCTGACCTCTTAGATAGCACCGTGGCACTCTTGGTAATTGCTGTGCCCAGTGCCCTTGCAAGCTTCTGTGCTTTTGCTTGTGCACTTCCTTCCGCCTGCCATCTCTTTTCACCTGGTAAACACACAAAGGCACAGTTTTACCCAAAGCACGTCAAACTGGCAAGTCACCGCAGACGGCACATACAGGACTACCTCCAAGGTGCGGAGGGGTGCAAACCCACCTTTCACGATCTGCCTGCTTGTGCTCGAGGAACCGATTGGCTGCCACAGCTTCTACTCTGTTGCCTAACATTTATTCATCCATTTAAGATATATAGTCACTGGTTGCCTACTTGGCGTCAGATGCTGCCCTTGGCATTGAGCTTCAGGTAGAGAACAAGACAGACAAGGTGTTACATGTCTAACAGACAGACAGGAATCAAGCCAACAAATGAACAAAGATGCCAAGATTTTTACACTCTTGATTTGCAGGATCTGCCACTTCAAAGTTGGGTTAGCTCCACCCTGATGGGGACACCAGGAAGTGGCCCCAGTGAGGCTTCCACATGGACCTGTGACGACGCAGCTGCCACGTTTAGGGGCACACAGCTCCAGAGGAGAGTGACGAGAGATGGAGAGGGAAAGGAAGGAGCCAACGCAGAACCATCCTTTACTCTCCTGCTGAGTGCTGCTCCTATTTCTGAGACACGGAGAACTGGCCTCATTATTTTGCTGTTGTGCTGGCTGTCCTCTGCAATAGCACACCGGACACGGTAAATCCCTGCTGCCGTTCACCTCGCACCAAGGCGAGAGGAATTGCCCACATGAGCAGCAGCCCCATTTGGCTCCGTGCCTGTACGCCTAGGGCTTGTGGTGGGACTCCTTCTCATTCTCTCTCCTCTGCATCCTCTCGTGGATGCAGCAGCATGCCTCCCTGGGAGCCTCTCTGACTATGGGCCAGCTGTTAGGGACAGAGTCCTGTCTCCTTGAGGCACCCCCAGAATTCTCCAAAGGGGATTTTATGAATGTCCTAGAATTATATTTTAAGATAGCTCATCCTGGGGTGCCTGGGTGCCTCAGTCAGTTGCTCGTCTGCCTTCAGCTCAGGTCATGATCCCGGGGTCCTGGGATCGAGCCCCGCATCGGGCTCCCTGCTCTGCGGGAAGCCTGCTTCTCCCTCTCCCACTCCCCCTGCTTGTGTTCCCTCTCTCGCTGTGTCTCTCTCTCTCTGTCAAATAAATAAACAAAATCTTTAAAAAAAGAAAAAAGCTCATCCCATATACAGACCCTAATTGCGAATATCCATTCTTAATTTCAGCTGCTTTGATGGATGCTGTCCAACTCTGTGAAATCCCTTCCCAGAGCCCCTCCCCCACAGTCTGATTTATTTATATCACACAGCCCATATTTTTTATTTTGGATTTTTTTAGGCTGCTAACCCAACAAACTAATAGAAATCCTTGTCTCGTGGCTTTTACTCTCCTCAGATGGGTTCCCTTTGAAAGGGGCTTTGAACAGAGGAGGAATGGGATCGGACTTCTGCTTTAATGGGGTCACTCGGGTTGCTGAGTTCCAAAGTGACTCATGAGAGGGAAGGATGGAAGGTTCTCTGTGGACGCGACCTTCATAATTTCCAACTTCTAGGTCGACCAGGCCAGTGGCTTTCCAACTGCTTTGAACATTACTTCATGATGAGAAGTGTAAAATTACATTTTTTTACACCCTGTGACTCAGATGTATATTGACACTACACGTGAAACCGAAACACAAGCTGTGTGAAACACAGTCTTTTCAAATATATATTTTTTAATGACATTAAAAAATGAATTCCGGTCAGGACCCACAAAATTGATCCAGTACTGGGTTGGGATCATAGTTTACGAAATACAGCTCCTAAGCCTACCTGTCATGATAACAATAGATCTTTATAGTTACCTCTGGAAAAGGGAACTAGCCAGCTCTGCGAATGGGGGGCAGGCATCTTCATTTTCATTGTTTCTCGTTTTGTAACTTTTATTTTTGTATTCTGTGCAAGCACCTATTCAATAAATAAATCCTATTTTGAATCATTCTGGCAGAGAGCTTACTTTCTGATTCTGACCCGCATGGCTTTAAAAAACCAGAGGCTGGGGCCAGCAAAGGTGAGTTACCAGTGAATCTGTTTTGTTCAAATTTATGGGGAAAAAAAAAATCGAACAATATGTTTTCCACAAATATCTGGGAGGCGGAATGGCCCAGTAGTTAAAAGTAGGAGCTCTTTGGAGTTCAACTGATTTTGCATGTCAGCCCTCATGCTTCCTGGTAATGTGACCCTGAGCAAGTTAACTTTTCTAAGCCTCAGTTTTCATGTCTATAAATATGGACACAAACAAGGCGTACTTCATGGGACTTAGCTAAGGATGATATGGCATGGTCTACGCCTAGCATGTAGTAACCACTGAGGACATATTGTTTTGAGCAATGACTCTGTGCCAAGTTGTGGGCATACAAAGTGAATGCTTTGAGAACCTAGTTAAGGGCTAAGCGATCACACCAAAGGGACAGTACCATGGCTCTTGATTGATGGGGAACCAACTTCTCAGAGGAAGTGAGGTCTAGGTTAATATGCAAAAGGTAAGATGAATAGTGAGCTGAACAATGAGGGGAGGGGAGGATGGGGAGGCAGGCGAAGAGAGGGGGGAGGAGGGGAAAGAGGATGAGGGTTGGGGAGGGGAGGAAGGGGGAGGGGAGAATCTTTCAGAGAAAAGGAAGATGGGGAAGTAAGGAGAAGGAAGATCAAGTGCTTTGCTGAACTATAACACTCAGGAACTGACTCTGACTCTCCCCACCCTTGCTAATGTATAAATAAGGTTTTCAAATCTGATTTAATCTTATGCCTTGGCAGAATCTGAGAGGCTTCACACCTTGAAGAGTTCCCCATGAGCTCTTTAAATCCCCTCCACTTTAGATGTGATTCAATTAACACCACTCCTCAAGTCTGCCTTTGGGTGCTTGAAATGAACTGTTGAAAAAGGACCGAGTTAATTAAAATCCAACACTGGGCTCCTTTTCAAATGGCTGGCATTGCAAACCAAAGGGCAATAACTTAAATGCTAAAACTAGTTTTGTAATGCAACCACTATTTTTAAAACTCCTATTGTACACCCAGCACCATACCCACATTAATGCCACTTAATAATTTAACATGTACAAAGACGCGTGGGTAAAAGCTGGAAAAAAAAAAAAAACGTTCATAGAAAGATTCAAATGGCCTGGACCAGTCAAAGGATGTGGTTTTCTGGGTACAAAAACTGTTTAATATGCACTCAAAAAAGTACTGTAATAAGTATTAGTATTGAAAGGAAAACTCCTGAATATTAATAGATGCACTTGCGTGTGAGCCGTGGAGAAAATCATTGTAAATTAATAGCGGTGAGTGTTTTCCAAACTGGGATCATCTGCAGACACATAGTTAAGGATCTAAAAGAAAATTTTTTTCCCTTTAAAAGGGGTCATACTTTCCTCATATTTAGGAAATACTAACGTAACTTATTTCATGCACAACTTACAAGCAGTAGGTGGGGTTCTAACACCCAATCCCACTGCTCTGTACCAAAGCCCAGTCTTCACCCCCCACCCCACGTGGGGAGTATCTTTTTATTCAGTCTGATTCTTTGTCGTGGGAATAAAGAGTGAAACTCTTCTGGGCAGAGAGCAGCCTTAGGAAAGTATAAACTGAGACAGAATACTCGGTCTTCTGTGTTCCTCTGGTTTTGGAAGTAGGAAGTAAGGCTCTGTCGGCGCCACTAAGAAGGGTATATCTTTGACCTTGTGGGTAACTGTGTTCCCTGAGTGCAGACTTTGTGTTTCATGAATAACAGAGTCACACCCAAGAGAGCATCATGACAATTAGAAATGCATTGACTAAAAACAAAGCTCAAAGCTTTAATTTGCTGTAAGTATTGATCAAGATTGATCTGCCTCCATGCCCAATTGGCAACTAACTTAAACATTTTGGTCAAAGTAATTTCTCAGCATCCATCCAAACGATAGCCAAAATTTACTGTAAAAGAAAACTGTCTTTTTTGTTTCATATTGCTTTTTTTCCCCCTATACTTTGCATCAAACTGAAGATACCTCGAACAAAGTGTGCAGCTGAAGAAGTCCGCATTATGGCTTCATAAGTATGGATAGAGACCTCACTGCCAACCAAGATAGTCAACTGGGTGTTCAGTGTTCAGCTTAATTGATTTTAAATTAATCAGTGAAAAGCACTGCCATATGTTGTGATAAATCCAGTCAGCGCCCATTTAGGTGTGATTTTTCAAGTGTCCCAGAAGTGAGGCTTTGCTCCTTGAGAAAGGTTATCACATGCTGGACCTTAATTTGGCCCAGGCAGGTGTGATCCCACTGGATTGTTACTGCTTTGACGTCATGAGTTTGTATTTGAGTGGGGGAAGGTGAAGAATCTGGGTTAGACTTATGATGGAAAGAGACAAGTTATATATAATCAATGTTGGCAGTTGTTGAGAAAGTTCTCTTAAAAATCTGAGTCATTGCAACTTTTGTCCTATACCAGCCAGAAGGAGGTAATGGGTTGAGGAGGAGGTGGGGATAGACAGTGGATGAGTTTGCCTCAGGCCTTCCCCGTATTAGAGGCCATATTTTGATATTTGTGGGCCCCTTCCTCCATAAAAATATATTTTAAAAATGTATTTTATGGGGGTGCCTGGGTGGCTCAGATGTTTAAGCGTCTGCCTTCAGCTCAGGTCATGATCTCCAGGTCCTGAGATTGAGCCCTGCGTCGGGCTCCCGGCTCATTAGGGAGTCTGCTTCTCCTTCTCCTTCTGCCTCTCCCCCTGCTTATGCTCTCTCTGTCTCTCTCTCTCTCAAATGAATAAATAAAATCTTTAAAAAAATGTATTTTATGATTGTATTAGCATGAAGATGAATAAAGTCCAGGCTGGATTTATTATTATATATTCACTCATCAATTTTTTTTCCTTCTAATCTTGAAAGAAATTAAATTAAAACATTTTTAGGGGCCTAAGTACTTGGGCTCTAGGCATAGCACCTCCTGGATTCGTCGGCCCTGGGAGTTAGGCTGCCTTCATGAAAGACAGAGAGCTCTTTCTTGGCTCCAGGAGAGTCAGTGGCTTCTGGCTGTTGAAAAATGTTGGTGTAAAATAAGGAACAAAGCGAGATTTAGGAGGAGCTCCCCCTGTCCCTTTTGGACACGCAGTAGGGAGGCACAGGAAAGAGTACCTGGAGAGCAGTAAAGTGAGAAATGGGATGGAAAGTGAAGACTTGCCTGGAGAGGAGAGGAAAAATGAGGGGCTCTGAAGGGTCATTCAAGGCCAGAGGGTCCAGCCTAGAAGGGCCAAAACTAGTACCTACTGACCAACTGGCTTAGGGACTAAGCAATGCTTGTTCTACACCAGAAAGTAATTACCTATCGCTTCCATGTGAGACTTGAACTTGGGGTTGTTGTACCTGAGGTCCAGCCAGAAAGGGCCTGACAGCCCCCAAGCTACTGCAGAAAGTAGGCTCCACCACTGGGCACAAACAAGCAGACAAAAAAGGGCCAACTTCCATGTTAAGCTATGCTGAGTTAGATCCTAGGATCACGTAAAATGCTTTTTACTTTGTTCTCTGTATTTTTAGTTTATCCTAAATTCCTAATGATGATTATATGAGCCAACATATTGAGTACTTCCTACACGTCAATCACTATGCCAAGAAATAAATATACATTATTTTATTTCATCCTCACAAAAAAACCTTTATGATTTACCTCTGTTGTCCCCACGTTATAGATGAGGCTTTAAGGCTCAGAAAGGTTATGTAATTCACACAGGGATGCATTGCCAGTGGAAGGTGAATCTGGGTTTCAAGTCAATGTGATTATGGAACTTATCACCATTTGCTACACTGCCCACTCACAATATATTGGATTTTGCACCCCAAAACAATTGAGTTTGTTGGCGATTACCCATTATGAAATTCCAGATAGGTAACCGGCACTAACCAAACTGTTGATGGTCCCAGTGAAGTGCTACCTTTCAGCTGTCTTATCAACCACAAGTTACAAACCAGAACATCACAGGGATCAGAATTTTGGTCTGGTTACAGCTGCTCCCTGACCCAGCTCAAGCTAGAACTCTCCCTAAAGAGAGTTGGCCATTGATGTGGGGAGGGAGAGCCACTGACTTAAGCCTTCTTCAGGCCCTACCCCTAGGTTTCAATGTAAGTTATTTGAAAAAGGAAAGTCTAGGCCTTGTGAATGTGCTACTAATATGTTGGCTCCCTTTATAAATCAGTTCTCACGTGACAGGTACCATAGCTCTGGAGTGTGTGTGTCTATACATGTGAATGGTTCCCGAACAGATTGGGCTAAAACATGGTTCCCACTACAGTCTCTTCTCCATGATTCCTTTTTTTTTTTTTTTTTTTTTTAAGGGTCTTTGATCTTCTCTTGAAGAAATGGGGGATTATCAGATCAAGTGATTCAAGCATTATTCCTTAGGGCTTTCTTGCTACAACCCCAAAAGTTTGACTTGTTTATTTATGTGAAAAGGGTTTTAGGTGTCATCACACTTTCTTTTTTAAGTTCTCCCTGCTGAGCTATTAATGGAATTGCATTCCAACATTAAAATCTACTCTCAACCAGTGTGAATATCCTTCTGAAGTGCCAATATAAATATAGATATTTGTTCTAGCCTGGTAAATTAAGAGTGAAGACTAATTTTGACTTTTCTGGGTTTGGGATTATTTTGTCCAGTCCCTCAAGTGCCCATCCCTGACCATCCTTTCCTGGAATATCCCAGAAACCCAGTGTTCTCAGTATCTTCCTACCTTGTTGCCATACCCAGCCTGCTTACAGCTTCTGATACAGACCTGGTCCTGAAGAAAAAGGGTCCCTCACTTGCCTTGCTCTCAACTCAGAGCAAATCACACGCTAGAAATTTCCTGTCTCAGTGGTGCTCCTTTTCTCCCTGGTCCCCAGCTTCTTTGGAAGACTCAGAGGTGACACACAAGCCACCCTTTCTTGTTATTATTCCATTAGTGCCTTGCTTTTCCTTTTACTCTTCCCGGACCTTTGAGGACTACTTTTTATTTTATGTTCTACTTAATGTGATGTCTGGCATCTCTGCCAGCCCCAAGAGTGCACACCAAATCCTGTTCTTGCAAACACTGGGGTACACGAAGGAAAAGTCAGATGATCAACTACTCAGGATACCTATAACACAGAACCTATAACGGGGGCTAGACGTAGGGAAGGACGTGGAGATGCAGCCAGTAGGATGGCTCACCTACTTTCTAGCTTTTGCTACAAAGAATCATGATCGGTCCAGGTTCCTGAAAAATAACTACGTCCCATGCTACTTCATCCCTGGGGAAAGGTTTTTCCTCTACTCACACTTATGTTCCTGCCCCTGTCACTTGGAGACAGGGGGTTGAGCTGCCTGAGAGTGACAACAGTCTTCATACTTTGTAGGCCACAACTTTACTAAGGTCGTAGATCCCAAACCTACGACAGGCTTCTGAGAGTCAGGGACGACTTCTGACTCACAGTGTCAAGGCCCACGGTGTTTGGCAGATGCAGCTTTACCTGAACGGTAAGTCTTTGTTGAGTGACATGAATAGGGCGAAAGCTAAAGAAAATTAGGCTTTCAAAAGATGGCCTGAAACCATCTTTTGGTCCCTGGTATTCAGGGTTTCATCCCTCACTGAACCAAGGCTGCTCATTTTGTAGGGAGAAAGCTCATGGAACTGTGCTTGCTGGAAGCCAAGCGCACTTTGATTGGCAGGCCAGCCACCACTTAGGGATAGGAAGTGCCCACTGCTTTGCATAAATCTCATCTGGAAGGGGAAGAAACAGATAACCCTTTCCTGTCTTCTCTGCATTTATTCTCATCTTGTGCTTCGTGATGGCCATGGCTATAGTTACAGGCACATTTCAAACAAAACAGAATCATTCCAAAAGAGAATAGAACTCATGGAAATGGTTACCGGTTTACCAGGCTCCTTCTTCCCTATATTTTTTCTTTAACTCTTTTTGAAAGCTACTGAAGTCTAGTTGTTTCTTAAGGAGGTTTAACTCACATCTGAGCCAGTGCTGATCTGGAGGACTCAGGAGTGTCTTATCAATTGTAACATTGACCTTAGGAGGTGACTCCTATTCTTGGCGTGGCTGGAAGGAGCAGCACTCTGAGACCTCCAAAGACCCTATGGACATTTAAAGATGCACTGGTCTGTTGGGGGAGATTTAGGGTTTGGGAGTCCTCTGGAAACATGCTAGACTCAGTCTTCAAGACTGGAGACTGTCTTGGGCACCTGGGTGGCTCAGTTGGTTAAGCGACTGCCTTCGGCTCAGGTCATGATCCTGGAGTCCCGGGATCGAGTCCTGCATCGGGCTCCCTGCTTGGCAGGGAGTCTGCTTCTCCCTCTGCCCTCTTCCCTCTCGTGCTCTCTGTCTCTCATTCTCTCTCTCAAATAAATAAATAAAATCTTAAAAAAAAAAAAAAAAGACTGGAGACTGTCTTAACAGAGCAGTTCTAGACTTTCAGGGCTGCAGGGTGGGGAATCCCTAACCCTCCTGAATTTTTCCTGGGATTTCAGTAGATGGGTGGTACCTCTTGGTTCATAGAGGAGTTTCCATTTTTGTGTCTTTATTACTCACAAGAGTCCTTCCCAAGGCACAGAGATAAGTGACTTGTCTTGGGCTGCAGGGTGAGTCATTAACAAATTGAGAATTGCACCATGCCTTCAAAGTTTAACTTGGCCTCTTGACCAAAACAGCATTGTCTTTCTTGAAAAGATCAAGTCACAGGTGGTAAAGCACTGGTCTTTGTCTTTGTTCATCTTATTTCTGGTTTCTAGCAGGTATTATTTGAAAAGTCTGGTTAGCCTTCATAATTGATCCACATCATACAATTTTATTTTAGATGATCCTCCTCTGCTGAGTTGTTTCATGTAAAAAGACAGAAATCCATGTAATAAAAAATAAAATGACATATCAAGATTGCCTATATCCTGGAAACCATCCCTGCTGTAGCTCTTGCTCTGGGCTGCACCTATTCTTATAGTTTAGCAAAGCCAAGTACTCAGCTCAATGCCTAAGAGCAATTTTAGTATTGACCTTGAGTATGTCATTTTTGTTATTTCATGGGGACTTGTATATATAAACTGGAAGCATACATTCATACTATGAACATAAATGTCAAAAATCTGTGGAATTTCATAACTTGTTTTGCTAAGAAAAAAATCCCTAAGAACATTGATCAGAAATCTGATGAATTTCTGGAGGGGCTAGATGGTCTCAGAGGTATACTTCTCTTCCCTCTCCTTCTCTGGTGCTACACCAGCCTGGACACCCTTAAACTAGATTCCAAAGAGGTCAGGGGCCATCAGACTTTGAGTTTTGTAGAGTTTTCCTCAGCTTTTAAGTAAACAGTGTTAGGTTGTTAGTTCAACTCTTTGTTTCTTTGCTTTGCACACTAGACAGGTAGGTAGCTCCTGAAACCTTGGTCTTCCTGGCAGGGCCGTAGTTAGTAGTAATCTTGACTGAACTCTGTGCTCTTCAGTTAGATAAAACATCATTAATTCAGACTCAGTCCTTTTAGAGATTAGTCATTCCAGAGGTAGGAGATGAAGCTTACTATTTTAAAAAACATTCATATGAAGAAACTGTTTATTAAGCCTAAGTATATGATTGTAGGAGCAAAGAGCTCAACTGCTAAGAAGAAAACTCTTTGAAGATCCAAATACTTTTTAAAGGTTGTGGCTACTAATTACAGAGAAGCTGAACAAAGTAGACTGAACAACATTCTAAAAGAGTTTTCAATTAATATGTCCTGTGAAGTTAAAAAATAAAAATAACACAAAACTCCACATTCTTAAAGCTATTCAATAGATGAAACTTTTTTTTTAGATATGACATTGGCGGGCGCCTGGGTGGCTCAGTTGTTAAGCGTCTGCCTTCGGCTCAGGTCATGATCCAGGGTGCTGGGATCGAGCCCCGCATCAGGCTCCCTGCTCTGCAGGAAGCCCGCTTCTCCCTCTCCCACTCCCCCTGCTTGTGTTCCTGCTCTCGCTATCTCTCTGTCAAATAAATAAATAAAATCTTTAAAAAAAAAAAAAGATATGACATTGGCCTTCTTCACATCAATAGGTCCAAACTTGAGAAGTTTAACTAGATGTCATAATGTTAAAAGGTTTGGAGGGACTGGTTGAGCCATGATTTCTGAGGGCAATCTCAACCTCTGGGATTTGAGTGTGGTCTTCAAATGCATGAGTCTCTTCAGGGGTGTGTGTGTGTGTGTGTGTGTGTGTGTGTGTGTCCGAGGGTGTGTGTATCTGAGGGTGAACACGCATGCAGGTATGTGTGCTATGATGATAGATGTTCAGTGCTAAAGGAGCTTAAGGGAGCAGACCCAGGGAAGGGAGCAAGGGCAATTGAAGTTACCTACAGAAAAGAGGAAAGAATTCATCTCGGAATTTTGAAGTTAAGTAAAAGAGAGACTTTGCAGCATAAAAAACAAAAACAAAAACAGAGAGGGAAGTTAGAGACCCATGTAACTTCATCAGAAGTATTAAGATCTTGGACAGAATGAAAAAATGGAACCCACCAGAAAAGAATTTCTGAGATAGATAGTTATTTCTACATCTGCATAGGGTTTATGTTTGGGGATAATAAATGAGTTTTGAGGTTTGTGGCTTAGTATAAGAGGCCCGTATTATATTCTGGACTCTGGCAGTGAGGAAAAAAATCCAATTCAACCGGTTTTTAGGGAGAACATGGACATGCGAAACTTCTCTGGGAACTTTTGTTCTAGTTAGTAGAATCTTTCTTATTTTTCCTTCTTTCTTTGATGCTGGTAAATTGCCTCATTCCTCTGAGGCTGATTTAAAATGACAGATGGGGACACCACATACCTGCTTTGTCTTTATCTTACACTGACTACGGTGCTCAGAGGATGAATGGGCACTATTCCAAAACATTCTTTTTGTGGCTGTCTAGTGTTCTTTGTCCACAGGGATGACCCCTTCCCACATTATTTGGATATTTCTACTTCCAGATATTATGTGGCATTTTCATAGTTTCAAAGCCACTTCCACCTCTCAGTTAAGCCATCCTGCCCTTCCCACCTGCTGGTGGAGCAATGGGGTGCCACCTGGGCACGGCAGAGGTCCTGGTGCCATAGCTCAGGAGTACGTGGCTGGGGACAGAAGATTCGGAGAACCTTTCTCTTTCCAGGATGCCAGCATAATGAGTCAAGTGGGCACATAACAAAATGGTATCACAGGGGTTCCTCCAAACAGAAGTAGCTTCCTCACTCATTGGCTCCAAGGCCTGGAATTCCTATCGAAAAAGCCAAATACATACGGCTACGGGTATGAACTGAAGCCTTCAAAAAAAGAGCTACTCAAGTTAGAGAACTAGTAAATGGTAAAGCTAGAACCGGCATCTCAGTCTTTTGTCTTCACCTTTAGTGTTCTTACTACTAACCAAGCTGCTTTCTCCATAAAATATTCTACCCTAAAAAAATATTTTAGCACAATTAATTCAGCAGGCTAATGGCCTTCAACAGATAAATTGTCCTTATTTAGAATGCAGTCTAGAGCAGATGTGTATGGATGTGTTTTCCCCAAGTTTTTTTTTTTTTTTAAAGATTTTATTTATTTATTTGAGACAGAGACAATGAGAGACAGAGAGCATGAGAGGGAAGAGGGTCAGAGGGAGAAGCAGACTCCCTGCCGAGCAGGGAGCCCGATGCGGGACTCAATCCTGGGACTCCAGGATCATGACCTGAGCCGAAGGCAGTCGCTTAACCGACTGAGCCACCCAGGTGCCCTTCCCCAAGTTTTTATTATGAATTTCAGACAGAGAGAGAAGTTGAAAGAAGAGTGCATGAAACATCCATCTACCTTCTGCCTAGTCTTTACAACTATTAACAGTTTGTCCTATTTGCTTGCTTTCTTTTAAAAAATAATTTGTAGTGGTGCCTGGGTGGCTCAGTCAGTTAAGCATCTGCCTTTGGCTCAGGTCAGGATCCAGGGTCCTGGGATCGAGCCCTGCATCAGGCTCCCTGCTTAGAGGGGAGTCTGCTTCTCCTTCTGCTTCTGTACCCGCTCCCCTCCGATTGTGCTTTCATTCTCTCTCTCACATAAATAAAATCGTTAAAAATAAATAAATAAAAATTAAAAATAATTTGTAGACATCATGATACTTTACCCCTAAATACATCAGCCTTAATCCCCTAAGTATAAGGACACTCTCCTACATACCCATAATTTTCATTTATAACAATAATAATTCTATAATAATATCTAATAACAAGTCTATAGTCCCTTTTTCCCATTATCCAGTCCTATTCAAATGTTCTCAGTTCCCCTAAGAATGTCTTTACAGCTCTTTTCTCTAGAACTAGGATCCAGACTAGAATCACTCACTGACTTTGGTCATTATGTTTCTTTAATTTCTTTTAATCTAGAACTGCATTTACAGTACAGTAGCTATTAGCCAGATGTAGCTAATAAGCACTTGAAATGTGGCTAGTCCAAACTGAGATGTACTTTATCGAAAAAAAAATGTTTTCGTGTCATCTCTATACCCAGTGTGGGGCCCGAACTCACAACCCTGAGATCAAGAGTTGCATGCTGTACTGACTGAGCCAGCCAGGCACCCTTGAGATGTACTTTAAGTGTAAAACATACATCAAATTCTGAAGGCTTAGCAAAAAATACAGAATGTAAAATATCTCATTAGTATGATTTTAATGTTGATAATGTGTTGAAATAATATTTGGGCTATACTGAGTTAAATAAAATATGTTATAAAAATTGGTTTCACCTATTTATTTCTCAAATGTGACCACCAGTAGATTAAAAATGACACATATGGTTTGCATTGCATTTCCATTGGGCAGAGGCAATTCTAGAATATACCTCATTCCTTTCCGCCCTATGACATTGACTTAAATGTTTGACAGTTGTCTTTAGAATGTGACAGATATATTTTGGTGGTTTTAGGAAAAACCTGCAGGCAGGGCTATTTCTTGGGAGGGCCTCGATGGATGTCCTGATGGGAGGAACCCCAAAGAATCTGCTGAGAGAAGGTGCTGCAAACATCCCTCCATGCCCTGCTTTTGCTCAGCCTAGCCAATGGATTGACCTTTGCTCTGTCTGCCTCCTTCATATAGATTGTTAAGTGTCTAAGGATTCGCTTTCATGTCATATTTTTTCTCTTTTTTCCCTAGTGGATTTTTTGTTTCTCAGTTTTTTTCCTTTTCCGTCCTGTGCCTGCTCATTTCTAAACTCATCCTCTCAGTTCATTTTGGGAGAAGCCAGGTGCTCTGGAGTCCTGTTTTAGCCATCTCTCAAGAGTTCCTGGACATTGTTGCCCTGGGTAGATCAAGGGGTGTTACACACGGTCCAGATTGTATGTGGGATCTCTCCTTTTTTTTTTTTTTTAAAGATTTTATTTATTTATTTGACAGAGAGACACAGCGAGAGAGGGAACACAAGCAGGGGGAGTGGGAGAGGAAGAAGCAGGCTTCCCGCAGAGCAGGGAGCCCGATGTGGGGCTCGATCCCAGGACCTTGGGACCATGACCTGAGCCGAAGGCAGACGCTTAACGACTGAGCCACCCAGGCGCCCCTGCGGGACCTCTCCTTAACTCTTCCCCTCCCCACTGCAGCTGACACCTGACTCTGGGGTCAGCTCCCTGCCAGGACTGTCAGGCAATGGGTCATCAGACGTTTCTTTTTAAAGACAGCAACTTTTCATTTTTTTTATTACAAAAGTTAGGTGTGTTCATTTTAGTAAAGATATGAAATATAGATCAGGAAAAAATTTTCTTACTCTGCCCTGACGATATGCAGTAGGATGGTTTGGCTCCTCCTGGCATGACAGCCCTGTTCCTGAAGGTCCACTACTCATTTCCTATTGCTGCTATAACAGTTACTCCAAATTTAGTGACTTAAATGGACGCAAATTTATAACCTCACCAGTGAGCAGGTCACAAGTCTGAATTGAGTCTCATGGGCTAAAACTAAAATCACATGTTGACATGTTCCTTCTGGAGGCTTCAGGGGCGAGTCCTTCCCAGCTTCTAGAAGCTACTGGCACTCCTTGGCTTATGGTCACTTCCTCCATCTTCACAGCTCAGCACTTCAGTCTTAACTTCCATTGCCACATCACCTTTTTTTGACTTTGTCTCTCTTGCCTCCTTTTATGAGGACCCTTGTGAACACACTGTGCCTACCAGAATAATCTCCCCATCTCCAGATCTCTCATGTCTACCTGCAAAATCCCTTGTGCCATGTAAGGTAGCAGACTGACAGTTTCCAGGGATCAGGTCATGGACATTTTGGGGGGTCCGCTATTCTGTCTATCACACCTTCCCACCCTCAAAACACATTGTGCTGTGTGTCTGCACTTATGTACATGCAAATGATTATTGTTATAATATGAGGAATAGTGAGGAGATTTCTTTCTTTGTTTTGTGGGAAGAGAGAAAAGAAAAAGCAGAAGGGGAGAATGGAAGGTTCTGGAGGTCTATTCTAGTTCTGGCTGAGGTACTGGATTTGAGACTGGCTGGAGAGGTAGTGATGGCCAGAAATGGACAGACCTATTTAAAAAAGACTCCGTGCCTCTGGGCACATGCAAGCCTGCTTTAGGATCAGGGAAAAAATGTGGCTCAGAGTTACCTCTTTTGTCAAGAACCCAGCAGATTTCCCATGCACCAGGGATGGAAGCATGGGGGGGGGGGGAGGGCAGCTGGATAGGACAGTGTGATATGGACATGCTCATTCTTTTGAAGGCAGTGGTAGAGGTCGTGCATGAGAGAGAGCTGGTAGGCGAGAGAAGGAACATGCTGCAGGTCAACTGTAGACAATCATGGGCACAATGATGCCCCATTTAGAGGCTCCCACAAATTCCTCCTATGACACAAATGGAGATATTAGAGGCTGAACAGGTGTGTGTGCGTGTGTGTGCGTGCGTATGTGTGTTCCAGTTAGCAATATATCATGAGCAATTTTTCCATATAAGAAATTTCCTTTTGTGATATATGGGACTTCTCCATATTCCATGTTTGGAGATGTACCAATATTTGTTCAACTACTCCTCTCTTGCTGGGGTTCCCAATTTTCCATTTTAAGCCATAGTATGATGAACATTCTTGAAGCTTTCACAAATCCACGATTACTTCCTCAAGATAACTTACCTGAAGGTGGATTTGCTGGATCTCAAGGGTATAGGAATCATTCCGAGGCTTCTGAAGTATGAAGTACAGTTTCCTTATCTGTAAAAGGAAAGGGTGAGATGAAATTGGTGGCTTTCAAGCTCTTTTTTTTTTTCTTTCAGCCAATAGACTCTGCCAGCAGAAACTTTTGCAGCTACTAGGAAGTAAATGAATCAGAGGTGGACCCAATGCAGTGGAGTGGGGCTGGGCCCATCTGTTTCTGCCTCCCCGGCCCCTCCACAGCCAGAGGCTTGGAGGAAACTTCAGGTCTCTGAGACACACAGTCTGTAAACCACAGGGCAAGGTAACCTCACATTCCTTTCCACTGACATCTCTGCTATCAGGTGCTTTGATTGAACTGCCAGCAGTCTAGACCATGCTGAGATCACTGTCGCTGGGTCCCTGCCAGACCCCTCCCCACGCCCCACCCCCAGAAGTGGTCGGTGGGTACTTGTTAATCTTAGATGGCAACCAATTCAAAACAGGCCAGAAGTAGGAGGGGTCCCCGCAGGCCACATCTACTGGAGGGAGATGACTGGGGAGCCTGGATGTGACAGATGAATTGGGGAAATTCCTGTGACTCAGAACTTGGGGAATGTAGACAGTACAGAATAAAAATATAATTCTAAATATACAGGTGACTTTGGGAATATCAAATCCAACCTCCTTTTTTTGTGGATGAGAGACACGGAACTAGAGAAGGCAAAGGTTTTGTCCCAAGGCACACAGCAACTCAGTGGCATAATCAAGCGCCCTGCAAACTACCCAAGTTCTCTTCCGCTTTTACTGCATTTGAACGTCCCTCCCTCCCCATAGAGAGAAAAGGACAGAAGGGAGGAAGAAACTAACATTTAAAACACCAATTATGTGCCAAACAATGAACGATGCCTCTCTTAACTTTATTCACCCTGCCAGGAGGGAGCATTATGCCATATTGCAGGGGTGGGGGTAAGGGGGGGTGGGGGGGAGCCTTTGCTTCACAACTTCAGTCCTGGCCCCAGAGGCACCCAGTGGTGAGCAATAATGCTGCAAATTTGAACTCCATCTCTGACACCAGAGACCATCCTTCTCCAACTTGGATCTATTTTGCTAACCTAGAGAGGTACCTGTTGCGTAAGTACCAAATTGCAGAGGAATTTGGGAAGTAATTTTAAGAGCAAATAAAGTAAAAGATGATAAACAAGACCTGATAATAGACAAAACTCTAAATAGGATCTAAACATAGTGATTTGATTCAAACACATCAACTTGAGAACAGAATATAACCTGAAACCCTGCCCAGAACATGTCCTTGGAGATGCTTTCTTGGCATGAAAGTTGGTGCTACAGGGAAAGGTGTAACACATAAAGAGAAATCCTCTGCCTCAAATTAGATTCCTCTGGGAAATACCATCTGGTGTTTGACACTGTAGTGCCCTCTCTGAATGGGAAACTCAAGGTACTCTTCAAAGACTGTAAGGCTTGGGTCCTAATCTCCAGTCATTCAGAATACTTGGGCCCCCAAACGGCAGGCATGGGATGTAATCCTTGTGGAGATGAGGATATGTACATAATTACCTTGAGTTTGAACTTGAGCACCTGTTTTCTTTCTTTCTTTCTTTCTTTTTTTGTAGATTTTATTTATTTACTTGTCAGAGAGAGAGAGAGAGCACAAGCAGGGGGAGCAGCAGGCAGAGGGAGAAGCAGGCTCCCCACTGAGCAAGGAGCCCAATGCGGGACTCAATCCAAGGGCCCTGGAATCATGACCTGAGCCAAACGCAGATGTTTAACCAACTGAGCCACCCAGGTGCCCTTTGAGCACCTGTTTTCATCCAACTCACATCTACAGGAGATCTTGCCATGATGGGAGGGTGGGGATAGGGGGCATTCCAGGCCTTCTCCACCAATTCCAAACTTGTCTTGGAAGTTTACAATGCTTTGGATTGGAGCTCACAGGCATGAGTTATGAGAACACTAGGAAAACTCTTGAGTTTACTGATGGGATTTGGTTTCCTTTGCACAAAAGCTGTATGACTCAGGAGGTCCACTGTAATGCAGTTCATGAGCCCAAGGTTTCATGAGTAAAACAGCCTTCAAAGTTTCTCCTAAAGTCAAATGCGGCTGGAGTCCTACTCTGCTTCCCCACTCCTTTGAGTGGATTCCAAAGCCACTTCCCTTCGCCCAAGTCACATAAAAGTAGCTTTTTTTTTTTTAAGGTTTTATTTATTTATTTGAGAGAGAGAGAGGCAGAGGGAGAAGCAGGCTCCCCGCTGAGCAGGGGCCCGATGCAGGGCTCCATCCCAGGACCCTGGGATCATGACCTGAGCCAAAGACAGAAGCTTAACTGACTGAGCCACCCAGGTGCCCCAAGAGCAGCTTTTTATTCCTGAGAACTACAAGCTGCTACCCCAGTCTGGCATGCTCTCCATCGTGTCCCCTTCTTCACTTCCTCCAAGGCCCTGTTGCTTTCCTCACTGATGGCATCACCCTCTACTGCCTTCCCTATGCTCAGTACATTGGTTGATTACTTCTTTCCTCTATCATATCACCAAGATTGTCATTAGCTGCTGTACTGTATTAAGTTTTTCATGGGTGTGAATCCCATTGAACTCAAAAGTTACACAGTTCTTGAGCTTAGGGAAGAGATGGGGTGATGAATCTGACGACCATTCCAGTGCAGGAAATCTTAGAGAATGAAGGCATGAGAGTAGGACTTTGAAGTCAGACTGCCTGAGTTTAGATGCACACTCTGCCTGGGTCAAGTTGCTTCACTCGTCTGTGCTCCAGTCTCCTCTTCTGTAAAATGGGCATACTAGTGGTGCCTACCTCAGGGGACAGAGAATTCATGTAAAGTGCCTGGCACATTGTAATTCCTCAAAAATGTCAGCTGCTCTTCTATTACTCCCACTTTCCAGGCACTGAGTGGGTCATTTTCATCCACGATCTCATCAGTTCATCCTAAGAGTTTGATAGGGTGTTGTAGCAAACACTGTCTGTCGTCTACACCCCAGCGGGCTCCTGCTTCCTCCTTGCCTGCAAAGTCCTGCTATTGTTTAGGTTTGTCTTCCTACCACCCTGTCCTTGGGGAAGGTGAGTCGGCCCTCAGCCCCAGGGAGAAGAAACCAGTCATGGCATCTGTCACCAGTGATTGGTTCATGTGACCCTGTCCAAGCCCGAGAGGCCCCAGTAGAGCTTGGCTGGGCGGGGTGGGAGGTGGGAGAAGTTTTCCTCGTTGATGAAAGAGAGGTACATGGAAAGAGACATCCCTCTTCCTTACTCTGGACCTTGTGGTGTCTGGATGTTTCTAGAATTGCCTGGAATTTCTAGAGCTGTACCGGAAGCCAGTAGAGAGGGAGGAGGCCAGGCCCCGGCTCCTGGCATACCTGCACGCTTCCTGTTCCATGAGCTGACCCTTCCCCTGGTTATCAAAGCACTCAGGTCATGCTTCTTGGGTGACTGATGCCCAAAGAAAGCATCCTAACCAGTATACTGAAGTATTTGGCTCCTTGTGTCCCGGATGAGGAAATGGAACTTCAGAGAGATTTGCAGTATTTGCTCCCAGTCAGGCAGACAGCACGTGGCCAGGCAGAGCGGTGCTCGTAGGTGCCCTGTGGGCCTCCAGTGCCCAGCACGTCCCGGGAACAAATGCTGGTTGTTCACTGAGCAGGCAGCATGTCGGGAGACTCGTGATGCTTACCAATCTGTGTTGCCCTCGGGTGGTCCAGGGGTTCTGTGACACTGAGCACGGTAACACGCCACCCTGCCGCAGTTTTCATGACTTTCCAACCCAGGATGCATGCTGAGTCTCCTGAGTTCTCCTGAAAGCAAGAAGAACAATGATCTAAAGTGGATTCTCATTTCTAGGACGTACTGCGACACACTCAGCTCTGTCATCAGTCATGGCTGCTCTTTATCTCAACAACAGACTTTGGTTTGGTAGTTGCCACTTCTTGATGTCATCCTTTTTTTTTTTTTTTAAAGAACAAGATTCACGCTGTAAGTGCCTAAGAAGAGGCTCGTTTCCTTCTCTGCAGCAGTTGCGCAGAACTGATCTCCGACATTCGTCTCCACCCTAAGAAAGTCCTCTTCCCTGGGATCTGGAAGGAGAGCTTGGGGTGAGGTATGTAAAAACAAGGTCCAATCCTGGTGGGAGGGGAATGTCTCAAACTGTTCTTACCCAAAGAGCCCTGCCCTGTCTTAATAGATGCTGTCTGATTTTTATCAGGGGATGGGATATGAAAGCACACCTTTAAACCTACTTGAAAGCCAACCAAGGGAAAAGTCACCAACAAGGACATAGCTCACAGTCACAGAGGCATGATTGGGTGCCCCTTTATGTCCCTACCTCGTACAGTCTGTGCCAGCCAAGCTCAGTCCTCCTCACTGAACCTGCACCTGGGCAGAACTTCAAGGTCAGTGACCTTGACTCATGTGGCCAAATGAAGGAATTTAAGCCAGTGGGCTCAGAATGTAGCGGGATCATTGCCTCTCAGTATTAACCATGATAGCCAAATTAATTGTTCAACCCTTCTCTTATCTTAAAAAATAATTGTAGGAGAGAAGCCAATAATCATAAGAGGGACAGTTATTACTCACTGAGCACTTATTATATACCAGGCTTTCTTTAGGCTCTTTGCATGCATTGTTTTTTTTTTTTTTTAATTTATTTATTTGAGAGAGACAATGAGATAGAGAGAGCATGAGAGGGGGGAGAGTCAGAGGGAGAAGCAGACCCCCTGCTGAGCAGGGAGCCCGATGCGGGACTCGATCCCGGGACTCCAGGATCATGACCTGAGCCGAAGGCAGTCACTTAACCAACTGAGCCACCCAGGCGCCCCTGCATGCATTCTTATTTGAATTCACACAACCTGTGTTACTTAAACTGTCACAGCTTGCATTAATTAGTATACCTCTCACAACAACAGTAGGAGAGATACTGTAATTATACATGAGAAAACTAAGGCACAGAGAGGTTAAGTGACTTCCCCAGGGTTTCAAATCTCAGAAGTGGCAAAGTCAGAATTTATTTTTTTAAAAGATTCATTTATTTATTAGAGAGAGAGAGTGCGCACACAGGTGGGAGGGGCAGGGAGAGGGAGAGAGAATCTCAAGCAGACTCCCTGCTGTGTGCAGGGCTTGCTGCGGGGCTTGATCTCACAACCAGGAGATCAGGACCTGAGCCAAAACCAATGGTCAGATGCTTAACCGACTGCACAACCCAGGTGCCCCATGGCAAAGTCAAAATTTATATCTTGGTATTCTAACCTACCATTACATTGACATGGATGGAACTGGAGGGTATTATGCTAAGTGAAATAAGTCAATCAGAGAAAGACAGTTATTATATGGTTTCACTCATATGTGGAATATAAGAAATAGCACAGAGGATCATAAGGGAAGGGAGGGAAAACTGAATGGGAAGAAAGCAGAGAGGGAGACAAACCATGAGAGAATCTGGACTCCGGGAAACAAACTGAGGGTTGTGGAAAGGGAGGGGGGTGAGGGGATGGGGTAACTGGGTGATGGGCATTAAGAAGGGCATGTGATGTGATGAGCACTGGGTGTGATATGCAACTAATGAATTATTGAACACTACACCAAAAACTAATGATGTACTCTATGTCGGCTAATTGAATTTAAATAAATAAAAAAAAATCTTGGTATTCTAGGTCCAGAATCCAGCTCTAATCACCACTCCCTAGTGCCTTAATAGCCAAAATAGTTCACAGGAAGGAACAGATGGTTTGAAAACAATAAACAGATGGTGAACAGCAGAACACTTTTATCAAGCTAGTTTCATTTCTCCACCTTAACTGTGCCTGAGAGGCAGCAGGGCATGGTTGGGAAAGACTGTATAGTGGGTTAGGATTCTGCTCTGGCTGGTTTTTAAGGCCCACAGAGAAAATAAGCAACACGCTCCCCTCTTTTTGATGTTTGATGTTTGAACTAAACTTTCGAGTACATACAAATCACCAACGGATTCAGCACGTTTAGGAGTGGAGAATGGGAATCTGCATTTCTAACAAGCTTTCCAGGTCATTCTAATGCAGTTAAGTCTTTGGACCATGATTGGAATCCAGCTGATTCTTTGGGCTCCTTTCTGTTCATTGTTTAATGACACCAGGCTCCTTGTGGTGGTGGTGGTGGTGGTGTTTCTGGTCTGCTTTTGTCTGTGGGGAGGAGTAGAGGCCAGGGAGGAAATCAGGTGTGGGAGTTGGGCAGTGGTGGACCACTCACAGCTCACTGCTTCTGACCCTTTTTTCTCAGGTGAAAGTAGAATTAAAGAGCTCAAAACTCGGGGGCAAGGAATGGATTAGCTGCCCAGGTAATGTCAGTGCCTAACCCCGATCATTATAGCCATGTTCTGGTTTGAGTTAATAACATTGCAGAGAAAAGTTGGAATTTTAAAGAGCCCCCAATTCTATTCTTCTTTAGGTTTCTTATCTGTTTTCTTCCTTCCTTCCTCTCTCCCTCCCTCTCCCCTCCCTCCCTTCCTTCCTTCCTTCTTTATTGTGGTAACATGACATTGTAAGGGCCAAGGGCGGGCCATCCCAAAATAGTCACTGTGGCATGTAGATTATTCTGAGCTGAAGGCAATCAAGACCCTTCAGCTCAAGAGAAATTTTGGCCCTCCCTTAACAGCATAAAAACATCTAAATTGGAGGTCTTTCCCAGAATCATGATTATTACCACAGATCAATTTTATCTGAGTGACCCATCTGTATGGCCAGACAACACCTAATTACCAAACATCTGCTCTTCTCATTGCCCTGTGAACTGCAGTCCCCTCTGCTGATGCCCCAGACCCCTCCCCGCTTCTCCTCAGTTCAGGATGACATATATGCCTTATTTGGCCTCACTGTCTTTGGAATTTCCATGTCTTTGTGGATTCCCCATACATACACTATTAAATTTGAATTTCTCTTGTGAATCTGTCTCATGTTAATTTAATTCTTACTCCAGCTAGAAGGACCTTGAAGGGGACAGGACATTCTTGCTCCCCAACAAGATCTACCCTCTACCTACCCAAAACAAAATTTTTAAAATCTACAGTATGATATTGTTATTTATAGACAATGCTATACAGCCCATCTCCAGAACTTATTCATTTTGTGTAACTGAAACTTTATACCTATTGAATGGCAGCCCCCTATTTTCCCTCCCCCCAGCCCCTGGCAACCAGCATTTTACTCTCAGTTTCTATGAGTTTGACTATTTTAAAGACTTCTTTTAAGTGGAATCATGAAGTATTTGTCCTTCCAAATATTGGCTTACTTTGCTTTGCATAGAGTCCTCCAGGTTCATCAGAATTGTCGCATATGGCCGGATTTCCTTCTAAGGCTGAATAATATCCCGCTGCTTATGGCACTGATTTCTTGGATATGATACCAAAAGCACAAGCCACAAAAGCAAAAATAGACAAGTGAGACTCCATCAGCTAAAGAATCCCCAATTCTCAAATCACTTAAATGATGTAAGTTAGAACTCTCTCCTGCTCTCTGCACTTCTGCTTTGTCCACCCCTCTCTTTAAGAAGATTTTGTCCAAGCTCTCCTCGTGTCAGGCTAACACACATGAGGTGTTCTCGCCGACACACCCCTCCCATCCTTTCTTCGGCCAGATGCTGCGGGTTGGTATTTTCCTGCCAGCCCTGGTGCAACCCCAGCGAGCCAGGCAGTCTTTACCCAGGAATTAAACGTGGCTGGTGAGGTCCTAGTCCCCCTTGCAAGGAACCGTTTAAATCTTCATTTACTTACTTTTAAAGCTGAGTCCTTTGGAGAAGCAGCGTGATCTGGCATCTAGTCTAATTTTAGGGCCACGGCTGAGAACAGAGGAGTGAGAAAGGATTTTATTGTTAGCTATCAAATTGTGGACTCCTGTTAGAGAGTAATTGTTTGAAAAGTACAAGCATGACACTCCCACACACACATAGAATGAACACATGTCAAAGATGTTATTTAACTCACTGATACTGAGAGAACTAGGGAGATATTACAACTACTTCAAAGGCAAAGCCAAAGATGGTCATTTATATGGGCAACCAGAAATGTTGATTTTCACTTGCTCCTGGAAGCAAAGACAACCTGTACCACAGGGTGGAAATCAATCGTAATTTCATGGGACCAAATTCGTTTGCTTTTTCACGGACAGAAACCATTTGCATCAAATTTCAGGTCTCCGCAAGTGAAAAAGTAGAGTTGCACAATCATTGAAGACCAAGAAAGCCACAGACCGCTAATGAATCTGACCACCCTGCAAGGGTCCTTCAGACAATAGGTAGCATTCCATTGAAAGGAGACACGATCATCTTGCCCATTTCAAAGTTTTTTTCACATTTTTTTTCCTGACCCGACTGCGTGCTTCAATCTGCAGGGGGGCTAGATGTCCTCTGTCTGAGATCATGACAGGAAATACTTCACAGCACTACCATCCCCTCTGGAAACATTGTAATGTAGCTGAGAAACCAGTTCAAATGAGCATTAGGTTCTCCTCAAAACTGGCTTGCTCCGCCTTCCTGCCCCCTGCCGCTGCTGGAGCATTCTGACTGGGTCTGGCCAGACCTCATGCCAATGGCGGGGACCCCACAGGACTGCTCTCTTGCCTTTCTCCCCCACCCAGTAAGTGCGTTCTCCAGGAGTCATGTGAAGAGGAGAATGCTTGCTCCATGTATCCTTACTTATCCTGAGGGTTCAAGGAACAGAAAGAAAGCAAGGGAGACAATGTTTAGAACTCAAGTTTTCTGATTACTAACTTGCCCCCAAGTTTTAGAAGAAGAATAACACTAGTGGGACTGCCAGAGGGCAAACCTGGTGTGTGTGTGTGTGTGTGTGTGCATGTGTTGACAAGACTGTCTCCTTGACCAAAACTTTAGTCAGGTTCTTCTCAACTAGGCCTCCCCCTCGGCCCTCAGCCTGTCTTGGGCCTGTCAGCCAGTTTAGCAAGAATCCCCCTAGCCTTGATGTCTCCTCTTAGTAATGTTCCATCCACTGACCCCTCACTCTGCTCCTTGTTGTATGTCCTTGTTGTATCTGGAGTTGAGCCCTGCCAACCCTTCCCCCTCGGTCCCGCCACCGCAATATTCCTATTGCAATAGGCTAGAATAAGCCAGAATTACTTTTTCTTTAACAGTGTGTGTGTGTGTGTGAGAGAGAGAGAGAGAGAGAGAAAGAGAAGGAGAGAGAGAGAGAGAACCTTTTCCAGAGGGAGTAACACCTTGCAGTGAGGACACCAGGACAGAGAGTCTGGGAGGGAAAAAGTAATACTAGCTTTCCCATTCACTGTACTGGCTGTACAGGGGATTTACCTTTCTCTTCCTCGGTTTTCCAATCTGTAAAATGGGTATAATAGTAACTATCTCATAGCATTGTTCTGTGAGTATATTAACATGGATTATATTTATACAATGTAAACATTAACATTTGTAAAGCACTTGTGTGCATTTCACACGTGTTTGATTTTATTATTTAAATAACTTTATTATTTAAAGGTGTTCTTTTTTTTTTTAAAGATTTTATTTATTTATTTGACAGAGAGAGAGACACAGCGAGAGAGGGAACACAAGCAAGGGGAGTGGGAGAGGGAGAAGCAGGCTTCCTGCAGAGCAGGGAGCCCGATGTGGGACTCGATCCCAGGACCCCGGGATCATGACCTGAGCCGAAGGCAGACACTTAACGACACCCAGGCGCCCCTAAAGGTGTTGTTCTTAACCTTTAAGAAAAGCCTCCCTTCTCACCGAGGTAGAGTGGTATAAATGGCACAAAGGACGTTACAAGCAGCTAAGAAGGGGAATCCTTTGATGAGTTGTGCTTTTTTCTGCCCTGGGTGGTTAAAATCCTCAAGAAAGAATACTTCGCTCTGGAATGCCTAGAGAGTTAATTTTGCTCTTGATTTGAACAGGAGAGAGAGAAAAGAACAGTAGCACGCTGGCCTTCCCAGGAGGTGACTCCAGAGTGCTCAGTGTTGGCCATACATTCTGACCGAATGATGAGGAGCAGGAAGGTCTCCGCTCCAGGGCCCAAGTTCCCAGAGCGGAGCTGTGAGGAAGCATACAATCTCCCTGGGAAAGCTCTGCTTCAGCGGTGCTGGGAGATAGCGGGGCTGGGGCAGGTGGATGTGGTGGCCATGGACTCCCCATCCATCTCCCAGCTAGCGCTTGGGAAGATGCTAACCCATTGCCACTCTTGAGAAACCCTGTTTGTGGAGAGAGGCCTGAGGCCACTAAGGAAGTGATGCCCACAGGCTGCGGGCTGGACGAGGGGCTGACCTCTGGGGCATGTGGTCCTAAGCCTCGAGGCTGTTTCCTGAGAGAAGTGTCCTGATGGTGAAGAAGAAACCTTAGACATGAGAACCCGAGTAGGAGGAAAGTCTCTGGGAGGCCATTTTGGATCGCATAAGAAGGAATCCTCAATGTCGCAGAAAGCAGCCAGTTGGGTAAACCCACCCCAGGCCCAGGGGAAAGCCAAGGAGGAGAAAATATCTTAAACACTGCTGCCTCAGGGAATGGCCACAGGCGAGGAGGCTCCTGTGTTTCCCCCAAGTGGGGAGGGAAATATGTGCCATAATGTGGCAATTTGGATCAACAACTTAATCCGGACATAAAGGCGGGGTGGGGGGAGCCAAGAAGAGTCAAAATTCATCCTCTCAAGGGAAGTTGCTTTAGTAGTTAACTGGTGAGCCTGTGTACTGTGTACTGGTTTGATGGGATTTCAGATCTACTTGCTATGACTTGGGCGAGGCTGTTTGGACTCATTTGTCTCTGACAAAGGTGAACAAAAAGAAGTTGTGTTTAGAAGTTAAGTTGTTTTGATGTAAGGATGAGGTAAGTTGTGTGAGGCTGTCATCATTGCATCTGCTCTGTGGAACGCTTCCGGATTTGCGCGTCATCCTTGTGCAGGGACCACGCTGATCTCCTCGGCGTCGTTCCAGTCTTTAGTGTATGTGCTGCCGAAGCGAGCACCGTTTCAACTGTTCTAGCTGATGAGAGCTCAGTAGTAGCTCAGCTGCTGAGGGTCCCACTGGGGGCTTCTCAGTAAAAACAGATGAAAAAGCAAGGGGACATTTAGACTATAAATATCAAGGGTTTGTGAGGACCGTCCGAGAATGTTCTGTCTGGGCAAGACTACATTTCGTTGATCTAAATAGCTCTCTGAAGACCTTGGGGCAATTACCTCCTGCAGCAGTAAAGGTGACTTACCAAAAGACACAAAAGCCATGAAGTGGCCCCACAAAGATCACCTTGCCCATGGACACCGGCTCCGTCGTTCCGCAGCGAAATGCTCTAGCAACAGGGGACTTTTCCCTTTGCGGTGGCAGCTGGACGTCAGCTCTGGGTTGAGGCACACATCAACTAAATTTGGTCTTTATTCCTTTCATTGCTCCTTGCCTGAAACAATAGTATGATTAATCTGTCTTTGGTTTGGAGGGTTATTTCTTTCTTGGCTTATTAAAAGACATTATCCTGTATACCGTTAGCTTAAAAAATGTCCACAGTGAGCCTGTGTTAAATCAATGGCTGGAAAGACAAATCCGGTCTCTGAGCATAATTTGCCTCCCCCCAAACAAAACATGCAGCCACTGACAAGAAGGTCCTGGAGAGTAGTTTGATAATGAAAGGGCTCACTCTGTTTGTACAGTGGATTTCAGTTGGTTGGTTAATGGACTCTCGATAAAGGTTTCTGAAAGGCATGCGAGTTACAGTCCTTTTTCCTTCATGCTGCCAGTCATTGTTCGTGGCAACCACGGGGTGACCTTTCTACTTTACATATACCATGCTGGTCTCCGAGGAGCCACAGTTTTCTCCCTCCAAATTAGAGAAAATTCTCTTTGTGGGGAAAGCCACAAGGTGAGGAGGAGAAGGAGAACCATCTTACTCCCCACACCACTGACATAGCTGTAAATACATGAAAGTTATGCAGGTAGAGAAGAAAAATGAAGAAACTCCTGGACTTTCTGTAGACCACCAGGAAGTTGGAGATGAAACTCTATTTTTACATTAATCTCCCTTCTAAATCCTACTTCAATTTTTGAAAGTTTCATCCTCCTCAAATACTTCCTAATAGCATGTTGCATGTCCAGAAATGTTCCTTACAATTAGTGTTGCTTCTAGAAATTAGTTAGGGCCTAAGAAACTAGGGATTAGGCAAAATGGAATGAGACATAATTTATAGTTAATTTACTTATGTCCCTGAATAATTGTTTTTAACATAATCTAAAATATTTTCCAAAGAATATTCCTCTGTGAGATATTAATAACACACACACACAAAGAATTTTATGGTCAAAGAAGTTTGAGGAATACAGGGTTAATATGTTGTACATGTTTCTATGTGGTAGGTTTGCTTGCTCAGCATCTCAGATGTGGTATATACATCAAGGTAGATATCTGGAGAGCAGTAATTCCCAAGCTTATTCTCGAAGTGTCATGGCACATTAGGGATTTAAGGAGCACACTTTAAGAGACGCTGACTATTTCTTTACCAGTTAGTTGACTTCACCATCTGGAAGTTTCCTTCCGCAGTTTTCACCAGGGCACACCACAGAGCCATCATGGGGCAGGGAATCAACATGTGAGCCAGGGGACTGGGGTTGCATCCTATATTCTTCTTACTAGCAGTGGCAAGTAGTAGCAAGCTGCTAGGCCTCAATTCTGTCCTCTGTAAAACTGAATAATAACAGCCTTTGCTTGCAAGGCGATAGTTGGGAATATCAAAGGGGGAATCTGCAATAACATAAATGTAACTTGGTAATTGTTATGATATATAGGCTGGGAAATCCATTATCTGGTTTGTTTGGATGAGACTTCATGGCTGCACTGCTTCTCTTTGTTCCTTATTTACTCTTTACCAAGTCAACAAGAGTCTGAATGCCTATTTTGTATAAAGCACTGCTTGAGTTGATTCTAGAACTATGCTAAGATTCATAGCAATCATCTGGAAATATTTAAATTCCCAGGATTGCTGCGGTGGCATTGTTAGGGATATCATGCAAATGCGTAAGTCACTTTGGTTGTCTGGACCAGCTCAGTCTGATCATCCTTTTCCTCTGTTATTCACGGTCATTAATTAATCGTTTCCTTGTTAAATGGACCAGTGGAGCAAAACATGACTTCAGGGGCAGAGTTTGCTGCAGGGCTTTTCTGTCTATCACTTCTGTGAACTCAGCTTTCTTCCTTTAAGACCTCTTTGTGGGGCACCTGGGTGGCTCAGTCAGTGGAGCATCTGACTCCTGATCTCAGCTCAGGTCTTGATCTCAAGGTCATGAGTTTGGGCCCTGCGTTGGGCTCCATGCTGGGCATGGAGCCTACTTAAAAAAAAAAAAAAAAAAAGGACCTGGTTTTATAACTACCTTCCCAAAGAAAAAGGCTAGCATTGATTTGGGTCATTTTAGAATAATAGCCCTGGACATTTTTAGACTAGTAATAACCTACCTTTTTTGTGTGGGAAAAGAAACAATGGGCCCAAAATGGGGTTATTTGCCCCATTACAGCAAACCAAGACTTTCCCCAGAAATATAATCTTTAAACAGTCCATCTGAAATTTCCTGATCTGCGCTAGTTTGGTAATCTGTAAAAGAACACCCCTGCCATTCCCTTCCTCGCACAGGATGAACTGGCCTGAAGCAATCTTTTCTTTTCTTTTGCTAATACCTTCCTCGCCCCACCCTCTTTCTGTCTATAAAAGACTTCCATTCCGTACAATTCCTCAGAGGGCCTTTCCAATTACTAAAAGGGATGGATGCTGCTGGATTCAATCATTTAATAAAGCCAATTAGATCTTCAAATTTACTCAGTTGAATTTCTTTTTTTTTAACTGTTGTTTAAGGGTGTTATCAAACCTACACTAGCAAAAGATTTGTTTCCGGGGACATTTAAGTTTGGCAATTGTTGACACAATTGTTCTTGAAAGGGTGGGTCAGGCAAACAAAGCTGCAAGTCAAGGGCATAGCATACTGGAAGACCAGCACAAAAGTACGCGTAGTAGGGCTTGAATAATAATGCCATTCATAGCAACTACTGTGTGCTATGCGCTGTTCTCTACAGTTGGCTTAGATTACCTCCTTTAAATCCATGGGGGTGTACCATTATTAGCTTGATTCTACATGTGAGGAAAGGACCAGGCTTACAATGTGCATTCCAGGGTTCTGGTTTCAAGGACAGTAAGTGATGGACACATAAGGCAAATTGCCTGGACTACCTGTAGCTCGGGGGTGAGCCGACAGGTATCCATCCGAGAGCCAATCAGCCATAGCTGACTGGATCCTTGAAGGATACCTGTCTCAAAGCCCACCAGTTCATTGGCTGGTCATACTTTTTCAAGTGAATTAGGAGTCCTAGAGATAAGAGTCTCTCTAAAAGCTCTGGGGAAGAGGTAGCCATTTTGGGTCACATGTAAATAGGTGAGGAAGTAGAGGGAACTCTTGAACTGAGAAAGCCAGAGAAAAGAAAAAGTCATAGGATACTAAGAAATGGAAAAAAAACCCGAAAAACTATCAAACACTTCAACTCTGGGGTGTGATAGGCTGGGGTTTGAACCTAGACTCTGTTAATTATGAAAGTGGGCCAATTACTTATCTAGGACTCAATTTCCTTATCTGTAAAGTAGGAATATTGCTATCAGGTGAACTGCTTAGCACAATGCCTGGCACAGGGTAAGAACTCATTACATGGTAACTATTATCATTATTATTAATATTTCTGATGGCTTTTCGGTTCTCCTGAGTTCTGACTTTCCTTCCTATAAGATTCCAGCATTGTATCCTCATCATAACCCTCCTTTTACTAGAGTGAGACTTGATGGGAATGCATGGGTTGTCATATGGTACAGAGATAACTTACCCTCTCCCCCGCTTTTTTAAAAATAGACTTTATTTTTTAGAGCAGTTTTAGGTTCACAGCAAAATTGAGCAGAAGGCACAAGGATTTCTCATATACTCCCTCCCCGCACACATGCATAGCCTTCTCTATTATCAACATCCCCCAAAGTGGTACATTTGTTACCACATTTGTTAAAGCTTGACAAACCTACATCGACCTATCACCCAAAGTCCATAGTTTACATTTGGGTTCAGTCTTGGTGTTGTACATTCTGTTGGACAAGTTAATAGGGACATATAGCCACCATTATCATATCATATAGAGTGGGTTTCACTGCCCTAAATATCCTCTGCTCCATATATTCATCATCCTTCTCCACCAGCCCTGGCAACCACTGATCTTTTTATTGTCTCCATGGTTTTGCCTTTTCCAGAAAGTCATAAGTTATACTCATATGGTAGGTAGCCTTTTTGGATTGGCTTCTTTCACTTAGTAATATGCATTTAAGTGTCCTCTGTCTTTTCATGGCTTCATAGCTCATTTTTTAGCACTACGTAATACTCCATTGTCTAGATGTACCACAGTTATTTATCCATTCACCTACTGAAAGACATTTGGGTTACTTTCAAGTTTTGGTAATTATGAATAAAGCTGATATAAATATCCATGCTCAGGTTTTTGTGAGGACATAAATTTTCAACTCACTCGAGTAAATACTAAGACGTGCCATTGTTGGATTGTGTCGTAAGAGCATGTTTGGTTTTGTAAGAAACTGCCAAAATGTCTTCCAAAGTGGCTGCGCCATTTTGTATTCCCACCAGCAATGGATGAAAATTCCTGCTAATTTACATCCTCACTAGCATTTGGTGTTTTCAGTGCTCTGGGCCACAACCCTCCCCTTTTTTTTTTAATTTTTTTTTTATTCTTATGTTAATCCCCATACATTACATCATTAGTTTTAGATGAAGTGTTCCATGATTCATTGTTTGTGCATAACACCCAGTGCTCCATGCAGAATGTGCCCTCCTCAATACCCACCACCAGGCTAACCCATCCTCCCACCCCCCTCCCCTCTAGAACCCTGTTTATTTTTCAGAGTCCATCGTCTCTCATGGTTCGTCTACCCCTCCGATTTCCCCCGCTTCATTCTTCCCCTCCCGCTACCTTCTTCTTCTTCTTCTTTTTTTCTTAACATATATTGCATTATTTGTTTCAGAGGTACAGATCTGAGATTCAACAGTCTTGCACAATTCACAGTGCTTACCAGAGCACAAACCCTCCCCAGTGTCTATTACCCAGTACCCCCATCCCTCCCACCCCACCCTCCACTCCAGCAACCCTCAGTTTGTTTCCTGCAATTAAGAATTCCTCATATCAGTGAGATCATATGATACATGTCTTTCTCTGTTTGACTTATTTCACTCAACATAATACCCTCCAGTTCCATCCAAGTTGCAAATGGCAAGATCTCATTCCTTCACAACCCTCCCCTTTTAAGACTAGTTCTTGAGAGAATGGTCTAGATCACGTGCAGGATTTGTTCTTCATAGAATCACAACAAAAGAAAGACAATATAAATAATTTACTCTCCCACCATTCCATTTCCTTCTTTCCTCATCAAGTGTGGCAATCCAGCAAGAATTATTTATTTTCTCTTCACCATGTACTTAATACTGCTCTAGAGTGTGTGTGTGTGTGTGTGTGTGTGTGTGTGTGTGTGTGTAGCCCTGGCCCTGGCCAGAGGAGCTGATGGGTTGGTAGAAAAAACAAAATAGCAAACTCAAAACAATTGAAAGATTATATGATAGTATGTGTCAAGTAAGACATATTTCTTTACAGTCCAATGGCTCTTAAATGAGGGTCTATGGGAACATTAAAAAAACACAACCACAAACAAAACCAAAACCAAAAACAAAAGACAGAGTTTTTTAGCCTCACTTCCCAAATTTCAAATACAGACAGTCTGAGGAGAGCAACAGTAAATATTTAAAAATCTCCTTAGAAACTTTTGTTTTGTCCTTTTGGAATTGCCCCTATAGATTACAAGTACAGTTAGAATTTCTGGAGTTTGGGGTTCTCAACAATACTTTGATAGAAGGTTGAAAATTAGACCTGGATCTTAGAAGCTGTGAGAGAGAGAGACAAAAGGGGGAAACATTTCAGACTAGGGGAACAGGAGGAGCAAATGCAGGGAATTTGGGCTCTCTGTGACCTGTTGGGGGGCAGAGGATGGAGGGTGAAATAAGGAGACCTATGAAACAGGAGTAGCACGTCCAAAAGGGAGAGCCATGAGGGCAGAGTGTCAGGCTGAAAATTTGCATTGACATTTGCAGATTCAGCATCGTCTTGGCCTATTTTTTTTTTTTTTTTTCAGCAGTCTCTTCTAAAGTAGGTGGAACAGTGCTCCTGCTGGTCCTGGTAGCAAAGCTAGGTAACCTCTAGTTAGCTCTGAGGATGTCTCATTTCTATTCTTGGCCTCCACTGTCAGTGCTATACAGCCAAAACCCAGATCCAAATGTAAGGAGAAGACCAATGGTGTTTGCTGAAGGGACACCTCATCTTTGCAAGGAAGTTCTGGATCAGCTGGTTGAGTCGAGACACATGGAAAAGCCAGTTCTGTCCAATCTGAGCCAGCCTCATGCTCGGTGATGGGCTCCAGGAAGTTGGCAGCTCGGCTGACTCACAGCTTGGGTTTGTGATACTTTTTACAGGAAAGGTTTATGCAGGACAGAGGAGTCCTAGCTAGGAAGACCTCTGAGAAACTAGAAAGATTTTAAAAGAAAAAGTTGCCATGTGCCTTTGCTATACGTGCCTCTGTGTTGAACCCAGGACTGTGCCTCCCTTCCTCCCAGCAACCAGCAGCTTGTGCACGGAATCTGATGTGGAGTTTGTCTTTCTGAGGGATCCCTTCTTCCAGAGCCTGGTCTCCCACAGCATTGCCTCCCTGGGACTGCTCTTCTTTGTGTCTACCCA
Source organism: Mirounga angustirostris (assembly GCF_029215605.1). Classification (NCBI taxonomy): domain Eukaryota; kingdom Metazoa; phylum Chordata; class Mammalia; order Carnivora; family Phocidae; genus Mirounga; species Mirounga angustirostris. Next base: position 64,465,297 of record NW_026991717.1, on the reverse strand, counting down.
ACGTCTGGACATGGTCTGTCAACCTTTCCCTTGTCGGGTCTCCCCGATCCTGTGTCCTTTGAGATCAAGCACAGGCATTTGACAAATGGAACCTATGCAGAGTAAATTCTGTAACAAATATAGAAAAAGCAACAGAAAATCCTATAGTCTTTTGGGCTCTGACAGCTCTGTGAATCAAAATATTTAGGGCTCGGGAAACTATCGTCAATCACTGTCATTGGAGTTTCTGATGTCCACTGCCCTTCATGGCTATGTAAACACGGAGCTTCTAGAAACGTCTTACCTCAGGCAGAGTTCCATGGTGGGAATTTCCTGCTTTGTCGTGGAGAGTGAGGGAAGAAATGTGTTTTGGATAGAAGGTCCTTTCCAGGCCCTTAGGGCACCCTCTATGAGAAGGCTGTTGCTGTCAGTGAGTTTGCTGCCCAGAATTTGTTAGCTCTATAGATTCAGACTCAGATATTCTTCACTACTGATGTTCAGGTGTGATCTGCCGTATTGTTACTGTCCTTCCCCCACCTCACATAAAGAAATACAACAAAACAGTAGTCCCATAACCTAGAACCTCAATAAGCTATATACTCTTAGTAGAAGTGAGGGCAAGGACATTTGCTATGGGAGCATATTTTTTTCTCCCTTCCTGCATGCACAGACTGGTGTCATTTGTTGGGGAAGCCTGTGTGGGGTGTGTGCCCAGGTGACTCATGGCGAGGACCACACCCCTTTGGGGAGCATAAGCTCTCTCATGAAGTGTAAAAGAGTCCTTAATATCAGACTTTCAGGTCACTCACAGGCCTTGTTTTGAATAAACTGTGTCACTGAATGGGTGAATCCACATCAGGGGAATAGGTCAGACTTCTCCAGCAGTATTTCTGGCAACTGTTTAGAAGTGTGCTGGGCTTCCATGTTTAGTAGATGAGAATCTCACTGTGCCTATTTTCTAGGATGCACCTGCAAGGGGTCCAGCACAGACCAGGACCTCAGTGAGGGAAATTCTATGGGGTGCCGCCATTGTTTCTAGTTTCCTTCAAGTGCCATGAAGGCAAAGCCTTGTCTGTCTTGTTCATCATGGTGTCCTCAGTGTTTGCTCAATAAGCCCGGGTTGGATGCATAAATTGATTGCCTTCAATGGACTGAGTATGGTGCTAGGGGTATGAGCTAAGTATGGTATGGTATGAGTTGACTTAGAGGTATGAGCTGGCTAAGACATGGGTGCTATCTTTGAAGAGTTCTTAGGTTACTATGTAAGGCAAAGAGTTGGGGGAGAAAGCAACACAAAATGTGATAATTGGTTTATGTAAAGGTCCTAAGGGAGCTGCAAGGAGGGAGGTAATTGTGTTGGGGGGCATGCCGGTGGATCAGGACTTCATGGAGGAGGCAAACATGGAGGGGACATGTGAAAGCTTGAGAAATGTGAAAGATTGAGAAACTTTAGCCAGTCAGAAAGATCTAAAAAGACTTCATGCTTCACCCAAGGAGTAAAGAATGAGCTGGATCTTGAAGGTTGTAAGGGGATGGATAGTGATGGGGGAGAATGATGCAAGCACGATTTCTATTGCTGAGGAACTCGCTGTCTAGGGAGGGTCAGGAACCCTCTGTGAAGGGGTTTAGCAATCACGCATTGCAGGATGTTACAGTGGGACCACTCCTGCCTCTGTTTTGACTGAGACACCAACACAATAGTTATTATCTACCAATGAACATGTAAAACAAAACCCACCACCTCCATACCTTCTGCAGCTTTACAGAAGAAGTAACTCTGAGGACATGTTTCCTGTCTCTCAGCCCCTCAGTCAGATCAAGATCGGTGCAGGGCAGGGAGGCCTTTCCTGTGGACTAGACAAAGGCTACCTGGGAAAGACGTGAGGCGGAGCCACCTTGGGTTGCATCCAATAAGGATGGTCCTGTTTCAAGAGACAGGAGAAACCGCATAGCAAAGAGCCAGAGGCCCACTGCCCAATGCCCAGGGGATGAGGAAGGAGTTGGAAGAGGCCACCAAGAGTGGAAGTACATTCCCCAGGTCAAAAGGGCCTGCAGGACAGATGAGAACCATGAAGAACTAGAAAAGCACTTCATGAGAGAAAGAGTTCGCCTACCCAGGACACCAGCCTGAACCATGTGCCAGGCTCAGGGAGCAGAGAGCCATTGTCAAGTAAGTATGGTCCTATTCCCTCCTTTAGATCTGACAGTGAGGGAGTGGACAAGATTGTGGTAGGAAGAGGAGAGCTGAAGTGTCAAGCCTCCTTCCCCACTGTGGGCGTCCAGCCTGAGGCTGGCCCATGGAAAGAGAATTCAGCCTCTTGATTGTTACATGGGACTAGACATCATTGTGACCAAAATGAGAATGTCTTTGTGACTTAAAGGGACTCCAATACTGTGTTATTACCTAGAAGTGAGCCAAAAAGCCCAAACACCTTCCAGGGGTTTTATCCAAGGACAGGGGAGGTTAACCCACTGAAAAAAAACCCATTATGGGACAATGGGAAACAAAAACAGTTTTGAGTACATCGTGAGTCATACTTATTCAACATGCCTATTACATATATAAACAGTGCTTGACATGTGGCAGGTGTTTTTCCCGAGTAATGGCAACAACAAGGTTATGAGGATGATACCAGAACTCCCTACATGGAGATACAGAAGTTTTAAGAGCACCGAAAGTCAAACCTAGAAGTTGTGGTTTGGGGTTGCTATGAAGTATTTAGGATCGTTAACTATTTGACCTCACAAAAGTCACAATTACAGGGTGATATCAGTGGCCACATGACATTCTGAATGAGGTAGAGGGTCCAGGGAGCCAAAGCCCACAGAGGATGTCCCTTTGTGGAAGACAACTAACGATCAATGATTCCTGCTCTTCTGTCTCCTTAGAAAATGCACGCATGAGTTGTTTTCACAATCTTTTCACAGGTGAGGATGCAACCCTCCCTTCAGACTGGCCCCAAGGCGCCTAGGTTGTAATAGACCGAAGGCAGGGCGCTGTGGTGGAATGGCCCATCACTGCCTTCCGCTCCACTTGGATCGCCCGCAGAGGCTGGAACTAAACAAAACCACGACATTTTCTCAAGTCCCTGGAAGCCCGGTTAGTGATTCAGGTTTGACCCACCAGTGGCGCTCACGTAGATTTGGGAGACAGACCTGCGGCAGGGGCCGTGCCTTTGCTGCGTCTGAGGACCAACAAGCATGTGGGCGCATTTGGCCCTTCCAGAGTCTATTTGTTACGTTCATGGCGGGTGAGAGGTGGCGTGGGATGTTCGCTGGTGTCCCCGCAGGTGTGGCGTGATCCAGAGCTGGCGGCCATGGAAGATTCCAGAACTTGGCGGCTTCCTGATGACTGCAGCGGCAGTGGGGTGCTGGTGGAGGTCGCTTCTGGGTTGTAGAAGAGAGCCACAGTGTCCGGGCTGGGCCGGGGCTGTAGTGTGGCTCAGGGGTTTGTCCCTGCAGCTCGACCTACAGTCTGTTTCTTCCGCCCGCCCAACGAGAGAGTCTATGAGCCATTTAATACCCGGAAATGAAGCCCTTCCTGCCTAAGCCAGTTAGAAAGGATTCTGTCCTCTCCCGCTGAACCCCAGTCGGTGTAGGGTGGTATGTAAAAAATATAGAAAACAAAATGAGTGTGTCTGAGAAGCTCAACACAGGGAGCGACAAATGCGAGAGAGAACGGTTTTATCTGGAAGTGGTGGCTGACATTCATCTGTTCATTCATTCATTCATTCATTCATTCATCTCATATTTAGTAAGGGCCTCCATGTGCCAGATACTAGGAGCAGCGAGCCATTCACTGGGGGAAAAGACCAATGGGATCTTGCACTCGTGGTGCTTAAGGTCTAGTAGCTCATTCCTCTTTCCCTCCTCCATTCTCTCTATCTGGCTGAGAGCGTTGACTTATCCTTCTTTCCATTTAGTGATCAGACAGCTGAGTGGCTTGCTCAAGCGAAGAATTCGGCTCCGAGGGAACTAAGTAAGAACTCCAGGACCAAAGCTTTACCCTCAACCCAGGCCTGTCATAAATGCTAGCGATTGAGTTTTCCCGGCCAGACACCGATAATTAACCAACAAAAAGAGCCTACAATTACTGTATCTTACGATCAGAACAACTCTCTAACTACCAGCATAGTAAATTCCCCTCTAAATTCCTTTTTTCCAGGCTGATGCATGTGTGCAGCCGCCATGGAGATGTGTCGCTGAGATCTTTCTTGCAGCGAGAACCTGCGGTGAGGCCTGCTGTCAGTGGCAGGTTCCCTGGGGACCCGCCTGGGCTTTGGGAGCAATCTAGCCCTGCCCAGGCTGCCCTTGCCAAGACCGAGCTCAGTGAGGCCCCGGAGCCAGGTGTTTTACCTCTCCTGCCAGTCTTTGCACCTGAACTTCTTACCCAATCCTCCTTTCTGCCCTTTACTTTGTTCACAGGGGTCAGGCCTCTGTCATGGTCGGAGGCCTTTCCCTACCCACTCCTGCTTCCTCTCCTTTCTCTTTCACGGGTCTTACCTCCAACAAATCTCTCAGATCCTGGGGTCCCTGGGTGGCTCAGTTGTTAAGAGTCTGTCTTCGGCTCCGGTCATGATCCTAGGGTCCTGAGATTGAGCCCCACATCGGGCTCCCTGCTCGGCGGGAAGCCTGCTTCTCCCTCTCCCACTCCCCCTGCTTGTGTTCCCTCTCTGGCTGTCTCTCTCTCGGTCAAATAAATAAAATCTTTAAAAAAACAAAAATTTCTCTGATCCCTAACTTGGTCTTGGTGTCTGCTTCCTGGAGGACCCAGCCAGTTCGCTGTGCACCGAGACCTTTTCTTTGGAGAGGTTACCCACTTATTTCTCACTTAGGAGACCTCCCATTTACTTTTGGCTTTTTTTTTTTTTTCTTTTCTGGATGAAAACTCCCAAATCTGATATTCGGATTTATTTGACCTAGGCCCACTTCAGGTCCAGCAATCAAGGAGGTGATGAGGGACCCTTGGAAGTAATCTGTGTAAAACAAATACGTTAGGAATAATATCGGGTACCTGGCATTTGGCTCAGAAATGTTCCTGAGCGTGGCACAGCCTGGGATAGTCCTTGGCTGCCTCTCATGGAGCTGGATCGTTCCCAGCAGACAGGTGTGTGGCCGTTCCTCCTGCATATGCTACTGTAATTGTGGGCACAGTGAAAATCAGTGACCCAGTGACAACGCCCTTCCCAATACCTGTACCCTTCGCCTGCTTATTCTTCAAGGCCTAACTCGTCTGTCTCCCTTGTGAAGCTTTTTCTGCTCTACCAGGGAGCTTCTCTCTGTCCTTCGGTGTTCCAATGTGGGGTGGGCGCAGTTCCCACACTGCATGGCAATTATCTGAACACATCACTCCTCCCTAGCTGGGTTGTGAGTTGGGACAAGACGATGTCCTTCTCAGATATTTTATTATTCTCCTCATAGGTGTGGACCTAACATTTTGTAGGAGCCCAGTAAGCACCGAGTGAGTAGTAGGTGCAGGCCTGTCTGGAGCAAGGCAATGAACCAGACACTTCTGAGGAAGGTCTGTAGCCTGGGATTCCAGTTCCAGCCTCGGCCTGGGGCATTCCCGGGCATCTGGTCGGTTCAGTGATTTTTGGCTCTTTTTCATGGCATGGGGAAAAGTAAGGAACAGAAGGCAGGAGTCCAGCTTTGGTTCCTCATTGGGTTTTGGTTTCCTTGTCTCTGAAAGAGGACGTTGGCTAGATAATCTGCTGGGATTTTGTGTGTGGGGACATGCGGCTCTGTCATCTGCTGGCCACTTGCTTCCCTATGGCTCACTAGAGACGGATCCTACCTCACTGTTGCCTGAATGTCCCCCAGACCCACTTGCTCAGGTTTGGTGCAGGGAGGGGCTCTTCTGCCTACAGCATGTGCTCAAACTTGAAGGGTCTGAAAGAGGAGAGACACATTTCTCGGGCGCCTACAATAGCTGATGCTTTCATAGATGTTATTTAAGTGTTTATTTCTCTGTACAACTCTGCAAGGTTAGTATTATGATCTCTAATTTTAAAGACGAAGAAATAAGACTCAGAGCACCTGGGTGGCTCAGTTGGTTAAGTGTCTGCCTTTGGCTCAGGTCACAATCCCAGGGTCCTGGGACCAAGCCCCACATCAGGCTCCCTGCTCCATGGGGAGCCTGCTTCTCCTTCTCCCTCTGCTGCTCCCCCTGCTTGTGCTCTCCCTCTCTGTCAAATAAATAAATAAAATCATAAAAAAAAAAAAAAAAGAATATGAGACTCAGCAGGCAAAAAAATTGCCATAGGTCACACAGCTAATGAACTAATAGAGGTGGGGTTTAGGGCCAAGTGTCCAGACTCCTCCTGCAGAAGGAAGGCGTGAGGAAAGGGACAGAACTGGAAAGCATTGAGAATGTTTGGGAACTAAGGAACAGTGCAGACAGAGGGCGGAAAGCAGAGGGCCTTTAAAGGGGAAAGTGTGGCCCGGTAGAACTGGGCGTGCCCATCAGCCAGTGACAGTGGACTTGATAAACTGTGTGCTCTAGGGAACCATGGACAGTTTTGAGTACAGTTAGGACATACTCAGAATCATATATCATGAAGGTTAATCTGGCTGTGGAGTAAAAAATGGAGTGAATGGGGAAAGTCTATGGGACTAGCCTTCCTCCATGTTAAGCTGCCCAACAAACAGCACCTCTCTGTGCACAAAACTGTGCTTCACGCTGAAACATACAGAGAAGAAACAGACCTGAGTCCTGCCTTCAAGGAACTCATTATCTCAGAAGAGATGACATGAGGACTGCGAGAGCAGAGGGTCTTAGAGATGGGTGTGCTAAGGAGGTACATCTACATCCCTGCCTCATAGAGTTCCCCCTTGGATAAAACCCACCGGTTTTCAAGGGGTCAGAGATGAGGTTTTGGATATCTCACGTACTGCAAATTGGGTTTCCTTTTTTACTGTCTGCTTGGATGTCTGAACGTTTGCCTCTCAATATAAAAGCAAATTGTCACTCCCTGCCTTTTCTCCTTCTCTGTTAAGTCTCCACTCTCCTTCCCACGTGTGAGTCAAGGTGTGAGAGACTGCCGCAGGTCGGGACCGCAGTCTGGAGGCGGGACGGGCAGAGCTTCCTTTGCTCCCATCTCTACCCGGACTTAAGGATCCTCTCACTGGCTCCTCCTCTTCTCCACCGAGTCCCGGACTTCCGGACTCTGCAGGTGTCATTAGCTCAGCATGGTCCTCAGATCTCTTTGCCTTGGGAAATGTGGAGCAGCTCTTACTTCTGTTTGTCTTTGGCTTAATGTGCTTACCGGTTGTTACTTTGCAGGCGCCCCACACGTTACAGACTGATCCGCACCTTCAGCTACCCGCCGAGTGCTGAAGTATCAGTTCTTGGATATTTCAGTAACAGTTTCAGGCGGGACATTCCCAGCTTTTAAATAGATCTCCTTTGAACTGAACATGCAGGCAATAGAGGAACCAAGGCATTATTTTTTTTCCCACTTTGTGTGTGTGCGTGTGTGCGCGCGCTTCTCTTTTTGTGTGTTCAAGCCTCTCCTCTGCGCCCAGGACTGTGTTGTGAGAGATGGAGCAGGGGGAAGGGTTATTTGTGTATTTTTCAAAAAATTCATAGAATGCTCTATGCCAGGTGTTTTCCAGAGACCTTCCTCTTTTGGTTCCGGCTCCACAGCAAGGAGCTGCCACTGGTTAGATTGGTTCTGGTGCCATCGACCTGGAGCAGCTGAAGATCATGCTTTCATTTGTTTTTAGATGTTTCTCTCTTCCTGACAACCACCTGCATCCCACACAGGAGCCAGCAGGGAGAAAAGCCCATGATGGAATGAGAGCTCTGAAAGTGAGAGGAATCCTAAACTAAAACCAAACCACAGCTCTTTATAAGGCTCTCCGCCCTGGCTGTCGCCCTTGTCATCAACTTTCCCTTTTTGAAAACTAGTCAGGGGCCTGCGGAAACCTTCATGCTAATACTGATATGATTGTGCTTATCATCACTACCTAGGTTTGTAACATTAAATATTTAGAGTTCCACCCACCACGAGGTGCTACGTCACAGCTGTACATGGAGGCAGAGTTTCTCAAAATCCTCAATATCACAATGTAATGTCAATGTGGAGGAAGAAAAGCTCTGAGAATCAGAAGAGCCAGGTTCTGGTCCCACCTCTGGCCACTTTGCCTTAGTCTCCCGATGATTTAAGAGAGGGTTGGAGAAATGAGTTTGTGCTTCTGGTTTGGGATTCTGTGATCCTAATTTCATCACTTCTCTCGTCACTGTTTCTTATTTTCTTTCTTTAACCATCTTCTCTCCTCTCTCCCTTCCCCACCTTCTGTCTCTCTTCCCTTCCCTTCTCAGCCCAGCTGACCATCAACCCCATTGCCTTAGTTTATAAGTAACAGCTTCTAGAACATAATGCACAAAAAGCATGCCTGTTATTCCAAGCTCCCAGAGGAATAAGGAAGAGAAGCAGCTGCTCTTTGCCTTTATTGATGAACTCCTGGGGAAACTGAGTCCCTTGTCTCTTACCAACTTGTAGAAAAGTGGTCATTAAGGTTGAGATCCCAAACTGCTTTTTCTTCTTAGCTGCAAACTTTAAAAGAGGTTTTCAGGAAATCAATGGAGGCAGAAATAGATTATATGTTGCTAGATCTTCTGTTCTCCTGGCCTCATGGGTGGGACATAGCTTTCCTTTTGTAAAATGGGTTGAAGTGCCTGGTTACTTCAGAGAAAGAGCCAGTCGAGGACATATACCAGAGCACTCTTCAAGCTATTAGAGTTTAGGGAGAGCTCATGCATGGCATCTGACATCATGATAGATAGTCTCCAAAGATGGCCATCACCAATGGCTTCCCTCCTCGTGTATGCATGCCACTTGACCCCTCAAGAGGTGTAAACCATTTTCTCTCCCCTTGAATCTAATCAGCCTTGCGATTTGTTTTGACTAGCAAATAGAATGCAGCAGAAGTGATGTTCTAGGTCCTCCAAGCCCAGGCCTTAATAGAATTGGCAGCATCTCTTTCCTCCTCCCTGGAAGCCAGCTGCCATGTAAGAAGTCCCAAACCCTGAGAACAGTGTGTTTTGAGGAAGCCCAAGCTATCCATGTAGAGAAACCCAGGGAGGAGCACTGGGGCACTGGATATATGAGTGAAACCTTGACTCTTCCAGTCCGGCCCATGAATGCAGCCTAGTGACTGACCCTGGCCTATGCCACCTGAAGCAGAAGAACCTACCAACTGAACCAAGTCAACCTACAGAATCACGAGAAATAAATCATTAGTATTTCAAGACACAGTACATTTTGGGGTGGTTTGTTTGGCAGCAGATAGCTGATGTCAGGCTGTTGGTGCTATGAAATTTTATATAACCAAATCCTGAGGCCTGAAGACATTTTGAGCTTCTCGAGCTTTAATCTGCAAAAAAATCATCAGGACATACCATTAAAAGGCAGTTTCTGATTCTGTAGGTCAAGACTGGGGTCGAGATTCTGTATTTCTCAGCAGCTCCTAAGTAATGTGTATGCTGATGACATAGCACCAGGAGTGCTCTCCGAAGGGCATGGCCAGTCCCCAGCCTCCAGAAAGTTCCAAATGAAGTCATCGTAGAAAACCTATGTGTATTTGAGAAAAGACTAGTTTGCAAAAAGGTTCTGGTCATGTACGTTTGGGAGACACTCCCTACTATATATTCTACTACTAGAGATTCACAATATAGACTTGCTGGCGGAAAGCTCTTAGAGCTCCTCCAGCCAGGAAACCTGCTTGACTCTGATTAGCACAGTGTTTCCTGGATTTATTTGCTTATACCTATTAATGTCTTCAAGAACTAATGTTCTGTGGATCGTACCTGGAGAAATATAAAACCACCGTGCATGTGTGTTTGCAATTAACTTAGCGGATTTCTCACTGTCCCTCAATAATGAATCCTATGTCACACATTTTCACAACCCAGGTGTTTGTTCGTTTTCCCTTGGATCTACCCTAAGTGTATGAAGGTGTTGCTTCAGTGTACGAAGTCCCTCTTCATTTCTCACGGAGCCAGTGGACAAGCATCTCCCCATTGTCTAGCCCTTTCTATACTTGAATGTCTGCCCTCCTTCTCAAGGTCCTTCATCTTCCACTGCTTCCCATTTTTCTTCCTGTTTCCCAGAACTCCATTGTTCTTTTTCCAGCTCTACCATTTAACCAGCTCAGTGACCTTGGAGGACTGTCTGGATATCTCTAAGTATAAATACCCCCAGTTGCAAGGTGGTGATACTCTGAGTATTTGGGTGAGTTTTAAATGAATCAATCTATGTGGAACGCTTAGCCTAAGGCCTGCAGTCCCAATGACTCAAATGTCAGCTTTTGTTGTCACTGTTCTGGGTCTAAGCTCTGTTCCAGAGCTCCAGCTCTCCAGTGTTATGGAGGTTCATGTCCCACTGAGGCTGGGGAGGAGGGGAGAGACGGGGGAGGGGCAGTGCGGCTGATCCAGACTCCTCTAATTCCACAGCCTGATTTGAACTGCTATTCTTAGCCACCTTCACACCAAAGCTTTCCCCTGGTACTGCTGAGCAGCTTCAGAAAGTCCAGGCTAAAGTTAGAATCCAAATCTGTGTCTCTGGAAGTCCACCCACTCCTCATCTCTGGAAGCGGTTCTTAGGGGCCGACACTGGCATTTCAAGGGTTATCTGCTATTTTTACATTTTTGTTGTCTCTTTGCTGAAACAAATCAGGGATTGTCTCCCAGAAGCCAGACTCAACACTGGTAGGTTTCCCACTGCAACATGGCTCTGAACAACGCCACCTCTATCATCTGCCCTTTAGTCCAGAGACTACCTGTAAATACGGCCAAATTCCTTGCTGCTCTTGTTTCCCAGTAGCTTAGGAGAGAGCAGGCAGCTTCTCATCCATATTAAAAAGCTATGGCACTTTTCTTTTCACTGGCTCCTCTCCCCTGCCATTTGCAGACCCCACTAATGGCATCACACGGTAAGGCTCTGCTCCTATAAAGGGCGCAGAGAGTAATGCAAGCTGTCCCCAGTTCTCGCTTCCGCGGCCTTACAAGGAAGTAGCCCTGGTCACAAGACGAGCCGCCTTTTCCATGAGGTGGGAGAAAAACCTGCTGGGTTTTGTTTGCTTTCAAGCTTCATGTGGTTTCTTCACGTGTGCCGATTTGATGTAGTTATTATCGTATTTCTTTGTGGGCACCAACTGATGTCCTTCACTCGGGCTAGAAGCAAAAGCCAGAGCAGAGGACTGCAGGACTTCGGGGTATGCACGGTACTCGAATGCAACAATTCAGCTTCTCTCTGCAAGGGACAGCAAGGCTCACATTTCCACCTAACCTATAAATAGAGGGGGACCCATACCGATAGCTAGCAAAGATTTAACGTGGCTGATGTGCCAGGCACCGGGCTAACAAAACACCTTAGCTATAATCTCATCGATGGGCCCATTTGTATTTCCCTTTGACAAGAGCTACCTGAGGGATCTAAGGGAGAAGGGGGGTGACGGAACTTGCCTGGGGAGCATGTGCGTCTCACCCCTGTCCACTGCCCATGGAAAGTAGGGTGCTGTCGCTCCTACTTGAAAACACTTGGGAGTGAAGTCAGTCCACAGCTAAGTCTGACAGATCTTTTGAGGGTTTCATGACCCTGAGACAGGAAGCTTTAGCCCAAGGTTTCTGACTATTTGCGTCTGAGAAAAATCTGTGTGCTGGAACTCGAACCAGTGTTATTCTCTCGTTAGCTTCCCACAGATAGGAAGCGCATCCAGAGAAGCTGCGACTTGAAACCGAAGCGCACATATGGTGCCCATCTTAGGACCGTTGCAGATCCAGAGAAAGTTTTTATTACCGGTCTCATTTTACAGTATTTATTCTGCTTCTGATATGAATTATAAAGCATAAAGTGGCCATGACTTTGGTTTCAAGGTGTTTTCGTCCTGCATTTTTTTTTAAGGGCCTTGCTCCTCGGAGTATGTCTCAAGGACCAGCAGCAGCAACACCAGGGAGCTTGTCATAAGTGCAGACTCTTGGGCCTCACCCCAGAATTATGGAATCAGAAGCTGCATTTTAACAGCATCCCAAGCTTATCCGTGTGCACCGGAAGTTTGAGAGGCACTGTTTTCTGGGACCGAAAGCTTGAGGGTGGGGTACAGATGGCCTAGTGCTAAGGCAATTTGTTCACCGGGCTGGCTGTACCTTAGAATCACCTGGGGAACTCTAGAACATGTTAAAGACCTGGCCCCTTTGCTTCAGATGCTGCATTCATTTATCTAGGGCAGGAATATGTGAAAAAATTTCTTGGGTGCCATCGGGGCTTAGCCCCACTGCCCAAAGGAAAGCAGAGTCCTGGCTCTGGGTCATTGGATATGCTGTCATGAGGACATGGATCTGTACAAGAACAAGGGCTCTCTCTGCTGGACTCTCTAAGTCAGCATGGACATAGACAAGGCTTAAGGAAGGACAATAGGATCAACACTAAAGTGTACAGTGAAGCCCTATGCTGTGTAGATTTTTTTTTGAGAAAGCAATGAAAAGGGAGCCATGGGAACTAGGTTCAGACAGAGTCAAGATTTAGAAAAAGTGCACCACTGTTCTTCCAACCCAGTGGAGGGAGTGCTTACGGAGAAGAACTAATGTTCTTCATTCAAGATTTGAACATCTTTTATTTAGGGCACGTGCCAGTTTTAGGGCTGCTGGAGTTAGCAAATAAAAAATACAGGATACTCACTTAAGTTTGAATTTCAGACGAACAAAGAATAATTGTTTAGTATACCATCCTAGTATGCAATATTTGGGACATACATTAAAAAATCATTCACCGTTTATCTGAAACTCAAACTTAACTGGGGGTCCTGTATTTTATCTGGCAACCCTGTTTAGAATAGTGAATCTCAATCAATACTTCTGGACACAGTGGTATTTTCAAAAAAGGTGCCCTTGGTGAACTGTGAGAGTGAATGGCTGTGTGTGTGTGTGTGAATAGGGATGTTTGCCATTGGGAGTGGGGAGAGAGGGATGAAAACTTCACTAATGGTAAAGAGAATGAGAAGAATTTCTTCCCAGTATGTCAGGAAAAATTCATCCATAAGTTATAGACTGAAAACACCAAAGAAGGCTTCATGAAGGAAATTTTTTTTCCGTGAGAAATTGATTTTTGTGCGTGTGTAAAATTATAGAAGGGAAATACGCTTATAAAAATTTCCAGCTGTGCACACAGGTATAAAATAGAAAGCAAATGTATCACAACCTTTCATTATCACCCCTAGAAGTTATTGCTCTTAACTTTCACTTGTGTATCCTTCCAGAAATTTTGTGAATTAATGTGTATACATAAGATTTTTTTAAAAGTTTTTTTTTTTTTTTTTTTTTAAAGAGAGAGAGCACAGGCAAGGGAGAGGGATTGAAGCAGACTCCCCGCTGAGCACGGAACCCTATTCAGGGCTCCATCCCAGGACCCTGAGATCATAACCTGAGCTGAAATCAGAAGTGAGAATCTCAACTGCCTGAGCCACCCAGATGCCCCTGATTTTTTTAAATTTCAATTTAAAAAAACTTTTACATACTTCTGCAAGTTGCTTTTACTTTTACTTAACGATAATCTTAGATATCTTTTCCTATATGCACATGTAGAGGTACTGACCTAATTTTTTAACAACCATATTATAATTTATTTACTTATAGGAGTATTTTCATTGATCATTTACCTAAGGGACACTGAAAGGTACTTTCTCTATGCAGAGCTTCCTCTGTGCAGAGCCATAAATGGTTGCTTCTCATCATTCATATTCAATTTATCGTCAATACCCGATACCCGGTATCAGTCCAAATAGCATCCTCTCCAGGGAGCCTTCCTGTTCCCTGCAGCAAAAGTAGCTTTGCGCTTACGCAGACTGTCGCTCTTCCTAAGCAATTACCCTGTGTGGTTTCTTCAGTGGTAATTATTTCCATCTGAAATGATCTTACATGTTGATTTCTTTCTTGCTTGCTTGCTTCCTATCTGTCCTCCCCTACTGCCATTTAAGCCTGTGGGCAGGAACATTGTCTAGTTGATGGCTGTCTCCCCAGCACTGAGAATATCACAAAACACACCGTGGGTATGCAAAACATATCTGTTAATGGGTGAATGATCAAATGATGGAAATAAGCATACGGTGGCATATATCAAGATTAACAAGGGATGACCAGGAAGCACATGATTTCTTGAATGGGGCCAGCAAGTGGAAATAACTTTAATTCAAGGCATGTTGTTTTAAGAGATGGATACCATCCATGCTATGGGAGCCCAAGCAAGGACAATTCATGTAGATGGGGCAGAAAGGAAAGGTGTCCCTGGGACAGTGAATTTGAAGTGACAGTGTAAGGATGAGAGTGACTGACAGGTGGAGACTGTGGGGATGGTTGCACAAGGCAGAGAACATGTCTAGATGAAGTTTGGAGACGGTGGATGCCTGGCATGTTTGGGGAGTGGTACCTTGGCCACCAAGGTAGGAGCTCAGGATGCATTTGTGAAGGCACCTTGGATTGTGGAGTTATTTGAATGCTGTATTGAAGAACTTTAACTTTTTTACTCTAAGCACTGAGATACCATGAGAGGTTTTTAAGGTGGAGAGTGATGGGTTAATTGCATATTCTAAGAAGATACTATTATCAGCAATGGAAAATATTTGTTGGAAGAGGGGGAGACTGGGGTCAGGAAGAGGCATTAACAGACAAAGAGAGATTTGCAGGAGTGGCCTTTTCAGATGGAGAGACTTAGTTATCTTTGATGTTTTTCATCAAGATCGGGAATCTGCAAATGAGGGCCCACCCCTATTTTTGTCAGTCAGGTTTTATTTGGAAACAGCCACACCCATTCTTTTACATATTGTCTGTGGCTGCTTAGGTCATAGTAGTGACGGAGACCCAATGGCCTGAGAAGCCAAATAGATTTCCTTCCTTACTCTTTACGAAGTTCACTGGTACCCCGTCAAGATTAACAACATCTGTATATCCTAGGACTTGGGTGCCCCGATCAGTGGCATCATAAAAGAGAGCAAGATCTGTCCCAATCCTCTGGGAACCAAGAGCCACACTTTCCTCATCAACCAGCAGCTCCTGTTTGCCTTGAGCTTTGCCCTAAATTCCAGCGAAGTTAGGAGCCATAAATGGCCGAAGCCAAGATACACAGCTCTGGAAGGCTGATCGGGAAGGAGATTGTCATCCCTGGGCAGCTACCAAACCACGCAGCTCAACTTCCTCAAGAACTGACCTTTGCCTTTGCAGAGCCCACACAGGACTGCTGCGCTCAGGGCCCTGTCTCCTTGCCTTCGGAGCTGCTTGCCACCCCGTCTCCAGTCTCAGATTGGACTTCCTCCAAGCACAGTTCAGGAGTCTCCTGATTTTCCTTAGCAGAAAGGAGAACAGCAGTGCCACGACCCCCTTTCAGAATGCCGAGGGACTTTACATGCACGCGCCCATGGACACCTATGAGTGGGAAACCTCACATTTGGCAGAGAGCCTTTTACCAGCAGCCCTGTTGCTAGGATACTTGTCATCTGATTGATGTTTCCAAGATCCTGGTTGAAATCCCTTTGTTTCCTGAGTCTTGAGGCTAAGTCTTCAGGTTTGTACGTCTTAAATGGAGTCTGTGGTTGTGTCAAACGAAATGAGTTGACATTTTCAACAAGCTGAAAATGCCCCATAACATCATCCCTCCATTAGTAATAGTGACGCAGACTTTCCATTTTGGTGAATGGCCCTACGGTTCCTCACTTCAAGATGCTGGGTGAAGGGGAGTTTCCTGGCTGACTTTTTTCTCAGCTCGTTTTTTCTTCTGACCTCCCCACGTAAAAATCAATTTTTACATATAAATAGCTCCTACTCATTTCTAGAGTTGAGAGTTTGTTTGGAGGATGTTTACTGGGATGTCATCCGCCAAACTCAGTGCCAGGCTGCTCAGGAGAAAGTTAATTTCCTTTTGAAAATTGCCATTCTGAAAGCTGCACATATTTGATTGCCATCGTCAATAGGAACTGAAGTACATGTATCTTCATGCTGAGTGATATACCAGCAAGCTAAATAAAAATGATCCTACTCTTGCAACCAAAAATAGATAACATTGATGGGAACTGACCCCACCGTGACACGCACAAAATTAGCTTTCAGGCTCTCTGAGCCATCATCCTTCAACGAGAGGCCTGGATGACTGCCAATCAAGAGAACCAAGCCATATGTATTAAGGCTCTTTGAATAGAAGAAAGAAGTAGTTTCAGATTGAAAGTGACAAGGACAGATGCTTCAGTTTATAGGCAATGATTTGCAAATGAGCTATTTCATGCACTGGCAAATCTATGTAGAGTGCTTCAGGTCATAGGGCTTAGGGCAGTGATTCTCAACTGGGATGATTTTGCACCCACCTACCCTACCCCTCCAACAGGGGAATCTGTGGCAATGTTTAGAGATATTTTTGATTGTCACTACTGGAAATGGGGATGTTGCTGGCATTTAAAGAGGCCAGGGATGCTGCTAAACATCCTACAGTGCACGGGATGGCACCCCATAACAGAGTGCCAATAGCACCAAGAGAGAACTCCTGTCCTCGGCATTCAGTTCTTTTACGATGGTTCATGATCCGCCTGGGCAGCCAGGTAGCGCTACACGTGTGTTTGTAGTAAGGTGTCTGCAGTGAGACCTGTGAAGCCCACTCTCAGTGGGTCTCACTTGGAAGCAGAGGTAGGACTTCGGGAGTCTGTGGTGTGATGGAGGGGAAAATCTGCAGTGAGCTGGTGGCCTGGGCCGGGCTTTCCCTGCCCAGGTGTGTGGAATGAAGAGTTTGGTCTGGGACAAGCAGAAGGAGAGTTTGATAGAAAGTAAGCGATCCTGTAAATGGACGCAGCAGAACGCCTGGTGCTTTGGGGGCAGCTAAAGCATTTCTTACTAGCGCACACATGGCTTCATGTGCTCTGGCCTTCAAAGTGTGATGCTCCATGAAGCAAGCCCTCCTCCATGGAGGGAGAAGGATTCCCACCACTCCTGGTGCTCCCTCTGGTCACCTCTTCTTCCAAGTCTCCCTTCTAGATGGACCTATAGAAAAGCAGTAACAAGCTGTCTCTCGGAACATCCCTGGGCAGCTCTCAGCAAGTGAAGAGTATTTAGGGAGTGAGCTTCTGGAGAGGGACAAAGTCATTCTCCAAAATTATCCAACCTTGCTAAAACCATTCCAGTAAAACATCAGGAGCTAGATGGGATTGCTTGTCATCAATATTAACTACTTAATATTGGCTTAGGGATTCTAGTGAGTGCAATGATGTTTTAAAAAATGAAATAGTTTGTATAAACTTTGGAAAAGAAAAAAAAAATAACCCCTTTTGCTGGATCTGCAGTTGTATTCTTGGAAAACTCGTGTCTAGAAAAAAATACTAGAATGAATAAAAGGATTGTGTAGGTGGTTATGTATAAGATAAGTGCATACAAATCATGAGCTTTTCCCCATATTACCATAAGCACCTAAAATAAATATGCAGAAAACAGTCCATTCTCAGTAGCAGTAACAATTATAAGAGATTTATAAAGGCATACTTTGTTCTTGGAGAAGAAGACTTAGAATTATAAATACATTTTCCTAACCCTAATGTAAAGATCGAATCAAGCTTTAATGAGAATCTCAATAGATTTTCCCCTTGGAATTGGATAAAATAATCTTAAATATCACATTGCAAAAGAAATGTCCAAAAATAGCTTAAAAATAAGACTAAAAAGGAGGATTTTCTAGAGTTGGATTTGCATTCCCAGATATCAGAACAATTTGTAATTGTATAAATACGATGTTGTCTTAGGAATAGAGAAACAGACAAGCATAATAGAATAAGGAAACTAGAAAACAATTGAAGTATATGTGAGGACTTAATATACTTCAAAGGTGATTCAATGGGGAAATGATGGATTTTTACATAAATGGTGCTGGTACAACTGTTTCTTCATTTGGATAGAGATAAAATTAGACTCAATCTTATATCGTGTTCAAAAATCAAATAAATTTCAGATGGATTAAAGATGCACATGCAAAAAAAAACCCCCACCAAAAATGCAATAAAATCTAAGAAACCTCATGAATAACTTAGGATAGAGGACACTTTTTTAACTAAAACCAGACACTATGAAAGAATATATAAATGTATACATATGTATACAAAACACCAGCGAAGTCAGAGACCATGAGTAATGTCCATAAACAAATGATAAATATGGAAAAATAGCTCCAATGTAGAAGACAGAGCAAGATTTTCTCTGTAATATTTGAAGAGCTCTTATAAATCCATAAGATACAAATCATCCAACAAAAAAAAAATGGCAAAGAAAATGGAAAAGCAATTCACTACAGAAAAATAAAAATGGTAACAAACACCTGTAGAGGTCCTCACTCTCACTCAGGGAAATGCACCAGTAACAACAAGCTATCTCTTTAGTCCCACCCGAATGGAAACAATTTCTAAGAACCAAAATGTATGTCCCCTCCCAGCCAGCAATCCCCTTCCTGGGTATATATTCCACAGAAGTAAAACACCAAATGTGAATCTCTCCTTGTAGCTCTTACTGCAGCCTTGTTTGTACTGCTAAAATAATCAGGAGACAAGTAAGGGCCAATTAAGAAGGGAATGGATACAAAAAGTATGGGCCCATCACACCATCACATATTGCACAACTTTAAAAAGAAAAATTTAGGGATGCCTGGGTTGCTTAGTTGGCTAAGTGTCTGCCTTAGGCTCAGGTAATGATTCCAGGGTCCTGGGATTGAGCCCTGCATTAGGCTCCCTGCTTAGCAGAGAGTCTGCTTCTCCCTCTGTGATCTCACTCTCTTTCAATTAAATAAATAAAAATGTTAAAAAATAAAAAAATAATTTTGAAAAAAGAATTTGGACAATTCCATTTGACTTGGGGGGATTTTTGTGACATATTGTTGACTGAGAAACACATGATGCTAGAAAGCTTGTGTAATAGAATTTCCATTGCTGTCCAATAAGTAATGACCCATCCTCAGTATATGTACTATTGTGCATGTCAGTGTGGAGAAAAAGATCCAGAAGGATACCTATGAGGTTTAGCAGTCTGCCGGGAGGACGTGTGGAAGAGAAGGCCAGAAAAAGGAAAAAAGAAAGAAAAGACTGCAACACACCCCCACTCCCATATTTGTGACATGATTTAATTTATACTTTAAAAAAAATTATTATTATATTTATGTGCATATTTATTTTTATATGTGTGCACAGTTACCAGTGTAACTGACTGGTAAAAGAAAAAATTAACAGAAACTGTGATTTTCAAAAACATGCTAATGCTACCTTGAGTTTATATTGCTGTTTTCTCTCAAAGAATTCTTAATGCTTTTATGTATACCATTATTTTTCATCCTCATGACTTCCTGGGAGGTGTGACTTTTAAATGTCAAATCTCACAGGGCTCTCTGCCTGGCCCCAGTGATGGATATGTGCAGGGAGATGCTGGGAACAGCCCTCCCCCAGTCCTCTTTGTGGGCGAGTGTTGGGGGGAGGGCTGGGATTTGTTGCTGGGCTCTGCCAGCCTGGGGTGGGCTCCGGGTTTCTCTAGGCTCCTTTGTAATGTGCCTGCTCCTCTAGATACAGCTCACTCTCTTAGAGGAAAAGGAAACTTCAGGGTTTTACCTGGGTTTGGAACCCAGTCAAGGCACCAGGGCAGAGAGAACAAGGAAAGTCAAGGAAAAAAGCCTGAGGAACGACTTCCGGGGACTGACATAGCTAGATCACTAAGTGAGAGAACTAGTTCTAGTAGGTAGTGAATGCACTGTTCAGTACAGTAAAAGCAGTGGGGCTCTTCCCGACAGAGGCTGCTGGGTGGGGTGAGCGGGGGGTGGGGGCTGCTGGGGGGCGGGTGGAGGGTGTGAAGAGCATGGGTTTGGAATCTAAGATCAAGAAAAAAATCTTGGTATTACCACTTCTGTGGAAAAGTATTTAACTTTTCTGAGCTTGAAAACCAAATCCTCCCCAAATAACTCTTATGTGCTAGATTATTGCAAGGTCATACCGAGGGGTGACTATGAAAGGATCCGACGCCGTCTGGCACCTAGAAGGAGCTCAACCAGCAGATGGTAGGAAACCTGTGTCTGGAAAGCCTGTTGGGATTTGGCCCTGTGTTCTCTCCATTTCTTCTGTCCTCCCTCTCAAGCTCTCTTCTTCTCTGAGTTGCTATCACGCCAAATACCGGGCCTTGGAACCCTCACAGTCTAATGAAGGAGACTGAGAGGAATATAAATACTCCGCAGTGGGCTAGGGCTTTTTTTTTTAAAAAAGATTTTATTTATTTATTTGACAGAGACAGACACAGCGAGAGAGGGAACACAAGCAGGGGGAGTGGGAGAGGGAGAAGCAGGCTCCCCGAGGAGCAGGGAGCCCGATGCGGGGCTCGATCCTAGGACCCTGGGATCATGACCTGAGCCGAAGGCAGACGCTTAACGACTGAGCCACCCAGGCGCCCGGGCTAGGGCTTTTAATCGAGAGACATACCAAGTGTTGTGGGGACGTAGGAGGATAATGGCGCAGGTGTGCAAGAGCCAGGAAAGGTTTAAAGACAGAGTGCTATTTGAGAGCTCATCCGCTTGCCTGGGGGAGGGAGAATAGTAGTAATGGGTACGATGCACCAGTGTGAAATAAGCTTATGGACAGGAAGACAGATATGCAAAAAAAAAAAGAAAAGAAAAAAAAAAAAGCCAAAAGCTGAAAAACATTGATATTTACGGCTGCCATTTTTGGTAAAAACTAACAGGATTTGACAAAGAATTTTGTGCTACTGCTTTTTACCCTGGCTTGCTACAATGGTTTAGACCCTGTAGAACGGAGGTGTAGAAAGAGTTTGGCAGCTTATAGGGACAACTAAATAAGATCTTATAAATCAGAACTGGACAGGCAACCTTCCAGATGGCCCCCAATGATCCCTGCCTGCTGGTTCCAAGCCCTTATGTAGTCCCCTCTCATACTATGTCAGGGTTGGTCTGGGTGACCAACAGAATACAAAAGATCACTTCTGAGTGGAAGTGATCAAATTCAGGGGCTCTCTCCTTCTTGGGTCACTTACTCTGGGGGAAGCCGGCTTCCAAGTTGTGGGGACACTCAGGCGGCCTTGGGAGTCCACATGAAGGATATCAGATCTGCCCACAAGCATGGGGTGAGCTTGAAAGCGCCTCTGTCAGCCCTCAAGCCTCAGATAACTGCAGCTCTGGCTGACAGCTTAATTGGAATCTCATGAGAGACAATGAGCCAGAACAACCTAGCTAAGCTGCTTTTGGATTCCTGATCCACAGAAGCTTCCAGATAATAAATATCTGCTGTTTTAAGAATAATTTATTATGCAGCAATATATATTCAGTCCCAATTCTTTGCTTTTTCTGCATCAATGCCCTTTGCTATATAATAATGCAGTTTCTCCTACTAGAGGCAGAATATATTTCCCTGCTCCATTGATGTTGAACTGGGTCGTGTAACTTGCTCTGGCTAAGGAAATTGGGCAAATATGACAGTATGTCCATTCTTAGCCATCTAGGCCTTAAGATGTATCACGTGTTTCTGCCCTCCTTTCTGGGAGCTTCCATATTCCTCCATGAAGAGGAGCGGGCAGCAACTGTTCTGGTAGCTGATGCCCTTTGAGCCTGGGCCCCATAAAGCACATACATTAACAGAGCCACTCCTGCCAATTTGCAAACTTGGGAGCCTGAGAACAAATTATTCTTGTTTCAAGCCACAAAGTCTAGGGTGATTGTGACACAGAATTAATGTGGCAATAAATGATTGATGCTGTCCCCTTAGACATGTCAGCAGAAAAGGCACATGAAGATTGGACATGATAGATGAGACCAGAAATTCAGGTCATGGCTACATTTGGAAGGGCCTTGAGAACCAAGTTACGGAGTTCAGATTTTATTCTGTGGGTCGCCCAGAACAATTCATTTTAGGTAGAACACTTTGGTGACAGTGAAGAGCATGGATTAAAGAAGGCAAGAATACAGACCAAAGTCCAGGCAGGAAACTTTGCAAGAGTCCATACGAGATGTGACAAGGGCCTGAATTAGGGCACAGGCAGTGATAATGAAAGGAGAAGATCAATTTAAACTTGAGACTATCTCCTGAAACAACTTCTCCGTTTACCAAGGGAATGTATAAGGAGAGAAAGTCTCCGACTGCAGACTTATGCCTGCCTTAAACCAGGAAGCCCACTGATTGGAAGGGCTGATTAACTTGATTAAATCATTTCCAGGCAGATCTCATTATTCACTCCTCTTGGATCTTTGGAAGAAGTTCAAGTTACTACATACGATGTTGGGCAAATCCACTGTCCACAAGCCTGCGGGGGTACAACTGAGCCTCAAGTGGGTGTCCCACCCTGCTTTCAAGAGAACATTCCCTTTGCATACATGTAAATAACTTCTCTTTCTCTCTTTGACTCCACTCCAGCCATTTCCTCCAAAGTTATGGGAGTATGGATTAGCTGTGGGTTTCTTTGGTAAAAGAACTCTCAGATGAAGCTCAGAGGTTTCCTATAGAAAACTTGGTTGAAATAAGGCAAACTTCTTGAGAAATCTTTTCAGTTTCTACCACGATATATGAATTAAAATGAGTATTACAAGTAGGACATGTTTGGAAGACTTTTCTCCTCACTCTGAAGTCACAAGCTGGGCTAGCAAAATTTGGATCCATCTATACATTAATGTATTAGCTGGGAGGAGTCATGTTATTGCCAAAGGGTGGGAGGTGTCGCAGACTGATTATTATGCCTCCATGTTGGAACAAAGGTGTGTTTTTTGCGCGTGGGAGTATGCTCAACAAAGCCTGATAGATACTTGTTAATGTGAAATATTCATAAGATTGGTGTAGTCCACATCTGTCTGGCAGAATTACAAACTCCATATTCTTAACAGATGGAATTTGGGAAACCTGTAAATGGATCAGGGATTTCTGAATGTGAGAGACTTAAGAGTCATGAGACACAGGATCCTATCAGATCACTTGTGATCTAATCTCAGGCCAAGTTGTGATGTAGTGAAGGGCAATTCATGCTCTCCATGTCTCAGTTTTGTCATATTTCACTATAGAAATTACCCTACTGGTCTGTTGAGAGAATTAATCAGCATTTGCAAAGAATTTACAAAGACCTTTGATAACTGGACAGCAGCTAGAGGGTGCAATATAATAGCTATTTCTTCAAGATAGGGGGTTATAGATTGCTGTGGGCCTCTTTGGTAAATGAACTCTGAAGCTTGGGACCAAGAGATTAGAAACAGTATTTTTGGTATGATCTGAAGTGTCAAGTTTTACAGCTGGTAGTAAGATTCAGGGCTTCTATCATCTAGGAGACTGATATGACTTGAAGAGAAGTTTGAGTAAGCAAGAGGTTGAGTACAAAGACCCATTCTGAAACCACAACCACCTGTTACCTTGACTATCACAGCAAAGATGGCTTTGCAGTAATCTTCTTTGGAAACAGTGCCGTTAAGTCAACAAGGGCTGCCAATACCAGTGATGGCAATGACCCCATGAGTCACGTGCACATTGGCCTCAATGATAAGGAATCAGGGTCTGTTAGTGCTGAATATGGTTGTTGAGAGCTAAACACAAAAATTGTACTCACAAAATGCAGTTAGACTCTGGGACTTGTGTGGATTAAAAAAAAAAAGAAAGAAAAAAACCACACAAAAACACAGGTGCCTGGTTGGCTCAATTGGTGTGACTCTTGATCTTGGGCTTGTGAGCTCAAGCCCCACATGGGGTGTAGAGTCTACTTAAAAAAAAATTCTGCTGTGTTTTTTTGTCTAGCTCCAGGGTTTTCCACCAGGAGACTTTTTACAGTACATGAAAGCAGGAAAGGTCCTCTGAAGAGTCTCACTTTGGGGATGAGGATGAGGGCAAACAGGTGAAGTGACTACCCCAGGTCATACAGCTTATTTGGGGCCAAGTTGGAGCTTAGCACGGGTTAGGTCTCCTAATTTCCAATCCATTAAGTATTTTTACTATTTTAGCACTTTGGTTCCTGCTTCTTGAAATTGATCATATCCCACTCCGACTCCCAGAAGCAAGCACCTGCCTCTTTCAAATGAAATAGTAGATAAACCTGCTTCTGACTTCCTTGCTCCATCCTGAGGAGTTTCTTGGAGGTCTGCCTGACTCCAAGCAGAGGGGTTGCCCATTAGCTTGGGCTTCTCCTCTACCAACCTCACCGGACCTGACCTTTCTCCCCCACATACTTTCCTTTCCCCCCAACCTACCCAAGTAGCAGAAAATCTTTCATACCTACATTTTATGTTACACTTCTCAAGGAATATTTGAATTTTACTAGCTCCTTTTAATATAAGAACCCAAGGGGTGGTTAATGGTAGTAAGTATATACTTAGGGAATCTAACTGGGGAATTCAGTTAGGACAAGTTGATTTTCTTGTGCTCTTGAAAATCGTACCTTGTAGCTGGCGCCTTACTCTGCCAAAGCACACAGCAACACTTAGACCCCACTACTTTGTCTTAAAGAAAAAAGGTGACTCATAGTTCAGGGGATGTTTTCATATAAAGTAAATCAGTAGTTTTATAGTTATAACCCATCCTGTGAGATACTAAGCAAAGAAGTTGAGATAGGGATGGCCAACCATTAACATGATGGCCAAACGGTAGTTAGCTTATTGCAAAATGTAAAGGAAGTTAGAACATAATTTTTAAGTCCTACCACCTACTTTGCAAATGTCTGTTAGTTAAATGGGGTATGATAACCACTCTACAATATAATTACACCTTACTTTTACATGTCATCACACCAGAGAATAACAATGGGACACTTTCTAATATCCTTTGTGACCGTAGGCAAGTAAATTGTCTTCCCTTATCCCTTAGTCTCATTATTTGTAAATAGGGCTAAGGTCACCTTAATCACATCTCAAAATCAGGTCCTTTGAACTTAACCACCCTACATTTTCTTTATTCAATTATATCAGTTACCTGTTGCCACACTAAGGTTATATACAAACAACCACAAAAATTTCAGGGGCATACAATGATGTTTTTGTCAAAGGTCACTGTGACTGCTGTGAGACAAACTTGAGTCAAAACTCTGTTCATCACTCAATCTCCTATAAAATCTTACTCTGATTAGTGGACACAGTGGTGCTTTGGATCTCCAGGAAATTAGTGAATGTCCAGTAATCCCTGAAAAGTATGATTAGTTTTCCTTCTTCAGTGTATAGTTGCCTTGATAAATGGCCATAGGTGCCTGTGGGGAAAGTTAGGAAGATTTACAATATAAATTGTGTGTGTAGCAGGGTTCTTACTCAAGGGGACCCCTCTTTATTCAAGGGATTCTGGGTCTGTGAGCTGGCTCAAGTCTAGGAATTGGTTGTTAGATTTCTGTTGATGTAAACTGGCAAAAACATTCAATTCTTTTGGTATTTATTGTACCTCCTCATGACTCATGCTTTGTACCTTGCTCTCTTGGGTCTTCTGGGACTTGAGTCTAGTTCTAGGAGCAGTAAGAGGTGGTAGGATTAGGTCTGAAGGAAGATCAGCAGTTCCCTGCAAGGCAAAATATCTCAGGGGAGGTAATTACAGGTTCTTTACCCAAAAGGAGACTAACCTCCTTAGACAGGGATTGATGGGCTGCTTCTCCTGGCAAAGGAGGCTTAGTAGAGTTCAAGGGTTCAAGTTGCCCAGCTTCATTGGATACCCATAAAACCCCATCCTGATATTCAAGGTCTCACTCTTTGCCAAATAATACCTAATGGGGGAAGCTGTGTGACAGGGAAGTCAATTTGTATCACAATTCAGCCACCTGCAAGAGTGGCTTTTGGAAATCTTGGCCCTAAGGCTGGAGGAGATAAAGAATTCTATTAGGGAAGTCATATATTTTGGGCCCCTTATGCAGATCTTGAGCTGGAAACTTGCCCTGATTTCATCATTTTCTTTCTCCAAGTCCTCCAGTGCATTTAGAAGCAACCAACCAAACCACTCCCAGAAGCAAATTTGATATTAGTCAAGGTTCAGAGACGCAGAAACCACTCTGACCAATTCTAGATCATTATATAATAACAAGGAGTTTTTTACAGAAATATGACCTTCTGCAATTGTGGGAGTTTATGTGTCATTGTCACAGTTGTATAGGTATGTTGTATACGTGTTATTTATATATGTATTTTACATATAAACATACATACTTGCATATAGAAGTATATAGGAGATATAGAAAATATATAAGATATAAGAGCATAGAAAACATGTACAAATATGTGGATGTATACATAAATATATACACACACAACTACATAGAAAATCTGTGGCTTCTGGAATAAGAGCAGACTAAGAGAACCTGAAACTCTCCCACTACAAATTCTGAGAAAAGCTAAATAAAATGTTTAAAAATTCTTTGAAATTTATATCTGAGCCTACAAGAAAAAAAAAAAAAAGGGAAATCCCTAGATCCCTGAAATGAAGAAGGAACTGAAAACCAGATCAGTAAGCTTATAAATGGACATTGGCTGCCCTTGGGGTGCAGAATATGGGTTCCTGCAACCAGGGCCTTTGGCTTGTAGGACTGGAGTATGTGAAATGAGCTGGAGTTTACATGATGTGGAGAGTGAATTTGATGTATCTGCAAAAGCCAGGACATTCAGAGGCTGACGCTGTAATCTCAGTGAAAAGACAAAGAGGAAAAAATCTATACAGTGGCTAAAGGCTCTAAAAGGAAATTTTTCTGTTTCTATGTGGTTTTTGGTGAAAAAAAGTCTGACCTGAGAAAATGAAACTATAGACCTATGACTGTATAGGCTTGATATCCAAATTTATATTGCCCACATAGTCCAGGACTTCAAAATGCATAATAAATGATGTAAAACTTAGTGATAAATTGTCAAGCAGTGATATAAACAATAACAGCACCAACAAAATGATGACTACTCTAGGGCTGTAATTTCAAGGTGGAATTAAAGTAGAAGGAAATGATGATATGTAGGAGAGTTTACTGATTTAAAAGTTCTAGTGTTCTTCTATCATGTATGAAGAAGTTAGAAATATTGGTTAAATTTAGATTTTGTTGATTAATCATGTATGTAGAATTTTAAGAGTAATCCTCAAAATATAGAAATAAAAAAAACAACTTCAAAACCAGAAGAAAACAAAGAGGAAGTAGAAAATATGATAAGTCCAGAAGAATTTTAGAAAAGCAAAAGCAGCAATGAAAAGGGTCAATAGGTAGCACAACATAAAATTATAGAAATAGATCAGCCAAATAGATCAGTAATCGTGATAAATGTAAACAGGCTAAATTCACAAGTTCAAATACAGAGGCTCAGATTATATTTAAAAACTCCCACAATTCTATAATCTAGATATATGATGGCTTCAAAGTACAGTGTCACAAATATTTGAAAATAAAATGCTGGTGAAAGTGATACCATGAGAACACTAACACAAAGAAAGCTTAATATCAAATAAAGCAGACTTTAAAACACCCCCCACACACACATTATTATAAAGAAGGTTATTACAATAAAAAGCAATAGAAAAGAACAATTTTTGAGAAAGGTATTACAACACAGTATCAAAGTATATAACCCCCAAATTGAAGAACTCCAAGGAGAAATTGATAAATCAGCAACCACACAGTAGGAAATTTTACCACATATATTGCTTAGAAATTGATAGTTCAAGAAGAGAAAAAACAAGTTAGGACATAGAAATCTTGACTAATACAATTAGTATAGTAGATCTTACGGATTTCTTAAAACCCTATATCCATCAATTAGAAAATATATGTTGATTTTAAGGGCAATTGTAGCATTTACAAAAGTTGATTGCTTGGAGTGAATTGATTAGGGGTGGAGCTCAGGGATCCGTTGTTTTAAAGTTCCCCAAGAGATTCTAATGTGAGTTGGGATTGAGAAACACTATAAAACAGCAATTAAAAATGAATGTACCAAGTGCTCATCACAATAAATGTACTCTTACTCCCCTTCACCTATTTCACCCATCCCCCCACCTGCCTCCTCTCTGGCAATCACCAGTTTGTTCTCTATATTTAAGAGTCTGTTTTTTGTCTCTTTTTTTCTTTGTTCATTTGTTTTGATTCTTAAATTCCAGATATAAGTGAAATGATATGGTATTTATCTTTTCCTGATTATTTCACTTAGCATTATACTCTCTAGATCCATCTATGTTGTTACAAATGACAAGATTTCATTCTTTTCTAATGGCTGAGTAATATCACATTGTATTTATACACCACATCTTTATCCATTCCTCTATGGATGGACACTTGGGCTGCTTCCATATTTTGACTATTGTAAATAATGCTGCAATAAAAATAGGGGTGAATATATCTTCTCAAATTAGTGTTTCTGTTCACTATATTGTACATCTGAAACTAATATACAACTGTATGTTAATTATACTGGAATTTTAAAAATAAATGAATAAAATTTTTGAAAAAATTAATGCACTAGGGGTGTCTGGGTGACTCAGTTGGTTAAGCAAATGACTTCAGCTCAGGTCATGATCTCAGGATCCTGGGAATGAGCTCCATATTGGGGTCTGTGCTCAGCGGAGAGTCTGGTTGTCCCTCTGCCCCTCTCCCCACTAATGCTCTTTCTCTCTCTCTCTCAAACAAATGAATAAAATCGAAAAAAAAATGAACACACTATTTTTTCATATATTGATAATGGATACATCTCTTGAAGCTAATGTTAAGAAAAAAATCCAGTTGTAAAAGGAGCATATACTATATTTATATCATTTGAAAACACAGAACAATGGTTCTGTTATTTCTAAAAAATAAATAAAACAAATACAGCAAAGTATCAACATGTTTAAATCTGGTCATAGGTGTGTGGATAGCTGTTATATGATTTTTGTACTTTTGTATATTTGAAATATTTCATATTTTAAAAATTGAACAAAAAATAAATTCATAGATGAATTAGATTCATGTCCATGGGTAATTCAGAGTCAGTTTGTTGACCAGGGAAGAAGATATAACCGACCTTTTTTATAGAATTTTACAGAATGACATTATCTTGGTGATTCTACCATGGACCTAGATCTTTCAGGCTCAAAATTTTGATTTGATAGCAAATCAATTCACAGTGCAAAAAAGCATTCAGCGACCTAAATATTCCTGCTGTTGGACACCTTCTCAGGCTTATAGAATGTTGGAAGAGAAGTCCTAAGGGGAAGTTTGTTTAATGCATACCAAAGTACACTAAGTGGAATTGTTTAAACAATGATTTTGTTTAACAGCATCAGGCTCTGATTAACACCTGACGCAGCTGTCTCATAATTGGATTGACCTTGGCAATGTGACTGGAAATTCTTCAAGTTCATTTGCAAAGTTTCTCTCTCCTCTGGACAGAGCTGGAAGGGCAGAGTCTACATTTGAGTTTGTGAATGTCATTTTTTAGGTATTCAAGGCTGAACAATACCTCTCCATTCCTTCTACTTCCAAGTATCTTTAGATTGATTAATAGAAGTTCTACTCTGCAAAGGCTTGAGACATTCTATCTCCTTGCAGTAACTTTCCACTTCTTAGCTTTGATCAAATTTAGGTTGGTTTCATAATTTGCTTCTTTTATTTCCAAAGAACTTAAGGGATAACGTTGGACTGTATGTCCCAAGGGATGACACAGTGACCATAGTACTTTCCTGCTTAAAACACTTTTATGGCTCCCTCTTTCCTGGGTTAAGGCTCAAGCTCCCTACAATGACAGGACCTGGTTCCTGCTTATAGCTACAGTCTTCTCCTCTGTCCTTTTTGGTCAAGCACTCTACACTCAGCAATGTTGCATTAATCCTACTTCTTGTTTCCCATACACTGTGCTATTTCTCTCCTCTGCCTTGGCTCCACTTGCCTAGAGGGCTAACCCATTCCCTGCTCTCTTCACTTGCTAGATGCTACCTGATGTGCACTACTCACTCAGATGTTACCTTCACTAGGGAGCCTCTGCTACCCTCCACACCTCCCACCTTGAACTCACCACCCTTCCTCTGGACCCCATAGACACTTCCGAAGGCTTCAATTTTGGCACTTAGCACACAGTGTTTGAAAATTTCTGTGTATGTCTGTCTTCCCAACTGGATCGGTTGCTCCAACAAATGCAAGAATCATGTCATTTTAATTGTCTATCCTGTAATGTCCTCAATGCTGGTCACTAACTATTTCTAACTCCCTGCTTCATGGTAGGATTGTACTTCTGATCCCTCTGAAGCCATGTGACTGGTTCTGGCCAATGATTTATGTGTGAAAGTGATTTGTTTAAGTCCTGGGCCAGAAAAGTGAATTGCCAGTTGGACACCTTCTAGAATACCCTGGCTGTTCCCTTGGCTGACTGGCAATATACTGGTACTGACTGCTCTGTCAACCTAATCCCAGAGTGAGGATGATGAAGATGGCAAACAGATCCCCAGAGAACCTATGGTGCACATTTAGCATGAATATAAAATAAACTTTCTCTGTTTTAAACCACTATGATGCGGGCTTGTGTGATACCACAATATGAGCAAGTCTATCCTGACTGATATATATCCCCAGCGTTTGGCATGGCGTGGGCACCTGTAGGTGCTTAATAAATGTTTACTGAAAAAAACTCAACTACTCTAGGAGAAAATTTAATCAACTAGTGTTTGTGAAACTACCAGGCATCCAGTAGGCACTTATTAAATATTAATTGGATCTACAGGAGACATCTATATTTTGGGCTTCTTTTTAAATAGTTACTTCAGTTGGGTGTGAGGATAAGTGTCTGCTGGAATGAAAATTAATTACTAAGTTAGAAACAGTCATCGGGAAGAAAAGGAATATCATTTATAGCCAAAGATAAAAAGTGCTTAGGGAACACATTTTGCAAGTAGAATATGTAATATCCCAAATTAAACAAGCATCCTATTAAAAAAGAGTCAGCATTTGAAATTCTGTCCCAGGTCTCTTGTACTCCTGGCAGAATGTATAATTTGTTTTATAATCATTCATTTAGCTCTTCAGTGCCCTTTCCAGATTCTACAGGTTTTTCTAAGGTAGAAAAAGACTCATTTATGATCAGCAGTAGGGGACTGGAGGGAAGGGGGGATAAAGCATGGAAAATGTTTATTTTGAATCATTTTCTTGGCTTCTCTCGTTGTTGTTGCTGCTTGCGAGAGCAGCATGGCAGCTGAAACTGGATTCTTGATAGCTGAACAAGTAAAGCTAATTAATAAATAAGCAGCCACTAATGTTTACTGAGTAGGTGATAATGTTCTAAGAATTCACAGAGTGCAAAAGATAAATAAAACTCCCACAAGAAACTTAGAAAATGCCTAGATTAACTGCACAAGAAGCCACTTGTAAAGGTACAAGGGATCTTTATTGATCTGTGCTGGACAAAGACCAGGTGTATGTGTTAGCAAGTGTGAACATGTATTTTCCTTCTGTGCAAAGCAGAGTGCTTGTATGTGTGAACTAGTAACTTTCACACTGCTTTTCTCCTCCAGGAAGAAGGGCTGCAAGGTCCTGGGAAAACAAGAACGGCGCTCCAAACCTCAGACAGTTCACAGAAACAGGAAGGAAGATGCTCTTTGAACATATGAAAATGTTTAAGACCTTACTTTTAATAACAGAAATATACACAAAAACTTCACTGAGATACAATTTTCTTACCTATCAGATTGGCAAAAGTGTAAAAGACTGACAATATATTTTGTTGGTGAGGTTGTGGTGAAACAGGCAAAATCTTATACATTGCTGGGGGAATGCAAAATGGTACAGATCCCATGGATGGGAATTTGACATATTTAGTAAAATTACATATGCATTTGCCCTTTGATCTGGTCATCTAACTCCTAGGAATTTATCCTAATAATATGTTGGAAAAGTACAAAAACGCTTTTATATATGACTATACACTGTAGAATTTTTTATAATAGTAAAAGATTGGAAACTAATTGAATAAACTATGGTACGCCCTCCCAATGGAACACTATGCAGCTATAAACAGGAAGGTTATCTCTATATACTGCCATGGAGTTATCAGCTCAATAAGATATTTATTAAAAAAAAAAATTAAGTGGGCGCCTGGGTGGCTCAGTTGGTTAAACGACTGCCTTCGGCTCAGGTCATGATCCTGGAGTCCCGGGATCGAGTCCCGCATCGGGCTCCCTGCTCGGCAGGGAGTCTGCTTCTCCCTCTGACCCTCCTCCTTCTCGTGCTCTCTGTCTCTCATTCTCTCTGTCTCAAATAAATAAATAAAATCTTTAAAAAAAAAATTAAGATGGCAAAGTGTAATAGTAGTCTAACATTTATCTAAGGAAGGGTGATATGAGTATATGTGTGTTTACTTGCTGATAATTAAAGAACCATAAAATAAATAAAATAATTACTTAAAGGAATAAGAAGGAGGAGGATAAAGAGGATAGAGCTAGAAGTTAGACTTTTCTGAATGTACTTTGTTTTGTAGATATAACATTGGTACAATGTAAATGTCTTATATAATGACAAAAATTAAATCCAAATTAAAGAAGCAATTCCTTAAAATAAGAAACAAGTTATTTAAAATGATCATATAACTATATTATAGCCCTAGTGTGATAAACTGTGAAGATAAAAAGAACTGCAAAAAAAAAAATCCCAAAAAACCCCAATAACAACAAACAACTTAATGATGGCACTGTCTGTAGTATTCCCTGAAATGGTTACATGTATTATAGTATAAAGCAAATAAATGATGATGTTAAAGAGATTAGAAACTAAGATTTGCCATGTAAGAGGAGAAAGGATACAAAATCACAGAAGCAAAGTCTTGTAATCCTAAAGTTGATTTAAAAATAACAATATGAATTTATGATGTATTAAAAAAATACTTCTTGCCTGGTTCTGTCAACCCAATAGCAGTAAACACCCCTTGTGTCCACACTATAGCATCTAAAGAACATTTTCCGGTAAAAGGAACCAGGGCTTTTGGAAAAGTGGATGTTCCAGGTCTAAAGGCAGGAAATGGACAAGAAGAGCCTGGTATCTTGTCATATTAGATTGCAGGGAAGTTATCAAAGACTATTAGGCTTGTGTCAAACTTTCTCAGGAGCCAACTAAAGCTAATTGGCCATCTTTGGAGGATGCGAAGGACCAACTCAGTGTCCTGAATTATTCACAAGTAGAAGGAGAAAGTTAAGCATTTATCTTTCCTTTCAGGAGCCAACTCTATTTCTGGGTAAGCAAGTAGTTAATGAGAAGAATTTTCTCTTTATAGGAGTATTCCAACTAATAAGGAAGAATGACAGAACTGGGATAGCACTATTTTACAACTTCTAATGGAAATAATGGATCTAGGTGATAACCATCAATAGCTGCTAATACCACGAAAAGAGAGACAACCAGTGGGTGCACACAACACCACCTATGAAGTATTCTTGTAAAAAGATTAAATCTGAATTGAACTCAGCTTCTAGGTTGAACATCAATTTACATAGGAAGTTGAATAGACAAAACTGAAACAAAACCGTGAGAATGCAATCAGCCAAATCCAGAAGGTGAGACTCCAAGGTCAAACAAACCAGTTTATTCAACAAATGCATTAAAAAAAAAAAAAAGACTATGTATAGATGAAAATAGCCTTAAGGTCAATATCAAACAGATGATACTGTCCTCTGTTTAGATCCTAATTTGAACAAATCAAAATAAACAACATTAAAAATTATGTGCAAATCTAGTTAGTCTTCAAATTTTTCTGGTCATCCTATGAAAATGAACATGGTCTGGATATATTTGGTGATTTTAAAGAACTGTTCATTTTTGGAGCTATAACACTGATAATGTGGTTAGGTTTAAAACCCTACTCCCCAAGGTTTTATAAGTTTATATTGAAATCTTTATGGATGAAATGATATGTCTGTGATTTCCTTCAGAATAAATCCTAAGTATGAGTATGTTGGAGAAGTAGGGGAAAATTTGGCAGTGGATGGAGCTATAGATAAAATAAGAGGGACAATGAGTTACAGGCTATCGTAGCTGAGTGTCTATGTGTTGTTTGTTACGTTGAGTATTTCTGGATTGTATTTGTTCAAGACAGTGCCTGACAAATAGTAAGCACTCAGTGGATGGGTCTCCGAGGGGATCTGGGGCTTGGACATTCTGGAGTTCTGGGAGACAGTATAGAGTATCTTCCCTTGTGGATCCTAGATAATCCATGTGTAAAAAAAAGAGAGGAGACTTTTTTTTTTTTAAATCATAGTAACAGACTACCCGCATTGTTCTGTACCTTACTTTTTGTCACTTAATAATATCTCTTGGTAATTGTTCCATATCAGTGCCCAGAGAGCTTCCTCATTCTGGGTTTTTTTTTTTTTCTTGCAACTGTTCTGTTTTCCACTTATGGTTATGCTATATTATATTTAACCCACTCTTTACTGAGTGCATGTAATATCCCATTTGTTTTTTCATTTTGAGTGCAGTATTTAAGAACTCATTCCAATAGGATGCAGGAAGGTTTTATTTCCCACAAAGAGCTCCATGGCTCCATAACTTGCTCAACTGTCAGAAACAAATCAAGACACTTTCTTGACAGTTGTATACCCCCCCCCACCATCAAATGAGTGCACTCCACAACTCTCCCATAAATAACAATTAAATCAACTTATTTTTGAGTAAGCACCTTGGGAGACACACCCCTTGAGTGTGGGTTTAGTTTGGTTTGATCGGGGTGTGTGTCGGGTGGGTGGGGCAGGATGGATAGTTCTTTATTGTTGTTTGTCATGTTTGAATTCAGATCTTCTTTACTAGCGGGGGCCAGAGTCTTCAAGCTTCCAACAGGAGTTTCTAGAGCCCCTGAACCTTCAGAGAATGATATCAAAGCTCTTGGCAGGTGTAAGAGAGTCAAAGGAAGTGTCTTTACATAGGGCTGCTTGGAAATGGGGCAAGTAGCTAGGTAAAAAAAGTGCAAAAGCAGAAAATGGCCCAGGGTATTTTTAAACCTCTTACAAATAGGAGCAAACCCAAATTTAACACTGGCTCGTTGTTTAATGTGGCTTTCTCTTTCACCCACCTTCTCTTCAAAGGGATAGTTTTTTCCTCTCTCTGCTGCAATATACATGGGCTCAGTTAGTAACTACTCAACTCCAACGGGCAAAGCAAGTGAACGCTTGTGAGAACTGCACTCAAAAAGCAAAGGAAGCTGAAGTTAAAACCACACCTCCTTCCCCTCCAGGTGACAAAGATAACCTTCCCTGGTCTGGCCTCAACGTTCCAGCAGTAAGCAAGCTGAAGCGAAGGGCAGGAAAGAGAAAGCAGAACTGGGGGTCCTCCCCACCTGCCCAATTCGCTTACTCCCCTGTCTCCTGGCCTCTCCAGTTCTCCACTCCACCCAGAGCGTGCCCGGTGCGGAGACAGCAGGGGAACTTGCAGCACCAGGTCCCTTAAACCTGTTTTTTCTTCTCTCAAAGTAGCTCTTAGAAAGGGTAGTGATAAAAATGCATTCGCATTATGGTATAGAAAGATACCATAGAGGCATCTATAGTATAGATAATTAATGAGCTTTTATGTATGATTCCTTCCGGGGATACTCTTAAGACAAATGGCTCTTCGGGGGCATGACAGGCATCAGGGATTCATGAATGGGAGATAGTTTGGGTAGAGGGTGCTCTAGATTCTAAAATCATATGAATGGCTACCTACACATGTATGCAAAAACACAGCAGTCTACAGCCCTACACACATTTAAAACATGCATAAAACACTCCCTGTTAAGTGACCTGGATTCCTACACTCCTGTGCAGACAGGCAAAGGACCTTGATTTGAGTGAAACTGGCACATAGATGCAATGACCAGGGCCCAGGCCATCTGAGCCCATCCATCCCTGGCATGCTGGGTCACTTTAGCCTCCAAGTCTTGGAATTTGCGTAGTATGAAGTTACATCAAGGTGCTTAGGTCAGAAGCCTGGTGATACTCCTCAATATAAAAATACTCATCCATTTCATTCATTCACCTATTCACATTCAACATTTTATGTGGCCCAGAACATAGTGCGATCTATTTGGATCTGAATCTCTGCCTTGCATCGGCCACTGTATTCTGGGACCCTCAGTTTGGAACAGAAGCCACGAAGGGTATACTCAGACTTGCCCTGCTGATTAATTCATAAAATAGATAACTCCCTGGCTTTAATCCCTGAAACTAAGTAACTTCAAGGTTTGGAGTGAGAAGGTACTCAAACTGAAAATGTATGCAAAGCAGCATTCAGAGGAGAAGAACTAGCAGATTACAAGTAAGTAAGTAAACCCACAGGCCGTCTTGTGCATTCTCCTTTGCCCTTGTCTGGGAGCCACTTTCTTGCAGCCTGGCTTTCTGTAGCTGTCAAAACCCCAACCTTAAAACTATTGGCTTAGTGATTAGACTCTGGGTTTTGGGGTCAGGAAGTTAGGTCAGGGAGGGGGGTGGAGTTTTTCTGTGGCTGTCTGAGCAACTGTAGAAGAACTGTTTGATTTTTGCAGGCTTCAGAAATGATAACCACCTCCAGTGGGCCTCTGGTAGGTGATAGGCCATGGTGGCAGTACCTTTCTACCTATCTTTGAAGAATGTGAGACTGGGTCAGCTATTTGACATTCAGAGGGGCAGCTCTGAAAGGGGACCAAGCACCCAAGGCCACATAAATGTCTGATGCAAAGGAGGGTAACAAAAGGGGTCCAGGCCTTCACATGCTAGCTCCTCCCTAGGCTCTGACAGATTCTGGACGAGTGCTCTAGTGACCTGACTTTAAAGCACTCAGGATCCTTTAAATTCTCACTATGAAGAGCAAAAGAACATGAGTTTCAGGAGAAATCTGTGGACAGATGCCAGAATGATGTCATTGAATGTCAAGGTTGTGACATTAAGGTTAACAGAAGTCTTTTACTCTCTAGCCATTCTGACAGAGGAAAATGCATCCAAGAGAATCCTATTTTCTGAGACCCAATTAAGGAAAACAGTAGATTAAGTCAAATCTCTTCATAAGAAGGTGAGAATAAATGCCCCTCTTTCCTAAAGCCTGATAGTGAGCTGACAGGCACTCTCCCCCACCCACATTACACAAGAAGCCCAGGGTTAAAACATGAATAAACACAGGGGTCTGTAATTTCCTTGTTTCAAGAGACGATTATGGCGATGTCTCAGAGTGGTGGAGTCAGCATGCAAACAGGAATAATGTCTGGGCAGGATAATCTGGGTGGTAGTTCTGAGAAAAAGACACAGGGAAACAGGAAGCCTTCCTTCCAAGGAGGAAGAGCTGGGAAGGGCCCATCAGCAGGACTGAGAGGGCTTCTGGGCCTCAGAGAGGAGAACCACACAGTAGAATTCCTAGGGCGAAGTTCTTCAGGATTTGGTGAAACAGAGGAAACCCTCCTTTCAATCCTAGCCAAGGAGGGATTTTTGGGGGAAAAACTTGCTCCTCTAGTCACTAAAGGGAGTTGACAGCATAGTCTACATGGGACTGGAAGATAGATCAGGATTTGAATAAAGAAATTGCAACCCTGAGGTGAGGATAAGGTTCCAGACCAGCTCCATTCAACAGAAATACAATGTGAGCTACATATATACGTTTAAATCGTCTAGTGGCCACATTTTAAAAAGTAAGAAGAAGTAGGTAAAATTAGTTTTATGAATATATTTTACTTAGCTCAATATATCCAAAATATTACCATTAACACATAACCAATATAAGTAATATCTGAGATATTTTACACTAATTTTAATGTTAGGTTAATTAAGATTAGTTTAAAAAAATTTGGTTCCTCATTTGCATTAACTGCATACATTTCAAGTACTCAATAGCACACGTGACTAGTGGACAGTGCAGGTCTAGAACAAGGGCCCTCAAATTATGGAACATTTTGGCACTTTAAATTTGGATCCAGAAAACTGAATTATATGAATATCTATGTTTTTCCTGAACTTCAGAGTTTATTTTCTCTTGTAAAATTTAGTTGTGTATGTTTGAACAACCATGTGTGGGACTGTGGTGTCCAAGGTGGAGAGTCTATCCTTCGGGAGATTTTTAAGAATGTGGGAAAGGGTCAGAAATGTAGCTGTCATTATTAGTCAGGATAGACTAAATGTTGGTGGTTTTACCCAACAGAAGTTGGGTATGCATCCAACCTGGGCTGGTGAAGAGGGGATTTGGAGGGATGTAGAGAGTGCTCTGCAGGCTTGCTCCTGATCCAATCTGAGAGAGTTTGCTGTCTGAAACACTGGGGGTCACCACAGTAGAGGAGAAGAGTGCTCTGGACAGGCTCACAACTAAATGATGGACCCAGTAGTGACACGAGTCACTTCCCCTCATCGGCTAGAACCAGTTTCCTCGTCACACCCAATCCCAAAATGACCAGGAAGTGTAATTCTGCAATGTACCCAAAAGTCAAGCAGAGAGGTGGAAAACTTGGTGAACAGGACTTGTGACTATATTCTTGACCTTGGCTTGTTGTTGTGAAGCAAATTCAAATTATATCCAGGGATAGAAAGGAGCTCGATGTTGTGCTTTGTGGAGGGGAAGGCCCAGAAAGACACATTTTCAGGTAGGTGAGGTTCAAATAGGAGACACAGGGGAGCAGTATTCTTTTTCCTTCCTCTGACAAGAAATCAGAGATGCAGCTTCTTAATTGTTCTGGGACAAGAGCAACAATCTCTCTTCAGATACTAGATATGGTCAAGGAGCAGAAGTAAACACAAAGGCATTGCCTGTGTTTGGGGAGCAAATTCATCCCAAGCGTTAAACAATAAAAAAATAACCAAGCTCAGATATATTTTCAAAGATAGTGTGCTGACATTAATAAGGGGAAAGGAGATTATTTAAAATGGAAAATATTGCCTTGTTTATTTTTGAATCACAGAATCATCATTTTTGCAGCAGGAAATCTTAACCTCATTTTATAGATTAGAAAATCAGGTAAAAGAGGTTAGATGCATTGCATGAGATGAGTGCCTTGTAAGTCATTGGCCTGGTTGCCATTTAGTGCTGAACTCCTAACTCCCTGATTAAAGTTTTTTTTTCTATCTTGGTGACATAATTTACATATTGGCAGAATCGGCGGGTCCTCATTATTTCCTGCCTTTCTCTTCATTTCTAGCTCTGTCTTCACGTCTCAATAGATGGAGATAGATGTGAGCTTCATGAGTTCAAGGACCAAAAATCTCTATTTTCTTTAATTAACATTTCTCTTTGTAGACAAAAAATAAAGCTCGGGATCAGTTATGGGCCTAATTATATGGCCCCTCTCTACCACCCCCTCATTCATATGTCAAAGCCAAAACCCCCAGTGTGGCTGTAACTGGAGATAGGGCCTTTAAAGAGATAAATAAGGTCAAATCAGGTCATAAGGGTGGGGCCCTAATCCTGTAGGACTGGTGTCCTTCTAAGAGGAAGGACTCTCTGCACACACAGAGGAACAGCCATATTTAAGTCTCTGGTGTTTTGTTATGACAACCCACGCTGACTAATACAGGGCCCATCCCACAATTCTTCCTCTAGTCATACAGAATGTCTTACTAGGGTAGAGTGAACAGGATATTTCACTGATGCGTTCAATTGCTACCTGAATTCAACCTGGCCTATGTTTGTGGTTGGCACTGTATTGGGTGCTGAAGGGAACATGAAGTACAAGACACTATCTTCAAAAAGTGTAGAGGTGGAGATATAGATGTGGTCTAAAAACAATACTGTGGGTCCAGAAAAATGAATTCTGACTGGGAAGTTGAGAAGCTTCCATAGAGGAGACAGCAGTGGTTAGGTAGGGCTTCTTCCCTCAGCACTCCCATCCCAAATTGTCCTTTCAGTTTGGTTTATTTGTATGGCATCCACACATACATACCATTTCTCAGTGAAACCAACAGGAGCATATTTATTAAAGAAAAAGAAACTAGCATTTATTGAGCACCAACTATGTATAAAGAGCTTATAGATTTTATTTCATAGAAACCTACAATATCTCAATTTTGTATTTTTTTAAGAGGTTTATTTATTTGAGAGAGAGAGAGAAAGAGCATGGGCAGGGCAGGGGCAGAGGGAGAGGGGGAGAATCTCAAGCAGATTCCCTGCCAAGGGTGGAGCCCATGGTGGGGGGAGGGGGCTCAATTTCACAACCCTGAGATCATGACCTGAGCTGAAATCAAGTCACATGCTTAACTGACTGAGCCACCCAGGTGCCCCAATTTTGTATTTTTACACCCACTTTGCAGATGAGAAAACAGACTTAAGGTGAATTGCCTAAAGAGGATAAGCTTATTAGTGATAGAGCTGAGATTTGAATCCAGATCCATTTGACGCCAAAAAACCCCAGCATATTGCCCCTATAAAGTAAAAGATGTTGCTGCTAAATATGTCATAAATATTTCTCAAAGATCAGTTAATTGGTGGACCTGACATTTCATTTTACCTATAGGTTTATTTATTTATCTTCTCAAATTTAGAAGTTCTTGCCACCGTTGTTTTCCACTGATGTATCCCGAGTGCCTTTATTACTGCCTGGCACATAGTACTTAATACTTATTGAATAAATAATTGCTTTTATTTATTTATTTATTTTTAATTTTATTTTATTATGTTTTGTTAATCACCATACATTACATCATTAGTTTTTGATGTAGTGTTCCATGATTCATTGTTTGTGCATAACACCCAGTGCTCCATGCAGAACGTGCCCTCTTTAATACCCATCACTAGGCTAACCCATCCCCCCACACTCCTTCCCTCTAGAACTCTCAGTTTGTTTCTCAGAGTCCATAGTCTCTCATGGTTCATCTTCCCCTCCAATTTCCCCCCCTTCATTTTTCCCTTCCTGCTTTCTTCTTCTTTTTTTTCTTTTTTTTA
The DNA here is from genome assembly GCF_029215605.1 of Mirounga angustirostris. Lineage (NCBI taxonomy): Eukaryota > Metazoa > Chordata > Mammalia > Carnivora > Phocidae > Mirounga > Mirounga angustirostris. Next base: position 64,424,544 of record NW_026991717.1, on the reverse strand, counting down.
ACATATAATGTATTATTTGTTTCAGAGGTACAGGGCTGTGATTCATCAGTCTTACACAATTCACAGCACTCACCATAGCACATACCCTCCCCAATGTCTATCACCCAGCCACCCCATCCCTCCCACCCCCCACCACTCCAGCAACCCTCAGTTTGTTTCCTGAGATTAAGAATTCCTCATATCAGTGAGATCATATGATACATATCTTTCTCTGATTGACTTATTTCGCTTAGCATAATACCCTCTAGTTCCATCTTGCCATTTGCAAACGACGTGGATGGAAATAATTGCTTTTAGTTCTTTAAAAGGATGTAAAATGTAGCTTTTGGAACAATAAATAGATACTAGTTCAACTGATCCCTTTACTTGATTGAAATGTAAGGAGGTAGGATCTTGGAAGATTGAGGTTGGTGAAGAGGTTTTCAGGCTGTTGAAAGTTTTTGAACTTCTGGAATTTGGGGAGTCACAGAGATTTGAGGAGAAAACCAACAGGCACCTGGCAAAGCCAGCCTAGAGATCAAGACAGATCTGTGGGGCTGCCTTTTTTTTTTTTTTTAATATTTATTTATTTTAGAGAGAGGGAGAGAGAGCACAGGGGGAGGGGCAGAGGGAGTACGGGAGACAGTCCTAGGCAGACTCCATGATGAGCTAGGGCCCCAGGCAGGACTCGATCTCACGACACTGAGATCGTGACCTGAACCAAAATCAAGAGCCCTCTGCCTAACCAACTGAGCCACCCAGGTGCCCCTGTGGGGCTATCTTTATAGGAGGCAGTTGAGGTTATGGAAGGACAGAGTTGAGGGAGAGTTGTAGGGTGAGGCTGGTCTTAAAAGTCTAGATTTTCTGACTTCCTGTTATTAGGAGGCAGGTACATCCCCAACTGAACTATTGTGCTTTTATTTCTCTTCAGTGTCAGCCCCAGATCAGTCCCATCTTCTATCTAACATTCTTTTCTTTATGCCCCTGTTGACACTTTTTGTCTTTTCTGGACTTAACTTCTTTCTGCAACCCCATCCTTCAAATCCAAACTGTGAAACTCTCCCTGACTTTGGCTCCAACCAATTTATCTCCTTGTGAGTTTCTGCCACTTCGCTATTAACCTAGTGATCTCCGCTTTTCTGATTGCATATCCCTACCAATACCAATAGAGTGTTTCTTTTTTTTTTTTTTTTTGGGATTTGCATCAGCTACTTTTATTTTTTTTATTTTTTTTTTTTAATTTTTTTATTCTTATGTTAATCCCCTTACATTACAACATTAGTTTTAGATGAAGTGTTCCATGATTCATTGTTTGTGCACAACACCCAGTGCTCCATGCAGAATGTGCCCTCCTAAATACCCACCACCAGGCTAACCCATCCTCCCACCCCCCTCCCCTCTAGAACCCTGTTTGTTTTTCAGAGTCCATCGTCTCTCATGGTTCGTCTACCCCTCCGATTTCCCCCGCTTCATTCTTCCCCTCCTGCTACCTTCTTCTTCTTCTTCTTTTTTTTTTTTCTTAACATATATTGCATTATTTGTTTCAGAGGTACAGATCTGAGATTCAACAGTCTTGCACAATTCACAGCGCTTACCAGAGCACATACACTCCCCAGTGTCTATCACCCAGTCCCCCCATCCCTCCCACCCCACCCCCCACTCCAACAACACTCAGTTTGTTTCCTGCGATTAAGAATTCCTCATATCAGTGAGATCATATGATACATGTCTTTCTCTGTTTGACTTATTTCACTCAACATAATACCCTCCAGTTCCATCCACGTCGTTGCAAATGGCAAGATCTCATTCCTTTTGATGGCTGCATAATATTCCATTGTATATATATACCACATCTCCAATAGAGTGTTTCTGAGCGTATCTTCTGATAACGTCCATTTACTGATTCTTTAAACTATATACATGTAACTGCTCTAAAACATTTTACAGAAATGAGAGAAATTTTAAAAGATGAGATAAAAATGAAATAAACAATATTTTAATATATTATGCTAATTGTAATGTCTTCCTGTTCTCATCAGCAAATACTTCTTCTTTTTTGATAATTTCAAAAATTTGTTGACACCTTGCCAGATCTGAAAAGATCATCCTTAAGTTTATCTCCTATTGAAGCTGATGAAGAGCTTATTCCAGAAAAGATGGAAATGTCATCCCTGCCATTTTCTTGTGGTTAACTTGTGCTAAAGTTATTAAGATTATTTTCAACCCATGGCTAATTTACAAAAAGAAAATTTCATGGCATTTGTCCACTTCGTGAGAGTTACATTATCCAGTCTTTACTAACTAGTTGACAAATCCAACCAAGTAGGGACCCAGAAGTCCATCTGTCACAATTATTGGAAAGCAGACCAGCCACTGTCAACTCTTCCTCCTTGTGAGAATTCCATTCTTCCCTCAGGACCATGACTGTGTGGCATCTGGTCTAGGCGAAGATCCTAGGGTCACCCTTCCCTTGCAGTATATGCGCCCCCTATTGGGGAACCTGGGCACTTGACTGTTTGTTGGCTTGAATTGTTCTGTTCCTGTGTGCTGCCTCTCTTTAACTTCTCAAATTGTTAGTAACTCCTTGGAGGTTAAGATGACCATGTTGTTGGTCTCTGCTGGATTGGTGACCCTGCATTAACTCTTTCCTTCTTTATCTGTGTCACCTTTTTCATGAAGCTTGAGTCAAGGGGAATCTAAGGTCCTAAGATGATTCAAGTGGCTAGCATTTCTAGTGTGATACATGTGAACAAACCCACAAGAATCAAGTCAAGTCCCTACACCAACATCTATTGTTTCTCTCTGAATTCTTCAATTTATATCTCTTTTCAAGGAAGGTACTCCCCCTTAAAAGCCTTGCAAGATCCTCACTTTATTGCTTTTAATTAGAATGTTCTATTCTTATACTCTGTCAATCTCCCTTTCTCTCTTCTCCCCCTCTACTTCTAGCTCTTTCTGCAGTACAGAATTCATTTACCTGATGAAGTTTACAAAAAAAAAAAAAAAAAGCAAAACAACCTGGGAAATTACATTTTGTTTAACTTCCCTCCCCAAAACAGCAATTCAGAAATCGCATTTTCTATGCAATCTATTTATAAGTGACTCTCTTTGGCCTGAGTCTCAGCCTTGGTGCCTAACTGAGCGCTTTCACGTCTGGTGTGGTGATTGAGGGCAGACTCACCTAAGTTCATCACTGTGTGCAGTAAAACCATAGACAATGACTGACAGCGGTTAAAAGACCCCTCACCGTGTCAAGACCCCGTGACATGGGGTCTTGTCTTGGCTCTTTCCATTCATAATGGTAGATAAGTCACTTCACTCGTCTGTGTATTTCAACGTAGACAAAATTCCAACTCCCTTCATAAGCTTGTTTTGAGGATTGTTCAGAAATGGTATAGTAAACATACTTTGAAAAAGTATAAGGTATACATTTGTATACAAGTATGCATTGGTCCAAAGCCATAAAATGTAAAATACCAAGACTGAACCCTAATGGTAACTGTGGCCTTTGAGTGAGAATCATCAATTGTAACACCTGTATCGGTCAGGTGGGGGATGTTGAAAATGGGGAGACTCTGCATGTGTGGGGGGAGGGGTATATGGGATAGCTCTGTACTTTCCTCTCAATTTTGTGGTGAACCTAAAACTGCTCTAAAAAAGGAAGTCTATTTAAAAAAAGTATCAGGTATAATACAAATGCAGGACGTCATAACACATTTTTTACCTTCTGCAAATATTCTCCATTCTTCTGCTCTTATAACCCTGGGGAATAGGCAGTACTTAAGTTTCTTCCCAGGAAGAAGTGAGATGAAGGGGAAATTGTTTCTTTTTAAATCAGTGCTTAGAGATGATTTAATGCACAGGAATATCAGTGGTGGTGCAGAGTGGCATTTTAGACCGGACTGAGGATGGTAGGGGTAAGACTGGAGACGGGAGCTCCCTTGGTCTTTGTTTTCTTATTTATTCTTCATCTATTAGCCCATTCTTTCACAGCTTCCGTGTGGTCCCTTACACAGCATACTGGCAGCTTGGGCTAAGGAAATGATACTATATCATACTACACATGTACATGACTCTTTATTCGTTGGTTAATTCAGCAGCATTTGTTAAATTCTTATCATGTGCTAGAAATTATTTAAGGTGCTTGGGAGAAAAATACCCATATATATATATAAGAGAAATTCCCTGTCTTCAAGGAGCCCCAGTTCATGACTTTTGTAGCCTTTCAAATATAATACATACACTAGATTATTTTCTCCTCAATGCTAGATTTCTGCAGAAGTCAAGTTATCAGGTTGAATGTTATAGTTGAGGTATGGGTTGTAGCATGTATGAAGGAGTTAACTTTATCCAGAGGAAATAAGCTTCTTGCAAATTGCCCCAGTTTCCATTCACTCTTTGTCTTTCATGGTGCCTACATCAACCTAGCTAAGCACCTTCCCCAAGAAATCGCCATTGCATCACTAAGTTAGGAAGCGATCAGCATGTACACTCACCTAAGACAGGCGATGTCTTTCTAGGTTGAGACTATGAAGTGGGTGGGGGGGCTGCTTGAAGATCTTTGATTTGTACTTTTTAGTAGGAAATTACTTATATTCCACAGAGTTATAAAGTATGGCATGTGTATTTTCAAAGCACTTGCCTAGTACTGAAACTACCTTATGATAGGGGCAGGGTCATTATTATGCTTCTTTCTTACCATGGGGAAATTGAGGCCTAGATGAAGTAAATGATTATCCATTGTCTGAAACTCCTAAGTTGTAGAGGTAAGACTAACATTCTTCCATAGAGATTACCCTGAAATAACAATCTGCTTCTCATCATGTGTTGCCTGTATATTTCATGCTACATCATCCATGTCATCTCGTGTCATGACAAGTCAGGCTAGTTCATTTCTTCTCATTTTTAAAATTCACAAGTATTTATAGAACACCGTTTTATGCAAGGCAGTGTTTTAATGGAGAAATGAACGTGGTATGTTCCTTTTGTTCAAAGAACTTGCAATCTGTTGTCTGTGTTTCTACTGATGCTCCTAACTCTGATGTGCCTTCAGTAAAGGCACTCACTCCTGATGGCACAACTGGGGATACTGACATGTTGGAGAACCCAAAGCTCAGCAGCAAACATCATGGTGAGTGTCTCATGGCAATGGGGCCTGCAGTGGTGACAGCAAGTGTCTAGAAGTGATAGTGTTGGCAAAGCACCATGCTTTGCTTATATCTTCTGAGCCTGGTTCTCATCCTTTCTGTCAATTCTCTGAGGTACCCAATATCTTACCAAAAATTTATTATTCTTGTTAAGTTAGCATTAGTTTCTGTTGAGTGTAACCAAGAACCCTGATATATTTTTCCAAGAAATTATATATATATATAATTGTATATAACACACACACATATTCATATGTATTTAGAAATATATATGTAAAAATAGTATATTCTAAAGAAAGATTCTACTATAAGTATGTAAAGTCCAGATTTCTATGGCCACTCACACATAGAATGCTATCTATGGGCCACCATTCCATGCTACTGCCCCTAGTCTTTAGCACTGTCCTCCTTGTCCTCTGTCCCCACCTGATCTCAGAGTCTTACATCCCCACACTCAGTGCAGACTCAGTTTGCAGGGGCAAGGCGGAGAGAGAAATTCTACTGAAGGCAGAAACTGATACTACATGAACTCTGTCCCTCTTCTGGAAGCAAACAATTGTCAATTTAAATTGTTCTAAAACCGAGCCACTGGGTAGAGATCTATTATATCTATTACCGATATATCTGGCTAGAATATGTCTATTTTACAAAAAGAGTTCCAGGGCCATTGTGAAAGGAAAGAGTTTGTAGTCAGTCTGGGAAAAGATTTTGACAAGAGATTGTCTTAGAAAACCACATAATGAGGTAGACATGTAGTGCTTGCTAGAGACAAATCAGAGTGCATTATCCGTAACAGAAAATGGCCCCAGACCTGACGTCTGAAAATTCTGGAATTTTCTATGGACCCTAGATTCATCCACTGACATCTATAGGACTTGGAATAGGCACCATTAATTTCATGTCCCACACAAGGCCTGTTCACACATCCAGAACTTTTGACCGAATCAATAGGCAAAACTGGTTTTAACTGAAGTTTCTACAGAATCTTGTTATACTCTTTATAACAGGAGGGGTTCTCGCTCATGGCTGCACATCAGAAACAGTGAGGGAGCTTTTCTAAGAACTGATGCCCAGATGTAGAGATTCTGATATAATTGGTATTAGTTGGGTGGGGGAAGACTTTTTTTTTTTTTTTAAGATTTCCCCAGGGGATTCTAATGTGAGACCAGGTTGGGTACCCACTGATATATAAGAACAAAAACATTAACAACAGCAAATGGTTGATCTGGTCAAACCTTAAAGCAAGGAGGAGAAAATGGGAGATCTTAGGGAAGGAATTTAAAACAGAATAACCCTTCAAAATAGAGTCTTTGTAAATCATGACTCTCCTATTATAGGCATGGCAAGAGCCAGTAGCTAAAATCACTGACATCCTCCGTTCTACAGATAAGAAACAGCTTTGCTTTCTTGTACTTCCTGAAGTGTCCAGCATGAAGCTGTGCTCAGAGAGCTACGTAGCTAACGTCAATACTTTGCATTTTCTCATTCATCGATCCCTCTGCTTCTAGCATTCTTCTCCATTCACTTATGGAACACACTCACCTTATTGTTCCTCAGTGGGCTTTATCTGCAGGTGGACAGACAGCTTAGGGCAAATAAATTCAAATCAAATAGCTTTGGGAAGCCCTGGAGATCTTCAGATGTGTTGAATTTAGGACTATAGTTCTCTTCGCTCAAGGAACCCACCATAAGGGCAATGCCGGCCAGTACATCTAGACAGTTGTTTTTTTTGGGGGGGGGGGTGTTTTGTTTTGTTTTGTTTTTCTCTTCTATTTTTAGTGGGGGGTGGGGGGTGGGAAGGATACCAGAGCTCTGGACGAATGCTTATAGCCCCATGGTTTGCCTAAATATGTATGCGCACACATGAACATTTCAAATGTTCGTGAATTCCCATCAAGAACAGAACTATTTAAAAATTGTAATGCTCTCCATTGACACCTCCAGCTGAAGAGCAATTTTATGGCATAATTATAATGCATTGCATAATTTGGAAAAGCTTTTGTTCTCATTGTGATTATCTTCGGAGAGCTCCTTTTTCACCTCCCCCCTTTCCACATTGACTGAAGTAAGAATATCCAACCCTTAAAGGCTGTTTTTCCTTCACAGAATAAAAGTAACGCTTTAAGATGAAGTGCATAAGAAGTGATGGGTGGGAGAGAAATTTTGGTACGTGACTCACCTCTTTCTTGCGAAGGTAATTTTTACTGTTCTTAAAAACTTTTTCTCCTAGGATTTCACTGGGGTGGAGGGGAAAGGGACCCATGGAAAAGAATTGTAGGTATCAAAAGCCCCCTGCAAGAGGTTAAAGTTACTAATTTGTTCATATTCTTGACAAGGAGAGGCCTCAGTTTGCTCATCTTTAAAATGAGGAAACTAGACAAGGTGACCCTTAAAATTAACTCCTAAATACTAGAATTCTATTTATTCTCTTCTACTCTGTAATTCTATTTATTTAATTATATTCTGTTCTGTATTCTGGGAATATAATATGGGAGGGAGCTAAGAAAAAAATTAGAAACCAAACATCAGATCAACTCTTTACAGACTTCCAGAAAATGGAACATTCTGGTTCACTTTGAATTTGTTATTTTAATGGGATAAAGGATTTTAGAATGGTAATATTTCCAAGTCCCCTAGAAATGCTGCTGATTTTGCTCTAAATGAGAGTGCCCAATTTTACTATTGGGCCATAACCAAGAGCCCTTAAAAGGGAAATAAGAGTAAATAAGATTAAAGACTTCAAAAATATACTGTCAAGCATGAGGCACCCTATATTGGGACTTGTTTAGCAGGAATAATATAAAAAGAACACTTGAAGCTTCTCTTTTTCTTACTAAGTACTGAATTTTGAAGGAGTTACTGCCTTTTTTTTTTTTTTTTCCCCGCCAGCCATATGTAGCATACCTAGAAGGTCATCATAGGGATGGTAAAAACATGAAAAATACTTGGAACATCAGGGCCCGCCACTGCCCATTGTAAATCATGAAGGCAATACCCACATACAGTGAAATATTGATTGGTACAGCAAAATTCAAAATGACAATCATCAATTTTTATTTGGTTCCTTTCTTCTCCTAGTCTCCTTCTTACAATGATAATTTTAGCTGTCCTGGTAGTTACCTCTATAACTAAATCATATGCTAGTGGTTTTGTTTCCTGATTTCTTTGCTTTGGACAATATCTGTTGTCTTCTTTCTATGAAGGGTAAGGATCAGATCGTTCCTACTGTCTCCCCATTCCCTATGACTTTTCCAATTTTGTATACTAATGCTATTGATTTTTTTGTTCTTCTCTTCATTACTTTTGGAACTTTAAATACTGTGATTTTCTCTTTATTTGATGTTCTATAAAGCCATGGACTTCTTAAATGTTCTCACTCTATCAGATTTTCTGGCCAATCCCTGCACAGAATTTACTGGCTCACTCTTCTGCTGTTAATCCTCACCCACCATTTCCTCCCATACACTATTTTAAAATGTCCTCATCCTTGACCTTAACTAAAATGTTAAGAGATGGCCATTCTTTAATCGTTTTTACCCCATGCATGCACAACACTAATATTGCTTGTTATGTATGGACTTGCCTATATCCTTTACGATGTAATCTGTGCTGGTCCTAACTTCCTACCTATCCTGATCAATTAACTGAAGGCAGATATGATTGTCATTCCTTATCTGCCCACAGAAACTCATGCAGACAGAACTCTGCACCAAATGCGCTCAGTACATGCTACTGAATAAAATAACTAAAGAGACACATTCCCACCCCCCAAATTACTGTTGACAATTTGAAGTGTCAGTCCTAAGTCACAGTTTTAGAAGAAAATGAGATTCTTTCTAGCTTAGGAGAGCACTTCGGTTCACCTTCAGAGAGTGTTAATTAACTGATTTCTAGTGTCTCCACCATCCCTTGAGAGTTAACACCTTTCCTGGCAGTCAACCAAATAGGTTGGCATTAAGCCTTGCAAGGATTAAATAAAGGCCAGGTATTTTCCACACATTGCTTTTTGGATGTGGATTTGTATTTTGTGCTGTCAGTCCAGCACAAGTTCTGATGGTTCTTGATTCCTGATCCCTCTTTTGATCCGGGTAGATGAAAGTGAGGTGCACAGATTGGAGGGGATATTGTCAGAGGAGAGGGAAAATGACTGTCTAACCCTTCTGTGGTTCTCTCCTTGCCATGGTGAGATGGAGGGGAGGAAATTGGAGACACTGGGAGATGAGGGATCTCCTGGGATGCGTATGAAAGCTTTTAATCTCTCTATTAATTAGCTCTTACCTTTTGATAAGGTTTGTTATGAAGAATTGAAAGTACTACAGAGTCTCCAATGCCTTTTTGAAATCATCAAATCAAGATTAAATTCTATATAATTCCAAGTCTTTAAACAGTGGCAATCTATGTGGTTAACAGAAAGCATCCCATTTCCTGACTATGGCGGATCATAAACTTTACTTATAAACTCTGAAAGGTGTTTCTCCTCCGCCTTATACATGTAATCTGCTCTTTGCAGGCCAGCTGCGTGATGAAGATCCACCACTGCTCTCAGGTGACCCCAGCTCAACACCCTTCCTAGCGTGGCCTTGCTCTGGCACACCCTTTGATCATGTCCGCAGTTTAAATGGGGGGTGAGCATGGGCAGGCGGCTCACGGGGGAGTTTACATTTCATGGTAATACAGGAGCCCCTTGCTCGCCCTCCCCACCTTAACCGAAAGCAATTCCCAAGCACTGGCTGAATGGACTTTTATGGGGCAAATAGATATGGGCTCTATGTACTATTTTAAAGTTTCTAGGGGGTGGTGGTAAAAGCAGGGGACTGTCTAGGGCTTAGCCAGTGTGACCACAACTATCCAAAGGGACCCAGGTGGTTCTCTCCCGCAGAAAGGGGCTTCTGAAAACGCCTGCGGTATTGTCCCAGAGTCCACAACTGCCCTATTCAAAAACATTTTCTTGTAAGTGTCAGAGAAAGTGTTATGTGGGAGGCGACACGGTGCAGCCTTACTATTGCCTCAGGAAAGCCGAGCACAACCTCCCTCAATGACGAAGAGCCTGTCTTCAGCGACCACTGAAGGAGAAGAGTTTCTAACACATTGTAATACGGAATCGCAGAGATGGAAATTGGTATTTATTGGCTTCTAATTTGCTGCCTGTCTGCCTTAATATTTATCTGAACCACAAACACGACAGAGGAAGAGCGGGGCTTCACAAAGGCTGTTTGGCTTTTCCCCCTCAAACCCTGTCGTTGCCCTCACGACAAGGATGAGGCCATTTTCCTCAGAGCAGGCTGTCTGTCTTTCCTCCAGGCTGCTGTGAAAGGGGTCACAGGGAGGGTGGTAACAGATCAATGCCTTTGGCTGCGCACTCTCTTTTCCCACAGTGATTGCCCAGGATGCCTTAAAAATAATCCCGTCTTTTCCACATGGAGTGGCTTTGCAGGTCTGGAGTCCTTAAAGCCAATTTTCATTTTTAATCTGGTTTGAGCCCATCTCATTAATCAGTCAAGGCCTCCTTTTCACACTTGCCTTGGGACACAAAGGGAACCCTGTTATGAGCTGTTAATTAGCTATTAGGGGACTGGGAAACTTCCAGTGGGTCATTATTCACACTGTTTGAGGCTAATACTTATTTAATTAGAACTATTCCTTTCCTGTCATAAATCCCTAGTTAAAATAAATTTAGCTCAAAACGTCAGCTCAGCTTAAAAAGAAACTGATGGCTAATTCAAATTCGGACTTTTTATGGGACAAATCCTCGAACAACTGCTGCCCTGCCAAGCCACGCACAGTGACTAGGAATCCATCAGAACTCACACTTAGGGGACGTGATGTGTACGTGTGTAGATGGAGAAGGCTTGGTGAGGCCAAGAAAGTGGGCTCCCCTCGGTTGGGGAACACTCCCCTGTATGTCTTCTTTAGTGTTTTGGAAAACTTTGATAAGAACCCAAATCTGCTTATGGTAGAGGAGAAGGGAGAGGAAGGGGGTAGAACAGCACCATCCTTCCTCACAGACATTCACATGCTGCACATACACAGCTTCCTATAAAGTCACACATTCTGAGAACCAGGATTAGCTGAGGCACTCAGGGAGTAGTATCCCGACTAATGCAATTTCTAGATAAACAAGGGTTCAGCAGAAAGTCTTTTGTTTCTGTTACTGAAGCTTGTGAAAAAGGAGCTTCTCTATTTTCTTCTCCTTTCAGTCATCTATTGCTGTATAACAAACCACCACAAAACTCAGCAGCTTAAAACAACCACCATTTTATTTGTGAGTCATGAACTTGGTAGGGCTCAGCCGGGTGTTTCTTTAGATCTATATGGTGTCTGATGGGGTTCACTTGGCTGTATTTGAAAAGGCTTTACCACCTGTCTGGCACTTCGGTGCTGCTCCATAGGGTGTCTCTGTCTCTCTCACTCTCATTATGGCTGGCTGGGGCTTCTTCATAGCATGGTAGTCAGAGGGTGGCTGGGCTCTGAGTAAACAGTGTCCCATGTGGCATGGTGGCAGCTGTAGAAATCTTAAAGGTCCAGGGCTGAAAGTTACCCAGTATCACTCCACTGCGTTTTGTTGGTCAAAAGGCCCCATGGCCAGCCCAGACGCAAGAGAAGGGGAAACTGACTCAGTCCCTCAATGACCTCCCAATGACAAAGAATGTGTAGCCATCTTTAATGCACTGCACAAAACCTGCCACCTTCAAAACCTGACTTTTGTCTGTTGACTGAGGATTATGTGGTGTCTCTTGACCATCATTCAAGATGTGAACGGTGAGTGCACTGTTACGTGGGTGTAGGAGATGTGACCGATCCCAGCCTCAGTTAAAGTTGCTTTCGGCTGTGAAGAACCAAAAACTTCAATCTGTTAAGGCCATATGAAAACGTGTTTGCTTCTTAGGCAGGAAATCCAGAGGTGGAGGGCTGCCTTCAGGGTTGGTTGATCCAGTACCTTAGTGATGTCATTATTCTTGTCCCTCTTCTGTGACATTTGCAGTGTTGGCTTTGTTCTAAACTCCTCTTCTTATGGCAGGAAGCCTGCCAGTAGTAACTGTGGCTGCTGGCTTCCTTGTTCACATTCCGTGGGTGAGAGAGTCATTATTTGTGGTTCTTTCTTAAGAGCAAGAAAGTTTTCAGAAGATCCCCATCACATCTCTCCCCATGTCTTATTGGCCAGAGGTGGGTCACATGCCCACTTCTGAATCAATCACTGACGAGAGGAACTGGGTCATTCCTTCCAGGCTGTCCCATCACTGACCTGAGGGTGGGAGCCGTGTCCCCAAGAGACGTGAGCTATGTGGAATGGAAAGTGAAGTTGGGATTTTATTAGGAAGAAGGAAGATGTCAAAAGATCTTTGGATAGGCAGCCAAGAATGTCATTGCATTGCTTTAAAAATAAATCCATGGCATCTATTTATATTTTTAAGCTAGAAAATGCTTTTTTTTTTTTAATTATGGATTGAGTTTAGGGAGAAATTATTATAGAATGGGCAACATTAGGAGACACACCTAGTTAGAATTCTGTTTCTGTACTGAGTGATCTCTCTAAGTCTTGGTTTTCTCTCCCTAAAGTTAAGATAAGAGGACATGCTTCTCAGGTTTGGGATTTCAAAGTGATGATATGCAGGACGCCAGGAGACAAAGTAAATAGCCCTTTGCTGGAGAGTGCACACATGGAGGGTCCCTCTGAGGGGGGAGTGGGGATTTCTGAAGGACTAAGGATAGAGGGAATGCAGAACACAGCAACTCTTCAAGGCAGAATATCAACATACCTGAAAGCCCAGAAGGTAAGCTTTTGCAGCTAGAACCATCTGGAGAGGGGAGAGATGGTGGCGCAGGGCTGGGGCAGATTCCTTTTGGGCGTTTCATCCCCCACAGCATGTTTTTTAGAAGTGAAATCAGGTTACAAAGAGCACCAAGGCAGCTTGAAAAGGAAAGTCATAAAAGAACAGGCTGCAGCTCCAGGACATGAGGTGTACTGTGTGCTTATTGGGGAAGGGGGTATGGGAGAGTGGGCCCACCTACTTGGCCTTGACGGATGGCCCGTTAGGTCATTAGCTGATGGCCTCACCTCCTTCACGCCTCCTGCCTGGGTCACAGTTCAGCCAGGGACCCAGCGGGGATGCCCCACATCCCAAACCAGGCTCGGGCCCCACTCACCCCACCTGAAGGGTGATTGTAGACCCTTCTGGCTCTCCTCCCAACAAAGCTCGGTTGTTGTTTCCCACTCTCTTGACCACCCCCCTCGCAATGCTAGCAGGGCCTTTCCACTCTACAAATGCACTTCAAAATTAAAGTAAGAGATTCTCAGGGAGGAGAAGTTTCCATCCAGGTATCGCTCAATCAGGATGGGTTTTTTTCATGCTTGTTATCTCTAGCCAATACGTCAATGTATCTGATGCCTTAAGATGTAAAATTACAAGGTAAGATCTTCTTCAAAGGTGAAAAACAAGCCCCAGATGTTTCCAACAGCAGTTAAGTAAGAGCCACAAAATGCTTTGAAAAATCTTCTCTAACTTTGTTTGATTCTAGCCAAGACAATCTAGCAAAATAACGTAAAATAAACACATTCACTTTAAAGAGTAGATTTTAATGTGGCACAAAGCTTCAGATTTCCAATATTTGAGGCAAGTTTTCTTGTGTTTTGGGGGTGATGTTAAACTTGAAATGAATGCCAGAGGCTAGCTAAATGACAACAGAAGACAGAACTCTTCATGCTGTTTATGTCAGGAAGCAGCAAGGCATCTCTGGGCGCCGTGTCCTTTCCGTCCTTCACAAAAGCTGTACGTGAGGGCCCAATACCCCATTTCACAGATGAGGAAGTGGCTTTAGGGAGTCACAGTCACGCATGTAGTCACAGACCAAGTCAATTCCAGTCCCCCGTGTGTTACACCAGCTTCCTGCTGATACGGTTCCCTTTCTGGATCCTGTTTAGCTACTAGTCAAAGGTAAGCTATGCACGCATTGGGAAATGTGGGCTCTGGCCCTAGCTCTGCCCCTCATTGACAGGGAGGCCCTGGAGAAACCCCTTGCCCTGGAAGGGCTCCAGTGGTCTCGGATTCTGCTCTCAGAGACCATGTGAAAAGCCCTGGGACAGCCCGGGTTGCGTTGACTATTTTGCATGGACATCTGCATGCTTATTGAGCCCTTTCCTGCCTCTTAGCTCTCCTGAGGGGTGTGGCTGGGCAGGATCTCATGCAAATGTCGTGGGAGGAAGAAGCCATTACAAGAATCGAACCTGTCTTGGCCCAGAGAGCCACCTTTGACCCAGCCTCCTTGGAATGAGGCACTGGAAGCACTTCTCTCAGTAAATAGCTTGGGGCTGCAATGTAGGTGGCCTTTCTGCTTTGCCCCTAAAGATCACATTGTCAACTGTCTAGATGGCAAAATAAATGAGGTTTTTGTTGAGTCAGTATCATGGATCTCTGAGAGAGATTTTGCCGTGCTTACAAGGCAATATATAAAATAAGGTCACAGGGGCACACCCTGGCTGTTTACAAACTGCAGGAGGTGGGGTCAGGGAGGGAAAGGGGTGAGATTCACTGGATGGCTTCTCTGAGACAGTAGTTTTGGGAGAAAGGGGAGGCAGTTCCAGGCATGGCAGAAATACTGATGGATTGGAGCTGAAAAGTAGGTGGGAGAGGGAAAGTGCAAAGAGCAAGCTATGGGGACAATGAAGGTGCTCGTTGAAACAGGTTGTAGACAGGGATAAGAGGTCAGCTCCAGGATGACCCACTTAATTCCTCTGTTCATCTTTTTCTTCCGAGGACAGTTGCCTGGGATGGAAACTGCATCCAGGTATCCAAGGCAGGTGGCGGGACTTCGGGTAACTTCACGCTGGAAGATGGAGGAGGACAGGTGTGTGCAGATGTAGACCAATTGAGGACATGTTCGGCTACCTGAAGGACAGCCACTTTTTCTTATAAACGATGCCTCTCTTCTCATTACTTCCTCTCTGTATTTATCCAGCTCACTGAGGGCAGCTCACGAAAGAGCTGCAGTGCTCTGGTTTTTAATTTTAGTTGCAAGCAGGACCTTGAAGGAGGCTCGGGCAAACCCTTTGGTGGCCTTGGCCTGTGTGGATGATGCGTTCCTGTTTGTGAGGGATGAAGACCTCCTATTGCCTGTGGCTAGCCAGCAGGATCTTTGGGGACCAAGGCAGGGAAGGACTCTTCCTTGTGGAGAATGCTTTGAAAATAAGAACACAAAATCCACCCTGGGTCCTGAACACTTGGCTTAGTTTTCATGGCCGCAGCTCTTTCTGAGATAGCTGGAGTGAAACCCACGTGACATTGTTGCCATACACGCTATCACAAACCACATGGACCAACTAGAATACAGTGCAGGTGGAGCCCAGCTTTGCCTGAATAAAAAACCACAAGTCATAGGAAGATGGCCTCTCCCACCTCATGGGGGATTTCCTTTAATAGTGTCCATGATATACGGCTAGTAGCTTCCTTCTGAACAGTCCCTGTGATGAGAAACTCAACGATGCTTCAGGGTGCCCCAATGACCTGTTGGAAGATGTTCCTCTTTATACAGAGCCGAAGAGTGCCTCCCAGTAATTTCCACCCACAGCTTCTAATTCTGGAACCACACGCACAAAATCTATTTCCTCTTTCAGATGACAGCCCTCTAATATTGTGTGACCGTTTTCTTGCCCCTCATTTTCTTTTCTGTTCTTTCTCGGGTCTGAATGTCTAGGTCTGGGTTCTCTCAGCTGTTCCTCACTGACTTCCGGACCCTTCTTCTGGAAGCACCCTAGGCTGTCAGCGTCCCTTGTCCTCGACAGATAACTAGCCTAGCGGCCGAGGGGCTGTGATCTCCCTAGAGCTGGTCGCTGAGCTGCTGTAATGGCTCGTCGACCCCGGAAGATGATGTTCAATGACAGAAGCTGGACACGAATGATTACAGACAGTAGGATTCCATGTATGTGGGAGTCCAAGAATAAGCAAAACAGATCCATGATGAACATCAGAAAGTGGTTCCTCTGGCCAGAGGGGGAAGGGGCACAAGGGAACTCTCCGGGGTGATGGGAAGGTTCCTTGTTTTGTTTGGGGTGGTGGCTCGTGGGTGTACAGTCGTCAAAACCCATCAAACTCACCACTGATCTGCGTGTTTCATGGTTATACCTCAAGATAAAGAAAACATGTATTTTTCATACGGCAAACCACCTTTCTTTTCCCTCGAATTCGCTTGTCACTTGTTCAGCTTGAGGTATTTATAAGATAACGAAAGTGTCCCGAATGTGTATCAAGAGCAACTGTTGGCTTTTCTATTGTTAGTCAATTAAGCGTGCACAAATTTGCCTTCTCCATCACTTGATTCGGCTTTTGTGTATTGAAAGAGGAAAAAAAAAACCCTCAAGCACAAGTAATATTTTAATGCCAATTACCTCCATAAAAACCAATTGCTCATTGGTATTTTCTTAAAATGTAAGGATTATAAAGTGATTAGCAAAATATCTCTATTGAGATGAAATAAGACTTATGTGTCCCTTGTAATGGGGCAAGCAGTACCTCTGGAACAAATGTGAATTAAATAAAAGCTAATGATAATTGCAAAATTTCTTTATAGGTGCTGCAGGGCAAAGAGTAGGTCTTTTTAAAAAGCAAATATTCTGAGACTTCCTTCTACGATTTCCGATGCTCAGAGTTTGAACATTAGCTCAACCCACCAAAGCAGCAAGAAACTGAGATTTTCCAGAGACCAGAAAGAACTCTCTCTTCAGTGAATAATTGGGACTGTTTTCAAAGTTATCCAAAATCGGATACAAAAAAGTCAAGGAAGTCCCATAACCCCAGTCTTACCATGAAGAAAACATCAGACAAATTTCAATAGAGAAGCATCCTAGGATGTATCTGCCCAATACTCCTCAAAACTATCAAGGGTCATCAAAATCAAGGAAAGTCTAAGAAACTGCAAACTCAAGACATGACAACTGAATGTAAGGTGGTATGCTGGATGGGATTCTGGAACTGAGCAAAGGCATTAGGGAAAAACTAAGAAGACCTGAATAAAACATGAACTTTAGTTAATAATAATGTACAAATATTGGTTCATTAATTATAATACATGTGCCATACTAATGTTAGATGTTAATAATAGGGGACACTGGGTGAGAGGTATATGGGAACGCTTCAGTGCTATTTTCTCAAGTTTTCTGTAAATCTAAAATTAAGTCTAGGGGTGCCTGGCTGGCTCAGTTGGTTAAGCATCTGCCTTCAGCTCAGGTCCTGATCTCAGGGTCCTGGGATTGAGCCTGTTCAGTGGGGGGCCTGCTTCTCCATCTCCTTCGTTGCTCTCTCTCTCAAATAAATAAATAAAGTCTTAAAAAAAAATTAAGTCTAAAAAAATAGGCTACTAAATGGTTTGCATAGCATGGAAAGAAGTCCAGAAGGTTACATACCAAAATATTGTCAGAAAAATAAAAAGTTTTCAGAGGTTATATATTTTCATGATAAAAGACTTTTTAAATAAATGGAAAAAAGAAGCCATGGAAGGAAGTACCCACAACCTGAACCCTTTGCAAAATCTGGGTTTGGGGGTGGGCAGTGTTAGCCCCTGATCACGTGCTCTGACTATGCTAGGTGTACGTCTGATGATTATTACACTGAGTTTTGATCCCCAAATCAAATGCTCCAGATTATGGCCAACATTTGGTAATGTCAGTCTTTTTGGTTAATAGCCATGTTAGTGGGTCAGAAATGGTTTCTTGCTGTGATCTTTTTTTTTTTTTTAAGATTTTATTTATTTTTCGACAGAGAGAGACACAGTGAGAGAGGGAACACAAGCAGGGGGAGTGGGAGAGGGAGAAGCAGGCTTCCCACAGAGCAGGGAGCCCAATGTGGGGCTCGATCCCAGGACCCTGGGATCATGACCTGAGCCGAAGGCAGATGCTTAATGACTGAGCCACCCAGGCGTCCCTCGCTGTGATCTTAATTTGTATATTTTTTAAAGATTTTATTTATTTATTTGTCAGAGAGAGAGCACAAGCAGGGGGAGAGGCAGGTAGAGGGAGAAGCAGGCTCCCCACTGAGCAGGGAGCCTGATGCGGGACTTGATCCCAGGATTCTGGGATCATGACCTGAGCCGAAGGCAGATGCTTAACTGACTGAGCCACCCAGGCACCCCTTAATTTGTATTTTTCTGAGATGACGACTAATGTCAGCAGTTTTTCTCATATTATTGCCATTTGAAGATTGGTCAAAAAGGGGCACCATCACTGTACTTCTTAGTGAGGCTGGCTTGCCTCCCGCCGGTGTACTTATGGCTTTCCTGGGGAATATAATCTCTGGGTGGATACTCCATCCTAGAGGAGAGTGTCTACTCCAGCATGCCCACCTGTCTGAATCTTTCAATCCTTTCTTCTAGCATCTGCTATGTAATTCTGACATTTCGCCCTCCCATGCATCTAGGACACAGCCTAGTAGGAAGTATGTCCCATTTCTGGGGGATCTTGCCAGGATGTTAAAATCTGTACTTCAGATCAATAAACGCCCCTGTATTCAGTGTTATGTCCTAGCCTCCTTGATCAAGTACTCTCAGAATCCAGTCCCACATGTGCCCCTGCCAGGAGGTCTAGGTGCAGCGTATCTGCTGCTGGGTTAAGCTGCAACTCCATCCCAGGATCAGGAGGGGAGGGAGAGGCCTCTGCATTGTCTCTAAGCTAGGGAGTGATCCTAGCTTTTAATGGGAGAGGTGGATCATTTCTTTAGGCTCAGAGGGTTTAGAGGAATCTGGAAATTAATTTGAGAGCTTGGAGGCAATCAACCCAGACATTCCATCTCATGAGTCAGGATTCATTTGCCCCCAACCGAATTTCTGACTTTGGCATAACAACCCTGCCTTGATTGGAGTTTTCACCTTCCTTGGGGTTTGGGCTACCCTTACTGTGAAGGCCTGGGTCTCCACATTCCTGTCCTCCCTCTGCAGGGGAGCAAACCTTCTTCATTTGCCTTCACGGAGAGCCTCTGGCTCTGTCACTTGCCTGGTCATTGCTCTCAGCCTTTTGCTGAGCTATGTTCTTTTAGTAGAACTTCAAAAGAGTATAGCAACAGGTACCCTTTCTCTGTGTCCTCAAGGTTCCTCTTTCCCAATACTTTTTTTTTTTTTTTCAAGATTTTATTTATTTGAGAGAGAGAGAGAGAGCACAAGCAGGGGGAACAACAGAGAGAGAGGCAGGCTCCCTGCTGAGCAAGGAGCCCGACGCGGGACTCGATCCCAGGACCCTGAGCTAAAGGCAGACACTTAACTGACTGAGCCACCCAGGCGCCCCAACCTATATCCTTTTTGTAGAACTTCAACAGAGTATAGTCACAGGCACCCTCTCTCTCTGTCCTCAAGGTTCCTTTTTCCCGATACTTTCTAACACCAAATAGAGAGCACGAGCTTATGCGCCCCCTTCCACCCAGGCACCATCCTAATTCACCACAGGGGAAGGTGTCCTAGTTGGATCAGGGGCTACCTGTGTTCCAGTGACCTCCAGTGATGGGTCCGCACCGTCAGCTGAGTGCTGAGCGACCCTGTTTGAAACATCATCCTATCGCCTGCTTTCTCAGACCACACCCGGTGCCAACCTTCAAGGGGAGCCCGAGATGGGCTCTAGCATATATTTTAGGGAGTGGCAACGGGGAGAGGAGAAAGCAGGACCGGGCAGTGGGAGAAGTCATTTAAAATGTTCTACTGCAAGAACACCACCATCACTTAGCACACCTAGGAAACAAAGAGAAGCAGAAAGAAGCCCCCGCACCCCCACCGCACGATCCTAACACTGCTAATCTTTTGATTGAGGACTATGTTTTATACCTTCTTATAGAAGTGTATACATAATTCCTTTTTAAAAAGTGGTTTCACACTGTACATCATGTTTCATAATCTGCTTTTCTCGTTGATATTTTATGAACAATTTTCTATGACCGTGAATATAAATCTGTTTTGTCATTTTAACGGCTGCAGAGAAAGGCTTCCACATCATATGAGAGGCTGGATGGGGTTTGTCCAGGAGGGAGGACTCTGGAACCAGACTTCCCCGGGTGGCAGTGTTAGCTCCGTATGCCCCAGCTTGCAGAGGTGGGATGAGTTGGGGAGGCTGTCTGTCCTGCAGTCAAACGCTGATGGTATCTAGTACCTGTCTTTTGGGAGGATTAGATGAGCTACCACACGTAAAGTGTTAAGAGCCTGGTGTTCAGGAAGCGCTATGTAGATGGTGTTAATGCTTTGTATGAAAGACCACTATTTATTTAACCTAAGTCCCTACTTTTTGATATTTTTGTCTGATAATGTTGTGACGAATGCCCTTCTACTTGAGGGACAATCTAGGATATTTATTTGCCTATTTCCCTCAGATAAATTCCTAGAATTAAAGTTGCTGTGTGAAAGGGCATGTGCATTTCAAAAACTTTCGATATTTGTTGCCAGATAGACCAATCAGGATGCTGCACCAATTTTCAGAACCAGCACTACTGTATGAGAACGCCCATTTCCTCCAACACAGGTCTTATCATTGATGTGAAGCTTCGTCAGTCTGCTAGGTGGGAGTAAGGTTTCGACTTTATACTTATCTAATAACTAGAGATGTTGAATTTTTTCACAGCTTTATTTGTCAATTCTACTTCTTTTGACCAACTGGCTACTCATGGCCTTTGTCTATTTTTCCAGGACAGGTTACTTTTTCTTTATGGATTTGAAACAACTCTTTATATATGAAGGATATCCCATATATTTTACAAGTCTTAAATATAAAGTTAGCTTATGAAACTTAAATATTGAAGTTTGAGCTAAGCATTAAATCGATGTTTCATATGAAAGAGATAACTGCTTTTCAGAAACCCTTTTTTAAGTGAACTAGTGAATCTAGGTAAGGGGTAAATTGGTGTTCTTTCTGCTGTTCTTTCATTTTTGTGTGTTAGTCTGAACTTATATCAAAATAGAAGTTCGAAAAATATATATAACCAAAAAGAAAGCTGCCTTGTGGGTGACTGGTGCCTGGCCAGCCCAACCACTAGCTACCTCACTATTCTCTTCTACTATGTATGTGGACACTGTAGCTAGAGATCTCATGGCCATCTCTGTGGCCAGCCTGAGACAAGTCTGTGAGCTACCTCTGCCCAGACTAGCTGCCTAGTGCTCTGCCTATCCCTGGCCCAAACCCAGGCCTGCTGGAACAATCATACCATCCTGGTCTGTTATCATGTGCTCAATACCCTGCTGGAAACGGTGAGAAATGGTAACCTTAGCTAGCCTCTTTGGTTATGGGGCCTCCTTTCCTCCCATTGGTCTTAGGAGGCCTGGCGGTGGCCATGGAGCTTGCTTTTATGTTCTCCATTCTCCCAAGTCCTTGCTTCTTACGCAAAGGCCCACTCACTCAGAGCTAAAAGGCTCATTCTTAGTCTAACTCTGTAACTAGCATATTTACTAGGTTATGCTGCAGAAATAAATTAAGGCCCAAATCTCTGTGGCTTAATTCAATAAAGATTTATGCTGCCTAGCCTCCATGAGCAGTGGAGGTCATGAAGCATGGGGATTAGTGATGGCTCTGTTCCACACAGTCACTCAGGGATGCAGGCTAGGAGAGGCCCTACCTTCTGTCACATCACTAGCTGTTACAGCAAAGAAAGTGAGAAGCATGGAGAAATTATACTCATTTTTCTCTGCTTTAGCTCTGAAGGATCACATGGGATTCCCATTCACATCCCATGGCCCTGCACTAGTCACAGGGTCCCACCTAACGGTCAGGTGGCTGGAGAATGTGGAGAAACCCACAGACCATGGGGTAAACTTTGCTGTCTCTGCCTGCTCCCAGTCGGAGTCTGGACACTGCCTCCCCTTATTGTAATTTAATTAGTTATAATATTTTGGTTAGTGTCTGTCTTCTTGCTAGATGTGGACCTTTTGAAAGCTTGGGACTCTCTTTTTTGGTTCACTACTGCGTTCTTGATGCCTTAGCAAGGCTTCTGGCGTGAAGGACACCAGCAGAACTGGTGACCTTTGATGCCATCTGGTGGTCATATCCATGTATTACAGAGCACTGTCTTTTAAATTATGTAGTGATTGAGCTCTCGAACTTCAATTCTTTTTGAGGGGTGCAAGTGGGTGTGTGGCCAAGTGGAACAGAGTGTTTGAAAGTGAGAGATGCTCCAAGATTTCAGTAGACAAACACCATAGAGTGAGAATGTCTGCAGGCCATAGGGTAGTTGTCCTCTCATTTCGTGCCCCCCGTGTCAGAGCTTCTGAGGTAGCCTGGGTTTTCACAGTTGTTGGGAGACAAAAGGACTTTCAATTTTGTACCAAACAGAATTGAAGAATCTCCCCACAGCCGATAAATCAGTTGCAAAATCAACTTGTTTATTGGTCTACCTGAACTCTGGACTGCCCACCCTCAGCACCGGGGATAGGAAACAGATGACATTAGGGACCTTCTCCCCCCAGCCCCTGCTAGTCCATCACTCCTTCAGTTCAAGTGGTTGCTGTCAAAGCTGAAAACATTCAAGGTAAAGAACACGTTCGGGAGGTTTCTAAACAATGATCTGGCTCCAAACTTGGAGATTTCTGAGAAGTGCCAGGGCCAGCTCTGCTGTGCCAGATGAAAGCTAATGACCCCAGGGGCGGGCAGAGGGTTTTAAAGAGCAAAGCTTAATTGAAGGTAATAGAGGGAGGCAGGGAAAATTGGAGAACAGTAATGGAAGGAGTGCATTAGTGAGGTTTCTGCGCTGTCATCTTTTGCCCAGAGCCTCTGGGCTCTTCTGTGTAAGTGGCCCCTTGTTCTCCAGAATCCATTATCTCCCTGGGATGCCCCGGGGATGCACTCAGTGAGATGGAAACCATGGGGCCCTGTTACTGGCCCTGGGGAGGAGGAACTGAAGGCCCACACCATTTCCCAGAATATAAGAAACAAAACAAAACATAGTTAAACAACGAAGAAAGCAAAAGAGGGAAGCTCAGCCCTCTGACTCCACAACAGGCTGAGAAGTTTGCTTTGCTTTGGGACGAACTGATGCAGCAATGGGGGATAAGCTGGTGAACAGAGAATTACATCTGTGTATTCCTTGCAGATGCCATTTTTGGAAATAATCAAGAAGAAACGATGAGAGAAAGCTCACTGAGGTGGCAGCCTTTCTGGAATTGAGGATGACAATCTTGAATTTTTAATCAATAAAAACTCACATTTCTGGGGTGGTTGGTGGGGCCAGGCAGTAGGGTAAGTACTAAGCGATGGTTTATTCCTCAGTTCTCACAGGTCTTTTGTGTTGCTATGATGTTGCTATGACCCCCATTTCATAGGGGTTTAGTGGGCTCAGGAAGGTTCTATCACTTGTCCGAAGTCATGCAGCTAGGAGGGCTCGGACCAGGACTGCACTCTAGGCCTGCGTCCCCAGGGTCCTGGCCTTCATGACGGGTTCATACAGTGGTCACTCTGTCCTTTCCTGTACCCTGAATCCCAGCTTCTAGATCTTGGCATCAGTAGAGTTCCTAGCGACTCATTTTGCCCCTCAATGCCAACTGTCCAGCACCCCTCCACTCCTCCTTGCCTAGTTAGTGATACAGAGCCACAATCAACATCATCAAAACCCATTTATTCCGCAGCGCCTGGGACTAGAGGCATAGTCATGTATGAAGGAGGGACCCTCTGTTCCCAGAAGGGATGTATTTGGCCAACCTAGGTTTTGCATGGCTGGTTCTTCTGTCTCTTCATTGCCAGTCCTCCCACTCTCTCCCCTCCCCCTCCCCAACCACCTTTTCTTGGCCTTATTCACACTTCAAAACTCTCAGCTCAAAGGAACCCAGAGAGAACCGCCAGAGGCCCCGGAGCCACCCTTTCCTGTGAGAAGGTTCTTAGAATTCTTCAAAGGATAAACCCAGCATTGCAGGGTTACAGGGTATCGCTCAAACACCAAATTAGAGTTTAGTATCTTCCTCAGTGAAATGCTTAAACTTGTTGAAACTCAGTTTTCTGAAGGTCAATTCGTGTTTGCTCTGACCTGGACAGGGAAAGTGCAAGAGGCGACTCAGACGATTAAGGTCAGCTGGGCTCAGAGCTTGCTTTCTTGCTATGTGAATAAATGTTTGCACCAACAAACACGAAAAGACTGAGGGTGGCCGGAACTCTCTGCAGACCCGTGGGAGAGAGTGCCCAGAGACAGTGCTGCGTAAGTAGGTGCTGAGGGAGGCAGCAGTGCGGCGGGAGGGGGCCCAGGGGATTTTGTCTTCTTTAGCACAGGGTAAATGTGCCTGGGAATGGCAGTGATCCTGGAGTCCAACACTGGGTCACTGTTAGGGACAGGGTTTAGGACCAGGAATTGGAAGATCAGGGCATAAGGTCTGGCTTTGTCAGTGACAGTCCAATATCCTAAGCATGTCTCTGCCTTAGTGTCCCTATTTTTGCAGGGTGGGGGGGGTAGTGCTGTTACCCTGTCTCGTAGGTTTTGTTAATGGAATCAATCAAAAGTAGTAAATTATCTGGAAATATTCTGGTCAAAGGTCTTAATACTAAGTAGATCTGATCACATTAAAGGTCTGCTTAAAAATCTTTGGCTCACTGGGCGCCTGGGTGGCTCAGTTGGTTGAGCGACTGCCTTCGGCTCAGGTCATGATCCTGGAGTCCCGGGATCGAGTCCCGCATCGGGCTCCCTGCTCGGCGGGGAGTCTGCTTCTCCCTCTGACCCTCCTCCCTCTCATGCTCTCTGTCTCTCATTCTCTCTGTCTCAAATAAATAAATCAAATCTTTAAAAAAAAAAAAAATCTTTGGCTCACAGAATACAGTCATCTTTCAGCATGACATACAAGTTTCTTCACCAGCTGACTGCAAGGCCCTATTCCTTCACCCCTGTCCCCTGCCCTGTGTGCCCACCACACCCACCTGTCTGCAGGTCATGACCAAAGATGCCTCCTCACCCTCCTGCCCAGACTGTTTCATCCGCCTCTGATGCCCTCACTTTCCTGGTTTGCTCTGGAGCTGGACGTTGGCCTTATGCCCCTCCCTCCCCAGAGCCCCGAATTCTTCTTTTATAAGCCGAATGCATCCATAAATATTATTTAGCTCATCTGAGCCTTGGTTTTCTCATCTCTCAGTTGGGAGTAATAACAATTCCCAGGGTTACACCTAGAGGTTCGGGGCGGGGGGCACTGTGAGGGGGCACAGTTGTAATCCTGGACTCGACTACTGTTACGACCCAGATGAGGGGCCTGAGAGGAAGCAGTTGGGGGGGGGTTGGGTCTGTTCAAAGCGCATCAAAACTTTAGTGGTCAGAACAAGAGACAACAGAGGAGATGGTCAAAAGATAGGGCCTTTTAAAAAATATGTTCCCTCTCCTTGATGGTAGAAGCTGCCCGTACATGCTTCTGATGTAATTTCCAGACTAGCTGAGGTGAGGGTCAAGGGGAGAAAGTTTCTGCGGCATCTGGCACAGGGCTTGATACCTGGAGCTCCATAAACAGTAGTCATGACTTCCTGTTTTGTTTAACCGTTCTTTCATCATGCGCCCCTGGCCCGTTACGCATAACTTACTATGTCACTTTCGAGAAGTTGCTTAGCCTTCGCACCTCGGTGCTGCTCAGCCGTCAGTCGGGAAGGATAAGCGCACTGACGTGTGGTACGGTCGTGACAGCTCCCTGGGGTGACATATAAAAGCCCTCAGAAGGCTCAGCACCTGGAGCGTAGGGCTGTTGCGCTCATTTGCTGTGAGCGAATCCAGCAACACGGTGACAGTGGCTGGGCCTGATAAACATTAGCTCAGTGCAAGGACACTTGGGAAGAACAAATACGATACGACGTACTCTAGGGAGGACCTAGGGAACCGTAGTCAGTGATTCTTACGCATCCGTGGGGTGCTGATTTAGGGCACTTGCTTACCTCCTGGGCTTGGCTAGATTTATGGAGAAACAGGAGGCCTTCAAGTGTAAAGATGATTAAACGTCATAGGCTCTAGCGCAGGTGAGAGGTCACGCTAGCCTTCCCTCTGGCCCTGAAATTGCTTACAGATGGGAGACTTTGGAAAGACGCCTTTTCCAAAGACCTATAGTTAGTCTGGGAGACAAGTATTGGTCATAAAGAAGAGATATGGGGGGGTTGTGTTGACACTTCTCTACTCAGAGCATGCATGTGACGTAGGGGAACGCACTGATGCTGGAGGGCGAAAAGGCATTCCTCAGCCAAGGCCACCTGGCTTCTCAGGCCCCCGGTGGCCTCACCACAGTCCACAAGTCTGCCTTTCTAGTTCCTCATTGTCAACTACTTCCCTCAAGAGGCAGCCCTGGAAGGATGATTGACCTTGAAAGAAAGAAACCAAGGGGGCAGGTGAGAGAAAGTCGGGCTAGGCCAACAGGCTGTGGAGGTGGAGAGAAGACAGAGGGAAGGTCTTCCTTCGTATAGGAAGCTGTGGCTTTAGGAGTTATGGAAGGGGTGAGGCTGGAGCTGTGCCAACTGGCAGTCCATTTCTATGGTCTCAAGCTTGCTCACCTTTCTGCATTCATAGTTCAGCCCAGTTCAGGGTCCCAAAAGATATAAAGAATCAAAAAGAATTCCTCAACTCAATTTCTTCCTCCAAAAAGATCTCCTCAGTAGAATTTGACCTGATCTTCGAGGGAAGAAGCCAAGAACCAGAGCAACCCTAGCTCAGAGCTTGGGACCTTCTAAAAGTAGGGGGATTCGCCATGACGCCACGCTGGTCTTAGCCCAAGGTGGGAAAGTACTAGGGTGTGGGATGGTGGTGATATGGAACCAAGAAGGGAGGTAGGAGGCCTGTTACTGCCAAAGTAATACAGGAGAAAGTGTTAGCAGTCCCTATTCTGGAAGCAGCTTACTCTTCATGGAAGCAGGGATACACTTTTACAGGGCTTCAGCAGGGAGAACATGAGTGGGATACACATGAGGAGGATTCAGGCTTGGGAAACGGGGCAGAAAATGCAAACTTAGAGGCCTTATAGATCATCTAGATGACTGTATTTCGAACTTGGAAGCTTCACAACCCCAGTGCCAGGAAAAGCCACTGCAAGGTTAGGATCGGAGTCTTTCCATCAGGCAGTGACTTCCATACCCAGCAAAGTGTAAAAAGCATCTTTTACTCATGTGAATGTGCATGTGAATCTATCAGGGGAAAATTCTGAGCCTGAGAAAATAGCAAGCATCAAGTCGATGTGTTCTAAAGTAAAGAATAGCAGATTAGTAATTGCAGACCAAAAAGCTCTCCTCTCCGGAGCCTGAACATGAATGCAGGCATTGTTCTTCCCTCAGGCACCCTTGTCACCTAGTGCTGGAACTTCAGAGCGTTTATACCTATTAGGGTGTGATCATCACAGCGTGTGACAAAGCCTCCAAATTATACCTTTTATAATTTTGTTATCCTTTTTGTGCCACAAAGTCTTATGCTGTGTGTTCACTTAAGGCAATTAGCTTTATCAGGAAGAAAAAAAAAGACCGGCCTTGACTGTTTTCTTTCCAGATGCTGAAATTGCCAGATCTGATGCTCTGTTCGTATCACCACGAGCGCCCCCTTCAGGCAGTTCTTCAGTACTGTTGTGGCAGAAATTTGGGGTCATCTGAATGCCGCGTGTGAGCGGAAATGTAGAACCACCGCTCCTCAAGAACACTTGTGTTTCTGGTGACTGCTTTTTACTGCAGATTTGATTATTTTATTATGACTTAATAGTAAAGAGAGCTTGTTTGGAGCTTATAATTGCTGACAGGTTTCCTCCTTGCTATCAACTTGTTCTGTGTCACTCAGGGTGGCTGAGAGTGACTTAGTCCTAATAAGGGGGTACAGGAAGGCTAAAACAAGGGATGCTATGTTCATGAAGGCATCACTCCCCCCACCCTCCAAGGTGTCCCCTGCCAGCAAATTTCAGGCGGTAGAAAGAGAAGTGGCAACCACCACCGGCATTTGGGGTTGTGTAGTGTGAGTGGCCAAGAGCCATTTAAATGAAGGGGCATTGAGCACCCCCTTCTTGGTAGCTGTTCCTGCCACCAGAAGTCTGGTTGGCCAACCTGAGGGGGTGTGATGAGGGCAGAGCGGAAGGGTATTAGTTGTCAGGGCGTGGCTTCCAGATGTAGGATTCTAGAGCCGAGGAAAGCAATGCCCTCCCAACTTCCTCCCATCTCAGGTTGGGCCTCTAGCCCAGAGCCCGAGCTGCTCTCAGCCAAGTGCTAGCTTTGTTGGAGTGGGCTGATGATTTCTTTTCTGTGTGATCTGTCACCTCCACCCTTCACGCCCTGGCTTTGGAAGCACAGCACCGAGCTAGATGAACTGCTGCTCAGGTATGGGGCCAGGATGCCCGTCAGTTCGGGGAGGCCCGGGACTGAAAGGAACAATGGGGGCAGGCCCATCGGGAGGCGGCTCCACCTGGAGCTCTGCTGGGTCTGCGGCCTCCCAGCTGAGAGCCAACACCTTGCTGACTCACTGTGATGGTGGTTGAGAAAAAAACCAGCAAACTGGTGGCTCCCATGAGCTCTGGAGCTGCAAAATATAGGTCAGGGAGCCTCAGCCGGAAAGGTCTTTAGTTGAGTGAGAAACTAACATTTTTCTGACCATCTCTCTTTTATGATGTGGAGTTACAAGGGGCTCAAGAGGACACTGAGCATTTCCATCTCTGGTCTCCTTGGTCAGGGAGAGGGGCCTGAAGCCAGGTCAGAAAAAAGGATAAAAGGCAGAAGAAGCATCTGTCTCCAGGCCTCTCTGGAATGCTGCAAGTCCTATTTTGCTTTTGTTGTCTCTCTGCTATGGATGAACCTGGGTCCAGCAGAACTGGATGGACCCTCTCCAGAGATCTCCAGTAACTTCTAGACCAGGCTGCAGCCTGCAGAACTCAGGGATGAGGTTAGGGCAGTCAAGGGGTTAGTGGGGTGTGTGGGGGGGGAGACAATCCACACTGCATTTTATATAAATGGCGCCCCCTGGAGTACTACAAAGGAGCCTGAGGACACAAGTCTCCATGTGCTGCACCCCCTACCCCAGCTTCCACCCTGGCCTAACTTCCCTAGAATTAGCGCCTAGCACTTAAATCAGCACCTGGCACTCTCCCTGGCCCCTTAAGGCACTAGATAAATACTTGTTGAATATATAATGGTGTGGTAAACAGAATAATGCCCACCCCTCCAAGGTGTTCATTTCCTAATTCCCAGAACCTATGAATATGTGACTTCACATGACAAAAGGGATTTTGTGCGTAGGATTAACATTATGGACCTTGAAATGAAGAGGTTATCCTGGGTCCTCTGGGCAGGCCCATTCTAATCATGTGTCTTAAAAGTAGACAACCTTCCCTGGGGGCAGTTGGAGAGATAAATGCGACCAAGGAAGAAGAGTCGGAGAGCTAGGAGTGTGAGAAGGATTCCACACTCTGCTGCTGGTTCTGAGATGTGAGGGGCTACACACAAAGGCCAGAGAGAGCCCTCTAAGAGCTAAAGGCAGGTCCAGTTGACAGCCAGCAAGGAAATGGGGACCCCGGTCCTACAACCTCACGGAACGGCCAACAGCTGAGTGAGCAAAGAAATGGATTCCCCCTTAGAGTTTCCATAAAGGAACAGCCCTGCTGATGCCTCGATGGTAGGCCAGGGAAACTCCTGGCCCACAGCACGGAGACATAATATATTTAAGGTAAAGTATGGTAATGTGTTTTGGCAGCCACAGAATACTAATACACATGGCTACAAAGTGGAATATATTTTATAACTGAATGTAATTTTCTTGCCTCCAACACACCTCATTCCTTGGTGGCTGCTGGTTTGCAACCCCTTTCATGGATGGCCATGTTCTGGTGGCAGGGAGGGCACCTTTCCTTCTGGCGCCCTATGCTTCCTTGTACGTCTGGGTTTACTTCTTCGCTGCTATCTGCTACCAGCATCCCCACCCACGTGGCCCCTGGGCTGGATGCTGCTAAAGGCCGCCCTCTTCATGAAGCACATAGGACTCTCCACTGCTTCCTGTCATCTCTGCTGCTCAGGGAGGCCCCTCACCCGGGGAAGGGGGTCCACCTCTATCCCCCATGCTCCTCTTCTCTCCTCCATGGGGCTGGCAAGCATCCTCCTGGGGCTGGCAAGTTGTGTCAGGTTCCGGCTAAAGTCTTCAGACCACACTGGGTCCAAGGAAATTCGTGGACCTGTTCCATGACAACACAGGACTCCAGGGAAGCCTGGAAGTGGTGTCTAGCCCCTCCCACCGGACTGTGACTTTTGCCCTCTCCCCACCTCGTTCCTCCCCAGGACCCAGTAGCAGAGGTGTCGATGGGGGCTGCTATTTAGGGAACTCCATCTGAGTTTCAGCATACAGTCTCCCCTCTCCTCGGGGAGTCCTGCTTATATTCTTCCTCCCCACCACTCCACGTGGGACAAGCCCTAAGGGTTGATATCAGTGGTGATGATGAGGTTGTTGGGGGAGAAGCTACCTGCCCCTTCTTATTAGCTCTTCTTTTAAACTTCTCCCTCCCTCTTC
The DNA here is from genome assembly GCF_029215605.1 of Mirounga angustirostris. NCBI lineage: Eukaryota > Metazoa > Chordata > Mammalia > Carnivora > Phocidae > Mirounga > Mirounga angustirostris. Next base: position 64,394,009 of record NW_026991717.1, on the reverse strand, counting down.
CCCTTAGTCTCCTTTACAGCTCACACCGGAACCGGGGGACAAACAAAGAAGCCATTCCTGTTCACTGAGACTGTAATCCCCAGTGGTGATCAACTCACAGCCGGGGCAGTGTTGTCTGAAGCGGGCAGAGTGGTCTAGACTCGAGTGTCTTTGTTCTGAGCAATCTTTGTGGGGTTGGTAGCAAAGAAAGAATAAAGAAGAGTTCATTCAATTCCTCAGATTCTTTGTGGGCAAAAATTAAAACCCTACCACAGGCTTATGAGTAGATGTCATGTTTTAAGAACCAAGTCATCCGCAGGACAGCTGTGCCCTCGCCTTCTGTCTCCTCAGGCCCATCCAAGCTGTCAGTGACTTCTTAGTCACACAGGTTCCATTTACCCCTGCACTTGCTTCCTCCAGGCCTCAGTGTCCTTATTCTAGGCCAGAAGGAATTTGTGGCATCAGAAGATCCAGTCCTGATAGAAGATGGTCGATGCTTTCAGCCTGCAGTCCCCTGCTTTCAGCCACTGCTCCCTGGCTCAGGTCCTGCCACAAGGACCTCTGAGAAATTCTCCTTTGGCTGGTGGAGAGGTCACTCTTAGGAAAGATCAACATGGGCAAAATAGGGAGGCCCATCCCCAGGCTGCTGTCTTTTCTCAGGGTCCAGAAAAGGAGGGCATTTGGTGGGGCAGGATCCTGTCCCTCTGGATGCTGTACCAAGGCTCCCTACAAGCATGATCTCTCTCTTCCCACAGCAGCCAAGGAGGGAGATGCTCTCATTATTCCCAGGAGAGGGAGGAGGGATTCCTTGGAATTCAGCCTGCGGTCATGGCAAAAGTCCAAGTACTGGGTTTCAACCCCCAACCTCTTACTTTGTGGCTTTAGAGAAGATCTATACTCACCTTGAACCTTAGGTATCTTATCTATAAAATAGAGACAAGGATACCTAATCATAAAGTTGTTGTGAGGATTAAGTGAAATAAAATCCATAAAGTTCCTTGTATGGAAAAAGGTGATTAATACACGTCCTCTGCCCCCACCTCTCAATGGCAGAGCAAAACTTTGGCACAGTACTCCTATAACCCTGTGCCTGACAGCAGTTTCAACCAAAAACATTTGGGCAGAGCCCCATCCAATGCTGCCTAAAGCCTGGAAACCTCCTTCCTCCCAGGAGAATTCAAGAATTTTACCAGGGGCCCTGTTCTACCAGCAATACCCCCTCATCCTTTGTCCCCTTCCCCTGCCCCAAGGGGTGGGGCTTCAGTTGTGGGGGACCAACAGGAGAGTCTGTTGCCCTCCAACACCATCTATCTCCGGTCCTACATACCTTTTTTACTGATCTGTTGGCTATGGTTAATTTAGCTTTTTGCTAACCTTTCAGTGAAATAATATCTGCTAGCATTCCTTTCCATTTTCCACGTGCTGTAGTCTCCGTAACTCCACTTTCTTCAGGGCTAATTTCTGACCTTCATTTTGCCTCTAAGAGGCCTAGTTAGCTTCGCCCCACCGTTCACGTGCCTACCCCAGACTTCTTAAATGACAGCACCCGACATTGTCAAGCTGATAGGACTGCGAGTGAATCTGCCACCTAGTGGTCATTGGAGGTGTAACTGCCTTCTCAGGAGCTCTCCTGTTAATGGTACCTGAAAACAACTCAGCTGATGGTTTTCTTTTCATCTAAGAAGCTGTGACATGAATCAGATCAAACAATGTATGTACTTCAAAACCTTATTGGAAGGAGACTGAGTGTGTAAGAATATTTTCAATTCAGGATGAAGAGTGAAACAAAAATCAGATTGATGCGTACCAGAGTGCCAAACTAGGACACTACATTTTTTTCTTTGACTACACTTAAATCCAAATGAAGTCCCACACAGACAAAACAAGCAAACCAACCAACAAACCACCTAAACCAAATAAATGAACAAAAAATGGAACGGTTGCTTTCATTATCCAACACATATCTACCAAGTACTGGGCGGGCTGTGGTTAGCATCCAAGAGTTTAATGGAGCAGCTCATCACAATATACTGTGGTGATTTAAATTCAGTTAAAGGAGAATGCAGTGGAGACCACAGGAAGATCTAATGTTGTACAGCAGTGAAATTTGAGTTGAGTCATCAAGGAAGATTAGATTTGGCCAGGCATTAGAGATAAAGGGTAACAAGGGAATTCCATCTGACAAGGAAGAACACATGCAACACTCAGAAGGGTGGACGAAAAGGACAAGTTCAGGTGTCAGCAAGCTGGGAGTGTGTCTGACAAATATAATTCAGTCTGAAGCCTTGTACCAACAATGCATTTATTGACCACCTATTTTAGGTACTTACTGGCTACCTATTTTACTCAAAGGCAGAGCATCCCCAGGCTGCTGTCTCATAAAGGTATGAGACATTGAAGAAATTTAAGAAGATACAGGGGCATGTTGTAAAGACGACCATTTCTCCCAGTTTAGCCTGGAGATGCCAAGCTCATCCAATCAAAATCCTATCAGGATTTTTTTTTTTTTTTGGTAGAAAGATTCATTTAGAAATGCAAAGGGCTGAGGATAGCCAAGACAATCTTGAAAAAAAAAGAAAAAACCTTAGAAGACTTACACCACCAGATAGCAAGACTTTTAACTAAGCTAAAGGAGGGGCACCTGGGTGGCTCAGCCGTTAAGTGTCTGCCTTCAGCTCAGCTCATGATCCCAGGGTACTGGAATCGAGCCCCACATCAGGCTCCCTGCTCGCGGGAAGCCTGCTTCTCCCTCTCCTCCTGACTCTCTCTCTCTCTCAGATAAATAAATAAAATCTTAAAAAAGTAAACCTAAAGGAATTAATTGCTGGAAAACTGTTAGTATCTACTAAAAGTGAACATATACATACCCTCTGACCCAGCAATTCCACTCTTCGGTGTGTGCCCAACCAAAATGCATATATATTTAACAGAAATTTATACTACCCTGTTCCAAGCAGCACAATTCATAATAGCTCTAAACTGTGACAATTCATGGGGCGCCTGGGTGGCTCAGTCATTAAGTGTCTGCCTTTGGCTCAGGTCATGATCCCAGGGTTCTGGGATCGAGCCCCACATCGGGCTCCCTGCTCTGTGGGAAGCCTGCTTCTCCCTCTCCCACTCCCCCTGCTTGTGTTCCCTCTCTCTGTGTGTCTCTCTCTGTCAAATAAATGAAATCTTAAAAAAACAAAACAAAACTGTGACCATTCAAATGCCCATCAACATTGTGGAATCTTTGTGCAATGGAAGTCTATATAGCAATGTGAATGAATGATATACAATTACACATGACAGTATGGAGCACGTCAGAAACGTAATGTTACAGAAAGAAGCCAGATTTAAAGGAATACATACTGTACCATCCCCATTAATAAAATACAAAAATGGCCCAAACCAATGGTAATTCACTGCGTTACTAGCCCCCTAGGTGACACACGTAAGGCATTTATCCTAGCACAAAATTTAAGGGGTTGCCAAAAACCTCGGTAGTTGAGAAAAATAAAATTTTAATGTAATTTTTTTAAGATCAAAATTAATGCAAAAAAATCATAGCAAACAAATGATCAGTTTTCAGTAAAGACAGGAGCTGACCCTGCACTTGCACAACTGACTGTATTAGCCCCACGCTCATCCTGGCTCCGTCAGATCCTATCTTGCATAAATAGGAAGTTTGCATATTTCTGTCCGTTCTTTTATCCTATGCTATCAGCATGGCTGTGCCTTGGCCAGCCTGCGGGAGGAGAGCTGTCCCCCACCCCGACACACGGGGGAGAGCCCAGCCAAGGCGAGCAGAATTACCTCTGCAGCCACTTCAAGGGAGTGAACCATAAAGCCCTGATTTCATGTGCCGCCGAAGTGGTGTGGGGGTTTGTTATACAGCAGTGACCCACCGTTACACTGAACTATGCAGTTAAGTGTCAGAGGCTACTCTTGGAAAGTGCACAATGACACGAAGGAGGCAGGAAATGGGTTTCTTAGTTGTGGGCAAGTTCTGTTTTTTGATCTGGGTGCTAGTTACACAGTTGTGTTTGCTTTGTGAAAATTCATTGAGTTGTGTGTTTATGGTCTGCACATTTTCTTATATTTTTATTATACCCAAATACAAAATTTTATAAAGATAGAACACTTGGCCCCTACCCATTTTTCAAGGACAACGTGGCTGGGGCAACACACACACACACACACACAAACACAACATTACAAGCATCAGGAACTGAAATAAAAATCCAGAATAAATTGGGTTTGAACCAATATTCAGAAAAATCTATGAAATTATTATATTTTGAACTCTACTCACTGTTCTAAGAAAACAGCCTTAATTGAACTCTACTAGGCCCGGACAAAATAAAAACATAAGAATATTCTTTAAACCGCTATTTCATTTGCCGTGAGTTTTTGCTAGATTTATCTTTACATTCAGTTTTAAGTTGGCCTCATTTCAATGAAAAGAATTTATTATTATGGTCATTTTTTTCCAACCACATGTTTACTGCCAACATGTAGAAGATCAGAAAGCACGGCTCCTCTATGTACAGAAATTATATATATAATTATCATCTAGCATCAATTATTTAAGGAACAATTTATCATCTACCAACCACCAATCTGTCTTTCTGATGGGAAGATTGTCACTCCTGATGGAAAGAAGTTCAGCATCCAATGAAAAACATGGTATCTATGGTTTTCCTGGAAATTTCCTTCCCTTTCTAGCTGATGAGGATTGACTCTGAAGTGGGTGGCAAGATCCTGTCATCAATCTGATGTCAAAGAGGAGGTATATTTGCTTTAAGATTGAGATAAAAGGGGGAGAAACTATGTATCTAAGTAATAGCGCTTGGGATTTCTTCTTGCATCTCTCAAAGGAATAACTTCAATTTGCTTTAAAAAAAGAGATATAAACATTTATGTTGTGATTCTGGGGAAAATAAATTTCTATCTAGTACCAACTTTGCTATCTGGTCCAGATGCTTCCCGCTCACCTGGTCCTGAGAGTCCTGTGCCCCACTTTCTACAGCAGATGCGTGTGAGGCACAGTGCCAAGAACTTTAATTTACATGAACTCATTTAATCTTTGAAACTGCCCTACAGGGACATACTTTTATTATTTCCCTTTTACAAATGAAGACACTGAAGTGCAGAGATGTGGCATCCCTTGCTTAAAGCCACACTGCGAGAAACCAGCCCAGCTCACAATCCAACCCAGCAGTCTTGCTCTGGACACGGGGCTCTTAATCACCAAAACTTGCTTTCACATGGTCCCATGAGCTCACAAGTTCAAAGGAGCTATAATAAACCCTCCTTTAAAGTGAATATTTATTTTATAAACAGAACTACCTCTCCCTGTTTTAGATCTGGTATAAATCTACAGTTTTTTTTTTTTAACATTTTTTTTTTTAAAGATTTTATTCATTTATTTGACAGAGAGAGACACAGCGAGAGAGGGAACACAAGCAGGGGGAGTGGGAGAGGGAGAAGCAGGCTTCCCACAGAGCAGGGAGCCCGATGCGGGACTCGATCCCAGGACTCTGGGATCATGACCTGAGCCGAAGGCAGTCGCCCAACCAACTGAGCCACCCAGGCGCCCTAAATCTACAGTTTTATATACATCGGGAGGGGCGTACCTATAGGACGGATTTATAATGAATGAGAGCATTCTGCAATGGTGACTTAAAATGATCTTTGACAAGTAAGGGCTTTAAATGTCTATTTTATTGTATATTGTCCTGTTTTGACTCAATCACACGTGAAGCCTGTGTGGTGGTGTTTACTCACTGATAGTTTCATAAATCTGTGTCTCATTAGTTACAAATGCAGAACCTCTGGGATAGGAATCAGCTCATCCTCTGTAAAGCTGTGGTTCCCAGTATACATGGTAAAAACAGTAGGTGCTCAGGGGATGTGCTTGTCAGTTGATTACATGACATTACGTTACATCACAAAAGCAAACGTCTTCTAGCTTAGCAGAGATTTCGAAGAGAAACAGTACCATAAATGAAAATGGTGTTCTGAGAAATCGCCTAGTGGTACACAGGCAGGTTACTCTGGTGTTTTCACTGACAGGAAGACAACTACAGGATTTATGATCATAACAACTGGCGATCTGTTTTGCCCCTTCTGGATTTCCCGGTGTAGGAGACGGTGCTCTCCTCTCGTCCTCCCCACTGGCATGAGGAAAGGCAGCACCATAAACAGTTTTAGTAGAAGGTTCAACAGAACCCACAGATCTCCCGTGACTGTCACATCACGTTAGCTTTCAAAGTCCATGATTTCCACTCTCTAGTTTAACATCTACTCCCCAGCCCTCCCTAGGACCTCCCCCACCCTCTAGGTGCACTCCTTCCTTTTTCATTGTCAGTATGTGGAGCTATGAGATTTCAGACGGATGGTGGGAAAGCTAGAGGTTTCCACAAGTCTCGTAATCCGTGCTCTGCCTTGTGCCCAGATGGGACGGTGTTTCTGAGGAGACCGTCCAGGCTCACACTCCTCTCTCAGTCATGGCTAACGACTCACAGCCAAAAAGATTCTTGAGGGTACTGTCACGGGTGACAGCCTCTGTCTGCTAAGGCCATCTGTTATCTCCCTTGGAATTTGTACCATTACAAACTGATTGCTGTCGTTTAAAACAAAGTGTTGGTTCTAATCAGCACCACCAGGCGCAACACATTCTTGCTCCTTAACTAAATGAGTCGTCAACCTCTTAGCAACATTCAACCAACACTGATGAGCTTTCCAAAGCCCTGTCCTAGGTGTGTCAAGGCACGCCAAGGTGAGAGTGCAGACCTGTCCTCTGAGGCATCAGATTGTTGGACTGGGGATTGGGACGCACATCCCCCAATCAACTCTAATACTGCGACACGGGGGCTCTGATAGGCACGTGAGAATGGGCGAAACGCAAAGGGTGGAATAGAGTAATTTCAACAAGGGGACATAGGTGGACCTTTCTTGGAAAGGGGATTCATGGACTTGCCTCCTTTCACTCACCCTCTTAGCTCTGGCATTTACTCACTCATTCCAAATTTGCTGCAAGAAATTTGCCGTAAGTGCCCTGAATGAGTCTTCCAGCCCCCAGCCTGCTTTTTAGCCCAGCACCACAATTAATGCTCCAGAGTCATCCACACAGTTTTTGGACCAGATAGGGGTCTCTCCTGTGGGTAACTGTGCACCCCACTCATCACTATCCAAGACATTTTTCTTCCTGAATTTAGACTTTCATCAACATTAAAGTGATCCTGACTCATAGTTCACATGGAAAGGTTATGGGAAGAAAGTAGCCATAGATTATATACAAACTGGGTTATTTCTTGATTCAAAAATGGTCTACCTAAAAGAAAATCTGTTAACTGTAAGCAAGCTTTCGTAGTAAAAAAAATGTTTACCTTTGATGATCTAGAGCTGAAGCCACGTCTCTCATAAGCCACGCAGTACTGACAATGAAAGGATTTGGGGTCTGTTTTCCCTTTTCAATAAGATACAGCTGTGATCCCCATGTGGGAGTTGTGAGTTCATGGACTGGTTGCACTTAGAATCACCTGGGAAGCATTTTGAACCTGCAGTTTCTTGGGTTCCAGGCTTAGAGATTCTGTTATAGCCGATATGGGAGTAGGATCTGGAAACCCGTTTTTAATAAGTTCTCCAAGGGATTCTATATAAGCCAGTTTTAGAAATGACTGTTTCAGGGACTATATGATTGGCAGATAACATTTCCTGGAGATTAGTGATATTTATTGATGCTCTTGCATCATTTCAGTTTTAGGGATGTCCTTGCTCACATGATCTGCTCTGATTTAGGGGAGAAAAGAAATGGTTCGTTGTGCAGTGTCGAGAGTGGTCACCATGTGTCAATCTCCATTTGGGAGGATGTTTCCTGTGAGTATGATATACCATCATGAAGTAAGATTAGATACAATCCTTTTTGTATGTTTCGTACAATTTTGTGCAAACGACTCATTGATTACCTATGTGTCCTCATTTACTGCACATACAATGTGCATTATTAAGTGATATTAGAAAAAGAGATCAACCATCCTCATACCTCCCACTTTTCACTTGTCCTTATTCTTTTTTTTAAAGCTTGGGATCATAATCAGTACTCTATTCACCTACCAGTATTCTCCTGGAAGCTTTCTCACGTTGTTACAGAGGCTTTTTTCCATTTCCCCTTTTGTTTATTTATTTTTTAAAAAAGATTTTATTTATTTATTTGACAGAGATAGCATAAGTAGGCAGAGTGGCAGGCAGAGAGAGAGGGAGAAGCAGGCCCCTCACTGAGCAAGGAGACTCATGTGGGACTCGATCTCGAGACCCTGGGCTCATGACCCGAGCTGAAGGCAGAGGCTTAACCGACCGAGCCACCCAAGTGTCCCTTCATTTCCCCTTTTAACACTGGCATGTTCTTGCCAGTTTTTAGTGTCCCTGGTTTTACACCACATTGGTGGATTTTGATATTGGCACTAATCAATGTCCTGAGCATTTTTGGGAAGGCCACACTCACGCACAGGTTCACATTTGAGGGATGGGTCATTGACACCATGGCTGGTTTGGAGAACTTTAAGGGCCTGAAAGTCACGCAGAAGTGTACAGCTGTACCCAGATGCTTTTCGCTCTCAGTGCAATGCACCAGATGCGACCAGGAGATGGTGCTGTGGGTCAAGTTTTACCCCACATCCTGCAATGCTGGTGGCTTTCCAAGAAGCCAGGTTTGAAATGTCAAGAACTAAAGCTTTCATTCTTTTTCTGTTGGGGCTAATAAACTACTCAAATCTGCAAGCTAGGTGAAATCTTTACAATAAAAAAAAAAATTGGGGCGCCTGGGTGGCTCAGATGGTTAAGCGTCTGCCTTCGGCTCAGGTTGTGATCCCGGGGTCCTGGGATCGAGCCCCACATCGGGCTCCTGGCTTGGCAGGGAGCCTGCTTCTCCCTCTGCCTCTCTCCCTGCTCATGCTCTCTCTCTCTCTCTGTATCTCTGTGTCTCAAATGAATAAAGATCTTTATTAAAAAAATAAAATAAAAAAAATTAACTTAGCTAGGAATGAAAAATGACGATGGACTGACTTTGAACTCCACTTTTAAAGCCACCAGATCAGGACGCCTGGGTGGCTCAGTCGTTACGCATCTGCCTTCGGCTCAGGTCAAGATCTCAGGGTCCTGGGATAGAGCCCCACATCTGGCTTCCTGCTCGGCAGGGAGTCTGCTTCTCCCTCTCCCACTCCCCCTGCTTGTGTTCCCTCTCTCGCTGTGTCTTTCTCTGTCAAATAAATAAATAAAATCTTAAAAAAAAAAATAAAGCCACCGGATCTGACCTTCACACTGAACTTGAACTTGGAGGAGGTCATGAGAGGCGTGTTTACTGGTAACTTCTTATTGTTAAGAAAGAGGTCAGAAAGAACTTCTGAGGAAGCCTGGAGACCAATCAGAGGCTTCCTGCTGCTCTAGAAGTAGCACAGAGAAGTGATTACAATATACACGGAGTTCTAAAGAATACATGTATGTTATGCTGTCCTTGGTTTAACCACGGAAATGTAAGGCAAAAGTTGCTATGTACAAAATTAACATAAGGAAAACATCTGATGCCAAGGGCCGTAGAGTTTTGCCCAAGCCCGTTGTAACCAATGATGCAGCCGGCTCACTTTCCTAGGCGTTCTGAGATAATGCCAGCAGACTGCTTGGCTTTCCGCTTGTGTGTTTATAACTTCTTCTGGTATTTGCTGTTAGAGCGCAGCCTGCTGGAATGGATTTTTTCCTATTTGCATATAAATAACATGACCATGACCCTGTAAATTTCCCACAGGCCATTTTAGAAACAGGGTGTTGTTATCCCAGAGGTGGGGGACCCTGCCTCATCCCTAAGAGTGTCTAAGCCAATTAGCCCAGATGGTTTGAGCATGGCTCTGAGACATCCAAGGTCACAGTAACCATCTGTGGCAAGATCAGTCAAGTTAGAAACGAGAGAGCCCGTGTATTCCAGGCACCAAGAGGAATGTGCTTTCACCCAGGCAAAATGGGAGTTATTGGTAACATGGAAAAATAGAACGAGCATAACTCAATGTTCCTTGATGCTGAACAGAGCAGGCCCTCCATGATGTCATCCTCAACAGCAGCACCAATTTTGTCTTTTTAGAGCAACCACCTTCCTAAGCATAACGTTGTATGAACTTATGGTTCCTGACTCAGAGTGTTTTCTATGCGTCTCCTAATTTTTTTAACCATCACACACAACAATTAGGAAGAAATGAAAAGATCACTATGCTTGCTGAGAGAATGGAAACAGTTTAATCTTGAGTGGATGATTCTCCCACTGGAGGGCCCCCATCAGCTGCAAAATTTTAGGGAAACTGTGCAAAACAGGTTTTTCATATTTTTTGCATGCTTTCTACTGGGTCTCTCTATTAGCCACTGCGATCCAGATGTGTACTTGAGATTTATAGTTGTTTACTTGGGAAGCAAAATCTCATATGAGACAGGAAAGGGATTTTTCATTTAAAGAACAAATATTTGTGTTCTAGATGAAGAAGAAAGTGCCTTCCTGAGCTGAGTTTCTGCCGCTGGCTGGTTGGCTGTCTGGTACACAATAATACCACACATTCATTGACCAAGGGATGGGCTCTGTGCTGACACAGTATGAGCATCACTTCTTTTAATCCTCACAAACCTTGTGAAGTAAGCGCTGTTCAGAGCTGCATTTTTGAGGACGAGGAAATAGGCTCAGAAAGATGAAGTAAGTTCACTGGGATTCTCTGGGTAGTAAAAGATAGAGCCATGATCTGAGCCCAGGCTACATAATTCCAAGGCCACGTTCTTAAATACCATCCTATCCTATTCTGCCTATAGCTTATCGGAAACAACCTAATTTCAATTTGACTTCTTCTTTTTTTTTTTTCCCAAACAGGACTACATAATTGTAATTCTGTCCATGGAAAGTAGGCCTCAACTTCTGTGTTCAGATATGCCTGCCTGCTTCTTTTCAACATGCAGCTGGTATGTAGTGAGGTCAGGAATCACAGGGTCAGTGGTCCTGCTTTTTAGTCAGTCCTGTGTGCGTGTTGAACATCTCTCCTTGGAATGTGAGGCTATCTTTCCTCTATTGTTCTCAGCTTGGGACCATGTCAAAAATTCTAGACAACAGGAAAAGACCCACTCAATATCCTGTTACGGTGGGAATACTGCACTCTTCTTAGTGCTGAGCAAAATGACAACCCTATAGTTCATGGGAAACACCCTCCTGAAAGGGCATTTAGGGATTTATTGTTACTTGAGCATATTCTCTGGGGTTTCATCCTTTCTGAGTCTCGCCCTTATCTCTTGAAACATATCCACTATTCTTACAAAGGAAAATTCTTCTACATTAATTACCAAGAGGATAATTTTTTCCTCCACATCCTTTATGCATGTAGTTTCAAAGCACAACATAAATAAACAAGAATTGGTTTTAAATGTTTAACTTGGGAACATGCTCTGAGAAGTTTAGAACCTACCTCCACTCCCTTTCACTTGGAGATTCATTGAAATTTCCTTGCAGAGAACTTCTTGTCCTGGAGTATCTGCCTTGGGGAGACAATGTGATGCTTTGCTACAGGGACTTGGATGAAGGGGATGTCAGTGTAGACAGGTGACTTAGGGAAGGTTCTGTAGAGGTTGGACTTGAGCTGGACCTCGAAGGAAGTGCAGGTTTAAAGGAAGCACTGGTAAGGAATGGGGTGGGTAGGATGGGGTGTATCATGTGGAGGGAAAAAAAAGTCCGATGAGCCAAGATTAAGTGCTGGAATGGAGCCTCTTGGTATAGACCAGGAAGCCTGATAGGAGAACAAGGTAACTGGTCTGTATGCAGTGGGGGTAGGGACATAGTTTAAATGCATGAGGAATATGAGATTAATGGAGGATATTATGGAGTTGGCAGGATGACAATGGCAGTATTTTAGTGTGGGCTTCCCTTTACAAACCGTCTATTTCAAACCTCACATCTTACAGGTGAAGTGATGGAGATTGAGGGTGGTGAGGCAACTCTCCCCGGGTCTCACAGGGTTTCAGCAGCAAGCGAGTCATTTAGTGCCTGCTCCTTGATACGTTCCTGCCCCTGTGCTTGGTCTGGTCACAAGAAGTAAAGGGGCTTTGCCATGATAAAGTACCACTCGGCTGGATGAACCGAACAGGGAGAAAACAGGAAATCAGAAAGGGAACTATTATTACATTAAAAGCTTGAGGTGTACAGTGTGGCCTTGGCTACTGGGAGGGGAAAAAATGAGATAATCGGACACATTAAGGGAGAAGTTGGTAGGACTCTAGAGAAGGAGAACATAAGCTGATTGCAAGCTGCAAATTTCGGGTTCCTGTAGAATAGAGACAGGAGGTGAAATGGGAAGATTATGAGTGTGACTCGGGAAATGTCTGGTGAACAGACTTGGTGATAGACAACTAGAGATAGTCATTCATTTATTCATCCAATGAATATGTATTGAATACCTGCTATGAGCTACTATGGTAGGTACTGGGGATACACTGGTAAATGGGCAAGCTGTGTGTGGATGGGAACCTTCTAGAATTTTGTTCTGGTGTTCCCAAGTGGAGAAACATGGCCCTAGGTGGGAGGCACACTCATGGAGCCTCCAACAGTTGTGGTGTTTGATGGATGCCCCCTCATAGCAGTGAGTACAGAGTGATCTGCACAGGGCTGAGGACAGAGCCTGAGGACTCCTGATGGTAGCCGGGAAGATGCCATCATCACCACCAGGTTATGAATTTTAAACAAATTGTCCTAAGAGTTTAAAAAACATTTGCTCTCTCATTTCTTTTTATTTAAATCAAGTATTTGAGCTCGTCTCCATCAAACAATTCTCTAACATTCAAGTGAATAGAGCGAATGGTTAAACGGGCTGTCAATGGGGCGAATGTGTCCACTGACCCAAGATAAAAGGTGATGGACTCTAATTATATTTTAAAAATTCCCCTGGCCCACTTAGCTGGCGCCAGCACCTTTTGTTGGTTTAATTCACCAGGATTTTTCAAGCTGGGTCCTCGCTCCTCTAGGTGGTGTTAAGTGCTAAATAAACCCTCTCTCTCTTTTTGTTTTTTCTTCCTGGTTTTAACCCAAGCTTGGACTGGCCTTTCGGTAGATTAGGAAGTTCTAACCAATGGGATCCTAAAGGACTTAAACTGTTAAGGGCAGGCCTGGGAGCATCCCACAGGCTTCAGGTTAAACAGAGTTGTCAGAGGTGAGAGAAAATCTTATTTAATGTTCATAAATGCCAAAATTAGCAATGCCTTACATTTCAAAACCTAATTTATTACTTCATTATAACAATTAATTTGGTTAAATTTAAAACTTTGAAAAAACTCAGAGAAACAATCATAATGTGTATCTTAGAGGTGAAAGTTCAATGGTTAAAAGTGAATCTTTAATGAAAGAACATAGAGAAATTGTCTTAATGACCGAAGTTCTTAGTAGTCTTTTCTAGAAATGTCTTCTTAGGGTAGACTGTGTATTGAGAAGAACCATAGAAGCTGGGCCTTGGATGACTCATGATCTGAAGAAATTTTTAAGTTCCTCAAGGGCAGGAGGGAGCTGTTCTCCACACCCTAATTTGTTCTGCAACTTTCCATTCTCCTCTCTCCTGTGTGATTGTACACATGTACTATCTTTCCCTTCTGTCTGGGAAATGTTTGGTACATTGGCGCCCCTTCTTCCCTCTCTTTCATTGTATATTTCTGTATCCTTTTCCTCACTTTTCTTTCCCAGGACACAGAGTGCCTCAGAATTTTGCTTCTATCTGCTCTGGTCCATTATGATTTTATCTTAAAGTTTAACTCTTGAGATGGGATCACTTCCTTTATGTTGTAGATCCTGTTGGGAATGGAAAAAATTGTCTCACTGTGTTCCCTGTGTCTAGACAACAAGAATTTTGGTGCCTGGAACATCTAGGACTGTCCACTCCGGGAGCTACGATTCTTAAGTCAGAGCTGCATGTCTCAATCTTTTCTGAGGTGCACTGCAAATAATTTCAACAATTAATCATCTTAGCACCCAGGTGTGTGAATGGTGATTCGTGAAAAATAAACTCAGAGAGGATTGCAAGTTATCCCTATAATCAATAATCCTCACCCTTTGCATTCCCATATTTTCTGGAATAAAAGAAAAAGTCACAAAGTTGCAGAAGTAATCAGAAATGAGCATAACCCTCAGTCAGTCTGGGTACCTATACGGCAGTGTGTTCACATGTGTGTTTATTTATTATTTTTAGAGATGGGAGGTAGGAAATGCATCATGGAGCTATTCGGAAAAAATATCCAGATTTTGTTCAATAACGAATCAAGCAACCTTGAGTTCCACAGCCCTTCCCCTCATGAATACTGAAGTTATTTTGAGCGACACAGAATTTAAAGGAATTTCTATCGTAGTGTAGTTAAGTCAAAATGCATTGGCTGAACATGATTCATAATTAACTAGACAACTCTAACTTCATTATACACACTTTGCTGTTCAGAGACCTGCCCAGACATTTGGCCTTGCCCATCCATGGCCAGCACAAATTGCTTTCCTTTCTGCTTTTCTCTCTTCTTGCTTTCCCGCTCTCCTTTTCTCTTTAACTGCCTCATGTACTTCCTCACCAGACCCCATCTTTCCTCTTCTCTGAACAGAAAGTCTGTCTTCCTTCGGTGTGGCTCTGTGCCAGAAATAATGGAAGTGGTGGAAAATTTTCTTGTGGTTAGTGGTGAAGCCAACAGCAAGGGAGCTTGTCCCTAGCTCTCCTCCCCTCCAGACACCCTCCTCCTCAGGTATGCATTCAGGCTGGGGTCAGGGAGCAGAGGAGTTGTGGCCAGAAAAGCCAAGACAGTCTTGCTGCCTCTTGCTGTCTGCTGCGTGCTCAGATATAACAACTAAAAACACTTTCTGGAGATCCTGGAAGAATAGGAGAGCACCAAGCAAACACAGATCTTCCTCAGAGAGAGCTGCTGGACACCAAGGAAAGGCCCCCAAACTGCATGAGGTCCCCCCTCCTGGAACCCCGGTCCACACAGGAGCCCAACAGAGTAAATACCTCCATGCCTTCTGGGTCAATCTGGCTGTGTTAAAATCCTGCCCGTGTGTGTGTTTGGGTTAGTCCGTTAGAGAATTTCCAGGACTCTTGAAATATCTGTGGGTAACCTGGAATTTCCTGAGAGACATGGCTGCTGAGATCACTAGCCAGCTTCAGGGATACATGCCTTCTGTGAGTGACAAAGACATTTGTGTAAAAGTGGGTCACCGGAAATCCTTGGGAATTCTTGAGCCCCGAATTCCCTACAATGCACAAAAAATACCAACTATAAAAGTTCTAGGGTATGGCAGTGAAAGCCTAAATCTCAATCGAGACAGAGATATGTGGGCAGCTATCATTTGTCTTTGGCTCACTCTAAAAGCCAGCTTTTTAATATTCATTGGTACACAAGCCCATGTGACTTACAAGATCAACCACCATTTTCTTAGTTCTCTTTGAGGTTGAAAGGTAAAGGCCTTCTGGGGCGCACTGGGGTTCTCAGGGTCTCCTGGGCTAAGATAAAAGCAGTGGTTGAACAGTTGATGTTCTGAATAGAGACTTAATTGGCCTAGCAAATTCTAGACCTAAATTTCCCCAAGGGAAACCTTGAAATAGTCAGCCGGGCTCTTCTTTTGGGATGGATCAGAAAGGTCACTTCTATTTAAGCCACAATTCAAGAGTACACTTGCACACATGGAGACGCTCTGGGGCTACCACCTTCCCTTAACTCAGCATTAGCATATTCCTTTCTCATAGATCATTCTGTCATTTTTGATTCACTTAAGAAACATTCATTCACTAATGAATGGTGAGTACGGTAGTCCCAGGTCCCTGCCCCTTACAAATATAAAGTCACCATAAAGCAGAGAGTCCCTCTGATGCCACAACTTTGGACATAGGCTCCAGAGCCTGGGTAGTATTGCTGTTCTTATCCATTACTCCCTCTAGACACTGTGACTTAGTATTGCTGAATTAGCCCCAACCTTGGCTCCACCCCCTTCATATTTGGCTTTTCTAAGAGAGATGTTTAGGCAGGGCAAAGAACCTGCTTCCGAAACTAGGATGTGTTGCTATAGGCAACACTCTTTCGATAACCATTCGGTGATGTTCTCCTAATGGTAATAGTTTCTGCAAAGTCTGCGTGACTTCTATTTCTTCCCAGAAGCAAAAAAAAAAAAAAAAAAAAAAAATATGTAAGTGCTATCACTGTGCTCTTACAAGTCCCAGTTTTTCACTTTCCTTCCAATCTCTGCAATTCAATCCATCAAAGATCCTGTGCCACAGATGGTTACTATTTGGTCAATGAAGCAACAAATACAAACATGAGAGCATCTGGGGGCGGGGCCGTATGAGGCCACAGGAGTCAGATGGGAGGCATTCCTGGGGGCTGAGATAACCAGTGACTGTTCATGAAAGGGAGGGCATGGGATTCAGAGCATGAAAGAGAGATGACGTGTGGCCGAGGGAGGGTATTTTCATTAGAGGAAAAGTCCATGTACAGGTATAGAAGAGGAAGTATTTGTGGCATGAATCAGGAGACTGATTCACCTGGAGCGCTGACTTTTGCCTGGATGGCAATCCAGATACTCTGTCCAGAGACACTACCTAGCGATCTCTAGGGCTCAGAGAACTTGTTCCGTGGAGAAAGTAACTCATGTGGCCCTTTGCCCATCCCTGCCAACACCATAAAGCAATCAAGGATAGAAATTAGGAGAAAATAGCTCATTTCCTCATCCTTTGCTTAAAGCATCAATTTTCCATGGGCAATTTTGTAAATTAAGAATTTTCCTGTGCTAAAGGATTGGTGAGTTTCTTTGGTAAACAACAGGTCTTTAACTTGAAGGAAATATTCACCAACTCATGTGCTTAGAGAAGTTATACTCATTCTCCCCAGTGTTCCATGGCACCCTTCCTGGATTGGAATGGAAAAGCAGAGGTCCCCTCATGGCCACAGCCACATGTGACAAGTCTCCAAGGAAAAAGGCCCCAAACTGCCAAGAATTTAAGTCAAGAAAGACCATAAAAGATACATTTCTCTTTCAAGGTGAGGCAGTAGGCACACAGCTGTTCTGTCTGGGACTTTTGAACCTGCTTGTGCACGGGGTGGATTGTGGATCTGACTGGTGGCCGGTTGGAAGTGAGCATTGCTGAAAACTTGTTCTATGTATCCACACCAATATGTATGCATGGCATCATTGTGGATGAAGCTGGTAAGTGAGAGCATCCTGTGTGAGGACAACTGCATCATAGAATAAATACTGGGCTCAAATACCACCACAGTCCAAGACTTGTCCAGAGAAAGCGTTCAACACACATCATCATGAACATTAGACAGTGCTGTATTTGTGCTGCCCGAGGTTTTCTTTTCCCCATACATACAGAGAAGTCTTCTCTGGTGAAATGCAGGTAATCCCAAGGTTCTGGAAACCCTAGATTCATTTTTCCTCCATGCAGGGAGAGAGAAGAGCAAACTAATGAGGTGAAACTCCTAGGGCATTTTTAATCAAGTTCCAACCTCCAAAAGAAGTCACAGAACCTGCGTCTCACTGTGCCCCCCACTCTTTTCCCCTTCTACCTCTTCCCAAACCTCTATGTCATTACTTCCCAAAGCAAACCTTCTTTGCAAGCTGCTCAGATCACACTCCCTAGGACATCGTGTGAACATTCTGGCCTCCACACATTCATGCCCGCCATTTCCCCAACCTAGAGTTCTATTCCATTCTCTTTGCTTATCTAAATCAAATCCAGCTTTCCAGATGCGTCTCGAATATCTCTTCCTCAGAAGAACTTCCCTGGGCACCATGGTCTAGCTGAAAGACTCCTGTGAGTGGCCATAGCTTCACTGAGTGACATTAAGAACCGTAGAACTGTGTGTGATAGGCTGCCTTGTGGAATTGTTACCTGCAAGCTACCTCCTGAACTAACCCAAAAGCTGATAGAGAGGATGGACCGTGGAGGATTAATTTTTTATGGCCTAATATCCATATTCCTTTGTGTTTAATTTTTAGATACCCACTGGTTCTCCAAATCAATGTGGAGTAAACTCAAGACATATCTGTGATTCAGAGCTCATGCGCAGAACATCTGAAGCCTGAACTGATCCTGCCACCGACTGATGTGGTGATCAATGCAAACAAGGGAAGAGAAGAAGAAAGCATATCCCCAAGTGGGGGTGAGGGATAGAGGCTGCTGTGGGTGTGGCCAGCCAGCACTGATCTGTGGTCTGTCCAGTTCTAGCCTGCTAAGTTTTGGGAACAAACATTGGGTCAGGATGACCAGCTCTGTTTCTAAGTAAACTTCTTGCAGCCTCTGTGAATTCTCCTCTGGGTATCTCTCACTGTTCATATTCCATGCCATCCACAATGGACTTGATCACTTCCTTGTTTGGAGGGTCTTATGCTGTAGTAACTTAAAATTTACTTATTGTATTGAGATATAATTAACATGCTATGAAGTTCATCCTTCTTATATGTATAATTCAGTGGGTTTTTAGTATATTCATAAAGTTGTGCAGCCACTACCGCTAATTATAAGACAATTTTCATCACCTGCAAAGGAAACTTCATATCCATTACCAAGCATGCCTTATCCTTCCCTTCTCTCAGTTCCTGCAAACTACTAATGTACTTTCTGTCCCTATAGAGTTGACTTTTCTGGACATTTCATTAATTCATTAATAAGATTTTTATTTATTTGAGAGAGAGAGTACAAACGGAGTGGGGGAGGGGCAGAGGGAGAGGGACAAGCAGACTCCACGCCGAGCAGGGAGCCCGATCCGGGGCTGGATCCCAGGACTCTGAGATCATGACCTGAGCTCAAAATCAAGAATTGGACGCTCAACCGACTGAGCCACCCAGGCACCCCTCCTCTTTATAACTGAATAATATTCCATTGATGAATATACCACATTTTTAATCCATCCATTAGTCGATGGACACATGGACTGTTTCTACTTTTTGGCTGTTAGGAATAATGCTGCTATGAAAGCTGTACAAGTGTTTTTGTGGACACATGTTTTAAATTCTCTTGGCTGTATATGTGGGAGTGGAGTTGCTGAGCTAGGAGGTAACACTATGTTCGCTTTTTGAGGACCCGTCAGACTGTTTTCCAAGGTGACTGCACCATTTCACATTCCCACCAGCCGTGTAGAAGGGTTTCTAGTTCTCCATATCCTCACCCATACTTCTTATTGTCTGCCTTTGCGTATTACAGCCATCCTAGGTTGTGTGTGTGGAGCGGTGTTTCACTGCGGTTCTGATCGGCATTTTCCTAATATGTTGAGGGTTTCTTCATGATTGTTGATCATTTGTATATTTTCTTTGGAGAGATGTCTATTTAAAAATATTTTTATTATTGAGTTGCAAGAGTTCTCTCTCTACATTCTCAAAACTCACTTTTAATTGCATATTTATCAACTGATTACCACACTGGTCTCTTACTACAGTACAATCCTCAGCACACTGACTTCCTTTACTGCTTTTTAACTTAATAGTTTTTGTTTTGCTTGACAACAGAGCTTTCTCACAGTATTTTCTCCTATAGCTGTGCTCTTGCCTGGGTATGATCTCTGTATCTGTGTAACAAAAAGAAGGATGCAGGCCACTGTAGGGGGAGAAAAGAGTCGTTTCCTGATTGAAGCTGTGTTAGTTTCTATTGGTGCATAACAAATTTCTTCAAGTGTAGAGGCTTAACACAGCACACACTTATTATCTCACAGTTTCCAGGGATCAGTAGTTAGGGTGTGACTAAGCTGTGTCCTCTGCCTAGAGTCGCACAAGACTATAAATCAGTTGTGCTACGTTCTCATCAGAGGCTCACTCAACTAGAGCAAGATCCACTTCTACACTTCCTTAGCCTGGAATGAGGGATGGCAGAATTTATTTCTTTGCAGCTGGAGAACTCGTAGCCTTCAAGGCCAGAGTCTTGTAATGAGTCTCTCATCTGAGGGAGGGCCCCAATGTCTTTTTTAGGGGCCTTCCCCTGATTGAGGCAGGCCCACCCAGGTGCTCTCCTTTTTGATGAACTCAAGTCAACTGATTTGGGAGCTTAATTACATCTGCAAAATTCCTTCACTTTTGCTCTAATCTACTGGCTACAAGCAAGTCTCGTGTCCCATCCACATTCACGGGTGTGTGGGGAGGGGCCTTGTACAAGGGTGTGAGTCACTGGGAGCTACCTTGAGGTGCTTCTCTTAGAAGATAGTAACTGGAAGAGGGTTTCCTCTCCTAAGCAAAAGAAGCACCATGAGTTTTTTAAGGTAATGCCATCAAATAGCTTTCCTGCTGAGAGCAGCTCCAAAGTTGTTCTGCTCAACCATTTTTCACTCCGTGACATACAGGCTCTGAAACAAATGTGCATAAATGACCATGTAGGGTGTCATGAAAATCTTTTCAATACCTAGGAGTCGTAAGTACCATAATGACTTTGATGAGACTGCCCGCATTTCGGCTGCTCACACATTAATAATGATGAGGGTGAGTGCATGCACAGTGCTTTCTGGGGTACAGTACCTCACACATACTAAATCATGTCGTCTCCAAAGTCCGTCCTAGAAGTAGGTATTGTCGGTTGTTTCCATCCCATGTCCCAGGTGAGCGAACTGGAGGCGGGGCTCAGCGGTCACACCATAAGCAGCAGAGCCTGTCCCAAGCCTACAAGTCTGCACTCAGATCCACCATGCTCGTGACATCTCAGCAGGGAAGACATTCACCCTGTGAAGGAAGTGAGGATGTGGGTGTCATCACGGCCCTTGTTCCACACAGAATCTCAGGAAAAAACACTTCCACTAGCTCACGGTTGTCTATGGAAATAGGTCATCAGCAGAGGGTCTCTTGGATCATTACAAAAACCATTCATTAATATGGACAGAGCCAAAGAGAAGAAAGTAGTCTAAAATCCTAAGACAGTACCTCCTGTGTCCATTTTGTAAGCTGCTTTTTGTCAGAGGAGAGTACCATGGACTCTGTGCTAAAGCAGTGCGTGCTCTGAATGTACAAGGCACCAAACCATTCATCTGACTTATGGTAAGAGCTAATTATGTGTCAGACACTGTGCTATGCACGAAGAACACGGTGGGAAAAAGTGTCACAATTCCTCTTTGATGAAGGTAAGACGGCAGCGTGAGGAAGACATGATGAAGAAATGTAAATAAAATATCAGGGTAGCCACAGGTGTTATGTCCTGAATCAGACAAGCTGATGGCAGAGACTGGTCCTCAGGGTTACCTCTTCCCTGGAGAAAAAATAGAATCATGTAAGTCTGTCAAGAGCCATAATTAGTGCTTTTAACCTTGACGAAGAAACACAAGTAAACTGGTCCTGAGGTGTGAACTCTGACATTCCAGGGGCTATTCCAGGGATAGTGGGCCACCTGGGACTGACCTTGCTCCCCACTTCTTTCCCCGTGGGGGTCCAGGGCATACTTAGTGGGACATGCAGAAGCAGAATTGGGCTTTCAGCCAAGAGGTAGTCAGCTGCAGTTGTCCTAACGCTGAACTTCTACATGAGATGTGCCCATCCAAGCTCTCCAGGGCCAAAAGCCGTTCCCCACCCATGCCCTAGAAAACACAAACCGAGCTTTAGGCTTTCCTTCACTATTGAGAACAGTTCCCTCCCTATCTCTCTTCATTCCCACATCAACTGCTGTTTTCCCTTGTTCAAACCCTGTTGTTGGCCTCTTGTTTCTTGGCCCCTTGGAATTGACAACAGATTTTGACTTCCCGGAGATAAACCCTCCCCTTCTCTCCCTCCCCCAGACTCAGCTCAGCCCAGTTGGGCCAGCCCAGCCTCTGCCCAGGAGTGGGCTTTCCAGGGTTATCATGAGAGTGTTGGGGATGAGAGGCAGGAAGCTGAGCCACGTGACTCCACACTCCTCCTCTGGCACCTGAACCCAGGGTCACCTACCAACGCTGTGCCTTAGAAGGGAGTCCTAAAGCCGGGCTCCCCAAACCGCATCTCCAGCTGCACCATCCAGCTTCTCACCAGGAGTTAATTAGATCTAGGTGTTCTTTAGCCCCGGGGCCCCGGTCAGGTCATGAACGGGGAGGTGGATTAGTTTGTGAAGGTTCAGCTGCTCACAGCGACTCTGCCTCTGTCTCTCTTCTCCACCACATCCTGGACCACCAGGCCCCACCCCACTCCCCACAACCCCGCTCTGGGTGGTGCCAAGTCCCGATCATTAACGAGCTCCTCAGGTGATTCTGATCTGCTGCCCTGCTGGGAACAACTGTGATTAAGGGAAGATAGAAAGAGATCTGAAAACAAAACCCCAACATCGTATTAAGTGGTTTCCTTTTGCAACGAGAGGTGCATTCTTCAATTATGCAGGGTTAAATATGCCATTTCAGTTTATATTTTTGGAATAATACCTCTGGATAATATCACCGGGATAAGAGAAGTTCCCAGGAACCTGTACTTTCTTTAGTGATTTTGGTCAGCAGTCACGAGATCTTCATTGCTGGCCTCGCTTTTCAAACTGAAGAGCTGCTCAAAACAAGATGACAAACTTTCAGGGAAAGGAGGCCCATGCCAGGGACCTCCAACTCCACTATAATAGGACAGGAGTGGAGGGCTCTGGTTTTCTTCAGAATTCCTCAGGCTGAAGGCCCCATCAATACAGAGCACTTCAGTGGGGTCTCAGGCAGGACTTTCCAAAACAGAGCATTTTCCAAAGTTATAAACATGTGGGCTGTTTTGGAAAATGTGAGAATCTCTGGTCATCATCAGTTTGTAATTGTTGAAGTTTTACAAGTGAGGGTAAAAGGGAGAATTTTGGTAACAAATTTCTCAAAACAAAATAACAAAGACAAAATTATCCCAAATTTATTATTCTGCATGACATAAATATGACATGTTTGTTCTATGATGGAAATATTTTTTCACTCCTTTTCTTTTAAAGAATAGTCTGAAGAAAACATAGGCAGTAAGCTCCTTGACATCACTCTTGGATTTTTTTTTTTTTTTGATCTGACTCCAAAGGCAATAGCAATGAAAGCAAAAATAAACGAATGGGACTACATCAAACTACAACACTTCTGTACACAGTGAAGGAAGCAACTTTCTGAGTGGGAGAAGATATTTGCAAATCATATATCTGATAAGAGGCTAATATCTAAAATATATGAAGAACTCATAACCTAATAACAAAAGCTAAACAATCTGATTAAAAAATGGGCAGAGGATCTGAACAGATATGTTTCCAAAAAAGACAGACAGATGGCCAACAGACACATGAAAAGATGCTCAACAACACTCATCATGAGGGAAATGCCAATCAAAACCACAACAAGTTATCTCAAACCCGTCAGACTGGCTATTTTAAAAAGACAAGAGATAAGTGTTGGAGAGATTGTAGAGAAAAGGGAATACTTTTACACTGTTGATGGGAATGTTAATTGGTGCAACCACTGCGGAAAACAGGATGGACCTTCCTCAGAAAATTAAAAATAGAACTACCACGTGATCCAGCAATTCCACTTACGGCTACTCATCCAGAGAATGTAAAAACTCTGGTTTGAAAAGATATATCCACCCCTATGTTCTTTGCAGCATTATTTACAATAGCCAAGATATGGAAATGACATATGTGTCCATCAACAGATGGATGGATAAAGAAGATGTGGTATATATAAACATGGAATACTACTCGGCCATAAAAAGGAGAAAATCTTGTCATTTGTGACAACGTAGATAAACCTTAAGGTCATTATGCTAAGTGAAATAAGTCAGAGAAAGTAAATACTGTTTGATTTCACTCTTATGTGGAATCTAATAAAAACCCCAAAGAAACAAACAAACAAGCAAGCAAACAAAACAAAGCTTATAGATACAGAGGGGAAGGAGGTTGAGGGTGGGTGAAAAGGATAAAGAGGGTTAGTTTTCTGGTGAAAGATGGTAGCCAGATTTATTGTGGTGATTACTTTGTAGTGTATGCAAATCTCAAATCATTGTGTTGTACACCTGAAACTAATATAATGATACATGCCAATTTTACCTCAAGTAAAACAAAAAAGAATAGGTGTTCTTCAATAGATGGAATCTATTTTATAAAAAAAGAAGAAAAAGGTAATAAAAATAAAAGTGAAAAAAAGAATACAGTCTGGAAAAGCCACTCCAAAGCCTATGCCTGGAGGTTGGAATGCTATCTGCATACTCCGGACACACATCTCACAAGACCAGTAAGACGTGCACTTCACCCCAGCTGACCCCAAGGGGCATCAGAACGGGCCACGCAGGTGTTAGGTGAGGAGCAAGCTGGAGCAGGCCCTACAGTGAGGGCATTTCACAGCTGTAAGTAGGCCTCCTGTAAGGACCCCCCACCTTCCCAGCCCACTCCCTCCCTGCCTGCACACTCCACCTTGTTGGTTTCTGCAACTGTCAGAAGCAACCATTTTATAGCCAGATGTTTCTATTCTTAATGGGCTTCAAAATTTTTCTGCCCCACGAATATCTGGTTTATGGATCATTTTGCCTTAGACATATCCATTTGCATTTTTTCCATGATGATCTGCATTTTGTCCCTGGCCTTTCCCATTTTCCTAATTCCTTTACGTTATCCTTTTGCTTATGCTGGTCTTTGGCACATTTCTCCATTCCGCATCATCTGTGAATTTCATCTTCAAGCCCTTGCTTACTCCCCGAGGTCGTTAATAAAGACAGGTCTGAGTGAGACAGGAGGACCAGCTTCCCAACCCACCCTGGAGACCACCCTCCTGCACCAGCCCAGTGTCCTGCAGGCTGTTTACTTCTACCCAGCACATTTTTCCATCCACATGGTGGGATGGGCAGCCAAGATGATCTGCCTTCATTTATGCCATGTCTCAGGACCCTTTATTAGCTGCCAAACTTCAGAATTCATGGATGGAACATCTGTTCCTGTCAGTTTTTATGCTGGGGTTATACACAAAAGGAAAGTGTTGGCCTTCGCCTCAAAAGCCACACGAGCATACTGTTGTCAATTTAACATGTGTGTGGAAACACAATCCTCCTTCTCCCCACGCTGTGGGAAATGACTCTCCCTTCGATACCCTCAAATTGTTCTGATGCCTCGCTTCATTCTTCTCTTTATTGTTGTACAGGACAAGCAACCTGCCCTCAGGAGAGTCAGCAGGGTCCCGAGCCATTCCATGTTTCCAAAATTATTTGGAAATTGGTCTGCAACGTTTTCCTCTGCCATCAAGAGCCTGAATTCTCACTTGGTGCAAATTTGAGCTCTGCTGATCAAGGCAGGACTTTGCCAACTGGCAAAGCCTAATTCCATGGAGGTCTTGGAAAGCAGGAAAGGGGCTGAAATCAAGATACTCAAAAAAGAGATGCAAATTAGATTTTACAATGATATTTGAGGACAGGAGCCGGAGGGAGAGTTCTTTACCTGAACTGGCTCCTGACACTAACCAGCTCTGTGGGCCTGGCCAATTGCTCAGGCCAGAGCCAGTTTTCTCAGATCTAGGATGAGAGATTGGAACTAGACTGTGCGAGGCCACTTCCAGCCACAGATCTGTGATTCTAACTGCAGAGTGCCAAAAAGAGCATGTCCTTCCCAAGCTGCTTGCACTGACTTGCACAGGAAATGACTGCAGGGCTGAGAGCCAGGGCCACATAAGAACCGTAGGGCTCTCTTTAAGATCTCTAAGGGCCGTTTGAATCATTTTTACTAAGGCATTTTTTTTTTTAAGCATCATGAAGAAGATAGGCTCAAAGTCAGAATTGACACCAAACTGAGAAGCATATAGAGTTTGCCTCTGATCTTACACATCAGCTTTTTAAAGTATTTGCTCACATAGTTCCCACACTCCTCCTCCTGGGCAAGGGGGTGGAGAGGCCCATCCTCTGATCCAGTCCTAAGTACTCCATTCAGGTGCTCATAAATGACACAAAATGTCACCTCCCAAAGGTACTTTCATTAATTCAAATAGTTACAGAAGGACTCCTTAACGTAGCATTTTATCCATTCATTGTTGAAATACACAGCATCTACTAAGTGTCAGGCACAGTGATAAAAACTGGGTACACGAAGATGAGTGACATTTAGCTGTAAAGAGGTCACTCTTCAGCAGGAAGTCACCGCAGATCACTGCAACATATCTATCTACAAGAGAGGCTTGGAAGAGTTCTCCATGGGATGCACACATCGCTTAGAGAACAACTAGGACTGCTGTTTCGAGGGAAGAGTTATAATACTAGCTAATATGCCCACAGAAATGCATGAGCCAAGACCATTACAGGCAAACCAGCACATAGGGTCATTCTAGATAAAGACATATTAAGCCCCCTTATGTCATCACTAAGACTGGGCCACACATTACTTAGGTAAGACCTTCACCCCGAAGAACTAGGTGATGCCTGACACAAAATCAACAACAGTTTGCATTTCTTCTTTAGTTGACTGATTTTTTGCAAGCCATGCAGTTCATTGCTTTTTTCCTTACTTCCCTCCCTCCTTCCCTCTCTTTCCCTCCTTCCTTCCTTCTTGCTTCTCTCCCTCATTTCCTTCCTTCCTTCCTTCCTCCCTCCCTTCCTCCCTTTCTTCCTCCTTGCTTCTCTCCCTCATTTCCTTCCTCCCATCAGTCTTTCCTTCCTTCCTTCCTTCCTTCCTTCCCTCCCTCCCTCCCTCCCTCCCTCCCTCCCTCCCTCCTTCCTTCCTTCCTTCCTTCCTTCCTTCCTTCCTTCCTTCCTTCCTTCCTTCCTTCCTTCCTTCCTTCCTCTACAAGTGGCTCCCCAGTAGAACTTGTTATTAGGAGAATCTTAACAAAAGCATTAGCATTCTAGGTATTTATACTGTGGGGGAATCACTTGCCCTGTCCCTTACAAGACTTGTGCCCTTGGGAATCCATTGGCCTAAACTTTCTTCTGGTAATTTCAGTGTACTTCACTGTAAAGTCCTTAAAACATCATGGAGCCAATCCCAGAAGACTGGATTACAGGTGAGATTGTTTTATAATAAACTTCTTCCCTCCGGGTCTGCCATGTGGCTCTGCATCCTACTGACTTTAATACTACACCCTCTTATGATTTATGAGTTTCTACTGTAGAAAATTACTTTGCTGCACCATTAGCCCCCATCTAAAGTTCTTCTGCCAGGCTGTTAGGTTCAGGAATTAAACACATGTTGGATTTATGTTTATTTGTAATCAAGATGTTCCCTTTCCTGCACTCATTGCTAAAGATGCTGGATCTCTCATAATATGAGTTTACTCCCTAGCTCCATCATTCAACATATATTATAAAAATAATCATAATCTAAAACTCCCTGAAATTTTTCCTCCAAAATAACTGAAGCCTGTGGCCTGGGTAGGCCCAAGGAAGTTAGTCCTCTACAGGCTGAGCCCTCCACTCTACAACTACCTTCATGTTCGATCTTAGAGGTGTAGTCAAACCTTTGAGACAAAACTGAGCATTCGGCTCATGACCTACATTCTTCCACAGCTACATCATCCAGAAAGATGACTTCTCTGTTGTAAGGAAATTCACCAGTGTGGGTTTCATCTGGCCCAATATTTATTATCCCATGTCACAAATAGAAAAGCCAAATCAACTGATCGCTTCGCTGATCAATAACTCCACAACTTCAAGTGTCAAATGTATGTTTGATCAGTGCTCACCCACTACCATGAATAACTGTTGAGAGAGAAGAGGAAAAGGGACTCTTAAAGGCTTACACTGTCTTAAAGGGAATCCCAATCAAGAACCTGCCTAAATCGCATACTTAAGGATGAAACAATACAAGAGGGTCTTCTGGAACCAGGAAAATGACAAGTATCCCCCACTCACCCCCTCCACTCAATGTTGTATTCAAGATCCCAGCTATCATAAGACAAGGAAAAAAGGTAAAAAGTACAAGATATGGAAAGGAAAAAACAATGTTTTCATTATCAGCAGATATGATTTCCTACATAGAAAATTCAAGAGATTCTAAAGACAAAAATATTTGCATGAACAGAGAATAGCAAGTTGGCAAGTTAAGAATCAAAACACAAAAAATCATTAATATTTTTCTACTCCAAGGGCCACAAAATGGACATTTTAGTTTTATTTTCTTTTTTTTTTAAAGATTTTATTTATTTATTTGAGAGAGAGAGAATGAGAGACAGAGAGCACGAGAGGCAAGAGGGCAGAGGGAGAAGCAGACCCCCTGCCAAGCAGGGAGCCCGATGCGGGACTCGATCCCGGGACTCCAGGATCATGACCTGAGCCGAAGGCAGTCGCTTAACCAACTGAGCCACCCAGGCGCCCCGACATTTTAGTTTTAGAAAAAAATTAGAAAGTATAATTTTAGATAAATATCCTATGCACAACAGCAATAAAAATTATAAGGTAAACAGGAATATATTAACAAAATATGGACAAAACTTTTTGGAAAATATTATAAACCATTTTATAAGGAAGAAAAAAGATCTGAATAAAGAGATATGCTGGACACATAGTAGGGAAGTTTCAATATCATTATAATAATTCTGCTCAAATGTACCTATAAATTCAATGCCATTCCAAATACTATCTTGACACTCTTTTTGTGTGTGTGGGTGTGAATAAACAGATTGTAAAACTCATATGAATGAGTGAAGGGTCAAGTACAGTCCAGACAATTTTGAAGAAAAAGAATAAAACAATTCTTACCACACTAGCTATCAAAAATTGCCCTAAAGCTACAGTAATTAAGTAGGGCTTAGCCCAGCACCCCAATGGAATAGACCCACATCTACATAGAGACTTAGTGAATGGGAGTAGTGGCAATACTAGTCAATGGAGAAAGGATAAGATTTAACAAATGATGCCAGGAAAATTAGCTATTCATGTAGAATAAATAAATTAAAATTTGTTTTCTATGCAAACCTAAATCCCATATGGATTTAAAAACCTAGCTATTGAAACAAAGCAATGCTGTAAAACATTTGTGAGAATATATGACATGTTTATAATATTGGCATAAGGAAGGTTTTCTTGAACAAGGCACAAAAGGCACCAAACATTAAAAAAAAATTGATAAATTTAGCTACAAAAAACTGACAAACTTTTGGGTGAAAAAACCAAATATAACAATTAGAAGATAAGCTACAAATTAGGAGAAGATATTTCTAACTCTTAAAATAATAAAAAAAGAACTAGTATCCAGAATATACAAAGATATCTTTCAGATCAATAACACACACACACACACATACCCACACACAACAAAAAAAATAAGGGCAAAGGATAGGAACAGGAAATTTACAAGGAAATCTGAATAGCCAATAAATATATGAAAACATCAAGAAAATATTATTTCATACCCATCGATTGGAAAAAATTTAAAAGTCTTACAACACACATGCTGGCAAGGATATGGGAAAACAATATGTCATTTAGTACTGCTGAGAGTGTAAATATCTACAAGCACTTTGGAGAGCAATTTCACATTATCTAGAAAAACTGAAAATAAACATACCCAGCCACCAAGTAATTTCGCATCTAAGTAATTACCCTAGGGAAACTCTCACACATGTGCTCAGGGAGAGTTCTACATAGTTGGTTGTTGCAATGTTATTTTTAATAGCAAAATGTTGGAAACCATCTAAAAGGCCATCAATGGGGAATGGATAAACTGTGGTATATTCATGCACGGGAATACTAAGCCACTGTTGAAATGAATGAATGAATAATTCCATAGGTGGTAATGTGAATAAATCTGGAAAATATAAAGTTCAGCAAAAATGAGGAAATTCATAGTATATTATGTATGTACACTTTAAAAATTAAAAACAATACTATATATTGAGAATATATACTAAAGATAGCGGTTATTTCTTGGGAGGGAAGAAATGGGGGTTTATTATCTCTACTGTTTCATTTCTTTTTAAAGAACCAGTCTAAATCAAATACGGCAAAATACTAACATCTGTTAGATCTAGATGGCAGATATATGAAATTTGTGAGTTTTTTGTGTTTTGTGTGTAATGAACTTAAAAATATTGAAAAAGAAAATATTAAATCAAGGGATAAATCAATAGATGGAATAAATTAATAATAACTGGGCATCCCAGACATTGGGGCATTTTACACAAAGAATGGGTAGAATATTATAGCTGAAAGCACCATTAGCAAGGATCTAATCTTACTCCATATTGGACACATGTGAAAATTGAGACCTAGATAAAATAAGTGACTTCAAAGCTATACAAGTATCCAGAATGGATACTTGCAGGCCTCCTGACTTGCAGCCCAGGACTCCCTTCCACCGTGCTTCAGGTACATATCATTGCCACCTTAGAAGATACAAAGAATCAAGCCTCAGGAATAATATGGAGAACCATAGTAGGACTGTCCTCAATAACCCAAGGGTCATCCCCCAAAGGTCTCTCAATGTAAAGAGTAACATTTATAAACTCTCTGAGAAAACCAAATAGCAGCTCATTTATGTCATGGCCTCACCTCAAACCCTAGGACAACCTCTGCCAATTGTCAATTATTGGAAAACACCATGAAAGAAAAATACCCAGAGAAGAGAGTTGACTAGGGCTGCAAGAACCCTGCTTATTACCTTGTTGGTAGAAGATGGTGTCACTCATCTAATTCATCTTTCTAGAGCTGAGGTCTCCTCAGGACCTTACCATGTCAATAACGTCCAACATCTTTTCTCAAACTACCATGCATTCTGGTTTCTTGAGCAACCTTCGAATGCCTTGATGCAGACAATTGGTAGAGTCTGAAGAGAGTGAGTTTCCCCATTTATTCCTCTCATCCTCTCTCCATCCACCTTATCCATGCTTATCCATGGCTTCCTTCATAAAGGAATTTGAATCAAAGGTTGGGTTTTCAAAGTCTTTTCTAGCACCTGGTGCTTTATTGTAATTAACAACATAGCTAATTTCTTGAATGCTCATTAAGCACTAGACATTGTTCTATGCACTTTTGGATTATTACTTCATTTAATCCTCACAAAAAAACCTGTGAGGTGGGTACAATAATTTAATCATTTATCATTTTAAAGACAAGTGTCACAATCAGAGGACTTAAGCACATTTTCCAAGGTCATGCTAATAATGTCATGGAAGAGGATTCAAACATAGGCAATTTGGTTCCTACGCCTAAATCATCCCACACAACACCAATTTCACTTTATTCTTTGAGTGTCTATTCATTTCGCCATTGAATATGATGTTAACTGTGGGATTGTCATATATAACTTTTATTATGTTGACGTACATTCTTTCTTTCTTTTTTTTTTTTTTAAAGATTTTATTTATTCATTTGAGAGAGAGTGAAAGAGAGAAAGAGCACAAGAGGGGGGAGCGGGAGAGGGAGAAGCAGACTCCCCGCTGAGCAGGCAGCCTGATGCGGGACTCGATCCCGGGACTCCAGGATCATGACCTGAGCCGAAGGCAGTCGCTTAACCAACTGAGCCACCCAGGCGCCCGACGTACATTCTTTCTATACCTAATTTGTTAAAAGGTTTTTTTCATGAAAAAATGTTGAATTTTGTCAAAGGCTTTCTCCCATCCCTATAATGTACTTCCAGCCATATTTTTAAGGGGAAACCCAGTTAGGGGGAAAACACATGGAGATACACATCTAGTCAAGTTTCCATTATCCCTTTCTTTCTCTTTTATCTTTCATATAGGTAGTCCAATCTGTTTTATCTATTTTTTCCTTCATCTAATCATAAAATCCAGGGCTACAAGAATCTTAGAGGTCACCACTTCTTTTAGTGACTCAAAAATCACCTTATTAGAGAGTTCTAGACAAGAGTCTCCTTGCTTCCCCCTACTCCCAGCCAGTGCCAGTTCCATCAGTTCAATCCAGTCTTTCTGTTCTCTGGAGTTTCAGTGGATTGGTTAGAAAGGATCAAGGCAGCATTCTCTGCTGTTTGACCTGAAGCTGTCATGGCCCAAGGGCCTGGGAATAACATTTCTGCTCATGCTTTTGTCTGTTCCTTACAGCAGGTTTGGCTCATTGGCTAAAGGGCCCCAACTCTTTATCTCCTTTAAAGAAGACTTGATAATGTTCCCTTTGGGTGTCATGCTGTCATGGGGTCTTATTTAAATTTAATTTTAAAGTTCATTTGTTCATTCCCCTTCAACAATGGTCATTTTCTAATATATTTGATTAACCAGTTACATAGATACAATATGGCAGTGATTGGAAACTTCATGATTTGGATGTTAGTTGAAGTAAATGCTATAAATTCATTTTCTTATTCATTAATTATGGATATGTCAAAAAACTATGATGAGTATGTTGAATAATGGAATCAAAACTTAAAAAAGAAAGATTACAATAAGCTATGGTGATGGACTGAAACTGGTAGAATGACTAGAATATGGATAAATGAAATCCTACATTTAGAACCCCCCCCCCCCCCGCAAAAAAAATTGACTAAGGACAAGATAGAGGTATATGGCTTAAAAGCAGACTTTGGTATTTATTTACCACAAACTGTGAATGAACTCTAAGTGTGATGTGGCCGCTAAAACCAAGGTATTTTAGGCTCTTTTATACTAGTGTGGTATCCAGGTTAGTTCTAGTTGGTCATACTGCATCTAAATTATTCCAGTTTGGGCCTTCTTAAAGTGGGTATGGATCAACAAGGACTCATGTAAGGATAGTGAAGAACTTAACTGGAAATTTCAGACAGGAGAAAAGACTTACTCTTTAATAGCTTAATTTAAATACTGGAAGCATTGTCATGTAGACTTACTCTGTATTTGTATATGCCTAGAAGGCAAAATGACCCAAATCATACAGAGGTATAATTTGGAACCATATAATTGGAGGTATTTTAATGATTAGAATGATAAGGTGGGCTGTTGAATTATAAGGTGGGCTGCTCTCGTGAGAGAACCACTTGTCCTTAGAGGTGTTCAAACACAGGCTGGTTGTCCTGCTGTGAGGAACACTGACAAAGCGGAAGTTTACAGGAGATGACCATAGGGTTGCTTCTATTCGGAGATGCTCAGCTTCTGAGTAATTTTGCAGCTCCACCTCTGTGCTGTAAGAGGCACTGAAATAAGGGAAGAAAGGATCATGAGATTGTCCTTAGCCCTTAGGAACCAGCAAACCCTAAGGGGATTATAAAAGAGAAGAGAGGAGCAATGATTCTCTCTCTTTTTTTTTTTCTTTAAGTAGTGGACTCCTCCCTCCCTCCCACCTTTAAAAAATGAAATGCTATGTAGAACCCAATTTGGAAAATAAATAAAGAACTAATTTAAGTGGTCAGGACTGGGGGTAGCCACTGACTTGGAGTCCCACCTAATGAGATCCCTCACCCTCAAAGAGGCTTCTGTGGTATCTCTATGGAACCAGAGCTCCCTGGAAGTCAGTCTGAAACCACTAAGGGGAGGCTTGAGAGAAAGCTCTTGGGTTTTAAAAGAAGGAGGAAATCAGAAAATTCTGGGAAAACAATGTCCAGTCTCTTTAGCTCCATTAAATATACTATGTCCACAAAATAAATCTGGGAATAATAGAAAAAATGCCAAGGAACTTTCCCAGCTCAATTCCCTTCTACCTACTGGAATATGACTCACTTACTGAGTCCCCTTATTTCTCTGTATTGGCTCTAAGTCTTAGATCCTTCTCCACTGCTCCCTGCTTCTTCAGATCTAGTGACCTAGTTTTTTCTTTTTTTTACATTTTTAAAAATTTTATTATGTTATGTTAATCACCATACATTACATCATTAGTAGTGTTCCATGATTCATTGTTTGCGTATAACAGCCTAGTTTTTGATTTGCTGATTATACACAGCTGGGTTCACTCCTCATCCAGTCCCCACTTGGCAGGGAGAGGAATAGTGTCAAATTATAGAGTCTGAATGAGCCAAAGACCTAAATGTTGGGGTCTGTTAGCTAAAATGGGAGGTCTGGCTATCCCACAGTAACCTGCCTATGTAATCCCCAAGTAGGGGATTCTGAAAGAACCATGCCAGAAGCTGTGGCAAGAAACTCTATGTCTCCTTCTTCCTGGTCCTCTCTACCACATGCACAGGAAATAGGTTTGGCCATGGGGGGGGGGGGACGGGGGAGATAGGGACAGAATGGCACATCAGCATACACCATCTATAGCAATCAGGTCCAATGCATTCAATTTGGGTTATTTAAAGAGTTTAATAAAAGTGTGAGCAGGATTTAGGGAAAGCAACCAGGGATGGAGGTAGTAATACCCCTGGATCTGAAGGAGCAAGGAAAGGACTGGTTGTTGGAACCAAGACAGAAAGAACTCTATGTATAAGGCTGCCCAACAGGAGCAGTGGCATTCAGGAGTGGGAGCAGCCAAATGACAGCAACCAAGCTCCATCAAAAGGGGAGCTGGAGAATTAATACTCTGACTTCACTTTCCTCCTGCCTCCTACCCTCTTGCTAGAGCCTTCCATTGTCTGAACCAGTGGGAAGTCAGGCATCAATGGAACCCCTTGATGAAATCCCCCCTGGGTTTGTAGCAGGGTAGGAAGTGAATCTGAAGGGGCAAATGGAAGAAGATATTTAGCACACCAAACCTCAAAATCCAGGCCAAGCTTTGTGTTTCAGCTATGTGGAGAGCATCACATTCATAGTGGCTCAACTTTATTCACAGCCCACTGCAATTATGTGTTTTACTGATGATTCTACAATGTTGGTAGATAAAGAACACTCTCTACAAACCATTTGCCTTTATGGTGGGCATGCTCATTCTTACTGAAGTTAATACTGAGCATTTTCCAAATCATTTTTTAGGAAAGTAAAGCCAAAAGAACTATTTAATGATATCTCTTTCTATCTCCAGTTTGCCATTTGCCTCCTCTGGTCTTCTAAGCAGAACATCAGGATATGAGGTATAAGCAGACTGGGACCCCAACACTGGGAACTAACATTTTTGTTTTAGAATTGACCATGAAAAGCAATAAGCAAATAACAATAGGCCTGGACTTCAATTGTCTCACATGTAGATAAAATCCATTTAATTCTTCAAGTTGGGAAGCAGAGGTATATGATTTTTACATGGTTTCTAGCTTAGCATCCTCAAGGAGTGTGATGTATCTAAGGAGTCATTGAAAAATAAATTGTCCATTTATTCAGTACACATTCTCACAAACATGGAGTTTGTGAATGAATTACCTTCTCTAGAGGTAAACTACATGTATAAATTACAGGAAACTCAAAAATGTAAACTACCCCAATGGAAGTATATGAGGCATCAGTTTCCTTTTCAGCAGAACCACTAATTATTTAGTGTCTATTTCGGGAGATTGCTCTGGTTATCAGTTGCTAAATAACAAACCTCCTTAAAACTCACTGACTAATATAGCAATTTATTATTATATTTCATGTTACCATATGTTTATTTGGCTCACCTGGGAAGTCCCATTGGGGGGGGTCTCATGTGATTGTAGTCAGATAGTGGCCAGGAGTGAAATCATCTTCAGGCTCAATAGGACTGGTTATTCAAGATGACTCATGGCTGGCAGTTTATCTTGGTCGGTATCTAGGAGCTCAGCTAGGACTGTTAACTTGATTTTTCTACAGTTAGTCTTTCCATGTCCTTGGGCTTCTCACAGTATGGAGTCTGGATAATACCAGTGAGTGAATATCTCAAAAGATCCAGATGAATTTGCAAAGCTTCTTATAATTAGCCTCAGAATTCATGCAGTGTTAGGAAGATTGAGTTATTGAGTGTTTAAAAAAAATAGGAAGGGTATTGCAAGACACTATGTGCAAGGTACTACCATGAACAAAGTCTCAAAGGTATGTTATAGTATGAAATATGTAGGGAACCACAAGTACTTAGGTATTATTAGAGTCTAAAGTTTGCAGGAGGATGTGGCAGGAGATGGGCTGGAAAGCCAAGA
The DNA here is from genome assembly GCF_029215605.1 of Mirounga angustirostris. Lineage (NCBI taxonomy): Eukaryota > Metazoa > Chordata > Mammalia > Carnivora > Phocidae > Mirounga > Mirounga angustirostris. The sequence continues at coordinate 64,358,232 of NW_026991717.1, read as the reverse complement.
ATAGACAGGCACCCAAGAAGTTTGTACATTTTTGAATGCTTTGCTAGGAAGTCTGATCTTATATATTTGGGGAGACTTTGGGCTTTAAGGCAGAGGTGTGACTGGTCATAGCTGACTTTTAGACACATACCTTTATGCATGCAGTGTGGTGAGTGGATTTAGAGGAGGTGACACCCCAAGATTTGAGGTAGGGAGACCTGTTGGGGCTTTACTGTGAGAGGCTGAGAGTGTAAACAAAGACAGTAATTGAGAGGATGCAATAAAGGGGATAGAATTAGAAATATCTAAAGCAAAATTGGAAGCACTGAGTGACTATTTGAATTTTGGGAGCTAAGTTCAAGGAAATTGTATGTTTTAATTCCCAGATTTCTATGCAGGCCCAATGAAGTAGTTGGTGAAAGTAATGGAGATAATCTTAAGAATTTTCCTGAATTTATGAAAAGTTTAATCTTCAGAGAGTAGAATCACACTGAGTCTTGAGCAGAAAAGTGTGTGTGTCTGGGCGGGGGGGCTCTTAAAAATAATGAAGGTAAGGGGCACCTGGGTGGCTCAGTTGGTTAAGCAACTGCCTTCGGCTCAGGTCATGATCCTGGAGTCCCGGAATTGAGTCCCGCATTGGGCTCCCTGCTCAGCAGGGAGCCTGCTTCTCCCTCTGACCCTCCCCCCTCTCATGCTCTCTCTCTCTCTCTCATTCTCTCTCTCAAATAAATAAATAAAATCTTTAAAAAAATAATGAAGGTAAAAAGAAGAAAACATGATTATCCAATTGAGTCAGAAAAGGAGTATAAAGAAGCAAAGAAAAAAATACTGTAACAAAGAGACAAAATACAATTGTAGAAACAAGTATAAATAAATTAGTTATCACCAATATGAATGGCTTAAAGAGATTTTTTAAAAGGCAGAGGGGCACCTGAGTGGCTCAGTCAGTTAAGCGTCTAACTCTTGACTTCAGCGCAGGTCATGATCTCAGGGTTGTGACAATGACCCCCATGTCGGGCTCCATGGTGGGTGTGGAGCCTGCTTGGGATTCTCTCTCTCCCTTTGTCCCTCCCACCACCCTCTCCCTCTCAAAAAAAAAAAAAAAGGATTCTGATTGGGTGAAAATATATTCCAACTATATATATATATATGTGAATATATTAACATATATTTGTGTGTGCGTACATACATACATATATGTATATATAGTAGGAAAGGAGGTAGTAGGCAAATATTAATTAAAATAAAATAGGTATAACTATATTAATATCATCAATATCATATTGTCAGAGTGTATGCAAGATAAAAACTGTTATTAGATACAATGTCATTATATAATGATATAGAAACAATACATTAGGAAGATTTTATTATTATTATTTTTTAAAGATTTATTTATTTGAGAGAGAGAGAGTGTGTGCATGTGTGTGAGTGTGAGAGGGCTGGGCAGAGGAGAGGGAGAGAGAAACTCAAGTGAACTCTGTGCTGAGCACAGAGCCAATAAGGGGCTCCACCCCAGGACCCTGAGATCACGACCTGAGCCGAAACCAAGTCAGACATTTAACCCACTGTGCCACCCAGACACCCCCACTAGGAAGATTTTATATTTTGAATTTGCACACATCAAACATATATAAATCCCACAGTGACAAGATTAGAGACAGAAATTAACAAATAATCAAAATAGTTTTAACACATTTCTCAGAAATTAATATACTAATTAAATAGTAAGTTCTTAAGAAGTAGAAAAATTTGAACAACATAATTAACAAGCTGTATTTGTGAGGTTAGGAGAGGTGATGCCTCAGTACCATTTTAACCACAAGATTTTAATGACTCAATAGTCACCATTTATTTCTCATTCAAACTTTTGTCCAAGAGTCTGGGACTATGTCTGTCTACAGAGGCTAATGGAATCTGGGACAAGTGGCTACTTCTTTCACTGCAGAAGGGGAAAAAAAGATCAGAAAACTACTCATGGCTTTTCACTGCTTCAGCCTGAAAGAGAGACATGAAGCTTCCATTCATTAGACCTAGCCCTATGACCTTGACTAGGAGCGAAGAACCTGAAGAAAGGCAGAAGAGTAGATACCCGATTATTAAGAATTACTGTCTGTCACAAAGATTGATCTAATGGACACAAATAGAATCTTGCATCCATAATGCACATACTGGAATTTTGTTTTTCAGAACTGACCACATGAAAAAGAGCAAATAAGTACTGTAGAACTAATATTCTGATCAATGTTCTTCTGATTTTCTTCTTATTTGAAAAATAAGTAGCATGCAAATGATTCATGTGTCATAGAAGAAGCCATAATGGAAGTCATTAAATATTTAAAACTGAATAAAAGAATTTGTAACAATATTTGTAACATTTGGTTAATGTGGTACACAGAGAGACATTTATAACTTTAAATGCATATATTAGAGAAGAAGAAAAATTGAAAAATAACAAGTTAGTTATGTGATTCAAAAAGTCAGGGGAAAACAACAAAAAGTAACATCAAACAAATTGATGGAAGTAAATACAAATGTTGGGAGCAGAAATCGATGGACTGGAAATCCAAGAAACAATAAAAAATATTAACAAGACAAAGGCTGGTTCTTCAAAAGACTGATAAAATAGACAAACTTCTGGAAAAATTCGTCAAAAATATAAGAGGGAATATAAAATGAAAAGGGGAACATACTATAGATAGCATACAGACTGAAAATAATTGTGAGATTGACTACCCTTCATGCCAATAATTTGAAAATGTAGACAATATGTATATAGATAATCTGAAGGTATAGATAATCTGAAGGAATCTGTGAGTCTTAACCTATAAGCTTTAAAGAAATTGAATCAGTACCAAAATCCTCCAGCAAATATCACATGTAATGATTGACTGTGAGACACATTCTCTTTAAAGTGAAACCATGACAAAATTACTTGTTACCAGTGCTTCTTTAAAATTTTATTGGAGGTTCAAGACAGTGCAGTGAGATGAGAAAAAAAAAGTAAGAGGTATAGCTTGGCATGGTAAAACTAGATTATCTGAAGACACTGTAATAGTTTACATACAGAATCCAAGGAATCCTATAAACTATTAGCACTGAGAAGTTTCTGTCATTCTTATAAATTAAGGGATGCCAATTTTAAAAACTGTATGTATATATAATATATACACATATACATAATATATATACGTATACAATGTATAATATATTTATAAGAGATATATATATAATATATAAAAATATACATATATTTTAAAAAGACCCCATTTGAAATAGCAATAAAACCTAAGCTTGTAATAGGGAAATTTTGGAAGCCAATTAAATGTGAATCAATAGACAATAATTACAGATTTGTATAGTCATATACCTGAAAATGTAATAGTTAATGTGAAAGAACTGACTCTACTTCTATCAACACTGGAAAAACAATGATCTGGAAACTTTTTTGAGTAAAAAAAATCAGGTTTCATAATATCTGTATTATTATGCTATTTTCATAAGTTAAAAAATGCACAAAGTAATGCTGCTTATTGCTAGTGGATATATACAAATGCTGTGAAAATAGAAAATGTGGATAGAAAAGATACTATACCAACTTCAGGATGGAACTTACCTCTTGAGAGGGAGAAATAATAGATTGGGAATTGAAAGATTCAGAAGTAATATCGTATTTCTTTAATAAAAGGTCCGAAGCAAATTATACAAAGTGATTAATGTTTCCAAATCTGGATTGTAGGTAGCTAAGTGTCTGTTTTATTAGCCTCCTATGTTGAATTTATTGTGTAATTAAGTAAATAAAAAGTTTTTAAATGTGAATAGGAGGTGAAGAAATGTACATAAAGTACTTTGCCAGCACTTTGAGGAAGTGCTCTGGGTAACAGCAGAGAAATGTTGTATCTTCTAAATGGACAGACACGGGAAGATGCAGCCTTGTTACTTACCAAGGCTTTTCCAGACTTCTTGTGGCTGCTTTATTCTAGGTGCGGAGATGACCTGGCTGCCAAGCCCTCAGCTGCTTTTAATCATTAGGGTGATGGATTCTGCCCGTTTATCCAAAACACATGTAGAAATGCAAGTAGCTACATTTTCTTTTGAGGCCTTATAAAATAAGAAAAATATTTTCTGAATCATTTAGAAACTATTAAATCATGATTGGTAGAACTGAAGTGTTGATTATTGAATTACAATTTTTCTAAAGTTAACAGTTCCTTAGTCACTCCCAGAACAGCTCTGTGTTCTTACTACTTGAGTTTACTGTAATGTCACCTTGTTACAAGAGACTTGATGATGGTTTCCATGTTTGCATTTGTTTCGATTATTGTCTTGAGGATCTGCAAATTACACTGATCAGAAGGAATCTGGGAGAAAGCCCTCATTCTAACTCTGAAAAGAAAATTTTTCTAAGATAATGTGCTGATGCTATTGACCGGGGATTTAAAGATTTTATTTTTTTTTTATTTATTTGAGAGAGAGAGACAGAGAGAGAGCATGAGAGGGGGGAGGGTCGGGAGGGTCAGAGGGAGAAGCAGGCTCCTCGCCGAGCAGGGAGCCCGATGCGGGACTCGATCCCGGGACTCCAGGATCATGACCTGAGCCGAAGGCAGTTGCTTAACCAACTGAGCCACTCAGGCGCCCCTGACCGGGGATTTAGTTAATATAATCTTTTTGGCAGGACAATTAGGCAACCAAGGATTTTCATTTCCAGAAACCTTTCAGAGATACTTTCATGTATGCACAAAGCTATATGTAAAGGAAGTTCATTGTAGAAGATGTTCATTGTAGTACAGTAGGGAACATCCTTGAATATGTAGCTGTTCTTATGCTCAAGAATATAGTAGTAAGAACTTGGAACTAGGGCAAATATGTATCAATAAGGGAATGAATGAACACATGATGGCACATCTCTGCTGGTGGTTAAAAATAATGTTAGATCTCTGCATAGAGAAACAAATTGAACTTCTAAGATATATTGAGAAAAAGAAAGTTATAGGGCAATATGACAGGATCCCATTAATGTTAAAAATTCCAAACCCAGGGGTGCCTGGGTGGCTCAGTCGTTAAGCGTCTGCCTTTGGCTCAGGTCATGATCCCAGGGTCCTGGGATCGAGCCCTACATCCCCACATAGGCGTCCCTGCTCCATGGGAAGCCTGCTTCTCCCTCTCCCACTCCCCCTGCTTGTGTTCCCTCTCTCCCTGTGTCTCTCTCTCTGTCAAATAAATAAATAAAAAAGTCTTGAAAAAAAAAAATTCCAAACCCATACATGTGCAAATATAAAGCATATACATATGTAAATTTATAGAAAAGTTTACAGCCGGAACTGTTCACAATGGTTACTTTCGGGAAAAGAGTTTTAGGTGGTGAGATATGTTTAAATATATATATGTATATATATATTTCATATATTTAATTATGTTTAATTAAACATATAAAATTATGTTTAATTATAATAAAATAAATTTATTATATTTCTATTCACATATTTTTGTGTTTAAAGACTGCTTAGATTCTCATTCCAAGTATATTAAATACAAATTCTACTATCTTTGAGACTCACTATTATCATATTGCCTTAGGAAATAAAGTATAAAAAGTAATGAATACATTTTTTCTATAATCAGGAAAATATTTTTTAATAAAGGAAAATATGCGCGTTTACTGTGGAAAATTAAAAAATACAGGAAAGTACAGAGAATGAAAATCACTCATAATCTTATCCTAATGTGTCGATGTTTTCCCTTCTCTTATGGATATGGTTGAGATCATACCATACCATAGATACAATTTTTTTTCCTTCCTACTTAACACATAAATATTCATCTATGTAATTAAAGCTCTTCAAAAAATAGAATCATGTAGCTTCCCCATCATTAACTTAACCATTCCACACTCATCTCAGATTTGGTTAACCAACACAAACTCTGCTTCTTAATGAGACTCTCAGACCACATTTGTGAAACTAGAGATCCTTCGGTGATGTGGTCAGCATGAGTCTAACAGGCTCAAGGGGAAAGAAAGAAATCTAGGACCTCAAGGATACACCAATGTGAACCAAAGCACTTGCTGGGAAAGCAACAGCCAGGAGCACAGATGAAATGCTTCCTTCTTCCTCTTTTACATGATGGTGCTGCAAAATTTATCCATGATTGACCTAAATTCAGTCCGCTTTTAAAGAAACCTTCTATTTTTACATGCTGGGAAAAGTAATGATCCAGCAAAGAGGTTCCATCCTCAGTTCTATCTGATAAGCAGGATGGAAATTCCAAGGAAAAAGGAGCCTGAGGGAAAAGACCCTGAGACCCTAACATTCACATTTATTTGGTATGAGAAGAAATGTAGGGAGTCCTGTGGCTTAAGACAAATACCCAAGGACCATTTGCAGGTGTGAAAAGTGAAACATTTTCCAAAGGTTCATTAAATCGCACAGCTTCCCTTGGAGTGGGTCTCCATGGTGAAGCTCGCTTTCCTTTTTGCAGGTCTCTAAGCAGAAGAAGGAGCTGCAGAGGCCCTGGCTGAGACCACCCAGGCTGCAATGGGAGCCCGGGGTTTCTAGTAGAGGCCCCTGTCCCTCCTGCCCACCGGCCCAGGCCCAGAATTCCTTCCCCAGCCTCCACTGGCGAGGGCCCGAGGTTTCCTTTTTGTTGGACTCACCACAGATTGAAACAACAAAGGCAATGGAAGCCTGCAATCCTTTACGAATGGTCTGAATGGAAACCACAAGGCCTGGAAATTCAAGGGCTTTGGCAAAAATGCTCTTTGTTTTTCATGTCCCTAAATTGATCCAGCCAATGCCTCGGGTGACAAACAGTGAATAGCGCTGGGTATGGCATGTGCTGTAATTAGGTTGGTGGGTTGGATTGGGGCTTCTGTGGGGCGAGGTCCACCCCATCTGCTGTTCTTGCAGTTATTTTGTGGCTTTATCACACAAGCTGGGGGCTCCGCAGGATCCCTGGTGAGGCTGATTTTATTAGAAGAAAAATACGTTCATTGCTGCTTCTCACTAGCACATGTTTGAAATGTTTTCTTTCTCTGATCAACGACATTTGCCAAGTCACACATTCTGTGCTAAACGGAGCTTACCTAACTCTGCCGGCTGGGATTTTTCCTGGATCACTCCTACCCCGCTTACTGAAATGCCTCTGGAGAAGCTCATTTGACCTATCACTCATTCTTCTGTGTGTTCATTCATTCCTTCATTCATTCAACACCAACTTATTAAGTATCTGTTATGAGTCTATTTTCCTTGAGATACTCCGCTTGGTAATGCAATGAAGAATAAAAACAGATCTAGCCCTGCTCCGATAAAGGTGTATTAAAAAGTTAGGATAAGTGCTCTGATGGAAATATGCCATCACAAGAGAACATGTGACATGTTGGCTAGAATCCCAACGGTCCCACGGAGGACCCTGGGCAGGCAGCATCATAGAGTTCATCTGTGGCTGGACAGGGAAGCCCGGAATCTGAGCTGCGTGGCAGGGATTCCTTTCCTTGTGGTCTTCAGGAGTGGTGGTGATAGTTTGCCATAGCATATAGTTCTGGTGGATTGGGCAGATATATTCAGTAGATAGGGGTTGACTTTCATTGGGAAGGTGGCAGCGATCATCACCATCATTGTAAACATTGCCAAGTACAAAGAGCTCACCTGCACCAGAAGACAGTATCAGAACTCAAATGTTTATTGACTAAACTGGGCTATAATATCCAGTTTATATATATACCAGATTGAAAAATCTTCCCTGGGGAAGCAAATGACGGAATTGTGGATGGAATTCTGGCCCAATTCATAATGCTTCTGACACCAAATGTGAGGGTTTTCCACACCAAGCAATTCTCTGCTTCTCTTTGAACATTAATCGGGTGCCCTATGATACAATTAAATTCTGACACTACCTATGTGGAATTAGTGCAGACTCCACAGGTGAAGGGCTCAGTCTCACAACATTGCCCCCCCATTTCAGATGCCAACTGCAAGTAATGGTCACCCCACTTGTCCGACTTGGCTACAAATTGGGTGTTCCCATACCCTCCTCCTCCTCAGGTTCGATCATTTGCTATTATGGCTCACAAACCAAGAGAAACACTGGACTTACTATTACCTGTTTATTATAAAGGATGCAAATGAACAGCCAGATGAAGAGGTATATAGGGCAAGGTCTGGAAGGGTCCTGAGCACAGGAACTTCTGTCTCTGTGGAGTTTGGGGTGTGCCACGCTCCTGGCACATGGATGCACTCGCCAGCCTGGAAGTTCTCTAAACCCTTTCGTTTAGGATTTTTGTGGAGCTTCCATTACATAGGCACAATTGATGAAATTATTGGCCATTGGTGATTAACTCAATTCCCAGTCCCTCTCTCTTCCCTGGAGGTCAGGGGTGGGCGGGAGTATATATGTGAAAATCCCAAACCTCTAATCACACTTTTGTTTGGTTCCTCTGGTGAGCAGCCCCACAAAGAAAGTTACCTCATTAGCATGAATGTGAGTATATTTGAAAGAGATTTATTATAGATAACAACTGATGCTCCCCTTACCCTCATCTCTCAGGAAATTATAAGGGTTTTACACTCTGGAAAACAGTATGGAGGTTCCTCAAAAAGTTGAAAATAGAGCTACCATATGATCCAGCAATTGCACTACTGGGTATTTACCCCAAAGATACAAATGTAGGGATCCGAAGGGGTACGTGCACCCTGATGTTTATAGCAGCAATGTCCACAATAGCCAAACTCTGGAAAGAGCCAAGATGTCCATCAACAGATGAATGGATAAAGAAGATGTGGTATATATATATGGAATATTATGCAGCCATCAAAAAAATGAAATCTTGCCATTTGCAACGATGTGGTTGGAATTGGAGGGTGTTATGTTGAGCGAAATAAGTCAATCAGAGAAAGACATGTATCATATGACCTCACTGATATGAGGAATTCTTAATCTCAGGAAACAAACTGAGGGTTGCTGGAGTGTGGGGTGGGAGGGATGGGGTGGCTGGGTGATAGACACTGGGGAGGGTATGTGCTATGGTGAGCGCTGTGAATTGTGCAAGACTGTTGAATCACAGATCTGTACCTCTGATACAAATAATGCAATATATGTTAAGAAAAAAAAAAGAAGATAGCAGGAGGGGAAGAATGAAGGGGGGAAATCGGAGGGGTAGATGAACCATGAGAAATGATGGACTCTGAAAAACAAACTGAGGGTTCTAGAAGGGAGGGGAGTGGGAGGATGGGTTAGCCTGGTGATGGGTATTAAAGAGGGCACGTTCTGCATGGAGCACTGGGTGTTATGCACAAACAATGAATCATGGAACACTATATCAAAAACTAATGATGTAATGTATGGTGATTAACATAACAATAAAAAAATAAAAAAAAAAGAAATTATACGGGTTTTAGGAGCTATGTACCAGGACCCAGAGATGAAGGTCAAACACGTATTTTTTTTTCCTGCCACAGAGTTCAGTTAGAAGACTTTATTTTTTAATTTTATTTTTTAAAAATTTTTTATTAACATATAATGTATTATTTGTTTCAGGGCTATAAGTCTGTGATTCATCAGTCTTACACAATTCACCATAGTACTTACCCTCCCCAATGTCCATCACCAAGCCACTGCATCCCTCCCACCCACCTCCACTCCAGCAACCCTCAGTTTGTTTCCTGAGATTAAGAGTCTCTTATGGTTTGTCTCCCTCTCCAGTTTTGTCTTGTTTCATTTTTCCCTCCCTTTCCCTATAATCCTCTGTCTTGTTTCTCAAATTCCTCAGATTAGTGAGATCATATGAGACTTGTCTTTCTCTGACTGACTTATTTCGCTTAGCATAATATCCTCTAGTTCCATCCACGTCGTTGTAAATGGCAAGATTTCATTTTTTGATGGCTGCATAATATTTCATTGTATATAAATACACCACATCTTCTTTATCCATTCATCTGTTGATGGACATCTTGGCTCTTCCCACAGTTTGGCTATTGTGGACATTGCTGCTACAAACATTGGGGTGCAGGTGCCTCTTTGGATCACTACATTTGTATCTTTGGGGTAAATACCCAGTAGCAAACATGTATTTCTTACTATATCAAACATCACAGGCCTCTCATTTTATGTTACAACTGAGCTTTTGTCCCTACAGGGATGTCCACATATTCATTAGTAAGAAGGCTGAGCTTGGCAATAGCTTGGACTCCCTCTCCCTCCTTACCCTCACTTTACCTTCCAGCTCAGTAAGCTTTAAGGTCTTAGGATCTGGGGCCAGGGAAACCCTGAGGGCAGACGAATTGGTGGTAAAACTTCAGGAGAAGCAGGAATTGAGTCTTTTCATCTCTATCCCCAGCACAGCAGAGATGCTGGCACAGGGTGCATGCCGTGTGCACGCACACACATGCACACACACACGTGTCAAGCAGATGAAGTGGGCACATGACTGAGAGTTGTGTGGGAAGTAAAATGACCATATTCCAATTTGTCCATGCGAGTAAGGAGAAAGGAATAGGTTCTTCTCTCAAAAGAGGTTCTCTTCTGTGTCCAGGGCAGGATAATAGAGAATCCTAGCCTCCTCTTAGTTTCAAATGTCCCTTGGGAAAAGTAGCTTGAAACCTGAGAAGTCTGGCCAAGCCATAATATTCAGAGGGACCCACAGTACTTCCCAGTTTGGTCTGAGTTCCCTGGGAGCCCAAGAAACCAGGCAGCCTAGACTTGGGGCTGAGATCAATTTGTCATTTTTGTCCTGTATTGTTTGACATCACAACCCTCAAATTCAACCTACATTACTTCCATTGTTTTCAAATCCTTTCTGTGCTTATTCCTTGATTTTCCCAATGCTGGACTCAAAGCTCCTTGAGGAAATACATTGTCTAGTTATTTTAGTTCTAATTTCCAACTTTTTCCATTCAGCTCATAGTATAAGGTTCTGTGGTTCTATATACTGTAAGCTGTAAAACAATGTTTAATCCACTCATTGAGCATAGGCTGCCTTCATAGGGAAGCCACACTCCCACCCTGTGGTTGGCTGCTTCCCCCTTTAAGCCTCCCAAGGATCAACATGGCTGTCAACTTAGACTTTGTGTACAGGTATTTTTGCTGGGCCCTGGGTGCTGGAAGCCACCACTTTCTTCTGGAAGTGAATTCCAGAGGTGGAAAACCTCTGCTTAACCTCTGGGGAAGCACACTGTGCCCTCCTCAGCCTCATTTTCTTGAAAACATGATAAAGGGAGGATAAATATGCCAGAGGAAAATGAAGGCAAAACAGTCTGTGGGCCACCCCATGGTTCTGAGAGAAACCATCTGAGAGGCTCATGCCTACCCCACACAGCTCGGCTGGCGGGACCCCACTGTAGGGCCCAGTGGGGAAGCCATCTCAGGCTTGGAGGGATGAAGGGCACCGGTCCCTGGATCTGTGGTTCTGGTGCATCTGGGGTTCAGACTCTGGGTAGGTGCACAAGTAGGTAGACATGCATGTGGCATTGAGGTTCATACCTCCCCCAGTCGTCAGCTGTCAGAAGCCTCTGCTTCTGTAATACAATCTATAGCTTTAAGGCCTCAGGCTGATGGTAGGATAATGACCAACTCATACAGTGTGCCAATGTATGGCTTAAAACTTAAGTCAGAGCTTGTTTTAGGCAAATTAGGGTGGGGGCTACATGTTCTGCCTCCAGAGGCAAATGCTTCTTCTCCAGACTGGAAACTGAGGAGGTTGAGGTGGGACATTCTGCCTTACTTCATTCCCAAATCCAGTCAGATAGGTTTTTCTAGGCATTAAAAATTCATGCACCCCAATGTTCATAGCAGCAATGTCCACAATAGCCAAACTATGGAAAGAGCCCGAAAGTCCACTGATAGATGAATGGACAAAGAAGATGTAATATATATGGTGGAATATTACTCAGCCATCAAAAAGAATGGGATCTTGCCATTTGCAACAACTTGGATGGAACTAGAGGGTATCATATTAAGCAAAATAAGTCCATCAGAGAAAGACAAATACCATATGGTTTCACTCATATGTGGAATTTAAGAAACAAAACAGATGAACATAGGGGAAGGGAAGGAAAAACAAAATCAGATGAAAATAGAGAGGGAGGCAAGTCATAAGAGATGCTTAATTCTAGGAAACAAACAGGGTTGTTAGGAGAGTGGGGGGAAGGGGTAACTGGGTTATGGGCATTAAGGAGCACTTGATGTAATGAGCACTGGTGTTATATGCAACTGATGAATCACTAAATTCTACCCTGAAACTAACAATACAGTATACATTAACTAAATTGAATTAAAAAAAAAGAATCCATGCCACATCAGGGTGCTTATTAGGAGGCAGCATGATTTAGCATTCAGAACTGTGTTTCACGTGTGGGCTCTGCTACCACCTGGGAAATCTCAAGCCAGCTGCACTATCTCCCCATTGCCATTTCTCCATCTACAAAATGGGGGGAAAGGGAACCTTATGTCTGCCTCGCCTTCCCTCACGAGAATGAGTCTCAGTGGGAGGCTATGCCAGACACCTGGAGATCTTGAAAAGGAAGGTGCTGTGCCCCCACCTCCCAGACACAGATTCTCATACTCATTACCTTCTGTGGCCCTGCTGGACAACATGATACTGAACTACCCAGAATTGTGGGCTGAATCCAGCTGCAAAGGTGCTATATTTTCTTGCTAGTGAGAACAGTGTTGCTAAAAGGTATGCACACCCTCTTTCTCTCCCTTAGGGTGCCTAACCTTCCTGGTTTGCATGGGGCTAAGGGGTTTCTGGGAAGCAGGACTTTCAGCTCTAAAACCAGGATAGTCCTGGGCACATCAAGAAGGCTGGTCACCCTACTGGTAGAAATTACAGAGCAGAATGCTCTTGCTTCTGTTACCAAACCTCAATTTATTTGAGGGGCTGTGTTACAGAGATAAAGGGAGGAAGATCTGAGTTACAAACTGTATTTTAATTCTCCACTTCCCAAGGTCTAATTTGGGTAGAAATCTCACTGCCCAGTTTATTTTTCAGTAAATGAGTGGCTTCATCCGGGTATGGTTAGGATTCTTTATGAAAGACCCTCATCACTCAATGGGGACTTAGGATCCTGAACAGGGAAATTCCTTTGGTCCTATTATTCCCATAACGATTTGTTCTCCCTTCCAGTACCCTGCCCTCCCACTACACTATTATTTGTGCCATCACTTTAATGGCCTGAGAGCTCAGCACACCCAGCAGCACATTCAATGTGCTGTGTACCCTTGGCCACCAAACACAAGGATGTAAAAGAAGGAAGGCTGACATAACTCTAGCAGGGGAGCCAAAACTGGTGAAAGCTACAGCTTCTGTCAATCGTTGATCAAAGACATGAATAGGTAGAGACTTAAGAGGCTTAGACTTGATATGAATGGATTCCCTCTGGCCACTAGTAATTGACAAGCTTTTAGAAAAGCATCAAGAGGTGCCAATGCTAGGCAGAAGCAGAAATGGAGAAATGAGTTTGGAAAAGCTCGAGTTCTTTAGTGATAAATATTCAATAATTCATTATTTCATTAACTGTCACTCCTCCCCCCCCCCTTTTTTTTTCATGTCTACTTTATAGGGGACCGGGCAAAGCCTAGAATAGGATAGTGAACACAACTTTATCTCTGCTGTCACGGTCTTAGAGTTTAGCTACTCCAAGTTGATAATCTGTATGTGTGAAGATTAAATAAAATAGACTGAAATCTATTTAGAAACTTTAAAAAACTGCCCTGACATCTTGGCCACTCCTTTGAGACTCCACAGCCTGTAACTGAAGGCTGCTCTCTACTCATTTCTTTCTAGATGAGCTAGTTGATGTACCCCCAACTATCAGTGGCAACTATCAGTGACAGTCCATTGGGAAGTTGATAACTGATACCATGTTGGTGTTGTTTGTCCTTTTTATAGCTGTTTTTGTAGAGAGTAGTTGCCTTCCTCTTTCATATCTCACAACTGGAGACCCAACCCATCTTCCTCCAGTCAAGAGGAAAATGAGCAACAGCAGCTGGTAATAAAATGAGCTTCCCGCCTACAGGAATATAAACCACAGAGAGGATAACTTGGAAAAGTATTTCCTGAAATAAAAGACAAAACCACAGAACATTTTAACAGCCACCAAAATTCATAGACTTGACACAAGCCACATAAGAACTTAATTAGGACACATGCTTGTGTATTTATAGAAACAGAAAGTATGACAGAAAAACAGAATTGGGCAGATTAATAATGCATTTAGAAACTGTTTCAAAGGGGAACTAGAAAGGCATGTTTGCTGCCTGAGGTTTTAATATTGGAAGAGTTCTTGGTATTGGCATAGTTAAAAAAAATCTCACTATACCTGCTTACCTTGACTCCTGGTGATGGATTGACAGGAGTCAAATTAAGCCTGGCAGGAGGTGTGGCTGGACTTAGGGAAATCAGTGACTCACAGAAATGGATTAATTCATGTCAAATGCCACCTGTAATACTGGCAAATGGGTTAGTGCTAAGATTTGAGATCTTTCTATGGCTTTTAAACAGGCGAAATGACCCGTTCTTTTCTCTGCCCTGCCTTACTTTTTCACAGTGCTGGAAAAATTAATGGTAAGACCTGCTCTCCTGAATTTAGGAGCAGGGCAAATGACCATGTGGCTAGAATGCCATTCAGTTAAAGCCACTGGGGCACTTTAGAAGTCAGGAACTGGAATTTAGTCTTACATATTGATTACTCAATCCGCACGTCAGCGTGTGTGGCATGGCTGTCCCCTACCAAGATTTCCCCATCCCTCATGATTTATCTGCTTCTTGTCCTACCTCTGTCTTCAACACTGTAGGTGCTGCAGGAATGTGTCTGCAGTAACAAGTCATCAAAAAAACTCTTTTCAGTGACCTTTACATAGTGAAGTAGCTTCTCTGCTTATTAGCTCAAGGGCTCAGGGTAACAAGTCTATTCTTAGAGCCAACTTTGCTCCTCTGGAAGCCAGGAATCGGGGTTCTAGTTTCCATCCTGACTACATCTAGCTTTGTGACTTTCTGTATTTCTATTTCCTCCCCATAGAATGTGGAGTTGAATTGGATTGAGAATCTATAAGATTCCTCCCAGATCCAACATTCTATAAACTTTGCACATTTACAATCCTACCTGGAAATATACAAACCCCTCTATGAACTGCTTATTTGACAATGACAGAGATTATCCAGAGCCAATTGGGTTTGAGCTCTGGTTCAGTATCTCTAGGCAGAATTGTTTCTGAGCTTGTGTGACTTTTCCATGAGGTGTCCAGTTGTCTTTCCCAGAGAGCCAGCCAAGGCGCCAGATGGAGGCAGTTACAGGAAAAGAGATGATGCAGATTTTAACAATGCAATTAAAATCATGTATTGACAAACCCATTCCAAGGCAAAAACAAGGAGGGATGGGAGGTAAGTGTTTGGGTTGTTTTTGATAGGTCTCACTATCTCCTGAAAAATAAAGTGGAAGATACACTCAATAGCTTTCTCCATCTGGAAGTAAACTTTCAGTTTTACTAGCTCCTAACCTCTTCGATAGAGGGTTTACTCATATGTGAGAGGAAAATACTTCTTAATCGTCCTCAGTGCTACTGGCCATCATATACCCATTGGTGATATCTTGTAACACTAGACTTGACTTTGGCTATTTATCGAATTGCTCAATATGGCTTCTTTTCTTTCTTTCTCTCTTCCTTCCTTCCTTCCTTCCTTCCTTCCTTCCTTCCTTCCTTCCTTCCTTCCTTCCTTCCTTCCTTCCCTCCAACATAGGTGAATACCAGCTATTCAATTTTGTCTTTTTTGTTTCCCTAATGAAAATTCTTCTGGCCAGTGGTGGCTCCCTGAAAATTTGTGATGCAGGCAAAGGTTAGCTTGACTGTTAACCACTTTTCCCTTGTGGTTGCTCAGCTCTCCTCATATCATTACATCCTCATGAAATTTTTTTTTATAAATAAAATTTTAATTTTAGAATTGTTTCAGATTTCCAAAGTTGTGAAGATAGTACTGAGTTTCCATACACCCCAGACCCAGCCTGCCCTATTGCTAACGTCCTATATTAGTCTGGAACATTTGTCACAGTTTCAATGAACTAGTATCAGTATGTCATTATTAACTATGGCCCATATGTCATGCAGAGATCCTTAGCTTTTACCCTATGCCCTTTATCTGTTCCAGGATCCCATCCAGGATACCACACCACATATACTTGTCCTGTCTCCTTAGACTCCTCTTGGCTATGGCAGTTCCTTAGACTTTCTTTGCTTTTGATGACCTTGACAGTTTCAAGAAATATTGCTGAATGTGGATTAATGATAACACCACCAGTAACATTTGGGTGGCCTCATATTATGCTGAGCAATGTGCACAGTCCTTTAGATATACAGACTGATTTAATTCCCACCACATCCATATAGGTAGATACTATTATTATCCCCTTTTTACAGCTGAGGAAACTGAAGAGGACAGGGTTTGAGCAATTCACCTAAGATAACGTGGTGTACGTGGCAGAGTGAGGGAGACCAACCCAGGCAGGTTGGTTCCAGAGGCTACATTCTTAACCACCATGCTTGGTAATGAGAACAATGATGAAAAATCCCTTAGTTCTGTATAGTTCTTTGCCAAGCACTTTTACATACATCACAAACACATTCTAACAACCCTGGGGACCAGGGTGATCAGAGCATTCCTGGAGGCTCAACACGTAGGTGTGGGCTTCTACTACAGCCTGATGATAGGCCAGTGTTACAAGTACCCACATAGGTATGAGCCCTGCTGGTGGGCCTGTCACACCCTGGAGGGCAGAGCCCAGACCTTCTTTACTGTTATCTTCCCTGTGATGTCTAATATTATGTCTTTTATGTGGTAATCTCTTAATAAGTACTTGCTGAATTGGATTCCTGTTTTATAGATGAAAAAACCTGAACATGAGGGTAATGAAAGCCAAAAAAATCATATTCCATGTAAATTGTAAAGCTTTTAAATCTTTTTTTTTTTTAATTCTGTTCTTCTGTAGGGATCTACCTTATTGATTGTCTATGTACTTACCAAAGTTTCTCAACTGTCTGTCTAAGCTGAGGGATGAGGGAAATAAGAACGGGGATTAATAAAATTCAGACAACTTTAAAATGGGTATTTTTTTCAACAGACACAAATTCCTTTCTGGTGGTAGCAGTGGTATGATTTTCATTTCCTATTGGCCAAGTACCACTAGACATAGTTTTAGAATCACAGCGTTTCAATTTATCTTTTTGGCCTTAATTGGTATGTCACTGGAAGAGACATTAAATAAGTAAAGAAAATGGTTGGAAATGCAGAGAAGAAGAAATAAGGGGCAGAACAAATTGGTGAATGGAAAACTGGCAGCATCTGCATCCACTCTCCTCCAGTGATAGGCTTACCCTATACTTCCTTCATCTAGAGAGAGGGCCAGAACCATCAGCCACAGAGAGCCTGGTTGTCTTCCTGCAAAGCAGGCTGGGTAAATCCTCATGATGTCAGTCAGCAGTGGGGACCAGTGTTCCTCTTTCCATGGGATTAGCAATGAGAGGCCCAGTGGACAGAACACTAGCTGAACTTGCTTTGTGGAGAAATATTTCTCCTGGGTTCAAACGTTGTCCACTTACGGTGTGAACTTGGCAAGTTCTGCTACCTCTCAAACCTCATTTCCCTCATCTTGAAAATGGACCTAATAATTAATGTGATTCCACAGCTTCTGCGAAGATCAGGAATAATATGTGCAAATGACACATGCAAAGTCCAATGGACGGCAAATACCTAACCTTCAGTATGTGTAGTTCTTATCACCCTGTTTTCCAGCTTAAGGACTAGTGTCGATGGCTGCCTCAGTCACATTCTAGCCACCGAGCCCACACTCCTCTCATTTAATGGTCCCCAAATAAAAATCAAAGCATTTTTTTTTAAGGATTTTCCTGGGACTCAGGGAAACCAGCTTCTGGGTTTTGGCCAATCCCCAGAGCACCTCTGCTTCCAACACAGCTCCCGGAGTGCGACTCCCTCTGCTCCCCACATCTCCATCCAAGGCCCGGGTATATGAGGGCAAACCCAGGAGCGTGGCATCTGCCCCTTCTCCTCGGTCCCCTAGTCCCAGCCTATGACTCCTGCCCCATCCTGCCCTCTGGGCGAGTCTGACCTCTGTTTTTCACTCCACAGTCTATTTGGCATTTTTATGACCAGGGCTTGGGTAAGTGGGCAAAATCTTTGGGCCAGAACTGGGCACTATTTCCGAGGAGTTTCCCTCCGTGAACCTGCTTGACACTCTGCTGGGTATGAGTGGGTGGTTTTGACAGCTGCAGGGAGAGGTGCTGTGTCCTGGGGTGGGATGGGTGATGAACACACCATAAATTCCCTGTCTGCCTGGAGCATAAATCTGAGGGCTGCACAAGTTCCGAGGCAAGGAAATGGGAACGATGGAGCCAGGTAAACAGACCTGAGTCAACAGGAGTGAGGAAACAGCTCTTGTGGCCCTGCCATCCACAGCTCTGGGCTGGGTTTTCAGGGAGTCGGATGGCTGACTTCTTAGGAGTCATCTTTGATTTTTATGGTTTGGTGAGGTTTGGGAAAGAAAATAAATGCAGGGTAAGGGCGGGACTCCTTGCTGTGGCTGGGGCAAACGCTCATAGCACTACAGCACCCGGCAGAGTTTCCAGGGCAGCTAGACACTGTTGGCTCCTTCTCCCTCTGGAGAAGGGAGGAAAGGCTGCTTAGCTGCCCCCCAGGTCACTGGCGGGCAGGTCCCCTGGGGAGAACACGGGGCTGCGAGTCAGAGCACCTGGATTCCAGGGCTTCTTAGCCACTGATGGGTGACATGATTTTTTTTTTGGCCTCCTGACTTGCATGAATTTCAATCTCCTCATTTACAAAATAGATGTAATATCCATATCCCAACCACCTTACAGGATCAAGTGAGATTATAGAGGTCAGATTTTTGGAAGCTTCTTACTATGTGAAACTGTCAGACTTTGTGTGAACACTTATTAATAATAAGAAAACGATAGCTATCAACTGCTAAGCACTTTTTGGTACTTGGCACAGGGCACAGGGCTCAGCACAAAAGAAAAACATGAGTCTCTGTTCAAAAAGAAGGAAAAAGTGCCATTAAATTTATTAAAATATAAAACTGTAATTAAAACTACCGTACTGTATATTTGAAAAGTTGTTAAGATAGATCTTTTAAGTGCTCATCACAAGAAAAAAATGTAATTCTGTGTGGTGAGGGATGTTAACTATACTTATTCTGGTAACCATTTCACAAAATATGCATGTATCAAATAATTGTGTATACCTAAAATGAATACAATGTTACATGTCAATTACATCTCAATTTAAAAAGTAATTTAAAAATAATAAAACTTTTCTTTCTCATCCATGGGCTCTGTCTACCTATCGATATGTTTTTTTGTTTTTTTGCTTTTTAAAAATTTGCTCTTTGCTATTGCACTCCTTCAGCCATGGGGATACTTTGCTGAGTAAGTACAGGACTTCCTAAGCTCCCAGGAGGGTGAGGGTGGGAGTGGAGGGAAGGTCCTCTGACTACTGGGCTGATGTGCATGCCTGGCTGGGTTGGGCAAGTGGAGTCTGGCATCTATGCTTCTCCGCACCATGGTGGAAAGGTGATCTGGATGGGTGGGTGGGAGGCTGGCCTCTTCTGAGTTGCTCAATAAACACACTCTGGTTCTGCTAGACTGAAGCCAGGATGGCATTGCCACGAGCTGCTCTGGCACGTGCGCCTGGCCCTGACTCACCCTCTGCCAGTCTGCAAAACCTTGCTGGGTAGGGGAGGGGAGAGGGAGATCAGGCAGGGCACCCAGGGCAGCAGATAGTGGGGAAGCTGGCAGCCAGAAGGCTGTCCCTGGGAGGTGATGAAAGGCAGACCTACAGTTAAACTGAGGCTCTAAACTTCCACTGTCTTTTTGGACTTCACTTACAAATCTCAAATTCTGGGAATATGACTGCAGAGTGGTAAACCTCATGTGAGGGATGCCCCCTCAGCGCCAGGTCCTGTGTGACCATGCAGTTCCTGGGCCCTGAAGCCAGCCCAGGTGATTACCTCATGAGGTCCAAGGGCCATGCTGTAAGGCAGCTACTCTTATTCCTGTTAAGCAGAAGAGAAAACAGACCTTATGTAGCTTCTATCAAGCCCTGTAAAAGCAGAGGTAACACTTGAGCCCTATTATAATTGAAGTGAACCCAAAAGAATTTCCCTATTACCAATGAATGTTGTGAGTTGGGCTGTTGAGCCATACTCTAACCTGGCCTAGATTAGTAAATGAATATCTGGGTCCTGCTAACTCCCTCAAGAGAAAAGTCAGGTGCATCCTCTCTCCAGCAAAGGACATTATTCCAGGGTGTTTCCTAAAAACTCTTCTCAGTCATTTATCTTCATCCACTCCACCATTTAGCAAACAATTACTGAGTACCTGTCACAGGCAAAGATTTTGCTTGGCATTATTTTGGGGGGCGGGGAATATAAATGTGACTATGATCTGATCTCTTTCCTCTAGGAACTTATTCGTGCTGGAAAACTTGCAAACACTATCCTTAAAGTCAATGATGAAAAGTGTCCTAAGGGAGAAACAACAACTGAGGAGGGGCTGAGGGTTTTAAGAGAGGCCTCTTGGAGGTGATTGAGCAAAGCTTCCTGGTCCAGTGCTATTTAAGATGGCCTTTGGAGAACATAGGCTTTGCCTAGGAAGGATGTGAGGCGAGAAGAGCAGGGGCAAGTCCATAGTGGTTGGAAGAACATGTAGCCTCTGCTGGGAACTGTCCCTCTTCCAATTCCAAGCATGTGCTTCCATGTCCTTACCTGGCCCTGTTCCCTGACCATGTTTGACTGATCTAGAGGTGTGTTTCTCTGGAATTCTTTTATTTTTTTCCTTTTCTCCAAACAGATGCTGAGAATGAGGTATTTCTTTTGGTTGCAGAAGCTGTGGGATGGTACTCCTGGGAGACTTAGGTGGTAGTTTTCTTGACATGTGGGGGATGCTGTCTACCCAGAGAGAATGAAGGTGGGGGGCAGAGAGGTGGAGACAAGGGTAGGGAGGCAGGGGAGGGAGTATTCCTCACCTCCAGGTCCCCCCATCCCAAGGGGTGTGCCAGCCTTCTGTCTGTGGTCACCCTGCGTCCTTCCAATCAAGCCCTCTTTTGCCTTGGCTGCTTTGAGGTCCTTGGAAATCCAGAGACTTCTTTCAAATATAAGGGCTATTGTAGTGGTCTAGGTGAGGACCCAGAAGAGCCTGCAGCAGGGCAGTGGGAGTGGACAGGATGAGGAGCCATTGTGGAGATGTATAGGTGGTGGGACTGAACTGTTAGCATGTGGTGATAGTTGATGCTGAGAAAAAGGCAGAGGGGAAGGACAACACCAGATTTCCAGGGATCACTGGCATGACTATGACTCTAAATCATAGTATTTAGTATGCTTTGTATTATAGGGTATGCTTTGTATTGTAGGGTATAAAACCTGCCCCTGTCCCAACCTACGGAATGTTAACTTGACACCTAAGAGAGCTGAAGCTTCCATGATTTTGTATCCTGCTATTTTCTTATGATACAGGAAGATAAACGACCAACACAAGATTTCACATCTTTTTTTAAAAAAACATTTTTGAGCCATGTTCTCCTGTGGTCCTGCCCCCTCAATATGCTCTTGGCCAGAGCCCATCCAAAGCAGTGCCACAAGCCTGGCAGTGGGCAAGCAGTGTAGACAGGAGCCAGCACCACTCGCAAGGGGAAGATAACCACACACACCAGTCTGACTCTGGTCCCAGCAGCGAGTCGGGGGCAGGCAGCTGGTCTGACTGCAGGCCTCACCCACTAACGAAAGCTTCTTAGGGCACAATACAGGGAAAGTATCCTGAAGTTTGGTGCTACTGCATCTCTAGCAAATGCCTGGTCTGACTTAACTCAAGCCCAAGGTAACTTCGTACTGGCCCGTTAATAACACAGGAACCAAATTCTGCTCACAACAGGCAAAGACAGCCAATGCAGATGACTGGACTGAAGGCAAATGTGGTTCAGCCACAACAGCAGGGCACACAACACACACAGGAGACACCCATGAAGGGCCATGTTCTGGTGAATAGAGGACAATGCAGTGCAGTACACTGAGGGACCTCTTCTTCACAAGGCCACTACTTACAAGAGCAGGAGACATAGCTGACTTTCCTAACACACAGAGACAGACACAGAGAGTAAGACAAAATGAGGAGATGTCTACTCTTTTTTTTTCCTGTCTCAGAGAATAAAAGAAACTTTATTATTATTGCATATCATAGTAACTGACTTTATGAGTGAATTTTGACCCTGGTACAAAATAATGCCTACATACCCTGGACACACTAAAAAAGGGGAGAAGCTATAACAGTCCTAGATTCTCAATCCTGTCCTGACTTCTGGCTGGCTGTGTGACAACCTCAGTTCCCTTACATGGCCTGTAGTAGAGTGAGAAGGTGATTATGGGACCGCTGGAGCTCCTTCCAGGTCTGTGAGCCTAAGTATCAGGGACAGCCTTTGTGAGGAGATGTCTACTCTTAACCACTTTTATTCAACATAGTACTGGAAATCCTAGCCACATCAATCAAATAAAAAGAAGAAAAGGCATCCAAATTGGAAAGGAAGAAGTAAAACTTTCACTATTTGTAGATGACATGATATTACATATAGAAACCCTAAAGACTTCACCAAAAAACTACAAGAACTGACAAATGAATTCAGTAGGGTCACAGGACACAAAATCAGTATGTGGAAATCTGTTGTATTTCTATACACTAACAGTGAAGTAACAGAAAGAGAAGTTAAGCAAATAGTCCCATTTAAAATTGCACCAAAAATAATTTTTAAAACTAGAGATAAACTTAAACAAGGGAAGTGAAAGACCTGTACTCCGAAAACTATAAAACAGTGATGAAAGAAATTGAAGAGGACACAAACAAATGGAAAGATACTCCATGCCCATGGATTGGAAGAACAAATATTGTTAGAATGTCCATACTACCCAAAGCAATCTACAGATTTAATGTAATCCCTATCAAAATACCAAAAGATATTTTTCATAGAACTAGAATGATACTAAAATTTGTATGGAACTACAAAAGACCCTGAAGAGCCAAAGAAATCTTGAAAAAGAAGAACAAAACTGGAGGTATCACAATCCCAGATTTCAAGGTATAATACAAAGCTGTGATAGTTAAAATGGTATGGTACTGGCACAAAAATAGATGCATAGATCAAAAGAAGAGAAGGGTGAGCCCAGAAATAAACTCACAATTATATGAGTAATTAATCTTAGACAAAAGAGACAATATACAATGGGAAAAAGACAGTCTCTTCAACAAATGATGTTGGGAAACTGGATAGCTACATGCAAAAGAATGAAACCGGATCAGTTTCTGACACCAAATGCAAAAAAATAAACTCAAAATGGATTAAAGATGTAAATGTGAGACCTGAAAACATAAAAATCATAGAAGAGGGTGCCTGGGTGGCTCAGTTGGTTAAGCGACTGCCTTCAGCTCAGGTCAGGATCCTAGGGTCCTGGGATGGAGTCCCGCATCAGGCTCCCTGCTCTGCGGGGAGCCTGCTTCTCCCTCTCCCACTCCCCCTGCTTGTGTTCCCTCTCTCGCTGTCTCTCTCTCTGTCAAATAAATAAATAAAATCTTAAAAAAAAAATCATAGAAGAGAGCAACATTTTTCTAGATATGTCTCCAGAGGCAAGGGAAACAAAAGCAAAAATCAACAGGTGGGACTACATCAAAATAAAAAGCTTCTGTACAGCAAGGGAAACAACCAACAAAACGAAAAGACAACCTATGGAATGGGAGAAGATACTTGCAAATGACATATCTGATAAAGGGCTAGTATCTAAAATATATAAAGAACTTATACAACTCACCACCCAGAAAAAAACAAATAATCCAATTAAAAATGGGTAGAAGCGATGAACACACATTTCTCCAAAGAAGACATCCAGATGGCCAACAGACACATGAAAAGATGCTCAACATCACTCATCATCAGAGAAATGCAAGTCAAAACCACAATGAGATACCATCTCACACCTGTCAGAATGGCTAAGATCAAAAACCACAAGAAATAACAAGTGTTGGTGAGGATGTGCAGAAAAATAAACCCTCATGTGCTGTTGGTGGAAATGCAAAGTGCCAATATGGAAAACAGTATGGAGGTTCCTCAAAAAATTAAAAATAAAACTACCCTGTGATCCAATAATGCCACTACTGGGTATTTACCCAAAGAATATGAGAACACCAATTCTAACAGAGATATGCTTCCCTATGCTTATTGCAGCATTATTTATAATAGCTAAATTATGGAAGCAGCTCAAGTGTCCATTGATAGAAAGGTGGGTAAAGAAGAAGGTACACACACACACACACACACACACACACATACACACACTAGAATATTACTCAGCCATAAAAGAATGAAATCTTGCCATTTGCTGCAACATAGATGGAGCTAGGAAGTATAATTCTAAGTGAAATAAGGCAGTCAGAGAGGGACAAGTCCCACATCATTTCACTCATATGCAGATTTTAAGAAACAAAATACATGAACAAGTAAAAAAAAAAAGAGAGAGACAAACCAAGAAACAGACCCTTAACTGTAAAGAACCAACTGAGGGAGGTGAGTGTGGGGATGAGCTCAACAGGCGATGGGGACTGAAGAGTACACTTATCATGATGAGCAGAGAGTAAAGTATAGAAGTGTTGAATCACTATATTGTACACTTGAAACTAATAAAACACTGTATGTTAACTACACTGGAATTTAAAAACAAAAGAAAAACATGTAAACTTATTTATGTTTTAAAAGTGGGATGAGGTAGAATTCCCTCCTAAAAAAAATGGCTTTCTAGAGCTACTAAGATACTTGCATTTACAAAATAGTTGATACAAATATTCCTCTGGGCTGTACAAAAGGGAGAGAAAGGCCACTCATAAGACATGGTCTACAAGATTACTCAGACTTGGTTCCTTTCTCTGGTGCTTCATTAGAGCCTGGACCTCATTTTCAGTTTCTCCATTTTTCTGCAGGTAAATGTTCTTCTGTTTCTTGATTAGTTCACTTCAGCCTATTCTCCCTTTTGTTCGCATTTTGATTTTGTCTGAAGAATTTTCTTGCTTTCCTGTGGCTCTTTTTGTGACTAATCTCCACTGAGTAGGAGCAGGCTCAGTGAAAACCTTGCTGATCTCTTAGGACTCTTCCTCCCCCACCCCTTGGGCTGCATTACCCTTCTGTCAGATTGAAGTTTCCAGGAAGAGTGATGCTATAGAAATTCACACTTCAGGGAGCACAAGAAAAACAGAGAGGGCAAATAATGCCTTAAAAATATTTTGATAATCCTGTACATTTGTTTGTAGAGTTGACCATGGATTTCCAAGAATGTGATGGAGGAGGAAAGGGAGGCAAAATTTAATGGACCAGTTGTAGGAAATAAACTTGCAAAGCTAAAAAATATGATCTAGAGGCTTTAACAAAACACACACGGGGCTGATTCTATAAATAGCTATGGCAGCATGTGGAGTTCATTAAGTCTGAGGAGTGGTTCAGGCACCTTGGAAGATAGCTGCGAGAGCCAGCACACTCCAAGACGCACCCTGCCCTTTCTCTCAAAGACTTCACAGACATCAAGAGTTTCCAGGGGCTCTGTTCTCTCTGTCTGCCCGCAGAGGGAAGTGTAGCCACACCTTGCCCTTTGCCTTGGCCTGGCTCACAGTGACCAGAACTTGGGGAACAAATGTCTGGTGTGTTAATAGATCTAGCAGAGGGATTTGGAAGTGGGATTGGTGAATTTGCCATCTGAATTTTTGTTCTCTGCTCTTTCTCATAGCTGCTTAATGTCATGCTGAAGCTGGTAGCTGTGTATCAAAGAGCAATTAAAATACAATTTCTGGTGTGGGATGCCACAAAGCAGTATTTTCTGGCATTAGCCCACCCCAAAGGGGAGAGCATACAAGTCTTGCTTATCTATGTTCTTTCTTGGAAACACAGCTAACTTCTTACCCCTTCAGTTTTGGAGTCTTCCCTGAATTTCTCAATCTACCCCCTTTCCCTCCTTTGAACGCTCTTGGTCTGTCTCTCTTGTGCTGCAGAAAGGAAATGGGATTTCACAGACCAGAGTCCATATTTCAGCTGGGACCCTTGTTATGTTATCTTGAGCAAATTTCAGCTACCATAACTATATAGACAAGGATTACTAAATGATTGGTGATTGCTATCTTATTTTTATATTTGTATTTAGTTCTCATCACAACTGCAAAGGGGCTCTTATTACCTTTACTTTTTATGGATGGGGAAACAGAAGTTCAGGGGAAAAAAGCTTGTTTCAAATCACGCTGTCAGAAGTGAACCTGGATTTCTCACCTATTGTGCTCTGTTGCCTCCAGGTTAACTTTTCTGAACCTTAGTGCTTTCATCTTTGAACCAGAGATATTTGGGCAACTGTAGTGATTCACTGAGAAAGAACACCTAAAGTACTGGGTTAAAAATATGTATATATGGGGGCACCTGGGTGGCTCAGTTGGTTAAGCATCTGCCTTTGGCTCAGGTCATGATCCCGGGCCCTGGAATTGAGCCCCATGTTGGGCTCTCTGCTTAGTAGCGGGTCTTCTTCTCCCTCTCTCTCTCTCTGACCCTACCTCCCTGCTCATGCCCACTCTCTCTCTCAAATAAATAAAATCTTAAAAAATGTGTATCTGTAACCCTTTTGTCCCCCACTTCATTAATTAGAGTTTTATCATAAGCTATCATGTATCTTCTCATGTTTAAAAATGGAATTTCCACCTAGATCCCAAATTTTCTGTATATGGTGGCTCTAGCTCACAGAAACTCTGTAGATTCTAAGATAGTAGTGTCATACAGCATGTAAGTAAAGACAAGGGATGACTTGATTTTGATAATTGTAGATTCTCTTTCTCTCCTTTTGGATATGCCTAGTAGCATGTCATCGTGACACACTGATCATCCTGAGAGATGGGGCTGTCTAGTCTTGTTTACTGCATTCTTTCCCAAATGAAAGCTCGTAACTAACAATATTACTACTCCAGGAAATTAAGTCCATGGAACCATCAAACATGTTTCCAAACTATGTGGATATTTTCTTCAAAGATTCTTGGAAGTTTAATCTTCCTGTTAGCTATCCAAAAGTATTATATAAATAGGCAATAGTGGGGACATATGAAGAGGCAGGTAAGCAAGGTATTTCTTGTGTCTCTCAGCTACTTGCCTGTAATAATTTTTGAGTGTAGTTTTGAGTGACATGTTTAAGCAAAAGACAGAGATGTGGTAAGTCAAAGAGGAGAAAAGGAGAATATTCAAGGAGAGGGGTAAATTGGCCCTTCATTATTTTCTAGCAGTTTCCAGCAGCTTGGGATATTAGATGGTGGGAGTATGTGTGTCTATGGCGGAGCTGAGGCAGTGGTCAGAAGCCAGCGATTCTCAATCCTGGCTGCACATGAAAATAACCCAGGGAGAACTAAGAAGTGCTCAAACCAATGGAATCAGAATCTCTTGAAATGTGGCCAAGGGAATTGATATTAAAAAAAATCCTTCAGGTCATTCTCATGTGTATCTGGTGTTGAAACAACCCACCTAGGAAATTAACCAGACCAGGCCCAGAAACAAGTTGTTTTCCTGGTACCGTCTCTGGGAGAAGTGATATAAGACTATAGTTAATCTTGAAATAAAAGGAGGTGGACAATTTCAAGGACCCCCAGGAATGTGCACTATGTGTTTCTTTTTGGCAGGGGTGACTACTAATTATGTGTGTTGCCAATGGACTGATTGATTTCCTGTTAGAACCATAGGTAGAAGGCCAGGAGCAAACATCTCTATGTTCATCTCTATGTATTCTAGAAGTGTAGACAGGATGAAGTAAGCCATATCAGAAATAAGCCTGCTTTCTTTATCCATTACAAATACATACCTCTAGAATACTTCTCTCATCCTTGGCCTTTCTTTTCTGATCTTGAAACAAGAATGCCAATTCATCTTAGACCCTTCCCTCCTCCTGCTACTACTGCTAGTCCTGTTCCACTGTGAATAGGAGTTAACATTTTCAAGTTTTCCCTTTGAAGGTTATTTCTACCTGTTCATTGCAGCTGTGAATGGCACCATGATCATTTTTCTCTGAAAGTCTCTCCAGCTGAAAGGTAGTGTGATGTTCTTCAAAAAGATAGGTTAGGATCAAACAGAACCATTTGAATCCCTCATCTGTTAATGAATTATGTGACTTTCGGCAAGTTTCTTCATCTCTGACTCTCTATTTCACATTCTGTAAAGTGGAAACAGTAGCATCTTCCTTAAAAGGCTGTTGAGAGGATATGAAAATAAATGTAGGTTAAACATACAGGCCACTGTCAGGAATAGAATAGTTGTCTGGTCGGTGTTAGAATTGCTGTGTTGTTTTTTTTTTTTTCTTTAGCACATTTCCTCACTTAATTTCAGAGAGGAATAATTGTTTTAAATCGCTATAGGAAGAAATTATACTAAAAACACCACATTTGAAGAATCCCTATTCACATTAGAAGATCAAGCACAAATCATGCCAACTCAATGATAACCTAAACAAAATAATAATGGTAAAAACTACTGGTCCAGGGTTTGACACATAGTAGGCCTGTAATAAATGTTACTTCTTTTTCTATTCTTACTCCTATTTTTAGGGAATTTTCTAGGCAAGTAAGGTGATGCAGCATTATATTTTATGTCAGTAAAACATTATAATAATCTCCATTTTTGCTCTTAAACTTTTGTTACATCATAAGCTTTTAGGAATTTTTCCACTTTAGGATTTCATATCTTAGTATCTTACCCTTTGTCTAATTGCCAGATAATTCTACCCTGACAGAATTGAGCCTGTGATTCAGTCTTCCCCTCTAGTCTATCCATTGTCATTTTTCTCAGGGATTTCAGCAACCATGTTGACCTTCCAATACTCTGGCATTATGGTTTTTGTCTTTTGATTATTTCTTTTCATTCCACTACATCTCTCTACATGCATGACCATTATTAGAAATGTCTCCACTGCTGAGATCTTAATTCCATGATCCTCCTTTCTGAACAGAACCATCTTTTATTCTCTTACTTGGGACACATAATTCCCAGGTGTGGTATACCGTCTTTGAGAAGGATATATAAGGACATTGTCAAGGGCCATATTAAGCCAGAGAAATCAAGTTGGTTCTAATACCAAGCTATTTTAGGTTCTCAAAAGAATTCTTAGTATGATTCTCAACTAAATCTTGTATATACACGTATGGTATTGAGCAATAGATTGTATTAGATGAACTCATACAGTACTATAGCAGCACTCAAATCCTTTCAGTGGCTTCTGCCTGTAATTTTGTTATCACATATGACTTGGCACCATTTTCAAATTTATCCAATCTCTGGTTTGATCTGGACTAAATAAATTTAAGTAACTTTTACATATTGAAAAATGGGTTGAACTGAACTGAATTTAGGGAACTATAGCAAATAAAGGAATTAGAATTGAATCATTCCTTAGTCCTTACATTTCTTGAGCCCCTACTATGTGTCAGGCACTGGGTTGGTTTTGGGTGAAGAAGCTAAGGATGATGAAGAGCTGCAAGGCAGTAGGTAGACACAAGTGGCTATCCAAAGAGGTATTTCCAGCTGCTCCTTGGCTCACAGTTTTGCAGAGATATTCACTGTGTTATGGTTACAGAAGGTGGGATTGTGAGTGGACATAAGGGCTGCCAATTTAGAATGTTCTCTGCCACCTTTTATACATAGAGAACAAAGATGTCTGGAACACCCTGTGAGTTTTCAATTTATGAGCCACTCGGCATTGAGTTTGAGTAGGTGGCAGGTAACATTTGGTACCAGGTCAATAAATCAGATATACATGCCCTTTTATTTGGAATTTCCTTGGGGATCATTCCTGGAAAGGAAGTCTATCCTGGCATAATTCTAATGCAGATATGCTTAAGTCATCAGATGTCTCATTGTTACTGTCTTCAGGGTAGCCATTTCTGGTATTCAGAATGAAATGAATGTGGGTATATGAAATGCTGGTGTCTGGCTCTACAATTAAAAAAAAAAAATAGATATGGGAAAGAGAGGCAGCTTTGAGCTTCCGAAAATGTTGAGGATAGTGTTTGAACTCATTTGATCTCTTCAACTCTTTTGGTTTGTCCAAGGGAAACTTCTTCCAAGGGTCCTTGGAAACAAAACTCATTCTATCCATAGTTGTTTTTGAGGATGAGGTCATCAAGGAATCTTCAGTCAATTAACCTTTTTTGGTACTCAACAGATCCTTAGTGAAAACAAGAATGTATGTTCTGGATGCTCTTTGGTGGGGGCAGAGGAGTTACCACAAATCATGCCTAAAGGAGAACCCTCCCACCAAGGTGAGGTCTGGTGGTCTCTCTCCTAGAGCTTCTTGCCAATGTCCTTATTTGTAGAGCTACTGAGAGGACCTCCAGACCTCTGAAGTGCTTGCCAGATGTGCTTTGGTGAATATGTCACTGCACACAACAGGAAATGATATCAAGTTAATTGATAATTAATATTCTATGAGTAGTATTTGTTGCCCTGACCATGCCTACATTTGGGACCCTAGAGTCATCTCTAGAAGATTCAGTCCATAGGACAGTTCTCCTAGCTTCAACAGTTTCCCTCCTCACTTCCTCAACATTTTGATGTCTGTTGTTTAGAATTAATGGTTTCTTTTGTCCACATGCCTGTAACCCTCTTACTTAGGACTTTTTCTTTCTGCCTTGTATTCTTCAGTTATTTACATTCTTGTCTTGATCAACAAATGATAAGCTCTATGAAGGCTTACTTCTACATATTTCTGTAGTATTGGCATATTAAATGCTAATTTTCTTTTTTATGAAAACATCAAGGCAGGTTTAAAGCAGTAGGAAGAAGTAAATTAACAGGACACATCTATTAAAAGGTGATGATGTGTGTGGGGGTGGGTAGAGGACACCTGGCTGACCTCTTTATTTTAGGATTAGAGAGAGGGAGACATTTATGGGTTGACTGTAGATATGCAAGTTCAGGTCTTTGTTTCAGGATGTAAGCTGAATAAGTTAGAGGGGAGAAAACATACCTAAGAAAGGAGACTGCCAGCTCTCTTAAAACTTCCTTGACAAGGACAGAAATTACCATGGTTTGGACTGGGAAAAAATAAACAGACAAGCTAATCTGTAATGTAACTAGAATCAGGAGATTTAAAAAAAATTACATATGTTTAGGTTTTATTCATTAACTTCTGTCATTGTTTTTTTATGAAAGGCAAACATGTTCTCTCAGGCAATGCTCTTTATAAACTTCTAGTTGTCTTTAGGCTTCAACTCAAATATCACCTCCCCTATAAAGCCTTCTCTGACCCAAGTTCAGCAAACTTATTTGTTGCTCCAGCTGCTCTTTCAACTTTTTGGTGTGTCCATCATGACAATGGTGACCTTGCATTGCAGTGGCTTAGGCTGAGTCTGTCTTCTCACTGGACTTATAGCTACTTTAAGTAAGGCTGTCTGTAGTATGCAGTATGTATTCCACAGTTTTATGAGGAAATAAGTATTCTTTGGGGCCATTTTTAGATCTAATAGATGAGTCATGGAGCTGACCCAATTTGGTGTTTCTTAATGCTCTTATGTACAATATTTCTTAAGATAAATATTGTAAGGATAGAGATTGATTTAGGTTGTATAAGTCCAATCATTCATTTACCACCTTCATGATTTTATTGTATCTGTTACCACATGTACTATTTAATCTTTTTTTAGCACAACTCATGTCTTTTGCTCAAAATAGTTTAAAAATTTTTTAAGAAAATCAGCAACCTCTGCATAATTTGCCATTCATGAATAGTGGAAAAACATTCAAACACACTGAAATATGAAGTGTTGATTTCTGTATTGCTTAAAATAATTTCTTTGTGACTGATGGTGAGTGGAGCACTCTTCAGAAACATGGCTCCAGGGCTTTTATAAAGCCACTATTTTCCTTCCTCTAAAGTATTCTTACTCTTAAAGATGTTTTTACTATTTCTCCTACATCTCTACTAAAGTACTCTACACAGCACAAGAGAGGAGACATGCTCTCCACCATCTCCCTATCTCCCTACCTCCCCATCTCAGGCAAGAGTAGACATGCAACCTGGGGTGATCTGGAACACAGCATTAAAATGGCCCATCATAATTGTCTTTGAAATCTTCATCTTTGTCTGGACAGTCCGAGACATTTTGCTTCTATACCACACTATGTATTTGTAATTATTTTCATACACATATATGTTTTCCTTCAAATACTTAAGAAAAATTGATCATCTTGCAAATTGTTTATTTGGGAATTTTGAATATAATCAATGACACCATCATGTACCACACTCTAAGAAGCATAGTTTTGAATAAAACACAATATTGTATAAGTGGTCTCCATTGTAGTACTAAGATGTAGTTTGGTAAAGATTCCTCACTGAATGACATCCTAACTGAAACCCATGATTACTAGTATTTGCAGAACACTCTGGGAAGAATTTATCTATTGAGACAGTAAGAAGTGAAAGCTGAAGTGATTATCTAGATCATACTAGACCAGACTTAAAAATTATTTTTAAAAATTAATTTTGGGGCTCGTTGAGAACTAGTTTTTATCTGAATGACAGAGTTCAAGGAGCCCCTCTCCATGTTGTAGGAAAATGTTATTCTTTATTCTCACTAGCTTTGGCCACTCTCACCAAGGCCCCAGTGATGTCATACAGCAGGATGGGTTAGATGTGGGTCAGTATCACTGAACTACATTTCCTGCCCATTGATAATGTCTGTTGATTTTGTGGATAATGTGCCACAGAAGTTAGTGATTAGATAGAGGTTTTTCACTTATCAGTTGGCTTCAGTATACCAGTTGGGAGGTCTGAGGTCACTTATCAGTTGGCTTCAGTATACCAGTTGGGAGGCCTGATGCAGACTTTCTTTTATACTGCTCAGTTTACTAGATAATTACTATGTGATACAAATATATTCTAAAGAGAGTCTGAGCTGGGATTTAGAATTTGACCGGTAGATGTTTATTTTTTTATCTCATCTGGTCTCATTTTTAAATTTAGAAAAAGGAAATAGAAGATTTTGGCCTTGACTTAGTATTCTGTTTCTGTACTTACTGCTAGTGGAGGTTGCTGGCAGGGTGATTAAACCATCTTCATTTGGCTGGTAGGAAGGAGTCTTGTGAAACTGCCTAGAAGTCAACAGAATAAGCCCCCAGGGGAAGAAGCAAAACTGGATTGGAATCAGTTTAAAAATCTGAGACTTGGCTTCAAATAAAACTGTCTATATGGTCATCCTTATTTAATTGGAATTCTAGGTGTTTTAGTGGTTTCAGATGATAGAATCAAGAAAGTTTAATTATTTTAATGTAGTGTGCCCAATCTTGTGCTGTGTGTGTGTTTGGAAGGGAGCTGGTGGCCATTTAGAGTAGTTTCTGCCAACTCTGGCAGCATTGCTAGCTAAGTCTCTGCGAATAAGATTTGGTGGTGACTGGCCTTGGGGCTGAAGAAAACTAGTCCATGTGCTATTTCCTGGTCTAATTGGCCTCAAGAGCCATCAAAAAGCAACAGAAACTGGGTCTCCTCTCTCTCACGGTGAGGGCTGATTTGTCTACTCCCCATTCGATGACCAGAGACACCAGGTGAGAGATAATGTCCCTACCCTCCATTAGGCTTATGGTCCATTCCTTTAAGTCTGCATTTAGGTGTTGGAAACCCAAGAACACAGCCACCATGTAGCCATGGTCAATCTGCCTTTAAGTAAAAACAGATGCTATGCCTATCACGAGTCTTGTTTCTTGTCAACATTTACTTGCAACCTCTAGACAAATGACCACCACTGCCAGAGATGCCTCTACATTGACTCTTCTCCCAGTGGTCTAAGGCCCATCTGAGGGAAGAGAGCTATGAGTCTCTGTGGTCCACTCTATTTTTCAATGACTCCTTCTCCATCTGGCTCAGAGTAAAGAAGAGGAGCCATATGGGAAATGGTATGTTCCACCATCCTGTACAAGCCTCTTGAAATCCAAAGAGAGTAGGAATTGGGTTAGGATCTGGAATTGGCAGATACTTCTGTGGGTCAGACAACAGACGGGAAGCTGAGCTCCTCTCACAACTGCCTGGAGCCAACACACGTCTTTGGTCCAACTTACCCAGCCCCTCATCAGGCACTGGAAACATGGTGGGCTGGCTTCCAGGCTCTGCTGCTTGCTGGGTACAGGACCTGGCACACACACAGGCTCATCTCTCTGAGCCCTTGTTTCCTCATAAGCCCAAAGAGGGGGTTAGTTACTTTTCTAAGGATACTTTCAGCTGAAATTCTGTAAGGTGACTAAAATTGTGCGATGGGAGAAGGAAAGGCACCCACAGGGAAAAGGTGGAGGACACTGGAATGCTAACACAAATCTCTAAGGAATGTTCAGCTCTCTCTTCATGTTTACCTTCAATTATGCTCATCGCCTCCATCACCTCCTAGAATTTCTACCTACTTGCTCTGCAGCCTTTGGCTAATTGCTTAACTTCTCTAGATCTCTGTTGCTACTTCTCTAAGTTGGGAGCAATAACACCTTCCATACAGAGTTGTTGATTTTGGTATTTTTATTTTGAAGACAAAATGGTTATACATTTAAAGGGCTTAGCATAGGGCATGCTCATGGAGGTGCTCAATAAACGTGCATTTTCTCCACTTTCCCCTTTCTTTCTAAATTTGCTTCACTCTGGACCTTTCCCTGAAGAATTTGTCCTAAGCTGGTGCTCTGATTAGGTGTAACCCAATTAAGACCAGAGTATCACTGATGCTCCTCAGAATAGGAAAATGCCCAAGCAGAGATCTGCTACATGTTCTTCATGCTTCCTAAAGCTGTGTAGGTGAAAGATGGGAAGACACTCCAGACTGGTGCTCTTTCCCACCTCTCCTCCCCCACCCTGTGCTCTCCCCACCTCCTGAATCTTACCCCTCCTCCAGGATCTGCCTCCCTTGCCCACCCCCCCTCCCCCTCACTGTGGATTTGTCCCTGGTTCCTCTGGCCAGAAGAACCCTCTTCCATGTCTGGAGTCCTGTCATCTTTACTCTCTGAGGCTACTTTTCACCTATGTTGTGAAATGTC
Source organism: Mirounga angustirostris (assembly GCF_029215605.1). Taxonomy (NCBI): domain Eukaryota; kingdom Metazoa; phylum Chordata; class Mammalia; order Carnivora; family Phocidae; genus Mirounga; species Mirounga angustirostris. The sequence goes on along the minus strand of NW_026991717.1, from coordinate 64,323,137 downwards.
TTCTGTATTTTAAATTGCTACTGGTATTTACAAACCCTTCCACTATTTAACACCGAACCTTTCCTTTGTCTCTTTATCTAGATGGCAGATTTCTTGAGGGCAGGGGGTTTGTGTTTCTACAGCTCCCTGAACATGACAAGCATTCCACATGTGGGCAGAGACCATGGTACAAATAAGCTCACACTTTTCATCTGTTTCCATGGTGACACTGTTTCCTCTCACACCCTTACCACTATTAGGATCGAATTTTCTCAATGGTCACTCCGCTTCTTTCCCTCAGAGAGTAGATGAGGCTTCTAAATTTGAACCTGTGTTACTTTTAGAAGGATTATTTTTTCTCTTTTTTTTACATGTAAAATATGAGACCATGTTTCTTTCTCCTCCCCTCTGGGATACCTTTCTGAGGGCTCAAGGATCTAGCCCAAAACTCTCCTCCAAGGCTTTTAAAGGTGGTTAAAACGTTAGTCTCCTAATAATGAGACCTTTTTGTTAAAATGAATGTCATCGACGTTCCTTGATTCCTTTCCATACTTTAAGGCCTCATCACTGTATTTCAAGAATTCCCTAAAATGGAAAATATCAGTCTTACAAATTAATCTCCATTTGACCTATTCTCCACAGTCAAATCCAAATTCCTACCGTAAAAGTGCTGCATTCCTCTGAAGCCAAATGATACTAAAATATCAAAAACACCCTTGTATTTGAATCATCCTGGTCTCTTTCTGCTCATATGGGCTGATTCAGCAGATTGGCTCCTGGAGGAGGGCACTGATTTCCAGCCCATTGCCAACAGAGGCACCTCCAAGTGGCTTTCTCAAAGGCCAAGGACATTTTTCGGCATGGACTCTGAGCTTGTTGCCACATAAACAAATAGGAGGATTTTACTTCAGCTTCCCCAATTTTTTGGATTGACAGTAAGTGCTAAGAGAGAGACAGAAGCCAGGAAGGCAGCTGAGGGGGCAGCTAGAAGCCCAGAAGCAAGCTGGGAATTGTTGGCTCGGGCTCCATGCTCAGGGCGAGGCTGTGAGCAAGCCTCAGCTGTGAAAATGTCTGGAAAACCTCTCGGTTGGACATCTCGCGGGTGGACCCAAAGCCTGGATGATGTAGGAGCTAAGAGCATCTGCCAGAATTCCCTTGCTTCGGTGAGTTCTCACCTCTGGCTGCACAGTAAAATCACCTGTGAGGCTGTTAAAAGCTGCCAGTGTCTGGGCCCCACCCCAGGCCTGGGGAGTCCCAAGGATGGGCGCAACGGAAAAGATCTCCAGGGACTCTTAAATGCACTCAGGATGGAGAACCACTGACTGGATGGTGGAAAGTTGGGTCTTTATTTCAATACCTTGACTGAGTTTCTCTGTTAATTATGATCTGTGATTAAACACTGATATCGACATTTTTTTTTTTTTATTTTGAGGATATTCTTTTTCCTCTTTTTGACAGGTTACTCTTAGAGAACATCAGTAGGCTAGATCTAGCAGGGATATTAGAGATCGCCGAGCCCAAATGTGGCAAACAGGTTTAATGCATGGTGTCAGTTCTGACCAACAGAGGCTGCCTGAAGGGCGCTGGGAAGGACTGAGGAGGACGTGGAGGCTGTGTCCTGACTCAACGGCTTAAAGTTCTCTGTCACTCTTAAAGATGACTGCCATATGTAAGACGGTGGCACAGTGCCATTCTTTATGTACAGAAGGAAATCACTAGCAGAGAAAATATACTTGCCCAAACTCATACCGAGTGACTTCTTTCTTTTTTCTCATTTATTTTTTATTTCATTTTATTTTTAGAGAGAGAGTGTGTGTGCCTGGGGGAGCAGGGTGGGTGGGCAGGGGCAGGGGCAGAGGGATAGAGAATCTCAAGCAGACTCTGCTGAGCGTGGAGTCCAACATGGGGCTCGATCTTACCACCCTGAGATCATGAACTGAGCTGAAATCAAGAGTCAGACGCTTACTCAACTGTGCCACCCAGGCACCCCTTCTTTCTCATTTATTAAGCATGGACAACATTCTTGGTATTTAAAGGGCAAAGTTAAGTAGATTATATACATTGGGGTTGTCCCAACCCAAAGTATGTAATCACTGGCTAAATCTGAATCAGGGGCAAGAGCTAACAGGGATCATTCATGCTCCAATTCAAGCCAATGGCTTCCACTTTTCTTTGCCTTTGTCTATGCAAATATGGCCAGTGTTTGGGACCAAATTGGCAACGCCAACTCAGTGGCTTAAAAACTCTTGCATCTTGCTGCTTTCACATTTTGAAACCTGGGGAAGGTTAACATCTCCTGGCATTTGGGAGCTGCTGCTCCAGCCTCCCACAGGCCTCTTGGGCCTTATTACCGGGTGCTTCCTAGTCCTGATGTGTGCTTTTTAGAGAGTTAGTAGATGATGTGAGTTTCCTGAGATGAATGTTGCTTCCATTCGCTAAGTGTATGTCCCCAAACACAGCCATAGATTTCTGACTCTCTGAGGAGGCCATTACCCCACTTCAAGACCCCAGTTTCTCGTCTCATGATTTCTGGGTAGCCTGGGGCTTCTCTGACCCCTTTCAGTTCTGTTCCAAATATCCACCTGCTCTCCTGCCTTGGGACATGCATCAGCTTTTTTTTTCCCCCCCAATTTTAACTTATTTTTATTTTTAAAGATTTTATTTATTTATTTGACAGAGAGAGAGGGAGAAAGCACAAGCAGGGGGAGCAGCAGGCAGAGGGAGAGGGAGAAATAGGCTTCCCTGCTGATCAAGGAGCCCAATGCGGGGTTCAATCCCAGGACCCCAAGATCATGACCTGAGCCGAAGGCAGATGCTTAACCGACTGAGCCACCTAGGCGCCCCGTGCCTCAGCTTTTTTATCTTCTTTGGCAGATCTTTATCCCGAGAAAGGATCTTGGGATCTTATGTGCGCCACACAGTAATGAATTGCCTGCTAAGATCAGAAAAACTTCCAAACTTAAGCCTCCTGCCCAGCTATGAGGAATGTATGGCGAAGAGCCACTCTCCTCAATTGGGGCCAACAAATATTTTCCCTAAATGTTATTTATATTCAGTTCAGTTGATCATTACTACATATGTGGCTCTCTACTTTGCAAGCTAATAGTTTAGAGTAAGTTTTATTCCTTCAAAAAAGCTATGCTATTATATGTATGTTTTTATCTTCACATAAAATAGCCTAGAAGATGAGCCATACTTTATTTATGGGGGTGGGAGTGGGGGGCCTTGGGATGGGCTTCATTTTCTACTTTGTACGCATCAGTGTTGTTGGATTTCTTTTTAACAATTGACATATTTTCCTACTGGAAAATAAAACCATTAAATAAGTTTAGGGAAATAAAAATGTGTTCATAAAATCTTAGAGATGAAGAGACCTCAGCGTGCATTTAATCGTTTGATTCAAAATCTTCCATGAATCTTTGTCAAATTTATTATACAGTTGTGAGTGTGTGTGTGTGTGTGCGTGTGCACATCTGCTAGTGTAAGGCTGCCAATCATCCTTTCTGAGGAAGAAACTATTCTTTATTCTGAGTTGTGTCTCTCTTACATTTGTTTATGAAGTAGTAGTGACAATGATGATTTTTTTAAATCTTTACTTGGTATAATAAATAATTGGAGACTCAATGTCAGTTCGTAAAACTTTAGGTACTTATGGGTTTATTAAAGTTAGTCTTGAAATTACGCATGTTATCAACTCCTCTATTTTATCAGTGAGGGAACCGAGGCTCAGAGACTTGTGACGTACTCATGAGAACTGACTTACTGCGCTCTGTTCAACATACCACTCTGTCTCTCAATTTAAAAAATATTCATTCATAGAACACTTGCTTACTTAGCATATAACACGAATTAGACTAGATGTTAGGGATAAATAAGAATAAACAGAAATATCCTCCTGGAGTTTTTAGTGTAATGTAATCACTAACAGCATTAGTTTACATACCATAAGATAAATTACTAAAATCCTTTTCCTTTCTGGTGAATAGATGAGCCTTATACTGTCTTGCTGATTACATATCATCATTTCTTTATCTGTAGTTCATTATTGTTCTTTATAGTAGATATCTTGCTTTGTCTATAATACTGACACCTTGTCTTGCACTGGAACCACGCAAGAATTTTAAGTGTTTTTAAAATTTAGGCACAACAAATGCATGTTCATTGTAAAATATTTAAATATACAGAGAAATAAGTGGGACTCGGCTTTCATTGCTTACAACTCTCCAATCCTGCTCTGGTCTCTGGAGTTAACCCCTGTTGAATAGTTTTGGGGATATTCTGCCACCTATACACAGATTTTGGGTTACTTCTTCTTGTTATGTAGCCTTTCTTACAGAATTATCTATTTCTTGCAAAGTGAACTCCGTTTATCTCAGTTAGAGGGATCCTATCATTTCTGAAAATATGACCATCAACCAGCCCTTGATAGTTTTGTCTAAATACAGACCCCTCTCAACTTAAAAACAAGTTGTATTTATTTTTTATTTTTTTTATTTTTATTTTTTAAAGATTTTATTTATTCATGAGAGACACAGAGAGAGAGGCAGAGGGAGAAGCAGGCTCCCAAGGAGCAGAGAGCCCGATGCGGGACTCAATCCCAGGACTCTGGGATCATTGGACCTGAGCCGAAGGCAGACGCTTAACCATCTGAGCCACCCAGGCGCCCATAAAAACAAGTTGTATTTAAAAGGTTTCTATTTTGTAAGCTGACTGGAACTCGGAGTGTGTTTTCTCATAAAATGAGTTTCAGGTATGTTTTACGCAGTGGCTGCCGCAGCACAAGAAAAAGGTCAATATGGAAAAGAAACACTTAAAGAGTCCTTACCATTTGTGAAAAACCCTATTAAGAACTTTCCATTATTTCGTTTACTCTTTGCAACATTTTTGTTAGGGTGGTTATTATTCTAAACTATTCAGATGGAGCAACTGATGTTGAAAGTAACGAAGTAACTTGCCTGTTGTCATGTAAGTTGTAAATGTCAGAACCATGAGTCAGCTCCAAGTATGTCTGATCCCTAAGCACATGCACCTTCCAGCCCCTGGATGTTGGTTTAATAGGGGAAAGGTGCACACACAGACACATACTCAGCCTCAGGAAGTGGTGCGCTGTTTCCTTCCTCCTGTTTTTGTGGTGCTGGAAGGAAAGATCAGGAGCTGGAGAGCTAGAAGCTCTGGTTCCACTATACTTTATTTGTACCCCAATCGGGGACTGTGTCAGACCAGTGATTGACATATTGGCTGTTGCTATCTATATTTTTTGGCTTCCATAGCCAGCCAGTAAACACACGGCTGAAAATTCTGTTTTTCCCCTCTAGATCTACTCTCTAGCCTTCATCCCACTTTGAGCCCTGTGAGACTAACCTCCTTGGACTCCATCAGCTGGCTGACTCCTTTTCCTCTGGGTTCTGATTGGGTTTGTCCAATGAGAGGACAGGAGACTGGAAAGTATGAGGGAAGAAATGTCAAGGCTCTTAGTTCTCTGTCTCCTTTCCTATCACTATTTAGCGGTGGCTGGATTCCTACCCCAAAAGCCACAACTTCTGCTGGATGGCCTCCTTTACATCTTTAGCTCTAAGTTCCAGCGAACAGTTCCCTCTGGGTACCTTCAAGCCAAGGGTAGTAACAGCATTCTACTCTTATTAGCCAGGTGCTTTACCATTTCTTGTCAGCAACAACTTGCCCACACTCTTGTCAATGTGCTTTCATCAAACTCTCTTTAGTTATCCCTTTTGAATATACCATCTGTTTGCTGCTGGAAAGCTGGCTGATCCAGTAAATGAAACCAGGATTTGTTCCTGAAAACAGATGCCCAAAATGGGATTCTGTGATTAGGTTGCTCACGTATTTGATGAGAGCACAGATAATCTCCTTGGCGAGGTAGGATGGTTAACAAAGTATGTGGTGGAATAATAGTCACTCAAATTATCAACAGCTGTTGCAGGGGGTGGTGTGCAGGTGAAAGGCAGAGATCCTGTGACTGTGGCATGTACTGTTTTGTCAGGTGATTCAGATTACATAGACTGTGCTGTAGGCTAGCTACTTATGAAACCCAGAGAGCGTAAACAGAGAAAAGGACAAATTATCAGCCTTGAATATCCAACTCAGGGCACAGGTCATAAATTAATAGACTCTTTGGAAGTGTTCGATGAATCTTTTACCTCTGTAGTTGCAGGGCAAATATATCTAACTCAGTGTAGCTTTTAAAGAATGTCTTATCTAGCCACAGGGCAAATATGACTGAAGATCATCTGTGGCTAAACATAGGTCCTATCTCCATCCACCTTTTCCCTATTACATAGATTTCGAGGGACCTGCAACATCACAAAATAAGAAGTACATGAGCTGAGGCTTCAGATACCTGGGGTTGACCCTCAACTCTGACAGTAACCACCTCTATGGCACTGAGCAAATGGCTCAATCACTGGGAGACACAAGTTGCTGAGTCAATACACGTGCAATGCTACTTGGTCTTGTATAATAAGGTAATGCATCAGCAGAAAGGACTGGATTCCTGAGATAGAAAATAACATTCTTTTTGGCAGATATAGAGAAGACTGAGAACTGCAAACCTTCCAATTCCCCGATCCTTCACTAGTGAAGGAAGGAGTTCCTGCTCCCCATCCCCACATTGGAGGCAAGCCTTTCTCTCTTATCTCTGGTAAGCCCCAGTAGGAGAATCAGTGCAGACCTCTTGTGTTTTGGAGTATAGCTGTGATGCCTTCAGCAGGTAACTATTCTCCCTTTAAAGAGCTTCTGCCTTGCCACTAAGCCCGAGTAGAAACTAAATGCCTGACCACATTACTGTTCTGTGGCTGCAGTAACAAATTATCACAAACTTGGTGACTTAAAGGAACAGAAATGTGTTCTCTCACCGTTCTGGAGGCTACAAGTCTGAAGTAAGGTGTAGGCAGGGCATCTCTAAAAGCCTTCCCTCTAAAAGTCTCCAGAGGAGAATCCTTCCTTTCCTCTTCCAGCTTCTGTTGTTGCCAGAATGCTTGGCTTGTGATGGCATCACTCTGATCTCTCCTCCATCTTCACAGGGCCTTCTCTGTGTCTTCTCTGCTGTCTGGAATAAAAACACTTGCTATTGGATTTAGGGCACACTCCATTAATCCAGGATAATCTCATCTCAAAATCCTCAACTTAATTCTGGCTGCAAAAATGCTCTTTTCAAATAAGGTCACATTTACAGGTTCTAGAAGACCTATTTTTTGGGGGGAGGGGGCGCACCATTCAAACTGTTATACAGACTATGGAGGATCAAGTGACCATAAGATCTGAGCTGACCCTAAGGAACTGGTTGTTATCTGACCCACCATCCATAAAACTGGGAATGAAATGGAATGGAAATGGAATACCAGGTGGCAATGGTATATAAAAGATTGGGTTCAACATGGGTAGGTGGCTCACTCTTTCAACACCCACTTCTGGTGCATTGTTTCTTCTTTCTCGATCACACCTATGGTCTTATGTGGAATTCCTTACAACTATGTGACTAGGGAAGCAAACTTGGGCCCGACTTGATGATATGCGGTCACCAGCCAGAAGTGCATAGCCACTGTATTACAGTCCCAGTTGGGGTGGCTCTGAAAAGACCAGGGCGAAGGAAAATTATTCTAATTAGAATTTTAAGCAGTACACTTAGTTGTTTACTTAGACCACCAGAAGCTAGCTCAAGGTTTGTATCTATGTCTGCATGGGGAGTGGCTAAAAACTTAACCAGTTGGTCCGGACCTTCAAAAGAAAATGATATGCAGATTGGTGACAAGGGGAAATGTGTGAGGATAGATTTCTCACAATGGGCACATATTATTCCTTTACCATCTAAATGCCCTCCAGAGAGCACTTCATTGTGGAGAGAGGCTCTTGATAAGGTGGACAAGATGAAACCTGTGGCTATCAGTCAGGATATTTCTCAGCCAACATGGGACTTATTCAATGGGCCCCTTGACAATATTGCTATGGTGGCAAGAATTAAGGCTCATCGATGTGATCTCCCTTATCAAGATTGATCTCTTTACTGCCACTGTTCAGTGTCAACCTGTGAAAAGCAGAGACCAAGGCTAACCATCTGATACAGCATTAGTCTGTAGGGGAACCAGCATACTACGTTTTTATTGGACCCCTTCCATCAAGGAGGCAACAGCCATTTTTCCACATATAACATTATAAATAGGCATTTTCTTTCTGGCCACAATTTTTCTGCCAGCACTACCATCCCTAAGCTTACAGGATGTCTTATTTTCCTCCATTTTATCCCATATAACTTACTGAATGGTAAATAAAATGTGGAAATGGGTTCATACCTAATAAATTCACTGCCCCCTTGTTCATATAATTGTGAAATGAACTACTGCAGGCTCACATACAATTATAGGAGACAATGAACTGTCAGGTTAGGGAAAATGCCTCAAACCAGAGGTGAAAATTATTTTCCTGACAGCCTGAATTCATGGGTCTGGGAGTCAAGATATGAAGGTAGAAGAGGTTCTTCTCACACTTATACCTAAAGAATTTGTGCTTCCTGTCTCCACAATGTTGGCATTGGTGGTTTTGGAGATTCTAGTGCGTAAGGGAAGAATGCCTCTAAGAGGGGAGAGTCATGGTTCTAAAGTGACAATTGGGACTCTCTGGTTCCTCATGCTGCTTAACCAACAGGCAAAGGTGGGGTCACATTACTGGCCTCGGTGATCAAACTTGCTTATAAAGAAAATGTGACTTGCTGATACCCAGTGGAAGGAACAAGGGCTATGCATGGAGCCCAGAGAATTTACTGGAGCTTCTCTTGGTATTTCTCTACCATACTGGTCTATGAAAAACTGCAGCATCCCAATAAGTACATGGGTTTGGGGTTTTGTATAAAGTTTGAGTCACTATCAGGTAAAGACTTTATCTAGCCAAGGAGCTTACAGAGGTTAAGGAAAGCAGAGAATGGGTAGAAGAACTATTGTTCTTAACTAGTTAGGCCTGTGACCAGGTACAAAAGTAGGGACTGTAGCAGCTATGCTTTGTTGTTCCCCCACCCACATCTCCCCCCCCCCCGGTTATGTTATATGGAGAACACTGATGTTGCCTGCATTTTAGATTTCATGTGGGAGCATGAGTGAATTCATAGCACCTAATGATGATATATCTGCTGACTGGAACAAAATAGTTCCTATGTGTTTTTCTACCAGGCAAAGGGAAAAAAGTAGATGCTGAGGAGCAAAATACACTAGATGTTCTCTGCCTCTCTAGATCTGTCTTCTATCCTTCACTATCCAGCTCTATGCATGGAGAGGTAGATCTCCATGATCTGCTTTAACCAGGTACTCCTGCCCAGTGTCTTTTTAAAAATTTTATTTTAGATATATGCTGAAAGAAGGACAGATCTAAAGAGCTTTTCTTCCTTGGGCTATGGTCCTCTTCCATAGCAACCACTAAAGGAGGGAAGAGGAGTTTCTTTCTTTTTTAGGTTGGAAAATTTTGGCCCCTACCTCATCCATCCAAACCTGAAAATGGGTACATTGTTCACTATCTTAGCATTATAGTGAACAAAACACATTTACCATAGTATTCTAGTGGTAGCAAAGACTACAGTCCATTACTAAGCTATAAGCTTGCTTCATTCAACAACTATTTCCTGAATACTTTGCTCTAGGCTCTGAAAATATGGAAGTGGACAAAACAGATTTTGCCATCATGGAATTTACAATTTCATTAAATAAGCCCTTGCCCTCTTCTCTATGGTATGTGAGAATTGTGGTAGAAGCTCAACAAATAATTATGAAATAAATAAAGAGGAGGGTTAAAAAAGATAAGTAACAGGTGAATTACCATTTTACAGCATGTTCCTAGAGTTAGCTCAAAGCATTTTAATCTCAAGCACAAGTTGGTTTTCACAGCACTGGCTTGTCCCTTCCCCAAACCATCTAGCACTTAGAAACTTGTGAAAACTCAATGAGGTTTTGCTAGATTCCTCTCAGTTTTAGGTCAAATTTCAGGAAGCATCATAATATAACTGTCACTATCCAATAGCCTCTTTGGGAAAAATCCCACATCCCTTGCTCTGCTGCTCTAGATCCTACTGCTGGGGAAAGTTCTGTTGAAATGACCAGGCTCCTTAGCCTTCTTCATCTGAGCAGCTTCTCAACTCCCTTTGGCCTCTGTTCAATAGGACACCCTTCCTTTGAGGCTTCCCTCTAGATTTGTTTTATTCTTTCCTTTGGCCCATGTTTTTTCCTTTTTAACCTCAGTTCTTTTCTTCCACTTCCAGTATTGTTGACCTGATGTCTGTCAATCAACTCTGGCCCAACAGGCTACATTCAGTCTACGGGGAGTCCTATTGATGAACAGATAGGTGGTGTGTCAAGAGACCCATATTGTAAAATGGAAATTAGAAGAAACCTAAAACAACAGAGTAGGGAATGGAAAACTTGTTCCCGGTAGGTCTCTCAATGGCATTTCCTCCTTATACTGGGTCTTTTTTTTTTTTTTTTTTTCCAATGCAAGGTCAAATTTTAAATTGTGCACACTGACACTCACAGTTGTGCTTTCTCATTGTTGAGTGGCTGGTGTGTGGTCAGAGTCTTTCAGCTCTTTGTAGTTTTGTGTGAAAACTCACTGTAACATGAGGTGGGAGGGGAAAGATCCATGGGGAAAAATCTTGCTCACCACAGAGCTGAAATCAAAGGAATGTTTCAGGCTATGAAAAATGGCTTCCCGTTCTCTGGCTCCACACTGTGAGCACTCATGCCTTGGAAAATGTAATCTGGAAAAAGTGAGGTGTGGGGAGGATGGGGATTTTCACATTGCAGCAGAGGATATCCATAGTTTCTTTTCAGGTTTAATTGCACATGGGTGGTGTACAATTATAAGTACTCATAAATTGTCTACCCCAATATTGAATTCAGCCCCCTCCATATGTGTCAGCATGAGCTGAGCTGAAGCCAGTAGACTGGGCCAAAATACACTAGAACTGTAGCCAAACTGATGAGAGAGGGTTTGAAAAGTCAGCTAGAGAGACCTGTGGACCCAGTTACTAGAGTAATAGATTTCTTGTCGTAAGCCTCTACATAGATGCTATTTTTCTCTCTTTGGGGTGGAATATGAAATGAGAATGTATTGATGGAGAAATTTTTTCTCTAGTTGAAAAAGTAGCATTTAGTGACTTACAAAACTATACAGGAATTTTAGATAAAACCCATCATATGACATTTCATAGGATGTTTTGAGTTGTCTATTATAAGATACATATGCCCTGGTTTTTCCTTTTTCTTAAAGAGTGCAAACTTAACTAGAAACAGCATTATTAATTTCCAATAGGTTTTTTAAAAGTTTATTTCTAACCTCTACCAAATAGCAATGAGAAGAAAAAAAAAGTACTCTGAGTCCCCAAAAGGGAAATAGTAAAGTGCTGTGCAAATATTTCTCACCACTGCCTACTGGTTACTTTTTTACAGGTGGCTATTTTGACTAACTGATTGATTAATGTTCAGTAGAGAAACTGTGTTGTGTGTCTTGTCTATAAAGTGAGGCATTTTTGAGGTTGGGAAGGGTGAAGGGAATTAAGGAATAATTGAATGTTAGGCAAATATAATTTAAATAGGTTAGAATGATATAACATGCTCATAGACTGGAAGAATATTATAAAATGTCTAATATTACCCAGAGCAATTTATAGATTAGTGAGATTCCTATCAAAATACCAATAGCATTGTTCATAGAACTAAAACAAACAATCCTAAAATTTGTATGGAACCACTGAGGCCAAAGCAATCTTAAGAAAGAAGAAAAAAACTGGACGTATCACAACCCCAGATTTCAAGATATACCAGAAAGCTGTAGTAATCAGAACAGTATGAGACTGGTGCAAGAACAAACACATAGATCAATGGAACAGAATAGAGAGTCCAGAAATAAACCCACGCTTACATGGTCAGTTAATCTATAACAAAGGAGGCAAGAATATACAATAAGGTAGGATAGTCTCTTCAATAAATGGTGCTGGGAAAACTGGACAGCTACATGCAAAAGAATGAAACTGGACCACTTTCTTATACCATACACAAAAATAAACTCAGAATGGATTAAAGACAAAATACAGGCTCTGAAACCAAAAAACTCTTAAAAATTATAGGCAGTAAATGCTTGGATCCTGGTCGTTGAGGTACTTTGTTTTTGGATCTGTTTCCTTGGGTAACAGGGGTAACAAAAGCAAATACAGGGTAACAAAAGCAAAAATAAACAATTGGGACTAGATCAAACTAAAAAGCTTTTGTACAGCAAAGGAAACCATCAGTGAAATGAAAAGGCAACTTACAGAATGTGATCAGGTATCTACATGATATATCCATTAAGGGGTTAATATCCAAAATATATAAAGGACTCCTACAACTCAACACCAAAAACCCAAACAATAAAAAAATGGACAGAGGACCTGAATGAGACATTTTTCCAAAGAAGACATACAGATGGTCAGTGGACACATGAAACAAATAATACATTATATGTTAATGAAGGGACAGATGAAAAAAAAATGTAGGTTAAAATAGAAAATCCTTTGAAAGACAAAAAAATAAATAAATAAGTAAACTGAGGATTACAGAAGGGAGGCAGGTGGGGAGATGGGGTAACCGGATGATGGGTATTAAGGAGGGATGAGCACTGGGTGTTATACGCAACTAATGAATCACTGAACACTACAACAGAAACTTATGATGTACTATATGCTGGCTAACTGAACATAATAAAAAAATAAATTAAAAAAATATATAGTAACAAAGTACAGACATGCCAAATTCAATGTGCCTGAATTTAACTTGAAATTAAGTTTGGTTGTATAAGTGTATAAGATTTATAAGCATAAAGCATTTGTTCCTAGTTTTATATTTGTACATACATATTTTTTGTACATACATATTTAAGCAACATTATCCTAAAAACAATTTATGTCAATACTAAGGATTCAAGAGAATTCTTATCCTTTTAATATCCCAGAACCACTTCCCTAAAGCAGTTTATTCTGCAAAGGAATCACTTTCATAAGAATAAAAATGCTTCTTGCTGGGGAAATTCAAGTTGACTTTTTTTTTTTTCCCTCCAAACTGTTATAAGGCCAAACACATTTCTGGCCTGGGCCAAGGAGGTAGCCCACTCTGGACTGCTTACTGATGGAGTGACAATTCATATGGAGTCTTTTTAGGCCAGAGCTTCTGAGGAGCAATGGGCAGCCTGGCTCAGCAGTTGGGCTCACTCTTTTTTTTTTTTTTAAAGATTTTATTTATTTGAGAGAGAGAGCATGAGTAGGGGGGAGGGTCAGAGGGAGAGGGAGAGGCAGGCTCCCCACTGAGCAGGGAGCCTGATGCAGGACTCAATCCCAGGACCCTGGGATCATGACCTGAGCCGAAGGCATATGCTCAACTGACTGAGCCACCCAGGTGCCCAGTTGGGCTCACTCTTGCTTCTTCATCTCCAGTGGCCTGCAGTCCCTGCCAGTCCAGGGTACCACTTTATCACCTGAGGTCTATTTTCCATAAAACTCTACCTAGATTCCAGAATGCTTACTGGGACCGTTCATATCTAACCTAGAACCCGATGTCTGACTCTGTATCATCTTTGTTAGCCTCTTCTCAAAAAAATCAATCTGCTTCCCCCAAATCTGTAAGATGATGATTTGATGTTACTCCTCCCCACACCTCCAGAATGTGGTTTTACTCACATTCATTCAGTAAATATTTACCCAGCACCTACTATGTATGTTCTATGTCCGTTCTAGGCACAGTGCTAATGGGATATCTGAAACCTCCATTTTCTCCCTTTTCCTCCCTCTGACAGTACCTCCTTCCTCAGTACCTGTTAATTCTTTCCTCCTTCCTCAGTACCTGTTAATTCTTCTGGTTGTACAACTCAGCTTCCCCATCCCATGGTCAACATTGTTGCTGCTACCTTGCCTGGCCAGGCCCTGTCTCCTGGTCCCAGTACTCTTGATGCACAAGGAAGGACCCTCTCACTAACAATATTACACCTCTTGATTCCCAAAGAGAAGGGTCTTAGTCTCAACTCTCTTAAATGACTCATGCTTCAACTCTTTTATTGTTTTCTAAAGTAACTTCTTATTAAAAAAAACTTAGAATTGTCTTCAGAACTTAGCAGAGTAACATTTTAAGTAACACCAAATAATTTCATATCTAAAGGAGTACTTGCTCTAGACTCATATATGAATCCTTGAACTGAATGAATACAGGACCATTCTATCATCTTGATGTGACTTTAGTTACCTGCCAATTTCATCATTGCCCAGAGGGCCAATCAGCTCCTCCAAAAAGTCCAGTTATTTCCTTACAAGAGTCTCCCTAGACACTTGTCACTCAGTACATTTGCATAATAGTGTATCACATGATAAAGATTATATCAGGCATAAAAAAAAACTGAGCTATAACCAAGCTAGTCAACAGTTTTTAAAATTTGTTTAAGAGTTTATTTATTTATTTGACAGAGTTAGCGAGAGCGAGGCTCCCTGCAGGGAGCCTGATGCGGGACTCGATCCCAGGACCCTGGGATCATGAGCTGAGCCGAAGGCAGATGCTTAACTGACTGCGCTACCCAGGCGCCCCTAGTCAACATTTTTTTTATTGAAGTATAGCTGACATACAATATACAGTACCTCATTTTATTGTGCTTTATTACGCTTCACAGATAATAGTGTTTTTTACAAACTGAAGGTTTGTGGCAACACTGCGTCAAGCAAGTCTGTCTGCATCCTTTTTCCAACAACATTCGCGCACTTTGTGTCTCTGTCACATTTTGGTAATTCTTACAAGATTTCAAATCTTTTCATTATTATTATATTTATTATGGCAATCTGTGATCAGTGATCTTTAATGTTACTATTGTAATTATTTTGGGGTGTCAGGAACTGCACCCATATAAAACGAAGAACTTGATACACATTCTGTGTTCTGACTGCCCCACTGACTGGCTGTTCCCTGATTCCTCTCCCTCTCCTCAGGCCTCCCTATTCCCTGAGACACACCGATGCTAAAAATAGGTCAGATGGCGGGGATGTGGAGAAAGGGGAACCCTCCTACACTGTTGGTGGGAATGCAAGCTGGTGCCGCCACTTTGGAAAACAGTATGGAGGTTCCTCAAAAAGTTGAAAATAGAGCTACCATATGATCCAGCAATTGCACTACTGGGTATTTACCCCAAAGATACAAATGTAGGGATCCGAAGTGGTACGTGCACCCCAATGTTTATAGCAGCAATGTCCACAATAGCCAAACCGTGGAAAGAGCCAAGATGTCCATCGACAGATGAATGGTTAAAGAAGATGTGGTATATATATATATATATATATATATATATATATATATATATATATATACAATGGAATATTATGCAACCATCAAAAAGAATGAGATCTTGCCATTTGCAATGACGTGGATGGAACTGGAGGGTATTATGCTGATAAGTCAATCAGAGAAAGACATGTATCATATGATCTCACTGACATGAGGAATTCTTAATCTCAGGAAACAAACTGAGCGTTGCTGGAATGGTGGGGGTGGGAGGGATGGGGTGGCTAGGTGATAGACATCGGGGAGGGCATGTTCTATGGTGAGCGTTGTGAATTGTGTAAGACTGTTGAATCACAGACCTGTACCTCTGAAACAAATAATACATTATATGTTAAAAAAAAAAAAAAAGAAGAAGAAGAGTAGGAAGGGAAAAAATGAAGGGGGGGAAATCGGAGGGGGAGACGAACCATGAGAGACGATGGACTCTGAGAAACAAACTGAGGGTTCTAGAGGGGAGGGGGTTGGGGGATGGGTTAGCCTGATGATGGGTGTTAAAGAGGGCACATATTGAATTGAACACTGGGTGTTATACACAAACAATGAATCATGGAACACTACGTCAAAAACTAATGATGTAATGTATGGTGATTAATATAACATAATAAAATTTAAAAAAAATTAAAAAGTAGGTCAGTTAATAACCTGCAATGGCCTCTAAGTGTTCAAGTGAATGGAAGAATCCCATGTCCCTCATTTTAAATCAAAACTAGAAATGATTAAGCTTAGTAGGGAAGGCATGTTGAAAGCCAAGAATAGGCTAAAAGCTAGGCCTCTTGCACCAAACAGCTAGCCAAGTTGTGAATGCAAAGGAAAAGTTCTTGAAGGAGATTAAAAGTGCTACTACACTGAGCACATGGATGACAAGAAAGTGAAACAGTCATACTGCTGATATGGAACAAGTTTTAGTGGTCTGGACAAAAGATTGAACCAACCACAACAATTCCCCAGGTCAAAGCCTAATCCAGGGCAAGGTTCCTAATGCTCTTCATTCTGTGAAGGCTGAGAGAGGTGAGGAAGCTGCAGAAGAAAAGTATGAAGCTAGCAGAGGCTGGTTCATGAGGTTTAAGAAGGAAGGCATCTCCATGACATACAAGGGCAAGGTGAAACAGCAAGTGCTGATGTGGAAGCTGCAGCAAGTTCTCTAGAAGATCTGAGATCATTAATGAAGGTGGCTCCACTTAATGACAGATTTTCAGTGTGGATGAAACAGCCTTCTATTGGAAGAAGATGCCATCTAGGACTTTCATACTTAGGAGAAGTCAGTGTCTGGCTTCAACACTTCAAAGGACAGGTTGACCCTCTTGTTAGGGGTTAATGCAGTTGGTTTTTCAACTTCACTTTAAGTTGAAGCCAATGCTCATTTACCGTTGTAAAAATCCAAGGGCCCTTAAGACTTAACACTAAATCTACTCAGCTTGTGCTCTAGGAATGGAACAACAAAGCTTGGATGATAACACATCTGTTTATAACATGATTTACTAAATATTTTAAGCACACGGTTGAGACTTATTACTCAGAAAAAAAGATAGCTTTCAAAATACGACTTCTCATTGGCAACGCACCTGGTCATCCAAGAGCTCTGATGATGTACAGTGACATTACTGTTGTTTTCATGCCTGCTAACACAGGATTAGGATTTCCCTAGAGGAATCCATGTTTCTTATTGACTGGATGAGAACTGGTCTTTTCGGTCCTACTTCAGTGAGGTCTCCTTCTTCTAGGTTGGATTCTTGAGCTTTACTATTTTTATATGTGATCGGGGATCAGAGTAGTAGGAACATTTGGGATGGGGTATCTAATGCATACCCTTGTCTTTAGGCAAGACTCCATTTGAGCTAATGCAGATTGAAGATCTCTAAATTGTATGTAGCATAAAAAGATATTTTCTAATGTCCCCCAACAAAGGAGCTCAATTTTAATGTATACTTTCTATAAGAGTAGATTTCCTAATGTTTAATCTTGATTTTTTTTCAGCTTCAGTTTGGACACAAATGCATCTTGTCTTGTACCCAGGAAAAGGGGAGAATGGTTGGCTTCTTTTCTCTGTCTAAAGACTCTTTCCACACTGGACAGTTCATAAATCAACCTTTAGCCTTCAACGGAAAGTCAGAAAGGCTTCTCTGGGAATAAGCTCCCTTACCTATGATGAATTTCTGCTGAGAAATTAAACCCTGTAAGATTAAAAATGCATCATGTGTAGGGAATTTGAAGTCTTCTTTCCATTTGAAAAAATGCATTGAAAAACCCACTGTAATCTAAGTCATGTTTTAGCTATGTCCTGGAAGACTAAGAAGTGTTGTTTTCATGGAAAATTACTTATTACAGAAAAGATTTTATGGCTATATTATAATTTGTGGTAGACATAGATGTTTCCTCAGGGCTCTCTGATTTAAGACTGCAATAATGGACAGAATTCTGATATCATGGCAGCTCTCTCTAGAGTGTGATCTTTATTTCCAGGATTCATAGCCTTCTTTCTAATTCTGCTTCCAGGGCCATTTCAGTGGTTGGTACAGAGTTCTAACTGCAGGGCAGAAAGAAGGAGCAGAGAGAGGCTCATGTGGGGGAGAGACTTCAAGCCAGATCTATAACTATCTCTTTGTTTGTCTGACTCCTAGTTCCTTTTCTCTCTCAAATTCAAACAACTTCAACAGTCCCCAGACACCCTGAACACAAGGTGGGGCCCAAACAAAACATTTCCTGCATCCAGGAAGCTACCAAAATAGCCTCTGCCAAGTGCCCAAAAGGGCATTTAGTGAAACACAAAGTAAACAGGCGCATGATGAAAGGCTGAGGACGGCTGTGCTGATGCAAAGTCTAGAAAAAATGGAGCACGGTCCTCCCAGGGAAGACGCAGCTTCGAGGGCTGGTGTCCTTCTATATAAATCAGCCACATGCTCGCCTGGCGCCCTCCCAGCCCCCTGTGGGTTCAGGAGCCCGTTGGAGCCAACACACCACTTAACCTCTCTGAGCTTCAGCTTGTTCCTCAATAGAAAGAGGAGCGCCCCTCAACACTAACTCTCGGGGGTTGTCACGTACAGGTGGGCTCCACAGAAAAGTGAAGATGAGAAGGAAAATATATAGAAGGGATCCATTGGCAGGTGGATCTCAGCTGTGGCTTCCGTATTCTATTGATTGGCTAGCTTTTTACTGCTATTTGAAACATTGGACTTAGAAATTTCCAGTGCTGCTTACCTTGCCTGGTAAGTTGCACCTGCTCTGTGTTGGAGGGTGTACAATGAAATGGCATAGGAGTTACAGCCTTGACCTTCTTCCTGCATGACGTAGGCACCTGTTGTGAGCCACTGGTGTGAACTCTGGTAGCAGCTGTAATCATGGCCCCAAGTCTAACAGGAATCTGCCGCTGGGGGTTGGGCCCTATTAATGCCACCAGGTGGAAGCTAGGTCATTTAGAAAACATCTCTAGAGAGAAGAGAATATTGTTCCCTGCATCTGGCAAGCACTTGCTGAATATGTGAGTATGCATGCTGCACTCCACGGGCACACATATACTCTCGTGTATATACAATTAGTTGAGCAGATTTACCTACTCAGGCTTATCAGGCACCATTAGAGAGGAGGTAGGCAGGGCCCTGGGATGTGAAATGGGAGTGAGGATGGGATGGAAATGCCAAGGGCAACGTCTAAATGGCGATGTGTGGCCTCTAGACATTAGACTAGACACTAGTCTTCTCTGCTTGTGAAGTCCAGGGGCTTTGCTTGCACAGGCAGTGGGTCCAGCTTTACCCTACTGTCCTTAATGGACCCTCTTCTCTGCTGTGAGTCATCATTTGGCTTGAGACACGGCAACGACTACAAAATCCCTTATTGTGCCAGCAAATTCAGGATACGACTGGTGTACCTGTAGGAGAATTACAGGTATACCGCTGAGCTGGAATCCAACTTCAGCCAGTTAGATTCATAAGCCATGCTTCTCAAAACTAACAGATTCCCTAGTCTCCTTTAGACTGGATAGGCCATATTATGCTAAATCTTGACTCCTAAAATCTCAGAAGGTTAAAACAGCAGGCTGTACTTCCTTTCACACTGCATGTCCATTAGGGACTGGCAAAAGGACCGCTCATCGTAACCACTTGCGATCTAGCTCATGGAAGTTAAGCCAAACACAGACTTCCATGGTTCCAAAGTCCGGCAAATGGTGAATATCCACTTGCTCTTAAAACTGCTGCCTGACACTTCCACTCATGTATTTTTAGCTAAAGCAGGTCACAGCGCCAGGCCTAATGTTAAAAGGCAAAAGATTTATGTAATCTGAAGAGAAACCAGAGTATTCCAAGCCTAATGCTAAAAACGCAATTATACTTTTCTTCCTGGGTTGGATAGCGAATACCCACCAACAATAGATTTTTACCTCCCTGTCTCAATATCTGGGATCATCGCTTTCATCCATTCCCCACCCCTTCTCCAGGTCCAGGAACTTCTCGAACCCGCCAACATGGTTTTTCTCTTTTCAACCTCCTACAGCTTGAATCTCCTAAACTCTTTGAATTCTAGCACATTTCAGTTATGCAGATTCTCCAAGAGGACAGCAATATGGCATCCTGGGGAGTAACCTAAATGAAATCTTGCCCCAGCTTTTGATGAACCATTCCCAATTTGATCTGTATTAGAAAATCTAATAAACTTAGAGATTATTTTACAGATTTCATTTGAATGGGTGCAAC
The DNA here is from genome assembly GCF_029215605.1 of Mirounga angustirostris. Classification (NCBI taxonomy): domain Eukaryota; kingdom Metazoa; phylum Chordata; class Mammalia; order Carnivora; family Phocidae; genus Mirounga; species Mirounga angustirostris. Next base: position 64,303,135 of record NW_026991717.1, on the reverse strand, counting down.
AATGCTGGATCATTCCTACCAAAAAATGGACTCTTATTACAAGCACAGAATAAACTTCTCTGAGGGTATGTCAGTAATCAGTAGTATTCCTGACTAGCTTGCTTTTGATTAGTCACAGGGTAACGGAAAGACACCTGATGTCTCAGGTAATGTTTTCCCAAGAGTAAGGCAAGGGAGGGCACTTTGTTTCCAAGAGTCTTTGGGGTTTACAATTTTATGACTATTATTTCTGTTAACAACCTCCCAGAAAGTACATTAGCCTCCAACATTTGGAGATAGTGACAGTTTTTACATTGCTGGGTATGCAAAGTTAAAGCTCATTACTGAGCATGCTCTATGGCGATCACGCAGAATTGTGCTGTGCAGGTATGGGGAGCATCTGGTTCCACATGCTTGAGTGGAAAGGTCAGGGAAAATAAAAACAACTATATGGTCCACACCCACAAGGGAGCTAATGAATTACTGTGTACACTGCCAAGGAGAAACACACCCACCAAAATTCTGTGTTTGACACAGGTCAGATTATCTTCTCTGTAGACTCCTATCGTTAGGACTGAGAGGCAGTGACCAAAATAATTTGATTATAGCATCTTTCTAGTTATATGGCTTAACTTATGTTTATTCTTTCTTTTTCCTCGGCATTCCAGACATAACAATGCCAGGGACTTTACATGGACTGTTTCTTTTGATCCCCCTCCAAGACCACTGGATTCCTTCCCAGAACTTCAGTCTTAGATATACCTCTAGTAAGAAGAGTGAGCCTGAATTGGAAATCACTTTGGAATCCACTGTGGATCCTCCAATCAAACACGTGAATAATCTCAGTATGCTTTCTACATTTCATTCACGTATCCATGCATTCATTGAGCACCTTCTCTGTACCAGGCTCTGTGCTGGGCACTGGAAACCCAAACACCAACAGCCCCTGCCCTGGACACCCTCACAATCTTGCCACGATATATATACACACAAACACACACACACACACACATATATAAATATATAGTCCTCTTATATAATTTATATTATATTTTATTTAATTTATATATCTTTAAAAATATTTTTATTTATAAAAATTATAAAATATACACTTTAATTTATATATCTAATTTATATATATAAAATATATGAAGAGGACAAGAAGGAGATGTTTGAGTAGAATCTGAAAGTGAGTGAGATCTTGCCAGGCAGAGAGATTCAAGAAGGGATTCAAGATTCAAGCAGAGGGACCAGTTGGGCAAAGGAACAAGAGTGAGTAGACATAACTATTTTGGGAACATGCACTCCTCCCTACAGGAAGCATCCCTAATACATTGATCACCTATCTTTCCCACAGATTTCAATTTCTTCCACACCTAGATGACCTAGGAATAAGTGTGATAACTTAAGTCAGGGGGGAGGCTTGAGTGCTATGTGGAAATGTCCAGCCCCAGTAATGATCAGAATAGGATAGTAACCCACCCTCTGGGGCCTGCTATAGGAGGTATACAGCAAGTGGAAGGTGTCCAGGCCCACTCACTGTCAGACAGTTGGGAGGTCTGAATTCCTGTCCCACCACCAGCTATCAGGCATGACAACTTCTCTAAGCCTCAGTTTTCTCCTCCATAAAATGAGGATAATGGTACCTTCCCCGCGGAATTGTAAGGAGTGACTGAATTATCATATGTAAATCCCTTAGTATGGTTCCTAGCGCATAGCGAGTGCTTAATAATTGTCAGATTTGTTTTTGCTGTCATAATTGTTATTTTAATGGTTTTCAAATTATATTTCACTGTAATTCAGTGATGGCTTCATTTTTCCTACAGTGATTTTTCTCTTACAACCTTAAGTACTCCAATTTGGAAAGGAAGCATGGGATTGCACGTAGCTTTAATCAACTTTCTGCAAACTGATTTTTGTTGAGTATTTTACTATGAGCACGGTCTGATGTTAGTTGCTGAGAAATCAGCGAGAGGATTTCTCCACCTTGAGCTGGCTACAGAGTAGCAATGCAGCTTGTTTTGAACTTCAGTTTCATTGTGGTTTTCAAAAGATAGTAACAATTGTCACCTGCCTAGTGAAGATTTGTTTTCTATGTGCTTCCTGTTCTCCCTTTTTCCTTCTGGCACAGACCTTGCCTTTCTTTGCAGAGTTACTCCTTCTTCCAAATTTGTGATTCTGTTGGGGCTCTAGGATTTATACTTGCTGACATTGGAAGAGAATATCCACACCCCACCCTAGAATAAGCCAAAGGAAGCGTCAGAGAATGTAGGCGGCATACAAAAGTAGGAGAGACACAGAGGCGTGAACTGTTGGAGGCATCAAATCTCATATTCTAGTCCCTGAGCTTTTTCAATTTGTTCTGGATTCTTCCTTTGGTTTATGAGTGAATTAAATTTCCATTTCTACTTAAGCTGTAACAAGTTGGGCTTCTGTCACTTGCAACCAAAGGGGTCCTACCACCCTTCTACCTCGAAGTGTTATTGTACGGCACAGATAAGACAAGTGCACAGTTCTTTGAAAACCTAAAGTGTAACAAATCCTAACTGCAATGAAAAGAACTCTGAAAAATAGCTCCTTCCCTTTAAGCAGAAATAAGGTATTCCGTACCTCCGGTGCTAAGTATTTAAGAACACAGTGTCAATTACACTATCTAATTAGATTCAGTGTCAGGAGAATGCCATGAATGATGATGAGCAGGAAAGCCTTGAGGGAAAAGGTAGGATTCAGCTGAGCCTAAAGGATACACACAGTTGTTGATCAAATTAAGGAAAAGACTTGCATGGGGGATGCTGTGGGTTAAAAGCACCAATGCTGGACACCCAGTTAACAAATATTTACTGGTCACACACAGAGGAAGTCAAGACTTGGAAAGATTTTGGAATCTGTTTCAGTTACTTGTAAAAGCCACTTAAATCATCAAATACCAAAAAATTAAAATATTAAAAAAGTGCAGTATTCAAGCAAGCAAACAAACAAAAAGTAAGAGAAGCATTTTCCACATTCCTGCGGATCCTCTCGTAATCCAAGACCTTTCTTCTTCCTGGTTGGTGTTTTTAAGACTTCCTTGGTATTTCCATCAGGTTGGTATTACCTAAGACTTCATCTGGGTATTCTTTATTCCCTCTCTTTAGGAGGGAGCAGAAAAGCCCAATTCAGATGAAAGGTATCACCTCCCGCAGGTCCCTTCTTGATTCTCCAGCAGCTATCACTTTCTCCACCCTGTGGTTATTGTCCTTCCCAGTTTCATCTTTTTTTTTTAAAGATTTTATTTATTTATTTGACAGAAAGAGACACAGTGAGAGAGGGAACACAAGCAGGGAGAGTGGGAGAGGGAGAAGCAGGCTTCCCACTGAGCAGGGGGCCCGATGCGGGGCTTGATCCCAGGATCCTGGGATCATGACCTGAGCCGAAGGCAGATGCTTAACGACTGAGCCACCCAGGCGCCCCCTTCCCAGTTTCATCTTTTATTTTTTTATTTTTTTATTCTTATGTTAATCCCCATACATTATATCATTAGTTTTAGATGTAGTGTTCCATGATTCATTGTTTGTGCATAACACCCAGTGCTCCATACAGAATGTGCCCTCCTCAATACCCATCACCAGGCTAACCCATCCTCCCACCCCTCTCCCCTCTAGAACCCTGTTTATTTTTCAGAGTCCATCGTCTCTCATGGTTCGTCTACCCCTCCGATTTCCCCCCCTTCATTCTTCCCCTCCTGCTACCTTCTTCTTTTTTTTTCTTAACATATATTGCATTATTTGTTTCAGAGGTACAGATCTGAGATTCAACAGTCTTGCACAATTCACAGCGCTTACCAGAGCACATACCCTCCCCAGTGTCTATCACCCAGTACCCTCACCCCTCCCACCCCACCCCCCACTCCAGCAACCCTCAGTTTGTTTCCTGCAATTAAGAATTCCTCATATCAGTGAGGTCATATGATACATGTCTTTCTCTGTTTGACTTATTTCGCTCAAAATAATACCCTCCAGTTCCATCCACGTCGTTGCAAATGGCAAGATCTCATTCCTTTTGATGGCTGCATAATATTCCATTGTATATATATACCATTTCTTCTTTATCCATTCGTCTGTCGATGGACATCTTGGCTCTTTCCACAGTTTGGCTATTGTGGACATTGCTGCTATAAACATCGGGGTGCACGTACCCTTTCGGATCCCTACTTTTGTATCTTTGGGGTAAATACCCAGTAGTGCAATTGCTGGATCATAGGGTAGCTCTATTTTCAACTTTTTGAGGAACCTCCATACTGTTTTCCAGAGTGGCTGCACTAGCTTGCATTCCCACCAACAGTGTAGGAGGGTTCCCCTTTGTCCGCATCCCCGCCAACATCTGTCGTTTCCTGACTTGTTAATTTTAGCCATTCTGACTGGTGTGAGGTGGTATCTCATTGAGGTTTTGATTTGGATTTCCCTGATGCCAAGCAATATTGAGCACTTTTTCTTGTGTCTGTTGGCCATTTGGATGTCTTCTTTGGAAAAATGTCTGTTCATGTCTTCTGCCCATTTCTTGATTGGATTCTTTGTTCTTTGGGTGTTGAGTTTGATGAGTTCTTTATAGATTTTGGCTACTAGCTCTTTATCTGATATGTCATTTGCAAATATCTTCTCCCATTCTGTCAGTTGTCTTTTGGTTTTGTTGACTGTTTCCTTTGCTTTGCAAAAGCTTTTTAGCTTGATGAAGTCCCAATAGTTCATTTTTGCCCTTGCTTCCCTTGCCTTTGGCAATGTTTCTAGGAAGAAGTTGCTTCGGCTGAGGTCAAAGAGGTTGCTGCCTGTGTTCTCCTTTAGGATTTTGATGGACTCCTGTCTCACATTGAGGTCTTTCAACCATTTGGAGTCTATTTTTGTGTGTGGTGTAAGGAAATGGTCCAGTTTCATTCTTCTGCATGTGGCTGTCCAATTTTCCCAACACCATTTGTTGAAGAGACTGTCTTTTTTCCATTGGACATTCTTTCCTGCTTTGTCAAAGATGAGTTGACCATAGAGTTGAGGGTCCATTTCTGGGCTCTCTATTCTGTTCCATTGATCTATGTGTCTGTTTTTGTGCCAGTACCATACTGTCTTGATGATGACAGCTTTGTAATAGAGCTGGAAGTCTGGAATTGTGATGCCGCCAGCTTTGCTTTTCTTTTTCAAAATTCCTCTGGCTATGCGGGGTCTTTTCTGGTTCCATACAAATTTTAGGATTATTTGTTCCATTTCTATGAAAAAAGTGGATGGTATTTTGATGGGGATTGCATTGAATGTGTAGATTGCTCTAGGTAGCATAGACATCTTCACAATATTTGTTCTTCCAATCCATGAGCATGGAACGTTTTTCCATTTCTTTGTGTCTTCCTCAATTTCTTTCATGAGTATTTTATAGTTTTCTGAGTACAGATCCTTTGCCTCTTTGGTTAGATTTATTCCTAGGTATCTTATGGTTTTGGGTGCAATTGTAAATGGGATCGACTCCTTAATTTCTCTTCCTTCTGTCTTGTTGTTGGTGTATAGGAATGCCACTGACTTCTGTGCATTGATTTTATATCCTGCCACTTTACTGAATTCCTGTATGAGTTCTAGCAGTTTTGGGGTGGAGTCTTTGGGGTTTTCCACATAAAGTATCATATCATCTGCAAGGAGTGAGAGTTTGACTTCTTCTTTGCTGATTTGGATGCCTTTTATTTCTTTTTGTTGTCTGATTGCTGTGGCTAGGACTTCTAATACTATGTTGAATAGCAGTGGTGATAGTGGACATCCCTGCCGCATTCCTGACCTTAGGGGGAAAGCTCTCAGTTTTTCCCCATTGAGAATGATATTTGCTGTAGGTTTTTCATAGATGGCTTTTATGATATTGAGGTATGTATCCTCTATGCCTATACTCTGAAGAATTTTGATCAAGAAAGGATGCTGTACTTTGTCAAAAGCTTTTTCTGCATCTATTGAGAGGATCATATGATTCTTGTTCTTTCTTTTGTTAATGTACTGTATCACATTGATTGATTTGCGGATGTTGAACCAACCTTGCAGCCCAGGGATAAATCCCACTTGGTCATGGTGAATAATCCTTTTAATGTACTGTTGGATCCTACTGGCTAGTATTTTGGTGAGAATTTTTGCATCCATGTTCATCAGGGATATTGGTCTGTAATTCTCCTTTTTGATGGGGTCTTTGTCTGGTTTAGGGATCAAGGTAATGCTGGCCTCATAAAATGAGTTTGGAAGTTTTCCTTCCATTTCTATTTTTTGGAACAGTTTCAGAAGAATAGGTATTAATTCTTCTTTAAATGTTTGGTAGAATTCCCCTGGGAAGACATCTGGTCCTGGGCTTTTGGTTTTTGTGAGATTTTTGATGACTGCTTCAATTTCCTTAGTCGTTATAGGTATGTTCAGGTTTTCTATTTCTTCCTGGTTCAGTTTTGGTAGTTGATACATCTCTAGGAATGCATCCATTTCTTCCAGGTTATCTAATTTGCTGGCATAGAGTTGCTCATAATATGTTCTTATAATTGTTTGTATTTCTTTGGTGTTGGTTGTGATCTCTCCTCTTTCATTCATGATTTTGTTGATTTGGGTCATTTCTCTTTTCTTTTTGATAAGTCTGGCCAGGGGCTTATCAATCTTGTTAATTCTTTCAAAGAACCAGCTCCTAGTTTCGTTAATCTGTTCTACTGTTCTTTTAGTTTCTATTTCATTGATTTCTGCTCTGATCTTTATTATTTCTCTTCTCCTACTGGGTTTAGGCTTTATTTGCTGTTCTTTCTCCAGCTCCTTTAGGTGTAGGGTTAGGTTGTGTACTTGAGACCTTTCTTGTTTCTTGAGAAAGGCTTGTATTGCTATATACTTTCCTCTTAGGACTGCCTTTGCTGCATCCCAAAGATTTTGAATAGTTGTGTTTTCATTTTCATTGGTTTCCATGAATTTTTTAAATTCTTCTTTAATTTCCTGGTTGACCCATTCATTCTTCAGTAGAATGCTCTTTAGCCTCCATGTATTTGAGTTCTTTCCGACTTTCCTCTTGTGTGATTGAGTTCTAGTTTCAAAGCATCATGGTCTGAAAATAGGCAGGGAATGATCCCAATCTTTTGGTACCAGTTGAGACCTGATTTATGACCTAGGATGTGATCTATTCTGGAGAATGTTCCATGGGGACTAGAGAAGAATGTGTATTCCGTTGCTTTGGGATGGAATGTTCTGAATATGTCTGTGAAGTCCATTTGGTCCAGAGTGTCATTTAAAGTCTTTATTTCCTTGTTGATCTTTTGCTTAGACGATCTGTCCATTTCAGTGAGGAGGGTGTTAAAGTCCCCCACTATTACTGTATTGTTGTTGATGTGTTTCTTTGCTTTTGTTATTAATTGCCTTATATAATTGGCTGCTCCCATGTTAGGGGCATAGATATTTACAATTGTTAGATCTTCTTGTTGGATAGACCCTTTAAGTAGGATATAATGTCCTTCCTCATCTCTTATTACAGTCTTTGGTTTAAAATCTAATTTGTCTGATATAAGGACTGCCACCCCAGCTTTCTTTTGGTGTCCATTAGCACGGTAAATGGTTTTCCACCCCCTCACTTTCAATCTGGGGGTGTCTTTGGTTCTAAAATGAGTCTCTTGCAGACAGCATATCGATGGGTCTTGTTTTTTAATCCAGTCTGATAGCCTGTGTCTTTTGATTGGGGCATTTAGCCCATTTACATTCAGGGTAACTATTGAAAGATAGGAATTTAGTGCCATTGTATTGCCTGTAAGGTGACTGTTACAGTATATTGTCTGTGTTCCTTTCTGGTCTATGTTGCTTTTAGGGTATCTCTTTGCTTAGAGGACCCCTTTCAAGATTTCTTGTAGGGCTGGTTTTGTGTTTGCAAATTCCTTTAGTTTTTGTTTGTCCTGGAAGCTTTTTATCTCTCCTTCAATTTTCAACGACAGCCTAGCTGGATAGAGGATTCTTGGCTGCATATTTTTCTCATTTACTGCTCTGAATATATCCTGCCAGTCCTTTCTGGCCTGCCAGGTCAGATAAGTCTGTTGCCAGTCTAATGTTTCTACCATTGTAGGTTACATATCTCTTCTCCCGAGCTGCTTTCAGGATTTTCTCTTTGTCTATGAGACTCGTAAGTTTTACTATTAGATGTTGGGGTGTTGACCTATTTTTATTGATTTTGAGAGGGGTTCTCTGTGCTTCCTGGATTTTGATGCCTGTTTCCTTCCCCAAATTAGGGAAGTTCTCTGCTATAATTTGCTCCATTATACCTTCTGCCCCTTTCTCTCTTTCTTCTTCTTCTGGGATCCCAATCATTCTTTTTCGTCTTATGGTATCGCTTATCTCTCAAATTCTGCCCTCATGATCCAGTAGTTGTTTATCTCTCTTTTTCTCAGCTTCTTTATTTCCATCATTTGGTCTTCTATATCACTGATTCTCTCTTCTGCCTCATTTATCCTAGCAGTTAGCGCCCCCATATTTGATTGCACCTCATTAATAGCCTTTTTGATTTCTACTTGGTTAGATTTTAGCTCTTTTACTTCTCCAGAAAGGGTTTCTCTAATAACTTCCGTATTTTTTTCAAGCCCAGCTAGTATCTTTAAAGTGATGATTCTGAACTCTAGATCTGACATCATACAATGTCCGTATTGAGTAGGTCCCTGGCAGTTGGTACTACCTCTTGTTCTTTTGGTTGAGGTGATTTTTTCTGTCTTGTCATTTTGTGCAGAGGAGAATAGATTAATGAGAGAACAAAATGCTAGCAGAGTAACTACGTCCCCAGAAAATATACTCTAAACAAATCAGAAAAGACCTGAAGCAGTGGGAAAAGGGAAAGAGAGAAAATAGAAAAAGAAAAAAAAGAAAAAGATAAAGATAAAGATAAAAACAAACAAAAACAAACAAAACAAAACAATAACAACAAAAAAAAAAACCAGAATGTGATCAAATATGATCAGGCTGGTATATAGATCAGTGCCACACACTAGATTTGGGGTGTATTTTGGTCTGTTAGAATAAAGTGCCTCCCAAAATTTTAAAGAAAGAAAAACTTATATATGTACAAAAATAAGGGTTGATATGATGAAGGGATGGAATATGACTGTAAAAATGGAAATTATAAAAAATTTTATAAAAGGAATTGATAAGAAGTTGTTTGAAAAAAAGAAGAGGATTTAAAAAAAGAAAGAAGAAGAAAAGGGAGAGAATGTGATCAGGCAGGGGAGTAGAAAAAAACATATACTAGAGATTTAGGGTATATTTTGATCTGTTAGAAGAAACTATCTCAAAATTTTAAAGAGAGAACAACTTATATATATATGCCAAAAATATGGGTAACTACTATGAAGGGATGGAATATGACTCTAAAAATGAAAAATAAAAATGTTTTTTTAAAAAAGGGATTGATAAGATGTTGGTTGAAAAAGGGAAAAAGAAAAATTAAAAAAAAAAAGAAAAAAGAAAAAAAGACAGTTAAAAAAAAAAACTTAACTTTGAAAGACTAAAGAATCACAGTAAAAAAGCCATGGATTCTATGTGCAGTATTCCCCTAGCGCTGGAGTTCTGCCGTTCTCATTGATCGGTAAACTTGGTCTTGGCTGGCTGTTCTCGCTGATCTTCTGGGGAGGGGCCTGTTGCCGTGGTTTCCAAATGTCTCTGCCGGAGGCGGAATTGCCCCGCCCTTGCCCCCTCCCGGCTAAGTAATCTGCTCGGGTTTGCTCTCCGGGGCTTTTGTTCCCCGCGAGCTTTCCGTACAGCTTTGGAGGCGGAGAGTGAAAATGGTGGCCTCCCAATCTCCGCTCCGGAGGAGCCGAGAACTCGGGGCCCCGCTCCTCAGTGAGCCCCCAGAGAAAAGCCGTCAGTCACTCCCGTCTCCCCGGTCTCCAGCCGCACTCCGTGCTCACCCGGCCTGTGACCGCGCGCCTCTATCTCTGGCACCCGACCCCGGGTGGAGTCTCCAAACCCAGCAGATCCCTGCGGTGCACTCCCGCGCGGCTCCCCCCGGGGGAGGAAGGTGAGTCTCCCCGGATCTGCCGCTTGTTGGGTCCCTGCTGGAGGAGCAGGGGCCCGACTGTGCCGCGGATCACGGCTTATGGCCACCCCGAGCTGAGAGCCCGCACCTTGGCTCCGTCTCTGCAGCCGGCTTCCCTGCTCCGTTACCTGGGAGCTCTGCCGCACTCAGGCACCCCCGGTCTTTCTGTGACCCCGAGGGTCCTGAGACCACACTGTCCCGGAGGGTTCCACCCCCCGCTTAGCCACCAGAGTGACGTCCCTTGGCGGAGCAGACTTTTGAAAGTTCCGATTTTGTGCTCCGCGGCTCTATCACTTGCCAGAAGCGGCCGACGGAGGCCCCTCCCCCGCCGTCTATCCTCCCGAATATCGCCTCGGATTCACTTCTCCGCACGTCCTACCTTCCAGAAAGTGGTCGCTTTTCTGTTCAGAGAGTTGTTGCTATTCCTTTCTTCGATCTCCTGTTGAGTTTGTAGGTGTTCAGAATGGTTTGATCCCTATCCAGCTGAATTCCTGAGAGGAGACGAAATCCAGGTCTCCTACTCCTCCACCATCTTGCTCTGCCCCTCCCCCGCCCCCAAGTTTCATCTTAAACCACACTTGTGGCTAAGCCTCAGGGCTCGAAAGTCTTCTCAAGAAGCTTGATGCTGCTATTGGTAAGAATCTGCAGATTTCCAAGATTTCTAGGGTCCCAGACAACAAACATACACATTGTTTTCCCCTTTTTTCTTAAAGTGTCATGTTTAGGAATCTTTCTGGGTTAATCTCACCTGCACATTTTCTTTCTTCAAACAGAGGAAACTCATATAACTGTCAAGTTCAATTACTGTAAGGAATGAAAAAAAAAATCAAAACCTCATATTTCCCCATCTACAAAATGGAATTTATAACACCTCACTTTACAAGGCTATCATAAGAATTAACTGAAGTAACTGATGTGAAATTATCTTATGAAGTACTACAATAATAAAAGCAATACAGAAGTAGTAAAATTCTTGTGACTTTTACTCCTCGCCCTAATCCCCTAGTATCCTCCTTCTGTGATCCTCATGACCCTCTGGAGTTTTCCTGATATATGGGCTCATGTTAATCTTAGTACCTGACAGGCACCTGGGGCTGGAGTTTACTGATTTCCTGGTTGTTAACACTATTCATCTCATAATCCTGTAGACAGATGCTGAAGGCAATTTGTACTAAAGAGGAGACTGAGAATCAGGCTAGTAAGTGGCTCAAGCAGCTATGCATGAGACTTACCACCTGCAGAGATGGGCTAATGGAACCCGCCAGGCTACAGACTCCAGTGAGAACGAGGCCAGAAGGAAGGTCTTGGCTTTGTTGACAGGATGCATCAAAGAGGGCCAGTCTGAGGATCAAGAGGTGGGAGAGAGAGTTTGGTTAGTTCATGAAGGAAGTAGGTGCTGTCACCTGCAGCTCATTTTTGTGCTTTATCATCCATCATTTTCTCTTGGTCTTTGAAAATATCTCCTGGGAAGAGGTCCTTTGGCAAGGGGGAAGCTAGGCATGCTTCTTACCTTTTCTTCTATCCTCATCTCAGTTTGAAACATAACTCAAAGCTGGCTGACATCTTAGCAGATCCAATTTGTTTCAAACTCCATTTTCAGTCAATTTCATAGGAAAATTCTTCCAGGAAAGCTGAAATTATTCCATGGAAACAGCTGGAGGGGGGGGGAATGGCTTGTGGACAGAGACAGTTGAGGTTATTGTCTCAAAAAGCATGAGCTCGAGAAAGGACCCAAGAGGTCAGGTACATACCCTCCCTTTCTTTTTAAAGAGGAGGACACCAAAGCCAGAATGGGCAGGTGATTCGAGCATGGTCTCACTCTCAGGTGCCTGCCATCCTAAGTCTCCTAAAGGTAGAGAGGAGTTTAAAAGACTCACAACATCAGGAACAGAATTGAGTGGCCAGGGCAGAACTGGCCAGCTGGAACTGATCTTGCCAAAGATTAGCCTAAGAGAGTGGGAGTGAATAATGCTAGGGCAAGACAGATTTCTCAGAAGGGGAAAAATAAGAGTAAAAACCAAACTGGGACTTGGAGTAAACAAATCAAAACCAAGAGCCAATGCTAGATGGGGACAAAGTGACTCTAAGAACAGCTGAGAATGATTTAGTGTCAGGATGGTGAAAAACAAGTTGTCAAGTTAATAGAATCCAACAGGAGTTACATAATGTGAACACAGTACCTGGATTTGTTCATGGCTCCCCACTGAGGAGGCCCCCCCCAATCTGGCCCTGTCTGTTTTTCCCTTGACCCACAACACAACTGGAAGATCACCTCCATACCTGGTCATCCCTTGTCTCCAAGGCTTTCCTCAGGCTCTCTCTGCCTGGAATGCCGTGTCTTTTCTCAGCACCCTTCTTCTCGGGTCCAATCAATTCCATGTACCCTTCTAACCATTCTGGTCACTAATTCCAGTGTATGGGTTTTCCCCCTACACCACCAAGCAAATCTCAGACACTAGCTGGGAGTCCTACCATTTAACTCCATTCTGACACTATCTACCTAGAGATAAGAGTCAGATCCTGCAGGTAAAGGGCTCAGTCCTACGAGACTGTCCCTTCCCACTTTAGCTGCCAATGCCAAGTCCAGCCTGTCACCTGTCCTTCTGACCCACCAGCTATACATGGGAAATTCCAGCAACCCCCTCCTCGGGTTTCATTAATTTGCTAGAGTGGCTTGCAGAACTGAGAGAAACATTTTACTTACTAGATTATTGGTGTAATTGTGAAAGGATGTAACTCAGGAACAGCCAGACGGAAGAGATGCTTAGGGCAAGGTATGGAGAAAGGGCACAGAGCTGCCATGCCCTCTGATCACACTGCTCTCCGCAAATCTCTGTGTGTTCACCAGCCCGGAAGCTCTCCAAACTCCTCTGTCCTTTTTCGGATTTATGGAGTCTTCATTACCTCCATTCATTAGGCATGATTGGCCACTGGTGATTGATCTCTGTCTCCAGTCCCTCTCCTCTCCTCTCCAAGGTGTCTGTAAAGGGGCAGGTGGGGGATGAAAGTTCCAATCCTCTAATCCCACTGTTGGTTTCCAGGCAACCAGCATCCATCCTTAGAAAGTCACCTCATTAACATAACAAGAAATATCTTTATTGCTCTCTTCACAGGAAATTCCAAGGGTTTAGGAACTTGAAGACAGAAAGGGTGGAACAACAAATATATAATTCTTATTATAAATCAAAATATCACATCTTCAAAGACCAGTTCGGTCCCCACGGCTTATATGAAGTCTTATAAATGCTGAATGTGTTCATTCTCTCCCTTGGCTTCTAGTGGCTCCAGTGCCTTGACCCGTCTGTTAGAGGGATCTCTGTGCAGGCGCTGTAGCATTCTCTCTTCCCTCTTTTTGGAAAGTTCGTGAGCAATTCGTCTTCTAGCCCACACAAGCCTTACCCGTGTACCTCACACATAGTAGGCACTCAGAAAATTGTTGCCAAAGGAGTGGTCATCTGGAGAGTGTACATGATGTTGGAAGCATTGTGTTTGGGGTTAGCCAGGTCCTTGCGAAGGAGAGAAGTTGAGAGCATTCAGAGGAGAGCCACAGAGATGATAAATAAGTTTTAAAATCTGCGCAAGGAAGTCAATTTAAAAGAAAATAAAACTTGGGACCTTTCCAGAGAAGTGAGGCACCTTCATTGATCTTTCTCCAGGCCTATAAAGAGCTTTTACCCAGAGAATTGGCAGCAATTGCTTTTTATCCCTGATCAAGACAGATCAGTAGGAAATTAACCTAAACAGAAGCATCATTGAGATCACAAATGGGGAAAATATTTCTGAGAGAAGGTGATTAAACTCTCACATGAGTTGTCAGAGGGATTTGTAGACTTTAGGTCTCCAAAAGACTATTAAAAAACAGATTCTTGTGGGTCAAGGCCAGTTTAGAGGCTCCCTCTGGAATGAATGCCATGGAATGAATTTGACAATCTGTTCTCTCGCACCTCCTGTGCTGGCAAAGTGAGCGCCTTCCATGGCCGGGCAGTCACTTCCGGGCTGGTACCAGCAGGTGGCAGCCACATGCAGTGAAAGCCCACAGGTAGAGCGAGCTAGAATGGTTTGAAAAAGCAAGTCTATCAGGTTTGAAAAGGGCACAGGGATGCATGCAGTGTGTGCAAAAATCTAGTAAGTGTGCCCCACAGGACAGCCCAGAAAACCTCCACCAGAGAGCCTCTCTCTTTCTCCTCTCCTGCCCCATCAGGTCTCCCAGGTGTTAAGAAAAGTACACTTAGCAACTTGGAAAAACCTTCCCTCCGGACATGGCGTTATGACACCGTCATTTCCCGAAAATTCCCAGAGCCTGTGCTCAATCAGACCGGTGGGCTGAGACTTTCTGATCTGGTTCTACAAACGCACTAACAACGAAGGAAAACGAAGCCAGACAAAAAGTGCTCGGCAGAGAGGAACAACGGCACAGACAATTCAGAAGAGCACAAGTAAATCACTTCTACTTGACGAGATACACAGGGCATCTATGTGCGTGCTGTTGTGCTCATCATCTTCCTTCTCAGGAATGCTGCCCTAGGTGCAATGTGTTGGCTCGCGCCGTGTCCTGGGAAGTCACTGGCTCTGTTGCCTCCCCACAGTGTGGGTGTTGGGGAATCAGCCACAGGCAGCCCCATGGTGGGCTGACGGCAGCCTCTGCCCATGAACTGATGAGGTCTAACAGTGCCTCCCACAGGGATGCTCCAAGTTCGCTGAGATGACCAACCTTATCAGGTGCTCTTCCAGGGAAGGACTGACCAACTATATCAGATGCTCTTCTAGGAAAGGACGCGTGCAAGACTTACCCCGTGGGGCAGGAAGGAGTTGCTGCCAGTCCCCTGAAGAAAGAAGGCCTGCTTTTTATCCAGTGCTGGAGCGGTTGGGTCCCAGGCGGCCTTAGACGGCTGGGAGATGGCTGGAAAGGCTTTCATGGTGTCCATGCCTCCTCATCTTACTCCAGAGCCCCTTCTCATCACCTCAACGACCCAAGCACATCTCTCCATGCGACCTGACCTGTAAAAGAAACACCGTGAGGCTTCCCTGCCCTGCCACCATCTGACAGAGGAGGCTTTTGAATCCTGGGTTAATCTTGCATTGCTTGAAGTAAGAGCTTGGCTTAGGAATCTAGGTGGCTGGACCCTGGAAGTTGTAGTTGTGCTGTGTTGACAGCATGAGACAAGCATGGACCCTACAGCACAGGAAGAACTACTGCACTTTCCCCACGGCTCCCGTGCGGTGTGGAGCCTGGCTGAGCTTGGATTCCAGATCTAGCATAAGCCGTCTAGGTGCTCTAAGGCTCTCTTACCTTATTAGCAAATAGGGCGCAGAAGAGCTACTTTAACAGGCTGTAAAAAGAATTCAATGAGATCATATATGCAGGGCACTCAGAATAGCTTGGGTCTCGCAGAGTGGGTGCTAAACAAATGGCAAGGATGGATATTGGCTGATTCTTTGTTTCCTCCATTGGACTTTGTGATTTTATTAACATTTCTATCTTTCCTTCCCAGTAGCAATAAGTGATCCATTAGTCAATGTTGAATGAATGTGGAAAACAATTCTAGGAAATAAATGAAGAGAATATGAGGTACAATATTTGAGGTACAATATTTCGGCTAATTTTAAATAAAATTTTCTTTCATTTTTCTGGTTTTCCACGTTATTGACTCTGCTCCCTTTATGCATCATAAGGTCAGGTTTTTTTGTTTGTTTGTTTTTTAATGTCTTCAGGACCATCACATTTTGTCATCCTTTAGATTAGGAAGCATAACATCCTGAATTGTTTTATTATCCAATGGTGAAGGCCCACTAGGTTCAATCAACTGAAAACCTGTGGCATTATTCCCAGTCAGGGAGAAGGTTGGCCTGGATGTCTTTCTGTAAAATACAGGGGTTTTTAACTCTGGGGTTGAACCTAGGATGTTGATAAGTTAGAAGATGGGGGTGGGGAGGGCGCCTGGGTGGCTCAGTCATTAAGCGTCTGCCTTCGGCTCAGGTCATGATCCCAGGGTCCTGGGATCAAGCCCCGCATCGGGCTCCCTGCTCCACGGGAGGTCTGCTTCTCCCTCTCCTGCTCCCCCTGCTTGTGTTCCCTCTCATGCTGTGTCTCTCTGTCAAATAAATAAATAAATAAGAAGATGGGGGTGGGAAGATGGAATGAAGTCAGGGGTGGATATCCTCAATGTAGTCCCAGCTTTAAAAATGCAGTGCTTTCTTTGGACTGATTTCAGATGTCAAACCCAGCAGGGTTGACATCAGACACAGCAGGCCATGGATTATGGCTGCCTCTAATGACTGTGTTCCATTGTGTTTATTGTTCTGGATGTTAATATATAGAGTAAATGATAGTCCTTTAATTGAAGGTTGGAAATGCCCCATACTAAGGCACTCGGGTGACATCATCATTAACTACTCAAGTGAAACCCAAGACACTTGCTGGCCAGGAAATTATAGTGTTGGACACCATCTTCCTATTTGTGTATGTGGTATCTGTGAGGGAGAGGGGGCCCAGCAGCTGGCCTGTACCTTATTGGCAGTTCTTGATTATACTGGGAGGAGAGAGGCATTATTTTGGCAACTAGCAAGGACACATCAGTTTTACAGGAAATCTCAGCTAATCAGAACCTTCATAAAACATGTTCCTACAGGGGGCGTGAACCCAGGAGAGAAGAGGGGTCAGTCGTCTTCCTTTCTTATTTAGCAATGTGAAGTGGGTCTTGAAAGATTTTCCTCAATTTATTTGTGGGAACAAGTTATAATACCTCCATAATAGGTGTTTAATCAAAATACTTTCTTATAATTATTCAAACTGTAGCTTCTGATCTGTGAGAAGTCTTAACAAGCTATTGGACCATGAATTGACTCTGTTTCTAAGGGGAGGTATGTTAGCTTCCTACTAGTACTGTAACAGCAACCACAGACTTGGTTCAAAACAACATAAATTTATTATCTTACAGTTCTGGAGGTCGGAGTCTGAAATGGATCTCATTGGGCTAAAACGTAACGTTCTTGGCTGGAGTTTCTAGGAGAAAATCTGTTTCCTTGCATTTTCTAGCTTCTAAGGACTGCCTGATTCTATGGCTTGGGGCCCCCTTCTATCGCTTGTGTCATTCTGATCTCTGCTTCTGTGGTCACAGCTCCTTCTCGGACTCACCTGTCTTTCTCTTTTGATTATAAAGGGCCCACCTGGATGACTGGGCATCATTTTCCCATCTCTAGTTCAGCTGATTAGCAAACTTGATTCCATCTGCAAGTTTAATTCCCCCATACCATGTAACATGACACGTTTGCAGGTTCTGGTGATGAAGACATGGACCTCTTTGGGAGTGAGGGCATTATTCTGTTTGCCACAGAAAGTACTAGACTAGGAAGATTCCATGGAGCTGAACTCTAGGTTGGGATTTAAGGATTATTGATGGGAAAGTGCAACAATAATAAAAGGCTGTTTTGTATGTGCTAAGAGCAAAGTAACTGGATAAGTCAGGGGCATTACCGCTTACCGAGTAAGAACACATACTTCAGGCTCAGATGGAACTAGAGTCAAATCTTAACTCTGCCACTTGGTGCCTGTGGGATTTTAGAGAGTATCAATCCTGCGAATGAGTTTCCATTCCTATAAAATGGAGGCAATAATATGTACCACCTAGGACTATTGTAATATTTAAGTGAGATGATCAAAATGCAATGTCCAGGGTGGTACGTGGTACTTACTGAGTGTTCATGAAGGGGTAGTTACATGTCAGGAAGAGTTCTGATCTTTTATTGGATTCTTTGGGAGGCAGAGTAGAGATATTGAAGGTCTATTATTTGTCCTTAAATCCAATACCCAAAATTAGGGGTATGAGACTTTTATTTAAAAGAAAGGAGAGCCAACACTTTACATTGTCTTGGGAGAGAGTTGCTTAACAGAATCCATCTTTACCTAGTATTATTAGCACCAGAAGGCACATGTGTCTGGCACTGTGCTGGGTGCTGGTCAGGGGACACACTATGGCCCCTGGTCTCTAGGCTACCATGTAACCAGCCATGCAGAGGCAGTAGCCAGCAGCTAAGGGAGCTCTAAGGGAACTGAGACAAGAAAGACAGAAGAGAGAGATGACCCAGGCAGGGGCAGTAGAAGGAGGTTTCAGAGGAGTTAAGCTGGCCTTGAAGGAAGATGAAGATTTAGAGAAGCTGGGAAAAGTCAGGACGGCATTTGAGGCAGCAGAGTTTAGGGAACAGTGACATACGCAGAAATGGCCATATGGGAGTTCTATGTTGAAGGGACAGGGCGGATGTCTTGGGTAGACAAGTTGTGCAGGAGGAATCTGCAGAGGTCAAATGGGACTAGATTAAAAAAGGCCTCTATCGCCCTTAGTAGACTTACACTTTTCTATTTTATTCAACTTGGTATGACACATACTGGCTACTCAATACCAATTGCTGTTGTCTTGTCCTGACCTGAAATAAGGTATTTAGGTCTAATTCTTTAGACACTGAAGGATCAGAGAAAAAATAAGGTGAAATATGCAGAGACCAGGTAGGACTCTATTTCCAGTATCCAGAAAAGGAAATGAAGACTTGGTGATAGAGGGGATAGAAAGGGAAGATGGGCAAGACTAAATAGAAATCTCAGACACGTTAACGGTAGAATTCAGAAATGATCTGGATATATCCGCAAGCCCCATAGGGCATGTGTGCAAAGTGGTGATGGCTTAGCTTGTGATGGGAGCAACTGCATTAATTGCTGATGTCCAAGAAGAAATAGGGTGTCCAAAAACCTAAATATGGGTATATCAGTTACCTATTGCTGTGTAACAAACCAACTTGTAAATCACTGACTTAAAACAATCATTGATTTAGCTCATGTTTCTGTGGGTTGGAAACATGGGCCTGATGGTCCTTCTGGTCTTGGCTGGGCTCACTTTTGTATCTGTGGTCAGCTGCTAAGTCAACTGGGGGCTGCTGACCTGAGATGCTGCAACTTGTCATCTCAGTTTTTCTACCTAGTCTCTCATTATCCAACAGTAAAGCCTGGAGTTATTTTCATGATAGAGACAGGGTTCCAAAAATGCTAGCAGAAACATGTAAGGTCCCTGAAGCCTAGGCTTAGAACTGGAACACCAACCCTTTCACCTCATTCTATGAGACAAACCAAGGCATGATTGCTAAGCCCAAATTCTCCAAATCTAAAATAATTAAAATAGATTGTCACTTATCTTTCTTGTGTTTGGGTCTCATATTGCAGGTGAGTGTTTTACTTCCTGTATCTCCAATAGCACCAAGACCACAGCCTTGAACACAGCAGGCTCTTAGTAAGTGTTCAGTGGTCATAGCACCTCAAATGCCATTATCTCCTCCTCAAATTCACTATTAATGCTTCTTGTGAACATGGATCATTCTTTGGTTGCCCAGCATCCATTCTACCATCTGAGTAGTACCCAGATTTCCACTAGGGCTAATTATCTCTCACTCCTTATGTATCTTCTTGTGCCTGCATTAGACAATGGAATCCAAGAGAGCAAGATCCTTCCTCTCCTTGCCATTTCCCAAACTAGATCCCTGGTGTGTGGCATAAGCTTGGCCAAGAAGCTGCTCGGTCTCAGGTCTCTGGAACTTGAAAGAAGAGTCAAAGGACAAAAGAATAATGGTTGGAGGCCATTCATTGCAGGGCAGTGGCAGAAGCATCCCAGCCAGATTTATCTACTACACAAGGGCCCCTCTTCTTCCCATTTCCTGGCCTGTGGAGCTTTTGGTTGTGGCACTTTCTCAGATCTAGCTCTCCAGCCTCCTGGCCATCATGTCAGCTCACCAGATCCTTCCAACGAAGGCTCTTCCAAAGTAGCCAAAGGGTATGAATGTCTGTTTTCGTTTCTGTTGCTTGAAACCATGGACTTCGAACTGATGCAGGCCTTATTTTGAGTCTTATCAACACTCTCTTGGAGTATTGCAGTAGCCTTCTTACCGGGCTCCTTGATCTTCAATTTGACCCTCCTCCAATAAGTTCTCTACATTCTTTCCAGAGTGTTATATTTAAGATAAAGATTTGAAGGTAAATGCTGACTTATTCTTGCTTCTAAGATAAAATATCAGCACCTAAGCATTTTTCATTTTCTCTTGTCCTGTGCATGTGCTCCAGAATTGGGCAGTGTGCTGTGGTGGAAAGAGCATGGCATTTGATCCTAGACCTAGGCTTGAATCAGGCTATGTCAGCCAATTTATTAAACCTTTTTTCATTACTGGTTTTCTTATGTATAAAATGGAGAAAATGCTACCCCCAGAGGTGGTTGTGAGGATGGAACAGAACAATACACCCTCAGCTCTGGCAGCATAACAGGTTAGGTTCCCAGGAAATATTAGTTCTTTCCTCCCACCCTCCCTCCCTAGTTGAGCTTGCTGATCCCTGATGGATCTTGACAAAGCCTGGAGGAGCGTGCAAGCTCTGAAGCTCACCTAGGTTAGGAGGTTGGACGCAGCATCAGGGTATTGTCGGTGCTCTGATTTATAGCAGAACAGCCATGCATGTCATTCTAGAGAGATAAGAGGGCCTAGAGGAAGAATCTGGCATGGCATATCGAAGCAGAAGGATTTTCACTTGTGGTGTGTTAAACACAGTTCTGAGTATGCTGGTGGGAGAATAGGATCATTTATTATGATGCAGTCAATCTCTTCATCAAGGGTTTTGAACAACTATGGCTGCAATTCAGAGCCAGATGCCATGTCTGTTTCTTGGTTCTTCATCTATTCTCAGCAGGTAAAAAAATGACAAGATGTGCCCTCTGTGGGGAATGTGGAAGCAAATGTCCCCCAATGGCTATATCCTCCATCCCTCACTTTCCATGGTCTTTCTTAAAATCTCCATATTTGAAATGGCCAATTTGTTACTGCTGCCAAAGACTGAAAGAAATGTGAGCTAATTATAGAGAGGGAGTTTGCCTAACAGAAGGGCTTTTCACTAGCAGCGAAAGGGGGCTGTTTCCCTTTTGCATGGGTGATAGCTTGATGGGATTCAAAAAGTACACAGTAGCCTTTGATAATTTCTAACTTGGGCTCACACAAGAAAGCACTTGACGAAGGGGGACTTAGATTGCAAGGCAGGGTAGGGATATTTGTGTTGGATAATGGGCTAAGGAAGTTCAATGAGTATCATTTGGACAAAATGGATGTGTAAGTAGCAGAATAGACTCATTTCTCTTTGAGATAATCAGGAGTCCAAGTGTCAATGAAATAGGTGACAGCAAGTTGCACAGGAGTGGT
Organism: Mirounga angustirostris; assembly: GCF_029215605.1. Taxonomy (NCBI): domain Eukaryota; kingdom Metazoa; phylum Chordata; class Mammalia; order Carnivora; family Phocidae; genus Mirounga; species Mirounga angustirostris. Next base: position 64,281,919 of record NW_026991717.1, on the reverse strand, counting down.
TTGTTCAGGCAATGAAACTGCATATCACCAGTATTACCATCAGCCAGTATGACATGGTGTCAAGGGGAAGGGCAGAAGATGTGGGGCAGGAGATTGTTACATCACATGCAAGTCAGGGCAGGTTTTTTTGCAACAGCAAAGTAATGTTTTGTTTTTTGTGCTTTCCTTTCAAGATACTTTTAAAAAAATATCTTGAAAGGATACTTTTAAAGTATCCTTTCATATCCATCATCTGAGATGATTTTGGTTTTTCCCAGGGAAAGCATTTGTGTCTTCTCACCTCTCTCTGCCTCCCCTAATTGCTTCCCATGTAAAGAGGCCATAGATCCTAGCTGAGAAGTGCTCAGAGACCCAAGTTCCAACTCCAAAGAAGCTCTTGTCTTACATCCCACCATAACACCATGTGCAGGAAGGAGCCAGGGCCTTTCTAGGGATTTGCCCTCAAGCTGGAAGCTGGCGGATCTCAGAGCTGAACGTCCTTGTTTATTGAGCAGAAAAGCAGGCAGGGTCACAGCCCAGTGTCCTCACAGGCCACAGAACACCCCAGAGAGATATTTCACGTCGCAACACTTCAGTTTGGGCAGTGCTTTGAACAACAGTAACAAAAAAATGTCTCAGGTGAAAGTAGTAGGCATGCTAACTGTGAAATGAAATTAGTCTTCCTCTGACCTTGGGAGCAAGAGTTCCACTGTTTGGTGCCTTGTGACCTAAACTTGGCCCTGAGTGCCTTTGGAAGCCACTATTAACTGTGACTATTCTATGGTGGGAAGGTGATGACATGGATTTCCCCACATTCAGCAAAAAAAGCCTCAGAGGGGCATTCCAGAGGGAAACTGGATGGCTCCAATGTGAACTCTTTTTTCTGCTTACCTATCAGGGATGAGTGAATTGAGGTTTGACTCCCGGTTCAGGAACCTTCACTCCTTTTCTCTACTGGATTCCAGGAAGGTTTCGAAGCCCCAGATCACTCAATGTTATTTTATAAAATGCATTGTAAATGCTTCTCTTTTCAGTTGAAATGTTGAGAACCAGAAGGGGAGATGACTACTTGTTCCTTTGGCTACTAGCCACACTGAATGAAAGCAACATGAACAAAAAACAGTATCAATAGTATTTCCTTTGAGTTTTTCCAAAGCCTGTGTTTCCCAGCACATAAAACTCATCTATATACCCTAACAATGCTGTTCACCATTTGTAGGAGAGTTTGGGGGTGTTTGCCCCCATGTGAACACCAGTTCATCTGAAGTCTCTGTATCATACAAGTACCCCCGGCCAGTGACATGTTCTTCAAAATTCGCTGGCCTGTTAGAGTGTCTAGTGTATGGCTGTGAACCTGAATTTTACTCTGTGTAGAGATCTGGGTTCCTCATCTTATTAAAAATGAAAGCATGGTCAATATAGTGGAGAGGAGATGAGATTGACCAGAGAGCACAAGGTTTTGGCACCCAATTCTGCTGCTTAGCTTTGGGATTTGGGGATATCCTTGAGCTTCAATTTTATATGTAAAAAGGAAATAAAAACTCCTATTACTCTCCATCATTGAAAGGATCAAAATAATGCATTAAAAGTGCTTTGTATGTTGAAAAGCCTATACAAGCATGACTGATCACCAGCATCCCATCTAAACAACCTGAAGAATATAGAAATGCCAGAAGCAATCTTTAAAGATGGATCTAAATTCTGAAGCAATCAAATGTGACTCAGCCTTAACTTAACCTATTTCACATGACTTGCTTTTTATTTGGACATTCCTGAGGACTGAAATGATTGCCTCATTGTTAGAAGCTAACACAGAAAATTGAAGTGTTCTTGGCGTTGAGTGATAAAGTGACTGGGGGTATTTTTCCTGACAGATTTCCTACTGTCTCCTGAGTTCATATTTTTCTTGGCTTGCCTCTTCTACTGGAATCTCCATGATTTCCTGTTATTTGGGGGCTATGGAGACAGTTTTCTCTTATGTAAAGTGGGATAATACCTCCTATTTTTGTAATGTTTGTAATGAGTTATTGTTGGTAAAACACTTCTGGCAAAACATTGCCCACAGTAGATATGTAATAAATGCTAGCTATCTCTGTTATTGCTACTACATTTGAACTGCAAATTGAAATGGTCACATTTCTCCCTTTGGCCAGCCGTTGACCAAATTAAGTTTCAAGTACTTTTAGAGAGATGGGTATGTGAGATAACTAATAAAACTTGATACAAATTTAACTTCTTAAATAGTAGGATGATTTACCTTTGAATGTTTTTTCTTTCCCTTTGGATAACTGAGAAATGCCAGCCCCCTTGTTAGAAGGTGGGAAAGCCCAGATGAAACAGTAGCAGGTTCTTGGTATTTGGCTTCCCAGCCACCTGTTCTGGGCAGGAGATTCCAATTCTTTAGAACACACACTTTCCAAGTTCAAATGGGGCTACCCCTTCCTTTCTGGCACTGGTAGTGGGGCAGTCGTTGCTATGGTGAATTACTTGTAGGACACAAGCCAATTCTTGGTTTACAAATTCTTGGTATAGAAATAATGATTATGGGAGGATAATGGCTAAAGTGTTTGAAGCACTTCCCATTTGCCAGACGCTTCTCTAAACACTTTATAAACATAAACTCTTTTAATCTTCACAAAAGCCCTAAGAGAGAGGTACATATTAGCATCATTTTCCAGAGGAGGAAACAGGCACACAGAGGTTATGCTGCTCAGACAGTAAATGCTTGTGCCCGGATTAAAGCATTAAACTGTATCTTCTCAAGAAAAGGCTAAATCACAGAGGACTAAGCACAGCTCTAGAACACTGCAACGTTAAGCAGGAATTTCACTCCTTCTGAAATGTGGCAGGCTCTAACAGTGTTGAGGTAAAGATAAACAGAGAAAGCCTTTAAATGGAAAACTGAATCATCTCTCTACGGTCTTCTGTGGACAGAGTGCAGTTGTTTTGTATACAAAGACTACCTTTATTGTGTGCAGCTCCCATCTTTTATCTCAGGCCATGTGTCTGGGGTGTGGGGTCAGAATAATGACAGATTATAAAGTGCTTTCACATGAATATATCTTTGCTCCAACTCTGTGAATTAAGAATTCTTATTAGACAGATTTTCTTAGGTGAGGAAAGTCTCAGAGTGTGAAGAGACTTGCCTTAAGGTTACACAGCTAGTAAGTGACATAACTGGATTTCAACCCCCATGTCAAGCTCCTAGCCACATACTGTAGGGCATAATTCCTAGTCAGCCCTGGGGGCCTGTGCCCAGATTCAAAAAGAAGGAAACACTGCCTCTCAGGTCAGATTAGTAGTGACACTTTATAGAGAGAGAACAGAGAAGGGAGAGATGAGTATACTATCACAGAATAAAAGTGTGTCATTAAAAGATATGTTGAGGATGGGGCGCCCGGATGGCTCAGTAGGTTAAGTGTCTGCCTTCAGCTCATGTTATGATTCTGGAGTCCTGGGATTGAGCCCTGCGTGAGGCTCCCTGTGGTGGGGAGTCTGCTTTTTCTTCTCCCTCTGCCCCTCCCCCAACTCATGCTCTCTCTCTCTCTCTCAAATAAATAAAATCCTTAAAAATAAATAAATAAACAAATAAATAAAAGATATGTTGAGGAAAGCAATGACCTTTGATGGTGTAAGGCCAGCTTTTGATCCCCTTGCACATAGTAGGCCTACATTTACGCTTCACTTGGCATTTCCTACCGTTTTTTTAGGCTTATGTGTAAATGTCATTTCCTCAGGGAAGCTGGTCCTTGTTGCCTTCCCCAGGCACATGGAGCTGTCCAACTTTGCATTCCCGGATCAGTCTGTCTTCCCATTTTCATAGCACTAATTCAGTCACCAAAAATCTACCGAGCCCTCACATTTCAGCTAATGTGCTGGAAATGTCATTAAAAATGCCTAAGTCCCTGTTCTTATAGAGTGAGATGAAGAAGCGATTCCAATAAAGCAGAGTAAAAGAGTTGATAGTGACAGAGTGATCAGAGAAGGGCTGAATAAATGAGAGTGTGGGAGTATGGCAGGTGATGGGGGCAGAGTTGGCTAGTGCAGAAATAGCAAGCACAAAGGGCTCTGCTTGGCACCTCTGGGGACTCTTCCTGATGCTACTGTCATTGTTTAACCAAGAGCCAGACTGCAGCAACAACATGAAACTACTGCAGAGGTGGAAACTTGCTCTGTCCCCCGCCACTGTATCCTTGACACCTAGCACAGTCCTGGGCACACGGGAGACCAGTCATTTTTAAGTAATTGAATGAATGAATCTGAGGGATAAGAAAATAAAGACCGATTTTATTTGACGAGACAAAGCCCAGGGACTGAGGCATCTCTGGGATGACCTGAGTATAACCACGGTTTGGATTCTAAGGCTTTTCTTTTTCTCTTCTTTCTTCTTTCCTTATTTTCCCTTTCCTTCCTTTTCTTCTCAGTTTTTGCACAGAAAGAATTTTAAATATTATAAGCAATTTTTTTTCTAAAGAGTCTTTAAGTGTCTGTGATATGTCTGTCATGTGGCTCAAATTCATAGATAAGTATCTGTAAGTTACCAGTCTTTAAGGGTTTCTTTACTGGTAGTATTTTAAAATATATTAAACTTACAGAAAGGTTGTAAGCTTAGTACGAAACCTTTTTTCCCCCGTAAGCCATTTGAGAATAAATTGTTGACACATTGTCCTAACATGTTTGTTCTCCATCTCACACACCTTGTCTGAGAACCTTAGTGTGCATTTCCCACAAACAAGGACAATCTCCCCCATAATCACAAAAACCATTACAATTAGGCTCAGATACCAGCCTGACGTGCCTCTATGTGGGAGCTCCCTCAGCCGCCTTACTCAGCAAGTCCCAATTCCCTTGATCACCTATCTTCCCTGGAGAGAGGCCCTCCTCACCCTGCTCAGACTCTGACACCTTGCTCTGGGCCCCCATAGCTCCTACCTGCTCCACTGCAGCCAGCACTACACTTGGTCAGCCCCACCTACAGACTTTGAGACTGAAATTCAGGAAAGGGAAGCAGCCAGTCTTAAAAGTTTTTAAAAATAGTTTTTACGCTAGTAAATTGATGAGGGATACCACTGCACCTGTTGTGTCTTCAAATAGCCTGTCCAAAGCATCTAGGAAGCCTTCATTCATTGGGTGGCATCCCACCACCATGGTGGCCTCCCCACGGAGCTCACTTGTAAGCACCCACCCTCTTGCTCTGCCACTTCCCTCCCATCACTTTCTTAAAGAGCCAGATTGAGACTCACCTCTTACACAGTCTTTCCCAACTTACTGCACACATTTCTGGTCCCAATGTGTCCTAATTTTCTTTTCCAATTTATATTCTATTATTTACTTATGTGTAGTTTTTTTCCTGGTTGTTTGATTAGATATTTCGTTTTCCTAGCTAGATTTGTTTACTTCTCATGTAACCCTACAAAAGCTGAGCACATAAGATCTGCTTAGCCAATATTTGCCATTGAGGTCAACATGAAAATATGCACTGTGGCCCTCCACATCAATTGTCACAGGCCCTGTGCTAGGGAGAATTCATGGGGATGTGGCCTTGAGCCTTATGTCTTCAATGCCTATCTTGATCCAGGAATCTTTTTTTATTTTATTATTTATTTTTTTAAAAAGATTTTATTTATTTATTTGAGAGAGAGAGAGAACACGAGCGGGGGAAAGGCGGGGAAGGACCAGAGAGAGAGGGAGAAGCAGGCTCCCCACTCAGCAGGGAGTCTGACGTGGGGCTCGATCCCAGGACCCTGGGATCATGACCTAAGCTGAAGGCAGATGCTTAACCGACTTAGCCACCCAGGTACCCCTGGGAATCATTATTTTCTTGTTTTGTCCATAGAATGGTACATTTCAAGGCTACTCTTGACTTAAAACTCCTCAAAGGTTTTTCATTGTCCATAGCAAGAGTCAAAGATTTTTTGGAATGATGTAGATAGAAAGTCTTCCCTGTTCTTGAGCTACAACTCCTGTTACACCCTCTCTCACAATTCGTGTCCTGCCTGGTTAACGTCTACTCATCCTTCAAGATTCAGATCAGTTTTCTTCCCCAGGACACCTTTCTAGAGCTTCCTGGCAGGGATAAGGTCCCCTTCTTCATGCATATCTCCAGCATTGCTTTTAATGCATTTCATCCATTCATTCACTCATTAATCAAGTTTATTTTTGAACACTGACTGTGTGCCAGCCATTGTCCTAGGTGCTGGGCAGGCTGTATCCACAAAACCAGAGAGTGTCCTTTATGGAGGAGATGTATATTAGAAAATATTTACACAAATAAACTCTTGAGTGACAAATGTGAAAAATGCCATGACATAGAAGCAAAGAGAGCCCAAGCCTGACGAGTGAAGTCAAGGGAGCTTTTCATTGAGGAGGTGGCATGTAAGCTGTCCCTGGAGGGCCATGATGGACTCACTCAGGTGAAGAGAGAGGAGAAAGAAGGATCATCTAAATACTTGGTTTACACATCTGTGGCCTCATTTAGGGTTTAAGTCATGTGAGGAGAGGTATTGGACATAGTTCATTATTATATATCCAGAACCTAGTACGGTACCCCGAACATTTCAGAGTCTGTTCTACTGAACAAAGTTGCTGAGTGATTATCCAAAGCATGAGGTCTTGTCTGTGAGTACCAGAAAGCCCGGCTATTTGCAGGCCTGCCACAAGGCAGGAGGGACTCCCATCATTTCTTTACTTCCTGTAGCCCTCTTGGGTTTCCTTTATTCAAATTGTGGCTTTTGCTCTCCATTCTTACAACACTGGATTTCTCAGAAGATCTTCCAAAACTCTTCCCACAATTACCGTGGGACAACGTAAATAGTCTGCAATTTCCAAGGGCTCAGTATCGTTTAGTCCTAAAAACAACTGTGTATTGACCTTTTGCCACCCAACTGTGGTGTGATGGATTCTTAGGGTCCCCAGCTGTGAGTAAAGTGTCTTGTAACTCTGGGTTTCAAGAAGCAGCCTAAAGTTATTTTACTGCCTGTTCTGGACAATGGTGAAAGAGAATGGAAACTGATGTTTCTCTAGGCCAGCTCTGAGGCTCAGTCTGGGGCATATCCACCCTGTGACACTCCCCAGTCCCATCCAGAGATACTCCTATTGTTCAAATTACTCAGGGAGGTAGGGGAAGGACATACAAGTCTGTCTACTTCAGCTCAGGATCCATGTTATTATTATTTTTTTACCTGTTTCTTACACTCTTTGCAGTAGCAAAGGTTGAATATTTCTCAGGGCTGGCAAAAAAAAAAAAAAAAAAAAGTTTAAGTCCTTCAGTTCATCTTCTTAAGTTGAAATATTACTGGAGAGAAAAGAACACATATCTCTTCTTTTCTTACTAGTAAATGGGAAATTTATCTTTAACACAATTAAAAGCCCAACAATTTAATGTAAGAAAGTCCTTGCTTATTTCTATTCTGTTTTCAGATACAAGTTAATCTGTTACTTTTGCTTGGTGCTCAAAGAAAATGTACAACCTGTGGTTATCAACCTTGTCATAACTCTCTTGGTAGCCTTGAAGACAGTTCCCCTCACCAAGCAAAGTCAGAATCATCTCCATTCTTTAAATATTTTATCCACCCCTATTTACCCTTTCACCTTAGTCTCTAATTGAAAAAAAAAAAGTAGCTTAAAAAAGCAGGTTAAATCTCAAAACTGACCACGCATCTTCCTGCGTGGAGAATGAGATGCTAAGTTGAGCATATGTCTCTGAAGTCCTAAGAAACTTTCTAAACTGTTCTTTCAGGCTGACAGGAAGCACTGTGGGTTGAAGCCATGTACTAGTACAAACACTGCTGGAGAAATGTACATGATGGACAACAACTGTTTCTTCCAACAGCATCTAATCTCAAATTCCTCTCTGTAGGAGGAAAAAAGGCATAAGCCATCCCATCTGGCAGTGGATTTTTCTGCTTTATGTTGGAAGACTTCTGTAGAAGGAGGATGGGTCACTCTAAAGTGATGGAACCACAATAAATATTCAAGGAACAAAATACTACTTGCTCTTGAAAATAAGATGCTGTCAATTTCTTGAGCTACAGTATATGGTTTCAGTGGTTTGGTTATTTGGATCTCCATTACTTCTCCATGTTGGATAGAGATACTAGACTCTCAGATCAATAAAATATTTCATGGCAGCAGAAGTAGAAATACAGAAGGTGTTGAAATTATTATTGAGGCAGAATGGATCCAAGCTTTATTTAATTCATGTCAGCATAAAAATATTGTAACCAATAAGGGAAAAAAAAGATGGAGATAAATAAAACTTGTGTTTAGAAAAGGGATGATAGTAGAATTCATTGCTTTGTGTGGTGGATAGATTTAGGACATGTATTCCCTCTACATGAATCTATTTTGAACCTTTTACAAGGTTTCTGTTTACATAAGAGATTTAGTGTTGTTAATAGTTTATCAAATTTAATCTTATTTTGATGCATATTGCTGGATTTTTTTTTTTTTACACTTCAAATGATTCAAGTAGGGGGCAAGTTTACACTTCCAGATTTTAGTTTTGCCATTGAGTACATGCATTCATAAAGACAGTTGTGTTGGTCCATGAACTAGATTCTGTGTCGTTCACCTTTTCCCATAAAATGAGGTAAAACAAAAATACATTAACAACTCAAAACTAAATTGCTCATGTTAAAATGGAAACTCTCTGACTTAAAACACATCAGGGGAAAGACAGTTTGAATAGTGAACATGTCTCTGATTAGGGATCAGAGAGAATTCTGTAGCAGGTACATCCAGGTTCATTCACACATAAGACATGCTGCTGAGGACCCCGCCCATCCCTGCTCTCTCCATCCCCCACCCCAGCCCCAATTCAAATGCACATTCCCCAGATAGACTACACATACATACATACAATAAAACTTGTAAGGAAAACTTATGTCTGTTAAATGCCAGATTTTGATGTGAAAGGTAATTAACTGGATGAACCATGCATCTCTAAGACAGATTACTATAATTGGGGAGGAGTGAGAATGTTGCTAAAAGTAAAAAAGTCAAGAAAAAGTCATCATCAGCATAGGTAAGACCTACACAATTATGGATTTCCAAGGCAAATTATTGCCCCAGATTTCAAGAAGTGTTGAAATGTACCCTGATGGTAACTTTATTCTTAATAGACTAAATCAAACCTGGGGTATGGGAATCATAGAAAAAAATGTATGACTATTAACCTATAGATATCTGCTCAGTAAATTAGGATCCTGAAAAATAAAAGAACCAAGCAAAATTGAATTCTGCTCATTCTTAGGTCACGTCATTCCTTTCCTCTATGGAGATTTTTTTCCTGCATGGAATTGTGCAAATGCCACCTAGCTCATCTGGGACAATGAAAAGACATTGCAAATTTTTGAAGTGTTGGATGTTAGAGATAATCACTAGCCTCCTGTTTTTAATACCTCAACTCTCTTAAAGAAGATATTTCTGAGACTGGAACATGCCTGGTGAACTGGTATTTCTACTATGGTGTTAGATCTTAGCAATTCACATTCTGTGGTCTCATCACCCTTGTGACCAGTGGTGTGAATTTACAGGACAGCCAGTGAGGGAATTCTCCCTGACACTCAGCCTGTGATTACCAACCAATGATGCACTAATGGAACTGTCTGTAAGGTTGCTCCTGAACTTAAAGACTCTGTTTAGAGTCTCCCCTAGAGGTCATAATGAGATTGTTCAAAGATCGAGGTGCCACTCTATTGTCTTATGTGATAATTAAATAATAATCATTTGGTGTGTTAAGAAAGTAGTAGAGCAAGATAAGATGTGGTCATTGGGATGACTTTTTCATATAGCTTTGTTTACTTTTTCTTGCCCTGGATTTATTCTTTTTTTTAAGTTGGCTTATTTATGAGATTTTTATATGAATTCTTACTAATTATCCCCAAACACAAGTCCATATTATTGGAAGAAATCTATATAAGCCAGCAGCAGAGGGAAATGAGAATGCTCTACTTCCTTCTGTCTTCCCCACAGGCCTGGTGAGTTATCTTTCTTTACTTTATTTTGTCTTTAAATAATAGCAAGAATCATTAAGTGGCCGGATTTCAAAAGAATTAGCCCAGCCCTGGCAGAGGGCAACACACATTTGGAGATCTCCTCTATGTCATGGAACATTTCCTGCTAAATTAGATTCAATTACCTTGGATGAAAACAAGTTCACAGGGCTTGAGGATTTGGCTGGGAAGCTGTAAACAATGGGAAGCACCAAGTGTAATCTGTGCTTCCAAACTTGGGGGTTTGGCTTCCGTGGCGCCAGTAGGGTGAGGGAAGGGTCATGTCCATTTAAAGGAATCCCTGAGGTTCTGGAAAAGGCTGCTGGTGTCACCAGCTAATTTCATTACAAGCACGAACCTGTGCCAGCCCCAGCGAGTGACATCGTGAAGAGAGGGGCAGGAGAGCACTGGATGCCAAGGAGGTGCTCAGAGGGGGTTGGGGCCTGAGCTTGGGCTCCTTCCCAGGGGGTAGACATCCACACTGGTAAAGAGGGCCTGCTGGAAAAGTGCCAAGGGAAAACAAGTCAATGGGGCAGCCGCTTTTAATGGCATTAAAAAGGAGCCAAGGAACCAAGTTTAATGACATTATTACACAGAAAATAGACCAAATCGGAGCATTCTGTCCCTGAAGACTATGTGTAGCATTTTTGTGATAACTCTGGGATGGCACCAGAGGACAGAGTCTGTGGATGATACGTTAAAAAAAGAAGTTGTCATCATTGAAAAACAAAAGCTTACATCCCCAAATTAAATAATACCAATCTGCCTTATTCTTAAGTGCTATAGCAAGTATATGCAGAATCTAGGGTCAAGTTAATTCACAATCAAGTGATGAAAGGAAAGAAAATTAATTGAATGCTCCAGACAGTTTTGATAAATGAAAAATGAATATGGTCTTAATAAGGAGCATTCTCCATAGGATCTAACATATAGCCTCACACAAAATAGACATCAACAAATCATTGCTTGTGGTCAATGCCCAGTAAATACATCTGACTAATACCTGAATGGATAATAGGAATCAGTTTTGAGGAGGATCTCTCCTTAGATGGTTTTCTTCCCCCTCTAAAGGGAAACTGTGAACAAGAGGAATGCAAAATGACAGATTCAGGTTCGTCCATTCATTCATTCAACACATATTTATTCAGCACTGATTGTGCACTTGGCACTATTCTAGGCACTGGGGATAAAGAGATGAAGGCAAGGAAGTCCCTACTGCCATAGAATATGTATTCTAGGGAGAAAGAGAAGTAACACTAACAAGAATAACAAACACATATATGTGTGCTAGCTTTAAGGGTTGGAAGGAAAATAACACTAAGAGGGAAGAGTGAGTGATCAGCAGGGGGCGGCACTTTCATAGGGTGAACAGGGAAGGCGTTGATCGTTTGGAGTCAGGATCAGGAGATGACAGCTGAGGAAAATATCATAATGAGGAAGTGACCCTGGAGACATGTGGGGAAATGGTGTGCCCAGCAGAGGAAAGGGCAAGGTGCAGGTCAAGTGGCAGAACTGAGGCCAGGGTGTTCTCTGACCCGCCAGAGCTCCAGGCTGGCTGAGTGTGGTATGAGAGAGGTGGGGAGGAAATGAAGTTGGAGAGGCAGACAGGGGCCAATCATACACAGGCAGGACTTGCTACATTTTTAGGGGGGTCCAGTGCAAAATGAAAATGCTGGGCTCTTTGCTTGAAGAGCAGTAAAAAAAAAAGTAACTTTATAAATAGTAAAATATAAACCTTTTTCCTTTCTTTCACAGTCTGTCTCTCAAGCCCTCATGGTGATTTTATTTGCTATTTATATCCCACTCTCTTGGGTATGGGGATACTCAGGGGTGAGTGCAGACCCTCACGGGTGCCTGGGGGTCCTGCTCATGGCCCACTGGCTGTAGGGTTCTTCCTCCTGCCAGCCACTGGACTCCCAATATGCTGTATCCTGGGAAGTCAGTTTCTCCTTCCCATGGGCCTTCCATCTCCTCATGGTGGATGGGTGGTCCGCAAAAATTGCAACTGATGTTTTGGGACGTGCTCTGTACCTGGATTAGGTGTGAATGAGAGGCTTGCCCCACTGCCCACCACTGCCAACAGCTATCAAGTGCTGTGGATGCTAACCTAGTCTAGGTTCTTGCTGGGTGTTCGAGGACCTCAGCAGAATGTGGACTTTCATGGCCAGCCCTGTCACCCCACCTGGTCATCAGGTGCAAGGCATCAGCTGTCAGGTGTCAGGGACAAGCACAGAAGGCTGGTGTGGCCTGGGACACCAGGGAATAGTGAGTGGGTAGTTAAACCAGTTCTGGGGAGGCAGGGAAGCGATGGGAGGTAGGACTGAGCTGAGGCTCCCAGCCCTGAGCACATGTTCTGTTGTCCCACTAGACTTCACTTACAAAACTTCAAAGATAAAATTATTAAGGTTTCAAGACATCAACTGCAGAGCGTTACACCCCAAGTGCAGAACCTGTGTACAGGCCATGGTAAAGACTCTGACCTTCATTCTGAATGAGGCAGACAAATGGGTGTTCAGGGCAGTGGCAGAGGAAATGATCCCACTAATGTCTTAAGGGATTTCTCCAGCAGCTCTGTCAAGGAAGAAAGGCACAGAGGGAAACCAGGGAGGACAGGAGATGAGGGATGGCTTGATTCAGCAGTACTGCTAGAGGTAGTGAGAAGTAGTGACATTCCAGATGTATTTTATAAGAAGAGTGACTTTTAAGTTAGTTTTGAGGAAAGCCTTTTGGATAAACCGCTAGGCATGAGGAAGTGTTTATTGTAGACATGAGGACAGGAACCATTGATAAACACTTCTATATGTGCTATCATGCTAGAACATGAGCAAATTTCTTCAGAAGGTAAAACCCTAGAAAATAATGTTAGGTAGAACACTACAGACATATTCAGGCCACATTACACCTGAAGAGAAGTTTAAAAGTAAGTATAGGACCTGACAGATTGGGGTTCACTGAATGTGTGGTTGGCGTCTTGGACCACCTCAAACATTTTCTTCCAGCTATTTTAAAATACCAAATTTGGAATACTTTCTTTAAGAAACATTTTATGGAATAAGTGACCGTAAGCACTAAGATCACATGTATCTCTAAAGCACTACTTCGGCATGTGAGTAACAAGTACATTTTTTTTTTATTGTATTTATTTATTTGACAGAGAGAGACACAGCGAGAGAGGGAACATGAGCAGGGGGAGTGGGAGAGGGAGAAGCGGGCTTCCCGCGGAGCAGGGAGCCCAATGCGGGGCTTGATCCCAGGACCCTGGGATCATGACCTGAGCCGAAGGCAGACGCTTAACGACTGAGCCACCCAGGCACCTCAACAAGTACATTTTTAAAAAGAAAAATATCCTAATCCCAGTCCCAGAGCTCAGGGAGAAAGGGCTTTTGGTGGATGTGACCCAGGACAAGAAGGATTTGTTCTCTAATCTATGCCATTATTCCTGACTTCTCAGGCAGGAAACATACTCATAGTTTGAGTCTGGTACATCCCTAGCCTGAAGTCCCAGCTCCATCCCAGCTGTGTCTCTGAACTCTGGCAGGGATACTGGTCCTTATCAGCACAGATACCACTGAGAGTGCTAGCCCCCACCTTCTCCCTAGAGGAGGTCTCTCCTGCTTGGTTCTGACTCTTTGTTGGAAGTCCTCCTCTGCATCTCATGATTGCCTCAAGCTGAAAGTGACCAGTTGGGCAGGCAAAGTGTCATATTCTGGGACATGATAATAATCAATTCATATTTTTGAAGGTACTTCAGCAAACATTATTTAATTCCCATTAACATTTCCCATTAATGTGAACTGTCCTGACATAATGGGCTATCTTGGTCACCTTTCTTTGGAGAGGTGTATGGAGGTGAATATTCAAGAAAGACTAAGTTGCCTTTCAAAATCTCATGTGGCCAAAGTTACTACATGATATTTAATAAGAAAGTCAAATTTCAAAAAAAAATGGAGGGAAGAAATATTATCATTGAAAATTTGTATGGTTCATTTGGTTCACCTAAAAATATCAGAACTGTAGAGTAAAAAATGTATTCTTTGTTCTCAAGTCAGGATGCTGCTGAGATATAAATGGTGCTTTGTTGTGGCAGAGGGATGGATTCCACTGTTTCTTCTCTTTGGAAGAAAATGTTTGAGATGGTTCAAAAAGGCAACCACTCATTTTGCAGACCCAGATCTGTCAGGACGTATACTTGTCATTTTAAAACTTCTCTGCAGGGGGTATTATGTGGCCTGCAAAGGTACTATATATTTTCTCAAATGTAAAATCCTAAGTTTTATTTTTTGAGTATTTTCAAAACAACATTACTGGATCGATATTTCTTTTCCTAGTGTTAGAATAATGAGTGTCAGTGTAGTTTCAATACACTGGATTGTTTTCCTTGTGATGCCCTGGAGGAAAGGCATTGTGGAAGCCACATTGGTCTGTGGCTATGGTCAGAATGGCACAAAGTTGTGGATTTGTCTCAGTGTGTGGATAAACCAAACTCACAACTTGCCCTGTCAATCCACATATCTCAGAGAGATGGTCGGCATCACAGCCTGGTACCTTTCTATTGAGCTCAGGTGAGTTTCCATGGCAAAAGAGCCATGTGATTAACTGCTTGGGTGTTTCTATGGTGTTTTCAGGTTATTAACATCTGGACATAGGTAAAAAAAAGCATTGGAGCATTTTATATTTTTTAAAGGATTTATCCATTACTTATTTTCATGTAGAAAAGTCACTATATCTGAAAACAACTGTTATGACTTGTGGTGTTAATTGATTAGAACTTCTTGCACCAGAAGACAAAGCTCTAACTGCCAAGTATGACAGGCTCAGAAGGGATTTTGACAATTCCATTTTTCTCAATATACGTTACATTGGTATCAGAATAAGATGTTATTGGCTACTGAAGAATAGTCACTTAGGAGGTAGAAGGCCACCTCTCTGTCAGCATAGATTACAGAAGATGTTAATCCAATGCAAAATTCTAGAGAAGGTGTTCCTTATCCTCTTCCAGGGCAGTAGGAGGCTTGAGAATTGTTTCAGAGGCTCTTTGCCTAGATTCTGCCAGCCTCCTACTGCAACAAGACTGCACTGGTGGGGTACCGTGGAAGTGTGGGACCTTGTTCATTCTCCCAGAACCTACCCAGGAAACTAACACAGGTCCTTTCTACATGCAGGTTTTCAAACCAGTGTTACCTTGGGGAGAGTGGGAGGGTGAAGGCTCCTTTCCCTAGGAACAGACTTATGTCCAAGCATTGCCCTTTCCCTTCTTTTCCCCCACTCCCTCTGAGGAATCTTTATTAAGTCTAGGACAAGAAATAAAACTCCTGCATTATTCCAGCTTTTTTTATAAATGTATTCAGTCTGTACTCTATGCTGAGGATTTCAAAATCTATTTTGAAACTTAAAAGCTGAAAGCTGACGCTTTTGTTCTGTTATACTTCTGACACCTTACTGCCATAGTTGACATCTAAAAACATGGGTGAACATGACTCAGCAAAAAGAAAACACAGAGAAAGAAGAACACGTAAGAAATAGTCTAAGTTTACCCTATTAGGTAGACAACATGCTCATGCACTTTTCTCAAAGATAGAGCACTACAGAATATGTTAACACAACTTGTACCTGTGCAGCTAATTACATAGCATCATTTTCCACCCAGAAGGTTTGATTTCATGTGATTATAGATGTTTTACAGCTCAGAGAGACTTTAGGGATTTATCTAGTTCACACTGTTTTTCTTTTCTTTTTCAGCAGAAAACTGAAGAATATAGAGGATAACTAATTGCACATGGTCACACACATATTTAGAGGCAGGCTCCACAGTAGAACCCAGATCTCTATACTTCTACTAGTGAGCTCTTTCATAAATAGTGCCATGGGGTCATTTAGTGCCTCAGCTTCTCCCTCATGGGTGTCTTCCTTGGCTGTGGGGGGGTACTCTAAGGCCAAAGCAAACTGAGCTGAGACAAAGAATGCAGTGTATGAGGAAAAGTTTTCCACATCCATGGGATGGCCTCAGTTAAAGAATGTTTAGAAAAGAGAAAGCCATTGGTTGGGATCAGTTGGAAGACACTGTAAAGGACCATCCAGTTAAATCATTAGGGCCAGTGAGAATTTGGACTGCTCTGAGGATCTAGTAAAAATTACAGACCCTTCCCCAGACAAATGTACATTTGCACAAAATTTTGCAAAAGCATTCAGGTGGTTTTCAGATCCCCCAAGACCAAATCCCTGAATACAGTTTAAGAATGCTACTGTAGAAGCAAGACCCTTTTTTGAGGTAGCAGGTAATGCCTAGGCAAACACGTTCCCCAGAGAACTACCCTGGGAGTTGTAGGAGCAGGAGTAGAAAGGGGTTGGTCCAAGGGTCAGCTCAGAGGGTGGGGAGTGGCAACTTTTGGATTTTAAATATCGTAGGAGTGTGAGCTTTGACAGAAACCTGCACTCACCTCTCAATCAAAGTCACCTTGGAGGTGGGGAGAGCTAATCAGCCTGTTGAGAGCAAGGTTAATGAGGACTGAAATAGAGCAATGGCTGTGCGATTGAACAAAGACAATCTTGTTGGCTCCTGGGTTCTATATGAGCTAATAAGCCACTTGGGAAGGTGTGCTTTTGGGAGAAGAGAGCTGTAATTCTCTTAACTTGGCAGAAAAGAAAGAGAATCTGCTGATTTCCAAATTCTCTGGTCCTTGGAGACTTTATCCAGTAGCAGCAAAAACAATAAAAACAATTAAGAAGCTGGATTTGGGAATTTATATTTCTCATTACTTTGAATCTGAGTCCCTTAGCAGAGGGGAAAGGAGGCTGGGGTGGGAACTGGGGTACAGTCTCATTCACTATGTAATCAGTAAATATTTATTCATCAACCTTGACCTAACAAACACTGTGCTATATGTTGGGAATAAATGGCAAAATGATGGACATGGTCCTTGAATTTATGAAGTATAAATTCTAGTAAGAGATGTTGACAAGTGAATTGACTATTAGTGTGATACAGGGGGTAGTACAGGGGAACCCCATGGGGAGACATTCTTGACCAAGTTTGTGGAGATGCTTCCTGGAGGAAATGGAGACTTGAAGGATAGGTTGAGGTTAGCCAACAGAAGAGGAAAAAGCAGAGTATTCAAGGTGGAGGTGAGTGCCCATATGACAGTGCTGGGGTTTCAGAGAAACTGAGTAAAGGTAAGAATGAGGGACAAAGCTGAATGAGATGAGACAGTAATCGTAGATAGGCCCTGGACCACAGGATGAGGCTTTATAGGATACTCTAAGAGGGTGGAACTTAAACCCAAGAACAAGGAAGACTTTGAAGGATTTTTATGGGGAGGGGATAATGCAATGCACCATTCAGCCTAGGATTACAGCACCAGAGAGATCCTGATAGATGCCTCATGTTAATATGCTATTTGTCAAATTCTCATGCCTTTTAGATTCTTTGGGATAGAAGAAACCAGAAGTACTCTTGCTCCATGTACCTTTTCAGATCTCCACACAGGTACATGTTACCTTGTGTCTTTGGATGTGGATTATGGAAATGAATCAACACTTGTACAGTTTTGTTGCCTTTTTCTATGCATCCAAGTATTATTCATCTGATGCAACTGAGATGGTACCACTGCTTGGAGGTCCTTCAGGGACAATGCTTACATCTCACCCCATGGAAGATAGGGAAGCATGGAATATGCAATTTTGGACTCTTTTTTCTCTGTCTCATTCATTAACCAACTCCCACCACCCATTTCCATGAGAAGAGACTCATCTGATTGGTGAGATAGAAAAGAGGTCCTGAACACAGGTGGCGCAGCCTCTTCTTAGTCTTCTCTATTTAGTGCTACCTCCTGTCGGGATCCCACTGTTCTGCTCATTCATTTGGAGCTTACTCAGCTGTATTCTGCCTCTGCAGTGGGGAGACCTGTGCTTTAGACTAGATTCTGTCTCACTAAGTTACATATCTGGCTGTAGGTCAAGTTGCATTTCCAAATTCAGCTATCCCAGTAATAAAACTGATATTTTAGTTTCCATCTTTCTGATTCCTGTTTCTACTTCTCACTTGGTTTTGCAGTTAGGAGGGGAAGAAAAAATGTTATCACATAACCCCTGAAAACGTTATGAGTGATACAATTGCTCACTCTTCCTTATCTACATTTGGATTGATTTTTTTTTTCCATCTTGTCTTTGCTAAAGTCTGGTTGTAATGGAAGACTTATACTTATTGATCCAATTAATTTATTAACCCATGAGAAGGCAGTCTACATAGTGGGAGGAACCTAGGTAGGGAAGCTGTTTGAGACTCCTTCCCCTTCCACATTCATTAACTACCACTTAATTTCCACCCCTTCTCCCAGGAGAGAAAGGAGAATTGGGTAGCTTATAGATAGAAGCTTGATGCCGTGGCTTTATGTCATTATCCACAGCATTTAAGAGTGATGGAGAGATTGGATAATGGTAGAAGATAGGGGAAGAAAGCCGGAGAGCTTTCTTATCCTCCTGTGTCATCTAGTGTCTAGGAAACTCATTTTAGGATATTAACCTCATTTCTGGCTCCATCTTATTTATCTAGCCTTATTTCCCCTTTCTTTTATTTTCATAGTTGTTTTAAATTTATTTTCTCTTATTTCACTGTATGCATTTGTGTAAATTTTTTGAATCATTTTGGCAACAAGGTAGAGGATAGATAATCTCCCCAAATATTCACTTCCTTTCAGATATGCTTGGCTGTGCAATCTGCTATGACACAGAGAGTTGTTTATAATTTAGAAACACCCAGGTTCATGGAATCCATGGACACACAGCAAAGTCCAATATAAATGATTTTTTAAAAATTATTTGTATCACTGCCATCCTCTACTAATGCTTACTTTTCAGATGTTTTTACTTTTAGTTTACATTTAAGTTAATTCTATAATATTAACAGATAATATGTCTCTGGAACATGTCCAGAGACCAGCCTCTACTGATCATTGAGTCTCAAGGTTCAGCCTAATTAGTATTGTATTGCTAAATGTCTTTGGGCAAAGTCTAAACACTCATTGTTAATTCGTTCAGTGTTTCACTAAAGTGTTTCTCTGGATTTTAAAGAATAATGTTGGGTAATCATGTTTCAGTTGTGGGAGGTATGGGTGGTAGAACAACAGGTCCTTCTGAACATTTGATTGCTGCCAATAACACTTACCAAAGTAGTCTGAGAAAGAATTAATGAAATTATGGTGGTGGTGGTGGTGATGGTGACAGCTCAGATTTCTACAGTTCTTCAAAGGCATCATCTGAGCCACATTTAAGTCATTCCATCCCACAGTGGTATCTTTTTGAAGCCTATCTGTACTTGTTCTAACAGGTATTTTGTGACTTCACCTTCAGCAAGCTTTTCTTTTGTGACTACTATGTAAGGTACTAACCATGTCTTCTTTCAGAGTTCTGATGCTGGTTCCCATTCCTTCATAGAGTTTTATAAGGTAGGAAATTCATAACCTGACCCTATGATCTGATATGTCAGCTTACTGCTTCTCTAGTCCACTGACCCCATCTTATATATGATTGCCTCTTTTAGTGCCAAATTCATAGCCTCAAGGCTACAAATATTTCAGTCAACTTACTTTTTAACTTTCTGAGTATATTTTCCTTACAGTCTAGAACACACCAGAACATACATTATATAAGTATTCTATTCCTTGGTCATTCCCATGTTTCCATCTCTACTCTTGTTTACTTTTCTACTATTGCCTGTAAGTGTGTGTGTGTGTGTGTGTGTGTGTGTGTGTGTGGCATGTGCATATTCACATGCATCTGCTGAGTTGGCAGACTGGCAAGTTGAGTGTGTATGGGGAAGAAGAAAATACCACTTGGTAATAACAGATTTGGTAGGAAAACTTTCTCTTCCTTAAGAGTAAAAAGAGGAGTTGTAATCAATATTAAAAGAGTGATACATATAATTATCATCCCAGCTATAAATAAAAATACCTCACCGTGGTTAGGAAAGGAGTCTCACAGCCGTGGGCCTCTGAAGAAACAACCCAATGGTGTCAGATGCCCTTTTCCCCCAAAGACAACTGTCCAGAGGCCACAGAAACTGAAGCAGTGACTTTCCTGTCAGACTGTCACCCAGAAATAGGGAGCTTTCATCCAGAAGCAGAAGCATGCAGAAGTGATATACTCTATGACATTTCCTACTTTCTTTCAGCTAATGTTATATGGGGTTATTCCTGAAATCACTCTAAGCGTGACTGCCGATCATGACTGCATCTCCTCCTACCTTCAGTTCCTAAAATCCCACAGGAATGTGATGGTGTTCACACCCAGTTGTCCATGCCTTGGGAACATCAGGTGTGGAAACCATCCTCTGACCCTCCATGCCCAACCTTACCACAATACCAGTTCCCATGAGTCATGGGATTCTATGGGTAAGGAAACAATGTGTATCACCAGCTGGTTTTTTCTTGCAATTTAATTCAAAACAATTATGACCACCTGCTCTGCTCAAAACTACTATGACCATAGTTCTGGAAACTATGCTGGATGCTGGAGAGACCATATGGAGAGGAGTAGCTCTTTCCTGCAAGAAAGTCGTTCATTTGTTCATTCATTCATTCATTCATTCATTCATTCATTCATTCATTCATTCAGTACAAATATTATGTCTACTTACCAAGCACCAGTCAGTGTTCTAAGTGCTGAAAAACACAGCAGTAAACAAAACTGAAAAACTTAATGTCCTCATAGAGTTTACATTCCAGTGAGGAAAGAGACAATAAACAGTAAGGAAGTAGAATATGTCAGGTTGTAATAGTCTTTTTGATGTGTGGACTTGGATAGACTATATAGTCCCCAATTTATCAAATCAAACACTAATGTGGATGTTGTTGTGAAGGTATTTTGTAGATATAAATGAAGTCCATAATATTGAAGCATACTCCTTGTCATATGTGCAGCTCAGATATTGAATGTATAGACAAATAAGAAGGAAGCTTAATCAATGGACTGGAGCAGACGTTCACATTGAAGTGATTCTTATATTAATTCATTCTGTGTATATATTGGCTTGTTCAGAATTTCTGTAACTCACTGATTACAGTATCTTGGTACCCAGCTATCTGTCTGTCTCTGAAGGCTTTCCATGAAATATGGTGAATCCTTCCAATAAAGGCTATGACCATTACTGGAAAAAAAAAAAAAAAGAGAGATTCTCTCTAGGGTAATTCTAGAGAATCTGGGTGGGCCTGATTCAATCAGCTGAAATGCCTTAAGGGGTGGGCTGAGGCTCCCTTGAGAGAAGAAGAAATCAATTTGTGGACTGTGGCTTCGGCCCACATCCTCTCTGTCGGCCTGTCCTATGGATATTGGACTTACTCAGGCAGCCCCAAGATTGCACAAGCCAATTCCTTGCAGTGAACCTCTTCGTATTATCTGCTACTGCTTCTGCTTCTCTGGTTGAAACCTGACTGATACAACTCTGTGAAGAAAAATAAAACAAGAAAGGGGGACAAGCCTGGCTGGGGACATGGATATATAAACAGTTAAAATGGAATTTATACCTACTATCATAGGATTATGGACAAAGAGCTAGGGTAGTACAGTGGAAGTAGTGATTATTTTACTAGTACAGAAAATCACACTTTGGAGAAAGGAATGCAGCTCAAATACTGTGGGTTAGTAAGCAAATTACTTTTTCTGAAACTTTTTCAAGTTTTCAATGCCTAAAATAATAATTCCAACTTCATATGATTATTATGTAAATAATATAAGACTATCATATATAAAGCACCTAGAACCATGCCTGGCACATAATAAACTCTATTCCCTTTGATTTATTTTCCTTCTTTCTTTCTTAAAGATTTTATTTATTTATTTGTCAGAGAGAGAGCACAAGCAGGGGGAGAGGCAGAGGGAGAACAGGCTCCCCGCGGAGCAAGGAGCTCCATGAGGGACTTGATCTCAGGACCTTGGGATCATGACCTGAACCAAAAGCAGACGCTTAACCAACTGAGCCACCCAGGTGTCCCTCTTTGATTTATTTTCTTAATGTTCTCCCCACTAATACCAACACACATATCTGATTTGTGAATATTATGGCAACTCAACATTATCTTAACATCATATGGTTTCCCATGCACCCGTGGCCAACCCATACCTGAGGTAGACAGGTAGCAAAGCCTGCTCAATGCATGCACTCAGTGGCATAATTACATCCCCAGCACTCAGCTGGGAATTACACATGGATGGAGGAGACTTAGGCTTATTGGCAAAAACAGTCTACTCCATCTTCCCCTATTATCTCGGAACCTTCCTAACTCCCTATGAAGTCTTCAGAGAAATATCTTGCACATTTTAGTTGTTCTTTAAATATCTTCAAAATAATCAAAATGATGTGTCAATAAATGAGTTCTATTCTTCTAAGCTTCCATGAAGTTATTGCACATGGCTTCTCTTGTCAAAGAACTTCTGTTGACAGGGAGAAAATAGATGAAGAGGAATGTTCTGTAGAATATCTTTCAAACCGTAGTTTCTTGGTAAAGGAAATTACTCTGTGTCATTTTTGTACACATTTGACAGTGGTAAAAAAAGCACAGGAGAGCAAGACTCTACTAGAAATAGTCCCATTATGACATACACTCCTCCTTTCTCTGGTTAACTCCACAGGAAAACATATTTCCAGGGTTGTCTTTCCCCTGAGTAAGGTGGGACAGCATCCCTGTAGTTCATTTGGAATAGGATGAGCTTCCACTTTCTGGGGTATATGAGATGGTGTCTTTCAAGAAAATAAAAAGGGGCATCTGAGGCAAAAGTCGCTCCTTCCTGTTCAATGTGATCATGGAATTGAAGGGGTTACATTTCCATACCTTCTTAAAGTAAAAAAAGAGGTTCGAAGAAATCTTCAGTGATTCACTCAACCAACCAACATTTTTCTCAGTGCCTATTGTGTGCTAAGCATAGGCCTAGCTGGTAGGGACACATGAGTGAACAAGTCAGGCAAGTTCCTGTTTTCATGTGGGTTACTTTTCTAGTGGGAGGTCTAAACAAATAACATTTATTGAGAGGACTTACTATATGCAAGTTCTCTGTCTAGGTGATCAAATGTGGGACAAACAAAGGGCAACTAGTGGTGTCCCTGCAGATGAAAAGAGGGTTAGAATGGGGAGTCTGGGTGCAAGGGGAATAGGGGAAACTGTGGTCCAGCTGGTGGTGTTAGGAGAGGTCTGACAGATGTGACCTGAGTCCCAGCCAGACTGTGGTTCACAGCAAAGAGCGATAGGTGAAAGCAAGTCTTTGAGAAGTTTGGATAGAATATGAAGGCAGACATCAGTCATGGGGAAGTAAGACCCAGATATGTGCCTCGGGTGCCTAAGGACTGGGACAGAGACTTAGAACTGTGGTAGTAAAGCCAGTGCCTAGTGCTTAGTAAGAGTTTAATAAATACTTGCTGAATGAATAAAAGGGCAAAACGAAATTTATAGCAAATGTGAGACTCACAGCAGGACACCTGAACCAGAGCTCTGAAGTCCTCTCATTAGGGTCAAGAGTCCATCTGGGACTTTGGGGAGGCTTGTGCTCTGAAGCAGAAGTCAACTGACCCCACTGTGGAGACTGGTGAAGTTTATGGAAAGGCTAGTTTTGACTGGTGCGACGTCTGGCCTCACCTCGGTTTCAAAGGCATCAACCGTGCCACCCCATCCAGATCGACCTCATCTGCTCTTCCTGCTTCCCCATACGGTACAACCCTAGATGAACTGGAGAATATTTCGAGAAGATGTGGGGGCAAAGCTAGAGTCTGATAAAGCCTAACTGAGCATCTGTATTAATGTTGCTAATTGAGTCAACTCCTCCTTACCATATGGTTATGTCCAAGCTATCATTTTCCAGGCCCATCACTGGGAAATCTATTCAAATTTGGGTCAGGAAAAAAAAAATACACACACACACACAAACACATACTATATCTATATTTGGTTTTATTAGATTAACATGGTGCTGACTGTAGAGGGACTAGGAAGGGCATGTTGGGCTCCTGATGGCAAAGGTGAGCTCTGAAGCCAGGACACAGACTGTAACTTCTGCCACTATTGCACTGCTCCTTAGTGTGGGTAGCCATAAGTCAGGGCAAGAAGGAATAAAGTGGTGACTTCGGCGGGTGCCTGGGTGGCTCAGTCAGTTAAGCCCCTGACTCTTAGTTTCTGCTCAAGTTGTGATCTCAGGGTCATGAGATTGAGCCCTGTGTCGGGCTCCGCGCTCAGGGTGGAGTCTGCTAGAGACTCTCTTCCTCTCCCTCTGCCCCTCCCCCTGCTCATGCTCCCTCCCCCCCCCCCAAATAAATAAATAAATCTTAAAAAAAAAAAAAAGGTGAGCTCTGCACCAGATGAGAGCTGGGTAAGAGGTGCTGGCATTACCAGGAGTCTCTCACTGGGCTGGAAGTTAGCAGAGGCTGGAGTAAAGGGAATCATACGTAGGAGAGTCATTAATTGTGGACTTCTTTTGCATGAGTGCTGTGCTACACGCCTTACACACACTATTTCATAGTTTCCTCACAGAGCCCTGGGAGGTATGTATTATTAGGTCTGTTTTTCAGATGAAGAAACCAAGGCTTGGCAAGATCAGCTAACTTAAGACGTGCACCTGCCCGGTGCTATGCACTCCATAAATATTTCTTCAGTGAATGAACAAGGCCACACAGCTGGTAAGTGGCAGATCTGAGATGTGTGCTCAGGCTGACTCAAAGACAGGTAGGTCCCCTTACTGCTATTTTTCCTCAAGGATTTTACTTTGCAGACAGCAAAGGAGGTTACCGGAGTAATGTTTAGCAGTTCTGTCTCCGAGCAGGGGAATGTCTGACTTCTTTCTTAAGTAAACCCAGCTGCCAGAATACACTGGTGGAGTTATATTACCAACGAGGAGTAGCCAGCTTCCTACTGGTTATCTACATGAAGGAATGCTGTTTTGGTATTTCCCTCTGACTGATACTGAAATTGAAATGGGGAAGGACTCCAAGTACAACATATTGTACAGAGGGATGGGATGCCCTTGTGGGATCACACTAAGAACCTGCGGAGAACACGCTGAAATCATTATTCTGACAGATCAGGAATACTTTCTCACCCAAGGCCAGTGGCCACATCTGCTGGGCACTCATTACGGTTATCCTGAGCTGGCTTCTTCCATATTGTGGGCCCTCATTAGTCCAAGGGCCATTCGCTGGGAAAGGAGAGTCATTGTGTATATAACATAAACGTTAGCAAAGTTGGGAGACAAAAACTCTCTCCGAAAGATGTGCCTTTAAAGACATTTCTCCCAGGAGGTCTTTTGTAAATGAGCACTGTGATTCCAGGAATAGAAAGTGCAGACCATACCCTTAAACCTGGAGCTTAGGCCACTGCGTGCTCTGAGACCGGGTCAAGTTTTTCCTGCGTATTGATTGACTGGGCTGTGAGGTTAAGAATCAACCTTTCAGGGAGACCCTGTCCTGCAAGCCAGAGAGTGTGTCAAAATGAAGAGGTAAGCCTTTTTACTGGTTCCCTCCATTTCCCTTAGAAAGTACATTCCATGAAAAGAGGGATTGCTTTTTCTGGTTTCAATGTAATGTCGTCCTGGTTTAGAAAGTCTGAGGACCTAAGACTTAGGAGTTGTTTCTCTGGATGCAGGCTCAGACAGACCTGCCTGGAAAGGAACCCTCTCTTTTCCACAGGGGATTTGGAGGACAAGGAAAGTAGCCTCTCCTGCCTGAGGGGCCATGGGAAATCTAAACAACCAAGGAGTTCCAAGAAGCTGACAGACTCTGGCCTGGGGCCATCCTAGTAAGGACAAGGGGACTAAGAGAACAGGCACTTTGTTTCAAAAATGTACCTGGTGATCTAATTTGGGGCCTGTGTGGTTCAAGGTATATACTGACCATCAATCTGTCCCTTATACTCACAGCTGGGGAGTGAGGATTGTAAAACTCAGGGCAGAGTTCTCTTTGTTTTATTTCTCGGCCATTTTGTCTGAATTTTCTGAGACCCTGATCAAGCTTCTTTCAATGACTGAGAAAATCATCATGCACCAGTGTTCAAATATCTGAAGTTATGATTGCTATCTGCTCTCTCCTGGGCCCTTTGGTTCATTTCACCTGCCTGCAGGGCCTTCATATTCAAATGTCTTCAGATCTAAATCCTAGTCCAGATCTTGAAACATCTGTTCCTACACATACCCCTAACACCTCAATCTTGATATGCCTGACTTATGCTCACAGCCTCTCAGTGAACAGCACTGCTCGCCTAGGATTCAAGTCTGAATGAACCACACTGGACTCCTCCTCCCTCATCACTCCTACATCCAATTGGCCACTAAGGTACTTTGAGATCTTAACTCATTAATGTCTTCTGACCTATCTCCTCATGTCCAATCCTGTAACTATTAGTTCAGGCCCTCACCATTAAAAAAAAAAAAAAAATTCTGGCCTAGACTAGTGTAGTGGTTTCCTAAATGGCCACTCTCCAGGTTTTCCCTTGTGCCAGTCATGATGAGTTTCCTGAATCTCAGCCTTCATGTCCTTCCTCTCTTTACTGATCTGCCCCCTCCCATGGCATTTGATGTCTGTCATGCTCTAGTCCCAGTTTACTTCTCAGATTCTTCTGTCTTTTTCCACAGGGCTTTCATGGCACACAACTCTAGGATCCCACCCCACTTACTCTTTCTGACACTAAATAGGGCTTTACCCCCATGCAAACCCATTCTTCACCAATCTGGACACCAACTGAGTAGCCTACAGTTCAATTCAATTCTTTTTTTTTTTTTTTAAAGATTTTATTTATTTATTTGACAGAGAGAGAGAGACAGCGAGAGGGAACACAAGCAGGGGGAGTGGGAAAGAGAGAAGCAGGCTTCGCGCCGAGCAGGGAGCCCGATGTGGGGCTCGATCCCAGAACCCTGGGACCATGACCTGAGCTGAAGGCAGTCACTTAACCAACTGAGCCACCCAGGCGCCCCCAGTTCAATTAAATTCTGACAGTAAGTACTCAGAGTCAGTGCGGACCCGACAGATTAAGGGCTCAGTCTCACAAGGCTGCCCCCACCTCAGTCCCAGGCCTTCTGTACTTCTGACCAATCAGTTATACATCAGGAGTTCACATAACCCCCTCTTTGGGTTTGATAATTTGCTAGAATGGCTCACAGACTCAGGAATAGTTTACTTGATATGCCTAGTTTCTTATAAATGATACAACTCAGGAACAGCCAAATGGAAGAGATGTGTAGGGCAAGGTATGGGGGGAGGGGTACAAAGCTCCGCCCTCTCTAAGCTGTTCCAGAAAGGCTTAGGGAATGGGTGAAGAGTGAATATGCTCCCTCTGCTGGCCAGTTTGAAAAGAGTGGCCTTTTCTTTTTAATACTTAATATTTTCTATCTTGAAAAATCCTGACCAAATAACTTTGAACTTTTTGACTTTGAAAATCAACCTTTGTTCCTTCATGCCAGGATAGGCATGGCCAATGCTTTGACCTAGCTGCTAGAGAATTTGGAATCAGAATCTTAGCTATATCAGAGTGCACATGTGCTGAACACTCAGTGACAAAGTTTTCTCTTATAACAGCAAAGGACCTATGTTTTGAAAAGAGATTCATTGGATTGCCTCCCTCAACAAAATCATCTGCCACTCTGTTACTCTTTGTTAGAGAAAATAGTGCTCAAAATGATACTGCTGAGAATAAAGAGCTGGAGAAAGCAGCAGCCTTTGGCCATATCCACATGGTCTTTCTCACAGTTTTTTGTTTTTAGAGATTTCTGGGAAGACTCAACAGTGAGTGGATTGCTTAGTGGTAAGAACTAAGGGTCAGATGCTTTCCTCCGTTTGTTTTTTGGAACTCTAGAAACTAGTGGGCTCCTATGGCATTCTTATAGCCTCCAAACAGGGGAAGTTATAATTATTATTATTTTTTAATTATATATTTAAGAGAGAGAGCAAGTAGGGGGAGGGGCAGAGAGAAGAGGGAGAGAATCTCAAGCAGAGTCCCCGCTGAGCAGGGAGCCCCACACGAGGCTCGATCCCATGACCCTGAGATCATGACCTGAGCTGAAATCAAGAATCAGACGCTCAACTGACTACGCCACCCAGGTGCCCCACAGGGAAATTATTTTAAGTATTAAATATCTAGAAAGTGCTTTGTTTACAAGGTGATCATAATAACAAATGTTTTTGGAGCTTCCTGTTATCCAAAGCCCTGCATCTGGGGCCCTGTGGCTTGACATGGAGTTGGTGGAGAAGCTATTAAGTTCAAGTGGTCCTTCTTCCCCAAGTCAGTTCTCTTCACCACTTTTCAAGGAAAGCTGAGTGTAGAGACTTTGGTTCCCCCTGTACCTCAGTGAATAGCAACATTGGGAAAGGGCCCCAAGCTGAGTAGAAGAAAATGATAGCAAAAATGTAGAAAGGCAGCAATCAACACCCATGGTTGGATTCGTCCCATGTGACAGCCATGTGACTGAGCCAAGACAAAAAAGAAGCAATTGCCCTTTTTTCTCTTCTTCTTCACTCCACCCCTCCCCCCAACTTTTAAAAAAGATGTCTATAAATTCTGTCAGAAAACAATCTTCTCTTACTTTATTTGGCGCAGGCTGCTGCCCTTGTTTATTTTCCCCCATGGCTTCCTCCTATTTTGCTGTTTGTGCTGCTTTTCCTAAATGCCTCCCACCCTACTCATGCCAGGCTCCTGCTGATGCCCTGACTTACATAAGCCCAGTAATTGGTTTTAAATCTGGTCTGAAAACTCCCCTCGTCCCCCAAGTGGGGTGTGCCCCCTGCTGCCTGAAGTTATCCAAGAGTCTGCTACAAGCGAGTGTTACCCAGTTTGAGAAGAAAAAATAAAAACCACTTGGCCCAGTGTTGGATTCTGAAGGAAATATCTGGGCTGAGTGACTCAAAGACTTTGCATTTTCTGGTCACCACTTTCATAACAAAAGAAACATTTTAGCCACCTGAACTTAGCTGACTTCAGTGAGTTATTAGGAAGGCTTATGCGGCTTAAGTGGCAACAAAGGGCTCATCTGTGTTTGCTCAGGTAAGAGAGATGTGTACACCCTGGTAGATTCAGTCCAAGGTCATCAATCCTATGGAGTAATAGGAAATCGCACCCCTATGGAATATCGGCAAACCCGGGTACCCGAATTCGAGACAGTCACCCATCAAGTAGCGCTACTATGAGCAGACATTCTTATTGGATTGAAGAGTATGGTATTTCACATTCTTTTACTCATTAAAGCATCTCAGATCAATCTCCTTCAGTGCCCCAACAGCCACCAACACTGGAATACCTCCTTGTTTTCCAAATCCTCAGCATCTCAGCACATTTAGTGCATTAATAAATTACCAATTTTAAGTGAATTTAAAAATATGAACATTTGCAAAGAATAAAAGTAAAATAAACATACCTAAAATTCTATCGAAAATAATTTATTTTATAATATTTTACCAAGGCATTTTTATCCAGCTCAAGGGTATATATCTTAAGTCTTGGGTCTTCCTGATGTTCTCACATGAGTCTTATGGGCTGATTTCTCACTGGAGGGGTCAGAGCTCCCTCAGATTATGGATTGGTAAGGATATCGCTCTTGAAAGCTGGAAGCTGGAATGACTCGACCTGGGGAGTAACAGTGGATTCAGAATACACTGTGTTTGCCTCTTATTTCTTTTGCTTGTGTGAGTTTGGGGGCTAGGTCTTCCAGTACTGTGTCGAATAAACATGGCAAAAGTG
The DNA here is from genome assembly GCF_029215605.1 of Mirounga angustirostris. NCBI lineage: Eukaryota > Metazoa > Chordata > Mammalia > Carnivora > Phocidae > Mirounga > Mirounga angustirostris. Next base: position 64,252,251 of record NW_026991717.1, on the reverse strand, counting down.
AACCCCTTTGTCTTGTTCTGACCTTAGTGGAAAAGCTCTCAGTTTTCACCTTTGAGTGTGATGTTAGCCATGGGTTTTTCATATATGGACTTTATTATATTGGAATATGTTACTAAACCCACTTTGTTGAGAGTTTTTATCATGAATGGGTGTTGAATCTTGTCAAATTCTTTTTCTGCCTCTATTGAGATGATCATATGATTTTTATTCTTTATTTTGTTGATGTGTTATATGATGTTGATTGATTTGTGAATATTGAACCATCCTTGCACCCCCGATCATGGTAAGTGATCTTTTTAATGTACTGTTGTATGCAGTTTGTTAATATTTTGTGGGTGATTTTTGCATGTAGGTTCATCTGGGATATTAGTCTGTAGTTTTATTTCTTTGTGATGCCTTTGTCTAGTTTTGGTATCAGGGTAATGCTGGCCTATAGAATGTATTTGGAAGCTTTCCTTCCTCTTCTATTTTTTGGAATAGTCTGAGGAGAATAGGTATCAACTCTTCTTTAAATGTCAGGTAGAATTGTGACATTTGGTCTTGGAATTCTATTTTTGGGGAGCTTTTTGATACCAATTCAATTTTATTACTTCTTTTTTAAGATTTATTCATTTATTTGAGAGAGAGAGAGAGAGTGTGTGTGCTAGTGGGGGGAGGGACAGAAGGAGAGGGAGAGAGAGAATATCAAGCAGTCTCCCTGCTGAGCATGGAGCCCGATGTGGGGCTCCATCTTATGACCTTGAGATCATGACCTGAGGCTAAATCAAGGGTCAGACACTTAACTGACCGAGCTACCCAGGCCCCCCTAATTTTGTTACTTCTAATCAATCTGTTTAAATTTTCTATTTCTTCCTGGTTCAGTTTTGAAAGATTGTATGTTTCTAGGAATTTATCTATTTCTTCTAGGTTGTTCAATTTGTTGGCATATAATTTTTCATAGTATTCTCTGATAATCCTTTGTATTCTGTGTTGTCAGGTGTTACTTCTCTCATTTCAGATTTTATTTATTTGGGTCCTTTTCTCTTTTTTTCTTGAGGAGTGTGGCTAAGGGGTTTCAATTTTGTTTATCTTTCCAAAAAACAGCTCATGTTTTCATTGATTTTCTCTATTTTTTTGTTTTTTAGTCTCTATGTCATTTATTTCTGCTCTGATCTTTATTATTTCATTTCTTCTCTTCACCTTGGTTTTTGTTCTTCTTTTTCTAGTTCCTTTAAGTGTAAGGTTAGGTTATTTATTTGAGCTTTTTCTTATTTCCTGAGGTAGGCTGGTATTAGTATATATTTCCCTCTTTGAGCTGCTTTTGCTGTGTCTCCCAAATTTTGGACCATTATGTTTTCATTTGTCTCCATTTATTTTTTAATTTCTTCTTTGATTGCTTTCTTGACCCACAGGTTGTTTAGTACCTTGTTGTTTAGTCTCCACGTTTGTGTTTGTTCCCTTCTTTTTTTCTTGTGACTGATTTCTAGTGTCATGCTCTTGTGATCAGAAAAGATGTGTGGTATGATTTCAATTTTCTTAAATTTATTGGGACTTGTTTTATGGCCAAACGGTGATCTATTCTGGAGAATGTTCCATGTGCCCTTGAAAAGAATGTGTATTCTGTTGTTTTGGATGGAATGTTCTCTATATATCTGTTCTGTCCATCTGGTCCAATGTGTCATTCAAAGACCTTGATTCCTTATTGATTCTCTGCCTGGATGATCCATCCATTGATGTAAGTGGGGTGGTAAAGTCCCCCACTATTATTGTATTACCATCAATTTCTCTCTTTATAGCCACTAATATTTGCTTTATGAACTTAGGTGTTCCAGTGTTGGATGCATATATATTTATAATTATTATATCCTCTTGTTGGATTGATCCCTTTATCATTACGTAATGCCCATCTTTGTCTCTTATTACAGCCTTGTTATAAAGTCTATTTTGTTTGATATAAGTATTGCTAACCCAGCTTTTTTTCACTTCCATTTGCATGGTGAATGTTTTTCCATCCTTCATGATAAAAACAAGATCTGACAAGACAATTTAGTGGTGATGATTTTTTGCCTTCTTTCAGTTATGGATGTGTGTGTGTGTATGTGTGTATGTATGTGTGAGTGAGACACAAAGTTTTCCACCAAGTTTCTATAACTTTATTTGGTTTTGTTTGTATTGATAGTTTCCTTTCCTTTCAGGGGTTATTTAATTAATTTATTATTATTATTTTAAGATTTTACTTATTTGACAAAGAGAGAGAGAGCACAAGCAGGGGGAGTGGCAGGCAGAGGGAGAGGGAGAAGCAGGCTCCCCGCTGGGCAGGGAGCCTGATGGGGGGGCTCTATCCTAGGACCCTGGGATCATGATCCTAGCCGAAGGCAGATGCTTAAACAACTGAGTCACCCAGGTGCCCCCAGGGGTTATTTTAAAATTTAAGTTCCATTGCTTCAAAATAGCACTTCTTGATACTTTAGTTAACATACTAAATTCCAAAAAATAATTAGTTACTTAGCTGAAACAAACATATTAAATGATTGTCATAATTGTCATAAGATAAAATTCTGGGCATGCAGCAAAATTTGATAAAGGGATCCCTACTTACTATAGACAATGTCTTATTTGTTTGGGTTCTTTAATATTGCCATATGATTTTTTATTTTTCCTGGAAATGACAACATTTATAAGTGGTTCTTGAGCAAGTGGTATATCCTTCACCCCAAATAAAGGTGTACTTATTATAATTAGGGAAGAGAATGTGAAGGATTTAAAAATTGTTTATAAAAAGTATGTTTCTTTGTCCAGAAATTGTGTGATTGCTTGCTGTTTAACATTTGTGTTGGAGACTTAGACCAGGACTTCCTTGGAATTCCCATCTGTATTAGACAGAGTAAGCTACCTTAACCTGTAGTAACAATCACTAAATCTTAGTTACTTAAAACAGCAGCAACAACAGTGATTTCTCACTCAGGGTACGTGTCCACAGAAGACTGGCAGCGGGGAGTGGGAAGATGGGGAAATGTTCTAGACTAGTCTCAGTAAGGGAACCAGAATGAGAGAGGTTAATTTTCAAGTGTCCACCCTTAAGTACAAAGAGGAAGGGGATAGCAAATCATGTACAGGCTACTACTGCTTTCACCCAAAAGTGACACAGATTATACTCACTCATTTTTTCCTTTATTTATTTTTTTAAAATAGACTACTTTTTAGAGCAGTTTTAGTTTACAGAAAAATTGTGCCAAAAGTATAGAGTTTCCATACTCCTTCCTCACTCCCACAGTGTCCCTCCCCTCTTATTAACAGCTAGCATTAGTGTGGTATGTGCACTGCAAGGCCAAGAATGAGGGGTGAGCTTGGACCTTAGAGATGAAGTAGCTTAGTAATCAACACTGACAGTAAACACAGTTTTGACTGGTTCCTGTTCCTTATGCTAAACATCTGCTTATGGCAGCTAAAAGTCTCATAGGAAGGCCAAGACCAGAGAAGGAGTAAGATCTAGTACTAGCTCCCTTTTTTATAACTATAAACTACAGGGATCGCACTTTCAATCCCACCAGAAACTCTGCATGGAACTTTTTTTTTTTTTTTAAATCATGACTGAGTAAAAAGATAGTTTGCATTCCCAGCTCTTGCTTCAGGGAGCTGAGAGGTTCCCTGGAGGTATTTGTACTTGGATCACTTGGAAGAACAGCTCTGTAACTGTTCGTTCTCCCAGGGAATCCAGAGGGACTTACTATACATGTCAAGTTCCAAATCATCAAATTCGGCTAAAAAGCCCAAGCACTCATTCATCAACCATCTTTCCTTCTTTTTCTTTGCATTCCTTCCCCTTCTCATTTCTTAGTGTTATCCATTCTCTCTCCTTTCTTTTCCCTGTTTTTAGATTCTTTTCCCTTTCTCTTCTTCCCACTCCTTTACTTTCTTTCACACCAGCTACTCTTCCTCAGGGAGAATGCAGGTGGTGGAAAGACCATGAACTCCTGCATCACAGAGGCCAGGTGTTAAATCCTAATTCTGATATATACTTGCTTTACGATCTTGGGAAGGTTATTTTTCATTTTTCATAAATGGGAATGATAATAGCTAGGATACATGTATTTTGTAAGAAATAAATCAGAGAATGTATATGTAGTGCCTGATAACAGGTCCTTGACAAATACTTGTTTCCATTTCCCCTGTCTTTGTCAAACGCACCCTTAAGCACACCTTTTAAAAAACAACTTAATACTAACCATATGTCCACAGGGCCCTGGGCCAGGCACTTATCTTAGACTCAGCCTGAATTCTGCTCCTACAATTCTGAATTGGTTATTTTAATCTGACCATATTTTATTGAACTTGTTCTGTCTTAATTATTTGGAAACTGGAGAGGTTTAAAATTCAGTTTGTGGCTGTTAGAATTACTGAGCTGGCATAGTTTGACTAAAATAGGGGAAAGTTTACAGCACAAGGGAAAGAAAGGACAGACTCGATTTGGACTCTCCTGGCTGGAATCAGTGACAGGGATCACCAATGATTCAGATGGAAGGTTCAAGTCCTCAGTTGTCATCTGCTCCCTTCCCTGCCAGAACCAGCCTTCAGATACCACTCATCATCATGTGTAAACTTGTCCCATAGCTGGAAAATGGCCGCCAAGGGACCTGGAGGGTGGAAATCACATTTTCCTCTGTCCTCAGTGTTATGACACCTTGCTGGTTATTTACCTTCCAGTCCCTTGGAACCCTTAACTAAAAGTAGTGGCAAAGTCAGCCAGCCAGCAAGTGAATTACCTTCCGAGCCAAGCAACATTGAGGAATTCATAAGTTGTTTTCTCTTCTATCCACTGAATGTTGGCCAGGGTGAGCCTAGCCCTGCATCTTGAAACAGAGCTCCTCATCGTGGCCTAGGTTCAATTAGCTGTCAGCATTCAAGGGAGTCAGTGACACTTCCACTGAAGGGTGGAGGTGAGGCTCCGAGTCCCCATCTTTCCCCTGAAGGAGTGCAGTGGCACCATTGGCCACAGCTAATGAGAGGCCTGAGATGTTCTTTTTATTCTTATGAGCCTTGCGGGGGTGACTGAAAGAAAGAAAATCTAGGAAGCAAAGGAGAATTTTCTACTGGGGGTATCTTTGTGGTTTCAGAGTCCAGAACTCCACAGTGGAGGTTTAAAGAATGCTCATTCTCAAGAGCCAAGGGGCAATTTAAATGTGAGGCCACTTCCTGCTGCTGAGAGGGGGGATATCGTGGGAGGCTATCAGCTGGAATGCTCAAAAATGAAGCTTAAATATTGGAGGATTTTATCAATTTAAATTTTTAAAAAGACTGAAGTGGAAGTTCCAGGATTGGTTTAGCAACTCAAAAATACCATTTAGACCCAGCTCCTTTCCATTTTGCAATTCCTTCCTCTGGTGTGGCATTTCCTGGTTGTAAGATGCTCCTGCCACAGGGCCAAGGATCACATCCTCACATAGCCGCATCCGTGCATGACAAAGGCTTAAGTTCAGATTTGTTTGATGTTATGCATGCCCCCTGGGAAAATCCACTTGATTCAGGTTCATGAGGGGTATAATGCTGGGAGTATCCCTCTTGGACTTGAGGTGTAGCAAGTTTTATTTCCTAGCCATGTCCTGCCTTGAGTAATTATAATATCTAATATTCACTGAGCACTTACTATGTTCCAAGCCAAATACTTTTATAATGAACATTTTAGCCAATTTTCATAACAACTCCATGAGAAAGATAATCCTATTATTGTCCTCTTTTTTTGGATGAGGAAACTAAAGCTTTGAGCAGAGTTTTTCAAATTGTGGTTCTCAATCCATTAGTAGACCCAACTTAGTGGGTCATGACTAGCATTTACAAAAATTTATATAGAATAGAATCAATCAAACAAATAGTAAGTGGGGGCCCCTGGGTGGCTCAGTCGGTTAAGTGGCTGCCTTCGGCTCGGATCATGGTCCCAGAGTCCTGGCATCGAGCCCCGCATCGGGCTCCCTGCTCAATAGGGAGTCTACTTCTCCCTCTGACCCTCCCCCTTCTTGTGCTCTCTCTCACTCTCTCTCTGTCAAATAAATGAATAAAATCTTTAAAAAAACAAAAACAAAAAACAAATAGTAAGTGCTTAGAACAGATCAAGAGTATTGTTTTATTAAATTTTATTTCAATTTATATGACACAACACACACAACACACACACACTAGAATATTATGTTAAATATATTTCTTACTATAAATTGCAGTTAAAAAACATTTGAAAGCCTATACTTCAGAGTTTAAGTAACTTGCCCAAGGTCTTGTGGTAAATTGTGAAACTGTAATTTGAACCCATGCAGTCAGAGACCAGAACCAGGTTCTTAATTGCTCTGCCTTGCTGCCAAGTTAGCCTAGAATGTGGTGAGCCTGGGATGGGGTGTTAGTATGAAGAGGGAAGAGTATGGATGAGAAGCAGCTGGAGAATGGAGGAAAGTCACCAGGCACTCTGAAAACGTTCTATGTTCCTCTTTTACTGGACTTCAGAGTGCAAAGGCTTTAGTAAGTGAATGAGCCAGGGGAGCTCTCTGAGCAGCCCCTGGTGGGGGTGCTGAGAACATCAGTAGCTATGGGTCCTGGTTCCCCAGCACAGTCTTGGTTGCTGCCAGGCATAATTATTAATAGCTACCTCTTGTATTCACAAATCTCTCTTGGTTTAAATAAATAATTAACCTGCTTCCTCTAATGATGCCACTCTTGTAAAGAATTTTAGGACCAGAAGGGACCTTAGTCCAAACCTTGAGATTTTTGGATGAGGAACATGAGAGCTGAGAGGTGAAGTGACATGCCAAAGTCACATCGGGAATGATGGCGAGCCTGAGCCAAAGCCTAGACCCTGGCTCTCAGGCCCATGCTTTCCACTGATGCGGTTTGTGCCATGATTGTGGGCCTTTTAAAAGGTGGTGGATCGCAGGCTGGCAGGAATGCTCTGTATGTGCCCCACTCTGGATGCTCACTTGAAAACCTCAGAGAAGATGTCCCACTTCTCTAGCATCTACTGGGGGCTTCCCAGTGGGGTGGGACCTTCTCAAGGGAGTGCAGGCAAGTGAGAATGGAGAGAAAGAAGGCTGAATGGCCTCTGGGCTTATTTTTCTAAGCACAAGATGAAACTTACATCCAGGCAACTTTTTTTTTTTTTTTTACAAAAATAATTTGAGAATGTTTTCCAGGGCAAAATATACTGTGCAGTCTTTGTGCCCACAGCACCTGTAGGAGGGGGTTGAATTGAAGTTTTGTTCCAGGTCCTGAAAGTTTATGGTCCATTTAGCTGTGAAGCAGAGTTTAATGTTGGCAAACTTTGGTGTTTGTTTTAGTTTCTGAAAGTTGCTAACCATTCTCCCTTTCTTGAGGAAGAGAGCAGGGCTGCAAGGAGAGGCAGGGCCATAATAGGGACAGGGTGGCTGGGGTGGGGGGTGTTTATGTATTGAGTCTTAATGGACCCAGGGACATTTCTGCCTAATGCCATTAGTATGACCGTGTTTTAGCTGGAATCCTGGCACATGGAGCTAATCCAGCAGAGGCCAAGGAACGCAAGGTGTTGTCTGAGCCCCTTCCTTCTGCGACTTTACCAAGCACGGATTTTAATGGACAGCTGCAGCCCCTAGAGCCAAGCACACATTCCTGCAAAAGATGAACATTTCTATTTGCTCAGTCCTGCTCTCCTCTCTTTGTTACCATCTAAACCAGATCCATCACGCCCTCAGTAAATTTGGCAGGAAAGACAGATGGTTTTAGACCTGGCTAAACAGACTCCATTTCTGGAGCTCACGCTAGTAACTGTGGGCCTATGCCATTATGAGGAGCCTGGACAAGAAGTCTAACATGCATCACCTGTCCTGTTCTATGCACTAGGAATAAGTGATATTTCCTCGAGTGTGGAGTACCAACTGGCCTCATTTTGGAATTCTGGAAATAAATTGCTTGTCACACAAACACACAAAAAGCAAGGATTTCATAGGCATATTACAATTATCACAATATGTGTCAGGGTAAGTCTCATGCTCCTACCTCATTACTTTGTCTTTTCCCTTAGTTTCCACTTCACCATGGTCATTCAGGAACTTGATGCCATGCCAGGACTATGGCAAGAACCTCCCATCTCATCTACTTGCCTCTAGACTCTCCCTACTCCTTTTTACTCTATGCCAACCCACCTCACCCTGGCTACCAAAAGGTACAATCTTTTCTGGAAAAGACAAGGTCTTACACATCAGCACCCAAGACATAGATGTCCAACTTATTAAAGAAATAAATCGTAACTCACACGCTATAGTGATGAGTTTGTCCATGTGCAGTGCCTTTGTGGGTTCGTTTCTAACTCCTCTCTATAAGGGAGGGAGCATGATTCAGAGAAAGAGCTCTGATCTATGAGCCAGAAGACTTTGCTTTGAGAGTCATCTGTGCCACCATATGCTAGTTGTTAGGCTATGAACTTTGCTTTCATATCTCATTCATATTATAAATAAGCTGTGATATAGATATTATCCTTATTCCACTTTAAAGAAGAGTTAACTGGCTTTACGGGACCTGCCCAAGGCACACAGATTAATGTTCTCAGACATTCTGAGTCCACTCTGCTTAACCACTCTGCTAAACAGCTATGCAACCCTGGCCAAATTAATAATCTTCAAACTTAACCTCCTCCTGTGTAAAATGAGAAGCCTGAACTCTGGTGATTCTTTTTAAATCCTGTACAACTATTCCATGACTCTGTGCTTCTGCTTCCAGACATCTATAGAAATGCACTGTGCTACTTCAGTGAATTGTGACCTGTGTTCTGAGTTGAAGGCAGGTCGGAGAACCGTAACATTCCATAGGGAAGTGGCACACATTTGCAGCCAACAATTGAAATCCAAACTCTTGGCACAGAGCCAGCCCTGCCCTCCATCTTAAAGCACAGTTGCCTACTGAGTCTGTTTGGCACATTCCTGAATCCTCAATTAGAGGAGGTTAGAAAGGTTAGAAAGGTTATTAGAAAGGTTATTAGAAAGGTTCCCCATTAGAAAGGTTATTACACATGCCCAACTCACTTCTAGGTGAAGAAACTGACCACATCTGGGGTACAATTTGAGGGAAGTGAAGGCCCATCCGCCTGAGATGGGTAGCGGACATTGTTAAAATGACCATGTGATACTAACTAGGGGTACTGGATGATATTTTAAAACTGTACTCATGTGATTTCCCTTCTGTGCTTGGCACTCTTTCTCAGTCATCTTTGAACGCGCTTTTTCTTTGTACACTTTAAATGTTGGATGTTCCCAGGGTGTAGTTCTTAGCCTTTCCCTCTGCCAGGTAGCCACATTCTTTCTCATATCTAGACCTGACTTTCCCTTAAGAGGTCTATTTGAATTTCCACCTAATTTCTAGATATCATTAATTGCTATATCTCTGCCCCCTTCCCCCAGCACTTCAGAGTTCAATATTTCCCAAACTGAACCACCAAGTGGTCTACTATAGAAATAAGTAAAATATTTGTTGAATAAATAAACCCTGAAGAATGAACTAATACATTAAGTATAGATTTAGATGTTAGGTAAATTTTCACATGTTCCTTGGGAACTGGAACTATTTTAGTTCTTAAAAATAAGGGACATGTCTAATTTATTGTTTTATATTTTGGACTATAGGATGGTACCTGAATCATAGTAGGTGACCAAAAAATTTATGTTGAAATTAATGAACTAAATAAAGGAAACCCAGAACTGGTAAGTTTTGAGAGGAGGAAAAATAAAACGGTCCAAATCTTTAAGTGATGCTTGGAGAAGGCAGACCCATGCAGGATGATGCAATATGGGACTTGGCTTGTAGAGTCAACCAGGGACACTGGACCCATGATAAAAAGAATAATGGGGAAGGTCCACCTCGTAGTAAGCAATTAGACTGCTGACTTCACTTGATTGGTTAAGGCCAGCTCAGACTCTTAAGACATTGCCTTTAGCCCTGAAACTTGGAGAGTAAATTATACTTTGGCAAATGTTGAGCCTGGTACAGACTTCCATGAAGACTCACAGAGTTTCCACAATTTCCTTTTACCTCTTCACACCATCATTTTCCCTGGAGAACCAATCACTGAAGTGATCCCGGCTGTTTTTTTGTGGCTCCCAGGGTCCTGAGTACTCAAGAGAGCAAGCTAGGGCATCTAGCCATGTAAACACTTATAGAAAAGCTCTTGGAAAATATATTTTTTCCCCTCTCATAACTGGTCCTGATGAGCTGGCAGCTGGCTTGCAGACACACAAGGTGAGACATTCCAACTTTGAAGATGTCCAGTTGAGTCAGATGTGCTGTAATGCATCCATATCTCCTGATGTCCGAATCAGGAGTCTTTATCCCAGGCAAATATCTCATATCCGAAAAATGAGTTCTCTTGGCAGGCAGTGGGATGCTCTGGGGCTAGGGTAGGGGAGACTGAGTGTTGGGATCTGTGAATTTTATGACTGCTGACTTGGGACAATTGTCTTTGAGATGTAGACTCTCCTTTTTGGTTTACAAGTATTCCTCCTCAAAGTCAGTATTTCCCTTAACAGAAAATTTCTCCACCAGTAATGAGAAAATGTGGATAGTTAAGAGGGTCCATGTGTATGTTAGCAGCAAGGGAAGGAGGCTGGATTTAGCCTTAGGCTGAGGGTAGGTGGGCAGTGGGGTTTCAGATATAATGGGGGACTTGGTTACCAATACTAGAAGCTGGTCAGAAATACAGAGTGGTAGGGTGGGGGAGGTGGTAGAGTGAAGGGTGGTCTCCATATAGAGGTGAATCTAGTTACGGTAGGGTTAGCTCCTGGGTCTCAGCAGTGGAGGTGACTTTAGGAAGCCAAATATCAACTCATTGGTCATGGCTGAGTGAGTGGTTTAAGTCTAACACTTGGGGATGGGGTTGAGGTTAACTCTTTTCTGCCCTTGCTAGAATTACTGCAGGAAATGCCATAAATTGACCTTTAGTTGGCGTGTACTGGGGCATCAGTTGTGAGAAGTTAGGAAGCGCAGAGGAAGATGGCTTGAATTATGCATGGACCAATCCCTCCTGGATTTATTTTCCATCTATCATATTCAATCTGTCCATTTCTCTTTGGTTGTCCCTTGAAAGCCATCTTTTCTTCTGTCAGCTGCTTATGCTCAGGGTCTAGGTCTAGCTTCCTTAATTCGGATCCTCAAGGACATCTCTACATCTCCTTCACACCTGCTACCAAAGTATGTCTATGTCTTCCTATAACTCTCCTTTGTCTCTAATACTTTGCCTTTTGAAGCACAAGCTGTTAATCTTACCAAAAGGAGACAGAGAAACATTTCAATTTTATCTATAACTCTATTGTAGAATAGTTTCTAACATAGCTAGAATTATAGCCTATTTTAATTTTTCCTTTCTTAGACTCCTGAGTTATACTAAACACTGAAAGCCAGACATATTATCATTTAGAGAAATTTAATTTCAATGAATTCAAATATTTCCCTTTTGGTGCATTACCCATTTTATTTAGGAAAATATTTTGTATTGCAATGTCATAAGAATGTTCTCTTATATTTTCCAAAATACATTTTATTTTAGTTTTGGAGGTCATATGACTTTATTTTCCAAAATACATTTTAAAATTGCTTTTTACATTTAAGTCTTTATGTGGATATTTTTATGTATGGTATAACGTAGGAAATTAATTTTAATTTTCTTTTAATCTGGGTAGCTAGTTGTCTCAGCACCAGTTTTTGAATTTGCCTTCTTTTCTCTAGTGATATGTTATAAATTAAAACTCCATATATGTGTGAGTCTGTTTCTAAACTTTCCCTTCTATTCTGTTAATCGACTATTTGTCTATCTCTGGGCCAGTACCACATTCTGTTAGCTATTATAACGTGAAATTAAATCTTCAATGTGGTATATATATACAATGGAATATTATGCAGCCATCAAAAGGAATGAAATCTTGCCATTTGCAACGATGTGGATGGAACTGGAGGGTATTATGCTGAGCGAAATACGTCAATCAGAGAAAGACACATATCATATGATCTCACTGATAGGAGGAATTCTTAATCTCAGGAAACAAACTGAGGGTTGCTGGAGTGGTGGGGGGTGGGAGGGATGGGGTGGCTGGGTGATAGACATTGGGGAGGGTATGTGCTATGGTGAGCGCTGTGAATTGTGTAAGACTGTTGAATCACAGATCTGTACCTCTGAAACAAATAATACATTATATGTTAAAAAAAAAAAAGAAGATAGCAGGAAGGGAAAAATGAAGGGGGGAAAATTGGAGGGGGAGACGAACCATGAGAGATGATGGACTCTGAGAAACAAACTGAGGGTTCTAGAGGGTAGGAGGGTGGGGGGATGGGTTAGCCTGGTGATGGGTATTAAAGAGGGCACATACTGAATGGAGCACTGGGTGTTATGCACAAACAATGAATCATGGAACACTACATCAAAAACTAGTGATGTAATGCATGGTGATTAACATAACATAATAAATTTAATTTAATTTAAAAAAGAAATCAAATCTTCATTTTTGATAGGGTCTTTCTCTTGCCTTTCTGCCAACAACATATATTTATAGGGTTACATTGAGTTTATACATCAACTTAGGGGTGAACTGACTTCTTTGTGATAGTGATTCTTCTTATTCATGAATATGTTATATCATTCCCTTTATTTAGGTCTTCTCTAATACCATTTAATGAAATAGTTTTATATTTTTCCATAAAATCTGCACTTTTGTTAGATTTATTGCAAAGTAACATATATTTAATGGAACCTTAATTAAAATTATGTTTTCTGCACAGCAAAGGAAACAGTCAACAAAACTAAGAGGCACCCACGGAATGGGAAAAGATATTTGCAAATGACATTACAGATAAAGGGCTGATATCCAAGATCTATAAAGAACTTCTCAAACTCAGCACTCAAAAAACAAATAATCCAGTCAAAAAATGGGCAGAAGACATAAACAGACACTTCCCCAAAGAAGGCATACAAATGGCTAACAGACACATGAAAAATGCTCCACATCACTAGCTATCACGGAAATACAAATCAAAACCACAATGAGATACCACCTTACACCAATTAGAATGGCAAAAATTAACAAAACAGGGAACAGATGTTGGCGAGGATGAGGAGAAAGGGAAAACCTCTTACACTGTTGGTGGGAATGCCAGCTGGTACAGCCACTCTGGAAAACAGTATGGAGGTTCCTCAAGATGTTAAAAATAGAGCTACCCTACAACCCAGCAACTGCACTACTAGGTATTTACCCCAAAGATACAAATGTAGTGAAAAGAAGGGGCACGTGTACCCCAATGTTCATGGCAGCCATGTCCACAATAGCCAAACTGTGGAAGGAGCCGAGATGCCCTTCAATAGATGAATGGATAAAGAAGATGTGGTTCATATATACAATGGAATATTATTCAGCCACCAGAAGTGATGAATACCCACCATTTGCATCGACATGGATAGAACTGGAGGGGACTATGCTAAGTGAAGTAAGTCAAGCAGAGAAAGACAATTATCATATGGTTTCACTCATATGTGGAACATAAGCAATAGCACTGAGGACCATAGGGGAAGGGAGGGAAATCTGAAGGTGGAGAACTCAGAGAGGGAGATGAACCATGAGAGACTATGGACAATGGGAAACAGACTGAAGGTTTTCAAGGGGAGGGGGTGGGGGGAGGAGGTAACAGGGTGATGGGTATTAAGGAAGGCACATCCTGTGATGAGCACTGGGTGTTATACGTAACATGAATCATTGAACACTGCATAAAAGCCTAATGATGTACTATACAGTGGCTAACTGAACATAATAAAAAAATAAAAGTAAATAAAATTATGTTTTCCAACTATTTGTTGTTAGTGTATAAAATTGCAATTGACTCTTATGTAATGATACTGTTACCTTTTTGGGGTTTTCTATAGGAGTAATTATATCATCTGTAAGTAATGAGAGTTTTGTTTCTACCTTCCTAATCCTTAGACCTCTTTTTTTTTCTTACTGTGTAAGCTGGGTCCTCTAGTAAATGATCTTTAAATTCATGGCCATAAACCTCAGATGAGTATCAGTGCAATCATATGATATCCCATTTATTCTCCCATTCTCCTAGAAGACTATTTCATACCTTCTCTTTCTTCAAATCTCCAAGATCTGCTCCTCTTTCTGAACCTTCACCCAATAACTTTTTTTTTTCTAATTCACTGGAAAAAAACATTGAAGCAATCAGAAGAGAACTTCCACAGACTCTCAACCCCAAATCCTCCACCCACCCTGTGTCTGTGTCCATATATTCTGCTTCCCTGCAGGTTACCATAGAGGATGCATTCCTAGGATAAACTCAACTTGATTATGATGCACAGTCCTTCCTATATTTGGATTTGGTTGGCAAATATTTTGTTTAGGATTTCATCACTGTTCTTAAGAGACTGGCTTGCGATCTTCCCTTCTCATACTTTTCTTGTCAAATGTTGGCATCCATATTTATTCTAGCTCCATGAAGTCAGATAAGGTGCAGTCCCCCTTTTTCTATTCTCTGGAAGAATTTAAGACTGAAATGACTTGTTTCTTGAATATTTGGCAGAACTTGCTGGTAGAACCATTTGATGTTTCTCAAAAAAATTGTAACTGCTGATTTATTTATTTTTTTAATGAGCTGTCTTTGTTGAGTCCATTTTGGTGAGATACATTTTTCTAGGAATTTGACTATTTCAACTAAGTTTTCAAATATATTGTCATAACGTTATTTATAATACTCTTAATATCCTTTGAATATCTGCAGTATTTTTGGTTATATCTACATTTCCATTCCTAATATTAGTTATTAGTACCTTCTTTCTTTTTTAATGTTCATCATGGTGGAGACTATTTTGCTCAAAAAAGCCCTGAACCAAAAAAACAAACCAACTTTGGACCTCTCTTTTATAAGTTTATTTATATTGCATTAATTTCTGCTGTAATTATTTCCTTCTTCAACTTTTTAGTGGGTGCTTACCACCACATTAAGTTTCATTCCCTTTTTCCCCCAATACATGGATTTAAGACTATAATTTTTTCTTTAAATGCTGCTTTGACTGCATCCAACATGTTTTGAAGGGTAGTATTACATATCATTTAGTTCTGTCTTTTATAACTTAAATTATATTACTTTGGCCCATGCATGATGACTCTTCACATTTACTCAGGTCTTTTGGTTTTGTTTTGTTTTGTTTAAGATTTTATTTATTTGAGAGAGAGACAGCATGAGAGGGGAGAGGGTCAGAGGGAGAAGCAGGCTCCCCGCTGAGCCAGGAGCCCAATGTGGGACTCAATCCCAGGACTCTGGGATCATAACCTGAGCCGAAGGCAGTCGCTTAACAAACTGAGCCACCCAGGCACCCCTCAGGTCTTTTAGTTTTGTTTAAACTTCTGTCTTTCTATAATTTTCTCCACCAATACTACACATCTTTTATTACTTGTACTCCTAGGTTTTTTTATTTATTTTTTATTTTTTTAAAGATTTTATTTATTATTTATTTGACACAGAAAGACACAGCGAGAGAGGGAACACAAGCAGGGGGAGTGGGAGAGGGAGAAGCAGGCTTCCTGCAGAGCAGGGAGCCCGATGTGGGACTCGATCCCGGGACTCCAGGATCATGACCTGAGCCGAAGGCAGTCGCTTAACCAACTGAGCCACCCAGGCGCCCTCCTAGGTTTTTTTTAGAGTATCACTCTCAAGTATGTTATCTTTATGCCATTTTCTAATTACTTATTGGTAGTGAATGGCTATACTGTTGATTTTTTTTTTTTAAAACTAAGGTATAACTGACATATAATGACTCAATTATATTGCGAAATGATCACCACAATAAATCTAGTTAACAATACTATTAAAAAATTCTGGGGATTAAGGAGTGCACTTGTGGTGAACACTGAGTAATGTATGGAATTGATGATCACTGTACTACATACCTGAAACTAATAGGCCACTGTATGTTAACAATACTGGAATTAAAATAAAATAAAAACTATTGATTTTTGTATGTTGATCTATATCTAGCAATTTTGCTGCATTCTCTTATTACTTGTACTTGTTTGTCATTGGATTTTCTATGTTCATTGCCATGTCATCTGAAAATGGGGCCAGTCTTTTCTGTTCCTTTCTAATTCTTACATGTATCTTTTATTATTACTGTTATTATTATTTTGGCTTGTCTTCTAATACAATGCAATAAAGGTGGTGAAAGTGGCACCTCTCTATCTTTTTCCCGAGTGTGATGGAAATCTTTCTGAAGTTTTACTGGTGTTTAACATCCGTTTCACGTTCCTACAAAAGTGTGTGTGTGTGCCTGTGTACCTGTGTGTGTGTGTGTGTGTGTAGTACTTCAGAGCCTATAGAACCCCAGATGACCTTTCCTAGGCTGCCTTCCATCCTGGATGTGATTTTCAAACTGGACAACTGGATGTGCCTGCATACCTTTGAAAAAGCATGCAAGTTTTCCTTAAAGCTACAGAAAAAACCAGAGAACTCCAAGCCACACCCTGGTGCCCGCACAGATAAAGAATCTGCTCCGTGGCCTGAGCCCACCACGGCCACGTGGGTCTTGACTACACTTATTAAAACCACCTGTTCTTCCTCCGCCTGAAGCACACTGCACCTTCCTAAGCCAGGAGAATTCAGGTACCAGTTCATATTCTGAGTTTCCTCTTAGACAGAAAAGCAAAGAATAAAAGGAAAAAGAGTAAATGTTTTTCTTTATAATGTCTATATTGTTGTTCAGAAATAAATTTCCATTACTTAAAAAATAAAATATACATGAGCAAAAAGAAGGAAATAAAAACTACTGATAACGCTTCCTCCCAGGGATAACCCTCTGTTAAATTCTTCATTCTTTTTCTATATTGCTAAATTAATTAAACAAGGACAGTAGACTGAGGTGGCTCTAATGTCCTAGGAGCCTCGGTAAGCAAACTAAAATCTCAGCCTCTAAAGGCCTCAAGGTTATGAAATCAAAATACTAAGGACAACCAGTTACAATCAACTAGGCTTTAAGCTATAGTCAATCAGCAATTTCTTTATCTTGCTTCAAGGTTTCTCTACTAAATTCTCCCAGCTCCTGCCCCTGGAGTACCCTTAGTCACTTCTGGTCTAGTGCTGCCAGGCTCTTTTCAATTTTTGCTCAAACTCTTAAACTTTTTAAATGCCTCAGTATATCTTTGAACAGTTCACAGTATGAACATTTTTCTTAAGCCATCTGATTTTTATCAGCCTCCTGCAGTGCAATCTTCAGTGTTCTGTTGGTGAGTAGTATGTCTCAGAGAAGATGCCACTCAAATCCTACATGACTGCTGGGTAAAGTGTCTGGAGGGAAAAATAGCTGTGCCTATCTAATTCTCTAGAAGAGACCTCCAACTTTGGGCTGCTTGGATGCTTACTCAGTCGGTGGCACTTCAACTCATTTATTATAAAATTGAAACATCCACTAAGAACCGTAAAGGGAGAAATACTTGGAGATAATTCACATCAACATTTTCCTGGGCCCAGACCTAGACATAAGTCATAGAAAACAGTCACTATCTGACAACCAAATGAAGATGTGAGCCTGGATAATAGTCATGTCACCAAATGAGAGCTGAATTCATATTGTCCTTCCCTCCCCAGTTTGACAACGAGTAACTTTGCAAACACTGAAAAGAAAGTATCAGAACAATAGGATGGGTCACTTTTTCCATGGGAGTGAAGGGGAAAGGCATATTTTTCCTCTTATTATTTTGCATTTTGCCAGTGCAGTTTCACAATGGAAGGACTCAGAACTTTGTTTTCCTAGACCAACAATCTCCCCACAAAAGCCTGATGAACTTTAGCTGCAGCTCCGGCTAAGCCTTTGAGGCAGAACCATTTAGTTGACTCCTGATGGTTGAGAGATGCCAACATAACTGAGCTGTCTTCCAGTGAGAATTCTGTCCAAGAATCTAGGCTCTCTGTGACTGAAACAAAAATTGCTTTCTGACAAGGATGTTATGTTTAGAGACATTCTGTTAATCTGTTCGTCATTTATAATGGTGTTAAGGACATGAAGCTCACAGTAAACTGGATCAAGAGTAAATTTTACTGGCACTTTCTAGTAGTTATAAAAGCCCTGTGTCTTATCAGGCCAATTTTTGTTTCCTCCAGTCTCCATCCCCACAAGTGATATGCAAGCACTGTCCTGGGGAAATGGAGTTAATGGTGGGCTCTGTGTAATGACCACAGTCTTTCCTGGTCCAAATGCTCCCTGTTTCCATCTTTCTCTTCTTCATAAAGTGGGTGATTTCCCTCTTGGAATAATATGTGGATTTCTCATTGTTCTCAAAGTAGAAGATATGTGACTGTTCCCTTCTTTGTCCAAAATAGAAGGGAAGGCCAAGTCATCTCTCATTAGTGTTGAGCTGAGTCTTGGCTTCTGGTCCATAGTTCTTTCAGTAAGAAGAACAATTTATCATTGACTTCTATTCTAAAGATCAGAAGAGTTTTCTGACTTTCTCTCAGGTATGTGGCTCTTCTTGATGGCTTTTTATGCTCACAATCCCCTTCTCCCGCCTCCATTCCCAACCACTTTCTCCCTACTAACAGTTTCAAGATAAGGCTCATAGAACATAGAGATATTTTTTGTTATTCATAACCATACTTTGTTTCAAGGACACTGTAGAAGGGCCTAGATGAAAGAAGGAGAGTGTTGTGTAGTGTACTAACTGAAAAGAGTAAGAGCCAGATGAAACATGGGATGACAGAAAATAGTATCAGTAGTAATATACCAATCTGCATCCAGGATGCACACTCATGTCATTGGCCAGAGAAGAGAAATCAGCTTTCAAAGGATCTGTTAGCCAGGGTTCCTATTTTTTAAAAATAGGAGGTTATTTCTCACTCACAAAACCCTTGGATACTTGGTGGGGAGCATTCTAGTGATAATTCAGGAACCCAGGTTCATCCTGCCTCTGGATTCTGACCTCTTCCACATCCACAAAGAATTCTCTATTCATCTGATGACTGGGGAAGGATTGAGAGCATTGCATATGGGAGGGCTTTATCAGCTAGGCCTGTAAATAGTGTGCATCACTTCTGCCAATATTCCAATGGCTAAGATTCTGTCACATGGTCACATATTACTGCAAAGGAGACTGGAAAATATAGTTTACTTGTATGTCCAGGAGAAAATGGAAATGAGTTTTGCTGACATATGGCAGAGGATAAAGATACTTTTTACGATAATTGTAGAAATGAAAGAATCTCAGTGAGCTTGCCATTTAATGCCACATCATTATTTCCTATCCCTATTTGTCTTTCGGCTCTTGGTTCTGAGTCTACACTTTTCTAGCTGGGAATACATTTAATTAATCTCAGAGAGCTATGTGCCTTTCACACTGGGGGATTTTCCTTTCCTGAGTCTTTAGTAGGTCTTATGAAAGATGTCACTGAGATACTTCACCAGTCATACTTGGCTGTTAGAAATAAAGAAAGAAGCAGGAGACATGATTTCCTTCTTTTGCACACTTTCACAATTGCTTTGACAAGTTGAGATGAGTAGGCATGAAGCAAGTAGAGAACATCTCATAATATTAGATGGTAAAAGTCTGGTGGCTTAGTCTATGTGATGTGGACTGTTCACACCATCATAGCTACTGTTCACACCATCAAGCTACATAGGCTTGGTCTATGTGATGTGGACTGTTCACACCATCATAGCTACACACACATATAATAGTGTGTTAAAACTTTTTTATACAAAGATGGGGTGTTAGTCCTTTAAGGGTCTTCATATACTTTTTTTTTTTTCCCTTGAAACATGCCTCACCCTAGGCAAGCTCTTGGCTGTGTGTCAGTGAAATAACTATGTGGGTCACCCTAACTACTTCTACCTGCTAACTAAAATAAATTGATTTCACAATCTTTTGTTTTTAAAGATTTTATTTATTTATTTGGCAGAGAGAGACAGTGAGAGAGGGAACACAAGCAGGGGGAGTGGGAGAGGGAGAAGCAGGCTTCCCGCTGAGCAGGGAGCCTGATGCGGGGCTCAATCCCAGGACCCTGGGATCATGACCTGAGCCGAAGGCAGACACTTAACCAACTGAGCCACCCAGGAGCCCCTGATTTCACAATCTTGACTGGCTGAATGCTTGTTCTTGTAGCTAAGGAATCCAATTTTTGCATCCTTGTAAAGAATATAAATCAGGCAAAAAGACTGGAGAAAACCAGGAGAGTTGATTCAGGCCAATAGTTTAGTGTCTGCATGTGCACATATGTACACACTTGCATGCACATGCTTTTCTTTTTTTTGTCAGGGAGAGAAGGAGAGAGTCCTATCTCAATTCAAATTCCAAGTTTTCAGGAAACTCTTCTCACAGGAATTCTTAGATGAACTTTAGGTGAAGGTGAAGAAATAATAAGAAAACTTAAAAATATAAAAGGAATAAGAGAACTAAAAGATAGATCACTACATCCTGTCCCCTTTCTGCCCCCATTATGGAATCTTTCCCTACCTGAGGGTCAGAAAGGGAGGGTATTGGATGACGCTCAGGAATAGACAAGTGAGTGTCTCCACTGACGTGGTAACTGTGCTACTATTTCCCAAGACTCAGGATTCCTCAGGTTTGCCATCACAAGCAGGTGACTAAAGAGAATTCTTTGGCTTTGCATAGGCCTGGCTAAAGCTCTGTTATTGGAAACTCTCTGAGGTGTTCATGCAGAAAAAGCTTTTTTTTTCCCCCCATGATTTATGAGATTCCAAATGCCACCACTAGCATTGGATGATTAAATTGGGACATTTGTTTGAACTGCATCAACAGGGTTACATACTGCCCTGAGGGCCTCAGGTGGACATTGCATGCCATTGCCATCATCACTTGGACATCACCAGCAGGAAATATCAGAAGCCTCCCAAGACAGTCTGTACTCCTGAGGTTTCCAGAGAGGCCCTGGCAGACAATAGTCAGCTTTGTCTGGATTGGTACCTGGGCCTGGAAGTCTCTAAAGCTCAGAGCTCCACCATGGTGGAAAAGGGCTGGGTGAGTGCCCTGAAGCAGCATTAGCAAGAACAGAATATCTATACCTGTCAGATGCCCTGTGTCAGAGGTGACTGTGACTGCTGCCTCCTCATTGATCAGATTAGCCAGGCACTCACTGGTGTTGAGTTGCAAATGTCTGGATTTTGCTTCCCCTGGCAGTAGCTCCTGGGATAGGAGAGAAAACAGCTTATAAATTCTTTAACGATTCTTAGAGCCAAGGGCAGCTTACAGACTGGATTTTCAAGCAATGTTATTTAAAAGGTTCCAGGGGACATAAAGGTAAATAGCTTGAAAAATAGGTGGAAAGTTCTTTCCTCCTCCAAGAACATTTCACAGATTGAATCGACCCCTAATGAATCCTTGGGATTCTGAGGCATAGTGGTACACACTGTGCTGGGACATCTTAATCTAGCTTCTTGTACAGCCCTACCTTATCAACGAGGTTTACCATTCAGTTTCACTGCATGTTTCTCCTGGGAAGAAAGATTTGGAAATCAGGTTTTTATAATTCCTTTCTTTTTCCTTCTTTCTTTCTTTTGATCAGATATCTCAATAACTTGAAATGTCCTTGGGGATGTCTGAGGATGTGTGAAGACAAATGAACAGAGAGTAGTCTTCTCTGAAGATGTTCAAGGAGAAGGTGAGTAGTCACTCAGAGGAAGATGCAAGCTCCAGCTGGAAGGATGGACAAGGTGACCTAATACCTCTGCTAGTCCTAAAATTCTACTATTTTTATTTAGTTTATATCTGTTTGAATATTTGGAAATGAGTACATTGTCTTTTTAATGGATATGTAGATAGATTCTGGGAAAAGCATTAATTTTGTCATACATATTCCCCACAGAAACCTATAATCAAATTGGGTTATTCTTTCATTGACATGGTGCCTATAAACCTGTATTTTGTGGGCAGTTCTGATTTCAAACTTCCTCATTTCTCTTCTCTGAGTGCACTTTTGCTTGATACATGATCTGTTCTGATTTGAGATTCAATATTGACAATGTACTGGCAAGGCAAGGAGGTGTCAGTGATGAAAAGAGCAAGCCATTATGTGTAGACGCTTTGCAGAAGAGATTAGATTTCCTAACACCTTAGATAATTTTGAGTTCCTTCAAATATTTCAGTCCAGAAGACTTTTTCCCTCAGTGCTTTTTTCTTGATAAAAAAGACTCCACACCAAACTGTCCATGTGATGATTGTGGATTTAACCACTATTTGCCATTACTTGGGAGTGAATTTCCCTGGCTTCATACATACATGGCATAGCAAATTCTTGGGCCAGTTTCCATGGCTGCCATGGGACCAGCCATAATGCTTGATTCCTATAGGTAGAGAGATGGTACTGGAATGATGAGCTGGTCAATGTCTTCTGCTTCAATCTTCTATTGTGGTCCTGGATGTCATGGGTGCCTTTTGTTGACCTCACCCTATTCCTAAGGAAATCTTTGATTTTTCCACCTCCCTTTCTTTCATTTTTGGTCAGCTAAAAGTTGGATTTCTCAATCAAACCTCCAAAATAGCACTTATCAGCAGAAACCCCTGAAAAGGAAGACTTGTCTTTTTCCTTGTCCACTCAATAAGCAACTGCTGTTTTCAGGTCATCTGATACAGAAAGTAAAATATTGAGGTTTGTGGATGAGAAGGCAGAGTCAGATATCACTGAAGAAAGTCCATGTTTTGCAACAAATATTTAATACACATTTAGTAGAATATAATTCTGGGGCACCAGGTGACTCAGTCGGTTAAGCATCCTGACTCTTGATTTTGGCTCAGGACAGGATCTCAGGGCCATGAGACTGAGTCCGTGTTGGGCTCTGTGCTCAGTGTGGAGTTTGCTTGGGATTCTCTCTCTCTCATTCTCTCTGCCCCTCCCCCACTCACTCACACGTACTCTCTCTCAAATAAATAAATCTTAAAAAAAAGAATACAATTCTAATGAGGTTAGGGATCTTTGTCTATTTTACTCACTGATACATCCTGGGCACCTTAGACAATCAATTAGTGTACTTCATATAACTCTGCCAGGCCATGTCTATAGGAAACACACTTTTACAGAGGCAAATGGGGAGGGAGGAGACATATTCAAAAGATTTTATAGAGATAAGTTTAAAATGCATTTGAAACATTGAGGAGAACATGATTGATACTTTTGAGGGCTGTGGCAGCTGCAGAGAGTAGCAAAAATTGTCACTGTATGTTTAAGGACAGGTTCTCTTTTAGGGAGTCAGGACATCACACATTGGGGAACCTGAAGAAACAGAGCCATGTGACTGCATGTTGTGTTTTAAAATGGGTTAACTACAATATAGGTTTCCCTAGTCTTCCTTTACATCATTTATCCATAATTTTCTATCTCTGTCATCTATCCAATCCATCCATCCATCCATCCATCCATCCATCCATACTGAAGTCAACAAAGGTGTTTATTGAGCATCAGCTAGGTGTTAAATAATTCTAGCCCATGAGAACACAGCAGTGAGTGGGTGAAATGAAATCTCTGCCCTCAGGAGGCTTACATTCTAGTGAGGGGAGAGACAACTAATGAATAAGTTTAATAAAGGATGATAAAAGTTATTATTATTTTGTAGGAAAAGCTGCTGGAGAATATCTATCACCTGCTGAATGACATATCCAGATAAGTAGAATTTACATGCTCTTTGGAGTTACAGAGCTTTCTATGAACGTACTTTGGGTGGAGTGATCATGAATGTCAGCTTGGCTCAGCTGACTTGTAGTAAGAGTAAAAAAGCCTTTGACGGTTGCATTGCAGGTATTTATAGATTTTTCTTGCTCTATTTTATACTTCTTTTTGCTGCTGATGAAGTACGCTCTAAAGGGAGTCCCGTTAAACACAGTCAGTGCTCCAACTGGTCTAGAAGTCTGTTACATATTAAATGTTTTATAGCTGAACTTTATTACACTCAAACTTCACAGAGACATTTATTAACCTTATTGCATTCTGATATGAAATGAGCCCACAAAGGTATTTATGATTTTATGGGAATGGAACTTTTCATTGTATGGAACTTTCACAGAGCTGTTGAACTCTAGAGTTCAAAGTGATTTTGCAAATGTTAATTTCTCTAGGGAATCTTTGGGACCTTAAAAAATTGCTGATGACTTCTACATCTTGCATCTAATTTTTTTTTTTTCATTTGGAAAACATGTACAGTTGTCTCAGTAAAAGGAATGTGTGGAGTTTGTGGTTAACGCTGTATTCATGCCATGGTAAGAAGAGAGACCCTGTTTATTGCTGCAGGAGACATATAAGGAAAATAAAAGGAGGAAAGTATCATTTAATAGATAAACAGTCATGCCCAGCTTGACATTTTTCTAACCCCTTCAAGGACACACATTCCTGCAATTCTGTGAGTCAGTCTTTAAAATATATTTGGAAGATTAACTATTAACTTGCCTTAGTAAGGAGATTCTCTGCAAAGCCAAGCAGTAGAAACTGCAGTCTTTCCAAGTTTCATTCACTCATGATTCATTCATTCATGTTCACTGAATTCTTAACTTTGTATCAGACACTGTTCTAAGTACAGGTGATAGAAAAAAGACATAATTTTCAAGGAGTTTATGGTCATTCCCAGATGACTAAGCCAAGACTTATGATATGCATAGACTGCTATCTAATTACAGATGAGAAATATCTAAATTAGAGTGTGTTGTGTATACGGCATGTTGACACGGGGTGACATCAGTAGAGACTTTTGGGAGGCAGCAACACCTGAATTGGGTCTTTAGGACTGAATAAGAGTTAGGCAGAGAAATGTTATTTGTGCACATTGCCGCAGTAGGTAGGGGAGGGATATATACACATTCTGAGATAGCCTGAAAGACCTGCTTAGAAAAGTGGAACCCAGAATGAGGGTATACTTCCCACGGGTATGAGCCACCTAAACTTGGCTCTTAAGTATGTAATCATCATATTATCTCACTGTGCTTATTTGTTATCACTGTAATAGTCTTAATATTTCACATGGTATCTATGATTTATACATTATTTTCATGTGTATTACAGAATTTAATCTTTATAGCAGCCTGGTAAAATGGGTATTATTGTTACTTTATAGATAAAGAAATGAATCAAAGAGATATCAAGTGACCTTACCCAAGATTACATAGTCAGAGTGTGCCTTACCTGAGCCAGGAAAGAAGCCCTTACAACTCATATTCTGAGCTTACCTATGGTATCACAGGACCTTTAATAGGTTACTTTTATTGATTGATTCAATATGTATTCATTCAATAGTGCATGTATGCATATATTTATTCAATATGCATTTATTGACCATGTTTTCTATGCCAGGCAGGCATTGTTCTAGATTCTGGGTTATAACAGTTAACAAAAAGGTAATTTAAGATGAGATAGATACTATAAAAGTAAACATGACAGTATGAGAGTGATTGGAGGTGCAGACTATATTTTAGATGGTTGATTTTATTTCCTTGGTCCTCCAATTATACCCAGGATTTATTTCTCTCTGGGTGCTCACATGATGTATGTTATTCAGCAAAAATTTACTAGGCATATCTATGTATAAATCACCATGTGAGACTCTTCAATTATTTTTGTCAGTTTAGAAGTAATAAAGGGAGCTTCCATTTGTCATGCGACGAGCATGTGTCACATTCTTTGGCAGACAGCTTATAAGTCTCATTTTGGGGATGCTGGTGGAGTCTTTCAAAGTACCAGGATTCTCCCCTAGCTGATTCTTTTGTTTCTTGGAAGGTGTATTGACCATCATCCTCTCAGAGGTAGGAGACATATCCTGGGATGACTGTCTGTTTCTGCTGCTTATATGTCCTCTCATCAGCTGTCCTATATAAATATCCATTCAAAGTTCTTTCTCTGTAGAGCCCAGTTCCTTTCCAAAACTTAAATGTTGGCAAGAATGCCTCATTATTATTAAATATCTCACTGGGGATGATGGAAAAATGATCAACAAATAAGGTTTGTCACAACTAAGGTAGTCACACAGGATACCCTCCAAGCACATTATAGGATCACACGCATCCCAAAGTATGATCAGCACCATGCACTTGGAATCACACTGCTCTCCACTGTACCACACTGGACACTCCAATATTAGAGTACAAGTCTGACAACAGGACTATGTACAAGGCTCTTGAAGGAGCATGGCAGCCCCAGCTGGGGTGGGGAAGGCTCCCTTGTTCCATTTTAGCAATCTAGATGTCTTTACCAGTTAGCTGATTATCTCTTGGAAGTCTAAAAGAACTGAGCTTGAATGGATTAAAGACGAGCCTATAAGACATCGCAGAATGGACTTAACAGTTGGAGTCCTGGAGGAGGTGACACTGTGAGATCACTGGACCAGGAGGGGAGCCCTGGGTGCTTTTAGGCAAATCCCTCCTTCTGGATTAGTCTTTGGGACTGGTGCAGTGTTTTGGCTTTGAAGTAAGTGAGAGTTCCCAGCACACAGAGTTTATTCCATTGACTAGCTATTCGACTTTGGGCAGGCCACTTTAGCTTTATGAGGCAGTTTCTGCATCTTAAAAAAATTTAAAAAATTTAAAAAATAAAATGGAATTAGAACACTTATCTCATGGTTTTGTTTTGGGTTTTTTTGTTTTTGAGGTTGAAATAAGATAATAAATGCTGTCTTAATTGGGCTTTAAAAAAAATTTTTTTTACTATGTTATGTTAATCACCACACATTACATCATTAGTTTTTGATGTAGTGTTCCATGATTCATTGTTTGCGTATAACACCCAGTGCTCCATGCAGAACGTGCCCTCTTTAATACCCATCACCGGGCTAACCCATCCTCCCACTCCCCTCCCCTCTAGACCCTCAGTTTGTTTCTCAGAGTCCATAGTCTCTCATGGTTTGTTATGCTGAGCGAAATAAGTCAAACAGAGAAAGACATGTATCACATGACCTCACTGATATGAGGAATTCTTAATCTCGGGAAACAAACTGAGGGTTGCTGGAGTGGGGGGTGGCGTGGGAGGGATGGGGTGACTGGGTGATAGACACTGGGGAGGGTATGCGCTCTGGTAAGCACTGTGAATTGTGCAAGACTGTTGAATCACAGACCTGTACCTCTGAAACAAATACTACATTATATGTAATTGGGCTTTTTAAAGAGGTGTGTAGGTTTGCTTCGACATTGGCAATTTGTTGCACAGATGCTCTGGAATGTGAGTTATTATGGGGAATGTCAGCAGCAGCCCAGTCCCTCTGATTCTGAAGGATTCACAAAAATCAGCATCAGCAGAGTAACTGCTTCACTTGCAACAGCACTTGGACCTTTAAGTGATCCAGGGATTTTGTGTTCACCGGGTATTTATACTCCTCCAAATATGGGATGTGATTTGGGTTTTGCTCCTTTGATGTGGAACATCCTGGTGTGGCAACATGTGAACCATCTTTGAGCTAAGGGCCCGCCTTATTTATAGCATATGTAGGCATATATGTGTAGGGTTACTTTGGTCTGTACTCCGATTCCTGCTTCAATCACTAATACAGGGCTAGTTGCACCCACAGTGTAAGTCTGGGCCTTAGAACTTCAAAGGGCATATGGTTGTAATAGGTATTGTGAGGTTTAAAGATGTGTTAGAGGATGTAATAGGGATATGATACATCATAGCCATATATGTAAACAGTCCCTACAAAACTGAAGCTTAGATAATGACCTAAAGACTAAGCTGTGGGGTATTGAGGAATAAGAGCCACTATAGAAAAACGTGGCAAGCAGCCAGGCCCCACAAGGCTCCAGTGTGGCCACAACAGTCCAGGATACTCACACACCCCAAAGGGAGGAGAGCACTGCTTTGGAGCATCCAGTCACACATACATGCAGACAACACTATGGCCAGTGTCTTTTTGGCTCTGAAAGATCATCATCATTTATATACAA
Organism: Mirounga angustirostris; assembly: GCF_029215605.1. NCBI lineage: Eukaryota > Metazoa > Chordata > Mammalia > Carnivora > Phocidae > Mirounga > Mirounga angustirostris. Next base: position 64,224,382 of record NW_026991717.1, on the reverse strand, counting down.
TGGATGTATATGATTATATGTACTATCAGGAAGAGAGGGACAGTGGCTGGGTGGTCTCGTGTCTTTCTTGTGGTTAAATTGTTTATTCAATGTCAGTTAAAATATCTGGTTTATAGACATAAACAACTAGGATAAAGATTTAGGACCACCTGATAGCTGCTTTTGCTGTTCCCCCCCAAGTTGTCATGATAAAGCACATAGTGAAATGGCTGCAATTGATGTTTTTTTAGAGAAATTCATGGCCACATTTGTGCAAAACAGGAAGTGCCAGGGGGCTAACCACACAGCCTCTGAATTTATTTCTCCCACATCTTTAGGGAAAGGAAAAAACCTCACAAGTTGCAAAATGGTGGGACACGAATACCCTTTTTTTTGGGAGACGTAAGGTGGATGGGATCTGGTTCCCATGCCCTGGTAGTTAGGAAGCCAAATTTTAGGGCAACTTCAATTCTGCGGTGGCTGTTATGTTTGGGTTCTTTTGCTCATGGTTGTGGCTGTGTTCTTTGAAGAGAAAAACCCACAAGGACAGGTCAGTGTTCCAAAGAGTCACATGTGTTGAGACCTTTTCTCATTTACAGCTGCCCAGCCATTGTCATTTTCCAAGTGACCGATCCCACTGGCTTTGATGACCCTTTCTCTTCACCCAAACCAGTTTAACTTGAAAGAAACCTTCAAAAGAGCTTGACAAATAAGAAGTTTGATTAAAAACCTGAAATTGTTGGAAACTGACTCCCTCATAGAAAATCTTTATCATTGAAAATCTTTTGGGGCGCACAATCCAAGAGGCAGTGCAGCTCCCCATCTTTTCTGATATGAAGCAGAGAGGGGAGGATTTACTATTCCTGCTTAAAGGTCCACAAATTATTCCAAGAATTTTCTGTTTATCCTTGTCTTGAAATGATATGAGTCCTGTCCTTGGCTCATGATCCATCTCATGGCTATGCAGTATAGCTTTCTTGGTGACTTTCATAAGAAAATAGAGTCTTAAGAGAACTTCTGGAATTAATTGTTTTGGTTTTGCATTTCACTGAAAAAGGTCAACACGCTAGTACAGTGTGGTGGTAAAAGGACTTTGCATCTGGAATTAGACAGCCCTGTGTTTGAATTCAGTATCTCCACATATTAACTGTGTGAACTGAGGCAAATTTCTCCAATATCCTAAGTCTTATTTTTGATATTTATAACATGGGCATAGTAGTAGTAGGACCTCCTTCATGGGGTTGTTGTAGTGTTTAGCAACAGCTAATTAATGGTAGCTAATCATACCATCAGAATGTATTTAAGGCAAGCACCCAGGCACTCATGTATGCTGTGAGAACTGAAGAAGTTGCATTATTACATTCAGGGTATAAATTTGGGTCCCACGAAGCAAAAAATGATCTTGGATTGGGGATTAGGATAAAGGAGTGATTGAATTTTTTCTTTTGGAAAAAGATGAGTATTTTTCAGTTGAAAAAATATTTCATGAACTAGATTGAAACTTCTCCGAGTTGATGTGAGCCAACTCAGCTGAATGTCTGTTATTTGGGACCGGACAGTGAGGGATGCCATACAAAGCTCTTCTGTGTCCAGGTTGAGTAACAGCCATATGATACTCCCAGACATACCTTCCCAAGCCACATGACACATTGCCATGCTAGGCAAAGAGAGTCTGTATATTTCTCTTTCCTGTTATTACACATTCCATGCGGAATTCAAATGCAGAATGAGCATCTGAATGACTTAGGTATTAAAAATTGAACCTAGTGAGACAAAGTTTTAGGGACTCACTTTTAATAAGATGGCGAATTTGAGAGAGAGAGAGAGAGAGAGAGAAACCTAAACTACGTATTTCCCTCTCTCCTGACCATATATTAATAGTCATTGCCAGTGACAATGTACTGTGTAAAAAAGGCATGGCTATCCCAAGAATACATAATGGTGTATGTAGGCATTCAAGGAAATGGACATATTTGAATTCATGTTTAGAACTCATTCAAGAGTACAGATTGGGAACATGCGTGAATTGCTGGAGAAGACTATTTGGTTGTGTTTAGTCATGTGAAAGAACCGAATGTTTTGTAGAAACAGCCCTTCTTTCTGTAATAAAGGCTTTGTCAGTGAAGTAGATCGTCACTTGGAGTTTTAAGGGTAGAATCATTATTTGGTGGGAAATGATGGGGGAAATGAAGTCCTTCGGAGAGCATCCAATCTCCTCTAAGGCAGCACTGTGAAGCTGCCAGAGATACGAAAAAAAAAAAAAATTAGTCCGTGTGGATGGTTCCATAGGTAGTCCTGGGAGTGAGGGGTGAAGGTGTTATGTAATGGTGGAGGCGAAGTAGGGGATGGAGAGGCAGGGGCGTCCTCATATGGATCAAGAGCCACAGAAGCAAGAGTAAAAAACAAAGATGTGGACGTGTGGAGTACACAGAATCTGAGGGAGAAAGGGCAGAGTGGGAAAGGGGGAGGAGGTTGTGTGAGGGGAGGGAGGACTTTATAGCACATACTGGCCTGGTATGAAATGTCTTAACTGTCAGAATGTGGGTGAAATGTAGTTTTTCTATTTTTAATGTAATATTTTAAGAGTGAAAAGTCAGGGTATCAGCAAGCAAGGGATGGGACTCTTAAAATGGGTGACACAGGAGGTGTTAATGAAGAACCGATGTTCAAAGATGTGGGCAGAGTGTAGGGGGCCACAGGGAGCTGCGGAGGGTAGGGAGCATTTCCACCCCAGCCTGAAGGGATGAAGGGAGGGGGCACTACAGGATCCCCAGTGGAGGGCAGCAGCAGGCCCCACAGCTCAGTCCCCAGGACACGGCCCAAGTGGAGAAGTGTGGGGAGTGGGCCTTTGCACTTCTCGTGAAAACAGGAACTCTCTCTGCACGTGATACTGCGTTGATTTTTTTCCTTTGCAATTGGCATTTTGAGATTGGGATGCTGCACTTCCCAAGAGCTCAGGTGTTAGAATCAACCAGCCCTGTGGACAAGCTGATTGCTCTGTACTAACTGTACAATCATGTGCACGGGACTGAAAGTTCCCAACCATTGCACGCTAGTCAGAGTCATGAGTGTTGTTGCTGAAACTACTGTGGGGAGGCAGTGTTGCCTTTTTCTCCATGTGCTTCATTCTCAGTCCTCTGCCTTACGTCAGTTCTAGCAAAGGCCCACAAACAGGATAAGCAGTAGCATACTTTAGGGAGTGACAGACACACACACACACACACACACACACACACACACTTTGTCAACGAGTCTCCTCTTGGAGCTAGAGGAGCAGAGAAAGAAGGAGAAAAGACTACTCTTGTGGGATATTTTTTCCCACCTCTGCAGCCATCATGGGGGAAATCCGTGTTGTCAGTGTTGGAAATCAGGAGAGTACCTGAGATTGCGGGGGCGGGGGGGGGCGGGGGAGTCAATGAGCTTTGAATGAGGAGGCCCCAGTGCTTCTTACCATAGTGTGATCGGCATCTCTGCTTTACTTATCATCCCTTCTCTGACTTGCTTTAGGAGTGGCCACTGAAATCACACATCCTAAAATGCACCAAACGGTTTTTTGCTTTAAATATCCACTGGGAGAAAAAGCAGAGACAAACACACAACTCAAAAGCAGCAGAAACTTTCAGACTGCCTCTTCCTCAGCCAAGGCAGCTTGCCTCAGCAGTTTTGACTGAATCCTTTTATTCTTGGTGAAATCTAAAAAGAAGAGGGATCAAGGAGCGGCTCTCACTGTATCTCAAAAGATAAAAACAAAATTGCTGCCAGCAAAACCTTTTCATTTCTGTTGAGCATGTGGCGGGGACGAGGCGGGGCTTTTAAGAAGTGTGGTATTGAGCCTGATTGACGTGGGTTTAATTGTTGGTTCTGCCTCCCGTTACATGATGTGAAAGTTGCCCCATCTTCCTAAGAATCAATTTTCATCAATAAATTGAGTGTTTAGAGAATTCAGTATATTAAAGTACCCCACATGCTATCTGGTATATACCAAGTACTTAATAAATATTACCATGATTATGATGGTAAGTCATCTCCTGTATCAACATGTTTTTAAGAAATAGTTGCCTTTCTTTACTGAGATTCACAAGTTGTGAAACTTCTCTGTGCCCAGTCCCAGTGCGTGTACTGGCATTCTTTCCACAGTTCCATTAGGGCCCTGCCCTCTCTCCTTGTCCTGGGCATTCCTCAGGGGTCTGGACTTCTCTGAAAAATGGTTTGATGTCCCACCACCTGCATGCCAAACAGTAAGCAACCACTATTTGGCTTGGCTGTTTGCTTGATACCAACCTACTGCGGGTGGATGCCTGTGCTTTTAAAAAAAGAAAAATCTTTCCAAATGATAACAAACTTCCAATTATACATTTGGTGCCTTAAATTTATTAGGCCTGCTGCAATGAACAAACTGTCCTTGTTACTGATTTCCAAGAGCAACTGTAGTTGCAAAAAAATCAAATTTTTGTCCATTTTTAATATTTGCTTTTCATTTTGGATTTATGGGAAAAAATGCATGAGCCCTCCTTTCCTTTGGAGGCTGCTCCTCTAATTCCTTGCACTGAGGGTTTTCGCTTTGTCTTCAACTTACCCTGAGTGCTTACCAGTGGGGCTGTCCGCTGACTCTTGCTCTGTCTCCAGGAAAACCAATGATAATATCTCCAACCAGACGATGGTTTGTTACCATGTCATCTTTGGGCAGGTATATATTTAATTGTAAAATAAATTTTCTTTCCTATACCTTATGTGATAAGTGTTGACATTTATTCTCAGTTCTGGATCTACATTCTTCTTTTGCAGCTCTTTAGCTGTTTGTTTGGGGTTTTTTTGTAAACTTTTCCAAGCCTTTGATTCTCTTTCTCCTTGAAAGAGCCGAATCTGGGGTGCCTGAATGGCGTAGTTGGTGGAGCATCTGACTCTTGGTTTCGACTCAGGTCATGATCTCAGGGTCGTGGGATTGAACCTCATGTCAGGCTCTGTGCTCAGCCTGGAGTCTGCTTCTCCCTCTCCCTCTGCTCCTAACCCTGCTCATGCTCGCACGCTCTCTCTCTCTTAAAATAAATAAATAAAATCTTAAAAAAAATTAAAGAGTTGGATCTTTTCCTAACTCCCTAAAAAGGAAAAAAAGCAACCCTTGTTTGTCCCCTTCATCTTTAATGGGTGAAGAAACAAAAACAGAAACAAAAATAAAACATCCAGACCTCCGTGCTACCAGGAGGAAAGCTCCTTGGCTGGGGTCTTACAGAAGTTGCTGGGCATTCAGGTCTTGCCCTTGGAGTAGCGTGGGGCTCAGCCTTGGCAAGCTCATACAGAGCTGCCCAGCAATGCATGGGATTCCTGTAGATGAGTGCTCCAGGCAATGGGGGGAGTGATTCTCTTCTCTCCCACCAAAGACCTGTAAAAGGGCTTTTAGAGGCCTACTGTGACACGGGGTTTTCAAAGAACAGATCTTTTCTATACCCTTCTGAGTGATCTCAATCTTTCTCTGGCTATAATCATCATTCCAATCATTTAAAAATGCCATTTGGGCATTGAGATGTGTTTCTAGGAAAATACCATAAAGGATTTGAATGATCAAATTAAGATTTCTAAAACTTCTGTAGGCAAACAAAGCTGCCAAATAGATTTTCAAAACCAAACCTATTTATTTTTGAGCTGGAAACCTAAATACTTTCGAACCCTAGAATGCCGGAAGTATAGACAAGGTGCTAAAGGATGCTGAGTTTACAATCTGAGAACAAGCATCCACTTACTTCTTTTAGAGGAGGTGTGGAGTAGGGGCTACCATGGCTGACTTTTTGGCACATTGAAAACTAAGAGGAAAGTTAGTTTCTTGAAAGATTTTTCACACTGGTGCGGTCTTAGAGAAAAATAATGTTTATTTTCAATTGACTTGGCTTAAGGTTTCCTTCCTTTATTTTCAGCCTTTAAACACACCAGCACAAATTTCTCCTCCTTCAATGGGGGCTAGAGCATGTAAGGACAAGGAGTTTAAACTGGCCTTAAAAATGGCCTTTTTGCTTAGCAGTTTAGAAAGTTGTGCTAATGAGTCCAAAGTTGTAGGTTTAATTCCTACATGGAGCTTCAGCCTTCTGTATTACTTGTCTTTGAAGAAGACCTGAAAGTCGGTGGAAATTGGACAAATAATGGGTGAATAGAGAAGGAAGCTATGGAATTCCAAACTAAAAGATGTCGCCTTGAGTGTGACATGGTGGCAGGAAGACCCGTGTAGGCTAAGGACCGTACAAAATACCTGAAGGTGGTATCAGAAGAGGAGAGATGGACCACTAAGGCAAGGAGAAAGGGTAGAGTGATTGCATGATGTTTGCCTAAGGTGGTTGCTGTGGCTGGATCAGAACAAACCCATTCTTGTTACTAAGTTAACAACTCAGAGGGTGGCAGGACAGGGGCATCAGCTTGGGATTCAGAATTTCTTTGTTATACAGCATGATTGCTGGGCGGGAAGACCAGAAATCAAATGCTTATATAGGTACCCAGGCTATTGTTCTAGTTTTGAGAAAACATATAGTGTGGCATAAGCCTCTTGGGGTTATAATCACAATATCATGGTGTCTTCTCCATTTGGCTCTGCCCTGGACAACACAGGGCATCTACAGCTGCACATTCATTCAGGCCAGACTTACTCTTGGGCCCCTTTTCTGTCCCTAGTCCATGAGGACATGTTTCACATCTTGTTCAAGAGAGCATGTTTTAAGCAATATTTGGTAAACATTAGAAACAAGAATGATGGGCGCCTGGGTGGCTCGGTTGGTTAAGCGACTGCCTTCAGCTCAGGTCATGATCCTGGAGTCCCGGGATCGAGTCCCGCATCAGGCTCCCTGCTCAGCAGGGAGTCTGCTTCTCCCTCTGACCCTCCTCCCTCTCATGCTCTCTGTCTCTCATTCTCTCTCTCAAATAAATAAATAAAATCTTTAAAAAAAAAAATTAAAAATAAATAAATAAATAAATAAAAACAAGAATGAGAACATCCTCCCATTGTCATTTCATAATCCCGTTCAAGCATCATAACAACTTTCATCTCATGAAGGTGGGAATGGGGATTATGAAGAGTGAAGGGGTGAAGTTACCATCTGTGGGACCTTTGCATATTTCCCTGCGGTCAGATTCCATCCTCTTGGCTCTGTACTTGGACGCTCCTGGGTTCCCTGTCTCCTGAGTTATTGCCTAGTCTTCAGGGTACTCTGTCCCAAGCCAGATTTTGCTTGGATATGGCACACCCATTAGAACCCAGCCCACCCAGACTTGTACTTGCCTGAGTGGGTCAACTGGATGCTAGGATTGCTCTAACACATCGCCCCACTTCCTACTAGACAGGAATGATTTCGCCCGCAGGGAGAAACAGGACAGCCTAAACTAGATTAGTTACTAAGATTATTAGTACCAATAATACTCCTTTCCTTGGTTACCATGGCCTCTTGGCTGTTTTCAGGGCTGTGCAGGGAAGGCAGAGGTAGTAATGAGCCATGATGCCTGACAGTCACTATTTGTCAGTAGAAGCTAATGCCTCCTTCTACTGCCATTCATAACCCCATTCAGCCACCTGAATAACCCACACTTCATGATGAGGTACAGGAGTGCGGTAAGAGAAACAGAACCATGTACCTGTCTGAGGAATCCTGCTTTCCATTTGGAGATGCTTCTCCTTGGATGTCTTCAATAACAGTTTTGGTCCGGACGGCTCTTGGCATCCTGTGACACAAAACGTAAATTCATGGATCAGAGGTGTATATGTGTTTCTTGATGGTTTAACATCAGAGAGACCACATTTGCAGCACCAGTATCATCAGATCAGATAAATATCTATTTTATAAATCTTACATATTATCAGGGTGAAGGCAAAGCATTCTAAGTCATAACACTAAGTTATCACTGGGAAGACCTAACTAAGAAGAAAATTTAAGAATGATAAAAATACCTAATCATCAAAGAAAATCTCTTATTCACCAAATCAAATTTGACTCTTAAGTACTGAAGCCTTTTTCAAAAAAGAATGAGTCACATGATTATTACACTTGCTCCCATCTCCTAATGAAAAATTTTACCTGTGAAGAGACATTAACAGTGAGTAGTCAGTTGAAAAGGAGATCTATCTACCTATAATTTAGTAAAACAACTTAACTTTCATGGGACCATATAAGTACACTTCTAATGAATATTTTATTTATTTAAAAACTCTTCCTTTACATTAAATCTCCAGCTATTTTTTTTTACATGACTGTGATTGGACAATACCATAAAATACATTCGACTTCACTTTATTTACTAGATGCATTTCCGAATATTACCAGCTGAGGAAACTCATGTATAATATTTTGAATCAAATATTCATCTCCATTTATATATGTTTTAATTTGGGAAATAGAGTGGTACAGAAAACATATCTACCCAGGCATGTAATAAAGACTGCACGTAACATTGATTCTAAAGAACTTTCTGAATTTGTTATTTTTTCTCATAGTTGTGTAGGAGAGTACAATAAAGTCCGCACAAAGAAAATAACCCACAGTATATTAAAATGCACCACACATATAGTGGATTTCCTTGGGTTTCTCATAAACTCGAAGAGGCTTAACTGTGAGGTTGTCAGAGTAGTAAGTCCATTCTCTTAGGGACAAAGCAGTACTGTTTTAAGAGACATTTTTTCTCTTCTCTCCAAATGTGTGTTTTTGTTTTATTTTTTTGGTTTCTACCTATTGGTATTAGAAAGTGTTGTTCACCTACTTCCAAAGAAATATTGTTATTTTAAAGTAGCAGGTAGAGGGGCGCCTGGGTGGCTCAGTCAGCTAAGCGGCTGCCTTAGGCTCAGGTCACGATCCCAGGGTCCTGGGATGGAGCCCCACATCGGGCTCCCTGCTCGGCGGGAGGCCTGCTTCTCCCTCTCCCTCTGCCTGCCACTCTGCCTACTTGTGCTGTCTCTCTATCTCTCTGTCAAATAAATAAATAAAATCTTAAAAAAAAAATAAAGTAGCAGGTAGAAATGTGAATTAATTCAATATGTTTTTCTCCTGAAAGCCAACTAGAAATGGTTTGAAGAATTTACAAAGTGATCTTTTATTTTTGTTTCTTTGTTTACCACCACTGAAGAGGAAGATAGAATAGACAGAGATGCAATGCAGGCTGGAGTCCCAAAGTCTGAGAAGGTGTAGCCCTGACATGCATATATTTAAATCAAGCTACCACCATGAATCATAAAATACAGGAAAACAAAATCATTCTTGAAGGACATGTACCCAAGGTAATATTTATTTATGCATATATTTCCTGTGAATGCCTTCAATGTATGGGTTTTTTGAAAAAATATAAATTTTACCAAGAATTTAGAAAATTATCTCCAATTAATTGATAGGAAGGAATTTAAGCTTCAGATTGGTACTTTAGATTCCAACCCTGGGACTCCACCTTCTGAAAAACAAAAAGGCATTTTTTAAGATTTTATTTGTTTTGTAATTTTGAAAACACTGTTTTAGGGCAAAAGACTCCTTGGTTCAGTCTCGATAAGCAAATACCCTAATTAATAAAATTACCTTCTGACTATAACATTTCTCGTCCTACCTGTCCTCATCATTTTGAAAGAATGGAAGCCAGCATTTAAAAGCCAATGTAAACACCAGAAGTAAATGGAGTTATTCAGAAAGAGCTTCTGGTCACTTTTAAAGGTGCAACATTTTTTCAAGATTTCATTTAGTCTCCCCATTATAAGCAGTTTAAAACTTTCTTATTCTTCTTTATGTGGAGTCACAGCTTCTAACTAAATACTTTTTTAAACAAAAAGTACACTTCATTAATGGGCAGTTTAATTAAAAATATAGCTCCACAGTATACTTATGAACCACTAGACAGGAATGATATAGTCTAGGAAGGAAACATTTGTCTAGCCTTTAAAGGTTTTCTTTCCTAACTATATTTACAGTTTGTATTTTTTTCATTAAAAACAATTAAAACAGGTTGAAGACTTCCCTTTATTTTTGTGTACATTTTATACAGAATATGTATACATATATTTAATACATTATAGGTAAGTTTGCTACATTATCTACCACTCATTATATAGGTATGATCTTAGATCCTCTTTCCAAAGTCTAATGTATAAACTCTTCCTGTGCTCACCCTGATAAAATGAAAGGAAGAAACTCAAAATCATCAACTATTTTTTTAACTCCTATGATCTCTATTTTAATAAAACTCAATCATATATATCTCCTTTAAATCTTGCAAAATAGTGAACCAGACGATCATCAGTTGCACTTGTACAATGGAACTGTAGATTAAGGTACTGGTTTCAAGCTTTCTGATGGAAACTTCTAATCCCCAAGTCCCCCAGCTTAAACCAAAACAAACACAGCAAAACAATGGAGCCAAAAATGTGCAGTTTTCAGGTAATCCACTTCAATAACTAAAACACTGGTGGCTAAGGAAAGAAACAAAATTCTCACAAGGAGCGAAGCACTGTAACGGAGTGAAGCTCCTAACAGAGTAAAAGAGTAAAGTAAATTATATATTATATAATAATTTACATATGATTATATATTTAAGACTTTCTTACATATTTATTATAATTGATATCTGTACTGCATAATACTACTGTGTATTATATATCATACCCTATATATATCATACCTTATATGTGTATGTATATATAATATATATAATTACATAACATATAATTTAGAGAATAAGACAGACCTATTGGAAATGAAGAATTGATAGAAGTGAATAATTCAACAGAATATTTAGAAGATAAAATTCTTCTTAACAATAAATGACAAAAAGAAAAAAAACCCACCAGACTGATGACACAGTGAGAAAGAGTTATGCTAACATGAAGCTTTTTCTTTTGTAACCAACCCTCCATTTTCTCTCTTTTTCTCTAAAACACACTGAAACAAATGTGACAAATATGACTTACTATTTTTTGCCAATCCTCAAAACTGGGCCAAACTTTATGATGCGGACCAGCCTTTATGAATTAGAAATTAGAAATTTTGAAGCACTGGCATAAAACATAATGCATATTTATGTCCAGAGAAATAAAGCACATCACATAAAAAGGGTCAGGATCAGAATGGGAAAGAATTCTCAACACAGCACCAGAAGCTAAAAGAAAGTGAAGTAATGCCTTCAAAATCTTGAATGAAAATGATGTTCATACCTAGCCAACCTGTTAATCAAACATAAAAAAAATGAATACATTTCCAATCTAAAAAAATCTGAAAAATCAACCACCAATACATGTGTTAAAGCAAAAAAAAAAAAAAAAAAAAAAAGACAGGAGGTCCAATGTAGGAGAATGACAAAACCGAATTCCCAGTCTGATCTTAATTTGTCTTTTCTTGAAAAATTGTAAGATCAAACCACACAGGTCATATATTCCAACATGGCTACAACTGGCTAAAGCCAAGTAGTGATATGGCATATTCTTTCCAACTTGCCACAGCTCACACACTCCTTGCTGTCTCTTACCCCTCACCTGTTTCATTTATTTGTGCAATTTCCCATCCTTGTAGGTATTTGGGTTTAAAACTCTTGTTCCAAAGCCTGATTTCTGCACTACAACTCTACTGGAACAGCTCGCTAAGGTTAACAATGGCTTCTTTCTTTTTAAATTTTTTTTATTATGTTATGTTAACCACCATACATTACATCATTAGTTTTTGATGTAGTGTTCCATGATTCATTATTTGTGTATAACACCCAGTGCTCCATGCAGAACGTGCCCTCTTTAATAACCATCACCAGGCTAACCCATCCCCCCAACCCCTTCCCCTCTAGAACCCTGTTTGTTTTTCAGAGTCAACAATGGCTTCTTTTTTGCTATCACTAGAGGCCTTCACAGAGAAGTCTTCCTTATATTTTTTGTGCTGGTTGAATCTGGGGCCACTTAAACGAGATTCCTGTTCTCTGAGAGGTAATGTACCTCCTATTATCCCTGGACCATCATCCCACAAATTTCTATGTCAAAGCAGTTCTGGTTGTACACCCTTTTGCTTGCCATTGAACTTGACCCAAGAATGTTAATTTTGCCCTCTGTAAATGTTTGATTTTGTGGCTCTATTTAAATAGTGGTTTGTGGCTATTCCTTGATTTCACTTTGAGTTCCATTAAGGAACTGGCCTTTTACCAGTCATTATAGGGATGTGGAGTGTGTGACAGAAGAGGGACTGAGATGGTGACTAGGAGACGTGTGAGTGTTTCTCCTTCACTGCCTAGTAGATGTGTGACTTTGGAAATGTCGCAACCTTTTTGAGATGTAAAATTGGGAAAAATAATTTCTTCAGGGGGTTAAGGTTTTATAATTTTCAGGGAAATTTCCTGTATATTATCTTATTTTATACTGATATTTTACAAATGAGGAACATTCAGGATAAAGTGATTTGCCCTGGATCATGGGACTAGTCCATAAGCACTGAATATTGATCTTGTTTCTCAAGTGCCTTGCAAAAGTAATAATTTGGTGGGTGACAGGTTATTCAGTCTTCAGTGGGCTCCATTTTTCTCTTTTCACCTAGTGAGAGGCTTGCCAAAATAGGAACATGCCTGGCCATGCTGAGAAGTAGAAAACAGTATTTTTTATCCTGTTCCCATGCCCACTGCCATCTCTTGGCTTTTCTGACTAGTTTTGCTCACTGGCCAGATTCCTGAATTGTGAAAGTGACTGGGATCTTGGTCTTTTAGTCACCAGATCTCTCTTTATTCCACCAGGCAACATGGCATTTCCCCAAAGACCCTGCCTTCTTTGAGGTACAATGTTCGTTTTTTAAAAAAGTGCGCTATCTCTTTTGGGTTTTTTTCCTGTTATACTGTATTTTTTTTGGAGTTATCAATTTTTTTTAATTTTATGTTAATCACCACACATCACATCAGTTTTTGATGTAGTGCTCCATGATTCATTGTTTGCGCTTAACACCCAGTGCTCCTTTCAGTACATGTCCTCTTTAATATCCATCACCAGGCTAACCCATCCCCACACCCCCAACCCCTCTGGAACCCTCAGTTTGTTTCTCAGAGTCCATAGTCTCTCATGGTTTGTCTCCCCCTCTGCTTTCCCCCCCTTCATTTTTCCCTTCCTACTATCTTCTTTTTTTTTTTTTTTAACATATAATGTATTATTTGTTTCAGAGGTACAGGTCTGTGATTTAACAGTCTTACACAATTCACAGCGCTCACCATAGCACATACCCTCCCCAATGTCTATCACCCAGCCACCCCATCCCTCCCACCCCCCACCACTCCAGCAACCCTCAGTTTGTTTCCTGAGATTAAGGATTCCTCCTATCAGTGAGATCATATGATACATGTCTTTCTCTGATTGACTTATTTCGCTCAGCATAATACCCTCCAGTTCCATCCATGTCATTGCAAATGGCAAGATTTCATTCCTTTTGATGGCTGCATAATATTGCATTGTTTATATATACCACATCTTCTTTATCAATTCATCTGTCGATGGACATCTTGGCTCTTTCCATAGTTTGGTTATTGTGGACATTGCTGCTATAAACATTGGGGTGATGTACCCCTTTGGATCCCTACATTTGTATCTTTGGGGTAAATACCCAGTAGTGCAATTGCTGGATCATATGGTAGCTCTATCTGAACCTCCATATTGTTTTCCAGAGTGGCTGCACCAGTTTGCATTCCCACCAACAGTGTAGGAGGGTTCCCCTTTCTCTGCATCCTCGCCAACATCTGTGGTTTCCTGACTTATTAATTTTAGCCATTCTGACTGGTGTGAGGTGGTATCTCATTGAGGTTTTGATTTGGAGTTCCCTGATGCCAAGCAATGTTGAGCACTTTTTCATGTGTCTATTGGCCATTTGGATGTCTTCTGTTCATGTCTTCTGCCCATTTCTTGATTGGATTCTTTGTTCTTTGGGTGTTGAGTTTGATGAGTTCTTTATAGATTTTGGATACTAGCCCTTTATCTGATATGTCATTTGAAAATATCTTCTCCCATTCTGTCCATTGTCTTTTGGTTTTGTTGACTGTTTCCTTTGCTGTGCAAAAGCTTTTTATCTTGATGAAGTCCCAATAGTTCATTTTTTTCCTTGCTTCCCTTGCCTTTGGAGATGTGTCTAGGAAGAAGTTGCTGTGGCTGAGGTCGAAGAAGTTGCTGCCTGTGTTCTCCTTCAGGATTTTGATGGACTCCTGTCTCACATTGAGGTCTTTCAACCATTTTGAGTCTATTTTTGTGTGTGGTGTAAAGAGATGGTCCAATTTCATTCTTCTGCATGTGGCTGTCCAATTGTCTTTTTTCCATTGGACATTTTTTCCTGCTTTGTCGAAGATTAGTTGACCATAGAGTTGAGGGTCCATTTCTGGGCTCTCTATTCTGTTCCATTGATCTATGTGTCTGTTTTTGTGCCAGTACCATACTGTCTTGATGATGACAGCTTTGTAATAGAGCTTGAAGTCCAGAATTGTGATGCCACCAGCTTTGCTTTTCTTTTTCAACATTCCTCTGGCTATTCGCGGTCTTTTCCGGTTCCATACAAATTTTAGGATTGTTTGTTCCATTTCTTTGAAAAAAGTGGATGGTATTTTGATGGGGATTGCATTGAATGTGTAGATTGCTCTAGGTAGCATTGACATCTTCACAATATTTGTTCTTCCAATCCATGAGCATGGAACGTTTTTCCATTTCTTTGTGTCTTCCTCAATTTCTTTCATGAGTATTTTATAGTTTTCTGAGTACAGATCCTTTGCCTCTTTGGTTAGATTTATTCCTAGGTATCTTATGGTTTTGGGTGCAATTGTAAATGGGATCGACTCCTTAATTTCTCTTTCTTCTGTCTTGTTGTTGGTGTATAGGAATGCCACTGACTTCTGTGCATTGATTTTATATCCTGCCACTTTACTGAATTCCTGTATGAGTTCTAGCAGTTTTGGGGTGGAGTCTTATGGGTTTTCCACATAAAGTATCATATCATCTGCAAAGAGTGAGAGTTTGACTTCTTCTTTGCCGATTTGGATGCCTTTGATTTCTTTTTGTTGTCTGATTGCTGTGGCTAGGACTTCTAGTACTGTGTTGAATAGCAGTGGTGATAGTGGACATCCCTGCCATGTTCCTGACGTTAGGGGGTAAGCTCTCAGTTTTTCCCCATTGAGAATGATATTTGCTGTGGGTTTTTCATAGATGGTTTTTATGATATTGAGGTATGTACCCTCTATCCCTATACTCGGAAGAGTTTTGATCAAGAAAGGATGCTGTACTTTGTCAAATGCTTTTTCTGCATCTATTAAGAGGATCATATGGTTCTTGTTCTTTCTTTTATTAATGTATTGTATCACATTGATTGATTTGCGGATGTTGAACCAACCTTGCAGCCCAGGGAAAAATACTACTTGGTCATGGTGAATAATTCTTTTAACGTACTATTGGATCCTATTGGCTAGTATTTTGGTGAGAATTTTTGCATCCATGTTCACCAAGGATATTGGTCTGTAATTCTCCTTTTTGATGGGGTCTTTGTCTGGTTTTGGGATCAAGGTAATGCTGGCCTCATAAAACAAGTTTGGAAGTTTTCCTTCCATTTTTATTTTTTGGAACAGTTTCAGAAGAATAAGTATTAATTCTTCTTTAAATGTATGGTTGAATTCCCCTGGGAAGCCATCTGGCCCTGGGCTTTTGTTTTTTGGGAGATTTTTGATGACTGCTTCAATTTCCTTAGTGGTTATAGGTCTGTTCAGGTGTTCTATTTCTTCCTGGTTCAGTTTTGGTAGTTGATACATCTCTAGGAATGCCTCCATTTCTTCCAGGTTATCTAATTTGCTGGCATATAGTTGCTCATAATATGTTCTTATAATTGTTTATATTTCTTTGGTGTTGGTTGTGATCTTTCCTCTTTCATTCATGATTTTATTTATTTGGGTCATTTCTCTTTTCTTTTTGATAAGTCTGGCCAGGGGCTTATCAATCTTGTTAATTCTTTCAAAGAACCAGCTCCTAGTTTCGTTGATCTGTTCTACTGTTCTTTTAGTTTCTATTTCATTGATTTCTGCTCTGATCTTTATTATTTCTCTTCTCCTGCTGGGTTTAGGCTTTATTTGCTGTTCTCTCTCCAGCTCCTTTATGTATAGGGTTAGGTTGTGTATTTGAGACCTTTCTTGTTTCTTGAGAAAGGCTTGTATTGCTATATACTTTCCTCTTAGGACTGCCTTTGCTGCCTCCCAAAGATTTTGAACAGTTTTTTCATTTTCATTGGTTTCCATGAATTTTTTTTAATTCTTTAATTTTCTTGTTGACCCATTCATTCTTTAGTAGGATGCTCTTTAGCCTCCATGTATTTGAGTTCTTTCCAACTTTCCTCTTGTGACTGAGTTCTAGTTTCAAAGCATTGTGGTCTGAAAATAGGCAGGGAATGATCCTAATCTTTTGGTGCCAGTTGAGACCTGATTTGTAACCTATGTGATCTATTCTGGAGAATGTTCCATGGGCACTAGAGAAGAATGTGTATTCCGTTGCTTTGGGATGGAATGTTCTGAATATATCTGTGAAGTCCATTTGGTCCAGTGTGTCATTTAAAGTCTATTTCCTTGTTGATCTTTTGCTTAGACGATCTGTCCATTTCAGTGAGGGGTGTATTAAAGTCCCCCACTATTACTTTATTGTTTCGATGTGTTTCTTTGCTTTTGTTATTAATTGCCTTATATAATTGGCTGCTCCCATGTTAGGGGCATAGATATTTACAGTTGTTAGATCTTATTGTTGGATAGAACCTTTAAGTAGTATATAGTGTCCTTCCTCATCTCTTATTACAGTCTTTGGTTTAAAATCTAATTTGCCTGATATAAGGATTGACACCCCAGCTTTCTTTTGGTGTCCATTAGCAAGGTAAATGGTTTTCCACCCCCTCACTTTCAATCTGGAGGTGTCTTTGGGTCTAAAATGAGTCTCTTGCAGACAGCATATCGATGGGTCTTGTTTTTTTATCCAATATGATACCCTGTGTCTTTTGATTGGCACATTTAGCCCATTTACATTCAGGGTAACTCTTCAAAGATATGAATTTAGTGCCATTGTATTGCCTGTAAAGTGACTGTTACTGTATATTGTCTCTGTTCCTTTTTGGTGTATGTTACTTTTAGGCTCTCTCTTTGCTTAGAGGACCCCTTTCAAGATTTCTTGTAGGGCTGGTTTCGTGTTTGCAAATTCCTTTAGTTTTTGTTTGTCCTGGAAGCTTTTTATCTCTCCTTCTATTTTCAATGACAGCCCAGCTGGATATAGTATTCTTGGCTGCATATTTTCCTCATTTAGTGCTCTGAATATATCCTGCCAGTCCTTTCTGGCCTGCCAGGTCTCTGTGGATAGGTCCGTTGCCAATCTAATGTTTCTACCATTGTGGGATACAGATCTCTTATCCCAAGCTGCTTTCAGGATTTTTCTCTTTGTTGCTGAGACTCGTAAGTTTTACTATTAGATGTTGGGGTGTTGACCTATTTTTATTGATTTTGAGGGGGGTTCTCTGTGCCTCCTGCATTTTGATGCCTATTTCTTTCCCCAAATTAGGGAAGTTCTCTGCTATAATTTGCTTCAATATACCTTCTGTGCCTCTTTCTTCTTCTGGGATCCCGATTATTCTAATATTGTTTTGTCTTATGGTATCACTTATCTCTTGAATTCTGCCCTGTGATCCAGTAGTTGTTTATCTCTCTTTTTCTCAGCTTCTTTATTTTCCATCATTTGGTCTTCTATATCACTAATTCTCTCCTTTGCCTCATTTATCCTAGCAGTTAGAGCCTCCATTTTTTATTGCACCTCATTAATAGCCTTTTTGATTTCAGCTTGGTTAGATTTTAGTTCTTTTATTTCTCCAGAAAGAGTTTCTCTAATATCTTCCATGCTTTTTTCAAGCCCAACTGTTATCTTTAAAATCGTCATTCTGAACTCTAGTTCCAACATCTTACTAATGTCCATATTGATTAGGTCCCTGGCAGTCGGTACTGCCTCTTGTTCTTTTTTCTGAGGTGATTTTTTCTGTCTTGTCATTTTGTCCAGAGGAGAATAAATGAGAGAATAAAATGCTAACAGGGTAACAACAACCCCAGAAATATATACACTAAAAAATCAGAAGAGACCTGAAACCAGGGGGAAAAGAAAGGAAAAGAAAGAAAAAAGAAAAAAAAGAAAAAGACAAAGACAAAAAACAAACAAAAAAACAGAATATTATCAAATATGATCTGGCTGGTGCACAGATCAGTGCCACACACTAGGTTTTGGGCGTATTTTGGTCTGTTAGAAGAAAGTGCCTCTCAAAGTTTTAAAGAAAGAAAAGCTTATTTATGTATAAAAATAAGGGTAAATATGATGAAGGGATGGAATACGATTGTAAAGATGAAAATTATAAAGGATTTTATAAAAGGAATTGATAAGAAGTTGGTTGAAAAAAGAAAGAAGAGGATTTTAAAAAAAGGGAGAATGTGATCAGGCAGGAGACTAGAACAAAGCCATACACTAGAGATTTAGGGTATATTTTGGTCTGTTAGAAGAAACTGTACCCCAAAATTTTAAAGAGAGAACTTACATATATAACCAAAAATAAGGTTAACTACTATGAAGGGATAGAATATGACTCTAAAAATGAAAAAGAAAAAAGATTTTGAAAAAAGGGATTGATAAGATGTTGGTTGGAAAAGCGAAAAAGAAAAACTCAAAAAAATTTTAAAAAAATTAACTTTGAAAGACTAAAGAATCATGGGAAAAAGCCATGGATTCTATGTGCAGTATTCCCTACCACTGGAGTTCTGCCGTTCTCATTGATCGGTAAACTTGGTCTTGGCGGGCTGTTCTTGCTGATCTTCTGGGGGAGGGGCCTGTTGCCGTGGTTCCCAAATGTCTTTGCCAGAGGCGGAATTGCCCTGCCCTTGCCTGGTCTGGGCTAAGTAATCTGCTCAGGTTGCTCTTGGGAGCTTTTGTTCCCTGCAAGCTTTCCCTTCGGCTTTGGAGGCCAAGAGTAAAAATGGCGGCCTCCCAATCTCCGGCCAGGAGGAGCCGAGAACTTGGGGCCCTGCTCCTCAGTGCACCCCCAGAGAAAAGCAGTCAGTCACTCCCATGTCCCCAGTCTCTGGCGGCACTCCGTGCTCACCTGGCCTGTGACCGAGCGTTTCTATCTCTGGCACCTGACCCCATGTGGAGTCTCCAAACCCAGCAGATCCCTGCGGTGCGCTCCCACACTGCTCCTTCCGGGGGAGAAAGGGGAGTCTCCCCGGATCTGCCGCTTGTTGGGTCCCTGCTGGAGGAGCAGTGGCCCGACTGTGCCGCGGATCACGGTTTATGGGCACCCCGAGCTGAGAGCCCACGCCTCGGCTCCGTCTCTGCAGCGGCTTCCCTGCTCTGATACCTGGGAGCTCTGCTGCACTCAGGCACCCCTGGTCTTTCTGTGACTCCAAAGTTTCTGAGACCACACTGTCCTGCGAGGGTTCCACCCCCCGCTTAGCCACTGGAGTGACGTCCCTCAGCGGAGCAGACTTCTAAAAGTTCCAATTTTGTGCTCCAGGGCTCTATCACTTGCCAGAAGCGGCCGACAGAGGCCCCTCCCCCACCGTCTATCCTCCCGAATATCACCTCGGATTCACTTCTCCACATGTCCTACCTTCCAGAAAGTGGTCACTTTTCTGTTCAGAGAGTTGCTGCTATTCTTTTCTTCGATCTCCTGTTGAGTTTGTAGGTGTTCAGAATGGTTTGATCTGTATCCAGCTGAATGCCTGGGACCAGACGAGATCCAGGTCTCCTATTCCTCCGCCATCTTGCTCTGCCCCTTTGCATGATCTCTTTTGTACCAGCCTTGATCTAACCCCAAAATGACCTTCACCTACTGAATGAGAAACTTCATGAGGAACAGGGCCTTTATTCACCCAATTTTTTCTTCTTCCATTTTTCTTGGTCAATTTCATAGTCTGGACATTATTAGGGTTCACTCTATCACCACTGGTTGAACAATTAGTTAATAACATACCCACACCCCCTAGTCTCTGCATTAATTATATACAGCTGAGAAGAAAATTTATCATCCAAACCTGGTCCCTTTGGAGAAAAGTGGCATTATTTATTACTCTTAAACAACATCTGTAAATTGGAACAATGTTTCTCTTCACTGTATAAAGCATTTGCACAGTGCCTGGTACATAGGAAGTGTTCAATAAATGGTCACCTTTAAAAGGAATTTTATTAAAATAAGTGAAAAGTGTTGATAATTTACTAAAGAGCATACCTAAGAGTGGTTGCCTTGAAAAGTAAAACAGAACAAGTAAAACAAAATCTATGATTTTAAGACTCTATTTCTGGTGAAAAAAAGTGTTTTCTTTCTTGATGTGGTGTGGAATTTGAAGTCTACTAGACTTTCCACTTAGGAATCAAACTGGGATAGTGAAGAGTTTTTAAAGGCAAACATACAGGTGAAGATATTTTCTAAGGAGATGAACTTGGGAGACAAACAGCCAGCGCCATAGTAAAATAATCATTATACAAGCAGGGAGAGTGGAAACACCTTACAATAAAATACTAGAATTCTGAGAAGGTTCTATTTGTTTTTCAGGTTCCTATTTAGTCTTACTTCGTGAAATTGAGAATATTTTTAAAGTAGTTGGCTCCGAGTGATTTCCCAGGATTAGAAGACAGTGCTCCCAATTCCCAATGCCATATCTGGAGAACACATAACTTACTTTCTTACTGATGCTCTACAGGATTATCTGTAATGCCAGGCTGCCTTTGCAGACTATCGTTTTCCTGGGGAGCAGGCGTGCTGAGAGGCAATCCATCTTACTCCCTTCCTTCCAAGTTGAGACTTGACCCTCAATTGCTGAGGTCTGATCTCTAATGTTTCAGCACCAGCTGCAACCCAATCCGTCAGTGAGCACAGCTGAGCTAAATTAATCTAATTTTTTTAGCCTTTGCACCCCAGATATCAATCTCCTGGGCAGTTAGCGCTCCCTGAGCCAGCCCTGGATTCCACAACTCCTTATCACTGCCCCCTTTGTACTTCAGCCCCCAAGCTGCAAACAGCTTTGTGGGCACCACAGAGCTACACAAACATTTGTCCCCACAGCCGACCGGTTTCCTCAGGCCAGTGCGCCTAATGAGCTGGCCATTGCCTGTAAATCAAGTCAAGCATACACAGTTCGGGCTTTCATCAGGTGAGTCCTGTTCAGCAATACCTTTGAAGGAGGGGCCCCTGTGGGCTGCAGAGGCTGTGTGCTGCCCAGATAAACACCCCATCTTAAAGATGTTGTTCTGTTTTGCAGACAGGCTTGTCGTTAGTGGGAGGAAGCATGCTGGGTTGCCAAGTACCAGGAGCAGACTGATGTGACTTGGGAGCCAAGGAAAAGAAACACACACACACTCACACACCCTCCCGAAGAGCCCAACTGGAGACATGAGGAAAACACAAGGCGTGAAAGGCTCATACCCCATCCTCTCACCCCCGGATGTACCATTACCAGGCAGTCAGTGGAGATGTTGCACGTGTGACTTAGATGAGACCTGTTCGTGACCAACTCCCAACAGTGCTTTGGACAGACGGGTGACCAGCCTGGGGACCCTCCTCCTCCAGTGCCTTCCCATCTTTTCTCGCTGAAGCCTTTCCAGGCTCCTCGGTGTGTTTAGTTCCTTGTCCGCATTTGCCCTGTCTAAAATTTTCCACTAATTAGCTTCCGATCACAAAATAAGATGAAATTAGTATATGATGATTTCTTATGCTTTTAGGGCAAACCATTTTTTACATTGGTTTAGAATCTCTCTCCACTTAGTGTTTAGCAAGTGCTCAGTAAATTCTGTATTGATTTTTCAAAATTCCTTTATAATTGCTACATTTTATTTATTCATTAGCAATGATAATATTCAGTAAATATTTACCGAGTACCCAAAATACATCAGACACCATTCCAGAGGCCAGGGATATAGTGACGAACAGACAAACACCTGTATTCTATGGGGGGGAGAACAATCAACAGGAAAGCAAATAAAAACAGGATGCAATTTCAAGCAGTAATCAGTGCTATAAATAAGATCTAAGTGGGAAAGGGGATCAAGATTGGTGGCGGGGTTGATGGCAATGGGGGTGTTTTCAATAAGCCCTTTCAATAAGGGCTCTCTGAAGAGATCATGTTTAAGCTGAAGTTTGAGGTGAGGAAGCAAGAGACCTGAAGGTCTGGGTAAGAGCACCCCGGTAGAAGAGAATGCAAAATGTCCCAACGTGGGATGAGAAGGTGACTCTAGGGGGAGGAGAACAGGGAGGCTGAGTCACAGGCAGAGGAACTCACTGCAGGACATAGGGTCAGACAGGCAAGGAGAAGCCGTACCAACATGAGTGCTAAGGGGAGAGGGTGGGCATGGTATGCATCCTCTCCACGAAGGCCATGATCTCTCTTATCTCCTTTAATTCTCAGATAACCCCACAGAGATTGCATTAGTATCCTCTCTGTATTTTTACAAACTAGGGTTCAAGGTAGCCAGGTGACTTGCTGGAGTTCACGCAGATGGTTAGTGACAGAACCAGGATTTGAACCAGGGCTCAGCTCTAAACTCCTACTTTGTCCACCATGGCTTCTGCCGACCCTAGCCTTAAAGAGATAACAATTTTGCTTGGGTGACAAAATTTAATCTTAGGAATAATGTGAAAACAGAAAATATAACTTATACTAATCTGAATTGTACAGAGATGACAGTGGCTACTTTACCTTTTGTTGTTGTTCCTTTAAGCAACTGGTGGCAGAAGCTCCTACACTCTTGACAGCCTCATGTTAGATGTGAAGACTGAGCAGATGGTATCAGGATCACTGCACAGACTGGGTATAGTGCATGTAATACTAGGAGATATTAAAGTCAGTCTTGTTTACCTAAATCAGGGTTTTCCAAACTTTAGTCATTTGAAAAGCAGCTTGATTTTTTTTTTTTTGGCCATATTCTGTACTATTATTTATCTAATTTCTTCCTTAAAATTGACTGGACTTCTTACTTAAATAAATTGGTCTACAAAGGAAATTTGGTATTTCTATTAGAAACATTAAGCCAGAATAGTTTGTATAAAAAGAAAGTATGTATCAATACAATTAAATAAATGGTATCTCCATTTTGTCTAAAATTATCCAGAGTCCCCTCAGCAGGGTGGGGCAAAGCCATGGGCAATGCTGACCTGAATTATCTCTTTCTATAACAACAACAAAAAAAGGTGACAGCTAAGTATCTCTGTGTAGAATGGTTAATGCTTTGTCCATGTACTTTATTTCGTTTTTAACAGCTATAGTTCTGGAGTTTAGTAAAATTTACTTTGCTGCCTTTTTCATTTATGCAAAATATTAGCTTTATATCTGCACAATAATGGTAGTCAAGTGTCACAGTATGAAACACTATGATCCAGTGTGGTATGCTTTCTTCCCTCTCAGCTGGTTTTAGCACAATTGCTCAAGACAAGGTGGAACCCGGTAATTAATAAAAGTTTACTACTGAAATCTTCTTCATCCACTTTCCTCCTTTTATATTCCTTTTTTCAAGACCCCTCCTGTGGTTCCCTTAGTTTTCCAATTTTAAGCTACAGAGCTATCTGTGGATGTGGAGAGGTGAAGGAAGTTATGGATCAAAGGGAGGAGACAATTACATATTTTTATTCTACAACTGTTCAGATCTATGTCCTTTTCTTCTCATTTCCATTGTTCCCATCTTAATGCAAGTCCTGATGACTTCTCAAATTATTTCAAAAGACCTTAAAATGAATCTCTGGCTATTGCCTTTTCTCCCCCTGTCTACCCTGTGGTCACCAACATGTAGTAACACCACCAAAATATCACTCTCTTATTTTTATTTTTTTTGGGTGGGGGGCAGAGGGAGAGGGAAGGAGAGAATCTTAAGCAGGCTCCACGCCCAGTACAGAGCCCAATGTGGGGCTTGATCTCACAACCCTGAAATCATGACCTGAGTTGAAATCAAGAGTCGGAAGCTTAACCAACTGAGCCACTCAGGCACCCCTCACTCTCTTATTTTTAAAGGATTCATTAATTTCCTGCTGCCTCCTGAGGAAAAAACTGCCTTCTCTCTTAGACATTCAAAGTCTTCCACAATGTTCTCTAATCTACTTTTATCTCACACCTCTATACTCTGTCCTCATGTATACTGGGTGCCCTGAATCAAATAATTCCTGTAATAATAATTCAATAATCTTGATATTATTCTCATTTATATAAATCCCTCATCATCATTAACTCTCAAAATCCCACCCATGTCTTAAGGCTGATTCCAACTACTGCGTCTTCCATAATACATCCACATGGATTCAGATGTATACAGGGATATAATGCCTGCATTCTTCATCTTGTATCAGATTTCACTACGTGTTATAAAGCAGATTTTTTAAATGAGTGAAAGGAGGTCAGTCTGTACACACATTAGTTCTACTGTCATGACTGCTATTATATACGGGGCTGGTGTGTATTCTTCTCCAAATCCCTTGTAAGACCGAACAGAGCATTGGTAACAAGGAATTTGAATGGCTGTGTTCTGTTTTGTTTTTACTAGGAGAGAAGTCAATGATTGAGAGAGTAAAATTTCACTGTTTGAGGAACTGGAGAAAGTCACTGACCTCATTACTAACTCTTCTGAGAAAAGAAATGGACTTCATTGGCCTCTGTTCTACTGCTCCATTAATCACCTTTGCTGTCAAATATTATTTCCTTTTGTCAAATTTACAGGGACTCTCATTAGAGACTTTCTAATGACAACTCCTTCCTTGTATATATTTCTTATGACCGTGAAACCCTCAATGATAGTGAGTAAATATGTCACTATCTTGAGATTGTCATCAATATGAAGAGACTCATGTAAGTGATAAACATTTTCTGTCAAGGGAAAGAACTGTGTGTGTTTCTCTGAAGTATGCCCCAGCCTGGATGCATGTGATAGTCAGTCAACTTTTCCCTTTGCCCCCAGCAGTAAGATGAGAAAAGACTGGCAAGTATGGAAGCTGATGTGAGGAGAACCAGGGGCTTATATGCTCCTTGAATCACAGTATCAGAGGCTGAATAGGTTTGATTTCTCTTAATAATGTCCTAGGGCTAAAACAGGGGGTTCGAGAAATATGAATGTTATTGTGTATTAAAAAAGAAAGTATGCTAAAACACAGTTCTAATAATTAGGGATTATGCTTAAGGCTTGTATTTAACAACTTAATTCTTTTTTTAAAAGATTTTATTTATTTATTTGAGAGAGAGAGACAGAGCGAGCATGAGCAGGGGGAGGGGTAGAAGAAAGGGAGAAGCAGACACCTGGCTGAGTGGGGAGCCCAGTGTAGGGCTCTATCCCAGGACCCTGAGATCATGACCTGAACCGAACTCGGAAGCTTAACCGACTGAGTCACCCAGGAGCCTCTAACAACTTAATTCTTCAAAAAAAAATTCTTCAAAAAAAAAAACCACAATGAATTGTGCTAGTCATAATATGCATACATGCAAGGGTGCAGAATTATCATTATTGGGATCATTGGTAAGAAACTTTGCTAAATGTACCAAGTATGGTATTTAATACAGGTATAACATTATGTATCACTGTACCCATTAGATAAAAGGCATATTTGGAATTTTAGAGAGAGGAAACACACTTAGGGAAATATTCCCCTATTACAAAAATTGCCCACTTGATTGGCTGGAATGTCATGGAAATCAATGTAGCTCTTGGACAGAAGCTGAGGTGTAAAGAGACTTCTGTGACCAGTCGTTGTGCTCTCCCCAGCTTTGTCCTCCCTCCTAGTAGTACTTCCCTTCCATTCCAGTCATGGATGTTTGTTTGTATCCTGAAAAGTGGCCTTTCTCTGCCCATGCTAGGGGACAGTCACTGGCTGCTTTCAGACAGAATCCCTTTCTGCCCCCTGCCCTCAGTCCCCAAGGCATGTGGCACCTCTGGTGGGAACCAGCTCCACTAGTTCTTGCTCAGACCTTCTGGGCGCCTGTCAAAGACCATTTGTCACAGGACTTGAGAAAAATAACAAAGCAGCTCTCCCCTCAAACCCTCTGAGGAATGTGAAAACCAGAGTGGAGACACATAGGCTCTTTGTAACCTCAGGTACACAGTGTCAGTTGCCTTCTCTGGCTGGCAGGGCTAAGTGACAGAATACAATGGAATGCTCAATGGGGCTGCATCGGGCTAGTCAGGACAGAGGATGCATTTTATTAAAGAAAGTAACATTGTGCCTCCTGCCAAACTGAGGTAATTTCCTTCCCTTTTCTATATTTCCCAGCATTCCAGATTTATACATTTTTACAGTGTTTGCCAGAGCTCACCTGAAGAAAGCAATTCTCAAATAAAAAACTTAAAGAAATATTTTTGTTCAGAGCCCAGACCCATAAAGAATAACTACCACAGGCTTAAAAAAATCCCAACCTAATTTTACAACTAATTACTTAAATAAACCAAATAAACAGACCAGGTTTGTCTCACTCAAAAGAAGACTATAAGCATATAACCTGCCCCAGAGTTCGATAGATACAAATGAATCCCCCATCTTCTTGTTGGACTTACATTTAGTCAATTCTTTTGTCTCTGAAACCAAGATGCTTGTGTACATTTGAATACATATGTTTAATCATCAAACAAAAAAACGTGATCACTTTTCAATTATTAGAACTGCTAGGGATATGTATAGATAAAGTCAGATCTTTCTTGTTAATGACATATGAGCCAACAAGAACTTTAATTTGATTCTGGATGTTCTCCTAAAAATCTGTAAGGGGACACACTGCTTTCAGGTAAATTGTCTGTTCAAGAGCAACAAACAGGACCAAATAATAACTAACATGTAGCTCAGCAGAGTCAGCATTTCTCTCTCTCAGGGTTACTTAGGTGGTGCAAAGTCACCAACTCATGAGTGCTGTTGATCCAGAAAACAAAGGGATGAGGGTGTTAGTTACACGTATCATATCTATTGTATATTGGGACCTTTGATGGGAATTCCACATACATAATCTCACTTGATTCTTTCCACACTCAATAAAACGAGCTCATATTACAGTTTAGGAAACTGAGGCTGAGAGAGATAGCCCCAAATTTCCAAAGCTAAAAACTGATACAATATGTAGTAATACTGTCTATTTTATTGATCAATGTTCAATCAATTCAATTCAACATGCATTCACTTTTGTATTCTCTGGAGCCTAACACATATATGATACTCTCTCATGAGAAATCACAGGAACATTCATTTATCCACACATGGTTCAACGCTATAATTAAAGATAAATCTCAATACTACTGTGAGGTAAGGTCCTGTGTTGGTGCAGAAGAGAATGATCCATTCTACAATGAGTGTGTTCAATTTAAAGCAGTGGCTCCAATCTTTTCCAGGTAAAGACCTCTTTTATTTGCCAAAAAGATTTGGGTGCCCCATGATAGGAATTGAGAATTACCTGAGAAAATACATACCCACCATAACTTGGTAACCATGTGGTACAAATTTTTTTATTTCAATAACCTCAAAATTTACTAATATCGGTAAAACTTAAATCCATGTATCAGATATTACACAGTGTCTACAAAGAGTCCGGGGACACGGCCATAATAGCATTTTCTACCAAAGCATCCATGACCCACAGGTTGAGAACGATTGTTTCAAAGATCAACAAAGATGGCAAATGTGGGGAATCAGGAGGCACTGATCTGTAGGTAGACTTGGAGAGGAGCAGTTCTAAGGAGATAGCTGCTTTAAAAAAGAAGACAAAGGGGGCTCACTCGGGATTGATGTAAAGTCATTTTATGTAGTTAATTTCCTCCTGTAACAAATTACTACAAACCAGGAGGCTTGAAAGAACAGAAATTCATTCTTTTACTCTCTAAAGACCAGAAGTCTGAAATCAAGGTGTCGGTAGGGCTGTGTTGCCTCCAAAGGCTCCAAGGGAGAATCTTCCTTGCCTCTTCCAGCTTCTGGTGGTGTCAGGTATTCTTTGGCTTGTGGCTGCATCACTTCAATCTCTGCCTCCATCTTAACGTGGCCTTTTCTTCTTTATTAGTGTCTTCTTTGTCTCTTGTCACTTGTCATTGCATTTAAGTGAACCCAGATAATCCAAGATGATCTCATCTTGAGATCTTTACGTGTGCAAATAACATTTTTTTTCCAAATAAAGTCATATTTATAGATTCTAGGAGTTAGGATATAGACATATCTTTTTGGGGGGACCACCATTCAACCTGCTACACAGCCCAACACCTCACTGATGGCTCCTGGTTTAATATAAGGAAAACTATGATGTCAAGAGGGTTAGAAAGTGATGACTTGTAAATTACGGACAGTGCTGGGGACTGACTTCAGGTGTGCTAGTGATCACTAAGGCATCTCAGTTCATCCAGCAGCTACTTTCTGAGGCCTATAGAAAGGCACCTTACCTAGAAATACACTTCAAAACATGAGATAATTTTAGTTGCTTTTTAAAAAATTACAATAACAATGGGAGGTCATTAACTATTCTTGAAAATATAAAAAAAATCACAGAAAGAAAAGTGAAAATAAAAGAAGTTATTCCATAACTTAGAAAAAAGATAAATTCTGGAATGTTCCCCACCTCTGCTCTCTCTTACTTGATCCCTCACTACTAATATTAGACTCCATCAGTTAGACTCCGCTTATCTAATGCAGTTAAATTATTTGATTTTTCAACATGTTTATTTTAAAATAAGATATCAACATTTCAATATATAATGACATTAACATCTATTTATGAGGGGTCAAGATTTATAAATTTTGACTTATTCCATCTATAAGATGGAATGACATTTCTTCATAGAACTTTCCATACTTGATCATGTCTTCATTATACTGATGCTCTCTAGTCATATATATGAGAGTGTATATAATCTCATTTAATCGTTACCATAGTACTCAGAGCTAGGCAGATTCTTAAATAAAAATAAGGCTTGAAAAGAATAAATCAATTTACTGTAGACAACAGAGCTGGCATGTCACAGAGGTGGGGTTAGAACCCAGACCATATAATCTCAAAGGCATTAAACCATCTGGCTTCTGGGAATAATAGTTACTGGGGTTTTTGATGCTTGGTTTTTCCAGGCAATGTACACAAACATTCTCTCATGACTTACTGTATTCTCTTTATATACTTACATGCATACATTCTGACTTTACATATATTCTCTCATTTAATTTTTTGACTTAGTTTACAAAGTAAAATTTTTCATTCTCATTTTACTGAAAAAGAAACAATTTTTCCCAACCCTCATAACCCTGGAGATGCTGAGGAGAAATGACACTGTGAGATTGCCATTTAGGAGCCCAGTATAGCAAACCAATCCCCTAGGGCTTGCTTTTCTTCCATTATTCCTTTTCTCTCCTGATATTTCCCAAATGGTGGCAAATGCAGCTAATCTCACATTAGACTCAGAGGAAGTGTAAAGTAATTGAGTATTGATTTTAAAAAACATTTGATGAAAACATGTTATAGGGATACACAACATGCATTATATAAACATGTCATTATTTCATTTAAAAAATTAAATTTCTTCAGTAAATAGTAGGTGTAGTTTCACCTTACTTAATGATGTAGGTGAATCATTACACTTAATGATCATTAAGAGTAAGAATCAGGAATGCTGCTTTGGTACATTTTCCCAAAGAGTATACTTACACATAAAATTTGTAATTTATATATTACATATTAATAATATAATTAATATATGTTAATAATACAACCTATATATTAATAATATATTATGTTATATATACTATATACTAATTCTATACAGTTTGTTATATAATGCTTTTCTGTTACACATACCTCCTTTTTTTTTGTTGTTTTTACCAAATACTAGATTATGGACATTTCTTCATGTGTCTAAAATTTTTATTTATTTATTTATTTTTAATTTATTTATTAGAGAGTGAGAATGAGAGAGAGAGAGTACATGAGAGTGGGAGGGTTAGAGGGAGAAGCAGGCTCCTCGCTGAGCTGGGAGCCCGATGCAGGACTTGATCCAGGGACTCCAGGATCATGACCTGA
The DNA here is from genome assembly GCF_029215605.1 of Mirounga angustirostris. Lineage (NCBI taxonomy): Eukaryota > Metazoa > Chordata > Mammalia > Carnivora > Phocidae > Mirounga > Mirounga angustirostris. Next base: position 64,194,418 of record NW_026991717.1, on the reverse strand, counting down.
GCCGAAGGCAGTAGCTTAACCAACTGAGCCACCCAGCCTCCCCCATGTGTCTAATTTTTTAAAAACTGTGTACATGACTAAATCACATTTCCTTTTATATAATTAACAATATTTATTTATCCACTTCCTATTGCTGAGCATTTAGGCTATTTTTTCAGAAGAGGACTTTTTTGGACTAATCTTTGTCACCATCTCTAATTAGTTCCTCAGCATAGATTCGCATAAGTTAGATCTACTGCATCAAAAATTATAATCATTTCACAGCTCTTTTTTTAGAGGAGGGGAAAGGGGATGGACAGAAGGAGAGGGAGATAGAATCTTAAGCAGGCTCCACACCCAGCACAGAGCCCATTGCGGGGCTCAGTCTCACAATTCTGAGATCATGACCTGAGCCAAAATCAAGAGTCCGTTGCTTAACCAACTGAGCCACCCAGGCACCTCTCATTTATAGCTCTTTTTTTTTTTTTAAAGATTTTATTTATTTATTTGCGAGAGAATGAGAGACAGCATGAGAGGGAGAAAGGTCAGAGGGAGAAGCAGACTCCCCGCCGAGCAGGGAGCCCGATGCGGGACTCGATCCTGGGACTCCAGGATCATGACCTGAGCCGAAGGCAGTCGCTTAACCAACTGAGCCACCCAGGTGCCCTCATTTATAGCTCTTAATAAAAGTTGCATACTTGCTTCCCAGAAAGAGTTTACAAATTTACACTTCCAACAGCTCTTATCTTCCATGTCCTTGAAAGAACAGAGTATTATCTTGTTTTTTAAGTGCTTGCTACTGTTATTGGAAGGAAGTGATACTTAGCTTTATTCAGCATTTATTATTATTTTAAAAATAACTGTTTCTTAATGTTTTGCCTGTCCTCTTGTGATTTGTTCATGTTCTTTTTTACATTTTCTACTAGGATCTAAATGTCTTATTGATTTGAACTCTCTCCTCTGTCAATAGGCAGAGTGCTGTTTTAATACATACGTATGTTTTTACAAGGAAACAATTCTCCATTTTTCCATGATGATAAAATGTTGCCTGTACTGCATTTGGTTTTCCCATGACATCTTGTGAGAAAACATCTTACAAATGATAGAGGTCCTAAAGGGCAATATTATGATGTAGACTGTTGTTGATAATTTGAAAAATACAATAATAAAATGACAACCAGCTTAGGCATCATGAATTCATCCTGAAATAGTGTAAACAAACACTTCCTCCAAAGGAATTAATCCCAAAGAATATTTTCCAATATTTAGGCATTTCTTTTTTTAACTAATTTTAGGACATTCGGAGATAGTTATTTAATGGGAGACATTTTCCTAAGTGTTCTATGTATTTCCTCTAAAATTATAAATGAGACTTTCACCTTCTGGGTATGGTAATAAGGAACATCAGCCCCATATTAGTACTGTTTTTGGTATATGAAACAAACTTTCTTATCAATGACACTTATTATTGTAATTCTGCACCCTGTATACTTTTCAAGTCTTAAGCTTCCATATATATTCAAGTGTGAGGCCCTGGCAGTGGGACAAGCTGGCTCCATCATCTGGGTTACTCATTACTCCCTAGCTCCTTCACATGTTTATAAGTCTGTCTTTTGTAACGGAGTCACAGGAAATCCCTCTTCTGTAAGCATGGAAATGGCAGTGTAATATATGAAATCTCCTCCTAAGCTAACAGTCTTCATTTCACAGGAATAAGCAAGGAATTAAACAAATATTGGTGCTTTAGAACAAAGGGAAGACCTAAGACAGCATCTGGAATGGAATGAGACTGGCAAGATTGGGACCTTCCCAATAAAAGATTCCATTGTGGGGTCACAGGGCATGGAGGTATGGATCACGGTACAGGGAATCGTAACTGCAGACCTGCCAACAGAAGGGCTCCTCTCTGGAGGTGGATTAGAAAGGCCCAGGAGGAGAAATTCCCTGAGGCAGAGCTCCATAGAATCTGCTCCTTTTAATAGGGGCTCAGTTTCTACTGTGGCTGAGCTGGATAGTAAATATGACAGTTGGTCATAATGCTGACTTTGAGACTAAAATACTGAAGTGCTTTTTCAATCATTATAAATATATTTTATTACTATGCTTTATATTATGACATGTGGAGTTAAGACTATATTTTTATTTCAAAATCTTTAAACATACATGGATTCTTGACCACAATATATGGTTGTCTAGAACTCCTGACCAACCATGAAGGATAATAGATTTTACTGCATATCTTCTGTCTCTTGCTCAGATTTTAATCAATTTAAGAGCAAAGGACTGATTTTTCTGCTTCCTTTGGTCTCCCAGCAGGCTGCAATTGAAAATGGATTCTGATGGCTTGGAAAAGTTAATCCATCTCTGAAAGGTACTGGAGACCAGCTCACTAAGCAGGAGCTGGCCCAGTGTGTCAAATCCTGTGGGGACTTGGTGCACCTTGAACTAAGCATACCATTGGCACTAGTCTTAGTAACAGCACTTATCAATCAAGTCTTTGTGTAGCTGAGTCAATGGTTTGACATGTTAAATGAATAATTATGGATTGGCTGACCTAGAGTGCATTTCAGGAGCCAAACTTCAACTTACTAATAGCCTTAGGATCAAGCTTCATACTGCACAGAGACGCATGTCTGCAGACAAAAAATGATGCCATTATTCTTGGTTTGGTATGATATTTATGATTGATCTTAACCCTTTGGTGAGAATGTGTTTTATATCCTCTCATTTGTTTTCAACCTACTTTAGGTATGTTAAGTTGCCAGACTCCACAGTCATAGTCTAACATCTTGGTTAATTATATGTTTTCTTTAAAATAAATCTGGGTGTAATTTTTAAGGGTTCATTTATCAAACTATGTGATCCTTTAAAACAATATCCTGTGTACCTAAGGAAGTTCTACATTAAAAATACCAACTTTTAAAAAGCAATAACAATCTTTCAAGAAATACTTTGTTTTTAAAGCCTTATTAAAATGTGTTTGTCTTAACTTTTAAGAGGGAAGGTGACTTTTGATAGTGGATTTGCACCTAAAACATTTGAGAAAAATAGGCTTATATCTTAGTAAGTAAGGTCTGAATTGGGAAAAGGGGAGTATTTTCTGGAGTAACCTTAGCATTCTCACACCTTTTAAACCACCTCCTAAGGAATATGCTCAGGAATTTGCTAATAATATTTCCTTCATTACTCATGAAAATATTTTCATGGAAATTTCACCATATGACATACACTTGCCTCAAAATCTTATTTTGGCTTTGCAACATTTCTCTTTCAGACATGAACATTTCTGGGGGAATTTTGGTATATAGAGAAAATGTAGTGTTTTATTTAATAATTACTATGAACACTTCAGGAGGCAAAAGAAATACTTTGAGGTCAATCTTGAAAGTAGACAAAAAACCCTACTCACTTTATTGTAACTGGAAAATTATACACATGATGGTATTTATAATCTGGGTCCCATTCCAAGTCAAATTAAAATGGGTCATTTTGTTCATTTGGCTTACATTTAATTCCAGAGAAAAAGTTCTGGCATTTTGTTAAACAAATATTTGTGTTGTTATAATATATGTCTACATGCTATTAAAAATGATTGGAAGTCAAGAATTCTGTCAAAATTTGTCACTTTCTTTTTTAACTTCATACTGGACATTTAGGGTGATAAAAGTCTATTATTGAATTAAAGATATTATTTTAATTTGTAAAATATATATTAGATTGAAATTAACCCACATTATACTTAAAATTATATAAATATATACATATATTTTTAAAAATTGAGATATAATTGACTTAGGACATATTATTTTCTGGTATATGATGTGATGATTCGATATTTGTATACATTGTAAAATGATTACCATAACAAGTCCATCACCATACATGTTAAAATACATATATTTTATATAAATATACTCTATAAACATCTTAAAATAAATTCTCTAAGATTGTAAAGTAAAGGTTTCCTTATACTTAGAGATTAGAAAAGAAAAAATCTTTTATTATTTGTTAAATATTACAACTCAAACTTTAAACTGTATCAGTTCATTACCTACTTGATCATTTACTTCCTAGAATCCTTCCTGTGTTTTTTCAAAATTATATCTAGCTCAGGAGAAAGGAAACTTGATACCAATTACTTCAGCGTAGTGCTATCTAACTTAGGTAGGCTCCAAAGCAGAATAAGAAAAAGTAGAAGGGGCAACAGTAAACATAATAAAATTTGATTACAGATTAAACTGAAACAAATGTAATTTGAGAATGAAATTATACTGTAATAGCCTTTGAACACTGGCACTGGCTCTCCAAGTCCAGTGACACGGAGAGCAACGTGGGGCACAAGAGTATAGGAAAGGGATGATGGCCTTAGATATTGAGAGAAACAAAGAAGAATATACTGTTGTAGGGTTCTTATATGAGAAATTGTAAAGAATTACTTACATGTAGACTGTGATAAATAAAAGATGTATACTATAAACTCTAAGGCATTGACTAAAATAAGCCAAAGAGTTATAGGTAATAAGTCAACAATGGGAAAAACAGAACAAAAAAATACCTATGCAATTAATCTAAAAGAACTCAGAAAACAAATAGCAAGATGATAGATGAAACTAAACTTTAATCAATAATCACATTAAATGTAAATGGTTTAAGAACCCCAATTAAAAGGCAGAGATTGTCAGATTGGATTCTCAAAAAAGACATATGTTGCCCATAAGAAACTCATTTTAAATATAAAGGCACATAGGTTTAAAGTAAATGGATGGAGAAACATCTGCAACTCCTTTATGTTGCTGGTTGGAATGAAAACCGTTTGAGCCACTTCAAAAACAATGTAGCAATTTATTAAAAAGTTAAACATATAATTACCACATGACCCATTAATCATACTCCTGGGTATAAAAGAGATAAAAAACTCATGTTCACAAAAACAATAGTATGTGAATGTTTGCAGCAATTGTAGCAAATTATACAAAATTGATCCAACCTGAAAACAAACCAAATGTCCTTCAGTGGATAAATGGATATGAATAGTGGTATATCAGCAATAAAAAGGAACATAAGATTGGGAAATGCAAATTAAATCTATAATGAAGTATTACTATATACCTATTAAAATTACTAAAATTATACCTAATCATATCAAATTTTAATAAGAATGTATAGCAAGTACAACTTTCCTACAATAAGAGTTGGACCATAAAACAATACAATCATGTTAGCAAACAGTCTGGCAGTTTCTTAAAAAGATAAGCAAACACCTGCCATATGCCCCAGCCATTTTACTTCTAGGAAACTATCCAAGAGCAATGGTCCACAGAAAATCTTCTACATAATTGTGATGGCTTCACAGGTATACATGAACATCAAAACATATCAAATTGTATTTGTTAAATATTATACTTGTTAAATATGTGCAATATATTGTATATCAAATATGCCTTAAATAATACTTTAAAATTAACTAAACCATAAAAACTTGAAAGGTATCTTGTGAGATGCAGCTAATGCAGTGCTTAGAAGGTAATTTACACTCTTCAATACAAACATTTTAAAAATGCTAAATATCAGTGATCTAAACATTCATCTCAAGAACTTAAAGAATAACAAATTAAAAACAAAGTAGATGCAAAAGAAAAGAAAGATGAGAATAGAAATTAATGAAATACAAAAATACAATAGAGGGTATGAACAAAGTCAAAATATCTATCTTATGAAAGCTTTATAAAATTGATAAACTCATAGTGATATTGATTTAAAAAAAAGGAAAAGGAAAAGGACCACATTAATTACCAAAATCAGGAATGAAAAAGCATCCAGTAGTATGCTATAGCAGGCTTGTACTGGTTCACTACAGCTGATTTTTAAAAATTTTATTTATTTTATTATGTTAGTCACCATTCAATACATCATTAGTTTTTGATGTAGTGATCCATGATTCATTGTTTTTGTATAACACCCAGTGCTCCATGCAGTACGTGCCCTCCTTAATACCCATCACTGGGCTAACCAATCCCCCTCCCCCCTCCCCTCTAAAACCCTCAGTTTGTTTCTCGGATTCCAGAGTCTCTCATGGCTTGTCTCCCACTCTGATTTCCCCCTCTTCATTTTTCCCTTCCTTCTCCTAATGTCCTGCATGCTATTCCTTATGTTCCACAAATAAGTGAAACCATATGATAATTGACTTTCTCTGCTTGACTTATTTCACTTAGCATAATCTCCTCCAGTCCCATCCATGTTGATGTAAAAGTTGGGTATTCATCCCTTCTGATGGCTGAGTAATAAAAACCACATTGAGATATCGCCTTACACCAGTTAGAATGGCAAAAATTGACAAGGCAGGAAACACTACAGCTGATGTTTAAATTTTCAATCCAATTTTTAAACACAGCTATTACTAAGTTAAATTATATACATCTTCAACTAAGTTAAATTAAAAATAACGGTAACAAATACTTAAAACTCATTGCTTTCTATATTTTACTAGTATCTATACTCCTAGATATCTATATCCTTTGTATCTGTATCATGAAAACACTATATAATGGAGTGCTACCACACAACTCTTACCCACAAGCTTTCCAAACTATTATCCAATTCAGCAGTAATGTTGTTCACATTATGAAGAACAAGTGAAGTTCTTATATACAAAATGCTGAAGCTGAAAAAGGATTCAGTTTAATGAATATAATTTGTATAAAGTTGAGAAATTCTTTAACAGTAGATAATGTTAGATTTAATGACAATATATAATTTTGGAATAGATATAGCACATTAAAGTGCAACTCCACTTGCCAAAACAAGATTGATGTGTATTCATAGATTTGATATGGATATGGCAAAAAATCAAACAAAGCATTTAGCAAGATCAAATTTAAATCTGATTTACTACGATAAAGAATATTATGTAACTTCTGGGGAGATAGTGGACTAGAAGGATCCTAAACTCACCTCACTTACAGATGCACACAGGTAACAGCCATGTTAGTGCAACTAACTCAGAAAATGACCTAAAGAATGGCAGAGACAGTTAATCAAAGAGATAAGGCTACATTAAAAAGGGCAGGAGGGGCAGAAATGCAGCTGGGAACCAAACTCCCAACAAGACTAAACACAAATGGTAGGGACACCACAAACACGGAAAAGGGAGAGGAGCAGACCCCACATCAGGCACCCCAGGCATGGGGGACCTGCATTGGGAAGACTAGTTCTCATAAAATTTGGCTTTGAAAGCCTGTAGAGCTTAACATCATGAGTTTTCACAATCAGCAGGGTGTACGTAACCCCGAGTACTTTGAAAATCAGTGGGCTTAGCTCTAGGAGAGCCAGAGGATGAGCCAGCATAACAAACAACCCCACAGTGATGCAGCATAGATGCAGAGGTTTGAAAAGTGTCTGGAGTATATATATAAAGGAGATATATTTACTCATCTCAGAATGTGCTGGAGAAACAGGGATCTGGGAGAATTCTCTAAGAACAAAAGTGCTGGCACGGGCCATTTTTCTCCTCCCTCCTCCTCTAGCCTACAGCATGAACACTCTCCACCTACTTTGCTAACACCACAGTACCTAGTGTGATTGCAACCCTACCAGATGGACTAAAAACAGGCATTTGGTCTGACAGCTGGCCTGGCCCACCAACAAAAACCTCTCAGGGGCAGCACAGGGTGAGAGCCCTGCAGTTTGGTGTGAGTGCTGCCCTGGCAGATGGACTGGGAATAGACATTGGATGTGACTGCTAGCCCCACCTGCCAATGAAGGCCTCTCAGAGGGCACTATGGGGAGAGAGCCCTGAAATTTGGGGTGACTGCAGTCCCAGCAGGGGGATAGAGCAGTCATCTAGTCTGACTGCTGATACTACCCAACTATAAGCCCACAGTGGTCCCAGATTGGCCCCTTAACAGCACAAGGATAAACCTTGCCCACAATAGGCAAAGTTTACACTGTGTCCAAGTGGACTAAAGGCAAACACAGCTCAGCCACAACAGTAGAGTGCACATAACCCACATATGAGATACCCCCCAAATACCTGATTCTGGTAAACAGGGGGCATGGTGTTACAGGGGACTGCAGGAACTCTTCTTCATAAGGTCACTACATTCAATATCAGGAGACACACCTGATACACAGAAATAAAAACAAAATGAGAAACATGCCCTCTTTAATACCCATCACCAGGCTAATCCATCCCCCCACCCCCTCCCCTCTAGAACCCTCAGTTTGTTTCTCAGACTCCATAGTCTCTCATGGTTCGTCTCCCCCTCTGATCCTCCCCTTCATTTTTCCCTTCCTACTATTTTCTTTCTTTCTTTTTTTTAACATATAATGTATTATTTGTTTCAGAGGTACCGGTCTGTGATTCATCAGTCTTACACAATTCACAGCACTCACCATAGCACATACCCTCCCTGATGTCTATCACCCAGCCACCCCATCCCTCCCACTCCCCACCACTCCAGCAAACCTCAGTTTATTTCCTGAGATTAAGAATTCCTCGTATCAGTGAGATCATATGATACATGTCTTTCTCTGACTGACTTATTTCACTCAGCATAATACCCTCTAGTTCCATCTACGTCATTGCAAATAGCAAGATTTCGGTTTTTTGATGGCTGCATAATATTCCATTGTGTGTGTGTGTGTGTGTGTGTGTATTCTTCTTTATCTGTTCATCTGTTGATGGACATCTTGGCTCTTTCCATAGTTTGGCTATTGTGGACATTGCTGCTATAAATATTGGGGTGCATGTGCCCCTTCAGATCTCTACATTTGTATCTTTGGGGTAAATTTTAGGATTATTTCTTCCATTTCTTTGAAAAAAGTGGATGGTATTTTGATAGGGATTGATTAAATGTGTAGATTGCTCTAGGTAGCATTGACATTTTCACAATATTTGTTCTTCCAATCCATGAGCATGGCACGTTTTTCCATTTCTTTGTGTCTTCCTCAATTTCTTTCATGAGTATTTTATAGTTTTCTGAGTACAGATTCTTTGCTTCTTTGGTTAGATTTATTCCTAGGTATGAAGCTGCTAGTCTCTTAAAACCTGAGCTCAGAAACTGACATGGTACTACTTCTCCCTTATTCTACTGGTCAAATAAGTCATAGAGCCCACCTAGATTCAAGAGAACAGGAGTTATAACACCATCTCTCAATGGGAATCATGTCAAATAATTTGTGAGCATTTTTAATCTTCCACATCTGGAGTGCCTCAGAAGGATTTTTCTCTGCTTCCCTCCTTCATCCCTAGTCTTTAATGAATGATTTCCATGTACTCAGTGAGGGCCCATGGGAAAGGTGTGGCACATGGGTGCAGAAATCACTTTTCCTGGGGGACCTTGTGATTCTAACCTGTCATGCCAGTCCTCACTTGATTCCTAAAAGTTTACAAAAAGTAAACTACTGGATCATGTGGCATTTCTATTTTTAATTTTTTGAGGAAACTCCATACTGTTTTTCATGGTGGTTGCACCAATTTACATTCCCATCAACAGTGCACAAGGGCTCTTTTTTCTCCATGTCCTTGCCAACACTTGTTATTTCTTGTCTTTGATTCAAGCAATTCTGACAGGTGTAAATTGGTATCCCATTGTGGTTTTGATTGGCATTTCCCTGATGATGAGTGATGTTGAGCTTCTTTTCATGTGTCTGTCGACCATATGTATGTCTTTAAAAAATGTCATTCAGGTCCTCTGACCAGTTTTTAGTAAAATTGTTTGGTTTTTTGGTGTTGAGTTGTAAGTGTCCATTACTAGATGAATGGAAGATGTGGTATACACACACACACACACACACACAGAGGAATATTACACAGCAATTAAAAAAGGAGATCTTGCATTTATAACAACATGGATGGACCTAGAGGTGTTATGCCAACTGAAATAAGCCAGACTGAAAAAGACAAATATCATATGATTTCACTCATATGTGGAATCTAAAAAACAAAACAAATGAATAAACAAACAAAAAGCAGAACAGGCCTACAAATACAGAATACAACTGATGTTGCCATCAGGAAGGGGGTTGGGTGATGGGCAAAATGACTGAAGGAGAATGAAAGATACAGGTCTCCAACTATGGAATGAATGAATTATGATAATGAAAGGCACAGCATAGGTAATGCAGTTGATATTGTAGTAGCATTGGTTGGTGACAGATGGTAGCTACACTTGTGGTGAGAACAGACAGCATAAGATATAGAGTTGTTGAATCTCTATGTTGTATAGCTGAAACTAATGTAATATTGTATGTCAACTACACTCAAATAAAAGAAAAAAATTCCCAAAATGTTTAGCTGATTTCTTCTTATTGGTGTGTATGTGAGATTCCTTTTATCTCTGGCAGCTCTACTAGCAATGAAAGAAGTCATGGCTGTCTTCTCTCCCAGGAAGGGTTTGCCAATTTCTGGAATTTAGTGTATTTAGATCAACTTGCATCCTTGACTGCCTGGTGTTTTTTTAAGCTATAATTTTGTAGCTTATCTGTCTTATTCTCATTGTTTGATTGATAGTACTGTCCTCATAACTTCCTACATTCTAACCAGAAGCAGAAATACCCCCCATATCTTGATTTGATTATAGAATTCCCGTTTTTTTCCTTTCTGATTTGCACTAGAAGTTTTTAAGTCCTTAAGTTTTCTTCAATATAAAGCTATGAAAATATCCCATAATAATTACTGTATTCTTGGTATCATTTTTCTTTTCTATTGGATTAGTGATACAGGTGAGAGGAATGAGCCCTTTAACTAGTTAAGGGGGACCTCTCTAACATTTTAATTTTATTTTTATTTGTACTTACAAAACACATTATATGTCTTTTTCAAAATTTTAGTTCTTCTGCATAACTACATAATTGATGCTGATCTGGGGTTTTTCTTTGAAATAAAACTAAAATTATTTTTGCAGTTTCACTGTGAATCCAGAATCACAGTTTGTCTTTTAAGTCATCCCCTTTATGAAAGATCGCTTCTCACCTATCTCTTTCTCATAAGTATTCATTTACTTATAATCTCATTTGTGATCATGATAAAAATTGGAATGCTGACAAAGACAGGGCCTTACAGAATTTTAGGATAGGTATAAAAAAATACATATTTTCCTAAAACTTGTTTATGGGTTGAAAAATATTGGTAGAATACTTCCTAGGGTTTTTGATGCTTCCTTTCACCAGTGGATATGTATAAAAACAATTTGCATGGGGGGTACCTGAGGGGGCACAGTCAGTTAAACAGCCGGCTCTTGATTTCGGCTCAGGTCATGATCTCACGGTCCTAGAATGGAGCCCTGCATCGGGCTCTTTGCTCAGGAGGGAGTCTGCTTCAGGATTCTCTCTCTCCCTCTGCCCCTCCCCGTGCTTGCTCTCTCTCTCTCTCTCTCTCTAAAATAAATAAATCTTAAAAAAAACCAATTTGCATGGTTGAAGTATATCGTGGCATGTGATTTCATTTTCTTTTCAAGTTATGAATAGAGGATCAGGGATTGTTTCTGCCTATTCTCTGTCCTCCATATTGCTTGAAGTAACTTTGCAGATTGGAGGTGACTTTTGCTACATCATGATTAAAATGTAGAATAACATTTCTATACTTATATTTGCAAACTGAGTTAAGAAAAGAAAGTTTAAAAGAAACGTGATTCATGATTTCAAATGAAAATGGTTTATCCCTATAATAATCTTTTTTTGAAAATAACCTACCACAATATAGAAATACTTCAGAAATAATCCTTCCAACTTCTCTTCTCTCTGCCAACAAAGGGTCCCTCTATATGTGCTAAAGTTTCCAAACAAGACTTCCCCATGAGTAGCCAAGGAGAGAAATACACAGTCATGCCAACATCTGGTTCAGTGCTGAAGAAACAACAGAAAACCTCACCTCTTACTAATGAGTGATGCTGGTGACTTTAGCCTTACTACTATGGTTGGTGTTGAAGGACTGAAGGCAGGCCAAGTCCTTGTTCACAGAAGTCTCTTTCAAAAGAGAGCTACTAGCATATTCCATTTCAAGCAGATGCCAAATATACAGCATTTGTATTTTGTCCCAAGCTGAATAGGAACTTATAAGTTATCCCCTGTGTTGATGTTTGAAGAGAAGTTATGCCTGTGGAAGAATCTGAGGGATATAAAGTCTGCCTTCACTGGGACTATTTTTGCAATTCTGTTTTGCAGTAAGGACTATCATCTGTGAGAAGCACTTGCAAATTACTAAATTAATTTCATTGTACAAGTAGCTATTAGAATTAGCCACACACTTTCCCTAAAACCTTCCTTCAAGACATGGACACGTGTATAGGTGGTGTGTGTATGTACCTATATAAGGTTGAGAGGCACTGAGTTATGGAAATGGTTGGGATTGTGAAAAGCAGCTAACAGGAAGAAACAGAACGGGCCATCACAGTTCTGTAGTAACACTCTGCCTATGCCTGGTATTTAGCTCTCAGTCCCAAATTCTACTCATCTTTCATTCAAGTACAGCTCAAGATCCACCTCAAATGTGAACCCTTCCCTTTTGGCCATTGCCCACTCTGATGTCTGAATTCCTAAAACACATTTACATTCCATACTCATTTTAGCATTTAATACATACCACTAAGAATTGTCAGTTGTTTTGTTTTTCTTTTTGTTTTTTTCAGTTCCACTTGTTTATTTTTGCTTTTGTTGCCTTTGCTTCTGGCATCAAATCCAAAAAATCATCGGTAAGACTGATGTCAAGGAGTTTACCACCCACGTTTTCTTCCAGGAGTTTTATGGCTTCAGGTCTTATGTTCAAGTCTTTAATTCATTTTGAGCTGATTTTGGTGTATGGTGTAAGATAAGGATCCAGTTTCATTCTTTGGCATGTTTCTAAAATGTGCTTTAAGACTGTAGTTTTTGTTTTCCCTCAGATAATTCTAATCTTAGAAGTACTTGCTTTTTTTTTTTCCTTCCATGATTCCATGATGAAAAGGATAAAAAGAAAGGCTATATAAACACAGCCAAGCCTGGACCTAGACCCGTGGGTGTCTCCAGACTAATAATTTGGTACCATTTCAAAGTGAATTTTAAAATATTATTCAAGATTTATTTAAAGGGGCAGGGAGACTCTGACTTCCTATTAATAAAACTGTATACAGAAATAAATTCATTTACTGACTCACTTTGCTGCCCCGAACAGAGCCAGAAGTCTGAAAAAAATAGCGGACAAAAATTTCCTGCTTTCCTACATCTCTTATTCTCTCCTCTTTCCTTTTGTGATTATTCAAATCAGACAACTTGTTGGCAAGCTTATTAAAGATTTAGATAATGAAGGAAATTCCTCAATCCTGTGAACAGCTTTGTGCTCTGCAGTTGTTTTATCTTGCTTTCAGCTTCCAGCTTTGCTGTTTTTTGGCTGGCTGCAAATTGCATATGTGTGTTGCAAAATTCTTCAGGAGAGACCTGTCCGTGCTGTGAGCACTCTTTCCATACTGTGCTTCTGCTGGATTTGTACAAATCTGTATTTCTGTAGTTACAAAAAAAGCCACTTGAGAAAATCTGGCGCAGCAATCACTTCATTTCTAATTTATTCCATGGATATTTTAATGCCCCCAGGTCAGTGTTTTGGGCAGCAGTCTTGTCTGCCTACCCCTCAGTCAGATTCTGTCCCCATGATTTATCAGTCTTCTTCCCAGGGAATACTTTCTTCCAAAAACCAGTCACCCTGGCTGCTATATTATACATTTAACTTGCCTTTTTAAAACACGGCTTTTTATTTTATTTTCCTCTTTATTAATTTTTGATCTATGAGAGGCAAAGGAGATCACTGTAAAAAGCACACATTTAGGAATCAGATGTGGCAGCGCATTCTGAATTTGACACTGTCTACCCCTGAGAATATTGACAAATCATTTAGCCTCCTTGACCCCAGCTTTTATCATTTGTAAATTAGAGATAAAAATATCCCCCTTGCAGAGTAGTTAGGAATTTCAGCAGCACCTGCTCTCCCTGACGCTTTTGTGAATGATAGCTCATTTTATTGCTAACAGACACTATGAAATTTTTAGTTCAGCCTTCAACACACACTGAGTTATACAAAGAGGATTGAAGTCATTAGAAGCTCAAACAATATTGTTTGGAAAATCACCATTATCTAGATCTCATATATATTAATAAATTCCTGTATTTCACAAAAAATTATATTGGGTTCCTTTAGACGTCAGACATTTTAATTTTTACCAAAGCTTAGATTTAAAAAAAATACCTAATGTAACATGATGAGTTTCTGGAAGTATTTGTGTATGTGTGTGTGCACATGTGTGGGTAAAATATGCATTCAAGATTGACTGTATAAAAAATGGAAAGCTGGAAGTAAGCATCCCCTTCTCTTCTATTAGGCTGACCTTCACAGGTAACTACTATTAATAGCTTCTTGTTCATTATTCAAAATTTTTCATACATATCACTTTATTCATTGAATATTTACTGAGTACCTATTATATAGCAGGCATTCTTGTAGTTTCTTGGGATGCATTAAGGGAAAATAAAAAACAAAACCCAAAATACATCTTTCTTTTCTTTCATCCCTTCCGTGTGTGTGTGTGTGTGTGTGTGTGTATGCAAAACATTTGTCCTTTCTTTACTGAGGTATAATTTATATATAGTGTAATGCACATATCATAATTTCAATGAGTTCTGATAAATAGACACTTCTGTGTATCCTCACAAATGAACCAAGATATGAAATATTTCCACCCCAGAAAATTCCATCATGCCTCTTCTAGTCAGCCCATGCTTCAACCCCACATCACAGGCCACTGTCTTCTGATTTCTAACACCAATTCCCTCCCTGTTGCAGGATTTCATATACATGGAATCATACAGGATCTATTTCATACAGTATCTTTTCTTGTCTAGCTTCATTTGTTTCAAAATTTATCCACTTTATTGCATTTATCCATTTAGTGGATAATTTTTAAATTTTTTTTGCTCCATTGTATGAATATACCACAATTTATTCATGTCCTTCTTGATGGATATTTGCATTATTTCTGGTTCTAATTATTATGAATAAAGGTGATATGAACATTCATATGCAAGTATTTATTGTGGACATATGTCTTTATTTGCCCTTGGAGTGAAATTGCAGGTCATAGGTTATACATATATATATTATATATATATATATATATATACACATAACATAGGTTATACATATAACATATATTTATATGTTTATATATATATATGTTTAACTTTATAAGGAATCACCAGTTTTCCAAAATAGCTATGCCATTTTACAGCCCCACTAATAACATATGAGAGATTCAGTTGCTCCACATCTTCCTCACCATATAGATCTTCTGTGTGTATGAAGTGATCTATCGTTTTATTTTAATTTGCATTTTCCTGATGATTAATGATTTTGATCACTTTTTCATGTGTTTAGTGGTCATTCTGTCCATTATTTTGTGAAGTACATATCCAATTATTTTGACCACTTTTTAATCAGGTTGTCTTTTCACTATTAAGTTGCAGGAATTGTTTATATTTTCTGGACACAAATCATTTTTTTCAGATATAAATATTATAAATATTTTCCCCTCAGTCATGGCTTACCTTTTCATTTTCTTAACATTGTCTTTTTATGAGCAGAAGTTTTTAGCATTAGGAAGTACAATGGATCTTTTTTTTTCTTTTATGGTAAGTGCTTTTCCTATCATGTACAAAAATCTTTGCCTATTCCAAGTTTGCAAAGATAGACTCTTCTGTGTTCTTCTAGAAGTTTTAGCTTTTACATTTATGTTTATTATCCATCTCAAATTATGTTTTGAGTGTGTTGTGAGACAGAGGTCAAGATTCATTTTCTCTTTAAAGATTTTATTTTTTTATTTATTTTTGAGAGAAAGAGCAGAGAGAGAGAGACTGTGAGAGCAGGGGGAGGGGAGAGGGACAGGGAGAGAATCTCAGATTCCCCACTGAACGCTGAGCCTGATGAGGGGCTTGATCTCATGACCCCGAGATCATGACCTGAGCTGAAATCAAGAATTGGACGCCTAACCAACTGAGCCACCCAGGTTCCCCAAGGCTCAGTTTTAAAATATGGTCATCCAGTTGTTACAGCATTACATTTGAAGACTTTATTTTCTCTCTGAAGTGCATTTGGTGCCTTTTTAAAAACATAATGACCATATATTTTGGTTCTATTTTTAGACTACTGATTTGGTTCCATTGATCTGTATGTCTGTATCACATTGTCTTGATTGCTGTAACTTTACAGGACATCTTATAATCAGGCAATATAAATCCTCCAACTTTGTTCTTCATTTTCAAGATTGTTTAGCTAAGTCCTTTCAAATTCTTTGTACATTTTAGAATCAGTCTGCCAAAATTTATTCAAAAAAGCCTGCTGGAATAGTATTCACTATGGAGCTCTTTACTCACATATAGAAGTACATTTCATTTTTGCATACTGGCCTGTTTCCTGTGACCTTGCTAAATTCACTTACAAGGTTTAGGAGTCTTATTATACATTCATTCCTTTAAAATTTTTATGTACATCATAATGTAATCTGCAAATAAATATTCTTTTTTACTTTCCAATCTTTATGTTAGGAATTTATTTATTTAGCCTGAGTATGCTGGCCAGAATCTTCAGCACAGTTTTCAGTAGAAATGGTGATAGTGGATGTCCTTGCCTTGTTTCTCATTAAAATGGGAAAAACATTCAATCCTTCACTAATAAGTTTGATGTTTTCTGTAGTTTTAAAAAAATTATTTATTTTTAGAGCAGTTTCAGGTTTACAGAAAAATTGAGCATACAGAATTCCCATATGCTTCGACCCACAGTTTCCTTATTACTAATATTTTGCATTAGAGTTGTATATCTGATGAATGTTTGTGTAACAGCCAATAAATGATTATTGATACATTATTATCCAAAGTCCATATTTACATTAGAGTTCACTCTTTGTGTTATACAGTTCTATGAATTTTGACAAATATATAATGCCTTGTATCCAAACCATTAAATATGCAGAATAGTTTCATTGCCTTAAAATCTCCTGTGCTCAGCTGTGTTGTTCATAGATACCCCTAATGAGGTTAAGGAAGTTCCCTTTACTTTTAGTTTGCTAACAATTTTTTATCATGAGTGGGGGGGTGAAGTTTGTTATATGTTTTTTTTGCATTTATTAAAATGACCATATGGAATATTTTTGGCCTTCAGTCTGTCAGTTTATATTGATTGATTTCCAAATGGTAAACCAATATTGCATTCCATGCAAACCTCACTTGATCTTGATGCATTATGATTTTGATATATTGCTGAATTTAATTTGCTACTACTTTGTTAAGGATTTTTATGATTTATGCATGAGAAATATTTTTCTAACGTTTTCTTGTTTTTCTCTGGATTTGCTATTGGGTAACACTGATCCATAAAAGAAGTTGGAAAGTATTTCATCCTCCACTCCTTTCTGAGGGAGTTTGTGTAGGATTGGTGTTATGGGTACAAAGCAGTTAATAATATTACTTTATCTTTTTAATATGTTTATGTTCCCTATAATGTCCAATTTTTCATATACATACTAAATATTTTTCCACTTTACTTTCAACTCTGTGTCTTAATATAGGTGAATTTTACTTCTTTATCCAGTCTGAAAATTGTCTTTTTTTTTTATTCTTATGTTAATCCCCATACATTACATCATTAGTTTTAGATGTAGTGTTCCATGATTCATTGTTTGTGCATAACACCCAGTGCTCCATGCAGAATGTGCCCTCCTCAATACCCATTACCAGTCCAACCCATCCTCCCACCCCCCTCCCCTCCAGAACCCTCAGTTTGTTTTTCAGAGTCCATCGTCTCTCATGGTTCCTCTACCCCTCTGATTTCCCCTGCTTCATTCTTCCCCTCCCGCTACCTTCTTCTTCTTTTTCTTAACATATATTGCATTATTTGTTTCAGAGGTACAGATCTGAGATTCAACAGTCTTGCATAATTCATAGCGCTTACCAGAGCACATACCCTCCCCAGTGTCTATCACCCAGTCACCCCATCCCCCACCCCACTCCCCACTCCAGCAACACTCAGTTTGTTTCCTGCGATTAAGAATTCCTCATATCAGTGAGGTCATATGATACATGTCTTTCTCTTTTTGACTTATTTCGCTTAAAATAATACCCTCCAGTTCCATCCACGTCGTTGCAAATGGCAAGATCTCATTCCTTTTGATGGCTGCATAATATTCCATTGTGTATATATACCACTTCTTCTTTATCCATTCATCTGTCGATGGACATCTTGGCTCTTTCCACAGTTTGGTTATTGTGGACATTGCTGCTATAAACATCGGGGTGCACGTACCCTTTCGGATCCCTACTTTTGTATCTTTGGGGTAAATACCCAGTAGTGCAATTGCTGGATCATATGGTAGCTCTATTTTCAACTTTTTGAGGAACCTCCATACTGTTTTCCAGAGTGGCTGCACCGGCTTGCATTCCCACCAACAGTGTAGGAGGGTTCCCCTTTCTCTGCATCCCCGCCAACATCTGTCGTTTCCTGACTTGTTAATTTTAGCCATTCTGACTGGTGTGAGGTGGTATCTCATTGAGGTTTTGATTTGGATTTCCCTGATGCCGAGCAATATTGAGCACTTTTTCATGTGTCTGTTGGCCATTTGGATGTCTTCTTTGGAGAAATGTCTGTTCATGTCTTCTGCCCATTTCTTGATTGGATTATTTGTTCTTTGGGTGTTGAGTTTGATGAGTTCTTTATAGATTTTGGATACTAGCCCTTTATCTGATATGTCATTTGCAAATATCTTCTCCCATTCTGTCGGTTGTCTTTTGGTTTTGTTGACTGTTTCCTTTGCTTTGCAAAAGCTTTTTAGCTTGATGAAGTCCCAATAGTTCATTTTTGCCCTTGCTTCCCTTGCCTTTGGCGATATTTCTAGGAAGAAGTTGCTTCGGCTGAGGTCAAAGAGGTTGCTGCCTGTGTTCTCCTTTAGGATTTTGATGGACTCCTGTCTCACATTGAGGTCTTTCAACCATTTGGAGTCTATTTTTGTGTGTGGTGTAAAGAGATGGTCCAATTTCATTCTTCTGCATGTGGCTGTCCAATTGTCTTTTTTCCATTGGACATTTTTTCCTGCTTTGTCGAAGATTAGTTGACCATAGAGTTGAGGGTCCATTTCTGGGCTCTCTATTCTGTTCCATTGATCTATGTGTCTGTTTTTGTGCCAGTACCATACTGTCTTGATGATGACAGCTTTGTAATAGAGCTGGAAGTCCGGAATTGTGATGCTGCCAGCTTTGCTTTTCTTTTTCAACATTCCTCTGGCTATTCGCGGTCTTTTCTGGTTCCATACAAATTTTAGGATTATTTGTTCCATTTCTTTGAAAAAAGTGGATGGTATTTTGATGGGGATTGCATTGAATGTGTAGATTGCTCTAGGTAGCATTGACATCTTCACAATATTTGTTCTTCCAATCCATGAGCATGGAACGTTTTTCCATTTCTTTGTGTCTTCCTCAATTTCTTTCATGAGTATTTTATAGTTTTCTGAGTACAGATCCTTTGCCTCTTTGGTTAGATTTATTCCTAGGTATCTTATGGTTTTGGGTGCAATTGTAAATGGGATCGACTCCTTAATTTCTCTTTCTTCTGTCTTGTTGTTGGTGTATAGGAATGCCACTGATTTCTGTGCATTGATTTTATATCCTGCCACTTTACTGAATTCCTGTATGAGTTCTAGCAGGTTTGGGGTGGAGTCTTTGGGGTTCTCCAAATAAAGTATCATATCATCTGCAAAGAGTGAGAGTTTGACTTCTTCTTTGCTGATTTGGATGCCTTTTATTTCTTTTTGTTGTCTGATTGCTGTGGCTAGGACTTCCAATACTATGTTGAATAGCAGTGGTGATAGTGGACATCCCTGCCACGTTCCTGACCTTAGGGGGAAAGCTCTCAGTTTTTCCCCATTGAGAATGATATTCGCTGTAGGTTTTTCATAGATGCCTTTTATGATATTGAGGTATGTACCCTCTATGCCTATACTCTGAAGAGTTTTGATCAAGAAAGGATGCTGTACTTTGTCACATGCTTTTTCTGCATCTATTGAGAGGATCATATGATTCTTGTTCTTTCTTTTGTTAATGTATTGTATCACATTGATTGATTTGCGGATGTTGAACCAACCTTGCAGCCCAGGGATAAATCCCACTTGGTCGTGGTGAATAATCCTTTTAATGTACTGTTGGATCCTATTGGCTAATATTTTGGTGAGAATTTTTGCATCCATGTTTATCAGGGATATTGGTCTGTAATTCTCCTTTTTGATGGGGTCTTTGTCTGGTTTTGGGATCAAGGTAATGCTGGCCTCATAAAACAAGTTTGGAAGTTTTCCTTCCATTTCTATTTTTTGGAACAGTTTCAGAAGAATAGGTATTAATTCTTCTTGAAATGTTTGGTAGAATTCCCCTGGGAAGCCATCTGGCCCTGGGCTTTTGTTTTTTGAGAGATTTTTGATGACTGCTTCAATTTCCTTAGTGGTTATAGGTCTGTTCAGGTGTTCTATTTCTTCCTGGTTCAGTTTTGGTAGTTGATACATCTCTAGGAATGCCTCCATTTCTTCCAGGTTACCTAAATTGCTGGCATAGAGTTGCTCATAATATGTTCTTATAATTGTTTGTATTTCTTTGGTGTTGGTTGTGATCTCTCCTCTTTCATTCATGATTTTGTTGATTTGGGTCATTTCTCTTTTCTTTTTGATAAGTCTGGCCAGGGGTTTATCAATCTTGTTAATTCTTTCAAAGAACCAGCTCCTAGTTTCGTTGATCTGTTCTACTGTTCTTTTAGTTTCTATTTCATTGATTTCTGCTCTGATCTTTATTATTTCTCTTCTCCTGCTGGGTTTAGGCTTTATTTGCTGTTCTTTCTCCAGCTCCTTTAGGTGTAGGGTTAGGTTGTGTACTTGAGACCTTTCTTGTTTCTTGAGAAAGGCTTGTATTGCTATATACTTTCCTCTTAGGACTGCCTTTGCTGCATCCCAAAGATTTTGAATAGTTGTGTTTTCATTTTCATTGGTTTCCATGTATTTTTTTAATTCTTCTTTAATTTCCTGGTTGACCCATTCATTCTTCAGTAGGATGCTCTTTAGCCTCCATGTATTTGAGTTCTTTCTGAGTTTCCTCTTGTGATTGAGTTCTAGTATCAAAGCATTGTGGTCTGAAAATAGGCAGGGAATGATCCCAATCTTTTGGTACCAGTTGAGACCTGATTTGTGACCTAGGATGTGATCTATTCTGGAGAATGTTCCATGGGGACTAGAGAAGAATGTGTATTCCGTTGCTTTGGGATGGAATGTTCTGAATATGTCCGTGAAGTCCATTTGGTCCAGTGTGTCATTTAAAGTCTTTATTTCCTTGTTGATCTTTTGCTTAGACGATCTGTCCATTTCAGTGACGGGGATGTTAAAGTCCCCCACTATTATTGTATTGTTGTCAATGTGTTTCTTTGCTTTTGTTATTAATTGCCTTATATAATCGGCTGCTCCCATGTTAGGGGCATAGATATTTACAATTGTTAGATCTTCTTGTTGGATAGACCCTTTAAGTAGGATATAATATCCTTCCTCATCTCTTATTACAGACTTTGGTTTAAAATCTAATTTGTCTGATATAAGGACTGCCACCCCAGCTTTCTTTTGGTGTCCATTAGCACGGTAAATGGTTTTCCACCTCCTCACTTTCAATCTGGGGGTGTCTTTGGTTCTAAAATGAGTCTCTTGCAGACAGCATATCGATGGGTCTTGTTTTTTAATCCAGTCTGATAGCCTGTGTCTTTTGATTGGGGCATTTAGCCCATTTACATTCAGGGTAACTATTGAAAGATAGGAATTTAGTGCCATTGTATTGCCTGTAAGGTGACTGTTACCATATATTGTCTGTGTTCCTTTCTGGTCTATGTTGCTCTTAGGGTCTCTCTTTGCTTAGAGGACCCCTTTCAAGATTTCTTGTAGGGCTGGTTTTGTGTTTGCAAATTCCTTTAGTTTTTGTTTGTCCTGGAAGCTTTTTATCTCTCCTTCAATTTTCAATGACAGCCTAGCTGGATAGAGTATTCTTGGCTGCATATTTTTCTTGTTTAGTGCTCTGAATATATCCTGCCAGTCCTTTCTGGCCTGCCAGGTCTCTGTGGATAGGTCCGTTGCCAATCTAATGTTTCTACCATTGTAGGTTACATATCTCTTCTCCTGAGCTGCTCTCAGGATTTTCTCTTTGTCTATGAGAATCGTAAGTTTTACTATTAGATGTTGGGGTGTTGACCTATTTTTATTGATTTTGAGGGGGGTTTTCTGTGCTTCCTGGATTTTGATGCCTGTTTTCTTCCCCAAATTAGGGAAGTTCTCTGCTATAATTTGCTCCATTATACCTTCTGCCCCTTTCTCTCTTTCTTCTTCTTCTGGGATCCCAATTATTCTAATGTTGTTTCATCTTATGGTATCGCTTATCTCTCGAATTCTGCCCTCGTGATCCAGTAGTTGTTTATCTTGCTTTTTCTCAGCTTCTTTATTTTCCATCATTTGGTCTTCTATATTACTGATTCTCTCTTTTGCCTCATTTATCCTAGCAGTTAGCGCCCCCATTTTTGATTGCACCTCATTAATAGCCTTTTTGATTTCTACTTGGTTAGATTTTAGCTCTTTTACTTCTCCAGAAAGGGTTTCTCTAATAACTTCCATATTTTTTTCAAGCCCAGCTAGTATCTTTAAAGTGGTGATTCTGAACTCTAGATCTGACATCGTACTAATGTCCATACTGAATAGGTCCCTGGCAGTTGGTACTACCTCTTGTTCTTTTTGTTGAGGTGATTTTTTTCCATCTTGTCATTTTGTGCAGAGGAGAATAGATTAATGAGAGAACAAAATGCTAGCAGAGTAACCACGTCCCCAGAAAATATACTCTAAACAAATCAGAAAAGACCTGAAGCAATGGAAAAAGAAATGGAAAGAGAGAAAAAAGAAAAAGAAAAAAAAAGAAAAAGAAAAAGATAAAGATAAAAACAAACAAAAACAAACAAAACAAAACAACAACAACAAAAAAAACCAGAGTGTGATCAAATATGATCAGTGCCACACACTAAATTTGGGGTGTGTTTTGCTCTTTTAGAAGAAAGTGCCTCCCAAAATTTTAAAGAAAGAAAAACTTATATATGTACAAAAATAAGGGTTGATATGATGAAGGGATGGAATATGACTGTAAAGATGGAAATTATAAAAAATTTTATAAAAGGAATTGATAAGAAGTTGTTTGAAAAAAGAAAGAAGAGGATTTAAAAAAAGAAAAAAAAAAGGGAGAGAATGTGATCAGGCAGGGGAGTAGAAAAAACCATATACTAGAGATTTAGGGTATATTTTGATCTGTTAGAAGAAACTATCTCAAAATTTTAAAGAAAGAACAACATATATATATGCCAAAAATACGGGTAACTACTATGAAGGGATAGAATATGACTCTAAAAATGAAAAATAAAAATGTTTTTTTTTAAAAAGGGATTGATAAGATGTTGGTTGAAAAAGGGAAAAAGAAAAATTCAAAAAAAAAAAAAAACAGTTAAGGGCGCCTGGGTGGCTCAGTTGGTTAGGCGACTGCCTTCGGCTCAGGTCATGATCCTGGAGTCCCTGGATTGAGTCCCGCATCGGGCTCCCTGCTCGGCAGGGAGTCTGCTTTGCCCTCTGACCCTATCCCCTCTCATGTGTTCTCATCTCATTCTCTCTCTCTCAAATAAATAAATAAATAAATAATCTTAAAAAAAAAAGTTAAAAAAAATTAACTTTGAAAGACTAAAGAATCATGGTAAAAAAGCCATGAATTCTATGTACAGTATTCCCCTAGCTCTGGAGTTCTGCCATTCTCATTGATCGGTAAACTTGGTCTTGGCTGGCTGTTCTCGCTGATCTTCTGGGGAGGGGCCTGTTGCCGTGGTTTCCAAATGTCTCTGCCGGAGTCGGAATTGCCCCGCCCTTGCCCCCTCCCAGCTAAGTAATCTGCCCGGGTTTGCTCTCCGGAGCTTTTGTTCCCTGCGAGCTTTCCGTACAGCTTTGGAGGCGGAGAGTGAAAATGGCAGCCTCCCAATCTCCGCCCCGGAGGAGCTGAGAACTTGGGGCCCCGCTCCTCAGTGAGCCCCCAGAGAAAAGCCGTCAGTCACTCCCGTCTCCCCGGTCTCCGGCCTCACTCCGTGCTCACCCGGCCTGCGACCGCGCACCTCTATATCTGACACCCGACCCCGGGTGGAGTCTCCAAACCCAGCAGATCCCTGCGGTGCACTCCTGCGCAGCTCCTCCCGGGGGAGGAAGGTGAGTCTCCCCGGATCTGCCGCTTGTTGGGTCCCTGCTGGAGGAGCAGGGGCCCGACGGTGCCGCGGATCACGGTTTATGGCAACCCCGAGCTGAGAGCCCGCGCCTGGGCTCCGCCTCTGCAGCCGGCTTCCCGGCTCCGTTACCTGGGAGCTCTGCCGCACTCAGGCACCCCCGGTCTTTCTGTGACCCCGAGGGTCCTGAGACCACACTGTCCCGGAGGGTTCCACCCCCCGCTTAGCCACCAGAGTGACATCCCTTGGCGGAGCAGACTTTTGAAAGTTCCGATTTTGTGCTCCGCGGCTCTATCACTTGCCAGAAGCGGCCGACGGAGGCCCCTCCCCCGCCGTCTATCCTCCGAATATCGCCTCGGATTCACTTCTCCGCACGTCCTACCTTCCAGAAAGTGGTCACTTTTCTGATGAGAGAGTTGTTGCTATTCTTTTCTTCAATCTCCTGTTGAGTTTGTAGGTGTTCAGAATGGTTTGATCCCTATCCAGCTGAATTCCTGAGAGGAGACGAAATCCAGGTCCCCTACTCCTCCGCCATCTTGCTCCGCCAGTCTGACAACTGTCTTTTAATCAGTGTTTACTCCATTCACACTTATGTAATTATTGATATGATTGAGTTTAAGCCTACCATTTTGCTATTTTCCCTTGTTTATGTCATTTGTTCTGTTTTTTTCCCCTCTTTTTCCATCATCTTTTGGATTAATCAAATATTTATTGTTTCATTTATCTATTCCTTTTGCTTTCCATTTTTAGTGGTTGGTCTTGTGGTTACAATATGCATTATTAACTTACCACAGTCTAATTTAAATTAAGATTTTATCTTTTCACATATAAGGTAAGAACCTTACAAGACTTATCCTCTTTTTGTTTGTCACATATTTTATGTTTATCTATGTTAAAAACTAAACACTTCCTAGCCATTTTTCCTTTAAACAGCTAATGGTTATAAAGAAATTAAGATATTAAGACATCTTTTTATATTTTTCCATATAGTCACTATATTTGGCGCTCTTCATTTCTTTGCCGATATTCAAGTTCCTTCTAGTATAAGTTATTCTTTAGACTGAAAAACTTCTTTAACATTTTTTATAGTGTAGTTCTGCTGGTTATGAAAGTTATTGTTAGCTATTCTTTATTTGAATATGTCTTCCTTTTGCCTTCATTTTTGAAGGATACTTTTGCAGGTTTTGAAATTTTAAGTTAAAACTTGTTTTCCCCCCAGCACTTAAAATACGACATTCCATCGTTTTTTAGCTTCCATTGTCTGTGATGAGTGTCAGTGTTTATTCTTACTGTTTCCACATATGTGTTGTGTCTTTCTCTGGCTGCTTTTAAATTTTCCCTTATCCCAGATTTTTATCAGTGTAATTATGATGTACCTAGTTTTTTTTTTTTCTTTTCTTTCTCTTTCTTTCTTTCTTTCTTTCTTTCTTTCTCTCTCTCTCTCTCTCTCTCTCCCCTTCCTTCCTTCTTTCCTCTTCTCTTCTTTTTTTCCTTTTCTTCTTTTGCTTTTGGTTTTGTCAATGTTTTCAATTCTGTAGGTGAATATTTATCTTAAAGTTTGGAAGAGTTTTTAGCCACTAATTTTTTCAAAAACTATTTTTTTTTTTTTGCCTCAATCTACCACTCCTCTCCTTCTTGGACTCCATTTGCACACATTAGACTATGTCTCAATATTGTCTCAGAAGTCATGTGTCTTTATTTTTTCAGTCTCTTCTCTTCTGTGTGCTTTATTTTGTGTAGTTTGCATTGAAAATTTTCAAAGAAATTGATACTTTCTTCTGGAGTATCTGATTTTCTATTCAGATCATTCACTGTATTTTTCATTTAAGATATTGTATTTCTTGGCTTTAGATTTTTTTTTTCATCTTTTTCTCCTCTCTGCTGAAATTTCTGACCTATTCTCTTGTTGTATCTATATAATCCTTTCCTTTCAAAAATATTTTTCTCCTAAATTCTACATTATATCATTATGAACATTTATGATTTACTATTTTTCCCCTGGTTATGGGTCATATTGTCCTGCTTATTCACATGTCTAGTAATTTATTTTATCATATATTGAATATTAAGGATGCTATTTTTGTGAGGTCATTTTTTTCTTTCTTTGAATAGTGGCTATATTTTATTTTGGAAATTAGTTAATTTATTGGAGAACCAATTCAATCTCAGCAAGGCTTGGTTTGTTGAGTTACTCTAGGATTACCTTTATGGAATGTTACAGTAACTTTATTCCATGATTGTCCTTTGTAAAATCTCAACTAAATGCTCAGGGTATTCAGCAAGTTCTCTTCAGTCTTGTTGGTTGGAATTCCAACATATCTCAACATTGTGGAAGCTCCAGAATTTCTATCCAGCTTACAACCCATAGCTATAATTCCAGATTTTTCAGGATCTCATGGTATATGCACAGCTTAGTATTCGAGGGTTCTCCTCTTTCTCACTCTTTGTCCATATCTATATTCTATACAGCTCCCTCCTCTCTAGTACTCTTTCCTTCAAATACCACCTCCTTAGCAGCCCTGAATTATAATCTCTCTTTCACTTAGATAGCTGGTTGCTTTCTGTTTGGTCTGAACTCCCTTGTGCCATAGTTGGTAAGGTTTCCTGAGATAAAAAGCTATGGTGATTTGGATTTCCCTGATGCCGAAGAATGTTGAGCACTTTTTCATGTGTCTGTTGGCCATTTGGATGTCTTCTTTGCAGAAATGTCTGTTCATGTCTTCTGCCCATTTCTTGATTGGATTATTTGTTCTTTGGGTGTTGAGTCTGATAAGTTCTTTTTTTTTTTTTAAAGATTTTATTTATTTATTTGAGAGAGAGAGCACATGAGAGGGGGGAGGGTCAGAGGGAGAAGCAGACTACCTGCCGAGCAGGGAGCCTGATGCGGGACTCGATCCAGGGACTCCAGGATCATGGCCTGAGCCGAAGGCAGTCGCTTAACCAACTGAGCCACCCAGGCACCCGAGTTTGATAAGTTCTTTATAGATTTTGGATACTAGCCCTTTATCTGATATGTCATTTGCAAATATCTTCTCCCCATCTCACACCAGTCAGAATGGCTAAAATTAACAAGTCAGGAAAGACAGATGTTGGTGAGGATGAGGAGAAAGGGGAACCCTCCTACACTGTTGGTGGGAATGCAAGCTGGTGCAGCCACTCTGGAAAAGAGTATGGAGGTTCCTCAAAAAGTTGAAGATAGAGCTACCCTACAACCCAGCAATTGCACTACCGGGCATTTACCCCGAAGATACAAATGTAGTGATCCGAAGGGGCACGTGCACCCCAATGTTTATAGCAGCAATGTCCACAATAGCCAAACTATGGAAAGAGCCAAGATGTCCATCGACAGATGAATAGATAAAGAAGATGTGGTATATATATATACAATGGAACATTATGCAGCCATCAGAAAAACGAAATTTTGCCATTTGCAATGACGTGGATGGAACTAGAGGGTATTATGCTGAGCGAAATAAGTCAGTCAGAGAAAGACATGTATCATATGATCTCACTGATATGAGGAATTCTTAATCTCAGGAAATAAACTGAGGTTGCTGGAGTGGTGGGGGTGGGAGGGATGGGGTGGCTGGGTGATAGACATCAGGGAGGGTATGTGCTATGGTGAGTGCTGTGAATTGTGTAAGACTGATGAATCACAGACCGGTACCTCTGAAACAAATAATACATTATATGTTAAAAAAAAAAAAAAAAGAAGATAGTAGGAAGGGAAAAATGAAGGGGGGGAAATCGGAGGGGGAGATGAACCATGAGAGACTATGGACTCTGAGAAACAAACTGAGGGTTCTAGAGGGGAGGGGGGTTGGGGGATGGGTTAGCCTGATGATGGGTATTAAAGAGGGCACGTATTGAATGGAGCACTGGGTGTTATACACAAACAATGAATCATGGAACACTACATCAAAAACTAGTGATGTAATGTATGGTGATAACATAATAAAATAAAATTTAAAAAAAAAAGCTATGGTGACATGGAGCTCATTTAATATGTTTCCTTCCTCTTAAAGATCACAAGCAACTCTGCACTGTCTAGTTGTCAAATTCCTGAACACAGTTGCTTTAAAATGATTTGTTCACTTTTACAGTTATCTAGGACAAATAAGGTAATCTGATGAATCATTTTGACTAATTACTTTCACATTTTGTTTGGAAATGGAGGTCTTTACAAAGCATTTTTAAAAATATAAATGATATCTCAGGGCGCCTGGGTGGCTCAGTTGGTTAAGCAACTGCCTTCGGCTCAGGTCATGATCCTGGAGTCCCGGGATCGAGTCCCACATCGGGCTCCCTGCTCAACAGGGAGTCTGCTTCTCCCTCTGCCCTCTTCCCTCTCGTGCTCTGTCTCTCATTCTCTCTCTCAAATAAAAAAAAAAAAAATATATAAATGATATCTCAAAAGTTTGCTATAAACTATTTTTTAAAGAACACATCTTAGAAATATTTCCATATCCACACACACACATGGATCTGTCTCATTTTAAAAAATAGTTGCATTGGGATGTCTGGGTGGTTCAGTCAGTTGAGTGTCTGCCTTCAGCTCAGGTCATGATCCCATGGTCCTGGGATCGAGCCCCGCATCAGGCTTCCTGCTCAGTAGGGAGTCTGCTTCTCCCTCTGCCTTGCTCTACCTGCTGCTCCCCCTGCTTGTGCTCTCTCTCTCTGACAATTAAATAAAATCTTTAAAAAAATAAAAAATAAATAAAAATAGTTGCCTTGTTTTTCATTGAATGTCTTTATTGTATTTTATCTACACATCCCCCTTAATGGGTATTTGGTTATTTTTGCTATTATAGACAATGTTGCAATATTAATTCTTACACATAATGCTTGGCCTATTTGTGTGACTATACCTGTAGAATGCATTTATGGCAATGGAGTAGATGGATCAAAAGTATAAATATTTGAAATTTTGATAGATAATAACGAGGTAACCTGAGAATGCAATTCTATACCTATTACCAGTAGCACAGAAGCGCTTTTGTTTCCCATACCCTCCCCTACACAGGTATTATATGACAACGTTCTAAAAGAAAAAGAGGTAAAATGATTTACATCATTTGTATCAGTGGGAACTTCTCAATAATATTTTAAGCTGAATCATTTTTGCGGTTTCTCTGGTGTTAACTTCTAATGTCTGAGGCATAGAAATTTAGTGACAATTATTGAATGAATTTGAATGGACATGGTGGATTTTTATACTTTTTAAAAAATAAAATCAAGTCAGAGGACTTACATTATTAGGAAGGCTGAGAGAATAAAGAACTCTGACACTAAAATGATTAATAAAGTTAACAGACATACCACTGACAAGGGCAGCTCCCAATGGAGTTCCATGCAGGAACTGTCCAACTAACTGGCTGAGGTTTTATAAATCTAAACCCTGGTCTATATTTAACCATTCTACTCTGATTATTTACTCCCCTCTATTGCAGTGGCCTGGAATCCTGAGAAGCATGTTTTCACAACTGGTTGGAAATGAGAGATTAGGTGGGTTAGATCAAACACCTATTCCCTGTGATCAAGGGAAGGAAACTGAGACCATTTCAAAACATACTCTTCAGATTAGCCATACAGTTTGGGATTTGTTCTAGTTGGAGAACACAACACCTCCTTTATAGACTCTCTTATGTCTACTCAGAGCCTTGACGAAATTAAGTACAGAAATAGAAAGTTTAAAAAAAAAGAAAGGAAAAGAAGACAGACAAGGAGGGTCACAGAATTGAAATAATTTATGCAAACTACTTTAACACACCTGGATAAAATGTCCAAGATAATCCTTTATATCTAGTTACCACAAAAATCTAAAATGAAATTTATAAGCAGAATTACTTAAAACAAATATCAAAGACAAAAATACTCATAGGGAACACATGAAAAAAGGGTATGCATCATTTGGACAAATCATCATACTTCTCTGAATCTTTTATTCCTTCTTTTGTTGATGAAAAAAAGCTCCAGAGAAGAGGTATGCTTTGAGCTAATTCATGGGGGATGAGTAAAATTTGCTAGTTAAATAAGAAACAAAGGATATTCTAGGCAGGAAAGAGCATCCCTTTCATCAGGAGGCTCCCACTAACTTTCTCAGATAAGTTAATCTCTCTTTCCTCCAGGCTTCTGTTACGCTGTGTATTTCTGATATCAGGAAATATTTATTTGCATATGCCTATACCCTCAGTTTTTAACCCTGGGCCGGGCAGAGGCCATTATCACTGAACATATCATAAATAAAATCATGAAATGGTGAAATGGAAGAGTGTACTTGGTGAAGGCTAAATCTATTGTTTGGGCACAGTGCTACATAGAAAGGGGCTGATATTAAATATTTGAAAAGATCCAAAATTTATGTTCTATCTGTAGGGGCACCTGAAACATATGATACTATAAATACCACAGTGAGTGGCCTGAGGTAGAAATTTCTTCCACTTACAGGCACAATGGGAATTAGGAAAAGAAAAGTGCTTTGGGAAAATTGCAGAAGGCTTTGTGGAAAAGGTGGACTGCCAAACAGACTCTGAAGGATGGGTACGTTTTGTGTGAAGGGAAGAGAGAAAAAGGTCTCCAGGAAGGGAGACCAGAAGTAAAGGTTAAGAAGCATATGGAGCATGTAGGAGGCAGGTAGAGGGTACAGTTTATTGCATGAAATGAGCCATGTCAGGAAATTAAGGGGAATATGGTAGATTATACAGTCATTTCAAATAGCACAGACCACAAAAGTCAGGTAAGAGCATTTGTACTTAATCCTAGATTCTAGAGTATGAAGTGACATGGTGACAGTAATGTTTAAGAATGCCTTGTATCAGTTCAGTAATAACAGCCAAAAGATTCTGAGCAAGTTGATGTCAGAGACTGAGTCTTATTTATTATGGTGTTTATTCTGTGACTAGTATAGTGTTAGACACATAGCACATTCTTAATAAAATTTTAAGTTATATTCCTGCCTATAATTTCCCATCAGTTGAATGAGAATGAAGGAGGCTAGCCATAATTCTGGCGGAAGGTGACTACAACCATGAATATGGTAGTCCCAGTGTAAATGGATAAGAGACTAATCTCAATGACATTCCAAAGGAATAAATAACAGATCTTATTTATAGACTAGACATGGTGGATGAAGAGTTTCAAAATGATGTTTGGAGTTCTTGCTTGAAGCAATGATTGGAATGCTACATGAAAAGAGAAGGCTCTTCATTTCAGATTTAAGAGAGAAGAGTTTGGGTGATGGAAATGTTGAAACTGGTGGGAAAACCAGCCATCCAAGTTTCTTGCAGGAATTTGGAAATTTGAAGCTGGATACAAGTAAGAAGTCAAGATCAAAGATTGTTTCTGTGAGTGAAATGGGGAAAGGAGAAGAGATAAAGTTGGGCTTTGAGGAAAGATATCTGGAATCTATGCAGGTTTCTAAAAATGTTGAGGAGTGTTTGAGATATGAGTTAAAGCCTGGAAATACTGGTCACAAAATAAACACAACCAGGACCCTCATTGGAAAAATGCTCCTGTTTCTGTGGTTGCTCTGACATTGTGAAGGTTTAACGGTGTATACGTCTGTGTCCTACAGGAGTTGGTGTGAGAACTGAGGCTGGAAAGGAAGTGTGTTAATACAGGTCCACTGAACCTTCCTTCTTTGGGTTTCCATAAAATAGACATTTAGTACAAACAGGAAACTTAGTGGCAGTGCTCATTAATGTACCATGGGTTTTACTATCCTTTTTATGCCATTAAAAAGGACGTTATACATTTCCCCATTGTTTAGGAGACATGCATATTAAGACTGGCTTGGAGGCTGTTCATTTTGTGTGGCAATGTATGTAAAGGACAGACTGGGTTTTCTAGATGAAACATTGCAATGTTTTGTACCACACCTGCTCTCAGGCTATTTGTTAATTTCCTTGGCTTCCTCAGTCACACCTCTAGAACAATGCTTTAAGCATATCTGGAATGTTCCTGGGGATAGAGAAGATTGATATCTCTGTTTTCTCTCAAAAACATTTAGCGATTCCAGAAATCTTTATTTCTGACATGCCACAGCACACCTCATCTGGCCTTTCATATAAAAGATACCACAAATATCTCTTACACAACTTTTGGCTGCAGGGGAATGATCAAAATGGGAATTAGCCTCTGCTTCAGACACAAATAGTGTTTTTATATATAAGCCAGGAAGAATTTCAGAAATGTGTGCAAATGCCCACGGATATCAGGAAAAAAGAAAAATTAATAGAAGATTCCTACAGAGGCACAGTTTTCACGTTGCCTGATTTCAAGCTATATTACAAAGCAGTGATCACCAAGACAGCATGGTACTGGCACAAAAACAGACATATAGACCAACGGAACAGAATAGAGAGCCCAGATATGGACCCTCAACTCTATGGTCAAATAATCTTCGACAAAGCAGGAAAGAAAGTCCAATGGAAAAAAGACAGTCTCTTCAATAAATGGTGCTGGGAAAATTGGACAGCTATATATAGAAGAATGAAACTCAACCATTCTCTAATGCCATACACAAAGATAAACTCAAAATGGATGAAAGACCTCAATGTGAGACCCGAATCCATCAAAATCCTAGAGGCAGTAACCTCTTTGACATCGGCCACAGTAACTTCTTTCAAGATACATTTCCAAAGGCTAGTGAAACAAAAGCAAAAATGAACTTTTGGGACTTCACCAAGATAAAAAGCTTCTGCACAGCAAAGGAAACAGTCAACAAAACGAAGAGGCAACCCTCAGAATGGGAGAAGATATTTGCAAATATCTACAGATAAAGGGCTGGTATCCAAGATCTATAAAGAACTTTTCAGACATTTCTGAGGGTGATCCAGAGTAATGCATTTTATATTATGACCCAGCTCTGTGTGCATGTTTATGAGCGCATAAGCACACATGCACATGCACATACCCACACACACACCCACACACCGCATACAACTGAGACACAGTTTGATGAAACAATAGATTTCCTTGTTACTTGGGTAATGCATTATTCTAATCTAGTCTATCCCATCCCATCCCATTCCATCCCAGTAAAAATAATGCTGGTTGTGACTTACTAAAATAATTTTATTTTATGAAGAACTTTGCTAATTCATTTTCAGACCCTTAGGAACAAATTTATTGTTCTGAACTTGAAAATAGGTTATAATTTTCATCTTTACATTTCTTTTTCCTAAATCAGCAATTAGCTTTATTCAAAGTAGAAACAGGCTCTTGGATGTGGGCTGTTTCATTCTCATAGTTATCTTCAAAGAGGAGCTCTTGCTGCTGGGTCACTCATAGCAATCACCACCTCTCTGTTCTTGATCTTCCCTCAATACCATGATAAATTAGGGAGTGAGTCTACCCTCCTATCCCACACAACCCTTACACATGTCACAGAACAACATTCCCATAATGATGCCAAATGATGGGCTGGCATTTATTTTGCCAGCCTCTTAGCCAAACAGCTCCAGTGACTCCAGAGGCAAGGGGATCTAGGAAAGATGGCACAAGAGCAGTAGTGGCCCCAGACTCCTATTAGGGGGGACTCAGGGCAGCCATTTGGCTGGAAGTTGCCAGGGAACTTGTCCTAACCTGTCACTGTACAGCCAGTTTACATATTTATCTGAGGAGGCCTGTTGTGTTGAAAGGCTGGGAGGTTGGGTCCTCTCAAGCCACCCCATGGAAGAGTCAAGAAACTAAGTGAAGTCATTGTGGAGAAATTAGTCTGAATTAAACTATCTTCAGAAAAAGGCATGCTCAGAACAATCACTTGGTCTGCAACATGCTAGCAAAGAGAAATCTCTCAGAAATCTCTTTCAGTGCCTATATAAGAATGATATAAAAATATGTGATTTCAAAGACTTACATAAAGAGTAAGTGCACACAGCAATTCCACTCCTAGGTACACACCCAAGAGAATGGAAAACAAATGTCTACGCAAAAACTTGGACACAAGCGTTCATACCAGCATTATTCATTACAGCGAAAGAATGTAAACAGTTCAAATGTCCATCAGCTGATGAACAGATAAACAAAATGTGGCATAACCATATAATAGAATAGTATTCAGCTATAAAAAGAACTGAAGTACTAATACATGCTACAACACAGATGAACCTTGAGAATATATTAAGTGAAAGAAACCAGA
The DNA here is from genome assembly GCF_029215605.1 of Mirounga angustirostris. Taxonomy (NCBI): domain Eukaryota; kingdom Metazoa; phylum Chordata; class Mammalia; order Carnivora; family Phocidae; genus Mirounga; species Mirounga angustirostris. The sequence continues at coordinate 64,159,982 of NW_026991717.1, read as the reverse complement.
CGCAGAAGGACACTACTATATGATTCCATTTATATGAAATGTCTGAAACAGGCAAAGCCATAGAGATAAGAAACAGATTAGTGGCTTCCAAGGGATGAGGGAAGGGGGAAATTGGGTTAACTGCTAATGGGTATATAGTTTCTTTGGGGGATAATGGAAAAGTTCTGAAATTAGATAGTAGTGGTGTTGTGACTATATTAAAATCCACTGATGTGCATACTTTGAAATGGTAAATTTTAGGTTATATGAAGTACGTCTCAATAAAAAATGCTATCAAGAGAAAAGGGAGAGGGGCACCTTGGTGGCTCAGTTGGTTAAGTGTCCAACTCTTGGTTTTGGCTCAGGGTCATGATTTTGGGTCATGAGATTGAGCCCCTCGACAGGCTCCACGCTCAGTGTGGTGTTTGCTTGAGATTCTCTCCTTCTTCTTCTTCCTCTTCCCCTGCCCCTATCTCTCAATAAATAAATAAATAAATAAATAAATAAATAAATAAATAAATAAATAAAATATTTAGGAAAAAAAAGAAAAAAGTAAGAGTTAGGTAAATTCTAGTTTAGCTACCTTACGCATGATCACAATCATTGTTGTATGACTGCATATACCTAAAAATCTTAAAATGATTTTTTATGTAGGTCAAATTTATAAAAATTATATTTTTGCTATTTAATTTGCCAAGTATTTGCCTGTTCAATGTATTACCACAAAGTCTAAATTAGGAAATCTTAAATAAAGTAAGTTCTATTATTAACTAATCTACTCTAAGCAGTGTGTGAGGCTGTTTTTAATCATTATTTATTGAACTAGTACTTGCATGATACTGGGCTAAGTGATCAAGAAACAAAGACATCACTAAATCTTGACCTCTGTTCTAAAGAGCCATTCAGTTCATCTGGGAAACAGACCTTGGCATAAAATTTAGCACCTAAGAGAAGGAAGACCAAGGACCAAGCCAAGTGTGAGAGTTTCAATGGTGAACACTATAGGCATTCTGAAAAGGGATAAAGAAGGTAAAGCCCCTGGAAGAGATGGGTCTTTGGATGTAAAAGAGAAAGATGTCAGGCAAAGGAAAGCACAGACTCAGGGGTGGGAAGGCTGTGGAGAGTTTGCTTAGGACCTGGCCTCTGCAGAGATCAAAACAATTTCCTCATCATCATTTTTCTTCTAACATCCCACTAGGGCCTCAGATTATTTATCCTGTTTTAGAAGTAGGACAACCAAGGCCTGGAGATTTTAAGGAGGATCCAGTTAAAAGAAAAATAAACTATAGTATATTGAGGAATTTTTTGAAAGAAGAATTTGTGGTTTTCCTTGGAAAAGATGTTCTCTTACATCCCAGGCTCCAGCCAGCTTTTGGTAGGATATGTCACTAAAAGGAAAATTTAAATTGTTTTTAAAGCATCAAATTTTCATTAGAACTTGTCCGAACTGCAATACTATAAAGACAGAGGGTTTGGGGAGCCTTTAGACTTCTTTATTTCCAGTGCAATGAGAGAGATCAAAGTCTTAAGCAATTTCTAACCAAACTTAATTTAGCAAGTTAAGTAATTCAGGAGAATATACCTTTTAGAATGTTTTCTGCTTTCTCAAAATAAATAAATAAACAAATAAAAATTTGAAATGGTGTCCATCAGAGGGGTGAATCCAAATGTAGAAATTAAAAAATTGTGTGTACTTGGATGTAGAAGAGTTGTGGCTTTACCTTATTTGGTGACCACAATGGAGAATGCAACTGGTTTGGGAGTCTAAGAAATAGATGGTTCTCACCCTGTATTTGTTTACCGCTTTCTCTTTCTCTTAGCCTTAACAGTTGGCTCAGTTAAGCCAACAGCACACACCTACTATATGTGAGGCATTTTTCTGGACACAGAATGGGGAGAAAAAGATAAGTTAGGCATAGTCCATGATGTCAAACTACTTATTCTACAAATCCACATTTCCCAAAGTTTGCCCCACAGAACATTGCCCTTGGAGTTCCTCCACAAAAGTTAAATGTTTAAATTGGTTTAGGAAATTCCTATATCCCAGAGCCTCTTCTTAGAAACGGACAGTAAAAAAAGCTGCAGAAAAAAACTGTTAACTCAGAATTCCCTGTACAGTATCCTCTATTAAGAGTCTACAGCTAGTGACCTGCAGAATACACTGGGAAAAGTTGTTTTAGATCAGGGCTGTTCAATAGCACTTTCTGCAGTGTTGGAAATATTTTATGTCCGTGCTGTGCAATATGGTAGTTAGTAGTCACATGAGGCCGTAGAGGACTTTAAATGTGGCTAGCACAACTAAGGAACATGATTTTTTAAACCTTATTAATTAATTTTGGGGCACCTGGGTGGCTCAGATGGTTAAGCGTCTGCCTTCGGCTCAGGTCATGATCTCAGGGTCCTGGGATCGAGTCCCGCATCGGGCTCCCTGCTCCTCGGGAGCCTGCTTCTCCCTCTGCCTTTCTCTCTCTCTGTCTGTCATGAATAAATAAATAAAATCTTAAAAAAAAACCTAAACCTTATTAATTAATTTAAATTTATTTTTTTAATTTTATTTTATTATGCTATGTTAGTCACCATATAATACATCATTAGTTTTTGATTAAATAGCCACGTGTGGCTAGTGACTACCACACTGAGCTGTGCAGCTCCATATCATTAAACATAAATCTTTTAAAAAGTCTTTTAATAGAAATATGAATTTTTCAATGTTTTGCACACAGAGAAAGGTGACAAATATTTTAGGGGATTTGGAGAGAGTTGATACTCTAGTGACACATGAGTTTGAAAGTTCTGACATCTGAAAATGCCTTTCCAATCTTTGTAGATATATTAACCTAAATCCTGATTAAGGCCACTTTTTAATCTCTACAATTGGATCCATATCAACAGGTACAACTCATAGGAAGAAAGGCAGCTCTGCTGCTCTGGGTAATTTGTCTTCCTTCCTGGCCTTCAGATATGATGCAGAAATGCATACACAGAGATGAGCTTCACATATGACTATGTGGATAATCCCCAGGCTTACCGTGGGATCCAGTCAGGTGAAATCATTGTCCAACGGCTTGATATAATTCTCAAATGTTCATTCTCAAAGGTTTCCTTCCTCAAAAAGTTTTATTTTTACATTTACTTGATCTTTCAAAACATGTCTTTTTTATTTTTATAGTTATGAATAACATTAATCCAATAAAATATTTTCAGGTTTCATAGAATTGGTAGTAATCCTGAGAAGGTTATAAAAATGGCAGCTTTTATTTCTTTATTCCTTTTCTTATGATACTTGGCTTTTGATGTTTTGAAAGGGCTTTAGAACACCTCCCAATTTTTCACACATTGGCTCATTTTCAACTTTTTCTGCAGGCGTCCAGAGCCCATGACGCCTGCCTCCACAGGCTTCATGCTTTGTGGCTTCGGCTTCACTTCCTGCTCACAAAGCCTGTCTATCCTGCAGACAGAAAGGGGCTGGAAGGAGCATCATACCCAGAAAAAGAAGAACAACGTCGCCAACCCTGATAACAGCCAAGGCTCCCATCTCCACTATTAAAAGTGCTTTAGAAGGAGTTGGTAGTATGGCAAAGAAGCTGGGTATTCTTATGAGTCAATTGTCTTGAATAAACTCGGGAGAGGAGCTGTAGATTTTCTTTATTCCATAAATGTATAGAAATTATTATCAATAAACATTGATAAGCACTTGAAGCCTTTACTTGAGAAATCCTCTGGGAGGCTATGTAGTTATTAGACATCACTTTATTTACTTTGTGGCTTAGGTCAATAAGGTCAGTTTAACTTCAGAATTAACACTAACTCTTGCCAGGTTGAGTGGGAATTTTTTCTGGACAAAACCCTGAATGGGAAATCTGACTTGCCTTCACTAGGTTTAGTTGGTTAGATTCTGGTGTGCCCACAGTAAGTTGTATTTCAGGGCCTTGATCCTTAGGCTAAATCACATAATGGATCCACATATGAATTCCATCAAATACTACTGCTGATTACTGCTAGTAAACCATTCTCCATTTTTCACCCAAGTAAGAACACGTTTACTATTCCGTAAATTAAAATTTGGTGGCACTGTTGGGGGAGAGGCAGCAAAACTAAACAGCTCAGTTTAGTTTGAAAGTCTGAGTCAGGGTTTTTACTCATAAGCTTAATAGAAATAAAATACAGTCTTAGCCTAGGAACTAAATTTGATGGTGGAAAGTAAGAGGTAATGTATTGTTTATGACATGACACATGTTTGGTTTTATTTATATAAGCTATAGCCTAGGAAAGTAGCCCTTGAGGAGGGGTAAATATGAATTTCACGGTGCTACTGAAACAATAGCTAATAGCATCAATAGCATTTTCCCTAATCTCCAGCAATCTTTTTTTGTTTGTTTGTTTAGAGAGAGAGAGTGTGTGAATGGGGGTGGGGGAGAGGCAGAGGGAGAGGGAGAGAGAGAATCTTAAGCAGGCTCCACACCCAGCATGGAGCCCATGCAAGACTCAATCTTGCAACCCTGAGATCATGACCTGAGCTGAATCAAGAGTCAGATGCTCAACCAACTGAGCCACCCAGGTGCCACCACCCCAGCAATCTTTTCTGTAGTGGCTCTCATGGCTGCAGTCAGAATTTGGGTAACTATGGATTCTTATCTCCCTATAAACTTAAGAAAAACATTTTAGGTCAGCTCCATAGTGCAAATGGTCATTAATTTATTCTGTATTTCTCTGACAATAATCCAAGGAATGGTATTGGCTGTTATCAGTCTTAAAATATTAAGTGTGTTGCCCAAATCTCATAGCAGTCTGTTAAAAATGTATCATCTGTGAATTTATCTCAACCTTTTATATTAACTTGATTTTATTTTTTAGAGTATTTTTCTCACAAAAGCTAATCATTTCATATGTTTACCTCACTGTCTGATGCATTCATCATTCATTACTGATGCATTCATCCAGTTAGAGGCAATTGCAATAGTCCACGAGAAGGACCTTGGTGGCCTGATTTGGCCTGGGACTATGGAGATGGAGAGAAGTATTGGGTTGTAAACATATTAGGAGGCCAAATTTGCAGAATTTGTGCATGACTGGGGTGAAGGAGAAGTTAACTTTAAGCAACCTGCAGGTTCCTGACTTAGGTAACTGTATCAACTAACTAGGAATAGGATTTTCTGCAATAGAAATAGATTTGGGGTTAAATACAAGAAGTTCATTTTTGATCAGGTGTTATATAGATTATCTTTGAAATGTCTTTGTGGAGTTGTCTTTGCAATGTTTCTGACCATGAACCAGAGAAAGAAATATGTTTAACATCATAATCCCATACTCTCACACAAATGATAAAGTTTCCTTAAATAATAATTACTCTATATAAGTGTGAGGCACTCTGATATTTTCTATTCTATTCTATTCCACATTTCATTTTTCAAATGCTGGTCTCTCCTCACTCAACTGATTTTGGACCCACTAATGGATTATGACTCACAGTTTCAAAAACACTGCAGTGCATATTTTTACTTACATGTCTATGGATGGGAGACATATCTGGGTTGGAAATAGATGTATAGATGAAATATCAGCACAGAGGTGGTAAGTGCATCTACAGAAGTGATTGAACTGGCCTAGGGAGAGACTAAAAAGTGAGAAATGTAGAAGGTCAAAGACCTAATTCTGAGACACAGGGAAATGGCACAGAGGAAACAGGACAGTGTATGCTGAAGAAGCCAATGCAAGAGATGGTTTTGACAAAGAAGGAATAATGTTCAGTGCAGTTCAATGCTGCTAAGAGGTTAAACTAATCACTGAAAAGTTTCCACTAGATTCTGAAATGACGAAGTCACTGGTCACCTTTGTGAAAGACATGTCGGGCTTAAAGGGAAGGACCTGGACTTCTGCAGGTTGAAGAAAGAGTAGGAAGTGAAGAAATACAAATAGAGAATTCCTCCAAAAAGTCTGTTTCTGAAATAAAACATTGAGATCAGTGGGAAGTAGAAAAGAAAATCAGTGGTAGGACCGAAATAGTACTGTATTTCCTCTTATTTGTCATATAACTTCCTGTTTCCAGGTCAGGGCAGTTCCCTGAGGCCAGCTCTAGAGTCACAGGATTAAATGAATAAATCCGTATTTGCCTTACACTTGCTCTCTTGTATGGTTGTGTGGTCTTTCATTCTGGGTATGCTTGTATATGAATAAAAAAAGTAAATTATATAAATAAATATTACTTATATAAATTATATATAAGTATTATATATAATAATATATATAGGTATATATATATTTTCTTTCTTTAGTCTGAAAAGAACACATTTAGGTGAGTAAATCCGCAAGGTTTCTTTTTTTTATATATGTATTTATTTATTTATTTATTTGAGAGAGAGCACAAAAAGGGGGGAGGGGCTGAGGGAGAGGGAGAAGCAGACACCCCTTTAGCAGGGAGCCCAACATGGGGCCCCATCCCAGGACCTCGAGATCACAACCTGAGCCGAAGGCAGACACTTAACCAACTGAGCCACCCAGGTGCTCCTCAGCAAGGTTTCTAAGTTGTTCCTTATGTTGAAGGACCAAGGTGTTCCCAGGATACCTTTATCTATAATAGAACACTGGAGCTTTGGCTGGAGAATGCCCTAGTACAAGGTGTATAATAGCATCAAGGCCTGCCCATCTTCCCTCTGGTATGATTCAAAGTACAGGCCAGAGACTTGACTTCTTTCAGTGGCAGAAACATCATTCAAGGCTTTATTTGCACACGCCTTGAGTTTCAGCTTTAGGAGACAGAGAGTAAGAGAGTGATTATTATTTCAGTTTCGATACCAGTCCAACGATCAGCTTTGTCAAGACACATAATTGTCCCATATTTGAGTCATTGCCAATGATTAGTAATAACCACAATCTCCTTGACATTTCTGTCAAAAATATCCTGTGGTTTTTAAATTAAAATCTGCCAACCTTAAGAAACACAGATAAAGGAGATATTATAAGGTCACAGTGGAAAGATAGTTTGTTTTAGAACCCAGTTTCTCAGCCAGCAGGGCAGAATACTTATGTTAAACTCTTCTCTCTCATTGGCCTTTGGTTAAAGATGGAGTTTTATAAATCACTTTGGGATTTCAGGAGAACTGTATTTATTCTAAACCAGAAGCTGTTATAAATATGACCTGACTTTTACACAGCTAAATTAAAAGCATGTGAAGAAACTAAGAGAATTAGGTGGAAACTCTACTCTCTAATTTCTCCTTTCCTGGTTATTTCAAAATATTCACACTACTTCTTATTTGGAACAATGTTCCATACACAAACAAGATACTATGTCAGACAGTAGGTCTAGGGACTCAGCTTCTCAGCTTTTCCTGGAAACCAGTGTTCTTTTCTAGGACTTGGAAGCTGAGGTGTCACACGGTCAAAAATGCTTCCATCTACTGGTCAAACTCAGGAATACACTAAGTGTTTCTCCACGTAAAATCACCAGTCCAGAGAACACAAACACCCAAATTGAACAGAGGTTGGCTTTGAGGCTTAGATGCTCAAAACAGTAGGTTCCTGCTGATGGTGAAGGTAAATTCCAATAAAAAAGCAGGCCACTCAGATCAGAGGTGGAGTAGAGGGGTAAGGTTAGAACTAAAAAATCCCCAAGGCTCTGTTTATATATTCTTTTGCCAACCTAGAAATAAGTAGGTAATAGGTGATTGTGATTGCTTTAAAATATTCAGGTGAAAAGTGCTCTTTCTTCTGCATATTACCAGACTTAATAGTCTATGGAATTCTGAGTCTGAAACCAGTAAATGGAATGGCTTGAGGTCAACTGACCCTTTTCTCAGTGCCTAGTTGGGTCAGTGGCTCCCTCATGGTGAATCATTTTAATTCATTCCTGTGGGTGAAAATACGTGACTGTTCCCCTTTCCGACTGTCACAGGGAATTGATTTGCCATGGTGAGCAGTCGCCAGATAGGACAATGGAATTTGTCCCATTCCTGTGATGACTTGAGATACAAAATGCCAGGCTGCTTGGTCTAGGGGGAGGTGCTGTAATTTACAGGCACTGTGGCCCAGTCTCTCCAGCACCCTTTGCTCCCGTTGACAGTCACCCTTCTGGGCTGTGAGCTGGCTGAATTAATTCACAGCTGCCAGTTATCAGGACTTCATCTGCATTGTTAGCATTCCTTCTAACCTGCAGCCTCTATTCATTTAATGGTTATCTGATGGGGACTGATATTGGGTGAAGAGGAATGTTCAAATCATGCTGGCTTTGGCAATGGGAGCTCAAATAGCAGAACTTCAGTTAAAGAGGAGAATATTTGCTCACTGATATGCGATTTTTGTTAGTATGATTGTGGAATGGGAGGGAAAAGGATTCCAGAGAAATATTCTGGCAAAGGGGACTTGAAAGAATGATGTTCCGTGTACTTTACTTATTTGACCAAAAGATGAGAAGAGAGCAACAAGGTAGGCAGGCAAAGAACAGATATGATAGGAACAGATTTCTGCGAATTAGTGTTGGCCATTTTCCAGGCAAACATTCTGTAGTTGTAGTCTCATTGTTACACTCAGTTGAACAATTTATTTGCACTGAACTAATTTCAGCAAGAAATACTGTTTTTAGAAGACTCAATTTTTAAGGAGAAGTTTTCTTGATGAACATATTTTTAAAGCATATTTCTGAACTCTTTTAAAGCATGTCCCTTTCTTTTCAGACTTCCAGGTAGATGAGAGAGTCTATGGAAAAATTTTATGGAAAGGGACAAAGCACAAGCAGAAAACTGTGCAGTGAAAAAAATACGGTTACTGTAACTAAAACTGAACTTCCTTCAGAATAGCACACTGGGTGAACATACTGATTCAAAAGCATCCTTTTTGATTTAGGGCTTGCGGCAGATTCACAGAGAAGTAAGCATGGCCAAAATGAAACCCAGAGGGAAATGAGACTGCCAAGTGCAAGACTCAGAAGCAACCTGAGAGAGAGGTCGATTTTACAATAACTTAAAATACTATATGTATAGCACACTATGCTGATAGTGGAGGCATTTTGAATTTTATCCATTTAGAGAACATACGACTATGGAGAGGCATGGAAACATGACTCAAGTGTGTTCCCAATTTAAAAATGCACTTGAAATACACTGACAACAGTATTTAATGCCCACTTTTGAGAAAATATGATATCTGTGCTGGGAAAATTGGATATCACATGCAAAAGAATGAAAGTGAACTCCTATATTATAGCACTCATAAAAATGAACTTGAAATGGATTGAGACTTAAATGTTAAGACCTGAAGCCCTAAAACTCCTAGAAGAAAAAATAAAGAAAAAGCTCCTTGACACTGGTCTTGGCAATGATTTTATACATATGACACTCTAAGCACAAGCAACAAAGGTAAAAATAAACAAGTAGGACTACATCAAACTAAAAAGCTTCTGCACAGCAAAAGAAATCATCAACAAAATGAAAAGACAACCTATAGAATGGGAGGAAATATTTGTAAACTGCATATCTGATAAGGGGTTAATTTCTAAACTATGTAAAGAGTTCATACCCAAGTAACATAAACATCACCAAATAACTCAATTAAAAAGCGGGCAAAGGACTTGGATAGACGTTTTTCCAAAAAGGGTATACAAATTCCCCACAGGCACATTAAAAGTTACACCATGCCACTCATCATCAGGGAAATGCCAATCAAACCACAATGATATATCACCTCACACCTGTCAGAATGGCTATTATCAAAAAGACAAAACAAAACAAGTGTTGGTGAGGATGTGGAGAAAAGGGAACCCCTGTGCACTTGGTGGGAATGTAAGTTGATATAGCTACTATAGAAAACGGTATGAAGGGTCTTCAAAAAATTAAAAATAGAACAATCATATGATCCAAACTTTCCACTTCTGCGTAGATGTCTGAAGGAAAGGAAATCATTCTCAGAGATATTTACATCTTTAATATTCACTGCATTATTTACAATAGCTAATATATGGAAATAACCTAAGTGTCCATCAGCACATGAACGGATAAAGAAAATGTGACACACACACACACACACACGACACACACACAGAGGAATATTATTCAGTCATAAAAACAAGGAAATCCTGCCATTTGTAACATGGATGAAACTTGAGGGCATTATGCTAAGTGAAACAAGTCAAAGCCAGATAGACAAAGACACATACTGTATGATCTTACTTATATGTGGCATCTAAAACAAGCAAATTCATAGAAACAAAGAACAGATTGGTAGTTTCCAGATGCAGGGGGTGTGGGGTGAGGGAAATGGCTAAAAGTAGCCAGAGAGTACAAACTCCCAGTTACAAGATGAATAAGTTCTGGAGATATAAATGTGCTGTATGGTGACCACAGTTGACAATACTGTATTGCATATTTGCAAGGTGCTAAAAGAGTAGATCTTAAAAGTTCTCATCACAGGAAAAAATAACTGTAACTATGTGAGGTGATGGATGCTAACCAATCTTACTGTGGTAATCATTGTGCAACACATACATATATCAAATTATTACATGGTACACTGTAAACTTACACAGTGTTATATATCAATTGTAGTGCAATAAATCTGGAAAAAAATAAATACAATGAAATTCAAAAAAAGAAAAAAATCTAATATCTGTAAGCAAAAACACTGTGGTGGTTCTTTCAGTGGCTTCTGGGGCCAAACCAAGTATAAAACTGACACTTCCCAGGTATGTGCAATGTTGTCTAGCCTTGCTGTGCCTCAGTTTCCTCTCGTATAAAAAAAACCTCACAGGGCTGTTGTGTGGGTTAAAAGTAGTAAAGTATGCAAAACAATTAGAACAGTGTCTGGAGTGAGATCGAGTTGCTGTTTGCTCCTTGCTGCTTGGGAGCACAAGGATCTTTAGTCTGGCTCCCAAGGCTGTTCCTCTTAGTGTTACCCCTCTGACCTCCATGTGCCATTCCTTCAGAGCCTCGGTCATCCTCAAAGCACTTCATGTTATAAAATGTCTCCTAGGATTGTGGGAAAAGGGGTGGACTCCGGGATCATGACCTGAGCCGAAGGCAGTTGCTTAACCAACTGAGCCACCCAGGCGCCCCGGGGTGGACTACTCTTAGTACAGGTCATAACTGATGGCCTGTACCACGTACGCTGCTCTCCCCCAGATCAGAAAAACCAGCACCTTTTCCTGTGGGAAGGCAATTCTGCCTTCCCTCTGCCAAGACCAGGCTCTCTCATTTGTCCTTTATTCCCAAAACAAAAGCTTGATCATTTATTTTTTGCAGGGAGGGAAGTTGTCTTCAGGAACACTGTATCACCACATTTATTAAAAATTGGAGAGTCTGGCATAGATAAACCTTCTTAGAGTACAAGGAAAAATACCTCCCTTTCTTTTAAGTCTCCTATGCTAGTGAGGGAAAATATATATTAATGTGAGAATAATTTGATCTGCTACATTTTTGTTTATCTGTCTCCCCCACTAGATAGTAAGCTCTGTAAAGGCAGAAAACTTATCTTTTTCTGTATTTCACATTTATTAAATAAATGAATAAATAAATGTAAGTAGGGGTTTTACTTGGTAGCTGTGAAAATTTATTGTTTTTACTCTCCCACCCTTTCCCTTGGAACACAAACATAGGCAATGGTGTGCTGGTAAATGTTTAAAAACCAGCTCTCCAGACAGGTGGGAAAAGCCCTAATTTTAGTATTCACCAATTATGATGGTGTAGATATTCCTGCCAGAGGTGATTTCAAGCTACCAACGTGGAGCTCACAAAATTCTTGGCCATTTAACAATAGGCTCTTGCAAGCAGGTACCAACTGGCTCTTGCGGACTACTGAAAACAGGTATTAGATTAATGTTACATCATTTAAGAAGGAAAACATGGTTTATTTAACATGGATTGAAATTAAAATACAAATCCAAAAGCCATTCCCTTTTCTAGAGAAATAAATACATGTATAAACACATAAAGGATAGATGGGGAGAAATGAGTTAAAGTAGACAGCTATCTATAAAATACCAGCTTATAAGGTTGGCCACTGGCTGGCATCTGGGAACTTGGATTTAGGGAGGGTTCTCACCATTGCCAGACCATAAGAGGGGCTCACTGTGCCCAAAGTGTTTACACAAATAATGTGGTTTATGGTGAATTCCTGTGTTCATTCTTGGAATATGAAATTTTTATACTTGCTAGGCAGAGGGTACCTACGTGACTAGTCCCCAGTAAAAACCCTGGAGTCTCTAATGAGATTTGTTGTGACATGTTGTCACAAGTCATCACTGGAGGAAATGAGCACATCCTATGTGACTACACTGGAAGAGGATCCTTAGAAGCTTGTGCCTGGTCTTCTATGGACATCCCCCCATGTGCCTTTTCCCTTTGCTGAATATTTAATCAAAAAGTATGTGCTATGAAGGCAGAGGGTGCTAGGGGAGAAAACTTACGTTGAGTAGTTAGAAAAGGCTTCTCCAAAGGAATATACATTTAATCCAAGGCCTCAAGAGTAAGACAGAGTCAGCGAGGAACAGCATGTGCCTATTTGTAGGGATAGACAAGGTAGGGGGAAGTTTAGGCAGAGTGAACAGCATGTATGTAGCTCTTCGGCAGGAAAGACCTTTCAGAGACAAGGAACTGAAAGAAAGTCAATATGGTTGGAGCATAGTGAAGAAAGGAGAGTGGCGTCTGATATTCACTAAAGTACCTAGCACAATGCCATGAACACACTAGTGCTCAATACATTTTCACTGAACATGAATAAAATTCCTATAAAAAGAAACTTTTCAGGAGATTAAATTATAATGTCATCCCAAATAGCCATTCTTTTATTTCTACCAAGAAGAGAAACCATTGGGTGGGGAGGGTACACAGTCTCCTGGGACAGCCATAGAATAATGTGGAGATTAAGAATTTTATGCAGAGGGTGAAAAAAAAGAATTTTATGCAGTGAAAATAAAATACGGTTAGTGAAGTGGTCTATTAGATTAACCAACTTAGTTCAATGGACTTGAACTGGGTTGGATGGATTAGTGATAGTTGGTAAGGGGGATTTGATGGACTTAGACAAGAACTGCAAAGATTTCCTTACTCCTTCCTCTCTGGCCTCATCAACAACTGTATCTCTCAGGTTAAATCCAAAGCAAATGGGGCTGATAGGGCAAAACAAAACAAAACTGGTTTTTACTCTATTAGTATTACTGTGAACCTAAATCACTGACATTTCCCTGTCATGTAAACTTTAACCCAGGAAAGATGAGTCCAACGTCACTAGAAGTGCTGCCAAGACATCCTGAACTCAGATTGTATTTCTACAATCTATAAACAACCGAAGAATGACTAAGCTACGAAGGAAATAAGCAGCACAAAGTATACAACCACAACTGCTTCAAATGAAACTGAGATTGAGGTAAAGGAAAATAATCAAGCCATGTTCTGAACGTATTTCAACTCTCTGAAATTGGAGGTACTCCAGTCAAGTACACGCAATTAGCAAAAAAAAAAAAAAAAAATCATTAACAGACTCCTCTGCCTTCTTGGGCATTATTTTATCATCTTGGAGACCCACCTGAATGAGATGAATCAATGTAAATTAGAAATGTATGGATTAAATCTCTCAAAATCACCACATGTGATTGAGGTTTTGACCAACTAAAAGACCCACTGAAACGTATGTGGAAATGTTTTCAGAATCTAAGAACCACCGACCCTGTGAATATTATGATCCTCCTCATATTTTTATGTTTAACAAAATAATGCCCATCATCACTGTTCATAATATATAAGTATTTGCAAGTGAGATTAACCATTCTTCGAAAATGGTGGAAGGGATTCTAATCTGGAATATCCTAAGATTCTACGGGAGATGGTAAATCTGGAAGTCAGCTGGAGTGTCATACCTACCAGGGTTCTCAGTAGCAAAACCAGAATTGACTCTAGTTAGTTTAAACAGAAAAGGAATTCGTTAAAGGAAATTGGGAAGCTCATCAGTTTCCTTAGGGTCTAGAGAGACAGACTGAGGCTTTGCAGCTAGGAAGAGAGCCCAAACCACACTCCCAGAGCTGCCCTAGGAAAGACAGACTTGCTGTGGCAGGTTCAGCCCAGACCTTCCAGACTGCAAAGATGATACTGGTGACTTGATGACAGAAGCTTTCCATTCTTGGCTCCAAAAACCAGGTGTGTCTTCTGCCACACTAACTGAAACATGGATTTTCCATACTCTCTCCTTACATGGATCAATTACAAATCAACGACTTCTATGGATGTATTTGATTGGCAGAACCCAAGTCACATGCCTATGCCCCACCTAAAAGGGAATCTCAGTGGAGAGAGTTCTGGCTTCTGCCTTGGAGAAGAGGGACACATCAGGTAGAAGTTTCTACAGTCATAGCAAGGGTGCTCATATGATTCTGGATGGCTACCACATGAAGGATGTCCTTTACAATTTAGACTGTGTACTATTTCCTAGCTATCAATGACATTTCATAATCTTGTTTTGCCATGCAACTAATTATACATAAGCTCCTTATTTTTCTTCATGGCCATTTTTCTTATTAATTATATTAAAGACTCTTGTTTACTCAACATTTTGCAACCAAACACATTTTTTACCTGGACCACAAGTAGAAAAAAAAAGTAAACACCCTTAAAAATGGGGGGGGGGAGGTGAGATTGGGATGCATGAAACATATGCATTTGATTAACATGACTATATTGTAGGCATTCAACTCAAGGCCTACTGATCCTTTATTTTTATTTTTTATTTTTTTAGTTTATTCTGTGTTATGTTCCCCAACTTATAGAAAAGTTACAATAGTTCAATAAATACTCATATACCTTTCACCTAGATTGATTGATTTTGTTTGCTTTGGAGAGTCCAGAAGACAGTTGTTTTTCAGAATGTCCCTCAATTTGGGGCACCTGGGTGGCTCAGTTGTTAAGTGTCTGCCTTCAGCTCAGGTCATGATCCCAGGTCCTGGGATCGAGCCCCACATCGGGCTCCCTGCTCCTCGGGAAGCCTGCTTCTCCCTCTCCTACTCCCCCTGCTTGTGTTCCCTCTCTCACTGTGTCTCTCTCTGTCAAATAAATAAATAAAATCTTAAAAAAAAAAAGAATGTCCCTCAATTTGAATTTATATGGTTGTTTTCTCATGACTAGATTTAGATTAAACACATTTGGTGGAAATGCTACATAGGTGATGATGTATCCTCAGTAATTTCTAAAATAAGCCACCCAATACCAGTTTATTTCCTTATTGGTAATATTAAGTTGAATCAGTTGATTAAGTTGGTGGACTCTAGATTTCTTCTTTAGAAAGTTATTTTTCTGTGTAGTTAAAAGTGATACTCTGAGACTGTGAATATTTTGCTTCCTGACAATCTTTTCACCAATGATTTTAGCATACACAGACGATTCTTTGCTGAATCAATTATGACTATGATGATTGCAAAATAAAGATTTTCACATTCTGCCATATCTTCTACATTATTAGCTGGCATTCCTTTGAAAAGAGAGTTTCCCCTTCTGGTTCATTACTTCATTCATTCATTTGTTCTTACGAGTATCAACTCATTAATTTATTTTCTTATTCAATATGTTGTAATATATTACTGACAGTTTCTACTTTGATGTTCAAAATTATCCAAATTTAGCCAATGGGAAGCCCTTCCAACTGACTCCTGTGTCATTCTGACATGGATCTATCAGATGTTCAGCATTCCCTTAATTTTTAGCTCAACAAGATGTTTCAAGAACACCTAAAACTTTTCCTGCCCCAAGGCTAGAATCAGCATTTTTCCAAGAATCACTAGTTCCTTTTAGAGAAAAATGAAATGATGTTTAGATGCCAGGATGTAGATGCTAGTATGTTCATTCCTATTGAGAATCATTGCTTCTAGTTTCTTACAGTTGACAAAGCTGGGAAATATTTACATCTATATCTATCTGTATAGCTTGATACTTTTAATTCAATCTAACACCATAGGATTTTTCCTTTTCTACTCTCATTCCATTATTTTGCATGTTTTCCCACCTCTCTCTTTCCATACTTCAGCATAGGCAGAATAATTTAGTTTCTACACAGAGGCACATTACATCCCCTGGCAGGGGGATACACTGGCAGAACCCAAGTCACATGCCTATGCCCCACCTAAAAGGGAATCTCAGTGGAGAGAGTTCTGGCTTCTGCCTTGGAGAAGAGGGACACATCAGGTAGAAGTTTCTACAGTCATAACAAGGGTGCACAGAGGCACATTACATCCCAGGGCTGGGTGAAGGAATTATACCCCTGATGACACTACCTCTGCTGCATCATCCCTGGTGGCCTGATCATCCCAGTCTTGTACCCTCAAAGCCAGTCTTGACTTCTCCCTTACTCAGGGTCCCCTACCTGTGAAGTACCCTCCTTATCCTCATACACAGAAATGTTCAGGGTCCCCATGTCTTTATTGTTCAACCCTCTTTTGTCTCTTCTTCCCTTCCTGAGCTTCTCTGCCCTCTTCCCAAGCTATGGGACAGCTGCTTCCCTTTTAAAGTATAAAGCAATATTAACATCATTACTGCATGTGCGCTAAAACCCCAAGCTTTCTGTTCTCCTGGAACAGAAAATTGCATGTGTGGTGGAATAATCAAGTTTCAATGACCCATGTCAGTTACACAACAAAGCCAGACCCTGTAACAAAATTTCACAAAATGGAAATTGAACTCGAATTTCTTTAGCACTGTGTAAATAAATCTGGTTGTATTCAACTTTGTCTTGGCAATTTTTGTATATTTGCAATATTTGGATTAGAAATAGACTGGACTTTGCTACCCGAAAAAATTATTTATTATATATTATTTATCATAATTACTAAAATTATGTATTAGAGTTCTTTATTAAAAATTATTAATTCTGGGGGCGCCTGGGTGGCTCAGTTGTTAAGCATCTGCCTTCGGCTCAGGTCATGATCCCAGGGTTCTGGGATCGAGCCCGGCATCGGGCTCCCTGCTCCGCGGAGAGCCTGCTTCTCCCTCTCCCACTCCCCCTGCTTGTGTTCCTGCTCTCGCTGTCTCTCTCTGTCAAATAAATAAAGTCTTAATAAAAAATAAATAAAAATTATTAATTCTGTTAAATACATTTTTATTTCAGACACTGTATTTTTCATCTCTAGAAGTTCTTTTATTATTGACTTATTTCTTTATTATGATCATGCTGTTCTTTAGGAACTATTGATCACATTTGTAATAGTTGATTTAAAATAATTTTCTTTTAATTTCATGATCAACGTCATTTCTGGTTCTGCTTGTATTTTCTCCTATTTTGTGGTAACAGTTGGCTGCATCTTTGCTTATGTAGCAAATTTTTATCGAATATGATATATGATATGATATTATGCATGTTACAATAATGAATATTTACTATGTTTTCTTCCCTTAAAGAGTGTTGAAGTAGGCTTGTTAAGTAATTAGGTTACTTGCAAAGTTTGCATTTCCAAGTTTTTTTTTTTAAGCTTTATTGTTTGTTTTTAAGCTTCGTTAGGATTGGTTTAGAGTAGCCTTTACTCTAGGACCAATTCTGCCATAGTACCAAGTCATGACCCTTCTAGGTTCTTTATTGAATCTCCTCAGTGTTTGTTTATAAAGATTTTATTTATTTATTTGACAGAGAGAGATCAAGCACAAGCAGGGGGAGTGGGAGAGGGAGAAGCAGGCTCGATGCGGGGCTCCATCCCAGGACCCTGGGATCATGACCTGAGCCGAAGATAGATGCTTAACTGACTGTGCCACCCAGGCGCCCCTCTCCTGAGGGTTTAAAGAGGTTTCTCTGCTCTAGCTGAAAAGAGTTTGAGTATCTCTCAACCTAGTTAAAGCTCTAGGAGTTGTTCAGCTTATACTTCCCTGATAGTTATTTTCCCCTAGCAGTTGCTTTTTGTGGAGTTTCACTGTATACACACATAGTTAAAGGGATTTTTATGAATGTTTCTCTGTATAGATCGCTCCTCTCTGTCCTACAAATTCTGGCTGCTTCAGCCTTCTTAAAAGCCAATGTTTGTCTTTTCAGCTCAGCAAGCTCTCATGCACTTGCTGGGGATCTTCCCCCTCAGGCCATCTTCTATAGACAGAAGTCAAGGCCAATAGCAGGCTTCATCTCTGTTTCCGTTTTCTCAGTGATCACAGCCTTGTTCTGCTTACTGTCTCAATGTTTGAAAGAATTGTTTCATATATTTTATCTGGTTTTCTAGTTGTTCATGTAAGTATACTGGTTCTTTAGCAGTCAGAAGCAGAAACCAGCCATAAATGGATTTTAAAGAAAGAGTTATGTCCCTTCTTTTTACCACTCATTGGCCAGAAGCGAGGCTACCTTTACCTACAAAGGAGACTAGACATGTTGCTTCTTTCTGGATTGTCATATGCCCAGTGAAAAAAAAATCAGGGAAGAGTGGATTCTGAGAAAGAATGAGCATTATCTACCATAATTGTATGGCTGTTAGGTCATTTACCAGTTCGGAAGTTCCCTGAGAGGAAGGTCACTGTTTTTTTTTTGATTGTTTGTTTTTCATTTTGGTAGCCGATGCAGAGCCTGGTGCTCATGAGGGGTTCAGGAAAAATAAAATTGAAGAGAACATGGCTCTGAATACTGAACTCATAATTATCCAAACCACCAAAGCGAAAATTCGGCACGAGGAAAGAAGACAATGTATGCTGGAAGGAGAGAGCCTTGGAAAAAAAGTTGAAACTTATCTTGGAGCTCCAAATGCATTAACCCATAGATTATTTAAAAACTCTGTTGAGGAACTAGAGACTGCAGAAGCCCTGTTGCTCCCCTCAGTTCCAATGTCCTTCTCTTGTCACCTATGTCAGACCATAAGCAAGCTACTAGATAAAGCCTTTTCAGACCACCCAGCCTATAGCAAACAGCTCTTTTATAGTATAATTTGTATCAAGTTCTTAAAGTATATGATAATTAGTATAGTTTATTTCTACCCTCAAGAAGGTGGAATCTATTTGAAATGGCAAAACCTTTTTAAAATTATCTTTTATTTCTGTTAATTCTTTGCTTTCCTCACAGTATCCCCTACATTGAGTACAGAACATATTAAATAAAAACACTGTTCGAACAACTAATTGAAAGTTGTTTGAAGGTTTCAACTCAAAAGACAACAAGCATGGTGATATTACCCGTCTTCTGACAAGCTGGGGTGACGGGACCACTTTCTCAGGGAGGTGGTCCTTGACAAAACTCTCTTGAAGTGGGAAAACACACAATATCACCACATCCCTTCTTTATTTTAATTTTTTCCCTCAACCTGGCACCATAAAACATACAAGATATGGTAAATATTTATTTTCTTTATTGTCTGTCTCTTTTTCCATTCAAATAAGGGCTGGGAGTTTTATTCTTATTTGTCCCTGCTATATTTTGAGTACATAAACATTAGTGGAATGAAAGAATGGAAGAAGGTAACTAAGGAGATTAAGTGAGGACCCCATGGAAGATACTGAGATGAGGTCTTCAAGTGTGATAGGATGTTGGCTATGCTCTACAGGACGGACAAAGGGGGTTCTATTTGATGATAAAAGGATTTGGGTAGCTCTTCAAGGGCCAGTAAAAGGGTAAAATATGAAGATGTGGTGGAAGGGTTTTTCTCTATTTGTTTAATTCAGCCAATTCATATTTTGAGTTTGTACGAGAATCTTTCAATAGTCAAGGTAGAAAATGACCAAATCAAAGAAAACGTCATGAAGAACAGATTTGTAACTAAAAATTAAACAAAAAAACTCATAAATGCATGCTCTAATTTTTATTTTCAATCAATGAATGTAAGTAGTCTTTTACATAAAAGGGATTTTTTTTGCAATGAGTCCTATAAAAACAACATTTTTAACAACTAGTTCCTGCCCCTGTTTTCTTCTGCCTTATGGTTTGAAAATGGGTGTTTAGTTTGATTCTCCTTTTCTCATTTAGACTGGAATCCCTTCTCCATTCCTTGGACTCCATTTCAGCATGAAGGGGCTCATTATTGCAAAGTTAAAAAGCCATAAACAAGGGGAGTTCATAATGCAAACTGCAACAAGGGCGTAGCTATCATCTGACCATCATAACAACTCTGAATTGCTGGGTGGCACCAGAAAGCTCACTGGTACCTTGGCATATGGCAGTGGGAACCTGGTAATTTGGATAGATTAAAAGTTGGTATGGAATTACCATTAGGCTTTCATCCAATTCTGAGGTGTGTGTGTGTGTGTGTGTGTGTGTGTTGTGTTGTGTTGTGTTGTGTTGTGTAGGGGCAGGAAAGGGGAAAGAAGGAAAGAGGAGAGGAGAGGAGAGAAGCATGATAAATCAGTCCTAGGTTCTGCTAACTTCATGTTTTAATTATAAATGACCTAGAGGGATCATGGCTCTACCTCTGTAGTCTTTCTCTTTCTATGGATCTCAGTATTTTATTGGCTGAAGCCCACCAACCTGGTTGATTAATTGGCTTTGCCCACTTTACTTCTTTATCAAAGGATTATTCTAGCAGAAAGGGTGGGATTCAAATTCCACAACGCATACAGCTTTCAAATGAAGAAAGACCTGAAAATAATGAGCAAAGGAGAAATGGAAGTTGGGTTCAGGAGGAGAGTGATGTATGAAAGTAGTAGTAGACCTTTCCTTCATTGTGAATTTGATTCACACATGTGCCCCACATGTTTCTGGTTTGAAACCAGAATCTTAGCATGTGACAGCATTCCAGGGTGTGTGTGGCTATCTAGAACAAGAGATCAACCAACAGAGCTACACTGAATTGTTCCTTGAAGAAGGCATGCATTGACAGTGTGAGAAAACAAGACACCCAGCTTTCTCCCAACACAAACATCAGCTCTAGGTTTAGATTAGGTACCTAACCTTGTAGCCAGGTCTTGGGGCAACTGAACTCATTTACCCATATGAATGTTGTCTGGGGATTCAAAAGCTGAAATTTATAGAGCCCAGTGAGCTGAAAATTATAGGGCATTGTGCTACACAGGAGACTAATTTCATGTTTATTTTGAGATTTGCAATTTCAAATTTAGTTAAGAATAAAAGATTCTTTACAAGATCATAGTCACTTGTTCCTCTTACACTCTTGGTGATAAACTTCGCAGGGCTGGCAAACCCACTAACCCTTTTGACTTAGATACAGAAACCTATGACCCAGGTGGATGGGTAATACTTGCTCACCCAGCAACTCCTGACATGAGGGTATCTTCTTTTTGCAAGGAGTACATCAAGGTCCATAAGCAAAGAACTCTAGATTGCATAAACTCAATGGTCTTCCTCCTGTCGGCCCCATGTCCCTGGGATAAAGTAGAGAAGGGGGACTTCTTTGGTCCTTTCTGATCTCAGCTGCGGACGCCTCTGATGTCTTTTCCTGGCATTTATTCCTGCTCTTCCATCTGTGTCTATCACTGCATTTTTGCATGCCAGTTTAATGACTCCATTGTGCCTGCAAGAACACTTAGCCACTTTTCTCAATTACTTCTCTTGTATTGGAGAAAAAGAAAAAGCTCAACCTAATCTGGGCTTAGGCAATAAACACATTTTAGCACTGCAAATAAATTATCTAAATGTGTTGGGAGATATTCCGCTTTCTTGCTAAATGCTAACAATTGTACCATATGGAAATGAAATGTGCACGGCCAGGGAGGTTAGGAAAATAATGCCAGAGGACAGGGTGACAGAGGGAGGGTAGTGGTGCTTACCATGCACAAGGCTGTGGCTCTGTGCAATACCTGCTATGCTATGCCTTCAATGTGGACTTTTGGATACAGGAGATACTTCGGCCAGCCTTGTGCAAACCCCTGGCTTCAAGATTGATGAGAAGTAAGAGCCTGCCTGACCCTGAGTCCTAATGATGAAGTCATCAGACTTATAATCTAAACTGCACTAAAATAAACCTGAGCTTCAGATCCATCCACCATGGTAAAACAGGAATGACTCTCCTTCCTCTTCTCTTCCCCTGCTTCTCCCTAGAGCTGTTCCTCCCATGACCTACTCTGTTCACCCCACGGGTTGCTGGGAGGATCAGGAGCCAATGCTGATGACAATGATCACAGCACTGGCTGCCATTTGTGGTGTATGTTCCATGTATTAGACTCTGACATGTCCACCTCCATCCTCAAATAACCTAAGGACAGGAGCAGTGCTATCCAAATTTACCCAGGAGGAGAGTGAACGTGAGCACAGTGAAGGAACTACCAAAGAAATAAAGCTAGCAGTGGTGGGCATCTCTGAAGGCCATGCCCTCACTGAGCTACTGTGTGTCGTTGAATCTGTAAAACACAGTGTAGACGTTTGGTATTGGTTACAGTTCTCAGAGCGCTTTGCAACCATAACACTGCAACTGTAAATTCTTCTTGGTGTCCTAGGAAATATGTGAGCCAAGATGTTTAGAAAAAGACACTGACAGGTTATAAGGGTAGCACCTCACAGGATAGGCTTTTGACAGGATCTATGAATTCCTTCCTTTAGCTCACTTCCAAATTCACCGTGGGAGGTAAATAAAAAAAAGGAAATGCTGAATAACGATTGTTAATTCTCCTCTGTTAACACTTTGTGTCTCAGTCTCTCTGATCGCAAGTATTTTGGATCACATAGTAATACATAACCTTTATATATAGGACTTAAAAATGTCCACATTTAAACTTCCATACAACTTGTCAACTACTATGTCAGTTTTACAAATGAGAAAATTAATCTGTTCAAGAAGGAATAAGTTGTATCCTAAGTCTGTTTATTTCCCAATTAGAAAAATCTCCCATAATTTGGGTAGCTTATATGTCCCAGTTTGCCTGGTTGTTCTAGCATAATTAACTCTCAAATTCATTCTCATAATTCACTAGTTTGAAGAATAAATTATATAGTCAACCTACCCAAAAGCATGGAATTAAATGCAGAATTTCACTTGCAACTAATAGATCTTGATAACACGTTGAAATATACCTTGGGCCATCAGGGACACAACTGTGCCTGTGCTGCACAAAGGTAATTCCCTAAGCAAGGCATATATTCGGGGCATCAGTAATTATTTTTTTAGCTCTCTCTACCTATATAACTGAAAGCCCCTCTTTGGGTCAATCATGCAATGTTTGTTTCCCAGCCAAGCTGCACATTAGAATCACCTGGTGAGCCTTTTATATTTTTTTAAAGATTTATTTATTTATTTGTTTATTTGAGAGAGAAAGAGACGGGGGGGAGGGGCAGAGGGAGAGAGTCCTAAGTAGACTCCACACTGAGCGCAGAGCCCAACACAGGGCTCAATCTTGCGACTCCAAGATCAGGACTGAGCCAAAACCAAGAGCCAGACGCTTAACTGACTGCACCACCCAGGCACCCCCCTGGTGAGCCTTTTAAAATCAGGGCTGCCTCAGTTCCATCCAGGACCAATGCAGCTAGGATTTCAGGGGTAGGGCCTGGGGAACAGCGTTTCTTAAAAGCTCTCCAGACAGACTTTTGACAGTGCAGCCAGAAGTGATTGGCAACATGTGAACAAGCACAAGTTGATCCTGATGAAGTATATGGGTGCTATGGGGAAGGCACCACGAAGGGAAAATCTGAGTTGGGGAGTGTGCAGTGTTGCCAAGGAGTGGAAAAGAAAGATATTTGTGGCTACCTTTTCTATTTTATGAAACTCTTATGTGTTTATCTCAATTTAATGGAGTGTGGTATTGTTAAAAAAGGGATTTGTTTCGTTGAACAGATAACTGAGTCTAGTCTCCAACTCCAGTACTTGTCTCTCTGTAACTTTATTTAGATCTGTTGCACCTTCTTGCTTATTGTGTGTCTATGTTTTGTGGAGTTACAATGGGGACAGGATTATTCAGAAGGAATTGTGTATGAAAATAAAACTTGTAACTGTTAACATCATGTCTTCTAAGGGATAAAACTTTTGTCTTATTTTACTTATTTCAGAAAATGCTCACTGAGGAAGGAGAGGAGAAGTGCCCCACCGTACAGAGAAAGACATGGGGAACACAGAGAAGTGAGGGGCTGAGCCATGGATCATGCAGTGAGGAATCCCAAACCTCGAATCAGCAGTCAAAATTTTAAACCATTAATTTAATGCTCTGTGAAAATTTAAGTACTGTGAAAGGAAGTTTCACTATTTTCCCAATCCATGAGAGTATTTTTGAAGTAGAATATTATTAGACCTGTTTTATGGTTATTTATTACAATAAATGTTTATTTTTCTTTGAAATGTACTAAATCATATCTTAATCTCTTTGCTATAATTTTTCCATGGAAAGAAAATAACATTTCAGTTGATGTAATTTCAGTATGCTGGTTGCTGAGTCTCCTGTTTCAGGGCCAGTTCAGAACCTGTGCCTGGGGGTACAGGAAGCCAGGCCAGAGACTTGTTCCTTCCTGGTGCAGGTCACTACCGTGTAGAATTGCTAAATTCTTCACTGACAACTCAACTCCAAGTAACTCACATTCTTTCCTTTAGTTTTTTTTTTTTTTTTTCTGTGTAAATAATATTTATTCCATCCTAGGATTCTATTCTAAGAGGTAACTTCTCAGCATTTCCTCAAGCTGTAACCCTCTCCAAACTTTAATCTTGAGTCTAATTCTTCAGTCTTTCCTCCCTATTCCCTGATGATTTGCCCTTATTTTCTCTGGGGAAGAGGGACACGTAGAAATGAGCAAAGAGCTTTCAATACTACATGCCCAAGAGGTGCTTTACCCCAAATCTTAACCCACTGCACCAGCCATTGTGGGTACAGGAGAAGGGAGGAAGGCACATGTTCCTCCAGGCAAGAACTTTTGCTAGTCTTCAGTCAGCTATGTTAAGAGTAGAGGAGAGAGGGGTGCCTGGGTGGCTCAGTCAGTTAAATATCCTACTCTCGATTTTGGCTCAGGTCATGAACTCAGGGTTGTGGGATTGAGCCCCATGCTGGGCTCAGCGCTGAGCGTGGAGTCTGCTTAAGATTCTCTCTCTTTCTCTGCCCCTCCCCCCCAAAAAAAAGAGTAGAGGAAAGAGGTGGGGAATAAGACTCCTGCCATACTTCTTTCATGCATTGATTATTCAGGAACAGGTAGAGTGGTAAGTTCAGGGCCATTCCTTGGACCCAGGGTCTGGTGTCTCAGCCTGTGTAAAATAATAATATATAATATTATTTGAAGTAGAAGTAGGAAAATAATCCCCTGAATTTAGTTCCTTCAGGCTGGTGGACCAGCAGAAGTAAAAATTAAATCCAAAGATGGTCCTTAATAGCCAAAGCCCCTGCTCATGTTTCCCTGTAGGAGTCTTTAGTGGTCTCAGGTTGCTGAGCAGAAGAGGTGATTTCCTCTTAGATGTCCATCACAAAGATCTGGCCAGGTAAATGGAAATAAGTCCCCCAACTGCTTGATAGCAAATCTAAGTCACTGAAATTCCCAAATAGTATGAGAATTGGGAAAACTAGTCAAGGTGCTGATGTCCTCATGAAATTAAACTTAATCTAAAAAATGACTTGACATAGAAAAAGGCTGGCTAAAAAATGATAGAAAGGAGTAAGGTGGGGATTGGAGAAGAAGGCTGAAAAGGAAAGTAATTGTAAAGTTTGCTATGAAATGCTTCTTGGATCTGTCTGATAAATCCAGATGGGCTTCCTGAAGGAGGAAGACTAGACAAGTACTTCTGAGCTACATTTCAAATTATAAGAAAGAGTCTTAAGTGAACAAGAAATGAAAGACTCTAAACCCAAGAGTAACTGAGCAAGGGTGCACAAGTGAAAGAGAGGGAAGCTATTAGCATACTAGATTTAATTTGATGGAGAATTGTCACTCTTCATGTGTGTGCCCATCTCCTTTAAAAGCCTCTCAAGGACTGGGGACTGTCCACCTTTATGCTCTACACGTAACAGAAACTTAATAAATGGCTGTTTAATAAAGAAGTACATGAATAAATGAATGGACGAGGGTATGAATGAAGTCATGAGTGGAGGTGCTCACTATAAGTGGCATTGCTAGCAGCCTTGGCTCTGAGTTTAGGACTTTTGTTGGTGACCTCTCATCTTCCTTTGTCCAATCATATAGCTCATGGTGACATTTCAGAGCATTGTGCTACCAGCAAATGATGCTTGCTTTTGGTCTTTTGAAGGAAGACTGCAGTTAACAGTTATATTGACTTTAAATTTAGCAGCATTGGGCAAGAATAGAAATGTTCTAATCCTGTCTTCTCCTACGGAATGTGAATTGTGGTCGGAGTAATATGTTTTTGACTCCTGTGATTTAGATCAAATTTCATAAGCCAGACAGGGCGTAGGGAGCCAGGCTGCAGCAGCCACTCTCCCTGGTAAACAGTGTCACACCTCCTCTGGACAGCCTAGAGCACCATGTGTGCCCTGGCATTAGAGAAACCTCACCAGGGCTTGTCTGTTCTCCCTGCCTTACTTCTCTGCCCAGTGTTCATGTGGCGCTTGGCTTCCAATTCTTAGAACTGGGCAATGCAATGATGTGCAGGTGTGAGAGGTACACACACGTGTACCTAGAGAAGGCTGCCCCAGAAAAACACACCAGGGCCTGGATGCAACTCAGAGTTTTAGTTTTCCACTTCTCATAAGAAAAAGGTCACTCGTTATAAAAATTCTACTGGGGAAGCCTGAGTTGGCCTAGCAGGGCAATGCCATCTGATGGGCCATTCTATCTCTGTACAGCAGACCCAGGAAGATGTCAGAAGGTCATGTGTGTAGACAGAAGCCAGCAGGAAAGTCTGCCTTCCTTCATAGGCCACTAAGGAAATAGTTCCCCAGGTGTCTGCTGGATTTAATACTGTCATCTCTCTTCCACCGTATGGGCTAAGCACCTTTGTTTCAAAACAGATGGGTCATTTCACACATTGTGCTTCAGCCACTGTCTCTTAAACATGCTTACTGCCATAGAATTCTAAATGCAATCAGGGAGTAAAGAGTTTTTATCTTCAGAGGAAAATAGTGTGGAGTTTTCAGTCTTCCAGAGGACTTGCCTACAATTTTACCTCCCCTCTCACCTTGATAACATTAACAATTTAAAGGTATGATACCTGGCTAGGTAAATGCCTTTTGGGAATAGGAATTAGGATATACACCTAGGAAGGTGGATTTCAGAAGAGAGGAGAAGAGAATGAAAATGAGAGGTTTGGGCGCCTGGGTGGCTCAGTTGGTTAAGCGACTGCCTTCGGCTCAGGTCATGATCCTGGAGTCCCTGGATCGAGTCCCGCATCGGGCTCCCTGCTCGGCAGGGAGTCTGCTTCTCCCTCTGGCCCTCCCCCCTCTCATGTGCTCTCTCTCATTCTCTCTCTCTCAAATAAATAAATAAAATCTTTAAAAAAAAAAAAGAAAATGAGAGGTTTAAGAGGGTGCAAAAATAAAATTTGACTGATGTATATCAATTTTGCTGAGTTGAGATCACGTATTTTAAGGAATTCTATATAATCAGATAGGAATTCTTCACTAATCTCCTTTTTATTTACCCATATGGAATAATCCATATTAGGGAAGAAATAACCTCTACTTCCTAGGTCACAGATACTCAGCCCCTGAAAATATTAAGGTCTTATCAAAGTTCAGCTCAAGTTCAGCAAGGGAATAAAGATCCATGGTATACTTAATGGTAGCTAAACTTAGTGAGTCTTAAATTGCCTGGCCAAACATTCTCTTCTTGCCTCTGTTATCATTAGTAAATGTGTACTGAGAATATTCTTCAGATGTTCAGATTAATTTGGACTGTAAGCAAGTTAATGCATGGACTCTATAGACAATCTTTAAAAGTAGCAACAATATCATATGTTAGTTTTCTCTTTATGTATCTACTCTTTGAACCTTCTGATTTCTTATTATATTAGGTCCATCCTTTATTAATTACCTTTCATTGGTAAGATCTCTTAGTATGTAAATGTAAAAAATATTGGATTTAACTAACTGGATGAGCGTTTTAAAACTCTCATAATTGATCATAAGTACTGAATTTTCCTTCTATTTTTTTTCTTTGAGTTTCTTCTCCTTACTGAATGCTTTACCTCTTACCAGGTGGATTTTTTTTATTCTTAATTTTTTTTTTAATATTCTGTGAGGCTTATTTTCTAATGCTTTCTAAAGTCTACCTCTCATATTGGTAAACTACAGTTCTTGAGATACATGATATCTGCTAATAAATTTTTGTTCCACTGTTCAGTGAAAATATTGTACTTGCTTTGATCAAAAACTATCCCCAGATTTGAGCTATCAGAAAGGAATTTGTTTACTCCACAATTAAACATTTGGTTTACACTATCAGCAAAATATTCTGTGATTAGTTACACTTGTGAAAAAATAACATAGCCCTTTTGCACAGGCCTTCAGAATTTTAACATCTCACACCATCAGTCAGGCTCTTAAATGTAAATCTGTGACGATAGGACACATTGACTTCTGGGCTAATGTTAATTGGGGTGATATAAAAGCCCTACAACCCAAACAGAATCTTATTTTCTCTGTTAGTAAGAACAAACAGTCAAAATCCTTCCATAGAAGGGTGTGTCATTAATGGAAGCATTTCAGATGTCTGTATGAGAGAGTCAGGAGATTCCCTCTGGATTACCCTGCATTACCCCACATACTGGAACTGGACTTCATATTGTGAGGAAATGTGGTTTGGGTCAAGCGTAGGAGTTACCCTTGGAATCAAATCTAAGTGCTCCAGAAATTGGGGTCTATAAGTCTGATTTAATAGAATCTATAATCTATAATAACACTCCTAGAAAAACACATTATTAGAGTTATTTAATTTACAGGCAAGTCTGGGGTTCCCAGCAGTTAGGAGATACTCGAGGTGAGAGACATTATTGCCTGAGGCCACTCTAGTTTCCTCATGATGTATAAAATCATCACAGCTTCATCATCATTTAAAAACAGGTTTAGGGACATAAATATGTATATATATGTATATGTATGTATATATATGTAAATATGTGTATGTGTATATATGTGTGTATATATACGTATATGTGTGTGTGTGCGTACATATCTATCTATCTATCTATCTATCTATCTACCTACCTACCTACCTACCTATCTATCTATCTATCTATCATGCAGGTATCCACTAAAGAAAAACAGACCGAGGCCAATGAAATTAATCCATCATCATCCTGCTGGCTGGCTCTACCTCCTACAGAAGCTGAGGCTCTTTTCCTCAGCTGGCTTGCCAGTGGGCTTGAGCCTCAGGAGATCTATGATTACCATGATTCATTGATCATGCAGAAGCCAAACTGGCTCCTTCTTTGTCCTGAGGCTTCATCTCAGGACCTTGGCCTCTCTTCTCTCTTAGCAAAGAGAAAAGGGCAGCAATAATAAATCTGAGGAACCAGATAAAAACACCAAACTATAACCACCCTTTTAATATTACCATCAAAATTGAACAAAAACTCATTAAGAGTTTCAGTATTTGAACTAAGGATTTGAAAAAAAAAAAAATTGGCAGGAAAAGGCACATGAGCAAAGCAGAATATTTCCAGAGGATGTAGAGCTTATTTTAATGAGACCTCAATGATCTTCAGGAAATTTAATGGGAAACTTCATTCTAGCTGGTTTAAATTAGCTATGTTTTGAGAAGTTTCTTAAAACTGGGAATTAATAAACAGAAAAATAAAATCTGCTCAAAGCTTTGGAACTTATGCAATTCTTTATCTAGCTGTAAGAAAACAATTATTGGGAATAATATGTATCAGAATTTGGGGAATCTTTTTGTCTTGCCATGTTCCCTTTTCAAGCATCCTGCTTATCCCCAGAGGAGCCTGGCCAGCTTTTCATTTGTGGACATGAACAAGTTTTGTATCTAGCTTACTATATGTGAAGCATAAGTAGTCCCTATTCTCTCAGGAGGTTATGAGAGAGAGAGACATATACTGAAATAAAGGAGTGAAAAAAGAAGTGTGAATATGTGTGGGGGTCAAAGCAGAGGTGAGAAGAAAGGCTCTAGGTGGTTTCGCCTAAAACCAACTTGCTGAATGATCACCTTTCCAAATGACTATTTCACCCAATTTCCTTTTAACTATTTAATTGTAGCTAGTCAGTTTTTTTTTTTTTTTTTACCTTCCTCACATTTGAAGAATGCTGCTCTGGTTTCTGCTGCCAGATACCTGCTATAACGAAATATTGAGGGTGAAGAGAGGTGGAAATTGAGGGGTATATAAAGACATATTCAAAAAGTATCAAGTTTTGAATATGAATAATTTGTACTAAAATTTTCATTATTTGTACATATTAAAAGAAGAATATATTCATAAAAGTTTTCATATTTAAGAACACAGTTTCCAGAAATATATTCTTCTGGAGTATATCATGGGTATACTTGTGAAATAAATACTGGTTCAGGGGAAACATGACACAAACTAGGCCAATCAGAATTCTTCCCTGGGAACAATATACAGATATTCAAAGTCAGCAGCCCTGGGCTATGGAGTTCAGAAAACAGATATTTGGGACTGACAAAAGCGACCTTTGTTCTCTGTCTACAGACTTAAGCTGAATAGGAATAGGCAGAAATGGAGGAGGTATTGCCTTAGTCCATTCGGGCTGCTATGACAGAATACCAGAGACTAGGTGGATTGTTTATAAGAAAATTATTTCTCACAAAACTTATTTCTCACAGCTTTGGGGGCTGGGAAGTGCACGATCAAGGTGCCAGCAGATTCAGTGTCTGATGAGAGCCCACCTGCTTCCTGGTTCATAGACAGCCATCTTTTCACAGTCCTCACATGGTCAAAGGGATGACAAAATTATCTTGGGCCTCTGTTATTGGCCACTAATCCCATTCATGAGGGCTCTGCCCTTGTGATCTAATCACCTCCCAAAGGCCCCTCCTTCAAATGCCCTCACATTGGGGATTAGGTCTCAACATATGGATTTTGGGGGGATATAAACATTCAGCCCATAGAAGATATGGAGAGAAAGATGGTCCTGAGGGGATAAATATGAAACCCTAGTCCAAGTAGGTAGCCTTTTCTTCGATCCCTTGAGTTGACAAGAACTGTGAAGAGTCTGAGGTTTTATATTCTTGCAAGCTAAAAATTTGGCCTGCTAGTTTAATGGATGCCAAGTAGAAGACATGAAACTTTTGGTTCAGAGACAAAGGATTTTTACTACTCACAGCCTTAATAGTAACCAGAGTATCAGCATTTCCTTGTGCCTATCCCTCAAGTCCCAGTCCTCACGTAGTAATGTAAAGAGGACCCACTGACACCTATACACACTGTGAGTTGCATTACAAAAGAAACCCTGAGCTTAGGGAACTCAGATCCTTTATAATGGGCAGTAATACTGCTTTCCCTTTATTCCAGCATGAGACACCAGCTGTTCACTATATACAAACATTCTTGAAGAGGTCCCCCATAAAGGCAACCATTATTTCTGCTTACAAGACATGCAGACACCTGAGAGAACTATGAGAATTATCTCCAACCAGAGCTACCTGTGTACCTTTTTCAGTTCCATGAGTTAATACATTTCCCTTAAGCTAGCTACAGTCTGTTTATGTCACTTCAATCAAGAATCCTAACTAACATACAGTTTGGCAATAGGGGGTCCCTATTTGGGGTGGTCCCCCTCATTCTATTATGAAATCCGAATAATGTAATTTTATTGTGGAAGATTTTGTAAGTATAAAAGTATAAGAAAATCAATCCCTTTTAAATTATGTGTGGGAGATTAGCTGGATCTAAATTTGGGATCTGTCTTCATTTTGTAGCAGCTGACTAGACTCCTTTTCTTTTTTTTCATGAAGTGACAAAACAAAGCACATATTTTGGGTTATACAAAATATTTTAAAAGGTATCAACTGTTCTCAGTTAACTGAGGATCTTTGTAGACAGAAAATTATTAAACTGTAATGGTTTCAGCTAGGATCCTCTGCCCTCACCTTCTAATTGACCTTACTTCTCTTTTATGAGTTCCTACTCATAAGACCTTGCTCCAGGTTAATTGCTAACTAATACCATTAATATATCATCTGTATAATGATTTAAGACAAAGATCCTGCTAGAGAAAGTACTTAATTGTAATATGAAATTCTATAAGAATGTAAAGCCTTTAGGAAGGAATCAAAAAAAGCACTAATGGTAGAACTTGAGGCATCATAAGAGATGTCAGGTAGCTGGTTAAGGATTAGGAAAAACTGATAAGTGGCATCCAAAACATGCCATTTCAGGTGCTGGTTTTAAGGCCACCAGAAATGGTTTACCCCCTAGGGGAAAGAGGTCCTACTACTTCTGTTCCTGGTGACTAGACTATGGACTCTTTAAGTCTCTTTAACAGAGTGTCTGACATATAGAAAATACTCAATAAGCACGGTTTAATGAGTGGAAATAGGCCTCTACAGGCAATAGAATAAAGTGGTGGTCAACTCATCAAGATCACGTGCTCACTCATCCAACTTCTTAGGAAGTTGAACAAATCCACATGGGCAACAACTCACAAATAATCAAAATAATCATGCTTGAACTGATGTTTATGCAAGTTACCATCTAAGGGAAAACTTTGGCTAAATAATTTACTTAAGGAAGATTTTCTCATTCCCAATAGGATTTCCTAGTAACAAACGAAAGTCCTTTTCCCTTCATTTATGTGAAAATGTACACATATTTTATTTGCAGGAGGGGGAGAAGATGGGGGCAGTGGAGAGGACATCCAACCACCTCTGTGGCTTATCCCCTCTAAAGGCAGCTGTTTTCTCCATCAGCGGCCGGTGGCAGACTTCTCCATATCCATTTGCCATGGAAGGGCGAGCAGCTGGAATGTCAAACCCAGATTTAGTCTGAGAAAATAAACTCCCATCCAAGGACAGATGTGAGGTTTCTAGTCCTTAACTGCCCTGGAAACATTTCACCCTGCGTTTGCCTTGTGTTTAGAAATGTGGAAGAATGTATATGTCAAATTTTGCTTGTTGTAGGCATTCCCCCCCACACACCTCACAAAGTCCAGCAGGTCAAAAAGAGCAAGCTATGTGTAAATTCAGGGTTATTCTATAAAGTCATGGGGGTAATTCATAAAAAGATTGATTTTATTTATACTGTGGATAAGAGTCAGGTTTCTCATTGTTGGAAAAGGAAATTACAATTACAAAAGGGGGTGAGGATGGAATGAGCCCTGTGGTATTGGATTGAAACTGGGGGTATCAATATGAACTCATAATTTTACATATAGAAATAGATACACATATATATACAGATATAAATGTATATATAATTTTTTCTAGGTATTTCTGATGAGAGATCCTAGCAGCAAAAGAAATTAAAAATACACACACACACAGACACACACACCTCTAATGCTCATATTTTGGTTTCTAAATATCATTCTTCATTGAAAGAAACAGAGTCCTTGAAGAAATGTTTGATTCCAGGCTTGTGGCATGGAAAGTGCAACATGGGCCTGGAACATTGTATTGTGCTTAAAAAAAGAACAAGTCTTCAAAGAATGCTGGAGAAATGTCAGGAGGACCTAGGATCCAGGTTGCAGGGGCTCCCACTGGCCAAACATGAGATAACTGGAGAGTTGTCATATAATAATAAGAGAGTGAGAGACCAAGAGCAGAGAAGGGAGAGAGAAAAAAATTAAAGCAAATGTGGCAAAATTTTAACATTTGGGAAATTTGCCTGAAGGGTATATGTGAATTATTGGTATTATTTTTGAAATTCTTCTATAAGCCTATAATTATTTCAAAAGAAAAAGTTAAAAGTAAATACATGCAAAAACAGTTGTAGGGAGAGATAAATAAAAGAAGATCAGCAAAATACTGAAAATTATTGAAGTTTAATATTAGTTCCTGGGAAGTCATTGTACTATTTTCTCTAGTGGTATATGTGACTGAATCCTTTCTATAACAAAAAGTGGGGAAAAAAAATAAAAGAACATCTATGTGATTTTAGTTTAAGAATACACCTCCTATTTGTAGCCTCAGGGCATCATGAAATTCAGGTCCTTGTGCATGACCCATGGCAGTAACATCAGCCTGCTTTCTCTTCTCTGTCTTGAGTCTTCCTATCCACTGTAGTCCACCCTACTCACTACCAATCAGAGGAGTTGTCTTTCTGAAATATATCTTTTAACATTTTATCCATGCTCTAGCTCACAAATCTTTTACTCACTTCCCATGCCAAGAGAAAACTCTGAGCTTTCATTTCTAAGGTCTCAAGGTCCTTTATAATTAGGTCTTGACCTATTTTCACAACCTCATCTTCCAATTGCTGACATGAATAGTCTTCATTAAACACTGTTTTCCTTGTCCTGTCCCAAGGGCTCTTTGGATACCTCTACCTCTATGCTTGGCAGGTCTGAAAACATGCCCATAATCCTCTTTCTTTGTTTTGTTTTAAATCTTTACTATCCATTAGGATGACTGATAGGGATGACAGGGTTAGGGGTTGTTTCAAAAGGATGGGTTATGACCATTCCCTGTGAGAACTAGCTATTTCTTTTGTGGGATTCTACCCTGGGATTGGGCTCTTTAAGGCTACTGGAGTTCCAGGTAAGGAGTGGGCTAGGTTTGCTGAAAGTTGTTTTTATTTTCTCATCACCAATTTTTTAAGAATCTAAGTCATGTCTTGTTCTATAGTGAGTCTGCAGGGAGGTTTCACTAACTCCAAAACACCCTATCTACTCTTCCCCTATTGCCTTCATCTTCACTCAACATTTGTCTGGTACTCCCAACTCTCTTCCGAGACTCTTACACATATTATTTCATTGGTTAGATTGGACACAGTTAGCTTGTAAATTTGGGGAGGGCACCCTCTGTCTTCCCCCTATCTGACATCCTGTGATACATTTTTTCTACCTTTCATAATGATCTAAATGAGAGAAGTTTATGATTGACACAAAAACAGTGATTTTCATACATCTCAGAGCAAATTCTTGTACAAACAGGTGTCCAAATACTTACTGATGATCTGCAGAAACCATATCATTTATACATAAATGTTCCAATCACATTGCCCTACTTCAAGAAAATGTGGAGACCGTGAAAGCAATTAAATAAAGGGACACAGAAAAAACCCTAAATGAAGGCTCACTTACTCATCTCTTTTCACATTTTTGACAACTTCTAAATGCTTGAACATCATGCTCAGGGTCTCAACACTTTCTTTCTATGCTAATTCCAAGCACCTTTATATTTCAATTATGATCAAACCACTTTTAAAGGACGTGGATTCTATAACTAGGTTTTACTTTTTTTATTATTTTATTTTTATTTTTATTTTATTCTTTTTTTTTAATTTTTTTTTTTAAGATTTTATTTATTTATTTGAGAGAGAGAATGAGAGAGAGCACATGAGAGGGGGGAGGGTCAGAGGGAGAAGCAGACTCCCCGCCGAGCAGGGAGCCCGATGCGGGACTCGATCCCGGGACTCCAGGATCATGACCTGAGCCGAAGGCAGTCGCTTAACCGACTGAGCCACCCAGGCGCCCCTATTTTATTCTTTTTTACCAGGAGAGAGCACAAACACAGTCCCCCACTACCACAAATTATGCAGTCGAGTTTCCCACATTTGGGCAAATCGCAGGGGTCAGCACATCCGCAGTGCAATGGACAAGCCTCACCCTGGGAAAACCATCTGCTTGATTATGGTGTCTCCCCTGCCAGGTAAATATTATAACTAGGTTTTAATAACCCTAACCTCCTTCACCTCCCACTCCATGATACATTTTGTAGGTAAGCTTACCCAATTGCCAACTGACCAATCCCTTTACAAACTTATCCTATCACCCCTGGTGCTATCATCTTTCAACAGCTTCCTGGAAGTCTTTTAAACTCCAACAATCATTTGTTTGGGATCCTTAGGGAGCACTTCTCATAAGAATAGGTGGCCTTTCTTGGTCCACTTTGGCCTCTGATGCTACATCATCTTAGAAGGCCCTAGTAATAATAACCAGCACTCATATATGCTTACCACATGCATGACCCTATTCTAAATGCTTTATCTGAACTAATGCATTGAAGTCCAATTTAATTTTTCAGTCTTTCATCTGACTAGCCTCTGAGATAAACCTCCTCAGAAATATTTCGGGCAGTCCCACAACACTCATCTGCCAGAAATTTTAGCACAAGCTAGAACTGGAAATATAAATGAGCCAAGTCCGTGGTTTGGTAAGGCAGCCGTTGGCGATTAAAAAAAGAAAAAAATTAAAGAAATGCTATTTCTATTATAAAAATAATATTTTCTAAAGTTCCAAAGAGAAAAACAATTATGACACTCCCAACATATTTTGGTGGTTGGAAAGTAGAAAATGGCTTTTAAAAAATGGGCAAAATACATCTTTCAACCATATTACCAGTGGCTTTAAATGGAAAGAATGACAGGCCAACCTGGGTACAGGCTAGCATTTCATCTCAAAACCTTTTTCAGTTCTGTGGTCTCAAAACAGCTCCAGAAGAAGCATCTGCAGAACATGGTTCTAATACTAAATAAATACTACACATTTTACAATTTCAGATTTAGGGCCCAGGAAACACAAGATTAAGCAATGGCAGAAGTCTTGCCTGCTGGGAGCTCTAGCTAGAGCATGTCAGTCCATAGTTCCTAGTGTCCACCACTAAAAGATGTGATTGACAGTATCCAGAGGCATCTTTGAACTGCTTTCTTGTGGCCTTTCCAGTTTTTTATGTTTCTCAATCAGTGAGACCTTTGGCTTCATTTTCTCCCTTGACTTCTAAGACCCCACATCGTCCTGGGTCTTCCTCCTTTCTAACAGCTTCCAGCCTGTACCTACTTGCTCCACTACTTCCATATCCCTAAGAGTTGGGTTTGAGGACTCTATTTTGTTAACATACATACAAGTTCCAGGCAAGTATGGAAACCTTCATTCATAATTTCTACTATTCCTGCTATGCAGATAACTTTCAAATCATCATTCCAACCACAGATTCTCTCATGAACTTTAGTCCTAAATGTCTAACAGAAGTTAGACCTTTTCTCTTGGATTTTATGCCACCACTCTAAATCATGATTAACAGTGGGTGCCATTTCTTTTGTCATGAACCAAGAATTATGCTAAGCACTTTATTTCTCCTCTCATTACTGCTTTTATTTTATTAATGGATGTTTTGGCTACAAATTCATACTTACTTTTGAAGGTTACACAGAAAAAATATGAACGTTTCCTCCAAATTGATTTACTTTTCCCACACATTACTTTTGACATTAAAAATTCTTTATACACTTTCACTGGTCATAGAAACCCCAAATGAATATTAACTCATTTGCCTCTCATCAGTAGTATGTATTCTCTGAGCCCTGGTGACATTCCAGCTGTTGATGTCCCTCAGAGAGGGTGGGTTTTGAAAGATGTCAAATGTAAAGAAGTTTCTCCCCCAGAAATATGGAAGCACAGGAAGTGGCATGTGGGAAACTGGATCTTTCTAGAGGTAGGGGCTATGGTACTAAGGCAAAATGAGAAGATTTTTACATTTCTGGGTTCTCCAAAAATCATTAGGATGGCATGGTCCTGGCTGGGAGTGCTTATCTCCTTGAAGGTGTTAGCAGAGCCTGAAGCCTCTCCAGGTGTCTGTTAATCATGACATAAAATTCTCTCCTATTACTTAGAGGACTTACTCAACTCTGGCGAGCTGTCTGCTTCCTGCAGGTGGCCAGTTGTGTCTGTTGTGTCTGTTGCAGGCTCCTCCACAGAGGCAGGGAGCTGGTCTCAACTGCTAGTTCCTGCTATCTCTCACCTAGACACAAGTACCCAGGCAAACCCCTCCCCAGCTCCATTCAATATGCTGTGTTTCTCCATTTTCCCTTCCATGCAACAAGGAACTCTCAGCCTTGTTTATCAAAACTGTTTCCTGACCAGTCTTCTTATCCTCAGCCTCCTCTCTGTTCTAAATCATTTCATGTGCCAGAGACAGATTAATCTCCTTCCTTCATTCCAGTTCACATCCCCAAAGTCTTTGGAGGCTCCCCAGTAAGATAAAGCACAAATTCTTAGGCTGGCTCTAACCCTATCTCTTTACATTTAAAAATCCTTATTATCTCACCTTTATTTCAGCCACACCAGTGAACTCATTGCTCCTAGATATGCATACCTACTTCAGGTGCTATTTATGAAAACATCTATTTTGTCCTGCCATACTGAATTCTGTTATGTTGGTGATGCCCTTGGACTTCACACCCCATGGAATGAAGCTGAAACTCAGTTATTCCACAAACCTTTAGGATAACCATCTTTGCACAATCATGTTGGGCCTCCTGACTCTGCTCTAGGAAGAGATGAAAGCTATTTAAATTGCTCTGCACACTTCCTCTTTGTTGTTGTAACTGGTCTGTCCTAAGGTCAAACTTACATAATCTATAGCATCAAATTCCCAAAGCTGTACACATCACAAGTAAGGAAACAATCATTTTCTTCAGACTTGACATTCTGCCACCAGGACTCAGAGATGGTTAAACAGTTGGTGACCTTTATTCGGGTGTTAAAAGTTCTCATTTACACTTGTGTTTTTAGACAGTTTATATGTCCTTTTGATGTAGACCCAGTGGCACTGGATATGCTTCTAGCCATGGGCTATTTCTATTCTCTGTGCCTGCTTCCAGAGCTGCTAGGCACATAGACACAGAGTCAGCCTCATTCCAAATCCTGGCTGTTCAACACAGGCCTCATCACTGCTATTGTTTTCCCTAAATGGCCTTCCATCCAAATATGTTTCCAGAAGCAGTTATTCTCCTTAAATTGCAAAGTAGATACAGGGACAAAATGAGAACACATTCTGTAAACTTTTTTACGTTAAGCTTCTCCCTTCTGTGGCTCATGATGAATTCCAAGACCAAGAATTGATAGGTGTTTAGAGAAAAATCATGCACTATTATTTTTATTCATAGAAAATAAACATCCCAGGCTGGGCTGGAATTATAAAGGCCTTTGTCTGCAGCTCTGCTACATTTAAGGTAAGAGAACCAATAGCCCGCACCCCTAGGACCAATTTGCTTTCACCTCCAGTCCCACAAAATGTCTCTCAGCATCTCCCAAGAGCACTGTTTAAACATTAGGAATGGTAGGCAAGGCTGTGATTTCATCAGATATCAGAGCTGAAAGAAATAATAAAATTTACCTTACTATGTATGATATTATTCATCTGTATACTTCAATTATTATGACTAATATTTCAGAGATGGAAAACTGAGGCTCAGAATACCAAATCTGAGTACCTACTCTGTTCGTGGAAATGGACAAACATTTACATTCATTCTCTCCTTTGAGCCTAATTAGCCTAAGATGATCAGAAATGGGGAAACTAAGAGATTAAGTAAAATTTCCCTGTGGTAACAGCTTTAGTAAGTGATAGAGCACAGATTTGGGTCTGTTTTCTTTTTTAGCAGCTCCTTGAAAGCCCTTAGCCCAAGAATGACTGACTGGACTATGAAAGCCCAGCTGCATTGCCTCAAGTTAAGACAAACTCTGTGGTGTAACACCCTCTGAGCACCCTCTGGGATCTGGTGGAGGCTGGGACTCTGCCTGAGCTCGCAGCCTTGCTTGGCTGCTCCCCTGCAGTGCTAATAAGTGGCAGGGCTGGGACTCCCACACTGGTCTTCTCCCTTCAAGTCCAGGGTTCTCTCCACCAAAGAAGCCAAACACATCTGTTCTTTCAAACTTCAAAACATACCTAAAGAGTGACACAAATACAAATGTGTGAGGCACTTTTCAAGTCTCTCCTGACACCTTTCTGGTCTCCTAATCTAAAAATGTTTGTTTGGTTAAGCTGCCAAATCCCAGTTACACAGTGGCACGTTATAAGCTGTTTGTTCTATCACAAATTCATGCCTCATTTACTGAAAACTCCTATATATCATTATATATCATATATATCATACTGAAAACTCCTATATTATTTGGGGAATACTAGAAAGACAGGCTTTTGCTTGATGTTTCTCTTTGCACATAATGAGGTGGTTTTGTTTTGTTTTGTTTTCCCTCAGAACATCCTTACTTGAATCAAGCAGCAGGTAGTAGAGGTGTGAGCCCTGGAGGAGAGAAAGCCCTACCCATCTCTGCAGCAAAATGGCAAGGAAGCTAAGAATTTTTTCCGCTACTCTAGATGTTTCTTTTATCAGTTACCATTCCACTTCTCACACTCTCCAAGTTAGATGTGCTGCGAATTCCTCTCCAAATCAATACACAACTATGAATGACTGGTGGCAGTTTTATGTGTACTCCTAAAGGTCAAGGACTCCAGAGTCAGGGAGGTTTGGGTTCAAATCCTTGATCCACTATTTACTAACTGATTGTCTTCGAGACCCAATTCCCTCCTTTCTAGACGAGAGACAGTGCCCACCTGACAGATGGGTGAGAATTAAATGCTTAGCAAATATAAATTCTAATGAGCTTAGGTCCTGGCACAAAGCAGGGTTTCAAATGTTGGTTCCATCCACCCCATTCCTCATTTTCCCCTGTCCCAGAAACATCTGCATAGTAATTATAATCTTAAGCAGCAGAAGGAAAGCTCAGATGGTTGAGTTTCAGCAGCCACTTACTAGTCAAGGAAGATGTGGGAGTTCTCACAGTCACACCACATAGATGTTTGTTTCTTTCACAGGTGAGACCAGTCAGGGTGTGACTGTTAGTGCTGAACCAAGTAGCCTGTGCCTTACTCCTCATGAGCGGGTTGGTTTATGCTCACCTGAGGCTCTCTGATGGCAAAAAGAAAACCAGGCCAACCTTTCTCCTCAGGTCTCCTTAGCAACAGAAGGATCACATAAGACCCCAAAGCCTCAGACAACCAAAAGAAGATCATCTTTAGACATACGTCTTGGTACATGTGTTCTCTGGATGACCACATAAAAAACGTGAAGGCCTCTCTCCCAGGCAAAGATTAAGTAGAAACAGAAGGAGGCAATCAGAACCCACAGTGAGTCACAGGGCATTTAACTTGTTTCTGCTTTTGATTTTTATGAAGTGGGGGAAAAGGGAGTTTTACTCTTTTCATCTGTTCCATTACAATAACTGCTCTGTTACCACACTTTTAAAGGTTCCACTTTAAGTCTGGGGCACTTCCTTGATGACGAGGATCCAGATACAATATGCTTGGTTTTCTAAAATAAACCCAGAACAGGATTAGTAATTCCACTAATCCTAAGGAGGTGATGCTTTGGTAAATAACATGGAGAGGGAAGCAGGTGTCACCACCAGAGATAGTTTCTTATACTTTGAAT
Organism: Mirounga angustirostris; assembly: GCF_029215605.1. Taxonomy (NCBI): domain Eukaryota; kingdom Metazoa; phylum Chordata; class Mammalia; order Carnivora; family Phocidae; genus Mirounga; species Mirounga angustirostris. Next base: position 64,118,923 of record NW_026991717.1, on the reverse strand, counting down.
CTTACAAACCATAAGGAAACTATAGGGGGTGGGGAAGGGGCAAACTGAAAATAAATTCAAGTCAATGTTCAGAATCAACCAAAAAAGAGAACAGAAGCAACCTCAATAAACTGCAGTAGTGAGTTAGCTGGACTTGGGACTTCCTTGTTAGCTATAATTTCTCAAAACAGACATCCTAACTCAGTTGTCTATTTACAAATGTTCTTTCAGGTGACATAGGCGAGAGGGTGAGAGAGAAAACATTGGAGACACAAGTGACCTTGAACTTAAATAATTTCTCCTTCCCATAAGAAAAAGATGACAAGGAGAAATAGTGTTTCCTCTCCCAACTGTAGGTAAATTGGATCTCATTCCTTACAGGTAGCCCCATTCTAGAAGAACAATCCAATGAAAGTACAAAAACATTTTCAAAATGTTCACTGGTGGGTCTGATACAGGTCTGTCTTGTGGACTGATCTCACCAATCTGGTCATACACAACTTTATGTTCTTTATAGTGACTGTCAAAGAAATACAGGATCAGTGAGGATTATCCTCTTGGAAGGAAAGTGAGTCTCAGACCAGAGTCTGCCATGCATATGGATATTCGTTATGTAGATGTTTATTAACAAATAAGGAGAAATGGTCATAAGATCACTCTGGAGGCCTTCGTATTCTAAAACAAGAAGGAGCTCTGACTCTTATGTATAAAAGCTTCACTTGAAGTAGACACACCAAATGACTCAGAGGCATTATTAGGCAACCAGGAATCCTAATCTAGAAGCTACAATCAGTGCTATGGAAGGGAAGGTCTTGGTACCCTTGGAGGGGGTCTACAGGCTGCCCTAGATTATTAGGCTTTTTTTAGGCCAGGCTTGGGAGGCTTTCTCCAATGTTTTAGCCAATCCACATAGCTTTCATCTCACCAGTGAGAAGCCCAGTCTAACATTCATCATTTTATCAAAGAGATAATAACCACTATATTAAATAAATCTGCCATGCCAATAAGAAATCAGCAAAACTTATAAAAAGGGAAAAATGTGTAGAGTATACCAGGAAGCTAGGAAGTATACATAAAGAGTTTAACCTCACTCATACTCATAAACAGGCACATTAAAATAAGGTGCTATTTTGATCTATTAAATTGGCAAATAACATTGTGTGTATTTTGGTATAAGAAACTGAACTTACTAATATACAGCAATTGTTATACACTTTATGAAGCTTATCAATGTGTATCAAAGTATTGTATATATTTTTGACAAAATAATTCCATTTGCAGGAATTTATCCTCACAAAATATATATCAAAACCTAGCTGATAGGATATTTGCTGTAGTTTTATTTGTAATACTGAAACTAAAAATGAACTGAATTTCTAGTAAGAAGAGGTGATGGTCAAATAAATTATGGTAGAGTTTTACATTTAAATTAACTATAGACATCAAGAATCATTTAAAAGTCAGAAAGACCTTTGTAAACTTGACACTCAAGACAATATAAGAAAAAATTATGTAGTCGATTAACTACAGAAAATTGACTACATAAAAATGTAAATGTACTGTATATAAAATAATAAAATAAACATTTTATTCAATAGATATAAGTATATGTGGTCACATTAATGGCAATATTAATGATGATATAGATATACAGCATAGCAAAGAAAACTAAAAACATATATGAAGACACACTGTGCCTTCCTGAAGGGTACAGTCTCTGGACTTTCTTCAGCTTGTTTTTTTTTTTTTTTAAAGATTTTATTTATTTATTGACAGAGAGAGAGACAGCGAGAGAAGGAACACAAGCAGGGGGGGTGGGAGAGGGAGAAGCAGGCCTCCCACCAAGCAGGGAGCCCCGATATGGGGCTTGACCCCAGCACTCTGGGATCATGACCCGAGGCGAAGGCAGACACCTAATGACTGAGCCACCCAGGGGCCACTTCAGCTTGCTTTTTCAAGCTAAATTCTGTTCTACAGGAAAAAATGAATTTAAAAAGTCATTGGAAAATACATAAATAAAATTTTAAAAAATTTCCTCACCACAAAAAAGAAATGGTAATTATGTGACAGGATGGAATTTTTACCTAATGCTATGGCAATAATCATTTTGCAATCTTTAATGTATCAAATTGACATATTGTACACTTTAAACTTGCAAAATGTCAATTGTATCTCAATAAAGCTGAAAAAAAAAAGCAAAAAAAAAAGTCATCATTGGATATGCTGTCATAAACCCATAGGAAAAGTCAAAGTGTTTTTATCATCCAGGTTTCTGTATGTCATTCATTACATGACCCAAATGAGTGAAAAATCCCCAACTCCCAATCATATTAGAGGTTTACTTTGGTGAATTCCTTATGGTAAAATGATCAAGGAAATCTAATTAAAATTGGGATTTTTCTGAAAAGAACTTACCCTAGAGTCTGAATGGGAGAGCAAAGCCATATTTAATGAAAATTGCAAAACATGAAGATTAAAGCAAATTAAAATCAAAGAAAAAATTTGATAGAAAAAGCCAAATTCATATTCAAGAAATCAGGCTGAGTCTAGAGAGAGATTTGAGCTTTGATACCTTAGCCCTGGTATTTACTAAATGCCTGATTGTGAACAAGTTATTTAGCCTCTCTGGTCCTAAGTTTTCTCATCTACAGGCAAAGGTGTTAATTTAGTGTTAATTTAGCTGAGTGTTAATTTTTTTTTAAAGATTTTATTTATTTATTTATTTGACAGAGAGAGACACAGCGAGAGAGGGAACACAAGCAGGGGGAGTGGGAGAGGGAGAAGCAGGCTTCCCGCTGAGCAGGGAGCCTGATGCGGGGCTCGATCCCAGGACCCCGGGATCATGACCTGAGCCAAAGGCAGACGCTTAACGACTGAGCCACCCAGGCGCCCCTAGCTGAGTGTTAATTTAGCTGAGCTAGAGGCCTAGGCCAGTGTCCCCTTATATCCATGGAGAGAGAATAATGTAATCTCCTGGACCCAAATGGACTTCCTCATGTTAACAATACAACCTTGCTAAGATTTCCAGTTCTCACATGTAAGAAGAAGGGGTTGAACAACATATCATCTCTAAACTCCACTATGCTCCACCATTGATTTTGCTATTCTGGGCAAATTAATTTCTCCAAGACTCAGTTCCTCAATTACAAAATGGGAGTAATAATTACTTATTTCATAGGGTTGTTATGAGTTTATAAAATGTTTGGAAGAATACTTGGGACAGAGTAACCAGTCAATAAAGATTGTTTTGTATTACCATTAGCATTGTTATTTTTCTTATTACTAAATACTTTATATTTTTGTTGACTTGAGCCCCACATTGTACTTTCAAGTACGGGCTTCAAAACCATTTTTTAAACCTGTTTATTATTTTTATTCTTTAAAAAAAATAAAATCCTTACTCATTTAGGGAAAAGACCAAGAAGGACATGATGTTGCTTAGGTTATTCAAGCATTGGAACCATGTCTTCAGTTTTGTATCTAAAGCCAGGCTCTTAGCCAAGTTTTTCCAAGAGGGAAGATACAGAGCAGGGAAAAGAACTTGGCTCTATTTACATGATACTAAAATAAGAGGCTAGTTCACCTGTTTCATCAAACAACTGCTCCACTCAGAGAGAAACTACACACCCCACTGAGAGAGCTGGTTGTTCAGTCATAATTCATATGAAGTTTATGAATGATTTTGATGCTGACCATTTTATCTCATAATAAAACCAATTGAGATCTCACCCTCAGATTAGTGAAGACATTCCAGATGTAAAGGCCAAAAGGAAGGGCTGTTCCAATGATGCTTCACCCTGAAGCAATCTTTTATTTCCCACAGCCCACCCATTGTGATATTATTGATTTTTGTCTTCATTAGATCCAGCCCTTTTCTCAAAGAAGACATGGGAACTTTCTCTGTCACTATTTCTGGATGTGGCTTTTGGTTATTTGGAGGAGAAGAGAAAAGAAATGGAGAATGAATGGCATAGGGTCAGGAGAGTATGGCTCTGATGCAACTTGATGGGTTTCCCCTGAGGAAAGCTACCCTCTTTGCCATCTACAGATAACCAATCAGATTCTTTACAAAATAACTAATGAAACTCTGGTGAGAAAAAAACCAACCTGTGCATTGGTCATTATAAACATTTCAATGCATTCCCTATATTCTAGGGTTCAGATAAAGGATTAATTATCAGTCCTATCATAACAAATGATTTTTTAAAAACATGTTTTTTTAAATGAAAAATTTCAACCATACAGAAAATTATAGAGGATAGTGTAATGGATATCCATATACCCACCACTTAGATTTAATATAATGTTTTCCCTCTGCTTCTATTTTTCAAATTTTGAAGTAGTTCAAACATACCAACAAATATAGGATAAATATTAACAAACAGATTTGCAAATAAAGTATGTAAAGGATTTGGAACAAAAGCCTGGACCATAGAAAAACACTAAGTGCTATTCCCCACACCAAACTTTAACATTTTAACATTTTGCCATAATTGTCTCAGATTTTTTTAAGAAATCAAAATACCAAGACATTTGAGGCCCCGTTTATCTCTCTTCAATACCATCCCCTTCTCTCTCTCACTCCCTCTCATGACCCTCCCTCACTTCCTTGCTTCCTCATTCCCTCACTCTCAACCCTTGCACAGAAAAGCACTGCCCTGAATTTTGTGTTGATTATTCCAATTTTTATACTTTTGTATCATATCATCTGGATTATTGTATTCCCAAGCACTATTTAATGTAGTTTTTATTATGTGTCTATATTATATAATTTACTTTTTCACTCAATATATTTTTGAGATTTATTTGTATTGATGTACAACTCTGGTTCATTTGTTTTAACTGCTGTATAGCATTCACTGCATAAGTATTTATTATCCAATTTTTGGTGATCATTGAGATTGTTCCTAGTTTTTTTATTATAAATATTTTGCAATAGCTCCTTACATACATATGCAAGGATTTATTTAAGGCAGTGGCTTAATACACACATGTACCCATGCACATACACACAGTTATATGTATACTGAAATCAAAACTTTACAAAAAAACCTTCTGTTGTTTTACTATTTTTATTATTTATCATTTATTGCATTTTATTCTATTCCATTCCATTCTTGTCCATTCCTGTCTAATCTATCCTATTCTAAAAAAAAAGCAAATGTGGGCTGTGATTCACTATGTTGATTTCGTATTTTACTAATGAGTCTAAACTCATAGTTTGAATGATACCACTTTAGGTTGTATACTTGAAGATGGAATTCCTCAGTCATCTAGTACATATTTACTAGTTACTAGTATTGCCCCCCCCAAAAAAAAACCACTATTGATCAAGCAAAGCTGTTTCTTAGGCCTACTGTAGTAAGGAAAAACACTATCATAGCACAGTCTTAATAATACCTCAAGATAGGGAAATTAGAAGATGGTATTTATACAGTTTTAGGACCTGAGCTGGGTGATTTTAGGGTATATCTTGCATGGCATGGAACTAGTTTGGATTGGGCAGTTTATGACATAAGAGCTTTGAACTGATAGATACCAAGAAGCAAGACTCCTGAAGCAAGTCTTGATGGGCAAGCTGTTAGTCTGAGCTTTTAGCCTCATAGTCTTATTTTCCAGAAGAAAATATTTCTCTGAAGCAAGCAGCTAAGTATTACTTAGCAAACAGCAAAGTAGGCCTGATCTCAGACTTACCCAACATAGGGACAGAAAAGTATGTTTGGTGCCTTTGTTGTTTAACACCAGAACAGAGAATTATGTTGGATTTGGTTCTCGCTACACAATACCAAATATTCTTCAAGGTGGTTGTGTCAGTTTACATTCCTACCATAATTATATGAGAGCCCATCATTCCACATCCTCACCAAGATTTAGTATTATCTGATTTTTGCTTAATTTTGCCAATGTGATAAATATGAAATATCTCATTGTCATTTTATTCTAAATTTCCTTGATCATTAGCAAGATATAACGTCTTTCTATGTGACTAGTAGCCATTTGGATTTCTTCTTTGTGAACAGCCTGTTCATATCCTTTGTCAATTTTTCTATTGTTTGTGTAACTTTTTCTTATTGTGTTGTTCTTATATATATTCTGAATAATAATATTTTGATGAGCATAATCAACAAACATTTCAAATATCTTCCCCAAGTTTGTGCTTTGTATTTATCCTAATATTTGATGTCTTTTTTTAAGCAGTTTTAAAATTAAATGTAGGAAAATTAATAATTTTTTTAAAAGATTTTATTTCTTTATTTGACAGAGAGAGAGAGAGCAAGCAGGCAGAGGGAGAGGGAGAAACAGGCTCTCCACTGAGCAGGGAGCCCGACGCAGGGCTCGATTCCAGGACCCTGGGATCATGACCTGAGCGGAAGGCAGATGCTTAACCGACTGAGCTACCCAGGCATCCCGGAAAATTAATAATTTTTATGTTTTGTGCCTTCTGGTTTATTCTTCAAAAATTCCTAAAATATTTTACTTTATTTTTGCTTAGATAGTTAAAAATATTCATATCTTCATTTCATATTTGTATCTGTAAACTGTCTTGAATTAATTTTTCTGTATTGTAAGAGAATATTTTATTCAAATATCATCATAATGATACTTCTATTTAAAAAAATCCCCAAATCAGTGGACTGTAATAGAAAGCAATTATTTACATATCATGCATCTTTGAGTTCATTATAGTTTGGCTAATCTCAGCTGGGTTCAGCTGGGTTTGGTTCCAAGTGTGAATTGCTTCACACACATGTTACATAATTCTGGAACCAGTAGGCTACCTGGGGCAATGGCAAAAGTGAAAGGGATCAAGCGCAACCTTGCTAGAACGTTTCAAGTCCCTAATCATGTGACATCTATTAATATTCTAATGGCCATAGCAAGGCACATGCCAAGCTCAGAATCCTTGAGATGGGAAAATGTACTCTGCCTCTAGATGGAGGAACTGCAAAGTCTCATGACAGTGGGTGTGGATGCGTAGAGGGGTCAAACATTAGGAACAATAATGAAATCTACCACAGGCCACCCTCTTGGTTATAATTATTACATTTCCACCATGCACAAAGTTCACTCAACCCTTCCCTATCACACCCAGAAAAACTCATCCAATACAGGCACTGAGTTATAAATCCAGGACCTTATTATCTGTGTCACATTTAGATGCAACTCCAGTACTAAACAGACAAGTTTTCTGCCTCCCACTCACTCAACATACAACGATGAAACATGTACCAGATAACTGCACCAAACTCTTCCGTTCAAAAGAAGAAATGAGAAGAGACACACATCAGTCAATGGCCCCTAGCAAGTTTGCAACCCATTAAGCAAATGTTGCCAGGTCCATTTTCCTTGTGGCTAGGAAATATATCTTGATCAATATATCCAGTTTCAAATACTAGGGATGGCTCCCTAGTCCATTTTTCCCCTATGGTGACTGGTTCAGCCCTCTCCTGTGTCCTCTTTCCACTATCTTCCTCAATCACTTCTGCAGAGGACATTGGAGAATATTTCTGCCTTGGTCACTAATCAGATTTATTGGCCTGCTTCCTGGCGGTAGAAAATTGGAGTCCATGCTTTTTTTTTTTTTCATCTAAATTAATCTCAGTCTCTCTCTCTCTTTTTTTAGAGAGAGAGCTCACACGCAAGGGGAGGAGGTCCAGAGGAAGAAGGAGAGAGAGAATCCCAAGCAGGCTCCATGCACTGAGCATGGAGCCTGACACAGGGCTCAATCTCATGACCCTGAGATCATGACTTGAGCCAAAATCAAGAGTTGGATGCTTAACCAACTGAGCCACCAAGGTACCCCAATCTCAGTCTCTTTTAATCTCAGGCTGATGACATTTTTGCCAAAGCAACGCTCTGATAAAATTTTGTGGTTTTCTATGTGTTTTATTTTAGTTACTCTCATGTACTAAAAGCTATATTCATAATTCTTTTTGAGACTTTCCCTATTTTCTTTAGACTTAAAATTACAGAGAGTTTGGGCATATCAGTCTTCTTTGGGACTGTATACTTCATCTGTCTGGAAAGACTTTTGTCTGGTAGAGAAGAATTTTGTCAGAAGTCTTAACAAAAAATCTAACAGCCAAAATTTTAATATGGCCTTTACCCTGAGACTATGTCTTTCATTCTTTAAAAAACATAGTCTATTGTTAATTAAAATTACTCATATATTTTATCAGTTTTGCCCTATTTTTGTATCATGAGGTTTCTCTGGTTTAATAGTACTTTTAGTGAGGGCTAAGGGCAGTAAACTCTTGACTTTGTACAAATGAAAACGTTTTTGGTTTGATGTCATTATTTTGCTTTTGCTCTTAAGTGACAGTTCGTTTGGATATAGAATTATAGATTCCAAGTTTTTTTCCTTCCGTATTTGGAAGTTATCATCCTATTGTATTTTGGCCTCTATTGTTGCCAATAAGAAATCTGTTTAAGTGTGAAAGTTTTACTTTATAAGTGATCTGCCTTTTCCTCTCCGGTAACTTTTTTTTAAATTTAATTTAATTTTATTATGTTATGTTAGTCACCATACAGTACATCATTAGTTTTTGATGTAGTGTTCCATGATTCATTGTTTTCGTATAACATCCAGTGCTCCATGCAATATGTGCCCTCCTTAATACCCATCACCAGGCTAACCCATCCCCCCACTCCTCTCCCCTCTAAAACCCTCAGTTGGTTTCTTGGAGTCCATAGTCTCTCATGGTACTTTTAAGGGTTTCTCTATACCTTTCATATTCTGCAGTTTCACAAGAATGTAACTTGATGTGGATTAATTTTATCCATCTTGATACTCAGGATGTATTTTCAATCTAAAGATTCGTATTTCTTTTTAATTCTGGAAAAATACAGCTATTACCTCTTCAGACATTACTTCCCTTCTTCCATTTATTTTATTTTTCTCTTTTGAAAGGTCTACTAGATGCATGCTGGAGTCTCTTCATCTATCCGCCTCAGTTCTTTACTGTTCATTCACATTTTCATCTTGTTCTTTCCTCATCTTCATGTTAAATGATGTCCTCTGTACTAGCTTATTCTATGTCTATGGTTTGCAGTTTAACCAGTTTATTGAGTGTTTGAAAATCAATGATTATACTTTTTCATCCCAAGATTTCTATAATTAGAAATTCTTCCCACATTCATTTCTTCTTATTTAATTTCTCTTTTTGAATCATAAACTTTTGCTGATTTTAAAAGGGAATACTTCTTTCACTTACTACCAGAGTACGCTGTATAATTATCTTAAAGTCATTGTCAAACTGTTACATAAAATTAATTTCGACCAAAGTGAATTAATGTTCTGATCAGAGTGTTTCCCTTTCTCCACATCCTCGCCCACATTTGTTGTTCCCTGTCTTGTTAATTTTTGCCATTGTAATTGGTGTAAGGTGGTATCTCATTGTGGTTTTGATTTGCACTTCCCTGATGGCAAGGGATGTGGAGCATTTTTTCATGTGTCTGTTAGCCATTTGTATGTCTTCTTTGGAGAAGTGTCCATGTCTTCTGCCCATTTCTTGACTAGATTGTTTGTTTTTTGGCGTGTTTTTTGAGAAGTTCTTTGCAGATCTTGGATATCAGCCCTTTATCTGTTATGTCATTTGCATATATCTTCTCCCATTCCATAGGTTACCTTTTAGTTTTGTTGACTGTTTCCTTTGCCGTGCAGAAGCTTTTTATCTTGATGAAGTCCCAATAACTCATTTTTGCTTTTGTTTCCCTTAACTTTAGAGATGTGTCTTGGAATAAGTTACTGTGGCCAACGTCGAAGAGGTTACTGCCTGTGTTCTTCTCTAGGATTTTGATGGATTCCTGTCTCACATTTAGGTCTTTCATCCATTTTGAGTTTATCTTTGAGTATGGTATAAGAGAATGGTCTAGTTCCATTCTTCTGCATGTGGTTGTCTAGTTTTCCCAGCACCATTTATTGAAGAGACTGTCTTTTTTCCATTGGATGTTCTTTCCTGTTTTGTCGAAGTTAGTTGACCATATAGTTGACCATATAGTTCTGGGCTCTCTGTTCTGTTCCACTGATATATGCATCTGTTTTTGTGCCAGTACCATGCTGTTTTGATGATCACAGCTTTGTAATGGAGCTTTAAGTCAGGCATTTTGATGTCCCCAGATTTGGTTTTCTTTTTCAACATTCCCCTGGCAATTTGGGGTCTTTTCTGGTTCCATACAAATTTTAGGATTGTTTGTTCCAGCTCTGTGAAAAATGTCAATGATATTTTGATAAGGATTGCATTGAATGTGTAGATTGCTTTGGATAGCATAGACATTTTAACAATGTTTATTCTTCCAATCTATGAGCATGGAATGCTTTTCCATCTCTTTGTGTCTTCCTCAATTTCTTTCATAAGTGTTCTGTAGTTTCTAGAGTACAGATCCTTTACCTCTTTGCTTAGGTTTATTCTTAGGTATCTTATGGTTTTTGGTGCAATTGTAAATGGGATCGATTTCTTAATTTCGATTTCTTCAGACATATTGCTAGTGTATAAAAATGCAACTGATTTCTGTGCATTGATTTTGTATCCTGCCATGTTGCTGAATTGCTGTATGAGTTTTAGAAATTTTGGGGTGGGGTCTTTTGGGTTTTCCACATAAAATATCATGTAATCTGCAAAGAGACAGAGAGTTTGACTTCTTCTTTGCCAATCTGAATGGTTATTTCTTTTTGTTGTCTGATTGTTGAGGCCAGAACTTCTAGTCCTAGTTGTTAGTGTAATTTTAAACAGAGATTTTTGTATATGTCTTTTTACTTTCTGTCTTCTGGCTAAACTCCAGAGTGAATACAAAGAATAAGTTATTACTGAGGATATCACTACCCTTCTTTAGAAATTTTGCAACTGCCCCCACTTATCCATGGGGCTTGCCATAATGACATTTGGTGGCATTATGAGGGAATCTCCATTGTGTAGAATGTAAAGATGTCTCATCCAGTGACTAATCACACTAAGCAATGGGCACTGTGTTTTAGTGTGTGCACTGTTAGACTCTGTCCATATCTTCCAGCAATGACTATATCCTGCTAACACCTGTAGACCCAAGTTGGTCAAATATTTTTTTCTACCTTCTTTTATAAGTACAGTGTGGTTTTAAGCAGCTTATAGCTCAGTGCTCCCCTGTCCTACATGGTAATTTTAGTCCTCTGTACCCTGCAGGAGACTAATTCCTACTATCACTATTTGCTTCTAGACTCAGAACCTAGCACATCTGTGGCTTCCAGCCTTACTCACAGCTTTATGTATCAGCTCTGTTCCTGGTCACAGAGATGCCTTTCTTGTTTCTAAGGCCACCTGTATTGTTTTGGTTTGCTACTTTACACACCATTGCTGTGTGCTTGGACTGGAGGGTTATGTTTCGAATCCACTGAAGAAAATTTGACCAGAGGTTCATAACATTTGGTTTTCATAGAAAAATTCTAGCATTTATATTTTTTATTCAAATGCCTTCCTTAATGGCTACAAGCTACCTAACTTGTCTGAATATTGTTTGGGGGAATTTTTTAAAAGGGAAAAGGTAAACAAAAACACATAGCAAATAAGTAGAGCAATAAGTTCATAGGTGAGTACAAGCGATCCAGTAACTTGTGAATTTAATATTTATCTCAAGGACATTGAGTTCTACTCACAGGTGTATTCCAGGAGGCCCTATTATCTCTGGAGCCTGCCAACTGGAGCATTAGCATGATAAATATGATAATATAATATTTACTGCTTTTCCTTAATTGTATGTCTTTGAAAGAACTGGGACACTGCATGGGAAGATCACTGTTTATTCCTCAAGCATATAGGTAGAATGGCTTAACTTCGTTCCACGTCCTTTCTAAGAATTCTTTAATGAGGTCGCATACCCTTCCACTCTGTTTCCAATGTTCTATTCTCATTTGCAAGGAAACTGTGTATGTCAGGGGCCGAGTCTAGACTAGACAAGGACTCTCTCTGAACATCTTGTTGTTCCCTGGGCTAATTTTTAGGCCCTGAGATGAACTAGATATCTTTTCCTCAAATCATTGTTAGATAAGGAGGAAAAAAAAAAAACATTGTACAAAAGTAGACCAATCACCTGAATTTAATGTATGCATCAACTTTTGTCTACATTAAGGATCTCCACCCCATAAATGTTCTGTTCTAATTCTTCCTTCCCTTTCCACTTCTGTCCTCCCTCCTTCTTTTTTAGACTTGGATCACTTGACTGTCTACTAATTGCAGAGAAAAACCATTACGTCTCCCCTGAACTATTGCAAAATCCCTATAAGTAGTCTGTCCACTTAAACTTTTAAACAATTCATTTCCTCAAGAGAAACTAAAATGATTTTCTTAAAAATAGTTTTAAAAGCAAAGTGATAGATAAAAAAATTTAAAACAGTACCAAAAGATACACAATTAAAGCCAATATTTTCCACCTTCACTTCTCGTCTCCCTCAGTACCATTCTATAAGAATAATTTCTATTTTTAGAGCTTATATTGGTTATCTCGGTGATTTTAAATATAATGCTTTATAAGAATATAAAATCATCAATTAAGCATTATCATTCTGCCATTGACCTTTTAAAAAAGATTTATTTATTTGAGAGAGAGAGTGAGCAGGGGGGAAGAGGGGAGGAGCAGAGGGAGAGGAAGAAGGAGAGAAGACTCCTGGCTAAGCACAGAGCTGGATGCTGGGCTCAATCCCATGACCCCAAAATCATGACCTGAGCTGAAATCAACAGATGCCCAAATGACTGAGCCACCCAGGGACTCCTCAAACAGTATTCTTAAATCCTTACTTCTGTATCCAGTCACCATAGGCCAAGACTACCCAGTAGAATGTCCTGATAATAGAAATGTTCATATATATTCTACTCAATATGGTAGTCAACTACTCACAGTGAGTACTTGAAATTCGGCAAGTGCAACTGAGGAAAAACAGAATTTTAAATTATATTTGATTTTAATTAAAAACAGCCACATGTGCTATGGTGAGCGCTGTGAATTGTGTAAGACTGTTGAATCACAGACCTGTACCTCTGAAACAAATAATACATTATATGTTAAAAAAAAAGAAGAAGAAGAAGAAGAGAGTAGGAAGGGTAAAATGAAGGGGGGAAATCGGAGGGGGAGATGAACCATGAGAGACTATGGACTCTGAGAAACAAACTGAGGGTTCTAGAGGGGAGGGGGGTGGGGGGATGGGTTAGCCTGGTGATGGGTATTAAAGAGTGCACGTTCTGCATGGAGCATTGGGTGTTATATGCAAACAATGAATCATGGAATTCTACATCAAAAACTAATGATGTATGATGATTAACATAACATAATAAAAAAATTAATGATGTATGGTGATTAACAAAACATAATAAAATTTTTTTTTTTAAGATTTTTTATTTATTTATTTGAGACAGAGAGAATGAGAGGGAGGAGGGTCAGAGGGAGAAGCAGACTCCCTGCCGAGCAGGGAGCCTGATGCAGGACTCAATCCCGGGACTCCAGGATCATGACCTGAGCCGAAGGCAGACGCTTAACCATCTGAGCCACCCAGGCGCCCCAACATAATAAAATTTTTAAAAAATAAAAATTAAACAGCCACATGTGGCTAGTGGTAACTGTACTGGATAGAGCAACTACAGGTAGATAATATCTTTCAATTAGCTACAGGTTTTCTGGGCAAGGATATTAGCTCCCTTCATTTCTTTTCACCTCTTCTCATCCTTCCCTCTCACAACTTCAGTTATTTGTGGTTTTATATTTATATTGCCCAGATTTGTTATACTGGCATGTTATTCGTAAGTATAGTTAAACCCTCTATGATACGTCTAAGGTTAATCCTAATGCTGAAAATCTGAAAACTATATTTATATCTGTGATTCAGCTCCCTTCATAGATCTCTTCATGATTTTAACTTTTTTTGTTGATTAATTTATTGTTTGTCTCTTTTAAGTCTGATGAAGGGTAGAATCTTGCCCACCTTGCTCAGTATTATAATCCAAGAGCCTAATACTGTGATTAATAGAGAGCCTAATAGATGTCTCATAAATGTTGAATGGATGATCATGTTTCATTTGTTGTAAGCTCGGTAATGCTCCTTGAAGGAATAAGTGTTGATAAACAATATTTTCCTTATCATTTCAGGCAACTATTATTACTTCATAAAATGTTTTATTTTTTCTTCTTCATACTTAATCTATAATAGTGTTTGCAAACCTTTTTTGATGTGAAAATTCCTCTGCTAGTAATATATAATCTAAGAGATTAAATGAAAATGATTGAAAAATCATTTTGTTATTTTTGTATGGTGCATGATGATGTGATTTTAAGTAAGTGTACTTCATTTTTATCAGTAGACCATTAATTATACTATAAAACTCATTTTAATAACTGCTTATGACAGACATAATATATAAGGATATATAAGGATTGTGCATATATAACACCATCAGTGCAAAATTTTTTTTCAGGAATGGGTGAGATGGTGAGGATAATGATGATTCCTTATATGTATAACATTTAAAGATTAATTTTCACTTAAGTGATGCATATTCTTTAAGCCAGTTTTGTAAAATAAAATGTCATTTGATAGTATGTTTTATTTTTTAATTTTTAAAAAGATTTATTTATTTTAGAGAGAGTGTGTGTGTGCACACATGGAGTGAAGGGCAGAGGGAGAGGGAGAGAGAGAATCTTCAAGCAGACTCACTGCTGAGTGCCGAGCCCAGTGAGTGGCTTGATCCTAGGACCCTGAGATCATGACCTGAGTTGCAATCAAGAGCCAGACACTTAATTGACTGAACCACCCAGGCATTTCTTTATAGTGTATGTTTTAAAAAATAACATATAATGGTGTATTTGAATTTGGGCTGAAGGCATATTTAAATGTAAGTTGAAATTTAACAATATATTAAAGTTTCAAAAACTTCATGGGGGAAAATGCTTTCATGTTTTCTATTTTAATTATTTGCATTTTACATTTTGAACATCAATTGGTGTGTGTGTGTGTGTGTGTACATACAACATACCTGTAAGTCTTTCAAATGTTCAGAGAAGTTTCAGCATGGAATTTATAGGTAATCTTTTGTAGCTAATGGATTTTAGGAATGGGTAATGTTCACTGCCAATAAATGAGAAGCAATTTTTTAAAATAATTGCCACATAATTTTTTTCTATTTAGCACTTGATTTTGAAATTCCAGATGTCCTACATAGGGATTCTTGATTTGAAAAATGAAACCACAAACCTGGTAAACAGTATATGGGGGCAGAATTTCATAATTACTATTCTTTCAATTTATATTATTAATTAACTATTTTGAATATCAGAATTCTATCTGCTTTCCTATCTTTAACCAATGCTTTATGATTAAGAGTCATAATGTTCAAAACCATCAGAGCTAGCATGCTGAAGAAAGTAACAAACAAGTCAGGAACCCTCCTTCCTGATCACCTTTGACCACGGCCCATACTCAATATTCAAGACCTCTGAAGCTATAATAGTAAAAGGAAAAAATGCTAAAATAATTATTTTACTTATTGATTTAAAAACTGAAAAAAAGATGCCATGTTGAAAATGTTAGTCTCTGGGAGTATCTTTCCAAACTCTGGGGATTTCTGAATCATAAGTGGGAGCTACTATGATCATGATCTATCATTAATTTAAAAAGCTGACTCCTTTATTCATTAAATATAAATGACACTATAGAGGACACAATTCTGTATCATAAGATGGACCTTACTAAACATGAGCCCAGTTAGCATTAGTAACTAAATCATATACCTTCAAGGACTGGCACCATTTTGATCCAGAGTCACAATAATTCCCTCCTTATCTCTATTTCTTTGCATGCATGAATCCTGGAGTTTAACTGCAAAATGGCAGCTGGTACTGCTGTCTTGCCCTATGTAAACACCTTAGAGGTTCAGAGACTGAACCTCTAAGTTATGCTAGCATGTCACCCACATGTTAGGTAACCACCCTATTTTCATATAGCCTTACCTGTCATTAAGAGAAATCACACCAGTAGGTTTGACTGAACATTTATTTGAGCAGAGTATTCCACCTTCCTCTCTTTGATTCCTGTTTTCTCTAGCCTTCATTCTAAACACAGAACCACACTGCAAAGTACCAGACCATTTCTATTCTGCTCAGATTTATCTAAACTTATTTACCTTGAGTAACTGACCTCTTTGATCCTGTGTGTTCTCAACCAGAGGTGCTGTGGCAAGCCAAATCTTGCTAGGGTGATAATGCATAATAACATCTGATTGTGCTGCTCCTAAAGCACTACATGTATGGTAACAATTTCACTCTTAAAACAGGCAAGAGAGACAGCTCCTGCTCCACAGAAAGAGAGAGCTCCTGCTCTCAGTGTGTGCTAGGTAAGAAAATTAGTAAAGGATAAGCACTGTCTCTGCTTGCTCTCTCCTTCTAGGAAACTTCTCTGCCTCTCTCTCCTTCCCAACGCCCCTCCCCCCCTCATAAATTCATCCTCAACTTGATAGGTCTGAGAAATTCCCAGAGAAAAGATATGATTTCTGTTGAGGACAAAGGATCTTGTAGATACGTGAAGGTGATGAAATATAATCCTTGACCATTGTAATGGGTTGAATAGTATCCCCCCTCCAATTCAAGTCCATCTGAAACCTTAAAATGTGACCTTATTTGGAGACAGGGTCTTTACAGATATAATTAATCAAGGATGGAGATGAGATTACATTGGATCGCACTGGAATAGTGTGGGCTCTAAATGTAGTGACTGTGGTGTCCATGTAAGAAAAGGAGAAGACATAGAAACACACAAAGAGAAGAAGGCCATGTGGAGACAGAGGCAGATACAGCTACAAGAAACACCAAGGATTGCCAAGAGCCACTAGAAGCTAGAAAGAGGCAAAAAGGGATTCTTCCCTAGAGCCTGTAGAGGAAACATGACTCTGACCATCCTTTGATTTCATACTTCTAGCTTCCAGAACTCTTAAATAATGCATATCTGTTATCTTACCTTTGTGTTAATTTGTCACAGCAACTCTAGGAAATTGACACAATCACCTAATCCCTCCTCTGGAGTTTTGGACACTGCTCTCCTCTAACATTCCACCTGCCTCTGCAATTACCCTTCATTCTCTTCTGTCATCCTTTTCCACTGCCCACTGCTTAAATTATGGCATTCCCCAGAATTCTGTCCTTGGCCATTTTCTCATTTCAAAGTGCCTGGGCAATCTTGTTCAATTTCATGGTTTTAATTATCACTCTGCCAATAACTCACAAACACAAAACTCCAATCAGAATTCTCTCTTGAGATTTACTTTTAATATCCTACTTGATAACAAAAACCAATGTCAAAGGCACAGGTTCAAAAATTAATTCACTTTTTAAACCCCTTTTCCATACATTCTTCTCCTCTTTCATCTCTCCTACTCCCTCCTCATCCTTTATTCCCTATTTATTTTCATGCACCATATTGGTCTAATGACAAAAGCCAGAAATCTTGAGTCATCTAAGAAGTCCCATGTTCCACTCCCAACAGCCAGTATTTTAGCAAGCCATTTGTTTGTCACGTTAAGTTCCCCTGAATTAACTATTTTCCTAAAGCAGGTCCTCATCAACTTTTAATCTTATCTACTTGGAGTAGGTTTCTGTTGATCTCACTGCTTTCCAAACCATTCTACGTATTGCAGTCACCATAATATCTCTAACATCCAACTATGATAGCATCACTCCCCTGCTTAGAATCCTTCAAGGATTCTGAAATGCCAAAAGGTAGAGTCTCCTTAGAATGGCTTGACTATCTTCATGTCCCATTATTTCCCCAAGCTCCCAATATGGATTTTAGTCACATGAACAACCTGCCATTCTCTAACTATATGCCACACTTTCCAACATTCCCGTGGCTCTGTCCATTCTGTTCTCTTTAAAATGCCCTTCCATGAGAGACTCTTAACTATAGGAAACAAACTGAGGGTTGCTGGAAGGGAGGTGGGTGGGGGGATGGGGTAATTGAGTGATAGGCATTAAGGAGGGCATGTGATGTGATAAGCATTGGGTGTTATACACAACTGATGAATTATTGAACTCTACATCTGAAACTAATGAGGTACTATATGTTGACTAACTGAATTTAAATAAAAAATTTCAAAAATATAATACCCTTTCTCTTTACCACATTTATGTGACTCACTGGGAGACTCCTGATATCTCCCACAAGACTTCTGAGTCTCCAATCTGTTTTAAATGCCCCTCTGCTGGGTCATCATCGCTCCCTCCAGAAGCACTTTCATCACTTACTATTGGCAGTTTTCATTGAGAAGTCTCACGCAACAGTAAGTCCATGAGACAGGGACAGTGCTCAATTTATAGCCAATAACTATTTATAGCCAATTCTAGCTTCCAGAACTCTGCTAATTTATAGTCAATTTATAGCCAATAACTATTTTAGAAATTATGAAAAATAAAGCTTATATATTAAAAAATTTAACAAATATACAGTATGTGTGTCTGTGTCAATGGATTTTTATTTAAATGTAATGATTTTAAAGGAAGCAGTTAAGATCAAAGTTGTGTGACTGGGATGAATACTGAGAAGAGATAAGACCTGAAGAAAGTCTTAAAGAAACAGTGGGACTTACATAATTAGCCTGTGATATTCCAGACAAAATTAAAAAAGCAAGAACATTTTTGGCATTGGGATTCAATAAACTGATGGGTTTAACAGCAATTTGGCAGATAGTTTTGTTACCTTGACACCAGTGATGTTGACTGGCTCCACCGAAGTGCCAGGCTGGTATGGCCTAATGCAGTTGCTGAGTCCATGAATGGAGGTGTTGTCCCTGGAGTACTTTTGGTTACAGAAGAAGTCTAAAAAAATAAAGAAAAGGAAACCATCTTCCCAGCATCCTGGATAATGTTCAGATGAGTCAGGATCCTAAGTCATGATTTCAAATGAAACAGGTAGATGTATGGGACATTCAAGCTATTCCTTAGCATGTTAAATTGCTTCATCCATGAGCCATGGGAAATCAAAGCCAATTAGTATCAGCTGAAAAAGGGACTTGGGAATTTTCTCTGGTGGTTTAACTTGGGTTCCCAGATAGCAGTACTTCAGGTTTTTGCATCCAATTTCATACTTTACTTCCTACGTTAAGCCTCAAATAGAGCAAAATTTGAATTTCTTTGGACAAAACTGACCAAAACATCCAGTTGTTTGCTGTTGCTTCTCTTATAAAAAAAAAAAAAAAAACTGTATTTGGAAGCAAACTTGTCAAGAGGATTCTGTTAGATGGTCTATTGGATGCCATTTAAAGATGGGTAGTGTTAAAAGTATGATATTGTCTTGGACTCCTCTCAAGGAACCGTCAGATTCAATTATACTTATTTGTACCTTATACATAGCCCTTTTGTTTGAGTAAGGTTATAGCAAGATTCTGAGGATTTAGGATATGAACAAGGTAATTATCACAAAATTTGCATTTTATGTAAGATAGACTCAAAGGAACACATGTTAAATTACTAAGAGAAGTTGGTAAGGTTGAAGTAGGTTAATTCCCCAATGAATACATTCTGTAAGGATTTCCATGAATGGGCTAAGAGATATTAGATGCGCATAACTTTCAACAAGGAGAACACAGGCCAAGGAATGAAGCAAAAAGGAATTTTTTTTAAGATTTTATTTATTTATTCAACAGAGAGAGAGATAGTGAAAGCAGGAACACAAGCAGGGGGAGTGGGAGAGGGAGAAGCAGGCTTCCCGAGGAGCAGGGAGCCCGATGTGGGGCTGGATCCCAGGACCCTGGGATCATGACCTGAGCCAAAGGCAGATGCTTAATGACTGAGCCACCCAGGCACCCTGCAAAAAAGGAATTTTGCTTCATTTTCCTTTTAATTTTTTTCTGCCTAGAAACGCTGAGTCTTCTATTTTTTAAAGACCACATGCTGATTATCTATATAAGGATTAAGCCAATAGTTCTCATTCTTACTGTAAATATTAGGACCTATAGGAAACAAACTGAGGGTTCTAGAGGGGAGGGGGGTGGGGGAATGGGTTAGCCTGGTGATGGGTATTAAAGAGGGCACGTACTGAATGGAGCACTGGGTGTTATATGCAAACAGTGAATCATGGAACACTATATCAAAAACTAATGATGTAATGTATGGTGATTAACATAATAAAATAAAAATTTTAAAAATTTTAAAAAAGAATTTAGTCTGGTCAATTAACCAACTTAAAGTCATTTTCATCCTTGGTTTTCTAATAAGTACCAGCTACAATTCAATCCAGTTGGTCTCAAAGGAAACAACCAAAAGACTTTGGTCTGATGGAATTCTGGGGGGAAATATTTGATATGTTCCAAGGGAACTAGGAGGAAGATAGTTATTTTCAGCTACTCAGATATGATGTGTTTCTTACCAATAATTTTGCTGCTGGTGAAAGACTCTTCTGCAACTTAAGTTCAATACTTCTACTTTTATGGGTAATTATTATGTATGGTTGCAGGATGCTTGTCCCTAAGCTGTTAGTATCACATCTCAGCACTCCTCATGGATTCTCATGTACCATTTCCCTTGAAGCTTTTCATCTAATATCATGTCAGCCCTCTTCCCATTCTTCCATCCAACCTCCCTACCACTTACCTATACCATACTTCCCAGTGGAATCTAGGATTCATAGTTCTCTAACCATCTCTGTAGTTCTACTTCATCTATCATTATTCCCACTTTTCAAATAAAGAAACTGATCTTGAACATCTCTCTACTTTAAGGCAGAAAAGACTGAAGAAACACTAGACTTCCAGTGGTTACACTGTTAAATCATGAGAAGGAGATTTTTGACATTTTCCCTCAGTTTTATAAAATTATCAAATTGTTTAAATCCTCACAATGTCAGAAAAATCAAAGCAGAACTCATATCAGGTTGCCATTTTTACTATACTTGAGTCTTTTGTTCTCATGCAGAAAATTCTTTTTCCATGGGATCATGTGGGGGAAAGGTCACTGGCTAGCAAAACCCAGACTGTTGCCAATACCTTGAGTTCCAATTATTTTTAACCACTGGGAGTGGGTGGGGGAGACTCAGTGTAGGCATCAATTATGACGGATCAGACTACAAATACTTGGCTGTTCTTACTGTTTTCATCAAAAGAAAGTCTGAACACACAGCATGGTGCAAAGAAGGAGACAGACTTCTGGGAAAAGGGAGCATAGAAAGTTAGCTCTAAAAATAATAACACTATCAATATATAAAGCTTTAGTTTATTTTTCTTCTCTGAAAACATAAAGGACATTTAATAAATGTTTTCTAACTGACTCATATAAGCAATTACCCTGAGATTAATAAGTATCTCCTATAATGCCAGCTCCCTATTGCTTTTTTTTTTAAGATTTTATTTATTTATTTGACAGAGAGAGGCACAGCGAGAGAGGGAACACAAGCAGGGGGAGTGGGAGAGGGAGAAGCAGGCTTCCCACTGAGCAGGGAGCCCGATGTGGGGCTCGATCCCAGGACCCTGAGATCATGACCTGAGCCGAAGGCAGACACTTAATGACTGAGCCACACAGGTGCCCCTCCCTATTGCTTTTTAATGTCATAAGAGGTATGTTTATCCATTCAACAAATATATTTTGGATACCCATCACATTTTAGACCTTTTGTAGGCATATGTAAAGACTGCCCAAATGGCAGCGGAATAAAGAATGAAGGAGAACCCCAGACACAAAGGAACACATTAAGTTTCTATAAATTTGTAAGCTCAGAAAGGAAATTTTTTAAATTACAGTTTTAGTTTTGGATACTTTTTGTAGTGGGAAACAAATAAGTTTGAGAAAGAAAAACTGGAGGAAGACTTGAAAAATTGGAGTTGATTTTATTTATCATCTTATGTAGATGAAAACCATTTTTGTTGAAGATAACAGAAGTGTTACTTGATTTGCTCATTGATGATCATATCCTGTGAAGGCACAGAATAAGATTTGAGAAATTTATTTGTGCAGAGAATTCTGACCCACTCACAATGAAAAATTCCAGTTGAGGACAATTTTATGATCTGCCAAGAAATGAAGCAAAATATGTGGGACACAGGATGAGTCAAGACGGAAGGATAAAACTTTAGTTTCTTTTCCTTGCAAATGTTGAAGTGCTCTTCTGTTGGGAGTTTATTTTCCTCTTCTCTTGAGTCGTAATACCAAGGTTTGACTAAGATTAAGAAACAATAATCTAACTGATACCAACATTTTTACCCCCTATATCCTGTAATACACTTTCCTATGACAATAATCAAAGATATACAATCACAGGAGGAGTCTAAGAAACAAGTGATAGCCTTAGGAAGCTGAATTGAAGACTTTTCTTTTTTTAAGATTTTATTTATTTATTTGACAGAGAGAGAGAGAGACAGAGACAGTGAGAGAGGGAACACAAGCAGGGGGAGTGGGAGAGGGAGAAGCAAGCTTCCCGCTGAGCAAGGAGCCCAATGTGGGGCTCAATCCCAGGACCCTAGGATCATGACCTGAGCCGAAGGCAGACACTTAACGACTGAGCCACCCAGGTGCCCCTGAATTGAAGACTTTGAAAAGAAAGGTTCACTAGAGATAAACACTTTGGTTCCCAGGCTTCACTACTGTCCATGATAATCATGTTTCTGCAGTTGTAAGACGTTTCTCATTTGCTAACACTCTGAATACTCTACTATAAAACTTGGAATTGTTTTTTATTTCTATCAAGTATTGGGGGGTATTTTATCCATTCCACATTTTCTCAAAGGAAAGACTCCTTTTATGAAATTCAGCTAAGAACTCTGGTGTGCGAGGGAGTGGAGCTGTGCATAAGATGAGGAAACTCTACAAGAAAGATCCTAGGGAAGGACCCAAGAAGTGAACAGAGATGCATGGGGTGGTTAAGATGACCCAGCCCCTTTTCGGTTCCTAGGGGGACATGAAGGATCTAGCAACCAGATCTCAAAAAAAAAAAAAAAAAAAAAAAAGGCAGAAGAAAAATCCATGGCATTGCTAGCCACTTTGATCCTAGATCCTGAGAAGTTAGCTAGTGCTCATTTTCCCCATTTTATAAGTGAAAAAACATGAATACTTCACTGGCTTTGGTTTCCCAACATTTCTCCTTTCTGAAGAAGGAGTCAAGCCTGCCAGGAAGTTATTGGGTTGGTCCAATGACCTATTAGACTACAGTCTTTTTTTAGAGCCCTTTAAAAAGTGACAGAGAATTCAAAGTTACCAAAAGCACAGATTATGTGCACACGTGGAATCACTCTCCTGACCTCATGAAAAGCAGAGCCTATAAAGTGGGCATGCCAAGAGGCCAAAACCCAGGTGTGAATTGATTTCCCAAGAGCATTGTGGAGCAACTTGGGGAGTTTCATCTGTATGTGGAGACTCAGAGACCAGAACTCCCAATCTGTCTATGTTCTGGAGAGACTTAGAGGTATACATGCAGCAAAATATAACTTCCTGTCTCTACAGGAAAGAAACTCTTTTAACGGGACTAATAAAATGAGCTCCTAATGAGGCCTCTCAGACATCAAATAGCAGAGTGAAAACACACTTTGATGAGGTAAGTGTAAGGGGATCAGAAACATCCCCCCACCCCCAAAAGAGTTTCCTTTCAAAGCCATGTGGGCTGAAAAGTTAAGGATGCATCATACTTTGCCAAAGCCAAGATATCTGGAGCAAGACTTTGAAGATATTAAAGGATTAACAAGTACCTAATTAGGAACTGGCCAAAGTCACCCAGCCTTTGTGTCATCCTCTACTGTAACCCAGCCAGATTGTAGAGGTTCGACCCCATCCACCACCACGCCCCACTTTCTTCAGTAAGCTTCAGTTTTAAAAAGAGCTGTTCTAAAATACCTCTCTAACAAGAAAGTGATTAGGAACACATTTTTCAATCTTAAAATTTGTGGAGTCACATAATCCTTTTGAATCTACCCATAATAGTCTGTACACAAGCACACATTCAGAACTTATGACTCTAAGTTAGGAGCTATGGGTTTAACATAACCGAAGAAGATTTAATCTCAATATTAGGAAGAGTTTCTATGAAACAGAGTTGTGTTTAGGGAGATCAAAGGCAAGTTGTTTCAGAAGCTGGTGAGTGTTCTTGCCCTGGAACTGAGGCTGAGAAATGCCTGAAAGAAATAACAGAGGCCTTATGATATGATATTAACTGATATGACATTCAAATACACTGGCACTTGTATTTGACAACCTCTGCAGTTCCTTCCGATGCTAAGATTCTATCATAAATGAGGGTACAACAGACCACTTTTAATGGATTTCACTCCTCAGGAAGGCATTTTCCAAACAAATACAAATGGCTAATCAAGACATGGGAAGATGCTTGACATCATTAGCCATCAGAGGAATACAAATAACCACATAAGATCACACCCACAATGGTAACTATAATCAAAAAGATAATGAAAAGTGTTTGTGACGATGTGAAGAAATCACCTCTCTCATATACTTCTGGTAGAAATTTAAAACAGTGCAGTTGCTTTGGAAAACAGTCCGACAGTTCTTCAAAAGCTTAAACATAAATTACCATATGACCTAGCAATTCCACTCTAAGGAATGTAGCCAAGAGAAATGAAAACAAATGTCTATATAAAAATTTGTAAGCAAATGCTCACAGCAGCATTATTCTTAATATCCAAAAAAATGGAAACAACCTAAATGTCTATCAACTGATGAACAAAATGTGGTATTATCAATACAATGGCCTATTATTTAAACGTATAAAAGAATGAAGTACTGATACCTATGTGGATGAACCTTGAAGACGTCCTGCTAGTGGAAGAAGCCAGCTACAAACTGCACCACATTTTGGTGATAGTACTCATTGTGTGATTCCATTTTAATGAAATGTCAAATAGGCAAATTCATAAGGACAGAAAGTAGACTGGTATTGCCAGGGACTATAGATGTTCAGGAGACATGGAAATTGACAGCTAATGGGTAGGGAATTTCTCTTTGGGGTGATGAAAATGCTCTAAATTGATTGTGGTAATGGTTTCACAACTCTATGAATATACTAAAAAACACTGAATTGTAAATGCATGAATTGTATGGCATGTAAACTCTATCCCTTAAAATTGTCATATATTAAAAAAAATAATAATAATCTGGAAAACCTGGCAGCAGAAGAGTTTAACAGACCCGTTGGGGCAGGACTCTGGTCAGGACTGATGATGAGCCCAGACCTATGGCATCTGCTGGCTTCAAGCCCTGTCAGGAAGCAGGCTGTCAGAAGAAAGGGGGCAATGAGCTGTCTCTGTTGCTCCGCATTTGCCACTCATACCAATCAAACTGAAAGAAGGAAACTCTTCCCTTAGCAGATAGCCCATTCCGGGCTGTCCCTCCCTGTGCCACTCTTAGCCGACAGTTGTGTAGTCTGCCACCTAAAACAGGCTGATGAGGGTGGAACCCGTCCAAGAGAACACCCAAAACCTTGCCTAGACATAGTATTAGCTCAGAAACTGCGCTTTTACCTCAGTGGCTTAAGAATTTTGATTCATTGGGTAACAGTTTATCTTTGATGATGTACAAATGCATGACTCAGTTTTGTGGCTTTTAGCACTTCAGTGCTGGGAATCCACTGAAGCCCATTTTACTTATTCCAGAGACAGCCCTGGACTTCTGCCCAAACTTCTTCCTTCTTCCTGGCTCCCATAATAGGGAATTTCTTGTACGTTGGCCTTTCAGGAGAGGTGCTGAGATGCTATCATTTCACTGGTATAGCTCTAGTTTTTTGAGGCCAACTCAAAAATTGAGTTTTGGCCTTTTGAATCTTTTATTAAATTACAAACATCAATGATCAAATAATAGATTTATCTAGGATTTTCAAGAACGGAAAATAGGTTTAAAACATAACCCAAGGGGTGCCTGGGTGGCTCAGTCGTTAAGCGTCTGCCTTCGGCTCAGGTCATGGTCCCAGGGTCCTGGGATGGAGCACTGCATCAGGCTCCCTGCTCAGTGGGAAGCCTACTTCTCCCTCTCCCGCTCCCCCTGCTTATATTCCCTCTCTCGCTGTGTGTCTCTCTGTCAAATAAATAAATAAATAATCTTAAAAAAAAAAACATAATCCAATTTCCCCTCAAACTTAACCTTGCTAAGGTCAGAGTGAAGTCAATGGATTTTGCTAGTAGGGATGCACCAAGTAGTTGACAAGACACCTTGTTAGGATCTAGTCTTCAGGGCTGTAGATTTAGAGCCTCATGGAAACTGAATGCTCTTTTGTCCACCAGCCTGCAGGCACAAATAATTCACACTGACATTGTGACCCAAAAGCTGCAGGCTTGTTGCCTTCACTCACATAATTTTAAGAACTTGGTCCTTTGAAAAGCCCTGCAAAGTATTTCTGGCCTTCTCCAAAAAAACCTCATGTGTGTTCAAGCAAGCCCTACACATGCTGCTGTTTCCACTGGGCCTCTGCTCATGACCTCCTGACTACCTGGGCAATCGCTGCATCCACTGAGCTCTCACTCTGTCCACCAGCAGCACACTTGCCAAAGAATGCTGGCTAGCTTTGGGAGCTGTTTCCCACTGCTCAAAGCACCAACAGAGCCTGGTACCCCTTTCAGCCCTCATGATGGTCCATATGGAAGTGTTTTCCCATTCCCAGGACTATGTGAGATACCAGAATATATCTCTCCCAACATTCTGTCTCACTAAACTCACAAGTATCTGTGCACAAACCTTCATGTAGGTACTTCAGGCAAAGTGAACCAAAACCCAATCCAGATCCAACATTTCCAAGTCATAGTCATACATCCCTACAAAGCTCTCTATATTTTTCAGGCTAAACCAAAGTCAACTTGTCTTATTTAAACATATCTAACAAGGCACCTGGGTGGCATAGTCAGTTGGGTGTCCAACTCTTGGTTTTGGCCTGGGTCGTGATCTCAGGGTCATGAGATCAAGACCTGTGTCATGAGATCAATCCCCTCATAGGGTTTCTCACTCAGCACAGAGTCTGCTTGGGATTCTCTCTCTCCCTCTCTCTTTGACTCTCCTTACCCACCCCCCACTACTCACCCTCTCTCAAATCAATAAATCTTAAGAAAAATAAACTTACCTAAAATTTAATTGGTGCTAATCAAATCCAAGGAGACTTGAATACAAAAAAGCCTCATTTTCAATTTATTAGTTTAAAAGGAAAAAGTATTACCAAGTTGGCATTCTCTCTCTTTCACCTAAGAAAAAGATAGTTTGGCAGGCAAGCTTTCATTTTTTTTTTTTAAGTTCATTTATTTTTTTTTTAAATTTTTCTTTTCTTTTTTTTTATTCTTATGTTAATCCCCATACATTACATCATTAGTTTTAGATGAAGTGTTCCATGATTCATTGTTTGTGCATAACACCCAGTGCTCCATGCAGAATGTGCCCTCCTCAATACCCATCACCAGGCTAACCCATCCTCCCACCCCCTCCCCTCTAGAACCCTCAGTTTGTTTTTCAGAGTCCATCATCTCTCATGGTTCATTTCCCACTCCCATTTCCCCCCCTTCATTCTTCCCCTCATGCTATCTTCTTCTTTTTTTTTTAACATAAAATGTATTATTTGTTTCAGAGGTACAGATCTGTGATTCAACAGTCTTGCGCAATTCACAGTGCTCACCATAGCACATACCCTCCCCAATGTCTATTATCCAGCCGTCCCATCCCTCCCACCCCCCACCACTCCAGCAACCCTCAGTTTGTTTCCTGAGATTAAGAATTCCTCATATCAGTGAGATCATATGATACATGTCTTTCTCTGATTGACTTATTTCGCTCAGCATAACACTCTCCAGTTCTATCCACGTCATTGCAAATGGCAAGATTTCATTCCTTTTGATGGCTGCATAATATTCCATGGTATATATATACTACATCTTCTTTATCCATTCATCTGTCGATGGACATCTTGGCTCTTTCCACAGTTTGGCTATTGTGGACATTGCTGCTATAAACATCAGGGTGCACGTACCCCTTCGAATCCCTACATTTGTATCTTTGGGGTAAATACCCAGTAGCAGGCAAGCTTTCAGAAGAATTATTGGTGAAACGCTAAGAGTGAAGAATGGTTGACACCAATAAAATACAGAAGCCTTTGCTCATGTATTTAAATTAGATTTTCCAAGTTTCTACTAGCCAAGTGTTTACAAACCAGTAGTACAGATCTCATCCTTTAAATTGAGTTGACTTTTGCTAATGTTAGTTGCAAAGAAATGCTCAAATTCTATTGTACCTTAGCTTCTTACCCTTCTTAAATCATAATCCTTCCCGGATTTGGGACTTGAAATAGAGAAAAGTTCTGAATTTAACAAATAAGGTTTTGATAATCCCTTATTAATTAGGTTCTCTTTGTAGATTTCCATATAATAAGACTTTATAGGAGTTGCCACTTTTATCTCTACTTATGTAACAGGATATTAAAATGGGACTCTTGGTTTTTCAGCTTTTTGAATGATACAAAAACCAAGAATGATAAAAGAAATGCTGGATCCCCGCTTTTTCCATGTTCTAGAGTCAGGTGCTAAACCATCTATGGAGAACAAGCTAAGAGATCATTAAAGCAGTTCTACCAATATCAGCCCATCACCCACCTCTTAGCTATAAAGGAGAGGTAGAAGAGGTCAGTAAAGGAGAATGCTGTGGAAAGGTTTATGGTGTGCTGTGATGTCCATCCCTCCTGTGCGGAGGGGAAGGAAAGTCCTTTCTCTTATCTCAAGTCACCTGAAGAGAAGCTTAAAGAGAACCATGTGTAGAACCTGACATGTATCCCTTGGAGTCTGAGGACATAGGAACTGTATCCAACTTTAACTTGGAAATTTCTAAATATGAGAGGCTGTGGCTGTGGCTACCCCTGCAGAGAGTAGAAGTGGTTGCCATGGGAATAGCCTGCCCTTCTAGTTTGATATTGTCCATGTGCCAGAGGTAGACTCTGAAAAGAAGAGAAAAATTGGGTCATATTGAGAGAGAGGCCAAGAAGTTTGCCTGGATGGTAAAGTGACCCTAACAGAGGAGGGAACGATCAGGAACCAGGAATGGAGAGCAGCTTATAAATAACCTTTCAGAGGCATTGCTTTAATCACAGGAACTCTGGCTCGAAAGCCCCAGTGATGAGGAGGGGTTTTTATAAAATCTACAAACACATCAATGAGAGAGACAGCCTTGGACATCTGCCAAAACAGGAGTTACCAGAAAATCTAAGGAACCTGTCCAAGGTTTCATCTGGAGTGGGGAGAACAAGTAGAGAGAGTAATTGAAATAGGCAGTAATGAGGGGCGCCTGGGTGGCTCAGTCGTTAAGCGTCTGCCTTCGGCTCAGGTCATGATCCCAGGGTCCTGGGATCGAGCCCCGCATCAGGCTCCCTGCTCAGCGGGAAGCCTGCTTCTCCCTCTCCCACTCCCCCTGCTTGTGTTCCCTCTCTCGCTATGTCTCTCTCTGTCAAATAAATAAAAAAAAATCTTTAAAAAAAAAAAATGAAATAGGCAATAATGAGAAGTAACAGTCACCATTATTGAGTTAACACAGTGGTTACTGTGTTCAGAAACTTTACGTGTATTAATCCATAAAACTGATTTCTACTTGTTCTCTAGCAATGTTCAATAAACCAGTTACACTTATTTCCTATCATTTCCATATCTAACAAATATACATTAAATACCCATAATGCACCACTTTAATGCTGAAAATGTAGTGGTGAACAAAACAGATATCTTAATGAGAGAGACAACATCCAAGTAGACAAATAAGAACAAATTGTGGTAAGTGTTGTAAGACAATTAACCTGGTGCTGCAATGGAGTAATTAAAGAAAGTCAATTCAGAACACTGTCTAAAGGAACTTATGAACATCAGTGTGTGATTCGACTTCAGTTACCTCATCGAGTTAGCCACAGAGTTCCATCACAGGAAGGGAAGCATCAATCACAGAGCTCATCTGGGTCAAAAGAGTCTGTCATCATATATGTTAACATACCTGAAAGTCTACCTTTCACCCTAACACTGGCCAACCATAGCAGAGAGGACTGTTCTTTCATGTTGTTTCTATTCTTTACTGGGACCCAACCGAGGTGTGAACTTCAGCTTTACACTCTTTTCATCAATCAAAATACCAGCGAACTATAAGCTTCCAATCACTTTTTATAACAAGAGGCTAGGCTGGGCAAAGGAATCTAGCATTTTAGAATATGTGTGTTGGAATCTTGCTCAGAAGCAAAAAAGACGGTTAAATATGCCTTCTCCCCTGTTCTAGTCAGGTTATGTGTTTCAAAAATCCACTGGAGGTACACTGTTGGTGGGAATGCAAGCTGGTGCAGGCACTCTGGAAAACAGTATGGAGGTTCCTCAGAAAGTTGAAAATAGAGCTACCCTACGACCCAGCAATTGCACTCCTGGGTATTTACCCCAAAGATACAAAGGTAGGGATTCGAAGGGGTACATGCACCCTGATGTTTATAGCAGCAATGTCCACAATAGCCAAACTGTGGAAAGAGCCAAGATGTCCATCAACAGATGAATGGATAAAGAAGATGTGGTGTATATATATATGTATATATATGTATACACACACAATGGAATATTATGCAGCCATCAAAAGGAATGAAATCTTGCCATTTGCAACGACGTGGATGGAACTGGAGGGTGTTATGCTAAGCAAAATAAGTCAAACAGAGAAAGACATGTATCATATGACCTGAGATTAAGAATTAAGGAATTCTTAATCTCAGGAAACAAACTGAGGGTTGCTGGAGTGGGGGGTGGTGTGGGAGGGATGGGGTGACTGGGTGATAGACACTGGGGAGGGTATGTGCTCTGGTAAGTGCTGTGAATTATGCAAGACTGTTGAATCTCAGATCTGTACCTCTGAAACAAATAATGCAATATATGTTAAGAAAAAAAAAAAGAAGATAGCAGGAGGGGAAGAATGAAGTGGGGAAAATTGGAGGGGTAGACGAACCATGAGAGACGATGGACTCTGAAAAACAAACTGAGGGTTCTAGAGGGGAGGGGGGTGGGAGGATGGGTTAGCCTGGTGATGGGTATTAAAGAGGGCACGTTCTGCATGGAGCACTGGGTGTTAATGCACAAACAATGAATCATGGAACACTACATCTAAAACTAATGATGTAATGTATAGTGTAATGTATGGTGATTAACATAACAATAAAAAAATCCACTGGAGGATCCTCAAGACCAGAAGCTCATTGTGAGGACTTGGAGACTTGACATTATTCCCTCTGTTCCTTCTAAGGCTTATAGAATCAGTGTCCCTCTGAATATTCATTTCATTTTTTTTTTTCTACACTGGCCACTGCCTCTGTCCACTCATACCTTCTGCTTGGTGATTTGTTTCTAGGTTATTCTCTATTGTGGTCCTATCTCAACTCTGCATGTGCTTAAGGCTTCAGTTCCCACTCCTAGTTACTGTATCACTGCAGTTCAAAGATGTCATTGATTTTGTTACTGTATATATGTTTTTAAAATTATACAATGACATATATATATAATATGATATTATATAATTATATATTATATAATTTTAATAAGACCTAGTAGGGAGAGAAGGAAATACAACACATTAGATATATATATAGATTGTGTGACATCCTATTTCAGATATGTAAAATGCAAGGAGGGAGATGAGCACCCTCCAAGAATAAAAAAAGTGGAGTGACTGCTAATTCGGGCAGCAGCTGATTAGGGCTGCTCATCTTCTATACCAACTGAATTATGACAAAGTGCTGGTCAGGCTGGGACCTGCTACTAGCTTTGGTGCTCATCCTTGGTCCAATCAGCTGTGGCTCTATCCAGAGGCTGAATGGCTCCTAACACAGTGGCTTGAGCTGCTGCCTCTGTGAGAACTGTGGCATGGCAGCTCTCCTACAAGATGCTGGGAGTAGGTAAGAACTGACTTGCCAAGTGTCATTAAAAAAGAAGAATGGTCAACCTCCATTGTCCTGCACTCTAGTATCTTTTCTATCTTACCAATACGATGCTGTTTCCAAACTATGAAATGATAGCCAGATTACTACATGGGAAATCATGCCCACATTTGGTCAGTTCTTGTCCCTTACATCATTTGTTTAGCCTACTGTCTTTGAAGCCTAAGCTACCATAAAAAAGAAAAGCCTGAATAATCCATACCAGATTGTTTTAAATTTCTGAGGAATATTTAACTCTCTCTAAATTGTGAAGTCATATAACACTGATGTCATATTTCAAGCATGGTCACGGCCTCAGAAGACCTGAGGGTGTCAAAGTGGGAAAGATTCAAGAAGGTCCTTTCCCTGCTGCCATTCAATGAACAATTCTCATTTTCCTTTAGAAAAATCAGCCCTGAGACTGCCAAGAGGCTGCTGTCAGATGTGGTTTATAGTAAACAGATGGCTGGTCTGTAATTAAGTGCTTGTCCATGCCTGGGCCCTGTGCATTGTAAATGGTGCAAGAGGTTTTGCCAGTAGTTAATGAGTGTGGACCACTTCCAGGATGAAGGCCCAGGAGGGAAAAGTGTTATGTGGGCTTTCACATGAGATCACTAGAGAGATGAACAGTATCTGACCTACTGATTGTTGACAAAACCCAGTGGAAAGGAGTGCTGAATCATTCGAACACTAGTGGATCGAGAAATGGGGGACGTCTTTACATGGGTAAGCAGGAGAGAGAAACACTCAAGGTGTGTTTCAGGCTCATACACAGAACACATACTTTGAAATGGAGTAACACAGGTGTCTATATCAACATACTGTTTTGACACAACTAATTTTTTTAAAGTAAATTTAGAATGTCAGGGACATGGGTTTCTTTCCATTTACATGCAACCAAATAGCTCATATGGACAACTAAGCATTTCCTTTTTTAGCTGAAGGTTTAAAAACATTTAGAAACAGCTTTAAAACTTTGATAGAGAAATCCTCAGGTGCCACAGACCTATCTTTTGGTTGGTGTTGGCTGAGCTACTACAAAGAACAGAGATTCCCTCAGATTATAGTAATTAGAGGACACAAGTAGAATCCAGAGCTTGTGTCCTAGCTCTAGCTCCTTGACAAATTATAACATAAAGCTGTTACTTCCCCCACATTTATAAATTACAGTACAAGTTTGTGTACAGAAAATAGAAATATTGAATGCAAAAGTTACTTTTGTAGTTAGGGGCCTAAAACTGACTGTATGTGTAATTTAAAATGTTCTAATATGTCTAAAAGGAGAAATCAGAGGTAAGATTGGTTCTCACATCTGTCCAAAGTGATAGGGCCAGGCTTGCAAGCCCCAGATAATAGTTTACCTCCAACTAAGCCAAATGAGAACAGGTCCTTTCACCTTTCAGTGGCCAGCAGGGCAGCTGTGAGCCAGGCCTGGTGGGCTTGTATTCACATAGCTGATCCTGTGGCTGGAGCCTGCCTGCCTCCTGCTTGATCACTGGCCTGTAGACAGTCTGCCCAGGCAACATGCCCCACTACCTACCCTTCATATTGTCCCTTTCTCAGTCACATGGGTTACACTGAGCTGCTGCTAAAATGCTTGCATCTAAGCAAATGCAGAAGTGATTGCGAACTGTTTTTATTGGCGATGTTTGTTTCTAACCCTCCTCCTCGGTAGAATGAATGAAGACTCTCAAGACAAAAACTCAGTGAGGTTTGGAAGATTACCTGAATGGGGGGCGGGGGGAAGCAACACAGGGAGTAATAGCTCTGGCTGCTGGACAGGCTGGCCTATAAAATCTTACTGGAAAATACGTTTAACTAATGAAAACTAAAGAAGGGAGAATCTCCAAGCTAACTGCAGCTTATTGCTTTCCTGTTCCTCTTTCTCTTTTGTTTACACCAAATCAAATGACTAAACAGCAGTAGATTTGTCTTTTTGGGAAAAAGAACCAGATAACTCAGCTGATTTAAAAAGACTGAGCATGCTCATTCCCACTGTTCCTAACACCCACACCAATGCATTCATAGAGACTGCTTCCCAGGGACGGCTGCAAACAAGCAGGTGTCAGTGCCTGAGTGCAGTGGGTGCTTTTCAGTCCAGGATTCTGGGAAGGTCCTAAAGAAGGAGATGGTAGGTAAGCAACAGAAGGTGACTGAAATGCTGTTGGAGGAGCCAGGCCCTGGAAATATCCTGGGGACAGAAGGACCCTAATATAGCCCAAAGTCCAGGGACTCTGAAAGCAAAGCAAACTCACCAAGTGCAGTGTCCTATGAGGACTTTAACCAGAAAAGTGAACTGAGCTTGGGCAGGTCAAACACATTTGGGACAGGATATTTATACACAGCTATTTCTGTAATTGGAATTGAGAGCAGACATGAGTATTCCAGTTTACTTGAGTTCCTGTCCCCTCAAGCACACATACCATCACACATATTTATGTGTTCTGCATGATGTGTGTGCTGGGGGGTGTGTGTGGCATAGTCGTATATGGACAGAGAAGCCATTCTGATTTTCCTTTCTAGCCTTTCAGTACATCTCCTTCAGGGTCCACTCATTAATTCCTAAACCCTTAGGACTAGCATTTGTATGGCTCCACAAGAATTCTCTCTGGCAACAAGTTGAAATAGACAGTTGAAATAGACATTTTCAGGTTCTACCTGAAGGTTCAGAGTTAGCAGGGTTAGGTTATACCCTGGGAATCTGTATCTTGAAGATCTCCCCAGGTGATCCTGAAGCCTTGTTTGAAAAGCAAGGGTCTGAAAAGTGAAAAAATACACATAGAGAAGTTCATTGGAAATATTTATTTTCTATTTCCCCAGACCAGAGATTGCTCAAGTCTAATTTATTTGACCAAACTTATTTAAATAGAGACACACTTTCCAGATAGCTATATCTAGTCAAAAGAATGGTATTACGAAACAAATAGAGTCAGATTTTAAAATTTAGAGGCTCACAAGTCTCTTCTTTTAGACTTTTTCTTTTGATGATGATCTACTCCAGGTAACTATGTTTCTAAAGTGGCCTAGATATTTATTTTGAGCTGTTATAAAGAGTTTGGAATGACTATACTCTGTAAATAATAATGGTTTTACTTAAGCAGAGACGATGCTGAATAGACAGAGACCACCTGGCTTTCACTCCACCAACTGTTATTTTGTTTTGTTTTTATTAAGTATCTACAAGTGGTTTTATAATATAAACTTCTATTTGTCTTTGCTCCTAATTACCTTTCAAAGTACATTAGATGTCTTTTGGCATTAAAAAGTGCCTTCTGCAGAATTACAATATAACTGTTTTCAAGGTAAAGCAGATACAAAACATCAAAATGAATCCATCACACCCAGTCCACAGACATATATGTATACAATATCTCATAGCTTACTGGTTTGTTGGAGAATAATTACAGAACCAAACATTAAAATGGAAGTCTCCAGAGAATCATGAAAACAAAGGAAATGGGGATCTAAACAGTAAGGTTCCATAAAATCCAACTGGACATATGAAAATAAATGCATGGGAAAGCAGATGGAAGCAAATAGTGGGTCCAGGGAAATGTAGCAGCCTGCGGTTACGCATGAGTGGGTAAGATTTTAGAAAGGAATTGTGTTCTTACTAAGAGATTTTTTTTGCAGAATAATTTATAATTGAGTAATGTGCCTGCTTAATTTCTCCTTTGCTTCATAAGAGATATTTTCCCAGTCATTATTTGTTTCTATCCACTCTATGCTTCCCTATGTCTCTGCATTGGAGTGTGTGTGTGCATGAGTGTGTGTGTGTGCATGCATGTGTGTGTGTGTGTGTGTGATGAAGTAAGAAAAAAGAAAACAGTGATTCCTCTAGAATGCCTTAGATTGTGTATTAGAAAACCCAAAAGAGAAAAATAATCTTTGTTTTATAGAAGCCAAGTAACATTTTCCACAGTATTAAAGTGAATATAGGAATTTTAATACATCATTTGATATTATTTCTCTTGGTTACATATAATGCCTCACTCTGATTTATGGTAACCTCAACAAACCCAGATCCTGAGTCTGTTTTTTTCAGAATTATTGATCAGCTCTTATGACAAAAACAGTGCATGAGCCAAATATTAGAAACAAAATAAGATGATGTTATTGTTCATTATGCTAACTACAAAGGAAAAAAAGAAAAGATCGTGAGACTGCTAACAACAGGCATTGGCTACTGAAGCCACACAGCACTACGCAAACCAGGAGGAGTTTTGTGAAGGGGGAAAGGGAGGTGAATACTAGAGGAAGAAAAATTAAAAAGAGAGATAGAGGGCACCTGGGTGGCTCAGTTGGTTAAGCATCCGACTCTTGATTTCAGCTCAGATCATGATTTCAGGGTCATGAGATCGAGCCCCACATGAGGCCCCATGTCGGGCACCGCTCTCCCTCTCCTTCTGCCACACCACCCCACTCTGCCCCTCCCCCCTCACTCTCTTTCTCTAAAATAAATATATAAACCTTAAAAAAAAAAAAAGAAAAGAGATAGAAAGGGCAATCATTAGAAAACAGAAGCGGTAAAGATTAGAAAAGAAGCAACGAACCAGAGATACTTTGACAACGATGGGACAAAGACAGAGGAGGTGACAAATGACTTGGCAGGGGGGAACTGAAGAAAATTAGAAGCTCCACCCTGAGAGGCAAGCCAGCACTCAGTAGGACCCCTGTGCCATATATAAAGTATGACTGAATTAGGAATAAGATTGAGGAAGGGAATAATTAAGAATGGGATTTATGGTGGATTTGGAATTCAAAAAAAGGACTTACTTCTGTATTCTCTACATTATTACATTTTAACACAGTACGATAACTCAAAACAAGTTAAATATATTAGTGCACTCAGGTTTAAAAGATGCCATCTATATGAGTAAATCCTAGAGATCTATTGTATAGCTTAGGTGTACAGTTAATAATACTATTACATATTCTTCAAAATTTGCAAAGAGGGTAGGCCTTATGTTAAATGTTCCTTTCACAAAAAAATTAATAACAAACAGAGTTAGAGGGAATGGATATGTTTATGGCATAGATTGTGGTGATGGTTTCATGGATGTCTACTTATTTCCAAACTCATTAAGATGCATATATCAAAATGAACAGCTTTTTGTGTGTCAGTTATACCTCATTAAAGTGACTTAAAAATACAAAATTCAAAAATTAAAGGGAAAGGTGTGATCTATAGAGCAATACTTTACAAAACTGGCAGAAACACAGATGTTTGCTGGGAATCAGAAAATCCTTGCCTCTTTCATAGCCATGCCTTTAAAATGTGGGATCTATAAAATACAGAGGCGTCTTAAAAATACTCCTCCATGACAATATGCATGCCAGAGATACACTCCTTAAGTCTTCTGTCCTGTTAATAAGACAGCATGTTTATCTGGAATTCTGGAAAGACTAAATTGAAAGCTGAGATCCTGAACCAGTAAGACTTCAAATCCTAAATTATGTGGTGACATCTCATGTGAATGGGTTGATGTTTTAGGGACTTTGTTAGTAGTTCAGCTGTGGGTTTTCATCCATATTTTAGAGTTTGGTCAACTCTCCCCTCAAAATTATGTGAGTTCCTGTTTATTCATTTATTCATTCACTCATTCATTCATTCATTTATTTACTGTTAACCACCATCACTCAAACTAGGGGTTATTTATTGTTCTTAACTAATATAATAATTACCTCAACAGAATCACTATATGTGTCAGCAGAGATTGGTTATAGTTTGCAACATATTTGGTTTAGTGTCTTGCATTAATTCACCATATTTTTACCTTTGAAATTTAGTGATTAATGAATCTGTATTCCCTAATCCCTTCCATACACCTAAGACAAGGAGTTGGTAGTCAGTGCTTTGATGGAAAAGTGGCATGTAAATCTTTAAGGGGGGAGTAGGTGAGGTATTTCTACACAAGTTGAATGCTGTTACAGAAAACAGCACATTAATTACACTTCCAGCTGTCTCAAGCAATAAGCCAGTGGTGGGAAAAATTATAAGCTGGGTGTGCAGGAGGAAATTGAGAAATTAGCTTGTGTCATTTGCAACATCAGCAGGTTTCACAAGAAGTCATGGGGGCAAGAAATTAGATTATCAAGGAAGAGAGAGGAAATAAAATATACTGACACTTTAAGACATTTTTCCAGTATCCCTTTGGATGGCAACAAAATGCTATTTCCCTGGTTTCAAAAAATGAGCACCCACATCTCAGGTATTTTGAGTGGCAGATGCCAAGGTTTCTGTGGTATGTGCACTGCTAAGTATTTAATATTTATCTGTGGGCAACTTCAAGGACCTCCTTGAAGAACCTTTTTAAACAGACCAAACAGCATACAATAGGGACTGTTCTCAATATACGCTAGATATGGAAGAGATAGATACAGAGAAACTTCCTGGGGAATCCCAGATATACACAAACTATCAGGTTGCCACCATACTCTCTTGGCCAAGCCACATGTAATAATAATAAAAACAATAACAACAACAACAATAACAACATAATAGATAAAATGTATTGAGCATTATTTATCAGCCAGGATACCACCTGCTTTACATGCATTGTCATTTAATTCTTATAGCAACCTTAAAGGCAGATATTATCATTATGGTGATTTTACATATGGGGAAATTGAGGCTTTGGAGAGTACTAAGTAATGTGGCCTTTCAATAATAAGGGATGCAGCCAGTAGAACCCAGGACTGCAGGACTCTAAGACCAGGGTATTAGCTACCAGATTCCACTGCATTTATATAATAGCACGTACCAGACAATTTGCCGGGGTATTTAAAAACTATAAAACATTGATGAAAGAAATTGAAGACAACAAAACAAATGAAAACGTATTCCATGCTCATGGATTGGAAGAATCAATAATGTTAAAACGTCCATACAAACGAAGCAATGTACAGATTTAATACAATCCCTATCAAAATACCAATAATATTTTTTCATAGAACTAAAACAAACAATCTTAAAATTTGTATGGAACCACAAAAGGCCCGAATAGCCAAAGCAATTTTGAAAAAAAAAAAAAGCAAAGCTAGAGGCATCCCAATTCCAGATTTCAAGTTATACTACAAAGCTATAGTGATGGTCCTACAGTGATATAGCATGGTACTGACACAAAAATAGACATACAGATCAATAGAAAAGAATAAAAACCCAGAAATAAACCCACAATTATATGGTCAATTAATCTTTGACAAAGCAGAAAAGAATATCCAATGGGAAAAAGACAGTCTCCTCAACAGATGGTGCCAGGAAAACTGGTCAGCAACATACAAAAGAATGAAACTGGACCACTTTCTTACACCGTATACAAAAATAAACTCAAAATGGATTAAGGACCCAAATATGAGATCCTAAGCAATAAAAATCCTAGAAGAGTGCACGGGTAGTAACTTCTCTGACATTGCATAGCAACATTTTTCTAGATATGTCTCCCAAGGCAAGAGATACAAAAACAAACTATTGGGACTACATCAAAATAAAAAGCTTCTGCATAGCAAAGAAAACAACCAACAAAACTAAAAGACAACCTACTGAATGGGAGAAGGTATTTACAAATGACATATCTGCTAAAGGGTTAGTACCCAAAATATATAAAGAATTTATATTAAAAAATCAAATAATCCAATTAAAAATGGGCAGAAGAAATGAACAGACTTTCTCCAAAGAAGACATCCAGATGGCCAACAGACACATGAAAAGAGGCTCAACATCACTCATCATCAGGAAAATGCAAACCAAATCCACAATGAGATATCATCTCACACCTGTCAGAATGGCTAAAATCAAAAACACAAGGAACGATAAGTGTTGGTGAGCAAGTGGAGAAAAAGGAATCCTTATGAACTATTGGTGACTATGAACGAGATGATCTATGCAAACTGGTGCAGCCACTGTGGAAAACAATATGGAAGTTCCTCAAAAAATTAAAAATAGAACTACCATATTATCCAGTAATTCCATTACTGAGTAGTTATCCAAAGAATATGAAAACACGAATTCAAAAGGACATATGTACCCCTATGTTTACTGCAACATTAGTTACAATAGCCAAATTATGGAAGCAGCCCAAATGTCCATCAGTAGATGATTGAATAAAGGAGATGTGGTGTATATATATAATAGAATATCATTCAGTCATAAACAAGAATGAAGGGCGCCTGGGTGGCTCAGTCGTTAAGCGTCTGCCTTCGGCTCAGGTCACGATCCCAGGGTCCTGGGATCGAGTCCCACATCGGGCTCCCTGCTCGGCAGGAAGCCCGCTTCTCCCTCTCCCACTCCCCCTGCTTGTGTTCCTGCTCTTGCTATCAATCTGTCAAATAAATAAATAAAATCTTTAAAAAAATAAATAAATAAATAAACAAGAATGAAGTCTTGTCATCTGCAGCAACATGGATGGATCCAGAAAGTATAATGTTAAGTAAAATAAGCAGTCAGAGAAAGATAAATACCATGTGATTTCATTCATATGTGGACTTTAAGAAACAAAACAAAGGAAAAAAGAAACAAACCAAAAAAAGACTCTTAAATATAGAGAACAAACAAATGGTTGCCAGAGGGGAGGTGGGTGGGAGGATGGGTGAAACAGGTAAAAGGGATTAAGAGTAAACTCATCGTGATGAGCACTGAGTAATGTATAGAATTACTGAATCACTATATTGTACAATTGAAATTAATTTAGCACTATGTTAATTATACTGGAATTAAAATAAAATTAAAAAAACATTAAACTAATGTACTATATGCTGGCTAATTGAACATAATAAAAATAAATAAATAAACAATAAAAAATAGATTTTAAAATGAAAAATATCACAAAAAGCACAGTATACACACGGCTATTAAAAATAATTCCTCTGAATTCTCTTCCTTTATATGAATCTCTTCCCCAAGCAGGCGGGGTAAGAATTTGCACCAATTGTGAAGAAACATTCCTGAAAAAGAACTAGTAAAGTCACTTTAAAAAGTTTTAATGATCTCATCATTCCATTTACTGTAATGTATCACTCACCTTCATTTCTAAGAATGAGTTTGTATTTACTTCATATATTTAAATGAGTTACCTGCCACTTGCAATTATGACACTCAGACAAAATGGAAAGCTACAAACATGGTGAAGATCGATGGTATTAAACATTTTTTGGAAGGAGAACCTTGATTTTCTCATGAAATAGTATGCACCAATGGGCCAACACTTAAATAAAATGACTCCTTCCAGACATAGATGAAGATTTAGGAGGTAAGATTATAGTCCAGATTTTTTTCATACCTCCCACTTGTACATTTAATGGGAATTAATTTTTTCTCATTTAATGAGAAATATGAAGCTAATTCAAGTATATTTCTCTCATTATACATGGTGTCATAGGACTTGGGGCATGCAAAATCCAGAGTGCAGATTAACCACAGGGACATTCCCTACCGTGTTCATGAACTATGGAGGAACTCTTTCAGGGTATGAGCTTGGGAATTTTATTTACAAGGTCAACTGGTATTAATTCAGCTACATTCTCTGAAGACTCGACAGAGTCATAAAGTAGTGAGCTCTTTAAGAAAAAGAAATGTGTTGGGGTGCCTGGGTGGCTCAGTCGGATTGAGCCCCATGTAAGGCTCCGTGCTGGGTGTGGAGCCTGCTTGAGTTTCTCTCTCCTTCTCCCTCTACCCTTGCCCTCCCCTCTCTCTCTCTCCTTCCCTCTCTTAAAGAAAGGAAGAAAAAAAAAGAAAAAGAAATGTGTTCACTTTGTTTCTATATTCCTTGAATTTATGAATTCATGTGTGATTTAATGGATAAATAAAGGATAAGGGTGAATAAATACAAAGAATGCAATGATTCATCTCTAATCGCTGCTAATAAGGAGTTAGCTAGCATTTCTACTCCTGTGAACATTAAAACCATATAAATCTATATCCTGCTTTAGGATATAGATTAACTGTAAAATTACACATTTGAAAATTTCGTACGTGTTTTAAATTTAAGCGGGTAGAGAAGTGCATTACTCAGAACCAGAAAAGGCTCACTACTGGTGTATAAAATATCATGTTGTTAATTTGTTCATCTGTTTTATGTTTATATAAATATTTGTAATTTATCTATATCATTTGTGCATGTGCACATACACTATAGCATATGCCTTTATTTATATTCCCATCTTATTCCAAAAGAATTTAAAAGAGTTAATAGAACATTACATGCAATATCAGGTTAAAAACAAAAATTGGGGGTGCCTGGGTGGCTCAGTCATTAAGCGTCTGCCTTTGGCTCAGGTCATGATGCCAGGGACCTGGGATCGAGCCCCGCATCGGGCTCCCCACTCCGCGGGAAGCCTGCTTCTCCCTCTCCCACTCCCCCTGCTTGTGTTCCCTCTCTCGCTGTGTCTCTC
This sequence comes from Mirounga angustirostris, assembly GCF_029215605.1. NCBI lineage: Eukaryota > Metazoa > Chordata > Mammalia > Carnivora > Phocidae > Mirounga > Mirounga angustirostris. Next base: position 64,076,673 of record NW_026991717.1, on the reverse strand, counting down.
TCTGTCAAATAAATAAATAAATAAAATCTTTTAAAAATAATTAGATTTAAAAAGCAAAAGAAATACATGGGTGGGTAAAAGGTATCAGTTAGGACTAAGGCTGAAAGATTGGCTGGCTTGGAGGAATGAGATATGACATAGAACAGAGAAACCCATGGGTCAATGCTAGCTTCCACGTTTACTCTGAGGGTTTAGCATTGCCTTGTGCAGTAATTCAGAGTAAGGTGAGATCAGAGTCCATTTCTCCCTGCTTACAATTTGTTATTGCTTTTCTTTTCCCTTGCCTGTGTTCTTTGAGCCAGCAACACTTCAATAAAGGAGAAAATATTTTTATTGTTAGTGATTCTTTCTAGAAATTCTCCCTTACCTAGCTTACTCATCTCATTAATATTATCACTAAAACAAACAAACAAAAAAAAAGAGCATACTCTCCAGCTGCCATTTAAATACAAAGCTGGGAATGATTAAAGATATTTCTAGTGATAAGAAATGGTTTCACTGTCTGGAGATGTTAATCAGAAAGGCAAACAATAATCCCCAAAGAAGACATGTTCACCTCGGCACCCTGAGGCTCCTGAAACTAAAGCCAATCTTACTGCTCAAAGAATTGGGTGTTGTGTGAAATTAGAGTGTGTGGGGGTAGGGTACTGGGGAAGGTCAAACAGAAGCAGAGAGCAGAGAATGCAAAGTCTTTCAAAAGTCTGAATCTCCAAACTGAAGGAATCAAATTGTGGGTCACTGGTTCAGCTTCTTTGCATGACCTTGAAGAGTCTGAATTCAGGATGAAACAGGACACTTGTGGGTCTGCCCAGACTAGGGTTCCTTTCACTGCTCCCCACTCAGCTGCCCTGGAGGTACCAGGCAGCTGTCATTTCCAAACACACCCTTGGATCCACTGCTTACTTTGATAGTGGGAAGTGGAAAGTGAGAAATCTCTCTGGGCTCCTATTCACTTTAAACTGGTCAGACCAGTGAAGGGAAAGTAAGGGGGTTTACTTTGTCTCCCACCCGTCCCTGGTGGTTAAGCAGTTTAACAGAAAGCAAATCCCACTGACTCACAAATATCCAAAGCACAAAGCAGACCAGAGCTCAAGTCAATTCTGCAGATCATGGTATAGAAAGCAGTATCAAAGACTGTTATTCTCTGAGCGTGGGATCAAGGAGCAGGTCAGCATGGTGAGGGGAAATGGCAGACAGGGTTCCTTTTCTCAACACTGTGACCACTATAAAACTGCAAAGTATTTCTCTAACTTTTAAGGCCTCAGGACACTGGAAATTCTAAAAATGCTGCTCTGTGGAGGCATTTTATTCTCAAAGAGAGAGAGCAAACATTGACTTCCTTTAAAACATAATCAAGAAAATCAGCAAAATGTTGAATAACCAGAAAGGTCAATAAGCTTCAAAACAGTCTGTGTGTGCAGTGTTCAGATTTGATTTCAGAGGGATGTATAAGTTGCACTTGCATCTGGAAAGCAGTGTGGGGAACTGAGAAGAGCGCTAGACTTTGGAATTAATATCTCATCTCAGTTACTGGCTAGCTAGTTCTTGTCACGGGCAAGTCATTTCACTATTCAGAGTCTCAATTCCTTTTTTTTTTTTTTAGAGTAAGGACAGAGTTGTTAAAAGAGCATTAAATGGGAAAATGTAGGTCACAATGCCCATCAAATTTTTTGGCACCCAGTTTCTCAGATGAAACCGAAGCAGACAATGCTGGGTTAGAGGTAACCCAGTGGGCCACTTGGTGCTTACTTCAAATAACACCATGAGGCCATGGCATAAACCTGGCCTGTCCTTCTAAAACTATATGCTGCTTTCTCCAACTCCAGCTCCTTTAGGGGAAGGGAGGGGCCAAGGGTTTGATAGTGAGTTCACACTTAACAATGGGAGGGAGAAGGTGTGGTGAGGTTGATTCTGAAACCAGGGCCCTTTACTGCAACATGCCTTCTGCTGCATGTGCCAAAAAAATCTCACATTTACACTCATGGAATCCTTCTCCTCAAGAATAGTTAGCGGTGGGCTGCTTTGGCACTCCTAATCATGCAGAACTCATATGGTTCATCCTAGTATGACAATGACTTTCTAGCTACATGCTTAGGCAGTAAAACATGGTGGTGACAAGCATAGGTTTTAAAGCTGAGTCTAGAAATGTAAACTTGGTTAAATTTTTAATTTTTCTAAGACTTTTTCATCTGTAAAATGGAAATAATAGTAATATTACTACTTATAATATATAATAATAGCACCTACCCAATAGGGGTATGGTAAGGATTATGGAGATTAATAAATTTCAGTTGCTTGGCACCTGCCTGGCACATAGTAATTAGTGGAAGAATTCTGACTACTATTAACATTACAGAGGCCAAGGGTTGTGTGATTGGGATCACTATTAGGTATGGGTACATATAGCAAAAATGTGATGCACTAAATTTTTTCTAAAATTGGCTTTAATGATATCTGAAATAGAACAACAAAAGCTGATTACACATTACCTAAAATTCTGCATTATTATACAGTAAGAGCTATGATTTTCTTCAACTACCAAACTTTCAAAGTAAGCCTAAAATGAGAGACCAGACTCCAGATATTTCTATATTCTTGAATTTTGCTTTAACTTAATTGGGAACTCATTCATATTTTGATGCAATATAGTGGATATGAGGCTTCTCCCAATGAATAACACAAAGGATTTAGTTATAGGAAAGAAGTAAAAACACAAAACAACTGCACTGTAATCATCCACAGGCAGAGGCTGTATGATTTTTACCCTTGGGTACCTGATAAATTCTGTTTTTTGATGACATCAATAGAAGTCAAAACAGTATTAACTGTTGAGCAGAAGAATGGAGAGCAGCAATCACCTATGACTACCCAATACTAATCACCTTTACTACACTCCTAGCATTTTGAAGGCTAAAATGGGGAAAATGGGTCATTTTTTAAAAATGGCAAGGCCATTGTTGATACTAGAAGAAACTCTCTAGTGATGAGTCAGGATGGCAAAGGCAAAGAATAGTTTGTTTTTGTGGTTACTAACATGAATGCTGAGGGGGCTTCACTGTAATTTCCTCTGTGGCCATGAAGAAGCACTGTGCACAAAGCCTTGAGTGACAAACACAGTAAGCCAGGTCTGCCTTCACAGCAAACGCCATTCCTATGAAGAAATTTCTAGGATTCTTTGTGAAGAATCTGAGGGCATCGCTGAATAAGCTGCTGGGGCTTTAAACACAAGTTGGTATCATAATGTTCACTAAAGACTCTCTGCTGTTCAAAGAGTCTCAAGGAACTTCTTTGTGTTAATACTTGTCCTCCAAACTGAGGAAAGGGCATGCCAGGAAGGTTTTAGACAATTTTTACTCACAGCAGAGAAGATAAGTAGTCTGGCAAATACTTTCACCTATTCTACTTTTCTTCTCCTAATACATGTGGAAAGAACATGACACTAATATTTAGCAAAGCTGGTCAACACACATTCTGACTAGTAACTGTGGAATAGCTTGACAGCTAATGATAACAAAATGTTACACTGTGTTACTCTCTAATATCCAAAGGAATGGTCCCAAATATGACTGTGTGTTCTGCCTCTGTGTTGCATTCACTCCCAAGGTATCCATCCAACTACAGTGAGTCAGCACCACATCTCAGGCATTCCCATCAGCCTTTGGTGTGAACAGTGAGAGCTTTAGTATTTTTTCTCCAAATGAAGAAACCTACATTAACACTCACTTCGCCAAAATCATTATTGGAGACCTATCACCAGTGGGAAGGATAAGCAATCGTTAGCTTAAATATCATCATATACTTTCATGAGAGCTTTCCTTTTTTATGAAAATGCTGACAAAGGATAGGCTTCTGCTGGACTACTCATCCAGTCCACATGTACTTATACATTTAAAGTGTAGCATCACTTCCTGACAGGATGTCTTGGCTGTAATAAACTAAGGGAAACTCAGGCAGGATATCTGACAGTAAAAGAATATCCAGAACTCTAGTTAATTAGGCTGTGAAAAGTTACTGCCTGTCTGGGGACATTCTTTATCTATGACCTATATAGGAGTGAAATGTATATGTTTTCATTCTAAATGTGACAAAACAGTGATTTCTTTAGGAAATAGAAAAGACTAAGATTGAGACATTTGGCTTTCCTCTTGAGGAAGAGTATGGTTCCCAGGGGCAGGAACCATGGCAAAGCTATATCCATGTCCAGAAAGTACAGAGCTGCTGGCAAGCCACCAAGTCAGCCAGAGACTCGGTGGCTAGAAAGGAGCCATTGATAAGGAGCTGGTAGGAATGAACATGAGGACAATGGTATTTGGCCATCACCACAGTGAGGGAATTAAAAGGAATGAATGTATCTCTCTCTGTCAAATAAATAAAATCTTAAAAAAAAAAAAAGCATCCCCTATTGTGTCAGAGTTTCTGATTTTAGTACAGGATGTAGCCTTGGAAATTATACTAAAAAACAAAAATCCACAATTAATCTCATGTACAGCTATTACTGAGAAACTCTGAATTATGTATCTATGTAAAAGGAAGCAGAATAAGTGTGACATTGCTCTGATAAGATCCTCAAAATTCTTATCTAAGAGAAACAAAGGAAATGGACTGTTTTTTTCCTAGTATATGTCATATAATTTAAAAAATGTCAAACTAAGTGAATCCCCTGGTGATAACAGATGCAGTAGCTCTCTCCATCTTTCCTCTTTAATATAGTTTTATCTAAAAAGAGGAACCATTGACATGAAAGATCCAGCAGAACCACCGAGTTCCAGGCTGACATTTATCCAAATAAAAACTGACTCTCATAGCAATTACATACCCTGCCGCTCGCTCTTCATCAGAAGTTCTACTATAATTCCTCCTTCATTGTTTGCTAAGAACAATTGAGGATGGGGAAAGAGCTAGAATGAGGAAAGACAAAATGACAATTCCAAGCAATTCAGCACTGGGAAGAATTAAGCGGAAAAAACTGATCTTTATGCCACCTCTTGTTTTACTTCTAATTCTAGAAATAAACATATAACAGTAAAGAAAAGAGATAATAAATGCTCCTGTACGCATTATTCAACTCAAAATTACCAACTTATCTTCAATCTTGTTTCATCACCCCACATATTCTTTTCACTATACACACTGCATTATTTTGTAGCAAATCTTAGACATTGTTTTATTGTTCTATTGTACTATGAACTTGTAAAAGATGAAAACTTTTAAAACAGAACCACAAAACACTTAAACTGCATTGTATGTTTCCTATTGCTGCTGTAACATATTACCACAATCTTAGTGGGTTAAAACAACACAGATTTATTCTCCTATAGTTCTCAAGGTTGTAAATTGGAGATGGGTCTTAAGGGGGCTAAAATCAAGGTGTCATTAGGGTTGGTTCCTTTTTGAGGCTCCAATGGGAGAATGCATCTCTTGCCTCTTCCAGCTTCTCAAGTCTAATGGCATTCCTTGGTGTCTGGCTACATCACTCCAACCTCAGCTTTGGTCATATTGCCTTTTCTTCTTTGACATTCTTGCCTCCCTCTTCTGAGGATCCTTATGATTACATTTAGGATATACCCTGATAATCCAGGATACTATTTAGCTTGATTACAACTGCAAAGTTCCTTTTACAATATGAGGTAATGCATTCACAGTTACCAAAATCTAGGACATGGATATCTTGGGGTAAAGAAAGGTCATTATTCAGCCCACCAGACACACTTAAAAATCAACAATAGTTCCTTAGTATCATCAAAAATCTGGTCAGAATTCAAATCCCCTTGGTCATCTCACAGTTTTTTTGGTTTGAATTTATTTTCAGGTGGTTTGACTAAGTCAGTACACAATCAAAGTCCATATGCTATAACTGATTGTCTCTTTTAATCCACAGAGTTTTTCTTACCCTTACTCCCTACCACCTTGCAATTTATTTCGTTAAGGAACTGGATTGCTTTAGCTGTTGAGTATCCCACATTCAGGATTTTGCCTATGGAGTCATTTAACACATTCATTCCTTTGCCTACTTCTCCCCATAAACTAATAGATCAGTAAGCATGACCAGATCCAGGTTGTATTTTTGACAAAAAGATTTCATGATGCCTCTCATTCCATTTAAGCATTATTCTTTACATCCCTCTTTCTCTGACCTCTTTCTCTCCAAGAAGATTCTGTTATATCCTGGCAGTCATTACGCTTTAATATGAATTAGCTTAAAGGCTCTAGTACAGAGCTTCAACACAGATTTTGACTTTTATTTTTGGTCTACCCAGCCCCAACAATAAAATCCTAGAGGTTTCAGTCATTCCAACCACATCGCCGAGTTGACACTGTTACTGACTAGAGTGATTCAGATTTTCACCCAGAACAGTTCTAGAAGAAATTCATCTATTAATTGTATAGACTCAGCCTAAGTTTGAGGAATGACCTTAGGTCCCAGGATAACTCATGTGTTACCTCTTCAGAGAATCAATAGGTGAGACCACATTCATGACAAATTCAGGCCACAAGGGAATACTAGGAAGCAGAGGATGTGGCCTCTTGAAAGAGAAAAGAGATTCAGAAATTAAGGTACTAGCAAGAAGCAATACTTGGTCAATGTTGACTCTCTGTCTTTCTGTCCAAGTCCTCATAATCAGATAGCTGACCTCAAGAATTAGATAAAAGAGGAGGTAACTACAAGACAGAAAAAAGTACTCACAGCTTATCAGGACAGGAAAACTAGGATTTATAACTACTTCCACATTGCTGATTTAAAAAAAGGAAGAAAAGAAAAAAAGGAAAGGCACCTGATTTGAAAAGACAAGCAGACTTTTACAGCCATATAATGTGGGATAAGGACTGAATTATTTCTCCTGAGTTTGGCAGCAAACTCTACCACTAACTAGCTATGTGATTTGGGGGCAGACTTTTAAATGTTCTGGATTATTGGTCATCTTTAAAATGCAGGTGTAGACTAGATACTCTCTAAAGCCCCTTCCAGATATTTTTTTCCAGTGCATGTCATTGCTAATGTTAAACATAAAATGTACATTCATTCGTTGATCTCATGCACTTCATAGAATTTTAACGGTGAGCAGATTTAAAAATATGCCTTTGCATAACACTTCAACTGATTCTTACAAGCATGCAGATTTCCCTCACAGGCCCTACCCCCAAGGGAGGCTGAAACACACTAAAATATCTTAACACAGGTGTGTTGTTCTTATCACCTATTCCTGCCCATTTCTCTCTCTTGCTTTACTCCAGAGGTTGTGGGCATACCTGGCATATCATTGGTATAAACAAGGACTGCAAAGACACTGTCAATACTTTCATACCGAAAACACAAATGACTGGCACTTGAGAAAATGGGGTACAATGCAGCCATAAGGACTCATTCACATTACCCTATTTGGTGACTGCCAATTTTGTTAGAATGAGAGAAGAATGGGAATGAGGAACATTCCATTTAAGGCCATTTCTTCTATAATCCCTGAGAAGCATTAAAAATAGAAATGTTTGCATTCCTGCCAATCAATTGAATAAAATCATCATGTGGGCAAAGTGAAGGGTTGATTGGCAGTAGTAGTAATCAGTATGCAACTTGGGCAATTCAGGTATAACATGATAAGAACTCAGGAAGACGGGTCGTTACAAGCACGACTGCTTCTCTGACAGCACCTACACAATGGGCAAATAGATCATGAGGTAGGGGGATCAGTAGGAGAGTCAAACCCAATACATTTATTTTAAAATAATCATTTGGGGCGGACATAAATAGTCTCTCCACTTTTCATGGTACAGTCCATGCATTGTGCTCTACATGAAATAAAGATCAGATGGTTATTGAAAACACGTGAATCCCTCCCAATGTGGTTAGAGTAACATATGGTTTCAATAACCAAGTAGTATTTGTTTAACATACAGTGACTTTATTATTAAATGTGGTATGATTATTTAATTTAAATGTCAAATATTGAAACCAGTCTGGCTAAAGATTAACAGCTAATACCTACTTAATGTTAAATATTCAACAAATGCTTTTTAATACAGAATTACTTCTTAACTGCTTCAGGCCTAGAGATTTTCTTCCAACTTACCTTATTATTCCACAGTCCCTACGTGTTAAAACCTTAGGATCGCACTGCCTTAGCACTACAATGTCCTTACAGAGCTTTCAGCCCGTGCCTTTGTCCTTACCCACAGAGGAAAAAAAGGAGACCCAGAGAGGCAGGATAATCTATTAGAAGTTTTAGTAACAGTTTTCTACTTTCCAAGCCAGTGCTTTTTATGACACCACACTGCTCATCTTATGAAGAATTAATTACAGGAGGATCAGAGACTCAACATTTCCTGAAATAAATCTCCGTAAAACCAGTACATGGCCAGTACAGAGCAATTTTTCCTTCCTCATCTATGTCCTTCCCCCGCTGCCCCCGCCAATATTTCCTCATGGTGGGACCAGCAGCTCCTTCCTGGCTTAGTGCCTAGAACATGAATTCTATTCCGCAGTCCTAGAGATGAAGAAATTTCCTACCTCAGATCAAGAATGGAACTGAACTCAACTGTCTTACAAAGGAAGAGTGGCGCCAAGTATTGAAAATCCAAGGTGGGGAGCAAAATCATGGCAGGGGAAGCCAAGAATTTCCAACCTAACAGCAGGTCAGGATAAAGCAGGGAAGCCTGTATATACCTAGGTGTGACTGTGATTTGTGTGTGGCTGAGGCCAAGGGTGGAGGGGCCCACCGAAACTTGAGCTGAGCTGAATAAGTGAAGAATCTGGTATTCTATAAATGGGAGTTCCCCAAACCTCTCACTCACTCTCACCCCTCCTTGCTAAATTGAATGTAGGAACGAGGCTTACTCAAGTATTTTTAGAGTGGACAACCAGAATGGTGAGCTTCCCATGGCTCATCACATAAAAACCCATATAATAATTGGGCTCATTCTACCTGGAGCAAACAATAGAAAAGTGTTTGAGTATGTAGTATGTGTGGTGTGTCTTTGTGCACTGCAGGGTGAGGAAGAAAGAAGGGAGTTGCTGCTTTAGGACTATCTTCACATATTTTCTCTGTCTTGTGGAACTAAAAACAGACCATTTTCTGTATAGCTCAAATAGAAGAACTAATCTCAACAGTAAGAAATATACAGAAGCTGATGCTGCTGATAATCAGAAATATTTTTTAACTATCGGAGTTGCTCAGTGATGGAATGGTAGGAACAGACAAAGTTGTAAGCTCCTAGTTACTGAAAATTTTTTTTGACACTTTTTTACTGTTATGTTAATCCCCATACATTACATCATTAGTTTTAGATGTAGTGTTCCATGATTCATTGTTTGTGCATAACACCCAGTGCTCCATGCAGAATGTGCCTTCCTCAATACCCACCACCAGGCTAACCCATCCTCCCACCCCCCTCCCCTCTAGAACCCTGTTTGTTTTTCAGAGTCCATCGTCTCTCATGGTTCATCTCCCCCTAGTTACTGAGAATTTTTGAACAAGGAGACACTGAACTGCCCAGGGCAAACCTTCAGTGAAGTGATCTCTGGATATCTTTTCTGTTTCAACTCAAGTTTCCATAAACCTGCTATATAAGCTTTGGATTCATTTTTCATGAAGCAGCATTTCCCTGCAGATCCCTCAGGTATGATTTCCTTTGGAAAAAAGCGGTAAAGCCAAGAGGTATAAAAGGGAAATAGAGAAAAAGAAGAGGAGAGCCTGAAAAGGAGGAATTGGCCTAAAACAAGGAAGAAGAGTAGACTTGCTCAGTTACCAGTAGATAAATGTGTCATAGTTCCTATGGTGATATGAGAGAAGAAGGCAGAGCTAGGACAAAGTGCACTGGATTAGGGTACAAGTCAGAGGCAGGAGGGTAGAGCTCTATGTAACTCAAATGTCAGCTGGGGCATCCTCATACTTCAGAGATCTTATTAAATTTGAACAAAATAGCAATTGCCCACAGCTCTTCCCCTCATTTCTGTGCATTCCCATACCGACTTAGGAAACAAGGGTCAGCCTTGATATGATCTCTGGTGACCTTTTTTGGACAAATACTGTGAGGTCTAGATAAACAGCTTTCGTTTGCATGTGAAATTTTTCCTAACAGAGCACTATGAAGATGGAAGAGATAAGTGATGGCCAGAGTAAGGTTTCCTTCTCAGGGCTGGGAATGTTGGGGGGGAAAATATAATTACTTCATCAAACCAGGCCATGCTTCTAAACTATTGGCAATGGTCCTAAGAATAGCTGCAGGAAAATCATGAAGAAGGACCTAACACTTATTACAGGAAAATCAGGAGACATTTCTTATAAAACTGTCAGAAAATAAACTATAATCTGGAGACTTTTAATATATCTCTTCTCCCCCATATATGTGGTCATATAATATCTTTTCCACCATCAAATTTAGTCAGTGGGCCCTTACATTTTTTACCAGTTGCAACCTATGTTGTAACTTTTAAAGACCTTCATTCAAAATGCAAAACACCAGACTGACAAGTCTCATCAATTGGGAGGTATATTGCCTCTACATTGGTTGTCGATGTAATTTTACTTCTAAAATGCTATGATGACAGGAGGCAGTTAAATAAAAACCAGACCTGCTGACTGCTCATCAAGGAAACGACTCATGCTGAGAGTGAGGGTTCCTTTACCTCCACTATGTTTATACATGTCTCCTCCTGGGCTCAGGGCTCTGAGATCTGCCTCTAAATGTGGTAACATGGAGCAGAATTTTCCTGACTGGCTGGTAACTAAGCACTGAGTGTTGAGCACTGATTTCAAGTTCATGGCATTCTTGTCTGCTGTCCCCGGTATCCCCCATCACCATCCGAAAGAATAGGGAGGAATTACTCAACATCTTTCCTTCCTTCAGTACAAAAAGCACATTATTTCTTATCCTCTTCCCATAGAAGAAAGGAAGCTTTTCCCACCATTAAGATAAATTCACAGTAGATTATTTAAATAAGCATAGGCTCTAATCTCTTCCCAGTTCATATCAGCTTCCTGCTCTGATTTCTAAGACCATAAGCTCTTGAGGTTGAACTGGAGCACTTATTACTTCTTTTTTTTTTTTTAAGATTTTATTTTATTTATTTGACAGAGAGAGAGAGAGAGATAGCTAGAGAGGGAACACAAGCAGGGGGAGTGGGAGAGGGAGAAGCAGGCCGGGCAGGGAGCCCAATGCGGGGCTCGATCCCAGGACCCTGGGATCATGACCTGAGCTGAAGGCAGACGCTTAACAACTGAGCCACCCAGACACCCCTGGAGCACTTATTACTTCTTAAGGGCCAGATCCACATATATTCTTCTTGTGGGAAGAACTTACATTTTAGGGGCGCCTGGGTGGCTCAGTCAGTTGGGCAGCTGCCTTCGGCTCAGGTCATGATCCCAGGGTCCTGGGATTGAGCCCCACATCAGGGTCCCTGCTCAGTAAAGAGCCTGCTTCTCCCTCTCCCTCTGCCTGCCGCTCTGCCTACTTGTGCTCTCTCTCTGTCAAGTGAATAAATATATATATATATATATAAAGAACTTACATTTTAGATTATGAACACTCAGCCTCCTCTCCCAAATCCAAACCAAAGATCCAAAATGGGCTATTGCCCACTGGACTCCCTGCCCTCACTCTGCCACCACGCATAGGTTCACATATGCCACCAATTAAAGGAAGCATACCCTGAAAAAGAACAGAAGTGTATTGCTGTGGTTTTCCTTCTATCCCTCTCATGAGGCCCCATTATTTTGTTCAGCTTTGAGTCACACAAGTCTTGACACCTTGGAAAACTGTTTTGTGACAAGAAAACAAAAAATAGAATTCTGAGAGACCTCCAAAAAATATGAGGAGCAGTTGAAGGAATCGGGGATGATTTTTTTTGGAGACCAGAAGTTTTGATGGGGTCAGGATAGCTAACTGACTTTACAGAGCTAAAGAATTATTTGCTGTGACTCTGAAGGGTATGGTTAAACCAATGGAAAAAAGCTCCAGGTGGGTTTGAGGATAATTTTGGCTTCATATGAAAATTTAAAAAAAAACATAATAACAATTAGAGATGTTTAAAGAGGCAGTAATAAGCTGCTTTAGAAGATAGAGCATTTCATGTTCCTGCAGATACAGTTGTCAAGCAGATGGCTTTAAAAAAGAAACAAGAGATCAACTGTTTATGTTCAGACAGTTTGAACACATGCCGTATGCTTTAAAAATCAAAGAAGATGAAGACTTTGTGACATGAAGACCATTGGTGTGATGGGGCGGAAGCTAGACTGGGTTGGAGGGAATGGGGAGGAACAATTTGATTTCAGCATCTGAACTTGTCTCAGGCCTCTGGAACTCTGCACAGATTCCTAGAAACAGAGGCTAAAGCAAAAGCTCACATGCTATCCCTTTTTTGAGGAGTATGGGGAAGTGGGGAATATGGCACAGAAAAAAGAAGAGCAAAGGTAATGATGTGCCTACGCCATGTGGCCCCTGCTTGGCAGCAAGCATAGCTGATGGTTTAACCGGGCAGGATACCATCATAGAGACAATCTGAGATCAGACTGTCCATGAGGCAAAAGAGAGAAGAGTCTGTCCCATTCCCTGCATTCCATCACTCAAGGTTGGCTTCATGGAACTCCTGCACTTTCAGGCAGTGTCTCTGGGCTATCCAGAAAAGGGCTACGGAAGCTACAGCCCACAGGAAAGTCTGGTGAGTGTGCAGGAACAGCATTCTTCTTTGCCCTGTAGCGGGTCAGGATGGCAGATGAGCTGGCTCCACAGCTACACAAACAGCATGGAAGACACTCGGGCTAGAGCCAGAGCAATTATGTAAATGGAGGACAGGGAGGCAGGGAGCACCCAAACTGTGTCCAACATAGCCCCCACTCCAGATTCATAGCACTGTCTGTGAACATGGATGTGGTCTTTGGTCAAATCTACTCTGCCCTCCATGTGCTGCAGCTATGGGAATTCATGCTAGAAGAATGACTTTTTTTTTTTTTCCCTAAGACAGAGATACCCAGACATACCAGGCTAGAGAGTGGGTGACAGGTCATCCATGCCTCTCACACCTCCAACTGACAAGGGAAAAAACCCCTTCTCAGAAATAATTCTCCTAGACCCCAGAGAGGGCAGAGGCCTCTTCCTCTTCTTCCTGATTCAGAAATTATTCTTTCTGACATCCTGTTGGAGGAGGTACTTCATAAGACTCCTAAACTATTTTTCCTGGGGCTGGTTAAGTTTGTAGAGAAACTATATTCTGGGCCAGGCTCATTTTAAGAGATGAGTATCTGGAGCTTAATTTCATTTTGCAGACACATGATTCTGTCCTCTTCCTACTTATTACAATCTTGATTTTTCTTTTTTTTTTCTTTTTTTTTAAGATTTTATTTATTTATTTGAGAGAGAGAATGAGATAGAGAGCATGAGAGGGGTAAGGGTCAGAGAGAGGGGCGAGGGTCAGAGAGAGAGGCAGACTCCCTGCTGAGCAGGGAGCCCGACGTGGGACTCGATCCCGGGACTCCAGGATCATGACCTGAGCCGAAGGCAGTCGCTTAACCAACTGAGCCACCCAGGCGCCCACAATCTTGATTTTTCAACTGCAGACGAAACAGCTTCACATTGAAGAAAGGGAACTTGGGAGTTCAAGGACAGGGGTGAGTAGTGGGCCTATCCCTTATTCACTGGTGATCCCGATCAAATTTCTTAAACTCTCAGGCCAGTTTTCATCTTCTAATTCTTCTATAATTCCAAATAAGTGCTGCATGAAATTGGCATGTACGTTATTATTACAGAGTCTCCCAAAGTGTGGGAGCTGAGGCAGTAGCATATGGGCACATATGCTTGGAAAGATAAATGGCGGCTACATGGATAGTCTGATTACATTGACCCTGAAAGGAAACCTTGTGAGCTTAGGAAGGCAGGTATATGGTTTTAAAGAGGCCACTGCTCAGGAAGACACCAAATCAAATATTGTACAGAATATTCCTTGATCCTGGTTCCATCGAATGGGAAAAGATACTCAGAGGCTGGAGAAAGGTATACCTAGAGGAGAAAAGACTGAGATTATTAGAAAAATACAAGGAGGCAGCTATAAGGTATGGAGGCCATTCTGTTAGGAAATTTCAATGAAAGTCATAACTAAAAAGAGGTCTTTCTTTTTGCTAATACTTCATTCACTTAACAAGTGTTTTTTTTGTTGTTGTTGTTGTACCCTGCATATGCCCAACACTGTTAAGTAATGGATAGGATATACAGAGAGTAAAATTGTGATTCTTTCCCCCAAAGTGCATGAAACCCAGCTGCTGTGTTAAGATATCATACCTGAGACAATAAAAGAGAAAAGCAACTCATAATAAAATACATGTAGTAAGCCGAGCAAAAATAGGCAATAACAGAGAAAGCTAATATAAAACAGGGCCTTCTTCCTGGGCAATGAAACAAAGAGGATAATCATAATAATAGATAATATTTATGGGGCATTTACTGTACAATAGGGTCCATTCTAAGTCCTTACATGTATCAACTCATTAATCCTCATAATAATTGTAAAATTAAGAAAGTAAGGCACAGAAAGGTTAGGTAGCTTGCCCAATGTCACGTAGCTACTGAGTGACAGAGACAGAAACCAAACCCAGGAAGTCTGACAAAGAGATCCATGTGGTGAGTAGACAAGAAACTTAAAATTTATTAGACTATTAATTACTACAGGTTGTCCTTGTGTTCTCAGAGTCAGGCACCTACTAATTAGTCAATGGTTACTTGTTGAAACAAAAGTAGCTAAACTGAACGAACTGGGAAAAGAGAGGAAAAGAAGCATCAGGGTCACCACAGTCGGTGGAACAGCAGAGGCAGAAATGGGCATGCCTCTGCCTCTGTCCCCAGGGCGAGCCCTAGGTCACATTCAGGGAAGAAGTCCAGGGCATGACACAGCTTTGTGACGCTGCAGACAAGACTGCAGAGCAGCAGCAAGTTGGTGCACAGACCAGGGCTCTGCAAGTCTCCCCAGAGAAGACGGTATTCATGTATCACAATGATGCTATGAGCAACAGGCGTCCTCTGATTTCGTGACTCGTCTTTGCTCTGCAAATACAATAAGCTACTGTAATGGCTAAAAATGTATTTTGGATTTGCAGTTCAAATGGCTAAGTAATGTGGCCTCCAGTGTTTCTCAGGAATGCTTGCCATGTTTAGACAAACCAAGAGAATAACCGGGTAACACCCTGAGATTTGGCGCTCTGAGAAACACGGACTGCCGGTGCTCTGGGCGCTTCTGCCTGACCACTTCTCACAGTTCAGAATGTTCGCACACCACATCATGAAATGGCTGAAAAAGATTCCTCCATCCGCCTTTTCAAGGGCATTCAACTCTTCCACTTCCTCACATGACCCTGTCTCACTTTGGCTGCTTTGATTTTGACTGTTTTTTCCTCCTCACCCTCCCACCCACTTCACAGAGCCCATCTTACTTTCCATCTTGTGTATACCCCAGTGAGAGAAGCCAACATTTTTTCCAACCATCAGAGTGGAACTGGCCATCAGGATAAACTTTTTCCATCTAGTAAATGTTCATCTGCTATTTTAATGTCTTAGTCATATCATATGGCTGCCACAGCCAATGCCCTCAGGGCAGTAGGCCATATTGATACAATTAGCCTACATACTCTTCCGTTCCTGGAAGTGCCTTTCCTTTATTACCCTTGAATATCCACAGTTCTTAATTTCCAAAGACAGGGCATGTAATCTAACTCCCAAATCCCACAGTGAAGAGACAATCCGGCCCCCACCCACTCGCACATTCCCAGCAAATCCCACAGACCCTGCTTCTTTACAGTTACACTGAGACTGAACTTTTCAATTATACACTTGGTTGAAGCCAACAACATTTGTTTCTACCATATCATGTTTTTAGTAATTAGAAAGTAATTCTCTGAGGCAGAGAATACATCAGGCCTGCCAAGAATGAGCTCTGCTGATGACTTCTGAGTACTATGAATGATTTTGCTGTGACCTCCATCACAAAAAAATCACTTCACTGACTACAGAGGCAGGCCATTTTTTTTTTAACTTGGTCAGCCATTTTGCCTAGCAATCTCCTAAAAGAATTTCCCTTTGAAAACCAGAATTTTTCATATGATTTATAGTCAGAACTAATTTAGCTAGAAATAACTAAGACTTTTCTGACCATTTTCTAAATTTCAAGTGTTGGAATCAGTGAAGTAGAGTGAGTTCATTACTGCTTATCAGATGGTATGAAGGTCATGAAAGAGAATCAAATGACTCTTCAGTTTGACAAACAATGGTTTTCCCAGCCCCCCAAATGATCATTTGTCCATTCCAGATATTATATTAGAGTAAGAATACGATTATTGTCAATGTATACAGGTAACTAGTGTTAGTTTCACATAGAGTTATGAAATCAAGCAAAGCTGGCCTTTAGTGTGCCTCCCATTCTTTATTTTTCAATGGCTTTCTGATATCCCTTCAACTTTCCTTTTGAGATTATATCCTAAGGTTTTCTATTAGGAAAAGTACTTTCAGAAAATACAAGAAAATGTTAAGTACTGATATTCCATTAGTGATCTTAGAAAAGTAGATTTAACCTAATGGGATTTCCGAAGGTGTATGGATGGAATTCTAGGCACTAGCCATCAGGGGGAGCAGTTGTGGTTTCTGTGGTTTCCTATGGGTGGCCCTTCCTAGTATCTGTGAAATCAGAACTCACAGTTTCCTAGTGTCCTAATTTGCCAAAATTTAGAGCTGGAGCACTAGTTACCTGAAGAAGGACAAGGCTGCAACTACTGTTCTTTAATGCTGATGTGGAGTATCTCATTGTCACTAGTAGTTAAAAATGGTCCCTGATAATGACTTCTCTTAAGTTCTGGCAAGTTTCAGGCCTATGATACCTAAATGTTGGGCAACAGTCACTAGATAGATATTACTTATAGAAGTCTGAGGTCAATAGTGAATAAGGGGTGAAGACTAAATTATTCCAAAGATGTATGTAATATTTGAGAAATTCTGAATTTATGGCAGACATTGCCTTGAAATGTAATAATCTAATTATGTATCGATAGAAGTTTTCATCATAAGGAATTCAAATATATTGCAGATATTATTAAATTAGCCTCTATAGGATCATAGTATCTAAGATTTGTTGAGTACTTCCTATGTGCCAGAAACTATAAAAACTTTACATTGTCAACTAATTTAATCCTTATGGAAATCCTAAGAAGTAGGTATTATTATTATCATTAAATAATAGAGAACTGAAACACAGAGGAATTAAGTAATTTGCCTAAAATCACAGGCAAGAATTTGAACTCTACAAGTCAGAATCCAGAGCATGAGATCTTAGTAGCTCCAAAGATCATATTAATTGCTTTAAAAAGTATCAGGTTAGGACTTTACTGAAAAATGTAAGTGGTCAAGCTGAGATGGAAGAGTAGTTTTTTAATTCCCAAGCTAGAAGTTATTTACTGGTCTAGCCCACTGAAATCTAGCCAAGGATTTCTCCTTATGAGAACAGTAAGGAGATTTCACTGACTGGGCTTTTGTTCCTCTAGCCCTGACCCCTTTTAGCCTGAGACCCCTAAAATTGGAAGTTGCTCAATTCTGCTTCCCCAGATTTTGATATTGACACAACAATCTGACTTTGCTTATTTTCCTTATTTTTCACTGACCCTATATGTATCCCACTCATCCTTAACAGACCTTGATATTAGGCCTTGGTTTTTAAATCTCCTCCTTTTATTCAGTGTTTTAGGAAAGACATTCTTGACTTTGGACCAAACATCACTATTATTAACTCAGACCTGAGATACTTCTGGTATATAACATTATTTAATAGATTTCAAATACTCAAAATTGGAATTTCTTTAACCTGATCATACATCAGAATCATGAAGCTTTTAAAAAATATGGATTCTGAAAAAAACACAACCTTGGGATTGGCAAAGGTTTCTAAAATAATAAACAGAGAATATTAAATATAGAGCTAAAATAGGTAAGTTGGACAACATAAAAATTAAGAACTTCTGTTAATCAAAAGTCACCACTGGGGAATAAAAAAGAGAAGTGACAGTAGAAGACATTTTCAGTGCATATAAAGTCAAAGAATTAATACAAATAAGTAAGAAGAGAGACCACCAGTACAAAAATAGGCAAAAGATTTGATCAGGGTTTTTACAAAGGAAGGATATCCAAATGATCAAAACTATGAAAAGGTTCTCAACATTCATGACAGAAACTCAAATTAAAATCATGATGAGATGCAACTAACACCCACTAGGATAGCTAAAATTAAGACTTATATTACCAAGAATGGGGAAGGATGTAAAGCAACTGGACTCTTGTTTACTGTTGGGAGTAAACTGGTAGATCCACTTTGGTAAACTGACCAAATCTGCTAAAGCTGAGCACATGCATACCATCTGACTGAGCAGTTGTGTTCCGAGGTATAGACTCAACAGAAACGCATATATTTTCACCAAAAGATATGCACAAGAATGTTCACAGCAGTACTATTTATATAAGGAAAAAAACTAAAAAAAGTCAACTACAGAGAAATGGATTAATAAATTACGGTATACTCCTACAACAGAATAAGGAAACAGGAATGAACAATTACCACAGAAAATAAGATGTATGAATCTTGCAAAAGAAGATTCTAAGCAAAAGAAGCCAGAAACAATGCATACTGTATGAACCTATTTGCATAAAATTCATAAACACACCAAGATAATCTATGGGGTTAGAAGTCAGGACTGTGATTATTTGGGGGAAGATAGTACCCGGATGCAGTAAGGGACAGAGCTAGTAATGTTCTATTTCTTGTTCCAGGAATATTGGTTACATGAGTGTTTACACTTTGTGATGATTATTTGAACTATGTGCATTTAATTTCATGAACTTTTCAATGTGTTATTCTTTAACAAGAAGTTTACCTAAAAAAAAGTACATTTCCCTGGGGCTTTTCTTCAGGCCTAGTGAATCAGCAACTTCTGGGTTAGAGCCCAGGGAATTTTGTTATTAAAATATCCCCGTTATTCTGATAAACAATTAGTTTGGGCAACAACTAAGAGTGACTCCTGGAAGAGCAAAATAATAAATTAAAAATTTAAGGCCAAGAGGTTTATTTCACACAGAAATATTTCTAGATATTCTAGAAAACAAGTAGACCAGTGAAGAGTGCACTTCACTCATAAAAAGTCACATGCCCCACCTAGGTGAGCAGACAGAATACAGATGATGTGGGTCCCTACTTCAGTCCAGTAAGTGCCACCTGCCCTCTCCCTCAACTGCAGACCACAGCTCCATGTGGGGAAAACTGTACAGCCATGGAATGTCACCAGAGAACCCCCTTACCTACATTCTTGTCCTGATGAGTCATTCAGTAAATACAGTAAATAACCTTTATGTCGAATCTCAGCCCCTGAAATCACAGAGCAGACCCACTAACTTCAAGGGGAAAAAATCCTTCCTTCCCTCCTTCTGTGGTGGAAGTAACTCTGTCGTCAGCTCCAGGAGTCTCTCCGTGCCAAGTGAGAGCATTATGGGGTTTCCGGTAAAGAGAGGTTCACTTGTTTGGATCAAGTTAGACTGATGCGAATTTTGAAAAGGCTGAACGATTTTGTAATGCTATCTGTTTAACATTGCTGCACTATGTTATCCTGACAAAGAGCTGTGCAAAGGCTCAAAATAAAATCAACCAGTTCTGGGGCGCCTGGGTGGCTCAGTCATTAAGCATCTGCCTTCAGCTCAGGCCATGATCCCAGGGTCCTAGGATCGAGTCCCGCATCGGGCTCCCTCCTCCGTGGGAAGCCTGCTTCTCCCTCTCCCACTCCCCCTGCTTGTGTTCCTGCTCTCGCTATCTCTCTCTGTCAAATAAATACACAAAATCTATAAATAAATAAATAAATAAATAAATAAATAAATAAATAAATAAATAAATAAATAAATAAATAAATAAAATAAACCAGTTTCACTCTTCCACGTTGGGAGAAGAAAAAGGTCCATGAACACGCTAGTCATTAAGATGTTATCTCTTCCAGAAAAATGACAAAACCATCATGATATGTGCTTTATTGTTGGGCTGAACTGGATTTAATCCCAGCACTGCTAATTACTATACTTATGACCTTCCTAAGTCTCAATTCACTCTAGTAAAGTAAGTATAATCAAACCTATTTTAGAGAATTATGTCAAAATTAAAAGATATTTGTGTAAACTACTTAGCATAGGCCTAGCACACAGTAAAGGCTCACTATGTCTTGCATTTATCTTGTCACCTTGAGGGTTTATTCTTTATTCTTGAAAATGAAAACAATGGACTATTTTGAAGAAAATTGCCACGTGAACCATTTTAATTGCTGACTTTTTGATTTTATATAGATGAATTCCCCATTTATTTCTTCAACCTAAACCTTCTCCCTAAAGCCCAAGCTGATTTATCCATCTGTCTAACTCAACAGCTTATACTCAACTTAGTATATCCTAAATTCTTGATATCCTGTTCTTTTGCTGTTTTTCAAACTTGCATTTCCCCCAGTCTTTCCATCCCATGAGTGGTTCCACTATTTACCCTAGGAAATCAGTGAAAAACCTGACTCATCCTTAACTTCTCTTTCTCTGATACTCAGTGTATAATTCATCAAGCCATTATTATCTCTTACCTGGTATAGCTGATGCTGTTCTGCACTGCCCAGATAGCTCCCTTTAGAATCAAAGTACGCATTCCACATTACTTCCAGGGAAGTGCTGTGCAGGGAGCATCAGTCATCCCATCATTGGCCACCCCAACACTGGCACAATGTGTATATTAATGGAATAGCCAGGGTCACAAGAATGGAGGCTATGTGTGGACCCAACAGTGTAGAATTCCATTCATCAAGGCTGGTTTGCCTACTATTGCCACTGAATTCCTAGTCTGCCAGCAATAAAGACCAAATCTGAGCCCCTAAGATGGCACCATCCCTCGATGAGACAAATCAATCACATGCTGGCAAGTTAACGGCATTGGTTCCCTCCCATCTAGAAAGGGGTATGATTCACTTGAGTAGAATTAACTCATAATCTGGTTACATGTTTCTTTCCTGCCTGCATGGCCTCAGCCAATACCACAGTCAAAGGCTTAGAGAGAGTCTGATCTATCAACCTGGCATCCAGTATCACATAGTATCAGACCAGGGAATCCACTATACAGCATCAGAGTTCTAGCAGTGACACAATGACCATAAAATGCGCTTTATTGTTGGGCTGAAGTTAATTAAACCCCAGAATTGCTAATTACTACATTTGTGCCCATGGGATCCACCAGACCTATCACATGTCACAGAACCCAGAAACTTGAGAGGACTATGGACAGTCCTTGTAAAGGTGCAACTCTGGTGTCAGCTTGCAGATGAAGAAGTATGTACCTTAAATCAACAGTCATTATATGGTATCATATAACAAAAAAGGAGAATATGTGGATTTGGGGACTACATGATAGTAGTTAAATGTAGTTCTGCTTCCCTTCATTCCCAGTGACCCAATGAGAAATTTGTGTTTTCCATCAATTCAACCATAGGTTTTGTAGGTCTGGAGGTCATGTTTCCCATAGAAGGAACACTTCTACCAGGGAAATGGTTTTATTAAACCTTAAGGTATGGCCACTATTCAGTCATTTTTGGCTCCTTGGTCAACAGACCAGTAGGCAAGGAAAGAAATCAGTACCCTAGTAGAGGTAACTGAACCTGACTGTCAGAAAGAAGTAGGCTGTTTCACCACAGTGGAGTCAGGGGAGAATACACTTGACACCTACATGATCCACAGGGCACCTCTTGGTTCTAGTCTGCCCCATTTTGACAGTAAACAGCCAAGGACAGCAGAAGGGCATGATGACTAGGGCTCACACCCCTAGTAATGAGGTCTGGGTCACCCCACCACATAAACCACTAGTGTCAGCCAAGTGTGCAGAATGTAGAATGTATAGTAAGGAGGGTGAATTTCAGTTGTAGCCATGAGACCAGTCTTTTCCCGAGAAAAAGAAACAGATCAGAATCCTGGAGAAATCCTTGTTGGATGGGCTAAAGAAATAGAAAGCAAGTGGATATGGATGACACAAGGGGTAGACTGGTATTGATACCCAGAGGCCCCTTTATATTGGTAGCATGCATTCCCCTCCTTGCTGGAAGTGTGGCTTGCTGATGGCTCATGACTTAGTCCCTTTTCAGAAATCAACTTTCATTAAAGGGAGCTGTCTCACTCAAGGTTATTCCCCTTCCCCAGGGGCAGCCAACATCTAATGATTGTTTGATGAGGGATACAAAACCCCAAACCCCCTTTGCCTCAATTCCAGACATTTCTGAAGGTCCAACCCTGTTGCTGGTGGGATTGGTTGAGGCCTTTGCTGCAAGGGAGTCACAGTTCAAGTTCTCCTCTGACCAGTCCTGCCTCCTTATCCCCTTACACATGCTGTTTCTGAACACACTTCCCTATAAATCACCTGCACTCAATCTATCTCTGAAAGTCTATTTCCTGTCTTATATGAAGCTTATTACAAAAACCTCCTATGTGGTTTCCTTCTTCTACTCTTGCTTCCTAAAGTCTTTCCTCAATTCAGAAGCCAAAATGATCCTCAAATACAAGTCAGATAATGTGTTCCCTCTGCCTGGAGTGCTCTTCCTCCAGTATACATATTCTATCCAACCTTCTGTCATGTGGATCTTTGGTCAATGTCACCTTATCAGAGGGGACTATGTCTACCCTAACAAAACTGTACTCCATCCTTATCTGCTCTATTTTTCTCCATAGCCCTTACCTCTATTCTATTAGCACCATTCTATTATTGATTGGTTGCTGATTTTTTTTTTTGTCTTTCTTTCCCATTATACTGTAACACCCATGCAAACAAGGATTTTTCCTTTTCTATCCAGTACCTAGAAGAGTATCTGCTTATGTTAGGAAACACTCAGCATCAATGGATAAACTAATGGATGAATAAATAGTATACTAATAGTATACTATCCACATATCCAAGCACATAGGTGTTCCAAACAAAAGAATAAGACAATCTAAAACAATGTTGACAACAACCCTGTGTGGCAGGCAATCTCAGTCCAAACTTGGGCCATTCATAGGAGTGGGGCATTGTGGACTCAGATCTTTTGATAGTCTTCAGAAGCTCATGAAGAGTCCAAATGATTCAGTTAAAACACAAAAGTCTTTTAATGTGTCTGGTGCTTTATTTCTGCAGAGCTTTGTGAAAGGAGGGATTGAATTTTGATGTTTATTGTTGCTTGTTTTTTTATTGTTTTGTTGTTGTTCTATTACAATGCCCAACATATGCCTAGACCTGTTAGTTAATAAACAGGACATGAGCCATTTTGTCTAAAATCTCTAGCTTCCACATTAATGAAGTTAAAGGCATTGAGAGAGCTCAGACAAGCATTGTATTACTCAGGGTTCAATGCAAAATAACTGGAAACAGTTCCAGATATTTAAACAGAAGAGATTTCATACAGAGTAACAGGTACCTACAAAATCCTTGCAAGGACTAGAAGACAGAGGTCACTTTGCTCCCAGGTAACATCCTCATAACAATGCTGAGTTCTGGAAAAAGCTGCTGCTGCTTCCACTGTTGCTCCTGCCATATCTACCTGACTCTCACAGATCAGTCAGCTGATCCTGGAATGTGGAGTCCAGTTTCCAAAAATGCTCTTCCTCCCCTGACTTTGCTTGCTAGCAGGAGGCTGACAGCCCTTGGGCTCTCCCTGTACTGAGTGAGCACATTTCACTGGTAGAATTATATCATATCCAGAACTTAGCTGTGCATTAGTCTGCAAAATATCACTTTTAGCCTTCCAAATATAAGTAGATAAAAGAAAGAATAGGACTGGCTGTGCAATAGACATCATCCAGCAGATATGCCAATTGTGGAAACTCCAAAAGGGGAAGTTCCCCTGTTCTGCAAGTATCTAGTTCAGTACCGGGATGGCTTTATTTTGGAAGAGAGAAGAAAATTCTATCAACAGCAATAATTTTCATGTAATAAGTGCTTACTTTGTGGTTGGCACCATACAAAGCACTTAACATTCATCATCTCATCTACCCATCTCAGGAACTCTATAAAGCTAGTATTAATATTATTTCCAATTTATAGATGAGAAATCAAAGTTACCCATCTCAGGAACTCTATAAAGCTAGTACTATTATTTCCATTTCATAGATGAGAAAATCACAAATCCATTTATAGATGAGAAAATCAAAGTTTCAGAGGTGTGCCAAGGACATACAAATCATAAAAAGCAACAGCAAAGGTGGGATATAAACTCAGTGTCAAAGTTCTTAACCACTAGGCAGTATCACTCTCAACACCAAGTTACACCACCTATTCCATCAACACAAAAACACTTCACCATCTGTAGTCTCTTCTCCTTCCTTCCTTCCCTCCTCCTCCACCACCCCCTCCTCCTCTTTCCCTCCCCTTGCATTAGCTCTCCTGCTTTCTCACTTTCTCACTCTCACCTTTGCTCTAGCTTTCAACAAGTGACCACTTCCTATGGATGCATGTATCTATACCTCTACTTATTCACTATCATCATGGGGCTCAGTAGTAAAATCCATACTTATGAAGTTTCAGTACTCTAAAGAGATTACATCATTTCCAAAGATAAGCTGCATAAGGAAGGTCTGAAAATCCTTTGAGAAAAGGCACAATTCTTCAGATGATAGAAGTGAGATGCTGGGGGAAATACCAATATCCCTAGTAGGAAAACTTAAAAAACATTTCAAAATTCTCTTAGTCATGCATCAGGGAGTCTTGAGAAAGACCAGTCACTGTGGCTATTTTTAATATTTACTAAGAAAATTTAAACACTCCTATATTTGTTTTGTGGTTTCCTAGGTTATCTTTTCCAGAGGTCATTCTGGATTGTAATTAAGGGAGGATGAACTAGAGGGGAGCACAGATGAAGCAGAATGACAAGCACATTCTCTTTCTGCTGAGAAATCCCTGGGTCATATTAAAAAGCAAAATGGTAGGGCTTGGCATTGTTGTAGTGAATGTGTACTAAGCATAGACTCTTCTGTGCTATCTAATTTCATCCTCACACAAATCCTGTACGTAGTATTGACTTTGTTTAATTAGACCAAACCAAGGTTTAATAACTTGTCCATATTCACACTGACAGAAGGTGGCAGAGCCAGGATCTGAACCCAGATCTCTGGGTTCTTCTATTGAATCACCTCTACCCCCACATTCTAGACTTTCCTTTGTTGCAACTTCTATTTTCTGTTCTTATTCAACTTTCAACTTAAAACTAGTCACAAGCAAAGAAATGAAACCATCTTATACCATACACAAAAATTAACTGAAAATGGGCGCCTGGGTGGCTCAGTTGGTTAAGTGACTGCCTTCGGCTCAGGTCATGATCCTGGAGTCCCGGGATCGAGTCCCGCATCGGGCTCCCTGCTCGGCGGGGAGTCTGCTTCTCCCTCTGACCCTCCTCCCTCTCATGCTCTCTGTCTCTCATTCTCTCTGTCTCAAATAAATAAATAAAATCTTAAAAAAAATTAACTGAAAATGAATTAAAGACTTGAAAAAAAGACCTAAAACCATAAAATTCCTAGAAGAAAAACATAAGCAGTAAGCTCCTTGACAGTGGTCTTAATGATTGATGTTTTTGTGGATCAGACTCCAAAGGCCAGGGAAACAAAAGCAAAAATAAACAAATGGGACCACATTAACTAAGAAATTTCTTCACAGAAAAGGAAACGATCATTAAAATGAAAAGGCAGTCTACTAAATGAAATAAGATATTTGCAAATCACACATCCAATAAGTGGTTCATTTCCAAATTATATAAAGAACTCATAAAACTCAACAACCAAAACAACCTGATGACAACATGGGCATAGGATCTGAAGAGATATTTCTCCAAAGAAGACATACAGATGGTCATCGGGCACATGAAAATATATTCAACATCATCAATTATTAGAGAAATTGCAAACTGAAACCACAATGAGGTATCACCTCGTACCTGTTAGAATGTCCATTATCAAAAAGACAAGAAATAACAAGTGTTAGAGAAGATACAGAGAAAAGTGAACCCTCGTATACTGTTGGTGGAATTGTAAATTGGTGCAGCCACTATAGAAAACAGTAGGGAGGTTCCTCAAAAACTTAAGAATAGAACTAACATATGATCCAGCTATTTCACTAGTATCTCACTAAATCTAAAGAATACTAAAACACTAATTTGAAAAGATATATACACCTGCATGTTCACTACAGCATTATTTACAATAGCTAAGATACGGAATATGGAAACAACCTCAAGTGTCCATTGACAGATGGGTGGATAAAAATGTGATACACACAAACACACTGCAATACCATCCAGCCATAAAAAAAGAATGAAATCTTGCCATTTGCAACAACATGGATGGAATTTGGTAAGTGAAATAAGCCAAAGGAGAAAGACAAATGCTGTTTTCACTCATATAGGGAATCTAAAAAAAATCCAAAACAAATGAACAAACAAAACAAAACTCATAGATACAGAGAACAGATTGGTGGTTACCAGAGGAGAAGGGGATTGAGAGATAGGTAAAAGGGTGAAGGGGATCAACTGTAGAATGACAGATGGTAACCAGACTTTTGGGAGTAATCACTTTGTAGTATATGCAGATGTTAAAGTATAATGTTGTACACCAAAACTTATATAATAAAAATATTCCATATGTTTTCTAGGCAGAAATCCAGTCCATGACAGCTTGGTATAATTAATTTGAGCATGTGTATTGTGTCTTATTGCAATAAATATGTCTATTGTAATAAATATATGAACTCCAAAGGGCTTACAAAAATATCCTAATATGGCTCATGAAGCAATGTGTACATTTATGTAACTGTGTATCTGTGTCTATGTGTGTGTTTAATATAATATTACTGCCATATAGGTATAGAAATAGTTATTTCAGTAGTGGTGTTTGTCAGAATAAATGAATTTCTTTTTAAAAGGAAAAAGAGCCTTGAACCAATTATTTTTATGTATCAGTCTGAAACATATTAGGAATAAAACAGATCAACCACTGTGGCTGGATCAACACTGGAAATTCCCCCCCCCTCCTCAAAGAAGGAACACCTTTATAAGTGAATAAACACAGCAAGAGTTTTATAAAACCTCAAGGTATGACAATCACCCAGTCACATCAGGTACCTTGGCCAAAAGACCAGCAGGCAAGGAAAGGAATCACCGCCCTACTAGGCATAAATGAACCTGGTAGGACTGCTCTACCACAGTGGAGTCAAGGAAGAATACATTTGGCTTCTAAATGATCCAGAGGATATCTCTTGGTTTTCCTCTGTCCCATTTCAACAGTGCATAAACAAAGACAGCAGAAAGGCATGATGAGCAGGATCTTAACATTAATGTCGCCTAAAAAAAATTTAGAGAATTGTGGGTAATTAGCAGCAGTTAGAACAAAGACTGACACAAGAAAGTGCCACGGTTGGAGATGGGTAACATAGGACAATCCAGAGTAGCAACTTAGGAGTGTTTCCTTCTGATTATGGCCACCTTTAAGGGGTCTCTGGCTATCAGCATATGAACCTTGCTCAGATTCCCCTAATTTTGGTCATAAAGATGAGAAGAGGCTGTTAACTCATAATTTTTTCTGGACATTGCTGGAGTTTGTATATCTCTTGTGGTCTGCTTCAAAAGCCAGAACCAATGAGAACTAATGTGTTGGTCTGTGCTCTCACATCACCTGAACTCCCCCACCTGAACATGGTTCACACTTCTTCACATTTTAAATTCAGCAACCTATTGTAGGAACTTGAGAAGCAGCTTGAGGATTTTACTTACTTGTAAGCAAGTAGTCTTTTCTTGATTGTTAAGGTGACAACCAAGGGGCAATATTCCACAAAATACCTTTTCTATTTTGCCTCTCAATAACATAGCTTGCATTAAAAACAAAAAAACAAATGAATGAGTGAATGAGTAAGTGATGACTTGCTCTCTCATACCTGGCTAAGAATTCCATTTCTCAAGTGGTAGGAGGGAACTCATTGTTTTCAAAGGGTCAGGATTAAGCATTTTAATATGTTGATTTATTCAATAACTGATTCATTCCTTCATATTCAATAAATGTCTACTATTTGTCAAGTATTGTGCTACAGGTTAGAGATCAAATATAAATATGGCATACTTGTACCCTTGAGAAATTGAAAATTAAGTAAAAGAATCACAAAGCATAATATTTATAGACTAAGTGCTACTGCAGAATAATACACATTTTTATTTCTAAATACGACAGGGTATTAAAATTAAGGAAGACAAAACAGAGAAGCTGGTATTTGAGCTGGGCTCTACATATATAACGACTAGGTGAATACTAGGTAAAAATGAGGAGGAAGGCCATTCCAAGAGAAGTCTAGCAAGGAAGTTGTGGCTAGGAAGCATATGGTTAGAGCAGAGGGGCGCGGATAAGTGGCTGAGTGAACACCAGTTTCATTTATAGTTTATATTCTGTAGGCAATGGGGTTCCACAGGAGCCTGATGTGACAATATATGTGTTCTCACCTTCTGTGTACCTAACCTCTAATGGTCTCTCCCTACCAGACTAGCTACATTAAGCCTTTACTATGCATGTTCTTCCTAACAACAAAATTTACTATGTATGTTCTTAATTGTGGCCAGGGCCCAAAGTTGACAACTTTTTCTCTCTCCTTTCCTGATGAATAATTCCTGTCTCTAATTCAACCGTCACTCTCTGTTAATAACGCAAATCTTATCACTTCTCTGCATCTAACAGTCATTCTGAGTCTCTTTTCCCCACAACCTACAGGTCATCTCCACTGGAATGTGTGATGGCTTTGTGATTGGCTAACTTGGCTAGGATGAACTGTGTTCCCCACACTCCTTTCTAGTATGTTTCTGATTAGGGGAGGCTACAAGGAGAGCTGGCTGGTGGGCAAGAGGGAGAGAGCAGCTGTTTTGTTGCGTACACACATACCTTCTCCCAGTTATTCCATCTAATTACTCAAACTGTAGTCTAGATACTGCAGTGAAGGGATTTTACAGATGTAATTAAATTCCCAAATCAGTTGATTTGAGTTTATCAAAAGGAAGACTATCCTGGGGACATGGGTTTGGAGGGAGGCTCACTTAATTAGGTGGAAGCTTTCTTTTTTTAAACAAGTTTTTAATTTTAACACCAGGATAGTTAACATACAGTGTTATATTAGTTTCAGGTGTACGATATAGTAATTCAACAATTCTGTACACTACTCAGTGCTCATCATGATAGTGTACTCCAATCCCCATCACCTATTGCACCTATCCTCCCTCCCACAACCATGAGTTTGTTCTCTATAGGTAAGAGTCTGTTGCTTGGTTTCCCTCTCTCTATTCTTTCTCCCTATGTTCATTTGTTTTGTTTCTTAAATTTCAAATGTGAATGAAATCATATGGTATTTCTTTCTCTGATTTATTTTGTATAGCATATTTTCTAGATCCATCCATGTTGTTGGAAATGGAAAGATTTCATTCTTTCTTATGGCTGAATAATATACCACCTCTTCATTATCCATTCATCTATTGATGGATAGTTGTGCTGCTTCCTTCCATAATTTGGCTATTGCAAATAATGCTGCAATAAACATAGGGGTGCCTGTATCCCTCTGAATTAGTGGTTTTGTATTTTTTTGGTAAATACCCAGTAGTGTGACTACTGGATTGCAGGGCAGTTCTAGTTTTAACTTTTTGAGGAAACTCCATACTGCTTTTCACAATGACTGCACCAGTTTGCAATCCCACCAACAGTGCACAAGGGTTACTTTTTCTCCACATCCTCACCAACATTTGCTATTTCTTGTGTGGTGAAAGCACTTTAAAGAGGGAATAGGCCTTCCCAGGAGATCAGCAACACCAAGCATGCTGGCATGCTTTCCCTTCCTCCAGGGACTTCCCCTTCCTCTGGACTTCAAGCTTCAGCTGGAGCTCATGGGATTTCTGCCTGCTTGTGATCTCCTCCTGAATGCCTGCTCAGTGAACTTTAGGCTTCCTTAGCCAGTCTTCACAACTGTGTAAGTCAATTCCATACAGTAGGTAATATATATTTATAATTATATATGTATAAAATTATGAGATTCATGTCTATATATTTATATGTATACATGTATGTACATATGCACATACAAATATATGAATGATGATATATACGGATGTGAGAGATATATCTCTCTCTCCTACCGGTTCTACTTTTCTGGTGGAATGGTTGAATCCTGACTGGTACAGAATGTTCCACACTCACTTTCAATTATCCAGAATTCATTAGCCTTTTCCTTCTTCATCTAACTCACGGGCACAATTTCCTAGAATTTGAGAAACAAGGCCGCTTCTATCTTCTCAATTATAGCAGTAGCATCCCCTAAGTCCAAATACTTTTCCTTTGAAGCCTCTCTCTTCTGTTCTAAACCAGGCTCTCCTTGTCTCATGCTGAAATGGTTTTCCTACTTACCAAGATTCTTCCCTGTCTGCATCCACACTCGCTTTCAATATTGTCTGTCTAAAGGCCTCCTTATATCTTACCACTTACTGATCTTTTTTTCAAATGGGCATACCATTGCTTATAGGTTAAAACCTAAGGGCTTTTTTTTTTTTTTTTTAAGATGACATTTAAGGCTCTCAAAAAAAAATGATTTCCTAAGTAACAGAGTAAAAACGATACTCGTAACAGAATAAGCACTTCTATGCAAGGCAATCTGAGAAGTGATTTTTGCAAGTTATCTCATTTAGCACTCACCATAATCCCATTAAATGGTTATAGTTATCAGCCTCATTTTACAGGTGCAGCACTGAGGCAGAGAGAGGATAATTCACTTCCCAATTCATACATCAACTAAGTGGGGCATCAGGGATTTGAATCCCTGATCTGACTCTGGAGCCCACCACTCTCAATTCCCCACATGAATTCTGCATTCTAAACCAGCCTGGGGTCTCACTGAACTTGAATCTATGGTGTTCATTTCCTTACCTGTTCATCTAATTTCCCTGTAAGGGCCACATCTCCTTCCTGCTCTTCCTTCACCTATCCAACTCGTGGGTCTGATTTGGTCCACCTTCTCTAAATAACATTCACCCACTGTTATGAGCCATGCACATTTCACGGTTTTCTCAATGCCTACCTCATTGATTTTGGTGAATACCTCTTTTCTCCATGTAGACTATAAAGAACCATGTTTACATTTCTTTTACAGAGCTAAGAAGCTCTCCACAAAATGACATTTTATTAGTACAGCTGTGAAGGAAGAAACAAACACACACACACACTGTTATCCTGGAATATTAAAACCCTATTTGTCAAATATGTACCAGATAATTTGGATCTATTCATCCAGTTTTTAGTGTGACTATTGAAAGTTTCTTCATGACAAGGCAAAGGCAAATTTCCCTCATTTAATTAAAAGGCCTAAGCATGTATGTTCTGACTAATTTGATGGTCTTGTGAAAGAGCTGGAAGTAAAAATTCAAAATTTCCACAAGTGTGTCTGATTAGCGGGAGCCTTGCTGAATAATTTCACAGTTCTTTGCCCTTCGAAAGTCATTCCAATCCAAATGGGGCTCTGCCAGCTTTTACATTTGTCCATGATCTATGCCAGTGTTTTACATGTCTCTGCTTGTGTGTATTCGGTCTGGTTTTATTTTGATGAGAAGCATTTGATGGGAAGCATTGAGTAGAAAGAAAAAGGAACATTGTCCCTGCCAGAGAAACTTGAGATGGATGGATTCTGACACGGTTGTGTATCCCTAGTACTTGGCATATAACTGCCAATGTTAGTTGATTGAATACTTTTGCTCTCCTGGTTTAAAAGATTCTTTGTATAGTCCCCTATTATAATATTTACTGAAATAACATTAGTTATTTTTATCTCTTTTTTTAAGATTTTATTTATTTATTTGAGAGAGAGAGAGAATGAGAGAGAGAGAGAACATGAGAGGGGGGAGGGTGGGAGGGAGCAGACTCCCCGCCAAGTAGGAAGCCTAATGCAGGACTCGATCCCGGGACTCTAGGATCATGACCTGAGCCATCTCTCTCTTTAAAGGACCAGGTGTCTTAGTAACTTTTTTAGTATCTAGCACTATCCCCAAAATGGTTGTTGGGTGAGTTAAAGGAGGGGAAAAAAAGTGTTTAATTTTATTTCCTAGGAAAGTATAATAATCACTGGTTTATAAGCTCAGGATGTGGTTCTTTTCCTCACTCTTTTATAACACCTCAGTTACAAATATTCCCCTGAACCATTCAATGAGGAATGGTCCTTTAATTTGAGCAATATAGCAGAGACCCTTGTGGAACTGTTCTGTATCTTGACTGTGGTGCTGGATTCACAAACCTACATGTGATAGAATTACATAGGACTTAATACATACACAAATGAATGTAAGTAAAACTAGGGAAATCTGAATATCAGAGTAAGATCAGTGGGTTGTGTCAATGTCAATATCCTGGTTGATATTTAATGACAGTTTGTAGAGGTAACATTTGTCAGACATTACTATGGGGGAAAATAGGTGAAGGGAACATGGGAATTCTCTGTAGTATTTCTTACTAATGCATGTGAACCTACAAGTATCTCAAAATAAAAGCCTTTTAAAAATTACCAAATTCTTTTTTTTTTAAAGATTTCATTTATTTATTTGAGAGAGAGAGAATGAGAGAGAGCACATGAGAGGGGGGGAGGGTCAGAGGGAGAAGCAGACTCCCTGCTGAGCAGGGAGCCCGATGCAGGACTCGATCCAGGGACTCCAGGATCATGACCTGAGCCGAAGGCAGTTGCTTAACCAACTGAGCCACCCAGGCGCCTAAAAATTACCAAATTCTTTACAAGGGGTTTCATAACGCCTTGGGCTTAGGGCAATAGCTACTAGCAGGATTAGTCAGTGATACCGTTAACTCTCCAGGATATGTTTTGAATACACAATTTGAAAAGAATGCCCCAAACACAAAGTGGTACAGAGGAAAAGCTATGACGAAATGACCCCTGGTTCGAGGGTTGCTCTCAGAGCTCCCTTCCACTTTCTCTCTTCCACATGTGCTGGAGTCGCACTGCTGTGAACCTTGAGGAAAGCGGGAGAGCAGGACGTTCAAATCTGATTCTGCATTCCTTCTCCGTAAGGCGGTAGAGATGTTACTAAGGTTTCCCTTTGCCTTCTATCAACGAATAAGAAATAGGCTTCCACATCAGATATTCAAATTCCAGGAGAATGCTTGAAATCTGGAGTGGTGCTGATTCCAATTACTGAATAATAGCAATAATAACAAGAGCATCCGTTGTTCATGTTGTCAGTACTGTTAACTGCACTGAGGGCTTTCCACGCCATCTGGAACTGGGCAGTTTGTGGAGCCAGAATCTGGCCAAAGCACTTGTTATCCAAAGAAACCACTTTTCTGTGAACTGTCTCCATTAGCATCAGAAAGCTCCACTACATTGGAAATGGCGAAGGGAAGGCCCAGGAGGACAGTCAGGCAGGTGAGACAGCTGCCCTGCTCCGCCGGTGGTGATATTGGCAAGCTCTGGGAATGCCAGTTCATTTCCTGTGAGTCCCCAAGTACAAACAGGATCAGAAAACAGTCCCTTCAGAGACAGTCTCAGGAGCCTTCACAGAGAAGGCAGACCACCACAGAGCAATGGCCCTTTTCTACTGAGAAGGGAAGCCCATGCTTATGTGCCTATTTACTTCTCTCTGGCCTCACTGATCCTTATCAAAACAAAGCTCTTTTCCTCTGAATGTGAGCTGAATTGAAGATGAACTGGATCCCACTTACAGTATCTGTGGGTACTCCAGAAGGATACTCTCTTTCCTTTCCAATGGAGGTCCATATAAGGCAATGGCATCCAGCCTTAAAGAGTTGTGGTCAAGGGCAGAAGCAGAGCTTCCTGGACTGGACACTGGCCATCATTAATCATGAATCAAGCCTTCATCTCCTAAGGGCACTGGCCTTTTCTATATATAGATTGCTTAACCAGAGCTATACTTATCCACTGGGGATGCGGAGTTGCATAGAGAGCACTGAGTTCTCTTTCTATATTGACACCTAATTATTATGCTTTGGAACAAGCAATTTATTTTTCATGACATAATTCTACAAAATTGATCATGCATATACATTCATGTGTGGAAAGGAAAAACAGAATTAAAACATGTGGGTATGTATATTTAATTCTATTTTTCCATTCCCCACTACATTCCTGACTATTACTCCCTTCTTTCACATTAACTCAATGACACATCCGATTGGCTTCTTTTTATGTCTCTCTTCCTGCTCCTGTATCATTCACACATGTGTTTGGTTCCCAGGCATCTTCTGGCTTATGGATTTCTTCATCCAAATTTCTTATTTGAAAATCTCTTAACACTTCTTCTTAGTAGTATTTCCTTGTATACGTTCTCTCCCTCGACATCTGTCTCTGTCTCTGTCTCTCTCTCACACACACATACATATTCACATGAACCCCCCAGATCCCAGTTCACTCTTGGTTCCCTGGGCTGGCATTTAGTCTTCAATAAGTGTGGCTGCTGATTTTCTTGCTACCTATAGCCACAGGCCAAAACAAAAGTGGACTGAGGCTAGATGGAACTAAACTGTGGTGGGACTGATAGAACACTGGGAAGAAGGAAG
Organism: Mirounga angustirostris; assembly: GCF_029215605.1. Taxonomy (NCBI): domain Eukaryota; kingdom Metazoa; phylum Chordata; class Mammalia; order Carnivora; family Phocidae; genus Mirounga; species Mirounga angustirostris. The sequence continues at coordinate 64,042,059 of NW_026991717.1, read as the reverse complement.
CCTGAGCGCCGTCAAATGGGGGCTAAGGATGTGCTGACATAGCAGGAGGGGGTGAACAAGTATGTCCTACATTAGCAGCCTGAGCTAGTCATCAAGCTACCGAAAGCTTGATGTGTATGTATATGTGTGTATGTGTATGTGTGTGTTTGGGGGGAGTAGAGGTGTTGCAGTTGGGAGGGTGTTAGAAGGACACTGAAGGAAAGTTAAAAAGAAACATTAATGAACTGAGTACTTGTTATGGGTTAGGCACTGTGCTCTGCATTTTCAGATGCTTCTTGTTGACTTTTTATAAACGTCTGAAGGAATTGACTGTTATTGTGCAGATGAGGAAACTGAAGTCCAGAAAGGCTAATAATTTACTAGATTCGTACATTGTAAGTAAAGATTTACACTCACTTCTTCTTGGAGCAGCCATTTGAATATATTTGTTTTCATCTGATATATTCTTGTTCCCATTCATATTTGTTTTGCGCTGGGGGAGATGGGAGAAGAGAAATGCTGTGTCTTGGTAATGGCAGGTAGTATTTGAGAACCATCAAAGCCTCTTCAGTTGAAGAATAGAAGCTATATGCAAACTCAGGGGCACAGCTGATCTCCTACTATGTAAGCAAAGATTGCTCTTTTTTGCTCCTGCCTTCCAGAAACATACCTCCTGAAGAGCAAAGCACTATTATTTGCTCCTGAAGAGCAAAGCACTATTAACAAAACAAACATACAAAAAAACCTTCAGATGAGGTTTTTGTCCATGCTTAGTCAAGACTTCTAGAGTTGACAATGACCTGGAGGTTGGAGCTGAGATGTGCAGAGTGACACCAAAATTGGAATATGGAAGAAAGGGTGGTTTAGTGACTCCCTGTGCTCCTGTGGCAAAGGCAATACAAATGTTGCATTAAAGCTATCACTCATAGGATTCCAACTCAATTAATGGAAAAGCTACCCAACAATTGTAATTTCTCCAGATGATGTCAAGGAACTAACTCAAATTGTTTTAGCCTCAACCTACCAAAGAAATCTACTGTTCTGCCATCAATTTACCCTTGAGATAAATTTCTGAACCTAAGTTTCAAGATATCAATACATGAGAGGACTACACATGGCCTGCACATCCTCGACTTGAAGTTAGATGTAGTGGGTGGACAGAACTTTGGGTTGTCTCCTTGGGGAAAGAATGAGTGTGCTATATGTATGTATATACGTGTGTGTGTGTATTTGTATCCACCAAAACAGTCCTCTCCTCTCAGGATCCATAAATAGATTATGACTGGATTCTAATGCAACTGTGGCTTTCAAGCACTTTCCTTTCCAAGCTTGATAAAGATGAGCACTACGATCTTGGAAGTCATCTGTTAAGGAGAGAAGCCACAAGATGGAAAAAGCCATGGTCGCTAAATCACTGCCTGGAGAAGAAAGAGCCTCCTATCAATAGAAAACTTTTGGAGTTTATGTGACTGAGAAATAAACTTCTATCATGTTTGAGCCATTTCTTTATAGTGGCTACATTTATATGTTTTAGGTCAGACAGATACATATTGAGATTAACACTTGAGTTTAAAGAAAGTACTAGAAAGTAGGAATGTTCAGAAGGGATACCGTCTGTGACACACCTAACTGATTTTACAGAATTCTATTATCAGCCAGGTCCTGCCTCATCCAGGATCTATCATAGGAAACTGTTCCTTCAAGCTTTGGGGCATTCCTCACTGATCTTGATATTTTTGTACTCTATGGATACTGCTTTGCTTTGAACATACAGAATGGAAAACGTGATTAAAATTCCTCTAGGACACACAGCCTGCTCTCTTTAAGAAATCACAGCTCTTGGAAGCTGCAACTGGTTCTTTTGGCAGCTTTGTGTTCAACTGTGTTCTGAAGCCACATGTATTGGAGAGATACCGTCCCCAGTAAACCTCAGATTAAAAAAAAAAATGCGAATTTGTTCTGCATTTTTGTAAGATGCTTCTGTCTTCCAATACTTCCTTAAAGCTGATGCCTCCTAGAAAATCTGAAAATAATCTACACTTCTACCTAGACTAGAGCTGTCTAAGAGAAATAGAAAGTGAGCCACATATATAATTTGAAATTGTATAGTAACATTTAAAAAGTAAATAGGTAAAATTAATTTTAATAATATACTCAACCCAATGTATCCAAAATATTATCACTTCTACATGTAATCAAAATAAAATTATTGAGATATTTTACCTTTTTTTCATATTAAGTCTTTGAAACCTAGTGTGTTATCTTACCCTTACAGCACATCTCAATTCAGAATAGCCAATTTAGTAGACATATGTGGCTGGTGGCTGACATACGAGATGACACAGGCTTAGACTTCTGCTCTTTCCTTGGGTCCACAGTATGGGTACCACTGCACAGGGCTTGAATTTTTTTTTAGTGGAATCTCCTGCTCTGAAAGGAATCATCATTAATCATAATGCATGCTATGAGCTAAAAAGAAATACAATTTCTTCTAGGGATTTAAATTTTTCTCTAGAGATTCTTATGCTCTGAGTTATGGGAGTAAAACAACAAAGATCATTTAGTCCATCTTAACCATTATATTAACAAACCATTTCTTCCTTCAAATTTCCATTTGAATGCACACATTATCTTTCTTGCCTCCTTTCTTCCTTCTTCCTTCTTTCTTTCTTTTTTTCTTTCTTCCTTCCTTCCTTTTTCTTTCTTTTTCTTCTTTCCTCTCTCTCTTTCTTTCTTCCCTCCCTCCCCCTCTTCCTTCCTTCTTTCCTTCCCTCCCTCCTTTCTTTTTCTTTCTTTTGCTTTTTCCAGGCATGTTTGATATAACTTCTGCAAGGAAGTTGGAAGACTAGCAAAGTACGATTAGACAATGTTTGCTATCAGATATCCTAGCTATGCCCACCTAACTGCAGTCTGGCTTTGGGCAACTTCTCTGAATGTTTGTTTTCTCAATTCTAAACTGGAAATAGTGATATTATTTTGCAAGGATTTTGTGAGGAATGACATGAGAGAGTACTCATGATGGGCCTACTACAGTGCCTGGCACAGATCATAAAGGACCTTATAAGCCATGCTAAGTAGGTTCAGTTTTATCTTATAGGCAACAGGGGGACAGTGAAGACTGAAAATGAGAAGTGATTTGATCAGATTTTCCATTTCTAAGGCAATTACTTGGAAGAAAACTGAAAATGTTTTTTTTCTTATAGCCAAGTTTTGTCCCAGAAAGAAGTGTTTGCTTCCAAATCTTTCAAATCTTTTCTTTATGTAAAAAAGAATCTTGGCTAAGCTTCAGACTAAATTCCTCCATATACCCAGAGGTTTCTTTGAATGAATAGATTTAACATCCCATTAGGCACTTCTACTTCTTGCATTTAGGAATATGAACTTTTCTTAGGACAATGTACACAATAAAATTATAGGCATGAGTTAAAATATAACTTTATTATTCTTCTTGGTGTTGCTTTATCTCTGATGGGTTTCAATATATCCTTCTAGACCCCTATGATGACCCTAGACAAGATGGTTCTAATGACCTTGTCCGTTCAGTCCATGGTCTCTCCAAGAAGCAATGGGGATTACATTAAAGATAACTTTAAAAAATTGGAATTGATATATGAAATATAACAATTAAATGGATTTATTTTCAGAATGATCATGCCAGGAAAACTCTAGTTGAAACTTTCATTTGTTCTTTAGCAAAAATCGTAGCAAATAAACATGTCTCCTCATTTGGAAGAGCTTGTTCTTTTTAAGATCTTAACATTGGAGAAGTTTACCCGCTCCACTGCTAAATGTTATAGAGAACGGGAGGAATCTGACTCTGGATATATCCTATTCTGTTTGTCTGCAGCAACAAGGACCACCCCATGCCTAAAACCAAGGACATACACAATCTACTCATAGGTATAGGGTGTATGCAGATCCAGAAGGAATAGAAAATATGATAATGTAAATATCTGACTATAGACTAGCTGGAGAGATAGCCCTCATGTAGTAATTTACAGACTACTTAGGCACCTGCTACCTAATGACAAATACGAATAAACTTCTGTGCTTAAACCAATAAACTTAATCGGATCTTAGAAAACATCCAAATCTGAAATGTCTGCCCATAGAAAACCAATGAGCCCCAGTTAAAGACGTACAGTATTTACAACTTCTGTGCTTAAACCAATAGCTAAACTTAATCGGATCTTAGAAAACATCCAAATCTGAAATGTCTGCCCATAGAAAACCAATGAGCCCCAGTTAAAGACGTATGAGGGCCAAGACAGATCATCAAGATTTTAACTGTATAAATCAACATTAGGCAAGGAGAAGAAATTTAAAAGTATAAAGTACTATTTAAACTTGAGGGGTTACTATTAAATAACTCATTTAATGACAGCACCTTGCAATGAATGCTTTTCTCTGGGAGATTTGAATCATTTGACCTTTTTCATAGTAAACTTTAGCAGAATCTGAGAGTTGGCCAGGCCTGAGAAACCAGAGCCCATCATAAAACTCCACTACATGTCTTATAGCAGTAAAAGATTTCCTCCATTCTTCTCAAAGTCAGGTTAAAATATGAAAGGATATCATGCTTTTATACACACACACACATACACACATATACATACATATATATACACACATATACATACATATCTATATATATATCCTATCTGTGTGTGTCTATGTGTGTACATATATATATATCTCTACATATATATGTATATTTAAAGCTTCAGAATCCAAAGCCCTTCAGAAAATGAAAGAACTCACTCTGCTGCAGTTTATCCTTACAAAGTAATTTGTGCTTATTCCAAGAACAGAAATAATCATGTATTAAAAGAAATAGTTTACTGAAAATAACGATTTCACTTGCCAACATCGCACACAAGGATATTTTGAAAATAAGATTTCTGACAGAGTCTTCATGCTGTCTTGACTCCTAAGACTTTTTCCCCATGTGAGCAAAATGCATATTCATGCAAATCAATTCCAGGCCCATTTGCCTAAATCCTGAAAGAAATCATTCTGGAACTAAAATAGGTTGTGTTTATTCAAAATGGAAATTAGTAACAAAAGCTTTGTATAATGCCTATTGCTAATAATTAACCTATTAAAAATCCTAAACTTCTATGTATAAGATGCTTAACATTAAAGAATTCACCACAAAATATACACATTTTCCAGGCCATCCTACCTGAAGGATAAAAATGAGAAAACAATAGTCACAAACTAGTATTTCCTTGGTTCTGACCTCTAACATTTTGGGAGAACTTGAAACACCTCTCAAATTCCCCAGACATCAACAGAACTCCTTAAAGGGTAACTACCAGGTGATTTGTGCAATGAGCATCTGGGCTACACATGGTGTCTGTTCTCTTCCTCTCCAGATCTAAGCCACAGAGCTAGGGTCTCTCATCTCCACCTGCCCAAAGCCAGCACAGAGACTGCTAGTGCTCAGTGGTCTAGAAGGCACCCCCAGATTCTGGCACTTAATATTACTAAAACCTGGAACCCTCAATAGACATAAGAGACTTCAGTAAACAACTCCTTGGTTTTAGCTGCTTTGTTTTTTGTTTATTTTTTTATTCAAAATCATCCTAAGTTTCAAGCCTAGAGGAGCTGAAAATCTGTAGTACAGTTACAGTGTTTAGAATTATTGCTGCTCTTGATATGAATTCAGTATATCCTACTTCCCCTTTTTCTTAGGATGAGTTCTTTCCAAAGGGGCTTCTTGGTCACTTACACAAACAAACAGTTGAGGAACTTGCACCATTGGTCTCTAGGCAGGCCTGATTTTAAGGAGAGCAGTTTTGGCTCCAGCGTGGACCTCATTAACAATAAAATCCAACCTTTCTTCAAAGACCATACAAACAGTCTAGATGTGATAGGCACATCAACTGACTATTATTCCAATATACTGTGCTAACTGACACAGTGGAGGAATATCTTAAGAGTCATTTAACTACATTTGGAGATTCCCAATGCATTTCCCAGAAGACAAGATGCACAATTGGAGGCTTAAAGTATGAACATGTTATACTTCCATTTCATTATTAGGGATGCCAAAATTTCCCTCCCAATCAATAAATTAGAGAAATAAGTGAAATGACAGTCCCAGAACCCCAGGGCTCCAGTTTCTGGAAATGAGTTGCGATTGCCATAGAATGACCTGGGAAAGACTAACAAAGTTACTCCAGGATAAACTCCTAGCAGGTACTGTGGAGACAGTTACCTTAAGCCTTTAGCTGAACCTTTCAGTCTTATCTTGAAGTTTAGGAGTCCTCTGTGGACCACTGTTACACTGGGTTGAGAGATTCTGATGAGATGTGTAGAGTTTGGTTAGTGGCATCTCCATGGACAAGGGGTGAGGGGATGCAACAGGAATGCCAATATTTTCTCGCCCTGTCTTATTTCTGAATAAATTTCAGGCCACATATTTTCTAGAAGATTCAGCAGCCAAATTTTGCCTCTACTCCTATTATTTCCCCAAGACTTGATTCAGCAGTTGATTTAAACACTTAACAATGAACCTATAGCCCAAGTGGTTTTATATGGGAAACTTGGGAATCCTTTATAGTTTGCTAAACTATAAAAGAAATATATAGTTTAAAGGAGACAAACGCTTGTATTTTGATGGAGCTGTCTTTTATTTCAAAGGTAGGCTGGTTAAAAATATAGCATACTCTAACCCACTGAATCATAGCTAACTTGTTAACATAAAACTATGAACTATTAAATGGACTATTATGGCAATTATAAAGTGAATCTTCTACAACATTTTGTTTTCTGGGAGGATTAGATTGAGTTTTAGTTTCATCCATACAGGACTGAGGAGGAAGGTCTGAAGTGTGGAGTACAGGCTCAGAATAGGCACTAACATATGGCACCATCTCCAAATCTTAATGTGAAACCCTTGTGGAGGAGACTCTTCAGAAGCAAAACTAAGGAACGAAGCATCTCTGAGCCCTCTATATATACCCAAACTAAACTTTAGCCAGTTTCCATTAGGATTCTGGTTCTTGTTTTTTACCTTCTTAAAATCACACACACACACACACACACGCATACACACATACACACACACGTGCACTATCACTCACACAGAGCCCGTCAGAGCAGTGAGAAATATCTGGTCTCTAAAAGGCATTCTGTTAGAAACAGGAAGAGGGAACCCAGCTTAGGAAACAACATATAGAGAAGTCGCTGTGTTAACAAATTCAGTCTACTGGGCATGTTTCCATTGCCCAGGAGGAGGTCCAGAAAAGGAGACCGATTCCACAAGATGGAAGGTTCACTGGTGTTTTGTTTTGGTTTTTCTCAAGATCATTACTCTCAATGTTGCAAGAGCATGGTTTGAAGTAAGCTGCCCATCCGTTACTCACCTCCTGTCAGCTGTCACCCAGCTCACGGAATGGAAAGAACACTAGGACACTGGGTCTAAATTGGCCAAGGGGTAGGAAACATGGAATGGTCATAAATGGAAAGTATTCAGGCTCAAAACATGTTTGTAGGGGTAACTATACAGGAATCCGCGTGAGGTCGCCTAGAAATGTTTACATAAAAAACAACAAAAGTGGAGCAAAAAAGAGCCAAAACATCCAGGCTCATGAATATCCTCAAATTTGAAGAGGGATTTCTGCAATTAAATGTTTAGCAAGTGTCTAAGAACCAGGAGTGGGAAGTTCTGTAGTCCCAACCAAGAGACAGATATAAAGCACTTCCAATCTAAAGATGGAAAAAGTTAAAATTAAAAATGGTGATGGGGTTGTTTTAAACAAAGGACTTTGAAGTTATTTCTAAAAAAATCAAGTCAAAACAAAGCATAACAACAGCAAAGGATTCCTTTAAACCAGGTAAGTTCCTGTGGCTTTATTGTTGTTTCCTTTATTTTACCCCTGGTATCAAACAGACAGGTCTTCTGTTTCCTTAATTATTTTCCCAAATCAGAAAGAAACAAATATAGATATTAGAGAAACATATGAGAGGTGACATGTGCTTAGGGGCTGTTTTTAGAAACAGGGCAAAGGAACAGAAAACTCCCTCCTAATAATTTACTCTAACGAAACATCATCTTAATATTTGTCATTTTAGTTATTTTAATACACTGATGTCTTTTTTTAAGTTCTGGCTTGGAATAATTATTATAATGGGTAACATTGGAATATTTACTATAATTGTCAAAACAAACTGAAGGGGTAGGTACTATTTTAGTCCTATTTCACAAGGAGGGAATTGAAGTTAAGCAACTCTCTTGGGATCACACAGTTAGTTAAGCAGCAGCTGGGGCTTGAACCCTGGTATATCTCTTACCAAAGCACATGCCATTAACAGTGGGTCTAAAAGTTCAGTCAAAGCCAATGCTTCCTAGTCTCATTTGAACCCTCCTTGACTCTCCATACCCATAATATATATATTTAACCTTTTGGAAACACAATGAAAAAAAGTTTTTGTTGAAATTGCAAAACAAACCTTCCTCTAGGAGATAACATTTTAAACCTTCAGGGCGTTGGCCGCTAGAAGTGATGCTCATTAATGAGTGATAGGCAGGATACTATGGCAGCCAGGCAAATGCCATTCTCTTGCCTAATACACTGTGCGTCTCTTTGACAACATCTGTAACCTTTATTTCAGGGCCTGACATAATGTCAGGGATTATGTCAGGCCCTAGTAGGTGTATAATACACATTTTTTATTCAGTAGGTATTTTTTAACTGAAATGAACATCTTCCATGAAATATTGACTCGAGTCACCTGACCTCCATGAAGCCATTTACACTAGCCCTATTAGTCACGTGTGTCTCAAGTAATTCTAGGCTTTTTTCCATTTGGCCCTTTGTCAGCTCTAACTTATCTCATGCAGTCTAAGGATTATGTGAGATTTGCATAATTAAAAATATTCTGGAAGATAGAAATTTCTATGGTAATATTAAGCATTATTATTATTGTATGTATTGACACATCCCTGGTAGTCATGCTTAGGAGTCTCTGTGTGTATTTAACATATATTGAGGCCATACTTTGGGACAAATAACATTTGATTTAATCTCATGGCAATCTTCACAGGCAGCTATAACTTTGCCCAGCTTTTACCAATGAGGACTCTGAGTAGAGAAGTCATGTATATTGATCCTATAATCATTTTGAGGAACTGACTCACCTAGGACTTATCTCTGACACTGAAGCTCATTCTGAACCACCTTTTCTTTAAGTCTCTATATATTAGTTTCCTATTTCTGCTACAACAAATTACCCAAAACTTAGTGGCTTAAAATAGCACAAATGTATTATCTTATAGTTCTGGAAGTCAGAAGTGGGAAATGACTCTTACAGAACTAAAATCAAGGCATTGGCATACATATTGTTCCTTCTGGAGGCTCTAGGGGAGAATCTGTTTCTTCCCTCTTCCATTTTCTGGAGGTCACTCACATTCTTTGGCTCATGGCCACATCACTCAGCCTTCTGCTTTAGTTGTCACAGCTCCTTCTCTGTCTCTGGCCCTCCTGCCTCCCCTCTTATAGTGACCCGTGTGATTTCTTTGAGCCTGTCTAAAAAATCCAGGATCATCTTCCCATCACAAGACTCCTAACTTAATCTCATCCACAAAGTTCCTTTTGTTATGCAAGATAACCTATTTACAGATTTGGGGGATTAGGATGTGGACATCTTTGGGGGACCATTATTCTGTCTATCACACACTAAAACATGCTTCGTATGTTGTCAGGAGGAGCAGTAGGGTCACTTTGGCTTACAGATGTGGCTTTGTGTTTCTTGTTTCCTTAACTACTATAAAGTAAGCTCTTTGAGAAAAGAGCCTGTGTCATGTCAGCTGGCTATATCTCCATGACAGAACCAGCTGTATGTGTGTGCTTCCACCCACAGGATGTGAATTCAGGTGATCACTCTCTTGCCTCTGTCCCCTCAATGCCTAACCCTACTACTCCACAGGAAAAGAAACTCTCCAACCATTACTGGGGGATAGCCTTTAACTCCACCATCAGAGATAAAGCTACAAAAGGTAAATAATCTTGGAGACATAATACTGACCTTAAAATTACACAAACTAGCAAAAATATCAAATTGTCACCAGTTCTGATGGTGGAAGAAAAGGGCCCCGGGTAACTGAAGTGGCCAAGGGAAGGAGTAGGGAACAGTGAAGATAAAGGACACTGAGACAGGAGCACCTAAAGAGAATTTTCTGCCTTTACAACTTTGCCAAGGTCCAGGCCCATTGTCAGTAAAACTAGTCATTATTAGTGTTGTTCTAGTAATTATTAGTATTTTTCAATGATATTTCTAGTTCTCTTTCTTTCGGGCACATGGTAGGATCAGAGTTCCCAAATGCTTGAAGTTAGATGTGGCTAAGTAACTTATTATGGCCAATGAAACCTACTGGCACCGGGACAGGCGGAGGTACAAAATGAGCGGAATTGTCATGTGTCCCATCCAGGTGAAAGCTTTGAAGAGCCAATGCATGAATTTCCACAATGCTGGCCACAGTAACTGATAATGCTCTGTTTTGTGAAGCCTCCATTAGCCTATGTAACAATGTTTATTTCTCACCCACACCTGCAGCCATGATTACATGTTTTCTTGTTTTGTAAGTCCATAATATTTACTCAGTTCCCACCAAAAAAAAAAAAAAAAGGACATACTTACACTCTATGTAGGCAATTCAAAGAGATCAGAGACAACTTCCTAATTTATGTGTCAAAAAAATATATGTGAGGAAGACTAAGGCCACTTGATAGAATATATACAATTTAAAATGAGTGCTTCTCTGTTATCCTTTTTATTATTCATAGCCTCCACACATACTATAAAAGAGAAAGCTCTATTCTCCTGTGCCATGTACACAGAAAGTGGAGAACAGCATGGGATTAGCAGTTTCCTTGCAAACAGACAGGGTTGCCACTGGGCAACGCCTACTACCTCCTCCCTTTGCTCCTCTTGGCACCAGGATGGGCAGAGATACACAAACTCTGTAATTGTTTTGTGCATGGCAACCTTTTTATAAGGAATCAACTTGAAGCTTAGCAACGTATTTTTTATTGGAATGTGACCTTATTAAATCTTTCTAATCACCATGCCTACAAAATTAAGACATTATAAGCATGTTTCCTAAATGGAAATTGAAGTATATAAAAGCTTATTAATAAATGTTTAATTATTAAGTCCCTAAAATTAGAAAAAAAAAAAAAAAAGACAAGCAATGACAATGTAAACTCTTCTTTTTATTACTTAGGGGGGTAAGGCCGGCTCAGCATAGCTAGCCTGTTAGGAAGAACAGTCATGTTAGACAGAATTTGTGGCTCTCACCTATGGTTTCTAGCAGAGAAAGTCTAGATGTAGTCTCTGGAGGCAGGAGTTGGAATTGGTCTTTTAGCTTCTGACCAGCCCTACTGCTACCAAACAGGGAGTAAGCAAGATTTCCTCCTATGGATTGCCCTTGGGACCAGCATTTCTGTTCATCCTGCTTAGTAAGTCTCCTCTATAAGGAGTTTTCAGAGCTTCAGGCACTCTGTGAGCTGTTTCTCATCCAAGAACCCCTTTCCTAGAGGGGACCACAGGCCCTGTACAAGGTACAGCCACACCACACAGCATTGTCAAGCTTACAGTGGTGCTCCTCATTAGTTTTACCTCAGGCCATTACAACTTTCTCATCACCACTCATCCTTCAGGAGAAATGTCCTCTCCCTGATTTTTTGGACTATTCTCTTCTTGACAAGGTCAACTTCCACACACACCATCCACACTCTTCCTTTCTTGATCCAAGTCACTCTCCTTACTTTACATTTCTCTGGCTCTTTCTTGAGGTTGTTTTATGTCCCACTGCTTCATTCTGTCATGTGCCCCGATATTCACACACAAAGTAAATGTTCACATTGACAAAGCGACAGCATTTCTACGAGTAACTCCAGTCATAAGAAAGAAATCATACAGACATGTCACATTCTTTCCTTGAGATGCACTCATGATCCTTGGAAATGTTTTATGTACTTATACCCTCCTTTGTTCCCAAAAGGATTCAGAGCAGCATCTTTAAAAATAAAACCCATGCCTTCTTTGGAGTCCAGGAGAGTCTGTGTTGCTGGTATTTGTGAAAAGAAGTGGTAATCCTTACATTAGTAAGGCACCCTCCCATTTTTATATAAAGAAAGCAAAGACTATTTAACTTGAAAATGTTCCTGAAACTTTGTGTAAGTAAACTTGTCCCAGAAAAATGATCTGTATCTCAATTTACACTAGGTTTTTGAGAATTCTCACGTGCAAACCCTTTCTAAGTGAGACCAAAAAAAGGAATGTTCTGGAGAGACTCCAATAGGAAGGAGAGATAGGGTAACTGCTCCAGAAGAGCTTCTTGTCTAGGGTTGTCTGGGGTCCTGGATCATCAAGATTGTCTGAACTCTAGTTGTTTTCTCTGCTCCTATAGCTTGGAGAGATTTGTTGAGATGTCCACTGTTCCACATTGGATACAATCATGTCCCATAACTGGACTATTCATATTCAGTGAGGCCACGAACCCAGGCATGTGACTTCAACTGTTTAATAAATAGAAAGCAATGAATAGTGCTGGGGGTTAAAGATCACTGTGATGAGTTTTGCTTGCTCCTTTGGGAGACATAAGCCAACATGTTCAACAAAACCACAACTGACTGACTTTCTCTTGGGTTTAGAACGTGGATATCTCATTTCTACAGCTCACTCAATCATCCCTTAAATTGAATATAATGTTTGATTTTGCAAGGTCATTTTGCCACCACGAATTCTTCCTAAACTCTTAAGTAGAGACAATATAATCGGAAAGTGATCAGCCCACTCCTTCAAGGAAAACAGTTTTCAGAGCAGAACTAGCAAGACCCTTGTCAGCACTATTAGGAGTTAGTGAGTTTTTACTATTGCCTCTTTTCTCTTTCCCACATTTGATCACTGGCTAGAAGTAAAATAAGCCCTTCTCAGGGTGGGGCAAGAGGACTTGGTTAAAGACTTGTTTCCTTACAATTTGTCTTTCATTTACTTTCTATAGTTCTGCAGCCAGCTCAGAGGACTCCAGGGCCCTTGAGACTAAAGCACAAGATCTTGACATACTACAAATAAAGTCAAATGCAGTGAGTAATCTCAGCTCAGCACAGCTGAGAGGGCACAGGTCAGGCCTGGAAGTCATTAGATGAAAAACTCAGACCAAAAATTAAGATGAAAATATTGGCAGCTGGTATAAACACCAAAAACCCAGCAATTTGTTCCTTTAGTCTTCCATGCCTTTCTAGACCATTAGCTCTTGCCCTGCATTCAACACTGCAAGGGGATCCTCCTCTATGCACAAATCATATAGGATCTTGGGTACCTGCTAGAGTATATAGTATGTCATTCAAATTAACCCACCTTCTCCTTAGGGCATGAGCGGATTCCTCACAAACTCTAGTGATACCCTCATCTAGATGAAGTGAGTCACAGTCCAAGGAATCAGACCCACTGACACACCTCAAAAATTCTAGGAAAGGGCTGGATACTTACAATGTATCAATACAATACAATATCAAACAATAGAACCATTTAACATCTCCGTGTGCACATAACCATCCAGAGGATATTTCAGTGAGAAAAGATAAGGGAGGTTGCTTAAGTGGTCTTAAAAGTCAGTGAAGGGGGCGCCTGGGTGGCTCAGTCGTTAAGCGTCTGCCTTCAGCTCAGGTCATGATTCCAGGGTCCTGGGATCGAGCCCCGCATCGGGCTCCCTGCTCGGCCGGGAGCCTGCTTCCCCCTCTCCCACTTCCCCTGCTTGTGTTCCCTCTCTTGCTGTCTCTCTCTCTCTGTCAAATAAATAAATAAAATTAAAAAAAAAAAAGTCAGTGAAGGTTGAGCAAGGATACAGGGAGGTTGCCCTATTAGGACATGGAGGGAAAAAGGGAAATTCCCTAAATAAGAAAAAAATTGGAACAAGGCCACTCAAGTAGGGAGACAGCCCTAAAAAGACTGGCCAATGTGAGCTGACACTGGAGTACAGACTAAAAGAAAATGCCAAACTCTCTTTCCCAGAGGTCAGCTGGTGCCTGAGGCCTAGCATTGGGGTTATTAGGCCATGGCTGGAGCCTCCCTGGCTCAGCTTCTGTCCCCATGGGTGCTCTTGCTACTCAAGAAGCAAGAGCTGCTAAATCCAACTGAAAAAGGTAAGTTATGTAATCTTTCTCTCTGGGGATTTTATGATCAGGGGAGATGTGTAGAGAGACCTCAGGAGGCCCACCTTCAACTTAGACATTGGTTCAGTATTCCCTCTCTCATAATGTCATAAATTATCTCCTAGATAGAATTCACCTGCCTTTAAGTGACAAAAGAAGAGAGATGGCCTGAAAAATACTGAGAGGCTGTAGTTAAGCAAGAGCTAAAGGTTTCAGCCTAAACCACCCTTTTCAAATGAAGACCTTAGTGCAGCCAGAAGAGAATGATTCCATTCTAACAAATCTAAGGATATTTACCATAATTGGCAAAACAGAATTGTTTCTTCTCAGCGAAATTATTTTATTCCTCTCTCAATGTTTATAACAGTAAGATCTTCAAAAGGCTAACCTATAAAATATTATCCCAGAGCTGAACACCAAAAGTCATCAAAATCAAATGGAAATACATGTCCCTGGATTATTATAGCAAACAAAGATAAAACTAGCTTTTGTTGATGCTATCTGGCACTGAAAATACACAGCATCAGTGGGATGCTGACTACAAGCCTGCAGGAACTGACTGTGTGGGTCTCTTCCCAAGTCTGCATTCAATGATCTGACTTGGCAGTGTAAAATTGGCCATATTCAGAGTCTTTACACCAAGGAAAATGGCAAAATCCACAAATCATGATTTTTCCACCCTCCCCCCCCCCCCGCCGCCAGCCAGTTGTTAAACATTTACCGACATGCCATGGCACAGACTTCTACTTCAATCATAACTAAGTCTAATTTTTAAAAACCTATTGCATGTATCTGTTGTATGTCATTACGCCAATCCATAGGTTCATCAAGGAGATAGGTCCTAGCAACAATACTTCAATTCACAGATGAGCATGGAGATAAGCATGACTCTCTCATGGATGACCTCAGGGGTATCTCTCAGTTTATTGAGAACAGTTAGCCTGGGCTCCCCTGTCAGCAAGAGGGAGGATATGCAAGACTTAACTTTTCATAGACTGGAGGGTCCTGAGACCTCTGGATGGCAGGCAGCCGGCACTTTAGAACTCCTCTTTAAACAGCTGGTACCTAAGCTCAGTCTGCCAGCAGCTTGAGCCCACAGTCCCTGCAAGGCTGCTCTCAAGCTCACCATATAAAAGAGAGCAACAACAGAACAAGCCCAGATCCTCAGTTTGTCCAGCTCTGCTCCAGCCCAAGCATCTCTTTTCTGCAGGAAGCCAAGGGACCAGGGACCCAGGTGTGCATTGGCCCTTCTGCCAGCCTGTGTCAAATAATGGTGGTCACCCAGAGTATGTGCATAACAATGGGGAAACAGAGACACAAGGGCCCTACAACATTATCTTTCACCCACTGAGTCTGCACAGTCACTGTGAATAGCACCTACCTGCCTACTTACAAAGAAACCTATTCACAAAGAAACCACCTACAGACAGAGCCTCCTTTTAAATTGTTTTTCACCCCTTTTACTCCCCAACCTGGCAGTGCTTACCAAATTGTTAACCAAAGTATTTCTCTAATGAGAAAGTAAGGGAACATTCCTATATGATAGTCTTCAATAAGCAAAAAGAAACAAATTTAGTATAGGGCCCTTTGTTGGTTTTTGTTTTTGTTTTTGTTTTTAAAGGATATTGCCTGCACCAATAGGCAGAGAGCAAACAAATCTTCTGCCCATGCAAAATAAGCATAACGAAGAATCTCTTTGTAAGGGAAGACCAAAATAATCTAAGCATTTGGTGTTACCAACAGATAGCTTTCAATTTCCTGCAAATAGTGCAACCCTGCCACACACACCACAAATTCACGTACAAAATTAAGAGATTAAAAAAAAACTGATGCAGATCTGAATTATCATGTCCCTTTTTATGCATATAAAAGCTTATAATCTAAAAGGGAAATAAAGGGAAAAATACAGAAACAAAATTTTTAAGCACCTGGAAGTTAGCCATGAAATGTGACTGACATTAGAAAAAGAGTGTGCAAGCTCTTGATGCAAAAGCCTGGCTGTAACCAGATGTGAATCAAAAAATCTCCATGGAGATGAGCAGGCAGATGCCCAGTGGTATTTTCATGTCTACATGTAGAGGGTGAGAATTTCAGTGGTTCATTGATTCCAACTCTTTGGGGCTAAACTAAGAATTTTATTTAACGTGAAACTCTTGTACCATCTCTAAACAATGCAGCCTGACTTTTTGTTGGGCTGACCTCAAAGGACTCCTTCATTTCTCCATAGCAGACGACTCCTTGGTCTTTACCACATTGTGAAGCTTCCTTCAATATGCTCATAAAGTGAGAAATATAACCCTAAACCAACCTAAAAGCTAGCTTGCTGTGTCCAGTGTTTCAACACGGACCATCTCTTGTCCTGCTGATTTTATGTCGTAGTAACTAATGCTACTTTCTTCATTGACAAGTATTCAAGTAGGAGTGAGATTATTGCTATTTGACAACCTTTTAAGTTTATTTTATTATTTGTGGGAAAGTAAATGCAACCCAGAATATTAGTATTGACACTTAAGACCAAACAAAACCAGGTTATAGGCAAGAAAAATGTTCCCAGGAATCCTAAAACAAAATCTCAAAACTCCAGCTGGTCATACCTGGCTCTTGAATGTCCTCTGATTTAAGATATATCATCGAGATAATGCTGGTGATAAAAGGAACATGGGAATTGTTATTTTAATGCTAACAGGTTAAAGCCACAAGATCTTTCACATGAAATGAAGCCACCCTCTGTTTTCTCTTCTACTGTCCATTTGCAAGCCATGACTTCCATATGTGAAAGACTTCAGAAATGTTTAAGAGTTTGCAAAGGGGTATGTTAAGATGGGCATTCTCATGTAATGCTCATGAAAGCATAAATTGGTACAACTTTTTTGGGAGGCAATTTGGTAATATGAAACAAAAGCTTTAAAAATGCTCATTTCTTTGTCCCAGTGTTCTACTAGAAATTTTTCCTAAAAAAAATTAGTTCTGATAACAAAACAAACATCTTAAATGCCTAAGTATAAGGGAATGATTAAATAAATAAAAACATACCAACAGTGTAGTGTTATTTTTAAAATGGTAGAGTTTTTTTTCAGAATCCTTAAAGTTTGGAGATATAGTTATATAACATTATGTCAGTGAAAAAAAAGACAGATACAAAGTTGCAAATACATTATATCCTCAATGTATAAATATGCACACAAATAAACATAAACAGATGTAGTACATAGAACACTGGGAAGAAAGATGCCTGAGTATTTCAAGTGGTTATTTTAGGATGGAAGAGAGGAATAATGATAAAACTCATTCATTTTTATTCATACTTCCTTGTACTTTGCAGTGGTTTACATTGAGCATAGGTAACTTAATTTTTTCCAGATATACATTTATAATTGCAAAAGTGATAGAGAAATATTCTGCAACTGTAATTGTATAAACTTCAAGAATTATTGAAATGTATGAATTAAAAGATGAAAGCCCTTTCCCTACTAATTCCCCAATGTCATATAGTTGAAATAATACAGTATGTAGCCTTTTTCAGATTGGCTTCTTTCACTTACTAATATGCATTTAAGATTCTTCAATGTCTTTCGTGGCTTGATAGAATGTATCATGTACAGCTGAGAAGAAAGTATATTTGGCTGTTATTAGGTAAAGTATGTGTGCATGTCTGTCAGATCCAGTTGGTCTACAGCACTGTTCAAGTCTTCGATTTCCTCACTGATCATCTGTCTGTTGTTCTTTTATTTTATTTATGAGAGAGAGAGACGCTGCTCTCTCTGACGCAGAGCTCAATCTGATGACCCTGAGATCACAACCTGAGCCGAAACCTAGAGTTGGACGCTTAACCAACTCCACCACCTAGGCATCCCTCATCTGTCTGTTGTTCTGTCCATTATTAAAAGTGGAGTATTGAAGTATCTCATTATTATTTTGTTGCTATTTTATCCCTTCAATTCTGTCAACGTTTGCCTCATATATTAGGCACTCTGGGGTTTACTGTATAAACATTTATAATTGATCTTATATTTTACTTTAAATACTTAATTTTTTAAAATAAACTTTATTGGTAAATAATAACATTCATCAATTTTAAGTGTTTAAGAATATATAATTCATGAATTTATAAGAAAATGTATTAATTTTAAATGTATAATTTGATGAGTTTTCTCTCAATCTCTGGTTTAACCTTTTATTTACTTAATGGTATCTTTACCTTTTTTTTTAATTTTGAAGTGGTGTTTTTATTGAGTATTGAAATAATACCACTCTAACAATTTTATTTTTTTAAATTTAAATTCAATTAGCCAACATATAGTACATTGTAAGTTTTTGTTGTAGTGGTCACTGATTCATTAGTTGCATATAACACCCAGTGCTCATCATATCACGTGCCCTCCATTTTAATGCCCATCACCCAGTTACTCCATCCCCCCACACACCTCCCTTTCCACAACCCTCAGTTTGTTTCCAGGGGTCAAGAGTTTCTCACGATTTGTCTCCCTCTCTGATTTCTTCCCAGTTTTCCCTTCCTTCCCCTATGATCCTCTGCACTATTCCTTATATTCCCCATGAGTGAAACCATGTAACTGTCTTTCTCTACTTGACTTAATTCACTTAGCATAATACCCTCCAATTCCACCTATGTGGATGTAAATAGTGGGTATTCAACCTTTCTGATGGCTGAGTAATATTCCATTGTATATATGTACCACATCTTCTTTATCCCTTCATCTGTTGAAGGATATCTCAGCTCCTTCCACAGTTTGGCTATTGTGGACACTGCTGCTATGAACATTGGGGTGCATGTGCCCCTTCTTTTCACTACATCTGTATCTTTGAGGTAAATACCTAATAGTGCAATCACTGGGTCATAGGGTAGCTCTATATTTAACTTCTTGAGGAACCTCCATACTGTTTTCCAGAGTGGCTGTACCAGCTTGCATTCCCACCAACAATGTAAGAGGATTCCCCTTTCTCTACCTCGTCGCCAATATTTGTTGTTCCCTGTCTTGTTAATTTTTGCCATTCTAACTGGTGTAAAGTGGTATCTCATTGTGGTTTTGATTTGTATTTCCCTGATGGCGAGTGATGTGGAGCATTTTTTCATGTGTCTGATGGCCATGTGTATGTCTTCTTTGGAGAAATGTCTGTTCATGTCTTCTGCCCATTTCTTGACTGGATTATTTGCTTTTGGGGTGTTGAGTTTGAAAAGTTCTTTATAGATCTTGGATATTAATGGTATCTTTTATTTTTTTTATTTTTATTTTTTAAAGATTTTATTTATTTGACAGAAAGAGACACAGTGAGAGAGGGAACACAAGCAGGGGGAGTGAGAGAGGGGGAAACAGGCTTCTCGCTGAGCAGGGAGCCCGATGTGGGGCTCGATCCCAGGACCCTGGGATCATGACCTGAGCCGAAGGCAGATGCTTAACAACTGAGCCACCCAGGCACCCCTTAATGGTATCTTTTAAAGAGTAAAAGTTTTTGCTTTTGATGAAGTGCAGTTCATGAATTATTCTTTATAACCTCTATTTCTTGTGTCCTAAGAACTCTTTTCTTTTTCAAGATGTATTTATTTATTTGAGAGAGAGAGAGAGCACATGAGCAGGGGGAGGGGCAGAAGGGGAGGGAGAAAATCTCAAGAAAACTCCCCACTGAACGCAGAGCCTGATGTGAGGCTCAACACAGGGCTCAATCTCATGACCCTGAGATCATGACTCTAATATCATGACCTCAGCCGAAATCAAGAGTCGGATGCTTAACTGACTGAGCCAGCCCTGAGAACTCTTTTCATAACATAAGTTCACAAAGATTTTTCTCCAGTTTTATTCTACAAGTTTTGTGATTTTAAGTTTTAAATTTATTTTTTTAAAGATTTTATTTATTTAAGAGAGAATGAGCAGTGGGGAGGACAGAGGGAGAGGGAGAGGGAGAGGGAGTGGGAGAGAGAGAGAGAAGCAGACTCCCACTGGGCAGGGAGCTGATGTGGGGTTCGATCCCAGGACCTGGAGATCATGACCTGAGCCAAAAGCAGACGCTTAATGATTTGAGCCACCTTGGCACTCCTAAGTTTTAAATTTAGATCAATGATCCACTTTAACTTAATTTTTTAGTGTGCTTTGAGGTAAGGGTTACAGCTGGTACTTTTACATATGTCTATCTGATGTTTTCAGTACCATTTATTAAAGGACTATTCTTTATCCACTGGATTGTCCTGGCACCTTTGTTAAATATCAGTTGGTCATATATACTTGGGCTTATTTCTAGACCCTTATTCTGTTCCACTGATCTACGTGTTCATCCTGATGCCAATCAAATACAGTCTTGGTGAACTTTATAGTGATTATATCAGTTAGAAAAGTCCTCCTACTCTTTCCTTCTCTTGGAAAATTGTTTAGGATATACTAGGTTCTGTGTGTTTCCAAAAAATTTTAGGATCGGAACATTAGTATCTACATGAAAAATATGTTGGAATTTTGATTGAGATTGTATTGTCTCTACAGGTCAAGTTGTGGAGGTTAACATCTTAACAATGTTGAGTCTTCTAATTTATGATCAATGGTAACTCTCTCCATTTATTTAGAGTTTAATTTCTCTTAGCAATGTTTTGTGCTTTTTAGTGTATCAACCCAGCAGCAACTTAAAACAAAATCTTAGTTTAAGGCAATGGTTCTCAAATGTTAGCATACACCAAAGTCAAGTGACTGGGTTGTTAAAAACAGATTCCAGAGCCCCAACCCAAGTGTCTGATTCATTTGGTCTGACGAGGGGTGCAAATTTGGCATGTCTGACAACTTTTTAGGTGATGTGGTACAGTAGCTTCAGGGGCAATATTTCAAGAACCACTAGCTTAAGGGTTTGTTTGTTTGTCTTTGGTTTTGGTTTTTGGCCACACACATAGGACAAATTAGAGCTTCCAATCCATCTGAGGAGTTTTTGTAGTTATGGAATCTTTAGGAAAACTTATTTTTTTTCCCTCAGTTTACTGTTCCCAATGGGTGAGTGGTGAATTTTTACCAATTCACTTCTACATTAATGTCACACCATTTGAGGTACCATGTTAATGGGAGGTTGTCTTCTATAAGACCTCCACATTATGGCAGTTCCAGGCTTGTTCTCTTTCCTCCTGCATCTTGAGAGACTGAAAACTGAAGTTGTTTTACAGATTCACTGGAGGCAAAACCAGCTTCAATGACCCACCTATCTTTCTGGATTCCCATTTTCACTTAGTTTTCACTGTCTAGGAATTTCATACTTTGTTATTAGTTCATTGACTTTTTTTTTATTTAAAAATCTATGTTTTATTCAGCATATTTAGTTGTTTCTAATGAAAGGATCAGACAAGGTATCTAGTCAGTCATACTGTTAGAGACAGACATCTTTAATTCTTAAATTTCATGGCAATATAGTTTTCAACTTTTTAATATAGGCTTTTTTCTTTTCTGGCAAGTTTTATTTCCCTTTCATCTGTTTTTTCTTATTGCTTTCTCACTCCCACACCCTTTAAAAATTCTAAATTCTGTGATTTCCTTTTGATTGTTAGTCATATATGAATGAGGTGAATTCTGACTGGACCATTTATTTCATATTTATGTAGACATGTGGCCATGGTTCTGTTTCTAGGAAAAAAAAAAGATTTCTTTTTATGGCACATGGTATGTGGATGGCTGAATATTTTTAGCCTCTAATTCTGAGTAAACTGAGAGCTATCCTGCAGGACTACTCACAGTGTAGCAAATCCTTCTTCTCTACTGCCTCATTTATAAACTGCTCTGACAAGTGTGCCTTCTCTGTATAATTCCTTGTTTTGTCACACTGCCTTATATTTTTTAGGTTTTCCATGAAAGAAAATCCAGGGAAGTCCCTATTACCATCTTGTGTACTTCAGTCCCACTGTGGCAAATGAATGCCTGTTGTTTTTCTCTTCATGCTGTGCCACAGGAAGGAGAACTGTGCTCTACCCGCTTCTTCTGTAAAGTCTGCAGTGCAGGCAGGCTCCACATCTCCCTATGTCTTTATTGCCTATTACAGTTTTTAGGCAGCTTTTCATCCTATTTGTGGTTCTGAGTTTTAAAAGTCTGTTATTTTAATCAGATAGATTCAGCATGTCTGGTTTTTATTCCTCTGTTGCTTTGGGGTGATTTCTGGGAGATGGGGAAATGTCCAGTGCTGTCCTGTGATTTTAAAACCAGATCTGAGTAGCTTTTCAAAAATTCTGTAGCCACTTGTATTTCTTCTTTTGTAAATTTTATGTTCACTACCTTGCACCTTTTTTTTTCCTTTTAGGTATGTTCCTATTTACCAAAATGTCCCATTTGTCAAGAAAAAAAGAAAATTAAGAAAACATTTTCTCTAAGAAGAGTACAGTAACCAAGATGTAAGTAGCCAAGTCAGAGCCAGTGGGAAGATGCAACCTTTAGTTCAACAGAATGGTCTTTGAAATGTTCCCATTGAGTCCCTGGTCCACAAAGTCTTCTTTGGTGAAAGTTCACTAGGCTCATTCTTGGGCCTCGTTTATCATCGTGTTATTTTAGGTTCCATTTAAGAAAGATAAAGAGAGAATGAGGGATGAGAAGGGTAAGCTTCCCTGAGTGACCATGAAAATCCTTCTATAACATCTGTTTTCTTCTCTTTTCTTTGCTATCTCCCTACCATCAACACAGCTGGCAAGGGCTACTTGCTTTGTCACAGCATTTGAAGAAAAGGATTAAATAAAACTCACTTTAATTTGGAATGATTTGAAGCTTAGATACACTCAGGGCTAGAGTTTACCTCTTTTTATTTTTAAGATTTTATTTTATTTATTTATTTGAGAGAGAGAATGAGAGAGAGAGAGAGAGCATGAGAGGGGGAGGGTCAGAGGGAGAAGCAGACTCCCTGCCGAGCAGGGAGCCCCATGCGGGACTCGATACTGGGACTCCAGGATCATGACCTGAGCCGAAGGCAGTCGCTTAACCAACTGAGCCCAAGTTTACCTCTTTCTTGCCTTGCTATTCAGCATCTAGAACTGGCAAAGTGAGACAAACCAAAACAAAAATCTGCCCCTGATCCACATGTGCAAGGGTATCAATGAGCTGATGTGCATGTGAAATGATGTCTCTTTTCTCTTTCCACTTCTGTAACTTCCTCATTGGGGCCAAAATTAAATAAATCTAATCACTGACTGCAAATAGGAAGTTAGACATATTAAAACTTGCCTTGTAGCTCTACATATGTGCATTCTGCAAGCAGACATGGAGTTGGATGCCACTTCCTCTTGATAAGTATAAATTGGGGAGAAGGCATTTATTTAATATTAATATAAATAGTTTACATGAATATATAACTTTAATATTAATATTTTATTTATATTTATTTTATTTATATTATATATATATATTTTTCTATTTATATATTTATTTATTATTTTATTTATATTCATATTATTTATATAATATTTATTATGTATTTATTTAATATAAACACTTTATTTAAAAATTTAAATTTTAAATTGTGGACTATCCCAAACTATTGACTGTAAGAGGACAGGACCAACTACAAGACTGGTATTATTTGGGTGCCTGGGTGGCTCAGTTAGTTAAGCGACTGCCTTCAGCTCAGGTCATGATCCTGGAGTCCCAGGATCGAGTCCCGCATTGGGCTCCCTGCTCAGCAGGGAGTCTGCTTCTCCCTCTGACCCTCCCCCCTCTTATGCTCGCTCTCATTCTCTCTCTCAAATAAATAAACAAAATCTTTAAAAAAGAAAAGACTGGTATTTTTCACTACTGAATGCCATCAACTACTGAAGTATTTATGCTCAAACAGAAAAGCACAATGTTGTAATTTTATAATTTCAAGATCTTGAAAACAGATGGGAGACAGTATTTTCAATCATCTCCAGAGAGTGGGAAGGGACTGAGGAAAAGAAGAATAGGACAGACTGAGAATTCTCAAAAACTCTTAACAAGTCATAGATGGATTAATCACATTACGTCCCTACAAAAATGTTTGTTCTGCATACAAGTGCCTTGTTTACATGCGATTAACACACATTAAAAGACATTCTATAACCTAAATTACTGTGAATCTGCTTGCCTGACAAATATGGCCAGACACTAATTGATTCTGAAGTCGCTAGATTTTCTTACCATTTCAAAATCAGTTTGGCAAAAATTAGGAAAATGTAATGAAAAGCAGAGGAAGATACTTCCAAAACTACATAAAAATGCACTTGGAAGTTAGCTTGGGTGATTCAAGATAAAAAGCCTCAGAAAAATTAGCCTTTGTATTATGGAAAACACTTGGAAAACATTTTTGAAATTTTGGTGACACCCCGTTCTTCATGAAGAAAATTAATCATAGGAGTGATGGAGTGGAAAACACAAGGGAATTTTCAATGAAATGTTTTCTTTCTTATTCACTGACGCAATATTTGAAATGGGAGCACAGGGCATATTTCTAAGCAAAGTAGTTGTCAGCAAGCATGACTCTCTTCAGCAAATCACCTGTGGTCTTATGAACAAATAATTTTGGTCATCAAATTAAAAGACAAGAACTCAGTATCTGTTCTCAATTGAATGGTGGTCTTTGTGACAGATTAAAAAATTTTTCAGTCTTTTTCACCTTCTTTCATCTCCATTCAAAGCAGCCTAATGAGAATGAAATACTGCTTAGCAACTGTTAGGACATTGCCAGAGTTCACGGATCACTAATTATCTCTGTCACCTCAGTAGGAAGATCTGTGTCCACTTAACAAACGGTAGAACTGGTCTTGGTCACTGAAGTAAATCAGCAAAGAATGAATTCTGTTGTTCTCTAGACAGGGCTCAATGTGCTCTTCTTTTTTTCCAACAAACACACTTATTTCCAGGAAAGAGGTAAAGAGCCTTTGTTGGAGTCACACAGAGTCCAGATCAGAGCTGGGACCAGAGCCCACAGCACCTCCCTGCCAACCTAGAGGCTACCTCATGGCTATTATTACTTGACTTGTTCTTAAGCTCTCTGCTCTTTAACTTGGTACCCTGGAAAAACTCTTCTGATTATCACAGCTGGAAAAAGCAACCCACTGCTGTATGATAGGATTTTGGTCAAGTAGAGCTAAAGGCTGAACATGACACTGACATTATCCAAAGATAATGATTGTTGGTGGTGTTCCATGCAGTCCCACTCTCTGGCCCAGGAATTTTACATGAGCTTCCACTTGGTCTGCAGGGCTAATGGGATAGTTAACCTCTATGGAACAGAGCTCAAGAACTAGACATCCTGATTCACAGGCAGTCCGCAGGGAGAAAAGTCATGCAGCAATAGTGTAACAATCTTTGGACACAGAAGCTTGTGATTAAGCGCACTTAGGCAAATATTATTTACCAATTGAGCAACATTCCTACTGGTCATACTATTGATGACTAATATACCCAAATCCACGTGGGAGCTTCAAAATCATTCATCAAAGTAACAGAAAGGGATTTATTATTCCTTCTCATTAGTTTTTCCTATGACCCCTTCTCTGATGTTCATCAGTACATGGCAAATCATTTCAATTTGTAAAAAGTTAGGCATAAAGAGATAGGTAAGTGAATATCCAAACTGACTATTTCAGCTATGAAACTGAGCTAGAACTAAGGTGTGTAATTCCAAAACAAAAACTGTCTTTAGTCTCTCAGCCCAACTTTTTCCTTTGTGCCAGTAAAATGCATCCTTCAGAAAACAGAAGGAAAAAAAAAGTATTTACCAACCCCTAAGATTTATATCCTTCTTCTTTTACACAGTCATCTCTCCCTTTCTCTTGCACTTGTTCACCTTCTTTCCTCCATTTTCCCCTCTTCCACATCCACTCTCTTATTCATTTATTGCTCGTTCCTTGAAAAAACAGTTACTGAGTCCCAAATGATAATCTAGGAGTTTGGTGTTCATCAGTGATCAAAGTAAACAGAAATCCTTGCCTTGATGAAGTCTGCACTCTCCCTTTACCTGAATGTTAATTCTCAGTGCTGGGATAGTTCTGGGACTTCTAGAAGCCTCTGTTCTGTTGCTTTAGTTCACAAATTCTGTCCCTCCTCCACAGCACCTGTCTTTTCTCTGCGTGGAGGTAAGGGGCATGCCTGGGGCAAAAGGTGACCTACACACAAGCACTGCAGAACATGGGGATAGTGGTAACAAATTCTTGATCCTGTGAAAGGACAGCACAACCAAACCCAACCCAAGTGCAATAATACAGCCCTTTCTTTTCTTCTAGATTAAGCCAGAGGTTATTGGTATGATTTAATTTGGCATTAGGAGAAGAGGATAGGATCCAAAGCCACACAAAACTGGGGATGTGTTTTAGTTCTATGGCCCTGGGGTAGGGCAAATAACCCCTTAGGTCTCAGTTTCCTCTACTCTTAAGTGAAGTTAACATCATTTGCCTTGTGGGTTCTATCATTATTTTATTCATTCATTCATTCAATGAGTATTTGTTAAGCACCAACTGTAAACTAGGCCTTGTTGTAAATACTGGGGATATAACAACGAAGAGACAAAATTCTTGCCCTCATGGAGCTTACATAAAGAGAATACTGTCTATTACCATCGAAGTCTTAGATGTGTTGCCTTTCTGTAACAACAATGAAGCAAGGAGTTATTGTGAAATATTCTTAGAGTAGCATTAGAAATTAGCATGCACCCAGCACGTATGTCTTCAATATGGTCTACTTGGACTTGCTACACAGATGAGCTCAGCCAGGCCAATACAGCAGAGAAAACAGCTTCAGTTAGCGATATTTTTCATAAACTACAGTAAAATTATCTCGTACTTCCTGGAAAAGATGTCACATGAGTGTAAATAAGATGCAAAGAAGCTATCAACTAGTTATGATACTTGCTGCTGGGTGTTCAGTGAGGCA
This sequence comes from Mirounga angustirostris, assembly GCF_029215605.1. Classification (NCBI taxonomy): domain Eukaryota; kingdom Metazoa; phylum Chordata; class Mammalia; order Carnivora; family Phocidae; genus Mirounga; species Mirounga angustirostris. The sequence continues at coordinate 64,015,070 of NW_026991717.1, read as the reverse complement.
TAAGATTCGATAAAGGAACAAGCCTGGGGAAGACTTTTGGGGCTGGGTGTCAGCTGTACCACCTAAGTAGCAAGAGGCTATCCAGTGCCCAGAACCTCTGACTCCACCACCAACAGATGCCATCGTACTGTTTCATGGCCCCTTCAGTGCCCGGGACATATACGGTGCCTGGTATACAGTAAATGCTCAGTATATACTGACTGCTGAGTAGGTTTAAGTTTTTAATTTTATATGATGATAGCTAATACTTAGCACTTAGTATGTATCAAACATTCTTCTAAGACCTTCACACATATTAATTTATCTAATCCTCAAAATAATAATACCCTGAGAAGCACAGAGGGGATACAAATTTGTTCCAGTTTTAGTGACAGAAGCAGAATTTGAACCCAGGTGGTCTGGCCCTCGATCTGTGCTATTAACCACCTTGATCCTACTGAATCTCTGGGTTGGTGTAATTTTTTTAAATTAACTTAAAATTTTATATTTCATTTAAAATTTTTTATTAAATTTTTATTCTTTTATGCCTGTAATATATATCACATTTATATAATTCAGAATCCAAAAGGTACAAAGAAGCATAAAACTAGATATCTCCCTCCTCATTCTTGTCCTTTAACCAATGAGTTCTCTTTCCTAGAGGCAGCCCATAGGTGGCTTGAGCTCTAATTCTGGTTCTGCACTCTCTAGATATGTAACTTTGGGCAGAACACTTGATCCTTCTATGCCTCAGTTTTCTTGTCTGAAAAAAGGGAATAATGACAGCTCCTTCATAGAGTTTTTATGGATTAAAAGTTAATACATGTAAAAACGCTTAGAAGAGTAACTGGCACAAAGTAGATGCCAATAATTATTTGCTGTTATTAGTCTTAAGTATCCTTCCAGATATTTCATTCATATACAAGATATATACATATATACATACACACATATACGTATTCCCTCCCTCTCCCTCCTCCTCCCCTTTTTAGGTGGGGTGTAGGGGCAGAGGGAGAGGGAAAGAAAGAATCTTAAGCAGGCTCCATGCACGCCACAGCCCTGAGGTCTTGACCTGAGCCATGAGTTGGATGCTTAACGAACAGAGCCACCCAGGCGCCCCACCTCCCCCTTCTTTTTACAACTAATATTCTGCACCTTGCTTTTCTCACATTATAATCTTAAAATGTGAATTAAAAATAAGTTCATGAAAACATTTTCGTACAGAGTAACCCATTCTCAGCCTTTCTGATGTATATCTGTTTAAAGAAAGTTAATGGGTTTCCTACTACTGTTCTTCTATCCGTTCTCATTATTGACAGAAACTGAGGATGAACAGCTATTCTAGGGGCATTAGGATTGCCAGGCATTAACAGTCAGTTAATGAAAAGCGAGCGATGGTATAGATTCTGAACTTTTGAAACTGGTTCTGACCTCTGATCCCGTGGCTCTGGCAGCACCAAGAATTTCTGCATCACGGGGGTTGGATGGCAGTGATCTGGCCGGAAGGTGGGGCCAGATATGTCTTAGAGTTGTATTTGCATAGTAAGCATGCTGTTTTCACCTGGATTTAATATTTATTTGGGGTAAGGGTGTTTGCTGAAAATTATGGGAGAGAAGCACCAAACCCTGTCTTCTCCCTTTTCTGTCAAGGTACTCTTTGGCCCTAGCCATGCCAGATGGCACCGTTGCCCTTGGTTCTACCATTTGGAAAAAGAAAACAAAATTTCAACAAAAACAAAAACAAAATAGAGAAAGCTAAGACTGATTTGCCTGCAAGGCCTCCTGCCTGCAGGGCTTCCTGCCTGCAGGAGATGAGCTATAGCTTTGGCCCCGTTGGGAGAGCATTACAACCCCAGGGAGTCAGTTACTGAGAAGACAGAGAGGGGTTAGTTTTAATTGTGACTGAATTTTTATGGGAAGGATAATTGACTCTTAAATGGGCCAGAGAAGCGCTTCAGGGAATGGAAAGGTCTAGACACTGGCTGTTGACCAAATCCCCTCTAATTTGCTCTCTGTGGTAAGAGGAATCAGGAGGAGGGGCCTACACATGATTGTAGAGGCATCCTGTCCCGGGGAACAAAAAGTCTGCAGCTGCCAGCAGAGAGCACCACAGACGCTGAAATGGTGAGGCCTGCACCTCCCACCTCCCGCAGGAACGGAAGTGAGGGCGGTGGCGAAGGAGAGTAGAAACCTACGATCACAGTTGTCTGTGGACTCTCTCAGACCCTGTCTTGGGTCTTAGAAACAGAAGGAAAGTTGCAGGGACAGCTCAGCACTGCCTTTAGTCTCTGGACTAAAAGTGACCCTTACAAACTCCCTAGAGGTCTAGGCCAGGAACAATCTGTCTCTCCAGCCAGTCTGAATGGCTTTTAGATCCCAAGTTATCCAAGACTGTCAGGGAAACCCTGAAGCTACACGCTGTCTGGTGATGAGGGTTCGGAGATGCTGCGCTACACCATGTCCCACACTGGTAAGCTAGAGGCCACAGAGTAACCCCAGGCCCCTGGTTCCGGGCCCTCGATCTTCAGGCGCTTCTGAATCAGACTTCATCCCAAACTCAGCCCTCCTCACATCTTCCCAAATCAGCACTGAAAGCCTCCTTGCGCAGCAGGAAGTCCCCCGGGAGGGGAAGAGCAAGGCTGGGACAGTATCACCTTCAGGGAGTGCTGCTTCGCTGGCTTTGGGGACACAGAGGCTGTTTCCCATGGAATGCGGACACTGTGTGGTTTCCTAACTGTTTCAGCTGCTCTGAACAAATGAGTTCCCTGCTCTCAGGGAATCGAAACTACACAGTTTCACTCTGTCCTGTTGTGTTGTCAGCTGACTTTCATTATTGCCCTGTCCCCACAAAAACCTCAACACAGATCCCTTGCATGGATGTTGTACAATAGGAGCTTTCATTCCTGTTTTGGCACCTGAGACCCTGGGTTAACAAGTGCCATGAAGCAGAGAAAGCATTTACCAGAGAGTGTGGTGCTGGGTCCACCACACACCTAGAGCAAAGGCAAGTAGGAGTAATACGCATGCTTGCAGAAAAGGGAGGGGGGCAGATCTTGGGGACAATATTCCTGCTGCTACCCCGAGTGCTCTGAATGCCAACTGCATGTGCCAGGCACTAAACGCGACACCCCATCTTTGCCCTTAACGTGTCTGGAGCTTCCAGGGGAAAGAGACCACAGAACCAAATGTACCAGTCAAGGTTTCTGCTTACAAGCCACAAAATCTATCTTTAATAAGAAGGCTAGCTCTAGAGCCAGGCTCTAAGGTCTCCATTCTGTCTTTCTCAGTTACTAGCTGTAGGGCCTGTGTGGCAATCCTTAACCACTCTGTGCTTTAGACTCTCATTTGTCAATGAGGTCTCTAGTAGTACAGGACTTATAAGGATTACAATATTGAATATATGCGGACTGATCAGAGCAGTGCCTGACTCATAGTAAACATTCAGGAGAGGTTAGCTATCCTCTTCAATTTATGTGCAATTAAAAGGCCATGGAAGCAGATTTAGAAGATGAGTAGTCATCAAGAGAGCACAATTCATACCAAAGTTGATGCTGTAAGAGCAGCCTCATTAGAACACTACCCCGGGCACTTCCACGGCCACTACTGAACATTACTGTCATGAAATCAACTATAACTCATCAACTATAAATTCATTTTTTTCCACTGCTCTGAATTCAAAGTCCTATATGGAAGCAAATAATTGCCACGGCCCAATTTACTTGAGACCTCTGTGTCAGGGCAGGGCAGAAGTTGCAGGATCTACCTCTGTTTTCTGCACTGGGCAGTTGTGTTCCATCTCCTATAAAGGCTCACACCATGGTGGATTCAACATCAACCGGAAGGAAGGAAGGGAAGAAAGGAGGGAGGAAAGAAAGGAGGGAGGGAGGGAGGAAGGAAGGGCAAGAAAAAGACAAATGTCCTTACAAAATGAGAGTCCTGTAGCAAAGGTATGAAGCTAGGGCCACAGCAGTCACTACCTCGTCCTGGAGGAGTCTGGAGCTCCCTCCTAAGCCTGGTCCTCTTTCAGGGCCCTCCGAGTTTAGTGGATGGCCTCTTCATGCATTCAGCTGCATAAGCTAGAATCCCAGGCATCTTCCTTGACACCTTCCCATACTTCTAGTCCATCACTGTGTCCATTCCGTTTCACTGCCTAAACATCACTGAAATCCACCTACTTTCCTTCATCTTCCTAATCCAAGCCACCAATATTGTGCTGTTAGATTATTACATTAACCTCATTTCTGATCTCCCTATATTGACTCTAACCTCTCTTTAGTCTATTCCCCTGTAACAGCCACAGTGGTCTTTTCAAGATACAAATCTGAGACTCCATCAGCCCTCCAGTTTTTAATAGTTTCATAAATCTCTTAGGTTAAAGATGAAACTCATTAACATGTGCACAGTGTCCTGCTTGCTTTGGGTTCTACCTCCTATCTCAATTCAAGTGTGCTATGCTCTCCCTCCCGACCTCACTCCACTCAACCCAGTGCTCTTCTTCTAATCTCTAGTATCCATATTCCCTCTCTTGCCAAAGGCCCTTACCCATGTAGGGCACTTTCCTTCCCTCTTTTTTTTTTATCCCCATCATTATTCAGTGCTTACATCAAGTGTTACATCCTCATGGGAGCCTCCACTGACCCTCCTGACCAGGACAAAGTCTCTCACTAAAACTCTCACAGCATCCTGAATCTCTTCCAGAGGGACATTCACCACAATTGCCAACTTTCATTTGTGTGATTATTTACATGATGCATGAAAATAGGAACCATGTATGATTCAGTTCACCACTACCTAGCATCTCCCATTTGTTGAATGAATAGATGGATAAAAAATGGCTCCTCATTGAAGGTACATAACCCTGATCTTGAGGGATGAATAAGAATTTGTTGAATAGAGGAAAGGAGGAATAAAAACACTCCAGAAGAGGAAATAGGATAGTCAAAAGTCCCAAGACAAGGGGCGCCTGGGTGGTTCAGTGGTTAGGTTAAACATCGGCCTTCAGCTCAGGTCATGAACCGAGGGTCATGGGATGGAGCCCACTTCTCCCTCTCCCTCTCTCTCTTCCCCTGTTCCACCCCTGCTCATGCCTGCTCATGCTCTCTTACTCTCTTTCTCTGGTATTAAATAAATACATAAATAAATCTTAAAAGAAAAAAAAAAAGTCCCAAGACAGAGCACCTGGGTGGCTCAGTCAGTTGAGCATCAGACTATTGGCTTCAGCTCAGGTCATGATCTCAGGGTCGTGAGATTGAGCCCCATGTCAGCCTCCAAGCTCAGTGAGGAGGCTCACTGAGATTCTCTCTCCCTCTCCCTCTGCTCAACCCCCCCTCGAATAAATAAATCTTTAAAATTACCCCCCTTGAATATAAATAAATAAACCTTTAAAAAAAACAAAGTCCCAAGGCATGTAAGGGAAAAGTGTGTTTAGAGAAAGTTTAGCATGGCTGGTATAAAAAACAAGTGATGGGAGATGGGGGGAGATGGATGATGGAAGAAAAGATGGAAGAAAAGCAGCAAATAAGGCTGGTGAGGGTTGGTGCCTGATTGCAAACGTCCTTGAACACGTGCTAAGGGATTTAGACCTGCTTTTCTCCGTGAATGTGGAGGATCTGTATGTCTAAGCAGAGAAAAGTCATAATCAGAAATGCAGAATGAGGGTTGAAGAAAGAACATACCTTCTGTCTTTAAAAATTTTAGTATCATATTAACAACTATTTGTACTTCCAGAGCAAAATTTTACTCGTTCATTATAGAATCAAAGAAGTTAAAATTAGGGGCGCCTGGGGTGGCTCAGTCATTAGGCGTCTGCCTTCGGCTCGGGTCATGATCCCAGGGTCCTGGGATCGAGCCCCACATCGGGCTCCCTCCTTGGCGGAAAGCCTGTTTCTCCCTCTGACTCTCCCCCTGCTTGTGTTCCCTCTCTCGCTGTCTCTCTCTCTGCCAAATAAATAAATAAAATCTTAAAAAAAAAAAGTTAAAATTACAAAAACACCTTGAATAATGTTTCAAATAAGTACAGTCTTAACTATCAGGTATTTTTCCTATTTCCAATGATTGTCCCCCAGATGATTATTAATCACATTCAAGTGAACAGATGTCATATGACCAGTGGGGGAAAAAAACTGGTTACACAGAAAATTGGTTACCTGATCACTCAATAGGGGGACTCTAATTTCAGCTCAGTGTAAGTTACTCCTACTACATTGATTATAATAGCTATGGTAGGATTTAGTTTTATCTAGTTCTTAAAATAAAACTGTGCTTCTCAAATTCTTTGGTCTTGGGGCCCCTTGACACACTTAAAAATTACTGAGGACTTCAAAGTACTTTTGTTTATGTGGGTTTTATCTGTAAATATTTACCATACTAGAAACTGCAACTTAAAAAAATTTTTTTAAGATTTTATGTATTTATTTATCTTAGAGATAGAGAGAAAGAGTGTGAGCAGGGGGAGGGGCAGAGGGAAAGAGAGAATCTCAAGTAGCCTCTGTGCTGAGCTCTGAGTCCAATGCAGGGCTTGATCTCATGAACCTGAGATCATACCTGAGCCAAAATCAAGAGTCAGATGCTTTACCAGCTGAGCCACCCAGGTAACCCAACAACTTAAAAATTTTTAAACAACCTTTTTTCTTAAAAAAAAAAAAAAAAAAAAACATAATAGAAGACAGCTGGATTCTCTTAGTTTAATCTGACTTTAATCTATATAACATTTAATCTGCATTTAATCTGTTCTAATATGTTGTTTTGGTTGAAACAAATGAATGAAATCCTGCCTCATACAGATATATAGTTAGAAGAGGAAAGAGTGTTTTAATGCCTTCTTCAGATAATCATGACAGTATCACAACCTGACAAGTAAAAGTTTCTTTTTTTAATATTTTATTTATTTATTTGATAGAGAGAGAGAGCACAAGCAGAGGGAGATGGAGAAGCGAGGCCAATGCAGGGCTTGATTCCAGGACCCTGGGATCATGACCTGAGCCAAAGGCAGTCGTTTAACCAACTGAGCCACCCAGATACCCCGACAAGAAATAGTTTCTTAAAGATTAGCTGCAATATGGAGCATGAAACCATATCAATGAATCTTCCATGTGCTGTTACATTAAAATTCTGTCACCTCTTGGCACTTTGAATGGAGCTTTTGCCCTTGCATGTTTAACATCACTCATTGGTCATATGGAAAGTATCAGTTCACTGAGCTGTGCAGGTCTTCCAAATTTTTACACATCTAACAAAATCTGTACATATTATACATAAACATATTATATACATATCATATGATATAATGACACCATATCAAAAAAGCGCATTCATTATATCACCACTAACCTTATCAGAAAATATTTTTTAATACTGGGAAGCTGTCAAGCTCTTGGTAACAGATATAAGATTTCAAAAATCTACTTTTACTAGAAAGCTTAAATTCTATTATTAAGAACAAATTCCACCATTGTGTTCTTTGAAGTGACAGGCTCACTTTGTTAATTTTGAGAAAATGTCTCCCAAATACCCAAGTCTGAATAACTATAACTTGTCATTTTTCAATGAAAAGATTGTTCTTTAAAAGCATATCTAGTTCAGTTTGAACTCAAAGAAGTGCACACTTTCTTTTTTAGACAACCACCATACTTCAATTTGCAGCAGAAGTGCATTATCCATTACTTCCCATTTTGTCACATAGCATAGAAAACACACAAACCAAAGTACTCAACGGTCAAGACTGAATAAGATCAATCATTTCTTCCTACTTCATTAAGACAACTTTATGCGAAAGCAGAATCATTTTTTTACTGCAAGTATGTGGTGGTGAAGAATACAATAGCTGCTAGCGTGTTTTGGTGCTCTGCCTTGATTTTTGCTTAGGCACCAGCAGTTTTACCCATCACTGCTTTTGTACATTCTGTGAAAATGTCAACAGAGACCAAAAGGCAAATAATATGTTAAGTATTATTATGCAAAGTGTTTTGGCTTCGTGAACCATGCAGAAGAATCTTGGGACATCCAGGGATCTGTGAACAACACTCTGAAAACCACTAATATAGAAATTTAGCACCCTAATGGTGCTAATGCTTTCCAGTAAATAATGGGGCTCAGCCTACAGCCTAATCCAATTCATGGTTTTACCGTGTTCAAAAACGTCTACCTTTGCGTGTGTTTTCACTACTTCAAGAGCAATATGGTATGAGTAAATGATGACAAGTCAAATGAAAATTAAAAAAAAAAAAAGCTTTCTGGTGACTCACCAGTTTTGGTCATTGCAAAGGCTACCTATTGCTTGTAGGGCAAAGAGTCATTTACCCCAAGTCTATCTATGGTTGCTGTCACCAAATGATCCATTTAGTGACTCTCTAGCAACCAAGGCCAGTCAATGACAGTGGGTAAGCAATTTTGGAAAGTTTTGTTAAATGTCATTTCCCTAAATAGCTTTTCAGATAGGGCGCCTGGGTGGCTCAGTTGGTTAAGCGACTGCCTTTGGCTCAGGTCATGATCCTGGAGTCCCTGGATCGAGTCCCGCATCGGGCTCCCTGCTCGGCGGGGAGTCTGCTTCTCCCTCTCCCACTCCCCCTGCTTGTGTTCCCTCTCTTGCTGTGTCTTTCTCTGTCAAATAAATAAATAAAATCTTTAATAAAAAAAATAAAAAATAAATAAATAAATAAATAAATAAATAGCTTTTCAGATAAACAGAGCTGAAAAGAAAAGTAAGGGGGTGATGTAGGCCTTCCCTTCATTAATTGAAGAAGTAATACTTCAAACAACAACATCAAAATACTTTTCTTCTCTAGTGATACACTTCATAACATGGTTATTCTGACCAAGCAGGGCCCAAGATTTCACCTAATACCTTATCAAAGTGATATGTAAATAAAGTCAGACCAAGGCTTTTCAAAGGAATTGCCCAGCCCATGCTGAAAGCTATAGGGAAAGTCAGCTGATTCATCGCAGGCATTTTGGAACTTGCCAACAAGCAGAGGCAGGAGGAGTAGAGCATGTGAAAAGGCATTTGAGAATGGTTCTGCCAACAGGGCAGGCACAAACCATGTTGACTTTTGTGGTTTCTCCAATTCATGTTGGAGCAAGGGCTTGAACCTCAGTTCCACAGAAATCCACACTGGGTGGATTTCCATGCGTTATGACCATATGTGAATATAATAAGGTCACCTGATTTGTCCATAGTTACAATGAAAGGAAAGGAAGGAATATTTTTCTATTTTAATGCCATAAGAGCATAGGAACTATGCTTCAGTCATTGATCCCTAGAGGATAACCAATGGCAAAGCATGAGTATGCAGTCCCAGTGCAGAGAGGAGCATTTCCTTTGATTGACTGATTGATTTCTATTTAAAATCATCTTATTTGCCCACATGTTTGAGGTCACAGATGTACAGGCATGGGGGGGTTAATGTTAGGCTCTTGGGCACTTCCCTTACCTATTTCTCAGTATACTTACAACCCCTTGAACTGCTCCTTATGGTAGGTATGTCCCAGAAAGTCAAGTTATTCAATAAATCCAGCACCATCTGAGTCAGTATGACCGTCTTAAGAAATATCTAATTGTAAAACCCCAACCCTAACAAAAAAAGCCCAATTTGTTACCCTAGCATAGGCCTCTGTAATCAAGACCTCACCTACCCCTCTAACTGCATATGCCTTCATTTCTTCATAGGTATCATAGGTTTCAGAATCTTGGAAGTGCCAGCAGTATCCTGAATGCCTTCTTGAACACCCATCCCCAACCTTCTTCTTGGCACTTGCTGTTCTGGAATGCCCTCTCTGCTTTTCTGGTAGAATTCCTCATGTTTTTAGACTTGGCCAGATCTGGGCACCAACCTTCCAACTCCCATAGTATTCTGTGCCAGCCCTTCACGCTACCTTGTCACTTCGCTCATCTGTCTCCTCCATTACTCCGGGTTCCTTGAGAGCAGAGATTTTGTCATTAATGTCCATGAATCTAGCAAAAGAAACACGAACACATGGTAAGATCCCAATGGATGCTGGCCAAATACTTGTAAATATAAATATCGGATTGTAATCATCCCTTTTACAAGCATCTTAAACAATCAATTTGAGTTTCTCACTATAAATGAGTCCTTTCCTAAAATATAACTTTATCCATAATCCCAAATCACCATCTCCTTTTATAGTTGATTCTTGAACAACACAGGTTTGAACTGTGTGGGTCCACTTATATGGAGATTTTTTTAAATAAATACAGTACAGTATATAAGTGTATTTTCTCTTCCTTACAATTTTCTTAATAACATTTTCTTTTCTCTAGCTTACTTTATCATAAGAAAATGGTACATAATACATATACCGTACAAAATATGGGTTAATGGACTGTTTATGTTACTGATAATGGTTCTAGTAAATAGATTATCAGTAGTTAAAGATTTTAGGAAGTCTAAAGTTATACAGCGATTTTTGACTGTGCATGGGGTTGGTGCCCCTAACCTCCACACTGTTCAAGAGTCAACTGTACTTTCTCTTTTGGAACGGTCTCTCTTCATTTCCAAAATTAAAAGATCTTTCTTTATCTCCTCCCACCTCCTTACATATATCACTGGTCATTATCTGCCTTCTCAAGATATAAATAATTGAGGTTACCTCATTTATGGGTGTGCAGAGCTAAGTCTCTATAAATAGCTGAATATTTAAAATATTTTTTTCTTAATGATCTTAAAACCATAATCAAGGCAAGTTGTGGTTTGGGGTCAGAGGAGGGCAGGCAGGAGAAGGAGAATGGGAGTGGGCTTGCCTTCCAGGCAGTCTGATGAGTCCTGGAAAGATTAGGTTGCCACCAGAATCCAAGCTCTGACTTTGGGCATGTCTCTGGCAGCCTCTCTTCTCTGACTTTCCCCCCTAGCTTCTTCAGGTGGGCCTTGTTTGGGTCCAAAGAAGCACAGAGTAAACATTAATTTGAGGCAGCTCATCCTAATGATGGTAGCCGTTATGACTTCGATTTTCCTTTTAAGCCTTGAAAGACATGAATGTTACAGATAGAATAGATTTGAGACTTTTTTGAGGAGGAGCCTGAGCCCTGGGGAGGTGAAGTAAATAGTTTGACTGCAAGTTCTCCTTAGAAGGAGAGGAAAGGAGTAAGCCAAAAAAAAAAAAAAAAAAACAAGAGAAAAGACCTGTACAGCAATGAGCAAGCCACACACCTTGAGCTGTGTGCACTTACAGCACTGTAAGCTGCCTTACACTGTTTCTTTTTAAACCTACCCAAATGTTAATATTATAATATGTAAGGAGCAATGCCTGAGTTCTCACTCAAGTTCTCAGATTCTTGAGTTAGTAATCTAAATTATAAGAATGTTCATTTTTTACAGAATTGAATAAAGTTTTTATTTTAAATGTAAAAACACATGGCTCATAAATATTTTATTTTTCCTGAACTAACCTACATGTCATCATGTTTACCTTCACTGGGCTGGAAAACTGGGGAAACTTTATAGAAATATTTGACTAGAGGTACAAGAATATCTTTTCTATCTGTACTGGATGCTCCAATACAACAGTTCTACCTAAATCTTAAATTCTTTAGGTTGTAGACGTCTTATCTAGACACCAAACTTGTATATATTTTAACCATTTTTACCAAAGACACCACTTCTTCCTTCGTTTTTCTATTCTTTATGTCAGTGGACATGAGCATAATATCCAAAAATAGCTTTCCAGACAAACACATTAGAAAAAATGTAAAAGAGGATGAGTGTATTTTATACCTGTAGTCCTTATGCCGACGCCCTTCAGGCCTGCTTCCTATGCCAGGGAAATGTAAATTTTCAGAACGGTGACCATAGTCCTGGCTAAATTGTGTTTCACTACAGTGGTGGAATATGTGCAAACCAAATGTTTTCTTCAACTCTCCAGTACTTCCCATAATCCAATGTGAAGGAAGGAGGTCAAAAAGCATCAGCTCCAGGCTGACCATCTGTTGATGTTTCTCAGTAATGACAAAGAATAAATTCACCCTCTCCCTGTGAGATAGGAGTCTAAGACTTTGTCCCAAGAGTGGGTGTTCTCATACAAGAGGACTTGCTGGAGAGGCTCTTGACTCCTGTGATAGTGTAAAGCCTTCTAGACTAATTCTGAGGGAAACAGATGCCCTCAGTAAAGGAGAAGAGAAGCCTCAGGAGCAGGAAGGAGCAGCTTAGAGCAGTTGTGTGGATAATTCACACAGAAAAAGCTCCAAACACTCATTTCATTGGAACAGACTGTAAGGTTTAACATCACTTAGGTCAGGAAAATGTCAGTATTTCAAATCTGGACATAATAGTATTAGCATCAAAACAAGCCAAAAAGGTCAAGCAAGTCAGGAGTAAATAGGTGAATTGTGTCTGAAACAGAATTTTTGAAGAAATCAGGTTGACTCAGTACAGAGATTTTAAATATTTAACCCCAATCTAGTTATAAATGTAAAACAGCTGCTTTTCTTTTTTCCTTAAAAAATTTATTATCAAGCAAAACAATTCTAAGAATGCATTTTCTAGCAATTGAAGTGATTAACATCAACATTCTATTTATAATATATAACCACACAGAAAAAAATAGCATAACGGCAGGATAATTTACTTAATTCACAAATTCTTTGTTATTTCCCATAGAGTGAGCCTCACATCTGGAAAAGCTCATACAATTAAATAGTTTGTCCAAAAAAGACTATCAGAAGAAATTCCAAATTGATGCTTTTTTTTTTTGCATTGTTGGTTGTATCTAATGGAAAGCTTTTGAACAAAATAATATATTAATAAAGGAGGAAAAAAGAACACATTCCATGTTATAGCTTCATAGGACCTGAAAGGACTGAAGTCTGTTGGAGATTGTTTCTTGCCCTAAATTTAGGATTGCACCAAAACAATTCTAGAGAGTTCACCGCCTAACTATTTAGGAATGGAACTCTAGGTTGCCAACAGTCATGTGTCCTGGTGATTCTTTGCGGCCATGAAGGCTTCCTTTGTTCATAACTTGAATCCGTCCCATTGTCATTTAAGCCCATTATTTTCTCCCTGAGCACAAAGCCACTAGACAACGTCACAGAACGAGCAGCCTTCTGCTGCTCTCCTAATCCCTACAAATGCACAGTGCTCACCAACAAGGGAACTCATCTTTCTGCTCTATAGATGAATGAAGATGAAGATGCTCCATAGATGCTCTGTAAATGAAGTGGCAATAGCTTAGAAGTGAGAGAAGTTAAAGGAAAGAAGGAGGAAACTGCTTTTCCTCATCAGGAAAGAACATTTCATGGCAATGCCACTTCACAAAATTAGCTAACACATCACAGTAGTTAATTGCATGGCTTTGGAGGAACGATTGTTTTAGGCATCTTACTCCCAGTCTTAGGAGAGAACAGTATTATGATTTGGCAGAGGAGGAGACAGACTGTATTCACTTTGCAGTAGTGATGGGAATGACACCAGGCAGAGGCTTATCATTTTTGCCTTTATGATTTTTCCTGACCTCCCTATCTATGTATGGCCCTACCTTCACCCCACTGTTGTTAACTAACATAGCACTGGGTTTATTTTATGCTTAACATTTATCATGATCTGTAATTAATTTTTTTAAATTGGTTTTTTGCCTCATCTTCACCCTAGAATATTATTCCAGGAAGCAAGAACATTATATGTTTATCATCTTTATATCTGTATCACAGGTTGTACCTATTCTTAAAAAATATGAAGAGAATGAAAGAATGAATGTATAAACAAATACCAGTCCTTAGGACCCATTTCTCCTCTACTCTGTGGCTTTGGAAACTTCATCTTCTCCCCACCCAACCCTCTGCAGCAGGAGTCCTGGGAATCATACTAGCCTGCACTGCCTTTTATCCACAGAGAACTGCGGACAGAGCTCGTCCTCCAGGTCCCCATGGGGTGTGTCTACCCAGCCAACACCAGCGTTCACTTGCTTGCAGTTTCTTAGTGTTTCATTTTGAGCACATCCACGGTCTCAGGTTTCTGTTTGCAAGGCCAGACCACAAAAATTAAGTTAATTGAGGCATTATGGCAAAAGGATTTTTCTTCAGGGATGAGTTTATAAATTTCTCCAGTCTCGTGGATGTTGGCCCATCCTTTAAGCCCAATCCTTTCCTCTCCCTCTGTACAAAAATGAAGGAAAAATGGGCTGCTATGGAAGAGAGAAACAGAGGACTGTGTGGGCATGTGATTATTTCTTAAGGTAGAAGATGAACTAAAAACCACATAATGGCTTCCTCTTTAAGTAAATGATATAAATGAGAAGCTGAAGCTGAAACCAGCAAGTCCATCTTTCAGAAAAGCAAGCTGTAACTTGGCGTTAGCAAATACAGTCTGCCATAGCTTGTGGATTAAAAAGGCACATGGTGAAAGTAAACAAAGTAACATTTGGATCTCAATGTGATCTATTGGTTAGGAATTATTAGTGTCGTTTTCAGGCACTGACTTAGGTGATGCTTCTATATTTTCCTATCTTTATTTGCAAGTTGCAGTGCATGTGCTATAGTGGAGAGAACAGGGAACATGGCAAACAGAGAGGACTTGAAAAATCTCTGGTAAAAGAATCCAAAGTCAAGTAACGGAGTGTTGTCCCAGTGCCACTTACATGTGACCTTGGGAAAATGATTTAATCTTTGAAAATCTCAAAATCCTAATTTGTAAGATGCTCTTCTCTGCCCAACTTAGAGGTTTGTGAGCAAAATCCAAATGACATAATGCATACAAGAAGACTTTACAAATTATAAAGGAGAATTTAAATGTGAGGTATATTATTTTTATCATTATTATTTTGTAAGGAAATATATTATGAACTCATCGAGTTCCTATTCAATAAATACCCACCTAAGTATAGGACAGAAACTAGGTATGGTACTAGTTTTGTCTTTTCCCCAATTTTTGGTATTCCATAATTTTAGAAGAGTAATGCATTTTATTTATTTATTTGAAATGATTATGGCTCATTTTATTTTGCCTACTAATGGAGGGTGTTGGCTAGTAGTAATTGCCAAAGGTAAGCTGATAGCAATCTCAATAAATCTAAAGGGAATAATGCATTTTAATTGTAAAAATATAAATGAAACAAATGAATAAAAAATATTTAAGTCCTTTACCTATTCCCCATTCCAAGCACACTCTCAGGAACAAATTCAATCTGCAGTTTGATGTGCAATGTTACTGAGCTCACACAGTATGTACACCATATAAATTGTATATATTACTTTTTCAAAAATCTAATCACATTATGCATATTGCTCTGCACGTCAGTAAACCATGTCTCATAGATATCCTTCCCTATCTGAATACATACAGATCTGCCTCATTGTTTTTAATGGCTTCATAATATTTCATAACGCCATTTCTCTCAATGAGCACAGCTGATGACTCTAGCAATAAAGTTGATTAAATCATTTTAGTGAGATTAAGGGTATGGGGGAGAAATACTATTTTTCTAGCAGAAGTACTACTGGCATGACTAGCATCCTATAGACTCAGAGAAGATTCTGTAACTTCTTCTTGGTGGCTAGCTGCAGGGAGAACAGCTCTTCTTCCTTGTGTCTCACTGGACTCTCTTTTGTTCAGATACTGTAAGAACAGTAACTGTAAGAACAGCTTACAAAATATGATTTAGCAAAGTTTCCTGGATAAAGTGTTAGGTGGAACAATCAGTCCTGGTTCCACCTGATGGTTTGATGTGAGAAAAAAGTCAGAGTTTCCCAGTATCATACTTTTTCCTCTTTTTCATAATGGTGTCCACAGATGCTCTTAACCTCCTCACAGGACTACTGTGAGGCTCAAGGAGACCATGCAGCTGAAAGCCATTGAGGCACATACAGAGAGACGCTATGAGAATCCTGGAGATTATCTTCATAGTTAGCAATGTCTGTGGAGCCCATTTGTCTCCATGCTCTCTGTAAGAGTCTGCACATGAACACCTCAGCAGACCTATAGGGAGGTATTATTATCTCCAGTTTAGAAGGACATCGAAGCCTAGAGAAATTAAGAAACTTGCCTAAGACCCTACTCTGCTTCAGTGGCAGTGGAGGGCTTCAAACTCAGATCTGCCCAGCTCCAAACCCTGTGTCCAGCTGTCAGAATCAAGGTGTCCTCCAGCTGGTGACAGTTTCAGGTGAAGTTCCAGGAATTCTACCCTCAGGGCTGGTGACGGCGCTTCCTGTCTAGGGCCTGCACTGAGCCCAGAGTGTTTTCCTCAGTCTGACAGGGCTCAAGGTCTTCCAGGAGGAATAAGTGGGTATTTACAAGTTTTTGTCATGTTGTGGCCATTCTTAATCCACACTGGAAGTCCTGGCAATGGACTTGAGGGGTCATAAAGGTTTTGTGGAGCTTTAGTTCTTTAACTGGATTTTGCCAAGTACAGTAAAGGAAGTACTGTCCTATTCTCAAAGTGTCTCCTTCTGGGGTTTCAGAAGCCTGGGCAAAGTCATGACGGAACATCTGAACCCACAATGGTGACATTAGAGGCAGTGTTCTGGATTAATCAAAACAGATACTTCTTTAACTCCTCTCCAAATATCTCCTGGTACTGAAGGCATGTTCCAGGTTTAAAGAAGCAGAGGGATTCCCAAAAAGCAATCTGGCAGTTTAAGTAGACCCCCACAGACTGGTTAACAAGGGCACAAAGGGGTCTCCACCACTAGGCACACTGTTCGTCTATGAACTGAATCAAATTGTTTTGTACAGTTCTAAGGAAGGTGGGGAAGGGTGGAAAGGATGCATACTGACAACAGCCCAAGGGGGTTCTAGCACAAAAAAATCCACAAAGGGCCAACAATGACACTGCATCATTCCTGGTTTTTCAGACAAGCACAGCACACAGAGGACTCACAGGGTAAGTACAAGCCCAAAGCTGCCAAACCATCATTTGACCTTTGACACACGAGCATGGGGCTTTCTGCCTTCAGGTTAAGGATGCTCCATGCCTGCTTGTGACTGTCAGAGCCTGTCATGGTGGCTGGATAGGCCTCCAGACCTCCAAGGCAGCATGAGAGGGGGACTATCCTTAAACTGCCACACATGCCTGACTCCTGCAAGCCGGCACGCACCCACAGCCACTGGGGGCCTGGCCGCCAGGAGCTCCTTGTACTGCTCTGCCCCTGCTGCAGCTTTCCCACCTACTCAAACACATCCATGGCTATGGAAATACCTTGCAGGGAACCCCGCACTGTATATCATCTAAATTTGTGCATGCTGTCTCAAGAATATGCATTCTCAGGGGCGCCCGGGAGGCTGTCATTTAAGTGTCTGCCTTTCAGCTCAGGTCATGATCCCAGGACCCTGGGATCGAGCCCCGCATCAGGCTTCCTGCTCAACAGGAGGCCTGCTTCTCCCTCTCCCACTCCCCCTGCCTGTGTTCCCTCTCTCGCTATCTCTCTCTCTGTCAAATAAATAAGTAAAATCTTTCAAAAAAAAAAATGCATTCTCAGGAGCTAAATGAGCACAAGACAAGTGTTATCATGTGTATCATCTGTTCATGCAATCATTTGTTCATTCATTAGCATATATCTGTCATGTGCTCACCATGAATGCAGAAGGCACTCAATAAAAATTAGTAAACAAAGATGTTTGATTTGATTTAAAAATGTATTTAGGAGACTTTGGTTAATGTTTTCATGTTTGATTTTTACCCACTCCAACCACCATTCCCACAAGAATATTCGCCAGTTGGTGAGCTGGAAAATGCTCTCAATCTCCCAGGTTTTCCATTTTGAAACTATAAAGAGGGTTGTGCCTCACAGCATTGTTGTGAGGCTTCAATAATTCCATCTTTGGAAAGTTTATAAATTGCAGCACAATATGCAAAGTCGTTTGTTAATGCTACTAACAACCATATGTCTAGTACTGTATTGTCTCCACTTTGTCCAATATTATATTTACAAAAATAAAGATTTCTCCAAAGAGAGTTATACAAATCTCTGCACTACTGGCTGTGTCTTTTGTCAGATTTGTTTTTCAAGGTATCAAAACAGATAAAGGGAATATTGCTTCCACAACGGATTCCGCTTATAGTCTGTTCATCAGGAAAAAAGATCTGTCAAGACCAGCAAGCATAAGATGACATGTAGCTAGCTTTTCCTTACCTTCTCTTAGATTCCATCTCTGTGAACAAGAATCATTCATGGTCCAAGCTGTATATGCTCAATTTAGAATGCTGATTCCTGATGCTTTTCCTTGTACTTCACCATAAAACTTGGGCCTCTGGAATATCCTCCTGACACATCCAGTAAATAATTCTGAGTGGGATAAAGCAGTATTTTGATCCCCTCTTAATGGTCTGTAACTACCTTTTTCATAGAGTGTCTAGTTGTACTTACGGAACACAGGATAAAAAAACTTCCTTGACAAAAATGGAAGCATTTTATTGTCTCAATAAAGAGTTGCCTTTACAGATCATTTTATTATCTATTTAATTTATTTTCAGAAAGAATAGTTTGGGCCAACTTCTAAAACCAAAATTATTTTTCCCAGGTGCTTCCTAAATTTAAATGCTGTATATCCAACAATATTATATAAGAGGTGTTTGGCAAGTTGGACAATTTTGCAGGATGTCACTTAAATTTATAATTGTCTAGAATAACTCCATAGACAATGACTTGTTTTTTTATTGTTTGCTGATAACATGGATTTTGCATCTGATTCTCTCTTTTTGCTTTGGATCCTACTTAAGATTTTAGTGTTGTTTAGCAACTTTATGGTCCTCTCTGCCTGATAAGTTCACTCCCCACACTTCTTCATCCACTTTCTGCTCCTGAAGACAGATGGCCCTGTGTAGATAATGTGAACTGCTCTCAATCCCCTTGGTTTCCAATTCTCTCCAGTTAATGGGAAGGGCCAGCAGGATATGGTAGGGAGGAAGGAGAGTGAACTCAAGATATTTATTTCCCCAGACCTGTCCCAGTGAGGTCACCTCAGTTTGGCTGTGTCTCTTAACAGAGGTCTCTGGTCCTCCCAAGGACCTCTTGAGACAGCCTGCTCTACAGATTCTCTTCTCTGGGTTGTAGGAACCTCCTCCTTCTCTCAAACCTTCAAGCTTAGGAGTAAAATGTCCTTGAAGTTTCACCTGCAATCCCACCTGTTTAAACTCTCCTTAAATTATCTACTTTGAATTGGTCATCTATTTTCCATTAAGACTTTGATTGATACAGACCCACTAGTTCACACTTTTGCTATTTTTTACTCTGGCTCCCTTTCTTCTTGTAAATTTTCTAATTCCATTCCTTTTTCTTTTTAAAACTACCTTAAATATAAAATGTGTGTGGGGTGTGTGTGTGTGTGTGTGTATAATGTGTATATAAAGTAAAAGAACTTTAAATATATTTCATACTATTATATAAAATATATAAATATACTTAGCCTTTAATACAACCTTAAACCTCACAATTTTGTTTCTACTTCACCTTTAAATGAGGCAGTATAAACAAAATAGACAAAACAAGATTTTATTTATTATTTTGCAACCTTTTAAGGGATGTCAAATCTTTTTAAAAATGTGGTAGAGATGCCATCAAGTTAAAGGAAAGAAAAATGGGAAGTAAGAAACAGAGTCCTTCACTGTGAGTACTGTCAAGGTCATTATCCTCACTACCACTGACAAAAACATTGAATGCTCTTTTTATGTAATATAGGCTCTGAACTAAGTTATTTACATTCACCATTTCATGGAAGCCTCAAAACAATCCCATGAAACAGACATGAATCATCTCTCCATTTACAGATGAAGAAGGTGAGGGGCGGGGAGGGTGGTGCGCTAAGTAATTTGCCCAAAGGCAGGAATTCAACTGAATTAAGTCAGATTTTGTATTCAGATAGTAATAATCATGACTTCTCCACATTTTATATTTTGAAATGTAGCACTTTTGAAAACTAATCAGTAAAGCAGATAAAGATATTTTGGAGCAAACTGTCAAGCAAATATCAATACTACAGTTTTAGATAATTCTCACTAATCTTGATCATTTTCTTTTTCAAATTCCCTGAATCTTGGCTTGGAATCAGAACCTCTTCTTGGCCATTTGTGCTTACTCCTTTGACCAGCCTTCCATCCAAGTACCTTTCTAAGGGTCCTATCTCTAAGCTTTCTGCTCTACTCCTTTTTGGCTCCATTATTAGAGATCTATTTCCTCTCTTAGGTGATTCAACCTTTTCAAATAACAGCCTTTGGTTAGTCTAAGACAGAACTTTTCTATTTCCTGCAACCACAAACAACTAAAGGTACAAAGAAATTTGTTTTGAGAACACAGAGCTGACCAATCGGAAGCCAAAACTTTTCAACTTTACTTCCTTTCCCCTTCTCATCAGACTTCTCTCTTATATTAGTTTGAAATAAAGATCTTGAGTTAATAGGAGTCCATCACAGCTGACCTCCTTGAGAAATACCCTGACAAGGACTTCAGCTCAAAAGTACCTCAAATACAAAATTTGCAGCATAATTCAGAAAATGCCACTCACAGTAAAGGACAGTTGACCATAGCTCTAATGAGTTTTTTAAACACCAATTTAAATGCCTTTCATTATAACCTTATTAGGATGACAGATGTAACCCTGAAATTTTGATAGCTAACCATACAATTCACCAGCAATATTCAAGAAGACTTTCCAAACATCTGCTTCTATTTATCTCTTTATTTTTCTCAGATTCTCTCTGCACTCATTGGCTGACCTTGACATCACAGCCAAACCCTAAATCAAAGCATTTTATCAATGTCCATTTTTTTCCCAAAGAAGGTCCTGAGTTTTTATTATCCAAGCAATAACATTCCATTTCCAGGACTTCTTATCTTTTCTTTAGCCACATCATAAATAATGGGAATTTTGTGTTAACAAGAAAAGTTCTGTTTTACATTTTGGGAAGAAACAGAGTCAACAAGTTGGATAAAGCCTTTGGTTACTCTCTATAACATGTTGGTACATCTCCTCTCTGCACTATATGGCAGGTAGAAGACTGGGCATACCACATTTGAGTTGTAAATTAATCAAAATTTTATCTTAAATAATATCAAGGGAACTGTCAAGTTTGAAAAGCAGTCAGAAGCCCTTGAAAATAATAATCTAATTATATGTATGGGAGGGTATAAAATTCAGGGGTCTCAGAAGGTTAACCACAGAGGGATCACATGGTCCTAAGTAAAAAGTATCAAATTTGTCTTCCAACTGTTGCCCCCAAAGAAGTTCAATGATTTATCCAAGGTCACATAGATGGATTTCTGCCTAAGTTAACCTTCTTCCTGTTTTCCTAGGCACTGTGTCTAAAAACTGAGTGTCTGACTCACTTCTTTCTAAGCCCTAAAGGGACAAAGTTATGTAATTCTCCACAGGTATTTTGGCAGCTTCTTGGGACATCTGACTCAGGGCTCACCTCCAGTCTTCTCCGAGGAGTGAATACACTTGCTCTATCAGGCATATCACACGACCAGAGCAAATGGTCACTCCCAGAGCAAGATGATAGCCTTGGGGGACTGAAAGAACAACAGTCTATGATCCATTTTCAAATTACATTTACTGAGCACCTACTATGCTTCAGGCACTATGCAAGATCTTCCTATAAGGGGCCATCTTCCTGAGGTCAGGAGATTTACATATCTGATCTAACTCTACCACTAATTAGAGACCTTGGACCAAACTTTTGAGTCTGTTTTCTCTACATAACTGGAGAAAAGTTACTTGCCATTCTTATCTTCTGGAATTGTTTTTTGGGTTAAATTAATTAATGTCAAAATCCTTTTTTGAAATGTTACTGAAATATAATGCACATACAGAAAATCACATAAGCATAAGTGTATAATTTGATACATTTTCACAAACTAAACACATCAGTGGAAGCAGTTCAAGAAACTGAGTACTATCCCAGAAGCCCCCTATAGTGCTCTCTGATGGCCATCAACCTACCAAAGGGTAACCACCATTCTTTTAGCAGCCTAAAAATTCATTTTGTTTTTGTATCGTATGTAAATGAATTCATATGTGCTATGCTCTTTTTATGTGTTTTTTTTGTTCAGCATAAGCAAACATAAGCTCAAACACAAGTTTGTGAATTTTATCCATGTTGTGTTCTTTTGTAGATTCTTCATTCTCATTGCCAAAGGATTCCATTATATGAATAGTCAACATTTTATTTATCATTTTCATTGTTGATGGGCATTTGAGTAGTTTCCAATTTTGGTCTACTACCAATTATAAACATTCTAGTATATGTCTTTTTAGTGAACATATGTACTCATTTCTGTTGAAGAGTAGAATTGCTGGCTCATAGGGTATATGTATATTCAGCTTTAAGAGATACTGCCAAATGGCTTTCCAAAATGGCAGTTTCAATTTACACTCCCAACAGTAGTGCCTGAGAAATACCAACATTTGGTATTTTCAGAATTTTTTTCATTTTATTTTATTTTTTTAAAGATTTTATTTATTTATTTGACAGAGAGAGAGAGCACAAGCAGGGGGAGTGGCAGGCAGAGAGAGAAGCAAGCTCCCCACTGAGCAGGGAGCCCGACGCGGGGCTCGATTCCAGGACCCTGGAATCATGACCTGAGCTGAAGGCAGATGCTTAACCAACTGAGCCACCCAGGTGCCCCAGAATTTTTTCATTTTAATTAAATAAATTACTCTTCACGTAACCTGAGTATCATCACTTTGAATGACTAAATCTTTTTCATCTCAGAGCTCATATTACCACACATTAAGATTTCATATTTCCATACTATATGTCTGAGGAAATTTTTACTATTTAACTTTGGTATATGGAGCATCTGGATCTGTGAAAGTTAACTAAAGTTAGAGCCACTGGAATAGAATGTCAATATTTAGACAATTACAGAGCAATTAGGGCATCCTAAGTTTGGCTGAATCTATATTAAAACGGGTATTTCTCAACTTGTATTATGTCCTAGCAGGTATTAAGAAAGAGTAATGTAACTAAATAATTATTCAGTCTGGCATCACAAGAAATAGAGCTTTGGTTTAAAGAGCTTCTTTAGAAGGTAAACTTCTAGCTTGAAGGAGTCTTATAGATCCCCCAGCCTATGCTCTTATCCTAGAGGTGATAACACTGAGGCCCAGAAAGAGAAGAGACTTTCCTGAGATGCTGGAGGTACTTGGTATCACAGCCAAGACCAAAACCTAAATCCCCAGAGCCTTTCTTGACCTCATTCCCTTCTTCCCTGCTTCAAATTGACCAAGGTTTCTCAAACAGCTGAGAAACAACTCATACAATTGTATGCTGCCACACAACATATGGCCACAGAGAAAACTGACTATGGACAGAGCAGTAGAGGAAAAGGCTGAGGTGAAAACAGTGAGGAGAGAGTGCTGACAGCAGATGAGGGCTCAGAGAAGCCCTGGGGAAGAGAGCCCATACAATATCTGATGTGGTCACACCGTAAGGCTGCCCAGAATGACACAGGAAGAGCACATGAAAATAGTCTCTGTCAGTCATCTATCCCTAGCACAGCAGCTTTCTGAAAACTTCCCCACAAGGTTCAGTCTCCTTCCCACCACAAGGTTTTACCCTCTGCCCACACTCCTCCCACAACATTCCCTTGCACCACTTCTCCCTTCACCCAACTATTTCCTACACATCCTTTAGATCCCTAAGGCTTCTAACTTCAGAGCATATACTGAATACCATATTATTCCTCCCCCCGTCTCTGGCTCTTGGTAGGTACATCAGTAGTGATTGATGAATGAATGATGATGCTATCTAGCACAGTTTATACAGTAACAGAGATAGAAATCCTTGCCTTGGTCAACTCATTTTCACTTCTGTTCTTGGCGGCGGGGTGGTGGTGGGGTGAACGGGAGAGGAGGCTGTTGTTGCTATTGTTTAAGTCATTTAAAAACTCTCTCCAAGTATTGATCCTAACATTCAACCAGAGTTGATAACCATCAGGCTTGAGTAATTGTTATTAATTCTGGTTGCACATGAGAATCTTTATTTTTTAAAGAAATTAACAATGACTTTATAGAACTAAAATGCAATGTTGTATTTTTTAATTTTTAAATAATTTGACTTACATAATAGATGTACATATAAGTTGCAAAGAGAGATACATTTCTAATGTAAGAATAAGTGAGAAGGGATCACTTATTTATAACTATCTCAGAGCCTAGTATGATTTTGCTTCTCTACTCTTTCCTGCAAACCACTGCCTACCATCATCACTCCCCCAAAAAAATTGGGGGTAGAGAGGACAAAACAAAAACAACTTCCATTACAATATGGTAGAATGACCAGGGAAAAAAGGAGACAGTATCAAGCTAAAGCAGAAAGTATAAAAACAAGGGGATTAGATGACATCAATGCAGTGGTTTTGCTCAGGAGATAAGGAATGTTGGAACATGAACGGCAAATTCCTGTCCTCAGGGACAGTTTCAATGCTGTAATTGTCAAGCATGAAAATATAATAGGGCTTAATCTTACCAAATATAGACCCACCCATAGCCAAGTAAAGGTAATGTACTTTTGTACAATGGTTGGTTTGCCTTTCCCTGCCCACTGTTTTCCATTATCACATTGTGAAAATTCTTCCTGAGAAACAGAAAAGAATAAAGTACAAGGGGAGTTAATAAATTAGATTCTTCTGACATAGCTTAAATAGTTCCTTCACCATCAGGGCCTTTAGATCATATTCAGTGAACATCCTACTGGCTTGAAGGAGTTCATACATTTTGATATAAGTATCAGGTGGCAAATGATATGCCAGAAAATTCTGGCAATTTTTGCTGCTCTGTAAAGTTGAGGTTAAGCATTCAAACTAATTACTTCCTTTTTAGCAGAAAGGGAAGAAGAGCAAAGGGTTAAGAGTGCTGGCATCCTGGGCACCTAGTTCTGTGAACCTGGGCAAGTTATTTCACCTCCTTGTGGCTCAGTGTCCTCATATACAAACCAGGAGTAATAACAGTACCTACTTCACAGAGGTGTTAATAGAATTTAATGAGTTGATACATGTCAAAAGCTTCAAACTGTTCCTGGCATGTAATAAGGGTTCAAAATGTGTAAGCTATGATAGTCATCAGCTGCTTGGCTTACAGATGGTTCTGCTACACAGCACACACTTGTTTTGAAAATGTGAATTTGGAGCTGTTGTAAATGGGCTTGATTCCTTAATTTCTCTTTCTTCAGTTACACTGTTAGTGTATAGAAGTGCAACTGATTTCTGTGCATTGATTTTGTATCCTTCCACGTGGCTGAATTGCTGTATGAGTTCAATACCATTTACAACAGCTCCAAAAACTGTAAGATATATAGGAAAAAGCTAACCAAAGAGGTAAAGGATCTGTATTCTAGAAACTACAGAACACTTATGAAAGAAATTGAGGAAGACACAAAGAGATGGAAAAGCATTCCATGCTCATGGATTGGAAGAATAAACATCGTTAAAATGTCTGTGCTGCCCAGAGCAATTTATACTTTCAGTGCAATCCCTATCAAAATACCATTGACATTTTTCACAGAGCTGGAACAAACAATCCTAAAATTTGTATGGAACCAGAAAAGACCCCAAATTGCCAGGGGAATGTTGAAAAAGAAAACCAAAGCTGGGGGCATGACGTTGCCTGACTTCAAGCTATATTACAAAGCTGTGATCATCAAGACAGTACGGTATTGGCACAAAAACAGACACATAGATCAATAGAACAGAATAGAGCCCCCTGAAATGGACATTCAACTCTATGGTCAACTAATCTTCAACAAAGCAGGAAAGTACATCCAATGGAAAAAAGACACTCTCTTCAATAAATGGTGCTGGGAAAACTAGACAACCACATGCAGAAGAATGAAACTAGACCATTCTCTTACATCATACACAAAGATAAAATCAAAATGGATGGAAGACCTAAATGTTAGACAGGAATCCATCAAAATCCTAGAGAAGAACATTGGCCACAGCAACTTCTTTCAAGACACGTCTCTGAAGGCAGTGGAAACAAAAACAAAAATAAACTTTTGGGAATTCAGCAAGATAAAAAGCTTCTGCACAGCAAAGGAAACAGTCAACAAAATAAAGAGGCAACCCAGGGAATGGGAGAAGATATTTGCAAATGACGTTACAGATAAAGGGCTGATATCCAAGATCTATAAAGAACTTATCAAACTCAACACCTAAAAAACGAATAATCCAGTCAATAAATGGGCAGAAGACATGAACAGACACTTCTCCAAAGAAGACATACACATGGCCAACAGACACATGAAAAAATGTTCAACATCACTAGCCATCAGGGAAATACAAATCAAAACCACAATGAGATACCACCTTACACCAGTTAGAATGGCAAAAATTGACAAGGCAAGAAACAACAAATGTTGGCGAGGTTGTGGAGAAAGGGAAACCTTACAACTGTTGGTGGGAATGCAAGCTGGTACAGCCACTCTGGAAAACAGTATGGAGGTTCCTCAAGAAGTTAAAAATAGAGCTACCTTACAACCCAGCGATTGTACTATTAGGTATTTACTCCAAAGATACAGATGTGGTAAAAAGAGGGGGCACATGCACCCCAATGTTCATAGCAGCAATGTCCACAATAGCCAAACTGTGGAAGGAGCCGAGATGTCCTTCAAAAGATGAATGGATAAAGAAGATATGGTACAGGGCGCCTGGGTGGCTCAGTTGGTTAAGCGACTGCCTTCGGCTCAGGTCATGATCCTGGAGTCCCGGGATCGAGTCCCACATCGGGCTCCCTGCTTGGCAGCGAGTCTGCTTCTCCCTCTGACCCTCCTCCCTCTCATGCTCTCTGTCTCTCATTCTCTCTCTCTCAAAGAAATAAATAAAATCTTAAAAAAAAAAAGATATGGTACATATATACAATGGAATATTACTTAGCCACCAGAAAGGATGAATACCTACCATTTACATCGACATGGATGGAACTGGAGGGGATTATGCTAAGTGAAATAAGCCAAGCAGAGAAAGACAATTATCATATGGTTTCACTCATATGTGGAACATAAGGAATAGTGTGGAGAACCACAGGGGAAGGGAGAGAAAACTGAATAGGAAGAAATCAGAGAGGAAAACAAACCATAAGAGACTCTGAACTCCGGGAACCAAACTGAGGGTTACAGAAAGGAGTGGGGTGGGGGGATGGGATAACCAGGTGATGAGTATTAAGGAGGGCACATGTGGTGATGAGCACTGGGTGTTATACGAAACTAATGAATTGTTCAACACTACAACAAAAACTTATGATGTACTATATCCTGGCTAACTGAACATAATAATAATAATAAAAAGAAAACATAAATTTGTCCCAACACAATCAATATATCAGGGAACAATCTGAGCAAATTTCAAGTTTGTTATGTGCACCCATTTGAATTGAGGTATGAAGGAATACACAAAACACACACATGTCCTCACCTAGTTTGTGCCTAGAAGAGCTACCAGCTAACTGCAGTTCACCAGGTGTGTGATGAACAACATCCATCCACATACACTGTTACAACTTTTGTTCTGCTATCAGTAACCTCCCTTCTCCCACTTCCCAATAATTTGTCACCTGTAACCCTTTGGATGCTCACTTCTATGAGCAAACTTCAGTCTTTTTCATGGCAAAGTGATGTATTTATTTTAGCATATGTGGTTTTTTAACCAATTAACATGTGTAAAACTGATTTACTATTTTTACTAGATTCCCATCTTTTTTATGTGTCACTGATGGAGTTTCTGTGTTGTACCCCTAACCCCATTTTTCCTATAAGCCCTGTGGTTTTTATTGTGCAACTTTGCACAGTGCTGTAAGAACACATACGTTGCGTTAGAGTAGAACTGTCATGAGCATATTTGCCATTCCACAAATCAGTGATGTAATTAGTTAACAAAAAATATATTTTCTACTTACTATATTTGAGCTAAGTAGAACCACAAAGACTACTTTGTTAATACAACTAAACTCAAATAGTATTACAAAACATATATAAAGATCCTTCCTGTGAAATTTTTAGAGCAAAATCTAAGACACTGTTCCACTAATATGAATGCAGTTTCATATGTGTGGCTTTACTCCTACGCCTGACTGGATGCTTCATTCTCACTTACTAGGAATCCTTATCCAGGTTTCAGATTTCTGCCACTGTATACCCACAAGCTTCTTCCTACAAACATACTCATTGAAGGAATCATTTCTGTGATTTTCTACATTTATTCATTCAGTAACACTGTACAGCCCTATTAGGTCCCAAGTTGAGCATGACAGGAAAAAGAGAAATTGAACACAAAGGTGAGTAAGATACTTTTTTACCTAGACAAACTCAATGCCTTCATAGTCCCAATAGTTATTCCCAAAAGGGTTCAGTTCACTCACGTCATTGAATTATGCAAATAAATTTATTAAAAAGTAATTTGGCAAGAACACCTATTACTTTATCTTTTTTTTGTTCCTACTAAAAGGCATTTACAGTAATAGCTACTGGCTAAATAGCTTTAAAAAAAAGAAATATAATAATTCCCCCTATCAACTCCTTTACCACCCATCGTAAGATTTCAAGTACTAACTTGTTGTTGTTGTTTTTTAAGATACCTTCGCTTTAATATTTGGAAATTACATTTTTTTTTACAGAATTTTAAATAGAATGTCCTATGTTAGAACATCAACACCTGTCATATAGGAAAGAATGGTTTCTTGAACAGAGGTTACTGACCTTTCTCACATCTCTGTTTATATCTGAACAAGAAATATATTTAATTTCCAAAGAGGTGGAAGGAGGATCAGGATAGGGCAAATGAATGGAGAACACATTTCCAGTAGAGAAAGTGGGAATATCGTGAGGGTGTCTCAAAGAGAGTATTCCCAAGAGTTTTTTTTTTTATTCTTATGTTAATCCCCATACATTATATCATTAGTTTTAGATGTAGTGTTCCATGATTCATTGTTTGTGCATAACACCCAGGGCTCCATGCAGAATGTGCCCTCCTCAATACCCATCACCAGGCTAACCCATCCTCCCACCCCCCTCTCCTCTAGAACCCTCAGTTTGTTTTTCAGAGTCCATCGTCTCTCATGGTTCGTCTACCCCTCCGATTTCCCCCGCTTCATTCTTCCCCTCCTGCTACCTTCTTCTTCTTCTTTTTTTTTTCTTAACATATATTGCATTATTTGTTTCAGAGGTACAGATCTGAGATTCAACAGTCTTGCACAATTCACAGCGCTTACCAGAGCACCCCAAGAGCTTTTTGATATCCATCTGGTTGACATGACTAAGACCTCATCCTGTGTAAAGGCAGAGGAAGTCACTCTAAGACCACAGGACAGACTGTGTCTTCTTGTACTCTATTTGTATCACTTTAAAAGTTCTGAGTCAAATTTCAGGGTTTCACACATGATTAAAGTGAGTCATTTCTACTAACTGAGTTCCTACCTGAGGCTCCTGGAATTCAAATTTTCTTTTCGTACAATCTTAGATTCAGTAGATTATAAATTCTACCTAATTACTTTAGTCTATGGTGGAAATGGGGATATTGAGCAAGAAACCACCACTTTTGAGTCTTCAAACTTTTATTAACCCAAAGTATGAACTTTAAATGTCTCCAATTTCCCAAAGTTTCAGAGCTGGTAAGGAGGTCTTCGATATTCTATACACCACATTCTGCCATACAGCATGCCAGGTGGAGAGAAGTCCAGAAACCTAAGTGACCTAAGCACTGTTTAGTTTGAGCGTTTATTGGCAAGTTCCAAGGACTGGGGTATGGTGTCAGGAAGGAGTCCTGGAAAGCAAGCTCAGTAAACAGGAAAGATAAATCTTCTGTTGGTCCTCATTTCAATGACCTGTTTGCATGTTTCAAAGGCCACTAAGCAGAACGCCTATTCACCCAAAATACTGTGTTATGTATAATGACAGAACTGGAAATTAGGACCTAAATGTTGAGTAATGAACATACTAGACTTCTCCTCTGAAAATATACATAGACTGAGGTTACTAAAATTAAAACAGGTCTTAACCACAGAAGAATTAATCCAGCCTTAAATTTCTGGATAAAATTCAGTGAAAAATATGTGCAAAACAAAATTGAGATCATTCCTGAATAACCAAGTTAAATCTTTTGAGACACTGAAAGAAAAACACTCGCTTTCTATCTTTTTGTCTCTCCCTCTCACACATTCCTCAAACCAGTATCAAAAATTACTAAAAAAAAAAAAAGTACAAGCATTTAAATTATGCAAAATAAATTTAAAATATATCTGGAGTGTAAGGAATTCTGTTGATACTAAAATAAGAACGCACAAAGTCTAAGCAAAGTTCTACCCTCACCGTTCCTCCAAATGTAGTTTTTATGATCTGTGTACAGATGTTAATTGGTGGGAAGAAAGTGCCACATGGATCAGAAACCTTATTTTAAAATATTCAAGTAGAAAGAATGCTTTTCCTCTAACTAAATAGTACTGAATTCCAGCAATCAAAAAAGCAAGTAAGGGTAAAGAGAGTGCACAACCAAGGAGGGAAGGCCAAGACACTACCACCCTGATTGTCAATTGGTCACTTCTTGATCTCTCACTTAAACGACATCAACTTGCATTGCTTTGGATTTTCTAGAAGATAGAAATGAAATTATCCATCCAAAATCCCTGAATCCCTACAATTCATACACGCACCTACCTAATTCTCCCAATACTCCAGTTTTATAAGGAAGAGTTTCATTCTCATTTAACAAACGAGATTGTGTAAATTCCTGCCACCTGCTGCATATTATGCTCAAATGCCACACTCACTATCACTGCCAGAGATGGTGGTGGTGGGAGTGGAGAGGCAGCTCTGCCCCCCTGAATCAAAGGCTCTAATTTGACCTTCTAGCTACATTTGAGAGCAGTCTTAGCATGAGCTCTGGGAGCTGCCTGACTATGTTTAGAGAAGTAAGTATCCGCAGTACTTCTTAGGTGGTACCCAGGCAGGCACCCTCTGTTCTGAACTTGGCTTCTTTGCTCACACCATGTGACATTTAACTCCTCTCAAAGGAAAGACGCGTTATGTGAAGAATCAAAATGACCACAGGAAATAGCAGTCACCCTGCAATCAGAAATGGCCAAATCCCTGGAGGCTGAAGGTCTACTGAGGCAGGCTTCATGAGACCATCTGTGGGAACACACACAGCAGGTGAAAAGCCAAAGATAAAGCCAGTGGTGACCATGATTATTGGGAATGAAGCTGAAGGACAGGACACATTGGTCTCAATTCAAGCCTAGCTCTAGAAAATCACTCTCAAGGAAAGATAAACTTGGGACAAGATTTAGCATGAAAAGAATCCTGGGCCTTGGATGTTCTTCTCTAAATAGAGTTCAGATGAGTCTTAAAAGTACTCCTACTGACAGACAATCACAATTGTGACTACAAGGCTTCTCACAGTGACACTGGTCAATTCAGAAGAGAATGGGTCATTAAAGCTGAACAACAAGCATAGATTTCATCATTAAATATTCACCTGAGCCTTTGCTCAGTCCTTGATTTAAATGTAGAGTCTCCAACCTAAAGCATACTAAATGGCAAGGCCTTCTCCTCACTCTTCCTAACTCCAAGCTTCCTAACTCCATAGTTCTTCCCCCTCCAACATTTTCTCTCAGGACTAGAGGCCTTTGTACAGTTTTTGTCAGGCCCTAGTTCTGCTTTTCGACAGGTCCTGAGATCCTTAATTAAGTCACCTGTACCTCATTCCTGAACCAACTGTGATCAAGACAGGGGTCCCACCAGCACATTGTACACAGGAATTTGTCTTCTGCTGTCAACTAGTAGTTCTCAATTGGAGTGATTTTTTTTTCCACCCATGGATGTTTGTCAGTGCCTGAAGACATTCATGGTTATCACAACTAAGGGAGTATTAATAGCAACTAGTGGGTAGAGGTTAGGGATGCTGCTAAATAACGTGCAATGCACAGGGAAATCCCCCACAACAAAAAATTATCTAGCCCCAAATGTCAACAGTGATGAGGCTGAGAAATGCTGCTGAAGACCTAGACCCAGGAAGGGGCCGTGGGAACTCATGCTCCCACTGATCTAAACTTCACCTTAGCCCCCTATTGTGTTCTCCCTATTGGTTTGATTTCTGCCTCATATACCTGCCCCATGCTCTGGTTCTTCCCAGCTGAATCCGGAATCTTGCCCTGAACATTGCCAGCTTGTTTCTGGTCTGACACATCGGCTTTTGCCAGGCCCCTCACCTGGATCTTTAATTGGAGTTCTATCCATACGGACCCACAAAGTCATCACCAATCTAATTTTTTAGTATTCCTGCTGCAAGAGTTCCTACTGCCAATCCCTACCTACCAGATTATCCATAAGAACAAGAACAGTGAAGTCAGCCTTATTCACAGCTCCTTTGGATCCTGTATTCTAGGCTGTTAGGTGGCCTTCTCAGGGACCATTTCCAAAGCTTAGTCAAGTCATTCAACCTGGGTCTCATTTCTCTCCCATCCTCCCAAATCTATGTCACCGAGGTTCCAGAGTGTCTTGAGGCTGAGGTGACTTCCCCAGAATCCTTTGAGAGAATAATATCTCATGAAACAAAACTGAGCACTGTGCTGAAGGCAACACCACACAATTCAGACACTTTAACCCAAGCTTTGGAGCCATGATGATTCAGACCTGGACACTATTCTAGAATAGTGGTTATTTTTTAAAAGCCACCAAAACTACTGTTTCTCTTGCTCTCTCTTTAGTAATTATTTCAAATTGTAATGTGATTAGCCATCCCCCAGCCTTCCACTGAAGAACAAGCCCATGACTATTTTCCTAGAAGCGTCAGTCTCATATTCTGCCAGGGTGTTGTGCTGCCCATAGGCACAGTATACAAGCATACCCATGCCTCCCTGCCCTGGCAGAGAAAGGAATTTCCAGGGCAAGTTTGTTCTAGACTGAACCAAAAGACAAAATGAGGTAGACAAAGCAGCAGATGGAAAATAGCTGACAGGGATTATTCAGTCCACAAATAAAAAATAAGTACAGGTTTTCAGACACTAAGGCACACCTGGGTGGGGTGGTTGCGACAGGTGCTTATTTGAAACAGGTGGAGATGATAGTTCATCAAACCGGGGCAGGGAGCAGCATGAGACTGCAAGAACCATGACCACTGTGCAGTCAAATCAAGGTGTCAGTAGTGGGGCCCAAAGACTGTGGAACGTCATCCTTCCCGGTTTCAGCCCGTTCTTAAATATGCATTGCTGCTTAAAATACTAGTTCTACTGGGTTCTGAAGATACTCTGCAAGGGAGGCTCTCAAGAAGTACCGTAGGCACAAGAAATGATCATCACAACTCATCCTTCCTAAATACGGTAAAACCAATACTTTTTACTAGGAATCTGCATCACCAGAAATCCTACCTGAAAAAAAAAGTGAATAAACATAGAGATAAACCTAAAACACCACAAGTATTTGAAAGGTTCTGTAGATCTAAATTAGTATCTTCATATTTTTTAAATATAATTTTAAATAGCACAAAGCCTCCTTTTGGGGCACCTGAGTGGCTCAGTCAGTTAAGTGGCCAAGTCTTGATTTTGGCTCAGGTCATGATCTCAGGGTCCTGGGATCGAGCCCCACATCAAGCTCTGCTCTCAGCACGGAGTCTGCTTGAGGATTCTCTCTCTCCCTCTGCTCCTCCCCTGCTCACACATGCTCTCTCTCCCTCAAATATGTAAATAAATCTTTAATAAATAAATAGCACAAAGCCTCGTTTTTGTTTTTGTTTTTTTAATTTTCCTGGATTCATGGAGAGATGGCTCCTGGCTTAACATCAGTTGAACACACATGTTGTATAGCTTTTTCAGTGATGGTAATGTATTTCCCTTAAGCTGTCCAAACCATTCCACATCAACATCTTTGATTTATGTTGGCAAAAAGTGGCCTCCCAGGGTTTTGGTTCCTTTTGAGCTCTGTCCCATTGCAGAGCCCATGTGCACCAAGGAGTTATAGATACACGAATCTGAGCAACATGAATTACTCTCAGATCACCAGAGAATACAGATGGGCTAGGGAGGTGAATCAGCAAACCATGAATAAACTTTCAAGCTGTAGTTGACAATGAAAATAACACCAGAAGACTTGCAATGCACAACCGATAAAGTAGAGCTGTGTGCTTTTCCTATGAGGGCAAAATCCAGATTTACCAAAGGAAGCACATCAGCTGTAAACACACTCTTTTACCAGCTCCATTTTAACTGGTTCCAGATTCTTTGGGAATTGATGAAGCCATCACTGGCCTCACTTGCTACACACTTCTGAGCTCAGACAGTTCCACGTGAATTGGCCTTCACACTTCAGCTTATCTCTTCACTGCACAACTAAATGAATGCAGGCCAGGAAATCAAATTCTATTTAAAAATAGGCCAGTCTCTTCTGAATATGTTCATTATGAACCACGAAAAACAAAAATTAAAAGCTAGTCTTAGAACTGAGTTTTATGAATGAGTTTCATTCAATTTTATCTTTGTATCCCATGAGGATTCTATGAATGCTGGTGTACTCCAGTGTCATCTCCAATGAGATCTTCCAGGCAACTGTGAGTTATGTCCTTTTTGGCCATGTCACTTGTATAACAATGCCTATGTTTCTGCTTTTTTGCATGAATTCATAGTTTATTCAGATCACAATAAAAATTAATCATCACTTGACCGGTTACTTCAAAGCTTTCTTTCACTACAATGGGTACATTTTGATTAGGTCTAACAGTTGGATTTCAGAGGAACGGGAAGTCCCTTGTTCTATGCAATCTGAAATGGCCTGTGTATCATAACCATTGCACCCAACTAACCTGAATAGCATATGTAACTTATTGCCTGAGTTGAGACTTCTTTACCATGTCAATCCAAGCCAGGCTTTTATTTGCATCAACAGAGAAAGCTTTACCAGCTGTTGATACTTCTCATGTGGAGGAACGCACATTCTCCCTGCACTCGTGGATTTTCTCTATACCCTCATTCACTCTTCCCTTGACAGCACATACAAACCACGCCCTCTAATGTCAACTTTGTAAGTCATAAAAATGATGTTTTCATCTATCTTTGCCTTATTCCTTTGTCTTATTTCTCAAGTGTGTTTGAATTTGGGCAGGAGAAAAGGATTTTCCCTAGCACTCCCCAACATTTGGTGCATTGGTGGAGAACACTGAGAAATAAATGGCTGGAATGTGGAGGAATAAAATAAACATGTTAAAAAATCTTGAAGGGCTTTGGCTTTTTATGTATGGGAGAGATGTTCTGACCTTAGTGGGCTGTGGAGGCTTTTATTGGCTCACAAGGTTAATCTTTGCACTTAGCTTTTTTTAAAATTCTGTGACTTGGAACAGGAGCCTTAAGCTTTAGATCACATGATATTTCAACTGTGATGGATGATTATAATTTGTCCTGCGGTTGCTTTATATGGATTGTTTTTTATATGTGGCTCTCTGTTTCTTTCTTTTATGGACTGTTGCAACCTAAAAACAAAGTTACATGGCCCTCAGCAAAGACACAAGTCTCAGAAAAATACCAGGAAAACTGGTCCTCAACAACATGGTGGCCAAGGGTCTCCAAAAACCTGAGGCTTAGTGAAGGTCCATGGATAGGAATGAGCTCATCAGCTGCACAGGGCCTAGAAAAGGCCTAGACTTCCATGAGCACAGGCAATCCCACGGTGAAACTTTGGCCTTAAACAGTACAAGCACTGGTATAACACACATTTGCTGGTGATTCAGGGACCTCAGTATATGCTGGTTGGCCTCAAGGTCATACACTGAGAAAGTGGCCACTCTGGGATTGAATGTAGGCTGGTTCTGTGCCAGAATTCAAGTTTTTTAAACAACCTGTATTAGTTTTCTTTTGCTGCTGCAACAAGGTGTCACAAACTTAGTGACCTAAAACAACAAAAATGCATTATCTTACAGTTCTGATGGCCAGAAGTCCAAAATAGGACCTACTGGGGCTAAAATCAAGGTGTTGGCAAGGCTGCATTCCTTCTGGAGGCTCCAGAGGAAAATCCATTTCCTTACCATTTCCAACTCCTAGAGGCCACCAATATTCTGTGGTTCCTGGCTCCCTTCCTCCATCCTTAAAGACAGTAGAATAGCATCCTCAAACTTTCTCTGACACTGACCCTCTGGCCGCCTTCTTATAAGGACCCTTGTGATTATATTGGGCCCACCTAGATAACTGTATCTATGAGTTCCTTTTGCCATATAAGGTAACATCACAGTGTCCAGGGACTAGGATGTATACATCTTTGGGAGACCACTATTCTCTCTACCACACCAGGACACACTCTGCCACTCCTTCACTTAGACCCTGCACTTTGGGCCATGGTCTTTGAGGGCATACAAAGTCCCATATCCTGGGAACGTCATTTTTTCTGAAATAATTGCTTTAGGGATTGGAGTTTGGCTTCTCTTCAAAATGTGGTGGGTGTGGTCCACCAGTAAAAATACTTTTTTGAAACTTTTAGCCATTTAAATCCATGAGCAGCAGTCCAGCACTGAACAGTGTATTTTCTGCAGGAACCACAGCGACCGCAATCAAAGAAAGCCCCAGCTACAAGCACCAGCAGAACCCCTCACTCTGCCAACAAGAAACCCCTCAATCCAGCACTTGGAGAAGAGGTCAGGAGGACATTAGTTACTTTGGACTTTCAATTCATAAGAGCAACAGAATCTGATTTCAGACTTTAATTCCTTTGGGTTTTGTCATTTTAGACTTAAACTTATAAAAGGATTAGTGTTTGGATTTTCATTTTTCTGAGGCAATTACAATGGCACGAATTACATTCAAATTTAAGGCATCTCCACATGGTTAGCATTTTGTTAATTGAGTATCTTTCTGCACTTCAATTTTATTGCAAAACTTCTGATAGGCTCTATTGGACAGCTGTAGTAGCACAGGACTTGGGAAGGGAAATAAAATAGGGAGAACATTTTTGGCCTTGAAGTCAATTTAATGAATGCATTGTTCTAGCCCATTTCAAGGCCTCCTGCGCCAAACTCTCCTCCCTGAGGAGACCCACCCAAACCAGCCCTGCTGGGTAAGCTGGTGTAAGTCCGGCAGGACTCAGTGTCTGCGGTCCCATATGTGAAGCAGGCTGCAGCAGGTTACTGCGGCGCTGGGTGTGTGCTCCAGGACTCTAAGGGGTCTCCTTCACTTTACAATCCACTCATGTGGGGCCCCCTGCAGTTGGAGCAGTCAGGAAATAAGCCACATTCTCTAGTAACACATGTTAGTTAAGAAGGTGCTATTTTGGACTCCATCTGACCTATTCCTTCAGTTTTTCTTTCAGTTGGATCTAAATTTGGGAGGAATACAAGGGTGTTAGTCATTGAACTCCCTGAACCCCCAGCAATTCTTTTCTCTCTAGATTGCAGTATTTGTCTTCTAACTGATCTCTCTCTTTCCAGTCAGTCCTTGATGTTACCTGCCTGTTTTGTAGGCATTTGAGTTTGCTCTGAAGCAAGAGATCTTAACCCTTTTTGTGTCTGGAAAATCTGTGGACCCCTCTCATAGTAATGTCTTTACATGCATAACATAAAACACTGAGGATTACAAAATTAATCAGACTAAAACAGTTTTTAAAATATGTTGAAAAATAAATTTGAGATATAATGAATATGTATCTTTTAATGTATTATATAACAGTATCTAGTAATCAACCAGTAAGTACTGCAATTTTTTTAAATTTTTTAAGATTTTATTTTTTTAAGTAATCTCTACACCCAACATGGGGCTTGAACTCACAACCCCGAGATCAAGAGTCACACGCAACTCTAAGTGAGGCACCCTAGCACTGTGATTTCAATGTACTGAGCAACACAAACAATACTTTAAGATATCTCTAACCACTATAATAGAAAACAGACATATCTGACATATATTGGTGACAAAATTATAGGTAACAATAATTCTGATGTTATATGTTGTTCAAAAATGAAAGAAATGCCACAATTCAGTAACAGGTTAGTGAAAATACATATGCAATTTCTTCCTTTTCAAATTTATGATCTCCCTCCATGGAAAGCCAAGTTATAAACCCTGGGCTTAGAGTGGCTGCTTACTGCTTATCTGCCATATAAAAATCCAAGTGCTCTACCTGCTCTTAAAGGTCCTCCACAGATCTCATTCTGGCCCTTTACACCTCATTAGTTTCATCCTGCATTGCTCCTCACTTATCTGAAGCAAATCAGATTTTTAACATTCATACACAAAATTCAGATTTGTGCATATGCAATTGCTTTAAGTGATAACTCCAAGTTCTGAGCCTTATCCATTATACATTAAATTGCACATGGCTTTGTTAACACTCTTCAGTCTATGTATGTATGAAAATGCCATAGCATGTCATCTAACTAAATAGATGTGAAGACCCACTGAGTTTTCATAGAAAGGTAAGCTTGGTGAGAGCAGAAATTTCACCTGTCTTATTTATCTTTGTATCCCCAGTGTGGGGCATATAGAAGGGGATCAAAAAACATTTGTGGAAAGAATGACTGATCCACTATTCAATAATAAACTCAGATTTCCTAGAGAGGCAAATATATACTAAACAGGATGAGTTATCTGGCAAACGAGAGTGCATTCTTGATGACTTTGCCTTTAATTCTTGGAATGTCTATTTCCTTATTATTAGAAAATATAAAGGTTTCTCCTTGCAAATGCTGCCCAAATGCACAGAATGAACAATCACCTTATTTTTTGCTTACAAATGAAGTGAAAGTATCAATTCCCTTATTGCCTTTAATAAAGATAAACAGAAAGTCTGCACTTTGGGAACTGTTCCAAACAGGGTCTTCATAGCTACCTCCTGTTACGATGTTCCGTATGCTTTAATAAGCATATTTGCTCAATGAATCATGTTAACCTTTGCTCCTTTCATATTATTCAATAGCTAAGGACTTCACTATTTTTTCCTGAAATATAGAGATAATTTTTCAAACACACAAAAAATCAGCTAAATTTTATCTTAAGTATTTAAAATATGTACAGATAATGCAGTTGTTTTTAAGTGATGGCCATTTTGCGTGGGGATTGGCAGAGATGGGTTTGTTTCTTGTGTAGTGGTAGAACACAACATTAATATATCACAATTTGTTTGTAAGACCTTAAACTGTTTTTTAAACTGCAGATTGAGGTCCATCAGGAGGTTGTGAAATCACTTTAGTGGGTCACACACATTTTTAAAAGTAAAACAGAACAAAATAGAAAATACCAGAATGCATTATACATAGTAAGAATAAGTAGTGTTTGGTGAAACTTTTAGTGTGTGTGCATGTGTGTGTGTGCATGTGTATGGGTAATGTGTATGATGTATAATGTATTTCTTACTATGGGTCATAGTCAAAACATTTAAGAAACATTATGACTGTTTTATTGAATTTACAGATTAAGAAAAAACTGTGGCTTTAATACAACCCCATGAAAAGTCACAGGGTTGTAGACAATTAAAGGGGTATTCTATCTCCTGACTCTAATTCCAATCCAATGGTCTCTCATATGTAGAGGACCTTATTTCTGTTAGAATTTTTTTGTTTTGTTCTGTTTTCTCCAAAATGAACCAATTGTGGAGACAGAATTACCTGGTTAAATCATACAAGAGTTCTTACCAGTTCAAGTTGTTCTTATCACCTTTGCTTTGGTGTTTGTGTTATTCGGCTTGCTGAACTTTATTATGGGCATTGAAGCCCTGTCTGGAATGTATTTGTGAAGAGTTTCTGGAAATTCCTGTATTACAGAGCTATTATAGGAATTAAATGACATAACACGTGAAAGCAACCAGCACAATGACTGACCCACTAGAAATGCCCCATAGATATTCAAAACTAGACTTACATATCCTTAAGTTTGCCTTTCATGGGTATTCAATAGGACAGGCAACAGCATAAAAATATAAACTTATTTTGAAGATTACAATATCCTTTATTCTTCAAATGTGACAAGACAAGCAGAACCCTTCTAATATGATAAATGCTATTCTGCTAGTAATGTATTTCAATGCAATCAAGCCTATTTTATATATAACAATACATATAACAATACTTTTTATTTATGTTGTACCTAAATATATTTTACATAAATATGATTTATTACCTAATGGAGAAAAAACATATTTGAAATATAGGATATTAGGATTGAGTTTAGGTATGAGAAATAATTTTCTGATAAAATGGTTGTTAAGCAACAGGACAGAATTCTGTGGCATTCTCTTAACTTTTTTGTTTTTTAAGAATTACTATTTAAAACTGACTCATTCTGCTAATTAGAGACTAAGGGACAAACGCCATAGTATTTTTGTCCAAGTCCCTATTCTGTTGGTCATATTTAAATATTTTTCAATTAAGCTCC
The DNA here is from genome assembly GCF_029215605.1 of Mirounga angustirostris. Taxonomy (NCBI): domain Eukaryota; kingdom Metazoa; phylum Chordata; class Mammalia; order Carnivora; family Phocidae; genus Mirounga; species Mirounga angustirostris. The sequence continues at coordinate 63,974,826 of NW_026991717.1, read as the reverse complement.
AACTTTTAGTGTTAGTTTCTATAAGGACACATTTATAAGTTAATTACATTTAAATTTAAAAAATTAAGATTTCAGGGCACCTGGGTGGCTCAGTGGGTTGAGCAAACAACTCTTAATTTTGGCTCAGGTCATGATCTCAGGTTGTTGAGAACAAATTCAGCAGGACGTCTGCTAGAGATTCTCTCTCTCTCTGTTCCCCCCCTACCCTCTCTCAAATAAATAAATATTTTTTTAAAAAATTAAGATTTCTACACCAGTTTCAACAGCATCCTCACCCATCTACCTCAAATGTCTTGAGGCGAGATAGTAGTTAATCAACCAGGAAATGGTTTTCTTTCTTATTGGCAGATACTACTTAGGGTAACTTACAACTTCATATTGTAGCCTGTTTCCAGGTTTAATAACTATTACTAGAAATAACATATTTCACAAGTATAATCAAAATCTCTCTTTCTAAACTCTCATCTAGATTCTGTGTTAATAAACATGTACATCAAACACCCATTTGGTTGTTCTGAAGAAAGACGAAAGACAGCTTTGTAACTCTAGATGTGTTGAAGAGCCATGCATGGATGTACAATGAACAAGAAAAATAAATAGTCAGGAACACTGTAGTGGGACATGGTTTCAGGGGTAATTGGAAAATCAAAATAAGAATTTGAAACCTACATTCATTTTTAGCTTCCAGGGTATAGATGTCACCCATGAACTCTAGGTAGAACTAGGCAAAAAAAAAAAAAAAAAAGGAAGGGGGGCTGTCCATAGGAGATCTATGAATCTAAGAAGGACCTTTCTGAATCAGTCCCCTGTGTTCAGATCATATACTGTTGCATGCTGCTTGCAATCTCAAAACAAAGAAGAAAAATCAACATGCCAAGATTATTTTCTCCATAGCTGAAAAGCTCATCTTCTCCTTGAACTCGAAGATGATCTCTTGCACCATTCCTTGACAAGCAGCAGAGTGTGGAAACAGGGCAGTGTTTTTCCAGAGATAAACAAGGTTAATGGATATTCCATGATGGAAAGCTGCCGGTTCTAGATGCTGCCAGCTCCCATTCAAAGGAACTTACAGAAAGATTGTCTGGCTTTCACTCACTTCACCCCAAGGCATCGGATTAGATTACCCAATACAGGCAATAAAGGTACTTCTTCTTTGTTTTTCTGACTGCCTAAGCTCTTTAATGGAGAATCCTGAACTAGAGGCCTGCTCCTGCCACTGCTTAAAGTCTCATGCTGCAGGGCCTTACTTGATCATATGCTATGATTTGGTCAGGAGGCTCCGGTCCAAACTTGCTAAACTCAAGGGGAAATGGTAGAAATAGGCAAGCTTCTGTCCCCCATTCTTAAATTGTTTGAAAATAACAATAGCCAAAAACCATGAAGACTCCATCAAAAGAAAAACAAAACACTGATGATGCACTTAAGTCCGTTATTGCTAAAGAAGCATCCAACAAGTTGCAACTAATCCATTCCACCAGAGTGAATTATGTACCAAACTATCCTACTTCATCAGCCAGAGGGTTACTGGGAGACCCTTAGGGTGATTTTGCTTAATGCCTGAAAAACAAGCAAAGCAGTTGAGCCTTTTAAAAAACTTTAGTCTACCTGTTCAAATAAATCAGATCTGTGATAAGAAAAGTAAGATTCTCAGCCACCTTCAAACCATAGCCATGAATGTAAGCAGATGAAAAAGAAACATAAAGATTATGCTAAGTCTGCCATACAAGTTACCCCTTGCCTGTAAACTCCAGACTGCATAAAGTATGTTGCTTTGAATTAAAACTGGTCTATAAATCCAAGGAAGATCTGAGGATGAACAAAAATTCCAATCAATCTTGCTCACTGTGGCCATTTTAGTAGTGTTGAGTAGGTGCTCACTAAATATTTGATGAATGAATGAATGAATGACTCTACAGGTGAGAACCAATGCATATCTACATATGATTGTGTGAACAAAACATTTATTTGACAGACAGGTAAACTTTAGGCAGCCTTGTTTGTTCCAACTCTTTGAAAGGCACAAACAACTAATATGCCAATATTAATGTGCAATCAACACTAACCCCGAGATTTGGTTCTGCTTTGTTCTTTAATTCTAGTCCTTCTTATAATTTAACTAACTGGGAGACAGGAAAATATGAATGTTTTGCAAAATTTCACTCAGAGGACTAAGCAGAAAATCCTTTTACACTAGATCTTGACCATGCTTGTTTCTGAAAAGCCACACAGCTTTAACCAACTGAATAAAGAACAAAAATTGATGCCATGTTCAGTATGACAACGCGGCCAGTCTTAATATCATAGGTAATGGTGTAACCTATTCTTTCATTCAACACTTATCGAATACTCGCTGTATTAGTCCCAACGGGTTAGGTTATGCTGCAGTAACAAATAAGTCACCAAATCTCAATGCATTATCCCAAAAAAAGGTTTGTATCTCAATCGCACAAAGTACTTTGTAGTTCCAATGATTCACCAGGGCAGCTTTTTCTATCCAATAATACAGGTACGGAGGCTCCCTCTACCATATGAGGCCTTCATCTCAATGTGTCATCATCTTTAAGGTTTTTGTACTAGGATAAGAGAGAAAGTGGAGAACTCACCTACTCTTAAATACTTAAGCCCAAAGTGACACATAACATTTTGGCTCATAGCCAGAGCGAGTCATATCACACTGTATAAATAAAAAGAAGCACATGGATGTAAATGTACTAAATGTCTTTAGCACATGTACTAAATGTCTTTTATAGCTATGGATCCAAGAAAATGAGATAAATGCTGGAGGCTGTTTAGGCATACAAAAAAGAACACACTGACACTGTTGGGATTTCTAACCATTTCTAGCACTCATCTCTAGCATCCTTTCCTTTCATTCATTCATTCATTTATTCATTCATTTGCTGAGCCACTCATTTATTTAGTATACATTTATTCAGTACGTATCTGCCAGAATTCGTGCTAGTTGATGGAATAAAAAGATGATTAAAACTGATCTCTTTCATCAAGAAGTACACAGTCTACCATGCAAATAAGTGTACAAACATTACTATAACCATAACTCAGTGTAAGACCAGCTATGATAGAAATGTGTATTAAGTGTTACAGAAATATTCATTCACCTACCCATTCAGCCAATATTCCACTTTAACATATGCCATGCACCATGCTAAGCAGAGAAACTAAATAATTTTTATTGGCTACATGGAATTAAAAGAAATTATAATCAAATTGGTCACTGAAGTGTGAGTATAAGTTTTCCCTGACCACAAAAAGTCTTTACTTAGGTCTTCAAGTGATAAAATGTACCCAACCAATACCTTGCTGCAGGATCTAGTAGTAAGAGTGCAGGCTACAGTCACTTGCCTGCTTGCAAATGCTGACTCCTCTACTTATTAGCCATTTACTAGCTACTGACTTAACTTCTTTCTCACTTGTAAAATAACAACAACTACTACACTGGGTTGTTCTGAAACTAAAGTAAGAAAATACATGTAAGCCTTAACAAGAAATAATAGATGTAGGCTATTACAATTATTATTGTTCTCCCAGAAGAGGAAAGATTGTGTTAAAACTACAATGTCTGTAAATGCTCTTGCCAACTGGATCAGTTTCCAAATAGATTCCCACCTGTGCCTCTGAAGAGTGGCAGCTAAAACAGATGAGCGAGATTTCCTGCAGTCCTCTGAGTGACAATATTTATTATTATTTTTTTAAAAAATTTTATTTGACAGAGAGAGACACAGCGAGAGAGGGAACACAAGCAGGGGGAGCGGGAGTGGGAGAAGCAGGCTTCCCGCGGAGCAGGGAGCCCAATGCGGGGCTCGATCCCAGGACCCTGGGATCATGACCTGGGCCAAAGGCAGACGCTTAACGACTGAGCCACCCAGGTGCCCCAATATTTATTATTTTTATCCTGTGTTACAATGTAAGCTATGGGATACTTGTAGCTTGTAAACCATGAGTGATACTGACTGATGAGTGCTAAAGTGTTAAAACCTGGATCAGAAACTGAAAAGTCCTTTGTCTAGAACAACTTCCAAACTTTCCCTCACCCTGACCTTTGGTTTTCCTCTTATAGGTGTTAGCTTAGATATTACCTCCTCCAGGATGCTTTATCTTGCTTATCACCCCAACATGACTTTCTTATGCTCCCTTCTGACCCCCTCCCAATTTCCCTATAGAAATACTTAATGAGATATATTGTAATAGCCCATTGACTTGCCAGTCCCTCCCATTCAACTCTGAGTTCCATGAGGAAAGGACCACTTGTCCTAAATTCATCTTTGTATCCATAGGGCTTAGAGTAGTATCTGGGACAGAGTAGGTGATTAATACATTTTGAGGTCAGAGAGCATAATTATACCAGAAATGAAAGAGTGTAAAAGGTTAAGATGGAAGTTATGAGTTGAGAGCTTCCATGAGATGATGAGCCCTTAGCTGAGGCTTCTAATAGTTGAGGTAGTGAAGAACAATGGGTCATAGAAATCATGATTCCAATCAGGAGAAATTTCAAGGTTAGGCATCATGAATATGAATGTTGAAGTCACTGAGAATCATAGTTATAGGACTTCTCCTGTAAGTATGTCAGCTCAGTCATATTCAAGGGTCTGATGATTTGTTGAGCCTTTCAAGAAAATTCTGGTGAGAAAATTCCCTGACTACTTGGTACTCAGAGATTTGATATACTTTTTCTTTTTAAATGGAAGTTGTAAAGACCAGAATTATACTTTTTTAAACAGAGGAATAAGCCAAAAAGAGCTCTTTGGACTGAATGTCAAAGTTTACTTGAATAGACTTTGAACTACTATCCATAGAAAATATGCTCCTGCATCTGGAATTCTGTGGTTCAGCTGAGGGTGAAGGACCATTCGAACCAGTTTCTTAGTAGACAATAGTGTACAGTATTATTCCATCCAGCACGTCAACAGCTCCACCCCATTATAAAAGTAAAGTTCACCTCTTCTTGCCTCTCCTCCTCTACCGACCTCCATCTTTCTAGTCTTTCAATTACCCAACATCACCCTTCAACTTCTCTCATCCAGTTTCAATTCCAATTACTATTCCACTCACAAAGCAACACCATAAACCACGGACCCATTTTTCTTGTCATTGTAAATCCAAAAAAACATGTTTTAGGATATACTCCGCCCACCCCAAACAATGAAAAACTATGTAAGCTGTGGAAAACTGCATAACAGGATTTGAAACATTGTAGGAATAACTTCCTATGGAAAGAATCTGATCATTTAATTTTTTAACCTGATAACAATAGGAGATAAAAACTAATAAAATGAAGACAAAAACTAAAAGAAAGTTGAAAATCCCTTCAAATATATGAGAAAACGTTGGTGTATTTGGGATTAAAAATGAAAAGAGTTTTTTCCAACATATGGCCCAGGGATCATAAGCAATCTAAAAAGACTGTCCAATGTCCCAGGTTGCTAGATACTTCTGGTATAGGAGGCCCGGTTAGGAAGAGGCAGAAGGATCAAAGAAGAAAGGAAAAGTAAGCAGAATAACTCTCTATGTTGAGAACAACTCTGGATGAAAGCTGTGATGAAAGCTGTACTGACAAGCAATACGCAAGTGTATTCATGTGCTTGCTGTTCAATCCTTTCCTTAGAAAAATGACTGCAGGGTGAAGTGGTACATACCATTTCCAAAGAAGTAAAATTACATATGCCAGTAATATTATGCCAGCAATAGTTAATGCATGTGCCTATTCATACTCCACTGAGCAACCATGTACATAAGCCATGGTGTTTGAGTCCTGATGCTACCAATTTTTAGATATCTGGTCCACAGTGTGTGAGTACTGTGAATATATATCATTGGACTTATTTTCCTGAATAACTGTTCTGAATGTGTCCATATCATGAAGGTGGTCAGCTGACATAATCTACACTGATAAACAGGTTTTAAGATACAAACTAAAAAGTGAAATTAATTGGGGTTCATCAAAAAGAACAAAGCCTGGTCTCTTCGTCAATTCTTGTGTTAAAAATGACAATGGTTATAACTTTGTTCCTCATATGAGGTAATGTTTTCCTAGGTATATTTAACAATATTTACCCATCGATTAGTTGGCATCACATCAGAAAGAAACATCTGTGTTCCTACTAATCTGGTATGGTTTCTTAATCACATCAACAAGAAGTTAGCCAAGCATGTGATGTGGCAGCAGAGAAAAATGGGAAAAGCTCTGCTTTAAATCACACTGTTTAGTGGGATCTATAATAGATCCTAATTTGCTTACATTTGAATTGAAAGTGAAAAGTGCAAAAGTAATCTACTAACCTAACCCAGGGCTTAGGGAGCTTATTGAAGCTTGAATATTACCTCCTGAAGGGCGAAAGAACTTCTCTCAGAAAAAAGGAATACTGTTTAATGAGAGGGTAAGAACTCTTCAAGAAGATGAGAGGCAGTGTAAGAACCAGAGTTCTGTCAGACATAGCAGGCACAGTTCTTCTGAGGAGAAGAATGCCCATGTCACCACGTGATCAGAGGGCAAGAAATGATGAACCATCTTGAAGCTGTTGACAGTGACGGGCATAGGAATTCCAAAGCTTTGGAAAATCAGAAAAGATGTCTGCAGGAGACTCTTCACAGATCCCTTAAATCATTTATTATCTTCCCTTTTTCATCTGTTATATATATCAAAGTCTCTTCACATAAGTCCAGTGTCTGATTCATCTTTGAGGTCCCGGTAGTACCTATTATAATGTACTATATATTGTAAGACATACAGTAAGCATTTACATACTGTAAGAATCTACCTAATATATGTGTACTTTTAATGCATTCCACTATCAAGGCGCTTCTTTATGCTATGTTGATAAATTTATTCAGATCCAAGTGTGGTTAATTTATTTTCATTTGTAATGGGTACTTACTAAGTATCTACTATACGCAAGGATCTCTAAGACCTATGGGGAAATAAATAGATGTTAAAGTTATTATCTTCACTAAGAAGAACTTATAAGTGCAAATATTTTCCATATTAGTAGAAAAACTTTATTTTAAAATTGATAAGCTAATTAAATCTCATACCAATTTAATCAGTACTTAAGTGGTGCCCCCTATATTAGACTTTCTTGTAGGAACTGAATATTGCTTTCCAGCCCAGGATATTCATTAATGGGGTCTGAGGGAACAACTGGAAGTGAGTAAAATGAGTCCTACCTACACAGCTTTGAAAAAAAAAAAAAAAATAGGCCAGTATCAGTTACTCTACAACTGTCCTTAGCCTAGCTGAAAGGGCCCAAACCATGGTGGGGTTTTGGTCCAAAAGGACAACTGACCTGTAAGATATGATAAGGGAAAGGGAAATGAACAAAAGAAGAAAGAATGTACAGCCATGGACTCTGAGTCCTACCTTAGGCTTCTTCTTTGTTGCTCTGGGAAGACCCACCGCTGAAAGAAAAGGTCAGCTGTTCAAAGTAAAATAACACCACTTCCCAAACAAGAAGAACAAGAACAAAACTTTTGGCTGCATAAAGGTAACATTATTAAGTGTGTGTGTGTGTGTGTGTATTTGTATATGTATATATGTGTGTGTATATATGTATATACATACATACACACACACCACCCCCTCCCCCTCAGAATAAAAGCATATACTCAGGGGGAAAAAATGCAGAAGATAGTGTATGCTCATGAGCAGAAATTTGAAGTGTTAAGTGAAGCAAGGGGACCCACACAGGCCTAGGTAATACACTGAATGTAAAGAATGTAGCTAACAAAGTCTTAAATTCCTGAGATACCAGAATGGCTTTATGCTGAGAGACCACATTAATAGAGGGGCCTGTCTTTGAGCTGATTCCTCAGCAAGTGACTCAGCAGATCAGACACTCCCTGTGAGGCCAGGTTTCTGCTGGAGAAGAGAAGACCTCTTCAGGTACGTCAGAATGGTTCTGTCTCAAATAACCTTCCCCTGCCTTTGTTGCTGAGCTTCCAGAAACTTGACAGAGAATTTCTTGGAAGGAGGCCAGAAGTCATACAGTTAGCAGGGGAGACTCAGCTGGGAGTTTGATTCAGTGTTACTTGACAGAAATCATGGTTTAGCCATTTGAAGGGCCTCCTGCTGATTTCCCTAGATGAGGAGTTCATTTGCTTTTCTGTGCAGGTTGGGGAACCTGGTTAGTTGACTGGTTCCTCAACCCCATTTAACTTTTGAAGTTTGGGAGCCCCAGGAGGAGAAACTGGATTGTGTCTTTCCATATCAAGATGGAGTCTCACTTATAATGAGTAGCTTAACACTCCTCAGAGAGCACTGAGCTTCTTTGGAAAGATCAAGGGTTTGTGTCTTAAGAGGTATGGGTTTAAATTCCCAGTCTGCCACTTGTTACTTGTGAGATTTGGGGACAACCACTTAAACCTCATGTTCCTCATCTCTAAAACAGGGATAATAATAACAGCTAGACTATTTACACAGTTATTTTAAGAATTCAAGGATCTGAACTCCAGAAATAGTCCTGTGAAAACTGTAAAGCCCAAGACAAATACAAATTCTTACCATTGTAACTTTCCTTCTTCTACATTGTGCGTACTGTTTGTATTTACCTCTACCACGTTCTACTTTGTATTACAGCAACTTTTAAGTATTTCTCGTTCCCTTGAAGACAGCAAGTTATTTTTTAAACTTGCATCACTATGTCTCCCAGAGAATGAACCCCAGAACTTTGCACATTCAGTGAATACTGAGGGAAGATCCATTATATGCTAGGTGTATCTCTGTGGCACACAGTTTGCAGCTCTGATGGTTGTTTTTATTGCTCGGATTAAAAAAAAAAAAAAAAACCACTTCAAAGGAAATCTCTTATTTCCACCTAAAGTAGTAATTTCAAATAAAATTCAGGAAACTCCCAGACATGAAATTGTTTCAAGGATGCCATGCTTAATAGCAACTGTCACACAGAAGAACTCCTAAGCCAAACACAACTGCGTTTACCCTTCTAAAAATGTGCTGATGCGACCAGCACCCACCCCCGGCCAAGTGTCCGAGGCTCCTCCTTCTTCACTCATTCCTGAGGCCAAGGGATGATGGTTGCTCTCTATAGTTGCTCCCCAACTGAACGGTAGAGATGTCTTTAATATCCCTTTTCGATCCTAACCTTTTGCCTAGTTGATGATTCTTTACATTAAATTTCCTTGTTCAAATTACTAGTGCATTTCTGTCTCTGGATTGGATCCCAAACAACAGAGGTGGTACTGACTGGAATTCCAGTTCTCCCCCTGGAGCTATAATCTCAAGAATGCTTCTTCCTAAAGAAAGGGATGAAATGTCTGCATCATATTCACATGTCTGGAAAATCAAGATCCTTTTAGCAAAAGGTCATAGCACCTGGCAATATCCTGAAAGGACTTTCTTGGCAACTGAGAGTGTCATGGGAGTCAAGCCCTTACTTTAAATTTCCATAGTTGGGCTTTATAATTATATTTTGCTCTCTGAATGTGTTGTTCATTAAATAGAAACACACATCTATGCATGTGTGTGCCACATACATATAAAGCACATACATTATATTCCTCTATTAAATGTATGACATATTCTTTTTTGTAGTAAAGTTTCTAATAAAATATGTAAGTGTTCATTAGATTTTTAGACAAGGATATGCACCTCTTTCTTCTCAAAGCAATGGTTCACCTGGCAGAAACTATGGGAGCTCAGAAGGGGACCATTCCTTTTATCTTGTTGAGGAAATAAACAGTTGTTTTTTCTTTATAGCAGGAAGATTCCATCTGGTAGAGAATATTAGGACCCAACCTGTAACTTGTATACTTTTAAGAAAATTATTGATTAATTACTTGTATTTTACTTATTATATAAAGCTTTTTTTTTTCTGATTGTTAACAAGCTATGGAACACTAACCTAATTGATTCTTGCACCGAACTCTGAGGTTATGCACATTTTCTGCTCATTTTATAGATGCAGACTGGAGAGCTTAAAGAGTTCAGCTGAAGTCACACAGATAATAAGAGGTAGAAATAGAACAGATACTTCATGACTTTCCTACTCTACTGTGCTGCCTCTTCATGCTTCTTTTTTAAAAAATAAATCAACGAATGTAGTATTTTAAGAACTAGATATTATTAATACTTATTAAACATATATTATGTATCAGACATTATGCCAAGTACTTTTGCACAGATTGAAACCATTACAAAAAACCTCCTAAGAGATGGTACAATTATTACCCCCATTTTATGGATGAGGCTTAGGGAGAACAGGACAAGTGCTCAAAATTGCACGGCTGTTAAGTGTCAGAAGTGAGGTTCACATCTAGGCAGGCTTGACCTAGGACCCACACATTTCTGTCATACATTATCATGCTTTTTTTTTTTTTACAAGACAGATATTTACTGATAAAAAAAAAAGTGGGTCAGGTGTTCCTTTTTAAGAAAGGGAAGAGGAGTGCCTGGTGGCTCAGTCAGTTAAGTGTCTGACTCTTGATTTCAGCTCAGGTTATGATCCCAGGGTTGTGAGATCAAGCCCCATGTTGGGCTCCACACTGGACATGGAGCCTTCTTGGGATTCTCAGTCTCCCTCTCCCTCTAGCCTCTCCCCCTCTCTTCAAAAAAAGAAAAAAGAGGGGCACCTGGGTGGCTCAGTCATCAAGCGTCTGCCTTCGGCTCAGGTCATGGTCCCAGGGTCCTGGGATTGAGCCCCGCATCGGGCTCCCTGCTCGGCGGGGAGCCTGCTTCTCCCTCTCCCACTCCCCCTGCTATGTTCCCTCTCCCACTGTGTCTCTCTCTGTCAAATAAATAAATAAAATCTTTAAAAAAAAAGAAAAAAGAAAGGGAAGAGATCATAGAAGTTAATAATCTAAACCCTCAAGAAATTTGCTATTTCTTAAGACATGAATAAACACAAAGTAAATAAAGTGAATACATGGTAAAGAAATTAGCTTAAAATAAAACTGATTTTTTGAAAAATACAATTCTGTTGTTAAAAAATTTTTTAAAACTACATGTAAGAAAAGTATTGATTAAACAAACATCAAAACTACTAGTCATATAAGTTACTAGTTTTGTCCTAAAACATTGCTATTAATCAGTTCACTTTTTTTTTTTTAATTTATTTGAGAGAGAGAGAGTGTGTACACACACAGCAATAGAAGCAGACGGAGAAGAAGAGAGAGAAATCTTCAAGCAGACGCCCTGCTGAGCGTGGAGCCTGATGCAGGGCTTGATTCTACAACACATGACATCATGACCTGAGCTGAAATCAAAAGTTGGATGTTTAACCAAATGAGCCACCTACATGCCCTAATCAGTTCTCTTTTGTTAAGACTATTTTTTTGGACCAGTTTTAGGTTTACAACAAAATTGAGAGAGAGGTACAAAGGTTTTCCATATGTCCCCTGCCCACACATATGCAGAACCTCCCCCATTATCAACATCAATTACCAGAATGGCACATTTTTACCAAGGATGAATCCACACTGATACATCATAATCACCAAGTCCATAGTTTCCCTTAGGGTTCACTATTGGTGGTATATGTTCTACGGGTTTGAATAAATGTATAATGACATATAGTCATAAAATGGAGTATCACATAGAATATTTTCACTACTCTGAAATCCTCTGTGCTTTGCCTATTCATTTCCCCACCACCACTCCTGAAAACCACTCATGTTTTCATTGTCTCTATAATTTTGCCTTTACTAGAATGTCATATAGTTAGAATCATACAGTGTGTAGCCTATCAGTTCATTCTTAATTAATCATTTCTTCTGGTCTTAGGAAGATGAGTTAAGATTAGGACTGCACTGAAAAAAAGTTCAGTAGGTTACAAAGTTCTTGATTAAATATAAAGTAAAAGGACATAGACTATACTGGGTTAGAAAGAGAAAGTACCTCTGTAAGCAAATGACAAATGGCTTGGAAAAATCTTCTATAAACAATGACTGGCAACAACACTTTTGGCCATGAGAATTGGTACTGAACCTGCCCATTCCCCATAAATAATTATAAAAATGGGGGGGGAAATTTCTGAAGCAACAGTTTTCAGGCATTGGACCAGAGGCATTAGAAGGCAGTGATTCTTGAGAGAAGGAAAACATATATGAGTCCCAAATACTCCCTGGCTTTCTGACTCGAGGCACACACAAGACCATACTTCAAGGAAGTGGCACTTAAGTCAAGATGGTAACCTCACTGAGCTGAAGGAGCTGAGACTGAATTTAAGGCAGTTGAAGCCGCTGGAATTTGAAGAGCAGAGTAGTGAAGAAAATGAAGTTGCAACAGTGAGGGGACTGCCAGAAGTCAATGTGAGGGCTAACCAGGGTCTTTGGCTGATGGCTGGGATGTGCATGTACAAGGCTAGACTCTGTAAGGCCTACAAGGCATTGTCTGCCATGTAGCTAAGAGAGAATAAATACTAGAGGTCACACAGTACTGAGAGATATGTGTGTCTTGGCACAGGTAAAGTGAAGGGACCTCAGTGAGCACATAAACCATTCATGTGAGACCCTAGGTAGGTCATCCCTTACAGGAAATAAACCTTGCCCTAGATTAGTGGCTATATTCAAGGACAAAAGATAAAACCCAAACTGATCCTCCTAACAAAGAATAAAACCAAGACTGATAGGATCAATTGAAACTACCAGAAATTTAACTGCCCACCAGAACAAAATTAAAACTATGTCAAGAAAGGCAACATAATACAGACTTCCTACAAAATAAAATCTACAATGTCCTGCATAAAATCAAAATTACTAGACATGCAAAAAAAAGTCCGGGGGATGTGACTCATAATAATGAAAAAATAAAAATAGTGAAGAGAACAGATTCTGTAAGGGTCAAGGATTTCAAAACAGCTGTTATAAATATATCCAAGAACTTAAAAAGATGAGCAATTGATTGAAAAGATAATATCAGAAGAGAAATGCATATTGTAAAAAAAAAGCAGGGGGGAGGGTGAGGGGATTCTAAAACTGAAAAGAATTTCTGAAATCAAATGAAAATATAATTGTATAGGCTCAATATCAAAGTGAATATTGAACAGAAAATGGTTAGTGTACTTGAGGACAGATAAACAGACGTTGTCCACTCTTAACAACAGAGAAAAATAAAAAGTTTGAAAAAGTGAACAGAGATGCACTGATATAGAAAAACATTAGTAGTCTAACATAGCTACAGTTGGAATCCTGAACAGAGAGGAGAGAGAGAAATGACATAGAGAAAGGGAGATGAGAGAGAAGAGATGAAATTTTCTCAAGTTTGGCAAAAAGCAACAACTTACACAATGCAAAAGCTCAGCGAACTCTAAAAAATAAAAGTAAAAAGAAAATCACATTTAGCACATATAATCAAACTGTTGAAATCCCAAAGATGAATATATAAAGCAGAGAAAATTACATATTATATACAATCATTCAGTCTGCAGTTAATTCACATCAGAAACAACAGAGGCCAGGAGACAATGACGTAATATCTTTAAAGTGCCAAAAGAAAAAAATCTTTTAACCTCAAATTACATATGTAGCAAAAAAATCATAATAAATTAAGATGAAATAAAAAGATTTTCAGATAATTAAAAACTCCAAGGATTCTTCAACAGAACTTCATTACAAAAAAAACACAAAAAGACAAAAATAAACACCAAAACAAAACCAAAAAACAAACAAAACATTACATATTTTTTTGCATGAAAAGAAATTATTCCATTTGGAAATTGAAAGTTATAGGAAGGTAAAAAGAACATCGGAAATTATAAATATAGAAGACCTTTGTCTTCTATTAATTTCTTTAAGAGAAAACTGATTAAAGAAAAAATAGCACTGTCTTTTGAGTTTATACTGTATTTAGAAGCAAAATATATGATAACAGTAACTCAAAGGATAAAGGGTGGAATTATAGTATTATAAATGCTATACTGTTATAGCATTTATGTGAAGTGCTATAATATTTGTAAGTGGAAGATAGCAAATTAAGAATGCATAGTTTAAATCCTAGAGTAACCACTAAAAAATAGATTTATAGGGGTTTAACTTTACATTATAAAGACAAAGACAGGTTGAAAGTAGCAGGATGGAAAAGAATATGCCATACAAACAATAAGCATAAGAATGGGGGTATAGCTATAATAATATCCAGGCAAGAACAATTGCAGAGAACTTCCAGATGAGCAGTGATGCCATGGATGAAGAAGGAAATTTAATAACAACAGAGTCAAGTAGTCAAGAAACCAACAACCTTACATGTTTGTGCATCTAACAATAGCTTCAAAATAAATGAAAAAAAAACAAACACAAATAAAGGATAATTAGTAAATTCACAATTATATTTGGACATTTTAAAACCTACTTATCAAAGATTGATCAAGTTGACCAAAAAATCAGTGAGGATATAGTTGTTAACAGTATCACCAATCCTCTTGATCTAATTGATATTTATAGAATATTGCAACCAAGAGGACAGAATACTATTTTTTTTTTTACAATTTATTTATTTGAGTTAGAGAGAGAGAGGGAACGTGGAGGGGGGGCAGGTGGAAGGGCAGAGGGAGAGACAGAATCTTAAGCAGACTCCCCACTGAGGGCAGAGCCCGACATGGGGCTCCATCTGACAACCCTGAGTATCATGACCTGAGCCGAAATCAAGAGCTGGATGCTTTACTGACTGAGCCACCCAGGTGCCCCCAAAATACTATTCTTTTTAAGAGCATATGTAATATTCACCAAGATAAAAAATATGCTGCTCCATAAAAATATCACATTCAATAAATTTCAAAAAACTGAAATCTTGTTGCGTATGTTCATTAACTACAAATGAATTAAATTAGAAATTGCTTTCAATAGATCGCCATTCAAACCCCAAATATTTGGGAAAAAATAAAGTAACACATTACTACATATCACATAGGACAATGAAAAAACTACAAGACAAATTGGAAAGTATTTCAAAGTGAATTATAGTGAAAATGCAACATATAAAAATTTGGATGATGAAGCCAAAGCTTAGAGGGAAATTTGTGGCTTTTAAATGCTTACGTTAGAAAAGCAATAAGGGAGTTCAGTCCAGAGGAAGACCCTGAACTCACGCCTCCACATCCATGCCAAATTATACCGATTTATAGGACAATTCCTCCTGAAGAAGAACTAAGGGCCAACTGAACAGCTACTGCACAACAAAAGACACAGAGAAGGGCAAATGAGAACAGCAAGAGAGATGGTAAGAGAAGGAACCCTCATCCCTGCAGCGAACTGCAATGTGGAGGGATAGTACTGAGGGACCAGGAACAGATCCCTCTCCGCTGGGGCACAGAAAAAAAGCCATGGTTTAAAAGAGCAACTAACATATAAAAGAGATAGCAGCAGCACTAGAATGCAGCCCAATGGTGGAGGAGCTGCAGAAATGCTCAGGTCGGAGGGGCTAGAGATTTACATGGTTTACATTTCCCCTCCACATTAGGAGTACAGACAGGAGCAGGGTCTGGTCCCCACAATGGGCTTGCTGCTTCAGCAACCCTGGGTTCTCAAGTCCATACCAGCCTCAGTTGTGCTGGGCACAGAAAAAAAAAACCATGGGTTGTTTTTGTTTTGGTTTGGGGGGGTGTTTTTTCTTTTTTGTTCTCTTTGGGGTTTTCCCTCCTTCCCTCCTTCCCTCTTTTCTTTCCTTCTTTCCTTTCCTCCTTCCTTCCCTCACCCTTCTTTCCTTCCTCCCTTCCTTTCTCCCTCCCTCCCTTCCTTCCCTTTCTTCTTTAAAAAACTGTGGTTTAAAAGAGCAACTAGCATACAAAAGAGCCATCCCTAGAACTCTGCCAAACTGCAGGAGAAGAGATGTTGAAATGCTCTCCAGGTGGGAGAGGCTGATGGAAACAGTTAACACCCCCCCACACACACCTTGAAAGCACAGAACTGTGCACGATCTAGGCACCCTAACCAGCCTGTTGTTTCAATGAGTCCTGAGCCTCTAGCCCACACCAGCTCCAGCCCTCCCACCAAGGCAGCAACAGGGCAGCACACGCCAGGACATCCCTGGTTAGCACTCACTACAGCCCCAGCCATCGAGCCAAGGTGACACAGGTGCAAAGCACCCCAGAACACTCCAGGCCCACTGGCTTCACACAGCTTGCTAGGGCACTCCTGGGGCAAAGTGCTCTAGAACCTCTCGACTGAGGTCTGCTTCAGATGCAGCCACCCTGCCAGGGTGCCTCCTACACAGAGTACCTTGGAACACTCAGGCCTGTACTGGCCTCAACTCCAGTGGCCTGGCCAGTGCACCCCCTGACTGAGCATTTGGAGACAAACTGTGGAGAGACCTGGGACAACCTGGCTTGCAACCACTTCAGCTTCAGTGATCCTGCCAGGGCACCTTTTGTGCAGAGAGCCCAGAGACCACACTGGCCCATGCCTATTTTGGCTTTGGCTGTCCTGCCGGGGTGCCTCCTTTGTGGAGTACCCCAGCTCAACTCCAGTTGCCCCTTCAGGGTGCCCTCTGTGCAGAGAGTCCTGGAACACCCCAGTTTACAACCACTTCAGCTTCAGCCATCCTGCCAAGGTATCCTCTGTGTGTAGAGCCCAGGTCCCTCCAGCTTATACCCACTTTAGTTTCAGCTGTCTTGCCAGGACACCCTCTGTGGAGAGAACTCAGGGACCCCCTGCTCCTCATATCACCTTAGCTCCAGCTACCTTGCCAAGGCACACCCTGCACTGAATGCCCTGGGACACCCTGGACTGTACCAATTTCAGCTTCAGCTGTCCTGCCAGGTTACCTTCAGTGCACAGAACCCTGGAACATCCTGGCCTACATCCACTTCAGCTTTAGCTTCCCTGCCAGGGTTCCCACTATGTGAAAAGCTCTAGGACCCCCACCACATGCCCAGCCACAGCTCCGGCCAGCCAGCAAAAGTCACTAAGCATACACAGTATACAGGGACTGACCATACACAAGACGATTCATTCAAGTTTAGGAGAGGTATCTGTTCTGCCTAATCCATAGAAACAAACACAGAAAGTTAAGCAAAATGATGAGACAGAGGAATATGATCCAAAATAAAGAATGAGAAAAAAAAAAAACTCAGAAAAAGAACTAAGTGACAGACATAAGAAATATGCCTGATAAAGAATTTAAAGTCATGATCATAAAGATATTCACTGGGCTGGAGAAAAGAGTAGAAGAAATCAGTGAGACCTTCAATAAAGAGAAAATATTTTAAAAAACAGTAAGAATACAATAACAGATATAAAAAAATGAGAGGGACTCAACAGTAGATTAGCAGATGTAAAAGAACAAATCAGTGATTGGAAGACAGGGTAGCAGAAAGCAACCAAGATGAACAGCAAAAACAGAAAAGAATTTGAAAAATGAGGACAGGTTAAGGGATCTCTTGGACAATGTCAAGCAAACAAACATTCAAGTTATGGAGTCTCAGATGAGAAAGGAAAGAAAAGATAAAAACCTTCCTAACCTAGGGAAAGAAACAAACATCCAGGTCCAAAAAGCACAGAGTTCCAAACAAACCAAGGAGGTCCACACCATAACACATAATAGTTAAAATGTCAAAGGTTAAAGATAAAGAATTTTAAAAGCAGCGAGAGAAGAGCACCTTGGTGGCTCAGCCAGGTGAGCCTCTGACTCTTGGTTTCCACTCAGGTCATGATCTTGATGTCATGCTTTAGACTCTCTCTCTCTTCCTCCTCCCTCTGCCCCTCCCTCCTTCTCTCTCTCTCTAAAAAAATTAAATTAAATAAAAGCAGCAAGAGTGAAGCAAAAAGTTACCTATAAGGGAAAACCTACAAGGCTATCAGCTGATTTTTCAATAGAAACTTTGCAGGCCAGAAGAAAGTGGCATGATATATTCAAAGTATTAAAAGGAAAAACCAACAACCAAGAGTACTGTACCCTGCAAGATATAATTCGGATTTGAAGGAGAGATAGAGTTCCCAGACAAACAAAAGATAAAGGAGTTTATCACCAGTAAACCAGTCTTACAAGAAATGTTAAGGGAACTTCTTTAAGTGGAAAAAAATGGCCATAATTAGACATAAGAAAATTATGATTAAAAATACAGAAAATATGACAGCATATTCATAAAACATTGAGGAAGTAAAGAAAAAAAAAAGAAAGATGTTTTTCCTTTTTTTTTAAAGAATGTGTTTGACAAGATGAAACCAGAGAGGGAGACAAACCATAAGAGACTCTTAATCTCAGGAAACAAACTGAGGGTTGCTGGAGAGCAGGGGGTTGGGAGGGATGGGGTGGCTGGGTGATGGACACTGGAGAGTGTATGTGCTATGGTGAGCACTGTGAATTGTGTAAGACTGATGAATCACAGACCTGTACCCCTGAAACAAATAACACATTATATGTTAATAAAAAGAAAAAAAAGAATGTGTTTGAACTTGAATCACCATCAAATTAATATAGATTGCTATTGGGTGCCTGGGTGGCTCAGTTGGTTAAGCGACTGCTTTCGGCTCAGGTCATGATCCTGGAGTCTCTGGATCGAGTCCTGCATCGGGCTCCCTGCTTGGCAGGGAGCCTGCTTCTCCCTCTGACCCTCCCCCCTCTCATGTGCTCTCTCTCTCTCATTCTCTCTGTCTCAAATAAATAAATAAAATCTTTAAAAAATATATATATAGATTGCTATTAACTTAGGAAGTTATATGTAAACATCACAGTAACCACAAAGCCAAAACCTATCATAGAAACACAAAAAATACAGAGAAAACAAGCCAAATAAAACACTACAGAAAATCATTAATCACAAAGAAAGAGAGCAAGAGAAGAAGAAAGGAATAGAGAAGAACTACAAAACAATCAGAAAACAAATAACAGAACAGCAATAAGTACATACCTATCAGTAATTGCTTTCATGTTAATGGCCTAAATGCTCCAGTCAAAAGACACAGGGTAACAGAATGGATTAAAAACAAGACCCATCTATATGCTGCCTACAAGAGACTCACCTCAGACCTAGACACATACAACCTGAAAGTGAAGGGATGAAAAAACATTTGCCATGCACAAGGAAGCAAAAAAAAAAAAAAAAAAAGCCACAGTAACAATACTTATATCAGAAAAAATAGACTTTAAAACAAATACTAGTAACAGACGAAGAAGGGCATTACATAATGATAAAAGGATCAGTCCAACAAGAACATACAGCAATTGTAAATATTTACACATCTAACACCAGAGCACTTAAATACATAAAGCAAATATCAACAAACATAAAGAGAGAAATTAATGGTAATACGATAATAGTAGGGGACCTTAACACCCCACTTACATCAATGGTTAGATCATCTAGGCAGAAAATCAAGGAAACAGTGTCTCTGAATATACATTGGACCAGATGGACCTAAGAAATATACACAGAACATTCCATCCAAAAACAACAGAATACACATTCTTTTCAAGTACACATGGAACATTCTCCAGAATAGATCCAGGATAGATCACATGTTAGGCCACAAAACAAGCCTCAATAAATTTAAGAAGACTGAAATCATACCATACATCTTTACTGACCACAGTGGTCCGAAACTAGAAATAAATCATAAGAACACTGAAAAAACAGAAACACATGGAGGCTAAGCAATCTGATACTAAACAACCCAATGGGTCAATGAAGGAATTAAAAAAGAAATTAAAAAATATATGGAGACAAATGAAAATGAAAATACTATAGTCCAAAACAGCAAAAGCATTTCTACAAGGGAAATATACAGTGATACAAACCCACCTCAAAAAACAGAAAAAGTTCAAATAAACAATATGACCTTCACATAAAGGAACTAGAAAAAGAACAAACAAAGCCAAAGGGGAGTGGAGGGAAAGAAATAATAAAGAGCAGAAATAAATGACATAGAGACTAAAAAAAAATGAAAAAAAAGATCAGTGAAACCAAGAGCTGGTTCTTTGAAAAGATTAAGAAAATTGATAAACCCTTAGCTAGATTCATCAAGAAAAAAGAGAAAGGACCTAAATAAAATTAGAAATGAGAGGGAAGTAACAACTGACACCACAGAAACACAAAGGATTATAAGAGAATACTATGAAAAATTATATGCCAAGAAACTGGACAACCTAGAAGAAATGGATAAGTTCCTAGAAATATAAAATCTTCCTAAACTGAGTCAGGAAGAAATAGAAAATCTGAACAGACTGCTTACAAGTAATGAAACTGAATCAGTAATCAAAAACTACCAAAATATGAAAGTCCAGGATCAGATGCATTCACAGGTAAATCATACCAAATGTTTAAAAAAAGTTAATTCTTGTTCTCCTCAAACTATGCCAAAAAACTGAAAAGAAAAAAAGCTTCCAAATATATTCTATAAGGCCAGAATTACATTGATACTAAAACCAGACAAAGATAGTTAGTATAAAAGAAAAGAAAACAACAGGCCAATATCTCTGAGGAACACAGATACAAAAATCCTCAACAAAATATTAGCAAACCACATACAACAATACATTAAAAAGCTCATTCACCATGATAAAGTGAGATTTATGCTCAGGATGCAAAGATGGTTTAATATTTGCAAAACAATCAATGTGATATACCACATCAACAAAATAAAGTATAAAAGTCATGATCATCTCAATAGATGCAGAAAAAGCATTTGACAAAATTCAACATCCACTCATGATAAAAATTATCAATAAAGTGGACTTAGAGGAAACATATCCCAACATAATAAAGGCCATATATGAAAAACCCACAGCTAACATACTCAGTGGTATAAAACTCAGCTTTTCTTCTAAGATCAGGAACAAGACAAGGATATCCATTCTCACCACCATTTTTATTCAACACAGTAGAAGTCCAAGCCATAACAATTAGACAAGAAAAAGAAATGAGGCGTTCATATTGGCAAAGAAGAAGTTAAATTGTGGGGTGCCTGGGTGGCTCAGTTGGTTAAGCGACTGCCTTTGGCTCAGGTCATGATCCCGGAGTCCCGGGATCGAGTCCCACATCGGGCTCCCTGCTCAGCAGGGAGTCTGCTCCCTCTAACCCTACCCCCTCTTGGGCTCTCTCTCTCACTCTCTCTCAAATAAATAAATAAAATCTTTAAAAAAAAAAAAGAAGTTAAATTGTGATTTATCTGCAGATGACTTGATTCTATACACAGAAAATCTTAAAGATTCCACCAAAAAAACTGCTAGAAGCAATAAATGAATTCAGTAAAACTGCAGGTTACAAAATTAATATGCAGAAATTGGTAACACTTTTATACATTAATAAAGTAGCAGAAAGAGAAATTAGGAAAACAATTCTATTTAGAATTGCACCAAAAAGTATAAAATACCTAGGAATAAACTTAACCAAAGAGGTGAAAGACCTGTACTCTGAAAACCTTAAAACACTGACGAAAGAAAATGAAGATGACACAAAGAAATGGAAAGATATTTCATGCTCATGGATTGGAAAAATTATTGAAAGCAATCTACAGATTCAATGCAATCCCTATCAAAATACCAACAACATTTTTCACAAAACTAAAACAAATAATACTATAATTTCCATAGAACCGAAAAGACTCTGAATAGCCAAGGCAATCTTAAGAAAAATGAATAGCAGTGTATAGATTGGTCTTATTTTTTTAATCCATTTTGTCACAATTCCAGGTTTCAAAATATACTGCAAAGCTGTAGTAATCAAAAGAGTATGATACTGGCACAAAAATAGATGCAGACAAAAATGGAACAGAACAGAGAGCTCAGAAATAAACCCGTGATTATATGGTCAATTAATCTATGACAAAGGAGGCAAGCCTATACAAGGGGAAAGGACAGTCTCTTCAACATATTGTGCTGGGAAAACTGGACAGCCACATGTAAAATGAAACTGGACCACTTTCTTACACCATACACAAAAATAAACTCAAAGACCTAAAAGTGAGACCTGAAAACATAAAAATCCTAGAACACAGGCAATAATTTCTCTGACATTAGCCATAGCAACATACTTCTAGATTAAGTCTCTTCAGACAAAGGAAATAAAAGCAAAAATAAACTACTTAAAAAATTTTTGTACAGCAAAGGGAACCATCAACAAAATGAAAGGGCAATCTACTGAATGAGAAAAGATATTTGCAAATGATATATCCAATAAAGGGTTAGTATCAAAAATATATAAAGAACTTATACAATTCAAGGGCTCCTGGGTGGCTCAATCAGTTAAGCGTCTGCCTTCAGCTCAGGTCATGATCCCAGGATCCTGGGACTGAGCTCAGCATCAGGCTCTCTGCTCAGTGGGGAGTCTGCTTCTCCCTTTCCCTCTGCCTGCCACTCCACCCGCTTGTGCTCTCTCTGTCAAATAAAGAAAGAAAATCTTTAAAAAAAAAAAAAAAAAAAGGACTTATACTATTCAACACCAATAAAACAGTCTGATTTAAAAATGGTCAGAGGACTTGAATAGATATTTTTCCCAAAAAGACAGACACATGAAAAGATGTTCAACATCACTAATCATCAGGAAAATACAAATCAAAATTACAATAAGATATCATCTGTTAGAATGGCTAAAATAAAAGAGACAAGAAATAACAAGTGTTGGCAAGTGTATGGAAAAAATGTTTTGACCCTCACTGGCTTCCTCTGCCCACAAAACCATGACAGGTGCACACTCAGACCTCAGGAACAGGCCCCTGGTTCAATGAAAGCCTTAGGAAACTCTTAGAGAGAGGTCATTCTGGAGACAGAAGAGCATTCAAGAGAAAAACCAGTTATTTCCATTTTAGACGCATGCAGAGATTAGAGACAACACATGGCCAAGAACACATTCCACCTCTTCAGTAGTCACTGTGTTTTGCAGGAAGCAATTGTAATTCAGTAGAGGGAAATAAACATAATATAGAGTTGTCCTGGCTTCAGCGTCTGCCAACATCAGGAAACAACAAGTCTGATTGTGACATCAAACTCCAGAGGAAGCCAACTAGTTTTTTGTTTGCTTTTGTCCGACACATCCTATGATGATTAACTCTATGTCCCCCATTCTCTCCAGGGCACTAGACTTTGGGCCTTCCTCACCTGTAAACAGAATCAGGATGTGTCGTGAAGTCCAGCCAAGAATGGCTGGCCCTGAGTAAGACACTCCACAAAACACAGAGATTGCACATATTGAGGGAGCCACAGGGGAAGACAAAAAGAAAGAAATCCTCACGGGACTCTGATATCCATTTGCTTATAACAAATTCCATCAGATACCAATATTCATATGCAACTCAGGAGGGAGAAATTAGGAATACACCCATGAAAGACATTCATCTTCTATGTTATAAACAGCTGCGGCAAAGCAGTACTACCAAGTGCCAAGTGCGAGAAAGGGGAAAAAATGTAAAAGGGATAAAATCTTGAGTGCAACAGAAGACCACTTAGACTGTCACATTACATACCACAGAAGAGGAAAGAAACTGTGGTGAAGGAAACGTCTGGAGAGAGCTGACAACAGGTCTGCTGATATGTATTTCAATAGGCATTTCAAAGCACCTTTTTGGGCCTGTGTCTTTTTACTTACAAGACAGATGAACATCAATACGTTTCCATTACAAATGGAAACCCTATTGATTATCATTTTTCAGCCACTAGCCAGGCTGCTTGGTAAAAGGAAGAGTGGGTCATTGTATTAGCAGACATTGTGACTCTTTCTTTAAAAAAAAAAAAAAAATCATACTTCTGAAAGGAGGAAAATTACTGTCATCCTGAAAAGTGGTTCCAGGAGACAAGGGAGAGAAGTTCTGAGGGCACATGTCCATTACTCTTTCCAGAGGCAAGGTCATGTCCCATTCATGTCAAAGAAGAGAGTATCTGTACTTTATAATAAAAGTCAAAAATTCCATCAGAAAGGGTCATCTTTCACATTAGTAACTGACATGATGGATTTTTTTTCTGAATCAACTGAAATGATTGTATGAGATGGTACTGAACATCAAGTAAACCCCTCTAGATAATGTATGAAAATCAGCCAGCAGCACTGTTTAGGTGCTAACTGATGTGGTAATCTATGTACTAATAGGATATTTACTGCCATGAAGAGTATTTACTATTTTAAGTTAAAAATATGATTGCTGGAAGAGATAACGATCCAACTTACTCATTTCACAGATAAAGAACTGCAGTCAGGTGACACTGGGCAAAAGAAGAACCAGAACAATGATCTTCCAACCCACCTGGTGTGTTTCCTCTTACATTCACCCAAGTGCATTATGGAAGCCACAGAACTAATAGAAATATTCATCATGACCAGGGGTGAAATGCTAAACCTAGGTTCATCTCTTCGATGTCAACTGGTATGTGTGGCTGGAAAATATTCTAAGATATTCATTCTTGTTTTTCTCTCTCTGAATTTTTCCCTTTCCCCTAGTCAATTCAAGAGGCTCTGTTTCAATGTCTCAGGGAGATATATAACTGAGCAGAAATAACAGTGGCATGAAAAACTTCCTGAATTATATCTTCAAAAGCCTAAGCTCACTGAGGAGGAGAGAGTTTGATGGAAAAAGCATACATGCTTGAAAAAAAAAAAAAATAGATGGGACAGAGGAGTTTTGTCCCTAAACTAAAAGAAACTCCCCTGCTGGGGGCAGGTGTGCAGGCCTCGTGCCCGCTTCATGGCAGTATTCCAGACCTGACTTCCAGTTGTCTGTAGGGGGATGAGTCAATGGCCACCAGGATTTATGGAACATTCCTGTGTGATGAGCGTGACAAGGAGCAACAAAGAGCTGCTGGAGCTGAAGGGTCATGCTGGCAGGGAGAGTGAATATTCAGAGTGGCAGTAAGAGGAGTACAGATCCCTGATGTCTTGGTGCCTGATGCTTTGGCACTGATGATTCTGAAACACTGACAGGACCCAGTGGAAGAGGAGGCAAAGACTATATCTCTTTGCCTCAACTTCAGTGAGTCTCCTTGCCCCAACTTCAGTGAGGCCCCTTTAAGCCCTTTTCTCAACTAGGCCTCCACCTCGGGCTGTGAAAACGGCAGACTCCCAGCACAGAGGATTTCGTCCCTGCCCCTTCACACCCCCAAAGACACACACTAAGACACTTAACCAAACACTAGCACAGTTTCTAACAACTCAAAGTTTTGGATTGGTAAAAAGTGGGCTCAGAACTATTTCTAGAGCTGCCTTTCTGTTCTTATAAAGAACTGATTTATAAGACAAGTACAGTTACTTTTAATTCCTCAAAGAACTGGATTGCCACCTGAATGATATCAAGCCGTCCAGCTACATTATCCTCAATTTTCTTCTTTATATCAGGGACGAGAAGGTTCAACTAAGATGGAGATCAAGAGATTTTTATGTTCTAGATTTAAAGCTCATCACTTCTGGGTGCCATCAGGGGGTCTCCTTCGGTTCCCCTTTTTGACACCAGAGCTATTAAAACATAAACTGAGTCATACTAAAATTTTTAAGAGTTTATTTAAACAAAAATCTATTCAAATCAGGCAGTGCCAAACTGGAAGTGGTAAAAGAGTGCCCCTGATGTCAGATGATGTTTAAGCCTTTAATCCATTTTAATTTTTATGAGTTGGTGTAACATAGGGAGCCAATTTCAACCTTTTTCTGCATATAGTTATCCAGTTTTCCTAACACCAGTTGCTAAAAAGACTTACTTCTCCCGTTGTGTAGATTAAAAACAGAAGTCTTGGAGAAGACAAGTTACTCACCTAAGGTGATGGAGCCTGTAAGAAATCCACGCTTTTTGAACTAAACCACACAGACCTAAGCCTTGTACATACAGTTGCCTTCCATCCCCAAGTCCTCTGGGGGGGGGGGGGGGAGGGCGGTCTTTCAGGGGTCTCCTGGGAATACACCAAATAACTGGTTCTTCCATTATTCTTCTACCACTGACCCTGAAGAAGATGTGCCTGGGCAAGAAAGGCAAAGCAAAGGATAGAGGGTAGAGATGGGGGTGGAATTTTGGACATGGAAGACAAAGGAAAGAGCAAAGTGACAGAGGCAGATTATTCCTTAATCAGTCACATGGGAGAGGTTGTAATGTCCAGGCTGAGAGCAGAAACAACTCACTTCTCGTAAGTGCAGATAGTATACAGGTATTTTCCCCGACTGAATTTGTGAGGGAAAGGGGCACAACCCTAAACATACTATTGGAGTGGTCAAAGATGTCTTAATCAATGCAGATTCATGCCTCGGCCAATGAATGTCTAGATGGGACAGTCATCAGAAGATAAGTTTCTACCTTCCACAGTGGGCCATGTCTGCCTTTTTTAAAAAATACAATCTAATTTTTTACCAAGTACTTATCCTTATTGACATCGTACACATTTTGTGTGGTCCGCTGCTTATTTAGCAAATACATATAGATAATTCCCTTCTTCAATTAATCGGCATTCCCTAACAAGTCACACATGCTCTTAGTCATCAGTTTTTCATGGTTGATAAATTCACTAACAATGATGAGTTCCAATGAGGTGAAAAAACCTATGGCAGGATTCTTCCAAATGTTTATCAGTAAAGCATGTTCACACAAAGGCAGGTTATAGCAATGGACTTAGTACAAAGTAACACTGCAACTGGTTATATTTTTCCAAAGAACTGAATAATTTTTATATCTAAGTAAATATAGAACATTACCTAGTTATAGAGATTAAAAGTTTCCAAATTTAATCTCTTCCTCTCAAAATGAATAAATATATATCTAAAAATAAATTGAAAATGTCCACATACTTACTATAGCTTTTTAAAAACTGTACGAAATAGAGGCAGGACGTATACAGTGGTTCAGTGCCCTAGATTTCATTGTTAGTTTAGGAGACGGTTCACTAGGATCTAGTGGGAGACCCACCAAAAAAACCAAAAAACCAAAACCAAAAAAAAAGCCATGTCTTATTTGAAGACCTTGACAGAAGCTTTTTCTCCCCACATTAAGCATTACCTTTAATTAGGTATTTTATAGGCAAGGACTCACCACATTAAAAAAAAAAAAAAGGAGTACCTGGGTGGTTCAGTCAGTTAAGTTTCTGCCTTCAGCTCAGGCCATGGTCCTGGGATCCTGGGATCTGAGCCCCACATCGGGCTCCCTGCTCAGCGGGGAGCCTGCTTCTCCCTCTCCCTCTGCCTGCTGCTCCCCCTGCTTGTGCTGTGTGTGTCAAATGAATAAATAAAATCTTAAAAAAAAAAAGTAGAAGGCTGAGGCCAAAACCTGTGTTGTGTGGGCCATTTTGGTTGTCTTTAACCATATGCCTACTGTCAGACCCCAGGGCTGGAGACTCTGCTTGAGTGAGTGAAAGGAATATGAGGTGGTAGCAACTAAAAAATGGGCCAACAAAAACTGAACTGTCATCTTTGTCACATAGGCTGCTGCTAATTCCACGGGAGGTTGACAGAGCAAGAAGAGGAAAAATAAAAACCAGTGAAGGTTAAAAGCTTATAATACATTCCCCTCATGGAGGTGTGGAGAGTAAATGGTTTAGCTGAAAGGAAAGGATAAGGAAGCAGAACTAAAAATGAGGACCTTGCTTTGTCTCTCTCCTAAAAGACCCCATGGGAACATTACCAAAGCAATGAAAAGAGAGGTCAGGTGATGCTTCTATTGAAAAGAGATAAGGACTACCTCCCATAAGGTAATTGTTACTCATTACTTACAACAGATTTCACTGATTTAAGTTAAAACATAGTTGAATCCATCATTTGAAGACACTCTGGTTCAATATTCACTTTTCAAATCTTTTTTTTAATTTTGTGTTTTCTAGTAATCATTTTTTATTGTGATAAAATATACACCACATAAAATTTTACCATTTTAGCCATTTTAAGTGTACAGTTCAGCAGCATTAAGCACATTCGCATTATTGTGCAACCATCACCACCATCCATCTCTACAACTCATCTTCCAAAACTGAAACTCTATACCCATTAAACACTAATGTTGCATTTCCCTCTGCCCTCAGTACCTGGAAACCACGCTATTTTCTGTCTCTATGAATTTGAATATTCAAGAACCCTCATGTAAGTGGAATTACACAGTATTTATCCCTTTGTGTCTGGCTTATTTTACTTAGCATAATGATGCCCTCAAGGTTCATCCATGTTGTAGCATGTGCCAGAATTTCATTTCTTTTTAAAGCTGAATAATAGTCCATTGTATGTCTATAGAATTTATTTTACAAGTTCATTTACATTTGTTACATATATTGTTTGCATTTGTTTTTCAGTTCCTTTGCTGATAGATATTGGGTTGTTTCTACCTATTGGCTATTGTGAATAAACTGCTATAAATATGGGTGGATAAATATCTATTTGAGTCCCTGCTTTCAATTCTTTTGAGTATGGATAGATCTTCCTAACCTATGATGGGCGTATGTCCTGATAAGCCCAATGCAAAGTATCTTAAGTAAAAAATGCATTTAATACACCTAACCTACCAACCATTATAGCTTAGACTAGCCTACCTTAAACGTGCTCAAAACACATTAACTTATAGTTGGGCAAAATCATACAACGCAAAGCCTATTTTATAGTAAGGTGTTGAAAATCTCATGTAATTTATTGAACACTCTGAAAACCAGAATGGTTGTATGGGTGCAGAATGGTTGAAAGTGTTATCAGTTGTTTACCCTCATAATCACGTGGTTGACTGAGAGCTGCAACTCACTGCCAATGCCCAGCGTCACAAGAGAATATAACAGCACATATCACTAGCCCGGGGAAAAGATCCAAATCCAAATCTGAAGTACAATTTCTACTGAATGCATATCATTCTCATATTACCATCAACTCAAAAAAAATCATAAGTCAAACCATCATAGGTCAGGGACCATCTGTATATACTCAGAAGTGAAAATGCTGGAACAAATGGTAAATGTTTAAATTTTTAAGGAAGTGCCATATTCTTTTCCATAGTAGCTCTACAATTTTCCTATTCCCACCAGCAATGCTTATGGGGTTCCAATTTCTCTACATTCTCATCAACACTTGTTAGTTTCTGGTTTTTTGCTAAAAGCTATCCTAATGTATATAAAGTGGTACTTCCTTGTGTTTTTGATTTGTATTTCCCTAACAATTAATGATGTTTAGCTACATTCACTCTTAGATAGGCATTAAATTGAAAGGAGACTACCTGGTTCAAAATCTAGTGAACACTTATCTCTTCTGTGACCTTGAACAAGTCATTAAATCTCTCAAAGCTTCAGTTTCCTCAACTGAAAAACAGAGAAAATAAATGACCTACTTCACTACGCCTTTGTGAGGATTGAATTCCATAATTCACGTGAAGAGCTAGCATAGTACCTGAAACATATACGGATTCATGAAGAGGTAGCATTTGTTATTGATGCTGTTGTTCTTGCCATTGTTACCACTATTATTATTAGCTTAAAAGTTATCACAAGTTTTTTTAAAGCAAAAATACATATAATACTCTAACATGTGTGAGCTCTTTTAGGAAAACTAGTGGATTCCTAAATGCTAAAGTACAGCTATACATGACAAATACCACATAAATTGATAGAGTTTTGACCCTAGAAATTTCCCTGAATGAAAATATTAAGTAATGATGAACAAAGTTAGTCTCATGAAGTCCCATTAAACACGTATGAATTTACAGAGAAATAATCTGCCTGAAAGAACTAAAGAGCTAAAATCAAATTTCTCCTGTTCCTGAGTAGAGCCAGATGAAGAGAAATAAAAGTTGGGTGAGGATGAAGTAGATTGTGCATATCTGCTTTCTTTAATCCTGGGATCATGAGGCAACTGGGTATATTCACAATAGGAACTCTTCGTTCTCCAGCCAAAACCAAGCTGGTAAATGCAAGTGCCTGAAACCACAATGTGGACACAGCCTGTGACACAATCTGGACACAGCCAAGGTTGAGATCAGACTTGGAAAGGGCCTTGGTCTCCCTCTGAAAAATGTCTTTGCTGGTCAGAAGAAACTGAGAGAGAGATCACTACCACATTCCATGGTCATCAATGGGATCTTCAAGACCAGAGGGACCAAGTGGGTCCCTGGGTCACATCGTTTTAGGAGGCCAAGGAGGGAATCTCTTGGCTCCTTCATAAAGCCATTATGAAACAGAGGGGGAAACAAACAAAAACAAAGAACCTCTTTGTGGAGGGGGGGGAATATTCAAAAGCTCAGTCAGATGGAAGCTTTATTTCTTGAATGCCATTTTGTGGACAGATCAGAGAGGGAATATCACACCTATCACCTTTGCCCAGAAAAAAGCTTTCCAAATGTTCATGTAAAAACTTTCAAGGGAAAAAATTCCAAAAAAGATTTAAACAACAGTTTAAATTGGTTAAGTCAGTTTCAGACAGGATGTAAATGCCCAAGGTGAATAATCTGAAGCCTCATTCCGACTCGCTTCTCCAACTATCCATCTCATTACCTCAGGCTTTGAAGTATCCCCTTTACTGGTGTTCCTGTGATCACTAGCCCTGAAAAAGAAGGGCAAGATAAACTCTGAGCTAAGGGTAAAATAATGATGCAAAGTTTCTTGCTCCATAGGACATAGGCATTTGTAATTCTTTTGAGCTCTTAAATCACAAGCAAATTTTCCTGAAACCGGATGGTAAGAAGAAAAGGAAATGAACTGACATTGAGCCCATACTCTGTCACGCATTATCCTAAGCAAACTTCATGGCAATTATATACTCAGAGGAGGTGAAAAACTTGCTCAAGATCACACAGTGAGTAAGCGCATCCCAACATATTACATTATATCCTAAAATCTTTTCCCTGTAGCTTTTGTTTCTGAATGGCGGATGTAGAAATGTCTCTATTTGTCTCAGCTCTCTTAGGTAAGACATCACCCTACTAAATATATGATCTCATTCAGCATGTACCCGGAGGGGTGCCAAAGCAGCCAGAACAGTGAGATATTTCCTTGATCATACTAAAACCTGCTCAACAGGACATCTCAGAGTGGAGAAAAACATCCTGATTTCTGCAACATCATCAATAATAACATAAGATAAAGGCAAACATTTGGGTTGGCACCAGCCATTAATATGATTCCTGATGGACAGGACCATTGGAGAGTGAAAAGATTACTTTTATAATCACTTGTGGAGTGATAGCATAATAAGAATGAGTGATATTTTGCATGCTTTGTCTCTCTTTACGCTCACATGGATCCAATGGGCCTTTTGTTTGTCATTAATCTAAATCCTGTCACACCCTTAACTCCTAAGAATCACTCACAAGTTAATAGAGGTAGGATCCTCCAAAAGGCATCTATGCTTTCCCTGCAATCACCTTCAACTCCATATATTCCAACAAGTACACTCACTGCAAGCACAGAAGGCCCAAAAGGACACAAAGAGCTCCATAGCCTTCCACGTTTTGCAAGGCACAAACACATCTGAAGAAGAAATGATTCAATTTCTATATTTCATACAATGTTCCTTCTACAAAAGGATCTTATTCAGAACAACTTTTCATTTGTCACCGTATTGGTTTAATAACATGGGACATGGAATGGCTATTATTCTGATTTTATAAATTCAAGAAAAAGCAGTAATAATGATTTGTTTAGCCCTTTCTAGGTTGTGAATTCTAAGCAATATAATAATTTGCATTCAGCCCTTACCTAAGTTTGTCTCAGATGCCTGTGGTTTAGACCCCCACCCCCCAGCAGGGGTGTCATCCATTAAACTTAACTTACATCTAAAGCCTCAAAGGCTTTAGTTTAGTAATAAAATGCCATCCTTAGCCCCTGTAATCTAAGCTCCTTTCATTCCCAGGGGAGTTTTTTGAGGAAAGGTCTTGACAAGAGCATCCTTCTCTAAGATGATCATCCTAAGACTTGGAAGTAGGAGAGGAAATGAAATCCTGTTTTCTTGTCCATTTCCTATTCCACTCGTCTTAGCTCATCACAATTGTCTTCTATTTCCCCATTTTTTTTTCCACATATAGTATCAGAAAAAATGATTTTCCTTGGGTCTGTAAACATAAGGTAAGTTACCTCCTGCATTCCCTTGACAATCACCACTTCCAATAGGAAGAACTTCCTGTATTGCCCAGGTACGGTTAAGGTGACCCTCCTCTGTAGCTAACACCAGCCTAAATATATTTTTATTATGTCATTTGTTGAACTATTATGTATTAGTTTGTTATAAATTATAAGAAGCTTCAGTAATATAAAAAATGCATATATTATGGACTTCATTCTTTTGATGATATACCATTTCTTTTATTATTTGGGGGCTTAGTTAAGAGTTTCATAAAGTTTACTCTTGCTTCATTTACATTTTTTAAAAAATGTTATGCCCTTGGTTGACGGTAGATATGTGACCAACCTACTAGCAGTAAGGCATAAAATCTGAGTTGTTATAACTGTAATACAATGGTTATAACAATAACCATTAGCTATTTAACCAATAATTTTTTACTGCTAAATAACGAATTACCACAAACTGAGAGCAGCTTGAAGCAACAGCCATTTATTATCTGACAGTTCTGTAGGTCAGAATTCTAGGTAGGCTCAGCTGGTTCCTCTGCTCAAAATCTCACACGCAAGGTGTCAACCAACTGCAGTTCTCATTTGGATCTCCAGGTTCTCTTCCAAGCTCACTGGTTGTTGATAGAATTCATTTCCTTATTACCCTTTCCACGTGGCCCTTCTATCTTCAAGCCAGCAATGGTAAGCTGAGTCCTCCTCATGCTTCAAATCTCTCTGACTTCGTCTACTCCCAGCCAGAGAAAACTCTCCTTTTAAAGGGTTTGTATAATTAGCTTAGCCCACCCAGCAATCTCCCACTTAACCATATAGCTTAACATAATCATGGGAGTAACACCGGGTGGCGGGGGGGGGCAGGGGTCATGGCGTCATCTTAAAATTTTGCATTCTACAACCATGATTGTGCAACATTACAATCAAATGTATCTCTATTTTTTTCATCTTTTTGTCTATGACAAGGATAAGATTTTCTACAGGGGATGCCTAGAATCAAGAAATGCAACTTGCAGTCCTGAAGCAGTTAGAGAATCACTGATTCAAATGGAATCACTCCCATACTCTTGACTTCAGAAGAAGTATGTGCTACACAAGTAAGCAAAGCAGCCATCCCCACTGGGCAAGTAATAATAAAGGCAGCCTTGATTTCAGTGGCAGAATGAGATGACAATAATTCTATTAAAATATTCCATTGCCCCAAAAAACTAAGGTTGTGACCACCACCTGAGTTGGTAACTCAGCTATCCTGCTGTCGAATCACAATTTCAGTTATATTTTGCAATCTAGAGTTTCTGAGCTAAATATGATTAAGCTGCTGACTATAACAGAATTAAATTTCAGCTATTTCTCTGTGTACTTTGTATTTATTGTTACAAAAGCATACCAGCTATAATCACTGTAATACTATTGAGTATTTCCTAACATATATTTTTAGCTTTATGAGTTAAACAAAATCTCTAACAAATCAACCCATATAATTTTATTGGGCTCTTACACAATACTTTCTGAAAGAAAGAAGATGGACCAAAATCAGCCCCAGGAGTTGGTTTCATGAACTAGATTTAGAGAGACTACAATGGGACATGAAACTCATAGAAGAAAAAGAAAGGGGCCCTTCTTAAGCAGTGACTTTTATTATGGAGACATTAGCCCTTTTCAGTCAGTCCCTTGAAGGAAAGAACTATTTGTATCTTGTCTTTTTGTCCCCTAAAAACAATGCCTAATTTCATGATTTGAACATGGTAAGTATACAAGGAATATTTGTTGAATAACAAATGAATGAATGCTCAGTACAAAACCTGAGTAAGAAATATTTTAATAGTGAAAACTGAAACTAATCTTAATGTTCGAAAATAGAAAGCTACTTAAAAATGTTTTGTTGTCTTTGAAATTATGTTGAGGAAGAATATATAGTCATATAAAAACTGTAATACAAATTACAGATGAAGGTAGGTTACTGAACAGTACAAAATATTCCATTAATTACACAATGCTAAAAGATATAGCAGCATACTAGGTTGTCTCTAAGGGTTGGATTACAGGCTGTTTTTATTTTCTTCCTTAGGATCTTTCTGCAATTTCTGAGTTTTATTCCTTTGTAACCAAATTTGAAAAAAAAAAAAAGTTACTGAAAATAAAAAAAGAAAATGAATCAAGTTTGAATTGCAATCTGAAGCTTTCAGCAAAACATAGTTGAGTTTTTGCCATGGACACCAAGTCATTTCCTTCTTTTCAGTGGCATTTATATCACTACCACGCATTTTTCCCAACTGAGATGACACAATGGAAAGACCATTGCTACACCAAGCACTGAGCCACTGGAAAATGGAATGTCAGTGTGAGCATCTGCAGATCAGGAAATCAAGTCACAGAGCAGGACCAAGATAAGATTCTAAGTTTATGTCATTTGTTCATCAGTTACTATAAAGAAAATTATACACGGTGTAATACCCTCTCTGTTCCTCAGCTGCTGTGAAGAGGAAGGCATTTCAAGCAAATGTCCTTTAAATGGAGAAAGAGAGAAGATCAATTACTCCAAGTTACTTCAGATTAGATCTTAGAATCTCCCCCCAGTATGGAATTAGCTTTCCATTTGGATTGAGGTTCAGGGGTGGAACCCACAGCCAAGGGATGACAGGCTCTCAGCAAAGACTGAAGAACGTCATTAGCATCAAGGAGTTCTTATTTGTCCTTGCCCCCTTCATCTTCCCTTGAACTCCTGGCTTTGCTTATATTTCTCTGAAATCATCAGAAAAATTCCTCTTAAAACAAGTGGGTGCCTGACTCACTGGCCTACTTCCTCTGTTTTCCACCCAGTGGTAAACAATGGGCTCTATTCAAATGTGGACCGTCTGTGCGCTGGGAATCTGCGTGCAGACAAAGCTCATTGTCTCAGGGCAGACTGCCAGACTCATGCTCTCCTCTGCTCACCTCCTGGGCTCTGCTTCTCCGTTATAAGGGCCACTTGACAAAATGCAAAGCATTCTCATGGTCCTATGACCCTGGAGCTCACGGTCTCTTCCCCCACCCCCCATCCCCAACCCTTCAATGGAATACCACCCTAAATTCTCATGTCAAGGCATTTGAGAACAGCCTTTCAAAAGATAAGAAAAACAATGACAGAAGGTAGCTCAGGCCCCAGTCAGGGGATTTTCCCTCAGGACTACCAGGTTTCATTTATAATCACTTAAAGACTATCCTAACTCTCCTCCTAAATTATTTTGTCTGTAGATGGTAGCTGCCGGGAAGAGAATTCTACAAAGTTAGGAAATTATTAAATAATTATGATATTCCAGTTACTATATTAGATATGTTTGCGCTTTTTGGGGGATCATTTTGACTACCACATGAGACATGATTCTTATCCTTATTTTTTTTTTTACTGATGAGAAAATTATAGCTTATGGAGGTTAAAAAACTTGCCCATGGTCACAGAACTAGTAGGGTAGCACTAGGATTTAAAAATCAAGTTGTGTAGCAATGTCCACAATAGCCAAACTGTGGAAAGGGCCAAGATGTCCATCGACAGATGAATGGATAAAGAAGATGTGGTGTGTGTATATATATATGATGAAGGGGGCAAGGACAAATAAGAACTCCTTGATGCTAATGACGTCCTTCAGTCTTTGCTGAGAGCCTGTCATCCCTTGGCTTTATATATATATATAAAATGGAATATTATGCAGCCATCAAAAGGAATGAGATCTTGCCATTTGCAACGACATGGATGGAACTGGAGAGTGTTATGCTGAGCGAAATAAGTCAATCAGAGAAAGACATGTATCATCTGACCTCACTGATAGGAGGAATTCTTAATCTCAGGAAACAAACTGAGGGTTGCTGGAGTGGTGGGGGGTGGGAGGGATGGGGTGGCTGGGTGATAGACATTGGAGAGGGTATGTGCTATGGTGAGCGCTGTGAATTGTGCAAGACTGTTGAATCACAGATCTGTACCTCTGAAACAAATAATACATTATATGTTTAAAAAAAAAAAGAAGATAGCAGGAGGGGAAGAATGAAGGGGGGGGGATCGGAGGGGGAGACAAACCATGAGAGACAATGGACTCTGAAAAACAAACTGAGGGTTCTAGAGGGGAGTGGGGTGGGAGGATGGGTTAGCCTGGTGATGGGTATTAAAGAGGGCACGTTCTGCATGGAGCACTGGGTGTTATATGCAATGAATCATGGAACACTACATCAAAAACTAATGATGTAATGTATGGTGATTAACATAACATAATAATAATAAATTCATCTTCTATCCAATCCTACTGCCCCCAACTCAGGACTTACCACGGTTTCCCCAAAAGCCTCTTCACTGACCTTCCTTTCCTCCCCTCCTCCCTCCCTCCTTCCTTCCTGCCTTCCTTCCTTTTCTTTCTTTCCTTCCTTCTTTCCTTCAACATACATCTGAACAACTCCAGCCTGCTTAAAACCCATCAGTGACCTCCCACTGAGCTGAGACGTTCTTGCTCCCAAACCTGGCATTGCTTATCCACTAACCTTTATTTTACAGCCTCTCCTCACTATCTATGCTCCAACCACACTGGACTTCTTCAATTTCCTCAAAACTGTAAGTTGTGGCCTAAATCAGGGCTTTTCCACATGCTTCTTCTTCAACATGAAACATTCCGTCCTCCTCTTTACTTAGCTCAACAATTTTCAAACTTTTTGGACTCAGGACTCCTCTATACTCTTAAAAGTTATTAAGGATTCCAAAGAGCATTTTTTAAAAATGTGGATTCTATCTATGGATATTTACATGTTACAAATTAAAACCAGGAAATTTTTAAATATTGAATTCATCTAAAAATAACATAGTAAACTGATTACACTTTAACATAAATATTTTATGAAAAACAACTACATTCTCCCAAACCAAAAACATATCAGTAAAAAGAATGGCACTGTTTTACATTTTTGCAAATCTCTTTAATGTCTGGCTTAATAGAAAACAGATGGATTCTCATATCTAATTCTACAACCAATATGTTGTAACATCATACATCATGTAGCCTCTGGAAAACTCCACTGTACACTTGTAAAAGAGTGAGAATGAAAACAGCTAATTACTTCTAAGTATTATTACAAGAATACATTCGACTCCTGAACCCACTAACAGTGTCTTAGGCAGGGACCTCCAGTGATCCCAGGCTATACTTTAAGAACTCCTACTCTTCCTTTCCTTCCCCAGCTTTACTGAGATATAATTGACAAATAAAATTGTAATATATTTAAAGTGTGCAACATGATGACTTGATATACATACACATTATGAAGGGATTCCCATAATCAAGTTAAACACATCCATCACCTCACAGATTTACCTTTTTTTTTTTTTTTGGTGAGAACTTAAATTTAAGTGCTACTTTCTTACCAAATTTCAATTATACAGTACAGTCTTATCAACTATAGTCACCATGTTATATACATTAGATCCTCAGACCTTATTCATCTTATAACTGAAATTTTATACCCTTTTATCAACCTCTGCCCATTTCCCCTAGTCTCGGCTTCTGGCAACCACCATTCTATTCTGGTTTCTGAGTTCAACTTTCTTCCTTTATATATATATATATATATTCCACATATAAGTGATTATCATGAAGTATTCATCTTTCTCTTTCTGGTTTATTCACTTAGCATAAAGCCTTCCAGATTCATCTGTGTTGCTGCAAATGGCAGAATTTCCTTCTTAAGGGTGAACAGTACGTCTATGTGTGTGTGTATGTGTATATACATATCTATTGATGGATCAATCAATCGATCTCTCACAGGTATAGGTCACATTTATCTATTTGTACATTGAGAGATAGATTGTTTCCATACCTTGGCTATTGTGAATAATGCTGCAATGGACATGGAAAAACAGACATCTCTTACAGATAATGATTTTGTTCCCTTTGGATATATACCCAGAAGTGGGATTGCTGGATCACATGGCAGTCCTACTTCTAATTTCTTGAGGAACCTCCATACTGTTTTCCATAGCAGCTGCACCAGTTTGCATTCCCACTACAGTGCATGATGGTTCCCTTTTTTTCAGACCCTAGCCAGCATTCCTTAGGTCTCATTTTAAAGTTCAAATGTGCAAGTCTTCAGTGACCCCAAAGAATAGGTCAGGTCCCCTTTTTGTATGCTCCTATAACACCCTCTAATTTTCTGCCAAAACACTGGTCGTACACATAATTTAACCAGTAAACTGCCTGAGGATGGGAACCATGTCAGCTTTGCTCATAGTGAATCTCCAATGCTCAGCCCACCTAGCAGGGCCTCAGTATCTTTGTGGGAAGGAGGATGAGATGGAAAGAGGGAGGGAATCAGACCCAGGGAGACAACTTCCTGACAACTGCTGCATTCCTTCAGCAGGATGTATTCATATGGGGATGTAACTCTGCACAGCAGGCTAAAGCAGCCTGGGTTCCAGTTCCCTATGGAAAAGTGTGGGAGACAGAGACCAGACGAATGACTAGAGTGAAGAGACAGAGACAAGACAGTGTAAAGTAACGGTTACGAGTACATGTGCTAGAATCTTCATTAACGCAATCACCTGACAACATATGCTGAGCACCTACAATCGGCCAGGCACTCTTCCAGGTACTTAGGAATACTTCAGGAGCAAAGAGAGAAAAATTCTGACCTTAAGGAGCTTCATTCTGACCTGAACTCAACTCCAGGTTCTGCCACTTGATAAATGGGTTGCCTGAGACTAGCTACTTAATCCCCTGATGCTTCATTTTCCTCACCTGTAAAATGGGAACAAGACCTAAATGTATCCTGGCAAGAAGTACATAAAAGAGTATCTGTAATGTCCCTCACAAAGAGTCTGCTTCCTAATAGGTGCTTGATAAATGGAAATCTTTCTGGTGACAACTCTTACTCCAAAATTGATTTTTTTTTCATATGCAGAAACTCTTCTATAGACCACAATCTAATCATTTATAGGACACCACTTGGGTAGTTGCAGGGGTGAGGGGGTGGTATACTTAGGGACCTCAGAGAGCTCAGGAGGGTTCCAGTGTCACTCTTCCTATAAAGAAGCATACTTCTGGCTCCCTCTAGACTTGAGAAGGTGCCTGGATTTTTACACTGTTCCATAATACTGAGTACTATCATACTCTTCAGCAATGTGGTACTTCAAGGCAGGCTTTCCTGGGGACTCACTCTTATAGTTATGCGAAGAGCATAAGACCATTTTAAAGAAGAGACTCAGTGCCAACAATTTGTAACTTGACTACTTACATAAGCTTATCATGTATCATAGTGCTACAGAGGTTTCCAACCCCATCTCTGATTGATTTTGGCTTGACCTTTCTGAGCAGCAGCGACTGCCTTCAAAATAGGATTGCCAGGAGAGAGAGAAATGGATTGGGATGGTTGATTTTTGTTTTCTCTTGCCACTTCCTTCCCTACAGTTAGCACCACACTGGAGAAGTGAAGGAAAAAAGAAAAGGATAGTCATATCAACTGATTTTTCTATGTGTTACCAGTCTGGTAAAAACATCTGAAGTTAAAGAGTATTCAAACACAGAATGAAATAAAGCTTGGTAATTACTTGTATGGATTTCATTTCCTCAGACTACTCCCGTTGTTCCTTAGCAGGAAATATTCATGAGTCAACTATTCAGAATCACAGTTATTATTCAAGAGATGTGGGTTTTAGAAGGAGCTCTGATGCCATGGCAAACCTCACTGACTTGCTCAGACTGTTCTTCAAGTTGAAGAGCAGAATGATGTCTGATGTGACTGAGACATGTATGGCTTCAGAGTGCGTCAAGAGGACCTGAAAGCTCCCACATGGAAGTGATATTCATTACTGGCAAGCACAGTGACAGGACACCCTAGAGGATTGAACCACAAAGAATTTGCAAAGCCCTGTGGCTAACTCCGTGGCCTAGTTTAATCTAGAAGTCACTGTCTTGGATAATCATCTCAAATCTATTCCTGTAATTACAAGCCCCTCAGCATGTGACTGAGTTCCCCCCACCCCATCTCGGGTTCTTTTACACTGACCTGTCAGAGTAGACTTTTAGCAAACATAGATATTGCACCAAATCATCCAACAGATGTGCCTTTCAAATGAATTGGAGCAGAACCAACTATATGGAAAAGTTATAAACAAACATGCAACCCAAGGATTTTCAATGGATTGGCATGGCTTCTTGTACAGAAAATTCATTCTCTTGGGTGGAACATGAGTTATACAAGAGTGTATAAACATCAGAAAATTAACTCTCACCCCAATCAAGGCTCACACTTCCTGACAGGAGATGCAGGGGGACATTTTAGAATCTAAAATCTTCATCACCTCAGCAAAGTATTCTTCAATTTCATGGCTCCAAGAAGTAACAAACTTAAATAACTGGGATAAAAGGATTTAGGAGAGAGATATCCAGCATCCAGCCCCATTTCTGTCAGTGACTCATCCATTGTATTGGAAGGCAGTGGGCCAGAATTGTCTGATTTCTGTTTCTGATTTCCCTCTTCATTGGCATCAGAGGATTTCATGGCAGGAAAATTAATGTCTGACTGGGTTCCAAGCGCTCAATAAGAGTATTTCATGTTCATTCCAGGCCACCAAGAGGTTCAGGGTCACCAAATCACAGACTATGAATTTGAGCATTTGATGGTTTTTGCAGATGACTGGGTGAACAAAACAAAACCCAGGAGATATATAAAGGTAGAAACTAGAAATTTCTCATTTGAATTATTTAACATGCCTCACTCCGGTGGTTCTGAATATAAAAGAACTGCAGGCCCTTTCATAGGGTGAAATGAAGTTACTGAGTTTAGTTTTTTGACCAACACTCGAAACAAATAGGAAACATGCTCATCAATATTTACAAGGTCCTTCAAGGCACCAATTTCTTGGTAGGTATTTTTGTTGTTGTTTTTATTGTCTATATGTGCAGGCAATTAATACTGCTTAGAAAATCAAATCAATTAAACACTGCCTACTCCTGATTAAATTTTACTCTAGCAACAGCAGAGAATTCATTTAAAATGTCCTATATGCCAGGACTATGCTAGGCAGTGGGAATATAACAGGTAATAAGGTACTGTGCTTCACTTCAAGAAATCTATTCATTAATTTCTTAAAGACTGCCTACTATTGCAAGCAAGGTTAATTCACTTTTGGCATAACTGTGTCACTTAAGCTCACCTTCAACTTAAGGAGAATTTAAAGATTACTGAAGCTGGACTTCTCACTTTCTTATATTTCATGACACTGCTCATACAATGGCTCCATACTTCTTGATTTCCTGGAACTGCAAATTGGAACTGAACCCACATGTTGGAATTCATAAGTAAATTGTAGCTTAACTTGATTAGAATAAGAAAGGGGAAGAAAGAGAAATATACATAACATCTTACTATATCTAAGTCCCTGCACTAAGCGCTTTATTCAGTCATTCAAACTCCAAAGATCCATTAAGAGGTAGTTATCCATATCTTGGCTATTATAAATAATGCTGCAGTAAACATGGGGGTGCATATATCTTTTTTAATTTTCTTCAGGTAAATGCCCAGTTTTACTTTTCTTCAGATAAATACCCAGAAGTGGAATTGCTGGATCATACAGTTCTACTTTCAACTTTTTTTAGGGCCTTCCGTACATTTTCTATTTTTATTTTATTTTAAGGGTTTTTTGTTTTTATTTCCCCATATGTTTTTCATAGTGGCTGCTCCAGTTTGCACTGCCTTCAACAGTACATGAGAGTTCCCTTTTCTCCACATCCTCACCAACACTTATTTCTCATCTTTTTAATAGTAGTCATCCCATCAAGTGTGAGGTATCATTGTGGTTTTGATTTGCATTTCCCTGGTGATTAGTGTTGTTCATCATCTTTTCATGTATCTGCTGGCCATCTGTATGTCTTCTACGTGCCCATCAATGGATAAATGGACAAAGAAAATGTATACACACACACACAATGGCATACTACTCAGCCATATAAAAAGAATGGAATCTTGCCATTTGTGACAACATGGATGGGGTCTGACGGCATGCTAAGTGAAATAAGTCAAAGAAAGAAAGACAAATACCATATGATTTTACTTATAATGTGGAATCTAAAAAACAAAACAAAACAAAACAAAACAAACAAAAACCAAGCTCATAGATACCGAAAACAAGTTGATGGTTGCCAGAGGGGAGGCATAAAAAAACAAACAAATGTGTAACTATGCCTGGGATGAGAATTAGACTTATCGTGGTTATTATTTCACAGTGTATGCAAATATCAAATCATTTTAATTTGATAATTATAATGTTATATGTCAACACCTCAATAAAAAATTTTAAATACAAAAAAGAAAGTAGTTATCAATGTTTCCATCTTACTGATAAAGCTTAGAGAGATTAAATTATTTGCCTGAATTAAAAACTGAGAATATTTAAGCCAAATGTTCTTTCCATTATGCTTCACCCACTTTCCTGTTAAGACAGCTCATTGTCTCCCATCTGATTCAACTCAAGCCCCCATCACCTTTCACCAGTTTTTAAATCAAGGAAAAAAATCATTCAAGGAAAGATGATACTTGACCTAAGACATTTGTAGGGTACTGACTTAAAGAAAATGTGACTTGGATATGAAACTCCTAGACAATTTTTTTCTTGAATAAGTATTCACAATTGACCTTGTTGTCACTTAATCCTCAAATATCCATATGCTGTGGACTGAACTGTGTCCCCCTACACCCGCCACCCACTACCAAATTCATTTGTTGCGCCCCAACCCCCAATGTGACTATATTTAAAGGTAAGGCTTTAGGAGACTATTAAGGTTAAATAAGATCAAAAGGTGGGGCCCTTATCTGATAGGATTGGTGGCTTTATAAGAACAGAAAAAGAGAAATCTTTGTCTCTACGCATTTTAGGACACAGCAAGAAGGTGGCCATGTGCAAGCCAGGAAGAGAGCTCTCACCAGAAACTGACCATGATGGCATAGTGATCTCAGACTTCCAGCCTCCAGAACTGCAGAAAAATAAATTTCTGTTGTTAAGCTACCCAGTCCATGATTTTTTTGTTATGGCAGCCCAAGCAGACTATTAGAGCAATGAGGACCATTTTATAAAAACAGCATGAGA
The DNA here is from genome assembly GCF_029215605.1 of Mirounga angustirostris. Classification (NCBI taxonomy): domain Eukaryota; kingdom Metazoa; phylum Chordata; class Mammalia; order Carnivora; family Phocidae; genus Mirounga; species Mirounga angustirostris. The sequence continues at coordinate 63,931,855 of NW_026991717.1, read as the reverse complement.
TTCAAAGGGGTTAACAGAGGACACATGGTCAGTAAAGTTGGTTACTCCAGATATGTATTTGCTAAATATATGTATTTATAGTTTAAAGCGCCAATCATTGGGGCATATAGTATACTTTCCCACAAGTATGCCATAGCCTACTACCCCAAAAGGATCAGGGAATAAAGAGTGAGTAATCCAGGGTATGCGACAGTCCTATACTGGACAAATGAGCATGACCTCTGTGGTTAGAGACGTAGAGCAACATCTGTCACTGACACACAGTGTTAATCCTGCTTATTCCTCTCCTTAGGAACAGCCACAGATGTTTCCATAACAGGTGTATTTGCTCCCTCTATGGGGTTTTCCCAGACATGTCTACATGCAATGCTCTCACTGAGTCACCTTTTCTATTCAGGCATAGGAAGTAGGGAGATGAGACAACTGCCCAGATAATTTGATTAGTTCAGTAATTTGATATTACTTGGTTGTTTCTGTGGTGTTTGAGTGTATGTTTGGGAAAATAAGGGAAATTATCAAATGTTAGAGACTGCATATTTCTCAAACCTTTTGTAACTGTTAAATTATTTCACTCTTTTTTGTGTGGTTCTTAAATAATAGAAACAGGACAGAATAATGTGCATCATATTCCCTGAACAATAGATCAGCTGGCTGAAGCTTAAAAGGTAAAGCAATATGGTGGCAATGAACATAGTGTTGGAGTTCAAACTTGACTACTGAATTCACAATCTTAGATTAAGCCCTTAACCTATTATCCCCATGCATTCTACCAAGAATTTTTAGCATCTAACTTTTTTCATGAATCCAGTGAAAAGTACTAGCAATTTTTAACTTTAGGTCATGTTATCTGCATTTCTTAGTATATAACTAATTGTGGTTAATTAAGAAATTCAGATAGCTTTGTCTTTCAATCATCATGTATTAGAATATACATGATATACATCCCCACAAACCCGGAATTAGAAATGCTCAGATATCTCCATACTTCTTTTTAAAAGGAAGATGTGTGCATGTGTGTATGTAGGTATGTATAAGTGTGTGCGTGTGTGTGTGTGTATACGCACATTCAGACATACAATGAAATATTACAAGGCCATAAAAAGGATGAGATCTTGCCATTTGTGATAACATGGACCTAGAGGGTATTATGTGAAGTGAAGTAAGTTAAAGAAAGACAAATATATGATTTCATTCATAGGTGCAATCTAAAAAACAAAACAAATGAATAAACAAAGAGTGGAATCAGATCTATAAATAGAACAAACTGATGCTTGCCAGAGGGAAGGGGGATGGAGGATGGGCAAAATGCATGAAAAGGAGTGGGAGACACAGGCTTCCAGTTATGGAATGAATAAGTCATGGGAATAAAAGGCACAGGGTAAGAATTACGGTTAGTGATACTGTCATAGCATTACATGGTGACTGACAGCAATTACACTTGTGGTAAACATAGCATAATGTACAGAGAAGTTGAATCATTATGTTGTATACCTAAAACCAATGTAACATTGTATGTCAATTATACTCAAATAAAAAAATTGTTTTAAAAGGAAGGGATTAAAACATATTATGATAGTATTTAATGGCATGGAGTTGTATGCTTTAAATGATTAAAATGGTAAATTTTATGTTATGTTTATTTCACCAAAATAAAAAAGTATAAAAAATAAAATCATCTTATTTATTTGCTTGTTCACATGTATATAGCCTGAATCTTCCAGTACTAGACTATAAACATAAAAGTAGGGACATCCTCTTTTTACCCCTATATTTATTATAGTTCCCAGAATAGTGCTTGGCAATAGGAAATCTCTAAAACTGTTTTAAGTGATTGAGTGAGTAAATAAGTGAATGAATGTTTAAATGCCCCTTCCTCCACAGCAGCCTATCTGGATAGGTGCTAATGACAAAAATGAGCAAAAAGTTATGGATTCAGATATCAAAAAATGGGCTTTGAGGGAAATAATAAACTAGGATGACAAGTATCTTGCAAGGAGGATTCTAAGGAAACATACTGTGTTCTTTAGTATCTCCTGTCTATCAACAGTTTGAAATTAGACAATTTATCTGGTACAAAAGCAAATTTAGTGGCCATTCTGTGCACTCAAAATGGCTAATGCCAAGCACATGCATGGATGTGTGCATGTGTGTGTGCGTGTCTGTGTGTGTGTGTGTGCGTGTATTAAGACGCTGGGGAGAGGCATTTAAATAAACTCTTAGAAATGACTTCTCTAATACAAGAATGTAAGATAATTATAGAACTAAGTTCTTCCCCCAAAAAATAATTACTGTCAATAAGAAATAAGTATCTATTGACTAGAAATTATATGCTAAATACTGCGTGTTAGGTAACGTATAGTCTGCTAGAGCTGCCATAACAAAATACCACAGACTGGGGGACTTAAACAATAGAAATTGTTCTGGATGCTACAAGTCCAAGAACAAGGTGCCAAAAAAGTTGGTTTCTGGCAAGCCTTCTCTCCCAGGCTTGCAGGTGTCTACCACCTAGATGTGCCCTCCCATGACCTTCTCTCTCTGTGCAGAGAGAGAGAGAAGGAGAGACTGAGATCTTGTATCTCTTCCTCCTCTGATAAGAACACCAGTCCTGATTAGGGGCCCACCCTTAACACTTTACTTAAACCTAATTACCTCCTTAAAGGCCCTATCTCCAAATACAGTCACATGGGGGGTTGGGTTTCTATATATTAATGTGGGAGGTTGGGACTCAATATATAACAAGTAATAAATTGGAGAATATGAGAAAGACACTGACTTTCTCAAAAAAGATACAACCTAGAAGTTGGTTGGGGAGTGGAAAAACCAACAAGTCTGCCCATAGATAACTGTTGTACCTAATCTGACAGGAATTCCAAGAAAGCAGGAAAAACCAGTCGCCCTGAGACTGACAGAGGGAAAGCGAATGAATTTGATCTGAGATGATGGAGAAAGGTTTCATGAAAGATACATCAGCTAGTTCTACAAATACAAGACTCCATAATAGTTTCCTTCTGAGGCAGATTTCAAAAAACAGCAATCTGAAGGTATCTAACCATATGAGAATGGAATGAAATCTCTGGGGAAAAAAAAACAAACAAGAAGAGATCTATGAAAAACAAAAGTTTGAAACACCTGGAAAAAGTCCCTATTAGGAGAACTCGGTAACTGAATATATGTAAAGGGATCTGCGTTTCTGCTGGTTACAGAAGTCTGATGCACAGACCTCAGCATCAGTGTCTTGGCCACAAGGAAATAAGTGTAAAGTAAAATATGCAAAAATATTTACCTACCTATATCTATATACAAGAGTGGACATATTTGCCCATACCCCCACATTTCAGCAGTCTTGATTCTGATTTATTAACCTGAACAAACGGACACATTTCTTAAATAGCTTCCATTGCTAAAAGCACATTCACTCAAGTTTTGTTATGTTTTGTTTTTTTTAAGGCTTTTTTTAAGTAAATTTTATATAGAGAGAGAAACTCTTGTTGCCAATGTGGTGCTATAGAGAGGCTCCCTTCTAGGATTTCTAAGACCTAGGGTTTCTCCAATAATGGGTGTTCCTATCTAGACTTAATGAGCAGAGTTTAGGGGAAACGAACTGGCAACATTATGTTAACATATCTAGTGGCAGTCCATCCTGCCTCAAGTAATTTTTAGCTAAGCAGCAGAACCTCTGCTGGACATAATACTTCCACAAGAATAGAACTAAACCTGATTCCAACTGGAAGTCTGAAATCACTCTTGACGGTATCCTTCAAAGCCCATTCCATACCATATTGCCATTATCTGTCTACTTGTTATCTCCTTTGCTAGACTGTAAGCTCTGTAATGACAGACCCTGCCTTGTCCACTGCCATATCCACAGCACCTCTCACAGACAGTATCCAGCTGCAGGTTTTGAATCTCGGCTACGAGGGTGTCTCTTGCCACAGCTGTACATAATTTTATTTGGAAAACATACGTACCAATCTAGCATCCGGGCTAGAAATCTGCATACATTGAGTATGGGGTTGTTTAAAAATGCACGTCAGTTATAAAATTCTAAATTGGATAAATCTTCATAGACCCTGAGTAGATCCTGTCACTAAAAGGGGTAAATCACACTATCTCATGCTAAAAATCTGTAATAGTTTGTGCCGCCTAATGGAATCCTGACATTCTTTTCTACCTGATAGCCTAATGTTCTGAAGTATCTTAGGTGAACACAACTTCCTGGAATAATTATTACATTTCAGAAAATTTCTTGCAACTTGGTATGGCTGGTTTTACAACTAAAGCTCTTGTCAATGAAATGTGTGTGGAAACAATATATGCAAATTCCAGAAAGTGCCTTAAAAGTCTCTTCCAAGCTCCCGCTCTCCCATCCCATTCCCTGGCTGGAATGTGGACATAAGCCATCTTGAATCATGAGGTACGGTGAAAAAGAAAGCCATGTCCAGTGAAACAATGACAGAAGAAGCCTGAGTTCCTGATGCAAAGGATCACTGACTATACAACCCACACCAGATGCCTTTAAAATAACTGCTACCTTGTATAAGTCACATTATTTGCTTTGTTTTGATACACATGGCCAAATGTAATCCCTAATCTTATTTTATGACTGAGAGGAGTAGGTTATCAGTCCAGTAACTCTCAGCAAATATTGGAGAACTTATGACAGCTTCATAAGGGTTTTGGAGGAGGCATCTATTTTAGTGCTACACAAAATGTTGTCCGTGGACCAGTGACAATCCACAAGCCATTTGTTATGGGTCCATGACAAGGTAACAAGAGAATGCGAGAGTAAGCATTTAGAAATTTTCATAGCAATTTCACATTCCCAGACTCATCTCACTGAACCAGCTTGGATGTCAGTGAACTTTCCTGGTAAATCACATATAACACAAGCTGTCTACTAATCGTATCTAACAGAACTTCATGACATGTTCCTTTTGAGGTCACTTTGATAGTTTTCATTTTAACCAAACCTGTTTCAAATCTACTTTTAACATCACTAGCTGTGTTAGGAATCTGAAATTGGCATTACAGGTATCCTTCACTTTTCTAAAGTTCACATGACACCACTTTGCTTTTACAAAAGATCTACATTAGTACCTGTTTTTGCTAACCAAAAGAAATCCAAAGAGGATTTTTGCTTTTACGAAAAAAAGGCTAAAAGCAAAAATAGTGTTCAGCATTTGTTTTGCAGCAAGCTCTTACAGAGGAAGCACACACCCCGAACAGTGAGAGTGGCCCCCCAAGCTCTTTCCCTGAGAACTACACTCAGCATCTCAGCACCACGCCACCATAGCCCTGAGCTGTGCCCGTGAGCATCTGTGCTTTATCTCAATTTATTTTGTTCATCCATTAATTAGCAAGATGTATCCTAAGGTATCAGAGAAATCTAAGAGAGATTATTTTTTCAGTCTGGGAATGCTCAAAAAATGTTTCCACATAAATTAATGGTAATTGCTTCTTTACCTGATGCTGTTTTGGCTTACAAAAGGTTTCATAGGAATGTTCTACTTCTGGATAACAGGGGAAATCTATATTAATTTCAACCACAATTTACAGATTAAAAAAAAAGCTTTACTGGGCATTTTTGTCCAGAACAGATCAACCTATCCTGATTGCAAACAGAATGTTAACTAAATGATGGCAATGAACAACACTCCAAAGCAATAAAGATCAAAAAGTTGTACCAATTTTACTTGGAAGTATGATCCTTTTATATTGAATTCCGTTTTGCAGCCATAATTGATGCTTAAGAGGTAAAATGACAGTGTGTTATTTAAAGGGATGTTCCAGTCAATAAAACTATTAAGACCCAATGAATATTTTTATCTAAATTATAAAAAGTAAATTCAAAACCAAAGGAGTCACTGTTTCAAAAAAGAGTATTAAATTAAAAAGCCAGCAGAAACTAATGTGCTTTGCTGGCTTCTTATAAAATAATACTTTGAGTTGCTAAGTCTAAGTCCTACTTACATGTGCTGAAATATTAATGAGAGACTGTATCAAAGATGTTTTCTTGGAAATGCTGAAAGAATCTCATCAAACAAGACAGCTCAACTGCCATTTTCCAAATGTCACTTTCAAACACCAAAGCTTAATATTATGTGGGATCAACTATAAAATAAAGCTCGTAAGACAATTTTCGTTGCATAGACAGGTGTATAAATATTACTGAAGTGGCAATTCCTTGAATATATGTGCAATTTGAACATGATGGGGACACAAAGGAAGAACTGTTTTTTAAGTTTCATTTTCAAAAACAACCAGTTCTACACTACATAGAACAATGTAGGATTAATCAACAAACGTGACATGGACTTTAAATTTTAGGAGTATGTACTAATAGCACAGCTATAATAACAGGAAAGCATTCCGGAAGAGCTGCACCACAGTGTAAATCAAGGGGCTGCTTCCTTCATCAAGAGTCTTATTACAAAACAAAACTGAAATGTTGGCTGAACTACAAAGTGCACTTAGTGTACACTGTAAATTACATAAAAGTTAATGCACCAAATTTGAAATCATTCTTTATTTGTAATAATGTAGAAGCTGATTATAAATAACTACTAAGATATGATTGTTACTGAGGTGAAAAGTTTCATTAGGAATATCTGAACTACTGAACAAACCTACTGTATTTCTGCAAGAACCAGTTTCAACATTTCAAAGATATAAATCAGTCTGTCATGCTAATTTGTTTGATACCTTTTATATTTTTAAAGATCTTAATACTTCCCTTCAAATAAAGGATGTGACATGTTTTCAATGGCAGGTAGGATCAAAGGGCAAAAAGAAAAGTTTCGAAGCTTGGAGAAACAGTTTCTACAGGGTGTCAATAGTCTCGTAATTTAATAATAATTAATAAAAAAGCAGGTGATGATTTTGAAATTACATATCCACAGTTATTGACATACATCTTAAAAATTCTGGAGAAGGCCTTGAATTTTACTTTCCACTGTAAGAATATTCACACACAGGAAATCCACGGACCCAGAATCCATTTCTTTTACTGAAAGTTAAATTAATTATAACCTTAACTTTATAGAATAAATTGTCCAAATTTGCTAATTAAGGATTAAAGATCAATTTTGGAAATACTGTATTATTTGATTCATACTGGAGAAAAGTCAAAAATGAATATCCTGAATTTGCTGCAGTTACTTTAAAATTTGTTCATGTCAAGAAACAAATCTGTTGGGGCCCCAAGTTGGCTCAGTTGGTTAAGCGTCTGCCTTCCACTCAGGTCATGATCCCGGGGTCCTGGGATCGAGCCCCACGTCGGGTTCCCTGCTCAGTGGGGAGCCTGCTTCTCCCTCTCCCTCTGCCTGCCACTCTTCCTACTTGTGATCTCTCTCTCTCTCAAAAATAAGTAAATAAAATCTTAAAAAAAAAGAAAACAAATTTGTTCATGTCCTATTCATGTCAAAATACCTCCGTGAGACCAGATTCTCTACTGTGCGTTTTTGCTGAAAGAAAACACAGGAACATCTTCCCCATGAGTAATGTCATTGCCAACTCAACTATACTAGCTAAATTAACAAGCAAGAAACACGCTTACTTATTGCATTAAAAAACCTTAAATATTAATATACATGGTCTTGTTAAAAGTGTGCAGATAGGGGCACCTGGATGGTTCAGTCAGTTAATCATCCAACTCTTGATTTCGTCTTAGGTCATGAACTCAGGGTCCTGGGATTGAGCCCTGCATCAAGCTCCACGCTCAGCAGGGAATCTCCCTCTGTCCCTCCCCTCCACTCGCTTTTCCTCTCTCTTAAATAAATCTTTTTTTTAAAGAAGTGTGCATATAGACATTTAGTATGGGAAACTGCTATTCCATTCATAACTTTTCATTAGTTTATAATTGCAGAGAGACAGAAAGCTATGAATATAACACTGATTCTCTATAGTTACAGCTTATGTGCCCACATTAAATGGACAATATAAGCTTTGTAATTATTTTTTCCCCATGTTATGTTTATTCTGAACATGTTTGTCAAAATAATTTTAATGTCTGTAGAATCTAACAATAAACTTTGGCTTGTATTTTACCTCTCTCAGTCCCTTTATTTTTCTAGGAATTCATACATATCATATTTTACAAAAGTACAGGTCTGTGATGTACTGGAAAGTGAAAAACGAATGAACTGGTCCTTTTCCACAGATGGTCTAAGATACATTCATAAATTTCTTCTATGCCTCCAGTTTGGAACATTTCTAAGCTGTCCCAAAATCAGCATTCTACTTTTCCTTAACCACTCACTCCTACCCAAACCTACACTGACTTCTTCTCTGCCTTAGGCATACCCCCCATAATATCAAGATGAAATAAATGCAGTCTGTATTTGTGACTCGTAAAGGTCAAAACTTCAAATGTTCACAGAGGCTGGGCTAGTGAAGAAATGGGTACAGTGGACCAAGGGTGGTAGGGACCAAGTGAAGAGCACAGGGTTGCTCCACAGCCTATGCTCAACGTTTCCTAGCAGTAGCATGAGCCCAGGCTTGCCAGCTCCTCACAGTTTTTTTTTTTTTTTTTTCGAAAGAAGCCAGAAATTCTAATTTTTATATAAAAATACACTCATTTAAAAATGTTAAAAACTAATCCAGATTTTTATAAACCACAAGATCTGTTTAAAAAAAAAAAAAATGCATCTGCGAGCCAGATTTGGCCTACAGGCTTCCAACTGGAAACGGCTGGGCCTCCAAATGCTCCTGTTAGAGAAGGTAAGATCAGCAAATGAAAAGGGTTTCTTTCAAGTTCAGCCTGATGATAAATTTTGGCAATTTCCTATCAGCCTTCTCCCATCGATGGAAAACAGCTGCTGGTGTGATTCAAGGTTTACAGAAACACTCTTCCTGCCTCAGTCTGGCCTGAGGCACCACCACAATAAGTCTCAGATACCAGAGTGAGCATGAAACAGACCCCATATGGAAAATCCATGCAGGAAACATTCAACAAGAGATCCTGTGACTCTTGGTCTACTAGGCCAGAAAAGGATATAAGAATAAGGCACAGTGCAGAGAGGAGAGAGCACTTGAGGAGGACCTCTTTGAAGGGAACTCAGAGTTAATCTCCTAACTCCCTAGGAGTGCAGGGAGGAGGGGAGGTGCTATCTTCTCCCCCAGTCCTAGCTAGGAGAGGGATGTTTCATGGGACAACTTAGAGAACCTGCTATTTGTTCCTCACATTGTGAGGTATGGAAGACTAGTGCATGGTTCATGCACGACACAGCTAAGCCACCTGGTATATCTGCCATGTTGAGAATGGCCTGTCCTCCCAGTTTGGAAGGCCAAGGGATGCATGATTTAGCGTTTCTGCCAAACACGTATAGGCTCTGTACCCATAATTCACTCTTAGAAATAAGAGAAGACCAATGTGCATTTGCTCTCTAGAGGTGCCATGTGACTTTACCAGCTGATGTTTATAAAAGAGTTTACAGTGCCATATAAATACTGAATGGCATTGTTCTTCCACAGGGCTTTCATGGACAAGATAAAAGATAGGCATCCCTCTCTGCCTTTGAGGGCCTTTCCCAGCCCCTTCTCCTTTTGTCCTCCCCATCTATAAGCTATAAGGTATCTGCCCTGAGATCCTGAGATGGCCTTTCCCATTAAGCCTCATCATTATTCATGCTCTATGGAAAGAACTCACTTTAGGTCTGAATCCTCTACAAGCTGTGGGGGTGTCCAATCAAACTCAGCACAATGTAGCCATGATCTCATTATCTAGAGGTGGTTTCATTTAAAGAAATGCTTCATTCACTGGAGGGATGGGAAGGCCTGGGGTGTAGGATGTGTGATTTGCATTCACTGTGGAGCTCTTACTACCTGAAACAAATGAATTGTGTTTCTGTGCTGGACTCTGTCTTTCCCTTTCCCACCCAGTAGCTCCAAATTCTGTATGCATAACATTTCTAAAATCCCAACACAATTCAAACAATAGAGATCTCAATTTAAAAACTGTAACTGGTTTGAGAGAGCTAAGCCAGCATCTAAACCTGCCTGACTTTTCACAGCACTTACTGTTTGGGTCATAGGATTGGCACTTGGTTATATTCAATTTAACACATAATTATATGCCTGCTCTTTCGTGTTTTTCTTTCATCACTTGTAAGTGTTCTGTTTCCCCCTTCTCAATAATACCGTAAGTCCCTAGAAGCAGAGACTACTTTTCACCCTTCATCAGAGATCCACATACTTAGCACAGTGTTAGGCCCAGAGCATATATGCAATAAACGCACACCGGGGGTTGAAGAGAGTGAAAAGAACCACCAGATTCATCTTCCAATCTACAATGTGACTGATGAGGAAAAAAAGGTAAAACCAAATGAGCATTCAGCTTACCCCTGCCTTTTTCACTGCTGGAAAGTCATAAGCTTCTTCACTGGTCTTCTGATGGAAAAGACGTTACCAAGCTGGGGCTTCAATGTAGGCGCGTTCTGGGGGAATGCCTTTTAATGAGAAGCTAGGGCCTGGGTGGCTAATGACCATGACTCATTGTCAAGTCTATGTGGGAGCCTGGGTGACTAGAATCTCACATGAAAAGTATTTCCACTCCATCTTGCTCCTTCCTACACTCAACCTCTCTGGGCCACTCTCTTGCCATAAGCATCTGTACTACCGTCTGGTCTGAGGCTTGCTACCAAGTTTGTCCTCCACCATCAGCATCAGCATCATGCCAGGACTTAATAAAAATGCAGAATATTGGGCTATATCTCAGTCTTAAAGGATCAAGAATTTTTAAACAAGATTCCCAGGCAAGTCATATGCAAGCACTGCTCTATAAGGTCCTGATAGGGCATCATCCTTGAAGAGACAGCGTGGCTTTCTGAGGTAAAGCTGCAGAATAATCCAGGGAGCTATCCTGGGCTCTAAATTATGCTTTCTTCTTCAGTAGGAGGAGGAGATCTACAAAGCAGCAACAGCACAAATTCTCTCCAGCCCACTCACAAGCACAGAACTCAAAAACGAATAAGGCCAAGCCAAATGGGGAGCAAGATGCTATCAGCAAAACTTGTAACAAAGAGTAGAAACAGCTCCCCAGTGCCCTGCTCTGTCATTTTGCCTCTTGCCATTTATGCTCCAGAATGTCCAGCCTACAGTACAGTGCTGGTCCAACATACTGGGATGAGCCGACCATGAGTCTGAGGACATATTCTAGTGAAAATTCAAAACCTTCCCAGACCTAAGGCACATCAGCAGCTAACTCCTGGGACAAATGTACAGAAGTCAAGTGAATACAATGGTTCTAGTTTCTTGGTGTGAAACTCTGAACTTCAGGTTTGATCCAAGCGATTGCAGTCTACCACTACAAAGAGTATGTTTTTCCCTCCCCTCCATCTAGGCATGTTCTGTAGTTCCGAGACCCAACTCAAGTCCTTCCCTCGCCAGCACCTCCCTGATCACTCCAAACCACACTGGGGACATGCTCCAGTATGGTGGTGCTTTAACACTTTCATGGACACGTTTTTCCTCAATAAGACTGTAAATTCCTGGAATGGGGAAAACTTGTGTCTTACATTCTATTCTGCACTTCGTCTGTTCCCCTGAATACTGTAGACATTTATAAGTCATGAAATATATGGATAAAGGTCCTCAAACAATCAGTTTGAGCTGGGACAACCATCTAGCAAACACTTTTCCAGAAATGAACCAGATACAGCCCATTAGCCTGAGAATCTTCTTCTCACTTCCTAAAACCCCAACACCCTCCTATCTTGGCTGTGCCCTGGGTAGACTCTCTCTTCTCCAGAGGTACCTCTGGGAGTGTCCAAGGAGCACCCAGATTTCAGAACCACATGAAGTCTAGGTGCCTGGGCTAAGAGACGACCCTCACTCTGACAATGCCAAATGATGTTCAACCCAGAGGTCCAAGCCAAGCCATTCCTCCACTTTCCTATGACACTTGGGTAGTAATGAGCTAATATTTTACAATGGAAATGACAGGATGAACTAGGAGAAAATGACAGTAATAAGGCTTCTAGGCTGAGATTGCTCTATGAGGCAAACTGTATTCTGACCTCTGCTAGGAAAACTAGCTGTACATCATAATACCCTTGGCTATGGTGCCATTGACTAGAAGAAAACAATTTGAAACACTGACTGAAGACACCCACTGACCCTTCCTCCTAGGAATACTATTGCCCAAAGAATGATACATATGTCATCAGAGTGTATTTTTTTTACTAAAATGAACGAAATTAGTAATATATAGACCAGACTATAAAATGAAATCATTGAATACGTTAAATTCATTATCAAATAAAAATCACAGGCAGGGATTGTGACTACAGCTGGCATGAAGGCCAATATCTTTCCCAGGACCACCCAATTCACAATTCCAGGGAATACTGCTCACCCTATAATCTCAGTAATGGGGTCCCCTGGGCATTTGTAGTGCACAACCTTCAAATCTTATGCAATGGCCCTTCTGAACCTCCTACTTCAGACTGTCATTTACTCTTTCTCATGAGTATAGAAACGTACCTAACAAACTTGTACAATATGGGAAAACTTGGAGGAGAAGCACTGAGTCTTGAAATATGTTTTTGCTTTAAATATCCCTGAATATATTATCTTCTAGGACTACAGGCCTAATAGGAAACCTCAGGAGTTATTAAATTCTAGTCTCAATAATAAAAGTTTTATTCATCTAGAAATCAGTCTTTGTTTAAAAAAAAAACAAGCGAAAAAAAATAAAAAATAAAAAATAAAAACAAGCGGACAATCTCCCTTCCCCTCAAAAAAAAAAAAAAAAAAAATCTAAAAAGGAATTGCTACAATTCTACTGAATGATGCAATCTTGCCTCTCATTTCTCCTACCAGGAAACTTCCTGATCACTAGCCCTCTAATACATCATCAGTATTAAAAACAGAGGAGGTGGGGTGCCTGGGTGGCTCAGTTGGTTAAGTGTCTGCCTTCATGATCTCAGAGTCCATTGGGCTCTCCTTTCAGCAGCGAGTCTGCTTCTCCCTCTCCCTCTGTGCTCTCTCTCACTTTTGCTCTCTTAAAAAAATAAAATATTTAGGGCGCCTGGGTGGCTCAGTTGGTTAAGCAACTGCCTTCGGCTCAGGTCATGATCCCGGAGTCCTGGGATCGAGTCCCACATTGGGCCCCCCGCTAAGCTTCTCCCTCTGACCCTCTCCCCTCTCATGCTGTTTCTCTGTCTCTCTCTCTTTCTCTCAAATAAATAAATAAATAATCTTTTAAAAAATAAATAAATAAATAAAAAATAAAATATTTAAAAAATAAAAATTTTAAAAAATAAAAACAAAAACAGAGGAGAGTGTGAGCAGAGTGGTGCAGCAGAAGTGTGCTAGGCACAGGTGGATAGACAGAAAAGAGAAGAGGGCTCCATCAAGCACAAAGTTTCAGGCTTTCCACAATCATCTGTGGTCTTGTACCATTTGCCAGCACCTTGCTAAGCACCAGAGGACTCAGTGCTGAAAACATTCCTCCAGGTCCTTGAAAATTATACTCACTCCTCCACTCAGCTTCTCATTAAAAGGAAAAGACTCAAAAGTTGGTTTGTGCAAGTTTGGGATCCAAAAGTGGCAAATATTTGCTGGGCTTTTTTCAAGCAACTTTCTATCCATGGCCAAAAGGAAGCTTCATCTGTCTTTGAGTTAGAGAAACGAACCACAGAGCTTGAAATGATCACAATCATGTCATCTCGAAAAGCAAGAATAGGAAATCTAAGTTCTCAAAAAGATCTTACAAAAAAGGTAGTGACAGATTTACCACTTTCCTTTTTCCCTTTGAAAAGAAGTCATTGGCCCTCGGTGTTTAAATGAGAACAAAGACTCCAGGAGAGAAAGGTGAAGGTAAATATTTGTACAAATGTGTCACTGCATTTTACACAATGGGCCAGCAGTCTTTGAAATCTGACATGTTTCATATCTACAGGTTTGGGGTTTTTTTTCTTATTTGCTCTCATGAGGCAAGTCTCTTAGGCTGTCAGCCACCAAAGTGGCTACTGAATAAAGGACACTGAGGGGCATTTTGCCAACATGACCTCAGAAGTATTGACACTGCAATGAAATCATGAAATGATTAAATTTCTGCATTGCTATAATTTCTGCCAACTAATATGACAATGTGTCCTTCAAGGATGTGGTAAATGTTGGTTTAAGATAAAAAAAGTAAAGACAAATATTAGCGTGCTACATAAAGGTACAGCAAACCCCTCTTATCCCAGGGGTATACATTCCAAGACCCCCAGTGGATGCCTGAAACAGTACTGAATCCTATAATATACTATGTTTCACCTAGGCATATATACCCATGATAAAGTGAAATTTATAAATCAGGCACACTAAGAGATTAGCAACAATAATAATAAAACAGAACAATTATAACAATATACTATACTAAAAGTTACATGAATGTCCTCTCTGCCTCAAAATACCTTATTTTACTTACCCTTTTTCTTCTTGTGACGATGTGAGATGACAAAATGCTGTGATGAGAGTAGGTGAGGTGAATGACGTAGGCGCTGTGACACAGCCTCGGGCAACTATTACCTGCCCACGACTCCATGATTCGTCAGAAGGAGGATCATCTGCTTCGGGGACCGCAGTTGGCCGCAGGTTACTGAAACTGCTAAAGCGAAACCACAGATCGCAAAAGCCAGGATAAGGCAGGACTGTAGTGTTTTTCACCGAGCTTTGTTTCTTAACACGAGCCACCTGGATCCCATCACTAGAGTCTGATTTCACTGGTCTCAAGCGCAGCCTGGGCACCACGTGTTTTAAAAACCCCTCCGGTGAGTCTAATGAGCAGCTACCACTGAGAAACTCTGCATTCGAGAATTTCCAGAATATTTTGTATCCTATTTAGAGCAACCATTAAAATTGGTCTGAGGAGTTCATGCTAGCTGGGCCTCCCAAGATATAGGGAAGGAGGGATAGAAAGATAGTAGAAAAAAGAAATGTCACCGGGCCCCAACCTGAAATCTGGTGGAGACAAAATACACAAATAAAAGGTGAAGCTTGATGAGTACAGTTCTCAAGCCCCCCAAAAAATGTTACAGGCAACCTAGCAGAAGTTTAGTGGAAAGCAATAGGGTCTTTAGACAACTCAGCTTCCGCTCAACGAACGGGAGGAAGTATATGGGCCCAGGTGCTCTCCTCAGACGCCCTAGGGCGGGGATTCGCCACACAGGCCTAGATGCCCATGGCAGCTGCCCTGTTTGCCAGAGCCCGGAGGAAGGTGAGCAGCGTGATGTAAGGAAGAGGCCTCCCAGGAAACGGCCCCAGCTTCCTGATGCCTTCTTGGTTCTATCTCCTCAGGGCCAGAAACTTCAGGTTTCCCACAAACTCCTTTCTTCATACAAGTTGGGAAGGCTGTGCTCCAACCACCTGGCAATGGGTTGAAAACGGATTACCCCTTAGTGTTCTCTACCTTTCCTCACTTATTGAGGGGAAGGGCTCCGCTCCTAGTTAAGGGAATCTGAGGTGCTGCAAAAGGTGTCAGACGGTTAGAGGCGGTGGTGAAGGGAAGAACTTTTCTGCGTTCCTCGTGTCACACAGAAATGAGGGAGCAAGGGGACAGAACACTTACTAGTCGACATGAATGAGTTAGGAGGATGTCAGTGATCACTACCTGAAGTATCAAGGGAAAATGTTGATATTGACAGCCTTCTAGGATCTATAATCAATCTCACGAAAAGGAAAATCTAAAGGGTTTCTGGGCTAGAAAAGGTGTTATAAATACGTATTTGTTCTGTGAGTAATTATATATTTTGCTGTGAAGACTTTATCACTGGTATTTAATTCCCATAACACAGTAATTATGTATATCATTAAACACATTTCACCTTTGAGTCATTTGGTTAAAAATAACTCTATACAGGGGCATTTAATTGCTACAGCTCCTTGAACCAGCACCCTGATGGTTTGGCTACAGGCTTACAAATCACAGGGACCATTGTCCCTGGTAGCTTCCTCCTGCTAGGGCCTTTGTCTTCTGCCTCTCCTTTTCTTTGTCAAAATATACGTCAGGGCAAGACTTCTGACTATGATAAAATAAAGAAGTCATCAAAAATCTCACCAGGGAACAACGATAACATGGGATAAAAATGGTCACAAACAGCCATTTCAGGGCTTTGGAAACTAAGCAAAGGCAAACAACTGAGAGGTATTTACTTATAAAAAACTGACAAATTTTGGGTACAAAGAATGGAACTCTGTGGCCTTCTTGCCTGGGGCTGCTCCCACCATCCCTCCAGCTCTGGCAGCTTCTTTGTTCTACCAGAGCAGGGCAGGGCTGGCTGGAAAACCAGCAGCTTTCCTAGAGAGGTTCACTTGTGCCCAGTGGGACTGTCCGTAAAAGTAGCAAGACGGGTGGGAAATAAGTGGAGAACCCCTCGGTTCTTTTAGCCTGAGGATGCAGCCACAGTTGGGGTGAGTAGCAGACTAACCAGACGTTTAAAGGGGGAGATCCTAGGAATGAGAGCATGATAGAGGGCCTGGATAAGACCCCCAGCTGGGTGGGATGCTGCACACACACACACACAGGAGACCCAAGAGGGCCCATACAAAGTAAAACACAGGGCAGACTTAAAAACTGCCTGACTTTGAACATGCTCCCGGGGGACACACAGATCCATCAGCAGAGGGTGGACGCTCTGATGGCTCAAAGTGTTTGAGCACAACCTCTGACTAAACATTGGTTCACCACCCTGCAACACCTAGGAAGCCAGACTAATAAAATGAAAAGAAGAATAAAAATGAAAAGAAGAGAAAAACTGACATCATGGAGGAGACAGATTCTGCTGATTACCTCCAGGCAAGTTACTAAAACCACAAAGCAGCAAAAACAAAACAAACAAACAACAACAACTTTCGGCAGGGCGGTGGGGGGGAGCTATCAAAACCTAGAGTTTTACTATATTTTCTAAAATTACTAGTTTTCAACAAAATAGTATGAGATAGGCAAAAAAATAAGATGGTATGACCTATATTCAGGAAATATATCAGTTAAAAGAAATGGTCTCTGAGTGGGCCCTGATGTGGGATTTAGCACATGAAGAAATTATCCAAACTAAAGCAAAAGAAAAAATGAGACGAAACTAAACAGAGCACTACTGACCTATAGAACAGTATCAAACAGTCAAACATATACATAAGGAGAGTCTCCAAAGAAGATTAGAGCAAGAAAAAAAATATTTGAAGGAAAAATGGCCATACATTATAGGCATATAGTAACAAATTCTGAAAAACAAAGAGAAAGGGAATATCCTTCGAACAGTATATTGAGGTACAACAAGAAAAATGACTGACCTTTCAAAGAAAACAATGCAATCCTGCTTCAAAAAAGGGGGGCCCATCAACCTAGAATTACATATATCCAGTAATACTATCCTTCCAAAAAAAATTGCATATAAATTAAAGCTGAGAGAATCCACTGCCAGGAAAGCTATACTTGGGAGAAATGCTAAACCAAGTTCTTCAGAACCAAGTGGAATGATACCAGTTTGAAAATGGTGATTTGGTTCTACAGAAAGGTTTGGAAAGTGCCTGAAATGGTAAATGAATGGGTAAACATATAATACTGGGGTTTTTTTCCTAATTTATTTGAAAGACATCTGTTTAAAGTAAAATTAAAAACACTGTCTTGGGGCACCCAGGTGGCTCAGTCAGTTAAGCATCTGCCCTTGGCTCAGGTCATGACCCCAGGGTCCTGGGATGGAGCCCCAGGTTGGGCTCCCTGCTAGTGGGGAGTTTGCTTCTCCCTCTCCCTCTGCCCCCGCTCATGTTCTCTCTCCCTCTCAAATAAATAAATAAAATCTTTTTAAAAAAAACTAAATAAATAAAAAATAAAAACATTGTCTTTTGGGATCTGTAACATGTTGTAGCAAATTAGATGACAGCAATTGAAAAAAGGACAGGGAAGGCAAATGGAATTATATTGGTATAAGCATCTTACATTATACATAGAGAGGTATTATATTAATTCAAGATCTACTATAGTCAGTTAGGTATGTACATTGTAGTCCCTAGAGCAACTACTGCAGAATAAAGCAAAAAAGATGAAGATAAAAGACCAAGAGAAGACACAAAACATAAATATACATAT
Source organism: Mirounga angustirostris (assembly GCF_029215605.1). Classification (NCBI taxonomy): domain Eukaryota; kingdom Metazoa; phylum Chordata; class Mammalia; order Carnivora; family Phocidae; genus Mirounga; species Mirounga angustirostris. Next base: position 63,913,782 of record NW_026991717.1, on the reverse strand, counting down.
ATTTGACAAAGTATATGATTTCAGGCTATATACAAAATTCCTACAATTGAGTAATTTAAAAAGAAATACAAGTAATCCAATAAACATGGGCAAAGACTTGAACAGACATTTCACAAAAAAAAGGTATAAAAATGCTCAACATCATTAGTCATCAAGGAAATGCAAAGTAAAACCACAATGAGATATGCTACACAACCACTAGAATGGTTAAAATTAGAAAGCCTAAAATGCCAAATATTACTTACAGTCCTGAATTCTTCTCCCTGGTGTTCACCCAAAAAACTTGCAAAGACTTGAGCACTCCACCTTCCAGGACACCTGTTTATTTTATGTCTAAGAACTGTGGCCCCAGAAGCTTTAGCTATCTAAAAAAAAAAAAAAGCAAAATATTACTAAGGCAGCCTAGAATTTACAATGGCCATTAAGAGGAGCATTCCAATTAGACAAAAGCATTCATCTAAGAAGTACACTTGGTTTCACTTATTTGTGGAACATAAGGAATAGCATGGAGGACATTAGGAGAAGGAAGGGAACAATGAAGGGAGGGGCTTTCAGAGGGAGAGATGAACCATGAGAGATTATGAACTCTGAGAAACAAACTGAGGGTTTTAGACGGGAGGGGGGTGGGAGAATGGGTCAGCCCGGTGATGGGTATTAAGGAGAGCACACACTGCATGGAGCACTGGGTGTTATACAAAAACAATGAAGCGTGGATCACCACATCAAAAACTAATGATGTATTTATGGTGACTAACATAACATAATAAAATAAAATTTAAAAAAAAAAGAAGTACGCTTGAAAGTAAGGGTCCTCAAATCAAACAAAAAGAATGGGATACCTATGTCATTTGGAAAGGAAGACTCCAAAAGGTTTCAAGATTCCAAAATAGCTTCATTGGAAGATTCATTGCAAAAGGCTAATGAAAAATTAAAGACACAAGGGGTACCCAAAACAAACAACTCTGTAAGACTGACCATGACTCCTACTATTGCCCCCTATCCTCATTTACTTGAGTATTCATTCTACTAACCCTCTGTCTGAATTGCCTTTCCACTCTAAAAGACCACAAGACTGTAAACAAAAATCCACCAAACTAGTGGCTTTACAACTGCAACAGCTCCAAGCCCAGAAACCTAAAAGACCTGGGCCTCCCTCCTTGCACCCTCCCAGGTGTTAATCATCAAAACACTTGCTTAGTATAATGTGCTCAAGAAGACCCATTTTTTTAAATCAAACTTCTTGGTCAAGAAGAATGGTCAAGAAGAGGATCAAAAGTGGGGACTGCTGAAATAACTTCCTAGACCCAAGATGGAGCTGCTCCTGCCTGAAGTGCCACATTAGCAGACCAACACTTAGATAACTGTTCTGTCCCTGTAAATGTTCTGCTTGACCAGAAATGCAGTGTATCCAGATAGTCAATCTCCAAACATCAAGCCAACTCTGAGCCTTCTCTCCTCAAACAAAGTTGCCTACATGGCCCCAGCCAATAAAACATTTTCTATTTGTCTCTTCCTTGTTCTTTTTCTTTATCCCATAAAACCTTCCTGCTTTTCCACCCCATTTTGCTGTTCTCCAAAAGGAGACTGTCCACTTCATGAAGTGTCAAAGTATGTTGGTATCACTTGCATTGTCTTCTCTAATCATTTTTTAACAACATATAAAGTGCTCAGCATAGCTACTGAAGGATGATAATTTTTCAGTAAATGCTATTTTTATAGTGTCCTTTTCTAATTCACAGAAACAACCAAAAAAGTAATTTAGGGATAACATTTTATCAACGTTCAGTTTTTATCCCAAAGAATTTTCTTAAATGATTGTGCTTTTGATACCACATACGTACAGTCATCATAGGTTTAGCTGAGAAAATGACTCGTGGACTATATAACAATAGTAAACATCCTTTTATATTTTATAATTATTATTTTATAGCTGTTGATGAGGGAGCACCTTCTAACTTCTTAAGAAATCTGTTGATCAAAATGTTCCCCATGAAGGAACTGGTAACGACCAGAGGGAAGTGACACACACAGCTGTTGTACCTGATGGATGAGTTTGCATCTCACCTACATGGGTTGATGGGACATGAAGGTAGTTGTAGTCTCTTTCCTGGCAAGGGAAGTTCTAAGAATGCTTTATTAAAAAATAAAAAGGTTTTGTTTTATTCCCTGGAATATGAGAGAATAACTGTGGTGGATATCCAGGGACATCTTACTCCAGCAAGTCCTGACATATTTCAACTGTTTCAAAAAAATCTGTGCTAGGTTGGGTTCCCCAGGGAATAGACTCTGAGCCTGTGAAATTACGTGCAAGAGCTGTCTTTGGGGACTGCTTTTAGGAGTAGACAAAGACAGAGGCTATGATTCACACACAGCAGAAACCTGCGCTAATTCTACGGGGAGCTCTGGGGCAGGATGACCCTCCAGTCTTCCTGCCTTGGAGCACCTGGACCAGCCATTGGATGTGGGCTGGTCTCTGGGGAGGGTGTATGGTGGCCAGGGGCAACTCCTGGAGAAGAATCAACACTTCCAGCCTATGGAGTAATGAGTACCTCAGTACTGAAGTGGGATCCAAGTGGAGCACCACTCCCTCCACTCCACAGCCTCAGAGATCATGAATCTACCTATCCCTGAGACTGACCAATGACTACACGGCCACAGCTGATGACTTATGTAAATACCAAATTCAACTGAAGCATCTTTTGTTGCTGTTCTTGGTGCTGTTACTTTTGGCTTATCTTTGACTCTCTGGGAGATTGGAACTTCCACTCCTGAAACTAAACTAAGTCTATCTTTCTACCTAGATCCTTGGTACTATTTAGAATGGACCAAAGGGCAATCCCACATCTGAGGAAGAAATGATTTCCATATCCATAGAGGTCCCCACACTGCTACTTTTGGCCTGATATGGCCTGGTTTAGAAGAAGACTTCCTAAAGTGGAGAAACTATGATCTCAGAGTTTGGATTTTAAATTAAAGCTCTGTTTGTTGATACAGCTGAGAGTGATTTGTGTGTATGCATGTAGGGAGGGGGGAGCTGAATTTACTGCCACCATGGGCAAAATACACTGGTTTCTGCTCCTGAACTGAAATTTAACAAATACATCTTTACGTATTACTGAAGCCACACACTGATGTGTGGCCTGTGGAACGAATCCTGTGAAGGTGGTTAACTAGATTCCGAGGCAGAGAGAAATGAGAACAGCCTGTCCATCTCTGGTATGTAAGGGTGGTGCCCAAGCAGGCGGGCAGATGGTTGTTCTGTCCCAGAAAACAGCTGCTTTGGAATTTCTGTGGTTAGATATTTGGGGGAGAGCTGATAAAGTGGAGAAGACATAAAGGATAAAGTGAAGGGAAAAAGAAAGAAGAGGAAGATTATTGAGAGAGAGAAAGAATAAAGGAAAGAATATTTTCCCTTCTTTGGTCGATAACTAGATAAATTTTAACTCAAATAAAGAAAGAGGTGGGTAGCACAGAATGATTACACCCCCATCACCACACTGTCTGTCTCATTTGCAAGTTGAGTTTGATGATGTGATGACGATAATGATGATGTTGATGTGATGGTGATGGAAGTGGAAGAAGATGAAGAGAAGGAAGAACAAGAAGTAAAAGAGGAGAAGGAGGAGAAGATTCAAAACCAAAACCACAGCTGAAACAAGAAACAAAGGATGTTTGCCCCATGAGTCCATGAGCTTGCCTCATGGTCTTGCCTATTGGAAAAGTTCTTTTGAAAATTTGCAAATCTCTGCTCAAAAGCTTTGAAGAAATGAAGACTCAAGTTAAAGCATGGTTTGGTAGAAAAGGGATGGCGCCTGCAGTAAGAATATCTGTTTCAAGTCCCATCTTGGCCATTTCTTAGCTGCTTAGTTTTGGATCCATGATTAATTAATCTCCCCATGCCTTATCCATGAAATGGAGCACAGAGACTTGTTATAAAAATCAATAAATAAATATAAATAACAATGTTTTGTACTCTATGGTGCTACACAAATTTAATACCAGATGTTTTTAGAGAGAATGCATTTTTGTGGTTAATTCTCTGAATCAATAAGAATACAGACACTTTTTTCTTTTTATTCACTTTGTTGCATACTACTTGAAGAAGCATTTTAAAACTCTTTCATCTCTTACTCAATGAGATAATTCTTCCTCTCTTAGGCACTAAGCAGTAGACATCCATTCAAGCAAACTGAAAGATGGCTGGTAGCCTTTAAATTTTATATCAAGCAGACATTTACTGAATTCAAGTTTTCCTTACATCTTATGTCAATAAAACTAAATGTCTATCAAAAAAGTATTTAAAAAATATAACCATCTTAATGTTCCTGACGATGGTTCTATGGCAATGTAAGATACCATTGCCATCAACCTAAACTGCTTTTGAATCACCCGAGATTCATTAGGGACAGCTTTGTCATTGTGACAAACATATTTGGATTATTTCAAGTCTTTCAGAACTCGTCATCAGTAGATATGGGATCTTCAGTTAATGCAAAGATCCTATCCCTTACTACATGAGATAGCTAGGATTTTCCTGTACCCACTGTCCTCTAGAGAAAAACAGAACCCAAAGAGGTAGACATGTACACACTTTCACTTGCCTTTCAGCTGAACTTTTCCTTTTCAGCTTTCGGGCATTACCTGGGGCAGGTAAGTGTCACTCCTTTGCATTCATGTGTGTGAGCACACATTTTCCATAATCCTCCATCTTCCTTCTTTGCTTTGGCATTCTCAAAGACCCAGGATTCAATACTCACATGTGACATAGTTAAGTGGTTAATCAAAAAACTTCTCAAACTTCTCAATCCTCCTTCTCTTCCCCCTGATTCATTTGCTATTCTTAGAAGGCCTTTAAGAAAGTTATTATGCTCCACAAAGATAACAGCCAGATCATGAATACACCAAAAAAAAAAAAAAAAAAAAAAGAGCAGGGGGGGGAAGGGAAAAAAAAGCCAAAAGTCTTGCTCACATGGATCCATGTAAAAGAAGAATGACATCTGGATGCTATAAAGTAGATTTCTCATTTACTGGTAAAATGTGTCCTGGTTTTTCTATTACAGAACCACAAAGTAAGAGATGCTGTTAAAACCCACCCATACTCCAGAGCAACTCTGTCTAATTTAGGTCTATGCTTAACCTGCTTGAAGTGAAATATTAACAAGCACAGAAGGTTGTATCCCCAGTGCTGAAAATTCAGAGCAGTGATAAGTCATGGTCACTATTAATCACAAAAGGGTGTTTCTTTCCATATGGAATAAATTCTAAGAAATTTTATTTTTTATTCTCAAGCCTCATGAGTTATACTGCAAATAAAAGAAAAAGAATCTACTAAGATTCCAAGTAATCTGAAAAATCCATTTATGTGGCAGCATAAAGACTGATCAAAGCTTTTTTCCCCTCCAAGGATCTATTCATTTTCAGTCAATGCCCACATCTTGAGATGTCTGAGGACTCCAAGGTGTCATCCTGAGACAGTGATCTGCGCCTGATTTTGCACTTATGAAGCTGACTTGATGAGCATATTTTGCTGCTAGGTAATGTCTGATGTGAGCACACATGGGAGTTATTCTACTTGTAGTTCATGCCTTCTGGGAATGAGCATTCTGCAGCAGGAAGTCTGTGCATGCTTCTGTGCTGGTGTCTACACCAGCTGCTACAGCTGTTGCCTCAGTTTGACAAGTCCCCCATACTCCAACTCTCAATATACTGAAACGTTCTAAGTTCCCTCAGATACCACCTCCTCTCTAGAGATCTCCCTTACTCCCCACAATTAGAATGAATTGTTCCTCCCTCTCTACACTCTCTGCAACATATTATGTCTTTCTATTTTGCTCCTATCTATCCTTCCTTTTCTTATAATTAGTGAACTCCATACCTATGTTTCCTTTTCTCCAGCAGAAATTCATAAATGCTTCTGAGTGTCCCAGATAAAATAGGACAGACAGAAATAAAACTTGGTTTGAACCAAATTAGGTTGGCTCTGATATCTAAGTTATGTTTTGTTCAAGACTAAAAAATACCAAAACTCTTGTCTAGCACCTCTCTTTTGATTTCACATCCAGAATTTTCCAGGGAAACATTTTTCATGTCTTCAGACCTTACTTGGTTTTCATGCTGTAATGGGGACATTGCAAAGATCAAAAATTCAAAGCCCTGACTTTGAGAGTTGCCCATAGCTCAGGAAATCAAATGGATTCTGTTATATACACCGCAGAAAGCCAAAGACAAAACTCTAACCCAAAGGCCAGCAATTTAGAGATGTTTGCTTTATTCTAGTCCTCTGGCTGTGACAGAGGAAAGCTTCCTACGCTCTGCATTTCCCATAATGAACTCCTCCTACAAGTATGGAACAGACTGTTGCCCCAAAATCAACTCTTCAAAAATCGAACTCCAAGCCAACTGCAAGAAACTGCACCCAGAAGATAAACACATCACAAACAATACTTGAGTGCTGTGTGGTATCACAAACACCAAAAATGTAGGGCTGTGCGAAACCTAGAGTGGAAAAAGGAGCAAAGACCACCCTGCCACCACCTTCTCCTCATGTCCCCAGGATTCTTACTTTCCCAGAATTTTTCTCAAATAATCTGTTTGCATTCCTAAAAGGGAAAATTACAACAAAATTTTACATGAAATAGGTTCATGACACATGTTATCCTTATCTGTGTGCTCGCTGGCCTTATAATTATCATCCTAAGGGTGAAGGTGAGTCTAGAATATAGTATCAGACCAGAACACAAAATCTGAGATGCGTAAGTACATGCATCCTCCCCAGAGACAAAATACTTTATTTTTCTTAACAATTGTTTTAGAAACAAAACAGTCTTTACACAGTTTTAATTCAACTCTTAACCTTCAATGACCCTCTCCTCAAAGTAAAAGTGACCAGATGGCTAATTTGGCAGTGGTGAGGCAATTTTAAGACTACTTCCAGGTAAAAAACCAGGCCTCTATTTCCCAATCCTGTCCACCCCCTCCAATTTTCTAGGATAATGGAAGAGAGGAAAGCAAGGAATGAGTCAATTCTTGAGACCATTCAGGGAAAGCCCTGATATCAAGCACTGTTTAGAATTATTCAAGTACCTTTTACAGGTGGCCCTGGACAAGGACCTGTGGAAAAGTCCCAAGAGACATGGGATCCTTTTTATCTGCCAGCGCAGGCTGTTTTGTGAAGAAAACAAGGCACATAACCAGGTAATGCTGAGTCTGCTGTGTCCAGATGCCTAGAAGAGGGTTCTTTAAGTATCCTGGAGTTCTGAGGAGAGTTGTACCACAATAAAAGGTGACTGGGGTGCAGGAGATGCCAACTGTAAGGTTCACAGAGTGATTTGACTCACTTTCCTTCCTATTGTCTCCCTTCCCATTTCCTCCTCCTTCTTCAGCATCTGCCAGGACACTGTTAGAACTGAAAATTCAGTACTGCTTTCTATAGCTTCTCCTGCACAGAGAAAGCTGTTATCCTCTAAACTACACTCATTTTCTTATCTTTTTCTGAAGTCCCAGAGGATACATAAAGAACATGTTTCACTTTGTTACCTGTCTGGCAGTTTTTTGTTGTTAAAGTGTTCGCAATTATCAGAAGGACAAAGGTCCCTTCCCCTTTAAAAGGCCAGGTGATTAACAGTTGCACCTTTCATTTAGGCATATCAATCAGGAGTGAAGGACTTAGGGTAGAAAATGTATAAAGTGGTGTTCTGAATATCCCTGTTAGAGGGCAATTCGGGTCAGGGAAGAAGGAAATGAGGGGGCCACAAAAACCTGAGATTTCAGATGGCAAGAGGGATAAATTGAGGGAAGAAGTCTTAAAATTACTTAAGAATGTATTTACAGCTTCGGGGATGCCTGGGTGGCTCAGTGGTTAGGGTTCAGCCTCTTGATTTCAGCTCAGATCATGATCTCAGGGTTGTAAGATCGAGCCCCATGTTGGTGGGGGGGCGTCTGTGCTCAGTGGGAAATCTGCTTGAGATTCTCCCTCCCTCTCCTCTCCCTCTGCCCCTCCCCCCAAAATAAAATAAATCTTTTTTAAAAAATGTATTTACAGCTTCCCCTAAATAGCAAAAGAAATTAATATTTATTTTCTAAATAATAGTTGAAGATAAAAATCATTGTCCCAAAAGTTAGTTCATAAAATAGCCAGGGGGAACCCATAGTAGTGTGTGTGTGTAAAAGAAAGAGAGAGAAAAGCAAAGACCAACATAGATCAGTGAAATAATTTATTTCAATGTCTAAGTGTTTTATGCAACCCCCATTCCCAAGCGTCCTTTAAACATTTATCTTACTGGATGAATCCATGATTAATTAGGAGTAAGGTTAACAAGTAGATTATTTATAGTCAACATCATTAATTACAGTGCAGCCACCTTCATTGCCCTCCTAATGACACACAGAAGCACAAAGTTGAGAAAAGGCGAAGAAAGAGAGGAAAAGGGCCAAGGAAGGAGTCCAGGAACACCTGAGTGGTCAGGCTCAGCTCATTCCCCACTCCCATCTTTGAGAGCAGAATGCTGTGTACCCTGAGACACCAGCTCAGTCTCGCAACAGCCTTTGTCATCTCTAGTAGTCTTCGCGATCTAAATAATATTATTCATGGTTCTGGGAAATTTACCTCCTACTCTGTGGTAATCTATCTCTCCACCAACTAAAGAAGGGATTTTTAAAATAAATCACCTGTTCTCTCCGGTCCTTGGTCAAAATCCTCTTCCTCTTCTCCCTCCTCCTCCTTTGCTTAATCAACTTCAAGTGCGCCGCTTGAAAGTGAAGCTGCACAGGCGTGCAGGCTGGTGGGTGCATGTGTGTGTGCGTGTGCGTGCATGCATGCGTGTGTGCATGCATAGGATATAAGCCCAGGTTAGATACTTAGCCTTTGCAAAATGGCGCATCACTGCTTAGGCATGCCAGGTTCTAGGCTGGCAGCCTCTAAGGCAAAGTGTGGGGTGCATATAGAACACGTGACATCTACACCCTGTGCAGAATTAATTAGAAATATCTGATACAACCTCAGAAAGTGTCTGTAGATAAGGTCACTTCACAAATAAAGAGCCTGCGTTAAGACTAAATACTGAAAAGATCACCCAAGATTAACACATTAAATTCAATTGCAATTTTAATCAAAATACCAATGGGACATTTATTTTTTTTAATATTTGATCTGACAAAATTATTCTAAAATATACCTGGGAGAGTGAACTATCAAAGTATCCAAGAAAAAAGTTTTAAATTATAAAGATGGAAATAGTGACAAGCAGAGAGAATTCATTCACGTTGTTAAACCATATTATAAAACAAATAATTAAAACAGTGTGGTAGAAGTCTAAGAATAAACAGATAAATAGAACAAAATATGAAGTTCAGAAACAAACACAAGTGTGTATAAAACATGGCATATGAAAGGAAAGGGTCTCATGTCAAACATCAGAAGAATAAGGAATTATTTGGATGCTAGGCTAAATATAAAGGAAGGCGTTAACTTCTTCCCTCATAAAAAATACCAAATTAAATTCCAGATGTACTCAAGAACTAATATGAACTAAAAAAAATCTGTTAGAAAAAATTATCGGGGCGCCTGGGTGGCTCAGTCAGTTAAGCGTCCGCCTTCGGCTCAGGTCATGATCCCAGGGTCCTGGGGTCGAGCCCTGCATTGGGCTCCCTGCTCAGCGAGAAGCCTGCTTCTCCCTCTCCCACTTCCCCTGCTTGTGTTCCCTCTCTTGCTGTGTCTCTGTCAAATAAATAAATAAAATCTTTAAAAATAAAAAGAAAAAATTATCAACATTTTTCTGATCCTGGGGCAATAGAAGTTATGAAGAAGTAAATATTTTAAGGATAGAATCAATAAAAGACAAGCCTGATAGATTTGACTACCTAAAAAGCAAATTTCTTAATGTCAAAAATGCCATCAACAAAATTAAAAACTTAATTAAAATTAAAACAATTTAAAAATTAAAAATGGAAAATTCATTCACACATAAATAGTAATGTAAAAGGAATTCCTGGCAAGAAAAAAGATTTTCTTCAATTATACAGCACTTAGAAATCAGCAATAAAAACAAAAAAATAAAGACCTAAAAATATAATAAACAATATACAATTCAGAAAAGAAGAACATGACTGAATAACAGAAGAATTCTTACCCATTTTAATAATAGATTTAAATTTAAGTAACAAAATACTGTATTTTGCCTACCACATTGGCAATTATTGAAACAAAGTGTGGGTACAAGGAAATGGGGTCTTTAATCCACTGCTGGTAAAAGTGTAAATATTTCCTACTTTCTAGGAGGATAAAATGACAAAATGTATCCAAAACCTTAAATGTGTGCATACTCTTTCAATCATAAATTCCTCTAAGGAAATCCGAGACATTTTCTAAGATTTATGTAGTGGCTATTAACAGCACGTTATTTATACTTCTAAAAATATAAAACAAAAAGATTAAAGCAAATATTATAAAGTTACTTAAAATGATGCCACAGAATAATAGTGATATGAAAAAAATGTTCATAATATATGGCTAAGTGTAAAAGCATATTTTAAAATAATACAGTTTGGATTTTGTAAAATCACACATACACACACACACATGTACACATATGCACATACAAACACATGACTAACTAGAAGGCTGTATCTCAAAATGCTACCAGTTGTCATCATCAAATGGTGGGGTTACAAGTAATTTTTGTTTTCTTTCCAAAGTTTTTATGTGTTTATAAAAGCCAAGGAATTTTATGTAGATTTAAGATGATTTTTTTTTAATTAAAGAAAATGTTACTAAGATAGTAAAGACAAAGAGTAAGGTGATTAAATGGAATGAAGTAGTTTATGTCTCTGAAGAGGTGTTTCTTTTCAAGACTAAAAAATATTCTTACAGTTTTTTGAACTACATCCTTCTTAAATTCAAGCACCAAGACACAGTTGGTTAGAAATAGTTGCTGGCAATCTTTGATTTTAATTTAGTTGCTGGAAATACACACTTTAACACCTGGGAAAACAGACAACTGGGTATTAGTGGATTTACTTTGTCTTATGTACTATGCCTAAATTGCTCCTATTTAGCTATTGGAAAGTTACTGGTAGGAGCAGAGGGAGGTTTAGAATTTAACAATGTCAACAGTATTTTTAAAAATTCTCTCGTTTATCTTCCCCCAAGGAGAAGAGGAGAAAAAAAACAAAAACGAAACCTTGGCGGCTCCAGGGTGTTTTCTATAACTAGATGCATATAACTCTCCTGGAATGAAATGGATATTTAATCCATTTTCCTTTCCTGTGTTTTTAGTTTACTGTAGCATCCAACTCTTAAAGCATTTCTACAGCTTGTTCTCAGCGATGGCACCAGACTTACACTGGCCCGGAATGGCCTGAGGGTTGGTGAAGCAAAGGCCCGCAGCTCCCAACCACTCTTCCACTTAGAAACAGATCAGGAAATATCCCCAGAGATCCCAGGATTCTTTGAGAGCCATGTGGTCTGGGGCAGGCCACTTAACATCCCCAGACCTCAATTCCTCATCTGAAAAATAGGGATAATAATGCCAAGCTTATGGAGTTCCAATAAAGAATAAATTTTACAAAAAGGACACAAATGGTTTGGGGGGAAAAGCCATATAAACGTTCTGCCATTTCAGTGCTACACTGAAAAAACTATTGGTTTCAGCAGAATGAGATTTGAGTCATCACTCGGGCGAGGTGTTGCCCGCACTCTCAGAGGTCCGAGGCTTGTGGGGTGACCTTTCTCCTTGACCATTGCAGCCCCTGGATGGTGTTGACAAAGGGCATAGGAAAAGAATGCTTCTTACCAAAACCAAAATCTAATGTAAATTGAGAAGGAGAGCAATCCATACCTCTGGGCCAAGTCCTTTAAAATCCTCTCTTTGAGAGAAACCATTTATGGCAGAAAGGTTTAAGTCCATTGTTTTATTCAAACCTGTACCACGAGCAAAATGTTGTGTTTTTCCATCAGCCATTTCCTGGTAATACTTTCTCCTCTTGCACTTGCAAGAGGTCACGATCCCAGGGTCCTGGGGTCGAGCCCTGCATTGGGCTCCCTGCTCAGCGAGAAGCCTGCTTCTCCCTCTCCCACTCCCCCTGCTTGTGTTCCCTCTCTTGCTGTGTCTTACAATAAGTGGGGTGCATATAGAACACGTGACATCTACACCCTGTGCAGGTGTAGATGACTCAAAGACACACCCTGTGCACCGTCTTATTGTGGGTGATACCTGAAATCCTGCCCTCCCTCCTTCCTCTCCATGCCCTCTTCACTATTAACTTGCTCCACCACTTTATACTCCTGCAGAGTAAACTGCAAGCCCCTTTAAAATGAGACACTCATAAACTAACATAATCGGGGCGCCTGGGGGGCTCAGTCAGTTAAGTGTCTGCCTTTGGCTCAGGTCATGATCCCAGAGTCCTGGGATTGAAATCAAGCCCCGCTTCGCATTGGGCTCCTGCTCAGCAGGGAGTCTGCCTCTCTCTCTCCCTCTGCCCCTCACCCCACTTGCGCTCTCTCTCTCAAATAAATAAATAAAATCTTAAAAAAAAATAAACGAAAATAATTATCTCCACTGAAGTAAAAATAAGAAAACAACTAAGGTGGTGCTCTTGGAAGATGTTTTGGGGAGTTTTCTGTCTGGGGACTGCCTTTATCATTTCAGGAGGTTTTTAGCAAATGTCTGATCAATGAATCTAAAATGCTAAATCTCTGAGATTTTAATCATTTGCTATTTATGTAATCAAGAGGAAAATCTTACAGGAACATGCTCACAGTGTTCCAAATGGCTACCACCAAAAAATACAGCTGTTCTTACTCCAAATGCTTTCTTTCACTAACATTTTTCCAAAGAAATGAGAAGAATCAAAATTCAACCATCTGCTTCTCTCAAGTAAGTTTAAACCCAGCCACATTTATTGAATGTTTATTAGACACAAGCATTGGCCTAGTCAAGATGGTGGATGTATAAGGAATAGGGCTCAAAACATTGGCTTTGGTGTTCAGTTTTCGATGCTGTTCCCATCACTTACTAGCTGTATTAGTTTGCTAGGGTTGCGTTAACATGTGACCACAAACTGTGTGGCCTAAACCAACATAAATTATTTGCTTACAGTTCTGAAGGCCATAAATCAAGGTGTTGGCAGGATTGGTTGCTTCTGGAGGCTGAGGGGAAATCCATTCCATGCCTTTCTCCTAGCTTCTGGTGGTGGCCAGCAAATCTTTGATGTCGCTTGTTCTATAGATGTGTCACTCCAATCTCTGCCTCTATCTTCATATGGCCATCTCTGTGTGTGTCACAAATCTTCCTCTCCTTTCTTCCATAAGGAGACTTAACATTGGATTTAGGGCCCACCCTAAATCCAGGATAATCTCATCTCAAGATCCTTACTTTAATGACATCTGCAAAGACCCTATTTCTAAATAAGGTCACATTCACATTCACATTCACATTGGATTAGGACTTGGACATATCTTTTGGGGACAACTATTCAAACCTCTATACCAGCTGTGTGACCTTGGGCAAGTTATATAAGCTTTAAGAGTAAATTCTCCTGTCGTTAAGGTGAGAATACTCATAATAACACTGTAGAATCATGATCAAGATTAAATAAGGTAATGTTTATGAAGTGCTTAGTGTATTGTTTTGTTCATAGTGAACACTCAGTAATTATTAGCTGCCAAAGTTACAAGTAGGGCCATTATTTCACTATTAAGCACCCTGCAATATTCAGGAGTGATGAAACACAAATCCTTCTCCCAAGAGAAAGGATGGATGCACATTGATTCCAGACCTGGCTCTGACTTCTGTAAATCACAATCTCCTCGATATTATTAAACACATGGTTGCCTCAGCCTCCTGAGATTACAGGGGACAGATGACAGATTGATCCCTGAGGTGCTGATAGGAAGACTGGGCTCTTCCCGTCCCGAATCAGCATGGTCTCTTCCCCTATCTTCTAGAACCTTCCAAGGGAACAGCAAGTAACAAAGATGCTGCTGTTCTGGGATTTCTGAGAAGGTGCTCATTCTGAAGTTTTCTACACTGACAAATGAAGCATCCCTTAAAACCCCTGGTCAGAAAGGCCACCTGTGTGATACTCTGCAGAGGCAGCAGCAGGCCAAAACTTTCCACGGATCTTCCCCCCTCACTGTGGTTTCTATCACTCTTCTCTACTTTGGCACAAAGACTGCATGGAGGTACAATCTGAAGTCTACATGCACAATTTATTCTTCCCATAATGTCATCCACCAACAATGGAGTCCGCATCGTCACAAAGTGAGAAGGAATTTCAAAGGAATCAATTAGCAACAAGTGGAGTACCAATGAATAGAATATCCATCAAGGTAATGGGTTAGGCATACAGAAACACACACACACACACACACACACACAAATGAGAAGAACTGAATACAACAAAAAATTCTCACAATTCCATGGTTCTCAGTCATTGGAAAAAAAAACCTGTAATTATTGTCAGGTGAATTTCCCTCTTAGTCTTATAGTTTGTTCATTTATCTATGGGACACAAATACCTAACAGAAAAGTCCAAGTTTCACCCAAATCATTTAATAAGATATACATCCCTAAATAACTGGTTGGTATGAGAGTCCCAAATTTTCATTCCATTTACTAAGTAGTTTCATATATTTAGTCAAAATAGTCAAACAGATTTGTATATAGACATGACCTTTAACATACATATGTTAGTTCATTTTGTTTCAAACCTTTGAGGATTAATTTAAATGAACCCTAGTGAAAAGGGTAACAACACAAGCTTAACAAAAACAGGAGTTCAAACTGGATGGGGAGAAAGTTTTTTCTTTATTTAATTCTTAAACAACAACAAAAACAAACAAACATGTAAGAAGACTATGCTGATACACTGTGAGCTTTTAAAAATTTTAAAGTAAAAGATCTTAAGAGGAAAAGAAAAGAAGCATTTTAATGCCTACGATGCAAGGATGTGATGAGAAGAGCATAAACCATTTCTTTGTTCGGATTTAGCTACACATTTTTTTGGGAAGTCTGCTCTATTTAGAGCTGACAGGGTGAATGAGAGGGCCTACTGGTCTGGTGGTTACATGATCCTATGCAAAATGCAGATGGCAAGAGAAATCATTCCCCATATGCCCTGACTT
The DNA here is from genome assembly GCF_029215605.1 of Mirounga angustirostris. NCBI lineage: Eukaryota > Metazoa > Chordata > Mammalia > Carnivora > Phocidae > Mirounga > Mirounga angustirostris. The sequence goes on along the minus strand of NW_026991717.1, from coordinate 63,898,661 downwards.
GGATCATCCCCTGTGCTCTCTACAGAAAGGGATTATTCTATCCAACTCTGTGGTCAGTGGTAAAAGTATTTGTTGAACTATCCCAAAGTACAGAGCCTGGCCTATTGATGAATTGATGACTCAAGGGGTTAAATAAACGATCTGTTATTTTCTTCCCAGGGAAAAGAAAATTAATGCTGAATTCAGATGGTCCCATTATAGAAACTGAAATCTAAGATGGTAATAGAGTGAGTGACTCCAACCCTGGAGTGACAGAATCATGAAATACAAGAGGAAATAATATTCTGGGATCCGACACAGCCAGAAATGGACCTGTCACAACTTACATGTGTGAGGCCAAGCTTTGCTCTGCTGCTTAAGGAGAAAGAAAACCTTGGCTCCATGTTCCCTTTTGGAAAGTCACCCCAGCTCCACAGACAGAGTTGTCTACTACTAAACCTTCTTGCAGAAAATAAAGCAGAAAAGGATCACTGCACTGATTTCTAATTCAATGCAGTATGCATACCCAGGACCAACCAAAGTTGCATGCAGCATTTAAAACATTCAAAAACCAAACACTATGCCATTTAACATGCTTTTTCAAGGTGTTGGCCTTTTGGAAATCTTAGGGAATGTTATTATGAGAATCAAAATCAGAAATATATGTAGCATCCACCTTTTTTTACCAGACTCAGAAGATTCCCAGAATTTTGAAGAGCAGTAGCAGAGAAGATATGGCAGTAGAAGGCCAAATGAAGGGGCTCTGCTCCTTTGTGGCGCTGGGGTCTGTGAGAAGGGCAGAAGATCATCGATGATCAAGGCACAGACTTTTTCTCTCTCAAATCACACTCAAACGACTTGCTAGGTTTGGAGTTTAGAGTACAAACATCAATTACATTCTCCATGAAATACTGCCATCACGAGCACTCCATGCCTCCACTTGGAACTTCAGAAGATCACAGGCTTGCCACAGCTCCCCTTATTATCCTGAAAAGTGTAACGTCTTAGTAGGTACAAAGCCTGAGCCACCATGTATTGGTCTATTTTTCATGCCCATTCTCACCAGAGAGTCCTTTTGAACTTTCCCTCATTCCTTCCAAGAGGAGTAAAGTCATAGAAAATTGTTCCCTTTGGGACCCTGGAATATTAAAGAAAAAAATAATTAGAAGTTAAATGAACTTAGAGACTATCCTTAGAAAGGATAAAGGGCATGAAATACTTCACTAACCAGGGATTTAAACCTCTCCAGGGATCAGTGAATACCCAAATGAAATCTAAATCCAAGGCTACTTGACAATTCCATTTTTAAAATGTGATGATAGTTTACATCTTTGTCCACAACAAACACATGCCTTTTCGCTTCAAGGACTTTTTGGAAGAGAAGAGTGACACAAAATGCAACACGGACAAGGAATGAAAATTGCTTTGAACATTGCACTTTGGACATCCAAGCCCAGGAGATGCCAGGCTCTGACACTCCATATTTCTTTCTTTGATCTGACTCTTCAAACATAATCCATGTCCTGGCAAATTTCCCTCGTGTCCCTGGTAAGCTTCAAAGTAAACCACTGGTTGGCCCCAGTACCTCTACATTGGCTTTCCCCCATTATCTTTATGTATGAAAAAGAAAGGAAAAAAGAAAAGAAAAGAAAACTCAGTGGGCATTTTACATGTGTTTTTCATATTGTCCCTTAATCATTCAGTTTGAAAGTAAATGAAAGAGGAATGAGAAGTTGAAGTACTTGGGTTGGGGTGAGAGCTTCAGACTCCCAGAAGCGAATATGAATGTGTAGAGCATTTAATATAGTTCTGGAACATCTGCAGGACAGCTGTCTTATGTAGACCAGGTTCACAATAACCTTTCATTACATGTCACCACAGAATGAGAAACAGACCTGTGGGTGTGAATGGTGTGCGTGTGTGTGTGCACTCACACACGTGTGTGTAATTTGTAGGAACTCTAACTGATGTGTTTTAAATTGAAAACAATGACAAATAATTTGAACCTGTTTTAAAAATATGATTATGAACACTCCCCAGGGATATGCTGAGTAATTATTGAATTAATGATTCAGGAATGTTGTTTTTCTCTATATACATTGAAAAACAGAAACTCAGTCAATTGTCTTCAAGGCAACATAAAACAAGTACATGATTCAAATATCCAACGAAGTTGGAAAAGCTTGGCTTACCAGAAAGATGAACCTTTCTGCATGCCTACTCAGGGTCACCATCTCAGCAACTCTTCTCTCCCTCAGTCTTGTTCTTACTGTGGGCAGAGGCTCTCCACTCAAGAGCATATCTTGTGCTGTCATCCCTAGGTTCCAGCTGGTAGCCATTGAACTTGATTACTTCTCCTGGTTCTCTCTTGCTGATCACATGGCAAAGACAGTGCCCCATACACCCACCCTTTGTTTTAGAATGATCAGAACCTTTCTTTAACTGTGTTCTGTGGACATTTTCTATGAAAGTTAATTCTTACTCTATGAGAAGAGAATTTCATAGTCTGTTAAGTGTGGGAAATACCAAATTAAACAAGATTCGTTACAATAGGACATCTCAAAGCCTTTAATTTGCCAGTGTGTATTATGTATCCAGGAGGGATAAAGCAGGTGTGGTCCAGTTGGATCTTTCCCTGGGGTTCAGACAACACTTTTAAAACTCATAAAATTATCTTGTGTTTACTTTTTCCTACCACCCAAAATATTTGAAAGTTTGAGTCAGCCCTCCATAATGACAGGGCAGTGAATTTTATTCACCTCCATAAAGCATCCTTCATCCTCTACTTAAAGGACACTATGGAAAAAAATGAGAAGAAAACAGTTCACCTACTTTTTAGGAATCTGAAATATTAATACCCAACCTATTTCTGAAAATTTGCAATTCATTGCTGTTTTGTTCATGATGATTCTTTTTGAAATTCTTTTTCTTTTTCTTTCTTCCTTTTTTATTCAACTGCTATCACTTGTTGTTATTAAAAAGTAAGAAAAAATGTCTTTTGAAGGCTTCCCATTATCAGCTATGTCAAGAATGGCAGGGCATACCTAAGCAATGTCACCAAAATAAAAAGGAAAGTTACAAATCTACTAAATACCTAGACTATGAGGCAATTGGGATCTGAGTGCCTTAAGTTGAACCAAGCAGGGCTGGAAATGACTAAAATAAAGGACATCCAGGCTACTGATAGTAAATTATAGCTGGAAATGAAATTAAACTCTTAAATTTAAGATTTTTAAAATTTGTTTTGGGGTGTGTGTATGTTATTGTGTAACAGAGCATAGGTTTGGAGGTAAGGTTTTGAATGGATAAAGATCCAAACAAGCTGGAAATTTTTAAATAAATGGTGAGTGGAAAGTGCATCCAGATGGAAAAATAGAAAATTAAAATTAAATTTAAAAACAACCTAAGGGATCCAAAGGTCTGCAAAAGGAATATTCTATGACTGGAGAACATGTTTAAGACATACGTAACTTCATCACTATGCAGATTGTACCATATTTCTTATGCAGCCCAATAAATGTGCCCAAAGATAGCATTTTAAGCTACACAGAAAATACCAAAGCCCAGACACATTTCAATGCCAGTCCCTGGGCAGGCTGGCCTAAAGCAAGATATTCTGGAATACCTGGTTGGCTGGCAGACTTTCCTTGACTGCATGCAGCATTTTGGGTCCAAACAAGCATTTATTTCAGCCCCTCTGATCCTTTCATATGGTAAAGGAGCAATCAAAGAATACTGGCTTTATTTTTTGAAGCATTGGTTTTGAAGGACCTCAAAGGAAATGATGGGGAGGGTGGATGGGAGGAGGGAAAGGGAGTAATATGTTTCACAGCTTCAAATCAAACTATTGGAAAAATGTCCAGAAAGCAATTCAAAGTGAAAATATTTGCTTTCTGGCTAAACAGCCAGTAGCTTTTTATTGCAAAATGGAAATAAACAGTGATGCTCATTTATACCAAAAAAAATGCAATCTGCAAATAACCCAAATCCCAAAATAAAGGTAATGCCCAACAGACTAGGACATGATTCACTAAGTTCTTAAATTCAGTTTCCTCAATGGATACAGCACATAGATTGGAGTAGGCTGGGGTTGTGATTAATAAAAGTCTCAAATATTCTGAGTCCATACCCTAGAAGGCCATGACCAGTATGATCTGTGCCTTTCACTTTGTTTATTGGGCAGATGCTCTCTCTCTCCCTTATAGTACTCTGGGATGCCAAAACCCATGTCCAGGCCATATACACTGACAATAACAGCAGAAAGTCACACTGAAATTACCTTAAATGAGAGATGTTCCTATGAAACTGTTCCATTTAATGGCCAACAGCTTACAAAAAAGAGAGAGTGAAAAATAAGTACAAAGTCAATAAGGCTTACAGTAAATAGACAGGAGTTGACCAAGAGAAAGATAGAAATAATAGTAGTATTCACTCATTCATTCATTCGATAATGTATTGAATACCTACTGCACTGGGCACTGCAGATACAAAAAGGAGCAAAAAGTGATCACCTAGTGAGGAAGACAGGGATCAACAGATAGATCACTGAAGATGCTCATATGTAAACACTGATATCTTACATCCAAATAGCAATTTAAAGGTTTCAGAGCGTTTTGGCCACATTATCTCACTTTGTCCTCATAACATCCTTTAGATTAGAAATCAGGCAGGCAATACATGAGAATACAAAGTCAGAAAGGTTGAGTTTCTTTCCAACCTTCTGCTAGTGAGGAAATTGAGATTTGAGCTCTGGTCTTTTGTGACACCCTCTATCTATATAGAAAACTAAAAGTAAGTAAGAAGTCTCTTCGGGTTTAATCACTCCAACAATATCTGTCTCTCTAGATCCCATTCTCTGTAAGTTCTCTCTTGTCCATAAAGCTAAGCCATGATGAGTGGAATGATCCCAGGCTATCTTAATTATACATTAGACGAAAGACTTTCTCAGAGCAAGCATATCCCCATGACTATTAGTCACAGTGACTAGTAGTAAAAAACCCCACGAAGAACTTGGAGACTCAAATCCCTAACGCTGCCTACTAATCCATCCGCTGAAGTCATATTTGCTAAGAAGCTATTATGTTCCAAGTGCTCTTTCAGGCACAAGGGCTATGAGGCGATGAAGATAGTCAAGCTGTCTACTTCCATGAAGAGGAAACAATAATCAAGATGACAAATGAGTAAGGTAATTGCAGTAAATGTAAGTGCTTTGAAAAACAATATAATAAGGTGATATGATAAAAAGTAGGGAGGAAAAAGGGCAGGATGTTAGATCAGATGGTGAAGGAAGGCCTCACTGAGACAGTGCCATTTGAGCTGAGATATGAAGCTTCCAGCATAGAATCTGGGGCAGAGCACTTTAGCCAGAAGGAACAGTAAGGGCAGAGGCTTGGGGTGGGAATGAGCCTAAAGCGCGGCAAGGCAAACAAGGGGAAGCTGGTCCAAGAGGAGGTTAGAGGCCAGCTCTGGTAGGGCTCTGATGACTGGGGTAAAAAGATGGGATTTTTTTCTTTCTTTCTTAAGTGCAATGGGAATCCTCTGGAGAATTTTAGTTAGGGGAATAAAATTATCTGATTTCAGCAAGCTGATCAAGGCAATGAATCCCAGAACCTCCAAATATAGGAAAAGATGCTCTTCAGGAAGCAGCTGGCTTAGTATCTGCCAGAGAAATGGAAATGTGTCTGAATAAATTGCACAAGCAAGGTGGGACATTCACAGGTGTCACTTTTATTACAGAACCTTGCTATTTCCTTGTGGGTCCTGGAGGTTTACAATGTGGTCCTTGCGTAAAAGACTTCAGGCAACAGTGAAGAGTAAGGCCGGGGGTAGCCATGCTGGGCTTTGTCTGGCATTTATCACAGCCACACTTACAGAGGCAAGCTTACGAAGCTGAGTTAACACACAGCAGGAGCATCCAGGCATTGTGACTGGGATTGCTTCTTCCATGTTGTCTCCTGGGAAACAGACTCGGTGACCCGGTCCTTTTCTCTGTTTTTAATTTCCGTCATCAATGGCCAGTGATTATCTAAATGGGATTTCTCAAGTATGTCTTCAGTGTATTGAGGATGAAATAGCAAGGATAAAGCATTTTTGAAGCATGAACTACCTTCCGTATAATAAACTATCTGACTTATTCAGCCCGTCATCTGTTACCCATAAGCAGTTCCAAGTGCAATGGTTTGTATTTGAGATACAAGACTGTTCAGCCGTAGCATCCACTTGGTAACAGCAGGCACATGTTTTAAACATGCTTAATGTTATTGCCCTATAATGTCTTGCCACAGAGCATTCCTTTCTACGAGTACAATGCTCTTTGTGAATACCACCTCATTAATCCTGGAAGAGGCAGTGACAATCACTCTCCCCACATTTTACCAATAAGAAAACAGAACCACTGAGAGATTCAGAGGGAGCCAAGACGATGTGCAACTACTTAGTGGCAGGATGGTGGATGAATTCCTGGTTCTGCTTGAGCTGGTGCCTTTACATCCTGCCCCACCCACCCTAGACCAACATGTCAAGCACTAACAGATTAACTACCTAACATTCATCCTTAAACTTTATATCCTGGAGGCTTTCAACCCTCCAGAATCTGTTCAGGGCACTGCCATTATAGAAGCTACTTTTTTTTTTAAGATTTTATTTATTTATTTGACAGAGAGAGACACAGAGAGAGAGGGAACACAAGCAGGGGGAGTGGGAGAAGGAGAAGCAGGCTTCCCGCCAAGCAGGGAGCCTGATGGGGGGCTCTGTCCCAGGACCCTGGGATCATGACCTGAGCCAAAGGCAGACGCCTAAGGACTGAGCCACCCAGGCACCCCTAGAAAGCTACTTTCTTTATCAGGCAGGTTTCATGCCTTTGAGGCTTGAGCTCTAGTTTCCAACCACATTTACAAACAATAGGCACAGTCATGGAGGCTCTGAATTCAAGGCTATGGACTCTCGTCACCATTTTTGTGGCTGTCTTGGACACTCATAGGGCTCTGGATGGACCAGGCATGTTGACTTAGCATAAGTCTCAGCTTTTAAACTATTCAAAACAGCTCTGTAAAACTTAGAACTGGCCCATGACTTGGGTTGTTTTAATTAATGTTGGGCTTTAATAAGTTCTGTTTGTTAGCATTTTGCAATTCTAGAATTCCGTACTTTATGTTTCAAAATGAAGTTAAATTTTAAGAGATTCTTCCAGTCTTGAATATCTTAAACATTACTCTTGATGCCTATGGTGCCAAATTTTTAGTATGACTTTTTTCGGGTTTGGATCTCATGATGACAGCTAGCTCTTGTAGTTTGTGGAAAAGCAAAAGAAATGCATGCAGAAGACATCTGATCTGAAATTATTTGGTGGGTTACTGTGAATCTGATATCTTTGAGAAGCCATCCACTTTCATGCATATTCCAATTATATGCAGGTTGTTGTTTCTGTCATTTTGCAGCATTACAATATCTCTAACAGAACTGTTAATTTTTTTTCAGTAAGAGAAACAAAGAATTAGAAATTTCTATGTTGGATAAAAGCGATGAAAACCAGTGAACTGGTCAAATCAATCTCCCTCTTATTCGTCTCTTGTCTTCAAGTAATTAATATCTACAGCATTTCTCAGTCTACTCATTGGTCCCTTATCAGAGAAGTCCTATTCGCATTGTTCCAAAGCCACAGGCATATCTTCATTTGAGTGTTCCTTTTTTATGGTATTGATCATTGAAATACAAAAGAACCACTTGATGCTGGTGCCTAAATTCTAGTACCTTAATAGGGCACAAATGCTTACAACTGTTCAACTCTTTGCATGTACACTACTCTTTAAAAATACTTAGGGAAATCTTAAGCTAAAGAGAGAGTACACAGAGTTGAGATGACCTTGATATAGTCCGCATACATGTGCTTGCTTACAGCAAAATTGAAGCAATAAAATTGGACTCTATACCCAGGTCTTGTTTCTTTAAGAGTCTTCGAACTTGTTAGTCCCCAAATTACTAGCTGCTTGTCATGTTGCCTAGAACACTGAATGACCATGACCAATACACATTGACCTTCTCAGAAGTCTCTTCGGGGGAGGCCAGCTGTGTTCAGGAAAAGGATTCACTTGAGGATGCAGGAATCCTATCTCTCTCTCTTTACATTTTCCTCTTCTCATTCTACTTTCCACAAAACGTTCAGGGTGTTCAGAGGGCTGAGTGTTAAAGGTGGTCATGCCCAGGTCTAGCTTTATTCTGAGATAAAATAGGGGTTTCCTAAAAACCTTATTCTACCAGTTTTTTTTTTTTTTTCTCATTAAACTTTTGTTTTAATGGGTCTCAAAATTCTGTGACAGATTTTTGGTCAAGTTGTTTCCATTAAAAAGTACTGATTTTAAAAACTAATAACTTAAAACTGCTACATACACACACAAAAAAAACAAATGGTCCACAAAACATTCTCCTTTCCTTCTGAAGGTTTTACGATGCATTGTTATCATTAACCAGTCTTTTACTATTAAACTTAAATGGCCAATTGACACAAACAGTTCTGAGACCATTCTTCCACCACTGATTAAGACTGGGGTGGCAGGTATTGGGGATAATATTCATTTAGCCTTCCGAGCTTTCTGGGCAGACTTGGTGACCTTGCCAGCTCCAGCTGCCTTCTTGTCCACTGCTTTGATGACACCCACAGTCAACCGTCTGTCTCATGTCACGAACAGCAAAACGGCCCAGAGGAGGATAGTCAGAGAAGCTCTCAACACACATAGGCTTGCCAGGAACCATATCAACAATGGCAGCATCACCAGATTTCAAGAACTTGGGACCATCTTCCAGCTTTTTTCCAGAACGACGATCTATCTTCTCCTTCAGCTCAGCAAACTTGCAAGCAATGTGAGCTGTGTGACAATCCAGCACAAGTGCATATCCAGCACTGATTTGGCCCGGATGGTTCAGGATAATCACCTGAGCTGTGAAGCCAGCTGCTTCCATTGGTGGGTCATTTTTGCTGTCACCAGCCACATTGCCACGACGAACATCTTTGACAAATACGTTCTTCACATTGAAGCCCACATTGTCCCCAGGAAGAGCCTCACTCAAAGCTTCATGGTGCATTTCAACAGACTTTACTTCAGTTGTAACATTGGCTGGAGCAAAGGTGACCACCATGCCAGGTTTAAGAACCCCAGTCTCAACTCGGCCCACAGGGACAGTACCAACACCACCAATTTTGTAGACGTCCTGGAGAGGCAGACACAAGGGCTTGTCAGGTGGACGAGTTGGTGGCAGAATGCAATCCAGAGCTTCAAGCAGTGTGGTTCCACTGGCATTCCCATCTTTACGGGTGACTTTCCATCCCTTGAACCAAGGCATGTTAGCACTTGGCTCCAGCATGTTGTCACTATTCCAACCAGAAATTGGCACAAATGCTACTGTGTCGGGGTTGTAGCCAATTTCTTAATGTAGGTGCTGACTTCCTTAACGATTTCCTCGTATCTCTTCTGGCTGTAGGGTGGCTCAGTGGAATCCATCTTGTTAACACCAACAATTAGTTGTTTTACACCCAGGGTGTAAGCCAGAAGGGCATGCTCACGGGTCTGCCCATTCCTGGAGGTACCGGCTTCAAATTCACTGACACCAGCAGCAACGATCAGGACAGCACAGTCAGCCTGAGATGTGCCTGGAATCATGTTTTCGATAAAGTCTCTGTGTCCTGGGGCATCAATGATGGTCACATAATACTTGCTGGTCTCGAATTTCCACAGGGAGATATCAATGGTGATACCATGTTCACGTTAAGCTTTCCGTTTATCCAAGACCCAGGCATACTTGAAGGAGCCCTTTCCCATCTCAGCAGCCTCCTTCTCAAATTTTTCGATAGTTCTTTTGTCAATCCCACCACATTTGTAGATCAGATGACCAGTAGTGGTAGATTTGCCCAAATCTACGTGTCCAGTGACGACGATGTTGATGTGAGTCTTTTCCTTTCCCATTTTGGTTTAGATTGAGCAGTGGTTTTCATGATACCGGTGTTCTGGCGGCAAACCCGTTGCGAAAAAACTCTACCAGTTTTTTAATACTTAAGATTCATAAGAACGGAATAAAATCTTATATCCACAATGTATGATGAGCCTTAAAATGTGACTTCCTGGGAAAAAGGAAACCTAGGATTTAAAGTCAATCAAAAATGTAAATAGCTGATATTAGAGATAATGGGAATGAGGGTCATAAAACCTGGGGTTCGAGTCTCAATTCTACCACTTTCTAAATGTGTGAATGTGGACAGGTTATATATCCTGAATCTTAGGTTGTTTTCGAAAAATACAAAAGAGTTACCTTCACAGAAATTTTACAAGAATTAAAGAGAGGATTGAAATCATGCACTAAACTAACCTAATCAATGTTGCCAAATCCAATGATCAATTTTTAGTTTTCATCTACTTCATCTACTAACAGCATTTGATCTCATTGGCCCCCTCCTCATTCTTGAAATACTTTCTTTACTTGACCTCCTGGAAACCACAGTCTCCTAGGTTATTGTTTTACTTCAGCTGGTTGATTCTTCTCAATCCTCTTTGCTGCTTCCTTTTCATCTTTCTGGCATCTTAACATTTGAGTGTTCCAGGGCTAAGGAGGAGGGATGCCCAGCACAAGTAGGTTTCCAGAGGATAAAGTTAAATTCCTCAACCATTCAGAATGAGCAATGGGTCAAAATCAGCTCAGGTGCAGGCCGAAGAGTTGGCTGTCCTGTGGAGAAGATGAGACTCTGCTCATAGGTAGATGAATGCTGAGCTCCAAAGGTTAAAGGAGTGGGATGTGTCCATATGGTCTAAATTATCTGGAATAATTCTCACTCTAGGCAGTCTGACCCACATGGATATGTATCACAGATTTGACCTTCATTCAATTAGGAGGTCTTAGATGCATGTTACGGCTCCAGCCTGGAATCAATAACAACAACAAAAAGCATCTGAAAGATTCTCTCTTACTAAAAGGATTTATGTCAAATTTACAGACTAAAAATTTGGGAACTGAATTTGGAATTGGAGTGGTGGCCTGGGCAAGAGAGTGAAGGCAGATCAGTCCGAGGGCTCCTAAACTAGACGTTCCTTGAGGTAGAGCAATAAAGCTTGGACACACATGGAATGTGTGTTGGGCCGCAGAAATGGGAGGGGAGCAGTAACTGCTTTAGGTAGTAGGTTTCTAATCAAAACATATTAATTCTTCTGATATACTCCTTCTACTCTGTCTTCCAAGAAGAACTCAGTTCTACAAGTTTTAAAACATTCCCAGGAAGCATTACTTCCATTTTTAAATTCCAGATAAATAAAGTGCAAGAGAGTAACAGATCCAACAACAATAAAGAAACCAGTATTCCACTAACTTTATGCCTAACACTTGAGTGTGATTTACACATGCTGTCTCCATTGATTCCCATCATAATAGGTATACATTAGTAGGACCCCCATTTTATAATTAAGAAATGAAGGTTCAGAGAATAGTTAAGTCACTTGCCCAAGGTTGCTCAGCAAGATGCCAAGAGGCAACCTGCTTCCATGGCCCACAGGCTTGCTTATACAGTGCTGCTCTGTGTCCCCACTGGCTGAAACAGAGCTGCAGTGTGATCCCTGACAGCTATTCTTGTCATTGCCATGATGATTAGTATGCTTCATTTAAATATATATGAAGACTGCAAAGGGACAGATACATCATTCTCTGAAAGGTGTGTCCATTATGATACAGTCATCAATCCTTATAGCATTTTCATTGCCACAAATCACACATTATATAACTATTACCAAGCTCATCCCACCAAAGGCTGTTAAAGACCTGGCATATCATCACTAAACTGTCTCCAAGGACATCTCCAACAATTTACACCTTGTTCTAGGACTGTATCTAGCATCAGCAATTATAAGGAATGGGTACCATGCGAACTGTCCTTAAATCTCTTTATAATGCAACCAAACAAAACTCTCAACTTGATTGAGAGCTCCAGGACATTGGTTGAGAGCTATTACCATTTGTTTTTGAGCTTCAAAAATTAATAGCTAAAGTGCTCACCATCACAAGAGAACAAAAATACACATCAGCTGCTCAGCTTTGCCCAAGTCTATGGGCTCAAGATGAAAAGAATTAGACCAAGTATTACAGTAATCAGGCCTCAAGCAAGCAAAAGCCTGGCTCAACATTAAGAAGTCCCACTAAAGGGGCAGTGCACCTCCATGCTCTTGGTAATTGGACTTCTGGCATGGAAACATCTTAAAAGAGAGTAGTCGTATGTCACCAGCTGGGAAATGCTGTTAACCTCTCTTGTTGCTAGGTTTGAATTTCACTGTTCATTCTTGCCTCTGAATTTGCTCTCCTTTCCACCAAGCATTTCTTGTTCTCTCCTCTCCATATTCCAAAATATGGACCTAATTTATCCTCCTCTAAGACTTCTGCAAGTTAATATTCACCACCCCCTAATGTAACAGAATACACTCACACACACACACACACACACACACACACAGGCACTCACAAACCCATGCTTGCACTCAGATTTCATCTTGACTTGAGGCTCCTCCTACAGACAGAATGATATATTCTCATAGTGAGAAGATACTGTGAGGTTATCTAGACCAGTTATCAGCAGAAGAAACTAATTTGTCTGTGTTTGCATCCTTAAGTGTTCTTGCTGTGCTGCAGGTGTGTTCTACCTCCCCACATCAGCATAAGCTCTCAGCAGATGAAAAATATTGCTTTAACTTCTCTTATATTCCTGTCATCTTGATTTTGCACGACATAGGAAGCATCCAGCACAAAATCTATATTTCTCTTTTTTTAAAGATTATTTATTTAAGAAAAAGAGAGAACACGAGCAGGGGGAGGGGTAGAGAATGAGGGAGAAGCAGACTTCCGCTGAGCGTGGAGCCTGACCCAACGCTGATCCCAGGGCCCTGGGACCATGACCTGAGCCAAAGGCAGACACTTAACTGACTGAGCCACCCAGGCGTCCCCAAATAAATATTTCTATCTGCCTGTTGAGAAATGAAGAGAGGAATGACCAGGCCAAGGTCCTGCTTGGTCTCCCTCCCCTATCCCCCTGTGCCCACCAAAGCCTCTCCCTGTACTTCCACTCAGCCATTCTTCTGCTTGCCAGAACCACAGCTCCATCTACAAGGAAGCTGGCATTAAAAGGTATAGGTGACAAGAGATGACACTGTTCCATGTTAGCCCAGACGCATGGTGAGGCAGTAGAGGGCACTATGGATTCATGCCTATCACATTCTCAAACACACAGGAAAGAGGAAGTGGTTAAGTCTTTCTGGTTTCTACCTTGCAGTGGGTGTCTTGTCCATTCCTATTGCTGCCATGTTTCCCTCTTTAAATAGTCTTTCTATGGTTGTTTTTGTGGGTTTTTTTGGTTTGTTTTTGTTTTTGGTTTTTTTGCTACATCAAAGCTTTTCAAAAGCTAATACTAATTATTGCAATTGTTGCAAAGGATTCAATAAATCAGATATTATTTTAAGAACAATGGTCACCAAAGCCAGAAGTTGGGGTGTAGTCCTTGGCCTCTAGATTTAATTGGCTACCAGGTCCCAAAGATTATATTTCCACATATTCTCTCAGATTCATTGCTTCTTTCTTGGAACAGGAACATACCCCTGAGCAAGAGTGCCCAGCTGAGGAAACTGATAAGGCTAACATCCAGGCAATCCCTGCTGGCCAGGCCAGGTGCCTCTGCATCTGTCAACAGCAAGAGGTGTCTTTCTCTACTATGCAAAATGGTCCTGCATGGATGAGCACAGACCTGCTCTAACCATTCTGACTGTAACTGCCTTGTGCCCAGCTCAGTTTTCCTACTGACCACTGTGATAATCTCCTAATACCTCTGGGATTGATCTGAATGGAGTACCCACATGCACACACACACATGCATGCACACACACACACATATTCATAACAGGACAAATTATACACAAATTTACAAATATATCATCACCAAAATTCAAAGTAACAACATTAATTGAATGTAACCAAAATGCTCTTTCACTGAAATTAAACCTCTTCTGCTCCAACTAGGACACAGAATTAACATCTATGTTGTAGGATCTCTATAGTTTGGCACTAAACATACCTTGGGTTATGTGATGATTAAATATCCAACCATTTTTCCACTATTAAAAGACCTCACAACTGTGAAATCACTTGGCCTTTATTAAATTTACTTCTGTTCCTGTCTCCTGATGTGGCAACAGATAAGGTAACACTAGTGAGAACCAAAAGGATTTTATGTTCAAACGTCTCCTTGCACTTAAAGAAATATCATGATAGTACTCAGGTAATAAAATAATCATCCAGGGGCGCCTGGGTGGCTCAGTTGGTTAAAATAATCATCCAAATAATCCAGAATGCGCTTATATTTTTAAAATAAAAGCAAAAATCACATAAGCAGATTTAAAAACTAGAGCCCCAAGGGGGCAAACAGCCCATTGTCACTTCTGAATTTTTATATCAAATGACACCAAGTCAAATTCAACTCTGTCCTTACAGATTTTAATATTAGCTGGCTACAGAAGGACTCAAGTTTAGAAAACACGACTTCTCATACCATGGCTTCAGGCTCTCCTGTCGGTATATAAGAGAGGGGATATATTCTTAGTGGGAAATAAGTAATTATTATTTTTCCCACTGAACTATATGTGCTATTAGAAAATATCAAATGTGAGGCACCTGGGTGGCTCAGTCGTTAAGCATCTGCCTTCAGCTCAGGTCATGATCCAAGGGTCCTGGGATCAAGCCCTGCATCAGGCTCCCTGCTCAGCAGGAAGCCTGCTTCTCCCTCTCCCACTCCCCCTGCTTGTGTTCCTGCTCTTGCTCTCTCTCTCTCTCTGTGTCAAATAAATAAAATCTTAAAAAAATATATATCAAATGTCCTGTAGAAACAAGACAATCTTACTGCTATTGTTGGGAGACTCAAGTGGAAGTTCAGCAAACTACAGCCTGGGGGCTGAAACCATTCTTTGCCTTTTTTTGCTTCTTTTGTACTGCCAGAGAGCTAAGAATAGTTTTCACATTACTTACAGATCTTAAAAAGGAAAAAATGAGTAATAAACTACAGAGGTGGTATTGTGGTTCACAAAGCCTAAAATATTTGCTATCCAGTGCTACAGAGAAAAAGTTTTCCACCACCTGAACTAGATAACAACCTCAGAAAGAAGATCGTTCATGAGACTGCATAGAATGAGCGATTCAGGATTTCTCTTTTAATTCGTTGTCAAGAAGGAGTCATCAGAAATAAGATGAAAGAGATTTTACCGTCCATGAGGGTTTCTTTTTCTGGACCTCTACATAGTAAGTGGTCATCGGTGACGGTCTATGTAGAACATCTTGTGTCCAGTCAAGTCTAGGGTGTGTAACTAGTCAGCATCTGATAGGACCAACGATTTTGTTTTGCTCACAGCCTCCCTCCTTGAACTGCTTGCCTCCATCCAACTCAAATTCGATTACCCAAACTGTTCCTGAGGGCCAGTCCTATGACACCTTGATTGGCCCTCTGCTGACAGTGTTGCCTTGCTCCAGATCTGCTGCTCAGCCCCCCTTCTCTGGCTCTGATCCCAACCCCCATTTACAATCACTCTTGATAATGTGGTTTCAGAGCAAGCCATGCACACATGGTAGCACTGAGACTAGCCCATTCTTATGTGACAGTTCTTGCAGCTGAGGAACATCCACACTTGTATAAAGCCAGGCCTCCTGTCACCCAGTAACTTGGAAATTGAACACTGAATGGGTGATGCCAGGCTAGGAAGCCAGGGAAACTGGCTCAGTCTGTACAAAATCTCATTTACTTTGTGTTTGGTTTTTGTTCCAGTTTGGCTCATTCATCTGATGGGAGACTGGGGTTTCTTTTTAGGTTGCAATAGAAAAAGAGGATATTCATTTGGGGAGTGTATTCAGGAACACTGGAGTTCTTTTTTTTTTTTTTTTTTTTTCCTTTTACAGAGAGAGCGTGTGTGTGTGTGCATGTGTGTGTGTATGTGTGTGTGGGTGTGGGTGGGAGGGAGGCTCTGGGGGGTGGGCAGTGGGAGAGGGAGAGAGAGAACCTTAAGCAGGCTCCATGCCCAGCATTGAGCTCAGCACGGGGCTTGATTTCACAACCCTGAGATTATGACATGAGCCGAAATCAAGAGGCCGACACTTAACCAACTGAGCCACCCAGGCACCCCAGGAACACTGGAGTTCTAAGGCACTCTGAGGCAGTGTCTCTTAACTGAGAGCCAGGGACCCCCATCACAATGTTTCTCAGTATTTAGTCCAGCTCATTGAATCAGAATTCTTTTGGGTGCTTGTTAAAATTCAGAATCTTAGGGCCAATTCCTTAATCCCCAATGAATCAGAATTTCTGGGAACGGAGTCCCAGTATTATTCTTATGTGTACTGAAATTTCAGAACCAACCCATGGCCTATGCATGGCATTCAGGGGATTTTTTTTTTTACCCACTGAAATTATTTTCAAAAATTCTCTGTGATGATTCATATTGCATTTTTGTACAATGATCATATTACCCATAATAAAACTCTCAAAGCAGTTCATGGCTCAAAATGATTAAACAAACAAACAAACAAACAAACAAACAAAAACCACTGGTTTTAAAAGGAAGTGGGGTTGATTTAGAATACCAAGCAGAAATTTCTCATAGACCCATTTCTTGAACAATTGACAAATCCTAGAAGGGCAAGTTTTGTCCTTGCTCATAGGCCAGGCAGCTCTTCACAGATGCAAACAGCTCAGAGCCCCCAACATTTCTATTTTACCCAGAAAAGCAGCTTCAGTAAATTTTCTTTGAGATCAGATTTCCTCCGGGGTGCACCTGGGGTCTGACCTTACTGTTCTCTATTCTAAAATCATTTGCATTCAGTGAAAGTTTGTCCACATCTAGGAGCCACAGAGTTCCTCTTAAAATACAACAGGCCCCATCAGCTTCAAACTCATATAGGAAAACACAGCTAGGTAGGGAAAGTGTGTGATAGCTCAGCTCTCATCCTCGGTAATCAGGCTACTCACTTTACCTCCTGCTTCAGTTCCTCTTTAGTGAAAAGGAAGGTTTTTTTTTTTTATTTGAGAGAGAGAAAGAGAGAGCTCGCAGGGGAGGGGGTGACAGAGGGAAGAGGGAGAGAGAGAATCTTAAGCAGACTCCCCACTGAGCACAGAGCCCCTGCGGGGCTTGATCCAATGACCTTGAGATCATGAACTAGGCTGAAACCAAGAGGCAGACACCCAACTGACTGCACCACCCAAGTGCCCCCGGAATTTTCTTTAACATCTTGGGATTCTGCACCCAGTTCCAGTGTGTGGGCTTTTTTCTATACCATCAAGCAATTCTTGGACACCAGCTGGGTGTCCTACAATTCAACTCAATTCTGACATTATCTACCTGGAGATAGCATCAGATCCCACAGGTGAAGGGCTCAGTCCCACAAGACTTCTCCCCCTCTCCTTCAGAGGCCAGTCACTAGTCCAAGTTCTTACCTGTGCTTCTGACCAAAAGGCTATAGATCAGAGGCTCCAACCATCCTCCTTGGGTTTGATTAATTTGCTAGAGTGGCTCACAGAACTCTAAGAAACAGTTTACTTACTAGATCACAGGTTTATTAAAAAGGATATAACTCAGGAACAGCCAGATGTAAGAGCTGCATAGGGCAAGGTAGAGGGGAAGGAAGAGCTTCCATGCTCTGTCCAGGCACTCTTCTCTCCCTGCATCTCCATGTATTTAACAACCCAGAAGCTCTGGGAACCCCATCCTTTTGGGTTTTTATGGAGGCTTCATTACATAGGCATGACTGGTTAAATCCGTAACCACTGCTGATTGAACTCAATCTCTAGCCCCTTGCCCCTATCTGGCAGTGGGGAGGGGGTGGGAATGAAAGTTCCAACCCCCTAAACACACGGTTGGTTTCCCTGGCAACTGGCACCCATCCAGAGGAAGTCACTTCATTAACCTAACAATAGACACCTTTATCACTCTCCTCCCAGGAAAACTCCGAGGGGTTTAGGAGCTCTGTGCAGGAACCTGGAGGAAGGCCACATATCTATCTCTTATTTTAAATCACAATAACACACTTTCTTAACTCTACTTACCTCCCAAAGTTTAAGAAAAATAACAATATGAAAGTGAGAAAGGTAGAGACTGTTAGTGGCTACCTAACTCATTTCATTAAGGAAGATCGCAAGGCTCAGAGAGCTCAAGGGATCTGTGAAAAAAGTTCTTAGCTTGATAAAACTGCAAGGACTGTCACTCACATTATCTCACTGACCCTTCAAGATAAGACACTCCAGGGAGAGACAGGCCAGCTGGTTTTAGTACATCCTTTGGCTCTTAAATCAATGCTTTTTCCACTTGACCAACCTGGCTCAAAAAGGAGTGATAAATATGAAATTTCTTTGAAAAAAAAAGGGAATTATAAATACAATGCACTAGTATGACTATCGCACCCATGATTCTAAATATGATTTTTGTTTGCAAATGGAAACAAAGAATCATTAGCCACACGATATAATAAACAGAACACCAGGCTAGTATTCAGAACTGGCCTAGAGGTACCCATTTCTCAACAGCAAAGGACCCTTTTGTCCTAAATGGAAATTGATTCAGTCATTCATGCACACAATTATCTAATCCAAGCAATTATCTAATCTTTTAAAACTTGATTTTTCATAACCAGTCTTCCTAGCCACAAATTTGCCTCAGAGAGCCTTTTATGATACTTGCTTGAGGTAACACCAAACTTTTTTCCAGAGTACTTCCACACTGGGCAATGTCTATTGGTTAGAGAAGAATGAGGCTGAAGTGGCATATAAAATAGTCCAACAATAATGAAATGCAGATAAACAAAATCTGATCTTACACATTCAAGAAAAACTTCTCATTCATTGAGAAGCTGAGAAGTTTATATTCCGGATTTAACATGTATGTCAAAGGAACCATCTCTTTAAAGTCAAACAAGTCTGTTTTGAAGCCAAACAAAAGTGAGAAAGGAAGAAAAGCCCTTGGCAAAATTCAAAATTCCAGCTATTCAAAATAGGATATTAACTTATTAGTCATGTGGGAAGCACTGAATATATTTACTGCTATCATCTTCCCATAAGGCTTTTCCACAAGTTGAGACTGGGAAATGTACACAGAAAAGAATAACATAAAATAAGTATAGAGACTATTGGCCGTATAAACTCCATGAAGTCCTCAAACAGAGGATGTAGCAACATACTTTTCAAGCCAGTGTGTGTCACTAGAGACAGTTAATATTAAAAATGAAGTTGAATATTTGAGTGGTTGAAAGGGTCCACTGTATATATTCTCCACTAATATCCTTAAAAATCTATAGTTATTTTGAGAATGATTACCAGAAATCACTCCATTCCCCTATCCTCCTCCTCTTCACCGTTACCAACTACAGATCTTCTTAAAATATATTTCATAAGACAAGCAAAATAAGGAAGACATTTGAAGATTTGCATTCTTCTCCTCCCTTCCTCTGACATAACTGAGTTGAACATATCATTATGAAAAGTCAAAACTAATAACAGATTTGTGTGGCTCACAAATGTAATCCAAATCTAATCTATCCCTGAAAGCCTGCTAGTGAATTTTTTTTATTCTTATGTTAATCCCCATACGTTACATCATTAGTTTTAGATGAAGTGTTCCATGATTCATTGTTTGTGCACAACACGCAGTGCTCCAAGCAGAATGTGCCCTCCTCAATACCCACCACCAGGCTAACCCATCCTCCCACCCCCCTCCCCCAGAACCCTGTTTGTTTTTCAGAGTCCATCGTCTCTCATGGTTCGTCTACCCCTCCGATTTCCCCCTCTTCATTCTTCCCCTCCTGCTACCTTCTTCTTTTTTTTTTTTTCTTAACATATATTGCATTATTTGTTTCAGAGGTACAGATCTGAGATTCAACAGTCTTGCACAATTCACAGCGCTTACCAGAGCACACACCCTCCCCAGTGTCCATCACCCAGTAACCCCATCCCTCCCACCCCACCCCCCACTCCAACAACACTCAGTTTGTTTCCTGCGATTAAGAATTCCTCATATCAGTGAGATCATATGATACATGTCTTTCTCTGTTTGACTTATTTCACTCAACATAATACCCTCCAGTTCCATCCACGTCGTTGCAAATGGCAAGATCTCATTCCTTTTGATGGCTGCATAATATTCCATTGTATATATATACCACATCTTCTTTATCCATTCATCTGTCGATGGACATCTTGGCTCTTTCCACAGTTTGGCTATTGTGGACATTGCTGCTATAAACATCGGGGTGCACGTAGCCCTTCAGATCCCTACTTTTGTATCTTTGGGGTAAATACCCAGTAGCTGCTAGTGAATTTTTATGGTAGGACCCTATGTTTCATTATTTTAAATAGGAATAAAGCAGCACACTGTGTTCTCAACCCTTCCAAAAATTCCAACCTATTTCCCCAAATATCACTAAAAACACTGTGCAATATCTACCTATAATTCACCAATTGTCTAATTCTTTGATACTTACTATACTCCTTGGTGGATAGTTTTATATGCCAGACCCAACAGTACTATATAGTTTCAGATATTATTACATTTTCCTTCTACATTGCAACACACATGTACTCTGAAATGAAGAAATTATCAAGCCACATAGTGAAGATGGACAGTGAATATAAATAACATTAGCAAGAGGACTTTTAAAAGCAAAGCAGTTTTAAAAATAGCTGCTTCCTGACCAAAGAGTTGCCTGAGACAAGTTTGGCTAAGAGAAGCTGCCCGATGGTAGGTGAAGGTGAGCAAGAACAAGCTGGTAAAAAGAAAGAAACATGCATGTTTGAGGTTTACCCACACCCAAGCACAAGGAACTTAGGGACTTTCTTCTTCTCCAGACACTCAAGTCTCCAGGAGTGGTGGCTAGAGACCATTGTCTGAAGGTTTAGATGCAGTAATGCATGATCCCTTCTGACCTCTTACTAGTACAGGCTCTTTTGAGGCTCTTAGGCTCACTAGTTCCTTCTCAGGTTTGTCCATCTCCTTTTAAAAGGACATGTTATTTAATAATGTGGGAAGATTCGGGACGCCTGGGTGGCTCAGTTGGTTAAGCGTCTGCCTTCGGCTCAGGTCATGATCCCAGGGTCCTGGGATCGAGTCTCTCATTGGGATCCTTGCTCAGCAGGAAGCCTGCTTCTCCTTCTGCCTGCCGCTCCCCCTGCTTGTGCTCTCTCTCTCTGAAAAATAAATAAATAAACCCTTTAATAATGTGGGAAGATTGAAGGGGGCTCAGAAGTATACTATTCCATGTGTTAACAAGCAGAGAAGAAATAAATATTGGTAAAACCAACCAAAAAAAGTTAAAAATAGGATAGTGAATGAACATGCACATGTGTAGATAATCAAAAGTAGATTGATATACACCCCAGGAAAAAAAAGATTAACCCCAGAGACCTACATGTGCGTTCTAGGCTAGTGAAGAGAACAGACCCTCAAACCAGAAGGAGGACTCAGTCAATTATATTTGATCCAGGCAACCATAACCACAAATGATCTTACTGACCCCTTAAAAACAACACAATAATGTAAGTCGTTATTCTGGGCTGCACTGTGTCCCTCATGATTCTTATGTTGAAGTTCTAATCCCCAGTACTTCAGAATATGACTGTATTTGTTGCTAGGGTCTTTAAAGGGATGATTAATGTTAAATGAGGTCATTGGGTGAACTTTAATCCAATATGACTGGTGTCCTCATAAGAAGAGATTGGGACATGGACACAGACAGAGGGATATGACCATATGAAGATACAGCAATAAGGCAAACATCTATAAGCCAAACAGAGAGGCCTCAGGAAAACCCATCCTGTCAACATTTTGATGTCAGACTTCGAGCCTTCAGAACTATGAGAAACTAAATTTCTGTTGTTTAAACCACACAGTCTGTGGTATTTTGTTATGGCGGCCCTAGCAGAGTAATGCAGGAGGACAGTTAGTATTTCATCTATTTTAAATATAAAAATATTAGAGATTCAGAAAAAATTGAAAGACTTGTCCAAGTTTATATAACATTTCAAGGCAAAAAATAGAATTAGGTTATCAGCCTCAACTCCCAGCCTTGTGTTCTTTCCCCTATACCAGCACAAGGACACATTGCTTGCCTGTGACAGTTCTATGCATCAAATGTCTTGAAGTGTGGGTTCTGCTTCTGTTTCCCAGGGTGAGAGATAGTGAGCCCTTTTTTGTCTATTTCAGTTCTGTATCTGCCTAGGGCAGGTTTACCTCTGGCATCAAGTGGCCTTTCAACTTCTTAATATGATTCAGTGGCAAAAGTCTGAAGGATCAAATAAAGAGGGGATAAAGGTTCCCTGTTATCTATAGCACTCCAGCACTGTCAATACTAATTTTAATTAGTGCCTCAATAGTATAAAAAAAAAAAGAGTTTTAGGAAATCACATTAGAAAGACTATTTTTAAATTTTATTGTGCTGAGTCTCCAGAGTTTTTACATCCATTTCAGATTTGGGACAGCATGAAAGGTGGGGCCAGATGCACCTTCTAGTCTTTTTCTACCTTGAAAATTAATGATGGAAAGGCAGCCATAGAAATTGCAATCATGAGGGGGCTGTGTAGTGCAGTTGGTTAAAGCTTCGACTCTTGGTTTCGGCTCAGGTCTGATCTCAGGGTCATGAGATCGAGCCCCACATCAGGCTCTGTGCTCAGCTCAGAGTCTGCTTGAGTTTCTCTTTCCCTCTCTCCTAGCCCCTCTCCCTCTCTCTCACTGTTTCTGTGTCTCTCTCACTGGAATCTACTCCTGTCTGTCCTCTCTCGTCTCAAATAAATCAATAAATCTTTAAAAAGAAAAAAAATTGCAATCGTGGTCACATAATTTTCCTTTCTACTTCAAAGCCCGCAATGACTATCCACTGCTGGAAGACGGAGTTCACAATTCCAAGTACAGGCAAGAGGGCCTGCATGATCTGGCTCTCACTGACTTTGTTATCTCCACCTATTCCCTGTACACCTCATGCTGTTTGTGACATTTGAGCGTTCTCATTTCTCTGAAGATTCCAGCCATGTCATATGTGCCTTTGTTCATGTTCTTCCCTCTGCCAGAAATGCGCTTTCATTATATTATGTGTCTGGTCAGGCCCTATTTATCTTTTAAAATCCCACCTCTTGGTCACCTCTTGGTCTTCCCCAAATCTCCCCTCATCCAGCATAATTGACCCCCATTTCAGCTAACCATACTTCTATTTTGAGGCTTATTCCTTTATCCTGGGTTTAATTTTTTATTTATATGGCTCGACCCACAATGCTGCCTCATGCAGACTATGATCTTTATGAAAGTGGGGACATAGCTTGTTCATTTTTGTATCCTCAACCCCAGCACAGAGCTTATGCTGTTTTTTTTCCCCTAAATTCAGTGACTCTAATATCTCTTTTATTTGATTTTCAGTTCCTTCCATAATCGTTTTAGAAGAAAGACCAATGGGATCCACAACTGGGGACTTTCACATATTGGTTTAACAAAAGCAGTCATTAACTGTATCTCAATAAGTCAGAACAGTGGAAAACCAAAGTCAATCTGAGAGCCTCCAACTCATGCCTCACAGGATCTCTGCTCAGAGTGAAGCACCAGTTAACGTTGGTCAACGGGACCATAATAGGGAAAAGAAGGAACTCCTCCAGACACTGACTATGGAGAAAGATGGCTAATACTAAACACTTGAATGTATATTATGTCAGATCACTAAGAAAGGATACGGACAATTTTGTCTTCTGCATTGACAGACTACACAATGTAAACAAACACAGAACCCCTGATTGCTAAGACAACCTCTGACCTATCTCTCTGAAGATCATGCCAGAGACACCCAAACCCTGAAGCAAGGGATTCAGCAGGGGGGCCAAAGCTAAGACAGAAATTTGGTGCCATTTGAATTTAGGAGTGAAAAATGCAATGCTTTCTCCAGAACATTTTTCACATAGTTTGTGACATGATTCTTTAGCTTATTTTTGGCTTGTGTGACACAAACTTAGGGAAGAACTCACCAGGGGCTCAATCATAGATGGACACTTAGGAACATGCCTGCATATTTACTAACTTCCTGCCAAGTCGGGATTCCCAGCACCAAAAACAGGGTTCCAAGTGACTCATTCATCTAAAATAGAGCTCTTGGGATTTCCCATAGGATCACAGAGCCCCCAGCACGGCAGAGTTCGAGGATCTACCCTACCTCTGACCCCAATCCCTTCCATGGGAAAAGCGCTAATCAGGCTGTTTCTGTGTCTCTCTCACTGGAATCTACTCCTGTCTGTCGTCTCTTGTCTAGTCTTTGAGAAGATACCAGAAAGGCAGCTGCATTTGCCGTGGGAGGAAGACATATGCATAAATGTTAACTGAACATCTGATAGAAGAGCTGATTTAAGGAGTCTTGGGCTATACACAAAAAGATAGCTGGAAGGTGAAAGATGCAGTCACCCAAGAGATTTGTAAACACAAACCACTTAAATTACAAAAAGTTACTGTAGCCTGGCATGGTCTGTGGAGAGGGACATAACCCTGCCTAAATGGAGCACAGGTAATGAGAAACCCCTTCTAAACCCCTTTCCCTAACCACGGATGAACCTTAAGCTTGTCTGTCTCTTATGTAAGTCACCTCAGGAATACACAAAGCTGCTACTCCATACTGCCCATGTCTATAGCAGGGAATGGATCTTTACTACTTTGAGGAGCTCAATTTTGATCACGGTGGTGTTTGTATAACCTGAGTATACTTACAAATTGTCCCAGAGAGAAAAGAAAAGTTTTTTTTTTATGTCTTTGATGATATGCCTTGCTTTTTCGGAATGAGTTGTACCCGCTGCTTTAGAGATGTAAGGAGACGAGGTATTGTGCACTGCTTTCTATTGCAATTCGGCAGGTCCCCTCTCTTTGTTCTGAGTTGGTGGGTTCCTGCATTCCTCTGCTACTATATAGAAACAGTACCTCTCAACCTAGATTCTGGGGGTGTCATTTAGGACAAAGCATCAGACCCATGTCCAGTGCTGTAGGAACTCATGATGTGTGCCAGTTACTCATGATGTGAACATGACTATTAAATCCAAGAGAGACCATGTACACGCGTGCACGTGTGTGTGTGTGTGTGTGAGTGTGTGCGAGACCATTCTGAACATGTTGCAATGAGTGTCTTAGACTAGGAAAAAGCTTTGGAGGCAAACTAGCTGTGTGGTCTTAGGCAAATTTCCTAACTTCTATACGTTTGTGCTTCTTTATACATGAAATGGCAATAATACCATATACCTTACAGAAATTGTGTAAAATTGAGGGATATTATAAGTAAAGTGTGGGGAACTTAAGAGAAGCTCAAAAATTAATTTTATTTTTATTATGATTATTAAGTTGGAAAACAACTGTTCCACACACTGGCTTTTTTAACCAGTGTATCTCTTTAGAAACATCACAAGGAAACGATTCCTGACTTCAGGTTCTCTCCCATTCCTTGAGGAATTCTCTGATCAAAGACTCAAGGGAATCCCTTTGTGAAGAGTAGAGGTAGGCTTCCAAGAGTGTCCCTGGGCCATTTATTGGTCAATGAGGGTTATAGTAATGAAACTTTTCTCAGGAATTAACAACCAAAGGGTGGGTCTAGCGATATCTCTTCTTAAAAGGCAAAAGTAAACTCTCACTGACTTTCAATTCAAATAAAATTGAGGGTCGCCCGGTTGGCTCAGTTGGTTAAGGAGTCTGACTCTTGGTTTCAGCTCGGGTCATGATGTCAGGGTTGTGAGATCGAGCCCCGTGCTGACCTCGGTGCTCAGTGGGGAGTCTGCTTGAGATTCTTTTCCCCTCCCGCACCCTCCCCTCTTGCTTTTTCCCCCCAACTCATGCAGGTGTGTTTACGCATTTTCTCTCTATGTAAATAAATACATCGTCTTTAAAAAAATAAAAAATAAAAGAGATGATATATGTGTATTAGTCAGGGTTCTCTAGAGCAACAGAACTAATAGTATATGGACAGATACAAAAGAGGAGATTTATTATGGGAATAGACTCATGTGATTATGGAGGCCGAGACATCTACAATATGTGGTCTGTAAGCTGGTGAACCAGGAAAGCTGGTGGTATAATTCAGTCCCTGTCTGAAGGCCGGAGAATCAGGGGAATCAGATGGTATAACTCCTAGTCTGAGGCTGAAGGCCCAAGAACCAGGAGTTTTCCATGTCCAAGGAAATGCTCAAAAAGAGAGAGAGAATCAATGGATTGGGTGATGCCACCCCACATTGGTGAGGGTGGATCTTTTTTACTCAGTCCTACTGACTCAAATGATAATCTCTTCCCAAAACACCCTCACAGACAAACCCAGAAATAATGTTTTACCAGCTATCTGGATATCCCTTAGCCTAGTCAAGTCGGCACATAAACATTAACCTTCGTGATAGGAATACACTTAGCACCAATTGCATAATAAATACTCAGTTAATATTGACTATGGTAATTGTTTGTAGAGCCATCTTTAGCCTTCAGTTCCAAACAGTTCAGTTTGTTGATTACAAATTCCCAGGTACTGCCCTGGGTCTGACTGCAGATAAAGATCTCTTCTTTGGTCTCATTCTTTTTCTCTCTCTAAGAGTTAGCATAAGCTCTTACTAAAATGAATAGCTCTATTGGATATTTACCCTACCCCAAAGATACAAATGTAGGGATCTGAAGGGGTACGTGCACCCCAATGTTTATAGCAGCAATTTCCACAATAGCCAAACTGTGGAAAGAGCCAAGATGTCCATCGACAGATGAATGGATAAGGAAGATGTGGTATAGATATACAATGGAATATTATGCAGCCATCAAAAGGAATGAAATCTTGCATTTTGCAACGACATGGATGGAATTGGAGGGTATTATGCTGAGCGAAATAAGTCAGTCAGAGAAAGATATGTATCATATGATCTCACTGATATGAGGAATTCTTAATTTCAGGAAACAAACTGAGGGTTGCTGGAGTGGTGGGGAGTGGGAGGGATGGGGTGGCTGGGTGATAGACATTGGGGAGGGTATGTGCTATGGTGAGCGCTGTGAATTGTGTAAGACTGATGAATCACAGACCTGTAGCTCTGAAAAAAATAATACATTATAGTTAAAAAAAAAAAACAAGAAGAAGAAGTAGAAGATAGTAGGAAGGGAAAAATGAAAGGGGGGAGATCAGAAGGGGAGATAAACCATGAGAGACTATGGACTCTGAGAAACAAACTGAGGGTTCTAGAGGGGAAGAGGGTGGTGGGATGGGTTAGCCTGGTGATAGGTATTAAAGAGGGCACGTTCTGCATGGAGCACTGGGTGTTATACACAAACAACGAATCATTGAACACTACATCAAAAACTAATGATGTAATGTATGGTGATTAACATAATAAAATAAAAAATGTAAAAATAAATAAATAAATAAATAAATAAAATGAACAGCTCTTAGTGATCATAATACAACCAAGAAGCCATAGACATAAGTGTCCAGATTTTGAAGGAAACTGTTAAAGGGCCTTGAAAGACTTGAATAGATTATAATAAGGCAAAAACATTATTCAAAAGTGAAATCTAAGTTTCTCTACCCCACTGGCTCCCAGCCTCCAAACATTATTAGGTTTATAAACATTGTAGAATGACTGATGAATATGTGAAAATATAAACCTCTACTTACACTATTTAAACTGTTGAATTATTTTGTTAATGCCTCAGAATGAGGCATTGATCCATGAAATTCTGTTTCATAATCTGAGTAAAACCAATGTCATAACCCCAAATCCAACAAGATACATCTGCTTTGTTCCTGAGGATGTATTCCCATGCCAAAACGCCCAGGATTCACTTTTCACCTCTGTCTTCCTGAAATTCCCTCTTTGGTGGGCACAGCTGCATGCCCAAACGGGACTCTAAAAGACTGTTCTTTCTCTCAAAAAGCCAGCCTGGGTTCTATTACTCCTCTCCCCTCATGCTTTGCATCTGCCTCCCGTCAGGTGTATCCTTCCAGGCAAGCGGCTTGGAAAACTGTGGAGAATAAATGCCTTTGGTTGTATTACCTGCCAAGACAATCTGAATTTTACATCTGGAGTCCCTTTTCCAGACCCACCTTTCCTACATACCACAAGGAACAATAATCGTTTTTGAGTCGTGCAGAGAGAGTAATAATGTGAGAAATTTTTTTAATTTCATAAGCAGAAAATTTTGTTAATGGGTGAATGTGTTCACAATCTTCCCCTCCTTCCCAAGTGGTGGTGGTATTTTTTTTTTCCTCCAACACTTTTTTTTTTTTACTACCCTTAATTCTACTTATCATAAGTTAATGGGCCCCAGTCACTGACATAAGTTATTAAATAAAAATATTTTTTATAAACTTTCTAAGTAATTTTTAAAAGCATGTTGAGTCTTGGTTTCTTCTTTGAAAATTCCACTTCTCTCCTTTTCTCCTCCCCATCTCACTGATGCCGTTCCTATACTACATCAAAGGCTGTCTTCTTATTTACCTCCTTCCTCAAGAGAAGGGCACCCCCTCCTTACTGGATCTCATACTAAATTTCCTCTCAGATCTTCAAGAAAGAAATAGATCAAATTCACTCATGAATGTTTCCTAAAGCTGCTTAGAAGAAAATTGTTTAAGAAACTCAGAATAACAATCCTGAAGTTTTACTTTTTAATCCTTCTCACATATTTTCTGCACACTGATGGATTCTCTTGGATGATGTCTTATCGTGCTCTCTCCCCACATGCTGTATTATTTCAAAAGAACTCAGCTATTTCAAAAGGGAGAATGACATCAGGCAAAAGGACTGGATTTGAGCACAGCACAGCTCTATGTTTATCGTTCTCCCCCAAACCCTGAATCAATGAGTTGTTCTCTCTGCTCCCCTTACCTCATCCATTATTGCTAGGTGGCGGGGTGCTTTGATCCCCAGCCCCAGGACAGCAGTTCCTAATGGAAATACCTCTGCCAAGAGATACTGATACAGAGAAAAGTCAGGACAAGGCAGGTAAAACCCCCACCTGATGAGGCAAAGTACTTTCTTGGTTCCAGTCTTATTGTATAAAAAGTAGGTCAAGAAAGTGATGTGAACTTGGAAAATAGAAAAGAAAGTATGTTTACATGGGTTTATGACATGGCTACCAAGTGTCGCTTACTGCTGTGGAGGGCAGAAGCAGCATTTCCAAGCCTAAATGTTTAACTGCTCCCCTAGAAGCTGTCAGAAGGTGCACGGGGAAAAGATTTGTCTGTTTCCGGCAGAAAAAGAGAAAGGAAAATTCTAGGTACTTGCCCCAGATTTGGAAACAGGCCTTTAATACAGGGGGACAAAGGCATTTCAGTTTGCAACAGGGATTCATTCTCTCTCACTCTCCCTCCGCACATCACCATCAACAGGGGGCTGGATACAATTTCCCTTCCCTTGGTCTGAGAACTCCCTTACAGGTAAGTCACAGCATTCGACAGTATAGTTACCTGGACAACTGAGGTATGGAAAACAGAGTTGAAGTTCAGATAAAGTTCCAACAGAGGTTCCCATTGTTCGCTCATTTAGTGTCCACCAGCGTGCACGCAGCAGTTCGGATTACATACAGATTTCCATTCTAAATAAGCCCCTAATTAAAAATAAAACCCTCCCTCCATCTCCTCATAACTCTCACAAACCCTTTTTTCCCTTTGGGCTCCACCTTCTCAAGCTTGGTCCTTGCTCACATGTGGATTACTCCGGGAAGTCTGAAGTGCTTGGGCATGGGGGAAGGGTGGGAGAATGCGCTTTGATTCACTGTGATTCTTTTCTTTTTTTCTTTTTTTTCTTTTATTCTTATGTTAATCCCCATACATTGTATCATTAGTTTTAGATGTAGGGTTCCATGATTCATTGTTTGTGCATAACACCCAGTGCTCCATGCAGAATGTGCCCTCCTCAATACCCATCACCAGGCTAACCCATCTTCCCATCCCCCTCCCCTCTAGAACCCTCAGTTTGTTTTTCAGAGTCCATCGTCTGTCATGGTTCGTCTACCCCTCCGATTTCCCCTGCTTCATTCTTCCCCTCCTGCCACCTTCTTCTTCTTCTTTTTTTTTTCTTAACATATATTGCATTATTTGTTTCAGAGGTACAGATCTGAGATTCAACAGTCTTGCACAATTCACAGCGCTTACCAGAGCACATACCCTCCCCAGTGTCTCACTGTGATTCTTTTCTTAAAAGATCAGACTTTGAAATTAGATAAGGTGAAAATAATTGCAGGTGCCTCCTTATAAATACTGAATGTTGCCAGTTCAAAAGAACAGCTAAACAGTTGCACAAAGCTCAACCTGTTTAACAGGAAGGCTCAAAAGAGATCTTGACGCAGATTCTATCTATTACATTGGTAATTGCAAAATGACCAGCAGGACTCGAGAGTGTGAAAAGGTCATTGCCTGATCTTGCAGTGCTGCAGTGTTTGAGGGAGAAGGGTGGGGAGTGTGTGAAAACTATGGGGCAACTCGGAAAGGTGTAGGGAGAAGCAGTTTTTGTCTCATCCTTAGAGAGAAGACTGTCGTTGAAAGAGCCCTGAGACTGCAGAAATACAAAGTTGTGAAATACCACAATGACATAGCTTCGATAAGAGGGGTTTCCCCTTTCCTTTTCTGCAATCTGTTAACTTGCTATGCAACTTGTTAAAAAATCAGATATGAAAAACAACCTTAAAAACACGATTTCCAGAATTCTGAAATTCTCTACTTCACTCCTCTGTCCTCCCTACCCTACCTTAGCCTCAGAGTAGAACGAGACAAACATTCATGGTTTGAAGCTACCTGTAGGTAGCTTCCCTTGTGGACGTGTGACATGATATATATAAGCACAGAGCAATTGGCCACTGAAAATATTTCCACAGCATTGCATACACCTGCTTCTCCTTTTGTACTTCTCTCCCCAAGTTCAACCATGTTGACCTTTTCAGGTGCTCCTCCTGGGAAAGTCCTACACGTTCTGAGGATCTGGCAAGCTACCTTTTTATGCACTTAGCTCGACAAACGTTGTGCTTAAGGGGACCTATGAGAGCAGTCCTCCAAGGGAGGGGACAGAGCAGGCTTCCCCTTAACTCAGGCCCTCAGACTCTCAGGGGCCAGTGCTGGGCTCCACATTTGATTCAGTTTCAAGAGTCAAACAACCATGTGTGATAGCTGGATTGGCGCCAATTTCAGTGTCCTTGCCCATGCTGTCCTAAGCAGGCCTCTCTGGAGGTGACACTATCCTCTAACTTCCTGGACTGTGGTCCTTGACTTGGGACAAGCCGTAACCAGAGACACAGGGATTTGTGCCTTACCACACTGCGGCTAAAATGCCAATCCATTAAAACCAGTCTCATCTTGGCCCCAAACACGCTGAACATGGATAGACTAGAGAAGATATATCCCTCGTCTCTGAAGGTTTAGAATTGATCCCTTCTCTAGCATCGGCCGATCAAAAATAGTCACTGTACCCTCAAGGGAATAAATTGTAAGCACAAAGTACCTTTTAGGAAAAACACGTATTTCCCCACCTTAAGTCCTTGAAGTTGGCAATGCATTTATTGCATGGAGTCCCAGCTCATCCCAACCCCGCTCAAGAATTGAATGAATATGAATGTTGCTTCCATCACTTAGAGCTACCTGCCCATCCAGACAGGTTTCATGGCAGACACGGTCAATGCCATAGTGAGGGTTAATGTGACAACTAGGACCTCTCAAGATATGCCTGCTTTCAAAAGATAGTTAAAAGACATAGGTTACAGAATTATGGATCTGTAAAACCAGAAACAAAGAGTAGTGGCCCCAGAAGAGTCTTTATTTTTCAGCCATCCAATCAAAGAGCTGCGTTTTCAGAGGTCTTTGTGGAAAACTTACAGTTTTTCAGTGGTTAGGTTGGGATAAGTCTGTGTATGTGTGGGGAAAGGTGTTCTACATAAACATTTAATGAAATGGGTATTGTTTAGATGGAGTTGATATGTATGTCTGCCTATTACTTCCATTCAAATAAAAGAGATAGAAGTACCCACTCTCAAATATAATCTTTGAGTCTTGTTATCCATCTGCCTTTTTTCTAGCCAAGTTGCCAACAGCCCTTAGGTCAGACTGGGCCTCGGTCTTGCTAAGACTACTGCAGCTGTACGTACGTACGTAGCAGTCTTTGCTGACTCTGAGCTTTGGTATACACAGCATCCTACTTTATCCCTCATATCAGATCCAACCCTTTCCGTAAAACCCCATTCAAGTCCACTTGTAGGATGGCTTCCCTAACTCTGTAAGGTATAGATCAGATGACAGTTACAGGTGTTTCCTGCTATGGGATTTACAAAGGAGTTTCCCATGAAGCCCCAGCAAAGCAGTCTGGCCCACTCACAGCATATCTCACACGTGAACTGTATGCCTACACAACTCATTCTTGTCGAGAAAATAGGTTAGAAGTTAGGACATGAAATCATTCCTTTCTTTTTTTAGCAATTGCTGGTATAATTACGGTTACCATGGAGGGAAATATGGATGGTGAAAGATAACAGACTGAGGCTCCTTGCTTGCTGATCCTTGTTCTGGAATTAACTAGTTTTTTGACCTTGGACAAGTCACTTCTTCTCTGTGAGCCTTCATTTCTTTCTTTGTGATAAAATGATGACTGGGACATATGATGCCTCAGTCCCTACCAGCTCTAAAGTTGTATGGAGACATTCATTCGTTCATTCGTTCGTTCATTCCAGAAGCATTTACTGAGCCCCACTGGTGGGTCTGCCCCTGTGCTAGGGTTCTGGGAATACAGCTAGGAAAAGACCAATACAGCAGTCTCTCTGATATCGTGCTGCTTACAATCTAGAAGGCATCTAATAGTTGCTAGCACATACCTAACAGATAACGACTCAAGCATAGCAGCAGTTAAATTCTCACTCGTGCCAAGTAGAAAGCAAGAGGTTCTAAGCAGCAGGCAGCTCTCCCCCAAGTATTCATGCAAGGATTGAAGACTCTTCCACCTTGTGGCCCGGTCATAGTCAATGCTCAGCTCTTTAGGCTGCCGTGGTTATCTGCATGGAGCCACTGGATGAGGAAAGGCAAGTTGGAGCAGGGAGCAGCGCTCCCTGCAGGAGGTACTTTGGGTTAGTTCGTGCAAGTGTCACTGGTCACACAGTCACATGGTCTCCCCTAACTGCAGGGAAGACAGGGAAAGGGACCCAGGAATCCAGAAACCCAGTCATGTGCCCAGGAAGAATAAACAGTTTTCATCCACAGCTAATCAATCTCTGCCAGGAGGTAAGGAGAGTGGAGGAAATGTGAAGAAAAGGAGATCCTACAGCAGAATTCACCAAAAGGCAGAGAGAAACGAAGAGAAAACGAAAACCAGAACAACTCAAAGCAATGACAGGACTCAGTGATTTGTGGAGGCATCTCATGAGGCCCCATCACATGAATGGCAACAAGTCAGGTGAATCTTTTGGAGGACAGTGGATCACCTGAAAATAGACAGTGACACATGGCAGCTGAGGACGGCAGGCCTCAAGAGATGAATTGATAAGTGGTGTCTAAAAACCCTAGAAATTAGCCCACATGATTCCCAGTTGAGCTAAAATTTTCATAAATAAGTCAGCATTTCTGGTGCAAACCAGTCTTACAAATTGGTGACTATGAACTACATTCAGAGCCAGGCTGGATTTTCTTTTTCCAATGGCATGATTTAAACGTCGGAAAATGTCACATGAGAAATCTGGGTTACCATGTCACCCCTGAACAATCAAAAGATATGGCAATAGTGGTTTTTCATTTTGAGTAGCAATAATCAGACAACTTTGGGTAAGCCACTGACCCCCCTTAGACTGGGCAGGTTCTATCCAATACACCATAGTCCTGCAGCTTATTTCATTTTTGACCCAGTTATTTCATAACCTGAGTTATGTAGGCAATTGAATTTGTAACCCTTAATGTAAAGAATTAATAAATTCATACCAGTCAGAAATATAACAAGAAGAACTAATTTGGGGAGTTGGTCACTTTCAGGGTCTGACAACAACCCCCATAAAACATTGTATGCACACATACATATATATGGGTAGAACAGAAACGTGAGAGCTTGCTTTGCTTTATGTTTACTTGCTTAAGCATCTATTTTCTTCAACGCATTGTGAGTTACTTTGAAAGCAAGGTTTAGAGTACCTGGCCCATAGAATGTGCCCTACTAAGGCTTTTGAAAGAAATTACAGTAAACTTATAATAAAAGGAATAACTTGAAGTGATTATAATAAAGGAAATACTGAGTGAGGTGTTGAGGTAGCCTCTCTGACTCGGGACAGATTCTACCATGATCCCAGAGCCCCAGTGGCGACTGATATCCCTGAATGTGTCCATGTGCGCCTTACAGAGAAGGAAGGGAAGGAAAGAAAGTATCAGGGTTGGAGACAAGAAGTAAGAGTGAAATGGGGAAGAAAGGGACACTAAAAAGATTCAAGTGACCATTGGTTCAAATGACCTTCTTTGGGTGATGTCCTGACAGAAACAGTCACTGTGGAAGCTGCAGTGAACAAGCCATCACAGTGATGCTCCTCCCGTCAAGATCCAGAGACCTAGGGGTGCCTGGGTAGCTCAGTTGGTTAAGCAACTGCCTTTGGCTCAGGTCATGATCCCGGAGTCCCGGGATCGAGTCCCGCATCGGGCTCCCTGCTCAGCAGGGAGTCTGCTTCTCCCTCTGACCTTCCCCCCTCTCATGCTCTCTCTCTCTCATTCTTTCTCTCAAGTAAATAAAATCTTAAAAAAAAAAAAAAAAAATCCAGAGACATAGAGAGTGATGTAGCACCTAGAGGTTCCCAACGAGAACCAGCCCATCCCACCGCCACCTGTTGGAAGAAGTCCCTCCCGTGGTTTAGCTTCATTAACCAGTATTTATCAACATTGTAGGAGTTCAGTAAAGGTTGGACTGGGTTGAATGGAACCAAAAGGAACTGAATTGACGTCACTGCTTGGTGACTTGGGTAGCAGGACAGGGAAACATCCTGGCCCTCCACAAGCTCTATGCAGAGGGCTGCCCTCGCTGAAGGCACCAGAACTATCAAAATCAATCGAGCACAAAAACAAGTCTCATGGGGATGATTAATTCTTGCTGTGAGGATGCCAGGGGATAAATGAGGTGCCAACAATTCTTTAGTCAACTCTCAGAGTTAACCATAAAGGGAGACAGGGGCTTCTGGCACAAGTTGCCCAGCCAGGCAGAGTGGGAAATGTTCACAAGTTGGCTGGTAGGGGCAGACATGTCTGGGCACAAGGGTGTTAGCTTAGCCTACCAGTATTTTTCTTGGACAGTAATGAAAGTCTTGCTGGAAATATCTTGCTATTCCCTCTTATGCTCACTCTTCTCTCTATTCTCCTAATTTAGGGGGAGAGAGGCAGAGTTGTTTTCTGAACTTCCCTGGGAAAGCTAAAGTAGGGTTTTGGTCATTTTCAGGGTCTGACAGTTGCCTCATTGATCTGCTCAGTAAGTACATATTTATTGACAACCTACTGTGTGCTAAGTGCTAGACGTAATGCAAGGGATAACAGAGACTTGGTGGTTTACTCTCTATTTGGAGAGAAAGGCCGTAAACAAGTAGACATATGCATCATAACTAACTGTGCTAAGTGGTTCAAAGAATAGGAACACAGTGCTCTAATAGAAAATTGCAAACAGCATGGTGGCAGCTTAATCAGAGAAAGCCTCTCAGAAGAAACTGAGTCCTAAAGGAAAAGAAGGATCCAGCCATGGGATGAAGAGCTAGGAAAGATTGTTCCAGGTGAAGGAAACAACATGAAAATTGTTCAGGTCTCTGAGAGCCCAACAGGAGAAGTTACCAAGAGCCTTTGTACACATGAGAGGCCCCCGGACTGACCTGAAGGAAATAGAAAGGAAATTAATTTGAGACCTTTTTGTGGTTATCAGGTTTTGGGGTCCACATGGGGTTCTGAGACTTACTGAGGAACCCCTTCAGCGAACGGCATAGAGCAAGCCAAAAGCATGACTAGCTCGAGTCCTGCTCACGTAGGAAGGCCACGGGGCTTGCCAAGCTGGACTCACGAAGCATCCATCCTACGTGAACCAGAGGATGACAGAACCAGCCCCGCCAGAGGCAGCTGGGAGTAGGATTTTCTCTCTGTTCTTCACCATGCACATGCCAGCCAAGGTCACGAGTTCAAAACGGCATCAGGAAAGTGCTTGAAGGTGCTCTAGAACAAATGTTCGGAGCTGGGGTAGGCAGCAGGCTTGGGCCACGAGGAGAGGCACACCCATTCGCAGCAGGCCTAGGTGCAGGATGGGGGATAAGAAGTTGGTTTAATAGCCAGGGAGTTCGTTATTGGTTACCAAATTCACATAAGAAAAATATAGGATTCCTAATAAAAAACAGACATCCAGACGGGGGGGTATTCTTTCTACAATGGACAAGACTCATCCTTTTGGTCTGGCAGCCTTGAGAGACATTGTTCACACCATTTCCTTTACAGTCCAAGGTTGCTAAAGGGAGAGATTAATTTTTATTGCTATGATTATCTGCTAAGTAGATGCCCTCAGGCCCTGGATGTATGTTCCATTTTGTTCTGTTAGAAGTAAATAAATTTCCTGAAGGATAATAGATTCTGGCCAAAGTACCACCTATGTAGGCCAATAGCATCAGATGTATTTGAGAAAGTGTCCAGGAAGGCCTTTCTGAACTGGGGAGGGGGGCCGGGGGGTGCGGGGGGTGGGGCTGACAAACCTTTAATCATGTGTTTGTTTTGTTTGGCATTTACTGAAAAAGCACTGACTCTCTGGCAAAATTTGGTCATGAATTCTGTGTTATTCATTTATCTAGCCTGAGTCCGGTCACTGAACTTCAACTCAGAGTGTTCAGTTCTTCCCAGAGCAACAGGTTTTGTTCCGGCTGCCGGAGATGAGACTCCTACCATGAGCCAGGTTACACTTATGTCCACTCCATGTTGTTGCCAAGATGAGTTAAATCCAACCAGAATTAAATAGAAGCTCTCAGGGGCTAGGTCAGAACTGACTTGGTCCAGGTTATAATTCCAACTGTTCTGAGCCTCCATATTTGTTTAATAATTTATTTATTTTCAGGCATTATTTCTGCATAGGGAGACCTTTTGACAATATTTCTATATCTCAGTCAGGGATTTCCCCCACTTCTACCATCTGTGTGTGTGTGTGTGTGTGTGTATTTAAGCTAAAGGAAACCTTACCACCCAGGCCCAGCAGTGATGAGGTTGTGAAGCATGCATCTTTCATCCATAAAAAGCCTCCAAACAGACTTCAGGCAGAAATTTACCAAATATTTAGCTAGGTCCCCCTGAGGTGGCGAAAACATGATTTTTCACGAACTTTAAGAGCAGTGCAAGACTTTCCACAAAGTGATAACATAGCCCTGAACACGCCAGCATATGCAACTTTTCAAGTCCCAACATCTGTTCTCTGCAATTCTAGACAGAAGTAGAACATAGCAGCAAGAGGACTCTGCAATAAACAAAAAGGGCCTTGAACTCCTGAGGCCTTTCCTCTGTGGCAGGCAGCAACGGAGAAGTCAGACGCAGAAGGCGAAGCTTGAATCCACCCTTTGTGTCCATGGCTACATTAACTGGACTCACTAAAAAAACTGGCTCCATAAAAACATTTAGATTAAAGGCCTAGTCTGTCACATTTTGAGATATTGCAAGTTGTCCTCACTTACCTAACCACGCTTAACTCTGGAGAATGGGGAGGGGGACATGGGGACGATGGTGACAGGCAAAGGTAATGGCTGAAACATTTGATTGACCTTTATGTTTGAGAGTTTTCATGGTAATGGATGCCAAGAAAAGAGCAAGTCTGTTTTCCATCCCCTTTCCCTCAGGAAACTCCTTGGGTGAGTCCTGTGCAGTTACTCATTTGATCAAACAAACATTTGTTCTCTGCCAGGCACTGAGCGTGAATAGGACAGGATATGCCACGTCAGCGACTGGGAACTCCGCTGTGGTGGTTTTCAAGCAGCCCCTTGAGTCAAGACTCCCCACAGTTCTTTACTTCTCACATTTGTCCCTGATGGCCACCCTGCCCCAACACGAAAGTTGGGACATCAGCCTTCAGGGAGGAAACACACCATTTGCCCAACTGTGCAAGTGCAGTGAAAGACACGCACGAAGAGTGGATGACATTTCATCACCATGCATGAGTGCCCCACAGCCTTCAGCTTGCCCCTTTCCATTGCCTTGGAAGAGGGGTGCTGTCTTGCCCCCCACTTCTTCCCACAGCCCCATCACCATTCCCATTCACCACCCACGTAGGCTCTTGCCACTCACCTTTCCATATTCATTCCCTAAGCCTTCTTCCAATAAGCTTCGTGTCCACTGGCATTTCCCCTTTTCTGCAAAAAATGAAGGGCACGGTGATTGTGACATGTTCTGAAGAGATTTGCTTTACCAAGAAAGTGGTGAAACCAGGCGCCTACGAGGAAATCAGAGTGAGTCACTCAGGGCTCTTAGCCTTTGCCTCGAGGGCTGTTGAACTCAAGCCCTGCAGCATTCTGCTCAACGACGAGCCCAGTTGGCCCAGCTGCAGGCCTGACAGGGTCACTCCCTAAGCAGGAGGTTATGTGGAAAAACATTAGCCAAACAGGGTCAAACTGAATCCCATGGTCTTTGTTGATATAATTTGAGAAAATGACCAACTACTGACAGGATGAAGAGTCAAGTCTAACGTATCTCATTGGATTGTAGCAGGAAAGTAAACAATTCTTAGAAAAATGATTCTAACTCCTCTGCCTCAGCAAATGTAGGAGAGAGAAAAAAGAAAGAAACATGGGCAGCTCTCACCATTTTCAATATAATGCAGAGACTAATGAACCAATTTCTACCCGATGGTACACGGCTGGATTGAAAGTTTGGCAAATGAATGAGAAACAAACCAGAGTCACTATCATCCACCTGGGAGTGACTGCAGGGGACAGAAGCTAGTAGAAACTTCTGTTTCTACCTAGCACCAGAATCGATCATGTTTTAAACACCGTTGTTAGTGATAAAGCAAAAGCTAAGACACAGAGGTGAAACTGGGCCCGACCAGAGAGTGAGGTGTGAGCCTTCATTCATGCTGAGACTCTGCCAGGATACCGCTTCCTCTTTTCTAAAAGGCAGTAAAACTCCCCCTCCTCCATGAAGCCCTCAAGGACTTCACCCATCCACACCTCCTCTTCCGAATTCCTAGAGCACCTACTTTCTTTTATGCCTCATAACATGGAGCATTTTCAGATTTTCTTTGACACTGTTCTCTGGTTGGTGTCAGGCCTATTTTCCTCTATCTCATGACTTCAAACAAGAAATCTACATTATTTTATTTTTATCTTTTTTGGCTCTCCCACACAGCCTGGTTTGGAGCTGAACATATCAAAAGCATCTAGTGCTTTCTGGGGAGGTAATTTTGATAAGAGTTTTCCTAAGAGCCACTGCCCATGGAAGAACAAGGACAGTTGATGGCTTATTTCCATTAATTTGGGGGTGGGGGGACTCGGGTAAGCACATCTGCTTGGACTGCATTTTCTTTCTTTTTTTTTTTTTTTTTAAGATTTTATTTATTTACTTGACAGAGAGAGACAGCGCGAGAGGGAACACAAGCAGGGCAAGCAGGAGAGGGAGAAGCAGGCTCCCCCCTGAGCAGGGAGCCTGATGTGGGGCCTGATCCCAGGACCCTGGGATCATGACCTAAGCCGAAGGCAGATGCTTAACGACTGAGCCACCCAGGCGCCCCTGAGTTTTCTTTTAAGCCGAAGCCTTGGATAACCCATCAAACCTGGCATTTCTTGGTGTTCTTCTTATGTCTCTTCTGTCACTCACCCATTACCAAGGCCCAAGGTCCAAGCAGGTGACATGTGCAACAAACGAAGAACACCCAATAGTGAAGAGCCCATTCTCGTCAAGCTCATAAATGCACACATCCAGACATGAATGGTTTGTCCATTTTTCACCAAATCTGGAGCCCATTTTGCTACTCTTGGGTATGAACACTGGCTCATAGGGGGCAAACGTGATCAGCCTCATCCAAGCAAAACCTCATCTTTCCAACACATGGTAGGGCTGAGTGGCCTGTGGACAAGGTTGTTTTCTCATGCACATTTGCCTCAGCAGAAAAGGCGCGATCCTTTGGTAAGAAAGGGAGAAAGGTTATTTATGCTGGGATTTTAAGGCCGGGGTTCTAATCAGTGAGGCTTAACGTAAAGAGAGTGAGTAACTGTCCTGTTTGCCTGAGACTGGTGGGGTTTCCTGAGACCAGGGAACTTCCACGCTAAAAGCAGGAAATTCCTCGCAAGCTGGGACTAGCACTGCCTAGATTCCAAAAGTCAGCTTTCTCTGCTTGTAGACCTACATCTCCCAATTCCCCTGACCTGCTTGTTACATGTAAAGCCAAAGACCAGGGGTGCCAGGGAACCCCCAAACCTATTTCCTTGGGATTGCTGTCAGATTGCGCTCCCAGGCCAGTTGCTCTCTAGAGACACTATCATCAATCTATCATTCCTTTCGTCTTCAGAGATTTCACCCTCCAATGTGAATGTCGGTCCTGACCTTCACCCTCAACTTGTCTTCCACTCTAACTGTCCATCTGTCTTCATCCTCTACCCCATTGGCTTCTTAAGTTCAACAAAAACTACACCAAATTCAATGTAACCTCATCAACCTATTTTTTTCCTTCTTTAGCATCTCATATTTACAATAATGGCTCTGCCATCCTTGCAGACTTTCACCTAGACTTCAGATTCCTCTTTTCACAGCCTCCTTCCCCCAGGATGCCTCCAAAGACTAGTCGTGTTCCAAAGCCTGTGAGTAGGCAGTTCTCCAGCTGACCGCCATCTTTCTAGTCCTTCAATTGCTGTGGTCCCAGCCAGTAGAACTGTCTCCCCTTGCCCTATGTTTCTCTCCCCTCCCACCCTAAACCCACCCATGGCTCTGATCAGGTCATTCCTCCCCTAAACACTTAGAACAGGCTCTCCTTCATCATAACATGCCCAAGACCCACACACCCTTCAGACCCCAAATGGTACCTTCCCTGTGAAGCATCATCTGCCCCTATAGAAAGTAATGTCTCTTGTGCCTGAAGTCCTCGAGCCCTTGACTCTTCCATACTCCATATGATTATCTCTAGACATTTTTATCTTCCCTTTTAAACCAAAGTCCCTGCAAGCAAAAATTGTACGTCATTCACCGTTTTATCCCCACTCACGATAATACATAAATAGATAAATAAAACCCAAGTAAGGTTGAACCTGAGGCTGACTCCCTTGCATGGATGCTGTTGTTTGATTCCCAAATGCCGCTTCTACCTCCCTGTGTCTTCTGACCACTCTACTCTACTTCTCCCCATGCTAGTCCCCCAGAGGCAAAGCCCTGAGAGCTGGGGGGGGGGGGGGGGGGGCTGTGCAGCCACTCCCCTGTCCTTACTGCAAGCCTTATCACTGTAGGATTCCTAACTGCCTTGGCAGGCCAGCAGGGCTCAGCTGAAGGGACTTTACCCCCTGCAGAATTGTGAAACAGAGATTCCTTTGAGGTACAACCTGAATTCTTTCCCTGCCCTCTGTCTTCACCTTCATAATTAGCACACTTTTCCAGCAGAGGCCCGACGCTGCACTTCATTTTGCCCTCTCTTCCACATCCCCTGGGCAGCTGTGGCCCTGCGTTTGCCTGTTTCCTGACCCAAGAAACAAAGACATGTGTTAAACTGTCTCAACATGTAATTATTTTCGATAGGGGAAATAAAGGGGTTGGCCTAAGGCATTGCTGTCTGGAGGAGGCATTTTTCCATATTCTTGTCAACTCACCCATCATGGAGTACACATTCAGAGGTTCAGAGGAGGGGAGAATCTGAACTTGTCCTTGGCTCTTTTTTTTCCCCTCCTCATCCCCTCTCCCCCCCAACCCCACCTGTTGCAGCATTTCCTGGTTTGCCTCTGAAGCCTCCAAACCCACACGTTATAGGGCTGGTACGCATCGTCAGGAGACATGCCTCTGCTGAGAAGCTCCCAGAACCCTTTAGACAAAGGAACAGAGCTGCAGCCCTTGCCACAACCGCAGGGCAAGCGGACCCCTCTCTGCAGCCATGCCCAAGTCTCCTTGCAGGAATCCTACCTTTCACTCAATCCATGCTCATCAAGCACTCACCATGTAGCTGCTCTGTGGCTACTGGTCGTACTGGAGAGTGATACTCCAAACAGCCAGGAATGAGGGAGACAGGGGCATGGTGTGGGCTCCAGCCAGAGTGCTGGAGCTGGGTTTTGTGAGGCACTGTTGTCGCTAGATTACTCCATTTGTTGCTAAATTGTGGGAACGTCCAAGGCTTTCCAGAGGAGTGACCAGAGCACCTGGGGCCGGGTGGGGGTGAGGAGGGCACTCAGAGGCTTCATGGACCAGTTATTTGCCTACGGGTATGGAATTCGCCCAGCAGTTTAATAACTGGTAGGGCCATACCAGTGTAAGCCCACTGAATATGAAGAGTCTTTGATAGAGTAATGTACAAAATTGAAGGGGGCCTTTTACCTCATGGATCTCACAGTAGAATGCAGGAGATGGATAGTACTGTGGATAGTACTGTGGTCTGAGTGTTTGTGTCATCCCCAATTCATGTACTTGGGCCCTAACCCCCAAAGTTTCTGGTGTTAGGAGGTGGGGTCTTTGGGAGGTGATGAGGGCATGAGAGTGGGACCCTCATGGATGGGATTAGTGCTCCTATAAAAGAGACTCCCTAGAACCTTCTATCATGTGAGGACACAGCAGGAAGTGTCTGACCAGGAAGAGGGTCCTAACTAGAACCTGACCATGCCAGCATGCTGATCTTGGACTTCTAGTCCAGAACTGTGAGCACTAAATGTTGTTTATAAGCAACCCAGGCTGTGATATTTTGTTATAAAAGCCCAAATGGACTAAGACAGACAGTAACCAAATATTCATATGAAAAAAATATAAGATCCCAGTTGGATTAAAAATTACCAAACATAAAACTGTGTCTGTAAATAACATTATAAAGATAGGTATTCAATGAAGTGAGAGCATGCAATAGTAGAAGTTGACCACTTCAGATTCATCAGGGAAGGCTTCTCTGAGGAAGCAAGTCAATGAGGGAATACGAGAGTGTTCTGAACAGAGCGACAGCCTATGCAAAAGTCCTGTGGTGAGGAGAAGGCAGATGTGGCTAGAGGAGAGAGAAGAAAAGAGAGTGATTGAAGGGGAAGAAGGAAGGTATATGGGGACCAATGTGGAGCCTTGAGTTCCATCTATCCCAGGAATAATGGCTTGTCAGTAAGTGATTTAAAGCAGTGGCATTATCAGATTAACATTTTCATGTTGACTGCTGCCTGGAAACTGGCTGCACCTGGAGCAGGAGGTTGGTGGTAGACCTTTCACTGGTTCACACCAAGGACCCCGAAGGTCCTATGTATGCAGTGTTTTCTGAGGGGCGCTCATCTCTCATCCCAGGAAGAAAGGACTCCCTTCCATAAGGCAAGGCTCTGACAGGTTTCTCATGTCAATGAAAATAAAATGCAGCAGAGAGAAGAGCACATAGTGATTTAAAAAAGATGCTCTCAACTTCCTCCTTAATTGTTAGAAACTACAATATATTGAGTGCCCACCCTGACAGCCGAGTGCCCGGCTGCACATTGCTATCCACGCCTCCTCACTGTTCAGAATGACTCAGCTGGGGAGGCGTTATCATCTCCGTTGTACACCTGAGACCATCAACACTCGGAGACTTCTAACTGGCCAAGGAGTCGACAGCCCCGGAGTAAAGCCCAGGCCTTCCTGACTCCTGCACTTTGGCTTGTACCCAGTAATGGTTATTAAGTGTGAACACGTGGTTGGCTCCATGACAGGTGCCAGGCCCCTGGAGCTTCCTACGATGCCATCTTGCCCAGAAGGAAAACAGTCTCATGGAGGACAGGGTCACACGTTTACACAGCTGAGTCCAGTACAGTGTGACATGGGCTTGGACAGCACACATTAAAGCCTTATATGGCATTTTTCTTCACGAAGGAGCAGGGATTTTCTATTTAGTATTGCCCTCGGCTCAGTGGCCCCAGAAGGCTAGCTTTCTTGTCTGACGGATGTGTGCCAGGTGTTGTGCTAAGGGCTTTAACATACTCGTTTAGTGTAATCCTCAAAGCAACCTACAATACAAGCTACAATATTGTCTACATTGTACAGACTGAGAAACTGAGGCTCACATCAGCTGAGAAAAATCCCTAGGATCACAAAGAACTAAGATAGACAAATAACTCTCAAAGGGAGAGCAAACTAATACCGAAGATGGGTAACTCTAAATCTCCACAAAGCCAGAGATATGTTCTGAAATGGAAAACCAACCCCAGGCTGATGCAAGACACAGAGTGTTAAAACTAACCCTAAACACCCCAACCACAGGAGTCTGACTGCAA
This sequence comes from Mirounga angustirostris, assembly GCF_029215605.1. Classification (NCBI taxonomy): domain Eukaryota; kingdom Metazoa; phylum Chordata; class Mammalia; order Carnivora; family Phocidae; genus Mirounga; species Mirounga angustirostris. Next base: position 63,854,283 of record NW_026991717.1, on the reverse strand, counting down.
AACAGGTTAGCTTCCCAGAGTCAGGCTCTCGGGGCAAACTGTTCCTAATTCTTGGAGTTGTTTTGACATTAAAATGTGAAAGTTCTTAAAAGAAGGAGGGGGATAGAGGCTCCAAGGTATGTTAAAATAATCTGTGGCGAAACAGAGAAAGTTTAATATTCATTAAGGGGTTTTCATTTCAAATGATTGTTTTACCATACTGATGTCTAAATTGAGGAGCAGGGAGAAGAGGAAGAATCTCTTACTTAATCCCTTTCCTGAATTTTCCACAGAGAATACACAGCAGAGGTCCTCCTGTGAAAGCTGGGGTCTGTGGCTGCTGAGACCGTCCCGAGGTCTTCCGGCTGCTCGTCCACACCCCGGGGGGGCCAAGCCGGCTTTGCCAGGGGTCAGTGTGCTAACCCCTGCCATGTCTCCGGCACTTACTTAGGGATCCCTTGCATCTATCTACTCCCAGAAGCAGAGTTTTGCCCAGATTATATCTTCATTATTTCATCTTTAAATCCAAAGAACAAATGTTGGACTCCAAAATCCTAGGAAATATCTGAAACCCGACCCAGCAAATCTCCATAAATTAAGTAATGTTCAGCCTCAAGTACAAGTTGGCATTTCCAAAAGTTAGAAGGGTGTGTATATCCAAGGAGCAGTCTGGAATGAAAGCTCTGTGCTCTGGCTTCCAGGATCTACCTTGCTAGCAGGAGCTTTCAGGGTCCTTGGCCTTGGGGTGGGGGTGGGTGAGGGGGCATCCAGGGGTGGGGGCTGGTCCTCTCTGAGCTGAAATTAATCTTTTCACTCACTACCTTCAGGGCAGGCTTTCTGCTGGTTTCCTGGGAGGACACTTAACATGCTCAAAGGCTTGCCTGCCCTGAAATTGATTTATTCATTCAGACATTTAATCATGAATTCTTCAACAATTTTTTTAAACACATATGCCAGGCATGAAGCTAGATACAGTGATGGTACCGCAGTGAGCATGCAGTCTCCAGAATTTTAGCCTTCAGATTTATTCACTATTTCATCATTATTGCATCTATACATATTGCCCAGGGGAAGACTTATTAGAATACATTACTACATCAGCATCAACTGATGTATCAGTGCCCTGGAAACACTCACTGGTTGATTAGTTTCACTGGGGGAGAACACTTGCAGAAAAGCTTTGGAGGCAAGAGGGGAAGGGAGGGGAGGGGAGGGGAGGGGAGGGGAGAGGCTGAACAGCACAGAACAGGCCAGGGCAGACTCGACTAAGCCTGGCAAAGGTCAGGGACACCTGAGGGCACTGTCACCAGGAAGGTGGATGTCACCAAATCCAAGACAGGAAAAGACAAATGAGGGGGAGCTGGAGAATCCAAAAAATACATATGCCCTTAAAATTTTGCTGAGGTAGATAGGCCATATCCCTCATTCACTCAAAAACACCAACTATGGAATAATAAGGCACATGCTGGGCACTGGAGGCTACAAAACACCAAAAGTGGGGCGCCTGGGGGACTCAGTCAGTTAAGCAACCAGCTCTTGATTTCAGCTCAGGTCATGATCTCAGGGTCCCAAGATCAAGCCCAGGTGGGGCTCCACGCTCAGCTGGGAGTCTGCTTGAGATTCTCTCTCTCCTTCTGTCCCTCCCCCGCTCACGCTCACACACACACAGTCTCTCTCAAATAATAAATAAATCATAAAAAAAAAAAAACTACAGACCAAAAGTGTTAGTTTCCCACACCCAGGGTGTTCCCCACAAAGCAAGCTACCAGAGCCACAAAAATGTGAATCACAAGAGAAGCAATTGATCAAAGTCGTCTCTCACTTGAGATAGTGCAAAAATTCTCTTTTTCTTCTTTTGCCTCAGATTCCCCCTTCTGCCCCCCCAACCCCCCCACATGAACTCAATCTCTACACCTGTGTTATCTGGAAAATGGCCTGCAAGGGTCGGGTTCAAACTGACATTCATTCATTTTTTTCTTATACTATCTTTGACAAGTTTTGATATCAAGTTTTGCTGGACTCATGGAAAAGGTTGATAAGTGTTCTGCCTTTTCTATTCTGGGAAGACTGTGATCCAGTGCTCTCCCTCTTAGCCAGAAATAGATGTTCCTCTCTTTTCTTTTCCCATACACACCTTACCTTTGACAGGAGAACATACTAAACTATAAGAGGTAAGTTGGCTGAGATAATACCAACTTCAAGGACCTGGAACACCCTCAAAATGTTAACTTAGTAAGATGTGTACTAGCTTTGCGTTGTAAGCCCTGCATACACATTGTGTGTGAGTACACTTTATCCTTAATAGTAATGTGTGTGTGTATCCTTAATATAATGTGTGACTTAAAATATAACACTGTATTTTATTACAAATATTGTTATATAGCATTGCCAAACCTATCACTGTCTTTGACCAGTATCAATACCCTTGAGTTACGTGAGATACACACACTATTTTTAACCCTGCTCGACTGTATTCAAGTAGACCTTCAATATAGACTAGTGGTAGTCTGATTACATGTAGAATTACTTTATGCTTAGAGCCAAGAACCCATTTCAGTATAAATGCTGGCTAATGCTCAGTTTCTAATGCAAATTAATTCTTTCAGATATTGTTGCCATTGCTAATTTTCTTGGTAAGGGTGCTTTGCTGGTTCTTTTCTATTAAAACAAAGTAAAGTTTAGAATACAGTTAATCACAGTACATGGCAATGAATAAGTGACCAGTAAACACTTGTTGAACTTATCAATAAAATAGTGAATGACTAGATGGGGCGCCTGGGTGGCTCAGTCTGTTAAAGCATCTGACTCTTGATTTTGGCTCAGGTCATGATCCCGGCGTTGTGAGATTGAGCCCCTCATCGGTCTCCACACTGAGCATGGAGCCTGCTTAAGATTCTCTCTCTCTTTCTCCCTCTTCCCCTCCCTACTCTCTCTCTAAAAAATAAAATAAAATAAGAATGACTGGAAAGTTACCCATCCTCTAAAACAAGAGTTGGCAAACTTCAGTCCATGGACCATATCGAGCTCACTCTCTGCTGAAGGAAACGTGTATTGGACACAACTATACTCATCTGTTTGCATATTCTCTTACAGAGTTGAATGTCTTCTGCTTTCAGGGTAGAATAGCTGCAACAGAAACCATATGGCCCCCACAAGCCTGAAATATTTACTATCTGGTCCTTTATAGGAAAAGAGGGCCAACCTCTGATCTCACACACGATATTCACTAAATAATTGGAGAAGAGCCAGAATGCATCGGCCCACCCCCCAGAAGGTCTATGCACATGAAATCTCCTCCAGTTTACTGTCTAAGGAATAAAGGATATGCCAGAGGTGAGGATGCCAGTGACAAAAAAATGACTCTGAATTCTTTCTTGAGGAGGTATGGTCAAGTCTATTGTCAAAGGTCATCATGTGAAGGGCCAAGTCTCTGCAGCTGACAGTCTTCTGAATCAGTCTATATGGTCCAGCTTTTCCCCTTTTCCTCAGGGGTTTCGGTTAGGTCTTTTCCTGAATTTCAGTATTTTCACTGTCACTTTTTTCAGTAACAAGACTTCACTGAACTCAAATAAAATAGTGGCAAAGTGGATGTTAAGATGATCGTGAAAATTCAACAGATGCCTGGACCCTAAGAAAGAGCTTCTTAGATGCAGCCACCCTAATTTCTCTCTTCTTGATATGAAGAATCCCTGATTCTTGAGCCAAATTGATCAGCTATTCAAGTGCAGCAGTGTGGAAATTCTACAATGCTGTAAAATGCCTCCAGAACATTTGTTGTCAATGTCCATTATACTTTCTCCCTCTTAAGAAAAATACTCTTTTTAGTAAGAATTCTAGTGTCACTACTTTGCCATAACACTAAACTATAAAGCCATTTGCAGAAACCCAGAACTTACTATTTAAACATAACTGTGGAATAATGCTAATTCTCCCCACATGATGTGGTACATATAGAATATCAAGATGTCATAAAAAAACAAATGGTAAAATCTGAATCTATTCTGAAAAAGAAAAAAAGAAATAAAAACAAGGTAGCCATGACAGATAATACTATATCAGTCTCTGGTAGCCAACAAAACTTACCAATTAACAATCCCTTTTTTGGTGGGAAATGGGGTGGGTTTTTTGGTTTTTTTTTTTCTCATTCAATATAATGTTTTCCTAACCATCATGTTAAATAGAATGACAGATTTTTAGTAATACACTGTATAGTCTCAAAAGACAATTATATGTAGGAGCACAAGAATAGAGAATAATTAGGCATGTGAATAGAGAATATTTGACCAAAATAATCCAGAGTCAGACAATATTTACTAAGTACTCATTGTTTTCTAAAGACTATATTGGTGACCTGAGAAAAACTGCACAAAGAAAGACTAACTAGCATATTTCACTTCAAGCAAATATGTATTATAATTCAGACATGTACTACAGATAAAATAGTGAGTTTTATTTTTCTTTGAAAAACATTTCTTTCTAAAATGATTTACTATATTCCTTGTTTAGAAAAATGAGCAACACTTTTATATTACTTTTTGATTCAACTCATAAAATTTTTCCTTTCACCTTTTTTGGATATTTTATGCATTAGGAAAATAGTAGACCCTAAAATACCTTTGAACTCGCAGTTTCAGAGAAAGGAAGAAGAAAAACATTAGGAAGAGTATTTACTTTTGCAGGCTGCAAGCAAGTCTGGCTCTCAGAACAAAAGGGAGTAATGGAAGGGATGTGGAGCATTAGTATAAAAGAAAAAATTCCTGGATCCTAGACCTGGTGATATTGAATACATCTACTAACATCCAAGCCTCAGGAGCTTGATCTGGACAAAAGAATAGAAACATACGACCCTGCCTATTTCAGAGAACTCCCAAAGGTCTCATATCCAAACACCATCGTGATGGGGATTGAGATTTTAACATATGCATTTGGGGTGGAAGTGAGAAATACAAACATTCAATCCATAGAAAATATTAAGAAAAAAACTACCAAATAGGCCTCCGGGGCCTTTCAAATCATATTAGATAGAGTGATTTATTTCATTTACTTATGCCTGAGGCTAATTCTAGCCTTAGGTCAAATGTCCAACATCTTTTAAATGGAAATACTCAACTTATTTGACAATGTCAATGTTTATTCTACTAAGTTGACTTTATACAGAAACTTTGTAGCTAAACTTCTTTGTGTTATAAAATTGGCCACAATGCAAAGGAACATTTTTATACATCAGTAGAAACGACAGAGTATAAACAAAAAGGAAGCAATTTAGTATACATGGAGAACAATTTAGCAATATGCATGAAGATTTTAAAATGCCCTCACCACTAGACCCAGACAGATGCTTCTGGCAATTTCTTTTATGGTCATATGTGCACAAGTGCACTGTTTTCATTTTTTCTTAGTCATCTTAATGAGTACAAAAATATTAATTGCAACATTATTTTAACAGCTAGGACTGGAAACAACGTAAATGATCTTCAACAAATTCTTAAGTACATTTTTATTTATTAATAATTGGTTAAATAAATTATATATGTTCAAACAACAGAATGCTCTGCAGCTTTTTAAAAATAATAATGCAGCACTCAAAACTTACAGGGAATAGCCTCTAAGATACTGGTAAGTGAAAGACAATACACAATGTTGCGTAGTATTCCACTGTTTGAAGGAAAAAGATAATATGTGCACGTGTGTTTGTGTACATGTATGTGCTTACACACTAAGACCATCTCTGGAAGAATTATATAAGTAAGGGATGATTATATAAGTATATATAAATAATAATATATATACTATTTATTTTATTTTAATTTTATTGTATTTTATATATTATTTTATTATAATTTATATTAATCATTAATTAAAATATAATTGTAAATACTATAAATAATAAATATAATAAATAAATAATACTATATCATTATAGAAGATGGTTGGCCTGGGGCAGGGAACTGGGAAGCTGGGGAGGGGGATGTGAGATCACATTTTACTATACACTCTTCTATTTATTTTGAATTTTGGTTCAGAAACACATATTACTCAAAGAATAACTTTTTCAAAATAAAGTTGGCAAATGGGGCTTCCTATTACAGTTTCAGATTACTTTAAAGACTGTTAATGACTGGAACATTTGGAAAATTTCACAACTACTAAAAAAATTCTATCACACCTTCTTTTACAGAAAATCTAGATTGTAACAGTTCTTAGTTTCCATGATGATTCCCTTTGTTTCCATTCTGGAATGCTGATTCTTTTAGAATGGTTGAGCTTCCAGATTAGATTCCAAATTACAATAGTTAAGCTTCCCGTTCATTTTCAACAGGGATTCACGAATTTTCCGACAGTCACAAACAGTCGAAAGGGATGGACAAAATTCTGCCAAGGCTTGCACTAGTTCCAGCATATGCGGGGACATCATAGAAAGGGGGTTCTCCTTAAAACTTGCTGAGATGACTACGGAAAACAAACGGAGGTAAGCTAATCCAGACAGACTCCCAGAATCCTGGCTGGGACTCAGTTCCCTCCAAGACCAGAGGAAGGTCATGGCAGGAATTATGCATTCCCCATTTTGCCCCCGCCATGGAGGTATGCCAGCATTTTAATTGGGGGCTAATGAGGAAAGAGACAGAAGATAAATGCAGGACAGCTCAGAGTTGGGGATGTTAATATCAATGGGGCAAGGGACAGGGTGCCCCAAGGCAGACAGATCAGATCTCTGGGTCCAGGCCGCCTGGTCTGATGTGCAAAGAAAAACAGCAGAAATCTCTAGGTAGCAGTGAAATACAGGTCTCAGGGAGAGGCAAGGTCTGAGGCCATTTGTGGCGAGTTTCAACCTGATTTAAATTTGGATCCTACCTGGAGCTCAGTGACCCTAGGAGGGGTCCAGCGGCTGGAAAGAAGAGGCTGGAAGATGCTAGCTGAGGCTCAGCAGCTCGCATGTAGACCTGTGCTGACAGCTGCAGCCCAGCAGAGTAGACGGCGGTTAAAGATGGAGGGGAGAGGCAGAACTGGGAAGAGCTCCCCTGGACACATGGGACCTAGAAGTCAAGCGCAAGACTGAGCCCAGACCTCAGTCATTAGGAGAAAAGTTTGAGTAATTTCTAAGTCATGATCCTTAACTCTCTGCTCCTTTTTATAGTTTTATTTTTCTTTGTCAGAGAATTCAATCTGAGGTACTCAATTATTATTACTCTACTAATTACTCTAGAGTGAGTATCTCCAACCCTGTTCTTACATGTGTTCTTCAGTACTTCTTCCCAAGGCTTGTTTGTTATTTTGTTTGCTTTATTCTCTGACAACAAACTAGACATTTGCTATGGGATGTCCTACTGTCGTTTTATTTTTATTTTTATTTATTTTTTTATTTATTCATTCGAGACACAGAGAGAGAGCATGAACAGGGGGAGAGGCAGAGGGAGAGGGAGAAGCAGACTCCCCTGTCGAGCAGGGAGCCCGATGCGGGGCTGGATCCCAGGATCCTGGGATCATGACCTGAGCCCAAGGCAGACGCCCAACCATCTGAGCCACCCAGGCGCCCCTTAAACTCAACATGTCTTAAGCCAAATGCAACATCTTCCTTTCCCTTCCTGTCCTCTCACCCTCCCTCCTTCCATTCTCCCCAACTCCTTTGTTCTGTCACCGGTATCTCCATTCCATCACCCAATTTCAAAATCAGACAGCCAGCTTTTCTGCTGTCTTCTTAAAAATGCAGAATCACAAAGTTCACACATTTGTTCAAATATTACATTGAATGCAAACTAGTGCCAAACTATGTCGTGGATATTAGCTCTACTTGGAAATACACTTTTCCTCTGTCCATTCCTTCCTATTTCCCCACCATGCACTCAAGATATTCATAACTTACGTATTCATTTATTGCAAGAGCTCCATACCAGGCCTCCATGACTCTGAGTTTTACTCTTTCTAATCTCTTTATATAAATTTTTAACCTGTCATTTCATGTAGCTGCTGCATTATAATGGTGGGCTGCTGAACTGCCTCCCTCTCCAGATTGTAAGCTCTTTCAGGGCAGGCTCACCTACCACTGTATCGCACTGTATCCCCAGAGCCTACTTTAGTATCTGAAGTATAATAGCATCCAAGAATATTTGTTTAATAGATTCTCAAAAACTCAGTGCCTCTCCATAACTGTTTGCATCAAACCTCTATAGCTCCTCTTTGCTTTCACGGTCCCTCATCATTTGGCCCAAATTTGTCTATTTCATCTTATTTTTCCCTGTCTTGCCACCTGTTCTTCTGCATTCCTCAGACTCATTTCCTCCCAGCCTTCTGACACCCATACTAATTCCCATCTTCACATGCTTCTCTCCCTTGTCTATTGCCTGAATGTGTCCCCTTCCCTCTCATTTGGAGGGCCTTGACTCTGCACCTGGCTGTGGCAGTTTTTCCAAACAAAGAGAGGGAGTGGGGGAAGAATGATTGCCATCCCTCTCCCCACCTCCCCCGAGGAGAATTCACTGGCCCCTCTGTGCTCCCAGGACCCGTGAAGGGACATTCTCTTTCTGTGCTCAGGTTTTGGCAAGCGAGTCAAGTCATCACTGATGTGAATGGAGTCACATGGCAGAAAGTAAAAACTGTCAGAGGCTACAAAGAGATCCTTCATTTAGCAGGGCTCCTGCAACACCCAAGTCCAGCAGGATGGCTGAGGGGAAGAGGGCAAGGAGGTTCACAGACTGTCAGATTTGCCAGAGGTTAGGGAAAGGACACAAGCATTCATGTGCTTCCTGCTTCTGCCAGCTGACCTGCTCCGTGGCTAAAAAATTGGGCATTTGGCAAACCTGGTTTCTTGTCTTCAATGGCCTTTCAACTTCCTCTGCATTGTTACTTTCTGAAAAACAAAAAGGCTGAAACAGCCCTTTAGGGATAATACAGACAAATCTTTTGAGGTGAGTGAAAGCAGAAGGTAAAGGCCACCAAGCATTCTAAACGTCCTTTACGTACAGCCCAAGGGGGCTGTAGCCACGTGCTGAATGTCCATCCCATCCTGAATATCCCATCCCCTTACCATAAACCACAAGTTCAATTGAGTTTAAAATTTTCATTATATGCCTTCTCGTGTGCCGAACCCTGTGGAAGGTTCTTAGGTATAGAGAGACATGGCTGCCCGATTCCTTCAGCATCTCAACACCTCCACCCATGAACTCAGCCACAGAAAGCTCCTTGCTACCGTGTTTGCCCCTCTGGTTCTTGCTGGAACCCACGTGTTCTTTGTGCTCTCTTCAAGCCACTTTCATAGAGATCTAGATTTTCTTATGTACCACCTACTTCTGTAGACTTGATATTTTGCATTCTTCATTTCTTCCTTAATCCCCAAAGCTCTCTTGGACCTTGCACCCTTATTTTCCTTTCCTCCGGGCATCTCCCACACCCAGATCTGGCTACGAAAATTCTACGTCTAGTGATGACTGCACAACAATGCAAATGTATTTAATGCCATTGCATTGCACACTTAAAAATATTTAATATGGAGAGAGAAAGACAAATACATGTATATGCTCTCACTTACATGTGAAATCTAAGGAAAACCAAATTCAGAGAGAGAACAGATTGGCAGTTGCCAGCTGCATGGAGTAGGCGGTGGGCAAAATAGGTGAAGAGGCATAAACTTCCAATTACAAGATACATAAGTCCTGGGATGTAATGTGCAGTATGATGACTATAGTTAACAATACTGGATTATATATTTGAAAGTAGCTATGAGTGTAGATCTTAAAAGTTCTCAACACACATGCAAAAATTTCATGACTATGTATAAATGGTAGATGTTCACAAGACTTATTGTCATGATCATTTCATAATATGTTTGTATATCAAATCATTATGTTGTACACCTAAAAAGGCAATGTAATGTCAAATTTATCTCAACTTAAATAAACAAATAGATTTTAAGTGTGCAAAAAAATACTTAATATGGTAAATTTTACAATTTTTTTTCTTTTTTAGTTTTACAATAAAAAAATAATCATGCCAGAGCCCCCCACCCCGGCCCTGGAAGCAGAGGTTACGTGCTGTGAAAGAATTCAGACTCTGGTAAAGGAAACACATCTCACATGTCCACTAATTCCATGGACATTCATTGACCAACTGCCAACATGCTAAAGAGCATGCGGGAACTAAGGATTCAGAGAAGACTGTGGAAGACATAGTTGTATTTTCATAAAGTTTCTATTCTAGCCTATGTAAGTTTTTGGTGAAGCACAGAGAGGAGGAGGAAGGAAATGAGGATGGATGGGGAAGGCAGAGGAATATTAAACAGAGGCCTCAGGCAGGGCAGCTGGTCCTAGAACAGTGGGTCAGAGTGTCCCCCGCATTGTCTCTTAGGCTCCCACCTGTCTTCTCCCAACACTGGTGGATGACCCTGCAAATCAGATCGCTAGCCCTCAAGCAACAGTGACAAGGCGATGCTGCCCAAGAGGGACTGCTGAGTCCCCGGTCTCAGGTCACGGCGCCAGAGGGAGCCAGCCCTCCCCTCTGGATGAGCAGTTTGCAAGCAGTCCTAAAATTAGCCACGCAGCTCAGCTGATGAGAGCTAGAGGGCTTGGGCTCAGTACAGCACCAGAGTGTAGACACCCACCGACCACATCGCTGCTTCTAGCTGCAGATGGGATGCAGGCCTTTAGGGTTTGGTAGGCGGATGCATTCCCAGCAGCAACAGATGGACCCTGACTTGACAACGGAATTCTAAAAAGTTTTGCCTTTTCCCATTTTGTGTTTAACTCTGGCTCCAAGAGACTCTTTTCATGGCTGTTTTCTGTAAATACATTCTCTGTAAGTCAGATTACTCACTTGTGCAGATGGAGGGCTGAGTGTGAACATGGAAGAATACTATTAGCCTGCTTTGCCTGTTAACAACAAAGACTGTTTCCCCAGAAAAGTGCTGCTGGAAGTCGGCCTGTCGGGACTGAAGCATCCCTCCCACAACACTATGCATATATGTGGCATAAGCCCAGTCCAGCTTCTTGGGTCCCCTTGCCCGCAGAGGCCTGCTGAGGAATCCTGGTCTTCATCTGGTTAGGAATGGCGAGGGCTGGAGCATTCTCCCACAGAGGCAGGCCCAGCCCTGAACCTAAGCAGGGATTCCCGGGGGCCCGAGAGACCCCGTCAGTAGTATGGTCTGGGAACTGGGCCTGCAGAAACACAGGGGTCTCCATTTTTGCCATCAAAACTTGTGGTGCCAGAAGGAGCTGTAAAGATTTTTTAGTTCCACTCCTTCATTCCCCAGATGAGGAATCTGAGACCCTGTGGGAAGAAGTGACCCGCCAACAGAGAGACAACCTGTTCTGTAACTCAAGACTCATTGCTTCACGATTCAAATTTTCATCTAGAAAACTGGATCTAAAAAATTGAGTTTATATCCATGCCAACAGTTAAAGTTCTATTATTCTTTTATAACAAAACAAAAAGTCTTACAGTAAGATCTCCTTGGTTAGTTCTCTAAAATCGAAGAGGTGGAGGAATTATATCAAAGGCATTTTTCTGGTTTCAGAATATAGCCTGAAAATTATAGGTCCTTTTATGAGGATTGTATTAAAAAACATTAAAAAACAAAAGAAGGCTAGTTCACTTGAGCCATCTAGAGACTGGGGGGTTTGCTCTTTGGGGGTGAAATGTGACCCAGAGCCTGCACTCCGAGTCCAGAGACTTTGGATGAAAGTGGTGACGTTGCGTCCCTACCCCCATCACGGTGCGCATCTTCCCACCCATCTTCCCAGTAAGAGCTTCGTCACAATCATGACCACGCATACACTGTGGAGCTAAGCAGCATTAGTTATGATTGTATTTTTTGTTTCTTAGACTATTTTTCCCCCTTAGTTGACTCTTTTTTCTCCTTCTTTGGGCATCGAAATCACAGACTGAGTCTTTCCACACCCTGAAACAGCTCTGTAAAATGCCTTTCAATTCAGTTTTCTACGTGGATAAATCAGTCAGATAACCTACCAATTCCATTTTTCCCCTAGAAGCATCCCTTGGGGAGCATTTTAGGTCAGACTTTGTAATGATTTAAATTCCTCCCAGAGAAGAAGAGTGAGGACCTATAAACCTCTCTTCTGGGCCTTGCATCAGAAGCCTCCTTTTTAGAAAAGCAATGCCATGATGTTTGAGTTCTAGGGATACTTTTTCTCTGGTCTTCTAGAAAAATGATGTTGGAAGAAGCAAAAGTTCTCTAGTGACCTAGAGTTCATTTGGCCTAAGACCACATGAAGTCCCCTGAGTTATGTGCCCATGGGGTTGTAACAGAGAGTGTGAGGGCTTCGTGTCTGAAGGAATCCTGCCACCTGTCAGCTGTCACCAAGGGCACATCTCTGAGCCTCCAGCCCTCAGTCTGTGCAATGGAGTCCATAACACTATTCCAAACACCTATAAGATAATAAAATATCAAGTCACCTACTAGAGAGCCAGATACACAACTGATACTGAATTGAAAAGCATGAACTTATGCCTTCTGATTTAGCTTTCTGGTAACACGGGCCCAAGGTGACTTAACATTCACATGGCCCTCTTAAGAATACGGATTCGGGGGGCGCCTGGGTGGCTCAGTTGGTTGAGCGACTGCCTTCGGCTCAGGTCATGATCCTGGAGTCCCGGGATCGAGTCCCGTATCGGGCTCCCTGCTCGGCGGGGAGTCTGCTTTGTCCTCTGACCCTCCCCCCTCTCATGTGCTCTCTCTCTCTCATTCTCTCTCTCAAATAAATAAACAAAATCTTTAAAAAAAAAAAAAAAAGAATACGGATTTGGATTCCTCAGATATATGGAATGTGCCACATTCTGAAACTTCATCTTCTAAGAACTATCCAGTGGCGAGCACAACGGTTTGGGGGGATGTGAATGCCAGGGTTAGTGGTGGTTCTGCCAAAGCTTTATTTACAAGAAGTCCAAATAGTCATGATTGTTTCTTTGAGAGCCATTGATCCAAGAATATACACCTGAATGGAAGAGTAAAACACTTATCCAATCTCCTTTATCATCAATATCCATCAATATGAAACAGCCGCCCATGAGATAAACATACGGGAAATTTAATTTGCAATGCCAAACAAGAGGTCAACATTATCTTTAATCACCTATTCAGCTTTTCATCTACTATTTCCATCTTTATGACATGTCATGGAGGCCCAAGCTGAAAGGGACTGTCTCCCTTAAATTTCCTCTGACCCTCAAAACCTGTTTCTAAATCTGTATCTGAGTCTCAAATGGAAAATTTCTGGTTATGAAGCTGGAACTTTCAAATGGAATGAGGCTCTAATTCCCAAACCAGCCCTCTTGATGTGGGAACATGTGGTGTGCTCTGCTCACATGATTTTCTGAGCCATTTTACTCCAACCATAGAAACAAGCCAGAGACAAGACAAGCCCGGCCTTCCCGCTCTGTGTTTGGCTAGGGAACTGGTCATAGTGCTCCTGGTTAGAAGGAGCTTGACAGAAAGTCAAACCAATTCACTCAACACTAGTAAGAAACTATATTAAATGGAACTCAGAAAAGCCTTCCTAAAATCTATTATGTCAAAATGATTAATGCAGCAATGACTTTTAACACATAAGGTCACCAAACCTCTTGGCCCTCTATAAAAGTTGTGACCAAAAAAAAAAAAAAAAAAAAATTATTGTGGGTCTCTACCTACTTCAAGCAGAGAATTTAGATATGGGATTTTTCTATCAGCCTGGACTCTAGCATTCTTTTATTAACATAGTTGTAATAGGAAATTAAACCAAATGCAGAATCCTAATAGCATTTTATATGGCAGGCAATTAGACACATAGAACGATGAAAGGATAGTGAACCTGAATCCAAGGCCTGCTTGGCCATTTCCCCAGCTCTGTAACCTTGGGCAAGTATTTCAACTTCTCTGTGCTTCAGCTTCTTTGCCTGTGAACCAATAACATCTTCCCGACACAGAATTGTCTTAAAGATGCAACCACCAGATGCTAGAAGTGAAAGCAATTTGTAAAATGTAAAAAAGCTCAATCCTAATTTAAATATTATTACTGTATTAAATGAGTCCAAAACAAATGTATTCCTTCGTGAGCATACAATCTATTTTCTATTTGAGATGGCACGAGCGAGGAAGGCAAACATTTAAATAGATCTTTATCTCTATTTTGAGGCTCCTCGGACCATACGACAGCATCGAGATGATATTCACCGAAACCCTGCACATCCAGCACCCTGGACCACACCAGCAAGATCTTGGGATCTACCTAGAAAGTTAGCTGATCTCACTTGAGCCTATAGTGTGTTCCCCTTTAATCCTGCACCAGCATATTACACAATGACAGCCAAACTTACTTCTCGGTTCCTCCTGCTCAGAAAGGGGCTGTGCCTTTGTAAAGGTTTTACATCCTATGCTACACCTGGTACATGGTGACTGCTCTTTTTACTTGTGCTTTCGTGATGGCAAGGCAATTTTTCTCTCACCTAGTTCAGTTTCCCGATTTGTAACTGAACGCTCAAGAGTTATGTTTCTATCTGTCTCTCAGTCTTTTGGGTCTCCCCATTGCTTTGTCTCTGCTTCTTAGTCTGTCTCTCTGTATCTGTCTCTTTGTAAACATGTAAACGGATACGCAAATACACACACCATAAACAGATACACATACACACACACACACTCAAATACACGCACACACCTGTTGATCCAATCCTTCAGTGTCCTGATCTCAACTCTATGTTTTCCATGTAAAATTTCTGACTTAGCATCCGCTGAGCCCCAATTTATGATATGACATTCTTCAGTTCTTCCCAGGCACTTTTCGACCGAAAGCTCTGGGTTATTTTGATTGTTGTGTTATCTGCACACAGACACCACAAAAGAAATTACTCACTCCTGGAAAGAGATGCCAAAACCCTAATTTAAAAACATCAAATGAGTAATTCCCAAAGCATCATTTCTCCTCCAAACCCAGAACATTTTAATTACCTCGAAATAAACAAAGAGCCTTGCAAGGCTAACTCAAATTATTTATTCAGAGTTCTCCATCTTCTATATGCTAAGGATTTCCTCCTGCCTCAAGTTCTTCACGACTTGAGCCTCTGTTTACCCTACCACCCATGTGGTAAAGAGCCTGTTGAAAAGGGGAAGTAAACTTTGCACTCATTACTAGACCTAAATTGCCATGAGGGCTAATGTGAGTCCAGAAATAAGCAATGACCCATCTCTTCAATTGTGCATCGGCTGGGCCAAAATGGTCAGGCTTCCTGCCTTAACTACATATTTAGTTGTGATAAGGAGTGAAGAAAAGCAAACAGCTTGAAGGACTAAAGCCATACTCTTTCTATCAAGCAATTTCTGCCCTCAGTGTTGCAGTCTGACAAGTGTTTCTCCCTTGCCAGAGGAGGCGGATGACAACAGAGGCACAGGGGGCTGTAAACATTTCATCTGCAGCAACGGGGAAGGAAGACCTGTAGTTGGAGTGGTTCGCAAACAGGCATCCAGCTTAACCCCAAACTACTGGTTGCAAACAAAGACTTTCATGTCCCTCAAGGAGTGACGAGACAGCAGAGTGCCTGTTGAGCCCCTGCTACTCAGAAGCAAGTGTATACTGGAAACTGCCTGTGGAATGTTTACCAGTCACACGCATAAAAGCGAGGACATCATCCCTCTGTGCCATCCACAGTCCTCTCTAACGGGCCAGTGCCCTGAGACCCAATACACTTCTCCCAAGCCCTTTAAACTGGCCTGGCTCAGGGGACGAGCAGGAATTTGGGCCCTTCCCATTTTCAGCAATGAATAAGACACTGCTTAAAATCTCATTTATAGGGGTGCCTGCGTGGCTCAGTCGTTAAGCATCTGCCTTCGGCTCAGGTCATGATCCCAGGGTCCTGGGATCGAGCCCCACGTCAGATTCCCTGCTCGGAGGGAAGCCTGCTTCTCCCTCTCCCACTCCCCCTGCTTGTGTTCCTGCTCTTGCTGTGTCTCTCTCTGTCAAATAAATAAAATCTTTAAAAATAAATTAAAAATAAATAAATAAAATCTCATAAAGACAAAACTATTTTAACTGAAAGATTAGTATCTTCAATTTTGAACAATTTTCAAGTTATCTCTCTTAATATTTCTTCCTTGCTCTTCTTAGTCTCTCTTTCTGGAATTCTTAAGATATTTGGGTGGGGGGGGCTGCTTTTCTCCAGGTCTCTCAACTTTTCATACTGTAAATCCCTTTATCGGCCTTCTAGACCATTCCTTCAGCTGTATCTTCTAACTCTTAACTTGCTCTTCAGCCATGTCTACCAAAACTGGGACAAGGGTGAGGCAAGTGTGGTGTCCAGGGCACACAATTTAAGGAGGCACTTACTCTCAGGCTTGTACAAGTTCAAGGTCTGCATCTGATAGTGAGTGCCTCCTTAAATTGTGCAGGGGGTGGGTGGGGGGGGGCTGCCTTACTCCCCACCCACTTCCTCCCTTGCCTCACCCCAGTCCTGGCCCAGATATCTAGTTTATAGCTTTCCTTATCAGCTACAATGTTGATTTCAATGAGTACACTTTCCATCTTTAAGGTTTCTAGATTAATAGTTTTAATACCTTACTGTTCTTGATAAATACTCTTGTTCTCATTCCCTCCTCCACTTATTTGATGATTCCAAAGTACTTATTTTAACATATTTTTATATCACACCATTCCTTTTAGTTCCCTGTGTGTGGAATCTATAGATTATACAGAACTCTCTTCCCTCATGCGTAGAGTCTATATAGATTGTTCGATCTAACTATCCTCATGACAGACATTTTCGTTGTATACCTTGTAATTTTTGTTTGGAAGCTTATCTTGCTCTGGAGTTTTTTTCTGGTGGACTCCCCTGCCTGTCCAGTGGTTTTAGGGTTGGTTACCTTACTCTGGCATTCCAGATGTTCATCACCAAGCCAAGATGTATTTACCTTATCCCCAGCCACGACTGGTAGCGCCACACTGAGGGCCCTGGTTAGATGCAGCAGGGCCTGATTCTCACCCAGATGTCTATTCTCCATCCCAGAATCACAGGCAGGCAGGATCGAGCAGTAGTTAGTAGAATCTGTCATGTCCACTGGCTTAATGAGCTGTAAACACTGATCTCAACTTATTCTGGGAAGCCTAGCTCAGATGTTCTGCCTTTCGTGGGACAAGCAAAGTCTTCATCAAATGATCTGTGAAGCTCAGCTCCACTCTTTGTATGTAGTATCTGTTTCTCATGAGCCAATTGCCTTTAGCCTCTGTTCCCCACTATAGGGGTTTCTGTTCCTTCCAAATCATTAGATCTTATCCTTTTACATTTTAATGTGACTGTGTTTATCAAAAATAAAGGTAAACATGGGCGCCTGGGTGGCTCAGTTGGTTAAGCGACTGCCTTCGGCTCAGGTCATGATCCTGGAGTCCCGGGATCGAGTCCCACGTCGGGCTCCCTGCTCAGCAGGGAGTCTGCTTCTCACTCTGACCCTCCTCCCTCTCATGCTCTCTGTCTCTCATTCTCTCTCTCGCAAATAAATAAAATCTTTAAAAAAATAAAAATAAAGATAAACAAATTTTTGTTTTTCTTTCTCTTTTTAAAAGTGAGAAAGAGGGTAACGTAGGTGAGAGAGCAGATAGATCAACATAATGAGGAAAACTATAATTTATCATGAGTGCTACCCTCTCATTGCAGGAGTAACGGAGTCCCAATCAAGTGTTTCTTGGACAACTATAGTCGCAAACATGAAGGCAGCTCCAGACTCAGAGTGGATAAACATGAGTTTTTATCATTCTACTCTGTTAAGAGCCAAGGAGATTATGTATGTGCTCATTTTAACATCTTGAGGAGAAATGTAAATGCAAATGTTAATATACAGATTTTATCACAGGGAAAATCTAAATTTTAGTTGGAAAGTTCTAGAGTAATTTTGGTCTTAGAAATAAAGACCTGCCTTCTTTCTGGAAGCCTGATGTAAGCCTTGGCGATTATAAGTTTGGGCTTTCACCAGGGGTAGGACCCACCTGTTCTCCCCTTCCATCACCACACCCTATGTGATTTATAGTTGTTTTCACTTTTCCCTCTGATTTACTGGCTGTGAGACTGGAGCACATAGGCCCATAGAGCTGAGCCATGTTTGACACATAATCTTGTCAGGACCACAGTGTACCTCTATCAATTTCCTGCTTTTGATATTAGTTATCAATTTCCTCATGAAAACGGTCATTAAAGTAACTTATCTAACAAGACATATACAGACGCTCTAAGCTAAAATTTATAAAATTCTGATGAAAGAAATTAAAGATCTAAATAAATGGAAAGATACGCTGTGATCATGGATTGGAAGACTCATTGTAGTAAAGAGATCAATTCTCCCAAAATTATTTTATAGGTTTAATGCAATTCCTATCAAAATCCCAGCAAGATTTTTTATAGGCATAGAAAAACTTATTCTAAAATTTATATGGGAAAGAAAAGAAACATTTCAGAATGGCTAAACTAATTCTGAAAAAAAAATTAAGTAGAAGAAATCATGGTACCTGATTTTAAAATTGTGTAGCTATAGTAATCTTTAATAGTTACATAGCTTAATAATAACTGTGTGCTATTGGCAAATGAACAGAAACATAGTTCAATTGAACAATATAGAGAACCAAGAAATTTGGTTGATTTTCTTTCCAATGATTTCCAGTGGTTAACTTTCTTTACCGTGGTACAAAAGCAGGTCAATGAAGGCTGGATAGTTGTTCCAACAAACTGTTGGGACCCATGTAAACTAAAAATGAACCTTATACAAAAATTAATTCAAAACGGATCATAGATTTAAATGGAAAACATAAAACCATAAACCTTTTTGAGGAAAACAATAAAATCTTCAGAAGCTAGGACTAGGTGAAGAGTTCCTACGTATAACATCAAAAACATAATACATAAAAGAAAAATTCATAAATTGGACTTCATCAAAATTAAATCATTTGTACCATAAAGGATTCTGTTAAGAGGACAAGAAGACAAGCTAAAGACTGAGGGAAATATTTACAAAACCATATATCCATCAAAGAGCTAGTTTCTAGAACAAACTTGGTACATACAAACAATGGAATACTACTTAACAATAAAAAGGAAGGAACTCCTGATTCACAACTTGGATGGACCTCAAAGGGATACATACTGCATGATTCAATTTGTATAACATTCTTGAAATGACAAAACTACAGACATAGAAAACAGATTAGTGGTTGCTGGGGGACACAGACAGGAGGGGGGTGGGTGCAAATACAAAGAGGGAGCAAGAAGAAGTCCTACTCGAACCATGAGAGACGATGGACTCTGAAAAACAAACTGAGGGTTCTAGAGGGGAGGGGGGTGGGAGGATGGGTTAGCCTCGTGGTGGGTATTGAGGAGGGCACATGCTGCATGGAGCGCTGGGTGTTATGCACAAACAATGAATCATGGAACACTTCATCTAAAACTAATGACGTAATGTATGGGGATTAACATAAGAATAAAAAAATTTAAAAAAACCCCAATAAGATTTCTCTTTCAAATTAATAAAACTCATTCAAAAGAAAAAATAAATAAATAAAGAAGTCCTACTATGGACATGATGAAGATTACACAAATCTATCTGTGCGATAAAATTTCAAAAAGCTACAAATGCACATGGACACACATATAAATGAATGCAGATTTTTAAAAACATGGTGAAAATGGTGTTCGTTTAGGCTAGTTAGCAATCATGTACCTATGTCCATTTCCTGCCTTTGATATTGTACTGCAGCTACATGTGATGTGGCCATTAGGAAAAGCTGAGTGAAGGGTGCACCAGACTATTACATTTGCAGCTTTTGAGTCAAAATTAAAAGTTCAAAAAAATTAGTGGCTTAAAACAACAATCATTATGTCTAGCACACAATTCTTAGGAGCTGGCAATTCAGGCTGGGATCAACTGAGCCGTTCTTCAGCTACCCTCAGCTCCAATTATTCATGCCTTGCAGTTAGCTGCCAGTCAGCTGGGTATCTCTGTTTCCAGGGTGGTAGCTGGCTGGGACGATGGGGGCCACTCTGCCACTCATCTCTCCTGTTCAGCAGGCCAGCCTCAGCTGGCTTACATGGCGGTGGTACAGGGTTCCAAAAGTAGCAAGAGAATAAGGTTCAATGTGCAAGCACTTTACAAGTCTCTGTTTGCATCAAGTTGCTACAGTCCCATTTTGCAAAACAAATCCAAACCAAATTCCAAGGGTGGGGAAACTGACTCCAGCCATAGTGGGAGAAGATGCAAAATGTTGTGGCTATTGTTTTTTGAACTTACTTTATACTTCGAAGTATCAGAGAGAGAAACTGACTTGGAAGGCCAAGACTTCCTTTCTCCGATTTGCCATAGACCACTTCTCATACTTTGCAGTCCTGAATAATAGTAAGTGCATGAAGAATAGAAATATTTTCTGGAAGCATCCTCAAGATGGAGCAGAAAATTTCCCAACCACAGAGACTTATGCCATAGATTCAAAAGGTCCTAGATGAAAACTATCTAGGTCAGGCCTAATCAAAGTGAGGCTAAAGAGGAGAAATGACGAAAAGCTCCTTGAAGGTTAGGACTGCGTCTGAGTTTCTTGGTACTCCTCACGGGCCTTAGATCAACAGTGGATGCTCCTTCGATGTGGTTATTAAGACTGAGAAACACCCTATTACCTGGCCCTGGCCCGATTACCAGTCCTGGCCCAATTACCATTGCCCCTCTACCAGGGAAACTAGCACAGGGCAGGTCAGAGAACAGGAATCTTCTCTGGGCTGGGAATGCAGTTTGGGTTTTTCCTACTTTACACTTCTTTAATATATAGTTTCAAAGTATTTGCACGAGTAATTCCTGGGTTTAGGCAAATCATGGAAATGATGGCCTGATGAAAATAAGGCTCAGACCTCTCCACCTTGAGTCCAGAACTTAGACATCCAGCAGCAGACTGACCTGACAGCCAACAAGCCTGGCCCGTAGCAAGGCCTTTTCCCCTTGGACCTTTAGGTTTGTCCAGAACTCAAAGTTCAACTCAGATGATACGAGACAAATTCTCAGTCCTACTAGGAACTCCCCCCCCCCCACCCCGTCCCAATAGGGAAAGATTTTGGATTGTGATGTACCACCTATCCAAAATTCCCTTTCCCCTGGTCATTGTGTAAATGCCTTCACCCAAGTAAATGACAGTTTTATTCATTGGATAATAAGTTAGCCCAAGATTCTTTAAGAAAAAGCTTAAGTTTGAAGAAGAAATGCCTCTTCCCCAGAGCTGCAAAAAATTCCAGGGATTTTCTGAGACTATAAAGTAAGGACCACACTGAGAACAAACAAAGAACCAAAAAAAAAACGTCCCCTCTCAGGGGAAGTCTCCTCTGAGCAGCCCGATTTGTACTGCAGTCTCTCGGGCCTTCCAGACATTACAGGGTAAATGAGACTGATCCAGCCTGTGTGCAAGAATGCCTTTCTAATGAATCGCATGTCAGGCGGGTGCCAATGTGTAAACGACAGGCAGGGAGCCACCAAAAGAATAACACTCTACAAAGACAATTCCACACCTCGGGATTTGGGATTTCATCAAAGGAATGAAAATAGTGCATATGAAGTACTCTGGAAGATGGAGCTGGTCTGAATGACTTTATTATAATATCCAGATCCTCGCTATTTATCAGAAGTGTTCCTGTTTCTGGGCCATTGCCCATGGCATCACCCAAAGTATTTTGTTGCTAACATAAGGCTTGTATCATTATCATTATAAAAGCATTATAATGATAATAATAATAATCTTATATAGTATTGAAGCTTTATGGCTTGCCTAGCATTTCTTATGCAGTATTTTATTTGCTACCCCATAACAACCCAGTTGAATAGTCAGGACACTATTATTAGCTGCATTTTACAAACGAGCAAACTGAGGCTCAAAAGTCAAAGGTCAGACACCTGCCAATGACAGAGGCTGATCTACCGATTATAGATGCAATGCCTCCTTATCTCCCTGGGATATCCCAGGGATATCCTCCTGATCTCCCACCCTGCTGGAATTCAACCAAAGGGGATATGTGTTGAAAAGCTATTTCAGATACTGAAACGGATGGCTACTATTCAAAATCGAGAATCAGAGGACACAAGAGCCAGTTTGAAGGAGATCCCACAGGCCAAATTTGGCACAATCTGAACACCAAAACAAACGATAGTGATAGATTATGACACAATGAACAAAATTAGAATCCATAGGTCCATACTTAAAATTATTAGTTAATTAATTAGTTTAATGGGGGTAAAGAGAAAGCTCTTCCTGACTGTAGACTTCCAAGTAAGAACTATGGAAAGGATGAGACGGTTAAAAAGAAATAAGTAGAAAGCATTAGCAGATGCTCAAACTAAGCAGGAAAAAGTTTTATGAGAAATAGGACATTTACATGGTATCGAAATATTTTTCCCACAAGTTACTTATTAATTACAAAGGAAAAGTGTAACTTTACAGTTACTGGCCAGGCACCACCTTAAGCACATGATCCAAGTTAACATCCCAGGACCAAGAGACAGTGACATCATGTTTCTCCTGATGTGCTGTCCTGTGAAAGACATATCACTTCAATGGCATTCTGGTCAACAAAGTAGAACTGGAGTCTAATCTGGATAAAACACCAGAAAACCCAAATTGAGGAGCATTCTCCAAAATAGTGTGGGTACTCTTTTAAAAAGTCAAGGTCAAGAATGACTGAGGAAATGTTCCAGAGTAAGAGTGACTAAAGAGGCACAAGAATAAATGCCATGTGGGATCCTGGGTTGAATCCTGGCCGGGCTGGAGAAAGAAGCTCCAAAAGACATCATTGAGACCACCGACACATTCTGAATATGGACTATGGATTTTTTATTCTAATACTGTGTCTATGTGTTAAGTTTCCAGATTTTTATATTTATATTTTGCTTATGTAAAAGACTGCCCTTGTTCTTAGAAAAAAAATACTGAAATAGTCAGGGGAAAAGCACACAACGTCTCCAACTTATTCTCAAATGGTACAGAAAATGAGAGAGTAAGCATTGGTTCTTGGAGGGCAAAAAATTCTTAGTACAATGGTATAAACAGATATACAGTTAATCTGAGTTCTTAAATTTTCATGGGGGTACATGATTAGAAAAAAAATGCCTAAAATGTCTCCTTGAGGGAGTGATAATGAAAAAAGAAAAAGGGAGAGAGAGAGAGCATTGGGTGGGGAGAGAGAGAAAAAGCAAATGTGGATCAGTGTAAAGGAAAGATAAAAAAGACTCCCTTCCTCTTAGGTTTAAGAATCTTCAGATTAAAAAGTTACAAGAAAAAATATTTATATTTAGAAACAGAGCATCAACAAAAAAGTAGGAATAACACGCTGGCCCAAGGAAAGATCTACATAGCTATGCAAATGATTTTCATCATTTTTACTCTATTATAACACACTGCATATGTGTCATTCATTTATGCCCTCTGTCCCATGTGGTTGTGTGACATCTTATGTACGGTGATCTTGTCTTCTCACTGCTTGGAGACAATAGTGGCTCAATAAGGCCATCTACTTTTTTTTTTTTTAAGATTTTATTTATTTATTTTGACAGAGAGAGACACAGTGAGAGAGGGAACACAAGCAGGGGGAGTGGGAGAGGGAGAAGCAGGCTTCCCGCCGAGCAGGGAGCCCGACGCAGGACTCGATCCCAGGACCCTGGGATCATGACCTGAGCCGAAGGCAGACGCTTAACAACTGAGTCACCCAGGTGCCCCAGGCCATCTCCTTTTTAAGGAAAGGATTTTATATGGAAGAAGGTGACGTGCTTCATGAAGGAGAGAACAAAATAAAGGTTGCAACAATAGCAGGTAGGATCCAGGTTAGAATGCAAAAAAATACTTTGAGAATAAAATAGTTGGAATGTAAGTTACTGAGTTGGTTGTGGAATATTCTCTCACGGAGACCTTGAATATATTAAGGATATTTAAGAATATTATCAGGCACATATCTATAGAAAGGTGGTTCAGGGGCGTCTTAGTCCATTAGAGCTGCTATAACAAAACAGTGTAGACTGGGTGGCTTATGAACAACAGAAATTTCTTTCTCACAGTTCTGGGGGCTGAAAAGTGCAAGATCAAGGTGCAGGCAGATTCACTGTCTAGAGACAGCCTGCCTTCAATTAATGGCCGTGTCTACTTGTGGTGTCCTCACATGGTGGAAGAGACAAGCTAGCTTGTGGGGTCTCTTATAAAGGAGCCAATCCCACCCATGAAGGCTCCACCCTCATAACCTAATCACCCCCAAAGGCCCCACCTCCCAACAACATCACTTTGGGAGTCAGAATTTCAACATATGAATTGGGGTGGAGGACGCAGGCATTCAGGCCATAGCAAAGGGCAAGGAGTTGGGTTAGAAGAGTCTTTCACTCATTTGTTGATGCCCAGTGGGCGAGGCAGTTTGTTGGCCCAAAACCAAGCAAGACACGGATTTTAAAAAGTCAAGGTCAAGAATGACTGAGGAAATGTTCCAGAGTAAGAGTGACTAAAGAGGCACAAGAATAAATGCCATGTGGGATCCTGGGTTGAATCCTGGCCGGGCTGGAGAAAGCAGCTCCAAAAGACATCATTGCCTTCAGTGAACTTGCCAACTAACGAAAAGGTTATTTTAGGATTCGTCTCCCAGTATAATAGTATCCTGTCATCTTATATCACATGTCCAGTCTTTACAACTTTTCCCTACCAGGCTGCTGTCATCGTCATAGAAACACCTGCTTTTCCATCCTGCTCCTGCTGTCGCTGCCCAGCTACCTTGGCAAACCATTTTCTAACCACCGGGGACAGCACCGCACCACAACACATAGGAAGTTTGCATTCTTCCAGCACCCAGGTATGCTGAGATGGTGAACGGCTCCCCCACCCCCAGCCCCGGGCCACGCAACGGTCGTATTGCTAGGATCACCTGACGACCTGCCCAAAGGCCCAAAGTGCAAAACTGACTCTTGCCACCATTTCCTGGCCATTGGATTCCCTCACTTGATTAATTAACTTAAAATTGCCTCTTGATGGCAAGCCAGACTTCTGTTTCCAATTTCCTCCTGTGTTGGAAAGTAAATAGGCCTAACCACATTTTCGAGTCCTTGTGCATGGGTCTTTTGTGCTTATAACAAACCAGGATCCACTGGAAGGCATCTGGGCCACTGCCAAGGTAGGTATTTGATTTCTTTGTTGTCTTTCTGTATAACCTAGCTAACCACAACCCCTTTCCACCATTCCTCAGCAATGTGCTTTAACTAGAGCCAAGAGCCCATCCTACAAAATGAATAAGATAAAAAAAAAAAAAAAAAGGAGGAAATAAATAAAGAAGAGGCCATGGAAAAAATTAGGGTTTGTGAATATTACCCCATACATCACATCTTCTTTTTACATTTTTCTTTCATGACTTCACAAAAACATCTAGACTCAATGCATAGTCATATAGAGGAATAACTCCCAGGGTTTCCCATTCTTTCCTCCACACCCAAGAAGATTGTAGGATTATAAACATGAGGTAAATTCCTGGGATCCTATTCCTTGGGGCATATCCCTGAGTTTTGACGTTGGGGTTGGGAAGTAGGGGGGGTGGGGTGGCAAATGCCTATGAGGTTTGAATGACTGCCCAAAGAGAAGCAGATGGCATTAGCAGGCCTGTGCCCAACACATGATTTGTTTATCTCCATGCCACTCACTTTCTCCCACACCCTAGAAAAAAGAATTAAGAATGAGTCTCTGCTCCTTCAAGAAGTGAATTTTCCAGGACAAGTCTTCCCATATGGAGAGGATAATGGCACCAGGCCAGAGAGTGCAAGATGAAGAAGGGCTCAGGCTGTTTCACATTTTCTCTGTCAATGGGTTTCAAGTGTTCTGGTGGACACTCTCTTCATTCTCCTCCCCATAAACTCTCAACTCTACTCACCACTACAGATATTAATGCATTCTCTTCAAATCCCCAAATAGTGAGAATAGCATGAACATAGATCAGCACAAAGGCAAAAAATATGGGGCATGTGCTGGGAAGAGCAAGTAGTTCAAATAGAGAAACAAGACATGAGGGCTGGTATTAGCAAGTGAGAATGGCCGGGAGCGTGGGGTCAGATATATAGGCCATGAGCATCAGGCCAAAGGGTTTAAACTTTATTTGGTAATTGGAAAAGATTAACTATTACAAGATAAAACTGCAAAATTAACCAGTTTAGAAGCCAGTGCCACATCAAGAAAAGAGAGACAGCCAAACATGAGAATTAGTAGAATAAGAATGCTTCACCTCAGGGATGGATTCCTGTGGCCAAACATCAGGAGCCAGGCATAAAGGACAAATGAGAAGCCTGTATGAATCTTTATCTGATAGAAAGACACTCATTAGTTCTTAGAAAGAGAGCAAACATTCTAGGAGAAATCATGCGAACTGTTACATGCCATTAGGTATCGCAATGGGAAAAATCTTCAACATTTTTAGTCACAAACACAAATGCACAGTCACGAGGCCGCACGGTTCTTTCTTGTACGTTTAATGCACCCTCAGAACAGTAAAGCGTAATTTAAAGAAGATAGCTCTGTTGGGGGCTCGGCTAATATGACTCACATCTGATTTCTGATCTTTCCCGATCATCAGGCAATGATTAACCTGATATACCTGGGAAAATACACGAATAACACATCTTTCAGACTCTTTCTATCTAACACCACTTTTGTTAGCTATTCGTTAAGGAAAACGGATATAGTGTCTCCCTGGTGAGGACTCCAAATTGGGTAATAGACATTATTGATTCAGGGAACATCCCTGGTTTTAGATAGGGTGCCCATACATAAACTAGGTTCTCTCCCGGTTTATGCATGCTACGCTATTATAATTATATGTACCTCTTCCTTTCACTCTCAAAGCTACCCCAGTTTAGGTGATAAATTATGTGGTCAACCCTTGATTTAAATATCCAATGAGGAGAAGGTAGGTTGCCACATAATTCTGTAAGTTCAGAAGCGAAATTATCTTCTAACTTGGAATGCAAGTCACCTTCACAAGCAATTTCTAATTTGATGGCTATTAAAGGATTTGCTGAGACCGAAATTCATCAGATCATGTCCGTGAGCCCAGGGCTAGGACTTACGGGACTCTGTGTCCTCATCCTCTAGCATAGCCCCATCACATCACAAGCATTTAATGAATGAATTAGTTGCTTATCGATAGACATGACACGTGACATAACTCTCCCTTCTTGGAGAACTACTGAAACGACCACCACATAATATAAACTATTACATACATTTACGATTTAGATGCTCTCCTTCTTTCTTTCCCAATTTCTGCCGAAAAAAATATTAAGTACTGTACATCCAATTTATAACCTCTCTTCTAGCACACCTACTGGTGTCTACCAAAGACATTCATCCTCCAGAATTCAGTCCAACTCACCAAACTTAGAAGTTAAGCCTCCAGGATGTCGCAGTGAACCCACTGAGAGTGTTATTTCCCACAGAGCCAAAGCCATCTATTTTTCATTCTGCCAAACCAGCCAATATTTCCAACATGAAATATCCATAATGCAGGAAATTCCAGTCTTAGGACTCAGACATGAATAGCCCCAGCAATTATTGTTAAATAGCATGTGTCAAGTAGTTTTTTTTTTTCCCCTGTTGGAGGTAAACAGTACGGCATGTACGTTGTGGCTCACAGAGGCAATGGAACTCTACTATGTTATTAGATCCTGAAAGTAAAGAGAAAATCTAAAAACAGTCCATTTAAAAGGATTATTTTTAACTCTGATTTTGCATACAATTTAGAATCATATGAATAATTACTGTGCTCATACTTCAGGAATTATTTTTTTTTAAGATTTTATTTATTTATTTGACAGAGAGAGACACACAGTGAGAAAGGGAACACAAGCAGGGGGAGTTGGAGAGAGAAGCAGGCTTCCCATGGAACAGGGAGCCCAATGCGGGGCTCGATCCCAGGACTCTGAGATCATGACCTGAGCCGAAGGCAGACACTTAACAACTGAGCCACCCAGGCGCCCCATACTTCAGGAATTATTGAAGAAAGTTTGTAAACTACCTCTTTTGGGCAAATTGCTTAAGAAGGGCTCAAATCAATTAAGTTTAATATTTGGGACACTTTTAGAGAAATAAGTAAATATCACTCTGTGTTATCTTGAAACAATCAGAATCATCCACATGATTTCTATCCTTATCTATCCACCAGGGCACTTTCAAGCCTAAGGTTATCAGAATCATCCACATGATTTCTATCCTTATCTATCCACCAGGGCACTTTCAAGCCTGTGAAAATGCAACTATACTCCAAGTAGCCAATGACATTATCAATGAAAACAGAATTATCGTGCAAGTAACCAATAATACCATGTTAAAATTTCCTTGGTTAGAGACAAGTCATTCTGAGTTAAAGAGGAAAATTTTTGGTAAAGCAAAAGAAGAAAAACTCCTTTGAAAAGTGTCTCATTCATCTTTTTTGCCCTTAATGCCTTGTATATAGTAAATGCTAAACATATGTTACACTGAACTTAAATTGGGTCTTTCTTGCTTTGGCCAGACAGAGAGAGAGAGAGAAGTGGGGGGAGAGAATATGCTTTGTTTAGTGTCTGCCTGCCTGCTTTGCTTCATCACCATTTAAGAGCCTCTTCTATTAAAGATGACTTTTCTATTGACTTTAGAGCCCACAGTAAATGAAAGGATTTTTTAAAGCACTTTCTTTTTAATAGCTTTTATAGTAAACATGACAGCTCTTTGGTGGGTTTGTCTTCTGTTTTTCCAATAGAGATAGGTTTTGCTAGTTGGGTTTGGGATAGGTAGAATAACCATGCACACCTCTTTTTCTCCTAGGAAATATTCATTGAAAGCCTAACATTTCATGGCACTATATTAAGTTTAGTGGGAGTTTAGTGAAAGATACACAAACAAGAAATAGGCCACACCCTAAATTGTATGGGAAGTGATTGACATGTCCATACATACCTAAAGTGTGCCAATCATATTTTACCAATTAAGAAGGATATTTAAAAGAAAACTAGGAAAATTCAAAATAAGAAATGATTCATTCCAATGAGGGATATTGAGAGAGACCTACAGAAGTGTAACTTTTGCAGTTAGCTCTTGAAAATTGACTTGAACTTTTACTGGAATTTCAAGAGGATTTCAAGCACCACATGCAAAGCAGAGGAATACAACTGCTTGTTGAATATTTAATGGTATTTCCTTGGTAATTATATGTGAGTGGTGAAGAAAAGTGAAACATTAAAAAAGCTAAGATTTCTAGTTTGGGCAAATAGGTGTGAAATGGCGAAATGATGATTTGTCTTTTGCACAGTCAGTTGAAGTTATCTGTGGGATGGCCGGATGGAAGCATTAAGTAGGCAATTAGAAACATGGGCCTAAAGAAATAAAAGAAATATAGAGTGGTAAAGACTTGGAATTAGTTCAAGTATGGGATCCAATGAGATGATTCATGGAAAACTATAAAATCTCACATTCTGCCCACATTTAATGGCTGAGGGTAGGGTGTGGGAGAGAGGTGAGGGAAAAGAGACAGACAGAAAGATAGGAAGAGCGCCAGGGAAGTTAACTATCATCGAAACCAAGGGAGAAATGAGTATCTTTAATGAGCTGATCTTGGCCAAATTACCAAATGTTGCAGAAATTGAATTAAAAAAGATACATATGATTCAATGTTATTAATGGGGTACTGAACTAAACTTTATAATTGGTCCTAATATAATGAAGGCCTATTTGTTGTTATTCTAATTAGCCAGAAAGAAATAGCATAAACATAAGTATTCTCATTAGACTCACCAATATTATTTTGATATCTTTTCAGTCCTAATGATTATCTCACCCTATCTTCATTTAGGTCAAAAGCTGATGTGTAAATTGGTGAAAATCCTTCCCAATATTAGGGATTTTTTTCTTCTTGCTATAACTGTAGGCCTGAACTTTTTATAGCTCTGCCATAAATGGAAATGAACTCCAAGTGTAGCAGTCTTTGGAGATTGAGAGTAGACACTCATTTTGGAGTAAGTCTATCCTGAGTTGTTAAGTCATAAATTGAGAAGATTGGTACATCTAATCTCTGAGTGGCTTGGTCATCTTTCAGATGATGTTGCTAATCTCTTCTTCTTCCTTGACTGTAATAAATTTTCATATTTGGAATATTATGTAGATGTTGGGATTTCACTCTTTAATTGATTAAATATGAAAAAATTGGAAAGCCTACGTTCAACTGGAATTTATATGACCTAGAGCTGCTATATGATGAGATGAGACAGTATAGCAGAGGGAGGATACTTTTCTAAGTTTGTTTGCCATTTATCTTTCAGTGTCTTCCTTAACTGTATTATTTATGTGCATTTTAGGGTTTGTGGTCTGGATCTCAAAAACAATTTTAATAGTCCTTTAACAATTAAATTGTGAAAGAATTCATGGAAAACAAATTTTTGCACAATCCTGTCAGCATCTAGAGGAAATATTTTGTTTCCCTAACTTTCTGCAACCTATGAAGTTGTCCAAGAGGAGAGGAAAGAACAGTTGGGACTTGAATAGGAACTTCTGTTGAACTGACTGTGCGCTTGAATTCTTCCTGGTTAAATTCATGGTATTACCTCTTCTGGTACAAGCAGGTCTTGGGTGCTATGAATAGGTTCCATTAACTATTGGAATCATTTATCCCCCTCTATTTCATCTTATGTTTTTTGACAACTGAATTATTTAAACTTTTTTTTCAAAATAGAGTTAACTTTTTGGTTTTTACTTTTAACTTGATTATATTGTAGTGAGAACATGTGGTCTGATAACATTGACTTTTGGAATTTTTTGAGACTTGCTTTGTGACCTAGAATGTATTTGAGCTTTATAAGTGTTTCATGTCTACTTGAAGAGCGTATCTATTTTCTAATTGTTGGAGGCCATATGTTCTAAAAAGCTAGATTCATCTTTTTAATTACGTGGCTTAATTCTTTTCTATCCTTACTATAATAGTGAGGGCAGGTTAGGTTGTAACAAAGTGCCTCACAGTTAGTTTACTTCTGGCTCATGTTCACATCATCTTTACTGAGGGATCAGGCTGACAGAGGATCCAACTCTGTGCTTCCATGATTGCCACAGTGGGACAAAGAACTTCTGCAGTGTCTCACGCTAGCCTGGAAACAATACACATTAAATTCTGACCACACTGCATTGGTCAAAGCAAGTCAAATGACCAAAAAAGCCACACCTAATCTCAAGGAGTCAGGAAAATGTATTCCTATAATGTACTATGAAGGGGGAGACCCAAAAGTTTGGTGAGCAACACTAATGACTACCACACTTTCTGATTTATTTTGTCTGCTTTATTGATTACTGAAAAAAAAAGGGGGGGGATTAAATCTCCCATTATAATGACAGACCCATAAATATATCCCTTATATTTTGACAGTTTTTTCTTTATATAGTCTAAAGCTATGTTCTGAGGTGGCTATGTTAGAATTCTAATATGCTTTCAAGAGAATTATGTAGGGATCATCTTGCCTTTTTTTTTTTTTTTAAGATTTATTTGTTTGAGGGGTGCCTGGGTGGCTCAGTCTTTAAGCGTCTGCCTTCGGCTCAGGTCATGATCCCAACATCCTGGGATCGAGCCCCTCATCGGGCTCCCTGCTCGGCGGGAAGCCTGCTTCTCCCTCTCCCACTCCCCCTGCTTGTGTTCCCTCTCTCGCTGTGTCTCTCTATGTCAAATAAATAAATAAAATATTTTTAAAAAAATTTGTTTGAGAGAGAGAGAGCAAGCTCATGAGTGTGCAAGCATTGAGGGGAGGGGCAGAGGGAAAGAGAGTCTTACGCAGACTCCACACTGGGCACAGAGCCCCTGCAGTGCTCCACCCCAGGACCCTGAGATCATGACCTGAGCTGAAACCAAGAGTCCTAGACTTAACCGAATGAGCCACCCAGATGCCCCTCATCTTTGCCTTTCAAAATGTTCTTGTCTTAAATCCCATGTTCTTTGTTATTAATATTCACTCTTTGGAGAGCTTAGTAGTTGCCTGGTATAGTTTCCCTCTTTTTATTTTCAACATTTTAATTTTTTTGTCTTAGGTATGTCTCTTATTAAAAAGTAAATTAAAAAAATAAAATATAGCTGAATTGTTTTATTGTCCTAAAAACCTCTGCCTGAATTTCAAAAGATTTTCCTTTCTTTCTTTCTCCCCTCTCTTCTTTTCTTTTTCCCTTCCTCCTCCCTCCCTCCTTCCCTTTCTTCCTTCCTATCTTTTTCTTCTTTGTCACTTTTTAGATTGAGACTTTTTTTCTCCAAAACTTCTTGTGTTTTTTTTTTACAAGTTTGGAAGTTATATAGTATCTTAATCTTTTAGGGTTTATTTATTTTAACATGCACATATGTTAACAAATATGAATTTAATCAATCTCTTTACCCTACTCTTGAATAAGGATCTCAAAATCTTACTAATCAAAGTTTGATTCAATTACCAGTGAAATCGAAACATCTGGGAACTTGGAAAAAATGGAAAATTTCTGCCCCTACCCACTGATTTAAGAGCTGGGTTTTACCAAGATCCCCCAGTGACTAAGTGCATGTTAAAGAATGAGAAACTCTGCCTTAAAACATATTAAATCCAATTGTAACCTTCCTAATTTATATACCTTTGGTGTCCAGAATTTAACTCTATCTGGATTGTTTTTAACTCTACAAATTAGACTCCACTGTTACTATTTTATACAGTTAATGCTTGCTTAGAGTTACCCACAAATATACCATTTTCTTTATTTAGCCATTCCTTCTTGCACATCAGAGCTTTCTCAGATCCTTCCCTTCTTTCTTAGGTATATCTTTTAGAAGTTCCTTTTGTAAGCTGCTACTGGTAGTGAACTTAGCTTTTGTTCATTGGAAAATGTCTTTATTTTGCTTGTGTTTAAAAAATATCTTTATTAGATAACATTTCAAGGTCATCAGTGATTTTCTCAGTATTTTGATTATATGTCCATTGTCATCTAACTTCCTTTACTGTTGAGACGTCAGCTAAAAGCTAATTGTCTTCCCTGGGTAGTAATCTGTCACTGTGTCCCTCTCCTTGCTCTCTCTTCTTTGAAGACCTTATAATTTTATATATCTGTATTGATGGAAGATCTGAATCCCAAAGTTCAAGGAGCCTAACAGATGGTGTGTTCAGCACAGAACTAAATTATAATTAAAATACTGCTTACTAAAACGCATTGAATGCAACTAAAATACCTAGAGGCCTTCATTTTTAAAATAATCCTTAAAAACATATATATGAAAATAAGGCAGGCTAAAGATTAATGAGATAAGAATAAAACTTAAGTTATAAAAATAACAGTAGAATAAAGTCATTAGTTATTGTACCTTTGAACATGGTCTTGCTTCCATTTTTTTCTCTTTCTGCAACTCTCATTATGTGTATGTTGACTGTTCTAATCACTGTATCTCTTAAACTTTCATATTTTCCATCTTTTTCTTTGTGTGTATTTGCCTTCTAGGTTATCTTTCATATCTGTCTTCTAGCTCACTAATTCTCTCCTCACCTGTTTCTCCTGAGTGGAATCTGTAGAAGACTAAAATTTGCAAATGCCCTTAGAGAAAATACTAGCTCCAGAACTGGCTTGTTCTTCTAGTTCTTCATATTCCCGTGTCATTTCTGGGCTACATCTTCCCTTTATTTATGTCCCAGTTAGCTGCGATTTTGAGAAAATTTATATTTTGTCCAGATTTCTCTTTTTCTATCCTGGGATAGATTTCTCTATAAATCTATTTCACTACATTTCCAAAAATAAAAAACCTGAATTTCTCTTATTTTATTTTGCCTAGTATTTTGGATAGTGTTATACTTACTATGATATATTGTTGTTAGGTTTCATCTCCTTGTGGGCAAAATTTGTATCTGATCCATTTTGAAATCTCCAAATTAACTTGTGTCCTTAAACAATACTTGTTAAATACTGCATACTAAAACATTGGATGCAACTAAAATGATACTCACAGGGCTTCACTGTTTTAAAATAACCTTTAAAAACATATATAAGAAGACAGATTAAAAAATTAATACGAATAAAACTTAAGTTATAAAAATTACAGTAGGATAAACCTGAAGAAAGTAGACAGAAAATTATGATAAACAGAAAGTAATATAATGGAAACTAAACAGAGGAAACAGAGCCAAAAGTTGCTTTTCAAAAAGAGTAACGTTGACAAGCCTTTAACAAAACTGATCTAGTAAAATATAATGCAGAAATAAAATAAAATAAAATGGAAACCTAATTACTGACACCACCCTGGTTGAAAGTAAAAAATACTGTGGTGCCTGTGTGGCTCAGTTGGTTAAGCATCTGACTCTTGGTTTCAGCTCAGGTCATGATCTCATGGGTCATGAGATGGAGCCCAACGGAGGACTCCATGCTCAGCGGGGCGTCTGCTTGAAGATTCTCTCCCTCTGCCCCTCCCCCATTCTTTCTCTCTCATATAAATAAATAAATATTTTAAAAAATAAAAGGGCGCCTGGGTGGCTCAGTCGGTTAGGCGACTGCCTTCGGCTCAGGTCATGATCCTGGAGTCCCCGGATCGAGTCCCGCATCGGGCTCCCTGCTCGGCGGGGAGTCTGCTTCTCCCTCTGACCCTCCTCCCTCTCATGCTCTCTGTCTCTCATTCTTTCTCTCTCAAATAAATAAATAAAATCTTTAAAAAATAAATAAATAAAAAATAAAAAACACTCTAAGTGTACACCCACATATTTGAAAACGAAGATGAACACATTTTCAGAGTATACATTATAAAAAGAAAATAAAGGAGAAATAGAGTAACTCCATAACCACTAAAGAAATTCATGAGTCCTCAACACATCTTGAGGAATGTCCCAATCAACCACAATTTTGAGGATTCCACTCACATGAAATACAAAAACAGTCGAAACTCATAATCCATGGTGTTAGACGTCTGAGTACTTCCGACCATTGAAATCTTGCTGTGGGAGGAATGGTGCAAGCGGGCATGTCGGGGGCTTCCACGTTACTGGCAGTACTTTGTCTCTTGATCCGGGTGTTAAAGGGTGTGTTCCCTTTGTGATCATTTGTCAGCTCTATGCTTTCCTGCATGTCTGTTATATTTCAGCAAAAGGTGCAAAAAAAATCTTAACAGGGGCGCCTGGGTGGCTCAGTTGGTTGGGCGACTGCCTTCGGCTCAGGTCATGATCCTGGAGTCCCTGGATCAAGTCCTGCATCGGGCTCCCTGCTCGGCAGGGAGTCTGCTTCTCCCTCTGACCCTCCCCCCCTCTCATGTGCTCTCTCTCTCTCTCTCAAATAAATAAAATCTTTAAAAAAAAAAAAAAAAAATCTTAACAAAAAGAAAGTATCAGACCCACAGTATTTTTAGAGAATTCTAGCAAACAGGAAGAAACATGTTGTTCTTATCTATACAAACATTTTCACAGAGTAGGAAAAGAGGGGCTACTCTCCCAAAATATTTTGTGAGGTGAGTAAAACCTCAATACCAACACAAGATGGGACAGTAAAAGGAAGAAAAATTACATGCTGGTATTACCCACTAAAATAAGTGTGAATATATCCTGAACTAAAACATTAGAAAACCAAATGCTCAGTGTAAGAGAGAAAATGAATCATGACCCAGAGGGGTGTATTCGAGGAATGCAGAGTTGAGTGAATGTTAGAAAATCTTTTAATATAATTCACCATATTAATGGACTACAGAGGGAAAAAACTAAAAATTATTTTAATACAGACAGAAATCATAATTGTTAAAATTCAATTGTTTAAGCTAAATTTTTTAGCTAATGATGAAAAGCAGGGAATTTCTTCAGCCCACCCAAAAGTAGCACAAAAAGAAAGGAAACAAAATAGGACAAAAATCCTACCACAAATAGATTACTCAATGATGAAATGTTTGAAACAAAAGTACTTTTAAAATCGGGAACAAGGCAAGGATGCTCACTACCACCAATTCTATACAACTTGATGTTCTACTAAGTAATAAGGCAAATACACACACTCCTTCGCACAAACACACACACACACACACACACACACAGTATAAGGATTAGAAAAAGCAATTGTTTACAAATAATATAGTTGTTTACATAGAAAATCCAAAATAATCTGTGAAATTGTTAAAATTAATAAAAGAATTTAGGTAGGTTGCCAGACATAAAATAACATACAAAAATCAATTTCATTTCTACATACAGATACCAACATTTATAAAATGCCACTTAAAAGTATAGACAATATTTATAATAACAATGAAATGTAAGGGATCCAGACAATAAATCCAATAAAAATGTTGTAAGGACTTTATGTAGAAAAATATGAAAGTTTATTGGAAGATATTAAAGAAAACAGAGAGACATACAATCTTCATTAACTGTAAGGGTGACATATTTAACAATGATATAGATCCTTAAGTTGATATAAAGATTCAATGCATTTCTAATTAAAATTCTAACAAGCCTTTCATGGTAGCTGACAAACTAATTGTTAACTCACTGAAGTGCATAGCACCAAGAATAGCCAAGATGCTTGGAGAAAAACCAAGTAAGGGACTTGTCCAGTCAGGTATGGTGACTGATTATAATTATTAAACAACAAAGCACTGGCTCATAGTTGTTATTGTTGTTTTTAATTCACATATAGATAAAATAGATAGTTCAGAAACAAATCCATGTATTTTTCCAAAATAGATATGTAAACAAGGCTGGCATGGCAGTCTAGGAGAGGAAGAATGGGTTAAATAGTAAATGGTACTAGATAATTGTTTATCCATAAGGAAAGTAAGTGAAAACAAATATCTGTTTTAGAGCATTGATTTTTAAAATTTCAGATGGATTAAGTACTTAAATTGAAAGGCAAAGTTTAAAATATTTAGAAGAAAGTACACAGGAGAATATCTTTTGGACTGCTGGTACACAAAAGATTTCTCAAATGGGATACAAAAAACAAAAACCCTAACAGAAAAGAGAGGGAAATTCAATGACAGAAAAGAACTTCTGTTAGTCAAAACATTCCCTAAAGAAAAGAAAAAGATAAACCAAAAAATAGGAAAAGGAAGGTAGTTCCTTTGTATACAATGGACAAAGAATTAGCATCCAGAATCCATAAAGAATGACTGACTACAAATCAATAAAAAAACAATCCAGTAGTAAAGAAAATAGCAGAAGCTATAAATAGGCATTTTTCACGGAGGTAAAAATATTGATGGCCTTTAAACAGATAAAAAGATGTTTAGCCCCACTATTAATCAAATAAATACAAATTAAAATTATAGTAAGATGCTTACCTCTTACCTATAAAAGTGGCAACAATTAAGAAGTCAAATAATACAAATTCTGGTGAAGATGGGGAGCAAGAGGAGCACTCAAAAAAAGCTGGTGGGAGCACAAATCAGGCAACCATTTTGGAAAAGCAATTTGACTTCATTTAGTAAAATTTAACAAAGCTGTACCCTATGATGTGCTAAGTCCACTCCTACTTACATATCAAGTAGCCATAGCTCCCAACTCCGGCAACCCTGTAGAATCACCTGGTCCCATCCTAAGTGATCATGATTTAATCATTCTGAGGTAGGGCTCAGCCATTGGTTGCTTTTTAAAGCTCCCTGGGTGGTTATACTGTGCATGATCATCGCTTGGAGAGCTTATAAAAACCTAGATGGCTAGGTCCCACCCACAGAGACTCTAACTCAGTAGGTCAGGGATGGAAACTAAATTCCTTGTCTGAGAATCAGTTTGAGAACCAATGCCCTAGAGAAGTCCTTGCCTATGTGCACCAAGAGACATGCATGAAATGTTTCTTAGTATAAATAGCAAAAAAAAAAAAAAAAACAAAAACAATCCAAATGCCCATCAGAAGGTAAATAGACTAAAAAAGGTGTAATATCCAAGCAATAAAATATTATATAGGAGGGAAATTGGCACAAGCATTCATGGCATAGCCCCATTCACTATTTTACTCAGCTCCACTCAGGAAACATGAATTACAAGAAAATCGAAGCATATTTTAGTGAATTGTTAAGATATCAGGTATTACAACAGCAAATTAGAAGCCCAGTCTTCCATTTTTGGGAATTCATGGGAAGCTTGAGATTTCAGCCACCATCAGCATGAGCTTTGATTTCTTACAAATATGATCTAAACTACTCCAGCCGGCCAGTTAGTGGGATTGCTATCATTTGAGTCACACAACAAATAACCACTGAAACTTCCTCTGTGCCCATCCCTGTTTGAGGTCCCTTGGACACAGCAGAGAACAAGGTGGGCTGCATTCTAGAAGAGGATCCAGATAGTAACAGACAAGGAAAATATAGAATTATAATAAATGCTATGAGATGATGAAACAAAAAGATCTGTTGGAGTGGATATTTGGTGGCTACTCTAGAAAGGGTGGTCAAGGAAAGCCTTTCATGGGAGATGATTTTCAAACTCAGAGTATCTCCTAAAGGCTATCTGTTCTGAAGTACCATTTAATAGGAGTAACTGAATATAGCCACCATGCCTGTGGGAACTGCAGTGGGAGAAAAGGGAGAAAGGAGAGACATGAGAATGTAAGTGGGTGAGACATCTTGCATTTCTTATGGCTCCCCTCAAGCTTTGAATCCATGCTAGAGGTATATCTCCATGTTAAACATTGTCACTACCATGTTATTTTTTATTAAAGAAAGAAATAATATAAAGTTACTAGCACAGAGGCGCCTGGGTGGCTCAGTGGTTAAGCGTCTGCCTTCTGGCTCAGTTCATGATCCCAGGGTCCTGGGATCGAGCCCCGCATCGGGCTCCCTGCTCTGCGGGAAGCCTGCTTCTCCCTCTCCCACTCCCCCTGCTTGTGTTCCCTCTCTCGCTGTGTCTCTCTCTGTCAAATAAATAAAATCTTAAAAAAAAAAAAAAGTTACTAGCACAGTACAAAGCATAGAGCAAGCATTTAATAAATGTTAACTGCCTTCCATGTAATTTAACTATTTTCCTTCTAATATCACTATGATGCTTTAAG
Organism: Mirounga angustirostris; assembly: GCF_029215605.1. NCBI lineage: Eukaryota > Metazoa > Chordata > Mammalia > Carnivora > Phocidae > Mirounga > Mirounga angustirostris. The sequence continues at coordinate 63,815,350 of NW_026991717.1, read as the reverse complement.
TAAATTGTGAGGTTCAAGAACATCTTATATTCTGAGTCCAAGCCCTAAGTCAAGAAACACAATGAATCATGACAAAGGTTGGCATATTCCAGAAATGTAAGGTTAGAAAATATTATCCTTCCATGCTCTAATATTCTAACTTAACTATCATTCAAACCATCAAATACCCTCTCCATTGATACCCTGGGGACCTAATTCCCAATTCCTCAGTCCTCTGTGAGTCTTTGTGTGAGCACAATGCTAAGGCAATTTAAAAATACAGCTATGTATGAATACATCAATTTCAGATTGAGGGTCAATGTCAATCCAGGTGATGACTGAAAAAGTTACCTAGAGACCCATGGTCTCTACTCAGCAGATAAAGAAAATTCCAGTATCTCTTTACCAAATTGAAGAGATGGGCAGGGACTAAATGCTGACATGGCTCTTGGGAAATTACCCTTGGGTTGGAGTCAAGGCTGTCTCCAAATTTATCTTCCAAAAGGAAGCTCTGTTTCTCTGCTAAAAGGAACATGGGGGGCGGGGAGGCTAAGAATAAAGGAAAGGCAGCACTGAAGGATGTTTTGAAGTCTGACTTTATTATGCAGGTTTCTTCCATGCTCCCATGCTCTATTCCGTATGCCCCTATATGGCCTCTGCTGCCAAAACATGGCCTTAAAAAAATACTCTCATGAAATGTCAAAGTTTTATTATTTTCTAAATCTATCTGGAAATTGGAGACTGCTTCTAAGATCCCATTGTCCTAACAGAATTGATGAATTGATGAGTGCATGGCCAGCTGGGTGGGCATTTAGAAGCTCCCACTCACCCAGGCTTGGCAGGTTCATAAAAGATGAAGGGAAAACAAGGAGGGAGGAATATCCTATTGGTTGCTCCTGTTCTCAATGGAGATCTGACCTTGTGTTTGACTTTTCATCAATGAGCCCAATGAGAATAGTGTTCTGAGGCTTAAGTGTGAGTATCTATACTCCTGTTAACCGCTGGTGGAACGTGGTGGAGCTGCCTTCTGTCGTTCTTTGTCCAAGGAGGATTGCTCTTAAGTATTCATTATCACACCCCAAAGTATCCAAACTCTCTGAGACTACAACTCTATCCTATTATTCCCCTGAGATATTGTTATGGGCTGAACTATGTCCCCCTAAAATTTACATGTTGAAGTCCTAAACCCTACTACCTCAGAGTATGAGTGTATTTGGAGATAGGGCCTTTAAGGAAGTAAGTTAAAATGGGTCATTAGGATGAGCCCTATTCCAGTGTGACTTGTGTCTTTAAGAAGAAGAGATTAAGAGCCTGACAACACAGAGAAATGACCAAGTGAGGCAGTGAGAAGGTGGCCATCTACCAGTCAAGGAGAGAGACCTCAGAAGAAACCAAACCTGCTAACCTTGCTCTTGAATGTCTAGCCTCCTGAACTGTGAAAAAACAGATTTCTGTTGTTTAAGCCACCAGTCTGTGGTATTTTGTTAGAACGGCCTGAGCATACTAATACAGATGTCCTCTATTCTTTCTAGTACCCGACAGTATAAACTCCCTAGAAATTCCATTCTGGTCCCAAGAGGAAAAGCAAAGGAACCAGAAAATCCTACACCAGTGATAGCTGACTCTTTAATGGTCCTGACTCTTGTATTTTAAGAAGTGCTGATCCTTTTATGAGACAAGTTTTTCACTTGGGCCCCAAGTGAGACAGTCCACAAATACTTACTGAGCATCTAGGACACCATCAGGACACAAGCTCTGTACCTTGGGAAGCCTCACGCATTGTAAAATACACGGGCTTGGAGTCCAAAGGACCCTCTTTGAAATTCCATTTCTGCCATTTTACAGCTATGTCAACTTGCGTAAGTTACTTTACTTCTCTGAATCTCGGTTTTCTCACCTGTAAAATTGGGATAATAATTCTTTGAGTAATACTGGAAGTTTTGTGAGGACTAGAAATGTTAACTGTAAAAATTTACCTAGTTCTTGGCAGAAGAGTTGGTATTGAATAAATGGTAGATGTTATAATAATATTTATTGTTATTTTAAGAGAACAATCTAGCACTGAGCCTGACGCCTACTAAGGTCCAACATATATTAACCCTTAAACTCCTCTTTCTTTCAAGTAAGTTACATTTGAGAGTCCAAGAACCTTAACATACCTGAAATACAACCATAAACTTTGTAGACTCTTTCTGCTTTTATGAAAACTGACATTTAGTTTCCTTTTTTCCGATCTTTATACATTTGTTATTTTTTCTTGCTTTACCATTTGCTTTGAAGCAGTTACCAGGCAATTTTGTATTGTTCCCAATATTAAACAGGATGGTGTTTTTAACATTTTTTGCCATTAAGTATCAAGTTCGCTGTACTGTTTTTTGCAACCACTCTTAGGCAGTTTCGGGAAATTTGCTTTCTTAGCTATACATTTTTATCATGAATGGTTGTTGGATTTTATCAAATGTTTTTTCTACATGAAGGTGACCATATTTTTGTTTACTTCAAACTATAAGATGGTGAATTACAATAATATTTTTTCTAATGTTCAATTCACCTTGCATTTTGGAAAGCATCTAACCTGGTCAGGATTCATTATATTTTGTTAATATATTTCTGGATTTAGTTTGCTAACAATTTTCACTTAGCATTTTTGTATCTATGTTCATGAGTGAAACTGCCATGCAATTTTTCCTTTTTTATCTGTCCTTGTCTAATTTTAACACCAGGTTTTTACTCTCTTCACGAGATAAATTGAAAGATTATTCCCCCTTTTATATAACCTGAAAGGAATTACCCATTCCTTGGATAACTGATGGAACTTACCTCTAAAATTATTGGGGCTGATGTTTTCTTTGTAGATTTTAAATAACACATTCAATTTCTTTAATAGTTACAAGATCATTTAGACTTTTTAACTCTCCTTGAATCAGTTTTAATATACTATTTTTTCTAGAAATTTATATATTTCATCTGTTTTCTAATTTGATGTCAAACAGGTCTACAGAATATTATCTTTTTTTTATTCTTATGTTAATCCCCATACATTACATCATTAGTTTTAGATGTAGTGTTCCATGATTCATTGTTTGTGCATAACACCCAGTGCTCCATGCAGAACGTGCCCTCCTCAATACCCATCACCAGGCTAACCCATCCTCCCACCCCCCTCCCCTCTAGAACCCTCAGTTTGTTTTTCAGAGTCCATAGTCTCTCATGGTTCATCTCAGAATATTATCTTTTTAATAAATATAGAATCTGTGGTTATATTTCTTTTTTCATTCTACTTATTCTTTCTTTCTTTTTTCCATTCATCACGTCTATCAAAAGTTTGTCAATTTTATTAAGATACAACCTCTGTCCCCTGTGATGGTGGGAACACATTTGTTCACTGTGGTATTCCCAGCACCTAGAATCATGTCTGACATTCAGTAAGGATCTGTTGAATGGAAAAAATAATGCAGGGGAAAAGCACAAAAGAGAATGTGGATAAAGACCAAGGTTTAACAAATTTACGTGGCAGAAAACAGTAACAACCAAAGGCACGGGTCTTTCTTTTAAGAAGGAGATGTAAATAATAGCTTAAGAGAGTGTCCTTTAACTGTTTATGTCAATCTCCAAAGTTTGCCTGATTCTGAACCCCTAGGGAGAAATATAGATCTTTAAAGATCTCAAACTCGTAATAATTTCCTTACAAGTTCTAGTGGTTTGAATGAAGGCAGCTTTATTTTAAACAACACATGATAGGTTCTGGCATTAGAAACTTAAGCGAGATCATAAATTTGCCAATTTTTCTTCACTGCTATAGACATTCGTCAATATTTGATCTTATGACAAAACAAATGAACAAACAAAGAAAAAAAGAGACAAACAAAAAAGCAGACCTTTAAATACAGAGAATAAACTGGTGGTTGCCAGAGGTAAGGTGGGGGGCTAAGGAGGTGGGTACACATATCTTGCTGAGCACTGAGAGATGTATAGAATTGGTGAATCACTATATTTTACACCTGGAACTAATATAACACTGTAGGTTAATTATACTTGAATAAAAAATATTTGATCTTATGACATGGAATACTGATCCATCACTATTTTTCATTTTCTAAACTGATGTTGCTGATATGCTGGAAATAAAGGGGCCTCATAAATGCAGAGACACAGACGAAATATTGAAAGGACAATGAGCTTTGCACACATTGCTTAATGTAGTCCTTCAGATCCTGGGCTGTCAAATAGAGAAGTGAGTGCCACTCTTTTTGTGTTCAGGAAGAACTCTCTAGTGATCCACAGTCCCAACATCTGCATCTTCGCTTCTAAACCGCATTGAATAAGGAGCAATGAGAACAGAAATCACAATTTCCTGAACTCACCCCTCTACCCATTTAATCTTTATATTTAGTAGGAGTTTTCTGGCACTGAGCTATCTAAGAATCTTATTGATAGCACGTCTCCATAGCTGTAAACAGGATAACTTTGGAGGTTAGGTTGAGTATGTGCTGGTCCAAGCCAGGCTCTATAAATCCTAACAAAGTCCTTATGTCAAATTCTTGTATCATAATTTATAAATCTCTCCCAAAGTAAAATACTGAGAAAAAAACTGAGTCCTTTAGCGCTGGTATTAGGACACCAGACTTGAAGTTCGAGGGTCCTTCTAAAGACTATGCCAGATAACTTGACAGAGGGACCATGAGGCAGCCATGCATGAGCACTTATACTGAGGAGAATGGGCCAGAAGCAGCCCCATTTGTGTTAAGGGTCTGAGCTTGGCCCAGTAGGTGGCTGCCCTTAGTAACTCAGGTAAGATGTATAACACAAGGTAGATATGCACGGGCTCTATGTGGTAGTTGAAGATACTATATATAGGAGAAAGTATAATGTCCTGAAAAGATTTAAAGATTGAGTGCATTTTTAAGTAGACTAAAAGGAATCATTTTAAAAAGCCTAAGTGTTAGAGACAAGTGTTCTGTGTTTGGAAGGGTAGATGCATAAGATTATTTTGCATATTTACTGTACAACTATAAGCCAGTGCCTGGAACTCCATTAATATTTTTAGAAGGATAAGTGGTGTAAAGAGCAGTGGTCTGGAGTCCAAAAACCCAGATTCTAATCCTGACTCTATCATTAACTGGCTGTGTCTGGCCTGTGGTCTGGCCTGTGTTACCTTCTTTGGGTCTCAGGGTTTTTCTCTGTAAAGCAGAAGATAAAGTGAGCAGTCAAAAGATCATTTCCTATTTGGAAAGTCTAGGTCTCCATTTCCAGTGCTCCACAAAGACCAGCTCCCTGCGCTCCAGTGAGCACATCCTCTCAGGGAAATACAGAACAAGATCACAAAGGCAGGGAAGGGAATGGCGTTTTTAGTAAATGGCGACTAGTCTAAGGGGCTGGAGAACTGCGCTGTAGCAAGGCGAGACTAGGGAGGAGAATGTGACTAGGCCTGAAAATACTCAGAGAGTGACAGGCAAAGACCTGCAGCTGAAGATGGGCCAGAAGGATTCGAGCTCATCCATTCGGACAAATGAAGTCTCTAATATTGTGAATAGTGGTATCATCCTATGTTTTTATAGGGCAGTAGATTTCCACTCTTTCTGCACATACTTAGTTAATTCATTCATTCGTTTAAATAGACATGCCCAGGCCCCACCACTAGACACCCTGATTCAGTAGAACTGGGAGGAGGCCTGACATCAAAATTATTTTTAACCTCCGTGCTGATGCAGGTGTCTGATGAAAATCATTTGTATGGTGCTTTATAGTATACTATAGTAGAAGTCTATACTATACTTTGGGGGATAGACTTCTATCCTCACAGCCAATGTAGAAAGGGGGTAGACGAGTAGGTAGAATTATCACCATTCCAACATGTGAGAAAATTGAGTCTCAAAGAAATTACATGTACCCAAATGACAAGTAGCAGGAATGAGATTCTCAGCCAACTTCCTGAGCCCAGGGCCTTTTTCACTATAGCTCACCTGCCTAAAATGAGAACAGGGGTAAGTACGAATTTATCCCCTAAGCCAAGAAAATATTAGAACCAGGAAGCATGATGTGAGGTTAGTGAAAGGGTGAGTTCAGACCTGAAAGAAAAGCACTTCTTTCAATGTCGTTAAGACATTCGTGGACTTACGAACCTGGAGATGTGGTAGATGGCCATTAAAGGTTCTCCTGAGATTTCAATAAATGTGTAGGTGAAGGATCCGATCTCTTCCCTGTATGAGAGCAGCATAGTATGCTCTAGCAAGCATTTGTTAGGGACTAAATGCCAGACTGGCTACCTTACGTTACTGACAGTCTACAAATTATAGGCAGATAATCTCAGAGTGTATAGGCTTATCTGCTTCATCCTTCTACTGAAAATTCAATTATCTGTGCCCTCAGAAGGAAGGTACAGCACAGATAAGTGAAATACCCACAAGTCAGCTACAAAATATGAGGATGTGGGTTGATCCCGTTACCACAGAACAGGGGCCCCCCGGGTGACATCAGGCAAGATAGTTATTACGCGGTTCACACAGGGAAGGAAACTCACAGTTACCAGATGCCTGCAGGGTGGGAGGCCCTGCACGGGGCACTTCGCATAGACCATGGCATCTAGTCCTTACAGGAATCCCAAGAGGCTAATACTAAATTATCCCTGTTCCACAGGTGAGGGAAGTCAGGCTCAGAGAGGCTAACCAAGGTGCTGAAGGTTACAGAGCTCCAGGTGGTGCAATCAAGATGCACCCATCTTCAAACCTTGAGGTCTTTCCGCTCTGTTACGTTTCTTCCAGCTAAGTGAGAAGACTTGCCCACGATCGGCTGGCTCTGTCTTTAGGAGGCTTCATCTCGGCAGCCGCAGAGCCGTGTGGCTCACATCATTAGCAGCAGCACCCAGAGCTCTGGCAGGAAGCCAGGGCACCTGACCGGCAGAGTCCCCGGGCATCGGATCCTCAAACTCCCATTTAGCATGTTCATCAAGAAGCTGGGAGATTTCCCGTGCGTGGGGAATCCTGCCTCCCTTAGTCACCCTGCTATTGCATAACAGATAGGGCATTTCCAATAGCATGGCACACTAACTGTCAAAATACTAAGAGTAAGAATGTTGGCACGCAGAGGGCTGTTAAATAATCAGAACTTCCCTGCCTATTACAAAAGCCAGAGTGCAGAGAACTCGCTGTCTTACATTTTGCAGGTTGTGAAGCTCCAAGGAAACATGTAGCAGTGTGTCCATACTGTCCTTAAATACAACCCCAAATGAGAGAGAGCGATGCAGTTGGCTCAGGGGATTGGATGCCAAACTTTTAACACCCTCACCTTAGCACTGAGAAAGCACCCATGCACCCACACTCTCCATAGTACCAATTAATCCTGACGGAGCACCCCAAATACAGTAGACACGTAAAGCGGCAAATCACACACTAACCACAACCACCAACCCTAGTTCCCACTGTTGAAACTGCCTTGTTCCCGCTTTCCCTGGATTCTTCACCACCTTCCAACCCACTTCCACCAGTAGGCAGTCCCTCTTCTTGAAACACATATCTATCTCATTGTTTTGTGCCCCTGCTCAAAACCTCCTCACTCTCTTAGAATAAAGTTAAACTCATGACCATAGCCAGCAATCCTCCTTCAGTCTGATCAAGCCCACTAAGCTCTACTTTGTCCTTTTATTCCCCTGACCACACCTGCCTGCCTTGGGACTTTATCACATGCCATGGTCTCAGCTGAATCACAACCTTCCTCCCACCTGGAGCCCGCCACTTCTTTTTGCCAGACTGGCTACCTTATGTTACTGACAGTCTACAAATTATAGGCAGATAATCTCAGAGTTTATAGGCTTATCTGCTTCATCCTTCTACTAAAAATTCAAGAGTGGAGCCGCTAATTTCTTTTTGTCCACCATAGTTCCACCTAAATGTCACTTTTTTCAAATATCCAGATGAGGTGTCCCTGTTATATTTTCTCACAGCACCTTATTGTCCCACCTGCAAAATAATTCTAATTGGAAGTAACGATTCAATATTGAGGTCTTTGTTAAAGTCTGTGTTCCCTATTAGAGTGTCAGCTCCATCAGAGCAAGAGAAAATGACCATCTTGTCCATTTCCCTATTCATAAGTGCCTTTTACATTAATTTGTTCATTCAACGTTTGTCAGACAAACAAAGGAACATGGTTACCCTTTCCCTGACTTTGTTTTCTAATAATCTAGGCATAATCCCAAACAGGTTTCCTTCCAAACTGAAAGCCTGCCCCTGTGTGTCAAATGATCACTCCTGGGTCACAGGATGACCCATTGCAGCCGAGCAGATGCTCCCTACCACTGCCATCCTGGGGTCATAGCAACTCCTCTGCGGAGAGAGCTCTCAGAACACTGGCAGCAGGCTGAGTTATAAGCACAAAACTCAAGTCCTCAGCACAGGACACCACATCTTAAGAGGTGAATTCCTTGCCTTGCACAAAATTCGCCATTCGATCAATATTTGTTGCATTGGAATCTGAGAGTTGAATAAGACCTATGAAAAAGCCTCACATTTTATACCTCAGTTTAGTTAATAATGGAAATATGAACTATTTAAGAAAACAAGAAAGCAAGAAAGTGGTATCAAACTAAAATGTGATTTTTTTTATAATATGTTGTTTTAACTGTGTTACAAAGTTAATGAATATAGCATTGTAAATATGAATTACTCTTTTTGTTGCATGTATAATATTATATATCAGGTTGGCTACAAAGCTTTAAACTGTATTCTTGTTGGGGAGATGGATTTTCTTCCTTAAATTTGAGATTGCCTCATATTTGTGCATGGCAGTTCTCAACCTAGAAATCAATAGCCATCCAAGTTAATGTTGAAGTGAAGAGAAAAATCAAGATATTTTTATACACGAGAAAAGAAAAGTTTAGTTTATGATTTCAAATACTGAAATCTGTTCTTCATATGAGGATATGTATCATTGCCAAAGCATGTTTCACTTGTTGGGTAAAAGACAATCTTATTTAGAATCTACCTCTAAGCTCCTAAATTGAAAACAAAACAAAACAGCACTCTGAGAGTTTTAACCTCTTTTTAGGGAGCAAAAATTCTATTTCTGGGCACCTGGGTGGCTCAGTCGGTTAAGTGTCTACCTTCGACTCAGGTGATGATCTCAGGGTCCCAGGATCAAGCCCTGCATCAGGCTCCCTGCTCAGTGGGGAGCCTGCTTCTCCCTCTCCCGCTCCCCCTGCTGTGCTCGCTCACTCTCTCTCTCTGTCAAAATAAATAAATAAAATCTTAAAAAAAAAAAAAAGAATTCTATTTCTATCCCAGGAATCTAAAGGGGTGGGCAGTGTTACAAATAGGCTTCTAGCCCGGGAACCTCTGCTCTGCCCATGTATCTCATGATAACTGCACAGAATCTAGAGATAAGATCGTTGCCATGCAATCATGAAGAAACAGCACTGAAATGTGAAAATAGCAATGAAGAGCAAAGTTACCACTTTCTTCTTAGTATAGATAATAAGTTTTTGCCAAACTTGCAGTTAGTTGTCAGACGCTGAAACAATGAATAAAATGACAGGGAAAATGCAAATATGTGAAGGACAAGCGTCTAAAGGATTTGAGACACTAACCAAGCTGGGTAGATGAGAAACATGAATGCCCCAATCTTTAATATGTTCTAGTACCCAATGATCTAAAGTGCCGATGAAGTATGAAAAAATAAGATCAGTGCTTGTAATAATCCCAGAGCCAGAATTCACATGCAGGAGACCATTATATTAAGGGGGAAAAATAGGTTAAGGGGCAAAAGATAAAGATACACATGCCCACATGCCCTTGCACACACATACACAAACACACATGGATGCCCAACACCGACATATATAAACCCTCCCTGCTCAGCCCCCTCACCACAGGGAGCTCAGACTCTCTTGTCCTCCCCGGACAACAACCATGCCAGGAATCCCCTCTATCAGTATTCATGGACGGTCGTCCTTGTTAAGAACCTGCTGACCGCATGCCTGACAGGCTCAGCTGTCAGACCCACCAGCGGTGATCAATACCTCAGCGTTAGAGACCAGAAAGATACTGATCAAAACATCTCTGCCTTCTTTCTCTTTCTTTCTCTGTCTCTTTCTCTCTCCCTGTCTCCCTCCCTGCCTTCCTCTCTGTTGGATACACACATTTGAAGACCTGAAGAGTTTCTTTGCCTTTACTGGAATTATAGAACCCACTACAGTTACAGGATCTACCAAAGCAAGTTCTTATCAAATTCCTTATCTCTGGGCTTGTGTTTCACATAAAATATGAGTCACTCTCAGGATCAGACAATTTAAGTCAAACTTTGTACAGCAGTTTCCTTCTACGGAACCATGCTTCACGTCTCCTCCAAGTTCATGTCAGTCCAGGTCTCTTTGCTAGGCCTTGGACAGCCCTGCTTTACTGTGGTGGTCATGTTGGAGCTCTTGTACAGCTAAAGAAAAACTGACAATCCAGGGTGGAAACTGGCATCAACACCCCATTGGATGCTAAGAAATCAGACCAGAGGGGAAGCTGAGGTCTTATCCTTAGATGAGCCTTGTTGTTTCACTCTCAGTATAAACAGCTGGTTGCTGCCCAAATTACTAATGGGATTATCTGACATTCTACCCCTGTGACTGGATACTTTTTAGTTTTAGAGTTTTTTCAATCTTAAAGATACACTTAAAAAATGCAGTTTCTCTTAGGACAGACCACAGCTTCATTAGATTATAATTCAATGTTTAAGACCCAAAAAGGTCTGATACTGAGATAAGTAGGTCAAGAAACAAATTGTGCTTCCCATTTTTTCCCAGTTGTGGTCAAAATTATGCCACCATTCATTGTGACAACTTGACTGAATTGCTTAACCAAGCTCAATTTGGCCTTCTTACAAAAACGGAGATTTCAATTTCTTTCCCATGTTACAAGATGATAAAATCTGTTCACTATACATATATAAAGTACCAAAGGTAATTTCAGAAAATATAAAACATGATTTTACCTTAATCTTTGAAAGTCACGTAGCACAAGGAGCATGGTGAGAGCATGGTGATCACCTAAGTGTCATTAAAAATATATATAAAGTGAAGGGTAATGATTACATTTACAGAATAGAGGAGCATGAGGAAGAAAATGTTGGAAAAGAAGATATTCTTCACGTAGCATTTTAATTAAACATTTCAATTTTATAAGTAGTCAGTGAATATATTTTTATAAGCATAAGACAGATGAGATGATGTAGCATCGTTTATACACTTAGAGTCAGGCAGTCTTGGGCTCAAATTTCAGCACAAATCTGCTGGCCATGTGACCTTGGGGAAGTCTTTATTCTGTGACTCAATTTCCTCACCTGTCAAATGGGAACTAAATTAGCTGTTGGCAAGGCATAGGTGCTCCACAAACAGTAGCAACACCTCCAGGAATAAGATGTGTTGATCTTCTGAGAGTGGCTGGGAGGTAATGGTGGCAGGCTGGAGAGGAAAGGGAGCAGCCTCAAATGCAATCCAGTCCTTAACACTCTTCATTCAATTGCTCACCAAGCGTTTATTAAGACCCACTGTGTGATAGGAATCATGCTGGAATATGAGTGGTCGTCTTTAAGTAAGGGAGCACAACATTCCACAGATAATAGCAGTGCAATGAGTTAAGTGCCAGAAAGAGGGAGTTGGGGCTGCCTCTCAGAAGAGGGGGCACGAGAGCTGAGCTGTGACTGTTGGACAGGACCCAGCCAGGGGGTCACAGAGCTGAATTACAACCCAAGGATAGGGAAGAGCCAGTCCTAACAAGTGGCTGCAGAAAGGGCATGGAGATTGGCATGGTCTTACTCACATTTGGAAGTTCTGGACTGAGTGCATTATCTGGTGCGTAATGGGTGCTCGGTAATGTGTGTGATTGAGAAGAGGAAGGAAAGGAAAGCTGTTCCAGGTGTGAAAGTAAGGTGAAGGAGGCAAGAAGAACTGAAAAGACTGAGAATGAGTATAATGAGGAGCCGAAGAATGAGCATAGAGAATAAGATCAGCTGTGCTCACCCATAGATGGCGGTGGTGTGGAGGGAGCACTAGCCGTGGAATCCGGATGCTTTCCCCAGGATCCTCATTTAGCCATTAGCTGTTAATGTGGTCTTGAGTAAGTCACCTCCACATCCCTCAATTCCAGTATCCTCAGCAATAAAGCCAAGGATCTGAGCCCACTGAACTCTGAGATCTCTTCCAGTTCTGTTCCATTTAAAAAACACCTGTTGGAGCACCTGGGTGGCTCAGTCGGTTAAGCGTCTGACTCTTGATTTCAGCTCAGGTCATGATCTCAGGGTCGTGGGATCGAGCCCCATGTCAGGCTCCACACTTGGCATGGAGTTTCCTTGTCCCTCTTCCTCTGCTCCTCTCTCCCTCTCTCTCTCTCTCAAATAAATAAATAAATAAATATAATCTTAAATTTTTTTTTAATCTGTTAACTTTCTACTCAGTGCTGGGGACTATACAATCCACTGGAGATCCAAAGTAGTTAGATATTATGCTGGTTTTTCTCCATTTGCTACTCCCTCATAATCAGATCCATCCTCTTTTCTGCCCTACTCTGTACTCCAGGGGTACAACTCCCACTGCATGGCTAGGCACCTTTGCCCCTGGTTGTCTATTACTCTCACCCCTGTGGGACGTTAGAAAGGGCAGGAAAAAGGTTGGGTTATTTCTCCTCCTGCTCTCTCTTTACTTCCTCTCTGAGGGATGGCTATGATTGTTTTTCTTTACTATTATAGCTCCTGTCTGGCAGCCCATCTTCTACGGCTCCAGCCAGCTCTGAATCTCAGGAACACTATTTCTCCCCTTGCTCCTCTCGGCCCAGATATGCCAATGGCTTCTCAGGTTTGCTAGTGCCTGAGTACCTCAAATTTCTTTAAACCTGATATCAATTATTCTGCATCATCTCCTAAGATTTCTTCATTTAGACCACATGAGTGGAATTCTATTTGCAGTGAGCCCCTAACTGACAGAAAGCTTAGAATGCAACTGAGGAGATGAATTATCAATATATCATTTGTCCCAATATAAAGCACCATGGGAACACCCAGGAGGAGGCTGCAAAGCTGAAGAACAGAGGCTCAAGGGCAGTGTCTGTGGAGGGACAGCCTCGGGGTTTGGATGTAAGAACAAACATGGACATAGACATGGAAGGATGGACTGGAGGGATTTTAGCGTTGTTGTTGGTACTACTCTTATCATATATTAAGAAACATTTTCCAGATGTACAGCCCAAAGCGAAGTAAAATCTGTCATAGTGGAATAAACAGCAGCACTGGTAATTTAAACAGTTTGATTTTTGCTGTTTTATATAAGTCGATAATCTTCGGTGTATCAGCTAAGTGTGCAAATTCAGAAACTTGATGTATACGGAAGCTCTGTACAAAAAGACAAATTCTTTATTTGGAGTAAAAAGTTAGCTGGGAACCAAAGAATAACGAAGCTAACAAATCCAATGAAATTCTTCCTTTGACACTTAACATCAAGATTCCCCAGGCTGTGGCAGCTCCTATCTTTCTCCCTGCCATTTATGCCTTCATAATACAGATAGTAGCTTCGCTTGTGGTCTTCGAAGGGCAGAAGTTCCACTGCCCTGTTGTCGATATCACCAAGTTATGAGGAGAGTAGGAAGACGGGTATTGCATCACAGAGCCAGCTGTAGCAAGCTAGCATGCAAGGAGGGCCAGGGCAATGTGGAAATGAGGCCTCTGCTCTGCGTCATATTAGAGAGATCAGCTCTAAGACCTTGAGGCCCTGTGACCTTTACTCACGAGGACACAATGGAGAATCTTATCAGAAATCCATCCACTTAAGTGAAATCATAGGTCAAGAAAGAATCAAGATATTGTATAATAGAAATGCATTATATCAAAACCCCCTGATTCTAGATCTTGAGCAGGTTACTGAATCACTCTGAGCCTCAGTTTCTTCATCTGTAAATCAGAGTCGTAATACTTCAAGTGCTAATCGAGAGGATCAAAGGGAAGTCATGTAAGCAAAAGAGTCTAGGGTGTGCCATGGAGTTGGCCTGCGATATGGTAGCTGTTATTCTGCTGGTATTACTCCAATGTACTGGCCTTGGGCACTGTCTTAGAGGGCTAGTTGGGGTTACACCCAAGACATTTGAGATGGCCCAACATGATCCTCATCATTTTCAATCCAGAGAACATTCAGAGGGCTTCAAGGAGTATTTTGAGGGAGCTGCAAATCTGCAAGCATTCTAAAATCACCTCCCACCCAGCAGGGCAAGTCAACGGGCTCCCCTCTTTTCTAGCTTGAAATTTCCATCATTAGAGTCATTCTTTGGGGCTAGGCGAAATGGATGAGCAGTGACCAGACGTCTTATACCTTTTCTATTAGCTAACTATCTCTCTCCCTCCCTCTCTCTCTTTCTCTCTCTCTCTTAAACACACACACACACACACACACACACACACACACACCATCCAGCTACTGTTTACCTGATTGTACCAGGAATGACTGGACCACAAATTCCACTTTCTCCAGCCATTGTTGGGCCTTTGATGTTGTTGTCAACCCTTTCACCCTCACCTGTTCCCAGCATCTTACTTGGCACCCACCTTACTGTTAGCAGGCTACCACAGTTCACACGTCTCTGCCACAGAGTCCACTCTCTCCCGTTCCATGAGAATTCAGGAAGCTCCCACCCACTACCTCTAGTGTTTGTTCCCTTACATAGCAGAAAGCATGTCAGCCTAGGGATGCCTGGGTGGCTCAGTCAGTTAAAGCATACAACTCTTGATTTTGGCTCAGGTCATGATCTCAGGATCGTGAGATCAAGCCCCATGTCAGGCTCCATGCTGGGGATGCAGTTGGCTTGAGGATTCTCTCTCCCTCTCCCTCTGCCCCTTCCCCCTCAAAAGTTAAACAAAATTAGATAAAATTTAAAAAAGAAAGAAAGTAGGAGCCTAAAGGATGTAGAACCACACGATAGGAAGAAAAAAGAAAACTTCTCCAGACTCAAAAAGGAAAGTGCTAGAGCTTCACAGTGAAATTAAACTGATGCAGTGGTTTGAACAGTCATTTTAATATGCTTAATGATTTTGCCAGTCCAAAAAAAAAAAAAAATCTGTAGAGTTAAATATCTTTATTGCCTGAAACAGAAAGTGAAAAATATTGTGAGAACTTGAGGGGTGAAAGGAGACACTTTTGGGGAAAGGGTCTTTCATCAGTGATACACACCCTCTCTCTATCATGTGGGTTCCCTGTTTAGCCTCTCCATAAATTTGATCTTACCATGTGAAGAGTATTAATAGATATCTAACCCCACTAGTCTGTAGCTCATGCTAACAATTATAAAATGCTATCCTGATTGGAATTTAAAAGTAGTTTAGTGGTATCACCATAATTCCTTGAGTCTAATACCTGTGATTTATTGGTCTTTAACAGCAGCACTGGCCTGGTATATAATAGGGATTCAAGAGAGGTTCACTCACTGAATGATCTGGCAGAGGAAAAGTCAAGCCACACCTGGGTGTCTTGAGACCCTCAGTCTCCTCCATTGAGCTATGTGTGCCACAGAAACCCAGGAACCTTGACATAAACAATTCTGCATAAGCACTTGCAAGCTGCACCTTGTTCTAGATAGGGAATCCGACCCATTCCAAAGTCACTGGGGGAAAACCAGATGCTCCCAGCAAAATGACCATGGGACTGCATGGAGCCTTCTCTAATTAGGTAAGTGTTAACTATTTGGAGGTATTGAGCAAACAGTTGAAAATATGAGCTTCTTGAGAACTCAGAACAGATACCAGATTGGGTTACTTACTTTGGGGTACCATATGTAAAGCAATATAAGTGTAAATCCTGAAGATAGATAAAAATGACACAGACAAGCCTGGGGCATAGAGGACGAAGAGCTTAAGAAGAGAAAGCAGTCGTAGAAGGAGGAAGAGATGAGTAGGGCACTTCAGTGGAAAGAGTTTCAAAAAGGAGTGAGGGGGCAATTACATAAAATGCAGCTGAAAAGTTAAGAACAGGGAATACTCACAAGGAGTGGCAGGATTTTTAAGTTTTTTTGGAGAATCTCAGGAAGTATCCAGAACTGAATTTGAAATCAAGAAGACCTGGGTTCAGGACATACATAAAGTAATTTCTCTCTACCTCATGCTTCCTGCTTACTTCTTCCTGCTCTCTTCATCCTGTTAGTAAATATGCAGTTTGGTGTGTCCTCTTTGGCTCCTCTCTCCAGCATGACCTTTCAGTTCTTGACCCTCCTGCCAAACACTCCATACTCTTGGTATTTCCAAAGAGAGTACATTTTCATGTCACAATGCCCCCAGAAGTCCAGTCATCTCTGGCCAGGGAAGGTGGGCTCACATCATAAATAATTGGGCTTCCCAACAACTCCCCCATTTGCATGTATTTAGAAGGGAATCTGAGCGTAACAAGCAAAGATCAACCTGTCAAGGGTAACTAGCGTCTAACTTTTGCAGTGAAGACTCAACAAAACTTGGAGAGCATGATTTTATAATAGGCTTCATTAGCATGGTTTCAATTTTTTTCTAGCAATTCTACAGAAAGCACTGAAGAAGAGAAAATACAGGTTAGAATGACACATTTATGAACTAGTAAGCTGCCCTCTCCAGAAATTCAAGCATTCTAGGAAGATATTATCCACTGTACTAAGTTTAAACCACTTAGACTGTAATTCAAAACCCTACACAATCTGATAACAGCCTACTTCTCCAGCATTTTCTCTCTCTAAGCATTCAGTCAATAATTCAACAAACATTTATCAAGCACTTCCTCTCTTTGGGCATTGTGCCAGTCATTACACCAAGCACTCACCAGCCAGGCCTTTTCCATTTAAACTTACTGCCACCACTCCTTTGCTGACCCGACTCCTCTCATCAGGAACGTCTCTGCCCTTCTCTGCATGTACTGAAATCCTTCTATGAGAGGCAGGATGCTTGACACACAGGAGCAGGGGCTTTGCCCTCTGTGTCTGATTTAAATTCAGTTCCACCACTAATGAGCTGTACGACTTTAGGCAAGTTTCTTCAACTCTTTATGCCTGTTTCCTCCTCTGCCTGTCTTATAGTGTTAATGTGATGAGTAAACATATAAAAAGCACTCCGGAGAGGACGTAAAGGTATTTAGAACCATACTAGGAATTTGGTAAGTGCTCAATAAATTAAAAAAAAAAAAAGTAGTAGTGGTAGTAGTAGTAGTATTTTAATGCCCAGATGAGGGTGTACCTCCTTCCTAATACTTTCCATAATAATCCCAGTTCATGATCCAGCCTCACATGGTTCTTACCATATGTAATCTTGCATATGTCTTATATTTTTAAATAAATTCCCCTTAGTTGCATTCCACATTTTTATATTCCCCCAACACACACAAAGCTATGCACCACAGTGTAAGTAAGGGATATATACATCATATATATGATACATATACTATATATGATATTAATAGTAAGGGATATAACCATCATATATCCATCATATATGTATATATACATATATATAGGTTATATACACTACATTGTTAATATATATAGGATTAATTTAGTGGACCTTAAAGAAAATTCTACAGAGAATGGCAAACCTTAGTTTTTCATCACCAGGAAACATCAAAGTATGTAGCTACCAAAATGGGAGGAAGGTGACTATAGAATCTCCTTTTCTTTTTTTTTTTCCTTTAGAAAAAATAAAAGTGGGTCTTGAACTCTCAACCCTGCGATCAAGACCTGAGCTGAAATCAAGAGTCAGGCACCCAACCTACTGAGCCACACAAGTGGCCCTAGAATCTCCTTTTCAGTAGACCTTCAATAATATCTCTGCTTCTTACCAGTCTGGATTGGCTTAGATTCATTCCTCCTAGAGGCTTGGGGATGGACTTAAATATTTATAATTCTGCCAGTTCACCCCATCATAATACCTCCCAATCACCATGCCTCCAAAATGCACATTGTTAAGCCGAGTTGAGAGCCAGGCCAAGACACTGTATCCCTGAACTTCACCCTCAGGCATGTTGCTGGGACCAGCCGGGGCTGGCCTGTTTCTGGTGAGACAAAGTGCCATCAGCTGATCTGTTGACCATGCAAAGAAGTGATCACCACTGCTTCAGAGGTAATCAGCAAAGAATGTCAGAAGGAAATGGCTCAAGGGAGTTGAAATATTTTTGCTCTCTCGTATGGTAGTTTCGCAAGCCAGTGGACAAATGACAAGCTGGAAATAGCACACATTGAGTATTAGTGATAGTACTGTGAAATGCTTTAGTCTGCAAGCTGGACCCCATATCTGCCACCCTTGCTTGAGAGGAACCAATTCCTGAAACAGATAAGTTTCCCAGCATGACTAACTGAATGACTATCTTTTTGCCTGCTTTTCCCCCTCTTGCTGATGGGAAATGAGGCATGGGCGAAGGCACAGATGTGAGGAAGCCCTGCTGATGTGAGCGAGGTACGTCCTCCCTGGGTCAAGTGCTCTGGGGCAGAAGTGGGCACTGCACTCAGCCGAGTGGGCTCATCATTGTTTCTGTGTCTACAGAACTAAAGGGGATAGACCCAACATCTCCGTTCGCTAGTGAGCTCTGTGCCAACACCAGGGTGGACTGACAATAAACAATAAAGTGCAGAATCTTATGAATTACATGTTTCGTTTTGATAAACTGGACTGCTGCGGGGCTAGCCCTGCAACACCATCACATTGACCCAGCTTCATGTCTATTTGTCGCTGTTTCTCAAGTTTGGTTCTATGGAAAGGTGTTCCATGAATTAATGATACGAAACTCAAATGAGTATGCTTCCTTGAGTGGGAGAGAAAGGAGGGGAATGACAGTGCCATCCAGTGGTCACAGGGACCCTGGGCTGGCCCACAGGAGTGGGATGCATGCACAGGCAAAGGCCCCTCGTGAAATGCGCAGGGGAGACTCTAGGAAGGACCCTTCTTTTTGGTGACTTTGGGTGGCCTGCTGGAACAACCCCCAACCCTCCATACTAAAATGCATTTCCAGTGGTATATGAAGCAAATCTAAAAGCTCCCAGTAAATTCTTAAAACTCCTATTTCCCAGGAAAATCCCAAGAATATGGGTCTCTCTAAAAGACAATCTTTTTTTTTTTCTCTAAAAGACAATCTTAAAAGGAGGTTAAAAATTGTCTGCAAAAGCCTTGCAAAGAACAGCAACAGATACAATATGATTGTATTGGATGATGATTCAAGACCATCACCTACCTTCCTGCTCTAAAGTACAGTTTTATAAGAAGTCGGTCCTTAAATTCATTGGTATAGAATGTCTCTTCATGGACTCCAGACCCAACTGTATTGCAGGTTCCCTTCAGTTGAGTAATAACCCAGGGTATAAAGAATTCATTATCCAGCGAATGTGCTGACTCTTTTGAATGGTATTGGGACAGGCTCCCTTCCTCTTACCTCTTTAATTATCATTTTAATAACAACCCAGTAGTCGGCCAAACTCCTCTGCTCAGGCAGGCCCAGAAATGCACTGAGGGGCTGCAAGGAGGGTGGGGAAGGAGGGAGAGAAGACAACTTTCTCCCAAAGTGAATAATGATTCATGGCTCTGCTTCTTTACCACATCCCAACATGCTAAATGTCATGAACAAAATTCACCCCAACTATTTAAGTCACTTTTGGCGCATTCATGAGACCTGAGGAAGGGCAGGGCCGCTTTCAAGCCACTGGGAACTGTCCAGTGGATCATTGCCACAATGCCTGGGGGCCTGTGCTAACTCACTTGGTTAGTTTAACCAGAGAATGGGGCTGAGATTTGCAAGAGTCAAGTTACAGTTCTTGCTCTGACACTAACCAGCTGTGATAAAGGGCAATTTCCTTCACCTCTTGGTGCTTCCATTTTCCAATCTATAGAATGAGAAGGTTTATACCAGATGATCTCATGGAGCCTTTTGGCTCCACTGCTAGCCACCAGACTATGCTCTGTGCAAAGAAGAACCACATCTTTCTTGTTCACCACTGTAAATCCAGCACTGAGTACAGCTTCTAAAGCATAACATGGCTGAGTATTTTTTGTTTTATTAAGGTATAATTGACATATAATACTCGATTAGTTTCTGGTGTATAACATAGTGACAGTATTTATCTACATTAGGAAATGTTCATCACAAAAAGTCTAGTTGCCACGTGTCACCATACAAAGTTGTTACAATGTTATTGACTATATTCCCTATGCTGTACTTTTCATCCCCGTGTCTTATTTCTTTTATAACTGGAAGTTTATACCTCTTAGTCTCCTTCCCCTATTTTGTCCATCTCTCTCCCCTCTCCCCTCTGGCAACCATAAGTTTGTTCTCTGTACCTGAGAGTGTTTCTGTTTTGTTTATTCATTTGCTTTTTTAGATTCCACATATAAGTGAAATCATACGGTATTTGTCTTTCTGTGTCTGACTTTTCACTTAGCATAATACCCTCTAGGTCCATCCACGTTGTCACAGATGGCAAGATCTCATTCTTTATATACATACCACATCTGCCTTATCTATTCATCTATCAATAGACAATTAGGTGGCTTCCATATCTTGGCTATTGTGAATAATGCTGTGGTAAACAGAGGGGTGGGTATGTCTTTTAAATTTGGTGTTTTCATTTTCTTTTAATAAACACCTAGAAGTGGAATTGCTGGATCAAATGGTAGTTCTACTTTTCATTTTTTTGAGGACCCTCCATACTGTTTTCCATAGTGGCTATACCATTTTATATTCCTATGGAACAGTGCACAAGCGCTCCCTTTTCTCCTTATCCTCACCCACACTTATTATTTCTTGGCTTTTTGAAGACAGCCATTCTGCCAGGTATGAGACAACCTCTCATTGTGGTGTTGACTTGCATTTCCCTGATGATGAGTGGTATTGAGCACCTTCTCACATGCCTGTTGGCCATCTGTATGTCTTCTCTGGGAAAAAAAAAAAAGTCTATTCAGGTCCTCTGCCCATTTCTTAATCAAATTGTTTATTTTTTTATATTAAATTGTAGAAATTTTTTATATATTTTGGATATCAACCCCTTATCAGATATATCATTTGCAAACACTTCACCCATTCAACAGGTTGCTTTTCATCTTGATGATGGTTTCTTTCACCCTGCAAAAGTTTTTTAGTCTGATGTAGTCCCAGTTTGTTTTTGTTTTTCCTTTTGTTGTCCTTGCCTAAGGAGATGGATACAAAAAAATACTGCTAAGACTGATGTCAAAGAGCTTACTGCCTATGTTTTCTTCTAGAAGTTTTATATTTTCAGGTCTTTCATTGAAGTCTTCGATTCATTTTGAGTTTGTGTATATGGTAAAAAAAAAAAAAAAAAAGACATCCAAACTCATTCTTTTGCATATGGGTTGTCCAGTTTTCCCAGCACCATTAATTTCTTTTAATTTTTTTTAAAGATTTTATTTATTTGACAGAGAGAGACAGAGCAAGAGAAGGAATACAAGCAGGGGGACTGGTAGAGGGAGAAGCAGGCTTCCCATGGAGCAGGGAGCCTGATGTGGGGCTCGATCCCAGAACCCTAGGATCATGACCCGAGTCGAAGGCAGACGCTTAATGACTGAGCCACCCAGGCACCCCAGCCCAGCACCATTAATTAAAGACACTCTTCCTCAGTGTATATTCTTGCCTCCTTTGTCATTCATTAATTGACCATATAGGCATGGTTTTATCTAGGTCTCTGTTCTGTTCCACTGATCTGTGTGTCTGTTTATGTGTGAGTACCATACTGATTTGATTACTACAGTTTTGTAGTATTGTTTAAAATCCAGGAGCATTATACCTTCACCTTTGTTGTTTCTTGAGATTGCTTTGGCTATTCAGGGTCTTTGGGATTCCATAAAAAGTTTAAGATTATTTGTTCTAGTTCTAGGCATCTAGAAAAATGCCATTGGTATTTTGATAGGAATTGCACTGAATCTATAGATTACTTTGGAGTGCATATTTGCTGACTGTATGAACACTCAAATAAAAAGTGAAGTTCAATCCAAAATATACAGCTCATTCATAAAATTCAAGACAATGCTCCTCTTTTTCCTCAATGACTAAGATCCCTTTCATTTTTGTCTCAATTTTTTAGATGATATCCCAAATTGCCTTCATATTAGATTTACTTAGCTGGTGCATTGAATACCAATGTCACCTACCAGAGGTCACATAAATCCTCCAACAAGGACTTTTAAAAAGAATCTGGGTATAGTCCAATGTGTCAGACTTATTCACTGATGACAACGTAAGTCAGTGTGTGGAAAACACCATTAAAATAGACAGTGATGACTTGTGAGTAGAGGTTCAGAGCATGAAGAATCATTCCGCAAAAAAAAATAAAAAACTGTTACACAAAGGTTCTCACCAGGATTAAAATAGACAGGGTTGGTCCAAGGAAAACTGTGAAGGTCAGGCATTTTTTCTATATTTCTAAAATCCCCTTTCTAAACCCTTCTTTGAATTCAACAAAGGATTCATCATTTTCCGTATTTGCAACTGCAAGTCTTTAATCTCTTATTGTGCAATTAAAGACATATGTTAAAGGAATTTCAGATGATAGAAAACAGATGGGGAGATCTTCGGCAGGAGGGTTTGGTGGAAATCAAGAAGTCTTCATACCTCTCACACTCCACTATACCTAAAATTATCTTCAACCTAAACTTTTCCTGTAGGAACGTTCCCATTGCATTGTGCTCTGGTGTTGAAATGGAACAGGAGGTGGCAGAACATTTACCCAAAAGGAGCAAGAAGGTATCTGGTCTATTCCCATCTTCCTGCCCCACCTGCCCAGAGTCAGGGTCCAGGGCACAGTCTGACTAAGCCCTGTCCCCTTCCTGATGCCAGTACAATATAGAAAATCTTGTTCCCTCAAAAAGAGGCATGGGCTGCTTTGCTCCTAACCCTGCCCCTGAGGGGACAACCTCAGTTTCTAGAGGTTCTCAGTCACCCAGTTCTTTGGGACTAACTGCAATGTGGTATAGTGACTCTATTTTTCTGAACAAGATCCATGACCTGACACATAATCTGAAAAGAACAAAAGAGATTTGAAATTAGACCTGCATCATAATATTGGAGATGCGCCAATAGGGTAGAAGGCCAGGAAGCTTGAAGCCTTAGGCTGGGGTAGAGAAAAGCCCAGAACTGCACAGAAGGCATTCAAGATCAAGATCAAGAACAATGGTGGTAGCAATGAAAAAGAACACAGCACCAGAAAAAAACTATTCATAATGAGACCAATTCTTAATACTAGGAAACTAAACAATCGGAGAAGACAAGTTTTATTTGTCCTATAAAATCCACACTAAAAGTCATCATTTTAATACTAAATGTAACCATATGTCCATGAAAGTATGGCCAATTACCAAGCAAACACAACAGAAGTCATATGTATCTTAATGTGATCAAATTTATTGTAATTTAATTAAGTGACAATGCTAAGCTGAACTGCTTTGTTGTCTAGCTTGTGACTTATGGTCATCAAATTGTACCTAAAGTAATAAAAGATAACAGTGTCTAAGAAACTTTGATATTATTCGATTTGTCTAAATCCAACTCCATATCCCAGATATTCTATAAAACACATTGCTTTATTTTAAATCTCCATTATTTTAAATCTCCATTATTTTATGACTTGGTACTAGATCCATATTTTAAAATAAAATAAAATTTATTGGGGCGCCTGGGTGGCTCAGTTGGTTGAGCGACTGCCTTCGGCTCAGGTCATGATCCTGGAGTCACTGGATCGAGTCCGCATCAGGCTCCCTGCTCAGCAGGGAGTCTGCTTCTCCCTCTGACCCTCCTACCTCTCATGCTCTCTGTCTCTCATTCTCTCTCTCGCAAATAAAATCTTAAAAAAAAAATTTTTTTTAATTAAAATAAATAAATTTTATTGTTTGAGAATTTTTGAGGGGTTACAGTTTTCTTTGGTATGGACAGTAGGATGTAGTATTTCAGGAAATTAACATTGCCATCAAGTCAACCTGAGTGTGGATACCACTTATAAAATGTGTGAACTTGTGCTGAGAGGTTACTTTACCTCTGCATGTCAGTGTTTTCTTCTATAAAATGGCTACAGTAATTGTTATGACTCAATATACCAACCCATGATACATAAAGGCTGAGGCTCATAGAATCCCAGAGCTGAGTGAGGTCTCCCATACAACTGTCTGATCACAGTTGTGTAGATCATCCCCGCTTATGCTGACTTTTTAAAAACCACCAATGTGAGTGATAATGCTAATGGAAGTCTAAATGTGTAACCAGGACATCAGATGCGAGGAGTGTTTAAAAGGGAAAAAAAATTATTTAAACTGCTCAACCTACACTGGTCCAAACATGGGGAGACCAAGCCTATTTCTGAAGACCTTAGTCTACCTAGGAGCTCTTTGAATTTATATAAAGTTAAGCAGTGTGCATATTGATGTAGGTAAGCTGTATCTGACAGTTGTTACAGTTTTTTCCAGTTCTATTTATAATGATAGCTAATGATTCCAGCTCACAAGACTTAGAAGACTTGAAAGTATGCATATGATCAATCATCTCAAGCAATTTTAAGAACAATATCTGATAGTATTATTTTTCCCCATTTTACATATGATGAAAATGAGGTTCAGAGATGCTAAATAATGTACCCAAGGTCACAAAGCAAGTAAGAGATTTCAGACAATAGCAAACAAGTGCAATGTTATTTTGCAGAACAGTGTGACTATAGTATCAGTTCTGAATGACTGTAATGGATTATCATTCCTATCACTGAAATTAGAATCACTAGTCTCCTTTGAAACAAAACTAGCAATTCATTAACTTACCCTATGGCAAAGGGTACTCAGTAACATAACTGGAAGAAAAATAACCAAAGGTCGCTATAAACAATAAAAATAAATAAAAATAACAGTAATAATAATTATGACGGTGATGTAATGATCACAAGAAGAATTAGGAAAAATAAAGAAAAACTAGTATTTCCTTAGACTTTTTCCAAGTGATTTTGTGGAATCTCCTTTACTTAAGATCCTCCAAAAAAGATAGATAAATGTAAAATATAAGATATACATCTCCCAAGAATGGCAGCTGGAATATTCCACTAGACACTGAGATCTCACAGGCTATTGGAATACAGGAGAAACCGTGTTCACTAATGTGTTTCTCAATTTTGGCAAGTATGCAAATGTTTTATGGATGTGGTCATCGAAAAGTCATTGTGAATACGAGACTAGAATCCTGTAACCACTCCAGCTTTGGTAACAAATCTCCTTCAGGACAATATCCCTTGCTGTCCAGTTTACGGAAAATGATTGGTTTATGACTACTGAGTCTATCCTGAGATAAGTTTAAAAGACGTTTTTCATATTGGCCTCAACATGAACTCATACTTTAATAAGCAAGGGCCAGGACCTGAAGCGCCCCCAAGATTCTTCCAGCTCCATGAGACGCAATTACAACATATTCACTCAATAAACACTAATTATGTGCTGATGATTTCCTTAGGACCACGTTCTTACTGTGCTCTGTCATCAGAGGTGCCAGTAAGTGAAGACATGGTCCCTGTCTAAAAGGAAATTAAACATCATGGACCTGGAGCCACATGTTACTTATTGCCAACCTTCTCTGAGTTCCCTGGGCCAAGAGGACCCTCCAAAGCCTCACAGCATCTTGGCACTGATATTCACAGATGGTAACCACAACTCTCCAATCTCTTCCACTCGTCCGGTTCTCCAACCCCAATCCATTTGTATTGGCTCCCATCCCAGTAGGTACAAAACTCTATCATTCAGAGTTTTCTCTGAATTTCTCCTTTTAAGGTGGTTGTTCGGCCTTGAACTGCAGCCCAGCTTTTCCCAGTGAACTATAGGGCAATAGGAGTGGGTTTTGCACATTTCTGAGCAGGAGATAGAAAAAAACAGAAAGGGACACAAAATAGCTAAACTCCCTTACTTGTATCCCAGCACCATGGGAAATTCTGTAGCCTGCTCATAGCCATAGTCTGAGATTCCAGCAAAGGCTCCTCTGTGTTCTGCAAACACACCAGACTTCCTTCTCAGAATCTTTGCTCCCCTCCGCCTGGGCTGCTCTTTCCCAGATGACTGTGACAGTCCTTCTTCTCCTGCCTTCAGGTCACTGCTCAAATACCACCTTTTCAGAAATGCCTCCTCTGATCACCCTATCTAAAAGATTAAAATCTTCCCATCATCCTTTCTCCTCTACCATAACTTATTTTTTCATCACCTATCATCACCAAAAAAAATACACAAACGTATGTTTGTTCATGGTCTGTCTCCTCCCACTGGAATATGACCTCCATGACAATAGGAACTTCACATGCTTTCTGTTTTCTGCTTATACCCAGTTCCTAGCACTTAGAAAGCACTTAATATATATTGAGCTAAACCAAAAAAAAAAAAAATGTGTAAGACAAATCAAGTTTTTTTTTTAATGTTACTAGTGTTTTTGACCCTTGAGTTTAATTTTTTTTAATTTTTAACTATAACTTTTTTTATTATGTTCAGTTAACCAGCATATAGTACATCATTAGTTTTTGATGTAGTGTTCAATGATTCTTTAGTTGCATATAATACCCAGTGCAAATCAAATTGTTTTTAAGCCCAAAGATCAATTGTCTAAGGAGGGTGGCAAAATTATTTCTAAAAGCTGGCTCTGACCACTACATTCTTCAGATGGTCTCTTTTTTTTCCTGGCATCTTGCACCTTGCAACCTACCAGCAGAGCCTCAGAAAGGATTTGAGAGGGCTCACTGAAGGCTATATATAATCTGGACCCATATAGCAGGCTCAAGATCAGGCTTGTGGTAAAACCATAGACAGTGGCTGTTGACTCCATCACATTCCAAAATTTTATCACAACCTAGAAATGGGAGATTAACCGAGGGAGAGCCAATTAGTCAGGACACTCAATCACTTTGACCACAACCTATTTTGAAAGTTAAATGTCTTATGGAATCTTGCTTCCTCATTCTCAATGACCTAAAGCAGGGGCACAGGGAGGTTAAATGGTTTGCCCAACATCCCACAGTGTATGAGCAAAAGTAGTGGGCTTGGAAACTACCAGGTTTCCATATTTCCTGCTTACGACCACTCTGAAACAGAGAACCATGCCAGGGCATGCAGAGTAAGTTCAAGCCTTAATGGTGTGAGGCAGGAGGAAGGAACCACACATATGTATACATACACATGTACACACTCATGCACACACACACACACACCCTGCATACTATAGGGTGGATGCAGAGTTGCCCTTCTCAAGTTTTCTATAAAGATGGCTGGATTTATAGCTGGAAAGCTTTTCTAAGTACATCTTTTCAACTTTTTCCAGCCTGGAAATACAACCAAGGAGCCCTGAGGGGACTAAATCTCTTGCTCTCCAATTTCCCATGGTCCCAAAACAACTCACATAATTGCACAATTTTCCATCCTTCACCTCCCCAAGGCAGAAATGCCCCCTAAAAAATCTATTTCACCTATAACATAGAAATTATTGAAGTTACTTTTATAACATTGTGAAGTATCTTCCCTCAAAGAGCAAATTTCAGCCATTAGCACTTCAACAATCAGAAGATTAAAATAAACATAGTTGGAAAAGACTTGGAAACAACTGGGAAAAGGTAGGCGAATAATATAATTTCTACCATCTTCTTTCTTTTTCCCTCTTCCTCCCATGACCTGGCTAATCTCTGATTACCAAATGTCCTTCAGTGACCTCCCTGTCAGGCTCTCGAGATCTTAAAACGTCCATGTGACACACAAACCAAGCAGCTCAATCCCATAGTTGATACTGATGGGCCCTTTCCATCCAATTAAAATCAGTACTTTTTACTTTGGTGGCTAAGGGTCCCCACAATCTGGTCTTCCTCTATTGTGGTGGTTCTCAAGAGGAGCCACTGTGTCCTCTGGGGGACATCTGGCCCTGTCTGAAGACATTTTTGTTTGTCACAACTGGGGACACATTACTGATGAGGTTCAGGGCAGGCTGACCCAGAATGTACCACTTCAGCATGTGGATTATTTTGACTGAAGGCAAATAAGGCCCAGCAGACTTAAGAAAAGCTTTCTTACCTCACCCTTAACTGCCTAAAAGAATTTACACAGGGAGCATGTACCACAAACAGATCTCTCTCTTTTTTTTTTTTTGTTACATAAGAAAAACTTTTTCTGGTGGCATGGCAAACATTTATTTACCAAATACTTGTTCTGCTCATCTTATATAAATTGTCTTCCCACATTTTGAAGTCCCAGACCCTTACCTCTTTCTCCTTAGCTCAGGATGACATATAAACTTCAATTGCCTCCTGAGAACCTGCTATGTTTTTGTGGGGCTCCTGTATGTATGTAATTAAATTTGGCTTTCTCCTGTTAACCTGTTTTATGTCCATTTAATTATTAGACCAGCCAAAGAATCTAGAAGGGATGAAGGGAAAAGTTTTCGCCCCTTATACTACTTTCTGTTATCTAATGAATATAGGCCAATGATGCTGCTGAACGCCTTACAATGCCCAGGACCAGCCTCCGACAACAAAGAGTTAACCAGCCCAGTGTGTCAATAGTGCAGAGGTTGAGAAGCCCTGTATCGCTCTATGGAGAAAGTTCTACAACTTCCTCTCCATTTCTTTTTTCACAGCCAACTCTTCAATGGATGACTTACAATCTCCTACACATTGCTCATGTGTTTAAACCCTCAAGACCCTGTGATGTTGTGATTTATAGTAAGAAATATACTTTGGAGAAATGATTCCATTTACAATAGCACCAAAAACCATAAGATACCTTGGAATAAACCTAACCAAAGAAGTAAAGGATCTATACTCTAGGAACTACAGAACATTCATGAAAGAAATTGAAGAAGACACAAAAAGATGGAAAAACATGCCATGCTCATGGATCAGAATAATAAGCATTATTAAAATGTCTATGCTACCCAGAGCAATCTACACCTTCAATGCCATCCCGATCAAAATTCCAATGACATTTTTCAAAGTGCTAGAACAAACAATCCTAAAATTTGTATGGAATCAGAAAAGACCCCGAATCACCAAGGAAATGTTGAAAAAGAAAAACAAAGCTGGGGGCATCACGTTGCCCGATTTCAAGCTATATTACAAAGCAGTGATCACCAAGACAGCATGGTACTGGCACAAAAACAGACATATAGACCAACGGAACAGAATAGAGAGCCCAGATATGGACCCTCAACTCTATGGTCAAATAATCTTCGACAAAGCAAGAAAAAATATTCAATGGAAAAAAGACAGTCTCTTCAATAAATGATGCTGGGAAAATTGGACAGCTATATACAGAAGAATGAAACTCAACCATTCTCTAACACTGTACACAAAGATAAACTCAAAATGGATGAAAGACCTCAATGTGAGACAGGAATCCATGAAAATCTTAGAGGAGAGCATAGGCAGTAACCTCTTTGACATCGGCCACAGCAACTTCTTTTAAGATACATCTCCAAAGACTAGTGAAACAAAAGCAAAAATGAACTTTTGGGACTTGATCAAGATAAAAAGCTTCTGCACAGCAAAGGAAACAGTCAACAAAACAAAGGGGCAACCCACAGAATAGGAGAAGATATTTGCAAATGATGCTACAGACAAAGGGCTGATTTCCAAGATCTATAAAGAACTTCTCAAACTCAACACCCAAAAAACAAATAATCAAGTCAAAAAATGGGCAGAAGACATGAACAGACACTTCTCCAAAGAAGACATACAAATGGCTAACAGACACATGAAAAAATGTTCATCATCATTAGCCATCAGGGAAATTCAAATCAAAACCACATTGAGATACCACCTTACACCAGTTAGAATGGCAAAAATGGACAAGGCAAGAAACAACAAATGTTGGAGAGGTTGTGGAGAAAGGGGAACCCTCTTACACTGTTGGTGGGAATACAAGTTGGTACAGCCACTTTGGAAAACAGTGTGGAGATTCCTCAAAAAGTTAAAAATAGAGCTACCCTCTGACCCAGCAATTGCACTACTGGGTTTTTACCCCAAAGACACAGATGTAGTGAAAAGAAGGGCCATATGCACCCCAATGTTCATAGCAGTAATGTCCACAATAGCCAAACTGTGGAAAGAGCCGAGATGCCCGTCAACAGATGAATGAAGATGTGGTCCATATATACAATGGAATATTACTCAGCCATCAGAAAGGATGAATACCCAACTTTTACATCAACGTGGATGGGACTGGAGGAGATTATGCTAAGTGAAATAAGTCAAGCAGAGAAAGTCAATTATCATATGGTTTCACTTATTTGTTGAACCTAAGGAATAGCATGGAGGATATGAGAAGGAAGGGAAAAATGAAGGGGGGGAAATCAGAGGGAGAGATGAACCATGAGAGACTATGGACTCAGAGAAACAATCTGAGAGTTTTAGAGGGGAGGGGGGGTGGGGGAGATGGGGTAGCCCAGTGATGGGTATTAAGGAGGGCATGTATTGCATGGAGCACTGGGTGTTATAGGAAAACAATGAATTGTGGATCACTACATTAAAAACTAATGATGTATTGTATGGTTACTAACATAATAAAATAAAATTTAAAAAAATAATTAAAAAAAGAAAAGAAATATACTTTGGGTCTTCAACCCATTTCTGGCACAGAGCTCCTAAAACCCTTAGAATTTTCCTTGTGAAGAGAGTGATAAAGGTATCTTTTGTTATGTTAATGGAGTGACTTTTGAAAAACATCTAAGGATGGGGGCTGGTTGTCAGAACTGACCATGTGATTGGAGGGTTGGAACTTTCAGTCCTACCCCCTGACCTCCAGGAGGGGAGAGGGACTGGAGTTTGAATCAATCACCAATGGCCAATGATTTAATCAATCATGCCAATGTGATGAAGCCTCTGTTAAAGCCCAAAAGGATGGGGTACAGAGAACCTCCAGGTTGGTGAGTCAGAACACTTCTACTTGCCACCATGCCATGCTCCAAACTCCTTGAGGACAGAAGCTCTTTTGCCTCATGTATCTCTTCATCTGGCTGTTGGTTCTTATCTTTTAATATCTTTTGTATCCAATCAGTAATCTAGTGAGTGAACAGGTTTCCGAGTTCTGTGAGCTGCTCTAGCAAATTAATTGAACGCCAGGAGGGGACCAGGGGAACATGTGATTTATGGCCAACTGGTCAGAAGTACAGGTAACAACGTGGACTTGACATTGGCATCTGAAGTGCAGACAGGCTTGTAGGATGGCGCCCTTAACCTAGGGGATCTGATGCTGTCTCTGGGTAAATAGTGCCAGAATTGTGTGGAATTTTAGGACAGCTGGTGTTGCAGAGAATTGCTTAGTTGGGGTGGGAGTGGGGAACCTCCCCACACACACACTGGAATTGGGAATCAGAATTTTACCCCCTCTGTGCTCTCTGTCCCCCTGTAAAGCCTGGGGCCTTTTATTCAGCTGCCACGTTTCCATTTTTTCTCTAAGGTCTATCTCCTCCTTGAAAATTTCCTGGATGGATATACTCTTTTCTTTCTAAATCTGCGAGTGCTTTGGCATTCATCTCTTAACTTATCATATAGAATCTGGAATTATATACTGTAGGCTCCAAAAAAGTAAAAACTTTGTCTTGTTTATTCAAGACTGTATCACCAGTGCCTAGAACAGCACCTGGAGCATAGCAAGTGCTAAATAACCCTTGATCATGTGAGGAATTCTCTCTCCTTGGATACTTCATTCCTGTCAGATTGAGGCTTTCTGGAAACATCCCCAGTTCTTTTCTGAATTCTTACATTACCCCTTCCACCTAGAGGACACTTAATAAATATTTGTTAAATGTCTGAATAAGTACACATACAATAGAAGTATTAAATCCTTAAATGCAAAACTAAATACAATATATATTAAGTAGACAACTGAAATAAACAGGCTAAAAATGAAACAGGAGGGGTATAAATTAAGTCCTAGGAGGGGTGCCTGGATGGCTCATTTGGTTAAGCATCCAACTCTTTTTTTTGTTTTAAGATTTATTTATTTATTTGACAGAGAGAGAGAGAGAGAACACAAGCAGGGGGAACAGTAGAGGGAGAAGTAGAATCAGGCCCTCCACTGAGCAGGGAGCCTGATGTGGGGCTTGATCCCAGGACCCTGGGATCATGACCTGAGCCAAAGGCAGACGCTTAACCTACTGAGCCACCCAGGTGCCCCTAAGCATCCAACTCTTGATCTTGGCTCAGGTCTTGATCTCAGAGTTGTGAGTTCAAGCCCTATACTTTAAAAAAAAAAAAAAAAGATTAAGTCCTAGGCAAAAGTTCACCCATCTCAACTTTTAATTATGTCAGAGAATTCATGTCACAAGTATGTTACATTTCCTCATCTTTCAAAAGCACTGAAATGCACATTTAAATGTTAATTGCTCATCTGGAGAGCACATGTCAAAGAAAACACGCAAAGGCAGGATTTGCCTTGGCTGACTATGCCTGAATAGAAATTAATACATCACCCTGAAACACGGATTTCAGTTTCTAGTGACACACCACAAACCTCTTGCAACACAGAGACATTAATGTGTAGACTAACCATGACCAAATTATCACAACGATAGTTAAGAATAGAAAGAAATGATGGGGGACAATAGTTAACTTGCATCCCTAATAGAAATTTTACTTTACAACTAACTTGTCTAATGTGCTCATGTTTGTCAAAATTTTCTCATATCCTATATCGAATGAAGATGGAGAAGAGCCCCTTATAATGTCCTATTGGACTACCTCTTTTACTTTTTTAAAGATTATTTATTTATTTGAGATAGACAGCACATGTGCACATGAGCAGCGGAGGTGCAGAGAGAGCGAGAATCCCAAGCAGACTCCACAATGAGCAAGGAGGCTGATTTGAGGCTCCATCTCCTGACCCTGAGATCATGACCCAAGTGGAAACCAAGAGTCGTATGCCCAACCAACTAAGCCACCCAGCATCCCTGGACTACCTCTTTTTATTCTTGGTGTGGCATTTCAGAATCCCTCATCTTTCTTTTTTCCAGACATACTGATTCCATCATTTTTGCCTTTCTCGTAGGTTTTGTTTTCTACCTCCTCCTCATCCTTCCACGTAATCCCTAGTTCTCTCACCAACTGTGCAGATGGAAAGAAAGAAACTTAACATTTTAATTAGGACTTTGTATGTGTCAGACACCTTGCTAAGCACTTCACCTGCAATATCTCATTCACTTCTTAAGAGAGCCCTAAAACCTATGGGCTGTTACCCCTCCCCCATTTCCACATTAAGAATTTGATGCTCAGAGAGTTCAAGGATATTGCCCAAGGTCACACAGCTTAAATGATTCAGAGTTCTTGAGTTACTGTTATGAGGAAGTCAAATATCTTTGACTTCAGTTGGCTTCTAGTAAATATTAAGTGGACAACAGGAATGAACCTGGCTTTGTGATGGTTTTGGAGAGAAAATGGAAAAGAATAAGGCACGTGGCCATTCCCTTCAAGGAGCTTATGGTCTACTGAAGGTAAATATTAATCAAATTATCATAATAACACACACAAATTTACAAAGGAATTATAGGAGTTAATTAGGAATGAGGAGCTGGGATGGAGAATGGGGTGGAAAGAATTTCAGAAAGAAAGAACAGCCCCTACAGAGGCCGTGGGGGGAAGAAGCATGACAAGGTCAACAACTCAAAGGGGCAGTGAGAGGGAGCATGGTGAGGGATGAGGCTACAGGGCAGGTGGGGCCAGGGAGTTTAATTAGGAGGTGATTCTAGAGAGCTCCTTGAGGGAGGGGAGAAAAGGAGAGAGAAGAGAGAAAAGCAAATAGGAGAGCAGTAATGAGTGGGTCTCTGCTGTGAGCTTGTCCCACCAGGGACCTCAGAGAAACCATGTAGAACATACCTCAGATTTATCCCACTGAGGGGAAAGAAGGGTGGACCATCGATCCCCAACTCCCACTGTTTCAAGGGGTACTCCCAGAAACCATACAGTGCCTTCTGAAAAAGGAAGAGCTGTTTGCATGCAGCGGAACTGCCTTCAGGTGTAGTGAATATGTGGAGTGTGGTCAGCGTCTGCTACAGGCCTTAAGGGACTTCACCTTGAGACCAACAGGGAGCGATCAGGAGCCCTAACTAGAGGGAGGTGGGAACCTAATCAGATTTTGGTTTGGAGCATTGAGTCTGTCTGCAATGTGAACAGGTTGGAAGGAAGTGAAAGCGATGTCAAAAGACAGCTAGGAAAGCACTGACGTTGTCCAGGGCAAGCTACATAATTTGTAGGGACCGGTGCAAAATGAAACTGTGAGACCCCTTGTTCACAAAGCAGGATGAAAGTGCTTAGGTATAAAACATTAATCTATTTCTTTTTTTCTGCTCTCTATCTGTCCTGGTGTTGTGTTTTTTACTTGCTGCTTATTGATTAGCTGATGTTAACGTTTATGGATTAAGACAGAGCGGAACCCATGCACTACATCTGGTGCGTTTGGAAAACAATGAGAAGAAATGAAGTAGAACCACTAAGCTGCTCAGAAATTCCCCAGAACCTTTCTCTATTTGTTTCCTGGGGCTGGCCCGTGGACTGGCCGCTCACCAGGGCAGGGGCACCCATTTAAAGCTTAGCAGCTCTACTAGGAGAGATGATCGTGAGAAGGGGCTTGTTACAGAGTTCTCTATGCAGCCTGGCAGCTGGATTTCTCCACAGGCATCTTGCCCAGCCAGGTGTATATCTGGGCCAAAGCTTTTCCCTTAGCAGGTCCGGCTGTTCATGGAAGGGACAGCTGTGCACGTTGGGCTCAGACTTGGTGCATTTAGTTCTGCTGATCTCCATGTCCAGGAAAGAGTTCATCCCAGCCATGACCTGCTTGCAGGCATGCAGCCTACCCCCCACGCCCAAGAGTGCGCGGCTATGGTTCTTGTGGTCTCTCCTCTTGTGGTACTCACTGAGGGTGAAGTTCAGCACCTCCAGCACGTCCTCCTCTTTGATGCCAGTGTCCCAAGGGGTGCAGTCCAGGTGAGGCTCTTCTTCCCTAGAGTCCCTCTTGGGGCCCATGGCCAGGGTCAGGGCCAGGGAGACTGGCAGGAGCAGCAGGGTGCACAAGGGCCCAGCCTGGTGTGCTGGGAGGCGGACGGGGAATGATCTAGGGCCCCTTTACTTGCTGTTGAGAGTCATGCTCCCTTGGACACAGAGATACTCACAGGGCAAGTGCAGATCATCACAGACACCTGGGAGGCCTATCCTGTGACTCAGTAGGCACATGCAGCCCAGCTGCTGCCAGGCCCCACCCCTTGGCCCCCATCAGCCTGACTGAAGTGTTATGCCTCAGCTAGGAGTGGGCAGTTGAGCCCGGAATGTCCTTTCCCCATGGGCCCACCTCCCCAACCTATGGCAGAGAATGACCTTCAAAGGTACTGCAACCTCCCACCTTGGACTGGAGGTGGGCAAGAGGCGCCCCCCCTGCTGAGTTACCTGCCAAATGCATCTTGGTATTTCCAGTCCAGGGCAGAGACAGGCGTCACCATTCCCTGCCCTAAGACCCATACCAAATCCCAGCACTCTCACACCCATTCCCAGGGCCCCATCAGGGACAGAAGGTGGCAGTGGTCATAGGGGTGGTAAGAAGGCTAGGTAGGGTCTGGAATGCCAGGTACTGGGGCAGTGGTGCGTAGCCAAGAAGCATCTGAGGAGGCAGGGAGGCAGCAGGAGGTGGAACTGTGTGGAAGCCATGGTTCCAAGCACCTGCCACATACTCCACAGTCCCATAAGGCTTCACTTACAAAATATAAATACAAAGATAAAATTAAGGAGCATCTGGGTGGCTCAGTCAAGTTAAGCATCCGACTCTTGATTTCAGCTCAGGTCAGGATCTCAGGGTCCTGAGATCAAGCCCCACCTCGGGCTCTGCACTGGATGTGGAGCCTGCTTAAGATTCTCTATCTCCCTCTCCCTCCACCCCTCTCACTCCTACAGCCTCCACACTCACTCTTTCTCTCAAAAAAAAAAAAAAAAAAACACACACACACAAAGATAAAATTAAGAATTTCAAAACAGCTAATGCAGCACACTAAACCCTAAGTGGAGTGTCTTTTGGAGCATGGGGCTCTGTGTGACTGCCCTGGTCACATGCTCATGAAATCGGTTCTAAGCCCAGGAGAGACAGGACAGTACCTCGGGCCAGTGTAGGAGACACGGAGAAGTAATCCAACCCGAGAACAATCTTTGAGATCAACTTAATGGCAGTGGCTGTAGATCTGGCGTGGGTGCGCAGAATGGGGCAGGTGGAGAAATGAGGACAAAGTGTGTGCACCCGCGAGGTGCACTGCCTGGACCCCCCTTCCAGAAAGGAATTGCTGTTCGGCTGCATGACTTTCAGTTAGCCGACGGCCTTCGCTGATGGCACCCTCAGGATCTTTCTCACCCTTGGTGCTGAAGTCACCCTTTTCCCAGGCAGCCCTCCCACAGCAGGGGTGCTAGGGCCCACTCCTTTCTGCCCAGTACTGGACTCCCGTTAGAGAGTCTCTTTCTCGGGAACTCCCTTCAGGATTTCCAGGACTGTCAGATCTGCATTGTAGTTGGAGACTCCCCTTGCTCTGTCCTGCCTCCTACCCCTTTTCCTTCCTCAGGGGTGAGATCAGCGCTAGTCTCAGAGCGCTTTCGCTGCCTGATCCTGTTTCCTCCCCCTTTTATCTTTTATAGGCATTTTCCCTCCACTCCATAAACCTCCTGCACTTCCAACTCCATCTCAGCATCTGCTTCCCATGGAATTCAACTCCCACAGCATGTCAGAGACGTCTCGTGGTTATTTGTTTTGTGCATCTGCTTGGGCTCATTGAGAGACTAAGAAATAGCAGGTTTATTGTGCATCGGTTCAAATATCACAGAACACTTTTTTGGCCAAGCACTATGCCAGGTACAATGGAGAATGCAAATTAATGTTAGACAGGATTATTGTTCTTCAAGAAGGCTATTGTCTAAATGGGAAGACAGGGCACAAGAAAAATGTACATATGGCTTTTCCAAGCACCTAATGAGAATTCTTCACAAGAGATTAAAAACCTTCAGATGTGGAAGCAGACCACACCCAAAATGAAACAGCAAGTCTCCTCTGCTCACTTTAGATAGAGTTTCCAGATTGTGTGTGTGTGTGTGTGTGTGTGTGTGTTGGCATGCCCAGCACACTTTGGTTATTTTAGGTGCTTGGTGAATCTCTGCTGAAGCGAAAAAGCTATTTTTTGCTACTGTTTTTACTGCTCATCCCTGTAAAAAGTTATTATTTCATAAACCACCAAGAAACCTACCTTGACTTCTGGAAGAGTCTAAAAGAGATTCCAACCTCATGTCCAAGACATTGTCAATTCTGAACTTTCCAACGGGTCCCCAGAGACAGGGTATGAGTTGGGCCTCAGTGGGCCTGCAGAACAGACCGGCTGTCCTCTCTAACAGCCCAGTGCCCTACTCTGCCAGGCAAATCGACTCACAAGGACGGGTCCGTTTGGTCCAAGAGTGACATGAAAAACTTGATGCTCTGTCAATTCTCACTTTTATCTGCTTGCTCTTTACTGCAGACATTTATAAATTGAGGCTTATGGAATTAATCAACTCCAAATAAAATGATCATTCACTAGATTTCTTCCAGGAGTTCTAACAGGACGGAGAGAACTGTTGAATCAAATACCATGCTTTGTGGCACTTAATTCAGAAAGCAGTCCCTGGAATGACCCCTATTTTGGACAGAGCTCCCACTGCATATTCCTCCCATCACTCCCAACTCAATGACAATGCACACTGCATCCCTTGGAGAACCAGAAACACTGCTGGAGAAGGAGACTGAGCCCTTAGCCTTTCTGCACATGTGGATCTGATCCAGCCATCCACATGTGATCCCACGTTCTCTGATGAGCCATTCTGCATTGTCATTGAAATATTTCAAATCATGGGCTCTTCTTGGCAATGGTCCTTAGTACTCCAAATGGGCAGATTAAAGCACTGGGTGGCAGCCAATTGCCTTGCAAGTTTTGCACAAACTACTCATAACAAGAGTCTTGGAGGGAAGGAATTTACTTTACCCCACTCCCCAGGTGACTAGGATGAGATCCAGGGAAAAGGAAAGCCGCCAGTCTCTGGATCTTCACTCTCACCTGCGTTTCCCTCTGACAGATAAAGGAAGACAGGTAGATATGAAGGAGGAGGGCATGGGGTGGACTAACCAGCCCCTGAGAAAATCCAAGCTGCGGAGGACTCCGATGGATATATTAAAAGAAAATTTGCAAATCATGATCACACACAGAATTGTTAGAGAGTCTGCATTTGTAAAGTTGTATTACTGTAAATCCCACTGGACTTATTTTTTAAAGCCTAACAAGAGGAAGGATAGGCATGTGGATTCAAAGTCTCTCCCTTGCTATTTCTATAAATTGGCATCTGACACATTCGTCTGAGTCAGGCCAGTGCCATAGGCCACAGTCAGTTTGTATACATCAGATTCTAGAGCTGAATGAGGGCAGTCCTGGGAATTCTGCCAACCGTCCTTGGGCGACAGCTCTTCTCACAAGAAGGGGACACCATGCTCTATAAGACCCTCTTCCCATCCCATATGTCCTCTCCCAACCCCCAACCACAAACTCAGAAATTTAGACCTTGCCCAACAGACACAAGAGGAGGAGAAACCGGTCACTTGCTAGATGATTCTAAGTCACCACAGTTGTTACAGGAGGTCACCATGCCAAGAGGGCTCTGGGCAGTCAGACACTCACACAAGGAGGAGACAGAGTCCTGGGTGGGGAGAGGGTACACTCTGTATTGAGCTAACCAGTCCCATCATGGTAATCAATCCCACACTTCCACAAAGAAATTGAAACCCAAAGATGTAATAGGGCCTGCCCAGTCACAGGGCAGAGCCCCAGCTAGGGCTCGGGTATCTTGTTCCAGGCCTGTTCTTTCCAATCCTGCAGGCTGAGGGCCTGCCAAAGATACCACTGGCATCTGACAGAAGCCACTGTGGGAAAGGTCCTGCTTTCAGGACCACGACATGGACAGCAGGACCCCCATTCTCAGGGGCAGTGCCCCTTAGTGCCTCTGTCCTTTTCATTCCCATCACTCCCATAACTAGTGCCAAATAACGCCCCTCATGAACTCACTTCCTACTGCCAAGCTTGGAACCACCCTGGACAAAAACCAACTCTGTGTGGCATGCCAGCACGTAGGAGAAGGGGAGAAAAACTCACCTATAAAAACATGCTCCGTGCATAGCAGAAGAGAAGTAAAAATCGTAACCAAAAAAAAAATAATAATAACTTTTCAGTTCAGCAAACATTACCAAGCACCTAAAATGACCAAAGTGTGCTGGACACTGTGTGTGGAGTGTTGGGAGGGTGCCATTTAAGATGGACTTTCCTGGCTCTTGCCCTCAAGGAGCTTACCATTTGGGGCGGGGCGGGGGGGTGCGTGTGTGAGACCTTCTCTCTAATAACTGTGCTACAGCGCATGGTGCAGAACTTTTGCTCAAAAGGAAGCAAAAGAGGTCAAAGTGACCCCATGCCCACTTTCATCATTTACACAAGCCAGCCCACAAGAAAAAGTGGATTTCAGAAGTAAACCCCAAACACAGAGAAATGTGTAAATGTCATGGGTGTGGTAATTGCTGGTGTTCTTTGACTTTTTTTTTTTCTCTGACTCTACTACATAGAATTTTGCTTCTTTCAGTTTGTTCAGCCCTGCTTGTAAATAACATCTGTCAGCCATATATGCTTTTCGGGATCAGCAGCCACAGAGCTCTAACATAAGGCCCTGGGTCTGCGGCTCTAACAACTTCCTCGGCTCCTCCAGGCTCCACCCCTCCACCCTGCCCACTCCGGTCCCCCTTCATGACTCGTGCCAAATGATTCCTGTCACTTGGCAACAGTTGGCCTGCAGAGATCTGGCTTTCTGACACTTGAGCTAGAGACCACCCCGAATCATCTAAGGAGGGAACGTGAGAGCAGAGGGATTGCCCCCCACACTGGCTTTCCTGTGGTTAACCAAACCCTCAGCTATTTTTAAGTAACTACCAAAGCCTGCCCCATGTGTCATCACGGTTTTGACACGTGCCACCACCTTTGACAAAGATAGCGAATCTGCAGGATGCTTTCTGGGAAATGCTGCTATCTGTGTGTCCTGCTCCCGTGACACTTGTCCCCCAACTAGAATTGTGGAAGAGTAGCAGGCATTCTAGAAGCTCATGCCAGAGATGGGCTTTCCCCTAACTGAGCAGATGCAGAAGGGTCAACCTGTTCACACACTCTACTAAACCACGGATGCCAGAACTCCAGCCAGTCTCTGCTTTGGAGGAAAGAGCATTCCTAGCCATGTGCTGAGGAGACTTCACACAGCTATCCATCTTCAGTGTCAAAACATGGGTTTATCCAGCTCAGGATACCATGATCCTAGAGATCCAGGCAGAGGAAAGATGGTGCCTCTGTGTGTTGATGCAGGAGCTACAAGTGTTAATTAGGAATGGGGCTCTGGGATAGAGAATACGGTGGGAAGCATTTCAGAAAGAAAGAACAGCCCCTACAGAGGCCATGGAGGGAAGGAGCATGACAAGGTCAACAACTCAGTGGGGCAGTGAGAGGGAGCACGGTGAGGGATAAGGCATTTGTGGTCAGCCCGAATCCCCGCCCCAGCTGCAAGAGAGTCTCTGGCACCGTGGAGCTGCAGGTGTTTCAGGGAAGAAGGCAGACAATGCCATCCCCTCCAGAGTGCCCCAACCCTCCTGCCCTCACCCCCACATGGCCTGCAGTTGCCTGAGACAGCTATGTCCTTCCCTGGGCTTCTCAGAGTTTTCACATATTGCAGATATTAAGACACTGAATTTTCTTGTAGCTTCCTAAGGACTTGTACCTCTCTGCTTTAGCATCAGTACATTTATTTAAATAATATCACCTATTAAACATTGATTCATATCTACCATGTTCCAGGCACTATCATAGGCACCAGAGATGATGTAACTGACCTTCTAGAGTTTATATTCTAATAGAGTTGCAGATGATAAATAAATAGTAAATAATAAAATAAACAAATGATCATAGAATAAAGAGTCCTCTGTGCAACACTGGAGCACTAACTCTGACATGTACTGCAGGGGACCCTTATTCACACATTTAAATCCTCAGGGAAATCCTGAGACAGGTATTATTAGTTTCTCTCGACCAACAAAAAACTGAAGTTCAGATCACACAAGCCCAGAAGTGGTAGCACCCAATTTTGAACCTGTGTCTGTTTGACTCCAAAATCCATTCTTGTTCTGCTTCCCTGCCTCTCCCCCTGCAGCAAGGGAGCCCAGGACAAGCCTTTAAACTTGCTGCAAGGCATTTCTCTGAGTCCCAGTTGCTCA
Organism: Mirounga angustirostris; assembly: GCF_029215605.1. Lineage (NCBI taxonomy): Eukaryota > Metazoa > Chordata > Mammalia > Carnivora > Phocidae > Mirounga > Mirounga angustirostris. The sequence continues at coordinate 63,774,091 of NW_026991717.1, read as the reverse complement.
GTATTTTTAAACATCCAGCACTGCTCCCAGCATGAAGGCAGTGGTGCTAGAGATCATACTAGGTCTCAGCGTCAGGAACACAAATCTTCATTCTGCTTTACACTATGTTCCCCTCTTTCACCCCAAACACCTATCTCCACCCACCTAGACATAGAACTGGAGACCAGGTTCTGATCTAAGCCCTTTTAGGATCTTCTGGGCATGCATCAAATTCTCAGCCAGTGGATGAAAATCCAGGAGCTCCTTTATAGGACCTGAGTTGCCCTCCTGGATACTAAATGGGAAAAAATAATCTTGCTTTTCCAATACTGCTGTCTTCCACAACATACCAGGATGCCATGATGAATCATAGCAGACACTCTCCATTGACAGGGCTGTTTGCTATTCTAGGGGCATGGGTTCTTGGGCCCAGAGGCAGCAAATAAAACAGAAACATCATTGGACCTGAAATCAAAACATCTAGGTCAAAACCTCTCTCTGCCACCTGCTAGTGACATGGTCTTTAAAAGGCCTCTCTCACCTTACAATATGTTTTTAAAAAGCTAGATGTGGCTTTATTTTAGAAATTTTTCTCATTAAAATTGAGAGCAAAGTATGTCTCATGGCTATTAATTAAACCGCATTTATCTCTCTTATTTCTGGAAGGAAAAAAAAAAAAAAAAGCCCTGCAACATTACCATATGTTGGTGGTCCCCTGAAGTGAGGTCCCTTAAGTGCACATAAGGTGACAACTCCACCATGGATAATGGTCACCCAGGGGTACTAGAGAATAATAAAGGAATTTTCCTCTTTAATATCCAACTTCCCATATAATTTATAATCTGTTGTTTAAACTCTCTGTCCTCATGATGACATCATAGGCTCATCTTTCCAACCATTTTATAAATGAACACACTGAGGTTGAAAGGGTTAAAAACAAGTAAGAGGGGGACAGTGGACCGAATAATCTCCATTCCTATGGACTGTGGAACTTAGACATTTAATCCGACTTAAGAGGGATAGTATTTACCTCCTCAAAACAGAAGGGTGACTGTTTGGAACAGGAGGTGTGGGGAATGGAGACCCGTTTGGGAGGCAGGAAAGTGTTAAAGTACCAGTAGCGGAGAGGAAATGAAATAACCTGCCCACCTCCGATCCTTGATGCTTTCAAGAGCCTGTCTGGGGCCAGCAGCCTCAGGAAACGCCAAGGCTGTTCCGTGCCTTCACCTTTGGGCTGTTATTTACTGCCATTCATTAAGGAGATCTTTTCCGTCAGCCTTATCATCTCTCTTGGCTCTCAGTCAGGTTGAGTCAGACCTGGAACACTTACTTCCACAAAGACTAACCAATCTTTTGTCTAGACACGTATGTCTTCTACCAAAGCCCTCCTGACCAAGGTCAAGGAAGGGGTCTGTAAGATTCACGGCCTCTGGTACGGCTGGACGTGACAGGCAGAGGGCTTGAGAGCAGGGAGACAGAATTGTGGGGAGCTGGGAAGAAGCTGACAGTATAGAATGTGGGCACTTGAAGTCATTTGGAACCCTCCCTGTTTGAAAAGTATAAAGGGACCAGTCTGGAGCATCCCTTAAAGGGTCAACAAATCCAGACTTTGTCCATCCTGTTCCCTCTGCCCACTTTCTGTTCTTCATCTCTGCTTCCTTTTCTCGTGGTCAACTTTCATTCATTCTCCAAGTCTTACGCTACAACTCACCTCCTCAGCAAAGCCTTCCCGGGCCCCACAGGTGAGGGCAGGTAGCCTCTGTACATTCTCATCACACCCTGTCCTTCGCCAGTGTAGCACTCACCAACGCCATTTTGCAATTATGGTGTGCACGGCTTTTGGAAAATGACCATACTTATTAGTCATTGGGCATTTTGTAAATTATCTCATAATTGACCCAATCGTAATTTTTAGGCAGTAATATTACTTGACAAAAATAATGTATGCAATTATTATTAAATTAATAATGTGACCCTCACTAGAGTTTAAGCTCTTTGGGGGCAGGGACTATTTGGGCCTGTATATCATTGGATCCCCAGTGGCTTACACTATGACTGACACATAGTTGGGGGTCAAAATATGTGCAGAATAAATAAATAAGTAAATGCATGAGATCATCCATAAGAGGCCCTGGTAACAAGGGGGAAAGTTCAAAGGGTAAAACAGGCAGAGAGAGAACAGTTCATCCCAGTGCGGTGGTGGGGGGTGGATCAAGCAATATCCCGATGCCTCTGTTTCAGCTGCTCAAGAGTTCCTAGGATGGAACTTGCTGCCCACGTCATGTGGCCTCCCTGAGCACAGAGCCCCTCTTAAGCCCTATTCCACTCTTGCCTTTATGAGCAGGAAAAAAAGAAACTGGGAAGCCAGATCCTTGGCTGTACTGGGCAGTTCCCTTTTGAAAACAAAAAGTGGTCTTTGGTCATTTCAGAGAAATCTGAAGTTCATTTACATTTGAAAAATAGCTCATTGTCAGAGAAAAGGATTGTCAAGCAGTGAATCAGACTATGGTTTTGGCAGTCTGACTCATCCTTCACACACTGCATGCTGCGCTGCAGTAGTCTGTCTTTCCATGACGTTTATCACCAAACAAATAAGACTGCGCATGTATCTGTGTAGATCTTGTCCCCTCAGAGATGGCGTTGGCTCAGGGAAAGGAGAGAGAGTCTCATTTCATAACCCCAGGACCTATCATGGTGTCGCAGAATAAGTACTGATGAGATGACCAGATGCAGCAAGTCAAGAGGTCCTCAAAGGGTCTTCTGTTAAACCTAAAGTGTCCCCCATGAGTCCCCCTCACAGGGCATAAATCCTTCCTTGGGGAGACACTTGACAAAACGGCTCTCAGAAGCTCACTCTCTGGGCACTCACCAGGTTCTTCCACCTTCCTCCCGTGCTACCTACCAGCTCAGTAAGTCTGCTCTGCACTGCTCAGTCCTACTCAGCCCTCTCACACCCTCCCCCTCCCCTCTTGCTCTTCAAAGGGGTCTCACAAGGAGCATCTCCTCCTCCAGACAGTGCTCCCCACCAGAGTTCTCTCAGATGACTGCATTTTCCTGGCCATAAAACATCCCCCCTGTACAACAATATCTTCCTGGGTAAGCATTTATATAAAGACAGCAAGTCACTTCATGTGCACGTTTCCATTAATAGATTGACAGAGTCAGCACTCTGGGGATCTTTCACAAGCTCAGTGGAAGTATTTAATAGAATCTACATTAGAAAATGCTTTTTAAATATGTTCATTTAATCAACATTCTTAGCCCACGCATCAATGTCAAGGCAAGGAGATCGCCAAGAGTACTGAGCAGTGGTGATCTTAACTAATATGCTGCTGGTGCCGTGGTGATAACCTTCCATTTTCAATACGTCTTCACTTGATTCCAGCTTAATTTCTCTTGAATAGCCCCACTTATTTTAAGGCCTGGATCTTTGGTGTTTTGCACTGTTAATTATGCTTCCAAATAAATGGGCAAGCTGAGATGACTTGGACCAGTATCTGCAACCACTTAGAGTTATAGTCCAAAGATCAAGAAGAATGGAAGGGATCTTGGAAGAGATGTATCAAGTTGGGCAAATATGGGCCAGATTCTATGAATAAGCTCCTCTGAGAATACCACTCAGCACAGGGGCCAGTGGCTTACTAGCTGATACCCTCCTACTCTGGAAGAGTGAGAACGTGAGAAAGAAAAAGTATTCATCATGTGAACAGTCTTTGGTAGGAGTAGCTATCAGCATGGGGAGAGAAGTTTTCTCCTTTCCTTTATCAACAACTCCATTTAATGCTAACAATGTGCTCAGCACTATACACAAACCACCTAGGACTGTACTTACCCCACCTAGTACCATGTTTACCTACCTCAAGTATGATCACATGTTCAGAGGGAATCAGTAAAGTCACTGTAATCCGGCCTCCTGCTTCTAGAGAACATTATGTGTGTTGTCATTTCTCCCACCCTTCAAGTAAGGAAAGTCAAGAGAATAGATGGCCCCTCTGATAGGTGAGCTTCTGTGGACATTCCACAGTGTTCACCACATCATCAGGGACAAGCATTGTCCTTCATTCTTGTTATGTGTGCGTCAGCCAAGCACCACCCAGCCAAGCCAGCTCACGTGGTAGTGTCTCCAGCTCAGGCTGGCTGTTGAATTCCAAGGATGAATGAATATATAATGAAAGGCTAAGAGGCGCCTGGTGTGTAAGAGAGCTCTATAAAGGTGACTTTGACTTCCCTGCCTTCAGCACACGGAGGAAGGATTCTCTGCCCTACCTTGGTTGACCATGCAACCTCGTGTGGCCAGTCCCAACAGCCCCCCTTCCCTCACAGGGGCTACGACGACAGAGTAATACACTAGCTTGGCCATAGTCCACATACCCACAAGGAGGGGAGCCCACAGACAGGCACAGAGGGAGTCAGGGAAGAGGAGCAAACATCTTTTATGCACTGTTACCAGACTGGTATTGGCCATTTCACAGACATGATCACAATATTCAGAAGGATCTCAAGCATGTTATATCTGCATTTTGCACATGAGGGAATTGAGATTTAGAGAAAGCAAGTAACCTTTCATAGAGGTAGAATTTGAGTTAGACTTTAGCCTGAGTCTTTCTTATGTCAAAGTCTTTGTTTTTCCCCTGAAACCTTCCTGAAAAAATGAGACCAAGACTCAGAAGACTTTTTTAACCTGTGTTCCAAACTCAAGCGGCCTGGAAAACAACCAGATTGGAAGAGCACGTTGATTGTTGACCCAAAACGTCTCCTCCCAGGCATTCTGACTGGCCATCAACATGTCACCGCAAATGTCTAGGCTCCAGAAACTAATTTTAAAGTCCAAAAGAAAAAAATTGTCTTAAAAATATGCTAGTAATACAAAGGTGAAATAAAAACTAAGTCCTTCTTTTAATGGATTTTTTAAAGTAGTCTTTTTCTTTAATACAGAGAAAGTGTGTGTGTGTGTGTCTGTGTCTGTGTCTGTGTCTATGAGAGAGAGAGAAGGAGGGAGGGAGGGAGAGAGAGAGAAAGAGGGAGAGAATGTTGAAAGGGACTTGAAATGTCAACATTCTCGGTAGTGTTGGGAACCCAAACACAACAGTCTTAGGTCAGTGCCTAAGAACTAGAAAGGCCAACTGACGAGACAATACCATAAACATGACCCCTTTTAAAATTGATGTTGCTCGTGTCCCTGGGAGAATACAAAACATAAAATCAAACAAAAACTATGGCTTGGCAATGATTCTGACTTTTAAGAAGATTAAATAAACGAGACTTTGGGTCACAGAAAGCAATGGTCATTTTCGGAGTTTCGGGATCAGCAGGAAACATTTTGAGAGATTTTAGCAGGACTCAAGGAGGGTTGGAAGCTTGTAATTAAGTAGAAAAAAGTAGTTTACCTTGCACCAGTGAATTCTGAAGGAGGGGAAACAAAAAAGAAAAATTTCCTCTTTATTGGAGGAAAAGAAGCCAATCAACAGAGCTAGGTAGCTAGGGCCCTGGGGTAAGAGCTTCATGTGTATGTTCCCATTCTCCAAGTCCCTACTTGGAAGATGCCACTGGGTAGCAGCCTATGTGGACAGGGCAGGTCCCTGCTGTGTGGGCTGACCCTCCCAGTTCACATCAGAGAATGTCTCACCAGGGCTATGGACTCGGGGGCCACAGAAGTGCTGTTGAGAAGACATCCAAAGGCAACTCATGTTCCCTCATGGACTTGGCAAGCTCTGAGGGTCACATCTCAGCTTGACCTCAAGACTACAGCTTTCTCCATGAACTTTAATTCCCCTTTCCCCTGACTCCCTCCCACCACGTCCCGAGAAAGAGCCCAGCTCAGTCCCGCACATCAAAGAATTCCTTTTATTAAAAGCAGCAAGGCTGGTCCTTGTGGCCCCTCTGCCATATATGGCTTAGGAAAGGAAAGGCGGGAAGAAAAGCACCTCAAGTATTTGCTGTGTTCACTTTCAAAGGGCACCCTGTTTGCGGAAGGGGTTATCTTGTGTCCACATACTTTGTTTTCCCTGGGTCTGAAGCAGGAATTTGATGAGGCAAGTCACAGAGTGATGCTTTTCTAAGGGGGCCTGTGACAAAATTAATTTTTTTAAAAACCATGTGCCCACAAGACCCATCTGAGAGAAGGGGGATGCCCAGAAGCACCCTAGCCATTTTGGGTGGATTGAAGGACCAGAGGGTTGCATATTTTCTCTTCTAAGTACCAGTGTAAAACAGCAGAGAAAACCATGACAGTTCTCCTAAATTAGGATGCTGATCTCTGCAAACAATGGGAATAAGGCTTCAAATCTAAAACCATGAGCCTCTTTTCTGTGAGGAAACTCCAAGACTTATCTCCCTTTCTTTCCCCCTTCTAACATATATGGAACAGGCACATAGAAAGCATTCACTGAAGACGCTTAATTTCAGTGAGGTGAAATCAAAGCACAGACATATATTTCTAAGAGGAAAACAAACATCTCATGCCTCATTCCAAAACCACAAGATTACTTTACTACAGAAGTACCTTAGAAAGCACATACGTAAATCCCCCAATATTATGGCATGGTTCTCTGGTTTTGCTAAATTCTCAATGGGTGTGCCTCTTTCCTGTCAGGATTTCTTAAATAAAAATGAAAGCACAAAAATGCCCAATCATCTTTGATTCTTCCCTTGTGAGGAAAAAGACCAATAAATAATCCTGAGTCCCCACTTTAAAGGGTATGTACTAACACTGTGATCCTAAAGGCACAGAAGACGGACACATCTTTGAACTCTTTCCTAGGCTCAGTGTCTTCCACACAGCTACTGGAAGCGATATTAAACATTAAAAATATAATTCTGTAAGAAAGAAACAAACCTAGGGGGCGCCTGGGTGGCTCAGTCGGTTGAGCGTCCAACTCTTGATTTCAAGGCTCAGGTCATGATCTCAGGGCAGTAAGATCAAGCCCCGCATCAGGCTCCATGCTCAGCGCAGAGTCTGCTTGAGATTTTCTCTCTCTCCCTCTGCCACTCCACTGCTCTTTCTCTCTCAAATAAACAAATTGAAAGAAAGAAAGAAAGAAAGAAAGAAAGAAAGAAAGAAAGAAAGAAAGAAAGAAAGAAAGAAAGAAAGAAAGAAGGAAGGAAGGAAGGAAGGAAGGAAGGAAGGAAGGAAGGAAGGAAGGAAGGAAGGAAGCTATAATTCAGGTTTCTTTTGTCCTGAGCAAACCTACTTTCTTCCAAAATATTTCCACAACACCTAGGATCCAAGACTCCCAGCCCATCCCCTTCCCTTGCTGGGATCTGTGAGCATTTACCTCATATGTCAATATGGAGAGTTTACTATTGACAGACAACTCTTCTAATTTAATAGTAATATCATTCCTGTTCAAGCAAAGAGCCTACTGAAATACTAACATACTTCTTAGATGATTATTATCAATGCAACTATCAAATACTTCCGATTCAAAATAAGCAGAATGCAAAAAGCAGTTAACCTTTTAAACAATCTTGTATACAACTTCCCTGAAAAGCAAACAGGTTTCAAAGACCCTAAATCAGGGATCAACAAAACTGCAGTTCCAAAAGCTAAATTCAGTCTGCTGCATGTTTCTGTGAATTAAGTTTCACTGGCACATGGCCACGGCCATTTGTTTGTGAATTTGTTGTCTACGGCGCTTTCAGTCTATGATAGCACAGCCAAGGAGCTGGGACGGAGACCTTACTGGCCCCACAAAGCCAAAAACATTTACTATCTGGCCCTTCACGTGAATAGTTTGCCAACATTTGCGCTAAACTATTTCATACAACTTTTTTTTTTTTTAAGATTTATTTACTTATTTATTTGAGAGAGAGAGAAAGCAGGTGTTCATGAGCAGGGGGAGTGGGGAGAGAGAATCTCAGGCAGACCCCCTGCTGAGTGCAGAGCTGAACATGGGGCTCAATCCCACGACCCCGAGATCATGACCTGAGCTGAAACCAAAAGTCGCATGCTCAACTGGCTGAGCCACCCACGCACCCCTCACACAACTTATTTTCTAAGAAGTGGTCTCTAGTTATTCATTTTTACCTGATATATCTCATGCCAGAGGAGCACTTAAAATTACAACTGCTTTTTATAGAAACACAAAGAACATTTGATTTTCATACTCAAGAAAAGGGTTTATTACCTATTCTAACATCAGTCTACAGAACAATTTTAAAGGACAGCTGAAAATGTCTGCTCAGAAAGCATGGTGAACTTTCTCCTGCCTCTGTATGCTGTGTTGGATGAGGATTGGAAGGGAGCTCAGAAGTAGCAACCTCACATGGAAAGACGGTCATTGTAGACTGTCAAATGGGCTGCTGTGCACAAGTGTGATCAGGTATGCGACCAGCAACCCAGGACAGCCATGTACAGCCGGATACCTGCCTTTACTGAGTCCCTCTGATAGAACCCTTGCTGCTTTGCTACTCGGGCCCCACCAGTTGACATCTGGGCATCACGAAGATCGGGCTCAAAAGCTGGAACAGAACCTAAACCACAGAGACTGTATAAGCTGGGCTGAAAGTACAAGCCCCTCCGTGTCCGAGATCTGGGCTCCATCCATCTTGTTGGTCTGCCAGCTCTGGTCTGTTGTCCTCCATCCTGTGACCCAAGATGTTCCCCTGGCCCATGCACATTCCACTCACTGGGAAGACACGGTGTGGGCAGGGAAGAGACAGCAGAGGCCAGAACTTAGTCACTTGGCCATGAAGAGCTGCAAGGGAGGCTGGCAAATGTCATTTTCTTCTGGGCTGCCAAAGGCCCAGATACCTTTCAAGCATTCCAGTGCCTGAAGGATTAGAATCAGGGGACAACCAGCACTCTCTTCCACAGTGGAGAAATCCTGCCCCAGGATGGACGAGTCTAACAAATCCTTTCATGAGGACAGATGTGAATTGGGAGAAGAAATAATAAATCCTCTAAAGGGAGAAAGGAGGCATCACTATATTTGGAGAAAATCCTTAAAAGGAAGAGAATGGACCTAATGATACATTTCCCCCAGCTTCTCTTGGGACCCATGCTACCACAGAGAGTTTGTTTAAAAATTCATCCAGTCCCTAGGCTGGCTTCAGATTGAAGGTTGTGACCTCACTACTAAGATCCAGGCTGTGTCTGGCCAAGGCTGCCAGCCACCATGTGATGTCCTGCTAGGAGTCTATAATACAGAAGCACCAGTTCAAGGCCGAACGACCAGGAAGCTCACTTCCCAAACCACCGTATGGGGTAAAGCAAAGCTACTGCCTCAGCCAAAATGCCCTGAGAGGCCCATCCAATCTACCAACGGAAAACAACAGGAAAGAGGTGGGCAGACACCCCCCATACCCGGGACTCCGCCAGCCTGCCCCAGATGAAAGAGCGAGGAGAAAAATGAATGCCAACACCTGTGACAAAGAGGCACAGACTGACCTTGTCTTCCATTTATTTCAGGCCTCCTCCAAGCCACTGTTTGTCCATTTGAAGGTTCACTTGTCAAACCAAACATAGGCAGTGCTTAAGCTGTACCAAAAAGAGAAAAGAAAACGGAAAAAAAAAAATCCAAATATGAAGTCCATCTTGGCCAAAGGGAGTTGTGGCAAAAGGCACTGGGGCTACTGGTGCTATCCAAGTAGAAAAGGGAAAACAAACAAACCCATTAAAAAGTGGGCAGATGCAGTGAACAGACATTTCTCCAAAGAAGACATCCGCATGGCCAATAGGTCCATGAAAAAGGTGCTCAACATCACTCATCATCAGGGAAAGGCAAATCAACACCACAATGAGATGTCACCTCCCACCTGTCAGACTGGCTGTCTTCAAAGAGACAAGAAATAGCAAGTGTTGGCGAGGACGTGGAGAAGAGAGTACTCCCCCTGCACCCCTGGTAGGAATGTAGACTGGTGCAGCCACAGTGGAAAATAGCATGGACGTTCCTCAAAAAATTAAAAATAGAATTATCATCTGATCCAGCAATTCCACTTCTGGGTATTTATCTGAAGGAAACAACATCACTCTCTCAGACAAATCTGCACTCCCGTGTTCAGCATAGCATTATTTATAACAGCCAAGATACACTAACAACCTAACTGTCCATGAACAGATGAGTGGATAAAGAAGATGTGGTGTAGATACATGATGGAATATTATTCAGCTATTAAAAAGAAGAAAATCCTGCCATTTGCAACAACACGGATGGACCTGGAGGGCATTAAGCTAAGTGAAATAAGTCAGAGAGAGAAAAACAAATACTGTATGATTTCACTTACATGAGGAACTCTTACAAATCGGGAACATACTGGTAGTTGTCAGAGGCAGAGTGCCAGGGGGTGGGAAGGGAAATGAGTGAAGGGGGTCAAAAGGTACAAACTCCCAGTTATAAGAGGAATAAGTTCTGGGGATGTAATGTACAGCATGGTGACTACAGTTAACAATACTATATTGCATATTTGCAAGTTGCTAAGAGAGTAACTGTGTAAAATGATGGATATTAACTAACCATGCGGCCGTCATTTTACAATATACACACACAGCAAATCACGTCTACCTTAAGCTAATATAATGTTGTATGTCAATTATATCTCAATACATCTGGGGGAAAAAAAAGGGATGAAGGTAATATGGATTGACAAAAAAAGGAAAGAGAAAGGAATGTATTGTCCAGCTTTTCTACCTTTCGGCCACTAAGAGAGAAGAGGCCTTTTTCATAGTTCCAGAGAGGAGATCCCTCCGGGTGGGGAGAGAAGAGGATGTAGGCAAGCCCTCTTCTTCCCAGGTGGCACGCACACCTTGTCTTGAAGGCAGGCTGGCTGCCTGGGCGGCTGCAGTAGCTCAGCAAGAGTGAGAGATGGTTACGTGACTCTCGATGTCTCCCACAGTGCTCATCAGCTGCTAAGCCCAAAGGAGGTAGTCAAGCCTGAGAAGGACTGCCTCCAACAGCCATCATCTGCAGAGAGGCCAGAACCAAGACCAGCCCTTTGTTCTGTCTTGAGGCTTGCTTTTAATTCTGTCTTCTACAAGCTTCCTTGCAGCATCCTCTGCCCTACTTTTTTGCATCCGTCACCGAGGGAGCCCCACACTGCTTATCAAGCATTCTGCCCATGCTGCCTATACCTATGCTGTCCCAGTCTAGACTTCCCTCAACATCTCCTGCTTAAAGGGTACTCTCTGTGCCTTTCATTGTACCGCAGAATGGCCAGTGTTAGAAAGAAGCTGATAAAACACTTCCCTGAATAACTCTTGGGTCAAAGAGGAAGCCACATTTGCAGTTTTAGAGCTTTTAGGGAAAAAAAATAATGGTATTGACAAAACAACACGTCAAATGCAGAGTGTGCAGCCAAAGTTTATTTAGAGAAAAACTGTGGCTTCATAAATGTCTTAAGCATTGAACAAGAAAGAATAAAAATAAATAAGCTGAGCAGAAAATGGGAGAAAATATTAATAATCAACTTTAGGAAAGAGAAAAGGAATATAACTATAGCTAAGAAAGATACTAATATTACAAGGGAGTGCTGCAAACAATTCTATGCTAAAACATTTAAAAGTGTCAATGTACCCTAAAATTTTCTAGAATACTTGAATGGAAAAAATTACTCATCAAGACATATTCAATTAATATCCTAATTGAAAATGGAAAGGAATAAAAAAAAAGATAAAAAGAATACCATAAAAAAATCACCAGCCCTAAATGGTATATGATTCCTAAGTTTGGGGGATTATCGCAGAAAATTACAAAAGATGGAAAGCTTTCTAATTAATTTTAAGAGTTGGTATAAGCCTAATATCCAAAACCTGACAAAGTCAACACACATACACACACACACACACTAAACACAACATACACATATTAATGTCCCATATGCTATATAGAGGTATAAATACAATGTCTATCCTATGATACAGCTAAGTATTAAAAGAATAATTCAAAATGGCCAAGTATTTACATTCCAAGAATAAACCAATTATTTAATATTAGGAACTGTATTAGTGTCATTCATTAGTAAATCAAAGGAAAGCAGATAACCATCTCAAAAGATGCCTAAAGGACATTGGATAAAATATAGCTTTCATCCCTTCGTTTAAAAATAATCATAGTGAAGTCAGAAAGAAACATTTTGTTGGGGCGCCTGGGTTAAGCGACCAACTCTTGGTTTCTGCTCAGGTCATGATCTCAGGATCCTGAGCTCAGGGTCATGAGATGGAGCCCTGCGTCAGGCTCTGTGTTCAGCACCAAATCTCCTTGGGCTTCTCGCTACCTCTGCCCTTACCCACCCCATGCTCTCACTCTCTCTCTCTAAAATAAATAAACCTTGGGGCACCTGGGTGGCTCAGTCATTAAGCGTCTGCCTTCAGCTCAGGTCATGGTCCCGGGGTCCTGGGATCAAGCCCCACAACAGGCTCCCTGCTCCGTGGGAAGCCTGCTTCTCCCTCTCCCTCTCCCCCTGCTTGTGTTCCCTCTCTCACCGTGTCTCTCTCTGTCAAATAAATAAAATCTTTAAATAAAAAAATAAAATAAAATAAAATAAAATAATAAACCTTTTTAAAAAAATATTTTGTTAAAATGATAACGATCATCTCTGTTGATGACCAATAATCCCCTTTATACTTAACGTTCAAAGAGGAGATGCTCACATCAAAGTCAGGAACAAGATAATCCTACCTTCTGCCGCCACCATTATTCTACATTACAGAAGATGTGTTCTATGTAACTTGACAAAAAAAGTTATTGTAAAATAAGATACTAATACTGGAAAGAAGAAGAGAAAAGTAACATTTTTAGCAAAAGCTGTGATTATTCATTTGGAAAGTTCATGATAATCAACTGAGAGGCCATTCGAATGAATAAGATTTCCCGAAAGCGTCCAGTTAAAAAATAGAACAAATGCAATAGTTCCCCAACATAAAAAAAAAAACTTGGGCAAATCTATAAAAATAGTCATAAACTAAGAATAAATGCATCAAGAAATGTAAAGTATCTATACTTCAAAGAAGTGAAACAGTACATTACTGAAGAGAATGGGAGTTGGAATACATGCGTAATCATGCATTATTCACAGATGCAACAGCTTCGTGTCAAAGTCATGCCAATTATTTATAAGCTGATCTATAAATATTATACAATTCCATCCAAACCACACCAAGCTTCTTCTTGCTGTTGTTATTGTTTTTGAATTGTTCTTTGCTGCAGCTGCTGGGGTTATTGTGTCGAATTTTAAAAGTGAAAATGAAGTTCATTTGGAAGAAATATATGTGGTAACTAAGAAAATTATGGAAGAAGAGTAATGAGAGAGGACTTGCACATGGTACAACATGCAGCTGTAACATTAAAACAACATGATGGTGGTACAGAGTGCAAGGTGCACAACAGTGTTTAAGATATTGTTTTTATTTCCAAGGAGATCCCATAGACATAAACAGAGGAACAGACACAAAAATGAAAAGATAGGATTATTCATTTGGAAAACTCATGGGAAATAGACATAGAAGTGAATGTTTGCTAAAACACAATATGACTTATAATAAAAATATGAATATAAAGTGCTCTAGAGACGCAGGATGAGGTTTCATACTCTCCCTCTGGGAGGTGGGGAAGCCCTGAGAAAGAGTTGATGTGTAAGCTTGTCTATACTGGGGGCTCACCGGTGGAGAAGGGTGCAGGGCTCATCCAAGCACATGGGGGCAGGGGTCAGAAAATGTGGCTTTGAAGAAAGAGCAGTAGGCCTGTTAAGCTAGAACTTGGCTCCCACAGGGGACTCTGAAGGATGTGGAGCAGGAATGGGGATCTGAAGCCAGACTGTGAAAGGATTTGAATCTCTTAGGATACAGGGCTTAAAATATTTTTTTAGCAAATTTAGATTCTCAAGCTCCATGCTCAGAAGTGGTGATTTGCTTCGCTGTTGATTCAGAATTACATCCAGGGCTTGAAAGCCTCTGTTGTAGGCTATGGATAGGCACTGAAGAAAGAGGTGATGGTATTCTGGCTGTTTCAAAAAACTCACTCTGGCAGGGGCGCCTGGGTGGCTCAGGCGTTAAGCATCTGCCTTCGGCTCAGGTCAGGATCCCAGGGTCCTGGGATCGAGCCCCACATCAGGCTCCCTGCTCGGCGGGAAGCCTGCTTCTCCCTCTCCCACTCCCCCTGCTTGTGTTCCCTCTCTCGCTGTCTCTCTCTCTGTCAAATAAATAAATAATAATAAAAAAACAAACCCACTCTGGCAGTTGTATGGGAGTATGTGGGAGGAAAAGACACTGGAAACAATGGGAGAAACTAAACCCCAGAGAGGAGAACATGCTTGTTCAGCTGGCTAATGGCAGAGTCCTTCCTGGCGCATGGGTCCCCCGACTCCCAGTTCAGGGAGTGCCAGATGGAATTTCTAAAGGATCACAGGCAGTGTCTGAGGTATGTCATACCCACTAGGTGGGCAACAATTACCAACTGACCTGATAAGGCAGATCCTGATCACCTCTCATTGCAAAATAATCCTCATAAACACTTGAGATGGCAAACTGTTTCTATAAAGAGGACAAGAAAGAGGACAAGAAGTTTAGTACGGAAACATCTGGAGATCCTACTCAGCAGAATCAAAATACACAGCAGGATGCACAGAACAGGATTCCTCAAAGCGATACGAGGAATTCACCTGTATATTTTCACAGAGGGCATGGGCAAGAGGAATATGAATCTCCAAATTTGCTTTCTTTCCTCCCTTTTCCAAGGAGCCTGGATCAAATTGTGTGTGTGTGTGTGTGTGCGCGCGCGCACGCACGCACGCGAGCACACTCCGTGATGTGAGATTCCCGATGTGATCAGGAAAGAAGTGCTTCAGGTATCCAACAGACCCCATTATCCTGGGTCTCCAACCTATACCCACAAAAGATAATGGAGTACAGATCACCACAATCTACTGCATTCAGTACTTGGTTTCATCCCGAGGACGCAGGACCCAAGGGAGGTGTCACAATATTGAAAAGACAGTTTCTTTTCATTTGTTTTTAAATTTCTATCAGATGAATCAGGAATGAAACCCTAAAAAGAAACTATTTCATTGCTGACAAATTTGGTATCTGGCTCCCCTGTCGAAACTCAAGATTATGGGAAATAATATATAATATATAATAATATAGGGAAATAACAGTTACTACTACTTTGGCAGGAGGTGATGGGAGGGAAGGAAGAAGAGATAGGGAGAAGGAAAGAGGGAGGGAAAAAGAGATGGGGAAAAGGAAAGAGGGAGGGGAAAGCAGGCTGCCTCTCTTGATAGCTTCCCCTTACTATTCAACATTTAAGAACTAAGCATTTCCCAAAATGATGTTGATGGCAACAAAGAACAAGGCCAGAGAAAATATAAAGAACAGTGATCCCAAGGTGACCCTAGACCTCGGCCCAAACTTGGTCCTCCAAGTTCAGGTTCTCACCCCAGCATGGTGGCTAATGATCCTACTCTGAGGATGTATGGTTAGTGCCAACCTGGATCTAGAGAAAAATGAAATGTCAAACATGCCTCAAATCCCAGTGCCTGGGAACCGGGGCCTATAATATCACAACAGTAAAGTGTCTCAAAAACACAGGCTATAAGGGCCTCTGGGTTTGTGGAGATCCGAGTGAATAATACTCAGCAACAGGGGGACGCACAGACAGACTCACACTCAGCTAAGGCTCTGTTACCCCACTCTACCCAGTGGGGTCCCCAGTCTCCTCACCCTCTTCCTGGGGGCTCCCCAAGGCCAGAAAGTATCAGGCATTCCTCTGCACATGGCCAGCCATGTACATGATGCCACAGGATGATTTTAATGCAATTAGGAAAAAGTGACTGAATAAGGTCCTTCCACTTTTTAAAACCATTCCATAAGGCAGAGCACTTTCCCACCTGTGCACATCTTTCACTCTCCCTTCAAAGTCTCAGTATTTGGACTCACCTTGGCTCTCCCCACATTGCTTGCATGCTCTTCAATATTTCTGCTAATGGTGCAATGCTTTCTGGATGGTCAGGAGACGTGGGTTCCAGTGGTGGCTCTACCACTTACAAATGTGTGATCTAGAACAAGTTACACAACCTCTTCATGCCTCCCTTTTCTCATTTATAAAATAATAGCTACCGCACATCATCTTTTTCAAAGATCAAGTAAGATCATGTGTGAAGCATTTTCCTGCCTGGCACCTGCCAAGTGCTCACTCGTGAGGGTTATGAATATATACCAACGGTTTCCAAATCCTAACAGTGAGGAGAATCACCTAGACTTTGCTGAAACACAGATTCCTGGGTGTCAAACCCTGCCGACATCCTGATTCGTTAGGTACAAGAGACTCAGGCATCTTCCTTTTGAGGAACTGCCTCAGATGGTGCAGGTAGTCTATAGATTATATTCTGAAAAGCCCTTCTGCAAGTGTTGCTTCCAACACAAATACCTCCCCACTGGCCCAAGCCCTGTGAGACCCTAAAGTATCCCTGTAGAGGAAGACAGCTTCCAACATCAATAAAAATCACTGAAGAGGTAAGAGCCCAGGAATTTTTGAGACCTTTTATCCAAAGCCATCAATGACAGCTGGGAAAATGGCGCCAGTTTTGTCCTCTTATCTCTTTTTACTTACTGAAGTTATTTTATTCTGTTGCAGCTACGAGTTGCCAGGAGCCCAGCTTAATCCCAATCTGCGCGTCATGTTGACATTTCAGGGCTCAGTGGAGAGGACAGTTCCTGCTTTCCCAGAGGACAGTGTGCCAAGAGCAGAGTGCTTGCTTCCGGCACTGGATCCGCATTCCAAAGGGAGCATCATATTCCATTAAGACAGATCCTGCTGCTGAGGCTCCGCAGGGACCCGGAAGCATGTGTGTTTCATCATTTAGGTTTGGTTTCTCTCATACTCTCTCCCCAAAGTTAGGGAGCTGCATGGAGAGTATTGTGCTTGGAAAAGGTACCACCAACCCCAGCGCCCCCACCTCCCCCCGCTATTTCAGAGCTCTAACCAAGAGGGAGCAAGAAAGAGGTCTGGCAAAATTAATGGAGCAACAGTTCATAATGGTGTTGCAGAAGAGGGGGTTCCAACAAGCAGGAACCCTGGGGAAAGTGACATTGCTTGGAATGGCAGAGCCTGTAAATGGCTCACTCATGGACTGAAAGTCCCTAAGTCATGGTCTTGTACACTCTTTGGCAAATTGGAAAAAATGCTGCCTCCCCTGGGGACCTCTAAAAGATGTGAGCAATTCAGATTCCTGCTGCCTTCTGCTCTTTACTGTGGTAGAAACCGTCCCAAGAACAGCTTCCTGGCAGGAATTTTATCTGTCCTATCCAGTTCCCTCAGGAGTTAAACAACCAAGAGGTCCTGCGTGCTGATCCTGTCCCTGCCTCACCTCCAAGGGTGACTTTAGTTATATCTCTCATGTCCTCACTGTGCTTGGTTAATCCATCTATAAACCAAAGTGAATCGAAATATTTCACCAAAGCACACTGGAACACACACACAGACACAGAGAGAGAAAGAGAGGAGAGGAGGATAGAACTGAGGATTTTTAAAAATTCTGTCCTCCATTCATTTGCCCATATTTTTATATTTTTATAGACTTCCTAATGCTTTTCTTAATAAGAAAAAAAATTTTTTAATTAAAAAAAAAGCACTGTTAAAAAACCAGGTAGCACAGCACAATGACTAAGAACATAGGCTTCAGAATCTTTGGTTCAATTATGCCTGTCTCTTCTACTTACTAGCTGAGCATTTTGGAGCAAATGATTTAACCTCTTTAGGCCATTATTTCGTCATCTGCAGAATAAAGACATTATTAGTACCTATCTAATAGGGCTATTGTAAGGAGTAAATTGTCTGTCTATGTAAAGTGCTTACATAGTGCTCAATAAATTGCACTGGTTTTATTCACGGTAGCATGTCCCCTTTATATACAAAGATATACCAGTCAAGTGGACACTCACAATCTTGCAGTCCCCAAAGTAGGATGAGTAATCTAGTATACCCCCACACACACACATATACACACACATTTTCTTCACTGAGTCCTCTTGCAATGGCAGCACCCATGTGCAAGAGGGGTAAAGCAACAAGGCGTGAGAGCTATCAGAAAAGTTGCATCTTGCAGGCTAATACAGGGATTGGCCCGAGGACCCTGGCTCATTTAGCATCTCATTCCATCAAGTCACAGCTGAGCAGACACTATAAGCACAAGTTACTTAGGGTCTATGATTGTGGAGTTGGGTCTGATAATTCTACAGCCCTGGAAGTCTTCTGGAGATAGGAAGGATCTCAAGTACTTTTAATAATTAGCAACCTTACCAACAAGAGAGAACACACACACACACACACACACACACCAAGAAGTAGGACATTTAAAAGAAATATTGGAGAGGATTTTCTGGTCACGCACATTCCACTGGAGAGTCAACTACTCTCTCACTAAGAAGGAATTCTCCCATCACTTCCCTCTGGATAACACTTGACGGTCACTGTCATGATGAGCAACTCTGATGCGAGTGTGTTGGAATGGGAAAGTATGAGAGATTACCAGACTTAAAGGAAAACTGAAAATAAAATCTCTCTCTGCTTTCTTTACACACACACACACACACACACACACACACGTCCTGTGCTCCATGGACCTCTGCATCACTCTAATATATTTAATATATTTGATACCCTCCCCTCAAGGAGAACAAAGCGGTCCTTATTCTGCTCACAATTAAATCAGGTCTTCTGCCATGAGACATCTCCTACTTTTCTTCCACTTCTCTTCTACTCAGCCCCATCTATGGGGTTCTTCTGTGTGCTCTTTGGTTCCTTTGGTTTCCATTGAGCACTGCAGGCACCTCTCTGGAACACCACCTCCTCGCTCTGAACTCTGTTGGGACCAATATGTTGACATCCTGAAGTTTCCAAAGTGTGTCCTCTGGGGTCCTCAGTCCACCAAACCACTGTGTTCCACATAGAAGCAGGACCTCTACCTCGGTTGTAGACTCTCCTTGCCCAGCTGATACCATCACAATACTGTTGTGCAAGAATGTCTTAACAGAGCTTCATGAAAGATTCAATTTTCACCCTCCATCCCATTCTCCTGGACTCAGACAGCATTCCATGAGAGGCTGGCCCAGAAAAACAAAAAGTCAAGTGATACCATGAATGCCCAAAAATCTCTTTCTCCCCTCTGGATGGCCAATAGCCCAAATCTCTTTTACTAGATCAAATGCTGTTTCTTTCTTTAGGATAAGTTTTCTCCCAGGAGGCTCATCCAGCATTCGTGCAAATACATTTCTTCAGGTTCTTCCCCACCAAGAATCCCAACATGTCTCTAAGAAGTAAACACAGCTTAAGATCAAGTTGGGATCTCCTCACACACAAACAGAAATAAATTTTCCAGCTCCTTTGTTTCTCATCTGATTTCTAAAGCTCCACATCTGACCTCCATAAGTGAGAAAAAAAATAAAGAGATCCCTGATATTCATTGTCTCCAAAACCCATCATTTTAGAAGTGTTAATTAGCAAATGAAAGGCTGGGTGTTTGGAAATATGCTTTCTCAATTAAGTATTGAACACAAAGCCACCTTGATACAAAATTACATTGCCTTTGACTTTCCCCATCTCACTTTTTTATACTTACTACTCACCCTGCCCTTGGCTCTCTGCCTGTTAGATGGACACTGTCCTGGCCTTCATCTGCCCTAACCCAGCAGTGACCTGGTCTCCAAATTTCCTCCCCCTAAACACCCTTTAAAATGTACCTGTCTTGGGTACGATTCCCACAGGCCCTGAACTCCTACACTAGCCAGTTAAACCCTCACTGTGAGGGTCTATTGATGAACTAACCTTCTCAATTTCTGTGAATGAACAGAGTGTTTTAGGAGCAATAGCTTCATCTCAAAGTCTGGAGAGTGGGGCCCGACCAGAAAAGGGGATGGTATGGAAGCTACATACCATACATAATACCCTCTTGCCCACCACCCTCCAAATAGTGATTGCAGAGCCTGTCCTATTTTTATTTGATAACTTCCTTCTTGTCCCCAGCAGTCTTTATTAGAAGGTAAGAAAAATAACCACTAAAATGAGCTTTACATCATTTGGTTTTATTTTTCAACTGGTATACTCTACCCAATGTTCCTGACCTTTGTCATTTTTCCTACACCAGCTACAACTTGAATGACTCTACTCTTTGAACGAACTCTCCAAAGAGCGCACAGCAGTGGAGCTTTGTCCTTCTTTCTCCCCTGCCTCCAAAACTTTCACTCTGATGGTCATTATGAAACTAAGAAAATATTTAGCTCTGGCTTCCTGGAATCTTCTATGTAACCAAATCTGCAGGTATGTGGGAGATCAAGGCCCTTGGGGGAGTCCACATAAACATATTCTCCAAAGAAGAGACATAAGCTTCCCTATCCTTAGCCCACTAGACAAAGCCCATCACATCTGTCAGGTTTCCTGAGCCTTCCAGGAGAAGGCTTATCCCAGCGTATGCTGATTCATTAGTGAGCTGAGCACCACAGGTGGAAAAGAGGGCTCATTTGTGAGATGACAATATATAGATGCAAAGGAAAAGAGAGTCCTGATTTTATAATAATGAGCTAATCCTCATTAACGTGTTTTCTTTCCATTTTCAGTAACCAAGCATGCATGTCCTTCAACCACAGAAGTATAGAATAGAACTTTTTAACCAGTCTCACCCAACAGAGCTTCTGGGAACACTTTAATCATATAACTAGAAAGCTTCCACTTTTTCTTCATCTCATTAGCTCAGATTCAGTTTGTCTGTGAATAGCAGAAAATCCTAAATAAGAGTGTTTTAAGAAATATAGAAGTTGATTTATCAGGGTGCCTGGGTGGCTTAGTAGGTTAAGTGCCTGCCTTTGGCTCAGGTCATAATCCCAGGGTCCTGGGATTGAGCCCCACATCAGGCTCCCTGATCTCTTCCCCGCTTATGCTCTCTCTCACTATCTCTGCCTCTCTCTCTCAAATAAATAAATAAATAAATAAACCTGAAAAAAAGGAAAAGTTGACTTATGTCTCAGTATAAGAGGTCTGGGGCAGGTCTGTTTCTCCACAGGGTCAGACTCAAGTCCCTACTATATCCTTCCTCCTCTGTGCGTGGCCTCAACCTCATGGACCAAGATGTTGGCTGGTACATTCTAGGCAGGAGGATGGCGGAAAGGATAATGAAGAGGTAGAGGCAAAGGGCTCGCACACATATAAGAGAGTCTAGGAAATGGGATCACTATCCTGAAGACCATGTCTAGTTGAAAGTCAGAGGTTCTCTCACCATGGAAAAAAGAAGGGACTAGATATCAAGGATTACTAGCAGTGTCTTTCCCATTAGTACTTATTATTGTAATACTCAAATCACAATGAATTTTGGACTCAAAGATGAGGCTAGCTGAAAGGCTGGCAGCAGATCAGAGGAGCCAGTGACAGATTTCATGCTGAGAAAGAGAGTGGGACTCAAACACAGACCAAAACTGAAGCAGAGGTGAGATAGCACATGAGGGAAGGAAAGAAGCCGAGGGTAAATTTCAGGATTATTTAGAACCTACCAGATATCAAAACCTAAATCCATGGGAATTGAAAGTTTGGTAACAGTGTAGAGAGAGACAAATAAATCAATGGGACAGAATAGAGTCCAGAAACAGTATCAGGTGTGCATATGAGGAAAGACAGATTATTCAGTAAATAGTGTGAAGACAAAGGGCTATCCATTTAAGAAAAAATACATCACCTCCTCTCATAACTTGGGTATTCTAGAAACAGTACCTGAAGCAAGACTTAAGTGGCTAATGCTTTTGGGAAAATGCAACTCTAGGAGAGTAAGGGTGGAGGGGAGAAGTGAGATACGGAAGGGTGGAAAGCCATTACTGCTTCCTGAAGATACACAGCCAATTATACAGCCATGCAGGACATCCACAGATGGTGCCTCTGACCTGTCTATTCGAAGAACAAATGGAGCAATCACCTGCTGATTTCCTTCTGTCTCCTATTTCCCACTGGCCACAGTGTTCATGGATTTCCAATCTTAAGCCTTGTCCATCAGATGTCACAGTTTCTACTGAACAGATCCCAAATAATGATCCTATAAGCAGGACAAGGAGTTGTTTTCAAGTTTATTTCTTTAGAGATTCATAATGGAGCTTGACTGGCAGCTCTGAAAAATAAAGGTGTTTGTATTCAATTTTCCTTTAAATAACAATGGTAACTGGCAAAGGCAGTTAGAGATGCTAGAATTCACATTGATTGCCAAGGACCTATTCCTTTGCCTTTAATATCATGAAATTGAACCAGTGAAAGTTTTCTGGGTATTCATTTCCATAGTAATTTTCTTTTCATTCCAGAAGCTGGGGAAGGACGAGAGGGAAAAGGAGCTTTCCTCCCCCCCAGGGCAGGATCACTCTCATCTTCTATTGAGAAATCCAGCTTCAGATCAGAAATATCCATCATCCTATGCTTATTGAGCAACAAGAGTGTGGCGGGTCTTATGCCAAGCTCCAGGCACCAGACGCTATTGAATCTCATGGTGAGATTCTAAATTCACCCAGCCTAGACATGCTTGTGTTCCAATTCTGGCCATGACTGACAAAAAGGAAAATAACTGGAGGAGCCAGAAATATGAAAATAATTTAGCACTTCTGAAAGCTATTAGTTTGGATTTGATTTCTATTTGAGACAAAAAGTCAGAATTTTATTTGATCTGTACATTTTACCTGATAGTCCCTAGGTCCAAATAATAATGGCCAAGAAGAGTCCCCATTAGATCTGTCCTCCCTGCATGGGAGCTTGAACAGGGTAGAGATTTTTCTCTGTTTTGTCCACTAATTCATACCAAGTGCCTAGAACAGTACCTGCTACACAGTAAGTCCCCACAAATAATTTAATAAGGAAACGAAATCTGTGGCAAAATATTCCCTTCCCTTCTCATTTGACCCTTGAGTAAACGAAAGGATAAATCTCTGATATGCGGCCATTTTTTTTTATATCTAGTTACCTTTTTTGAGTTTGGGGCTACTGCAACAAAATTCTCCTTTGGAGAAAGGAGAAATCTATTAAATTAATCCAGGTGTCTTCGAGATTTCTTAGTCTTTGATTTGTTAATATTTGGAAATGCATCTCGTGATTACTCTTTTACTTGAAGGTTTTAAACTTTGTCTTTACTTTTTAACCAGGTTCAGTTTAAGAGCAAAACACAGTTTATATTTCTTAAATAAACACAGAAACAAATTCTGGCTAACTTGGGCAAAAAAAAAAAATTATATTAGAAGAATATAGGTAGCCTCCAAAATTAAAGGAAAAATTAAACAATGAAAGAAAGAAAGAATAGGAATTAAGGCAGCTCTGGAGATCTAAGGAAAAGAATTCATGGACAGCATTACAGAGTACATCTGCTTAAGGACAATCGGCTACAATAGTCACACTATTCAATACTTGAATTCCAGGCAAAAAGACTATGGAGGTGTGAGGCCCCTTAAGATATTCCCACCAATACTGCATACAATGGGAAATGCATAATCAGAGGAAGCAAGGGACTATTACCAGCCTCCTGGGGAATGGACCCTGAACAGGCAAAAGCTTATATTCCTTACAACAGCCTTTACTAACCTGGTGACCCACCAGCACATTAAAAAGCAAATTTCACTGCGAACTTTCCTCTACTCAAAGGACACAACACAACTGCCTTCCATGAAGGTGAACTCTGATAATGGGTCTAAACAGCAACTAGGACAGCCTATAGGAGGCCAAACAGATTGAAACAGTCCATTAGGCAAAATGTATATACATTAAGATTAGTGGTGCATTCGGGAAGCTCCCCACACCACAAAATGAAAGCATTCTGAAACGTGAAATCAAAGCACCCTATTTAAAAAGCTAGAGCCTTCATTTTAAGAAGGGATTTGACAATAGAAGCATATGCATATATTCTGTTGCTATGGGCTTTTTCTTGCCCATGGTAGTGTCTTTGGTCTTTTCAAAATACAGGAAGTTCCTGCTATGCGTGGTAGCGCTGAACTACAAAAATGAGCTGAAACCATGCCAAGTGGTCTGAGTGATCAATGGGAGAGAGTACAATTCTTCCATGGCCTTTAAAAATTTCTGTCAAGGGGCGCCTGGGTGGTTCAGTCGTTAAGCGTCTACCTTCGGCTCAGGTCATGACCCCAGGGTCCTGGGATCGAGCCCCGCATCGGCTCCCTGCTCAGCCAGGAGCCTGCTTCTCCCTCTCCCACTCCCCCTGCTTGTGTTCCCTCTCTAGCTGTCTCTCTCTCTCTCTGTGTCAAATAAATAAATAAAATCTTAAAAAAAAATTTTTTTTCTGTCAAAACCTGAAAAACTTCGTTGGTTATAAATGTATAGAAAAATGGAACAAACAGTAAAACTAATATTCATTTAATATACCATACCTTAAAAATTAGAAACGATGAAAATTACAATGCTGTCTTTCCTTAGAAGAAACAACTTATCAACAAGATTTTGAAGAGGGCTTGCTTTCTGTTTTCCAATAGCATAACTACAAAATGAGGGTCTTTTCTATGCCTTGGCAAATTGTCATACTCCCTTCTAAACTTGAGTCGTCTTCCACATTTTATCCTTTTGTGCTTTTGGTTTCAGTGTTGTGAAATACCCCCAAGAGTTCCTTTAATGTGAAGATTTTTTGCTGGCGTCACTTCCTATAGGTCATCTTCACCCTTTTTGTCTCAAATAGTTTCTTCCTTTATGTTTGCAAGTTCATGGTCACTAAGCTCCTCTGGCTGCATTTCTAGAGTGTCTTAGCGGCGGGGTCAACAATTCCACAGCAAACTATTCTTCCAGAACTCCATTTACACTGGATTCACATTTTACTTCCAGCATTATCGAATTTTGTTCTTCGCCTCATTTTGATCTTTGTTGGCCAACTCTCTCCTTCAATGAGTCATTTTTGTAAAATGTCACTTCATGACCAAGTGACAAGGAGACAACATGATTGGTCACTTATTGTGAAGTGCATCTGTTATTTACATAGTCCTCCACAGACTGAAGAGGTGGCAGCAAGTTTTATATTTTATGCAAATATTCAATTAATATCATAACTGAAATTTGAACCGTGCGGTTGGGGGACTGGTGTAATTTAAGTCAACCATGGTAAGTGAAATCCACACATATCACAGCCGTGCAGTGAGGACTGCCTGTACTGCAGAATATTCTGCTAGAAGCCTTTTAGTGGGTTCTGAAATCTAGTATGACATCTTTGTTATCCTACCTTGAGTGAATTCTTAGATGGGAAACCAAATATCATGTCCTATCCGTATTTGCTTATAACTGTAATAAAGAGAGCTTATATTTGACAAATGAATTACAATTACCCAATAAATCTTATTTTTTGGTCCCCACCAAACACATTTTTTTGATATATTGTTTTATTTTTCCTGCAATGAAACAAGGTAATCCTTTGCTTGTATCTGTAAGGTTGAAACTAGTGAAATACTTATCCTTTAAGACTCAACTCAAATGTCACCTCCTCCATGAGCCTTTCCTAGCCTCACCTTATTCATAAATCCCTCGAGGCCCCCATGATACCCCATCCAGACCTATGTATGGCCCTCCCCACACTGTACTCTCAACTCTTGGGAGCATTCACTCTTGAAGGATAAAGATTTCTTCTTTTATATCTTTATATCCCTGTACTTAGCACAGTGCCCAGTCCATATTAGACACACAAATGTTTCCTGAATAAAGAAATCTCTCAAACTCTTCTTTAAAAAAAGTTTTTTTTTTTCTTTTTCTTGTCAATAAAAGGATGCCTGCTAGTATGAGATTCTAACTACCAGAAAGGCCCTAAAGGAATAGCTGGGAGATGCAGTCTGAAGTCCTAGCATTTATATCCAGGAGCACCAGAACCCCGTTCCAGATTCTGAAGGGCATTTTGTGTGTGATGGCTAGGATGAGCTGAAGGAAGCCCCAAAGAACCTACTATCTGCAAATGGCCTCCACTGACTCACATTGGCTTTGGTGTTTTCAGCTTTCTGAATCCATAATGGGTAACACATGGGGTGAAAAGAGTCATGAAAAAAACATATTGGTCATATGGTTCAGTGTATAAATCTGAGGAAAATGCCTTTTAAATGAAATTGAGACAAACATCTGTCTTGCTCCTTTTGCAAAGTACAGAATGTTCCACAAGGACTCATCAAACTTTAGAGCACTACTATGTAACCTTGTACATTTCCTAACATCATTTCTCTCCCAGAATTGTTGCTTGTTGGAAAGTTGTCACAGACAAGAACCCTGTTTTCTGTATTGTGTAGGATAAAATGTAAATACCACAAGATACATTTGACTGAGCTCATGGGAAAGCATGAAACAATGTATATACATTCCACATTATGCCTTTCTCTTTCCAAACACACACGCAAATGACATAAATCAGAATCAAATGCAAGAAAGGATTTGGCTTATTGGTCACATTACACAAAACTCATTCCATTGAATTGATTCTTTTATCTGAAGATTCCCACAAATATTTAATAAACTTCATCCAACAAAAGGGATTATTGTAGTTTTACAAAAAACTTATCTTTTTTTTTTTGTGAGGTTCTTGATCCAGTTGTACAACAGAACTAAGAACAAAATCAGGTCTCCTGAACCCCCAAATTTACTATGACATAAAAGTTATAAGAGAGGATCACAAAGAGCCACTCTAGGTCTTGAAGGGCAATTGAGGGGAGTGTGTACATGTGTGTGTATGCACATGCAGGCACATGTGTGGAGGGGGAGGAAGAGGTAGCTCCTCCCACACGGACATGACAGGCTCAGCTGAGGCACAGACATGGTGGCACATGATGTGTGTGAGTGGGGGTGCAGTTACCCAAGCCAAACTGAGCTAACGGGGGAGTGACAGGATTTACTGCTGGGCAAAGTTAACTAGTATTGTGAAGAGCTTCAAATGTCTCCTCTCAAGCACACAATCTAGATTTGACTATATAAACAGTAGGACCTGTATATCTCCAGATTTTGAAGGGAAATTATATCAAGGTCTTGCTTCTTATTTGAAAGAGCACCATTCCATAGCAGTAGGGCATATACCTGGAGTTTCGTCCTGTTGTTGGTCTGGTTTGGTTTTTTGTTGGTTGGTTGCTTAGTTGGTTAGCTTTTGCGGGCAGGAGGCCATGGTTCTGATCTGTCCTGCTGGCCTTGCACGCATAGACCTAGCCTCTCAGCACACAAATGCAAGCCCAAGGGGATAGAAACACAGGACTCTATCAATGAAAATAACTTTATATTAGATCCTTAACCCCATGTTTTAGTCAATGGTTCTTATAGGAAGAGCAAAAAAGACCCAGTGATCCATCTACCCCACTAATTTTCCATTTACCATTGCAAAGATCTCAATGACAAAAAAAAAAAAAAAAGATAAATGAACAAAAAAAATCCAAAATGATAACAATATAATAACTACAAGGCAATTAGTAAACATACACCCTCAAATCTATAAACATAGTCATTAATACTAGAAGAGCAACAACTGAAAACCATGACCAATCAACTTAAAAAAAATCTCTGATAATGCACTGATACCAAGGCATCCTTTCCAAACACTGGAAATTTCAACTTTTTGTGGGTAGGTCCAGTGGAAGCTTTGCAAAATGTCAAATGTTCCATGGAAACAAGAATTTTTACATAATAGCACTTTGAATAGTAAATATCAGTAGTCTTTAATAGCTTGATTAATGTATTATCAGTAAAGAAGCCCTGAGACTTAGGTAAAAACAAAGGGATTCTTGGTATATAACATTTGTCAACAATTCCAGAAGAAAACACTTGCATTTCTGTATTAACCCATCGGGAGGACTGGCCCAAACTTGAACACTATTTTAAACAACCGAGGCAAAGGCTCCAATAGCAGCCTCCCCAAAACCGCACAACAGGACCTCCGTCCTTGTGGCTCTGAAAATTCAAGTACGGTGGTGACTAGCTCTCAACACTGGGACTTCAGCCCAGCCTGGAAAGGGAAGGCCTTAAATTGACCCCTGGGGTATTCAGTTTAAATCCCATCCTGTTGTCTGCCTTGTATCCATACTGAACTCGTCATTGGTTTCTTCTGGTATCTTCCTGAAGGGATGGGCTGTGCCTCACAAGCCCACTGCTCCGCACACCCCAGACACAAAGGGAACATGTGGGTGGTAGATAGAAAGCCACCAAGAATCTTTTCTTTACAAGAAATGGGAGATTCAAACCACCTTAAGAAATAAATCAATGCCTTTTTTTCTACAGAAGCAGGGACTTAATTAAGGCTCCTCAGAATCTTTTTCAGGCTTCCTATTTTATTGGTGATCATTTCAGTTGGTGTGGAATTTGTTACATCATCAGACCATCAATACCAGGCAAGATCTCCTTTTTTTTTTTTTTTCCCAATTTGTTTTCAAATCAAGTCTATTTAATGAAAAGTTTATCTAGGTCACCAAAATAACCGAAGTGCAATTCACTATGCTACAGTCATGGAGAGAACACAAAAGTAACACCAGGACTGGCAGCCCAGAGCTAGTGATATTGACAACACTGATCATAACAGCTTTGCTGGTGTGCAGGTGCCCTTCCAAGCCATCACTTACTTCTGCACCCATCCTAATGGTCTTAAAGTCAAACAGGCTTCCTTAATAACCTAGAACTTGTGAAAATTAATTTTTGCAGCTTCTCCCGGGGGCGTAGGGGTGGTTGGGGAGATATGTATATGGGAAAGTGATTGAGAGCATGGTCTCTAGATCCAAATGGCCTAGATCCAATCAAGACCAAAGTACTTAACACATCTAAGCCTCCCATACTTCATCTCTAAAATAAAAGTATATACCTAAGGTTAATGTTAGGGTTAAAAAGGTGTTAAAATGATTAAAGTGCTTGAAACAGGGCCTGGCATACAGTAAGTGTTTAGTAAACATTAACTATGGTGATGATAATAAGACCACACAATAGGCCCCATCACCAAGCACCTCTACCAACAGAATCAGGATAGAATTATGCAAATGAAAATGAAGGATCACTCCTACCACTATATTATGCAGTTCAGTATAAAGAGAATGGAGGTTGTCATTTTTCCTAGCTTGTTTGTTGCCTTTTACCACATAAAGAAAAGGCTTACAGACAAATGAGGGGGGGGGGGCGGTCAGAAAGCACCATAACCCTCAACAGTGTGTTCTCTCTCTCTCTCTCTGTCTCTCTATTTCTTCTTCTCAGAATCCACTTGCTCATCCCCCATTCCTATACTTCCACCCAGGGAACCTCCAACCCTCCCCACAGGATCGGGGTTTCCAGACTCAAGCCCTCAAGCTTGATCAGGAGACAAATGGAGGCTTGTTTCTGCCCACATATTGCCAAACCCAAAGGCAAAGGAGTACTCCGGTCCCAGGAGTGGGAGGATAGCAGGCTCTCTCATTCCTGTCCAGCCTCCCACTAAAAAGAGCCATCACGAACCTCTCCCTAGTTATCTAAGAAGCATGCTGTCATGCTAAGGGAGGCACTGTTTTT
Source organism: Mirounga angustirostris (assembly GCF_029215605.1). NCBI lineage: Eukaryota > Metazoa > Chordata > Mammalia > Carnivora > Phocidae > Mirounga > Mirounga angustirostris. Next base: position 63,744,698 of record NW_026991717.1, on the reverse strand, counting down.
CTGGAGACATCCCTCACCACTATCTCCCATCCCATATCAGGAACTTGGCTGTGAACAGGACTCTGACCCCGATCTTCTCCTGATGAACAATGACTGACCATGACTCCCCCAGCCCTCTTAAAAGGGGTGTGTGTGTGTGTGTGTGTGCATGTGTGTGTGTGTGTAGGTAGGTAGGTAGTTGGGGGAACAGTTCATTCTCAATCCATTCTGCCTCATCTCTGATCTCCATAAAAACCTTTTATCCCAGAAAAGAAATAGAGCTCAGAGAAGGTAAGTAACTAGCACATGCTCACAGTCTTATAACCAGGAAAGCCTGAGGCTAAACCTTTTGTTCTCTTCTGCCTGACATCTAAGAGTAAAAGCAGAACCCATCAACTCTTACAAAAAGACTTACAACCTGATTGCCCCCATAGAGTTGGTTTGCCTTTACAGACACAGCCATTAGGCACTGAATTGCTAGCAGAGAAGACAGACATGGAGAAGGGCCCAAGCTGAGGAAGTCTTCCAGCAGCTTTTCAGATCTCTTGGCCAAACACCATGAGCCCTGATCTGCATTATTCTTTCCCAGCGAGGTAATGCCAAAATATTTGGTCCCAACTTCATTCTGAGAATACCAATTTGTCCACTTCAACACAGCTGCCCTTTCCCAAGATTTATCTCTATTTCTAGTTCCCTTAGTCAAACTTTAGGGCTCCTTCATCCTGAAAATGGCCATGTTCTGCCCACAGCCTGTCCACACCAAGGGTTTGGCGAAAGCCAGTGGAATATGCAGTAGCCAGTAGAATGTCCCCTTGTGACCTCAAGCTCCCTTCTTGGCTCTGAAATAAGCTCTGCTCCAGCCAGCAGCTACTTTCTTTTTATTTGCTTTTATAATTTTAAAATTTACATACAGTAAAATTAACTCTTTACAGTTGTGAGTTTGGGCAAATGCCTATAGTCTGTAACCACCACCAAAAACAGGATACACCTAAAAAAAACTCCTAGTAACACCCATTTGTGGCCAAATCTGCCCCTTACCCTTATTCTGGCAACTGCCAATGGCCCTCTGTCCCTATTTTACCTGTTCCAGATGTCACATAAATGGAATTGTACAGTATGTAGTTCTTTGAGTCTGGCTTATTTAACTTAACACAAAGCAGTAGTAATTTATCCAAGCCTTTTTGAACATGAATGGCTCATCTTTTTATTGCTATACCAAACCAATATATGAATGCCCCATGGTTTGTTTATCAGATTCACAAATTGAAAAACATTTGGATGGTTTGCATTTTCAGGCTGTCATGAGTAAAGCTTCAATAAATATTTGCATACAGGTTAATGTAAACCTGTTTTCATTTCCATTGTGTAAACACCTAGGAGTGGGATTGATGATCATATAGTACATGTATGTTCAATTATATAAGAAACACCAAACTTTTTTCAGCATGGCTACATTATTTGGCATTTCTATACATAAATATATGAGAGTTCCAGTTGCTCCCTATCTTCATCAGCACTTAGTATTGTCACATTGGTGTTTTTCTTTTCTCTCTCTCTCTCTTTTCTCTCCCAGTTCTCTTTTGACAGCAGTCCCACTTATGAGGCTGCTCATACGAAGATACTCCCATGAAAATGGTGGGGCCCCATGGTCCCACACGAGGCCACAGGCTTGGCAAGCTCATGGCCATTCACAGGGTCAGGTACATCAGAGCTATCTGTCTGACCTCAGCCAAAAAAGAGGCAGGACATGCTACAGGTCATGAAACTCAGAAAATGTCAAAGTTTAAAGCTCTCCCAACATACGAGGTTAGGGATATTCCTTTATGCTTCCTTATACATCTCTATACCTAACACCACGCCTTATTCCTAACACACACCTAAATAAATGGCTTCACTTTGGTCTCTGGGCTTTTATATACTTTTCAGAGGATGTGAGCAGCCCCACTCATAAATACTGCATAAATGGACAATTTCATTTGTAGGTATGAGCAGTAGTCCTTAGGTACACTCATGTCCAGCTGGAGCTGAGGTAGAAAAGCCCAGAATATACAACAAGTTCTAAAATGGTGGTTACAAACTCTTGGGAAGTCATACATTTTTGAGAATCTTGTGGAAGTTCTGGACCCTATTGCTAGAAAAATGAAGAAATAGGTGTGTGTGTGTGTATGTGAGAGAGAGAGAGAGAGAGTGTGTGTGTAGGGGGATGGGAGGAGCGCTCCAGCCCTTCTTACCTCTTGAAGATGAGTCGCACCATGAAGATGCAGAAGGCCAGGGGTAAGGTGAAATAGAGGTCCTCAGCCTGCGGGAAGGTGGCTTCCTCCGTGTTCTTCAGGAATTCTCTGCTATCCAGCAGGTTCTGCTGTGTCCCCAAGCATACACAACAGGAAGTGTTGGTTTTTAAAAAATATACAGAAAAGGAGGAGGAGCAAGATGGCGGAGGAGTAGGAGACCTAAATTTCGTCTGGTCCCAGGAATTCAACTAGATAGGTATCAAACCATTCTGAACATCTACGAACTCAACAGGAGATCAAAGAATAGCAGCAACTCTCTGAACAGAAAAGCGACCACTTTCTGGAAGGTAGGACATGCAGAGAAGTGAATCCGAGGCGATATTCGGGAGGATAGACGGCGGGGGAGGGGACCTCCGTCGGCCGCTTCTGGCAAGTGATAGAGCCCCAGAGCACAAAATCGAACTTTTAGAAGTCTGCTCCGCTGAGGGACGTTGCTCCAGTGGCTAAGCGGGGGGTGGAACCCTCGTGGGACAGTGTGGTCTCAGGACCCTCGGGGTCACAGGAAGACCGGGGATGTCTGAGTGCGGCAGAGCTCCCAGGTATCGGAGCAGGGAAGCCGGCTGCAGAGACGGAGCCCAGGCGCGGGCTCTCAGCTCGGGGTTGCCATAAACCGTGATCCGCGGCACAGTCGGGCCCCTGCTCCTCCAGCAGGGACCCAACAAGCGGCAGATCCGGGGAGACTCACCTTCCTCCCCCGGGAGGAGCGGCGCGGGAGTGCACCTCAGGGATCTGCGGGGTTTGGAGACTCCACCTGGGGTCGGGTGCCAGAGACAAAAATGCGCGGTCACAGGCCGGGCGAGCACGGAGTGCGGCTGGAGACCGGGGAGACGGGAGTGACTGACGGCTTTTCTCTGGGGGCTCACTGAGAAGTGGGGCCCCGAGTTCTTGGATCCTCCGGGCAGAGATTAGGGGGCCGCCATTTTCACTCTCCGCCTCCAAAGCTGTACGGAAAGCTCGCAGGGAACAAAAGCCCCGGAGAGCAAACCCGAGCAGATTACTTAGCCGGGAGGGGGCAAGGGCGGGGCAATTCCGCCTCCGGCAGAGACATTTGGAAACCACGGCAACAGGCCCCTCCCCAGCAGATCAGCGAGAACAGCCAGCCAAGACCAAGTTTACCGATCAATGAGAATGGCAGAACTCCAGCGCTAGGGGAATACTGCACATAGAATCCATGGCTTTTTTTCCCCCTTGATTCTTCAGTGTTTCAAAGATAATTTTTTCAATTTTCTTCTTTTTCTTTTTCTATTTTTTTTAATTTTTCTTTTTCCCTTTTTCAACCAACATCTTATCAATCCCTATTTAAAAATCTTTTCTATTTTTCATTTTTCGAGTCATATTCTATCCCTTCATTGTATTTAACCTTATTTTTGGTATATATATATATATATATATATATATATATATATATATATATATATATAAGTTGTTCTCTCTTTAAAATTTTGGGATACATTTTCTTCTAACACACCAAAATACACCCTGAATCTCTAATGCATGGCTTTGTTCTAGTCTCCTGCCTGATCACATTCTCTCCCCTTTTTTTTTAATTTCTCTTCTTTCTTTTTTCAACCAACTTCCTATCTTACAAATTCCTTTTATAAAATCTTTGATAATTTTCATCTTTACAGTCATATTCCATCCCTTCATCGTATTTACCCTTATTTTTGTACATATATAAGTTTTTCTTTCTTTAAAATTTTGGGAGGCAGTTTCTTCTAACAGACCAAAATACGCCCAAAATCTAGTGTGTGGCACTTATCTATTCACCAGCCTGATCATATTTGATCATATTCTTTTTTTTTTTCCTTTTTTCTTTCTTTCCCTTTCTTTTCCCCTGGTTTCAGGTCTCTTCTGATTTGTTTAGTGTATATTTTTCTGGGGTCATTGTTAGCATTTTGTTGTCTCATTCATCTGTTCTCCTCTGGACAAAATGACAAGACAGAAAAACTCACCTCAAAAAAAAAACAACAAGAGGCGGTACAAGACTGCCAGGGACCTAATCAATACGGACATTAGTAAGATATCAGAACTAGAGTTCAGAATGACGATTATAAAGATACTAGCTCGGATTGAAAAAAGCATGGAAGTTATTAGAGAAGCACTTTCTGGAGAAATAAAAGAACTAAAATCTAACCAAGTCAAAATAAAAAAGGCTATTAATGAGGTACAATAAAAAATGGAGGCTCTAACTGCTAGGATAAATAAGGCAGAAGAGAGAATTAGTAATATAGAAGACCAAATGATGGAGAATAAAGAAGCTGAGAAAAAGAGATAAACAACTACTAGATCACGAGGGCAGAATTCCAGAGATAAGTGATACCATGAGAAAAAACAATATTACAATAATTGGGATCCCAGAAGAAGAAGAAAGAGAGAGAGGGGAAGACAGTATATTGGAGCAAATTATAGCAGAGAACTTCCCTAATTTGGGGAAGGAAACAGGCATCAAAATCCAGGAGGCACAGAGAACCCCCCTCAAAATCAATAAAAATAGGTCGACACCCGACATCTAATAGTAAAACTCACAAGTCTCAGAGACAAAGAGAAAATCCAGAAAGCACCTCGAGACAAGAGGTCTGTAACCTACAATGGTAGAAACATTAGATTGGCAACAGACCTATCCACAGAGACCTGGCAGGCCAGAAAGGACTGGCATGATGTATTCAGAGCACTAAACGAGAAAAATATGCAGCCAAGAATACTCTATCCAGCTAGGCTGTCATTGAAAATAGAAGGAAAGATAAAAAGCTTCCAGGACAAACAAAAACTAAAGGAATTTGCAAACATGAAACCACCCCTATAAGAAATATTGAAAGGGGTCCTCTAAGGAAAGAGAGAGCCTAAAAGTAACATAGACCAGAAAGGAACAGAGACAATATACAGTAACAGTCACCTTACAGGCAATACAGTGGCACTAAATTCGTATCCTTCAATAGTTATCCTGAATGTAAATGGGCTAAATGCCCCAATCAAAAGACATCAAAAGGGTATCAGATTGGATAAAAAACAAGACCCATCGATATGCTGTCTGCAAGAGACTCATTTTAGACCCAAAGACACCTCCAGATTGAAAGTGAGGGTGTGGAAAACCATTTACCATGCTAATGGACACCAAAAGAAAGCTGGGTGGCAATCCTTATATCAGACAAATTAGATTTTACCAAAGATTGTAATAAGAGTTGAGGAAGGACACTATATCGTACTTAAAGGGACTACCCAAGAAGAAATCTAACAATTGTAAATATCTATGCCCCTAACATGGCATAGATATTTATATAAGCCAATTAATAACAAAATCAAAGAAATACATTGACAACAATACAATAATAGTAGGGGACTTTAACATCCCCCTCACTGAAATGGACAGATCATCTAAGCAAAAGATCAACAAGGAAATAAAGACTTTAAATGACACACTGGACCAAATGGACTTCACAGATATATTCAGAACATTCCATCCCAAAGCAACAGAATACACGTTCTTCTCTAGTGCCCATGGAACATTCTCCAGAATAGATCACATCCTAGGTCACAAATCAGGTCTCAACTAGTACCAAAAGATTGGGACCATTCCCTGCATATTTTCAGACCACAATGCTTTGAAACTAGAACTCAGTCACAAGAGGAAAGTCGGAAAGAACTCAAATACATGGAGGCTAAAGAGCATCTTACTAAAGAATGAATGGGTCAACCAGGAAATTAAAGAAGAATTTTAAAAATTTATGGAAACAAATGAAAATTAAAACACACTGTTCAGGGCACCTGGGTGGCTCAGTTGGTTAAGCGACTGCCTTCGGCTCAGGTCATGATCCTGGAGTCCCTGGATCGAGTCCCGCATCGGGCTCCCTGCTCGGCAGGGAACCTGCTTCTCCCTCTGACTCTCCCCCCTCTCATGTGCTCTCTCTCTCATTCTCTCTGTCTCAAATAAATAAATAAAATCTTTAAAAAAAAAAAAACACACTGTTCAAAATCTTTGGGAGGCAGCAAAGGCAGTCCTAAGAGGAAAGTATATAGCAATACAAGCCTTTCTCAAGAAACAAGAAAGGTCTCAAATACACAACCTAACCCCACACCTAAAGGAGCTGGAGAAAGAACAGCAAATAAAGTGTAAATCCAGCAGGAGAAGAGAAATAGTAAAGATCAGAGCAGAAATCAATGAAATAGAAACCAAAAGAACAGTAGAACAGATCAGCGAAACTAGGAGCTGGTTCTTTGAAAGAATTAACAAGATTGATAAACCCCTGGCCAGACTTATCAAAAAGAAAAATGACCCAAATAAATAAAATCATGAATGAAAGAGGAGAGATCACAACCAACACCAAAGAAATACAAACAATTATAAGAACATATTATGAGCAACTCTATGCCAGCAAATTAGATAGTCTGGAAGAAATGGATGCATTCCTAGAGATGTATCAACTACCAAAACTGAACCAGGAAGAAATAGAACACCTGAACGGACCTATAACCACTAAGGAAATTGAAGCAGTCATCAAAAATCTCCCAACAAACAAAAGCCCAGGGCCAGATGGCTTCCCAGGGGAATTCTACCAAACATTTAAAGAAGAATTAATACCTATTCTTCTGAAACTGTTCCAAAAAATAGAAATGGAAGGAAAACTTTCAAACTCATTTTATGAGGCCACCATTACCTTGATCCCAAAACCAGACAAAGACCCCATCAAAAAGGGGAATTACAGACCAATATCCCTGATGAACATGGATGCAAAAATTCTGACCAAAATACTAGCCAATAGGATCCAACAGTACATTAAAAGGATTATTCACCATGACCAAGTGGGATTTATTCCTAGGCTGCAAGGTTGGTTCAACATCCACAAATCAATCAATGTGATACAACACATTAATAAAAGAAAGAACAAGAACCATATGATCCTCTCAATAGATGCAGAAAAAGCATTTGACAAAGTACAGCATCCTTTCTTGATTAAAACTCTTCAGAGTGTAGGGATAGAGGATACATACCTCTGTATCATAAAAGCCATCTATGAAAAACCCACAGCAAATATCATTCTCAATGGGGAAAAACTGATAGCTTTCCCCCTAAGGTCAGGAACATGGCAGGGATGTCCACTATCACCACTGCTATTCAACATAGTACTAGAAGTCCTAGCCACAGTAATCAGACAACAAAAAGAAATAAAAGGCATCCGAATCGGCAAAGAAGAAGTCAAACTGTCACTCTTTGCAGACGATATGATATTTTACGTGGAAAACCCAAAAGACTCCACCCCAAAACTGCTAGAACTCATACAGGAATTCAGTAAAATGGCAAGATATAAAATCAATGCACAGAAATCGGTTGCATTTCTATACACCAACAACAAGACAGAAGAAAGAGAAATTAAGGAGTTGATCCTATTCACAATTGCACCCAAAACCATAAGATACCTAGGAATAAATCTAACCAAAGAGGCAAAGAATTTGTACTCAGAAAACTATAGAATACTCATGAAAGAAATTGAGGAAGACACAAAGAAATGGAAAAACGTTTCATGCTCATGGATTGGAAGAACAAATATTGTGAGGATGTCAATGCTACCTAGAGTAATCTACACATTTAATGCAATCCCTATCAAAATACCATCCACTTTTTTCAAAGAAATGGAACAAATAATCTTAAAACTTGTATGGAACCATAAAAGACCCCGAATAGCCAGAGGAATGTTGAAAAAGAAAAGCAAAGCTGGTGGCATCACAATTCTGGACTTCAAGCTCTATTACAAAGCTGTCATCATCAAGACAGTATGGTACTGGCACAAGAACAGACAGTACATCAATGGAACAGAATAGAGAGCCCAGAAATGGACCCTCAACTCTATGGTCAACTAATCTTCGACAAAGTAGGAAAGAATGTCCAATGGAAAAAAGACAGTCTCTTCAACAAATGGTGTTGGGAAAATTGGACAGCCATATGTAGAAGAAGGAAACTGGACCATTTCTTTATACCGCACACAAAAATAGACTCAAAATGGATGAAAGACCTAAATGTGAGACAGGAGTCCATCAAAATCCTAGAGGAGAACACAGGCAACAACCTCTTCAACCTCAGCTGCAGTAACTTCTTCCTAGAAACATCGCCAAAGTCAAGGGAAGCAAGGGCAAAAATGAACTATTGGGACTTCATCAAGATAAAAAGCTTTTGCACAGCAAAGGAAACAGTCAACAAAACCAAAAGACAGCCGACAGAATGGGAGAAGATATTTGAAAATGACATATCAGATAAAGGACTACTATCCAAAATCTATAAAGAACTTATCAAACTCAACACCCAAAGAACAAAGAATCCAATCAAGAAGTGGGCAGAAGACATGAACAGACATTTTTCCAAAGAAGACATCCAAATGGCCAACAGATACATGAAAAAGTGTTCATCATCGCTCGGCATCGGGGAAATCCAAATCAAAACCTCAATGAGATACCACCTCACACCAGTCAGAATGGCTAAAATTAACAAGTCAGGAAACGACAGATGTTGGCGAGGATGTAGAGAATGGGTAACTGTCCTACACTGATTTTACATCCTGCCAGTGTACTGAATTCCTGTATGAGTTCTATATAGCCCTGCCTGTCCCTTACTCAGTCCTCCCCCTGGAATAGTAACCCTAACTGCCGTTAGGGAATGGGACGATGACCGCTCTGGCTGCTTCCTGCTGAAATGTGGCGGTGGGCTGTGTGGCAGTTAGAATCTATCCAGAGGTCAGTCCAGGTATGGCTCCATGGGGTCATGATGGGCAGCAAACATACATGCATCAGCAGATGCAAAAGGATGAACGTGAAAGGGGCACCCTCTTACACTGTTGGTGGGAATGCAAGCTGGTGCAGCCACTCTGGGAAACAGTATGGAGGTTCCTCAAAAAGTTGAAAATAGAGCTACCATATGACCCAGCAATTGCACTACTGGGTATTTACCCCAAAGATACAAATGTAGTGATCCAAAGGGGTATGTGCACCCCAATGTTTATAGCAGCAATGTCCATAATAGCCAAACTATGGAAAGAGCCAAGATGTCCATCAACAGATGAATGGATAAAGAAGATGTGAGATAGATATATATAGATATATATATATATATACACACACACACACACAATGGAATATTATGCAGCCACCAAAAGGAATGAAATCTTGCCATTTGCAATGACATGGATAGAACTAGAGGGTATTATGCTAAGCGAAATAAGTCAATCAGAGAAAGACATGTATCATATGACCTCACTGATAGGAGGAATTCTTAATCTCAGGAAAAAAACTGAGGGTTGCTGGAGTGGTGGGGGTGGGAGGGATGGGGTGGCTGGGTGATAGACATTGGGGAGGGTATGTGCTATAGTGAGCACTGTCAATTGTGTAAGACTGTTGAATCACAGACTTGTACCTCTAAAACAAATAATATATTATATGTTAAAAAAAAAAAAAAAGAAGAAGATAGTAGGAAGGGAAAAATGAAGGGGGGGGATATTGGAGGGGAGACGAACCAGGAGAGACTATGGACTCTGAGAAAGAAACTGAGGGTTCTAGAGGGGAGGGGAGTGGGGGGATGGGTTAGCCTGGTGATGGGTTTTAAAGAGGGCATGTATTGAATGGAGCACTGGGTGTTATATGCAAACAATGAATCATGGAACACTACATCAAAAACTAATGATGTAATGTATGGTGATTAACGTAACATAATAAAAGTAAATTTTTAAAAAATGAAGAAATAATACACCCACAAAAGAGAAAGAATCCTTGAAGCCCATCCATAGTCCCTACTTTAGAACCACTGTCCAAAAAGATCCACTGCTCTAACAAGTAGGAGGTCATTTCTCCCAGTATCTTGATCTTCTGGACTGAGGAAAGGGACCTGGAGACTGCTGAGAAGTGAAACCATGAGGATAACACTTAAATGGTATTATCAATCTTAGTTTCCTAGGATTGCCACAAAATACCAGACTATGTGGCTTAAACAACAGAAATTTATTTTCTTACATTTTTCAAAGTCCAGGATCAAGGTGTTGGCAGGGCTTCTCCTAAGGCCTTCCTCCTTGGCTTGTAGATGACCAACTTTCTCCAGTGTCTTCAGTGTCTTCCCTCTGTGAATGCATGAAACTTTCAAACATTTTAAACACACACACATCGCATTACAATTGCTACACAAATCTCAGAATACCATTTTTATGGATCACTATTTTGAAATTATCCAACGGTAGATCTTGTTCTTTAATGCATAAATGAAAGGCAAATATATTGCTATATTACATTTTTTATTTTAGTGACTATTTTTCAATTAAAAAGTCTCCCTTGCAATTCTACATACATTATTTAATATTTTTAAAAAATATTTTTCTGACAGCACTATAGGCTTCTTCAGCTGCTAATGGGACCACACCATAAAAAAAAAAAAAAAATTAACCCATTGATTAGAGCAATATATGGATTTATTTACCTCAAACCCTCACCATTGGGCCACTTACTCTCCAGTGGTAGGGTCAAACCTACCCCTGACTCTCAGTTCAAACATGCTCTAAAGGGAAAATGAGAAGTTGAAGAGTTCATCAATTCAGAATAAGTTGATCTTATTGCAAGTTCTGCTTTTGCCTTGAATTATGGGTTTTCTATAACTAGATTACTGCCTGATCCCACAGTTCCTCTGTGACTCAAACTTTGCCTTGTACCCTCATCACTGAGCCCTGGCCATGAAAAATGCAAAAGGCCTCCTGTAAACTCTGATAGTCAATGTTTCTAGCTAATGAGTTGAGAGACTTGTGTTTTGAGTATATTTTCTTCTATCAAAAGCTCAAATGCTGAATGGCTGCCAGGAGACAGTTCATGAGGCATCATGGGTTGAGTCATGAAATGGCAGCCAACTTTTCCCAGTCTCCTTTACATCAGAAAGTCTTCTAGTTGACCACATTCACGAAAAGCACTGGTCCTTAATCACATTCAGTACAAGTCTTCCAAAGAAGCTAAAGTTGTATAAAGGAGAGGTTCTAATGAACTGCCATGTTTTCCTTCTCAGGGTATTTGAGGGATGGATTAATGTAATTCCTAGAAGGCAAGAGTGAGAAGAGCTGTAAAATGACCTCCTAACTTCTAAAAATTGTTACTGTAGCTCTGAATAATCAACACTAAGAAAATTACAAAATCAATCATAAATATGCCAAAGAAAGACTGTTGAATCTCAGATCTGTACCTCTGAAACAAATAATGCAATATATGTTAAGAAAAAAAAAAAAAGAAGAAGAAGAAGGTAGCGGGAGGGGAAGAATGAAGCGGGGGAAATCGGAGGGGTAGACGAACCATGAGAGACGATGGACTCTGAAAAACAAACTGAGGGTTCTAGAGGGGAGGGGGGTGGGAGGATGGGTTAGCCTGGTGGTGGGTATTGAGGAGGGCACATTCTGCATGGAGCACTGGGTGTTATGCACAAACAATGAATCATGGAACACTTCATCTAAAACTAATGATGTAATGTATGGGGATTAACATAAGAATAAAAAATAAAAAAAATTTAAAAAAATTTAAAAATTTAAAAATTTAAAAATAAATAAATAAATAAATAAATATGCCAAAGAAAAAATGAAAATAAATAACTCAGTTACCAGATAAACAACCTGGAACTTAAAGCAACAAATGGAATGTCCACCAAGGAAAAGCCTCTTGGTTTCCATATATAAAGACTTTCTTGGGAAGAACCACCAGTTCTGAAGTTCTTCTTATGTATGAAAAGACTAAGAATCTTTCTCAATAGCATTTTAGTAAATCTTTGAAGAATCCTGAGGAACTATGGGGCCAGGATGAAGCCAAAGGTAGAGAATTTAAGTATTGTGCTCGTGACAAGGCCTTTTCGAGTCACAAAGAGGGCTTCTCAGACCTTAATCCTCTCTGATAACCTCTCAAGGAACCACAGTGTTGCTGGATTAACCTCTTAGATTATTGAGAATTAAGTAAAAAGATGTGTTGGGTTTTATTTATTCCCCCTAAAAAAATTCCTACTTGGCTGCATGAGAAATGACTACTATGTTCTTTCCTATAGAGTTCATGCAAATTTTAAGGATAAGAGTCATGCTAATAAATAAAACCTGGCCTACCACAGAGTTCCTTGGCTCATTTCCATAGGCATGCTAGAATTAGGCAGGCTAGAATTTGAACATACAGCCCTGCATATTTTGGGTTTACATGGAGCCTGCTTTTGCTTCCAGCTCCTCAGGCACTCTGACCCTGCAAAGAAACCATTTCTAAATTCACCTAAACAATGTTATCAAGTAGGACTGAAATGAAGTTCAGTCTCCTCACAGTAGTACCTTTCCTCAGTTTCCAACTTCTTCACAGAAGCTACTCCCAGGGAAACCACATTGTCTCCCCTAGATAGTCCCTTGTCTTTTGTCCAAGTACCACACTGGTAAATATGCCTGGAGTGAGCCACTGTTATGAATAAACTTTGCCCTGAAGGGTTTCCAGGAAATAAACATGAATGTTGCCCTGAAAAACATATGTACAGGAGTCCATATATTGCAAAGACTTGTAAATAATGAAATGAATTTTTTAAAGCTCATCAGTTATCTGTGGTTCTCTGGCATCTTGTGGAGGATCCTTCAAAGATTTACTAAATTTATCAAATCCAATCATGTGGAGAATAGCCCCAAGGCATGGCTGCCCTCTCAGAGACAACAACCAAAAAATATCTTCTCCCCTGGTTACAGATGCCCAGGGGCCAAGTGCCCCAAGAGCTGGACAATCCAGCTGCTCACTTGGACCACACATTTTAGGTGAAGCCCAAACTATCCAACAGGGAGGTGGAAAAAAAGAGGTAAGTCCACTAGCTGATGATGACAGCACTTAAGGGACTTAGTGTTTCTCCTCCACAACAGTTCCTGAACACTGTGGCCACACTGCGGTATCTTTTTCCCCATTCAAATTTGCTTTTAATACTCATTGTAGCCCAACTTCACACATATAAACAGTATTTCTATAGGGAACAGAAGCTAATTATTTGCCCCAGTGCCACTGCTGTTGAGAGAGTGTTATCCTAAGATATAAATCCACTTAGAGCCAAGCCAACCAAATTCATTTTAAAAGCAAATTATTCCTAAGAAGTCTTATATTTGCCATGGTGTCAAACTGCTTGAGCAATTAAAAAGTAAATAAACCAACCTAGACTCCCTTCCCTTAGTGAGCTGAAAATAGCTCTTGAAGTATTTTTCAAGAATCAAAGAATGAAAGATGAAGCACCAGCCTGCATCAAGTGCTGAGTAGGATCTGTGACTGATTTGCACAGCCCTAATCCCTGGCTACCCATTCAGCAAAGGCAAGACACTTCCTTACAGGACAAAGAGAGGCTCGGCCCTCCAGAACTTGTATCTGAGTCATTGAAGATACCAGCTGATGGCCTAAAACACATGGAGAACCACCCAGGTAGATAAATCCGTGCATTGTAAAATAATATATAAATAGGAGGATAGAGCTAAGAGTCAGGGTCCATGATTTGGGGGAGGAGGCAGGAACAGGAAAAATTGTATTTTCAGCCACCAAAACTACCAAATTGTCTGTATCCTCCCTTCTCTTTTTTATAGAACAGGTGCCCCCGTCCTGGGGCTAATTCCTCCACAGGTGGTCTGGAACTTTCCTCTCCCTCTCAGGGGACTCTCTGTCTCAGTTATCCCTCTCATAGCTTGACCTCTCCCTACTGGCTCCTTCTCAGTTGCATCTAAATACTCCCAACCCTCTTCTAACGCTAAAAAGTTAACTAGAAAGAATAAAGAAGAAAAGAAATCTAAATCTGCTATCTCTCCTGTGCCCTTCTAGCTACTGCCCTGTCTCACTGTCCTCACACATTTGTCCACCTGTTCACCTCCTACTCACTCATCAGCCCACTGAAGTATGGCTTCCTTCACCAATATTCTTCTTCAACTGCTTTTGCTAAGATAAACACCCCTCCTCTTATAAATTCCAAAGGAAACTTTCCATCTGTGTTTCCCTTGACCTCTAACTTGCACTAGACACATGTGACCACTACCTCCTTGAAATCCTCTCTTCCCCACTCTCCTGCACCCCACACTCCCATTTTTTTCCTGCTTCTCTGGTTGCCCCTTCTCTCCTTTGGCCATTTCTCTTCCCCTGCCCATATTTGACATATCCCATTCCTAGGAGATCTGCTCTTGGTCCAATTCTCATTCCACAGCCTCTTAGTGGATGAACACTCATGGCTGAAATTATGGGCTGTATGTCAACTTCCAAATCCTTATTTCCAGGCTTGATATTTCTGCAGAATTTCTGATCTGAGTATCCCCACTGTGTACTCCACGTCTCCACTTGATCCCAGAGACACATCAAGCTCAACATGTCCAAAATGAAATTCACTCTTTCCCCTAAAGATGTTCCTCTTCTTATGCTCCCTATGTCAGAAAATGGCCCCACCATATGTAATTGGTTGCTTAAGTTAGAAAAATTGGCATCATCCTTGTTTTCTTTCTTTTCTTCAGTCTATGTAATAAGTTACCAAGTCCTACTGAGTCTATCCACTAAATAATATTTTCAATCCGTTACTCCTTTCTATTTCCACTGCCCATATTGAGGCTAACCAGCATCTCTGACAGCGATCACAGTAACAAATCCCAAATATCCTCACAGCTTCCAGACTGAAGTCCTTCTAACCCATACTCTACATCATCACCAGATTGATCTCTCTAAAACAAAATTTTGACCTTCCTTCCACATTACACACACTTATACTTCTTTGTAGATTACCCCCAGTGCCTCAGAGTAGAATCAAACTCTCTACAAAGGCCTTTAAGGTCTTTGAGAACTGATGATCTGGCCCTGCCTCCTCTCTATAGCCTCAGCCATGTCCACTTGCTCCCTTCCACTCAGGACCCATCCACACTAAATCAATCTCAGATCCCAACTTATGCTTTGCTTGCTCTCTCTACAACTCTAGAAGCAATGTCCTTCCCCTGTGTCCTTACAGTGCCCTATACTTCTTGCCCCCTAGTACTTTGCTCCTTGTTTCTTAACTCGTGGGCTACAATCTCCATAAAAGACAATCATGTTCTTTGTCATGTTCATCATTGTATTCCCAGCACTTTGACAGTGCCTAAAATGCAGTGGGTTATTGATAAATATTTTGATTAATCAATTGGCTGAGTAATTAAATGAAAACGAAGCTCGATATATCAATAGCTAAATGACAAGTCAAATACGCGAAGTTTGTTCCAGGAAGGAATTATCTTTTTTTATTTATTTTCCCGTACATTGCCTGAGGTTCCATTTCATAATTATAAGACAACAAGCCATTTACTAAATGTGCTAGGAAGCCAGTGACCAATATTTTGGCATAGAGACCTCATAAGGGAAAGGACTGTATCTTTTCTCACCGTGCCAAAAAAAGGCCCATCCTAAAGTCTTTTTGGAAATAACATGAATGCTGCAATAACAGGGAAGTGTTCCAAGAGTTGGAGGGAAATATTTCTCTCTTTTCCAAATACCCTAAACTAGGATTCAGAATGATTTATGTCCTCAGATATTAGTGAAGAAGTTAGCAACAATTTGTCATCTCTTGATTGTACCTGCTACCAGTTGATGGCTGAAAAGGGAAAGTTGAGGAATGCCTCTATGGATATCAGCACAGAACCCAGTTCAAACATTCCCAGACAGTTTGGGGGGTTGAGGAATAACTCACAGACACGTAGTCTGGGCCAACCTCCAAAGCAAATTATTTATCAAAAGTAGAGGTTTCCAAGGAACGTGTGTGCATGTGTGCATGGGGCATGTTTATGTGTGCGTGCAAGCATGTTGTGTACATCTGTGAGTAGGCGTGTGATTTACTGAAGCTTAAAAGTGAGCTGAGATTCCTTGAACACATAATCAGGTTATACCACTCCCACCGCTACACTAGAATAACCACTACACACACACACATCACATATATATTCATACAAAACATAGGGAGTCCACTTACTTAACCCTTAAATTACCTCCAACAACAGCAAGGTTGATACTATTTTCTCCATTTTACAGGAGATTAAAACCTAAAAGCCTAAGGTTCTTCAATAAGTCAAAAAAGGCAGGCAGGACTTGAACCTTGGCTATCCAATAACAAGGCCAGCCCTCCTTCCACTACACATTCCCCCCTCCTCGTTGTCATTCTCCTCCTCCTGGTTACCAGAAATGTCGGTGAGAGTGATTCTGTTTTACGATAAGCTACCCTGATAAAAATGCTTCAACGATGATTTCTGAGATGTCTGAGCTAAAAATGTACAGATTTCACAGGACAAAGAATGTGCCAAAGTGTGATTGCACAATCAAAGCACTACAAGCAAGCAAGGAGGCCAAATGTGTGCTGGAAAAACTACAGATGTCATCTGGGAATGCTCAGAGCTTTGGGTTTTCAAGCTAAGACCGGAACCACAGACTTATAAGGCGAAACCAAGGCCATGACTTCCTCAGCTGAATCAACCTGACACACACCGCCTGTTCCCTGAGCTCACTGGGATTCCACTGGCTGAGCGTCAGCCCCGTCATGGAAAGAACAGCAGAGCTGGGGAGGATTGGATTGGTCCCCATCCTGAACTAGATCAAAAACACCCACCTTGTCATAAAGCTGCTATGAGCCTTGCAGTGGGAAGACTGGGGAGGCGACACACTAGGGTCAGGAGTGGGGAAATTTAGGCTCCCCAGAGGAATTAGTCACAAAGTCTTATCCCTTCATCTCCATTTACAGCCACTTATTTGGAAGCAACAAGCTCTAAAAGGGTGAAAAACAAAGCACCCCCACCCGCCCAGCATGTGCTCTCAAGCTCACAGGAAGGATTCTTCTCATTTGCTTTGGGGCATACAGGCTGCCTGCTAACAGCTGCATCTTCCCAAGGACAAATCACGTGGTGAATGTTCCACAGAAGGACAGGGCTCCAGGGAACAAAATCAGCCATTTACTCGACTCACTTCACTAGACCTGATCCCATTATACCAAAACTCTAGGAGAAGAAAAGAAACTCAGCAGAAACCAGCTACACAAATCTGCACAAAGAGGACCTCTTGGTTGTGAGAAGTCACAGTAACCAGTGGTTGAGAAATGATGAAAAGGTATGAGACCATGAAGTCAAGGACGCAAGAATGCTTCAGAAAATGGAATGTTAACACTGTCGCCAAGTAACTTTCCTTCCAAGTATTGATTACTCTCTACAGATTATGGAAAATATTTGTCTGAGATGTTATTTCAACTGCTCTCATTTTCAGCTAGCAAGTAGAATGGAGCGATAGTGAACCATGTGTTCCTAATTTTCCCCCAGAAGTAAGTTATTGATATAGGAATGTTAAAGTGCTAGGAAGAGAATGAGGAAATTTTCATAAGGAACCCAAATGACCTTCTGAGAGTACGGGGACTGCAAGCCCAACGCCTTGAGATTCTCCCTAGAGGAGAGTGATCAGGATGGACTTGGGTGATCCCAACCAAGGACCAGGACAAGAAGGAGATACCAGTTCCTTTAATAGAAAACATCATGGTGGAAAGAGATTAAGTAAGTAGGTAGGTCTACACACCATGATTGACCTCTTGAAGTAGTGGTTCTGGTTCTTTGAGGCTGTAACTGTGAAAATTTGTACTGGCCCAGCCCTACTGAGCACAAGTTACATCCTAGGAAAGATGGATTTCGGGGAATCTAAGAGGACACAGACCAACTTGTGAGTGGTACATTCCTGGGTCAGGGAATGTCAGAGAACCACTGTGTCTGGGACAGCTGCTGGAAGAAGGAAATTTATCCCCTCCATTATCATGTGTGTGTTAACCTATTTAGTTTGTATCTTCCTGAGGGAGAGGCCTAATGCCATCTTTCCCACTTGGTAGCCTGGTACTGCATCACAGAGCTACCAGCTTTAGGGGATGGTTATGGCATCATCTAGCTTCCTGGAGTATAGAAGCCATGACAATGTGCCCTGTACACCTCCTTCTACAGGGAGTGGGACTGAACCAGGGCCCTAACTATGGCACTTTTAAGTCCACTGCTATTTGCACAATGACACTACTTTCCAAGAGCTGCTTGCTGTGGATGATAGGTTGTGGTGGGAGGACTCCATCCTGGGAGACACAGGACTTCTTTGTTGGCTGACTCAGGCACAAAGACTTCCCAGGGGCTTTGCGGAGGCTTCCTTAGGCTGCCTGGCAGTCTGACCTGCTCCCTCCTACACTTCTCTCCTCATCCCCTTCACTGAGTCAGGCCTACATTGTGATCTGACTGCTAACCCAACCTTGTCCTGCTCCCTCTCTAGGTCCTTTCACATAAGCATTTCCTTCAAGAAAATCCCTACAACATTTAACACTATCTTGGTGTCTGCTTCTCAAGGACCATGACTAACACAGAAGGAACATCTGAATTGCATCCTGCAGGAACAAAGTGGAAGAAGCTGGACTGTCCCCTGGATATAAATCAGCACCCTGAAGATTTCTTGAGATTATCGTAAGTATGGAGACCAGGGAACACTATATAGAGGTTCAAGTTGATAAATTGCTATCTATGAATTTACCTTGTATGCAGCACTTTAAAATAAATAAATATCCATTTTACAAGTTTAGGCCAGAAGGGAAGCATCAAGGCAAAAATCCATTCCCTCTCCCCATAACTGAAGGAAAAGTGGGAGCAGATGATGTGTACCATGCAGCAGGCCAGTGTTGCCTTGGCTGTGATTGCCTCCCAAATGAGCATTCAGAGTAGCCCATTGTGACCTTCAAACTCGGCTGGGTTTCCATGTGTAGGGAGTTCAGGAATTTCCACTAGATCCTGCTGGCTGGACCCTATACCTCCAAAGGCCTGATAATGTTCTCTAGGTGATGCTACACACATGGGCCCTCCACATTCTGTCTGGCCTCACCAGGAGTAGAATGAGACCACTCTTTTCAGACAAGAGCTTTCTACCCAGTGCCAATCCACATATAATTGGTAGCAAAAATTTCACTCCTTCAAGTACTCATTACATGCCAGCCACTGTGCAAAGCATTTTACATTTTATCTCATTCATCCATTCATTTATTCATGCAACACATTTATTAAGTATACCTCCTATGTGCTATCACTCCCCAAAGATAGAGCAAGCCTAAAAAGTCCCACCACATAAAACATATGTTCTAGTGAGGGAGAGAGACACAGTAAAAAAAAAAAAAAGAAAGAAAGAAAACCAACATAGACGTATGTTTTGAGTAATGATAATTACTGTAAAGAAAGCAAAAGCAGAGTGAGGTTCTAGGGAGGCATGGGCAGAAGGGTAGGGTGTATATTACACAGAATTGAAAGGAAAGCTCTTCTGAGGAAGTGATATAACAGCAGAGACCAAAAAGAATTGGGAGCATTAGCTGGGTAATCATCTGAGCAAGGACAGTTCATTTAATCTCCCTCCATCCACACCACAAACCCATGAAGCACAAGGCATTATCCCCCTATTACAGAAGAACCATCTTAGAGAGGTGATATACTCAGCGAGATCACTCTCCAAGCCAGTGTGATTAACCTTTATACCTCACCATCAAGGTGAGCTCCAGAAACTTCCCACTTATATTCTAAAATCATTGAGAGAGGCCAGGTTTTATGTCTCCCCTATTCTTCCTAACACCCTTTGTGCCCTTTCCAATCTCAATGTCTGGTTGCGGGGGAACCACCTAAGATACTATGGAATGCTGGCCATGCTTATTATGATCATCAATCATCATTGTTGTCATAATAGCTTTTTCTACCCAAAGTCCTGGTGGCTGGGGAAAGGGACAGTAACAGAGACCCCAAGAAGTTGTATTTCCTCACAACAGTTAAGCAGCATGGGCAGAGGTCCCTATGGGGAGGTTCTAAAACCAGCCTTCACAAGAAAAATTGTGACTCACTAAATCCATTTATGTTGGTCTTGCTGCAAAGAAAATCCTTCTCTCCTGGGTAATAACGGAGCCCCATAAATAGATTCTAAACTTCTATCCATTCTCCAAAAATAAACTGGTGGAACTGGTAGTTCTTTTACATTATCACAGTGAGACATATCATTAGCTCTATTAGTCATTTGATTTTTGCCTTCTTCCCATCGCCCACTTTATTTGCATCCCCATCTAATCAAGAAGCCCATGTGATAATAAAGTTCCAAGCCTATGTTTCCATGGTTTCCCAAGCCCTGAATAACCAGGATCCTCTTACTCTGTTACCAATAAACTTTGGAGGGTTTTTTTTTTTTTTTTCATGAGCAGACACTATTTCACAAGTTTCGTTTCTTGCCTATGATCAAAATATGTTTCACTAAGCTCTGTAATCACAATACAGCTGTTCACAGGGTGTGTCAATAAGATAATGAGCATTTGTGCCTAACAATCTATAAGCTAAGAGCTGACATAACCCTGAGGGTAGGGATCCTCTTGATTAACTCAGTCCATATTTAATTCCACATAGCACCATCCTTAATAAAAGCTTACTATGATTATTGTGACAGTTTGTAATTACAAGCTCAATATGGTTTGGAAGTAGTATTTATACATTTTTCCACTCAACCAATGGGATATTTTTTGATATACAAGTTGAAATTCATACCTGCTAGACTTTGTATACCTTGGAAGCTTCATTTCCTTCCCAATTCTCATACTGCTGCTAGTCAACTAAGTGACAAAGTTGAAAGTCTAACAAACATTGAACATTATCCACACAATTTATTTAATTCAAGAATGGACAACTGTCCTTGAAGTCCGTGTCTCTTTGGAGCCTGATGAGCCTGGTAAACCCTGAGAGAAGTTTGAAGAAGCTGTAACACCTTCCCCTGCACATAGATCTATCTCTCCTGCTTTCACCTAGTGAGTTTTGATTGACCAAGTTTTCTTAGGTGTGCTTTATGTGTTTGATAAGGGCTTACAGAGTGGCCAGGCACTGATCAGAAATCCTCCTAGAGTATAAAAGCTAGAATGTATTTAATAAGGTAAAATAATGATTTGACAGGCCAAATACAGTATTTTCAGAATATGCTTTATTAGATTCAATTGTATTTTTCCACCTTTTTTGAAAAAAAAAAAGATAAACTGGACATGCAGGGATTAACCTGTGAGCCAGGAACAGAAGAAATCCACATAAACAACCAGGTAAATAAGACTTCAAGATCTTTTCATCCTAGTGGTCTACTGCTATTCTCATTAGCCCAAACTGTAATGTTTCCCACTTTATCCTGACTCTAAGGTCTGGCGGTTCTGAGCTTGTCTGAGAAATCTCTGCTTAGTCCATGACCTCAGAATTGTAATCTCTCACAATTAGGATGGAGAATAAAAGACACATGGCATTGCATTCCCACCAAGCACCCACTGCTCAGTGCAGAGTCTGGAATGTGTCAGCATCTTGGTTGGCAACACTCTGGGTGCTCTCTAAGTTGTCACTATCTTAAATGATGCCCATGACTATGTGCGATAGTCTGGATATGGGCTTAAAGTGCCAAGTACAGTGGGATTTCAAGACAATACCACTTAGTCTATATCTGTATCCCAGGAAAGGAACAACAGTTTACTAGCTAACTTTCAATGCCAACTGACAATGGGAAAATGTAATGAATTCTCCTGAACTTTTTTCCACAGAATTCCTATTAAGCAAGCTCTTTCCATCTATTAATGGTTGTTTATAACTGGCTTATGATGATTTATGATTCCATGGCAGTAATAAGTCTTTTAAAGGGAAATAACAAGAGTCAAAAAAAAAAAAAGTTATAGGGCACCTGGGTGGCTCAGTCGCTAAGCGTCTGCCTTCAGCTCAGGTCATGATCTCAGGGTCCTGGGATCTAGCCCCACCTCAGGCTCCCTGCTCGGCAGGAAGCCTGCTTCTCCCTCTCCCACTCCCCTGCTTGTGTTCCCTCTCTCGCTGTGCCTCTCTCTGTCAGATAAATAAATAAAATCTTTAGAAAAAAAAAAAGTTCTATGAAGAGGAAGTTCGCTGTGTCTCTTATCATTTCAACTATGCAGTCATAGAAATGTTTGTTCTTAGGGGCTTTCCAGAACACAGCCTTAGCCTCTGGGCTCCTTTTCCACTCTTAGGTATACTACTTGGCTGTGCTAAGGATCTGTAAGACAGTAGATGTGAACACAAGGAGACAGAATGTGGGTGGAGTCGGCAGGGGGGGTGGGGGCAGTCACTGCCCAGAGAATCAGAAGATCTGGATTCTAATCTCAGCTCTGCTGTGAGCCAGCTGCAAGGCTTGAGGCTAACTATTCAGTCATTATGAGCACTGGTTTCCCATTTTATAAAAAGAGGGGGCGGGCTTAGATAATCAGCTTAATTCTATGCCAATGATAGAAATGTTTGGGACATGTCTGCATTTAAACAGCTCTTCCTCCTGGGTGGGTCCAGTGAGATCCCCGTGGTGGAGCTGGCGTGGTACTGCCCACTGGATGGGGAGATGAGGAGCTCTGGAATCCCACCCTAAAGTAAATGTCCTCTGCTCAGAGACCACTCCTGCATCTGTCAGGAGGGAAAAAACCAAGCCCTTCTCTCAGGTTCTTGATAAGACCTGTTATTCCAAACAGAGGGCATGCGTGGGCAGTCTGTTCCTGTACCCCTTCTGCCCTTCAAATACTTTGCATATATCAAAGCCTTTTCCTTACCACTCAGGACTATATGGCACTCAAACTCATGTGCACACTAAAGCAAGGACATTAATGCAAGACTTTCTTACTGCTTCTTCTCACGTGAAAAAAACATCTGGTTTTGAGGTACACCTAGGTGGCTCAGTCAAGCGTCCAACTCTTGGTTTTGGCTCAGGTCATGATCTCATGGGTCATGGGATAGAGCTCCATGTCAGGATCCTCACTCAGAGGGGTGTCTGCTTGAGATTCTCTCCCTCGCCCTCTGCCCCTCCCCCTGCATGCACTTGTGCATGCGTTCTCTCTCTAAATAAATAAATCTTTAAAAAAAATAAAAACCTGGTTTTCCTTATCACATAATAAACACACATTTGTGAAAAAACAGGTAGAGAAGAAATTTTTAATTCATTAACCCACTATTGAGAGTTTATCAGATTTTGTGTACATTATTTCAGAATTGTGTGTATGTAACACATACACATACATTTTTAAATGTGAGAATTCACCAATTGGGTATCATTTAAACTGGATATCCACATGCAATGACTTTGCACTCTTACCTCACATTATACATACAATGTCACCTCGTCAATAAAGCCTCCCTTGAGGCACCTGGGTGGCTCAGTTGGTTAAGCGTCTGCCTTCGGCTCAGGTCATGATCCCAGGGTCCTGGGATGGAGCCCCACATCAGGCTTCCTGCTCAGCAGGGAGCCTGCTTCTCCCTCTCCCTCTGCTGCTCCCCCTGCTTGTGCTCTCTCGCTGTCTCTGTCAAATAAATAAAATCTTTAAAAAATAAAAAAAAGCCTCCCTCACTCCTGCCACATTCTGAAGTCTAAATGCTAACTCCCTCCTTGATTGCTTCATTATAGCTTGCACATACTTAGCTTAACAGTAATAACCTCACAGATTTAAATTTAAGATGGGAATATTTCCTGACAGCTTTTCCAGATTTTTTGCTACTTAGGCATTTTCTTCACATAAAATAAAAAAGTCATAAATTTGTAGGGGACTGCATTTACTTTGTTCCTTTTCCCATCTAGTCACCACAATAGGATTTTTCACTCATCCTGGTGACACCATTCAGCCTCTGCATGACTGCAACAAATACCATTTCACCCAAGTATCATAACAGCCAGGCCACTGATCCCTTCCTCTAGCTTTACACAGAATAATAGCATTTGTCTACCAATTAGCTCTGATCGGCATCACAGTTATCAATATTTTTATTCTGTAGGCTCGATAGAGCACCAGCTGTGTCCAGCAAGTGTCCAACAAATGTAACAACAGTGGCTTCCAGCCAAGTGTGCAACGAAGATTTTCGACAAGAATAGATTCCCCGTGGAGTCTAAGGACAAAAGTACATAAACATGGACTAACATTCTGGCTGTGGCAGAGGAAAATCCTCTTGTCCTCAAAGAGGTTCAAAGGCTCACATGGAGAAAAGTGAGTGCTCTGTTGTTATCTGACTCAAGGGACCGCCCCAAGAGGCTAGCATGCTGTCCTTGCCAAGGTGGCTGGGCCTTCACCACTGGGGCCTTTGAAATCCGACAGCAGAGAACCTCAGGGCCCCCTCCTCCCTGCTCTCCTGGGACTTCTCCGTCACATATTACCAGAGAACCAGCCGGTTGTGAGTCTCTGGGACAGTCTTCCACCACTCACCCACACATGCTCACCACACTTGCTTTATAGCAGAAGCATCAATGGTGCTTTATTGAAATTGACATGAAAAACAACAATGTCTCATCTCATCTGTTCTAGGAAAAAGCCACCAGTCGTCCTCCCTCCAAGTCACCTCAGTGCAACTGCCAGGAACATAAAAAATGCAAATATGATCATTTGACCCACCTGATTAGAAACTGAGGTTAGAGAACCCCGGGCAGCAGCCTGAAGTCCCAAAGTCCTTTGCAAGGCATTCAAGGGCTTTCACAAGCTAGCATCAGTCCATCTTTCCAGCAATAGCCTCAGCTTATCCCCATAGAATGTAAATTTGCATAGCCACTACAGAAAACAATATAGAAATTGCTCAAAAAATCAAGAATAGAAGTACCATACCATCCAGCAATTCCACTTCTGGATATTTATACAAAGAAAAACACCAATTCTAGGAGATATATACACCCCTATGTTTTTTGTAGCATTATTTATAATAGCCAAGATATGGAAGCAGCCTGAGTCCATTGATAGATGAATGGATAAAGAAAATGTGGTATGTATGTAGGTATGTATACATATATATGGATTATTACTCAGCCATTAAAAAAAAAGAATGAAATCTTGCCATCTGCAACAACATGGATATACCCAGAGGGTATTATGCTAAGTGAAATACTCTATGATTTTACTTATATGTGGAATCTAAAACACCAAACAACAAACAGAAACAGACTCATAGATATAGGAAACAAACTGTTGGTTACCGGAGGGAGAATGGGGCTGGTTGAGGGGGCGGGGGCAGTGAAATGGGTGAAGGGGATTAAGAGATACAAACACCTGGGTGGCTCAGTCGTTAAGAGTCTGCCTTCGGCTTGGGTCATGATCCCAGGGTGCTGGGATCGAGCCCCGCATCGGGCTCCCTCCTCTGTGGGAGGCCTGCTTCTCCCTCTCCCACCCCCCCGCTTGTGTTCCCTCTCTCACTGTGTCTCTCTGTCAAATAAATAAATAAAATCTTTAAAAAAAAAAAAAACTTTCAGTTGTAAAATAAACAAGCCATGGGGATGTAATGTACAGCCTAGAGAATATAGTCAATAATATTGTAATAACTTCCTTTGGTGACAGAGGGTAACTAGACTTACTGTGGGAATCATTTCATTATGTATAAAAATACTGAATCACTATGACGTACACCTGAAACTAATAGGATAATGTATGTCAATTATACTTCAATCAAAAAAAAAAAGTTTCTCTCCATGCCCTGTGTGTTCTGGCCTCCCCAGACAGCTCACAGTCTCCTTAAGATATTGCACATTTTCATTATATGTGATTTTTCCTTTCACTATTTAACTTACCTAAGAGCTATCCCCACACCTCACTTCGTCCACCTGACAAACTCCCAATGATTCTTTGATAAACAGCTCAAATGTTACTCACCCCTCTGATGCTTTCTCCAACTATCCAAGGTCAAATGAGCCAGCCCTTCCTTCTGTGCACCTATGTATTGCCTTTTGCTTATTTTCCTAAGTCAGTAGGTGGCAGAGCCAAGACTCAAGCCAGGTCTTCTGGTTCCAAATCTTAAGGTGTCTTTGCTATGCTGTACTACCAGTGGAATCATGCTTTAATTCAGAATTCTTAGTGGCTGCCCAGTGGTGGGTACTCAGTAAGTGTGCATTCAATGAATGAATGACAATGTATAAGTAACTTCTACTATCATCCTCACACTCCCTCCTCCAAAGTAGAATTTACCAAGGAAGCTTGGCTTCTTTTTTTTTTTTTTAAAGATTTTTTTTATTTATTTATTTGAGAGAGAGTGAGAGAGAGAGAGCACAAGAGGGGGGAGCGGGAGAGGGAGAAGCAGCCTCCCTGCCAAGCTGGGAGCCCGATGCGGGACTCGATCCAGGGACTCCAGGATCATGACCTGAGCCGAAGGCAGTCGCTTAACCAACTGAGCCACCCAGGCGCCCGGAAGCTTGGCTTCTTAGATGCATCCAACTCATGGGGTACTATGTATCATGTAAGCATCCCGCAATTTAGGACTACCACAACTATGTTCCATGTAATTATTCTAGTCCTCTGATGAAGCGCATGCTGCCTGTTTGGCCAAAGACAAGGGAAAGGAGAAAAAGAGAGTAGTGTCTAATGTCCAGGGAGAAGCCTGGCCCAAAGAAACATTTCCATTTCAACTCCCTCTGAGCATTTGAGCCCTGCAGGGGCCAGCGGCCAAGTCTGAACTGAAAGTATCACGTGTTTGAGAGACAGAAGCCAGGGTGTCATGGCAATATAAATACAAGGACAGATAGGACAAGCTGGCCCAAAGGAGAAACGCCAAGCCCAAGCCTTGGACCATCCGTCTACTCTCTGTCAACGAAAAAAAAAAAAAAGTAGAGGACAAAAAGAAAAAATAAACTTCTTAATTTCAACTTTGTATAAAAAAAAAAAAACTCTTCAAGAAGCAGCAAATAAAATCCTACAACTCACTGGGTACTGAGTAGAACATTGAGATACCAACCCTTCAGGGAAGAATAAATAAGCAATTCAAAATGGGGTTTCCTGCCCTCAATTTAGAGCTTGAAGTCGTCCATTCTGCCAGCAGTATTCTGTCTGCCAACCTACCTGCAAAGAAAGGTGCCATTTAAACCTTCACATCCACCAAGATGGCTGCCATACAAAACCCACACTCACAAGCTCCCCTCAAAGCCTGGTTTGGAAGAAGGAAAAAGCAAAAGAAATACTCTGGCAGGTCTTCTGGACTTTAGGAATTCCACAAGCAAAGACATTGCCAAGATCTACTTGACAGGATGTATAGAGTTAATAAAGTGAGTGTTTGCAGAAATTCCAAATTGTTAAAAAAAAAAAAAATCTCATGGTTTTAAAAAATCAGTATAGTTTGAATGTAGGGATAGTCATGGTCTGCTGGAGATGTGATATTATAGAGCCTTGGGCTGTCCTCACACCCGTGCATTTGGAATGGCCACTCTTGAGGACTATGAATTAGAAGACTGGTTTAAGGCAATATTGTTGCCCCATGAGGGAAGATGCCAGCCAACAAAACACAGAATGCCACAGCCCAAGGAACAAGGTCAGAACTGGCTTTGATTATAAACTGTCTAGGACAGGACTAAGTGTCTTTAGGTCCCACACAATATAAATATTTTAGAAGTTTGCGGTTGAGTTTGTTTTGTTAAAAAAGGAACTCTGGTGCTTAACTTGTTCCTTTCACAAAAAAAAAAAAAAAAAAAATTCTACAAATCAAAGATGCACTAACATCTCCCTTATTCTTCTTCACATGACAAGAAAAAGTGGCATACAGAGAAGTAGAAGTCAATGGTCCTAAGTGCTAAAAGGAAAATTTTGTTCCCTGCTCTAATATCATCATATTAGAGATGTGCACTCTCCTGAGTTTCTTGGATTGCCATGAATTCATATAGCATGGCAGGAATTGCATTCTTTTAGCAAGGAGTTATTGAGCACTCCTACTGTGAGCTAGCCATGGTGCTTCATGGCAGGAATGCAAAAATGAATAGAAAATGCCCCCTACTCTCAAGGGGGTCATTAGGTGAATTTCATCCCGGTTGACCACTATTGCCCTCATTCTAGCCCGCCAGGATCCTTGCCTTCTGCTCATTTCCTCTCTGATCTTACATGACTTGATCTGTCCCCTCCATGTTAATGGTTCTTGGATCTCTAAACCCAACCCTGATGTCTAACCCTTCGTAGCTTGTATAAACCCAACCATTTCAGACGGTTGTCCTACCACTGCTTCAAGCATGAACTGATGCAGGCACCCTACTTTCCCAAGCAGCCCACCCACCCAAACTGGCTCACCTTCCTAACCGTCCCATTCTCTTCAATACTAGTCCCATTCTTTGCCCTTTATTCCTATCCTGTCACTGGGTCCTAGCACTTATCCTTTAGATTGGGTTACAGTCTTTCTCAGCTTTCATCACGTAGGTTTATGCCTCATTAGCTAACAAAGTGACTGGCCTCTCTGCTCCTTCCAAATCACTTTTGTATGACTTGCAAGATTTTTTTAAAGCAATGATCACTTTCCTATTCATAAAATTTGGTGGTTTGCTCTTGCCTGTCTTAAAAAACATACACTCTTTTATAACTTTCTATAGCCTGACCTTTCCCTCTCTGTACCAATGTTATTTCCAATGACCCTCCTTACCCTCGACCTCTATTCTCATCAAGCTGGTTCCCACCTTAATGCCTTTATTGAGCCTGTCCTCCATCTCACCAAATCACAGCCATCATCCATGCCACGATTCACTTAATCAAGTATTCACCTAGTACCTACTGTGTAATACGCACTATGCTGGACCCTAGAAACAGCAGAACTGAAGTCACAGGTCTTACATTCTACTTAATGGGCCTTATATCTACTGTTGGAACAATTAGCCAACCTCCTGAGAAAATGCTTGATACTTTTCTCATACTTTATTCTGTTAAAAAAAAAAAAAAACACCTTGGCAAATAATTTTTAAGTAATTTTTGAAAAACAATATAAGTATTATAAAGTTATAATTGATTGGGAATGGATTGCCAAAAATTGGTAATATAAATGACAGAATATAAAACTTATTTAGAGTCTTATCACCTCCCCCCATGAAACCTGGTAAAACAAACCTGTTTCAAAGATTTATCCATTACAGAATTTTCCTTTAAATATCTATGGTATGAGTATTAGGAGTTCAGTACTTAACTTAGGCTTTTTTGTTTTGTGCGTGATAGCTTTTGCCCTCTGAACACTAATAGTCTTGACAGGGACACACAGCTTTTTCTTGTATTTCTTCTGTAGCCCTCACAATAAGCAGGAAGGAAGCCTCACAGGTATACCAGAGTGGATGAAACAACATCCAAACTCAAAAGTTTACATTTAAAAACAGATCTATATAATTTCAAGCCTCATCCTCAATCTGAAAATTCATACCAGCAAGCTCTATTCTCAACATCCATCAACATTTTCAGCTAGAAGAAAATCTGACTCTTGAGATTGGCCTCCTTTTCAAGTCTTTCCTGCCCAGAATCATGAGCATGGGCAAAAGAGCAGAAAAGCAATGGATAATTAATATGTGAGCTCAATTATATAGCGTCGTTTCATTTCTCTAAACATTTTTATCATTTGGACCTCCAATGAACTTGTCACCAGATATCATGTGGGCTTTTGGAGCCAAAATCTCCAGAAGTTTTTGACATGACTCTTAGTTTCTGACAACTATTTTTAGTGAAATAACATCGCTTTTGCTTCTGTGACATTTCCCAAAACAGCAGTAAATCTGAGATCAGACAGAAGGGAATTTTATTTTGATGCAAACTTTTGCTCAATGAGAGCCAACAGATGGCCCTATTATGTGCATTCAAGTCCCAAGAAAGAAGCTGGGTGATTCAGAAGGAGTCAGGTCACACTGTGTTCTTCTTTGGGACAACAACTCACCTGGACCGGGAAATGGGAACCAAAAAAGATAAACAGGGTTGACTCTTAATTTCAAACTTGGTCTCAAAGAAATGAAAAGCCACTGATCCACTCTAAATGAAACGGAACATGACAAAAAGCCAGTTCACTTCAACAACAGCCTCTGTATTTCTAATCCTTCCTCAGAGCTACCAAGTACATTCTGGAAGGGCTATTTAGATCCAAGCTAAAGTTAGAAGGGAGTGAAAACTCTGGGAATTCTGACTATACAAAATCTTGATGCTATTCAAAGTTTTCTCACATTTGGGGCACCTGGGTGGTTCAGTCAGTTAAGCGTCTGCCTTCGGCTCAGGTCATGGTCCCAGGGTCCTGGGATCGCTCAGGTCATGGTCCCAGGGTCCTGGGATCGCTCAGGTCATGGTCCCAGGGTCCTGGGATCAAGCCCCATGTCAGGCTCCCTGCTCAGCAGGGAGTCTGCTTCTCCTTCTCCTTCTCCCTGCCCCCTGCTTGTGTTCCCTCCTCGCTGTCTGTCAAATAAAATCTTGAAAAAAATTAAAAATAAAAATAAATAAATAAAAGATGCCAGAAATGGCGAATTCCAGTCTTAGGCAGAAAAAACAGGAGTCGTCAGAGGAGAAGGGGGAAGGAGAACAGCAAGAGAGCAGGGAAGAGGGAGAGAAAAATCCCCCAGCGCTCTCTCTCACTATCTCTCACCCTCTCTCAAATAAATAAATAAAATCTTTAAAAAAAATTTTTTTCTCGGGGCGCCTGGGTGGCTCAGTCGTTAAGCGTCTGCCTTCAGCTCGGTCATGATCCTAGGATCCTGGGATCGAGCCCCGCATCGGGCTCCCTGCTCGGCAGGAAGCCTGCTTTTCCCTCTCCCACTCCCCCTGCTTGTGTTCCCTCTCTCGCTGTGTCTCTCTCTGTCAAATAAATAAATAAAATCTTTAAAAAAAAAAATTTTTTTTTCTCACATTTTCTCATTATTTGCTGCTCTTTAGTCATGTGTGTACGTCTACTTCCACAACCCCAAGGAGTCATTGTCTATCAGTGAGTAAGCCATAGTGCAAACTGGTTTCAAACATTTCCTCAATGATCCAACATTACAATCATGAGGTTTTTCTACAAATGTTATCTGTAAAACTCTGAGCTGAGCCTATGAGTGATCTCTTTGAAATATGAAGTGGGAAACTGAAACACAGAATCAGTGGGCTCTAGGGAAAGAGCTGAGGGTGAGCGGACTTGTGGCCAAGGGGCCATTATAGATCATGGACAAGCTGAAACCATGGGAAACTGGGCTGGTAGAGAGAGGAACATGATATACAGAGAAAAGCAAGAACATCACAAATGAGAGACCACAGAGCCTCCATTCCATGAGGCTGGCTGTACTTCACTCCTTACTCTTGGAGTCTCAAAAGGACACTCTATGTCCCTCTAATCCCCCTATAATCTGTCCTATAAATCCTCCTTTCCATGGATTAAAATGACTGTATCTATTTCTTAAAACCAAAGAGCTGAAGCCCAAAATCATTGGTGTGGCTATAAATGAGACTTGTACACCCTTTGTAATCATGAAGGGGATCAGTTTCCCAACCCTGTTTGGGATACTAAACAGGTTTAGTATGACAAAAATGATTTTAAAAATTGCTTGGCATGTTAAAAATAGATTACCAGGCACCTTCCCTAAAGATTCAGACTCCAAAGTTCCAATTCAGGCCCAAGAATATGCAGGTGACTCTCTTGATCAGGCTAGTGTGGGTCACAGTAGAGAAGGTGAATTCTGAGATCCTTTTCATCACAAGGTCAGCAAGTAGGAACTAACCTCTCCTTCACAGACAGCAGTAGTTGAAGTGAACAGATGTGGAATCAAAGACATATTTCTTGTCTTTAAGAAAAAATCCTTTCCTGGAAGACACTAGACGAGGCCAATCAACAGAGGAAGCTTTAGAGACCGAGGAACAAAGCCAAAATATGTGGGGGTGTGTGTGCATTTGTGTGTGCGTGCACTTTGATCTCATTTTAGAGATTAGGACAAATTCTCCCAAAAAAACATTTGAACTATGTCTGCATTATATAATTAAATCCATATAACTCGATAAATATATGGGTTCTACACCCCCCCCCCAACACACAGAGCTGTATAGTGCATGGTTAACATGTTGCAGGGAGATGCCTGAGTTATTTGAATTAGACCAAGAGGAAAACAAAGCAAGTATGGTCAGGAAGAAGATTTGAAAATCAAGATTCTAAAAGAACAGTACAGACCTTATTTAAGACAATTCATTTCAGTTCTACAAAGTTACTGTGAAAAGTACTAAATCCAGTTTCTAGGCACAGTGTGATCCAAATCCGTAAGAAAGGCCTCGTGGGACTTTGGAAGAACAGATGTAAGCTTCAGGTTGATGTGGGCCTTTGCTTTGCTCAGCTTCTAGTTCTAATAGGAGCTACAAACAATCTCATGACTCCTTCTTAGAGAGCTCTCTTCGGAAAGTAATCTAACCTCCTGCTCTGAAGCCCCAGAGGCCCTGGGACAGGCAATGTGCCAACACAGTTAGGAGCTTAATACTTGAATCTGATGGTTGTTAGTTGTGTGACCTTAGTGGGCAAGGTCTGTTTTATCCGAGTGTCATTTTTCTAATCTAAAGAGACTAAATGATACTAGATCCCTTTTAAAAGTCCTGGAAGAACGAAATCAGATAATATATGGACAGCACTTACCGTATCTGACACATAGTCAAAATCAATAAATGTAGCCATCTGCATCTTTAGGAGATTGTGCCAGAAGGGCGCATGGTGATCAATCAACACAACTCTCTCATTGTGCAGATAAAGAGACTGAGGTGGCTGGGGCGATAATTTGCCAACTACTGACTGACCAAATTTGGGAAAGATGAACTATCCAGTTAGTGTTCTAAGAAAACCATTCAGTTGTATTTGTTTGATAACACTGTAACTCCAACAGGAACTGAATCAAAATTACAGTCTTTAAGATAATCTCTGGAACTGATTGGAATTTGTCATATTTTTGTAGAATATTTTTAAGGATATTCTCAGTTTTACTTATTAGGGACAGCAAACCAAAAGTAGGTCCTCTTTGAAAAATCTTTTCTTTGCATAAATGAAATCTGCTTTAAACACAACAACAACAATACAAATATTGCTTAACACCAGAAGATGGGACAGAGACTGGCTGTAAAAGTGGCAGCTATGGGACTGGAAGTCAGAGCAGGCTCACTGGAAAGGGACATAGGGCGGAGGTCTGCGCGGTATGAAGAAGGCAACTGGGCAAACACATGGGCAGATGGAACAGCAAGTGCAAGGTCAAAAAAGGTCAGCGCAAGTTCCAAGGTCAGAGAAGCATGGTCTATTTCAAGAGTTGTAAAGTACTCCAATATGGCCAAAGCCAGTTAGAAATGGAGGCAGGGGGTGGGGGTGGTCCAGGATCACCAGAACTGTGGAAAGAGCTGCACACAGTGTCTACACAGTGCTTAGCAGACGACCGAGATCATAAATACTCTTCTGAAGGTCAGAGCCTATGTTTGTAAGTCATCAGATATCACTCCCAGCAGATGGTGAACCCTCAGTAAATGGTGTAAATCAGTATAAAATCCTTAACATAGTGCATGGCACATAGTAAGCACTCGAAACCACCTTTTGAAAAAAACAAAATATCGTCATCAATGATATGTGTAATAGATACCTGTGCCTTTGTTAAAGGAATGAGCAAACACGCAAGATAGTAATGAGTAGATGGAGCCATGGAAAACCCGGGTACTGTTTTTGCCTATTCCTAATACTTAACTACTAGCAAAGTAATTTTCTACAGTGGCAAAGGGAGTTTTTTTAGAGAAATAATAGTTACTCTGTATTGAGGAGCTGTGAGTAGTAGGGCCAAAATATGGGCAGGAATCTGTGTGATTAAACTTTGTGCTTTTTACCATTCGACTCTTGGCTTCAGCTCAGGTGGTGATCTCAGGGTTGTGAGATCAAGCCCCACATCTGGCTTCACACTCAGCACAGAGTCTGCTTAAGACTCTCTCTCCTCTGCCCCTGCCCCCCTTGCATTTTTTGCTTGCTCACTCTCCCTCTAAAATAAATATATCTTAAATATGTATATTTAAAAAAAAACCTGTGCTCTTTGCTTCATGCTTGATGGCTACATCCAACATTTTTTTCTTGATAACATAAAGTCATCCACACTTTATACTTTAATTTGAAGACATAGTTCACAAAGCCCTACAACAAAGCCTATTCTTCACGACAAACCTCTGATAGGGGCGCGCCTGGGTGGCTCAGTTGGTTAAGCATCTGCCTTCGCCTCAGGTCATCATCCCAGGGTCCTGGGATCGATTCCGCATCCGGCTCCCTGTTCAGCAGGGAGTCTGCTTCTGCCCCTCCCCCTGGCTCATGTGCACGTGAATTTTCTCTCTCTCAAGTGAGTAAAAATCTTAAGAAAAAAAAGACAAACTGCAGATAAACTCGAAGAGAAACCCCAGCAAAGGGAACTAATACTGGTTGAACACCCATGATCTCTGTCTTCTCACTAATTGCCCCCAACTTTCAAAGGCGGGCATTGTCATCATCAGCTGTTATACACGTGAGGAAGCCACCAGGCAAAGACAGGAAATCATTCTCCTGGAATCACACAATCAGTAGGTGAGAAAGCAGGAATTTGAGGCTAGGCCTCTTGTCTGCTCCACGTCAGTGCCCTGAAAGCCAGTGGTGGGCTGCAGCACCATCAGAAGCGGTCCTCACACACCGGCCTGGAGCCAGGCTGCACAGGAGGAGGGACAATCCTGCCCCTCTTGGTGCCATCAAAAGACAAACTCAGCACATTTTCAAATTTCAGATTACAGGGTAAAAAGTATTTTAATGACTTTAGCCCTGCAATAAGTCAAGACTCCCCCTTCCTCTCCAGAAAAACACAGACCCTTCCAAATGTCTCCCTAGGGAGAAAATAAACCTCTCACTCTTGTTTCTCCCAAATAAACTCAATTTCTTTGTGGAAAAAAGAAAATCAATCTCTTTCATCAAAAGATTGGATTGAACCAATATCCTTTGCTTTTTCCAGGTATCCTTTTAATTAGACTCCCTCCCAGGCAAAAGCAGGGAACATGGCCTCCCCCGAAGCACCATCAGGGGACCCCAAAGACTAGCCTCCTCCAAATAGGGTCTCTGCAGTCCCATCCAGCAGGCCCCACTCTGCAGCAGATGAGCCAGAGATCTCCCACCTGATGGAAAAGACAAACCAGTAGCTCTAACAATCTCACTTGAGACCAGATGAAAAGAGGGCAGGAGATACAAAGACTCCAAAATCATAGCGAGAGGCTCTTACTCAAAAGTCCATCTCAGAAGCTCAAAACTCCATTTTTAGCTAGATGTGGTGGTCACCAGAAGAGACCCAGAAGGCTTAGACACATTACAAGTGGGAAAAGCAAAGGAAGACATGGTAAGCCAGGTAAGGCCTGGTACCTCAGCCTAGAAGGTTTTATTTTCACTCAGGCTCATGAACAGAGTTGCAACTCTTCTCCTCCAAGGTTTCTCAAGGATCCTTGGTGTTATGAGGACAAATACCATGCCAATTTTAAAGAGAAACAGAGATAAGAAAGTGATTGGCTCAGGACTTCTGGGGAATTTTCTCAGGAAATAGGAAAAGAACTTATGTTGAACCAAGTCATTCACTCTGGAGTCAGGAACTCATGTTAGAATCTGAGGACTACATCGACAGATGAATGGATAAAGAAGATGGGTGGTATATATATACAATGGAATATTATGCAACCATCAAAAGGATGAGATCTTGCCATTTGCAATGACGTGGATGGAACTGGAGGGTGTTATGCTGAGTGAAATAAGTCAATCAGAGAAAGACATGTATCATATGACCTCACTGATATGAGGAATCCTTAATCTCAGGAAACTGAGGGTTGCTGGAGTGGGGGTTGGGGTGGGAGGGATGGGATGGCTGGGTGATAGACACTGGGGAGGGTATGTGCTATTGTGAGTGCTGTGAATTGTGCAAGACTGTTGAATCACAGATCTGTACCTCTGAAACAAATAATACATTATATGTTAAGAAAAAAAAAAGAAGATAGTAGGAAGGGAAAAAATGAAGGGGGGAATCGGAGGGGGAGAGGAACCATGAGAGACTATGGACTCTGAGAAACAAACTGACAAACAAACTTCTAGAGGGGAGGGGGGTGGGGGGATGGGTTAGCCTGGTGATGGGTATTGAGGGCACCTAATGAATGGAGCACTGGGTGTTATATGCAAACAATGAATCATGGAACACTACATCAAAAACTAATGATGTATGATGACTAACATAATAAAATAAAATTTAAAAATTTTTTTTTAAAAGTTAGGAAGCTATATCATAATTAAATTTGGCCAGTAACCCAGCAAAAAAAAAAAAAAAAGATGGGCTAAAATGCAGTCTGCTGTCTGACTCCCTCCTTCCCACCGTGAGCCGCTATAGATAACGCAGGAGGGTGAGGAAAGGTAGCTTTACACTGCCGTTCCAGAGCACAGAGCAGGACGGTGACTCACCTTGCAACTAGACACAAAGGGAAATGTCCACAATTGTGTGAGGACCATATTGGGTGTGCTAATATCTAATATGGTCCTTTTAAAAATAAGATGCATTCTGATGCTGTCAGCATTGTCCAGCTTGTAACCCCTCAAGGAGGTGACGGTGTGTGTGACAAAACTGAAAGAGGGATTGTTCTGGGGCGCCTGGGAGGCTCAGTCGGTTAGGCGACTGCCTTCGGCTCAGGTCATGATCCTGGAGTCCCGGGATCGAGTCCCGCATCGGGCTCTCTGCTCGGCAGGGCGTCTGCTTCTCCCTCTGACCCTCCCCCCTCTCATGTGCTCTCTCTCTCTCTCTCAAATAAATAAATAAAAAAAATCTTTAAAAAAAAAAAGGGCGCCTGGGTGGCTCAGTTGGTTGGGCGACTGCCTTTGGCTCAGGTCATGATCCTGGAGCCCTGGGATCGAGTCCCGCATCGGGCTCCCTGCTCAGTGGGGAGTCTGCTTCTCCCTCTCCTGCTCCCCCCTCTTGTGCTCTCTCACTCTCTCTCTCTCAAATAAATAAATAAAATCTTAAAAAAAAAAAAAGAGGGATTGTGCTGAGAAGGCCTTGGGGGGTCTCCTATTTCCATTCCCAGCTTGTGCCAAGGACAAGCCTGGGGGAGGCCGCAGCCCCGGGGCCCCAAGTGGGAAGACATCTGGGGCCACGTGGGAAGCATCAACAACCCACCACCGTTGGATAAACAGCCCAAGGACCAAAATAGCTGGGAAATGATGATATTCTGAAATAAACCAGTGGCTCCTGTGTCCAGGAACTTTCTTTCAGGGAAGAAAACAAGGGGCCTCCTATGTGGCCGGGCAACTGGCAGGGGAAGACGAGCACATTCCAGCTCAGTCTGTAGGGCTGCACTCCGGGCTGGAAGCAGCAATTTCCCAGCTACATTTTTGAGGCACTTCCATTTGCTTCCAAATGGACATTTCCCAAATATCCCGCCTGAAAGCTGCCCCTCATCACTTAGGACATGGTTTCCTTTCTCCCAGATGCTGCCACCAGGGAGCTGCCCAGACCCATGGGGCCCAGCTCACCGGAGAAATCCTGTCTTAAAATGCTGTTGGAGTTTTTCAGAACTGCAAGGCTTTACAGCAAGGTGGGCTGGGTCTTCCAGAGCCCATGCCTTGCACTTATAAATGAGCAGGTCTAATCCAAATGAGGGACCCAGTGCTCGGCGTGGTGACCGGACCTGTCTCAGCACACACAGCGCGTTCGTGGGAAGAAGTGGCTTTGATATGACCCTCTCCCTCACCTCAGGCCTGGGCTTTCTCCTCACCTGACCCTGAAGATACCCAACAAAACTTCCAGAGATTAGTGCCCACATCACGTTATTTTTCTGCATGTCTGCTGAGTCCAACCAGTCATAAGAAATTACTTCAGTTGGATGGGGCCCAGGACAAGTGGTGTTAAGGTCATGGCTGGGGACTGGGTAAATGGATTAGAAAGAGGGTTAGGAGAGTAGTCCAAGAAAAGAGATTAACATCTTCCCCCAGTGTACCTCAATTTCCACGTTCACCTGGCCTCTCCTAGGATCAATAATTCCTTGCATATTAATATGAACAAAATTAGCAGATGGGAACATAAATTGATAGGTTCTAAAGGAAGATCTTATATCTTAGTCGCTCTGCAGTCTCATAGTACCAAAGCCCGCGCGTATCTGTTGTCTATTGCTGCGTCACAAACTACCCCAGCATGCTTACAATAACAACCATTTGATCACATGTCTTTGCACAGGGGTCGGCAGTTTGGGCAAGGCTCAGCTGGTTTGACTCCTCCGTGCCCCACGTGCTATTAGCTGATGCCGCTCAGCTGGAGGATCTACAATGGTCTCGCTCATGTGTCTGGGCCCCTGGTGCTGGCCCTTAGCTGGGGTGCCCCTTTCTCTTTCTCTCTCTGGCAAGATGGCCTAGACTTCTTTACGGGGTGGCCGGGTTCTGAGAGAAAAAAGTGTTTCCGCTGTGGGTATGAATAGCTCACTCTTTCTGATTGCTCTTTCATCCATTCACAGCACATTATTTTACCCCTAACTATAGAAAAATTAAATAGAAGAACAGCTGGTGATAGTAAGTAGAACAGATTTGGTGTCAGACCTGGGATCAAATTCAGATTCACAATCTATGACCCAGATGCCTCAGACATGTCATTGAACCTCTCTGACCTTCAGTCCCCTCACTGGGGCAGCACCAGGGATCAGTGACAACCACACAGGGTTGCTCTGAAGAAGACCAAAACAACAACGTTCGCAGCATACCTAAGACATTGCCAAGGATGCAGCACTCAACAAACGCTGAAATGGAAGTAGGAGAGAAATGCTCTTATCTTACTGAAAACCACGAGACCAAATTAAGATTTACAAAGTTCATTCAGCAGCAACTCCAAGGACCTCTTGAAATGTGAATCCTCACCCACCTTCAGAGCCACTCCTGTCAGAGTTGTCAGCGGCTGCATGGGCTTCTGGTGCAGATGGTAATACATATCTTCATATACACGTGTTCCCAAAAGGCTAAATTTGGTGCCAGGTTTTATATGCAGGTCACCATAATTTTATTCAGTGAAGTTTTTCTTTTTTCTTTTTCCTTTTTTTTTTTTTTTTTTGAGAGAGACAGAGAGTGTGAGCAGGGGAGAGGCAGAGGGAGAGGGAGAGAGAGAATCCGAAGCAAGGTCCACACTGAGGGCTTGATCTCATTACCCTGAGATCATGACCTGAGCCAAAATCAAGAGCTAGATGCAACCGACTGAGCCACCCAGGAGCCCTACTGAAGTTGCTCTTTAAACTTACTAATTAGGGGGTGGGGCGCCTGGGTGGCTCAGTCATTTGGGCAGCTGACTCTTGTTTTCAGCTCAGGTCGTGATCTCAAGGCCCTGGGGTCCAGCCACATGTTGGGTTCCAGGCTCAGCACAGAATCTGCTTAAAGAGTCTCTCCCTCTACCCCTCTCCCCAGCTCTCATGTGCTCGCTCTCTCTCTCTCTCTCTCTCAAATGAATAAATAAATCTTTTTAAAAACTAAACTTGCTAATTAAGGAAGGGTAGAGTAGGGTAGGGCTCAAAGGAAAATTGGTTGTGTAGCTGAATCAGGATTCAACCCAGATCTGTCTGATTTTATGGTTCATGCTCTTAAACACCAGATCATTCGCTCCTAGAGTCATATTCCCAAACAATTTACACATTTGTTTATACTTTGTGAACAAAAGTTTCCTCCCAACTACTCATTCACCACCACCTCCCCCTCACCCAGTCACCCCCTCACCGTACCCCCACCCCCCCAGACACACACAAATACACCACCAGTCCTCCTCTTTCTCCCTGCCCAGGGAGGTAATTCAATGCCTCAACATGTTCCTCAGAGCCCAGACTGGCTCAAATGGTGAGGACACTTCCATCTGCCTTCTTTCTCTGTTCCCTTTCTCTCTCATGGACTCTTCTCCCTTTCTCCAGGCCTTAGTGTGTTTGGTTCCTGGAATTCCATCTTTGACCCAGTCTTCTTCCCACCCTACATGTTGTCCCACCACTCCCATCTCTTTGCTCACACCTCCCAGACCAATGGCCCAGGCAAGGTCTGCCTCCTGGGCTTCAGGTTCTGCATCTTTAGCTGCTTTATCTCCACTGGTGGCCTTGGTCTCTTCAGTGGATTGTTAGGTCCTCCAAGGTAAGAACCATGCCTCGTTCACCATCACGTATCCCTCAGGGCTTGCCACTACGGGAGGCATTTTATAGTTTTTTAAATATATGTATGAATAAGTGAGTTGAATGAATAAATGTATTCAGTTAATGTCTGCTTAATGATTCACAAATTAAGATGAAAAAGGTCTTCCAAAGGAGAAGTCGTGCATGGCTTTGTCTTCTCACCTAGAATAGAATGTGCTGGAGAAGAGCCTAAGGAACTCTGCATTCCATAAGAAAAAACAGGCTAGAAAGTGGCATGGTCAAATACATTTGACAGACACTTGATTTTTAAAATGTGAGCAAGTCCCGAGGCCAACTGGAGTCAGCGGGTGGGGAGAGAAGCCCTGCCTCTTGATAGAACAGCAAAGCCATGTTGCAAAGGGTATGAACCCGGGGAAGAGGATCTCTTAGGGGCCAATTTCTACAATTTGCTCCAGAGCGCTTATCACGGGGAAGAACAATCCAACATAATGGAGAGAGAAGTGGAACCAGGAGCTGATGGGGAGATCTGAGTCTACATTGTGCCTCTTGTTATTAGAGGCAGAGGTGATGATCTTGGACAAATCCCCTCCCAAGTTTCCTAAGGAAATTCTTTAAGATAGGGATAGAGTGATTTAGGTGGAAAGAAGAAATGAGATAAATGACATAAAACCACATCAAAATGGTGGGGTATGAGACAATTCTGACAATTCTGAACCCATATACTAATGCTGTATTATCTTATTTATACCCTTCCTCCTTCTAAAAGCAGTCACAACAAATAGCAGGGGGCAGGTGGAGGGACACCTCTGCATCCCGAAAAGAGCTATCTCAGCTAACAGACCTCGGTGTCAAGCCCCACTCTGCCTCTTCCTAACTTGGGGAATCACTTGTCCTTCTCTGACTTGGAGTGTCTTCATCAGTGAAATGACATTTTTTTGTAAGGATTACTGGCATTTCTTTCTTGAATTTGTGAAGCTGATCATAAAATACCTAGCACAATCAGCACCAAACTTCTTTTCATCATTTTTTAAGTATTTAGATTGTAACCACAAAAGGAAGGAAGAAATGAAGCCCTTAACTTAAGCAATCAATTTCAGAAAAATAAGTTTATTCTGAGTCTGTACAGCTTTTTAGGTTTAGCTTTATTTTTTTTAACAAAACCAAAATGAAACTTCTTTTTTTATGTTGGAGTCCTCTCTTCTTAAAAAAAAAAAAAAAAAAAATCAAAACACTATTACTTCAGTTGGTTTCTGTGGCTGGAAACTCTGGCTGAGGGTGAGAAATCCCACCCCAAGGATCAGAGCAGTGGAGTCACCCCCCCGGCTCGGGCTGCAGGGCAGCCTTGCTGAGGCCTGAGCCTGTCCTCTCTCTAGGCTGGCCAGAGACCCTGACACCATGCCTGACATCTCTTATTCTACCCCCAAGATCTGGTCTGTCTGGGCTCCAGACTCCAGCCAGGGCCGAACACCATTCACAAATGCCAGAGCATCATAGCTGGATATTTAAGCCCAGGTGTCCAGTCACGTGGCCTGGCAGCTCAGCTGCAAAAGGTGAGGCCAGGGTCAGGCTGATCCCATCACGTGACCTGGGTGCAGCTTGCTTCTGTTTGGATGGGCTGAACCTGTCTTCCCAGTTCACACTGTGTTCGAATCCCCACTCCTCATTCAGCCTGGGCTCGTGACCAGCCGTGAAGTCAGCTGGACTCGGCTGCTCACACAAATTGATGGGGATGGCCCTGAGGACTAGGGTCCTGGGAAAGGGAGAGAGGTCGAGGCGATGACTAATGAGAAGGGAGGAATCATAACAGGCTTGGCCTTGTCCAGCCAAGAAGAACCTAATCCTGAATGGAACTGAGAGGATGGGCTCCTGAATACAACATGCACCAGATACAGGCTGTTTCTGTCTCATGTCTATACCCCACTGCAGCTCGTGGTAATGGAACCACAGGCAGGCAGAGGGGGTACTGTCTTCCCAGGACAGGGCTCGGTAGAAAGGACCTAGGAGTTCTAAGAATTGGATGCTCCTTCTGGCTCTGACACTTGTTGACCAGGTGACTGAACAAGCCCACTCCCTTCAGTTTCCTTATGTATACATTGGGCATCTGAGAGATCCGAGGTTCTTAATCTGGTACATGTGGACCCACAGTGTGGGTCTGTGAGCTCCCTGAAATGGGGTCCCAAACTCCTATTGATTGGCATCCTAGTATAAACAAAGACAGTCCAAATGGACTCCATGAGTTCTCCATGAACTCAATCTGTAGCAATTCGGGAACTTTGGCCATCCTATTCTAAAAACACATTGAGTTTTTTTTTCACATCTGGGTGGGGCCTTCCTCCCACTTACAAAATTTAATCCTATAGTGTCCAGCTGACATCCAAGCTCAGAGAGGAGGCTGGAGGGTATCATCATGGACAGAAACATAAAGTCTGCCTAAAGCTACTGCTGGGATTGTGGAGAATGCCAATAAAATTACATAGCATGAAGATCTGGCTCATGGCGCCACAAATATATGGTTCTTGCTAAGATAAGTTATGGCCGTGGAATTCTTATTTGGGAAACAGAATGTTCCTTTCAATTTAACCATTCCTTCCTCAGAGAAGGCCTAAAGTAAATAACCACCCATGAAAAGGTAATATAAATAAGATAGGAACATCATTAGCTTAATCCAGGACGGGGCCCCTCCCAGTTCATACTTGCTTAAGGTGAGCAACATTTTTCAAGAAAAAAGATGAGTCACGCTGATGTAACAAGACAGAATGTAATGCACCAGCCATCTGAGTCATTTAGCGACACTAGACCGGGGGTCGAGGAGTGAGGAAAGACAGCTCTAGAGCCCACCTGGCCAAAAATCCACCCTGGGGTCAAGAAGTAAGTGGGCATATTCCCCAGACTGACCCACAAGGCTTCTTTCGTAGCTAACTGGCAATGAGCTGAGGAAGCTGTGAGACTGGGTATCATTGCTTTTCTCTCATTGTCAAAATTCTTGCTTTAGGCAGGAAACCAAATGCCAAGCAAGCACAGAACCGGTCTCTACTCCAGACCAGAGCAGCCGGTTCCCCTTCAGTAGAATTAGCTGTGGGATGCCCTGAATGTGCATTCATTCATCAATTTCATTCCACAAACATTCCTCGATTATCCACCATGTGCTGGTACTGTCCAGGCAAGGGGCTTACAGAGACAAGCTAATGTTGTCCTTGTCCTCAGGAACTCAGAGTCCGGGACCAGAAGAAATGACCGACCACTCGGTAGGCCTGGAACAGGTGCAGATCATCTACGTGAGAAGCTGAAAATTAGCCACTGGGTTTTTTTTAAATGGAGGTTTGAAAGATGGAGGAGGAAAAGAAAAGTTAAAGACCAAAGAAAAGAAAATCTGCCTGGCAGTTACCAAGCCCAATCTTCTGCTGGCAAGAATGAAGAAAAACTAGCTGATTTTGCTTTTTTTATTATTATTATGAAAAACACAAATGGGAAAGAAAATTCACCACAAAACAATTTTAAAAATCCTGCATTCAAAAAACAAGGGGTCTGTGATTAACTAGGCCACAGCTCCCTTGAAAGTTGATTGTACAAAAGAACAAAATGTTTCTCTTGCGTTCTTACCCTAGAAAAATTGGCCTCCTGCAGCAGAAGAGGGGGCGCTCAGAGGAAGTGGGCAGAGAGCTTCAGGTAATAAATACTAGTTAATATTGAGGGGCTTATGTGCCTGGGACTATTCTAGGCAGTTTGTATGTATTAACTCATTTAATCCTCACAATCGCCCCGTAACGTGGGTACTGTTATTAGCCTCATTTTGCAGCAAACAAGCACAGAAAGGTTAGGTAACATGTCAAGGTCACACAGCTAGTCAAAGGTCGAGCTATGAATCGAACTGAGCTTGCACAGTGGGCCTCGGTAGCCTAGCTTTCCCTGAGCTCCAAAGGTGGGGAAAGGCGCCTGAGCTTCTTGGCATCATAACCTAGTGAGGGACCAAAAGGCCTGAGCTCGAATCCTGGTTCTGCCACCCAGTGGTGTGTGATTTGGGGTAAGTTATTTAACTTCCCAAGTCAAGGGTTCT
Organism: Mirounga angustirostris; assembly: GCF_029215605.1. NCBI lineage: Eukaryota > Metazoa > Chordata > Mammalia > Carnivora > Phocidae > Mirounga > Mirounga angustirostris. The sequence goes on along the minus strand of NW_026991717.1, from coordinate 63,700,510 downwards.
CATTTGTCAAAAGGCACTGGCAATCTTTTTTAAGATTGTTGTGAGGGGGGCGCCTGGGTGGCTCAGTCGTTAAGCGTCTGCCTTCGGCTCAGGTCATGGTCCCAGGGTCCTGGGATCGAGCCCCATATCAGGCTCCCTGCTCTGCGGGAAGCCTGCTTCTCCTTCTGCCTCTGCCCCTCCTGCCTCCCTCCCTCACTTGTGTTTTCTCTCTCTCTTTCTCTCAAGTAAGGAAATAAATTCTTCAAAAAAAAAAAAAGATTGTTGTGAGGATGTGAGGCTTAAGTGAAATGAACATGAAAACCCCTACGGAATTCCTTGCTTAAGGGAGAGCACTGTTGCCTGACGGTGGTGGGCGCTGCATCCCCATGAGTTGTGATACAGCTCATCCAAGAAGTCCCCTGTTGCCAGGAGAGGTGTCAAAGCTGCAGAGAGGCACCCGAGAGCAGGTCTGATTCATCTGTGCTCTGGTAACAACAGGGCAGGTTCTTAATTATCCAGAGTTTCTGTTGCATTCACAGTGACTCACTGAGAAACACTGCAAAGTGCGGCCGTTCACTTTAACCAAGGACACCGGCAGCCTGTGTCACTATGATCGCGAGGCACCTGGAGGCCCTGCAGGCTGCGCAGAATGACCCGACGTTCCCTGAAAGAACAGAAATCTCGTCCTGCTGCAAATGATGGCGAACCACCATGGAGGTGAGGAAAAGGTCCCAGTGCACTGATAGGGCATGCATGCAGTCAAAAAGCTGATTCCTTAGCATTTTCTCGGAACTTTAGAACCAGGAATAACTGTATCAAAGTTCTAGAGATCACCCAATCCAACCCAATGCTCGGACAGTGAGATGAAATCAGCTCTGAGGACCCTGTCACTTTAATATTCTATAATTCTTGGGCACCTGGGTGGCTCAGTCGGTTAAGCGACTGCCTTCGGCTCAGGTCATGATCCTGGAGTCCCTGGATCGAGTCCTGCATCGGGCTCCCTGCTCGGCAGGGAGTCTGCTTCTCCCTCTGACCCTCCCCCCTCTCATGTGCTCTCTCTCATTCTCTCTGTCTCAAATAAATAAATAAAATCTTTTAAAAAAATTTAAAAAAATAAAATAAAATTTATAATATTCTATAATTCTTTAATAAAGCATATTATTATAGACATTTTCAGTGTTCATCCTACACCCTGCTTTATGTTTAAAAAAATGTTCAGTCAATATCAAAGCAATGAGTTCTGAGACTTTCCAAACAAACGAGGGGTACTTAACTTGGGTACTACAAAATTCAGACTAGTAAGACTCTGAAATAATATGCAAAATCAGTGTGTGCCTTTTACTAGGCAACAGGCACACAATTTACATGATCTCTTCAAGGGTTCTGTCTATATACCTATATATATATATATATATATATATATACTGTCTATATACCTATATATATATATTCTAAGAACCATGTTATCTATAGGTACAATGACCAAAATATACCGGGGTAGGTCCCCTTTTTGGAATCAGTATATATCTATGCGGAAAATAAAATAAGCTTTAAAAGACTTGCAAATAATAAACTTCACCAGCCTGGTGCAGAAAAATTTGGAGTTTACTACTGAGTTGGTTACTTGAACACAGATGGGCAACATGCACGCACCAACATGAAAAATAGCCTTCTCCTGGGTATTTCCTGGGTTTTGTGTTTCCACTGTGGGTATGAATAGCTCACTCTTTCTGATTGCTCTTTCATCCATTCACAGCACATTATTTTACCCCTAACTATAGAAAAATTAAATAGAAGAACAGCTGGTGATAGTAAGTAGAACAGATTTGGTGTCAGACCTGGGATCAAATTCAGATTCACAATCTATGACCCAGATGCCTCAGACATGTCATTGAACCTCTCTGACCTTCAGTCCCCTCACCGGGGCAGCACCAGGGATCAGTGACAACCACACAGGGTTGCTCTGAAGAAGACCAAAACAACAACGTTCGCAGCATACCTAAGACATTGCCAAGGATGCAGCACTCAACAAACGCTGAAATGGAGGTAGGAGAGAAATGCTCTTATCTTACTGAAAACCACGAGACCAAATTAAGATTTACAAAGTTCATTCAGCAGCAACTCCAAGGACCTCTTGAAATGTGAATCCTCACCCACCTTCAGAGCCACTCCTGTCAGAGTTGTCAGCGGCTGCATGGGCTTCTGGTGCAGATGGTAATACATATCTTCATATACACGTGTTCCCAAAAGGCTAAATTTGGTGCCAGGTTTTATATGCAGGTCACCATAATTTTATTCAGTGAAGTTTTTCTTTTTTCTTTTTCCTTTTTTTTTTTTTTTTTGAGAGAGACAGAGAGTGTGAGCAGGGGAGAGGCAGAGGGAGAGGGAGAGAGAGAATCCGAAGCAAGGTCCACACTGAGGGCTTGATCTCATTACCCTGAGATCATGACCTGAGCCAAAATCAAGAGCTAGATGCAACCGACTGAGCCACCCAGGAGCCCTACTGAAGTTGCTCTTTAAACTTACTAATTAGGGGGTGGGGCGCCTGGGTGGCTCAGTCATTTGGGCAGCTGACTCTTGTTTTCAGCTCAGGTCGTGATCTCAAGGCCCTGGGGTCCAGCCACATGTTGGGTTCCAGGCTCAGCACAGAATCTGCTTAAAGAGTCTCTCCCTCTACCCCTCTCCCCAGCTCTCATGTGCTCGCTCTCTCTCTCTCTCTCTCTCAAATGAATAAATAAATCTTTTTAAAAACTAAACTTGCTAATTAAGGAAGGGTAGAGTAGGGTAGGGCTCAAAGGAAAATTGGTTGTGTAGCTGAATCAGGATTCAACCCAGATCTGTCTGATTTTATGGTTCATGCTCTTAAACACCAGATCATTCGCTCCTAGAGTCATATTCCCAAACAATTTACACATTTGTTTATACTTTGTGAACAAAAGTTTCCTCCCAACTACTCATTCACCACCACCTCCCCCTCACCCAGTCACCCCCTCACCGTACCCCCACCCCCCCAGACACACACAAATACACCACCAGTCCTCCTCTTTCTCCCTGCCCAGGGAGGTAATTCAATGCCTCAACATGTTCCTCAGAGCCCAGACTGGCTCAAATGGTGAGGACACTTCCATCTGCCTTCTTTCTCTGTTCCCTTTCTCTCTCATGGACTCTTCTCCCTTTCTCCAGGCCTTAGTGTGTTTGGTTCCTGGAATTCCATCTTTGACCCAGTCTTCTTCCCACCCTACATGTTGTCCCACCACTCCCATCTCTTTGCTCACACCTCCCAGACCAATGGCCCAGGCAAGGTCTGCCTCCTGGGCTTCAGGTTCTGCATCTTTAGCTGCTTTATCTCCACTGGTGGCCTTGGTCTCTTCAGTGGATTGTTAGGTCCTCCGAGGGAAGAACCATGCCTCGTTTACCATCACGTATCCCTCAGAGCTTGCCACTACGGGAGGCATTTTATAGTTTTTTAAATATATGTATGAATAAGTGAGTTGAATGAATAAATGTATTCAGTTAATGTCTGCTTAATGATTCACAAATTAAGGTGAAAAAGGTCTTCCAAAGGAGAAGTCGTGCGTGGCTTTGTCTTCTCACCTAGAATAGAATGTGCTGGAGAAGAGCCTAAGGAACGGTGCATTCCATAAGAAAAAACAGATGTGCTAGAAAGTGGCATGGTCAAATACATTTGACAGACACTTGATTTTTCAAACTTGAGCAGGACATTTTGATCCTCTAATACACTAAGTACAGTTCACCTATCCAAAAGGAAATACTTTGCAGAGCATTTGTTAAATGTACTGGAGTATATTTCTGTTTGGGGTTTGTTTAATGCACACCAACTGCTCTGCAGACTGAGATTGTGTGGATAGTCATCTGGGAAGAATGATGCTCTAGCACATCAGATCTTGGACTTAGTCGCTACTTATAAGAAAGTAATTTTAAAAACAAAACACTTTAACCCTAACACAGTCCTGTATTTAGGAGCTTTTGACCTTTTCTAAGAACAACTCAGAAGGTCTATGTAGACCACTTGGACACAAAAGACACATTCAGGCTTGGCCTGGGGATGGGTCACACCCCAGAGGGCCAGGGAGGAGACATGGATCTGCTTCAAGGTCACGTGGGTTCTCTATCAACCCACTTGCTATGTAGAATATAGTTTTTTTCCCTAGCTCCCCAACCGCAGTGACATTTTGGTCCTGAAGCCCACACACACTGGCTCTCAACTGCTGCTCCTCTCTGGGGCCTTGAAGTGGGAGCAACTCCTCATGCTTCAGCAGCTGCAGGAAGCACTGAGTGATATCACCTCCCCCTAAGCCAACAAGCCTCCACAAGGTCAAGCCTGGAGCAGCCATCTTTAGACAGAAAACACACAGATAATCTACCTCTTTCCGCCCTTCGGAATGAGCTCACAACTCCGGGGAGCCCAGCTCTATGTGTGTGCCAGGTGATGTCAGGATTAGTGTCCTGGCACTTCTGACACTCTGCAGGTGCTTCATTCATGGGCCACCACCCAGGCTGGACCAGATGGCAGCGTGGGAGATGGACGTCCAGCTCTAAACCTTCCCTCACTTCAAGTTATAAGGCCTATGGGGGACAGACTCGCCTATTTTCTTGGACTGGGTTGTATGGATCTTGGGCCAATCAGAATGGAATAGATACTGGAATAGGGTGGGGATGCAGAAGAGCTTCTCTAGAGATTTCCCTACAAATAAAAATTCCTGGCAATTGCCTCTCACTTCTATCATCAACTGTTATTCTCCGAGTCATGGAAAATCCTGTGCTGTTGGTCATATATGAGGACACAGTGGAAGAGCTCAAGGAAAGCTCATTGGCTCACTGAAAGGTAAGCAGAGCTCTGTCGAACAGGAGAAAAGCCGCCGCAATGAGTAGGACCACCTGACTCCCTGCTCCCTTCCTGGCTTTTTCCAAAACCAAGAAGCAAAAAGGGTTCAAAATCAGACTGTATTTTAGTTCCATGAAAAATGAGCTTTTTTGCCATCATTGTTGTTCAGTTGCTGATACAGTTGACCTGACTGTACCCCACTTGCTCATTCCAGATGGGAAATTGGCATGAATAAAACCACCACGTCTCTTTGCACTCCTCAGAAGAAAAGGTTCTAGTCTGATGCACATGTTTCCATTCCCTATCATTTCCTCATTTGAATCTTTTTAGGGTTGGGCTTTTTCATTTCTGAGCCAAATGTTTATCTGCCTGATGCGCTGAGGTCTCGGGGACACCCACGTGGGTACCACAGAAAGATGTAAATGAAGGAGTCCCATCAAATGTTGAGTAGCAGCACCTAATGTGATGACGGAAGCTGAGGTACCTTGTTCAGGAAAGGAAGGAGACAAGGAAGAAAGGAAGGGAGAGAGAGAGAGAAGGTGAAGTAGAAGAAAGGGAAGGAAGGAAGGAAAGGAGAGAGCCTGGGCTCATCAGGAGCCCGTTGGATTTTACTGGTCAGTCCAGAAATAAGAAACCTGGTTCCTCTGCCAATGAAAGAGAATGAAACAAGCTTCTCCGATTACTCCCCTGATTGGTATCCTGGCCCCACCAGCCTCAAAACAGGCTGGACATTCTGGGAGACAGCGGCCCTCGGAGGATCTGCTGTGGGCATTCAGATCATTCCTGCCTGTGGGCAGGACTGGCCCACAGGAAGCTGGTTCACCCCAAGGTCATTCTCTTCAGAATTTGATGAGCAATCCTCAGAAAAATGTAGGGGGATCCAAAGATTGAGTCCTGACTCCACAAGCATGTCAGCAGTTTCTCTTCCTCTTGGACTTAGCATGTCCTTCGGGAAACTGCAAAGGAACGCCAACTCCTAGTGCAGGTTCTGACACATGCGTGACCCCGTCCCTTCAGAGGGAGATGCCTGGACCTAAACGGAAGAGCTACCTCTACCTGCTGTCAGCAGTCGGCTCGTGGCAAACTGGGAAGGGCCAGAGTGAGAGTCTGAATGCCTCACGCTCAGCCTACACGGGGCCAGCATTGTCATCATCTGTCAGTCCCCATCACACGCAGCCCTCCACCGGCCCATCCATGACGCAGGCGTCCCTAAGCCAGTTCAGCCCCTGGCCTCACCTTGCGAAGGCTCCAGGCTTCTTCTCCTGGACTTTTCTCATCCCCAGGCAGAACTAAACCACCCCGTTCCCAGGAATTCATCCAGCAGCTGACTTGAGAGGGCACTTGAGCAATCACTGCTACAGGGGAGCGAGTAGGGCATGGGCTTCGGGATCAGATGGCCAGGGTTCAAATCCCAGCTCTGCACTCACTTGCTGGTAACCTTAAGAAAGTAACTTAAGCACTCTGAGACTCAGCTTACCCGTGTCTGAAGTAGGGATAGCAATAACAAAACTGTTAGGAGAGTTAAATTGTGCCATCTCCTTGAGAGCAGAATCTGTCCTATCCAAGTGTTCAGCCTGCAGTAAGCACCGAGTAAATATTTACTGAATACATGCAAAAGGCTTTGCACAGTGTTTAGCACATGGAGAGCTGCCGTAAGTGGATAACAGGATCTTCCTTATTATTATTTTCTGCCTCTCCTCACTTGGAGGAGCTTATTTTGGCCACTGTATCAGTCAGGGTCCTGACAGGAAACAGATGGTGCATTCCAGTTGAGGAGAGCGTAATGAAGGAACCATTTGGAGGGGTTGGGGCAGGATTAAGGGAACCAGCAGGGAATGGTTCAATATTTCAGAACTAGCAACTACAGAAAGAATGCCATCTCCCCTAAACTTGAAGGGTCAAGGAGCGGAGCTGTTACCAGAACCCTGAGAGACAGCCATAGCTGAGAGGACAGCTACAGAGAAGCAAAATCCTTCAGAGGAGGGGTGGAGCCCAAAGGGAGATGGGAGAATGAAAATCCCACCCTCTGCTCTCCTGCTGATGCCTCCCAATGACCAAACCCAATGCTCCCTGATGAGGTCCATGCAGGTCAGCTTCCACAGAGCAGAGTGGAGAAGGCAGGGCTGGTCCATCAGTGTCAATGGAGAACATCCAGGACACCCATGAGATCTCCAAAGGGTTTATGATCACATTCATCTTTCCTAATCTACATAGGTTCTTCAGCAGCTTTATACTACGAAGGACAAGATCTTTTCCCAAAAACACTGAGGCCAACAGGAGAGTTTGAAATTTCACCTGGTATTTCTTCCTGTTTGGGGGAGTCTAGACATCTGGGGCCCACCTGTTCCGTGGAGTTGACTCCCCAGCTGTATCCTGCCTTTGCTGCCCTTCCTCATACTATAAGTTTCTGCATGCAAAATCTAGCAAGGGGCTCACTGTGCTGTGAAAATAACAAAAGGTAAACCCGGGCATAAATAACCTACAGGTACATTTATTTTTTTAATGTTAGTAATACTTGGGTAATTTTTTAAGTAAAACTTAACTCCATGAATATCTTGTAATACTTGTAACCTACCCACAGTGGCATATCGTCTTCACACTGCATATTGTATTTGTAACAAGACTTAAACCTATCCCAGGCTGGAAAAATGAAATTAGCTCACTTTTGAAAGGCTGACATATCTGTGGCAGGGAATAAGCCGTGTGCACAATCAGAAGCCAGCTCTGCAGAGACCACATGTCTTAGAGGACCTGCGGCCTTCACTCCCCCCAGTACTGCACAGCTGGGTAGGTGGAGGACATCCCGCTAACTGGCCTCCAGCCCCTCTACCTAACAGCTGCCAGGGGGCCCAAGGCCTTCACTAGACATGGAACACAGTGTTGGTGTCTAAACACCCCGAGATTTGGTTAGTTCTTCATGGACCCTGCTCCAATCTGCTCACCTGACTCTAAGAAAACAACAGTGTTTAAAAATCAATGGTGGCAATGAAGGTAATGATGGGGAGAACCAAGAATGAGGCACGGATTGTGTTCTAGAGACTACACGAAGTGCCTCACATAGACTATCTGACCCCACCACATGAGCATGTGTTGGAGATTTTATTTTATAGATGTGGGAAACAAAGCCAAGCGATATTAAGTTACTTGCCCAAGATAACAAAGCTCGGGAGTGGAAGAGCTGGGATTGGAATTTAAGTAATCTAACTCCAGATTGTACTTTGAACCATTGAGCAATTCTGCCTCTGATTCTATCCCTTAAATATTCACAGAAGGGAAAAAAAATTGGATGAACGCACACTTTTCAAGTTGAGTGGCTTTCTTCAGAGAGTGAAATAATGAGTGGGTTTTTCCTTCCACTTCTTCTGTTTGCTCTTTTCCTAATTTTATTTAGGAATCAATACATTAACTTCATAATGGTAAATATAAACTTTTTGTCCAAAGGCCATTTTAGAGACCTGGTTCCATTATGAAAGGATGAGTTCCATATAGTCCATTTTCCCCTCAGTTTACTACAATAAACCCTGTGCAGAACAGAAACCAAGAAAAAGCCCACACATATATGGTCAACTGATTTTCAACAAAGATGCCCAGGCAATTCAGTGAGGGAAGGGTAGCCTTTCCAACAAATGGTACTGTATCAACCAGACACCTGTGGGGGGAAAAAATGAAGAGCTAACCCTTAGCTCTCACCACACACAGATAGTACCTCGGGATGGCTCACAGACTTCTAAGTAAAATCAAAAATTATAAAACTTCCCAGAGATGATAAAGGAGAAAAGCTTTGTGACCTCAGGGTAGACAGTTTTCCTAGATGGACAATAAAAAGAATAGATCATTTTTAAAAAATGTTTTTGGGTTGATGCTACTTCACCACAATTAAAAACTTTTATTCTGTGAAAAACACCATTAAGAAAACATACAGGTGAGGCACCTGAGTGGCTCAGTCGTTTAAGCGTCTGCCTGGGGCTCAGGTCGTGATCCCAGGGTCCTGGGATCGAGCCCCGCATTGGGCTCCCTGCTCAGCGGGAAGCCTGCTTCTCCCTCTCCACCACTTGTCCTCTCTCGCGTGTTCTTTCTCTTTCTCTCTCTCTCAAATAAATAAATAAAATCTTAAAAAAAAAAAAAAGAGGGGCAAGATTTCCATTTTTTTGATGGCTGCCATTTGCAATGACGTGTATGGAACTAGCGAAATAAGTCAATCGGAGAAAGACATGTATCATATTATCTCACAGCTATGAGGACTTCTTAATCTCAGGATTAAGCGTTGCTGGAGTGATGGCGGGTGGGAGGAATGGGGTGGCTGGGTGATAGACATCGGGGAGGGTATGTGCTATGGTGAGTGCTGTGAATTGTGCAAGACTGTTGAATCACAGACCTGTACCTCTGAAACAAATAATACATTATATGTTTAAAAAGAAAAAGAAGATAGTAGGAAGGGAAAAATGAAGGGGGAGAAATCAGAAGGGGAGAGGAACCATGAGAGATGATGGACTCTGAGAAACAAACTGAGGGTTCTAAAGGGGAGGGGGTGGGGGGATGGGTTAGCCTGGTGATGGGTATTAAAGAGGGCACGTTCTGCATGGAGCACTGGGTGTTATATGCAAACAATGAATCATGGAACACTATATCAAAAACTAATGATGTAATATATGGTGACTAACATAACATAATAAAATAAAATTTAAAATATAATAAAATGGAACAAAGTATTGATATACACAAAATACGGACAAATCTCAAAAGCATTATGCTATAGAAAAGATGACAAATCCCCCTCCAAGAAGAATAGGGACTGTATTGTTCCATCTGTATAAATTCTAGAAGACCCCAAATGAACATGCAGTGACACCAAGTAGAGCAGGGGTTGCCTGGGAATGAGGGTAGAAGGAGGGAGGGATGACAGAGGGGCCTGAGAGAACTTGCAGGACTGATGGAAATGTTTGTCTTCTTGATTGTGGTGATGGGTTTCATGAGCATATACGTTTGTCAATGATCATCAAATTTCACGCTAAATATATACAGTTTGTTATACATCTGCAAAGTTGCTTTTAAAAACACACACACACATTTTTCTGCTGAGCTCCTGGTCTTAGGACCAAGACAGCAGTACCTTCCTCCATAGCAGCCCCCGGACCTAACACCACCGTCCTGGCCAACCACGCTGGGCAGCCCCTTTTATCTTGCTCTTTGCCTTACAACTGACCTTTCGTTCGGAGAGCCCTTAGATTTTTCTCCCAAAGGTTTTACTGCAGTGTGGTCACACGCATGCATTTACCTTAAAAGAATTCAACCACAGACATGAGGCAGTAAAGCAAAGCAAATACAGTTTTTACAAGTAGAGAAACCGTGTGCACAGTGCAAACGATTCCCTCCACCTTTCAGCTCCGGGAGTCCGAGAGGGGTGAGGCAGCCGCGCTCTCCCTCCAGATCGCCCGTATGTCTCTCATTTTAGGAGAATCTCATCATTTGAAATTCTAGTGCTTAAAACACAAGTCTCTGTACAACACAGCCTCAAAATGCAAACCAGCTGCTCCAGCTTACACTCAACGGAGGAAACAATGACCTGTCCCAGAAATGGAGAGAATTTTAATTGCGTTGGCATCTCCCCGGTCATAAGGATAATTGCGCTAGCCTTGACTTCCATCATAGGTGCTGACTTTTGAGCCTCATGAAGATGAAGTTTTACTGCATCTTTTCCGATCTTCAGAACAATCTCATGAACTGGCTGGGGCAAGTATTATTATCCCATAGAACAGAGGAGGAAACAGAGCCTGAGTGAGATTGTGACTTGCTAGTTACACAGCTAATGAGGGACAGCCTAGTTCCAAGAACCCACATCTTCAGACAGGAAGCGTAGGATTCCTTGAATCATATCACCCCTCCCCACACTGCCATTGTGCTTATCAGCCAAAAGCATTCCTTGTGGCGTGGATTTGCCCCGAGTCTCCAGGGGAATTCTCTCAGCAACTGAAGCTATTTTCACAACGCGAACAGAAGCTCCTGCTGGTAACTTCTAACTCTTTCTTCATCGTGTCTTCCCTCTTAATCAAAAAGGGAATTATGTTAATCTAAGCATGGTAGCCTCATGACTCCTACCTACCAGTCATAATCAAAATTTACTTTAATAACCAGGCTGTCAGTTATCCAAGCTTTGGGAGGAAGGGACACAGATGAGGCCAAATTCTGGTGATAGGATTCCACAAACTCAGGGGAACCATCATCCTAGGGGAGTCTCCCGTGCGCTGTGCCCAGAGGTCAAGAGATGGGTCTACACTTACCACGTGCCAGGCACTTCCTGGACATCTATATGCATTCGGCCATCTGTACACACGCTAGGCGCCGCCCTTATCTTGCAAAGTGTGGCAAAGGTGACAGGGACTCTGGCTGTTGCCCGAATCTCCACTGACAGGGCCTTGGCACCAAACAAATCAAATTTAGTTCCCAGGTGTGACCCAGACGAGAAGCTAAGAGACTGGTTCTCCCCGGACAAGATGCATACACCGGAGGGGAGAGAGAATACACCCTGAGAGTTCTAGCTTCAATAGAGACGTGTTTCCTGCCCTAAATGAGTTTCCAGCCTATAAGAAAACACAGGAGGTTAGCATGGCCAATTCACACACAGGGCCTCACAGATGGGCTAGCAGTCTCAATTACCCTGGCCTGAGGCTGGAGAATTTCCCTGAACCCTGATGCTTGGGCTGCATGCAGTGCTTTATGCTGCCACCCTTTCTCACTAAACTCAGCCACAGCATAGAGGGGCACTCCAAGAATCAGGGGCAATCAGGGTGCCTGAGCTCTCCCAGGTCACCGGACAGAAACACGAGGAGAGGTGATGGTGAAGGGAGATGCAAAACACAGAATGCTAATTTCCCTTGTCGGCTTCTACACGCCTCGCAGTGACAGAGCGGCTCAGCGACCTTGGGGCACAGGCAGTTTGGATCCTCGTTTAGAGTCTTGCCCAGTAGGCACCAGGCCTGAGGCTCCGTCTGTGGGTTTGGTTTGGTTGCATTGCTGTCTTTTTAAATTAAGGAATGTTTCTGCCTATACCTCCAATTTCCTCCCCTCTGGCCCAGTAGCAAACCAGGACCATAACAAACAGACCACTAATGCTCTGCAGATGAAGGAATGTCAGGAAAGTCAACAAATTTGCTTTCCCCTGTTGCGTTCCTTCCCCTAAGGGAAGAAAGAGGGGAACACTTAGAAGTGAACTCAGAAATTTCCCAGCAACACATATCTCCCCAGCTCCTGCCAAGGATCACTGGCTCTAAAAATGCTCGGCAAGCCCAAGTTCAGCGCAGCTGTCCGCAATTCTGCTCTGTATGGAGCTGCCACTGCATTCGTCAACTATTCTCGAGCCGCGGAGAAGAGGCACAGAGTAAAACGCAAAGCACTCGCTCCCTGGCCAGGTGGGAGGAGCAGAGAAAAGGAGCACTGTTGTTTCTTTCTCGAATGTGCTTAAAAAAAAAAAAAAAAGCCTTTCCCTAGGGCATAGACTGCTGGATTTCTCACGGAACCTTAGATGCAGAAACTTTGGGGTGGTTCTCTGAATGGGGGTGATTGGCACCAGATTTGAACTACTGAAGGCCATGCATCGCTAAGAACTCCAGCCACGGGTAGAAGAAGTTCAAGGTCAACTTCATTTTACCAAGAGCACTGCACTCTCCAAAGCCTAAAGCACTACAGTGTGTAGATGGAGAAAGTGGGGCACATAGCACAGTTCAGAGGCTGCCCAGGGTGCTCCTTCTGCTGTCAGTCCTAGAGCAAGACAAGACTCCGTGCCTTTCAGGCAGCCAAGCCAGGCTAACTCTCGAGCATCCTGTCCCAGGATCAGATTGAAAGGGAAAATATTCCCTACAGGACTTCTGGGTATTTGAGAAGTAAACTAGTCATGATCCATTTCCACGATCCATTTTTATTTCAGTCCTCTGTCATTTGCTAAGGCACACAGTTCAGTCCTGCTCCCTGCTTGGAGACACATCAAAATGGGTTCGGGAGAGAGAAAGAGAGAGACTCTCCCACCAACAGCAGCCTCACCTCCGTGAGGCGTTATTAATCTCCATTCATCCTCATGTGGTAAATCAACTTGGAAATGTGGCGGGGGGAGGGGGGGGCCTCATGAATGTGGCCAAATACTTCCATTAGGTTTCATTGTAGTCCAGCTAGGAGTTCCCATCTTCCTCGTGTCGGGGTGGGACTAGACCAATTTGGCGCTTAGAAGGTAGGAGAGCCCACAGGGGTCTCTCTGCAGCACCTCCTACCAGCCGACAGCAGCAGCTGCAGTTCCTCTCCTGGTGTCCACCTACCACCAGTGACGGGCAACTACCTCTCCCATGGTGGCATTGTTCTCTGTCTCTCGTCTGTCTGCTGTCTCGGGACACTCATTTAAAATAAGGGGTCGCTGGCAGACATCAAGTGTATACACGTGCGTGTGTGCATGCTCAGTTAAATTTAGATCTCTAACGTCTTGAGAAAAAAGAATTTTTTTGTTAACTGTAATCTGCAGTTTATAAGCATAAAGTGGTGCTTGGATTGTAGAAGGACTATATAGAAGTTCATGCCGTTAGTACATTTATATCTGAGCCCCTGAGCCCCAAATACCTGAAAAAAATGTGGCCTCCCTTGGCAAATTCCCCATAGCATGGCCTAAGTACTTGGAGTTTGTCTCATAAGCAGATTCCTTCATCTGATGAAATTATTTCTATGTGAGTATGGTGCAAACTGGATAGCTCAGCCGGTAGAGCGTCAGACTTTTTTAAATGTGACTATGGTCACATTGGTGGAAACAAACAAACAAAAAAGAACCACTTACAAATTCTCTTTGTGAGAGAGTCTACTGCTTTTGAAGGAATGTCGTTTTTTCTGGGTTACAAAACAGTTTTTTTGGCAAAATAGCCGCCGTTCCAAATTCTTTTAGATGGGTTTAGTATTCACCTCTATGTGTTTTCCAACGCCTAAATGAAAAGACATTTTGGTTCATGAGCCAGTGAACATAACAGCTTGAATGCTAAGTCAGGAAGGGGAAAAAAATGTTATTATAGAGAGGTAGAGTATCTGAATTTTTAATGTCTTTAATTAATGCTAACACATGTTTGGAAGTGAGAAATGGGCTTGCAGTCTGATTCCAGAGCCCACGCACAGAACCACTCCCCCTAGCACATTCTTGCCCCACATCAAGTTGCTCTCCAAAAGTTAGCATCGTCCCTGTTTACTCTTTCTCATCAAAGCAGACTTATCATTTCAGAATCTTTATCAACAGTAATAAATAATGCTTGTGCTCCCCCATTTGCAGAACCTGCGCTAGACCCTGGGATGCGGAAGGGGAAAGACAGTCATGAGGGCCTTATAGTCTATAGAACAGCTGTCCAAATAGGCAACGTGCAACACAAGGCCACCTCAGCCCAGGGCACAGGCGCGGTTCAGGCAGAGATCCTCCAAAGAGGACTGAGGCCCCTGAAGGGCTTTCCAGAAGAAGCCTGTGTCCTTCAGAAAGAGGCATCACCAATGACAACACAGCAGAGGATACTCGTGGGTGGGACTGGTGGCTGATGATGTGAATAAAGGCAGGTTGGGATGCACACAACAGATGGGGGAAATCAAGCAGAGCCTGACGCAGGATGAGAGAGTTTACAAAGGACAGACCCAGGAGGTGAAGGCAAAAAGGCAAGTGAAGGCACAGACCACAGAAATCTTGAAGGCCAGGCTTGTGTGCCCCACGTATAAATCAGATGCCACTTGACTAAATTTCCATCAACCCTCCATCAGCATTAATTCAGGAAGTCTTGGTGGACTGTTTCGTGTCTTCGGTTTTCTCCTTGTTTTCAGTGTTTTTTACTGCCCATGAGCTTTACCTTTAGGTCGCTACACTTTGAGCTTGATATGGTTGGCAAAAAAAAAGGAAAAATAGAAGAGATTACAGGTTGTATAGTTGCTACTAAAGATTAGAATAGGAATTCCAAAACCTTACTCACATGATACAGCAACACCGTAACTCCCAGAAACAGGCAAACAAAGGGACAGTAATTGAATACCTTTCTTGACCACCTGGGGCACTGATCCAACTCTGGCTCTATTTTGGGTCAATGTTTTTCCTGAAAATCTGCTTTCTAATGGGTTCCCTTTATTCTGATCCTGAGGGAAATATCCAGTGCATTAGGCACCTGCATTTTTGGTGTGAAAACAGCTTATGTATATTTCCAAAGAAGTTGATAATTCACAAGATGCTTAGGTGTATCCCAGTTGATCCAAAAAACAGTCTCACAGGATACGTAGGGACAAGCGTGATTATCATCCCCATCTTACAGGAGAGGTAGTTGATCTTCAGGCAGACCATGTGACTTGCCCAAGGTCACCTAGCTAGGGTCAGGCTTGCGTCTCAACCCCCTGGATCTCGGGAACTGGCAAATGTCCCGATCAAAATCCCACAATTTTCTCTACGTAGACTCTTGCTTATTATCTTGCCATTATTCTTTAAACCTCAAGAGCTTTGTAGTCTTCCCCAGACCACTTTTTAAGACCATACCTACGCCAAAGAAGGAAATTTTATGTCCTATTCCCTGCGACTACCAATGGTCAGAGCTACTGTTTACTACTCTGAACATTGTGTTTTTAATCTTCCACGACACCCTTAGAATGTAGGAACTGGTATCCAGATTTGACAGGTGTGAAGTCAGCTTTAACAAATGTTCAGTGACCAATGAGCTAGTAATTGGCAGGGTGGGAATTCCAAAGACCTCGATTACACAAGCAGAAAACTGCCCCCCAGGGGAGGTGGGCGATTGTGAGGGAAGGATTGTTAAGGGGTGATTTCTGGCTCCCCTGCATCAGCATCACAGAGGATTCCTA
The DNA here is from genome assembly GCF_029215605.1 of Mirounga angustirostris. Lineage (NCBI taxonomy): Eukaryota > Metazoa > Chordata > Mammalia > Carnivora > Phocidae > Mirounga > Mirounga angustirostris. Next base: position 63,684,843 of record NW_026991717.1, on the reverse strand, counting down.
TTAAAACTTCAGATTCCTGATCCAGAACGTCTGAGGGCTGATACACAGACCAGGGAATCTACATCTTCACAATCTTTCTAGAAAATCTTTGCCAATGCTAAAAGCTGGGACACACTAGCAGGAGGCATGGTCACGGAACAGCGTAGTATATGACCCAAAGAACCTGGGAGGATGGACTATTTGAAGGAGGTGGGTTGGGGGGTACTCTGAAAGAGGTGGGAAGGAGATAAGGAGCCTTGAGGTTTTCATGTACCAGGAAAAAAGCCTAGCTTTGTTATAGGAAAAAATCACTAAATTGAGAGGCAACTGAGCTTTCAATCAACAAGCTCAGCACCTTTAGTTTATTTCTTGTCAAGGAAGGAGCCCCAACGGGGAAGGTGGATCTGCCTCTACCTCATTCTGTGACCCTGGGCCACTCACTTGACTTCTCACTTTGGGATCAGTAAAATCAAGTGGGGGGACCACATGATGGCTAACACATCATCTGAGGCCAAATTAGTTTCTCTGGAGTTCCGTCCTCTCCCTGTTTCAAGTCTCTATCGGTGGTTTTAGCATCCCCTTCTCCTCCAGCAGGATTTGACAGAAATGTTTTTCCGAAAGGCTCAAAAGCCACAGAAGTCCTATGAAGAGAACGAGCCAAAGGGCAGGGCTTAGTCGAAGAACCTGGGCTCCAGCAGAATGGGCGGCACCTTGGATGGCCAGATGTGGCCACACAGTTGTCACTGCTGAGGGAACCCTGTGTCCGGCAGCCACTCCTGGGGAGAGTATTTCCAAAGTCCAGATTTCAGCAATACCCTGACTTGGATAAAGGCCTGAACACCCATTATGATGGAGAGGATGATGTGCATCACACCGTCACTTTGTCTCTGTTTGGCCAGCTGCAGAATGCTGGAGAAGCTTTGCTTCAGCCATGGAGGCAAGCAGAGGCCAGGCCTATGGTCCTGCCATCCTGCTTTAGAAATGGGAGAGGCCTGATCTAATCAAGCAGAACCGGTATTAAGTGGAAATGCATTCTAAACCAAAACAATGATAAATAATTTTTTTCATGGAGGGGCCTGGAACCATACATCCTCCTTAAAATGGAAAGGGAAATTTCCTTCCTAATCCCTTTGAAATTACTTTGTTCAACACATATGAAAGACACCAGCAGGGTTTCCAAGGAGGTTTTATGATTCAGTATCCAGAGCGCCCAGTACTGACAGGAGAGCAGACTACTAGAATTTGAAGAACTACTTTACTCACTTGGGGGGAAACAAAGAAAGAAAGAAAGTCAATTCCTCCCATATTAGTTCCCCAGGGCCGCCATAACAAAAGACCACAAACTGGGTGGCTTAAATGACAGAAATTGATTTTTTTTTTCACAGTCTGGAAGCTAGGAGTCTGAGATCAAGGTGTCAGCAGGTTGGTTCCTTCTGAGGGAGGGGCTGTGAGGGAAGATCTGTTCCAGGCCCCTCTACTTGATTTCCAGATGGTTGCCTTCCCCCTTGACTTCATGCCATGTCCCCTCTATATGTGTCCCTGTGTCCAAATTCCCCACTCTATATCCCTTTCCATCAGGACACCAGTCATATTGGATTAGGGTCCATCCCAGTGACCTCATTTTAACTTGATTACCTGTAAAGACCCAATCTCCAAATAAGGTCACATGCGACGTACTGGGGACTAAGCCTCGGACATATCTTTTTTGGAGGCAGATACAACTAAACCCATAACACCTCTCTCTCTTCACCAAAGATAGCTCCATGGTTCCAAAGGAAGGAGAACAGCAGGGTTAATGTCTTTTCATGGACATGGCACCCAGGGCTTGGGGTGCTGAGGGAAGAGAATAAATCAGAGAGGGTAGGACAGGCTCCGGAAAAAAAATCCAGTCAGGGAAGAAGGTCCTGTATAACCTACTGAAGGAATGGAAAGTGTTGGGTTCTCAACAGAGTGTGATTTAATTTAGCAAATTGCCAGAGCAATGGGCTTCATCAGTGGGTGTCTAAAATGCTGGAAGGGTCCAGACCCATCTACCACCTGGCTGCAGAGGGCAGAAAGGACCTAGGGGTCAGTGCAAGCCTACATGCAGCTCAGGCCTCCTCCTGACCCCTGTGAGGCCCCACAGCCACCTTCCTGCAGAGGAGAAAAGGTAGGAGTAGAAATCTGAAAGATTGAGAATTTATTCAAAAGAAATGTTTCCCCAAAGGTGGCTGTTTTATTTTTTTTTTTAAGATTTTGTTTACTTATTTGAGAAAAAGAGAAAGAAAGTGCACATGAGTGGGAGGAGTAGCAGAGGGAGAGGGAGCAGAACCCCCACTGAGTAGGGAGCCCGTTGTGGGACTCGATCCCCAGACCCTGGGATCACGACCTGAGCCAAAGGCAGACGCCTAACCAACTGAGCCACTCAGGTGTTCCAAAAGTGATTGTTTTAAACCAAAAGATACTTTTAAACCAAAAGAGTCTTGGATGCTTTAATCGGGAAGTTGAAATACTAGGAAAGTTTTTCTTTTCTTCCCAGCTGGGTGAAGGTGCTGAAGCAAGATTAGATCCACTACCAAAAAATTATGAACTGCATTTTCTTTGCACATCCAATTATTAACATAAAATTGCCAACTCCCATTGTTCCTACAGAGGGAAAAGCAGTTACAGACTAAGTGAGGAAACTTTTGAGGAATAGTTGAAAATCTAGCCCCAACAGAGGTGAGGATGAAATCAAGAATGAGATGAGCACCCACAACAGGTGTGAGTGTTTAGGACCTGGGAACACCTGTGCAGATGTTAGACATTGTTTCAGTGCACATAAGACCACACCTTCACTATGACCAAAACCTACCCTACATACTGTCCCAACATCTGTGACAATACCAGCCAATTTCCCCCACCCTAGCTCTCCCTGTGAAATCCCAAGTCCACTGTGGTTTTCCTCCTGAACCTCTCCTCCCGCCTCCCAACCTGACTCTTGACTTTCGTCATTCCCTATTCATCTGCATTCACACTTTGAAGAATACAATCCTAGTTCACGTAAAACATCCACATATTAAAAGCTTTCTCCAAATGATTCCTTTGCATCAGTCCGTTGCTCTGGACGGGAGCTGTCTTTTAGCACAAGAGCTAAGCAGGCAATAGCTTTTGGGGAAATGATAATGTCGGGATCTGATGATGGAGCTCCTGCCAAATTGCAGCAGAGAGACCCAGGGGCCTGAAGTGACTGTGTATTTGCCTTGGCACTGGTGTCCCCAAGCCACAGAACACCATTTATGGAAAAGCAAATGGAAGCCAGTGGGCGAGTGGGCCAAGAGAACAAGGAGGCAGTTGTGGGTGTCTGCGCTCAGCTCTGAAGACAACGCCCAAGGGCGCTCACCTCCACGGGCTCTCACCTCCAAGGCAATGGAGCACAAATGAGCACCAACTCTCTACCTCTTTCATGCCTCCTGGGAGGAGACAATATCAGGCTTAAAATAACCCTTCACTAGTTCTGTGTCTGTGGTACTACTTAGAGCTTGCACGTGTGGGCCTTCCCCCTTTCACCTCCCATGAGTGGGAGGTGTCGTATAGACCCTGCCTGTCACTCCTACCGCCTCCAGAGCACACAACCCTTCTCCCCTCAGACAGGGTCCTGCTGCTGGGCTCCTTGTGGCAGTGCCTGTGAGGGTCTGCAGCTGTGGCATCTTCGCTCCCTGCCAAAGCCCGCCGGTCTCTCTGGTCAACTATGCCAGGGCCTGAGGGGCAGGGGGACGCTTCTGTGGAGTCAGCATATATCTGGCTCTGAGTGTGAATGCCTAACGCCCACCACCTCCCAAAGGCCTGAACTTGGGGAAGGAATGGGGGGTGGGGAACAGGAGCAGCCGAGAGCCGGAGGACTAGAGGAGAGGAAACCAAGAAGGGGCCCAGTGACAGTCTGTAGCCCTCCCTCTTGTGCCCGCAGACAGCCTAGCCTCCAGTGTTGGATCTCAGTGTAGATGCGGTGGTATTCATCCATCTCCTCCCCAGCCACGAAGAGCAGCTCAAAGGTGGAGAGGCGGCTTGTTTCTCTCTGGATCTCGGAGGCCTAGCATTGTGTGGTCAGTAGGTGTTCCTCACTGGCCTAGGCGGCTGATGTGTCACATAGCCTTCTATATGACAAATGCACTCTGGGGACCAACCAGCCAGCTCAGATGTCTCTGCTGCTATGGGAGTCCTCCCCACCCCATCTTATACTTCACCTTCATTAGCGGGCTCAGCGATTGAGGCCACACAGGCTGAAGGACCCCAGTGTTCTCATTCACAACAGAAGGATGGCGTCGAACCAGATCATCATTCCAGGCCTTCCAACACTGAAGTCCTAAGATTGTAATGCTGCAGAAAGAGATTTGTCATCATCAGTCAGCTTTCTTCAGGGTTTCTACCGAGAAGCCAATGTGTTTTATGTTCCAGGGCCTCAAACACCCAGACCTGAGCAGCAGCAGAGGAAGCTTCCCCTCTCTCTCTCTCTCTCCCTCTCTCTCTCTGCCTCTCTCCCTAGGGTCCACCTTTCCTTCAGGGCCCAGCAGAGGGACTGAGTTCTTCCAGAAGCTCTCACGGCTCTTTCCACCTCTGCTTCTCCTTTGTCACTCAGCAGCAAGCACCTCAGCTTATTGCTAATGACCTTTAGCACCCTGCTACTCAAGGTGTAGACCAGCAGCCTCGGTAAAACCAGGGAGTTGGTCAGAATAGAAATCCAGGCTGTACCTCAGAACCGCTGACTCAGAAGCTGGAGTTCAATAGGACCCCCAGGTGATTGTTCTGTGTGGGAAAGTTTGAGAAACCCTGATTTATCAGACTGATTGTCAAAGTGGGTGTAAATGGAATCACCTGGGGAGTCTTAAAAAAAATGACCCCCAGGTCCCACTTCTCAAAACTCTGATATAATTGATGTGGGTGTGAGGTGGGCACTGAGGGTCTCAAAAGCTCCCCCAGATGACTCTGGTGGGAAGCACAGCTTGAGAACCACTGCTTTAGCTTCTCCCTAATTCCTTCATTCAATATCCAGCTATTGAACAAAACAGTAATCCCTCCTTGTGATTAATATATAAACTGATTTTAATCAATGTTCAGGGCTCCTAATTCTAAGGAGCCCCAAGTTTCTATCTTACATCTCCCATGGCCATGGAGGGCTAGGGAAGGGGGCTCAGACACAGGCTCAGCCCGGGAATTGACAGCTTTTCAACCACAACCTGCAATCCTCTCAGAAGGCAGAGTGAGGACTTGTCCTTTCACATCTGGACAGAAGGAGAATCCAGGGATAAATCAGGCAGATGACTAGCTTCAAGGGCTCATTGTTGTTCCTGGTTAAGAATCTATAACTCCTTGCAGGAGCATCCAAGCTCTCTCCCTCCCTTTGGATCTAGGCCCAGTAGGTGTTGCACTTTGGATGAACACCCTTACCACCAGCAAACTCTAATCACATGAGCAGAGTCCAACCTGGGCCCCCTCCAAGAATGACAACACCAACTGGCAGGAGGCAGAGATTGCCAGCCACCATCGATGAAGGAATATGCCTGGGGAAGCTGGCCAAACAGACTCTGCTTACATCACAGAAAAGTGCAAGGAGGAGGACAGTAAGACCCAGCTCAAGGATTTCTGAAAGCGAGTCCATTACTGGGCCATAGGATTCTTCTACTTTCTCAAGGGATGGGCTGCCTGACTAGGGCCTTCCCAGATTTTTAGACCTTAGTAGGCTTAATCCTTTATATGGAAAACTGGCTTACATTGCAATCTGGGTAGTTTATTTATAAAGAGAATTTGATGGCCCCAAAATGGGTTTCCAAAGGAAATGGTAGAAATAAGAGATCTGTCCCCAATAATCTTTTAAAAGTAGAGACCCTAAGGGGTGCCTGGGTGGCTCAGTTGGTTGAGCATCCAACTCTTGGTTTCAGCTCAGGTCATGATCTCAGGGTCATGGGACTGAGCCCTGAACAGTTAGGCTCTGAGCTCAGGAGTCTGCTTGAAGATTGTCTCCATCTGTCCCTCCCTCTCGCTCTCTCTCACTCACTCTCTGTCTCTCTGTCTCTCTCTCTCTCTCTCAAATAAATAAATAAATCTTAAAAAAAAAAAAAGTAGAGACACTCATCTGCCAAGTACACTTGGGTGGAAGAAGAGAGGCAATGCCTCAGAGCAGCTGTGTAATCTGAGGATTTGGGCCTCAGTTTCCCCATATGTAAAATAGAAGGACTCAATTTAGATGATCTCTGACTTCCTATGTAAACATTTTATGTCCTCCTAACGGCTGAAGCTTTCATTCTGAAGGCTTGCCCTAACTGCTATAATCTCAAAATGTGATGACACGGCTCCTGATGGTTGGAGCTTGATGCATATTCCCATCAACCGGGAATGTGTAGAAAATTCCAGGTAGGATGTAAGAGGAGGTAATGCAGGCAGGGTGAGTTACTATCTGCCCTGACCAGAGGCTTTTGAAGTTCTTAATTTATTCTATTTTATTAAGCAGCAAGGATGAGTGCACTCTTTGAGCCCACTCCAATCAGGCTGTCACCTCTACATCTCCACCAAAAATGCCCTTTCAAAGGTCACCAATAACTTCCCATTGTGGAGTCACTGACACAGCTTCTCTTCTGTCTACACCTCCCAGTGGTTATTCCTTGAAGTTGACCACTCCATCCTCCTTGAAATCTATTCTTCTGGCTCCCAGGACAACCTCCAACACTCGTGCCTCGTTTTTCTCCTGCCTCTTTGGCTGCTCCTATTTGGTCTCCTTCACTGGTTTCTCCCTGTCTCCCCAGCCACTTGATGTTACAGTGCCCCTGCTGATTATCTTCTTTTTTCTTTCTATATCCACTCCCACTGGTGATCTCACCAGTCTTGTGATTTTAATACCACTATGATTCCCAACATTTCATCTCCAGGCCTGACCTCTCCCTGCTGTAGCAGGGAGAATGCCAAGTAAATTTGAATGGCCAGAAATGCTCTAGAAGAAGGGATTTGTTTTCCTAGTATAATAGGGGTAGAAGCCATCTTGAGGCTAGTTTTTTTTTTTTTAAGGCTTTCTTTTCAGAGAAAGGTGGATACTTGCTGCTCATTAAATAGGCAACATGTTTTTCAAAAGTCCTAGAAACTTATGAGGAACAAGACAATGCTCTAGAGAAAGCTGGTTTTGTCTTGGGCACAGTCATTCATTCATTCACTTGGGGCATAAGAAAAACATGCCCATGAACCTGAGGGAATCTTCCTTTTGGGAAGAGGCCAGGAGACCTTGTCCTTGGGGTACCTCTGACTCAGTATTACAAGGAGGAAAGAATAGGATACCTACCAACCAGTATTTCACGTTTGCCAAATGCGTGAATGAATGAAACAAAGAGGGCATAGTTCCGGGCTGGCGAATGAATCCAAAAGCCCATTAAAAGGCAGATATTCAGCAATTATACTTTGAGCACCAACCAAATGGAAGCATCATGGTAGATTTGCATGGGACGCAAAGCTAAGGTCACATCCTTCCCCAGGCTGTGTCACAGAGGCCCTAAAATCCTTGCCCAAGAGCCTAAATTTCTAGGAACAATGGGCCAAGCTATCGCACCCTGAGAAGCAGGAGCCAGCCCTCATTCTGTGTTACTTTCCCATCCTTGGAGCTCCCTCCCCAGCAGTGACCCTCTGACCTCGCAGGCCTCTTTGTCCCTCCTTGTCTGAACGTATACGATTTTTTTTCTCTTTATTTGTAGCCTTTGAAAAACAAGTACATGAATGAGCACAGAGCAGAGAGTCTGGGGGCTCTTTCTCAGAAGCCCCCTTTGAGAAAGCATTTCTAGTTCTTCCCTGCTTTCACAAGACTGGAGAAGGATAGGCAACGAGCCACGATGAGGGGCCACGTTCGCAACAAGGTCAACCTTAGATTTGATGACACTCCAATAAAAATCAAATAAAGCAATCAGCTTTGGGTGGGCTTCTGAAACATGGAATTCCACCAGGATTTTAGTCAATGGGCCTCCCAATGCCCTCTTGCCTGCCAAGCCACACCAGACATGAAGGTGAAGAAGACCTGGGGCGGTGAGACACATGTTCCCTCCGGTCAGTGCCTGAGCAGTGTCTGCCCACCCAGACCACCTTATAGTCAGCAGGAACTCACAGAGGGGTCTGCTCCCCCTTCTCCAGGCAGGCAGCTCATGGGAGTCCCCTGCCTCTCACCTGGCGGCTAAGCCAGGCCTTCCTCACCTCCTGCTTCCCATGTGAAGATCCCCTCAGAACAAAAGATTATAATGGCCCTTTCAGAATGGTCCTGGCAAAACTGGCCTGTATTTTTATTTTTTTTATAATCTCTATATTTTATTGCCCTTTTAAAATCACGAGACTAAGCAAAGAAAAGTCAGGACTTGTTTTGTTTATCTGCTCTGTTCAACGACTGGCCTGCTGCACTTCCAGTTCCCCCCAACTCCTATTTGGAAGTGGACACTAGACATTTTTCCCACTTGTGACCAAAACTGCAGGAACCTCAACCTGTTTTCAATTACCCTGTTGAATGTCGCATGGTTACCTCCCTTTTTGCATGGGAGGAAACATAAGTAATGCTTTCCAATTCTAGGGTGGCTCTTAGTCCCTCTGAAAGCAGCTGACATACATTCCAGCATAGGGTGGGTCCCCCCAAAGGGTGATTGAGGATAGAGTGTGGAACCAGAGACAAGGGAGCAAACTAAACAGGCACCCACAGGGTTAGGATCCCTCCTTACAGGTGGGGATCAGGGGTGTCTAATATACCATGATGAGGGCATTCTAACACTGGGTTCTCAGTGGCTGAAGAACAGGATAAGCCAGAGGGGCAAAGACTTTGAGCCATACCAAATGGCAGGGCTGAACAGGTGGTTATTCAAACCTTTAGTACGTATAAACCCACCTGGAGGATTATTAAAACACAGATCCCTGGGCTCAACCTCTGTACTGCCTGCCTGGAACAGGGAGTTCGTAGTTGACCACAGTCTAGAGTACAAAAGGGTCCGAAGCCAAGAAGAAGCTCATAGAGCAGGCAGAGCATCCAGATTAAGTGATTTAAGATCCTCATTATCTTTCCTGTTGGGCTCCTACTTCTGGCAGGCCTGACCCTGTATGAAAATAGACCTCAGTGCCCTGCTTGGTCTCATCACATCAGTTCTCACCTACTTGCACATTTTGGGACCCACATTTGGCTTCTTGCCCCATTCTGACTCTTCCTGGCTTCTAACAGTCCATCTTCCCTGTTAAAATCTTGCCATCCTCTTGAATCTGACATTAGATACCACTCCGGTTTTGACTTTTGCTGCCCTCTCTCCCCACTATCAATACAGTGATGATTTGCAAACTCCCTCCAGCCACCCTGCCTTTTGCCAGCCTGGATAGGTAAACATGGTCCCTGGTCCAGGTCAGCCCCAGGTCCTCGCATTCTTGGACCTTGGCATAGGCTCTATGCGCATGAACTCTGTGGGATTTTTCCAGTTCCAGGGGAGAATTCACATACTCATGAAGGAAAGAGCAAGTGGGGTGTGTATAGAAGGAGAAAGGAGAGTTGGCAGATAAGGAGTAGTAGCCAGAGAGAAGGGTCCACATTTTAAGGTCAGTGATAACATCCTCCCTTTCAGTCAGAATATTTCCTAAGCCCAACTACTCTGTTGGGAAGGGAGAGACTGATTGTTCCTGGAGTCAAATAAAGGCTTTGACGTCAATCATTAGCCAGGCCTAGTCTCCTCCATCTTGATGGAACCATATGGGAAGGCAGAATCTGAAGCACAACTGAAATATAAAAGAAAGTCTGACAAGTTGACCATTAGTGGAAGAACTTCATTTCCCTGGACTGGACCAGGGACGGGCTATGGGAGTCTCACTCTTGCTGAGCTTCACCTGTAGCTCCAAAGCCTTTGGCATTTAGAACCAGTAGGAACTCTGAAGTCTAATCTCCACTAGACTCCACACAATCCCCAACTGGCTTTGTGATCGAAGAACAAATCACGTCCCATGCAAAAACCCATCTACTAAACACTCCACTGCAGTGTCACTGATAGAAAACAAATCTGATGCTCTAGGGAATTATGCAATTTATTTTCTCTCATTCTCAATCTCCCTCTGTCTCTCTCTCTCCCTTTCTCTCTCTCTCTCTCTCTCTCACACACACACACACACACAACTTTAAACTGCCTAAGAGCAAGAACTATTCCTTACTCGACATACTGTATGTTCCACAACGTCTGGAGAATACTTTGTACACAGTAAGCCTTCCAAAAGTGTGCTAATGAGCAGGATTCACTATATTAAAATAAGGAGTAATATTGATAATCTGACATATGGGAGAATCCATGAAGGATGCCAAGTACAAATATCTCCAGGGTCTCTCTCATGAGAATGTCCACCTGCCCTCACAGGCTCAAATTAATCAAGCAAAGGAACCAAAAGAGAGTTTTCAAGCCTTGTATCTCCTTAGTCATACCTTTTCCTCAGTTTACATGGTGGTGAGCATCTATGGCCAATCAGTAGTCACTGGTCATAGTCTAACCCTTGGAGATTTGGGGATTTGTAGCCTAGACTTATAGCTTGATTGGAGAGGGTGGTGGTAGTTAAGCAAGTAAGAATAGGCAAGAATTATCTGTTTTACTCATTCAATCAAACTGTAGAAAAGCCATTCTTTGTTTCACCAAGAACCCCTTGTTGGTAAATATTTGCAGACAGTCTTGGTTTGTGGTCCCTGCTATTTTCTTTGCTTTTCAGGAGTCAACCATAGCAGGTTCCCCCCTCATTGGATATCAGCAAAGACTTTGGGAGAAGACTCATAGGTCTATGACTCTGCCTCCTTTATGTAAGGATAAGCGATCCCTGGAGACATTTTTCATCAGGGCTTGCCCATGATTTGGGCCAAACCCACTGCATTCCAGATTCCTAAGGCTTAGCTGAAAACCTTATGGGAATAGAAAGCCCTCTAAGCGGGAAAGAAGCAACATCCTCACCCTAAAATGTTATTGTCTTTCCTGGTAAATTATTCTCTGATAACTTGTCTTCTGTGAATAGAGAAGTAGATTACTTCTCCCAGAAAAACATTTATTCAAAGTGTGATGGGGTTAAAAAAAAAAAAAAAGTTGAAGAGTAAAGCCAGTCTTCTGATTCCCTAATTTTTTGTGTCCCATAAACAATTTGAGGAAACCACATATCACATTTTCCCAGGGAGAAAAGTGCCTGCCATTTTGGCAAATCAGGTGTGATATGATCTCAGAGAGAGGAGAAAGTTGCCTTGTCTTGGGTTAAAGGCCATAAGGCCAAACATAAAACAAAGCTTCTGCATTGTTGAGCTGCATGGCCACCCAAAAATCCCAAAGAATGAACTTTTAACTTTCTCAGTGGAAAGACAACCACAAGAAGTTTGGCAGTTCATAGAGAAAGTTCCTTCGTGAATGTGTGACCTTTACAGCATTTCATCTTTATACAGAATTAACCCAGGACCTAAAAGATGTGTGTCTTTTCCTGTTCTGTTTTAATGGCAGACTCAGAACACAGGGTACAGTTTTGCTTCTGTCTTTAGAGCTGTCCTTGTCTTGCCCTCCAAGGCCTGCAGCCAGCTGAGCATTTTTGGCCAGACAGAAACATTCTCCAATCCCAAGAATGCCCAGGAACCAACAGGCCTAGGTGGTTCCTAAGCTTATTTCCTGTGTTCAGATTCTGGAGTAGAATCCCAGTTTGGCCTTGCTACAGAGACTGGAAGGTAGGAAAGGTAAGAAATTCTCTAAAATGTTTCCAAGTTTTCTGTTTGCTGGATAGACAACAAACCAATAACTTTGGAGGAGCTAGACTGCTGGCAGCTATTTTCCAAGAATTTCCAAAGAACTATGCATGGCCTAAGGGAAGGAGGTAGCAGGGATAGAGCAAGAAAGGAAGCAAAGTTTAAAAAAAAAAAAAAGATTTATTGGTGCCCTGTGGCGACTTAAGGTCGGAGTGGACAGCACAGCTAAAATGTATCTTGCTACTGCACTAGGGCAATGAGCCGAGGGTGGTACCAATGAGAGCTGCAAAGGGTGGCCATTTCACTGGAGAAGCCGACTCTAGGCAAAGGCTATTGGTACTGAGAAACTGCTCCAGCAGCTTGCCAGGCTATATGCTGTTTGTTTTCAACAGGACTCTGTGTGTGTGTGTGTGTGAGAGAGAGAGAGAGAGAGAGAGAGAGAGAGAGTCAATGAGCGAGACAGAGAGAGAAATGGAAATAGGATGGAATAGGATACTATTAGAGGAGAAGGATACTATAGGTTACTATTAGAGGAGAAGTTAAAGATTGAGGAAGTCCTCTGTTCTCTCTAATTAGAAGAGGAAGAGTCACTATAATACATCAGGAAAATGAGAAGTCAAACTTTTTTTTAAAGATTTTATTTATTTGACAGAGAGAGAGTGAGAGAGCACAAGTAGGGGGAGCTGCAGAGGGAGAGGGAGAAGCAGGCTTCCTGCTGAGCAGGGAGCCTGATGTGGGGCTGGATCCCAGGACCCTGAGATCATGACCTGAACTGAAGGCAGGCGCTTAACCGACTGAGCCACACCAGGTGCCTCAAGAAGTCAAACTTTGGAGAAGGCAAGAGGGAATCAAAACCAGAGATGGGACGATGATGAATGAAAGAAACTGGCATAGAAGTGAAGTTCTTTCTTAGAGATATACAACTGACCCGAGCCTCATTCCCGCTAAAGCTAATGTTCCTCCCTTACTTGAAGACAACTCAGGAGTCTCTGCCTGGCAAGATAACATGGTCTCTGTCAGGATCTAGCCCATCTCGCCTCATGGCCACCAGAGAGTCAAGTTGCAACCTAACCTGGCCAGGAAAGGGCTAAATCTGCACTGAGAGGAAAGAGACCCTACCCCAAAGGGCTGCAGGTCCCAGACAACACGTGGCAGCAGGAGTCAGTCAACTTTAACTGGGACCAGATCCTGAGAGAGCCACATCGAGGAGAGTGGAATACGAATTTGAATAAGGGAGAGATCATTGCTATGAAAGCACTGTCTTTGACACAGGATTTATCAACCCTGGTGAGCCCCCAAGCTGATGGGGTTAACATTCTGCTAGAACAGCTCTTGGAAACTAGGTAAAAGCAATGTTTTGCAATAACTAAAACAGAAAAGCCAGACTACCGTGATATATCATGGAAGAAGAGATCTAAGTTTCAAAGAGGCGGGCATGAGGCGGAGCAGACAATGAAGCCGGAAAACATAAGAGCAGACTATGTTCTGCAGGTGGCCAGGAGGACACTGCATTCACCAGAGTGTTGAGAAATGTACCAGGTAGAGCAGCAGCGAGAAGCTTAGTGGTGACTGTCCTCTTTCGGCCGGGCTGACCAGAGCAGATGCGGCTACAGAACTGGGCCCCCTGAAAGCAATGGAGATGATAGGAAATAATAGACATAAGAGAGGCCTAATAGTAGCACTTAACAGACCAGAAACGGGATGAGTGCAGTAATTGTCTTGAACAGCAAAATTGGAAGGGCAGCCGGGATGCCAAACAGGGAGGGAGCTATGGAATGGTTAATAGAACAGTGACTCCCTAAGGGCAAGAAAGATATGTTGTCAATGCAAATATTTCTCAATCTGTATTGTTGAAAGAAACCAGGACTGGATGATCAGGAAGCTAAGGGCAACCACCTAATAAAAGGCCGTGATCTCTTGCCCAGTTTCCAGAGCTAAGCCAGTTTTCAGATCTTCTACCTTTTGACTGCAGGAAAGGCCAGGTACCCAAACAGAATGCTCCTGCAATGCCTCAGTAAGTGTATGAGGTGCCAATTACCTCAGTCTTCCCTACAGGGTCTTATGGCCATTTACTCTAACCCTTTGGAGACTGATGGATACAGAGTCATTCACCATTGTTCCTGTGGCTGCATGGGGACCTCTGATGTCTAGCTGATGGAGGAGAAAAAAAAAAAAGCCAAACTTTGTTCACAGGTGGGTCAACCTGATGATAAATGCAAACTAGAAATGGACTCTAGGGTTCTCAGTCCCATTCAAGATTTATCCTGAGAGATGGTAGTGAGAGGACATCCTCCCAATGGACTTCAGGAGATGCACCTGGTCCCTCACTTTGTGAAATACATACAAACTTATATGGTCTATATCCTGGTCAATAACCTGGCTGGTTGGTTGGTGACCTGAAAGGAGAAAGATTAAAAGATGAGGGACAAGGCAGTCTGGCGAAGAAGAATATGGAACCGGGCATGAAGTGCAGAGATTTCTGGGTCCCATGTTAATCCCACCAAAAAGCACTCACCAGGGACGAGGCACTTTACAGTCAAGTAGACAGAATGACTTGGCCAGTTGATGTCAGACAGCCTCTCTCATTAACCACCCCAGTGCTGGTACAACAAGCATGTCAACAGCAGTCAGGGTGGCAGGGATGGAGGCTATGCATAAATCCAGCTTGCAATAAAAGCTGACCTATCTCCTATTGCTGCTGAATGTCCAGCTATAGGAACAGAGGTCATTGCCACGCCCCTGGTATATAGAAGCATTTTTCAAAGAGACTAACTAATTACATTGAAGTCAGTAATCTATCTTGAATGAAAGCAGCACATACTCAAGGTAGGGATTTGCCTTTCCTGCCTGTAGACCCTCATCCAGCATCACTGTCTGAGGGCTTGCCTCATGTTTAGCTCACTAACACAGGATCCCCCACACTATCCCATCATACCAAGGAGCTCACTTAAAACAGAAGAGGAACAGTAACAAGCATGTGATCATGGGATTCGCTGGTCTTGCCACATACTGTACCACCCAGAAGCTTTTGATTTTACAGGGTGAAGAAACAGCCTTTTGAGGGTACTGCTGAAGAGCATTATGGTTTATGCTTAAGGGTGGGGTATTATCCTTCAGGATGCAGTGAACCCCCTTAATCAATAAGTAGTATATGGTACTGTGTCCTCTCTATATAGAATATATGGTTCAGGATAAAAGTATGGTAGTTCCACTTACCATACCACCCAATGATCTACGCAGGAAAGATATGCCCTCCATAAATTCCTGGCTCTGAGGATATAGAGATTCTGGCTCCAAGAACATAAATACTTCCACCAGGGACACTGCAGGAATCCCACTAAACTTTAAGCTAAGGCTGCTACCCAGACACTTTGGACTTCTTGTGCCAAGAGATCAACAGGCAAGGAAAGACATCATCTTTGCAGGGACAACTGACCATGATCATCAGAAGAAGGTTGGGCTGTTGTTACACAATGAAGACAGAGAAGACTATGTTTGGCAATGAGAAGGAGCTCTGGGGCTTCTCTTGGTAATCCCCTAACCAATTGTAATGGTAAATGGACAAGAGCGGAGTCATGGCTTGAGAAGAGCATGATGGCCAGGAGCTCACCTCCTTCAAGGCTGAGGATCTGGGTCACCCACCAGGTATCCCCCTGGACCAGCAGAACTTATAACTAAGGGGGAGGTGAATCTACAATGAGTTGTAGAGGAAGGATTTGATGGAGCGTCAGGTGTCCCTGAGAGCAGGTGCATCGATGAACACTATAATTTCTCCCATTAAACTTCCTTTTGTACATTTCCCTAGGAAACGAGGTTGACCAGAATTCTAGCAGATCTGTTCCCGGATAGGATGACTTTTTTTATAAGAAACATGTGGGTCCAAGAGATGCAAGGAGTGACTTCAGTGGATGCTGTGATACGCTACCTGATTCCCCACTTCAGTTCTGAGGATTCATTCCCCCAGTTGCCAGGATCATTAGCTGCTGAAAGCTAGCAGTTGAGTCTTTCTACAAGAATCATCCCTAGTCAAGGGAGACGCCTCACCTAAGGTCATGCCTGCTCCCTCCCTTCAGGAGGCACCTGCAGCCAGTGAGTGGCCAGGGTCCAAAGGCTTAGCCCCTGCACCTCAGTTTGGGATAATTGTAAAGGGACCTTCAAACTCCAGATCTCCCCATGATCAGCTGAGGTCATTGTTGTAATACATCATAGCTCACCTTCTTCCTCTGCCCAGCCCTTCAACTCACTCTCTCACAGATATTGAGGGCACTCCCTAGTAAATTTCCTACACACAAATCTCTAGCTCGGAGTCTATTTCCTTGGGGCATGATCTGAAACAATAGGTGAAAAAATCCTAAAAAACATTCACACACAGAAATATTGACCCCATGGTCTCACATTCAAGACAGTCTAAGGAAATAATGAGAGAGGAAATCAGAGTTTTGAGTTTGCTGTTGTGGCATTATAGTTTTAAAAACTATAAAGCACCTACACGTTCAATAAGAGGGAATAACTAAAATAATGACCTAGAATTCTTCACAGCCATGACAATTCATAGTTTTGAAACATGTAGTGATGTGGGAAAGTATTCACGATATAACAAGTGAAAACAGCAGGATACAGAACTCTAAAACTATAAATGGTCCACAAAAAATCACTTAAAGAACTATAAAGTGTAAGAGAAATTCAATGACCCAGAGGTGAATGTAAGAGGAAAGTCCAAGAAAACAGTCAAATTTCGTTTGAGTAAAAATTCTATCTCACAGCCAGGCCGATTTTTAGATAAAATAAAATAACAGTGAGATCTCTAGCACTGGATATTTCAAGAAAGGCATAAATGATCTCTTGGCAAGCTTGATGCAGAGTGGAATTTAGTATTAATTTACAATTTTAAGGTACCTTTCGGCCGTCTGGAATTCCATTCCACAGTGGCTAAGTGTCTTAGAGATGTGTGGTTTTAGTCTGCTTTCCTTTGCTTTCTTGTCATTTGCTTCGCTTTGGTTGATTTTTCTTAGTTAACAACTTCACTCTTGAAGATGTCTGGTTTCTTTGGCTTACTTTGACAATTCAGGGAGGAGGAATTTGCTTGATCATTCCCACCTCAAAATCCTAAAATCCTCAGGCCTTCATCACAAGCATTAGAGGAAAAGAATTCAAATAAAAGAAACTCATTTAGATGACACCACCAAGAATTTCTAGGCAATAGGAAGGAGTAACCCAGCCCTAATACTAAGGGGGAGGGAATGCTTTTTAAAAGTAAGGTTTTATATTTGGATAAACTAATGGTGATGCGAAGTTATGCTTCGTGTGCAAACCGTCCCCTGTGCATACGTGCTCACTCTCAGCAGAGCCCAAACACACCAAATCTGTTCAAAGAATCTGACCCCGTTCCTCCCGCCAAACCCCTGACATTTTCTAGGTTGGAATAAAAATCAAGCATTCTCATTTTCCCAGGTCCTTACCCCCACCCCCAAGATAGTTTAAACACCTGGATGGGCAATTGGAAGGCTTTATGGAGTGAGATTTAAGACAGACACACCATCCCCCACCACTACTCCACACTTCAGGAAAGACACTATGTGCTGAGGAAGGAGGAGACTCCAGTCATGCTCCAAGGACAGATGAGCCCTTTGTGGGTCTTCTGTGTGCCCTCCCTTCAGTGAGAAGTGTCAGGCCCTGTTGCTGCCCTGCCCTTTCAAACCAAGGAGGTCCTGGCCTGGCCATGAGGAGTCCCTCAAAGCAAACGGGACCCATGATTTTGTTCTCAGTAAGTCACCAACGTGTACAGACAGTCTCTCCCTCCCTCTTCACCTGGTTTTTCTCTGCAGTGTGACTAAAAGGCAAGAATATACCAAGAGGGTGGGGCGTCTGGGTGGCTCAGTGGGTTAAGCGTCCTCCTTCGGCTCAGGTCATGATTCCAGGGTTCTGGGATCGAGCCCTGCATCGGGCTCCCTGCTCAGGGGAGGAGCCTGCTTCTCCCACCCCCTCTGCCTGCCTCTCTGCCTACTTGTGCTCTGTCTCTCTCTGTCAAATAAATAAAATCTTAAAAAAAAAAAAAAAGAATATACCAAGGGGAATGGATTGGAGAACTGAAAGGGACAAAGGGATCCTAAAGAGACTGCATGATGACACAAGAAAACTAACAGTAATCAATAAGGGTGGTACAGAGGATTTAATCCCTCTCCACTCTGTCTGTAGAATGGGGGAAATCTCTTTGCTGTAGGACCATTAATTGAAGAAAAGTCCATGTGGAACCAGAACACCTGTGTTTATTCAACAACTATTTTGAAAGCCCATGCTCTAGGTCAGGCCCTCCACTAGGTGCTAAAGATACGTAGACCTAGACGGTGCCCTCATGGAACTTATATTCTAGCGGCTCAGAGATTTATCAGGAGACTCCATCCTGAGGTCTTGGGATCGAGCCCCACATCGGGCTCCCTGCTTGGCGGGAAGCCTGGGCTTCTCCCTCTCCCACTCCCCCTGCTTGTGCTCCTTTTCTCGCTGTGTCTCTCTCTGTCAAATAAATAAATAAAAGATTTAAAAAAAAAAAAAAAAAGGAGACCGTCTCCAAACCTAGCCGCCTGCACACCACAGACAGAGCCGTGCTGTGGGCTCATCCGTCCCTTAGATGCTCCCAGGAGTGCTGAGAAAGGGAAACACCAGCCAGAACCATCCCGAGAAAAGGATTACCTGGAACTCAAGAAAATCTACAGAGCTGCACCTGTTTCCCTCCCCTCCACCGCCGCCAAGCAGGAAGACAAGACTGAACTTGGAGAGAGCAGATGTTCAGACGCCAAAGGAGTGCCAAAGCCTCGGTGGGAGCGTCAGCCCTGGGTGCTAGGGCGGCCCTGGGCAAAACTGCACAAGAGGCAAAGTTGTAACCCTCCCAGCTTCACCTCATTATCGATCTCCCAGACACTACCTCCACTGTCAGCTGCCTTAAATATGCCCCAAATCCTCCAAGAAGCCCAGACATGCCCTAAGACTTGTGTCTGATAAAAAATGCAAATGAGGCTTAACCTCACCAGGGATGCCTCCACAGCCCCTGGCCAATCCTCCATCCAGACCGGCACAAGCGGTGTAATGGGAAAAGCAGGGCTTCGGGGCCAGAGGGACCCGGTTCTCCACCCCAGTTCCACCACTATCTTGTGACTGTGGGCAAGTTACTTAACCTCTTCCAAGCCCCAATATTCATGGCCATAAAATGTGGATAATAATGCCCGTCCAAGTACATTTGGGGAAAGATTAAAAGATAAACGTGCTCTTTATTCCTTATCCTATCCTTCCTCATCTTGTAAGGGAAATCTATAGATTTCAGCAAAAATAAAATAAAATTAAAAATTTGAAATAAATAAACAAAACAAAAGAAAATAGGCATTGACAGAAAGCCCATCCTGAATAGGGAGTCCCACCTGTGGTTTCCTGTTGTTGGTTGCCTTGGCTGGGGAGGGGGCAGAGCCCTGTGCAAAGATCCAGGGGATCACCTTAGCTGGAGGCAGGCCTCTGGGCAAAATGTGTGGAAGAAGCTATCAGTATTATAATCCCCTCTAAGAAAAAGCATGAAAAGCAAAATGTATTCTTGGTTGCTCTAAAAAGCTCTGGGTTCTAAATCGTCTGTCCTGGACATAATGAAAAAAGAAAGATAGGACTTGGCTTTATTTACAGAGGCGAGGTCACTGGGATTCGCCACCTGTTACCTGGCAAAACCTCAGGGCTGGCCTCCCCCCAGTCCTACGCAGTACTCTCTATCAGGCAGGCTGTGCTCGCCCCCAACAGCGGGCTCTTCCCCCAACACTGCCAAGCTTCTGTTTCCCTGCCTCTGTGCCCTTCATCCTGCTCTTCTCTCCATCTAAAAAGCCCTCCTTTCCTGTTTGCCCCCCACCTTCCCCACATACACACCCTCCAGCTCAGATGGACCCTCCCCCAGGCAGGGCAAGGTAATAGAAGCCAGAGTCCAGGGTGCAAGTTTGTGGACCAGGGCCCAGGGGTCTTCTGGAGCCGATCAGGGTGGTGCAGACCTGGGACTTCCTCTGAAATACGGCTCTCAACCAGGGTGCCCTTAGAACCAATTCGGAAGTTTTAAAAAACATATAGATAGCCAGAACCCACCCCAAACCTACTAAATCAGAATACCTTGCAGAAAGGGGCTGCCTGGGTGTCTGTATTTTTAAAAGGCTCCACGCTAGATTCTAATGTGTACCTCTGGCTAAAAACCACTGCTCCCAGATAAGGACTTTTCTATGTAAAAGAAATTGGATGCCATGGTATCCCTTCAAAGACTCTACAAGTAGAGCTGATGGAAAATAACACAAAAAGCAGGTATTGGACAACCTGAACATTTACAAATCAAAGGGGCCAAGTAATAAATAGTTTGGGATGTTCAAAGACCCAGGTAAGAAATCAGGGAAAGGTTTCATTATTTCTCAGGATTTATTGGCTAGCAGAGGGGTGGAAAGGAGTGGGAAATGAAAGTGCCTGGACATGTGTCCTGAAATTAACCAGCCCCTGTAGGTTTATAATGAGCAAAGTAAAAAGAGTAAAGTAAAAATATAATTTGTAAATTTATCTAGGACAGGAGAATTCTCAGGCAATAAGCAAAAAAAAAAAAGTTTGCTTAAGGACAAAAAAATGCAACAACATGACAGCTTATTTTTTTTGTTTTGGAAAGGGTAACTGTATGATAGGAGGAAAGAAACATAGCAGATGTTGCGTTCTTGGACTTGAGTTGCAGCATTTATTTAGCACAGCAACTCATGAAATTTTAATTGCCAAAATGGTTCAAGTGGGCAGAGGGAGCAAGTCACGTGGGTTGAATAGTAACAGAAGATTATGAAGGAAAGGTGGGTGACTGGGCAGCAGACTCTGGCAAGTCTCCAGAAAGAAGAGGTGATTAGTGGGGTGTCCTGGGATCTGTGCTTGCTCACTTTAGATTTAATTTTACATCCTAGTTAGCAATGTAGAAAAGAGAACAAAAGACCCCTGAAAGAAATCTGAAGAAGACTTGTAAATGAAGATGTTGGCAAACCCCAGGGAGAAGAGCAAATCGAGATGGATGAGCCCACAAGGTTTAACCTACGGACAAAACAGCAGAAAGCTGAGATTATTTATAAAAAGGCAAACTCGCTCATTGGAGGGACATTAATCGGAACCCCTTATACTGCAGAAACAAAAATGTCCAAAGCGACAGGCCAGGACCCAGGTGAGGGAGGGTCAGCCGGTACAGAAGCCAGCAAGCTGGCCCCAGCCCACCCCTCTGACCCACCCTGCAGATCAGCATCATCCGTAGCCAGAGCACGGACAAAGGCAAAGCATGCTGACTGCGTTGATTACCAGCCATACACGGCTTCTTTCTAGAAAAATAAAATGTGACAAGAAATATCTAATCACAAAATAATCCACTTCAAGATCTCTTTCCCAACTATTGCCATTCTTTGAACAGCATGTGCCAACGGCCAGACTCTATAGAAAGTTTTCATACTTCTACAGCAGCCTGAACTAAGAAGAAAAAAGGGAGTTTGGGTTGGCTGCTGGAGGGGAGAAAGAGATCTCAACAGCCAGCGTATGCTGAAAGCCTGCCTGGGGCATAGCCCTGTGTTAGTTATATAATTTGTAAATTTATATCCTATCCTTACACTTAGGAGCTGGAGAGCTTAAGCAGGTTGAGAGCAAATACACATAGGGCGAGTGCAATCAGCTGTGTTTGAATTTATCCACCAAGCTCCATGTCTGTGCTCTTTCCCTCTGCTGCCCAGTCACCCACTGCTGTCTTTAAGAGGGCTCCTCCCCCGTTTTATTCCTGGCCTCAATTCCACCGGTCTGCCTCTGCTTCTAGAACCTTCAGAGCGTGGGTGGACAATGCTAACACACCGACCCTTTCACTGATGCTCAGCCAATGAGCAAGCCTCTCCTTTATGTATCTGTTGATGGTTCCTGCCAATCTCATGGCCCCTCTGGCTCATTACCAAGCCAGGGAGGACAAAGATCCCCTTCTTCTGGGAGTGACTCTACTCCTTGGAAAGGTTTCATGTAGAATTCAGTGGTTTCTGACTTCTAGCGCGTCGACTTCTGGCCCAGTGGGTCAAGAATCAGGCAGAAGGAAATGAAAAGGAGTGATAATGGCAGTCAGTCACTTAAAAGGACATGAAGGGAAACGTAGGATCCTCTGAGATGGGCAGATGTCAGAGCAGTTAAGAGTGCAAACACTGGAGCTAGAGTGTCTGGGCGTGAATCCTGGCCCCAGCATTTTCTGTGTGAGTTTGAGTAATTATCTCTGCCTCAGTTTCCTCATCAGTAAAATGGGTTGTAGGGAGCATTCAGAGTGAAGCACTTAGAAATGCTCCATAGATGTTAGAAAAACAAAAGTGGAGCAGAGGTGAGGATTCCAGAAGTCTCAAAATACATTCTCAACATCCCTAGATGGAGAATGTTCATAGACTTATCTTCCTTGTTTACTTCTGCAGGGACTAGTCCATGTTCCTCCTCTTTTGTGTAGAGCAATAGACCTCTCAAGTTGTTCTTGCAACTATTTATCCCAAGTGACATGGAAAATAACAAGCAAACCAAGTGCGCCCTGAAGCTGGGTGGAGTTGTGGCTGGGGATGAAGGAGAAATTACCATGAAGCTGGATCCGCAAAAGTCCAATCAACATTTCCAGCACTAACAGATGCTTCTTGCTGACTTTAGATAAGTCTTTTCTATCTTGGATCACCTGAGCAAACTGAGAAGCGGTTGAGATTAAAAATTTCGATCTGAACACAGGGTACCTGAGCCCAAGCCATAAAACAGATGAACAAGTCCGACCCTCCTGCCAGTCCCTCTTCTTAGCACATCTCACCATCATTCAAAACCCCTCAACTGTGACAGCTATTGCTGTTTCTGCCCCTAAGGAGAGAGGACTGGACGAGGGCCCCGCTTTCTGAAAGGGTTTCCTAGCACACAGCCTCCAACAGGAGCAATAGAAAAGGCAGGGAACAGGGAAATGATAATATGCACTGTTTTACTGCAGCTACTGGCCCCAAAGGCAGCTTTGGAGGCCATCTTTGGATTTCTTGAGATTTTCCAGTATCTAGAACATAGTACGTTCTCAAAACAAATCTACAGAATGAAAAAAACTCGAAGAATGCATGCAAGGGGTGGCCGGGTCCCTGTAGGTCCTCTCCCAGAGGAAATAGGGAAAAAGCATTTTGCTAAACAGAGCACGCAATGGTAAGAGGCATCCCAGTTTGGGAGGGAGAGAACCAGACTTGGCGCCCAGCCTCTAGACTAGTGTGTAAAAGGATTTCCCAAAGCTCTAGTTAAAAATGCAAATCCTAGACTAGCTCCACTCCCCAGGAATGGAGATTCTGGGATGGGGCCCAGGAATTTGCTTTTTTCCTAACAAGTTCCACAGGTGATGTCAATGCAGGTGGTCTGTGGTTCACACTTGAAGGAACAACTGTTCTAAGTCCCACTTTACTGGTAGCCTTACCTTGAACTTCTAAGATAATCAGAGCGCTGGCCACATTTTCCCCAGTAGAACTCCTTAACCTCTCGTAAATGAATGGACGCCACAGCCTCCCAGACCTAAATGCAGATAGAAATCTTCGGGACGGGATGACATGTGAACCCACTCGTCAGCAAACAAGTCCCAGGTTGACCAGAAGAGGAGTTTCTGGTAGGGATGAGCGGTTAAGAGAAGGAGAGTGACATTATCCAAACCACAGTCCCTGCCCCAATAACATTCCTGTCACAGGATGTAAGAGCCTTCTGCATAAACTCATGCATCCCTGGGAGAGAAAATTCCTGGAAAACATAGAGGTTTTTAATTGCTTTGTTTTAGAAAGACGACAGGGTCAATCCCTCCATTATTATAAAATATGGGTAAATTGAGAGCTCAGTATCCTGCAGAACACCATAAAAGTTTAATTTTATGTTATTACTGGCTTGATTCTTAATGGCAGACTTTTTAAGAGGAACAGAGTAATAAGGGGCATTCCTCTGAGTACTCCAACGGAGAGAGTGGGACTTCAGAGCTGAGGGATGCTCCACTGGAAAACCCACTGGTCTTGGGAGGGTGTGTCCTTGCAGGCTCAAGTCTCAGACACACAAAACTCAAGAGCTCAGGAAGCAGCCCCTCCCTCACGGAGTTCAGTGTCTCCCCGGGTGCGTGTAAAATGGGTTCTAGGGAGAGAAACCAAACAGGACCGAGGACTAACTGGCAAGCTAAACTCCCCACCTTAATCCCCTGAAGTGAAATGCAATCTGCTCACTGATCCAGGCGAAGGGACCAGAAAGACAATGCTAGGCCCTCACCTGGAAACTGCTGGAATGCAGTCTGGCAGGATAGGGCTCTCCCCTCTGCAGCAACCTGATGCCCTACCCTCTTCCAGACCAAGACTCTTTTCTATCCCATTCTGTTAGATTTTGTTGAGTGCCTACCAGATACTCTGGGAAGTGCAGGGAACGGATCTCTCCAGCCCAGCCTGTGTATACCTGAGGCGTGGCCAGCATCCTACTTGAGATAAAAAGACACCCGTAAAGTCCCCTGTGGGATTTTTAAGGAGCAGTAAATGATCAGAAATTCGAATAGCAAGATCTGAAAGCACTAGCTACTGACAAAGGAATTGTATCCCAAAGTTTTGGGGGTTCTTTTAAATTATTTGTTTAGAGGTCCAACACATTTGTCCAAAGTTATCAATCTTCGTCAAGTATGCAGTCCACACCTAATGGATTCATAGTGCAAGTAAAATTATACATGCGCAAAGAAACAGGGAAAACATATCTGCTACCTGATTATAACTAACTTTATAACTAGAAATTATATTATAACTTTATAAAATAATTGTTAAAAACATTTAAAAGTTATCTTTAGTGACAACAGACTCAGGAAATAATACTTCAATAGAATTTGACGAAAAACAGGAGATTTTTATGGAAAAGTAAGAGGAAACCTGGACTCAGAAGGACTTCAGATTTTTATCTCATATTCTTAAAAAAAAAAAAGATACTTCCTCTTGATAAAAGAGTGCACATTGTAGAAATTTTGAAAATTTTGAAAAACACGTTAAAAATTAAAAGTAAAAAATGTAGGGGCGCCTGGGTGGCTCAGTCGTTAAGCGTTTGCCTTCAGCTCAGGTCATGATCCCAGGGTCCTGGGATCAAGTCCCATGTTGGGCTCCCTGCTCCTCCCTCTCCCACTCTCCCTGCTTGTGTTTCCTCTCTCAATGTCTCTGCCTCTCTGTCAAATAAATAAATAAAATCTTTAAAAAATATATAGATTATTCATGGCCAACAGGATGAAACTGCTGTGAACATTCCACTGTATTTCTGTCCAGGTTTTTTATTCTAAACATATATGCATGTATTTTTTTTAATTGGAAGATACAAACATTTTTATCATCTGCTTTTTCATTTTTTACTATAAAGCTGTCCATTTTATCGCAGTGTCATCAACACTGTATTTATTAGCTTTCTTCTTAATCCTTGCCAAATTGATAAACCAAAAATTGTCTCATCTTAATTTTTATTCATCTGATCACTAGTGAGATTGGCCTTTGCTTTCCTTTGATTTAACGGCCACTTGCATTTTTTCATATATAAATTATCTTTTGTGTCTTCTGCCTGCTTTCGTTTTTATTTTTTTAAAGATCTATTTATTTATTTTAGAAAGAGAAAGAGAGCACACATGTGAGCAGGGGGAGAGGCAAAGAAAGAGGGAGAGAATGTCAAGCAAACTCCCCACTGAACGCAGAGCCTGATGCGGAGCTCGATCCCATGACCCTGAGATCATGACCTGAGCCAAAATCAAGAGTCAAATGCTTAACAGACTGAGCCAACCAGGCACCCCTGCCTACTGTTCTGCTGGAGTATTTACAGGTTTCTTGGAGTTGGAAAGATTATGAAGATATATTAATATCTCCTTGATCATATATGTTACAAATATTTTCACTGTCATTTAATTTTTACTTGGTTCATGGTGTCATTTCATTTCACACTCAATCTTTAATTTGTGTGTCATCAAATCTATCTATATTTTCCTTTTCAGTTTTTCCCTGTTTTTAAGTATAGAAACCATTTCCGCACATGATCCAACATCCAAGGTTCATTTTCTTCAAGTTAGTATGATTCAGTTTTTATATTTTGGAAAAAAATAATGCACTTCCATGATTACAGGGCCAAATTTATAGATTTACGTATACAGGTTTTGCTTCTACCCCTACCTTCCTCACCCCACCCACCCCCATTCCCTGTAAGTATTCATTTTCATTAGTGTCTTGTTTACCTTTTCGGTGCTTCTTTTTGCAAACTTTAAAACAATTATCTATTTGATCCTTCTGGAATTCATACAGGGTGTTGAAAAGGACTGGGGTTTTTTTCCACTCAAGTTTCTAATTGGTTATTACTGAAATCAAAATGTCAGTTTCTGAACATTTATTTTGAATACATTTATCTTGTTGTATTTTTAATAATTTTTCAGTTTGTCATCTTGGGTTTTTAGATAGATGATCACATCACCTTTTTTTATTTATACTGATAATGTCATCCTCTACTTCCAAATAGTATATTCTTGTTCTAGTTCTTATTTTGTTATATCAAAATAAATCACCACTTTTATTTGTAATAAATTTATAATGATAACTTATAATACTACCTATGGGTTTTTTTTATTTTATTGTTATGTTAATCACCATACATTACATCATTAGTTTTTGATGTAGTGTTCCGTGATTCATTGTTTGCGTATAACACCCAGTGCTCCATTCAGTACGTGCCCTCTTTAATACCCATCACCGGGCTAACCCATCCTCCCACCCCCCTCCCCTCTAGAACCCTCAGTTTGTTTTTCAGAGTCCATCATCTCTCATGGTTCGTCTCCCCCTCCGATTTTCCCCCCTTCATTCTTCCCCTCCTGCTACCTTCTTTTTTTTTTTTTCTGAACATATATTGCATTATTTGTTTCAGAGGCACAGATCTGAGATTCAACAGTCTTGCACAATTCACAACGCTCACCATAGCACACACCGTCCCCAGTGTCATAAGTATCTTTTCCAGCTCTCAAAGAATGGCCAGTGCTACCTCTGGAGTTGCTATTGTCATTTCTATCAGTTAGGATGGGCTACATTAGGTTGCATTGTTGTGTTAGTAAACAACCATGAAATCTTAAAAGCTTAGAACCATGAGGTTTTTTTCTCACTCGGAGAAATCATCACCATGGATCATGGGAAGCTCAGTTCCATGCTAGCCAGACTCCAGGACCCATTCTGCCAGAGATGATACAATCGAATGTTGTCAGCTATTGTTCAGGCTGGGGAAAGGAAAGGTGGAAAATTACGCACTGGTTCCCACAGCCTTCTGTCTGGAAGGGACCCACGTCATTTCCAATCACATTTTATCGGCCAAATGAAGTCATATGCCTATGGCTGCCTTTAAAAGAACAAAGAGAGCCCAACCTGGCGATGCACAACAAGGCGGCGGCGCCGCAGATCCCGGACACCCGGCGGGAGCTGGCGGAAACACTGGCAAACTGGGAGAGACAGATCTATGCTTTCGAAGGAAGCTACCTGCAAGACACTCAGATGTATGGCAATATTATTCGTGGCTGGGATCGGTATCTGACCTACCAGAAAGACTCCAATAGCAAAAACGATCGAAGGAACCGGGAGTTTAAGGAAGCTGAGCGGCTCTTCGGTAAATCCTCAGTTACTTCAGCAGCTGCAGTAAGTGCATTGGCAGGAGTTCGGGGTCAGCTCATTGAAAAGAGGGAGCCAGGAAGTGGGACGGGAAGTGATACTTCTCCAGACTTCCACAATCAGGAGAATGAGCCCAGCCAGGAGGACCTGAGGACCTGGACGGATCTGTGCAGGGAGTGAAGCCTCAGAAGGCTGCTGCTTCTACTTCCTCAGGGGGTCATCACGGCAGCCATAAAAAACGAAAGAATAAAAACCGACACAGGATTGATCTGAAGTTAAACAAAAAACCACGAGCTATTAGAAGACTCATTAGTTCAGAAGCTTCCAGGCCGTAGAGCCCTGCTTCCCTGCTCCAACCTCACAAAGATACATATCGCTCACCTGAGTGCGCGGCCATCCACCTCTGCTTTCCCAGACCCAGTACCTGTGACTCTGAATAGTTTGTTCTGAAACGTGGTGACAAGTCATTTCTGTAAGACTACATTGGATCATTTACTGGGTGTCATTTTTAGTAACAGAACTGCAAGAAGACCAAGACATGGTTATAATTCCAGCAAGTTGCTAACTGTGCATTTCTCCCTTCTTGGAATGAATGTGTCCCCCCAAACTGGCTGGCACCAGCTTCATCTGTGATACCCATTGAGAAATGTTCTCTGGTTTTGTTTTATGCTGAAGGTAGAACATAGGTCACGTTTCAGAGGGAGGCTGTAAATATTGGGCATTTTCTTATTTTGTTTGTGTTTTATTATTTTTCTATTGTTTTTACCATCTTCTTTTCTTTGGGGACTTTTTGTAATGCCGTTGTACAGCTCATACCTTCCTGCCGACATATCTGATCATCTGCTTCATGCAATTGCCAATAATCTTCACTGAAAATAATCTGGTTTACCATAAAGAAAATGGGGAACTTGGCTCTGTGTTTTCGCAGGGGGAAGGTAAAGAGGGTTTATTTAATAATTACCTATCTTAAATCTTTCTGCGTTGGAGGCAGTTTTATGTTCAAGGAACAGGAAAGGCTGAAAAACCTAAGTTTAAATCAATCCTTTTAAAATAGATATTTTTATTCTTTTATATAAATAAAATTTTGCAGGTGTTGACTTCTCATGCTTTACTTTTAAACCTGAGATTGTTTTTTCACTTATTTTATTTATTCGTAGTATCATGCCTTATGGAAATTTCTTCCTTTTTCCATTTTTCTTTCTTTGCTGGTATCTGCCTGATTAAACATTGCTCTGAAAACCATTAAGGCATATGGAAAGGCTCAACATTGCACCCAAAGCTGGTAACGTTACGGAGTTCTGGAGCAGAGTGAGAGATAGGATCTGCGAGAACTAGCGATGCCCAGCAGACCCCCTTCCTCACAGGGCCGGCCGGGCTGGGGAACGTGCCGATTTGTTGAACTGTTACCTGCCTCGAGAGTGGTGCTCGACCTCGGCTGCTCATGGGAGTCACCTGGGAAGCTTAAGGACCTACTGATGCCTGGGTCCCAACCCCAGAGACTCCGGCTGGAGGACAGTCTAGTGACTGGGATTTCCGTCCAAAGAGTCCCTGGGATTCTGATAAGAAGCCAGGTTGAGAACCACTGCATGAGGAGTGTTTGACTGAAATCCTATGTTGCGAATCAGTCTAGGGGTTAAGATTTGGGGCCCCATCTTTCCTTTGATGCTGTCTAGTCATAGTCCTCGACTTAGGCCCATATCTTTGTTAGAGCAAATATGTTCCATTGTGATAATATTGGTAGAGCTGAATACGGATGGCATCTGTTAGCAAAACGAGTCTACCTTGTCAGATGTGCAAAAGCTTTCACTCTTGTTCTCAAATAAACTTTTTTTTTAAATAAATAAATAAAAGAACAAAGAAATTCTATCCTACAGTTTGCCTAGAAGAAAACAACTTGGAAATATGGATGGACAGGGCGCCTGGGTGGTTAAGCGTCTGCCTTCGGCTCAGGTCATGATCCCGGGGTCCTGGGATCGAGTCCCGCATCGGGCTCCCCACTCTGCGGGGAGCCTGCTTCTCCCTCTGCCTCTCTCTCTCTCTCTCTCATGAATAAATAAATAAAATCTTTAAAAAAAAAAAAAAGAAAGAAATATGGATGGACAGCACTAACTACTATGTCAATCTAAACACACACATCTATTTACACACCCACAAATGTACATGAATAGGTTCTTCACCGTTGATAGTTTTTAAGATATCTTGGGGTTTTGGCAGTGACAGAAGTGATCCGTGTTAATTGTACTAACTAGATGATTTTTTTTTTTTTTTAAAGAGAGACAGTGTGAGTGGGGAGGGGCAGAGGGAGAGGAGAGAGAATCTTAAGCAGGCTCCTTGCTCAGCGCAGAGCCCTACACGGGGCTTGATCTCATGACTCCAAGATCATGACCTGAGTCAAAATCAAGAGTCGGATGCTCAACCGAGCCACCCAGGCACCTCCTAACTAGATGATCTTTAATAACTCTCTAATCCAATAATCCTAACCTTCCAGTTCAAAGATTGAATTTTTTAAATTTATGAATTGTTAGGGCTTTGACTTACTTCTTTCCTTCTCCTTAGTCTAAATTAATTAAGGTTTACTGTGATTTGCTGGTGGCTGATTTCCAGATTTAGGTTCATAATCATGTACAGTGTAGTTAGTAATTTAATTATAAATGCAAGTAATCCCTAAGAGGCCACAGTTTACTTTCAAATCTTACTAATTTCAGGAAATTTGGGTAATTCATACTCTAGAAAAGTCCTTACCTTATAACACTGATCAATAAGGAGATGGCCACATATTCATAAATGTCAAGTAATTACTAAATAATTTGGCCTGCTAAATTGTGTCTAAAATCAAAGGTATCATCAAATCTTTCCTCATTTGAGGTTAATTGCATTTCTTATATAAGGCAACTGGTTACCATGAAGAAAGTGGAGTCATTCAATCCTCACCATCCCAAACCAAACAGGAATCTTCCATTTCCATGGCCTCCTTCACACCCGTGTGGTTGGCATGCCTAAGACTTGAAATCACATAGAAATTCTCTTCCGAATCCCCAAAACATGTCAGTGAACCAAGAGCCTGCAAATATACAGTTATGGTATTAAATCACTGATTAACGACACAGAAAAACTGAGTATTTTTATAGCATGTCCTCCTTAAGAGATTTATCTATTGACATTAAAATCCCTAGTGGGAGTTCTCGTTGGTATGGGCTGTGAGGATTCTGGCTGGAGTACTATGATAATGCACTTATTTACATGAGGAAGATTGGGAGAGAAATATGTGTTCCCCCACCCCCCAAAAAAACTTTGGAATCATGATACATATAATAACACATATAGTACACACACATATGTACATATACATTTTTTAAACATGATCCCGGAGGAGAATGTTCTTTCCCTTGCTGTTCTTCATACTGTCCTATCATAGGAGATCCTCCATGGGGATTTTGAAGTTTGTTTGGGGTGTGGTTAATGTTTTAGTCCATTAAAGTAAGGCACACACTGCTGAGGGAAAATCTAGCACCAAACTACCCTCAAATGGCCCGGCCCCTCCTCTGGTTTATATTAGCCTTAGCAATGAGTTAAGTTAGCATTGTTTAAAAATGGCTATTCTTTGTTCTCCCTTGGAGCGCATTTCTCACTTGCAACCCAACTCCTCTGTGGCAGCTCAGAATTTGACTAATTGAACAAGTGGCCCATTTTGGATGACAATTCTGAGTGCATGCTTCCAACTGTCATAGCGTGTCTTTTATTGTTTTTTTTTTTCCTTCATTGTGTTCTTTCATTGGTGTTTTTGACCTGTGTCCAGAAATGTCTGGTTCATACCATCTTCATTTTATACCTTTTTGTTTCATTTCATTTAAATTTTAGGAAATAATGGATATTTAAAAGACTAAGCATTTAAAGTCAAACAAGGAAAGGGTGGAATTGAACAGAGCATGGGTTGGCCATTTGAGAGTCATGATGAAAAGGACCCCAGAAAATCCTTTCCAGTGTGTTCCGCAGGGATGTCTGCCTGGGTTCCAATACATCAAACATTTTGCTACTCCCAAGCAAGTTCTTGGCCACTCAGAATAAACCACCAAATCTGAGGATATATAATCAAGTGATCTATAATTAATATAGAGTGATATATAATTATTTGATTCACCCTAGATGTAAAACTGTGTCCTTCCTTAATGTGCCCACATGTGTGATAGTGAAAGATAGAACTCTCTCTGTTGTATGAAGAAAAAAGGAACAAACCTAATCACAGGTATAAATATCCTTCTAGAACCACACATTAGATAGTATGTTCCCTGGGACAGTTCCTTGGTTTATTAACAAGCATGGCAAAAGAGAAAAAAGATCTGTGGTCCGGTGGGTAATGCTGGATTAAATAAATTTAAACAATGTTCTTTACGTAGACTTCTCTGTATCTTTAACATGATGCTAATATGCATTTTGAATCTCCAATGCAATCTTAAATATGCATTTAGCTGTTTCCCAAATTTATTTAATCATAGAACCCAATTTTTGAGAAATGTTTTGTAGCACATATTTTGGGAATCTCTATTCTAAAGGAAAGAAAAACTTAAGTGTTTAGTTGAAAAGACAACCTCATTTAAAATTAGCAGATGAAGGGAAGGCCACATTTGGATCCCAGGAAACTAAGACCATATACCTGATATGGAGCCCATCTCCCTATTTGGTCACTAATATAAAGATTTGCCCTTGTAAAGGACTCTCAGCACCTATAAACACCTGTAGTAAATTGACCCTTATAAATTGTCTACCAACTATAATGAAACCAAGTCTTAGAACAAATTCTGTTTCACACACAGACATTTATTAGGTAAATATTTGTTAACAGCTCTTACAGCATGGTAATCTCAGAGAAGTCCCAGTTTTCTGTCTTTTTATTTTTTTTAAAGATTTATTTATTTATTTATTTATTTGAGAGAAAGAGAGTGAGGGGGTGAGGGGAGTTGGGGGGGGGAAGAGCAGAGGAAGAGGGAGAGAGAGAACCTCCAGCAGACTCCCCGTTAAGCACAAAGCCCAACATGGGGCTCTATCTCACGACCCTGAGATCATGACCTGAGCTGAAATCAACAGTCGGACATTCAACCCACTGAGCCACCCTGGTGCCCCTCTGCCTTTTTAGATACTCTCACTACCACCTTGAATGAAGTGGTTCCTCAAGGCAGACCTGACAACATTCCACAGGAAGGATTCTAGAAGCCTCAGAGTCCATATCAGACAACTAGATATCCTTCAACTAAGTGGCTGAATACAGGACAATTTAGGAATCAAGTCTCAGGCACTATCCCTAAGGGAAAGGCAACAGGCTTTGCTGGATTCTTATGCTCTCTTTAGTGAAGGTCATGTTATAGCTCTAAGATTTTGGTTAATCTATATAACTATATTAGTTTTCTAGGACTGCGATAAAAAAAAAAATACTATAGACTGGCAGACTTAAATAGGAGAAATGTATTTTCTCCCAGTTCTAGAGGCGAGGGAGTCCCAAATCAAGCTGTCAGCACATCTGGTTTCTCCTGAGGCCTTTTTCATTGGCATGTAGATGGCCGCCTGCTTGCTACGTCCTCACATGTTCTACCCTCTGTCCATGGACATCCCTGGTGTTCCACTGTGTGTCCAAATTTCCTCTTCTTATAAGGACAACAGTCATATTGGATGAGGGCCCACTCTAATGGCCTCAGTTTAACTTAATCATTTCTTTAAGGGCCCTATCCCCAAATACAGCTACATTCTGAGGTACTAAATGTTAGAGATTCAACATACGAATTTGGGAGAAACATAGTTCAGTCCATAATAATATCCTAAATATTGATTTCATTCAAATGGTGTCTCATATCTAATGTTCATCTTGTTAATTCGTAAATTACTAATTTTCACAGTGAAAACCCATTTCTGATTTTTACTAGGCTAATCAATAGTTTCACTGCTCCTTTGTATCGCTGGCTTCACAATCAGTCAGGAAGAAGGGCATCATCTGATAGAAGCTAGTAGCAAAGGAGACTGGTAAAGTAAGTTTCTGGCTTTTACATTGGGAGGTGGGGACTCATATAACTGGGCTCCTTTTTGCAGTATCTGTATTCCTCTCCATATTACAGCCTACACAGTATGATATTATATGTATGGCAACTTCAACTCTAGAGGCAGCCAATTACCTCAGGAGAGAATCCACATTCAAGGGTTGGTTATACAGCAACATTCAGGAGGCAACAACAAATGCTCCAGCACTGAGCAGTGTCCTTACTGGAGCAACTTGAATGGGGCTTGGCTGTATTTTATTATTTTAAGTGGTTCTCCACCTCCGAGAGATTCTGTGCATTACCTCACAAATAGTTCTTGTAATAAGTCCCTTTTCTGCTTAAAGTAGCCAGAATTAGTTTCTTTGCAGTCAAGTCATCTACCAATCCTTGGATTTCCAGGAAATACATATAGTGTGGTCATCTCCTTTCTCACACAACAATAAATCACAGGTTGACCAGCTGGCCAGCCTATGTTTAGGCACCTTAGCCCTGAAGCAGGGAGGAGGGGCACTAGAGAATCATATTATATCAGAACTGGAATGTACTGTAGCAATCATTTAATATGGATGAAGATCACACCTGTTTTCATCCTTACCACCAAAAGGATATTTTAAAGTAATTCCTGAAATTCATTCTGTAATTTTCAGTCTAAGAATTACTGTTATTTAGATTTAATCTCTAAACCTATCGATGTCAGCCTGGAAGATGAATACAATAGGTGTTCCTAGTTGTTGGGGATGTAACTGAGGAGAGAACAATTTTCTACTTCACTCTAGACTCAAAATCCAAGGTGGTGGAGAGAGTATCAAGAAAACACAGCTGGGGGGTACCTGGGTGGCCAGTTGGTTAAACGTCCAACTCTTGGTTTCGACTCAGGTAATGATCTCAGGGTCATGAGATCGAGCCCTGCGTCTGGCTCTGCAATCAGCACAGAGTCTGCTTGAGATTCTCGCCCTC
This sequence comes from Mirounga angustirostris, assembly GCF_029215605.1. Taxonomy (NCBI): domain Eukaryota; kingdom Metazoa; phylum Chordata; class Mammalia; order Carnivora; family Phocidae; genus Mirounga; species Mirounga angustirostris. Next base: position 63,650,524 of record NW_026991717.1, on the reverse strand, counting down.
TGCCCCTCCCCCCACTCAGGCTCACACGTGCGTGTGCTCTCTCTCTCTCTCTCTCGAATAAATAAATAAAATCTGAAAGAAAAAAAGAAAGAAAGAAAGAAAAGAAAAAATACAGCTGGGTCTTTACTAGAGTCACACCAGGGCCAAGGTGTGCCTACCTGTGCAAACTTTCACCTTGGCAGGGATCCCCCAGCCTCGGCAGTGATTCATTACGGGGTCATCTGGGCATGTCTTGCTATGTCCATCTCTGTTTCAGACAATAACTCAGCTAGGCTTTAGATCAGCAACCTAATAGGTGACAGTGGAAACTCCCCGGGTTGGGGGCCCAAGAGGGGAACAAGATCCTCATGCCTGAACCTGGCCCACATGTCTTCCCCCACCAGGCCGGGCTAGTCAGGAGGAGCTTTGCTGTTTTTTTATTGATGTCATCCGGAGTAATTCATTCCTCTGTATTTGCCATTTAGCCATAACTGTGGTTGGAGGGTTTTTTTTTTTTTCTTTGAGTTTTGTGTGTGTGTTTTAAACCTAAACCGTTCAAAGAAAATATGTGCTGTTCTTGGACCTCTATAAAGCATGTTTTCTGAATTAGATGCATTTTCACAGAGAATTAGTCTTAAAACCCCTATGAGCTTAAAAATAGACCAAGAACTAACCATTTCCTCTCTCTTTGGAATTTAAAGTGCTTTTGTGAGTGGGTATTTGTTTTCCTTTGGGGAGGGGTGCAGAGGGAGTAGCATAATTAAGCAAATCAAGAAAAGAAAGAAAATAATTTAACTATTTCCCATACTATCCATACTTTGAGACTTACTTACATTGACAGTAAAGCTTATCCTGGATATTCATTCATTTATTCATCCACTCTTTCATTCACAAAAGTTGACTGTGTACCTATCAAGTTCAAGGCACTGTGCTAAGAGAAATATGCGGGAAGGAGCCTGGAGCATTTAAGAGCAGGATATTGATATACATACAAGTTGAAGGTACCATGATTTGAGCTTCTGAGATTTTTGTCTAATTAAAGCTCAGGAAAAGTGGCATGTATGGTGTTGGCAAAACTGCCAACAAAAGAGTTCTCAGACAGAACAATCTGCAGTAAATTTCATCAGCCAAGAAACTTCAATTCATTGTACCCATCCCAGGAGAAAGTTAATTACGGCTTTGGTTAATTGCTGTCCTGGCTCTATGGTCTTATCTTAACACAGAAGGCAAGAGAAGGCAAGAAGGAGTTGAAAGAACAATCCTTCCAAAATTCACTGGAGAGAATCAAAAACACAGATGTTCCTCTCTGGGACCCTTGTAACTGGTCAGATCCTCTTACCCAGATCCTAAAAGGGCTTAGCAAAAGCAAAAATGTTAGCTGTGAATGTTAACACATTAATTGGTCTTTCTTCTGTATGGAAAGATCCAAGCCTTTCTGAAGAGAGTCCTTTAAGACTCAGCTTATATCCTCTGTGACCTCTGCACCCCCAAGCCCCCCCACACAACCAAGCCAGCCTAGCCCCTACTCAGCACTCCCAGACATCCTGCCTGTCTTCACAGATCATCCCTTACTATCAGCATTGTTTGTGGGTCCCTCTCCCTCACAGGCCTGGTTGATATACGATGGGTCTTTAGCATGTAGTAGGCACCCAAAAAATGTATTATAATACACAGGTTATGAAATTTTCAGAGCATGTATCTTAGGGAAACATTAAAAAATACTCATGCACATTTAAATAATAAACACTACATTAAAGGTGGTTTGCATCTATAAACAGAAAAAAATCTGGCAAACAGAAAGAACTCTCCTACACTGTTGGTGGAAATGCGAGCTGGTGCAGCCACTCTGGAAAACAGTATGGGGGTTCCTCAAAAAGTTGAAAATAGAGTTACCCTATGATCCAGCAATTGCACTACTGGGTATTTACCCCAAAGATACAAATGTAGTGATCTGAAGGGACACATGCACCCCAATGTTTATAGCAGCAATGTTCACAATAGCCAGACTATGGAAAGAGCCTAGATGTCCATCAACAGACAAATGGATAAAGAAGATGTGAGATATATATATATATATATATATATATATATATATATATATATATATACAATGGAATATTACGCAGCCATCAAAAAAATGAAATCTTGCCATTGGCAACAACGTGGATGGAACTAGAGGGTATTATGCTAAGCAAAATAAGTCAATCAGAGAAAGACATGTATCATATGATTTCACTGATAAGAGGAATTTGAGAAACAAGACAGATGATCATAGGGGAAGGGAGGGGAAAATGAAACAAGACAAAACCAAAGAGGGAGACAAACCATAAGAGACTCTTAATCTTAGGAAACAAACTGAGAGTTGCTGGAGTGGAGGGGGTGAGACGGATGGGGTGGCTGGGTGATAGACATTGGGGAGGGTATTGTGTAAGACTGATGAATCACAGACCTGTACCTCTGAAACAAATAATACATTATATGTTAATAAAAAAAATATTTTTTTAAATCTGGCAAATAGCAAAAAAACAATGACCTGTCTCACAGGGTACATGGAACCCACCACAGCTTCCAAGAGGTAATTAGCCTAAAGGTAACCCTCAACTCTAACACTACAAGTGTGGAGTCTGTTTATTTTTAATAGTGGGGAGCATTTTATTTTTTTTCAAGATTTTATTTATTTGTCAGAGAGAACGAGAGCACAGGCAAGGGGAGTGGCAGACAGGGAGAAGCAAGCTCTCTGCTGAGCAGGGAATCTAAAGCGGGGCTTGATCCCAGGGCCCTGGGATCATGACCTGAGCCGAAGGCAGATGCTTAACTGACTGAGCCACCCAGGAGCCCCATTGGTGGGGAGTATTTTAGAACAGGATGTTGACACACATGCCCACATGCACATTGAAGGCCCCATGATTAGAGATACTGAAATCTTGGATCAATTAAAGCTCTAGTTGTTGGAGTTCACTCTTCAAACTTTCCAACACTGTCACATGTAGAGCACTGGGTGTTATACGCAACTGATGAATTATTGAACTCTACATCTGAAACTAATGATGTACCAAATGTTGGCTAATTGAATTTAAATTTAAAAAAATTTAAAAAAATAAAACATCTCTGTCTTCATGAAAGAAAAAAAAATATGAGGTTATAATCAAAACTTAGACGAGTTAGGGGTGCCTGGGTGGCTCAGTCGGTTAAGCGTCTGCCATCGGCTCAGGTCGTGATCCCGGGGTCCTGGTTTCAAGCCCCACATCGGGCTCCCTGCTCAGCAGGAAGCCTACTTCTCCCTCTCCCTCTCCCTCTCCCACTCCCCCTGCTTGTGTTCCCTATCTCGCTCGCTGTGTCTCTTTCTGTCAAATAAATAAATAAAATCTTTAAAAAAAAAAACGTAGACAAGTTAATCTGAAACATGACTCAGTATATATAATTCTTATTCTGCTATGCTGTAATGAAGTACCAATGGTAAGCAATTCATGTAGATTATTATAATAATTAGCACATCCAAGTCATGCTTTCCTTTCCCCCTCCTGGCTTCATTTTTTTTCTCCAAATCTGTAGACGTGTCAATGTCTACAGTGTTCCTGATACCATGCACTTAACAATGCCTACCACACACACACATGAGCACAGGCACCAAAAGAGGAAAATCCTATGCCCCTTGTTCTGATGATCTTTCACATGGCTGCCTCTGTTGTCATCCTGGGGAGTGCTCCCCATGCTCTCTCCCTCTTCAGTCTCCCTCTTAAGCATCTCCTCCAGGGTAAGAGTCAAGTTAGGTGGGCCTAAAATGTTTATAATTTAGGGAGTCTTATTTAAGAAAAATATCACAAAATTATGAATTCAGAATTAGGTAAAAATGGATGCTCATTTGAAATGAGAACAGTCATAGCAAACTAAAAAATACTTCAAGTAACAAACACCACGGACACCACAAAATCCAGAAAAATTAATAAACTATTTGTATCTTACACTTCTGTAACATTTTCCCACAGACTCCCTCCTGGCTCCATACATTTTTTTTTTTTAAAGATTTTATTTATTTATTTGAGACAGAGAGAATGAGAGACAGAGAGCATGAGAGGGAGGAGGGTCAGAGGGAGAAGCAGACTCCCTGCCGAGCAGGGAGCCCTATGTGGGACTCGATACCGGGACTCCAGGATCATGACCTGAGCCGAAGGCAGTCACTTAACCAACTGAGCCACCCAGGCGCCCGGTGGCTCCATACATTTAAATCTTTGTTTCTGCTCCACTACACACATGCATGCAGGGTCAGACACTGTAGGACACGTATGGCGATGCCACCTCTGGACCTACACCTTCCTGTTAGGACACCAGGCAGGCAACAGGAGTACTCATGGAAGCCATTCCCAGGCCACGATGGCTAGCAATTACTTCAGCACATGTACAAGTGACAGCAAACCATACAAATACATCTTTCTGCTGTGTCCCTTTAGCCAGATCCAAAAACTGCCTGTGGTCACTTTACTCTCCAACATGAGGAGAAGTGTAACAGAGGCAAGTTAGAATGAAAAAGGCTGTGGAGTTTTGGTTAAAATATCTTACTTTTGTACATGTTACCAAACATTTGACCATGTGACCACTTTGCTAGGGCCTCTCTAGGGCCTTGGAAGGAGCCCTGCACAGGAAAAGCCCCTGAAACTAACCCCCCGCAGCTTGTTGGTAAATCCCCATCTCCCCATCTCCCCTTCTCTCACTCCTCCGCCATGGAGTCCAACCCCTACCTACCAGGTTCAACAAGACCCATGAGGCTCAAGGTGCCATGCCTTAGGGAAGGATGGACACACCGACGAGGGAAACAGGAAGGGGAAGCCATACAGATGCCTTCTGCCTTCAAGTCTTGGGACAAAGAGCGAAGGGGGCAGGGGTTAGAATTCTGATGAAAGTCAGGACTTTGAACTCAAGCAAGTGGACTCGAGGTAATTGAATAATGAGCATTTGGCTCATAAAGAGGAGAAGGAGAAGAGAGGGGGAAGAGGAAGGGGAAAGAAAAGAAAATAAGAGAGGAGAGGGGAAGGAAACTAAGAAGAAAGGGAGGAAGAGAAGAGAAAAACAAGAGGTTTCCTTTGTGTACACCTCTTCCCTGGGAAGCAGCCATGTTTATCTTTGTGTCGTAATAACATTTACAAGCTTTCTTCAGACTATACACTCATCCTCTTAAATTAGAAAGAGTGACAGTTCTCTTGGCTCCATTCTACTAAATGCCAGTTGTCATGATCTCACTATTACAAAAGAGAAAAGGGGGAAAAAACCACCTCCCAAGAGATTGGTATCACTTAAAACAAATGCCCAGTGGCCCGGCCATTTGGTCACTGTCCACGTTCCCCAGTGGCATGTGAGTTTTTCATCGAGACCTAAATTGGATGCCAATTTCCATGTCATCATCCATCTTCAAAATTCTTCACACAATAGTTGGAGTTTTCTTTATGTTTGCTTGCCATACTCTTTTAACTGACTCTCATACTTTTCTTCCAGGAAAAAAAAAAAAAAAAAAGATAACAGAAGACTTGGAAAGATCACTTAATCTGGACTGCACATGTGAAGACTGTTCAGAAAATTTGAAAAATTATAATTTATAAATGGGTGGCTTGAAATAGCATGTTGAACCTCAGAGAAGTTAAATTCTGTAGGAGGAATGTGTATAATCAGCATCAGAAACAAACTCCCTCACGGAAATCCTGGAAACTCCATTGTTTCATAGCTTTGCAGTGTCATAGACTTCCTCAGTGACAGGGACCCCTGAAGGTCCCTAAATTCCAGATTAACTACCATCCATGCCATTGGTGAAGACATTCAGGAGACATTTCTCAACCCATCTCAGAAACATTCCAATGTCATAATCTCCACTTTCAGGAAATCATTATTTCCAAAGATACTGCCATTACTCCACATACCTTGTGAAAATAAATAGATCAACACCATTACAATATCAATAAGAAAAACAAGGTACAGAATTAAAGCACATTCTATTCCTCTGCAAGCTAACTTGTCTGTACTTTTTTCAGCCCTTGAACCACCTGTGAGGCTCCCATACCTAACCCAGGTACTCCCTGGACTCTTCAGTTGAGGGCAAAACAACTACACATCTCACTCTACAAAAGATTTGGCTGGTGATGGGCTGATGGATTCTTTCATAGTTCCCAGAGAGCCTGGAAGTCAAATTTCCTCTAGTTCCATAAACCCTGCTCAAGAATCAAAGTGATTCTCCATCGCCTCCTCGGCTGGGTAAATCTGAAGTAATGGTGCATTTCTAAAGCAGGTGGCAATCTCAAGCTCAAGCCAAGATGTAGCGCCCCTCCCAGGAACAGCAGGAAGTGTTACAGAGAAGTCAAGAGAGAGTCAGGGCCTCTGAGGGGAGCAGAGAGAAAAATAGAGGCAGCTTTGGTCAACAAGCTATGTTCAGTGTTTTCTCTATCCTTCCTTCCTCCCTCTTCTCTTCACCTCCTGGGTCTCCCATCTCTCATACCTTGTTCTAAACAGGCAAATTGGAAAGCTCTTCTGCTGATTTTAATACTGAGACATCTTCAAAACCATATGCAGTGAGCCTCGAGCCAGGGAAAGATTGAGCTTGAGGTCAGGGCACCTGGGCTGTTTTCTGGACTTCCACCACCAACAGGCTCTAGGACCTCATTCAGGTCCCCTCCCCTCCTTGAACCAACTTCATCTATTAACTGAGTGGTTGGACTAGCTGGCTATTTCTGGCTTAAAAATTCCCAGATTTTATTTATGGAGGAATTTCAAGTACTGGGAGAGAAAGAAGAAAGTGGAAGGCAGGAGTCTTTGGACTCATTACACTGAGACCATCAGTGATACCCCAGCCCCCTGCCCTTATCTGTAAGGCTGCCTTCAGATATGCGCCCTTCTTGTGAGGTGGCAAAGATAGAAAAGAAAAAGTTCTCACACTGGAACCCAAACCAGCCATACCTATGAATGCTCCAGAAGGACACTGAGATAATAAAGCATAAAAGCTGAATAGAGAATAAGATCTGAGGATCTAATGCATAACATGGTGACTACAGTTGATAATACCGTATTATCTAATTGGCATTTGCTATGAGAGTAGAAAGTAAAGAGTAGAAAGTAAACACAAGAAAGGTAACTATGTGAGCTGATGGATGTGTTGATTAACTTGATGGAGGGAACCCTTTCCCAATGGACGGGTATATTAACTCTGCACATTGCACGTATATTTTGAGTATCTGATCATTTTGTCAGTTTACCTCAATAAAGCTGAAAAAAAAGTCAAAGAGAGAGAAGAACATGAAAGGGAATTTGGAGAGGCTGCTCCAACTTTTCACCATCAACCCAAGTAGCCCTGCACCCCCATCCAGAGGACCAATGGGTCTTTTGTGAAAGACGGCATGGTGGGTGAGGGGTCTATCATTATCTCTGGTAAGAGGAATTCCCTCATTTTCCTTTCTTGCTAACTCTCCACACTTCCATCTCTGGGCCCAGGCTGAGATCTCATCATCTCCTTTTTCCTTCTTCTTGCCCCATGTCCTCGATTTCCCAGCAGGTCCACTTCCCAACTCCTTCACTCATGATCAGCTACTCCTGACTAGCCTTTTCTTTGTGAGCGCCCTGGACTACATCTCAGCGGTAGGTAGTGTTTGCTGCTGGCAAAGGCAAAGGAAGAAAGGATGGCACAACTTCTCCAGAAAACGCTTGAATAATATATGTGAAGAGTCTTTAATATATTTTATCCTGTGACTTGTTCTTCTTTCTCTTATCCAAAAGAAGTCAGAAGAGGTTCTAGCAAAGTATGAGTGAAAAGGCAATCCAGGCAGATGAAAAAACTGCAGGCGTTGTAATATTTGTGGCTCTGAGTAACAGGAAACAGCAACAAATTGGCTTAAATAATCAGCACATATCTAGAGAAATCTGGAGGCAGGCGAGCCTTCAGGGTTGGTAGATTTAGCAACTCAAAAAATGTAGTCTAACATTCAGGTGCCTTCCAGGTCTCTGCTTTTCCTTCCTCAACATTGGTCTCTTGCTGAGTTTGGCTCCCCTAGTGGCCAACAGCGTTTCTCAGCATTCTTGTTCACGTCCAAATGGAGCCCGAGAGAGCCTGATTTCCCAGGGCTTTTTCTGAAAAATAAGAAAGAAGTTTTCCCAGAAGTCTTCAGCAAACTTCTCATTGGCCAGAATTGGGTCACATGGCAATTCCCAAATTAATCACTGTCTGGACAGGAGGAGATGGTAGTGGAGAAGGGAGTTACCCGGAAGCCAACAATTCTACCCCTTCTTACTGAGATCAATTCCCAGAGAGTACTGACTCAATCCTGTGGGGACGGGCGCGAGGTTTGGGAGTCGGTCACCTCGTGCAGCCCAAGGGCTCAAGCATATCCACATGAAATGGTATAGCTGGTTGGGGGAAATGGTGAGTAGTCCAATTCCTTGGCATCATAAATTCACTTGAGCACAAAGGGCCTTGGAAATTCAACTATTAGAGCGCTTCCCAAGCCCAAACCTTTGGGTCCTTACAATAGAGTCCTTATACATAAAAAAATAAAATTTACTTTGAAAAACTAAATAATAAAGAATGTAAGCTGATGTGCTATGGGGTAGAGATAAGCCATGCTTCAAAGAAAGAAGAGAGAGTACAACATAAAGCCACTGTAGAACATCTCATGAAGGAGGCGGATTGGTGTTCGACTGAAGGATAAGAAAAATCTCCTGGTAACTTGCAACTGGCTTTGCCCATCAAGGTAGCTGAACTGAAACAACTTTGAGCTATGAGCTACCGAAAAATATTCAGAGGGAATGAATTTGTGATGTCTTCATTGTAGAGATGCTATGATTTTGGTCTATTCTGGAATTGCTGCTCACTTCGAAGAAATTTTCCACTGCGGAACATTTCTGATATGTTTTTTGTTGTTGTTAAATCCCTACACAAAATCACAGCCCACCTTGCTGTTCTTTGCTAAACAAAATTTTTTCTCAATTATCCTGCTCTCCTTAATCACATGTAATTTTTAAACTAGCTGTTACTGACAGTCCTTTCCTCCTATTTACTGGCAATGTTTTTAGGTCAATCCCACATCCAATTAGGGGAACTTGGAAAAAGGAAATCCTACAGCAAAATGCCATATGCCTTACAGTTTAATTTTAAATACATAATACTCAAGGATAGCAACTTGGCAAAGAGAGAACTGGACCCTTTCGCTGGAAGACCCATCACTCGGGTCCATGTCAGATTACTGGCCTGAAATCCCAGCATTTGTAAATACAGACCCAAGAGGGATGATAACCCTCCATTTAAAGGTGGAGGTTTTCTTTCCCCTTTTTTCCATTGCTGCTTCTCTCAAAGCTTCCCTGAGGTATTTACGTTTCCGGGGAATATTTTCAGCATACACTGACCAGGTGGAATGTGGGTTAAGTTTCTAACGCTGCCCAAACACCCCCTCCACTGTGATCAGTCCTTTCCACCAGAAAAACTAGAGTGCTGTGACTGGGGTAAGGTCTTTGTGTTTGCGCTAAATAACTCCTATACCTCTGTCAGCTTTCTTTGACAAGATAGCTCTTCCCTGCCACTGTACAGATCACCTTCCTATCTGGAAAGCATGTCTGAGGATAAAATTCTTCTCCTTGTTTTGTTAAAAGAAGCCAAGTTCCAAGAAAATCCAGAGGGATTCCCACAGTCCCTTAGTCACGGAAGCAGCTAGCCTGAAGGGGCATTCAAGTGAGCTTCTCTTCTCGCCTATCTATCTCCCCAGGGGAGATGAGCTTTCTACAAAAGGGAAGCTGTATCCTTTTTGTGGGCCTCTTGTGGACCTTACGCCCCCAGCTGATCTGTCTAAAATTAGCAAGTGGGTGAATAAGCAGGGGGCCATCAGCTGGCCATCCCTCCAAAAACTGTGCCTAAGTGCTTGATATGATGAAGAATTAATAGCAAGTGAAAAGAAAAAATTGCCTTTCAAGGAGCACACAGGATGCTAGGGAGAAGGAAGGAGAGGGACATGTATGGCTGCTGACTCTGGAATCTTCGGATCTGTTTGGATGAGTCATTACCGATGACTTCTACAACAGGAATCTGATTTGACTAATTATCCTATAGAAACTTTTGTTTCTGTCTCTCAACATGTGAAATCTATCTGGCTCTCAGGTTTAGTTATTACTTAAGCAACGAACCAACATGTGTCTTAGGAACATACTTGTCATCTTCCAGAAGTACTCGATGTATATTGAGTAACTAGAAAACATTCATGCTGTAATCCACACACACGTGCCCCTTGTCACACAACACTTCCACACAGGAAAAGTGAAACTGCCCTTTGATGAACGCAAACTCGTGGGTGTTTCCAGCAGTTAGGAGTCCTGCCAGGTGTGAGTCCTAAGAAGGAAGGTGAACCCGAGGGCTTTCCCCAGCCTGTGGCTGAGATCCTTATTTGGTAAAGTTACTACCTAGCGTCCTGAGTCTCAAGGCCAGCCTGACAGCGCAGGTCCACAGCAGGGAAAGTGTGGCTGCTGACATCCCAGCCCTAAGAGATGAATGGAATTCCAGGCAGCTGGAGTCACGCTGGCTTGAGACAGTGGTTTGGAGACCAGACTTCCAATGACAGAAGCATTAAGCAGCTGCGCTCATGGTAATTGGTGCACCCACAGAAATGTAACCCACACCTCTGTTTCAGGAGCTGAAAAATGAAAAGAACGTTGAGGGAGGAAAAAAGGAAATAAAATGATAGGTGGAGGGTAATTTATTACTTTATGGGTCTGTTCTGTAAATAGTTTGACCCCAGAGCCAGATGGTTCCGCAAATCCTCCAACCAGGAGTCACGTTAAGAAGCACGAGTGGGCAGAAAAACTGTTTTTCAAGACACAAGCTCAGTTCTGGTTTGAGGGAAGTAGATAGGAGTACGTTTCCTGAACATTCCTGGCTAGAAAGAAGCGGTCTTCGCGCGTCCCCTTCATCAGAATACATCTGCCGCCCCCAAGCGGCCAGCCGTGGAAGCGCGGTAGCAGGGCGAGAGGCGACTTTCGCGGGGACTTGGGCGCCCGGCAGCTGCGGAAAGCGTGCCCCGACGGGCAGCGCGAACGCGGGCTCTGTTCACCGCCCGGCGGGCCGACGCGACCCCGCACTCAGCTCCCTTAGGGCTCGGGCGGGCTCATTCGGTTTTACAAACAGGCTCAGTCCCCAAGTGTCAGCCGTCGCCCAGGTATTCAAGGAGATGGGTTTGCTTGAAAGTCCCCCTAAGGGTCTGGGGGGCTAAAGCCTCGTCGCCGCTCGGGTTGCCCACACTGACTCCGGGGCCGAAGCGCTGATCGCGGGTGCGCCAAGGCTGCGTGGGCGGGCACCTATTTTTCAGAGACTTTCCACCGCTCTTCGCCCGAACCCCCCCCGCCCCCCACTCTCTAGCTGAAAAGTTATGCGCCGGGCAGCGGGGGGCGGAGAGAGGAACCCAGACTGCCCCCCCGCGTCCTGCCCGGCCGCCTCCCATTGGCCAGAGGAATCCCCAGGAATGTGAGCGCGCCGTTAAAAGCGCGCCGCTCCGCCGCCTCGCCAGCCACTGCCTCCGAGCCGGCCGCCGAGTCCCCGCTCCCGCGAGCCCTTCCCGCGCAGCCTCCGACTCCCGCCCCGCGCTCTCCGGGACTCGGCGCCCGTCGCTGCGCCCTCGCCGCCACCCTGGGCCGCTGCACCCGAGTGCACCCAGGTAAGGAGTCCCCGGGCGGCCGCCGAGGACCAGTGCTGCCCTGGTCAGCCACCTTGAGCTCCGAGGCTTCAGCCCCTCGGCGGACCCCGGATCTCCTACTCTTCGCCTTCCCCCGTGTCCCTGTCGTCAAAGGGCTCCAGAGCTCTTCTCTCCGGCCTTGGGGTTCATAAACCAACTCGTCAGGACTCCCCAGGATTTTCTTTTATTCTGCCAGCGCTCCCCACACCTTTCTATCAGTCTTCTAGAGGAGAGTCTCTACTTCCCCATGCCTCCCTGCGCCCCCAGACTGCATCTCCTGGTCCTGCTGTTTGCCCTCAGCTTCCCAAGGAAAAGTCCCCAGGTGGTTGGTCTTTGCCCCAGGGCCAACCCCCAACTTTAAAACTACAGTCTCCTCCCCTCGACTCTTTTTCTTCCTGATGCCCTGTCCAAAGTAAATACTGACGCCCCCCCACCCCTGCCCCGTCCAGCAAATGTGGGGCCAGAGGGGGATGCCCCAGGGCCCTGGCCCCAAGCCCAGCCCCCAGGTTGTGCCCACCCTCCCTGCTTGGCTGCCTCTGACCTTGGGCTCTGTGTTTCCTGTTACAGGCTCCCTGCTGGGCACAAACAGCTCCACCATGGGGCTGACCTGGGGACTCAGTGTCCTATTCCTGTTGCATGCATGTGGCTCCAGCCGCATTCCCGGTGAGTCTATGTATACCTTTTGAGAGGAGAGGGAAGATGAGGAGGTCCGGGTTAGCCCGAGGGTGCCTTCCTCCCAGTCTCTCCTCTGCCAGGTGTCTCTCCCCAGAGCCCTGCCGGAACATCAGCAGGCAGTTTCCCTCTGACCCTGGTGTTCGTTCAGTTCTTGCCGTGGTTGCCCAGAGTTTTCGCCCTGTCCTTGAGTTGCCATCCCTGGCCTCAGCCTAGAAAGCTCACTGTGTGTCTTGCTCCTATTGAACAGAGTCTGGGGGAGACAACGGCGTGTTCGACATCTTTGAACTCACCGGGGCTGCCCGTAAGGGCTCCGGGCGCCGCCTCGTGAAGGGTCCTGACCCTTCCAGCCCAGCTTTCCGCATTGAGGATGCCAACCTAATCCCCCCAGTGCCTGATGACAAGTTCCAAGACCTGGTGGATGCTGTGCGGGCAGAGAAAGGCTTCCTTCTCTTGGCTTCCTTGAGGCAGATGAAGAAGACCCGAGGCACGCTGCTGGCCATAGAACGGAAAGACCACTCGGGCCAGGTCTTCAGTGTGGTCTCCAATGGCAAAGCGGGCACCCTGGACCTGAGCCTGACCGTGCAGGGGATGCAACACGTGGTGTCGGTGGAAGAAGCGCTGCTGGCGACCGGCCAGTGGAAGAGCATCACCCTGTTTGTGCAGGAGGACCGGGCCCAGCTGTACATTGGTTGTGAGAAAATGGAGAACGCGGAGCTGGACGTCCCTGTCCAGAGCATCTTCACCAGGGACCTGGCCACCACGGCCAGGCTCCGCGTCGCGAAAGGAGGGGTCAATGACAACTTCCAGGTGAGGCGTCCTCGTTGTTGTTGGGGTTGACTGCTCAGCAGCTGACCTGTCAGGAGGGCTAGAACAGGAGAGGCAGGGTTTCTGGTATGGGAGACCCTGCCCGTGGCCTAAAGCAGTGGTTCTCAGACGTCAGGGAGCATCAGACTCACCTGCAGGGCTTGTTAAAGCACACACCGCTGCACCCCATTCCCGGAGTTGCAGATTCAGTGTGTCTGGGATGGGGCCTGATGATTTGTATTTCTAACAAATTCCAGGTGAAGCTTCTGGTGCTGGTGTTCTGGGGACCGCACTTTGAAAACCACTAAAGGAAACAAGAAATGGTTTTCCTATAGCCACCTGTTCAAGCCTTAGAGACTCCTTATGCTCTTTTCAAGAAAATAACTTATTTCAAAGCATTCTACCAATTGTACTGTAGCTTGAAATGGATACTGCGAGCAGAATAAATACCACTTTGCTATTTGATTCCCCATGGGGATGGAGCTGGTCTCGGGAGCCAGTCTCCGAAGGTGAAAATAGTGATTATTTGCTGCTGCAGCTTCTTCCTCGCTTAAACATCTAGGTTTTTGCAGCTGTGCTTTGAAACTCCCACATCTAACTCTTTGACACTGGAGAGTATCATTTAAGCCTGTCCTTAGTATCCGATTCTATCTCCTGTGTACCCAAGTAGGCTGATAACGGATTTCTTTGTAAAGTACTGAAGACTTGGCAGGAGATCCAATTAAGATTGTGATTGTTTGGCAGTTTACGTTGGTGTGTTATTTTGACATGGTAATCTCTAAAGGGAGCTCTTTCAAACTTTTAGAACGTCCATTGTGTCCTTTTCCTGGCATAAACCGTTTCCCCCACCCATTTCCCCCCAGCACCCCCACCACCACTCTACAAGTAATGTGTGTCCTCTGCCCCCAGGGGGTGCTGCAGAACGTGAGGTTTGTCTTCGGAACCACACCAGAAGCCATCCTCAGGAATAAAGGCTGTTCCAGCGGTGAGTACCCTTCTATTCTGGGGGGCATATGAGGACATTCAGGGGATTCCACCCAAAACAAGCTGACAAACTTAGGGAACCGCGGTTGTGCATAAATTACCCAGGGTAACTTAGTTAAGAGGTGTATAAAAGTGATCTCAAAGGGTGATCCACCTATGTGCCTCCCCTCCCCCTGTGTCCTTCACCCCAGGTATAATGTCTTTCCAGCTAGGAGCTCCAGGGGCTGGCCAGTGAAAACAGCTGTGTTAAGACCTTCCATGACTTTTCTCATGGCATTCCTTTCTTTCTTGGCAGCCACCAATGTCCTTCTCACCCTCGACAACAATGTGGTAAACGGCTCCAGCCCTGCCATCCGCACTAACTACATAGGCCACAAGACGAAGGACCTGCAGGCCATCTGCGGCATCTCCTGTGATGAGCTGTCCAGCATGGTCCTGGAGTTGAGGGGCCTGCGCACCATCGTGACCACGCTCCAGGACAGCATCCGCAAAGTGGTCAGTGGCCTCCACTCCCTAGCCCTTTAGCATGAGCACCTGAAGGTGTATCACAGATGACCCCCAATGAAAATGAAGATGACACTAATGACCTTTCTCCCCCTTCTAGACTGAAGAGAACAAAGAGTTGGCCATTGAGCTGAGGAGGCCTCCCCTCTGCTACCACAATGGAGTTCAGTACAGGAATAACGAGGAGTGGACCGTTGATAGCTGCACGGAGTGCCGCTGTCAGGTGAGGGATCATTCCACTGTCTGAAGCCAGTCTGTAGGGAAATACCAGATGGCCACACAAGCTCTTTCTATGCTCCATAGCCTGATAACCAAAGTGGTTGCTTTTGGGGTTTTTTTTTTTGTTTGTTTCAAGATGCAATTGTGACCTCCCATAAAATCTTGAAACTCTCAAAGTTTTTCAAAGTCTTCATTATTCCTCAGGCTAAGTATCTAAAAGAACAAATCTGCTAAGACATTTGAGTAATTTACCTGCTTTCGTTCAAAGGCTAGGTGTTGAATGTCTGGTAAATAAAACCTGGTCGGAACATTCCTTTTATTTCCCCAACCCTGACTTGCATTCAACAATGACCTCGAGATTCCCTTAATACAGTGCTGCTTGTTCGAATCACTTAGCCCGGACACTGAGGACGTAACTGTCCACTTAGCTCAGAGGGTACCACCTGCAGTGTGTGGATCCCTGGCTCTCCCCAAAGCCAGTACCGGGCGCCTCGGTTTGCCTGATGCACTGAGCAGAGTCCGCTTAAATACAAATCCTGGATTGCTAGATTTGGGAGCCACCTTGATGTCTGTTCGTCTCCAACGTAATATAAAACCAGAACTATCCATGAAGGGGGAAAATGCTCACTGATCTTGTCTCTCTAAAAAGGAAAATTTTTAAATTTAAAAGTCCTGACTGCGTTTGGAGTTCATTTTCAGACACCGATTAAAAGACTTGACTCAAGATGTTTGGTGGTTCCCTTTGGATAAATTCTACATGCTGTCACTTCCACCACTCATGTAGCAATTAAGGACTCTCTAAGGCACTAAAACTGTCTCCACAATATGGTGCCTGCAAATCAGACAGATCTATTCAACTCCTTCCACTGGAGTGTTTACAGCTCTGACCACGTTTCGTCTTGTAATTTGAAATGTTACAGTATATAAACTTCTGCTTACAATATGCTTAGTAACCCATGTCTCCCTCTTGCCCTGCAGAACTCCATTACCATCTGCAAGAAAGTGTCCTGCCCCATCATGCCCTGCTCCAATGCCACGGTCCCTGACGGAGAATGCTGCCCACGGTGTTGGCGTAAGTTCGTAAAACCACATAACCGTTCTTGAGTGACGAGGTCCATTCTCCATACACACAGGACAGCTGAAAGGGGACACTGGAACCCCACCCCCCTTTCCATTGTGTGTTTAAACTCCGTTTCCTGCTGCGCCATCTGGTTAACGGACGGCTTGGCTGCTCTCTAGGCAATAATGATCTTGGCACAGCTTACTGATTTCGACTTGATGCTCGGAGGAAAGGAGAGACGAATGTGTAGCAGCAATAGCTCTAAATGGACTGCTTAGATTTTAACACTATGGCCTAGAGGGAAGAAAAATCTGCTCACCAGATAAATTGACGGTCTGAGCACTTGCACTGAACTTAGTTGGGCCTGAAGGTTACATCCATTTTACCTGCAGGAGTAGGAAGCCTAAGACTAAGAGCAGTTTCCGTTTCGGCAGAAATAAGGCCCTGTATTGTTCCATGGCACCCTATCCCCTGGTTGGTGTTGCCAGTATAAATTATTCACTTTGCTGGGACAATATTGAATGTAGTACGTACAAGTCATGAAATGATTCAGCACACTTAAGACCTGAAGCAGGAAAGTAGCACTCCCCCTACACCTCACACACCCCTACACAACTGGTGGACACAGCCGGTCACAGCTCAGAGTAAGTAGTCTCGTCCAGGGACCGTGCTAGCGCGGTTGGCACTGTGAGGATCGTGCGCGTATCCGCTGCTGCTCAGCTTTCACTTCAGGTGTGGGCGGAAGGGAACTGAGCGAGCCGGGGACCAGCGGAGTCCTGACCTTGAATCCGGGATTGCTAGGAAAACTTCCAACTGCCGGCAAGAGAAACAAGTTCTCTGTCTTGTGTCTGATACAGCTACATGCGATTGCAGTCCTGGGGCCCGGGCAGACGGTAAACAAGCCCATTCTCTTGTGAAAATATGTCCGGAGCAGGCCCCACATGCTAGGGTAAGAGGAGCTGCACACTGATGAGCCTCATGACCGAGTTGGAGGCAGAGCCAGCGGTAGCGAAGCTGCCTTCAACTCATCTGCCAAACACATGGTCTGTGGCTCCCCTGACAGTCCGGAGTGACTCCCATGAGCCGCCTCCACATCTAGTGCTCTGGGAAGCTTGAGACTGGAAATGCGTATCCAGATATCTAAAGTCAGGAAAGGGAAACTCACTTAAAATGCTGAGACAGGAGGCCCCAAACATGTGGGGAGAAGGCGGGGCTGTGCTGAGCCTTCCGTTCCCCCGCTGCTATACATGCAAGGACTTGGGATAGACCCTTCGGCTACTGGCCTAAGACCTATGTGGCTTTTTGCCCTCTGGCAAAGGAAGAAGGTCCTAAAGAGCGCCAGCTACAGAATAGCTTGTCTTCGCTGATCACACGCTAAATGAACCCACTTCCCCTGCAGCCAGCGACTCTGCGGATGACGGCTGGTCCCCATGGTCTGAGTGGACCTCCTGCTCTGCAACCTGTGGCAATGGAATCCAGCAGCGCGGTCGCTCCTGTGACAGTCTCAACAACCGATGCGAGGGCTCCTCCGTCCAGACGCGGACCTGCCATATTCAGGAGTGCGATAAGAGATGTGAGCATCTTGGCCGCTTAGCAGTGCAGAGCACAGACTTGGCCTTGTCCTCAGCCAGACAGCATAGAGATTAAGGGTACAGGTTCTCAACGGTCTGCATCTGAACCCCAGTTCTGCTCACCTCTGCACCCTTGAGCACAACTTCCCTCCCTGAGGCCCTTTCCTCACCTGCAAATTGGGGGGAATAATAGCTTGTGATTGGGTTATCTTGAGGATTTCATTTAGGTAATGCATTCAAAGCGGTTAGCACAGAGCTTGACACCTGGTGAGCACCCTATAACTGTCAGCTTTGTATTTTAGTTAAACAGGATGGCGGCTGGAGCCACTGGTCCCCATGGTCATCTTGTTCCGTGACCTGTGGCGATGGTGTGATCACAAGAATTCGACTCTGCAATTCTCCGAGCCCCCAGATGAACGGGAAGCCATGTGAAGGCGAAGCCCGGGAGACCAAAGCCTGCCAGAAAGACGCGTGCCCCAGTAAGTGAGAGCGGGCCACACAGCTGAGGGCTCAACAGCTCCATGCGGCTATAGGTGTCTGTGGCCTCTAGTTCGGTGGGTCGTGGGGTTGGGGGGGAGGTTACTTCCTAGGGAACAAGTAGAAGCAAAGTCCTGCATGCTCAGCAGCTTCTTTTAATAAAAAACATAAAGGAAACCATTTCAAATTCTCTTCCCAAACATTCTTTCCATGTGTCAGACGAGTGGAGAACAAGTTAGAGTGTTCTGGGACAGGTGAGGTGTTTGAAAATTGGCCTTAACTTGGGCCTGTGCTTCACTTCTTTGCAGTCAATGGAGGCTGGGGTCCCTGGTCACTGTGGGACCTCTGTTCTGTCACCTGTGGAGGAGGGGTGCAGAAACGTAGCCGGCTCTGCAACAACCCCACACCCCAGTTTGGAGGCAAGGACTGTGTCGGTGACGCGACAGAAAACCAGATCTGCAACAAGCAGGACTGCCCAATTGGTGAGTCTTGCAGCCCAGGATAAGAGCACCCTTGGGAGTTCAGGTTTCTTTGTTGTGGTTTCACTGAAAGCCATGGTCAGCATTCGGTGCGGGGGGGATGGGGAGTTCTAGCTCTGAATGGTCCTGTGTGTTCGGACTATAGTATCCGTCTGGCATTTCCGAGTAATCCCAACACGTGAACGGTTACATAGAGCCCACGATGTTGAATGCTTCATTGTCTTGTGACGAGCGGGCCGACAGGAGCCGCTCAGACCAACCGTGTGCCTGTCTCCCTGATCTCAGATGGATGCCTGTCCAATCCCTGCTTTGCTGGGGTCAAGTGCACGAGTTACCCAGACGGCAGCTGGAAGTGCGGTGCCTGCCCCCCGGGCTACAGCGGAAATGGCGTCCAGTGCCAAGACGTGGATGAGGTGAGGACATACTGGCGGCGTTACCAGGCGTCGGGGAAGCAGCTGACCTGGTCCCAGCCCCTTCCCGCAGCGGCGCCACCCACACAGGAGGCACACTGTTGTTTCTCCCACAGTGCAGAGAAGTACCCGATGCCTGCTTCCACCACAGCGGCGAGCACCGGTGTGAGAACACGGACCCCGGCTACAACTGCCTGCCCTGCCCGCCGCGCTTCACGGGCCCGCAGCCCTTCGGCCAGGGTGTGGACTACGCCACCGCCCACAAGCAGGTAGACAGGACTAGACCCCCCGACGGGAGTGGAGCGGGGGCCGAGCGGGGGCCGTGGCCGAAACAGCCGGCCAAGGGAGGCCTGTCCTGTCACAGCCTTCCCAAAAGACGGGCAGGGGGCCGAGCGTACGGCCTAGGGCTTAGAAACGGGCCAGGACAGTCCATTGAAAACCCAGCAGGGGGAGAAATAGCCCCTCACACTAGAAAATGCTGCTCTGGGGACTCAGGGGCGAGCTGATGGGCTTGTACATCCACCGGGGGAGAAGCGGGAGGGACAGAGGTACCCCGCACTCCTCCTCACGGAGCCTCCGTGTCCGTGGAGAGGCGAGGGATGCGGGGACTCTCTCGGAGACTCTGCATTCACTTCGGGACGCTGTGCCCGCAGGTGTGCAAGCCGCGCAACCCCTGCACGGACGGGACGCACGACTGCAACAAGAACGCCAAGTGCAGCTACCTGGGCCACTACAGCGACCCCATGTACCGCTGCGAGTGCCAGCCCGGCTACGCGGGCAATGGCATCATCTGCGGGGAGGACACGGACCTGGACGGATGGCCCAACGAGGACCTGGTGTGCGTGGCCAATGCCACCTACCACTGCAAGAAGGTAGAGCCCGCTTCCCTCGCATGCCTCCCAGAAGAAGGCGTGTCGCCCTGACCCAGGGAAGGGGCTGAGCCATTTTTAATGCTTAAAGTTTGAAAGTGAAAGATGAAATCACACAAAGGCCAAATGGCATGAAGTCTTCACATTTAATCCCCTGGTGCCAAGAACATGAAGAGGGCGGGCCCTGTTGGCCAGTGCACTCCAGAGCAGGTTCCTTCCTCCCGAAAAGTGTTCACGACTCTCCCAAATACCAGCAGGGCAGGACCAGTGCTCCCAGCATATATAAAGCACAGGGTATTTGTACAAACGACATATCCCCCAAGAAAATGCTCAGTTTCGTGTCCTCCCGTGAGAAACCGTAAGATGCCATTGGGGAGCACAGCAGTTCTGGTCCGTGTGGGGCAGCTGGGGGCCGTGCCCCGGGCTCGGGCTGAGCGAGGGGCATGCGGACCGAGCTTTCATGTGCATCCTCTCTTTCCAGGATAACTGCCCCAACCTGCCCAACTCCGGGCAGGAGGACTATGACAAGGACGGGATCGGTGACGCCTGTGATGACGATGATGACAATGATAAAATCCCAGACGACAGGGTAAGGGTGTAGCCCATGCCTCCTCTGTTCCCCTTCTTCGTGCGAGACTCTGACGCAGAGTTACTCGGGGCCGGTTGGAACACCTAGATGTTGCCAAGAGAAGGTTTAAAATGAGGGTTTTGGGTTTTCCTCACAGCCTCCCCCACCCCAGGTTTGAGCAAGAAATGACAACGTATGAACAAACGACACTCAGCTCCCCAGATTTGTTTCACATGCTTCCCTAAATTGCAGTAAAATTTATATCGGACACACTGAGAACTGGGGCGGTGTCCTTCTATGTACATTTCACCGACTTGTAACCCACAGGAATCCATTTTTCATTCGGTAGGCCCTGGCTTTCAATTTCTACAGTGAGGATTAAGTAGAAGATGTTACAGATGGTTGTAGGCTTGAGCTGGTTGCACGGACAGTGTTGTAAAATGCGCCATTCTTTTGCAGGACAACTGCCCCTTCCATTACAACCCAGCCCAGTATGACTATGACCGAGATGACGTGGGAGACCGCTGTGACAACTGCCCCTACAACCACAACCCAGATCAGGCTGACACGGACAATAATGGGGAAGGAGATGCCTGCGCCGCAGACATCGATGGGGACGGTGAGGCCCTCCCTGACGGCAGCAGGCCTGGGGGCAGTGGGGACCATACTCAGCTCTCACCTGAGTTCTCTCCAGCCCTGGCTTTGGGGGTGCAGTTTGTTGAAACCCCAGAGGCTGGAGATTCCAGCCCTGACTGGTCACCTGTTCTCTGTAGGTATCCTCAATGAACGAGACAACTGTCAGTATGTCTACAACGTGGACCAGAGGGACACGGATATGGACGGGGTTGGAGATCAGTGTGACAACTGCCCTCTGGAATACAATCCAGATCAGGTAGGTGGACTCCATTGAGAATCTTCCAGTAGAGTACTGGAATAGCTTTTGCTAGGCCCTTAAAAAAAAAAAAAAAAAAAGGAGTTAGAGTTCAAACTCTTTCATGACCATTGCTCTCAGAGGTCTCAAAGCCAATTGCAATATTTTCATGAGAATGAAATCTTTCATGAGACCTCCTTGCATGAGAGCATCCCAAAAATCCTTAGTGTGACAATCTTTTAACTTCACTCGTCTATCAGGTCTTACCTACCCTGTGTGATCTACCAAATTATACAAAGCAGAAATCTGGTAACTCTAGTTATAGTAATCATTTCTGAGACTAAGATGGAAGGAAAATACTCTCAGGAAAATTAATAACTATCTTCATGGCTAACGATATAATCTGGCTGTAAGAAAACCTCAACCTAAAAATACTTCCAAAAGCTAGAGAAATTCCGGTTTGTCATTCTTCAAAATTATTTGGCATTGCAAACAGATCATTCTCTACCTGTGTGAGGGAGTGCTACATGTAGACATTAGCCAGAACAGGTTCCATGTCTGAAAGTATTTCTTTCCACGTGTAATTGGCCATCATATTTTAGCAATGTAAGTTAAGGCAGGTCTTTTTTTAAAATGCTTTGCTGTAGAAACCTGGAAACCAGCTTTTTAAAAATGGAAATTGTATAAGATCACAGAAATGATAAATCCAGCTTTTCCTCCTAACACTTGTTCTTATGAGGTCCTGGAAAACAAAAGCAACAGGATAAAGAGCTGTGGGCTGTAACAGGAATAGTGGAAGGCTCTGGGATAGCTTTGCTGAGCAAATGGCATTGAGGGTCCTCTGTTTTGAGTTTGAGTGTTACCATAAACTTCATCAATATCATTTATCTCCCTGGAAGAGTTTGTTTTGTTCCTCAGATTATAATATAACTATTCAGGCATTATGTAAATCTTACTTGCAAGAAAAATTCCAGTCTCTGTATAAATAATCTCTGAGCATCCCATGCACACTGAAGAATATGAAAGTACTGAGAAATAGTTTTGAAGAAACTTAGAAGTTTGACTTTACCTGAACCAACAAATAATCCTCATAGACTAGATGTATTAAAACCAAATACAAAAAAAATTTTAAAATCCTTAATCTCCACCATACACATGACCCAATATACACAAAAAACAGTGCCATGTTTCCATGATTTAATGAGCTAGAGTAGAAGTGGACATGTCAACAGTTTTATAACTGGAACCTTCGATGGAAAATAAGACACAAAGAATTTCATTTAATGTTGAGAAATAAGCAGTTAACAGACTGAAATCTTAATGTTTTGATCCATTAAAGTGAGGTACATTAGTGATTGATTTTATTTAGAAAGTTTTATATTTAAAAACTCTAAATATGTTTTAAAATTCATATGAAAACAAGGATCAAGAAAATTTTTTAAGATTTTATTTATTTGAGCAAGGTGAGGGAGGGGCAGAAGGAAGAAGGAGAGGAAACCGGAAAGAATCCCACACAGCCTCTACACTGAGTGTGGAGCCCAACACGGGGCTCAATCCCAGGACCCAGAGATCATGAGCTGACATCAAGAGCCAGATGCTTAACTGACTGAGCCACTCAGGTGCCGCAAGGATCAAGAAAATTTTACTACTACTACTGTTTTGGCAATAGCTTATAGACCTGAAACCCCACTGGCCATATCAAACATGGGAGAGGCTTCCATTAAGTCCTCTTTCCCATTAATGACTTAAACTTCAATTTACCTTCCCTTTCTGTCTCTTTCAGCTCGACTCTGACTCAGACCGCATTGGAGATACCTGTGACAACAATCAGGATATTGATGAAGATGGCCACCAGAACAACCTGGACAACTGTCCCTATGTGCCCAATGCCAACCAGGCTGACCATGACAAAGATGGCAAGGGAGATGCCTGTGACCATGATGATGACAATGATGGCATTCCTGATGATAGGGACAACTGCAGACTCGTGCCCAATCCTGACCAGAAGGATTCTGATGGTGAGTCAGTGAAGCCCCTTTCTAAGAGACCAACACCACGGCTATCTGGATTGAGAAAATAAAAGCAAAACTAAATGCATTTGTGAGGATAAAGAGACAAGATGCCAACTTAGAATAGATAGTCAATTTCTGAGACCAGTCATGTTTCAGAATTTCACTGAACTCTTGCCTTTTTGACCTTAGGTGATGGTCGAGGTGATGCTTGCAAAGATGATTTTGACCATGACAATGTGCCAGACATCGATGACATCTGTCCTGAAAACATTGATATCAGCGAGACTGATTTCCGCCGATTCCAGATGATTCCTCTAGACCCCAAAGGGACATCCCAGAATGACCCTAACTGGGTTGTACGCCATCAGGGTAAAGAACTTGTCCAGACCGTCAACTGTGATCCCGGACTTGCTGTAGGTGAGTAGTGAGTTCTCCATACAAAAGGCTAGTACTCACCTGGGAAAGAAGCAAATCTAAAACCTGGCGCTTATGTGTTTCCCTCAGGCTGTCTGGGAATGTAACAGAGAAGCTTCTGAAGGCTGCAGCTTTTAACCCGGGTCTGGCCTCCTTTTCCTAGGTTATGATGAGTTTAATGCCGTGGACTTCAGTGGCACCTTCTTCATCAACACTGAAAGAGATGACGACTATGCTGGATTTGTGTTCGGCTACCAGTCTAGCAGCCGCTTTTATGTCGTAATGTGGAAGCAAGTCACCCAGTCCTACTGGGACACCAACCCCACTAGGGCTCAGGGATACTCAGGCCTTTCTGTGAAAGTCGTGAACTCTACCACGGGGCCAGGAGAGCACCTGCGGAATGCCCTGTGGCACACGGGAAACACCCCAGGCCAGGTAAGAACAAAGCCCCGGAGAAGGGAGAGTGGATGCGTGCTTGACTAGCACTCAGGATGCTGTGCTTTGGCCGACACTCCCAATGCTGGGGGGCAAGGAGGGTCCTTAGATACCAAGTTCCCAGCACCATCAACTGCAGCATTACATTCTGCTTTGTAAAAACCTAATAGCGTCTGAGAAGGGAACTTGCTGTAACTAAGAGTTACCTTCAAATCCAAAGACCTTTTCAGCCTCTTCAAACAAGACTTCCCCTCTCTCTCTGCTTTATACGGACATTCAAGAGCATGCATCAAATGAAAGGCCTTGGAAAAACCCAACATTGCAGCCCTCTAATTTAGGTCCACTTGGTACCTTTTCCTTTTCCTTCAGGTGCGCACTCTGTGGCATGACCCTCGTCACATAGGCTGGAAAGATTTCACTGCCTACAGATGGCGTCTCAGCCACCGGCCCAAGACCGGCTTCATTAGGTAAAGATCGCGCTGATGATGTTTCACTTAGTCACACTGATGGGGAAGGAGAAGACCACCAAAAAGTAGGAGTGTCACTCACGAGATGTTCTTTTTCCTGCAGAGTGGTGATGTATGAAGGGAAGAAAATCATGGCTGACTCAGGACCCATCTATGACAAAACCTATGCTGGTGGTAGGCTAGGGTTGTTTGTCTTCTCTCAAGAAATGGTGTTCTTCTCCGACCTGAAATACGAATGCAGAGGTAGGAGCAACATTACTGTGAATGCAGTTGACATCTCTAATTCAGACTAATATCGAGAGTGCCAATTATGGAAGCATCTGTTTAAAAGACAGTTTTAGAGAAGGGTTGTTGATACTTTGCTGTGGAAGACCACAATAAGAACAAGGCCTATGAACTGTAGCCAATCTTAAATTATGCTTTGGTTACTATAAAAGTAGAGCTCTACGAAGGCTGATTTATTAACTGATAAAGCCAGTACCTTCGTGAATTAATGGGCTTGTATATTTATGTGTTTACTTAACAGATTCCTAATCCTCAAACTGTTGATCAAAAGACTGATCCTAACCAATGCTGGTGCTGCACCTTCTGGAACCACGGGCTTAAGAAAACCCCCAGGATCCCTCCTCCCTGCCTTTTCTCTGCTTGCATATCATTGTGGACTCCTAGAATATGGGACTTGCCTTGAGAAAATGCCATTTTCCCCAATCAGACTCCGCATGCAGCCTCTGACTGCGAAGAGACTCGTCCAAGAACATCAACAATTTCGTTGGTTTGCTTTTTGAAAAAGCAAACACATGCACGTGCTTCAGCTAGCAGGTGGCTGTCCACTCTGTTTCTGTCAGAGTAGAGTGCTATTGGGAAGCCATCTCGGAGCAGTGGACTCCAAAGCATTTCCAGGCATGTGAGAGAAGGGAGGACTCACTAGAATTGGCAAACCACCACCCTTGACCGACTCCCTCAGAACGAGGGGGAGCAGGGGCCAAAGCCCTAAGGGGAGGGCATGTCCCCAAGAGATGATTGTATGAAGACAAGATGGAGGAGCTGTTACATGTTCGGTACTAAATCATTTTCAGGGGATTGGAAGACTCTTGCTGGATTTCATGATGCTAACCAGTGTTAGCTGATTAACCCGCGTACATAGGCACTTAAATAGAAGCAGGGAAGGGAGGGAAAGACTGGCTTCTGGACTTCCTCACGGATCCCCATCCCTTAGCTATCACCCATAGTGACCACAATAGGGAGTGAGAATTAAGCCAGTGGAAGGCTGTGCTGGCTGCCCCTGCCTGCTTACCATGAAATTGTTGGTTTTATTCCACACGTAGCTTGTGCAGATGCAGCAGGAAAATCCGAAAACCTACCATCTCAGTGAGCACCAGGCTGCCTCCAAAGCAATGTGCAGCCGTGTTCGTATTTTTATGGTTAGAAAGGCACAAAATTATCAACTAAAACATTCCTTGTCTCTCTTTTTCCTGAATATCATGGAGTTTTATTTTTGTTTTTTACAAACACTTTACAATATAAAATATTTATTTTTTACTTACTCTGGAGGATATGTCTGAAAGACTATTCATGGAACAGGAAGAAGCGTAAGGACTATCCATATCAGCTTTGTTAGGAGTCTTCATGACTGTAAGATTGTAAATACAGATTATTTATTAACTCTGTTCTACCTGGAATCTAGGTTTCATATGGAAAGTGACAGCAGGTAGTGGAGATTTATCAACAAATCTCTCAAGAACGGCACGAGGAACATCAGAGTGAGCTGCTCTTCGCTTTGTGCTCAGAGTGAATGACTTGGGATCTTTTTTTGTCTTTTCAAGTGTAATTAGTTGTCCATTTGCTAGTGTCTTTAAGTTTCAAAGCAAGCCATGAGGCCTTTCAAACTGTCATGCCCCATCCCTTGTGCCTATTTCCAGGGAGAAGAAAATCATCTACACTTTTTTGTTTTTCCAAAAGAGAGAAAAAAATAACAAAGGTGAAACTTATATACAAATATTACCTCATTTGTTGTGTGACTGAGTAAAGAATTTTTGGATCAAGCAGAAAGAGTTTAAGTGTCTTACAAACTTAAAGCTACTGTAGTACCTTTAAAAAAAAAAAAAAAGGCAATGTTGTACATAGTATAAAAATTCTTTGCAGAAAAGTATTCCCAATAAGGAAATAGCATGGAAATGTTAAATACATTTTCTGAAAGTTATGTTTTTTCTATCTTATATACCATTGCTTTATTTTTATAAATTATTTTCTCATTGCCCTTGGAATAGATCTCAGATTGTGTAGATATGCTATTTAAATAATTTATCAGGAAATACTGCCTGTAGAGTTAGTATTTCTATTTTTATAAAATGTTTGCACACTGAATTGAAGAATTATTGGGGTTTTTGTTTTGTTTTTGATTTGTTTTTCGCTTGTTACTCCCCCCCGCCCCAGTTTTTACTATTTGCCAATACCTTTTTCTAGGAATGTGCTTTTTTTGTACACATTTTTATCCATTTTACATTCTAAAGCAGTGTAAGTTGTATATTACCGTTTCTTATGTACAAGGAACAACAATAAATCATATGGAAATTTATATTTATACTTACTGAATCCCTGTTTATTATTGGCTTTGTTATGAGGCGTGGGTAAATTCCATTCCTAAACCAATATGGCAGACACAAAAACACATTACAGTAAATATTACTAACATTCCCAGTTCCTATATAATTGAAGACTGATTTGCTTAGGAAACATATTCGCTGGATTTGTGGAATAATAAGAACAAAACAGGAGCCTACCATATCAAACAGGAAAGACGGGGCACCTGGGTGGCTCAGTGAGGGAAGCATCCGACAATCTCAGCTCTGGTCTTGATCTCAGGGTCCTGGGTTCAAGCCCCATGTTGGGCTCCACACTTAAAAAAAATCTTGGGAAGAAAGGACTCTTAAGATGGGGGCCCCAACAGCATATAATTTTATATTTTACTAAGGTAATGAAATGTCATCTATTGAATCCTTCCCAAAGTACAGTTCTGTTTCTACAAAGAACTGTGAAAATGGGAAAAACACAAGTGAAGCGCACACCATTCTCACAACTCCATTTTTGGACCAATGAATGACAGCACTGGGTGGACAACACAACTGTATGTTGTGGAGACGCATTAGAAGTGCTACCAAGGGAGGAGCCGTCCTTACAAATTTGGGCCAAACTCTAGACGTCACCTTTTAGAGAACGAATTCACCTTTGGTCAAAAACAGGACTAAAAAAGAATTTAGAAGAAATGCTAAAAATACATATAAAGTATCAAATTAGTTTTTGAAGAGCAGGCCAAAGCATTACAATAAGCAGACCTTGAGTTTTGGGTGAGCTAACAATGAATGTAGAATACTGACCGATTGATTGCCAGTTTTAATAAGAACAGGTAGAATCGGAAATCTTAGGAGTAGGCTAATGGTCTGGCTTTGGGGTCCACTAAACTCTAGAAATGACTGGCTGACTGAGATAGACTTTCCTTGTTGACTTCTGTCTCTTCTCCATCAAAGGCAGCATAATCATCTTGAAGTATAAATTGCCAAATCATTTCATGGTGCCCAGATAAAGAATCAAGCACTAGAAGCTATCAGAAAGGGTTATAGGGGGAAAAAAATGATAACAGAGTTTGGAAAACTGATTTGAAAGATAATTCTTTCAAATAGGACATCATTCCTTCTCAGAAGAGCACAAACATGGCAAGTCTTGGGAGAGAATTCTAATTCACTTTTAAGTAGCAAACCTACAGTCACTGAAAAGATCCTGATAGGATGGTGAAAAGAAAGGGCACCTGCACCCCAATGTTCATAGCAGCAATGTCCACAGTAGCCAAACTGTGGAAGGAGCCAAGATGTCCTTCAACAGATGAATGGATAAAGAAGATGTGGTTCATATATACAATGGAATATTACTCAGCCATCAGAAAGGATGAATACGTACCATTTGCATCAACATGGATGGAACTGGAGGGGATTATGCTAAGTGAAATAAGCCAAGCAGAGAAAGACAATTATCATATGGTTTCACTCATATGTGGAACATAAGGAATAGTGCAGAGAACCAGAGGGGAAAGGAGGGAAAATGGGGAAGAAATCAGAGAAGGAGACAAACCATGAGAGACTCTGGATTCCAGGAAACAAACTGAGGGTTACAGAAGGGAGGGGGTGGGGGGAAGGGGTAACCAGGTGCTGGGTACTAAGGAGGGCATGTGTTGTGATGAGCACTGGGTGTTATATGCAACTAATGAATCCTTGAACACTACATCAAAAACTAATGATGTACTATATGTTGGCTAATTGAACATAAAAAAAAAAATCCTGATAGGACAGAAAAAGTGTATAGGAACAGGACTTTTTTCCCCAGGCATGTTCCATGTTTACTCTGAGACTCACCTTCAAATCAGTAGGTTGTATTGAAACAAAGGGCTTGTTAAAAATTAAAATTACACCATCAGGGTGAGAGCTTCTTCCTGCTATGAGAATTTATTGTCATCCTGTATTTCAGAGAGAGTTGGATTGAAGGGCAATAAACTTCAGGTCCTTCAGGAATTTACAATAAAGGTGGTGCCAGGAGTTTTCTTGAGAAGTCATAAGCAGAAAAACCTCAAATTTTAAGATTCTAAAGATGCTCTTTCATACTTTTTCTTCTCTATCTTGTTCTGGGGCAAAGACTCAAGTCTAGAGGGAACCTTAAAATAAAAACACTGATTTTTAATAAGAACATGTCCTCTCCTTTCAGGGTAACATTTAAAAAAAAAAACTCTGGGGCCTTCATGTTGAATTACATTATACCTCTGAATGTACCTGGATCTCATCTGAATTACATTATATATTCAGCTTACCAGTCCCTGTTAGAGGTCCTTTCAGTTGATGAGCTATGGAATGGTGTCCCCTCTTTCTTTCTTTTTTTTTTTAAAGATTTTATTTATTTATTTGAGAGAGAGAATGAGAGACAGAGAGCACGAGAGGGAAGAGGGTCAGAGGGAGAAGCAGACCCCCCGCTGGGCAGGGAGCCCAATGTGGGACTCGATCCCGGAACTCCAGGATCATGACCTGAGCCGAAGGCAGTCGCTTAACCAACTGAGCCACCCAGGCACCCCGGTGTCCCCTCTTTCAATGGCAAAATCCATTACTTAAGATCATTCTGTCTTCCTTCCCTTCTCATAAATTCTTATAACATAAAGGCTCATTACACCCCAAATACTATTTGCAGAAACACTTTATGAAGCCATAAGCTCTCAACCCCTCTACACACACACACACACACACACACACACACACACAAATACCAGAAGAACACAGGTTTAGAAAGCTGAGCTCCTCAAAAAGGGTGATGGGCCAAAATGGCTCCTATCTGTCACCACTCCAAATTCCCACCCATGTCACCTCTCCCAACTCAAACCTTACAACGCACATGTCATTCCTAGGAGAGTCTAAAAGCATGACATTAACCTCTGATGGTACCCCACAACAAAACTCTTGACATCAAGATGAATTACACTGTCACACATTGAGCCACCCAGGCTCAATGACACAAACCATTGTTATTCTCATGTCAACTGAAAGAGGAGGCTCAAAAAAGAAATTGCCTATCAACTCCTCTGAAAATAGTAGCTACAGAATTCATTTTTTAAAAGTCCAGGAAATGTGATGTAAGCGATCCTTAACATCATCCACTATCAGTAGATGAAAATAGTCAGCTCATTTCTATTTCATCAGAAATAAACTGGACTTCTAATTCTAGTGCCAACTCATTGTAAAAAAGCGCTGACATAAAATCTTCTCATGAATCCAAGGACTGACTTGTAACTAGACAAAACTCCTCTCTTAAAATAGAACCAAAGAACTTTTCTTAAGTAGCTAATCTTTATTTGCTGCATTCTCATTTCTTTTAGTGCACTCTAGAGAAAAAAGTCTGAGTATCTTCCCTTTGCCCTCTCTATATGGTGTTTAGGACATGTTGATTAATACCCATGTATTTAAGAATATCATCCATCTATCACCAGTGTAACATAAGAACGACCAAAAAGAAGATTTAGAAGACCTCTTATAGGGCCCTTTTATAACAGTTGTGTACTAAATTACTATCTAGAAAGTGGTTGTCTCTTTCTACGACATCTGTCAGTCTAACATGGGGAAGCACCAACACATTATTTAATATTTTAATAATTATTTATTATTTATTTATTATTAATCCCCTCCAGTCTTCAAGATATTTAAAATTAGAGGGTTTACCACAGTATTCTCATTGGAAAACAGTAGGAGATTAGTAACCGCAGTGAATATATGTCTGCTTCCTCCTAAGCACTCGTTGCTATGGCTTACTTTTTTCTATTGTCCCTAGTTTCTACATGTTATTCCAGGAAGATTAACCCAATTCCCATCTAGGAAAAGTAAGCATGAATCCCTGACTACACCAATCATCACAGTCCATCCCTCGGCCACAGAATTTGCTTCAGAGATGAGAAGGTGATTAAGTTGGTACAATCAAAGCGAGGCATGGAACCTCTGCTCAAAATTCTGACATAAATACTCTCTCCAACAGGATGATATAGTTGCTGCATTCTGAAAAATGATAACTGATAATAAAAATCAAGTAATTCAGGGGCACCTGGGTGGCTCAGTCAGTTGAGCGTCTCTTCGGCTCGGGTCATGGTCCCAGGGTCCTGGGACCGAGTCCCGCGTCAGGCTCCCTGCTCAGCAGGAAGCCTGCCTCTCCCTCTCCCTCTGCCTGCCTCTCTACCTGCCTCTCTGCCTCCTTGTGCTCTCTCCCTCTCTCTCTCTCGTTCTCTATCAAATAAATTTTTAAAAAATCAGGTAATTGTTTAAACTCCTGTTTAAGCCAAGTAGCATTGCCAATAAGAAAGCAAAGTCTAGGGGCGCCTGGGTGGCTCAGCCATTAAGCGTCTGCCTTCAGCTCCGGTCATGATCCCAGGGTTGTGGGATCAAGCCCTGCATCGGGCTCCCTGCTCGGTGGGAAGCCTGTTTCTCCCTCTTCTGCTCCCCCTGCTTGTGTTCCTGCTCTAACTCTCTCTGTCAAATAAATAAATAAAATCTTTAAAAAAAAAGAAAAGAAAAAAGAAAAGAAAGCAAAGTCTATGCTAACATTGCTTTGTTGAGAAAATTCATTTTTTTCCTGTGGTGCGTTGTACTTGCCACCAAGCATTAGAGAGGAGGAAAGCTGGAAAAATCAGGGCCCAAGTAAGAATTCATAGTGATTAAATCTGTCTGAATCCCAATGAAGTTGTAACACATAAAATCAAACATAAAGTCATCATAGCACTTCAACTAGTTTTAACATAGCACGCACATACATAAAATGTTGGTTTCTATAATGTATCCCTGATGTTACAAAATTGGCAATAAAACACAATTTTACCAGGAATTTCAATGGAAAAAAAAAACCACTGACCAATTGTATCCCAAGTCTCAAAAATATCAAAGAAATAGAATCCAGGTAGAGAAAATCCAAATATTAAAATCATTATTTGAGGAATGGTCCCTATAAATGCAGTCACTGAATATATGAATTCAGAAAAAAATTATGTAATTGAATTTACCAACTTTCTTAAAAGCACACCCAGCAAGTCTTTGCTTAAGATTCTTTCCATTCTTCCGTCACATCTTCAGTCTCCTGTTCACCTGCACATTGAAAACAATAACCGAAATTGTTAGGCAATCAGAAATGTGTACATAATTAAGAAAAATTATTCAACCTACAGAACAGTAAGTCATTTTACACATGAGACAATAGTCATTCTCATTTAATATTTGAACACTCACCACAAGCTGCATACAAAGTTTACAAGAAAAAAACAAAAGAGAAGGTGCTCGCCTTCATTTAGCTTACAGCCAAGAGGGAACTTTGTAGGTTTTAAGAACTAGAATGGTTATGGATTTGGAGATGGCATCAACTTTCGTTGTTGCTTGCTTTGCATTATTTCCAGGAAGCAGGGTGAAAACAGAAGTAAATGAAACGTTCAGGGTGGATAAGAACTGATCATCTGCCATTTCTTCATTGTGAGAGAAAAGAAATGAGACACTAACAGAAAGGACATGGAAATATTCTCCCAACCTTAGTGAGAAGGTTACCAGAAAAGGCAGAAGTGGTAAGAGAACCAACTAAAAGAAGACAATAAAATTGAATCCAGAAACCAGAAAAACTGAAGCCCTCATCCACCACAGGTGGGAATGTAAAATGGTGCAGCCACTTTGGAAACCAACCCAGCAAGTCCTTAAAAAGTTACCACAGACCCAATAATTCTAGTCCTACGTATATGCCAAAGGGAAATGAAAACATCCATCCACCCAAAAATCTGTAGGCCAGTTGTTTGGGGTTTTGGGTTTTTTTTAAGAT
This sequence comes from Mirounga angustirostris, assembly GCF_029215605.1. NCBI lineage: Eukaryota > Metazoa > Chordata > Mammalia > Carnivora > Phocidae > Mirounga > Mirounga angustirostris. The sequence continues at coordinate 63,617,678 of NW_026991717.1, read as the reverse complement.
TTTATTCATTTGGGGTGCCTGGGTGGCTCAGTCGGTTGTCTGCCTTCGGCTCAGGTCACAATCTCGGGGTCCTGGGATCGAGTCCCACATCTGGCTCCTTGCTCAGCGGGGAGCCTGCTTCTCCCTCTGCATGATGCTCCCCCTGCTTGTGCTCTCTCTCTCTGTTAAATAAATGAATAAAATCTTTCTTAATTTTAATTTTTTTTAAAGATTTTATTTACCAGAGCGTGAGCTCTCTGTTAAATAAATGAATAAAATCTTTTTTAATTTTTTAAAAAGATTTTATTTATTTACCAGAGAGAGCATGAGCGTACAAGCAGTGGGAGCAGCAGGCAGAGGGAGAAGCAGGCTCCCTGCTGAGCAAGGAGCCGGATGTGGGACTCGATCCCAGGACCCCGAGATTGTGACCTGAGCCGAAGGCAGACGCTTAACCGACTGAGCCACCCAGGCTCCCTGTAGGCCAATTTTCATACCAGAATTACATACAACAGCTAAAAAGTAGAAATAACCCAAATGTCCACCCACTGACGAAAGGATAAAGAAAACTGGGTATAGCCATACAAGAGATTATCATTCAACATAAAAAAGAACAGAGTACGGATACCTGCTACAACATGGATGAACCCTGAAAATATTTTGCTAAGTGTAAGAAGCTAGACACAAAAGGCCACATATTGTTATGATTCCATTTATATGAAATGTCCAAACTGGGAAAATTCATGGAGACAGAAAGCAGATTAGTGGTTGCCTAGGGCTGGGGGCATTGGGGGAAAACGGGGAGTGACTACTAATGGGTATGGCGTTTGTTTGGGGGGTGAGGAAAATGTTGTCAAATCGAGAGTGGTGATGGATGCATAATTCTGTGACTATAAAAACCACTGAATTGTAAAGTACTGTTGAATGGTGGCCAAAAAATGTTATGTCCACATTCTAATCCCTTGAACCTGTGAAAGTTACCTTATTTGGGAAAAGGGTCATTGCAGATCGAACTGTTAAGGATTTTTTTTTTTTTAAGATTTTATTTATTCATTTGAGAGAGAAAGAGACAGAGGAAGAGGGAGAAGCAGACTCCCCACTGAGCTGGGAGCCAGACATGGGACTTGATCCCAGGACCCTGGGATCATGACCTGAGCTGAAGGCAGACAGACACTTAACTATCTGAGCCACCCAGGTGCCCCATGAACTGTTATGGATCTTGAGATGATCCTGGATTAATCCAGGTGGGCCGTAGGTTCAGTAACAAACGTCCTTCCAAGAGAAAAGCAGAGGCAGATTGGAGACACACACGGAGAAAAAGGCCACATGAAAACAGAAGCAGAGATTGGCAGGATGTGGCCACAAGGCGAGAAAGCCAAAGAATGTCAAAAGTCTGAGACACTGGAAGAAGCAAAGAGGCACTTTTCCCTAGAGCCTCCAGGCAGAGTATGGCCTTGCTGACTCTTTGATTTCAGACCTCAGGCCTCCAAATCTTTGAGATAGTAAAAAATTCTGTTGTGATCATCTGTTGTGGCAACCATAGGAAATGAATACGGGTATATAAAATCTATGTCGATAATGCTGTTATTTTTAAAAGTCAACCTAATCATTAAGGACAAATGATTCGGAGTTTCAGAGAGTGAAGTGAGAAATGTAGTGATAGTGTCCACACACGGATGAAAAATATTAAGCAGGGAGAAAGGTGGGATAGAGGAGAAGCAGACCTCAATATCCCACACATGAGATGAGGAATGATAAGAGTGGCCCAGGCCTTCCCAGGTACTATTTCTTCTATCTGGAGTGTTGTCCTTCTTGCCTACCCAGTAAATGACCCTCATCCTTGGAGGCTCAACTTGAATGTCACTTCCCCATCTCCCCAGTGTTCATCATTCCCTCTGTAGTGTGGCTACAGACTTTGTCCCCAAGCTCTTACTACTCTTGTCTCGCCCCTGCTGTGATTATATGCTTAAGTGCCTGCCTTCATCAACAGACAATGAAATAATTCAGAGTTGTGATTGTGTCCTATTCCTTATATCCTAGAACAATGTCCTTAATGAATGAATACTGATGTCCAGAGCCAACCCCTAGAAATAGATTTAATTCATCTGGGATGGAACCAAGGCATTAGTCTGTTTTAAATTTCATCAAGTGATTCTAATATGTTGCCAATGTAAGAAGCATCGCCTAAGGGATGGACTTAAAATAGCTTAAAATGCCAGACAGATCTGAGGCAGATGCCAAGTAGAGATCTGAAAATCAAAAGTATACAGAGCACAGATGATCCCGTACCGGTTATATGTGTCTCCAAATAAATTCTCAACCATGAAAGAGTTGAGAACTCAAGTTAGGGCATGCTTGTTCTTGGTGACTAAAGGGAAGGTTACCCAAAAGCAGGACAGGACAGATGTTTAGAGAGATAAGACAATCTGGAGAAGGTAGTACCTTCATTAAAATGAAATTTAAGAAGAAAAAGTAGGAATTGAGCCGATGGAAAAGAAGATATCTTCTGACATTATTTTCACCACCACCATATAGATAATCCTAGAGTAGAGTAACTAGTAAACCATCTAGTCCAGAGCTTCTCACACTTTAACAAGCGCACAAATCACCTGCTGGGGCATCTTGTTAAAGTGCAGACTCTGAGACAGTGGGTCTGGAGCAGGGCCTGGAACTCTGCATTTCTAACAAGCTCCCAGGACTGCTGGTGCAAAGATCTAGTCCATAGCTAGGATCTTAACTTTTTCATTTTACCCAATTTGAATGAAGCAATGGAATCACAAGTTCTTATTAACTGATAAAAGGATAATACATTACAATTAAATACCAAACCTCTCCAACATGTTATTGTTGACACTACTAAACAAAATGATAAAGTGGTATTTTATGAGTAGATGAAGAAAATAATCAGTGGCACATATTCACATGAAAAGCCCACCTCAAATCAAGAATGAAAGACAGCATGAAAGAAAATTAGTTGAAAGTAACTAAAAAAGATAAATTCATTGAGTATAAACTTACTAAAGTGTAATATCAAAAGGTAATGAACCTCGGAAATTTCTCATATAGCAACTCTGATATTTTGATCAAATAAATTTTGGGGAGTTAAGTTACTGAGAGCATCTGAAAGCAAAGAGTAGCCTTGAAAAAGGAATTTAACAAATAATAACTAGGAGGCCTGAAGGCACACACAGTTTGAGAGAAACAGAACTCCATCAAAGCAAAGATGAGTTAAGTATTTCCCTAAGAGCAAGCCAACATATTTTTTAATGGAAAAAAAAAAGTTAGCTAATAGAGTTTCTTATTTTAGACTCTCCGTGCTCCACTACAAGCCAGAAAGCCAGTATTACCACAAAGAAAACTTTCTCAAAACAATCTAGTGCCTTTGAAACCGTTCAGGTGGCCGGAGTAAGGACATACACTAACATACATATCCTTCAAAACTGCAACATCCTTCACAAAAGCCAATCCAACTACAACCGACTCAAGTTACATTCAAAAGTTACCATCAATGGTGAATCCCTATATTGTACACCTGAAACTAATTGAACATTGTATGTGAACTATACTGGAATTAAAATAAAAATTAACAATAAATAAGTAGGAAGTTCCAATCAAATAAACTGGTGGGCAGGGTTTCAACATGAAGTATAATCAGACCACACAGTTGTCATTGTTGGTCACCTTGTCTCTGAGGACCCCAATGGAATAACATAATTCGCTTTCTTACATCTATACTGAAATCTGTATTTCTCAAATACGTATAGCAAAATCTTGTAGCTTGCATTAATTTGACCGGCTGAATGCTCCATGCCGGGGACTCTGATTGCAGGGAGTCAGGCTAGGGCCTTGGACACAGGTATAAAACAAGCAAGCAAAGAACTCCCCAGATGATCCTGATGCTCTGTGCTCTGTAACAGGGCTCCTCGAACCTCCCAGAAAGTGTCACTGGGGGATCTTATTGAAGTGCAGACCATGAGTCAGTAGGTTTTCTAATAAGCCCCCAGTGACTGGGCCACACTGGAAGCAGCAAAGGCTTATAACATGGGATGGAAATCATATGGCTTAAAAGGGCCAGGCGCGTGAAGTAGAGAGGGGCAGATGGGGGTCCTGTGCCCCTGGAGGTACATGCCCCTTCCAAAGGGAACGTCTGCTACTCAGCTCTCCTCACTGGTGGAAGGACCTGCTGATTTGTCAGAAAAGTCAGAAGTCCAGGCTTTTATGGGAAATCTCCTGATTAAATGTCAAGTGCAGAAGTCCCTCTTATCCACAAGGAGTATGTTCCAAGACCCTCAGTGGATGCCTGAGACCATGGATAGTACCAAACCCCATATATACTATGATTCTTCCTATACATACATACCTCTGACAACGTTTAACTTATAAATTAGATGCAGTAAAAGATTAAAAACAATACGAATAAAATACAACATTAACGTACCATAATAAAAGTTTTGTGAACATGGGCTCTCTCAAAATGTCTTCTACTGTACTCATGTGATGATGTGAGGTAATAAAACGCTTAAGTGATGGGATGAAGGCGAATGACAAAGGCATTTGTCATAATGATATAATGTTAGCCTACTATTAACCTTCTGACAACAGGCCAGAAGGAGAGTCACCTGCTTCGGTAAGGCTGCTGACCAGAGGTGGCTGAAAGCACAGATAAGGAGGGACTACTACTATCCCATGTAAGCCGACCAAGTCCAGTCACGGACATAACCATTTTATGGGGGCTTTCTCGTTTGGTCCTTATTGAAGTATTAAAATCATCTGATCTTACGGAGAAGGAAACCAAGGTATAGAGGAGAGAGATTAAATAATTTGCCGAAGATCACTGCTAATAACAGAGCAAGGGCTCAAAGCCGGATCTGCCTCACTCAGAGCCCACGCCCCCAACCACTAGACCAGCTCCTGCAGGTGGGTGAGCGCACCCAACCTCCCCCTGCTCCTCCAGGTTCTAGTCTGGGGTCCTGCTACTTACCCAGACTACTGCAAGCTTTAAGTAATTAATTGCCCTCTGGGTTTTTGTTCTCAGTTTCAATTTACAGTGACCAATCATCCCAGTTTGCCAGAGACTAAGGGATTCCAAGGACAAGAAACAGTCGGTGGTGAAATCAGGACACTCCTGTTAGTACAGTTAGTAACCCTAGTTTTCATTTAAGGTTGTTATTTTTAGAACAAAAGTATCTGACTCATTCATTATAGAAATTTTTAAAAGCACCATTCATTATATGGGGTCCTATGGGAAATTCCACTTTGTTTCCCTTGAAGAGTTAGAGTTCTGACCCCTTTCTTTACTACTGCCTTGGTGTCCCTTTTTACCCTATTCTACTACTGTTGCTTTTGTTATTCGTATTTTCCTCTTTACTATATGAACTTCTGTTAATAAGTAGCTCAAATGCTTAGTGGGAAAAAGAATACCATACATGCAGAGATGCCTTTTTGTTGGGATTCTCTAGAAAGCAATTCGACATAAGATAACTTGATTAAGTACTAGACTAACCACAGACCTGAAGGGCTTTCTCTCTGAAGTACCAGCGTACTCAGGCGTGTCTCGGAGGTGACGTGGTGGCAAAGAATGCTTGCTCCCCGCTCTCCTCACACTTGAATGTGGAGAAACTTAGAGTGGGGAAGCATCCCGCCTCGCTCCATCCTGCTCCACGGTCCGCCAGGGAGAAGAGCCAAGTCCCTGATCAGTGAGTTTGGGGCAAGAAATGGCATGCTCGGCTCAGCCCCTTCCTCCACGGCCGTCAGTATGCACCCCCGCCCGGCCACAGGTGCTCCGTGGCTCCTGATGCTAGTGGCCCCATGTGGACAGGTCTCCACAGGTGAGGCTTGAGGCTTTTCACCTCCGCCAGTGACTGCGTGTGTCAGTTCACTCGGAGGACACAACATTCGGAAGACCATTCAGCTGCCTACCCAGGTCACAACAACGCCCTACCTTTCATTAGCAATGAAGCCAACCTCCTTGCTCTGCATTCCTCAAAAACCCCCTGTCTTTAAATGGGTTCCGATCTGGGTAGGGAAGAGAAGACACTATTTACCAATCCCCTAAAGCCCCAACTCACTATTGGACCTTTTTTTTTTTAAAGATTTTATTTATTTATTTATTTGAGAGAGAGCACAAGCGGGGGATCGGGGGGAGGCAGAAGGAGAAGCAGACTCTCCACTGAGTAGGGAGCCCAACTCAGGGCTCGATCCTGGGACCCCCTCGATCCCAAAGGCAGATGCTTCACCGCTAACCACTCAGGCGTCCCTGAATTTACTGGACCTTTTATGCAGAAAGTTAAGTATCAGAAGTTGCCGCTAAGCCTGAAGCACAAACAAGAAAAATGGAACTTTTAATACAGCTGTGAGACAGATCCTTATCTTTCAATACCACAATTTAAATTGGCCCTCAATGTCATTCAGCTGGGTTCTCTTTTTGAAGTTTTATCTGACTCTGCCTTTTAGAAGAATTTTAAATAGAACAGACCTCAGTTCCTCAAGAAAAAGAAAAGAATATATCAATAATATTTGCTATTGAAAGAGAAAATGATAACTGGTTTTTCTTAATTCGTTCCTGTCTATAGAAACCTACTCTGAATCACGTTCACATGTAACTGTTTCCTAGGAAAGACCTGAATATAACGTAGCAGCTGAACATACTGCAACTCCTCATTCAAGTCACATCCGTAAAGAGCTTTGTGCCAAGAAAGCTGGCTTGGCATTCAGTTTTGGTGTTCGCTTTCATAGAGAGCACATAATTACAATTTAGTATTTATTTTTTTTAATTTTTTAATTTATTTGACAGAGAGAGAGAGAGGGAACACAAACAAGAGGAGTAGGAGAGGGAGAAGCAGGCTTCCCGTTGAGCAGGGAGCCCGATGCGGGGCTCGATCCCAGGACCCTGAGATCATGACCTGAGCTGAAGGCAGACGCTTAATGACTGAACCACCCAGGCGCCCCACAATTTAGTATTTAGAATAAAATTGATTAGCAAAGTATTTTACTCGTAAACACTGAGGTTAGTAAAATTAAAAACTCCAACCTCCGATATGCTAACATGCACTCAAAATGATAATGTAGAACCTATTCCTTAAAGTTTGTTATATAATAAACAGAAAATAAAATATGGTTCACATATTCACCTCTATGCCATCTTAACCCTCCATACTCACAGGGGTTGTTATAATCATACATTAGGATTATCTGGTGCCTTCAGAGGCACGTTCTTTGAAGTTATAGGTAAGCCACCACAGCTTCTTTCCATCAAGTTACATTAAGTTCTAGTTCATTCCATCTTGTCATGTTCTACTCCGAGACAGATATACATCAGTGTGACTCAAGTTCACACAGAAGTAAAGTCATATTTTAGTGAAGTACTCTTCTAAACCCCCTTCCACATAGACTCCATGGGAATGAGATCGCTTATGCAACAATCATCCCACCCAATTTAGTAAGTTTGCTTACAGTAGACAAAGAGGAGATGCAGATACTTTCTCTAATAAAAAACCCTTTATCCAAATAGAAAATACACCATGATCTTAGAGCAGAACAAAGTTTTCATAGTTCATTTATTAAATGAAGATCCTTAGTGGGGGAAGGTGGAATGCACCCATTTAATTGAATTGCATGTTGTAAAAATGAACTCTGCTGGATACATATGTCATAGCTTATAAAATTTCATAAAAAAAGAGAAAAGTTCCAAATCTTTATATAGCATGTGAGGCTTGCATAATTCTTAAAAGCAATACCACCTGCTTTCATTCATAATGTGAAGAATAAATGTGAACCACATTTTCAGCATATTATTCTAAAACTGGGCGATTTAAATTTTCATTTCTTAAGCAGGCACTTGGTTTCAGGCTGCACTTTGGACATCAAAGGAGATGTAACAATAAATCAAAAGATAGGATCTTTGTCCTCAAAAAAATTACACAATTTTAAGGAAGAGAAGGTGTGTGTGTGTGCCTAATAACTTCAAGACAGTGTGTGTGAAATGACCTGATAGGGGACCAATGTTCTTGGATATTTAAGAGGAGAAATCAAACTTCTTAAAAAGGGAAGAAGGGAAGGTTACACTCAGAGAGGATGGTGTTGGGATCTAACTGCCATTGAAGGGGTACCTGAACATTCTTCAGAAGAAAAGAGTAGGGGCTATCCAGGGGCAGAGAAAAGCCCTGGAAATCCCGAGACCAGATTAGCCATAGCCTGACTAACATGTAGAGGATTAGTTAGAGACTGATTAGGAAGAGATGGAAGTCAGTGGAGGCCTTGACCAGCAAGGGAAAGAATTTGGGTTATATTCAGCAGGCAGTGGAGAGCTACAGAAGTTTTCTGAGCTGTGAAGTGTGGTTATCAAAACTGGACATTGGAAGGATTCGTTTGGTGGTGGTCAACAATGGCTTGAGGAGGGGGGAAACCAGAGGTGGGGAGGACCGGTCCGAGGGTCATCACAGTGTCCAGCTGAGGCAGCAGGAAGAGCAAGGAAGGGATGGGCATGGGAGACACTGCGGGAACAGAACAAACAATACTGAAGCTCAAGGTGGGGAGCAAAAGAGAGAGGAGATTCAATGATGACTCAAATTTTGAGCCCGGGTGATGGGGGAAACAGAAAGGAAAGAGGAAAATCTGAGTTAAAAGGAAAGACGAGGAAATCACTTTAAGGCCATAACCACATGGAGTTGTCTGGCAGGAGTGAGAAATACGAAACTGAGGAGTTAGTTCGGAATTAGTAGAGTCTAGATTTAATAGGTAGACTGGAGATAATAATAGTTGATACAGATTTAATAGACAATATATAAAGTAATCAATAGATTAATCAACAGAGACATCTACATTAGAGGAAAAGTTGAGTCTATTTAAATAGACTTCTAACATAGATAAATAATTGAATATTTGTTTATGTCAAAAACTGTCGATAATATTTATAACCTGTACCACTGTGCCACTGTTTTGGGGTTTTTTTTTTTTGGTTTTTTTTGTTTTTTTTACCATTGTGCCACTGTAAAGTGCAACACCAGATCAAGCCAAAATACCTGGGGATATACAAGTAGCTGGGACAGGAAGTTTGTATAGAAGCAAATAAAACCGCTAAGAAAATGTATTTCACATTTTACAAATTCATTCCCTGGAATAAATTGCCATCACTGAAATTCGGAAGTTAAAAGACTAAGCAAAAAGGGGCGCCTGGGTGGCTCAGTCGTTAAGCGTCTGCCTTTGGCTCGGGTCATCTCAGGGTCCTGGGATCGAGCCCCGCATTGGGCTCCCTGCTCCACGGGAAGCCTGCTTCTCCCTCTCCCACTCCCCCTGCTTGTGTTCCCTCTCTTGCTGTCTCTCTCTCTCTCAAATAAATAAATAAAATCTTTAAAAAAAAAAAAAGACTAAGCAAATCTATTTAAATTATTTGCATCTGTTCAAACCAATTTGTCTTTTATTCTGAAATCATCACTGTTTTCTTTATAACCACCAAGAATATGTATTCATTACCATTACAAATAAGGTATCTCATAAGAGTACGAATCTCAACCTTGGTCTCACACAAATACTGATAAAGGTTACGTAGCAAGCTATTGACACCATCTGTGATTTACAAACATAACTCCCATCCTGCTCTACCTGAAACTATAACATCTTTATACTGAGATGCGGAGTAATAATTATTCACCAATATACACATTTTCCAAGGCTTACCCGTTTCTGGTTTCTCTGGAGGGCTGACTTTCAGATGTTGGTCTTCAGATGAAAGGCTCACATTGATGCCATCCGATGGATCATCCAAGAAAGAGGGCCTTTTCAGTCTTCCAATGCCAAGAGTCTTTGACATAAAGTAGTCTTTTGTGTCAGTAATAACCTCGTCCTCAGAAAATTGGAGGCATTTCAAATTCTCTGCTTCGATGACAAGAGCCTGGGACATGTAATGCCCAGTCAAGGCTTTGGTGAGATAGTGGCCTCTACTTGTCTCACATTCCGCATTCTCGGGTATATCTGCATCTTTAACCTCTGTGCTTTCGACCTTTGTTTCTAATCCATTTAGGAGCTCAGAGAGGATAGATCTGGAAAGATGAGGGACCTCAGGTGTTATATCCTCAATGTCTTCCTTTTCTCTTTCTGAAGGAAGTCTATTCATGGACTTTCGTGTGAGTGTGCATTCATCCAGAAGACACCTTAATTGTTCCTCAGAGAGAACTGATGTTGAATCTAACTGATGAAACAAACCAAATGCTGTAGTCAATTGACTGAGTACACACATTTATTTTTGATAAGCTTCCAGTAATGCAATATAAATGCAAGTGCCAGGAAATCCCTTACACAAGACACCCAAATAGTAAGATCATTCATTTTAAAGGATCCAGAATTTCAGGAGAAATGCACAGCATCCCTAGAGAATAGCTTTAGAATCTATCATACCTACTAAAGTCCAGGGGAAATTCCTTCAATACTGATGGAAATAAACTACTGCACCAAATTAACCACTAACTCTCTCTCTACATGTGGAAGTCACTTGAAATGGAGATTTTAGAACAGCACCTTCAATTTTATAAGTTTGGGGACATCAAGCAGGGAAGTAGGCAAACAGCCCATTGATAAACAGCTAGAAACCCTGCCATAATCTCCAGTAGGTGTTTCTCTGTTTTCCACCACTCCTCAGTGTGAACCCCCATCACCACCAATTTCTTAAAAATCTGGGGAAAAAAAAAAAAAAACACCTCAGGCAAGCAAGTCAGCCCATACCTGGCCCTGGGGATTTACCACTCCTATGTCTGTCTACAACTTTCAGTGGACAATATGACTAAAGACAGAAAAGGAAGGGCAAAGAGGTGGTGCATCCTGAGATGTGTAGTTGCTTCAAAACTACAGGTCTAGACAGAGGCCAGGGGCATTCCAATAACAGTGCATTCTGGGAGGAGGATTTGATCACAGACATTTAATCTCTGCTTGTAAAGGCTATCAGGGCTGAGCATTTCAACCAAGATCTTAAGGATTCAGAAGCATTGTTTTCTTCCAGTGAATGTTCTCAGGAAATAAAATAAATCAAATGAAAGTATAGAGCTATGTTCCATAAGGATTCAACTGAATAGCATGCCCCTTGAATTGCATCAATCTCAAAAGGAACTGAATTAAAATATATTGAAAAACACTGAAAATAATTTCTCTTTCTCTAAAGAATCAGTGCCATTCTTGATTTATATAGTGGATTATTTAGGAAAACACTAATCCTCTTTATAGGGGCGTGCATTATCTAAGAACAAAAAATCCCCATAAGAAAACCTAATCACGAATTGCAATGGCCTTAATTTCTACTTCAGTAAGGTAAAACAATGCTGTTGCCCTACTTAGTAGGACCCAGTTAGAATTCACCAAATATTCTGCATGTATAAAGTATCAGGGAGGGAAGGTGTTATTGGAACCAGTATAGTTAATTCTCTATTATTGTGTAATGCTTCGAATGAAGCTAACAAAAAAATAGTATGTAAAAGAAATTTTTAAAATATATTTTGTTTTAAAATTATATTTAACTTCCATATATTAAAAACTAGTTTTCATAGTGGCAAGCACCATTATGAGTTTGAGAGTAACAAGAAATTAGGAATATATTCTTAATAATTATCTGGGGTGAATTACCTAAATTTTGAATCCTAGATAACAAAAGTTAAAATTAACTTAAAATATAAAAAATAAAAATAACAAGTATATTAAAGTTTTTAAATAAAAATTAATTCAAAAATCAAAATCTGAAATATTAAAATGAAATGTCTAACCAATTATATCTTTGGACATCAGAAACAAACTGAGGTTTCGTGGAACCTGAAATTTATAATCTTGTGGCAGGAAGAGGATACTTCTTTAAGGAAAAGAATACAAAATTGCAAGTAGGAAATAGGTACAAAAGTGAGTTTCTTTTGTGTTTTATGTGTTTTGTTATGTGTTAACAAAACACATAAAACATATGTTTGCCACCCATTGTATTATTGATATAAAATTTTATATTATTGTAAACTGATATAAAACTGATCAATTAAGATAGCAAATTATTAAACAATGTAGAGGTAAGCAGTTGAGGAAATATCTAAAGGAATTAAAAATGCTTGACTCTGGAGAGTAAAACTAAGGGGTGGGGAAGGATGGGGCAAGGAGATACCATTTTTGTTTAAAACCTTTTAACACAACTTTTTTATTTTATTACTACAACAAAAGTTGAAATTAACTTAAAATATAAAAATTAAAAAATATAAAAATATAAAAAATGTAAAAAATATAAAAAATATAAAAATAAATAAATAAAAATATAAAAATATAAAAATAAATATAAAAAATAAAAATTATTTTAAAAATATAAAAATAAATAAAAAATATAAAAAATAAAAATAACAAGAAGAGGATACTTCTTTAAGAAAAAAAATACAAAATTGCAAGTAGGAAATAGGTACAAAAGTGAGTTTCTTTTTCTTAGAATGTGAGAAAGATCACAATAAATTACTGGAGCCTTGGAAAGTCAAGTCCATCTCTTACCTTAACTCTTTAGGTCATTTACCAGAAATGTTTATATGAAAAATGTTTCCTGATTACAACCTAGCTTCCTCTCCCCACTCAAGGCTTGTACAAGTGAGGGGCCATGAAGCTTAAGCTTATAAATCTGCTTCTGGGTGCTCCAAGATAAAACATAACACATTTGAGTCTGTGTGTACCCAGAAATAAGCTCAACTACAATCACCCTGATCCTCTGGGGGAAGCAGCCTGATGGGAAATAAAACAAAGAAGACTAGAACTTGGGTTTTGGTCCAAGTGTGGCCACCTTATGTATGTCACCCAAGGGACCCATCTCCTTCAGCCGTGAAAGGAGGGATTGAAGAAGATGGTCTCCAAATTAACCTCTAGCCCTAAAATTGATTTTTATGAATAACCACTCTAACAATAAAAATACAAGAATAAACTTTCTATCACCTTGATAGAATTTATGAAAGCAAAACAATAACAAAAAGAGAACTTTTATTTCCTTAACTTCTTCACAACACCAATCCTAAACTCAAAAAATAACCAAAAATTCCCTGGTCTCAATAAAAGTGAACTAACTATACTAAACTTTCAAATTAAGTTAATTTGATCACAGTGTTTTCTGGGTGGCAACGCAGATCAGAACTTTCCACATGAGCGGTCTTTCTCATCTTTTGATTCCCTGCAGAGACTTGCCCACAGTATAAACTCAAGAACTCGCTGTTGTGGGAATCAAGTGAATTAAGGTTGCTGAGTGGTTTGCAACAGCTATATACTACATTAATAGAAGTTATTTACACATGCTGCACTGGACTAAACTAGGGCTCTATCCCAAACGTCCCTAATGACCCTTGATAGTTAAAGGACCGTAACCCATACCCTTCATCCAGATTGCTTTGAAACTCCTGAGCTAATGAGCTCCGTAACTGAACGACTCACAACAAGCACAGTCAAGTAACCATCTGTTCAAGTATTCACCTCAAAGTATTCATCTTTCACGCCAGTTCTAATTTTCCAGTATTTCATAAACAAGTTACTATTCATTCTATTCCTGTCTTTCACAAAATTCATCATAGTGCATCTCAGTCTTCATTTTTCCAGGCCAGAACCCAATCTATTTACTCTCCTTCTATGAAAGCCCCTCTCTTCCCATCCTCATTTTAGTAGCCTTTTTATGCACCTTCTTTCTTGTTTTAGCCAAAGCACACACATTCCATAGTCAAAAGAGTAAATAGATTGGATTTTTCTCAACAGAGCCAGAAGATAGAATACTTGTGCTAGTTTTCATGCATCTTGCTGGTCTTGTTGACACACGCGATGAAGTCTTATGGAATAGTAACAGCTAGCCTTAATTAGGCGCCTACTCTGGGCCAGACACATCTCTATGCGTACGACATGTATCAATTCTTTCATCTTCACAACAAACCTATGAGGTAGGTATTCTTGTTATTCCTGTTTCATAGATGAAGAAAGTGAAGCACCAAGAAATTAAGTAACCTTTCCATGGTCACACAGCCCTAAATGGCAAACGTGGGATTTAAAAACACGTAGTCCAGGTCCAGAGCCCATGTGCCTACCTGCTAGACCACAAAGCCTCTCACTGTAAAGGAGTTCTCCCTCTACCACTCTCTAAGTATCCTTTTCCCAACTGACATTCATTTTTCTGTCCTTTCCCTCAGGTATGAAACTTCTTCCCACAGAGTATTTTACCTAACTTCGAATTTTATTACCCACAATAGCTTAGTATCTTATGCAAACTTACACAGTGCCCTCTCTTTCAGCTCATTTCAGGGGGAAAAAAAAGGACAACCCCAACTCATTCCCAGGGTGCCCACTATTTACACTTCTCCACCCAGGTAAATACCAATTTGGTGTAGGAGCTAAAACTGACGAGGAGCGCAACTTGTTATTGTGGAGATGGACCACAGACTGAATCACCTCTCCTTCGTCCCTGCCTCTCCTATGATACTATATATCTGGAGTTTCCCCAGCCATAAGAATCTCCAGTTATTTGGGCACTGAATTTGTTGACAAGGCTATCAAGATTATGTCTCTGGTGCAGATCTTCCAAAAGTCCACTATTATAAACAAGCAGAGGCAATCTTGCTCTCTGATATAAGCTTATGTCTGATGTTGGGCTTTTTTGTGGGGTTTTTTTTCCCACAAATGCAGAGTCCCCAAGGACACACCCTATAAAGCCAATATGATTATCACAAGTGAGAACAGAATGAAAAGCTTGAATGTCCTAAATGATTAACAACAAGAATACAGATGTAGGGCGCCTGGGTGGCTCAGTTGGTTAAGCAACTGCCTTCAGCTCAGGTCATGATCCCGGAGTCCTGCGATCAAGTCCCACATCGGGCTCCTGGCTGAGCTGGGAGCCTGCTTCTCCCTCTCACCCCCTCCCCTCTCATCTTGTTTCTCTCTCTCTCTCAAATAAATAAATAAATAAATAAATAAATAAATAAATAAATAAATAAATAAATAAAATCTTTAAAAAAAAAGAATATGGTGTAAATAGCTTTCAATGACATCAATTTCCAATTCAAAATAAGCAAGTAGAAAACATTCTACCCTTTCTTTAACTGCCAAGATAAAAGTTTACAACTCTCCGTTGCAGCCACTGCTGCCAACACCTAAGTAGTAGTTTATTTTAGTCAAGGTTTTTTAGCCACAAGGAAGAAAAATCCTTATCTTAAAAAAAAAAAAAGTGGCGATGACCTAATCCTTTAGCTTTCTCTTATCTAGAAAACTCTCTCAGGTGGTAGAGACAATTTGGTCTTGGATCTAAGAACTCATCTCATGGATACCAACAAGCAGGAAATGAAGGACAGACAGAGTTTTTGGGGTCTGGAGCTGGAAAGCCATAGGCACGTAGGTCACATGCGTCTCCTTTCTCTTCCTGAGTCCTTCCGGTGTCTTGACTCCCTGCTTGTCTGATGCATCCTCCCCACTGCAAACAAGCTGTCTCTGCTTACTAATGCTTTCTGCTCTCTCACAACCCCAGATTGCCTATGGAGCATGAACTGACTCTGGTTCTAACACCCACCAATGACTGGCAATGACGTCTATGTCCATTTGCTCACATTTTCAAGCAAGATGACCTGGTTGGTCACTGACTCAAGGAAGGACTGACAATATCAGTTTTGAGTGTTTATCACTAGTCTGATCACCTGTGGTGAGGGTCACATGGTAGGAACGTGGCTGATGGGATCTTTTTGGCAGGGCGTCGGGTAAGGGGGATTTCTCAAAGAAGGAGGCAGGAGCAGAGCAGGAACCTCAAAAAAAAAAAAAAAAATCTACCATATCTATAACATCAGAAAGGGACTTGACAATGATGTTGTATGTAGCCAACTTCATCGATTAGCCATCATGGTGTTTCCATACTTCACCTATCTCAATCTGAGTACTCATTTAATATTTCATTGAGAAATAAAGGTAGAGTTACTTGTTGGAAAATAATTCAGTTGATAGAATGGTAAGTTGGACTTCCAGTTGGAATAGAGAGCAGCACTACCAAGCATTATCTATATGCTCCCAACAGGCTCATACAGGCTCAAACGGTTCATATCACTTGCTGTGGCTCTTTGAGATTGAGTAAATCTAAGAAGCATGGGGGTAAAATGATTGGGGCTTTCCTTGTAATGTCTGCATCGGTAGCGCTAAATTTTCACAGAAAGAAGGGGCTTATTCGTCCTTCCCTCCCTCGCTCCTTCCCTCCCTATTCTATTCTTCTCCCACCCTCTCTCACACTGAGGCTACCCCATAAAGGCCAGTCTGGCAGGTACAATGCACTGAGGAGGCCACAGCAGGGACCAAGGGTGCTGGAGCCCAGGTGAGATCTGGCATACTGTTACCCAGAATAGTCAGAGGTTGTCTGGCCAGAGGAGAATCTGAATTCTAGTCTAAAGGGAAGCAAAGGTCCCTGCCAGAGAAACTATGTAAAACATTAGGAATGAGGGTTGAGGCCAGGCTGTAAACAGGAAAGTGAGTCAGCCCCCAGGCCAGAAGCCGGAGGCTCTGTGGACAGGATAATACAGAGTATGAAATAGGTCAAGGCAAGTGGCTCTGAGATGAGTCTGTGAATGATGTGGTGGTGTTGGAAGGCTGCTTTTATGTGGGACCTGGCATATCAAAGTGACCATGCAGAACAGGACATTGCCCTGGCTCAAGCCACTGATCTTCCCCAAACAGCTGGGCAAGACAGGGCCTGGAAGTTTTGCCCGATGGGTTTGCCTGGTGAAAGGCTTCATGCCCCAGGACATTCTGTAATGGTTCTTCTTAGCCTAGGTGCCAGAGCAGTTCTCCCTGGCATCAGAAATCCAGACTCCCAGCTTCTCTCTACGAGGATGAGACGGGTGGGTTGCCAGCTCCATCCCAGTGCAGAAGGGAAGGGTGAGCATGGATAGGAAGAGCTAGAAGCAGGAAATGAGATTCTCAATTCTTGCATTTGAAAAGGGGCCAGGAGCTCAGCTTTAGTTGGTGACCTAGTCAGAAGGGTGCAGATGTGCTCAAAGGAAAGCCAGACCAATTTCATTCCTCCGATTTCTAACAGGATGACTTGAAAAGGGGCTCTAATTTTTCTATTTTATGGGAATTTTCATCTGAGGGTTGCCAATAGTTGCTATTTTCCAGCAGTAGGGACAGTAAGTCCGCTCGGATCAGCTTCCTCTTACTCTGAGCAAGTTGCTGGAATGGCCCTTTGGTCACATATCTACCACATCCTTTTCAGAAACAAGGCTCAGGGCCCAGCTCTGTAGCTGGATGGAAGGAGCCAGGTATCCCTGCCCCACACACTCCCAGCAAAACTAAGCTTGGCCAGGAGGCTGCTGAAATTGAAGACAGCAAGTTTGTATACAGAGCACTTTTTCTGGTCACCTTTTTTTTCTGGTGGGCTGGACCACCTATCCACCCCCTACTCTCCAGGGAAGTATATCCAATATGTCCCTTGCAGAGCAACCAACTCCCCCTCCTATGCAAGACTGCTGGTTTATCGGATAGTAACAATTATGAAAATCATTTGCATGGCCTTCCCTACTCTGTTTGAAAGTCTATTTTTATCACGTAGAAATAACCTAGGTCAAGGGAGGCCACAATGGTTCAGAAGTCAAGAAGGCCATTAGCTATTTAAATGCTTTAACCTGGGCCAGAGTCCGGATCAAGCCTCACCTTGATTTTGCAGGAGGTCACCTGAAAGATGAGTCAAGTTAGAGAAATTCAGTATAATCAACACCTAAAGAACCTCTGTATGGCCACAGGGCTGCCTCTCTAGAAATTTAAGTACTTCCCTTGACATCATCTTAGCTTCCCAACTGAAGAGAAGGTGACCTTAGAACTGTCTCCGCTTATCTTCAACAGGCATTTCTGGGCTAGCTACGGTCACTATGGGACCACCCCCAACAGGGGCTCACGAAGGCCAGGTCAGAGGAGCATATCCAACAGGCGTTAAGGAAGATTAATGATCACCCAGTGCAGAAGGGCACAGAGGAAGCCATCTCCTGCTGCTGAAACAAGGTGGAGATCCGGCATGGCCTAGAAGGTAGTAACTGGCCTCACAATGCCTACTGATGGATTGGATAAGATCTCCAGACTCTGACCGTGAGTACTTCTTTCCAGAGACATGGGCCCTCAGTACATGATCAATGCCACATTCATCAGCTGCTCTGAGGACAGCTCTTCTTCCTCTTGCTGTGAGAAGTATCTCTACTGTAGCATCATCCGACTCCTGCCCCCCACCCCGCCCAATCAGAGAGAACACTCAGCTGGACCCCACCCACATAAGAGATACCATCCCCTCTGAGACATGCTCAACCCTAGGAACTGGAAAGGGAAACTGAATACTTCCTTGCATACACAAGAAGTTTCCTAGCAGCACCAACAAGCCCAGGAACCAAGCTGCACTGACATTAAGATGCTCCAACGTGACCGGATTCAGTTTCACCATCCCCCAGATCTGTGCACTTGCCTGATGCTGGGCTGAACGGACCTAACACAGCATGTGCTGTCCCCACAGCTGCGGATCAGGATATCACTACTGACGTCCGTGCCCTGGCCCCTCATGTCACCGATGAGTACATCATGCCCCTCCGGCCTGCCATCCGCAACTTTATTGCTGCTGAGGTGTGACCTGCTAACAAGGTGTGATATGGTCAGCTGGCTACTCCGACGCTTAAGCAAACTACATGTACAAGCCTGCCCTTGGAGCAGGCTTTGACCAAGAGGGGAGAGGAGCCAGTGAATAAAACCCTGCCGCCTCCTCCCCGTGGAAAATGGCTATAAAATGTAGTCACCATCATGGATTTGCCCTGATGTCCCATAAGATCAGACAAGCAACTATACTTGCTAGCAAATAGCAGCCAGATCCATAATACATCTTTCGTATTTATTCTCCCTCCTTCTCTGTCTCACTCCTTTTCCCCACTTCTTCTCTGGTGTTGCTTTCACGAGCTAGGTGACAGCATATAAGCTTTTGCCTCCGGAGACGGCCACCAAAAGCAACAGCTCCCGAGTCCCGGCAGGGCTCTGGACACAGCAGCTTGAGCCGTCCAGCGTGGGCCTGGGAGCCCAGGGCCAAGAGCTCCACCCCGGCCTCTGTGAACTGGTCAGAGGCTCAGAGGGCAGCGCGAGCTGGGGACAGGGACGGCAGGGCTAGGGCCAGCACTGTCAAGGCCACAGGAGGCGAAGTGCCGCCGCAGGAGCCTTGGGGTTCACGGCTTCGTGGCCAGTTCATCCTGGCACTGCGGGACGCGAGCAGCAGAGCACCCCCCAAGGGACAGGGGCAACGGAGAAAATCCCTCGGAGTCCTGGGAGGACACTTGCCCAGGGCAGCCAGAGGTGGCCCAGCTGGAGGGAGAACATGAACTGGAGAGAAAGCCGAGGTCATGGCTTCGGTTTGAGTGTCAAGACAAACAGGAAAAAAATGACAAACACCAGGTATAAAAGACGTGATGGTACAGGGGTCAGTACTGAGGCACATTTGTTACAGAAACCAGGGAGGCCTACCTTCTCTCCGGGTGGGCAGAGTACCAGACCGGGCCTGGGGTCTAAGGGCATTAGGCAGGAGCAACCCCCACCAGGTCGGCATCCACTGAGGGATCCAAACGCATGCAAATAGGTGACAGCCCTCCACAGCTTAGATGTGCCTCCAGCGTCCTTTCTCCATGTTGCTTTCTCACAGCCATTTGTGTTCCAGTAAAGTTCCCCCAAGTTAAGTGTTCCTTAGGCTGCATGCTATCTTTTTGGAAAAAAAAATAGAAACCTCTAGACGGAGAGGAAATAGCCTTAACCAAAGCATGGAGTAGTAGAGGGAGGCTGCCGTTTCTAAGTTAAGACCCCAGGTCTCGGGCGCCTGGGTGGCTCAGTTGGTTAAGCGACTGCCTTCGGCTCAGGTCATGATCCTGGAGTCCCTGGATCGAGTCCCGCATCGGGCTCCCTGCTCGGCGGGGAGTCTGCTTCTCCCTCTGACCCTCCCCCCTCTCATGTGCTCTCTCTCATTCTCTCTGTCTCAAATAAATAAATAAAATCTTTAAAAAAAAAAAAAAAAGACCCCAGGTCTCTCACCCCCTCAGCTGTTCTGTATTGGACAAATCACTGGGCCTCTCAAAGTCTCAAATTTCCAAACTGTAAAATAGACACTGTAACAACTAGCTGGCTCCTAACTAGTGGGGAGGAATACTAACAGCTCACAATCTGCAATGAGCATGAGAAACACGGGTGAAGCGGCCAGCACCCTGCCTGATGCAGCAGAAGCAGAAGTCCCCTGCACACCAGGACATCAATAGTAACCCTGAGCTTCGATTTGAGAAGCTGCTGGCGGTAGTAGCTAGATGACGCCTCTCGGAAGTTCGAGACCGAAGTCTGCACATTCCAAGTTCAGTTGGCCCCTACCTCTGAGGGTCTCTCTGGGATATCGGGAATGGAGCTTTGCAAATGATCAGAGAGCTAACAACGTGCAATAGGTAAACCCTCACGTGCGCCCCGGGGATTAGTGGGGGGCTACAGAGGCCATCCGATGTCGGGAGAGAGCACCCAGGAAAGAAAGAGGGAATGTGAATCTCAGTCATCCCAAACAGGAAGGTTGACACTTCAGGGCAGACACTATTCAGTCTTCAGTACCAGAAAGCACTGTAGTGACCAGAAAGGGCCCAGAAAGGGGCTGGTTTCCAGATACCTTTATCTTTGCTTAAAATAATGTCAGGGTTCAAGATGAGTCGTGAAACACAGGGACATAAGTGAACCAGGTTTATCCCTTGCTTCGCGTGAGCGCGTGCACACACACACGCATACACACACAGGCATGCACAGGACACTTGCCTTTTGCCAACCCCCTCTTTTTTCTGCTCCCTTCCCGAAGGTAGCCTAAGGCCTCAGGCTGCCCCGTCAGCCCTCTCCACCTGAGCACACCCTCCTCAAAGAGTATCCTCAATTCCAAACCTTTTCAAATGTCCTATTGCCCTCACACCAAAATTTACCTTTCGTAAGATGTGTTTCCTCATTATCCTCCCCAAGACTGAGCAATGCCAGCCATTGTGTAACCCTCCTAAGGGACAAGCACGCATTTACAGGAGCCTCTTCGAATCAGAATGACTTCATCGAAAGGGTGATTCTAAGAACAGGAATCTGGGCCCGTAGCAGGATGGTAGAAAGAGATTTGGGAGATACCATTTTCAGCACCCTCACATCAGGTCACAAAGTTAGGCCTGGTTGAGTTCTACAGATGATTGGTCTTGTCAAATCTCATCAGATCTCGTTTTCCTTTTGGGTGTAAATCTAGCGCCAGAGAGTTAACTCCATTATTTAACTTGTTAATCAAGGAGAGCTTTTTCTGGTCACAAGCAGGCGACCTGTAGCTTTTCCCAGGGTTGAGCAAGGGCTCCTGAAGCTTTACCCTGTCTAGACATGTATCTGAAACATCTAATTACTGCTGTACATTCTCTACAGCACACAAAGCCCAACGTTATTACATAAACATGAAGCTCTCTCTTCATATTGCTGCTCAGTGAACTGTCCTTTTACATTTGCCGATCTGAAAGTGAAGTCATGCCACCACTGAGAATAAGGATCAGATACTATGAACAGTAACTTCCAAGTTTTGCTATGACCCAAACTGTGGGAGTTAAATCCTCTAAAAATCCAACAAAGAAGTCATTTAGTAAACTGGATCCAAACTCAGAAAGATCTAAATCATTGGATGCATGTTCTCTCTTCAGTGATGCATTTCATTTTGCCTTCCACAGGGCAAGAGGGATATCCCTCTACTGGAGGGATGACGTTTCCCATCTCCTCTACATGTTATCGGCCCCTTGATTAGGCAGGGGTCCAGACCAGCCTCTGGTCATTATTGGTCAGCGGCACTGGGATTGCGCCATGGAGTGGGCAGGGTTTCTAGTCCTTGACTAGCCACCATATACCAGGAATGCTGACATACGTTACCCCATTTCATTCTCCCAATTACCCAATGGGAGGAACTGGGAAATCATTCTCTACATTTAACAGATAAAGAAAATAAGGCTCAGAGAAATTAAATGTCTTGGTCCAAGGCCCAGAACTACTAAAAAATGAAACCAGAGCATAAAGCTAGGACTTTTCATACTGCTATCTTCCCACAGATGCCTAAAAGAGCTGATGAGGTCCCACCTTCCAGGGGGAGCACTCCGGGAGCAGCGCGGTATTGTGGGTGTGGTGACACGTCCTCTCACACCCAACTTTACATCCAAAAATGCCATCCAGCAGAGCAGCGCAACAGAACCACTTTCGCCTCATAAACACAAGGCAGAAGTGTGAACAACAGGTCCTTTCCAGTGGGTCCCAGCTGCCCCCTGCCCCTCCAAACCTGGACAGCCAGGTTACATCAGCACGGCACCCTCTGTGTCTGCCTTCCCTGATGGATGCCTTTCCCAACTAGGTTGGGACCAGGTCCCCCCATCTCTGTGTCCTCATGCCTCTGGCACAAGATGGACACAAGGCACAGGTTTGTTG
This sequence comes from Mirounga angustirostris, assembly GCF_029215605.1. NCBI lineage: Eukaryota > Metazoa > Chordata > Mammalia > Carnivora > Phocidae > Mirounga > Mirounga angustirostris. The sequence goes on along the minus strand of NW_026991717.1, from coordinate 63,595,247 downwards.
GCTACATGAAACCTTCTTTAGGTGCTCCTCCACCTTCTGCAGGGGCAACGTCCTCCTATAAACTCAACTTGGTGGCCTTACTCTGTCCCCTTAATAGCAAGTGGTCCCAAAATATGGGACAGGCCCTCTTCTCTCCCATGTGTCCTGTTCCCTCTGGGCCCTGCTCTCCCCACACAGCTTTGGAAGGTAATGGTTTAATCAACTGATGAACCTTCACTTATGATTTGGGCAGACTAGATAACAAAATTTTAACTACTGAGAGTTCCTTAGCATTTCAGATCCCAACAAGGATAGACAGACAAACTGGTTGAAGGGAGGGGATACTTCTGGTACTCTCCATATCGCCCTCCACAGGCAACAACTCCCCAGACCTCCCCAGATGATGCTAACAAGGACTGCCCCCCTCCAACCCCTGCCCCCTCCGACCCCAAGGAAAAATGCTTCAGATTCACAAAAATTCCTAAGTGCCATAAAAAGCCTATATTCTGGGCCTATCACTGTGATATTCACGGTAAGTCTGACATAGAGGTTTAATTTGGTCTGCCATGAAAATAGAACAAATAATAATCAGTCTTTGATTGTGGTTAGGTTTAATTATGGAAATCTACTCATGCACTTACATAGAAAGCTTCACAAACATGCAGAAAGCCATTTCTTTTCATAAGTATTTGTAGGGAAAGAGCCTTTTCAAAAGGTTCTTTAAATAGATTTTTTTTTTTTAATTTTTTTTAGAGAGAGCCGGGTGGGGGTGGGAGGAGGGGCAGAGGGAGAAGAAAATAGAGAATCTTAAGCAGGCTGCACGCCCAGCACAGAGCCCGACACGGGGCTCAATCTCATGACCCTGAGATCATGACCTGAGCTGAAATCAAGAGTGAGGTGCTTAACCAACTAAGCCACCCAGGCGCCCCAAAATGTTATTAGTAAATAAATACTTCAAATAAGCAAGCAAAAATAAGATCTCTACATTTTATGGGACATAAATCATGATCATGTCACATTAACATTCTCTCTTGATGTCCAGTGATGGGCTAGGAGGAGCTCCGGCCTGTGCACCAGGTGAGGTGCTGAGTCACTTATTTAGAATGGAATGTGGCTGCTATCGAGACTGACAAGTACTTGGGCACCTGGGTGGTTCAGATGGTTAAGCGTCTGCCTTCAGCTCAGGTCATGATTCCAGGGTCCTGTGATCGAGCCCCACATTGAGCCCCACATCGGGCTCCTGGCTTGGCGGGGAGCCTGCTTCTCCCTCTCCCTCTGCCTCTCTCCCTGCTCATGCTCTCTCTCTCTCTCTCTTTCTCTCTCTCTGTATCTCTGTGTCTCAGATGAATAAATAAAATCCTTAAAAAAAAAAAAAAAAAGACTGACAAGTACAATCGATGTTCAGTGTAGCCGCACTGGAAACATCATCTAATTAAATATGCTAAAATAGCCTGGCTGAAGAAATAGAAAAAAAAAAAAAAAAGCAGTAACAAACTAAATCTTTGTACTTGTTCATTTTGTAATATACATAATACTGTCTCTGGAGTCAGACAAAATAATGAACAGCCTTTAGTTCCTTTTAATCAAATGTCAAATTAATGTTTTAACTTCAAGTAGCCAGGGCACAAACACAATTTCCCCTAAATCACTTAATAACAATTTAAGGATGACAGGCTGAAAAATACAAAATGCATAAAGATAGAAACACAGAGAGAAATGGGGTCAGATAAGTACTTCCATTTGCTGGAGGTAAATTCCCACCATTTTTTAATGTCCAAATCTTCCCCACACAGCCTATCCTTCTTAAAATGCTAAAACAATTGATTACAATTTATCAATCTAGGTTTTTATAATTACTAAAATGTATTATTTAGCTGAATTCACTAGTTAACCAAGCCAGTGGACTTCTTCATCACTGACTTGTTAAAATTAACTGTGCATTTATAGGGGTGCCTGGGTGGCTCAGTCATTAAGCGTCTGCCTTCGGCTCAGGTCATGATCTCAGAGTCCTGGGATCGAGCCCCGCATTGGGCTCCCTGCTTGACGGGAAGCCTGCTTCTCCCTCTCCCACTCCCCCTGCTTGTGTTCCCTCTCTCGCTGTGTCTCTCTGTCAAATAAATAAATAAAATCTTTTAAAAAATTAATTGCACATTTATAAATTACCACAAGTCTGTCATTCTATAGCATAATGACTGTGTTGTAACTAATTCACCATATTAAAACGAACAATTTATAACTGGGATGCCAGTGCAGAGGAAAATCTTTAAGTGAAGTTAATAACTCTAATAAATATATAAAATGGAAGATTCACTGGGGATTTTAATATTGTTTCAAAACTGAAACCATAGCATATTTTCCTTCTAATTTATCTCAACATACATGTCATATTTAAGTGCTAGGTATGAAAACGTCAGATGCCAGGTGCCTCACCTTCATATCAGCTGAAACCCTCGAGTTCATTGCCACACATGCCCTCTCCAGCTACCGCTCCGTTGGTCTCATTTTCTTTCCAATCAAATTTCTTAAAATAATCTTCTTGTCATCAGATCTGTCTCCTCCTATTGTTTCTTAAGCCCACTCCAAACAGGACTTAGTCATGGAGCTGCACTGAAACTGCTCTTGCCCCGAGCACCGATGTCTCCCCAGGTCTGAGGCAGCGGTCAGTTCCCGGTCCCCATCTCACAGTCCCCCCCGCCCCGACCTATCACAGACACAGCCAACGACTCTTCACTGGGCTCCCAGATCACTGCTTCCTCCTGATTTTCTACCTTCCTCACAGCCTGCTCCTCTTCAGTCTCGTCAGCCAATCTTTCCTCATTTCCCAACCTCTCTACCTTGCGGAATGCCCCAAGCTCAGTCCTTGAATCCATTCTGTCTTCTACTTACTCCAGCTACCTTGGTGATCTCACATATCTATAGAGTGCTGACTCCCAAATGTATGGCTCCGGCTTAGACCATTCCTCGAACTTGATACTCATATCCCACTTCTTATTTAATATGCCCACTTAGGGGATGCCTAAGTGGTTAAGCATCTGCTTTTGGCTCAGGTCATGATCTCAGGGTCCTGGGATCAAGCCCCGAGTCAGGCTCCCTGCTCAGCAGGGAATCTGCTTCTCCCTCTCCCTCTGCCCCCCACTAGTGCTCTCTCTCTCTCTCAAATAAATAAATAAAATCTTTTTTAAAAATGTCTAGGTAGGTATGCAATACACACCTGAAATATAACATGTCCAAAACCAAATCCCTGATCTTACCCTTAACCCTGCTCCTCCCACAGTCTTCATTTCAGTTAATAGCAACTCCAGCTTTTCAGTCGTTCAGGTGAGAAACCTTGGAGTCATCCCTGGTTCCTTTCTTTCTCTCACACCATATGTAAACTGTAGCTGGAAATCTTTTTTGTTCTACCTCAAAATATATCCAAAATCGAATTCATCCCCACCTCCTCCATGCGACCATCCTAATCCCTTCTCATTGTTCACCAGCTTGTCGAGTGGCCTCCAAACTGTTCTTTCTGCCTCCCTCTGCCTCCGTACAGAGTTTTCTCAACCCAGGGTGATCTTATTAAAAATGGAAGTTAAATCACTGGCTGCTTTTCTGCTTAGAATCCTCCCGTGGTCCCCAGCTCCTTCGGAGTAAAAGTCAAACTCCTTTAGGAGTTTGGTTCCCCTACCACAGTTCGGTCCTTATCACCTACTTCCCTCATCATTCACTCCCTCCCACCATGCCCACTGCCTTGCTATCCCTTGAAGATGATGGGCGGACTCCTGTCTTAGGGACTTTGCCCCCGCCATCCATCTTCCTGAAACACTCTCACTCAGATGTCTTTATGACTCATTCCCTCATCTCTTTCAAGCATTGGTTCAAATGTCATCTCACTGAGCCCTTCCCTGACCGCCCTCTGTGAAAGTACAGCAGCATCCACCTGGACTCGCACTCCACTGTCCCTTCCCTGCTTTACTTCTCTCTGTCCATACACAGCACTTGCCGGCCCCCTTTCACATACTCCATAACTCACTAATTTGTTTGTTGCCTTCCTTCTCCCACTAGCTAGCAAGCTCCACGGGGCAGAGATTTTGACTAATTATTTCACTACTCTACCCTCAGAGTCTAGAAAAGCATTTTAATATAGTAGGAACTTAAAAAATACTTGGTTAATGAATGAAACGCCTTTTCCTGAGGAGGTATGTGCTGCACAGGGATGTGCTCATACCATGGCTTAAGCATCCTTTTTTATTCTCTGGTACAATTTTATCTCCCACTTGATGAGTAAGATTTGCACCATATGGGATCACTTTTTCTTGCTTTTGTGTCATAATAGTATCACCAACCAACATGCCTCCTTTGGACAGTCTAGTGTTTTAAAATTCCTTTTAAATGCCTTTAAGAAGACTATGTACATTCCCTAATCACCCAGAACAAGCCTTCTCTCTATTGTCTTACCCTCATGCATTTCATACATTTTATGCGCCCTTCCTGGTCTCTAAAGGAATTTCACTTGGCAACACCTACATAGAGCATATTATAGATTTCATCAACCATTCCCATGTCCAAATACAACCTTCTACTTTAATTTATCCAGCAATTCTATTTTTTGCCCAGGAACCATGACTTTCTCAAGCTACTTTTCCCTTTATTCATTTTCATCACCACATTAGCATATGACCCTTCAGGACTATTTCTCATGACAAAATAAAATATCTACATGGTGAGCATTACTGTGTCAGAGGAAGGGACAGAGAATGGAGCTTCACCGTTGCATGGATACCAGGAGACCATCTAGATTGTCTCCTTCTGCTAGCACATGTGTATTTTAAACCAGGACATTGGGGGTACCTGCTATAGCCTACTCTCCAGATCCTATCAGCATGCCACAATATATTGGACAAGCATGGTGTCCTGGGTGATGGTCAACAAACTCGTAGACAAAATGGTGACATAGAGCCACCGTCTGAGGCAAAGCAGTGAAGTTATTCTGCTGCTCCTATCAGTTAAAAGCAAACTGTTTAGAGGATTCTCTGCTTATTTGCCTAGGGGAAAAAAAGCATTTGTTGGATAAAGAAATGCATAACAAATATCGAGGCATGTGTTGAGTTGCTCCAGTAAAGAGACTGTATCCTGAAGAGAGCAAGTGTCTACTAATCTCGGTTAGGTCTTAATATTTCCTTTTCCCCAGTTACTCTAATGTATACGCTCAGGACTCTTTTGCAAGGCTCTATCTAGCAAGTTCTTGACCTTGCTTCCATTTAAAGGATGTTGGGCTTATGAACTAATTCTGTCTGGGAATTAGTTGAGGGGCTATGATTTCCTATTGTAATGGCTAACATCAAGCCTGTTTGCCAGAAGATCCAGAATTTTTGGTCGTAAAAATCAAGTAGCATAGCTAAGTGCCTATCTATCTCAATCATAGGGATCCCATTATCAATAGCCATTTCCAAACATCCCTGCTGGTCGTTCCAATTAAAATGCTCATTCTTCTGCCTATTATGGTAGCTACCCTGCCTACCTTGCCTTCTGATGGTAAGGTGCTGCTACGTAAGCTCCATCATGCCAGAATTCTACTATCCCTAGTAACATCAGAGAGCCCCGCTTCAACCTGAGCATCTTCTGTTAGCATCAGTGGCCATTTTTTCCCAAAGATGTTAGTGGGAACTGTATCTCTCAGTTCCATCACTGTATCACTGTATCTCTCAAGCTCTTGTTGAAGAGAGTTTCATCAAGATCCTCTCAAGGGACATAGTTAAAATATATCCCTTCCAACAATCTTATCTCCCTGAGTGTTTGGATTCCTTGCTCCTATAGTTCTGTAAAGGAATTTCTAGCATCTCCGTGGGGCTCAAGTCCAAGTTTTGGTCAACCAACCAAGGAAACAAGTAGAATCACTATCACCTAGTCACACTAGTACACTGAATCCACAACCTCTGATTAAATGCTCCCTATAAGAATAAATTCAACCCATCTAAAATTGTATTTTTCTTTCTTGGACATAGAATCTTCAAAATCTATTCTCAAAATGTTTCTAGATTTTTTTCAATATTAATTAGCAAAATCTTGCCATTTTTTAGCACCATAAGCCTCTGACTTTGTCATTGACATTTGAGGTATGCTGGGATCCAAGTTCAGTTATAGATCTGGGAAGAGGGCATCAGGGGCATAAGGAAGACTGACTTTGTCATGCAACTCCTTCAGGTGACAGAAAATTCAATCAAGACAGGAACAGCCTCATCAGAGAGGGCAGAGATGCTGCTGCAGCTGGCAAGTGTGGCTTGATGACCCTGCCCTAAGTTTACCAAACCCTACCATACCCCTGTTCTAGTTCTTGAGGTCCTACCTTTTCTCTCTAAATGCCCAAACTTCCAATATAAGGGACGAGGCTGTGAATTCACTGACACTCTAATTTGGCAACCCACATTTGGCTTTTGATCTTTTCATCTCTGAATGACGAAAGAGATATTTTTTTAGGGCAGTCACAGAAAAGTCCCTAGTTTTTAATTCTTTAACGCTTAGAGAAAAAAATTTAGGAACCTGACCTCATATTCTCTTTCTTTTAAGCTGTCTAACACTGTTAAAGGCAGCCACCACACCACGCCAGACCTTCAGATCCTCATCCCTTCACATTGACTGATGGAAGCTCCCACTTGGTTCCCAAGGCCTCTTGCCTTTAATGAGCACTTCATTCTTGAAGTTCACAGGTGATTTACTTGCTGATTTGCCACTGAATGTCATGGTGTGCAAGAGTCTCATCCCTTACGTGGCTGTATTTCTCACTACCTTTAGCTTCAACTAAGCCAGACAACCAATCCCAGTCCCCCTCCCCTCATTTCTCTACGGTTCCATCTCCTACAATCATTCCTGGTGTCAAATGTCATACCAGTCAGCATTCTTAGTTGCAAATAAATAGAAATAATAAAACAGAGACTGGCTGCTTTAAGCAGAAATAAAATGAACTGAAACAATGTTGACTCTTGTCACATAATCACTGAAAAGCCTAGAGAAGGGCTTTGGAAAACAGGAACAACAGGAGGCTACCAACCACAACCAAATTCATGCCATGTGGTTCAAGACTGCAACCTCCTCTGGATCACTCAGCTAGCCAGCTGAGCTACTGACCAGCACCACGCCACCAGAGACAGGACACCATTGTCGGAACTGCTGCCCACCGCTGCCTCGGGAAACTGACATTTCTATCACCACTGCTCACATTGAGTGGATTCTCCACTCTCCCTGCTCCATCCCTTAGTTCAAAGTGGGGCTGCCTGCTACGCTAGGTCTAGCATACAGCCTGTGGCAAAGGCTGCCAGGAAACTGAACAGTGGGACTTCCCAGATTCCATGATGAGAGGCAAGATCTGAATCCTGCTAAGATTCACAAAGTCAGGAATTTCCCAAACAAGGGAAGAGGAATCATATGCTAGCCAAACAGATTAAAACAAACAAAAACAACCCACATAGAAGTACCCCCTACAGGAATCTTCTTTATATTATTAGGAAACATCATTACAACAAAAGAGAAGTAGATTTTTTTTTATGTGACGCAAAGTTGGAAACTGTCCATGCTAAGGGGAAAATAGTGTTGCAAAAGTTTCATTTATTTGTGGGTGTTTGGCATCTATGAAGGAGAGGAATGTCTGATACTAAAGAAAAAGAAAGCTGGTAAAAAAAAAAAAAGTAAAAGTTCCCTTGAGTTTAACTATGCAAATTAGAGAATCTGGAAATAATACTCTTGATCCCTCATCCTTATTTCAGTTCTCACTAAGGCTGATTCATTAAAAACTATTTAAAATATCTGCTAGTATTTTCTCAAGGATGTTTTAAAATTCCACAAGGAGCCACAGTAGAACATTTGCTATCAATTTGAATGGATTTGAACATCAAAGAAGAGAAAAATTCTTATAATAATTTGATTCCATACTTCCCTTTAAATGTGTTTAAAGCACATTATAGCAGAGCACATTAAAGCAATCTGCCCTCCAAGAAGTACAACTAAGAGGAGAAACGATGGAACACAGCAGAGTAAAAATGGAGAACTAGAATTTAATTGGAGGAGAGGAGGAAATATGCAATAGGGCAAACAAATTAATGAGTACTTGGTGATTTGACATATTTTGCCATTGGTGAGGAGCGGGGCATTTTTTCTCCATATTAAGAAAATAAAAGAAACAAATTACAGAAATACACAGTGATCACTCATCTTGAGCAGGAATGTATCCCTCCCTCTTGTTTTAATTGCCTGAGCACTATTTAAGTACTTTATCTGTTTTTAACATTTAAGTAATTACATCCATTTCACTATGTGTGTTTTCATTATAAACTTCTAGAAGACAAAACATTTAATAAAAATGTGGTGAGATGGACAAGGAGAAGTGAAAGAGACAAAAGAGAAAAAAGGAGGTAGTAAGAAGGAGACAAAGAGGGAAGTGAAATGACTGTACTCTTTTAATATTTCCTCTGTAGGTGCGTGTGTGTGTGTGTGTTTGACGAGCAAATTTACTTCATTTCAATAGAGATCTTAACTTCATAATTCTGTTATTTTTTTTCTTATTTCTAAGTACAAAAGCTAATGCCAGTTATTCACAACAGCCAAGACAAGGAAACAACCTCAGTGTTCATAGATAGATGAATGGATAAAGAAAATATGGTATACAATGGACTACTATTCAGGCATAAAAAGAAGGAAATCCTGCTATTTGCAACAGCATGGATGAGGGCATTATGGGAAAGTAAAATAAGCCAGACAGAGAAAGACAAATACTGTATGATCTCACTTATATATGGAATCTAGAAAAGTCAAACTCATTGTTGGAGGATGTAATCAAAAGGACATGGCCACCAGTTGACCCTCAAGCTGGACCCAGGCAATCGGTGGCTCCTCACCCCCTTCCCACCTCCCCTATTCTTGGAATGAACAGTCTGCCCACTGTCCCCACAGTGGAAACTGTTCCAAGGACATAGCCTTGGAGAGTAAGGTCTCATTACGACCATCTGGACACTATACATGACTAAACCTAGTTAAGCCCTCTTACAAACTTTAAGATTATGGGAGATGAGCACAGACATCTTGTGGCTACCCCAAAACAAGCCTTGTATGTAAGCTCCCTTGCTTATGAAAACTGGCACCTACCAAACTAGAGTTGCCGGCCTCTTTCTTCTGCCTCTCCCTGCCCTCTGTGTATGGGGGCTGGTTGCAGATGATACCCAGGAAGCTCCCGAGGCTGCAAACCAACACTCACATGAACAGTAAAATGGTGGTTGCCATGGGCTGGAGGGTTCGGAGAGTATGAGGTGATATTGGTCAAGGGGTACAAACTTCCAATTATAAGATAAATAAGTTCTAGGGATCCAATGTACAGCATTGTGATGATAGTTAGCAACACTGTATTATATATTTGGAAGTTGCTGAGAGAAAATCTAATTATGTGAGGTGAGGGGTGCCTGGGTGGCTCTAGTCAGTTAAGCATCTGCCTTTGGCTCAGGTCATGATCTCGGGGTCCTGGGATGGAGCCCGGCACTGGGCTCCCTGCTCAGCAGGCAGTCTGCTTCTCCCTCTCCCTCTGCTCCTCCCCCCTTCATGCTCTATCTCTCTCAAATAAATAAATATTTAAAAAATTTTTAGGGCACCTGGGTGGCTCAGTTGGTTAAGCGACTGCCTTCGGCTCAGGTCATGATCCTGGAGTCCCGGGATCGAGTCCCACATCGGGCTCCCTGCTCAGCGGGGGGTCTGCTTCTCCCTCTGCCCTCTTCCCTCTCGTGCTCTCTGTCTCTCATTCTCTCTCTCAAATAAATAAATAAAATCTTTAAAAAAATTTTTTTTAAATAATAATAATAATTATGTGAGGTGATGGAGATGTTTATTGTGACAATCATTGCACAATATACACGTATATCAAATTATCACACCGTATACCTTAAACATACACATTATTGTACGTCAATCATATCTCCATAAAACTGCGGGAGAGGGGGAGTCAATGCCAGGTTAAGACCCAAAGCTATATGTTGAGAAAAATGTAAAGGTGTACCTTTACATTTCAATGAAGTCTATGAAGTCAAAAGGATACTGTGAAGCAATGCTGGAGAGAAAAAAGAAGGGAGAGAAAAAAAAAGAGAGAGAGAGCAAATGCCTTCAAAATATGAGGCTAAAAATTTACCAAATTTTCTTGGTTCCCAACTGACACCAAAGACCAAAATGCACCACTTTCGGGCGCCTGGGTGGCTCAGATGGTTAAGCATCTGCCTTCGGCTCAGGTCATGATCCCAGGGTCCTGGGATCGAGTCCCACATCGGGCTCCCTGCTCCTTGAGAGCCTGCTTCTCCCTCTGCCTCTCTCTCTCTCTGTGTCTCTCATGAATAAATAAATAAAATCTTTAAAAAAAAAAATGCACCACTTTCCTTTCTTCTGAAGCTGAAGCTATAGTGGTTCTTGCCAAAGCTTGCAGCTTGGGGGGGCCCCGGGGGGGCTGAAGAGGAATGACTCTCAGCACTGCAGGTGATGAAGCACAGAGACTATTTTCTTTATTCCTCTGACAACAATTTTTTAATGTTTTTGACACAGCTGTCCTAGGTCTGCCAGCGAGCTGAAAGAAACCGGGGAAGCTACAAGCTTGGTAATTAAACAAACAGTTCCAATTCAAGGCAATAAAAGCAGTAACTATAAAAATGAATTCGATGTTGGTATACAAAACTCTACAACTACGCTTTCCCAAAGGCGGAGTCAGGCACGAGATACACTGTATTTTATATCAGAACTTCGCAACACAATGAATATGCTGGCGTTTCCCAAGGGTCCTATGAGTTTTTGATGTTTTTTTCCTCCTACTAATTCCTCTGACTCTCTCTTATAAGAGAGTATACAATGGAGGGAGACCACCTTTCCTGTTTGAAATCACAAATGCAAATGTGGACACATTGTAAAGGGCTGTATATTCAACAGCATACTCTGGATACCAAGAGTGTACCTTAGGGACACACAGGGACTATTTTTTAATATAAGTTCTCAATAATTTATGAAGGGGAAAAATAAGAAAGTCCACAAGTAAGTAACAAGCAACTAAATTTAGTTATAAAACAGAAGTTCCAAATTCTTCTCAAAATGAAGACAATGAACTGTATTTTATTCTCACTGGGCTATAAATACCATTTGGGCAATGGCCAAGTTTGTCTTTTCTTTTTTGTAATCCAGGCACCTAGTAGGGTGTCCAACACAGAGAAGATGCTCAAAAAATATATGTTGATTGAATAAATGGGTATTCAACATATAAAACAATAATCCAATGAATATTTAAGTGTTGACTTCATGTATAGACATTATATATACTAAAATCCACTTAGTCCCCAGATAAATTCAATTAAGAAATAAGCAGAAGTGGGAAACATGAGAAAATAAAAGACAGAGAAAAAAAACAAAATGGACAGAAAGAAAAATATCATTTGCCTTTGGAAAATCCTACTGGTGGTTTATCCATTGATCGTGGCACCTAGAAAACTCTCATCCTTCAACTAGAGGCTCCTCTTTATTATTTTTTAGAGGCTCCTCTTTAAATGAAACAGCTACAGGAGACTCCAAGAAGATAATATAGCTCTGGACATAATTAATGGTCCCCTCCTCTGACCCATGATGCTCAATAACATTAAATGAAGTCTCATCTGGCTATGCAATTATTTTCAGGGCCTGTGGTAGTGACGTAGAAATCAGAGAAACTTAGAGCCCGAAGGAAACATATGAACCATCTAATTCAACCTCATTCATTCACAGATGAGGAATTTCCCAGAGAGTTTGAGGGTCTTGCCCTCGTGCCCTGGCAGCAGTGAAGAGTCCTGTTCTGTTCTGTTCTGCAGAGTCCTGAAGTCTTGCACAGTCTTGTTAGCTCACACTGGCCACGGTTTTAGGCATTCATTAAGAATTCAAGACTTTGGGGGTGCCTGGGTGGCTCAGTTGGTTAAGCGACTGCCTTCGGCTCAGGTCATGATCCTGGAGTCCCAGGATCGAGCCCCGCGTCGGGCTCCCTGCTCAGCGGGGGGTCTGCTTCTCCCTCTCCCACTCCCCCTGCTTGTGTTCCCTCTCTCGCTGTGTCTTTCTCTGTCAAATAAATAAATAAAATCTTTAAAAAAAAAAAAATTCAAGACTTTTCAAACCACTTCTTGGTTTGAACTGCCTCTACTTCCACTCCAGTGGCAACATGACCCAGTCATTCTCTACAAAACTCATGCTTTGATTGAGTCCCACTGCAATATCGGAACACACACAGGACAGGTGGAAATAGCTCAACAGCAAATATTTAGATTTCCAGTCTCCCGTTTCCCACTCATGAGTCAGACCATTCGTTCCCTCCCTGGCATACTTTTGATCCTACAGTTGGGTAAAATTTAACAGGCAAACTCATTAAACTGTCTAAATGATGATACCAGGCCCCCTTAAATCCAGCTGGTAGTGGCAGGAACCAAACGCTGGGAAGGACAGGTGATCAATTCCCACAACGGATGCTCAGAAGAGTCTTTAAGAAGTGGTACGAATGAAAGCTACATGAGAGGAAATAAAGTTGGGAGAGCCTATGTATAAAACATCCTCCAAAATTCCTCTTTCCACCTGGCATTATAGATGTCATCCACTGGGGTACTGCAAAGAACACTAAATTGTACACCCCTTTGAGTTTCTTATCCCCAAAAGGGCTCATTACTACAAATAAAGATCTGTTAGACACCTGGAAATCTTTGGAGACAAAGACGGCTCAAATAGCCATAGAAGGGTATCCTTCTATAAAGATATAACACAAGTTACATACACAAAATTTTTCTAATTCAAACTGAACATTTTGTAAGTGTTTTTTTTAATTCCCATTATTCTCCAGACAGAGGACAGCAGGAGTTTCTCTCCACAGTACACATCTCAGCCATCTACACTGTAGTATCAGCATATTACCCACCACCAGAGCACAAAAGCAAAGTTGAGGCTATCATTTTAGAATCAACATGGGCAGCTAGATTGATGACTATCAATCGCACCAATGCATAAACACACACAACTCCCTGGATGCCTGTCATCTGCCTCTCATCACGTCATATCCAGTAACCAGTTGTAGAGGAGGCAAAAAATCCTCACAAGTCTTTATTGACTATAATGAACAGGGTTTACGGTATTTGAAATCAAATAAGCACCATCGCTAATACCATAAAATATGATGTATAAAAATGATATGAAACCGTTGTGCTGTTCTATTTGACTTTCCAGTGGAAGAACCATGAGTCATGGCTTCCAATCTGTTTGCCACCTTACCATTTACACGATTTAGGGCCCAAATCTGCTCTCCTTCCTGCGTTATGACAAAATTACACAGGATTAAAAATACAAGCCCCACCACCCTTGTTCCTGGGCGTTTGCAGCAGCCAGCAAATGTAAACCAGGAAAAATCCAGGACTTTGAATAGATCACCCAGCTGCTAGTATAAATTTGTAGCAGCCTGTAAGCCTTAATAATATCCACCAAATTATCGAGCAGTCCTTGATTACAGGGTGCTATAAAAATGCAAATTGCAGTCACAAGAATAAAATGTCAGCTGGGACCTTAGAAAACAACCTTCATTTTTTGACATCCCATTTGATATTTTGCTATAAAGCCTCCAATTTTAAGGTTATACTTCTCAGAGTTAGTGAAACCGAAATGGGTCATAGGTACTATGACTCCATTAATACAATATCATCATCTCATAACACAAGTATTCACAGTACAGAAGCAGACCACCGTAGGACCACATAACTTCGCTGCTGATCCCCTCATTAAAATGAATAGAGCAATAAGCATTCTCACTAAGTTTAACAAGACAGATGAGTCTTAATGTAAGCTCCCCTCCCCCCACCTCTATTTTTTTTTTTTTAATTTATTTTATGATTTTTAACCGGCTTGTGGTCCAAGAAACCACTTCTTAGCCCGGAGTAACAGGCATTTACTAATGACCTTTCCAGCCAGGCTCATTCACAGGAGCGGCTTCCTCCACCTTGCTCACGGACTCACAGACTTGGAGTGGCTTTCAACAGGCCATTTCTACCTGAGGGTCTTTGGATTTCAGTGAATTCTTTAGTGACAGTGATCTATGGAAGAAAGAATGCCGCTTGGGGTAGGAATGCACACACGTGTTTTCAGCTACTTTACATTCAGGCCTGCTGTGACTCAGCTTGCAAGTTCAAAGTTATAAAGCCATTTTTCATTTCTTGGGGGAAAGTGTCTCATTAAAAGTAAGGAAACTTTAAAAAAAATCCAAAACCCCCTTTTTTAAGGGAGATATGGAATAAACATTCAAAATGATTTAGATTTTTCTAACTCGTGGTAAGAATCAGGAAATGACACCCATTAAGATCCACTAAGTAAATCTAAAATAAACAAATAACATACCGGTTTATTCCTTTGGTAAAGCACATAAATTGGTGGGTTTATTTTCATTGCACTTGTCGACCTTCACTGAGCCTATCTCTAAAATAACTCTGTACTATAGTTTTTTTGCAGGAGTCTGGGAGGGAAAATAAAATTCCTCTAATGGAGACAGTTTCTTTACATAATTGATTTAGTCCTTGGAGTACTTCATTTTTAGGTGGTGGTCATAAAATTAAATCAATACATTCATATTCACACTTTGCCTTTGGAGAAAATCCCGGCAGTATAATTAATCCTTTGCACCTGAGGTCAGAAATGTGGCAAAATAATGGCGTCCTTTTCGGCCCTGGCCAAGCAAAGTTCAATTTTAATGTGGGAAAGAGAAAAGGAAAAAAAAAAAAAAAGTCCAATATATGAAGTGTGACTGCTATTTTATTAGAACAGTGATTATATAAGAAAGTGTTTAAAAAGCAAGTTGACAACAATGAAATCACAAGAATTTTGCTTTCTTCTTACGGATTCAAAACTGAAGTCATTAGAAAAAATTAAAACTGGTTGTTTGTTTTGAGTATAGTTGACACACAATGTTACATTAGTTTCAGGTGTACAACTTGGTGATTGGACAAGTTTATATACTGTGCTGTATTCACCACAAGTATAGCTCCCATCTGTCCCGTTACATGGCTATTATAATATCATTGACTCTATTCCTTATTCTCTGCTTCTTATTCCAGTGACCTACTCATTCCATAACTGGAGGCCTTAAAACTTTAAGTTTTTAAGTGTTGAGGGTAATTCTGGAAAATATTTGGCCACACAGACCCTAACTAGGCCCATTCCAGACGATGTTCCTATGTGGAGATGCCCAACCAGATTAACTGGGGCATTACCAAGTACTAAGGTAACCAAAAGGAGTGGTTTGGGGGAAAAAAAAAAAAAGGAGAGGATCCAGATAAACAGATAAACAACATAACCTGTTTTCTGATCAGAAACAAGCCTGCCCACTACCCATGAGAGACTAGGTAACGCTTATCAGCCTCAAATTTGCCTGGATTTATTCTGGGACTTCTGGATATATCTTGAATAATCTGGACAATATTGCTTCTCACCTTTTATAAGACATAGTAGATGTTACCTACAATAAGGGGGAACACCAACCTGGCCCTTATTTCTGGATTTGCCTGCAACTTACTACATACTTTACAAAAGTGCTTTTGCCATTTGCTCTTCAACATAAATATTCTTTCATAAGCAAGTTTAAATTGGATCCTAGCTTCAAAAATCAATGTCACATTTTTCAACCTTCCAGTTTAGTTTGGTATGATTGGAAAATTCTGCAAAGCTAAGGAAGTGTGCCAACCATAAATTAAAATAAAGTCTGAAGGGGCAGAATGTAATTCCACGGTTTACAAGCCTACAAAGGATCTAATGTCATGAAGTTTATGAGTAACAAGCCTTGGTGACAGTAATTTTCCTCAGCTGAAACTTTCTATCACCTAAAATAATCTGCAAGCCATCTCATTACATCCATAGACTTCTCATCAGGCTTTTAGTACTTTAAAAACTCAGTTTCTGAAATCTCCCTTTACACTTGACCCCTCCAAATGCACCTTGTCCTGGATTTCATACTTATCACAACCGAACGCATGGGAGTGTCTGAAACACTTCCCCTCACTACAGGAAAGGGCACTGACCTCCAGCCACCAGGCTGAGTGTGCCATGTCCCTATCAGTTAGGCTTGAGGGTTTAAAACAACTGTTCCAGAGGTGATCGATGACTGGAAATGCACAGCCCTTTTGTTTCCCTGGGGACAGCTCACCCCAGACCCTCTGTTATTGCCACCAATGAAGATGTCCTGCTGAACCAGCCCATCATGCCTCCCCTTTCTAACAAGTGCTCAGTTATCAGTCAAATCTGCCAAAATGATTCTTTTCGGGTGTGTATCTGAGACACAAGAAGAGAGACCTTTGTTTTAATTGCTCATGACTTGCTTTAGGGCCTCCAAGAACTCCAGAGACATTTGGCAAAGTAGTTTCAAATTCGGAAGCCCAAGAATATTCCTACTAGGGCTGAAAAGCAGCATCTAGATACATACCATTCAAACCACTCTGAAAGGTGCTGTGATTTACAAGCAAGCACTGGAAAGTGAACTCAGCACAGAGGAGGTTTTCAATATGTAACTGAAGGTATAACTATTTTAGAGTTAGCTTCTCTTTGTTCAGGAAACTCCTTTTCAAGGTTTGCTGCCCTCCAAAGTTGAGAAAATAAAATTATTTAATTCAAGTTTTCAAACTGCTCATGTAAAATGGTATAATTCCATTTCTCATCCATGCATCAGTGAGTTACACAATTATCAGGCAGTTATAAGCAGAAGAAGCTTTTCAGAACAAAGCTGCTGTTAAGAGGTATGAGAACAGCCTCATGGATGCATAATTTGGGATTTATTCCACACTGAATATGTGGTTTTGTCTCCTGGTCAGTGGGGCCCCGGTGTCCGTCCTACCCCTTCCAGCCTCTGGGCACACTACACCTCTACCCTTTCCACGCCTTCCCACAGAACCCATGACTCCACTGTTCTGGTTTGGGTGGTGTATTCCAACAGTCACAGCCATCGGACAATAATTTATAACTAAAATTTCAGAACAATTGTTCAAAAACAATTATCACTTAAAGGCTGAAAACATACAAACATACCAGGAATGAAGGGAGACATATTAAAAAAAAAAAAGACTTCTTTTTTCATTTTCATTTTTTTTTTTTAGTTTTAATTTTAAAATGCATGTTTAAATGTTCTACCAATATCTGCTACATAGGACATACAGATACTGAGTGAGTATATTGATTAAAAATAATAATACTGAGGGGCGCCTGGGTGGCTCAGTCGTTAAGCGTCTGCCTTCGGCTCAGGTCATGATCCCAGGGTCCTGGGATCGAGTCCCACATCGGGCTCCCTGCTCAGCGGGAGGCCTGCTTCTCCCTCTCCCACTCCCCCTGCTTGTGTTCCTGCTCTCGCTGTCTCTCTCTCTGTGTCAAATAAATAAATAAATAAATAAATAAATAAATAAATAAATAAATAAATAAAAAATAAAAATAATAATAATAATAATAATACTGAATGACATATGAAGTCTGGAATCCAAAGTGAATTTATCATTACTGTGTTTCACCCCTGAGTTAATTAAATGTAAGAAGTTAGTCACCACCATTAAATGCCACACAGGAATCTATATAAAACTGTTTTCCAAAACAAAAGAGGGGCGCCTGTGTGGCTCAGTCAGTTAAGCGTCTGCCTTCGGCCCAGGTCATGATCCCAGGGTCCTGGGATCGAGCCTCACATCGGGCTCCCTGCTCCGCGGGAAGACTGCTTCTCCCTCTCCCACTCCCCCTGCTTGTGTTCCCTCTCTCGCTGTGTCTCTCTCTGTCAAATAAATAAATAAAGTCTTTTTAAAAAAGGAGAGAAACTTGGCATTGTACTGGCAGCTTGAAATTTCCTAGACAATTTTCATTACCTTAATATAAAACATTTGCCATATGTTCACAGAGTTCATGGCTTTGTAATACTCACTACAATAGAGTTTTCATAATTTAGGTTTGCTGTAGATCAGTGGTTCTACAAATTAAATAATAATCTTAGAGGGTAAGACCTAGACATCAGAATTTCTTAAGGCTCTCCAGATGATTCTCATCTTCAGTGGCTGAGAACCACTGATGCAGACAATTACCTTCCTAGGAAAAGACATATGCAATTATTAAGAACCCAGAAGAAGTAAGCTAACAAATAGAAAATACTAATAATGTAAATAAAATACAAATATCTGCACACAAAAGTAGAAGTAGACTGAAAAGCATAGAATGTGTGGTGTAGTAGGTGGTTTGGGGTCTCTCGGGGAGACTTCCTAGGAAAGAAGGACACATTACGAATTGAATTATAAAGGTCAATGGTCAAAGAATTACAGAATAATGGGGCAGGCATTTCAAGACAAACCCTGAAAACAATCTGAGCACATTGTTCATTGGTCATAAAGACCAATAATGGCTAGAAGGTGTCTTTTTTTTTTTTTTTAAGATTTTATTTATTTATTTGACAGAGAGAGACACAGCGAGAGAGGGAACACAAGCAGGGGAGTGGGAGAGGGAGAAGCAGGCTTCCCGACGAGCAGGGAGCCTGATGCGGGGCTCGATCCCAGGACCCTGGGATCATGACCTGAGCTGAAGGCAGACGCTTAACGACTGAGCCACCCAGGCGCCCCCAGAAGGTGTCTTATCTTTACATAATTGTTTAAAAAGGAATGCTAGTTAAGACTGGGATTTTTTTGTGGTAAATTTTTTATTTTCGTTGATTTTTATAACTTTATCACTGAAAATATTTCACCCCAGAGAGAACTGACCTGTCTAGCCTAAAAGTGAATGAAAGAGAACTAGGCAGAAAATAACCAGTAACTCAACTACAAAATGTAGACAGGCATCTAAGCATCTGACTGAATACTATTTTAGTCTTTTTTTAAGAAGGGGAATTACATTAGGAGCCCTATTAGTTTACAGCAGCAATATGATGTATAAAGAGAGATCACAGGCTTATTCATGTAAACAGATTTCCAGAGGAGAACACCAAAAACACTTGGAAAGCCAGTGTCTAACCCACTGCAGGAACTCTAGCTGGTGACATTGTCCCAACAGAATAATTTATCCTGAATTTCACAACCTGCAAGCATAATAAAGGACAAATACATCTTAGCAATAGCTAAGACTATAGGTTTCCGAGTAAAACGTACCTCCAGTTTCCTGCTGTGTCCAAGTACATTTTTTCTACTTATTATAATACTTCACTATCCCTTTGTCCTTTAAGATATCAAAGATGATTGTGATGAATACTCTAGCTTCTTATATTTAAAAAGATCTGTTTTGGTTTTTACTTAGGCATGTGTAAAAACAAGAATGGACTTACTTTCTACCCACAGAAGTTAGCATTGCTTTCTGGGGCTCCTTGCTTCTCACTGTATTTTTGGTCTTTTCCATCCCTACCTGGCTCCACACCACCCTCAGATTATTCTTCCCAAACACTATTTTTCTACCCAGGAACCAACACGAGCTCCCTGTTGGATGAAGTTCTGAATATTCAGTGTGGCCCTCTAAAATCTGATGATTTTTGCTTTATGGGGGCCAAGGACAAGTTACCCCAAGATGTGCCACTTTGGCGTGCAGATTATTTTGAGCTGGAAACAATCAAGACTCAGGATGAAACTTTGACCTTCCCCCCTAATTACCTAACAGAATTTAGATAAGGACCTGCTCCAGGAAGAGAGCTATCACCATGGATAACTACATCATAATATGAACTAGGTGTGGTAGACAAGGAAGAATTTAGCAAAATCTGTTTGCTGAAATTCCTCTCTATGTCCCATTACTTCTGTATGGCCCAGCAAAATTGGTTTACCAAACATTTTTCCTCTTTTTGTGAAATTCTTTCCTTCCCTTTGAAATTTCCTTCTTGCCTGTCTTTGGAATCTCATGTATGTATGTATTCCCTGCATGTGTGTAATTAAACAAGATTTTCTCTTTTTAACCTATCTCATGTCAATTTAATTTTAGACCAGCCAGAAGAACACTGAAGGTATAGTAAAGGTTTTCCGTCCCACAGTCTCTTCAATTTTGTTTCCATCTCTCCCAAATTTTTCATTCCAATCAAGTCAATATCCTAACTGCCTTTTATGGAAATCATGTTATCACTCACACATTCATTCAGTAAATATTTATTGAGTCTCAAACGAGTGCCAGGTCTGGTGCTCATTCTTGGCCCCACACTCTTGTATATCCCTATTTTTATCTGTACATTCACAACTCACCCATTTTTATTTTCTTTAAGATTTTATTTATTTATTTGAGAGAGACCGAGAGAGAGCACAGAGGGAGAGGAAGAGGGAGAAGCAGACTCGCTGCTGAGCAGGGAGCCCGATGCAGGGCCTGATCCCAGGACTCTGGGATCATGACCTGAACCGAAAACAGATGGATGCTAAATGGACTGAGCCACCCAGACACCCCCCAACTCACCCATTTTTAAAAGGCCCCCTCCTGCACAAAGCTCTCCTCAACTATGCTAACCCACCACTCTGCTTCTTTATCCTCAGGAGTCCTAAATCAGCATCTCTCAATCTGAGTTCACATACCACTGTCCTAGGACACTTTCAGAGATTCCATTCCTCAACTCAAATTGGAAACTCTGGTTTAAACAAAGTTTAATTTGTTTCTCTACTATAGGAATTCTCAGAGCCTTTAAAAGGCTAACATTAGTGTGGTACCCAGGTGGCTCAGTCAGTTGAGTGTCAGACTCTTGATTTCAGCTCAGGTCATGATCTCAAAGTCATGAGATCAAGCCATGCATGGGGCTCCGCACTCAGCAGGGAGTCTGCTGGAGATTCTCTCTCCCCCCTCCCTCTGCTCCTCCCCCCACTTACAGTCTCTCTCTTTCTAATAAATAAATAAATCTTTAAAAAAAAAAGAAAAGCTAACATTAGTTGTGAATTCCTAAGAGGGGTATATAGTAGTCAGCATTTCACAAACTTACTTGGGCATGGAACATATTTTTTTTTACAGCTTAACTACTGATATCCCAGGGAAATCTTGTTTGGGAAATGTTCATTGTTATCTAAAATTGGTACCACACGATTTACCACGATTGTGTTGGCTCTATAGTATTCTCCTATTATTCCTCTGCCTTTTCTATACTTATTAATACTTTTCAAATATCCAAAATATTAAGTCCTTCTCCCTCATGACTAACAGCAAAGGATTAAAGCATAAAATACTGTTTGTCTCAACCCTGGGTAAAAGTTTTCCAAGATGCATTAATTTATCTCCTTATCTTAGTAAGTAACTAAATGAATAAATGAGTATTTGAGGACTGAGGAGAGATGAAATAATAAAAAAGACAACAGCACCACTCTTAAAAATGACCTCACACAGTGGGTGAGGAATGCAAGCTGGTACAGCCACTCTGGAAAACAGTATGGAGGTTCCTCAAAAAGTTGAAAATAGAGCTGCCCTACAACCTAGCAATTGCACTACTGGGTATTTACCCCAAAGATACAAATGTAGTGATCTGAAGGGGTACATGCACCCCGATGTTTATAGTAGCAATGTCCACAATAGCCAAACTATGGAAAGAGCCAAGATGTCCACTGACAGATGAATGGATAAAGAAGATGTGGTATATATATACAATGGAATATTATGCAGCCATCAAAAGGAATGAGATCTTGCCATTTGCAATGACATGGATAGAACTGGAGGGTATTATGCTGAGCGAAATAAGTCAATCAGAGAAAGACACGTACATATGATCTCACTGATATGAGGAATTCTTAATCTCAGGAAACAAACTGAGGGTTGCTGGAGTGGTGGGGGGTGGGAGGGATGGGGTGGCTGGGTGATAGACATTGGGGAGGGCATGTGCTATGGTGAGCGCTGTGAATTGTGTAAGACTGTTGAATCACAGACCTGTACCTCTGAAACAAATAATACATTATATGTTAAAAAAAAAAGAAGAAGATAGTAGGAAGGGAGAAATGAAGGGGGGGGGGCATCGGTGGGGAGACGAACCATGAGAGACTATGGACTGAGAAACAAACTGAGGGTTTTAGAGGGGAGGGGCGTGGGGGGATTGGTTAGCCTGGTGATGGGTATTAAAGAGGGCACGTACTAAATGGAGCACTGGGTGTTATACACAAACAATGAATCATGGAACACTACATCAAAAACTAATGATGTAATGTATGGTGATTAACATAACATAATAAAATTTTAAAAAATAATAATAATAAAAAAAATGACCTCACACAGACCACCTCCCTGGGCCTCAGTGTCTTCATCTAAATAATGAGAACCTCCCAGTTCTAATGGTTTAACTCCATCTCTGTCATGATTCCTTGAATGAGTGTTCACTGTACACCCCTATGAAAATAAGAGCAAAACAATCAGATATTAGACTGAATTCATCACTCCCAGAACATTCTTAAGAAGTCTTGTGCTGCACTTTGCTTTCTTTTTATTCAAATATTAATTTGTTTTCTTATGATTTCCCTCCTTTGAATAAAAACAATTTCTGTTAATTCAGGTTTCTTGTGATTTGGATTTGAGTCAACAGAAGTTTTACTGGACAAGGAATGGAATGCCTCACAGCTATAATAGTAAGAACACCCTCGTGTTCTTTAATTTACAATATACATATCTGGTAACTGGTCAGATGGAGTTGTAGAGGGCACTGGCCATGGGTAGAGGAACTCATTTGAGGGGGAGGGTGGGCATGTACCTGTGAGAAACACTGTAGCAAGTCTCCATGTCTACTTATAGGTCAGATTCTAGTGGTTTAACAACTAAACAGTTCATTTCAGAATCTAGGGATTTCTAAATTAATGGATGTTAAATATCTTATGCATCAAGAGCCCACTAAAAAAAAATCTTACCATAAATCCAAGATTCCAGAAATGATAATTAAAACAATCTCTATTGCATTATTCTAATGAATTTTGCAATACTGATATGGTTTTCTCACAATGTTTAATGCAAAATGATAAGCAACTCAAAATTTCATATTTTTCTTTCAACTGCCTGTTAAAAACAGATAAATATTAACATTTAGTTCAAACTCTAATGACTGGAAAATGCATTATTTCTTTCAAGAAGCTTTAAGAATTTGACTTTGGTCAAGTTAACTTCTCTATACCTCATTTTTTTAATCTATAAAGTGGGAATTATAATGATACCTAACTCATAGGGTTGTCATGAATATTCAAGAAAATGATGTATTCAAAACACTTGATGCATCATTGTTTTATTATTACTGTTTTTTAGTATGGTTGCTGTTACTGTTGCTTGATTTTTTTATGGAAGTATAGTTGGTACATAATGTTACATTAGTTTCAGGTGTACGACATAGACATTTGACAACTCCAAATGTTATGCTTTGCTCATCACATTTATTTTTGATTGGTATTATTACTACTACTACTACTATTACTACTACTACTACTACTAAAAAAGGACAGTTAGAAAGGATTCTATTAAGCCTCTTGAGAAGATTATATTACTTTGATTTGAAAGCCAAAATCCTTTTGCACTGTTCAAAATCAGCCTATAAAAATAGTTAGAGCCAACTTGGAAAAGCCCAGAAAATATCTTGCCTTCAACAATTTCCACCTCTCAACCAATCTGTCTCCCCTGGTCCATGTCATCCAAGAAGCTTAATACAATTAAATGGGGAAAGAAGTAGAATGAAGTTGGATGAAGCTGGGTTGAAATAGTCAGCTCAATTCTTGATACACAAGATGGAGGATGAATTAAGGGGTAAAAGAAAGAGATGTTTTTCCTCCCCAGGCAGGAGGCATATATTGTACTCCCATAATGTCAATTAGCAGCTATGTGACTGTGAGCATGTCAAGAATCCACTAGACTAGATGACCTCCATGATTTCTTTCCAACTTAGAGTCAGCCTCAAAGTCCCCACTGTTGCTTTCTGTAAAGTCTAGCCTTAAGGGGAGGATCAGTCTAAATATTATCTTTTAAAAAAGAAGCACAGTGCTATTCAAGAAGGAAGTGTAACTCCATAACTCCGTCTTGAGGTGTACAATCGCAACTTGTTACGGGCAGATTAAAATGACACAAAGTGATGCATTGGTTAAAAGTTAATTCTACACATTAGCTACACTGGGAGTTACTAACAAAGTGTTAGTTATATATGTTGAGCTGTGTCTGTGTTTATAGAAGCAAATTCTACTTATAGAGGACCAAGGAATGTTGAAATAAAAATTTGTTGTGGATTTTGCACATGCATGTTAACAAGCAAAAGATTTCGTTTACTTAAACCTTTCTTCCCATCTTTAAAAAAATCTTGGATCCTATTTATCTAAGCAGTCTCCCTTTCTACTGGATTGAATTTAAATAACTTCAGAAACCAAAGGAAAAATAAACTCTTCTATGAAACTGGTCACATACTTTTTTTCTAAGTCTTCAGCACATTTCATTTGTTATAACATCTAATAATTATTAACTAATGGAAGTTCCTCCAGCAGACACTATCCTCTTTTGGATTGGCTCAAACATGACTAACTTATTAACAATAAGAATTTATTAAGCATTAACTACATGTTGTGCTAGATGTTCTGGGGGAACAAGGTTCCTTAGAGTCCCCACCCTCCATGACTTAAAATAATTTAAGTAACTGGGATTATGTAGACTAGAAATGCAATGGAGCTCAGAATATCCCATTCTTTTTAACTTGATATGAAAAGCAGCTTCCTAGAGGTTACTAAAAATGTTACAGAATTGAAAGTACAGTTTCTGGTCTCCAGAAGCTCACCTAGTAGAGGGTTATAAATTTTACATTCTGAACATGAGGACTTATACTTCTTCAATAGTGTATTTTTATTATCCTGTGTATGGTATATAGCTATTTCCATTTTTCCAATTTTCCTACTCTCATTTCAAACTGAATCTGGATATGTAGATTAATAAGATCACATGTGTAAAACACTTCAAGATTCTTGAAAGGCATTTTAGAAGTCTAAGAATATACTTGGGAATGTCAAGAATGAATGTGCCTAGCGACCAGTAAATAACTTAAGGTGTTTCCTATTGCTTTTTCCTCTCACTCATATTCATAAGAGGTTAAGTCTTAATAATGCTAAAGGTTTCTGTCACTAGAAGATTATATAAACCACTAAACTAATTAGTGCACTAAATAACAAGATCATCTGCTCTACCTCTGCTGTCTAAGGGTAGGCTGCTTAAGAAAGGAGAAGAAGCTGCTCTCTCACGCGCCCATGGGCCCAAGAAATGTTCTTAAAGTCACATAAATTGTCTGGAAGACATGTTTCTTAAGGTTAAACCAGAAGTACTGGTCTTGTCATTCATTAAATTAGAAAATTATGACTTTGTCTTGTAGTTGTTGCTCACGAATGTAGAAAATTTCAAAAGAACATTAAATGAGAATACTGAATGCCTGAAATACTACAACTGAGGAGAAACTTTAAATACATCATCCACAGAGAAAAACTGCTAGAGCCCCTTAAGATAAAATAAATCCAGTTCAGTCTGCCCAGTCAGAGCCCCTTCAGAAGACAGCCTCTTCAGAAGTTGTAAAAGAGGCCAGAGCACATGGTCTCTCAGACATATAAGCGTATTAATTTCTCACCAGTATCAGGAACTACAGACTCACTGGGGCTAGTCCGAAAGGACCCCGTATCAGTCCGGAAGACCTGTAACCAATTGCTCTCATGACTAATGGCCTAAACAGGGAACAAAATTCCATGGCCCCCACGTATGGTAAATGATGAATGACAAGGAAAAAACTTGCCTATTCTGACCATGTAAATTCTTTTCCTTTAAAGGGAGGCTGTTTGCCCGAAGGTTTAAAGGTGAATCACGAAACCACTCATGTGCTGGAAAAAGACAAACTAGCTGATGGTTTCTCCAATAATAAGTGAAAAATATCAAGACATTTATAATCATGTGCTATTACTTTAAGCTGATATTCTCTATTTCTCATCAGTTTCATCAATCAAAGTATATCAGGTATGGAAGTTTATAAAACTTAAAATACAGAAAAATCCCAAGGAAATTCCACTTCATCTGTGTTCCTCAAACTGAAGTTTTCCCTGCACCTGTTTTCTCCCTGTTAGCAATGTGAGAAGAAACACTGTATAAAAAAGAGATTTAAGACATATCACTGACTATGTTATATGAGAACTTGTCCTTCTGGAAAAGAAATTTAAACTTACAGGAAATCTGGGTCTTCATGGATATACACCATCCCCCTGCCCCAGCAGCAGTTGCCTTTTGGACTCCAAAAGATTGAACTAGAGACCTATTATATCAAAAGGGCATTTCCACCCTAGAAATTTTTTTCAGAAAAACATGCCTCAAAATATAACTCTTCTGTTCAGATGCAATCACCCAACTAATTCTTCTGCTGCTCTAACATCCCAACAAGACTGACAATCCATTCATTCATTCATTCATTCAACAAACATTTGTTAAATGCATACTACAAAGCTCACATTGTAATCATTTTATGGACTCTAAAAATCCTGGATTTGAATCTCAAGACCTGTGCAACCCCAAATAAATTTCTTAAGCTCTCAAGTTCCCGTGTCTTTGTCTCTAAAATACTAGTTGGTGGTATGCAATTACTTCTTAAGAGCCAAGCTAGAAAAGCACCATCCTCCTTACTCAGATGGAGTAAGGAGACTATCTTGGTACATGGGCCAATCTAAAGGAAGACTATGATATATTTTGCAATGTATTTAGGCTACAACTTACAATTTCAGGCAGGTTGCTGTGGACCCTTCCACTGGTCCAAGAATACGATCACTCATTGAGACAATAAGAGCAACCATTTCTATTGCTTATGGATATACGTAGGCCCAGACAGTGGCTGAGATGAAGAGGCCTCTGAACGTGTCAATCACAACCAGTGTCCAGGTGAACATCACTCTGTTGCTGGAAGTTGTTCAAGAAGACAGTAAGAAGCAGAAATTTAGTATAATAAGACAGGAGTGCCTAAAAATCCCAGGGGCCTCTGAATACTGTAGCCAGTTGTGCGAGTGAGTAGAAGGTGGGGTTCTGTCACTCTTGGCCTATTGTTGCTGACATACTCCCAAGTGGAAAAGTCACATGGTAGCCCTTTAACTTCTGTGTTTTTAAAGACAGAATTGTCTCTGTTAGCTTGGAGGAGATGTTTGGTCCAAAATTTTCCTGCTAAGGTACTGAGGTATATCAGGTCATTTCAAACCTTTGTTGGTACTGTTATAATAACCTTTGACCTGAAAAGTACTCATTTTTCAAGATTAATTTCCTCTATGAAGACTTCCTTGCCTATAAAATTTTACAGCATGTAATTTGTAAAGGTACAGTACCACTGTTAGACTGTAAGCTAAAGAAAGAACTATGTCTTATGTGTCTTCATGACTCCAGAACCTAGTGCATGCCTAGCATCTTGGAGGTGTTTGACTTTCGACAGTGCTTAAGCAGTCTTGTTGAAGAATCCCCAGTGTGAAATCAGGGAATGCAGAGCAAACAGTGCTTGAGCTGTGTTTGGAGGTAGTCCCTGATATTTCTCCTGCAGAAGAAACAGATTGTGAACCAACAAGGCTCAATGTCACTTTTTATCTGGGCTGCTCGGGATTTCTGGGGAAGTAGCATCCAGAACTTCCACTATTAAATAGTTCAAATTGCCCAGACAGCTAGACAGCTAGATCTCTTCTTTAGAGACCTAATATATGATATTATGATCAGATAATAGGGAGCAAAATGCATTTGGGATGGATATTCTCCATTTGTCCTGAGAGATCCACTCTGTACCCTTCTCCACCTGCTATGCACCCTGGAGGGCTGACTTGGGTGGGTCTCCTTGACCTCTAGCTTCCTGTCAGATTCAGCCAATAGAAGGCATCAGCAGGAGACTAAAGGGAAGGAAGAGAGTGAGGTCAAGGTGTTTATTCCCCATCTCCTCACTGCCAGGTCACCAAGGGTTGGCAGCATCCTTCAACGAAGACCACAGCTCTTGTCGGGAAGTTCCTACCTTCCAGTTTCTGGTAGCCTCTCCCTCCCTTTATCCTTCCTGGGAAACAGGGGGGAAACAGGAAGGTAATAGCTTCCCACAGTTGTTATCTCAGGCTGTTGCACCACCCTTTCCTGGCTTCACTCTGATCTCCTCAGATCTTGGTAAACAGCCCCTTTATTAAACTCTCCTCAATTGTCTCATTTGAGAATCCACTTATTTCCTGTAGGAACCCTGATCTACAAACACTGAAAATGGAAATGCCTGACTGAAAAGGGTTTAAGTGATTCAGCCTTCTTCAACATTCACAAATGACAAATAATTACCTGTAGTCTTATTTCTGTGCTTACAGTCTTTATCATTTTCAAGTGTTTTAGGGTATGTGTGTGTGTGCGGCTAATATTTGACCACAAAAAAAAAAAATTGAAAATGCAGAAAATATTAGCATTCATCTTAGAATGAAGAGTTATTTATTTTCCCTGACAAATTTATCTTCTATTATTTTGCTTCAAATTAAATTATTTAAAATACCAAAATATATAGACCAAATAGTAATGAGATAGAAACCAAGAAAGAATGCTAGACATGACTGGACAGTAGGTCCACATTTTATAATTTGTCACAGATAATCTGCAGACAATTGACACTAGCCAAAAAATATGCACAAGCACCTCTTCTCCTTAGTTCCTAAATATTCCTCCTAACACAATGCAGTGCATACTAGAAAAATGAATTCAACACCATTGTCATGGGGACTCATGCATTAGAAAATATAAAATCTATAAGAAAAGAGAACTCCTAACTTTAAAGAATTTTTTTTTTTAGATTTTACTTATTTATTTGAGAGAGAGACAAAGAGTGAGAGAGAGAGAGAGCACAAGCACGGTGAGGAGCAGAGGGAGAAGCAGACTCCCTGCTGAGCAGGGAACCCAATGAGGGGCTCAATCTGGGATCATGACCTGAGCCAAAGGCAGACACTTAACCGACTGAGCCACCAGGCACCCCTTTAAGGAATTTTTAATATATATGAAGTCCAAACTCTATATTTACAGCAAAGATGTTAATATCAGAGAACAATGCAATTTCATCTGACTCAGTTGAAGTAATTTGATAGCATTTGAGAATACTTATAAATGCCTATCACTCCTAATATTTATTTACTTAAAGATTTTTTTAAATTTATTTATTTATTTATGAGGGGGCAGAGGGAGAAGGACAAGCAGACGCCCCACTGTGCATGGAGCCCCAACACAGGGCTCAATCTCATGACCTGAGCCAAAACCTGATCATGACCTGAGCCAAAACCTGATCATGACCTGAGCCAAAACCAAGAGTCGGACGCTTAACCGACTGAGCCACTTGGGTGCCCCTCCTAATATTTAAAAGGTAGTTGCCATGGAAATAAGCAAAGAGGCTCAAAGATATTTCAGGAGTACAATTTATAATTTCTTTACTAAAAATTCAAGAATTTAGTTCATTAATCTTGCCATTTGCAATGACATGGATGGAACTAGAGGATATTATGCTAAGCAAAATAAGTCAATCAGAGAAAGACAATTATCATATGATTTCACTCATATGTGGAATTAAGAAACAAAACAGAGGAGCATAGGGGAAGGGAGGAAAAAATAAAACAAGACGAAATCAGAGAGGGAGACAAACCATAAGAGACTCTTAATCACAGGAAACAAACTGAGGGTTGCTGGAAGGGAGGGGGATGGGGGTGGGGTAGCCCGGTGATGGACAGTAAGGAGGGCACATGATGTAATGAGCACTGGGTGTTATATAAGACTGATGAGGGGGCACCTGGGTGGCTCAGTCATTAAGCATCTGCCTTCGACTCAGGTCATGAGCCCAGGGTCCTGGGATCGAGCCCCGCATCGGGCTCCCTGTTCGGCGGGAAGCCTGATTCTCCCTCTCCCACTCCCCCTGCTTGTGTTCCTGCTCTCGCTATCTCTCTCTCTCTGTCAAATAAATAAATAAAATATTAAAAAAAAAAAAAAGACTGATGAGTCACTGACCTCAACCTCTGAAACTAATAGTACATTATATGTTAATTAATTGAATTTAAACTTTTTTAAATTAAAAAAAGCCTACAATAACATGAAAAGACTATTAGAAAAAAAAAATTTTAGTTCATGAAGGCAAATAGATCTGACCTTGGAAAGCCAAGGTTGAAATGCAGTACTCAGGACATAGCTGGCTGTCCTGGAAACAATAACACACCCTGACCCAGAAGGTCAGAGTTCACTTGTCACAATTAAATGTGGAAGACTCCTTTATCAGACAACATAGCAACCAGGTTACAAGATCATGAGTTACCATACATGGTTTGGCACACACCTGAGTCGTGTAGCTTGGTAATGCCTTGCTAAAACTGTCACTTTTCACAGCTTGAGTTGAGATCAAATCAAAAATTTTGAACAAAGCTAGAATACCCACAGGATCTCAGAAACCTAAGCTTCCTACTGACAGGAGGAAGGTGAAAAACAGCTGGTACCTTCATGGTTGTTCCCAATGTCCCCAGCATAACATCTGAGCCTTCCAGTGAATGCCCCAATTAGCTATACTCCCAAAAAGAAGAGGGCTGGAGGAAAGTCATGTTGGAAACAAGACAGAAGGACAGGAGTAAGAAATCAGCTATGTAAATTTGAAACATAAGTCATAATTCTACTTATTGTATAAGAATATTTTTTTATTTTTTATTTTATTTTTTTATTTAAAGATTTAAAGATTTTATTTATTTATTTATTTATTTGAGAGAGTGAGAATGAGAGAGAGCACATGAGAGGGGGGAGGGTCAGAGGGAGAAGCAGGCTCCCCGCCGAGCAGGGAGCCCGATGCCAGACTCGATCCAGGGACTCCAGGATCATGACCTGAGCCGAAGACAGTCGCTTAACCGACTGAGCCACCCAGGCGCCCTGTATAAGAATATTTTTAATGGGCATGATCTCACAGAAAGACTTTATACCATGTTACCCATACAACTGCTCTCCAGTCCTCCCCTACTTCCACTGCTGCCTTCCACCTCCTCTGCCCTGCACCCCATGCTCAGATGGATCTGAGTAATGCCCAGAAGAGAGTCCTGACCACACCTGGCACTCAAGTATTTGTCAAGTAAGTGACTATACTGTCTTCTTCTATCCATGTAACAAATTTTTATTTAAGGCTTACTATGTGCAACACCTGTGTCTGCATACCACTGGAAAAAGAGATAAATAACCATAACTATCTTTTAGGGGCTCACCCAGCCTAGGAGGGAAACAAAGGCACATATAAACACTGCCAGTGTGAGCCAGACTACGATAAGTGTCACAAGACAAACACAAACTAAGTGCTTCAAAACAACAGAGAAGAACTCAACAACAAAAAACAAACAATCCAATTAAAAAATGGGCAAAAGACTTGAACAGACATTTCTGTTGATGCTCAACATCACTAATCACTGGAGAAATACAAATGAAAACCGCAAGGAAATACCATTTCCCACCCATTAGGATGGCTATTATTTAAAGAAAAGAAAAGAAGAAAAGAAAAGAAAAGAAAAGAAAAGAAAAGAAAAGAAAAGAAAGAAAAGAAAGGAAGAAGAATTGGCAAGGATGCAGAGAAATTGGAACCCTTGTGTGTTTTTGGTTGGAAAGCAAAATGGTGCAACCACAGCAGGAAATAGCAACTCCTCAAAACACTCCACTTCTGGGTGTTCACCCAAAAGAACTGAAAGCAGGGACTCAAACAGACATTTATATTCCCATGTTAATAGCAGCATTATTCACAAAAGCCTAAAGGTGGAAGCAACCCAAGTGTCCACCATATATATATGTTATATATATATATATATACACATACACAAACCACACACATTTGTATATGTATATACTCCACACATATATATGTGTACATATATGATATATATATATATGCCACACATATATATGCATACACAAACATATATATACAATGGAATATTATTCAGCCTTAAAAAAGAAGGAAATTCTGACCCATGCTCTAACATGGATGAACCTTGGACACCTTATGCTAAATGAAAGAAGTCAGACACAAAAGAACAAATATTATACATTCACACTTACATGGGATACCTAGAGTAGCCAAATTCATAGAGATAGAAAATAAAATGGTGTTTGCCAGGATCTGAAAGGTCGGGTAACTGGGGAGTTACTGTTTAATAGGTACTCAGCTTCAGTTTGGGAAGATGAAAAAGCTCTGGAGACGGATGGTGGTGATTGCACAGTAATGTGAATGTGCTTAATACCATGGAACCATACACTTCAAAAGGGCTACAATGTAGGATATTTAAAGTACACATCATGCTGACTGATATATGTATACATTGTGAATGGATTCCCATTATCTGGTCAATTAATACACCCATCACCTCACATACCTTACCATCTTACTCGTCAATTAGACCTCAGTAAACCTGAAAAAAATGGTTAAAATGCCAAATATTATGCTATGTATATTTGACCACCATAAAAAAGAAAAACAATGGGAGAGAGAGAGTGTGTGCATGAAGGGAAGGCTTGCCATAGAGGAAGGTTGCTGCCTGGCTATAAAGTTTGGGGGGCACTGGACAGACAGAAGTAGGGAATGCGGAAGAGAGCAGGTGCCATGAAAGATGGTGGGTGATGGGTCAGAGGCTGTCTGCAGGGACTCGGGACAGAACTATGTGACCACAGTAAGAAGTACAGATGACATGAGGCTGAAAGGGCAGCTGTGATATTCCCAGGGCTGTGAATGCCTGGTGAGAACATCTGCACCCAGAGGACGGGAGGACATGAAGAGGTTTGAACCCTAAAAAGAGGCCCTTGTGAGCACCGAGTAGACTGGTCTGGGGCATGGAGCGTGCCGAGGCTGGGAAGGCAGGGAAGAGTTTGTCACAACAGTTCAGGTAAGAGCTTCAACAGCACAATGCTCTACTTACCATCATGCCCCTCAGCCTCGAGTCTACTGCACGTGCTTGCTTGTAAATGATTCTTTAAATTAAATTATTATGGGGGCACCTGGGTGGCTCAGTCGTTAAGCGTCTGCCTTCGGCTCAGCTCATGATCCCAGAGTCCTGGGATCAAGCCCCTCATCGTGCTCCCTGCTCCGCGGGAAGCCTGCTTCTCCCTCTCCCACTCCCCCTGCTTGTGTTCCCTCTCGCTGTGTCTCTGTCAAATAAATAAATAAAATCTTAAAAAAAAAATTATGATGATCATAATGGTACTTAAATAGGTACGACACAGAAGTAGGTATAAATTCCCTATACTTATAGCTTCTGTGAAACTAAAAACCAAAACAAAGTTACAAACCAAGACAGTCTCATTCTAAGACTTGTCATCTTTCTGCCATTGGCCACTTCCCGAGGACTTCCAACATCCTCCCTATGAACTTGCCTGAGGGTGTGGGACGTGAAGCAGAGGACCTGGGTTCAGGCTTGGACTCTGCCACTTCCTTAGCTGGAGCCTAGAGGAGACTGTTTCATCAACATGAACCTCAATTTCTTCATCCACAAAGTAAGCAAAATAACCTACCTCACATGGTTTTTGTGAGAATCCAAAGAGAGATGTGGAAAGCATTCTATTACCAAAGTATCTTCTAGTAAGTTCTCACTGTCATAATCTTGTGGATTTGTTTTAGTATACAAAAAAAAAATGCTATATTAAGTGACATTTTTATAAGTGTTCTGAACTATTAGGAGAGAATAATCAAAACCGACATTTTTCTGGGAAAGAGGTAATCACTTATTTTTAACTACTTATATTCAGGGGATCATGCGCTACTCCATCGAATGCCCTCATTGACAGGGGAGAAAAAGCAGACAGGTTGAGGGCCCATTTGAATTGATGACAAAGGCAAACTGAGCCCAGGCCTCCTGGATCCCAGATCTGTTCACCAACTATGAGAGAGACAGCTCGTGAATAATGCTG
The DNA here is from genome assembly GCF_029215605.1 of Mirounga angustirostris. Lineage (NCBI taxonomy): Eukaryota > Metazoa > Chordata > Mammalia > Carnivora > Phocidae > Mirounga > Mirounga angustirostris. The sequence continues at coordinate 63,561,431 of NW_026991717.1, read as the reverse complement.
AAAAAAGGCAAAAGTAGCCCCTTGTTGTGGAAAGTGTTACCTGGGAACCCTTCCACAACACCTCCTTCCACACTCCACAGTGAGCTTAAGTGGGGGTCAGAGAAGATTCGGCAATGTCCGGTAGAGTGACTGCACCTCAGGACCCTCTCTAGCACTTTGAGTCAGAGCTGATTCTCCACCCCAAAACATAATGCAAAAGATAAACAGTACCCTAACCAGGCCTGAATGTCAACTCAACATCTCTCACCCTCTGACCTTTAGACAGTATGATCCTATGCTTGCCCCCAAGTTCCTATAACTCTCTTTTCCAGAACAATTTCTCAGGCAAAGTTTATCATATTTATAACTCCATAAACATTGGCTTTCTCTCCCACTCTTTTTTTTTTTTTTTAAGATTTATTTATTTATTTGAGAGAGTACATGAGAGCGGGGAGGGTCAGAGGGAGAAGCAGGCTTCTCGCTGAGCAGGGAGCCCGACGCGGGACTCGATCCCGGGACTCCAGGATCATGACCTGAGCCGAAGGCAGTCGCTTAACCAACTGAGCCACCCAGGCGCCCCTCTCCCACTCTTTTTCAAAGAGAATTCCTTTGAGAGCAGAGTTGCTAGCACCAATGAAACTGTGTACTTTCCAGAATCCTGTGAACTATTAGATTGTATGTGTTTTTAAAAATATTGGGTGTTTTTTTTGTAAGTTCTGCACTTAAAAGCCAATTTTGGAGGACTGTGAAAAAAAAGTCTAAATAAAAATACAGCTTTTTTTATTTTTTATCTATTTATTTACTTAATGAAACCATCTGGAAGAGGACTCACCAGAGCCAAATCTGCTAAGGTTTGGGCTTTGTGCTTCACTGGTCCCTTGCACAGACCTCACACGGATGCAGGACCAAAGGGATGGGGCAGTCCCTCTAAAAAGCCATCGGCGCTGATACTCAGAATAGTGGCCGTGGGCCACACGTGCTGGAAAACACACATCACGGCTCCCCCATCCTGCATCTCGGTACTTTCGGCCTGGATAGCCACGTGTTAAATAGTAACGATTAGGGCCAGTTATATGCTGTCCCTGTTCACCAGGGTCTCCACTCTCTTCAACAAGCACTGTGGCTGTTACAGTCAGTCCTCAGTTATCAGCTCTTCTCAGCGGAGAATCCGCAGCAAACTCTAGTAGCAGCGTGAGGTTGCGATAACTGCCACGGGGGCTAAACCCAAGAACCGGTTCTCTGCAGTCTAGTGCGATGAAGAGCATAGGGCATCCACTGAAGGAGAGACGCAAACGTGTCTTGGTCTGTGACCACCGAAACTAAGTCAGCGGGAAATGAGAGGAGCTTAACACAAAATGCATTTCTTGATTCTCTCGGCCACAAGGAAAAAGCAGAGTAAATGGTAAAGCTTTCAAATACAACAGCAAATCTGAGAAAAACTAGTATCCTCTAGAAAGGATTAATTTCATGTATAAAAATAATTCTACCAACCTCTGATAGCTCTCATTACATATTTAAAGAATTCTTGTACTAAGATTAAGTAAATGAAATTATACTTTGATAGATATAAGCACAAAAACAAAACTATAATCCTAGGTTCTCCTGTGATGAAAAGTAACAAAAGAGTTATGGTAATAAAAGTTACCAAAAGATAAAGTGAGGGTTCTAGAGGGGAGAGGGGTGGGGGGATGGGTTAGCCCGGTGATGGGTATTAAGGAGGGCACGTATTGAATGGAGCACGGGGTGTTATACGCAAACAATGAATCATGGAACACTACATCAAAAACTAATGATGTAATGAATGGTGACTAACATAACACAATACAATAAAATTTAAAAAAATAAATTTAAAAAAGTTACCAAAAGATTTTTGGTAATAAAATCATCAAGAAGTACAAAAATTGGATTTTCAAATCCAGAGTCAGTCCAGAAGTTCACAAGATGTTTATCACATGAGAAAGCTCATCTTAAGTGAAGAAACAGGGAACAGTAACCTGAATCAGGATCAACAATGATGATCAACCAAGAAGTCTTCTATGCAAGTCAATTTCATACGAAGGATCTCATGTTTTCAACTCACAGAACAGTTGTACGATTTACAAAAGTGGTTTCACACACATCACAGTTGATCCACACTGTGATCATGTTAAGTTGAAATTATGACAAAAAGGTATTAACAAAAAAATAACTTCTTTTTATTGTGTTAACCTTAAGCAAAAAATCTTACTCTATTTTTTCTGTTCTTGGAGAAAAATTTACACACCTTGAATTCAGTAGCAAACTTCCTGCGTTTGGGGAGGCTTAAATAATGTTTATAAAAATAGCAAATAAACTTTTACTCCGCCATTCCTCCTTCTTGAAAGTAAAATAGCACAGTACCAAATTCCATTAATTCTTTCCTCTACTCATAAAACAAACACTTTGGGAGCACCCACAATGTGCCAGCACTATGTTAATCCTAGGGGACATAAAAGTAAAGACTACCAAAGTCTCTGCCCTCTGATCATAAAATTAATATTAATACAAAATCAGAGCCAGCAGACGTTGGCTGAAGTGATTTCATCCAAGAGTACAAGAAAGTGCCAAAATTAAAGAATTGTGGGGAAAAAGAAAGTTATCATTGAAAGAGATGACTAAACAAATTCATAAAAAAGACATTAGCAGGGCGCCTGTGTGGCTCAGTCGATTAAGCATCTGCCTTCGGCTCAGGTCATGATCCCAGGATCCTGGGATCAAGTCCAGTGTCGGGTTCCCTGCTTAGTGGGGAGTCTGCTTCTCCTTCTGCCTCTTCCTCTTCCCCCACTTCTGCGCTCTCTCGCTCTCTCTCTCACTCACTCTCTCTCTCAAATAAATAAAATGTAGAAAGAAAGAAAGAGAAAAAGAAACAAACAAAAAGAAAGAAAGGGAAAGAAAGAAAGAAAGACAAACATTAGCAACAAAAAAGTTCTGAAAATGCCTGTTACGGTAGGTTTTTGGCCACTCATCCAAGAATAGAGTATATTTATTTAGTAGAACCAGCGATGGTCAGCACAAAAACACTAGGACATATATTAACTTCATTTAATATTTAGCAAAAGAATATTGACTATGTACTTTGACATAAAATAAAATATGTGGATACATTTCTACTCTTTGAATGTTTAGGCCGTGTTCTTTTGCTTCCTTCAAAAAAAAATAGGAATCTATTAACATTAGTTATCAGGATACCATTTTAGGCAATGAGATGTGAAGGATCAATGCAAATTAATCCTCAGTATTCTACTAAGAAATCTGATTCTTCTTTCAGCCTCAGCAGATGTGATATCTATTCCTTTTTTTTTTTTTTTAAGATTCTATTTATTTGACAGAGAGAGAGATAGTGAGAGCAGGAACACAAGCAGTGGGAGTGGGAGAGGGAGAAGGAGACCCCCCGCCGGGCAGGGAGCCCGATGTGGGACTCGATCCCAGGACCCTGGGATCATGACCTGAGCCGAAGGCAGATGCTTAACAACTGAGCCACCCAGGTGCCCCGATATCTATTCCTTTAATCAACATAACTTACACAACCAAACAAATGTCCCTAAATTATCTGTAATTACAAAATAGGAATGTTGCATAAAAATAAGATTTTAAATTAGATATAGCAATACTTAGCTCATCCCAAATAATCTAATTCCAAAATCTTGCTTATATTTGCTTCCTATTCAAAAGTTGTATTAAAACTCAATGGAGGGCACCTGGGTGGCTCAGTTGGTTAAGCAACTGCCTTCAGCTCAGGTCATGATCCTGGAGTCCTAGGATCAAGTCCCACATCGGACTCCCTGCTCGGCGGGGAGTCTGCTTCTCCCTCTGACCCTCCCCCCTCTCATGCTCTCTCTGTCTCATTCTTTCTCTCTCAATAAATAAAATCTTAAAAAAAAAAAAAACCTCAATGGAGTGCTCAAAAAGCTGAACAGAGAGTTGTTATATGACCCAGAAATTACACCTCTACACATATACCCAAAAGAACTGAAAATAAGTCCAAACTAAAACCAATATTCATAGCAGCACTACTCAGAATAGCCAAAAAGTGGAAACAATCCAAATGTCCATCACCTGATGAGTACACAAGATGTGGTACATCCACATAATGGGATATAATTTGGGCATAAAAAGGAATGAAGTACTGATACATGATACGGAATGGATGAACCGTGAGAACATTACATAGAGTGAAAGAAACCAAACACAAAAGACCACATATAATCTGATCCCATTTATATGAAATATCCAAACTATGCAAATCTGCAAAGACACAAAGATTAGTAGTGGGGCAGGGGATGGATAGTGACTGGTAATGTGTATGAAGTAAGAGAAATCTCCAGGTATTTGATAGTGGTGAAGGATACACAACTCTGTGAATATACTAAAAACTACTGAATTGTACACTTTAAAAGGGTAACTTTATGGTCTATGAATTATAACTCAATAAAGCTGTCATTTGTTGTTTTTTTTTTTTTTTTGAAAAGCCAATGGCCTTCCAAATGCTTCCTGAAATTCGGTCTCGGTTTGCCCTTTCTTACTTACCACTAGTTTATTTCCTCATATATAATAAATAAAAATCATTACATGAATAAATCTGAATGCTTTGTCAGTATATATTACACTATAACGTTCTGATTCTGGAATTTTTACTGCAAGTTTACTTCCAAAATTGGAATGCTATCATGTATAAAATTTAATGTCATTGGGTCCTGTTATGATAGCAAGAATCTAATCTTAATTCTGAAATATGTTCCAAATATGCAGTATCTCTAAGACCAAAAATTATTTCAAAACATGTAATAAGTACAATTTTATGTGTGACCTCCTGCCTCCAACTCCCCTCACCATCCCCACAGAACCTTTACCCACCTTTGGGGAAAAGAAAACTGGCCAACCCCCAACCAACTGCAAGGGCAGCTCCAGGAAGGAAAGAGAGAAAAAGGGGCTTACATTTCTGCCTTGACAACACAGAAGCAAGTAAATACCAGCACACTTTTGCCCTCAGCTTTAGCCAATCAGATTGCAGCCCCACCCTCCTCTGGGAAAACTGGAGAATTAAGAGTGGATTAAAATTTCCTTAAGTTCCCTCCCTATCACCAAGCAGGGGAGAGAGGAAGAACGATCTGCTCCCTGACAGAAGAAAGCATGCAGTAAATGGCAAAAATGTTTACCTTTTCTTCACCCCATCCAACATGCAAATGAAGCTCACTGTGACCCTTTTAATAACTTTCAAGAAATGTTAATTGAACTCATTGAAAAAAATTAAACTCAAACAAAACAAGACAAAACAAAACCAAAAAAGAAGGCGGGGGGGAATCATTGGGTATTTTTTTTTTTTAAGATTTTATTTATTTATTTGAGACAGAGAGAATGAGAGACAGAGAGCATGAGAGGGAGGAGGGTCAGAGGGAGAAGCAGACTCCCTGCCGAGCAGGGAGCCTGATGCGGGACTCGATCCCGGGACTCCAGGATCATGACCTGAGCCGAAGGCAGTCACTTAACCAACTGAGCCACCCAGGCACCCCCATTGGGTATTTTTGATGTTATAATAGTTTTGATTGAATATAAGTTAGTGGAGTTCTTAAAATCAGATTTCTTCTAGCAAAAAGTAACTTTTGGTATATCTTAGTAAAATTAATACACTATAGTCTAAATGAAAAATGGCTGATTGGGATGCCTGAGTGGCACAGTTGGTTAAGCGTCCAACTCTTGAGTGCAGTTCAGGTCATGATCTCAGGCTCATGAGATGGAGCCCCACCTCGGGCTTTGAGCTGGGTGTGAAGCCTGCTTAAGATTCTCTCTCTCTCCCTATAACCACTAAGGAAATTGAAGCAGTCATCAAAAATCTCCCAACAAACAAAAGCTCAGGGCCAGATGGCTTCCCAGGGGAATTCTACCAAACATTTAAAGAAGAATTAATACCTATTCTTCTGAAACTGTTCCAAAAAATAGAAATGGAAGGAAAACTTCCAAACTCATTTTATGAGGCCACCATTACCTTGATCCCAAAACCAGACAAAGACCCCATCAAAAAGGGGAATTACAGACCAATATCCCTGATGAACATGGATGCAAAAATTCTCACCAAAATACTAGCCAATAGGATCCAACAGTACATTAAAAGGATTATTCACCACGACCAAGTGGGATTTATCCCTGGGCTGCAAGGTTGGTTCAACATCCGCAAATCAATCAACGTGATACAATACATTAACAAAAGAAAGAACAAGAACCATATGATCCTCTCAATAGATGCAGAAAAAGCATTTGACAAAGTACAGCATCCTTTCTTGATTAAAACTCTTCAGAGGGGGCGCCTGGGTGGCTCAGACGGTTAAGCGTCTGCCTTTGGCTCAGGTCATGATCCCAGCGTCCTGGGATCGAGCCCCGCATCAGGCTTCCTGCTCAGCGGGGAGCCTGCTTCTCCCTCTCCCTCTGCCTCTCTCCCTGCTCATGCTCTCTCCCTCTCTCTCTCTCTCTCTCTCTCCGTATCTCTGTGTCTCAAATGAATAAATAAAAAATCTTTAAAAAAAAAAAAAACTCTTCAGAGTATAGGCATAGCGGGTACATACCTCAATATCATAAAAGCCATCTATGAAAAACCTACAGCGAATATCATTCTCAATGAGGAAAAACTGAGAGCTTTCCCCCTAAGGTCAGGAACACAGCAGGGATGTCCACTATCACCACTGCTATTCAACATAGTATTAGAAGTCCTAGCCACAGCAATCAGACAACAAAAAGAAATCAAAGGCATCCAAATTGGCAAAGAAGTCAAACTCTCACTCTTTGCAGATGATATGATACTTATGTGGAAAACCCAAAAGACTCCACCCCAAAACTACTAGAACTCATACAGGAATTCAGTAAAGTGGCAGGATATAAAATCAATCCACAGAAATCAGTTGCATTTCTATATACCAACAAAGACAGAAGAAAGAGAAATTAAGGAGTCGATCCCATTCACAATTGCACCCAAAACCATAAGATACCTAGGAATAAATCTAACCAAAGAGGCAAAGGATCTGTACTCAGAAAACTATAAAATACTCATGAAAGAAATTGAGGAAGACACAAAGAAATGGAAAAACGTTCCATGCTCATGGATTGGAAGAACAAATATTGTGAAGATGTCACAGAAGAATGTGTAGAGCAATCTACACATTCAATGCAATCCCCATCAAAATACCATCCACTTTTTTCAAAGAAATGAAACAAATAATCCTAAAATTTGTATGGAACCAGAAAAGACCCCGAATGGCCAGAGGAATGGTGAAAAAGAAAAGCAAATCTGGTGGCATCACAATTCCGGACTTCCAGCTCTATTACAAAGCTGTCATCATCAAGACAGTATGGTACTGGCACAAAAACAGACACACAGATCAATGGAACAGAATAGAGAGCCCAGAAATGGACCCTCAACACTATGGTCAACTCATCTTTGACAAAGCAGGAAAGAATGTCCAATGGAAAAAAGACAGTCTCTTCAACAAATGGTGTTGGGAAAACTGGATAGCTACATGCAGAAGAATGAAACTGGACCATTTCCTTATACCACACACAAAAATAGACTCCAAATGGTTGAAAGACCTCAATGTGAGATAGGAGTCCATCAAAATCCTAGAGGAGATCACAGGCAGCAACCTCTTCGACCTCAGTCACAGCAACTTCTTCCTAGAAACATCACCAAAGGCAAGGGAAGTAAGGGCAAAAATGAACTATTGGGACTTCATCAAGATAAAAAGCTTTTGCACAGGAAAAGAAACAGTCAACAAAACCAAAAGACAACTGACAGAATGGGAGAAGATATTTGCAAATGACATATCAGATAAAGGCCTAGTATCCAAAATCTATAAAGAACTTATCAAACTCAACACCCAAAGAACAAAGAATCCAATCAAGAAATGGGCAGAAGACATGAACAGACATTTTTCCAAAGAAGACATCCAAATGGCCAACAGACACATGAAAAAGTGCTCAACATCACTCGGCATCAGGGAAATCCAAATCAAAACCTCAATGACATACCACCTCACACAAGTCAGAATGGCTAAAATTAACAAGTCAGGAAATGACAGATGTTGGGGGGATGTGGAGAAAGGGGAACCCTCCTACACTGTTGGTGGGAATGCAAGCTGGTGCAGCCACTCTGGAAAACAGTATGGAGGTTCCTCAAAAAGTTGAAAATAGAGCTACCATACGATCCAGCAATTGCACTACGGGGTATTTACCCCAAAGATATAAAAGTAGGGATCAGAAAGGGTACGTGCACCCTGATGTTTATAGCAGCAATGTCCACAATAGCCAAACTGTGGAAAGAGCCAAGATGTCCATCGACAGATGAATGGATAAAGAAGATGTGGTATATATATACAATGGAATATTATGCAGCCATCAAAAGGAATGAGATCTTGCCATTTGCAATGATGTGGATGGAACTGGAGGGTATTATGCTGAGCGAAATAAATCAATCAGAGAAAGACATGTATCATATGACCTCACTGATATGAGGGATCCTTAATCTCAGGAAACAAACTGAGGGTTGCTGGAGTAGGGGTTGGGGTGGGAGGGATGGGCTGCCTGGGTGATAGACACTGGGGAGGCTATGTGCTCTGGTAAGCGCTGTGAATTGTGCAAGACTGTTGAATCTCAGATCTGTACCTATGAAACAAATAATGCAATATATGTTAAGAAAAAAAAAAGGAAGATAGCAGGAGGGGAAGATTGAAGGGGGGGAAATCGGAGGGGTAGACGAACCATGAGAGACGATGGACTCTGAAAAACAAACTGAGGGTTCTAGAGGGGAGGGGGGGAGGATGGGTTAGCCTGGTGATGGGTATTAAAGAGGGCATGTTCTGCATGGAGCACTGGGTGTTATGCACAAACAATGAATCATGGAACACTTCATCTAAAACTAATGATGTAATGTATGGGGATTAACATAACAAAAAAAATTAAAAAAAAAAAAAAGATTCTCTCTCTCTCTCTCTGCCACCCATCCCCCCCTTCCCGGAACAGCTCACACATGCGCACTCTCTTTCTCAAAAAAAAAAAAAAAAAGAAGGCTGATAAAAGTCTAAAAGATCCACTACATGAGTAACAACCGACTGGTTTAAAACAAAAGATTATTTATCTTAGAATAAAATCTTATTTATTTGAAATAATAAAACTGAAAATTAGTCTTCTATAAATTTTTAACAGCTGCATCCTAAATCTCAGTGAATTTTCCTATAAGAAGTAGACACCTAAATCCAAAAGCAATAATTAAGAAAATGAAGCATCTGGAGACCTATCAGCTTCTTTAGTGAAAAACACACTAGAGTGTTGGTATGCAAACTAGGGACTTCAAAATACTAAGGAGCTAAACATTCCCCTTGGAATTTTTTTCTCCCATTTTCTCAACAAACTCTCTTTCAAGTGAGTTAGCCTGGATCTAATTGATGAGATGGCTTTACAATAGGTCTGGATAAATAATGGGGAAACCGAGCTTCTGCTACAAATTTTGACTCTTCTGAGCCTAGTTTAGCTAATGCAAAAGTTACCCACTGAAATCTATCACATTTTCTTTTACACAATCTCATTACTTGGATATTTTTCATACCAGGATCTAATTACATGATTACTCTGAGAACAAGCTGAATGATATGAAGATTAGAATATACTTCCAAATGGATTTTGTTTACTTGCCTTAAGCACCAAAATGGTCTTTTTTTTTTTTTTCAAGGCAACGGTGGTGAAATTCATTTTTCCCAAATTGCTGAAAATATGACGAGCTAGACTCAAAGTACTATACATTCGGTTACAGATGCCAGAACTAATTTACTTATTACTGTAGTCTTTCCTTCAAGTCACATACCAGAGAAAACCTGACTCTGTAAGAATATAGCTTCCTAACCACAAATATTAATTTTTAGGTCATATCTAATAGAGTTCTGCCAGCTGGAAATCAGTATTTTTTTTCCACTAAGATGTCTGGTTTTAGCATTACTTCAGGATATAAAAATATTATTTAATCAGCTATTCAGGAGCCTGCTCTCCTGCATTCCATTAACACCTTCTAATACAGCATAAGCATCATAAAGGTTATAGTCTTGGACAGGCCAGGATGTCTTTGAAAAATTATTAGATCACCCCCCGAAGGACACTGTAACCCAAATGAATGAGTCATAGGTCTAACTGGAAGAAGGGTAGTATCTTGTCGTCAGAAATACAGTTAACTATGACATTAAGAGACTTGTTATTTACTGTTCACCTGCTTCCCTCTCTTTGGGCTAGAGTAGAGGTGGAAGAAAGGGTTGTGAGAGGGAGTGAAGGTTGTTATTCAAATGTACTCAAGCAAGAAATTTAGGCAAGTTGTTTCATTTTTAAATTTTAATGAAGTTATACTGGCTAGCAGGAGTCTAGATGTGCCATGCCTAGAATAAAGCTAATTAAGCCTAAAAAACTTAAGCTATAAATACAAAATTTAGGGGCGCCTGGGTGGCTCAGTCAGTTAAGGGTCTGCCTTTGGCTCAGGTCATGATCTCAAGTCCTGGGATCAGCACCGCATCACATCAGGCTCCCTGCTCAGGGGGGAGCGTACTTCTCCCTCTCCCTCAGCCCCTCCCCTGGCTTGCTCTCTCTGTCTCTGTCTCTCTCTCTCAAATAAAAAAAAAATCTTTAAAATAAATAAATAAACACAAAAGTTAGAAAAGTTGAAAACCCAGGACCTAAAAGGTTCTTTAGAAGATGAATTATCATGAGTATCTACCCAAAAAGGAGGAAGAAAGATTTAGCACATAAGATATTCTGAAATAACAGATATTTTGGAAATTAAGGACATGTAATCACACGCCCTACAACACTTTTCTCAGTTAATTTGCATAATATTACTCAAAGATGAATGATGAGTTGGCGGCAGGGAGGTATTCTCCAGCCTTCTACACTGAACAGTACTGGGAAATTAAATCAATTTCCTCAATTAGATGGGGATGATTAATCTTAACATCCAGCACTAGGCTGTAAGGTTAAGAAAACTTCATTAAGCAGTAGGAAAAATAAAATATAATTAACACTTTGTATTTATTGACTTTCTCAAAAAGGTCCATTAATTGGTAATAAGATGCAAGTACTATTAAACAGCACCTAGAAAAGAAAAACAGGGTGTGGCTCAGACAAGTTGAGCATCTGACTCTGAATTTCAGCTCAGGCCATGATCTCAGAAATGTGAGATCGAGCCCCAAGTCAGGCTCCACGCTAAGTGTGGACCCTGCTTAAGATTCTCTCCCTCACTCTCTGCCCCTCCCCCTCTCTAAAAAAAAAGAAAAGCAAAACAATTCCTTGCTAATTACAAATACAAACAAATCTGCTTAATGGCATTAAATAAGATACCATAAATCAAAATACAACCAAAGAATTACTGTCCCATATACTCTGTCCATTTTCTCACTGGCAAAAAAAAAACTGGTCCAGCAAAAATACAAAATGACATATATAAAACAAAATCTTACAAAACATCTTTGCTAAATTCAAGCAAGCTCTCTTGTTAAAAATTTTTGATAAAATTAATTTTGGCCCAAACTTGAAAGATTCATAATGTGTAAAACAGAGATTCCTTACAGGCCTACTCTGTGGTTGTCAAATACCCTAAAAGCCATATAATAGTGACTAAATTTAATCCAAGTCTGTCCCATTTGAAAATAAGTAAATCTTATTTACTTATTTACTTATGACTGAGCATCTGGGTGGCTCAGTCAGTTAAGTGTCTGCCTTCAAATCAGGTCATGATCTCAGGATCCTGGGATCAAGCCCCACATCAGGCTCCCTACTCAGTGGGGAGCCTGCTTTTCCCTCTGCCCCACCGCCCCACTGCTCATGTTCTCACTCTTTCTAGCTCGCTCTCTCTCTAAAGTATATATAAATAAAATCTTTTTTAAAAAAAGGAAAAAAAAAGAAAAGAAGTAAATCACATTACTACACCTAGTAACACTTGTGCATAGTTTTTCAACAAGACCCATAGGTCCACTAACACGTTGAATTTCTAAAGACACTACAAATAATTGATATCACAATAGAAGCAATTTATTTCCCAAGGAATATAATATACTATAAATACATATGCATTTAATTTGTAACAGATACAAATAATCTCTATATCTACTTGTCTATTTGTGTCCATACCTAGGACAAATATACCCAACTCGATACTCAGTGCAAATCAAATTCAGATATAGAGTAAAGGGAAGGTAATGAAAATTCACACTTAGGTCTCTATGGTAGCAGTAGTTATATTCAAACCAAACAATAGGAACTGTACTTGGCACACTCATAATACTTCCTTATAATATAAGGTTAGGAGTGAAAATGGGCTAAACCATTTTCATTGAAGGTAACTTGAGCAGAAGTAACAATGTGCAACGTATTGGAAAAATAAGGTATAAAACAAAAGCAGTTGCAGAATTAATTTCCAGGATAAAACATTGTCCAAAGAGAGATAAAAAGGAAATAGGCAAAAGTCTTAAAGGAATAAATAGGTTTTAAGAATATTTCTTCAGGCAGTATTCAGTGATCTATTTAAACTCTACTTCGCTGGCAAGAAAATTTTATGGAGATAGATATTGTGCAATGGAATGTAACAAAGCGTTGTTCAAAGGTAGTGTCTATTAATTTCTGTCACTGATTTTGGGTCCATTCCTACTGGTAACTAAAAGCTTTTTGAACTGAAAATGTTAAAGGATTGGTAAAAGAAATAAATGCAGAAGAAGGGCAGCCCCGAAATCACACGCAGGGATTGGGGGAAGGGTCTTCACATTTAGACAGCACTGGCAGGAAGCAGCTTTTTTCAAATTACTAAAATTGTATTATGCTTCAAAAATCTAAAAAACATTCCGCAATAACAGTCTTACCTGATGCAACTTATTCCATTTAGAAAAGCTGGCTGAGGGCGCCTGGGTGGCTCAGTTGGTTAAGCAACTGCCTTCGGCTCAGGTCATGATCCTGGAGTCCCTGGATCGAGTCCCGCATCGGGCTCCCTGCTCGGCAGGGAGTCTGCTTCTCCCTCTGACCCTCCCCCCTCTCATGTGCTCTCTCTCATTCTCTCTCTCTCTCAAAGAAATAAATAAAATCTTTAAAAAAAAAGAAAAGAAAAGAAAAGCTGGCTGATGACGTGTCATTGAAAAAGGGTGAGGCAGAGTTGCATTGCCAGTCTGCCAAAGTCTTTATGCTTAACGAGAATTAGAATTAAGAGGGCACCTGGGTGACTCAGTCGTTAAGCGTCTGCCTTCAGCTCAGGTCATGATCCCAGAGTCCTGGGATCGAGTCCCGCATCGGGCTCCCTGCTCAGCGGGAAGCCTGCTTCTCCCTCTCCCACTCCCCCTGCTGTCCGTTTCTTGCTGTCTCTCTCTCTCTCTGTCAAATAAATAAATAAAGTCTTAAAAAAAGAAAAAAAAGAATTAGAATTAGAATAAGAAATCTGTTATAATTTTGGCTAAAGGAGCACATTTTAAAAGATTTTTAAAATAAACATTTGGGTTCCATCAGACCTATATAAAATAGGTCAAGAATCCATTCATTCAGCAAATTTATTTGCAGTCAATCGAAACTTCAGTCCTAAATGAACCCAGACATCCACCTGCAGCCAAGGAGCCGAACAGGAGTAGACTCTGACTACAGAAAAATCCAACTAAGCAGATTCATTTTACTTTAGATTCAAGATCGTTTGCCCCAACACGGCCCAGAAACCCGGCTCTCTGTCTCTGAGTATGCACTCGCCTCTCAAGCAATTATCCCACACCTGCTCGTCTCTCCTTCAGCCACTCCAACACACACCTGACCCCAACCTCGGCTGACGACCTCACTCAATTTTGCTGGCGAAACAAAAGCCTTTAGAGAATAGCTCTTTTTTTTTCTTTTTTTTCTTTTTTATTTGAATATAGTGGACACACATGTTACCTTAGTTTTAGGTGTACAACACAGTGATTTGACAAGTTTATAATACATTATGCTATGCTCACCCCCAGTGTGGCTACCATCTGTCATCGTGCTATGCTATTTTACAGTACCATTGACTGTATTCTCTATGCTGTGCCTTTTAATCCTGGGACTTACTCATAACTAGAAGCCTGTATCTCCCACTCCCCTTCACCCATTTTGCCCATCCTCCCTACCCCCCTCCCCTCTGGCAATGGTCCGTTTGTTCTCTGTATTTTATAGGTCTGATTCTACTTTTTATTGTTTATTCATTTGGTGCTTTTTGGTTTTGGTTTTGGTTTTTTTTTTTTTAGATTCCGGAGAAGAGCTTTTGAAAGTTCCACCATCAGGTTACAAACCCTTGCATCGATTCCCATTTTCCTCTTCTTGCTCCTGTTACCAGGGAGGGGTGCCCTTCCTCCAATCAAGGCTAAGCCCCCCACTTGTGTTCTTGACCCTCCATAAGGCATCATGGACCACCATGGAGAAAGTGCAGAGACAGCCAGAAATAACTTCCCTCCACTCTACCTTTAAAAATACTAGCTATTTGTCAAAAGACATTACTTCCTCTCACTAGAATACAAGTTCCACGGGAGCAGAGACATTGTCTTGGTTCCCACTGGCCCTCCAACACATGATAGAGTGCTGTCACGCAGCAGGTGTGTAAAAAAAATTCCCTGAATATTTGCTGAAAATTACATCCTCTTCTCCTGCCACCCCCATTGACAGCACTATCAAGTAGCAAGATCCCAATTGCATCCAGGGAAAATTCCCATAACATTTGTATCCCTCCTACAACACAGGAGGAACTTGCAAAAAATATATTCTATATTCTCCCTTATTTTGATTGTCATTCCAACAGTCTAAGACAAGGTATTAAGAGGAGAGACTGTGCCTTATTACTTACCACTTGGATTCTAAATCAATGCCTGAATGAGCTCAGTAAGTTTCTTCAACTGAATTGGGGGGAAAGTCCAAAACTGCTTTATAAAGTAATTTCTAACTCATCTCATATTTTTTTCTTTTTTTTTTATTTTTTTTTCTTTTTTTTATTCTTATGTGAATCCCCATACATTACATCTCATATTTTTTTCACAAGAAATATGTAAGATATCTGTTTAATGAATAAGAAAAAAAATACGTTTCTTTATTTGCAAAGTCAGTTAGACATAAAGTTAACAAGAGTACCAATTAATTTAATGGAAAGATAATCTAAGTCTGTAATGAAAACACCAAAAACTGAAAATGTCTTCCCCCACAATGTCATAGGCTAAGGCCATGGTGAAGTCAATTAACTAGTCTTCACCTCACCAACACCGAGAACTTTGATTTTCCACCAATCCATACCCTTAGATTTCAAGATTTTTTGCTATTATGGAGGTAGTTGATAATTTTATTTTGTCTATTAACAAAAGCAGAGTGAAGTTTTAATTAATTGTACTAAATAAAATATAGGGGGGGGAAGCAATTAACAAGAACAAACAAGATTTTCTTCTGGGTCATTCCACACAGGGCTAAACAAAAGCCACTCTTAAAAAACTCCCTCCTGATAAAATAGCTGCTTTTCTGTGTGGATTCCTACAAGATAATGATTATGCAAGAAAAACACCTATTTCCTCCTTTCTTAAATTCTTATGTTTCCCAATAGAGGTTCCACACACACTGTGGAAACTGATGCTCTTAGAAGAATCTCACATACTTATTAACCAGTAAACTTAAAAATTAAATAAAATATCAGCAATTTGGAGCTTCCAGTTAATCATGAAAGGAATAAACAGTGAAGCAAGAAGCTCCATGTTAATCAACTCTGTCATCTATCAATCCCGATTTTCTCCAAGTAAAAATCATAGACGTTACTGAAAAATAAAATAAGATAAAGCAGTGTCTGTGTGACTAAAAATTCAGCCAGCCTCATTTCTGATACAGCTGACATACACTGCAGAAGAACATGGCCAAGACTCAGACTAACATTATCTATCAATCTATAAGCCCCTAAACTTACAAGTAGTTTTAATATTGATTTAAAAAAAGACAAGAAAAAGTTCCAAATAAAGTGACTCTTAATATGATGTCAATATTGTTATTTGCATGAAGAATTAGGCACTATTTTTTAGTCCACTAGTCCTGGCATTCATATACAGGAACCACTGAAATGTCAAAGACACAACAATTAAGTTAAATTGCCAACTGTTTTCATTTATTCAAAGTGAAAATAAAGGGCCATACCTGAAGCATAATTTATAAAGTAAATGGTTTCGAAATAAGACACAAAGACAAAATTGCCAGCTGGATCACACTATCAAAGTGAATGAACCACAAATTTTCAAATTTTTCAAATCAAATATATAGTCCTCATTTTCAGTTCAAGATGAAATACTGAACTTCGGTCAATCATGTCTCATTTTCAGGATGCCTTTGGAATTGAAGTCTAAGGCTACAACTAACAAAAAGCAAGTACTTTGCTGCTTCGCAGCAGGATGCAGATTCCTTTTTCTAAGAAGAATTCCAGACATTCCATGTGTTTCCTATAAAAATAGAAGATGTCCATTTTAAAGTAGCCCAGCCTGAAGTCATACCAGAATAAAATGGCAAGAAATGCACTTATTATGAGAAGGTTGACGTTTGCTCTTGTAAGCAAACTACGTATCTCCACTCTCCCCTCCAGCTCTTACTTAAAAGACATGGGGCCCTGTAAAAAGAGCTTTTGGTCCAAGGAAAAACAATAGATTAGGAGAGCTTGTGTAAGAGAAAGTGGATGAAGGGCTTCCTTCTCCCTCCCCCACAAATCAAGTCCTTAAAAATTTTTTGAGTAATAATATTTGAAGATATCACATCTCCTAATTCAATGACTTAAGGAAAATAATTTTTTAAAGAAATCAAAGTACCATGATTTTTTAACCTGACATGACGGCATGCACTAAAATATAAAGCATACTAGGTTTAAAATAAAAGAAAGCGTACTAGTTTTGAGCAAAGGTAAGGATTGTTTTTAATTGTAGACATCAGAGTAAAGACCTCATTCTTAGGCTTTGTGGTAGCAAATGTATAGCTTAATGTAGGTGCGATTTACACTGACCTATGTCCAAACTGAGATGGCCCCAACAGTGAGGTGGGAAGCATAGTCTGAACAAGAAAGAATTATGGGAACCTTCTAAGTCCTTTGTTCAAACAGATTCAATGAGTCCCTACTCCATGCCAGGACTGTGCTTGGCAGATGTGAGCCCAAACAGACCTAGTCACGGTCCTTGCAGGGCTGCAGTCAGGTGGGGGAAATAGACAATCACACACACACACACACAACATGTCATTACCTCCTGTGATCAATTCTAAGCGGGAGTATCAGAGGAAAGCAAGAGAGTGACCCAATCTAGTCTAGGGATCAGCAAAAGCTTTTCCAAAGGAAGTAAAATATACATCAAGTAGCAGTTAACCAGGGGTATAAGGAAAGAGAAAGAGCATTACAAGATGTGGAAGCAGTATGAGCAAAGGCCCAAAGCCAGGGGGCCAACGCCATTGGGGAAGCTAGTGAAGCAGAAAGAGAGCGAGCAGAAGGGTATGGGTTTTGGAGTTGGGTTTGGAAATGCAAATAATGAGAGATGAGGTTGGCGGGCTCCAGGCCACAGTCAATGCCAAGTATTTTGGTCTTTATGAAAATAACAGGAATAGGAAATAACTGGATTGAATTTCCGTAAAGAATGGGTTGAAGGTAGGCTTACAGCAGACAGGTGGAAAATAGTTGCCAGCCTACAGCCATAACCCTAGGAAAATAACAGAGACTATCCCAGGAGGGTAGAAGTGGAAAATGGAGAAGTGCAGTCTTCAATGAGCTCAGATTGGTACTTTCACTGACCTTCTATATTGAACTGTATCATTAAAATTCAAAAGAGGCCTGGCCCATAATAAGCATTCCATGAATATTTGTTGATTTAGTCAATCTTTCTCGTTCCATGCTTCTTCCTCTCCTTTTTTTTAAAAGTGCCCTTCCCATATCTGTCCAGAATGGCCCCACATCTCAGAAGCAACTTCTCCAGAAAAGTCTGTCAATTCCTTTCCAAATATATTAACACTAAAGGTCTAAGAGAGATACAAAAGAAAAATATGAGGCAGCAAAGTTCTCTGCCTTCAAGTTCAAATCTTCATTTTTCTATCAACATTTTACAGCTTGACTTGTTTTTGGTATTTAAGAAAATTAGCATGTATAGGGTTTCCTGTTATGAACATCAGTGTACTGTGTATTTTCATCTACACTGTTTAGTCAACACATCAACTTCATTCCTCTCATTGACCAGTAAGAATGTGGAAGGTCAGAATGAATGAGAGACTTACCTGTCACAGGGCCACAGAGAACACAAACGGGGAGGCCACGCCAGTTGGAATCTAAAACCTGAGCCCTTTCTTAGTCACCATACTAGTTCTTGAGTAGCTATGACCCCTTCCCCTCGCTTTTTCTTCACATACACTGACACCCATGGAAGAATAATACAGACGTGACAGCGTGATGTCAGTTTGCCAAAGGCTAAGAGACTAGGACACACAAGTTATTCTTCCCAGCTTTGCTCAGAATTTACCATGAGATCTTAAGCAAACTGTTTTGCCTCCATTTTTCATTGGTCAGATGAAGATAACGATACGAGTATCTAAGTATTATTGTTAGGAATAATTAGGAGAGTCCCGTGTGGTAGAGCTCAGTTCCCCCCATCAAGAAAGACCTCCCACCCAGCTGTGCGGAGTGTGCCAGCAGAGCAGACAGCCTCTGGCACGCAGCTCTCCCGTGGGCCTCAGCCGCCGAGAGCCTCTTGCCTGAGGTCACACGCGTTCTCCAGGTTGGCCTGCCTTCAGCGACTGAGCGAGGGGGACGGAAAGGCCCGTCACCTCAGCCAACATCGGACACTGCTGACTGGAAACCCTTGCTCCCTAGTTCCCTGCTGGTTGTGCAAGCAGTTCAGCTTCTCCCTCTGCCCAAACACACCTCGCCCTTTCCCTTTTATGGGTAATAGCTCCTAACAAACACCTCGCATCCCAAACTCCACACTGTTTATAGAGAATCCAAATTGCCTCACTCGCCTTACTTACTTTGGGAATATTAACTGGGTCAACACAAAAGTTAACTACATATTTGAAATGCCAAGAACTCAAGTTGTTGTTGAGTAACTTGATCTGAAATTGCTCTATTAATTAATAGAAGTATATTTTTAATTCATATTTTAAGCCAATCAAGTCCTAGTTGCTACTTGGGAAAAAAAAAAAAAATCTCGAGTGAATTTAAATGCCATGCTTGAACATTTGACTTTTTATTGCAAATAACTTGGGAAGAAAGTTACAAAGCTAAAAATAAAAGGATAAAATGAAAGTAGCACATCTAATAAAACGAGAGTGTTGTGCAGTCCCACTGTTATAGCACGACTGTATGGCAGAGATCAACTATGTTATAAAGAGAGATTATTCTTTCCACCTACAGAAGGGGTCTTATGGCCTCTGCTGTCTGCAAATCCAACTTATATATTTAGGACTTTAGAGGGAACATTTCCCTTCATGTCATACATCATATCAAAACAAAATGTACACTTCCAAAGAGAGCAATAAAACACATATTCTCATTATAATAGGTTATTATTTCAGGTTGTCCTTCAAAGGACTTATCATTCTATACTTACAGAGCACAAGCTTTCAACCATATCTTGAAAACGAATTCCAAATTTAAAACGAGAATTAATAACATCAACAGGGTTATTGCTACATGTGCACGTACAATTAAAAACAAATACAATAACCAAGACATGTGTGATATCCTTCAGGCTGGTTGTCAGTATATTACACAGAGCTGATTTGATAGCTGTTTGTCATCAATAAATAAACAATCAGCATTTTTGCCAGCAAAGCACATCTATAAAACGAACAAGGGACAGAAGATCCACTCATGAGTTACTGCCAAGGCTTTATGTGATTAGAGACATTTAATTTTAGTGCTCCTAGTAGAGCGGAGTCAAGCTCATTCTAGGAAAGTCTTTGTTTCCAACCTTCCTGGAAACTGGAAATTAATACATTTCCCTGCATAATACTTATAGCCAATGCTACAATTTTACTTTTATCTAAATCTGGAGGTAATGTTTAAAGCCTGAAATTTTAAGCCATCCAGGTAAAGATAATTTTGAAAATATTTCAGAGATAGCAGTGATATGAAAGGAAATCCAACCTCTACATATCTGACCACTTAATTAGATATGCAGAGAGACCAAAAGGTCCCCTTATTCACTGCCCAGCATGTATTCATTCAAACACTATTTACTGAGCACTTACTATGTGCCAATCAATGTCTGAGTGAGTAAATCTATTCCAATAGTGATTACCTTGCTTGGTAAACAGAAACTCACGATACAAATTTGGCCCAAAAGCCCCACACGTGTAAATGGCAGGAAATGTATTCCCATACATGGACTAAATTAAGGAACCATATGTTAGATATAAACGAAGAAGTAGTGATTATTCCTTTCTTAATGGTGTACAAAAGAATACTGTAGAAAGGTCAACGGGTCAATTGGGTCAACCGGAACGTTGAACCCAAGTTCTTTCACAGGCAGAAACAGCTGTCAGCTTTTGGTCAGCGGCTATCCTAGGAAGGCTGTTTAAAGGGAAAGCCTAATAGGGCTGCCATGTCACACTGCATGTTATCCAATGTGACCAATAAATTAATACACCGTAAATACTGAATATTGAGAGATGCCAGAGAAATTCTTGGGAGTCACAGGCTTTCAAATGTACTGTAAGCACTTAGGCAACATTTTTATGAACAGAATCTGAGAAGTATGGTACTCTTTTTCATTTTAGACCTCAGCCATACTCTTTACTGAATTCAAAACAAAGCCAAATACACACTACTTGAGCGAAAGGGAGGCTGTTAAAATAACACATTGACAAACCAACAGAAAAATGTCACCTCCTGCAGAGAAATTGAGGTGTTGAAACAAATCAGGTTGATTCTTGTTTTTATTAATGTTTAATCATTTACAGGGCACACTTCATTTGCAATGAAAATACTTGATCATCAAGTTGAGAGATGAATGATAATTGCTTTTTGAGCATTTTAATATTAACTGGATCAAAGCAGGGAACTAGCAAAAGGGCAAAAAATAAAATTCAACAATTCTGCCCAAAACTCAGCTCGCTTTTTGGGTGTGCTGGACCAGGAAAGAATTTTAAACAGGAAATCATATTCTCTCATCCTTTGGTTAATTGTGTTTAATTAAATACTTGGTAAAAGTAGAAGAGTAAACGAACTTTTTAAGTTGAATTTTTTTCAAAAAAAATCAGCTGTCTGTGTGGGATGAGGGAAGCTGGGATTCATTCTGCAAAGACTATGTTAATGTTTAATTTGGTTGTGTTTTAAGGAACCTGAAGGCAGGATCCTGCAGACTCTTTTCATTCCATGCCGCTACCCCACTCCTGGGCACAGCTACCAAATTTTAGTGCCACCCCCATAAAAGTCAAAGGAGTAAGTTTATTTTTCCCAAGGTCCAACAGAGATCTCTTGTGCTTAGTGTGAGGGCAGTGGATTCCTGCATTAATGGGTATTTTTATTAAGCTCTCACTTTATTCAGCATACTACAGATATTTTCCAAAGTTTTTATAAACCCTCTAGCTTTCTGACTTAAAAACAGTCATGAATGCCACATATCTAAATATTCCTTACCCAAAGAGAATAATGCAAAAATCTCTCAAACCTACCAATCCCAGCACTGAATCATCTTAGATTCAACTTTTAGTAGAACATGGCCAAATGGCACCCAAAGTTTCTAGAGCATCTCTCGCATCTGCAGAGAACTGGCTTCGCCATTCGGCACAGAGAATTCCAACTATTCAACCACCCAGCAGGTCCCACTGAGTTCTGGGCTCCACATACCTCCAAGTCCACAATCCAGAAAAATAGGGAGATGTAAAGACTCTCCAGAGAACAGCCTCTGCATACAAAGTGGTTATGAGTATAGGTTTTGGAGTCAAAGTGTCCAGGGAGTGTCTGGTTTAGCCAACTACTAATTGTGTGACACTGGTTAGTTATTGAACATCTCTAAGCCCCAACTTCCCTATGTTATAATGAAGGTCAAAGATCTGCTTTGGGAAACTGGGCTAGAATCTGGTGAGATGCTGAGGGTAAGGCATTTGGTAGCTGCTGCAGAGATGCTCGGTACAGGGGCAAGCACTGCTAATATCGTTCTCAGCATTGAGATCAGCCCAAACATCTGCATCTACCACCTGCTTAGAAAGGGCCTGGCTGTGAATGACAGGACTGCCTGTCTCTCCCCCTCTCTCCAGAAATAGTACAGACAGAATAGAAAAATCACAGGTTGAAAATTAAAGGTAAGGATATTTGGGCACTGTGGTTCTTTTCAAAACTTAGGGAATAAAACAACTGGTACCTTTAGCACACTCAAGGGAAAATCTAGGTCAGTAGCTTGACACTCCATCCAGTTACATGGAGATACAAAAATTAATTCTATATGATGGTGCTATGACAATCATAGTCATAATAATAGATACATTATAACACAACAACTGGGAGAAACTATCAGGCAAATTTTTCAGGTAATTGAGGCTCAGAGTGGTTATTAACATTTCCACACAGCTGGTAAAGAGCCAAGGTTCAAATCCAAGTCTGTTTCATTCCAAATGTTCATAACCACTATAATACACTCCAAGTATCCTCCCCAAAGCTACAAACCTGAAGCCCCAGCACTACCAGATAGGATGGGGTGGGATGGAAATTCAGGGCATGCACAACACAGAAAGATGTGGTCTAAGGAACCAAAAGAAAGGGTCAGGCCCTCTATACACTACAGAACATTCCACACAAAGTGTCAACCTAAAATGAGGGCCATTTAATTATCTGGTAATCTGGGGACTAAACAATGGAGAGCACGGGATAATCACACAACTTTTAACTCTTAGGATATGCAGACCCCATTGCACATGTGAATCATGAAAGTAAGTCTCACAACCAACAACCGCCCCAAACATATCTAAAAAGGGGAATTTAATCAATAACAATGGAAAAATATGGCATTTTAAAAAGACTCTTTTTTACCAACCCAGGAATAAATGTAACACAGTCTCATAAAGACAAATATCAACTTTTTTTTAATCATACACAATTGGATTAATCATAATTCTTAGTACAGAACACATTTGCTTACTGTTCCTTAATGGTCCATGCATGATCTGCTTTTGTATTTAATCATTTGTGTTTTTATGCATATATGTGTATGCTTTCGATAATACACTATATTCACATGAACTCACCACCTGACATGAGAACTAGAACATTAGCAACAATTTATATCTACCAAGTGCTTCTCCCCATCCCACCTGTGTTGTTATCCTGAATCACATACTTACCATTGACTGGGTTTTTTAAAGATTTTATTTATTAATTTGAGTGAGAGAGCACAAGCGGGGTGGAGTAGCAGAGGGAGAAGAAGCCAACTCCCTGCTGAGCAGGAAGCCTGGTGTGGGGTTCAATCCCAGAACCCTGGGATCATGACCTGAGCTGAAGGCAGATGCCCAACTGACTGAGCCACCCAGGCGTCCCTGATTGGTTTCTTTTTAATGCACAGTTTACCCTATATGTGTATATCTGAAAAGAATATTGTTTAGTTTTAGTATTTTTAATTTAATATAGTAGAAGTTTAAAGGAGGAAAAAAGATGTATCAGTAGATTCAGAAAAGCATTTGATGTAGTGATACGAAGGGTCACCTGCACCTCCAATGTTTATAGCAGCAATGTCCACAACAGCCAAACTATGGAAAGAGTCCAGATGTCCATGGACAGGTGAATGGATAAAGAAGATGTGGTGTATATATATATACAATGGAATAATATTCCTCAACCATCAAAAAAAAAAATGAAATCTTGGGGTGCCTGGGTGGCTCAGTCGTTAAGCATCTGCCTTCGGCTCAGGTCATAATCCAGGGTCCTGGGATAGAGCCCCACATCGGGCTCCCTGCTCAACAGGAAGACTGCTTCTCCCTCTCCCACTCCCCCTGCTTGTGTTCCCTCTCTCGCTGTCCCTCACTCTGTCAAAAAATAAATGAAATCTTTAAAAAAAAAATGAAATCTTGCCACTTATAACGACATGGATGGAACTAGAGGGTATTATGTTAAGCAAAATAAGTCAATCAGAGAAAGACAGTTATCATGAGCAAGATGGCGGAGGAGTAGGAGACGAAATTTCGTCTGGTCCCAGGAATTCAGCTAGATAGGTATCAAGCCATTCAGAACACCTACGAACTCAACAGGAGATCGAAGAAAAGAATAGCAGCAACTCTCTGAACAGAAAAGCAACCACTTTCTGGAAGGTCTCTTCTGATTTGTTTAGTGTTTGTTTTTCTGGGGTCATTGTTACCCTGTTAGCATTTTGTTCTCTCATTCATCTATTCTCCTCTGGACAAAATGACAAGATGGAAAAACTCACCTCAAAAAACAGGACAAGAGGCAGTACCAACTGCCAGGGACCTAATCAATACAGACAATAATAAGATGTCGGAACTAGAGTTCAGAATGACGATTATAAAGATACTAGCTGGGCTTGAAAAAAAGCATGAAAGATACTAGAGAAACCCTTTCTGGAGAAATAAAAAAAATAAAATCTAACTAAGTTGAAATCAAAAAGGCTATTAATGAGGTGCAATCAAAAATGGAGGCTCTAACTGCTAGAATAAATGAGGCAGAAGAGAGAATTAGTAATATAGAAGACCAAATGATGGAGAATAAAGAAGCTGAGAAAAAGAGATATAAACAACTACTGGATCACAAGGGCAGAATTCGAGAGATAAGTGATACCATAAGACGAAACAACATTAGAATAATCGGGATCTCAGAAGAAGAAGAAAGAGAGAGAGGAGCAGAAGGTATATTGGAGCAAATTATAGCAGAGAACTTCCCTAATTTGGGGAAGGAAACAGGCATCAAAATCCAGGAGGCACAGAGAACCCCCCTCAAAATCAGTGAAAATAGGTCAACACCCTGACATCTAAGAGTAAAACTGCAAGTCTCAGAGACAAAGAAAAAATCCTGAAAGCAGCTCGGGACAAAAGGTCTGTAACCTACAATGGTAGAAACATTAGATTGGCAACAGACCTACCCACAGAGACCTGGCAGGCCAGAAAGGACTGGCATGATATATTCAGAGCACTAAACAAGAAAAATATGCAGCCAAGAATACTATATCCAGCTAGGCTGTCATTGAAAATAGAAGGAGAAATAAAAAGCTTCCAGGACAAACAAAAACTAAAAGAATTTTGCAAACACGAAACCAGCCCTATAAGAAATACTGAAAGGGGTTCTCTAAGGAAAGAGAGAGCCTAAAAGTAACATAGACCAGAAAGGAACAGAGACAATATACAGTAACGGTCACCTTACAGGCAATACAATGGCACTAAATTCATATCTTTCAATAGTTATCCTGAATGTAAATGGGCTAAATGCCCCAATCAAAAGACACAGGCTATCAGACTGGATTAAAAACAAGACCCATCAATATGCTGTCTGCAAGAGACTCATTTTAGACCCAAAGACACCTCCAGATTGAAAGTGAGGGGGTGGAAAACCATTTACCATGCTAATGGACACCAAAAGAAAGCTGGGGTGGCAATCCTTATATCAGACAAATTAGATTTTACCAAAGATTGTAATAAGAGTTGAGGAAGGACACTATATCATACTTAAAGGGACTACCCAAGAAGAAGATCTAACAATTATAAATATCTATGCCCCTAACATGGGAGCAGCCAATTATATAAGCCAATTAACAAAATCAAAGAAATACATTGACAACAATACAATAATAGTAGGGGACTTTAACATCCCCCTCACTGAAATGGACAGATCATCTAAGCAAAAGATCAACAGGGAAATAAAGACTTTAAATGACACACTGGACCAAATGGACTTCACAGATATATTCAGAACATTCCATCCCAAAGCAACAGAATACACGTTCTTCTCTAGTGCCCATGGAACATTCTCCAGAATAGATCACATCCTAGGTCACAAATCAGGTCTCAACTGGTACCAAAAGATTGGGATCATTCCCTGCATATTTTCAGACCACAATGCTTTGAAACTAGAACTCAGTCACAAGAGGAAAGTCGGAAAGAACTCAAATACATGGAGGCTAAAGAGCATTCTACTGAAGAATGAATGGGTCAACCAGGAAATTAAAGAAGAATTTTAAAAATTCATGGAAACAAATGAAAATTAAAACACACTGTTCAAAATCTTTGGGAGGCAGCAAAGGCAGTCCTAAGAGGAAAGTATATAGCAATACAAGCCTTCCTCAAGAAACAAGAAAGGTCTCAAATACACAACCTAACCCCACACCTAAAGGAGCTGGAGAAAGAACAGCAAATAAAGCGTAAATCCAGCAGGAGAAGAGAAATAGTAAAGATCAGAGCAGAAATCAATGTAATAGAAACCAAAAGAACAGTAGAACAGATCAACGAAACTAGGAGCTGGTTCTTTGAAAGAATTAATAAGATTGATAAACCCCTGGCCAGACTTATCAAAAAGAAAAGAGAAATGACCCAAATAAATAAAATCATGAATGAAAGAGGAGAGATCACAACCAACACCAAAGAAATACAAACAATTATAAGAACATATTATGAGCAGCTCTATGCCAGCAAATTAGATAATCTGGAAGAAATGGGTGCATTCCTAGAGATGTATAAACTACCAAAACTGAACCAGGAAGAAATAGAAAACCTGAACAGACCTAAACCACTAAGGAAATTGAAGCAGTAATCAAAAATCTCCCAACAAATAAGAGCCCAGGGCCAGATGGCTTCCCATGGGAATTCTACCAAACATTTATTTTTTTTTAAAGATTTTATTTATTTATTTGACAGAGAGAGAGACAGCGAGAGAGGGAACACAAGCAGGGGGAGTGGAAGAGGGAGAAGCAGGCTTCCCACGTAGCTGAGAGCCCGAAGTGGGGCTCGATCCCAGGACCCTGGAATCATGACCTGAGCTGAAGGCAGATGCTTAACAACTGAGCCACCCAGGCGCCCCTCTACCAAACATTTAAAGAAGAATTAATACCTATTCTTCTGAAACTGTTCCAAAAAATAGAAATGGAAGGAAAACTTCCAAACTCATTTTTTGAGGCCACCATTACCTTGATCCCAAAACCAGACAAAGACCCCATCAAAAAGGGGAATTACAGACCAATATCCCTGATGAACATGGATGCAAAAATTCTCACCAAAATACTAGCCAATAGAATCCAGCAATACATTAAAAGGATTATTCACCACGACCAAGTGGGATTTATTCCTGGCTGCAAGGTTGGTTCAACATCCGCAAATCAATCAATGTGATACAATACACTAATAAAAGAAAGAACAAAAACCATATGATCCTCTCAATAGATGCAGAAAAAGCATTTGACAAAGTACAGCATCCTTTCTTGATTAAAACTCTTCAGAGTACAGGGATAGAGGGTACATACCTCAATATCATAGAAGCCATCTATGAAAAACCCACAGTGAATATCATTCTCAATGGGGAAAAACTGAGAGCTTTCCCCCTAAGGTCAGGAACGCAGCAGGGATGTCCACTATCACCACTGCTATTCAACATAGTATTAGAAGTCCTAGCCACAGCCATCAGACAACAAAAGGAAATAAAAGGCATCTGAATCAGCAAAGAAGTAGTCAAACTCTCCCTCTTTGCAGATGATATGATACTTTATGTGGAAAACCCAAAAGACTCCACCCCAAAACTGCTAGAACTCGTACAGGAATTCAGTAAAGTGGCAGGATATAAATCAATGCACAGAAATCAGTTGCATTTCTACACACCACCACCAAGACAGAAGAAAGAGAAATTAAGGAGTCGATCCCATTTAAATAATAAACTCCAAAATAAATAAATAAATAAAAACTCCTTAGTAAAAAGAAAAGCTGAATCAATGCAAATTTTAAAACCAGGCCAAAAACATGAACAAGTCTTTTTTTTTTAAAGAAGAACTAGGGGTGCCTGGGTGGCTCAGTCATTAAGCGTCTGCCTTTGGCTCAGGTCATGATCCCGGGGTCCTGGAATCAAGCCCCACTCGGGCTCCCTGCTCAATTGGAGTCTGCTTCTCTCTCTGCCTCTCCCCCCTGGCTTGTGCTCTCTCTCTCTCGCTCGCTCACTCTCTTTCTCTCTCAAATAATAAGTAAAATCTTTAAAAAAAAAAAAAGAACTACATATGGCAATAAGTATTGAATAAATATTAAACCTCATTAGTGATCAGAGAAATGCAAATGAAGACCATTCTAAACCCACGTAATGAGCAACATTCAAAAGTCTGATAATATCAAGTGTTTAGAGAGAATATGAATGACCAGATTTCTAAAGTACTGCTGGTAGGAATGTAAACTGGTATGACTCTTTGGAAAAGAGGATTGCATTATCTTATAAAGCTGAATATTCAGATACTCTATGACCCAGCAATTCTCCTTCAAAGTAGAAACCAAAGGAACTCTGACACATGTAAAGTAGACATCATGTATAAGAATTTTCACGGCAGAGCACCTGGGTGGCTCAGATGGTTGAGCGTCTGCCTTCGGCTCAGGTCATGATCCCAGGGTCCTGGGATCGAGTCCCGCATCGGGCTCCCTGCTCCTTGGGAGCCTGCTTCTCCCTCTGCCTCTCTCTCTCTGTCTCTCATGAATAAATAAATAAAATTTTTAAAAAAGAGAGAATTATCATGGCAACAGCATTCATAATAACAAACGTCTGGAAATAACCCACATATCTTTTTACAAGAAAATATGTAAATAAATTTAGGTATATTCCCACTATGGAATGTTATATTGCCCTCAAAGAGTACACAGTTGATGCATCCAAAAACATAGATAAACCTTGGCAACATAATACTGACTGAAGAATTAAGTGCCAAAGATTACCAATATAAGATACACCTTTTATCAAATATAAATTCAAATAAAAAATCCAAGGATATATTGAGCTAGGAATCCACATTTTTCCACATCCACAAACTGAAACCTTCCAACTCTCTAAGAACTTCATCCCAAAAGTACAAATCTTCAGAATTTCCATGGTATAAATACACAAACCACTTCATTTATTTCATTTGATCAGTTAAAATTATGCACTTCATCAAGATCAAATGAAATATGAAGGGATAAAACTAAAAGTGTACAATGGCAGATATTATACCACCTCTCATTACTTTTAGGAATAGTTTGCTTGCTCATTTAAGTACGGAGATCATATTAGTAATGAGTAAACCAGAAAAATATTAGGTATTTTATTGTGAAAAGGTATGTTTTGGAAAACAGCTCAGTCACATAATTTATCTTGCCACACTTGGTACAGTGTCTATCTGTAGCCAGTTTCAAGTGAAGAGGGAAGGCCATACGTTTGCCTAAAGATCATTTTTGCGTCCAGTAAGGAAATCTTTTTAGCTCCTAAATTAGAAGCCAGAGAAGCTTGGCAGTCCTCACATGTGGGAAACGTATTGAGCAGTGAATAGAATAATTATTCCCTAGGACTGAGTGTTCTGGGCATGGAAATGCAGCTCAGTGCTCCATGAAAGCCACATCTGCCCTCCCAACTAAACTTTCAGACTAAAATTGTGCATTTTTTTTAACACACCTTAATGTCATTAGTCTATTCTGATGACAAATAATTGCTTTTGATGGCCATATATTTAATATGCCAGCTATATGAATACAACCAATTAACCTGCTGCCCGGAAAACTGGAAAATCGGCTATTTTTGTCCCGAATATTAAGCCAGTGCTTAATAGGTATTGGAGAATCTGCAAATTAAATATAATAGCATTACCCTGAATTTTTATCACTACACGTTTTTAGGTTCCACTCTTACATGCCTTATACACATTTATAAAGAATACACATAAAAGAAGAGTCTTTCTCCTTTGAAAAGGAGAACAAACCAGTGGTAAAATAGTTTTAAGCAATATGAGTTTAGTGTTCTTTATCAACCATTCCAAGCATCACAGTAGTTTTCTATTTTTCAGTGTAGAAAACCAAGATACTGGAAGAACACAGTAGGAAAGCATGGAAATGAGAATACTATATACATGTAGATAAATGCCTCATTACAGAAGTGGGGATATTGAAATGGATTAGGTTTCCTAAGTCAATAATGTCAAAAAAATTATTAGGTAGGTGATTCGTGACAGGCAGTAACCAAAACACAAATATTTTTACTTCCTATAA
Source organism: Mirounga angustirostris (assembly GCF_029215605.1). Lineage (NCBI taxonomy): Eukaryota > Metazoa > Chordata > Mammalia > Carnivora > Phocidae > Mirounga > Mirounga angustirostris. The sequence continues at coordinate 63,531,260 of NW_026991717.1, read as the reverse complement.
AGTATTCTATGATACCTTAATCTCAAAGAACACATATACACATTCCAAAATTTCTTGCATATGTTGACAATGTCAGTAACACGTAAATTAATACAACCTTCCGGAGAGCATGGACTTGAGCTTAATCATATACATGTCTCTCTCCCAACTAGACTATGAATTGAGAGCAAGGACTGTCTTATTCATTGTTGATCCCTGGTGCTTAGAAAAAAATTTTGACTGAATGAACGAACTTGGCATTATGTATCAAGAGGCTTTAAAATTTTTTCACACTCCTTTCAACCAATAATTCTAGTCCGAGGAATTCATCCTAAGGAAATTATCAGAGACACAAAGATAAATATATCAGAATGTTTGTTGCAGCATTCTTTCTAGTAGCACAAAATCTAAATGCTCAACAACAAGGAAATTGGTAAAATGTGGTATAACACACAATGTAATGTAGTACTAGGCAGTTATTTAAAAGCGTATTTACAAAGTATAATTATTGACAAGGGGAATTTTCATATAATATAACATGTACAATCTAAATAATGTATATGTATATATATGTGTGTGTGTGTGTATATATATATATATCTAGATTCTAATTTATTACATAGGTATGCATGAACACATTTGTATACATAGAAAAAGAACTTGTAGAAAGAAAATACACCAAAATGTTAAAAGTAATTAACACAGGGACGCCTCAGTCGGTTAAGCATCTGACCCTTGATCTCAGCTCAGATATTGATCTCGGGGTTGTGAGTTCAAGCCCGGCATTGGGCTCCATGCTCGGCATGGAGCCTACTTAAAAAATAAAAATAAATAAAAAATAAAAACATTTTTAAAAGTAGTTAACACCTTTTGCTAATAAATACAACTTAGAAGTCTTTATATTTAAAAACTTATTAAAATAACTAAAATTATACTTAGCAAATGAAATGTAAATAATTTAGTTAATAATAACATACTCTTTCTTGTGTGTGTTCTATCTGTAAGCTATCCAAAAACCACCAAAAAGAAGCATTGGTATTTAGTTCTTATAAGTCAGAAACAAGACATTCATAAGGAAGAGGAAAATATGTAAATACAGGTTAAACACCACAAGAGCAACTCCACCAAAATGAGCGCATGCTTTAAAAATAGTTATGCAAATAAAATATCTCATCAGAAAGGTAAATATTAGTGAACATTTTGTTTGAAATATAGAAGAATTCATATTTAAAGTAATGATAACAGGGAAACACACTTTACAAAAATGCCCTAAAATCTTTTAAAATAATAAATACAGTTGTTTCCAAGTTTTGCTTTCTAAAAATATAAATTCTGCTACCAATTCTTATCAAGGGTGTGGGATTTTCCTTCTTTAATACTGTTTTATGTTATTGCTACCCAAAGGCAATGACTACATCAGAACTCTGGACTAATCCGGTGGAAACTCTGCATCCCCCCAGGAAGGCAATCTGAAATCACATAACTGGGTCTGCCGGTCTGTATTATCTGTCCACACCAAGCCACAGACACTGCTAAAATCAAACAGTGGAGACCAGATTCACTGACAAGCTTTTAGGTTTTTTAATTCTTTCAGTATTGTTTTGTTGGTGGTGGTATAGATAGATAGATAGATAGATAGATAGGTGGATAGATAGATAGATAGATAGATAGATAGATAGATAGATAGATAGATAGATAGATAGTTCCCACTTTTATACAGGTCTCAAAAAAAAATCAAAAGCAAGGGTGGGTAGTAGATTTTGTCTGGGTCTGAGGCTATCCATATGCACAGTTCATTCCTCAGCCCAGTGCACTATGCCATTTACGGTCTTTGAATCTGTTTTTCTCCTTGTTAGTTAAAACAAGTTAAACAGATTGTCATGAAATTTTAGGAGGCTCTACACTCAGATAGCCAATATGAGGGTTTTAAGAAAGATGGGGAAAAGTTCAGTATAATTATTGCAGAAGCCTGGGAGTCCAGGTAGGCTAAAAGGGAAGCAACCAGGATCCCTGAATATCTTAAATCAAGCTTTAGAAACCAAATAGATCTGGAAAAATATTGCAAGGCCTTCTTCATTTTTCTGAACTGTTGCGCTGGCAAAATGACATGGGGAAAAGAATGTCTGCCCTGAGTAACACCCAAATTTTGGTCATAGTCTCAGCTACTATTCAGCAGGCACAACCACGAAATCTAATTTTAAAATAAGAGTTCCTCTACATCTGAGATGATACAGAGCTTGGTATAAAGATAAGCTAATCAGACAGGCTACTTCACCACCATAGGCAAGAATAGTGTAGAGCCCAACAAGAACATTTATGTTAAAGCATTATAACAATTAGTCAATGCTAAAAAATATTAACCTATTAAAGGGAACTAACCCAACAATGCCATCACAGGTGTTTCCCTGGCTACATAATTTTCCATTTGTCACAGGCACAATTTTTAACATTAATATTTGGAATCGCCACAAGGTACCAAGGCTATTATTTATCATAATAAATGTTCAGCTTTTCCAAGTCTGAATCTTTCAGCATCATCTGAATGTTTACAATCATGTAACTGAAGGCTATACCACAGTAATCTGAAATAGTACAACTCAAGCAAGCTCCCATGGTACTTGACTAATTTCAATGAATAAAGTGTACTTCTTCAAACAGAGAACTGGGGAAATGTTAAGAAGAAAGCCCAGAACCCTAGATAATCAGGGTAGTCTTAAAGCATAAAAAAGTAATTTCAGTGTAAAAGGAAACAGTTCTTTATACAAATGCTAATAAATATCTGGCAATCACTGTCCCAAAGAATGAGTAAAAGATAAAAATATAAACAAGTTTACAGAGGTGTCTGATAAATCACAGATAATAGGGCAGGAGCCAGTTCTTAAAGAGGACATATGCAGGGGCGCCTGGGTGGCTCAGTCGTTAAGCATCTGCCTTCGGCTCAGGTCATGATCCCAGAGTCCTGGGATCGAGCCCCGCATAGGGCTCCCTGCTCGGCAGGAAGCCTGCTTCTCCCTCTCCCACTCCCCCTGCTTGTGTTCCCTCTCTCACTGTCTCTCTCTCTGTCAAATGAATAAAATCTTAAAAAAAAAAAAAAAAGGACATATGCAGGGGCGCCTGCGTGGCTCAGTCGCTTAAGCATCCAATTCTTGACTCTTGGTTTCAGCTCAGGTCATGACCTCAGGGTCAGGAGATCAAGCACCACATGGGGCTCCTTGCTCAGTGCAGAGTCTGCTTGAGATTCTCTCCCTCTCTCTCCCCCCTCTGCCCCTCCCCCTGCTTGTGCTCTCTCTCTCTCTAAAATAAATAAAATCTTTAAAAAAAAAAAAAAATGCAGAACGCCCGCCTTACCTCAGAGATCATGCTGTAGTTGCCATGACAGGGACTGCAAGTTGCTTCTCAATGTCTTTGACACGGCATCAGTATTTTTAGTTGGCCATGTGGCCACTCAGCAAAAGACTCACTTCCCAGCCTCCCTCGCTGCTAGGGATGGCCACATAACTAAGTTTTGGCCAATAGGACGTGAGTATATATGCCATATGCAAATTCTCAGTCATGATCTTCCCCCGGGTCGAATAGAGTTGAGATGATGAGAGCCACAACAGCCATCATAGACCAGGAGATGGAAAATATATGAACGTCAAGGTACGAAGAACCTGGGTCTCTGGTAACTATGGAACAACCGTCAGCCCTGGACCTTCCATCTAGACATACGTACGGGAGACACATAAACTCTACCGTGTTTCTCTATAAATAGCCATCAATCATTAGTCAAAACAATAGAACAGCTAACATTTATTTAACATTTACCATATATCAAATACTGTGTTAAGGGCTTTACATAATCTTTCATTTGCTCAAAACAACACTTTAAAGCAATTACTATTATCCCTAGAAACCCAGGCCTTGTGGAGGAGAGGCAGCTTGTCTGGAGTCACTCAGCTACCGGGGCCTGAACACAAGCCTATCTGATGCTGATGCCATGGTCAGACTGTGACCTACCATCCTCTACACTCTAAATTCCATTTGCCTGATATGGAGAGCAACCATGATCCTCTCCTACAAAGCATCCCAAGAACACGGAGTTGTATGTCCCTTGCATTTGACTGGCATATCTTCAAGACTATGCAGAAACGGGCGCCTGGGTGGCTCAGTCGTTAAGCGTCTGCCTTCGGCTCAGGTCATGATCCCAGGGTCCTGGGATCGAGCCCCACATCGGGCTTCCTGCTCAGTGTGAAGCCTGCTTCTCCCTCTCCCACTCCCCCTGCTTGTGTTCCTGCTCTCGCTATGTCTCTGTCAAAAAAATAAATAAAATCCTTAAAAAATAAAAAAATAAAAAGACTATGCAGAAGCAAAAATATATAATATTCTCATTGCTCTTGGTAATGATTTTTTGAATACGATACTTAAAAAGCACAAGCAACAAAATCGAAAATAAACAAGTTGGACTACAAAGTTTCTGCACAGCAAAAGAAACCACCCACAAAATAAAAAGACAATCTGCAGAATGGGAAGAAATATTTGCAAGCCACATATGTGATAAGGGGTTAATATCCAAAACATACCAAAAAATTCATATAACTGAACAGCAAAAAAACAAATAACCCAATTTAAAAAATGGGGATTTTGGAGAATAGACACTTCTCCAAAGAAGGTAAACAAAAGGCCAACAGGTACATGAAAAGATGCTCAACATCACTAGTCACTAGGGAAATACAAATTGAAACCACAATGACCACAATGAGCCATCACCTCACAGCTGTTAGAATGGCCATCATCAAAAAGACAAGAGATAATAAGTGCTGGTGAGGATGTGGGGAAAATTAATGTGCACTGTTGGTGGGATTGTAAAGTGGTGCAGCCATTGTGGAAAACAGTATGGAGGATCCTCAAAAATTAAAAGTAGAACTATCATACAATCCTTGGGCACCTGGGTGGCTCAGGTGGTTAAGCATCTGCCTTTGGCTCAGGTCATGATCTCAGGGTCCTGGGACCAAGTCCTGCATCGGGCTCCCTGCTCAGCAGGGAGTCTGCTTCTCCCTCTGCCCCTATCTGCTACTCGTGCGCTCCCACGCTCATCACTCACTCTCTTTCATGTGTGCAAAAATAAATAAATAAAATCTTAAAAAAAAAAAACTATAATATGACCCAGCAACTCTACTTCTGAAAATATATCCAAAGGTAATGAAAACACTAACTCAAAAAGATATATATGCACCCCATGTTCATAACAGCATTATTTACAGTAACCAAGACATGGAAACAACCTAAGTGTCCAGGTGTCCATCAATGGATGAATAGATAAATGTATATTATATACATGAAGTATATATAATGGATATATAATGGAATATATATAATATATATACCATATATGAATGGAATATTATTCAGCCATAAAAAATGAGGAAATCCTACCATTTGCAACACCATGGATGGACCTCATTGAAGGCATTATGCTAAGAGAAATAAGTCAGACAAAAAGACAAGTACTGCATGATCCCACTTATATGTGTAATCTAAAACAACAACAAACTCATAGAAACAGAGATCAGATTTGTAGTTACCAGAGGTGGGGGTGGGGAGGAGGAATGTGAGGAAGGTAGGCAAAAAGTACAAACTTCTGGTTGTAAGAAAAGTAAGTACTAGGGATGTAATGTATAACATGATGACTGTTCCTAACGTTGCTATATGATATAGATAGGAGGGAGGTTAAGAAAGCAAATCCTAAGAGCTCTCATCAGAAGGAATTTTTTTTTGCTTTATTTTTTCTTCTTTTCTTTTTATTGCAACTATAGGAGAAGATGGATGTTAGATGAACCTAGTACAGCAATCATTTCACAAAGTGTGTAAATCAAACCATCACGCTGCACACCGTAAATTTATATAGTAATGTATGTTGATTATTTCTCAACAGAATTGGAAAAAGAAAAGTATACACTAAATGGTTAACAGTTTTTTGGGTTTTGGTTTTCGATATTTCAGTTGGTTTTTGTCTGTTTGTTTGTTTTGGAAAGAAGACATTATGGAGGACCTTTATTTTCTATATTACATACCTCTATAATGTTTGAACTTTTTTTTTTTTAAAGATTTTATTTATTTATTTGAGAGAGAGACTGAGATAGAGAGAGCATGAGAGGGGGGAGGGTCAGAGGGAGAAGCAGACTCCCTGCCGAGCAGGGAGCCCGATGTGGGACTCGATCCCGGGACTCCAGGATCATGACCTGAGCCGAAGGCAGTCGCTTAACCAACTGAGCCACCCAGGCACCATGTTTGAACTTTTTTAATGTTTCTTATAACTAGCTAGTATTAGTATTTTATTATCTGAAAAGGCAGTAAAGATTTTTTAAAACACAATCAGGAATTTTCCTGATTGGAATTTTATCATTTAAGAATATGTAATTGTAAGTTACAAAGAAAAATGGCCAAAGGGCTAGAGAAATGTAATGATGTGGATGAAATGATCTAATAAAAAAAAACTCAGATTTTTTTAAAATCTATTTTCAACCATGTTATTCTACTATGGATATACAGTAGCCTGTAACACTAACTACAGTATAAGATGGGAAGAGAGTCAAGTGAAAAAAATTAGGCAAAAGAAAAATAAAGGTAAAAGAAATCAAATGAAAAGGATTCCAGATGTGTGCTCAGTGTACAAACCGTGTGGACTAGAGATGGGCTAAAAAAAAATTTCTGAGCTTCCTAGCAGACAGGGCAAAAAGGTGCTCAGGATGTCCATCAGATCATAGGAAGTGAGCCATTAGAAGGAAGCACAACTCATTTTGGCACCAGAACCTACTGAGATGCTTCTCTGGTAAGTCCAAAGCAGAAAGATACTCTTTCACATAGTGAATTGTGTCTTCAAACACATAAAGATCCTTGAACTTTGGGCCCCAGTTTCAAATACAAAAGTTTAATAATTTTAAGGCCAAAATTTGAACAACTTAAAGCCAAAAGACATGCATATTGCACAGAAGCTGAAATAAAATGGTCTCGAGACAGTTGCTGGACTAGTTTCCAACCACCTTCTCCTTTATAGAAGTGATATAGTGTAATTTACTTTCCCTAATTTACTTTCATTGCAGATACTAATATCTTAAATATTAGTGACCCATTTTTAAATATGCAGCACTAAAATCATTATGGTCTGACATTTTTATATGCTTATAAAACACATTTTGTTCCAACTGTTTTTATTAGAAGAAATGTGGCCTGCTGAAAACCAAAACCCACATATTTTACTTTGAAAAAAAAAAAGGGCAGCTGGAAATATAAAACTCCACACATTTGCTTTTAACACAGCTTGGGAACTAAAACCTATAATGTGAACTTGACATCTATTAATGGTTTGTTCAAAGAAATGGAGACTATGTTTTAACAGAAAGCAGCACTCTGAGCTCATGCCACAAGCCATGGCATTCTCACTGCTCCCCAAGAGGGGGTGAGTGGGGTGGCCATGCCTGCTGAGGCTCCCCGGATGAGGGCTTGCTTTCACAGGCATCTCTGTACCGTTGTGTCTTCAGACTCAAGAATACAGAAACAAATTCTTTGGAATTTGGCCTCTGGGGAGGCAAGCGAATTATGTTAACCACATGCAAACATTTATATTACTCCCTGGTTTATTTCCATTACCTTCTCCCAAAAATTGCGATTTAAAATCAGATCTTAGAAGACTACATATGACAAGACATCCGTAGTTTTTTTCTTTTTATGCCTCATGAAAGGACAAAATTTGTGAAAGCAATTATTTTATATCATTAAAATTTTAGCACACTAATCATAGATGTATTTAAGTAAAGGTTTGGTTTTTTTTAAGTACAATGCATCCCCCACTCTCTTGCTACAAATTAAATATGCCAAGCACAAATGAAGGAAGGACATGCTCAGGAGTGACTCCAACATTTAGAAATCCCTGGTCAGGGATTTAGGTGAGGAAAAAGAATGAAACGAACTATAAGTAGACAGTAGATATAAGTAGATAGGAGGGGGTAGAGGCAAAGTATATTGGCAGCACAGGCATGGTTGGTCTGAGTGGGTTCTTGGAAAACAGGTCAGCAGAAGTTAACGGGGTGGTTAACAGCCCAATCAGCCAGTTGATTTCCAATACATCAGCCCAAACACAAGTCTGTAAGTTCTTTGCTAGTTGATCCCTTATTACATGTTTCCAGTTGGAACTTCAAAACCTTACATGGACGACGACCAAGTGGGGTTTATCACAGGAATACAAGACTAGTTCAATATACAAAAACCAACCAACATAATCTACCAGATTAGCAGTCTAAAGGGGAAAAAAAAACCCATAATCCTATCAATTGATGCAGAAAAGCATTTTATAAAATTCAGCACTTACGATAAAAACTCAGCAACATAGGAAGAGAAGGAAACTTCTTCAACCTGATAACCTGCAGGTGATGTCATACTTAACAGTGAAAAATTGAATGTTTTCCTCCAAAGATCAGAAACAAAGCAAAAATGTCCACTCGCATCACCCCTGTTCAACATTGTACTGGAAGTTCTAGCCAGTGTAAGAAAAAAGGCAAGGAAAAGAAAAACAAATTAATAAAGCTAATCCCATGCACAGACAACATGAATGGCTATGGAGAAAATCCCAAGGAATCATGAGGGGAAAAAAACTCCTAGAACAAATAAGTGAGTTCAGCAAGTTCACAGGATGAATCAACATCTAAAAATTTATCCTGTTTCTATATACATTAGCAATGTACAGTTAGAAACCAATATCATATCATTTACTGAAGTTTCAAAAAATGCAATACTTAAGTATAAATCTAAAATGTATACAGGATCTCCATACTAAAGACTACAAAATCCTGCTAAAAGAAATTTTTTGAAAAGACCTAAATAAACAGAAAGGCATGCCAAGGTGATGGACTGGAAAATACAACAATAAAATACATAGGACCTTATGCAAAAAAAAAAAAAAAGTCATTTTTCTGTCTGTTAATTAAAAATGAAATATCTTTAAAGACATATGTGAGATAATATATTATTGAAAATTTAATTCTTTTAGGTGGATAATGGCATGGTGGTTCCATTTCTAAAAAATTCCTTATCAATCAGAGATTCATCCTAAAGTATTTATGGATAAAATGACCTGATGTCTTAGACGGGCTTTAAAATAACTTCAACTGGGCGCCTGGGTGGCTCAGTTGGTTGGGCGACTGCCTTCGGCTCAGGTCATGATCCTGGAGTCCCTGGATTGAGTCCCGCATCGGGCTCCCTGCTCAGCAGGGAGCCTGTTTCTCCCTCTGACCCTCCCCCCTCTCATGTGCTCTCTCTCTCTCTCATTCTCTCTGTCTCAAATAAATAAATAAAATCTTTTAATAAATAAATAAATAAATAAATAAATAAATAAATAAATAAATAAATAAATAAATAAAATAACTCCAACTGGGGGAGGGCCAGTAAGGGGAACATTGACTTGATAAGTGTTGAAGCTGAAGATGGGTGACAGGTACCTGGGTTCCTGTTATAGTCTTCTGACTACATTGTTGTAAGTGTTTGAAACTTTCATCATAAATGGTTTTTAAAAATAAACTAAAAAATAAAGTCAAAAATAATAACTAAATAATAATAATAAACTAAAAAATAAACCAAACGTGATCCAGAGTGAATATTAAGGCACATGGGAACATTATTTAAAAATTAGGGACCAGAACCTAGAGCTGTGATTCTTGTCTGCCTCACTCACTACCGTACCCCCAGTGCCAAACACAAGGCCTGGCACACAGAACATAGGACATAGTCCATAAATTGTTACTGAATGAAAAACGGTAAGCAAACAAAGGGTCGGCTTATTCTTTACCCTCAGCCCTACAGAAGCACAGAGCACCAAGAATCACAATGAATTATTCTTCTTAATCAAAATTCAAGTAGTGAAAACTGGCTTAAAATCTTTTTTGAAATGTTCAAATTCCAGATCCATCCCTCATTGCTTCCTTTTCAAAATAGCCTAGCCCACACTGGTTTCTGTTTTGTGAACCCCTCTGGTAAATGCTCTTAACAATTTCTTACTAGATAAAAGACAGTATTGAACTGTCCACTTGTGTACCGTGCCTAAGCTCCGGCTTCCTCACCAGATGATGGGGATGAAAACACCTACCATGGGCTGAGTCCTAACCATATCTCCAAACACTGTCCTAAATGCTTTTCATTCAACCCTGTGAGGTCCGTTATTCTTACCTCCACTCACAGATGAAGAAACTAAGGCACAGAGAGGTCAAGTAACTTCTCCAAGGTCATACTACTAGTAAGAAACAGAGCAGAGAGGGCGCCGGGGTGGCTCAGTCGGTTAAGCGTCTGCCTTCGGCTCAGGTCATGATCCCAGGGTCCTGGGATTGAGTTCCACATTGGGCTCCCTGCTCCGCGGGAAGCCTGCTTCTCCCTCTACCTCTGCCCCTCCCCCCCATTACCCGTCCCCCTCCCCTCCGCCTGTGCTCGCTCTCTCTCTCAAAAAAATAAAATCTTAGAAAAAAAGAAAAGAAAAGAAACAGAGCAGTGAGCTCAAACACAGGCAATTCGGCTTCATAGCTAGACTAACAGTGCCTCTTACAAGGACCCTGAGAATCCAGGCTCCGTCATAAATACTTGTGTATTCTTCTCAGCAGCTACGACCTAGCACCGTATTGGGCATGCAGTCAGACACTTTACAATCTAAATGAGTGATGTGGTACCTGGGCCATTTACAAATTCAGAGAACTCCTTTAGGAAAAGTTTTTAGCCAAAGTCTGCATTGTTCTAAAGAGCCCTCCTATAGTTTCTTTTTAATTTAATTTCACCATGAGAACTTCTTAGGCAAAAAAAAAAAAAATTATATATATTTTTTATATATATACACATACATATACATACATATGGGCATACACATACATACATATACACATTCATATACATATATAAAATATATGAATATATATGTGTGCAATAACGACAAATGTTAGTACTTAATCAAATGTTAAGATTCTTTATGTAAATATTGTCCATAATGAACCCCAAAACAATACTAATAGAAATCCTCCTGCAGGGGGCGCCTGGGTGGCTCAGTCGTTAAGCGTCTGCCTTTGGCTCAGGTCCTGATCCCAGGGTCCTGGGATCGAGCCCCACATTGGGCTCCCCGCTCAGCGGGAAGCCTGCTTCTCCCTCTCCCACTCCCCCTGCTTGTGTTCCCTCTCTCACTGTGTCTCTCTCTGTCAAATAAATAAATAAAATCTTTTAAAAAAGAAATCCTCCTGCAGAAATTTACTTTATATCCTAAAGTCCTTAACTACTAATGTTTCCCCCACCCTTACCCCCTACACATACACACACACATACACACACACACAGAGGAAACTTCAAAGATTTCTTATCACTGAAGAGAGAAAGTACACAATTCCCTCTGGGAATTTTGATCACTCTCAATATCTCTATCACTAAGTTTGTTTTGGAAAACCTCATTATCTGACACAGTTCTGGATTACATGTGGTTTAAGGATTAAGAAATGATTACAGTCAGCTGTCTATGGCTCTGTTTAATTAAGGGTGTGCTTGCTGAACATAGCTCATCTGAAAAAAATTTTTTTCCAAAAGATGAGTTTTCCCATTGATCTTTTGCTTCAACACCATCCTACTAAAGAAAAATTAATCTTAAAAGAACAAGAAAAGCTTGTGATGACATTTCACTGCACCTGGCCATCATCCAGACTTTAGTTAGGACCCACGATACACTCCAAATACTCTGCATGTCTTCTGTGTATTTACATGTGAATCCATTTCAATGAAAACAGTAAACTAGTAGTAAGCTATGAATTTTAACTCAAATCTTTGCTGACATAATTAGCTAAAAATATTAGCAAAAAGGACAGCAAAAACCAGCTAGTAAGGCTAATTTCAAATAATGAATTTGAAGCAGAATAATTTTAGTGACCAGAAAGCAGAAGTAAAAATGTTATCCTATCAAGGACAACAATATGCTAATCCAATTCACCACTTTTGTCTTACAAGGATTCTGCAGGAAACCCCAACACTGCAGGCAATCCACCACCAATACCCAATAGCTACGGGCAAGAAAGAGAATACGGACAGAACACTGTGACCACTAGGTGGCATGTCCACACCATTTTTCATCTTCAAACTGTCTCTCCTCTATAATAGCACAAAACTCAAAACGTTAAGTGCCTCACCTTAACAAAGAAAACAAATTCAGAAAACATATTTTTCATAAAAAATGCTTCCTGTAACTTTCTGCATAAGATATTTTGGTACATAATCATCAAAGACTATCTCATCAAACAGTAATTATAAATTGATGTTCTGTCTCCCTGTCTCTTTGGCAGTGTATCAGTCCACTATGACAGTATAAATTTGGGATGGGGTCGGCGGCCGGAGAGGGAAGATGGACGCAGCTACTCTGACCTATGACACTCTTCGATTTGCTGAGTTTGAAGATTTCCCGGAGACCTCAGAGCCTGTGTGGATAGTGGGTAGAAAATACAGCATTTTCACAGAAAAGGATGAGATCATACCAAACCAGACTTTGGCTTACATACAGGAAAAACTTCCCAGCCACTGGGGGCACCGGCCCCACCTCGGACACGATGTCTGCATGCTGCGGTGCGGACAGATGATCTTTGCCCAGGCCCCAGTGTGCCGCCATTTAGGCCGAGATTAGAGGTGGACACAGCAGAAGAGGCTGCCGGATAGCTATTTCAATGTCCTCAACGCGTTCATCGACAGAAAGGACAGTTACTACTCCATTCAATGGAGTACAAATGGGAGTTGGCGAGGGCAAGTCCATCAGCCAGTGTTATGGGCCCAACACCGTTGCCCAGGTGCTCAAGAAACTGGCTGTCTTCGACACCTGGAGCGCCTTGGCAGTCCACATAGCAATGGACAACACGGTGGTGATGGAGGACATCAGTTTTTGCTTAGGAACACCTTTTCCCCAAAGAATTTGCCAGAGCTCCCTCCACTCCAGTTTTATTGAAGTTCCACATATTTGCTGCTGCCTTGCTTTGAATTTTACCTAAGAGCCCTTTGAGCATGCTCATCTGGGGTTTGCCTGGACGGCTGGAGGTGGGCCTCATGTCATGACTGCAGGCATGGGCACCACAGCGGTGTTGCTCCTCGCGGCTGCCCGGCCCTTCCCTTCTTCATCCTGGGGACCGTGACCTCGCAGAGTTGGGGGAGCCAGCCAGCCCTCCCTGCCCGCTGACCCTGTCCCCTGTCCCTTTGCCCCTAAGAGCTGACAAACTAGGGACTTGTACTCAAGGAGGGGTGTTTTTCCCTTCAAAAAAAATTAAAAATAAATAAAGTTGGGATGGATTTCTTTTCATTCTTTTCTGTCATGAATACCTTCTACACATGCATAACAAGAATCCCTTCTGCCCCTCCCCCATGGAGATGGTTAACATATAAGGCTGTGTCTAACCAAAAAAAATAAAGCTAACTGATGACCTCTAATGGTTCTTGAATCCCAGCAGATGATGGTAAATGCCAAGTGACTCTGCAGAGGGTAGAATGTACATCATTTCTCCAACCATTATAAATAGTGTTCAGGGTTTTGTTTGTTTTAAGATTTATTTATTTATTTGAGAGAGAGCAAGAGAGATATGAGTTGGGGGGAGGAGATTGAGAGGGCTCTAGAGAATCTCAAGCCAACTCCCCCCACTGAGCACAGAGCCCGACTTGGGGCTCGATCTCACGACCCTGAGATCATAACCTGACCCAAAGCCAAGAGTCAGACACCCAACCAATTGAGCCACTCAAGCACCCCAACAGAGTTAAGGTTTTTAAAGACATTTTTAAATAGGTCTAGGCTAGGACTTTGCAGCATTCACAAAAAATTAGCACATTTCCCAAGACCTGGGTGGCACCCTAGATTGAAAGGGGAAGTCTGTGTAATGGGCATTTTGTATATTTGAATTTTTAAAATTTGTTTGTTGTTGGCACGGTGCAATTTACTTGTATTTATTTGCAAGATATCACCTCATTTCTGCCTATTTATTTGTGTTTATTCACAAAATACCACCTCAGTTTCAGAGGGCTACAAGTAGGCTGGATCCCAAGTAAAGTCAAAGGTATGTGCAGTTTCTCCTTGGAAACCTCAGTCTCTCCTTTGCCTACCCAACCTGTGTCCTTCCCTACTTTTCAGCTCAATAACACCTCCTGCTGTTGACACTCAGTGCCCTTTCTAAACTAATCAAAGTAAGGGTCTAGAATCAGCCATTTCTATCCTAAAGCACATACGTGGTCATTTGCCGAGTTGGGCCCTCCTTCCCATGGCACTTTGTTACCTGCCTTCATTTTACCCCTTATTCCTCACCCTGTAACTGTCTACAAGGATAAAAGTTTGTCAAGAAAGAAGATCAGGTCTTAATCTGCATCCCCCAAACCTATGGTGTTTGTAAATAAGTTTTCCAAAAAATGCTTGTTTAATGGATGTACCTTCTTGCCTTGCCCTGTTTACATTTTAAGCTTCTTCTCTGTAGAAAAACTTTACCTCCATTTGGTGCAGGATTTTTTTTTAAGATTTTTTTTTATTTATTCATTTGAGAGAGAGAGCGAGCATGCACGAGAGACAGAGCACAAGCAGGGGAAGGTCAGAGGGAGAGGGAAAAGCAGACTCCCCACTGAGCAGGGAGCCCAATGTGATGCAAGGAAGCTCCATCCCAGGACCCTGAGATCATGACCTGAGCCGAAGGCAGACACTTAACCCACTGAGCCATCCAGGTGCCCCTGATGCAGGAGTTCTTAACTTTAGAGTTCAAGAACAAGCTTTTATGTACATGTATGCAAGCATTTTTCTAGGAAAGAGATTCACAGCTTTCATCAGATTCTTAAAGGGTTCTCTAAGTCCAAAAATTTGGAACCAAACTATGCTAAAGAACTTTAGGTATGAGGAATCAAAAAGGAGGTGTATTACTGGGCACCAGAGCCTTCCCAGCATCCCCAGAACCATTTTTGTAGGCAGCCATGTACTCTGCTCATGTAATGTCTCCTGATTTTTCCCTACTAAGAAAACCAGACCAGTTTGTTCCCAGGTTGTTGCACCCATATGTATTCACCAAGTAAGTACTTTAAAGAAACCACACTGGGGCACCTGGGTGGCTCAGTCAGTTAAGCGTCTGCCTTCAGCTCAGGTCATGATCCCAGGGTCCTGGGATGGAGTCCCACTGAGCAGGGAGCCTGCTTCTCCCTCTCCCACTCCTGTTCCCCCTGCTTGTGTGCTCTCTCTCTCTCTCTGTCAAATATATAAATAAAATCTTTTATAAAAAAATTTTAAAAAATAAAGAAACCACACTGTAGGCAGGAGACAAGGATTAGACTATATAGAGAGAGCTAACACTCTCATCAGAAAGATAAAGCCATACTGAAATCACGTAATTATATTTATAATAATAATAAAGAGATTAGTTCCTTAAATGTCCAAACAAATGGTGTAAATCGCCGAAGTCCTCCAAGAGAAAATGCTGGAAGTAAATGAAGCATCATTTGGGCACATTATCATTTTATTTCCACCATTCGGCTTCCAGGATGGGTTTTCTTAAGCCATGCATTTCTCACATCTGAAATACTCTCTTCCACTCTCCCTTTAACCAACACCTAAACCATCAGTCAAAACCAGCCCTATAGGTAGGAGGCCACCACGCATGTACTAGGCTTTCCGGGTTTGATTCCGATGGTTTGGAGTGGAGTTTTTCTCTTGAATTATAAAATCCTGTCTCAGCCCAGTCTCAGAGATCCTTGAGCAAATGTCAGCTGAGATTTGAATGGACCCATGAAAAAGGCCTTTTTCCAACAAGCACAAGGCACAAACCTGTCCTATTTTCTGCTGTGCCCAAATCCAAGCCTCAGAGGAACTTCCCACGGCACAGGGACAACAGGGCATGCTCATCATCAGGGGAGAAAGAGGCACCATTGAGCCAGACCACAAGAAAGAGTTACCCTTAGCCTACGGGCACTCATTCCAGGCCACCTCTGGCCAGAGCACTGCCCCTGAATCTACCTGCCTCTGGATGAGAAAGAGGAATGAAAAAGAGAGAAGAACAAATGGGGAGGGACCAGGTCAGGCCTCTTCCCATTTCAGAGAATTCACTCTGCCCAACTCTAGCCAGTAGAAGAAAGAAAGAGAAAATGGCATATATTCACACCTAGAAAATGTGGTCCAGTTAGGGTTGCAAAATAGAACATTCCTCCTTTTGGGAAATGGATTGTTAGATGGACCAGGGAAGAAGCCTTGGACTCAAGCTTGAGGACAAATCTAACCAGTACGATGTACAAGGTACTTGGGAAAGTTCCACTCCTGCCAGAGACTTAGTCTCCACATTTATTCTTCATTTCATAAAGTTAATAGAGTCTACCATTTCCAGACATGGGTTAGGTATCAGGTATATTCATTCTGAAATGAGTAAGACATAGTCTCTATCCATAGCTTTATAGGAAAAACGGGCATATGGCAGAAAAGATTCACAAAGGCTATGACATTTGAGTAAGTCTTTAAGGGCAAGAAAGTAAAATACAGGGGGAGGAATACATATGCAAAGACTTGGTTGCATTAAGAAGCTTTGTATGTTTGGGGAACAGCAAGTAGTTCATGGTGGTGGGTGCACTGGGCAGACTGGGAGCTATTACAAGAGGTGGGTTGGAAGAGAGGCTTTGAGCAAGGAGTGAAGGCCCACACATACCCAGCCAAGGAATCCGGATATTATTCTAAAAGTTACAGGGCCATTATAACTGGTTAAGCAGCAGAGTGACATATCATATTTGCATTCTAGAAAGACCACTCTTGAGGCAGTGTGGAAATGGACTGGAGAGATGGCTGTAAGAGGGCCTGCTAATTCGGTGAGGCAGGAAAGGATTTGAAAGATACTGAGGAGGAAGAATCTCCTGATATGACTCCCTTCGTAACGGTAGGGTAAAAAATATAATCCCATCTCTTATTTTTCCAAGTCATTGTTTTTGAGACCCCATAAACCTATAATATTAGAAGCAATTCCAGCATCTTCCTCTAGAAGCTACTTCCCCATTCCTATCCCAAACTGTTCAAAAACTTTGTGTTCCTTCCAAACACCAGGCAGAAAGAGAATGGACAGTTTAATGCGTCCACGATGGGTCCACACTTCTAGGTGCCATGGTTCCTGGTAAAGTCCCAGAGTTGCCATTTTGGTCCGCTGCTGCCTGAATCCTAGAGCACCAGATCCCTGCAGAGATCACAGCAGTGCCTCACCCCAGGGACCCTGGGGTACTGCTGTTTTACCTTCACTTACACAGCTGTCAAAGGACCAGTACTGTGCCAGGGACCCAGGCTAGGTCAGCAGAACCTCCCCCATGAGCCTCCAGAGGCTCTGATGTTAAGCTTGGGTCACCAACTCAACCTCCCCCTTCCTCCATGGTGAGTTTTCATTTGGGCCCCTCAGAATTTTTCCTTCCACGGGACCTCAGCTGGCGCAACATCAGTCCTTTAGGGAGGTTCTGGTAAAAGTGAGCCAAGAAAGAGAAAGGGGTTATAGTCTGGTTCCCTTTCTTCTCAGGGGGTTCCCTGGCTCCTATACCGACAATCAGCAGTGCGTACTAATGGGTACTAGCAGCCGTGATTTTGGCCAGCCACCAATTTCCTGTCGCTTTTCTCCCAGAATAGAGGTTAGTTACTTGCCTTATATTTACATAATCAATAGGGTCAAGTGCTTAGGGGAAAGGGACGTTCCACGTCCACCTAAAGAGCAATGTGCCTAAACATTCTACTCAACTTAAAAAAGAAAAGAGAAGATGCGAGGTGTCTGCCCCCACTCGAGTCCCATCAACAGGGCAGCACCTACATATAGGATGCCTTTGGGCAAATTGGAAAAGGTGCGGGTCTGGGTGGCAGCAACCTCGCCAAAGGGTGCGGCCAGGAGAGCCTTTTAGGTAAAGAAAACATCTCCCCTTCCTCCAGGTGAACTTGGCGGCATGCCAGTGAGCACAGCTCACCAAAGGAGCACAGCAGATCTCAGCCCCTTCTTGTCCCTTAGCTGGACACCTCGGGGCAGTGTACAATGACCCAGGAGCCCTGCCTGAGGCTGCCAGGCTGAACATCCTTCTTCAAGAAGTGAGGTTGCAGGATGAGTCTCTGACCTTGGCAAGTGAACGTTCTTCCTACCCAGTCTCATCTATTAATAAGAAGAAATCTCAGTGAGGTAAGATAAGGAGGCAGAAAGGACTAATTTGTGCACAGTGTTTTCACGGGGGACTGGAAGTGGACACATCTCCCAACTGATTTGATGCTTCCCTAGCTCTACTCTGGAAAGAGAAAGTCTCTGTGGCTCTCACACCCACTCTGAATAGTCAGTTCTCAAGGGGACGGTCATCAGACTATCTTCTTCACAATTCTTTAAACGGGCTTAAAGCCCTGTGAGAGAGAGAGAGAGAGAGAGGTGTTTTTTTTTAAAGGCATGTTGGATTCTTTTTGTTTGTTTTAAAGATTTATTTATTTATCTTAAAGAGAGAGAGACAGAGTGCACACAAGCAGGAGGTGCAGAGAGAGAGAGGGAGAGGATCTGAAGCAGACTCCCCATTGAGCACGGAGCCCATCTCCGGCTCCACCCCATGACCCTGAGATCAGGACCTGCGTTGAAACCAAGAGTCAGACACTCAACAGACTGAGCCACCCCGGCGCCCCTAAAGGCATGTTGTTTTAAGCAAGTGCAATAGCAATTATTTGCCATAGAGTGAAAAAGTAGGGTTTTTTTTTTTTTATTTTATGCTGTCAGTAAAATATAAAATTTTGCAGAATGCTCACAAGTGATTCTCTTTCAGTGCTTCGAATTATGGTGATTTTCTACAAAGTCTAATAAAAATATAAATAAAGAATGCTGACAGGAAAAGATAATTTAAGCAAGAACCTCCTAAGTACATACATAAGCTTAACAGTGGGGGGAATGTCCAGTCAATAAGCAACATGAAGTGGAAGGAAAGAGCCCCCGCAAAGGGAGAGGAGACTTTCACCCCAACACCAGCTGTGCTACCAGCTAACCGTGTGGCCTGCAGCAACCACCTCCTATTAATCTCTAAATTACCCATGTTGAGGGTTATTTAAACACACGTTTATCTGGAAAATGCTTTGCAACTATAAACCATTATTCATCTGTATTATAATTATGTCCCTACAAATTGTGGTTATTAGTTCACATCCCAACTCTACCTAAGCATTAAATGCTATTTTACAAATTTTAAAAGGACACTACAAAGTTTTGAATTACACTTTAGCTAGAAAAAAAAAAAAAAAGATACAGAGTTGTTTAGGGAAAAAAATAACGCATCATCTACATCTTCGATTCCATGTCCTAAATGAAAGGTTTAATCCCATCACATAATACAGCAAAGCCTGTTAACCTATAAAAGGAAAGCACTAAACCCTTAATTTAAGGACTAGTTACAACTGATTAAAGTAAGGATCCTGATAATTTAGAGTGTAAGAATGTATGCTGAAATATAATTAGTGCCTATGAATTAAAGCAGGATGGCTTAGGCTAATTCGGGAAAGCTACTGGAGAGAAGACTCTGGGTTTTAAAAAAAAAAAAAAGAAAGAAAGAAAAAGAAAAGAATGATCCTTGTGTTTGCACAGCAGCTAAGCAGCTTAATGGTCCTCTAATCAATGTGAATGGAAAGAAAGGAGAACGGGAGCCCTGTCCATCCCGTCAGCCCCCACCATGCCTGCCGGGCGCCGCAACCCTGCACCCTGGGCGCGAGTAGAAGGGGCTGTGCTGGGCGACCTCGGCTCGCTTCCCTGCTGAACTGATATGGTAATTAGGGCTGTGCTGCCAGAAGGGAGAGCGTCTGCCAACAGGAAAGTCCTCACAATAACAAACCTGACATATGCTGTGATATTGCCCAAGTGCTGACTAAGGAAATTCTTTTACCTCCTTTTGAAGCGATGAAGTACTATTCGTGTTAGTACTAGCCGGGAATTTTTAACAGTCTTGCACTGCCAGCGATTATTTAACACATGCACGAAACAATAGAGTTTCACATCACTTAATAAACCTTTGAGCTCAGTGCCTCCCAGCACCCTCACTGGCTGGATTTTATGGTCTAGTAGCTCCTGCACAGCCAAGTACACACGCCACAAAAACAGTATAAAAATGATTTGAAACAACCTTTCTTTGTGCCCTTGCAGATCTATGAAATGAATGAGGCAAGCTCTGTGATCATGGGCTAATTAAAAGACTTGTCTGCCCACTTTACTCTCCGTGCTGAGCTGCTGCAATAAATCTCCAAGCAGGAATCAGGCTGAGTGCATGGCTGCTGACCCATCCCCACAGCTAATTTTTTCCCCCAAACATCTGCCAGCGTAAGATTTAAGTATTTTAACAATCTATTTAAGATAGGCCTGTATGATTACCTTTCTCAGGAAAAAGAATTCTTTCATTCGAGTATTTCAGTACCAACTCTGCTAAGCCTGAAATAGTATGGCACGTATAAAGAAGAAAATCGAAAGTACTGCCTTCCACGATTATCTAATTGAGGAGCTATGATCATGTAATGATGGTAGAGGCCATATATGTTTAGAGAACTCTCCCAGAATTCAGGAAATGTGGGTTATGGGCAAACCACCCAAGTCCCACATCTTGGATATCCTAACCTGTAACAACAGCGGTTGTGATGGTTACACCACCTACTTCCAAGGTTATCATGAAGTTCAGATAGTCAAACTGCAAGGACAAGCACTTTGCAGACTATGATGATTCACTATAAAAATAAAAGGAGTGATTATGTTCTACAAATGACAGACCATGTGATCTTTTCGTTTTGCACTCTGATTTAAGGATTTTAGTATGTAGCCATGTTGGCCACTGAAGCCTTGTGACCTCACTCTATTTACTATGAGTTATCACTGGGAGTTCCTTAACTCTGTGGCAAAAATACAGAAATCAGAATATCAAAATTTTAAGAATTATGAAATTTGTCTAAATGGAATATATGGCTTAAAATCGATGGCTCAAAAACAGCAAGTATTATAAAACAAAGACAGCTTTAAAAAGATCCAAATCAGGGGCGCCTGGGTGGCTCAGTCGTTAAGCGGCTGCCTTCGGCTCAGGTCATGATCCCGGGGTCCTGGGATTGAGCCCCGCATTGGGCTCCCTGCTCAGCGGGAAGCCTGCTTCTCCCTCTCCCACTCACCCTGCTTGTGTTCCCTCTCTTTACTGTCTCTCTCTGTCAAATAAATAAATAAAATCTTTTAAAAAAAAAAAAGATCCAAATCATATACACAAAATTCTTAATTACATAAGTTCACGTCTTAATACATATTTATGTGCAAGGTTTGAATTACACTCTGACCCATTTTTTCAAAGGCATTTTTATTCAACTAATCAAAGAGTTAAAAAATATCCCTAATGGGAAAAAAAGTCCCTAATGTGAGTTAGGTACCATAGAAAATATTGTAATAAATATCTATTTTCTTAGCCCATCTTGTAATAAAGATGCACTGTCAGTGGGGTTTACATTTTCCCAGCATACAGAATCATAGAACCATAGGGTTTCAAGCTCTTCATCATCTTGCTTTTATGTAGATCATGCTTCTTTAAGATTTGTAACGGTTGGCATGTTACCTCTTTTCTTAAACTGCAAACAATAGGGATGCCACGCCCACTATTTGAAAAGGTTCTGGCTGCCTACCTAGAGTTAGTCCTTGGCCTCTACTTCAGGATACATTGTGCTGGTTACACGTTTGGTATTCTCTGCCTTCTACCCTCCTGGCTACCAATTCCCCATTCATATGTATCCTTATGGCATCCAGCCCCCAATTGTTCCTCCTCTGCTCCTCTCACTCCACTCCTCTCTGAAAACCTCAAGCTTTACCTGTTATGTTTTCTTTCCCATCTGCCAAACTATCAAATACCCCCTGATATACTTTATCCTTCAGAATCTTTAAATTATTGTTCATGTACTCCCACTAGCTATATATTTATTTGTCTTGTGTCCCTATTTATATTCTTAGAGACATGAATTTAATATGTTATTATATTTCGTAGTTAATATTACCATGTTATTTTCATACCCAAGAGTATGACAGTGGGGAAAACATTACTCAGTGGGTGGGTACACTTTCCATACCATAGAAAGCCCTATTTTTAACAGGTATTTCAAATCTTTTTTCCACCCCCCTTTACTAAAATAAAACTGACACATAACATTACGTAATTAAAAGGTGTACAGCATGTCATTTGATGTTTAGGTTTTCCAAAGTATTACCACCATAGCATTAGCTACCACCTCTAGCCCATCATATAGCTCCCGTTTCTTTTTTGTCGTGAGAACATGAAACATTCAAGTACATGATACTGTATTCAGTTGGGTAGCAAGTATTTGAAACCTTAATACCTGTTAAGAGTTCACTGACTGCTGGCTGTTGCTTTGAGTAACGGTCTCAAAATTTTCTAAAGGATACTCTTAGAACATTGATGTTGATTTTGTGTGCTTTCATATAATATAGGAACAGACTGAATAAAAATAAAAACTGAGTTTGTTAATTCTCAGTTGTTAACATTGAATTACAATATTAAAAGCAGACTCCCTCAAGAAAATATAGTCATCTATGTTTTTACTTGTCATTGCTTATCTGAACCATAGATCCAAAGAAATGTAGCTAAGAAGAGATTAGCAGCAAACTTCAAAGCTAGTACCAGGCACTTTAGCAAGAACATAATTAGATGGTGATTTCCTTGACATTACTTACTCAAAACATACTCTAAAGATGATGCAGGACTTAGACATGAAAGGATATAAATACTTTTGATGGATCATTTCAAGAAACACAAAGCAAGTTGCAACAGCCAACATGTATTTCTCACAAATTACTCCATATGATTATAAACTAGAAAAACAGCACCTTGCAAATTTTTTGAACACTGGAAAACAGTAAGCAGAATTCACATTTTGAAAACAGTTAAATTTGCAACATATGTGACAAAGCGCATACATTCTAAATATACAAAGACGGCTTTTCAAAAAAAAAGGTAAAACACCTTAATAAAAAAAGTAAACAAAGATACAAATAGACAATTCATCAAAGAAGGAATATAAACTACCAATAAGCATTTAAAAACATGCCCAAATTCTCTAGTAAAAATGTAAATTAAAGCAACAATATAATTTGTAAACTATCAGACTGGCAAACATTTTTAAATGATAATAATACTGGCACAGATATAGCATTCTGTAACACAGCACAAGTATAAATTAAATATCTTTGAAGGATAATCTGGCAACATATAGTTAAGTTCTTTACACATACACTCTGACTTAGCAATTCCACTTAGGAATTTATCCTAAGAAAATAAGTCAACATACGCATAGACAAGGATGCTCACTGCACTTTGGTTTATAACGAAAAAAATATTAAATGTAACTAGAAACTCTTGATTTCAGCTCAGGCCATGATCTCAAGGTAATGAGACTGAGCCCCACATCAGGCTCTGCACTCAGCGAGGAGTCTGCTTGTCCCTCTCCCCCCCACCCACCCACTCTCATGTTCTCTCTCAAATAAATAAATAAATCTTTTAAAAAATGATGAGGTTGGAAAAAAATTTAAAAAATGATGAGGTTGGTTATATACTTTATTAAATGAGAATTTGCCCATAATGTATTGTTAAATGAAAGAGCAGGCTATAAAATGTATGTAGAATATGATCACAGTTTTATAAAAAGACAAACAACAGGGGGGAGGGTGTGTGTGTTTTGGTGGGAGATGTGAGTACGTGGGGAGTGTATGAATAGGAAAAATGTCAGGCAGGATAATGGACAAGGGTTAACTATGGTTGTATTACAGGTCAGCTTTCTAAGTGGTAATATTATGGGTGATTTTTCCTTTCTTCTTGATATTTTTCAGATTGCCCGAATACTCTAAAAAGCCATTTGCACTATGAAACTAAATTTAAATCATAATCAAGTATGCATAATTACTTTATAATAACAGAAATATTTTAACAAATTCTTCTTTATCTTCAGAAGCAGTCATGTATTATTTCTAGTTGGACACAGGAGACTCCTTTGTCTTTACAAAGTATGTCTCTAGGTAGACCAAAAAAGCTAAAAGTCCTTGTAGGCCCACATAGACCCTTTAAAAATGTTCTCTAGTACTTCTGGTGAGAGTTATGTCACTGGAGGTGAGACCTGACATGTCAGACTGTTGTTACTGGTAGATAAAGTATCTAATGCCGGTTGACCAAAAAGAAAGTAAAGAATTAGATGTCCTTCCGAATAACATCGTTCATTAAATGAACTGGGGTTAATAATAATCACATTAGCAATAACACCTAAAAAGGCTGTTGAGATATTCCAACTTCTAGAATCAAATACAAACTGAGTTGATATCAAGCTCAACAGCTATAAAAATAAAGTAATAAAGTCTTCCCCATGTTCCCCAAATTTGTCTTCACTCATCTTTCCCAATTTAAGGAAGAAAAAAAGCCTGTAACAACAGAATGGTAAACAGGTTAAGTAAAACCCCACTATTTTAGATAGACATTATGGATAATTCTAAAAAGACACAAATAGTTTCCTACTCCTTAAAATACCCAAGAGGTTAGATTGAGAGTATTAGTTCTGTTTCCAAGATTACACATGTGGTTTCAATAAATCTTTTATTTCAATTTTTATTTCTTGGCCATCATTTTTTTAGATCATATCTAACAATCCAGGTCAGACTCCCTTTAAAAATATAGTTGGACACTTTCCATAAGACCTTTTTCCTCACCATTGTTAGATTCTCCTAGAAATTTAGGAGAATCTATATCTTCTACAACCTAGAAAATTAGAATTTTGGTGAAAACTTTTATCTTTTTTTTTAGAATAAAGCAATATAGGGGCACCTGGGTGGCTCAGTTGTTAAGCGTCTGCCTTCGGCTTAGGTCATGATCCCAGAGTCCTGGGATCGAGCCCTGCATCGGGCTCCCTACTCAGCGGGGAGTTTGCTTCTCCCTCTCTCATTCCCCCTACTTGTGTTCCCTCTCTCGCTGTCTCTCTCTCTGTCAAGTAAATAAATAAAATCTTTTAAAAAAAAAAAGAATAAAGCAATATATCAGCACATAAATTACTCTGTTCTTCTCTGGAACTGCCCTGTCCCATAGAGTAGTCACCAGCCACATATACACCTAAAATTTGGCTGGTCTGGAGCATGACATGCTCTATGTGTAAAAGACATGGGATTTCAAAACTTCTAATGTTTCATTAATAATGTTATATTAATACATATAAAAGCAACAATATTTTGGATATATTGGGTTAAATATAATTTCACCTGTTTCTTTTTACCTTTTTAAAATGATTATGAGAAGATCAAAGGTACATAAGTGGTTTGCATTGCATTTCTTTGGGCAGTGCTGGTCTACAATGTTAGTTCATCATTTCAGGATTCTTATTACCATTTCTGTAACTCTGCAAACACTCAATAGTCTCCTTAAAAAATGGGTCTTGACCAGTGGCATTTTGCAGAAGCTTTCCTCCCTTCCTCACATTCTGTAAAATGCCTGTTGCTAATTACTCATTTTCCCCAAAAATGACTTCTGTGCTTACTGGAGGCTTCCCTGCTACATTAATCTGAGCACTCTGGGGGCACCTGGGTGACTCAGTTGGTTAACTGTCTGCCTTCGGCTCAGGTCATGATTCCAGGGTCCTGGGATCGAGCCCCTGGTCAGGCTCCCTGCTCAGCAGGGGAATCTGCTTCTCTCTCTCCGTCTGCCCCCCCACACCCATATCTGCTCATTCTCTCCCTCTCTCAAAATAAACAAATAAAATCTTAAAAAAAAATAATCTGAGCACTCTGTGCTCCTTGCAAATAGAATTACCATATGATCCAATAATGCACTACTGGGTATTTATCCAAAGAAAGTGAAAACAATTTGAAAAGATACATACACCCCTATGTTTATTACAGTATTATTTACAATAGCTAAGATATAAGAAGTAACCCATGTGTCCAGTGACAGATGAATGGATAAAGAAGATGTAGTACATTGGTGTGCATAAATATATATATATTGTACATGTAATATGGTATGTGTGTATATATATATATATCAAGGAATATTACTCAGCCATAAAAAAATGAAATTTTACCATTTGTGACAATATGGATGGACCTAGAGGGTACTATGCTAAGTGAAGTAAGTCAGACAAAGACAAATACCATATGATTTCACTTATATGTGAAATCTCAAAAACAAAACAAACGAACAAACAAGCAAACAAACAACCAGAAATACAGAGAACAAACTGGTGGTTGCCGGAAAGGAGGTAGAGGAGGAGATGGGCAGAATGGGTAAAGGGGAGCGGGAGGTACAGGATTCCGTTCTGGGAATGAGTAAGTCACAGGGATGAAAGGTACCGCACAGGGAACAGAGTCGATGGTATTGTCATAGTGCTGACAGAAGGCGGCTGCCCTGACCGTGGTGCGCACAGCAGAGCAGAGACAGTCGTCGAATCGCTATGGTGCACACCTGAAACCAATGTCGCATTGTGTGTCAGCTACACTTCACTCAGAGGAAGGAGGAGGAAGAAACAAACAAACACATGAAGAGGGCAGAGGTGAGCAGACAAGGGGTGAGGTGGTGACGTCAGGACGGCGTTCCGGCCCCAGCTCCCTCCATCTTCTGCTCTGCCCCGTGATGTCTGGATGTCTCCTGAAGGGTTAGGCAGTATTTCTTTACTCCAACCAAGAAGAAGGGAAAGGAGTAAGGGTAAAAGGCATATGTCAGCATCTTTCTCTTTCTCTTTTCATGAGGACATGTCTGCTTCTATCCCACTGGCCAGAATTGGTTCACAGAGCCGCCCCTAGATAGAAGGGAATCTGGGATGGCAAGTATCCTTAACTAGGCACTCGGCTGTCCCAGAGTTTTATCAGTAAGGAAGACGGGTAACTAGATTTGGGGTAAGCCACTGGTAATGTCTACCATAGCTTTATCTTTTATAACAAATACAACTGCAATTCTTTTAGATCGAAAAAATACTAGAAAGACGGAGATTACAGAAAAATCCAACACAATCCACAATCTCAATGTAAGGTACAAAATTGGAAAACTAGAAGCCTTGAGAATGTAATTTCTATTATATGAATCATTTCTTTTTTTTTTTTTAAAGATTTTATTTATTTTGACAGAGAGAGAGAGAGACAGCGAGAGAGGGAACACAAGCAGGGGGAGTGGGAGAGAGAGAAGCAGGCTTCTCGCAGAGCGGGGACCCCAATGTGGGGCTTGATCCCAGGACCCTGGGATCATGACCTGAGCCGAAGGCAGATGCTTAACAACTGAGCCACCCAGGCACCCCTATTATATGAATCATTTCATTTTACTAAGCTCTTATTTGTTTGACTAGTCCTTCTAGCAACTTTCAGCATTATCTTTGTTGACAGTAAAAGTTTAGTCAATATACCAATACAGACTTTTCTAAAAGCTCAGTTCAGGGGTGCCTGGGAGGCACAGTCAGTTGAGTGTCTGACTCTTGGCTTCAGCTGGGGCTGTGATCTCAGGGTCCTGGGATCAAGCCCCACCTCAGACTCTACGCTCAGTGAGGAGTCTGCTTGGGATTCTCTCTCCCTCTGCCCCTCCTACTCGCGCTCTCTCTAAAAATACATAAATCTTGGGGCACCTGGGTGGCTCAGTCGTTAAGCGTCTGCCTTCGGCTCAGGTCCTGATCCCAGGGTCCTGGGATCGAGCCCCGCATCAGGCTCCCTGCTCAGTGGGAAACCTGCTTCTCCCACTCCCACTCCCTCTGCTTATGTTCCCTCTCTCGCGGTGTCTCTCTCTGTCAAATAAATAAATAAAATCTTTAAAAAAAATAAAAATAAAAATACATAAATCTTTTAAAAATAAATAAAAGCTCAGTTCATATCATATCAAACAACTGCTCAGAAAACTTTATCAGTCTGCAATAGCTTGCTAATAAATAAGACCCCGTTCCACTTTTACCATTTTATTTGCCTAGATAAAAGTAGACCCTTGATAATAGAAAGAGTTTTGTCCTGAGTCATCTGTAAAATTCCAAAGTCCCATCACAATCTGATCTAATACCAAATTCAGCATTCCACTCTTCTATTTATCCGAAGTACTGTTACTATCGTCACTGAACACCACTGTCTTTTTCCTCTTTACCACTAGAAGAGCTTTTTTACTAATCAACATAGAAAGGGCTTTTAATACCACGTAAGGGTTCAGGTCCATGTGATGCTGGGCTGAGAACAGCAGAGCTGGGTTGGCCTTGGAAGCTTGGCCGGCAGCTAGAGGCACGCACTAAGTGACTCACTCCCAAACAAGAGCGCTGCAGAAAGCCTGGATCAAATGCTTGCTTCAGCAAAATTCAAGTTTCTAAAATGTCAGGTATCTTTGTGTAATTAGCATAAAGTCAAAACTTTATACGATTTAGTCCATAAAAGCTGATTTTGTTTACTGTGCCCTAAAATGGCCCACGCTTTCCCACATCTGGCTCTTTTCCACAAAGTATCTTCTTTCTATAATGCCCACCCCCATTATAGAGAGTGAAACCCTCCTCATTCCCCAGACTTCAACTCAGATTTCACATTTTCCCCAAAGCCGTTCCAGATCCCTTCACTACAATCATTCTCTAATTTGAACAAATACAGTACATTCTCTGCACTTCTTGTCACCTGTCACTGGTTTTATTCTGCTGTATATTATCATATTTGTTCACTAGTCTTGTGCTCTCCACTGGATCAAAGGCTTAACTCTATACCCCAACTTTGAGAGAGAGTTTTGTACATACTAAATACATAGAAATTTGTTTGCGTTTAATTAAATCTGGATTTGTTTTTTTAATTCGACAAAATAATTTAATCTTGCAACATCAGTCCCCACTACGGTTTTTAAAATCTGGTCATGAATTATGACCCTCAAAAGAATAATTAGCCCATTGCTTTCCATTTGGAGGTCCAGAGAAAACTATTAAAATATATCTGAATGGATGGCTTTGAGCAAGGAAGAAAGATTGCCCACGAATATCTACACAAGGCATTCACTATTCTACTATGCAGCCCATTGCCCTTCGCCTCCCCACCCCCAAATTTAAGCAGCAGAATCCTGTACAGCAAAGTTTCTTGAGCTTCAGCAGAGAATGAACAAATTTCCTGAAACAAAAATTAGGACACAGGAATTCTGTGCCATTTCCACGTAAGTCCCCATTTAAAATGTAGCTGTAAGTAGCAAAACATCTTAAAATAACCGGGATATTTCAGTGCTTGGTGATCAGAGCAAATAAAACCAAAGCTGCCTCTGAAAACTGTAGCTGTGTGATTATAATATCTGCATGTGCTTTTGATTTTAATATAAGCTTAATTTCTGCTAGAATCATCCCAAAGACATAATAATGATTTGCTGGTGATGGGCAGTACACACAGAGAGAACTGTGGAGAGAAAGCTTTGGCTTCTATTAGATTGAACTACACAAAATTGCCAACACTCTATAATTTTTGACCTATGAAAAGTGAAACTAAATACAGTTCAAGCTAATAATTTTTAAACTCTAGTATTTCATATTATTTTTAAATTATAATCTAGAAATGTTTGATTTGTAACAAAAAATATACAGTCCTTAAAGCAGTGAAAAAATGGATCAGGGATTAAAATACTCAAAATAAAAAGTATTAAAGTATTAAAATACAAAGAAGAAAATACTTACAAAATACCTCATAATGCACTTGTATCCAAAATATGCAAAGAACTCTTAAAACTCAACAATGAGAAAACAATCCAGCTTCAAAATGGGCAAAAGATCTAAACAGACACCTTACTACAGAAAATGTATGTATGGTAAATAAGCATTATACTCAACTTCATAGTCATCAGGCTATTGCAGATTAAAACAACAATGAGTCACCACTACAAACCTATTAGAATGGCTAAAATCCAAAACACTGACAATACCAAATGCTGACCAGGATGTAGAGCAACGGGACCAGTCGTTCGTTACTGGTGGGAATGTAATAGTACAGCCACTTTGCAAGACAGTGTGCCAATCTCTTACAAAGTGAAACACAGGTTCCCATAGGATTCAACGATCACACTCCTAGGTATTTACCCAAATGAGCTCAAAACTTATGTCCACATAAAAACCTGCACCCTGGGGTGCCTGGGTGGCTCAGTCGTTAAGCGTCTGCCTTCGGCTCAGGTCATGATCTCAGGGTTGTGAGGTCGAGCTCCACATGGGGCTCTGCGCTCAGAATGGAGTCTGCTTGAGACTCTCTCTCCCAACCCCCATTGCTCACACGTGGTCTTAAAAAAAAAAAAAAGCTTTTGGGGCGCCTGGGTGGCTCAGTCGTTAAGCGTCTGCCTTCGGCTCAGGTCATGATTCCAGGGTCCTGGGATCGAGTCCCACATCGGGCTCCCTGCTCGGTGGGAAGCCTGCTTCTCCCTCTCCCACTCCCCGTGCTTGTGTTCCCGCTCTCGCTCTCTCTCTCTCTCTCTGTCAAATAAATAAGTAAAATCTTAAAAAAACACCCACACAAACCTGCACCCAAAGGTTTACAGCAGCTTTATTCATAATAGCTAAAACTTAGAAGCAACTAGGATGCACTTTAGTAGATGTATGTAGTACATCCATACAATGGAATATTTTTCAGCAATAAAAACAAATGGCTTATTAAGCCACGAAAAGATATGAATAAATCCTAAATACATATTGCTACATAAAAGAAACCAATCTGAAAATTCTGCATACCATATGATTTCAATAATATGACATTCTGGAAATATGAAAACAGTAAAAATATAACATTCTGGAAAACGATGAAGACAGTAAAACAAAAAAACAGTTGTTGCCAGCAATTTATTGAAAGAAAGCAAGCAATGAATAGGGTGGAACACAGGGGATTTTTAAAGAAATGAAAATATATTCTGTGTGATATCATAATGATGGGTACTTGTCATACATTTGTCAAAAGCCATAGGATGTACAATATAAAGAGTGAACCCTGATGTAAACTATGGACTTTAGTTAATAATAATGTATGGATATTGGTTCATCAGTTGTAACAAAGGTACTGTGCAATATGCTAGTAATAGGGGAAGTGAGAGCAGGAGTTATGGTGAGCGGGTGTGTGGAAGTTCCCTGTATTTCTTGCTTAATTTTTTCTGTAAACGTAAAACTGCCCCCAAAATAATCTATTAATCTTTTAAAGACTACATACCATATAATTCCAAGTATATAACATTCTGGAAGAAACAAAGCCAAAGAGAAAAGATCGTGGTTGCTCGGGGTTCAGAGGGATAGGAGGAGGAATGAATAGGTAGAATACTGGATTTTTAGGGAGTGAAACTATTCTGTAAGCTGCTCCAACAGAGAAGCATGACATCACATATTTGTTAAACTACAGAACTAGACGACACAAAATGTGAACTCTAATCTAAAATACGGGCATTAGTTAATGGTATTAGTATTGGTCATCAACTACAGCAAATGTACCATACTAATGCAAGATGGTAACACTAGGGGTAGCTGGGATGGATGTATAGGAACGCTGTATTTTCTGCACATTTTTTTCTGTAACCCTAGTACTGTTCTAAAAAATCAAGTCTATTTTTTTAAAATGTTATCAGGGAATACACTTCTTTATTAAATCTGGCATGTGTTCCAATTAAACTGTTCAATGTAAAAAGTTCAAGTCATAAGAGCTAACACTTTAAAAAGAGTGTTTAAAAAGAGAAGGCAGATAAACAGGAAAAAAAAAAAGTCTGTCTTACTGGGAGAAAAGCAACAGAGATGTATTCTTGCAAATGTAGGTTGTATATGATTATACTGTATCCCTTTTTCTTTCTTCTGCCCTATGGTTCAGAGGCAGATGTGCTATTCTAGAAAAGCCACATCACAATTTTTCTCTAGCTGATTTGAAGCTATTGACCATGTTCTCATTATAGGGTTGATGGAAAGCTTTAGAAACGTTACAGAAAAATGAGAGGGAAAATAAGCGTAAATGCCAGAATCCTGTATAGGGATGAGGGAAGGCCTAAGTCCAAGAATTTCCACTTTCATTATATTTTCATTTCATTGATTCCATTCCAAATCTTCCTTTGCTGTACTTTCAAAAGCCCCTTTTTATTTCTTTAAATATGTTAAGCAGACTTATTTTACATTCCAAAACAGTCTGTTCCAAACTGCAGTCTGTGTGGAACTGATTCTATAAGCGTGTTTTTTCTATTAACTCTTGCTTGTGGTGGCTTATTTCCTTAGGCATTTAGGGAGAGGGGAGTTCTTTATTGTGAATTTGCAGTCCTTATGCTTTATTTGTGGGACCTCTTTAAGATCTAGATTTCAACTGTGTTCTTCCAGAGAGACTTCCTTTTCCTTCAACCAGAAACCAGGAGTACTGCCAACCTAAGACCACTTTCAACTAAACATTCAACTAGAGGTTCTTCAGACCCTGTAAGTAGTATGAACTCAAACTCAAAACCTGCCTTCATGCAGGCTTATCATTAGGAATTCTCATGGGAGACTTTTTTCTGTTCCACAGTTTTCCACAGAAAAAGTTCTGTTCCACAACCAAAGCAAAGACACCATCCCCTCTCCACAGCAGGTTTTTTTCTAGTTCCTTCACTCAGGTTTTAACAAGTTGGTGAACCGACTCTGTGTGGGAGTTCTGATCTGACCCCGTCAGCCTCAGGCCCGGTCTCCTCAACCCCTTACGTGCGCAGTCTGTTGAAACCCAGGCTTTAGGCCATTAAAGATCAAAAGATACCTCAGGGACAAATGCTGGCTCCAGCAGTCACTTACCCCTCACTTATCTTGTCATTTCTGTCCTCTGAAGAATTCCTTTTTCTGCCAGCTCACTCATGCTTTAAAAATTACTGCAAAAACAAATACATCTTATACCATTTTTAGGTTTACTTTACTAAGAGGAACTTCTCTAAACATCTAGTCTGCCATATAGCTAGAAGTAGGACTCTCCTACTATTCTAAGTATGAAACTATATATAATTCACAATCCCCAGCAGATTTTCTCAGTTTGCTTCAGCTTTCTCTGACTTGCTGCCATGGCCTTGGAAACGCCAATTCCACACAGTGAATCTGCTTCTGGACCCCGGCCTCACACAGATCATTTTGACCTCACATCAGTCAAACTTCCAGTACCAGGTCGGCTAAGTTTTGTGTTTCTATTGCATTTCACATTTGTTCTATTGCATTCCACAGAAATATACATCTTGCTTTATTATTATGCTGTTTTCATAAATTTTCTATATAGTTGGAACAAAGGTAAGTATAAACTTAGGTTACTACATGATCTTGACCAGAAATCAACATTAAACTATGTTTTTAAAAGAGGACTTTCGGGGCGCCTGGGTGGCTCAGTCATCAAGCACCTGCCATGGGGTTCCCTGCTCAGCGGGAAGCCTGCTTCTCCCTCTCCCACTCCCCTTGCTTGTGTTTCTGCTTGTGCTGTCTCTCTCTCTGTCAAATAAATAAATAAAATCTTTTTAAAAAATAAAATAAAAAATATATTTAAAAAATAAATAAATAAAAATAAACAAATGAAATAAATAAATAAAATAGAACTTTCAGGGGCGCCTGGGTGGCTCAGTCGGTTAAGCGTCTGCCCTCAGCTCAGGTCATGATCCCGGGGTCCTGGGATGGAGCCCCCACATGGGGCTCTCTGATCAGTGGGGAGTCTGCCTCTCCCTTTGCCCTTCCCCCTGCTCATGCTTTCTCTCTCTCTCTCCCTCTCTTGAATAAATAAAATCGTTTTAAAAAAATAAAAAATAAAAATAAAATAGAACTTTCAGGGAAAAAAATAGAACGTTCAGATCAAATTTTACAGGCTTTTTTTTAAGAATCATATGTTTTTTCCTAAAACATTAGCATCTAGGGTTAGTAGCCAATGGTATCATATTAATAAGACAGAATGTTGAGAACACGAATTTTTTTAATTTAAGTATAATTACCATCTACTATTATATTAGTTTCAGATGTACAATATGGTGATTCACAATTCTATACATTACTCAGTGCTCATCATGATAAGTGTACTCTTAATCCCCTTTACCTATTTCACCCTTCCTCCACCCACCTCCCCTCTGATAACCACCAGTTTGTTCTCCATAGTTAAGAGTCTGTCTTTTTGTTTGTCTCTTTTTCCTTTGTTCATTTGTCTTGTTTCTTAAATGCCACATATAAGTGAAATCATATGGTATCTGTCTTTCTCTAACTGACTTATTTCACTTAGCATTATATCCTCTAGATCCATTCACATTGTCACAAATGTTAAGATCTCATTCTTCTTCATGGCTGAATAATATTCCATTGTGTATATACCACATCTTCTTTATCCATTCATCTATGGATGAACATTTGGGTTGCTTCCATATCTTGGCTATTGTAAATAATGCTGCAATAAACACATAGGGTGCATATATCTTTTCAAATTAGTGTTTTCATTTTCTTTAAGTAAATACCCAGTGGTGGAATTACTGGATCATAAGATGATTCTATTTTTTTTTAATATTTTATTTATTTGACAGAGAGAGAGAGAGCCAGAGAACAAACACAAGCAGAGGGAGTGGGAGAGGGAGAAGCAAGCTTCCCGCAGAGCAGGGAGCCTGACGCGGGGCTTGATCTCAGGACCCTGGGATCATGACCTGAGCCGAAGGCAGACGCTTAATGACTGAGCCACCCAGGCACCACTGATGATTCTATTTTTAATTTTTTGAGGAACTTCCATACTATTTTCCACAGTGGCTGCACCAATTTGCATTCCCACCAACAGTGCACAAGGGTTCCTTTTCTTCACATCACCAAAACTTGTTTCTTCTTGTGTTCTTTATTTTAGCTATCCTGATAGGTGTATAGAGAATAAGAACTTAATAATCTCTGGACTCGGTAAACTAGAGATGGAGATCTCTATAGTTTCCTATAATATACATGAGCCAAAGAGCTAGAAACCAAAGACCAGGGCAGAACCTAGTGAGGATATCAAGACATCACTATCTAGTAAAAACATAGGTCCAGAAGACACAAAGTGAAGGTAAAGAAGGGAGAAGACAGCCACATCTTGGTGACTAAGATCCAGGAGGTAGGGTGCTCAGAACTATGAGCTCAACATCAAATATCAAGAACAGGCCTGCACTCAGCGCTCCTCAAAGTGTGGTCTGCTGGCCAGGGCTGGTCCTCAAACGCTTGTTACAGGTCTGCTATGCAATAAGACGCTATGCCAAAATTTAAATCAACTGATTCAACACGCAAGCTTTTCTTGATGAAGTAAAGAGTACATGCACTTACATTCTGGTAAAAGTTCCTTAACTCCCACCAATAACAAACAGTTGTTTGACCATCCACATTAAAATCACTGCTTTAGATAATCCCTGTTTTGGCCAGAGATTGCCTTAGACTGTAACAAGAAGTAGATTTGGGTCCTGAAGGTCTGTAAAAAAAAAACAAACCTGACTGTAGCTGGTTAAGAAAAAAATGAAAGGATTAAAGGCTACCTATGAATACAAATAACATCTCCACTGGGAATTCATCATCTCCATTGGGAATCAATTCAAGAACTAAATGATACTAAAAATGACCTTAAGAATTGGAAAAGAAATTAAACAGTATTACTACCATGTTAACAACCAAATAATAGGTTTAATTTCAACCTCCAAAAGTGTCATAAGTTTTGGGGCGCCTGGGTGGCTCAGTCGTTAAGCGTCTGCCTTCAGCTCAGGCCCTGATCCCACCCCGCATCGGGCTCCCTCCAGTGGGAGGCCTGCTTCTCCCTCTCCCACTCCCCCTGCTTGTATTCCCTCTCTCACTGTCTCTCTCTCTGTCAAATAAATAAATAAAATCTTTTTTTAAAAAGTGTCGTAAGTTTTAATTATTTATGCATTCTAATTTTATGTCAATACATGCTATACTAGTGTGGCATATTATGATCTTTACAATACTTATTTAACTTTATATAATTATACTTAATTCTATCCTTTAATAAGATATTATTTATTTCTTGATGTATGTACATGCTTTTGTTCCATGTAACCACATCCACGGCACATGGCCTCAACCAATGAGCTCTGAAAACTAATTCAGAATGCAAAAAGTGAGTTATGCTAAAATCTAACTAGCCTTATTATCTATTTCTAGAGACTATGCTCAACAATAAAGCTTTTTAAAATCGGGTAATATTCTAAAACAAGATTGCCACCAAAATTTTCATTTTTAAGATGATGTTCAAGACTTGTACATTATCATTCAGAAACAGCACAATGCCTACACCTCTATGACAAGACCAAGTCTGCATTATTATAATACATGTGAAAATTCATAATCCAGAAGAAAATATCTTTAATAATTTTTTAAATGTTTTATTATGTAGGCAGAATACAAGGTATATATATATATATATATATAACTTCTCTTCCAAAATATATTTGAAACTGAAATCTATTAATATATTTTATAAGTGTTTTAAAGTGATGGTTGAAAAATAAGTTAATGAAAAAAAAAATCCAATTGCGCTTAATACTTTATTCCCAAAGCAATACAGCTAAATTGTGCTTTCAATTTATTCTACAACATATTTGAATACTATACATAGTTGATAGCTTTAAAGTGGTTACTAGCTCACTGACTCATTCTAGAACAATTCTTGAACACCATCCATGTACCTGTAACTGCTACATGCTGTTTCGCAACCATTAAATGATCCTATTCTGTTGCAAAAAATTTTATCAAGATCTCTGCATCCGATGATGTAGAAATAAGTGCTTCCGAAAATTCTGTGCTCTACTTACATGTTTCAAAATGTATTTCTTTTTGCCTATGATTTTGAGAATGGATTTTTCAAGGTTTGTTCCACTGTCGATGTGCAAATCCCACTCTCAAAATTTCACAACCAAATATTTTGCATCATTATTGCACACCCTGCCAACACCTACAGAAGGAAAAGTAAAGGCTGTAAATTCTATAAAAACACCAATAATTCATATGTCAATGTTATCATTGCTGTCATCTACCTTCCTGAAAGCTGTTACAAATGACAAAGAAAGATTAGATAATTTCTACAGTTTTGAGCAACGACACCAGCGAGAGAGTATAATTACTTTTCTAGCTCAGGCCTTAGTTAATGTATTAATACCAAAACACAGTAGTTAGTCTTCCAGTTTAACCACAAACGTGTCAGGTTTGTTTGGAGTTCCACTGAATTTGGGAAAGATGTATGAATGGTTGGTAACAGTTCAAAGGCTTTAGAATGAAGCCCACATTTGTCTGTGGCCCCAAATCTTAGCTGAAAATTGGCTGATGCGAGCAGGTGTGACGTAGGCGGCTGAATGTAATGGAAAGCTCACAGGCTTAAGTGTCAAAAGAATTGGGGATTGGCCCAAGTCTATCACTAACTAACTGTGAGTCTTGGAAAAATCAGTTAGCTATTCAAGACCTTAGTTTCTAATCCATGGGACAGGCCCACGTGACCTGTAAGGACCCTTCAACTCTCACATCCTATAATTCTGATTCTATGGCATGTTTGGTAATTGAAGGTAGACCCTCCACCATTCACTGAGCAGAAGAAACCCTCCAGTCTTCTGATTGGGGTCCATGTATTCTTATACTAGGTTAAACGGCAAGAGCATGTTGAAATAAGAATCAGAACACAAGGATTTATCATCCTTTGTGAGCCACATTCTTATGCACAATGCTCAGCAACAAGGCTTAGAGTGCTAAACATTTTGATGCAATAATGACAATGTAGTTCACCAAACAAGGCCAAGCTCAGTGGTTTCCGGGAAACCGAAAAGGGAAAGAATGTGGAAAGAAATAGTAGAGACTTCAAATGATGAAAAAAATGAATGAAGTTCAAACTGAGAATCAAAAGAGACACAATAAAGACCTAAAAAGTGTGGTCAGTGCATTTAGAATGATTGGAACCATGGAAAGCTTTTGTTAACAATGCTAACAAAACATCTCTGAGAATATTTTATCATTAAAGGAGTCCCTGAGATGAGATCAGATTGATGATTCTTTCTTGGAAAATGAAAAACCTAAAATTGAATTCTTCTGATTTGGGAAAGCTAGAATTATTATGCAACTTCATTAAAAGCATTTTTACCTAATTCTAAAAGTTAAAGATGTTCTTTATTTGAAAAAAAAAAAAATCCCCTTAGTCTTATTACCACAATGGAGCACTCAATACCTCTGAAAAATTAGACTGAACATGAATTATTATTTATTTACATTACTCAAGAAGCCTGTCATTACAGTAAAGAGTTACATTGTATATAAATAAAACAATGAAATAATAAAATTACCTCAATTATGAATCCCTTTCTTTAGGAATATAGGTAATTTAATAGAAAGTGGAAAATAATAGAACTAAGCTATTAAAATTCATAGTCTATTTCCCTTCAGATTGTTGTCAGTATATACATATATTTATATTACATAGTTATAGTTGATACTTACAATTTATCTAGAATTTTTACCTTTTTGTTTTAGATCACTCATTTCCAACTAAAAGTCCTTTGTTGACAAAATCCACATACTTGTCACTTTTATTATACTACCATGGTGTTAAATGGGTAAAACTATGTATAAATTTCTTTGATATTCTATTTGAGAGCATTTAAGTTGTTTCTTACTTTGTTCAGTTTGGTTCCCCTTGGCTGTTATTTCTTTGTAAATATTCCTAAAAGTGGAATTGTGCAGGTCAAAAATAAAAATAATGTCACAGGTCAACAATTGACCAGTTGCTTTTCAGGGGGAAAAAATCCAATTTAAAAAGGTATCAACAACTGGGTATTTGCCCAAAAAATACAAAAACACTAATTCAAAGGGACACATGCACCCCTATGTTTATAGCAGCATTATTCACAATAGCCAAATTATGGAAGCAATCCAAGTGTGTATCAATAGATGAGTGGATAAAGAAGATGTGGTATAAATATACACAATGGAATATTATTCAGCCATAAAAAAAGAATGAAATCTTGTCATTTGCAACAACATGGATGGAGCTAGAGAGTATAATGCTAAGTGAAATAAGTCAGTCAGAGAAAGACAAATACCATATGATTTCACTTATATGTGGCATTTAAGAAAGAAAACAAATAAGCAAAGGAAAAAGAGAGAGAGAGAGACAAACCAAGAAACAGATTCTTTTTTTTTTTAAGATTTTATTTACTTATTTGAGAGAGAGCGAAAGTGAGAAAGATCTCAGAGGGAGAGGGAGAAGCCGACTCACCCCTGAGCAGAGAGCCTGATGGGGTGCCCAATCCCAGGACCCTGGGATCATGACCTGAGCCGAAGGCAGATGCTCAACAGACTGAGCCACCCAGGTGCCCCATAAAACAGGTTCTTAATTATCGAGAACAAACTGGTGGTTACTAGAGGGGAGGTGGGTGGGGGGTGGGTCAAGTAGGTGATGGGGATTAAGGAGTGCACTTGCTGTGATGAGCACTGAGTGATGTACGGAAGTGCTGAATCACTATAGTGTACACCTGAAACTAATATTACACTGTATGTTAACTACACTGGAATTTAAAATTTTTTTAAGTTTTTTAATTAAAAAATGTTTCTTCATCATAAAAAATGGCTAATATTTTGATAATGTTCAAATATTGCTGTCTCCATCTCCACACCACTCCCACTATCATATAATTATATTGTATTTATCATTATTTTTGCTGATCTGATAAATGTATATAGTGCCTAAAGATTATTTGAATCTGAATTTTATTTTATTGTTTTTTTAAAGATTTTATTTATTTATTTGAGAGAAAGAGCAAAAGCGGCAGGGAGGGCCAGAAGGTGAGGGAGAAGCAGACTCCCCACTGAGCCGGGAACCCAACTTGGGGGGCTCGATCCCAGGACCCTGGGATCATGACCTGAGCTGAAGGTAGATACCCAACTGACTGAGCCACCCAGGTGCCCCTGAATATGAATTTTAATTACTGGTAAGGCTGAACATAATTCTTTATGATGATTCACTCTATTTCTCTAAATGCATGAAGACAATTAAGTAATGATCCTTCATATATATCAATGCTTTCCATATTTTGAAATATTGATTCTATTTACAAGCGCAACATATACATATTACGGAAAGTCTAGATATAGAGAAAAGTATGTGAAATGGTATAAATGGTATAAAAACCGTCCATAATCCCAACACACTTTCCCCTTTAAATAGTCTATGTTATAAAAAGTGAATTCCCTTTTTTCACCTCCCCATCCATCCCATCCCTACTAAAAGTAATCACTGTTTAGCATTTGTTATATATCGTCCCAGGATTTTTCTATGACTCTTTAAAAATAAAAATGGAATCATACTATTGTCTTAAGCAACAGGCTCTTTTTCCTGAATACTATTATCACAGACATCTTTCCAATATATATAGATCTACCTCATATTTTGATAGCTGTCTGCCATTCTACTCTATGTTTACAATAATAAGTTATGAAACCAGGGTGAAGAAGGGCAAAGAGGTCCCCCGCTGATAGCTGAGGCAGCCATATTACATCTGTCTCCTTTCCCCATTTCAGGTATGGTCTCACAGGTACCACCAATTCCCTTGCTTCCTTGGTCTTGCATTGCAATCACTCAACCTCTCCTCACCCCTGCCTCAACTCCAGACCCATTTCCTCCATTCTTGGTGGACTGCTGAGGGCTGTCAGAGAAAACCCCAAGCCCTGCAGGCTGGCTCCCTGTCCTAGCTAGGGTTCCAACCTCAGCGGGGCTGTCTTCATTGTTCACCACTGCTCTTCTCTCCTCCTCACAGCATCTACTCCAACCCTTCCCCACCCTGCTTCAAGGTCCCATCCCCACTCTGCCCTCTCATTCCAATCAATCGTATGGTTTCATCTCTAATTTACAGACTAGAGAACATGTAGGCATGACCTCTCTCACTTTCTCTTCAGCTCCAAACCTGCCTTTCTAGGCCCATCCTTCTCTCCTTTCACCCTGAGTCAGAAAAGGGGCATCTTGATTCTTTTCTAAGTGGTACCCCGCCATCTTCAATCTCATCCTCTCTGCTATATGCTCCCCTCATTATCATAGAAACAAGCAAACGTAAATGCCACCTTACTAATGTTAATAATAAAAATAACAATACTGATAATAAATATTTGTATAGCACTTAAAATGTGCCAAAACCTGTTTGAAGCACTTTACACATATGTTAACTAATTTAATCTTCATAACAGCCTATAAGATAGGTATTAATTATAACTATCCCATTCTACCAATCAAGGAACTAAAGCACAGAGAGGTCAAGGGACCTGTCCAAGATCACACAGCTAGGAAGTACAGAGTTGAGATTCAAACCCAAAAAGGTTGGCTCTTAACCACTATGTCCCATGTATAGAAGCTTACATAGCGGAACTATAAACCAGGAAGGAAATATAAAGCAGAGTGGGTTTCAAAGAGTGAAGGGGCAGCAAGGCCTGTAGAGCACCTAAAACAACAGAAAGGGACTCTCTGAGCTAGACAGGAAATCAGGGGACAGGTACCAGAGCCCACTGTATGGCAAATGATGGCGAGGTCATCGGCGGGGTCTATCTTGTGTTGCCTATTCTATGAATACAGCTATTTTCATTTTCTCTTGATTCTATCATCTCAAATTATCTCCATACAAGTAGTTAGCCTGACAGAGTAGCTCTTCTTATCCCTGGTCAAAGCCAATACT
The DNA here is from genome assembly GCF_029215605.1 of Mirounga angustirostris. Taxonomy (NCBI): domain Eukaryota; kingdom Metazoa; phylum Chordata; class Mammalia; order Carnivora; family Phocidae; genus Mirounga; species Mirounga angustirostris. The sequence goes on along the minus strand of NW_026991717.1, from coordinate 63,489,653 downwards.
CCTAAGCCCATGGGAACCAACCGGGCAAGAGATGAGTGGCTCAGCACAAATCCTCCCCCAACGTGTGCACAGCACCTCCACGCATTTGCCGTACTGGAGGTGACCCACACCGTTCAGCCACCTTTTTGATACTTAAACCCTCTCTACTCTCTCCAGCCTTGAAAACCTTGCCCCAGACAGATCAATCCCACTCAAATCATGGTAACTCTTCCTTAATATTTACCAGAACTCTGTCTCTTCATGGCCTTCCAATTACCATGTTTTTTCCTAAGCTATCAAAGATTAAAACTAATACTTCAAATAATAGTCCTTTAGATATCTTTGGGAAGTGAATATTGTGTGATTTTCTACCAAACCATCCCCTCTTTCCCCACAACACACACACCCCTCTTCTTCACCAAGCTAAATAAATATACTCAGTCCCATAAATACAAACAATCCTTCATAGGACCTGGTTTTAAATCTCTTCCTCATTCTTGTCGCTCTGTAATCCATAGACCCATTTTGCTCACCTCTCCCATAATAGGCAGCGTAACTGCTACATCCCACTGCTGACTCACAGTGAGCGAATCCTAAAGATTTGTTTCACATATGCATCTTGTAACAGCCATGGCTCATCCTTCCTCTACTGATGCAGCTAGAATTCAGGAGTCCTGTCTGCCCACTGAAGTTCATACTAAACTTGTGAGCCTCAACCTCATTTCACTGCGCCTACCTTCCCTAGCTCCTAAGAGCTGGATCCACTAACACCAACAATACCATTACCACCTTCAGACTAAACTGGATCCCACTTCCTCCATCAATCTTGACCAAGGCAAATGCGCATTCACAGCCTCAGCCTACCATCTGAAACACAGAATTAAGTCACTTTTCCAGCTTTTACTGACAAATCAAACCTGGGATTCGGGTGGTTCCAGGACTATTCCCAGGGCTCCTACACTGCCCCTTCCCTCACTCCTGCCCCACTGCATCCCTAAAACTGAGTATGAATTTTATCCCTAAATCACCAGTTCAATGGCCACAGATGACTGCTTTCACCCAAATCAGTGATCTTGAAACAATATTCCCTTGTAATAGGAAGAATAAGACAAAACTGCAAAATTAGCCATTTCCAGAAGCTATCATTCAGAAAACATATTCTTTGGTCTATAGGTAGCAGGCTAACCTTTTTCTATATATGGAAGACAATCTCACATTCCCCTAGAAAGTGTTACTGAACTTCCAAAAGTAACTTTCAATAAATATTTAAACCAATTAATGCCAAACAGTTGGCAAGCATATACACTAAGATACTTTAGATACTACCAATAATATCATTTTTCACCAAAAATATGTCAACAATCACAGGCAAAAGGACAGAGGTCATCTAGCCCTACTCCCTTGATGTTAAAGTAGGAAAACCAAGGCTCCAAGAGACTAAGTGACTTGTCAAGGTGACAGATCAGGCCACTGACAACCTTGAAACAAGGACTCAGGTCTCCAGATTCCCCACCCACAAAGTACCTAGAAATCTATGAGATACAATGGGCTTTACAGAGGTTGAAACAGACACTGTATCTTCCCTAAAAAGTACATACATGTGGTAAACAATGTGATCCACAGGATATTATGAAATGCTAAGCAATTAAAACATAAAGATGATACAGATCAACACTCATATGCCTTTATCATAACAGCTTCTCCAAGTATTGACTGTAAAACAAGATAGTTGTTAAAAGCTGATCATTTGGATCCTCTCTTTTCCACTTAGTAGCTACATATGCTTGAGGATGTTATTCAACCTCTATTTCCTCATCTGGAAAGTGAGGATAGTAGTGTTTACCTCACAGAGTGCTAATAAAGACTACATAGTAAGTTATAATGTACTTGGAACAGTGCCTGCCCCTATAGGCACACAATAGTTGCTCTTCTCTACTTATGTATTATTCTTTTCCACTTAGATAACAACCAACTCTTGATATTTATCATATCTCTATAAGTCTAGCCAACTTTCACATGACACTGGAAAAGAAAACAAGTTTTCCTAAAGGATCCAGGTTTTGAGTCAAAAATTAAATAATAGTAGAGACATGCCAGAAAATAATGGATATACATCCAAGGCATATGACAAGTGGTCAGAAATCAAGTGAGCTGAATTATGGAGAATGACAGGCTTTGCCTGCCTTGGATCGGCAGGTATGGGATGAGAAGTGCCAACAGTTTTCAAAACCAGTCAAGCCACAAATATTTTATTTACCATATCAAGTTTGCAATCCACCACAACTATCGGCCAAGAGCCTCTTTACGCTCCCTAACCATTCTAACTTTCTCTACTTCTTCCCTGTATCAGCAGCCTCAAGGAGAAAAAAATCCCTCAGGAAATAAAAATGGAGATGTCTCTGAAATACAATTCCCATTTCATTTCCCATGAAAAGTAAACAAAAATGAATTATAAAGAGAAGCACAATGCATTCATTCCCCCTTCAATCTGCTGCCTGGCTCTCATGAGGTAGACCTGCCTATCCTCTAGGCTCCGAGTCAGAGGGGCTGTCCATGGCTGGCAAATGGTTAAGAGCAATTCAGCTGCACATGAGCAGAAGAGGTAAAAAATCTCCGTCGGGATCAGAGCACACTCTGGGAGAGCTCTAAGGGGATCAGAATTTAATCAAAATCACTTACCTGATGCTTACATCCATGCAACAGCATATAAAATGGAATAATGAGAGAAGAGATGGACCAGGTTTAAGTGGCTAGACAGGAGGTGACAATGCTGACGTAGGGTGATACACACAAGGACAAAAGAGAGATTTTCAGAGTCATAAAGAACGGTGGCAAGATATGACAGCAAATTGGCCATACTGGTTAAAACTTAATGAGGCTTGAAGATCACCCAAGATAATAGGATTTAGTAGGAGACAGAAAGTAGGTGCTGCTGGCAATTGGGATGAGACCAGCCCTCAGAGAGAGGATGTAGGGAGAGTCACAAGTTGAGCATTTTTATGTTTCATTTTAGGGAAAAGCCAAGTATCCTGTTGGAAGCATCCTCTGGGTAGCTGGGAAATCATAATATTATGGAGCCTTTCAGAACGTCAACCAGCTCACAATTTAGTTGATTGAAGAGCTTTCTCTCAACAGCAATATGTTTTTACATGACAAGCTCTTAAAACATGGGATAGGCACAAGAAGGATTTAGAACGTATTAAAACTGAGTAACAATATATTATGAATTATGAACAAAAGTGGGAGTATTTAAGCTGTAAATTCAATATATAAAGATGATTTTTTGGAGAATACCAATTCTTTCCATTAAAAAAAAATTTATGTCACTGTCAGGCACAGAATATTAGGCGTATGGATCATTATTGTGACCTCAGGTAGTATTTCACAGGTTTATTATATCACATAAAGTAGGTATAATATTACTTTAAGTTCTATGAATCATATTTTTATTCAAATTCTCACTGACAAATTCCCATGTCAGTTTTCTTGACGGACTTAAAAATATAAAACCAGTCATAAAACAGTCCAAGGAAACTGGAAGCTTTTTTTAAAACAATCATTGGTGACAGTTAAACTTGAAATTAAAAAAAGACTTACCACATTTTCCTTCAGCTTCCTCAGCTTGTCATCTATCTCTCTCAGCCGGTTTTGCTGATCCCGTTGCTCTTTGGTGTTCCGAAGCACCTTTTCTCCTGGAGTTATTTCCATATTTCTATCATCATCATGAAGGTCAGGTTCCTAATTAAAAAAAAAAAAAAAAATTCATGCACAGGCTGAAAATGTACCATCATACACTGCTCCGAAGCAATTGAGCTTTGAAGGTTGGTTTTGCTTCTCAGACAATATTTCTTTCCTTCAAAATGATATTCATAATTCTCTAAACTCTTCCTATTTGAGAGGGAAAGGTCCAATGGTACATGAAACAAGTGGAAAATAAACTCAGTCATCTGGAAAGCAAGAAGTTCAAGTGAAAACAGCAGTGGCCGGGAAGCAGCACCTGGGCTCTCATCCCCACTCTGTACTTACCGGCTTAAGACCATGGGCAAATCACACTTTCTCTGGACTCCACGTTTATTATATATGAATGACAAGAAAAAAATCCTGCCCTTTCCTGCTATGAGAGACCAAGGTTCAAGAGCGAACTGGACTCGGCAAAGTCAAGAGTTTTGAATACTAGCTCTACCTGGTTCCTGACTAAGATGGTCTTAGGGAAATCAATTAACCTCTCTGACCTTCAGTTTCATCATCTGCAGAATGATAATAATATCTAGCCTAAAAGTCATCACACTACGTAGTCAGCATGCAACAAATCTTAGTGCCTAACAAATGTGAGTGAAATATGTCCTTTGAAAAGAATATGAACTACATGGTGAAAGTATTTCACTATTATCAGCATTATTTGAATGGACAGAACCATAACCTCCCAAAGTTAATATTATTTCTAGGTGATAAAAATAGGTATTTCTTGACAGTAAGTTGGCCTTATATCTATAGCTGAACTTTCCAATTTTCTCCCACAGATCTCCTACTCCATGTTACCATTCAGATGCCTGACATCGATGTCATGTCTGAAGTGGCTCAAACCGGAATTCTCCCACATTCTCACGCCTTACAGATGGTTGGTCGCCATCTCATTTTCTACTACCTCTTAATCAAGGCCCTCCTCTCTTTCTCACTCCCTCATCATTGCCCTGAACCAGTGATTTTCAAAACCCAGGGTGCTTCAGACCCACCCACAGAGCCTGGGAAAATCTTCAAAGGCCCCCTCCCCATGGACATTCCGACTCAATGGGGGACTGACAGCCTGAAGCACAAGTACTTGAAAATTTGAGAACTGTCACCGTAAGCTACTGCTTGGGCCTCTGCACTGGTCTGAGAGCCACCAGTCTCCCCATGCACTCCAGCCTCTGCAGAGAAGCCACAGAGCAAGGTGCAAAGTCCTCACCCATTCCTGAGCTGTGCCTGGACTAGCTCTCCGGTCTCATCTCCCACTGCTTGGGTCTCAGACCCAAAGGCACGGCAATATTCACTCCTCCTAGTTCTCCACCTCTCCATGCCTCTTTCCTCCAGCTCCTCATGAACACTCCTACTCTGTTCGAGCACAAGTGTATTTCCCCTGTGAAATATTCCCTGACATACTTAGGAAGGGCAGTTATCTTGATCATGCCACATGTTCCTCATTGCACTTACCACACTGCGGCTGCTCAGACAGGGATCGTGACTGATCCCAATCACTGTACTCCTGAAGCCGTATGGACACTGGTCCATAGACTGTACAGCTGACCCTTGAACAGCATGAGTATGAGCTGCTCAGTCCACTTTCATGCAGATTATTTTTCAGCAAACAGAGTACTATAAATGTACTTTCTCTTCCTTATGATTTCCTTTCCTCCACCTTTCTTTACTGTAAGAATGCAGTATATGATACATACAGCATTCAAAATATGTTAATTGACTCTTTGTGTATTGGTAAAGCTTCCGGTCAACAGTGCGCTATTAGCAGTTAAGCTTATGGGAAGTCAAAAGTAATGCACAGATTTTCAACTGCACTGGGGGGAGAGGATGTCAGTGCCCCTCACCCCCACATTGTTCAAAGGTCAACTGTGATTTGGTTCTCAGAACTCTTATCACATTAATGTGTCAATGAAATTTATATTGTATAAAATTCTAATAAGGAGACTATTGAAAGAGTATTTTAATTTCAAGAAGCGATTCTTTTACATTTTGTATTCCCCAAAAGGGGACTCACTTCTGGTAGCTTCAATCTCTAGAAGCATCCAGAGGGTGAATTATTATCAGGAATTTTTTTAAGAAAGAAACCTAATGTTAGGGAGGCATGTGGACAAGATGGTATAAAGGTCCCTCTGCAGCTTTAAGCAAATAGGATCTCATGAACTTTCATAAAGATACCCCTACTCTGAAGTAGGATACACAGTGTGTCAGTCTTTCTGAGTTGCTGTTTCAGAAGACCACATACTGGGTGACTTCTAAACAACAGAAACATAATTCTGGGGGCTTGGGTATCCAAGATCAATGCACTGGCAGACTTGGTATCTGGTAAAGGGCTGCTTCCTGGTTCCTAGATGACCATCTTCTTTGCTGGGTCCTCACATGGCAGAAGGGACAAAGGAACTCTCTGGGTCTTTTTTATAAGGGCACTAATCCTGTTCATGAGGGCCCTACCCTCATGATCTAACCACATCCCAAAGTCCTGACCTCCCAATACCATCACACTGGGGATGAGATTTCAACATATAAATTTTGAGGGGACACAAACATTTAGTCTATAAAACATAGTGAGATGAAAAATATCCAAACTGGATTTCATTTTTAAATGGAAATCTTTTTTAAAAAGGACAGCATTTTAATAATCTACAACTATGATTTTTTTAAAATCTTTGAGTAGGCAAAGAAAAGACACAGAAAGAAAAACAGTTCTAAATCATACTTCATCAATATATTAAATTTTGCTTATTCAAAGCCACCATTAAGGCAATCCAGACTGAGAGTAAAGTATTATAACACACAAACCTGTCAAAGTACTTGTATCCATAATATGTAAAGAACTCACACAATTCAATAATAAAATAAATAATAAATACTAAAAAAAATCTAGCTTTAAAATGACTTGAATAGATACTTCATAAAAGATATGTGAATGACAAATAAGCACATGAAGAAGTCCTAGCATCATTAAGTCATCAGGGAAATGTAAGTTAAAATCACAATCAGATATCACTATACAGCCACTAAACTGACCCAGATGAAAAAAACTTGTTAACACCAAATGTTAGAAAGGTGTGGACTAAGAGGAATTCTCAGGTGTTATTGGTGGAAGTATGCAATGGTACAACCACTTTGGAAAATTGTTTGGTAGTTTCTTGAAAAGTTCAATGTTGTCCATTCTATGACCCAGCAATTCCACTCCTGTGAGTCTATATCCAAGAGAAAAGAAAATATATGACTGAAGCCTTGTGCACACATGTTCATAGCAGCTTTATGCATACAGGCGAATGTCCTTCAACATGAGAATGATAAACTAACAAACTATGGGAAACATCTGACACAAGCTAGGACTATGGGACTCCTTCTTCTTGACCTCTGTCTTGTGGTTAGATTTAACCAATGTGGCAAGAGACTGGAGGGAGGGAAAAGAGAGAGCTTGCAGTATTTTTCCCCTTCTCCTCCCTGCTTTGGCATGATGGTTTTGGCAGCAATATATCCCATCAGGTGCCCATCAGTAGAGTTTTCTTAGATTCAAATGAATATTCATGCTCAAACACGTGGAGAGAAATGTACTTCTTCCTCCTTCTTCGGAGGACAGGAAACACAGCAGGGCAGTGTCAGGAATCTCTCCTCAAGGAGAGTTTCTGCTGCAGTCCATGCCATGGCAGTTCAGGTGCAAGAGGCAAGGAGGCTACCCTGGCTTAAAAGCTTCCTATCTCTTAAGAACATCACCTCTTGGGGCACCTGGGTGGCTCAGTCATTAAGCGCCTGCCTTTGGCTTGGGTCATGGTCCTAGGTCCTGAGATCGAGTCCCACATCAGGCTCCCTGCTCGGCAGGAAGCCTGCTTCTCCCTCTCCCACTCCCCCTGCTTGTGTGCCCTCTCTCGCTGTCTCTCTCCATCAAATAAATAAATACAATCTTAAAAAAAAAAAAAAAGAATATCACCTCTTGAAATGACACCACAGACACACCCCCACAGGGTCCTGGCAAGGGACATGCCAGTCTCAAGAATCACTGCACTTAAAGAGACCTAAGGTATGGCTTCCCCACCAAGTCTTCAAAATTCTCCCAATCCCACATCATTTTTAGCATAAGCAAAGTTGCTTTCTAACATTGTTAATGTTCCAACTTTCATCAGACTGCCAGGGAAACAGTGAGGAAGTTAACTATAGCTCAAATTCTCATGCCCAAGGGGGAAAGATTGGTAAATCCTTTGCCCACACCTTCTATGATTACAATTTTGGATGGCTGGTGCTTCTCCCATGGCTCTAGCTCTCCCTGAGCTCCGATACACTTTTTCTTCCCCCTACCCACTGTTGCTAGTCCCTAGGTATCCCAACATCCCTTATTGGCTCCTTTAAATCTATTAATAGTTCCTTCATTTACTTATCTTCAAAATCCAAGCTGGATGTTTTCTCTTTCTTGCCCAAAACTCTAACTGGTAGACTGTGTGTGTGTGTGTGTGTGTGTGTGTGTTGTATTTCCCAAATTTTCTATAATACCCAGTATTAATTTCGTAAGTAGAAGTCAAATTTTTTCTTAGGAAAACAGAACTATTATTCTCCCAAGGCTCTTTCTGCTCTGCTCTGACAATGTGACTCTCTGTCCCCAAAAGTATTGGCCCAAAGGTTAGATGTTAGCCCCAGTTCTACTGGTGTAACCAGTTATATACTTTTAAGCAAGTCACTTTCTCTTTCTGGGTCTCAATATCTTCCAAAAGAACTTTCTTCCAACTCTCATAGCCTATGAGTCTGTAATTCTCTACAGCTGGACCCATATACATCCTTCCTCAGTCGTGGTCTGATAGCATAACCATATAGTTCCAATATTTGAAGGACAGCATGTAAGCAAAGAGAGGCCAAGAGGGAGCAAAAAAAAGGTAATCATCGATTCTGGCAAATATTTCCCCCTGGCATATTCAAGAAGCTCTGTGGTACCAAGAGAGTTTCTACTGTCACATTGAAGTGCCAGCCAGTGCTATCTGTTTTTATGCTCCTCAGGAAATATCTTGATTTCCTATGGTAGTAATGTTTGAGCAGATTCTCTGACCAGCCATGTGGTTTCTGTGTTTCTGAGGCATACAGGAACGCTTTTATTCAGTGAAAGTAAAATTCAGTTCAGCAAAAGCTCTCTGTGATATGCATGGAATACCCAAGGAGCCACAAGAAGAGAACTGATCCTGAGGTCAACAGCTATTTGTTGATTTGACTAATTGACTGCCAAGGGATTCTAAGTTCAACCTTAGAAAAATATCTCTGGTGTAGACTGAGCCAACAGGGTTCTCTGAAGCTAACTAAACAGGAAAATACAAACCTGCCTAAATAAAGCCAACTTGCCCCATGTTTTCAAACAAAAGCTGTATTTTTCCAAAGGCCATTGCTATTTTCCTGTCATCAGATGGGTCATTTGCCTGGCAGTACGAGAAGCAGGGGAAAAAATCTTACGGCCAAATTGTTTTTACCATTTTAGAATGAAACAAAAGAAACCTTGACTACATAGGATACTTAACATAGAAAAATAAAGAAATATAAATACAAACTTAAAAGTAATCCGTAAAACATAAGAGGCAAGAAGAATTCCCCAGATTTATTTGGGAATGTTTGACAGGTTAGCAACGACCTTCAAAACAACTTCTTGTTTATTCCCCAATCCAAAAATCCATGCTCTTATAGCATACTTATATAGTTTTTGGATATGAGCCAATGATCAATAAGATTTCTGTGCTTGTGATTAGCATACATAAAAAATTCCCAGATTCCTGCCCTCAACTAGGGTATTGAGTAATCTGACGTCAAGTAGACTAGTTGGCCATCATCGGGACTCTGCAAAACCCTGGACTCAACAATGATACATCTTTCAGGATTACATGTCAAACAACATTTTCTATTTCCTCAACTTTAGCTAATGGTGAAATAGGAAGAGACACAAAAAACAGTTAATTGTTGCTGTCAGCAACAGTATGCTCTTGGTAAGAAAAAACATGAATACAACTACAATTTCCATCAAACAAATGTTCGTTAATTTTTGTTGGTCTTACCAAATTGCGTACAACTGAATCAACATTTTAAAAACAAAAAAATAAATAAATCAAATTAAGGGAGACCTTTATGTTCAGTTTAACTAGCTGGTTTAAGAACAAAGAAATGCCTCTTTTCAATGAGGACAATCTGAAGACCCTCTCCCAACCAGAAAAAAAAAATCTAAAATTCCATAGAACTGGAATTCTAGATTTAGTATGACTGATTGCATGAGACATGAATAAATTACACTTCTTTACAAGAGCCAAGTGGAATAGAATTTATTATTGAATCCAGTTGCTAAGGACTTAAGAAACTAAATACCCACATAACTCCTATACCTTAGATATTTCAAGAGAAACCTGGAATCTAAGACAGCTACAAATAAGAAATATGGCGACTAAATCATAGAACATCACTCAATTTTATGGTGGGATTTACAATATGAGGAAAGAACTAACTGATTTGTTGGAGGGTTAGGGGATGGATATGGAAAGGTATGCACAGTTAAACCACAGATCTTAAGGGAAAAAATTGCTTCAATTAGTTCTCTTTTGCTAAGATGAAATGAAAATAAAAACCAGATGTAAAAATGGCACCCATGTGATATTATTCACATTACAGCCATAGTAGTAATATGCCATTCTTCCTTCTGAATGTGACCACATGCTTTGTCTTACACTAAGGAAATCAGATACGTAAAAGCCAAATTCTGCTTTTAAAATATTGCCATAAACTTAAGAGCCAGGCCAAGGTATCCTCTGAGAATATCCTAATCAGCAAGCCCAAAAGGAAAAAAAGATTTCTTAACTGCTCCTTTCACAGCAACTTCCTTAATCCCTGAGTCACATCTCTGGAGCCTCTCAAATTATTCTGACTCGAGTACATTTATCATCCTAGGCTCACGCGCCTACCCACTTAGCCCCTTATAGTTGCTATATTCCATTAAGTCAGAAAGTCTGCACGTTTCAACTTGTTTGGGAAACTGTTTTCTTGACCAAAATAAAACAAAACCAAAAAAAAAAATCTCCAAAGGAATTTTTTAAATATCATGCCTTCAGCAAACAACCTCTCCTTTCTCTGTGCCCTTCCCCGCCAGTACACACTTTCTATACTTTCCTAAGATCAGTTTGCATATTGTGATACTTCTTTCACCGTATGGTCACTCCACAACTATCCTCCAGGATGCTACAAGCTGCTTAAAGGTTGGAGATGAAGCCACATGCCAATCGGACACTTGATGTCAGCCCCCACAGCATCTCCGGCAAAACAAGCAGGCATTCAATGAGGTTTTGACGGCCTGCGCAGGGACTGGGTAAGTGACCCAAATGCACGCAGGAGGCCTCAGGGCCTGCAATACAATACGGAGTCGTGAATACTGTGGCAAATGGGAGAACCCGTGCTCCACAGAAAGCTGCAGTTGTTACTCAGAGCAATCCTGTAATTTGCCGAGCAAGGATTCAGGTTTCAGGTTGCTGGACTCTCTACTTTCCCAAGAAAAACTAGAAATGTAGACATTTATATGAATTCACCCAATTCTGAAATGTCGCCTAAAAAAAAATTGTAAGCCCTATGCGGGCTAAAGGAAACCCATGTGTGAGTCAAATTTGCCATGCAGGCCACCAATTCTCAACCTCGTGCTGTATAATGGCGGTCTTCTCTGGGCCTCTGGCCCCTTCTGCCTCATTCACTAGTTCCTCATCCTCCTCCGGTCCCTCTCTTGTGGAACTGGACTTGCCTGATATTCCTTCTGGATGCGCTTTCTCTCGCTCCCTGGAAGCACCACAGCACTTTGCTTCTATAGCTTTCTGTTGTGCTCACCTATGTCGTCTTGTACCACATGTGTATAAAAGGAAAGGAAAGGTGCTCCTTAAGTCACTTATTATAGTAACATCATTGGTTGAGTTTTGTGTCAGACACGGTGCTTAGCACTTTACACAAATCAACTCAAACACCCTTTAAAAGAGCCCTAAAGAATGGTATTATTATTACTGGATAGTCAAGGAAACTAGGGTTCTGGGTGCTTCTAATTAATGCCCGAGGCCTCAAAGCTAGTCAGTGGAGGAGTCAGAACTCGAAGTGAGGCTTTTTGACTCCACAGTTCTACGTCCGCCTGCCTTGTCTGTCAGTGCCCTACAATTCCTACAGTGAGCACTTGATTAATATTGCAGAATCAGTTGCTGAAAAACAGAAATGCGTATTCCACTTGAAAGACATTCTTTCATAAGGAGCACAGAGGAAAAATTACTGATGAGTTAATGGTTTGCAGAAGGGTTAAAAATAAAAATAATGTGAATATGCACTATGAATATTTGTGGTTCAGCAACAGATTGGAGCACATTCATCAACTGCACAGATATGCAAGGTTGAACCAAGATACTTTTCAGTCTATTTATCCAAAAAGGATTCCAATCCAAAAATAATATCTGCAAAATAATTTGCCATGTCAGCATTTCTGGCTTGAAAATTCAGTGTGCAATGCTGGTTTTAGTTAGTAATGAGGAAATGCCAAGATGAAATTGAACAAAAGCTCAAAAGACAATTTTCTTTGCATGCAAGAACCATTAATTAATTCTTTTCATCAACTATGATGTTACATTTCTGTTTCTGCATCCAGCGGGAGTCCCAAGATGCAGTTTTCTCTTTTCTCTCTAACCATATGTTGTTTCACATAAAAACACATAATCTCAGTATGTGACAATCAAGTAATATACTGGTTTTCCCTTTTAGTATTTTTTAAATATTTTTCTGAACTATAAATGTGAACTCTGAAAATGTGATTTAAATGACAATGACAGAATCTTACCATAGTCACTAGTTAAGCCCTAACGGCTAAACAAATCTCTAAATTCTCAATCTCTCCTTAAAGAATAACCTTTGACTGCCATGAAAAAGGTTATTTTCTATCTATAGGATCATTACTCAGCTTTGAGATCTCAACTACCCTTGAAATCCAGTAACAATAACAACAACAAAATCAGTTGTAACACAAAAAGAACAAAGAGTATCCCTGAACAATTTTATTTCCCCATCTTGGATTCCTGCTTTTGGGAAATGACACCCAGTAACATAAATAAACGAGTGGCATAACTGGTGTCAAAGTCCTGGGGTACATTTGGGTGGGGCCAGAGATTCCAATTCTGTTTTCCAAGAACTCTTATCCCAATCCAGAAATGAGTGGTTTCCACCACCACCACCCTTGCTGTATAAAGGGCTCAGAAGCAGCTGTGCCTGGCCCTTGCGAACATAAGCTAAGGAAGCCGACCTGGCTCCATAAAGGTTTTGCCAGTGACCAAACTTTCTTTGGAACATCTTAACACCCCTCTTTTCCCTTGAAGCAGTTTCAAATGGCCCAAAGCCAGATCCCCAACCTTCAGTCGATGGCTTCGAGACTCACTATAAAGCAAAATTATTACCTATAGAACATTTATTTTTAAATCTTTTTTAGGACCAAAAAAGTCACATGCATCTAAGACTGTACAGAAACTGATTTGGTAAAATGCCTACAAAACTGGTAGAGGTAGAATAACAAAAGACCAGCCATTTTCTCTTTGGGTGAAAACTACTACCCGACCCCTAGCTAGATCTCATGAAGCACTGAGGGGAGAAAAATAGAATTTTACTTTTACAAAGTTGCCATTACTCTTCTGTTTTTCTACACAGAAAATTGTAAAAGAATATTTGAGAGAGCTAGCAAGAGAGGAAACACATACATTTCAAAATCCTCATAAGAGAGAAGCCATCAACAACGTAATGAGCCTCACTGCTTGATGTTAAATTAAAAGAAGAATCTGGCAGTGTAAGAGACAAGCAGTTGCCATTGCTGATACCTAGAACCAGAGAAATGAAGAGAAATAAGGCTGTCAAAGGACAAAAGAGCGCTTTATCAGTTTTCTTTCCTATCCTGTCTCCTGATCATGATCAAGAATTAGCTTAAATCAGGGTGCCTGGGTGGCTCAGTTGGTTAAGCGACTGCCTTCGGCTCAGGTCATGATCCTGGAGTCCCTGGATCGAGTCCCGCATCGGGCTCCCTGCTCGGCAGGGGGTCTGCTTCTCCCTCTGACCCTAACCCCTCTCATGTGCTCTCTCTCATTCTCTCTCTCTCAAATAAATAAATAAAATCTTTAAAAAAAAAAAAAAAGAATTAGCTTAAATCAGAAAGACATAATAACATGAAAATAAATATTTCCTAAGTGACCCCTCCCAGCAAATTACCAACTGAAAGAAAAATGAAGAGGAAGTGAAGTCACCAAAGAAAAATACACACAATACACACACTTTACTATTACTATCACTGCATTTGTAGTCATGGAAAAAACATTTGGGAAGAAACCTCTTCAGTTAACAAGCAGATTGTCAAATTCTGTGAACTAGCTTTAGCACACAAACCTGAACAGTATGTATGCTCTTAAATTAAATCTACCTGATCACTCTGGTTTTCAAGTGCTGGAGAAAAGCTGGAAGTTGTTGGTGAGGCTGCAGAAAGTTCTTGGAGCTTTGAGTCAATTTCAGCAAGCTGCTGGTGCTGGGTGATCGCAAGTGTGTATCCTTCTCCTGGGACCAGCCAGCCAGACTGATGGCCCTAAGAGGAAACAAGGGTCACCAGGTCATTCCCATGTTATGTTTTTCCAAAATACACCTTTCAGACTGCTACACCAATGCTCATCACACACACGCACACACCCCAAAACAATACCAAAAAAAAAAAAAAAACCCACAAAATTAACATTGGGATAGTGAAAGAAAAAAATTAAATAGTTTATGGTTTCATTATCTGCCAAATCTGTATAAAGTATATCCTATATTTTGTAGGTTTTTTCCCCTGTGGAATAAATCTCTTGGCCTCACAGTCTGGTTCTTACAGCATTCTCCTTTCTCCACTTTGAAAAAGTGGTTTGTGATACATTGAATAAGAAATCATGTTTACCCTATAATGGAAATGGTATTTCCAAGATTTGTCCCTGAAAGGTAACATAGGGTCTATAAATGCAGGTGTTTGGGTTTCATAAGTTTAACTGGTCATCTAACTCCTTATTCAGCTACCACTTGTTTCATAACGGGTTAAAACCCATTCATAACATTCATTCAAAAATCTTATACTGAGCACCCACTGTGCATAGGCATTACACTGGGCACTGGTGACTCGATATGAATCTCATAAGCTCTGCCCTCAAGGAGTTCTCAGTCTTTTTGCAGCAAAGATTTTAACAAGGTATGAAGAGTGCTGGTGAGCTCAAGGTGCCATGGGGACCAGGAAGGGCCAGCTAACCTTTGTGGACAGGAAGGAGCAGAGAGACAAAGTGGTTGGAGAAGGCTTCCTGGAGGAAATAATCAATCTTCATCACATCTTAATCAAGGAAAAAACATGATTGTCTATGCATTTTAAAACTGGAGCTGGTAGGGTGCCTGGGTGGCTCCGTTGGTTAATCATCCAACTCTTTCTTGATTTCAGCTCAGGTCATGGTCTCAGGGTTGTGGGATCGAGTGCCATGTTGGGCTCTGTGCTTAGCACAGAATCTGCTTGTCCCTCTTGCCTCTACTCCTCCCCCTGTGCACACATGCATGCTCTCTCTCTTTCTCTGTCTCTAAAATAAATAAATTAAATCTTTAAAACTGCAGCTAGTGAGGGCAAGACTGGAAGCAGCAAACCCAGTTAAGATGCAAAAGCCCAGGTGCCTGGGTGGCTCAGTCGGTTGGGCAGCCAAGTCTTGATTTGGGCTCAGGTCATGGTCTCAGGGTCCTGGGATCGAGCTCAAGGATTCTCTCTCTCTCTCTCTCTCCCCCCCCCGCCCCTCCCCCCACTCACATGCACGTGTGTGTGCTCTCTCTCTCTCAAATAAATAAATCTTTTAAAAAAAAAAAAAGAAACAAAAGCCATAATCTAGAACTAAAGTGATGAGCACCTAAACTAAGGAATACAGAACACAGGACAGATTGCAGAGATATTTAGGAAGTAGAATTTGCAGAATCTGGAGATAATTTGATAGAAGAGTGAAAGGAGGAGTAAGGATCAAAGATAAAAACCAAAATCTGGACTTTGAGAACTAGGGGTATAGTGGTCATATTGACCAAATGAGGGAATACTATAATAGGCTCAAGGAGGAAAATGATGAATTCTGTTTGGGACTTTTTGATATTCACAGATGTCTCTAGGATATCTACAGATTATGTTAGGTAGTTAAATATATTTGTCTGAAGTTCAAGATAGAGACCTAGATTGGAAATAAGTATTTTGGACTCACCCACATATCTACAGCGGCTCAAACCCTTGAACCATGGGA
This sequence comes from Mirounga angustirostris, assembly GCF_029215605.1. Lineage (NCBI taxonomy): Eukaryota > Metazoa > Chordata > Mammalia > Carnivora > Phocidae > Mirounga > Mirounga angustirostris. Next base: position 63,473,649 of record NW_026991717.1, on the reverse strand, counting down.
ATGGATGAGGTCACCAGAGAAACGTGTAATACAAGGACAGAAGAATCATGAAAACACAAAGAATAAAGGGACAAATGGAGGGCAAAGAAGTTTAAGAATTTCATACACATTGGTTTCATGACTCTAATACCAGGAATCAATCCCTAGGCAGTAACCAGAAGAGATACATGTAAAAATTTACACAACAATAATTACATGTCTCCCCCTGACCCCAGCATCCAATCTCCCTTCCTGTTTCAGTGAAACCAAACACTGCACGAGCCTTAGTAGGAGACAGGTCCCCACCAGACACCTCTTCTGCCCACCCACTGCCATCAGGAAGACAAGCAAATGACTTAGAATTAGCCAGGCAGAAGTCAACATCCTGGACTTTGACTCTTGAGGGAAAGAGAGAGATACAAAGATGCAGGGGAAGTGGGACAGTAATTAATGGTGACAGCAGTAACCTTGGGGACCTAGTCTTGGTACCAGTCAGGGTGGCAGCAGTGATCATCTAGTGGGGGTGTCTGGTGGCTATGATGCAGCCCTTAACCAGCCTGTTTCTAGGGAGTTTCTATAGCCATGTTTCTGGGTACCTTGATATCTGCCAAACTTCTCACCAAGTCTGTGGGCTATCCAACTCTCCCAATACATTTATTCTGTTTGTCTTTTTTTTCATTGAAGTCCATCTCTGTTTCTTGCAACCCAGAACACTGACTCATACGTTTTTGCTATGTCATTTATAGTAAAGAATAATTGCGAAAAATCCAAATGTCTAAAAACAGGGAAAAGTGAATAGATTGTAGTATATCCGTACAAGGATATGATATAGTAATAAACATTTTAAATACACTTGTGAGTTGGCATATGAAAGTTATTATATATCATTATAAAAAATAATATTTAATTAGTCACAAATAAGAAACTCCAATTAATTTTTCCTAAATAAAAGGGATATAAATACCGTATATCTAAATGAGAAATAATGAGTCACCAAAAAATGGAATCAATGACTAAATATTTGGTCGATAAATTTTAAATTTTTGTTTGAATGGAATTCTTTTTTAATGACACTGGAAATAAAAGAGCATGTCAGATTAAATTCAACAGAAATATAAATGTTTAATGCACTATTCTGCCACAGAGGGAAATTATATGTAATATGTAGTAGATGGTATCATGTTTTTCCATCTAGCACCTTCTAGAGTGGGTCCTGCCTTGTTAATTTACAAAATTTTAGAGAATAGTTAATTACTAAAGTTAAAAATATATATACATTTTAATGTATTTTAAGAAATTGAGGGTTAGCAGCACCAGATCAGATATAGGATACTGAACTGAATCCTCTAACTATGAGAGGAAAAGGAGGTGAAGTTAAGAAAACAAAATAAATCTAGGGACACCTGAGTGGCTCAGTCAGTTGAGCATCTGCCTTTGGCTTGGGTCATGATCCCAGGGTCCTGGGACCAAGTCCCACGTCCAACTCCCCACTCGGTGGGGGAGCCTGCCTCTCCCTCTCCCTCTGCCTGCCACTCCAACTGCTTGTGCTCTCTCTCTCTGTCAAATAAATAAATAAAATCTTTAAAAAAAAAAAAAAGAGGGGCGCCTGGGTGGCTCAGTCTGTCTTTGGCTCAGGTCATGATCCCAGGGTCCTGGGATCCAGCCCTGCATCGGGCTCCCTGCTCAGCAGGAACCTGCTTCTCCCTCTCCCACTCCCCCTACTTGTGTTCCCTCTCTCGCTGTGTCTCTCTCTGTCTGTCAAATAAATAAATAAATCTTTTAAAAAATAAAAATTTAAAAATTTAAAAAAAGAAAACAAAATAAATCTAATCAATGAAATATCAAATAAGATGTCAAAAAAAAGGGGCGCCTGGGTGGCTCAGTTGGTTAAGCGACTGCCTTCGGCTCAGGTCATGATCCTGGAGTCCCGGGATCGAGTCCCGCATCGGGCTCCCTGCTCGGCGGGGAGTCTGCTTCTCCCTCTGACCCTCCTCCCTCTCATGCTCTCTGTCTCTCATTCTCTCTGTCTCAAATAAATAAATAAAATCTTTAAAAAAAAAAAAAAAAGATGTCAAAAAAAGGTCCAAACACTGTCAGTAGTCATAATAAATTTGAATAAATTAAATATCCTCATTAAAAGATTAAGAATAAGGAAATAATAACAAAACATAAAGAAACAAACACATAACAGCAACAACAAAAATCCAACTATATGGTATTTGTAAACAATCTACCTAAAAATCAAAGTAAATGATAGAAAAGAGTTTAAAATAAAGAGAGGGACAAGACACAAATACTAACAAAAATAATACATAAAAGGCGATATTTAATAACAAAAATTCACTGTTAAATCCTTCCTGGGTAGATCTACCCATGCCCTAGTTTGGAACCCAGAGAATCAGTGGCTAACAGTTTACCTAACTTCATAATTAATAACAAAACCAGGAATGAGAAGCAGGTCCCTTAAGTCTTACTGTTAATTAAAAAAAAAAAAAAAAAAGTCTTACTGTTATCTTAGCTTTTGTTAACAAAATAATTTACCATAAATTCTAAAGCTAAAGTATTTCCAAATTCTGTGGGAAGTTAGCAGTTTGCCTTACCTACTTCTCGCCCCTGCTTCAGAGAACACACCAGATGTTCTGAGGCCTGGCTATCTATCCTCTGCCTTGTCAGGGGGTCTCCCTGGGCATCTCGCCAACCCCAGACATAGCAACACCTTCCTAAGTTCCTAGACACAGCCCCTGCTGGGCCTGCAACCTCTCAGGAAAGAATATTTCGAGGTTGTAGTCTGTGAGGTTCTGTAGATTTGCCTGTGGTTTGGGGTGAGGGCGGCAGGTAGCAACTTTGTTTGCCTACACAGAACTTTTTTAAATGAAATAAGTTGTCAACATTTAAAAGAGGAGTATTTCCCATAAAAATCTGAATTTCTAACTTCTCTACATTGGAGGATCAGCCCTGGGCTGAGATTTCCATGCTGCAGCCGCCAGCTGAGGTGGAATGTGGGCCGCCGAGAACTGGCACGCCTTCCCCCACTGGCCACAGGTCCTGTTGCTCACACCAGCTTGTGTCCCTACAGCAAAAACGACCCTCTGCCCCTACATATCTGAGGCCAGTCTAGATGCAGAACCCGAGACAGGGATTCTTGTTTAAGTGACTTATTGAGGGAGCGCCCTCAGAAGAAGCGGTGTGAGGGAAGCAGGCGAGGACAAGGGAAACACAACCAGGCAAGTTTCGTGGTCTCAGCTGAGGCCCGGATGAGCCCTGGGGAAGCTCTGGGGGGGACACTGCACCACAGAGCCAAGCCCGTCTTGAGTGGGGAGGGGGTGGGAGTGGAGAGGGGGTGCTATCCGAGGCTGTTGGGCTCCCAGGTAGCCCATGGCCATGCTCCAGGGAAGGAGGCAGCTGTGCAGCCTCGGCCCAGGGCAGGCGGAGGGAGGCACAGAAGGTACCAGGTAAAAGGGATCTGGGCGGGATGCCAGCAGCCTTCACCCCATCGTGCCTCTATTAAACATGTGGAAATAAAACTAGATGACAGGGCTAGGTGCTTCAAGGTACCCAGGAGAATGCATTTCTTTGTGTAAGTAAAGGATATTGCTGTAAGTTAGTACGCAAACAAGGGCAAATGCTAAACACTGCACTGCTCATCTGACCTGCCCGTGCCCTATACACACTCACACTTGAACCCTGGACTGTATGCTGTTCCCCTCCTTGGACTCTTCAGGGACCTGAATGCTCAAGGGTGGGAGCAGGATGGTGTTCTTTAGGGTTACTGAAGACGACACCAAAATATCCTGGAGCCAGCTTAGGGATAATAAGAAATGTCCAAAATAAAAGGACACAGAGAAACAGATTTATATGTCATCAGTGACTAAGCACTATTACATCTCAAACAGAGGTTCTTACTGTGATAGCTAATGTGTAGTCACTCTTTTTTTTTTTTTAAAGATTTTATTTATTTATTTGACAGAGAGAGATAACAAGAGCAGGAACACAAGCAGGGGGAGTGGGAGAGGGAGAAGCAGGCTTCCCACGGAGCAGGGAGCCCGATGTGGGACTCGATCCCAGGACCCTGGGATCATGACCTGAGCCGAAGGCAGACGCTTAACAACTGAGCCACCCAGGTGCTCTAATGTGTAGTCACTCTTACAGTGACATCAGATAATCCTCTGAGAGTCAAAAACAGATTGACCAAGAATAAATCTGAAAAATTCAATAAACATAAATTTGTAAAACAGGATTTTTTAAATCAGAAAATATTGTCCCAGAATTTAAAAATTTACTGCAAATTTGTGCAAATGAGCCAATAACATGATAAAAAATAAAAAGTAAGGAAGAACAAATATTGTGAAAATGTCTATGCTACCTAGAGCAATCTACACATTTAATGCAATCCCTATCAAAATACCATCCACTTTTTTCAAAGAAATGGAACAAATAATCCTAAAATTTGTATGGAACCAGAAAAGACCCCAAATGGCCAGAGGAATGTTGAGAAAGAAAAGCAAATCTGGTGGCATCACAATTCCGGACTTCCAGCTCTATTACAAAGCTGTCATCATCAAGACAGTATGGTACTGGCACAAAAACAGACACATAGATCAATGGAACAGAATAGAGAGCCCAGAAATGGACCCTCAACTCTATGGTCAACTCATCTTTGACAAAGCAGGAAAGAATGTCCAATGGAAAAAAGACAGTCTCTTCAACAAACGGTGTTGGGAAAATTGGACAGCCACATGCAGAAGAATAAAACTGGACCATTTCCTTATACCACACACAAAAATAGACTCCAAATGGATGAAAGACCTAAATGTGAGACAGGAGTCCATCTAAATCCTAGAGGAGATCACAGGCAGCAACCTCTTTGACTTCAGCCACAGCAACTTCTTCCTAGAAACATCGCCAAAGGCAAAGGAAGCAAGGGCAAAAATGAACTATTGGGACTTCATCAAGATAAAAAGCTTTTGCACAGCAAAGGAGACAGTCAACAAAACCAAAAGACAGCTGACAGAATGGGAGAAGATATTTGCAAATGATATATCAGATAAAGGGCTAGTATCCAAAATCTATAAAGAACTTATCAAACTCAACACCCAAAGAACAAATGATCCAATCAAGAAATGGGCAGAAGACATGAACAGATATTTTTCCAAAGAAGACATCCAAATGGCCAACCGACACATGAAAAAGTGCTCAACGTCGCTCAGCAACAGGGAAATATAAATCAAAACCTCAATGAGATACTGCTTCACACCAGCCAGAATGGCTAAAGTTAACAAGTCAGGAAACCACAGATGTTGGCGAGGATGCGGAGAAAGGGGAATCCTCCTACACTGTTGGTGGGAACGCAAGCTGGTGCAGCCACTCTGGAAAACAGTATGGAGGTTTCTCAAAAAGTTGAAAATAGAGCTACCCTATGACCCAGGAATTGCACTACTGGGTATTTACCCCAAAGATACAAATGTAGTGATCTGAAGGGGTACATGCACCCCAATGTTTATAGCAGCAATGTCCACAATAGCCAAACTATGGAAAGAGCCAAGATGTCTATCAACAGATGAATGGATAAAGAAGATGTGGTATATATATACACAATGGAATATTATGCAGCCATCAAAAAAAATGAAATCTTGGGGCACCTGGGTGGCTCAGACAGTTAAGCGTCTGCCTTTGGCTCAGGTCATGATCTCAGGGTCCTGGGATCGAGCCCCGCATCGGACTCCTTGCTCAGCAGGGAGTCTGCTTCTCCCTCTTTCTCTGCTGTTCCCCCTGCTTGTGCTCTCTCTCTCTGTCAAAAATAAATAAAATCTTTAAAAAAAAAAAAAACGAAATCTTGCCATTTGCAACGACGTGGATGGAACTAGAGGGTATTATGCTAAGCGAAATAAGTCAATCAGAGAAAGACAAGTATCATATGATTTCACTGATATGAGGAATTTGAGAAACAAGACAGAGGATCATAGGGGAAGGGAGGAAAAAATGACACAAGACAAAATCAGAGAGGGAGACAAACCATAAGAGACTCTTAATCTCAGGAAACAAACAGGGTTGCTGGAGTGGTGAGGGGTGGGAGGGATGGGGTGGCTGGGTGATGGACACTGGGAAGGGTATGTGCTATGGTGAGCACTGTGAATTGTGTAAGCCTGTTGAATCACAGACCTGTACCTCTGAAACAAATAATACATGATATGTTAAAAAAAAAGAAGATAGCAGGAAGGGAAAAATGAAGGGGGGGAAATCGGAGGGGTAGACGAACCATGAGAGACGATGGACTCTGAAAAACAAACTGAGGGTTCTAGAGGGGAGGGGGGTGGGAGGATGGGTTGGCCTGGTGATGGGTATTAAAGAGTGCACTTTCTGCATGGAGCACTGGGTGTTATATGCAAACAATGAATCATGGAGCACTACATCAAAAACTAATGATATAATGTATGGTGACTAACATAATAGAATAAAATTAATTTAAAAAAATAAGTAAATAATCGGGTGCCTGGGTGGCTCAGTCATTAAGTGTCTGCCTTCGGCTCAGGTCATGGTCCTGGGGTCCTGGGATCGAGCCCCACATCAGCAGGGAGACTGCTTCTCCTTCTCCCACTCCCCCTGCTTGTGTTCCCTCTCCTGCTGTGTCTCTCTCTGTCAAATAAATAAATAAATCTTTTTAAAAAAATTTTTTAATAATTAATTAAAAAATTTTTAAAAACCAATGATGTAATGTATGGTGACTAACATAACATAAAATGAAAAAAAAAACCAGAAGAATGTATAAAAAAGATGTGGTATATGTACACAATGGAATATTATGCAGCCATCAAAAAATGAAATCTTGCCATTTGCAACGACGTGGATGGAACTAGAGGGTATTATGCTAAGTGAAATAAGTCAATCAGAGAAAGACAATTATCATATGATCTCACTGATATGAGGAATTTGAGAAACAAAACAGAGGATCATAGGGGAAGGGAGGGAAAAATGAAACAAGACAAAATCAGAGAGGGAGACAAACCATAAGAGACTCTTAATCTCAGGAAACAAACAGGGTTGCTGGAGTGGTGAGGGGTGGGAGGGATGGGGTGGCTGGGTGATGGACACTGGGAAGGGTATGTGCTATGGTGAGCACTGTGAATTGTGTAAGACTGATGAATCATAGACCTGTATCCCTGGAACAAATAATACATTATATGTTAATTAAAAAAATAAAGAAAACATAAGTAAGAAGTGTAGTCTCCCATCCAAGTACTAACCTGGCCCAACCCTGCTTAGCTTCCAAGATCAGACAAGATTGGGCATGTTTTTGCAGTGGCTGGAGGTGGAGAGTATTATGCTAAGTGAAATAAATCAGTGAGAAAAAGACAAATACCTTATTAATCACTCATAGGTGGGATTTAAGAAACAAAACAAATGAACATTGCAGGGAGAGGCAAATCATAAAACAGACTCTTAACAATGGAGAACAAACTGAGGGTTGATGGGGGGATGGTTTAAATAGGTGATGGGGATTAAGGAGGGCACGTGCTGTGATGAGCACCGGGTATTGGATGTTGTATGTACGTGATGAATCACTAAGGCCTATACCTGAAACTAATATTACATGCTGTGTTAACTAACTGGAATTTAAATAAAAAATTGAAACTACAAAAAAAAAAGAAGAAGAAGAAGAAGTGTAGAGGTCATTGAATATCGAAGCTTACATACCTCAGGACAGGACAGCCCCGAATCTCTGTCATCTAAGTCCTTCAAAAGTTCAGTCAGCCTTTTCCTCTCTCTGTCAACCATAACCACTGGCTTTCCTGAATCCTTGGCCAACTACGGAATGTATTAATAAAAAACAGTAAATAAGACAATTCATAGTTCAGGAAAATAAAAATGGGAACTGAGGCTTTTATAGCACAGATACACTAAGGTAAAATCTGTGGGATTAGGCATTTTTCATTTTTGAGGTAGTTTTCTTTTAGGCCAAATTGTTGCTGTAAGTCCATTCTCCAAGTAAAGATACTCCTACTATAAGCAGACCTTCATGTTAGCCATTTCAACAAACATTTTATTTAAAATATAAAATAAAACAAACATGGGCAGTTTGCAATCCTCTTTTTATATAATATTTATCAATGTAATAACGTATTTGCTGAGGTATTTGGGAGGAATCTCCTTGCCACTTCCTACGTGACATGGATCTAGTGAATGAAATTGCTTTTATTTTTTTTTGATCTGTGATTTTGTTTTTAATTATTTGAAGTCTTATCACATAATTTTCAAATTTGTGCTGATGGTATATTTCCTCAACTTTAATCCTTGTAATGAGTTGGTAAAAGCACCATAACCAATCATGCATATGTGGTAATTCTATAGTTATGTTTTCAAAAAGCTGTTTAAAAGACAATCCTGGGGCGCCTGGGTGGCTCAGTTGGTTAAGCGACTGCCTTCCGCTCAGGTCATGATCCTGGAGTCCCGGGATCGAGTCCCGCATTGGGCTCCCTGCTTGGCAGGGAGTCTGCTTCTCCCCCTGACCCTCCTCCCTCTCATGCTCTCTGTCTCTCATTCTCTCTCTCTCTCAAATAAATAAATAAAATCTTTAAAAAAAAAAAAAAAGACAATCCTGAATTATAACTTCCTCTGACTTAGTGAAGAATTCACAAGCCAAGGTTTGCTACTGTATCCTGTCACAATGAATTCTAAAAGTATCTGATGTTATAGATCATCAATAAAATGCAAGAAGTGTTAAATATTCTTGGTTTAATATTATATATTAACCACATGAAAATGGCTTTCACTAAGCAAAAGGCAACATTTTAGATGCAGGGAATTTTAATTAAATTGGCAGAGTTAAGACCAAAAAGAGAGGGGCGCCTGGGTGGCTCAGTCAGTTGAACGTCTGCCTTTGGCTCAGGTCATGATCCTGGAGTCCCGGGATCGAGCCCCACATCAGGCTCCCTGCTCGGCAGGGGGTCTGCTTCTCCCTCTGCCCCTCACCCTGCTTGTGTTCTCTCTCTCTCTCAAATAAATAAAATCTTTATAAAAAAAGACCAAAAAGAGGGCGCCTGGGTGGCTCAGTCGTTAAGCGTCTGCCTTCAGCTCAGGTCATGATCCCAGGGTCCTGGGATCGAGTCCCACATCGGGCTCCCTGCTCTGCGGGAAGCCTGGTTCTCCCTCTCCCACTCCCCCTGCTTGTGTTCCTGCTCTCGCTGTCTCTCTCTGTCAAATAAATAAAATCTTTAAAAAAAAAAAAAAAAAGACCAAAAAGAGAAAGTGGACATTGCCAGCTTATCTTCAGTCCTTGCCTTTAACAAGCTAATGAACACGATGTGAAACACAGCGGAGTCTTGCTGTTCTGTGAGATAGTGAAGGGATTTCCTCAGTATTTAAATAAACCTAACAGTTATATAAATCTCAATAGAAAACCCATCTCCTCCAGGTTTAGGGATGGCATTTACCATCTCTGTGAAAAGCTGAACATTACCAGTCGATTCCAATCATCTTTCTAGAAGGGGAAAACAGTGACAGCACTGGCTGAACCAGAATTACTATCGAAGTTCAAAAAGCTGATCATATGCATTTAACCACAAGCCAATCTTATTTCAATCAGGACTGTCCAAAAGAAATATCCCATCAGCCATTCATGATCTGATTCTGGTGTATGAGATCATTCTAAATACGGTACACAGAGAAGAAGTCATGAGACATTCTTGTTTTGCAAGGCAGTGGCCAACTGATGTGCCTTAGAAGCTATCGAGTCTGCCCGTTTTCCCCTGTCTTCCTAATGCCAGTGAAGATTGGTTTTGTTCCAGGGATGTGCTTCTTGAGATTCTCCAAATACTCCATCGGTGTCTCCTCTCCCCAAGTGCTGCCTTTGTTCTTGTTGGCATCCAGGTAAGAAAATCCAGGGGCCTGCCCTGTGTTTCACCCAAACAGACCACGGAGATTTGGCCCAGTCTCGTGCTTCTCTCCCTTTCCCACCATATGGCACTAGGCACGCTTTGGAACAAAACTCTTCTTGTCCTTCTCAACATCACCCATTTCAAAATTGCTCTCCCATCGCACCCAAAATGAAGGTGCCCGCTTGCAAGCCAGATGTCCCACTCTCTCCTAAATGAACTTGCTTTTAAATTTCAAGACTGTCATAGCAGGACTTTGAAAAAGAGTCAGCTACTATTGTTAAAAGGGGAAGAGGGAGAGTCATGGTGGGGCAGCTGTCTGTGTCAGCAAGAACCTGGCTATGAGAAAAACGCTATCGCTCTTGAAAAAATGAAATAAATCAACATGGGCCAGTGCAAAGAGACAGATCAAGTTGGAGAGGGTTTCCTTCAGATCAGAGAAACATGAAGAGAGAAAAGTGAGAGTCCCAGAGGCCAGTTCTGGCAGCAGCACGTTGATCCATGAATCCAATCTGCCTGGAAATGACGTGCCAACTGTGGAAGGAGAATCAGGCTTGAACTGGGAGGAATTATATAACCCTCTCCTCTTGTGAATAACTTCACACTCACCTAGTAACTCATCTAGTAACTGCCCGGGTGGTTTGTCACAAGCCTTCTGTCCACTGCACCTACATTTCTTGTTGTAAATTAGTTAATCAGCATTCTGGTCTAATAGAGGAGCCCCTTTGCCCTGGGTTAGTCTGCCTTGAGGACATACCAAGTCAGGCTGTAGGATCTGAAAGACCAAGGTTGAGCCCCTGAAGCAGGGAGCTAATCAAGGCAAGTGACAAGTGACAGGCTTCCTGGAGGCTCAGCTGGAGGGGGCAAGGGGCAGACAACCCGTTGGCCTCTCCAGCTCTGCCAGGAGAATATTCCATGCAAACTTCTAAATGCACCATCTATAAACTCAGTCTCATGACTTTAAAAAGCCAATTTTACTAATATGCAATTTAAAATCTGGGAAACACTGTCTGAAGCTATTATCTAAATAAATGTGTTTCAAACTGCAGGAACCAGATTCATTTCTGGTTAGTGAAATAAACATACTGAATCGCAGCTAGCTTTTTTAAAAGGGGTAGAATAAGATAGGATGGAATAAAAAATAGTGAAGTTAGGTACTGGTCCATAAAACTTTTCTTTCAGTTATATATACTATTTCAATTACATATACATGAATCATGATCAAAAAAGTGTTTAAAGACCGTGAACACAACTATTTTCATTTTCATAACTCATTTAATCCCACATTCTGATTTCTAAATTTCTAAGTACATACCTCAATGTTTCGCATAATAAAATCCTGGCTGTGTTTACCCCTGAGCTCAGTCTTTTCTGTATCTGAAAAAGGTTTCTTTTCTGCTTTGATCAATGACTCGTTTCCTCCCACATCATAGGTAAAATCTAATATTAAAAAAGTTCAAAGTTTTTCATAATTATAATTGTCCATTATACTAAAATTTTAAATTTAAGCATACATTAAATATATATATATTAAATATATAAGAAATAAAGCAAACATTAAAATATATAAGCATACATTAAAATATATAAGAAATAAAACACATATAGAATAACTTCTAAATTCCAAATCCAGAAACCTAATATATAGGGAGATTTATTCTTACGGAAAAAGATGTGATACACACACACACACACACACACACACAGACACTAGAATATTACTCAGCCATAAAAAAGAGAAAGATCTTGCCATTTGTGACAACATGGATAAACCTAGAGGGTATTATGCTAAGTGAAATGAGTCAGACTGAGGAAGACAATTACCATATGATTTCACTCATAGGTGGAATCTAAAAAGCAAAAGAAATGGATAAATAAGGAAACAAAAGGCAGAATCATACCTATAGGGTGGGGGGATGGGTTAGCCCGGTGATGGGCATTAAGGAGGGCACATATTACATGGAGCACTGGGTGTTATACGCAAATAATGAATCGTGGAGCACTCCATCAAAAACTAATGATGTAATGTATGGTGACTAACATAACATAAAAAAAAAAAAAAAAGAATCATACCTATAAATACAGAGAGCAAAACAATGGTTGCCAGAGGGGAGAAGTTTGAGGAGATGGGCCAAAAGGGTGAAGGGGAGTGGCACACCCAGGCTTCCAGTTAGGGAATGAATAAGTCACGGGGATGAAAGGCACAGCATAAGGAACATAGTCAGTGGTATTGTAATAGTGTTGCACGGTAACAGAGGGGAGCTACACTTGTGGTGAGCATAGATTACCGTGTAAACTCGCTGAGTCACTATGTTGTAACCTGAAATTAGTGTAAAATGTGTGTCAACTATACTCCAATGAAGCTCATTAATTAATACAGTATATTTTATCTCAGTTTTTATATGAAACAAAATTTTCCCTAAAGACTAGAGTCATTTCCTGCTCTTCTATTAATATGCCATTACCCTCTCTGAACAGTAACTTTTTGTTCAAACCTGTCTTTAAAGCAAAGTCTGGGCACAAGGGTCCTGGATGTTCGACATCCCATCTGCACAAACCCTGAGAGCTCATCTCAGTTTGTCACTTTTCTCAACCTTTGTAAAGAGGCCTGAGTCAACTTCTGAGGTGTTCAGACCCTGGGTGCTCAAAACAAGGGTAAGAAAAATACTTATGGACTCTTATTCCCTTTATTATATATCTTGTTTTCACTGTGGTCACGTTTAAAGCATTTAAAACAAGATCATGTGACCGCTTCTTTAAAGCTCTGAAAACAGGCATAAAGAAGAGTCTTCTTAAACGACAAATGGAGTCCACCCTACAAAAGAGGATAAATTACCACATTAAAATCCAAAAGGGAAAAACAGCAGCCAGTAGCTCAATCCAGACAAGGTTTACTTAAAAGTTATCTTTGTTTTATAAAAGAGGGTATGTCAATAAGAAGGATTAAGGGAGCTAGTCAGTTGGTATATTTATAGCTAGTTACCAAAGATTCAATACAAATTTAATAATTAAAGAATATATTTTGATAATAATTGCTGGAAAGGACCAGGAAAAGGGTAAGATCTCTGGATTTAAATTCTTTTCAAAAAAAATAAATTTGAGTAAGAATGAAGTTTCACTCAAATTTAAGTTACAAGTTTCTAGGCAAATCAATCTGTATTTTATCACTGGGATCTTATTTATTTGATCAATAACTTTTTTTTAAGGTTTTATTTATTTATTCATGAGAGACACACAGAGAGAGAGGCAGAGGCAGAGGGAGAAGCAGGCTCCCCAGGGAACAGGGAGCCTGATGTGGGACTCGATCCCAGGACCCCGGGATCAGGACCTGAGCCAAAGGCAGATGCCTAACCATCTGAACCACTCAGGCACCCAATCAATAAAGTTTTTTAATCAACTACCAGTAGTTAAAGTATGAGGTTTTTTTTGGTGAGTGGCCTCCTCAGATATAAAATATGCAACTTTCTCCCATAATCGAAGTTGTGTATAGTCTTTTAAGTTGAAATGTGAGGTTTACTCATTCAGTTTAAGTTTCATATACTCCTAAATAATACAACATTAAAATAACTCAAATTTGGGCGCCTGGGTGGCTCAGTTGGTTAAGCGACTGCCTTCGGCTCAGGTCATGATCCTGGAGTCCCAGGATCGAGTCCCGCATCGGGATCCCTGCTCAGCAGGGAGTCTGCTTCTCCCTCCCTCCCCCCTCTCATGCTCTCTCTCTATCTCATTCTCTCTCTCAAATAAATAAATAAAATCTTTAAAAAAATATATTAAAATAACTCAAATTAGGGGCGCCTGGGTGGCTCAGTCATGTAAGCGTCTGCCTTCGGCTCAGGTCATGATCCCGGAGTTCTGGGATCGAGCCCCGCATCGGGCTCCCTGCTCCGCGGGAAGCCTGCTTCTCCCTCTCCCACTCCCCCTGCTTGTGTTCCCTCTCTTGCTGTGTCTCTCCCTGTCAAATAAATAAATAAAATCTTAAAAATAAATAAATAAATAAATAAATAAATAAATAAATAAATAAATAAATAAATAAAATAACTCAAATTATATGCATTCATGTCTACATTTATAATAGTCTCTTAAATTGTAGTCGTCTGGTCAGAACTGTCTCACTAGAACTGTCTTCTCCTCTCCACCCTGGTGGTGACCAACAGTAGAAGTGGCCACGTTCCTATATTAACCCCAACCCTTGCTGGGTTGGATGAGTTGGTTGGACCAGCGGCAGGTGCCTAACCCAAGCTGGATCAGTTGTTGTCTTCTCTGCAATTTCAAAATTGAGTCTCCCTCTCAATGACTAACCACAGAATTTGCTCTTGGGAATCAAAAAAGCTGTCTACCTCCAGGATTATTTCCATAAATTTTCTTTTTTGCTTAAGCTAGTTTTCTATTACTTGAAACCAGCTTTTCTTTAACTCTTTATTACATAAAATTTAAATATCCAAAAGTAGAAAGAATGGTATCATAAACCTTCAACAACTAACTTCAACAATGATTAACTTGTGACCAATCTTGTTTCATCTAGAACCTTAACCTACTTTCACCTACCTCTGGATTAAATCACATCAAATTATTTCATCTGTGAATATTTCTGTGTATAGCTAGTATTTTCTTGTGACAATATGCAAAATCACACAAATCGAAACATACCTTGATTGACATTCTGTATACGGTTTTCATATTCTTCTGGAGGGACTTGAGTGTGAAACACTGAGAAAAAGGTGTCTTCATGCTCATAGCGAGAAGGATCTACTGATTTAAAAAATCACTTGTTCAAATACACAAAATAAGTAAGAAGTTGCCTACATGAATAGTTGTTTAAAAGGAAGATCCAACATCCTCTGCAATATTCCTCAATCCCCTCTACATACACATTTCTTAAGATGTCACTGCCAGGTAGAAATGATAATCATCTTTATACACATTAGCCGCTGAAATAAACAGCAGAAAATCAAGATAGTCAAGAAGCACTTCCCTAGGACTTCTATGCAAAGAGGATGTACAAAGTGTGTGCTAAAATACCACATTAACTCTCTGGAGTTAATGTATCCAAATTCCAACATTCATAATATAGAGAATATGCACACTGAATAACTTCGTGGGTTTTTTTTCTTTTGGATCCCCAAATAAAGATTTCAGATAAACACAAATAAAAGCATGTGTTTGAAAGAGAAAACCAGGAGACTCTTAGCAGTTAGCTTTCTTTCTTTGGGATAGCTTTGGGATTTATGCTCTTGGGCTAATACCCATAAAGAAATTAGGAAATTGTGTTTTTTCAACTCTTCTTGTTTCAATGTAATTTATTTTATTTTCTCCTTTTAGCTAATGTAGACACTGTATATCTGTAAGAAATAGACATAACATAAACAAGTATCCTTTTCTTTCAAGTCTCCATGTCTTAACATGAGAGACTCTGCCAGGTTGTGGCCCAGAACTGTTTTTGCTTCAGAAACATGACAAGCCTGGGGATATTATAGTATCCACCACCTGTCTCTGAAACAAACCTGGTTCAATCACCCTCTTAGAGATGATACAGGCAAAGGAAGTTGGCAGAAGATACATTCACCCCAACATACAAATATCACCCAATTCAAAACATACAATGTCTGAGGGTAAAAAGAAATGTATCGATTCCAATTCCCTAACTTAGAATTCAAAACAATGGAAAATCATTGGGATTGACCTTACAATGCTAATCCCACATGATCTTCGATGAGTTAATCTAGCAAATCAGTGGTGTAAACCTTGGGTGGAAGAGGGGTAAACTACTTTTGTGTAAAATACAGAAAGGTTTAAAGTTCTTTTCAAGTGGTAATATATTTATTTTTGATCCCATAATTCCTTTTTAATAGCAGTTTTACTCACTTTTATACCAAAACACCTAGAAAGACACAAAAATATGAAAATTTGCAATACTAAAAACTGTTACAGCAAGGTGATATTTGGAGATAATTTTAACCTAAGGGCTTTTCCCAGGCTAAAATGATTCTTGTGATCCTGTGACTCTTCAACAATGGTCTCAGTGGTATTCTGTACACTTAGTACCTCAGAGAGAAGGTGGGCACAGCCTAGAGCAAAGGCCTCATAGCTCAGCTTTGAGCTGAAAAGACAACAGTTCTGGGGCGCCTGGGTGGCTCAGTCAGTTAAGCGTCTGCCTTCGGCTGAGGTCATGATACCAGGGTCCTGGGATCGAGTCCCAAATTAGGCTCTCTGCTCAGCGGGGAGTTTGCTTCTCCCTCTCCCTCTGCCTGCCACTCTGCCTACTTGTGATCTCTCTCTCTTTCAAATAAATAAATAAAATCTTAAAAAAAAAAAAAAAGACAACAGTTTTGAAAGTCAGTTATTCAATTTCAGGAGCTTAACTCCACAAGAGAAAAAATAAAAAACATTTTCTGAATTTCCAAAGTCCTCCTTTAGAAAACTCTTCCTTACAATAAAAAAAAAAAAAAAAAAAAAAAGGAATTACTATAGAAGAAGTAATGAAATTAGAAAATAGTCATTGGGTAACCATCATAATAATAACTGATTCAGGTAAGAATCACCAATGGATGGTAAACGTAATGGATGAAAGTTTGAAGAATGACACAATAGCTTCAGAGTATCTCCCTGAAAGATGACTTACTCAGTACAAAAGGAAAACTAGTACCTTTACAGTGGAGAAACCTAGCAGACACCACCTTAACCAAGTGATCAAGGTTCACCTCACCAGTTATGTGACAATTTACATCATGCCCCTTCTGATAGGATCCATTGAGGACACAGTGGGAGTCCTGCCAAAAATGCATAACCTGAACCTAATTTTGTGGAAATAGAAACAAACGCAGATGGGGGAAGAGTCTACAAAATATCAAGCCTATAGTCTTCAAAAATGCCAATGTCATAAAACACAAAGAATGACTAAAGAGACATGACAACTAAGTGCAATATAATGGACTTTCTTTGGTTAGAAAGGATTTTAGTGGGACCGTTGGCAAAATATGAAGAAAGTCAGTAGATTGGACAATAGTATTGAATCAGTGCTAATTTCTTGACTTGTGTGTGTGTGCGCACGGGCACGTGTCCTTGTGTGAAGAGGGAGGCAGAGGGGAGACACATCTATACAGAGACAGAGACAGAGGAGGATGTGGCAATACGTTAACACTTGGAGAATCTGGATAAAGAGTTTTTGAAAATTCTTTGTGCTTTTCCTGAGACTTTAAGTCTGAAATTATACCAAAATTAAATTTAATAGGAAATTTTAAAAGATCCCTCTCCTCACTACAAATATTTATGTGGGGGCAAAAAAATCTCCCTTCAGAGAGCAAGAGTCAGAGTTTAAAGGACTGAGCACATTCTAAATAAGAGTCTTAAAAGAGAAAAATTGCAGGAAGGATTTAAGTTGTTTCATGCCACCTAAGGAAGAAATTAAAGCCCCATCCCAGACAGTGGAGAAGGATCTAGAAGAGCATCAAAGGAAATGAGTTTAGAGTAGACACAATGTGAGGCCGCTCCCTAGTATGCATTCCCTTGGAGGTAGTTGAAATCCTGAAAGTGGATTGAGACCCCCAAAGAAAAGGAGGAAACCCAGAGCAGAGTGGGCTCTGCCTCACTGCACACCTGCAACTCTGAAAGGAGACTCCACACACAGTGCTCCACACTTACATGTGATAGCAGCAAAGCAATGGCAGCGTGCCATGTTTAGAGACAGGGCCTGAAATTCATCTCCTGCTTTCTCAATCTCTTTCTCTCTCACACACACACACACCACAGTTCCTCATGGCTGGCCTATAGCGTGGAGATCCAGAAGGTCTCACCCCTGTGAACTACATGAAGCCCTCCCCCACTGCACATCATTATGCCAACCAAAAATACACATATCCAAATGTCCCCTAGGATTGAGAACCATTCTATTAGACTAATTTCAATAAATTCAAAATATCAAAGCAATATTATAAATTTCTATATTAGCTTTTAAAATATAGGGCTTATAAAAAATTCTGGAGAACAAGGGAAAGTCACCATGATTTTCCAAGTAACTATTAGATCAATAAGGAAATAAGTACGCAATAACAATGTGTAGAGAATAGTGATAACACCATGTACTAAAGAACGCACTTTAGAGATAAAGCTATATTCAGAAATAAATTCATAGCAATGATGCTTTTATCATATTTTTTTTAAAGTATATTCTTTTTTTTTTTTAAAGATTTTATTTATTTATTTGAGAGCGAGAATGAGAGAGAGAGAGAGAGAGCATGAGAGGGGGAGGGTCAGAGGGAGAAGCAGACTCCTCCCTGAGCAGGGAGCCTGATGCGGGACTCAATCCTGGGACTCCAGGATCATGACCTGAGCCGAAGGCAGTCGCTCAACCAACTGAGCCACCCAGGCGCCCCGCTTTTATCATATTTTTATAGACCAAATTGTATCCCTCCAAAATGTGTATGTTGAAGCCCTAACCTCCAGTGTGCCTGTGTTCGAAGACAGGGCCTTTAAGGAGGTACTTAAAGCTAAATAAGGTCACTGAGTGGGACCCTAATCTAATAGAATTTGTGGCCTTATAAGAAGAGGAAAAGACACCAGAGATCTCTTTATCCCTTTCCCCACTTCCCTTGGCACAGAGAAAAGGTCATGAGGACATGGAGAAGGTGGACATCTGCAAGCTGGGAAGAGAGACCTCACTAAAAAATCAATTTTCCAGCACCTTGATCTTGGACTTCAAACCTCCAGAGCTGTGAGAAAATAAATTTCTGCTGGTTAAGCCACCCAACCTGTGGTATTTTTTTTTTTATGGCAGCCCTAGAAGACTAATATACATATTTTAAGAGAAAATGAAATGAGCTTAACTAATTTAACTGAAGAAGCTAGAGAAAACAATAACAAGGTCAAGAAAAGAAGTAATAGGGGCACCTGGGCAGCTCAGTTGTTAAGCATCTGCCTTCGGCTCAGGTCATGATCCCAGGGTCCTGGAACTGAGACCAGCACTGGGCTCCCTGCTCAGCGGGAAGCCTGCTTCTCCCTCTCCCTCTCCCCCTGCTTGTGTTCCCTCTCTCACTATGTCTCTCTCTGTTGAATAAATAAATATTTTTTAAAAAAAGAAGAAGAAGAAAAGAAATAATAAAGAAATGAGCCAGAATGAGCAAAGAAATTCAAAACTGGCTCTTGAAGGTATAAAAAGAAAAATGTACAAGTGTAATTTTAAAAAAAGAAAACACTAATTGTAATCAAGATAACATGTTTTTGGTGAAAGAACACACAGATCACTGGAACAGAATAGGGAGTTCAGAAATAGATCCACAAAAATATAGTGAACTGATTTTTTTTTTTAAAGATTTTATTTATTTATTTGAGAGAGAGAATGAGATAGAGAGCATGAGAGGGGGGAGGGTCAGAGAGAGAGGCAGACTCCCTGCTGAGCAGGGAGCCCGACGTGGGACTCGATCCCAGGACTCTGGGATCATGACCTGAGCCAAAGGCAGTCGCTTAACCAACTGAGCCACCCAGGTGCCCTAGTGAACTGATCTTTAAGAAAACAGCAAAGGCACAGGGCTCTGGGTGGCTCAGTCGTTGGGCATCTGCCTTCAGCTCAGATCATGATCCCAGAGTCCTGGGATCAAGCCCTGCGTCCAGCTGCTTGCTCAGTGGGGAGCCTGCTTCTCCCTCTCTCACTCCCCCTGCTTGTGTTCCCTCTCTCTCTGTGTCTCTCTCTCTGTCAAATAAATAAATAAAATCCTTTTTTAAAAAAAGAGCAAAGTCAATTCAGTGGAGAGAGGATGATCTCTTTAATATAGTACTGGAATAACTGGATGTCCATATGCAAAAAAAGAAAGGAAGGAAAGGAGGGAGAAAGGGAGGCAAATCTAGACAGAGACCTTACACTTTTCACAAATACTAATTCAACTAAATGTAAAATGCAAAACTATAAAACTTCTAAAAGAAAACATAGGAGAAAAATCCATGTGCTCTGGGGTTTGGTGATGAGTTTTCATATACAACATCAAAAGCATGATCCATGGGGCGCCTGGGTGGCTCAGTCGGTTAAGCGACTGCCTTCAGCTGAGGTCATGATCCCAGGGTCCTGGGATCAAGTCCCACATTGGGCTCCCTGCTCCGCGGGAAGCCTGCTTCTCCCTCTCCCACTCCCCCTGCTTGGGTTCCCTCTCTCGCTGTGTCTCTCTCTGTCAAATAAATAAATAAAATCTTTAAAAAAAAAAAAAAAGCATGATCCATGAAAGAACAAAATTGATATACTGAACTTTATTAAAATTAAAAATTTCTGGGGGCGCCTGGGTGGCTCAGTTGGTTAAGCGACTGCCTTCGGCTCAGGTCATGATCTCGGGGTCCTGGGATCGAGCCCCGCATCGGGCTCCCTGCTCGGTGGGAGGCCTGCTTCTCCCTCTCCCACTCCCCCTGCTTGTGTTCCTGCTCTCGCTGTCTCTGTCTCTGTCAAATAAATAAATAAAATCTTTAAAAAAAAAAAAATTAAAAATTTCTGCTCTACAAAAGACACTGTAAAGAGAACAAAAAGACAAGCCACAGGACGGAAGAAAATATTTACAAAACACATATCTGATAAAGGGTTTGTATCCAAAATATACAAAGCGCTTAAAACTTAGTAAGAAAACAATCCAATTTTTTTAAATGGGCAAGAGATCTGAATAGACAACTCACTAAAGAAAATATACAGAGAGCAAATGAGCACCTGAAAAGATAGTCAATATGATTTGCCATTAGGGAATTGCAAATACAAATTAAAACAACAATGAGATACCACTGTATACCTATTAGAATGGCTAAAATCCAGAAAACAATACCAATTGCTGCCAAGAATGCAAAGCAACAGGAACTCTCATTCTTCGCTTGTGGGAATACAAAATGGTACAGCCAATTTGAAAGACAGGCAGTTTCTTACAAAGTTAAACAGTCTTCCCATATGTTCTAGCAATCCTGCTCCTAGATATGTATCTAAGCAAACTGAAAAATTTATGTCCACAAAAAAACCTACATAAAATGTTTAAAGCAGCTTTATTCATAATCACCAAAAACTGGAAGCAGTCAAGATACCTTTCAATAGCTGAAGGTATACACAAACTATGGTACATCCATAGAATGAAATATCATTCAGTGACAAAAAGAAAGCAGCTATGAAGCCACAGAAAGATACTGATGAATCTTAAAGGCATATTGCTAAGTGAAAGAACCTAATCTGAAAAGGCTACATAGGATATAGTTCCAATTATATAACATTCCGGAAAAGGCAAACTATAGAGACAGTTAAAAGATCAGAAGCGTCTAGGGGTGCCTTGATTCTAGGACTCAGGTAGGAAATATACAAGCTGGGGAGGCAAAAAAAAAAAAGGAAATATACAAGCCGAGTCTGGTGCATCCTTTAGTGCCAGAAAGTAAGGAAGTGCTCAATGACAACAAAACAAAACTCACAATGTTGGAGGTACATCAAAGGGACACAGGGGTGGGGTGGACCCTGGGTGGCTTGGGGGACCCTGGGTGGCTCAGTCAGTTGAGCATCCAACTCTTGATTTCAGAATCAGCTCAGGTCATGATCTCAGGGTTGTGAGATCGAGTTCCCTCTACCTCTGCCCCTTCCTAAAAAAAAAAGGGACACAGCAGCCAACTGAAAAAGCTCCCAATGACCAAAACTGGAAAAATTTGAGCAGCAAAATAAAGGGATATTAGATTACTATAATCCAATGTATAAAATAAATACCCACAAGTCTATACTGATATAAAAAGTGATTGAATAAATACATGGGAAGAGGGGCGCCTGGGTGGCTCAGTCGTTAAGTGTCTGCCTTCAGCTCAGGTCATGATCCCAGGGTCCTGGGATCGAGCCCTGCATCGGGCCACCTGCTCAGAGGGAAGCCTGCTTCTCCCTCTCTCACTCCCCCTGCTTGTGTTCCCTCTCTTGCTGTGTCTCTCTCTGCCAAATAAATAAATAAAATATTTAAAAATACATAAACACATGGGAAGAATAGACAAATCTCCAGCAGAATAATTCAAAATAATTTATGTAAATACCCCGCCTTCAAGGAGGTGAAGCCTTAACTCCCCACTTTTCAAGGATGGGCTGCACATAGTAACTTCCTTCCAGAGACAGGATGGAAAAGGGGAAAAATTGAAGAACTTTACAGTGGAGAAATCTAACAAACACCTCCTCAGTCAGGTGATTGATGTTGACATCCACATTGATAAGTTATGTGGATAGTATGATGTGATGGAATGGAAATGGCACTTTAACTTTGTAGTCTTCCACCCAAGAACATACAACCCTCATCAAATCATAAGAAAAACATGGAGGGGCGCCTGGGTGGCTCAGTCGGTTGGGCATCTGCCTTCGGCTCAGGTCATGATCTCAGGGTCCTGGGATAAAGCCCCGCATCGGGCTCCCTGCTCCGCGGGAAGCCTGCTTCTCCCTCTCCCATTCCCCCTACTTGTGTTCCCTCTCTCCCGTGTCTCTCTCTGTCAAATAAATAAATAAAATCTTAAAAAAAAGAAAAAGAAAAACATGGATAAATCACAGATGCTGGAAATTCTGCAAGATACCTAATGAGTACTCCTCATAACTGCCAAAGTCATCAAATGTCTGAGAAAGTGCACAGCCAAGAGTGGCCTAGGGAAACATGAGGACGCATATACTAATGTAATGTGGTATCCAGGATGGCACCCTGGAACAGAAAAAAAAAAAGGGTAAAAACTAAAAGTCCGAAGAAAGTGTAGGCTTTAGTTAATATTAATGTATCAATCGGCGCCTGGGTGGTTCAGTCGGTTAAGCGTCTGCCTTCGGCTGAGGTCATGATACCAGGGTCCTGGGATCGAGCCCCATATCAGGCTCCCTGCTTGCCAGGGAGTCTGCTTCTCCCTCTCCCTCTGCCTGCCGCTCCCCCTGCTTGTGCTTACTCTGTCTCTCTCTGTCTCCCTCTGTCAAATGAATAAATAAAATCTTTAAAAATAATAATAATGTACTAATATCGGTTCATTAATTATAACAAATGTATCATACTATACTAATAATAGGGGAAACTGGTTGCAGATATACGGGAAATCACTATGCTATTGTCCTAATTTCTCTGTAAATCTAAAACTGTGCTTAAAAAAAGTTAACTTAAAAAAAAACTTTTAGATTGAAAAGAGAAGGAAAACAGGAATGAAATCAGAAATAAGAAATGTGGCACAATAAACAATAAAGAGAATTCTTCTTTTAAAATACTATATGAAATTTTATTAGTAAAATGTTCAATCTTGGTAAAATGGATGCTTTGAAATCTCACCGACATGGATGTATTGCCAGAATTGACTCAGAAGACTAGAAAACTGAAATATAATAGTAAATATGAAAGAAGCTGAGAAAAGAGTCAGAGAATTGCCTCCAAGAAATTATTTGAACCAGATGGCTTTTCCAGTGAAATCTTTCAAGTTTTTAGGGAACAGATAATCCCCACATTATATAAACTATTTCAAAGCATAAAAATAAATGAACAGCGAGCCCCAACCATTTTATGAAGTTAACATCGCCTAACAAAGCATACACACACACCCTCCCAATCCCACCTCTGCCGTCAACACCAGAACATACATGTATGTAGGCAAACACGTGCGCGCGCACACACACACACACACACACAGCAGATCTCACTTATAAATATAAATGCAAAAGTTCTGAGTAAATTCAGCCATTCAAATCTGGTACTAAATTAAAAGAATAATCCTTCATAACCAAGAAATATTGACCCAAGAATAAAACTCATTTAGTATTTAAATTATTGATTTTAGGGGCGCCTGGGTGCCTCAGTTGGTTAAGCGTCTGCCTTCAGCTCGGGTCATGGTCCTGGGATCCTGGGATCTGAGCCCCACATCGGGCTCCCTGCTCAGCGGAGAGGCTGCTTCTCCCTCTCCCTCTGCTGCCCCGCCCCCCCCGACTAATGCTCTCTCTCTCTCTCTCTCTCTCTCTCTCACTCTCGCTTGCTCACTCTCTCTCAAGTAAATAAATAAAATCTTTTAAAATAAATAAATATATATATTGATTTTAAAACATTAAATAAGTTTGTCTAGAAAAACTTGATGATAGTTTAAATAGATAATGAAATGCATTCATAAATTTCAACACTAAGTCTTTATAAAATTCTCAGAATAGAAATAATTATTGAAAAGGACACAAAAATTAACATTATTTCCAGGTGATCATAAACTAACAAGACTCAAAGAAAGCAACTAAAGATAATTAGAATTAATAAGATAATTTAATTACAGCTGAGGCCCAGAAGAGATCAATGTTCCAGCTCAAGTGGTCAAGCAGAGAGGGCAAATCCTCCCTTATTTCACCTTTTAGTTCTATTCAGATCTTCAACAGATCGGATGGTGCCCACCCACACTGGGGAGGGTAATGCATGCCACTCAGCCCACCAATTCAAATGCTGTCTCTTCTGGAAACACCCTCAAAGACACACCCAGAAATAATGCTTACCCAGACATCTAGGCATCCCACGATCCAGTCAAGGTGACAGATAAAATTAACCATCATGAAGTCTGGATGGATGATGAAACCATTAACCCAGATAGAGGAAAACACACAGAGGGAGAAACAGATTTCAACAATGAGAAGTAAGGGAGAAGAGAGAAGAAAAAGAGGAGAGCTGGCATGGAATAATGACACCAGTAAAAATGCTACTAGTCTGTGACTGGCCAACTGTGCTAGATGCTAGAGGTCAAGTAGGATAAAAACTGAGGGTTCGAATTTAAGAGGACTCCTGAGGAAGCAGTTTCTGTAGTGTGAAAGGAGAAGACACAGACCACTAAAGAGTTGAGAAGTAAATGGAAGTTGACCAGGTAGCCCCAGTAGGTGTGGACTGTTCTTTCAAGAAGTCTGACTTTTAAGAAGAGGGAAAGGAAATGGGACCTGTTTGGGAGTAGGGTGAAGAACTGAGGGAGGAGGTTTTATTTGTATGTTTGGCTGGTTTGATGGCTCTTTCTGTTTTAGGACCAGAAGATTCAAACATAGTAAGCTGAAGGGAAGGAGACAGAGGACAGACAGAAGCTCTAGGTGAGACACAGAATGATGGATGGGTCAGGAGCCAGGGGCGGAGTGAAGGGGATGGGATGTCGCTGACCTTGGCCTTGGAGAACAGCACCTTCCCTCAATCTAAGGTAAGAAAGATGGGGGATGGAGGAGAACAGAGGGCAGTTTAGAGACATAAGGAAAGAATGTGGAAGGGATTCCCACCCAGGTGGTTGTTTTCTCTGGACAGTAGGCAGGCAGGAGTGAAGGACTTGCAGAAGACAAGAGGTTAAACACACAGCAAGTATTTGGAATAGCCACTTTGGAGAATGCAAAAGACATTGCTAGGTAATATTAAGACTGTAACAGAGGTTAAAAACCAAAAATCCTTAACCTCCTGGTTACCACAATTGATTTTCTCCCTCAATCTTCTGCAAATCAGAGCTGAAAGAAACTACCATATTTTCTTAGAATATTCAATCTTAACATCCACGAGCAGAAGTGGCATATACCTGAATTTCACAGAAAAGCACTTTCAAAGAGGTATTTTCAGATCATTAGAAGCCTGGTTGATTAAGATTCTGCTGTGTTGTGCCTACATACACTTACAAATTTAGAGCTGGAAACAGAGAGGCCAATGTGACAAAAGAAAAAGGAGTAACTTCCATCAAAAACACTGATGATGAACAATTCTATCATTAGATGTGTTTGCCTCAGAGAGTACAGAATTCTGTCTCCACTCATCAGAGAAATGCTAAAAACTAAGGGAAAACTCCTGGTAGGGTAAGGAGTTTTGATTTTCACCAGATTTCTCTATAAAAACTTAAAAGTGGCCCCTCAAAATGGGGTGGAAAGACTTTTAAAATATTTCTAGCAAGTGCAATCTTGTCTACCTCAGCATCTCAATAGTTAAACTCGAGGTTATTAACTCTGCATTATCAACTCAAAATGTGGTTTAAAAAAATCAATTTAATGTGGTTTTTATCTTTCTCTTGGTGTCAAGGCCCCACTCGTGTTTATACCTATCAATAAAACTAAATATATAACTCAAAAACCAGTATCTTTTGTTTTGCTGTTGGTTCTTTGTGATGTTAGAAGGGGCTGGGATGTATTTTGTGTCTGAGGAGCTGGCTGGAAATTGCCATTGTGCCACCAGCCCAAAGTCCCTCACATTACTCTTAAAAAAAAGGTTAAGCAAGTGACGGGGGAGAGATTAGGAAGAATATTCATCCTAAGAATTTCTCCTTTTTAAAAATTTTAAAGGGAAAAGAGGCAGAAGGGAGATTTGGGTATGTTTGTAGATACGTGTTTAAAGTTCAAGTCTAAAAAATTTTTTTTAATTCAAAAAATAAAGTTCAAGTCTAAATAAGTCTGGCTCTAAATTCTTCCACTCTTTTTAAAGTGCATATTTTAACCAGATGCTGCCACCTACTGGATAATTTACAGGGTTTTGTGCTTTCCTGGTAACAAAAAGTTATGGAGGGGAACAGGGTAACAGATTTCTGTTTTCATAAGCCTTATAGAAACATTTTACCTTAAAACTTATAGCTATATATAGGCTTGATCAAAATAATTGTTTGTTTCAATTTTATACTTTTAATTAAGAAGGGTAGCCAAAGTTCAGTGAATAACATGGGAAAGAAATTAGTCTCAGAACGGAACAAACATAAGTAGTTTCACACCATTTTATAATATGCGACTATGTTGCAATAGGAGGAATTGGAGACTAAAATCACTGCTATGTGGTCAAATTGGACTCTTATATTTCTATTCATTTATACATACAGTGAAAATCGTCTGCTAATAATACCTTTCTTAGACTGAAGATTCCAAAAGTCTCCTCTTTGGGAATGAAGTAATAACTATGTTATGTCAAATGTAAAGAAAAAATGTGTAATTAGCCTAATAATGTAGTCCAAAGTAAATATCTCCTTTGGTTTTTAAGATATTTAGAAATCAGATATGTGTGACTGTTAAAAATACGCCTATGATACAAAAAACCAGCAGGAAATTTCACTAAGGAATTTGCCTTCTCTAAAAGACCAGTCACAAAAAAAAAAAAAACAAAAAGAATTTACTTAAATCTGCAGAACCAGGAACACAATAACATTGTCTCTTCCCTTGGGCACACCGGTCCAACGTGAACTACAGACAGCAGTGAGAGTGAAAAGCAACAGACATCTGGTTCACCTAACAGTATCTATTATTCCCATTCCTTTTCCATTGACCCTACTTTTACATCTTATCTGCTCTGAGCACAATAAACACTGCCAATACATAATAATTGACTAAGAATTCAAAATCCAAAAATTGAAACTCTAACATGATCATATTTAAACCGGTGGTTCTCCCTGAACATAGGTTTCGAGTCCCTGGTAACTCCAGCTTTCAGCTCATGAAGCCCAACTGATTTCCACGTTAGAACATTAGTGCTAATCTAACATTACTGCAAATGTCTGCAGGGCTTATAGTAGTCGCGTGACTCCAAAGCTACAACAGGGAGCTCGACAGGTTTAAGCCAAATAAACATGGCATGAGCTTTAAAAGGGAAGTGTAGGGGCGCCTGGGTGGCTCAGCCGTTAAGCGTCTGCCTTCGGCTCAGGTCATGATCCCAGGGTCCTGGGATTGAGCCCTGCATCGGGCTCCCTGCTCCATGGGAAGCCAGCTTCTCCCTCTCCAGCTCCTGCTGCTTGTGTTCCCTCTCTCTGTCAAGTAAATAAATAAAATCTTAAAAAAATAGAAGTAAAGTGTATTTGATAGTTCTGGTTTGATTTTGAAGAAAAGACAACTGAAAACAAAAGTCTTGCCCTGCAGGGCCAAAAGTTCATTCGGTAGTGAACTCTATGCCTGAAAAGGTTAATGTCAAAAAGCCACCATGGATCCCCTGTCTCAAAGTCATGGATCCCCTGCTCCAGAGTCAACCACAGGAGGTAGGTACGGCTTCTTAGAAACGCATCATCCATTAGAGAAATCAACATTTAGCCCCAGCTTCCTGAAATACAGAGGCTCAGATACTGTCATATCCAGAATTATATTCCTGACACTGTCCATGTTCTTTATTTGGAAAAACGAATGCAGTCTTAGTTCTATGAAGATACAGAATTACCGACAGACATGAAAGAAAATATAAGAAATCGTACTTTTCAAGACAGATTATCTTCATACAGCAGCCTTCAGACATTTAAGTTAGTAAAATAGCATTCTATAAGCTGTAAGTTTCAAGGTGCTTTGCGGTCTTTTTTCTTAAATAATGGACTCCCTGCTAAACAACTCTCAAAGAGAAAAAATAGGCTTGAGAAAAACACGTTATTCCAAAAAACCTTTTGAAAAAGACAATATACCTGCCCTAATAAAATGTGCAGGCAGAAATATTAACGGAAGAGAATAGAAAATTTGGAAAGAGACCCAATCAGTGCATGATAAAGTTAACATTTCAAATAAGTGAGGAAATGATGATTATCCAATAAAAGGTCCTGAGATAACTAGTGTTAATATCAAAAACAAATGGAGACTGGGGCACCTTGGTGCTCAGTCGGTTAAGTAGCCAACTCTTGATTTCAGCTGAGGTCATGATCTCAGCATCCTGGGATGGAGCCCTACATCAGGCTCCACACTCAGTGGGGAGTCTGCTTGAGATTCTCTCTCTCCCTCTCCCCCTGCCCCTGCTCGTGCCCATGCTTGCTCACTCTCCCTTTCTCTCTCTCTCTCAAATTTAAAAAAAAAGGGTTGCCTGGGTAGCTCAGTGGGTTAAGAGTCTGCCTTTGGCTCAGGTCATGATCCCAGGGTCCTGGAATTGAGCCCTGCACTGGGCTCCCTGCTCAGCAGGGAGCCTGATTCTCCCTCTCCCTCTGCTTCTCCCCTGCTTGTACTCTTTCACTCTGTCAAATAAATAAAATTTTATTAATTTAATTTAATTTAATTTAAAAAACAAATGGAGACAAGCCTTAAAAATTATCTGAGCAGACAAAACCAGTTTAGTCATACAAACAAACCCTAATTTAACTTATTTTGCAAGGCTAACTTGACCTGGGTCATCTCTTGCTTACGTCTCTGGAAATCATAAGCAAAACCTCAAGTGTTTTCAAAAATTGATATGAAGTAAACATTACCCCTGAGCCTCATTCCATGTTTTGGCTTTAGTGTTCCCAGTTTGCAAGCTGCCTTTTTGATGTGTGCACAATAAACTTTTACTAATTACTATTTTGGTGATTCATTGATTTTATTTCTGTTATTTATGATCTTTTGATGCTAGCTAACAAATTGGGGGAAAAAACCCACCAAATCAACTCTCTACTTCATGTATCACAACAAAATGAGTTCTAAGCAGATTAACATTTTAATTTTTTTCATAAAAAATAACTATACTAAAGGAAAACACAGGTACATTTTTTAAAAAAGATTTTATTTACTTTAGAGAGTGAGCGAGAGAGAGCACAAGCCAGGGGAGGGGTAGAGGGGGAAGCACACTCCCCGCTGAGCAGGGAGCCTAATGTGGGACTCAATCATGGGATCGAGGATCATGATCTGAGCTGAAGGCAGATACTTAACCAACTGAGCCACCCAGGCACCCAACACAGGTACATTTTTATGTCATCTTGTATTGGAAAAGACCTTTTTAAGCAGAGCAACAATGAAAAAAGAAATGAAATGACTGATTTAGCTAAATAAAAAAAAAATATTGGGATGCCTGGGTGGCTCAGTCAGTTAAGCGTCTGCCTTTGGCTCAGGTCATGATCCCAGGGTCCTAGGATCGAGTCCCACATCTGGCTCCTTGCTCAGGGGGACATTACTTCTCCCTCTGCCTGCTACTCCCCCTGCTCGTGCTCTCTCTCTGTGTCTCTCTGACAAATAAATAAATAAAATCTTAAAAAATATACATTAAGTTTGGGAGAACAAGAAATACTATAAAACTAAAAATAATAAGTTAGAAAAAATGTTTTTGGTATTTATAATAGTCAAAGAATTACTATCCTTAATATGTAAAGTAGTCCTTCAAATCAATAAAAAGGAGCACCTCATTTTATAAAAGAACAAGTAATTCCCAAAATGGCTAAAAGAATAAATATTCAACCTCCTTAATTACCACAGAGATTCAAATTGTGATTTCATTTTAAATAAGTAAAGCTTTAAAACGACTATTAAATCCACTGTTGGGGTGCCTGGGTGGCTCAGTCGGTTAGCATCTGCCTTTGGCTCAGGTCATGATCCCAGGGTCCTGGGATGGAGCCCCACGTTGGGTTCCCTGCTCAGTGGGGAGTCTGCTTCTCCCTCTCCCTCTGCCTCCCCCCCCACCCAACCCCCCCATTCATGCTCTGACCCTTTACAGGATGGCTGGCTCTCCCCTGAATGAGCCTTCTAAGAAGAGAAACAGAAACTGCCAGTCCTCTTAATGGCTAGGGCTGGAACTGGTGTAGGATTACTTCTGCCGTAATCTATTGGTCAAAGTAGGCCAGCCCAGCCCAGCCTGAAAATACAGGAAGACATAGACTCCATCCCTCTATGAGGACTGGAATGAGCATACATAGAGGGAAGGAACTGATTGCAAACATCTTGGAAGCTAACTACCGCAGAGCTCTATTCTTACTGACAGCTAAAGGTGCTCATGAGATACAAATTAGAAAGCCGATTACAAAACACCATATATATAATTTGATCTAGTTTTTATTTTTAAAATATATGTGGTTATTTGCACTAAAAATGTCTCAAAAGATAAAGAGTAAGCAAAAATATTAATAATGATTCTCTCGGCAAGTTAAGAATTTAGGTGATTATTTTTTTTCTTCCTGTTTGCCAATATTTTCTAATAAAGATTACATATGTGTTACTTCTATAACAAAACAGAAGTAGAAAGTGAATGATCTATGATTTTAACAGGCAAATAGTTTTTGGTGTTTTAATTAGGATATACAAATGGTAAATTTCAACAAGGCCAATCTAAATACAGATCTACAAAGAGAAACTCAGACAGACTCATTTAAAAAAAAAAAAATCCTTAGTCATAGAAAGGGCAACCCAGATAGGCACCCACCTTCTTGGGGAGAAACATTTGGTGTATTCCAACCCCAAATCCCTCAGGCCCGAGCAGCTTCTGGGCTCTCAATGCTGGGTCCAGAGAGAAACAAACCTGAAGGAATTTCATTCATATCAAAGCTCATGCTAAACAGCTGCAGAAGTCTAAGTCAGGTTCTCGGGCTTCTACAATGTTGGACATTCACTTTGCAAAAGACAGATGGATCCGAGGATTCTCAGAGAAATCAGAGGCCCTTGCTCAGAGTCAGTGTTAGCCCCGAGCAGTACTGGAGAACCACTTACGTGATGTAAGTTAAAGGATTTCCAAAGTGTCCTGCCAAAACTTATCAACTGCTTCCCAATCCCTAAAATTTTCACCACTGTATAAGTAAGCTCAAGATTACATGACTCCATAATACCTCTATAGATGAAGAAGGAGGAAGAGAAGATAAAGGAGGAGGAGGATGAAAAGAAGGATCATAGATATACATAAACACAAGGTGAGAATGTAAAAATACGCACAATTAATTGGCTGGTCTCAAAAGCAATACTAGAAGAGAACAGGAAATAGGACAAATCAGATTTTTATCAAAGGGATTGCAGAAGCCTGAGTGGGACCCTCCATGGAAGGATTCTAGGCAGTTAGGAGACTGTCTACATCGACTGGGTGTCTAGAGGTATCTAAGAAGACAAGAAGTAAAGGCAAAGACACTTTGTCTTTTTGCCAATTTTACACTGCCCTGCCCCCACACCCTTGAGCAGACATAAACCCTAGAAACCTCTGAAACTTATCTACACTCAGGATAGTTCCATATAACCCTACCTAATGTAATCATTTCCCCTAAAGAACAATTAGGCTCAAAGAAAAAGGAAAAATAGCTGAACTGGGAATCTTTTTTTAATCCAAATAATCTATGAGATAAAAACAAAGACAAATTTTGGGCGCCTGGGTGGCTCAGTTGGTTAAGCGACTGCCTTCGGCTCAGGTCATGATCCTGGAATCCCAGGATCGAGTCCCACATCGGGCTCCCTGCTCGGCAGGGAGTCTGCTTCTCCCTCTGACCCTCTTCCCTCTCATGCTCTCTGTCTCTCATTCTCTCTCTCTCAAATAAATAAATAAAATCTTTAAAAAAAAAAAAAAAAAGACAAATTTTACTCACCGATAGTTTCTTCTGATGCAGCAGTCAAAGCTAGAAACTTTTTTGTATTTTCCATCTCCTCATTACTTTGCAAAGTTTCACTAGTTTTTGCAGACTAATAAAAGAGAAACAAGTTTAAACATGGAAAAAGAAGGCAACTATACTCATCAATATTTTTTAAAATTCCATGGATTCCAAACTGTGTACATACAAACAAGAAGGTTCAGGTCATTGTACTTCTTTAATTGGGAAATCTATTAGTGTTCTTGTTCCCACAAAATTCTA
Source organism: Mirounga angustirostris (assembly GCF_029215605.1). Lineage (NCBI taxonomy): Eukaryota > Metazoa > Chordata > Mammalia > Carnivora > Phocidae > Mirounga > Mirounga angustirostris. Next base: position 63,441,385 of record NW_026991717.1, on the reverse strand, counting down.
GCAAATAATATTCCCAAATAGAGTTAGAATATATGTTTATCATTACATAATAATTATCTTGCTTAAATCTTCTTTAGCTTCTGTTTAATATTTCTATAACTAATGAGTAACCTAAAGGTACATCATCAAATTACAGTTTCAGACATTTCAAGATTGATGCTGTATTTTATTATGGGTCCAGTTATCATTCTTTTTTTTTTTTTTTTTAAGATTTTTATCTATTTACTTGACAGAGAGAGACAAAGCGAGAGAGGGAACACAAGCAGGGGGAGTGGGAGAGGGAGAAGCAGGCCTCCTGCTGATCCGGGAGCCCAATGCAGGGCTCGATCCCAGGACCCTGGGATCATGACCTGAGCCGAAGGCAGACGCCTAACGACTGAGCCACCCAGGTGCCCCTCCAGTTATCATTCTTGTTTCTAAACAAGTAAAAATTTGCTTTGAGATTCAATAAGAGTAAATGATAGACTAATTTTGTCTGCTAAAATATACACAAATCATTTCTCTAGTTTAAAGCACTGCGTTTTGTATGGTGCTTTCTTTCTAGCCCGTGGTCTGCCTGGGAATCTTGTAAAAATGTATTCTTAAGGGCGCCTGGGTGGCTCAGTTGGTTAAGCGACTGCCTTCAGCTCAGCTCACGATCCCAGAGTCCTGGGATCGAGTCCCGCATCGGGCTCCCTGCTCCGCGGGAAGCCTGCTTCTCCCTCTCCACTCCCCCTGCTGTGTTCCCTCTTTCGCTGTGTCTCTCTCTGTCAAATAAATAAAATCTTAAAAAAAAAAATGTATTCTTAATTACTTCATTATTAATTCATATCATCGTCTAGGAAATTTCCTTGAAGTCAGTCAACTGATCAAGGAGGAATTTATCAAAAACAACCAATCTGTTTTTACAATACTCCTTACTTTAAAAGTGCTCTCCTTTAAGGGGCAAGGTTCAAATATGAGCCAATGGCCATACATCAAGTCAGCGCAAACATCTGGTCAACTTCCACCCCTCAATACTACAGAGAATAAAAGGTCCAAGAAGGCCAAGCAACATTAACAGAGCACTAGAAATGTATTGAGACAGAAGCAAATAGAGTATGGTCACAGACCACAAGCACTTTACAGCGTCTCAGAGATCAGCATATGACCAGCATATGAAACAGTGAACTCTCCACTCCCTGGTCACAAAAGTTTACTCAAATAATAATGGTCATCAGAGGGTTAAATGTTTGGTATAGTTATGTATTTATCTCCAAACTATAAGCTTGCTGAAGAAAAAGCAGACATACGTACTCGAACATAGGCACCACATCACTTTCTGTTCCAGAGATGGAGGAACCCCAGCCTGACACTGGGAAGAGAGGTCTACTGTGCTGTCATGGAAAACAAACAGGCCAATGCAGCGCCTGAAATCTGGAATGCTGCTAAGTTACCTTGTCCAGTTCCAGAGAACTATCTCCCTCGCCCACCCCCTCAATATGGACATACACACACCACTGTCCTACTTCCACAAAATAAATCAATAAAGGCAGACCACACTGATACGACCACAGTCCATGCTTTTCTTATTTATCTTAAAGGAAACTGTTTCTTCCTTGTCAGCATATGGTTAAACAATTCTTACCTTAAGTTCTTCCCACAGCTTTATTCTCATGTCTAGACCTTGCTTCTTAATTTCTTTTTCTCTATATTGTCTCTTCACCAATATCTTATCAAGCCTCTTCATCTTCTGAATGGCATCTTGAAGTTGAGAATCTAATTCTTTTAATTCGGGTTCATCTATATTGTGTTGAAAGTAGGAATGAGCTTGAAGTTTAGTACAACCATAAAGTTTTGTTTTGTGTTTACCATTTGTTCTTTCATTCAACAAATGTTTATGGCTCACGAGAATAACTAACATTGGTGTCATGTATCTTGATTTACAAAGTGCTTCCACATGTATTTTTTCATATAATTATCTAACAACCCTGTGAAATAGACATTTATCTCTGTTTTACAGTTGAAATAACTGGGTCTTTTCTTTTTTTCCCTTTTTAAAAATTTTTTAATTTAAGCATAATTGACACACACTGTTACATTAGTTTCAGGTGTACAACATGGTGATTTAAAACTCTATAACATGCCGTATGTTCACCAAAAGTATAGCTACCATCTGTCACCATATAATGCTATTACAATGCCATCGACTGGAAAAAAAATAAAACAATACCATTGACTGTATTCCCTATGCTGTGCCCTTTATTCCCATGACTTATTAATTCCATAACTGGAAGCCTATATTTCCCACTCCCCTTCACCCATTTTGCCCATCCCCCATACCCTTTTCTTTCTGACAACTATCACTTTTTTCTCTTTATTTATAGGTCTGATTCTGCTTTTTTGTTTGTTTATTCATTTTTGTTTTTTAGATTCCACATATAAGTAAAATCATATGGTATTTGTCTTTCTCAATCTGACTTATTTCAATTAGCATAATACCTTTTAGGTCCATCCATATTGTCACAAATGACAAGATTTCATCTTATTATGGCTGCCTAATATTCCATTGTGTGTGTGTGTGTGAATATATACCACATCTTCTTTAACCATTTATCTATCAATGGACACTTGAGTTGCTTCCATATCTTGGCTATGAAAGATGATAATCTGTCAATGAGCATAAATGCTCATATACTAATGATCTAACCTGGAGTCTCAGCCACTCCAGGTTAGATCATTAGAAATGGCATATTCTGTTAAGAAAGACCAAATTTTGCAACTTTTTTTTTATTATTTTTTTTTATTCTTATGTTAATCCCCATACATTACATCATTAGTTTTAGATGAAGTGTTCCATGATTCATTGTTTGTGCACAACACCCAGTGCTCCATGCAGAATGTGCCCTCCTCAATACCCACCACCAGGCTAACCCATCCTCCCACCCCACCCCCAGAACCCTGTTTGTTTTTCAGAGTCCATCGTCTCTCATGGTTCGCAAATTTTGCAACTTTTTAAAATCCAGAGAGTGCAGTGTGTTTCTCTATAATGTATATCACTTTCTCTTTAAGGAAAAGGAGACATTTCCAGAAGGGAATTAGCTTATCCAAAAAGAATACTGATCTTATTAATAAGGAGGCTCTGCAAACCTTATTGCCTATTTATTTCAAATGCAACAGCCTTTAGTTCTAGTTCCTCACTGCCAATCCTAACACTCTCAGCCTCCATATACATAGGTGGTCTATATGGCAGGAACTCATGCATGAAGGAACTCAGGCAGTTTTGAAACAGTATAAACAAGTACAGCATAAACTGGGCCAACAGCAGGGTGCCTGGGGTGGTTCAGTGGGTTGGACGTCTGAGTCTTGATTTTGACTTGGGTCATGATCTCAGGATCATGAGATCAAATCTGGGAGCTGGGCTCCACGCTCAGCATGGAGTCTGCTTGTCCCTCTCCCTCTGCTGCTCCCCCACTTATGCCCACACATGCACTCTCTCTCTCTCTCTCTCTCAAATAAATAAAATAAATTAAATCTTTAAACTGGGCCAACAGCAGGGACGCCTGGGTGGCTCAGTCGGTTAAGCAGCTGCCTTCAGCCCGGGTCATAATCCCGGGGTCCCAGGATCGAGTCCCACATCAGGCTCCTTGCTCAGCAGGGAGCCTGCTTCTCCCCCTCTCTCCCTCTGCTTGTGCTCTCTCTGTCAAATAAATAAAATCTTAAAAAAAAATAAAAATAAAAATAAACTGGGCCAACAGCTAATCTCAACTATAATGCCTCATTTCCTGATAACTGTGATCCTGAGGCTCCTGGGCCCAACTTTGAGAGCTAACCTCATCCCAGACATACTCTAAGTCAGCAGTTCTCAAAGTTTATGACCTCAGCTTCCCTTTATAGCCTTAAAAATTATTGAGAACCCAAAGTAGCTTTTGTTTATGTTACATCTATTGATAATTACCATTTTAGAAATCAAAACTGAAAAAAATATTTATTCATTTAAAAATGATGTTACTAGTAATTACATATTAACATAAATACAACATTTTTATGACAAATAACTATATACTCTAAAAAATTATTAAGAATGGCATTGTTTTAAATTTTTAATATCTAGCTTGATAGAAGACATCTAGATTCTCAAAAAAAAAAAAAGGCATCTAGATTCTCAAATCTGTTTGTACAATCTATTGCAATCTCTTGTTTCACTTAGAGTAATTGAAGAAAATTTGGCCTCATAAAGACATATACTTGGAAAGGGGAGGAGAAATGTAATAACTTTCTCAGATAATTGTGGATACTCTTCTTTGATACTACATCAAAATTCGACAAGGGGTAGTTTCTTAAAGAGTAGTTGTAATGAGAAATCTGTGACCATATCAGTGAGCTTTTTGTATTTGTTCTATTAAAACCCATGCATCTATCTTTCATGCTAAATGGATCTTTTACCCTGCACTGGTCATTTGGAAAATAGTGGTTCCTTGAATTATGCAGACCTCCAAAATGTTAACACATTTAATATTTAATATTTTAAAAAATCTCATTGGTTAGTTCTGTCATCAAATTTTACCAGAAAAGTCTAAGTATTGGAATGGCATACACAAGTTTTCCAAATTTCTAGTTTTCACTTGAAAGCCCAAATTTTATCGTTGACAAAAGATACTGTCAATTATTTTCCTTGAAGTAAAAGCCTCATTTCACCTTAAAAAAAAAAAAAAATGGCTGCCAAATACCCAAGTCTGAATGATAATAGTTTGTCTGTCAGTCATTCTTTCGCGTAAGAATGGCGTCCCATTAAAAAGTGGCCAGTTAGGGCGCCTGGGTGGCTCAGTCGTTAAGCGTCTGCCTTCAGCTCAGGTCATGATCCCAGGGTCCTGGGATCAAGCCCTGCATCGGGCTCCCTGTTCCGTGGGAAGCCTGCTTTTCCCTCTCCCACTCCCCCTGCTTGTGTTCCCTCTCTTGCTGTCTCTCTCCCTGTCAAATAAAAATTAAAAAAAAAAAAACAATCTTTAAAAAAAAAGAAAAGATCAAATGGGATTATCCCTAAGAAGCCATTTATAAATTACATAATACATTTTATTGCATAATTTAGTCATCAAAAAGATTGATAAATCATGTCATAAAATGCAGAAATACTTCCTACTTGATTAACGTAAAATGACCACAATAACAATTTTTTTTTTAAGATTTTATTTATTTATTTTGACAGAGAGAGACACAGCGAGAGAGGGAACACAAGCAGGGGGAGTGGGAGAGGGAGAAGCAGGCTTCCCACGGAGCAGGGAGCCCGATGCGGGGCTCGATCCCAGGACCCTGGGATCATGACCTGAGCCGAAGGCAGACGCTTAACGACTGAGCCACCCAGGCGCCCCCACAATAACAATTTTATTAAATGACATATTTCACTATTTTTTAAGTGTTTTTAAGGACTCAACATTATTGTAAATAAAGAACGGTGCTCACAAAGGTATGCCTCTTAACTATTATTTCTACATAGCAGATAAAAAACACATGTAACTCTAATATTTTAACTATAATATCTGTCATTGTCATTAACCAATCACCTAGTGATTATCCTACCTGAACATTCAGGGATTGTCTGATGGTGAATGAAGTTCAGATCTTCATCTGATCCATCCTCCGCCAATTTTGGTTTCTCAGAATCCTTTTCCCCTTTATCATCATCGTTTCTACTTTCCTCTGCATTACTGCTGTCTGAGTAGTTCTCTTTACCAGAGTTCAATTTGATTGCAGCATCAACCTAAATTATTTCCAAAGAAATAGTTTTCATAACTAGTATATTCTTTATTTTTTTTAAAGATTTTATTTATTCATTCGAGACACAGAGAGAGAGAGCACACGAGCAGGGGGAGAAGCAGAGGGAGAAGCAGGCTCCCCGCTGAGCAGGGAGCCGGACGTGGGGCTCGATCCCAGCACCCTGGAACCACAACCTGAGCCGAAGGCAGACGCTTAACCATCTGAGCCACCCAGGTGCCCCAATAATATATTCTTTAAAACTTTACATTTCTAGACTAGTTGAACAGCAGTGTATGTGTGTCCTCACATACTTACATTAGTGTTCAACTAGTCTAGAAATAGAACACTTTTTAATTGAATATAATTTAACTACACAACTAAATTTAGTAACATTTGCACCAAAGAGATATGCCCCATTCTCCAGCAATTTCCAGCAATGTGGAGAAGGGTCAGGAATCAGTCCCAAAAGGAACCATTGTCTGCCAGCTCTGGAGATGAGGCATGATGGTGCCTGCTCCCTGAGCTTACACTCGGATGGAGAGTCAGAGGTCTAGAGCTATGCTGTCCCATTCGAGGGCCACTAGCCATGTGTGGCTATTGAAGAGTTGAAAAGCCAAGAGTCTGAACAGAGATGTGTTTCTAATGAGATTCTTCAAGTCAGAACCCTGTGCTTTGGTGATTATTTTTATGCTATTCACAGTTTTTCTATTTCATTTTGGTTTCTTTTTCTATTTTAGCAAGGCTCATTTTGAAAACAGCAGTTGGGGGCAGCTGTGTTTTCCTGAGAGAACAAGAAAAGACACCCATGGCTGCATCAGGAAAAGAAACAGGGATCGTAGTGCCCTGACAGCTGCGAGTGGCAGTGAGAGTCACAGTGGAAGTGAATTCGGCCCAAGAGAGAGGCAAAACGTCAGAGAGAGAGAGAGAGTCAGCCGCTTCTGGGAGGAACACCTTTCCCCTCCCAATGGAGGAATCCAGCCTTTGGAGGGTTTTCTGTTCTCTCTGCACCCACGTGGTCAACTCTCAGCCACGGTAATCTGTGCCCCCTTGTGAATCGCCAGGGCAGAAGGGGCTGGTGTGGAGAATTAAGCTCCAGGGACACAGGGCTGCACGTGAGCATCTCTGTTCACCTGGACTAGGATGTAAGCCCCAGCAGAACTGAGCCGAGTCAGTGGGATAATCCTCAGAGCCAACATTTCCTGAGGAATTAATACCGGGCAGGCCCTGGGCTAAATACTTTCCACACTCTGCCTCATTCCCTGCTCACAGTGACGCTATGCTATAGACATGACTACGCTGATTTAACAAAGAAGAAAACAGAGCCAGTGTAGAATGAAACCAGTGGAGGCCTAACCTATAAACAAGCAAAACAATGCCTCCTCTGTGTAATCTTGGAGGTGTTAAAGAGGATGCCCTGTTCAAAAACACACTTCTGTGAAAGGCCGGGTTAAAGCCTTCTATGCCATGATACCCAGTAAATCCTTTAGGCTATATAGTTCTGTGAAAATGCTGAAATTGCTGGCAGAGATCACATGAGCCCTGTCGGTTATTTCTATCTTGGCATAAATGAATTTGGCCGCCCTTCCCCAGAGAATGGTTTTTATATAGGGGAATACAGAATATATAAAACATAACTAGATATTAGCAATATACTTGGATAATAACACACTTCAGGACACAAAAAGACCTTTCATATATATCATCCCATATGATCCTCTTAGAATGAGCAGGAAGAAATGAAGCAAAAAGATGAAACTGGAGAATAAAAGGCAAACTTTGCCCATTTTATAATTTTACCCATAGCTCCCCACTCCATTAGCACCAACCATCTTTAGTTTATTTGGAAATAAACTAAAAAGAGCTTCCAGAAATTAAAAATGTATCATTAACTTTAAAAATTCGATGGAGTGGCACCTCGGTGGCTCAGTCGTTAAGCGTCTGCCTTTGGCTCAGCTCATGATCCCAGGGTCCTGGGATTGAGCCCCACATCGGGCTCCCTGCTCAGCGGGAAGCCTGCTTCTCCCTCTCCCATTCCCCCTGCTTGTGTTCCCTCTCTCGCTATGTCTCTGTCAAACAAATAAATAAAATCTTTAAGAATAAATAAACAAATAATAAAAATTCGATGGATTAGGGATGCCTGGGGGGTTCAGATGGTTGGGCATTTGTTTTCGATTCAGGTCATGATCCCAGGCTCCTGAGATCAAACCCCACATCGGGCTCTCTGCTCATCGGTGAGCCTCCTTCTCCCTCTGCCTACCACTCCCCCTGCTTGTGTTCTCTCTACATATATATCAAATAAATAAATAAAATCTTTAAAAAAATAAAAAATAATAAAAATAAAAATTCAATGGATTAAAGAGTAGATTTGACATCGTGTAAGAAAGAATTCAAAAATTTAAAAATATGTGTTAAAAATTCCCAGGATAAAGCACAGAGAAAGAAATGAATAGAAAATATTAAAAAGAAGGTAAGAGACATAAAGTATAGAAGGGAAAATTTCAACAGACATTTAATATGACTTTCAGGATGATGCAAGGGAAAAAAAGGAGGCAATATTAGAAACATTTGAAAAACAATGGCTGAGAATTTTTCTTTTCTTTTTAAAGATTTTATTTATTTATTTATTTGACAGGGAGAGAGAGACAGCGAGAGAGGGAACACAAGCAGGGGGAGTGGGAGAGGGAAAAGCAGGCTTCCCGCTGAGCAGGGAGCCCGACGCGGGGCTCAATCCCAGGACCCTGGGGTCGTGAGCTGAGCCGAAGGCAGACGCTTAATGACTGAGCCACCCAGGCGCCCTGAGAATAGCTTTTTTAAAAAAAAAACTAACACTATCAACTGCTGGTGAAAATGCAGAGCACTGGAACTCTCATATTTCTCATGGGAACAGAAAACAGTTTTGCAGTTTCTTTTAGTTAAACATATACTTACCATACAACCCAGCAATCCAACTCCTAGGTATTTACCCAAGAAAAATAAAAAACTACTTCCCCCCAAAAAAATCAGTATACAAATATTAATAGCAGCTTTCTTCATAATCACCAAAACCTGCAAACAATCCAAATGTTCCTTAACATGTGAATGGATAAACAAACTGTGGAACACCCACACAATGGAACACCACTCATCAGTAAAAAGGAGTGAACTATTGATATATATAACAATACAGAGTCTCAAATGCACTGTGCCAACAGGCAAAGCCAGACTCAAAAGCTACATACTTTTTAATTCTATTCATATGACTCTCTGGAAAAAGAAAAACAATAGGTAGAGAATAGATCAGGAGTTTCCAGGATTAAGAGTAGGGGAAATTGAAATAGCCAAACTATGGAAAGAGCCCAGATGCCCATCAACAGATGAATGGATAAAGAACAGGTGATATATATATATACATACATACATACATACACACAGTGGAATATTATGCAGCCATCAAAAAATGAAATCTTACCATTTGCAACAACGTGGATGGAACTAGAGGATATTATGCTAAGCAAAGTAAGTCAGAGAAAGACAATTATCGTACGATTTCACTCATATGTGGAATTTAAGAAACAAAACACAGGCTCATAGGGGAAGAGAGAGAAAAATAAAATAATATGAAATCAGAGAGGGAGACAAACCATAACAGACTTAATCATAGAAAACAAATTGAGGGATGCTGGGGAGGAGGTCAGTGGGGGGATGGGATAACAGGGTGATGGGCATTAAGGAGGGTACGTGATGTAATGAGCATTGGGTGTTATATGTAACTGATGAATCACTGAACTGTACCTCTGAAATTAATAATACACTATGCATAATAATTAACACTAAAAAGTAGGAGAGACTGAATAAGGACAAAGGGGTAGCATGAAGAAATTTTTGAGGGGTGATAGAACTGTCCTATATCTTTATTGTGATGGTATCACTCTACACATTTCCCAAACTCATAACTGTACACTAAAAAGAGTAAATTTTGGGATGCCTGGGTGGCTTGGTTGGTTAAGCGTCTGACTTTGGCTTAGGTCATGATCTCAGGGTCCTGGGATCAAGCCCCACATTGGGCTCCTCACTCAGCGGAGATTCTGCTTGTCCCTCTGCCCCTCACCCCACTCATGCTCGTTCTCTCTCAAATAAATAAATAAAATCTTTTTTTAAAACAGATAAGTAAAAAACAAAAAAGTAATTTTACAGTATGTATATTTTTAAATTAGAAACAAGTCAATGAGGGCAACCCTCTTGGGTCCCCTCCCTCTTTGGGAGCTCTGTACTATCGCTTAATAAATGTTGCTTTGCTGCCCACCAAAAAAAAGAAAAAAGAAACAAGTCAATGAGATACAATGTTAATAAATAAGATTTAGTATCATAAAGTTAGAAACTCTCCAAATTAACCTATAAATTCAAAGCAATTTCAGTCAAAACCCCAAGAGCAATTTTCACAAGACTTGAAAAACCAATCTAATATACAGAAAGAACAAAAAGCCAAGAATAGCGAAGACGGTTCTAGAAAAAGAGTAAGATGGGGAGATACATCCTACCAGATATCAAAAATTATTACACAACTAACAAGAGTTAACACACAGTAATGATGCAGGATTAGATGAAACAAAACAGAGAGCTGAGCTAGACCTGGGATTTTAACAAGCTACTTATAGTTACACATCTGCACAAGATTTAGCCTGCAGACATGAAGTAGAAGCCATCTTCCCAAGCTCCTGATAGGAAGTTGGCAAGAAATACCAAAGGCAGTCATCTCTGTATGTCTAGTCACCAGTTTTGTAGTTCTGAGGGACTGGTGGCAGTGTAGAAGGCAGCTTTTTTATTTCGGTCACGGAGATGTAACCTACGAACCAACAATCCAAGGGAAGTCCCCTCCCATGATTTCCTTTCCCTCTGGCCGTCCACTGATTCTGAGAAACTGAACTTCTGGTATTCAATCCCCATCTGCTGGAAATGCCCAGAGTGCTTTCTATTTCCTGCACTAAATCATAACACTCTAAATATAGACTCTAGTCCAGAAATCAAAAGAATAAATGAGCATGGATTCATAAACTTGAAAAGATTTTTTTCACCATAAGGTTTCAAATTTTTGTTTGCCACAAGCTTAAAACAAATAGTCCCATACCGCTGACGGAAAAACTGATTTCTGGGGCACCTGGATGGCACAGTTGGTTAAGCATCTGACTCTTGGTTTCGGCTCAGGGTCGTGAGATGGAGCCCGGCATCTGGCTCCTACACTCAGTGGGGAGTCTGCTTGAGATTCCCTCTCCTTCATCCTCTGCCCCTCCTGCTAGTGCACTCTCTCTCTCGCTCTCTAAAATAAATTAATATTTTTAAAACAACTGATTCCTTAAAAAACATCAGGTTTAGATAATTTAGGAAAAGAAAAAGAGACTACTAAAGAAAAGAAAAGGAAGTCAGGCCAGGTAAGGTACCTACTAAATATATACCACATGGTCTTTGACCCAAACTTTTTTTTTTTTAATTACTGAACCTTTTTCATATTAAGAGTCAATGGCGGCATAGTAGATATTGGAATACAAAGATTTTTTATGAAAAAGAAAAATTTACAAATGAGCATTAGCAAAGTACAACCGTGAACAAATAAGCCATACTCCAAAAACAAAAACAAAAACAAAAGAGGGAGGGAGAGAAGGAGGTAAAGAAGAACACAGAATTTTCATATTAAATGATCTAAAGTAAAATCCGAGAAGAAATCTATGAGTGCTCCCAGAACATACCCTCTAAAGAGGAACCTTTAAGTGGGATATTAACAACAGCTTTGGTTTACCAAATGCTAGAGTTCAGGAGAAGGACTTGAAATCATTTCTAAACAGCAAAAGTACCTTGAAGGATGCTGGTTCCGGTGAGAGCACCTCCAAAGAAGTATTTGAACCTCTGCTCCCAGGACGTGTTCTTGAATTTGAGGCTGGTTTTGAAATTCCATCTAAGTTCCCCTTTATAATATCCATTGATATCCTGAAACAAACAAGAAATTAAAGCAAGTTATGACCTGTATGCTTACATGTGTCATTAGAGTTAGTGCGCAATTAACCCAGAATCTTTGTTAAATAAGGATTATATTGCCACCAAAGTCACAGTATCCTAATTTCACCAAAAGACGTCTGTGTCCAGGGATTTTATGTCACTACAGGTGGAAAACATTCTGACCAGGATGTTAGATTCGGAGAGTGGTTAAAAAAGAATTCAGAGTGACTGCTATCTCAGGGGCTTCCTGCGCCTCAAAAAGAAACATTTACTGGGCGCCTGGGTGGCTCAGTTGGTTAAGCGACTGCCTTCGGCTCAGGTCATGATCCTGGAGTCCTGGGATCGAGTCCCACATCGGGCTCCCTGCTCGGCAGGGAGTCTGCTTCTCCCTCTCCCACTCCCCGTTTGTGTTTCCTCTCTCGCTGTGTCTTTCTCTGCCAAATAAATAAAAATAAAATCTTTAAAAAAAAAAAAACCCATGATTCTACTTCACCCTCAGAAACAAGAGAACAAGGGGTGCCTGGGTGGCTCAGTCCGTTAAGCGTCTGCCTTCAGCTCAGGTCATGATCTCAGGGTCCTGGGATCGAGCCCCACATCGGGCTCCCTGCTCAGTGGGGAGTCTGCTTCTCCCTCTCCCTCTGCTGCTCCCCCTGCTTGTGCTCTCTGTCAAATAAATAAATAAAATCTTAAAAAAAAAAAAAAAGAAAGAAAGAAAGAAACAAGAAAACAAAACATACTTTCTCTGCTAGAGGACACACCCTTACTATCTGGCCCCAAATTGCCAATTCCTATTTTTCGTGTGACACCATCCACAGGCCTGTCACCCCTCTGGCTCCCTATTCCCAGTGCTGTTTTCTGAAGCAAGGATTATTAGGCAGGATGGTTTAAACTAGTGGGAGAACTTGGGCACTGCAGGCACCTTGATCCTTCCAAACTGTGCCCTAGATCAGGACTATTCCAGATCTGCTCAGTAATGCTCGGGTATCATGCATGCTGAGAAAAATGGAAGAAATAGGGAGAATTCCAGATTTTGCCTTCTCATACTTAGCTTTACATGTAAATGGATCTTCCAACAATCCTTCCCTAAATTTCATAATTTCTCTAAATTTCTATTAATTATGAATTAAACCATTTGTCTCATAACAGAAAGAGGAAAAACAATTGCCTCTGGCCCCAGTGAGTGTAAACAATGTCCTTTTTTTACCCTACAAAATGACTCATCTTTCTTTCTTTTTTTGAAAGCAGAGGCAGAGTCCAAGGAAGTTTTGGATACAGGAGGAAGCACGAACATCCCTCCAAGGCACACAGAGGGATAATATGATTTGGCCTCCAACCATTCAGTGTGCCAAAGCTGATGCTTAAGGGACCAGTAGGTCAACTCTTTCCATCTTAGCAAATGAAAAAGGCATTGATCTCAGCATTATTCAAACTCTGCAAAAGCATTCGGGCTCACTCAGGAAGGCGCTGACATTATTATTGTGGGATGACGGATCACCGTGGCCCATCACGTCACAATCAAAAAGCATAAGTCACCAAAAGGCCAAAAGTCTTGTAAATGCCCTGAGCAGCCTGTCAAGGGAGACTTATAGCTTACAGAGGGAGCAATGAGATGGAAGCATTTGCAGAGCTGGTATAATACTTGTCAGTAAAGGGAGAAGAAGCACAGAGAACCGTCAATGACATGGATCATCTAAAAGGCTCCAGAAATCTTTCAATTTGCTTTAGAAATAGGTCTCTTCTATTATATTTGTTCCTGAAAATAATAAATTAAATAAAATACAGTTCCCAGGCTCGGTGGGGATATAACTGACAATCTTATGATTTTGCCTATGTAGAAAAAAGTAATAGATAAAGGGCATTGAATTAGGATCTTACAGATGTATTTTCAATGGTTAAGAAGAAATCTCAATAGCCACATAGAAATTCCACAAGAAAAATAAAGCATTGTCAAAGAAAGTAATCAAATGATAATTAAATACTTATAATGACAGAAGCACTAAATGATTTAACCAAATACTGCGCCTTACTTGTATTGAGTGTATCTGGGCAGGAGTACATAAAAGGAGAGGTAGTATAAAATATCTAATCTGTCTTAATAGGAAATCAAAGAGAATGCCCAAAAATTGATAAAGCCAAAAAATAAGCATTATATTTACAAGTTCAGGATGGTTGCCTCTGGAGAGTGAGACTAGGAATTGCTTCTCTTTTCTTCTATTGTAAATGTTATAGTAGAGTTTGACATTTTTTATTATACTACTTTAATAAAAGTAAAAATTAATTTTTAAAATAATAAATAAATGTAAAATAAGAAATCTCCAAGGGACTGAAAGGAAATATAAAAATAATTTACGTAGTAAGTTAATGACTTACTAAAGATAACACCAAGAGCATAAATCAAAAAGGAAGAGACTAACAGATTTGATCACATAACATTTAATGCTCTTGAATGTCAACAAACAAACAAACACAAAGAACTCTAAATTAAGCTAAAAGGCACCTGAGAAACTAGGGAAAATATATGCAACACAAAAGGTTATATGATACACAAAAGGTTAATGAATTTACATATTTAAGGAAATCTTACCAATCTGTAAGAAAAAGAAACATTCCAATAGAAAACTGGCTAAGGGCATAAACAAGGAATTCACACAGAGGAATTCACTCCTCCCCACATACACTCAATATAGTTATGGCATAGTATTTAGTTAAATTAACATTTAGTGCTTCTGTCATTATAAGTATTTTATTATCATTTGATTACTTTCCTTGACAATGTTTTTTCTTGTGGAATTTCTATGTGGCTATTGAGAGTTCTTCTTAAATATTGAAAATACATCTATAAGATCCTAATTCAATGCCCTTTATCCATTACTTTTTTCTACATAGGCAAAGAAAGAAAGAAGGGGGGAGGGAGAGGAGAAAGAAGGAAAGAAAGAAAATATCCAAAAAAAGGAAAAGAAAGAAAATATCATCCTAAATGTCGATATCTTGCTAAAAAAAAAAAAAAGAGTTCAATTCTCTAATTAAAGAAATATACACAAAGGGACCTGAAAGATGGTAACAAACCAGAGAAGTAACAGAGGTGGGTTCTTCTGGATTGGTGGGTTCATGGATGTTCTTGGTCTTTTTTTTTTTTTGAAAGATTTTATTTATTTATTTGATATATAGAGAGAGAGAGAGAGAGAACACAAGCAGGGGGAGCAGCAGCAGAAGGAGAAAGAGAAGCAGGCTCCCTGCTGAGCAGGGAGCCCAGTGTAAGGCTTGATCCCATGACCCTGAGATCATGACTTGAGCTGAAGGCAGACGCTTAACCAACTGAGTCACCCCTGTTCTTGGTCTTTTATTTTATCTTTCGCTTATATGTATTTTCTGATTTTCTAATAAGTACATCTTGAATTCATAATTTATTTATTTATTGTAGGAAAATGTCTAGAATATATTAAAGTGTATTCAAAAATAAATAAAAATCACCCAATATTTACCACGCTGAGCTAAACACCATTGGCATATTTTTTTAAGATTTTATTTATTTATTTGAGAGAGAACGAGAGTGAAAGAGAGAGCATGAGTGGGGTGAAGGGCAGAGGGAGAAGCAGACTCCCTGCTGAGCAGGGAGCCCGATGTGGGGCTCAATCCCCGGACTCTGGGATCATGACCTGAGCTGAAGACAGTCACTTAACCAACTGAGCCCCCCAGGCACCCCTCTTTGGCATATCTCTTATCCATTATTGCTCTGTGTGTTTCCACCAAAATTGGACTCATATATTTCTCACTTAACATCACATGATGAAGCATTTTCTTATTGCATTAAAAGTATTTCAAAAATAAAACATTATTTAGTTCATGATATTCCATTAAGCAGATGATATATATGACCAGATTCTAAATTGTAACAAATCACTACTAACACATACCAACTTTTTATAACATTCATTTCAAACAAGATTAATTTAACTTTTTCAGGGGTGCCTGGGTGGCTCAGTCAGTTAAGCATCTGCCTTCGGCTCAGGTCATGATCCCGGGGTCCTGGGATCAAGTCCCACAGCTGGCTCCTTGCTCAGCGGGGAAACTTCTTCTCCCTCTGCCACTCCCCCTGCTTATGCTGTCTCTCTCTGTGTCAAATACATAAAAATCTTTAAAAAATAAAAATAAAAAATAAACTTTTTCATACAGGCTTATAAGAAATGCAATCACCACAGATCATTTAAAACCAAAATGGGGACACATGGCTGCCATAATCTGGTATTTTTGGATGAAAGGAAGAATTGAAAGAAAATGAATCCTCCTCTGTTTAGTAATAATAAATAGCCAACCTTTTAAAAAAATGGAATTATATTTATTTTCATGGTTTTAATGTCTAAAAGTTATTTTATGTTAGTTTTTTTTATTTTATATATTTATTATGTAAGAAATACTTGCCCGTGAGAAGCAAAAAGTCAAATTATATAGAAGAATGTAAAACTTCTTAAAGTCAAAATTTCCAGGGTGCCTGGGTGCCTTAGTCGGTTGAGCGTTGGACTCTTGGTTTTGGCTCAGGTCATGATTTCATGGTCAGGGGATGAGCCCCAAGTCGGGCTCCCCCTCCCGGGAGTCTGCTTGAAGATTCTCTCCCTCTGTCTCTCTCCCTATGCATGCTCTCTCTCTCATAAATAAATCTTTAAAAAAAAAAAAAAGTCAAAATTTTCCTCACCCCAAGAACCACTGTTAATAGACTTGGGGAATCTCACTTTTTTTAGGCATATGCAAACTTTTATCCTTTATACCTACCTACTCCTCCCCAACACAAACACACACAAATGGCACACACAATTTTAAGTTAAGCTCTTTGTGTGAATCTTTGTTTAGTGATGCTAAACAAAATATATACGTAGATGATAAACTACACTGAGTCAAAGAATACTTGCCTTTCAACTTTTGGTAGGACGCCACATTGTCCACCAAAAAGGTTGTACCAAATTACACTGTCAATAGTGTGTGATCAAAGTGCCTCTTTCCCCATTCCGGCCTAGGGTCAATCTGGTTATCATCAAAGCTTTTCCATCTTTGTCAGTCTGGTAAGTGTCAAAGATATCTGTGAGTCTGATTTACATTTCTTTAATTACGAGATAAGTTGAGTCTGCAACCAAATGTTTACTGGCCACCTTCTCCCCCCCCCCCCCCAAATACCTATTCGCATCCTTTGCTATTTACGGTCTATTTCAAATGACTGGCGATTAATTTTTAATGTAAGGGTTTTTTTTTAATATTTTATTTATTTATTTTTTTTTGACAGAAAGAGACACAACGAGAGAGGGAACACAAGCAGGGAATACAAAAGGGAGAAGCAGGCTCCCCGCGGAGCAGGGAGCCCGATGCGGGGCTCGATCCCAAGACCCTGGGATCACGACCCGAGCCGAAGGCAGACGCTTAACGACTGGCCACCCAGGCGCCCCTTTTAATGTAAGTTTTAGATCTTAAAGTCCAAGAAAGCACAGGACAGTAGGACCTTCTATCTTCCCTGATAGAAGGTCCTAAGGTCAGGAATGTGGAAATGCTGGCGACAGTCTCCGTAGAGGAAGACGCCTCTGTCCCAATTGGGCAGGCCGGCTCCCTCCCAAGCCCCGCCCACCCCGGCTGAGCCCGCCCCCTACTGGCCCTGCCCCTTCGCCCTAACAGCCAGTCTCCAGGCCCAGCAGCCTGACACGACTCCGCCCCGCCCTCTCATTGGCCCAGCTCCTCTTCCTGACAGCCCCTCTGCGGTCCCACACGCGACTCCGCCCCGCTCACGCCGCGTCAGGTCGCGGGACGATAGAGGTGGGGTCCTAACAGGTGCGGTGCCTTACCTTCCCGGCGGAAACTCCGGGAGGCAGTCGCCAGTCGGCAGATCATTGACGGGCGCAGAAGCGCACCGCTGATACTCAGCGTCACCCCCTGTCCCCCAAAGGGTTGGGGTCTTTCCCGCCACCACAACTTCTCTGGAGGGGGACCAAGCTGCGCGTCCAAAGCCCTCCTGCCTCCAGGAACGCTGTTCCCTCGGCAACCAGAAGCACTACGCCTCCAGTCTCGCGATAAGAGAAAAGGGCTGTACCATGCTGAAATAAGGTGTGGGGGCCGGGGGCGGCGAGGAGCGCTGTTGGAGCCTCGCGAGCTGGGGCAGCCCTACTGTCTCCTCGGTCTTCCTGAGGACGGTGTGGCTGGGGAAAGGGTTGTTCGTATTTACATTGAACTCGAAAGGAGGGCGCCTGGATGCTTATGTGGCTCTCTACCATTGATATGCTCTGTAGGTCTGGCATCCTCTCTGACCTCAGTTTCCTCCTCTGTAAAATGGGAATAATAATTCCTTCCTCACAAGATTGTTGTACAGCTCGAAAAGATGATGTATTTGAAGTTCTTGCTATATTTTGAATTCCACGTAAATAAAAAATAGTACTTTTGCAAGATTGGGCTACAGTCCAAAAGAGCAATGATTTTTTATTTGCACTTCTTTTTTTGTGGATTCTCCCATCTTCACCGCATGAAGACTGTTTCCATGGGTCCCCCAGCTGATTTTCTTCATCCTCGGTACCATCAAGTATCTGCTTTCTAGTACGGACAGCACTTTACAGCTTTCAAGGCATTTTCCCATACACAGCCCCTTTAGCCTCATTATGTTAGGTAGATAAGATATGTATTCTTTAAGTGTTTTTCAGTGAAATAAAAAGACAAAGGGGAAATGAGTTGCTCGGGGAACCACAGCTACAATCTAGGGTAGTGGTTTAAAAACTGGGTTTAGGGCGCCTGGGTGGCTCAGTCGTTAAGCGTCTGCCTTCGGCTCAGGTCATGGTCCCAGGGTCCTGGGATCGAGCCCCACATCGGGCTCCCTGCTCAGCAGGAAGCCTGCTTCTCCCTCTTCCACTCCCCCTGCTTGTGTTCCCTCTCTCGCTGTGTCTCTCTCTGTCAAATAAATAAATAAAATCTTTTTTAAAAAATAAATAAATAAAAAATAAAAACTGGGTTTAAAATCCTGGCTGTAAATGCCATCCATATACTGCTAAATCCTGTGTTTCGATCTCCAACCCAGACTTCTCCCCTGAACTCCACTTTTATTTGACCGACTATTGAGAAGTCTCTACTTAGATGTAAGAAGCATCTTGAAACATGTCAAAAAACAAACCTCTCCACAGTCACCCCCACTCCCACCCCACCCCCTTATCTATCTCAGTAAATGGTAACTCCATCCTGCCAGACTCAGACCAAGAACCTTGAAGTTGTCCTCAATTCCTCTTCCCCTCACGGTCTACAATCAATTTGTTATAAATCCTATCAGCTTTACATTTAAAACATACCCAGAATCTAACTACCTCTTAGCACCTTCCATGCTTCCCTTCTGGTCCATACTGCCATCATCTCTCACCTAGATTTTGGCAACAACCTCCTTCCTCATTGTTGCCTTCCTTGCCCCTACTACTTTCAAACAGCAGCCTGAATGATGCCTTCAAACTGAAGTCAAACCATGTCACTCCTCTGCTCAGGACTCTCCATGGTTGCCCGTACCCTGCAGAGCCCTTACAATGCCCACAGATCCTAAAGGACCAGGCCCTCTGTTTACTCTCAGACTCTAGTCCTACCACCCTCTCTTGGGTAAACTTTGCTCCAGCCTCACTGTCCTCCTTGTTAGTGTTTCTGCACAGGAATTTCTTCCCAGCACTGATCAGGAAATTTGTGTGTTTCTAAATTTTTAAAAAAAAATAGTTGAGAAATCAGGAAAAATGGAAAAGGTATTCTAATCCTCCTATGAGAATTAAACTTTATCAATCAACATAAAGATGTTACTGAAGAAATCCACTGATGTCAAGTCGAAAGCAAAAGCTTTCGCTGTGTCAGAAGTTGAGGGCAACATTCTGGAAACATGGATTGGAGCACATGGGAGAGATGCAGTCACAGTCAGATTGGTCGGTCTTGCTGGGAGCTGGTGCCATGTTCTAAGTGTGTTTTCCTGGCCATGGCCGCCGCTAACGGTGAGTCATTCTTGCAAATAAAATAAATATTAACAAGTTGATCCTCACTGTATACTTTATACAAACTCTATGAGTGGTGTTCCAAGAAATAGTAAGTTTTGACTCAAAAATAAGTCCTTAAATTGGCAATTTCCCACCTGTGATTCGGTGAAGTGCTGTTAGCCTTGCTTGAAAATTTGTATGTTACCCTATTCAAATGGTATCCAATGACGTTCTCTGTGTTCTCCAGTATTTGAAATATTTGCTAAAGGCTACAGTTCTTGTAAACACCTACAAATGCTTTTAGTATATGTGCTGCCGAAGCGAGCATCACCTACAAATGCTTTTAAAAGATGATTCAGGGGGCCCCTGGGTGGCTCAGTCAGTTCAGCATCCGACTCTTTGGTTTTGGTTCAGGTCATGATCGATTTGGTTCAGGTTGTGAGGTCGAGCCCCAAGTCGGGCTCCATGCTCAGCATAGAGTCTGCTTCAGGATTCTCTCTCCCTCTGCCCCTTCCCCCAGGCTCGCTCTCTCTCTCTCAAATAAATAAAATCTTTTTAAAAAAATAATTCAGATAGCACGATAACAAAAATATGAAGAAGGCTGAAAATATTTTAAGAATAACTTAAGGTTTTGAGAACTGCGGGCAGCTTTGATTTCTCATTTCTGCGTCCCAAAGATTACTATGTTGGGAATTTGGAAATACTCCTTGTTGTTCCTCCAAGATGGAATACTCTTGGAGGAAAACACACACACACACACACACACCAGCCCTCTGCTTCCTCTGCCGGGAATACAGTTACCCTACTATCCCTATGACTCACTTCCTCTCTTCCCTCAGGTGTCTGCTTCCTCAGGTGGGTCTTTCCTGACCACCCTATATCAAAATAATAATCCCCGGGGGCGCCTGGCTGGCTCATTTGGTTAAGCATCTGACTCTTGATTTCGGCTCAGGTCGTGATCTCAGGGTTGTGGGATCAAGCTCCGTGTCAGGCTCCGCGCTGGGCACGGAGCCTGTTTAAGATTCTCTCTCTGACCCACCCCACCTCCCCCCTAAAAAAAAAAAAGAAAATTAAAAATAATAATAATAGTAATC
The DNA here is from genome assembly GCF_029215605.1 of Mirounga angustirostris. NCBI lineage: Eukaryota > Metazoa > Chordata > Mammalia > Carnivora > Phocidae > Mirounga > Mirounga angustirostris. Next base: position 63,420,654 of record NW_026991717.1, on the reverse strand, counting down.
TCCGCCTCCACACTCCTTATGCTCTGTTCCCTTGACTCTGCTTTTTTTTTAAATAAGGAGAGGAGAAGACATTGTTTGGATTCTGATACTAAATAGCTGGGTTATCCTGGGTAAATCTGTAAACTTTTGTAGGCCATCGTTTCCTCATTTGAGAAATGTGGTTGGACTAGTTTTGCAGTTCTTAAGTCTACTGCATTAGAATCACCTGGGGAGATTTCATGAATTACTGATCCTAGGGCTGTATCCAAGAGCCAATGAACCTGAAATTCTGGGGCTTCTCAAACTTTAATGTGCAAATAAATCAACTGGGGCTCTTGTTAAAATGCTGATTCAGTGTGTCAGGTGAAGGCTCCAGGATTCTAACAGGCTCCCAGGTGATGCCAATGCTTCCGGTCCACCGACCACTCTTGGAGTAGCTAGACAATAGATAAACTCCAAATGCCACACAATTCTAATATTCCATGAATAAAGGCCACTCTTTCCATTTTTATTTTTGGTGACTAATGGTGCTTATTAAGGAAATAACATATTTCAGATTTCTTGGGGATGTGGGGAGAGAAAACCAACGAAGAGAAATCAAGGCTCTGACCTGTGCCTTTCATTTTTTTTTAAACTGTTGCTCTTAAAATATATACAACAGAAGATACATAAAAAGCAAGTGAAAAGAAAAATCAGGTTCAATAGAATAGAAACTTAGTGTCTCTTCACTGTAGTCTTACCAAACCTAAGTGCCCAAGGAAGTCACTTGCCTTGGTGGTATAGTGGTGAGCATAGCTGCCTTCCAAGGAAGTCACTCTGCAGAAACTCATCTTGTTTTCTGTCATTCCCACTTTGTTTACCTCCTGCTGTTACCTCTTGTGAACTGCCAGAGGCTGTATGTGCCTTGAGGGCAAGTTTTAAACAAATTGTATTTGTTGTGTATTAGCACACAATACACTTTGTTTTTGTTTTTAATTTCCTGAAATACTTCAGTGTCCACTGTTGCAGGTGACACCCTCCAAATAATTCATATTCAGATCTGTCAGAGTGCAGTATTTTTCTCTGCTGTTTTGTTGTGTTCAAAAAGCCCAAACATATTCTAGAAAGTATTGTGCCTTTCAAAATAATTCATAAAGATTTCTTCCAGAGTCAAGATACTTTACGTTAAAATGTCCCTGGTCTCATTCCAGGTTGGTGACATATGGCAGTCTTGGTTTCAGAGTTGGTTTTTGTTTTAAATCTCTCTCTACCCTTGACCTTCCCCTGCTAAGTGGAGTCAGATTCGAATGAATGAGAGAGAGCCCACATTGTATTCCATCTGGGCCCCAACTACCATTCCAGCTCTGTTGCCCCAATTCCCCTTTTCTTACCATAAGCTTCAGCCAAATGTGACAGCACACTAGGAGCAGAACTCATTACGTCTCATAGTATAGATTCTACAAGCTAGCTAAATAGCCATTTATTTTGGAGGGCAGTTAAAAATGTATGCCACTGGACAGCTCCCATGTCCCGCGAGTCTATGGCTTAGCGTTATTAAAAAATAACATTTACTGAGTGTTTGGGACATGCCTTAGATGTATCATCTCACTTCACTTCATAACATCCTATGAAGCGGCACTATTATTATGCAGATTTATAGTTGAGAAGCGGAGCACAGAGAGGTTGAGTAATTTTTCTGAGGTCACTCAGGAACCAACTGGTACTGAATTTCCAACCCAATTCCAAAGCCTGCTCTCTTTGCCTCCTCACTGGACTGAATTCAAAAAAAGAGGTTATGTGTATCCACTAGATGGTGCTGATTGTCTTTTGTTAAATACAGAACTCTCAAACTCACTTTCCTTGGATTTTAGGTGTGATTCAAGAAACCACTGAAACCAAGTATCCTGTATGTTTGAACTGTGCTTGGATCCATCTTTAAATAGCCATCTGAATTGGAAAAATAAAAATTAAATCTCAAAAAAACAGAATGGATTTTTTAAAATATCCTAGTACATATTATAAATATCTAATATCAAATAACCGTTGGTGACTTCGAAAGACTGAAGTTCTCACACATTTGTATTTTTAGAAAATCTGTAGACTTAAAAAGAAGTTCATGTTTTATTTCATTTGCCCCTTTTATACCAACTGCACTCCCTCCCAATCCCACGTGGCCACAGTGCTATCCATATAACCTAGAGGCATGAACAGGGAAGTAAATAAAGCCTTAAAGAACAAAAAGCAAGTTCTGGAGCAGGTGACCCTATTTTTATTCAAAGTAAAATGCACTTTAAGTTTAGTATGTGTTTAGTACTTTTTTAGTACTTCAAAGTTATGAAATAAATCTGCTAAAAATGGGTTTTCAGATTTTGTTATCCATAGGGATCATTTCATGTGCTACTTACAATGTTCATTTTCATCCCTATTCCCTGACTTAGTAGGTCTGGGGTCAAGCGCAGGAATCTGAATTTTAACAAATACTTGGGTGGTTCTGGTGCAGTAGAAACATGAGCATGCTTTGAAAAACGCTAACTTAAAAACACTGTTTTAAAGAGCAAATGGTGGGCACCTGGGTGGCTCAGTTGGTTAAGCGACTGCCTTCGGCTCAGGTCATGATCCTGGAGTCCCTGGACCGAGTCCCGCATCGGGCTCCCTGCTCGGTGGGGAGTCTGCTTCTCCCTCTGACCCTCCCCCGTCTCATGTACTCTCATTCTCGCTCTCTCAAATAAATAAATAAATCTTAAAAAAAAAAAAAAAAAAAAAGATTTAAAGAGTAAATGGTGAGGAGGCCACAGCTCTGCGAGGTGCCATGGAGCCCCCTGGAGCTGTGAGACACTGAGACCCCCCAGGATCTCCTTTGTAAGTAGTAATGGAAAAAACTGGGACATGTTCTCCCTTCCCCCTTCCTTGATTCTGAACCCTTTCTTCCCTCTTCCTGTCTATTGTGGAGTGCTACGCAGAATCAAGTGCTACCTAGAGAATGTCCCCCTTTTAAACATCGAGGGGGGGAAGAAGTTTGCCACTTCTCAATATCTGTTAGCCCAAACACATAACAATAGCCCTTGAAATTATTTTTAGAAGATTTTATTTATTTATTTGAGAGAGAGAGAGAGCACAAAGGGAGAGAGAGAGGGAGAAGCAGACTCCAGGCTGAGCAAGGAGCCCGATGCAGGACTCGATCCCACAACCCTGAGATCATGACCTGAGCTAAAGGAAGATGCTTAACCCACTGAGCCACTCAGGCGCCCTACCCCTTGAATTTTTTAAGCAAAAGAAGTTAGCCCAGGCATTGTCATGCGACCTTGTTTAACTTGTCCCAGCGATATGAATTTCAGGGTGGGGGGAAAAAACCAAAGTATGCCAGGACACACACACACACACACACACATACACACACAAACGGTGCAGCCTTACATTTATGATCCAGAAAGCTAATAGAGGCTTGTTTTTTTTTTTAAGATAGTAAAATAAGGGGCGCCTGGGTGCCTTAGTCGTTAAGCGTCTGCCTTCGGCTCAGGTCATGGTCCCAGGGTCCTGGGATCGAGTCCCGCATCGGGCTCCCTGCTTGGCGGGGAGTCTGCTTCTCCCTCTCCCACTCCCCCTGCTTGTGTTCCCTCTCTTTCTGTGTCTCTCTCTGTCAAATAAAGAAAATCTTTAGGCGCCTGGGTGGCTCAGTTGGTTAAGCGACTGCCTTCGGCTCAGGTCATGATCCTGGAGTCCCGGGATCGAGTCCCGCATCGGGCTCCCTGCTCGGCAGGGGGTCTGCTTCTCCCTCTGCCCTCTTCCCTCTTGTGCTCTCTGTCTCTCATTCTCTCTCTCTCTCTCAAATAAATAAAGAAAATCTTTAAAAAAAAAAAAAAAGAAAATCTTTAAAAAAAGATAGGAAAATAAATCAAAAAGGAAGATTATCTTCAAAACTCCAGAATGAATTTTGGGGGGTTGGGGTCATCTCAGTTGTGCCCTCAAGAGAGAAGCTCTGCCAAGTGAGTGATTCACCAGCAAGGGGGAAATCTCTTTCTCCTCTCAGAGAATTCCCTGGGAGTTCACTCTAGTTATAGTGCTGGCTCCAAAGTTTGGTCATCTGGAGCAATTCTGTATCTGTAAAGAGTCTCCAGAACATTCCCGAGGCTTGCTGCAGTTTCCATTGCTGGATGCCAGTTGAAATTACAGTGCTGGACTCCTGGTCTGTCACCTGGATCACAGGAATGGATGAGCTGCTGCTTGTGGATAATAGCTGAAGAGAAGTTCAGCAATTTCCCTGCAGCAATCAATCCTGGGCTGAAACCCACTGTTTCTCAACTCTGTCCAGGCATTGAGTGTCATGCTTGGTGCTTCTCCTTGGATTCCAAACCATAACTTCTATATTGAGCTAGGTCTCTGATCCTGTAGGGTTTTGGGTTTTGTTTGTTTTAAATTGGGTCTCCTGATCTATGTACTAAACTGCATTTTTTAGTATCTGAATTATATAAATCTGTATTATGTAAACCTTTAATTTAACACAAAAGGAAGTTAAAAGTGATTTACATAGCATATTAGAAATGAATTCAAATCAAACTTCAAGGGTCTTAAGCAACAACATAGAGAAATTCGTTTTCTCAGGATTAAGGTCTCTGAGATAAAGAGGACATAGGTGAAAAGCACAGGGGCTGTTCATCAGTCAGCAGCCAGGCTGCCATCCTGAATTTCTTAGCATCTCACTTCCTTCTAACACATCTTTTTTCTTAGCTCAAACTCAAAGTAATGTTTCCATCGGAACATAAAAGGTGTTTGGTTTTTTTTGTTTGTTTGTTTTTAAGATTTTATTTATTTGACAGAGAGAGACACAGCGAGAGAGGGAACACAAGCAGGGGGAGTGGGAGAGGGAGAAGCAGGCTCCCCGCAGAGCAGGGAGCCCGATGCGGGACTCGATCCCAGGACCCCGGGATCATGACCCGAGCTGAAGGCAGTCGCTTAACCAACTGAGCCACCCAGGCGCCCCATAAAAGGTGTTTATTACACTAGGAACTACGCAGTATTTTGATGACTATTGGCTTTCTTGTTAAACCTCTTTCTTCTTTGATCATCCAAACTCCTTATTTAACAGAAGTTGATTTATTTTCCCTTCATTTTATCATAACAAACTAGAATTGATATTCTAATTTGGCTCAAAATGTTATATAATTCATACATTGTTATGTAATTCATACATTGACACATAAAAACCATTTTAAATTATGCATCCCTGGTTTCTCATCAGGGCTCTGCAAAGAGTTGACCTGGGCCTGATCTTTTGACCTCCCTCAACCTGTTTGGTAAAATAAGGGCTGGGTAAAGTCTTCTAAGCTTGCTTTCAGCTCTGAGACTGTGATCACCCAATTTAAGCAGGCTTGGTTCCCTCTGGAAACTACCTGCTCTGTGTGTCCCAGGCCGAGCTGCAACAGTATCCTTACCAGCACAAAAGACACCTGCTCAACAGGCTGGACAGCAAGAACTACCTGTTTACAAACATCTGGGTTATAGTAACAGCCATCAGTCTTGTCCTCTGCAATCTACAAGTAAAGAATTAAACAGCAAAACGACAAAAGATGTGCCCTATTTTATAGCATGATGCAACTGAATAAATTGAAAACTGGTTTAGGTTTTGAGATCTGGATTTGCATCCCCCTCTACTGTTGACTTCAGAAAGACAAGGCCCTTCACTTCTGCAGGCTTCAATTTACCAGCCCCTCCATTGATTAATGGGTCGGTAACTCCTGAGCACTTTTCCTTACTTTGTAGAAATAGAAAAATTAGGGGCACCTGGGTGGCTCAGATGGTTAAGCGACTGCCTTCGGTTCAGGTCATAATCTCCAGGTCCTGGGATCTTACATGTTTTGCTACAGATGACTTGGTATTTTTATGAAAATTGTCAACTGTTTTTTGTTATGAATCTAGAAACTGTTACCTTGGCCCAAATTTGGAGGGATTTTGTATTCAGGTGGCACACTTGCATTCATGCATTCATTTGTCCACCTTTCACTGGTCATGTACTGAGTCAAATCCTCCTGAAAACCATTTCTGAGCAAGTGAGTTTTTCAGCCTTTCTCTAATCATGTCTAGTGATCTTGCTAGGGGCAGGGGCTAGGTGGTCATATGAATCCCTTCCAACTTTTCACCTCCACTCAGAAAGTGTCAGCAGTAAGGGGGATTTCTAAGTGCCAAGTAGTAGTTACCTATCTGCAACAAGTAGCAGATAGCAAAATGGAACGCCTTAGTTAGCAAAGTATTTCTTCATCCTCTCAACTGGCTATCTACTGAATTATTTACATTTCATCATGAAAAAGACATTTATAAAAATCACTGGTCTCCACTCCCCACATCTTGCTTATGGATTAGGCATATTTTAAAATCGTGAGTTCCAGGGGCGCCTCGGTGGCTCAGTCGTTAAGCGTCTGCCTTCAGCTCAGGTCATGATCCCAGGGTCCTGGGATCGAGCCCCACATCAGGCTCCCTGCTCAGCGGGAAGCCTGCTTCTCCCTCTCACTCTACCCCTGCTTGTGTTCCCTCTCTCGCGTTCTCTCTGTCAAATAAATAAAATAAAATCTTTAAAAATTAAAAAAATAAAAATTAAAAAAATAAAATCATGAGTTCCAGAGGTACCTGGGTGGCTCAGCTGGTTAAGCATCTGCCCTCGGCTCAGGTCATGATCTCAGGGTCCTGGGATCGAGCCCCATGTCCCGCACTGCATCGGGCTCCCTGCTCAGCAGGGAGTCTGTTTCTCCCTCTCCCTCTGCCCCTCCCCGCCCCCGCTTGTGCTCTCTCTCAAATAAATAAAATTTTTTTAATTATGAGTTCCGGTCCAAGGTCTTGGAAAAAAATCCATCTCCTAGGCCCCGATTTCTTCATATTTTAAGTAGGCTAAGATCCTCCATATTTTAAGTGCTATGATTATGTGAAGTAAACAGGCATTTTTATGGAGAGACATTTCCTGAATTTAAAGAAAAACCTTGTCATCCATCGAATAAAATCGCTAAAATGCACACAGTAAAACGTAATTTTCACTTTCCTTCAGCACTTCTTGTTAGCACTTGAGCATTTACTGCTGTCTCTTATAGGGGCTTTCTTCTCTCCCCCAAGCCATCTAGAGGGCAGGAACCATATCTTGAGTACTTTCTACTCCACTATAATAGCATCATTAAATGCAGTAATATTTACTGTTCTGAATGAATGAATCTTGTAAACATTTCAGATACTTGCAGAAAACAGTGTCGAGTGTCCCTGCGGGAGTGTTGGTGATGGCTGAGAGTGCTTTGATGGCAATGACCCTTAAACTAAAGGTGACCTCGGTGCAGAAATAGAAAGGAGGACACGAGGCAGAAGACGATGTCTGTGAATACTCTCAGCCGAATGATGGCTATCTTTGCATTCCATTAAGAGTTTCTTAACATTTACTCTGCACCCAATTACTCTACAATGAAGCTGGGGAAATCATGGAGCTGAAGGAAAATTTGAGGAATAACGTTGAGAAAAACAGCTGTCAGGCATTAAGGGCTTTAATCCAGTCCCCAGTACAGTTTAATAATATGTGCCAAGTGGGTATTCAAAAATAACGATCGTAACAGCGGATGATAATCATCAGTACTTCGGAGGGTGCAGTGGAAGAATCGGGCCGTGACGCCTTCTGTACTGTTTTTAGCTCTGTCTCTACTTGCTTCATCTCTGAGAGCTAATGACTTGGCCATCTGTGCCTCTGGTTTCCCCAGCTGCAGAATAGAGATTATATCATTGCCTACAGAAAGTCTGTGAGCTGTGCTTTAATATCCTCCAGTGAAACATCATATATAAACACAAAGCAGGCACTGAGAAGCCAAATGCTGCCAAGGGAATAAACTTTAAGACAGAGAGTATTATAAATTAAAACTACTTGAGATCCTCTAGGTAATATTCTAATGACTGGAAGTAGTTAATGCAAAGGTACTTATATTGTGTTCACTTTAGATATTGTCTTAAGTAGATGGGAACATACATTATAAATAAGTAAACAAATTCCAGAATAGGTGAATTCATTAAATTCAGTATTTTTCTATCAATGTGAAATACTAGGTGGGTCCTAAATTTCTAAAGTAGGGGCGCCTGGGTGGCTCAGTTGGTTAAGCGACTGCCTTCGGCTCAGGTCATGATCTCAGGGTCCTGGGATTGAGCCCCACATCAGGTTTCCTGCTCAGCGGGAAGCCTGCTTCTCCCTCTCCCACTCCCTCTGCTTGAGTTCCCTCTCTCGCTGTCTCTCTTGTCAAATAAATAAATAAAATCTTTAAAAAAAATAAAAAATAAAAAAAATAAATTTCTGAAGTAAACTAGCGTTACTTAAAAACTTGCTCTTAAAAAGTAGCAATTATTCTTTTTTTTAAAGATTATATTTATTTGAGAGACAGAGAGAGAGAGCACACGAGCAAGGGAAGAGGGAGAGGAAGAGAGAGAAGCAGACCTCCCTGATGAGCAGGGAGCCTGATGCGGGGCTGGATCCCAGGACCCCAGGTTCATGACCCGAGCCGAAGACAGATGCCCAACCGAATGACCCACCCAGGCACCCCGAAAGTAGCAATAATTCTTAAATGTACTTTAGTGAATACACACAAAAAAAGGAAAAAAATATTACTTCTTGGTTACTGAGAAAATATGGAATTCAGAATAGCCTGTAGCTGCCCAGTTCATAGACCCGAACCAAAGGAATTATCCGAGTAAACCGACATTATTTGAGCGTATCAGCAGAAAGCCATTGGTTACTCTGATTCTGAAAGCCTAAATTGTCTTATTTTCTCAATTCCCTTTAATGACGCTTATGGTTTCTTCTCTTTTCTTTTGCTTATTCTGATGATGTGCTGCAAAACTCAGAAGGTTTTTAAGTTGATTTGTATTTTTATCTATACATGTAGACTGTTTTAAAATATAACCAAAAGGCCTAAAACAAACACCGAAAACAGTCCCAGAGACAAGGACCTGCAATAGTTTCAGCCACAGTCACACATCTCCGTATTTCTAAATATGTGTATTCTACTCTGTTTTGCATCATCCACTCTGGACATCATTTGCATCCTGTCAGGGTAAATGAGGACATTGCTCTCCTGCATAATCATCCCCTCTACTTCTCCTCTACCTTCCCATTATCATTGTAATTTTCATTAAATCAACATTCAGCATTTACATTAATATGCCCACATGAGAGGGAAAGAAAGAAACAAAAAAAAACGAAGCTCATTCAACTTTTTTTGAGTTCAGAAACGGCTTTTCAGTTTTTTATTAAAACGGAATTCTTCAAAGACTATAGAAATACATCTGGCAATGACCTGTTAGAAGTCAACCATCCGCTTCAAACATACATAAGAAATAACTCCCAAATTCTGCCTCACCAGAATGTGTTAAGATGTACATATATATTATCAGAACACCACCAAAGTGGCTACATTTGACGGGTTCTTCTAAACACAATTTTCTGACAAATTATGTTTCCCCTGGAGAAACGTTGTAACAATGTGAAGGTTTTGAAAGATAAGCCTGAAGGGCCACAGTTAACTATCAGGGCATGCACAAAGGGCCTGGGAGGTGGGGGGCGCCGAGAGGGTGTGGCAGCCCCCCGTTTGTGCTGAGTGCACACAACACGGCAAGGAGACACAACACGAAGAGGAAGGCTTTCCCTCTCCCGGGGAAGGGACTTTGGGTTCATATTCTGGAATCACAAGACACCACACCCAGGAAGAGAACAGGAAAAGGAAACTCCCTACACATAGCCTGAGCTTCCTCAGAGGGACAACAGGTCAGTGCGGTTTTAGGAAGTGATCCATGAGAGCCACTGCCGTTGGGATGTGGAAGGAAGTTTGCCGGTGAGAATGTCCACTTTCATTCAAGCTTGCTCAAGGCACTGGATTGCCCCCCCCACCCCCCCACCCCGCCAACATACTATTACCAAGAACAAAATGTCCTAGAGAGAAGAGTGGAACTGGCACGTGATCTGCCATCATTAAAAGGGAAGTGTCATCAATGGTTTGAGTTTAGCCTGGTGAAATCCACCCCAGAGAAGACTTGAATTGCTTGTGAGAGCCCACCCTCACCCCCCCACCCCCCGCCAGGAGGCTAATCTGTTGAGGACACTGTCCTCCTCCTCTATCCACTCTGACTCCTGCTAAAACTTTACCAGAAAAGAGGAAGTGAAGGGCTCCCCCGGGCTAGGTGCCACCTGGGCATTTTAAAATGATTAAAATCTTTCTCCCTGTCCTCTTCCTCCTTTGTGTCCAAAATGAAGGGAGAACCATAGTTGCAAAAAGAGACTGAACATGAGGCTGACCACACCTGGGTTCTGGAGTCCTCATCAGAAGGAAGCCATCTTTGACTTCTCTCACTCTTCTGGCAGCATCACCTTTCCTAATCAAGTATTTTTATGTTTCTAGAGGACCCAGTTTACACTAACTCTGCATTTTTAAATTACCTTTTAATTCCAAAAGTTGGCGCAAGGTAATTTTTTTTCAATATACTTCACTCTTACTGATGGTGACATGGCCCCTTTCACATGAAATCAACATTGGAAGAGAAGAGACTACAGGGTATGGACATTTCTGCCTTTCTTCTCTACCTCTTAGCTTCTCTCTCGTTGACTGAAAAAAATGCAATTTAGGGGGAAAGACATAGTAAAGCACTTGTAGTGTTTTCCAACCAACACTGCAGACAGACTTTCTGAGGCTTTCAGTGGTGCCAGGAGAATATCAGGATATTCGAGACAGAATATCTCCTCCCTGACCCCCAGGCCCACCTATTGCCTTGTCTGTCAAATGGGGGTGGAAACGCCTTTCTTCATCTACATCCCAGTGAAAGAGATGAAGAGCTTCAGGAGAAACTGATTCATCCGATCAGGCCTTCCAGAGAAAAGGTGTCAAATGCCAAGTCCCTATCTCCCCTGAAGATACATATCAATATGAAACGTTTTTTAATATTTGTCCTACTTGAGTCAATCAAATAGGCCTTTTCTCTGTGGCCACACCACTCCGTAATTATCTTGGGCTTCCCTCAGGGTGCCCCTGCTCCCTTCGAGCTCACAGATGTTCTTCTCTCCCTTACTCCCTGCCGGGCCCAGGAATCAAGGAGTCCTCGGAAAACGCACATGGAGTATCCATCCCAAGACCCATTGCATACTGCCCACCTTTTGTCTCCACAGAGAGGAATGCACACTTCACCAAGGACACAGATCACAGAGACACATACGTAGACTCCCTCAATAAAGAGGACAACTGATCTTCTAAAGATTTCCCTCTCATTCAGGAGGGCCCACGCAGGAGGAGGCAGCCGGTTCCTGGTTACAATGAGATACCCCAAACCCTGGGGCTAGCCAGAGTGAAGGGAAGGCAGGAGTATGGGAGCTCGGCAGTCCTGACTAGGAATCCACCTTTGGGAAAATGCTCACTTTATTGTTCCTGCTCATCTTCCGCTCCACCCTGCCTACCTTGGGCATCTTTGTCTGAATAAGCTCCTCCGGCGTGTTCCCCAGCGGCGGAAGCAGCCGCTTCTTGCTGTTCCGGGTCTCTGAGAGCCACTGAGGAGGCAACTCGAAAGGCCCAAAGCCGAACTGCAGGGAGTACTTGTCAGGCAGCGTCTCGGGCTCCGCAGGTGCCGCAGGCGCCCCCGGGCAAACGGGGTCGGCGGCGCGCGGGAGAGACGCAGCAGGTGCACGCTGCGGGCCGCGCTCCCCCTGCAGGCGGGGCCCCGCTGGCTCCTGGGCCGGGAGCTCCGCGGAGCCAGTGTGCCCGGCCTCGCTCTCCTCCTCATCCTCCGCGGGCTTGAAGATCTGCTGCTGCCCGATGTGGAACATCTCCAGGAGCTGGCTGCCCGAGCGCAGGCTGGGCTCCAGGCTGGCGCCGGCCGGCCCGCCCCCCGCGCTCACCACGTTCCGGCGGCTGTAGCGCCCGTGCAGCTGCAGCAACGTGCCCACCAAGCCCTTGCGGACAGGCTTGTTCACAGTCAGGAAGAGCACAGGGTTGGCCAACAGAGACACCTTGGGCAGCCAAATGGCCGTGAGCAGCAAGAAGACGGACGTGTCGGGGACGTTGAGCACGGTCTGGTAGACGACCAGGGTGGCGTAGGGCACGCTACACAAGATGAAGACCATCACCATGGACAGCAGGGTGGCGTGCAGCTCCGCCTCCCGCTGGGAGGCGTACGGGATAGAGATGGTGTTCTGTGGGGTCCGCAGGGCCGCGATGATGACCTTCTTCTTCTGGCTGGCGCTCAGGGCCCGGCGGATGAGTATCAGGAAGAGGAAGACCACAGCCACAGGCACGATGACCGTGGTGATGTTATAGACCAGCACGTACACCACGTGGCCCAGCGAGTTGCTCCACACTTCGGTGCAGGTGGACATGGCGTAGATGTCGGCCACGTTGGTCACTGCAAACACGGGCACGCTGGCCACCACTGCGTGGGCCCAGATGTACATCACCAGTTCGCGGGACTTGGCATCAGATATTTTTCTCTCCAGGGGATAAAGGACGGAGTAGTACCTGCAAAATGCACAAGCAAAGTTCATCTCACAGGAGAAGGTACTGTTTAAATGAGGGGTCTCTATATTACCAAAAGTAGGAGAGAGGGGGAAAGAATGGGTCAAGTTCTTTTATTCTGCCTCAGACAAAGGGAATCACTGAGGGAATTGGGAAGCCAGACCTTAAGTTTTGAGGACTTTGCTGTACACAAAAAGCATCATTAGGCCAAAAAAAATTTTTTTTTAAAAAAAGGACCTTTTCAAGTGAGCAGAGAAGAGCCCCGTCGTATGGGAGGGACACTCAAGACTATCAGGAAAATAGGTAAATAATTGCATTTCATAGCTAACTTTATAAATATTGCCACCAGCATTAGATCCCAAGGAGTGCCCTTGATATAAAGGATGTCTCCATCTGCTGTAAAGACATAGATTTTTCAATTTAAGGGTCTCTTGTAAAAAAATGTCAATTTAAGGGTAACTTGTAAAAAAAATTTTACATGGGCTAGAGGAGCTTATGGGCAATTTTCAAAGCCACTAATGGAAAGAAATTTGCCTACACACATATCTAAAGCAGATTCATGGCATAGTGCATACGTGGATATCATTAGCATTTATAGCTGCTCAGGGCAGAAGAACCCCGTGTGAAGGACGGACTCCAACAAGGTCCTTGCACAAAAATCAATTCAACTGGGGCGCCTGGGTGGCTCAGATGGTTAAGCGTCTGCCTTCGGCTCAGGTCATGATCCCAGGGTCCTGGGATCGAGTCCCGCATCGGGCTCCCTGCTAGGCGGGGAGCCTGCTTCTCCATCTGCCTCTGCCTCTCTCTCTCTCTCTGACTGTCATGAATAAATAAATAAAACATTAAAAAAAATCAATTCAACTGACAAAAATTATGCCTGCTCAACAGCCACTGTTCACTCACTGTTCATGATCACTCGTAACCCTAGCAATTAGTAAGTCTACAATGCTTGCATGATTAGATTTTTGCTAAAATCAGATCAGACCTTTCTTTCTTCAAGCTTTCACTTGATTCGTCTGTAATCAGAATTCCAAAAGCACCCTGTTTCAGTATCACCCATGATTTAGGGAAACTGAGTAATTCTTCAGACCCCAGGAACCACATCTGTCATGAAAGCGCTGTGGTGAGCCATCAGACCTATGGTGAGCATACATCTCCACAGTCAGCCAAATCTGGAGTCGACCTTACAACTCTATTAACATTCATCGCTCATGGGGCCAGGGAAGCAAGCATGTCTTCCTGGCATGAGATCTGTGCCAGGTACTGTACCAGGCACTGAGTTACAAAGATGAAAAGACACACAGCAATATTTCTAAACCCCATGGGGGAAAAGGCATGCAAGCGAGCAGGTATAACCAAGGAAATGATTGCTCTTCTAGAGGTATGCACAAAGGAGGGACGGGAAAAGGAGCACCTGGAAAAATGTCAACAGAAGGTGGCACTGTGGTGGTCTGGCAGGGGGCAAGCTGGGGGAGAATGTTCCAGGCTGAGGAAGATGCAATGTAAGCACAACATGACCATGGATGATCAGGAATGGATGGAGAGTGGTGAAATGGGTCCTAGACCTCTTTCTGGGAGGAGGAAAAAAAGAGAAAGAAGTGCATAGGTTATGCATGCTCTCAATTTTTTTTTCTCTGAATATAGATACACTTTTCTAATCACAACTCCTTAATTCAATGTCAAAAAACAAAAAAAATCCAATGTCAAGGTGCTACACCCACACATGAATACATTCCCATTGGTCAACTGACAGGTAACAAAACCATGCTTCCACTATGTACTGGAAAAGCACACGGGCTCATTAGAAATCATCTTGTTTATGTTTACATCTCTAGAAGATGATGCAGGAAGTGGCCTCCCAATGAACTCACTGACTAGGAGCCAGGAAACAAGTATCTGAGTGAGAAAGAAGTGAGAGAAAGGACTGTCTTCCCTTCACCTTCATGCCCACCAGCCTACACTTGCCAGCAATTGGTTTCCCTGCATAATAAACTAGGATTTTTTAAAGATTTTATTTATTTATTTATTTATTTGAGAGAGAGAGAGAAACAGCAATGAGAGGGGAGAGGGTCAGAGGGAGAAGCAGGCTCCCCGCTGAGCTGCGAGCCCGATGTGGGACTCGATCCCAGGACTCTGGGATCATGACCTGAGCTGAAGGTAGTCGCTTAACTGAGCCACCCAGGAGCCCTAAAATAGGATTTTTTTGTACCAGCCTTCTTTTTCTACTAAAAAGATGTGTTTACTTTTTTTTTTTAGTAATAGCAAAAATACAATCGATTTTCTGTGCTGGAAAGAAAATAAGGATTTCATATCATCTACGTATTTTCTTGTCTAAGACTAAAGGCCCAGAAACCACCCACGGGGATTATTGCACTGCTTCAAGGCATGGTAGCAAATGATTCAGAATAATGTGTCCCCACTGTTGTTGCATCCTGTTGTAAAAATCTTTCAGGATTATTACGGCAGCATTATTCACAAGAGCCAAAAAGTGGAAACAACCCAAATGTCAACCAGTAAATGGGCAAACAATATCCATACAATGGAATATTATTCAGTAATAAAAAAAGGAACGGGGCAAATTTTTAAGAGTAGATCCTAAGAGTTCTCATCACAAGAAAAAAAAAGACATTTCCTTCTTTTTTTTCCATATCTGTATGACATGATGGATGTTAACTGAACTTACTCTGGTAGTCCTTCCACAATGTAAGTCCAGTCATCTTGCTGTACACCTTAAACTTATATATTGCTGTATGTCAATTATAGCAAAAGGGATGAAGGAAAAAGGGATGAAGGACCGGTGCTCGGGCACAGATGAACCTTGAAAACATGAAAGGCCAATGCAAAAGAACACACTGCATGATTCCACAATATGAAATGTCCCCCGCCCCCCAGCAAAGCAAACATACAGAGATAGATTAGTGGTTGCCTAGATCTGCGGGGGGCGGGGGGCGGGGAATGACTGTAAATGAGCAGGTGGTCTCTTCTTAGGGTGAAAGTGTACTTTCCAGATATTCAGAGACCTCTTGCCAAGCATGAAAGAGACACACGCAGCAAAATGGCATCGCATGGAGCACCCTCAGCTTGTTGAAGGGATTGAGTGACCCACGGAATCTTTTTTGAATGAAAATTAGTCGACAACATTTAAAAACAATAAAATTCAGGGCACCTGGAGGCTCAGTCAGTAGAGTGCGCGACTTTTGCTCTCAGGGTTGTGAGTTCGAGCACCACATTGGGTGTAGAGATCACTTATACAATAAAATCTTAAAGATTTTATTTGTTTGACAGAGACATAGTGAGAGAGGGAACAAAAAAATAAATAAATAAAAATGGTAAAACTCCAGATTTCTGATTTCTCTTCTAAGAAAATAGAAAGTCCTGCCTACAGAGTCTAGATACCCACAAAGTAACTATTAGCTGCATCTGCTGGGTTATTGACCCCTATGAGCAGGAATGCAGACACAAAACCCCAACCTGGCCAGTGACACTTGGCTTTGTCACCTGCTTCACCTTCCCCTGGAGGTGGTGATCTACTGAGAAACTTCCAAAGAGCTACAGTGGCTCCCAGCCAGATCTGACGGTACAATGATTGCAGACAATATATCTAAGGAAAAATGTGCCCATCGAAAGGGAAGCCTAGAGAAAGACAGACAAATATTGATGCAGCCTATCCAAGCACAGGCCATAAATAATTCATTTAGTTTTTCTTACTGCAGAGGAACCTTAGGCTCAGAAAGGTTAAGCCACTTTGCCCAAAGCAACCCAGCACAAAAGCGGTGTGTAGGTAGGGCTTCAAGCCACTTGGGGCTCCAGCCTCCCCTCTCTTAACCACAAAGTCAATGACTCCTCCTAGTACGCTGGAGACTTTGTGGGTCTCTGTGTCCCTCCATGCAGATGACCCAGGGCAGCTGACCAAATCAGAGTTCCAGGCCTGCGGCTGAAGGGACTCCACAGATTGGTTCTGCAATCCATGCCCTCATAGGTCATTAAGGTATCAAGTATGTTTTGAATGGATAAAGAGTTCAAAAATTCCAAATTCATGGGGCACCTAGGTGGCTCAGTCGGTTAAGCGTCTGCCTTCGGCTCAGGTCATGATCCCAGGGTCCTGGGGATCGAGTCCTGCATGGGGATCCCTGCTTAGCAGGGAGCCTGCTTCTTCCTCTCCTTCTATCCTGCTGCTCCCCCTGCTTGTGCTTGCACTCTCTTTCTCTCTTCAAATAAATAAATAAAATATTTTTTTTAAATAAAAATTCAAAATTCATGTAAAATCCATTAAAATATATCAATGGGGATAAAGTCAGAAGACCCAGCACTTTCCCCTCAGCAACTTTTCCTCTCTGTAAATCTTGAAATCAAAAGTACTCATGGATGCAACTCCTCAGCTCTTGTTTGCTTATTTAGTTCTATTCTCTAAAATGTATTACTAACTCAAACTGTATTCATGAAGTACTCACAACGAAAGGAGAAGGCAGGAAGCTGCTGATTACGGAGATCTTTACACTTGACCCTGATAAATTTGATCCAATTATGTACAATGGCAGTAGCGAAGATATGATTCATTTCCAAGTGAACATCCTTTTAAAGAGGATGGGAAGAGAAAACAACCACCACCACAATATAGAGGCTTGGAAATCAATCCTCCAAAGGAATTCTGGTATTATCTTGCCAGGTCCAACTGGGCTGTCTAATCATTTGTTAAATCACCACTGAATTGTCCCCTTGTTCTTCCAGAAATGTTTTCATCCTACATCAAAAAGCACTAATTGCAGAGTTATCAATCAGATGAGCAATCTACTACAAATTGCAACGCAAATACCACCAATTCCAACCAAGCTGAAGCTACACCATGATCCAGCCTGCTCCAGCAACCTCATGATGAAACCCACCCCCCATGCCACGTCTTTTCTCAAGGTCCTATTTTCCATAGCTGCCGTGAAATCAACGTGTCTTTTGTGAGGCATATATTTCAGACATTCGTTCTCTTTCCATTGACCATTAGTGAACTACTTAACAGTATGTGGAACATTGACTAGTCACCCTTTGCTTTGTGATGCTAATTTTTCAATACACTCGGAAAAAAAAAAAACGTTGAACCCTGGACTACCCAATCTTACCTGTCCAAGGCAATGGCAGGGAAGCTGAGGATAGTCACAGAGCAGAAGACTTTGTGCAAAAATTTGACGACCCTGCAGAAGAGCATGGTGTAGATCCACCAGCAGCAGTGAGGACTGGTGCTGAGGATGATGTCAAAGGGCACGCAGACCAGGCTGGTACAAATCCCGGAGCAGGCTAGGTTTTTAATGAACCTGTTGGTGACAGATTTGAACACGGTTGTTCGGCAAGTTGACCATAACACCATGAAGTTTCCTGGCCAGATAGGCAAAAAAAAAAAAAAAAAAAAAAATTTAAAATAAAAAAGTTTTTAAAATTAAAAATAAAAAATTAAATGAAAAGAAAGAAGACAAAGGAAAGAAAGGGACAGGTTAAAAAAAGATCTGAAAAACCACATTTGAGAGTTGATTTAAAAGGATTTCATGTAAATACGTACATATTCTATTGTCAATTTATGTGAAAGTATTAAATCACTTATGTACACATCAAAAAGTCTAGAAGGATTTTTGGTGGTGAGTTCTGTTATTTAGTTTTAGACATAACAGTATTAGATATGACTCAGTCTCATCTGAGTATAAAGAATTTGCTAGGTATTACTTAATCTCAGGCAAGTACTACTCTTACCAAGTTTGCAAATGACCTCCACATTGCCAAACTCTGCAAGAGAAATATGACGCAAGCCACAAGTGTAATTAAAAATGTCTAGCAGCCGTATTTTGCAAAAAAAAGAAGAAGCAGGTGAAATTTTATTTATCCCAGTATATCACAAACATTGTCGTTTCAACATGTAATCATTACTTTTAAAAGTACTGATGAGGGGCGCCTGGGTGGCTCAGTCAGTTAAGCGTCTGCCTTCAGCTCAGGTCATGATCCCAGGGTCCTGGAATCAAGTCCTGTGTCTGGCACCTTGCTCAGCGGGGAGCCTCCTTCTGTGCTCTCTCTCTCTCTCTCTAACAATAGGTTAAATCTTAAAAAAAAAAAAAAAAGTACTGATAAGATACTTTTCATTCTTGTTTTTACACTGTCTTTGAAATTTGGTGTGCATTTTTTTAATTGAAATATAACTGCCATATAACATCAAATTCATTTTAGGTGTCCATGGTGTACAATTTGTTTTACACTTTTTTTTTTAATGAAAGATTTTATTTATTTATTTGAGACAGAGAGAATGAGAGACAGAGAGCATGAGAGGGAGGAGGGTCAGAGGGAAAAGCAGGCTCCCTGCCGAGCAGGGAGCCCGATGCGGGACTCGATCCTGGGACTCCAGGATCATGACCCGAGCCGAAGGCAGTCACTTAACCAACTGAGCCACCCAGGCGCCCTGTTTTACACTTTTCAAAAAAGAGTTTATTTGAGAGACAGAAAGAGCACAAGCAGGGGGAGCGGCAGGCAGAGGGAGAGAGAGAAGCACACATTTCAATTTGCACTAGTCACATCTGGAGTCCTTAATAGTGACTTGCAGCTAGTGGCTACTGTGTGGGATTGTACTGTGTTCTAGACCTTCAGCAGCAATGATGCAATGACACATCTTTGAGCATTCTCCTATTGTGGCTTCCACAGGCCTATAATCTGGTTTTCCTCCTACCTCCCCCCCCCCACTCTCTCATGTCCTGGCTGTTCCTCATCTTTCTTACGAGGCCCTTCTCTATCCTCTCTCTAGAGCCACTCTCTAGGCAAGATGACCCATTCAGGTGGCTCTTCATCAAAATGCTAATGACTCCCACATTCGTGTCTGATGTTAGACCTCTTTTCATTTCCACACTCCTATTCCCAACAAAATGTCTGATTCCCTTCCCTCTCAATCTGTTATCAAAAGCCTGCCTACATGATCTGGTGCCTACCTGCCTAATCTCACTCCTCTCTTGCCTGGGCTTGCTAGGCACCAGCCACTCTGGCCTTTCCTTCCATTCTTGAAATAGGATCAAAGTTGAGCCTGTCCCAGTGCCTTTGCCCCAGTTTTTATCCTGTGTAACATGCTCCTCATATGTCTGGTTCCCTTGAAGTTAGGTCTCACTGTAATTGCTGCCTCCTCAGAGAGGCCTTCCTTAACCAGCTTTTTCTTTTAAATACTCACTGCTCCTCCCTCCATGATCCTCTCCTATAATACCCTGTTGCGGTCTTCATAGCTCTTATCATAATTACTAATTTACTTGTTTCCTTCCACTTCATGAGGACACAAACCGTGTCAGTGTTGTTCACTGTTTTACAGCCCTACTGTTTTGCTCAGTATCTGGCACAGAACAGGCAGTCAGTAGATATTTACTGAATACATGGATCTGTAATCGGGAGACAAGTAGTAATCAAAAGTCCCTTTGGTTATGCTAACACCTTTGGTAGTACGTTCATCATGTGAGAATATTCTAAGTCAGTAGTTCCCAAACCTCACTGTGCATCAGAATTGCTATACCAGACATGCTGAACCACAGTTAATGGGTATGGAACTGGGAATCTGCACTTAATAACAACTTTCCCAGATGGAAAGTTTCAGAAATCCCAGTCCTCAACAGAGGTAGCCTCCCGCAAGAGTCTCCAAGTCTTCAGGTAGCCAGGGCAGCCTACCTTACGGTTAAAGCTTGTATGTGGTGAGGGAGCCAGGTCCATGGGGACAATGAGTCATGCCCCAAGGACATGGCGGCCTCCTGTGCACATGCTCAGAGGATGTGCTCTAACACTAAGCCAGAGCTCAGCCTCCCTTGGAAGGAGAGTGACAGAGCCAGGGAAGGAACAGCGGGGCCAGGGGCAACAGCCAGCCATTGCAAGGACCTGCCTCAGTGCCTCCGAGGTTGACATAACTGGTGTCAAGACTCTCTCTTCCAATACAATATTCTACAGCTACCTCTTATCTGCCAAAGATAAAAAACAGCCACTGTGTTGAGGTACTTAAGTAGGCCAGCTGCTTCCAGGAAATTCTCTCCCAAACTTTCCTTACGGTGGTATGTTGCCTCAGTGAGAAGAAACCAGCACTGTGAATATATACACATTTATTCGGTGTAAGAGCTGTTCATACGAATACCTCCACCTCAGGCCCCCTCACACTTTCCTGTCACCAAGGTGAGAGACTGAGCAATAATGATGTACTTGAAGCTCTGCTGATTTGGGGGATTTTTCCTCTGGCCTTTTCCCACTGAAGCACAGATTAGAATCTGGCTGAAGCATCTTCCCTCACTTAAGTTTTTCAGAGAGAATATAAACTCTGGTAACCATCCAACCATGAAATAGCCCACTTAAAGAAATCTGCCCCAGCGCCTGGGTGGCTCAGTCACTTAAGCATCGGACTCTTATTTCAGCTCAGGTCATGATCTCAGGGTCATGAGATCAACCCCCGAGTTGGGCTCCTTGCTCAGCAGGCAGTCTTCTTGAGATTCTCTCTCCCCCTCTGCCCCTCCTCCTGCATGCAGCACGTGCTTTAAATAAAATCTTAGAAAGAAAAAGGAAGGAAAGGAGGAAGGAAGGACGGACTAAGTCTACCATGAAGACCAAGTACATGTCACAGTATCTTCAGTTGTCAAAACCAGGGGTATTTCCAGTCTACTTGGGTCTTCCCATAATAATCCTTCCTTATTCTAAATCAAGACCTTTAGGATTTTCTTTTTCTCTTATCACTGTCAATATTCTTACTTTGGTAGATTATGCTGAATAAAACATTGTGAGTAACAAACAGACAATTCATTGCAAAGGAGAGGACAGGCTGTGGGCCAGGGTCTCTCGAGCACACAGTAGATTCCTGAAACTTAACTGAAGCTAATTTCTATTATTTCTCATACTCTATTCTCCTTTCTTTCCCTCCCCCTCCCAGTTGTGCCAGGCATACTATTTTATTGTTTTTTTTTTAATCATACATTTTATTTGTATCTTCACACTTTCATACAGAAGTTATTATTGAAAAACCTGAGACTGCTATAGTCACATTTTATCTCCACTTATTTATAAAATGGTAGGTGGCATCTGGAGCCTAATCCCTTTTGCTATTAAGAACCTGAAGCTGAAGAAGCCTGAGTTCTTCCCATTTTCTAAACCACCTCTCTCCTCACTTAAAAACTGACTTCTTTGGTTCTAAAAACCTGAATTAGACCATAATATCAGGAGAGGAGCATCCGCACACAATCTCTAATTGACCACACATAAGAAAACAAGTATGTGTATATATACTCACACACAGTTACACACACACACACACTCACACTTACCAGCACATGAGCAGACACATACACATTCATGCACACAAATATACAACAAAGTAAAATAATTACATATTTGGTCATTTCATTTTATTAGCACTTTATTTTTCTTAAGATTTTATGTATTTGACAGAGAGAGTAAGAGAGCACAAGCAGGGGGAGCAGTAGAAGGAGAGGCTTCCGCTGAGCAGGGAGCCCAATGTGGGGCTCAATCCCAGGATCCGGAGATCATGACTAGAGCCAAAGGCAGACAATTAACCATCTGAGCCACTCAGGCGCCCCTTATTAGCACTTCAGATTCTTCTTAGCTTTATAAGGCATCCTAAGGATAACTCACTATATATTTTAAGTAACACAATATTCAACATTGAGATACTTTTTTAGAGATCATGTTCTAAATCACCTAATGCCCCTTGGAAATAAGTCAAGTTCTGTACCCATTATTTCTCCCTATATATACTCATTATACATTCTAATACTGGATTCCATGACAATATTCAGTGGCCAAGCTGTGGGCACAGCAACACGGTACACACTCACAACACACACAACCAAGAGGGAAAGAAGAGGTAGAGGGTGATGGCATTGGGACAAACCTACCTTCCCTGGGACTACTGTTACTCTATCATTCCTCCCAATCTAAAATACAAATAAAGATTTCTCTTTATACCGTATACTTCCAACTTAAAAATAATTGATGTTGAAGACATAGACATGTCAATTAACTACTACTCACACATAGTGCTTGGGGAAATAACCAGGAAATTTTTTTCCAACTACATTTTGCCTCTAAAAAATTTGACTGTGGCTGTCCTTTTTAAGTGGTTCACAGGCTTTGCATATTTGAGAGTAACAATCCTGTGTTAAAGGGACTAATAACCAAAATGAAATATTCCAAAAGTGCCTTGGAAAGGAGTATGCCTTTGGGAATCCTCCTGGGAAAACGCGTAACTCTTTAAAAACAATCAGCTTCCCCAGAGACTTACAGCAGCGAAAAAATTCATGGTCATGCTTTTCCAGAAAGCTAACATTCTTAACACCCAGAACATTCTAAAAATTGAATCTTGAAAAAAGCAAATGAACACTGTAGGCAAATGTTAAATTATAAGAAAAACCCTAAGACAACAGACTGCCAAAAGAGAGGCCAAAGTGAATGAGCAAGGGTTAGAAAGACTACAGAGGAATGTTTACTCTCAGCAAACACCATGTAATATAAGAGCAAAGTCTAAGCAAATTAGGTCATACTATTCCATAATAGAAGAAACAGAACAGACAACTACTTTGTGTAGAATGGAATTTTAGATTTCTTCTTTGCTTCAGTTTGCACCTCCCCCCCCAAAAAATAACCAAGAACAGAATCTCTTAAGGTTAAAAGAATTATGTAAAAAGAATATTAATAAATGACTTTAATTAACATGCCAGATAATAATAGGAATGATTTTTACCCTGTATTTTTACTTAAAGTGGCTTTCCTAGACAGCAAAGAATTGGCCCTTCCTTCTTTAACTGATCTGACAATCTCTTTTAATTTGTGTTTAGATCATTTACATTTAGTGTAAATATTGATATGGTTGGAGTAAAATCTGCCATCTTGCCATTTGTTTCCTATTTGTCCCATCCATTTTTTGTTCCTTTTTTCCTCTTTATCATCCTGATTTTGGATTGAATATTTTTTAGAATTCCACTCTATTTCCACTATTGTCTTATTATTTACACATCTTCTCAAAATGTTTGTAGCAGTTTCCCTGTGTTTACTATTTACATCTTTTTTTTTTAAACATTTTATTTATTTGAGAGAGATAGTGAGAGCAGGAATACAAACAGGGGGAGTGGGAGAGGGAGACGCAGGCTCCCCACTGAGCAAGAAGCCCAATGTGAGGCTTGATCCCAGGGCCCTGGGATCATATCTGAGCTGAAGGCAGACGCTTAACAACTGAGCCACCCACGCACCCCTACTGTTTACATCTTTAATTACAGTTTACTTTCAAATTTCCATTATAGTGCTTCACATGTAGTATAAGAATCTTGCACTTCCATTGTCATACTTTACTTTTATATAAACTATAAACCCAAAGTACAATGCAGAAATTTTCATTTTCAACAGCTGATTAGAGTAATTTAAAATAAAAGAAAGAAGATTTTTATATTTATCTTCACTTTTATCACTTTGGGAGATCTTCATTTCTTTGTGTATATCCAAGTTTCGGCCTGGTATCATGTTCCTCATGCCTGAAAAACTTCTCTTAACATTTCTTGTAGTGCAGGTCTGCTAGTAATTAATTCTCTCAGAGTTTGTCTGAAAATGTCTCTCTTTCTCCTTCACTTTTGAAAGATGTGTTTGCTGGCTATAATTTTCTGAGCTGAGTGGGGTTTTTCTCCAGTACCTGACAGAAGTCACTTTATTGTCTTCTGGATTTTGTAGTTTCTGATAATATGTCTGCCTTAAATCTTACCTTTGTTGTTCTGCATGTATTCTATTTTCTCTAACGTCCTTCAGGATTTTCTCTCTTTGGTTTTTAGCAGTTTGAAGTGTCTAGAAGTGTGTGTGTGTGTGTGTACACCTGGTTAGGGCACTCTGAACTTCTTGGATCTATGGTTTGATATCTTTTATTTTTTTTGGAAAATTCCTAGCCATTCAATATCTCTTCAAGTATCTCTTCGGCCCCATTCTCTCTCACTTCTACTTCAGGGATTCTAATTACATGTAGTTTTGTGTGGTAAACAGAATAATGCCCTACCACCAAAGATGTCTATACCCTAATACCTGCAACCTATGAATATATTAGGTTACATGACAAAGAGGAATTAAGGTTCCTGTTCAGTTGACCTTAAGACAGGGAGATTATCCTGGATTATCACAGTTTTCAAAAATTCTCTGATAATTTCAATACCTAGATCATATGTTAGTTAAGATCTCTGATTGTCTCTTGAAGTGGGTTATTTTCCTTGCTTTTTATGTCTCATAATTTTAGGTTGAAAGCTATATATCATCTTTAGGATAGTAGATACTGGTAAATAGTATCTACAGGACATTTGGACAGACATGCATAAACAAACACTCACACACAATGATACCAAAACACTAGTTAGGTCAGATTCCAGATCCCAGGCCATGGGTCAGCAACCTCATTTAGTAGTCCCATAAATATACACAGGATTTACATAGGCAAAAACCAGGAAATAACATTTTTTAAACAAATTTTATTATTTATTATGATTATTATTATTGTTATTTCAGAGGAAGAGAGAGATGAGGGGCAGAGGGAATCTTTTTTTTTTTTTTTAAAGATTTTATTTATTTATTTGACAGAGAGAGAGATAGTGAGAGCAGGAACACAAGCAGGGGGAGTGGGAAAGGGAGAAGCAGGCTTCCCGCTGAGCAGGGAGCCCGACGTGGGGCTCGATCCCAGGAGCCTGGGATCATGACCCGAGCCGAAGGCAGACGCTTAACGACTGAGCCACCCAGGCGCCCCGGGGCAGAGGGAATCTTAAGCAGGCTCCATGTCCAGCATGCAGCCCAAAGTGGGGCTCAATCTCATACCCCTGAGATCATGACCTCAGCTGCTTAACTGACTGAACCACCCAGGCACCCCAAGAAATAATATGTTTGATAATTTTTTAAAGTGAGAGAACAGGAAAAGAAGATAAGGAAAAAGAGGAAGACTGGGTACAAAGAAATATAAATATTTTATGTGGAGCAGACACCTCCCATTACTACACCATTCCACAGACCTATGGTTCCTAAATCTTCGTAATATTAGGATCACCTGGGAAGCTTTTAACATACAGATTCCTAGGTCTCAGCCCAACCAAATAAGAACGCTGGAAGATCTGGGCATCTTAATTTTATGTGCTCAGTAGGAAGTTCTGATAACAGCCAGGGAGCACTACCACAGCCACTCACTGTCAGCCTTCACCATACTGAGCATCTCAATGTAATCATTGTTTTTTTTCCCCAAATATAAAGAGAGCCCTTCCCCAGTACTGAAAGCAAAAACATGCCAAGTCACACTGAGCTCTAATTATAATCTCTATGGAGCCCCAAGGAAATCCTTCTCTGGTCAGTGATCAGTGCTAGACTGCTGCTCAGCTTCTCAACATGGCCTGCAGACACAGGTTGAGCTACAGCTGCAGAAACAGCTTTTCCTACCAGAGGAGAAATACAAGAAAGGATGACATCTTTGACCAGTTTTCATTATCCACACTCACTGACTCATGGCATCTTTCCCAGCTGCTCACCATTGGCAAAACAGAAAGGATAGACAGATTTTAACTAACTTTAATCCATTTATTTCCAGTTTTAAAAATGAGTTCATTCATGCCATAGCCATAAAGTACATTGGGAACATATATTTTGTTTTACAAAGAAGAGGGGGAAAAATTGAAAAATAAGGTGTCAAGGCAGGATGAAACAGGAGAATGAACCCAAGAGTCTTGCTCTCTGGGCTACAGTTCTGATTACTGTGTAATATAATTTATACCTTGGTCATTAGAACTGCTCTAATTACTTGGGAGGTCTAGAACTTCAGGGCACCATTTTTGTTTCGGGCTTTTTTTGTGTGTTTCCCGAGTGAAACACTTTATTGTTTCTTCTTTTTTAAAAGATTTTATTTATTTATTTGACAGAGAGACAGAGAGCACAAGTAGGCAGAGCAGCAGGTAGAGGGAGAGAGAGAAGCAGGCTCTCCGCTGAGCAGGAAGCCCGATGCGGGGCTCGATCCCAGGACCCTGGGATCATGACCTGAGCCGAAGGCAGATGCTTAACCAACTGAGCCACCCAGATGCCCCATTGTTTCTTATAATTATTAAGGCAACACATAATTTTTAAAATTCAGACATGAATAAATAAATAAATAATGAAGAAGAAGAAACAAGATAGTAAAAATAAATAATAAAGGAACAAGTAAAAATTACCCACCCAGTGGTAACCATCTGTAAGCTTAAACTATTTATCCTTCCAAACTTCTTGTTATATATACACACTTTTGTTTATGCCAGTGGGACCAACCTATGCATACTGTTTTGTTTGTTTGTTTTTGTAAGATTTTACTTATTTCTTTGAGAGAGCAAGAGAGAGCATGAGCAGGGGGAGGGGCAGGAGAGGAGACAAGCAGACTCTGCTGAGCACGGAGCCAACGCAGGGCACAGGGCTCGATCCCAGGACTCCGAGATCATGACCTGAGCCGAAGTCAGACGTTTAACCCAGTGAGCCACCCAGGTGCCCCTGCACACTGGTTTTTAACTAGATCTTGTCACCGTATCAACCATCTTTCTATGCTACATAAAAGCAACAGTGCTTTTACAATTATACCCAAATTTATTTCATCTTTGCATACTGGTGAGTTTTTTTTAAAGCTGTTTCCAATATATCCATCTCTATAATGCTGAGATCAACATCCTTATATATATAAATCTTTGCCAATTAAACTGATTATTTACTAAGGACAAATTCCTAGAAGCAGAATTTCTGAGTCAAAATACTTACACATTTTTATATATGTCGTTAAATGACCCCCCACAAAAGGCATATGAGAGAGTTGGTTTCCCCATATGCTTGCTAAAAATTCTGCAGTCTCACGAAAATGTTTGGAATTTGGCAGCTTCCTCAATCCTAGGAATCATGTTTTCCTTATTTCTAGAAAATTTTCAACCATTGCTATTTTGAATTTTGCCCTACCCTCTTTCTCTTTATTCTCTACTTCCGGAACCCATGTTGAACTTATACTAGGCTTCATTCTATTGGTTATATCTCTTGACCTTTTCATTCATATTCTCCATCAATTCATCATCTTCTGACAGCTGGGTGGTATTTCCCAGGTCTACCTTCCATTTTACCAATTCTCAATTCATCTGAAAATCAAATCATACTTTTTTTTATAGCTTATTGAGTATTAAGCTTTTTGAAATCTGAATTTGGATCTATAACCAGTAGAACTGCCTATTCTTATTTCCAGTGTCCAGTTATTTTACCCTAAGTTTCCATTCCTTAATATGTAATCATATTTTTAAATGCTTATAGTTTCTTTCAGATTATTCTGCTGTGTCTAGTTCTTTGGTGGCTCAATCCCCAGACTCCAGGATCACGACCTGAGCCAAAGGTAGATGTTCAACGACTAAGCCACCCAGGAGCCCTCTCATATGATTTTTAATGTTCACTTATGAGCACATCATGTGTGGGGGTTGTTTTTCCCTAGGAAGCTGTATTCCCTGGTTATAGAAGTATCCCAGGGGGGGTGCCTGGGTGGCTCAGTCGTTAAGCGTCTGCCTTTGGCTCAGGTCATGGTCCCAGGGTCCTGGGATCAAGCCCCGCATCAGGCTCCCTGCTTGGCCAGGAGCCTGCTTCTCCCTCTGCCACTCCCCCTGCTTATGTTCCCTCTCTCGCTGGGTCTCTCTCTGTCAAAAAATAAATAAAATCTTAAAAAAAAAAAAAAAAAGAAGTATCCCAGGGATGCTGGGTGGCTCAGTCGGTTGAGCATCTGCTTCGGCTCAGGTCATGATCCCAGGGTCCGGGGATCAAGCCCCACATCGGGCTCCTTGCTCAGTAGGGAGCCTGCTTCTCCCTCTCCCTCTGTCTGCTGCTCCCCCTGCTTGTGCTCTCTCTCTCTCTGACAAATAAAATCTTTTACAACAACAAAAAAAGTATTCCAAGCGGCTAGCCAAGCACACATTAGTACTTTGTTGCACTTTTGTATCCAAATAAAAGACAATATGGTTGAAGGTCCATTCTGAGAAAGGTTAAGTGTGTAGGGAAATTTTTATCCTAGGGAGAGGCAGGATACTTTAATGACTAAGCACAAGAGCACAGACTCTGTAACCTTACTTCTGGATTCTAGTCCCACCTCTACCATTTCGTAACTATGTGATATTGGATGAATTAAATTTCCTGTGCCTCAGTTTCATCACCTGCAAAGTGGGCATACTAACAATGCCTACAACCTTGGGACAATGTGAGGATTAAATCAAACAATGCAAGTAATATATGTATAGCAGTGAGAAGAGCTTCTTGCACATAATATGTGATTAAGTGTTATATATGTTACGGTTATCACTAGTTGCACAAAGGAGAGGTCTGACAAACGAGAAAGAGTGAGAGGTTGGCCGAGAAGAAAAGAAACCTGGAGCCATGTATAAAGATGGAAGAGGACAGTTCACTGGAGGGACTTAGAAGTAATCAGGACTAAAAAAAAAAAAAAAAAAAAGAAGTAATCAGGACTGAGAAACAAAGTCGGACTGACTGGCCTCTGAGTTCCAAAAGGAAGAGTGGGGTATGCCAAGGAAGAATCACCCAGGTTTAACCCATGGAGGTCTCTTGAGTGGTGCTGCTCTGGCAGAATCACAGCAGATTGTCTCATGGGGTCAGGATGGGGCCCTGATACGATCGCATTTAAGCAGCTGTAGCAAACACAGAGCTGTCTCCTTCCTCAGGCCTGCAGGACACACAGCTTGTCTCCATTCTCCTCGCCGTCTGCAGTCAGCGACTTCACTAAAGCCTTGTCTCCCTGGTGGGACTGGAGGGTGGGTGGGCAGGAGCCACCACAAGATCTGCTACTTTATAGGACATCCAGCCTCCACTTGCATTGCACTTGAGAGGTCTCAGATGAAGGACGTCTCTTCTCCAGATGGGGTCCTGCTCCTAGAATCCATCAAGCCCATAGCAGCACACAAACATGATATATCTTTTCTTAAAAAATATTTATTTACTTATTTAGTTTAGAGAGAGAGAGAGCATGAGTTGGGGGAAAGGAGCAGAGGGGGAGGGACAAGCAGACTCTGCACTGAGCACAGAGCCCAACACAGGGCTTGTTCCCAGGACCCTGAGATCATGACCTGAGCTGCAATCAAGAGTTCAGAAGCTCAATGAACTGAGCCACCCAAGCGTCCTTATGTCTTTTATTTTTAAGATTTTATTTATTTATTTTATTTATTTATTTGAGAGAGACAGCGCACAAAGGGAGAGTGGGAGGGAGAAGCAGACTCTCCGCTGAGCAGAGAGCCCAATGCAGGACTCGATCCCATGACCCTGAGATCATGACCTGAGCCTTAACTGACTAAGCCACCCAGGGCTCCCATGATTTATCTTAATAGAGCACCAGAGTGAATTAAAAACCACAAAGGGCCAAGAAAATTAAAAAAGGAATCAATGATCTTGGCATGGTTTCGTTAAAAAAATTAAAAAATCTCAAAAGTAATGGTGACTGCCTGATAATGCTTTAAATCCAATTATCTAAACAGCTTGACATCAGCAAGACAGTTATTCAGGGCACAGGCTTTAGAGTCAGAAGACCTTTGCCAAGTTATTTAACTTTGTTAAGCCCCAGTTTCCTCATTTTTATAAGCAGGGGTAGAAATAGTAATAACACTTAAATGGTTGTTATGAAGGCAAAATCCATAAAATGACTTTAAGACAATGCTGGTAAGCACTCAAATATTGGCCAACATTTTATTATGAACTGGGAGCTCTATGAAACTGCAAGGTACTAAAGAACAAAAATAGAATCTAAGAAATGTGAGAATCCACAAAAGAACAAAACATGAATTTGTGCAGTTATTTATAGCAAGAATAAAAACATAGAAAATCCTAAAAACTCCACCAAAAAACTAGTAGAAGTAATAACGAATTCAGTAAAGTGGTAGGATACAAAATTAATACCAAGAATCAATAGCATTTCTATACACTAAAAGCGAAAAGAGCAAAAAGATAAATTTGTAATAAAAACACCCATTTACAATTGTACCAAAAAGAGTAAGAAACCTAGGAATAAATTTAACCAAAGACGTGAAAGACCTGTGCTCTAAAAACTGTAAAACACTGATGAAATGAAGATGGCACCAACAAATAGGAAGACATTCCACGCTCATGAACTGGAGAAACAAATATTGTTAAAATGTCCATACTACTCAAAGCAATTTACACATTCAATGTGATCCCTATCAACATACCAATAGCATTTTCCACAGAACTAGAAAACATAATCCTAAAATTTGTATGGAACCACAAAGACCCCAAATAGCCAAAGCAATCCTGAGGAAGAAGGACAAAGCTGGAGGTGTCACAATCCCAGATTTCAAGATATACTACAAAGCTGCAATAATCAAAACAGCATAATATGGGCACAAAAATAGACACATACATCAATAGAACAGAATAGACAGCCCAGAAATAAACCCATTGCTTATATGGTCAATCAATCTATGACAAAGGAGGTAAGAATATACAATGGGAAAACACAGTCTCTTCAGTAAATGGTGCTGGGAAAACTGGACAGCTACATGTGAAAGAATGGAGTGGACCACTTACACCATACCCAAAAAGAAACTCAACAGATTAAAGACTTAAAATGTGAGACCTGAAAACAAAGTCCTAGGAGAAAATATAGGCAGTAATTTCTCTGACATTGGCTGTAGAACATTTTTTAGATATGTCTCCTTTGGCGAGAAAAACAAAAGCAAAAATAAACTACTGGGACTACATCAAAATAAAAAGCTTTTGCACAGCAAAGGAAACCACCAACAAAATGAAAGACAATCTGCTGAATGGGAGAAGATATTTGCAGATAATATATCTGATAAGGGGTTCACATCCAAAATATATAAAGAACTCATACAACTCAACACCAAAAAACCCCACAAATAATCCAACAAAAAAATCCAACATCCAAATGGCCAACAGACACATGAAAAGATGTTCAACATCACTCATATCAGGAAAATGCAAATCAAAGCCACAATGGGATACCACCTTACATCAATTAGAATGGCTAAAATAAAAAAGACAAAAAATAACATATGTTGACAAGGATGTGGAGAAAAAGAAACCCTCATACACTGTTCGTGGGAATGTAACTTGGTACAGCCACTGTGGAAAACAGTGTGGAGGTTCCTCAAAAAATTAAAAATAGATTTACCATACGATCCAATAATGCCACTATTGCATATTTACCCAAAGAAAATGAAAACATTAATTTGAAAAGATATATGCATCTCTGTTTATTGCAGCATTATTTACAATAGCCAAGATATGGAAGCAACCTAAGTGTCCATCAACAGATGAATGAATAAGAAAAATGCGGTACACACACACACACACACAATGGAAAACTACAGAGCCATAAAAAGATAAGATAGTGCTGGGGCGCCTGGGTGGCTCAGTCGTTAAGCGTCTGCCTTCGGCTCAGGTCATGATCCCAGGGTCCTGGGATCCAGCCCCGCATCAGGCTCCCTGCTTGGCGGGAAGTCGGCTTCTCACTCTCCTCCTGCTTGTGTTCCCTCTCTCGCTGTGTCTCTCTCTGTCAAATAAATAAATAAAATCTTAAAAAAAAAAAAGATAAGATAGTGCCATGAGATAACATGGATGGACCAAGTGGATACTAAGCTAAGTGAAATAATTCAGTCTGAGAAAGACAAATATCATGTGGTTCTACTCCTAAGTGGAATCTAGAAAAAAATGAACAGGGCGCCTGGGTGGCTCAGTTGGTTAAGCGACTGCCTTCGGCTCAGGTCATGATCCTGGAGTCCCGGGATCGAGTCCCG
Organism: Mirounga angustirostris; assembly: GCF_029215605.1. Lineage (NCBI taxonomy): Eukaryota > Metazoa > Chordata > Mammalia > Carnivora > Phocidae > Mirounga > Mirounga angustirostris. The sequence continues at coordinate 63,388,382 of NW_026991717.1, read as the reverse complement.
CATCGGGCTCCCTGCCCGGCAGGGAGTCTGCTTCTCCCTCTGACCCTCCTCCTTCTCATGCTCTCTGTCTCTCATTCTCTCTCTCTCAAATAAATAAAATCTTTAAAAAAAAAATTTTTTTTTAATAAATAAATAAATAAATAAAAATGAACAAACAAAAAGGGGAATCAGACCTATAAATCGAACAAACTGATGGTTGCCAGAGGGGAGAAGTGTGGAGGGTTGGGAAAATGGGTAAAGGGGAGAGGGAACTGGAACAGGCTTCCAGTTATGGAACGAATGAATCATGGGAATAAAAGGCACAGCATAAGGAATACAGCCGATGATATCGTGCTAGCATTGCATGATGACACATGGTAGCTACACTTGTGAGCACAGCATAATGCATAAACTTGTCAAATCACTAAGTTGTACACCTGAAGCTAATTAACATTGTCAACTATACGCAAATAAAAAATAAAATAAAGTAAAATATACACATACTCTTTGACATAGTTATCAAATCACTTGGGCAAATTCATCCTAAGAAATTCATTGAATAAAAGAAAAGTTATATTCAAAAAGATGCTAATTACAATGTTTTTATGATGGCAAAGAGCTGGAAACCTAAAGTGTTCACTAAGATAATAGCTATGTAAATCTATGATAAAGCTTGATAAAATATTTGTAGGCATTAAAATAATGATTACTAAAAACCTATGTAGAGACGCCTGAGTGGCTCAGTGGGTTAAGCATCTGCCTTTGGCTCAGGTCATGATGCCAGGGTCCTGGGATCAAGTCACACAACAGGCTCCTTGCTCAGCAGCGAGCCTGCTTCTCCCTCTGCCTGCCACTCCCCCTGCTTGTGCTCTCTCTCTCTCTGACAAATAAATAAATAAAGTTGTTTTTTTTTTTAAAAGAAACAAACAAATCCAGACTTCCCAACACCATAAATTAGCCTTTAAGACCTTTAAGATATGGGGGCGCCTGGGTGGCTCCGTTGGTTAAGCGACTGCCTTCGGCCCAGGTCATGATCCTGGAGTCCCGGGATCGAGTCCCACATCGGGCTCCCTGCTCGGCGGGGAGTCTGCTTCTCCCTCTGACCCTCCTGCCTCTCATGCTCTCTGTCATTCTCTCTCTCTCAAATAAATAAATAAAATCTTTAAAAAAAAAAAAAAGACCTTTAAGATATGACCTCTGGTGGCCCAACATGTACTACCCAAAGTTGTAGCATCATGACGGAATGGAATGAGCCTGGAAATCTAAGGTCAAATTCATGTTTTTCTCTGAACCCTTAAATCTGCTGCCCAAGCAAAACCCTTAAAGGGAATCACTTTCCTAAGAAAGACAGAGTGAGTGAGTGAGGGAGGGAGAGGGAGAGGGAGGGCAAGCTCAGAGGGGAATAAAGAACTCCTCAGTGGAGAGAAGGCAAATTGTACCCAGAGTGTTCAAAACAAGACACTGTTAAGCAGTGTGGGCCTGGGCGCAGCGGACACCGACATGAAAAGCTGAGTTTCAAAGTTCACACTTCCACAGGAAAGTTTAAATAGTTCCAAAAAGGATTCTACTTCATTCTGATTTAAAAGAAAAAAAAACTTTCTTTAATCTACATGGGTAAATTTCCCAATTACCCAGAGCATCAGCAGTGGCTGGAAGTAAGTAATTTTTTTGCCACCAGTATCAGAATTATGGCCAAAAAGAATGTGAAGGAGAAACCAGCTTGTACCAGAGAGCTATGTCTGGTGATTTTCAATACAATTTGCTCTGCCTCCCCAACTAAAATTTGAGCCTCTCCCTCTCTAATGAAGAGTCAATTTGCTATAACTTGTGATTAAACCATCTAATAGCTGCCCAACTCTGTTTTAAGCTGATCTCTATTAGCATGAAAAAAATATGTTACTTTAGTTACAATTAACTTGATTCCAGAGTTTTTTCTGAAATGATATGGGAGGTTCAAATTAACCAGGAATTGAATAGCAGGAAGAAGCTATGCAGTAAGTTTGTTAAAATTCATGATGAATTTTAAATAATTACTTTGAATGAAAAGCATCTTATGAAATATATATTCCCAGTCTAACCTTGTATGATTTCTCCTTGGAATACTTGTCCACAATGAATAATTCAGATAAAATATTAACAAGATTCACTTCAGTAATACATAGGAATAGATAAAAAGATTTCAACGATGGCCTCTTCCAGTCAGCTCCTGTGAAGTCACACAAAGGATTTTAGATGAGTCTATACAGCAAATGCACATAGGTTTTAGCAACAGTGGTACCCCAAAAAGTAAGGCAAACTGTAGAGCACAATTCAAGACAAAATGATCCTAGGGGCTCTCTTGTCGTTGGGGAGTCACAAAGTCCCTGAAATAAGCTCAGTCCCTCACATCTCTTAACACACAGCAAGATACACACAGATGTACAAATTAAGAAGAAACACACAGAATCTGAAGTTGGTAACTCTCCTTTCTTTGTGACTACTCAAATTCCTTCCATATAAATGAACTAGAAAATGTTCACAGCTTCATGAGATACCTTGCTCTCTGATCTTCCACATTATGTGTATTAAACCTCCCTAAAGGGGCGCCTGGGTGGCTCAGTCCTTAAGCGTCTGCCTTCAGCTCAGGTCATGATCCCAGAGTCCTGGGATCGAGCCCCGCATCGGGCTCCCTGCTCGGCGGGAAGCCTGCTTCTCCCTCTCCCACTCCCCCTGCTTGTGTTCCCTCTCTCGCTGTGTCTCTCTCTCTGTGTCAAATAAATAAAATCTTAAAAAAACAAAAAACAAAAAACCACCTCCCTAAAAAGCCATGCCAAGAGTCTCTCTATCATTGGTCCCATCTAACTGTGACAATGTCACAACCCTTAATAAGCCCAGGCTCCTTTTCCTCCTCTATAGATATACAGAGAAAGCTTCCAGAGAAGAGGACAAAACAAATTATCTAACATCACTAAGCATCTGCACCCAAACAAGCCGTTCTTGATTGGGTGGAGATGAAGTAGTTCATTGCCCTAAATATCTACCACTCAGGTTACCTGACTATGAAATCCTTGCCTATATTAGGTTGCTCCTATAATCTATGAAGGCAGGGTCCACATCTTCTGTACCACTCATATTGCATTTAGCCTAGAGCAGTTATTTCTCCCCTAAAATACTGTAAGATTATGAAGCCTGAAAAGAACCTTACCTGAAAATTCTGTTGACCCTCATGAGTACCAATCACATTTTCATACCTAAGAGTTGCTTCATAAATACTTAATATGAATGAATAAATAAGAGCTTGAAGTGTGTTATTACTTTATCAGATCACCAGAATCTTTCTTCCTGTGTACTGACTTTTGTAGGTACGCCTACTGATGGCAACCGCCTCTGATCAACAAGCTGAATGTTTACTCTCTCCCCATTGCCAATACACAGCATCAGAGAGGGTTGGGAGAGATGCATTTGACAATGATACATCATGCTATACTATAATTAGTCTAGTGAACGTACACAGAATACTCATGTATTCTATTCTCCTACTCCCTCTGTTCCAGCAACTATAATTATGCAGTCTGAAAGAGAAAATTACGTTGGAAATATTTCCAAAGAACACAAGGGCAAGATAATTAGAGGACTAAGAAAGGAAAGTGAGCCTGATTTTGCTTCAGTCCATGGGGACCCAGCATGTCTGATGTGAGATGGAGGAGTAAGATTTTGGAAATGGGAGTCTCTTACTCCTTATGATCTGGCACAATCTGACAATGACATTGATTAAAAGTTGAAAATTCCATTCCTTTTTCTGTAGCTAAATTTGGGGGGGTGGGGAGGAGACTGGAGGATGAAGAGCAAGGAATGGTATTTTACTTCTAACAGATTTTGGGTCACTTTCCCACTACTGGAGAGGTTAAATTTGCTCTATGGTAGACTTGCCATGTTCCCTTCACCACTTTCTCCCATCTCTACGAAGGAGAATGTCAACAACAGAGGGCTGTTTGTAGAATGAGGAGCTAGGACTAGGAGAGCCAGGGCAGCAGATGGGATAAAAGGTGGAGGTGGTCAGATCCAGGACAAGGTCAAAAACAGATAGCCAAGGCAAGGAAGGCTCTATGAGGAAGTGATGGACCTTAAAGTCACAACAACCCTGAGTACAGATCATAAGAGGCACTGAAAAGACGAGTTACTACACACAGCCCATCAGGCCAACTGACAACATAAGAAAATGGAATACATGTTCAGACAAAATACTAGGAGCCAAGAGGTCCAGAGGAAGGAAGGAGGGAGTAAAGTAAGAAAAAATTAGATTGGCACATGGGTAACAAGAAAGGAGCTTGATAACTAGGACTACCTCAATCTAGACCCTGAACTTTGATATGGTTCCTTTTAAGGCAACACAGAAACCAGCACACTGTATTTAAGCACCTTGCAGATGTACATGATTTTGGAAGTACTTGTAATGAAGCGCACATGGTGGGGACAAAAAGAATTCCTAACACTTCGATTTTTCTCCTTCCTCTTCCATTTCCCTCACGTAGTAAGTGAGGATGAAAAAAGAGGAGGAGAAGAGAGCAAAAATCGAGAGTAAAATAATAGGGAGAATGATTTCAATTCCATTTATCTCTCACACCAAGCCCTATTTTGTTTGTGCATTTCCCAGTGACTATCTAAGGGAACCCAGGCCTTCTGTGCCTCAATCTTCATTAGTCACATTGCTGAAAACTGGACAAAAGGTTTCTTTGCTTTGTATCATGTTCTACGAATCCAAGAGTCATAATTATGGTGACCACACTGACACAGATAAACAGAGAATAATTCTCCTAACATTTTGAACATCATAAATAATCAGCTTCCAATTCCTGCATTTTCCCTTTAATATTAATTGATTTGAGTTATTTATTATGTAATTTTCCTGCTGGTTCAAAATAAAATCAGCATGAAATGGTATTAGCTTCTTTAAAGCACTAAGATCAATGAGGAGATGTGACCTCTTATTTTCCCATTATAAAACAAAAGGCAGGAAGAAGATTTTTCTATTCTGTGAAATATTGATTTTCCATCCTGTGGGTTTGTAAATTACTGGCTTTCACAGTGCAATCAATGTCACTGATTCAATGTGGATTAAATAAATAAGATACAATATAAAATCTGTTCACTTTCATTAAGCCCCAGTTTCCATTAGTCTTGCCCCTGACATTATTCTTATAAAGGTTCAAGCATGCAAATACCATGGATAAAGGCAGAACATTGACCAATAAGTATTGGCCAACAAATTTTAATATTACCCCAAGTATGGAAATAAAGATAAGCATATATGCAATGATAAAGGAAACAGTGACATACTACAACATTTAGAACTGTCATTTTCTTCTTCAAAATACATAGAAACAAACAGAGTTAGACAAAATGAGGGAACAGAAAAAATGTCCCAAATAAAAGAATAGGACAAAAATCACAGAGGAGCTAAATAAAATGGAGGTAAGCCATACGCTTAATAAAGAATTCAAAGTAATGGTCATGAAGATACTCACTGGACTTGAGAAAGAGTGGAGGATCTTTCAACAAAGAGATAGAAAATATAAAAGAGAACTGGTCAGAGATTAAGAACTCAATAACTAAAATTAAAAATACCCTAGAGGGAATCAATAGCAGATTAAAAGATGCAAAAGAATGGATCAGCAATCTGAAAGACAAGATAATAGAAAGCAACTAAGCTGAGCATCAAAAAGAAAAAAGAATAATAATAAATGAAAATAGGTTAAGGGAACTCACTGACATCATCAAGTGTAGTAACATTTGCACTAAAGGGATCTCAGAAGAAGAAAGAAAGAAGAGAAGAGAAAATTTATTTGAGAGCCACTCCTCAAAACCCCAGTGCAGCAGCTCTTTCTGCCCATGGGTCCTGTCCTCGTGCTTTAATAAACCACCATTTTGCGCACACACGCACACACAATTATTTGAAGAAATAATAACTGAAAAATTACCTAACATGAGGAAGGAAACAGACATCCAGATCCAGAAGGCACAGAATCCCCAGCAAAATTAACCCGAGTAGGTCCACACCAAGACACATAATTAAAATGGCAAAAAGCAATGATAAAGAGAGAATTTTAAAACAGCAAGAGAAAAGAAAACTGTTGCATACAAGAGAAACCCCATAAAACTATCAGCTGATTTTTCAGTAGAAACTCTGTGGGCCAGGAAAGAGTGGCATGATATATTCAAAGTACTGAAAGGAAAGAAACTGCAACGAAGAATACTCTACCCAGCAAGGCTATCATTCAGAATAGAAGGAGAGAGAGTTCCCCAGACCAAAGTTAAAGGAGTTCATCACCACTAAAACAGCCTTACAAGAAATGTTAAAGGTAATTCTTTGAGTGGAAAGAAAAGGCCTTAACTGAAAGTAAGAAAATTATGAAAGGAAAAAATTTCACAGGTAAATGTAAACATATAATAAAGGTACTAGTTTAAGCACTTACAAAACCAGTATGGAAGTTAAAGCACAAAAGCAGTGAAATAACTGTATCTATAAAAGTCAGTCAAGGTATTCACAAAAATAAAAAGGTGTAAAATATGACATCATATACATAAAACATGGCAGGAAGAGTAAAAATTTAGTGCTGTTAGAATGTGTCCAAACTTAAGTGACCATCAACTAAATATAGACTGCTATACACATAAGGTATTATGTATGAACCTAATGACAATCACAGATCAAAAACCTAAAACACATACATACTCAAAAAAAGAGAAAGGAATCCAAGTATTAACAATAAGAAAGCCATCCAATCATAAGGGAAGAGTTAAGAGAAGAAAAAAAGGTACAGAAAAGAACTACAAAAACAACCATAAAGCAAGTAACAAAATGGCAATAAGTACAGACCTATCAATAATTACTTTAAATGTAAATAAACTAAATGTTCCAATCAGAAGACACAAGGTGACTAAATGGGTAAAAAAGCAAGACCTATCTATATGCTACCTGATAGAGATTCACTTCAGACCCAAAGACACATGCAGATTGAAAGTGGATGGCTGGAAAAACATTTACCATGCAAATTAAAGCAAAAAGAAAGTTGTGGGTAGCAATACTTCTATCGAACAAAATACACTTTAAAACAAAGACTGTACCAAAAGACAAAGAAGGACACTATATAATGATGAAGGGAACAATTCAACAAGACAATATAACAATTGTAAGTTTCTATGCATCCAACATAGGAGCACATAAACCAACTATTAACAGAAATAAAGAAATTGGCAGTAATAGAATAATAGTAAGGGGGGCACCTGGGTGGCTCAGTCGTTAAGCGTCTGCCTTCAGCTCAGGTCATGATCCCAGAGTCCTGGTGATCGAGCCCTGCATCAGGCTCCCTGCTCAGTGGGAAGCCTGCTTCTCCCTCTCCCACTCCCCCTGCTTGTGTTCCCTCTCTCGCTGTGTCTCTCTCCGTCAAATAAATAAAATCTTTAAAAAAAAAAAAAAAAAGAAGAATAGTAAGGACTTTGGGGTACCTGGGTGGCTCAAGTCAGTTGAGCTTCTGCTTTGGCTCAGGTCATGATCCTGGAGTCTGGGGATCAAGCCCCGCATAGGGCTCCCTGCTCAGGGAAAAGCCTGCTTCTCCCTCTCCGTCTGCTCCTCCCCTGACTCATGCTGTCTCGCTCTATCACTCTCTCAAATAAATAACATCTTAAAAAAAAATAGTAAGGGACTTTCATTGTTACATCAATGGATAGATCATCCAGACAGAAAATCAACAAGGAAACAGTGGATTTGAATGACACACTAGACCAGATAGATTTAAGAGATATATACAGAACATTCCATCCCAAAACAACAGAATACACATTATTTTCAAGTGCACATGCAACATTCTCCAGGATAGATCACGTTAGGCCACAAAAAAGTCTCATAAATTCAAGAAAACTAAAATCATATCATGCATCTTTTTTGACAATAGTATGAAACTAGAAATCAATCACAAGAAAAAAATTTGGAATGAACACAAATACATGGAGGCTAAATAACATGCTACTAAACAATGAATGGGTCACCAAGAAATCAAATAGGAAATGAAAAAATACATGGAGGGGCGCCTGGGTGGCCCAGTCAGTTAAGCATCTGCCTTGGGCTCAGGTCATGATCCCAAGGTCCTGGGATGGAACCCTGCATCAGGCACCCTGCTCCACAGGGAGTCTGCTTCTCTCTCTCCCTCTGCCTGCCACTCCCCCTGCTTGTGTGTGTGTGCTCTCTCTCTCTCTCCCTCTCTCTGTCAAATAAATAAAGCAAATCTTTAAAAAAAAATACATGGAGAAAAATGAAAATAAAAGCACAATGATCCAAAATCTTCTGGATGTAGCAAAATCAGCTCTAAAGAAAGTTCATAGCAATACAGGTCTACCTCAAGAAACAAGAAAAATCTCAAATAAACAATATAACCTTACACCTAAAGGAGCTAGAAAAAGAAAAACAAAGCCAGTAGCAGGAAGGGAATAGTAAAAATTAGAACAGAAATAGGGGTACCTGAGTGGCTCAGTCAGTTAAGTGTCTGCCTTCGGCTCAAGTCATGATCCCAGGGTCCTGGGATAGAGTCCCGCATTAGGCTCCTTGATCAACAGGGAGCCTGCTTCTCCCTCTGCCTGCCACTCCCCCTGCTTGTGTTCATGCTCTCTCTCTCTCATTCTCTCTCTGACAAATAAATAAAATAAACCTTAAAAAAAAAGTAGAGCAGAAATAAATGAAATAGAGATTCAAAAAAGAAGAAGAAAAGATCAATAAAGCCAGAAGCTAATTCTTTGAAAAGATCAACAAAATTGATTAACGTTTAGTCAGACTCATCAAGAAAAAAAAAGAAAGGACTCCAATAATAAAGTCAGAAATGAAGGAGAAATAACAACTGACACCAAAGAAATATAAAGGATTATAAAAGAACATTATCAAAAATGATATGACAACAAATTGGACAACCTAGAAGAAATGGGTATTTGTAGAAACATACAACCTTTCAAAACAGAATCAGAAAGAAATACAAAATTTGAACTGACTGATTATAGCAATGGAATTGAATCAGTAATCAGAAAACTCCTGGGCACCTGGGTGGCTCAGTCATGATCCTGGGGTCCTGGAATAGAGCCCCACGTTAGGCTCCCTCCTCATGGGGAGTCTGCTTGCCCCTCTCCCTCTGCCTGTCGCTCCCCCTGCCTGTGCTCTCTTCTGTGTCAAGTAAATAAATAAATCTTAAAAAAAAAAAAAAAAAGAAAACTCCCCCAAAACGGAAGTCCAGGACCAGATGGCCTCACAGGTGAATTCTACCAAACATTTAAAGAGTTACTATCTATTCTTCTTGAACTATTCCAAAAATGTAAGTGGAAGGAAAGCTTCCAAATTCATTCTACGAAATGAGCACTGCCCTGATACCAAAACTAGATAAAGACACTATGAAAAAAGAAAATTGTATCTCTGCCAATATCTCTCCAAAACTATCTGATCAGGCCAATACCTCTGATGAACATGGATGCAAAAATCCTCAACAAAATTATTAGCAAACTGAATTCAACAATACATTAAAAAAAAAAAATCACTGACCACAATCAAGTGAGACTTATTCCAGGGATGCAAGGGTAGTTCCATATTCACAAATCAATCAACATGATACATCACATTAACAACAGAATGGACAAAACCTTATGATCATTTCAACAGATGCAGAAAAAGCATTTGACAAAGTACAACATCCATTCACAACAAAAACTCTCAACAAGTGGGATTAGAGAAAACACACCTCAACATAATAAAGGCCATATGTGAAAAACCCACAGCTAACATCATACTCAATGGTGAAAAACTGAGAGCTTCTCCTTCTAAGATCAGGAAAAAGACAAGGATGTCCACTCTCACCACTTTTATGCAACATGGTACTTGAAGTCCAAGCCACAGCAATCAGACAAGAAATACAAATAAAAGGCATCCAAATTGGTGAAGAAGTAAGACTGTCACTATTCACAGATGACTAAAGAGTCCACCAAAAAAAAACTATTAGAACTGATAAATAAAGTCAGTAAAGTCATAGGATACAAAATTAATGTACAGAAGTCTACTGTATTTCTATACACTAATAATGAAGTAGCAGAAAGAGAAATTAAGAAGACAATCCCATTTACAATTGCACCAAAAAGAGTAAGATACCTAGGAATAAAATTAGCCAAGGAGATGAAAGACCTGTACTCCAAAAACTACAGAACACTGATGAAAGAAAATGAAGATGACATAAATAGAAAGACATTCCACGTTCATGAACTGGAGGAACAAATATTGTTAAAATGTCCATACTACCCAAAGCAATTTACACATTCAATGTGATCCTTATCAACATACCAATAGCATTTTTCACAGAACTAGAAAAAATAATCCTAAAATTTGTATGGAACCACAAAGACCCCAAATAGCCAAAGCAATCCGGAGGAAGAAGGACAAAGCTGGAGGTATCACAATCCCAGATTTCAAGATATACTACAAAGCTGCAATAATCAAAACAGCATAGTATGGGCACAAAAATAGACACATACATCAATAGAACAGAATAGACAGCCCAGAAATAAACCCATTGCTTATATGGTCAATCAATCTATGACAAAGGAGGTAAGAATATACAATGGGAAAACACAGTCTCTTCAATTGGTGCTAGGAAAACTGGATAGTTACGTGCAAAAGAATGGGAGTGGACCACTTACTAACACCATACCCAAAAAGAAACTCAAAATGGATTAAAGACCTAAATGTGAGGGCGCCTGGGTGGCTCAGTAATTAAGCATCTGCCTTCGGCTCAGGTCATGATCCCAGGGTCCTGGGATCGAGTCCCACATCGGGCTCCCTGCTCAGCGGGAAGCCTGCTTCTCCCTCTCCCACTCCCCCTGCTTGTGTTCCTGCTCTCGCTGTCTCTCTCTGTCAAATAAATAAATAAAATCTTAAAAAAAAAAAAAAAAAAAGACCTAAATGTGAGACCTGAAGAAAATATAGGCAGTAATTTCTCTTGACATTGGCTGTAGAATATTTTTTAGATATGTCTCCTCTGGCGAGAAAAACAAAAGCAAAAATAAACTATTGGGACTACATCAAAATAAAAAGCTTTTATACAGCAAAGGAAACCATCAACAAAATAAAAGACAACCTACTGAATGGGAGAAGACATTTGCAGGTAATATATCTGATAAGGGGTTCACGTCCAAAATATATAAAGAACTTACACAACTCAACACCAAAAAAAACACAAATCGTACAAATGACCAAGAGACACATGAAAAGATGCTTAATGTCATTCATCATCAGGGAAATGCAAATAAAAACCACAATGAGATATCACCTCACACCCATCAGAATGGCTAAAATCAAAAAGACTTAACAAGTGTTGATGAGAATGTGGAGAAAAGGGAACCCTTGCACATGGTTGGTGGGAATGCAAATTGGTGCACTGTAGGAAACAGCATAGAGGTTCCTCAAAATATTAAAAATAGAACTACCATATGATTCAGTAAGTCCACTACTGGGTACTTACCCAAAGAAAACAAAAACACTAATCCAAAAAGATACATGCACCCCTATGTTTATTACAGCACTTAAAATAGCCAAGATATGGAAGCAAAGCAGGTATCCATCCATAGATGAGTAAGAAGATGTGGTATATATACAATGGAATGTTAGCCATAAAAAAGAATGAGATCTTTCCATCTGCAACAACATGGATGGACCTAAAGGATATAATGCTAAGTGAAATAAGTCAGACAGAAAAAGACAAATATATAATTTCACTCATATGTAGAACTTAAGAAACAAAACAAAGGACAAGGGAAAAAAGAGACAAACAAAAAAAGACTTAAATACAGAGAACAAACGGGTGGTTGCCAGAGGCGATATGGGTAGAGAGAGGGGTGGGTGAAATAGATAAAAGTGATTAAGAGGTACAAATTTCCAGCTACAAAATAAATGAGTCACAGAGATGAAAAGTACAGCATATGGAATATGGTCTGTAAGATGGTAATAATTTTGCTTGGTGACAGATGATCACTATACTTACAGTGATGAGCACTGAGTAATGTACTGAATTGCTGAATCATTATATTGACCTGAAACTAATATAGCACTGTATGTTAATTATACTTCAATTAAATAAATAAGATAAATAAAATAAAATAATCATTTTCTAATGAAGAACTCTGAAATTCTTTAACAGGAGTTTAGAAGGTAATCTATAACACCAAATAGACCTTATACACTCATATGGATGGAAGAAACCTGGGAGAGTCATAGACACTTTCCTTGTTTCCAGGTAAGACATATTATATAAGTTTTGTACAGAGAAAATATATTTTTGCTAATTGCTAGGTCTTCTGGGAAAAGCAGTACGCTAAGGTAGGCAGCTTCCAAGATGGCCAATGATCCCAGCTTCCTAATCCTCACATCCTTGTGTAGACTTCTCCCACAATGAATAGGGCCAACTTGTGTCAACAATATGACAATAGCAGAAATGACAGTGAGACTTCCAAGGCTAGTTCATAAAAGACATTGCCACTTCTGTCCTTATCTCTTCTGAATCACTTGTTCTGGGGAAAGCCAGCTGACACATCTTAAGGAACCTCAAGCAGTCTTATGGAAAAAATCCACGTGGTGAGAAACTGAGGCCTCCTGCCAATAGCCCTGTGAGTGAGCCAACCTGGAAGGAGATCCTCTAGCAACACTCAAGCCTTCAGGGGACTGCAGGTCTGACCAATATCCTTATGAGAGACCCACAGCCAGAGACACCCAGCTAAGCTACTCCCAAATTCCTGGTCTACAGAAACGGTGAGATAACGTGTTTTTGTTTGAAGCTCCTATGTGTTTGGGTCCACCATTTAAACACACTGCATAGACTCTGTCCTGTCTCTTTCATCTATAGAATGGGAAAGATAAAATCTACCTGGCTGGACTATGGTATTAAATGAAATAATGTATAAAAAATGCCAACAGTGCCTCATCCATAGTGTTAAACAACTTTAATGTTATTTTAATATCATTATTTTTAAAAGATTTATTTATTTATTTATTATTTATTTGTTTGAGAAAGAGGATGAGCGAGAGAGAGCATGAGCATGAGCAGGGGGGAGGGGCAGATGGAGAGGAAAAAGCACACTCCCCGCTGAGTAGGGAACCTGACGGGGGGTTCCAATGCAGGACCCCCAGGATCATGACCTTAACCAACTGAGCCACCCAGGTGCCCCATTAATATCACTATTTTTAAACTTTCCTTTACTGATCATCACGTAACTATAAATTTGTGAGCCATTTCTAGAAGTCACAAAAGGTATCACAGTACTCACCACGCAACCAGAAAATAATGTTTCTTCAGAGTGTTATATTCTTCAGCTTTTCTTTAAGAAATTTAAAGAAAAAAATCAAAATCCTTTAAACTTTTCCCCTCGATGCAGCTCCGTTAACTCCTGAGAGTAAATCTGTTTATTCTTCCAAGACAAGGAAGAATAATGAACACCAAACCCCCCAAATTAGTAGTGCTTAAAATAAGCTTATCAGCTTGCCTTCTTTCCAAGTCATTAAATTAAGGAAATCAGGAAATGTAGCCACTCAAGGGGCAAAATGCGATTTGCCCTGATAAGCAGCTATCCGAAAGAACATAAAAGCTACAGTCAAGGTGTATTGGTCACTAACCTTGGAGACGAGAGCTGTGGGATGGCAGCACAGCATCCACCTTTACCTTATGGGATGACTAGCCCCATCATTCCAAGGCCATGGACATTAGGAACTGCCAGGAACACACGTCCAGAATACTTCCCCTGGATTTCCTTCTACTACGTTGGCCACTTCTCAGTATCTTTTGCTGGCTTCCTGGCTTCTCCTCCGACATCAGGGCTCAGTCTCAGCCCTCTGCGTGCCATCTTTCCCCCTAGACTATTTCAGACTACTGACCTTCTTCCCTAAGCTTTAATGGCTCTCCTATTTTTGCCCCACCTCACCTCTTATCTGAGCCCTAAGTCCCAGATAGCTGTATGTCCACCCAACATATTTACTTAGGACTCTCATGAGTATCGCAAACTAAACATGTCCCAAACCAAACTTTTGGCCTTCTTTCCCAAATTTCCCCCTCCTCTAGTTTTACCCATCTCAGAAAGGCAGTCATTTTTAAATCCCCTTCTTGAAAACCTCTATTGCTTTCCCACTGTTCATAAAGAGGAACTCAAAAGTCTAGCATGCCCCACCACTGCTTCTTGTGGCAATCAGAAAAGCCACCCCTTTACCGTCACCTGTTATTTACTTGTAATAGATACAAGACTACGACTTTGAGTCAAAACTGCTCCCTAGGGGGCTATGGACAAGGTGGTGTGGCAGCCCCTACGGACTTTCTCTAGAATCCCTGAAACTTCAAAGCTCTCCTCTTCCTGGGGGACTTTACGAGATTGTCCTTCTGCCCTCCAGGTGACCTTATTTTTCAAGTCTGCTTTAATAAAACCTTCTCTCACCACTGCCACCTCTGATCTAAAGCAGACCCTCTGGGTATTTCTCACTATGTGTATCACGTCTTGTTTGCAGCATCTATTACACTGGGAATTAGTTAAAACCGTATGTGCCAATCTCCACTAAATCACAAACTTTATGAGGGCAGGGACTGCAACTCTATTATATATTATTATTGTAAATTCCTATCCCTATAGCCCCAGTGCTCAGAGTAATACCTAGAAATCATAAATGTTAAATATAGGGGTACCTGGGTGGCTCAGTCAGTGAGGCGTCTGCCTTCGGCTCAGGTCATGATCCCAGGGTCCTGGGATCGAGCCCCACATCAGGCTCCCTGCTCAGCGGGAAGCCTGCTTCTCCCTCTCCCACTCCCCTTGCTTGTGTTCCCTCTCTCACTATCTCTGTCAAATATATAAAATCTTTTAAAAAATGCTAAGTATGTATTTGTTGACTGAAAAAAATAATACACGGAAAAACAAATGAACATAGGGGATCATGTCTCACTAGTTCTATGCTTACTAGTCATGCAGGATCTTATTTGGACCCCAAATTTGAGGGAAGCCTAGAAGTACAATTGTAAGCTACACATCACAAACTCTGCATTTCCTTCTTCTACCTCTCTGCTTTTTCAAAATAGTCTTAGCTTATTTCTGTTTTGTTTGTTTGCTTGTTTTCGTGTTTTTTTAAAGATTTTATTTATTTGACAGAGACAGCGAGAGAGGGAACACAAGCAGTGTGAGTGGGAGAGGGAGAAGCAGGCTTCCCGCCAAGCAGAGAGTCCAATGCGGAGCTCGATCCCAGGACCCTGGGACCACGAGCCGAGCCGAAGGCAGCCGCCCAAAGACTAAGGTACCCAGGCGCCCCCTGAGTTGTTTTTTTAACACATATTCACTGTTACAAATTCAAATGGTTCAGAAAAGTATAGGCAGAAAGAAATATCACCTGAATCTCACACTTCAAGATAAACATGATTAATATTCTGGTCATCATCCTTTAATACATCTCTTCATGCATAAATACATAATTTTATGTAAATGATATATCATTTGCAATTCTGTTCTTTTTTGTGGACACCATCTTCTTAAGTAACTAATGTGAATATACCTTTCTCCAATTTTATTAATCATATATTTACAGACATATATGGTACTTTGTCATTATTTCTCTTGTAAACATATCATTTATTTTATATATATGCAACACACAGTGGGAAAATCCCCGTTCTGTGGTATGAATATATTATAAGATTTTATTTATTTATTTGTCAGAGAGAGTGGGAGAGCATGGGCCGGGGGAGGGGCAGAGGGAGAGAAACAGGCTCCCCGCTGAGCAGGGAGCCCGATGAGGGACTGGATCCCAGCACCCTGGGATCATGACCTGAGCCGAAGGCAGACACTTAACGACTGAGCCACCCAAGTGCCCCATGTATGAATATATTATAGTTTATTAAGCCTTTGTCTTCCAAGTGGGCATTTACTTGGCTTATGGATTTTTGCCATTTTAAACAGTATTGCAAGAAATATTATGCTTATTTCCTGGTATTTTTCTTTCTGTGATCCTGATTTCTCCTTTCTACCAGCAATGCATATAGGACATCTTCTTCCAAAATTCCCTCCTGCAGCAGGTGCTATCACTTCGCATTGATTTTTGCCAATCACTGGGAGAGATGTTACATTAAGACCCAGAACGAGTAGTCCTTGTGTCCAGTGCCTAAGCCTCGTGGATGAGGCATCAGATGTGGGGCATATACTTTTCAGAGTAGATTACTATAACATTTCTGGAAGGTAATCCAGCCAGTTTGGGGTTGAACACTGTTCTAGTCAGCCAGAAGCTCAGTAACTGATCCGCTTGGGTCAGGCAGACCTTCCTACATCAGTGCTCTGTCTCCC
The DNA here is from genome assembly GCF_029215605.1 of Mirounga angustirostris. Lineage (NCBI taxonomy): Eukaryota > Metazoa > Chordata > Mammalia > Carnivora > Phocidae > Mirounga > Mirounga angustirostris. The sequence goes on along the minus strand of NW_026991717.1, from coordinate 63,372,044 downwards.
AGGTCACATTCACTGTGTCTGTGGGGGACAACATCCCCAAGAGTGTGTTAGTATGCATGGCACTGGGGTGCCTACTTCATAGCATGCTGGATGAGAAGAACAGAGTGGCAGGAAACGGAAAAAGAAGGAAACCCTATGCTTCAAAGGAAAGCTACAATCCACAACAAGCAAGTCCCCAGGACTGTAGTACAACCCTGGTCCAAGAGACATCCCATCTGAGCAAGCCAGAGCAGAGCAGATGAGGCACTTAAGGTTGCTGGCTATAGAGATGAAGAGTCACTTTTAGAAAAATCCACTCACTATTCAGTAAAGGACATTGAGGGGGGCACTCTTCCGGAAAAGCACTAAGAAGTTTCCATGGCTTGAGTAATCACAGGACCCATGAGTGCTTAAGAGCTAGAAAAACCTCAGGAAAGGGGAACCACAAAGGAAGATGGGCCTGGCTTTAGCAGGAAAGTGCGAGAAAGGCTTGGAAGCTGCTGGCTCTGGGGAGTCCTTCACACCCCAAATGCTCCTCTCTCTAAACCCAGGGAGCTAGCCACTGGAAGGTCCTGCTCTCCTGCAAAGGGTCCTGTATGTTCAGCAGAGAGCGGGGCAGAGGAGGGCAGCACACCCACAGGGTGACAACTGCACAGAGCTGGGGGAAGTCAAAACACTCAGCATCTGCGCACACACTTTATCTACTCTTCCGTCCTCGTTCCTGTAACCTTTCCTGTGGCATTTACATGAAATCCATCCTTGTGATAGTTTTCAATTCATACAGCATACGTCAGCTGCTGTGATTAAAATGCACTGTGATCATTGAAGTTGCTTCTTCAGCCCTTGCCTGGAGAAAACTGAAGCCAGGAGGCACCTGAAAGCAGGCCCAAGGGACGCCTGGGTGTCTCAGTCAGTTAAGCGTCTGGCTTCAGCTCAGGCCATGATCCCAGGGTCCTGGGATCGAGCCCCACGTCAGATTCCCTGCTTGGCGGGAAGCCTGCTTCTCCCTCTCCCTCTGCCACTCCCCGCTGCTTGTGATCTCTCTCTCTTTCTGTGTCAAATAAATGACTAAAATCTTGAAAGAAACAAAGAAACCAAGAAAGAAAAGAAAAGAAAAAAGGAAAGAAAGCCCAAAAGTGCCATCAAGGCGAGTTTCCAAGGAAGAAGCCTGACCACTGACCCCGTGCATCCTAAGGGCATGGCAAAAAATGCAGATTAGGATAAAAAGGAGAAAACCTTTTCCACCATTGTTTGGCAAAAATAAAATAAAACTTCTAAGATCCAGTATTAAAGGGTATGGAGGTATAAACCTCTTTTCATGTTTCTGGTGGGCAAGCAGATTGTTATAGATATCTAGAAAGCAACCTGCACTATCGTTAAATGCACGGACCTTGAGCAGCCCTATTTTTGTGAAACTATCCTACAAATAAGAATCAATATACAAGGCTGCATGTTCACATGTGTTCATTGAAGGACTGTTGAGAGTGACCCCAAAATTGAAAACAACCCGAATGTCCATCCTGAGGAAAAATTGTGCCACTTCTCTACAGGAACACAGAGAAATATGTAGAAAGGTACATCCGAGGCTGTCAACGTTGATTACCTCAAGTGAAGTGGAATTAAGGGATGGCGTAATAAATGTGTGAGACTTAATTTGTTTTTAAACTAAGGAAGTGAGGGCGCCTGGGTGGCTCAGTCGTTGAGCGTCTGCCTTCGGCTCAGGTCATGATCCCAGGGTCCTGGGATCGAGCCCCGCATCGAGCCCCACATCTGGCTCCCTGCTCGGCGGGAAGCCTGCTTCTCCCTCTCCCGCTCCCTCTCCTTGTGTTCCCTCTCTCACTGTGTCTCTCTCTGTCAAATAAATAAATAAAATCTTTAAAATAAATAAATAAACTAAGGAAGTGAAAGGGAAAATGTTTGTGCATGTGCTCTTGCTCGCTCTCTCTCCCCCTCACTCACATACACACACACACACACACACACAAACACACACACCTGTGTCTAGCCAGGCTGGTCTTATGCTGAAAAATGTCACCTTTGAGGGTTAGTTTGTCTATTTCCAAATTTCTGTTGTTAGAAACAAATATTCCTGAAGTTGTTTTTTAGCCCTCAACCTGGGGTGGGACGGGGGAGATAATGTTTGAATGCTTTCCAGCAGTGACAGCAGGCCAAGAGGAACATCCTGAACTAGCAGAGAAGATAGAAGAGAAGGCCCTGGGCTCCTGGCCTGCCTGACATGCACCTTGCTGACGTGGACACCTTGTCTCGGGAGAAAGAACAAACAAGAGGAAAGAACACTGAACAGAAGGACTGATGGGGCACAGGCACTTGCTGGCTTTGCCCAAGGCCAGCGCTATTTCGGGTGCCACTCAGGTCTCCCTGCTGATTCTCTGGGGGGTGAGCACAAGCCTAGAGTTGGCCCTCTGACAGCCAGAAGGGCAGCCAACAGGGATTTTGAGGGGTCACGGATTTAGCATCAGCCGAGAGAACAGCAGAGATCGAAGGTGCCAGACATGGTTTCTTGCAATTAACTCAGGGAACAGGACAAGTAATCAGAGAGGTGTGATTCTCCTCTGCTCCAATAAAATGAAAAGACCTGCCCTTGTTATAAAGAACCAGGAGAATCAATAAGGAGCTTGAAGACACATTGGCATGCACCATGGGCAAAAAATATGCTGCCACCAGGATGCAAACCTGAGGGCAGAGGCTCTTCAGCCTGAATGAGTATGTAACAAAACTGCCTTCCCACACATTACATGTGGACCAGTTTGTCCAGGCTGGAGTAGCTGGAATGTGAGCAGACAGAGTGTGCCAACACTGGAAAGAATGCCACCCGCCAGCATTTAGTGCCTGAGTCTTCACATGTGTCATGTGAGCTTTACAAGAAGTCCATGAGATGGGTCCTCTTTAACCCCATTTTACAGATGAGGGCACTGAGAGGTTAAGTGATTTGCCCAAGTCTATAGAAATAAGAAGTGGCGGAGCTGGAATTTAGGCCCAGGCTAAGTAGGAGATTGCCAAGCCTAGGATGCTGTCACTGTACTACCCCACCTCTGCAGGAAGAGCCAACACGTGGCAATGTACCCCCAGATGCAGAGAACAAAGACATGTCCCCGGACACTACTTCAACTCTGGCAGCTCGGACCTATGAAAAAGCGTGGCATGAGTAAGGATGAGATCAGAAAGAATGCCAAGGTTCCAGGTAGGATGTGCACACAGGAAGTAAGGAGTTTACAAGCATAACCAATGCCCTGGGGTGGAATCTAGGAAAAGCCTCGTGAAGGGAGGTTACAGGCATCTCCAGGGAAAAGTGACTCAGCCTAGGTGGAAGGGTGGGCTTAGGACACACCCAGAAAGGACTTAAGAGCATATATTGCTTGATAGACTCTGATTAAAAATTAAAATGAGGGGGCGCCTGGGTGGCTCAGTTGGTTAAGCGTCTGACTCAGGCTCAGGTCATGTCCTGGAATCGAGCCCCGTGTCAAGCCCCACATCAAGCCCCACATCAGGCTCCATGCTCAGTGGGGAGTCTGCTTGTCCCTCTGCCCCTCCAACCGCTCACGCTCTCTCTCCCAAATAAATAAAACCTTTAAAAAAAATTAAAATGAGAATAGCTCCTTAAGACAAATCTATATGATGGAATTCACATTGACTACATTCCCTATGATAAAACGTATTTGCAGAGACACCTGGGTGGTTCAGTCTGTTAAGCGCCGGCCTTCAGCTCAGCTCAGCGTCCTGGGATGGAGCACCGCATTCTGCTCTCTGCTCTGCGGGGAGCCTGCTCCTCCCTCTCCCTCTGCCTGCCGCTCCCCCTGCTTGTGCTCTCTGTCAAATAAAATCTTTACAAAAAATAAAAATAAAACGTATTTGCGTTCACTTTATTAGCACTGTCCCCAACCTCACCTGAAAACTTGGCAACCTGGCTCTACAGCTCCAGTGTGAGGACTTCTCTTTTCATTTTTTAAAAGAATTTCTTTATTTATTTGAGAGAGAGAGAGAGAGAGAGGGAGAGCATGAGTAGGGGGAGGGGCAGAGTGACAAGCAGACTCCCTGCTGAGTGTGGGGCTCAACGCGGGGCTCCATCCCAGGACCCCGAGATCACGACCTGAGCCTCCCAGGCGCCCCTTGAAGACAAGGGCAAAGCTGACCCATTCCTCTGTCCCGGTCTCTTCTTTGAGCAGGGGAACATTCTGCTGACCACATCCGGCAATTCCACTCCAGGGTTACACCCGAGAGAAATGAAAACATAGGTCTCCACAAGAACTTAGTACAAAGCAGTACTACTCAGAATAGCCAAAAAGTGAAAACAACCCAGATGTTCATCAGCTGATGAAAAGACGAAAACGTGCTCGGTCCACACAATGCATTATTATTCAGCCATAAAAGAAATGAATTTCCGGTACACACTACATGCACGAACCTCAAAAACATATGCTGCAAGAAGCAGCCAGTCACAAAAGAGCACATATTGTCTGATTCCATTTGTCTGATATATCCAGAATAGGCAAGTTCTTAGAGACAGAAAGTCGCTTGGTGGTTGCCTAGAGCTGAAGGGAAAGGGGGCTGGGAGAAATACAGATGCCAGGGCATCTGGGTGGCTCAATCGTTAAGCCTCTGCCTTTGGCTCAGGTCATGATCCCGGGGTCCTGGGATCGAGCCCCACATGGGGCTCCCTACTCAGCGGGAAGCCTGCTTCTCCCTCTCCCACTCCCCCTGCTCATGTTCCCTCTCTCGCTGTTTCTCTCTCTGTCAAATAAACACAATCTTTAAAAAAAAAAAGAAAGAAAGAAAATAGGGATGCCAGTGAGTACAGGGTTTCTTTTTGCAGTGATGAAAATGTTCTCAAATTGATTGTGGTAATAGGTGTACAACTTTGAATATACTAAAATTATATCTCAATAAAGCTGTTATTTAGGGGAAAAGAAGGTGAGTCAGTGTGTGTCTGAAGGTGAGGGGGGCACATAAATGAGGGAAGTCTTAATATGTATATAATTACATTTCCTTTAAAGGATGCTTTGAGTGACTTTTGCAGGAAATGTAGTCTCCTGAATGAGTCAGAGTATGAAGACAGCTGGCTGGCACAGAAATGCGTGTGGCATCTCAGAGAGAGGCCCCTCTTTCAGGCACCTGAGGAATCTGACATGGCTGCCTCACTGGCATGAGCCTTCTGCTCCCCAGGAAGCCATAAGACAGGGCACCAGTTAAACTCAGGAAGTGTCTTTGCTTTGAAGATACTCTCTCTCTTTTCTTTCTCTCACTCACTTGCACACACAGAGAAAGTCCTTTTCTCCGAACTCTCCTCCAGATATTATAGGGTCAATGCATTCTTTCTGTGCCTCCTCCCCTCACAGTTCAGCAAACAGCTTATTCATTTCGCCAAGAGTTGTAATCCCTAATAACAAATCACAGGCATAATTAGAACCTCCCCCCAAGCCTAGATTTATTATGAATATTTTTCAAAAAGTAAAATGGTAATTATTTCAAGTTCCAAATCCACTGATTGATAAAAAGCTACAAAATCAAGGCAAAATAAAAATCTTATAATACAAACATGTATTATAAGGAGTCAACAAACGGTTCTCCATTTTCAGAGACGTGAACAGGAGAAAACAGGAACAGACTGATTCAAAGATACTCTTTAAAAAGCAAAAAGGAATATTTTGTCCTTCAGGATGATTAAGCCCTATAATAAGTTTCCAGGAACTAGGTTATGAAATCTCCCTTCCTAAAGGGTAGCATCACTGTATCACTTAAGATCGGATTTGGCCAAATAGGAAATACGAGACAAAGATATCTTTCAGTCTCTTACGAAAAGTGAGGACAGGTTACAGGGGCCTCTGCCTCATAGAATTCTCAACATCTTTCTAGCTCACTCTCTTACCCAAACACAGGGCCCCCATCCTCACAGCCCAAGGTGGCAACTAAGGCTCCCCCCAACATATCTGTATTTTGGGCAGCAGAGCAGAAGGAGGGATGGAGAAACTGACAAAACGCAGCAACTGCTATCTTCTTTTCTATGTGATTTGGAGTCATTTCCCTCATTTAATTTTCCCATCAGCACGTGCCAACTGTCTTCAAGGAAAATTCCAGGAAGCTATCATGTGACATGTTACATTGGTCGCATGACCACACAGGTTGTCATGGAGCCTATCTTTACTCTGGGCAGCCCAGTGCCCATCTAAAAATCAGGGTTTCTACTGTTATGGAAAGAGTGGGAAAGGCTGCTGGAGAACATCCCACAGTCTCTGCCACAGTTAACGACACTCATCTCTTTTACTCTGGGCAGACCCTTCACAAGGCACTTTTAAGTAAGCTTCATGCCCAACGTGGGGCTTGAACTCACGACCCCAAGATCAAGCATTGCATGCTCTACCGCCTGAGCCGGCCAGCTGCCCCAACGCCCTTCTAATAAAATGTATAAAGAGACAGAGAAAGTGGGATTTTTCACACTGTGCACACGCAGGCACTTAAAGTTAGTCGCCGTCACCTAGACTTTGGGGTACATTTTTACCCTTGTTCTTCTGCTTTAGGTTTGGGAAAGGATGCAACAGCCAGAATATTATCAAGTAAGTACAGGATAAAGAGCTAATAAATAAAACTGTAAGAAGAGGGGCGCCTGGGTGGCTCAGATGGTTAAGCGTCTGCCTTCGGCTCAGGTCATGATCCCAGGGTCCCGGGATCGAGTCCCGCATCGGGCTCCCTGCTCTGCGGGGAGCCTGCTTCTCCCTCTGCCTCTCTCTCTCTCTCTCTCTGTCATGAATAAATAAATAAAATCTTTAAAAAAATAAAAAAATAAAAAAAATAAAACTGTAAGAAGAAATAATTAAGCAAAAAACTAAATGACTAAAGGAAAAAATTCTTACTGCCAGCAAGTCGCTACACTTAAGGCACACGTGAAGCAGTCCTTGGGAGACATCAAACAATGCTTAAATGATCTACAATGCTGAAGCTGGTGCAGAACCAGCTCTTGCAGAAGATTTGTTTCCATCTGCAATAACCTAAGTAGGTCCAGACAATCAAATAATCTCTAGGCCCAGTGGAGAAAGGGGACTGTTCACAAGCTCCGGAGGTTTTAGATGAGTTTGATTTGGCTTAAACTAAGCTGTTTTCAATAATGTATCAAAAAAAAAAATGTATCAAGTACTTTCTTTATATAGAACAGATAGGTAAACAAATTGTTATAAATAATAAAGATTTATAATAATTTTATTTTTATTTTTTCAATAAACAGTTTGTTTAATAATAATAATAATAATTTATAACAAACACTTGATACCAGAGACAAATATGGACTTTCTTTTTAGCAGAAAGTACACACTTAAAAAAAAATTGTTTTTAAATTTTATTTTAATGCCAGTTAGATAACATACAGTGTTATATTAAAGTGTACAATATAGTGATTCAAAACTTTTATAAGTTACTCAGTGCTCATCATGTAAGTGTTCTCTTAAGCGCCTTCACCTATCTCACCCATCCCCCACCCAACTCCCCTCTGATAACCATCAATTTGTTCTCTATAGTTAAGAGTCTGGGGGTTTTTTTGTCTCTTTCACCCCCTTTGTTTCTTAAATTCCACATACGAGTGAAATCATATGGTCTTTGTCTTTCTCTGACTGATTTATTTCACTTAGCTTTATACTCTCTAGATCCATCCATGTTGTTGCAAATAGGATACTACTTTAAACAACAGTGTATCATGATACCTAAACAGTCATTGTGGAATTACTCTATATGAGAAGATTATCATTTAGTTTCTTACTAAAGTTAACTGAAGCCAGTATCTGTGAAATCGTCCTAACTGCACAGGTTAATTATCACAATGCATACGTTACGTATCTGCCATGCTCTGCCGGAAGGGTGATAATCGGAGCCATCAGCTCCCCACCAGATCACGACACCCTCAGAACACATTTTTACCTATGTTGTCTCTTCCATTGCTATGTGTAAATCTACACTTGTACCACCTACTAAGAATGGTGTTCCTGACTCACCATACGATATAGGACCTCGGACCACCCTGTATTAGAAGCACTCCAGTCCCACAGCCCTGCCCAAGCCCCTTTGTTCAAAAAAAGAAAAATTCAGACACTCTGTGAGAAACTTTAACCAGTGCCTTGAACACAGGGAGATGAAAAGAGGCAAATTTCTTGGACTCTGGGGGAAGAAGGAGGTCATCTCAGCCTAGAAGAAAGAATAGAGGAGATTCGATTTAACGAAGAAGGCACCCGCAGATGTGGAATCAGAGCCAGAGGGCTGAAATGGAAGAGGAAATAAATGTGGCTGTCACAGAGGCATCTAGACTTTTGAGAGTGTGTGTGAAGTGCCCCCATTTGAATCCTAGAAAAACATGGGGTGGGGAGAAGAATTTGAAGAGGGCCAGAGCCCTGAAAGCCGGGGACAAAAGCTAACACAAAATGGCCTCACCTATATGGATTTATAAGGTAATTCATAATCAAGGAAAAACATTCATACTTCTAAATCATTATTTTTATTATCCTTGGTTTGGACCATTGTCAGACCAACCTAGGGATTCAACTGAATCCTGAATATTAAGAGGCTGGTGTCCAGCCACCCCCACACCATACACCACAGCCACCATGAGAGTTGTCATCAACTTAACCAGAGCCTTCGAAATCCAGGGTCAGCCCCAGTTACAGGGAATCCAGAAGGGACTCTCAGAATCACATTTTCTGAGTCCCCATCTGGAGTGTGAGCGTATCAGTGGATTGACAGATCGATGGCGCTCTCTGCTAGTGCAAAAGATTATTATTACTACATAAATGTGGCTCTGTCTGAGGTGGAGGGAAAAAAGTCAAATTCCCAGCTAAGATGTCATCTGGATTTATACTGCAATAAATCTCCCCCTAGTGTAGATACTATTTTTAAAGTACTAGACATCTGATGGCAGCAGGTGCAGTTAACAGGGGGGGAAAAAGTGCTGACTTCAATCAAAAAATAGCTTAAAGATCTCCTGGGAACTGAGCCCAGTTTCAGAACACAGGGCAGCAACTGCTATCTTCTTTTCTATGTGATTTGGACTCATTTCCCTCATTAGGGGAGGCCTATAAAGCTGAGAGCAAAAGCTGTTAAACTGCTATAAAGATGTTATTCTATCACTTTCCACCAAAGTTCTCTTTCTGCTGCGAAAGGTAGAAAGAATAGCATTAGTAAAGCATCAGAAGGATTGCTACTATTGCTCTTAGTAATATCAGGAACAAATTTCCCTTGATATTCTCTGGATATCACCTAAATAGTATGGAGCAACAGAAGAGTGGTCCTCAAATGTCAGGATCCATGAATATTACATGAGGTGCTTCTAAAAATATAGTTTTCAGGACTCCTGGGTGGCTCAGTCAGTTAACCATCTGCCTTTGGCTCAGGTCATGATCCCAGGGTCCTGGGATTGAGTCCCCTATCAGGGTCCTTGCTCAGCAGGGAGCCTGCTTCTCCCTCTCCCTCTGCTGCTCCCCCTGCTTATGCCCCCCCCCCAGCAAATAATTAAATAAAATCTTTTTAAAATGTAGTTTTGCAAAAGACGTAAACATACTGACTCAAGAAGCTGGGTAAACCCAAAAGAGGATAATCTCAAAGAAGTCCACACAAAGACACATCATAGTCAACCTACTGAAAACTAAAGATCTAATCAACATTTACAGAACACTCCACCAACAATAGCAGAATATACATTCTCTTCAAGTGCTCATGAAAATATATCAAGATAGACCATATCGGGGCACCTGGGGGGCCAATTGGTTAGGCATCTGACTCTTGATTTCAGCTCAGGTCATGACCTCAGGGTACTGGGATGGAGTCCCACACCAGCTCTGCACTGGGCTTGGAGCCTGCTTAAGATTTGCTCTTCTCTCTCTGCCCCTCTCCCGCCTGCTCACATGTTCATGCTCTCTCTCAAAAAAAAAAGAGCGTGAGAGAGACCACATCTATGGCCATAAAAAAAAACCTTTAATAAATTTTTAAAAATTTAAATCATACAGAATATATTCTTCAACCACAATGAAATCAAAGTAGAAATCAATAAAAGAAAGATGAAAAAATCCCCAAACTAAACAATATATAATAATCCATGGATCAAAAAAGGGAGCCTCAAGGTAAATCAAAGGATGCACTCAACTAAATGAAAATGGAAACACAATATATCAAGAGTTGGATGCTCTACCGAGCCACCCAGGCAACCTGGAAATTTTCCATTTCTTGATGTACTGATGTTAATATCCTAGTTGTGATATTGTACTATAATCATGCAAGATATTACCATTGGGGGAAACTGAATACATAGTTTCCCTGTATTATTTCTTACAACTGCATGCCAATCTACAGTTATCTCAAAATAAACAAACACATATGTATCTCAACCTGTTGGCGATGGAGAGGATGAATAGTAAAAAGTAGGAGAGTGAGAGACAGACCAGTTAGGTAAACATAAAGTCATCAGACAAGAGATGACAAGCTAAAACTAACAGAGTGGGAGTTGAAACAGGGATAAGTGGGTAGATTTGGGACACACTATGGAGTTATAATCAACAGTTATTTGCTGATGGGTTTATGGTGAAGAGTGAAAGAAAGAATATAAAGTCAAAAACTCCTAGGTTTCTTACTTGAACAACTGAATAGATAATGGGTGTCATTTCCTGAGATGAGGAAGAGTCTCTTCTAACAAACACAGGGTATTTGAGACTACTGTTCAGTTAGTTTATCCTCTTCTTGAAAAACATTCAGAATCTGGATGTAAATAATTGCCCTACAGATGAAGAGCTTTCGAGGTTCAACACAGGCGATGCTGCTAATCAATGCAAAATCAATGAAGAAAATGTTAAGTCTGAAAAGACCAGAAACAAGGAAGCACCACTGAGTCAGAAATCCTTGTTTCCATTCTTTCCTTAAGAATATGAATACCAGAACAAGACAGGGTCCCCTACCCTGAAGTTGCGAACAATCTACTTCAAGCTAACTGTCACCTTAAAACATTGTTTTCCAGGCGCCTGGGTGGCTCAGTAGGTTAAGCGACTGCCTTCGGCTCAGGTCATGATTCCAGAGTCCTGGGATCGAGCCCCACATCGGGCTCCCTGCTCAGCGGGGAGTCTGCTTCTCCCTCTGACCCTCCACCCTCTCATGCTCTCTCTATCTCATTCTCTCTCTGAAATAAATAAACAAAATCTTAAAAAAAAAAAACACAAAAAACACAAAAACCTTGTTTTCCACTCAGTGTTCTTGTTTAGGTGTTTTCTTCCTGATGTCAGACACGGATGCTTCACCTGGTGAAAGATAATTGGAAGACCTAAACCAAAAGGCAGATGATCATGAGGTTTTAGAAAATTTATTTCCTCTGAGGCATCAGATGAGGGGCTGGCACTTAAATGAACACATCCCGGGCTCAGTCTTCTCTAAGGCCGCACTTGGTTCTCATCCATAAACATCAATTCTTACTTTCCTTAGGAGCTCGAGTCAGTGGGCTGCAGCCCCTTGTTGCCATAGCAACTGCAATCTCACATACCAAAATGATTTTCTCAGAACATAGACTTAGAGTAGTAGCACTTTTCTCTTTTTTGAGCATATGTTTTAGCACATGAAGGATTTGGTGCCATTTCCAGTCCTCTCTTTTGTCTCAGATACGTTGTTTCTAAAATGTTAACAGTGACTGAAGACTAAGACCAAAAAAGGATTTCCAGGTTTGTCCCTTCATTAGACATTGTATTGTAATTGTTTTCTTGGCTGCTATCTGCCCTTAAATAGTCTCCTTTTGCTATTGTGGTCCAGGGGTATCACAAGGCCACAGAATCAGATTCAGCTCACCAGGCAACAATAATCTACTGATATATCCTAAAGGAAGGGACTTACATATTCCTTTATTTCATGCTGTTCTTATTCTTCTGGTCTCCTGTCTCCTGATGGCCCAGAAAAGGAAAAGAATGATGAAGTTTCTCAACTGTAATATTATGAGAAGTAGGGAAAATAATCATGAAGGCAATCATTTCTTTTTTTTTTTTTAAGACTTTATTTATTTGACAGAGAGGAGAGAGAGTGAGCGCACACAAGCAGTGATTTCTTGCTTGAGAACAGTTTCCAAATAGCCCTACAGTGCACATAAAGCACACATACTACCACTGCCCCTCTCTCTCCCATGGCAAACACTGAAAATTTGCCAGAGCCTGCTTTCCCTCTGAGCCCAGTCCAAGACCACAGAATCCTTCTCAACATCCACCCAACTCCAGGCAGCTGCAACCAATCAACTAGAGTTGGTAAGAGCCATTGACATATATTCACCATCTGGGACTAGAATCTTAGCCAGTGTTTCAAAAAAAGTCAAGTCCAGCACTCTGTTTGACTGTAGCAGTCAAAAAGTAATCGTAACAATTTTATAAAACAAGCTGGAAAATAGTCCGTTATTTTCTGGGTAGCTCACTTGAGAAGTCAACTTGTCAGTTATCAGTTCAAGCAGTTAAAAATCTAACATACTCTTTGATTTACCTTGAGACACCTCTTTGACCCATGGATTTTTTCGAAATGTATTTGCTAATGCAAACAAAATCATGAGGGAATCCTAGATGGGCCTGTAAGTTTGTTCTCTTGCCCGAAGAGAAATCATACTCTTTTTTTCTTTTTTGAAGATTTTATTTATTTATTTGACAGAGAGAGAGAGAGCACAAGTAGGCAGAGTGGCAGGCAGATGGAGAGGGAGAAACAGGCTCTCCGCTGAACAGGGAGCCGGATGTGGGGCTCGATCACAAGACCCCAGGATCATGACCCGAGCCGAAGGCAGCCGCTTAACAGACTGAGCCACCCAGGTGCTCCTCTTTTTTTTTTTTTTTAAGATTTTGTTTATATGACACAGAGAGAGAGAGCACAAGCAGGGGGAGGGGCAGAGAGAGGGAGAGGGAGAAGCAGGCTCCTGGCTGAGCAGGGAGCCTGAGGCAGGGCTCAATCTCAAGACCCCGGCATCTGAGCCGAAGGCAGATGCTTAACTGACTGAGCCACCCAGGTGCCCCCAGAAATCATATTCTTAACCCTAACTAGCTACCCAACAAGTATATACTGTATCAGATTTTTTTAAGTATCAGATAAAGAAATATGCATATGTCATTAGCTCGAAACTACCATTACTAATGGAAAAGCAACCTGGGATACAAAGTTAAATGAGTCCATTAGGGGTTATCATCAAAAAGACAAGGGCTAACAAGTGTTGGCTAGGATGTGAAGAAAAAGGAACCCTTGTGCACTGTTGGTGGGAATGAAAACTGGTTTAGCCACTATGGGAAATACGCAGGTTCCTCAAAAAATTAAAAGTAGAACTACTATATGATCCAGTAATTCCACTTCTGGGTATATGTGCAAAGGAACTGAAATCAAGATCTTGTAGAGATATCTGCACATCCATGTTTATAGCAACATTACTCACGATTACCAACATACAGGAACAACTTAAGTGTCTGTCAACGGATGAACGGAAGAAAATGTGGTATACAGAAATACAATGAAATATTATTCAGCCATGACAAAGAAAAAGAAATTCTGCCATTTGTGACAACATGGATGAAACTTAAGGGAATTATGCTAAGTGAAATAAGTCAAACAGAGAAAGACAAATACTACATGATCTCACTTATATGTGGAATCTAAAAAAGTCAAACTAAGAAACAGATAGTAGAATGGTGGTCACCATGGCCTGGGGTGGGAGAAATGATGAGATGTTGGTCAAAGCATACAAACTTCCAATTATAAGATTAACAAGTTCTGGAGATCTAATGTATAGCATGGTGATTATAATAATACCATGTCATATACTTTAATGTTGCTAAGTGAGTAGACCTTAAATGTTCTCACCAAAAAAGTAATGGTACCTATGTAATGGGATGGAGGACTTAGCTAATACTATGGTGGTAATCATTTTACAATATATAAATGTATCAAATCAATACACCTTCAACTTACACAATGTTATGTCAGTTGTATCTCATAAAGCTAAGGTAAATAAATAAATAAATAAGCAAGCCAGGGGGCACCTGGGTGGCTCAGTCAGTTAAGGGTCTGCCTTCCACTCAGGTCATGATCTCAGGGTCCTGGGATCAAGTCCCACATTGGGCTCCCTGCTCAGTGGGGAACCTCTTCTCCCTCTCCCTCTGTCCCTCCCCACCCCCCACTCGTGCTTGCTTGCCCTCTCTCTCTCAAATAAATAAATAAAATCTTTGAAAAAGTAAAAAAATAATAAGCCAGCCAGCCAGTCCTTCAGGGGCAGGGCTTGTCTGTCTTATTTACCACTGTATCTACAAGGCCTGCAGCATTACTTGGCATACCATAGGCACTCATAAAATATGTCACCCTCACATCTATTATGATAACTACTATCAAAACAAACAACCAAAAAAAAAAAAGTGTCGGCAAGGATATAAAGAAATTAGAACACTTTTGAGGCGCCTGGGTGACTCAGTCAGTTGAGTGTCCGACTCTTGGTTTTGGCTCACGTTGTGATCTCAGGGTAATGATCTGATCAAGCCCTGAGTCAGGCTTTTGTGCTCAGCTGCAGGAGCCTGCTTGAGATTCTCTCCCTCTCCCTCTCCCCTGCTTCCCGCCCTCCGCTCTCGCTCTCTGAAATTAGATAAATGAATGAAAGAAATTGGGACACTTTTGTACTACTGGTGGAAATGTAAAATGCTACTGCCACTACGGAAAACAGTATGGACTTTCCTCAAAAAAAATTAAAAATGGAATTACCATATGATCCACCAACACCACTTCTGGGCATATGTCCAAAATATTCAAAGTAGGGACTGGGTGTATATCCAAAATATGTTTGCATGTTCAGAGCATTATTCACAACAGCCAGGTGGTGGAAGCAACCCACGGATCCATCAATGGATGAATGGATAAACAAAATACAATATATACATAAAACTGAGTATTATTCAGCCTTAAAAAGGGAGAAAAACCTGTCATATACTACAGCACAGATGGACCTTGAAGACATTAGGCTAAGTCAAATAAGCTAGTCACAAAACAACAAATACTACAAGATTCCACTTACACGAAATTCCTAAAGTAGTCCAATTCTTAGAAAGCACAAGGGTGGTTGCTACTAGTTGAAGGGAGTGGGAAAAGGGTTGTTGTTCAATGGGTGAAGAGCTTCAGTTTTGCAAGATGAAGTTGTAAAGATCTATTGCACAACAATGCACATATAGTTAACATACTGTACTGTGCACTTAAAATTGGTGAAGGTGGTAAATTTTATTTTAAGATTTTAACCACACACACACAAATAAAAGGCTTACATAGATGGACCTACAGGATATAATACTAAGTGAGATAAGTTGGCGGGTGGAGGGATAGATGAAATAGATAAAGGGGATTACTAGTACATGTATCCTATGAGCGCTAAAAAATGTATACAATTGTTAAATCACTATATTGTACACATGAAAATAATATAACACTGTATGTTAACCATACTAGAATTTTAAAATGATAAATAAAAAATTTAAATTTAAATTAAATAAATAAAGTAGCCCCCCCAAGCCTTAAATTCAAACAGAATGCTATTGCTATTTCTGCTAATTACATAAATAATTAAAAACTGTAGACTTCAAGGTAAATGATATTCCACTAAAAACACTACAGTTAGGGGCACCTGGATGGCTCAGTCAGTTAAGCATCTGCCTTCAGCTTGGGTCATGATCTCGGGGTCCTGGGATCGAGCCCCATGTTGGGCTCCCAGCTCAGTGGGGAGTCGCCTTCTCCCTCTGCATCTGCCTGCAGCTCCCCCTGCTTGTGCTCTCTCTCTCTAATAAATAAAATCTTTTAAAAAATAAAATAATAAAAAATAAAAACACTAGAGTTAAAAAATACACTAAATAAGTATGAATGAACGAACAATGGTGTGAACACGTGCTTTTCATAGTGGTTGAGAGGACGGGCAATGCAAAGGATGTGGACAGAAGATTTTAAAACAAAAGCTTCGGGGCGCCTGGGTGGCTCAGTCATTAAGCGTCTGCCTTTGGCTCAGGTCATGATCCCGGGGTTCTGGGATCGAGCCCCACATCGGGCTCCCTGCTCAGTGGGAAGCCTGCTTCTCCCTCTCCCAATCCCCCTGCTTGTGTTCACTTTCTCGCTGTGTCTTTCTGTCAGATAAATAAATAAAATCTTTAAAAAAAAAAAGTGTTAAAAGCTTCAAGTCCTGGGAAAGGCAAGGATTCAGGCTGGTGAGCTTCAGGTTGTCCTGAGCCAAGAAACAGCTTCTTCAGCATTGTCAAGACTGGGGAAGACAGGCACATTTTCCTCCCCTGCCCAGGGCACTCCCCTTTATGCATTCTCCACATCTCCTGCAAAGGACAACAGAAGCAAGAGTGACTGCTTCAATCTCTAAGGGGGAGTTAAATGGCCTGTTTGAATCACACACAGAGTCAAGGGCAAATATTCCTAATCTGGTGCTTTTGCCTCCAGATTCCACCCTTCTGTCATCTACAATTTTGGAATGTCTGCCGGGAAATGACTTAATTTGCCATAATTTTCCAGTCACTGACTGCAGTGCAGTTGGCTAAAAAAAAAAAAGAAGAAGAAGAAGAAGAAGGGAATACAGGCAATAAAGAAGAAAGAGACCTGAGGACTCAGAACACAGGCTGGCCCTCATGTGGACAAGAGAAGCTAACCTAGACCTGCTTGCGAAGGATATTTTAGGACCATGCTCCTCTAGGTCCTGAGGAGGCTTGCTGACTCTGCTCTTCTGTTAAATATTTACATTGTTTTTACAATTTTCCCAAAGCTAAAGCCACACCTGCAAATAAAACATAAATTCTATTCTTTTTAAGAATGTATTTATTTGAGAGTGCACGCACGTGCGTGGGCGCGCAATGCACGCACAGACACACACACCAGCACATGAGTTGGGGGAGGGGTAAAGGGAGCGGAAAGGGAGAAGCATAATGTCTGCTGAGCAGGGAGCCAATCCCAGGACACTGAGATCATGAACTGAGCCGAAGTCAGACGCTTAACCCACTGAGCCACCCAGGCGCCCCATAAGCTCTATTCTTAATTATTACTATGCTGGGCACCTTCAAATATCCAGAAACAGGCTCCATTTAGAAAGCACAAACCAAGGGCGCCTGGGTGGCTCAGTTGGTTGAGCGACTGCCTTTGGCTCAAGTCATAATCCCAGGGTCCTGGGATTGAGCCCCACATCGGGCTCCCTGCTAGGCAGGGGCCTGCTTCTCCCTCTCCCTCTGCCGCTCCCACTGCTTGTGCTCTCCTGCTCTCTCTCTCTCTGTCAAATAAATAAATAAATAAAATCTTAAAAAAAAAAAAAAAAGCAAGCACAAACCAGGTGGACGACTAAAGAACTTGGCACCAATTACCCTGAAGAGAAACTCTCCTAAGGGAGGTGTTGAGAATGTCCTCACTGGGAGCATTCTGTCTATCATGGCCCCAGTAAGTCCCTGAAATGTCCCAGGAATTCCAACATTTTGGCAAACTATAACTGAAAGAAGTCAATAAACTCTAGATGGAAATCCTCCAAACACTCTCCTTATCTAAGAAAAAAAATTCCACACAATCCTGACAGCTAGCAAAGTCCATCAACCATGATTTAATGTAGCCATAGCAGTAAATATTTTCAGGAACTACATAGTATAGAGTTATTCTCCCTATAGTATGAAGAGTATTTGAAATTTAATTGTAAAACTGTATTTTGATGTCAACATGGTAAGAAGCTATACCTTTAACAAAGATTTGCAAAAGAAATCTCATTTTTAAAGATTGTGACAATCCACCTTTAACGACATTCTGCACCCTTTCTGAGTGAGAGATAGATGGTGCTCAGCAGGGAATCTAACATCAGTTCACATCAGTTACCTGTCAGCTAGACGGCTTCTAGTATTTCAACTCAGAAATTTCTCATAAAAATGTTAAGGACAGGGACACTTGGGTGGTTCAGTCCATTAAGCATCAGACTCTTGGTTTCAGCTCAGGTCATGATCTCAGGGTCATGAGAATGAGCCCTGCATCAGGCTCCGAGCTCAGCACAGGTTCTACTTGAGACTCTCTCTCCTTCTGCCCCTCCCCCCTCTTAAATTTTTTTTAAAAACTGTTAAAGACAGGAGTGCCTGGGTGGCTCAGTCGTTAAGTGTCTGCCTTCGGCTCAGGTCGTGATCCCAGGGTACTGGGATCAAGCCCCGCATCGGGCTCCCTGCTCCACGGGAAGCCTGCTTCTCCCTCTCCCACTCACCCTGCTTGTGTTCCCTCTCTGTGTCTGTCAAATAAATAAAATCTTTAAAAAAAAAAATGTTAAAGACATGTTGCAGAGGAAGTGGTAACCACACATCAAACCTTAGGATGAGTGTTCCAGATTTTTATATTCAGTGTTACAGCCCAAACCCGGTGTCTTTTAACAAGACTACTCAAGTACCATAGATGAGGCCCTAGGACATTCTCCCTCAGTTCTAGGTAACCGTTTAGGACCTTTTCTCCCTTGGGGACCCCTCAGGAACTTGCCGTTCCAGTGGCTTGGCTGTAGACGGAATGTTTGTGTCCCCCAAAATTGATTATGTTGAAACCTAATCCCTAGCCCCTAAAATGTGATGGTATTTGGAGGTGGGGCCTTTGGGAGGCGATTAGGTTGTGAGGGTGGAGCCTTCATGAATGGGATTATGCCCTTATAAAAGAGACTCATGAAAGCACACAGTGAAAAAAGACAGCTGTCTATAAACCAGGAAGCAAGCCCTCATCAGATACCAAATCTGCTCGTGCCTTATGTTGGACCTGCCCATGTCTAGAACCGTGAGAAATACATTTCTGTTATTTATAAGCCACCCAGTGTATGGTATTCTGATATAGCAGCTTGAATGGACTATGACAGGCCGACTGACTGCTGACACTCTTGGCTTACTCCCCATTTCTGGCCCTGCCTCTCCCTTTGCAGTAAGAATTCACTTCTCCTGGGTTGATTCTCAGTATTTGGCACTTTTGATCAGCACTTATTGTTCCTAGCTCTTTAGATAACCCCCATCCCTGCTCTGAGAAACAGCTGCTAAAAAAAAAGAAAAAGAAAGAAAGAAAGAGAGCTGCTAACCTCCTTCAAGCGCACACACACACACAATCTGAAACTGTTATTTCCATATTTCCATAGTCTTTTGCCCCATACTGTTTGAAACTAAATTTTCGCTAGCACAAATTAAAACCAAGGCCCAAAAACAACACAAAAAACAGACCCAGAATTTATCAAGATCTCATGATTTACAGTCATTTTGCTAACATATAGTAAATGTAATAGGGAGGCACCTGGGTGGCTCAGTCGTTAAGCATCTGCCTTCGGCTCAGGTCATGATCCCAGGGTCCTGGGATCAAGCCCCGCATCGGGCTCCCTGCTCCGCGGGAAGCCTGCTTCTCCCTCTCCCACTCACCCTGCTTGTGTTCCCTCTCTCGCTGTGTCTCTCTCTGTCAAATAAATAAAATCTTAAAAAAAAAAAAAAAAAAAAAAAAAAGCTTTTATATGGGAATAAAAGGTAAGAAGTTTGGGGTTTTTTTTTAAAGATTTTATTTATTTATTTGACAGAGAGAGACAGCGGGAGAGGGAACACAAGTAGGGGGAGTGGGAGAAGCAGGTTTCCCGCTGAGCAGGGAGCCCAATGTGGGGCTCAATCCCACGAAGGCAGACACTTAATGACTGAGCCACCCAGGCACCCCATAAAAGGTAAGAACTTTTATCTTACCTGATGAAATAAGTGATGATATACTCCCTGTTAGGAAAAGCAGGCTCATCGATGAGTTTGCCGGGATGTCAGCTGATTCGTATAAATAAAAACCACAGAGGTAAAAATCATACAGATTCTAAGAATCCTTCCAAAAGTCACTGGACCACTACAATTAGCTGCAAGTCACACATTTGCAACAAGACTACAAAACCCATTCATAAGAAAACCCATCTGCTCTGCAAGTAGGTATAGCAGCTACTGTGGTAAAAGCATTCATATCTGCTTATGTTTATTCAGTACAAATGAAGGCACTGAAATCACTCTGTTATCATCAAATGAGAATTGGTGGCTCAGTCGGTCGAGCGTCTGCCTTCAGCTCGGGTCATGATCCCAGGGTCCTGGGATCGAGTCCCGCATCGGGCTCCCTGCTCCACGGGAGGCCTGCTTCTCCTTCTCCCACTCCCTCTGCTTGTGTTCCCTCTCTCGCTGTGTCTCTGTCAAATAAATTTAAAAAAAATCTTAAAAAAGAGATTCCTGATATTATGTCTACTCTGGATAGGATATGAATAGTCCCAACTGCCAAAATTTACTTTTAATCTTTGCAAATGCTACCATTATTTAAATTTTCAAAGATCCCTGAAAAATTTGAAGCAAAACTTGAGCCAGTGAAGAGACCATGCCTGCTCTTACCTAGGACTCTTGGATATCAGAAAGACAGCAGCTCTCTCAAGTTAATGAATAAATTTAATGTGAATCCAATAATAAAACCAGCAAACTTATTTTACTCTGTAATTTGAGAAGCTGGTTTTAAATTTCAGACGAAAAAAATGATCAATGCAGAAAAATTAGGAAAACCCTAAAAAAAAAAAGAGAAAGAGAGAGAAGAAGTGTTTGGAAAAGAGTCCTACTGCTAGTAAAACAAACCATGAAGCTTCTAAAACAACCCATAAAGCAGTGATACTGGGGCGTCTGGGTAGCTCAGTCAGTTAAGCATCTGACTCTTGGTTTCGGCTCAGGTCATGACCTCAGGGTCCCAGGATGGAGCCCCATGTCAGCCTCTGTGCTCAGCATGGAGTCTGCTTAAGTTTCCTTCTCCCCTCCCTCTACTCCTTCCCCCTACACTTGCACTCACTCTCTCTCTTTCTAAAATAAATAAATAAATCTTTAAAAAAATATAAAGCAGTGGTACTCAGCATGAATAGATTTTAAAAACCAATGAAATAGAATAGAAAGTAAAAAAAATATTTGGAAATTTTATATGATAATGATGGCATCACAACTCACTGGCAAAAAAGGGAGTGTTTAATAACAGGGCTGGGTCAACTAGATAACATGTAGGAAAGATCATTTTAGGGATGCCTGGGTGGCTCAGTCATTAAGCATCTGCCTTCAGCTCAGGTCATGATCCCAGGGTCCTGGGATCGAGCCCTGCATCAGGCTCCCTGCTCTGCGGGAAGCCTGCTTCTCCCTCTCCCACTCCCCCCTGCTTGTGGTTCCCTCTCTCGCTGTTTCTGTCAAATAAATAAATAAAATCTTAAAAAAAAAGACCATTTTTGTTCCACATTTCACACAATACACTATAATAATTCTAAACAGATCAGACTTTAGTGTAAAAAATGAAAGCATACAAGTACTAGACAAAAGAAGTGTGAGTTCTGGGACGCCTGGGTGGCTCAGTCGGTTAAGCGGCTGCCTTCGGCCTGGGTCATGAGCCCAGGGTCCTGGGATAGAGTCCCACATTGGGCTCCTTGCTGCAGGGAGCCTGCTTCTTCCTCTCTCTCCCTCTGCTTGTGCTCTCTCTGTCAAGTAAATAAAATCTTAAAAAGAAAAAAAAAGTGTGAGTTCTTTCAGAGTGAGAAATATTCAAAATCCAGAAACAATTAAAGATAAGAATGATACATCTGACTACTTAAAATTTTAAAAAGAAACATCTCTATGACAAACCATAAATGAAAAGAGAAATCACAAATCGGGAGAAAATATCTGCAATTTATACAAAAGACTAATGTCCCTAATGTATAGAGAGTTCTTAAAAACTAAGAAGGAAAAAGATCAAAACCCAAGAGAAAAAATGTGCCATCCTCTCCCCTCAAAAATAAAGGCATGCAGTTCAAAGGAAAAGAGAGGAAAATAGCCCTTAAAAATATGGGGAGGATGCTTAATATCACAGTAAGAAACGCAAACAACATTCAGTTGTCATTGCTCATCTATCACATTGACAACACATTGTGTTGACAAGGCTATAGAGAAATAGGCAAAATTTTTTTAAAGATTTATTTATTGCAGAGTGTGTGTGCACATACATGAGCAAAGGGGGGGGCAGCACAGAGGAGGGGGTGGAGAATCTCAAGCAGACTCCCTGATGAGCACAGAGCCCACACAGCCCAGGGCTCTATCTCACAACCCTGAGGTCATGACCTGAGCACAAACCAAGAGTCGGATACTCAACCAAGCCACCCAGGTGCCCTGAGAAATAGGCAATTTTGTACACTGCTGGTAGGAATGCAAAATTCTTTAAAACCTATGGAAGGAATATCCAAGAAATTTACATATGCTTTACGCTTTGACCCAGCAACCCCACTTCTATAAATCCATCCAGTTATTCATTGCAGCATTATTTGTAATGGTAAAAGATTAGAAACAAATGTCCAGGGGCACCTGGGTGGCTCAGTCGTTAAGCGTCTGCCTTCAGCTCAGGTCATGATCCCAGGGTCCTGGGATCGAGTCCCGCATCGGGCTCCCTGCTCCGCGGGGAAGCCTGCTTCTCCCTCTCCCACTCCCCCTGCTTGTGTTCCCTCTCTCGCTGTCTCTGTCAAATAAATAAATAAAATCTTAAAAAAAGAAAAAAAAAATCCTCTCCCTCTCGCACCACTCCCCCCCTCTAAAAAAAAATCTTAAACTTCACTGGCATGTTTATTGCACGTGCCAATCTTGAAGCTACTTTAAGTATATTAGAGAAGAAAATACATATATATATTAATGTCATTAGGAACCAAGATATCTCAGTAAGAGAAAGATAAAAATACAAAATCAGAACTTTGATTCTGACTCTTGTTCTGAAAAACATGTTTTCTTTTCCTGAAATGTACTATTTTCAATGTATCATAAATGTGGCAAGAAACAAAACACTGTAATGTTTGGGGAAGGCGTTAAGTCTAGAAAGGGGGTGCATGGTGAGAGTAGCAGCAGTAGGGGTACCCATGTTCTAAAACTGAGGGAACAAGAATGGGCAGTAGGATCAGGGAAAGGAGATTAGGTGTGTTTTAGGACTGACAGAAAGGAAAGAATTAAAATCTAAGCAAGAAAGAACAGTGAAAGAACAAATATGAACATAAATAACACGTCGAACAGGGTCATGAGGAATCCAGAACCCAGGTCAAAGATTTGCTTTAGAAAGATGGTTCTTGGGGTGTCTGTTGAGCTCAGTTGGTTTAGTGTCTGCCTTCAGCTCAAGTCGTGATCCCAGGGTCTTGGGATGGAGTGCCATGTTGGGCTCCCTGCTCAGTGGGGAGTCTGCTTCTCCCTCTGCCTGTGCCTGCTCTCTCTTTGTCAAATAAAATCTAGAAAGAGAGAGAGAGGGAGGGAGAGGGGAAGATAGATGGTTCTCACTCTGAGAATGGAGAGAAAGGGGGCAGGTGAAGACAGGAAGTACAGAACTTATTTGAAGGTGCTCATCCAGCTGACCCCAATCAGTCCCTTAAGCTATGGGGCTAGATGTCCAGAGGGAGCCAAAGACAGGCAAACCCATCACCACCAGTACGCTGTGTGTGGTTTAAGGGCTCTGTTAGAAGGTGTGATGGATGGGACCACAGAAGAGGGGCATCAGACTCAAGCCGGAGGCTTGAGGGTGAGGAGGAGGCAGAGGATGGGGAGACGTGACAGCATGTGCCAAGACACAGAGGTCTGGAAATGCACGACCTATCAGGAGACAGCAGGTCAAGAGGGGAGACAGGGGGCCAGATGTCAAAGGCCTGAGGCGTTCAAACTCACCCTGGGGGTTGTGGAAGGCTGCTGGGGATTTTAAGCAGCTAAGTGAAATTATCAGATGTGGATTGTACAACAGCTGGAGAAGAGCAAGATGGGAGGCCCAGAAACATAGCATCCCTCCAGCGGGATGACTAAGGTGGCCGAGAGAGAAGAGATTCTAGAGGAGTGTTCATGGAGTTGAACTGACAGTGGGGAAAGATTCCGAGAGAGGAGGGGAAGTAGGGCTAAGGCAGAGGGAGGGGCATTGACGGTCCTGACCACCCTTTACAACCAGTGATGAGAACTGCCATCTGTGCTCAAGTAATTCTGGAATAGGAGACAATTTGGGTGCCTGGGGGCAAGATTTTGTATGAGCTTTGAAGTCTCTTCCAGTCTTAATATTCACTGGATTCCAGCTATTTGCTCAGGCTGACCCAGCCCACACTTAGGTCATGGTGCCACCCTCTGAGTGAATAAATGACATGTCTCTAGAGAAGTGGGTCAGGCCACGAGGGCTAGAAACTGCTAAACCAAAAGGGGGCTGGAAATGCGTGAGTTGAGGTTTACACTAGCCCAGGAGAAAGCTGGACATGGAAGATACCAGGAAAATGAGTCTAGGATAATGAACAGTCGCCCACCAATTGGCTTTTCCAGGTTCTCAGAGTCTTTATCACTTTTTTGACAAATCTGGCCGTTGGTTAGGAGTAAGTGATCACTGAGCGACAGAAACCCAGGTTGCAGAGGTTTCTTCTCGGCAAAAAGACTCTGTAAACCAGCCTAAGAACAAACAGGCCCCAAAGCTGACTGTGGGTGTAGAGAGCTTCTGAATGGAAGAAAAGCCATGGGGAGAGGGGTCAGAGGATTGTAAGTGAACATACAAATACCTAATGGGAATGAACTACCTGAGCACTTCACTAGAACTGGCACACTGCTAAGTGCTACGGACTGAATGTGCCCACCCCCCAAATCCATAAATTGAAGCCTAACCTCCAACGTCATATCAGGAAGTGGGGCCTTTGGGAAATAATTAGGTTTAAATCAGATCACAGGGTGGGACCTTCATGATGGGATCAGTGCCCTTTTAAGAAGAGGAAGAGGGCGCCTGGGTGGCTCAGCTGTTAAGCGTCTGCCTTCGGCTCAGGTCATGATCCCAGGGTCCTGGGATCGAGCCCCACATCAGGTTCCCTGCTCGCCGGGAAGCCTGCTTCTCCCTCTCCCACTCCCCCTACTTATGTTCCCTCTCTCGCTGTGTCTCTCTCTGTCAAATAAATAAATAAAATCTTAAAAAAAAAAAAAAAAGTTAAGCGTAGAAGAAATTTATATCTTCAAATACTTATACAATAAAACAAAGATCTAAAGTCAATGATCTTAGCTTCTACCTTAAGCTAGAAAAGGAATAGTAAACTTGTAAGTAGAAGATAAAATGAATAATGTTAAGAGTAGAAATCAATAAAATTAAAAGTGGACAGAGAAAAGCAATAAAACCAAAACCTGACTGGCTGAAAAGATCAATAAAATTGCTTAACCTGGGGTGCCTGGATGGCTGTTGGTTAAGCATCTTCCCTGGCTCAGGTCATGATCCCAGAGTCCTGGGATCGAGCCCCGCATCGGGCTCCCTGCTCCGCGGGAAGCCTGCTTCTCCCTCTCCCACTCCCCCTGCTTGTGTTCCCTCTCTCACTGTGTCTCTCTCTGTCAAATAAGTGAAATCTTTAAAAAAAAAAAAAAAAAAAAACTTTAAAAAACACTTAAAAAAAAAAAAAGAAGAGGAAGAGACAGAGAACTCTCCGTGTGTTTGCACTGAATAAAGGCCATGGGAGCACACAGCAAGCAGGGGACTGTCTACAATCTGAAGGAGGACCTTCACCAGGAATCGAGTCCACCAGCACTTTGATCCTGAACTTCTCAGCCTCCAGAACTACAAGAAATAAATATTTGTTGTTGCTGAAGCCACACAGTCTGTGGTATTTTTGCTACAGGAAAATACGAGCTAAGCAAGCATCTTACTATGCAGGGCAGTCAAGGAGGTCACTCTGAGGGGAGTAAGTTTATGTACACAGTGAGGTTTGTTTTTTTTTAAATATTTTATTTATTTATTTGACAGAGAGAGAGAGACAGGAGAGAGGGAACACAAGCAGGCGGAGCGGGAGAGGGAGAAGCAGGCTTCCCGCTGAGCAGGGAGCCCGATGCGGGGCTCCATCCCAGGACCCTGGAATCATGACCTGAGCCGAAGGCAGACGCTTAATGACTGAGATACCCAGGCATCCCCCCACTGTCACATTTTTAAGGTGGTCAGGACAAAGACTGTACCTTTTTTTTTTTTAAGATTTTATTTATTTATTTGACAGGGAGAGACACAGCGAGAGAGGGAACACAAGCAGGGGGAGTGGGAGAGGGAGAACCAGGCTTCCCGCTGAGCAGGGAGCCCGATGTGGGGCTCGATCCCAGGACCCTGGGATCATGACCTGAGCCGAAGGCAGACACCCAACGACTGAGCCACCCAGGCGCCCCACAGTGAGTTTTAAAAACTACTTTTCCAAGAGGCTTGCTATGATTTTTTTTTATTGGACTTTTGTGGGTTCTCAAGACAGACATTTTATTTAAGATATATATCCTTTTTTTTTTTTTAAGATTTTATTTATTTATTTGAGAGAGAATGAGAGACAGAGAGCACGAGAGGGAAGAGGGTCAGAGGGAGAAGCAGACCCCCCGCCGAGCAGGGAGCCCGATGTGGGACTCGATCCTGGGATTCCAGGATCATGACCTGAGCCGAAGGCAGTCGCTTAACCAACTGAGCCACCCAGGCGCCCAAGATATATATCCTTAATTAGTGCTAATATAAGCCCATTAACCCAGTGGCTACAATTAAATATGGGACTAAACCAAAATTTCAGTAACCAATCAGCTTAATGGTCCTCTGCATAGCCCGTTAAATGCTGGACAGTGTGCATACCAGAAGGAGCAAGAGGGCCCAGGCTTGAATCTCTCCTTGTTCAGACACTTGACCTTGACCTGAGTGACCTGTCTTCAGCCCGGTAACAGTTTCAGCTTTCCTAAGAGGGTCTGACTACACCAGAAATGGGGTATGAGCTTGCTACTGAAGTTAAGTGTTCCTCAAATCAGTACCTTAGCCCTACAAAACATTTTCTGAGACATTCGAGGTTCCAAAAATACTGTATATACACACACTCCCCTCTTTATTTCATCAAGCAGCAGCACTGTTTATTTTTCCAAGTTTAAAAAAAAAAAAAAGTCAAGAACCCTCTGGCAAGATTTTTACTTTGCAGTCTTAGGGCCCATGATTTTACTTTCAATAGGACTCTGTCAGGGGTATTTTGAAAAATACTTAGGTTTGGTGAAACTAAAAATACTCAATACCTTTTCTCCATAAAATTGTTTAAAGGGAAAATGGAGATCCTTTGATCTGGAGCCTCACTCAGCAGTTCATCTTACATGTGACATCTGTGCCGAGCTATAGAGAAGGAACAGCGCTGTCATGATGTCAACTTCTGGCAAGTCTCTTGGCTCCCAGAGGTCCAGCCTTGAGCCATCAATCCTCCCAAACAGAAGCCGCTCGTCACAAGCTATTTTGCAGAGCAACTGGGCACAGCCAAACTGTACTTCTCAGGCCTTTCTCCTCTCCCTTCCCTCATCTTCACCGCCCCCATCTCTTTTTCCTTTTCAATCCCTTCCTTCTTTTATTAATTCTTTTGATTATCAAAATCAATTCTTGTTCAAAGGCCCACTGCCTCCCTGTTAAGATCCTTCACCCCAATTACATTCAAGTATCAGACACATTCCCCATCACTTCTTCCAACTTGTCTCCAGTCTCAATGCATTGGGGGTAAAAAAAAGACCTTGTGGGGTGATGATATGTCATTAGTATATCTAGAACCTTGTGGGACTCTTAGGGGGCACAGGAGTTACTTAGGACTATTGTTAATACTGTAACTAATTACCACACATTTGGTGGCTTAAAATGACACAGATTTAGGGGCACCTGGGTGGCTTAGTTGTTGAGTGTCTGCCTTCAGCTCAGGCCATGATCCCAGGGTCCTGGGATCGAGTCCCACATCGGGCTCCCTGCTCCGCGGGAAGCCTGCTTCTCCCTCTGCCTGCCGCTCCCCCTGCTTGTGCTCCCTCTTTCTCTCTGACAAATAAATTTTTTTAAAAAGGTGACATTTCAAAAAAAAATGTAGTATTTGTGACATCTCACAACTTATTTTGATTTATCAGTGTATCATAACACCAAAACTAGAAAGCTAACAAAATGGAGAATTGGGATGATGGGCAGAATTCTAAGATGACTGCAACATTCCCCCACTCCCAGTGTGCGTGCCCTGTATAATCCTCTGCCTCTGGGTGTGGACGGGGCCTGTGGCTAGAGTGGGATGTCACCCCCTTGGCTGCTTACATAACATATGAGACCCGAGTCAGAGCCCACCGGCCTGAGATCCTCCTGCTGACTTTGAGGAAGCAAACTGTCGTGTTGTAAGAGGGCCATGTCACTACAAACTGACAGTGGCCTCAAGCACCTGAGAGTGACTCCCAGGGGACAGCCGGTACACCCCAAGAAAATGAATTCTGCCATCAACCCGAATGAGTTTGGAAGAGGACATCAAGCCCAGGACGAGATCACAGCCGCAGCTGACATCTTGATTTTAGCCTGCTGACACCCTGAGCAGAGGATTCAGCTGCCCTGTGCCCAGACTCCCGATTCCCGAAAACTGTAAGGCAGAAAAATGTGTCCTGTTTTAAGCCACTATGTTTGTGGCCATTTGTTCAGCAGTACTAGAAAACCAACACAGTTGGCAAATATGGAATTTGAACAGACAACTAGTTACATGGATAGACTTTGGGAGGGTCAACAACTATCTGAAACTGTATGAAAATTTTAGAGTGCTCATACACATGTGCATTTAACTAAGGAATGGGTCCAAAACTTGCAGCAGACTCTCAACAAGCCGGTGGCCAATACAAATGAAGAACACTAAATCAAGGGTCTAATGAAACAGTCAAAAAATAATTTTTTTTAATTTATTTATTTTGAGGCGCCTGGCGGGGCTCAGTCGTTAAGCGTCCGCCTTCGGCTCAGGTCATGATCCCAGGGTCCTGGGATTGAGCCCCGCATCGGGCTCCCTGCTCTGCGGGAAGCCTGCTTCTCCCTCTCCCACTCCCCCTGCTTGTGTTCCTGCTCTCGCTAACTCTCTGTGTCAAATAAATAAATAGATCTTTTAAAAATATATATATTTATTTATTTTAGAGAGAGTGAGCAAGGAGGGAGGAGAGGAAGAGGGAGAGAGAATCTCAAGCAGACTCCCTGCTGAGCGTGGAGCCCAAAGTGGGACTGGATCTCATGACCCTGAGATCATGATCTGAGCCGAAATCAAGAGTCAGATGCTTAACCAACGGAGACACCCAGGCACGCCCAAAAATAATTTTTGAGATGTTTCTTTTGAGGTCCACATCTGGCACGATAGCAAAGAATAGGGAGATCCTACAAACAGAAAGTAGGGACTTAATAAACCATTCTTTGCTAATATTCTTCCATCTTTTACCACATAGGGTAAGGTGGAGAGTGGAGATGTGGCAGTGTATTTCATTGCAAAGCATTTCTGGAGGGAAAAATACAGTAGAATTCTCTCCCTCAATGTAGGTCACTGCCTTTAAGAGTACCAGCAGACAACAGACAGTGCCCACCACATGCTGAAGTTACCTTCCTCAACTGTCATCTTTACCTCACGCCCTGCCCCCTTCCCTAACACTCTACTGCGGTTCTTTGTTGCTCTATAGATAAATGCTTCAAAACCCTTCTGCAAGCTTCCCTGAATGAATTCAAAGTCCTCTCCCTTCATCTCAGGAGTATCTGCACAAACTCTTTTCCACCCATTCAGATGCCCAAAGCCTGGTGGAGTGACACTTTTTATTACATGATTTCCTAGCAAGAGAAAAAGTCAGCCTGCCTGGGAATCTAACCTATACTGCTTTGAGTTCAAAGCACCTACATTCATGTAATGTTAACACCATGCTACATACTGATCCCTACTGAATGATCCAAAAGCTAAAATGGAAGGACACTCAGAAATAAACCCTGGATTAGCACTGCAAATGAGATTGCTGTTAAATGGACAAGGGCTAATGAAGCTATAATTATTTTATCCAATTCAATACTTATTTCCCGAGCACTTGCAAATATGCAATCCACTGGGTTAGGCCCTATGGAGAATACAAGCAAGTTTGTTACATTCCCAAGGTTAGAATGTGACAGCGACAGAGGCATGAAAACCATCCAGTAAATTCTCTTAAGGCAGGAAGAAATTTGTTGTATAACAGAGATACCAACAACGTTATGGGGGAGAGGAAAAGGTATGAAGTCTGCCTCGGTGGGCTTAGGAGAGTAAGTAGATGAGGACAGATGGAATTTTCCTTTAAATTGAAGGAAGATGCAAAGGCAGAGGGAAAGCCGAAAGTGCATAGTAGATGCAGAGAGGGTGAGGCGTGTGAGAAGGGGGAGCATCAGCTGAAAACTGGGCACGACAGGACATGAAGTCTAGTTGGCAAAGCAGGAGAACCCCCAACTGGAAGAGTCATAATAGACAAACTTCATGTAGGTAATGGAACGCCAGGAAGGGACTTTTATTGTGTTACTGTTGTTGCTACTGCTATTTTGTGTGTGTTTAATCGTAAGAGTTACAGAACCTAAACGGTGCTTTAAGAAAGTAACTCTAACAACAGTAGGGAAAATGGTTTGTAGAAGCAAGATTTCAGAGAACTGAAACCAGTTAGGAATCCATTACAGTGGTGCAGGTTCTGACAGCTAACAGTGATTGAACACTAAGCACGATACTTGTAATATCTCATTTAATCTCAAGACATTCTCACAAGGTAGACACTAGTACTAACCTCACTCTCTGGTTGAGAAAGGTGAGGCTTTGAAAAGTTAAGTCACTTGCCCAAGGTCATAAAGCTAGTGGGTGGCAACACCAGGTTCCCAAATCAGCTCAGGCTGCCGACCCCAAGTTTTTCCTCCATTCTATCTCAGATGACAAGGTCTGGATTAGGGCAATGGCAGGTGGTATAGGAAATTATTTTGAGGGTAAAATCAATTGGACTTGGTGCCAGATTAGATTTTAGAATGGGCAAGAGAGAGAAATCAAATACTGAAAGATTTCCAGTCCAGGTGTCTACACGTGACAGTGTCACTACCAAAATGACGACAGGATAGGACAGAAAACACCAACCCTGGCTGTAGCAAATGCAGAACTACCGGATCTGTGGCCTTGGTTTGTACATTAGCACTCCACTCTGTAAGAAACTGACCAACCATGCACTAAAGTTCTCCTTGATAATGGATATTCAGTGGAAGGTCTACCTCCAAGGAGACTAACCAGGTGGGATGCACTGATAATTCACCACCACCAGCCAGCCAACCCCCACGACTGCTATTCCATTCACTTATTTTTCATCTTATTACCTTCCTGGTCCTCCTTTTGACCAATCTAATCATTAACCGTATCGCCAAGCATAAATGTGCAAGGCCACGTGGTAAAATTTAAATGGACATAATCACCCCGTTAATGGTTCTGATTAGATTTTCCAGGCAAGGGGCGCCTGGGTGGCTCAGTCGTTAAGCGTCTGCCTTCGGTTCAGGTCATGATCCCAGGATCCTGGGATCGAGCCCCTCATCAGGCTCCCTGCTCGGCGAGGAGCCTGCTTCTTCCTCTCCCACTTCCCCTGCTTGTGCTCCCTCTCTCGCTATGTCTCTGTCAAATAAATAAATAAAATCTTAAAAAAAAAAAATTTCCAGGCCAGATATTAAAGCTACTGGGTAAAATGAAATCAACTAGCCATGCTTTTCTCCAAACCTCACAAGATGAAGAATGCAAAACTTTAAGTTAGGTACTGGGGCACCCAGGTGGCTCAGTAAATTAAGCTTCCTCTTGATTTCGGCTCAGGTCATGAGATTGAGTCTTGCCTGGAGCTCCACAATGAGTGTGGACCCTGCTTAGGATTCTCTCTCCCTCTACCCCTCCCCTCCGCTCACATGCATGAATGCACACACTTTCTCTCTTCTCTTAAAAAAAAAAAAAAAAGTTAGGTATCATGAGGCTTTATTAAGTCCCAAGTTGACTTAAGTTTACAGTCTCTGTATGTATGTCCAACAAACAGGTGGTTTATACTTCAATGCTTTAATACTGGTCACCTTCCTCTTCTTTTCATCAATCTTCCTTAGAACTGTTATCTTTTTCCAAAACACTTACCTATGGTAGAAATCAACCTCCCTCCTTAATGACTCCCCAAGAGTTGACAACCCATCAGGCACTCACAAGTGACTTCTCACATAATGATTTGTTGATGAGACCAGTCCTAAAGTTTGTGAAACCATCCATTTTCACCAGACCAAGCCTTCTCCTCACCTCTCTCAACTAATATTAGGCTGTCATCCCTTTATATAGACTGACCCCTCCTTGAGTAACAAACTCCAAAGTTTTTCCATTTCTTCAATCACTTTTCTTTCATTCTTGCTGTGTATTTTTAACTGCATATGGACAGTGGCTCGCATGTGTTACATGATGTGCAGTTCATCTTGGTGTCAAATAAGTCATCTCTTGCATGCATGCAGAATTCATCATTATCTCTTCAAGTTTTTAAAAAAATATTTATTTATTTGAGAGAGTGTGCAAGGAGGTGGGGGAGGCTCAGGGAGAAAGAAAATCCCAAGCAGACTCCCCACTGAGTGCAGAGCCTGACTGGGGGCTCCATCTGACGACCCTGAGATCATGATCTGAGCCGAAATCAAAAGTAGGTCGCTTAACCAACTGAGCCACCACCCCATCTCTTCATGTTTTATCATCTTTACTTTCCCAAGAGCTAATAAGATTTGAAGTAATAGAATGCTCCTTCTTATCACTTTCATAGACACTACATGAAGTTAGTAACATTCACAAAACCCCTCAAAATTAAGTACAAGCCAAGCTAACATAAATCTACCATAGACTAATTAATAGTCTACCACAGACTTTAATTGAAAATGGAAGCCAGTACACAACCAATACCGCCATCTGTTGGTAGCAGTCAGAATTGGCTCACTTGTTAGGAATCATTGCCTTGTTTCTACCTGTCCCGAGTCAGAGGTTTTTAAAAAAAATTTTTTTTTAAGATTTTTTATTTATTTATTTGAGAGAGAGAGCACATGAGAGGGGGGAGGGTCAGAGGGAGCAGCAGACTCCCTGCCGAGCAGGGAGCCCGATGCGGGACCCGATCCGGGACCCGATCCAGGGACTCCGGGATCATGACCTGAGCCGAAGGCAGTTGCTTAAACAATAACCAACTGAGCCACCCAGGCGCCCCACAGGTTTTTAAATTCTTAAATATAGGAGATGCTATCTCACTTTTTGAACCTCACAAAAGTAAAAGCAACCATTTCTGAAAATATCTTAGATTACCATGACAATACAAATTTCAATGTCTACTGTTTCTTTTTTTTTTTTTTAAGATTTTATTTATTTTTTTGACACAGAGAGAGAGAGAGAGAGAGGAATCACAAGTAGGCAGAATGGCAGGGAGCTGCAGAGGGAGAAGCAGGCTCCCCGTCGAGCAAGGAGCCCGATGTGGGACTCGATCCCAGGACCCTGGGATCATGACCTGAGCCGAAGGCAGATGCTTAACGACTGAGCCACCCAGGCGCCCCTGTCTACTGTTTCTTTAACTACAAAGATTTGTCTTCAGTGAAATACCTGTCTTTGCATAATTCACATTAGATAAACAAATATTCTCATATCACTTTTAGAGCTGACACGTTAAAGACATTCCTGGGGTAATGCTCATGTTCTTACACACAAGCAAAATTTGGCTTCATAAATACTGGGTTTTTCAACACTATGTATCTGTAGATAGTACAGAGTATTAATTAGGAAGACTACTAGATCAAGAGCCAGCAACCAGATTCTCCTCCAGTCTGCCACTCTAAGAACTTGGCCAAATCTAGGACTTTGGTTCTATGAGTTTGGCCAAATCCTGACGCTCAACTTCTTTACATATAAAATGGGATTATAATGCCAATCCTCTTTATCTAATGGGTCTTTTGAAAAAAAGTGAAATAAAATATGTGAAAATGTTTTAAAAACTATGAATCATGATAAAAATGTCAAGTAGTCTCATCCTCTTGCTTAACTCAAAGAAGTTTCTCACACATACACACAAGTTTGTCATCAACTGTCATCAACTGGTTTATCTGGTGTGTATTTTTTTTGCAGATATCTGAATCCATTCTATATTCCTTACTTTTTTAAAAACAGCGTGTATTTTAAGGCACCTGGGTGGCTCGGTCAGTTAACTGTCTGCTCAGGTCATGATCTCGGTGTCCTGGGATGGAGCCCTGCACCAGGCTCTCTGCTCAGTGGGGAGCCTGCTTCTCCTTCTCCCTCTGCCCTTCCCCCCTGCTCATACTCTTTCCCTCCCTCTCTCTCAAATAAATAAATAATACCTTTTAAAAAAATAGCATGTATTTTTTTCAAAAGAATACTAGGCAGTAGAAAAAAAAAATCTGCAGCTTTCATGTACCTATGACCTCTTTCATGGTCCCTATAACATGCATTTAAAATTGATATTAAACACATAAAATAAGTAATGGACGCCACACTGCATTAAGGGGGAATTACAGGAATCTCTTTTCCCTTTTAACTTAGCAAATCTCTTTGCTAGCATCCTCTTGTACACAGGGAATTCAGGCCCAATGAAACTGGATTTCACACACCTTCTCTCTATCTTCTAGAACACTAGATCAGTGTGGGATGCAGTTCTCAAAAATAGTGTCCTACCAATTGTTCCAGTGGTAGAGGTATAATGTTAACAGTGTTATGTTTATGTTGGTGATGTTTATACTTTAATTTCTATTGCCATTATTATGGAATGTGCTATCCAGTATCTCATGAAAGCTAGCATTTTTCTTAGCCTATATTCTGGTGGGAAATTTTTGCAGTGGCCAGGTAAATGCTCTAAGTGGTCTACAGTATCTTTTGTCCCCTTAAGGTAGTCTCAGAATCAGGGGGTGGGAGGGGTGGACGGGTATATAGTTACTTCTCCAACTCACAAATCCAGTTATCTTTTCCAGTTCCAGAGCTTGGCTGCTATATCTGCTTGATGTCATTTTTATCCTATTTTTCTTAATAAAGCAATTAAAAGCCTCACAAGAAAACCCAATTACTGAGTCTAGCAGCTCTGAGAACCCCTAACGGAAATCCATGTCAGTCCCCGGGGCTATTTATATTATCTCCTCTTTTATTCTTTAGCTTGTTGTCTCATTAGGCTTAGAGACGTCTCTTTTATCAAAGTTACTGTTGCCAGGAAACATAAGAACAAGATGGAGAACAAAAGCTTAAGAACCAAATAGGTTGATC
Organism: Mirounga angustirostris; assembly: GCF_029215605.1. Lineage (NCBI taxonomy): Eukaryota > Metazoa > Chordata > Mammalia > Carnivora > Phocidae > Mirounga > Mirounga angustirostris. The sequence continues at coordinate 63,337,012 of NW_026991717.1, read as the reverse complement.
TTCACCCTTCTCCCCATCAACACAGACATGTTCAAGTAAACATCCCTGAACACACTCATTTACTATCATGTTCACCCAGACCCACCCCCAAATCCAAATGTAGGCTGTAAACACAACAGATGCCCCATCAAACATGAGCAAATACTTCTCTAAATATTGCCCTTTATCAAATTAGCACCCACCTAGGAACTAGGTCAGACGCACTACACCTCCTGGTTTCCAACTCCATGCTCCCTCCCCAACATAATGGAGTATTTCCTGAAAGGAGTGTTCAAAATAGGGAGACAGGTGCATTGTCCTTCATCACATATACTTCTTGCCTTTAGTTATGAAACCACTTTAAAGCTCTTTGGATAATAGAGCTCATCATTATGCCAGCAAACGGAATGGGACAAAATAATAATAATAACCAGAATGACAGTCAGGGAGGGTTGGCTGGCTGAAGGGCCATTTTTTTTTTGAAGTCAGGTGAGCAGCGCATTCAAGAAACCTCTGTGTGTTTAGGCTCCGAGGATGTGGTCCTTCCTGAATACCACAGCTGGGATAATGAGAGCAGGCAGTGCTTGCTGTACATGTGTGTGCCTATCCCTGAAAGGTGATCCATCTTGTTGGGAGACTACAGTGAGAGGTTACTGAGTGCTATCATGGTACCACAATGGTACCAAAAGTACCACATCTAGGAGAAGAAGTCTAGAGAACAAATGGGATCAACTTAGCATTTCAGAGACTATCTGGCTTAACCCTTCACTCAAAAAGTGAAGACAATGAGGTCTTAAAAGGTTAAGTGATTTGTCCAAGACGACAAAGCAGGTTAGAGGCAGAGGTAGGACTAAAACCCAGTCTTTAACTCTCCGTCCAGGGCTGAAACCTTGAACAATTATGGTATGCTTCAGGGAAGAGCCATCTCACCTCATTCTGTGATGGTGGGAGAATATGTCACAGAGTCACATATCCCTGGCTAGAAGAGGTCATCAGTTGATTTTTAAATGCCTGTAGAACACCTAAAGCAACTTTATGCCAAAGATCTCTACTGAAACCCTGAGGCCAGTTCATTGTACCACACTTCACATCCTGTCATACGTCCAAAATTGTACTCTTTTATATTCATCCCTACATTGCTCAGGGCTTCTTCTCTTCTCCCTGACCTTGCTTTCCTCCTCTCTCTTCTACTCCTACCTCACACTGTACCCTTGGAACTTCTTATCCATGATCAAGACAAACACTTAACAATGTCCTGGCCACCTCACAGACTCCTCCCTGTAGCCCTGGGCCTTAACTAAAACCTGGGCCATGCTTCCCCATTGGATACTATTCATTCTCCTATGCATTCCACCCCGGGGATGGGAATTGGGTCATCAGATTCCTCACTTCTCACTGCTACATCTAGAACATTGTCCTACTAAATTCATGTAAACCTTGGCTCCTTACAGCTCATGTTACCTGGCTATACCTCCTTCTACTCCTTCTTTATTTTTGTAATCTGCAAGCCTCTGTGTAACTCCTTATCCACTTAAGATCTTAGCACCTGACTCATAGCCTCAGTCCGGCCCAGGCCTTACCATTATCTAGGATAATTTCCAAGTCTCATGTGGGTAACCAGACCCACAATTCCTGCACCTGTCAAATCCAATGAACTTGACCTTCTTTTTGCTTCACTTACACAGTGAATACCCTCAACCTGGTAATCTCTTCTCAGAATTTCTCAGAAACACTCTCTAGTTTTTCACCTCCCACTCACTTCTAAAACCACAGCAACTGACCCGAACACTCTTTGGAAACTGTTCTTTCCCAAGGTCATCATGCATTCCTCTTTGCCAATCCAATGGACATTGTCTAGTCTTTGCCGGGTTTGATGCCACTGATCATTCCTTCCTGGAAATTCTCTGCTCTCTTTGTTTCTGGGGTACTTCACTACCACAGTGTTCCTCCCACCACTATGACCGGTCCTTCACTGTCTCCTTCATGTGACCCCTTTTACTTGCTTTTTAAAGTGCCTTCTCAACACTCTCATTGGGTGAACCCGTCCACACTTTCATGGATTATTCTTCAAATCTCATGATTCTACATTTATACCCTCAAGCTTTAGATTCTTATACCTAACTGGATATTCAACAAGCACTTCAAATTCAACTCTAACAAACTTAAAACCTTATCTCCTGTATGCCCTATTTTATCCCACCTGCTTTTCCCCCTGAACTCAATCTCTCTTTACTGATAGCACCACCACAGATACCCAATCCAGAAACCTAATCATCCTCCTCCAGTCCACCTTAACCCAACCTTCACCCCAATATCTGGTCAATCGCCAAGTCCTGACAATCCTATCTCCTATAGTTCTTGAATTTGTCACCCCTATGAATTTCTTCACCCCTACTGCCACAACTTGTTCTGAGCCCTCATCATAACTTCACCTAGAATTCTACAACAGCCCCCTAATTGGTCTGTCTGCCTAAAAGCTTATCTCCCTCAAGTCCACCCTTCACACAGTCAACAGCATGATTTTGTAAAATATAAACCTGCCCTTGTCCTGCCCTGTTTGAAACTACTCTGTGGGGGCACCTGGGTGGCTCAGTCGGTTGAGCACCTGTCTTCAGCTCGGGTCATAATCACAGGGTCCTGGGATTGAGCTCCACATCAGGCTCCCTGTTTGGTGGGGAGCCTACTTCTCCTCCCGCTCCCCCCTGCTTGTGCTGTCAAATAAATTTTAAAAATCGAAAGAAAAGAAACAAACAAACAAACTACTCTGTGATTCCGAGGCTCAGGGGACAAATTCTAAGCTTCCTAACCAGCCATGTTCAGCCTTGTGGGATCTGATTTCTGTCCATTCCTCCAGCCTCACCTTTCAACACTCTCTGACCTAAATTTATGCTCTAGCCATCTGAACTGCCTATGATTTCCATGTACCACAGTGAGCTTTCACTGGAGGATTTCCAGCACTTAGCACAGGAATTTTAACTATTTGTTTATATTTCTGTCTTCCCCAATAGACTGTCAGCTGATTCTCAAAGGCGGGGCGGAGAGGATATATCTTATTCATCATTGTATCTCCAGCATCTAACAAAGTGGTTGGCATATACTTAGTATTCAATTAATACTGAAGAATGAGTGGACATATTTGGAAACTTCCTACTAAATGGCATGACAGGGTGCCTGGGTGGCTCAGTTGGTTAAGCGACTGCCTTCGGCTCAGGTCATGATCCTGGAGTCCCGGGATCGAGTCCCGCATCGGGCTCCCTGCTTGGCAGGGAGTCTGCTTCTCCCTCTGACCCTCCCAACTCTCCCCCCTCTCATGCTCTCTCTCTCTCAGTCTCTCTCTCTCAAATAAATAAATAAAATCTTTAAAAAAAAATAAAAAATAAATGGCATGACATACAGATGATCGCTACCTGCATTGTGAGCACAGTGTAATGTATAAACTTGTCAAATTACTACGCTAAACACCTGAAACTAATGTAACACTGTGTGACAACTATAATTCAAACAAATAAATACATAAATTAAATAAAAGGCATGACATGTCTTTTTTTTTTTTAACCAGTAAAAAATCGGTTTATTTGGAAATAGCAGAAAATTGCAATCTGGGACAGGCAAGCAATGGCACCACCACAGGTAAGTCTGCAGAACCAGGGAGAGGAGGCTCTCTCTTTTATAGAGGAAAAGCGGGAGTTGGGAAGGCTGTTATAAACTAAAAACCCATTGGAGTAAACTGGAAGTTTGATGTATACTGGCCTCTCATTGGCTGGCTTGTGACAGTTACTCATATATATAATGGTATAGGTCAGTACAGATAATCACTGAAGTGGTCCAGTGGCAATTTGGCAGTTTGAAGAAATAGTTTTATTCCCCTATGCCTTACAAATTTGAAATACAAAATTGATTAGGATTTTTCACAGCCATCCTGTTATGTTCTTCATAGTGTTACGTTTCACACCCACCACACTTTTTTTTATGTTCTGTTGGCTGGCATATAGTGATGTAGCGTTCAACGATGCATTAGTTGCACACCCACCACACTCTTTTTTTTTTTTAAAGATTTTATTTATTTATTTGAGAGAGAGAGAGAATGAGATAGAGAGAGCATGAGACGGGGGAGGGTCAGAGGGAGAAGCAGACTCCCCGCTGAGCGGGGAGCCCGATGCGGGACTCGATCCCGGGACTCCAGGATCATGACCTGAGCCGAAGGCAGTCGCTTAACCAACTGAGCCACCCAGGTGCCCCCACCCACCACACTCTTAAAAAAAGTAGTACTTGGTGCAGCTAATCCCTGCTAACATATTTTAACATCTTTCTGTGTTGCTGTTTGCCAACAAAATTCGCATTTTTCACTGTTACTAATGTATTGTGTTTTTATCCCCTGTTCGCACAATAAACGGATGGTTCACAAATTCTCATTAAGGCCTAAGTTTACAATTAAAGTAGTAACAGAAATACTAGAACTCACAATAATATTTTAAATATAAATAGTAAATTTCATTCTAGTACAAATCAGTGAAGGTGGTCCAATCAACTGCCAAGGAATATACTGGACAAAATTATTCCATTTCTAAGCGTGTTTCTATCATAAACATTTACCAAAGACTGACTTGAGGCAGTCAAAGAACTTTTACATCATTTCAAACTAAATTTCAAAAATTACACAGCAACATGCCTATTAAACTTAAGTTTTTTCAGAAAATGATGCTTTTCGGTATGAAACTGGTTCATTTTGTCATGAAGGGCAGAAAATAGACCAAAACTACAGAAGCAATAGTCCAAGTTGCATTCCTCATACAAAACAAATAAAGATTACTCTATTTCCAAGAAACTCAGCGTGCCAGACACCAGGTTAATGACAAATAAAATGCTCAGAGGAAAATCAGACTACACAAGTATTGACAAAATTATTAACAGCTCTGTTCGGCATCGCACATCCACAGCAACACGGAAGAGTAATTCCAGTCACATTTGCACTAGTTTGTATTGTGTTCCACAGTTAGGTGAAATCAGTGATGCACAGAGCAGACATATCAATTATCATATGAATGGGACATATTCGAGGTAGAAGTGCTTAAAAACACTTGGTTCTGAATACCACCAAAACCCCAATCTATAGAAGAGGTGTTTCATCTAACTTGTCTCCAGAGAGGGAGACAAACCATATGAAACTCCTAATCTTAGGAAACAAACTGAGGGTTGCTGGAGGGGGTGGACGGATGGGGGTAACAGTGATGATGGACACTGGGGAGGGTATGTGCTATGGTGAGCGCTGTGAATTGTGTAAAACTGATGAATCACAGACCTGTACCCCTGAAACAAATAATACATTATATGTTAATAATAATTTTTAAAGAAGTTTTAAAAAGAAGTCCTGAAAGTATATACAAAATGTTGAAAATTAAAAAAGAAATTTTATGCCAGACACCCACACTGCTTTATTCACTAAAACAGGTGACACCCAACAACATGCCTCCTAATCTCAATCCAGTGTTGTCGAAAATAGTTTTAACTATGAACATAATCAAATCAGAGCCCCTGAGCATTTATTTTCTCAGCATGCTCAACAAAGAAATGGGCCCCAGACTGACTGAGTACTAGAATATGCAAACTTTTGAAATGAGGAAAGAAACTAAAGTATTTCTGTTCCACACAGCTAACACCGGGGAGGAGCCACTCCATGATTTCAAGTGGCTGATGTCAGCAATATAGCTAGTTATCCTGATTTTCTTCATCCTTTCATTCAGGACAAAAACATGTTTATTTTGAATATTGAGAATAAGCTACAGAGATTCTTTGAGAAGACAAATGGCCAATTTGAGGGAGATGTCCTCGTAGACTTGTAGACTAAGCCTCTAAAGAAACACTGACTCTGGGCATCTGGGTGGCTCAGTCGTTAAGCATCTGCCTTTGGCTCAGGTCATGATCCCAAGGTCCTGGGATCGAGCCCCGCATCGGGCTCCCTGCTCCGCGGGAAGCCTGCTTCTCCCTCTCCCACTCCCCCTGCTGTGTTCCTGCTCTTGCTATCTCTCTGTGTCAAATAAATAAATAAAACCTTTAAAAGAGTAAAAAAAATAATAAAGTTTATTTTGTCTAAGTATAGCTACCTCAGCTTGGTTTTTGGTTGTGTGGAATATCTTTTTCCATCCCTTTACTTTTAGTCTGTGTGTGTCCTTACCTCTGAGGTGAGTCTCTTGTAGGCAGCATGTAGATGGATCTTGCTTTTTCATCTTTTCAGCCACTGTCTTTTGATTGGCACATTTAGACCTGTTTTGTTTTTTTTTTTAAAGATTTCATTTTTGAGGGATGCCTAGGGTGGCTCAGTCGGTTAAGCATCTGCCTTCAGCTCAGGTCATGGTCCCAGGGTCCTGGGATCGAGTCCTGCATCGGGCTCCCTGCTCAGCGGGAAGCCTGCTTCTGCTTCTCCCTCTCCCTCTCCCACTCCCCCTGCTGTGTTCCTGCTCTTGCTCTCTCTCTGTGTCAAATAAATAAATAAAATCTTAAAAAAAAGAAAGAAAGAAAGAAACACTGACTCTATTCTTCAGGTGAAAAAGCTTGCCATCATTTCTGGACACATGTTCCATCTGAATTATCCAACTTCCCAAAATGACAGTCATCACACATTCATTGCCGCTCTTAACAGACTCTAATTATGAAGTATTTTCTGTCTTAGTAAAAGAAGGAGAAAGAAAAAAACAAATACTGGATATGGAACTTGTCATCTAGCTAAATAATTAGATATTTTATTTAGAAAATGCAAATAATATTTTTCACTGATGAGAAAAACATTTACTATGAATTTTTCAAGCATGGTTTTCTTTTCAGCTTAACAGACATTTATTACTTATCTGTTGGGAAGCATGGTTTTTATTATTAAAATTTTTTATCTTTTAAAAAATTTCACCTCGGGCGCCTGGGTGGCTCAGTCGGTTAAGCGACTGCCTTTGGCTCAGGTCATGATCCCAGGGTCCTGGGATCGAGTCCCGCATCGGGCTCCCCCTGCTCTGCAGGGAGCCTGCTTCTCCCTCTGCCTCTGCCTGCCACTCACCCTGCTTGTGCTCTCTCTCTCTGTCAAATAAATAAATAAAATCTTTAAAAAAATAAAATAAAATAAATTTTAAAAATAAAAAACTTAAAAAGATAGTGAAGGTGGTTGAGCACTTAATGATACGGTGTGGACAACAGATATGTTAAAGCAAAGACTAAAAACATTAAGAACATGTGCCAGGCATTCTGCTATGTGTTTTGCATATATTAGCCCATATCCTCCCACCATTAGGATACGGATAAATAAGAAAACTGAAGCTCAGTTAAATTACTTACCCTTTACTCTGCTTTTGGTTATCAAGAGTTTCAAAAGCTACTATTAAAAATGTATAAACACGAGTGCCTGGGTGGCTCAGTCGTTTAAGCGTCTAACTTCGGCTCAGGTCATGATCCTGGGATCCTGGGATCGAGTCCCACATTGGGCTCCCTGCTCAGCGAGGAGTCTGCTTCTCCTACTGCCCCCCCTTTTTAGGGGGTGCTCGCGGGCATGCGTGTGCCCTCCCTCTCATAAATAAATAAAATCTATTGAGATGCCTGGGTGGCTCAGTCCGTTAGGTGTCTGCCTTTGGCTCAGGTCATGATCCCAGGATCCTGGGATGGAGCCCCACATTGGAGAGCCTGCTTCTCCCTCTGTTTGTTCTCTCTCTCTCTCTGACAAATATATAGATAAAATCTTTTAAAAATATAAATAAAAAAGGGCGCCTGGGTGGCTCAGTTGGTTAAGCGACTGCCTTCGGCTCAGGTCATGATCCTGGAGTCCCGGGATCGAGTCCCGCATCGGGCTCCCTGCTCGGCAGGGAGTCTGCTTCTCCCTCTGACCTTCCTCCCTCTCATGCTCTCTGTCTCTCATTCTCTCTCAAATAAATAAATAAAATCTTTAATAAATAAATAAATAAAATCTTTTTTAAAAATGTACAAACAGGGACACCTGGGTGGCTCAGTCAGTTTAGTGTCTGACTCTTGGTTTTGGCTCAGGTCAGGCTCTCAGGGTCATGGGATCGGCCTGCATCTGGCTCAGCGGTCAGCACTCATTAGGGAGTCTGCTTGAGATTCTCTCCCTCTCCCTTTGCCCCGCCCCCACTAGCACTTGCATGAAATAATAAATAAAAATGTACAAACAAAACTCTAGAACACCCTTCCTAAGAAACTACCTCATGGAAAAAGAAAACTGGACAAAGATTTTTTTTTTTTTTTTTTTAATTAAAAGGTATCTGTCACAGCACTATTTATCATGGTTTAACCAAGAAACACCATAATGGTTTGCGGGCCAAGGCAAGACGGCGGCCACTGAGGGGGTCGGAGAGGCTGCGCAGGGCAGAAAGTCCGGGCAGCCGGAGCCACCACCACCCCAGCCGCACCCTCCGCCGCCCCAGCAGCGGCAGGAAGAAGCTATGGCAGCTGAGCCCCGAGAAGCAGTGGCGTCCCCTATGGACGATGGGTTCCTGAGCCTGGACTTGCCCACTTACGTCCTGTACAGGGACAGAGCAGAATGGGCTGATGTAGATCCAGTGCCGCAGAATGATGGCCCCAATCCAGTGGTCCAGATAATTTACAGTGAAAAATTTATAGAGAAGTTTTTGATTATTTCCGGGCTGTCCTGCAGCGTGATGAAAGAAGTGAACAAGCTTTTAAACTAACCAGAGATGCTATTGAGTTAAATGCAGCCAATTAGACAGTGTGGCATTTTCAGAGAGTTCTCTTAAAGTCACTTAAAAAGGATCTACATGAGGAAATGAACTACATCACTGCAATAATCGAGGAACAGCCCCAAAACTCTCAACTTTGGCATCATAGGCGAGTTATTAGTGGAATGGCTAAAAGATCCATCTCAGGAGCTTGAGTTTATTGCTGATATTCTTAATCAGGATGCAGGAATTTAAACTTTGGGATAATGAGCTGCAGTATGTAGACCAACTTCTTAAAGAGGATGTGAGAAATAACTGTCTGGAACCAAAGGTACTTCGTAATTTCTTTCTTTTTTTTTTTTTTTTAAGATTTTATTTATTTGTGAGAGAGAGAATGAGAGACAGAGTGTGAGAGGGAGGAGGGTCAGAGGGAGAAGCAGACTCCCTGCTGAGCAGGGAGCCCAATGCGGGACTCGGTCCCCGGACTCCAGGATCATGACCTGAGCCGAAGGCAGTCGCTTAACCAACTGAGCCACCCAAGCGCCCCGGTACTTCGTAATTTCTAACACCACTGGCTACAATGATCGTGCTATACTGGAGAGAGAAGTCCAGTACACTCTAGAAATGATCAAACTAGTACCACATAATGAAAGTGCACGGAACTATCTGAAAGGGATTTTACAGGATCGTGGTCTTTCCGAATATCCAAATCCGTTAAATCAGTTACTTGATTTACAACCGAGTCACAGTTCCCCCTACCTAATTGCCTTTCTCGTGGATATCTATGAAGACATGCTAGAAAACCAATGTGACAAGAAGGACATTTTTAATAAAGCATTAGAGTTGTGTGAGATTCTAGCTAAAGAAAAGGACACTGTAAGAAAGGAATATTGGAGATATATTGGAAGATCCCTTCAAAGCAAACACAGCACAGAGAGTGACCCACCAACACATGTACAGCAATAACACCATCTGGAAGAACTCGATGGAATGCTTTTATTTTTTTAAGAGACTCTAAAGCGGGAGTTTAAAACTAAAGGGATCATTCCCTTTTGCCTGCGGTGTAAAACGTGCATTGCACAGGTACTGCTTTTTAACAAGAACTAAGTGTGATGCTTTGGGGCGCCTGGGTGGCTCAGTCGTTAAACGTCTGCCTTCAGCTCAGGTCATGATCCTAGGATCCTGGGATCGAGCCCCGCATCGGCCTCCCTGCTCGGCGGGAAGCCTGCTTCTCCCTCTCCCGCTCCCCCTGCTTGTGTTCCCTCTCTCACTGTGTCTCTCTCTGTCAAATAAATAAATAAAATCTTAAAAAAAAAAAAAAAGTGTGATGCTTCTTGGGTGCGCTGCTATTCAGACTAGTTATTTGATTCTTTTAAAGCAAAGTAATTTGGGGGGAGGGAGAAGAAACAAGTCCCATGAAGGAACTTTTGTAGCCTTATCAACATTTACTCTAATCCCTTAGCATCAGCTCCTCCCTAAAGGGAATATGCGTCAGAAGTTGCAGCATTAATGAACGCTGGTTACTTGTGAGTAATGGGTATAAGGTAACTTAAATTTGGGTCCAGGAAGCAGGGAATGCAGTGTTACATTAGGGCTGCTCTGCCACACTCACAGTATCCTGCAATCACTGTAACCAACTAATGCCAAAAGAATGGTTTTGTAATAAAATTATAGATGTATCCTAAAAAAAAAAAAAGGAACACCATAATGTCTAAAAATGTTAAGAATGATTAAATGACTGAATAATCAAATACTATATAAATATATGAAATGAGGTTTTCGAAGAATATTTAATTGTATAAGAAAATGCTCATGTTATATGAATATTCATTTTCTTAACTTCCTATGCTTTCAAAAAAATTCTTTACTATTTTACAGTGAGGAAAAAATATTTTAAAAATAATTAATTTAAAAAATTAAAGATAATAAAAGCTGGGGGCGCCTGAGTGGTTAAGTGTCTGCCTTCAGCTCAGGTCATGATCACACGGTTCTTGGATCAAGCCCCACCTCAGGTTCCCTGCTCAGTGAGGGTTCTGCTTCTCCCTCTCCCTCTGCCTTTTCCCCCTTGCTCATGCTCTTTCTCTCTCTCTTTCCGTCAAATAAATAAATAAAATCTTTGAGGGACACCCCGGGTGGCCCAGTCAATTAAGCTTCTGCCTTTGGCTCAGGTCATGATCCCAGGGTCCTGGGATCGAGTCCTGCATCAGGATCCCTGCTCGGCGGGAAGCCTGCTTCTCCCTCTGCGTCTCCCCCTGCTTGTGTTCCCTCTCTCTCTCTCTAGCAAATAAATAAATAAACAAACAATAAAATCTTTGAAAAAAAATAATAATAAAAGCGGGCCCAAGGACAAAATGCTAGCAAGTGGCTGAACTAGGACTTAAACTCACAACTCTCTGACTCTAGAGCCCTATGGCCCACTACCCAATACTGATCTTACCAGAAGTCCTATTTTTATCCCAGGAACATGATTCTCAAAAGAGAAACAGGTTTGGCATAGCCAAGTACTATTTTACAAAATAGACTATTATGACTATGAGCTTTCATAATTGAAAATATTGCCTCTAGCTCTGGCTGTGGGTTCTTGGTTTTGTGGTATAACCCACCAGACACACAGTTTGGTTTGAACAAATGTATTATGCTGAAAGGCAACATAAACTGAGAGAGTCATTACCCAGAAACAGGCTGGCCAGGAAATCCGTGACAAGAATGGAGACCAGAGCTCCCACTCAGGCATTTCAGCTAGAAAGGAATTCATCAACAGTTCCACATCCCTGGGGAAAAGGAAATTATATCAGCACATGCTATATCCTTAATGAAGCTGACAATTCTTACTCTCTTTTGCATGCCTTTCTCTATAGTCACAGAAATCTAGGACACAGTGTGATCCAGCAGGCATAAAACCACACCATAAAGAACAATTCCTTAAGAAAAGCAAAGGTTATTTGCTTCATTTAATTTTAAATATTTCACATATTTTATATTTGCTCTACACACATTTACAGAATACCTATTATGTACAAAGGATTAAGGCTTATCTCTGAAACACATACATTAAGATCATTTTGCACAAAAGGTTTCAAATCTATTAGCACTTCAATCTCCACCTTTCACCATCCCTTCTCGTATCTGCAAGTGTCATAGCAACGACACATCTGGTGGCAAATTGCATTTGTTGCCTGAGAGATCATGACCACAGCTATGGGAAATATTTTAAAATTTTATTAAAAATTTCGGACTTATTTCAAGTCCTGAGCGTCTAGTTTGACTCACCAGCTAATAATCCATCAAATCCTCAGTATTTGCATCTTGTCAGGCAGCTCTTCATCTCTATTCCGTTACTGTGAAGTAACCCCCATTAGTTTATAGTGATTTGTAGAAGGCCACTCTCTAAGCCAACATGTAACCCTCTCTTGTCACTCTGCTCCCAAGGTCAGGACAATGCAAGATGTCAAAGTTCTGAATTGTCATCTGAAAACCTTACCATTCACACTGTCTCTGCAGATCACATTAGTGAAATATTCTCATCAGATAAAACTTATCATTTTTATTTTACTGCTTCATTCCCATGAAACTTTGTCAATGAATATTGTATAGGTCAGCTAGGCTAATTCACACAATGATAAACTAATTAAAAATATTGTTCCCTCTTCATTTACAGAGTGATGATTAAGTTTTCCCTTTTTAAAAAATAAGATTTATGGGTGGCTCAGTCAGTTAAGCTTCCGACTCTTGATCTCAGCTCAGTCTTATCTCAGGGTTGTGGGTTAGCACCCCACGTGGGCTCCATGCTGGGTGAGCAGCCTACTTAAAAATAAGTAAATAGGTGTCTGGGTGGCTCAGTTGGTCAAGCAACTGCCTTCAGCTCGGGTCATGATCCTGGGGTCCCTGGAATCAAGTCCCACATCGGGCTCCTTGCTCAGTGGGGAGCCTGCTTCTCCCTCTCCCTCTCCCTCTCCCTCTGCCTCTGCCTGTCACTCCCCCACTTGTGCTGTAAAAATATAAATAAATAAATAAATAAATAAATAAATAAGATTTTACCAAGTGACTTTGTATCCTTAAAATCCTTCAGTGCAACTGACCATCATCATGTCAAAATAACATCTCCTTCCAGTAATTCTACAGTTATAGCTGCAGCTTAAAGAGGGAAAGCACCAGTACCCCTCATTTCAATTATTCTTGAATCATACAAGTAATAAATATAGAGATATTGTTTCTTTTTTTTTTAAGATTTTATTTATTTATTTGACAGAGACACAGCGAGAGAGGGAAAAGAAGCAGGGGGAGTGGGAGAGGGAGAAGCAGGCCTCCCATGGAGCAGGGAGCCCGATGTGGGGCTCGATCCCAGGACCCTGGGATCATGGCCTGAGCCGAAGGCAGACGCCCAACGACTGAGCCACCCAAGCGCCCCTGAGATACTAAGTTTCTGAGTGTGAAAGGAATTGAGAGAAATTAGCCAGGCTAATAAGGCAGGGAAGAGTTTTTATGGACAAAGGAATAATAAAAGCTAAGGCAAGAAGACTGGAAATAGAATGTACCCTGGGAACCACAAGTAGGCTGGAATTCCTGGAGTGTAAGATGAGTGAGCTGAAGAGGGAAACAGGAGCCAGGTTGCAGAATGTCACTGGAAGGAGCCAGAAGGAAAGGGGAGCTAGGAAAGGGATAGAAAGAGGAGAGTGACATGATCAGAGTTGTTGATTGAGGAGTAATCAGCAGAGGATAAAATGGAAGAATGAAATTTAAGACTATTCTCCCAAGAAGCCTGTGAACCGAAGAAGGAAGAAAGGCAATACAGGGCAAGAAATGCAAAAGAAGGAGGCCAAGGAGCCATTGGGAGCAAGAGACACTGAAGATAAAGGAATGAGGAAGGTAACTGTTAGAGGATACAGATGCTGATGAGACCTCCACCAGAGACCTCCTTCCTGCTCTAGAGGAGCACTAAAATCTAGAACTCTTATCTAGAACACCAAGTCTTCTAGTCAATGTGAACAGCCTGAGGACCAATAGCATCTAGTAGTTTGTTAAAAATGCAGAACCTGGGGGGCACCTGGGTGGCTCAGTCATTAAGCGTCTGCCTTCGGCTCAGGTCATGGTCCCAGGGTCCTGGGATCGAGCCCTGCATCGGGCTCCCTGCTCGGCGGGAAGCCTGGTTCTCCCTCTCCCACTCCCCCTGCTTGTGTTCCCTCTCTTGCTGTGTCTCTCTGTCAAATAAATAAATAAAATCTTAAAAAAAAAAAAAGCAGAACCTGGGATGCCTGGGTGGCTTAGTCAGTTAGGTGGCTGCTTTCGGCTCAGGTCATCCCAGGGTCCTGGGATCAAGTCCCACATCAGGTTCCGTGCTCAGCAAGGAGCCTGCTTCTCCCTCTGCCTGCCGCTACCCCTGCTTGTGTGCTCTCTCTCACAAATAAATAAAATCTTAAAAAAAAAGAAAAAAGAAATGTGGAATCTTAGGCCCCATCCCTGACCTCCTGAATCAGAACCTGCATTGTAACAAGAACCCCATCAGATTTACTTATACATTGAAGTGTGAGAAGCACTATTCTGGACCAACTCTGGAGAACTTTAAGGAATTATGTAGAATAGGAAAGGAACCAGAACTAGAGACACAGAAAAGAGGAAGAAGGAAAATACAGCAAAATTCATATTGGTCAACCTGACACTAGAATTAATTATTGACAGGAAGGCCAGAGGTAATCACTAGGAGCCAGCACAGATGAACTAAGAATAAATCATGTCAGATTCTCCTTATTTTCTTATATCAGTAAGCCTAGGAGATGTAGTAGACATAGTATATCTGACTTTCAGTAAAACATCCGATGTCTCCAAATGTTTTTGGAAACAAGATAAAGAAACAATGACCTGGGTGAGGGTTCTAGTTAATAATTTAACAATTATTCCAAAAGGGTTTTGACTAGTAAATTAACCTCAATTACCAGATCACTAGTAACAAGATCTCCAACCTTCTTCTCTTCCTGTACCACTCAATACTCTTTTTGAGAATTTAGATGGAAATACAAAAGATAAATAGTTAATATCACAGAAAGCAGTAATGTTATATGGCATAATCAGGATCCTTCCCCCCCAAAAAATTAACAGATTGATACAAAGAAGTAAAACATTTTAGTTAAATTTAGATGAATTAAAATGATAAAATGGAAGTACTAATCTGGGCTCCTAAATTGAATCAAACAAGGATGATGAAAAAGAATCGTAACAGCAATACATGAAATAAAAGCTTGGGAGTTTTAGTAGATGCTAAATTCAATATGAGTCAATATACTGACGTTAACATGATGAGGTCAATAGGGTTATCTGTGAGTTCAGCTCAACCTCTGTCCCTAACTCCTCGACCACACAAGACTCATGTCAAGATTAAAAAGGGGCAGCAGAGATTTAAACTACATTTTGCATTCTATAACTTGAGATAGTACATGATGATCCCATAGTCAAAATTAAAGATGTCTGATATTAACAATAAGAAGGCCTAATAAGCACACCAAATTGGTTTGGAATGTACTTTTAAAGCTGCCCACCTGCTCCCTTGTTGTTCATATTCTAACAAGAGATTTGCGTGCTAAAGCAATCACATTCTCCCCAAAGCCAAGTAGCCCTTAACTGGTCTTTCTGATCACTCACTTGCCCTCTCTGTTCTCCTTTGTGCCAAGCTAAAAATGACACTTAACTATACTATGTGGGTTCCCTATCTACACTGCTTATGGCTCTTTAGATAAAGACTTAGTTTCCTAGTTTGAGACTGTTGCTGCATATATACTGGGTATTTGGAGGACACACTTAGGCTTAAACCATCTCAGGGACACTGGTTAAGTCCAGACTGGTGGCAGATGGGTGGAATTTCAAGGCCTTAATTATTGAGGTATCAGGAATTCCTAGAAGAAGGTGGAGCACAGCACGGCCAAAAAGACTGAAGGCAAAAGGAGCCCAAGAAACTAGGGGTGATATATGACAAGTCCCTGTGAGATGGTGCATATTGTCTAAATTTTTAATTTCAAGCTCAATGAAAATTTTGAAAAAATGTTTTAAATTCTGCATAGAGGGGCGCCTGGGTGGCTCAGTCATTAGGCGTCTGCCTTCAGCTCAGGCCATGATCCCAGGGTCCTGGGATAGAGCCCTGCATCGGGCTCCTTGCTCAGCGGGGAGCCTGCTTCTCCCTCTGCCTCTGCCTGCCTCTCCCCCTGCTTGTGCTCTGTCAAATAAATAAAATCTTTTTAAAAAATAGTAATTTAGTTATTACCTATAGGATATATATTGAGATGGAGACAGTGGGCAGGGGAAGAATTAGGAAGTCAGATTTCTCAATTCATAAAACTTTGAGGTAAGTTTCTTTAAGTCAGATTTGAGAAGAGGTTTGGTCTATTCATAATTATTTTTTTCCATATTACCTTCAGACCTTAAGCAACACTACCTATTAAAAGATGGGTAGAAATGGTACCAATAACCCCCAAATTAAATTCCTACTTCCACCCCATCCCAACAACTCTCTTTGCAAGAATAGTCTGAAGGTAATGCTATTACTCCACTAAGAGTAGGGGGGAAATCTAATGACCCCAAGCACTTACCTTAAAAAACTAGTCTTCCCCCTTCCATCCTCCTGATATCTACCCTCACTGCTTGACTCCCAGGGCTATAACCTGGGAGTGTACATGATGACCACCTGTCACCTCCACAGACTAAGAAGTCGGCCAGGCCATCCCTTAGATCAGTGTGAAAGTGTGAAGCATCTTCATCAAAATCACAGTAAGTGTTCGTTAAAAATATAGACTCTGGGGCGTGTGGGTGGCTCAGTCGGTTAAGTGTCTGCCTTCGGCTCAGGTCATGATGCAGACTGAGCCCTGTGCTGGGCTCCCTGCTCGGTGGGAAGCCTGCTTCTCCCTCTCCCACTCCCCCTGCTTGTATTCCCTCTCGCTGTCTATCAAAATAAATAAAATCTTAAAGACATATATATATGACTCCAAGACTCCATGTCAAACCCACCAAAAGGAAAGTTCTGATGATCGAACTCATCAGGAATCTGCATTTGTAACAAGTGATTTTTATGCACACTAGGTTTAAGAATCTCTGCCTGCCAGGGCACCTGGTGGCTCAGTCAGTTAAGCATCCAACTCTTGATTTCAGCTCAGGTCATGATTTCTGGGTCCTGAGACTGAGCACCACGTTGGACTCTGCACATCTGCTTCTCCCTCTCTCTCCCACCTGGCACTCTCGCATGCACTCTCTCTTTCAAATAAATAAATAAAATCTTCAAAAAAAAAAAAAAAAAAGAATCTCTGCCTCACAGTAACAATCACAAAGAGGCAAAGTGATTCACCAACAGTAAACCCACCACTCAACAGCAGGGCCAGGCTAGAATCCACCCTTCCTAAGCACCTGGTGTGATCCTCACCAGCTAGAGTCCAATGACTCGTTACTAACAAGAAAAAATGTGGTGCTCTTTAAAGAATCTTTAAAGTCCCATGTACTCTTTTTTTTTTTAATTCTTTTTTTTTAAGATTTTGTTTATTTATTTGACAGAGAGAGACACAGCAAGAGAGGGAACACAAGCAGGGAGAGTGGGAGAGGGAGAAACAGGCTTCCTGCTGGGCAGGGAGCCCGATGCGAGGCCCAATCCCAGGACCCTGGGATCATGACCCGAGCCGAAGGCAGACGCTTAACCGACTGAGCCACCCAGGCGCCCCTGTTTTTTTTTTTTTTAAGTCCCATGTAATCTTAACAATAACAGTATCCCTGAGAGAAACAGGCAGTTAACTCTCTAGTCCCTAATCCAGACCTTCACATAGGTTTCATTTTAAGGCTTCTGGTAATTTGTAGACTCATTGCTGCTAAAGATTTGCAGCCTTGGGAGAAGGCCACAGAAACAACAGGACAAATACAAAAGGTGCTATTCTCATCAATCAATGAGAAGGTCTGAAAACCAAAATTTGATTATTTTGTCTCAGCTTGAGCCTTGCTTGAACTCTGTGTTCCTGGAAATTAAATTCACACTTCGGTAGACTTCAGAGAATTATTCTTTCCTTTCCAGTTAGCAGCCGTTGGAAGTGTTTCTTGTCCTAAGAAACTGCACAGGAAGCCCCAACAAAATGTAGCTGTTAATTAAAGGTGCAAATGAGCACACACAGGGATGCCCAGGGAACCAGGTAGTAAATATCTCATACCCTCTAACACAACGCAGAGGTATCCTCAAACATTCTTGCTCAGAAAACAAAAAATCACTCTTAATACAAGGCACTCCTTCAATTACTTTATTCGGAACAAGTAATAAATTACTTTATTTGGAATTTTGTTTGGAGAAGGCACAATGATATGAAATTACCTCAATCAATGTTACTTTGGGCTTCTATAAATGTCATCTGATAGAGTAAGTGAAAAAGAAGGCAACAGTATCATTCTTCATTCCTGCCCTAAAGAAACCAGAAGGGTTACTTGTCACTTCGGGTGAAATTTCAGCAGCACCTGGGTGGCTCAGTCGCTAAGTACCTGTCTTCAGCTCAGGTCATGATCCCAGGGTCCTGGGATCAAGGCCCGTGTTGGGCTCCTTGCTCAGTGGAAGCCTGCCTCTTTTTTTTTTTTAAAGATTTTATTTATTTATTTGAGACAGAGAGAATGAGAGAGAGAGGGAGAGAGAACACATGAGAGGGGGGAGGGTCAGAGGGAGAAGCAGACTCTCCGCTGAGCAGGGAGCCCGATGCGGGACTCAATCCCGGGACTCCAGGATCATGACCTGAGCCGAAGGCAGTCGCTTAACCAACTGAGCCACCCAGGCGCCCGGAAGCCTGCCTCTCGCTCTGACTTCCGCTCTCCCTTCTTGTGTGTGCTCTCCCTGTCTGACAAAATCTTTAAAAAACAAACAAGCACAGTGTCTTGTTCACAGGGCTTAGAAGTAATGGTGAGGGACCCTGAAAAATTGGATAAGGTAGCTCCAAAATGTTTCCAACAAAAAAAGAGTTGCAGAGGTCAAAGAGGTATGTGGAAAATTTGAACAAAACTGCTTCATAAATTTTAAGTAGGAAAAAAGTATTTTTATTTTTATTTTTATTTTTTTTATTTTTTTAAAGATTTTATTTATTTATTTTAGAGACAGAGCACAAGAGCGGGGAGCGGGAGAGGGAGAAGCAGACTCCCTGCTGAGCAGGGAGCCCGATGCGGGACTCGATCCTGGGACTCCAGGATCATGACCTGAGCCTAAGGCAGTTGCTTAACCAACGGAGCCACCCAGGCGCCCCGGAAAAAAGTATTTTTAAATGAACATACTATTTAGGCATTGGAATTGGAAAATTTTACCAAGGCATCAAGATACAATAAATACCAAAGTGTCAGATCAAGATGCATATTTTTCGGGTACCTTGGTGGCTCAGGCAGTGAAGCATCTGCCTTCAGCTTAAGTTGTGATCCCAGGGTTCTGGGATCGAGTCCCACACATCGGGCTCCTTGCTCCATGGGGAGCCTGCTTCTCCCTCTGCCTCTCTCTGCTTCTCATGAATAAGTAAGTATTTTTTTTAAATGTGTATTTTTCAAAGTTATGGTTAAATACTTAGAACACCTGAACCCCTACTCACCTGGAGGAGACACAGGAAGACAGAGCTGTGGGTGGGCAACAAGTCCTACCCACCCAGAAGAGAAAGGAGGGGGTGCCCATCTCTCCCCAAGCCCAGTAAGGGGATTTCAAAAAGTAAGGGAGGGAGTTTCAACAAGCCCATGCAGACAGCTTGATGAGGGCCGCAATTGGGGAGAGCCGGTTGAGGATCAATTGGGGTTTACAGTGAAGTAAACTGGATCCTCTTTGAGAAACAAAGGGCCAGAGATGGGCTGATGAGTGGCTCAAAGAGGCTACAGGGAGAAGCCTGCACTCCCAGAATTCATCAGGGCCAAGGATGTGTGTGTTCCCTTGTACTACGTATGGTTCAACGAGTGAGAGCAATGGCATGGGGTCACGTTGAGACTTGTCCAAGAGGGTCACCTTCAGGGGCAAAAGAGCCCTCAACAGAGAGAAGCTAGAGGTCCAGCAGCATTCAAAGGACTGAGGACAGAGTATGCTACCAACCAAGAAAATGGGAGGGCATCACCACCATCAAGGGACAGGTGACAGTCCAGAGAGTATGAAACCACTTACACCAGGATCAGTCTTTATGGCCTTTTCTGTCCCTCCATCCCTGCACCACAAAACCTCATCTCAGCACCAATCCTGGAGGGCCAAGGTTGGCCAGAAGCTCAAGATGTGGAAGGAAGCCAACCATACTCTCTTCCCCAACTTCAAGCTTCTCCTAAGCAATGGACCTAGACTGGGGATCGTGGGGAGGGGAGAATTTTTCATTTTCTATTAAGTTTAGAGCTTTGCCTCTTTCATCAGACTGCACATCTTATGTACTAAACTGGAAGTGTTTTGTGACTTAAGAATAATCAGAAATGTCATGGAGTTGCCCATACTTTGATTGAAGAAGGTCACACAAAGAGAATTAAAATAAAAAGGAACAAACCATGGATACAGGAATGAAATCTCCAGGGAAGTATACTGGATGAAAAAGAAAAAAAAAAAAAAAAAAAATCCCCAGGGTTACATACTGTATTATTTTTGCATTTATGTAAAGCTCTTGAAATGACAAAATTATAGAAATGGAGATCAGATTTGTGGTTGCCAAGAGTTAAGAAGAGGGTAGGAGCTGGAGGAAAGTGGATGTGGTTATGAAAAAGTAACAGGAAGATCCTTGCAGGGGCGCCTGGGTGGCTCAGTTGGTTAAGCATCTGCCTTCGGGCTCAGGTCATGATCCCAGGGTCCTGGGATGGAGTCCCGCATCGGGCTCCTTGCTCAGCGGGGAGTCTGCCTCTCCCTCTCCCTCTGCCCCTCCCCCCTGCTCGTGCTTTCTCTAATAAATAAAATCTTAAAAAAAAAAAAAATCATCCTTACAGGGACGTGTCTTGGTTATATCAATATCCTGGTTAGGATACTGTACCCACCATACACACATACCTCCCCCCCGTACTACTGGGGGAAATCGGGTAAAGGGTATGCAACATTGCCTGTGTTATCTTCTAAAACTACACATGGATCTACAATTATCTCAAAATAAAAAATTTTTAAAAAGGTGCAGAGGGGGGCGCCTGGGTGGCTCAGATGGTTAAGCGTCTGCCTTCGGCTCAGGTCATGATCCCAGGGTCCTGGGATCGGGTCCCGCATCGGGCTCTCTGCTTCTTGGGAGCCTGCTTCTCCCTCTGCCTCTCTCTCTCTGTCTCTCATGAATAAATAAATAAAAATCTTAAAAAAAAAAAAAAAAAAAAAAAAAAAAGGTGCAGAGGGGCGCCCGAGTCGGTTGAGTGTCTGAGTCTTGGTTTCAGCTCAGGTCACAATCTCAGGGTCGTGGGATCAAGCCCCAGGTCAGGTTCCACACTGAGTGTGGAGTCTGCCTCAGATTCTCTTTCCCTCTGCTCCTCCCCTGTACGTGTGTACTCGCTCTCTCGCTCTCAAATGAACAAAATCTTTAAATGAATAAATAAAAATAAAAAGGTGCTGAAAGCTATGTAAGTGGATGGCACAAGCGATGACCAGCCTATACTGCACTGACTCACATTCTGTCAGCTGAAGATGCTCTTTTGTCAAACTCACTGCATACAGTTGTGCAAAAATCAGGGTTTTCAACCTATTTGTTCGTTGCCTTTGTGTAGTAGTTTACAGGGTTGCCATAAGAAAGAACCACAAACAGGACGGCTTAAAACAGAAATTTAATGTCTCGCAGTTATGAGAGCTAGAATTCTGAAATGAAGGTGCTGGCAGGGCCGAGAGTGCTCCCTCTGACACGCATAGGGGGATCCTTCCTTGCTTCTTCCCCCACTTCTAGTGGCCCTTTAGCGTCCCTTAGCTTTGCAGCCTTGTAATCCCAATCTGGGTCTTCATCACACAGTGTTCCCCTTACAAGGACCCACCCTACTCCAGTATGACCTCATCTTAAGTAATTACATCTACAACCACCCCTTCTCCAAATATGGTCACATTCTGAGGTACTAGAGGATTAAGACGTTTACACTTTTACGTATCTTCTTTCCCTTTTTTTTTTTTATGGGGAGAGGCACACAATTGAACCCCTAACACCTGGCTAGAGTGAAAATGTTCTGTTTGTTGTTTCCAGACTTATTCAACATTCCCATTCCTACCACTGAGCTCCCCAGACAGATAGGAGGAAGGCGTATTTCCTAACAGTTGCTAGAACTCACAGGCACCACTGACCTCACACACTGAAGAGCCATCTGCCTCACAGGCACCACTGACCTCACACACTGAAGAGCCATCTGTCTCCGTATAAGCACGCAAAATAGTGCCTCTCAGCCACTCTCCCACAGGCAGGGTCATGCCTCCAGCTGCTTCAAGCGATCCTTTGACTTTGTCTAGAATCCAAAAGCTTTTAAAAGCTAGAGTGAGGGGCGCCTGGGTGGCTCAGTCGTTAAGCGTCTGCCTT
The DNA here is from genome assembly GCF_029215605.1 of Mirounga angustirostris. Lineage (NCBI taxonomy): Eukaryota > Metazoa > Chordata > Mammalia > Carnivora > Phocidae > Mirounga > Mirounga angustirostris. The sequence goes on along the minus strand of NW_026991717.1, from coordinate 63,314,910 downwards.
CGGCTCAGGTCATGGTCCCAGGGTCCTGGGATCGAGCCCCGCATCGGGCTCCCTGCTCCGCGGGAAGCCTGCTTCTCCCTCTCCCACTCCCGCTGCTTGTGTTCCCTCTCTCGCTGTGTCTCTCTCTGTCAAATAAACAAATAAAATCTTTTAAAAAATAAATGAATAATAAAAGCTAGAGTGACATCCCCACACACATAACGCTGCCTGGTTCAAAATGCTGCCTGTCTTATTTCATAGACTCACTCTTAAATCAGGCTGTAACACCTGTCCCTGCAGATTTTCTGTCAAGAGACCTGCTGTCCCTCCAAATACCTGGCTTTTCTGAGCACCCTCCAGGCCCCTGGATATGACTATGTGTGTCTGAGTCCTAGCTGTGGACGAAATTCATGCTCCTTTCCAGAAAGCTCCTAAGCTTCATGCAAGTCAAGATAGTGCCTATTTAATTATTTGTTCCATTTAATTGTCCCTAAGCATTTCATTCAATTAACTAATCAATATTTACTGAGCACCAACTACACGCCAAGCACTGTTCCAGATGCTGGGGACACCGCAGTGAATGAAACAGTCTCTGTCCTCATGGCTCTGCATCCTAATGGAGGGATAGGACACCAAACAAACAAGAAAATCCCTGGGGTTATAACTACCACAGAAAAATAAGCAGGATGGTGTGATAAAAGTGGAGGGGAGACTACTTTAGGGAAGCTGTCTTGGAGGTGACATTTGGGTTGCAGTCTGAAGTATGAACACACGCCAGCCACAGAAAACACCTAGGGAAGAACACTCTGCATCAGCAAGAACAAAGACAATGGCCTTCAGGGGTGTAGGTTATCTCTGCTCTGCTCCTCTCCACCTTTTGGCACTTGTTTCGACCGTCTTTTTACTATCTATGGAGTTCAACACGGCCCATGTGAGTCTGGCCCAGATTCTTCCTTGCACTTGGATGCCTGGACCTCATGTTAGGGAAGCTCCCACTCTCCACTCCACACCCTGGGCTTGGATCAGCTGCAGACACGCATTTCACCCCCACAGGATTCTGCTTCCACAGTCTGAGAGCCGGACACTGGCCATGGTGAATGTGAAGCAGAAAACAAAGAACAGTTCATCCCCTCAACCATGTATCTGCCAGAGGTCCAGGACTTGGCCCACACCCTGCAAGCGACCGGTGAGGGTTGTTTCCCAGGACTCACCCACAGCCTTGCCCACTGACCCCCCCCAGAAACCCTTACAAACAACTCAGTAAAGTGGAAGCCAGTTTATGACCCAACGACATGAGCTCATCATCTCCTGAGCAGCTACATCTAACTTTGCCAACATCTCCCTCTTCTAACACAGCTACGGTTTTTCTGGCTACTAAGTTTTTGTATCAATTAACAACCAATTGTGCAAGCAACCATTGATTTCTTTTTTAAAAAAGATGTTTCCCTGAGAGAGAAAAAAAATTGGAGGCTAAACGCTGATGTGGGATAGTTGCCAGAGTACTTCCTGGTCCAGTAAAATCTCTGGGCTTCTGCCTCTGCACACGCATGGGCCTCCGACACCCCATGGCTTTCAGCCTCCTTTCCACTCCCGGGCCTGAATACAGCCTTCCATTGCGGACCTCTTGCACTACCAGACCTAGGGTCCTGCTCCTGCTCAATTCCGGGGGCTCGGAGTTTCAGTCACTCCTCTTTCCTGGGCATCAGACTTCCATTGCATCAGGTCCTGCCTGGCTGTGAAGCTGCTAATGAGCAAGTCACTATCCCTCTGAATTTTTACCCAAATGATGGATATGCATGGTGAGAAAAATACTATCTATACACACACACATCAGGGTATTTTTGTTGTGTGTGACAGGAACCTAAGTCATACAAGTTTAAGTGGAAAAGAGACTTTGCATTTTTTCTTTTGTTGTAATTGGAAAATACAGGCTCAGCACTTCCAGGGACTTACACAATAACATCAGGATGGTTTCTCTCTCTTGCTCTCCTCCTCCTCCTCCTCCCCCTCTTTTCTCTCACCCTCACTCCCTCCTGAGAAGACAGTTCCTGGCTTCCTTTATCCCTGCTTAAGCAGCCCCTTTGGAAAAGGCAGGCTTTTCTACCAGCATCTCTAATGTCAAGTACTTTGACCAAGTTTGGATCCCACAACATCCCTGAACTAATTACTGAGGACAGGGAAATAGGATCCTGGGACCAGCAAGGCCTGGATCATGTGCCCACCACTCTTTCCCAGGGTGGAAGTGGGGCTCTGTTGAGCACTGTGAGGGACAGTCACATTAAGGAATCACATGAAGTATAAGGCAGCAGATACTAGTTTGATTCACTAAACAGTTATTCCATAATCTTTCAACCAGCTGCTACCCTCTGCTCTAAAGGCTGGAAAGCTAAAAATACTTTTCAGACAGCCTTGCAGTTGTGGTGCAGGCTTATGATCTATATTCTGTCCAGAAGATGTTCCCAAGAAAACTAGACATGATTTATGTGAGGTGGTGGCTAGGTACAGTCATCGGATTCTTGTAAATGCAAAAAAAAAAAAAAAAAAAAAGACATGTCCTTTGGTTCTAGATCTGGGCCACCTGTGCCCTAGGGTTCTAGAGTCTAATTCCTCACACACTGGTAGTGTATGACAGACAACAGCTTCATGATTTCTGCTAGAACCAGGGGTATGACTGTGCATATTTCTTGAGTGTCCCTGGTTCCCAGACTCTCCGATAAATTCTGAAAGTAATCCAATATCCTGTAATAAATGTCCTTCTTCATAAACTGGCTACTTCGGTATAGAAGTAAAACACCTGACCCTGCTGCATTATGCAAAACTGTGCCCATTACGTTCCACCATGAGAAAGCAACACTTGCTCCCTGAGCCCCATTTCCTCCCCAAAAATAAAAACACTGAAAGACTCAGGATCTGGGCACCGGGGTGGCTCATGACTTTCAGCTCGGGTCATGATCCCAGGTCCTGGGATTGAGTCCCCATCAGGCTCCTTGCTGAGCAGGGAGTCTGCCTTTCCCTCTGTTCATGCTCTCTCATGCTCTCTCTCTCCAATGAATAAATAAAAAAAAATCTTTAAAAAAAAAGACTCAGGCTCCACTGTCTAGTTCCGGTCCACAAAATAAATGAAATCTTGAGACTTTCCTGTGACTCCTAATAAAAACAACTTTACTAATTTGCAACTTTATTGGCTTTTGCAATGCTGGTATCTGAAGGCATGACACAATCTTTGAGGTTGTAACACTCATGAGACAACTGCTTTTTCTTCCCCACAACGAACATGGTTAACTGTAAATACGGTAATCTTGTGGTTGCCTTCAAGTATCTGTTGTACATTTTTTTTTATATTTTTTTTATTTTTTTATTTGAGAGAGAGCAAGCACGAGAGAGAGGGGGGAGGGTCAGAGGGAGAAGCAGACTCCCTGAGCAGGGAGCCCCATGTAAGACTTGATCCCAGGATTCTAGGATCATGACCTGAGCTGAAGGCAGACATTTGACAGAGCCACCCAAGGCGCCCTCTGTTGTACATTTCAATTGGCAAAATCAGTCCTTCTAAAGCCTGAACTCCTGGGGCGCCTGGATGGCTCAGTCGGTTGAGCATCTGCCTTCGGGTCATGATCCCAGGGTCCTGGGATCGAGCCCCACATCAGGCTCCCTGCTCAGCGGGAAGCCTGCTTCTCCCTCTCCCACTCCCCCTGCTTGTGTTCCCTCTCTTGCTGTGTCTCTCTTTGTCAAATAAATAAAATCTTTAAAAAAAAAAATTAAAAAGAATAAATAAAACCTGAACTCCTTTGCAATTCATCTTTGCAAGTAAAATGTTTTTCTTTACTGAATGCTTCAGTAACTGTGTCTTTTGACAACAGGCGCTGTTGTTTGCAACTAAAATCCCTGATGAATACTGGAAGGGAGGCTCACTGGTAGGTGTGCACGTCTTATAGAGAGGGAGGGCAGTGCTTTAGAGTAAAGGAGTATGTTGAGAAGAAACAAACAAGAAAAACAGAAAATGCCCCTACGTTATTTCATAAAGTTATTACGATTGAATGGAACAATGTGGTAGTTATACACCATAAAATCCAATGTAAACGTAAGGTAAAAGGAATATTCTTGACTGGTAGTTACCACACTGGCAGGTTAAGTCAAGGGTACGTGCACTGCCCAGGAAGCACCCATCTCCCATTAGCAAAACCTTCGTTTGTCCCCAGTGAGTTTCCTGAACTGCCCACATGCAGTCTTCCTAGATGAGGTGACCATTATTTGTAAATCAACACTGCATATAAAGTCATGTGTCCAGGCAGTAGGCACTGAATAAGCGCTACTGGCAAAAACTTCATGATCACAGGCCAGCAACAGGCAGCACCAAGAGGACACAGACAGGAGGGAAGTTTAAACTGGACACCCAATTCAGGGTCGCCACCAGCTCTGGAAGATATGGGGGAGAATGGAATGAGAGCCATCAGAGGAGAGTCAAATGCACTTGAACATTTTATTTTTATACAAACATGACAAAATGTAAACATCTGTTATTTCTGAGTTGTGGGTTTATGATAATTTGTTAACATTTTTTTGTATTTTTAAAAACCCTCAAAAGAAAAAAAGTCAGGTAGCCAGAGAGGCTGTTATAGGTTTCATGCTCTGCCTCTACCTCTACCTCTGTAATTTTGCCCCTCAGGGGAAACTTTCATCAGAAATAATTAGGGGCGCCTGGCTGCCTCAGTCGATTAAGCGGCTGCCTTCGGCTCAGGTCATGATGTCAGGGTCCTGGGATCCATCCCAGCATCCGGCTCCCTGATCGGCGGGAAGCCTGCTTCTTCCTCTCCCACTCCCCCTGCTTGTGTTCCCTCTCTCGCTGTGTCTCTGTCAAGTAAATAAATAAATCTTAGGGGCGCCTGGGTGGCTCAGTTGGTTGGGCGACTGCCTTCAGCTCAGGTCATGATCCTGGAGTCCTGGGATCGAGTCCCGCATCGGGCTCCCTGCTCAGCGGGGAGTCTGCTTCTCCCTCTCCCGCTCCCCCCTCTCGTGCTCACACTCTCTCTCTCTCTCTCTCAAATAAATAAATAAAATCTTTAAAAAATAAATAAATAAATAAATAAATCTTAAAAAAAAAGAATTAAAGGAAAAAAACTGAATTCCAAAACTTTTAGTAAAACATTGTTAGAAGTTTATTTAAAGCACTAAGCTGCCTAGACATTTGTGGCTTAACATGGAAGTTTTTCAGAGTATCTCAGATTTGGTGAAGCAAGATTTCACTGTTGGCCAGAAAAAAACATTTCCCAGAACTCTTCAGAATCAAGTGTGGCCACTAATCAATATTGTTTGAGTCCGGGTTGCCTGGCTGGCTCAGCTGGTAAAGCGTGCAACTCTTAATTTCAGGGTTGTGGGTTCAGGCTGCACGTTGGGTGTGGAGATTACTTAAAAATAAAATCCTGGGGTGCCTGGGTGGCTCACTAGGGTAAGCATCTGCCTTCCACTCAGGGCATGATACCAGGGTCCTGGGATCCAGCCCCATGTGCGGCTCCTTGCTCAGCAGGGAACCTGCTTCTCCCTCTCCCTCTGCCTGCCACTCCCCCTGCTTGTGCACTCTCTCTCTCTCTCTCTGTCAAAGACACAAATAAAATCTTAAAAAAAGAAAAGAATGTAAAAAAGAAAAGAAAAAGAAAACAATGGGCTGACTTTAAATCTGTCTTCTTGCCCCAGTGGGCTCATTGCTGTTGGAACATCTGTAAAGGTGAAACTTGTAAATATTTCTGGAGTTAGTTTTTTTAGGTGACAGGAATTCCTGTTAGAAGTAACATTAATGTCGCAGAGTTACAATAAAGCCAGATAATTAACACCCCAGAAATTACAAATGACTGAGCCTTAACAGAGACAAGGTGTATTAGCACACCTGAAAAGGGACTAATTTCTACTCTAAGTGGAAGAAATCTAAGAAACCCAGAAAAAAGCAATTACCTGATTGTACTGCAAGTAAGTCTCTATTAATACATTAGATAGGTGATTCATCTCCATGCCTCTGGGGAAAGTCTGTTTCCAGATTGTTTTTAAAGCACATAAAGTAAATTACCAGTGGGGATAAAGATTCATTTTCCTTTTATTTATTCCTTGTCAAAGGTTTATGAAAATCCTTCAATGGAACAATGGTGTCAAAAGTTTTCCCAGATCAACAAGAGTGCCAAGACAATTCAATGGGGAAAGAAAAGTATTTTCAACAAATGATGCTGAGACACTTGTATATCCACAGGTAAAATAATTTAGGCCCCTAGTTCACACTATGTACAAAAATTAACATACCTGGATCAAAGACCTAACTGTAAGAGCTAAAATTATAAATCTCTCAGATGAAAACATAAGAATGTTATTTTTATGATCTTGAATTAGGCAATGGTTTCTCAGATAGGATACCAAAAGCACAAGCAACAACAAAAAATTTTAGATAAATCAGACTTCATCAAAATTTAAAACCTTTGTGGTTTTAAAAAGGACACCAATAATAAAATGAAAAGACAATCCACAGAATGGGAGCACATTTTTGCCAATCACGTATCAATAAGAATCTGGTGTTTAGGGCACCTGGGTGGCTCAGTTGGTTAAGCGACTGCCTTCGGCTCAGGTCATGATCCTGGAGTCCCTGGATCGAGTCCCGCATCGGGCTCCCTGCTCGGCAAGGAGCCTGCTTCTCCCTCTGACCCTCGCCCCTCTCATGTGCTCTCTCTCTCTCTCATTCTCTCTGGCTCAAATAAATAAATAAAATCTTTAAAAAAAAAAGAATCTGGTGTTCAGAATATATTAAGAATGCTTACAACTTGGGGCGCCTGGGTGGCTCAGTCCATTAAGCTTCTGCCTTTGGCTCAGGTCATAATCCCAGGATCCTGGGATCAAGCCCAGCATGAGGCTCCTTGCTCAGCTGGGGGACCGCCTTCTCCCTCTTCTCCCTCTTCTCCCTCTTCTCCCTCTTCTCCCTCTGCCCCCTCTCCCTGCTCATGCTCTCTCTCAAAATCTTTTTAAAAAATGCAAATCAGGGGCGCCTGGGTGGTCAGTCAGTTAAGCATCCGACTCTTGATTTCAACTCAGGTCATGATCTCATGGGCCATGAGATGCAGCCCCATGTCAGGCTCTATGTTCAGTTGGGAGTCTGCTTCTCTCTCTCTCTCTCTCTCTCTCTCCCTCTCTGCCCCTCCCCCAGTTCATGCTCTCTCTCAAATATAAATATATTTTTTTTAAAAAATGCAAATCAAAACCATAATGAGATACCATTTAATACCCACTAGCGTGGCTGTAACAACAACAAAAAAAAAACAGTAACAAATATTGGCAGAGATGTGGAGAAATTAGAACCTTTGTACACTGCTGGTGGGAATGTAAAATGATGCAGGCATTTTGGAAAGCAGTCTGGCAATTCTTAAAAGAATAAACTTAGAGTTACCTTATGACCCAGAAATTTCACTCTTGCTATATACCCAAGAAAATTAAAAACATTATGTCCACACAAAAACTACACAAATGCTCAGAGTAGCATTACTTTTTTTTTTTTTTGAAACTAGAACCCATGAAAGGGATGTTTATTTGCCACAGAACTTTTTTTTTTGCATGTATTTTTTTATTCTTATGTTAATCCCCATACATTACATCATTAGTTTTATTTTATTTTTTTTTTTAAAGATTTTATTTTATTTGACAGAGAAGACACAGTGAGAGAGGGAACACAAACGGGGAGTGGGAGAGGGAGAAGCAGACTCCCCGCCGAGCAGGGAGCCCGATGCGGGACTCGATCCAGGGACTCCAGGATCATGACCTGAGCCGAAGGCAGTCGCTTAACCAACTGAGCCACCCAGGTGCCCTTACATCATTAGTTTTAGATGAAGTGTTCCATGATTCATTGTTTGTGCATAACACCCAGTGCTCCATGCAGAACGTGCCCTCCTCAATACCCATCACCAGGCTAACCCATCCTCCCACCCCCCTCCCCTCCAGAACCCTGTTTGTTTTTCAGAGTCCATCGTCTTTCATGGTTTGTCTACCCCTCCGATTTCCCCCGCTTCATTCTTCCCCTCCCGAGTAGCATTACTCTTAATTGCCAAAAAGTGAAAACAACTCAAAATGTCCTTCAACTGATGAATGCATGAAGAAAAGGTAATATACCCATAAAATGGGAGTATTATTCCATAATAGAAAGGAATAAAAAATATGCTACAACACAGATGAACCTTGGAAACATTATGCTACATGGAAGAAGCCATTTACAAAGAACCACATATTGTATGACTCCATACATATGAAATGTCCAGAACAAATCCACTGACACAAAAAGTAGATTAGTAGTTGCCTAGGGCTCAGGGTATTGAGGGGAAATGGAAAGCTACTAATGGGTACTTGGTTTCTTTTTGGGATGATAAAAAAAAGTTCTGGAATTCCATACTGGTAATCATTGCTTAGCTGTGAATATACTTAAAACCACTGAATTATATACTATATAATTGGGCGAATTGTGTAGTACAGGAATTTTATTTATCTCAATAAAGCTACTATTTCAAGTTTTCACACAATATAATTTCCTGAAGGAATTAAGAAGTGGAAGGATATACACTGAAGACCTAGTAATGAAAAGAATAGTATTAACAAAAGTGTTTCATTCAGAAGGAAGTCAAATTTATTTTCTACACCTAACATACTACATTATAAAAGAATGGGGGAATGCATGTATCACATGGAAATCAACAATGTGAGAGAATCTGAGTCAATACAATAGGAGTCCACCTACATAGGCTGTAACTATTGACCTCACTATTTCAAACTTCTTAGGTCAATCGAAGACATCACATTCTTGATTTAGTCTACTTAGGTTTCCAGGCATACCTAAAAAGCAGGTAAAATAAGGCTGATGATATTACATTATTATTGGCTATAATTATGGTTAACTAAAAGTCATCCTATATAATTATGACTCATAAGCACAAACTAATATTAACACTGTTTCTACCAAACATTTAACTAACGGGACGCCTGGGTGGCTCAGTCAGTTAAGCTTCTGCCTTTGGCTTAGGTCATGATTAGGGTCCTGGGATCCAGCCCCATGTCAGTCTCTTGGTTCAGCAGGGAGCCTGCTTCTCCCTCTCCCACCGGCTCGTGCTGTCTTACGCACACTCTAATAAATAAAATCTTTAAAAAAAATCATGAGCAAAAATGGTGTTTATCCAATCATCTGTCAGATCAATTCAGTAAGACAGTTCCCCATATGAATACTTCAATAACCACCTCAAGAATCAGGCCACAGACAAGATGGACCTTTACTTAGGGTCATCAATTTCATACTATAGACCATTGGTGAGGAAAGATATATAATTTGTTGGCTATTGTCCACAATGCTCATTTTCTTTAAATAAGAGCAAGTTCATTTACAAAAACCTCCTAAATGCCTCCTTCAATGGTAACAGGCACAGATGACAGGCAATTTATGTAGGGGGCGGGGGGAGCCTAGAGGTAACAGGCTTCATAACAGCCACTGACCTTTGTCAAGTGAAAGCACCAGAGAGGGGACTAGCTTTCCATGCACTTGCATTGTGAATCCCAAAGGACTGGGAAAAAGGGAGAGAAGATCAACTCTGAGGAGTTAGATCCAAAGCACTTATGGGAAATGGTGATTCCAAATCTTTTCTGAGTCTTCGATTTTACACTGTTCACTATTAAAAGTGTTGTGTGCCATATATTTACCAAAGGGAAATCTAACTCCTTCAGGGCACCTGGGTAGCTCAGTTGGTTAAGCATCCGCCTTGAGCTCAGGATATGGCCCAGGGTCCTGGGATGGAGCCCTGAATCTGGCTCCCTGCTCAGCGGGAAGCCTGCTTCTCCCTCTACCTCTGCCTGCTGCTTCCCCTGTTTGTGCTCTGTGTTAAAAAAAAAAAAAAATCTTAAAAAAAATAAAAATATAAATTTGACTCTTTCAAGACCTAAAGCATATCTTCAGATATCCCAAGATGTTACATAAAGAAGGCTGAGAAGGGCGCCTGGGTGGCTCAGTCAGTTGAGGGTCTGCCTTTGGCTTGGGTCATGGTCCTGGGGTCCTAGAATAGAGCCCCCTCAGTGTTGGGCTTCCTGCTCAGCAGGGAGTCTGCTTCTCCCTCTCACTCTCCCTCTGTGCTTTCTCAAATAAGTAAAACCTTTAAAAAAATTTTTTTAAAAAAGGCTGAGAAACACTAGTTTACACAAAGCATCAAAAGGCATTATTTGAAGAGTATTATATAAATTCAAGAGTTCATTCTGAAAGCAATTAATGTTCCCTATGGCTAGAATATTATAGTTATCCCAAGTTGACTTTTTTCCTCATACAGGGCACTAAGTTTCCAAAAGACTGTAAAACCACAATAGTATAAAGGAATTATTTTCACCTAACAGTGGGCCTTTGAAAATTCTAATGAAAAAAATCTATTTAGGCAATCTAGGAAGTATATCTGAGTTTGTTTAAAGGGGAAAAAATAAAAACTCATTTGTCTATATTTGCAGATAGGAGAAACAAGTAGATTAAATCAGCATCACATGCTATTCTAGATACTATTCTATTCTCCACTTAACTTTTCCGCCTTAAAGATTCTTCCATAATAAATGTTTTTCTTTCATTCCTAATCTGTGAGTTTTCTGGGGCGGGGGGGGGGGGGGGGCTTTCATGAAACTATGCTTCCCAAGTTTACTTGCCTTGCAACTGACTCTACTTGGCTTTGCAATTTAAGCTCTGAGCCTCAGCTGGCATCACCAGGAGGATTCAATTACACAGATATGTTTATACAGGTGAAATCCTCAAAAACAATCAAGAATACCAGTAAGTAAGTACACAAGGCTGTTATGATTCAGCTAAAATTTTAAGGACACCTGAAATGCCTTTCCTTTTGAAGACTTTATTTGAGGAGTGGAGAGGAGCATAAGAAGAGAGACAAGCCAACTCCGCACTGAGTGCAGAACTCGAGGTGCAGCTCGAGCCCAGGACCCTGAGGTCATGACCTGAGCAGAAATCAGAAGTCAGACCCTTAACTGACAGCCACCCAGGCACCCCATGCTGTCTTTCCTTTTGCCCAAGTTCTCTGACTTTAGATTTCATGGAATTTAACCATATTTATACTTTTTCTGAAAAGAAAAAAGAGCAAATGGAATTCTCTCTTAGGAGGGCCAAGTAACATGGAAGGGAGAAAATAATGTCCTCCTTCACCAAGCCAGGCATAACTAACAATCAAGAGGAAAATCAGTCTCCTCTTTGGAGAAAGCCACAAAAACAGTTCTTGCCTGTCAATTAAACCGCTGTGGGGAAAAAGTTGAAGTAAGGGCAGACGGGCGCCTGGGTGGCTCACTCGTTAAGCGTCTTCTTTTGGCTCAGGTCATGGTCCCAGGGTCCTAGGATCAAGTCCCACATTGGGAATCCCACCTCAGCAGGGAGTCTGCTTCTCAATCTACGCTTCCCCCTGTTCATGCTCTCTCTCTCGAATAAATAAAATTTTTAAAAATTAAATAAAAATTTTTAAAAAGGCGGCTCTATAACCACCAACACGGGGCTTTGACTCACCACCCTGATACCAAGACCTGAGCTGAGATCAAGAGTTAGATACTTAACCGACTGAGCCACCTGGACACCTCTACCTAGCAATTCTTGAATCCAATGTAATTTACAAAAGAGATGGTACACTGGAAACAGAACTAACATTAAGTGTGCACTATTTGCTATGCCCTTTACATACATGCTCTATTTTCTGTTTCAATAGTACTCAAAATTTTGGAGTCAAACTCTGGGAAAATTTCTCCCATCATCATCTTTCTTCATTGTTAGAGTTCCCAATGGGGAAAACAAAACAAATATATATATATGTAAAACCCTGCAGAAATAAAAATGCAGCCACTTCTACTCTCCCCAATAATCTACACTTTAAGTAAATGTGACAACACTAGAATTTAACTCCTAATAATCTACAATTCATTGTGCATGGTACCTAGTAGGTGTCCAGTGTTTGTTGTTAAATGAATACAAATATTTGATACACAAGCATTTTGTTAATGTGCATTTATCATTCTACTCATTAAAAACACATCTTAACACACACACACAGCCACACTGATATCTACTCCTGAAAATGCCCTCATAACAAGAAGTGGAAAATCAGTATGATACAGTGGAACAGGATGATGACAATTAGAGAAATTATGAAGGGAAATTCCAAACACTAAATGTTTCCAGTCTTTCTGATGTCACTTATATTGATTTCCATGGAAATTGACAGGTGTCTGCAAAAAATCTATTCCTACTTCAAAACTTTAGGACTGCTCTTGACCACAATATCACACATAATCACATCTTTTTACATCCATTTAAATGCCTTATCAGAAAATTTACATTTGGGGCGCCTGGGTGGCTCAGTTGGTTAAGCGATTGCCTTCGGCTCAGGTCATGATCCTGGAGTCCGGGGATCGAGTCCCGCATCGGGCTCCCTGCTCAGCGGGGAACCTGCTTCTCTCTCTGACCCTCCCCCCTCTCATGTGCTCTCTCTCTCTCTCTCATTCTCTGTCTCAAATAAATAAAATCTTTAAAAAAAAAAAAAGAAAATTTACATTTGAAGGGAAGTCACTTATCTACAAGTAATATGCAATATGTTCAACTAACCTCAACAGAAATGAATATTGCTATCACTTATCATTTAAAGAGTACCTATCAGAAATACAGGTAATTCTCATGCTAGTGGACAAACGTTTTTACTAACCACTCATTTCAGTTCGTTGAACAAGTATGCCTAAATCTGCATATTTTGTACTTCAGACAAAATATAGGTAGAGAAATGTACTGGGATTTGTTTTGTTTAGGGTTATCAGAAGGCATCATAGAGTTTAACTCCACGGAATTGTTTACCAGCAAGCAGGTCGGTGTTCCGAAGAAGAAAGCCATAGAACATATGCAAAATAAGTCTCTTTCAAAATAATTTTTTATATAGGGAATAGACGGGAGTGCAAAACACATCAGTCATCAGTAACAAAAAAGAATCTTTGTCCCTCGCTATTTGTAAACAGGAGCTCGGGCCAGCGCTCCGACCAGGCACCCAGGAGGTGAGGAATGATTGTTGGGCAGGGTTTTGCCCATCACGAAGCGTTCCGCAAGGGCTGCCCGGGAGGCGGACCTCCTCCTGTACCAGGCACGGTCCTCGGACCGAGACAAAGCCCTACGAGAACTCTTCTGCTTCCAGCTTGGGGGCTGGAGTCAACCGTCCCTGCTTAACTTCCCTGCAGTTATCCCCGCATTCTTAAACCCCACTATCTCCACTTTGCCAGGCACCCCGAATCCACCGCGGCTCCGGCGGCCCCCGATCCCGTGGCCCCTCCGAGCCTGTGCGCTCCGGGAAGCGCCCCCGGGCGGCGCCCCCGTAGGCGGCTTACCGAGCAGCGAGCCTATGAAGATGACGACCTGCACGGTGGTGGTGAACTGGCGGTACAGCTGAGCCTCGCCGAACTCCCCGAGCGCGCTGCGGTTGGCGCTCCCAGCCTCCGCGCCCGACGCGTTGCGCGGCTCGCTGGCGTTTCGGGAGATCCAGCTGCCGTTGTGCCCCATGTCGAGGAAGGGGTTCCGGCTCCACTCGTCGCCCGCCCACCTCGGAGCCCCGCCTGGGTCGCTCCTGCCCCGGGTGCGGTGGAACACGCGGGCGCCTGGTGGAGTCCTGGAGAACCCGGGGCAGCCGCGGGTCCCCTCACCTCTCCACATCGCCAGCCCCGGCGCCTGGGAGGCGGGGAGGGAGGAGGGCGAGGCTGCGCCCCAAGCCGGTTCCCTCCTGGGTCCCCGTCAGCAGCCACATGGAGGCGGCACGGTCAGAGCCGGCCGAGCTGCGTCCGTCCCTCCTCCCGGGTAGTCAGCGCGGCCAAGCCCACTCGGCAGAGATGGAAACACAGGAGGCATCTGATAGTCAAGGAGGTGCTCCCCGCTCCCGCCGCCCTCTTCAACCTCTGCTCCTTCCACCCCCCGAGGGCCGGGCCATCCCTCTCGAGTCCCCTCCGGCCGACGGGCTTGACCCCTCTCCTCAGGAGGACGAGAACATTTGGCTGATCAATCCTGCTGGCTCTGAGTGGCTGGATGGCGATGGGAAACCTGTGAAATGCCCAAGCCAAGTGACCGGAGCTCCGAGGGGACCCGGAGTCCCGACGGCACCTACGGTCTGGGCGGAATGCCCTGAATCTCCCAACAGCCTCGCCCTCACGCGCCCGGCCGTCCCCCAGGACGCCGGCGCGGTCTCCTCTGGCCCAGCCCCTAGTCCGGGACTCCAACCTCCCGCCTCGGTGTCAGCGGCAAGAGACACCGTTCTGGAGCCCCTTTGCCTCTGCACGGCCTAGCGCCCCCTTTCCCGGCCCTGCTCCCGCCTTTGCTGCGGGGAGAGACGCTCGCGGACGCGCCGGGACAAGGGAGGACGCCCCTACAGGAGCAGGACACCATCTGCGCACCGCCGGACTACCCGCGCGCTCCAGGAGCAAGGGAAGGGAGCAGGCGAAGGGAGCGCTGCCGGAGGAGGGGGTGGGGGGCGGCGGTCACGTGATGCGCGCGGCTCCGCCCTCCACGCCGAGGGGGCCGAGGGGATGGCGCCATGTTGGCCCTTCCGAGCGCGACTGCCAAGGCTGGAGCGTGGGAGGCGCGGGGGTCCTGATTTGGCTGCAGTGGATGCGTTCGAAGCGCTTCCCCGGCTTCGCCTTATTTACTCCTGTGGTTACTGCCCCTTATCTCTTCAGCAGGGGCTGCGTGAGAGGCTTATAATTACACTACAGTGTCACCTGGGCAGGTATCCCAGTTTTGGGCCCCTCAGTGACGCCTTGGGTGTAGCCGAAGATGAAAGGCAAAATTTAGGAATACCGTGCACGGTTTCCTGGACCTTCTTACTGAGCCTCATTTCTAAAAGGTACACAGTACGGCCCAAGTCTGGTGCAATCCGAAGAATGAATACTTGGGGAGGGAGCAACTTCCTGCCAGCTGATGCAAAAAGTTGAGAAGCTGGGATAACCAAGTGAACAAGAAACAGTAAAGAGTAGCTGAGTAGTAAAAGGAACGTGTACTGCATCCAGAGAAAGGATCTGGAGAAAAGGAGAAATGAGAGGAAAAGACAACTAAAGATGTGCTGTTTTGAAGTTTTGGAAATTGGTTTCTTTTTAATTAGTGAAGGAGTTGGTAGAGGGCTTTAACATACTGACTGATAGCGTTAGGTCCCCGCATACTAACTCTTAAGAATTGAGTAGAATTACAGAATTTCTTGGGGCACCTTGTTGGCCCAGTCAGTAGGGCATGGGACTCTTCATCTTGGGCTTATGAGTTCCAGCCCCATGTTGGGTGTGGAGATTACTTTAAAAAAAAAAAAAAAATTACCAAAATTCTTGGTGGTCTCAAGGCTGATCCTGCTACAGTGTGACTATTTCACCTACAGTGTGCAAGACATGAAGTCTTTAAAGAGCAAAAAAGCCCTCCATGTCTTGTACATTATTGGGTTTCACAATATCTGCACATAATAATCCTCCATGTAAGCAGTTACTTTAAACATTTCAGAGGCCATAAAAAGAGGAGAGGCAAAAATGATGTAGTTTTGGAATGTTGGTGGTGGTGGGGTCCAGAGCCCACCGCCAAGAATTCTTAAGATAGCTTCCACGCAAAAAAAGGTGGTTTTATTAAAGCATGCGACAGGACCTTGGGCTGTTGCCCCAGAATTGTGAGGAGCAACTGATTATGTACTTTGAGGTTGGGGGAAGTAAAGGTAAAGGAAGTTCCCAAAGGATTTTTTTATGCTAAAGAAAACTCATAGGATACCCAAGGCCTTGCTATTGTCAAATGAAAGTTATTTTTCCTTCTACCAGTGCTTTAACATTAAGACAGTTGGGAGGTTCCTGGAGGAGCATTATACTCTGCCTGCCTCAAGTATTTGTCAATCTACATTTCCTTCTGCCTTTGTTTCCCACATCAAAATTACTGATCAATTGTGTATTTTTTTTAAAAAGCCATTTCTAGTAGTTAAAATTAGTTCTTAGCATCCAAACATATTTTTCAAACCCCTTGCACTATAATCATTACAAAACAAAATGTAGTAGTCATTCAGCAACATCCAGCATGTTCCTGTAGAAAAGGCTGAAGAATGTGTTTTGTAAATGAGTTGTTTAGTAGCAGTTGTAAAAATACCTCTTTACCTGCCACTCCCTATTCAAAACTACTAGGAAGAGGGGCGCCTAGGTGGCTCAGTCGTTAAGCGTCTGCCTCCAGCTCAGATCATGATCCCAGGGTCCTGGGATCGAGCCCCGCATCGAGCCCCACATCGAGCCCCACATCGAGCCCCACATCGAGCCCCGCATCGGGCTCCCTGCTCGGCGGGGAGCCTGCTTCTCCCTCTCCCACTCCCCCGGCTTGTGTTCCCTTTCTAGCTGTCTTTCTGTGTCAAATAAATAAATAAAATCTTTAAAAAAACAAAAACTACTAGGAAGAACTGGGATAAAGTTGTAGAAAAGAGGGACGCCTGGGTGGCTCAATGGGTTAAGTGTCTGCCTTTGGCTCAGGTCCCACATCTGGCTCCTTGCTCTTTGGGGAGCCTGCTTCTCCCTCTGCCTGCCGCTCCCCCTGATTATACAACACCCCCGACAAATAAATAAAATCTTTAAAAAAAAATACGTAGAGAAGAGTCCATTTTGTAGATGTAAAGGGTTTAGTAAAGCAAGAAACCTCATTTTTTTATTCTGAAAAGATACCAGTAAATTCTCTATAGCCCCTAGATTAGTATTGTAACCAGACTAACCTGAGTTAGCTCATTGGTGAGTCACAGGAACTGATGTGGGAAACAAAGGCAGAAGAAAAATTATTAAATTTCCTTACTACCTTATAGCCCATTGATAAGTCCTTGAAACAGGCAGAGTGACATTCTGACTTTGCTAAGGGTAAAAGGCAATCCTAGCCCAACCCCTCCCTAG
Organism: Mirounga angustirostris; assembly: GCF_029215605.1. NCBI lineage: Eukaryota > Metazoa > Chordata > Mammalia > Carnivora > Phocidae > Mirounga > Mirounga angustirostris. The sequence goes on along the minus strand of NW_026991717.1, from coordinate 63,297,999 downwards.
AATCCTGTAAGTCTACTTTAACATATAAAAATTCCTTTAAAAATTTCCTTATCTCTAAACCCCCCAAGATAGTGTTGGCAATCACCCCCAGGCATATGGCCCCCGATATACATCTGAAAGGTCTCATGACTAAGGTTTTATTAGACAGTAATAAATGACGTTTTCCCAATAATTAGCTAGCTCCCTCAGGTCCTGAAAAACTTGCTTCCAAATTCCTTAGAGACTTATGCTATCCCTAACCCCCTCCCAACTTGAAAGTATATAATGGTCCACTCCTCATGACCCCGGTATAGCTCTTTCTGCCCACAGGTCCTGTCCCTGTGCTTTAGTAAAACCACCTTTTTGCAACAAAAATGTTTCAAGAATTCTTTCTTGGCTCTCAGCTTCAAACCCTAAGGTTCTTTCCTACATCAGGAACTACACCAGGTGAGTTGTCCCACAAAGGAAACTTTATTTACAGTAAATAAGGAGATCATGGGGAATAACTTCCAAAGCCATGACTCCCAAGCAAGGAAGAATGGGATCCTTTTATTTAGGGTTAGGATGAATATTTAGATAAGGGAGCCTTAGTGTTATATGTAGAGGTGGGCATAAGATCTCACATGCACCTTAAGGAAACATACCTATACATACATTGTATGTTATGTAAATGAGGCTTGTGCTCCTCCTCCGGTGGAGACTTTAGTATTATAATGAGGTAAGGGTAAATAATAATGTAAGGGTAACTCTTGGTCACTCTGTGGGTCACATCATGGTCTGTTTGCGCAGGAATGAGACAGGGGTTAAGCTCAAACTGGTCTGGGTGGTCTAGGCCAGCTCTCTATCACAGCAGTCAGTATTGCTTGAGGGGTAGTTTTGGTTTCCATCACAGGATTCTCTGTGTATAGGATCTTTTGCCTGAGTTAAGAGCTTAAGGAAAACTATAGGACAAAGACTGGTGGGTACAAGCAGGTGAGCAGTAAAGATCAGGTCTTGGGATCTAGCTGATGACAGTGTTAGGGTGTAAGGTTAATAGAATTAAGAATTAACTTGAAGGATGCCTGGGTGGCTCAGTTGGTTGAGTTGGGTGGCTCAGTTTGGGCTCAGGTCATGATCTCAAGGTCCTGAGATTGAGTCCTGCATCGGGTTCCGTGCTTGGCGAGGAGTCTGCTTGTGCCTCTCCTTCTGCTCCTTCTCTCTCTCTCTCTAATAAATAAATAATCTGAAAGAAAGGAAGGAAGGAAGGGAGAAAGAAAGAAAGAAAGAGAAAGAAAGAAAGAAAGAAAGAAAGAAAGAAAGAAAGAAAGAAAGAAAGAAAAAAAGAAAAATTAACTTGGGGCATCTGGCTGGCTCAGTCAGTGGAGCATGTGACTCTTGATCTTGGGGTTGTAAATTTGAGCCCTACATTGTGTGTAGATGATGAGGGAGCAGAAGGTAAACTGAGGACAAAGCATAAGCTGACACCCCACAACAACAACAACCCCTCTCCCCCACGCCACTCCTGGATGGGATAGGTGAGACATTCCTCCAGGAAATTCCCAAGGGTCTTAATGTTAATACTTTGCTTGCTAGAGGGAAAAACAACTTCCCCTTGCCAATAGCCCGGCCCAGTATCTTCTTTAGCATATGAATCTTCTTTAGCATATAAAAGTCCTTTTGGACATCTCCCTTTTTCCTTACCTCCCCCAACTCCCAAGTATATAATCAGCTATTCCTCACAACACCAGTGCCTTAGCTCTTTCTGCCCCAGGGTCTTGTTCCCATACTTTAATAAAATCACCTTTTTGTACCAAAGCCATCTCAAGAATTCTTTCTTGGCCGTGGGCTCCGGACCTCACTAACATTCCAAAACTACATCATAGAGATTACTTAAAAATAAACCCAGGTTCCCTGAGTATGGCTGTGTGCTAAGAGCTAGGTCCTTGTCTCACGGAGTCGAAGAATCAATCTCACAGACAAAGGAGAGTGAGTAAAGCGATAGAAGTTTATTAAGCAGGGGCACCTGGGTGGTTCAGTTGGTTAAGCGTCTGCCTTTGGCTCAGGTCATGATCCCAGATTCCTGGGATCAAGCCCCACATCGGGCTCCCTGCTCAGCAGGGAGTCTGCTTCTCCCTCTCCCTCTGCCACTCCCCATGCTTGTGTGTGCTCTCTCTCTCTGTCAAAATCTAAAAAAAAAAAAAAAATTATTAAGGATACAGAAAAAAAAACCTCAGGAGTGAGAGGGGGTCTGGACACGGTTACCAACGTGAGCCTCCACTGGTAGTCTTTTATTTAGAACTGACCAAGCACTTATGTCCTTATCAGTCTTATGATATCTTGGCTGGAGTAAGGACTGGTGATAATATCTTTAATGGCTTACTTCTTTTATTAGGGTCTGGTTATTCTTTGTTGGTCACAGGTGACCATCATAAAAAAAGATACACACACATACAGGCCTAGGGCAGGGTGGTCTGGTTTGTTCCCTTATCTCTGGTTTCCTTACATCCCCTCATTTTTGGGATTTCTGTGAGCCTGATCCCAGAGCCCCTTATATCTTTCCCTACCTAGCTCCGCCTGTCCCTTACTTGTTTTCACCAAGTACAGGATAATTTGATTGATATAAGAGATTGGATAGGATTTAAATATATGTTAAGTGTCTATGGTAGTGTTATTTATACTTGCCTGGTCATTGCAAACTTAGACTAAAAAACAACAATCATTTAGTTTGCTCACAGATATGCAATTTGGTCAAGGCTCAATGGCACAGCTTGTCTGCACCACATGACATAAGCTGGGGCAGCTCAAAATCAAGGCCAGGGTATGGAATCTGAAGGCTTGTTCATTCACGTGTCTGTCAGTTGATGCTGGACTTCAGCTAGGACTGTGAGCTGGAATACCTATAGGTGGCCCTCCATGTGGAGGCTTCCTCACTGCCTGGCAGCTATCTTCCAAAAGTGAGCACTCCAAGAAATTTCCAAGAGGACAAGGTGTAGCTGGGGCACAGGGGTACAAAAGCACCTGGCTCCAGGGCTCCCAAACAAACAAGGTTCGCCCACTCGCCACTCACCAAATCCTAAGGCAGAGAAATGAGTGGTGGTGAACCAAGAAAGGAATTTATTTCAGTGAGGCCAACACTAGGTATGCGCAGGTGGGCAGTGAGGGTCAGGTCAATCATTGTCTTGAAATCAATCACCGGCAGGGTCATGCTGGCTCAGGGCAGTCCTTATTGCTTGAGGAGGTAGTTTCAGTTTCTGTCAGGGGATGCTCTGCCCATAGGGTCCTTTGCCTGAGTGAAGAAATACGCTAGAAAGGAGAACCTATTTAGGAAGTTTGACGTCAACATGGGGATAGTTGAAGTGGAGCAGTTATATTGACTTCTGTGGCCTAATCTCAGAAGTCACATAGGATCAGTTCAACTATTTGTTGAAGCAGTCCCAAAAAACACCACATTTATGGGGAAAGTACATACACTATACTTGTAAATGGGCAAAGTCGCAGTTATATTGTAAGGAGAGCATGTGGAATGAGAGATATTATAGTCATTTAAGGAAAATATAATTTGCTATAATGCCTATTTTACTTTTGTCCAAAAGAAAAAAAAAAAAACAACTCCACCAAAAGGCCCCATTTTAGATACCTTTTTTTCCTGGAATTAAACCTGAAAAGTTGGGGAAAAAAATTAAGGGGCGCCTAAGTGGCTCAGTCGATTAAGTGTCTGCCTTCGGCTCAGGTCACGATCCTGGAGTCCTGGGATAGAACCCTATGTTGGGCTCCCTGCCCCTCCCTGTTCCTCTGCCTGCCACTCCCCCTGCTTGTGCTCTCTCTCTCAGTCAAATAAAGAAATAAAATCTTAAAAAAAAAAATTAATTGGAGTCTGCTCTAGTTACTTACCATGTATAGGTGTTATGTGTTTATGAGCTGGTCAATATTAATACCAGACAACAATCAGGTACACAGCAGTGGCTGAAGGCAGGTGGTAGGACTACCAACCTACATTTATGTGCAGGCTGGCTGAGTCTGAGAACCCAGAGGGATTCCCACAGGACCAGCCAGGAGGATCCTGGGCTTCGTGCAGAATGGAAATCAAACACGAGCTGAGAGGAATTGTGAGCAGAGTTTATTGAAGATATATAGAGAGAGAAGATAGAAGTAGAATTTCTGGGAGACTCTTGAAAAGAGAGAGAGTCTTGTCTTTGATCGGGGTCTTTTTTGTTGTTGTTGTTGTTGTTTAATGAAGGATGGTGGTCTGCTATATGTATCCTCCCAGCCATACCAGGCCCTGGGCAAAACCAGGAGGAGTGCTCAAGCATCCTCCATAAGTCACTTATGCCCTGGAGCTAGGGGTCTTGGCATCAAGGTGTAAGGAGACAGTGGTCTTGGAAAACTTTCATGATGACCTCACCCAGTCACCTTAGATGCTTTCTATTGTGCTGGAAGTCTCCAAAGTAATCATTAACTCCTTGACCTTTACAAGGAGGAAGTACAGTAAGGCATGTGTGAGGCGGGGTGCAGGTCCTAGCGAGAATAGAGGCAGAAGGGGCACCTGGGTGGTGCAGTCTGTTGGGCGTCTGACTCGTGGTGTCAGCTCAGGTTGTGATCACAGCATCATGTGAGTCTGCTTAGGGTTTTCTCTCCCTCTCTCTTTGCCTGCCCACCCCCACCCCAACCCTGCTCATGCATGCTCTCTTTCCCTCCCTCTCTTAAATAAATAATTCTAAAAAAAAAAAAGGGAGGGGTGCCTGGGTGGCTCTGTCAGTTGAGCATCTGCATTTGGCTTGGATCATGATCCTAGGGTCCTGGGATGGAGCCCCATGTTGGGTTCCCTGCTCAGCAGAAAGCCTGCTTCTCCCTCTCCCCGTTGTTCCTGCTTTCTTTCTCTCTCTCTCTCAAATAAATAAATAACATCTTTAAAAAAATAAAAAGAGTAGAGGTAGCAAAAAAAAAAAGCAGTCTTTTACGGGGTCCTTCTGTTTCCCTGTCTCAATGGGAAATGGAGTAGAAAATAAGCAACCTCTGGCTCTTAGAAAATGCTTTTACAAGTAACATTCCTCTCCCGTAATGAATAATATAAGAAGGCATTCTCCCAATTTTAAAAACACCTGTGTTCCCAAAGTTTTTAAATCATTTTTTAGCACTCAAGGACCATTTTCTTATTGAAATAATAAACATGATGATAGGGTTCTCAAGGCAGAGTGGGAACAAAAAAAGGGAGTGAGGTTCTCTGGAGATTAAGGACTCCCGGGGAGGTCCTACTTAGTCTTTCAGGTCTGCCTTCTTCACTCTCCACAGCATTTAAAAGAGCTACTCTTCTTTTTTTTTTTTAAGATTTTATTTATTTATTTGACAGAGAGAGAGACACAGCCAGAGAGGGAACACAAGCAGGGCGAGTGGGGGAGGGAAAAGCAGGCTTCCCACTGAGCAGGGAGCCTGATGTGGGGCTTGATCCCAGGACCCTGGGATCATGATCTGAGCGGAAGGCAGACGCTTAACGACTGAGCCACCCAGGCGCCCCAAGAGCTACTCTTCTTATGCTAGTAATTCACTCATTTAACAAAGGTTAATGCCTGTGTGCTGGGAAGGCAGGAATATAGTAGCATGGAATAGAACAGATTCTCATAGCTTTCTCCAATCACCTCTCTTAATCATCTACCTACTGACATTTGCTTAGGGATTTTCCTTATTGTATCCATGGGAAAATAGATATGATGGTTAATTTTGTGTGTCAACTTAACTAAGCCACTTGGGTTGCACAGATATTTGGCCACACACTGTTCTGGTTTTTCTATGAAGGTATTTCTGGATGAGATTAACATTTGAATCTGCAGGCCGAGAAAAGAAGATTCCCTTCCTTACTATGGGCAGGTTTCATCCAATTAGTTAAAGTCTGACTAAAACAAAAAGGTAATAGGTAATTTTAAAAAACCCTATTATCAGGTGCCTGGGTGGCTCAGATGGTTGGGCATCTGCCTTTGGCTTGTGTCGTGGCCCCAGGGTCCTGGGATCGAGCCCCACATCGGGCTCCCTGCTCAGCGGGGGGCCTGCTTCTCCCCCTCCCTCTGCTTCTCCCCCTGCTCATATTCTCTCTCTCTCTCTCTGTATCTCTGTGTCTCGAATGAATAAATAAAAAAAAAAACCTTTAAAATAAAAAAGATACTAACACAGCCTTCTCATGTATTCCAAATTATCTCAATATGTGGATTGGGAAATGATATGAATCTATGAATATATCTCCTAATTCAGTTCCCCAATTTGTAATAGTCCTTGCACCTATGAATTGCTATTAAATTCATCAAGAATATTTAGGAGGTGTTGGGGCACCTGAGTGGCTCAGCCATTAAGCATCTGCCTTCAGCTCAGGTCATGATCCCAGGGTCCTGGGATCTAGCCCTGCATCCAGCTCCCTGCTCTGCGGGAAGCCTGCTTCTCCCTCCCCGACTCCCCCTGCTTGTGTTCCCTCTCTTGTTGTGTCTGTCAAATAAATTAAAAAAAAAAAATCTTAAAAAAAAAAAAAGAATATTTAGGAAGTGCAAGGTTTAATACTCCCCTCCCCCAGGTAGCCTCAATAGTCTTAACATATGAGCATATAAACACAGTGGTCATAAAACATGACTAGTTTTTTAATAGCAAATATGCCAGAATTAAAATACCACAAGTATTATCACCTTTAAAGGAATCACTTTGGGAAGTTATTTAGTTGTTGAAGAATATCATGATTTCTCAACATCTTTTTGTGACTCCAACGTTTTTTTGTGACTTCAGAAGCTGATACATTCTTTTCTATATCCCTGATCATAACAAATATGTCCTTTAAAAATAAATTTGATTTTTTTTTTTGAAAGAGTCAAAAGTTACTTAGGACAAATTCTGGTGAATTAAGTGATCAAGATAGTAATATCTTCTTTGCTAAAAGATGAGATATGATTATAAGATACTATTACTCATAGTCTTTTTTTTTTTTTTAAAGATTTTATTTATTTATTTGACAGAGAGAGGCACAGCGAGAGAGGGAACACAAGCAGGGGGAGTGGGAGAGGGAGAAGCAGACTTCCCACCGAGCAGGGAGCCTGATGCGGGGCTTGATCCCAGGACCCTGAGATCATGACCTGAGCCAAAGGCAGACGCTTAACGACTGAGCCACCCAGGAGCCCCACTATTACTCATAGTCTTGACTTGGAATTAATGGCACAACTTTGGAATAAAAATATAAACTTATTCCAGAATTTATCTTGTTAAAACTTATTCCAGAATTTAAAGGATAAGATTCATTTGGGTATGTAAATGTGTAAATACACACAAATACCCACTATGTGCTGCAAAAGCCATTAAGTATTTTTTATTTCATACTTTCTTCAGCAGCAGGAGCTCTATTACCTCTCCTGCTTCTGGCTGCCAGGCCACAAAGCAGCAAGAATACATCAATGCCTTTATCTCCTGGATGGAGAGGAGAAAGAAGGCAGAGCAGAAAATGTATTCAAAGAAGTAATGGCTGAAAAATTCCTGTATTTGGCAAAAATCTAGAGATTTGAGAAGTTTACTGACTTCTTAATAGGATAAATCCAGTGAAATCCACACAAGACAAATCATAGTCCTAGTCGAATTTCCAGACACTAAAAAAATAAATAAATAAATTCCTGAAAGTAGCCAAAGAGAAATACCACATTACCCATAGGGTAAAAACAATAGATTTCCATTGAAACCATGTGGGCCAGAAGGAAGTGGCAAAACAGTTTTCAAGTATTGAAGGAAAAGAACTGTTGACCCAGAACTCTCCATCCAGGGAAAATAACCTTCAGGAATGAAGGGAAAGGGGATTGTGGTTTTTAAGATTTGGAGTACAACAGCCAATCTGGGAGTTTTTCCTTGGTAAGTTGAAGGTAAACAGTAAGATCAGGAGATATACTTTGGGGAAGCAGGGAGTACATGGGGGAGTAGAGACTCTTCCTTGGGGATTTGATCTAAGGGTTTAGAGAGGGGTTGGAGAATAAGAAAATCTTGGGGTATCCTGAAAAGTTCTTAGCCCCACTGATCAGTCTGGATGCTCGGAATGCTCGGAAGTTATCTCCCAGGGGCCACTTAAGGGCCAGTCTTTCCTTTCAAAGGTACAGTTTGTACATCCCAAGCCTGCTGAGCAGACCCTTTATTTGACATAGAGCAACCAAATGCAATGTGTGGACTTTGTTTTTATCTGAAAAAAGCCACTGTAAAACAAAACAAAACAACTTTTGTCTTCTAACAGCTTATTAAGTTATAATTGACATACAATAGGGCGCCTGGGTGGCTCAGTTGGTTAAGCGACTGCCTTCGGCTCAGGTCATGATCCTGGAGTCCTGGGATGGAGTCCCACATTGGGCTCCCTGCTCGGCGGGGAGTCTGCTTCTCCCTGTGACCTTCCCCCCTCTCATGTGCTCTCTCTCACTCTCTCAAATAAATGAATAAATAAAATCTTTAAAAAAATAAAAATAAAAATAAAATAAAATAAAATATAAAGGACTGGGTCACATGGGTGGCTCAGTTGGTTAAGCATCTGCCTTCAGCTCAGGTCATGATCCCGGGTCCTGGGATCAAGCCCTACATCGGGCTTCCTGCTCATTGGGGAGATTGCTTCTCCTTCTCCTGCTCTCCCTGCTTGTGCTCTCTCCCTCTCAAATAAATGAATAAAATCTTTATATATATATATATATATATATATATATATATAAAGGACTGACAATACCAACTACTAGTAAGGATATAGAATAACTAGAATTCTCATAAACTGGTGGGAATATAAAATGGTACAACCACTTTGGAAAACAGTTTGTCAGTTTCTTTTATTGTGAAATTTTGACTTTGAAATATCTTCAAACTTACATAAAAGTTACAAGAATCATCCAAAGAACTTTCATACATCCTTCCACTAAATTCCCCAAAGGTCTACATTCTACATTTGACTTAATCATAATCCCTCCCTCCATTTTCTGAATTATTTGGGAGCTAACTGCATGTTCCTATTACCCCTTAAGACAGCAGTGGAAATTTCCTATGGACAAGGACATTTTTCTAAATGACCACAGTACAACCATTAAAGTCAGGAAATGAACACTAATACAATACTGTCATCTAGTCCACAGACACCACCCCCTTCAAATCTTGCTGATTGTTTTGATTATGTCATTTATAGGTCCATCACCCAGTACAGATTTTAATTTAGACAAACTGAGAATTTTGAATATAGATGGGTATTAAATGATGTTAAACAATTGTTACATTTTTAAGCTATAAGCATATTATGTTTGTAAAAAGTCTTTGACCTATTAGAGATACATACTTAAGTATTTATAGAAAAAAATGATGTTTGAGATTCTTTGAGATTCACTCCTACAGAGCTGGGGTGGAGGGTGAGAAATGAAATAAGACTGGCAAGATATCTATAACTGTTGAAGCTGGGTAATGAGTACAGGAGGGTTTATTTATTTTTATTTATTTATATGTTTATTTTTTAAGTAGACTCCACGTCCAGTGTGGGGCTTGAACTCACCAACCTCGAGATCCAGAGTCAGATGCTCTACTGACTGAGCCACCCAGGAGCCCCAAGTGTAGGAAGGTTTATTATAATATTTCTTCTACTTTGACATATGTTTCAAATTTTCTATAACTGAAGTTTTTAAATAAAAGACCAATGGAGAAGTTGAAAGATTTTAAAGATTGGAGTGAGATCCTATTTGTGATTTAGTAACATTATTCTGGCTGCAATAGGAAAAATGGCTTCAAATGGATCAAAAATGAAGACAGTGACTGTTTTTTGAGCTGTTAAGGTCATCCAGGGAAGAGATGATTGTGGTGTGAAGTAAGTTAGTGGTAATGGGATGAAGTGAAGTGGATAGATTGAAGAAATGGACTACCTGAATGTGAAAGTTGAGAGAAAAGGAATCCAGAACACCACTTCGTTGGCTTGGGCCAATGTGGGCAGAGTGGCACCATTTACCTAGATACAGATTGCTGGAAAAAGAACAGCTCCCAGGGGAAGGAAGGAGAAGACAGTTTGAAGAGGCCTTGGGTCAAACTAGTGCATTTGTGTTATCAGATTATCTGGGCCAGATATCTCTGTTAACCGAGCCAGCACTGAGTGAATAGATGACAGCAAGATACTTAAGTAATCATTATTTAGCAAACAGTATAGGGGTAGGAGAGGTAGATAAAGGAAATGGCACTTGGAAAAATATGCTTGGAGGGGTGCCTGGGTGGCTCAGTTGTTAAGCGTCTACTTTCGGGTCAGGTCATGACCCCAGTCCTGGGATCGAGCCCCACATCAGGCTCCCTGCTCAGCGGGAAGCCTGCTTCTCCCTCCCCCACTCCCCCTACTTGTGTTCCCTCTCTCACTGTGTCTCTGTCAAATAAATAAATAAAATCTTTATTTTTATTTTATTTTTTTTTAAGACTTTATTTATTTATTTGAGAGAGAGAATGAGAGAGAGCACATGAGAAGGGGGAGGGTCAGAGGGAGAAGCAGGCTCCCCGCCGAGCAGGGAGCCGAATGCGGGACTTGATCCAGGGACTCCAGGATCATGACCTGAGCCGAAGGCAGTCGCCCAACCAACTGAGCCACCCAGGCGCCCCTAAAATCTTTTTTTTTTTTTTTTAAAGAAAAATATGCTTGGAGGATGCCTGGGTGGCTCAGTCCGTTAAGCGTCTGCCTACAGCTCAGGTCATGATCCCAGAGTCCTGGGATCAAGTCTTGCATTGGGCTCTCTGCTCAGATCCCTCCCCACTGCTTATGCTCTCTGTCTCTCACTCTCAGGCAAATAAAATTTAAAAAAAAAAAAAGAAAAGAAAAATATGCTTGGAGGCAGGATTATAATAGAAAGACCTAAATTCACATTAAGTAAACTGGGCATGGAACATAATTCTCTTCATGGAACTGTAGTGTTACAGGATTTCTTGTCTTTCAGTGCCTGTGGTTCTTGGTCACAATGCTTTGAAGAATGAAGAGGGAGACCAGATGAAGAGTGGTGGGTAGCCAAGCAAAGTTTATTGAGGGACAATAAAGTTTATTGAGCGATAGTACAAAGCTTCCCAACAGGAAAGGGACCAGAGAGGGTCGCCGATTTGGCATTTAGATCTAGGGGTTTTTCTGGGATTGTTGGCAGGATGTTTTAATCTGATTAACCCTCCCTGCACCTGTCACCCAATCAGGTTTTTATCATCTACCTATCACTTGGGGAAGGGTGGAGGGCTCCTTCCAGTGTGGTGTAAAATCCTTTTAAGGGTGGTTTCCTCTTAGGGCGGGGTCCTTCTCTCTGCCTGCCTTTCTTCCAACTCTCCTTTCTTAGTAGTTCAAAAAGATGGCTGAAGGAAAGGCATCTTTCAGTTGCACTTTTTAAAAAAATATATTTTATTTGTCAGAGAGAGCACAAGCAGGAGATAGCAGGCAGAGAGAGAAGCAGGCTCCCTGCTGAGCAAGGAGCCTGATGGAGAGCTCCATCCCAGGACCCTGGTATCATGCATGACCTGAGCCGAAGGCAGATGCTTAACTGACTGAGCCACCCAGGCATCCCAATATTTTAAAGTTGAAATTGTAAGGTGATAATGAAGATTCTTAAAGGTGGGAATGTAGGGACAAAGGGCCGGTGAATCCATCCTTAAAGGGATGAGTTTGGGGGCACAAAGCTGAGAGGACGCGGAGTAAAGGTCACTTTACTCCTAGTAGTCTTGAAGGAAGGTTCAAGGTTAGAACCTAAGTGAGTTGAAAACCCATCAAAGACTGCCCTTTGAGTTTCCTCTCCCTATGGTGCTGGAGTAAAGAAGTTCCAGGCATTTCGTGAAAACATCCGGCATTATCATTCCATTTTGACTGATTTATTTTTCCACGTTCTTGCAGATTTCTTTGCTCAGGTTCTCCCGCAAAAAATAAGCAAGGCCATATCCTGGCCTCTTTCCCTTGCTTCCGCTACCTGGTCCTCCCGCTGCTGAAGCCGATTCGGGGCGCTGCGCCCAGCCCCCGGGTACGCCCCCGGCGCGGAGCCCCGCCCCGGCGCGCAGCTCCCACCCACGGACCTAACCCCGGCCGGAGCCCCGCCCACGGGCCTGTCTGGAGAGCGGAGCGGAGCCCAGTCCCGGAGCCCGCTGGGTGCCCATCACCGCCACCGCAAGGCCGCCCGGCTTGGGCCACCGCGTCGCCATGGCTGGGGGCCGTGGGGCCCCCGGGCGCGGCCGGGACGAGCCGCCGGAGAGCTACCCGCAGCGGCAGGAGCATGAGCTGCAGGCTCTGGAGGCCATCTACGGCGCCGACTTCCAGGACCTGCGACCGGACGCGTGCAAATCGGTAGGAACGTGGCTGGTCCGGGCGGTGCTGGGTGTTGCGGCCCAGTCTTTCCTCTGCGCGACTGCCCCCGGCCAGGCCCGGCCTGGCCTCGCCGACACGGAGCCACCGGCCCTTTTTACGATTCTTCAGTCTTGAGTCCCTCCCGATTCCACCCACGCTTACTTTCTGTCCTTGCACCCGCTCGCCGGGGTCTTCAGAACCCCCACCTCGGCCGAATTCTCTCCCAGCCTCTTCTCCAGGTCGGCTCCTCTGCCCTACCTCACACTTCTCATTTCCACTGATAGGCCGTAACATTCCTGCCTCCTTCCAGTCTTGCCCTTTCCCCCCCTGCTGAAAGCCCTTGAGTTTGATACAACAGTGCATCATAGAGATCCGTTGCAACTTTGTTCGGGCGACGCTTGGAGGCGCTTGTACAGACCTTACTGATCCCCCCTCCCCCCCATCACTATTCCCTTCAAGTCTCACCCTCCCTTGTGTGCAGAACTATAAACCGTGTAAACCCCACTGTACTCCCCAGGCGTCCTCACTGTTTTCGGGCCTGGAGCAACCTTTAAGGCACTTAGAGAGTACAGCATACATTCATCTTGGTCGTGGGAATGGAGGAGTGCGCTGAGTTTAGACCTTTGAAATGGCATTTGGTTTAAAATATTATTTTCCCTTTTGTCTGGGAGTAAAGGCTCATTATAAGCAGCTGACACTGATGGTTTCTCCCCGATCCATGAGGAATTGTCTCTGAATATCATTTAAAAGGTAGTCTCTTCCTTCCCTGACTGTCATTCCTGCATTTCACAGCATCTGCCTGTATCCGAGATTTCCTTAACAGGATTTTCTACAGCTGTCAGAGCAAAAACATTCTCCCTTTCACTCAAAGTGATTCTTCCTTCACTAAATATTTATTGTTCTGGGCATCAGGAACACAGTCCAGGACAAAACATATCAAACCTCTTGCCCTCGGGAAGCTTACTTTTCTAGTGCTTAATTTCAAAAGTTTTTTTTTTTAACCTGAAGTAGTAAAAATGTAAATACTCCTCTTATACATCCTTATATTAAAAATAATATAACTTTTTTTTTAAAAGATTTTATTTATTTATATGAGACAGAATGAGAGAGACAGAGAGCACATGAGAGGAGGGAGGGTCAGAGGGAGAAGCAGGCTCCCCGATGCAGGACTCGATCCAGGGACCCCAGGATCATGACCTGAGCCGAAGGCAGTCGCCTAACCAACTGAGCCACCCAGGCGCCCAAAATAATATAACTTTTTGGTGATGTGGTAACTTGTCTTTCTAAACATCGAGAACCAGTAAGTAGGCCCATTAAGCAGCCAAAATGGGAGTCACAAAGTGTACCCATGGACTCAAGGCAAAGTCTGTAAGACCTCCTTCAGAGCCACTCTTTTGAAAAAAATATTTATTTATTTATTTATTTATTTATTTATTTGACAGAGAGAGTATAAGCAGGGGGAGTGTCAGTCGGGGGGAGGGAGAAGCAGGCTCCTTGCTGAGCAGAGAGCCCAAATTGAGGCTCCATCCCAGAACCCCAGGATCATGACCTGAGCCGAAGGCGGACACTTAACCGACTGAGCTACCCAGGTGCCCCCAGAGCCACTTTTTTTTTTTTTTTTTAAAGATTTTATTTATTTGACAGAGGGAGAGACAGCGAGAGAGGGAACACAAGCAGCGGGAGTGGGAGAGGGAGAAGCAGGCTTCCCGCAGAGCAGGGAGCCCGATGCGGGACTTGATCCTAGGACCCTGGAATCATGACCTGAGCCGAAGGCAGACGCTTAACGTCTGAGCCACCCAGGCGCCCCGCCCCCCCCAGCCACTTTTATTTGCTTTATACATGCTTAGCTATCTAGTTGTAAGGCTACGAAAAGACAGGAAAAAGGAGCTGCTGTACGTAGGGATATCAATAATCCCAGAATTTACAGTTGGTGACCTTTTCTAACAGATAGAAGATTAACAAAAACAAACAACTATAAATGTCAGGTAGAAGAATTCAAATAGCTGTCTGTGGTTCATAGCACAGGTTGAATAGCCTGAACACTTTTCATAGGCCTCATAGGCAAGTAACTGCTGGCCATTAACAATGAATCAGAGTGCAGTCATTCAGCAAGTCCTTATTATCACTTGTGTGCCCGTCTTCTGGGGAAGAGTAGGCGGGTCCACAATCCTTTATCCAAAACCCTAGAGACCTGTCCGGTTTCAAAATTCAGAGGTGTTTGTGTTCAAGTTCATGTGTACACATTCCATAGCTTACCTAACACCTCGGGGGGGGGGGGTGGGGGGCAGCATCCAAAATTAAACACAGTGAAACCTGAATGTTCAAATGTTCACATGACTGGGATAAATAAAGGCTGTTAATAGCCTCTTGTCAGGTCAGGCCAAATTTGCTGCCAATAAATTCAATTCAGAATTTATTGACCTGAATAAACTTCACGTTTCTTTGACTTCTTTTAGGGGATGTGTTAGAATGTAGGTTTCAGAGGTTTCAGTTTACTAGCATTTGTAATATCATTTATAGATAACTAAACGTTTTGGGAATGAATGCTAATAATTAGTTTACATACTAAAAAAGTTTGGACACTACTAGGTTAAAATACAATTTACTCTAGAGTTATACGTGTAGTACTAATTATCTTGGCTTATCTTGCATGTCAGCAAAGGGTCTCTTAATTTATAATTTGATATCTATTGCAAAGTTCTCTCCTAAAAGCTTGCTGCTTCTGTCTCTGGGCCCACCAGTAGTGTATGAGAGTCCTTGTTTTCCTGCATCTTCCCCAGCATTGTAAACAGCAGGCTTTTTCATCTTTGCCAGTAGATGAATGAAACACTTTTTTTCCCCACTGTGTTATCTATTTTCTTTTTTTTTTTTTAAGATTTTATTTATTCATTTGACAGAGAGAGACACAGCGAGAGAGGGAACACAAGCAGAGGGGAGTGGGAGAGGGAGAAGCAGGCTTCTGGCTGAGCAGGGAGCCCAATGTGGGGCTCGATCCCAGGACCCTGGGATCATGGCCTGAACCGAAGGCAGATGCCCAACGACTGAGCCACCCAGGTGCCCCATGTATTGTCTATTTTCTTTTCTCCTCCTTTTTTTTTTTTTTTAGTAATCTCTATGCCCAACATGGGGCTTAAACTCACAACCCTGAGATGAAGAGAAGCATGCTCCACCAACTGAGCCAGCCAGGCATCCCATATATTATCTTGTTTTCTTAGTCATTTGTCAGTTATTTTATGTTAAAAAAAAAAAATAGCATTATGGGTCATATGTTGCAAATGTTTTTCCCTATTTAACCATGTGCATTTTGATACTTACGAAATTTATGCGATTAAAAAAACTAATATAGTTAAAATGACCTATTTTTTTTGTTTTATAGTCCCCCCTTTTTTTTCCTAGAAAAGATTTCCCTACTCCATTGTTACTAAAAAATGAAGTCTTCATGGTTTTCTTTTAATTCTTTCATAACTTTGTTTTCAAATTAAAAAAAAATGTTTAAAAAATTTTTTTAAAGATTTTATTTACCCATTTGAGAGAGAGAGAGAGAGAGAGAGGGAACACAAACGGGGGGAGTGGGAGAGGGAGAAGCAGGCTTCCCGCAGAGCAGGGAGCCCGATGCGGAACTTGATCACAGGACCCTGGGATCATGACTTGAGCCAAAGGCAGAAGCTTAACCGACTGAGCCACCCAGGCGTTCCTGTAGTTTTTCCATATGAACTTCAGAATCAACTTGCCTAGTTCAAAAACTTATGGTGACGTTCTTAGTGGAATAACATTACATATATTTAATTTGGGGAGAATTCAGATTCTGAATATTTTCATGTTCATTTATTTTTTTATTGAAGTACAATTGACACAATGTTATATTAGTTTCAAGTGTACAACAGTGATTCTATACTTCTCTGCATTATGCCATGCTCACCACAAATGTAGCTATTATCTCTTACCATTGTTACCATATAACCTATTCGAATACCATTGGCTATATTCCCTATGCTGTACTTTTTTTTTTTTTTTTTTAAGGTAGGCTCCATGCCCAGCGTGGAGCCCAACCCGGGGCTTGAACTCATAACCCTGAGATCAAGGCCTGAGCTGAGATCAAGAGTCAGATGCTTAACGGACCAAGCCACCCAGCCACCTGCCTATACTGTACTTTTGATCCTCTTTTATTCCTGTATTCCTTCCATACCTGGAAGCCTGTATTTCCTACGTCCTTTCACCCAGTCTATCCGTTCCCCCATTTCCGTCCCCTCTGCCAGCTATCAGTTTGTTTTCTGTATTTGTGAGTCTGTCTCTGCTTTTTGTTTATTGTGTTTTTTGTTTTTTTTAGATTCCACATATAAGTGAAATCATAGGGTTTTTGTCTTTCTCTCTCAGACTTACTTCACTTAGCATAATACCCTCTATGTCATCCATATTGTCACAAATGGCAAGATCTCATTCTTTTTTTATGGCTGAGTAATACTCCGTGTGTGTGTGTGTGTGTGTGTGTGTGTGATCACTTCTTTTTTATCCATTCATCTATGGATGGACACTTGGGCTGCTTCCATAGCTTGGCTACTATAAATAATGCTGCAGTAAACATAGAGGTGTGTATATCTTTTCAAATTAGTGTTTTCATTTTCTTTGGGCAAATACCTAGTGGTGAAATTACTAGATCATATGGTATTTCTTTTTTTTAATTTTTTGAGTAACCTCAAAAAATACTGTTTACTGCAGTAGCTGTACAAGTTTACATTTCCACCAACAATGCACAGGCTTTCCTTTTCTCCACATCCTTGCCAACAGTTGTTTCCTCTTAAAATTTTTATTTTAGCCATTCTCACAAGTGTAAGGTGATATCTCATGGTTTTGATTTGCAATTCCCTGATGATTAGTGATGTTGAGCACCTTTTCATGTGTCTGTTGGCCATTTTTCTTTTTTTTTTTACTTTTTTTTTTTTTTAAAGATTTTATTTATTTATTTGAGAGAGAGCACATGAGAGGGGGGAGGGTCAGAGGGAGAAGCAGACTCCCCGCTGAGCAGGGAGCCCAACGTGGGACTCGATCCCGGGACTCCAGGATCATGACCTGAGCCGAAGGCAGTCGCTTAACCAACTGAGCCACCCAGGCGCCCCATTTTTCTTTTTTTTTTTTTTTAAAGATTTTATTTATTTATTTGACAGAGAGAGACACAGTGAGAGACGGAACACAAGCAGGGGGAGTGGGAGAGGGAGAAGCAGGCTTCCCGCTGAGCAGGGAGCCCGATGTGGGGCTCGATCCCAGGACCCTGGGACCATGACCCGAGCCGAAGGCAGACGCTTAAGGACTGAGCCACCCAGGCGCCCCCCATTTTTCTTTTTTTTTAAGTAGGCTTCACGCCCAGCTTGGAGCCCAGCATGGGGCTTGAACTCACAACCCTGAGATCAAGACCTGAGCTGAGATCAAGAGTTGGATGCTTAACCAACTGAGCCACCCAGGCACCTCATCCATTTATAAGTCTTTGGGAAAATGTCTGTTCAGGTCCTCTGCCAATTTTTAATTGAATTATTTGTGGGTTTTTGGTGTTGAGTTGTATAAGTTCTTTATATATTTCAGATATTAATCCCTATTGGATATATCACTTGTAAATATCTTCTCCCAGTCAGTAGATTGTCTTTTTGTTTGTTTCATTTTTCACTGTGCAAAAAAAAAATTTGTTTTTTTAAGATTTTATTTTTTAAAGTGATCTCTTTACCCAACGTGGGGCTTGAACTCACAACCCCAAGATCAAGAGTTCCATGCTCCACCAGCTAAGCCAGCCAGGTGCCCCTGTGTAAAAGCTTTTTATTTTGATATAATTCCAATAGTTTATTTTTGCCTTTGTTTCCCTTGCGTGAGGACACATATCTAGAAAAATGTTGCTAAGAAGCTCTCACATTTAGGTCTTTAATCTGTTTTCACATATGTTTGAAATGGAGCTATAGGTTATTAAATTCTAGCACTGTTTAAAAATCTCTCCAGCCTGACAGACAAATACTTAAGAGAGAAGGGTGATTTTTACAAAGTCAGTTACAGAAAATACTCATATTTAGAAAAGGAGATGTGGGGGAAAATCAGTGATTAAAGCATTTAACATAAAATCAGAGAAAGACAAATACTGTATAATCTCTCTTATATGTGGAATCTAAAAATATAAGCCAAGCTCATAGATGCAGAGAACAGATTGGTGTTTGCTTGGAGGGAGGAGGGGAGGATGGGAGAACTGTTTTTTGTTTTTTTAGGTTTAAATAAATCAAATTTAAAAAACATAAAATATAGAAGAATGTTACCTAATTTCCTTTTCTGAGCTTTTACTATCATCATTTTTATTTTTGACTTCTTTGCAGACTTAAAACCAGAAACTTGCCCAGATTATCTTGTTTGCACATGTTACTTTATTTCTAGATTTGTTCTATTTTCACACAGACTAGTTTCTTTCCACTTTACAGAATATGAGATCTAAAGCGTGTGAGAAAGAGGCCAAATTGAGCCAAGTCTGGCCATTAAAATTTTAAGGAGGATGTGATTCACAGAGTCCTAGGTAACAGTTCTAGGCCAAACACCTGAAAGTGGTTTGAATTGTGTAACTTTTTTATATATATAATTGTAGTAAATAACACATAGCATAGAGTTTATCATCTTAACCATTCCTCAGAGTTCAGTTCAGTAGTGTTAAGCTTATTTATGTTATTGTGCAGCAGAAAATTGTTAGTGGTTTTTTTTTTTTTTTAAAGATTTTATTTATTTGACAGAGAGAGACAGGCAGAGAGGGAACACAAGCAGGGGGAGTGGGAGAGGGAGAAGCAGGCCTCCCGCGGAGCAGAGAGCCCAATGCGGGGCTCGATCCCAGGACCCCGGGACAATGACCCGAGCCGAAGGCAGACGCTTAACGACTGAGCCACCCAGGCGCCCCTGTTAGTGGTTTTAATTAATTTCCCAAACCTTGTCCTCATCTGTTGCTTATCTTGTAATCCAGTGAGTTTTTTTTTAAGATTTATTTATTTATTTATTTGAGAGAGAGAGAGAGAGAGAGAGAGAGAGAGAGAGAACAAGCACACAGAGGGAGAGGGAGAAGCAGACTCCCCGCTGAGCAGGGAGCCCGATGTGGGGCTCGATCCCAGGACCCCAGGACCCTGGGACCATGACCTGAGCTGAAGGCAGATGCTTAACGACTGAGCCACCCAGGCGCCCCAAGATTTCTTTTTTTTTTTTGATGGCTGCATAATATTCCTGTGTGTGTGTGTGTGTGTGTGTGTATACACCACTTCTTTATCCATTCGTCTGTCCACGGACATCTAGGCTCTTTCCATAGTTGGCTATTGTGGACATTACTGCTATAAACATTGGGGTGACAAATTGGTTTTTTTAATATATATTTTGTAGTATGTACATTTTGTATCTGATATATCCTGCATTGTGTTTTCCTGTCCTTTAGTGCTCTCAAATTTTTTTTTGGTTATCCCTTACTTTGTAAATACTTGCCTGTAGATATTCCAGGAATTCATTATTTCCTTATGCAGAGTAAGTAAAAGATTTTATCGACACTGTTCTTTTTTTTTTTAAGATTTTATTTATTTATTTATTTGAGAGAGAGAGAATGAGAGAGAGCAAGCACATGAGAGGGGGGAGGGTCAGAGGGAGAAGCAGACTCCTTGCCGAGCAGGGAGCCCGATGCGGGACTCGATCCAGGGACTCCAGGATCATGACCTGAGCCGAAGGCAGTCGCTCAACCAACTGAGCCACCCAGGCACCCTCGACACTGTTCTAATGACCATTTATCTTCTGAACACAAGAAGGAGGCCCTACCCACTCCACTCCCCAGCACATCTTGGTTGTTACCATCATTTTTGATCAAGTCCTGTTTAGCTCCAGGACTCCTTGATTGCCCTAACATGAGCTCATGCGTGGTATCCTAAACATGGCTTGCATAAAAGCCTCTTCACATGTTGAGAAGCCCCTCAGTTTGCTCAAGGAAAGCTTGGCAAATATTCTGCTCTTACCTCTAAAGTCATTGTTTCCTGACTGGCCTTTTTTTTTTTCTTTTTTCCCTCAATGTCCCTGTATTGGTTAGTGTTAAGTTTGGCTACATATTATAGAAAACTTAACAAAGTTCGTTTTTCTGCATGCAGAAGTTTTGGGTCTAGGGCTTTTTCTGATTTGTTGTTCCATCATCCTTAATGTGCCCTTCATGGTCCAAAATGGCTGTCTGAATGCCGACCATCATATCTGCGTTCCAGTCAGCAGGAAGGAGAAAGGGATGAAGTTGCATGTGTTAGTTCTTTCATCTTTTTTTTTTTTAAAGATTTTATTTATTTATTTGACAGAGAGAATGAGAGAGAGAGCACATGAGAGGGGGGAGGGTCAGAGGGAGAAGCAGACTCCTTGCCGAGCAGGGAGCCCGATGCGGGACTCGATCCAGGGACTCCAGGATCATGACCTGAGCCGAAGGCAGTCGCTTAACCAACTGAGCCACCCAGGTGCCCCTCATCTTTTTTTTTTTTTAAAGATTTTATTTATTTATTTGACAGAGAGAGAGGGAACACAAGCAGGAGTAGTGGGAGAGGGAGAAGCAGGCTCCCCGCAGAGCAGGGAGCCCGATGCGGGGCTCGACCCCAGGACCCTGGGATCATGACCTGAGCTGAAGGCAGACGCTTAACGACTGAGCCACCCAGGTGCCCCTTTCATCTTTTTTTTTTTTTAAAGATTTTATTTATTTATGTATTTGAGAGAGAGAGAGAGAGAGAGCACGAACAAGCAGGGGGAAGGAGAGGGACAAGCACCCCACGCTGAGCACGGAGCCTGACTCAGCTCAATCCCAGGACCCTGAGATCTTGACCCGAGCTGAAATGAAGTGTCAGATGCTCAACCGACTGAGCCACCCAGGTGCCCATAGTTCATCTCATTAACCAGAAATTAACCCAATGGCCACAGTTAGCTGCAAAGGAATTGTATACAGCTAAAAAATCAGCGGTTCTGTTGCTAAGAAATAAGGGGAGAGTGGATATTGGGGGAACAATTAATAGTCTGAGAAATACCCTGAAGTTTATGCCCTGTGGAGAAGAATATCATTCTGGTCCAGTTAAATTGTTAGCCAGAGGGGCACCTGGGTGGCTCAGTCGTTAAGCGTCTGCCTTCAGCTCAGGTCATGATCCCAGGATCTTGGGATCGAGCCCCCGCATCGGTCTCCCTGCTCAGCGG
The DNA here is from genome assembly GCF_029215605.1 of Mirounga angustirostris. Classification (NCBI taxonomy): domain Eukaryota; kingdom Metazoa; phylum Chordata; class Mammalia; order Carnivora; family Phocidae; genus Mirounga; species Mirounga angustirostris. Next base: position 63,276,545 of record NW_026991717.1, on the reverse strand, counting down.
GAAGCCTGCTTCTCCCTCTCCCACTCCCCCTGCTTGTGTTCCCTCTCTCGCTGTGTCTCTCTCTGTCAAATAAATAAATAAAATCTTAAAAAAAAAATAAATTGTTAGCCAGAGAAAAAGCCTTGAAAGTAGCAGACACCCCGTTCCTCAGTGCGCTGTTCTTTGAGTTAGTTCCACTTGGTACTCAGATCCAGGCAAGCTGTTGGGTTTTTGTCCAATAGTATGTCATCCCTCAGTGGCCTTGGGTCTGTTCCTTCATCCAAGCCTCCACCACTGGGCTCATGCACCTCTTAAAGCTGAAACCTTTAACGCATCCAGGAATCTCTTTACTTTGCTTCAAAACTCCTTCCTCTTTTTTAGAAGTTTGTTTTGGCATTACCTGGGCTCATTACTATTATCACTTCTGCCCTGCTAGTGTTGCTATGTTGTAGAAATAACTGGAACACTAGATGTGCATGGTGTGACATGGCTGGTCCAGCCCAGGAGTGTTTGCAGGGTGCTTACGACTTCTTTAGGCCCCAGTGTTGGTCCCCCTAGTGCCTGGGACTGGCCCAGAGGCCTCCTTCCCTGAGGCTTGCCAGCGATCCGTAACTGGATCCATTGTGCTTTATTAAGCATTCCTTTGAGTAAGAACATCTTCAAAATGTGTAATCCCCCAATAGGCCTCTTTTTTTCTGAAGCTTGCTTCCTGTTCCCTGGATTCTGGACATACGCTCTCTGTACCGTTTCCCATGAAGGTTACTTACATTCAGATAACGCTCTTCACTTCCTACATAAAGACAAAAGAGAATGTTAAACCAGATTCAGTGTTTTGCTTCTGCAGGGATAACTCACTTCATGTGGTGTATGTTGTCTATATGTTATAAGTTCATTTCCATCCTGGGCCCAGGAAAGACCTATCCTTTGGTTTATATTTGTAGTTTCTACTTATGAGGCTTGTTGATAATTTTATCTATTTTTATTTTTTTGATTTTAATTTTTTAAAAAGATTTTATTTGAGAGAATGAGCACAAGCGGGGGGAGGGGCAAGTAGAAGGAAAAGCAGGATCCCCACTGAGCAGGGAGCCCGATGTAGGGCTCGATCCCAGGACCGCAGGGTCTGAGCTGAAGGCGGATGCTTAACCGACTGCGCCACCCAGGTGCCCCCGGCTTGCTGATAATTTTGGTTCTTATATTTACATAATTCTTGCTCCTTGCAGCTATAGAGGGCTACCTTAATTTTGTTGCTTCAGAAACGAAAGGTCTGCTGTTAACTCCTGGGTGGTGTGCTTGGATTGTAACATCTTAATCTCTTTCACATTGGGCTTTTTGGGTCTTTAGTATTTTACTTGAAGAAAACCATCTGTATGGCATTTCCCCTTATATTCTTACCTTATTTCTTTTGCCTCTTTTAAGCTCTCAAGTCACTATGGATTTAGAACAGTATTCTCATTAGTTCTTTTTTTTTTTCTTTTAAGATTTATTTATTTGAGACGGGGAGAGAGAGAGCTTGTGCAGGGGGAGGGGCAGAGGGACAGGAAGAGAAAATCTCAAGCAGACTCTGTGCTACGCAGGGAGCCCGCCGTGGGACTCAATCCCAGGACCCTGAGATCACGCCGTGGGGCTCAGTCCCAGGACCCTGAGATCATGACCTGAGCCAAAATCAAGAGTTGGTCGCCTAACCAACTGAGCCACCCAGGCGCCCCCCTCATTGGTTGTTCTGAAATAAATTTTTCATTGGTCAACAGCCAAGTGAGAAAATGAAAGGCAGAACAATGTGTAAGTGAAGATGTATTAGTATAAGATAAATTGACCCTTCTTAAGATACAATTGAGCTCTACTCTATTTTTGTACTTCCTCCTACTTCTGATACTATTGTTTTCAAAAGTGATATAATATATACAATAAAGAGGGAGCAAAAATGCATTTTTTTTCTTTTTAAGATTTTGTTTATTTTAGAGAAAGAGCACAAGTGGGCAGAGGGGGTGAGGGAGAGGGAGTAACAGACTCCTCGCTGACGTGGGGCTCGATCCCAGGACCCCCGGGATCATGACCTGAGCCCAAGGCAGATGCTTAACCGACTGAGCCACCTAGGCACCCCTTTTTTTTTCTTTAAGCTACATACCCAATGTGGGGCTTGAACTCACAATCCTGAGATCAAGTCACATGCTTTACTGACTGAGCCAGCCAGGCACCCCCAAAAAGTATTTTCTTGTTAAAATTACTATTTATCATATCTCTCCAAAATTTGTGGCCTGTGAGATGAGAAAGCCTGTAAAGGTTTGATCTGGTGGAGAAAGCACTGGTAAAATTTTGAGTCTAACTAGCCTTTCTCTCAGTGTTTACATTTGTAAAATGGACATGTATAACCTCCTACAGAGCTGCATTCTTGTTAGAGAAGGAGTAACAGTAACGAGGCAAAGATGGGTTGGTAGAATGTACTTCAAAATAATCTCAGGTGGTGGTTGGGAGTAGAGGCAACATATAGATACACAGTATTGGCCATAAATGGGTAATTGTTGAAACTGTATGGTGGGCACATGGAGTTCATTGTATCATTATTAGCTTTTGTTTTAAAATCTCCATAATAAAAAGTTCTTCAGAGAGAGAGAGAGAGAGAGAGAGAGAGAGAGAGAGAGAGAGGCTGTTTAAGGAGACTGGTCAAGACAATAGTCTTTGCTTTTCTTGCTAGCAACTACCTGTTTCAACTGCTCTTATCTAAATGCTTCCTATGCAAAATTCTGTCTCAGATACAACTCAGAGCGCAGCTGGCCTGCCTTGCTTGGAGGGGGACAGGAGGCCTGGAGCCCTGTTAGTTCATTCTCACGCTCAAACCTTTGAGGTTCCTCTGAGGAAACCCACCAGTCTGCCTGCTTTTTCTTCTCATGTCCTCTATCCTTCTAAAGAAGGGCCCCTCCTCCTGTCTCTCTTGTGCTCATCACTATCTGCCCTCCGACAGATCCTAATTTTGTCTCATTCCTACTCTTCCATAAAATTCCCATCAACATCCTCACATGCTTTAGTATCTCTCATCTTTAAGACAGAACAAGAGATTTTTCCCTTGATTGCACATCCTCCTCCATCTGTGGCCCCATCCTCTGTGCCCTTAATGCCCACACCTCCTTGAAGGACTCGTCCAGGTGTGCCTAGTCCTCCTCCTCGCCCAGTATTCACTCCTCATCACACCGGGGTCTGCGTTCAGTGCCCACGGAGCCCGCTCTTGGCAAGGTCACCTACAGTCCCGTGTTACCCAGCAGTGGATGCTCTCTGTCATCCTACTCAGCCTTAGGAGCATCTGTGAGAAGACACTTTCCTTCCCTCCCTTGAGGCCCAGTCCCTTTGTCCGCTTTATCTCAAGTACACGTTTCTCCTGCTTCACTTGGTGTCCCCCCTCCTTCCTGTGTTCCAGACACACTGGCCTCTCTTGGGCTTTTTGGAATACATCAACCTCTTGTTTGCTTTGAACCTCTTTATATGCTCTTCCCTCCTCTGGAATGCTCGGTCTCTGGCTTGTCTCAGCTTCTGTGCAGTGTACTCAGGTGTTCCTGATGACCATATCCAAGTATGTTCCCTCACACCCACTGCGGGTCATTCTCGAAGTAGAGTGTAGGGAGACTAGACAGTACTTTTATCCCCGTAGGGTCTCTGGCTAGGGTCTGAGAATAAATTGACATGAGACAGACTGACAGGAGAATAACATACAGGTATTTACATGCACATTGGAAACTCCATAGGGACATGAAGACCCGAAGAAGTGGCCAGGCCTAAGTATCTACAGGGTAGGCTGAACAAAGAGAGGCAGTTGTGGAAAGTAGCGAACATATGGGGAGACTGAAGAAAGGTAAGAGTTATTTTGCCAAGTTCTGTTTGTACAGGATTCTCTCGGCCTTAATGTTCTCTGATAATGAGTCCCGGGATGGAGTCCCGCATTGGGCTCCCTGATCAGCAGGGGGTCTGCTTCTCCCTCTGGCCCTCCCCCCTCTCATTCTCTCTCTGTCAAATAAATAAATAAAAATCTGTATTTTATTTTATTTTTAAAGATTTTATTTATTTGACAGAGAAAGAGAGCATGAGCAGGGGGAAGGAGCAAGGGGAGAGAGAGAAGCAGGCTCCCCACTCAGCAGGGAGCCTGACTCAGGACTCGATCCCAGGACCCCTGGATCATGACCTGAGCTGAAGGCAGATGCTTAACCAACTTAGCCACCCAGGCTTCATAGGATATTTCTTTCTTTCCAGTGTAGGAGGGCATCTTTCTTTCTTTCTTTTTTAAAATTTATTGTTATGTTAATCACCATGCATTACATCATTAGTTTTAGATTTGTGTTCCATGATTTATTGTTTGTGCATAACACCCAGTGCTCCATGCAGAACGCACCCTCTTTAATACCCATCACCAGGCTAACCCATCCTCCCCCGCCCTCCCCTCTAGAACCCTCAGTTTGTTTTTCAGAGTCCATCGTCTCTTATGTAGGAGGGCATCTTTCACATGGGCGTCTTATCTCCTGTTTTCAGGAAGGAAAGAGGAGGTCAGCAGGCCCTTCTTGCACCTTCTGTTTTCAAGTACCCTTAGCTCAAAATAATCCTTAAACCATGTGCTCTGGTAAGTGCTGTGAATTGTGCAAGACTGTTGAATCTCAGATCTGTACCTCTGAAACAAATAATGCAATATATGTTGAGAAAAAAAAAAAGAAGAAGAACAAGGTAGCAGCAGGAGGGGAAGAATGAAGGGGGGAAATCGGAGGGGTAGACGAACCATGAGAGACGATGGACTCTGAAAAACAAACTGAGGGTTCTAGAGGGGAGGGGGGTGGGAGGATGGGTTAGCCTGGTGATGGGTATTGAGGAGGGCACATTCTGCATGGAGCACTGGGTGTTATGCACAAACAATGAATCATGGAACACCACATCTAAAACTAATGATGTAATGTATGGGGATTAACATAAGAATAAAAAAATTAAAAAAAAAATAATCCTTAAACCAAAGTGGCATATTATGGAGCGGCTGATTCCATCACTCATGTCTTCTCTTCAGTAGGACTTTCTGAACTTGAACTTACGTGTTAATTATTTGTTTTCCCCCACCAGACTGGAAGTTCCACGTCAGCTGGAACCACGTCTGTTTTCTCACTTTGTGCTCCCAGTGCCTGACAGAGTCCACGCCCATCACTGTGGGTGATGAGGCGAGATGGCTGACTGAGTACCTGGAAAACCTCATGGGTCACGGGACGTTTCACCACGTTCACAGATCTGTGCTTTCCTGGAACCTGACCCTGCAGCTTTGAGCAAGCATTAGGATAAAGCCATATGAAAACCGAGCTTCCAAATGTTATACACATCGTTGATGAGAATTTTGTTTATTGTATAATTCAGGGTACTATAGGTTGTAAATACCTGTTAGAATTTAGTGTTGCTATGTACTTTGTTGCCCCCCCCCCCCAATTTTTTGTGCTTTTCCTTTTTTGTGAAATGTGAAATGATGTCACATTTCCCTTTTTGCCCTGGCCACCTGGATGTTCCAAGACAAAGTCAAGGCTCGGTCACAGCAGCTCAGAATTGGCACTAATGAGGGAGTGGCTGATAAAAAACACAGGTTTGGGAGCCAAAGTTGGATCTGAAATCCAGCCTTGTCGTCGTGTATCTGTGGGCAAAAAACTGAAATTTCTGAGCCTGAGCTGCTTTATCTGTAAAACGGTGGCGGTGCCCACCTACAGAGTTAGTTAAGTGCCTGGACCATGAGACTAAATATTTCTTCCCTCAGCCTCCCTTCTCTTATTTTTTTTGTTTTTTTTAAAGATTTTATTTATTTATTTGACAGAGACACAGCGAGAGAGGGAACACAAGCAGGGGGAGTGGGAGAGGAAGAAGCAGGCTTCCCACTGAGCAGGGAGCCCCATGCGGGGCTCGATCCCAGGACCCTGGGATCACGACCGGAGCCGAAGGCAGACGCTTAACTGACTGCGCCACTCAGGCGCCCCTCCCTTCTCTTATGATGTACAGATAATATAAACTGCCTCAAACCTTTTTTGGAAAAAGCATATTTAATAAAGAACAATAAATGGAGTATTTGGTTTCTTTGGCGAAAAGCAGTTGGGTGAGAGCATATCCATGTTTAGAAGAGCCGTCAGATTTTCATGTTAAGGCTTTCACTTGTCATTATCTCAGTATTCATGTTTCAACTGGTTTCCTCTGCTCAAGAGGCCCCTGACCCACCTGTCTGAAAATCTCCCTTACCGCTGTATTCCATTACTCTGCCTGATTTTCTTTATAGCACTCATCACTATGGAGAATACGTCCTTGTCTTCTCATGTGTGTTGGCTAGTTGGTCCCACATCTGTCCAAATTGACCCCTGTACTCCTAGCCTACTCCTAGAATGGTACTCCTGCATAACCATGTGATTGGTACTCCATAACATGTGAATGAATAGATGCTCCATGGAACATTTTGCTTCACCTCTTAGATAACTTTGAAAAGGAAGATGCAGTCTCTCTGGCACAGGTTTTGTTTTTATTTTTTTTTTTTAAGATTTTATTTATTTATTTGACAGACAGAGACACAGCGAAAGAGGGAACACAAGCAGGGGGAGTGGGAGAGGGAGCCTGATGCGGGACTCGATCCCAGGACCCTGGGATCATGACCTGAGCTAAAGGCAGTCGCTTAACCAACTGAGCCACCCAGGTGCCCCAGGTTTTGTTTTTAAACCACGCTTTAGGAAAAGATAACCGAATGCTTGTATAAAAGTACAATTGCACGTAATATTTAGAAAGTAGAACGTTTGAGCTAAGATGCTCATTATCTTAATTGATAATAATTGGCTCTCCAGGAGGGAAAAAAAAAAAAGATTTTCTTTTTCTCTTTTAGGTCAGTGAGCCCCCTGAAATCAATTTAGTTCTGTACCCTCAGGGTCTGACTGGTGAAGAAGTATACGTTCAAGTGGATTTGAGGGTTAGATGCCCACCAACCTACCCAGACATGTGAGTACATTTATAAATACCTTCCATGTGATACCACTTCTCTGTTTTGACAACCTAGAAACAGACACATTAATGGTATTTTCTCCTTTCTGCCTCTGTTCCCCTTATAATTTCATTTCCTATCGTGTATATCTCACCGAAACTACCATCCGCAGTAGACATTTTCGTGAAACCTGTCTCACATTAAGTCTGCTTATAGTTGTAGAATAGTCACTCCAGGTACTAATGTTTGCTCCATGACTAATTGTTTGCTTTCTCTAATGTGTTCATTTAAAAAAAAGAGAGGGAGAGAGAGAAGGAAGCACAAGCAGGGGAAGGAGCAGAGGGAGAAGCAGACTCCCCGCTGAGCAGGGAGCCCGAAGCAGGGCTGGATCCCAGGACCCCGGGATCATGACCTGAGCCAAAGGCAGACGCTTAACGACTGAGCCACCCAGGCGCCCCTCTGATGTGTTGATTTTTGTTTAATTCTTCATAAATTGGGAAGAGGAACAGTCTTAGGAGAAAAGGACAAAGTCATTAGGACTAGTAGAGCCCTTGTATACTTAGTTTTATTTTGTTTCAGGGGGTGGGGAGGGGCAGAGGGAGAGTGAAAGAGAATCCTCAAGCAGACTCCCCGCTCAGTGCAGAGCCGGACGCGGGCCTTGATCTCACAACCCTGAGATCAAGATCTGAGCTGAGGTCAAGAGTTGGACACTTAACCAACTGAGCCACCCAGGCGCCCTTGTATACTTAGTTTTAAAGTATAGTTGGCATTAGGACTTAGAATAGCCTTTTGGCCCTAATGGGAGTTTTACTTTGTAGAGGAAAAAGGAGATTTGAGTCACACTGTTATTCGGGGCACTGCTGATGGGACTCCACTGTGCAGGGCTGGTCTGTGATGCACGGTGTCTAACACCCTGGCTCTAGCCAGTGATGCTACGAGTGCTCTGCGATCTATGAGACAACCGTAAAACCCCCACATACTTTCTTTTTTAAAGAGATTTATTTATTTAAGAGAGAGAGCGCGAGGGAGCATGAGCAGGGGGGCGGGGCAGAGGGAGAGGGAGAAGCAGGCTCCCCGCTGACGCGGGACTCGATCCCGGGACCCCGGAATCATGACCTGAGCCGAAGGCAGACGCTTAACCGACTGAGCCACCCAGGCGCCCCCTGCACGTGGACTGCCTCTGGATGAGAACCACTGACAGAGCAAAAGCACTGGCAGTCAGTAGCCAAGTATTGTCTTTTCGAAGTATGTGTGTATTCCGTGTAATGTTTCCTCAGACATTCAACCTGGAAAGGCAGATGGGCTTAGATGACATTTTGTGGTTTGCGCTTACTGTGCAGGGAGTCAGGTGACAAATAAAAGGAAGCTGTGCCTTACAGAGTGGGTGGGAAATCTGTGGAATTTGTTATCCTAACAGCTGATGGAGAAGATGAAAGTACAGATAGGTCAAGATGAGTTTCTTTCTTTTTTCTTTTTTTAAAGATTTTATTTATTTATTTGAGACAGAGAGAATGAGAGAGAGAGAGCACATGAGAGGGGGGAGGGTCAGAGGGAGAAGCAGGCTCCCTGCCGAGCAGGGAGCCTGATGCGGGACTCGATCCAGGGACTCCAGGATCATGACCTGAGCCAAAGGCAGTTGCTCAACCAACTGAGCCACCCAGGCGCCCTCAAGATGAGTTTCTTGAATTTAGTAACCCTCTTTTGTCTCTAACATCATGCCTAGAGTAGATAGAGTAGGTGTTTAGTATTTAATTCATGAATTGGTTAAAGGGTAATTAAATTTTATGAAAGGAAAATAAAGCCGCGCCTCTCTGGGTTTTATTTTTCCTGACACCAAATAGGTGGTGCGTTTTCTGACAGCTGGGTGTCTAGCAATTCAGTTCAGTTTTGACACAAACTAGCATAGTTACTGCAGACCTGGGTTAGGGGCTCAGTTCCACAAAATTTCAAACGCCAGTTTGCGTGTACCAGTATTTCTGATCAGCTGGCCAAGAATTTGTGAGCTCATTCAACCCCTTCATCAGGTTTGATGCTGTGTTAGAACAGCATGGAGAACTCAGGAAGGCACTTGACTTACAATTACCGGCTTACTATAAAGGATACAGCGCAGGACCAGCCCAGTGAAAGAGGTGCATAGGGAAGGAATGTGGTAAGAGGCGTGGAGTTTCTCTTCCCTCTTGCCTTTGACAGGCATCCCCTGGGGGCACAGTCACCCCTGGTTGGGAACCACTGTGCTGGAGGGCCATTCTGGTAAATCTTGATGTGTCCAATTGGTAAAAATAATATGGGATGATTTAAAAAAACAAACAAACCATGAAAATGATTATAAAAAGCCACAGAGTAGACATTATAATATCAGCTACATAAAATTATAAATTTTGTGCCAAGGGCATAAAGAGAAACCTGGAAAAAAATTTTTTTAAGTTTAATTAGTATTGTAGATGGATTTTTCATCATTCTATTAATATTGCTACATAATGACAGCTGAATTAAAAAGAAATTATGTAAGGCTTGACTTGGGGGGGGAACATTCTTATCCTTTGAGATGACATGGTACAGGAAAACTTTTTCTGCAAAGTAGTCTTTCATGCCACTGTGACAGAGTCCTTGGTTAGATCATACGTAGACTCAGGACTCTGTGGCATTTCTGTCCTTTTTCTCATATATATCAACTCCCTTCTCTGAGATTTCCATCTATCCGAGTAGATCATGATTGTAGCCATCTGTCACACTGAAGCATTGAGAGAATGCAGAGACAGTGAATCATAAAGGCTTTGCTAAGATAAAAATACCATCAGTTACTCAGAAATGCTTGGTAGGAAGTAGTCATCTTCTCTTCGGTAAAATTAAATAAAGCCTGTTTGATCTCCGTGAATTGTTCCTGGATCTCTCTTTTTTTTTTTTTAAGATTTTATTTATTTATTTGAGAGAGAGAGAATGAGAGAGAGCACATGAGAGGGGGGAGGGTCAGAGGGAGAAGCAGACTCCCTGCCGAGCAGGGAGCCTGATGCGGGACTCGATCCCGGGACTCCAGAATCATGACCTGAGCCGAAGGCAGTCGCTTAACCAACTGAGCCACCTAGGCGCCCTTCCTGGATATCTCTTGATTGGGAACCAAGGGGAACCCGAGGAGCGGCTCTGTGAACTTTGAATAGAGAGCATTGAGTGTCGGTTATGCTGGGCGGAGAGAAGAGGGGCGTGTTCGGCATCCTTGTAATAGCAGAGGGTGCACAACACCCCCAGGTGGATTCAGCTGTGGGAGTGGGTGAGCGAGCATTTCCATCTCGTTGACAATCAGGAGTGATGTGACAGGGCACATGGTGGGAATGCTGGATGGATCACCTAGGCTTCATTTTTTTCTTTAAGATTTTCAGTAATCTCTACACCCAATGTGGGGCTCGAACCCACAACGCCGAGATCAAGAGTCACATGCTCTACCGACTGAGTCAGCCAGGCGCCCCGTCTGAGGCTTCCTCTTGCCTCGTCGTGCTTGTCTTGCTTTATGCTGAAGCACACGAATGAGCCCAGAGCGCTTGGACTCTTGTGGGTGAACTGTGAGAGCTGGTTAATTGATGTTGGGGGGCAAGCCAGGATCAAGCCCACCAAGTCTATTTTTTTTTTTTTAAAGATTTTATTTATTTATTTGAGAGAGAATGAGATAGAGAGAGAGCACATGAGAGGGGGGAGGGTCAGAGGGAGAAGCAGACTCCCCGCCGAGCAGGTAGCCCGATGCGGGACTCGATCCCGGGACTCCAGGATCATGACCTGAGCCGAAGGCAGTCGCTTAACCAACTGAGCCACCCAGGCGCCCCAAGCCCACTAAGTCTAGTCATCTGGGGGACCAGCTTCTCCCCCAGGGACTGCAGGTGACCCCCACGTCAAACACTGTGTTGACAGAGTTGCTAGGATACAGTTGTAATCCTTGGAAATGGAGGAGGAGGCTGCTAGGGGTATAGAGAGGCCTGTGTGAAATCTCTGTGCTCAGTGCTTGGACCTAGCAAATATTATGCAAAGAGGCCATACTTTTTGGAGTAACTCCTTTTTGTCTCTTTCTTTTCCAGAGTCCCTGAAATAGAGTTAAAGAATGCCAAAGGTCTGTCAAATGAAAGTGTTAATTTGTTAAAATCCCACCTAGAGAAAGTGGCCCAAAAACACTGTGGAGAGGTAAGATACGTTTTTGTTTTTTTTTTTTTAATTTTTTTTAAGATTTTATTATTTATCTGAGAGAGAGAGGGATAGAGCACAAGCAGGGGGAGTAGCAGAGAGGGAGAAGCAGGCTCCCTGCAGAGCAGGGAGCCCGATGCAGGGCTCGATCCCGATCCCAGCACCCTGGGATCATGACCTGAGCCGAAGGCAGACACTTAACCGACTGAGCCACCCAGGCGCCCCGAGGTAAGATACGTTTAACTGGAGTTGTAACAGGACAGTAGAAATCTCATCCCGTTCAGCAGTGTTCACCTTCCTGCCTTCTCTTGGGCCAAGAGGCTTTTCCATGACACCTCAAACCCAGTGTTGACTAGAATGTTTTGTTTCTTATTGATATGTACAAAGGGGAACATTGGTACTTGTATTTCTTTAATGTACAGCTTTTATGAATGACAAATTGTAGAGTGTATATGGAGGGTACATTGACGATTCAGAATTTTTCTGAAAGGAGTCCACGTGAGCCTGGCCATACTGTTGGCACACCTTGGGCCGGGCATCATAACCTGATCTTGACTTGAACCTTTACATTGGAAAATGTTTGCAGACAAATGATTTCGGACCGAACCTTGCCTCCTCTCCCGGTTACATATTAGAAGAGCTAATGGTTTGCCTTCTCAGTGATTAGCCACATACTCTGCTCCATCAGCGTCCCTTTTGTACTGGAGCATTTCCATCTAGTTCAGTATTCTTTTGTAATCCTCTGCACATCAGGGTGTACGTGAGTTCCCCCTTGAGTGGCAGAACTCTCCGGAAGGCTAGACTAGGTGACTTCTTGGGGCAGTGGGTTACCGTGGGTCTCTTAGGCCAGACCACTTCTCTTCAAGTATGACCCATCTTTTCCTCACTTAGGCAGCTCATGCTTAAGAATCCATCCTGTAAAAACAGAAGAGTTAAGTAAGGACTTATCCCAGGTCTCTGTGTCTGTTTTGGACGTCTGTTAAAGTGACTGGACAGGTTTTCCGTTGCATTCTATAACACAGGAGTCACAGCATGACCCACCTCTGGGTTATCTCAAGATTTTCAGTGATTGCTGAGCTGCAGAGTGATTATAGAACAGCCTGAACAAAAAAGTAGGCCCTGGGGATGATTGCAGAGTTCTTTCTTTTTATATATATATTTTATTTATTTATTTGACAGAGATTGAGAGCACAAGCAGGCAGAGAGGCAGGCAGAGGGAGAGGGAGAAGCAGGCTTCCCGCTGATCAGGGAGCCCCATGTAGGGCTCTTTCCCAGGACCCTGGGATCATGACCCGAGTTAAAGGCAGAGCCTTTGCCTTAACCAACTGAGCCACCCAGGTGCCCCTGCAGAGTTCTTTCTGATGTAGTCTAATGTCTCACTGAAAAATAATACGGAGTTATACTGAAAATTCAACTATAGAATCCTCTGGTCTCTTGGATTCATGATGTGGGATTTTTTTGGAAAATACTTTTGCTTTATTTATTTTTCACAATACAGTATTATTAACTATTATCACTGAGCTGTACATTAGATCCCCAGAACTTACTCGTCATATAACCAGAAGTTTGTACCCCTTGACCAACATCCCCTCTTTCTCCAACCTGTCAGTTCCTGGTAACCACCACTCCAGTCTCTTGTCTTTATGAGTTTGGCTTTTTTACATTCCACATATAAGTGAGATCATACAGTATTTGTCTTTCTCTGGCTGACTTATTTCACTTAGCATAATGTCCTCAGGGTCCATCCACGTTGTTGGAAACAGCATGACATCCTTTCTCATGGCCAAATAATGTTCCATTGCATTTATATACGTCTTCTTTATTCATTCATCCATTGGAAGACACTGAGCTGGTTTTCATAACTTGGCTGTTGTGAATAATGCTACAATAACATGGGGCTGCAGGTATCTCTTCCAGATCCTGTTTTCACTTCCTTTGCATATGTCCTCGGAAGTGGGGTTGCTGGATCATATCAGTTCTGTGTTTATTTTTTGAGGATCCTTTATATTGTTTTCCATAGTGGTTGAACCAATTTCATTTCCACCAACAGTGCACAAGGGTTCCCTTTTCGCCACATCCTTGCTAGTATTTGCTATTCCTTGTCTTTTTGATGACAGCCATTCTGACAGGTGTGAAGTGATAGCTCATTGTGGTTTTGATTTCCATTTCCCTGATGATGAGTGATGTTGAGCAACTTCTCATGTGTCTGTTGGCCATCTCTATATCTTCTCTGGAAAAAACGTCTGTTCAGATTCTCTGCCCATTTTCTAATTGGATCATTTGGGGTTTTTTGCTGTTAAAGTTCTATGGGTTCCTTCTATATTTTGGATGTTAGCTCTTTATCAGAAACATGTTTTGCAAATATTTTCTCCCATTCCATAGGTTGCCTTTTCATTTTGTGGATGGTTTCCTTTGCTGTGCAGAAGTTCTAAAATTTGATGTAGTCCCACTTGTTTACTTTGCTTTTGATGCCCTTTCTTGGGCTTTATTTTATTTATTTATTTTTTAAAGATTTTATTTATTTGTTTTGATAGAGAGACAGCGAGAGAGGGAACACAGCAGGGGGAGTGGGAGAGGGAGAAGCAGGCCCCCCGTCGAGCAGGGAGCCCGATGCGGGGCTCGATCCCACGACCCCGGGATCATGACCTGAGCCGAAGGCAGATGCTTAACGTACTGAGCCACCCAGGCGCCCTTTGGGCTTTATTTTAAATTACACTTTTTATTTTGAGATAATTACAGATTCACATGCAGTTTTAAGATCTAATACTAAGATCCTATATACCCTTTTACTCAGCTTCAAGGATGTTATATAAGTGGAATCATACAATATGTAACTTTTGGGATTGGCTTTCTTTTCACCCAACATAATTCTCTTAGAGACTCATCCAGATTGTTGGACGTATCAGTAGTTGTTACTTCTTATTATTAGGTAGTATTCCATGGTATAGATATACCACTGTTGATTTAGCCATCCACCAGGTGAAAGACATCTGAGTTGTTTCTAGTTTTTGGCTATTAAAAATAAAGCTGTGGGGGCACCTGGGTGAATCAGTTGGTTAAGCCTCTAACTCCTGATTTTGGCTCGGTTATGATCTCAGGGTTGTGAGGTCGAGCCCTGCTCTGAGCATGGAGCTTGCTTAAGATTCTCTCTCCCTGTGCCCCCTCCCTCACATTCTCTCTCTTAAAAAAAAAACGAAAAAAAAAGCTGTTGTAAACATCATTATAGGTTTTTATGTGAAGGTAAGTTTTTGTTTCTCTGGATTAATGCCCAGGAGTGCAGTTGTTGGTATATGGAAGCTGCATGTTCAATTTTTTAAGCAGCTGTCAGACTTGTACAGATTGGCTTACATTCCCACCAGCAGTGTCTGAGTGATCCAGTGATCCAGTTTCTCCACATCCTTGCCAGTGTTTGATGTTGTCCCTTTTTAAATTTCAGCTATATTCTAATAGATGTGATGGTTAATTTTATGTGCCAAACTTGCTAGACCATGGTACCCAGCTATTTGGACAAACATCGTTCTAGATGTGCTCTGGTTTTGTTTTTTCTTTTTTTGCTTTTTGTTTTTTGTTTTAAGATTTTATTTATTTGACGAGAGAGAGAGCCAGAGAGTGCAAGTGGGGTGGGGGGGTGCAGAGGGAGAGGGAGAAGCAGACTCCCTGCTGAGTAAGGAGACTGATGTGGGACTTGATCCCAAAACTCTGTGATCATGATCTGAGCCGAAGGCAGACGCCCAACCATCTGAGCAACCCAGGTGTCCCTCTTGATGTTTCTCTGAAGTATTTTTTTTAGATGAGGTTAATATTTAAATCAGTAGACTTTGGGTTAAGCAGATTATCCTCCATAATGTGTGCAGGCCTCATCCAATCACTTGAGGGTTTAAAAAAAATTTTTTTTAAAGAATTTATTTATTTGAGAGCGAGCACGAGCAAGAAAGGGGGAGAGAGAGGGGCAATGGGAGAGGGAGAACCAGACTCTCCACCGAGCAGGGAGCCCGATGCAGGGCTAGATCCCAGGACCCCAGGGTCTGAGCTGAAGGCAGACGCTTAATGGATTGAGCCACCTAGGCACCCCAATTGCTTGAGTGTTTTAACTGAAAACAACTGGCTTGTCTGGAAGCAGGGGAAATTATCAGAGGATGGCTGTTAGACCAGACCTGCCAGGTCTCCAGCCTGCTGGTCTACCCCACATATTCTAGACTCTCGATAATTCATTGGGTCAATTCCTTAAAATCAGTCTCTCGCCGTACACATGTGCACGTGTACACCCCCCATGTGTACACCCACCCACACACACGTGGACACCCACACACGTGGATACCCCCCCCCCCATCCTGTTGGTTCTGTTTCTCTGGAGAACCCTGGCTAATACGGATACGTATTGTGAGGGGATGGTAGAGTGGCTGTTCTAAATAAGGAGATCAGGAGAGGCTTCTGATGAGGTCACATTTGAGCAGAGTGCTGAGAGGGGCAGGACAGTCAGCCGTGTAGATCCACAGGGAGGGGGGGACAAGAGCCAGTTTGGAAAGTAGTTCTTATTTTCATCTAGTCTTACATATATTGTATCTGATGTGTTTGTACAGAAAATTCTAGTCATTCAAATTGATTGGCAGAAGAAAAACCCTCCACTGCTTGGCTCCTGTCTCCTTTCTGGTGTAGAAGTGGTTTCTCTTTGACATAATAGAAACTACCTATCTTCCCCAGCTTTTCTTAAAAGAGCTTTTCTTTGGAGAACTTGCCTCTTAAACTCTAGATGAGTGCTTGTCAACCGTAAAGTGAAGTACATCCAGTGAATGACACAGCTTCTGCTACAATCAAAAAATACATTAACTTCCCCCTGTGGTGTCTTTGCATTTACTCCTCGAGAGAAAGGTGGCATGAACACCACGTGAACTAACTTTATATTCTTGTGCATAGTGACCTTTATTACTAATTATCACCCTCTCAAGTCCCTTCAGAAATAAGAATTTTTAAACTGCTTTATTGTAATTGAGGAAAAAGGAATTTCAGAGTGGTGGTCGTCATCTGCGGAAGGAGCTTGGTACTCCTGACCTCTCTGGGGTTGGGGCAGTCACTCAGCGTAGGGTCCCAGAAACCCTTGTTTTATGAGTTTACCAGCGCAGATAAGATTTATGACTCCTACAGGTATGAGAAAGTGGCTTCACTTTCCGAGAGGGCAATGTCTGCGGCGGGGGGGGGGGGGGGGTTCCTTCTGGTAGTATCCATGAATGCTTCCCTAAGTGGAAATGGAATGCTCTCTTAGTATTGATCAGCCTCCACTGGACTGTTACTAGCAGGGAGCTAGTGAGGCCTTTAAGTATTTGCCTCTGTACCCCAAAGAATGTTTTCAGTACACTGTACGGACAGATGGAAGTTCTCACTGCTGCAGTGATTCTTCTGCTGTCATTTTGTAGACAGGTTTTCTAGTTGGGAAAGTACTTTATTTTTATGCAGTGTTAAATATTTTACCAGATTTATTTGTCCAGATAAAAATATTCTACCAGATTTATTTGTCCAGATAAAAATATTTTACCAGATTTGCTCTACAGAAGATGCCAGTAAAGTTGAGGAAGACTGTAAGAAAAGGGAAGCTTTTTATGTATCTAGATAGTGATTTCTCTTGACAGCACAAGAGGGGAGACCTATGAAAGCTTTTCCCTGCTGCGATTGCCTCAGATACCTAACTCAGAACGTGTCCTATCAAAGTACGCATCACCATTTTAAGTGGGCCTCTCATTGCCTGCCTGCTTTCCCCTCTCCTTTGGGCCCTGTCTTCCCATTACTTGACCATTTGTGGTTGACTTTCCTCTACATGTTTAGGTGATGATATTTGAACTGGCCGACCATGTGCAATCGTTTCTCAGCGAGCATAACAAGCCCCCTCCCAAGTCTTTCCATGAAGAAATGTTGGAAAGGCGGGCTCAGGAGGAGCAGCGGAGGCTGTTGGAGGCCAAGCAGAAGGTGGAGCAGGAGGTGAGACCCTCGTCACTACCGGAGGCCGGGCCCAGAAGACGGCGAACTCCTATCGGTTTTTACTCTCTCTCTACCTACATGCTAATCTTTATTTAAATTTTGCTGGGCCTTGGCTTCAAGCACTTGGAGATCCGAGTCAGAGGAGGCCCAAAGAGTAACTGAGAAATATGGCGAGTGGTTTCCTCCCCACAAATAGCAACGCTGCTCCTAGTACCTTCAGTCTAGTCCGGGTCTTCAAAGAAAAGAAGAGAAAAAAGTTTGTTGAACCAAACTTCTTGTGGTCTTTTGAGCTTGTAAAGCTGTGCAGGAATTCACTGAGCTTTATAGGCTATTTTCTTCCCTCTGTGGGACGGGTATCTACTGTCCAAATGAGTAGCAAAAGCCAGAGATTGACCTTTTTTATGTGCTGTAACCGTTTGTATTTTTTCTTCAATCTGTTTGCACAAGGATGTACACTGCTGTGTTATTTTTTAAATCCTTTAATCAAAGATAATGTACATATCCAAGGTTACTTCTTTTTTCTTTTTCCTAAGTTTCCTTCTTGATTTTTAACTTACTCTCTATTCAGTCTTTTATTTTATTTTATTTTAAAGATTTTATTTATTTATTTGACAGAGACAGACTGTGAGAGAGGGAACACAAGCAGGGGGAGTGGGAGAGGGAGAAGCAGGCTTCCCGCAGAGCAGGGAGCCCGATGCAGGGCTCGTTCCCAGGACCCTGGGATCATGACCTGAGCCAACGGCAGACGCTTAACGACTGAACCATCCAGGTGACCCTCTATTCAGTCTTTTAATCAGCTTACCTAGAATTTGGAGGGGGGGGGGTTGTAAAAATAAGTGTCTGAAGTTTTTTTTTTTTTCCTTCCCAGACATTTCCCAACACATTAAATAATCATTTTTTCTTAGTTGATTTGTAAACTTCCTTTAAGGTGTATTTTAACTATATATATATATGAAACTCTATTTGTGAATTACCCATTTTGTTCAATTTGTCTTTTTTCTTGAGTCCCTACCGTATCTTTTATGCTGTTTTAATATCTGAAAAGTCAAGTCCCCTTCCCTTCACCTTCTGTTATGCTTTTCTTTTTCCCTCAGCCATTCTCACCATTTATTCTTACAGATGAAATACAGGATCGCTCTTTCAAAATCAAGCCAAACTCTCTGCCCTAGACTTACATGTTCATTTAGGAAGAATTGACACCTTGGCAATATTCAGACTCCCTATCCAGGAATGTTTGTCTGCTTATTCTTATCTCTTGGTGAGGCTTTCTAGCTTTCTAGCTTTCTTCCCTTAGATGTTACTGTTTCTTACAGTTACTTCCAGGGTTTTGTTATTCTGCTTTTCTTAGCTTCTTGCTCTTGGTTCTTTTTTTTGCCTAGTTATCATTTAGAGTTTAAAGTTCCTTATTTTCATCATTTTTAGGAAGGCACGTTTTTATTAGTGGACATTTATCTAGCAGTCTTGTTTAGGTATACTGTTTACTTATAAATTTGGGGCATTTTTTCATTTTGTATTATTGCTGATACAGATTCTGGTGAGTCTCTTAATGGTTTTGATATACACAACCTGGAATTTTAGGGGACTCGTAAAAAAAAAACCAAGAACAAAAAAAACCCCACTATTTTTCCCAACCTAAATTCAGTCCCACTTGAGCCATAGATACGTGAATCAAATGAATGGAAATCAAAATACCGCTTTTAATGCTGAGAAAACTAGAGAACATAGCTGAAGGTCTCTGGCACATGGGGATAGTGCTTGAGCCACTGCCACCCCGGGTCCTGGCACTGAGGACAGCTCAGCCCACCTCCACCAACGGGGCCCCACCCTCTGTGGCGGGGAGCAGACACCAGCACTTGTTCTCCACAGACAGGGAGATATCAAGGGGGAGGGGCTGAGTCAAGGTGGGGGTGCTGCTGTCGTGAAAGTCTCTCCACGTGGAAACATGAAGAGTGGGGATCAGCGCCCCTCCCCCACAGTCTGGAAACTTTTTAAAACACGAACAAGTATTGCATCTGAACTGATGAAATAGTAGTTTGTTGTACGGTTCTGTATAAACAGGCCTTTTAGGAAAGGAGGGCTTGAATCATAGAAATGCAAAAGGTGTTTTGGGTGGTGCCTGGGTGGCTCAGTGGGTTGGGTGTCCAACTCTTGATTTTGGCTCAGGTCATGATCTCAGGATCATGAGATCAAGCCCTGCGTCCGGCTCCGTCGGGCTCCGAGTTCGCCACAGAGTGTGCTTGTCTCTCTCTCTCTGTTCCTCCCCCTGCACTCACTCGCTCACTCGCTCTCTCCTCTCTCTCAAATAAATGAGTACATAAAATCTTTATAAAAAAAAAAAAATGCAAAAGGGGCGCCTGGGTGGCTCAGTCATTAAGCGTCTGCCTTCGGCTCAGGTCTGGGATCGAGCCCCGCATCGGGCTCCCTGCTCTGCGGGAGGCCTGCTTCTCCCTCTCCCACTCCCCCTGCTTGTGTTCCCCCTCTCGCTGTGTCTCTCTGTCAAATAAATAAATAAAATCTTTAAAAAAAAAATGCAAAAGATTTTTTGTGATTATAGAATTTATATGTTATCTGGGTTTTAGAGATTGGCATTTGATGCAGTATGATTTATTTCAGCAACGTGAAATCCTTCATGAGATTAAGAGAAGGAAAGAAGAGATAAAAGAAGAGAGAAAAAGAAAAGAAATGGCTAAGCAGGTACTCTATCAGTCTAAAATGTTTTTCTTTCCACTGATCATGTTTTCCTCTCCTGTGTTACTATCAGTAGTAAAGCTGGAAATGAAGCATTAAAAAAAAAAAAAAATCCCCGAATATCGTTCATTGTGTATTTCAGATTCCCCAAAGAGGATGCAAAATTTAGAGTTGTATGTTATCTGTAGATGACACAGGTTGATGGAATGACAGTAGTGTATCAGATGAGTTGAGGGAGAGCAGAGATGGAATTAACCCAGACTGGAATTCTTAGTATGTACTTGGAAAACACAACTATTTGTTCAACTGAAGAGTGAATGGAAATCATATGGATCTGCTGGAGATTTCTTTTTTTTTTTTTAATATTTTATTTATTTATTTGACAGAGAGATAGAGAGAAAGCACAAGCAGGCAGAGAGGCAGACAGAGGGAGAGGGAGAAGCAGACTCCCCACTGAGCAGGGAGCCCCATGTGGGGCTCGATCCCAGGACCCTGGGATCACGACCTGAGCCGAAGGCAGATGCTTAATCAACTGAGCCACCCAGGCGCCCCTCTGCTGGAGATTTCATTCAGTGATGGAAAAGAAGGATCCAACAGGGCAGGATTAAAAAAGCAGTGGTAGAAAAGATAAAGTCCTTTTTCCTGTATTTTTCCAGAGTCCAGCTCAGTCAAAACACCAGTTACCTGTGTTTGGAGAAATCCAGGGAAAATCTTACTCATTCTCTTTTGTAGAATTAATGGCATTTAACTTAAGGGCAACTCTGAGGGGTGGTGGGAGGAGGCACTGATGTAATAGTAAGCAGCACCTGGCTTAAAGCTTTGGTGTTTTTCCTGCCAGCTCTGTGACCTTGACAGTGACACTAAATGTGTCTTAAAATGGGACTGGTGATGCCTCCCTTCCCTCTCATATAGTTATTCCCACAGAGAAATGTCCTGCCCTCTGTGAAAGTACAGAGCCGTACACAAATGTAAGGTGATGTGACTGTTTCCACCAGCTCTGTCTTACTCTGATCCCACCCACTTGCCAGCCATCTGCTCCCTCCTCCAAAGCCTCCTCCCTCTGTTCACCGCCTCTTGCTTTTCTCCCTGACTTTCCACCCATCTTGTAAATTCTAAGCATTTTCATTTGTAAAATTCCCATTCTCTTCATACTGTAACCTGGTCTTCAGTTCTTGAAGCAGTACGTATCTGGACGTTAAGTTTTTAAAAGTTCAAGTTCATTACACTTGAAAGCATTCAGCTTAAAGAGAATTTGCACTCTCTACTGAATTAATGATTAGGTACCGTGATTGTCTCCGATTTATGACTTGTATCTAAAGTAGGTTTTACTTTTCTTTCTTCTAGGAGCGTTTAGAAATTGCTAGTTTGTCAAACCAAGATCAAAACTCTAGGAAAGACCCGGGAGGACACAGACCAGCTGCTGTTCTACATGGAGGCGCTCCCGACTTTGTGGGAAATGGTAAACATCGGACCAACTCCTCTGGAAGGTCGAGGTAAGTCCCTGGGATTTCTGATTTGTTTGGAAGGGTGAAGGTTGTAGAAGAGAGAAAACAACTTGTAGTGACATGTGATGGAATTTTCAGGGAATGGATTTAGTAACTTTTTCAAAGCCTGTAAATCTTAATGTATTGGCAATATAAAACAAAGTTTTCATTTGTTCTAGCTCATTCCAAGTATCTTTTTTTTTTTTTTAATTTTAAGTTTTTATTTTAATTCCAGTTAGTTAGCATACAGTGTTATATTAGTTTCAGGTGTGCAATACAGTGATTCACCAATTCCATACATCACCCAGTGCTCATCATGACAAATGCCCTCCTTAATCCCCATCACCTGTTTCACCCATCTCCCCACCCAACTCCCCTCTGGTAACCACCAGTTTGTTCTTTGTAGCTAAGATTCCTTTTCTTGATTTGTTCTCTTATTTTTTTCCCTTTGCTTCTTTGTTTTGTTTCCTAAGTTCCACATATGAGTGAAATCATATGGTTTATGTCTTTCTCTGACTTATTTCGCTAAGCATTATATTCTCTAGCTCCATCCATGTTGTTGAATGGCAAGATTTCATTCCTTTTTTATGGCTGAATAATTTTCCATTGTGTATGTATACCACATTTTCTTTATCCATTCATCAACTGATGGACACTTGGGCTGCTTACATATCTTAGCTGTTGTAAATAATGCTGCAATAAACATAGGGGTGCATGTGTCCCTTTGAATTAGTGTTCTTGTATTCTCTGCATAAATACCCAGTAGTGCGATTGCTGGATCATAACGTTGTTCTGTTTTTAACTTTTTAAGGAACCTCCATACTGTTTTCCACAGTGGCTGCACCAGTTTGCATTCCCACCAACAGTGCATGAGTGTTCATTTTTCTGCACATCCTCGCCAGCACTTGTTTCCTGTGTTGTTGATTTTAGCCATTCTGACAGATGTGAGGTGATATCTCATTGTGGTTTTGATTGGCGTTTCCCTGATGGTACATGATGAGCATCTTTTCATGTGTCTGTTGGCCATCTGTATGTCTTTGGAGAAATGTCTGTTCATGTCTTGTGCCCATTTTTTGATTGGATTATTCTTTTTGGGGGGTATTGAGTTGTAGAAGTTCTTTATATATTTTGGATACTCTTTATTGGATACGTCATTTGTAAATCTCTTCTCCCATTTAGGTAGTTGCCTTTTATTTAATTTTGTTGATTGTTTCCTTTGCTGTGCAGAAGCTTTTTATTTTTGTTGTAGTCCCAATAGTTTATCTTTTTAAAAATTATTTTATTTTATTTTATTTTTTATTTTTTGAATTTTGTTATTTATCTATCAGAGAGAGAGAGAGCACAAGCAGGGGGAGTGGCAGGCAGAGGGAGAAGCAGGCTCCCCGCTGAGCAAGGAGCCCGATGCAGGACTTGATCCCAGAGCCAAAGGCAGACACTTAACAGACTGAGCCACCCACGTGTCCCCCAATAGTTTATTTTTGCTTTTGTTTCCTTTGCCTCAGGAGACATGTCCAGAAAAATGTTGCTACGGATGATGTCAGAGAGCTTACTGCCTGTGAGCTCTCCTGTGATTTTTATGATTTCAGGAATCACATTTAGGTCTTTAATCCATTTTGAAATTATTTTTGTGTATGGTGTAAGAAAGTGGTCCAATTTCATTCTTTTGTGTGTAGCTGTCCAGTTTTCCTAACACCATTTTTTGAAGAGACTGTCTTCTTCCCTTTAGATATTCTTTCCTGCTTTGTCAAAGATTAATTGACCATATAATTATGGGTTTTGTTCTGGATTTTCTGTTCTGTTCTGTTGATTTATGTGTTTGTTTTTGTACCAGTACCATATTATTTTGATTACTACAGCTTTGTAATATAACTTATGATTATATTAATTGTGATGCCAACAACTCATTCCAGTTATCTTTAATTAAACTAGTTTTTTTTTTAAAGATTTTATTTATTTATTTGAGACAGAGAGAATGAGAGAGAGAGCACATGAGAGAGGGGAGGGCCAGAGGGAGAAGCAGACTCCCTGCCGAGCAGGGAGCCCAATGCGGGACTCGATCCCGGGACTCCAGGATCATGACCTGAGCCGAAGGCAGTCGCTTAACCAACTGAGCCACCCAGGCGCCCATAATTAAACTAGTTTTATAGCTCATTCCTCTTTGCAGTGGCCTATGACACTTTACAGTCTTGCTTCCAATGCCGTTCCATCTGACTTTTAATGATCTAACTATTGAGTAAGTGATTTTTAAAATTTTCTTCCATCAGAATCATCATCCAGTGAAATTTCACACTGTATGTGTTTTCAATCTATAACTCTATAGGTCCCACCACAGATATTCCAAAATGGGCACAGGTATAGAAGATCCTTTACATGAGAATGGGAACCCCAGTTTGCTGCCAGGGTGCCCCTCTCCATTACAGCTGAGGACAGTGGGCTTCCCCATTTTCAGAGGTATTCTGGGGTTGTTCCCTGTCATCAGATACCACATGAAAGATACTACCTCTTCTTCCACATCCTTTTCCACTAAAGACTGAAGCTTCTCTATTTGTTGTAACCCCCTGTGGGCACGAAGGAATTTTAGTGCAGAATCCATTTATGAGCAGATGGGTGATTAAGTAGTGTAGTTATTATAAATCAGCTTCTTTATGTGTTTATCTCTTGTGAGAACCTAAGCAGCACTTAAAACTAATACTTTCCTTCAGTGAAAAGAAACATTTTAGGTACCAACAAAAGACTTACATAAATTTTCGGGATATAGATTATTTATAAGAAAGAACCATTTCAGTTCTTTCCCTAATTACCTGTTTGTTATTTTGTTCCCTAATTATCTCCTTAAAAAGAAAAAATCACTTTAGAAGTAATTTTGGTATTGTTAACCACCTACTGTCAAGGTGGACTAAATGTTTTCTTGACTACTGTTTCTGGCGTCAATTCCATTTTAAGATTATAACTCCTTACACCAGTTTAGGGTATTTTTGCAACTGGGCTTCTAGTAGGCAACATAGTTGGAAGTTGTCAGAGTAATTCACTAGGAAGTATTTGTCAAATTCCTATTGTGTTAGAAACAGAAATCAATTAGTGCTAAGAAGTATTTCTGCCTATACAAAAAGCAATTTTTTTAGGTTTAAACATTTCCATTTTTGTGGCTGTTACTGGGTCTGAGATTAGACTTGCTTTTGAAATCAAAGATCATATTAGCAAGTTTATTCAAGAGAGGATGGGAAAATCTCTCCCCTTGACATAGGTAAAACAACTTTTATATAATGTTTGTGGAATAACATTTGTATGTCTTAGATAGAACAGTATTCCATGAGCATCCAGAAGAAATATGAAAAGAGATTGTTTTCATCTATTATTTGCCAAAATTGTTGCACATACCTGCATAGAACTCTGCCACTGTGTTGGCTACTGAGTAGGGAAGGAAATCTTTCTTTAAGAAAGTTTAGTTTAGTTGCTTTTTTGGTTACGAAACAGAAAGCCCTTGATGAACCAAAGTACTTCATGATATACTCTTTGATTCTTCTTCTTTGCTATTCATTGTCTCTTGTGGTTGGAAAGCCAAAGGAAATAAGCAAAGTGTTCCATTTTGTTCTTTCAGTTAGTGGATACATTTAGTAGAGTTGGTAGGGGTGACCTTGTCATCAATGTAGTCAAGAGGGCAGTATTTGAATTGGCTGTGACTAAAAGCAATAACATCTAGAACCATGTTCGTCCATTCATTCAATAGGTAGTGAGTGCCTACTAAATGCCAGACACTGTTCTGAATCCTGGGCATTCAGTAAACAAGATCAAGAAGGAGTCAGGCTTCATGGAGCTTATATTCTGGTTGGAGGAGACTGTCCATAAGCAAAGAAGAAAATGTCATCTAGTGATTAGTGCTCTACAGAGAATAAGAAGAGGCTATGGTGAGGAAAGGCTGGATGGCTACTTTAGATTGGGAGTTTGGAGGAAAGAGTACACAATTGGATCTTGAGTGGCTAGAGGAGAGTGGTTTTAGGTTGGGAGGGGGGGTACCAGAGCTGGATGATGAGAAGGAGCCAGCCAGAGCTGGAGGGCGGCTGGTGCAGAAGACGGGAGGCTGGTATTGGCTTGTCATGCACAAAGCTCATCAAACAATAGAACAGTGTGGCTAGAAGTAGCGGGCATGGGGCAAGCACGGGTAGGTCCCAGAGGGCTTTGTTGGCCAGGTCAGGAGTTCAGGTGTAATGAGAAGCTTTGGGGGGTTTTACGTAGGAATAAGATCTCATCGGATTCACAGTGCAGGAAGTTCTTCCTGGGTACAAGTAGAGAGTGGCTAGCCTGGGACCAATAGTAGAGGAGTGGTTTTCGCCTCTCACTCCATCCCTCCCTGTCCTCGTCCTCACCCTCAGTGTGTTGCAGTCACATTCATCTCTCATCCTTAGAGCACACCAGGCTCCTTCCCATCTCAGGGCCCCTGCTCATCCCTGCCTGGGATGCTGTCCCACTGGCACTTGGCATGGCTGGCTCCCTTTTACCTTCAGTTCTCCCCTCATATGTGACCTCAGAGACCCCATTTCCCTGCTTAGGCACCTCTTCCCCAATCCTGTTTTGTTTTTCTGCATAGCACTTAACCACTAGCTGAACATCTTCATTTGTTAGCTTTTTTAGTGTCTTTCTCCTTTCATGAGAGCCTAAGTTCACAAGAGCAAGGACCTCATCTGTGTTTTCATCAGGACCTGGAACAGGGCCTGGCAGGCACATAGTAGGTGCTCACTAAACATCTGATGAAGGGAGGGAAGAAGGGAGAGCCCATGGGAAGGAGGGCAGATACTGTCTTTTTGGCACTTTTAGAGTCTGCAGCCTCTTTAACCAGGGCAACTCTGCTTTTCTTTTTCTGTGGGTTATATAAAAAACCAGTAACAAAAGGTTTCTGTTGTTTAAAAAAAAAATGAGAGAACAGAAAACCATTCACTCTTCTAGTAGAAAGAAAGGCTTGATACTCAAGGGCCTGGTCTTTTTTTTTTTTGAAGATTTTATTTTTAAGCAGTCTCTCCACCCAACATGGGGCTCAAGCTCACAACCCCAAGACACGGAGAGTCGCACACTCCACTGATTGAGCCAACCTGGTGCCCTAGGGACCTGGCCCTTTGGCCCAGCTTTTCACTGATGAGTCATTGCTTTTGTGGAAGAACTTCATTTTCTGTATCCTTCAAGTTGTCTTTTTTTCCCCCTTGAAGGATTGACTTAAAAAAAAAAAATAGCATAAAACTAAACATGTTCAGGTATACAATTCAGTGTCAGATTGCCTTTTGTGAAGTACAGACACAGTCCTTCCCAGTCCCTGCCTTCTTCCCAGGGATAGTCTGCCTCATAAACAGGTACTTCAGATTTTTTAGGAGAAGCCAAGGAAAAAGAAAAAGTCTCTCTAAGCAGTTCATGGAAGAGAATTATTTCCCACAGATTCATAGCCGCCTTCTTTGCAGGTTACTAGGGTGTATTGTAGCCCAGAGTCTAGGAGACATCACCTGTCTCCACCATCAAACAACATTGGCTCATCTCCTAGCTTGTTTTCCTGATCCTAAAACCAGGTATGGTAACTGCTGGCTGTTCATCCTTACAGAGAACAGATTATGAAGTGTGTAAGACGTGGGATTCCCTCCATTTTCCCCAAAAAGCTAGGGAACTACTGAAGTATATAAAAGATGTGGGTAGGAGAGGAGGGGATCCTTGCTACATCTTTCCAAACCTCCTCTGTGATCCTCCATTGATCACTGTTCCTCTACTTGGCTCCATGAGGGCATAGACTAGTTCACCTCAACTTAAACAATATCGGGAATTCTTACTAACTTTCTGTCCACAAAGCTGCCCTGAGTTTCAAACCAAGGGATGAATAGCTAGAGTTTTCTGTGGCGTCCGGGTGAATTAGGCAGGAAGGTGAGACCGTCCTATCCCCCCCATATGTCTCAGGTGAGATTCTCCCTTTTCTATCCCATCCCAGTCATCTATACCCTTGGTTATGTTGGCAGAGCAGTCTTTTGGATGGGAGCCCAATTCTAAAGTCCCCCTTTGACAGATTGCCACCTCTCTTCTTGCTACTTGGCTTTTAAAAACAGTTACCTTTTCAGGGCACCTGGGTGGTGCAGTTGGTTAACTGTCCGACTCTTGGTTTTGGCTCAGGTCATGATCTCAGGCTTCTGGGATCAAGCCCTGCATCGGGCTCTGTGCTCAGCAAGGAGTCTGCTGGAGACTATCTCCCTCTCCCTCTGCTCCTCCCCTGCTTGCATTCTCTCTCTCTAAAATAAATAAAATTTAAAAAATAATAATATTTGGCAATCTTGTTTAAAACACCCTTTATCTTTGCGTACTGCCACAGCTATTTGGAAAAACTGATAGCATGGGTGATGTTCCTAATGATAACCACAACCCCTTGTGAACATTCCGTAATCTAGAATAGACCCTTGACAATGAGACCCGTGTTATTGCTGCTAGATTCCATTTGTTTACATTAGGATGGCTATTTCTTTTTTTCTTTTCTTTCTTTCCTTTTTTTTTTTTTTTTTTTTAAGAGAGGGAGTGGGGGAGGAACAGAGGGAGGAGGAGAGCGAGAGAATCTTAAGCAGGCTCCACTCCCAGTGCAGAGCCCAGCCTGAGGCTTAACCTCACAACCCAGAGATCATGATCTGAGCCAAAATCAAAAGTCCGATGCTTAACTGACTGAGCCACCCTGGCGCCCCCTGGGATGGCTGTTCAGAAGCTGTTTTACTCATGAGTGAGTTAGGTTCCTAAAGCTTGTTCTAATCCATTCAATTCTGGATGAGTCCAAAACAGACAATATGAGCACCCAGCATATATACATTTCTTGGGTGAAAACAGGGAAACATCGATGACATTGGATTTTGTTTCTTGATTCCTTCTCCTCAAACTTTGTGAGATTTACTTTTTATCCTTCAGAATGATTACTACTGTGAAACATTCTATTCTGTTTGTACCACGTTGGTTGTCTTCTTGATACTTTCACTTTTAAAATTCTCTTGATTTTTATTTCAGTCCTAATGATACATCTTTTCATACCAGAACTCTTAACATTCTCATTGTGTTTGTACTTAATAGTCGTGATACGGTGATTAATAGTCTAAAACACCGTTAAACCAAGCATTGACACACTATAAACAGCATAAAGATTACATAGGCTAAAATGTCTATTAACACCATCTTTTGGAGGGAATAGAGTGGATATAGAGGTGCTTTTGGATAATTTATGTTAATAAGCCTCCGTATCATTTTAAACCTTTGCTTTATGTTTTTCTCCATAAATTTTAGAGTGCTCTTGGTTTCACAAAGAGTTTTATTTTTATTTATTTTTTAAATCCCAATTTTCCAGGTTCTTTTTTTTTTTTTTTTTTTAAGTTTTTATTTATTTTTCTGACAGAGAGAGAGTGAGAGAGGGAACACAGGCAGGGGGAGTGGGAGAGGGAGAAGCAGGCTTTCCGCCGAGCAGGGAGCCCGATGCTCGGACCCTGGGATCATGACCTGAGCTGAAGGCAGACGCTTAATGACTGAAAAAGTGGGTGGGAGCACAGGATTGAGGAAGGGGAATGTGGACCTGGGAGAGAGCTATAGTCTGAGGGGCTGGAGCCTAGATGGAGGGTCATACTGAACGTTCAGGAGACAGGGTCTAGCTGATGGACCAAGATTACAGAGGAGATTGTAGGCAATGGAACTGAGGACAGGATCACTGTCCTTCAGAGTCTGGGAAAAAGAAAGAATGGTGCAGATGCCAAGAAATGTTATAGGTGGAATAGAAAGTGTGGGCTTCACTGCCCATTGCTTCATGTTAAGAGGGAAAGTAGAAGGCAGGATCATGCTTAGAGTGAAGGGGCTGCTTTCGAGAGATCTGTCCCTGTGCCTCATCAAAACATTTTGTACAGGTGTCCAATCCTGACCATCAGGAACTCTCTCCTTTGCCTCTTTCCCTACAACTTTTGCCAATTTATTCATTTATATTGTATTTATATTCATAATTCCCTGATTATTTTTGCATTATCATCTAGCTTCCCAGCTATTGCTTCTCACTCAGAAAAAAAGAAGAAAATGGGGAAGAGGGAAGGACAAGGTGGGCTTTGAGTGTTGTGGGGAAGTCATAGAGGGGAATGGCAGAGCATATCTACCAAAAACAAGTAGGACAGTGAATGAGAGCATGCAATGGTTGGGGGCCCAACTGGAGACTAGGAATTTGTAGTGCTCCAGAACCCCCATTTGCAGCTTTCTCCAGGTGTGCAAGTGTATGGGAATGCAGAAATGTGGGATCACGGTGGGACTGAGCTAAATCACTGCTATAGAACTTTTGTGATGATGGAAGTGTCCCCTATTGGTGCTGTCCAATAGAGTAGCCTCTAGTCACTTGTGGCTATTGAGTACTAAAATTTGGCTACTGACTGCTGTCGAAGAACTAAACTTTTAATTTCTTTTATTTTTTTTAAAGATTTTATTCATTTACTTGACAGAGAGAGACACAGCAAGAGAGGGAACACAAGCAGGGGGAGTGGGAGAGGGAGAAGAGCCTGCTTCTCCCTGCTGAGCAAGGAGCCTGATGTGGGGCTCGATCCCAGGACCCTGGGACCATGACCTGAGCCAAAAGCAGATGAGACGCTTAACCAGCTGAGCCACCCAGGTGCCCCTGAACTTTTCATTGCATTTTAGTTAAATCTAAATAGCCACATGTGGCTAGTAGCTCCCCTGTTGGACAGCACAGATACAGAGTTAGGGGTTTGTAGAGTTCATATGGAGAAGACCTCAGTGAAGTGAGGTGCTAACGATTCCATTAACACTTCAACTCAGTTCCTAGTAGAGATGGTGAATGGGCTAGTAAACAGGAGAAAATGGAACGGCAAGAATTTCCTGTGTTAATCTTAGGTTAAAAAAAAAAGTATCATTGTCCAAATTTGTTTTTAAGGCGAGAACGTCAGTATTCTATATGTAGTAGTGAAGATTCTCCTGGCTCTTGTGAAGTCCTGTATTTCTCTGTGGGGAGCCCTGATCAGCTCATGGTTTACAAAGGGAAGTGCATTGGTGAGTAAACTAGTTAAATTGATTTAAATTACTCAAACAAGAAAAGTTAATCATGAAGGAGTGGGGTAGATTGTCTGATGCAGGGAGGACTATTAAGTCGGTAAGTCATTCTGGTTCCCGTTACCTAATGACCAGAATGAGAAACTGCTCAGGTTTCCCCTTCAGTAAGATGGAAATAAAAACTTAACCTTTGGAAATACTGTTAGCTGAAAGATAATTTAAAATTTGTCATTATTATAATTAGTCAAGCTTTTTGAAACCAAAGTGGTCGAAATAGGAATCAGTAGAATTTTGCAGCATGCGCATCTATTGCTGATGAAATATGTGTAATAAAATGAGTTCTAATGCCTGTAATCTTTAATGACCAAGTCTGATTTTCTTACGTTGATATCCATCTGAATAGCATTTTCCTGCTTGGCATTCCTGACCAGGAAAACCACTTTATTTTCTCTATGTCTTATTTAGCAGTTTTGTCTACTAATGGCTGTTTGGAGTAAAGCTGGTTTAGCAATGGTGATTTGAATTGTTTATGTTAAAATCAAGTTTTCAATATCTACCTCTTTTGCCCTAAATGTATGTCTTTTATCAGCCATACAGATACAGCCACTAGTTGGTGTAGGGATCACTTGTATGTAGTGAATTCCAAAATTTAATTTTCAGTCCCATGAATATTCTTACCAAAACTAACAGCCAGATGATCTAAATTGAATCTACTTTCTTTTGGTGTCTTTTCCCATCCCCTTTAAGGAGATCCAAATTAGCAGGGGAGTTGCCGGGGAGCAGGCAGCAGATAAGAGGGAGAAGAAACTGAGTATCTGAATAGTCTATGAACTGGACACTTAACCTTGGCTGACAGAAAGCAACCTGAATGGTACAGGACCATGTGGACACACGGTGTGCCGTACTGAGACAAAGCAGCCATTTAAACAGGCTCACAACCCCGGACCTGAGACTGTCCTTGACTCAGGCATTTCAGACTCCTGAATTGGCAACATAAAACTCACTACGTTCAGTAACATGGGGAAACCAGGAAGGCAAATTAATCCAGCTGCTTTGTACCTTCCCTCGGTCTCATATCCCCACTGGTATGCAAAACCATCAAGTAAATGACTTACTTTGCTTTCTCACAACAGGTCTGATTTTTAAAATATGTCCTGATTTTCTACAAAATGTTTTTATAAAAGATGAACTAATTAACATTTGTTTTCCAACTTAAAGCTGTTACAGAAAGAGAGAAAGCTGATGGATAAAGCACTTACAGAGACTATCTGTACAAATGATCATTAGCATATAATAGAGTCTCAGTCAGAAATCTTCTGGTAACGTACTTCCTCTAACCTCATTGCAGTGTGTTCTTTTGTCCCTTTTATTACCCCCCTCACAAAAAAGTGACAAGAGGAGGGTGATGATAACAAAGCTACAATACAAAAACAACCCTCCAGTCAGCAATTAGGAGATACCCACCCGGTTCCAATTAAGGAGACACATATTGCAAGACATTGTACTATGTAATGCACACATTTAATTAGGCTTTCTGTAAATAACATCACATTCCATCCCATAAACATTAAAATCAAGTGTCTCCCCTTGTGTAGTACTTAGACCCCATATTCCACAGGTTGCTGCCTTTGGTTGTCGAATTTTCACACATCAAGGTTTTTTCCCCTTAGGCTAAGAATGCCAGGAATTTGTAACTCACGTTAACAGATCATTTTAATTAAAATTTCTTAAATTGCCAGCATTTCTATGAGGTTAAAAACTGCTTTTCAGTTAAAAAGTCTAGGTGAGCTAATTCAGCCATATTTCTCCAACGTATTTTTGCTAAGACCACTCTGTCTTATAAATACAGGTTATGTCTCATTTTTTTTTTTTTTAAAGAATTTATGTATTTATTTGACAGAGAGATAGAGAGAGAGCACAAGTAGGCAGAGAGGCAGACAGAGGGAGAGGGAGAAGCAGGCTCCCCGCTGAGCAGGGAGCCCGATGCGGGGCTCGATCCCAGGACCCTGGGATCATGACCTGAGCCGAAGGCAGCCGCTTAACCGACTGAGCCACCCAGGCGCCCCTACATTTCATTTTTAAATGGAAAAAAATAATTACCGTTATTTCTTTAGAACATTTTTTTGTTATGAAGCCAATGTAGCATCATGGAAAACTGTTACTTATATATTAAGAGAAAAAGACAAAATACTGTATAAAAGTGGTTCTCATTTGGGGGCAGTTTTGTTCCCTGGGGGACGTTTGTGGATGTGCAGACATATTTTCCGTGGTTAAGACGAGGGTAGGGGTGCTCCTGGCATCCAGTGGGTAGAGACCAGGGATGCCGCTAAACGTCCTGCAGTGCACAAGACAGCCCTTTTCAACAAAAGATTTTAGAGTAATTGACACTAGCATCAAGGGTGAGAAGCCCTGTTTTCTTGCTATGATTTGGTAAATTAGAATCAAAGAGTAGAGGGACCTGAAAGAGAAAACAAAATGGTGATATTATGGGTGATATTTTTCTCCATTTCCAATTTTTTGGTAATTTTCTATCATAGTCTTTAATGAAAATTGGTGTTACAGAAATTTTACTCTCCCAAGTACAAGTGGAAATCATATGCCTATCACTAAATAAATGTGTCTTTCTAGCTTTAAATTTAAACTGTCATTTCTGGGTCCTTCTCCCAAACTATTGGCCAGTTTGTATTTGCTGAACATACTCAGATTTTGTAGTAAGAAGATCATTGATATATTCATATTTCCAAATTATTAAAACTTGTTTTTAATACTAATCTACATTGATGGAATAATCTTGATGGAGTGCTCCCATTTCCAAATTCCTTCACCTTAGTTGGTATTTAGCTCCGTGAGGGTAGGCATCATCATCAGGAGTGTACCGGTTATGAAAGTAATATTGTGAATAATGGCTGGTAGAGGAAAACACTGATCTGAGACTAAAATCTCATGGTTGATTGTTGTCCCTTTATAAAAATTAATGTTTAAGGGTTCAGAATAAAAAAAAAAAAGGGTTCAGAATATGTTGTCAAATATTAAAAATTTGGTCACAAGGGGCGCCTGGGTGGCTCATTCGTTAGGCGTCTGCCTTCGGCTCGGGTCATAGTCCCAGAGTCCTGGGATCGAACTCCGCATCTTCTCCCTGCTCAGTGGGAAGCCTGCTTCTCCCTCTCCCCCTCCCCCTGCTTGTGTTCCCTCTCTCACTGTGTCTCTCTCTGTCAAATAAATAAATAAAAATTAAAAAAAAAATTTGGTCACAAAAGAGCATGTATTACATGCAGTCATATTTTTTATAGGTAGCGTATGGTATCGACTGTTGAATGAATGTGTGAAGATACAGCCCCTCTTTCTTTACCCCCACAGAAAATAGACCAGTGAGATTTCATTATATTTTCTTTCAATGTGCAGGAAGTGATGAGCCGCTTGGAAAATTAGTTTACAATGCTTTGGAAACGGCCACTGGCAATTTTGTCTTGTTGCATGAGTGGGTCCTTCGATGGCAGAAAAAAATGGGTCTGTTCCTTACCAGTCAAGAGAAGGAGAAGATTGATAAGTGCAAAAAGCAGGTGGGCATCCGAGGTGGCCCTTGAGCAGAGGCCCCACCTCGAACTTGATGAGATGACAGAACGAAAGAGCTGTGCCTTTGATTGGCTAGCAAAGATGATCCGGGGGGCACCTGGGTGGCTCAGATGGTTGAGTGTCTGCCTTCGGCTCAGGTCATGATCCCAGGGTCCTGGGATCGAGCCCCGCATCGGGCTCCCTGCTCAGCGGGGGGCCTGCTTCTCCCCTTCCCTCTACTTCTCCCCCTGCTCATATTCTCTCTCTCTTTCTGTGTCTCTGTATCTTGAATGAATAAATAAAAAAAAACTTAAAAAAAAAAAAAAAAAGATGATCCAGAATGGTATGAGATCTGTTTAACCAGAGGGGATGGTGGGGGACCCGCCCTCTTCTCCAAGTTTCTCAGCCCCTTGCTGCCCCTTTCACAACACTCACAAAACACGGTCAGACTTTGTTGTCTGCACGTGTTATGGCATTAATAGCCGTCCCCAGCTGGGGCTAAATAGCTTCATTCTCGTGCTTTCTGCAATCTTTTGAAATCTTTGCATCAAAACTGAATTTTAGGGGACTAGACAGTTTGAACGTTAATTTATAATTCTGAGCTTAAGGAGAACATTTAACATTGCATATCGCACAGTTACATCATAAAGAGGTTACAAAACAGTAGGAAAGCATTGTGTTTAGACATGTGTATTTATGATGAAAAAACTGGAAGTAAAGGCACTGAAATCATAATGGTTGTCTTTTGGTAGTGACCATATAGGTAATTTGTGCGGTTTCTTCTTTTGTGTTAGTACTTACTAAAAAGGTTGACGTTGATGCTTTATAATCAGAAAGACTTTTTTTTAAAAACTTTTTAAAATTATTATTATTTTTTTAAAGATTTTATTTATTTATTTGAGAGAGAGAGAATGAGAGCGAGCACATGAGAGGGGGGAGGGTCAGAGGGAGAAGCAGACTCCCTGCCGAGCAGGGAGCCTGATGTGGGACTCGATCCAGGGACTCCAGGATCATGACCTGAGCCGAAGGCAGTCGCCCAACCAACTGAGCCACCCAGGCGCCCCTAAAATTATTTTTAAGTAATTCCTACACCCAACGTGGAGCTTGAACCCAAAACCCCCAAATCAAGACTACATGCTGTGCCGACTGAGCCAGCCAGGCAGCCTGATCAGGAAACGTTTTTTTAAAAATTAATATTTTTTTTTTCCCTTTTTTTCTGCTGGCCTTATGGCAAGAGAAATTGCTTTTAAAAGCTGTTCACCTGAGCACCTGGGTAGCTCAGTGGGTTAAGTGTCTGACTCTTAGTCTCAGGTCTTGATTTCAGGGTCTTGAGTTCAAGCCCCATATTGGGCTCCGTGCTGAGCATGGAGCCTATTTAAAAAAATAGAGAAAACTGGTTAATTTTGGGGCGCCTGGGTGGCTCAGTCAGTTAAGTGTCTGCCTTCTGCTCAGGTCATAATCCTGGGGCCCTGGCATTGAGCCCCGCATTGGGCTCCCTGCTCATTGGGGAGTCTGCTTCTCCTTCTCCCTCTGCTGCTCCCCCTGCTTGTGCTCTCTTGCACACTCCCTCTCTCCCAAATAAATAAAATCTTTAAAAAAAAAAAGCTGTTCACTAATTTTATAGTATTTGTACACTAGATTTTGAGATCACAGAAGTGGAGAATTAATTAAATTGCTTTCATCTTTATGAACTGTTAGGTTGGCCTTATAATTTAGGGGAGGTTATAGTTCAGAACATATTCCTTCTCCTTTGAAAGTACATTTTCTATTAAATATTTTGTTTTTTTCTATTAAATATTTTACCTTTGAAATGAAATACCAGTTAATGCTGATCAATGCAATATTATCTTAGTGGTGTTTTTCCTTATCAGATTCAAGGGGCAGAAACGGAATTCAGCTCACTGGTAAAATTGAGCCATCCAAATGTAGTACGCTACTTTGCAATGAATCTCAAAGAGCATGATGACTCCATCGTGGTGGACATTTTATCAGAGCACATCAATGGTGTCTCCCTCGCTGCACACCTGAGCCACTCAGGCCCCATCCCCGTGCATCAGCTCCGCAGGTACACAGCCCAGCTCTTGTCGGGCCTTGAGTATTTGCACAGCAATGATGTGGTACACAAGGTGCTGCGTGCATCAAATATCCTGGTGGATGCAGACGGCAATGTCAAGATCACGGACTACAGCATTTCTAAGCGCCTAGCAGACATTTGCAAGGAGGACGTGTTTGAACAAAGCCGAGTTAGCTTTAGTGACAGTGCCCTGCCTTATAAAACGGGCAAGAAAGGGGATGTTTGGTGTCTTGGCCTTCTGCTGCTCTTCCTCAGCCAAGGACAAGAATGTGGAGAGTACCCCGTGACCATCCCTCGTGACTTACCAGCTGACTTTCAAGATTTTCTGAAGAAGTGAGTATCATTGAGATTCTCTCTGATTGCACTTTACTCCTGAACTTTTTTTTTTTTTTAAGATTTTATTTATTTGAAAGAGAGAGGGAGGGAGCATGAGCAGGGGGAGGGGCAGAAGGAGAGACAGATTCCCTGCTAAGTGTGATCGCAGGACCCCGAGATCATGACCTGAGCCCGAGGCAGATGCTTAACCAACTGAGCCACCCAGGCGCCCCTACTCCTGAACTTGTAATTGTGCTTGAATGTGCTCAGCATCTAAGTGATGTGTTTAAGATGAAAAGCGAGGAACAGGATTGGAGTTTATTCTTTGTTCTTCCAACCCTTTCTTAGCCGCATAGGTTCTGATTTCTTGCTTACCATTTTCATTCCCTTCTTGCACATTCTCCTAAATTCACTTGGGCTTCGTAGTAGATTTTCAGACTGCTTTTGGGGAGTGCCTGGTATATCTAGGAAGTTAACAGGGAGAAATGCCCCAGGTATTCCAAATGGAAGACCGTCTCTATCTACCTCAGCTGCTGGCCCCTAAGGGGTCAAAGACAAGGCCTCCTATTTAAAAACAGCGTTAGGAGAATCACAATTCTCCCCCTTCTTAACCGTTCTTCATTAACAATGTCTCATTCAGCCAGGTGATCGAGTGCAGTGACTTCCTCGCACGAGCCATAGGATTTTCGACACCTGTAAATTCCAGGTGCACATTTCATTGCAGAGCCAAGTCTGACTGCTTTGAGAGAATCCTTATGAAAGGTTCACCTAGGCCTAAAGTTTTTGTCCAGGTCCTTCCCTTCAGTGCTTTTCAGCTTAGCCCTGCCTCTCAGCCCTGTCCAAGCCAGACCGAGGTTCTCTTAGTTTCTCTGTTAAACGAGAAATAAGATCCCTTCACTGTGGGTTTTTCCAGGCACACCCCTGGTCCAGCTTTCCTGTGGAAGTTGAGCTGGCCTGGTTTCTTCCCTTCCCAGCACTCTGTCTTGTTTCTCACTTTATTTCTTTTTCCCAGCCATTCACTTTTATCCACTTCCTACATTATCTACATCCTACAAATGAAAGTAACTGTACTTCTGTTTAAATAAGATAGTTTCTGTGTAAAACTGAAGCAGACATGATGTACAGTCATGGAAAGAGGCCAACTTTGATTCTTTATAAACTGTGTTCTCCAAGTATATAAACATCTTAAGATTTCTAAAGAAATCTTTTGCAATTTCTCTTAAATGCAATAGAACTTGAAAATATTTATTTAAATGCACCCTGAGGATGAGGTTGGCTAAAAGGACATCAATGGAAATATGGTGACAGAACCATTGATAGACTCATTTCATTCTTCAAAATGTCACCTTTTGCTTTCGGCCCTTTATGGGTCAAGGGTAATTGAGCAAATAGCATTATGTATTTTTTAAAAAACAACACTGGGAAGTTTATGTGCAACGTATCTCTCACATTTAACAGCAAAATGACAGACTCAGTAGCTAAAACTTTCCTAGTTTTCTTCTTAGAGAATCGCTCAACACTCTAAGCGTATTGAACTTGAGATCAGCACTATTTCGTACTCTGTTTAACATGGTTGTTCTTGAGATTTTTGTGTGTATTCCTCTCATCCTAGATTGGTTTGATGGACGACTTGGTGAAGGAGGAGCCCGCACAGTATTATTTTACTTCCTTTGCTGTCCAGCCTCAGTTAAAAAAAAAAGAAAGAAAACCATTCACGAACAACATAAGCGTAACAACATTTCATTTGTAGTTGTCTTTTTACTTCTTGGTGAATATCCTCTGGAGAAAGATTTTGCTTCATATCAGTCTCCGATAGGAAAGAGCCCAGTCTGGAGCCAGACAGCTGGATCCAGGTCCCACCTTTACCTCTTCCTCACTGAGTACTTAAACTCTCTACCTTGAGGTTTGTCCTTGTAAAATGGATCATTTTGATTTAATAATTTCATTTAGTGGTTTAATAATAAGAGCACTGCCTACCTCCCGAGGTGGCTGTGAGGATTAAGTGAGCTCACTCACACCTGTAAAGTGGCCTGTGGTGAGGCAGTGTTGGGTCGCACTGGCATCCTCCGTAGAGAGGACAGTGCATCTGACGGGGAAGGTTCCAGGCATTTCATCCCTTTTCAGAGCTGGATGTAACATTTGCCTCTGCTGCTTAGAGCTACTCTGGTGCCAAGATGATGGGCTCGGAAAATTTCATCTTTTTAACTGAGATCCTGGTGGCTTATAAAATTTTCTCTTAAAGATACAATTCAGTCTAGGTAGGTTTTTTTTTTTTTAAAGATTTTATTTATTTATTTGAGACAGAGAGAATGAGAGAGAGAGAGCACATGAGAGGGGGGAGGGTCAGAGGGAGAAGCAGGCTCCCTGCCGAGCACAGAGCCCGATGCGGGACTCGATCCAGGGACCCCAGGATCATGACCTGAGCCGAAGGCAGTCGCTTAACCAACTGAGCCACCCAGGCGCCCCAGTCTAGGTAGGTTTTAAAATTTTCTTGATTACTGTCGCAGTTGAGTTATGGTGACAGTGGACTTCAGAAACCCAACAGGATGTGTATACGGATGTTCATTGCAGCGTTGTTTTGTACAAGTGAAAAACTGGAAATAATCTAAATGACCAACAATAGGAGAATGTGTATATAATGTGAGTAAGTTCTGGTAAGCTCAAAGAGATCTTGAAGTACTGGGCTTAGAAAGATCTCTAAGACACATGGTGTAATAACTGTGATTTATAATAAATATATTTGGTCTTCACCCCTGTTTCAAGCACAGAGCTTTTTTTTTTGGCTTGGAAACTTGAGGCCAATAAAAACCCCAATGCCTTCTTTTTTTTTTTCTTTTTTCTTTTTAAGTTTTTATTTAAATTCCAGTTAGTTAACATATAGTGTAGTATTGGCTTCAGGTATAGAATTTACTGATTCATCGCTTATATGTAACACCCAGTGGTCATCACAAGTGCCCTCCTTAATACCCATCATCCATTTAGCCCATCCCCCACACACCCCCTTCACCCCTCAGTTTGTTCTCTATCTGCTATTCTTACTAACGTTTTGCAGTTGACATAACTGAGACACAGACTTAATGACGCTTTGTCATGTGCCTGGCCAGCACCGAGCTCTTAAAACCATTCCCTCTTTTTATGTTAATGAGGTGAGTTTTGGAACTCATCTGAGGAACAGGGCTGGTTGCCTGGAGAGCTGACATGAGACCCATGAATAGAGAGGAGCTGGAACTTCCAGTCCCACTTCCCAACCTGTGGGGTGAAGAGAAGGGCTGGACATTGAATCGATCACCAGTAGCCAGTGATTTAATCAACCATGCCTATATAATGAAGCCTCCATAAAAACCCAGAAGGATGGAGTTTGGCGAGCTTCCAGTTGGTGAACACATAGAGATGCTGCATTTCTCTGCAGGAACAGGTGGCTGTTCCTGAGCTGTATTCTTTCATACGAAACTGGTAATCTAGTAAAAAAAAAAAAATGTTCCTTTGAGTTCTGTGAAGCACTGTAGCAGACCAGTTGAACCCAAGGAGGGGGTTGTTGGAATCTTTGGTCTCTAGCTGGTTGGTTGAAAGCAAGGTTGCGATTGGCATCTTCAAGGGGTTGGGGGGCAGTCTTAAAGGAATGAGCCCTCAACCTGTGGGATCTGATGCTATCTCCAGGTAGGTAGTGTCAGAATTGAGTTGAATTGTAGGATACCCACCCAGCTGGCGTTCGAGAATTGCTTGGTGGCCCCCCTCCCCCACAGCCCTCCACCAGTGGAATTGTGTATAGAACCTTTTACATGAGCAAATGAAAAAAGCAAGTTGAGGATAATATAAGATGATGTCATAAAAAAATATATATCCACAATATATCCACAAAACAAAACTATCTTTTATACGACTGTGTTAAATGCGTAAAACAAGTCTGGAATGACAGACACTAAAGGAGAGGAGAGGAATTGGAGAGAGATGGGGATTTAGTCAAAGACTTTATCATAATCAGTAATGTTTTAATATTTGTACTTTTTTTGTTTTACTGATGTAATTAAAAATAATCTTAAATTTAGGGGAAAAAACCAGTATCTTACACAAATGCTTTTATTGTGATCTTGTCCTTTTCAAGGTATGAAATTAGGAGTGCTTTGCATTTTAGTGCTGACATAAAAAAATATGTTACCCTTTAAGGTAGTTACTGCCACCACTTTATAGCTACAGGTGATAAGTACAGAATTCACAATGATGGTTGGCTTTTTTTTTTTTTTATGTTATGTTAGTCACCATACAGTACATCATTAGTTGTTTTTTTTTTTAAGATTTTATTTATTTATTTGACAGAGGGAGACACAGCGAGAGAGGGAACACAAGCAGGGGGAGTGGGAGAGGGAGAGGGAGAAGCAGAAGCAGGCTTCCCGCTGAGCAGGGAGCCCGATGCGGGACTCGATCCCAGGACCCTGGGATCATGAACTGAGCCAGAAGGCAGACGCTTAACCACTGAGCCACCCAGGCGCCTCACATCATTAGTTTTTGATGTAGTGTTCCATGATTCATTGTTTGCGTATAACACCCAGTGCTCCATTCAATACGTGCCCTCTTTAATACCCATCAGCAGGCTAACCCCCCCCCCCAAAACCCTCAGTTTGTTTGTCTGTCTGTGTGAGTCCATAGTCTC
Source organism: Mirounga angustirostris (assembly GCF_029215605.1). NCBI lineage: Eukaryota > Metazoa > Chordata > Mammalia > Carnivora > Phocidae > Mirounga > Mirounga angustirostris. The sequence continues at coordinate 63,235,686 of NW_026991717.1, read as the reverse complement.
TCATGGCTCGTCTCCCACTCTGATTTCCTCCTTTATTTTTCCCTTCCTTCTTCTATTGTCCTCCATGCTATTCTTTATGTTCCACAAATAAGTGAAAGTTGGTTGGTTCTTTTAAATTCATTGTTGGTAATTAGGGTCAGGTGCCACCAAGTGGTGCTACTTGGGTCATTGTCATAAAAATCAAAGAGTTTATATTAGTTAGAACAGTGTGGTTCTCAGAAACCACCTGGACAGCAGGGTAAAGCACAGATTACTGCCCAAACCACCAAAGTTGCTGATTTACTAGGACAGGGTTAGAACAGAATTTGTAACAAATTCCCAGGTCATACTGGTACTGATGCTCCTGGTCAGGGACCCCACCTTAAGAACCACTGGGTTAAAGGTATGGCTTGTCTTCACTAAAGAACAAAAAAGACTTACACTTATTAGAAACAAGGTTCTAGGAATGAGAATGAAAAGAAGTATATGGTAAAATGTGGGACTTTTTAAAAAGTAGTCTGTAACTGTTACCAAGTTACATCATACCATGAACAGGCTTCATCCAAAGTTTGTCATATTGGGCCCCCACGCTGCATCAGCCATCAGATTTGCTTTTCTTTTGGAAAGCTTTGGTTTTCACTGGTCCCTGGAGAAGCTTAGTGTAGGATGGCAAGTCACTGAACTATTTAGTGGGCGTGAAAATTTGTAACTTGTGCTATCTTAAACCCATGAAAAAAAATTCTTCCATGAGGTAAGTCTTCCTAGAGACTATATATTTTTTGTCTTTTTTTTAAAGATTTTATTTATTTATTTGACGGACACAGCGAGAGTGGGAACACAAGCAGGAGGAGTGGTAGAGGGAGAAGCAGGCCTCCGCCGAGCAGGAAGCCTGATGCGGGGCTCGATTCCAGGAACCTCGGATCATGACCCGAGCAGAAGGCAGACATTTAATGACTGAGCCACCCAGGCGCTGCAGAGACTATATATTTTTTGATTCCCCACTTACACCCAGCCTGGTGTTCAGCGTGTTTTCACTTAAGAGTGCATTTGGGTCCATAAACAACATGAGTTCTCTAATGTGTATTTACCTTAAAATAGACCCATAAATAAAAAATAAACCCTTTGATTAACAAGATCAGTGATCATTTTCTGTGTCGCTGAGATTCTCTCTTCCCTCTCACTGAGGTGTGTTTGCTTGGATGACAAGGAAAGATGGAATGCCCAGCAATTGCTGAAACACAGCTTTATCAGTCCGCAGCCAAAAATGTCTTTATTGGAACAAAGTCCTGAAGGTGAGTCTGTTACCACTCTTTTCTTGAAAGCCTGTTTGACATAAATTATTTTTAAAGAACGCAGAAGCCTAAGGCTGGAACAGACTGCCTGGATCATTTTTTTATCTATTTTATGCTGAGCTGCACATAAATCCATTCATTGCATGTGTACCGTGTGCACAGAACTGTTTTGCCGTCCTGGTTTCCCCAGCCTCGATGGTTGGAGTGTTCGTTGGGGTAGCCTCTCTTAGTGTCAGGTACCCTTCTGGTCCCGTCACCTTACTGCCACGGAAGTAGATTTCCCTGTTGCTGCTCAAGGAACAGATTAAGGAACCTCAGTAGAGCTGGGGATGGGTCAGGAGACCCAGGTTCGGGTTCTGGCTCTATCGAGTAGTCATTCCTTTACTGTGGGTGTGTGTGTCTGTGTGTGTGTGTGTCTGTCTGTGTGTGGTCCGTGTGTGTGTGTGTGTGTGTGTGTGTCTCTCTGACTTAGCCCCGCCCATAACCTGGGTATATTCTACCTACTTGAAGAAGAATGAGGTGGAGAAAAGTGTTGAAGGGTCCGTGCCAGGGAAGAGGTCCTTGTTCAAACTACGGGTTGGGTCCTCTTCTTCCAGCCCTGGCTTTGCTGTTGGGTTTTGCATCTCTCACTATTTTTCTTTTTCTTTTTTTTTTTTTTTTTTTTTAAAGATTTTATTTATTTATTTGAGACAGAGAGAATGAGAGACAGAGAGCATGAGAGGGAGGAGGGTCAGAGGGAGAAGCAGACTCCCTGCCGAGCAGGGAGCCCGATGCGGGACTCGATCCCGGGACTCCAGGATCATGACCTGAGCCGAAGGCAGTCGCTTAACCAACTGAGCCACCCAGGCGCCCTTCTCACTATTTTTCTGATGCCTTGTTTGCCTCTCCCATTTTGTTTTATCTCAGATTCTGGAGGACAAGATTATGTTGAGACTGTTATTCCTAGTAAACAGCTACCCAGTGCCGCATTCTTCAGTGAGACACAGAGACCGTTTTCCCGGTATTTCATTGAGTTTGAAGAATTACAGCTTCTCGGCAAAGGAGCCTTCGGAGCGGTCATCAAGGTGTGCTGTGGAGTTGTGCCCAGGCCCCTCCGAGTTCCTTCTTGGTTCCCTTTCCGCAGACTTAGGGAGCTCTTTTTTGAGAGTGGGGAGAGAAGTAAATATGCCCATTTGAAACTATGATCTTCGTCGCCTTCGCAGAGTTAAAGGCTTTACTTAAAGTCGCAGTGGACACATTAAGAACGCATCATTTCCTCCTCCTTGCTTGATACAGTGCATTAACGAGAAAACCACATGATTCTCCCAGGGCTTAAGTGGAGCCAGGCCCTCTACGTCAAGACCATTTTGCTGTGCTGTGGTTCAGAAAGAAAATTGTCCTTTTGGTCCCATTTGCTTGTAGAGGTGCTGTGGATAAAAGGGCTGCGAGGTTAGAGCTGAGGTGGAATTCACTGGGAAATGGCTCCAAATGGTCTCAGTAGCTTTCACTTTCCAGCTGTTACTGAGAAAGAAAATCAGTGGTGCGTTATGAAGGTGTGCTTTTCTTAGGTTTTCTCTTCTGCTTTCTGGTCTATTTGGGTGACTTGTGATTACCTGCCCTTTGAGAAGGAGATTTCAGCTGTTCTTGTGTAATTTAAGTATTTTGACTTTAGGAGGCCCAGGCTAATATTGTTGATTAAATCCATATAAGACATGTTACCTTTCACAGAATAGAATGGCCCACCATCAAGAGGGCATTTATGCCTGTTGAGGATTCTGAGAGTGTTATTAGGAAGGGTTACTGGTATTACTGTGGAAGGTCTTTTACAACAACCCCCAAAATAAAAAGGTTTTCTGTGGTAATCAGGGACAGAAAGACAATCTTAAGCTTCCCAAAAGGAAGTTAGAGGATCATGGAAAATTTTCAACTTTCTTCATGCAAGTGTAGACATTATAGTTAGGTGGTTAAATAGACCTACTGTGGCAGATATCTTGATTGGGTAATCCCAGTGCTGTTCAGGGGAGTGGGTGATTGATGTATGTATTATTCCTTTAACTCTCGCCGTAATTTTGATCAGGTCCTTTAACTTGTTTGTATTTTCAATTCTTGAACGTGAGACATTATCAAACTCCCATTTCCTTACAAGTACTTAAAAATGATGAGTAGGCTCATATAATGAAAACGTCTAGTAATTTAAGTTCCTAAGTTCTCTTGTGGTTTTTCCCTCTGAGAGGCCACAGCCCTCACATTCCATCTCTCTTTCCGGGTTAGGGTAGGGCATTCTGTTCAGTCATCTGGCATTTCATGAGCAGTTGGCCCCATTATGGTTCAGGTACCTTTCCACTGTAATAAGTGAATCCCTGGGAGTTTGCAGTGTAGTGAGCTCCACACCCCGGTCAATGACTCCAGGCATTCGTGATGTGTTCTGAGACTCAAGGTCGAAGACAGTGCCAAGACTTAACCACTGTTTCCTACTCTATTAATGTTGTAGCAGTAAAAGAACACGGGCCATAGCTTTTTGGAGCATGTTCCATATTTCAGGTTCTGTGCCAGGTGGCTCACAAACCTTGTCTTTCAGTTTCAGGACATTGTTACGAAATAAGTATTATCCCCATTTTTCAGATGAGGGAACTGACCTTCAGAGAAGTCACATAATTTGTATGAGGTTACCTACATGCAGTAAGAGATAAATCAGCATTCATACCTATATCTGTTCTACTCAAAAGCATGGTTTTTTGCCACTTTCCACACAAAGGTAATCTGAAACTCAATTTTATAGTAGTCCTTTCTCATTCTAATTGAAACCTATGAGAATGATGCTTTATTTTGTATTTTGTAATCAACTAGTTCCTCCCTCTGCCCATGGGAGTTGTTCCTTTTCATCACCTCATTTGACCTGCATATTGGGTCCAGAATGTTCTCATGAGCAGAATTTTGTAAAAGTTAACTTCAGTCAACCCAGTGGCATCCTGTGACTGCCCAGGAGAAAGGGTCTCTGTGCAGGTTGTGGAGTCTTTGAAACTTTCTCTTGTATTTTACTTGTCTTTATTTTATTGTGTTCTTAATCACATTATTCTGGTCTTAAAACATATCATCAGTTATAAATCTTAGTAACAAACATCTTAGTACAAACAAAATCAGTGGGCAGTAATTGTGTTGATACCAGTCTCGTTTTACTGAGCCCGTTGCTCAGTGAGGCCTTGGTCATAAGTGGTTTACTCACCTCACGCATTTTATCCTAAAGTCTGTCACCTCTGAGGTGAGGGGAGTGGTGTACATGCAGATGAGAAAATGGAGTTTCAAGGAAATTAAATCATTTGCCCAAGTTTACACTGCTTGATAAGTCCGGAATTAGAAATTGTATTCAGATTAACATTTTTGGAATTTAATTTGTGTTTAGTGACTTGAAGTGTAAAAAAAAAAAAAAAAAGCTTGGAGAGAAACTAAAGTTCTGAAACCTCATATTGACTTTAGAAAATAATTAGTATTTTTTTTTTAAGATTTATTTATTTGATATAGAGGGAGAGACCGTGAGCATGAGCAGGAGGGGCAGAAGGAGAGGGAGAGAGAAGCTCAAGTAGACTCCCTGCTGAGCACAGAGCCAACACAGGGCTGGATCTCATGACCCTGAGACCATGCCCTGAGCCGAAACCAAGAGTCCTCACTTAAGGAATGTACCACCCAGGTGCCCCCAAAATAATTAGTTTTTTTTTTTTTTAAAGATTTTATTTATTTGACAGAGAGAGAGACAGTGAGAGAGGGAACACAAGCAGGGGGAGTGGGAGAGGGAGAAGCAGGCTTCCAGCGGAGCGGGGAGCCCGATGCGGGGCTCGATCCCAGGACTCTGGGATCATGACCTGAGCCGAAGGCAGACGCTTAACGGCTGAGCCACCCAGGCGCCCAGATAATTAGTATTTTTTAAACAGGGTTAAAATAATAATTTCTTAGAATTGAGATATCAGGTGTGATACTGGAAAAGCAGGAATGTAATTGTCGGTAAAATTAATGATTAAAATGGAGGTCATGTTTTCTCCAGGTCTCTTGTTAAACTAAATATAGGTGTCGTTTGGGGTGAGATGTTTCCTACAGATTTCGGCAGTCAAGACTTTATCCAGTGTAAGAAGTCGAACTGTGTGGCTCTGGACTATAGCTGTTGCTTCTCACTGAGAACTCTGGGCTCCCCTTGGGAGGGCATGGGGTGACAGGCTACAAATGCTGGTCTGCGAGGCTCCCAGTGGCTGACGGGCACCGGGTTCCTTCCCCTCCCCTCCCCGCGGCAGGTGCAGAACAAGCTGGACGGCTGCTGCTACGCGGTGAAGCGCATACCCATCAACCCGGCCAGCAGGCACTTCCGCAGAATCAAGGGCGAGGTGACGCTGCTGTCGCGCCTGCACCATGAGAACATCGTGCGCTACTACAACGCCTGGATCGAGAGATATGAGCGGCCGGTGGGCCCGGGGATGCTGCCCCTGGACTCAGACTCGGACTCACGGCCCCAGGCACGGGATGGGCGAGCTTCGTCCCAGCCGCCAGCGCACAACAGTGGCCCCGACGGCCCGGGCAGCTTGGAGGCCGCCGCGCCCCCGCCCATCCTCAGCTCGGTGGAGTGGAGCACGTCGGGCGAGCGCTCGGCCAGCGCCCGCTTCCCCGCCGCGGGCCCGGGCTCCAGCAGCGACGAGGACGAGGACGACGATGAGGACGAGCACGAGGGCGTCTTCCCCCAACCCTTCCTGTAAGAGCATCAGCGGGGGTGCAAGGCCCACGCCCCGGGAGCGGGGATTCTGTTAGAAACCCAGGCTGTCACCATGTTGAGGTACAGAACTGTGTGTTTAGAGAGGAACCAGATTCAGTCCAAAGGGGTTTATTCCCTACAGTCTTTAAAAGATCTCCAAAATCCAGACCCTGGAGAAAGGAAAAATAGAAATTCCTTTCAATACCTCATCATCTTAGTACCATTGATAGAAAGTTTTTAAAGAGCATTCTTTTGGATAAGGGCTTCCAACTCTGGTACATTTAAAAACTAACCTGGAATCTTGACATAGGGCCAACTGCCGTTCTAAAAAGTCAAGAATTAAGATCCTAAAGTTTGTGCATCTCAGAAGCCACCCAGATCCATCTTGACTTTCCTCGTTTGATTTCATCCTATCCAGTTGGATACAGTTGATCTTAACTCTTAGCTATGGAATTATAATAGGGAATTTGATTTCTTTATAATTTCTCCGTTTCTGTTTTTAAGACCTGCTTCAGATTCTGACAGTGATATCATCTTTGAAGATGAGAACAGTAAGAGTCAGAATCAGGTAAATATATAAATAGAAATTACACCGTTTTATCAGGGGTGGGCATGTAAGAAAACAAGTGTTTGTTGTTAGAAGCTCCAGGTGGAACAGTAAAGCCTCACTCTGATAGGCAGATATAGAAACATGATTATTTAATGTATATGCTACGCCTGTGTTTATTTATGGGCCTTAATTTGTCCACATAACCGAACATAACTGCTTTTAGAAGAGAGGAGTAAATTGACATGCTGGTTTTGTTTTGTTTTGTTTCTTTAAATGAAAACTATCTCCTAGAAGATTTGGGGGTACTTGATGTGGTTGGGGTTAGGGATTGATTTAAGTAATTAAAACAGCCTTATTGTAGAGTTCTGTTGTCCTCTATGGTCAATTAATCCAGGTTATTTATTCTCATAAACCATCATCTAGAACAGTGTTTTAGCACTGAGTCATGATCCTGTAACAGGCTATGAAATCAGTTTTCAGGGCCACAACCAACTATTTTAGTGCTGTAGGGAAGAGTGGAGACCGTGCATCACACTAGGAAAGGTAACCTGTTTGTACACCATGTCTCACGTGAGTATGTGAACTGAGTGTGATATAAAATAACATTTCTTCATGTGGACCATGGTCTGAAAAGTTTGAAAAACACTGTTCCAGGCCTTGGACCCCACTCAGTTTTGCATCTTCTGCCCAGACCAGCAGAGCCCCTGAATGCTGGTGCATGGCACTGACAACTAGGAGTGTCCGTTGTTGGTGTAGAGGAAACTTCCATGAGAGGGGGTTGAGTGCCATGACTGTATTTCCAGAAATAAAAACAGAATTACAAGCAGTTATAAGCCTGTATTCATAGTAGATAAAGAAAGGTCTACATGTACACCCTGTTAGATAAGCACTTAAATTAATTGTAAGGTTTGAATGTATTCCCCTGCATTTTTTAGAAGTAATCCCCCCCCCTTTTCTTTTATTAAAAGCACCTTAAAGTCCGTTTGGTTTAAATTTATAAATTATAGGGGCACCTGTTTGGCTCAGTCAGTTAAGCATCTGCCTTTGGCTCAGGTCATGATCCTGGAGTCCCGGGATCAAGTCCCACTTTGGGCTCCCTGCTCAGCAGGGAGTCTGCTGCTCCCTCTGCCCCTCACCCCGCACATGCTCTCTCTCTCTCTCTCAGATAAATAAATAAAATCTTTTAAAAAATTATAAATTATAACCAACTGCTTTGATTTTAGCATTAGTTATGCATTTAATTATTATGAGAGCACCAAATTTATAATCCTGGTTTTGCTCAGTTAAGGGCAACATCCCAGGGGCATTCTAATTGATGAGTGGAAGCCTCCAAGAGATTAACAGTCTTCTACAGATAATCCCCAGGGTATGTAAATGATTCAGGAGTAGAACTTGATTGTTTGCAGAACAGGGGGGCTTTTTTTTTCCTTTGCTAAAGGAAAAATGTTGAGAAATGCTTCCACAAACAAACTGTAAATCAGAAACCACCAAATGCTACCTAATGCTTTTTCCTCAGCCAGTCCTTTTCCCCCAGGTGGTGGTGTTGAGGGGAAATACTTAAAAACATTTATGAGAAGAATGAAAGAACTTTATTTTTTTTTATTTATTGGAGAGACCAGCAGGGGGAGTGGCAGGCGGAGAGAGGAGCAGACTCCCCACTGAGCAGGGAGCCCGATGTGGGGCTTGATCGCAGGACCCTGGGATCATGACCTGAGCCGAAGGCAGATGCTCAACCAACTGAGCCACCCAGGCATCCCCAAAAGAACTGGGGGAAAAAAAAAAGGGACAAGAGTAAGAAAATGAGCTGTATGGGAAGAATAGACTAGCCGTGTGGAAAAGCATTCCAGAAGATCAGTCACAGTTAAGTGGCAGCCGGGTGCTTTTCCCTCAGTGGTACAGCCCCGAGGGCGGTGTGCCTTTTGGTAATATCATCATATTTAAGTTGATTTAGCTAAAGATGGATCTCTCATCTTCTGCTTCCAAAGTAAGCCTACCAGCAAAGAAAGGTATTCCATTAAGTCTGAAACCTTAAAATATTAGCCTGTACACATTCTGCCTTTCTTACCCATAAAAAGATACCCATGGTAAGAAAGAATGGACTTGACTTGGAATCTTTCTGTAGATCGCACAACTGTAATACCTACCTATTTCTTATTTGCCCCCATCATTATGCTATATAGTGACATACCTGTAAACTATACAGTAGAGTCGGGTAATAGCGCAGTTGCCTTTTAAATGCTGGAAGCACCTAAAGGACAGTGGCTGCGTTCTGCTCAGACCTCCCCTCTGAGGCAACAGGATGTCCGGGTGTGTGGCGGGGCGGGCACAAAGGACTTGAGGATGGTGATGGTCATGTCCCATTTATGAGTTCCCCCGCGCTCCTCTTGGATTAGGATGAAGACTGCAGTGGGAAGAGCAGTTGCCATGAAAGTGAGCCATCGGCGGCCGTCGAAGCCGTGCACTACCTGTATATCCAGGTGAGGCCCTGGCGTGCGTGCGGCTCGGGTCACAGCCCCTCCCGGTGGTCGCTGGTGGGGATGTTGCAGGAGGCTAGAGCAAGTAGCAGGAGATGGCATAGGGCCGTGGTTATGGGCTCCGGACTCAGGCTGTGTAAGTTCTCATCCTGGATCCCCCAGTCACAGCGCTCAGGCAAGTTTCTTTTCGCATTCTGTGCGCATCCAGCCATCTCAGTGACTTGTGAAGAGTAAGAGAAATCACATCTTTAAGAACACTCTGCCTCCCCCGCAAGTGAATAGGGCCATGGGGCCTTAAGAGTATTTGCAGTCCTGTCGGTAAGTAGGCAGATCTTTAAATGTCAGACACAGTGGTATGTGCCAGAAGCAAAGCCTCAGACAAGTGTGGTGTTTCCAAAGAGACTAATTAGGTGGCTGCTTTTAATTATTCCATAATATAAGTATCTCTGAGATACCACTCAAACACAGGATAAAGCATTTGTCCTCTAAACCACTAACTGTTAAGTCTGTACTCCGTGCATTCAGTCTCTGGACAGCTATGAGTCAGAAGGACATAGGGGAGGTGAGTCTGGAGGTGTGGTAGGATCACAGTCTGGGAATCACCAGCCCTCGTGAGGGCTCGAGGATGAGTCAGAATCTGGAGGTGGTTATTCAGAGCATGAGGGGATGGTCCTCTCTTTAAAAACAGTGAAATCCTTCTTCATGAGAGATCTCAACTCTGGCACTGGTTTGAAACCCATAGGCCAGTTTCATAAATCAAAGGCTACGTGCTGATTGAAGATGTAAATGATACTGCATTGTTTTCTGATACATTAATATTTAAGAAGGGGTGAGAAAGAGACTTGTCCTGGATGTTTGGATATTTATAATGTTTTGCTCTAGACCTGAAGGTCATTGTCGATAATTCAAAGTATAAACGAGAAAGGCTCTTGACATCATTAGATTTTTAATTAGCCTTTCTTGGAAATTTGGGTTTGGAAACAATCGTGTAAAAGAAATAAAATTTTACTTAATTCTGTTTTTTCATTATTTGAAAAAAAAATTATTTATGATAAAAATTTTAAACAAGTCTTATTTTTTAATGAATAATAATAATAAAAATTAAAATGGTTATGTTGGGGTGCTGTGATAATGCTTCTTTCCCCCCAATTTTTCAAATACTGTTGGTTTCTTTTCTCAAAAAAAACCTAAGCCTTGCCTTTAACTACTTAAAATCCACAGTGCATGTTTTAAAATGGAGGATTACATTAATTGCCATTGTCTACCTTAATTGAAACCCTATACAATCAAATGCTGCCTGATTTGTTTTTGTCCCCAGATGGAGTACTGTGAGAAGAGCACTTTGCGTGACACCATTGACCAGGGGCTATATCAAGACACCATCAGACTCTGGAGGCTTTTTCGAGAGATTCTGGATGGACTGGCATATATCCATGAGAAAGTAAACTTTATAACATTTCATGCCTGAAAACTTACGTTTATATAAAACTTATGACAAAAAAATATTGTGAGATTGGAGAAAAACAGAAACAGAGGGAAAGTTATGGGCATATTGAAATTTATTTTTATAGGTCAGACATGTCAAAAGACAAAATAGTATAAGGTATCAAAGTTCAAAGAAAAGATTGAAGATTAGGACAGGGGTCAGCAAACTGTGGCCATGGGGTCAAACCAACCTCTGCCTGCTTTTATACAGCCCGTGAGCTAAGAATGGCTTTTACATTTTTTTAAAAAAGATTTTATTTATTTGGCAGAGAGAGGGAACACAAGCAGGGCAAGCAGGAGAGGGAGAAGCAGGCTCCCCACCAAGCAGGGAGCCCAACGTAGGGCTTGATCCCAGGACCCTGGGATCACAACCTGAGCCAAAGGCAGATGCTTAACGAACTGAGTCACCCAGGCACCCCTACATTTTCTTTAAATTTTTTTCATTTTTTAAGTAGGCTCCGTACCTAGCATGGAGCCCAGTGCAGGGCTTGAACTCAAAATCCTGAGATCAAGACCTGAGCTGAGATCAAGAGTTGAATACTTAATTAACTGAGACACCAAGATGCCCAGCTTTTACATTGTTAAAGGATCATAAAAAAAAAAAATCAAAAGGAGAATATTTCATAACACATGAAAACTCTGTGAAATTCAAATTTTAGTGTCCACCATAAACTTTTATTAGAACAGGGCCATGCATGGGGCGCCTGGGTGGCTCAGTCAGTTAAGCGTCTGCCTTCGGCTCAGGTCATGATCCCAGGGTGCTGGGATCGAGCCCCGCATTGGGCTCCCTGCTCCACGGGAAGCCTGCTTCTCCCTCTCCCACTCCCCCTGCTTGTGTTCCCTATCTCGCTGTCTCTCTCTGTCAAATAAATAAATAAAATCTTTAAAAAAAAAAAAAGAACAGGGCCATGCTTGTTTGTTTACATATTGCCTACGGTTGTGTCTGTGTTATAGCTGTGGGTTGAATAGTTGTAACAGAGACTGTATGGCCCATAACGTGTAAAATATTTATCTGGCCCTTTAGAAAAAGAGTTCTCCAACCTCTGAGTTAAGTGGAAATGTTTCAACACACATAAAGTGCAAGGGCGATTCCTTGAGTTGTTTAGAATAAAGTGAGTGTGATTAATAAAGGCCCAGTTATTTGATTCTACTTGGCTTAGTCCTGTCCTTCCTAGGGCCATGGCCAGAAAGTCATCTAGCAAGGGTAGAGATGAGACTGAGAAACACAGCTCACCACAATTTATAAAGCTAGAAATTGTCATGACAATGTAAATGCTAATGGATCTAGCTTCAGGATGAAACACTACTTACATTTTAAAAATGGGATTATCTAATGCATTGGGCATTGTAAATACGTTTTTTTCCTTTGCATAATTTTCTTTAACCTTAGAATGTTTTCACTGTCCTATATTTATACTAAAAAGCTAGGACTGTAATTTACACACCTAGTTTATAAATGATTTGGTGGGGTAAGCTTGCAAGGTTGGAAATCAAAATGAATTCTAATGATGGCCTTTAGAACTCTGTACTGTGGTATCACCCGGGGTACTAGAACTGTGCGCATGTGCACTCTTCCTCTACATCTTAATTTGCTCAGCATCTGCTAATCATCTGCTGGGTATGTAATGCTGTGCCACATCTAGAAATGCAGACACACACAAGCATATAGCAAACCCCATACTTGAAAGGGACTTGTTCTTTTTTGAAGGAGCCAAAATTTACCTTCATGTAACAGTAAGGAGATCATACAATAAAGTGTTTTTATTATTTTAATTATTTCCTATATTACAGTACCTGAAACGGTAAGCATCATAAGGATGCCATTAGGAAGGGCAGAAAGCCAAGTTCATGTAACAGTTAATCATTGAGCACTTATGTGTGTGCTGGGGATGCAAGTTGAATTAGAATCACTCTGAAAGGCTTTGTAGGGGAGTTGGCACTTGGAACTGTTGGCACAATTCAAGTGAGTGGAGAAAACAAGAATTTTTGAAGCAGGGGAAATAGTGTGAAGAGAGGAATAGGAGAAGGAATGAAAATGGTGTGTGTCTCCCCAACCAGAGATGCAGCAGGATTTTGTGATGCCACAGAGAGAAAGAGATTGGGAACCTGGTGGAGGGGGCCCTTGGATGCCACCAGGGAACCATTTGGGTTTGACTTCTCTAGGACCACCAGCAGGTGGACGGGGAGATGGTTGCAAGGTCATTGGCAGGACAGTCAGGGGCAAGTGGAGAGGCCAAGACAGTCTGGGCCAGTGTGAGGGAGAAGACCTCATCTGCATCTGCAAAGGTTGGCCTTTGAAATGAGGAAACAGGTGAACCATAAACTGTGCTTGGGAAACAGTTCTTTGCTCTCTTCCATCAGGGAATGATTCACCGGGATTTGAAGCCTGTCAACATTTTTTTGGACTCCGATGACCATGTAAAAATAGGTGATTTTGGTTTAGCGACAGACCATCTAGCCTTCACTGTGAGTATTTTTCAGATTAGACTATGCCTAAAAAATGGACCCGGGTGCCTTGATTATCCTGTCTTACAACACTTTCATGGTTATGAGTTGATTGAACTCTGCTCTGTAATCCCCAAGAAATTCTGCAAGTCTGAAGGGGTGAGCCACAAATGATCCTTAAGGCTTTGAAAGGATGAATACATTGTAGTGAGGATGTTCCACTTGAGAGACATAAAATTATTGGTTTGTGGATGATATTTAGGTCAAAGGCATATAATACTTTATGAAATAATTTGGTCGTTTGGTCTACCATGCCAGCCACTGGGCTAGATGCTTTACCCTTGAGGGGCTTTTCGTTAGTTTAAGGAAATAGAGCTCAAAAAACCATGGAACACCAGAAGAACTAGTCCTAGACATCATTATAGAATAGTTGCCAGAAAGGCAATATAAAGAAATTAGCATTTTGGATGGGCCTTAAAGGATGGGTGGGAGTCCAGCAGGCTGAGATTGAAGGCAGACCAGGGCAAGAGATCTGAAAGAGAGAGAACAGCATAAGCAAAGGCCCTGGGGTGAACAGACATGACTGTTGGGAGGCCAGCATGTGGTCTGGTTGGTTAAAACTGTGAAGCGTTAGGGGAGCAGTGAGGATGCTGGAAAGTTGGGGAGTCTTATAGGTGGCAGGCCTTAAGTGCCGGAGGAAGAGTCTTATAAGTCAGAGTTACTAGGCACAAAATCTCTAGTACACATCATTAATTCTAAGGGTGGTCGGAAATTTAGATCAGTGTAAGAACAACCATAGGGACAAAACTGAAGGTGAGGTTAGGAGTGGAGAGGGAGAAAATGGAAGGGGGACAGTGAGGGCGTGGTCCTGAGCAGAACAGCGGGGCATTTTGAAGAGTGCTAAGACCAAGGAAGGACCTTATGAAGGGCATCTTGATCCCCAAACCAAAGAATTTAACCTAATATCTGGAGGCTGTAGTAGTGGGTAGATAAAGGCACAGGCTGAGGAGGCCCCTTGACCAGGGCTGTAATCCTTTCCCTGCCACTTCTTTGTGTTGTGACCTTGGGCAGGTTAGTTAACCTCCCGGTACCTCAACTATATGACGTGCCTGATGCTAGAACCTACTTCCGAGAGTTGGCAGCAGGATAAAATGAGAGTACAGGTAAAGCCCCCAGAATAGTGCCTGCTGTTGAGAATGTGAAAGATGCTGTTACGCATGGTGGTGCCTGTGATAGGAGCCCGTGGAGTGGTGATTCAGGGTAGTATGTGAGATGGTGCTGTCACGGATACAGCTGAGAAAGGCAAGGCCATCTGAGAGGGGCTGGCAATGACAGTGGAGAAGATTTGGTGACCAGCCTCTAGGAGAGAGGAATAAACATGGACCCACATCAGGGAACAGCAGTGGGAAAGTTAGAAAGTGAGTTTGTGGTGGTTGTTCATATGCTCTGAATCTTCCTAGTAAATAGATTCTGCTTTGGCATTCGCAATGTGAAAATAAATTGGTTTCTCTTTTGGGGCTTTCTGCCCTGAAGGAGGAGTTCCTCCGTGACCTGCCCTCCTTCACCTTCTTGATCTCAGGGGGGTTTCCGGGGAGTCCCGCGTTAGCAGGCTAACTAAACTAAAACTGTGGAGAGCACAGAAAAAGCATTATTGTAGTTACTCTGTTTTCTGTGTGTAGTTTTTTAGTCAGTCTTGATTTAGAAATCGAGAGGCCATTCCTGTGGAATAACGTAACATTTTAATAGTGATAGTTGGCTGACTTGTATTTTTTTAGGCTGACGGCAAGCAAGATGATACGGCAGATCACTTGATTAAATCAGACCCCTCAGGTAAATCCAGAAGACTGTGTATTCAATTAATGGATTAAAAAGAGACCACAAAGGTTTTCTTCCCTTATTTTCTCTCTTTCTCTTTTTTTTTTTTTACACATAAAAAAACTGCAAATACAATGTATACCACCTGAGGAGCTTGGAGATACATATATACCCATGAAACCATCCACCTCAATCTATCATATCCATAACCTTCAAGTTCCTCCTGCCCTCTTAATTATTATTATTATTATTATTATTTAATTTTGTGACAGGAACACTCAACATAAGATCTGTTCTCTTAGGAAAATTTTAAGTATGCCACACAGTACAAAATTTCTTAATCCGAAACCTGTTTTCCATCTGTAAAGATTTTATTCTAAAGCAGATTACAATTACTCGTTAAAATTAACAAAATCATGAACATGCTTTAGTTTTTTCCCCTCTTCACTATATTGACTGTTCCTCGAAATTTCAAGAAATTAGAGCTTCAGTTAGAATAATTGGCTCTCCTGGATAGAGTTACACTTTGACCCCACACAGTAATGTGAGGTTACCTCATGACCTGGGACGTCTGGGATCTTCTATCTGTACCGCCCCTCTGCAACAGCAAAGACCTCCTGTGGCCATACGTGACTTCGGGTTAATCCCTCGGTGAAACGCATGCTGCTCCTTCCTCTGAAGGCAGTGAACAGTTAACAGATCATGCCTCACTCCTAAGAACTCCCTCCCCCCTTTTTAAATAAAAATTTGCCTTACCTCTTAAGCCCCATTATGAGAAAGGTTTCCCTTTGTCTTGTTCCACGCAGGTCATTTGACTGGGATGGTTGGTACTGCTTTATATGTAAGCCCAGAGGTCCAGGGAAGCAGTAGACCCACGTACAACCAGGTAAAGGGGAAGCTTTCTGGGAAGGGGAGGTCTCTAGAGGGAGATAGTAGTAAGACATCAAGATCACAGCGTTTGGTGTTAATTACCAACAGAAATAGGGAACATTCATTCCCTTGATAGATATCCACACTTATATTGAGTTGACGATTCCACCGAAGCTGGCCCTGTTGCTAAGGACCTTATAGTCCATCCATCCAAAGAGGATTTGCACTAATCTCGGTCCTAAGCTAGGCCCCAGGAATACAGAGAACAGGACAGTTGGCTAATAAGACAGGTGTCTTATTCCAGCCCTTGGGGAGTTTAGCCTTTGGTGGATGAAACAGGCAATAAACAAGTGAAAAAAATAAAATAATCACAAATTGTTAAGAAAAGAAATGGACGCCAGTGACCAGAGAAAAATAGGGGCATCATCTTCAGATAAACTGACCAGAGAAGGCTTCCCCAAGAGGATGGCTTTAAAGATAAAGAAGGGAAAGCCACATGAAGGTGGGAGCTGAGGAAAAAAGGGTATGCAGAAGAAATAGCATGCATAAGGAGAAAACTCTGAGTGAGCACTCCCTTCGCACTTGGAGATGATCAAAAGGAACGTCCAAGCAGCTACAGCGTGGTGAGCGATGGGGGAGAGAGGCATGAAGTGAAGCTGGAAAGGAAGACCGGGGTCAGATGATGCAGGGCCAGCTGAGTCATGGTAAGGAGTGTGCACCGGGAGCCACCGCAGGGTCTTGAGCAAGAGAGTTTGCTCCATCTGCGGCTGGAGGCTTTGCGGAAGTCAGGTGGGGTGGCTGCTAGCTGGAACCAGAGTGGTGGCAGTAGCAATGGGGAGACGTGTGCTCGAGTAAGAGACATGGAGGGGAGTTGCCAGGCATTCCTGGTGGAGCAGATGTTGGGAAAAGGAAGGATGATAGGACAGTGCTCAGGTTTCTGATGGAGCAGCTGGGAGCAGGCTAGTTGACCAAGATGGGGAGAGACAGAGGAGGAGACAGAAGGAAAATTCCATTTTGGGGGGCATGTTCATTTGGAAATGCCTGATGAGAGATCCAGTTAGAGATGTCCAGTAGGTTATTGAAGGCTCAGGACTTGAGTTCAGAAGAAAGGTCCGAATCAAAGGTATCCGTTTGGGACTCATCGGTGCACGGATGGGATTTAAAGCCATGAGACCGGATGGGATCCCTTAGGGTGAGAGTGTAAAGCTAAATTTCAAAAATATGTTAGGCAGTTCACATCAGAGCATAATTTTAAGGCTCACGGTGAAACCCAAGTATGGGTTTCAGTTCTGACAAGAAGCTCTGGGCAGTGACATGGAGTTATACAGACCACCAAATACCCAGCGGGCGTGGTGGGCGGGGAACTCCTCGGAGCTCAGTTTGCAAGATGTTAGGAAATTCTTAGAGGCTCTTTCAACCCTTTGCCTGAGCATTTACCCCCTTTGAAATTTACCCAGAGGAAACAACAACATCCGAAAAGATGGGTATGAAAGGGGTTCATGACAGCATTATTCAGAACAGTGAAAAATACCGGTGTTTAAAAATGAATGGTTAAATAAATTATGAGACTTCCATGTAATTGAGTACAGTATGTCATTAAAATCATGTTTTAGCAAAATGAAAACTATTCATGCTACCTTAAGGGAATAAAAGTTACAAAATGTATGGTTCTAGTTTTATTGTGTGTGTGCGCGTGTGTGTGTGTGCGTGCGCGCGCGCGCATTTAAAAAAACCTCGGGAGGGGGGCGGCTATCTCTGACATACAGTAGTAAATATCCTTGAGCAGTGGGATGATGAGTGAGTGCTGTTTTTCTTTGTGCTTCTCTGGATGTTTCACATTTTCTATAGCCAATGTGTAGGAAATGCCACAGCAGATGTTTGTTTTTAAGGCTTGGGAGGTCACTGGTGATAATTAGAGTCTCTCCTACTAATCCTTGAGTCCAAATTCATGCCGGAGTTGCCCTTGAACGTGGCTTGTGTGCCTGTGAGCAGTTGGCTGGGAACAGTCTTCCCCTCAGCAGGACTGTGCCGCCTTCTGCTCATCATCCTTGCCTCAGCATCTCCCTACCTGACACTCTGCACGGACTCGCCCCTTTTCTTTTTTAGTTGCATTTCCGTGTTCTGTTAGGACTAGTCACATGATCTCTCTGTGGAGCCATTTTTCTGTCTTCATGGGTATGGCTTAGCAGTCAGCAGTTGACCTCTGCTGTCAACAGCAGGTTTTGGTCTGCGTTCCACTTTCGAGATGATTTGTAAAGGTGCAAAGCAGATTCCTTTGACAGGTCTCAGTTGTCCTTGCTCTTTATTTATTTATTTTTTTTAAGATTTTTTTTTTTTTTTTTTTTTAATTTGACAGGGAGAGACACAGTGAGAGCGGGAACACAAGCAGGGGGAGTGGGAGAGGGAGAAGCAGGCTTCCCGCGGAGCAGGGAGCCCGATGTGGGGCTCGATCCCAGGACCCTGGGATCATGACCTGAGCCAAAGGCAGACGCTTAACCGACTGAGCCACCCAGGCGCCCCTGTCCTCGCTCTTTAGTGATTACTCTCAGTGTTTAGCCAGTGATTTTCTATGTCTGTGTATATAGCTAAACCAGTGACAATGAATTTTCAAGGGAAGTGTTGAGACGTCATACCAAATATTTTATCTGTACTTTATACCTGTGTTGTTGTTGTTGTTGTTTTTTAGAAGAAATCAAGTTTTTTTTTTTTTCCTGGTGTGGCTTGTTTTTCCCTTATGCAAACTTGTTTCCAGCTAACAGTGCTCGTCGTCTAATTCCTTGATAAATGACATATTCATTTATCAAGGAATTCATTCATTCAAGGCTGTCTAAATACAGTTCCTTTTACTCCCTAGAAAGTGGATCTCTTCAGTCTGGGAATTATCTTCTTTGAGATGTCCTATCACCCCATGGTCACGGCCTCGGAAAGGATCTTTATTCTCAACCAACTCAGAGATGTACGTATCAGATATTTTAATGCCTCAATTTCCAGCACCCAAATCTTAGCATGGACATCAGAATTTAATGCAGGGTATTTTTCTGGTATTTATAATATGAAAGAGGCAGTCTTACTATGACCTATATTTCTATATTTTTTTTAAGATTTTATTCATTTTAGAGAGAGAGAAAGAGTGCCTGCCAGTGCAAGTGGGGGCCGGGGGGTCGGCAAAGGGGAAGGGAGAGAGAGAATCTCCACTTGCGGTACGGGGCTCTGTCTCACCACCCTGAGATCACAACCTGAGCTGAAATCAAGAGTCAGACACTTAACTAACTGTGCCACCAGGTACGGCCCCCCTCCCTTGGTTTTAAAACAAAGGAGGGATCCAGAAATTCTGCAGATACCAATATAGTTGCAACAATGGGAATAGGTTATAAGGATAATGGATATTTAGTTCTAGAAATTAAAGGTTCCAACTTAGTGGATGTGGTGGTAATGCCTAAACAATACCTCCATGCCCAGACGTTAAAAAGGGTCTGAGGAAGATGTCAGCCGCTCGACTTTTTTTTGCCCAGTGAAATCTCCCTCTGTGCTCTTGGGATTAATCCTTGCCTCAGTTATTGCCCAAACTACAAGGGACTAACGTTACCAGTGCATGAGGCCAAGGAAGCCCACTGCAAACAGCACTAGGATGAAAGTAGAGAGGAAGGTCCAGGTGAGGGTGATGGAGATTTGCAATTCATGAGCAAGAGATGCGAAGAGCCTTCTTTTTTCCTGAGCTACAGTCCTCTACACCGACACTAAAAACACTCCTCTAGGTATTTTTGAAAACTGTTGAATTATTTCCAGTACAGCATGGACCGTGGTGTTCACAAAGTTTGGAGATAAGTGAAGTGATTACCATGTCCTTGCCTTGACTTGGAATGCTCCTACAGAATTAGGTCCTGGATGAAGTGGCTTTCTTTAGTCTAAAATCCATGTTTGTTCCCTCATTTCAAGAATATCTAAACTGTAAAAAGAAAAAAATCAAAAAACCAAAGTGGTGGGCGCCTGGGTGGCTCAGTCGGTTAAGCGACTGCCTTCGGCTCAGGTCATGATCCCGGAGTCCCGGGATCGAGTCCCGCATCGGGCTCCCTGCTCAGCGGGGGGTCTGCTTCTCCCTCTGACCCTCCCCCATCTCATGCTCTCTCTCTCTCTCTCATTCTCTCTCTCAAATAAATAAATAAATAAAATCTTTAAAAAAAAAAAAAAAACCAAACTGGCAAGTTCATGTTATGACTGAGATCTTATTTAACAGAAAGGTGAGAGCTTTTCAGCAGGTAGAGGTTTCAGTATTAATGTTTTTTGTTTGCTCTTTGTTGGTGCTTTGGTGTTTTTTTGCCTCTTTTCATCTGTGTGTCTACTAAAGTTACTTTGTCTTCCTCTGAAATCATTCGATTTTAAAATACTTTGTCCAGTGCTTTCTATCTCCGAGTCTGTCACTTGGGTCACGTTTGTATTAAAATAACATGTATGTACTTGGAACAATGGGCATTGGGTTTCAAGAAGGTATCACTTTGAGTCTTACCTTTTCATTTCTGTCTTTGATTTTCTTACCTCTGGGGAATAAATGCTCTCACTGTGGCAGTTTGCCAAGCACTTGCTGATTTGAATATTATAATCTTTTAGCCCACTTCGCCTAAGTTTCCAGAAGACTTTGATGGTGAAGAGCATACAAAGCAGGTAATTTTCTGATGGTTTCATTACAGTGTCTTCACTCCTGGGTTTTAATCACTGTTTTTCTTTTTCAGTTAGTCATCTTCTGCCACTCACTCTCTCGTGCCCTGGGAACAGTGTGGGGAAAAAATATCAAAAGGTGAAATGCTTAAAATGTTATTAGACT
Source organism: Mirounga angustirostris (assembly GCF_029215605.1). Taxonomy (NCBI): domain Eukaryota; kingdom Metazoa; phylum Chordata; class Mammalia; order Carnivora; family Phocidae; genus Mirounga; species Mirounga angustirostris. Next base: position 63,215,246 of record NW_026991717.1, on the reverse strand, counting down.
TGAAACATACCAAAAAAAAAAACCGCCAAGGACTGGCCCAGAAAATTAGCAAACTCCAGGGTTCTTTTGTGTGGTTCATTGTGCTTCTGAAGTGCTGTTTGGAACCTTGGCTTCGCTATCGGAGGAGGAGAGAATGCTTTTAGATTTCATTACTTTAGAGAAACCTTGGAACTATTCAAGAAAAGAAAAATACAATTTAAAACTATAATTTTGTTCCATTTTGTAGTTAAAGTAGCTCAGATTGTAAAGGGGAAGACTAGTCAGTCTGATGTGAATAGTATTTTAAAGTAAAATGCTTTCTCCTCCGTGCTAGAAATATCTGAGTATGCGTGTATGTGACTCCTGTCATGGGGTCTGTGGCACCCAGCTGATTTGAATGAATAATGGGGAGTGAGTTTGTGTCTTGTGCCTCTGGTGTGCATTGCTTTTTCGTGCTTGGCGGTTTGTCATGGTGAAGCCTTCTGTGGCTGATACTCCTGGCGTATGGAAATTTATTCCTGAAACTGACTTTTCTTAATTATAATCAAGGCAAACTCCCTTATTTAAATCACTAATGTTGAGGACAGAAACCCAGCTAGAGTATGGCATTAGTTTGCAACTTCTTGCTTATTGGTGATGTATCCGGTTGGACGAGTCACTTAACTAATCGAGACTTTAATTTTCCTCACCTGTCAAATAAAAGGATTAAGTACCTTTTATTTATATCAGCACTGGCATCCTATAATTCGGTAGTATTTAACATGACATTTATTTATGGCGAGAAGGATCCGTTCTGCCTCGTCTGTTCTGTTAGTGAAGGATCACCGGATAATACACCGTGTTACATTTCTGCTTCTTTAGTTTGCTATTATCACTGAGTTTTTTAAAAAAGATTTTATTTACTTATTCATGAGAAACAGAGGCAGGGGCAGAGGCAGAGGCAGAAGGAGAAGCAGGCTCCCTGCAGAACAGGGAGCCCGATGCGGGGCTCGATCTCAGGACCCCGGGATCATGACCTGAGCCAAAGGCAGACGCTTAATAAGTGAGCCACCCAGGCGCCCCTGTTATCATTGATTTGAACGGAGTTGTTTCCTGTGTTTCCAGATGTCATGAATAAATGTTCATTTCATAGCCTCTCCCTGTAACACGGTCAGTCTTACTCAGTAGTCCCACATGTTGGCAGCTGTGGGGTCTGTTTTCTTAAGCTATAGACACGAGAGCAACTGTACAAACCATTTCTCTCGATAATGATCGCTCGCCTCTCACAGGTACGTACTCCGTGTGTTTGGGCTGGAATGACTTGGTCCCTGGACCACAACCCCTGCTCCCCAATACATCACGGTCGTTGCTTTTTATCTGAAAGGAGGCAGCCTAGAAAGTGCTTCTATACCGAATAACACGAGTGTTGCTCCACAACAGAAAGAGAGCAGTGTAATGGGGTCTGTATTGCTGAATAGGGTATTATTTTTACCAGTTTAATTTAATATAGCTTTTCATAAAAGCTGTATCCTGTCAGTTCCTTTCTTATGTGTGTTAATTTCTTCTTTACATGTGTGTTAATCTCAGCCTAAGACAGGGGTAAGCGTTGGGAGGGCCGCTGGGAGAGAGTGTATTAAAAACACATAATTAGAAGATACTTAATAAATTTGACCTAAAAGTTGAGATGTTTCTGATCTCAAGTATTTCTCTCTAAGTCCTTCCTGTACATGAGAGAATTAAGGACACATGAAGAAACCTTTCAAGCTTTGGGTTGTTTTCCAATAGTTCCCTGCTTAATTGAGGTAGTGACTGTGAAGGCGTGGTAAATGAGTAACATAAATCAAGAGAATTCCAGGGAGTGGCATTAATACAGATAGCATAAGGGGAGAAGAAAAAATGAAAACAAGATGTAAGGATGTCAGCAGCTGCTACGCATTACAATTTCTACTAAAATTAGGCATCTAGAGATAATTGTTTTATGTTTCTGCACCCTTTTTTAGACAGTATTTTGTGTGTTTATAAGTATGGCCAAAGTTCTGCTTCTTTGTAGTTCTTGAGTTGAGGATTTTTTTTGGTTGTTTATAACAATAAAATATAAATAGGGCCCCTGTCATATTTATTTATTTGAGAGAAAGAGAGCACGAGGCAGGGGAGGAGGAACAGAAGGAAAGACAAACACTCTCCGCTGACGCTGGGCTTGATCTCCTGACCCCAAGATCATGACGTGAGCAGAAATCAGGAGTCAGACACTCAACTGACTGAGCCACCCAGGTGCCCCAGTGTCTCTGCCTTTTAAGAAACACTCCTGTTACAGTGTTGCACAACTATGTGGCCATAATGAAGTGCAGGGAAGGGGGAAATGACAGATGCAGAGATTTCAGAAATACCAATTAAAATGCACCAACTACGTGCAAGAAGTGGGGTGTCTTTTCTTTGGTTTGAGCCAACCACCAGCTTGTCAGAATTCCAGAGCATCATCTGTTGCCGTCGGGTCACCAGCGTGCCTGGCTTTCATTATAGAAATCTGTCATCTCCTGGCTTTTGAACCACGATCCCGCCAAGCGGCCCACAGCTACAGAACTGCTCAAGAGCGAGCTGCTGCCCCCACCCCAGATGGAGGAGTCGGAGCTGCACGAAGTTCTGCACCACACCCTGGCCAACGTGGACGGAAAGGCCTACCGCACCATGATGGCCCAGATCTTCTCCCAGCGCATCTCCCCAGCCATCGATTACACCTACGACAGCAACTTGCCGAAGGTGGGCTTCAGCTGTCCTGCCAAAAGAGAGCGCAACTCGGTTCACAGAAGGGTCAAGTCAGTTCCTTAGTTTTCATGGATTCCTTTAATGCCTCCAACATGCGGTTCTCATCTGAGGTCCGTATATGCATTATTCTGGGAAGAGCCATGATTTTATTTTTATTTAAAAAAAAATTTTTTTTTTTTTAAAGATTATATTTATTTGACAGTGAGAGATACAGCGAGAGAGGGAACACAAGAAGGGGGAGTGGGAGAGGGAGAAGCGGGCTTCCCGCTGAGCAGGGAGCCCGATGTGGGGCTCAATCCCAGGACCCTGGGACCATGACCCGAGCCGAAGGCAGACGCTTAAGGACTGAGCCACCCAGGCGCCCCTATTTTTAAAATTTTTTAAAAGATTTTATTTATTTGAGAGAGAGAGGGAGTAAGTGGTGGGGCGGGGCAGAGGGAGAGGGAGAAGCAGACTCCCCACGGAGCAGGAAGCCCAATGCAGGGCTTGATCCTAGGACCCAGAGATCATGACCTGACCCGAAGGCAGATGCTCAACCGACTGAGCCACCCAGGCCCCCGCAGAGCCATGGTTTTAATCATGTAACTCTAAGGAGTTCCCGACCCACCCTCCTCTCCATCTACCCAAGAGTTTAAGCAGCAGTGCTTTTGGAAACTGAGCCCTGGCCCAGCTGCCCAGAGCTGAAACCATCTAACCAGCTGAGATCCAGACCATCTTGTCAGTAGCTCCCAACGCTGGCTGCCCCTGGAGGTGCACCTGGGAGGCCCTTTAGACCATTCCAACACTCAGTCCTTCTGCCCGATCTGGTGACTTGGAATGTCCAGGTGTGAGGCACCCCAAGAGTCTCTGTTTAAAAGCTCCCAGATGGTTTCTGAGGCATAGCCAGCAACTTGTTCTTTTTCTTCCTTTTTTTCCTTTTTCCTCCCCTTCCTTCTTTCTTTTTTTCTTTCCAAACAAAAACAGTCTGAAACGATATAGCAAAATGTTAAAATTGGAAAAGTGAGATGGGTGAACAACAGATATTTGCCATGCTCTTTATATGTTTCTGTATGCTTAAAATACTGATGTAATTTTCAAAGAGTAGTAGAAAGTAGTGGTAAGATTTGTGGAAGATCGGTATAGCTCTCGAGGGCCAGACCAGTTTTGGCTGGCTAGCAACAGTAGAAAGATACTTAGAGGATTATAGGTGACTTTTTTATTTTTGTCTTTTTGCTTGCCTGTTGTTTCTAAATTTTCTCAAGTGAAATGGTATTACTTGTATAATAAGAAACAAATGGAAAGGAAAGCTCTCTACAAAATAAATATATTATATATAAATTATATATTATATATATAAAGTGGATCACCTTAGTATGTGAGCGGAGGCCTGATGCCATTAAATGTTTGATTGCTGCATGGTATCCCTGAGACTCCTCAGGGAGAATGTGTGTATTTGACTGGCTCTCTGAAAGGCCTATATATCAACATGGTGAAGAGTTTGGACTTGGAGCTTTAGATGGCCTTCCTAAAGCGGGATGTACTGCTTTTCTTCCCTCCCTGCGCATGTTCAAAAGGGGACTAATTGCTGACGTCTCTTTTATGGTCTTGGGAATAAGTAATGTGATGCTTATTGCAAGCTACAGATGAATATTTTAGGGGGTCCCTTTGATTTGGCTTTGATGACATGTTAATTGGTCATATTTTAGGGCTTCTCAATCCGTACATCCAAGATACAGCAACACGTGTGTGACACTGTCGTCCGCGTTTTTAAAAGACACGGTATGTCCTTTTTAAAAAAATCATAGGCCTTCTCAAAGAGTGTTTTGTTTCGTCACTAGAAAGCACTGTTAATAGATTTTGGCTGCAACCATATTTTATCTTTATTTACTTAAGATTTTATTTGTCAGGTAGAGAGTATGAGAGAGCAGGAGCGGGGGGGAGAGGCAGAGGGAGAGGGAGAAGCAGACTCCCCACTGAGCAAAGAGCCCGATGTGGAGCTTGATCCCAGCACCCCAGGACCATGACCTGAGCTGAAGGCAGATGCTTAACTGACTGAGCCACCCAGGCGTCCCCGTATTTAACCTTTAAATTCAGTACCAGGCACTTGACTTCATGTAAAATTTAAGCTTATTTTTAACATTCAGCTTGTTGAGGAGAACGTTTGAATATTACGATTTGAATATTAGAGACTTGCTACTAAAATACAGTTGGGTTGTGGAGTCAGGAATAAGACTGATTAACAAACTTGACCTCAGATGAGCTGTCCATTAGTGGAGTCAGAGAGCTGAAGACTGCTTGCTAGTGATTCCAGCGGCCAGTAGCAGATGACTTCATGGTCAGGTCCATGTTCATTTTCAGTTGCCTCCTGGAAGAATGAGAACTTGATGATCGGTTACTTTTTTCTGACTTGGTGTAGGAGCTGTCCAGTTGTGTACCCCACTACTGCTTCCCCAAAATAGGCAAATATATGAGCACAACGAAGCCGCCTTATTCATGGACCACAGCGGGATGCTGGTGATGCTTCCTTTTGACCTGCGGGTGAGGCTGGGAATGCCCTGGGGCAGGCCAGATGCCGTGTCTGGCCACGGGTGGATTACCCTTAGCCATCACTTTTCCCCCTCGGCTTATATTCTAAACATGAGCTTTAGGAAACACATTGTTGAGGGAGTTACCGGGGCGAGAGCATCACTGAAATTCAGTGAACATCTAACCTTGTGTACGTCCAGCTGGCTCATAGCACAAGTGCTTACGACCCTAGAAACTGGGCCCCTGCATTGCCAATGCCACGTCTGCGCCCCGGTGCTGAGTTCTGCCGAGTGACCACCGCGGCTTGCCCTGGCCAACTCAGACAAATGAACACAGTTGTCTTCTTCACCTAGCTAGATTTTCACTAAATTCCTAACGTGTTAATGCGGAGAACAATTAAATTCTCCTAACAGCAAGTGCCTCTGCTAATGAGGTGTGCTGAATTCTGTTCGTGCTTGCTTGCTTCTGATCCCCAGGGTTCCCTCTGATGGGTTATCCACTCACATAGCGTGGCCTGCTAACGAGCCCATCTGCAGTCTTGTACATGCATGAGACAAGAGTTTCATTCCCCTCGTGTACAGAAAGCACTGACAGGTGGAAAGATGAGCAAAGGATATAACCAGAGCACGGGGCTGATAAACCTCTGGAACAATGTTAAGCCTCATGCATAATAAGGCAATGCAGAGAAGAGGTATCTCAACTTCACCCGTTGGACGGATAAAAATATTTAAATTGCTATACTTAAAACTGGCTGTTTATTCTTTAGACATTATGAGACTGAAGAGCAGATTTTTTTCTTAAGATTTATTTATTTGGGAGCAAGAGCACGAATGGAAGGGTGGAACAGAGAGAGAGAGGGAGGGCAGAGAGAATCTCAAGTAGACTCCCTGCTGAGCATGGAACCCAATGCGGGGCTGGATCTCATGATCCCAAGATCATGACCTGAGCTGAAATCAAGAGTTGGACACTCAGCCAACTGAGCCACCCAGGCACCCCTAAAGTGTAGATTTTTAAACATCAGCTTGCTTTCTGTGATCTAATAGACATTCCCCCCCAAATAAAAAGTGAGTACCCTTTAAGAATTTGATCCATAGTTAATGGTACAATGTTAGATCTCTTGGGACAATCTGACAGTAATTTCATAAGCTGTGGTTATTATTAGTGGGTGGGTAAGAATTTCACCTAGAAGACCATGGGAGAATCAGGGAATTCACCATAATAGAGAAGATCCATTTTGATTGCATTATCATAAATGACACTTGAAAAAACATTTCAGTTATTTACATAATTCACATTATTTACAGTAGCCAAGCTATGGAAACACCCCAAGTGTCCTTCGATAGATGAATGAATGAAGAATATGTGGTATATACATACAGCGGAACATTATTCAGCCATAAAAAGAATGAACTCTTGCCATGTGCAACAACATGGATAAAACTAGAGGGTATTATGCTAAGTACAGTAAGTCTGAGAAAGACAAACACTGTATGATTTCACTTCTGTCTGGAATCTAGAAAACAAAAAACCCCAGACCCTTAACTACAGAGAACAAACTGGTGATTGCCAGAGGGGAGGGGGGGGGGAGAATGAAAAAACAGATAAAGGGGAAAAAGTCACAGGAACCAGATAACTTACACTGATTTTAACTTGGCATCATAAAATTGGGCAGAGCATACTTAATTAAAAGTGAATTTTTCTCAAATTTAAAACCCTAAGAAATGCTGCAGTGAGTAAGGTTGGTGGCGTGCTCAGCAGTGGGATCTACTGCTGACGGACCACCTCAGGAACATTTCAGGAACGTGAATGGTGAGCCGTTCACTACTCCGTGAATATACTAAAACCATTGAGTTGTACACTGTAAAAGGGTAGACTCTGTGGTATGTGAGTTATATCTTAACAAAGCTGTTAATAAAAAAAAAAACCCAAAGGAGGGGTTGTTGGCACATTTTGACGTTGACCCTTGAAACTTTGTGTTTCAGATTCCTTTTGCAAGATACGTGGCAAGAAATAATATTTTGAATTTGAAACGGTACGAAACTGTGGGGGTTTCATTTGGTGGATGTGGGAGAGAGACCAAAGAAGGATGTCGTATCATCTGTGATCCTTAAATAGCAATGAATTTGGGGTTTGAATTTTGGGTTTAAAGTAGTGAGCTTGGAATATGGTCCCAGTGCTCAGCCACAGTACCCCTTTGTAGGATGACAAAGACTCTTAGCCTTCCCTTTAGCGGACGTGTAGCTGTTGGGGGCTAGGTACCCTGAAGCTCCTGCCGTCTGTTCTCTGCCTTCTAATGTTCCCGAGCAACAGAACTAATTATTTTCACAAATGGTTGCTTGACAAAAACATATGGCTGGTCTTGATCCCACATGGCCCCTTTTAAAACTTAATTGGAGGGACAAATGGCCGGCGGTCTCTGTGTGAAACCTGCTTCCACAGGTAACTGAACAAAAGCTGTTTGTAGAGAAATGGAGTCAATCCAGCAGGCGTGCCGAACGCCCCGGGCCTCCGGGCACTTAGCAGTGGGGAAGGGTTTTCTGTACATTCAGATCCTGCAGAGGGCGAGCAGCGAGATCTTCATAAATCGGAGCAGTATTGTTGCCAACGAGGCACCCTACCTTAAAGCCTTCCTTCACACGAAGTCAGAGCTCTTTCTGTGCTTTTATTCTCAGCTGCAAGTGAACAATTAATTAATAGTCATGGTCCTTAGGTGTATCCCTGTGTAGAGAGCAAGTACTAAAGGGAAAATTATTTCTTGTGTGCAATTTCATCTCTATTTCAGACATGAAAAAAAAATGAAGCCCCATAGTTTAATAGTGGCCCCCCTAGGAACTGGCACCTAAATCTGTCTTTAAGGTCTCTTGCTTATACCACTGATTAATTTTCCTCTGTTTCTTTTCTCTTGTTCAACGATCTCTTGCATGTATGTGATTCCAGTAAGCGGTGACCTGGGTTTCTGGGTTTCTCTCTCCAGATACTGCATAGAGCGCGTGTTCAGACCTCGCAAGTTAGACCGATTTCATCCCAAAGAGCTTCTGGAATGTGCATTTGATATTGTCACATCTACCACCAACAGCTCTCTGCCCACTGCCGAAGTCATCTACACGATCTGTGAGATCATCCAGGAGTTCCCGGCACTTCAGGTTACTTTCCAGGGTCCGATGTCCCGAGGTCGCCCCGCTCGAGTCCTTGACCCAGGGGCGGGCGGTGGGGGGGGCATGACTACAACAGAACTGCCCCTCACTTGGTGCCGGCAGTGGGCCACATTTTACTAGGATAACGGAGAAGAGTTTGATGAGGTTACTTGTGGGTTTCTCTCAGGCTCTCACCCCTGCCTTGACAGGAGTGGGTTTTGTCTTCATCTATTTTGGGGGAAGGGTGTCGTTGCTCTGCCCATTCTTCCACGGTGCGAGAAATAAGCTCAGATTCCTAGGATGCTTTTAGCACGGTCACCCTGCTCCGCACCCTCTGTGGTCCCCTCCTATGCTCCGCCCTGGCTCTCAGCTCCCCAGCTTCACACTTGGCGTCGAGCCGGCATCCCGCCTCGCCAGTGGAGACTGCCTCTAGCACAACTGCTGGCTCTCCTCAGGCCTTGCCTCTGGGTCCCACACACGGGGCCGCTCCCCCGTCCCCCGCAATTGCTGTGCCTGTCACGGCTTTCCTCGTTCAGAAGGCCTGCCTTCCCAGCCGCGGTGGGTGCCCCTTCTGCCCCGGGAGCCTGCCTGCGCCCTCATCGGTTGGCCGGCCACCTTTCTTTCCCCACCCTCCCCGCCCTCGAGGGGAGAGGCCACCTGCTCCTCGAGGGCGGAGCCGAGGTGGCCCCTTTTCTGTAGAGCCCACTGCCCCCAGCTCAGCTCACCGCTCGCTACTCTGTGAGCACTCGCCCGTTACCGCGGTTGCTCCGCAGCCCGTCCTTGAATGGCAGTGACTACTCACCCCTGTGCTGTCCCTCGCTGAAGTCTGTGTGGACTCATTCAGGCTTTTCACCAGAGCTGGGGACCGAAGTGGTTTAGATACGTATGATGAAGGGTTTGATTATATTACACTCTTTGATTATGACAATGTAAAAGGCATGCTTATGTGAAAATAAACTAGGAGGCAATATGCCAAAATTCAGTCCTTCCACAGTCCCCTGCCTGGATGGTAAGTTGGTGACAAGGCTGGCTTTGGTCAGGTACCTGTACTGCTTCTATGGGGAAACTAATAATTTTTCTTTTTGTATCCTAGGAAAGAAATTACAGTATTTACTTGAACCATACAACGTTATTGAAAGCAATCCTCTTACACTGTGGGATCCCAGAAGATAAACTCAGTCAAGTCTATGTTATTCTGTATGATGCCGTGGTAAGCATTTAATTACTTTGACTTGATATTGAAGGATGATAATAGTTCATAAGTGTTTTTCTTAGTGATGGAACCATAGAACTGAGTGGGGAGTTTTATCTCCTTCCCTCATTTCTCTAAAGTAAAAAAAAAAACAGTTGGAGGGAGTGATTGTATTGAGAATAAAGTTTAGCCCTTGGCTGGAGCCTTAGCACCTGCTTCCTATGGGTCCGGGGCAGCAGCCCCTCCAGTTACTCTTCCCAGTTGAGCCAAATCGTAGTACTCATTGCTCTCTAGTATGTGTGCAGGTACTCTACGGTAATTGTGCTGAGCCTGGAGGGGAGTCACTGAAAATTTTATTTTATTTTATTTTATTTATTTAAATTTTATTTATTTGTCAGAGAGAGAAAGAGAGAGAGAGAGCACGAGCAGGGGGAGTGGGGGAGGGAGAAGCAGGCTTCCCGCGGAGCAGGGAGCCCGATGCGGGGCTCGATCCCAGGACCCTGGGACCATGACCTGAGCCGAGGGCAGACGCTTAACCGACTGAGCCACCCGGGCACCTCAGGCTTACTGTTTTCTAGACACCAGAAGCCTAAGTCGCTTCTCTCTCGTCTGGCAGGTACACACAGGGGTCCTGGTTTTACCGTCTGTCCCCGCCCCCGGCACCGTGGCTGCTGCTGGCCATAGCAGACATGGTGTGTCCGTTGGACGCTGGCGAGAACCCCAGCGATTGTGCAGGGGGGCTGCACGCCATCCTTGTTCATATCCCACAGCCACAGGCTAACTGCCTGTCCGCGCACGGCTTTTGCCAGAGGGACACGGATCCATTACTCGGCCTGCCCGGCTCTGGGTTGCCTCATCATTCAGCAAGGGCAGCCTCCCCCTTTTAATTCTTTTATGTCAGGAGTTTTCATATTCTAAGACACATGTTAGGGGCACCTGGCTGGCTCAGTAGAGCATGCAGCTCTTGATCTCGGGGTTGTGGGTTCGAGCCCCACATTGGGTGTAGAAATTACTTAAAAATCTTTAAAAAAAAAAAAAATGTTAATTTTATGTGAATTGGAAAAAGAATTTTTCTAATCACAGAGTTAATCCATCCTTCATGATTAGGAGCAGTTTGTCCAAAATGGAGGGTATATACTTGTCGGAATGTGCCTGGAGAGCATCTTTATGTTCAGGGCCAAATTTGGTGACTCTTATTGTTCCCTTTCTCTTCCGTGTTAGACAGAAAAGCTGACGAGGAGAGAAGTGGAAGCCAAGTTTTGTAATCTGTCTTTGTCGTCTAATAGTGTAAGTACCCAGGGATGGGGCTCTTACAGCTTTCTCCGTAACTTTATGAACCCCGATTCTCAAGGCAGTGAGGCAGGGCTGGGCTGTTCCACGGCTCCTCACAGACAGGTTTCCCCTACGTGTTCATAGGTTCCTTGGCAACCTCGGGGACTAGGGGAAGAGAGCCCAGCGCTGGGCTCAAAGCCTGCCTCTCCATGCTGCTGTTCACCGTGGGGTCATCATCCTGTTCTTTCTGGATCACCAGCTGCTTTGCTCTCCCGCCCTGTGCGGGCCATGCTCGGCAGAGCCTCCTGCTGAGCGAGCGGGTCTAGTACTGGTTGTCCTCTTCTGAAATAGATCCTAGGGGACTGGAATGAGGCACAGAGCTCTGCACATCCATCTGGGTTTCCCCCACCACCCTACCCCCCGATCTTCCAACACATCAGAGTTGAATTAAAGCTCCTGCTTTTCTGGTACATTTCTTACCCCTAAAATCTGACATTTGATCCCAGTGGCAATGAGGACTATCTCATGGGGTAAGCAGGTTTGTCCTATTCTCTCAGCAGGCATCAGATAGGTCTCTAATCTTGGCGCAGTAACCCATACTTCATGGAGTCACTGGATAGCTGAAGACAACGGGGATTTCTGACATTTTCCTGAATATTTAGATAAGAAGAGATACTTTTTTAAAACTTCCCCAGAAGCCCTCTAGCCCTGGTGGGGCACTGAATTACATGATCCTGTGATGATCAGCAAATTCATGTTTAGGATAGATTAAAATATGACTATACACAGGCCAGGCAGAAATGCTCATTCTTTTGACCTACACACCTACAGTATGGCGGACATAGTGCTGTAGGCATAAAGGAGTCAGCTGAAGACTCCACCGGCTGCTTCCAACTTAATTCATATTGGCCTTTTAAAAAGCCATGGGGGGCTCCGTGCAGCATCTGTCTACCCTCGGCTCTCTAACCAAACTTGCACACACACACTGCAGCTCATAGCAGTCAGCATGCAGTCAGTTAGGGAGAGTCAACCAGATGACACAGCCTAGGAGTTCGAGAAATTAAGCCAGGTTAAATTTTAGATGTTACATAGAGGAGGAGATATTAATGGATATTAAGTGACCAGTGATAAAATATTTTAATATGAAGCACACTATTTACATAATTCTCTAGACAAGTACACAGCACATACCTATGAGCAGAAATAGTTCCATATATAAATAGCATGAAGAATCTGCTCAAGAAACTGCCCAATCTGGTGATTCCTTACCTGAAGGCTCAAGCCCAAAAGGTTCTTTGAACTAATGTCACATTTCAAACATATTTCACACTTGCACACGATAGCTGCCTCAGTTGCTAAAATCTTCTTTTTGTTAAACCTCTGGTTATCTGATGATGAGCATCAAAGTTGTATGTTTGATTAGCTTAAAAATGGAAAAATTAGCACCTAATAAAGACATTTGGTGCTGTCATTATATAAAAATGGAACTCTGAAGATTCTAGAAAAGGAAGTAGAAATAGTGCAAGCCAGTGTCTGGCCCAGTGTTCTGATTTTACAGATGAGGCACCTCCGGCCCAGAGATGCTGTGACTTGTCCAAAGTCACATGGAGTTTGTTGATGATGGGGTGAAGATGCTTATCTGGAGAGAGCAACTCTAGTGCTTCTGGGAGTTTATTGTTCTGGGGTAATTTAATGTTAAAATTTGAGAAGAAATAGTTTTTTAAGAAGAAAAACATTTAATATAGTAAGGAAATTGAGATTATATTACTTTTTGGATTTAAAAAAATACATGTGGTGTATGATTCTTACATTAAACTGAAATAAGCTGAGTCTTCATTCAGCTCTGTTTCCATGTGCCAATTTATCATTGAACCAGGTTATGCTTATATAGTCTTAAAATAGCTATAATTCTGTTCAACTCCCAGGAGCTCGAGTGGAAATTTCTTTCTGGTTTAGACCGTAGTTCCTGCTTCCCCTGCTATGTGCCAGGGACTGGGCCTGGCCCACAGATCATCTCTAGCCATTGCCCTCGTGTGGAAGACGATGGGTACAGCGGCTGGGAGCTGGGATGGAGGTGTGAGCCAGAGGGAGGGAAGGATCAGGGGGCTGTCTGGGAGGTGACACCCGAGTGGCACCCCAAGGCTCCAAACAGGAATGATTCAAGCAAAGGGAGCAGAGGGAATTTCTGGCTACTTCAGAGTAGAATTAGAACCAGTCAGACTTTGCCTTCCTGTGTGTTCCCCCCACTGCCCTCCCCGTTTCTGTGCCTGCAGGAACGGGAGTTGATGAGAATGAGGAAGGTAAAAAAGAACAATCCTGGCTTGGAAATATTGTCATGGTGGCTCAGCTAGTACAAGGGACTGCTCTGCTGGGGGCAGCATTCACTGGGAGTAGGTGCCCAAAGCACTCCTGTGAGGTGCTTCTGAGTTGCTGGAAAAGGGTAATCCGTAGTCAGGTTCCCAGTAAAGGTTAAAATGGCCTCTGACCACAAAATCCCTGCTCCTGGCGGTGCGGAAGCTCCGCTCTGTCCCCCGTACGTCTGAACACTGTGTGGAGTGTGTCTTCCCTGCCAGGGATCGGAAGCTAAGTGTGCCTCTTTGCTTTCCAGCTGTGTCGACTCTACAAATTCATCGAGCAGAAGGGAGATTTGCAAGATCTAACACCGGCAATAAATTCATTAATAAAACAGAAAACAGGCGTTGCCCAACTGGTGAAGTACGGCTTAAAAGACCTAGAGGAGATTGTCGGGCTGTTGAAGAAACTCGGCATCAAGTTACAGGTTGGGCCACCGCTGGATTCCCCTGTGGGTCTGTGGTGCCTGCACAGGGCGAAATGGGGTTTTTGAGTTAATGCTAGGACGCGTTTTCTCCCCCCACCAGAACTCTGCTTTCCCCATTTTGGATTTCTAGTAACGATTTTGGCTTCAATCAGAATGTCCTTGCAAGCATCACAATTCCTATGGTACGGCAAGTCTGACGATGTCAGTTAGCCTCAGCCAAGTGCTGATTCCTGAAGAGAACAGAGTCTTCACCTGGCAGGCTATACTTAGACATATTCCTGATTGCTCTGATGCTACCCATGGAAAACCATGCCCTTGACATGTTTGCGTGGGCTTGTACTTCACAGGTCTCGATCAATTTGGGCTTGGTTTACAAGGTACAACAGCACAACGGAGTCATCTTCCAATTTGTGGCAGTCATCAGACGGAGGCAGAGGGCTGTGTCGGAAATCCTTGCCGCCGGTGGCAGATACGACCTGCTGGTGAGGGCTCACCCCGGATTTGTTGGTTGATTTAGTCTGGCTTAATTTCCTTTCTTTCTCAGGTGGTGGTTTGAAATATTCCAAAGCTTCAGAAAAACTGAACCAGTGGTATAATTGAACACCTGCATGCCTTTTAGCTAGGAATAGAAAAACACTCTGGACCACATTTGTAGTGTTTGTGACTTTTTATTTTAAAATAATTACAGGTTTACAGGAAGTTGCAAAGATAGTACAGAAAGATCTTGCGTACCTTTTGCTCCATTTTCTTGAATGGTTAAATCTGGCAGAACTAGAATAAAATAATCAAAACCAGGACACGGACGTTGGTACACTGTATGTGTATAACTCTGTGCCGTTGTTACTGTGTGTGTGGGGTCTCGTCACCACCACCACAACCGAGATACAGATATGCTCCTCTATCACCATGAAGATCCGTGGGTGCTGACATTTACTAGTTCAAGTGAAGTATGGAACCTTTACCTCCCTGGAGGTCCCTATACCCTTCCTGCCATTTATAATATAATTGTCTTAAATATTTCCTCTCCATACATTGATGTCCACATCAGACAGTGTTTGGCTTTTTGCTTCAACTGTCAAACGCTGAGAAACTCAAGAGAAGAAGAAAGTCTGTTGTACTTGACCCAAATTTCTGGTTTCTGATGAGAAATGAGCTGTTGTTTGAGTTTTCCCCTCTAGGAAAGTTGATTTTCACTCAGTGCTTTTAAGATTTTTTTTTCTTTGTCTTTAGTTTGAAATTTGATCATGAACGTGTCTTGGCATGACTTTCTTTGGATTTGTACTCTTTGGGATTATCTCAGCTTTTTTTTTTTTTTTTTTTTTTTAAAGATTTTATTCATTTATTTGAGAATGAGAGAGAGCACATGAGAGGGGGAAGGGTCAGAGGGAGAAGCATACTCCCCGCCGAGCAGGGAGCCCGATGCGGAACTCGATCCAGGGACTCCAGGATCATGACCTGAGCCGAAGGCAGTCGCTTAACCAACTGAGCCACCCAGGCGCCCAGGATTATCTCAGCTTCTTGAATCTAGAGGTTTAAGTCCTCTTCCAGTGTGGGCCCGCCACCAAGCCCCCCAGCAGGGTGGCATCAGAGAAGACTAAATGGGAGCTAAGACTTTTATATCTACCTGGGGTAGTGCCCCCCACCCCCAAACAGTGTCAGTGGCAAACAGTGTCAGTGGAGGAACTGAAGGATTACAGACCCTCACCTGCACCCAAACAGTAACGAGGCCACCCTCCCCACAGTACCGGTAAAGGCATGTTTCGGGCATATTATTCTAATATCTCTTACATCTTACCCTCTTTTTGCTCTCCTTCTAGGACTCTGATGACAAATGTTCAAGTTTTTGTTATATCCCTGAGGTTCTGGGGCCTTCTGCTTTACAGTCTGTTTTCTCTCTTCTTCAGATTGAATGGTTTCTATTGTTTCATCTTCAGTTTCATTGATTATTTCCACCGTTTTCCCCATTCTGCTGTTGAGCCCATCCAGAGGTTTTTTAATCTCCTACTTCTCTGCTGAGACTTTCTATTTTTTTTTTTTTTTTTTTTTGGTCCCAAGCCTGTTCGTCATGCTTTTCGTGGTGGTTGCTTTAAAGTCCGTCAGATAGTTCCAACATCTGTGTCATCCTGTCTGTTGATTGTCTTTTATACATTTTGAGACCTTCTTGGTTCTTGCCATGATGCATGATTTTCACTTGGACCCTGGATATTTTAAGTATTATGAGACTCTGGAGCTTAGCTAGATCTTTAGGTTTAGCAGGCCTCCCCTGAAAGCACAAGTAGGGGCAGGAGGTGCCACCTTGCTACTCTTGGTCAAGGGTAAAGATTCAGGTTCCTTACTCTGCTTGCTTCAATATCCCTAGGCTGGGAGGGGTGCCCTGTTCCTGTTCCCACATGCCTTTACTGGTACTATGGTGAGGGGTGGGGGAAGTGGCAGGAGACTGCTGGAGAGCAGGGAACGTTCCAGCCTCCCACTCAGCCGCCTTGGGCACCACCCCCACAGGGAGGGTGGCCTCGTTACTGCTTGGGTGGACATGAGGATCTGTAATCCTTCAGTTCCTGACACTGTTTGGGGGGTAGGGAGCACTACCCCAGGCAGATAAGAAAAGTCCTGGCTCCCATTTAGTCTTCTCTGATGCTACCCAGCTGGAGCTTGGTGAGAGAGGGGGGCCCCTTACATCTGAGTAAAGGTGTGGGCCCCCACTCAGCCTTTGCTGGTGGGGGCGGACCTTTTACTGTAGTGTTTGGCTGGAGCAGGGCAGGGGTTATATAAACATTTTCGGCCCTGCCGGGTTGCCCCTTTCTTCATGTTTTGGCTAGCGAGAGCGGGTTTCCTGGGGACCTTCTGTTGGTTCTCCTTGGCATTTCTGGGTTGTCAGCATGTGTTACCCTCAGATCCTACAGTTCCCATGCCCGTGTGCTGCCTTCTCTTCACTTCATAGTCGTCTCATGTTTGTTTATAAGTAATGTCCAGGATTTTTAGCTCTACTTAGCGGGAGGAATAGAGAGAAGTGTTCTTGTCTTGGTCCAGAATCAGAACCTACCTATGTAATTTTAAATTATCTAGGGACATAAAGCAAATAAAAAGAAAAAGGTGGAATTTATTTTAATAATATCTTATTTAACCCAAATATCCAAAATGTTGTTTCAACATACAGTCCAAATT
This sequence comes from Mirounga angustirostris, assembly GCF_029215605.1. NCBI lineage: Eukaryota > Metazoa > Chordata > Mammalia > Carnivora > Phocidae > Mirounga > Mirounga angustirostris. The sequence continues at coordinate 63,198,481 of NW_026991717.1, read as the reverse complement.
TTCAAAAAAAAATTTTTTTAAGATTTTTTTTTTATTTTTATTTATTTAATTTTTTTTAAGATTTTTTTTTTTTTTTATTTGACAGAGAGAGACACAGCAAGAGAGGGAACACAAGCAGGGGGAGCGGGAGAGGGAGAAGCAGGCTCCCCGCCGAGCAGGGAGCCCTATGCGGGGCTCGATCCCAGGACCCCGGGATCATGACCTGAACCGAAGGCAGACGCCCAACGACTGAGCCACCCAGGCGCCCCTTTTTCCTAAGATTTTGCAGATCAGTGTATATTTAACCCAATATACCCCAAATACTATTTCAGCATATAATCAGACATCTCAATATGATTAATGAGCCATTTTATATCCTCTTTTTTTTTTTCCATTCTGAGTCTCTGCAGCCTCTGTGTACTTCACATACACAGCGCCTGTCCGTTTGGATTAGTCAGATTGCAGGTGTTGAAGCCCACATGTGGCAGGTGGCCGCCGTGTTCCGCAGTGCAGCTCTAGGTGCAGCATTTGTTACTTTTTTCCTCAGTTGGCACGTGTGCGTGCTCCCACCTCTCCCTCCCCCGGCCCCCCTTCTCTCTCTCTCTCTCACTCTCCCTACCACACACGTACTTACTTCTTGGTTGAACCCTTTGATGAGAAGTTGCTGACAAGTGTGTGCCCTCCAGTCATTGCTTTGCTTATGGTTACAGTTTCTTCTCTCTTTCATAACCAAAGCTGTGCCTTTCTTCCCAGATTCCCCAGTTTAGAGGACCCCAGGCTCTGGGACCAATCCCCACTGCTGTTGGGGTCAGCATAGCTATAGACAAGATATCTGCAGCGATCCTCAACATGGAAGAACCTGTAAGTTCCAGTTTTGCTTTCCAGCTTTCCAGTGGGCTCTGAGTGGTCTTTCATTTTATAGTCCTTTATATGGAGCCCTGGACGTGGCAATAGACCGAGGCTTTGGGGGGTTCATCTTTGCCATGATGGACAAGCCTAGGACTTGGCATCCGTCCTTGCGTCTAAGTCCTTAGCCTCCCTCAGGGGGACCTCAGACAGCTCCTCCGTCTTTGCCTGGCCTCACTCTCCTCGTGTCTGATGCACTCTGTACATGGGAGCTATAGATGTTGGCAGACGCCTATCAGAGCCCCTTGCTCAGAAATCCTGCCGCACTCTAAGAGCTAGAAATGGTTCTTTTTCCTTTTTGTTTCAGACAAGATTAGTTTTCCCAGAGGAAAAGAATATCTTCCTGACGGCTTAGGATAGCTGAAATAATTTTCTAAAAAGACTAATATAAAAGGTTTTTGACTTTTTTTTTTTTTTTAAGATTTTATTTATTTGACACAGAGAGACACAGCAAGAGAGGGAACACAAGCAGGGAGAGTGGGAGAGGGAGAAGCAGGCTTCCCGCGGAGCAGGGAGCCTAATGCGGGGCTTGATCCCAGGACCCTGGGATCATGACCTGAGCCGAAGGCAGACGCCCAACAAATGAGCCACCCAGGCGCCCCTTGACGTTTTTTATTTATTTATTTAGTATATGTCATTGTGAAGCCCAGACTTCTGTTGCTTACAAGATTTTGAGATGCCTGTCTTCACATGCGTGCTGCCTCCCCTCCTACAGGCCCACAGTGTGGCTCCTCTAAATGTAACCACTCTCTTTCTGATCCAGGTTACAATAAGCTCTTGCGACCTCCTGATCGTAAGTGTTGGCCAGATGTCCATGTCCAGGGCCATCAACCTAGCCCAGAAACTCTGGTCCGCGGGAATCACAGCACAAATCATGTATGACTGGTCACAGGTAATGAGACACAAAGTGCCCCTGAGTGGAGTGCATGCATCCCGGCTGCTGTGGCCGATCGTCCTCCCCAGCCTTAGAGTAGGGTTCTCTCAAACTCAACTTCTCTCTCGTTAGAGTCACTTCCGGTGTTAGCTTCTGATTGTTACAGGAACGAAGGACCACAACTCCTTGGTTTAAAACAATACAGGCTGGTTATCTCACATTTCTGGCATTCAGAAGTGTAACACTAGTTCCACTGGGCTCCAGTCAAGGTGTCTGCCAGGGCCCGTTCCTTCAGAAGGCTTGAGGGGGAGAATCCATTCCCCTGCCTTATCCAGCCCTGGGAGGCCTCCAGCATGCCTCCGTTCGTAGTCCCTTCCTCCACCTTCAAACTCAGCAGGGTAGCATTTTCTGTCCTCTCTGACCTCTCTTTCTGTCTCTCCGTCTCTGACCCTCCTGTCTCCTCTCACAAGGATCCTTGTAATTACACTGATGCCACCCAGCTGATCCAGGTCGTCTCCCTGTCTCAAGATCCGTAACTCAGAGTTCCCTTGCCCCTAGAAGCGAACAGACTCCCCCAGGGATGAGGCTGGGCCGTCTTTGCAGGGCCGGGATCCAGGCTCGCACACTTGCCAAAGGCGTTCCGTGTTGAGCTGTGTGGGTGGCTGTCTCTCCTCAGACCCCCCCCAGCAGCCTGCTGTGGGGCTGGAAGTGAGGAAAGGAGCAGCCTTGAACCCGCCTGCCCTTCGGAAAGGGGGGCCGGTAGAGAACGTCTACCTGCCACCAGCAGATCACAGAAGGGCGTATGGTCCAGTTCGCCCGCACTCAGGCGCCCCAGAGCCTGAAGCGACGCCCAGGGAAACAGAACCTCCACCCTCCCTCCCTCCTGCTGCTGTCCGTCTTGGTGTGTGTTAGGAAAACCTCCTCAGTCTGCTGAGCACTGATTTTTAATCATTCGACAGAGCAGCGTCCTCTTCCATTGGTTCCCGTGTTGCATAAATTGTTAGAGGAGTGTTCTTCCAGAAACCGACTTCAGTCCTGCCCCGCGGCAGACCCTGCAGGCGTCCCTGCTCCGCTGCTTGGTGGCTTTAGGCTTCACTTCTGCTTTACGCCGTCCGCCGTTTTTTGTTGCCTTGGCTTTCCTCAAAGGCCTTCTCGTTGTATGTGTGCGTACCGTGTAACTTGGGCACCTTGCACCAAGATTTGAAGCTTTTGAAAACCGTGTCTTACTGTGCCGCGAGCACACGGATTGTCCATGGCCCCTGAGGACAGCGGTGACAGTAAGAAAAGCAAGGTCTTCCCGCTCCTTTGAATTCTTACTCTTCCGGCTTAACACTGATCGCTCCGGGAGTCAGCAGGTTAGCAAGGCCCTTTGACACTACACTTGGACACCGTGTTTTCAGTCTCCCTGAGTCCTTGAGCCGCTCTAGGCGCTCGGTGTTTATCTCACATGCTGTGCTTGTTTCAGTCCCAAGAGGAGCTACAGGAATACTGCCGACATCACGAAATCACCTACGTGGCCCTCGTCTCGGATAAAGGAGGCAGCTACGTCAAGGTACAGAGCCAAGGAAGTCGTGCGCGGTTCACAGTCACATTCCCACTTCCCGCTGTCCCCTGGCCTTGGGTGTGGGTGAAAATCCGTTATTGTATTTGTTGGGCCTGTGTTTGGAGAAAGGCTATAGAGTAAGAGACAGTCTGAATCGGAACCCTTCCCTCCCAGCTTAAAAAATCAAAAATCAGAAATAGTGGCAGTAGGTTTTCCCTAGTTTTCTACCTCTGTTCGCTTTCTTCATCTCAGAAAATAAGAAGAATGACCACACTGATAACCTGCTGGTTGGCATGTCCTGTGGCTGTTTCCTAACCAGTTTTACTGTTACCTTTAACTTAACAAAGTTCAGAAATATACCAACTTCTAACCTTTATTTCTGTTTTTAAGGAAAAAAAAAAATCAACGTATTTCCCCCCTTTTAATGTCTTTGTCAGGTTTTGATATCTGGGTAATGTTGGCCTCATCAATGAGTTGGACAGTGTCCTCTCCTCTTCTGTTTTCTGAAAGATTTTTGTGTACAGGTGGTATTATTTCATCCCTAGATGTTTGGTCAGACTCAGCAGTGAAGCCACAAGGGCCTAGACAGAGAGCCGTTCAGGTCCTCTTTCTGAGTAAGTGAGTCTGAGTAGTTGGTATCTTCCCCAGAATGTTCCCATTTCATCTAAATTTTCAAATATTCTCTTTTATTATCTGTAGGATCAGTAATGATAATCCCCTCTTTCATGCCTGCTAATTAGTAATTTATGTCTCCCATCCTTCCCCTTTTTTTACTTCACCAGGCTGGCTAGAGGTTTATCAATTTCATTTGTCTTTTCAGAAAACCAGCTTTTGATGTCATTGATTTTTCTCTTATTTTTTTGTTCATTTGTTTTTTATTTTACTGATTTCCATTCTATTCTTCTTCATTCTGCTAATTGTGGATTTAGTTTATTCCTTTTCTAGTTTCTTCAGGTGGAACTTTAGGTTAGGGGTAGATAAACTACAGCCCGTAGGCCAAATCTGGCACACAGCCTATTTTTGTATGGCCTGTGAACTACAAATCTTTTTTACATTCTCCGTTTAAAAAAAAAACAAGGATGTGACAGTATGTGGCCCGCAAAGCCTAAAATACTTACCTGAGCCTTTACAGGGGGGAAAAAAAAGTTGGCACCTGGCATGGATCAATAAGTTTAGACTTGACTTATCTAAGTATAAGCATTTAATGATGTAATGCTTTCATTTTCATTTAGTTCAAAATACTTTCTAGTTTCTTTGATGATTTCTTTGATCCACAGGTTATTTAGAAGTGTGTGGCTTAACTTCCAAATATTCAGGTATTTTCCAACTATCTTTCTTTCATGATTTCTTTCCTTTTTTTAAAATTTTTATTTTTTTATTTAAGATTTTATTTTTTTATTTTTCGACACAGAGAGAGACAGCGAGAAAGGGAACACAGGCAGGGGGAGTGGGAGAAGCAGGCTTCCCGCCGAGCAGGGAGCCCAATGTGGGACTCGATCCCAGGACCCTGGGATCATGACCTGAGCTGAAGGCAGATGCTTAACGACTGAGCCACCCAGGCGCCCTAAAATTTTTATTTTTTTATTTAAATTCAATTAACGGGTGCCTGGGTGGCTCAGTCAGTTAAGCACCTGCCTTCGGCTCAGGTCATGATCCGAGGGTCCTGGGATCGAGCCCCACGTCGGGCTCTCTCTGCTCAGTGGGAAGCCTGCTTCTCCCTCTCCCACTCTCTCTCTCTGTCAAAATAAATAAAATATTTAAAAAAAAAATAAATTCAATTAACATATATTGTATTAAAGTTTCAGAGGTAGAGAGGTCAGTGATTCGTCTTACATAATACCCAGCGCTCATTATGTCATCTTTAAAGATTTCTAATGATTTAATTCCCTTGTGATCAAAGAACATACTCTGTATGATTTCAGTCCTTTTAATTTTACTGAGCCACGTTTTAAAGTAAAAAATAATTGTCTGTTAACTATGAATGTTTCATGTGCACTTGAGAAGAATGTGTATTCTGCCTTATTAGGAGGAGTTGTTTGATAAACATCAGTTAGGTCAAATTAGATGATGGTGTTGCCGAAGTCTTCTGTATCGTTACTAATCATTTTGTCTACTTGCTCAATCAGTTACTGAGAGAGGAGTGTCAAAATCTCCAGCTATCATTGTAGATTTATCTATTTCTCCTTTTAGTTCTATCAGTTTTGTTTTGTGCATTTTGAAGCTCTGTTATTTGCTGAATACACATTTAGAATTTTCTATCTGATGAATTGACCTCTTTATCATTATGAAATGTTCTTCTTTATCCCTGATAATATTTCTTGTTCTGAGGTCTTTCGATTAGTGTTTGCATGGCATGTCTGTTTCCATCCCATCTGTGTCTTGAAAGTGGGTTTCTTAGAGACACTCAGTTGAGTTTTGCTTTTTTGATCTACTCTGACAATCCCCGTCTTTTAATGGGAATGGTTAGACCATTTATATGTAATGCAGTTATTGAAATGGTTGGGTTTAAATCTACCATTTTACTATTTGTTTTCTAATTATTCCATCTGTTCTTTTTTCCATTTTTTTCTTTTCATACCTTCTTTTTTTAGATCTCTCCTACTGGTTTGCTAACCATTACTCCTGTTTTTGGTGACTTCTTAAGGTTTACAGTGTACATCTTTAACTTATACATTCTACCTTCAAAAAATATTATATGCCTTTCACATACAGTGTAAGAACCTTAAAACAGAATACTTCCATTTCCCTTCTCTATTTCTTTGTGCTATTGTTGCCAAGTATTTTTTCTTACATATGTTATAAACTCCACAATACATTGTTTTTATTTTGGCTTTAAAGATTTTATTTATTTATTTGACAGAGACACAGTGAGAGAGGGAACACAAGCAGGGGGAGCAGCAGAGGGAGAGGGAGAAGCAGGTTCCCCGCTGAGCAGGGAGCCCGATGCAGGGCTCGATCCCAGCACCCTGGGATCATGACCTGAGCCGAAGGCAGACGCTTAACAACTGAGCCACCCAGACGCCCCTTATTTTGGCTTTAGTTATTTTTTAAAGAGGTTTTTAAAATAAGGGGGGGAAATGTCCTTTATATTTACCCACATATTTACCATCTCTGGAACTGTTTACTACTATGTTGAGGCAGACATCATTCTGACTTCATTTTCCTTCTGCCTGAAGAATTTCCTTTATTTCTGGCCTGTGCAGGTCTGTTGGTCGTGAATTTTCTCAGTTGTTATTGGTCTGAGAAAGTCTTCATTTTACCTTCATTTTTTTTCTTTTAAGATTTATTTATTTTAGGGACACCTGGGTGGCTCAGTTGGCTAAGCGCCTGCCTTTGGCTCAGGTCATGATCCCGGGGTCTTGGGATCGAGTCCCGGCATAGGGCTCCTTGCTCAGCAGGGAGCCCGCTTCTCCCTCTGCCTGCCATTCCCCTGCTTGTGTTCTCTCTCTCTTTCTCTCTGACAAATAAATAAAATCTCAAAAAAAAAAAAAAAAGATTTATTTATTTTACAGAGAGAGCAAGCAGGAGGAGGGACAGAGGGAGAGGGAGAGAATTTCAAGCAGACTTCCTGCTGAGCGTGGAGCCCGACACAGGGCTCAATCTCCAACCCTGAGATCATGACCTGAGCCAAAACCAAGAGTCTGATGCCCAACCGACCCCTTCACCTTCATTTTTGAAAGATATTTTTGCTAGATATAAAATTCAAGATTGACTTTTTTTTTTTTTTTTTTGCATTTTAAAGATGTGTTTTATTGTCTTCTGACATGATGGTAGTTTCTATTAAAAGTCTGCTTTGATTCTCTATGTATGCTCTTTATTTTCTGACAGCTTCTAAGATTTTCTTCTGTCACTGATTTTCTGCAATTTGAATATGATATATCTCAGTGTGGTATTCTCTATATTCTAATACTTGGTATTCATAGCTAGGACTTTTTTGAACTGTAGATTTATGGTTTTCATAAAATACAGAAAATCTTCAGGGGCACCTGCATGGCTCAGTCGGTTAAACCTCTGCCTTTGGCTTGGGTCATGATCCCAGGGTCCCAGGATTGGGCCCTCAGTTGGGCTCCCTGCTTAGCTGGGGGTCTGCTTCTCCCTTTGGCTCTGATCCTGCCCCCACTAGTGCATGTGTTCTCTCTCTCTCTCTCTAATAAATAAACCTTTTAAAAAAAATTTTAGAGGGTGCCTGGGTGGCTCAGTCGGTTAAGTGTCTGCCTTCGGCTCAGGTCATAATCCTGGGGTCCTAGGATCGAGCCCCATGTCGGGCTCCCTGCTCTGCAGAGAGCCTGCTTCTCTCTTTCCCTCTGCTTGTTGCTCTGCCTACTTGTGCCCTCTGTCAAATAAATAAATAAAATTTTTTAAAAAATTTAGAAAAATTTCAGACATTATTTCTTCAAATATTTTTCTGTCCCTTCTCCCCCCCAAAGATTTTATTTATTTATTTGACAGAGAGAGACACACAGCAAGAGAGGGAACACAAGCCGGGGGGAGAGGGAGGAGCAGGCTTCCTGCCGAGGAGGGAGCCCGATGCAGGGCTTGATCCCAGGACCCTAGGATCACAACCTCAGCCGAAGGCAGATGCTTAATGACTGAGCCACCCAGGCGCCCCCCCCCCCTTTTCTCTTTTCCTTGTAGGACTCTGATTACAGTATATTAATCATTTGATATTGACACACAGCTCATTAAGACTCTGTTTTTGTTTTGTTTTTTCCCTTTCTCTTTGCTTTATTTGGGACCATTCACTGATCTTTTTTGCAATATCTCATCTGCTGTTAATCCCTTTGCATTTCTTATGTATTTTTTCATCTGTATATTTGTATCTTTATATATCTTCCATTTCTCTCTTAGAGTTTTTGTTTCCTTTACATTTTTTATAAGATTTAAAATAGTCATTTTAGGGGCACCTGGCTGGCTCAGTCAGTAGAGCATGTGACTCTTGATCTCAGGGTTGTGAGCGTAAGCCCCGCATTGGGTGTAGAGATAACTTAAAAATAAAATCTTAAAAAAAAAATAGTCGTTTTAAGGTACTTGCCTACTAATTCCATCATTTTTGACACTTCTGAATCTGTCATTTCTTCTGGTTATAAGTCATATTTTCCTACCACTTTGCGTGCCAGTAGTTTTTTTGTTTTTTAAGATTTTATTTATTTATTTGACAGAGAATAAGCAGGAGCTGCAGGCAGAGGCAGAGGGAGAGGGAGAAGCAGACTCTCCACTGAACAGGGAGGCCAGTGTGGGCTCGATCCCAGGACCCTGGGACCATGACCTAAGCCGAAGGCAGACGTTTGACTGACTGAGCCACCCAGGCCCTCCTGCCAGTAACTTTTGATTGGTTGTTGGACATTATGAATTTTACATTTCTGGGTGCTAGGTTTTATGTCCCTATAAATACTGTTGGGCTTTGTTCTGGGGTGTAGTTAAAATTCTTGAATTGCTTGATCTTTTTCCAGGCTTCATTTTATGCGTTGTTAGGGCAGATCCAGGGCAGCCGTTAGTCTAGGCCTGAGTTGGCTCCATTACTAGTAAGGAATACCCTTAGGAGGATTCTGCCTGCTGCCCTGTGTATTCTGAGGTCTTTCTACCCTGGTAAGAATAAGAACTATTTCCAGCCCCTGTGAATTCCAGAAATTATGACGCCTATTCATTTCTGGCGGTTGTTTCCCCAGCCTGGGCAGTTTTCTTTCCTTAAAGCACAGATCAGTTCTCTGGCAAGAATTGAGGGGACTTCTCCACAGAGTTTCAGAAATTGATCTGAGTGTGGAGCACTCTACTCTTCAGTCCTCTGCCTCATAGCCTCTAGCCATCTGGGTCTACCTAAACTGTCTCCCCACCTTGGCAAGACTCCCGGTCTCTGTTTGGGTTTCGCGTTCCTGTGCTGCAATCTGCAGGCTCCCTCAGCACAGTAAACGGGCACTGGTAGGGCACTTTGTTTCCCTTCTCTTGGAAAATAGTTCTCCACTGCTTGTTGTCTAAGGTCTGAGAAACCATTGTCCTATGTGTTTTCTTTGACTTTGTAATTGTTTAAGGCAGGAAGGCACTTCTTGTAGTAGTTTATCCTTTATGGGAAGATTTGGAAGTCCCCACTACTCGTCTGCTTATTAGTCACAAAATCCTAAGTGACCCTAAGAACTACTGATCAGGCCTCTTCCAGAGCAGTGACTGCATCAAGCTTCTGCTGGGTAATCTGAGCCATAACACACTGCTAAAATGATTAACAAATTTTAAAAACTTGAATCAGTTTCCTTCCCAAAATTTACACTCCGTGGTCTTAGTTCTGCCTAACAAGTCTAATTTTTTCCCCCTCTCAGCTACCTTCAAATAAATTGTAGGAGACGACTGCCATGTCACTCTGTCCTCTTTTCTGGTTTAAACATTCTGGTTACTTAAGCCATTCCTCATAACATGATTTCCCAAATCCTTGACCCTCCTAGTTAACCTCCTCTAGACATGCCTTGTCAATGTCTGTCTTTAAATGTGATACTAGAATTCTGCAGAGCACTCTAGGCATATTCTAACTAAATGAGAATGGTCTCTGACCTCCCTCATTCCAGATACCCTATTTCTCCCCAGAAAGTTTACTAGTGAACTCTTAGCAATCTTGTGGCTCTTTGGCTTGTACTGAACTTAGCAACTAAAACCCATTGGCCTTTTCACAGTTATCACCATGTCTGGCTGGCCACCTACAATGAGGGCTTTCATTACAGGACTTCATATTAATCTCCATTAAATGTGATCTTGTTCATTCTAGCACATTGTTCCAGCCTATCTATGTTTTGAATCTTGCATCATCTCCGTATTTGAAGGGCAAGACATCACTTCATTCATCCAGTCAGCAAATGCATTTTAAGTGTTCACAGTGTGGGAGGGATGGAATTTAAGATCCCAAAGGATATAGGGACATTGACGCGTCAGGCCCTGCTGTCAAGGATCCCATAATCTGGTAGGGAACATAACACAATCATGCATGATTATGAGCTAGAAAGTGCTAAATGCCATGAGAGTCCTACAGTGCAAGTTCTCTGAGGGTTCATCAGCCTGGGAGATTACCTCAGCGGTAGCAGGGAAATCTTCAGGGTAGAGGTAGATTTATGGGGGACCCTCATGGATGGGCAGGATAGAGATGTGTGCTGAAAGGGACTTTTAAGCAGAAGGAATGGCAAAGATAATGGTAATTCTTTGAATAGCCTATTCCAAAGAGGGAGGCCAGCAGAGAACTATTCTGGTATTACCCAGAATAAGTCTACTTTGGGTGAAGCAGAAGGATACTTCAGCAGGAGAGAATGGTTTTAACCAGATCATGGAGAGCAAAATGCGAACCAGGGAATTTGGACTTTATGTAGCAGCGAGTGGGGAGCCAGCATGTTTTGGACAGACGGGGACATCAGAGTGGTATGTGAGAAAAATTCATCTGCAGGGGTGTGTAGCATGGAACGGAGTGAGTGGAAAATGGCAGTGGGAAGAATATAAGGCTGTTTGAAGCCAAGGTTGGGTGCTGGCCATGGAGTGAAGATGAGAGAGGAGGTACCATAGAAGTGGATGACAGGACTTGAGTTTGGAACGGAGAGGGGAGTGCTGTGGAAAATGGTGACTGACCATCGGGATGTTTAAGGGGAAGAATATGTGGAAGAATCAAATGAAATAGGAGCTGGTTAGTCTTGGCTTTTTTTAAATCCTATCATCAATGATAAGCTTTTCTAGTCTATACCAGGGTTTCTTAACCGCCACAGTGACATTTGGGGCCAGATAATTGTAGGGGCTGCTGTCCTGGGCCCTACAGGAAGTTGAACAGCACCCCAGGCCTCTACCCACGAGATGCTGGTAGCACCCCCTGTAGCTGTCACAGCCAGAAAGTTCTCCAAACATTGCCAAATGTCCTGTGATAAGCAAAATCGCCCCTGGTGAGAACCACCAACCTCAACTGTTGACTTAGTTTTGTACTCTGATTCAGCCTTTTGGCTTCAGAAACTGATTCTGTTTCATTCTTTTTAAGGTTAAGTCTTTTGAGAAGGAAAGGCAAACAGAGAAACATGTGCAGGAGTCTGATCTTATAGACCACGTTTTGCAGAAACTCAGAACTAAAGTCAGTGATGAAAGGACTATCAGGTAACAAAAGCCCAGAAAACCAGCTGTGAATACCTGTAGAACTTCTGTACCTTTAAAAATCAATTTGATCCTTTTGGGAAATACAGATACATCACGATAACTTTTAATGGATCATTCTGTTGCTTCCGAATAGCTCAGCAGTTTAAGTATGTGACCCCCCTATATAAGACAATCATAGTTTCAGGGTTTGTTTTTCATAACATGTCAGAGAATATTTTATCAGTTTGAAAGGCCCAAGGAGCCAAAATTAGGTCTGTTAATTAGTAAATTTTGGTAGTGTTTGTCAAAGTAATTGAAAGATTAATATATTCTGGGAAAAGATGTCATATATTCATGATGGAAATGTAGATTGTTTCAACTCTCTGGACAGGAATTTAAGAAAGTTAAAATTGCCTTAAAACTAAAAATTAAAAAGAAATACCCAGTAATTCTACTTTCAGGAATTTATAGTAAAAATTATTCCATGGGGGTATGTACAAAGATGTCTAGCAAGGCATTGTTTGTAACAGTTTCAATCTTTTTGGTCTGAGAACCACTTTATACCCTTAAAAATTATTTGAGAGCACCAAAGAGCTTTGTTTTTGTGGGTTATATCTACAATAATTTGTTAGAAATTAAAACACATTTTAAAAATATTTATTTTAAAATAATAAACCCGAGGCACCTGGGTGGCTCAGTCAGTTAGGTATCAGCTTTCACTTCCAGTTATGATCTCATGGTCCTGGGATCCAGCCCAGGCTCCCTGCTCAGCAGGGAGTCTGCTTCGCCCTCTCCCTCTTTCCTTCCCCCTCTTCCCCCCATGCTCTCTCTCACACAAATTAAAATTCTTTAAAAAAATAAAACAATAAACCCATTTTCCAAAACAAATTTTGGAAGAGTGACAATTTGACATTTTACAGATAATGCATTGTTTTACATTTTTGTAATCTCTTTAACATGTTAATAGAAAAAACTAGATTGTCACTATCTGCGTCTGTATTCAATCTGTTGTGCTATCACCCATCATACAGTCTCTGGAAAATTCCATGACACATTTGTGAAAGGATGACCCAAAAAAGGTAGAGGTTTAGAAGAGGTTTTTTTTATCTGTAAAAAAGGTAAATAACATTTTATATTATGGTGAAAACTTTTCTGACCTTGCAGACCTGTGCAAGGATCTCAGAAACTTCCAGAGGTCCCTGGACCACACTTGGAGAATCTCACAATATCACAACATTGATTGGTAGAAGATTGTTTGGATTATAGTCAATACAATGAAATGGTGTGTAGCCTTTAAAAATGATGATTCTAGGGACGCCTGGCTGGCTTTCTCACTAGAGCATGTGACTCTTGATCTCAGGGTCATGAGTTCGAGGGCCACATTGGGCGCAGGGTTTACTTAAAAAAAAATTTTTAAGGGGCATCTGGGTGGCTTAATCGTTAAGTGTCTGCCTTCAGCTCGGTTATGATCTCAGGGTCCTGGGATCGAGCCCCGCATCAGGCTCCCTGCTCCGCGGGAAGCCTGCTTCTCCCTCTCCCACTCCCCCTGCTTGTGTTCCCTCTCTCGCTGTGTCCCTCTCTGCCAAATAAATAAATAAAATCTTAAAATTTTTTTTTAAAAAAAACGATGATTCTAGTAAAGCTGAATTTATTGACCTGGAAATCTGTCCACAAAGAGATATATAATCCTGTTTTTTAAAACCAAAATATATAGCCCGTACATTGTCTGGAATGATATATCCGATTTTCTTTTTAAGATTTTCTTTATTTGAGAGAGAGCATGGGAGGAAGAATGAGAGGGAGAAGCAGGTTCCCCACTGAGCAGAGAGCTTGATGCTGGACTAGATTCCAGGACCCTGGGGATCATGACCTGAGCTGAAGGCAGACATTTAACCAACTGATCCATCCAGGTGCCCCCCCAGTTTTTAATTCTAGTTATTTCTGGTTAGTGGGATTATAAGGGATCTTAATTTTCTTTAAATTTCTATAATTTTCTATAAATGTGTAACTTTATATATATATATATATATATATATATATATATATATATATACACACTTATAACCAAAAATACTTTTTTTTTTCTCTCTTTTTTGCTTGTATCAGTGATTCTCAGGGGACATTTGGCACTGTTGGCAGATATTTTAGGCTGTTAGAACTGGTGGTGCTACTAATCATCCTACCATGCGGATGACTAACTGCCCCCCCCCACCCCCGTACCCTCATCCAAGAATTATCTGGCCCAAAATGTCAATAGTGCCAACATGAAAAACCATGGCTTATATCAAACAAACATTCTTACTTTCTTCTCCCTCCCTCACCCCGGCTCCCTCCCACCTGCACCTAGCTTGAATAAATTCACCATCACACTTCTTCTGAGGAAATAGAATGTTCTAGAAGTACCAGGTATTAGGATTACTGATCCCCAAAAAAAGGCAGAGGTGTAGAAGAGCAAACATAAAATGAGCTGAATATTTTAAGACACATAAAAGGCCCAGATGGGATTCAGTTTTAGCAGGGAAAAGTTTAATATCTTTCCTCCATGTGCATGATTACTTCCCTGTTTTCCCAAGATAAAGTGCTCTTGTGTCTCTCAAAGGCTGTAAACTAATTCAATCTTTAAAGAATATCCATTCACAGCTTTTGAAAGAATCTCCTTATTTACTAAATGTTCTCCTGCAGGTGATCACCAAGGTTGCTGCCACTTTTAAAAAAGGTGGGGCATGCCCTCCCTAATGTTTCCTTGTATTGTGAAGGGAGCGGAAAGAACACCCATTATAGTTCATTGAAATTAGCTTCTTATGTTGAGCCAGGGTTTCAGACACAGCTGAATAAATCAAAATGTTATCTTTAGGCATTTGTTAATTTGAAATGATATCCTTTATAATTTTTACTTGCTCTTGACCAAAAGCATAATTAAGTTCAATTTTTTTCTTCCACTAATAACCAATATTTAATTTTTACATTTAAGAGGAAAAAATGGCTCACTTTAAAGTATCTTTGTTGTGTTGTGCTATTGACTGTTTTCTAATTGTTTTTGTTTGCTTTTTTTTAGAGAAGCTTCTGATAATCTTGCAGTGCAAAATCTGAAGGGCTCCTTTTCTAATGCTTCAGGTATTGACTAATTAGAATCTAAACATCATAATGCTGTGTGTGTGCGCACTGCTATAAACATGCTGTGGCTGACTCCTTGTTGCATCGGAAATGTTTTTGTTTTTTTTTTTTTTAAAGATTTTATTTATTTATTTGAGAGAGAGAGAGCATGAGAGGGGAGAGGGTCAGAGGGAGAAGCAGACCCCCCGCTGAGCAGGGAGCCCGATGCGGGACTCGATCCAGGGACTCCAGGATCATGACCTGAGCTGAAGGCAGTCGCTTAACCAACTGAGCCACCCAGGCGCCCCGGAAATGTATTTTTAAAGTAACATATTCAATTAATTTTACCAAATGGAATTTATGCTTTGAAACTCACATCCTAGAAAATGACTAGGAGTTCGGTGGTTCCTCTAATCATAATACAGCTCTGTCTTCCTGTCTTATTTTCACAACTGGTTTAATCTTCCTTTGACTCAGTTTACTGTATAGATTAAATGTGGTTAATTTTCCTGGGAATTTTCCCCACACAGAAGGTTGAAGAATAATATATTGAAATAACCTTGAGGGGCCCCCGGGTGACTCAGTTGGTTAAGCAACTGCCTTCGGCTCAGGTCACGATCCTGGAGTCCCAGGATTGAGTCCTGCATCAGGCTTCCTGCTCAGCAGGGAGCCTGCTTCTCCCTCTGACCCTCCCCCATCTCATGCTCTCTCTCTCAAATAAATAAAATCTTAAAATAAATAAATAAATAAATAACCTTGAGAAAGACCATGTATACGTTTTATATTTCATGAAAGCCAAGAGGGAACGGTGGTGACAGTTAGGTCTTTAGTTTCATCACATCTGCCAACCTTACTGAAAAAGAAATGTCCCAATTACGTCCACAAGACGACGTATTTGGCTTTTAACAGAACTGGGTCTTTTTGGTTTGTTAGCGTTGACTTTCTGCCACTGTCAGATTTCAAATACTTTGAGGAATTTAAAGTATTGGAGTTTGAGAAATAGTAAGTTTGATTTTTTTTCCCTTAGGTTCATGAGGTTTTGGTGATTCATATAGCCTCCCTATGCTTTTGTCACCTTCCACCCCCACTTCCACCTGAGAGAAGGCTGGGAGTCGACAGAAGCACTAAAACTGCTGGGTGTTAGGGTTCTGGGTTCCTCAAGGTCAAGTGCAGCTAGTTGCAGAGATGGAAAACAAAGCCCAGACAGAATCTAGCCCATAGAATCACACCAGAGTGGATTCTACATCTCTGCCGTCTCTGTGGTCCCAAGACCATAAATTCTTCAACTCTCTGTTTCAGGTTTGTTTGAAATCCACGGAGCAGCAGTTGTTCCCATTGTGAGTGTGATAGCCCCAGAGAAGCTGTCAGCCAACACTAGGCGGCGGTATGAAACTCAGGTACACACACTTTCCTCAGCTTTCTAATGTCAAGCTACAAAGGAGGAAGAAAACAGGAAAGAAGATAAGAAATGGTTTCCTGGAAAGAGTTTTCTTCCCACTTCCTTAACTTGGTGGCTTCTGAAAATTTAAGCATCTCTCTGGTGTTAGGATTCTGTCCCATTTGTCCTCTAAAGAGGCGTCCGTGTACATTATGGGCACCTAGAAGTACCTACTGTCAGAATTACTAGATATAAACAAAGACTTTCTGATCTGGATCTAATGGCAGACAGGGTTGCTTTGTTTCTGTTCTAACAAAGCAGAAGAGATCTATTCCAAGACTTGAGGCAGGTTTCTCCCTGCATACATGTTTTTGGTATTTGCTATCTACCTGATTCTGTGTGAAATGCCACATAAAATTTAAAAGACATATGGCATGGCCCCAATCCTCAGAGTTTTTTTTTTTTTCCCCTAAGATTTTATTTGTTCATTTGAGACACAGAGATCCAGAGAGAGAGAGAGAGATCATGAGCAGGGGGAGCAGGAGAGGGAGAAGCAGGCTCCCTGCCCAGCCAGGAGCCTAATGTGGGGCTTGATCCCAGAACCCCGGGATCATGACCCAAGCCAAAGACAGACGCTTAACCATCTGAGCCACCAGGCGCCCCAATCCTCAAGGAGCTTTTAACCTTAGAAGCATATGTAGTATACAGTTAGAGAACAACAGAAGAGCAATAACAGAATGCTGAATTAGATACACTGAAGGTGAGTGTTGGACATAGGGGCAGGGTGGAGATCAGTGTCTGCTTGGATGATAGATGAAGGTTTCCTGGAGGGGGATCCCTGAAGGATTTAAATAGGGAGGAAAGATCAGGGCAATCCTCCAGCTAATGAGCTCAGTCAGGACACTGGCCTCACTTGGCAAGTGGGTGTTAGAGCAGTCATTATTTAGAAATGGGATTAGAGGGGCACCTGCGTAGCTCAGTCGGTTGTTTCCTGACTCTTGATTTCAGCTCAAGTCATGATCTCAGGGTTTGAGATCAAGCCCCGAGCCAGGCACCACACTCAGCAGAGTCTGCTGCTCTCTCTCTAATAAATAAATCTTTAAAATAAATGTGATTAGATTGAAATACAAAAGATTAAGTTACCTCATTTTTGTATGCACTCCTAGCTGTTTCTCAGTATAGTGGATGGCAACTTATTTTGACATCTTTCTGCTGCATTCATCTATTACCATATTTCAGTTCCATGTCCTCATTGATGTCACCTTCCCCTTTTTCCAAATTTAGCTTAATACCAAAATCCCCATGCTTCCACATGCAGTTTCAGTGCTCTGAGGTTTTAGGTGTCATTTTAAAATTATAAAGAAATAAGTAGGTGGGTTATTAAATTATCAAAACAGGCTATAGGGGCGCCTGGGTGGCTCAGTCGTTAAGCGTCTGCCTTCGGCTCAGGTCATGATCCCAGGGTCCTGGGATCGAGCCCCGCATCGGGCTCCCTGCTCAGCCAGGAGCCTGCTTCTCCCTCTCCCACTACCCGTGCTTGTGTTCCCTTTCTAGCTGTCTCTGTCAAATAAATAAATAAAATCTAAAATCAGGCTATAAAATCTCGAGATCAGGAGAGGCTGGGCACTCATCTTTTCAAGTCCTTAGATAAGCTTTGGGAGCCCTTC
Source organism: Mirounga angustirostris (assembly GCF_029215605.1). NCBI lineage: Eukaryota > Metazoa > Chordata > Mammalia > Carnivora > Phocidae > Mirounga > Mirounga angustirostris. The sequence goes on along the minus strand of NW_026991717.1, from coordinate 63,180,959 downwards.
TAGGCCTTAGTTTGTCACTCGTGATTGTTTACTACAATAGGAAATAAAATGGCAAGAAAGATGGTTTGTGTTGACAGGTTCTGAATTCTGACAAGTCGTCTTCTTGTTTAGGTACAAACACGACTTCAGGCCTCCCTTGCCAACTTACATCAGAAAAGCAGTGAAATTGAAATTTTGGCTGTAAGTTGCTCTCTTTAACGTTTTGAGGACTGCCTGTGTCCCTGTCATCAAAGTCATTTCCTCAGAGGTCAGGGCATTTTTGCTCCCTGTGCACAGTATGGGGATGCAGACCTTTTATCACTGATGCGAACCACATGTAATCTAAATCTGTAAAAACGGGGGAGAAAATGAAAGGTTTTGTATTTGTTTCTCCTGTTTTCTTCCTCTGAAAGATGGGGCGCAGGGTGAGTCAAAACCAAAATCACCATTTTTCTAAAATGCTTCAGACTTTTGCCTTATTAAAAATCCATGGAGTATGGCAGCAACAGCAAGCCTCTGAGGGAATCTGTCCACCAGCGTTGACATCTTACCTCTCCGCGGTTCCCGTACGTGTGCCCGATTTGATAGAGCACAGCAGCGTCCCAGACTCTGCAAGCCCGGCTGCATGTTGCTCCATCCAGGGTGACACTATTGTGACAAGTCAGTATGTGCTGCCTAGGTCCCCTGACAGATGACATACATCTTTGTGTATCAACAGGTGGATCTACCCAAAGAAACAATCTTACAGTTTTTATCATTAGAGGTAAGCAAGATGAGCTCTTGTGCATTGGGGCCTTTAAAATTCCAAAGTTTTGCTGTTAATTTGCCAAAACATAACTGAAAATGGCATTATTTTCTTAGTGATACTTTTGGGCAGTTCCAGGAATTTAATTATTGTTCCTTTTATGTGACATAGATATTACTAAATCAGATTTTGAGAGAATCATACTTTTCTAGTGACTTCTAAGTTTCAGAGATTATTTTAACACCTCGTACATTTATCGTGTGTCAGGCTCTGGCAGGCCTTGCTCTAAGCATAATCATAACAACCTCGAGAGGTAGCTACCGTTATGCCCATTATATAGATAAACGGAAGCCAAAGCATTTTACATTTTATGGAGTATGGAAGAGACGTTAAATATCTTACTCAAGGTCAACCTACTAGTAATGCTAGCAGAGCCAGGATTTGAACTTAGGCAGGCTAGGGGAATCTGTATTCCTAACTACTATACAATGCTGCCTCAGACCTTCATTTCAACTAGGGAAGCTTATATAGATCTAGAACTATATGGAAGATATTTTTGTAAAAACTGAGGTCATTATATAAAAATTTTTTGTGGGTAGCACAGAAAACAAATAATCCAATTAAAAATGGGCAGAAGACATGAAAGGATACAGATGGCCAACAGACATATGAAAAGATGTTCAACATCACTCCTCATCAGGGAGATACAAATCAAAATTACAATGGGATATCACTTCACATCCGTCAGAATGGCTAAAATCAACAACACAAGAAACAACAAGTGTTGGAGAGGATGTGGAGAAATAAATAGGAACCCTAGTGCACTGTTGGTGGGAATGCAAACTGGTGCAAATACTGTGGAAAATAGTATGGAGGTTTCTCAAAAAGTTAAAAATGGAGCTACTCTACAATTCAGTAATTGCACTACTGGGTATTTACTCAAAAAATACAAAACACTAATTCAAAGAGATACACGCACCCCTATGTTTATAGCAGCATTATTTACAATAGCCAAATTATGGAAGCAGCCCAGATGTCCACTGATAAATGAATGGATAAAGATGTGGGGATGGGTGTGTGTATACACATACACATACACACATATATATACACACACAATGGAAAGTTATTCAGCCATAAAAAAGAATGAAATCCTGCCATTTGCAACAACATGGTTGGAGCTAGAGACTAGAATGCTAAGTGGAATAAGCCAGAGAAAGACAAATACCATATGATTTCACTCATATGTGGAATTTAAGAAACAAAATGAGCAAAGGAATAAAAAGACAAACCAAGAAACACTCTTTTTTTTTTTTAAGATTTTATTTATTTATTTGACAGAGACAGAGACAGCGAGAGCAGGAACACAAGCCCCGGGAGTGGGAGAGGGAGAGCAGGCCTCCCGCCGAGGAGGGAACCCGATGTGGGACTCGATCCCAGGACCCTGGGATCATGACCCGAGCCGAAGGCAGACGCTCAACGACTGAGCCACCCAGGCACCCCAAGAAACACTCTTAACTATAGAGAATAAACTGATGATTTCCAGAAGGGAGGTGGGTGGGGGGATAGGTAAATAGGTGATGGGGATTAAAGAGTACACTTCTCATGATGAACAGGGAGTAAATACACAGAATTACTGAATCACTGTATTGTACACCTGAAACTAATAATACTGCGTGTTAACCATACTGGATTTAAAAAGTTCTTTATGGGTAGCCTTCTTATCAAATAGCCTAGTAACTTTAAAAAGTTTGAATAAGCATTTTTTTTATCATGTTAGTCACCGTACAGTACTTCATTAGTTTTTGATGTAGTGTTCATGCTGCGTGAATAAGCATTCTTAATAGCAAAGATAATGAATTATAATCACAGCTGCAGAGGATTTTTTAACATCCTATTAAAGAATACTTTGTCTATCCAGAGCATTTCGATTAAATTAGATGAAATAAATGAACTTTGCCCCAGAAGTAACATTTCCTACATTTTCTATTGTGGTCTTGTAAATAAGCATATATACCACTGTGCTGGCTATTACTGCTTTATGAGCCACTCAGATGGAGGCACAGAGGTGTTATTTCCATTTTCCACAAAATGAATGGGCAGAAATAACTGGTCTAAAGTCACAGTAGCACACTGCGGCTGCAGCTTTGCTAATCAGGATCTAATAAGGGGTCTTGCTGTAAAGAAAATTGATGCTTCAAAGGAAGAACCCCAGCAGTCGCCCCACCACTTCTATCTATAACTGGTTTTATTTTCAGTACACGGGGGGATGGCACTGGCATTTCATCAGTGACCCAGGAAAAGCCAGTTAATAAACATTAGTAGCTGTTACCAAGTCTTATCTCTTTTTTTCCCAGTGGGATGCTGACGCACAGGCATTTAACACAACCGTGAAGCAGCTGCTGTCACGCCTGCCAAAGCAGAGATACCTCAAATTAGTCTGTGATGAAATTTATAAGATCAAAGTGGAAAAAAAGTAAGTTATTGCTAAAGTAGTGCAGGTTTCAATATGGGTTAAAATTCAAGGGGTTTAAAGTGACACATTTTATTGTCTTGTTGAGGTTTGATGGCTGATAAACCATTATGTCAGAACTGCACTTGATATCAGTAAATCTTGTTCAGGACTATGAATCACAGTCACAATTTGTCAATAACAAAACACAGCATTGCCAGGAGTAGCTGTCCCACTTAAAATTTTCATCACCCAGGTAACTCCTAGCAGTGTCTGCATGAAAGGGAACTGCTGTGACTGCTTTGCTGCAGGTCCTCTTGTCAGAATGCCGGTCATTCATGTTGCCATCTGCTTCAAAGGCGACCAGAAAACCTGTGAGGTGACCGGGGTTCCCCTTATGTAGGGCCTTACATACAGACCCCGTGCCAGTCAAAGCTTCTGTAACATGTCATTTTTTTCAGTCACTAGCCTTCCATCTTTTTTTAAACTAAACTCTTACAGTTAAGTGTTCTAAAAATAACTTGTTTTTAACTTTGTTCACCACCCAGTATACTGATCTTACCTTCACTCTTTCGCAGGGTGTCTGTGCTATTCCTGTACAGCTACAGAGATGACTACTACCGGATCTTATTTTAATCCTAAAGAATGGTCGTTATCTTGTTCTAAGACAGGAGCTTATACTACGAAATGCTGTACAGTTATTGTAATTTTAACTTTACATTGTAAGAAGCTGTCCTACAAAGTTGAGCTTTGTAAGTTTTTCATGTATAATATATAAATTTATCTTTTTGAACATAATAAGCTTTCATATATCTGCTGCTTTTAAGTTGCAAATCTCTTAACTCTGAAGGTTTTGTGGAGCTAGAACACAAGAAAATAGCCATGTTTTTCCCTTAATTCTAATGACTAAGGAAATGCCCAAACCACCCCCAACAAGTCAACCCAAAAAGATCCACATCAAGACACAAAGTAGTAATGAAGAGAATTTTAAAGCAAGAGAAAACACTTACATAGCCTTGTAAAGCTATCAGCTCATTTTTCAGCAGAAACTTTGAGCAGAAGGGAGTGCCGTGATAAATTCAAAGTGCTTAAAGGAAAAAGCCTGCAGCCAAGAATACTCTCTCTCTTCTATTCTGAATGATAGCCTTGCTGGATAAAGAGTTTCTCAAAAGTTAAAGGAATTCACGACCACTGAATCAGCCCTACAAGAAGTGTTAAAGAGGACTCAGTGGACAGGAAAAATCATAACAGGCACAAGAAGGGTAGGAAGCACCAAAGCAATTAAGTATATCTGTAAAAATTAGTCAAGGGAGAAACAGCAAAAAAGGATGTAAAGTATGACACCATATACCTAGAATTGTGGTAGGGAGAGGAATAAAGAATGGGTTCAAACTTAAGTGAACGTCAACTTAATATAGATTGCTATATACTTAAGAGGTTAGATACTAACCTAATGGTAACCACAAATCAAAAACCAGTAATAGATAGGCAAAAAACAGAGAAAAGAATATCACTAAGGAAAGCCTGCAAAAACATGAGAGAAGAGCGCAAGAGAGGAAAGAAACCAAGAACTACAAAAACAACCATAAAATAAGTAACAAAACCATACACAAAAATAAATTCAAAATGGTTGAAAGACCTAAATGTAAGACAGGAAACCATCAAAATACTAGAGGACATACCAGGGAGCAAAGTCTTTGACCTCAGCCATAGCAACTTCTTACTAGACACATCTCCAGAGGCAAGGGAAACAAAAGCAAAAATGAACTATTGGGACCTCATCAGGATAAAAAGCTTCTGTACAATGAAGGAAACAAGCAACAAAACTAAAAGGCAACCAACGGACTGGGAGAAGATATTTGCATATGACATACTGGAGAAAGGGCTAGTATCCAGAATCTATAAAGAACTCATCAAAATTAACACCCCAAAAATAATCCAGTTAAGAAATGTACAGAAGACATGAACAGACATTTCTCCAAAGACGACACACAGAGGACTAACAGACACATGAAAAAATGTTCAACATCACTCATCATCAGGGAAATACAAATCAAAACCACAGTGTGATACTACCTCACACAAGTCAAAATGGCTAAAATTAACAACTCAGGAAACAACACATGTTGGCAAGGATGCAGAAAAAGAACACTTCTGCACTGTTAGTGGGAATGCAAACTGGTGTAGCCACTCTGGAAAACAGTATGGAGGTTCCTCAAATAGTTAAAAATAGGGGCACCTGGGTGGCTCAATCGTTAAACATCTGCCTTCAGCTCAGGTCGTGGTCCCAGGGTCCTGGGATCGAGCCCTGCATCGGGCTCCCTGCTCGGCAGGAAGCCTGCTTCTCCCTCTCCCACTTCCCCTGCTTGTGTTCCCTCTCTCGCTGTGTCTCTCTCTGTCAAATAAATAAATCTTTAAAAAAAAAATAGTTAAAAATAGAACTACACTTCGACCCAGCAATTGCACTAGTAGGTATTTATCCAAAGGGTTCAAAAATGCTGATTTGAAGGGGCACACGCACCCCAATGTTTACAGCAGCACTATCAACCATAGCCAAATTATGGAAAGAACCCAAATTTCCATCAATTTTTGAATGAAGAAGATATGGTATATATACACAATAGGGTATTAGTCATCAAAAAGAATGAAATCTTGCCATTTGCAACACTGGATGGAACTAGAGTGTAGGATGCTAAGTCAAGTCAGAGAAAGACAAATACATGATTTCACGCATACGTGGAATTTAAGAAACCAAACACATGAACATAGGGGAAGGGAAGGAAAAATAAAAACAGGAGGCAAACCATAAGTGACTTTTTTAAAGAAGATTTTTTTTTAATTTGAGAGACCATGAGCACAAGTGGGGGGAAGGGCAGAAGGAGAGGGAGAAGCCAACTCCCTGCTAAACAGGGAGGCTGACGTGGGGCTGAATCCCCAGACTCCAGGATCATGACCTGAGCCAAAGGCAGACACTTAACCGACTGAGCCACCCAGGTGCCCCAAACCATAAGTAACTCTTTTTTTTTTTTCCTAAGCTTTTATTTATTTGACAGAGAGACAGCGAGAGAGGGAACACAAGCAGGGGGAGTGGGAGAGGGAGAAGCAGGCCTCCCGCTGAGCAGGGAGCGTTATGTGGGGCTCGATCCCAGGACCCTGGAATCGTGACCTGAGCCGAAGGCAGATGCTTAATGACTGAGCCACCCAGGCGCCCCAACTAACTCGAATTTAAATAAAAGTAAGTAACAAAATGGCAGTAAGTATATAACTATCAATAATTACTTTGCAAATGGATTAATCAAAAGACAAAGGGTGATAGATGGATAAAAAAGCAAGACCCATCAACATGCTGCCTACAAGACACTCATTTCAGTCCCAGACACCTGCAGGTTGAAAGTGAAGGGATGGAAAAGCACTTACGCAAATGGAAGTGAAAACAAAGGGGGGGGGGGGAGGTTTGCAATCCTTACATGGGACAAAATAGACTTTAAAACAAAGAATATTAGGGCACCTGGGTCACACCTGGGTTATTAAGTGTCTGACTCTTGGTTTCGGCTCAGGTCGTGATCTCAGGGTCATTAGATGGAGCCCTGTGCTGGGCTCTGTGCTCAGCACAGTCTTCTTGGGATTCTCGCTCCCTCCCTCTCTGCCTCTGTCCCTCCCCACAACCCCGCAGTCTCTCTCTCTCTCAAATAAAATCATGGGGCACCTGGGTGGCTCAGTTGGTTAGGCGTCTGCTTTCGGCTCAGGTCATGATCCCAGGGTCCTGGGATCGAGCCCCACGTCGGGCTCCCTGCTCAGTGTGGGGAGCCTACTTCTCCCTCTCCCTCTGCTGCTCCCTGTGCTTGTGCTCTCTCTGTCAAATAAATAAATAAAATCTTAAAAAAAAAAAGTCTTAAAAAAAAAAAAGACTTTAACGAGATGAAGAGGGGCACTACATAATAATAAACGGACAATCCAACAAGAGGATGTAACAAAACTATGCACCCAACATGGAAGCACCCAAATACATAGAGCAGGTAATAACAAAGGAAGCAATCAAGAGTAATACAGTAACAGTACGGGACTTTAACACCCCACTTATATTAACAGATCATCCAAATAGAAAATCAAGGAAACTGGTTTTGAATGATACACTGGACAAGATGGATCTAACAGATATATTCCGACCATTCTATCCTAAAACACCAAAATACACATTCTGCTCAAGTGCACATGGAACACTCTCCAGAAGCGATCACATATTAGGCCACAAAACAAGCCTCAACAAATAAGTTATACCATGCATCTTTTCCAATCACAATGCTATGTTACTAGAACTCAACAAGATAAAATCTTCCTGGAAAGAGGGGCGCCTGGGTGGCTCAGTGGGTTAAGCATCTGCCTTCGGCTCAGGTCATGATACCAGGGTCCTGGGATCGAGCCCCGCATCGGGCTCCCTGCTCAGCAGGGAGCCTGCTTCTCCCTCTGCCTGCTGCTCCCCCTGCTTGTGCGCTCTCTCTCTCTCTGCCAAATAAATAAGATCTTTAAAAAAAAAAAGAAAAAAAATCTGCAAAGAGCACAAATACATGGAAGCTAAATAACATGCTACTCAACAGTGAATGGGTCAACCACAAAATCAAAAAGGAAACAAAAAAATACATGGAAACAAATGAAAGTGAAAATACAATGGTCCAAAATCTTCAGAGTGTGGCAAAAGCAGTTGTAAGTGGGAAGTTTACAGCAATACAGGTCTACATCAAAAAGCAAGAAAATTCTCAAATAACCTAAGCTTACACCTAAAGGAGCTAGAAAGAATAAACAAAACCCCAAACCAAGAAGGAAATAATAAAGGTTAGAGCAGAAATAAACGAAAAAGAAACTAAAACAATAGAAAAGATCAATGAAGTGAGGAGCTTGTTCTTTGAAAAGATAACAAAATTGATAAACATTTAGCCAAACTCATTAAAAAAAAAAAAGGATTCCAAAATCAGAAATGGAAGAGGAGAAATAACCGCGCAGAAATACAAAGGATTATAAGACAATACTATGAAAATTAAATGCCAACCAATTAAGACAACCTAGAAGAAATGGATACATTTTTAGAAACATATAACCTCCCAAACTAAATCAGGAAGAAATAGAGAATTTGAACAGACCACTTACCAGCAATGAAATTAAATCAGTAATCAAAAAAGTCAACATGGGGCACATTGGTGGCTCAGTTGGTTAAGCATCTGACTCCTAATCTCAGCTCAGGTCTCGATCACTGGGTCATGAGTTCAAGCCCCCGCTGGGCTCCATGCTAGGCTTGGAGCAACTTAAACGAAACAAACAAAACACCACAAAAAAAGAGAACTATAGGCCAATATCTCTAATGAACATAGATGTAAATATCCTCAACAAAATATAAGCAAACTGAATCAACAATAATGATTTAAAAAAAATCATTCACCACGATTAAGTGGGATTTATTCCTGGGATGCAAAAGTGGTTCAGTATGCACATATGAACCAATGTGATACATCACATCAACAAGAGAATGGATAAAAAACATATGATCATTTCAATAAATGCAGAAAAAGCATTTGACAAAGTAAAACATCCATTCATGATAAAAATCCTCAACAGACAGGTTTAGAGGGAACATACTTCAACATAATAAAGGCCATATATGAAAAACCCACACCTAACAACATACTCAATGGTGAAAACATGAGAGCTTTTCCTATAAGACTAGGAAAAAGACATGGATGTCCGTTCTCACCACTTTTATTCAACTTAGTACTGGAAGTCCCAGTTACAGCAATCAGACAAAAAAAGAAATAAAAGGCATCCAAATTTGTAAGAAAGTAAAACTTTTTTTTTTTTTAAGTTTATTAGAGAGCAGCACATGAGCGTTGGGGGGAGATGGGGAGAAGCTGGCTCCCCGCTGAGCAGGGAACCTGATGCGGGGCTGGGCTCAATTCTAAGACACCGGAATCATGACCTGAGCTGAAGGCAGACACTTAAGCAACTGAGCCACCCAAGTGCCCCAAGAAAGTAAAACTTTATTCACTACTTGCAGATGTCATGATACTACTATATAGAAAACCCTAAAGACTCCACTAAAAAACTACTAGAACTGATTAATGAATTCAGTAAGGTCGCAGGATACAAAATCAATATACAGAAATCCATTGCACTTCTATACACTAACAATGAATTAACAGAAAGAGAAACTAAGAAAACAATCCCATTTACAATTGCACCAAAAATAACAAAATACCTAGGAATAAACTTAACCAAGGAGAAGAAAGACCTATATTCTGAAAACTATAAAACACTAATGAAAGAAATTGAAGATGACACAAACAAATGGAAAGATATTCCATGCTTATGGATTGGAAGAACAAATACTGTTAAGATGCCCACACTACCCAAAGCAATCTACGGATTTAATGCCATCTCTATCAAAATACCAACAGTATTTTCTTTTTTTTTTTTTAAAGATTTTATTTGTTTATTTGAGAGAGAAGAGAGATAGCGAAAGCAGGAACACAAGCAGGGGGAGTAGGAGAGGGAGAAGCAGGCTTCCTGCCGAGCAGGGAGCCAGATGTGGGACTCGATCCCAGGACCCTAGGATCATGACCTGAGCTGAAGGCAGACACTTAACGACTGAGCCACCCAGGCGCCCCCAAACAGTATTTTTCATAGAACTAGAACAATCCTAAAATTTGTATGGAACCATAAAAGAAACCAAAATAGCCAAAGCAATTGTGAGAAAGAACAAAAAAAGCTGGGACATACCATAATCTCAGATTTTAAGATACACTTACAAGGCTGTAGTAATCAAAACAGTATAGTACGGACCGTATAGACATACAGATCAATGGAAGAGAATAGAGAGCCCAGAAATAAACCCATGATTGTATAGTCAATTAATCTTTGACAAAGATACATGATAATGTAATGGGAAAGTCTCTTCAACAAATGGTGTTGAGAAAAGTAGACCACTTTCTTATACCATACACAAAAATAAACTCAAAATGGATTAAGGACCTTAATTGTGAGACCCGAAACCACAAAAGTCCTAGATGAGAGCACAACTAGTAATTTCTCTGACATTTTCCATAGCAACATTTTTCTAGATATGTCTCCCGAGGCAAGGGAAATAAAAGCAAAAATAAACTATTGGGACTACATCAAAATACAGAGCTTCTGCACAGCAAAGGTAACAGTCAACAAAACTAAAAGACAACCTAAAGAATGGGAGAAGATGTTTGTAAATGACATATCAGATAAAGGGTTAGTATCCAAAATATATAAAGAGCTTACATAACACCAAAAAACCCCATATAATCCAATTAAAAATGGACATAAATTGTAGGAAACAAACTGAGGGTTGCTGGAGTGGGGGGTGGGGTGGGAGGGATGGGGTGACTGGGTGATAGACACTGGGGAGGGTATGTGCTCTGGTAAGCACTGTGAATTGTGCAAGACTGTTGAATCTCAGATCTGTACCTCTGAAACAAATAATGCAATATATGTTAAGGAAAAAAAAAAAAGAAGAAGATAGCAGGAGGGGAAGAATGAAGGGGGGGAATCAGAGGGGTAGACAAACCATGAGAGACAATGGACTCTGAAAAACAAACTGAGGGTTCTAGAGGTTTAGGAGGATGGGTTAGCCTGGTGATGGGTATTGAGGAGGGCACGTTCTGCATGGAGCACTGGGTGTTATGCACAAACAATGAATCATGGAACACTTCATCTAAAACTAATGATGTAATATATGGGGATTAACATAAGAATAAAAAATAAATAAATAAATAATGGACATAAAATATGAATAGACATTTCTCCAAAGAAGACATACAGATGGCCAAAAGACAAATTAAAAATGCTCAACATCACTCGTCAGGGAAATGCACATTAAAACCACAATGAGATATATATCACCTCCAACCAGTCAGAATGACTAAAATCAAAAACACAAGAAATAAGTATTGGCAATGATGTGGAGAAAAAGGAACCCTCATGCACTGTTGGTGGGAATGCAAACTGGTGCAGCTACTGGGGAAAACAGTATGGAGTTTCCTCAAAAAATTAAAAAAGAACTACCATATGATCCAGTAATTGCACTACTGGGAATTTACCCAACGAATACAAAAACACTAATTTGAAAAGGTACATGCACCCCTAGGTTTATTGCAGCATTATTTACAACAGCCAAAGTATGGAAGCAGCCCAAGTGTCCATCAGTAGGTGAGTGGATAAAGAAGTAGTATAACTATACACAGTGGAGTATTACTCAGCCATAAAAAAGAATGAAATCCTACCATTTGCAACAACATGGGCAGAGCTAGAGTATAATGCTAAGTGAAATAAGTCAGAGAAAGACATATACCATGTTCTCATACTCATATGTGGAATTTAAGAAACAAACCAAAACAAAACCAAAACAAAGAAAAACCAAAAAACAGACTCTTAACTATAGGGAACAAACTGATGGTTATCAGAGGGGAGGTTGGTGGGGAGATGGGTGAAATAGTTGAAGGGGATTAAAAATTCACTTATCCTAATGAGTACCGATAGCATTGCTGAATCACTATGTTGTACACCTAAACTTACTGTAACACTGTATGTTAACTATACTGGAATTTTATTTTATTTTATTTTATTTTATTTTATTTTTTTTTAAAGATTTTATTTATTTGAGAGAGAGAGAACGAGAGAGAGAGAGAGAGCACATGAGAGGGGGGAGGGTCAGAGGGAGAAGCAGACTCCCTGCCGAGCAGGGAGCCCGATGTGGGACTCGATCCAGGGACTCCAGGATCATGACCTGAGCCGAAGGCAGTCGCTTAACCAACTGAGCCACCCAGGCGCCTATACTGGAATTTTAAAAAAATTTTTCATTTGGATGCAGGTATTAAGAAATCTAGTAGAGATTACCCAATAACCCATCTTGCAACCTGCGCTCTTGAAAAAAGTAAAATATTCTTCCCCCCACCCCCCAAAAAGAAAATGTCCCAACCAAAAAGAAAATGTCCCAACCAAAGGGCTTAAAGAAATACAGTATCATATTTAACTTGGAATCATTATTCCTGCTGATTCTGTAATGTGCTTATCCTTAAGGTGATTAAGCAAAGTCTCATTTGGCTATGAGAATGCATTCAAATTTGCAAAAGGAACAAGGATGTTAAATTATACAGCCAGTTGGGAAGAATACAACTTTTTATAAAACTGTCTTTTTTTTTTTTTTTAAAGATTTTATTTGAGGGGTGCCTGGGTGGCTCAGTTGGTTAAGCATCTGCCTTCAGCTCAGGTCATGACCCCAGAGTCCTGGAATTGAGCCCCATGTCAGGCTCCCTTCTCAGAGGGGAGCCTGTTTCTCCCTCTCCCTGCTCGTGCTCTCACAATCTGTGTCTCTCTCTCTCAAATAAATAAATAAAATCTTAAAAAAAAAAAAGATTTTATTTGAGAGAGATAGACTGCATGAGTGGGGGAGAGGGTTACAGGGAGAGGGAGAGGCAGAGAAAATCAAGCAGACTCTGCACTAAGCTTGGAGCCCAACGTGGGACTCAATCTCACGACCCTAAGATCACAACCTGAGCTGAAACCAAAAGTATGACACTTAACCGACTGAGCCATCCTTGTGCCCCAAACTGTCAGGTTTTAATACCAATAACCTAGAACATAGGGGTAAAGCCTATTCATAATCATAACACTCCAGAATTAGTAATTATTGCCAGAAACTATTGATAGGGGGTGGGAAAAGTAATAAATAAGAGATCGTCAGTGCAGATAAATACAGGTTTAATGATCCATTTTTCGTCACACAGATGGCTACAGAGACTTTATAATCCCAGGATATACAACAATACAACACAGACCAATCAGCCAATTCTAAAATAAACTTGGCTTCTTACAACTATCCTGTAAACACTGCAGCCCTTCTTCCATCCAAAATGACCCTCATCTCACATGAAAAGTTTCTATAGGGGAACCAGAAACCTAGCTTTGTGGCCAAAAGTAATAACCAAAGGAAAAATAGTAATTCGGTAGTTAGTTGGTCAAAGAAGGATATCTGGTGCCCTTCACTGTGCTGCTTTGCTCTTCTTACTCTTGCTCTTTTTGTCCCTCTTCTTCAGCCCATCCATGTTAGCTCTCAATAGGTTTGAGTAAGCCTAAAAGACACACAGCACGAACTTAGTGGGAAGAGTTGCAAATCGGTGGAGCAGCTGCCCCCATTTCCACAATGAATTTAGAGTAGTCAATATTAGAAAGGCTATCTACCTGATAAAGCATGTAATACCGTGGGATATTTGTATCCTATGCAAAATGGTGTAAAAGGAAAACACACCCTCACATTACAGCAGCTTCCGACATTTTTTAACCAAAAAGGGAAAACCATAGGCAACTTCTTGTTTAACTATACTATAGATAGAACAAATCTGAAGCTTAATGCAAAATCTACCTTTAAAAACTAAAAAGGAAGACAATACCAGTGTTGAAAGTAAAAAATCAAACCCTGGCAGCTTTTACTCAAAGTACTGGCAAAACATAAGAAATATCATTCTTGACACAGTGTTCAATTTTGTGCTCACTCTTGCCCTGAGAAAGGGCATACAGGGAACACCAGAAACTCACCATCTGAAACTTGTTCACTTCTTTGGAGCTCACCTGGAAAAGGGAAAGAAAAAAAAGGTGCACCTCTATTACCCATATAGGAATCCTCTGTCTCACCACAGGCAATAACTCAAAAGCCCCATTAAAACAACATCATAATCTTTTTTTTTTTTAAAGGTTTTATTTATTTATTTGACAGAGAGATAGAGAGAGAGCGCAAGTAGGCAGAGAGGCAGGCAGAGGGAGAGGGAGAAGCAGGCTCTCCGCTGAGCAGGGAGCCCGATGTGGGGCTCGATCCCAGGACCCCGGGATCATGACCTGAGCCGAAGGCAGCCACTTAATCAACTGAGCCACTCAGGCACCCCAACAACATCATAATCTTTAAAATACATCTTTCCAACTTCAGGGGTCATAATACACTAACAGCTATTCTTCTCCTCCACTTTACTTTGCCTGAGAAAGAAGCAAATCAGCTCTGCACTTTTTTCCTCATAAGAATTGTACCAAGAAGGGCAAGAGGCAGAAGGGGGATCCTAAAGAAGTTAAGTTTCTCACCTCTGAAATTTCTTATACACATGGCACTGACTTTCTCCCTGGATTCCAGAGAGGTCAGAGAACTTCATTTTAATCTTTTGTGCAAGATATATTTAAACTACTCCCTCCTCATCTTATTTTAAACCTACCTTCCATTAATTCAGGCCTATTTAAGCAAAATGCAAGCTACCACAAGAGAAATTCTACTTCTGAAGATTCCCAAGGTTTTCACATCTCATGATACCCAAGTTCATTTTTTAAAACCACATAAGTTTGGGGTGCCTGGATGGCTCAGTCCGTTAAGCGTCTGCTTCGGCTCAGGTCACGATCCCAGGGTCCTGGGATTGGGACCCACATCAGACTCCCTGCTCAGCGGAGAGCCTGCTTCTCCCTGCTGCTCTGCCTACTTGTGCTCTCTTTCTATCTCTCTGCCAAATAAATAAATAAAATCTTTAAAAAAATAAATAAAATAAAACCACATTACATTTGCTTTACTATAAAAGTCCTCTCAAGATAACTGGTAAAGGGAGACTTAACTAATTATGGTCTACATTCTCATGAATGTCCTATCCTGATGTGACTGAAGAGCAGTCTGGTTCTGCTCCAGCAAAGTAAAGAAGCATTCATTCAGAATCCAGAAAGTCTATTGCTTTGCCACATTCAACCTCCACCTTGAAAGGGAACACTAGGGCTGCTTACTAAATTCATATTCTCTGTTTGTTAGTACCAGGCCTACTATACAGCTACATGCTTGCTATGTCAACCACAAACTCAAGCAAATTATCAGCTTACAAGTAAAATCATCTGGTACCAAGAAACTGTTCACTGAAGGTCCAACCCAGTAAGGGAATTAAGAATCAAATATTTATGCCAACTGCTCCTTACAATGCCACCATGTGTAAGGATTAATATGCTAATTTTATTTCCACAAAAACTTCAGTAGAGGGGCGCCTGGGTGGCTCAGTTGGTTAAGCGACTGCCTTCGGCTCAGGTCATGATCCTGGAGTCCCGGGATCGAGTCCCGCATGGGGCTCCCTGCTTGGCGGGGAGTCTGCTTCTCCTTCTGACCCTCCCCCCTCTCATGCTCTCTCTCTATCTCATTCTCTCTCTCTCAAATAAATAAATAAAATCTTTAAAAAAAAAAACAAAACTTCAGTAGAACCAACGAGTATTTTGCTTCTTCAACTTAATTTTGCTCTTGAATTTCCTACTACTAGGGTAATAAAAGGTGGCCCTGATCCTGAAACAGCTGGGGAGCTACACCCTTACTAGCCTTACAAAAACCTGGTTCAGATATGCCCAACCTCAGTTAAGTTCAAGTCTTCCCTCTCCAAAATTGTACTATCAGGAATCCAACTCACCACAGTGCTGATCTTCTTTTTCCCATCAGTAGCTCTTAACAGACACTTGTTGTCTGAGGGCTCAAAGCCCTCTACAGAACCTTTCCTTGGAATGGGTTTAGTTCGACCATCATCTGCATGAAAAACACATCCTGGTGAACAGAGCCACAAACGTTAACAGGTAGACAAGACGTTAATAAGTAGGGAGGGGATATGAAGACGATACCCAATTCATCTCCACTGCTCTAGATCTGTTAACTACATCAAATTTGGCCAAACCTTGGGAAACTACTTGCCATTTCCACAACGGGAACACAGTAATTGCAAAGCAGATGAAATCTCACTAATGGTGGCGGGGGTTTGGGATCCTTGACCGCCCCCCCTCCCCGCAAGAAGCCCTCTCTGATTGGTGCACACTGTAACCAGAACCAGCTTGGGTAGCTAAATGCTGGGGTGTCGCACGCGCCACATTCCCTAATGCTCAGGTCCCCCAGCCCTGAATGTTCCCAGTACGGGGGGAGGAAGATGGGGGAAGGCGGGGATGCGCGGCAGACAGACTCCGCCCTCGGTTCCCGACACTGGGCACCCCGGGACACTGGGCACCCCGGCCGGGGCGTTGCTCGGCCTCCCAAATTCCTTCTGGCCTTGCCGCGTCTACAGCTGCTTACACTTCTTCAGTGTGATGAACACGCTGCCCGACAACCGGCACTTCTGGAAGAGTCTGGTCAGCTCCGTCAGGAACTGGAACACAAGCCGGGCCCCGTTAAGCAGTCCCAAATCCTCGCCCCGTCAAGTCCCAGTCCCTCCCGCAGTAGAAGGCAGAGGCCCCCCAGCTAAGCCCCAAACTATATCCGTCCCTCAGCCGACCCTCCGGCTTTACCTGCTCGCTCTCCAGCAGCACCATTCCGGCACCGCTAGCTCCCCTGCGTCAGCATAGGGCCCAAGCAATTAGAGCCGGAAGCTTTCGCCCAGAATGGGCGGGACTTCCGCTATTAGATTGCAACTCTCTTCCACCAATCCCTGCCTCCGTTCTCTCCTCTCCCTCCGCCAGCGCCTGCGCTCTGCGCCACCCCCCGCCCCCCCGCCCGCGTAGACTGACCAGCTGTAGGGCCTTCGGGCGGCCAGGGGTTTCAGCGGCTTGGAAGTTCTCTCGCTCGCGTCAGTGTGAGGGAGCGAGGGAGCGCGAAAGAGGGCTTTGATGGAGACCTGTAGTATACCTCTAGTATATTCAGTTGTATGTTGGGCAAATTACCTAACAGCTCAGTGCTTCCGTTTCCTGAGCCTGTGATAAAAACGGTATCCAATTCAGAGTGTGGTTGTGAAGAGTAAATTAATTTAGCATCTGGAATGGTGCCTGGCACACAGAAAGTGCTCCATAAGCATTAACTGCCTTTGTTGTTGTTGTTTTCATTATCACTGTCATCATGATAGTAAGTTCCCATGGCGGTCCTCTGAACGCTCCTTCTATCTACTCTGACCAGGCTAGTGCCCTAAATAAAGGCTGAGCCCAGCTCTCGCAAGAGGGACTGGAGTCCAGTCTTGGTTTCCCTCTGGATTCAGGCAGGAGACCTGAATTCCAGGCCCTGCTCTGCCGGTAGCCAACTTGAACCCCAGGCCCTCTGTGAAGTCAAGCATTTAATCATGCAAGGGTTTTTTACTGAGGGCCTCTTCGCCTGAGCCAGACACTCTTGCTGGGGTTGAGGATACAGCAGGATAAGCGAAGTTCCTGGTTTCCTGGGTTAACTTGGGTTAAAGGAATAGGCAGGAAATAAGTAAGAATAGCTTCAGATAATGATGAGCCCTGTGAAGACAACAGGGTGATACAAATGAGAGAGAGGTTGGGGTCAGGAAAATCTCTTAGGGCAGAACTTTGAGCCAAAAGCTAAAGGAACCAGCCATTCAAAGATCTGGGGACAGTGTTTCAGACACAGGGAATGGCAAGAACAAAGGCCTCAATGGAGACAAGTTGCTCTGGGTCCACAAGGAGGAGTGAAAGACTATTGAGAGCTTGAAGAGATAACAGGTGACCAGCTCATAAAGGGCCTATGGCCATGCTAAGTTTGGATTTTGTTCCACGCACAAAGAGAAGCTTGTTAAGGAAGTTTTAAAGAGGACAGTGACAATCTAATTTACATTTTAAAAGCACCGCCTCCTTCCATCTGTGGTATGGAGAACGCACTGTAGAATGACAAGGCAGGAAATGGGGAGACCAATTAGAGGGTTGTATTGGCTTCCTATTGCTAATCACCACAAACTTAGTGGCTTAAAACAACATGAATTTGTTATTTTACATGTCTGGAGGTCAGAAATCTAAAATCAATGTGTCTGCAGGGTTGCCTTGTGTCTGAAAGCTTCAGGGTAAAATCTGTTTCATTGTCCTACCAGAAGCCACTTTCATTCCTTGGCTTGTGGCCCCTTCTTTCCATCATTACAATCTCTTACTTCCAGTATATCTCCTACTACTTTGATTCTACTGCCTCCCTTTTATAGGGACCTGTGATTACACTGGGCCTTTCTGGATAATCTCCTCATCTAGAGATCCTTAATTTAATCACACCTGCAAATTCCTTTAAACATGTAAGGTAACATATTCATAGATTCCCAGTATTTGGACACAGACATCTTGGCTGAGTGGGAGGGGCTACCACAGAGGTTACTGCGAAAGCCCAGGTGCAAGCACATTTGCAATCAGGTTAGGGTATACTTAGCGTCAACAGGACTCAAGCACAATTGGATGTGAACATTAGAAGGAAAAAGAAATTGGGAATGAGTCAAAGGTTTTTGATTTGAACAACTGGGTGGATGGTGGTGCCATCTACTAAGATAGGCAAGACCTCGGAAGTAAAATGTTTTGTAGGAAGATTAAAAGTTTTGTTTGGTCATGTAATATCTGAAATGCATATTACATGTTCTTTTAGGGTTCCCAGACCCAATTCCAATGTCAGTAGTGCAGTGGGAGCTTGCCACGTACACAACACCAGGCAATTCTGACACTATCTACCCAAAGATAGTATCAGAATCCACAGATTAAGAGTTCAGTCCTGTAAGACTGCTCCCTGACCTCCCACTGCCAATGCTAGTCACTAGCCCAAACGTTCCAACAATCTCCACCTTAGATTCGATTAATTTGCTAGAGCAGGTCACAGAACTCAGGGAAACACTTATATTTATCAGTTTCAGTTTATTAAAGGATATGATAAATGTTAATAACAAGACATCCTTTTCGCCTTTATGGCTCTGAGGTGTTTTCAGGAACTGTGTATGAAGAGCAAATACATCTGAGAAATATGTTCTGGTCATCTGAATGACCAAATATATATTTCTTTTAAATCATTATATTGCACATGTCCAAGTAGAACTATCAAATAAGCAGCTGAATATACAAGTTTGGAGCTCAGGAAAGAGGTCAAAGTTATACATAAAAATTGGGGTCTCATACGTCATGAGACTAGAACAGATGGGAACAGTCTGGTGAGTCCCCCTCCTTTAGGCCTGCCAGCACAGGACTACTCTGTGATGACCAGCACTATGAATAGCCTCTAAAAAGCCCTGGGTCTTGGTATCACTGGCTCAGAAGTCAGAGTCCTAGCTGGGAGCTCCAATTTGGCCAACCCTAGGTCTATGCTTGAGCCCAAGTCCTGCGGGCAGGTGAGAGAGTGACTCTCTGACCCTTTTATTTTACTTGCTTTTCAGCAAGACCCACACAATGGGGGATTACAAAGAGATTCAGATCCCAGAGAACCAAAAGCCAGCATAGGTCTGCTACACAAAGTCAACAGCCTAGGATGAGAAGTGGGCAAAGGGTATGCTTGAAAGAAAGTGTGAAATCATCAGCGAGTGAACATATTTGAGATGTGTTGTCAGATTGCCAGGGAATATAAGGCCCCCCTTGATATTTGTGTCATGAATTTAGGTGGAACCAGGTACAGTGCTGTGTTGGCCTAAATGATGACCACTGTGCTCTGAACTTCTATCATTCATGGAACATTGAGCAATATTCTATGGAGCCATGATTTTGGTGCTGGGGGCACCAGGGTGAAGGAAATGGTCCTGCCCTTAAGGAGCACTGGAGGCCACTATTCATCTGCGGACTCCCAGGAAGGAGTCCAGCCTTCAATGTGGACATATCTCACTGCTTCCCGTGGGTTCAGCCACACCTCAGTTCCACTCGAGAGTCATTAGTCATGCCAGCCATCCAGCATGACATCTCAGGCCTGTCCCATAACAGAACAAACTACTCTAGTAATAGAAATACCCAAGTCTGCCAGTTTTAGCATCACACTTGGGCCAGTACAATTCAACTACCAACAGAGTGTTCTTTGGGCTCTATTTTTCTGTGGGAAGTGACGAAGAGCACCTCTTCTGAAGTCCAGTGGGTCTGGGTTCAGATCCCGCCTCCGCTACTTATTATGTGACCTCAGGCAACCTCTCAAGGTTCCAAATCTCTTCATCAGCAAAATGACAATAATACTTACTCATAGATGTTGTAAAGATTTTATAAAATACTAAATTTAAGACCTTTAGGCTTGTTCTGTTTAATATGGTAAATATGGATACAAAAATTTAAATTAATTAAAATTAAAAGAAAAAATTCGATTCTTTAGTCTCTCTAGCCACATTTCAAGGATTCGATAGCCACATGTGGCTTGGATGGTGCAGATATAGAGCATTTCTATTGTCATAGATTCTACTGGACAGCACTACAGAATATGTCAATAGCATTGATGCTGGCAGACTGAATGCGCAAGGGGCACTTGGGTGGCTCAGTTGGTTAAGCGTCTGCCCTCAGCTCAGGTCACAATCCCAGGGTCCTGGGATCCAGCCCCACATCGGGCTCCCTGCTCAGTGGGGAGCCTTCTTCTCCCTCTCCCTCTGCCCCTCCCCCCCCTTGTGCATGCCCGCCCAGTAAATAAATAAATAAATAAATAAAATCTTTCAAAAAAAAGAAGAATGAATGCTCAATAACAGTAATAAACAACAGTGTTATTATTTATAGACCAGCCACCTTCCATCATTTGGACTCCACCTTGATTTCTGCCATCATCCCAATATCACCTGTATTATTAGTTAAAAGGTTTCTTTAAGTTGACTCATTTTATACTTAAACAGATTTATATAATATCATTTTCATAAATGGAAAACCAGTATCATTAAATAATAAAAGGAATCACAAGGGCGCCTGGGTGGCTCAGTCGTTAAGCGTCTGCCTTCGGCTCGGGTCATGATCCCAGGGTCCTGGGATCGAGCCCCGCATCGGGCTCCCTCCTCCGCAGGAAGCCTGCTTCTCCCTCTCCCACTCCCCCTGCTTGTGTTCCTGCTCTAGCTATGTCTCTCTCTGTCAAAAAAATAAATAAAATCTTAAAAAAAAAAAAGGAATCACAAATATAACTACTATGAAAAAAACACCATGGTTAAATTTAAAATTTTTAGATTAAAAAATTTAAAACAATGAATGAAAGCAATAATTGCTTTTATATTGCAACAAAAGTGAATTGCTTTATAAAAATATATATCTGAAAAGAAATTCCTCAATGAGAAAAAAATGGAGCTGTTTATGGTCCGTCAGGAATGAAGTTAGCCCAGTGAACAATGAAATTAAGAGACTATATCAATAAGACATAGTTAAATTTTAATGTTTTCAAGCACCCCAAATCCTACCTTGCAATTAAGTTGGTGGCTTTTGGCACTTGGAGCAGAGGAATATGTGAGGCAGGGAGCTGGATCACTAGCTCCAAGTCACGCAGCCAGACACCTTCCTCCTCCTTCTCCCTCACCCCCAGGAGAAATGGGAAATAAAAATGGCTCCCAAATCCCCTCCCACATCCTAGGGCCTTCAGCAAACGCCCAAGCAGCACCAAGAGCAACACGGAGCCCCTTAGCACAGAACACTGGCATCTACTTGACTAACCTTAGCTGCTATGGAAAACCTGGGAGAGAAAAATCCCCCGAGCTCCTCAGCAGCACAGGGGCCTAAGGGCCTAAAGGAGAGTCTGTCCTGCTTGTGCCACCAAAGATCATCTCTCCGAAATGCTCTGGTCGCATGTGTCCTTTCCTCAGACAGACTACAATTTTATTTATTGGGTTTTATTTAGGGCTAGAGTTTGAAGTAGGGTCAAGGGTCTTATTTAGGTTGAAGTTGATTAATTTACAGGTGCAGTTACTTAATGTAATTAAGCTTTGCAGTGCCCGGAATATACGGTGAGGGTGATAAACACAGATGCCATGTTCTGACTGCCTGGGTTTGAATCCCAGCTCTACCTCTTCTTGTCTAAGTGACTGGAGGCAAATTACATGAGCCCTGTTAAAAGATAATTAAAAAAAAAAAAAAGAAGTGAAGTCATGACTCTCATACACATATTCAAGATCTATTTACCTTATTATTATTTTGAGAGAGAGTTTGCCCGCACGAGTGGTGGGGGCTAGGTATAGGCCCAGAGGGAGAGGGAGAGAGAGAATCTCAAGCAGACCCCCTGCTGAGTGCAGAGACCGGCATGGGGCTCGATCTCACGACCCTGAGATCGTGACCTGAGCCAAAATCAAGAGTTGGACACCCAACCGACTGAGCCACTCAGGCGCCCCTATTTACCTTACTGTTAATGAGGGAACCGGGTAGATATTGCAACCCATTCAAAGGAGAATCCAAAGAGCAGGCATATTCATAGAGCAGATATATTGAAATGAATTTGTAATGGAAGAAAAATCGAATTTTCAACAACAGAGGACGGTTGAGCGGAATTCTTTTGCATATCCATAGGCAAGAATTTTTATTTTTATTTATTTATTTATTTTTGCTTATTCCAAATTTACTTAAATTCTTCTGTGCCTCAATTTCCTCACCGGTAAAATAGGGATGTAATTCAAGTGCCTACCTCACTGGGCCATGGGGAGGAGTAAATGAGCTATGGTATACATTATTATACCCCAGTCACTTAGGATGGGAATTAGCCCTTTCCCCTTCCTATTTGTCAAGGTGGATTCATCCCACCGATGCAGATCACAGCACAATATGCATGGATTAGTGCCCACCCTGCCAGATGTTGTGTTAGTTTGCCTGTTTCCAGTTTCACTCTGAGAAGGGCCCCAGGTTCTGAACCGCCTCACTGTAGCCCCACTGTGCTGACTTGAAGTCAGCTCAGGATGAGGGAAAGGAGAGAGGGAATCAACATAACGCAGCAGGGAATGGCAATGGGTGGGTTTGGGTTCAGGGAGACAGAAGTGGGGTCCTAAGGCCTGGAGAGCCCCTGAATCTGTTGGAGGTGGTTAGCTCTGGAGGAAGCATCCTAGAGATGGCCAGAGGGGTAGCCAGGGGTGAGATGAGGGTTTGTCTTGGGAGTCTGTGCATCCAATGTAAGCAAATATCCTCCCAGTAGCCTTGGCAGTCACATTCCCTGGACCAAATCCAACCAGACACCTGGAGCTACCATTCCTTTATTCCTTCCTCCAGTCAGCCAATCAACAAGTGTTCACTGGGTATCTTCTTGAGAGACTGGGCTCCAGGGACTTCTGCCTCTGCCTGTGCCACTCCAGTGAAGTCCTGGGTCTAGTGTCCTGGAGAGACAGCATGAGAGCCCTGGACTGGGAGCCAGGGGACCTGGGTCAGCCGCTGGCCCCTTACTTTATGTGGGACCTTGAGCAAGTTACTTATCTTCAGTTTCCTCTGCATAGTACCTACCCAAAGAGTTGTTTTCAGGTTTCAGTGGGATTATCCATGTAAAGAGCTGACTCAGGAAGCACCCAAAATATCTATTTAAAAATTTTTTCACCATTAGTTAAGGACTTAGACTAGATTGTGATGGTCACTTCTGCTTCCAAAATTATGAGAGCTACTGCTTCTCTCCTGAGGGCCCAAGGGAAGTTTCCAGAACCCACAAGTATCAGCAGTTAGCACGGGCCTTCCCCTTACTCACGGTGAGATAGGAGAAGTAGGCAATGCCACCATGCCCTCCCTCCAGGTGGGCATCTCAGGGGCAAGAGAGCCCACCGGGGCCTGCATGCAGCGGCAATTTGTGGCCAGCAGGGGACGCCCTGACCTTGCCAGACAAGCACAGCTGCAGGCCGTCCCAGCCTTCCCAGCCCTTGTCCCATCACCTCAAACCATAAGAACACCCAAGACTCATTATTTTTCAAAATCACTTCTGCTGAGGCTAGAGGTTTCTATGTAATGGATAGAAACTTTCATCAAATCATTGAACAAGGACTAAATCAGCACCAACTTGTGCTAGGCACTATTCTAGGTGCTGGGGTCACGGGAAGCTGACTGAGTTCTGCATTAGGGGAGGGATTATTTTTTCTCAGATAATAGCTCACTTCTATTTTTTGAGAATTTACTAAGTGCCAGGTTCGTTTCTAGGTGCTTTAAATATATTCTCTCTCGAGCCCTCATAATAATCCTGTGAAGTGAAGTGTTGTTTTATGTTCATTTTCTGGCTGAGGTGAAATGGCGTGCCTTGGTCACACACTAGTAAGAGGTGGAATGGAGATCTGAATCTGGGCCAGTTGCCTTCAGAGCCTCCTACCTTGCTGCTCGGTCTCTGAGCAAGAGAAGAACAGGCAAATGAGCACTGCCTTCAGCAGCTCAGTGAAGATAAGGCCTTTCAGATGTCCAAAGAGGTGCTGAGAGGGGGGCAGGAGATGGAGAGAGGGAGGGAAGTTGGAAAAGGGGCCAACTCTTGGTTGAGTAAAAAAAAAACTTGGGACTCCATGCTCTACCTCTCACCATCCCCTCCTTCCTTGTTGGTGTGGATCCCTATCCCAAGCCCCATCCCGATCGCACCCTACCCCACCACCACATGTGCTGGCAAAATCCTGCTGTCTGGTCCTCCATCCTTGGATTCTAGACCAACACAGCGTTTTCTAGCTCTCTCTGAAGGAAAGTCACTTCTTTGAACCCTATGGGTCTCCATTTCCTCCACTATAAAATGGGAATACCTTCCTCACACTGTTATAGTGGAGTTAAAAGAGATAATGTATATAAAAGCACTTCATAAGTGAGAAAGCATGGTAGGAAGGCTGGGCTTCATCATTATTTCCCCCCCTCCTGCTCAGGCAGCACCCTGAGTACAAATACTCAGTCCTCTAAAACACCCTCCCCTCTACCCCTACCAAAACCCCAGTCTCTCCCTGACCTCAGCTAGCCACGCAGAGGCAACCCATCTGGTGGCTTAATCATGTTAACAGGTTCATGACAGATGGTTACATACTTCACACACCATTTTTGGAAGAAACTTAGGCAACGTTAAACAAAGAAAAGACTCTAATGGGATTTCAGGTGCTGGGATTTGGGGGATGTGCAAAGGAACTCCCAATACCTCCAGAGACTACACTACTGGTCCATGTGCCTGGAAGGTCTGCTGTGTACCGAATCCAGTGGTGGGACTCATGAAACAGTAACCTTTAACAGGTTCTCCCCTTCTCATCAATAATTTCCTTCCTTGCTAAACCTCAGGAAGGAGAGGGCCGCCACATGCCATAATATACAAGGGGAAACCAAGACCAAGAAAAGCAGGCATGGTTATTGCTCAATCAGTCCCAGCCAGGCTCCCTCCTCCCCCTACTTTCATGGGTTTAGTGTGTAGGAGGAGGAGCCCCTTTATTCATGATGAGTAGGGGTCCCAACATTTTAAGTTTCCTGCCTTGGAAGTCAAGGACAGATAATTATATAGCAAGAGTTTCTGCACAAATTACCCAGGTGTCCTAACTCCCAAAAGTAACAGATGCTGTTCATCTCTTGGCCTCTGCCATCATTTAACCTTGATTGTCCAGGAAAGCCCACTCCACCACTCTGAGAGACCAACAGATGCAGATTTATATAAGGAAACCCAGACAAACACAATGAACAGACGCACTGTCAGATCTGAGCCAAGTCCTGCTAATAACATCAATGAATCACTGACTTTAGTGAGTCACAATATCAAACTGCAAGAGGTTCCAAGATCTTTCTAGTCCAACCCATTACCGTCTGGTTATTCACAAGTAAGAACTGACTGAGGCCCAAAGAAGGAAATTGGCTTGCCCATGATCACAGAGTTTGGTAATAGCAGAGTAGAGCCTGGAAGCCCTGAGCCCCAGGACCATGCACTTTGCACTGCCCTTTATACCCCTTTGATGCCCTGTGGGGCTAGAATGGGAGGGTAGAAGGGAAGGCATGGGCCCCTCCTGATCAGCCAAGGGCAGCTCAGGTTGTCTGCTGGCAGGTGGGCTCAGTGTCAGCCTGGGCCTTCCCTTGGGAAGGAAGAGCCTGGGGCCCATCCTCACACCCCGGGCGCCAGGCCTCGGATTAGAGGCCATAGGAGGCAGCTTCCTGCCTGGCCCTCATCCAAGGCCATTTCACAATGGGGGGAAGAGCGCTGGGCTGAGAGTCCCGGGTGACTGCTCACTCCACCCCTACCTCAGCCCCTCTTAGACCCCCTGGGGAGAGTAATCCAGGCCCCTTGTGAGATTTGGGTTGAAGGAAGACCGAGGCTGGAGAGCTCCCATTGGTAGTGTTCTGGGAACGGTGCCCTGGAGTCGGGCATGGGGGCCACCTGGCAGGTGCCCACCCCTTTTCTTCTTCCACGCACCTGCAAGCAGTCACACTGGGGAAATTCTTTGTAGGGCAGGAGGTGCTCCATTCAGGCCAGCCCCATAACATGCTCCTTATCAGTCGAGGGGAACCTGGAAGCAAGCCGGAAGAGGGACAAGGCCTTGGTCAGCTTCCTGTAATGAGGTATCATGACTAATGGGCAGAAAATTCTGGGGAGGGGAGCCCAGGTCGTCCTCCTTCTCCTCCCAACATACCCTAGTCTGGGGTGACTGCAATTCAGGCGGGAATCAAGTCAGAGACATTGAGACCGTCAGTGGGGATTTATTGTGCCCTTAGGGTAGGGTCAGCTCTGAGCTCAGCTCTCTAAGGGATCTTGTTTGAAGAAGGAGGCAGCGGTTAGGGACCCAAATTCTCCTGTCTTTAAGTCTTAAAGAAGAGACAAAACAAACCCAGGTAAAATGTCAAACCACAGAACAAAGTAGTGTGAGGTTGGAGCCAACATTCTCATGCTGGACAGTCCAATATGGCTGGTGGGAAGGCAGGGGCAGTCACTGTGGACAAGGCCGAGGGGGGGCCACAGGATGGGGAGGACAGTTCTACAGAGATGGCGGGAAAGGTCTTCACAACAGGGAATGGGAGACAAGGCAGGAATGCACGTGTACTTTCAAGGAACAGGACCCTGTCTGCATAGGAATGAGACTGGAAATTTGCCTGGCCGTGAGCTTCTTCCTTCCTCTGTGCTCTCTCCCCTTGAACACCGTCTTTCTCTGTGTCCGTGGCATGCGGCTGGCCCACTGAGGCAACTGACCACATGGAGCGCTAGGCCAGGGCGTGGGGGTGCCCAGGAGCTCAGCCCCTCCGTCGAGGAGCCCTCTGACAACAGGAAGCAGCTGCAGCAGGCTCCAGGGCTGTGCTGGTGTCTGTCACTCTCC
This sequence comes from Mirounga angustirostris, assembly GCF_029215605.1. Taxonomy (NCBI): domain Eukaryota; kingdom Metazoa; phylum Chordata; class Mammalia; order Carnivora; family Phocidae; genus Mirounga; species Mirounga angustirostris. The sequence goes on along the minus strand of NW_026991717.1, from coordinate 63,153,871 downwards.
TTCCACCCCGGCTGCAGCCCCTGCAGAACAAACTGTTCTTTGAGAAGCTCTGGGGACAGAGGGCCCACACCTGCTCCCCAGGTCGGTTTGGACAAGCCCCCATCAGCCCAGGCTGGGAGCCCAGCGGAGCCATGACACGGCTCAGCAGCCTGCCTCACCCCCGCCTCCTCCTCCTCCCTTGGAGCCCTACTGCAGTTCACTGAGGCAACAAAACCCAAAACAAGAGCTCTGGGGGCAAACGGGACTGATTCATAATAAGGACCTCATCCTGGGACTTCCAGTGACATCTCTAAAATTAGGACCTAAAAAAACCCAAAAATAATTAGGTCCTCAACTGTGAACAGAGTGTCTGCAGAAAGAACACTGGCTAAATGTCAAAATTCTTAAGTTCTACTCTCAATCCTGCCACTTTGTGGCTGCGTGACCATGGACATGTCACTGCCCCGGGCTGGACTTCCCTTTCCTCCCTGTAACGTGGGGAGTTGGAATTGGTGAGCTCTGGGGTCTGTCCAGGTTTAGGGTGTGAGAAACAGGTGCTCCGAGGCAGCTATGTACTTGCTTGGGGGGTGTGGGGAGAGATGCCAGAATGGGAGGCCGATTGAGGCCTACAGAAAATGGAATTGGATTCAGTTTAGGACCTGAGATAGAATGGTTTGGGTTCCCCAGGTCCCCATGATAAAGAGATGTGGGTTGCTGGACTGAAACTACCTCAAGAAGATCTAATTTTATAGAGGGTTCTCCCATGCTCAGTGAAGGGCTTGATTCCTTTGGGATAGTTTGAGTTCATTCCTCAGTCACAGCCCCTCACTGCCAATTGTAAATGAGCTGGGAGAAGGGGCACACTTGAAAGGAGACCGTGGTGGGGTGTGGAAACCAGGAAGGGAAGATCGCAGCCTTCCCAATGCTCTTCCCCACATAAGCTGCTCCTTAAGATTCCTTCAACTGGGGATTAATCCTTTCAGGCCACAGTGAAAACTAAATCTTGGCACGAACATTTATATTCTCATGATGCTATAATAGGTAAGAGCCTACCTTTCTCGAACCTAGAGTATGCTGGGAGAGGCTTTACAAGGTGGTGGAGACTGGAAGAGGGAGAGAAGGTGGGGGTCCAAATATCACAGAAGTCATGCTTTTTCCGAAGCCTCTGTGCCTGCTGGCTCAGACCAGTTCCCTGTGGAGGCGGTGTGGCAAAGGCCTTGGACTTCCTAAATGCATCTGGTTTACTTTCTGACCTTCCACACTGACCTCCCAGGCCCCAGCAGCCCCTGAGAAGAAGAGCCCAGTTTAGCTCCCACAGACCTGCTACCTGCTCATCCAGGCTCTCTGGCCTCCCACCAGATTACCTATGTGGCTTAGGTGAAAGAGACTCTGTCTGGGGCTGTTGAAAAAGGAACCACAACCTCTTGGAGGCAGCTTCAGCCCGGGGTGGAGTGTGTAGAGTAGAAGGGAGGGGGCAAGGGTGTGGGAGAGGGGGAACACGCCAGGCTCTATTGGCCGTAATCTACAAGGCTGCACGCTGCCAAGACCAATGCTGGCAAAAAGCAAAGGGAGAGAGGAGGAAAGCCAAACCAAGATGATGTTTAGTGCTTCTCAACTGCGGCCCTGAGCAATGTAGACATGGGCTTGGCATGCTCCCACCTGTGTGTGTGTGTGCGTGTGTGCGTGTGTGCATCCATATACATGAACATAGGCACACACACACACAATAAGAGGGGGTGCGTTTATTGACCTGGGTGTGCACTGGCAATCACAAAAGACAAGACGCCAAAACTCTATATTTACCAACAAGGCCAGTGATGCCGGGAGCTCCAGAGCCAGAGCCTTCCACTGCCCAGCCCTGGCCCATCCCGAGACACTGCTGCTCACAGAAACAGAGGAAGGAGAGAGGTGGAGAGGCCTGCAGTAGAGGCCTTCACCTTCCAGGACTGCTTGGCCAGGCTAGCAGCCTTCCTCACTCAGGGCAGCCCGCTCCCAGCTCCCATTCGCCAAGGAGCATTTACGAAGCCACTCCTTGGCCCGAGGCACTCACTCGCCAAGCTCCACCACGAAATACTGGTGGTCTAGCAGGAAGGGAAGACCTCTGCCTACAAGGATGGGCTTCACGGCAGCACCTCCGGTACCAAGTTGTGAAGGAGGTGGGCTCTGAAGGGAAGAAAGGGTTTGGAAAAACAAAGACTCCCCAGATAGCAGAGGTGGGAAGTGAGAGCACCATTTCAGGCAAGAGGAGGGGTTAGGAGTACATGGGATTTATGGGAAGGTTATAAGGAGGCCCCTTTGGTTGTACTGACACAGCTCTGACTCCAACTGAGTGTCCTGCAATCTGATTCAGTGTCCGTTGTGACATAACCCCCCAGAGTTAGGGTCCGATCCCATAAGTTAAAGGGCAGAGTCCCCAAGACTGCTTTTACCTCAGATGCCAGACACAAATGGGGTGCCCAGGCTGCCCACACTTTTGTAGGACTTGGCTACAATTCAGGGTTCCCACTACCTCACTTCATGTTTGATAATTTGCTAGAATGACTCACAGAACCCACTAAAAGTGCTATACTTATAATTAGAGCTTTATTATAAAATACAGCTCTGGAACAGCGGAAGGGAAGAGACCGATAGGGAACGTGTGGGGGTGGGGAGGGCAGGGCTGCCTGCCCTCTGCTCGTGGAACTGGACACATTCCCCCTCCCAGCACATCCGTGTGTTCACCAACCAGGAAGCTCTCTGGGTTTCAGTGTCCAGAGTTTTTATATGGGGTTTTGTTCCATAGGCACGATTAATTAAATCATTGACCACAGGCGTGAACTCCCTGTCAGTCCCATCCTCTGCCCGGAGGGAGATTGGGAGGGGGGTAGGGATGAAATCTCCAGCTCTCCAATCACACCTTCCCAGCCTTCCTTCCCAGTGTCTTTCCCACAGGGCCAGCCCCTCCCTTCAAACTATCCAAGAGCCCACCATGAGTCATCTTCTTAGCACGAACAGGGATGGTGAAAAGGGCTCGGTATGAATAACAAAAGACATTCCTATTACTCAGGAAATAACAAGGGTTTTTGAAGCTCTGTGCCAGGAAAGGGGGACAAAGACCAAATATATTATTTTTATTATACTATGGTTATAATGGACTATTCCTGTAGGGCAAATAAAGTGGAGCTGAGGATGGAAAGGTAGGAAGGGGCAAATTTATGTCAGAAATTGATGTGTAGGAGAAGGAGGAATCCCCCCTCCCTCCCAGAAATGGAGGCAGAGGAAAAGCAGGAGAGACAACTCCCTGATTTTAGTATCTTGATAGAATCTTTCATCTTGTTTAATTAATATGGTTAATTTACCCCAAGGTATTTCATTGAGATGGAAGAGGCATCCCCCAGTCTCTGAATTGGCACCAAGGCCCCTATGATTTGGTCTGCCCTCCTTCAATTTAGCCCATTGTCATTCTGCCCAGTTCAAATGCCACCTCCTTCTAGAAGCCTTCCCTGATTACCCCAGAGGGAAGTTACCCTGCTCTGAATTCCAAACGCCCTTTGGGTCAGTCAGTCCCCTATTGCCCTGTGTTGTGACTCAATTCTTATCTCCCCAGTTTGATCCTAAGCACCTTGCCTTACCCCTTTCTGCTTCAACCAGCTCTTTGTGTTCTGTGTAACATTTGTGAGCTCTCTATAGACTTTCATTACTGACCTCTCTTCTGTCCCTGAAGAACTTGGTGACTTCCCTTGAAGAGCCCTGTCTCTGAATAGAGTGTGAATGTCTATGTCTCTGAATAGACTATGACTGTTGATCTCTCTGAACAGAGTGTGAATGTCTACTCCACCAGACTGTGAGCTCCTCCAAGGGCAAGGACACGTCTACGTTCCAAGCCTCAGCACAACCTTCATTCCAAGCCTTAGCACAGCCTTCAAGTGGTGGGTGCTCAGACGGTTGCAGAATGAATTCTCTTCGTCCTCGAAAATGTCACCTTTCTCACATTTAGGGAAGATTAAGAGAGTAGGAGGATGAGTTATATATACCAGGAAGAAGGAGCAGGGGGGGGCTTAAAACAAAGGTAAGATTGGCCTTTCCCACAGGATCCTGCACCCTCTGGGCCTCTTGCCGGAAGACTGCTTTTGTTGGGCACCTGGGTGGTGAGATGAGAAGTCAGACCAACCTGGGCAAGCAGGCAGGCAGATGGGCAGCTTTAAGCCCCACACGAACCTCTGGGGACAGGCAGAGCTGTAAGGAACCCTTCTGGGAACCATGTGAAAGCTTTCCCCTTGAATGGCTTCCAGCCCCTGCGACAACCCCAGAGCAGTGTCCAAGCCATGGTTTACTCGAGCCATGGTTTACTCGACACTAATGGTTACCACTGGGAGCCCTGGGCTATGTGGGAGTAGGCCTGCTCAGCCCCCAGCCCCTCCTCTGAGGCCAGGCCTAAAGCTCCCTGAGGCAGCCCTAGGAGGGGTCCTCAGTTGGCAGACCCACCTGGGGGGTGTGGCGTGCTGCGCTCTGAAGATGAGGCTCTCCTTCACCTCTCCCCAGGAGGGTCCCATGACATGGGAAGCAGACACGAAAAGGGACATGATACCCAAGGTTTCTCAGTGGCCTCCGAAGCTGGGCCAGAGTCAGTGATGGGGCCTTGGCGTCTGTCTGCAGGCTTCAGGAACTCTCGGGCAGGGGTTTTTCTCTCACATCCCTGGATCACAAAGAACACAAAGTTCTTTGACTTTTGTGTGGTCTTGTACCCAGCCCACGCTTCCGAGCACGGTAACCGGTGTCTCTGGGCAGCCACAGTCAGGGAATGGAAGGAATGGAGAAGGCCTGCTCCCAAGAAATAGTTAATCCTCTCCCCTTCCCCCAGGCCCCTTGCACCTGCAGGCTGCGGTGTGTGGTTTCCCACAGCTGCAGCTGGCTCTGCAGCAGCCCCCTCCCTTGGAGGGAACCCGAGAGGCCCCTGGCCCGAGGCGCCTGGGAGGGGCTCCTCACCCTGGGTCAGGCTGCTGGGGCTGGCATGGGAGGGTCTTGCAGCCCTCTGACCTGGACCAGCCACAGGGAGTGCTCTGGTTGAGTGACCAAAGCCGGGAGGGGTCTGCTGGGCTTTCTGCTAGAGCCAAAGGCAGGGACTCAGTTTGGGAGGTGGCCAAGACCCTCTCCATGGGGCCTTTCAGCCTCTCCCTTGCTCCAGTTCCGCTGACTTCTGGAAGAAGCTGATGGCCTCATTAGTGTGGGCTTGACGGTCCCCCTGGGGAAGGGGAGGAGCCGAGCTCTTGAAGGAGAGGGTGACTTGAGTATGAGAGGTGAGAGGGAAGGACAGGAAGGAAGAGGAGGAAGTGAGATTTGGCAGAGCCAGGACTCTGCTGGTCAAGACAGCCTTGAACCCACCATGCTAGGACCCTGGCAGCCTCTGTTCCCTGTCCAGCCTAGAAAAGGGCAGGCTGCCACAGAGCCTGGGCTGATGATACCTAGCTGACCTCTGGGCCAGACAGATGTGCTCCAGGGATATCTCTGAACACTACTCATGAGGCAATGAAGCAAAAAGCATAGGAGCTTTCCCGCTAGGCCATTTCCCCAGGAAGACGGAGGGGGGTCCCGAGGCTCAGCCCATAGGTAGTAGCCTGCCCAACTGCCCAGTGCCTCACCCACGGCCTCTGGGCATGCATCCGAACCCCGGGGGGACATCTGGCTGAGGCCATATGGAGCGCTCCACCCCAGGTAACAGCTGAGGGCTGTTCCCTTGGGTCCAGAGCCCAGACTTAGGAGCTGGAAGAATGGGAAGGTAGGAATCTGATAGGCACAGGCAGTGACAGCGCCCCGGGCTCTGGCTTATCTCACATCCAGCTCCAGGCAAATTGCTTCAATTCAACACTTTCCCCGTGAGGCCCTGTGGCCTCTGGTTCAGGCCTTCGGTGGCCTCCAGTCTGCAGGAAAAGCCCAGCTCCCCCTCAGAGACAACTCCCCCACCCAGGATGGAAAGAGGGAGGGCGATTTGGCAAAGGAAGCTTGAAAGGAAACAGAGCTACCCATCTGCAGAAACCCCTGAGTCAGATGTGGGGAGGAGGGGGAAGAGAGGGCCCAGCAGAAGCCCGGATTTGGTCCTCAGTCCCCTGCCTGAGGAAGAGGCCTGCTGCAAGATGGCCGCAAGGGGAGGTAAGGGTGACGGCTGGGCAGGCACCAGGCAAGCTTTGCTCTTGGCTCCCTCGTAACCTGACAGGGTATAACCGATGCCAACCACATATGCCCGTTCCAGGAGGCCATTGTATATTCCAGACTTCTTTTTTTTTTTTTTTAAAGATTTTATTTATTTATTTGACAGAGAGAGACACAGCGAGAGAGGGAACCCAAGCAGGGGGAGTGGGAGAGGGAGAAGCAGGCTTCCCGCCGAGCGAGGAGCCCGATGCGGGGCTCGATCCCAGGACCCTGGGAACATGACCCGAGCCGAAGGCAGATGCTTAACAACTGAGCCACCCAGGCGCCCCTATATTCCAGACTTCTGCTTGGCCGATGTGCTGCAGTGCCATGTGGCTAAGAGCAGGGAGTTCTGGCTGGGAGGCCGATGCCCACTACGGTTTGCCCTCAGGTATCTGGAGGCAAAGCCCTGTGAGACAACGCTGAGCTGAAAAGAGGGAGCTAGGTTGAGAGGGCCCATGATGAGGTGACCCTGACAATGCTGGGTCATTTGTTTATTTATTTATTTATTTATTTATTCTTTCATGGCTGTTATTACACTATATTTGGCATTTACTCATTATGGTTGTCCAGAGCGCAGGTGTCAAGAACATTCCAGAAAATCTGTGGTTGGGGGAGCTATGGCACACATCTGGAGTGCTACCTTCTGGCTTCTGATTTAGACAGCATGGCTTTTGGGGCACCTGGGTGGCTCAGTCAGCTGAGTGTCTGCCTTTGGCTCAGGTCATGATCCCGGGGTCCTGGGATGGAGCCCGGCATCCGGCTCCCTGCTCAGCGGGGAGCCTGCTTCTCCCTCTGCTGCCCCACCCCTGCTCATGCTCTCTCTCTCTCTCTCTCTCTCTCTCTCAAATAAATAAATAAAATCTAAAAATCAATAAGTAAATAAATGGCATGGCTTTTCACCTTGCTCAGATTCATCCATTTTGACCGTTTTATATCAGTAGTGACCCTTGGCCCAGACCAAAATGCTCTGTTATTGACTTAGGGCTCTTTCTATTCGTGCATTTACTTTGTATTTCTTTCAACAAGTATTTAGTGAGCGCCTGCTGTGTGCTGGCTGTGGGGCTGCTGCTGGGAACACACTGATGAATAAACAAGGCCGGTCCCTAGTGAGCTCACCTCACAGCCAACATTCTGGGGGTTACTATCAGCACCCAAACATGACTACTGAGCACTTTCAGTGTCTTGAAAGAGAGATCTTAAAGGCCTTCAAAAAGGAGAACCCCTCAAATAGGACTCTGATTCTTTCGATATATTTTTATATATTTACTTTATTTTAAAGTATGTAATACAGTCACATGGTTCCAATATGACAGAAAAATCTCAGAGAGAAGTCTTCCTTCTAATTTTTCCCTAACAGTTCCCATTCCCCATATAAAAAGAATTGCATATCGTTCCAGTATTTCTTTATGTAAATATATTTTCTTAGTCTTTCTCTTTACTATTCCATAGGTACTACAGAATCATGGTTTTTCTTGATAATATGTTCTGGGGATTGTTCTCTATCCACGCACAGAAGGTCCTCCATTTTTTCTTATAGCTGCAGAGTGTTCCTTGTTCTAAGGCACTAGGTGGTCAGTCCCCAGGCTTTTGCTGTCACTCAGTACCGGATGTGTCCTTTCACATGTGCATAGGTACCGGGGTCCAAGGGTTTGTGCAAACTTAGAGGTTTTCCATAGAGGTTGTGCCATTTTCATTCCCACCAGCAATGCATGAAAAGGCCTATTTTCCCACCAGGCTGAGATTTTTAAAGAGAAAGGAAGGAGTCAATCAATATCAGGGCTCCAAAGCAGTGAGGTAAGGAAAAGGCCAAGTCCAGAGCAGGAGCCCTGAACACTCTGCTTGGCCGATGATGGTGCACAGATAGCTAAGGACTGGCGGTCCCAGACCATGGTGTTTTATTTGTGTGGGAGCAGTAACCCCCACAGTCGATAAGAAGGGTACCCTTTCCAGGGGCGCCTGGGTGGCTCAGTCGTTAAGCGTCTGCCTTCGGCTCAGGTCATGATCCCGGGATCCTGGGATCAAGTCCCGCATCGGGCTCCCTGTTCCGCGGGAAGCCTGCCTCTCCCTCTCCCATTCACCCTGCTTGTATTCCCTCTCTCGCTGTGTCTCTCTCTCTGTCAAATAAATAAATAAAATCTTTAAAAAAAAAAAAAAATAAGGGTACCCTTCCCTAGGGGACTCCAAGAGGAGAGTCTCTGAGGAGAACCTGAGGGAAGTGAGTTTAGTTGGTGTGTGTGCATGGGGAGGGAGAGTATACATGAGCGAGGACCACAATATCCAGCAGAAAAAGAATAAATGTAAACCACAGAATAGAGGGTTTTCATTAGACCGAAGGAACAACTCGTAGCTTTGAAGGTGTGTCGCGAGTTTTAGTGAGTGGGAGGAATTGTGGAGGAGCATTATCCAATCATTTGTGCAGCAAAGGCCCAACACCAACTGCGTGCCCAGCGCTGTTCTAGGTGCTGAGGAAGGAGGCGTGAACAGGACAAAATGCCTGCACTGTGGAGGGGGTCTACAGGAGGATAAAGCCAGTAAACAAGTAAGTAAACAAAGAAATAAACATTTCAGATAATAAGGGGAAGGGGTAGGAACGGGTGGGGTTGAAAAAAGGGAAGTGACATTTGCGCAAACATCTGAATCATGAGCAGCCCATCCACAGATCTGAGAAAGATACTTCAGGGCAAAGGCAAGGCAAGGGTCGAGGTCCCGAGGGAAATGGAGTGGGGCCTGCCCACAACACAATTAGTGAGTTTGGGGGAGGTGGACCAGGAGAGGCAGACAGCAAGCTGGGGGGCCTCAGGTGGGCACCAGACCACAGCAAGGAGTTTGGGTCTTAACCTAAGAATAACAAGAAAAAGAAACTGGTCACAAAGGCACGTACTGCATGATTCTATTTATGTGAAATGTCCAAAATCGGCATATTTATAAAGATAGAGAGTAGATTAGTCTCTAAAGTAGATTAGGCCAGGGCTGGGAGGGTTGAGAGGAAATGGACGGGGAATACTAGTGGATACAGGGTTTTTGGTGCGGGTGATGAAAATGTTCTAAAATTGATTATGGTTAAGGGTCACATAATCCTGTGAATAGCCAAAAAAACCCACATTGAATCGTACATCTCAAATGGGCGAATTGTATGGTATGTGAATTATATCTTAATAAAGCCATTATTTAAAAATGATAATGGGAAGGGGCACCTGAGTGGCTCAGTCAGTTGAGCGTCAAACTCTTGATCTCAGCTCAGGTCTTGAGCTCAGGGTCATGAGTTCAAGCCCCACACTGGGCTCCATGCTGGGGGCGGAGCCTACTTAAAAACAAACACAAATAAATAAAAATAAAAATGATAATGGGAAGCTAGTGGAGGGCTGCTTTAATCAGGGGAGTAACATTATCATTCAGTTTCCTGTGGGAGAATAAACTATAAGGGAGCAAGAGCAGAGGCGGGCGAGAGTTGGAAGGCCACTGCAGTGGGCTAGCCAGAGGGGATGGCCACTTGCCCTGGGCTGGTGGTCGCTTTGTGACAGAAGTTAATGAGCAGGTCAGACTGGGGTATATTCTGGAGCTAAGGTTTGATGATAAATTGGATGTGAGAAGTGGGGGAGAGAGATGAATCCAGGCCATTGAACTGCAGCGGAGAAGACTGGAAGACAAGTTGGGATGGGGGACAGACAGGGGATCAGAGCTCTCTTTCGGACAAGATAGGCCTCTGAGATGTCTACTAGGCAGGGGCAATGTCAGGGTCAGAGTCACCAGCATGGAGACGGCCAGACGCTAAGGGCCAGCAGGCCTATGAGGAGGGTTCCATCGTTATTCCTGTCTGTACTGGGCACATCAGATGCCCCCCATCTCACTCCTGGGTCCAGCCACTGCTGCGGTTACCAGTTTTGCCCAGGGCTTGACCCGTGCCGTGCAAATGCAGCCTTACAGTGTCCCTCCACATGCCTCTTGCCTCCTGACACCACGGCATGGGGGACGTCCATGAAACCCACTTGGCATTGACACATAAACCACCCAGAAGTGCAGGGGCGTTCCTGTCCACAGGATAACTTGGCCGGAGCCAATGGATAAGTACCCCTCCTTCTTCCCACAGGTTCTGAAACATTTCATAAAGCTTCTCGAAGTTCCTGGATTGAGCAGCAGTCACCCATAGGCGGCTACCTTGTTCCCACACCTTTGATCAGCAGCTTCCATCCCTGTTTCACTCTTCCTCTGCCTCACTCCTGCTCCCTGGGTCTGTTCTCCCCCAAAAACCTACTCACACGTAAGCGTTTGTCTCACTCTGCTTTGGGGAGAGCCCATGTAAGGTACCATCTTACTGAGGCACAGAGGATTATTTACCAACTACATCGCCTGGCACATCAGGGCAATTCCCACCCAGGCAGGGGCTCCAGAGCTGGAGCTGCTCTTTCTCCTCTACTCTGCTCCCCATTGTCTCTGGAAGGCTCCAGCCTCTCAATGGCATCTAACAAGGGAGGGACCGTAATAGGGAAGAAGTCCCTGCACCATGCTAACATTTAGATATCAAGGAGAGGAGGAGCCCGAGAAAGAGCTGCCCTCGAGGCCAGAGGAAAGAAGCCCATGTGGCGTGCTGGACGCCAAGGTTTCAAGGAGGAGCGATTTCTCCGTGGCTGAATAAGATGAGAGGACACTGACCTTTGGATGTGCTGACAGGGGGGCCATTGAGGACTTGGACAAGTGCAGTTTCAATGGAGTGGCAGAGACAAAAGCTTAGCTGTGGTGAGCTAAGCGGGAATGAGGGTGAGGACGTGGGGAGGAAGGAAATGGGGCAGGAGCTAAAGAGAGTCAAAATAGAGTTTGTTTTTTCAAGTGTGAGAGATGATAGCACGTTTTGACGCCGATGAGAAAGATGTGATAGAGAGGGGCAGCCGTGTAGCACAGGCGGGAGAAGGATGATTTGGGGCAAAGTCGTTGAGTAATGAAAGGATTGGAATCTGGTGCATGAGTGGAGTGGCTGGCCCAGACCCAGAGCGGAGGCCATCCATTGTGAGAAAGGAAGGCAGGGATGAGGGTCCAGATAACAAACACTTTTCCTACAAGCCTCTATTTCCTCAGCAAAATAAGAAGGGAGGTGGTTAGCCAACAGTAGGGAACAAGGAGGAGGTGTTGGGGGTTGGAGAAGAGAGAAGACGATGTGAAACACTCATCTGGAAAGTGGGGCAGTGAATTTAGTAGAGAAACACAATAGGATCTCTGGGCAAGCTGAGTGCCCACTTGAGGTTTGTGGTCAGAAATGTAAAGTGTGGCTAGTCAGCACGGCTGAGAATTTTCCCCAGTGATGTTTGGTTACTCGATACAGGTGCAGAGTAGGTAGGGCTTTGGGGTTAAGCAAGGTCGAGGTGTGTCAGGAGAGTCCAAATGAAGGGAAAGGGCTGAGAGAGGGGAAGGCTGGTGCAAAGGGACGATACTGCCACAGGCCACAGAATCCAAGCTGGAGAGGGAGGTTCATGAGGAGATAAAGGACGGACCGTGAAAGAGGGTGAGTTTGGTGGAATGGAGGTCCCGAAGGGGACCGAAAAACAGAGTGGAGGCAATTGAGTAAATGAACTAAAACACAAGAGATGGTGGTCAGAGTGGGGATTCAGCAGTGCCCAGTTCTAGGCTACAGCCATAGGAGTGGGTGGCCGAGGAGGGAAGAAGTCTGGTGAAGAGAAGTGGTCACAGACCACGCATCAGTGGTAGAGGTGTTGGGTGGGTCTTCCATGTCGATGACCTTCCTGTCTGCCATCTCTAAGACAGCTCCTTCATCCCCTGCCACCACACCTTCACCTGCCTCTTTGCTTTTCATAGCATCTCTGCCTCACATGATGTTATGCACCACTTAGTTATCTGCAATTGTCTTTGCTCCTGTGGGAATGTAGGAACGTCGAGGGCCGGGACATTTTCTCTCTGGTTTACTCCTATACCCTTAATTGTAAGAACAGTACTGCTGCAATGAACAAGTACTCAACAATATTTTTTGAATGAAAGAATGAATGTTAACATCTTGAAAAAGAATGAAGGAGTGGTTGTGGAGAGGAAGATTGTGAGCCCGGCACTAGAGTATTCTGTGAATGAGTGGGAATGGTCTAGATTATGTAAATGTCTATAACTAGAAGGGATGGTGGCTGGTTTGGTCTAATGGCATGGCCTTCAAAGAAGTTGGGAGTTTTAAAAGTGGGAGGAGGAAGGAGAAAAGTCCTAGAAATAGCCATCAGGAGCAAAGAGGGTAACTCCCCACCTCTAGGCACGCTGGTGTGAGGAATGTAAGGGAAGACGTAGACACCACAGGAGGAGGTTGCAAGGGAATTGTGTTTTGGGGACCAGGGAGGTTTCCCTTAGAGCAAGAAGGTGAAAGAATTTTCAGAGCAAAGGTTGAATATGTGGGGAGATTTTGCTGATAATAAACTTTGAGTTCCAGGAAGCGAAGTGAAGGATTTGGGGCATAGGGTCAGCTTAGGGAATTACAGAGTTATATGGGAATGAGAGTCTGGAGGATGAGGATCACCAAGATTTTCAGGTTTCTGGTGATGATGGGGGACACAAGGGATGGTCCTTCAAGGGAAGGTGGGGAAACTGTTCTCATCTTACCTCCTCCTCCAGGGTGGGCCCTTGGGTGGTAGTGAGGCAGCCATGTTGGGTGGGGGAGGGGGGAAGCCTTGCCAGGTACCAACTGTTCAGAATGAGAGGTGAGGGGGCAGTGAGTATTGTAAGGAAAGCTAAGTGGGCACTCAAGAGGCAGTAATTGTCCCAACCATTTTTTTTTTTAAGATTTTATTTATTTATTTGACAGAGAGAGACACAGCAAGAGAGAGAACACAAGCAGGGGGAGTGGGAAGGGGAGAAGCAGGCTTCCCGCTGAGCAGTGAGCCCGATGCAGGACTAGATCCCAGGACCCTGGGATCATGACCTGAACTGAAGGCAGACGCTTAACCGACTGAGCTACCCAGGCGCCCTGTCCCAACCTCTCTTACAGGCAGTTATGTAACTTAGGCAAAATGGACATAATTTTCCTTATCTATGAAATGGAAAGGAGAGGATGTCCCTACTACCTGTGAAAATCTTGGTCTTTCTCTCCTTCTCTTCCTGACCTTCTGTCTCAGCCTCCTTATCACTTGGCCAAGGCTTAATGCTTCTTAGGCCCTCACTTTATATTCATCACACTCCTGCTGTGAGGATAGCTGGGCCCCAGAGCCAAGGCCCACCCTCCTCCCCCTCCCTGGCTCCAAATGCTCCCCGCACTGTCCCATGCTGCTCTAATCCCGAAGGAACCAAGGGGGTTAGGCATGCCCTCCCTTGGGCATTGAAGTGAACCTCACGCATGAGGAAGGAGAGGACACTTCCCGCAGGCAGTGGGGAAGACTCTAGCAGGGACAAGTGACAAAGCCACGGACTGACATGGAGAGCCTCCCCAGGCCCTCCAAAAGGGAACAAAGCCAGCAGCCATGGCTCAGGGATGAGCTGTTCACGATCCAGCAGCTCTGAGAGCCTGGGGCTGGGCCCAGGGAACCGGCCAGCACAAGGTCTTGACAAGGGGCTTGATCTGAAGCCTGGACTAGGATGTGGGGGAGTTGGATTCTCATTCAGGTCTCACCAACACCAAGTATGTGATCCTACCTGAGCCACTGGGAAGTAGCTACCTTGCTTACCTCGTTTGTTGGGAACGTGAGACCATAAATGCCCGCACTCACTGAGCTCTCAACACGTGTCAGACATTAAGTACTCCTCACAACAACCCTCTATATTCGGCTCTGCTAGGGTCCCCCTACTATGTAAAAAGACAACAGAGGCACAGAACATCTAGGTAATTTGCCTAAAGTCCCACAGCCAGTAAGTGACAGAGCCAGGATCTTAAGCTCTAAACCATACATTGGAGACTTCTTGTCATTTAGGTCCCTCAACAACTTGTGAAGTAGGTACTGTTGTCCATTCTACAAATAAAGAAGAAAGGGCTCAAGGGGGTTGAGTTATTTGCCCATGGCTCACTGGGCTGACTGGTGGCAGAATCAGGATCCGAACCCAGGCCCAACTCCCACACTGATTCTCTTCTCACTGGGCCAACTCACCCCCAGCATCGGAGCCGGGACGAGCCTTCAGGCTGCCCGCACGAGGCCCCAGCTGTGAAAACAGGAGAAGAAATTACCGTCTAACCCTGGGCAGGTCCGGAAGGTTGGAGGAGGCAGCTGGCCAGACGCTTGCAGGAAGTATTTTGCTGAGATACATCTCCATCACTCCAGAACTCAGGCAGCAGTACCTACCCTTCCTGAAACTCACCCAGAAGAGGTGGATTTTCTGATGCATAGAAGAGTGAGACCGGCCCATGTCTCTGTCTTCTGGAAGAGCTAGGCTGGGTAGGTGGCTGTTTACGTTCCAGCTTCTTTAGAGAATCTCTGGAGACTTCTAGGGAGGCTTAGCCTCACCATTTCTCAAGTTGGATAACTGAGACAATAACTCCTTCAGTGAGTCTTTTTCTGGTCTTTGATGTGTGACTCGAGGCAGGAGGTGGGGACAAAGACGGGTCAGGCACAGTTAGGAGAAGTCGCAGGTCAGGAGAGGAGGTGTGCCGGGTGCAGAGCCTGATGAGAGTGTACTGATGATGGTGAAGCTACTGTGGCCGGCCACGTGGTTCTGGGACTTAAAACCACTTACACTGAAAGTCTAGAGGCTCCATTTTCATCTTTTTTTTTTTTTTTTAAGATTTCATTTATTTATTTGACAGAGAGAGAAAGAGAAAGAACAAGTAGGCAGAGGGGCAGGCAGAGGGAGAGGGAGAAGCAGTCTCCCCGCTGAGCAGAGAGCCTAATGCGGGGCTTGATCCCAGGACCCCGGGATCATGACCCGAGCCAAAGGCAGATGCTTAACCAACTGAGCCACTCAGGCGTCCCTCCATCTTCATCTTGTGGCTGCATCACCATATTCTGCTGCCCAGACCCACCCATAACACGAATACAGTATGTGCTCAATAAATGCAAATCAGCCCCATAAAGGGCTCAAGAAAGGCTGTGGGGAACATGGAGGTGGTGTTTTACCTGGGCCATGAAGGGAATTTAGTTGCAGAGATGGGGAGAGCCTGAGAAAACAGCATGAGCAAGGCTGCCTGGTACATTGGCTGGAGAGGAGATTAGACCATAACTAGGAGTTCCTGAGTCTTTTATTACCTCTGGGGACCTGGTAACTAACACGGTAATTTACACTTCCTATTCTCCAGACTTTGACTTTTCTTAGGCCCAGGACGGCACTCTGCTCCACAAGTCTTATCCCTGGCATGGAGCTGCATCAGCCCAGGGGAAAATCTTTTACAAATTGCCATCAAGGCACCAGAAAGGCTGACAGGGGCGTGACCTGATGATCTGACTCATCCTGTCCATGGCATTGCCCACACTTGGTGCTTTAGGGCTGTCTGCAATGCTGGGAACGTTCTCTAGCTATCCTAGCCAATAGAGCAGCACTAGCTGACTGTGGCTGACAAGAACTTGAAATTTGACTAGCAAGACTGGGGTTTGAATTTGACATTTTATTTGATTTCAAGGCGTTTAAACAGCCACGCGTGGCGAGTAGTTACTGTTTGGGGCAGTGTGGATGCACGTTCCTGCTGGGCCGTGGACGGTCGGCTCCATAAGAGCCTGACGGTGCCTGGTTTTGCTTATAGGCTTCTCCCCAGCACCTGCACAGGGCCTGGGACATGATTGGAACTCCATTAATTAAAAGTTGCTGGATAAACCAATGAGCGAATTCCGTTTCCCTCACTACTCCATAATCTTTTTAAGAGCAGAGACTTTTTTTGTGTGTGGGGAAAATGACATAACATAAAATTTTCCACCTTTACCATTTTTAAATGTATAGTTCAGTTGTGTTGACTCTGTTTGAACTATTGTGCAATAGGAGATCGTATCATTTTGTAATCTCAGAACCCAGCACAGTGCCTGGCACAGGATCTTAATAAATATGGGCTGGAGGACGGTGGAGCGTCATGCTTTGGAAAGGGCCAGAGGGAAGTTTCCAGTACCACCTCCTGCCCTTCCCCCACACGTTCCCTGGGGTTTGAGAGCAATCCTGAGTGAAAGCTCTTAGGGCATCTCGTTCTAAAGAAGGTTCGTGAGGATATCCATGGGTGTAGGGAATAAAATAAACTTTATCTTATTTTATTTATATATTTATGTTTGCAAAATCTCGAAGTTTAAACCACACAATAAATGGATTGATAGTGGTAACTGTTGATTTATAAATATATAAATATATGGGAGGGACACCTCTCAATATTTGCCACTTGGTTGGAAACTACCTCGCTAGGACCCTGCGAGAGACAATGGTTCTAACTCGGATGAACAGGGTCTCTCCCAGCCTCCAGCTGCTTTCCTCCCTTAGTTGAAGGGACCCTCAGTAAATGGTAATGATGAGTAGCAGGTTGCAGGTAGGAGCCTGAGGAAGGGCAGTTAGCTCTGCTAAGGGCAGGCTGAGGGCCGGGAAGAATTGGAGCAGTGACCACAGGCATCTGTGTATTTAAATCATACTGGTTTTGGGAGCTCACTCCTAGCAGAGGAATCAAAATGTAAGTTAAAATGTAAGTTCTGGTCCTCAAGTAAACTTTCTGTCTTAGTCATAAAATTGGGTTATTATACCCCAGGAGTTGTGAATCAAGATATTTTGAAGAGAATCCATTTTCTGATCCTCCATTTCCTATGCTTTTTCCTAAAAGTGGTCTTCCTACAAAGGCACCTAAGACAAGGCGTGCCCTTTCACACCCCCTGGAGGAAACAGAGCTTTCCAAGAGAAAGCTGCATCTCTCACTCACTGTAACCCCGCTGAGGGCACTGCATTGTGGAGCAGGTATGAAACCTTGAGGGGCTCTAAGGATGGGGTAACAGGTCTTTTTGCAAGTCAGGTGGTTTCTAGTTATTTGCTTTCAACCAAATGGAAGGGCTCATCACACTGTCAGCGGATCATTAAAAAAGATGTGATAATAATATGAGGCATATATTTTGGAAGTTCAAAGAATCGAATGGCATTCTATAACAAAACTCATTGGTTTCCATCTATTATGTATTTGTTTGTTTGCTCGTATGAACAAGGTTTCTCAGTGTTTAAATCTATCATGGGAATGAAATAGACACTGAACCTTCAGTCTAGCAATAAGCAGTGGTCATCTACATATATGCACACTTACGCAGAAGAGAATCTGCCCTTCCCATCTCATTTAGAGATGCATTTCTGATAAAAATTTACTTTTTATGTTTAATATTGTCAAATTTGACAATTAGTTGCATAGCTCTCATCAATAGAGCATTAATCATTATAACAACTAAAATCAAAACAAAAATTGTTAATACAGCTTTTTTTTTTTTAAGATTTTTTATTCATTTGAGACACAGAGATACAGAGAGAGAGAGAGAGAGAGAGAGAGAGCATGAGGGAGAGGGAGAAGCAGACTCCCCTCTGAGCCAGGAGCCCGATGTGGGGCTCGATCCCAGGACCCCGGGATCACGACCTGAGCCGAAGGCAGATACTTAACCATCTGAGCCACCCAGGCGTCCCTGTTAATACAGCTTTATGAACAAAGTAAGTTTTAACTTAAACATTTTTATTGATGTATTACTCAATGAAAGATTTTCAGTCATGAAAAATATATTACCTGTGGAGAAAATCCGTAACAGAGTGGAATGGAAATACAAGCTTGTGGAAGGAACAATGTAAATTTCCAGCTATTAAAGAATTGGGACGTTTCTCTATTTTTTTAAATGGATAATGGAGGCTACCAAATGGCTATGATATTTAGATTCCATTGGACACTTCAAAGAGAGATTAAAGATCTTTATTTTAAAATATCAATATTCGGGCGCCTGGGTGGCTCAGTTGGTTAAGCGACTGCCTTCGGCTCAGGTCATGATCCTGGAGTCCCAGGATCGAGTCCCGCATCGAGCCCGGCGGGGAGTCTGCTTCTCCCTCTGACCCTCCTCCCTCTCATGCTCTCTGTCTCTCATTCTCTCGCGCGCGCGCAAATAAAAAAAAAAATAAAAAATAAAATAAAATATCAATATTCATTTTTCTCTGAATTTTCATAATGGCTGTCATATAGGATATAGAGTCAAAACAAGGCACATAGACAGTGGGGAAAAAAACAATGTATAAAGTGCTAGAAAGCATATCCTTTAGAACTATTTCAACTGGTGATGAAAAGTTTAAATGCCAACTTAAAAAAATACAAGAAGGTATGTAATGTTAAAAACTCTTGTAGAGGGCGCCTGGGTGGCTCAGTCCTTAAGCGTCTGCCTTGGACTCAGGTCATGATCCCGGGGTCCTGGGATCGAGCCCCGCATCGGGCTCCCTGCTCGGCAAGAAGCCTGCTTCTCCCTCTCCCACTCCCCCTGCTTGTGTTACTACTCTCGCTATCTCTCTCTCTGCCAAATAAATAAATAAATAAATAATCTTTAAAAAAATAAAAAAAAACTCTTGTAGAGGCTTTGAAGGCCACTGTCTGGGAGTGAAGGATCCCGTGTCTACTGCATCTGTCCCGCTCTGACTTTACTGGGAATCTTTGATGTGGCTTCCAAAAAAAAAAGAAAAGAAAAGAAAGCCCCCCCCCAACGTGCCCTGCCCTGGGGCTCTGGATGCCGCGGCTGGCCCCTCCCCGCGAGCAGCCTGGAGCCCCACTCCCCGCCTGCGCGCCCTGCCCGCCGCCACCTCCTCCCAGCGCGGGCCGCCCGGCCAGCCCCGGAGTAAATAAACCGCGTAAATAAACCACCGGGCAGGGACCCAGACAATGGACCTTGGCGCGGAGTTAATGGGCTGGGCCTCCCGCTTTAGCCGAGTGTGACCGAGCTGGCAGGGGGCCTGGCCTGGCGCCAGCATCGATTACGACTAGACGGAGCCAGGGCAGACTTGGCACGGGCGGGCCCCACAGCTGGCAGATTCAGTCACCCTGGCCGCGAGGGCATGAGACCTGCCCCTGGGGCCCGCTGCCACCCGCGGGCCGCACTCCCACCGCGGGCTGCCTGCCGTCACCGCCAGTGGGGAAGGGCCTCCCGTTGGGCCCCCAGACCCTCGGCCCTGACCTTTGGTCCTGCCCAGAGGGGGACTGTCCCTGATAGGGCCTCTTCCTGTTCCAGGCTGCTATGTGGCCCCAGACTGGGGGTGGGGACAGTGGGGGGGTGGGGGAGGGGCAGTGGCAAGGAATGAGGGAGGCTGCTAAGCTTGGCTGGCGTCTGTCAGCAGGAAGGGCAGGTGAGGCAGGCTTCAGATTGAGGCCCCAGCGGGCCTTCCTTTTCCTGTCCCTCAAAAACTCTCCAGGGCCCCTGGTTCTGGTCCACCTCAGCATTGCAGCCCTGAAGAGGGGAGTGGAAAGGAGTGTCGGGGAGGCAACCTGAGGGCTCTCCTAAGTCTCTCTGCTATGAAGCTGTTGGCGTTGCTGTTAGAAGCAGGGCTTGGCTGGGTGGAAAGGAAATGCTTTGCTTTTTTTAAGTTTACTTCTAGCTCCCAGACTCTCCTCGGACAGTCTCCCCTGGGCAGCGCACGGGTGTCCTCAAGTTGACCCCTCATCCTATTCTGACAAGATCCATGGTCTCACAGTCTTGCTGAGCAAAGGTTTCACTGGTTTGGCCTGACCTTAGGGGAGACAGATCCTTCCACTGGGCAGGGTCTCCAAATTTTAGGGGATGGTGGGTGCATCTCTCCTCTGAGAAGTCCCATTGAGGAGAGAAAACACGTGGCCACATGCTCAGAGTGACAGTCCCTGTTCCCTGAGGTGGAGAGCTGCAGGTGGAGAGGTGCATCCCGCCCGAGGAAGCAGATACAATCCTGCCTCTCACCTCCCTACCCAGAGACGGAAGTCGAAACGGACCGCCGTCCCTGGCTCCCTCCTCAAGCTCTAGGACCAGATCTTTCACTTTTCCATGAGCTCTGTGCTCAGAAGGAGTTTGCTATAGGGGATAACTGCCCACCTGAGGGTGGGGAGACTGTGGGACCCACCAAGTGACACCAGCTCTAACCACACTGGGGAGTCGGGGTCTCCAAACCACCAGAGAAGACACAGTGACAAGTCACAGACAAAACTGGTCTGGACCAGGAATGAGAAATGTCCAGACATTTTGGACAAAAGGAGGAACAGGGGGAGAAGGATGACTTTTCTGTAAAAGAAATACGGTCATTTGATGGAGAAATAAAAATACGCACAATTCTCTTCTCCTCCACTACACTTACTTTTTTAGTGTCCTTTAAGGACCTACAAAAATCACTTAGATCATTTAGGAACATAAAATGTGCTATGCATAACTTGGCTCATAAAATTGTCACCTTTGTTATATGGATTTAGAGATGTGAAGGCCTGTTAAAAAGTTAAAAACGTGTTGTTAATGGAGAGTCTTTATTTTTCCCATATTTTTTAAAACCAAAAGACGCCTGAGGGAGTGTGGATTCCCAGCCCCCCCCCTCCCCCCCCGGCCTTCACTTCTACAGCCTGGACTCATCTTTTTGGCGTCCATTTACATAGGAGCTTGCAGGCTTGCACACAAGATACCTCACACCCGGGGCTGGCTTCGTGGGCATGTCACCTGAGCCAGCGGCACACGGCCCAGCACTCACAAGGGCCCTGCACTTGGTTTCATATCTGCTGTTGCCATATTTAAATTCTTCATAATTTTGGGGCGCCTGGGTGGCTCAGTTGGTTGAGCATCTGCCTTCGGCTCGGGTCATGGTCCCAGGGTCCTGGGATCCAGCCCCGCGTCAGGCTCCCTGTTCAGCGGGGAGTCTGCTTCTCCCTCTCCCGCTCCCCCTGCTTATGCTCTTTCTCTATCAAATAAATCAATAAAATCTTTTAAAAAATTCTTCATGATTTTTTGACCAGAGTCCTGCATTTTCATTTGGCACTGTGTCCCACAAATGACTTAGAGAGTTCTGCTCATACTCCCCACCTCTCCAGTCCCCCTGCCTAGGGTACCAGTCCCTCTGGATCATTACTGGGACTCACTGGCACAGTCTCCCCAGGAACCCAGGATGGCCCTTGTCCTTGCTTGACTCCCCTTCCTCTCGGCAGACCCCTGTGTTCCTCACCTGGTCCTTGCCTGGTCCTCCCTGGTTCCCCAGGAGAAGCTCATCAGCCTCTGCTTCTCACATGCACCTTTGCTCTGGCTTCGGGGACGGTGGGGGATTCTATAACAACACCACTGAGCCTGTTTCCAGCGTGGGGTCGGTCCCAGCAGCCGGGTTTGCGCCTCACGGCATCTGGTGTTCCCCTCCAGACGCTGTACCTCACGCAGAGCGGGAAGCCTTCAAAGGAGCCATGCCTTCCTGGTTGCTCCCTTGCATCCTGATGCAGTCTGATGGTGTTTTTGCAATTTTCCTGTCAGCTTGGTGAGAGAAGTTCAAAGAGACTCTGTCTTCCTTTCTGGCTTCCTTTCCAGACAGAACAGCTTTCTCTCGGCTGCTCCCCTGCCCCACCTCTCTCAAGGAAATTGGTGTCTTTCCTCTTCCCTCCCCCCCCCCAAAAAAGTTCCTGAGGGTTATCCTGAAAGCAGGTGGGGAGAGCAGCTGAAGTATGAGGCAGGTCAGAAATCAGCCAACTCCTAGCTGTGTCATCTCTTTGCCAATACCCTGTGTGGAGTTAGACTCTCAGAGGCTCTTCTGAGGGAGAAGCTCAGAAAGAGAGGGGCTAGAAGAACATTAGCATCTCTTGTTAGACCACCTGCAAGTCACCAATTCTGAAAGAAGGTGATGGATTGTTCAGAACTTGCCCCTGGGCACACTTCCTAGTGGCCGGTGACAAAGGGGAACTTGCCCACCTGCTGCCTTCCTGTGGGTGAAGCTTAGTGGCTGAGGTTATTCCTTGGGAAGAACCTTGGATCCCAGGGGTCTTGGAAGGGTTCTTCGAGCTGACAATGTGGGGCAGTCACTCCTGGCCCAAATCAGGAGTTTCCCAGTTTTCCCAAGGCATTAGCGTTGCTCAGCATTGTACTCGGTCAATTCTAACTGCCCCAGAAAACCTAGTGTAGTGCTCAGGAAAGTGTACAGACACAGTTAACATGGTCCCTCTGTCCCTGCTCTCCCTCTTTCCTCCCTATTAAAATGAGTCAACAGGATCTGGGGAGGGGGGTGGTGACTAGAAGTACCAGGCCAGACATAACCACCTACTGCAGGAGAGCCTGCCAGACCCAAAGATCAGCTCAGAGCTCCAAGTCTTCCTTTCAAGATCGGCACTGAAACCAGCCAGAGACCAACTGTGCACACTCCCTGGATCTGGGGATAGGACTAAATAGGTAAGACCGGACAGGAGACAAAGTGAACAGTAGGCCCAGAGCCAGTAGGAACAGGCTCTGAAAATCAAAATCCCAAAAGATAGGGAGGGGGATGGTTTCCAAGGAGACCCCAAAGCGTAAGCCCTGTGGAGAAGGCTCAAATGGCAGAGGGATAGCTGTTCAGCTTCTGGAGAAAGGGGGAGGGCACCCTGGAGCAGGAGAAGGGCAGAGTTGTAAATGAGGGCAGTCAGCAAAAATTACTTCTTGCCCCGCAAAAGGGAAGAGGAGACAGGATGGAAATTTCCACTAAGCAAGACTGTCAAGACACTGGGTAAAAGTGGAAGGGGAAAGATGGACACAGGGCAGGAAGTCACATCATCAGAATCAAAATGATTCACTTTGAGCTTGGTGATGAGAGAAGGAGGGGATCAAGTAAGTGGTGAAATTGTAACCACCTTAGTCAATCGTGTGACCCAAAAGAGCATGGGACTTTCCTTGCGGAATTAAAACACACAGACTTGGAAAGCCCTTTGTGGCCAGAGATGGTTGGCTGAACACCAATTCTGAGCCCTTCCATAGCGTGTGGATGATGGTGGGAAGCGCCCACCCGGCCGAGGACTCTATTTCCCAGGTCCCCTTACAGTAAGCATGGTCCCATGTGACTAGGACTCACTAATGGAAAATGAATGGGGTGGTGTGTATCATTTCCAAGCAGACGTGGCTAAGGAGCAGACGTGCCTTCTCCTCCCTCTTGTTCCCCCATCTGTAATGGCTCTGAAGGTCCGTGCTGAAGTTGGCCAAGTGACAAACTGGAAGGAACCTGGATCCCTGAATCACCATGTTGAAGGCCTTCAACACCAAACATCCACATTAGACAGATGTGTGAGTGAGAAAGAAACTTTTTTTGTGTTAAACCTTTGAGATTTGGCGGGGGGGGGGGGGGGGGCTCTAATATAGCAGTTATCGTTCCTTCCATCTCCAACCCAGAAATTGCACTTACAGGAAGGTTTCCTAAAAAAAAAAAAAAATCATCAGAGACACAAAGATTTATAGAACCTAAGAATAAGGAACAAACTCTTCAATGGCTATAATCATGGTGAACGCCGCACAGGCCTTGGAAGTATGGGGATGGGCAGTGGCCCACGGCAGAGGGAGAATAGATTGGGCAATTGCACAGTAGTGCAAATATTCACTGTTGTGGTGGGAAGAAGGAAGAACAGCAGTTGAGAAGAAAAGGAGAAAACTGATCAATAAACCCTGTGTTTAAAAAATGTGTAAACTGAACCATCTGTACAAACATTCCGGCAGAGGTTGGTGAATAGATCCTGGCATGGAAATACTTTGTTAATTGTGATTGGGGGTAATTGGCACTTTTCCCTAAGAAATCCTTCGACATATGATTAAACTGCTACAGTCTCTTTTACCTTTTCTATCTAGATTTCTCCAGCCTGGAGATCTCTGGATCTGGGGATAGGACTAAACAGGTAAGACCAGACAGGAGACAAAGTGAACAGTAGGCCCAGAGCCAGTAGGAACAAGCTCTGAAAATCAAAATCCTGGGGCTAACAACTGAAGCCTTTTCTTCTCCTTTCCATAAGTGATCCTTCTTGCCATCCTGTCTGGCCCCAGGCAGTGATGGTAATACTAGTAGAGTAAGTGCTAGTACTAGAAGTTATGTTTAAAATATACTATATTTGTATTTTGCTTATACTTTCAAATTACTTTCACTATTTTGCAGAATTGGAATCCCTATTGCAAAATTGGTGTCTTTTGGACTGGCGACTCTCACATACACCAGAATTGATTTTCAAGGTGTTTTTTTTTTTTTTTTTTTAAATAGTGATCTCCAATATGGGAAGAAAACAAAAAGAGAAAAAGAAAAGAAAAAACTGTCCTCCTTGGTAACTATGTTAGCGGGGATAGGGCAGGGTATACTGCAATAATAAAGTAACTCCGAAATTCCAGTGAACACAAAAAAGGTTTATTTCTCTCTTATGTGGGCTGTTCATTCCAGGTTGGCTGGGGGCTCTACTCCACATAGTCCTCCGAGACCCGAGGTGACAGTTGACACCACGCTGTAGCTGTACTATCCGGAACAAGGTGCCTCCTCAATCACTGAACATGGGAAGAGAGAGTAAAGAATGGCACAAGGGCATTTTCTGCCCCAGCCTGGGGGTGACACACCACACATCATTTCTGCTTATATTTCATTGGTCATTCGTATTTTGTTGTCACATGGCCCACCTACTGTGCAGGACTAAATACAATGTTTCACAAGCTACATCATCTCTCATCCTGTGCACCATTCCCTCCTGCCCATTTTGCTACTTCTCTTCATATACGTACAATAATCTAACTTTCTGAGAGGACACAAGGAAGGACAGGGGTAGCAAATGTGTACTGTTATTTCCTCCGTGTCCAGCAGACATTGCTCATTAGTCATGGCACTCTTTTCTGCTAAGCCTAGATGGAGCATCAGAATCCTTCTTAACACAGCTGGCTGCTGGTTTCTCACTACAGATGAAACTCATTTGCCCTTCCCTGCCTAGAGAATTTCACTGACCCCGAGGATGAGGACGAGGCCGTGGAACTGGCTCGCTTGGCTCCAGCTCTGCTACCTAATCTGGAATCTCCAATGTTACCAGCATTTTTGGGCTCTGGTGTTTTCCCTTCAACTTCTACCACTTTGATCGGGGTAAGAACAATCAAAGGAAACTTGACTTCCTTTACAACTAACACGGGCTACCACATAGACTGAAAGAAAAGACATCTTCAGGGAAAAACAGAAATGCAAGTCCTTCTGACCCAAAACTTTGAAATGGATCAATCCAGACCTCCTCTCCAGAAGCCTCCGTAGTTCCACGGGTTCCTCCCCGAAATCAAGGAAGGAAATCTTTCTTTCCTATCTTCAGTGACATGGAGCGAAGAGAATATCCTTCATAAAAATATCCTCCTTAAGGGTTAAACAAAGGAGGATCTCAGTAAGAAAATCCAGATTGTTTTTCCCCCTCAGCCGTGAACACTCTGCTCACCATTTTCTGTTTATTTCGAGCTTTATCCTGAGCCCCCGGGGTCTCTGGTAAGAGATACTCTAGAAAACAGAGGAGTTGGGGCAGGCTGCTGGCTTCCTTTTTTTCCTTTTCTTTCCCCCCTGTAAGTCATTTCCCAAAACTTCTTAAAGTCCTCACGTTATACAAAGTGAAGATTTGCTCTCTCACACCAATAGCCGAGAAGTCCCTCCCGACAGAAGTTTTCACTACTGTTGCTGTTTGCCATTGGCTCTGCAGACGTAAACAGGGTCATCTGGGGCCAAAGAGGGTGGGTGTTTAGTTTTCAAGCTCTGGGGTTAAGAGTGAAAGCATGTGACTCCAGCCTGGCCAGAAACAGAGAAGCCTTTGTGTGCCGGGAGCCGGCGATTGGCAGTCCTGAGGCTACGCGCAGGGGGAGCGACAAAGAGCGCTGACCCAGGTTTCAAGGGTCCGAGAGGAGACCACTGGGGAGAGGCTACCTCTTTGTGTCAGGCTCCGAGGCTTCCGTGGGGGAGCTTCTGGCCCGTGGCTCCTGGGGGAGCCAAGCGCTTCAAAATAAAAGAGAGCTGCCGTGGCTTGCAGAGGGACACACGTACTCCTGTGGCCGGGGGTGGGAGGAGGCAGGCCGAAGCTACTGGAAGCAAGAGCAGTGTCCGAGGGGGAGTTTCCCCGACAGAACTTCCTTGGAGTCCTAATCTCTGAACACTGCAGGCTGTTCCTGTGCCATTGCTCCTCGAAGCTCCCCCCCTTCTCATC
The DNA here is from genome assembly GCF_029215605.1 of Mirounga angustirostris. Lineage (NCBI taxonomy): Eukaryota > Metazoa > Chordata > Mammalia > Carnivora > Phocidae > Mirounga > Mirounga angustirostris. The sequence continues at coordinate 63,127,722 of NW_026991717.1, read as the reverse complement.
CCGGATGGCTGGGCTGAGCGGGAGAAGAGACCAGAGCAGCCCACAGCGCATCTCCCCCTCGCGGCCCCTTGTTCAGGAAGGGGAGGGTTGTGGCTGGCAGAGCGGTGCCAGAGGGAAGCTAGCAGGCTGCTGACTCAGCCCACCCTGGCTGCACCCTCAGGCACCCACAGCCATTGGCAACACCCTTCACCACGGTGCTGAGGACCCACAGACGTTTGGGGAGCTTGGGGTCCGCCCGTGGCCAGCCCTGAGTGAGGCGGGTGGCCCTCTGCCTGGTCCACTGTGCTAAACTGCTCACGGCCCACTTGTTGCAGCGTCGGGATGGGGGGTGCCCTTTCCCCAATCCCGCCCCTTCCCCCCATATTGCTGCTTTGAATCTTCCTGCAGTGAGCAAGGCAAGTCTTTTGAAAGTCTGCAGAATCTGACTTCCAGACTTCGGCTGGGGGAGAAAAAGGAAACAAGGTTGATTTAGCCACTCAAAAGCCTGGGCCCACTGGGACTCCTCAGAAAGAGTTCAGAAATGAATATGGGGGTGGATAGCCTATCTTGAGGAACATCCCTCGATACTCACCTCATTCCTCTGTTATTCTGCACTCCTTCCTTCTACAAAGATTTCTGGGCATCTCGCAAATGTCAAGTTATTTACTGGATAGTGAGGATCTAGTGGGCAATGAGACAGACCAGTTCCTGCCACCAGGAAGAAGCCTGTGGTCTATGTAGACATGCACACAGTCATTCACATACCATTGCCCATTGGTGGTCAAGAAAATGGATAGGGGCGCCTGGGTGGCTCAGTCATCAGGCGTCTGCCTTCGGCTCAGGTCCTGGGATCGAGCCCCGCGTCGGGCTCCCTGCTCGGCAGGAAGCCTGCTTCTCCCTCTCCCACTCCCCCTGCTTGTGTTCCCTCTCTCGCTGTGTCTCTCTCTGTCAAATAAATAAATAAATAAAATCTTAAAAAAAAAAAAAAAGAAAGAAAAAAGAAAACGGTAAGTGATGATTGCCAGTGGTGAGAGGTGGTGCTAAGGGTATGAAATCCAGTCTTCTAGGTGGATTTCAGTTTCTCCAGCCAATAAGATGTCACCAGCTCTTCTCTACGTTTCAAGGAGGGATCACTGAAGTTATGCGCACGGACCGGCAATAAAGAGCAGCATAGTGCGGCGGTACCAAGCCCTAGGGCTCAGGCAAGGGGCTCAGGGACCCAAGGCTCGATCTTCCGGACTTGGGGGCTCATGGGTTTTTCTGTGGTCACTGTTTAAAGCAGCACCCAGCCCACTTGAGCCTGTGTATCTATGAAGTTGTACCCCGTGCTCCAGGGCACTTGGCAAATGTAACGATGTGTTAGAAATGAGGTTGCCACCAGGCACTGAACCCTCTCCACTTCAAAGACAGGATCACTGAGCAGAACCCTGGACTCACTCAGGTGAAAAACAAGAACCTTTTATCTGGGGTGCACAGAGCTCCCAGGCCTTTGCCCTTGACAGCTTCTGGGTCTCCGACAGCCACGGGCCATGTTCCCCTTCACCTTCAACGTCTGATTGCTTCCTACCGGCTCATTCAGCACGAACATCGGAGCCAGAAGCCCCTTTCCTCCCGGAGTTTATAGAAAGGCACCAGGCTCAGCGCCCCTGCTTCAACCTGGATAAGCTAGAAGGGTTGCAAAGACGACCACAGATACCCCGTCTGGGCTGGGGTGGTGGCCTCCAGAAGGCCAGACCGTGATCACAGCTTTAGTCTCCGGGTGTGCTGACAATGGAGAAGGGTGCATCCCTGGAATCAAGAATGCAGCACAAGAAACACAAGCGCCTCCAGGAACTGCGCCAGCCTCCTTCAAGGCGGAGGCGAGGATGAACGGTGCAGGAGGGAAAGGTGACTTCTTGTGGTATAAGCAAGGTCGGTGACAGAATGAGGAAAGGGCCTGCCTTGGTTTCTAAGTTTTTGTCGTTCTCATTCTTTTTATTTTCCTTTGCAACAAAACTAGAGTCCTTAAACCTGGGGACCAAGTGACAGATGAAGAGACTCAGTAAATTTCCTGAAACCTTAGATTCTTGAGTCTCTATAGTCTGTGCCACCTCCCAAAGAGAAGATTCCTAGATAGTTTCCAGCAGAATCTCAAGAGTTCAAGACCCAGCAAAGACTGTTGAGTAAAATGCTGGGTGGGTCATAGGTATGCAGTCTGGTCCTACCCCAATTTATAGATGAGGAAGAACACCAAGGACCAGAGAGGGGAAGTCAGGTCCCTGCCCAAAGTCACTGAGGCAGTTAGGGACAGAGTCTGCTTAAAAACCTAGCCTCCTTAATCCTAGTCAGGTAGGGTTTCCCCTGCTTCATAGCAACTGGATTTCTTTTGCGACCTAATTTTGAGGGCAGGGATCACACGGCCTGTTTCTTTTGAAGCTGTGCATGGGCTTGACGTGATGTGTCACTCATGGTGAGGGGCTCAGGCAGTACCATGCACCCACTCAGTGGATCTTGTCTTCTCTCGAGAGCAGGGCTTGACATGAGTTCAAATGCTAGTGACAGACCCACCTGCAGAGCAGCATGGAGCCAGAGACCTTTGAACGGCAGCAAAAGCAGGATAGGACACCACTTCCATCCCTTACCCTCCTCCCCCTCTTCAGGGCAATCCCAATTCCAATTCCACATTGAGTCTGCCCATTCAGGAGGGCAAAAACTTCCCCTCCGGGAAGTAGGGGATTAAGGGCAGGGTAGCTGGGTTGAGTGGTCAGATTGAGTCTCATTTTCTATCTTTATTTTTATTTATTTTAAAGATTTTATTTATTTATTTGAGAGAGAGAGAGAGAGAGACAGCACAAGCAGGGGGAGGGGTAGAGGAAGAGGGAGAAGCAGGCTCCCCGCTGAGAAAGGAGCCGGACGCAGGCCTCGATCCCAGGACCCTGAGATCATAACCTGAGCCAAAGGCAGACGCTTAACCAACTGAGCCACCCAAGGCCCCCTCTTTTTTTATTTTAATTTTTATTATTTTTTATATCTTATTTTTAGAGTCTCATTTTTCACAGGAACTGGCTCTAAGACCTCCTGTAAGGCAAAAATCACGCGAAGTAGAAAATGCCCTTGGAAATCCATTCCGATGCCCCTGAAGTGTAACAAGCAGACCCATCACTTCTCAGGAAATTCCAGACAGCCAGCTTCTCCTTCAGGTTGGAAGAGAGTTCTGTTGCTTCCGTTGAGCAGTGGAGGAAACCCCTGACATTTAGGGCTATCCCGGCCCAAAAAATTTATCTCTGAGTGTGATAAGATGCTGGTGTGATATGAGGCCCGGGAAGGGCTGTCATGCGTGTTCCCACATCACACTCAGTCCAGGCACGCATTCGCTGAGTGGAGGGCAGGAGTCTCATCTGCTGCAATGTATCCCTACACGCATTTCCCATTCCCTCCCCACGCCCGTTGCTGAGCTTGTATAGTTGACTTCATGTAAATCAAAGGGCTGCTCCAGGATCCAGGAATCCCCACCATACTATTAGCCTCTCAACAAAAGCTGCCACCTTGGGTGTTGAAGCCCTGACCCACAGAAGCTGTGAAATAATAAACGTTAGTGGTGTTAAGCTGCTAAATGTTGGGATAATTTGTTGTGCAGAACGCGAATATAAGAAGACAAATACAGAATACTAATACAAGGGAGTAGCTGGAGAGACAGGATAAGGAATGTGGACGTGATCCACTAGGGCAACTTTTCCAGGGGGGGAGTGATTGGATTGGGTCTGTCTTTGAGAAAGTTCGCCTGGCGACGGAGGATGTGCTGTGGGAGGGCCAGGGTTGGCAAAGAGACCAGTTAGGGGACTCTGCAGTTATCCAGGCAAAAAGAGGTATATTAAGACAATGTGGCAGAGATAGTAAGAGGATTGGTGCAGGAGACCTTTCTGAGGGGCACCTGGGTGGCTCAGTCGGTTGAGCGTCTGCCTTTGGCTCAGCTCATGATCTCAGGGTCCTGGGATCGAGCCTCACATCGGGCTCCCTGCTCGGTGGGCATCCTGCTTCTCCCTCTCCACTGCTTGTGTTCTCTCATGCTCTCTCTCTCTCAAATGAAATCTTTAAAAAAAGAGAGAGAGACCCTTCTGAGTAAGAATGCTCAGAGCTTATGGATCAGCTGCCTACAGATGATAATAATAAAAGCAATAATATTATTAATAATACTCACAGCTAACATTTATGGAAAACCTAACATGTACCAAGCACTACTGTAAGCCCCCTATATGTATTCACACATTTAATGCTCACAGCAACCTGATGAGGTAGGTACTGTTTTCCTTTTACAGATGAGCAAACTGAGGCAAAGGGAGACTCTATGACCTACCCAATGCCACTTAGCTGGTAAGCCGCAGAGCCTGGGTTCAAACTTAGGCAGCTGTGCCTTTACCATCTCAAGGGACTTCCTCTGGAGGGATCAGAGAGAGAGAGGGAGGGAGAAGGTGGGACAGGGTGAGCTCTGAGGGTTCTAGCCTGGGCAACTGAGTGCAGCCTTACCCTAAGTAGCCGCGGATGACTTGAAAGACATTCCTCTCACCAATCACCTACTAATTCCCTGTGTACCTCACAGGAGCTGCTTAATGGGCTCGACTACAACCCAGCGCGTGCAATGTACAAGAACATCCGGATGTGGCACCAGGCCCCGCTTCTACCACACTCCAGTAAAAATAAATCTCTCTGTCCAAATATAGAGTGGTCAGAAGTGCCATGTTTTACAGGACAAGAGGCAGTTATTTGGCATTAAAAATAGACAAGTTTTGGCTTCCCTGCAGATCTGGGCAAGAGCACTGCAATTTCCAAATGGAAACCTGGGTGGATGGGGTCAGCCCCCTCAGACTGACTCAGCTATTTAAAAAGCCCATATAGAAAATTACATCCCCTTTCTTTTTTTTTTTTTTTTTTTAAGATTTTATTTATTTATTTGACAGAGAGAGACACAGCGAGAGAGGGAACACAAGCAGGGGGAGTGGGAGAGGGAGAAGCAGGCTCCCCGCAGAGCAGGGAGCCCGATGTGGGACTCGATCCCAGGACCCTGGGATCATGACCTGAGCCGAAGGCAGTCGCTCAGCCGACTGAGCCACCCAGGCGCCCCTACATCCCCTTTCTGGGCCTCAGTTTACTCATCCATAAGATGAAGAGGTAAGGGGCACCTGCGTGGCTCAGTAGGTTAAGCCTCTGCCCTCTACTCAGGTCATGACCGCAGGGTCCTGGGATCGTTCCCTGCTCTGTGGGGAGCCTGCTTCTCCCTCCCCCTCTGCCACCCCCCAACTCATGCTCTCTCTCTCAAATAAATGAAATCAATAAAATATTTTTAAAAAATGAAGAGGCAAGGCACGACAATTGACATGAAAGCTTCCATTGTCTGTGAGGGTAGGAACTGGAGCCCAAAGCTGGCCCTCGGAGAGCTGAAGGCCTCCTAAATCACGGAGACCCCGCACAGATAAGGTGGATAAGGCGAGCTGGCCCTTTGGCCCGCAGCTCACTGCTCATAGGACCAGAAGTGGTTTTTTTCTGAGGATTTTCAGAATTCCATCAAGGGCTTTAAATTACCCTTTTGAGTCAGACACCTTGTTAATCCACAAAGAAAGGCAAACCAGAAGTCCCCCTCCAACTAGCATACCTCCCTCCTGAGATGCTACCTTGATAAAAGGAAGCCAAAGCCCAGCCAGACACGGGAGTGGGGGGTGGGCGGTGGAGGGGCTGCCAGGCATTTTCGGTCCCCGAGGCTGCCCCTGCGGAGGGCCTCCGCCCTTCCCCTCTATTCTGCAGACAGGTGTCGCTGACCTACTCACGGAAGAGCGGAGGTCTCAGAGAGGGGACACAATTTGCCTAAGATCGTTCAGCTGGTGGAAGCTGGAACCGGATCCAAATCCAGGTCTGGATCCAAAGCCCGGATCTTTCCACCTCATGGGGCCTCTCCTGTGCTGTTGTGAGGTCAGCAGGGCTCCTCTCCACTCCCAGAGAGGAAAGGAAATCCTGATAAAAGCAGGGAGCCTGGGGCTAACTCAGGACAGCAGCCAGAAACAAGTCAGGAGTCTCTAATTCCCTAAGGGATCCCCTTGGAGTTTTATCACACCTTGAAAAAGAAAGACCGGCTTTGCTTTAAATGGTTTTATTAAAAATTGTACCAATTGATGGGGGAGAATATACACACACACATATGCATGTGAAGAACAGAAAGCCAAGTATTCTGTACAGGTTAAAAAACAATGGGTCCCCATTTCCCTCCCTCTCTTTCCCTGTCTCTCTCCCAGAGGCAGAGTGCCTAGAACCCAGGACAGCTAACCTGGGCTAAACAAAATGCTACATTCTCACTGGGTCTCCCCCTGACAGCCCCTGTGGACCCAGGGATGGGGCGGCCCACTGGGCGATGCTCACAGAACAGGGAGAGGTGCTGGCCACCCATGCAGAGAAGGGGGCAGGGCAGACCCGGGTGCCGGCTCCCAGCTCCCGTGGCCTGCAAGGCTGGTGCATCTTTGGAAGAGCTCGGCTTTCTGTGTTATTCCCTCAAAGCTCCAAGTCCCCACCAGCCGAGGTGCCCCTGCCCACAGTGTGCCCAGGAGGCTTCGAGGGCAGGTAAGTTAACCCTTTCCTGGACCAAGCCCAGCCAAGGTCCAGCGTCCCACCAAGGATTTGCCTGCACCCGGAAGGCCCTGCAGCTTCCTGCAGCCCAGGCTGAACGTTGATTCCCAGAAGCCCCGCAGAGCCCTGGAGGCAGAAGTCTTTTTGTTTTTGCTGCTCTCCACTCTCCATACCCCCTCTTCATCAAGTCCACCAAATGGCACAAGCTTGCCAGCTCTCAGTGGGCTACTTACTGACCGGGGCAGGCGCAGTGGCTCCCCAGCCCCCACTGGAGGCCGTGGCTGGACCATCCCAAACAACACTGCTCCCCCCCTTCTATGCCCAGGCTGGAGCCACCCCATGGATGAGGCTGGGCCACTGGGGACAGTGAGACAAGTCAGCTGGGCCCCTCTGACTGTTTGGAGCATGCCTGCCACATAAGCTCTAGACATGGACCCACACCCCTCAGGGCTTGGGGAGGTCACTGGGAGGTGATCTTTCTCTCCCTTGCACTGAGCAAGAAAAGGCCATGGGGACAGCCCTCCAGCAGCCCAAACTTTGAAGCAGGCAAAGGCAGGGAGGCCACGCCGGGTCCTTCGACTCACTGAGGGAGTCAGCTGTCTGGCCTGAGTGGGGTTCTCTCCCTAGTTCTGTCTACCAGCTTCCAGAAACTCTAGGGTTCTGAACTGAAGGGCTCTTTTGACCCTGACTACCAGGCTTCCTCCCTCTGGGGCTTTTCTATAATAAGAGGGAGGTTTCCAGCCCTTCTCCCACCCCTCACCCTCAGCAAACCACAAAAACTCCACAAGTCTTCAGCTGGTTACAGGTCAGGAGCCAGGTCAGAGTCTCCCTCCCTCCAAATCTGATTCTCCACCCCCTAACTAGAGACAGCCAAGCTCCCGGGGGTGGGGGATGGGGGATGGGGGCCCAGGGAGAGGGATGTGTCTCCTGAGGCTGGACTTGAGGAATGTTCAGACCAACTCACCAGACAGAGGGGGCAGGGGCCAGTCTAGATCACTAGGCCAATTAAAACCAGCCAGCCAGAAGGAACCTCTCTTCTTCCAGGAGCTATTTACCTCCTGGGTGTTTTGGGGAAAAGGGAGAAGGAGGGGGTTTTAAACTGTGCCCCAGCTGGCTTAGGATAGTGAGTTAGTTCCTGGCTTCCCATAAGATGGAGACAGTGCAGTCAGACCACCCTCCATCTGGGCCCAGGCTCAGTGTTCAGGTGGGCTTGTCAAACTCTGGGCTCAGTTCTTGGGGCAGGCCACAGGACATCCTGCCTGGGCCTGGCAAGATTTCTGAAGCTGATGGCTTTGCCTCAGTGTTGAGGCCCTGGACCATTTATTTGTTCTCTCACTCAGCTCACTCAGAAGTCCGCTAAGAGGGGTTCAAAGTGGCTGGCAGAAATAATCCTGGTTTTCTTGTGTGCCACTCAAGCATACACCACCTGCCTGTCACTGCCTTGGTCCAGGAGAGGGGAAAATGGCACATGTCCAATGCACGTCCTAAAATGGTGTGGAGACACGCAAAGAAGGCTGCATTTCACAAGGGTCAGCGTGTCCCGGAGCTGGTCTTCACCTGTTCCCTGGGCTCCTCCTTGTAAGCAGGAACCCATCTTCTTAGCAGACAAACCATGGTACACACCCTGAGAATACAATTCTAGCCAAGAAGAGGTAATACCTCCAGAACATCCAAGCAGAACAAAACAAAGGCTAATGTACAGTTTGAGGTCTTTCACCTTGGGGCCACTGAGCCCATATGGCACCTTCATGCAAATTAGGAAAGGCACCCCTTCCTCTGAGCAGACGTAGCCCCAAATTAGGGCATATAGCCTAGTGGGCATAGCATGAGCTGGATTTGACTTCCATTACCTTCTTCGGCAGGTGCCCTTGTGCAGTGAACAACCTGCCCAACTGTACATCCAGTAGATTAATGCTTCCTGAAGACCTCCTGTCTGTAGAACTGGAGGAGCTTGGGCTTGTTTAGATTTGAGAGTCTACTTGGACTCCTCCAATTTCCTTGGGTAGCCCTGAGGTCTTCTCTGCCCAGGGAAGCCACCTTTTCTTTGGGCCTTGCTTCATGTTAGCACCAATGTTATCTTTTCTTACATAGGCAAAAATTATAATTTAATTTCTATGTATCTGGTTAGCAGATTCCCTGTGTCTTTTCAGATTCCCCGCATCTGCTTTCAGAGCTGCCAGCCTGGCTGCCTTAAATTCTCTCCATTAGTGCCACAGCAGGGAGAGAAGGGAAGTTCAGAGGCAGCTGCGAGCCTGCTGAGCTCCCGAGCACGCCCTTCTGGCCTAGCTGGAAGCTGAAGGAAGCCAGGAAATGTGTACCCAGCTTTGACGGTTGCACGCTCTAATCATTGTCTGTTACTCCAAAAGACACGGTTCAGCTGACAAAGCCATGGCGCTGGCTTCTTCCTGTATCCCACTAGGTGTGAAAAAGGAATGGGGATAAGCGGGAGGAGGTATGTTGTTTCCAAGGAAACCAAGGGGTCTGGGTTCCTCTCGGGCTGACTCTCACAGGTGGGATGGCCACCACATTTCCCAGCCCCACGGTAATCCTGCCCCATGTGTGCCCCAGAGTGCTGATATTGGGGGAGGAAAGCAGTCTGTTGGCTGGGTCTTTTCAAAGAAGAGCTGACGAAGGCACAAGCTGCTGGCTATGGCCCGTTCCTTGGCTATTTGGCTCATCTGTGGTGGACACCCAGGCCAGTCCCAGGCACCCAGAGGTGACAGTGGTCCTGCACCTCGGGACCAATCCTGGGGCCTCCGAGTGGGAGCAAGTAAGACTCGAGGCCTACCCAGAAGTTTGGTTCATTTTGCGGCACGTTTGAGGGGTCCTTGTAGAAACCCAACCCTCCCTGAGGTCTGCTGGAGATGACAGGAGCTGGGCGAGAATCCCTGAGCCCTTGGGGCAGGCACTGGCTGGGCCAAAGGAGAACCCAGATATGGAGCTGGCTGACTGGCCTTAGTGGAAGTTGCCATGCTCAGCTGGAAAGCCCCTGGCCGAGGCCCTGGGGGATGAAAGCAGTGTGACTGGCAGATCTCGGGCCCGACCACGGTTGAAGGCCAAGAGAGCGCTGGCGGGACCAGGAGTCTAATCCAGTCTCCTAGTTCTTAACCAAGCTCCTGTGGGAAAACTACAGTCCACTCGCTGGAGAACATCACTACCTGGTCATCTTCAACAACAGCTCACTGAAGACTTGTCAGAGCCCTTGGGAGGTCCCACATCACAGACCTATCAGCCTCAACTTCAACAGTGTTTGACAAAGGCCCTCATTCCTGGTCGAGGTCCTGAACAGGGAAAGAGGCCCCGCTTGGGGTATGTCTTATGTACACAGAGAGAAACTTGGAAAATGCAAACGCAAAACAGCAATGAACAAACTTCACAAGACACAGTGTCAGTCCTCGCCGATGTCCTTCCTGCGGTGGGTGCCCCATACAAAGAGGGCAGCCCAGCCTCACCTGGGACCTGCCCCATTCCTGTTCTCATCAGCATTCAAAGCGAGGTTGTGTAGGAAGAGGAGGATCTGCCACCACATTCGATTTTGGTTTTGCTGGTGCTAGAAAGGAAAAAAAAAAATCAATGTAATTTCTAAACATAGCCTGTAGCCTCAACGACTCCCGGGTCCTTATCATTCCCAATAAAAGTTCAGATAAACGAGTCTGGGGACAGCACTTTAATCCCATCAGGACAGCAAACTGAGGAGAGGAGGGAGGAGTTGGGGGGGGAGATGAGAAGAGTGGCGATGAGGGGGAGATAGTTGAGTTCTCCAAAAAACAATTGCAGTTTTAACATTAAAAAGAAAAGTCCAGGCTCTTTATGCACTGTGCACAAGAGGATTAAACTTTTTCCCCTGCTTGCAGGATTTTCCAGAGTTTAGCCAAGTGCTGCTTTTAATCAGATTGGCTCCTGAGCCCCTCAAACCTCAGCTGCATGAACAACAAACTTTCTTCAGAAAGAAAGAGAAGTGCCCCCCTCGCTCCCCCAACTCCAAAGTAACACAGAGAACAAGGGGGAAAGGGGGGGAGCCTCCATCTGCAAGTGATTTGACACTGTGAAGGTCAAAGGGTTAATCTTCAATTTAAACCACACTGCTGAGGCAGCAAAAATCTGATTTCATCCAGTGCAAACACGCACACACACAGACACAGACACACACACACACTTGTGCACCCGCCCTCTCTCCCTTCCCAGCATCTCCAGCTCAGTGCTGCCCTTTTTATAGCTGCTCTTGACAGTAAGCCATAAATAATCCCTCTTGGAGCGCTTTCCTACTGACTGGAGCCAATTAAACGTTAAGCAAGAACATACTTGAAAACAAAACAAAAACAAAGAATGCACACTACTCTCTGGAGGTTATCCCAGGTCCTACTGTCAGGCAGGGACGCTGGGGGCAAAGGTCAGGGGTCACTGGCTCCCAGGACTGGGGCTGGTGCCCCGCCCACACAGGTACCCTTTCCCAGGGGCCAGCGGAGGCCCCCCGAGGGGACTGGGGTGCTGGAAGAGGCGGTCTTTGTTCTCTCTTTGTCTGCCAGGGCAGGAGGACTGGATTGGGGCCCTCTCCACGGGGTCCTCCATGGATAGGGGAATAAAAAACCAGCGTGCAGGAAGAAGCCAGCATGGGCTGGACCAGGATCACGGCAGTGGCCCTACAGTGAGTGCATCCGTGTGAACTGACAGCAGAGCCGGGGCCCTTCTTGGGCTGTCTTTAACCCCACTGCCCCGGCCCCTACATCTCCGATGAAGGGGACAGGCTAAGTCAGGGGCAGAATGGAAAGTGGGCCTAGGTCTCCCGCACCCTCGGAGCTTGGTGGGAGCAGCTGGCCCTGGCCTCCCGGACTTTGCCCCAGGCGACCGTGCAGGTTCTGTGGCACCTCCCCTCCCCGCCACCTTGGGCCACTAAGGGAAGAGAGGTGACCCGCGGACTGAGGCTGACCTCAGGGCCTTGCCGAGGCAGGTGAACAGAACGCCCCCCCTCCATCTGGGGCAACAGCGTGCTCCTTGCCCCTGCGGAAGGGAGGCTGGAAAACCACCCAGAAAGCTGGAGTCCCGGCTACTGCGAGGAGGGGAAATCGGGGTGTGCCACAGAGGAGTCCTGGCAGACCACGCAGGAGACTGATGGCTGCCTTGTGTTTTGTAAACAAAGATGGGTAAAAAGAGGAAACACAGCCGGCTTAACAAAATCTGGTTAGAGTAAAGCAGCGTGAAAACGGACTCAGCTGCAAAACCTGAAGGCTCGGGCCTGCCTGCAGCCGCTGGGCTGGGCACCCCTCCTCCTGCTTCCCGCCCCCCAGCTGCTGCCCAGGACAGGTGCAAAGGTCATGTGGCGGAACGGGAGGAAAATCCAGGAAAAGACTGGTCCCTGGAGAGGCCAGTCTGCTGGAATTCCAAGTCTCCTCAGGTGCCTGTTTGAAAAGGCCAAGTAATAATAACAACCACAGTCATGACAAGAATAGTAACACTGAGTGTGCCAGGCTCTGTTCTGAGTGTTCTACATCCTTGCTTCTCAAAGTGGGGTCCGTGGACCAGCAGCGTCAGCATCCTCTGGGAGCTTACTAGAAATACAGATCTACTGAATCCGAATATGCATTTTTAACAAGATCCCCAGGTGACTTGGAGACACATTAAACTCTTTTGGCCCTTCTCGACAACCCTATGAGATTGTTATATATCATCATCCCCATTTTACAGATGAGAACATTGAAAGAGTTTGATAACTTGGCCACATGGCTACTAAGTGGCAGGGACTGGACTGAATTCCAGACCACCTGGCCCTAGAGCAATGTCCTTACCCATTATCATCATTCTCTGAGCGCCACCATATACCTTTATGCCAAAGCAGACCCTCTCTCCTCCCCTTCTCTAAATCATATCAAAATAGTTCAATGGCTAAGAAAAGGAGATCACAATTCTATGATTTGGGGCCTGGGCCAATCCCATTTCTGTATGCCTCAGTTTTTCCCCAAATGCCCCTAACGGAGGCTGCCTGCTGTTTGGGTTACTTCCTGGGCCCTGAGGTGTCTGGGGATGAGGCAACGCAGCACCCTCACTCCCATCATTTGGGCGTGTTGGGGGACCCAGAAGCAGCTACGGGCCAGAGAGTGCTGTCAGAGTGGAAGGCTGAGGTCTTGTTGGGAAACACAGGCAGGCCTAGGTGCAGGAGGCAGTGCCCACAGGCCCACCGTCGCGAAGGACCCAAGTTCCACGTCTCTGCCTGTGACAGGCTTCTGGGTACATGGATCGGCAAGGAAGTCTCCCTGGGCCAGGAATCAGAGGACCTGGCTGTCGGCCGCGGCTTCCCAGCAGCCTGTCTGTGAGTCCTCACTTCCCTTATAAGAGAAATGCAGGCATGGTATGAGATCAGTGGTTCCCAAACCTGACTGTGTCACAGAATCCGCTGACGTGCTGTTATAAATACAGAGTCCCAGGGCTCCACCTAGACCAACTGGGTCAGAATCTCCAGGGAAGCAGTCCAGGAATTTGTACGTTGAACAAACTCTCTGGGTGACATTTTTAAATTTTATTTATTTATTTATTTATTTTTAAGATTTTATTTTTTTAAAGTAATCTCTACACCTAACACGGGGCTCGAACTCACAACCTGGAGGTCAAGAGCCAAATGCCCCACCGACTGAGCCAGCCAGGCACCCCAGGTGACATTTTTTAAATCACAGGTAACATTTATTGTATATTTTAGTCATCAAAGTAATACATGTTAACTGTAGAAAAATTGGAAAACACAAGACATGAGAGAGAAGAAAATAAAATCATTTGTGATCCTATAGCCTGGAAGAAAACACTTCATGATTGGATTTTTTTTTTCAGTCTCTTTCAATCTCTTCCCATCAGAATAATGACTTGGCCAAGCCAGAGGTAAATCCTGCCCAGGTGGTTCTGAGGCAGCCAGGCCACAGACAGGCATCTGGAAACCACGGAGGAGTTTTCCGACCCTAAGGTTTACGATGTGAAGTTTGTCATCCACAATTACCTTCAGGATTACAACTCCGAGCTCCAACAGCTGAATCCAGCCAGCCTATTGGAGGGTCTGGGTGAGGCTGGAGGCCAGGCTGCCTTGTACGGAGTTAAGCTGGCTGCGTGGCAGCCATGAGAGCAGCAAGACCAGCAAGAGCAGGGCCTGGTAACCGGTCCTCAGCCTCGGTAGCCCCTGCTCTGGGCACAAGCAGATGCCACACAAATTCCACTTAGCCTTCTCTTGCCACAGGTCAGCTCCCAAAAGACCTTCTTCCTCAACCAAGCTGCCTCACACCAAAACTATCAAAGAATGCCCTGATTATGAGGAACAACAATAAAAACAATATTTAAAAAAAAAATTAAACAAAAGGGCCTGACCAGAAAGGAAAGAAAAAGGACATGAAGGGAGGCTGGTGAGAGAAACAGTAAGGAGGAAGGAAATCAACATTCACTGAACAGGATGAGGTACACAAAGACACCCAAACGCCAGAGAACATGGATCCTTCCAGCAGAAGGTGTGGAGAAGCAGGGGAGAAGGAAGGGGGAAGCAGGAAAGAGTATGCTTGGCCTCTGACATTCAGGCACTTGGCACAGCACAGAGCACAGAACCTGAGCTCAGTGAGTGCGAATCCCCAGAGCAGGGCCCAGCTCTCCCAGACTCAGCTTGAGCACCCTTCTAAGTCTGGGAACCTGCAAAAAGTGGGGTTCTAAGAAGGCACAGTCAGGGTGCCCTTAGGGATAAGGGATTGAGGGACAGGGGATGGGAAACTGCTGGGAATTGAAGCTTACACCGGAAGGCCTCAAATTGAGAGTTTAGAGGGTAGGACCAAAGCATAGGGGGAAAAAATAGAGGTGAATGCCCCAAGAGAATGGGATCTGACATGGTGGATAAGAATATCCTCTTCAGTTAAGAGAGCACAGACAGGCATTAGAGACCTAGGGCTCTTCTTTCTCCATTCCACTTTCTTTTCTTTTCTTTTTTTTTTTTTTAAAGATTTTATTTATTTATTTGACAGAGAGAGACACAGAGAGAGAGGGAACACAAGCAGGGGGAGTGGGAGAGGGAGAAGCAGGCTTCCCGCCGAGCAGGGAGCCCGATGCGGGGCTCGATCCCATGACCGTGGAATCATGACCTGAGCCGAAGGCAGACGCTCAACGACTGAGCCACCCAGGCGCCCCTCTCCATTCCACTTTCTTGCTGTGGTCAGCCAGCTGACAAGGGTTCGAGTCACCCCCGCTGTACATAAGGCAGAGCAACTGAACGCACAACCACGCATCCTGTGTCATGGGGAGCACGCCGGGGCACACAGTAGGTACTCAGCAAGTGCACAGTGGACCGACTACAGAAAAGTCAGCCTTGCAAGATAACCCACTTGTCTGAGGGCAGGAACAACTGATGTCTGGCCAGGTCTAAAGATGTACTCCATGTGATGGTATCAGCCTTTTGCCCGAGGAGAGGCCCAACTAGTAAAAGACTTTTTTTCTTCTTCTTCTTCTTTTTTTTTTTAAAGAGCTGGCTGTAGCATCTGACAAGGTTGGATTACACAAATCAAACTCTGTTTCATCCCACGTGGCCTCTGCCCTCAGGACAAAGAGTGTTCCCTCCCCTCTCCGGATAAGAATCTCCCTCGGCCTCTCTCCCTTTGGATCCAATTCACACCCTCTGGGGGCTTTTGTGTGTCACCCGTGTTCCAGATGCTCCAGCAAAAGCTAATTCACCCCCAAAGAACTAGAGCAAAGAGCAAGCCTACACTGTGGCCAGGCTTGAAAAGGACCCTGCCAATTTACCAAACAGACAGCAATTTATAATATCTCATACTTAGAGTGCCTTCCGATCTTCCCATTTCCTCTTCACAAAGATCTGGAACACAGGAAGGACACGTATTATCCATCCCATTTTATGGATGGGGAGGTAAAGGCTCAGAAACATTCCCCCAAGCACATTAGTTGGGGGGTGGGGGTTATTCGGACCCCTGACTTCTGACTCCAGAGCTATGTTTTTCCACTAAAATATTAGTGTGTTCATTCACATCATGGCAAGTAGCACTAACTTTTCAAAGAGAATCACCACTGAGCTGCTCCCCTCGTATGTTTAAAGACATTGTTTCCAGATCATTAACTATTTAGTAAGGATGCTGTGGACCAGAAAAAAATAAACCTTCCAGAGGCAGGGCTAACTGAAGATCAAACAGAAATAAAGCTAAAACTGCTCTGAAATTATAACTTCAGATCATGTTCTGAAACCACACTCGGTTTCTTTAAAACACAGAATTTCCTATACCCTGTTTTGCAGGGAGAAACACTCTCTCCAGAGTGATGTTTTCCCACCTCTTCCCCTTAGCCATCATAGTCTAAACCCACCCTGGCCGAGGCTGAGGGAGAGAGCCTCGGCACCGAGAACATGAACACCGAGATAAGAGAGACTTCAGGAAAATTCCACTTGAAAGAAGTTGAGAAGATGTTTTTGTTCAATTCAGCAAGCTTCTATCAAGCCCCGAACTCGGCTAAGACTTATGAAGGACACAAAGATGAGCAAGATGTCAACTGTCCTCAGTTGTTTTACAATCTGAACGGAAGACAACAAGAGCATAGAAGTAAGTTTTATGGGAGGCAGAGGGAGGTCAGGGCAGTGAGTGGGCGCTCCCTCACACTCCTGTCTTCCAGGGGGTGCCTGGAAGCAGAGATTGCGCAGTGGGAAGACCACAGTTTTAGGATCAGTCAGATCCGTATGGCTCCCAGCGCAGTCACTTACAGCGTAACTTGGGCATGCCGTCTCCCTTCTCTGAGCCTCGGTGTCCTACCAAATGGGGCTAACGGGGTCCAGAGGTACGAGGTTGCTGTGGTGATCCAGTGAGAAACATCCATGTAAAGCAATAGGCCTGGTGACTGTGCCGAGCAAGCAGCTCACTCCCCATGCTGAGGACAAGGAAACCTGCGCCCCACTTAAGCTCGCTGAGCACTTCCCTCAACATCCTCTCCCTCAGAGCGCCTGCCCCAGGAGTGCTATCTTCTAAACAGACTTATGAAGTCCTGGGGAAATCCCTGACTTTTCACTCTGAGATGGGCCAAGACAGCTAGAGGCAGCTGGGCTCAGAATTCCAGGCGGCCAAGCTGAGCAAGGGATTCTGAAACCCACAAGGCAGCCCCTTGGGTCCAGTGGCCCACTGCCCTAAGAAGGCTTCTGACCCAGATGCTAGAGGAACGAGCAACGTGGCAAAATGGAGAAGGAAAAAAATAGCCCCTTGCCAAGAGCTTCCTCAGGGCAGTCAGCCGTGCCAACAGGACATTGAAGCCACTGGCTGCCATCATGGCGACACCAATCACTTCTTCCGGGAAGAAAGGGTAGCGCAGGACAGGCTGGGTCTCAGTCGAAGACAGGAGGGTTTCCTCTAATGCAACTGCGGGCCACCGGCTCCAGCCACTGGGGGCTGGGGGGCAGGGCTGTGTGCACGACCCATATCCCCAGAGCCCCATGTGGCGCCTCCACAGCCTCTGGAGGCTGCCATTCCTGGGGCCCTTACCCAGCTTCCCACAGGGCCGGCTCTGGCTCCCTCAGAGAACTGCTCCGTCGAACTACCGGACAACTTCTTAAGAACTCAGGAAGAAATCCTGGTGTGTGTGCTCTGGTGGAAGGTGAGGGAGAGAGAGGATTGAGGGGCGGCAGATCTGCTGTGGGGCTACGAGACCGTGGAAAAGGAGCCCCCAAAGCTCTGACTCCCAAACTGGGGCCTTGGCAGCTGGCTGTTCTTGTCCTGCCTGGAGCCAGTCCCCTAGCCAGGACAAGGCAAGCTAAGCGTGGAAGAAGGCTGGACCCTCCTCCTCACCACACACACTGACCGTTCTCGTTCTGGTCATGGAACATGCCCTCTTGGTTGTCAGACAGGATCAAAAGGCAAACCAGACCTTTTTCTTCATCCTTCTTTTCTTGTGCCTCTCCCAACCCCTCCTCCCATCACCCCCCTTCTCCCCTAAGGAAAAAAAAAAAAAAGCCAACTCCCATCCCCAAGGCCTATAGCTTGGTGAGGAGGGAATGAACTCTCCAGAACTACAAGGCCCTTCTCCTGGAAGAGAGAGTAGTCAGGTGCAGAGTTGTGTGGGGAACTCGGCCTCTAGTCAGCCACGCTGATGACTCAGAAGCTAAATATAGTGAGCGATATAAACAGAGCCAGCCACAGAGCAAACACAGGGCCCCCAAGCCCCGGCCTGGCTCTCACGCACAGCGGCCCTCCACGGCCCCTCCCCCAGTCTCACTTTTCCCCAGGCACCCTCCTAGGTAGACCTCCCACTGCTGGAACAGAGGCTGGCTCCACAGGGACCTTCTCACTCTAAGGTGAATGTCTGGGGCTCCTGCCCAGGGCTGCCACATCTAGGGTCTGAACAACCTCATTAGCCACAGTCTGAGCCCCCCAAACCACTCAGCAACAAGGAGGGCATCCCAAAGGGTCAGGAAGCAGTCAAGGGCCCCCTGAACAAAGGATCCAGGCTGTTGGCAGATGTAAACACCACTCTGGGTACAACTTCCAAGTGAGCTCCCTAAGAACTATAAAGACAGGTCCAAGCAAAATCCTAAAATCATCTTCTGGCACATTTCTTAAAGTGTTAAACCGCCCACACCTTAATAGTTATATATATTATAATCTCCACTGGGCTTTCACATCTGCTCTGCTAGGTAAGTATGAGAAATCGAGGTTCAGGGAAGTTAAATGACATGCCTATAGACAGAGAACTCATAAGGGACAGAGGTAGAAATTTGAACCCAGGTCTGCCTTTACATCTAGGATCCTTTCTGTGATATTGCAACAAAAGATAGTTTCTAGTGAGTGGCTAACATTTTCCTCAGATTTCATTTTCCAGAAAGTCTAATTACCATTCAGAGAATTTCCAAATCGGACTATTCTGAATGAAGCCACTCCTGGTCCAAGTGAAAAGGCCATTTCCAACTCAAGGAATTCCCATGTGCTTGTAGCTTTACTCACTCAGTGGTCTACAGTGGCTTTTTTTTTTTTTTTTTGAGGATTCTTGGCTTCTTAACATTGCCTAGGAATACCCCCCCCCCATAAATTTCAAGATGGTGCCATTGGGATAGGAGACATTCCTAAGAGGAGGGGACAGCAGCTACTGTCCATTCTTAGGCCCATACTGGAGGAGATCGCAGAAGGGGGAATGGAGAGAAACTAGAACCCACACCTTCTGACTCCAGCAGCTCATGAACACAGTGAGGAAGCAAACCTGTACCTCCTCTTCACTGCAGAAGCTGGAGAGACAGAGCCTAAGTCAAGGCAGACCCTGGTCAGCAGATCACCAACTCTTGATTTCAGCTCAGGTCATGATTTCAGTTCGTGAGATTGGGCCCCATATTGGGCTCAGTGCCCATAGCAGAGTCTGTTTGTCCCTCTCCCTCCTACACTGCCCCTCACTCTTTCTCTCTCTAAAATAAATAAATAAAATCTAAAAAAAAAAAGGGGGGGGGACCATTCCACTCCTGACCCAGTCAAAGGAAGGTGGGGCATGTGACCAGGTTGGGAAAGGCTTTTGTCTCCAAACGCCCGGCCTCCAACTCTCTTGCTGCTTTGGAGACCCAAAGAGCCAACAAAAAGCACCTCACTGATACTGATATTCTGCCTTCAAATCCTTGCCTTTCAATCCAGAGGAGCCACCCTGAACTGATCACTCGGGTAACCAGGCTAGACCCCACCCACATGCTCCTTAGGAAGTATGTGGCCGGCAAAAATCCAGATCCAACATCCAGTACAATTTGCAACCTTTTGAATTGGGGGTCATGTTGATGCACTCAATTGGCCATAATGCCATTCTACAACACACTACCCCGTCATGGTACCCCCCACCCCCTCTGCTCCACATCTCCTAGGAAAAAGTGTTCCCTTGACACAGAAAAAGAATTACTTGAGGTCCTTAACTAGGGACCAAAAGTGAATGCTCACACTACCTACAGGACTCAGGGACCAAGGGCCATTGTCTGGCCTTGGGACACCATCCCAGATCTGAGGAGAAAGGAAATGGCCAAGCCCTCTCAACAACTTATTGCCTCTTGGGTTGTGTTTCCTGGCTCCCTAAACTCGGCCTATATCGATGGGGGACTGATCATCATTCTTTGAGGAGAAATGTACAAGGCCGAGGCCCACAAGTGAACAGCTTGGACACTGATTTCTCTGTGCAGGGCAGGTGGAGGGAGCTCAGGGGAGGCAACTCTGCTAAGGGATCAGCCTGATAGGAGGGGTGGGAAATGGTGAACTGACAAGAACAAATGTGAGGGATGATCAGGCTTCTAGACAGACAACAGGAAACATGCATTAAAGAATACCTACTGTGTACCCAGAACTTTAAATGGTATTTTCTCACTTAACCTTCACAATAATATTCTGTGGTATTAGCTCTAATTTACAGAGGAGGAGCTAGACTTGACAAGGTCAAGTGCCTTCCTGATGGCTAGGGGGTAGCAGAGCTGGCATTTAAACCTGGGCCTTCTGACTTTGGACTCAAAGCCTAGAGACTTAATCCTAAACCACTTCCTTCCTAGTACCTCAGTGTCCCTGCCTGCAAAGGAAGGGAATAGGGAAAGAAAAGAAAAGAATGTAGGAGTCACAACAGTACTTTCTAGATATGAAATATTAGACTGTGGTTTATATAATAAAGTCAGAAAACGACTCACTTCTTAAAGCTAGCTGCTAAAAGTTCCTCTGCATGCTGGTGCTCCTTCTGCCCGTGGCTCTTATCCTAGCCCTTCCTGCAGGATGAGCTCCTGGACAAGGTCTGTGAGCAGGGTTAGTGGGGAGGACAGGGTTAAAAGCAAGAGGATTCCACAGACCAAAAGCCTGGTTCTCTGTAATGGAAAGTTTGGGAAAACCAGCTCTGGGCTAGAAAGGCTTAGCTGACTGGCTCCCGCCACTGTGAGGTAGGAGTAGACAGCAGGCAGGAGGGTGAGGGACACAGGGACACAGGGGACTTGGGAGCCAGTAGGGGGTGAGGTGCAGAACACTGCAGGGGAGATTCTCCTATGGTTCTCCTTTGATTCTGCTGCTTTGCCCCTCCTCCCAGGCTGGGGTAGCTCTGGCTGATAGCCGAAAGATACCCTCAAAAAGGCAGCCCTGGACTGGGGGAAATGATGCCAAGCAGCAATGAGCAGGGTCAGACCTTGGGATGAGGGCTGTCTCCTCTCGTTCAGGACTGAGTCATCAAGAAAGGGCCCTGGGCTATGTTCTAGTCTTGTCCTCCCAGCCTGCTCCCAAGCCTACGGGGGCTCACCAATGGATGGAGAAATATTCTGGGAAACAATTGTTGAGAGAGATCAGGTCAATTGGGAATGAAGAAAGCTGCCTTCCAGACAGTCCTCTAGATGAATCTAGGAGACCCACAGCCACTGTGCCCTCCAAAAACTCCAGCACCAGGACTGGAAGCTGTGAGCTGGTCTCAGCCATAGGCCTGTAAAACCAGGCTAGAGTGAATGGGCAGGAAGGAGGCCAAGAGACGGAAATCCAGAATCAGAGCAAGTCCACACATGGAATGAAGGGGAGACTTGAAGCCAAGTTTCCAGATAACAATCAAAGGAGGGACTAGGGACTGGAGCGAGGGGTCAACGGAGGAAGCTAGGCTGCCTTATTACCTAAGCATAGGGCCCCCCTCTCTTCCAGATCACTAAGGGACTGGGAGAGCCATCCAGGACCAGGTCTGGCCCCAGATTTCCCTCAGAACTCCTTGGCAGAAGGCACTAACCATATGTAACCCCTGATGGTCTGTTCTCAGGAGACCAAAAGACAACTTCTCTCTCCCCTGGTGTTGGCAATGGTTTGGCCCTTCAGTCAAACCTACTCTGATCACCTGAAGTTACCCATCTAAACTCAGGGTCTGCCCAACCGTGATGAGTTATTTATTCTCTTTATTCCAGACACAGACACAGACACAGACACACACACACACACACACACACACACACACAGCCCGCTAGGACGGTCCCCGGGGTAGGGACCGTGTTCATTTCCAGGTGGCATGCCTTTGCTTCCATGGTGGTTGTACGAGCACGGATTCAGCCTTGGGCTCCTCTCCCTGCCTTGGCAGCCATCCAGAAAGCCAGCCCAGAGAGGAAGGGTTAAGTGCCTGGGGGCTGGCCCAGACAGCGGCTGCAGAGCAGGGCAGCCTCCAGCCCGTGGCACGGAGGGCTCCTCCAGCACGAGCCTGCCAGCCGCCGCCGCCTTTGTTGATGGACTCTGCCACATGCTCGACTGACACGCGATGCTCCGCCCAGGCGGGGCTGGTGCCAGGCTGCCGGCCAAGCGCCCGGCCGTCAGTCTGGAGAGACTCTCTGAGGTATACTCTCCAGAGTCCCAGGTCCCGGTTCCCAGACAGAGACAATGAGGAGCAGCCTCCCCAGCTGGAAAGTGTCAGGTTACAACCGGTTCCACCACTTTCCCCGACTCAGGCCCATCCCTCGGCCTTGGTTACCCGGTTCCCACTGCACCTCAAGTCAGGCACCCCCAAATGTCCGATTTCACTCCGGCACCCTGAAAACCTTCCCCTTGGGTCTGGGAGGGACAATCTCCCACCCTGGCCTTGAGCAGACACAGTGTGTCAAACAAGGCTGCAGAAAGCCACCCCATTCCCCAGGAGAGATGGTAGCATTTCCTGACAAACCACTGGACAAACCGCTCTTAGGAAGCCTGAGCTGAGAGAGGGCAGAGAACCAACTTGGAGCTCAGAGATGGCAAGAGTGCTCAGCCAGTTGGGCCCATCCAGTTAACCCTGGGACCATATCCTCGGGGCCTGGCAGAGACAGAGTTGCTGAGGCAGGTCCGAGCCCCCAGCCCCAGCAGACTCCCCCCCCCGCCCCACCCCAAGCCCCCGTGCCTACTTGCTGCATGTGAAGCCGATGGAACTGGTCTGCAATGCACTGAAGCTTTCGGGCAATCTGTACCTCTGCTCGATGCTGCCACTGCCCTTCAGGGGGCTGCCCCCCAAGGGGCAAGCCTGCAGGGAAACTGGCCGGGAGAGGGAGCCGGTAGCCAGCATTGCCTGCAAAGACAGAGGGCCCACATCTCAGCATTCTCCACAACTGCACCATCCACTCCATGCCTAACACTCCTGGCTGACACCTGGGGCCCGAGGTCTTTATCGGGCACGCTGCCAGATTTGGACAACCTGGCTGCCCAACCATCTAAAAGCTGATGTTCAGAGGGAGCAAATGGTCCTAGCCTTGTCCCTTCACAGGCAGTGCCGGGGCAAAAGTAGTATGTGTGGGGGAACTTGCCAGCCTTCGGTCTTTATTTACCAAGCTGTGCTTGACCACAATTTATTTTTCATGCAGTAGCAGGTTGAAGCTCTTCTCTGGAAAAGCACCGGAGGCAGCTCTC
This sequence comes from Mirounga angustirostris, assembly GCF_029215605.1. Classification (NCBI taxonomy): domain Eukaryota; kingdom Metazoa; phylum Chordata; class Mammalia; order Carnivora; family Phocidae; genus Mirounga; species Mirounga angustirostris. The sequence continues at coordinate 63,104,830 of NW_026991717.1, read as the reverse complement.
CGGAGTTCCTGGGTTGAGCAAAGCAAGGCGGGAGAAAGAGAATACCAAAATGTGCCTTCACTTTTTCCCCTGGCTGGGCCCAGGTCCTGAAGCTCTGGGCAATGGTACGAAAACGAGGGAGAGAAAACTCCTTAGACCCACTGGATAGCCAAGTTCCTCTCTGGAGGAGCCCCAGGCCAGACCGCAAGACCTCGAGACCTGCGCTGCACCCTACCCAAGTGCTGGCAAGCGAGCTGCCGCTAGGGGTGCCCGCCTGCCTCCTCCCTCTGTTCCCTCTTCCCTGCTGGCCGGCCTTATCCATCTTTTCGGACTCCCCAAGGAAGTACCGGGCAGCTCCCTCCAGGAATAACTGCAGCGGCTCCTCAAGAGGCAACCTCAGACCTAGCAAGACAGCCTCCGAACCTTTTCCCCCACCCTCCATAAGCTATTGTGCTAAAAGAATAAAGCCGACTGAGTGTCTAACCCTGTCCCTTTGCCAGAGGAGGGCATGTTACTCATAAAACAAACCATTTAAGCCCACAAATGAAGGGGGCTTGTCTGATTGAGTCTTGGAAACAGCCCCTCAGCTGGCACTGAGCCCCGGCAGGCCCAACCTCTTTCTCCAATTCCCCCTTCCAAGCACAGAAAGTCCCAAGTGACACCTTCTGCCTTCAGGAACCTTCCCTCCAGAAAGGACTGGGTTTTTCCCTTCAGTGTCAACAGCGAGTCACAGATCCCCCAACCTTCTCCGGGGCCACTTCGGCCAATTAATGGAAGGCATATCACTCCCAGGACACAAAAGCCTGGGCCACTCATTGGGCCACAGGATGTAAAGCCCAAGGCCCAGGTACCCTCTCTCCAACCCTAAAAGGCACCATGGACCCAAGGATCCCTGCAGAAAGGGACAAAAAGGCAGAAGTGATGGCATAGCAACTTGCCTTTCTTGGTGCCCAAGGAGCACAAGTGAAAAGCAATAACAGGCAGAGAAGAAGAGTGACAAGAGTCGAGGAATCCATAGCCCCTGCTGTTTAATTTGGGGAAGGAAATAACAAAGTGCAGGTCTGAGGAGGGGAAGTCCCCTCTTTTCCCCCAGTCTCTATGGGAGGAGTCCTGAGGCTAAGAGCACTCACCATAAAAGAGTCGCTGGGGTTCTTGGGTCACCCCACAAGGCAGCATGACACCCTGACTCGGGGAGGCTGGACTGAGGGTCTGGGTGGCCTTGTCTTCCTGGCTGGTGGGTCGAAGCCCAGGGCCACAGCAGTGGGTGAGAGGGAAGAGATGCAGACGGCTGAGGGGGCAGTCCAGCTGGCTCTGGGCAAACAGGTCAGCAGAGAGCAAGCTCCCAGGCTGCGTCCCCGGCTCCCCGTCGTCTGGCTGGAACACATCATCCTCTAGCTCCTCCACACACTGAGGCGGATCCATCTCCCCTGTTAGGGCGCAAAGCAGGTCTCCGGGCTGCTGCTTCTACCCAGGCCAAACCTGAAGGATCCCCCCTCCCCTTTCTTCTGTCCTGCTTCTCCTTCTTACCTGGGGCAGTGGGGCCAGGTACTGAGGACAGATAACCCGGTGATAAAATACTACCAAGGATGACACCCCTCCCCAAACAGTGAGGACTGCCTCGCTGTTCAAGGATGTGCCATACCTCTTCCCTGGGCCTTCCCAGAGCCACCCCCTACCTTGGCCTTTTCTTCTGACCCAGGCTGGTTCTGGTCACGAAGTCTGACTGCTATTGACTCTGAGCAATAGCAGGGGTATGATCAACTGCTACAAGCATGCAGGACACCTGGGGAAATGTCAACAAGACTAGACCCTGTGAGTGGCTGTGGGAGGGCAGAGGGTGCTGTGACTGGCTGTACACACAGTGCTCACCACACACACACACACACACACACACACACACTCACTCACTCACTCACTGCCCTGAGGAGTAACCAGCCAGCTCTCCTCTCAGTCTGAGCTGAGCTCCCAGCTGAGCAGCAAAAACAAAAGCCAGCAATCAGAGGGCAGCCAGGTTCCCTCCAAACCTGCTAAGCCCCGCCCAGATGCCCATCTACTCTAGTCTCCACCCCCTGCTTGCTCAACACAACAAACAGGCTCCACGGTGTGGTAAGCGTGTCCTGGGAGAGAGGGCAGAAAGACCCAAGTTAATCGTTGCCCTCCCAGCAGAGGAGAGCTGTCTGTCCACCACAGCTTGGCCGAGAGGGTAGGTCCAACATCTAGCATGTGGCCAGCCTCCCCCAGCTCAGCCTACTCACTGGTGTCCATGACTTCAATCTTCTTTCCCCACAGCCCAGCATTCCTGTCAGCGTTGAACCTGAGACTGGTGTAACCTTCCTCACAGAAGGAAGTGAAATTCAGCCCTCTTTCTGTGACCTCACTCACCGCCTCTGTACTACTCAGGTTGTCGATACGAGTTTCTTGGTCATGAAGAAGTTCCTCTTGCTCCACCTGATGGCTCTTGGAAATCTAAGCTTGGAGCCGGCCAGCATCTTGGGCTCCCAACACAGCCCCCTACACACACACACACACACACACACACACACACACACACACACCCAGGAACCTGTTAAGAGTCCCTGGGCAGCCAGAAGCAGCAACTACCTGAATGGTTAAGGATACAGAGAGATACTGTTTGTCACTGCCAGATTCAATTAGATATCCCCTGGGAATTCTGTCTCCCAGTCTCTTGCCTTTGAAGAACAAGCCAAATGGTCTGTGGGTTGGTAAAGTACTTAAAGGCATCTCACTTAAATTCAGAAAATCTGGGGCGCCTGGGTGGCTCAGTTGGTTAAGCGACTGCCTCTGGCTCAGGTCATGATCCTGGAGTCCCAGGATCGAGTCCCGCATCGGGCTCCCTGCTCGGCAGGGAGTCTGCTTCTCCCTCTGACCCTCCCCACTCTCATGTGCTCTCTCTCATTCTCTCTCTCTCAAATAAATAAATAAAATCTTTTAAATTCAGAAAATCTTGGCTTCCCTAAATGCAAGCTCTCTCTGAGGTGCTTGCTTCAACCCTCCCTCCATCCCAACTATCCGTGAGCTATCTATGACCCCATCTCTGCCCTCTTCCCTGGTGAGTGAGGAGACCCCCGCTTGGATGGCAAAACAGGCACACGCTGTTCTTTGGAAAGTGTTTCCCAAAGGAGGGTAGGAGATCTTCAGCTTATCAGCACCAGGAAACAAAGTTTCTGGCTGAAAGGACCAAGTGCTGTCTTGCCAGTCACCTGGCAGGGGCTCACCTCCAGCCCTTCAGGCTTCTCTCCCCAAGCTGGCAATCCCAGCCTAAGAAGGGGCCCTCCAAAGCCAATCACAAGCAGCAGTCATTGTCTTGGTTTTTCCTTTGAAGCCGGTCACCTCCCCCTCCCCCTCCCAGCAAAGCCCCAAAGTTCAACCCTTGCCTGGACTGGACTGTGGGGAAATGCAGCCATAGGGTGTGTCTCTGCAAGCCCTGGGGACCCTACCCATTCTCCACAGGAACTGCAGGTGGCTCTTCTGTACGCGGGAGCCTCCCGAGGGGTGCTGGGCAAAGTCAAGTGTAAACCGGGATGCGGTAAGGAGACCCTCTTCTCCCCTTCGCCTGAGCTGAGGGGGTGATGTCCAAACTGGTAGGAGGATCACACTTCTTGAGAGCACAGCCCGGGAAGGCTTTATTCCTAGCAAGGGGAATCAAAGCCCGCTGGAGCCGTCCCAGCCCCCAAGGGCTGTAACTGGGATGCTGAACTTAAGACTCCTCCTCCCAGGAGAAGTGCTTAGCCAGGCACTCTGAACCTCGATAGGAGTTAAAATCTCGGAACGCACACATACATGCATACACACTCACGCACCCACACGACACACAGCAGACCTGGGTGACTCCAGGAGAGAGTCTCGGCCTCCGAGTCGTGATGCCAGGGCTCCGCGCCAGGGTCCAGCGTGACGAGCACTCGGGGGCTTGGCGCCCAGACTCAATTGGGAAGGAGGGAAAGAGCCCAGCTGTTAAGGAGAGGAGCCTTCAGACTCCGCAGGGAGGCTGGACGCCCCACAACTCCCTGTCCTACCCCAAAGTCAGATCCAGAGGCCGGGCCGTTCTCGGGAGCCCAGGTCTGCTCAGCAGTGAACCGCAGGTTCCCTGTCCACCTGGACCCAACTCCTTACTGTCTGAAATGCTACTACCCCCAAGTTCCCTGGTGGAGCAGCGCACCTAGATGAGGGTTCTGCACCCCGTTCCCGCACCCAAGCGCTCCAGTCCTTCATGGTCACCCTAGACGCCCGCAGCCCAACCCTTCCCGGGCCCCCATGCGCAGCACGACTCCTCTCCCCACTTCCCCGAGGAGGTGCGATCCAACTCCGGCCGGCCCCGGCCGCCCGCGCGCTCACCGGGCTGCGGCGGGTGGCGGGAGGCGCGGGCAGGGGCGGCGGCGGCAGCTGGCTGGCTGGCGCGGGAGGAGGCCACTGTGCACCGCGCGGTATTGTTTCCAAAATACGCCCGCTCGGGGCATCCCGCAAACAGCTGATGAGGCCCCGCCCCCGGCGCGTCACGCCCACGGCTGGCCAATGGCGAGCGGAGCCCCAAGTCCCGGGCTGGGCGGCTGCCAGGGACGGTCACGAATGTACGAACCTTCCCTTGGAAACATCGCAAGGGGCCGAGCGAAATTCCGGCTCCCGTCAGAAACGCAATTGGAGCGCCATAGTCCGCGCAGGTTCCGTTCCTAACGCCAGCTCGGGAAGGACCGGAGAGTCCCCGAGTCCTCTCTATTAGAAGGGAGAGAGGGGGCGCCAAAGTGACTTTTGTCTTCTCTTTCTCCGGAATGGCCTGATAATTATGGAGCGTCCAGAAAGGGAGGGTAGGAGGAGGCAGGAAGCTTTTAGATGGGGCGGGCGGCGTCCACCGAGTGCAAGGTGTGGGTCCTTGTGGATCCCGGCCTGGTGGCAAAGCACCCTCCCGCCTGCCTAGCGGGTCAGAAATGAACTCCTGGCGCAAATCTCTAGGAAGCATGAGAACACGTGCGTCTGGCGCTGTTACCGAGTGACATTCAGATCAAACACCTCCAAAGGGACTCTCATGTCCTCTCCTTGAGTGGGCGTGGATACTTAGAAAATAAGTATCTGGCTGAGGAGAGGAAAGATAAAAAATGCAGGCGCTGCGTGAGCAGTTGACACCCATCCTGTTTATGGCATCATCCAGAGATGTGTACTGCAGATCTCGTACTATCAGTAAGGGAGTCCCCAGGCCATTTCACAAACATTTATTGAATACCTACATTGTGCCAGGTACTGGGTTAGGAGCCAAAAACCTGGTGCCTGTCCTCAGGGAGCCTATAGTTTACTCGGGGAGGAAGATTTGAAAATAACCGAATGCCGCATGAAATGTCTTAATTTTTAGGGACAATGACTGCTGGAAGGTGCAGAGAAATTCAGAACGGAAAGCTTCAGGGAGATGGCTTTTGAGTTGGGCCTTAAAGGATGTGGAAATTTTTCAATAAGGAAGACCAAATAAAGCAGCCCAGGCCTAGGGCAGCAGAATAAAGTGCTGAACTGGACAATCTGTCCTGGGAGCAGGGCAGGCTGGAGGAGAGGTCTTTGGGTGCACCCCAGGATTTGGGAAGGGTGGTCATGGACAGGTAGATTCAGGTCAGAGTACATAGGTGTCCCTGCAGTGCAAGGCTGGAGAATCCCTACTGGAGGCAAAAGGGAGCCAGCAAAGATTTTTACAGAAGATAAGTGAATTGACCAAGCCTGCATTTTAGGAAAGATAAAAGAAGCCAGAAATCAGTGAGAGCGAGCCAGTCCCTGCAACAGACTAGGTGGTCAATGATGGGCCTGACCCTGGTGATAGTAGGGATGGACAGTCCTCTGACCACCAAGCTGCTGTCTCTGGTTGTAAACTCAGACAGATTTAAGTTAAGTGGAGCTGGGACTCAGCCCAGAGGAGCCTGAAGTCTCCTTGCACCTTTTCCCCTACCCATTCTTTCCTTAGCTCCCTCAAAGCGCATCTGAAAGAGAGCCAACCAGGCATCTTGACTGACAGCTGGGGTTGCTAAGGCAGGAAAACACCATCTCCAAAGTCCAGAGAAGAGGGAAAAGGGAAAGAGGGGAGGGTCGAGGTTGGCCAGCAGCCCAGTCCCCAGGAGCTGACGGATGTCCAGAAAGAGGTGCTGGAGCCAAAAGGAGATATATTATTTTACCAGGAGGCTTGGCCAAGAGGGAGTGTCACCTGGTCAGGGTGACCTCACATTCATGCCACATGTGGGGAAATGAGGAAACCAAGCCCAGCTTCCATGCAGGGCACTGGGGAGCCCTCACCACATTCACCAGGCACAGACCTCTTTCCCCTCCTTCCTTCCATCCTTCTCTTCTGAATGGCTTTCCTCCTGGACCCATGTCTCAAGCTGACCAGTGAGGACTATGGGTATTACTTAGGATCAAGAATGAACCGAAGGGGCGCCTGGGTGGCTCAGTTGGTTAAGCGACTGCCTTCAGCTCAGGTCATGATCCTGGAGTCCCTGGATCGAGTCTGCATCGGGCTCCCTGCTCGGCAGGGAGTCTGCTTCTCCCTCTGACCCTCCTCCCTCTCATGCTCTCTGTCTCAAATAAATAAATAAAATCTTTAAAAAAAAAAAAAAGAATGAACCGAAGGACAGAGCAGGTCTGAATCTCTCTTCTCAGGCAGCACAGGCCCTAGGGGGCAGAGGTCATGCTCATTTTCCTTACCGCCCCCAACCCCCACGTCTCCATCTCCCACCTCCCCACCTCTCAGCCCCCACCCCCATTCCAAGCTGCAACTGCTCTGTCTGCTTCATCATGGCAGAATTGGGTCCACAAGGTAAGGAAGATGGTAGAGCAGAATTGTTACCTGGGCTCCATGTACTTGCCAGACTCACCAGGGTCTCCTCAGCTTTAGGGTCTCTGAACCCCTGAAATTGGCTAAATTGTGTATGTGGGTTCACACAAATATTTTGAGGGGTGGCTCCATAGCTTACTTACAACAGTCTCCCAAAGGGGCCTGTGATCCTATAAAAGTTTAAAAATCACCAATGTAGGGGAATGGGGCTGGGAGCAGAAGGGATCATCTTAGTGGGTCTGGATAGTTTGCAAGGTGGGAGGAGGGTCACACCCTCTAGTGACATTTCTTCTAAGACCTCTCTCCCAGGCCTTCCCAGCCTCTCTCAGGCTGGTTCTGAAGGACACGCAGCGGCTTGGCCTCCTGCGCTCTCAGCCTCTAGGGTCAGGCAGCAGGGGCCCAGCCTTCTGAGCTGCAGGGACCAGAAAAGACTGTCAGGGATAAAGGGGTCAGGGAGGTCAGGAGCCTCACTCCCCACCTCTCATCACTGTCAAAGCGGATCCCTCCCTCTGTACCATTCCTCCCCTTCCAGCACGGGGCTCAGCAGCGTCAGGACCTGCTTGACTGGAGGTCTGGGCACTGAATCCCTGACCAACAGCAGCACCCTAGTTGCGGCCACAGCAGTCCATTTTGGAGAATTTCCTTTCTCTCTTTCTCTTCCCGCCCCTTGCCCCAATTTGTTTTCTCCTCTGCTGACTGATGCTGGCTGTAGAAGGAGGGTCCCCAGAGAAAGGCATAGTTGCTCTGAAAGGCGCCAACGATCTGGGAGGGACACAAAGAGTTAAGGGGAGGCTGCTTTCAACAGAAGAGAAAATCCAGCTCCCTATAGAAAGCAGGCAGCAACCCTCTCCATTGTTTCACCTGGCTATAGGATTTCTCTCTGAGACAAGGAATAGGCTCTAAAACTCTGGTAACTGGATCACTGGGAAGGGAGGTTTTTTAAAAACCAGCTGACAGCTGAATAATAGGAATTACCAGGCAGGCTGCCCCGGGGGTTGCTGAGGTTTGTAACTCAACCCCCAGGGAGGGGTTAGATTGGAAACTGATTTATGGTGGGGGTCTTGGTGGGGGAGTCCATAGTGCTTGATCCTCTTGCCTCTTAACTTCCTCCAGGAGGGATCGTGTCCATAACAAAGATCAGGAACCTGGAAGATTTGAGTGTCCTTCCCTTGCTGGTATTGCTCTAACAGAATGAAATTATCTCTCGGACATCATTCCATCTGTGTGCAAAGGAACAGTCGCTCTCTTCTGAGTTGCAGTGTGTGTGTGTTTACAAGTAAGAGAGAGAGAGAGAATATACCCGAATAGACAGATTAGTTTCTGCTAACTGGGTAAGCAAGTGGAGAGACTTGATTTCCCAGTCAATGAGTTCACTACTTGCCAATCACTGGTTCAGTGGGATGTAAACAGAAAAAGCAGGTGCTAAAGAGAAAACACTTGGAGCCCCAGACCTGGGTGGAAAGGAAGATGCAAAGTGAGGCTGCCGTGCGAAAGCCCAGGGGAACCTAAAAGATAAGGTGAAGTCCAGGATCCCATGACTTACGACATTTAGCACACATTCAGTTTCAGTTTTCAGTGAATGAATAAGTATACATTTCCAGATTTTAAAAATATGAATAGTTTCATGTTGGGGAGTGGGGAAAAAAACTCTGCAGTGGAGGATTTCCATAAATGTTCTATCTCCATTGTGTCTGTCACTTGGGATGGCTGGCCTTAACCGAGTCTCTTCTCACCAGCAGAGCCAACTCCTAGAAGACAAAAGGGATGCTGCCAGGTCTTTGGTACCGTCAGACCACCCTCCTCCTGGCTGCGGGGACACATTTACAGGAAAACTACAAGCATGGCCCTCAGATGGTAGAGCAGAATTGTTACCTGGGCTCCATGTACTTGCCAGACTCACCAGGGTCTCCTCAGCTTTAGAGTCTCTGAACCCCTGAAATTGGCTAAATTGTGTATGTGGGTTCACACAAATATTTTGAGGGGTGGCTCCATAGCTTACTTACAACAGTCTCCCAAAGGGGACTGTGATCCTATAAAAGTTTAAAAATCACCAATGTAGGTGATTTCCCCCTCCCCCTCCTCCCCAGCCCAGGGCTCAACATGCCCAGCCCACGGAAAAGAAGTAGGGTTTATCCTGCCAAGGGATGAAGGAATCCAATCAAAATACTCTCCTTTTACTCTACTTCACCCAGGACGCAGTCATTTTCCTGGGCAAAGATACACCAGGACGTCAGTACATACTTCTCCTTGGGATTGTCAGGGAAACCTCAGAAATGTTCGGCTCAGGCTAGAGAATGATCGATTGCTATTGAGGAAACCTGCCACCTGTAAGATCTGAGAAGCAGTCCCTCCTGGGTCTAGAGCCTCCCAGGTTTTGAATCTGGTGCTCAAGAGGATCTGGACCAAGAAGATGAGTTGGATCATCTGTTTCCCAGCCAAACCCTTAGTCCTTACTGTCCTGGAGTGGGAGAGGGTCACTATCTGGCAAAGACAGAGGGGCTCCATCACCCAGGTGTGAGTTCATCAAATATCTACTGAGCATCTGCCATGTGCTAGGCTCCACGTCAAAGGCTGGAGGTACAGATATCCCTGGGGCATCCTTGAGCATATCCATGCCCTTTTCCCCCAAACACGAACCCTCATATGCATATCTCAAAGGGAAACTGGGGACAGGAGGAAGGTCTGTCAGGGAGAGCTGCAACGGGACAAGCTAAAGGTAAACAGATTTCCCAGGGAGGCCGAAACTCCCTGGAAGCGGTCTTGCGTTCCCTCGCACAAGGATATCCTGGAAATGTCCGAGGCCCCACTTCTTCCCTGTTCCCAAGGCCCACCCCTCATCAGGTGGAGTAGAAAGATGTGAGGAGATTTGGGTTCAGTTCCCAGCTCTGCCATCAACAGGCGCCGTCCACCACACTTATGTCCTCGCCCCTGCAGATTCAGAGGTGGCACACCTTGCTGGCTTGGCTGGGCTAGGACTCTGGGGACAACACCTGCCTCTTGTCCCAATTCCGCCAGAGGTCCCTGGGTTATAATCCAAACAACTCCCACCTGTTGAGCACCTACGAAATGCTAGACACCAGACAAAAGGCAGCTCACTTAATCCTAAACAACCCCAAGAGGGAGCCGTCACCATCAGTGCCATTTGACATTCACGGAATCTAAAGTCACTTCTCCAAAGACAGGCAGCCAGCAACAGCTCCATGATTTGAGGCTGATCTGTGTGATGTGAACGTCAGTGCTCACATCCCCTACATATACTGCCTTCAAGGCACACCCAGCCCCTCCCCGCCCCGACGGTATTCACTCCCCTTCCCCCATCAATAACACGCTGTCCCCTGCGCCCCCAGAACAGGAAGGCCAAGCCTGAGGCAGCCTAGCGAGGTAAATTCCAGCCTCTCTCAGTGGCTACCACTCCCACCACCACCACCACCTGCGGCAGAAGCGATTGCATCACCCCGCAGGAAGCGGTCCAGCAGCCCGGCATCGGCCCTGGGGCACATTTTCAGTTCCTACTTCTATCCTTGCCTAACGTAGCACACGGCCTTATCTTCTACCCCTGCCCTGGCCCTGGGGGTTTAGGCTAACGTGCATGCCTGGATAAGGGACTGTGGTCTGTTGCTTGGATGGGATTTGTACAGGACCAACGGGAGCCTCTTCTCTGAATGCTGCCAGATGGGGGTGGGGAGGTCAGGCTGAAGGAGCTTTGCCAGCCAAGGAGATCAACCAGTCAGCGATCCCAAGGGCTCAGAGAAAAAGTCCTCTTGGATGCAGGAGACAAGTCCCAGGCAGCCGCCATTACCCTGCACCTGCCTTTCAAGGATGAGTACTGGCGTGTCTGGGCCAAGGTGCTGAAGAGCCTGCCAACACAGCCAAGATGTCTGTTGTGGTGTCTGGAGCCCACTAGATTGGCAGACACATTGCACTTGGCTTTGTTTTCCTTCCTACATTCACCATGAAATCTTCTGGAACCGAGGATAGGTCCTCAGCCCTGTAGTTCTGCTCCTGCGCATCCTGGACTTCCCGTCCCTCTCTGCCAACTTCCTTCTCCCTCTCCCCCCCTGCAGCACTATTTCTTTATTTCCTTAATCTCTCTTCCTACCCTGGTTTCTTCCTGCCTTTGGCACCTCTGTCTGGCCTCTCTCCTCCAAAGCAGCAACCATCAGCTCAGAAAAGGGACTCGTAAAACGTTCAACATTTCAGTAGAAGTCAATCTGTGTAGAAAGGCTGCTTCCTTTATATTATCATCCCCATTTGAGAATGGTTTGTTTGAGTCTGAGTGGCATTTGAAATGGCTCTGGGAGTGGGGTTATCACTGTCTCTTCACCCAGAGAGAGGGAGAGAGAGCGAGAGCACTGTGCTAACCCAGTGACCACTATATGGGTCTCTCCAGCTCTCAGATGCTCTTTGCACCACTAACCTGACTTAATCCTCAGCGGGGGTAAGGGCACCTGAAACAATGCTTTAGATAAATATCAAGTTGTTCTTTTGGGACCAGCCCAGCCTGAAATTACCAATACTGGTTTACTTTGTTTAAAAAAAAAAAAAAAAAGTCAAACTGCAACATGAAACTGGGTAATGAGAGGGCCAGTGAGGCTCTCTCCCAAGGCTCAAGGGTCACTAAACCTGTCCTAGATGTAATACACCTCTAAGAAATGAAGGGGGACCTCAACTCTGAGCTCTACCCCCAAATCAGACCAGGTTATGGAGCCTATTCCAGGTTTCATAGGCTCCTAAGCATGATCTGAGGCTATGTAAACTTCTGATGGAGAAACTAAATGTCATGATCAATCCTGGACTTCACAGCTGGAGAAAATATCAAAAATTCCCAGATGCTTCGGAGTAGAATCACTTTTTCATTCCTAACCCTTCTTACGAAACTGACCTCTGTATAAGCCCCTGGCATAAATTCTTACTAACTTCAGGGAGAAACTATTTCCCCAGCTTATATCAGCTCTGAGACAGGGTCATAGACTATGACCTTCACTGTGCCTTTGGACTAGGTCAACTCTCAGAGGGGAGGTGAAAAAAAGAATCTTGATGTGGCTTTGGGTTTAGAATGTAGTTCCCTGAAAAGCAGCTTACCACTTTCCTTGTCTGCAAGAAGGAAGGTTTGCTAAAATGTTTATTGTTGAAATAATTCCTTGAAGGCAGAGAACTTCTGTATTCCATTTCTTTGGTACTGAAAAAAGAGTGTGTGCCATTATCTTTGAAATGTGATTTCTGAAAAATAATTTAGTCTTATGTTTGGGGGATGTTGTTTTATTTGATCTCTTTTGGTTCTTTGGCAATGGGGGTCTCTTCCTATTTCTACATGTCCCCAATAAGTTTAACTGAAATCATGATTACTTCATTATTTATTGAGCACATACTATGTGCCCCAAGCCATAATAAGAGTATTAAGGAAGCCATGAGGTATAAGACACATCTCTTGGCTACCTTTCCCACTGCCTGCCATGTAATTCCCTAACCATAAAATTCACCCATTTAAAGTGTACAAACAGGGGCGCCTGGGTGGCTCAGTTGGTTAAGCGACTGCCTTCGGCTCAGGTCATGATCCTGGAGTCCCTGGATCGAGTCCTGGATCGAGTCCCGCATCGGGCTCCCTGCTCAGCAGGGAGTCTGCTTCTCCCTCTGACCATCCCCCCTCTCATGCTCTCTGTCTCTCATTCTCTCTGTCTCAAATAAATAAATAAAATCTTTAAAAAATAAATAAATAAATAAAGTGTACAAACGTTTTTTTAAATATTTTCAGAGTTTTGTAACCATCATCACAATTTTATTTTTATTTTATTTTTTAATATTATATTTTATATTATTTATATTTTATATTTATTTTATATTATTATATATTTTTATTTTTTTATTTTTTAAAAAGATTTTATTTATTTATTTTGACAGAGAGAGACAGTGAGAGAGGGAACAAAAGCAGGGGGAGTGTGAGAGGAAGAAGCACGCCTCCCGCTGAACAGGGAGTCCAATGCGGGGCTCCATCCCAGGACCCTGGGATCATAACCTGAGCTGAAGGCAGACGCTTAACTATTGAGCCACCCCGGTGTCCTACCATCATCACAATTTTAGAGCATTTTCATCGCCCCAAAAAGAAATCCCATACCCTTTAGCAGTCACTCTCCATTTCCCCCCAAGCCCTCCCTAGCCCAAGTACCACCAATCCACTTTCTATCTCTAATAGATTTCCTATTCTGGACATTTCATTTACGTGCTATGAATCATATATTATATTTTCTTTTGTAGCTGACTCCTTTCATTTATTTATTTATTTTTAAGATTTTATTTTTTTATTTATTTGAAAGAGAAAAACAGGGAGCCCGATGCGGGGCTCGATCCCAGGACCCTGGGATCATGACCTGAGCCGAAGGCAGACGCTTAACAACTGAGCCACCCAGGCACCCTTATATTTAACCTTTTAAAGAATCATTGTGTGTTTGATTTGTATTTACCTAATGACAAATGCTGTTAAGTATATTTTCATGGCTTTATTGGTCATTTACATATCTTCGTTGGAGAAATGTCTATTCAAATCCTTTGCCCACTTTGCTATTAGGTTATATGTCTTTTTATTGTTGAGTTGTAAGAATTCTTTTTTTTTTTTTTTAAGATTTTATTTATTTATTTGACAGAGAGAGAGCCACAGCGAGAGCGGGAACACAAGCAGGGGGAGTGGGAGAGGGAGAAGCAGGCTTCCCGCCGAGCAGGGAGCCTGATGCGGGGCTCGATCCCAGGACCCTGAGACGATGACCCGAGCCGAAGGCAGACGCTTAACGACTGAGCCACCCAGGCGCCCCGAGTTGTAAGAATTCTTTATATATTTTGGATACAAGTCCTTTATCAAAATATGTGATTTGCAAATACTTTCTATTCTATTAGTTGTCTTTTTACGTGTTGTCTTGATGATGTCATTTGCAGCACAGAAGTTTTTTAATTTTTATGTAGTTAAATTTATCTATTTTTTTTTTGTCACTTATGCTTTTAGTATCATATCTAAGAAACCATTACCTAACCCAAGGTCACAAAGATTCAGTCGTATGTTTTCTTTTAAGAGTTCTATAGTTTTATCTCTTATATTTGGGCTCCATTTTAAGCTAATTTTTGTTATGGTATAAAGAAAGTGTTCAAATTTGTTCTTTTGTGTGTGAATATCCAGTGATCCCAGCGCCATTTGTTGAAAAGACCACTTTCCCCCATTTTTTTTTAAGATTTTATTTATTTATTTATTTGAGAGAGAGAGAGAGAGAGAAACAGCATGAGAGGGGAGAGGGTCAGAGGGAGAAGCAGACTCCCTGCCGAGGAGGGAGCCCGATGCGGGACTCGATCCCAGGACTCCGGGATCATGACCAGAGCGGAAGGACTCCGGGATCATGACCAGAGCGGAAGGCAGTCACTTAACCAACTGAGCCACCCAGGCGCCCCTCTCCCATTTTTTTTTTTTAAGATTTTATTTATTTATTTGACAGAGAGAGACACGGCGAGGGATGGAACACAAGCAGAGGGAGAGGGAGAAGCAGGCTTCCCACTGAGCAGGGAGCCCAATGCGGGACTGGACCCAGGACCCGGGGATCATGACCTGAGCCGAAGGTAGACGCTTAACTGCTGAGCCACGCAGGCGCCTCCATTCTTTCCCCCATTGAATAGTCTTGGCAGACTTGTTGAAAATCAATTGGCCTTATGTTTGAGGGTTTATTTCCAGACTCTCAATTCTGTTTCTTTCATCTATAGGTCTTTCCTTTATGCCAGTACCACACCGTCTTGATAACTGTAGCTGTATAGTAACTTTTGAAATGGGAAAGTGTGACTCTTTGGAGTTTATTCTTATTTTTCAAGATCATTTGGATATTCTTGGTTCCTTGCTTTTCCATGTGAATTTAAGGATTTATTTGCCAATTACTGAAAGAAAAAAAAAAAGCCAGCTGAGACTACAATTGGTATTGTATTTAATCTATAAATCAATTAGGAGTATTACCATCTTAACAATATCAAGTCTTCCAGTTCATGAACATGGGCTGTCTTTCCATGTATTATCTTCTTTAATTTCTTTCAATAATGTCTTATAGTTTTCAGTGTACACATCTTGCATATCTGTCAAAATTTATTCCTATTTTATTCTTTTTGGTGTTACTGCAAATAAAATTGTTTTTTTAATTTTATTTTTAAATTGTTCATTGCTTGTATACTGAAATACAATTAATTTTTGTACATTGATCTTGTATTCTACAATCTTGCTGCATTCATTTATTAATCTCTTAGGGTTTCTTTTCCCTTTTTTTTTTTTTTTGAGGTTTCATTAGGCTTTTCTATATACAAAATCAGGTCATCTGCAAATAGACATAGTCTTATTTCTTCCTTTCTAATCTGTATACCTTTTATTTCTTTTTCTTTCCTAACTGCCCTGTACAATGAACATCAGGTACAATGTTGCATAGAAGTGACAAAGGTGAACATCCTTGTCTTACCCCTGATCCCAGGGGAAAAGCTTTCAGTCTTTTACTACTAAATATGACATTAGCTCTGGGGTTTTTGTAGATGTCCTTTATCAGGTTGAGGAAGTTCCTTTCTATTCCTAGTTTATTGAGTGTTTTTATCATAAAAACATGTTGGATTTTGTCAAAGGCTTTTTTTGTGTCTCTATTGAGATGATTATATGATTTTTGTCCTTTATTTTATTGCAAATGTATTATATTCATTGATTGTATATGCTGAATCAATCTTGCAATCTTGGGACAAATTCCACTTCTAGTATAATCCTTTTTGTGTGTTCCTAATGTCAGTTTGCTGATCTTTTGTTGTTTTGTAGTCTTTTGAGGAGGTACAATTAACACAGAAGAAGGAATAGAGGACAATAATGCAAAACAGTATATAACCCAGTACTATAAGGTACAGGGAATCAGTGTTATTTATATATTAAATAACAAAATAAATTATTTTTAAATAATAAATTAAATTAAATTAATATTTATTGTGTATCAACTATGTGCCAGGTATTGTGGTTCGGGGAAATAAAAGCTGCGGAGGCCAAGGGTCTTGGTTAGCACCCTTCCCTCCATTCTAGCCAGCATCCCCAAGTCATCAAGATACCTCCCCCATACCCCTGCAAACACTTCTCAATTCCATTCACACCCAGGGGGCATTGAAAAAGGAGCCAGCACTTCTTGGGGATTTAATTAGATGGCCAGACATAATGCTGTGAATCAGTTAAGAAGCCAGAATAACAGGATAAGAACAGGGTTTCGGACTCAGACAAATGGGGATTCAAATCCCAGCATTGGCACCTACTGGTGATTTGGGAATAGTAAATTAATTTCTCTGAACTTACTTATAGTATCTGTCCGGTGGAAATAATTATAGTACCCTCTTCATGTGGTTTTTGGGGAGTAGAAATTGCGATAAACTATAAAAATCACCTAGCAGAGTGCTTTGATACATAGTAGATGCTCAACAAATCATAACTATTACTATGTGTTCAGCACTGTGTGACAACCACAGGATAAGAAAGAAGGTCCAGAAAAAGAGTGAAAAAAACAGGGATGCCTGCGTAGCTCAGCTGGTTCAGCATCTGCCTTTGGCTCAGGTCATGATCTCAGGGTCCTGGGATGGAACCCCTAGTAGGGTTCCCTGCTCTGCAGGGAGTCAGCTTCTCCCTCTTCCCCTCCCTCCGACTCATGCACGTTCTCTCTTTCTCTGTCTCTTTCTCTCTCAAATAAATAAATAAAATCTTAAAAAAAAATGTTTAAAAAAAGAATGAAAAAACATTGGCCAAATTTTCAGAATGTGCATGTTCTAGTTGGGGAATCAAACCTAGCACATACAAAATAACTGTAGCATTATAAAAATAGCATATAATTTACCTAAAAATCTTATCATACAGAATAAGATTAGTATAGGAATAAATGAAACTGTAGTATATAAATGCTTGACACCAAAGTGCCCAACACATAGTAAGTACTTGATAAATAGTAGTAGTTACTATTATTTTTTAAGATTTTATTTATTTATTTGACAGAGAGACACAGTGAGAGTGAGGGAACACAAGCAGAGGGAGTGGGAAAGGGAGAAGCAGGCTTCCGCAGAGCAAGGAGCCCGATGCAGGGGCTCGATCCCGGGACCCTAGGATCGTGACCTGAGCCGAAGGCAGACGTTTAACAACTGAGCCACCCAGGTGTCCTGGTAGTAGTTATTATTAACGGTTGCTTTTGCCTTAGGAGTCTCTCTAGAAGAGTGGTTTTCAAACTGTGGTCCTTGATCCAGCAGTTTAACAAAATATGGAAGTAAAATGGAAGCCAGGGTAACCTAGGGCCTATGCGCCATCCTATATAAGTGGTTGTACAAAATGAGGCCTCTGGAAGCAGTAGATTTTCACCTCTAACCTTGCCTGCAATTAGGGAGAATAGCCACCAGGCTCCTTAGTTGGGCTTGCTGGTAAAGCAGAAGCTTCCTTTGCTATAGGCTGTTTTAGGGAAGTAGCTAGTAGTGAAAGAAGGGTGAGGTTTGGAATCCTTAGACACAGAAATCCTGCTGTGCCCCTTGTAAATTACTTAACTTGTTAGAGTCCCAGTTTCTTCATCTGTTTATAAAAAATGGGGATTAAACAAGATGACAAACATGCAAGTCCTTAGCATGTTGCCAACCACATAGATGCTCAGGAAATGTTTGTTTCCCTTCCTTTTCCCAGAAAAGAGAAGGGGTGACAGGGGCATAATCGGTCAGCTGTCCGAGTCTCCTCTGTGACCCCCCGAGAACCACCAGTGTCCCTGTGACTCAGTGTCTGTGTCTTCCAGAGCTATTACTAATTAAGAACAGAGTAAGATTTACATGTTAAATATTTCTCTGATAATTCCCCAGCTGGGGCTGCAGCAAACTTGTGGTTTAACCCGCTTTCAATTATAATCTACATTCCCAGTACATAACTTAGAACTTCAAGTAACAGAACATAAAGTTTATTTGAATTCTAGAATTATTAATGTAAAAAATAAATATGACAGTCTTGTGATCCTGTTTTTTCACGGGGGAGACAGTGCCTCACAGGCTGGACCCATTCCCATGAGGGGTTGGGCCTTTCTTCTGGGCTTTCATTTTTGGGTTTGGGTTCACATTTCTCCATTCTCTCACGGAGTCTAGGGCTGAATTTCTAAAAGAAAGAAGAAAAGGAAGTAGAGGGAAAATGAGCTGTTTTCTTTAAAAAAGGAAATGGTCCCATCTTTTAAATGTCCCCAGCCCACACGAATACCCACATGAACCCCACATTCCCAGCCTGGGAATCTGAACAAAAATAACACCAGGACTCTTGGGAGTCCCACAAATCTATTTGCATACATTTGCATACACATAGAAGCAAACATACTCAATGAATTAATTACGGTGCCCAGTGGTGATTGCAATCAACCCCAATATTAAAAACTGGCCTGTGGGAAACAGGTGACATGACCACAGGGCAGACCATGCTGCTGGCTCTGCTCTGGGGAAGACCAGAACCCCAGTGCAACAGAGACCTAGTGTCCTTGATCTCTGCTCTCCCAACTTTCTCCCCTCTCCTCCCTTCCAGATCCAGATCCAACTGCCCTTCCTTCTTCTCCCTTCAGATCCAGGGGAAGCCGTGGCTCAGTGACTCCCTCCTGAGAGCCAGAGTTAAGGCAGGCCTGAGCCCCATAAGGTCCTCAGGCTGCAGAGAGCTCGCCAGTGTGGGAAGAGGGGGCACCCCGTAGGCAGTGGCCACCCCTCAGGAGAATCTTCAGGGCAGCTACAGTGGGGCAGACATGCAGGAGCATGCCAGCAGCATGGAGCCTTGTAAGGAAATCTCCAGGGAGGCAGGCAGAGGCGCAGACCTGGGAGTGTGGGAGAATCTGGCCCTGATCTAGGACACCAGCCTTTACAGCACACCCTTTGAAGTGTCACACTGTCCTCCCAGACCTGCAGAGCCCTTTCTTCTCTGGCCATTGCTGAGCAGTCTGGCTCCTGGAAAAGCCAGACAGATTGTTCTAAAGTCTGCATTTCTACTGGCTCTCTGTATCTAATAGGCTGTCACTCAAAACTCTGCCCCAGAAGCCAGGCAGTGCCTGGAGGAAGTGGGAGGGGACACCACATAGGGCAGTATCCACAGCTGGGCCTGTGCTTCCCCCAGGTTACAGGAAAGTCTAGACTGCCCTGAACTCTGGGCCCAAATTTCACTTTCAAGGAGCTCAGTGCCTTTAAACCTTTGAGTTACCTGGTGTCCCCAGGGCAGAGCCCTGTGGGCAAGGTCTCTAGATCCTATGTGATCCTCAGGCCAGCGCCACCCACATGGCATTGCTGTAAGGGTCTTCTCTCTTCACAGGATTGTCCACACTTGGGCCAAGAGGGCAGCTGCCAATATGGAATGCTATGGAAAGTGTCCTTCTCCCTCTGGGTTCCCACAGTTTGCCCTGAGGCCTGCAGGTCCGCAATTGGAATCCTTTTGGGGTAACCAGAAGGCCCTGTTACAATCAGCTATTGATTGGAGAAAGGGGCTGTGGCCTCCCCTATAGGAGGTGCTCCAGCTTCTCTGGGGTAACATTCAGCCACAACCTCTTCCCAAGGACCAATGATGGGCTTTTCCTCCTGTGATCAAAGCCATGGGCCCCAACCTCCTTCTTTACTGCCCTCCATCCCCCTCTCCTGCAAGGGGCTTCACACAGCACGTGTTTAGTTGGCCATTGTGGGAAAGACTGCTTCAGTGGAGTGTGGCTCCTAAGTGATTAAGTACAACTGGTGAATAGAGTATAAAACCTAAGGAGGACAGTTAGAGCCACAATGAAGAGAATTCTAGGTGCATGTCCATAATCTCTTATCTGAAATCCCAAAGCTCCAAAATCTAAAAAACAAAAACAAAACAAAACCTAAGAACAAAAAACAAAACAGGGGCGCCTGGGTGGCTCAGTCGTTAAGCGTCTGCCTTCGGCTCAGGTCATGATCCCAGGGTCCTGGGATCGAGCCCCGCATCGGGCTCCCTGCTCCGCGGGAAGCCTGCTTCTCCCTCTCCCACTCCCCCTGCTTGTGTTCCCTCTCTCGCTGTGTCTCTCTCTGTCAAATAAATAAATAAAATCTTTAAACAAAACAAAACAAAACAAAAACAAAAATCACCACATGTGTAACGTATTAGGCATCAAAGCCTATTAAAATGATGTGAAGCTATTCATGATTTCCCTCATTTTTGGTGGTTATCACTACATTTTTCTGCCAAATCAGTATTTACTTATGGAGTGCTGGCCCAGATCCTACTGAAGGTGGTAGCTAAATACATGGCATGTGACCCGTAGTATCTGGCTCCGAGGGTTCAGATAAAGGATTGGGAAAGCGTAGAGTATGCTATTACGAGCGAAGAATAAACTATAACAAGGTATGAATAGCTTTGCTCAGGAGACTATTTAGACTGTGTTGAGAAAGTAGGCTATGACTCAGACCTGCTGAATTCAAATCCTAGTTCCAACATTTACCAGCTGCATGACCTTGTAAACATTGCCTAATCTCTCCATACCTCCTGTTATGAACTGACTTGTTTCCACCCCAAAATTCCTATGTCGAGGCCCTAACTCCCAGCACCCCAGAATATGACTGTATGTAGAAAGAGGTAATTAAATTAAGGTGAGGTCATATGGGTGGTCTCTAATCCACCTGACTGGTGTCCCTATAAAAAGAGGGGGATTAAGACATACGTAAGACACTGGAGATGTATGTATACAAAGAAAAAGCCATCTGCAAGCCAAGGCAAGAGGCCTCAGGAGGAACCAAACTGACAGCCAGTGAGTTCCCTGACTGACACCTCGGTCTTGGACTTCCAACCTCCAAAAGCATGAGAAAAGAAGTTTCTGTTGCCTAAGCCACTCATAAGTTTCTGTTGTCTAAGCCCTTTTGTAAAGCAGCCCTAGCAGACTGACTAATACACCCCCTTTTGTGGATGATAATAATAGAACCTAACTATTAGGGTTGTTGTGAGGATTGAATGAGTAAGAATGTAAGAATAATGTCCAATGCCTGGCAGAGTAAGCACTCAATAAACATTAGCTATTATTATGTTGAAACAAAGATATGTCACATTTACTCATTCACTTATACCCCCCCAAAAAATATATATATATGAGCCCAGCCCATTTCTCTTCCCTGAACTGCAGACAAAAGGCCTACTCAGCATCTCTGTTTGGATGACTAAAGGGTACACTTCCCACAAGTCTGCTCCACCTCAATCTTCCCCATTGCAACCAGCCACTCCATCCTTCTGGTCTCTCAGGCCAAAACTTTTGGGTCATCCTCAACTCCTCTTTTTCTCACATTTCACATCCAATCTGTCCATAAACCCCATTGGCTGTGCCTTCAAAATGTATCCAGATTTTGGCACTTCTCACTACGTCACTGCTACCCCCCAAGCCACCATTATCCCTTGCCTGGATTGTTGCAAAAACCGGCCTCCCTGTTGCCTCTCTTGTCCCTTATAGTCTCTTCTCATCCCAGCAGCCAGAGCAATCCTGTTAACGCCCATACCAGATAGTGTCATTCCCCTGCTCAGAACCATCCAATTGTTTCCCATCTCACTCAAATTAAAAGCCAAAGTCTGCAGTGCCCTACAAGAGTGAGCCTAATTGACTCCTGATTACCCATAGATTTATCTCCTCCTCCTCTCCTCTTTCACTCTGCTCCAGCCAAATCAGCCTCCTTGCTGTTTTCTACCCTGTACTTCAAGAAAAACTAAAGGAAATTCTTCAGGCTGAAGAGAAATGATCTCAGATGGAAACTTAGAACTACTAGAAGGAATGACAAGCACTGGAAATGGTAAATATGTGGGTAAATAGAAAAGATTGTTTTCTTTATTTAAGAAGACAATTGACTATTTCTTTTAAAGATTTTATTTATTTATTTTGACAGAGAGAGACACAGCGAGAGAGGGAACACAAGCAGGGGGAGTGGGAGAGGAAGAAGCAGGCTTCCCGCCGAGCAGAGAGCCTGATGCAGGGCTCAATCCCAGGACCCTGGGCTCATGGCCTGAGCCAAAGGCAGACGCTTAACGACTGAGCCACCCAGGCACCCCGGCAACTGAGTATTTAAACCTAAGTAATGACCATGTATTATGGAGTTTTTTAAATATGCACAGAAGTAAAGTAGATGATAGTAATAGACAAAGGATGGGAAAGGGTGAATGGAAGTATAAGTTTCTCACATTATTTGTGAAGTGATATAATGTAGATCCAAAGTAGACTGTACGAAGTTAAAGATGCACATCGTAATCCATAGAGCAATCATTAAAGATAAAACAGACATCTAGCTACAAAGTGAAAGAGGCAACAAAATGGGATACTACCAAGTAATCAATCCAGAAGCAAGCATAAAAGGAGGAACAAAGAAACAATGAACATATGGGACCAGTAAAAATTCATAGCAAAATGGGAGACAGCTATCCACATGGCTTATTTCCTCACAACCTTTATGTCTTTACTGAAACATCACTTTCTTAGGGGACCTTCCCTGACTATCTTATTTTATTTTGTACCTTCTCTCCAGAGCAACTCCTACTTTCCTTTTTCGTGGCCTCAAGGCCATTGTCTATCCTTGCATGCCAGATCTGGGCTGTGCTTACTCTTCCCTGGCTTGAGCCTGGAAGGCCTTTGCCCAAACACTGCAGCTTGTCAAGAGCAGTAACAAAACCAAGTGCCAGATGCCTTATCACAGCCTTTTTATTTACTAAAAAGCCACAACTAGTGTGGAATGTGTAATGAAGGGTTCAGGTGTCACTGAGGACTTGACCATGCAGCCAGGGGAGCTGGAGAGTAAAAGAGGAGAAGGTGGATGATGGACAGAGCCTAGGAGAGAGAGGAGAAGGAGCTACCATCTCTATAAATTATTATCATAAACACTCTTCCGTGTACTGTGGTCCCCTACCTCTGGGGGCTGTTGGCCCCCCGTGTCACCTGTATCTCTCTCCTCCTCTGCCGGCCATCTATTAGAGGCAGAAGACAAGGTAACTGGAGCCAAAGAGGTTCCCAAGGCCACATGCAAGGCCCTGTCCTCCCTGGGCAATGGCAACTGAATATGAGCTGGGAGAAATGTGTGGAATCCACATAGTTCCCACCCTGAAGAGCTTATGGTTTAACTGGGACGGTAAAACAGACCCACAAAACATGTCATTTCAAAAGTGCATTGCCTCTAGCCATCCATACATATACACGCCCACCTCCTGGCTCAAGCCACCATTTCCAGAGTGCTGTGCTGGATGCCTAGGACAGTGCAGCTCACACCTTACTGAATTCCCTGGACTTCTTATTATAATGCAAACCACACTCTGATTAGCAAGGCTGCAGAAGATTCAAAGATGAAAAAGACAACGCTCCTGCCCTCACTTTACTTAAAATCCAGACAATATAGCATGAGAGAGAGGGAGAGAAGTGCTATAAGAGAAGCACAGCAAAAAGGACAGCAGAGCGATGATTTCCTTGGTTTCAGTCCAAAAGTGCAAGATTATGGTAGACGGCAAACCTCAAGCCACCAGACAGATTTAATGTCTAAGGGCATTTGGCAAGAGAGAGAGCTGGGGGTATGCAAAAACTTGGGGGAGTATGGATGAAACCAACTTCTGTATGACCCAGGTGAATATGCTGTTGGGGTCCTCACTTCTGTCCACTCTGATGGAAATTGCTGGACGGGAAGAGACCACCATCATGACATGGCCAGTGTGGATGTTTTCCCATAGGTAAAGAGGGCCCAGGATTCGCTGTGGGGAGCTTCCAGGAGAGGAGTGAGAAGTACATCAGAAGGAGGTTATGAGGACCCAGGAGTGGACCCTTCTTGTAAAGGGAGATGCAAGCAGAGAGGACAGGCAGCCAGAGAGACTATAACTCATTGTGGGTTGGTCCTGAATTCTTGTCATTTCTAAGCATGGAGCCCTGCTTGCTTCTTTCACATAGGGCCTGTTTCAAGAGGTGCAGATTTTGGTACAACCTTAAGTTTAATAGCCACCGTGGTGATGCAGGGCTAAGTCCACTGTCAGGCTCATCACTCAGGCTCATCTGTGCAGGGCAGGAACCATCATAGATAGAATCGTGGGATTTTAGGGGCGCCTGGGTGGCTCAGTTGGTTAAGCGACTGCCTTCGGCTCAGGTCATGATCCTGGAGTCCCGGGATCAAGTCCCGCATCGGGCTCCCTGCTCGGCGGGGAGTCTGCTTCTCCCTCTGACCCTCCTCCCTCTCATGCTCTCTGTCTCTCATTCTGTCTGTCTCAAATAAATAAATAAAATCTTTAAAAAATAAAAAAATAAAAAAAGAATCGTGGGATTTTAGAGCTGGAAGTTCCTTCCTCAGGCCCAATACCTTCCCTTTAACACCAAACTCACAACTAGGCCAAGTACTTTCTGGAATAGTCCATGGTTCTTCCCTTTCCCTGGAGCTGAGATTCCCCCCATGAAGATGGCTCCACAGTTCTCATAGAATCCCCCCTGGGCCCCTCAGCAAAGCGTGAGGAATGAAGAGAAAACAGGCCCGTCCTCTGCACAGGGTGGAGGGTCAGGGGGGAGGAGGGCTCGTTTGTCAGCTTTGGAACCATCATCAGGGGCCAGTTGGCAGGACTGCATGCTTGGTGATTCAGCCCCAAGAGGCGGAACAAGCAGGAAGGCCCACCACTTGGCTGCTGACAACAGTGGCAGTTAACCTTGACTGTTAACACAGCAGGATGGAGGGCCAGTGTTGGGGGTGGGGGGGTCTGATTGATACCACGCCCAAAGTTAGGAAGGCTGTGCCCAGATTTGCCTAGGACAGTCCTAGCACATAATACATGACTGCTATGTGAGCAAAATTATTAAAAGAACCCCTTTCGGGGCACCTGGGTGGCTCAGTTGGTTAAGCGACTGTCTTCGGCTCAGGTCATGATCCTGGAGTCCCAGGATCGAGTCCCGCATCGGGCTCCCTGCTCAGCAGGGAGTCTGCTTCTCCCTCTGACCCTCCCCCTTCTCATGCTCTCTCTCTATCTCATTCTCTCTCAAATAAATAAATAAAATCTTTAAAAAAAAAAAAGAACCCCTTTCACTACCCATCGTGACTACTGTTTTAGACACCAATTTCTGTGGTCACCTGGTACAGCTCCTAGTCTCTGACGGCAAAGGCTGAAGGGTGGGGTTCCTGAGCCCCTGCCCTGACCCCACGGGGCCTTCCTTCTCTGCCCCTGCACCACCCTGATTGTTCTGGACACACCACTAGTACCCAGCACTGGAAGGAGTAGGGGTCTGGGCTTGGGACTCTGTGGGGAGCCTGGGAGGCTCAGCCTGGCCTCCAGGCAGCTCCAGAAGGGTAGAGAGAGGGCCGGGAAGCACTCTGGGGCTGATCCAAGGTGGAAGACAACACCAAGCCCCAGCCAGGCCTGTCCCAAAGCAGACTCAAAGCCGCTTGCTGGGGAGGAGCCGGGCTTGGGACAGGGCACACACTTCCTGGATAGTTGCAGCATGGTATTAGACTTTCCCCTCCTGCGTGGGCTAGGGAGACAGCAGGGACTGTATAGTGGAGAAACCAGGAAGCCAGGACACTACACCAAGGCAAGGTGATTCATTAATGATAATTAAAACTACAACCACACTACTCAGTGACTACTTGTATCATTGTAGGTTGACTTCTTCTTATAGCACAATTCAGCTATAGTCCTCTGAGGATGTCACTTTCCAAGGAATGACAGGCCAGACTTGCCTTCCCGTGGGGCCCGGGCTGGACCTTTGCCTCTGAAGGAGCCATATTATTCTCCTTCCATGGCGGCTGATGGGGACCCTGATTCAACTCTCTCTTCCCTTTCTCCACTATCACATGCTCTTCCCCAAGGTAGGAGGCAAAATCCATCCAAGCCCCAAATATTGCTGGAGCCCAGGTGTCCAGAGGGATCAGAGAGGGACTTCTCTACAGCAGGTGTGGTGGAGCCGGAGATAACAGGGTTAGGATTAGCTAAGGGGCTGAGGCCTGGGGCTGGCATCTCTGCTCGGCCCAAGGGCCCTTCACTTGCCCGGGCCCCACTCCTGGCAAATGATTAACCAGAGGGCCGAGCGGCCAAGCCCCCTGATGGCTGTGCCCCTGAGAACTCTGTGGCACAGAGCCACCATGCCTACCCGCAGGCAGGCATTTAAGAGAGCAAGAGCCTCTATCTTGTTCAAACCGTGCTTATTTTGACTATCTGTCACCCACAACCAAACCTAATCCCAGCTGATAGAAGTATGTTAAGACTTCTTGTTCACACTCCACTTCTTTCCAAAAATAATTTGAGGGGTGCCTGGGTGGCTCAGCTGTTAAACGTCTGCCTTTGGCTCAGGTCATGATCCCAGGTTCCTGGGATCAAGCCCCGCATCGGGATCCCTGCTCCTCGGGAAGCCTGCTTCTCCCTCTCCCACGCCCCCTGCTTGTGTTCTCTCTTGCTGTGTCTCTCTGTGTCAAATAAATAAATAAAATCTTAAATAATAATAATAATAATAATTTGAGACAACTTACGGTCAATGACAAATAAATGATAGAAGCATGCAAGCAAGGATAAAGAAATCAGAGGCATATCATAAAAATGGGGTGACAGTTTTTTCCAGAAAATGTGCGTTGAAGGAAATTATTGTAGCTGCATGCAACATTTCACATCTAACTTCCCGGCCACCAAGTCAAATAAGGGCTACCTGGTGACTTAATGTACCTCTCATTATTAGTGTGGGTGGTCAGGAGAAGGCTCTACCAGGGCTACCACTGGCAGCTTACAAAGCAAACTCTTTGTTTTCAATAGCATTATCCCACAATGAGGGAGTAAATCACAAACCCGCATTAGAGGGGCACCTGGCTGGCTCAGTTGGTAGAGCATTCAACTCTTGATTTCCAGGTTGTGAGTTTGAGCCCCATGCTGGGTGCTTAAAAATAAAATCGTAGGGCACCTGGGTGGCTCAGTCAGTTAAGCGGCTAACTTGCTTTCAGTTCATGTCGTGATCTCAGGGTAGTGGGATCAAGCCACAGCGGGCTCTGCACTCAGCAGGGAGTCTGCTTGTCTCTCTCCCTCTCCCTCTGCCCCTCCTTTTGCTCACACACACTCTCTTTCTCAAATAAATAAATAAATAAATAAATAAATAAATAAATAAATAAATCTTTAAAAAATAAAATAAAATGGAAAAATTGGAAAAAACCCCAAACAAACCTGCATTGGATGACATGTTCCATATGGCCCACTTGCCCCATCTCATTCTCTCTCTACTCTTTTCCCGCTAGTGTCCTAGAGGGCTTGTAGCCACCAGTGCTCTTGCCCTCTGCCTGCCAGTTGGTTTGGCTATTGGGAGGCCCGAGTTAGGGGGTCATGAGATGGGAAGAGAGAGATGGTGGAGTATTTATTCTTCACTGGTGTCATACTTGTCAGTGGCTGTGTCCTTCTCTCTTCAGCCACATCTCCTGTCAGGCTCTCTCATTGTTGTAATTCTCGATGGGTTCCAGGAACAACTCCAACCCTTACCCCATCAGAAGGAGGGGTAACAGCTTCCCACTATTGCTAGTCTCTGAGTACTTCACCATCCTTTATTGGTCCCCTTTAATCCTGTCCCTGCCATTGTAAATTATCCCTCTGTTAAGTCTCACTTACAGTGTGTCACTGGTTCTTGCTAGGACCCCAACTGATTAACAGATGATATCTCTGTTAGGAATGAATTTTGCTTCAAGTAACAGAAAGCCTGACAAACAGTGGCTTAAACAAGACAGGGTAATTTTTTTCACATAATGAGAAGTCCGGGGGTAGCCGTTCCAGGTTGGTGAGACCATATTTTTTTTCTTTTTTAATGAAACCATCCATTTTCCTTTATTTAACCTCCCCAAAGCAAAAACAAAACAAAACAGTGTGTTCTTTACATTTTTCTTAAGTCAAACCAAGCTGTTAACAGGGTGAAGAGTCAATATACAAAGTATTCAATGAAAATTATACGAAGCCACTCTAAAAATATCACTAGTGCAAATCCATTTGTGATTCACATTCTTGAGACCAAATAACTGGTGAAACTCAACGATCAGCTCTTCATTCACCTTCAGCTTCCTGGCAACCATGGTAAGGTTAGAATTTTGGGGAGCTGGCTGATGATCATGAGATGTGATAATATGGTGGATTTTTTTTTTTTTTTTTTTTTGGAATGGCATATTCATCAGCTTCCCCTTGATGACTGCTTTTCCTTAGAACTATTTTCCCTCCCAGGAAAAACTGCATGATGCTGTCACACAGCCAGGCTCTTCCTGCCTTTCCATTCTGCTTTCCCTTAGCATATTGGCTCTTATCGTCCTGCTGTCACTTCATGGTCAAAAGAGGCTGCCCAGATCCAGACATCACATCTATCTCCAAGTTAGGAAGCAGGGCAGAAGGGCCAGGCCAACTGTGCCTCTACCACCTCTATCCTCTCTAGACTTCTGTTTGGGTCACAACTGGATCAAATGGCCACTCTCAGATGCAAGGGAAGTGAGAGACTGGGGAAAGGAATTGTCATGACTGGGTTGAGAAAATTGTGAGCCACTGCTTGGGGCAGGGCACATCATCATCACAGGAAATGATCTTGTTAGCAAGGGAGAGCAGGAGGATTGGTGTTGGGTAAGCCATGAATACGATCGCTGCCATGAAGTTAACTTGGCCTGGGATGCCCATGGGCCCAAGGTGACTGTGAACAGGTAACTGAGACAAGCTGGCCCACAGTAGTGTCTGCAGTTAAAGGTGAGAATGGGGATGGAAAGGAGTTAAAAACCCACTGTCCCTAATACGGCCTGGGGCCCCATTTCCCCCTTTGGTGTCATGGGGAGAAACCCTAGACACAGTCAGAAAACTGCTTTGGAAAGTTCTCCACAGCTGCCTCAAAGCTTCTCCCCGCCTCCATGTGGCCAAGCTGCACACGATACTTCTGTGGAAGTACGACCCCATCATACGTACTGCAGTTTTCTTTCCCGCCTGGCTGTCTTCACCCACTCAACAGGGGATGACTTGGGATGAGAATCTCATCTTATTTGTGACCCCACTGCCCAGTTAGTACCTGGCATGCAATAGCAAACGCTCCATAAAGCTTTGTTGGCTGAGTGACTAAGTGACGGACTAAAATAGAGGAGTGGGAGTGGGGTGGTGCTCTCAGTCTTTCCCCCAGGACGCCGTGTGACCTTGGGCAAAGAAGTTCTCTGAACCTTGGTTCCTGGCTTGTCACCTGAGGAGCTGCACTGGAAGATCTCCAAGACCTCTTCTCATTCTGACATTCGGTGATTCTTAACTCGCACCACAGACGAAGGAACACCTCTGGACTTATTTCTTTGGATCAACACATTAGCTGTCTAGATATCTCCCATCAAAATGCAAAGACACCACAGGTGGAGGTTATCATAATAAAAAGCCCACTGGCATTACTGAGGAAAATTCTCTGGTGTTTACGATTAGCCACCCTCAGAAAAAAGTGTCTGGGGAAGGGGCACACAGGAGAGGTAAGTTTTGACATGGATAGGAAAGAAAGTCTGAAACCAAGTATACTGTCCAGGTCCTCTGGGACAGTTGAGATTCTGTGAGAAATAGCGAGGGGGCAAGGAGCCTGGATAACTGGAATAGAGGGGACATAGAGACAGTGGGGAATTGTGGGGACACAGAAAGCCACCAGAGAAATCATCAGTTGTTCCTGTGTGTCTAGCAGAATAGTTGAGCACAAGGAGCCAGGCTGTGGATCACAGAGGGACAGAGGGGCAGGGATGGGGCCAACATCCTGGCTAGCGGCCTGATGGGAGGTCCCTCTGGGCAGCAGCTTGTCAAGATGCTGCCCAGAGCCATTGGCCTTCTGCTGTGACACTCCAGGGGGTGGTCCTCAGGGTCCTTGCAAGGCTGAAGCTGAACAGAAGAGGAAAGACCCTGTCCTCCATGCTTTCCAGATCCCCCCCTCCACTAGGACTGTGCACAGAGTCAGAGCCAAGGCAAGTGGCATTCTTCCCAGGGCACATACTTTTGTCTTTTTGCATCACCTGTCATGTTCTCTCCCCCTCACAGATATTTTTGCTCTAAGTACAATGGCATTACTTTATTATTAGTCACTCACCCTAAGTGATTCACTTTTTCTTTCTTTTTTTTAACCCCAGGTACATTGGATTAATCTCAGTCCTTGGTCTATAGCCCTCTCTCTTCTTTGATCCAGGCATGGCCCACCTTTGTGGTTATTTGTGTTTAGTTAATTATTTATTTCAAAACAATATAAAAAGCACCCATGAACACCCAGGGCTAGAACTAAAATATGGACAGACTCATATCTACCTATGAGTTCCTCCTATGTCCTATCCCTCTCCCTGCCATCCCACTACCCACCCTTGATTTTCTAAAATTTGATCTCCAAGGCTTATAAAGTATCACAACCACTACCAGAGTTTATTCTCTGGGAGCACATCCAGTCCTTCTGATTTCTAACTGGCTGGATACGTTCACGCTCAGAGAGGCCTGAGCTTCAGGCAATGACATGTGTTCATGGCAATGTGGCCAGGGTCACCCACTTGCAGTGAAGTCACACGGCACACACATATATTTCACATTGTTTTAAAATTTTATCTAAGCCAGTGTTTCTCAACCCTGGCACTACTGACCCTTTGGGCTGGATCCTTCCTTGTCGTGAGTGGCTGTCCTGTCTGCCGTAGGATGTCTAACAGTGTACCTCTACCCACCAGATGCCAGGAGCAGCCCTGTCCCTGCCCCCTCCCCCCAGTTGTGACAGTCAAAAATGTCTCCTGGGGAGGAGACAAAAACCACTCCTGCTTGAAAGCCACCAATCTGAGCAAATATTTGGCAATATCCAGTCGAACCAATTCTGCAGTTCAAATGACCTAAAGGAACACCCATGCATGTACATCTGTGCCGTCCGCCTCACGAGACACAGTGTGGTCCTGAAGCAGCAACCTGCACACCTGGGAGCTCATCAGAAATGCAGAATCTCAGGCCCCACCCCAGTCCTGCTGAATTGGGATCTGCATTTCAAAAAGATCCCCAGGCGATTCATGAAGTTTGAGAAGCTCTGCTGCAGAGATTACACAAATTCTGCTTCTCTGAATAAAGTGGGCCCAGACACAGCGTTCCTCAGCGGGGGAAGTTACTGCCATTTTGGGTGGGACAATCCCACTGTTGTGTGGGGTTGTCCTTCGCTTTGCAGGACATCCCTGTCCCATCCCTATTAAATGCCCACAGCGGGGCGCCTGGGTGGCTCAGTTGGTTAAGTGACTGCCTTTGGCTCGGGTCATGATCCTGGAGTCCCTGGATTGAGTCCCGCATCGGGCTCCCTGCTCAGCAGGGAGTCTGCTTCTCCCTCTGACCCTTCCCCTCTCATGCTCTCTGTCTCTCATTCTCTCTCTCTCTCTCTCTCTCAAAAAAAAAAAAAAAATGCCCACAGCGCTCGCTCCCCAGTCCCCAAGAGAGAGCACTTTGTCTGACAGTAGGGCTGCCTCAGTCTGCAGACACGTCCAGGAGGCAAGGAAAGATGCAGAAGTGAAAACAGCCTCGTGCCCTTCATCACATCCTCCAGGTGGGAGGGCTATGGTGCCAAGGGATGAGCACTGGTCCCCTGGGGCCAACGGGAATGCGTCAGAGCTGGGCACAGCAAGGGGAGCAGGGAGCCCTCTGGGAGAGACAGGAGCTGTGACCTGCCGCCCAACCAGTTAGACCAGCTGGGGCAGTTCCCCCTGGTCCTGGCAGCCTTGATGGATGGCCTCATCAGGATAAAGCAAATGAGTGAAAACAGCTTGGCATCTGAGAGGTGTGTCTGAGGTGTGGAAGGGAACGCATCCAGGTGGGACAGGGGAGGTACCCATTCTGTGCCCTGTCCCTTTCTCACCTGGGACAATCTTCAGGCTTTCCCCCAGCCAAGAAGATAGGTGGCTCCATGCATAGCTGGGAAACTTGAGAACCCGCGGGGGTGAGACCCAGCTTCCAGGCTGCAGCTGGACACCACCCTACACTGGGAGCAGAAGGAGCTGAGCTTGCCCTCCAACCTTTCTGTTGGCCAGGCACAGCAAGTCTGGGGCCTCCCTGGCCAGATCCCCCCACACCGACCCCAAGCTTCCACCATTATGATTCCCTGCAGCCCCACAGACCCCTAGAACACTTACTCTCTTGCCAACCTGTGTTAGACGTGTGGTTCCTTCTGGCTAGAAAGCCCTTCCTTTCCTTCGAATAACTCCTAGGCATTTTCCGAGACCCCTCTTGGGAGCAACAGTGTCACGCACTCACTATTCTCTTTTCTTCATTTCTGTCAGTCACTCAGTGAACTGGTGCTTATTGAGCACCTGCCTTGGGCCAGGTCCTGAGGATCTGATGAGCAGTGAGAGCTGCCACATCCCCCCTTGTGGCTCTTACCCATTCTTGGCGGGGGCGCTCAGGAGAGCGGTGGGGGGCAGAGCCTTTGGGTGCTGCGAGGAGCCAGCAGATCCAATCTCTTCGTTTGCAGTTGTGGAGGAAACGGCAGCCCATAGATTGGAGGGATAAACCTCTCTCAGACCTGTCTGGGTGGTGGGGTCTGCCCCACGACAGCCCCGTGGCTAATGCTGTCCACTGCCTGTCTGGCCCTGGCAAACATTCCCCGCCCCCCTCCGCCGGCAGAAGCCAGCCTCTCAAATGCCACCGCTCCCCTGGTGAAAACACAGGGACTGCAGCTAGCCTGGCTCCCTGTCCCTGCTTTCAGGATGCCCACTGCCTTCCCTAACTCCTCCCAGGGGGCCTGGATGGAAACTCAGAAACAGGATCAGGTCAATCCACTTCTGTCTTTCGGCTCTTAGGGGAAGATGTTTTTCTCACTTTGCCTGTCTCTGGACTCTCTTCTCCCTGCTTCAGTTTGGGAGCCTGTGTTGGAAGAAAGGCATTCAAACTTCCTAGAGGCAATGCTTCCCGAAGACCTCTGTGGGAGAAGGGAAGCTTGTGTAGTTCTGTCCTGGCTCAAGAGACTGGGGTTCACATCACTGGCAAGTTCAAGCCCAGCAGTGAGCCTCAGATTCTGAAATGAGAAGAATTCCTCTAATGTTGCTCGAGAAGGTTCCCAAATTTAGGTCTCCTATTGGCCCTCAGACTCAGAATTGTTTTAAGAAAGGAAGACTGTTGGCCAATCCTGGGGAGGACCCACACCTTCAGACAGGGGGAAAAAAAAGCTGGAAGGGAGGAGGGTAGAGTTGGAACAGAGGCCAAATAGCTTCTCACCTCACTTAACTCTTCTCTGAATCATCCCACTTTAGCCACGGTCAACTTCTCACGGTGTGATCCAAACAGCTCCATGTTGGCTCCCACATCCAGCCAAACTAAGTTGTTTCCCAACATCCCATCCTCTTCCAGCCTGTGGTCCCCTGACCTCTGGCCTTTCCTTGGAAGAGCCATGCAGAGCCCAAGAATGCCTCCCATGGCTGGGCCTCTCAGAATGTCAGAAGTGAACTTTCTACAGTCTGCACCAGGCCCCGGGAGACAACATCTGGGAGGGGTAACAAGGAAGCCTGAGTGGCAGAGAAGCATTGGGAGCACCAACGTACCCACCCCCAGCCACGCCATCCTCCTGCCAGCTTCCCCACATTGCGTGGCTCTGCCAAGAACCATCCCAACTGTTGTTCACCTATCATGGGATCACCACCCCCTCACATAAGGATAGACAGGCCTCACTGCTGTGGAGCTACATGAACACAAGTGAGGAAGACTCCACTAGCTCCTCCATAAAATCCGCTAGGCCCAGGGCCACAGGGGGCAGACACAGTGCTTTCCGTGACTTAGAAAAAGGAGGCCCCTCTGAGCAGAAGAACTTTTAGAAGTGCCTCCTCTGAGTGAGCAAAGCAGGAAAAAGTGTCCCATCTGTGCCTCTGGATGGGTGCTCTTGGGCATGGCATAATTTGTACACCTAAGTATGTGGTCCGGATTCAGCCCCCCTTTCACAGCCTCCCCTAGGTGGTCTGGTTATCTTCCAGAGCTCTTGGGCTCATCAACGAGTCATCCCCGCAGTTACTGCCCAGCATCTGCCACGCTCTTCCTTTCCTGCTTCAGTTCCCTGGTTGATGGCTCTACCTCTGAGGCCACTGGAGGATATTTCACCTCTGCTGGAGCCTGCTGGGAGGGTGCTGATGTCCAGACACGGAGTAGCCCCTCAGTGCTCTCCCAGGCCTTCCTGGAGCACAAAACTCTGATCAGGATAATGGCAGGGCAAAACAGCCCAAACGTGTACTTCCTATTAGCTACATAGTTTATTGAGCACCGCATCTTACCCCATTTCTCAACAGCCCTGCCGTATGATTGCTCCAGTTCTCAGCTTGTGGTCCATTCCGACCTTTTGTTGTTGTTGTTGTTGTTGTTGTTTTCTGCCAGTTGAAGAAAAGTTGATACCTGGTATTGCCTTGTTCAGCATGTATATTTTTTGCATATATCAGTATGGAAACTCTGGGTCAGGCAATTTCCAATGGTTTGAGAAGACCCATGAAAAGTAGGGTAGGTCTGCAGAAAAGCAGAAACATAGT
This sequence comes from Mirounga angustirostris, assembly GCF_029215605.1. Taxonomy (NCBI): domain Eukaryota; kingdom Metazoa; phylum Chordata; class Mammalia; order Carnivora; family Phocidae; genus Mirounga; species Mirounga angustirostris. The sequence goes on along the minus strand of NW_026991717.1, from coordinate 63,070,578 downwards.
TCAGAAAAGAGTTTCCATGGAATCGAAGAGAGAGAAGCCCAGCTCCTTGGAGCATTCCCTAATCCCCTGTCAGCAACAGCTACTGTGAGATGCAACTGGGTAGCTGCCAGTAGTCCCCAGCCCTGGGCTAACGCATCTTTTCACCCTTCACCTCCCTTCCTCCTGCAAACACAAGATGGTTTGGATTATTATGCTTCCTTCTCATTGGTTCTTCTACCTCAAGACACCTCATCACTGGTAAAGACAAGATGCAGCTCCTGCCCTGATTGGCTGATCTGTTGCTGGGGTAAAGGCCAGCAGGGTGATTCTGCTTTCCCAGATGTGGTCTCCTTCAGGACCTAAAGATACACACCCCCATTCAGTCTCTCTTGACCTTCCTCCCACCCCCAGACAGTCCCTCCTTCCTCTTATGGTTACACAGTAAACAATCAGGCCATCCAAGGGTTCCCTGGGGAGACCCAGAGGTTTTCATCTTTGCAGTGGTTAGCCTGCTAAAGTAGGATTTCATATAATCCACGAAGGCAAAATTGGGGGAAATCAACCTTTGATAATCAAGAACACACACATCTCCACAAGACCAAGCGAGAGGTCATAGATTTTCTGACAACTAAATCCCTCTAACAGCCACTAATGCAGATTAAGTATGGCTTTGCATGTAAAGCAAATGTGTAAAAACGCAGGGTTTGCTAGTCCCCAACTGCTACCAGTGGCCACTGTGCCTGAAATTCCACCATTAAGGTTTATTCCTTTATGAATTTTCTTCTCCTGGGGCTGACTGTTAAAATACAAAGAGCCCTGGGCGCCTGGGTGGCTCAGTTGGTTAAGCAACTGCCTTCGGCTCAGGTCATGATCCTGGAGTCCCGCAGGATTGAGTCCCGCATCGGACTCCCTGCTCAGCGGGGAGTCTGCTTCTCCCTCTGATCCTCCCCCTCTCATGTTCTCTGTCTCCCATTCTCTCTCTCAGATAAATAAATTAAAAAAAAAATCTTTAAAAAAAAAAATACAAAGAGCCCAAAGTCTGTTCTGAAAGATATGCGAAAAGCTTGGCCAAATGAGTTCAGAGACACCAAGATGTTTTAGCAACCCCCGCGATAGGTGGAATCGTGGCCCCTAAAGATGTCCATGTCCTAATCCATGGAACCTGTGGCAAAAGGGACTTGGCAGATGTGATTAACAGTCAGGACTTTGAGATAGAAAGGTTAGCCTGGATTATCTGGATGGGTCCAATATAATTACATGAGCCCTTAAAAGCAGAGAGATTTTCCTGACTATGGTCAGAGAAAGAGACATGGTAATACAGAAACCAAATCAGACAGATGCGTGTTGCTGGCTTTGAAGATGTCGGAAGGGGGCCACCAGCGAAGGAATACTTGTGAATGCCTCTAAAAATTGGAAAAAAGGAAACAAATTCTCCCAAAGGGCTTCCAGAAACACAGTCCAGCAGCACCTTGTTTAACCCAGTGAGGCTCGAGGCAAACTTCTGACATGTCAAATTGTAAGATTATAAATCTGTGTTGTTTTAAGCTACTAAGTTTATGGTATTTTGTTGCAGCAGCAATAGAAAACTAAAAGGGAAGGGGTACCTTCCCTTAGAGATTCAAAGTGCACGTTGGCATATTAAAGGCTCGAGGGAGCCTTTCAGTAAAGATACCCATGTAAGTCAGCATTTCAGAAACTTATTTGAAAACCACACCTTTTATTCCCCTGTAACATCTGCTAACATCTTAGAACATGATATGGAAAATACTGCAGTAAAGCATTAACTGCTATTAACATCTCAGTGTGACTTAGTTCCTGTTTTCAATGTGATAGCTAGGTGAGAGAGAACAGCACACAGGACAGGCAAGTTTTAGTGGGCCGACACGGAGGTCTAAAGGGCTGAGCTCTGGGTACAGGAAGTCAGTGGAGAGAGTGGGGAATGAAGAGGAAGTGGACACATACTAGAGAGAAACTTCAGCTGCGACTCAGCCTGTGTTGCTCAATAGTTTGTGCCAAACCTCCCCTACCTTTCAGGTTGGCCATCTTCTCTACAAAATTTGCCCTGACCTCCTCCTCTCCCCCACGCCTGGGCTGGAAGGTCCTCCATGTGCCTCCATGGCCTCTTGTGTTTATTTACCTCTGGTTGTGGCAGCAATGTAGTGAAATTACCTGTTTATTTGTCTGTCTCTCCCACTAGCCTGAAGTTGCTAGAGGACAAGAGCTGTGTCTGGTTCACTGTTCACATCTTCTGTGTCCCACCATGCCCGGCACATTGAAGGACTCAGGCTGAGCCTCTGTCTTACCCTCCTTGGACCAGAAATGTGTATGAGCTTAATCCTGACTTTCTTCACGATCAGTGAGTGCTGTTGAGGGACATATCAACACTCAGCCACAGTCCAGCCCAACAAGAACTCGCCTTCCCAGTAAGACCATACAGCACATTCTGTCATACCTTTTTTTAAAAAAAAACCTGTCTCCCTTCTCTGGTGAAACAAGCAGAGTTTAGCCTGAAAGTGTTCCATGTTGTACCACAATTTATGGAGCTTCTGACTAGGTTATGAGCAAAACAGATCAAAAGAGCAAACGTTACATCTTCCAAGATGGTTTATAGGAAGCAAACGGAATTAAGGAGTTGTGGAAGTGAACAGGACACTCTGGGAAAAGGAAATGAGGGGCTAGGTCAGTACTGGTGTGAGGTGAGAGATAAAATGAGCCAAAGAGAGAATCCCATATATCACCTCTCCCATAATCCAGGAAGTCTTTTTGGATGTAAAACACTTAGAAGTAAAGAGAAACCAAAATTTCCTGTAGGGAACCACCCCTTCCCCTCTCTCCTCCCAAGATGAAACACATGATCTGGGCTTGAACAATTAGAGCCCTGAATCTGCTAGTTCCAAAGATGGGGGCGGGGGGGGGGGGTAGGGGGGCATGGCAAATGAGATTGACTTCTGAGTCTGAACTTGAACCTGGAAAGACAAAGTCCTATAGCTGTTATTCAACGGAGAATGACAATAAACTAACATAAAGAAGAGCACAGGTGAGAAATGGAGAGGGTCCCAGTCCTGGTGACACCACATGAGTCCTGGGTTAAGTGTCATCTGAAGTCTTTCATATATGAGCCAATAAACTCCCTTTTCTGAGGAAGTCAGTTTGGGTTGGATTCCCATTCCATTGCAATCAAGAGTCCTGATGATGTGGAAGAAAGAAGAGCTTACATAGTATGAGAAAATGGTGGAGGGGCACCCAGCTGGTTCAGTCAGTAGAGCCTGCAACTCTTGATATCGGGGTTGTAAGTTCGAGCCCCATGTTGGGTGTAGAGATTACTTAAAAATAAAATCTTTAAAAAAATGGTGGAGAAATCTGAGAACCAAGAGGCAAGGAGCAGTGAACACCTACTCCCAGCTCCCCTCTCTGGGAACTGCCACCTCTCACCACCCTCAAGTTCACAGGAGGATGACTCCCTCGTACCTGGGTTTGTTCAAAAGCCCCTGCTCCCCTGGCCACAACTGAGCCCACCATATTTTCTTCCTCAGGAAACTGGAACGGGGACTAAGAGTCCAGTGCCAGTGGAGGCTGCTGCCCTGAAGAGGAAAAGACGCCAAACCTTGGGAGATGAGACATAGCTGTATTTTCTGCCTGTGGACTGTGCAGTAGAGATGAGAAATTTGAAGGTCAGAGAGACTATATGGCTTTGCCTAAGGATGCACACTTGTTACGATTTTCACAGAACTAGAGTCCAGCTTTTCTGAATTCAAAATTAGACAGGAAACAGCTGGGTCAGGGTGCCCTAAGAACTCTAGACGTGGGAGCAACTTGAATCAGACAGCAAGGGGTGATCTCAGCCTGGCCAGCCACCCAAGAAGTTTCAAGCCAAGGGCAAGCACTCAAAGGTATCTCTCTATGCTCAAAACATCAAAGAAATTCTGGTGCTTGAAATATCCCTCGATGGGCTCAGAGACTTGCTTTAGAGCACTTGCAGAGAATTTACACTGCCTCAACCTGCGCCTACTGAGCGGCCACGGACTCCCCGGAAACTACAACTCCCATTATGCATCGCGACTGCGTGGACTAAACCTGGGATAAACTACAAGCCCCAGAATTCCTTGGCGGAGAGAGGGAGATACGCGAGTACGAAGGGGCGGAGGGGCGTATTCACGTCGGCCGCGCGGGACCGTTAAATTTGAAATTTGGAGGGTTCGAGGTGGCTGGTTTGCCGAGGAGGCAGGGGCAAACTTTTGTCCCTCTGGTCGCTTCGTTACCTCGAAGGGCAAGTTGCAGAAGGAAGCCCAGGCGGTCTGCGGCCCTGAAGAAAGGCCTGCGGCAGGACGAGGGCCTGAACCGGGAATGCAGGATGGCGGCGATGAAGAAGGAAGGGGGTGCCCTGAGGTAGGTACCCGAGAAAGGTTGCCGGGAGCTCTGCCTGCGAGACCCGATGGTGTAGCCGGTGACAGAGGCTCCGCTCAGAGCTGTCCAGAGGAACACGGTCGGGAGAAGAGCGGCCCGGCTGGAGCCTCCTTCCTGCTGGAGTTGGGCGCAAGGGTCGGAGGTGAAGACGGGGTTAGTTAGCATCGACCTCGGTGGGGTGAGGGCACGTGAGAACCCTGCTGCACCCAGCTTCAAAGCAAAGGAGTCTGTGCGACCCCAATGGCACAAAGAATTTGGAATTTATAGTGTGGTCTGTGTATCTCCGCTCAGCCATTTGCTGGCTCTTTGACCTTGGACTCATCTTAGTACGGAAAATGCTGGTGGGGGGTGGGTGGCGTAACTGGGTGACGGGCTTTAAGGAGAGCACTTGATTTAATGAGCACTGACTGGGTGTTACATGCAACTGATGAGTCAGTGAATTCTACCTCTAAAACTAATAATACAGTATATGTTAATTAAATTGAATTTAAATAAAAAAGGATAGCAGAGATATAATAAATTGCTACTTAAATTGAAATCATACTGTAATCTTGTAAATAAAATCACAGTTGTCTTTTTTTTTTAAATACTGAAAATGCTGATGAATTCAAAGTATGTGTAAAGTAACTGCTTCCAAATAAGTGCCAAACAAATGGTAGGTGCTTCCATGTCAATGGCATACTTAGAAATATAAAAAGCCCTTCTCTGCATGCTTGCTGCTTTTCCTTATATAAATACATATCAGTTCTTCTAGGTTGGAATTCTGAATGCATTTTATTTTTTTTTAAGATTTTATTTATTTATTTGAGAGAGAATGTGAAAGAGAGAGAGCATGAGCAGGGGTAGGGGTAGAGGGACAAGCAGACTCCCTGCTGAGTGGGGAGCCCTTGGGGGGGGCGGCCCCATCCCAAGACCCTGAGATCATGACCTGAGCCAAGTCAGATGCTTAACCTGCTGAGCTACCCAGGCACCCCAAGCTACGCATTTTCATTATGGGGTGCACAATACTTAGATAAATGCCGTGTGGAGAACTCTTTAACTCGTGCAACAAATATTTATTGACTACCTCCTAAGCACTAAATATGGCAAATAAACAAAAGACACAAAAATCCCTGCCCTTGTGCAATTTAGTTTCTGGGGTGGGATGAGGGTGGGGGCAGCAGACAATAAACAAGAAAAATAAACTAAAAGCTAGATGGTCAGTATGAAAAGAACTAAAACGATGGGGAGCAGGGGCACTGGTGCAATTTTAGACAGTTTTGAACAGGGGGCCTCACTGAGAAGGTGTCATCTGGGTCAAGACTTGAAGGAAACTGCCCCGTGTTGGGTTCCCTGCTCAGTATAGAGTCTGCTTCTCCCTCTCCCTCTGCCGCTTCCCCTGCTTCTGCTCTCTCTCTCTCTCTCTCAAATAAATAAATAAATAAAATCTTTAAAAAAAAAAAAAAGACTTGAAGGAAACTTAAGAGCTAGTCAAGCACGTATCTGGGGGAAGTACAGAAATTTGGAGGGTTAGGGTTAGGGGAGGGAGCTGCACCTGGCAAGTAGCTGGAGCCAAGTGAACCAGAAGAGTAAAAGGAAATGAAGGATGAGGTAAAGGCAAGGATGTGAAGATTGTAAAGACTTGGTTTTTATTCTGGTTCAAAAGTCAGTGGAAGGTTTTGAGCAGAGGAAAGACAGGATCTGGTATGAGTTTCAATAGGATCATTGGCTGCAGTGTTGAAAAGACTAAGGCAGAAAAGGATGAAAGCAGGGAGACCAGTTATGAGGTTATTAAAATAATCCAGGCAAGAGAAGATATTAGCTTGAGCCAGGCTAGAAACAGTGGAGAAGATAAGAGGTTGATTTCTGAATCTATTTCGAAGGTAGAGCTAGTAGGATTTGCCAGTAACTGGAGGTGGGGGATAATGAGAGGGGTGTCAGGGTTGGCACTGTGATTTGGGCTTGAGCAACTGGAAACTAAACGAGATGATGCATTTAGTGGTAAGCAACTGGAAAAATGAAAGTGCCATTTATTTGAGATGAAGGAAGACTGTGGGAGGAGCAGGTCTGGAAGGAAGCAAGAGGAGCAAGGAGGGAGGGGAGCAGTCCCAGCTCAGTTTGGGACATTAGCTGAGGTAGTTTAATTGCTATTTCAAGATCAAGAGAAGACATTCAGATGAACTCCGCAAACATTTATTCAGTGCTTACTAGAGTCAGATCCTATATTAGACCATCGGGGTTGTGAAAATAAATGACAAGGCCCTTACAATTATAAGATTCACACAATATGGTTAAAAAGATGTGAGTAGTTACAACCTAAATTATTAATCACTTACAGTTTACCTTCTTGAGTGTTTTCAGCTCTCATCTAGACTGAGGTCACATGTAACTTTCACTTTATTTCTAAGATTAGTGCCTGTTTCTCTGTTTTAAGCCCAGAGATGGTGTCTCTCAGACAGAAGTAGGCTTCTATCTGTCAGTTGCAGAGCTCTGAAGTTCAGAGCACATACCCCATATGGTGATTGCCTCCAAAAAACTTGTGGGAATTTCCCCATCAGTAGGCTTGATGGAATGGGGGGGCGGAGGCAGTTGTGACCAGTAAATTGTATTTTTGTCTGCTTCTGCTCTGGGCTACCTGTATATACATATACACTTCAGTTTTAAGTCACCAGTTGAAACATGGGGTGTTAGTCTGACAAACTGCTTATTTTTTAAAAAAGATTTTATTTATTTATTTATTTATTTGAGAGTGAGAGAGAGCAAGCTCACAAGCAAGGGGAGGGGCAGAGGGAGAGGGACAAGCAGACTCCATGCTGAGCAGAGCCCAACGTGGGGCTCAGTCCCCAAACCCTGAGATCATGACCTGAGCCTCAATCAAGAGTAAGATGCTTAACCAGCTGAGCCACCCCGGCACCCCGGTTTGCTAATTTTAAACTAAACGAGATGATGCATTTAGTGGTAAGCATAGAACTGCTTTTTGTCTGCGTTGCCAAATTTATAATTTTTTCCCCTTCTTTTCTTCCTGCCTTAAACTTTATTCTTATAACTGTCCACAGTACCCTAGTTAGATTCTCTCTTCTGTTAGGCAATACTACAGCCATAAACTTGGAATCCAGGTCACAGAAAGGCTCAGACACTTAGGAGTGTAAGAACACTACTCATGTGCCAGCCCACCATATTCAGCCCAAAGATCATGAATAATCACTTATTTGAAAACATTTACAATAATCTAGTGATTTAATAATACTTATACATATATATGTTTATATATATACTTACATATACGTGTAAGTATGAAGTTTACTTTTATTTCTCTCTTTACAGTGAAGCCATGTCCTTGGAGGGAGATGAGTGGGAGCTGAGTAAAGAAAATGTCCAACCGCTAAGGCAGGGGCGGATCATGTCCACACTTCAGGGCGCGTTGGCGCAGCAAGAATCTGCCTCTAACGCTACTCTTCAGCAGCAGAAACGGTGTGTAGAACGGTGGGGGATCACCCTGTCATCATTCATCCTCAAGGCGGGATGGTAATGGAGATGTGGATCCATGCAGATTGGCATAGGAAATACTTTTCAAAAATTGATAGTGTGAGAATCTGTTCGCCACCTGCTTTTTCATCACACAACAGCTACCTAAAGATCTCCTTGAGTATGATTAAGAACAAGAGCTATAGGATTTCATTTCATTATGGAGCAGCCAAACTCTTGTATCAATAGAAATAGATCTTATACAGGGGACAATGAGAAGCAAAGTAAAACAAGTATCATATTAAACAGTATTTATCAAAAGTATAATGTCATGCTGGATCTCTAAATGGAATTAACTCTTTAATAGTAATCAGTTAAAGAAATTGCTTCCTTGGATTCCGAGTAGTGAGGGAGAGGGGAATCTGCTATCTTGCATGTGTACTCAATTTTTAACCTTCTAGGAAAGCATTTTTGAGAGTATGCCAAAAAGAAATAGTGATCTCCAAAGAAAATATAAACCCGAGAGAAATTAAATTTATACTAGAATGTTTCTCATGAATGATTTAATGAAGTCTGAAAAAAGAGAAGCTGAAAAATACTACAGTTGGCCCTTGAACAATACAGGGATTAGGGGTGCCGACCCTCCGTGCAGTAGAAAATCCACGTGTAAATTTTGACTCCCAAAACTTAACTATTAAAAGCCTCTTGACTGGAAACCTTACCAATAACATAAACAGTTAACACGTATTTTGTATGTTATATATATCATATACTGTATTCTTATAATAAAGTAAGCTAGAGAAAAGAAAATGTTAAGAAAATCATAAAGAGAAAATATGCTTACGGTACTGTACACTATTTACTTGAAAAAAATCCACATATGAGTAGACCCGTGTAGTTGAAACCCATGTTGTTCAAGGGTCAACTGTACTACGTTATTCAAATGGACCCACAGAACTTGCTTTCCTTTGACTAATACCTGTTTTGATAAATACACTTTTTTCAAAAAAGTGAACTAAAGCATCAGTTTCTACCTTTAATCTCTGACAAAAAAATTTCACTGTCATAGGCAATTTCAAAACTTCGGGTTATAATGTAATGAATATCCTCACTCATCTCATTGGATCTTTAAAAGCATTGAGTTTTATTTCAGAGATGGTGGTATTCTATTCTTAACTCTTCTTCCTGGTTTCTGTGACATTTTACTAGTGTTTCCACTTCTCTAACCTTCCTTTTTTCTTATTGGCTTCCTACTGCATTTTACCTAAGTCTTTTGTTCATTGCTCTATGTGTCCTTACAAATTCACGTTTTTCAGGATTGTTTAACTACTGTTTACGTCTCTTATTTGCCTTCTAAATGTCTTTTTATCTACCTGTAATATATAATCACTAGTGTATTAAATACTGAATCTCTTCTCTCATAAATGACCTTTCCATTTTGGTTAATGGTACCAAAACTCACTTGAATGATTTTACTCGTTGCCCTCTCATCCTAATTTTATTTAGTCCGTTACTAAGGTCTGGGATTTTTTTCTTAAAGTATAATTTACATGCTATGAAATGCTCAGATTTTTAAGTTTATGATTTAATCAATTTTGACATGCATTTCAAGACAGAGAACATTTTTATTACCTCCAAAAGTTCTCTCAATGCCCATTCCCAATCAACGTTCTTCCGCTCCTCATGAAGCAACCAGTGATCAGATACCTATCATCATAGGTTATTTTTGCTTATTCTAGAAGATTATATGAATGGGGTCATAGGTTCTTTCACTCAGCATGTTTTATTAGGCCTTTCGTGTTGCATGATCAGTAGATTATTCCTTTTTATTACTGAGCTGTATTCCATTTGTTTATCCATTTATCAGTTGATGGACATTAGATGCTTTACAGTTTTGTGCTTCATGAATAAAGCTGCTGTAGACATTCTTGTACAAGGATTTTTGTGAACATTTTCATTTCTCTTAGAATAGAACTAATGGGTCAAAGAATAAACGTGTGTTTAACTTTTAAGAAACTGGCAGTTTTCCAAAGAGATTATAACATTTTACACTTCTGTCAGCAATGTATGAGAGTTCGCTTGCTCCAAATCCACTTCAGTATATGGTGGTGTCAGTCTTTTTTCGTTTTAGCCATTTCGGTGGATATGTAATAGTATCTCATTATGGTTTTATTTGTCATTTCCCTGGTGACTAATGATGTGAGCACTTTTTCACATGGTTATTGGCCTTTTATATATCTTCTTTTGTGGTATATTTGTTCAGACATTTTGCCCAGTTTTAAAATTGGGTTACAAGAGACCTTTATATAGTCTGTATATAAGACCTTTATCAAATAATGTGTTACAAACATTTTCTTCCAGTTCATGGCTACCTATTTTCATGGGAGTGTTTTCTGATAAGCAGAAGTTTTTCATTTAGATGAAGTTTAATGAATTACTGTTTTTCTTTTACGGTTAGTGTTTTTTCTGTCTTTAGATCTTTGCAGAGATCCAAATTTGCAAAGATATTCTCCTGTGTTTTCTTCTAGTAGCTTTATTGTTTTAGCTTTTATGTTTCAGTCTATGATTCATCTTAAATTTATCCTTGTGTATAGTGTAAGGCTGGGGTAAAAGTTCTTCCCCCACCCCCCATAAGGATTTCTAGTTGTTCTGCCTCCATTTGTTGGAAGAGATTATTTTCTTTACCCCCACTGAATTGCTCTATGAAAATTCCCTTGTGAAAAAAGAAATCATTTGATTGTATATGTGTGGATTATTTCTGGCCTGTCTGTTCTCTTCCATTGATCTAATTGCTTATCCTTTCACCAATTACACATTTTCTTGATTAGCTTTATATAATAAATCTTGACTTTGGGCAGAGTGAGTTCTCCAACTTTTGTTGTTCTTTTTCAAAATTATTTTGGCTATTTTTGGTCCTTTGCTTTTCCAAACAAATTTTAAAATCATCTTGTCAGTTTCTAGAAAAGAGTCTTGTGAGATTTTGTTTGGATTGCATTGCATCTGTAGATACATTGGGAGGATTGCTGATTTTATTTTGTCTTAGATTTTATTTTTTCACCATTTCTGTAGATAATCGCCTCATTATCTCATACTGAAATCACCATTTTAGCTTCATAATTGTGGTTCCTTTTCTAATTTCTTCTATTCTTAAAATATTAATTGATCTTTTTGAAATCTTTACTTAACATATTCAAGATACTCTCCCATTAAAGAACCAGTAGTGGCTTGAGCAGGTGGAATCCAAAGTCCTTATTTTTAATTTAGTTTTATTTTTTTGAAGTAATCTTTATGCCCAACGTGGAGCTTGAACTCACAGCCCTGAGCTACATGCTCCGCAGACTGAGCCAGCCAGGTGCCCAAAGTCTTTAAATTTACATTTAAAACATGCCCTTCTTGGGGTGCTTGGGTGGCTCAGTCAGTTAAGCATCTGCCTTTGGCTCAGGTCATGATCCCAAGGTCCTGGGATTGAGCCCCACATCAAGCTCCTTGCTCAGCAGGGAGTCTGTTTCTCCCTCTCCCTCTGACTGCTGCTCCCCCTGCTTGTGTTCTCTCTGTCAAATAAATAAATACAATCTTAAAAAAAACAAACATGCCCTTCTTACTTCGCCAGTAGGCATTCTAATGTAGTGTTAGACTACTACTGACCTCCTGACAATATGTCAGAAGGAGGATCATCTGCTCCTGGAGCACGGTTATATGTATATATGTACATCATTGTAAGGTTAATCCCTTACTATTCCTATCTCCATTTATTCCTAATACTAACTGTATCTTATAGCTCAGTTTCCTCTGGATAAACTCTCCCACTTTTACAACTTTATTCAATACTGATTTCTTGGAAATCTTGGAAAACTCCATTTTTCTTTCAAATTTTATGGTTCCTTCAGAGTCCCACCTTCTGATGCTGCTTCTGTGATACCTCCTTTTGACTTATCAAAGCTTTTACTATCCATTCTTGGCAATTATAATATACTATCCTGCTTTGTATTGTTAGTTAATTTTCCCTTTGTGTACTTTGTCTTTCTTATTAGAGTATAAATTCCTTTGTGTCAGGAACTATTTTATAGTTCTTTGTATGAAATGTAACCCTTTCTACAGTTTTTATTGATGAAACATTTATCTAAATTGTGGTTTATTACTCAGTACTTCCTATCATTTACTGAGTGCTTATTATGTCTAAACACTTTATACTAAGCGTAATCAACCTAATAAGATAGGTGCTACAGTAGTCCTGCCTGACCTGTGATTTCACTTTCCTCAGTTTCACTTACCTGCTGTCAACTGTGGCCCAGGAGCAGATGATCGATCCTCCTTATGACATTTTGTCAGGAGGTCAGTAGTAGTCTAACACTACATTAGAATGCCTACAACATTCACCTCACTTCATCTCATTGTGTAGGCATTTTATCATCTCACATCATCACAAGAGGAAGATGAAAGATGAGTACAGTACAAGATAGTTTGAGAGAGAGAGACCACATTCACATAACTCTTATTATAGTATATTGTTACAGTTGTTCTATTTTGTTATTGTTGTTAATCCCTTACTCTGACTAATATATAAGTTGAAGTTTCTCATAGATATGTATGTACAGGAATAAAACATAGTATATATAAGTTTCAGAAGTATCCTCAATTTCAGGCATCCATTGGAGGTCTTGGAAACTATCCCCCTGCAGATAAAGGGAGGATTTCTTTATTATTATCTCCATTTTACAGATGAGAAGACTGAAAATAGAATTTAAACTACTTGTCTAATGTCACTCTGCTAGTGATTAGTAGAGCTGCTAATTTGAACCTAGGGATTCTTGTTCCAGAGCCTTAAACTGCTGTGTAATTCTGTTTTTCTATATGTTATTTTGGAATTTGTTTATCTAATTTCCCCATGTTTTGTCCTTCCTGTTATATTATCAGGCAGTATCTTGATTATTTCTATGTTTCTTCCTGTTTAATAAATCCTCAAACTCCAGTGCAGTTATTTGGATCAGTATTAAACACTTAAAAAATGAATAAAAATGAAGGTGACACTTGTTTATTTGGCTATTATCCCCATTGCTAATGCTAACATTTTCTGTTTAAATTTCAGGGCATTTGAATCTGAAATTCGATTTTACACTGGAAATGACCCTCTGGATGTTTGGGATAGGTGGGTCTTTTTTCATTTAACAAGGGCACTAGAAACTTAACAGATGAGTCCTTATGGCCATGCTTCTCAAATTAGGGTGTACAGAGCAATGTCAGAGTACAAAGTGGTATCTTGGGGACACAGAGAGACAGATTAATCACAGTGTTTCTTTCTGAGGTGTTCACGACTGAAGAAATTTCAAATTTGTGGCATGCATCTGAGAACTACACCCTTTTATCTCCAAACCCATTATTTTCCAGAGGCACATGTTAGCAATATTTGGAAAAGTTTGAGGGATATAGGTTTAGGACATGAGGGCCTCTCTAAATAAACATACTTTCAAATTAGATATTTCTGCTTAAGAAAGTCAAGAATGGGTCTTGGTGCAAGAATAAAAGTACACATTAAACTTTAAAATTATTCTTTTGTGGCACCTGTGTGGCTCAGTTGGCTAAGAATCTGCCTTCGGCTCAGGTCATGATCCCAGGGAGTCCTAGGATCGAGTCCCGCAGCGGGCTCCCTGCTCAGGGGGATGTCTGCTTCTCCCTCTCCCCCTGCTCCTTCTCTTGCTCCCTCTCTCTCTCAAGTAAAATCTTTAGAAGTAAATAAGTGAGTAAATAAATAAATAAAATTATTCTTTCCCTTTCCATTTAGGTATATTAATTGGACAGAGCAGAACTATCCTCAGGGGGGGAAAGAGAGTAATATGTCAACATTATTAGAAAGAGCTGTTGAAGCACTACAAGGAGAAAAACGATACTATAATGATCCCCGATTTCTTAGTCTCTGGCTTAAATTGGTAAGTCTTTCTTAAGTGCTGTTTGAATGTAAAATATTAAGCCAGGAGATTTTCTCTAGAGCTTTCTGGTACACACCAAAAAAATGGCAAAACTTGAGCCATTTAGTAGGTACTAAACATTTAATACATGCTCAATATTTGTTAAATTAGTTCTACTTAAAGATGGATTTTAATGTAAAGGTTTTTTTTTTTAACCCCTTTAAAAGTGATCATAAGGCCTGTATACCTCCTCATGGGAGTGGAGTATTTATTTCAAATATAATTGGGCCATGCAACTGTACTGGGGGAGGCCATGTAGGAGCCAACACATGGCAGTAGTATGATTGTGAAAAAGTTTTTGTTGGGGCACCTGGGTGGCTCAGTTGGTTAAGCGACTGCCTTCGGCTCAGGTCATGATCCTGGAGTCCCGGGATCGAGTCCCGCATCGGACTCCCTGCTCGGCGGGGAGTCTGCTTCTCCCTCTGACCCTCCCCCCTCTCATGCTCTCTCTATCTCATTCTCTCTCTCAAATAAATAAATAAAATCTTTAAAAAAAAAAAAAAAAAAGTTTTTGTAGGTGATTCTGGTATCCCTTTGGCCCCTTTCTGAGAATCAACACCATGAAAAGGTAATGTTTTTTATGTAGTATATTGCTACATCCAAAAATATCTGCCTGACCACTTTATACTGTCTCATTTGACATGTAGTTCTTTTATTTCTAGAACACTCTTGAGGATTTTTTTATGAAAACATCTTCGAATAAGATAATGACCAGAATTTCTTAGATACTAATTTCATTGCCTTTATCCTAAAAGAGATTAGAAAAAGTAAGTGATAAATATTTAGAATAGAATGTTAGATAATAGAAAATTAGATAATGGATAACTAGATACTTATAAAAATAAATTATTTTTCTTAAAAATAAAAAATGAACTATAAAAATAGATAATTATATAATAGAATTCTAAATAATAGAATATTTACAACAACCATTGTAATATGATAGAATATTGACATTTGAAATTGATAAAATTTCTGGCTAAAATATATCTCTTGAGGAGAGCTTATCTTAAACCTCAAATATCACTAAAAAAGGAAATTAGGTGAGTCCTGAAGGCATAAGCTATCTTGGTTTCCATAGGACATTTGACATATGTTGGCATCATTATTAACAAGTTGGAGAAATTATCTGTAGGGTATTAGTGACAGGAGTCTATGACAAAGGATGGTACCCAAAGCATGTTGTTAGCATGGAGACTATGGTCCCTGGTAGCTTACTAATGGATTTTGTTCTTCATTCCATCCTACATAATATTCTTATCCTAAATAACATTCTTATATGTGATTTACTAAAAGTTTGGACTAGATAAACCTCTAAAGTAATTCTTTATCCCAGAATTCTATGATTATATTTAGTTGGAGCTATTAAAAGTAACAGCTGGAATAATTTTTCTGTTCATAAATGCTAACCTGGTGCTGGTACTGAAGAGTAATGATATTATCATAAAATAAAAAGCATAGTCTAGACCAGAGCTACTGAAGAATGGTCTGCAGACTGTTCAAGATAAGTATAAAAGTTCAGAGCAAGCATTTAGAAGTTTTGCTAAGTTTTGTTAACAAATTTGACATTGCCACAACATCCAAACACATCATCATTTTTCTAGTAACTTCTATTTTTATTGTATTTTTTAAAAATACTAGTCAACAATGGGGAAAAAGAATACCAGTCAATAGTGGAATGGAAACTTGAAACACACACCAAAACTAGCCCCTTTCCCACAGGCAATCTGAGAATCGCTGGTCTAGACAACCCTCAGATTCAAATGATCAGCCCTAGTATGATCAGCAATAATCTGAACTTTGTAGATGGTTAACAGGGTGCATATTGAACTATTTTGCTGAGGTTTTTCTCTTTATGGAATGGTCAAGAGGAGTAACAGTTGGGTTCCTCACACTACTTTCTTTGCTTTGCAGAAAAATTTCTCCAGTCTAAGAGTTATTTTTGTAAGGGATAACTACAATCTAGCTAAGGAAAAAATTGTTTTTAGGAAATATCCAGGATTTTTAGTTAAAAGTGTAAAATTGTTTTAGTTGGCTTGTTAGAGGTTACCAAAAAGATTTGTTTAACTTTTGGATATATTAATCTAACCATGTGGTCCTTTTATTTATGTTATTTCTTAAGTAATCTCATTCAGACTCTAGAATAACCTGATATTTATTGGCTGTTTCATGCTGAACCAGAGCTATTTAGAAAGCCATTAACAAGTGCAGTCAATGTTAACCTTTATTTATGTAGTAACAGATATCAAGGACTGGATCTGATACTGATAACATATTCAGAATTAGAACTTCGCTTGAATTGCCATCACATATGGGAAAACATCACTCATTTGGATAAGTGAAAAACTAGTTACTGAATTACTACAGAATTAAACTATAAAATACTAATTGTTTTGTCAAAGATGTAAATGGAGCATTTCATTTATTCAATTTTCTACCAGACCCTGGCTAGGGATTAGGATATAGTGGATAGTAATGTTTTGTGCCTTTGTGGAGCTTACTTTATTGGAAAAGACAGATGTTAAGCATTTAATTGTCACAAAAGAGAAAGCAGGAAAGTATTGAGTTGCATAGGAGGGAATATATACAAGGAGGACTTAACCTAGGCTAGACAATCAGGAACAGATAGAGATGAGAGAAAATATATCTAGTAAATAAACAGGAGAAAATGTTAGCCTCCTTAGTAGTATAAGAACTCCTAATTAGAACACTGAAATGCAATTTTTATATGAAATTAGAAACTTAAAAATAGGTATTTTCTGTGAAATTAGTATTTGGGAATAACTACTAGCATTTTAAATTTGTACAACCCTCTTAGAAAGCAAGTTGTTACTTTTTAGGGTGCCTGGGTGGCTCAGTTGGTTAGGCGGCTGCCTTCGGCTCAGGTCATGATCCTGGAGTCCTGGGATCAAGTCCCACATCGGGCTCCCTGCTCCTCAGGGAGTCTGCTTCCCCCTCTGCTGCTCCCCCTGCTCCCCCTGCTCCCCCTGCTCCCGCTCTCTCTCTCTCTGTGTCAAATAAATAAATAGATAAAAATCTTTAAAAAAAAAAAGCAATTTGTGACTTTTTAACATAGTTCTAGTTCTGAAAATTTATCTTAAGGCAGTAATATGAACATGAAAGGTTGTGTGCATGACAATGTTTGTTATAGAATTATATGTAATTGGGCAAAGTAGAAACTGCATATCCAAAAAATAGGGGAGTGGCTAAATGATGGAAGATTATTGGATGGAACATTATTTATCTAAAAATAATAAAGAATAAGCAGCAGCATGGAAAAATGAATGATGGACGGTTCGATGGATGGTTAAGTAGAATAAAAGCAAATTTTCTTATGATTAAAACTTTATAAAATGATAAAAAACCCTTTTGTGCTATATAAAATGATATATGTTCTTTTTTTCCTCAAGGAAAAAATATATATCAAACTGTTAATAATGTGGGATTTTTATTGACTCATTACCCTATCTTCTTACTACTAGAATTATCTACATTTTATCTGGTCTTATAAGATCCTTCTAAAATACAGATTTGACCATGTCATTCCTTTGCTTATAGCTCTCCCACCCCAACACACATACATTCACTATCAGGTAGGTTTAAAATTAATTGTCTTGACATTTAAGACCTGTCACACCCTTTTTTCCAAGCTCCTGTCTTGTCTGCATCTCTATAAACTTTTAGTTTCTGTCTTTGCTTATACCATTTTCTCTGTGTAGAATGCCTTCCTTTCCCATTCTCTACCAGATGTAAGTCTATTCCTCCCTCAAGGCCACACTCAAAAATGTCATACCTTCTTGAAGTCTTTCCTTCTCATCCCTTTTTCTTACAAATTAATCTCTTTTGTCTACTTTTTAACTCTTCCCAGTGTAGTCTTTATAACATTGCATTATAATAGATAAATATTTTTTCAATGCAGAAACTACATATAGTAACTCCAGTGATTACTTGGCACATAAAAGACAGTAAGTGAATAGAAATTGGTTGACTGTTAATGCTTTTAATTTGTTACAGGGACGTTTATGCAATGAGCCTTTGGATATGTACAGTTATTTACACAGCCAAGGGATCGGTGTTTCACTTGCTCAGTTCTATATCTCATGGGCTGAAGAATATGAAGCTAGAGAAAACTTTAAGAAAGCAGATAAGATATTTCAGGAAGGGATTCAACAGAAGGCCGAACCACTGGAACGACTGCAGTCACAGCACCGGTAAACTTCTCGAGCTTGTCTTCACTCTTTAAAACTAATAGATAAAAATAGTTGGTTTTGCATCTGAATAAAATGCTCTCATGGATTGGCAAATTTACTTAGTTACTATTTAATTTTTTAAAAGACCAATTTTTATTTAACATTTAGTAAAATCTACTCTTTGGTGTACAATTCTGTAAGTTTTCACAAATGAATAGAGACATGTAACCATTACCATGATCAAGTTTCACCACTCCATAGAATTTCCTTATGCTCTCTCCCTTAGTAGTTTAACACTTACTCTCATTCCCAAACCCTGGCAACCACTGATCTAGTCTCTAGCCCTGTAGTTTTGCCTTTTCCATGATATCACATAAATGGCATCATACAATGTAGCCTTTTGAGTCTGACTGCTTTCATTTAGCATAATGCATTTCAGTTGTTAAATTGGTTCTACTGTAAAGATGGATTTTATATGTATATTCTGAATACAAGTCTTTTGTCAGGTATGTGACTTGTAAATCTTCTCCCAGTTTAACTGTGATCTGTTTGTTCTCTTAGCAGTGTGTTTTATAGAACAAAATTTTTAATTTTGAAGAAGTCTAACTTATTTATTTTTTGTGTGAATCATGCTCTTGGTATATCTGAGAACTCTGTTTAGCGAAAGATTGCAAACATTTTGTTTTCATCTTGAAATTTAAAAAAAAAAATTTTGAGTATAGTTGATACACAACCGTTGCATTAGCTTCAGGTGTATAAGATAGTGATTCTACAAGTTGATACATTATGCTGTACTCATTGCAAGTATAGCTATTATCTGTCACCATACAAAGCCCTTATAATATCACTGACTATATTTCTTTCTTTTTTTTTTTTTTAAGATTTTATTTATTTATTTGACAGAGAGAGACACAGCGAGAGAGGGAACACAAGCAGGGGGAGCAGGAGAGGGAGAAGCAGGCTTCCCACTGAGCAGGGAGCCCGATGCGGGGCTCGATCCCAGGACCCTGGGATCATGACCTGAGCCGAAGGCAGACGCTTAACCGACTGAGCCACCCAGGCGCCCCCACTGACTATATTTCTTATGCTATACCTTTTATTCCCATGACTTACTCATTCTATAACTGGAAGCCTGTGTCTCCCTCTCCTTTTCACTCATTTTGCCCAGCCCACGCACCCCCGTCCCCTCTGGCAACCATCAGTTTGTTCTCTGTATTTATAGGTCTTAGTCTGCTTTTTGTTTGTTTATTCCTTTTTTTTTCCTTTTAGATTCCACATGAATGAAATCATACGGTATTTTTCTTTCTCAGTCTGACTTATTTCACTTAGCATAATGTGCTGTAGGTACATCCATGTTGTCACCAGTGGCACCATCTCATGCTTTTTTATGGCTCCCTAATATTCCATTATATATACATATCTTCCTTATCTATTTGACTATTGATAGACACTTAGGTTGCTTCTATATCTTAGCTATTGTAAATACTGCAATAAACATAGGTGTGCATATATCTTTTTGAATTAGTGTTTTTGTTTTCTTTGGGTAAATACCCAGTAGTAGAATTACTGTATTATATGGTATTTCTATGTTTAATTTTTTCTTAAAGATTTATTTATTTATTTGAGAGAGAGAGAGCACACTAGTAGGGGTAGGGGCAGAGGTAGAGAAATCTTCACTCCCCCCTGAGGGCGGAGCCCGACATGGGCTTAATCCCATGACCTGTGAGATCATGACCTGAAACCAAGAGCTGGACGCCCAACAGATTGAACCACCCAGGTGCCCCAGTCTTGAAGTTTTTATAGTTTTATTTTTTATATTTAGCTCTCTGATCCATTTTCAGTTAATTTTTTTAGAAAGTATTGATCAAAAAAAAAAAAGTATTGATCAAGGTTCTTTTTTTTTGCATACGAACCCCCATTTGTTCTTGTACCACTTGTTGAAAAGATTTTCTCCATTGAATTGACTTTGCACCTTTGTCAAAAATCATATTTGACATAAAAAAAAAAGTATTTGTGTAGGTTTATTTCTGTTATTCTGTTCTTTTGATCTGTGTATCTGTTAATTAGTGTACCATGGTATCTAGGTTGCTGTACCTTTATACTTTATAGTAAGTCTAGAAATCGGGTAAATATGAGACCTCCACCTTCGTTCTTCTTTTTAGCCCTTCTGGTTCTTTGACTTTCTGTATAAGTGTTAGAATTAGCTTCCAGAAATTGGATAGCCACATGCAGAAGAATGAAACTGGACCATTTCCTTACACCACACACAGAAATAGACTCCAAATGGTTGAAAGACCTCAATGTGAGACAGGAGTCCATCAAAATCCTAAAGGAGAACACAGGCAGCAACCTCTTCGACCTCAGCCACAGCAACTTCTTAGAAACATCACCAAAGGCAAGGGAAGGAAGGGCAAAAATGAACCATTGCGACTTCATCAAGATAAAAAGCTTTTGCAAAGCAAAGGAAACAGTCAACAAAACCAAAAGACAACCGACAGAATGGGAGAAGATATTTGCAAATGACATATCAGATAAAGGGCTAGTATCCAAAATCTATAAAGAACTTATCAAACTCAACACCCAAAGAACAAAGAATCCAATCAAGAAATGGGCAGAAGACATGAACAGACATTTTTCCAAAGAAGACATCCAAATGGCCAACAGACACATGAAAAAGTGCTCAATATCACTCGGCATCAGGGAAATCCAAATCAAAACCTCAATGAGATACCACCTCACACCAGTCAGAATGGCTAAAATTAACAAGTCAGGAAACGACAGATGTTGGCGGGGATGCGGAGAAAGGGGAACCCTCCTACACTGTTGGTAGGAATGCAAGCTGGTGCAGCCACTCTGGAAAACAGTATGGAGGTTACTCAAAAAGTTGAAAATAGAGCTACCATATGATCCAGCAATTGCACTACTGGGTATTTACCCCAAAGATACAAAAGTAGGGATCCAAAAGGGTACGTGCACCCCGATATTTATAGCAGCAATGTCCACAATAGCCAAACTGTGGAAAGAGCCAAGATGTCCATCGACAGATGAATGGAAAAAGAAGATGTGGTATATTTATACAATGGAATATTATGCAGCCATCAAAAGGAATGAGATCTTGCCATTTGCAACGACATGGATGGAACTGGAGGGTATTATGCTGAGCGAAATAAGTCAGAGAAAGACATGTATCATATGACCTCACTGATATGAGGAATTCTTAATCTCAGGAAACAAACTGAGGGTTGCTGGAGTGGGGGGGTGGGTGGAAGGGATGGGGTGACTGGGTGATAGACACTGGGGAGGGTGGAGGGTATGTGCTCTGATAAGCGCTGTGAATTGTGCAAGACTGTTGAATCTCATATCTGTACCTCTGAAACAAATAATGCAATATATGTTAAGGAAAAAAAAAAAAGAAGAAGATAGCAGGAGGGGAAGAATGAAGGGGGTGAAATCGGAGGGGTAGACGAACCATGAGAGACGATGGACTCTGAAAAACAAACTGAGGGTTCTAGAGGGGAGGGTGGTGGGAGGATGGGTTAGCCTGGTGATGGGTATTGAGGAGGGCACGTTCTGCATGGAGCACTGGGTGTTATGCACAAACAATGAATCATGAAACACTACATCTAAAACTAATGATGTAATGTATGGGGATTAACATAACAATAAAAAAATTTAAAAAAAAAGAATTAGCTTCCAGGATTTTGACTAGTATTTTGCATAAACTTGGTATATTTCTCCATTTATTTAGATCTTTGATTTCTTTGAGTAAGCTTTGGTAGTATTTGTCTTTTGAGGAATTGACTCTTTCATCTATGAGGTTATGAGCATAGAGTTGTTTATAGTATTTATTTTCCTATTAATGTTTGTAGGTTATATAGTGATCTCCCCTCTTTCATTCCTGATATTGGTAATTTGTGTCTTCTCTTTTTACCTCAGTCTGGCTAGAAGTTTATCGATTTTATTGATCTTTTTAGGGAACCAGCTTTTGGTTTCATTGCTTTTTCTTGATTGATTTTTTTTCTTCTTATTTTTATTAATTTCTGCTTTTTATTATTTCCTTCTTTGTGCTTGCTTTGAGTTTAACTTGCTCTTTTTCTGGTTTAAGATGATAGCCTATTTCACTAATTCTAGATCTTCTTATCTAATATAAAACTTTCTTTCTAAACACTGCTTTAGCTATCTTCCACAAATTCTGACATAATACTGTATTTTTCATTTTCATTCAGAACAACATTTTTTAATTTCCCATATGTTGTCCCTTTGACTCATGGGTTATTTAGAAGTATATTAATTAAAAAAAAATTTTTTTTTAAGATTTTTTTTATTTATTTATTTGAGACAGAGAGAATGAGAGAGAGAGAGCACATGAGAGGGGGGAGGGTCAGAGGCAGAAGCAGGCTCCCTGCTGAGCAGGGAGCCCGATGCGGACTCGATCCAGGGACTCCAGGATCATGACCTGGGCCGAAGGCAGTCACTTAATCAACTGAGCCACCCAGGCGCCCTAGAAGTATATTAATTTAATTGGGAAATGTTTAGAGATTTTTCAGATGTCTCTCTGTTACTGATTTCTAGTTTAATTCCATTATGGTCAGAGAACATAATTTGTATGGTTTCAGTTTTTTTTAATTTGTTAAGTTTTGTTTTATGGCCCAGAATATGGTCTGTCGTTGGTGAATATTCCATGGACACTTGAAAAATATGTGTTTTCTGCTGTTTAGGGATGGAATGTTTTTTATATGTCACGTAGGTCAAGTTGATAGGTC
Organism: Mirounga angustirostris; assembly: GCF_029215605.1. Lineage (NCBI taxonomy): Eukaryota > Metazoa > Chordata > Mammalia > Carnivora > Phocidae > Mirounga > Mirounga angustirostris. The sequence goes on along the minus strand of NW_026991717.1, from coordinate 63,047,835 downwards.
GTCTGTTCTGGTCTTCTGTTTCCTTGCTGATTTTCTATCTACTTGTTCTATCAGTTACTGAGAGAGGAATTTTGAAGTCCCTTTTATTATGACTTTGTCTATTTTTCCCTAAGTCCCATTTGTTTTGCTTTATATATTTTGAAGTTCTGAAGCATGCACATTTAGAATTGACCCCTTTGTCAGTATATAATGTCTCTCTTTATCCCTGGTCATACACGTTCTGAAGTCTCCTTGGTCTGCTACTAGCACAGCCACTCTGGCGTCCTTTTGTTTATATGCTATATCTTTTTCCTTCCCTTTTTTTTTTTTTTAACAGTTTTAGAGTTGTGTGACCATCACCACTGTCTAATTTTAGAACATATTTAACACCCCAAAATGAAGCCCATACTCATTAGCACTCACTCCCCATTCCCTCTCACCCACTTCCAGGCAACCAGTTATCTGCTTTCTCTCTCTAGATTTGCCTATTCTGGGCTTTGCACATAGATGGAATCCTATGTTATGTGGTCTGTTGTGACTGGCTTCTTTCACTTAGCATACTGTTTGGAAGGTTCATCATAGTATATTCATCACTGATGAACATAGTTGTGTCGTATATTAGTATTTCATTCCCTTCTATTGCTCAGTAATAACCCATTCAGTGACTATGCCACATTTTGCTTATCCATTCATGCAATAATGAACATTTAGGTTGTTTCCATTTTTTGGCTCTTGTGAAACAATGCTGCTGCAAACATTCATGATGCAGGCTTTTGTATGGATTTTCTTTCATTGTTATTCCATGTCTTCATGTTTAAAGTGGGTTTTTCATCACAGCAAATAGTTGGGTCTTGTTTTTTCCTCAGCTCTCACAATATCTTTTTAAATGGTGTATTTAGAACATTTAATTATTAATTGGATTGGATTTAGATCTATTATTTTCTTATTTGTTCTCAATTTGTTCTCTATCTTTTGTTCCTCTGTTGCCTCTTTCCTGCCTTCTTTTGGATTGTGTGAATTTTTTTTTTTTTTTTAAGATTTTATTTATTTATTTGCGAGAGAGAATGAGAGACAGAGAGCATGAGAGGGAGGAGGGTCAGAGGGAGAAGCAGACTCCCCGCTGAGCAGGGAGCCCGATGCGGAACTCGATCTCAGGACTCCAGGATCATGACCTGAGCCGAAGGCAGTCACTTAACCGACTGAGCCACCCAGGCGCCCAGTGAATATTTTTTAATATTTCATTTTAATTTATTTTATTGGCTTTTTTTTTGTCTGTTACTATTTTTTTTAGTGGTTGTCTAGGGTATATTATAAACAGACCTGATCTTTCATGGTCTACTTAGGGTTGATATTTTACCACTTCAAGTAAAAAAATAAAGAAGCTTTATAACCATATAGGTCCCTTGATCTTCCCTACTTTTTTGGTATACTTGTCATATGTATTACATCTACATACATTGAAAACCCCACCAGACAATGTTATAATTTTTGTTTTCAACAGCCTTAACATATTTAAAGAACTTTGGAGGAAAATGGTCTTTTGTATTTATCATTTTGTTCTTCCTTCATTCCTGAAGTCCCAAGTTCTCCTCTAGTATAATTTCCCTTTAGCCTGAAGAGGTTTGTTTAGACATTCATTTAGAGTGAGCCTATGGCTAATAAATTTCCTTAGTTTTCTTCATCTGAGAATGATTTCATTTCATCCTCATTCCTGAAGGATATTTTCACTGGATGTAGAATTCTGGGTCAACAGTTCTTTTCTTTTTTCTCTTTTTAAATTTAATTTATTTATATGAGAGAGAGAGAGAGAGCATGAGCAGTGGGGAGGGGCAGAGGGCAAGGGAGAAGAGCAGACTCCCCACTGAGCAGAGAGCCGGAAGCGGGGCTCCATCCCAGGACCCTGGGATCATGACCTGAGATGAAGGCAGACGCTTAATGACTGAGCCACCCAGACACCCCTCAATAGTTCTTTAATTTCAATGCTTTAAAAATGTTGTTGCACTGTCTTCTGGACTCCATGATTTCTGATGAGAATGGTTCCTTCTCTATATGTAATATGTTGATTTTCTCTGGGTGCATTTAAGATTTTTCTCTTTTCTTTTTTTAAGATGTTATTTATTTGACAGAGAAAGAGAGCGTGCGCACAAGCCAGGGGTGGGGGTTGTAGAGAGAGAAGCAGACTTCCCGCTGAGCAGGGAGCCTGATGTGGGACTCGATCCCAGGACCCTGGGATCATGACCTGAGCCGAAGGTAGACACTTTGGTTTTTTTTAAGATTTTATTTATTTATTTGACAGAGAGAGAGAGAAAGTGAGAGAGCACAAGCAAGGGGAGAGGGAGAGGGAGAAGCAGGCTTCCCGCTGAGCAAGGAGCCCAATGCAAGACTCGATCCCAGGACCCTGGGATCATGACCTGAGCTGAGGCAGACGCTTAACCGACTGAGCCACCCAGGCGCCCCTGTTTTTGTTTTTAATTTTTTAACCTTTCTTTTTTCTGTTCTTCAGAATGGCTAATTTTTGTTGATTGGTCCTCAAGTTCATTTACTCTTTCCTTAGCCATCTCCATTCTGATATTGAGTTCATCCAGTGAATTTTTTATTTCAGATAATGTGTTTTTCAGGTCTAAATTTTCCATTTGATTCTTTTTTATAGTGTTTGTGTCTCTGCTGAGAACTTCTGTCTTTCTATTTATTTCAGATATTTTTACCTTTATCTCTCAGAACGTCGTTATAATAGCTGCTTTTAAATTTCTGTCTGGAAATTCCCAACACCTAGGTCATCTTGATTTTGATTGATTGCCTTTTTCTTTGAGAATTGATCACATTTTCCTGGTTCTTTGTCTGTCAGGTCATTTTGGATTATATCCTGGACATTTATCCTGTTACTATGTTATTAGACTCTGAGTCCTATTGGTTGATTTTCTCTGGGGAATGTTGATATTTTGTCTTAGTAGGCAACCAACCCTCAGATATCACAAGTTCTTTCTCTGATGGATAGTGGTTCCATTGACAGTTCAATTTTCAAGACATTTGGGTCTATCCCACATGTAGGCTGCTCAGGGGTTAGTCTAGGACTTGCGCAATGGTTTATATCATAGTTCACTTCTCAAAGCCTTTTTTGTGCTACTTTGGGCCTGCCTTCTGCATGCATAGCTCAGGAGTGAGTCCAGGGCTTGTGCCAATTCATGTAGAGAATTAGGAGATCCCCTTCTTCGGCTCGTCCTCTCTAGTACCTCTCCCACATTCGTTGGCCCTCAGAGTCCCCTTTTCCCAGTACTCTGGACAGAAAGATGAGGTTTTAGCTTCCCACACCATCGTTGCAACAATTTTAAACCACAAGAGAAAAGAGAAGAAGAAAAAAAAAAAAACAGGAAACAACCCTGTGTGGTTTGTTTCTTCAAGTTTGACTCCTCTCTACAGTCCACTTGCTTTTGTTTACTTTTCAGAGGCCTCAGTTGCTTTTTTTGTATTTTGTTTAGAGTTTTTAATTCTACCCAGTGAGAGAGAGGCTATCACGGGCTTATTCCGTCTTGGCCAGCACTTGCAGTTTATTCTGTTTTTTTACCCTTTTGATAATACGGAAAGCTTTGACAACAGCACAGGAAGTTAAATCTTCAAACTTCTGCCAGCTGTGCTGAAGTAAAATGACATGTGGGATACAACTTCGTTTCATATGGTTTGGGAAAAAATGGTATGGAGCTGAGCAATGTGCCTAGTGAGAGCAAGAGACATAGACAGTGATAAAAGAGATGTGGCAAGACATTGACAGTTGTGAATCTAGGTGAAGAGTATATGGGTGCTCATTTACTCTTCCAACTATTTTGTAAGTTTAAAAAGTTGATGGGAAACTCCGGCCTTAATAAATTCTTTAATCTTAGTCACCCTGATCTGATCCTCAGATCAGCCTAATGGTGCTCTTCAGAGTATGCTAATTGGTTGAACGTGGACATTTAAAGGGGAAGTTAAATCATCCTATTCCAAACTTTCTCTGATTTCAAGGTAGCTTTCTTTATTCCTGAGAGAATAAACACTTTCTTTGGGCTGTTTCTCTATATTTCTTCTCCCTTGTTTAATAAATTAGAAATTTTGATTCTGGTGAGTAGTGTTCATCTCCCCCAAAAGTTAATTGTCCATTCTCTTACTTTTAGACAATTCCAAGCTCGAGTGTCTCGGCAAACTGTTTTGGCACTTGAGAAAGAAGAGGAGGAGGAAGTTTTTGGATCTTCTGTACCACAACGAAGCACACTGGCTGAACTAAAAAGCAAAGGAAAAAAGACAGCAAGAGCTCCAATCAGCCGTGTAGGAGGTGCTCTTAAGGGTAAGTTTGTTAAGTGTTATTATGGGAAGCTCTTAGTCTCGGGTGGTAGGCAAATTATGTAAAGAGATAATGTATAAATATATATGTGGACGCTGTCCTAGTTTTCTGAATACTAGGTAGCAAAAAGAAGGAAGTCTTCAGAGAGCTGAGATTACAGTATGCAGTAAAAGCAAAACATGTCAGCAATTTTGTGTCTTAATTAAGAAAAACCTAATATATAGGAAGCATCAGGAGTTTCTGAGTTTGAATTGTTAGTAGAAAGAAGAATGCAATAATATAGCCAGTATTGTCAAAGTGAAGCTTACATGTACCAGAGCCTCAGAAAATGTATTAACGTGGTCTTCAGGTTTTTGGGGCCAGAAATTGGACTCTCTTTGTATACCTAAAGATGATCACTAATAAGCTTTCTTTCTTTCTTTTTTTTTTTTTTAAATTAACTATGTTTAGGGAAGTTTTAGATTCACAGCAAAATTGAGTAGAAAGTACAGAGAGCAGTAAGCTTTTACTAACTACATTTATAGCAGTTAGATGGATAGACCAGAATTTAAAAAACTCTCTTATTCCTTTTACGGTATCAACTTACCAGTATTCAAAATATTACTTGTAGATCCTAGAATTAGGGTATAGGGAGTATATAGACCTAAAGAATATTTCATCCAGGGGCGCCTGGGTGGCTCAGTCTAAGCGTCTGCCTTCAGCTCAGGTCATGATCCCAGGGTCCTGGGATCGAGCCCCGCATCAGGCTCCCTTCTCAGCGGGAAGCCTGCTTCTCCCTCTCCCACTACCCCCTGCTTGTGTTCCTCTCTCGCTGTGTCTCTCTGTGTCAAATAAATAAATAAAATCTTAAAAAAAAAAAAAAAAGAGTATTTTATCCAGATCATAATGAAGCTTGATTGTAATAAGGAGCCCCACAACAGAGAACACCCCTAATAAATGGGCTAATTTGTCTTCTCTAGATTCAGCACATTTCAGCTGATTTCCATTGAGAGAAAAATTTTAAATTGACAAATGAGGATTTAGGTTAGGGTAGTCTCTGAGAAAACTAGGTAGTGTTAGAATGATGATTGAAGGAAGATGTAGAATTTTTTTTTTTAAGATTTTATTTATTTATTTATTTGTCAGAGAGAGAGAGAGTGATCAGCTTCCTGCTGAGCAAGGAGCCCAATGTGGGACTCAAACCCAGGACCCTGGGATCATGACCTGAGCCGAAGGCAGACGTTTAACCATCTGAACCACCCAGGCATCCCAAGTTTTTTTTAACATATCTTTAAATAAAAGACTGGAGGTGAGGTAAAGGAGGGAGAGTATAAGTAACAAACAGAATGGATTAAAAAGTTAATTTAATTCATGTAAAGTTTTAAAAAAATTGTTTAAAAAAATCTCTTTGTTTCTATGGTGGTAGAGGTAATCTCCTTGATTTTAGGAAGGATTAGGTATTCCTTATCTGGCATCTGAGTTGATAATTAAAGATTTTACATAAAATTTTAATATTTTTCTCCTAGCTCCAAACCAGAACAGAGGACTCCAAAATCCAGTTCCTCAACAGATGCAAAGTAATTCCAGAATTACTATTTTTGATGAAAATGCTGATGAGGCTTCTAGAGCAGAGTTGTCTAAGCCTACAGTTCAGCCATGGATAGCACCCCCTGTGTCCAGGGCCAAAGAGAACGAGCTGCAGCCAGGCCCTTGGAACACAGGCAGGCCTTTGGAATACAGGGTAAGGACTCTTAGATCCAGTGTACTTGCCAACATAACAAAAAATTCAGATTTAGAGTAGAGGAGTGTTTTTAGCATCTCTTTTGATTCCTCCTGAATGATTAGGCCTGACCTGCATATACTTTGTCAGAATGTATAACTGTGGTAATTGTCATCTTCTTCTTCGTCGCCAGCCTCATGGTGGTACAGCTTCTGTGACCACTATACCCTCTCTGCTTCCCAGTTTTACTCCATATGTTGAAGAAACTGCACAACAGCCAGTGATGTGAGTTTGATTTCCTGATATTTTGAGGTGGGAATTATTAAGAGTGAGCAGGAGCACCTATTCTGGTTCCCAAAAGCATTTCCTTCTTTGTGGGGATGAAAGTAACCAGACAAATTGTGTTTTTTAAATGTCTATGTTCTCTAGAGTATGTTAGGGCCAAAAGACCATTTGATAATATTCTTATTAAGGAATAAACTTCATAGGCTTATATTTACATTGTTTTAGTCAAAGATAATCACTTTGACTTAAGTGAGATGTTCTACCTTTGTTATTGACAGTAATTAGAAAATATGATAGTTTTTCCTTTTACCCTGCTCTTTCCTTCTGGATGTCTTTTTCTTTTTCTTCCTAACCCTTAGTATTTCTGTTATAAGAAAAAGAATGATGGGTGATACTTAGATCATCAGGCAGTGTGAGATCTACTCTAATACACACTGCAGAGCATATAATACTAGGGTCAGAGTCTGTGTCCCAGTGCAAGAGTTTTCTCATAACTAATCTATAACCCCTCATCACTATATGCTAGGTACTATAGGAATGCAAAAATAGATAAGATTTATAGCAAAAAATTCTGCCTGATGTGAGTTCAACACAAGGGAGGATATTCTTTTTTTTTTTTTAAAGATTTATTTATTTATTTATTTGACAGAGATACAGCGAGAGAAGGAACACAAGCAGGGGGAGTGGGAGAGGGAGAAGCAGGCTTCCTGCTGAGCAGGGAGCCTGATGCGGGGCTCGATCCCAGGACCCTGGGATCATGACCGGAGCCGAAGGCAGATGCCCAACGACTGAGCCACCCAGGCGCCCCAAGGGAGGATATTCTTAAGAAATTTCTATGAGGGGCATCTGGGTGGTACACTTGGTTGGGTGTCTGACTCTTGGTTTTGCGTCAGGTTGTGATCTCAGGGTCTTGGGATCGTCTGATGGAGACTGCTTGAGACTTTCCCCTGCTCCTCCCCACTGCATTTGCTCTCTCAAGCAGATGAATAAATCTTTTAAAAAAAGAAGAAAAGAAAAAAATCCTATGAGCCTTTACAAAGGATTACTGGAAGAAATTGATAGCACACATTTGTGGATATTTAATTTTTCGAATGTTTCAAATCACCTATAGATAGAATTATGGCAAAATAAATATGGTATAGAAAATGTTGAACTTTATTTTTATTTGAACTCTTCTTCATGGCTGTCTTATTTGACCTGTCTGCAACATTTTCTTTAGTTTGTGTTTTTCTTAATGGTATGTTCCAGGGGCTCTTTATAAATTATATATACATGTTATTATAGATTAAGCTAATCAGCTAAAATCTTTAATAGGAGTTGTGAATATTTCCCCCTAATTTGTCACTTGTTTTTTGATATTGTTTAGCAGTAACCACTAAAAATATATTTCTAATTCCTATATAGATTTAACAGTCTTTTTTATGGTTTCTGTGTCTCCATCATTCTTTGCTGGGATACTGCAAGCTACCTAATCTGTCTACTTCTAGTATTACTCATCCCATTCATTCTTTAGGCTGTGACAGGTCTGCATTGCAAATCTGATTGTCTCAGTTTCCTGATCAGAATCCCTTGCTAGGTCCCCATAACCTTTGGGATGAACCCAAAACTCCTTAAGATTAATTATAAGACTGTTCTTGATTTGGCCTCTGCTAACATCTCCAGTTTCCTTGTTTGTTTGTTTTTTAAGATTTTATTTCTTTATTTGAGAGAGAGAAAGCAAGAGACAGAGCATGAGCAGAGAGGGAAAGGCAGAGGGAGAGGGAGAAGCAGACTCCCCACTGAGCAGGGAGCCCGATGTGGGGCTCCATCCCGGGACCCCAGGATCATGACCTGAGCTGAAGGCAGATGCTTAACTGACTGAGCCACCCAGGCGCCCCTTAACATCTCCAGTTTCCTCCCCCTAATATAGTCAAACCAGACTGTTTGCAAGTTCCTGAACTTGTCTAGAGCAGCTACCCTTTGGACGTTTGGGTTGTTTTTACTTTTTGGCTAATTATGAATAATGCTTCTGTGAACATTTGTGTAAATGGTTTTTTTGTGGACATATGTTTTCATTTCCTATGAGTATATACCTTGGAAGGGAATCGCTGAGTCATATAGTAACTCCATGTTTAACATTTTCAGGAACTGTCAAACTGTTTTCCAAAGAGGTGGCACCATTTTCTGTTCCCAAATTGCCATAATGAATGAGGGTTCCAATTTCTCCACATCCTCACCAACACTTGTTCTTATTCACTTTCTTTTGGTTTTGTTTTTTTGGTTATTGCCATCCTATTGGGTGTGAAGTGGTATCTCATTGTGGTTTTGATTTGCATTTTTCTAATGATTAATGATGTTGAACATCTTTTCGTGGGCTTATTAGCCATTTGTATTTCTTTGGAGAAGTGCCTATTCAAATCCTTTGCCTATTTTTCAACTGGGTTATTTGTCTTTTATTTATTTTTTTATCGATTTTATTTGAGAGAGAGAGAGAGTGAGTATGAGTGGGGGAGAGGGGCAGAGAGAGAGGGAGAAAATCCCAAGTGGACTCCACACTGATGTCTGAGCCTGATGCAGGGCTTGATCCCATGACCCTGAGATCATGCCCTGAGGTGAAATCAAGAGTTGGTCGCCCAACCCACTGAGCCACCCAGGTGCCCCTGTCTTTTTGAATTGTAAGAATTTATATATTCTGAGTACAAGTCCCTTAGCAGATACACGGTTTGCAAATATTTTTTCCCATTCTGTCAGTTGTCTTTTCACTTTCTTTGTTTTTCTTTTCACTTTCTTGATGTTATCTTTTGAATCCCAAAAGGTTTAAAAATTTTAATGAAGTGTAATTTATTTTTTCTTTTGTTTCTTACATTTTTGGTGTTGTATCCAAGAAGGCTTTGCCTAATTCAAGGTCATGAAGATTTACTCCTGTGTTTTCTTCTGAAAGTTCTATAGTTCTAGCTCTTACATTTAGGTCTGTGATCCATTCTTAGCTAATGTTTGTGTGTGATATAAGGAAGGAGTCCTACTTCATTCTTCTGCATGTGGATATACAGTTGTTGCTTGAAAAAACTTCTTTCATCATTAGATGGTCTTGGTACTCTTCTTCTTTTTTTTTTTCAGAGAGGGGGTGGGGAGGGACAGAGGGAGAGAGAGAGAATCTCAAGCAGGCTCCACACCCAGTGCAGAGCCCGCTGCAGGGCTCAATCTCACAACCCTGAGATCGTGACCTGAGCCGAAATCAAGAGTCGGACGCTTAACTGACTGAGACACCCAGGTGCCACAAATGGTCTTGGTACTCTTGTTGAAAATCAGCTGACCATAATGTATGGGTTTATTTTTGAGATTTTTCTATTCCATTGATCTACATGTGTCCTTATGCCATAGCCTTGATTACTGTGGATTTGTTGTAACTTTTGAAATCTAGAAGTTTGAGTCTCCCAACTTAGTTCTTTTTAAAGATTGTTTTGACCATTCTGGTCCCCTTGCAATTCCATCTGAATTTTAGGATTGTTTTGGTAATTTCTGCAAAATAACTGCTGGGATTGTGTTACAGATTGTGCTCTGAATTTGTTGATCAATGTAATGAATATTGCCATCTTGATACTATTAAATCTTCTGATCCATGGACATGAAATATCTTTTATTTATATCTTCTTTCATTTCTTACAACAGTGTTTCATAGTTTTCAGAATACAAGTTTTGCACTTTTTAAAAAAATGAATAGATGTTATTTTTTGAGCTATTTTAGGTATATAGAACACTTGTACAGAAAGTACAGAGAGTTCCCATATACTTCCTCCTCCCCAACCCCATACACAGTTCTCCCTATTAATATCTTGCATCAGTGTGGTTCATTTGTTGTAATTGATACATTATTAACCAATGTTCATAGTTTACATTAAGGTTCACTCCAATGTGTTTTACAGTTTTCATGTGTCCATCATTACAGTGTCACATAAAATAGTTTCAGTGCCTTAAAACTTTCCTCTACTCCGCCTGTTCATTTATCCTTCCCTCAAATCCCTGGCAATCATTGATCTTTATATTGTCTTTACAATTCTGCCTTTTCCAGAATTCGTATAGTTGGAAATAAACAGTATGAAAGCTTTTCAGACTGGCTTTTCTCAGTAATATGCATTTAAGGTTTCTTCATGTCTTTTTTGAGGCTAAGAGCTCATTTATTTTTAGTACTGAATGATATTCCATTGTGTGGATGTTTATCCATTTATGGGAGGACATCTTGGTTGCTTCCAATTTTGGCAATTATGAATAAAGTTGCTATAAACCCTTGTGTGCAGGGTTTTATGTGGACATAAGTTTTCAACTCATATAGCTGGATTCTATCATAAGACTCAGTTTTGTAAGAAAGTGCCAAACTCTTCCAAAGTGGCTGTACCATTTTGCATTCATTCATATCTCCACATCCTTGGCAATACTTGGTGTTGTCAATAGTTTAGATTTAAACCATTCTAATAGTTGTGTAGTGGTATCTCATTATTTTAATTGTAATTTCTTGATAACATATGATATTGAATATCTTTTATATGTTTATTTGCCTTCTGTATATCTTCTTTGGTGTCTGTCTATTCACACTTCTTTTTAAAAAATTTATTCTGAAGTACTTCATTCTTTTTGGTGCTTCTGTAAATAGTAATGTTTTCTTAATTTCCTTTTCCGTTCATTGCAAGTGTATAAAATACAGTTGATTTTCATATATTGATTTTATATCCTACTTCTTTGGTGAACTCATTATTAGCCCTAGTAGTTTTTATAGATTCTTAGGATTTTCTATATATAAGATCATGTCATCTGCAAGTAGAGATCATTTTACTTCTTTTCCCACTTGGATGTCTTGTTTCTTTTTTTATGCTTTGTTTCTTTTTTTTTTTTTCTGATTGCCCTGGCTAGAAATTCCAGGACACTTTTGAATAGAAGTGGCAAGAATGGACATTCTTATCTTGTTCCTGATCTTAGAGGAGAGGCATTCAGTCTTTTATCATTAAGTATGATGTTTGTGTGGGTTTTTTGTAGATGTCCTTTATCAGGTTGAACAAGTTGAGGAAGCGTTTTAGGTATGTAGATGTTTAGACCCTATCATTAAAGGTTCTGATTTAGTGATCTGGGGTAAGGACGAGATGTCTGGTTTTTTTGTTTTGTTTTCTTTTTTAAGATTTTATTTATTTGTTTATTTAAAGAAAGCATGAGCAGGGGGAGAGGCAAAGGGAGAGGGGGAGAGAGAGAGAATCTCAAGCAGAGTCTAACGGGCTCCATCTCAGGACCCTGAGATCATGACCTGAGCCATAATCAAGAGTTGGATGCTTAACTGACTTAACTAGGTACCCCGGGACCAGATATCTTTAGTTGTAAAAAGGCACATATAAATAAAATAAAAGGTATATAAGTAATTCTGTCCATAGCCAGGATTGAGAATATCTGCCCTATTTTCATTGAAGTACTTCATGCTTCATTCTTTTCAAACCTGTATTATCACTTCCATTCTTCCCCCTCAGCTGAGAACCTTGAACTTGTCACATTGTCAATTCCCTAAATGTTGTATTCCTAACTCAAATTATTTTTGGTGATAAACAGTAGCAAATAGGCTATATTGCATGGGTTAATTTTCTTTCATACACTGGGTTTGATTAAGATATGATATTCAGATTTATTTTACCTATAAGGAATATAAGCTATCTGTTGACCCTAACTTATGGCTAATTTCATTCTTCATCATACAGAGTAGTACTCAGAACATAATTGTTGATAATCCATGTAAATTATTTTTTAGCCTCTTTTCTCAATCTTATTTTTTGAAATCAATTATACATAGTCTTGCTACTGACATTGTCCCTGTGTTCTGTCAAAACATGTAAGAAATAACTCATTTGACCTGTATGGTGAATAATAATTATTTTGCTTCTTTAGGACACCATGTAAAATTGAACCTAGTATAAACCACATTCTAAGCACAAGGAAGCCTGGAAAGGAAGAAGGAGATCCTCTGCAGAGAGTTCAAAGCCATCAGCAAGAGTCTCAGGAGAAGAAAGAAAAGATGATGTATTGTAAGGAAAAGATTTATGCCGGAGTCGGGGAGTTCTCCTTTGAAGAGATCCGGGCTGAAGTTTTCCGGAAGAAATTAAAAGAGCGAAGGGAAGGTATGTATATTGATCTAGTTCACAGCAAAATTTCTTGGGAATTGTAATCTTTGTCACTGCCCATTATTTTCTCAAGCATTCCCTCTATTCCAGTGAAGCAGCTCTGATCATGGTCACCAGAAACCTCCTTTTCGCCAAATCCAGTGGCCATTTATCAGTCTTGATCTTTTTTGACCTCTTGGCTTCATTTGACACAATTGATGAAATGCTTGTTTATGAAATGCTTCTCTTGGCTTTTTCCTTGGTGCATATTATCCCTCTCAATTTCCTTCACTGCTATTCCTGAGGCCCAGGATAGAGTATTGGAATATTCCAGTCACAACTATCACTAGGTAATGGATTAAATACTCTTTACAAGCTGGGGACTCTCAAATTTATATCTCTATCCCTGACATTTCACCTGAACTCCAGACTCCTATTTAGTTACCTATATCTATTGGCTATTCCGACAGACATTTTAAACTCAACATAGCCAGAACAGAATTACTGATTTCTGCCAAAAACGACACCCCAACACATACCACAGGCTTACCCATTTCAGTAAAAGGGAACACCATGCACCCAGTTGGTTCAAGCCAAAAAAACCCATAAGTCATCTCTGATCCCTCTTTCTGTACCATTCTCCCACATCTAAATGAATAAGCCTATCAACTGTACCACCAAAAAATTTCCCAGATCTTTCATTTATCACCATTCTCATTATTAATCCAAACTGCCATCTTTTAGGTAGACTACTGCAGCTAGACTTTCTGCAAACTTCAGTCTGGCCTTACTACAGTCCATTTTGCTCATAGCAGATGATCTTTATAAAAAGTCCAGGTCCTATCATTACTTTACTTAAAATTCTTCAGTGTTTTCTCATTGTCTTACCATGCAGTACGAACTCTACCCACCCGTGACTTGGCTCCTGCCTACCTCTCCAACCTCATCTTTTACTTTTCTCCCTCTTACTTTGCTACAGTCATACTGGCCTTCTCTGGAACTCACTCTTGAGCACAGTGACCTTGTTCCTGCATTAAAGCCTTTGTGCCAGCTCTGGCCTAGAATCTTTCCCCAGATCTTTATATCACTGGCTCCTTGTCATTTGGGTTACAACCTTATGAATGTCCCTCTCTTAAAATGATCTTCCCTGCTCACCTGTCTTAAGTAGCTCTTGACCTCCTACTCAGTCACACATTCTCACATCACCTATTTTATTTTATTTATTTATTTGAGATAGAGAGTGAGAGCAAGAGCTGGGAGACAGAGGGGGGGGGAGAAGCGGCTCCCCGCGGAGCAGGGAGCCCGATGCGGGGCTCCATCCCAGGACGCTGGGACCATGACCTGAGCCGACGGCAGATGCTCAATCGACTGAGCCACCCAGGCACCCCACCTATTTTATTTTTAACACTGATTTTCTTATTAATTTGTGTGTGTGTCTTCCCCAAATTGAATGTTAGTGTCACATGACTAAGGACTTTGTATTATGCACCACTGACATGTAAATGCTCCGAATTGTTCTTGGCACATCATAGACATTCTGGTTCTTATTGATTAAATAAATGAAAGAATAGAAACCCAGACCTCAAGTAGAGGGCTTTGCTCCATTTATATTATTCTCATCTGTAATATTAGCATGTATGTTGAAGCCATGAGCTCCAAAGACAGTTTTTGACAGAATAAGTTGCTATAAGGAGTAATGCATTAGCCAACCTTACTGTTTCTAGCTGAGCTACTGACCAGTGCAGAGAAGAGAGCAGAAATGCAGAAACAGATTGAAGAGATGGAGAAGAAGCTGAAAGAAATTCAAACTACTCAGCGAGAAAGAATGGGTGATCAGGTCGTTTCTCTCTCTTGTTTTGTTTTTTTTAAGATTTATTTATTTATTTTAGAGGGAGAGTGTGTGTAAGCAGGGAGAAGGGCAGAGGGTGTCATGCAGGGCTCCATCTCACACCCTGAGATCATGACCTGAGCTGAAACCAAGAGTCACGTGCTTAACCGTGCCACCCAGATGCCCCCATTTCTCTTTTTTTAATACAGAAAACTATACTTATTGAAACAAATTTAAACAATATAAAAGCATAGAAGATAAAAATCCTCCCAACCCCCATTCAGAGTTTCTGGTAGTTTCATAGCTATTAGTGGCAACAAAGTCCAGCAGGAAAGTAATTTAACAAGTGACCTCAAATGGAACTTGTGTCACTAGAAGTGATGCAATTTATTGACTTCTTAGTTAGACTCTAAAGCATTGTTTTATAACTTCTGGACTTTAGCTTTTTATTCTAGTCATGTTGCATTGAAATGGGGTCACCCAAAGAAATTTGGTATATGCTTGGCACTGCTCAGTTGAGTACAACAGAAACGGTTTATCCTAGGAATGTAAATTATTAGAAAGAACTTTTATAGCATAGATATTTTATATGGTTAGTGGGTATCTAGGCGAAGAGTATAGTGAACCTAATTTTGGAACTAAAGCTTGAAAATAGGTAGGATTTTTTAGATAGGAGGGACACATTGATTTTGTTTCTTTAATGCAAATAGCAAGAAGAGAAGATGCCTACAAAGGAGACAGCTGAACTGCAAATTGCTTCAGAGTCTCAGGAAATACCAGGAATGGCTCTATCCAATTCTGTTTGTCCAGTAAACTCTTGTGCCAGGTAGGACTGCATTGGTGGGAGGGATGATTCTTATAGGAGGGCACTTAAAACCAACCTTTGACTCTAATGACTTGAAGTCTTTTATAATATTAAGACAATGTTTGCAAGTCTCTGTCACAACATAAGCTCTGATACTGATGAGGTAAGACAGGGTACTGACATTTTTCTGTTAAAAAAAATACATGTTTCTTACAGAAACAATCAAATATAATTTTTAAATTAAAAACAAATTTTTTTAAAGTAGTCTTCATGGAGCCCAGCATGGAGCCCAGCATGGGGCTTGAACTCATGACCCTGAGATTAAGACCAGAACCGAGATCAAGAGTCAGAGGCTTAACCGACTGAGCCACCCAGTCACTCCTCAAATATAATTTTTTAAAGATAAAACCACCCATTTTTACCACCAAGTGATTACTGTTATTAACATATGTATATCCTTATGTGTTCTGTTTTTTGTTTTATTTGATAAAAATGAGAGTTTGCCATTGCTTATACTGTTAATGTTATAACATCTATTATCAAATATACTTATATAACAATTATAATGACTGAAGGTTCGATCTTCTTAAAGAATTTGGATTGACTACTAGAATTTTTTTTATCTAGAGTGAAGAAGATTATATTTAATGAAAAAGCCTCTTGGACTTATAAGAGTTAAATAATTCTTTTTGTGGGTACTTCGGACATATTTTAAAACAAGTTTCTTTACAGGGAGACTTCACTTGCAGAAAACTTTTGGCAAGAACCTCATTCTAAAGGTGAGTTATATTTGACAATGTCATGAAAAACTTACCAGTAACAAACACATTATGTAATATGTGGTAAATATTTTTCTTAATTATGGTAAAGGGAGTTGTAAGAAGACAGAGGGGAACTAAGATCTTATCGTATCTTTGAATCATGGAATTCAGTTAAGCATATGATTTGAGATAGGATAGGCATTTAAAAGAGTGTGTTTGTAAGATTCCTCAGTGCTTTGAAATGTTTCAATGTAGATTTAAATTTATGTTAACTACCAAATACTATCTTCCACCTTAGCAGCGTATACTGAGCTAAACCTATCAGTAGTATCCAGCAGCCAAGAAAGTAGTTTTTCAGAAGAAAGAAAAAATGTCTAAAACTAAAGCTATTTAGGGGTGCCTGGGTGGCTCAGACTGTTAAGCGTCTGCCTTCAGCTCAGGTCCTGATCCCAGGGTCCTGGGATTGAGCCCCGCATCGGGCTCCCTGCTCAGCGGGGAGCCTGCTTCTCCCACTGCCGCTCCCCCTGCTTGTGCCCTCTCTCTCTCTCTCTCAAATAAAATAAGTAAAATAAAATAAAATCTTAAAAAAAGAACAAAACTAGAGGTATTTATACTCAAATTTATTATTTTTTTTAAGATTTTATTTATTTGACAGAGAGAGCAAGCAGAGGGAGTGGCAGGCTCCCCAGCTCCCCATGGAGCAGGGAGCCCAATGCAGGGCTCGATCCTAGGATCCTGGGATCATGACCTGAGCCGAAGGCAGACGCCTAACCAGCTGAGCCACCCAGGCGCCCCAAATTTATTCTCTTCATTTAAAAATACGTTAAAAATGGTAAAGACATGAATATCTACCTAGTAGTAGTTGAAAACAAATTAAATAGAATCTGATTAAACCTCTAACTCTAACCACCAATTTATAGGAAATACAAAGCATAGAGGAACATGTTAAACAACATAGGAAGATGTAATTGGCAAAAAATCCAGCATTATGGGGCAAACAACCTAGTTTCTTCAACAGAAAATTACTAAAACAACAACAAACCCTATAGTATCAAAGTGATTTAGGAGGTATTTCAACCAGTCACAGTATATGAATCTGCATTCCCAATTCAAACTTTCTAAATAATTTTGGTTAAATGTGAGTCTTCTGATTAGATATATGATACTCAGAAATTATTAATCCTATAGGTATGGTTATGTTTTGAGATTATGCTTTTTTGAACGAGTCTCTCTCTTTTAGAATTACATCCTGAAATATTTACAAATGAAATGATATGATGTCTTAGATTTGCTTTAAGATAATTCAGAGTTGGGTTGGGTTTGGAAAGTAGTGGTAGTGGTGGGGAATAAAGAAAGATGAGACACAATCATCCATGTTTAGATAACTTATTAAATGATGTCTACTTTTATATGTTTGAAATTGTTCATTATAAAGAACAGGTTACCTTTCTGCTTCCAAACAGCACAAAATATTAATTGACCTAGATGTCTTGAAAAATGGGCATTTACTCTTAAGAGCATAAATCTATTCTCTTTTTCTATAGGTCCCAGTATACCTTTCTCCATTTTTGATGAGTTTCTTCTTTCAGACAAAAAAAATACCAGGTTTGAAGTTTTTTGTTTTGTTTTGATACTTAAAAGTCTTCTATTATTATAAATGAGGATGCAATAAGGGTTACTGTTATCTATGTGAACAGAAAAATAAGTGGGGTATGTTTTTTTCCAGTCATCCTGCAGATCCCCCACGGGTTTTAGCCCAACGAAGACCCTTTGCAATTCTCAAAACTTCAGAAAGCATCAACTCAAATGAGGATGTGTCTCCAGATGTTTGTGTAAGGAACAGTATTCCTAAGTTAATATAAGCAGACTGATGAATTGTTTCATTCAATTCTCATAAAGTTAGGGTTAAAATTAAAATCACTGGCTTGGGGCACCTGGGTGGTTCAGTCAGTTAAGCGTCTGCCTTTGGCTCGGGTCATGATCCCAGAGTCCTGGGATCGAGTCCCGCTTTGGCCTCTCTGCTTGGCGGGGAGTCTGCTTCTCCCTCTGCCTGTCACTCTGCCTACTTGTGCGCACACTCTCTCTGTCAAATAAATAAATAAAATCTTTAAATAAATAAATAAAAATAAAAACACTGGCTTAAAATTTAAGCACATGAAAAGATGCTTAACATCATTATTCATTAGAGAATGTAGATCCACAACCACAGTGAGATACTACTTCACATGCACTGTGATGGCTATAATCAAAGAAAATAACAAGTGTTGGTGAGGATGTGGAGAAATTAGAACCCTCATACAGTGCTGGTAGGATTATAAAATGGTGCAGCCACTTTGGAAAACAGTTTGGTAGTCTCTCAAAATGTTAAAAATAGAGTTACCATATGTATGACCTAGCAATTCTCTCCTAGGTATATATCCAAGACAATTAAAAACATGTTTACATTTTTAAAAACACTGTACATGAATGATCACAGCAACATTATTTATAATAGCCAAAATATACTAGCATATATGCTATAATTTTACTTGTTATAAAACCCATTTATTTATTATTATTATTTTTTTTAAGTAGGTTCCACATGCAACACGGAGCTTGAACTCATGACCCCAAGACCAAGAGTCACGTGCTCCACCAACTGAGCCAGCCAAATGGCCCTAAAACCCCTTTTTTAAGTATATGCGCTTAAATGTATGCATGTAACCTACCAGATATGTAGTTGCCTCTGGGGAATAGTAATTGGAGGGGAGATGAGGGTCAAGTGCCAGAGGGAGACTTTTTCACTATATATCCTTTTCAACTAGTTGACTTTTTAAACCATATACATGTATTACTTTGTTTTTTGTTTTTTGGTTTTTTTTAAAGATTTTATTTTATTTTATTTTATTTTGACAGAGAGAGACCCAGCGAGAGAGGGAACACAAGCAGGGAGAGTGGGAGAAGGAGAAGTAGGCTCCCCGCAGAGCAGGGAGCCCAATGCGGGATTTGATCCCAGGACTCTGGGATCATGACCTGAGCCGAAGGCAGACACTTAATGACTGAGCCACCCAGGCGCCCCAACATGTATTACTTTGAAAGACGAAGGGGTAGCTGATTCAGTTAAGTGTCTGACTCCTGATTTCAGCTGAGGTCATGATCTCGGGATCCTGGGATGGAGCCTCCTGTGTCAGGCTCCACGTTCATCCAGGGAGTGTGCTTGAGATTCTCTCTCTCCCTTTGCCCCTTCCCCTGCTTGCACATACACGGTCTCTAAAATAAATAAATAAATCTTTGAAAGACAAAGGAATATTTTTAAAATTTTCCTTTTTTTTATACTTTGTATTCCATATTTTCTTTTCTTTTTTTTTTTTAAAGATTTTATTTATTTATTTGACAGAGAGAGACACAGCGAGAGAGGGAACACAAGCAGGGGGAGTGGGAGAGGGAGAAGCAGGCTCCCCGCAGAGCAGGGAGCCTGATGTGGGACTCGATCCCAGGACCCTGGGATCATGACCTGAGCTGAAGGCAGTCGCTTAACCAACTGAGCCACCCAGGCACCCATCTATTCCATATTTTCTACTGTGACTGTGAATTATCTTTAAGAAATAAAATAAAAATTCAATATTTGGTGTAGAAGAAAAAAGCTAGGAGGATAGCAGATTATCAGAACATTTTCTAGGTCAAAGCCAGAAGAAAAATATTATTCCTCTAGTTCTTAGGTGAAATTGGTTGGGCAAAAAATCATTATCCAGTATTTTTCCTTTGGAGAATCCTCACAGTATATTTTTTTGATAATACATAGTTTGCTATTTTCATGATATAAAACTTTTTCCCTCAGATATTATGATGTGCTTTTTAAAATTATCTTTCCTAGAGATTCTAATATGCTACTTCTGTACCCTATGTTGAAAATCACTTATCTAATGTTTGTCTCTCTGAGTAAAAAAGGTAGGTCCTCCATATTCTCACTGAAATATTTCAGCTAAACTTTATGTGTTTTTTATTTCAGGATGAATTTACAGGAATTGAGCCCTTGAGTGAGGATGCTATTATCACAGGTTTCAGGAATGTAACTATATGTCCTAACCCAGAAGACACTTGTGACTTCGCCAGAGCAGCTCGTTTTGTATCCACTCCTTTTCATGAGATAGTGTCCTTGAAGGATCTCCCTTCTGATCCTGAGAGACTGCTGCAGGAGGAGGATCTAGATGTGAAGATCTCTGAGGACCAGCAGACTGCTTGTGGCACCATCTACAATCCAACTCTCAGCGTCAAGAAGCTCAGGTGATTGTAGGTTGCACAAACCAGATTGTTTGAGTGATCTCTTATTCTGTGTGTGCTTGTCAGAGCGATCATTTATCAGGTTCTCACTACCTGCCAGGTACCGTGCTAAGTGCTTTACATGACAGTAGGACTCCCCCTGATAAAGTGGTGGTGGGATTTGGTAATTGATTTGAGTATGAGAGTTAGAAGAAGTAAATTTGGATGGTTATGAGACTGAGAGCCCCCAGAGGATTCTGGTGTCTTTGAGAAAACTTGGCAAAGTATACCTGATGGGGAGACAGGGGGCATTTTATTTTTCCTTTAATACTAAATTTTAAATAATGGTAAAATAGCTTGATACTAATTTCAGATAGGCAACTAGAAGTGTCCTTTTTTTTTTTTTTAAAGATTTTATTTATTTGAGAGAGAGAGAGAGAACATTAGCTTGGGGCGGAGGGGCAGGGTGGGGCAGAGGGAGAAGCAGAGTCCCTGCTAAGCAAGGAGCCGGATGTGGATTCGATCCCACGACTCTGGGATCATGACCTGAGCTGAAGGCAGAAGCTTAACCCACTGAGCCACCCAGGTGCCCAGAAGTGTACTTTTTTAAAGTATCTTTTAGGGGCGCTTGGGTGGTTCAGTCAGTTAAGTATCTGACTCTTGATTTCAGCTCAGGTTATGATCTCAGGATCATGAGATCAGGCCCCGGGTCAGGCTCCATGCTTAGCGTGGAGTCTGCTGAGATTATCCCTCTGCCTATGCCCCTCCCCCTGCTCTCTCTCGCTTGCTCTGTCTCTCTCAAAAATAAATAAATAAATAGATGGATAAAATCTTTATTTTTTTTAAAGAGTTTACTTATTTATTTGACAGAGAGAGAGACAATGAGAGAGGGAACACAAGCAAGGGGAGTGAGAGAGGGAGAAGCAGGCTTCCCGCTGAGCAGGGAGCCCAATGTAGGGCTCGATACCAGGACCCTGAGATCATGACCTGAGCTGAAGGCAGACGCTTAATGGCTGAGCCACCCAGGTGCCCCTAAATAAAATCTTTAAAAAAAAATAAAGTCTCTTTTAATGGAGAGGTGGAAATGAATAAAGAATGGTATGAAGGAATCGCATAGAATCTGTATATTTAAAAGTTGGCTAAATGAATGTTGGTTTTAGGAATATTCTTTAATTTGCCAATTTGTGCTTTTAAAACTGCATTTTCAAATTTTTGTCCAGTAAACTTTTTATCGCATTTGCTTAGCATGTATTCACCTTGAGTGATTTGGGTTTCCCTTTTTCTTTCTTGATCTTTTCTTATTAAAGAGTAAAAATGTCTAGAGAAAGGATAAACAAGAAAAAAGTTAGTATCTTAGTCAATGTTTCTCAGTAGTTTAGAATAGATGTAGATTAGGCATTTGCTATAGATTAGGTAAATAAAGCATAAATTTAGAAAATCTAATGCTGAGCATTGCCTGTCAACCAGAGTAGATAAATTCTGATTATGAATCTATATCTGTTTCAGGAAGATATAGACTTTGAAAATTAGACTAATGAGGGCACCTGGGTGGCTCAGTTGGTTAAGCGACTGCTTTCGGCTCAGGTCATGATCCTGGAGTCCCTGGATCGAGTCCCGCATCGGGCTCCCTGCTCGGCAGGGAGCCTGCTTCTCCCTCTGACCCTCCCCCCTCTCATGTGCTCTCTCTCTCTCATTCTCTGTCTCAAATAAATAAAATCTAAAAAAAAAGAGAAAATTAGACTAATGAATATCAAATAAAATAAAATAACAAAGATAAAGTGATATCTGTTATCCCTATGAGGACTGACTGATTTGTGGT
Source organism: Mirounga angustirostris (assembly GCF_029215605.1). NCBI lineage: Eukaryota > Metazoa > Chordata > Mammalia > Carnivora > Phocidae > Mirounga > Mirounga angustirostris. The sequence goes on along the minus strand of NW_026991717.1, from coordinate 63,025,998 downwards.
TCTTTCAGCCCAATTATTGAAGACAGCCGCGAAGCCACACACTCCTCTGGGCTCTCAGGGTCTTCTGCCTCAGTTACAAGTTCCTCTTCCATCAGATGTCTTCAAATTCCTGAGAAACTGGAACTTACTAATGAGACTGCAGGTAGCTTCATACATACCACCTGTAAGCAAACCTCTACCTCCATGTCTACTGAACACTTATTTATCTCAGCAAACTGAGCTATGTGGTTTTTTTCTCTAGAAAAGTTCCCATAAATTGTGCAATTTCTAGAATGAATCAGTATTAACTGAACACCATAAAGACCTGAAGTAGATGAGTTTTGTTAGGTTAGCCGTGTTGATTGTGCAGTCTTGTGTTTTTTCCTCTCCTCTGTTTATAACACCCATTTTAGGTTTGGGGGGTGATGGGGTTTTTTAACTTTTTTTTCCCCCCCAGACAACCCTACTCAGTCACCCTGGTGTCCACAGTATCGCAGACAACTACTAAAATCTCTAATGGAGCTGAGGGCCTCTGCAGAGTTTTTTATAGAAGATAGACCAATGCCTAAGTTGGAAATAGAAAAGGAAATTGAATTGGGTAAGTATCATTGAACAAATGGGGTTTTTTTTTGTATGACACTATACGAGTAAGTGATTATTTGTACTTGAGCTTGTTGCTTGAGCAACTCTTGATCTCAGGGTCGTAAGTTCGAGCCCCACATTGGGGGTAGAGTTTACTTAATTAAAACAAAACAAAAAAACTCATGTAAAAAGACAAATGAAAAAGAAACAGATTATAGAGGTTGACACATTGATAAGTTCATGTCCCGGTAACAATATGGAGTCTGTCTTCCCCTCTTTCAACTTTTAACAAATGATTTTGAAAAGTGTTCTAACTGACTGCTCACTGGCAGATATAAAGTACCTTTAGCCCTTAAACCAGGAGGTAAAAGCTAAGGGGCTGTACATATTCACAGTGATTTTTAAATGGAATCAAACCTTCTCAACAGGTAATGAAGATTATTGCATTAAACAAGAATACCTAATATGTGAAGATTACAGATTATTCTGGGTGACACCAAGAAACTCTGCAGAGTTAACCATAATAAAGGTGGGACTGATTCTTTGTCATTTGCGTTACTTTTTAAAAAAATAATGTGGGTTGAAGCAGTAACTGTGGTCCCATGGTACCATCAAATCCTTTGAATAGTCCATAAGTTTCTTGATAGAAAAGTCGGTGAGACATCAAAAAATCACTCAGCATTATGTGCCAGGATCAGATATCAAAAAGGAGAGGCAATCATGTAAATCTCTTAGTATGTCCAAACATACTAAATATTCTATTAATTCTATCTTTTTGAGGAAATATGCTGAAATTTTCTGGCCTGCTCCAATCTGGACAGATTACATTCTGGGACACATACACACACACACACACACACACACACATTCTGGGACACACACACACACACACACACACACCCCTTTTGACATTTCCATTCACCATTATCCTAGGGAATCACATTACCTCTTTCTTATGTTAGACGCCCAGTAATATTGGCTCCCATTTTTATTTCTTTTTGGTTTAAGCCCTCATATTTTAGTAGCCTCCCGGGAAAGGATGCATGGGATATACATTTTTTTGAAACCTTCCATGTCAGAAAATTTTTTATTCCACATCTTTACTTGATTGGTAGTTTGGCTGGATATTAGAATTCTAGGTTCAAAACTTTTTTTCCTTGGAATTTTGAAGATAAGGTTGATTATCTTTTGGCTTGTGGCCTTTCTTTTTAAAGTCTTTTGCCATTTTTTGTGTAAGACTATTTTTCCCTCTCCCTGAATCCTTGTAGAATCTTCTTCTGTTTATCCCCAGAATTGTCCCCAGTATTCTGAAATTCCACAAATACATGTTTTGGTAAAAATCTATTATTGCCCATATGCTAGACACTGGATGGCCATTTCAATGTGGAAACTCCTTCAGTTTTGAGAAATTTTCTTCAAAGAATAAATTATTTCTTCTTTTCAGTCTTCTGTTCTCTCCTTCTAGAATTCCTTTTATTAGGATATGGGGTATCTTAGAGATCCTTTAAAAATCTTATCTTTTTTTCTCCTTTTCTCTTTGTCTTTTTGCTTTACTTTCTGGAATGTTTTGTCAGCTTTATTTCCAGACTTGTTATTGGGTTTTTCATTTCTTTTGTCATGCATTTGATTTGCCAGAGCTCTTTTTTATTCTCAGAATTTTCTTCTTTAAAACATTCTGCACTTCATTTCAAAGATGGAATATTCTTTCTCTGCGTGCATTTACGATGCTTTAAACTTTTTTCTCCCTGCATCATCTGTTTCCTTTTGTCTGTTTTGAGCTCTGTCTTTCATATTAGAGGCTTTCTTCAAGTCTTGGACTCTCTATTCATATTTAAGTGTGGGACTCTAAAAGCTAATTGAAAGCTCTGTATATACAGGACCTGGACAGCTGTTGGGCCTCACTGTAAGAAGATCTTGCTTAGCCATTCAATAAAAGGCCTCAGTCTTTCAGGTCTTTTCTTTTGAGCTGATCAGATCCTTCAGAGAAAACTTCTAATATCCTTTCTGGAGCAAATAATCCTGGTTGCTAGCTTCTTGGAAGCTAAGTGGGAAAATTAGTCGGGAGGGGCGGACAGGTGCATCTTAACATTTGATATATAAACTCCCCCCAACCCCCGTTAACAGTGCCTGGTGACCTCTAGCCCAGAGCCCTTCAGCTTTATACTTTCTAGGGGTAGACTTCTGGTCTTCTAGAATGGAGGAGAGGCAGGGGAATCTGGGGTTTAACTTCCTCCTAATACAGTTCAACCACTCCTGTGGTAGCCCCACCTCCACCCTTCTCTAGGTAATTGGTGCCATCAGTTTTATACTGTGGGAAGATGGTCCTGTAGTGTAAAGTTGGTTGCCCTCAGCTTTCTCTACTGCTAGAATCAGCTTTCCTTGGGTCAGCTAAGTGGATTGTTACCTCTTAGTGTTCCCTTTCCAGCTTCCAGAATTTGCTGCTGCTGTGTTTTTTATTGTAGATTTATGACTTTTAAAACATTCCTTTACTATTATTTCTGTTGGGGTATCATAAAGGCTGGAGGAAATGTTTTCAACCTGCCAGCCATAACCAGAGATTCTCATAGCTCTTATTTTTAAAATTTCTTACAGGTATCAGCTCACCCTGTCCCATGGGACTTTTATATCAACCTCAAGTTAAAGGAACGTTTAAATGAGGAGTATGATCATCTGTGCAGCTGTTACCAGTACCAAGATGGTTGTATTGTTTGGCACCAGTATATAAACTGCTTCACCCTTCAGGTTTGAATAATATGAATAGAGTCCTTAAATAGAGAGATTTGTGCTCCATTTACCAAGGGAGTTTAGTGCGAGATTCCTGTTAACCTTCTAGAAATAGACCAACTAAATTATAAACTAGAAGCATTGATCATTTTCCTTTCCCAAGTTGTTTTGGCCAAAAACTTCTTTGGTACTTTTTTTTAACTTTTTATTATGTCAATTTTCTTTTTCTTTTCTTTTTTTAAAAGAACATAATCTCTATACCCAAGAAAGATGGGGCTCAAACTCACGACCCTGAGGCCAAGAGTCACGCGCTCCACTGACTGAGCCAGGCAGGCACCCCTAGTATGTCAGTTTTCAAATATGGACAAAAATAGACAGAATTGTGCAATGACCCAGTCATCTAACTGTGTTCATCATCGGCTCATGGCCACTCTTATGTTAAATTCCTGGTGTGATAATTCCAATATTCTTTCCATGTCTGGTTTTGATATTTGCTTTGTCTGTTCGAATTGTGTTTTTGGACTTTTAGTGTATCATAAAATTTTTCTTTTTCTTTTTTAAAGATTTACTTATTTGAGAGAGAGCACATGCACGTGTGTGAGTGGGAGGAGGGGCAGAGGGAGAGAATCTCAAGCAGACTCCCCGCTGAGCCCAGAGCCTGAGGCGGGGCTCCATCTCACCACCCCTGAGATCATGACCTGAGCCAAAACCAAGAGGCAACACTTAACTGACCGAGCCACCCAGGCGCCCCTAACTTTTCCTGATAGCCAGACATGAAGTACTGGGTAAAAGGAATTGCTATAGATAGCCCTTTAATAATGTGGTGATAAGGTGTGAAGGGAAGGAAAGCATTGCATAATTCTGTGCTTTATGTTCTTTTATAGTGAGCCTATGCCTCTGGACTGTGCACCTCACAAGTATTTCCCCTCCCTTAGGTGGGACATGATGACTAGAGTGGGCTGAAGTTGGGTATTTCCCTTCCCCAGGTCAAGTAGGCTCAGATAATACTCTAGCAGGTTAGGCTCCAGTTAACTAGTTTCTCCTGACGACAGAGCTTTTTAAGAACAGAGTGCTCTGGCCTCTTTCAAAATGGTTCCTCTCTCCCTCCACCTCTGGAAGCACAAGGAGAATTTTTCTCCAACTGTGCTTCTCCATTTGCTGTGAGAACCTGATCTAGCTCCTAGACATAAAACTCGCAGAAGTGTGAGGAACCCCCTCCACCACCACCACCATGCTTACAGATCCTAGAAGAGTTGATTTTTCAGTCTGTTCAGCTTTTTATTTGTTAGGACAGAGTGGCAACTTTCAAACTCTTTACATAAGGAATGGTCTATTTTTGCTACTCTTGTTTTATCTATGCTGTCCCTCAGTAGATTATTTTTAGAACCCAAACACAGTATATCATTTTATTCTTAGGAATGTTCTTTTTTTTTTTTTTAAGATTTTATTTATTTGAGAGAGAGAGAGCGTGCATGCATGTGCATGCCAAGGAAGGGGGAGGAGCCGAGGGGGAGGGAGGGGGACAGACTCTGTGCTGAGTGCGGAGTCTAATGCAGGGCTTGATCCCAGAACCCTGAGATCATGACCTGAGTCAAAACCAAGAGTTGGCCGCTCAACTGACTGAGCCACCCAGGTGCCCCTGGAATGTTCTTAAGAGGTGTTGTTGCATATTTTGATGGTAATATGAATTTTCTAAAAAGGTTGGAATGAGGGTATTTTGAAACTACCATTTATAGAGCACCTATTATGGGCCTGGCTAATCCTCGATGCTCTTCATCCCTTATTTCAATAAATCCTTATAGTCTTAGAGGAGAGCAGTGTTGTTAGAACTGGGACAAAGACCCAGCCTGTGAAAGAGCCAGATCCTAGTAGAGAGCAACAAGGAGTACAAAGCAGCAGGTGGCAAGGTATTGAGTGTAAGTACAGTCACTGCAACTTAAGAAGTAGTGAATTTTCTGTCCTTTGTTTCTAGGATCTTCTTGAACACAGTGAACTTATTACCCATGAAATAATAATGTTGGTTATTTATAACCTTTTGACAATAGTGGAGAAATTACACAGAGCAGAAATAATCCATGGTGACTTGAGTCCAAGGAGTCTGATTCTTAGAAACAGGTTGGTCCTTTTCATTCTCTTAAAATTCTGTCAACTTTCTCTTAAAATATGGACAGTTTCCATTTCCTTTTGCCTCTCGATAAATGCCATATTGAGGAACACAGTATGTTAAAGTATTTGCTATCTAAAAGTCAATAATCAAGGGGAATAGTTTAAAAGAGTTCAAAGAAAAAAATACATTGAGGAAATACATTAATTCAGAAAAAAAAATTGACCACTCTTGAGTATTGTGATGATTCCTGGCAAGAAGAGATATAAAATATGAAGATTTGGAGGACTATGAAATAGATTGTGTAGTCTTTCTTTGAGTGGGGCCAGTGCGGATTGAGGGAGGATGCTAGCAAAACCAGGGCACTTCTCAGTTTCAAAACCAAAGCTTAAGTCAGGCCAAATTGAGGTAATTGCCAAGAGAAGTGGCTAAACCAGAGTGCAAATGCAAACTATGCCAAGAAAAAGGGCTTAGTGGTCAAATTAAACCCCATTTAGCCATCAAATGCAAGGGGTGAACACAGAGCAGCAAATAAATAGTTTTATGATGGCCAAAAAATCTTGTATCTTGTGCTATGGAAAAATGGGAGCAATTGTACTTTTTTTTTTTTAAGATTTTATTTATTTATTTGACAGAGAGACGTAGCGAGAGAGGGAACACAAGCAGGGGGGAGAAGCAGGCTTCCGGCTGAGCAGGGAGCCCAATGTGGGGCTCGATCCCAGAACTCTGGGATTGTGACCTGAGCCGAAGGCAGACACTTAACAACTGAGCCACTCAGGTGCCCCGCAATTGTAAATTTTAAAATTTTAAAGGAGATATGTGATGGGATTAGTCAAAGCCTGTATTTAAAAATATAGCATCTATCACTGATACTAATCAGGGATTTGAGGGAACTGAGGAAAGCAGAGACAAGGAACACAAAAATAATTCGTTCTTTTCTCTCACATAAATAGTTATATGTCTCCTTGGAGAGTAGCTTTATTGCATGGGATAGATAAACCCAAGGAAAATATAATTAGTAGTGAGTTATTGTTATTAGGTTTTCTTTTGTTTGTTTGTTTTGGGAGTTATAAATAACGGTTGGCATTACAGATAAGAGTAAGAGAGGTGTTAGTTTAATAAAAACAGGATAGTTTACAGTATAGGTGGCATCTTACACAAAAACAGCCTTATTGTTATTTCAGTTAAACTCTGAGAAGGAGGAATCTGAATGACACTTGGAAAGCCTAATCTATAGTAGTGAACAAGAAAGGCTATGACATCTATAAAAGCTTAATTTCTTTCATAATTCTCATCAGTGTGTAAATCATTGCTGCTGTTCATATTAATGTGTCTAGTATAAGACAGAGGCTTGTACTCTACTTCCAGTACTTGTTTTATGTAATAAATATAATATGATAAATGGTTTGTGGTGGCTGTACATTATGGTTTAGATATCCTTGTGTCACTAGGCTAATCTCAACATTCCCCCCTTAGCTGGACACCGCCACTGCTCTTACAGTTGCATTTTCATAGCTAACCACTGGAGGGAGCTGTTGGCATAGCTAAGACGCACCTGCAATACCTTTTTTTTTTTCTTTTTTTTTTCTCTTTTTTTTAAAGAGCAGCTCTGCAGCTTCTTTCATGGCCTATTTTTATTATCTCTTTCTCTTAAATCTGGGCTTAGAATCCACGATCCCTATGATTATAATAAGAACGATCAAGCTTTGAAGATAGTGGACTTTTCCTACAGTGTTGACCTCAGGGTGCAGCCTGATGTTTTTATCCTCAGTGGCTTTCGGACTGTACACATCCTAGAAGGACAAAAGATCCTGGCTAACTGTTCTTCTCCCTACCAGGTAAGTGTAAAACAAGCCTGAGCAAATATGGAGAGGGTTTCTTAATCTCTTCCTTCCATAGATAAACCATGAAAGCTAGTGTTTACTGATATTGTCTCCCCTGGAATAGATGACCTAGTTTTCAAATTTCACCAAGTCAAGCAAAATATACCATTTTTCTGTCACAGCATTGAAGACGGTACACATACACGTGCAGACACATGACTAACTCAGTAACCTAAGTGTCAGGGCCATTTCCATCACTCATCTGTGTGATCTTTTGTAAGTAATTTTCTGTAATCTTTGTAAAATAAGGATAACAATCTGCTCTGTGTGTATCAGAATTGTTGCGAGGATTAAAGGAAATAATGTATATAAAAAGAACATTACAAGTGTAAAGTGCTTTGTATGGTAGCGTTATATACAAAACCCCTTCTGACTCATCTCTGGACGTTTGGCATTTGCTGATTGAAAATGTATCATGAACTTGAACTAGTCATGTGGACCATGTTTAGATCACAGCTAGAGTCCATGCACATTCAGTAGGTCTACAAATTTGAATTTGACAGTCCGTATATTTTTGTTCTTCAGGATAATTTTGTTCTCACCTTTTGTTCTTAAGGATAATTCCTAGAGTTAGCTCTATTGATCACTTCTTTGAGGAGCTTCTCCCTTTATGGTAAGGGTAGGGAACAGTCTACTAAAATGTATGTCATAAGATAAACTTAAACACTATAATAACTTTCAACTTTCTACATAAATAGAGTGCCATGATAGTAGCAGAGAATTATTTTAGCTGATGGTGCTTTTTGTGATTTCAGGTAGATCTGTTTGGTATAGCAGATTTAGCGCATTTACTATTGTTCAAGGAACACCTACAGGTCTTCTGGGATGGGTCCCTCTGGAAACTTAGCCAAAATATTTCTGAGTAAGTATTGGCGATTTCAGGGTCTTTGCCTATCCAAATAATTTTCTCTCCCTCTTGGGTGCCCTCTGCTTGGGCAGCCTTAGTTTTCTTAGTCCAAATGCCATGATTCTATTAATTTCAACCAGTTTTCACTAGAGTGTCAGTGGAGCATCTAGTGCAGAACAAAGGAATTGCTAATTAAAAATAAGAATCAAATCATTCAGACTTCAGGACATCATTCTGGACCTAGATGTATCCTATAGATTGTGACTGTGGTGCGGAAGCCTCTCATTCTAGAAGTGTTAATAGAAACATTTCGTGAGAATAATTTTATAATCAATTGACATTAGTCTTATACCCCTTTTTAATAGCTATTGTTATCAAAGTTAATAAGCATCTCTTGAAGAGAATTAAATTTCTAAATTATATACTAATTTTAGACTGTTATTTATTTAATGAATGGGAACCAAAGCAGAGAACTGAGTCTCCTTGGAGAAGTAAATGCTCCCTTCATAAGAGCTGCTTGGTCTCAGAACCATAGTATTCCCTCAAGCCTACTTATAAAACTTATTAAATATCCCATGTTCCACTTTAGCTTATCATAGCTAATAACTTCCCAGAATAAGCTCCCCATATATCAACTTATTTATATATTCTTTGGCTAAAAAAAAAAAAAAAAAAACAGTGTTGGGAATTTAATACCCCTTCTCCATTCCCCCTACTCCCAACAAGTGAATTGTATTTTTTTATTTATTTAATTCAGAATTTGGCCAGTCTTATTTGTCTCTGAAACATACTTTATTAAAAATAGGCTTTAAGTATAATGTAAGACCTGTAGATAAATTCGGGTATCTCCAGTGGGCTGTGGTCCTAGGGGGGTTGAACACAAACAAACAGGTAGGGTCAGCTGGCGTTTCCTAACAACCCTGCCTTGTACGATAATAGAAGCTTCTCTTATTTAAAAAACCAAGGAAGTTAAACATCATAGCAGTAGTTACTTCAGTCAAGCTTAGGATTCTCGGAGGACTGTGAAGATAATAAAACTCTGGGCAGGGGGAAAAGGAGAACTGCAGTCTGTCTAATGACCTAGACTTTAGGAAAGTTAGAGGAGAGGAGCAAAATTCGCTTGTCTTCTTTTTGTAGAGCAGTACTGCATCTTAGCACACAGAGGCAATGTGTGGATTCAGATCAGAGACTTTCTCTTTACGTGCATTGTATTACGGCTCTCCTCTCTTTTTCATAGTTCCACCCTGGGCTTTGAAAGGATTACTTGAATGAGTTCTAACCCTAGACTTCTAGCTATTACCTTAAATCATTTAGTGCATATATGTACCACTGATTTAAATACAGAATTCTTTTATGTCTAATCTTGATGGAAATGGTTTTATATATTTTTAGGCTAAAAGATGGTGAATGGTGGAGTAAATTCTTTGTACGGATTCTGAATGCCAGTGATGAGTCCACAGTGTCTGTTCTGAGGGAACTAGGAGCAGCAATGAGTGGGGTGTTTGACACCACGTTCCAAAATCTCCTGAACAAAGCTTTGTGGAAGGTGGGGAAGTTAACCAGTCCCGGGGCTTTGCTCTTTCAGCAGGATAGGCAGCCAAATCTCTCACAGATTCCTGCCTAAAACCAATGGTTGTATTGTGGAACACTGGACCTGTGTATGCTATAATTCAGTTTAGGACATGTTTAGATACACTACCAGCACATTGCTACTTTTTAGTAAAGATACAGTTCTAGGTAACTGGCATTTTCTGCATAGCGCTGTATCTATCCTTGGCCTTGTCTAACTAACAAAGAAGTGTTTTATTCTTCATGGACTCCATATGAATGGGTACCTTATTGTCATTTAACACATTTGTCTCTACCTTTCCCTGTACATTTTTCTTTTGTAATTTGTGACATGTGCCCTTACGATCACTATGTATTTTTTTTTGATCACTATGTATTTTTAAGTAATAAAATAGTATTTGTTAAATTTGTGCTTCTAACATCTCATCCACTTTTTGCCAACTAAGATAATAAATGGCTTGATTTCACAGACAGGAGCTGTTGTACCATGGAATGGTACATATGGTACATACACAATGGTATATATCCTAGACATGGAACTGCCATGATAGAATCATAACAAGACAGAATAGCCAACCATTCCTTTGGGTGTTCTTGACCTTCCACTAAGTGGTCTAGATTTAAAAGTAGATAAAATGGGGCACCTGGGTGGCTCAGTCGTTAAGCGTGTGCCTTCGGCTCAGGTCATGATCCCAGGGTCCTGGGATCGAGTCCCACATCGGGCTCCCTGCTCGGCAGGAAGCCTGCTTCTCGCGCTCCCACTCCCCCTGCTTGTGTTCCTGCTCTCGCTGTGTCTCTCTGTCAAATAAATGAATAAAATCTTTAAAAAAAAAAATAAAAGTAGATAAAATGATTTAATACAAGGCCAAATTTTCTTAAATTTCAAGTGGCGAAGTTGTTTGTTCTGATTCTATTTTAATATTTTCATTTTTTTATCCACCAAACCCTTTCATCTATTTATATAATCTCGTGGTGCTGCGGCTACTGGGTCTCTTGATTAGAACTGTGGCTGTTAGAAAGGAAGAGAAAAGGTTTTGAATGGGGTGTAGCAACCTTTCAGAAATAGGACAATCACCCTTCTACTACCTGCAGAATGACTTGGTGGGGCCAGAGTTAATAAAGGAATGGAACGAAGTTTTGTTGATTGGAAGATTTGAAGAGATAGAGGCCAGGATAAAAAGATAACTTGGAAGCATGTAATAATTCGGGAGAGACTAGATCTAGAAGAAGTATTAGATCCCCAAACAGAAGCATGGATTATACCTGGCTTTGGGTAGAGGGAGGAAAATTGGAAGAAAGGGGCAATGAAAATCATCTATTTCATATCCAAATATCAAAATTCTCAACTGTGCCTCCCTCCATTGCTGGTGCCTGATTTTTTTTTTTTTTCTTTACTCTAGTTGTCACTGTTACTGCTCTAAGATTGCTGGAAAGCAGAAAATTCTAAGTATATCTCAACTAAAAATATTTAAGCATATATAGTTGATGCACTGAAATATGACTTGAGTCTGAAAGATAATCAACTTAGAAATTTTTGCTCTTAACCAAAATACAACTTTTCAAACATTTTTATGTTTGCTTCTTGTACAACTGATGATGTAAAATTATATATCTATCTTTGCTGTAATTGAGCCCTTCTACCCCTCTGCTCTCCTCATTTCTCAGTCCACCGTTTCGACACATAAAACCCTTTGTCTGAGGATGGACAGTAAATTTAGATTCTTTCTTAACATAGGCTTAGCTATCAATTAGTGACTTCTTCAAGAACCTTGGCAGCAAGGCTGAAAAACCAGAGCTTTGTCTCTGAAAGGAGAGGGAAGAGAATCTGGGGAAGTTCCTTTATCAGAGAACTTGCAACTCTCCCTCCATTCCCCATCTCCTCCAACCCTGACCCTTCTCTGTAGGGGGAAGAAAACAGTTAGGACCTGTGATGTCTTAGTTTCCTCTTTGCCTGGGCATAAAACCACAAAGTGGGCGCGCTTCCATTTCCCTTGTATTTTATGCTTGTTTGTCTTGGAAGAAGGAAGCCTCTGTTTTTTGGCAGAAGCTTCAAATGGTTCTTGTTTCTTGTCTCACTAAGGCAGAAGTAGCACAACAATGGACCTGGCAGGGGAAACAGCTGAAAAGGCAGGCTTTTTACTTTTGTCTGAAAAGAGACCATGGGATATATAGTGCCCCACCATTCACGAAGGCTGCACCCACTAATCTTCTACCACTGTGAGAGCCCTCATCTTTCTGTGCCGCTTGAATAAGAAACCTTCCATCCAAGTCAAAGTGCTCTAACTGATGCCAAACCTGAATCTGGAAATAAAAAGGTTTTCCTATAGGAGTAGGACTTTAGACTATTAGTTGAGCTATTATCTCAAAGTAGATAAGGAAGCCTTCCAGATGGTTAGCCCAGGGCTCTTTGAAATGACGCTTGATGTGTTTAAGCTGAAGTCTTTAAGCAAAGACACCAAAGAAAGGCTTCTTTTCTGTTGCATTGGAAAATGTGGGATTCTTCCTCCAACTGCACCAACTCCTTCTAACATGCCAAAATTGCTGCCAGTCTCCAAAATTAAGACTTCCCTAGTGAGGAAGATGTATTTTAAAAACTTTTTTAATATAGCAAACTTTGACCTTAATGAGGTCCTTGGTTCCACCAAAGACAGAAGAAGCTATGAATACTTAATAGGACAAAGATGGCATTTCCTATCAGTGTGGGAAAAGATAGGGTATTCAATAACTGGTGTTCAAACAATGGGTTAGAGTTTGAACTCCGTCACCAGTGCCACCACGAGTCATACCTTTGTGCAAATTAGACAAGGGCCCCTTCCTCTAGTGGATTCTGTACCTCCCAGTGTGCCGTAGCCTTCCTGGATTTCAGCCCCCACTTAGCCCGTCAGCCTGCTGCCCTTGTTTGCATAGCCGTATGTAGTGGGCTTGCCTGTTTCACTGCTAATCTGCAAAACCATCTTAGATCAAAAACGTTAATGGAAGAAAATGAAAATGTAAAATATTGGGGACGCCTGGGTGGCACAGTCGGTCAAGCATCCGACTCTTGGTTTGGGCTCAGGTCGTGATCTCAGTGTCATGAGATTGAGCCCTGCATTGGGCTCCGCACACACATGCTCAGTGCAGAGTCTGCTTGAGATTCTCTCTCCGTCTCCCTCTGCCCCACCTACTCGTGCTCTCTCTCTAAAATAAATAAGTCTTTGAAAAATAAATAAATAAATAAAATCTTTGGGAAAAAGAAAATATAAAATACTAGATGACTTTGTAATCTTTTGTCACTGTGACGTAAAACCAAGATATAGGGAAGAATATTGCTATTTATTACTATAGTAGATAAAAACCAAAATCTAATGGCTACCTATCTCTCCCCTCCAAAAAAAAAAAAAAAAAAAAAAACGCCATAAACTGAAACTAGGAAAAATAACTTGCAACATATATTTGCATCATCTTTCAATTGCATTATTTCAAGGTCTCATAACTGATCTCTATGCTTCCCTCCCCACCCACAGTCATAACAGAACCCTTATCACAGCCTGTGAGACCCTACCGGTCTGCCCCACTATCCCCTGAGTTCTTCCCTGACTCTCCTTTTCCTCACTCACTCCTCCCCAGCCTGTCCACCTCCTCCTAGTTTCTCTCTTTAGGGCCTTTTAGCCTGCCATTTCTTCTGCCTGTATCTTCACTTGGATTACTCCCTTCAGAGAGTAGTCGCCACCTTATCAGAGAGGTCTTCCCTGGCCATTCTATACACAGCAGCATCCCCCCACACACACACTGCTGCTACTTTCTGTCCCTTTTTACCTGCTTTGTTTTTTCCAAAGCACCTATCACAACCTCGTGTGTGTGTAAATTTTTTTTCTGTATCCCACTACTAGAATTTAACTTCCTTAAAGGTGGGGATTTACCTCGTTTCCTGTTTTAACCCAAGTGTCTGAATGAATAAAATATTGGCAAAGCACTATTTAACCCTAAAGTACAAAGAACTCCTTAAAAATTTTTGAAAACCAATAGAAATAGACTAAGGACATAATCCATTAAAAACATTTTAATGGCCCACTTACCTGAGATAGTCACCCTTCATTCCTAACTAAATAAGATGCAAAATAAACCTGAAATTTTTATCATTCACATAGGAAATAGTTGAAAATTGTATTTGTGACAGTGAAGGGAAGCAGGTACCCATATATTATTTGTATTATTAACTGGAGTGCAAATTGTACATTATCAGAAGGTGATTTGGCAATATTTATTAAATTTGAATATTCCCTCCAGCTGAGAAAGTTTTCTAAGAACTTATCTAAAGACACATTGACACAGGTTGGCACACTCAAAGAAAAGCACCATTTGTATTGTTGTCTTCCTGCTTGCAAGGCTCCTTAGTCCCAAAGGGATGATCAGTAGGACAGACCCCAGGAAAACAGGAGCCCCGCCAGTGCAGAGGTGACATGCGACCATTTGCGTAGACCGCAGGGGTGCTCTGGCACTGGTGCTGACAACCAGTCTTCCCGGTTGGCATAGAGATGGCAGAACTTGCCTTAGGCTTGGAGGGGGAAACTGCAGACGTTTCAGCCTTGGTTAAAAACAAAAAAGCTGACGAGGAAACGTGATTACCTTTGGGGAGAGCCACAGGAGTGGGGAGAGAAAAGAACGAAGGCTTTTACTTTTCATTTTGTGCATTTCTGCACCTTTTGAATTTTCTGACCATACCCGTGGATTACTTTTTTCTTTCTTTTTTGTCTATTGTCTAAGAAATAATGGGCCATAGTTTTGTGATCTTTTCTTTATATTAAGAAATAAAAAGCCTAATAACTATTAGTTTTGTTTTGTTTTGTTTTTAATGGGAAATTTGGGAAGCTTTATCATCTAAATATCAAAGCAAGATTAATTTGGAATTAAAATGAGGGACTGAGGGGTGCCTGGGTGGCTCAGTGTGTTAAGCGTCTGCCTTTGGCTCAGGTCATGATCTCAGGGTCCTGGGACCAAGCCCCACATCAGGCTCCCTTATGAGTGGGGAGTCTGCTTCTCCTTCTCCCTCTGCCCCTCCCGCCTGCTCATGCTCTCTCTCGCTCTCTCTCAAATAAATAAAATCTCTTAAGAAAATAAGAGAAAGGGGACGCCTGGGTGGCTCAGTCGGTTAAGCGTCTGCCTTCAGCTCAGGTCATGATCCCAGGGTCCTGGGATCGAGTCCTGCATTGGGCTCCCTGCTCCGCGGGGAGCCTGCTTCTCCCTCTGCCTCTGCCTCTCTCTCTCTCTCATGAATAATAAATAAAATCTTAAAAAAAAAAAAAAGAAAAGAAGAGAAAGTATTTTAAATAATTAAAGATAATATATCTAAACTTACATTTTTAGTATGCTAAAAATTCATATATATTCAAATATCTTATAATTTTTCTATTTGAGACGTGCTTTCCAAAATTACCATCTTCCTTATATTATAATTTCCTATGTCTGTGAACAAGGGAGTGAATTACATAAAACTTGACTTTTTTCAAAACAAAGTGCATTTTATGGCTTTCATATAGAAACTTGAGTTTCTACAAACTGACTTAAGAAAGGAACAGACAGACCATGATGAACTTAGGCTAAACTTCTACAAACATATACCTTTTCTCTTTTTTTTTTTTTTAAGATTTTATTTATTTATTTGACAGAGAGAGACATAGCGAGAGAGGGAACACAAGCAGGAGGAGCGGGAGAGGGAGAAGCAGGCTTCCCGCAGAGCAGGAAGCCCGATGCGGGGCTCGATCCCAGGACCCTGGGATCATGACCTGAGCTGAAGGCAGACACTTAACGACTGAGCCACCCAGGCGCCCCAAACATATGCCTTTTTTCTTTTCTTTTTTTTCTTTTTTTAATTTATTTGCGAGAGAGCGAATGAGAGACAGAGAGCACGAGGGGGAGGAGGGTCAGAGGGAGAAGCAGACTCCCCGCCGAGCAGGGAGCCCAATGTGGGACTCGATCCCGGGACTCCTGGATCATGACCTGAGCCGAAGGCAGTCGCTTAACCGACTGAGCCACCCAGGCGCCCCATATGCCTTTTTTCTATCAAAGCATACCACTGTCAAGAATCCTGCTCCTCAGAGGCTCCAGTGGCAGATTTTCGGCTGCTGAGCAGTATTGTCCCATAAGTTCAGATTGGTTTCTCCATGGGAATGGAGTGGCTGCCCAAACTGCTGTTTCTCAAATCCCCTGTGAACAAAGGACTATGCATCTATTAATTTTATATACTCCCAGAAATTAGCACATAGTTTTCAAAAATAAGTCGTGAATTAAAATGTTGGAAAAGAGCAGCTATGAGTTCAAAAACTAGTCGCACTGGAGCCTTGGGGAGGGGGGGTAAAATCTATCCTCGGCTCTAGATGAGCATGGCACCTTCTCACTTTTCTGTGTCACTTTATGTTCCATAACCTTTTGTTGTTATTGACTGCTGACCTTACGTTGTGATTCATCTCGTTGTCCTGTTTACTCCTTTTAAAATTAAATGTTATTTCCACAGGTGTATTTATTCCACTGGAATGTGTACTTTATTTCCCACATGTGTTTAATTCAGCCTCACATTCATTTGAAAGTTATGTGAATCCGCGTATGCTGCGATTTCAAGCTTACTGGCCTGGTCACGTGATGTGTTTCTAGTTAATTGCTTCACTCCTGCAATTAGCCAAGTGAGAATGGCATGTCATAAAACCAAATACCCATTAAAATCTGTGAACAAAAAGATGAATATATACATTTACTTGTTTGCTTTTGCATTTTTTTCCAAACAAAATTGAAAAATCTGGTAATGTTAGAATCAGGTGATAAAAACATTGAAAAGGGGACATGTGAACCTTCAATGAGATTGGCTCATTCAAGGAAATGAGCTGGTACAGTGGAGTCTAGGAGTCCCAGCAAATCGAGGGGGTTAGGCGGGCAGGAATAGGAGCTAGGAGGCAAAGTACATGAAAGTTAACTAGTGTTGCTGGGAGATACCTTCCCCGTCTACTGGACTCCATCATTGAATAGATAGGGAAGCCACTCCCCTTGCTCAGGACTCACCCAGACAGGCACATCCAGCATCCTAGCATGTGGGGACCCGTGGTTGAGGTTCCACGGTAGAGGCCACTAGGGGCCGCCCCATAGCTCCTACCTGTACCATTTCCCGGCTGCATTACAGGCGCAGGTACATGCCTTACCTCTCTCACTCAGATGAGCTCTTGGGGACAAGATCTGTGGGGTTTTTTTATACCTTAGTTATAACTTGTATGTAGTGCTCATATTATAGGGGGTCAATTGCACAGGCCCAGGGCTTGCTAGAACATCCTCAGTATTGAGGTGGCTCCTGCCTATGGTGCCGAATCAAATACTAGCATGGTGGTTAGAAATGCATCGAGAGCCAGAATACCTACGCTTGAGTCCTGGCTGTGTGGCATTGAACAATTACTTACCCGTTCTGAGCTAGTGTCCTCTGTGAAATGAGGATAGCATGAGTGCCTACCTTATAGAAAATTGGGAATGAAAGTTTTTAGTACAGATAACTTGTAGATAGCTGTACTGATTTAGTTCTAATGTTGCTTGAATGGTCTAAAGTTCTCTGAAGTCCTCTCAAGTACATTGGGATCCCAGCTAATTGATTCTACCTTTACTGTCTTTTGAGTTCATAGTATACCAAATCTGTAATATGATAAAGGTAGGCGAAAGAAGCATGGTGGTCTGTAATCTAAAGATAAGGGGAAAGGAGTTGTTTCTGTTGGAGATGGCCTTCAGGAAACCAAATCTTTGTCCTTAAGACAAGTCTCAAGATCAGCCAAGTAACCAAGCTATCAGGAAGCTCCGTCTGGTCCCCAGTCTTCAGTCCACAAGGGCATTTCAGTCTGTAGGGTCTCCTCTGGCTTATGGCTCTCTGCTGCTTCTATGCTGTGTTCAAAACACAGGAATCCTTAAAGGGCTGCCCCTGGTCAGTTTGTTCTGACGCATCAGGCAGGGTCTTGCTGCCCTTGGGTGGTGGGCAGCAGGATGCAGATTTCCTTCCCTCTAGCCACTGACAGATCTGGCTCACTCCCCTCCCCCACCAGGGGAAAGACTGTCCAGCTTAGGGAGCAGGGCCTACTCACCCCACTTAAGGCCAAGACATTTAGTCTCTTTCTGAGGCTGACATTCTTCCTGCTAGAGCTTAGGCTTTTGGAAACGATTTGTTTTACCCTCTGCTCTCTCCCTCTCCTGAGCTAATGAGTAAAAGATAGACTGCTTGCTTAATAGGAAAAAGAAAAAGGGGAACAGAGGGAGCCCTATAAACTCAATTCAGGAACTAGAAAACTTGGACTCAAACCCTAGGTCTGCTCCTTACCCGCTACTTGAGCTGGGCAGGTCAGTCTGTCATCTAGAAACTACTGCATGGCTCCTACCCCAAAGGGCCATCGTGAGAATTAAAAATAAGATGTGGTTGCTCCGCATGAAAGTTCCTGGGCTCATAGCAAGCAGCAGATTCCTCTGTCTCCGCAGCGGCCCCCAGAGCTGAGTGCATAGGAGGAAGTTGGAGCTGGTGTCACCCACTGGGGAGTCTAAGCCAAGATGGAGACGCCTGACATTCTTACTCACTCAGGCCTCCAGCAGCAACCTGTTGACGCCTGTTTTATTCTTTGTTGAAATGTGTTCATTTACCCCTCTAGGGCAGCAAATAATCTCTCAGAATGTGTCAAAGAAGATGAGCCAAGAAATATTTATTAAGCTCTACTGGGGTTCCATATTAATGACAAGCACCACGAAGGGCCGATAGAACTGTAAGGATGCTCACTCCCTTCAGGGAGTTTATGATTTAGTTAGAGAAACAGGATATTACAGGTTAAAACCAATAGATGTAGAGAGAAAAAAGTCAAAGGACATCTCAAGGTAAGCAACCAAAGGTCAAAGGAGTGGAGCAGATGTGTTTGAAGACACTCAGGAACTGTGAGGGCCAGACGAGGTTGGGGTGTCATTGCGTGGCAGGGATTGGAGCTGGTTGGTGTTAGGAAGTTTTCAGCTACAAAAGTCGGAAAAACAATCCAAAATTTCATAAGGGGTAAGAATATCTGTTATCTCATAACAAGCCTGCAGCTCAGCAAATGCGGAGGGCCCAAGTTTCTAGTCTGCCATCTTCAGCATTGTTGGCTTTAGTCCTCAGGCTGGTCACCTTATGGAACCCAGCTGGTGACCACAGTTCCCAGAGCCACAACTTGGAACAGCACAAGAAAACTTTGCCCAGAAACCCTCCCAGCAAACTTCCCCCCTTGTCATCCACATGGGGGATCCCTGGGGCCTAAACTAACCCGTGGCAACAGGAAGGGAATTATGAAGATTAGTTCAAACTAATCACCATTCGATCGTGGGGCTGAGGCTGGGAAGGGGCCCTTCCCCGAGGACACAGGTATGAAAGGGTACATCCAAATAAACCGGGTTTCTCCCAGCAAGTAAGAAGGGAGACGGATTCAGAGAGGTAACCAATAGTGTCTGCCACACGGGTGGTGTTGGGAAGAAAAGAAGGAAGCATTTGGTAGCAAATAGCATGCTGGATTCTAAAACAGATTGCCTGGATTCAATGCCCTGCCCTGTCACTTAGTGACCTGAGCAAGTAAGTTAAATTCAGGAGGGCTTAGTTTTCTCATCTCTGGAATGGGATAATAGGTCCTACCTAGATTGTAAACTTCATGAGGACAGCGACTTGTCTTGTTCACTGAGTTATCCTCAGCACCTAGCACAGAGCTTGGCACCTAGCAGGTACTCAATAGATATTTGTTGAATGGATTCATAAATTAGATTGTTGTGAGGATTAATTGAGTTAATATATGGCAAGGGTTTAGCACAATGCATAGCCTATACATTGTGCCCAAGGAAATGAGCTTTTAGTCACGTTATAGAGACCGTGGGAACCCTCCACAATTGTCCTCTTGCTGCTTTGTTTCACCTGGGCTGCCACATTGTTCACGAAAGCCGTTGCTCATGCAGAAGCTGAGATGTGTTGAGAAGGCTCTGCTCCTGGTGAACTGGGGCTGGGACAGCAAAGGCCCATCACATCCTCGGCTGGAAAGAGGATAACACTTGTGAGTCCAATACTTGGGACTCTGCAGTTCGTAGCTCTGACCAGTTTCTGAGCTGGCCTTCACATTGTTGTTAACTCCTCAGGGTCAATCCCCTGAACCGCCTCTCTTCTTGCTCCCCCTGGATGGCCCAGAGGCAGAGGCACTGTGGGGATGGAGGCATGGGGGGCTGCTAAACCAGTTTCTCAGGGAAGAATCCCTGTCTTCCCTCCAACTGCACTATGGTCCCTTGACCTCCTCCCGGCTTCCCGTGCCCATTGGTATCCAGACAGGTTCTGCGACCCAAACTGGGCCCCTGGAAGGCCTCGGCATTCCCTCCTCACTTTCAGGCAGCACTGGGCCTTCTGATCAAGGCCAGAGGGTCAGTGGCCAGGCAGCAAGCCTGCTAGCCAGCAGCAGTAGTAACTCTGCCTGGGCTTTCCCAATTTGCTTTCGTTGAGGAGGAATCCCTTAATGGGCAGCCCGCAGGCATGCCTACCCCCATGGAGTCCCGGCAGAGAAAATTCCCTGCCACCAGCTGTCTTCCACGCACCTTGTGCAGCCCCCAGGTCACCTCACTACCTGGGCTCCCTGCCCCCCACCCCCAGGATGGACGGAGGAGCAGGGCCAGAGAGGGCACCAAAGGGACCCAGCGCATCCCTATCTGACAGGGCCCTTAAGCTGCCTTCCCACTGAGGACCCCCTCAGGACTTGACCTTTACTTGACCATCTTCCCCTTTACTACCAACACCTTGGAGGGTGGGCAGAGATCCTGGAAACCTCCGCTTCCCAGGCAGCCCACCTGCCATGAAGAAAGCCATTTGGGAAAATCTCTTGAAGGTGGGCCTCTCCCTTGGTCTGGTTCTCCTGGAGGCCCAAGGTTTAGGGGCACCTCTGAGGTGAGGCCGCCCCAGAGTGCAGGACACACGCACTCATTAATCCAAGCCCTTCCTTTCCCGGTAGGGGATGAAGGTGGAACGGATCTGTCCCTCCCTTCCTGGCCCTGCAGTAGTGCGGTTGACAAGTGTAGGCAGGTGGAGACAGGCCCACACAGCCATTAGGAAGGTCTTCGTAAGGCTTCCTAGATACACGGCACAAGGGCAAGTGTGGGGAAGATCCGAAATGTCTGGAAAAAGGAATTCTTGCCATGGACTAGAACCCTCGATTTTGTTTCTGGAAGTTTTCATCCTCTGGGAAAACCTGGGAAGCATTCGTTTATCAAACATTCGGATGTCACTGCTGCATGGCCTTTCTGAGCACGTCCCCACTGGTTTCCTTAAACCACGTAGCAGGACACTTGATGTCAGCAATCATCCCAGCTGCACCCGACTGAACCAAAACGAGGCACGTTACCTTTGAGGCTCTAAGTACATCTCCATTGTCAAGAATAAAAGAATAAAGTGGAAAACTGCTACGAAGGGATCGTAAGGCCACCGTCTTGGCAGATTCGCCATGACTGCCACTCCCAGGGAGCCGAGACTGAAAGGCGGAAAGGCCTCCAGTGTGACACCACCACCTCTGCCTTTCACTGAATGACAGAGATGTCACACATTCAGGGCCGGGCCGGAGTGGGCCTGTGCGGGCAGCAAAGGGAACCATCCGAGCCTGCGAGGAGGGAAAGAGAGTTCCAGTCATGACTCTGCCTCTCATTTCCTCTGCAGCTTTGCTGAGTCACTTAATCTCTCGGGGCTGCAGTTTTCACACCTGTTGAACCTGGGCGGGGTGGGGGGGCGGGTAGGTGCTGGTGATTCTAGAGTCCCTTTCAGCTCCGTGATTCACCGTATTCTAAGTAAGGCTGGCCAGAGCACAGAACCTCTTCAGACGTTCATTCATTCCACCACGTTTCCAGGAGCGTTTACTATGTGCCAAGCCCCATGCTGGCTTTCCTGCCCTGGGGAGCTCGGAGCCTGCTGGAACTAGCAGAGACGTGACTCGCCTGGGATAAAGGAGGGCAACAGGGTGCAGCCACTGGCCCAGGAACATCTGGGCATCTGCCCACCCAAGTCAAGCTTCTTAGGGGGTCTTCCAATGGCTGGCAGGTCCCTCTGCCCCTTGTACAACCTCTGAAAGAAATGGATCTCGGGGGGCAGGTTTTCTCACCAAATCAGTAAGTCATGCCACATGATGGAGCAGAGGAGTAGGTCTCCGTTTGGGCAGGCCATCAGTTGTCAGAAGCTCAGGAAGATAAGAAGAAGAAAAGAATCAGCAATTACTGATTATCATGCTCAGGAATTGAAAATGAATAGAAAAAGAGAGCAAAGGGGCGCCTGGGTGGCTCAGTCATTAAGCGTCTGCCTTCTGCTCAGGTCATGGTCTCAGGGTCCTGGGATCGAGCCCCGCATCGGGCTCCCTGCTCCTCGAGGAGTCTGCTTCTCCCTCTCCCTCTGCCTGCCACTGCCCCTGCTCTTATGCACACTTGTGCGCACTCTCTCTCTCTCTCTCTGACAAATAAAATCTTTTTAAAAAAATAGCAAAGATGCTGTTTTGAGCATCAGCTGGTTTTTGGCCCCCGGCACCCGTTCCCCTTTCCTTCAATAATAGCACCCTACTTTTTTTCCCCACCTCATGTGTGGGAACAGGAGCACCGTGCCCAGGGTGCCGCCCCCCGCACGTGACCTGAGCCTCTGCACGTGACCACTCCCTTGCTCTTGCAGTAGATGCAAAGGTGCCCTCGGTGGGGCACATGGTAGGGGCACCTTCCGGCCAGGTGCGGTCAATCCTGATGCCTGGAGCACTGGCTTCTGCCTTGGACTTACTTGATTCTCCAGACTTCTCATCAGTGCTAGGATTTAGTTACCTGACAGCCATCAAAAAATTCCTTTCCTGCTCAGGATGGAGCTGGAGTAGGTTTCCACCGCTGGTAGTTGGGGGACCTGACTCATCGAAATTTTTATGCTTAATGCCATGAGGTCCAGTATTGTGCAGTTCAGTCAAAGTGTCTATGTGTGCAGCTTGAGACCTTAGCTCAGGAGGTGACTGAGGGGGTCATGGTTTTGGAAGGTGAACCTGCCACCATTCGGTGGGTGGCTAAGGATGAGCAACACTCATCATAAGATTAATGTTTATTTAAGCTCTCAGAATGAGCAGTCCCTGTGCCAGGAGCTTTGTTCACTTAATTCCCACAGCCCTCTGAGGCAGGTGAAATTATCCCCATTTTGTGGATGAGGAAAGTGAGTTCAGCTGGTTAAATCACAGGCCAAAGGTCACTTGGCTGAGGACCAGCAGAGCTGGGATGTGAACTCGGGACTGGGAAAACTCAGAACCTGGGCTTTTAATCAGACGCCACAGCACTTCACTATGAAAGATTTATGAGAGAGTTCTCAAAAATAATACGAGCAGCCCAGTGCCACCTTGGATATAGGGCCTAGGGCTGGGAAGAGCCCAGGAGGACAGCGGCCTCCGTCCGGCTGTCAGCAACAGTGGGTGCTCGGAGCAGAGGCTGCCTCATCAGGGGTGGTGTCTGCTGCGGGGCAGCCAGACACGGGTTCTGCGGGAGCCTGTCCAGGTTGACAGTCAAAGTCAAGATGGGGTCTCGGCGAGTGTGGTGAGAGAGGAGCAGGCGGCCAATGCCGGGGGCCCCACACTTGGACGCTGGCAGGAGGAAAGGAGCTAGGGAAGGAGCCCGAGGGGCTCAGAAACCAGGAGGGCATTTTGGAAGGCCAGGCTCCACCTGGTGTATTCAGGGGAGCTGGCCTGTGGGCGCCCAGAGGGGCTCAGGCCGCTGACCCGCACATGCCCCTGGTTCTGAAGGGTCCGTCCGAGTGGCTGGCTTCTGGCCCCTGCCAACCCAGGAAGCTGGCGCCCATGCTGCCCAGCACCCACCGTGTGCCGCCCTCCCCATGCCCTTCACGGCAACACCAGCTGAGACCCTGCAAGGGGAGTTCGGCCCAGCTGCGGCCAGGGCCAGCCAGTTCTGCGCTGTGGGGAGCCTGGGGGCTCGGGGGGTGGGTCTGGCTTCTGCGGGCTGGGGGAGGCTTCCACTGAGCCTGGCAGGCAGCCCTTCCTTTCCCTCCCCCTCAGTCAAGGAAGGCAGGGAAAAACGTGTTTTTATAAATAGCTCCAGCCCCAGCTGATTTGTAAATTCAGTGGGTTTTTTGTGTCAATGACATCACCCTCCTCCCCATAGCAACCCCCGACGATATCAAAATTGCCAAGCAACGTTGGAGCAGCTCAGCGCCCCAAACGAGCAGGTCGTTGCCTGAGGATTTAATGGAGAAATCCCAAAGTGAGCCTGGGTGCGTGGTGGAGGAGGGGCGCGCTGCGGTTGGGAAGGAGGCCCGAGGAGCTCGAGGAGCTCGAGGAGCTCACGGTCCAGCCTGCCAGGCAGCCCCGGGCCAGCTGCCGCTCCCCGGCCAAGGCCACGCTCCCTTCTGTCGACAGCAGATGGGGGAGGGCACTGGCCTGATGTGCCAAGAGCTGGGAGCAGCCATCCAGGTGACTAAGTCGGCCCTCTGGCACTGACTCACCTGCTGGCCCTGAGATTTCTTCCTTCCTTTTCGCATCTGATTATTTTGGGAGCTGGAAACTCCGAGCTGCACCTGGGTCCCGCCCCTTCTAGTTCTCCCCTCTCTACCTTGGGCTCCGAGGAAGATGGGACCTATCAGGAATCTGCTGCCACCCCCTAAGGATATGGAGAATGCTGTGGGGGCCCGAGGTTCCGGGAGAGAGATGCTGGCCGGCCAAGTGCAATAGCAGATATGGTGATCGGGCTGCTGTGTCCTCTGGACGTGTCAGGAGAGAAGGGGAGAGCAGTGCGTGCTAACTGGAGTCCTCCCGGGCTGGCTTTGAACTCCCCTCCCTCAGGATACTGCTGCACATGAGTGGCTTCTAGGGTCAGAGTGGCATTTGGAGAGCAAGGCTGGATTGGCTTAGGCTGGCCTGGGCAGGTAGGTGGCTCTGTGCTGGGTGTGGCCCCACGTGTGTGTGTGTGTGTGTGTGAGAGAGAGAGAGAGAGAGAGAGAGAGAGAGAGAGTGTGCATGAGGACAGAGGGCTGGGGACTTGGCAGCAGTTCATCCTAACTGATGCTGGGCCCACCCAGGCTCTGAGCTGGGCGCTGTAGAGAAGGGACACCA
This sequence comes from Mirounga angustirostris, assembly GCF_029215605.1. NCBI lineage: Eukaryota > Metazoa > Chordata > Mammalia > Carnivora > Phocidae > Mirounga > Mirounga angustirostris. The sequence goes on along the minus strand of NW_026991717.1, from coordinate 63,001,215 downwards.
GGCGCCCGGCCTCAACAGGGTGAGGAGCAGCTCCAGCTCAGACAGGCCCAGGCCCTCTCTGAGCCCATAGGACAGAGACGCGGGAGGATTTCCAAGTAGGGAATGGTCCAGAGGATGGAAGCCAACCTTGGGGTGGGGGGGCCAGACAGGGCCTTGGCTCTCCCCTCTTCTGACAGCCCCAGGGAACTAAGGAGATAGCCTCCTACCTAGGAATTGTGTCATTCCACCGTGTCGTGTCCTCTGCCCAGCCCACAGGGACGCACTCCCCCAAGCGGGGTGCGGGCCGGGCATGGCTTTCCCATACTCAGGCCCCAGCTGGGGGCCACCACCCGGCCCGGCGCCCAGGCCAGAGCCCACCGCTCCCCCGCGCCCACAGAGCATGCTCCAGTGTGTCAGGCAGAGGGGCGTGGGCCGCCTCCCCCGTGTAGCTGGCAGCCTCCCGGGCACACCGGTGAGTAAGCGGCCAGGGGGAGGAAGGCTGTGTGCCCACAGAGGCAGGACACCGACCAGGAGCCTTCGGGAGAAGTGGCTCCGCGAGCAAAGCACTGAGGTTGTTTTCTTTTCCTTTTTCTCTTTTTCTGCCTGAAGGGAGTGCCTCTTCCTGGGCTAGAGACAAGCACCGGCCTGCAGTGAGGAGCTCGAGGTGTGACGGCCCCCCGAGGAGTGGCCACGGTAAGGTCCCTGCAGCCCGAGGTGGGTTCAGGCTCCCCAGGCAGGGCTGTGGGTAGGGGGTAAGCGTCCGGGCTGCCCACCGCCCGGGACAGCAGCAGAAGCTGCGGGTTTCTAGGAGGAGGAGCCCCAACCCGACCTGCCGCCACCTTTCCAGGTTGATTTTGAAACAACCCCGTGCAAGCTGGCTTCTGGCTTCCCGGGTGGAGGAAGAAATGCTTGTTTCTGCTCTTCCTGCCCTTACCTCCCCCTCCTGCCGGGCCAAGCTGGTGTTGTGCCACCGGGATGCCCCTCAGGGAGGCCGCTCTCACCCCACCACCTCTGGGACATTCCGCTCAACTAGTCATCCCACAAATATTTATGGAGCATTGCTGGGACCCGGCTCCCAGTCACACCGTGATGCAGAGTTTGACCTGGCAGAGATTCTGACTCTGAAACTTGGCATCAGGTCAGGTTTTGGGGGAGGGCTGCCTGGCTAGGCACCATCCCTTCTCACAGGCCTCAGGTTCCCCGCTTCTGCTGTAGGGTTAAGGACCTGGTTGGTTCCAGGGGGTCACGCCCACTGAGCTTGGGGTTTAAAGTGCTGGGGCCCCACTGAGAAGCCAGACAAATCAGCGTACACAGTTTGTTCTTTCCCTGGTGTCACAGAGCAAGGTTGGAGGGTCCTGCTTGGGGGTCTTTCCCTGAGCTGGTTTTGGTGGGAACAGGGTTCCAGGAGTAGAGCATGGACTCGGGGCTGCCTGACAGCTCCACAGAAGCTCATCTAGCTAGGAATAAGGCCTTTGGGCCAAGCAAGTGGTCCCCACTGCAGCTTAGGAGTGGCAAACCTGGGAACCCTACTGACAGGCGTGCCTAACCAGGAGGGGCTTGGCACCAGGAGCAAGGCTTCTGGGAACACCTGACTGGGGTGAAAAGCTCTGCACACCTGAGAATGGGCACAAGGTGGGAGTGTGGGGGCTGCACAGGCCTTCCAGTTCCTTCCAAAGACAGATTGATTCTTTGTGAGCTGAGCTCTGTGGGGTGTACCAGGCACAGGGAAAGGGCAGGCAGGTCTGGGGCCTCTAGCAATAGCAAACCTCACTCAGCATAATTCCCGAGGATGACCAAGAATGCCCTCGGTCCTAGAGGAGCACATGGGACTGGAGTCCAGATGAACCGTAAGTGTCTCCCATGCAATTAATCTCCATACCTGGCTCCAGTATGAGGAAAATGACCCAGCTGTGGGGGCATTTGCCTCCTTGCAAAAGGTGACTCCAAGCCTAGGGGTCTCCCACGGGTGCAGAGCTGAGCAGCTGTTGGTACCCAGCTGGGGGCAGAGTGGTGGAGGTTATGGAGTGCCAGACAAACAGCAGACCAGCTGCCTGGGTGAGGAGGAAGCGGAGGATAGAGGGCAGGGCATAGGGCGCATAAGGGGCAGTAGGAGAAAAGGTTGCCTGGGCTTTTAAGAGGGCTCAGGGAGGGCTCTGGATGGCTGGGTTTCTTATACCTGCCAACCTCCGTGAGAGGGGGGCTGGGCAGGAAAGAGGTGGAGACACTAGGAGACTGTGCTCCTTACCCAAACAGTCCCAGAGATGCCTCTTTTTTTTTATTTTTTTTATTTTTTTTTTAAAGACTTTATTTATTTATCTGAGAGAGAGAATGAGACAGAGAGAGCATGAGAGGGTCAGAGGGAGAAGCAGACTCCCTGCCGAGCAGGGAGCCCGATGCGGGACTCGATCCCGGGACTCCAGGATCATGACCTGAGCCGAAGGCAGTCGCTTAACCAACTGAGCCACCCAGGCGCCCTTTTTTTTTTTTTTTTTTAGATTTTATTTATTTGAGAGAGAGAGAGCATGAGCAGGGAGAGGGGCTGAGGGAGAGGGAGAAGCAGATTCCCATAGAGCAGGAAGCCCGATGCGGGGCTCGATCCCAGGACCCTGGGATCATGACCTGAGCTGAACGCAGGTGCTTAACCGACTGAGCCACCCAGGTGCACCCAGAGTTGCTTCTAACACACTGTGTCCTGGGTGCACCGTCTTGTGGCCTGAAGCAGAGCCCTTCCCGTAGGATACCCTCCACACAGGTTTCAGGACTGACTTGGGCAGTAGGAAGTTTGCTAGCAAACCTCATAAACAGGCATAGCCAACAGGTTGGAATGGAGCATGGAAAATGGAAGCTTTGGAGGTGGAAAGAGCTTTCCACTTCCTGAAGCCGAGCTGGCCCTGCTGCTCCAGGGGAGCATGCCAACTGGAAGCTGCCCCCTTCTGAGCTCTGCCTGAGGGCCCACTCAGGGCTAAGGTGAGACGCGAGATGTGAGATAAAGGGGAACTTGACTTGTCTGTTCTTGGCAAGACGTGAGTTCAAGGCAGCACGTGGAGATGGCAATTGGCACCTGGTCCTGGCTCACTGGCTTACAGGGAACAGGGCTGCCTGACCACTAAGTACAAAACACAGGCGGCGGAGACAGGGAATGAGGGAAAATGCTGATAAAGGAAGGACTGAGCCCTTCCCCTGGGGAGTTAACAGCTCTTCAACAGAGGAGTGGAAAGGGAAGCTGAGCTTGGAGCCAACCCCACCAGAAACCAGCTGAGCTACAGAGCCTTGATCGGCAACAGGGTGGTGGCGTTCTTTTGCCCACCCTGGGCCCCAGACTCGCGGCTAAAGCTGTCAGGCATGACCCATCCAGCCCAGATAATTTATAAATTTTGACCAACACTGGGAGATGGATCTTAACATAGAACTTAACAAAGATGGGCAAAAACAGATTTGTTGAGAATGGAAGGCAAAGGAAGAAGCAGTTTGAACAGCAATGGGTAGAGGATACGTGCTCAAGGAGATATACAAATGCAAGAGGGGGAACGCTGGGAAGCAATGTGGTACCAACTCCAGTTTTTCCTGAATAGCAAATTGTCTGCCACTGAGTTTCTCTAAGGAATGACTTGAGTCTGTGGAGCGTTTCCTTCTCCATCTGGGGTCTAGTTTCAGGTCCTGAGGACTTAAAACAGGCATTAGACAGTGAAGGAATCAAGAGGCCTGGTCCCCTCTTTGAGTCTAGAATTTTGTCACATGGGAGCCCTGATTCGTTGAGGAACTATGTACTCATGAGCCCCACCTGAAGCACAAACTTGGAGGGGCTGCATGCAAGGGGCCAGACCAAAGACTACAGGGGACTTCTTGATCACTCTGACAAGTGACTTAGAAATGCCCAGGAACCATAAGGTGCAGATTCAGAGACTTTATGCTTTTTCTGCCGAAGTTATCTGTTCTATGGATTTGGGAAAGGTAATCCCAGGTTCTATTCGCCTAAAAGAACAAGAACAAAGCATGTCCCAGAACATGACATACTTTCATATGCTGGGGGGAATTCGCATGCAAAAAACGGGTTCCGGGTCCCCCCAAACTGCATGGAGCCCCATTAGCCCCAGCAAAGGAACATCCGTGCTGGCCAGCGTTTTCTATAAAACCTCATTATAACACATCAGGCAGTACAGAGACCCAGGTCTTTACAGAGGGAAGACAATGATGGGTTTTTTTGGAACACCTGTGGGTTTTTCTGCGGTAACCTTTTCCCCTCGAAGTGCTGCCTCTGTCAGGAAATGCAGGCATCGTTCTGCTTGGCTCTGGTTTGCCCAAGTGTCGGGGCCTCTGGCTAAGCGGGTGGAGGCAGATCTGTGCTCTCTTGCACACTCAGGCTGATCAGGACGTGGAGAGGGGGACCTCTGGGTGCTGGGGGAAGCAGGTCCCAAAAGTTCAGGTCAGGTAGTGAGTTGTTCTGGTCTCTGATTCCAGTGCAGCAGGGACCTAGCCCAGTCTGCTACACACACACACACACACACACACACACACACACACACCTGCCCCGGGGCAAATAGCAAATAGCAACCAGCTATTTTTTTACCACACACACACACACACACACACACACACACACGCCCCGCCCCGGGGCAAATAGCAACCAGCTATTACAAAGGTGCTGCCTGCCGGCCTGCCCCAGCTCCTGAAGGCTGCAGGAGCTGCAGCAGGGTTAAAACTGGGAGGACTGGTTCTCTGCTTCAGCTTCCTGGCCTGGAGCCTCCAGCCTCCATTTTCTTTCTTTTAGCTTCAGATGAGGAATTGTACAGGAAGGCACAGAGAGGGAAGGGAACTGGGGGACCATTTATTCCACAGCCTCACGGGCATCCAGAGTGCAGTCCGGGGTCAGTGAGGTGGGGTGCAGAGGAGGAAAGGACTGCCCCCTGAAAGGAGCTCGCCATCTTGGACGGCTGTAGCACATTCAAGCCAAAAGGAGTCCCTAAGAATGTTTAATCAAGCCCTATAATTTTATGGGGGGAAGCAGAGGCCCAGAGAAGGAAAGTGGGTCCTGAGATCACACAGCTAACTGGTGGCAAAGCCTTGGTTTCAGGCCTTGGGGGTCCCCACCTCCCAGTGCTGTACTCCCTCACTACCCAGGCTGCCTTTCTGTCAGCAGGAGCATCAAAGGTGACCCCCAAGCAGGGGCAAGCAAAACCTGACGACCTGAGGACACAGCCTGGCCCAAACACTAAGAGGCCAGACAGGCCCTGATGCTCATCTGTGCCTCCTGCCTTAACAGGGGGCTGGCCCTGCCACACCCGCCGCCCCAGTCCCTCCCCACCCCTGCATCTTGCTCAGCATGCAGCCCCAGCTCAGCCCAAGTTCATTCCCCAGTGCCCCCCAAGGAGAGGCTTTGCCCCCCCCACCCCCCTCAGGATACTCTCTGATATACAGATCCAGCTAATTCGTAAACAGATTGATTTAAGTTTCGAAAATGGACTGATTTAAGTTCTCCTTGTCCTGGAAAGCATTTTACCTTTTAACCATAAGGCTGGCAGCGTCTGAAGCCAAAGAAGAAAGTAATGATGAAGCTATCTAGGAATGAAAGAGCAATTCTGGGGCAGAAGTCAGAGGAGGCACACAGGAGACCCTTTATTTCTGCTGGTTTTTTCACCGGTATATACTCTGACCCCAGGCAGGAAATTAAATGTCCGACGGCCACCACCAGAGGTTAGGTCCCGGAAGCAGGAGGCCTGTCGCCTGTCATCTGTCACCCTGTCACCAGGCCCAAACTGGACAAGAAGACTTTTCTGTTCCACTATAGTGGGTCTTGCTGGAAGATGGTGTGTCTGGGATTCAGATACATGGGGTCCCATACCCTGGGGAGGGACGAAGCCCGGCCCAGAGGCAAGAAGGCAAGGCCAGGGGCGCCTGGGTGGCTCAGTCGGTTAAGCGACTGCCTTCGGCTCAGGTCATGATCCTGGAGTCCCGGGATCGAGTCCCACATCGGGCTCCCTGCTCGGCGGGGAGTCTGCTTCTCCCTCTGACCCTCCTCCCTCTCGTGCTCTCTGTCTCTCATTCTCTCTGTCTCAAATAAATAAATAAATAAAATCTTTAAAAAAAAGAAGGCAAGGCCAGGAGTGAGCGTGCATGCAGAGCTCCCGTGGAGGAGAGGATGATCAGACAGGAAGAGCTGGCCCCACACAGTCCATCATCCCGGCAAAGGCCATTGTGCCAGCCACTGGTGAGGACCCCTGCCATGTCTGTGTTCACAAAAAGTTCCCACAGGCACCATCCCTGGGGTAGTCAAGGCGAGGGCCAGAGGCTAAGGAAGGAAAGCCCCCACGATCGAATGGCAGTAGCTGCCTGGGCCCCTGCAGACCCCTCTAAAGATGGGCCGGCCCAGCCAAGTGGCAGTTAGACAGGCCATGCCTTCCAACACTGACCCGGGGCAGATGCAGAAGGCAGAGTTCGGGGAGCACTATAGCCAGAGTCAATGCTCCCAAGAGGTCACAGCCCAGAGTGTATGAACTTTGTGCATTTAGAGCTAAGGTTTTGCCCCCCAGAGGGTTGTGGACCGGGCTTGGGCAACCAACAGCATATTTCCTCAGACTCCTCCCTTCCCTGGGGCTCTAGTCTGGACCCTCTCCGGGTCAGGCACAAGCCTTCTGCTCCCCCGCACTCACCTGTCCTTCCGGAAAGCCAGGCCCTGACCCAGCCTTAGACCAGGGACAACTGCGAGAGGCTCAGAAGAGAGGAAAGGACAGTGAAGGGTTTCCATTCAAGCAGCTTCCAGCTGTTAGTTCTGCCAGCAAAAATGCCAGCCAGAGAGCTAAACTACCAGCAACAGGCATTTGGATGGAACTTTGGAGCCCATTAAGAGCAAGGGATAGTGAGAAGATGTTAAGTGAATTCATCATGTCTCTAAAATGAGTGTCCTTGGCAGGTAGGTGGCCCTTTCTGTTTCCAGTCGTCCCCAGGGTAGCTCCTACCCCCATGAAACTGGGAAGGGCGCCAAAGCCGGCTCCATCCCTGCTTCGGCCCCTTGAGGCAGGTGGACAGTGACCCCTGAGTCTGAGAGCTTGGCCACATCACCAGGTCGGGCAAGCTCAGCCTCCAGGGTCAGTTTGCATTTGGGGAGGACAGGCCTCTGTATTCCCAGCAGCATCGAAAATCTAGTACAGATGCAGAACTTGAGAAAAAGGCAGGCAGAGAGAGGCTGGAGGCTTCTGGGTATGGTTCACCTCTGCTAAGGTTCAGGATGGCACAAGGACACATCTGTCCAGCAGCTGGGCAGGTGAGTCCCATAGGCTTTTCCCAAATACCTAACTGGGCCCAGGCAGGGCTGCCACCTGGGGCTAGGGTTCTCTCTCTGGGATCTGTAGTGGATAGAGCGATTGGGTTGACCTAGTAGCAAGTGTTCCTGGGCTCTATTGCTCCTTGTAGCAGCTGTGTGCATGCATGGCAAGGGGGAGGGGAGTTTCCGCCTGGCTTCAGCAGCTATAAGGGGTGAAGGTCAAGAACCTCTCACCCTGTCTGGGGGTGCAGGTCCTCGGGACTCCAGTACCTCAATGCTTTAGCCTTGTCATTCCATCCCCTTCCCAAGAGAAAGGGACGCTGTTTCCCCTGTTATACACATCAAGAAACTGAGACTGAGACATGTTGGAAGGCTAAAGAGACAGAGGGCTCCAATCCTGCAAGAACCATGGTCTCTGCAGCAAGACTCTCTACCTCTCTCCTGCCTAAGGGCCCCTCCATTCACACTCCCAGACCGTTAGAGGTTTGCACCTGCCTCTCGGCCCCATCAGCAGAAATAGACGGGCGGCCCCATCAGGTGAGGGACCCTGGCCCAGGCTGCCCCACGAGCAGGAAGGGACAGGTATTGGGCACCCCGGAGGAGAGGGAGAGGAAGCGGACTTTTCCCAAGTGTGCCTCTCTCTTGGGGCTGAGGGCTGCAGGGTGAGCGCGCAGCTACCCTTCCTCGGGCCCAGGCTCCAGGAGCTCCTCCAGCCAAGTAGCAAGCATGTACGCCAGTGCCCACTGGCCCAGCCAGGGCTGCATGCGGGCCCAGGAACACCAGGCCAAGTCTGGGTCTGTGAAGGACAGATGGCTTGATGCAGGGACTTCAAGCAGGGTGCTGGTTCATGACGGGAAATCTAGCACCTGGCTCCTAGCCAGTGACAGGGTAGAAGAAACTGAGGCCCCCTCTACCCCACATACCCACTGCCACGTGGAAGTCCTCATGCCCTTCTCAGAAATGGGGGGGGGGTAGCCCCCACATACACTCTGTGTCACGTGTCTCACCCATCCCGGGTGGTGGTCAGAGTTGGCAAGGAGGCCAATGTTCCCCCCAAAGTGTTCCCTGGGACTTGACCCCACATGGTCAAGTCATGTCCAACAGTCCTTGGAACCAGGGACCTCTGAGCAGCCTAAATAAGAGAACAAGCTGGGGGCAGATACACTTGGGTTGAAATTCTGGCTCCGCTGCTCAGTGACTACAAGACCTTGAGCTAGTTCCTTAACCACTCCGAGCCTGTTTCCTCGCCTGTGAAGTGAGAATATAATAGTATAGTGCTTCTGTGCTGGGGCTGTTGTGAAGACTTGAGTGAGACAGGTGTAAATCTTCACTACCTGGCAGGCATTGCTATTTCTATTACTAGAAGAGGGCAGAGTCACCCAGAGGAAGGAGCCTTGGAAGGAGTAAGTGAGCCTGTCAGTAGTTTTCTTGATCCCCAGGAAGCTTCTCGAGTCACGGAGCAGAAAGGTACAGGGAAAGGATAATGTGTTTTTGTTTCTAAACCACAAGCAGATCTGTATCTTTCTTCTTTGGCCCTAACCTGGGCTCTCAGCCCTGGCTGTAGGTGCTCAGATGTTCCAACAGGCCCCAAGAGCCAAAGGCTAAGAGAGAGCTTGCTGGGCAGCAGCCACCCTGCTCCCTGGGGCTGCCCCGCTGCCCTCTCACAGTTCTGCTGGCCAGTGCCCCGGAGCTGGAGAGGCTCCAACCGCATTGCCCATGGTGAAATGTCAGTTGTCAGTGTCCCTGTACAGAGCTCCTGTCTGCTCCGTAGAATGGCAGTGCACGGACAAGCAGGAAGCCTAGGCCAGCCACCAGGGCTCTTCAAATAAGGCTGTGCCTGGTCCATTTCCCCATGCTCAGCACTGCAACCTGGGAACAGGGCCAGAGGGAGGCACATGGCTGCTGGAGGAGACACTGTCCCCCAGACTATTCCTGCCACTGCCTGGGCAAGGCTGAGTCGGGCGTGGATCAGAGGAGGATGGGCATGCGGGGGGTGGGGGAGTTAATCACTCAGGACACATTCTGCACATCCCAGCTGTCCCATTTTGCAGAGGGTCATCCAACCCAGTGCAGCAGACCCACCTGTAGATGGGACTGGAAGTGCAGAAAGTTGAGGTTGGGATAGGCCCAAGAGGTCCCCTAGTCTTGTCTAGTATCCAGGATGGGAACTTTTTCTCTAGCATATCTACTGATAGTTATCTGGGTTCTTGAATACCTCCAGAGATGGGGGATTCATTACCTTTCAGGTCAGTTATATTGGGGAGTCTCTGCCTCTCTTGAGGCCCCAAACCCCATCTCTGCTCCCAAAGGACCCCAGGGTTTCCTAGACTCACTCCTACAGGGTGAGGATGGGACTTGACTAGTAGCCTTTCTGGGACACCCAAGCCTGGATTCAAACCAAATTAAATACCAGTTCAACTGTGATAATATTCTAATGATCAGTCATGCTTTATCAGAGTTCAACAGTTCAAAAGCACTGCTTGGAGCTCTGGTTTTGGTATATAAGTTATTTGTATTTTTTGTAAGTTATTTGTATTAAAAGAAAATAATTCATGTGTGCATTTGTTGAGTCAGTAAAAAATAATTTAGGGTGTTGATTCTAGGTTCAACAACGTCATGCCATTCATTCTAGCCTAGTTCCTGGTTCATCTCAAATCCTCAACAACCAGTTTCCCGAACCCTCCCACCCAACACAACCTGCTTCCAGTAGCTAGCATTCAGCCAGTGTTCCCACATGGCTAGGTACCTACTCTGTGGGGAAAGCTGCCCCCTCCCCAACACATGGCCCCCCTCAGCCTAGGCTCAGCAGGCAGCTTCCTGAGGGGCCACAGGAGGTCAGGGGTTGGGTCAAGGGGTCAGGCCTCAGTGTTGCCCTGTCAGAGGAAAGAGAAGGAATCTTCTTGGGAAAGACACAAAGAGGAGGAGGGGAGGAGAGGAGCAGAGACTAAATGTAAGTATGAGTGCATACTTCGTGGGCGGGCAGGGGTCCTGTAGTTAGCTGCCCAGCTTCCACACACTAACCCAGGGCTCACCAGGGACAGCATCTCCACCACATACCTTCCGTAGGTGGGGGGGGGGGGGGGGGGGGGTCTGTGGTGTAGCCAGACAGGCTGCAGGTGTTCTGGGCTGGCGAATTCCCGCTAGCCACCTTAGCTGGGTTTGGCAGGTCCCTATAGTAAATCATGCATAAGCAATAGAGTCCATATGCAAATGCTTTATCTAGAAATTGCATTGATAGATCTAAAGAATCAGTGAATAAAGATGAGACATGGCAATAGTGAACTCAATAAGGAAAGACTGAGGCACCCAACAATGACAAAAATCCCAGCATTGTCCTCAGTCCCCTCTGTGACATTGGCAGCCATCCAGCCACTGCTTGGGGCAGCCACTCGAGGTCTAGATATACTGAATTTCCAAGCCAGAATCCCCCTAGCACTCTGTAGGACACCGCCCTCTCTGGGGTCCCAAGCCCAGGACAGCAAGGGTCTGCTCACTTCCTTGTTTAGGGAAGAGACAGAGGGGTGGCCCTGCCTCTCCCCCACAACATAGCTACCCTCTAATTCAAAAGAAGCAGGGTAAAGGGCAGCCAGGAGGGAGCCACCACTCTGAATGGCCATCCTGCTCCTAGGCCAGGACACTGCTGGGGACAACCAGGAGATGCCAGCTCTGGAACCAGGCCCATTCCCTGGGAGTTCAGGGCGCCTGGAAGGTCTCCTTCCGGGGGGGGGGGGGGGGGGGGGAATCTTGAGGCCGGGTGTGACAAGGGAATTGGAATCTCTTTAAATCTGGGCTTTCCTGCCGGCGTATGGGAACTACCTCAAAACAGTCTTAGGGTCTTGTCCAGATGGGACAGACAGGCCAAGATGCCAGGTTTGGGGACTGCGGCTGAGACTCCGCAGTATGTGGGTGGGTGCACTCGCCCCGCTGCACCTCTGGTATCCGGGAGGAGTCGACCCGCGGCCTCCAGATGTGCATCTGCAATGCAAATTAGTTAATTACACCGCGAGGCGCTCAGCGGATAATCCAGGTCAGGCCCCTGCGCGGCCGTCCAGGGGCCACGGGGCCACCGGCAGGTCGCAGCGGGCCCGACCCGGATCAGGGCCCCAGAGCGAAGGGCCGACCGGAGCTGGAGCCGAGTGATTAGAAGGAAAGGGTTGAGCAGGAGGGGGGCGCCCCTCGGGCGAAGAGGCTCCTGGCCGCGGCGCCTGCTCTCCTCGGCGACTTTTCCCGGGCTTTGTGTTCGCCCTGTCCTACCTGAGGCCACACCCTGAAATCAAACTCGCGGCCAGGTGAAGCCTGCGCTGCACAAACAAGTATGCGCGCCCTCTCTTCGCCGTTCCCGGCGCCAAGGTCCCTCCCGCCGAGGGCGGGCCCGGCTCCCGCGGCCTCCCGAGCTCTCCAGGGACTTCCCGCTGGGCAGGTGGGTGCCCCGGCCACCCCGGGAGGCCGGCGACCCCTCCCCGGGCGGGGGCCAGGACGCGGGGCCATGTCTCCCGCCCGCGCGGCCCCCTTTCCCCGGGTTTTCCGTCCCCAGAGTTCGGGGCTGGCCGGCGCCCCGCGCACCCAGGAGCGGCCGTGGGGAGGGCGCGGGGCGGAGGGGCCCCCGAGCGCCGCCGGGACCGACAGCCGGCGCAGCCGGGAGCGGACCGACCTCCGCGTGTGCGCTGGGGCTGCTGAGGCGCGGGGCCTGCGCATTCGCGTCCCAGGGGGCGCCCCACTCGGGCCTGCGAGGCGGGGCCGGTGGCCGCGCTGAGTGGGACGGCCGGGGCTGCGCCCACCGCCCCTCCTCCCCGTGCGCCGTGCGGGGAGCCAGCCACCTCCCCATGTACCTGAGATGGTGGCTCTGTCGGGAGGCGGTTCCAAATGCTCTGGATTCCGGCCGGTCGCAAAATCCACAGAGACACATGCTCCATGTGTCACAACGACTTTCTGATCTGTTTCCACCCAGGCCTCCGAGGACGGGCCGGGGAAGGTCCCCAGTCTTCCCTCTCCTCGGTGCCTGAGAGCGCTGCCCACGGAAGGGTGAGGAGTCCGGAGGGAGAGGAGGCGAGAAAGGCGGCCAGGAAGTGAGTGAGGAACCTTCAGCCCGGTAAGGTATTCAGGAGCCTTCTCAAGACCTCCTTGAGGGACAAGCTGGAAGGGGCAGTGGGCAGGCAGGGGGCCCTCCTGGGATGTTCTTGGTACCGTTAGGCAGGGGCAGTGGTCCCTTCTAGGTGCCATTTCTCCAAACTTAGTGGGTGTGCCTTGTAACTTCCACCAGCCCAGCCCCAGGCAGATGCCCTGCCTGCCCCTGGCCCAGCCTCCGCTGTCCTGTGTGATGCCTGTGGGGGTCGAGACAGGGTCACCAAGGCTTGGGAAAGAAGCTCCCAAACAGGAAGGGCAGTAGCCGGCCCAGTGTCTGTGCTGAGCAGGCCAGGAGGCAGCCCCAGGCAGAGGTGCTGTTCGGCGCATCCCAGCCTGATAGCTCATTCCCCAGATCTCCAACCTGCTACAATGGATCCAGCTGTTCCCACACCCGTGGATGATGAGTGGCATCCCATCTGGAATATAGATGCTGCTAGGAACACCAAGGGCTAAGACATGAAGAGCTCCCGGGGTGTGGGCTGAGTTTTCTGTATCTTGTCCTATTCTGGTGTGTTTTAGGCTCCCCTGACTTGTTTTTCTAGGTTGGAAAAAGAGGAGGGTCAAGTCTATGTCTGTGCTCAGGTCTTTTGGAACTGTTGCAGCGTGTACTGTAATACTGCGAGTTCTCCTCGGGCCATGCATAGGACAGTAGCTGAGAACACATTTGGAATCAGAAAGAGCTGGGTTCAAATTCTGACTTTGCCTTCTATTCCTTAAGCAAGTTGTTTTACTTCTCTTCAAACTCGAATGTCTTCACCTATAAAACGGGGCAATCAAGCCTGCCTCAGAGGATAGTTGTGAGAAGTCCTGGTGATAAATAATAAATGTCGAACAGCCCCTGTCGTGAGCCTCCTCCCCAAGCCTCTAATTATTACTTAGGAAAGGTTAAACTACCCAAGCACTGAGTTCTCCTGGAGAATTTGAGAATGGTCTGGCTCTGTGGTAGGAGACTGTGGAGGGGTTAGAGCAAGCCATGGGAATAAAAGCAGAGGGTCTGTGGAGGGCAGGTAGTGAGGTGGCCCGGGGGAGGGGCTATTTCTAGAAGAGGGTCCAGCTTTGGAGACAGAGACAGCAGCATGTTCTGTATGTGTCACATGAACTCACGTGTCCATGGGAGACCCTGGACACACTGTGGCCACAGGGCTGCCTCGGGCAAAAGGAGCCTCTGGCTTGAGGCTTCTAGTCCTAGCTCGGCCCTCAGCAGCTGTGTGATCCGGGGCAGGTCGTTTGACTTCTCTGGGCGCCAGGCATTTTAGAAGCTTAGAGACACTGGGTTTGAATACCAACTCCACACTTACCATCTCAGACAGTCTTTCTCTTTGAGCCTCAGTTTCTTCACCTATAAAGCAGAGCTCATAATACCTAGCTTGTAGGGTTGTGGCTATTAAATGCACTCAAAAGAAGCACCTAGCACAGCGTCTGACACATGCTACACACTTTATACCCATATGTGTGTGTATTCCCTTTCTGGTCCCTTCTGTCCTCTCCCCAGCCACCTATCATCTTTAAGATGCACCCAGTAAAGCAGCTTTGACCCATCTCGCAGTATTGTAAGCATAAAGCGAAGAGGGGAACAACACAGAGACACAGAAAATTAAGAGCTGTTAAACATAATCTTTTTTTTTTAAGATTTATTTATTTATTTATTTATTTGATAGAGAGAGACACAGCAAGAGAGGGAACACAAGCAGGCGAGTGGGAGAGGGAGAAGCAGGCTCCCCGCTGAAAAAGGAGCCCCATGTGGGGCTCGATCCCACGACCCTGGGATCATGACCTGAGCCGAAGGCAGACGCTTAACGACTGAGCCACCCAGGTGCCCCTAAACATAATATTTTTGTGTGATTAGGGGCCTTAAGCCTGTGACTGGGGACTCTAGTGGTTCTTTCCGGCCAGCCTCTAAGTATTCTGTGACAGGGACTCAGACATCTGCTGCTGAAAATCGGGGAGAGTGAAGAGTGCTCGGCCTACAGCCCTTCCAGGAAGGCCATTCTTTACTCTTCCTTCGGAGATAACCCCGAGCCCGGGAAAGCCCAGTGCTGTGGCTTCTAAGCACAGTGCACAGAGGTCAGAGGGCTGCTCTGGCTCGCGCCGCTGCTGGACCATGGCACGGCATTAGTAGGCTGGAACGGGCCGCGAGGCGGGCCTGAGTCAATATTGACCTTCCTGGCTGGCCAGCCTGGCTCTTTGGCCTCTCATTCAGCTGGAGTGTTGACACAAGAGATTGAACGAGCTTTATTATCATATTCTTTTCAACAACAGCCCCATTATCTCTCCCCTGGGGATTTGCTGGGACCTGTAGTGTGGGAATGATGGCAAGTGCAGGGAACCCAGGCATTTTGGCTTATGTGCATAATACCCTCTGCCCTGCACACTCAGCTTCTCTCTGGGCCTCTCCAGTGCGACAGCAAAACCTCAAGGTCTTGCTCAGCATCCGGGGGACCCTGCACACTTCAGCATGGAGGCCCTGGGCAGGTCCTACGAGGCCCTCGAGCAATGGTGGGGAGGGGCACAGCCTGGCTCTAGGACCCAGCCACCCTGCAGGTGACCTTTGGGCAGAAAAGCCCATGAAATTCTCTTCAGGCCCTCCCCCCTGGTGAGACTTGGGGGCCAGGAAATGAGTCTCCTGACTCATGTCATGTGAAGAGAGGTAGGCGGCAGGCCCAGACCCCTGCTAGAGGCTGAGGGAGGACAGAGATCAGCTCCATACAAAGGATGAGCAGCAAGGGGATAGAAGGACAGAGGGCAGGGGCCTCAGGAAGGCGGGGGAGCTCCGCATCACTGAACGTATTCTAGCAGGCCACAGGAGCAGGCCACAGACACGTCCCTGTCAGGAATGCCACTGAATGACTGAAAGCTGGCCAGGGACAGAGGAGAGGCCAGACCCCATGAGCAAGTCCCCAAGCACGTGCACCACCATCTCTTCTGGCAGGTGGTGCAGATCAGGGTGGCGTCTAGCAGCATCTATTTGGAAAAGCAAGCCCAACTGCAAGAGACCAAGAATTTTGTTTTATTCACCACAGTCCCTAGAACGCAGAGCAGAGTTGATGTACAATAAATGAATTTATTGAATCAATGAATGAATAACATACTTTTATATTTAAACAAACTCCAGAACGTAACATTTGAGAAAAATATTCCTGGCCAGTAAGAATACTTCAGTGAAAAGCTAGCTTCTGTCCACGATGTTCTCAACCAGGGGCCAGTGAGGCCCATCCTTCTTCACAGCAGCCTGTGTTGGATGACAGTTCACAAAGTGGGTTACAAAGAGGTCGGGCAACCCAGCTACAGATCTCTGGATGGAAGGGCCCAGCCCTGGAGATGACATGGTCCTTTTTAGGCCACTCTGTGCCCGGATGGTGGCAGTCGTGGAGGTACCTTTCTAAGTGCTACAGAACTCTGGGGCTTGGCCGGGGTTGGGGGGGCACTGGGTGGCTCAGTCAGTTAAGTGTCCGACTCTTGTTCTCAGCTCAGGTCTTGATCTCAGGGTTGTAAGTTTAAGCCCCACATCGGGCTCCATACCATGGAGCCCACTTAAAAAAAAAGAAGGGGCGCTTACCTACCTCAGCATCATGAGTCTAGAATAGTTCCTTTCCCAAGGCATCATGAATGGGTCTGAGAATGAGACAAGGGGGCGGGGTGGCGGCGGGTGACATCTGCCGGCAGCCGCATTCACATCAGGTCAGATGGACGCAGGTCTTCCTCTTCTTTGCTGCTCTTCTTTGCTGCTTTACTTGGGCAAATGACTTGATTGCTGTGAGCTGGGGTTTCCTCGTCTGCATAATGGGTACAGTAGTAGCCCTGCCTTATAGGCTTGTGGGGAGGAGATCCTCTATGTGACATGATCAGCCCAGAGCACGGTGCTTACCCTAAGCACTCCCTGAGTGATGATTGACTGAGTGGGTATTTACTACAGATGCCTAAAATTGCCCCCTGTTCTAGCTCCTCGTGTATCTGGGGAAGCTGGCAGAAGTGAATGGGTCCATTCCCTCGTCGCCACTGGAAATGCTACAGCCTACAAAGGAGGAAAGTAGGCTGAGGTCACAAGCAGAAACTCAGGAACCCCATTCTCTGGGGCCACCCCAAGCCAGCGCTCAGTTGAGATAAGCGGGTGCCGAGCCTCCCTCAGAGGAAGCCCATGTGTCCCTCCACTCTCACTTACTAGCACTTGGAGTGGGGCCCATGGTGCCTCCTTCCCAGTCATCCAGACAGGAGGGGAATCCCACCGGGCTCATTCCTAAGAATTTAACAAGATCTCAGGACTGACACAACCAACCAAATCCTGCCCCCCTCAGATTAGCTGCAAACTCCTCTGGACTCACTTTCTGGAAGCCACCTCCCCAGCCTGCAGCCCCTTCTTGTGGATCCCTTCAGTGAGCTACACATCCTTCCTTTGAAAGGGATTTGGTGTGGGGCAATAGCCAAACCCCCCTCGAAGCTGGGCGTGGAAGGTAAGGTAGGTGACTCTGCTGGGGAAACAGCTTGGTGGCTCTGGCACTCCAGGCCCAGGCAGGTGGATGTCTCCTCCCCCCCAGGGGAGCAGTTTGAGGGTGATGCACCCACTGCGGTCTTCTGCTTATTCCCACTGTGGACCCTAGACCAGCCTCACCACAGAACCCTGCTCCGGGGGGCCCACCACCCAGACCCCTTGGAGTCGTGGAACAGTAGCGTCAGCCACGGAGCACTGCCCACCATTCCTTGAGCCAAGCCTGCAGGTTGCCTGGCTTCAGGCTGAGACCCCACCGAGGGGCCGTGGATCCGTGCTGGAGAGAATCTACTCCTGCTGTCCCGCAGCTTTTCTCATATATGCCAGGCCCTGATGCCACAGCAATTAACATGAGCACTTTGGAACATTTTACCCACCCCTTGCAGGGCAAAAACAAAACCTGATGCCAAACAAAGTAAGGGTCAGCCTACAAGTCAGGACAACCCCGATCTCCTCTGGCCTCTGACTCACAGGTGAGCCCAGGAAAAAAACCATGCAATCTTGATTGAGAGAGCTGGCCCTGGCCATCCCCTTCTCTTCACTCCCATGGGTCCACCCAGGCTGCTCAGCCCCACGGCTATTCATGGAGACCCCCCAGGAAAGAGATGAAGAACCGCCCAACTCCCTCAGAACAAGCATGGGGGACAGAGCAGGGGCTTAGAAACCACATGTAGGTTCAGACCCCCAACTCAGTCCTTTCCTGATTCTGTCCCTTTGGGCAAGTTTTTTAGGCTCTCTGAGCCTCATCTAGAATCGTGGGTAATGATAGTAATTCCTATTCTCCCGGGGTTGGTGAGAAAATGAAATGAATTGATCCTTGGAAAGAGCCGAGCACATTCCCTTTGTGGCTTCTGCTTCTCGGACATGACAGCCCTACCCATCAGTGACGCCAGGCCTGTGGCTCCCTGAACTCTCCCACCAGCTCCACCCTCGGGAGCTGGGCATGGCAGGATTTCCTCCAGAAAGCCTCTGCCAGGAACTGACAGGCTCCCCATCTGCCAGCCTCTGGCTCGAGGAAGCAGCCTCGGCAGGAGCTGTGCCTGGGGAGCTTCCTTCCCAAACTGGTTTGGGCAGGACTCTTCCCCTCCTGGTCCTCAGCATCCCCCTCTGGTCCAGTCTGGGGCCAGCCGGCCAGCCAGCAGGTGATGTCTACGGCCATTCAGAAGAGGGAAGTTCAAAGCATTCCTCAATCACAAGGATGGATCCCAGCCTAAGAAAGAACCGGCATCTCCCTCCCCTGTGTTGGGACAGGAGGGGCTAGGGCAGCGGAGGGCACCCTGAGCCTGAGCTGGTGCTCTGCTTCTGGCCGTTTCTACTTCAGAGTGTCAGGTCCAGGTGATTTCTGTCAGGCTAGGCAGGAGGAAAGGCATGGACTGGCTCTCGGAGGGAAGATCGTCTTCCTTCCTCCTTCCTCCTCCCTCCTCAGGGTATCTTCTTTGAGGAAATCTCTACTAGGTGAATTGAGTGTGCATGCAAAGAGATGGAGATACTGGGATGGCAACTTCAAGGGCTGGCACGGGCTGGTTTACCACTGCGGCCTCATGGCTGATGCAGCAACCACCTTCCCTCGGCCCCTGAGCCCTTGGGCTTGGGTCGGAAGGTAGAAAATCAGGCTGGAAGATGGAGACCTAGAGATGGCAAATGGAGGCCTCTGTCTGGGCGGGTGGTATGCTCCAAGGACACGGGCGCCATTGCTGGAGAGACGCAGGATGTCTGCATCTCAGGGGTTTCACGCCGAATGACTGGGCAACACTGGATACCGGAGCGGGTGAGTGTGTCTCTTAGAAACTCAGACCTCATGATCACTCTTTATTCTAAAATGTTTGGTATTCTTTATTAGTTTTTTTAATTTTTAAAAGGATTGATTGATTGATTGATTGATTGATTTGACACAGAGAGAGAGTGAGTGCAACCACAAGCCGGTAGAGTGGCAGGCAGAGGGAGAGGGAGAAGCAGGCTCCCGCTGAACAGAGAGTCTGACATGGGGCTCGATCCCAGGTCCCCAAGATCATGACCTGAGCTGAAGGCAGACACTTAGAAAGAAATTCTAGAGGGGCACCTGGGTGGCTTGGTCGGTTAAGCATCCAACTCTTGGTTTTAGCTCAGGTTATGATCTCAGGGTCCTGAGATCGAGCCCTGTGTTGAGCTCTACACTCAGTGCGGAGTCTGCTTGTCCCTCTCACTCTGCTCCCCATGCCCCCCACCTCTAAAATAAATAAAATCTTGGAAGAAAGGAAGGAAGGAATCCTAGAAAGAATCCCCTACTCCTAACCTTTGCCATCGAGCATTCTGCTTTGGACAAAGAAAACCTTAGTAGTTTAATTTATCCCTGGGACCCATGGGTGTGGTGGTTTGGGCCCCAGCATGTGAGGGGTTCCAGGAGAGCCCACCAAACTTGGGCCCCCACATAGTCACCCACACTGGACCTGGGGCAGGTGATGGCCAGACTGTGGGTTTCCCCCTCTCTCATCCCCCCATCACTGCCTCCAGCTTATTATTTTACCTTTCACATTTAGATCTGATTAATTAATTGGAGTATGACATGAATTCATTTTTCAGGATTCTTTTTTTTCCATATGGATATCTAATTGTTTCAGCTACATTTTTGGAAAAGATCATCTGTTCCCTACAGTATTGCAGTGTCACTTTGTCATAAATTAAGTGACCTTCTATGAATGGATCTATTTCTGGATTCTCTCTTCTGTTCCACTGGGCGATTTGTCAATCCTATGCCAGTTCCACCCTATATCAATTATTGTACTGTATTGTACTGTTCCCATAAATTTTGATATCTAGTAGTATAATCCTTCGACCTTGTTCTTCAAGATGGTCTCTACTATTCCTGATTCTTTATGCTTCTCTGTACATTTTGGAGTCAGTTTGTCAATTTCTACCAAAAGAAATATGCTGGGATTTTGACTGAGATTGAAACAAATCTGTAGGTTAATTTGGAAATAATTGATATCTTTGTATCATTGAGTCTTCCAATCTATGAACATTCTTTAATTTCTTTAATAATGTTTCCTACTTCTCAATGTAGGGACCTTGCACATCTTTGATTAGGTTTATTTCCAAGTATTTGACATTTTTATTTATTTTTTTAAGATATTTTATTTATTTATTTGAGAGAGAGAGTGAGAGGGGGGAGGGTCAGAGGGAGAAGCAGACTCTCTGCTGAGCAGGGAGCCCAATCCAGGGGCTCGATCCCAGGACCCTGGGATCATGACCTGAGCTGAAGGCAGGTGCTTGACCGACTGAGCAACCCAGGCATCCCTCCCTGGTAATACTTCTGACAGCAAATAAGAAGGGTTTCCTTCCTCCTGCCGCCCGTTCTCCAACTTTCAGACAGCAACTGGCTCTTCAACAATTCTGTTCAATTCTGGCACTACCTGGAGTCAGCACAGTCCCCCCAGGCTCAGTCCCACAAGCCACCCTCCACTGCAGATGCCAGTTGTGAGTCTTAGGCCACCCATACCTCTGACCAACTGGCTATAAGTTGGGGGTTCCCATGAGGGTTCCCATGAGCCCCTCCTCAGGTTCTATAATTTGCTAGAATGGCTCATGGCACTCATTCATTACAAAAGATGCAACCCAGGCACAGCCAGACGGGAGAGATGCATAGGGGAAGGGCTGGGGTAGGAGGCACAGAACTTCTTCCCCACCGTCCCCACCTGCTTCACCCTCCCAGCGCCTTGATGTGTGCACCAACCCAGAAGCTCCCTGAATCCTGTCGTTGAGGGGTTTCTATGGAGGCTTCATTGCATAGGCATGACTGATTAAGGCATTGGCCATTGAAGATCAACTCAATCTCCAGCCCCACTCCCTCCCCAGAGTGGGGGCAGGTCCAAAAGTTGGAACATTCTTTCCATCTGGGATCGCAAGGGTGTTAGGAGTTGTATGCCCAGGAACAGGAAACTAAGACCAGACATCTATTTCCCATTGTACCACAAAATCTTTAAAAAAAAATTTTTTTTCTATTTGTTTGTTGTTGGTATGAAGAAATACAACTGATTTTTTTCTTTATATTGACCTTGAATCAGGGACCTTCTAAATTCACTTACCTAATTCCAATAGTTTGTATGTAGATCTTTCTCGATTTCCTATGTACACAATCATGTTGTCCCAGGCAGTGTTAGTCTCACCACATTTTGGATGAGTCTTAGCAGCCTCTGTTTAGGTGGGGATTTCCCATTAGCTCTGATTTCTGGCCCTACTCCCCCCCTCCTCCAAAACCTGAGCTCAGTTCATTCCTTCCAGCAGCTCCCCACCCTCACTACCACAACCTTGGGTCCTAGGACTCTGTGGTGTCCTTCTTTTTCCTCAGACTTTTCCTACTGCCTCTGGGAAAAACTTGTTCTCAGGAGGGGACCGAGGAGGGGGAATCCCAGAGCCATTTACCATTTGCTAACGATGCTGTCCCCGCACATTCCTGCAGAAAAAGCTGGGCACTCAGTTAGGGCTGGGGGAGTCGGGGAGAGGGATGTTTGGGGATAAAAGTATTAGCCCACTCTTCTTCAGCTCTCAGATACGTCCCTACACCTGCAAAAAAGTTTGAGTTCACAGAACGAGGCAGGGAGGGTGAAACCATCAGTGAAGCTAATCTAGAGACAGAGGGGCTATCTGTGAGGCTATAAGCACAGGATTGCAGAATGAGGACTTTGGGAGCCAAAGGCTGAGAGGGAGGAGGGTGTTTTACCAAACCACAAAGCGTCTACATAATGGAGAGGTGGTGAGGTGCCCAGGTCCCCCAAATGAGGCATGGCCCCTTGAGCAGCAAATCTGCGAGGAACGGTATTGGGCATCTCTCCTGGATTTGTATTTGCTCACGTCCCAATGAGCTCGGGAACAGGTGCACAGAGAGGTAACATGAAAAGAGAATCAGCCCCCATTCACTGGGGCTCTACTCACTTAAACCTCCCTAAGCCTTGTGAGGCAGCCTTTACTAACGCTGTTTTATAAATGAAGAGCCCTGAGGCACAAAACATTTAGGTAGCTTGCACAGAGCCTCCCCAAAATAGTGGGAGACTGCCCACAATTTGCCTGCAACTCAGCAGGTGTATTTCATTCCAAAGGCCTTGGTCCCTGGGGCTCCTGCACATGTGGATTTGCCCACAGGGAGCATTTGGTAGACTGCCAGCGAAAAACCTCATAAGCGGCTGACATTCCAAGAGGTGTGATGTAGATTCAGATCGACTCACACGTGCTGAATTCCTCCTGGGAAAGCTGTGGCCGTTTGAGGACCCCTGCCTTTCTGAGTGGGCACCAGCTGCTGCCCACATCTGTGACCTACTCCAGAACCTGCTAAAGTGACCAGGAAAATGCTGTTTCCAGAACAGGAACCAAAGGAGAATGCCATGGCTCTGTCTGTATTCCAAATCTTTGTGGGGTTTTTTTTTGGTTTTTTTTTTTTTTGGTTGTTTGTTTTATGTATAAGAACTTGTATTTATTGCAAATGAGAACAAAACAACAAAAAAGAGAACAGTCAGAACCACACCACCAAATCTTTGGTTAGATGAATGATCCAAGCATTCAATTCAAGAAACAAAGATGTCTGTTTCTTGAAACCTAGAAGTGATCTTTCCAGGTGACATTAGAGCCCATTGAGTATATTTACCACGATAAAGAGAAAATTAAAAACAAAAAAACCATTGAGCTACTTTGAGCTGCTTCCAATACAAAAGCATTCAAGTGAGCACTCCCAACCAGTCTTCCTTCCACATGAGGTCCTGGCCCGGGACTCCCTGAAGGCAAGCTGGATTCCTCACTTTACCCTGGGTTTCCAGTCTCCCCATCTCAAATCTGCACACCCCTGCCACTAGTAGTTGTTGACGTTGCTCACAGGGCCTTAGGCAAAGCCCAGATTAGCAAGGGCTAGAGGTTTGGCTGCAAGTGATGTTTTGCACAGAGTTCTGAGACTCAAGGGAAAAGGGCCCAAAGTGGGGAGACTTAACCCTAGACAGCTGCCCTCCCCCACGCCAGATGTGCCCTTGACTCAGGACCCTTCTGGAACTAGCCAAGCACTTGGTGACCAAGAGGGCCCTTTTGGGGGTTCCTGGTCCTATGATATGTGGTCCCAGACCGGATAACATGTCGGCTTTTTATGAATGTGGCTTATCACATAAATAGGTTTTCTGTCGTTGAACCATCCTGGGACGAACCTGAGTTAAACAAAAAAACTGTAACATGCTGTTGGATTCAATTTATTAGTTTTGTTTAGGATCTTCACTTTTGTTCATAAGTGAGATTGGTTCAAATTTTCTTTTTCTTGTACTATTCTTACCTGGTTTAAGAATCAAAGTCATACTTGCTTCATAAAATGAATTTGCCTGCTTTCTTCCCTCTTTCCCCTTTTTCAATTATTTAACAGCAGAATGATATTTGTAATGGGCTTTGGATCTTATAAAAACACACCCCCAGAGTCTGCCTGCTCGGCAGGAGATTTGGCACAGACAAGAAGACAGACACCTCTTTTCCTTGTTTATAGTCTGTGTTGGCTTATTTCTGGCACTTTTATTGTTTCTGGGACTGCTTTGCTGGGAGCTAGCCATATCCCTGAGGAAGTAGGGATGAGAGGTGAGGGGAAGCCCTGGGCTGGGGGAAGGGAGCCCTGAATGGGGCAGGGGGGCAGCACCCACTGCAGCCGCCTATGCTTCCCGGGGCCAGGTGCCCATGAAGCCCCTCACTGGAGCTCAGCCCAACTCTCCCCATGCAGGCACCATGTTCCGAAAGAAAAAGAAGAAACGCCCTGAGATCTCGGCCCCACAGAACTTCCAGCACCGTGTCCACACCTCCTTCGACCCCAAAGAAGGCAAGTTTGTGGGCCTCCCACCACAATGGCAGAACATCCTGGACACACTGCGGCGACCCAAGCCCGTGGTGGACCCTTCTCGCATTACGAGGGTGCAGCTCCAGCCCATGAAGGTAAGGTGGGCGGCGAGGATGGTCGGGCTGAGTTTAGTCCTTCCCACTCCACAGATGACCGTGCCTGGCAAGACCACAAAGGCACCTCATTACCAGCTATCAATCAGCTGGCTGTTTTCATTGCCCACTCATGAGTCTCACCCAGGGTAAAGACTCCATTTCCAGGGAGGAGGAGCCTGGGGAGCCCCTCTCTGCAGGCTGGTAGGGTTGCCAGATTTAGCGAATAAAATTACAGGATGCCCAGTAAAATCTGAATTTCAGGTAACAACATGTAATCTTTTCGTATTAAGTGTGTCCCATGCAATATTTGGACCCGCAGCCCCCGTGGGGCTGGGGCTCCCAGACCAGGGGGATTTTGTTGTGTGGGTCAAGAAGGGCAAGAGGGGTTGGAGTCAGGGCCCTGTCAGAATATGCGGAGGAGAACCCTTCACTGGTTGCTACCTCCTCGGGGTGCTCTGTACATGTCCCATAAGGCCACAGATAGAGCTAGAGAATGACCCCACCCCCTGCCCCCAAGCTCAGCTGCCCATACCATTTGAGGGGCTTACCCCCTGTCTGCCCTGCCGGACTGCGAGCCCCATGACAATAGGCTTTCTCCTTGTATCTCTGCCCCCCGCGTGGGCCTGACCTGCTGTGGGCCCCAGTGAGTGGCTGAAAAATTAAGATGACACAGCAAGCGAGGTCCTTAGGGGTGCCTCCCCATGAGCCCCGTGGAGGCTCCCTGCGGTGAACAACAGGTTGCTCGCTCACACTCTTCTCCCTCCCCTACAGACCGTGGTGCGGGGCAGCTCGGTGCCCATGGATGGCTACATCTCAGGGCTGCTCAACGACATCCAGAAGTTGTCGGTCATCAGCTCCAACACCCTGCGTGGCCGCAGCCCCACCAGCCGGCGGCGGGCACAGTCCCTGGGGCTGCTGGGGGACGAGCACTGGGCCACGGACCCGGACATGTACCTGCAGAGCCCCCAGTCTGAGCGCACCGACCCCCATGGCCTCTACCTCACCTGCAACGGGGGCACACCAGCAGGCCGCAGGCAGATGCCGTGGCCAGAGCCACAGAGCCCAAGGGTCCTCCCCAATGGGCTGGCCACCAAGGCACAGTCGCTAGGCCCCACGGAGTTCCAGGGCGCCACGCAGCGCTGCCTGCAGCTGGGCACCTGCCTGCAGAGCTCCCTACCCGGCGCCTCGCCCCCCGCAGCCTCCAGTAGGCGCGGGACCAAGGCTGCCAGGCACGGTTCCGAGGAGGCCCGGCCACAGTCCTGCCTGGTGGGCTCGGCAACAGGCAGGCCGGGCGGGGAGGGCAGCCCCAGCCCTAAGACCCAGGAGAGCAGCCTCAAGCGCAGGCTGTTCCGAAGCATGTTCCTGTCTACTCCTGCCACGGCCCCTGCAAGTGGCAGCAAGCCGGGCCCTCCCTCCCAGAGCAAGGTAGGTGGGGCTGGGGCCACCCTTTGGGCCACTCTCAGCAGGGCAGGGAGCCTGGCCTTCCCCACTTACAGGGTCAGGCTAGGGAGAGCGTAAGGGAACAGAATGATCGAGAGCCTCTGCTGAGGATTCTACCCTGAACCAGATGAGCTCTGCTCTTCCAGAGGCTTAGCACGGGTGAGTCAGAGGTTGCCGGCCAGCTCATTTTCTGGGGGGCCTCAGAGGGGCTTTCGGTACACCCCAATTTACATTCCTGCCCTCTGCGGTGTGTCTAGGTGGACCACAACTGGGAGGCAATCACCTTTAGCCATAAGCCCAGACCTTCCCCTGCCCCCGGAGCCCAGCGGCCCCCAGCCGGGCCCCAGCAGAGATAGGTGTTCCAGCGCTGGGCAGGGTCAGGGGCTCGGCCTCCCTCTTCTAAGAGCTTCTTTCCACCTCCGCCCCTCGCTTGCCCCAGTGCTCTCCCGAAGTCGAGCAGAGGCTCCCTGGACTGCTTCTCCCTCAGGAGTCAGAGATGTTCATGTGAACCCCCTCCCCAGTGAGGAGGATTCTTCCCTTCCTACCCTGACCCCGCCTTTTTTTTTTTTTTTTAAGATTTATTTATTTATTTGAGAGAGAGAGTGCAAGTGCAGGGCGGGGCGGAGGGAGAGAGAAATTTTAGCAGACTCCTAGCTGAGCTTAGAGCCCGATGCAGGGCTCGATCCCACGACCCCGAGATCATGACCTGAGCCGAAACCAAGAGTCCGATGCTTAACCGATTGAGCCCCCCAGGCGCCCCCCATCCCCTTTTCTTGAGTGGTTGTTTGGTTTACCATTTCTGTAATGATTTGTTCTGCGGTTTGTGTGCCATGTGAAAAGCTGGAGGATTGAGTTAGCCTAGGCCTGGGAGCAGCAGGAAAGCCAACTTTTGGCATGCCTCGAATGCACAGATTTTTCTTGTGAAATAGGAAACAGCGAAGGGGCATTTCTTGGCAGGCAGAGGAGAATGTTCTTG
The DNA here is from genome assembly GCF_029215605.1 of Mirounga angustirostris. Taxonomy (NCBI): domain Eukaryota; kingdom Metazoa; phylum Chordata; class Mammalia; order Carnivora; family Phocidae; genus Mirounga; species Mirounga angustirostris. The sequence goes on along the minus strand of NW_026991717.1, from coordinate 62,975,034 downwards.
CTTCTTCCATGCCCTATGATGTCCTGTCCATGGTGACAGCACCATCCTTTCTCATTTGGCAGATGAGAAGGTGGGCTCAGAGAGGGTCGGACGAGCCCCAGGTGGTGTCTCCCAGCCCCACACCGACGACCAGGTGTGGAGACTGAGTCAAGGAAGGCAGCAGTGAGGGGGCCCTCCGGGCTCGTGCCTCTTACTCCCCAAGGCTTTCTGATCATGGCATCTCTAGCTCCTTTGTGAGGGGCGGGCAGAAGTGAGCTTACCCGCTGCAGCGCAAGGGTGGGAAGTCAGACGTAAGAAACAACTGGTGACAGTGACCCGAGTGACAGAGCTCCCCTCCCCCGGAAGGCTTTCAGAGCAAGCCTGGCGTCTCCCTGGTGGTGGCAGTACATAAGCGTGCTCCAGCCAGCACTTGGGTGCAGAGTTTGGGGAGTGGCCTGGACCCTCAACCTTTCTAAGTCACTGCCAGCCCAAGGCACCCAGAGAAGGTCCTGGGCTTTGTACACTCGCTGGGATGAAGGATGCAGGCTGGGCTCCCCCGTGGAGTGGGGGGTAGAGGGCCGAACAAGTGAGATGTGGCATGGTGTGTCTGTGAGCTAGGAGGTCTCTGGAAGGCTGTGCTCCCAGAGAGACACTTCCTTGAAAAGGCAGGTGGGAGCAGGCCAGTGCACACTGCCCAGGAGGTGAGAACTGGAACTTGATTGCTTGCTGGCCTCCTGGGAGTCCTGTGGCGGGGCTTCAGGGGAGAAAGGGCGTGTCAACATGACCTGCATGTTTCTGAGCTCCTGACAGCTCCCCACAGTGGGGAACAGGCTGTCCAGCCAGCCTCGGTCGGCCTGCCCATCCTGCATGTTACCAAGGATCTACCATAGACCACTGCAGCAGGGTGTGTCGTGGAAGCAGGGGGTCGTCGTCTGGGGCTGGGAGACACCACAGTTCCAAACCCAGGGCAGTGGCTTTCTTCCCAGCACCTGGGGCATACGTTTCTAGAGAAATACTTCCAAGCCAGGCCTCTAAAAGGCAGGGCTGAGACTTCCTCCGAGCTGCTCTGGGCCAGGGCTCCTCAACCCCTGCCCTATTGACATTTGGATCTAATAATCCTTGGTCGTAGGGGCTGTCCTGTGCACTATAGGATATTTAAGAGCATCTCTGGCCTCTACCCACTAGATGCTGGTAGCCCCTCTCAGCTGGGACAACCAGAAGTCCCCCCAGACATTGCCAAATGTCCTTCGGGGGGATAAAATCAGCCCCAGCTGAGAACCACTGTGTCCAGCTTCCTACTCCTCACAGCCCCAGGAACCCACCAGACCAAAGCAGCAGTCCGCCTCTGCCCCTCGGCATGCCCCAGGGCCTGTCAGGACCCTCACAGCAGCAACTGCAGCAGCTGTCCATGCACTGGGGCCCTAGGAGGTCAAGCCACCAACCGCCACAGCGGGCCAGAAGAGGCTACAAAACAGTGTGCGACTCTGGGGCTTTGTACTCAGCCCCAGGAAGCTTGGCCTGTAGTCACTCACTTTGGCTAAACAGCAAAAGACTTCGAGCCCTGACTGGGGGCAGGGAGGCCAACGCACTGTAAGACCGGAACTGGGGGCGTTTAGAAGTGGTTCCACTTAGAGGCAGAAAGGCTAAATCAGAAGACCTCAACAATCAGCAAACCTTGGTTAAACACCTACTGTGTACCCGTACTCTGTTATATGCCAAGGACCTCCAATAGGACCACAGCTTAGGGGTGAGGGGTCAGGCTGACCAGGCCTGAAGTCAGCCTTCCTCCTTCTCTGGGCAAGTTACTTAACCTCTCTGAGCCCATTTCCTGATCGACAAATACAGATAATAATAGCACCCGTGGAATGATAAAACAACCCGAAGGTCATGAGAATTAGATGAGATTATGCATTTAAGGCCCTTGTTAGAGTGGTACACCCTCAATAAATGGCTTTATTATTTTTAAAATATTAGGACATGGCCTTTGCCTCTGAGGCACTTAGATTACAGCCCCCCAAGCCCACGGCTGGAGAGCCTGGCCCTGTCGCCATGGCCCAGGAAGGGGAGATGAGGCATCATTGTAACTGCATGCCCGGCTCTTCCGGTGGCTTCCCGCCCACGAAGACGTCTCAGTCACACAAGGAACTCCAGAGCCCGTAACAACTAATTCCATCTTTTGTCCCCCTTTCTCTTTCTTGGCATGGCTTAAGAGATTTCCTCTGGCCTTTTCTTGTGGTGACATTAAGTAAAAGCTCCCTTCTTGTGGAGACCGGCAACAAGGCCAACAAAGGGACGCTGGGGACCAGAACCTGCTGAGGTGAAGACGGGGCCCAGCCCGACTACCTCGCATCCCATGTCCTAGGCCACACTGGAGCTGGGCTCTCGGCTGGATCCCTGCCCTTTGCCGCTTCCATGCATCCACCCACCCACCCACCCATCGCACCCTTGGCCCCTGAGTTCAGCAACCACCTGTAGCAGTATCCCCACAGGGCCTCGACAGCGGAGGAGAAGTGAATCCCCTCCTTGGCCCCTCGGCGTGGCCTGTCCTCACCTGCCCCACCCCCGCCGCCCAAGCCAACTCAACCAGAGAGCAGAGACAGCCTGTGTAGGGGGCCGAGAGGCCAGCAGGTGAAGGGAATCATTTTACAGCCTGCCTTCGACATCCAGGTGGAGAGAGGTCAAGGGCTGATTAGAGCAACCTCAAGAGCAGCTCTAGATGCTTCTAGGTCCCCAAATTCTGTCCAGCCTGACCCAGATGCTCAGAGAGCATGTTTTCTGTGAGCTGCGCCTCGCAGGCCAGCAGGCAACCTTTTCTCAGGGCCTTGGGGGCTGCCTCGGTGACCGCGTGAGGAAGTGAGCTGTGTAGGGTGCTGTCCTGTGAAGCCTCTGCTCCCAGGACATGGCCTCCCAGCCTCAGGAGTGGCCATGCTCCCTGTACCCCCAGTCCCCAGTCCTCCCACAGCCTCCCTGAGGCCATGGAATCACAGAGCCCGTTTGTCCAAAGCTGCTCCCAGTGTGGTCCACGGTTCTCTGGCATCAGAGCCCAGGGGCCTCATTAAAATGCAGAGTCACTGCTCTAGGGACTTACTGAAGCAGGAATCTGCATGTTATCCAGCTCCCCAGATCACCGTGCACTGATAGATGAGACGGGCTCAGAGAGGGTGAGCGGCCTGAGCTTCATCACTGGTCAGAGCCTGAGCAGTACTGGAATCTAGGTCATGACCCCCACTCCAGAGGTCCCCCTGCTCCACTGCACAGAGTGGGGAAACGTGGGTGAGGGGCAGGTGCTGGTGAAGACGTGGGCGGGTCTCTTTACTGTCCAGATGTGCTCACCAGGCAGGATGGAGTCATCCCGGCAGTGCTAGGAGGCTCTCCTGGCTCCTTCACTGTGAAGGCTGAGCCCAAGCCAGGCATAGCCTGCCAGAAGCTGGTGCACACTTTGGGGTGTGCAGGCAGGGTGGGGGTGGCAGAGTCTGCCACAGCTCGGCTCTCTGCTGGCAGGCGCACTCACATACATGCTCCCCTCTAGGCAAGATCAGGCACTGCCTAAGGTGGGGTGGGCACCCTGAAGCCTGGGGAGAGGGTGCTGAAGAGGTTGACAAGGCTCTGGGGTGTCCCTGGGGTGTCCTCTGCTGAGCCTGGTAGGGTCCAAGGACCAGACTTGGGGTCCCTCAGCCCAAGCTGAGCACTTGAGGAGAGTTCTTGGAGGTCAATGCAGTTCTGGGGATCTGGACCAGGACCCACTGGGCAACTAGACAACTGCCATATGATGGGTTCCGAGATGTTCTGGAAAGTTCTCTGCAGCCCCTGAAGTGTCCCTCGTTAGGTTACTTATGGCCCTTTCCAGGTGCCCCTTTTAAAATCATATAATCCCTGGGAAGAGTCATGTTGCACATCGCCAGCTCTTGGAGAGAACCCAAGGAGGGGACCCTTTCCTGCCAGGCTGGCAGGAGGGCTTGGGCCCTGAAAGGCAAGGAGCCTCAGAGGCTTCAGGGCTGGGCCTTGGGCTCACTGAGGCCCAGTCTGCCACTCAGTTTCACCTTCCTTTCTTCTCCACCAGAGGCCATAAAGATAGCTCCCCTCCCCACCTTCCCTTCCGTGTGGGGGTCATCAGCCAGGAGTCATGCTCGGGAGCAAGTACAGAGGCTACTGAGGGGAGCCCCTAGGAAACCTCCCTACCCCTGGCCCCAGGGCTTCAGTTAGGCTGGACCTACCCTCCTAATTCCAGATCTCTCTGGCACCAGATCCCTAGCCCAGGAGACATACCTGCAAACCCCCCAGAGGGTAACACGGTCTCTGGTCCTCTGCTGGGAACATACTCTCACAGCATAGACACACAGACTCCCTGCTGTCAGGCACGAGTGGGGCTATCAGATAGGAGGATAGGTCCAGCCTAACCCAAGCCCTGTGCTGGGAAGCAGTCCCAGCTGCCCCGCTGTCCACCCCCGCCACCCCACTGCCCGGGGCCTCTTCTGCCCACGTGGGCCCTTGGGTGGGAGTGCCCCGGGAATGAAGAATGCCTCTGACCCAGATTCCCCGACCAAAGCCCGGCAGTACAGAGGGAAGACGGCCTCTCAGTGGCCTCCCGGGGGTCTGGCTGTCAATTACCCAGGAAGAAATACCCAGCAGAGGACACCCCAGGGACTCTGCTTTCTTCAGCTTTCCAGGAGCGGCAGAGCAGATGTAAAGAGCTGCTGTTCGGACTGCTCACCTGGGAAAACGCTGGGGGCTGGGTTCCCGAGCAGGAACTTTGGCTTCGGCTCCATTTGACAGTCCTTGCCCACAGCACCTCCCCTATCTGGTCCGATGCCCTGTCAGACCTGCCCCTGTCCAGAGGTCACCCCCTGCTGCTGGGAAGGTCGCTGTAAACGCTGCCACAGCCAAAGCCGCTTCTGTTTCTCTTTCCCTCCCTGCAGCCTAACTCCTCTTTCCGACCACCGCAGAAAGACCCCCCACCAAGCCTGGTGGCCAAGGCCCAGTCCTTGCCCTCGGACCAGCCCATGGGGACCTTCAGCCCTCTGACCACCTCGGATACCAGCAGCCCCCAGAGGTCCCTCCGCACAGCGCCCGCTGCCGGCCCACCCCCAGGCCGGTCCTCCCCCGCGGGCTCCCCACGCACCAGGCAAACCCAGATCAGCACCAGCAACCTGTACCTGCCCCAGGACTCCGCGGTGGCCAAGGGCGCCCTGGCTGGCGAGGACACAGGTGTTGTGACACATGAGCAATTCAAGGCTGCACTCAGGATGGTGGTGGACCAGGGTGACCCCCGGATGCTGCTGGACAGCTACGTGAAGATCGGCGAGGGCTCCACGGGCATCGTCTGTCTGGCCCGGGAGAAGCACTCAGGCCGCCAGGTGGCCGTCAAGATGATGGACCTCAGGAAGCAGCAGCGCAGGGAGCTGCTCTTTAATGAGGTGGGAAGAGAGGGTGGGACGTGGTGGGGCGCTTAGGATGAACATCTGGGAGCAGGGCCGTGGGGACTGGGCCTGGCACTCAGGCACCCCCGTCTGCCCCCCAGGTGGTGATCATGCGAGACTACCAGCACCTCAACGTGGTGGAGATGTACAAGAGCTACCTGGTGGGCGAGGAGCTGTGGGTGCTTATGGAGTTCCTGCAGGGCGGGGCCCTCACGGACATCGTCTCCCAAGTCAGGTGGGCAACTGGGGGCCTGGGCTCTGAGAGCTGGCTGCCCCCACCATTGTCCCGGCAGGGGGACTGGGCAGTCTCAGGCCAGGAAAACTTGGGGTGCCTGTCACATCACTGTGAGCCACCCCCTGTCCATTTGGGTTAACAGACCCAGGAGGGTTCAGGGCAGTGGGGTGGGGTCTCCAGCCTAGGTCCAGGCCCATTTCCACCAAGGCTCTGGCGTGACTGGACCCCCACACGTATTGCCCAGGAGCTGTGGGGCCCAGTCCCAGGGGCACCTAATCTGCCTAGCCCGGCTGCCCTGCAGTCCTGCCAAAGCTCACGTTTTCTTCTGTCTGCGGCCTGGCCTTCCCTGTCCAGGCTGAACGAGGAGCAGATCGCCACTGTGTGCGAGGCCGTGCTGCAGGCCCTGGCTTACCTGCATGCCCAGGGTGTCATCCACCGGGACATCAAGAGTGACTCCATCCTCCTGACCCTCGATGGCAGGGTAGGGCCCTCCCCAGCCTGGCGCACCTGTGCCCCTCCCCCTGTGTCTGTGCTCCCAGCTCAGCTCCTGCCCTAGTTCACCACTCCCTGTCCCCCCCACCCCCATCTCAACCACAGGTGAAACTCTCGGACTTCGGATTCTGTGCTCAGATCAGCAAAGATGTCCCTAAGAGGAAGTCCCTGGTAGGAACCCCCTACTGGATGGCTCCCGAAGTGATCTCTAGGTCTCTGTATGCGACTGAGGTAACCGGTCCTTCCATGCCCCCGTCCTCCCAGAAGTTCCTGTTGGGAACAAACAGCTCATGTGGCCCCTGTAGAGACACCCCTTCCCCAAATAGACCTGGTTTTCGGATTCCCACATAGTCAATACCCTACCCCACTTCCCATTGCGCCCCCCCACCGCCTGCTCCTACCCGCTCTTGGATGGGTCTGCCCTTGCTTGTGGCTTTGCTGCCACAAACTCTTCCCCGAAATGCTCCTCATGCAGCTTGTGGGCAGGGTGGGGTATGGCCAGGCTTCCCCACATCTGATGGCTATTCTCCGAGAATGGCTGACAGCTCTGTCCCTACAGTCAGTGGGCACTCCTGCAGGAAGTAACTGGCCACAGGGCAGGTGGCCAGGAAGGAGGCCAACTCACCAATGACAGCTGGGACTAGCTGCTCCTGTCCCCCTGCAACACCCTGCTACCAAGGGGCCCTACTCTGGCCAGTGGCGTCAAGGACATTCTCTTCCTACAGGTGGATATCTGGTCCCTGGGCATCATGGTGATTGAGATGGTGGACGGGGAGCCACCCTACTTCAGTGACTCCCCAGTGCAGGCCATGAAGAGGCTCCGGGACAGCCCCCCACCCAGGCTGAAAAACTCTCACAAGGTCAGTCAGTGCTCAGGGTGGACCCTGATGACCACATTCTTCCTGAGGCTGAGGGGACCAGAGCCTGGGCTTCCAGACCCACAATCTCCCTTCCACAGAAGCCAGAGGCTCCCAGAAAAGGCTCCGCCTTCTCCACACAAAACCTGCCGCAAACCCCTGTGGGCACTCAGACAAGTTTCCACCGGCAGGCAATTGACAGGAGCCTGAGAGAAGGGAAAGTAAGGCTGCCAGGAAACCCTGATGTCCTGGGGAGGAATCTAGAGAAACTAACTGAGCAGGAGCCCCTCCACTCCCTCTGTCAGGGGAGCCGTACCATGGCACGGTGTTCCAGTCTAGCTCAGCAAATTGGCTTGTCCTCCATCAGTGCACATCCTGACCACATCTGAGCCACAGGTTTTCCCTTAAAACCAGTGTGTGTGTGTGTGTGTGTGTGCGCGCGCGCGCGCGTGCACATTTAACCCTTTTCTGCCAAATCCACCCAAACCCACAGGTCTTACCAGTGGACAGCCCCTGCTGGTGGCCAGCTCAGCACAGGGTGGCAAATGGCACTGCCATCTGGTGGCCAGAGCGAGAAATGTCCCAGAGGGTTGAAACGCAGTCCCTAAATGATAAAATACTTCTGGGGCCCCAACACAGCTGGATAGGACAGTCAGGAAGCACCTTCCCAGACAACTGGTCCTTGGAGCCTGCACTGCCAGCCCCAGGACTAACACACAGGGGAGATTTCCAATTGGCTAATTCCCCAGAGGAGGTAGCCTTCTGCAACAGCCCAAGACTTAGCCTTATCCCAAGATACTGGCTCAAAATGAACCAAGACAAGCCCTTGACTTAAACTCCAAGGCTTAGAGCATTAAAGAAATATTCCTTGTCAGGTTTCACTTTGCTCTTTTCTATTTTTCAAGACACTTCATCCCTGGCCTCTTTTTTGATCTTCACTGAAGACAGGGCAAGCACATTTTATCATTAGCCCACTGGGCAGATAAGAAAACTGAGGTCTAGAGAAAATTGCAACTTGTCGAAGATCAGGGATAGACCTAGGACTGGATCACTAATACCAATCCCATGCCCCTTCCACAGAGCCACAGAGCCTGAAGGCTGAGAGCCTCCAGCAGCAGGGTGGGGAATGGGCTGTGTATTTGCAGCCGGGCTCCCCAGCAGCAGCCCCTAGAGGTGAGCTAGCCACTTCTCCTGGACTGATGCCAAGTTTCTTTACTTACCTGATAATCTGAAGAGTCCTGAGCCTGGGAGCTGCCAGGAAGTAAGAAACAAGAGAATTCAAGACCTTCAAAAGATGGTGGGGCCAGGCAGACGAGTCACCCCAAAGTGACTGCTTGCAGTGGCTTCCACTCAGTGCTGCCCTGTCTCCACAGGTCTCCCCAGTGCTTCAAGATTTCCTGGAACGGATGCTGGTGCGGGACCCCCAGGAGAGAGCCACGGCTCAGGAGCTCCTGGACCACCCTTTCCTGCTGCAGACGGGGCTGCCCGAGTGCCTGGTGCCCCTGATCCAGCTCTACCGCAAGCAGACCTCCACCTGCTGAGCCCACCCCAGAGCGCACCTGCCACCTCTGCCCACAGGCGGGGGACACTGGGCAGCCAGCCTGCCGGCAGGGCCTGCCTGCCTCGTTCTCTCAGTATTCTCTCCAAAGATTGAATGTGAAACCCCACCCACACCCTCCTGCCCTTCAGCCCACTGGGCCAGGCCGGACCTGCCCCTTGGTCTCTCTCCCTCCCAAGAGAGTCCCCAGTTGCCTTTGGGATGATGGAGACCCCTTCTACAGGATGACCCTTCGTTATTTGCACAGGGATATTTCTAAGAAACGTGGAGACCAGCACTCCTGGCCACTGTGGCCAACCCAGCAGAAAAAGCTGGTGTTTTTTAAAGGTAGTTGTGCAGTAGCATCCCAGGCCACCCAAGAGGGCAGACTGCCTGTCTTCACCAGGATACTTGCTGTTCTCAGCTCCAGCTCTAAACCCTGGGGTCTCAAGAGGGCCACAGGGAAGGTTTCTACTGCCTGAAGCTGTCTTCCTCCCTCGTGTCTGACTTCCCGAAGGTACAGTCCGACCTGCACCTGCTTCCCAACCCACCTGCACTGACATCACTCTCCCTGCACAGCCTCCCCTGAAGTGTGAACAGCCTGCTCGCAGGCCAGGGAAGGAGGAGGAGCGTTTTTTCTGGGAGAAAGAGAAAGAATGGAGTTAGTGGTAAACGTGGTCTCACTTTACAGGATGGAGAGAACATCGTGTGTGCGTGTGTGTGTGTGTGCGTGCGCGCGTGTGTGTGTGTAAGTGGCAGACGGTCACTCCGACAGCCTGGCTCCCTTCAGGTCACCCACAGCCAGCAATAAGGCTTCTCCATCCTTTCTGCCACTAAGTTCTACTCTGAAGGGACCTGCTTTCTTGGCCTGGCTTCCCACCTCCCAAGGCTCTTGTCTCTACCTGACCAGCAAAGAGATCTGCGTTGAGTCTAGTGCATCCTAGGGGTTTGGCAGATTTCTGAGTTTCGCCTATATTGTGGAGTCTCAGAGCCAGAGACAGGAATGGTGAGGGAACAGACTTTGTTTTACCTGTGAGCTTCATCTCAATAACCAGGTCATCAAGGACCCGTTCTTTCAAAATTTTGGTCTTGGGGGAAGGTGAACCATCTCCTGGGGTCCCATCCTGTCAAGAAAATGGGCACCCCCTTTGTGCAAACCTGTCGGCCCTAGCTGCCTCTCCAGACACCTGTCTCCTTGTCCCCCTTTTCTCCTCACCTTCAGGGATGTTGTGAGTCAGGGAATCCAGGGAAGAACTCCAGGTGTCAGGACCCTATCTAGATAATATTTTTAGATTCCTCTGCTCCCTAGTGGCCTGCTTTGGGGCCAAAAATAAATTGCAAGGACTTTTTTAAGGGTCAGAGTTTTAAAAACAAAAGCATCTTCCCTAGAAACTTTTGTGAATTGTTTGCACTTGTGCCTGTTTTAAATTAAACTAAGTGTTCAAAACCTCTGGGCTCTTGTCTCTGAGAATGGAGCCAGGCTGTCTTCAAGCCCGACACCCTGCAGTGGGTGTCTGGTGTGCCCTCCCCCTGAACATGAGCTCCCCAGCAGTCACTCAAGTCCACCGAAAACCCAGCTCCCTGGTGGCATGTGGGCCCGTGAGGGCAGATAAGGAGAGAAACAGGAAGTGAAAGGCCCTCGGGGCTGAAAGAGCTGAGAAAGAGACAGAGCTCTCCTTCCCAGGGGAGCAGAACCCAGCCAGGAAAGCCCGGGCCATGTGCTGTGCTTGCTGGCACACAGGGGCTCTGGTGGCAGCCACCGGGGCTGATGACCACTTTCTGCATCAGTGTCTCTCGTATCCCTTTTGCTTCTCACTCCAAGGCAAGTCAGAGGCGCCCTCCCCATGCTGTCCATAGGAAGTGGCCGGAGGCTGCTTCCAGGGAGAAAGCAGTCTCTGTTTCGGTTCTCAGAACTGAGGGGTTATGAAGGAGCAGTGCAGTGGCTGGAAAGCAAGAGACCTTGGTCCTAGTCCTGTGGGGAGGGGAGGTGGATGGAATTCTCTTTCAACTTCTAGCTCTGACTCTGATTCCAGCACTGCCTTCCCGAGAGCTCATCCTGCCCCCCAGCCCAGGGCTCACGGAAACCTCTCAACCAGCATCCAGGAGTCGTGCAGACCTTCTCCTGCTCCCCGCAGCAGTCCCACCCAGACAGCTGCCCTAGGCGGAGGGTCCTAGTCCCACCAACTCAGTCCGAAGCAGTCCCCGAGTCCTGCCTTCAGGACGCAGCCACAGTGCCCAGTGGGACAGGCAGGGATGGAGGCTGATGGAAGGTGGACGCTTTGCGGGAAGCAAGCACACCCTTCTGCAGCTCCAAAGGGAGCCCAGAATCAGGAGCCGCTGGTAAGGCAAAGAGAGGCCAGGTCTTGCAACTGAATAATACTGGATTTATTAACTATTCTTCTGAGTTCTAATAGTCCTTCCACCACACAGTGTCATTCCAAAAGCGTGTGTGTACATCATTTAGCCTCCCACACAGACTAGTTCTGAGCTTGATGTTAGGGTACCGAGATCCAGTGGCCTGGGTGATTCTTCACAACGATGAAAGCAACAAGAGTTGGAAAAGAAAACTGTTTAGAAAAGTCTCTTCTAAAGTGGAGTGAGCTCGAGAGGACCCCAGCCTCAAAGCCCTGGGGCTGACAATGACAAGGAAGTGCAGGAGGGCGAAATATGGTGACATACAGAGAAATTCTGCACAAAGCTGGGCCCGGTAAGAAATCTGCAAGAATGGCAAGTCAGTCAAACACAATTCAGTGCAGACAGGAAAGATCTGTTGTGGTTTAAGAAACATTGCTTTCAACCACCAAGCCCTTGGCAACTCGGTGGAGAGGAGCCCTCACAGCTGTTTACTCAATAAGGAGGGCCCCGGGGTGAAAATGAACCAGAAAGCCACAGGTCAGCGACATTTGAAAGATGACAGCACCTTCTGCCTACTGTTCAACCCAGACCTTATGGTGTTCTGAAGAAGCCAAATACTTGTATCCTTACGCCATTAAAAAATTCTGTGAAAATTAAACACAGAAAGGGAATAAGTGAGCAAGCAGGGGTCAGAAAAAAAGTTTGTACGTGGGATGTCCAATTATCCCCCATCCCACCCCAGATCCTCTCCCTCTGGCTTTTCAGGTGCTTCTGTATTGTTCCACCACCCAGACAGTGGGACTGAGGAGAGGCAGGTGTGTGGGGAGAAAGGAGTACGGGGAGGGCAAACCCCCCCCAAAGAAAACAAATCTCATCAGAAGAAAACAGTGCAGCTTCAGAAATTATAAACAAGGAGTTGGAGACTCCTGTTTTTCAGAACAGAGCAGGAGCTCTCTGGACATGGGAGCCTTAACTTGGAAGATCTTGGGGTCCTTAGTGAAGAAGGGTCTCGTCTCCTGCTACTCCAAATCCGACTTTTGTTTTGTTTTGTTTTGTTTTTTGCTTATTATTCCTCACTTCACTGCTGGGAAATGACTTCAAGTATCCGGATTTAACATACGACAAGAGGAAGAGGATTCCATGGGTAAATGCACACGGAGAAGTACATTGCGGTGATCCCAAGTAAAACCAAAAAGTCTAAAACTCCGAGCCAGGGCACCGCGAGGAAAGCTCAGCGCTGCCACCAGGGGGCACCAGAGATCACGTCCAGTGCCGGGGGGGCGGGGGGGGGGGAGAGGGCGCGGCCTTGCCGACCGTAGAGGGGTGGAAGGATTGGGGAGGTGTCTGACACCTACACCAGGCCCGCTCACCTCCAGAACCAGTTTCTCAGCACAGATCATTCTCGCTCTGGGAAGTTCCCTTAGAGTTACTGGTGAGAAACCTTACGTTCTGCAAAGGCATATAGATCGACGTCTTGAAAAGACCCCACCTCAGACGGGTGAGGCGCCGCACGCTCAACCTTGGGGGTTCATAAAGAGCCCCCCAAGCGCCAACGATCCCGCGGGTTGGACGCAGATACCTGTGCTAGCGCTTCCGCAGGGTCCTGGGGCACGCGATCGCCAGACCCGCTAGAACTCGCTCCCCCCCCACCCACCCCCGACACACACGCACGCACACTTCTTAGGTCCGCACAAAGAGGAGGGCAGGGAGGGAGGGGAAGAGGAAGGACCAGGCCGGGAAAGGGCATTTAACCACCTCCCCGCGGTTGCCTCTGATTCACTAATCTGCCCAGTAATGAAGCTGGGCCGGACCTGTGTCCCACGCGCCAGGGCAGAGGCAGGGGTCCTTGGTCTCGACCTCCAGCATCCATCATCTGCCCTGCCCTCCATTAACGGCCCGCGAGAAGCAGGAGCCCTTTAACAGCCCCCTTCCAGCTCTCGCAGGAGTTTGATGTAATTTAAACCCGGACCTGCGGCTCGTGTGGGCTTCCCGACTCCCGCGCGCCGCCGTTTAACGTGGCAAACACTTCAGTCAATTATCCCCCTCGCAGAGCTTCTATTTAAAGAGACATTGTCAGGTTCTTAAGCCTCGGATCAGACCCGCTGCTTTCTGCTTCATATACAAAGACTCAAAACACGAATTCTTTGAGGATTGGAAGAAATACAATTAAACCAAGCCTTCGCAACCATTCCACCCTGCCGGAGCACCCACGTGGGGGACGGGGGAGCTGGGAGGTGGTGGGGGCGGGGAAGTGCCAGTCCTTTCCATTTCAGGCTCTAAGAGTGAGAGGAAATAAGGCTGGGCCCTGAGGGGCGAGACCTCAAAGATAAAACAAATGCAGCTGAGCTGAAGCTGGGCTCAGGTGCTGGGAGCTGGGCTCAGTAGGCGTTGCTGTAGAGCAATGACCCCACATCATCAGTGAAGTTGAAAACTGGGTCTGCGGAGCTGAAATTACCCAGAAGCTATTTCAGGGGACAAGTAGCCTTCAGTACCAGGGCCTCTGCCCCCCCCCCTAAATATGCTCTCATCTTCTTGAGGCAGGAGTTTCTCCCCAGAAAAACTTAACCTCCAGATTCCTTCCTAATCAGCCCTCCTGTCCGGAAGGGCTCAAAGGCTGGTCTCCTTGCTCTCCTTCTCCAACACTTAACAAGAAGGGAGACTTCGGTGGCGTGGAACATTGCTGGCCACATCACTAGGCAGAGGGGGGAGCCTAGGTCTTTTTTCTACAAGTCAACTCTTCTGCTGTCTGGCTGCCAAGGTATGGGAAACTGGTAAGGAGGAGGTGACCCAGCAGGAGTCGGCAAGACTCAGAACTGAGCCTTAGGGCTCAGAGTAGGGGGTCCATCTTCCTGGCTGAAAGGCTATAGCCTATAGAACCATTCTTCTACTCCTCCCCTCCAGGACAGGAAAGGTAGGCTATAGGGACAGTGGGAGACCTAGGCAGGAAATACCAACAAGCACAAAAAAAGAAGAAATAAAATAGGGGTTCTTTTCAGAAGAGGATTGGTAGGGGTCTGGCCTGGGCAGTGGGGACAGGTTCTGGGATCACAGGCCAGGAAACTGCCGGGAAAGTGAGGGACCTGGAAAAAAGAAATCCCAGTGGAGGAGAGACATAAGAGGAGGGGACGCAGGGCTCAACCTCGACGCTATTTACCGCTGAGCGTGCAGCACCACGGCCTCCGTGCCCTCCTGCCAAGGTTGAGGCCCAGGCACCGAGGGGTGCAGAGCGTTGGCCTCTAACTCCGCGCCGCTCTCGGGCCCTGATGCCTCCCCGACCAGGCTGGGGATGTCTGGAGCGGTGGAGCGTCGACGCAAACCCAAACGGCCAGAGCCGGGGCCGCCCTCCGGGTGGGGGCTAAGGCCAATGGGGGCTTGCACTAAGGTCGGAGGCGCTCCCTCCAGCACCTCCTGCGAACGCCACCGCCCGGTCCCTGAAGACTGGGGCGAGTGTGGTAGAGCCATCAGGGCTCCCGCCCGCAGCCGAGCCGCTTCCTCCTCGGTTACAGCACCCAGCGCCAGGCTCATGCTTCGGCCCAGCTCGGGCCTCTCGCTGCCCTGTGCTCGGTGCCGGCCCGAGGCCTTGCCCCCTGACCCAGCTTCGCCGCCGTGACCGTGGCCGCCGGCCGCTCGCGCAAAGCGCGCCAGGAGAGGCCGAGGTAAGCGGCGGGGGCTGGGTCGTCGGCGCTCCGGGCTGGGCGCGGGAGCCGGACGGCCAGGGGGGCTGTCGGAGTTGGAGCCCCGGGCCGCGGCGGCGGCGGCCGCGCGGCCCCAGGGCCCGGTGAGGGCTTGCACGCAGGTCCCGTGGCCGCGGGCGGCTGCCAGCTGCAGCGCCGTGAGACCCGCTCGGTTGGTGCGGTCGAGGCGCAGGCCGAGGCGGCGGAAAGAGCGCACCAGGAACTCGAGCACCGCCCCATGGCCGCACGCCGCCGCCCACATCACTGGGCTGTTGCCCGCCGAGTCGGCCGCCTCGGGGTCGCCGCTGAACTGCACCAACAGCTGCACCGCGTCCAGGTGGCCGCGCTCGCACGCCAGGCTGAGTGCCGTGCGGCCGCGCTCGTCCCGCAGGTTCACGGCCGCACCCTGCTCCAGCAGGAGCCGCACGAAGCGCGCGCGCAGCGCGGGGTCCGGCAGCCCCACCGCCACCATGAGCGGCGTGCGGCCCTGCTCCGCGCGGCAGTCGATGATGCTGCGGTCCAGCGCATCCAGTACAAAGCGGGCCAGGTGCACTTTACCCGCCTGCATGGCCTCCAGAAAGGTGCGCGTACCCGCTCGGGGGCACAGGTCCTTGGGCTTGAGCATGGCCCTGGCCGCCGCTCCCAGGCGGCCCAGCAGCTCCGCACGGGGGCGCCCCTGTTCCCGCGCCCCGCCGGGCTCTGGGCCCCGCTGGTGCTCTGGTGTGGCTCCCTCCGCGCGTGGGCGGCTGCAGCCGAGGGTCCTGACGTTCCCACTCTTGTGCCCCAGCGGCTCCCGTTTCCCCGCGGCTCCTGGGCCGCACGCCTGGTGTCTCGCAGCTCCTTCCCTGGGCTTCCCGCCTGGAGGTGTAGATTGCTCGCTACTCTGGGCTCCGCGCCTGGCCCGCCACGAGACTACGGGAGCAAAAGCTCGGCCCCCTCCTGTCTGTCCCGCTGTTTCCCCGCGTGTCCGGTGCCCCTCCGTCCCTTGTGGCTTGGTGCCGCGCCACTCACCCGCACCCGGGGCAGCCCCCGCTCCCCTGATGAGACGGTGGCGCCCGCCGAGCGCGCCTGCCTCCAGCCCTGGCGGGGCGCGCCGCTCCTCAAGCTGCTGGCGCCGCTCCTCCGCCTCCTCCCCGCTCGCGGGGGCCGGGCCACACCGGGGCGCCTGCTCCTTACTTGGGGGGCTCAGCGGCGCGGGAGCCGCCGCCCGCCTGCGTATCTGGCTTTATAGCCTCGGGGGTCTCCATGGCAATGGCTGCCCTGGAAGCGGGCTGAGCCGTCAGGGCAGGAATGCGCCCGGCGGGAGAGGCCGCCCCTGACCCCCACCCCTTCGTGGGCCACGAAGTCGGGGAGCGGCTCCTCCTCCGCGCTCCCCTGGGGCTGCCGCGGCGGTGGGGGGGCGGGGGCGGCGGCTGCTCGCTGGGGGGCCACATGCACCAGGCCAGGCCAATCCCAAAGTCACAGTCGTCTCTTCTCGTCTCCCCGCCCTCCGCCCCTACCGGAGTCGGTGCCCTCGGCTCCTTAGAAACTTAGGACCCCGGGCCCGTCGGAGAAGACGGAGGCCTGCCCCCAGCGGTCCAGCTGGAAGGAAACGGGACCCCACGAGGGCAGAACTGGACCATAAGCGAGCTGGGAGGCGGCGGCGAAAGGCGAACGGGGAGTAATTGGCGGGGGCTGGGGGGGGGTACCTGCTCTGTGCGCGGGGTGGGGGGCGCTTATTCTGGCTGAGAACTGCCACTCGAAGTGTAGCGAATCACGCACTCACATACAATTGTTCCTCCCGCACACGCTCACTCGGAGCGGGGGTGGGGGGGGAGACTGCGCCCTCCAATCTCCGACGTCTCCAACCCCGACCACGCGCCCGAGCTCCAGCTCCCGGCGGCTGACAGGCAGGCGGAGCGGAGACGCGGCGGCCAGGGCGGGCGCCTGGGGATTCGAGAACGCGGCAGCCGCGTTAACAACTCCCCCGCGCCGCCTCCCCGCCTCCTCGGGGCCGGCCGCCACCCCGGAAAATGTGAGAGAGCTCCGCAAGGCTCCCCTACGGTCCTCGTCTCCCTCCGAAGCACAAGCCCACCCCCGGACCACCGGGCTCTGATTTTGACTGCTAGCTGACCCCTTTGGAAGGAAAGGAGAAAAGAGCGGGAGTCACTAGGGTGTGGAAAACCTGCGGCATCCCCTGTCCCTCCTGAGGTGGGGGACGGTGGTGCTCAGGCCTCGGTTGAGGAGAGTCAGGGCTCCTCAGAGCCGCCGGGGTGGGGGGGGGAGGGGAAGGGTAAGTGTCTCGGGGTGGAATGAAGATTTGTGAAGTGTAAAGAAGTGAATCAGTTATCAACTACAGAATTTACTGAGACTTTTCATGAGCCAGGCATTGTGTTCCCAGCTGTAGGAAATACCGCAGCAGAAGCTCAGTTCTGGATAGAAGAGACCTTCCCCCTCAAGCAGGAAGACAAGACCAGGACAAAAAAGTAGAGGCTATCAGCTGAGCGCTGAATACATCTGTGAAATACAAACAAAACCAAGACAGTGCTTAGAGGAAAAGGTAGAGTTGGGTGTGGAGGGGCTCCCAGGTAGTCTGAAGGTAGGACTCCGCAGGTGGTCTTCAAGGATGTGGGGGATCTGGCTGCGTGGAAATAAGGAAGACATTCCAGACAGGGTTACTGAGGCAAGGACATGGAAGCAAGAAAAACATCTCTAGGGGACAGTACTGAGGGCTGCTTTACCAAGTACCTTCCTATGGAAGATAGGAAATGAGGGGAATAATAAAGCTGCCCTGAGCCTGGGCAGAGCCATGATTAGATGCAGCAGGAGCCCGTCTGGGGAAAGGTTCTGGGCAAGAAGAGGATTTGCCTCTGGGAAGGAGACAGTGGGCCCAGATGGGTGAGTGGCAAAGTGCACACAGAGCCCTGCACTCCAGGCTTCTTGCCTTTCTCCAGCTCCTAGACTTCAGGGATGGCCACCTGGCATCCTGGGCCCAGCCACAGAGCAGGGGCTCCCACTTCCTCCATTCAGAGGGGGGGTGCAGGTGATGTATGCCTGTATATACTGTCAAGCCCCCATTCCCTTTATCTTTTTGCATTCTCTAATCCCCCTGCTCTGCCAACTTTCTCTCATGGTACCACACAAAGGGCACAGCATTTGACCCCAGAGTTAAGTCCCAGCTTGAAGGCCTTTACCAGAGTGCGGCTCCAGGCCTGCGTGGTCTCGTGTGCAAAGCGAAGCCCACAATGCTAGCTCTGCCTGCTTCAGGCAACGTCAAGCTAGGCAGTGTCAGGGAAAGAGCCGCAGTTATTCAGAGTGCAGAAAGTCCCATCACACCCTCAATGTGGGGGCCCCACCTGGGGTGTCACCTGGGGGTGGAGCACAGACTCTCCAACCCCAGCAAGGAGGCAGGGAAGCGCTCCCTCTACTCAGCAGAAGAAAGGCTTTCCTTCCCTTCGTGACTCAATCTCCCTTTTCCGCAGCATGAGGGAAATTGCTTTCTTCCCTTCTTTCTGTTTCCAGAGTCAGGGAAGGAGGTAACCCTGGAATCTGTGTGCGGCAGGCAGGCCAGCCTGACAAGCGGGTGGGGACACAGAGCAGGTAGAAGAGAGAAGCAGTGTGAGCATGCAATGGGCGCCTGCTTGGTCCTAAAGAACCACGGCCCCTCCTCCGTGAGCTTCCCCGAGCCAACTCTGCCTCGAGGTGGCTGGAGACCATTCCAGGGAAGCGGGGGAGCGGGAGCAGGTCCCTGTCAGGGCCTCACCCTGGCTTGGCCCAGAGCGCCGAGCTGGCCACTCTTTAGAAGCAGCAGCCAGTGCATTTGCTCCACCTGCCACCACCAACCCGGCCAGGCCTGTGGCAGGGTGGGGGGATGGTGCCAGGTCTCAGGCCCTGGAGCCTTTGCTCTGACTTTTCCGTAGGCTCAGTACGTTCTGAACAGAAAAGAAATAGCAAAACTGAAAAAAAGCTGCGTGTGTGCTGAAGAGCACGGAGGCCCCTACAGCCGGAATTAGAAGCTGTCGCTTAGGGAGCCGAAGGCTGACAGGAGATGGAGCTGAGGCAGGGAGCAGGCAGGCGCTCGGCACTCCCCTCCCCCTCCTCCCCTCCACCTGCTGAGCCTCTCCCCTTGCAGGCCCCAGGCTGGCAAAAGGGCTTCCTCCTCCCAGAGGCGCTAGCTAGGCTCGGGTCTGCAGTCTGTCATTCTGTCTGTGGCTGGCCCCCCTCCCGGACCCCCTTCTTTCCTCCTCAAGTGTCACCAGCCCCCTCAGCCTGTCACGTTGCACCGGCTCAGCAGGGTTGGGCCTGGTGGCACATGGCTGGGAGATCCAGAGAGCTAGGGGGGGTGGGGGGTGCAGGGGGTGGGGTGAGTCAGCAGGGGACTCTGGTATCTGAGTCAGCAATGGGACTGAGAAGGGGGTAGGGACCCTTCCCTTAATGTAAAAGGGAGGCACAATGACTGGACAGGGAACTTTGTCCCAGCCCCACAGATACACAGCAGGAATTCACCTACCCTGGGCCCAGAGGGAGGGCATTAACTCCTCCCCTGCACATCCCCTGCAGCCAGAAGTGAACTCACCTCCAGGGCCCAAAGACTAGGGCATTTTCCCAGGAGGCACCTCGCCCTTTTTCCAGAGGACAGAAAGCAGGGAGGTGGGTATCTGGGCCTGGCCCCCTGGGAAGCCCCCAACCTGCTACGCAGAGGCCTCTCTAAGAGGCAGGACTGCATCTCCTAGCCCATTCCTGGGCTTCCCAGTTCCACGCTGGGGGCCCAGAGACTCTGCCTGGCTTGGCTGAGAGGCTAGGGGAAGGCAGTTTCTCCTTCCCCCTCAGCAGTCGCTAGCAAAAACTAGGGACTCCCCAGTGGGCTCTCTTTGATACTGGCTCTGGCTTATGCCCACGTGCCTGGGTCAGTGAATTCCTCTGGCCTGGGCCCTCATCCCTGCATGGCTCTTCCCCTGGGTTGGCAGGGAGATGGGACAGTTGAGTGCCCAGCAGGAGAGCTAAAGACAGGGCACGGCTCCAGGGTGCAAGTGTCCACCGTCGGCTGTATCCAGTGTGTATGCAAGCTGGACGTGTCAGTGACAGGCCTTACTGAAGGCACAGGTGCTCAGAGCTAATGGCATTTGTTATAACTCTCTGATAAGAAAACAACCTCTTCCCAGAATCAGTCCCCCGCTTGGCCTCTCCCAAGCCAGTGCCTGTTCCCATCTGGGATTTGGGACCATGCCATAGGTGCAGTGAACAGCTGCCCCACAAACCCCTTTCGAGCAAGTATTGGGTTCAACCATAACTACCTGGTAGAATCTGACCACTCTAAGTCTGCCTAAAGGGGCCCAGGTGGCCTGGAGGTTCACAGCTCCCCAAGAGGGAGGGGGCACCTTTGCACTAGGCTCTTCTGCTGCAGCCCTGAGGATGGAGACAAGGAAGGGCCACATCTGGATGGGGGGGTGGAGAAGAGGGGTGACCTCATTTTCCAGTGGTTGTGGCATCAGGGCCGGCAGAAGGGGAAGTGAATCCCCTTCAGGCCCAGAAGTGGGGCCATTCCACTGGGCTCTTGAAGGGACCTCACCCTGGGGTTCAGCTCCCAAGAGTTTTTCCCCCAGGCCATTTCATTTCAGCAGCATGGTCCCCCTGCCCCCCCATTTCTTGGCTGTAGAACAAAGGCCAGGTTTAGACAGGAAATATTGGGACAGGGTTCTCTTTAGTAGGAGTAAGGAGAAAAATAAATAAACTTCATAAAGTCAGGAGAGAAAATGATCCTGACCTCATCAGGCAGGCTGAGTGGGGGTACCTACTAGGAAGTACCCCCCTCAGGCCTAGGAGAGTGCCCCAAAGGCGTTCCTTAGCCCTCCCTACTAACCAGAGGCCCAGTTGTCTCAGCAGACTGCTGAGGCAGCTTTTCCATGCCAGCCTCCCATCCCCCACAGGCAGGAGGCCAGGGAAGGGACCTCAGCCTGGGATCCTGGAAGCAGCCATCCCCAGGGAGCTTGGAGGTAATGCCAGGCTCTGTATCAGGGAACTGACAAGGAGGCCAACTCAGGACAGGTCTGAGAAGGGGCCTCACAGCAAGAGGGTTTGGAGTTCGGTCCCGTTTGACCTAGAGGCGCTAGAGTGGAGGTTCCAGGGAGCTAGGCCTAGCCCTCCAGGTAAGGACAAGGAGTCGAGAGTGGGGCACCACGAGCTGCACACTAGGGAAGGTGGAGTGGGGCCAGGACCCCATTTCCTGCCTCCTAGTCCATATCCTTTTGCCCTCAACAATTTTATATTTGACACTTAGAGGCAGAGAAGAAGGATGGAGTAGGAAGTCAGATTGGAGAGGACCTCTAAACCTCAGATGGGCCCCTGCCCTGAGGGTACCTGGTTCCTGCCTCCTCTTCTAGCCTGGCTGTTGAGGAGGGAGCTCCAGAGTCCAAAAGAGCCCCCACTTCCCACAGCCTTAGAATGCTAGGGTCTTTCCTCCTGCGGGGATGGAGCCTCATCCCAGAGAAGAGTGAATGTCCTTACAGAA
Source organism: Mirounga angustirostris (assembly GCF_029215605.1). Taxonomy (NCBI): domain Eukaryota; kingdom Metazoa; phylum Chordata; class Mammalia; order Carnivora; family Phocidae; genus Mirounga; species Mirounga angustirostris. The sequence continues at coordinate 62,954,001 of NW_026991717.1, read as the reverse complement.
TGTCCCAGTAGGATGAGGGCATCAGAGGTGGCTCTCCTGGACACCCGCCTTTGCTGTGAGTGGGTCCTGCTCACACAGCTCCCCGAAGTCCTCACAGGGCCTCTCAGGTTGGTCCTTGGTCTCAGAGGGTAAGCAGTCCCTGAGGCAGGCCTTCACTGACTCCTTCACCTCAGCCTCCAGGCCCTTCATCCTGGCCTCGTACTCGGCCAGCGCATCCTGCTGGAACTGTGGGGACAATAAAGACCACCACCTGGCTCAGGAGGGGGCCAACTGCCCACTCTCCCTCCCCTGGATAGTCAGACAAGGAGATGCCCTGTCCGTTCAGCTCTCCCAGGAGACTGGGGTAGGAGGTGAGGGGTAGTGGAGACCATCAGGGAGCCTCTCAAAGAAGGGGGTGCCAACCAAGCAAAGAGATCTGTAGAGCTGTCTCATCTTAAAGGGCCGCAGGACCCCGTGGGAACCAGGGCCTGTAGCCCACCAGTGAGGGGTGAGTCCCCTTCCTGCCCCCACCCATCTCCCGACTGGCGGCTCCCTGGGGCAGGCCAACTCTGCTGGCGGCCAGGGTGGTAATCCCTATCACCTGCTTTTCCATCTCCCGGATCTGTTCGAGGCAGGCCGCCTGCTTCTCCTCCAGCTTCTCCTGGTGCTTCTCCAGGTTCTCTGTCATCTGGGTGAGAGTGAGAGGCAGGCAGTCAGGACAGCACAGATAGGCAGCCTGGCTTGGAATCCAGCTACAGTCCCAGTTAACCAGCTGTAAGACTTGGGACACATTTGTTAACCTTCAAACAGTTCTTTTAAATGTGTAAAATGAAGATAATAGTCTGTCTTGCTGGGTTGTGCAGGAGACAGTTCATGTAAAGCACCTGGCTTAGAGCCTGCCACAAGGTCGGGATTCAATAAATGGACCCCGCAGCCCCCCTCGCCTGGTGGCCCCAGCTCAGCCAGCTGTTATTGTTGCTAATAGTCCCAGGGAATCCCCCCTCACTCCCTCATACCCACCCACCCACCCCAATCCCATCTTCTCCTGGCCAGTTAGCCCCTATCATTTCCATCCAGGTCAGCTGGCCAGAGACAGATCCCTTTAGGCTGGTACCCTAACCTCCACACAAAGGCCAGAACCCTGGGATAGCCTGGGGGCTCCTCCTCCCCTTCATTGCCTCCTCCCATCCCCAGCTGCATGGGCCGCTCTGGACTGTGCATCTCCTAAAGACAACATAAAGGCCTGGGGCCTCCCCATCCCTCCTATGTAGAGGGTGAGTGTGAGTGTGTGTGTGTGTGTGTGTGTGTGTGTGTGTGTGTGTGAAGGACACAGCTCTTACACACCTGCTTAATGACCTGCACCACCTCCTGGATGTGAGAGTTGTTAATCTCTCTCTTCAGCCTGTTGGGGTGATCAGAGTTTCAGAGAGGGCAGGAGGCCCCTTGGAAGAGTTGGGTAAGACCAAGTTTCTTCAGGGTGTAGACAAAATGAGGACTCCACCATAGGAGCATAACCAGCCAGTGGGGGTAATCGTGGGGAACTAAGGAGGACGTGAGGGGCTGTTGGGAGCTCCAGGGGCCGTCTGAGGAGAGGGCTTCCTCACAAAATTGCACTGTCCTTCACGGCGTGCAGAGAGGGAAAGCTGCTGTCCCAAGGTTTCACCCCCCTGTGTGTATGATTAGTTTTCCCTGAAATTCTCCTCTGTGCTCAGAGTGATGGCTTCTGTGTTTGGCCTAAGGAGGACCAGAGGTGACAGAAATAGGATTAACCTTCCAGCACCAGGGGACAGGTACATCTCTGGGAAGCGAGTCAGGATCCACTTGCAGGGAGGCCCCTTCCCACCTAGAGCGGTCCCTGCTCAGACTGGCCCTGGAGTTTGAGTCAAGGGCTCACCTTTCCTGAGCCATCTTGTCTGAGGTGACTTTGACCATGGCCTGAATCCGCTCCAGCCTCTTGGCCTCCAGCTTCTTCTTCATCTCTTTGGTGTCACTGCAGAGAGACAGGCATCAGGGAGATGTTCCGTGGGGCCTGAGCCCTCCCGGGAGGCGAGACTCAGGTACGGGTGGGAGGCAATCATACATCTCCAAGGTCTCCTTGAGGGTCTTCAGCTCCGCAGCCTGCTTCTCTCTGGCCAGCTCCATCATCTTGGCAATTTGCTGCGGGGTAGTGCAGGGAGAGGCTTAGCTCAGAAGCCCTTTGCTGTGCGGAGGTGGGGGGTGGGGGTGTTGGTTGGGTTGTGCCTCCCCCCTCCCTCCTCCCCCCTCCCCCAGGCACCTCAGCCACGTGCTGCTCCTTGCGCCTCAGGATGCACTCGTTCTGCTCCTCACCCTGCTGCAGCAGCTCCAGCTCCAGCCGGTCCTTCAGCTCGCGCGCACGCGCGGCCGCGCCCTCGGGGCCCTCGCGGCCCTCGCTCGGCGCGGCGCCGGCGGCCTCCTCGCAGGGCAGGGTCCTGCGGAGGCCCCGTGGGGACAGGCCTTGAGCCCTCGGCCGCCCCCGCCCGCCAGCGCCACCGCGGGCAGAGCCCGCCGCCGCCGCCCTTACCTCTTCTTGCGAGAGCCCTTCCCCGGGCCGAGCCTGCGGCCCCCGCAGCCCCCCGCGCCCGGCGGCCCCAGCTCGGCCAGCTGCGCCGCGCCCCTCTGCAGCAGCTCCTCCCAGCGCCGCGCGCCGCGCCGCTCCAGGTCCCGCAGCTCCTTCTCGTGCCGCCGCTGCAGCTTCACGACGCCCTTCAGCTCCCGCAGCTCCTCCGGGCTGGCGGTCCGCGGCTCTGCGGGGGCCGGGGTGAGGTGCGCCGCCGCCCGGGAGCCCCTCCCCACGCCCCTCCAGGAGTCCCGGACCCTCCCCAGGCTCGTGCCCGAGATCACTCGGACTCAGCAGGCCTTACCCGCAGCTTTTTTCGTGGTCTCCTCCTTGGCCCTGTACCCGGCAGCTGCAAGAGCCACAGGGTGGGCTGACAGGTGCCCCGGGGGGGTGGGCCCCCTGGTTCTGGCCGGCTCCTCCCTGCCCCCTGGGGGTGGCTGTTTGGGCCCCCTGCAGCGCACTTTCCCAGCGCTAAGGCGTCCGACACAGTCGTTCCCATCCCAGGTGAAAGTCTGTTTTGGGGGGATGTTCCTGTGGGTACCGCTGGAGAGGTCGAGGTCCTTGCAGACTGTGGGAGGACCCTGCAGTGCATACCTGCAGACCCGTTGCTCGTCGGGGCCAGCGCCCCATTGACCGGGCCGACAACTGGACTCCCAAGTGGAAAGGGTTTCTGTGTAGGGAGAGCAGATTAGGAACAAGGCGCCAACAGCTCTCTCTGTCTCTCAGTCTAGGACCCTGCCCCCCTCCCTCATCTTCCCTCCGAGAGGGCAAAGCTCCTGGACCAGGCAACACAGACCTCAGGCAGACCTCCCATGGCTTCCTTGAGCTTCAAAGACTTCTTATCATGGGCACTGAAGAACTTGATGGGATTGGCAAGAGCCACGGTGAGATCTGGGTGCATAGGGGCATCATGGGCCTGGTATGGAGATGAGCCTGGAAGCCTCCCCCATCCTCATCTACCCCAGGCTACCTGTCCTGCCCCACTCTGGAGGCTGACTTGAGGAGGGGGAGGGGGAATGGGTCACCTACCTGCCCAGGTGTCAGGTACATAGTCCTTCATCTCCAGGAAGACAAAAAGTGCGGGCATGGTAAGGGGCATGTTGCTCTCGCTGTGTAGGCACAGATGGTGGTAGCCTGTCGGGCATGACGGGGTGGGCAGTAAGCCATGCCCATTGCCACCCAGCACAGCTCGGGAGCAGCCCAGTACTCAAGACCTCTGGCTTTAGAGGCAGAGAGGCCAGAGTCTGAGTCTGGTTCTGCACCTTCCTGGTTGTGTGACGTTGGGCAGTTTACTTTAAATCTCTTGAGATTTTCCTTAGCTGTGAAAGGGGGTGAATAGGATCTACTTCATGTGGTTATTGTTTTGTGTGTGTGTGTGTTTTAAGATTTTATTTATTTATTCGACAGAGAGAGACAAGTGAGAGAGGGAACACAAGCAGGGGAAGTGGGAGAGGGAGAAGCAGGCTTCCCGCCGAGCAGGGAGCCCGATGTGGGGCTTGATCCCAGGACTCTGGGATCATGACCTGAGCCGAAGGCAGACGCTTAACGACTGAGCCACCCAGGCACCCCTCATGTGGTTATTGTTAAGATTAAGTGAGAATGTGTTATAAGCCCATAACTCATTTTAAGTGCCCGATAAGTATCAGCTACTTGGGAAATTGCCCCAGCAGTTCGAGAAAATTACAGACATTCTGTTAGGTGGGCAGAGGCCCCACCTCTCTCGGTTTCCTGTTCTTGCCACAGTCCTCAGGGCTGATACATGAGAGGGTTAGGTAAGGTCGCAGGGCCACCTCCCTGAAGCTGCTGCACCCTCTGGACAGGCTCCTAACGCTGGCCTTGGTCTCAGACCGGGCTAGCAACAGCAAAGAAGGACTCCATCCTTACCAGAATTCAGGGCATTAATGGGGATGATGCGGTGTCCAAGGAATCTGTTGCCTTCCTCCATTACAGCCACCCTGAGGGAGGCCAGCTCAGGCATCAAGATCTAGGGAGAGTTCGGGACAGGACAAGCTGGGGAAGGGAGAGAGTGGCCAAGCTACCCACCTCCCTGGCTTCAGAAGTCTTAGCGTCAGTGTGAGAACATGGCAAGTGTTACCAGATTTGGTGAGGACAGAGGACACACTCTAGGCCACACACATAGGCATCCTCTTAGCTCATGCCCGGGCTGGTCCACACAGGGGAGAAGGGCTGGCTCCGTAGCCCAGGGCTCGGGGGTCCTAGTGTAGAAAGTCCTGGACAGCCTTGCCAATGAGAATCCAATCAGGGCAAAAGACCCCCCCGGACTGGGACTCTATACCCTGAGACTCTGTATCCTGGACTGGCCGTTCACATTTCTGCCTCTCATCCTAACATGAACACACATGCACGTGCGCACACACACACACACACGGATGCCCACATAAAACTTTCTCACCAAGTAAACTTCTGTAAATGTGGATTTGGGACTCTTAAAATTAGGAGGGCACAGGGTGACGGGTAGGGAGAGGAGGACGATCAAGGAAGTCCCTTTATTTAGTTCCTTTTTTCTATGCGTAGAAGCCAAGAAGTAGGGGCAGACCCCAGCCCCTGCCCTGCCCTAGCTCCCCACCTTCTCAAAGACAAAAGGCTCCTCCTTCCAGACAGGATTGATGGAGTTGGCGCTGGGTGACAGTTTGGTGCGATAGCGCCTCTTGGGGTCCCCAGGAAGGCCAAACAGCTCCACTTCCACATACGTGCGCACGCTGCGATCTGACAGGAACTGCCCAGAGATCACCTGGGGGCAGGGACCGACGGGAGGCCAGCCTCAGCTCGCCTACCCGAGCTCTTGCCTCACATCTGGGGCCTCTAGCTCCTGTAGCTGAAGCATCCGTTCTTGGCTACTGTGAAGAGCCCCATCCAGCTGCAGCCGTGTGGCTCAAAGGTTACAACTAAGCTCTCAGCAACCAGGTGCTTCCAGCATTCAGGGAAGAAGTGTGGCCCTCCTCACCTCCCTCCCCAGGCCAGGAAGGAAAAGAGCACACTCCCCTAGGGCCTGGGGCTCCTGCAGCCCCACTCTGCCTACTCTTCTCCCCTCCCCCACCCCAGCCTCAGCCCTTCCCCTTGGTTTCCATGGGGACCAAGAGGCAGCCTCCAGTGCTGAGGAGGAGGCAGTTTCCAAGGCAACTTGCTACTGCACGAACTGGCTTGGGCTAAAGTTTTCAGGATATCAGGGGAGGGGGTTGGGAGTGGAGGGGGAGAGCTCCTGTATCTCTCCTCAAGACCCCAGCCCTCCTGACCACTCGTCCACCCCAGGGCCTTGCCGTAATGGAAAGGGTGGTGGCTACAACCACATCTATGCGGTCCACCGAGAAGGGGTTGAACTGCTTGTCAGGCCGCCGCATGAACTCATGCTTGAGGAGGTAGCCACTCTGCCCGTTGAACTCGAACAGCGCCATGTTCTGCTGCATGGGCAGGTCTGGGGGGACAAGGGCACTCAGTGAGGAAGGCCCAGCCCCAGGTCTGCACCCAGTCTCTATTTCCTACATCCCCCAGCCTCTCCTGTCTTGTGGAATGGGGAGCTTGGGTGGACTGGGAGGATGAGGGTCTCTCATGACCCAGCCTGCTTCCTTAGGGTTTCTCATCTCTCAGGAAGGCCCCACAAGCTGGAGTTAGCGGGAGCAAGGCCACGGCTGGGCTGTGCCTCACAGTGGGAGTGGAGGCCGGTGAAGCTGGTGTTCCTATGGGCTCATTCAGGCAGAGCAGCCAGAGCTCGTGCCAGCACGCTGGCATCTTCACGTGCGTCCTCGTACATGTGCCATCATCTAGGCACGAGCCGATGCATTTATATCCCTAACCGCTCACATGCCTGCATGTGCAACCAACATCAGGACCCCTGGTCGCTTCTAAAGCCACCCCCCCAGGAATGGGGTGAAGGTAGGAGAGGCAGGCGGCAGGGGAAGATTCTTAGGGGCCTAGGAGTACCCTCACCCATCGTCTGGAAGTTGAGGGCAACCATCTGGCAACCGGCATTCCAGAACATCTGGGGCATGTAGTTGGAGGAGTCCATGCGGGTGCCCTTAGGGTAAATGCGGCTCATCTGGCGCTTGTTGTAGCTGTCCCAGAGTTTAGGAGCTGGCCCAAGGCCGTCCACACCAGGAGGACCCAACAGCTCCCTCTGCGCGCCCTGTCCCCAGGCCTTCCCCATCCCGCCACCCCAACCAGGGACCCTGGCTATGGAGGCCTCAAGGATACTCCACAAACTGCACTGAGGCCTTGGAAAGCAGGTCATAGGCCTTGAGCTCTGTGAAGGACGAGATGACGTAACTTCGGTTCTTCTCTGTGTGAGAGAGAAAGGGCAAGGGGACCATGTCAGGCTGGCCCCCCTTCCCTCCTCCCTGCTCTCCCTCTGGGGTAGCTCCCTCCAGCACAGAGATCCCTCCAACCTAGCATTCCCACTGAGGCCCAAGGATCGAAGGGGCCAAGCTGATGTGCAGATCTGTGTGGGTAACGGCGCACTGCGGGGTAAAGGGTGTGCTTGGGAGACCTGCACGCGGATGGGGTGTGTCCTGGAGAGTGAGGGGCACATGCCCTGGATGGCACAGAGAAGGGGAGCCCAGGGGGTCAGGAACATGCGATGATGTGCAGAGAGTGAACACACAAGTATGGCTGAGGGGTGGGGGCGGGGTGGGAGGTGTACACCGGGGGTAGACATGGCACGGGTGGGCACGGGGGGTGGGTGGCTGCGGACTGCGGGTCCAGGGATGAGCAATCGGTGTGGGAGACGCATATACGGCACGAGTGTGTGCAGAAAGAGGTATTCACGTTGGGGGCACGCACAGCTGAGAAGAGCGGAGAAGCTAAGTAGCATGGCTGTGCACAGGGAGGGAAGGGTGTGAGGGCCAGACGTGCCCTGGCCAGTTTCTCTGAGGCACCAGTCAGCCCCGGGAGCCACAGAACCTGTAGGAGGCTGTAGGAGCCCGGGGTCACTAGAGCTAAGATGGCCTGTCATAAGTGGCCGGCCGGTCACCGACACACTCCAGAGCTTTCGGGTTGGTGCCAAGTTCCTCAGTACAGCAGTGGTAAACTGGGAGCCACTGCCACTTAAAGAAGCCCTTTGCCTGGCTCTTTCTATAAATAGGGCCCCCGCGTCCAAGGAAGGGAGGATGCCCCATCCCCTTCCTCCCACCCACCAAGCAGCTCTGCTGTCAGGACATACTTCTTAAGGGTCTTCTCCTGAATCTAGCCTAGTCTCCAACTTACCATCTTCCTCCCACCGCATGCTTACTTACGGGCAGAGAACTCAAAGGATATGAACTTGGTGGGCTGGATGTAATTCACTAGGCTGGACATCTCCTCATAAGCTGTCACCTCCAGGCCCGCTGTGCCCTAGGGAGGAGAGGGGAGGGTGGAGAGGGGGAGGGCAGTACCCAACCCAGGGAGGTGGCCCCACGCCCGCGCCTGGAGGGCTCTGCCGTGGAGATAGCAGAAGGGGCTCCGGGCTGCCCCCTACACACCTCATCCGACTGCATCTTCTTGATCTCCTCCTCGTCCAGGTTTCCCGACTCCTCCTCCTCCTCCTCTTCCACCTCTTCCACCTCTTCCACCTCTTCCACCTCTTCCACCTCTTCCACCTCTTCCACCTCCTCCTCCTCCGGCTCGGCCCCTTCTTCACCAGCCCACACTGCCACACACCGCACCTCCGTCAGCACTGGGACCAGGGTCCTTACACATCCCCTCCAGGCCCAGCCCCTCTCTCCCCCTCTAGATGCTCCCCCACCCAGGCTGACTCACCTGTGTCCTCACCCACAGAGGCGGTGGGGGAGCAGCTGCCCTCAGTGCTGGGGGCTGCTGGGCCAGAAAACTGGTTCTTTTTGTTCTTGATGAGGATCTTGCCTCGGAGATCCTCAGGGCTGGGCAGGGGGATGCCTGGTTTCAACTGTGGGAACGGGGAGACGGTCAGCACCATCTCCACACCTTCAAGGGGCAGCCTCAGCTCCTTCATATCAAGCTGTGTTCCATCTGCCTTGCCTGCTTCTCCAGCCTTGCCTCCCACCGTTGCCCCCATCGTGTGCCGCACTCCTGCCGATCCAACTTATCCAATTCCTCAGACAACACTCTTCTCCCTCACCCGCCTCAAATACCCTTTCCCCAACTCTCACCAAGATAAATCCAGTTTCCCTTTGGATTCCAGCTTGCCTTCTCTTCCTCCAGGAAGCCTTCCCTGATGCCCAAGTACTCCCATAGCAGCCACTGGTTGCAATGGCCTGGTTACTTGTCTGTCTCCCCACTAAATGTAAACAACCTGAGGGCTGGAACTGGGTCTTTGTCACTAACATAGCCCTCAAAGCCCAGCACGGAGCCTGACACATGGTAAATGATAGGATCCTGGCCCCACAATCTTCCCAGATAAATCCCAACATCTTCTGGGGACATCTGCCTCCTTAACCTGACCCCCACACTGCCCCAGGCCCCCAGCCCCCAGGCCCAGATGCCCCATAGCGAAGTCCACTCACCGGGAACTTTTCCAGGGGCTCTGTGAGCAGCATATCCCCAAACATCATCCGGCAGTACTCGGCCATCTTGGCCTGTTGGCGGGGTCTGCAGGGAGCAGAAGTAGGATAGGGTTCAGCAGGTCCACCCTCCTCTTGTCCATTCTTCTGGGCCCCTGACCCAGGTCATCAGGGGCACAGGGGGTCAGGGAGGCGGGGACATAAGCAGGAGAGCCTGGGGTCCCAAGGAGCTTGTGTGGAGGCCCAGAAGAGAGCTGGAGGGCATGACTAGAGGTAGGGGGGAGTTGGGGGAGGGCAGCTCTCCAGAAGAGATGGGGATGAGGAGAGAAGGAGGCTGAAAAGGTCTGATACGCACGAGTCCACATGGTTTTCAAATGACAGGATGACAGGATAGGGGGAGGTCTTAAAGGCACTTTCTGCAATGGCTTCAATTGCTTCCTGGAGGAGAAGGGGGTCAGGTGAAGAGGAGGTCAGTGGCCCAGCCCCCCAGCAGCACCCTTCCCCACTTCCCAGTTTCAATACACACAGAACTGGAGAGCCACTGTGGTCCCCGTCTCCTAGGGTCCCCTCTGGTCCCCTCACTGGTCTGAGGCCTCGCAGCCATCCCTCCCCTCTGTTTCACCCGCTCCCCCATCCCCGCCCCCTGGGCCCTTCCTAATGCCACTGCCACCAGCTACCACATAGGAGTCTCACCTTGAAGTAGATGTCTGTGGTCATGGTGAAGCCATGGGTGATAATGGGCTCCTCGTCAGGGGGCTTGCCCTTCCAGCAGTCCAGCTCCACACAGCGGCAGCCAGCCAGCAGGACCTGGCGGTACATCTCGGCCGACGAAAGGCCAGAGAACTGGCCGGCTGAGCCAGAGCAGGGAGGGGGGAGGCAGGGGCTCGCTCAAGGCCGGTCCCGCTCGCCCCAGCCCGCTCCCACACAGTCCGTCCTTTTGCAGCCTGAGGGCCAGCCCCACAGAGGGATGGATTTGGGGAACAGGAGCCACCCCCCACCCCCAGAAGAGGAGACGTCACGATGAGGTCACCCCAGGTCACCTGTCAGGTAGGTGTTGTGTGAGGAGTTGATGAAGTAATGGCTGAGTGGCTGCGTCATGTCCTGGTGGAGCAGCAGCTTGTCCTGGGCCAGCACGCTGTTCTCGGGCCCGCAGAGAAACCACACCATGCCCTCCGGGGAGAGCTGGCCTGGGGCGGGGAGCAGGGCAGAGCTGTCAGGCCTGCAGACCCTGGGCAGAGCGGGTCAGGCCCCAGAGGGGAGGGGCTCCCTGAGTCCTCACCCCTCTGCACGTTGATGCCACTGGGCTCATACTTGTCGATGAGGCCCCGCACCTGGTCAGGCCGTGCCGGTGGAAACAGCAAAGAGTTCAGACGGGGGTCCCTCTGCTTCTGATTGATGAACTTAGTCAGGTGCTCCTTGGTCATGTAGGGTTTGGCCTTGGCGTGGCTGCAGGCCAGAGAGGGTTCAGGTCTGTGGCCCCCGGGCTGGGGAGCACGGACAACCGCCTTCTCCAGAGAAGCCACCTAATTCCCGGCATGGCAAGCGGGATTTTAGCCAGCAGTCCTTCCCCATGCCCAGCCCAGCCGAGGAAGCTCACTAGGAAGTGAAGATCTCGTCTATTTCTGGCCGAGGACAGAGGCTCATGAGGAAACTCTTGTAGACGGATTCTGGGAAGTCCTCAGGATTGATGGCATCGTTCTGGGGGAATAGTCATCCGATCATTCCTGTACCCACCTTCTCCACGCTAAACACCACAAATGAGGCCCAGGCCTGTGTAAGGGAGCCTGTCAGAGGGCGGGCTCAGGGTGGGCAGAGCAGCATCAGTCAGGCTCCTGAGCACCCACTTTTCAAGGGGCTGGTTGCTGAGTAGAGAGCATGCTTAGCTGGTCTGCCTTGCCCCTGAACTTGGACACTGGCTAGTCCCTTGGCTGGGGCAGGATTGGAACTAGGAATGACCACAGGGGGAAGAAGAAGAGGTTAGAAGTAAGAATGTCTGCTGCCAGAGCGATGGGCTGTCTTCTTCCTTCTTTTTTTAAAGCAGAGGACAGATTTTCTAAAAGAGGCAACTGGAATGGAAACGATGCACCTAACAGCAGAGCCCCCAGATGCACGAGCCAAAACGGACAGAACTGAAGGGAGAAATGGACAATTCAACAATAATAGCTAGAGACGCCAAGAAGCACCAGGAACAACAACAAAAAAAGACAAACTGGACTTCATCTAAATGAAAAACTTTTTTTTTTTAAAGATTTTATTTATTTATTTGAGAGAGAGCACATGAGAGGGGGGAGGGTCAGAGGCAGAAGCAGGCTCCCTGCCGAGCAGGGAGCCCGATGCGGGACTCAATCCTGGGACTCCAGGATCATGACCTGAGCCGAAGGCAGTCGCTTAACCAGCTGAGCCACCCAGGCGCCCAAAATGAAAAACTTTTATGCTTCGAAGGATAGCATCAAGAAAGCGAAAAGACAGTCCACGGAACAGGGGGAAATCCTTGCGAATCAAATATCCAGGAAGGGACAACTCAACAATAAAGAGACAAATAACCCATTGGAAAGGCAGTAGATTTGAATAGACATTTCTTCATAGAAGATATGCAAATGACCGATAAACACATGAAAAGATGCTCCATCTCATTAGTCATTTGGGAAATGCAAACCAAAACCACAAGGAGATACCACAGGACGAGACCAATTCTTTTTTTTTTTTTTTTTTTTAAAGATTTTATTTATTTATTTGACAGAGAGAGACACAGCGAGAGAGGGAACACAAGCAGGGGGAGTGGGAGAGGGAGAAGCAGGCTCCCCGCAGAGCAGGGAGCCCGATGCGGGACTCGATCCCAGGACCCTGGGATCATGACCTGAGCCGAAGGCAGTCGCTTAACCAACTGAGCCACCCAGGCGCCCCAGGACGAGACCAATTCTAAAAAGACAGTAACAAGTGCCGTTGAGGAAACAGGACCTTCATACGTCGCCGGTATGATTGTACAGAGGTCAGTCACTTTGGAAAACGGTATGGCAGTTCCTCAAAATGTTAAATATAAAGTTGCCATGTGACCCAACTATTCTGCCTCTAGGTATAGAGAGTGAAAACACATGTCCTGACAAAGTCAAGCACACGAAGGTTCGTAGCGGCATTATTCAAAATGGCCAAAGAGCAACCACAACCCAAAGGTCATCAGCTGATGAACACAGAAGCAAAGGTGGAACCTCCAAACACTGGGATATCACTCAGTGGTGAAAAGGCATGACGTGCCGCTCCAGGCTACAACATGGAAGAACCCTGAAACTCTTATGCTAACAGACTGAAGCCTGATATCAAAGGTCACATAGTGTATGATGTCCAGGTTGGGCAATGTTACAGAAATAGAAACTGCAAGGAGATTGATGGTCTCCGGGGATTCTGTGCCTTTGCATTTCATCCCAGAAAAACCCATTAAATGTCTTCCAGGATCCTACTGGAAGGCCAACATCAGGCTTAGATTGGAGCTGGAGCAGAGGGTCTGAACAAGAGAGCCAGACCATATCTCCCTAAGACTGGAACTTGGACCCATCAGCTCCAAGCAAAGAGGGGTCAGTGACTCCTACTGGGACACAAGGAGAGCTGACAAATAAGGAGGACAGCCAAGGTGGGAGCTCAGGAGGCAGGAGAGAAGGAGGGTAGATGTGTAGCAGTCGTCCTGGTTGGGGGCCCTCCGCAGGAGCCCGTTCCCACGCTCTCTCCAACCCCATGCTTTCATTCCTGTGACCGATGGCATCAAGGGGCACCAGCTCCGTTGAGCTGTGACTTGAGGGGGAATAGTCTTCCCGGGCCCCATGTGGACAGGTGACTGATGAGGTCTTAGTTTTATTTACTTATCGCATTGCAAATTCTTATCAGGAGACAAAACCCCATGGGGTGCAGGTGGTGCCCTACACAAAGGCTCTGGCCAAGGGGGCACAGGAGTCTGAAATCCACTGCCCTAGCCAGACACAAACCCTGGGCTCAGGGCTGTATCTGCCCAGAGGGCTCCTTTTTGTAATCCATATAAGGCCCCTCATGGGGTGACCCTGCCTACAACTTGTAATTAAAAATTACTTAATCAGAAGGGAAAAAAATAATGTTTCCCTGTGTTGAGCTAAAGGCTGTGTCCTGGCAGCTTCGACTCTTGGTCTGTTCCCCTCCCCCACACTCTGCAGAACTAACCCCTTCCCCACATTTCAGACCCCTGCAGGTTGCCTCCATCCCTGCTGACCTTATCTCGCTCCTCTAGGCGAGAACATTCACTCTCAACGTTCATTCCAAGGCTAGAATGGGAATGTACCCATCCCGGCTGCTTGCCTTAGAGGCAGTCCACCAACCACTGCCCCCCACAACCCCCCAGGAGTAGGCAGTATAGACCAAGCTGCTCTGGACCCAGGCATCTCCTCCACACTCCCTTGGATCTGTCTCTGTGCCTAGTATCAGAAGCCAGTGCTCTAGGGTTAACTGGCTTTTCGGGCTGTTGGCTAGGCTGCGCTATCGTTCCCACCCCCGCCCCACCCTAACCAGGCTTGGCCAAGTTGGCCTCTTGTCAGAGCCAGCTCAGGTGAGGGCTTCGGCTGGGCCGGGAGAACCACTCACCTTGCCTTTTGGGAGGTGGCAGGCGCTGAGGGCAGCTTCCACCCGCTTGCGGTCAGCAGGAAACATCTGGAAAAAACTAAAGGAGCAGAGAAAGGCACCAGGCAAAGAGAGGGGTCAGACCTGGAGAGGGAAGGCTTTGAGGAGCTGGGTGGAAGTGTGGGGAGAGAGTCGAGGAAACTCACTTTTTCACAGGAATCTTTCCTTCGGGGTTGAGCTGCATCTTGAGCTTTACCAGGCTAGTGGGGCAGAAAGCAGCTCATCAAGGCCCCAGGGGCTGGGGCACGTAGCCCCGCACACCAAGGCCGGGCAGGCAGGCACTTACATTTTGTCCAAGAAGGTGTTGCGGGAGGCATTGGCTGTCAGGGGGTGCTTGACCAGGGCCAGCACATCTTCGGCCCAGTTCTGCAGGACCCCAAGAGCACAGCCATCAGACCCTGGCCACACACGGGTGCCCCCACCCCCTGCAGCCCAGACCTATCCCGCAGGAAGCACAGGCTACCCCAGGTGCCCAGGCCCAGGCCTGAGCCTCCCCCTTCTATTACCCCCTCCCCCACCCCTCCCTGGCGCACCTTGCCCACGTTCTCCTTGTAGGAGACGAAGTTGTGGAAGGTGAGGTCCACCATGTCAGGGCCAGACACCACAGTGAGTGTCTTGAGCAGGAAGTTGTTGTCGGGGAAGTCCATGTTGAAGACATCCCGGAGCTTCTGGCTCTACAGCAATCCGTGACACGGTTAGGATCAGCAGTGTGCTCCCAGCCCCAGCCCACTGTGCCTCTCCCGGTCCCTCCCCACTGCACTAGAACTGCGGCCGCCTAGGGTGGAATCCCATCCCCCTGGGAGGAGGCACAGGCCTCAGCATCTTGGCCTCCCTGACCCCAGGGGCTGGAGGGGGGCGGGGGTGGGAGAGCCCACCGAAAGAGATGAACCCAGCAGTGTGGCTGGGTGTGCTGAGTATTTTGTTTGCCATTTTTCGTTTGAAGATGGATTCTTAGCTCCCAGTCTCATGGAATCCTCTTTCCCACCAAACCCTTCCTCCAATGTTCCTACCGGCATTAGACAAATATAGGCAAACGAGATGGGGAGGGCGGTGTGCATAAGCAATACTCCCAGACAGTCTGGGGTGCTCTGGGGGGCAGGACCTGGCCACACGACATCTCTGTCCAGGGTCCCCTGGTACCAAAGCTCTGGTAAGCTCAGGAGCTTCCTCAACTCAGGGAGGAGGCCCTGCTGCCCAGCCTGGGGACTCTTCCCTCATTCCAGAGACCAGGCTTCCCACCCCCACAAGAACCCCAGCCCTCGCCCCACGGAGCTTGTGGCCATGCTGAGCCTGGGCTGCCACTGGGCCCACCTACCTTGGGTATCTTGGCAAACTTCCCAAAGCGGGTATCCCTGATGCTGGTGATATCCAGAAAGTCCATCTCCTGGAGGGTGCCCCAGCAGGAGCAAAGAAGGGATGTGGAGAAAAAGGTCAGTGAAGACTGAAGAACAGAGAGGAGAGAACTTCCAACACCCCTTCACATCTTGGCCAACTGCCTTCTGTAGATGCCAAGACTTTCTGGGGTGGCCTGGACCCCAACCTTCTCTTCCCACCAATCAGGTTCTCCCTATTCATGGTGAGCCTCCTCCCTTCCTCTGTCCATTCCTTCCCTGGCCACTCAACTGACTCAGGAGCTGAGGTCTGCAGTCTTGCCCACACTCTCCTGGACTCTCCCCAAGTGCCCCCGTCCCCTCCCCACCTCCCGGTGCCGAGACCCTTCTTGATCTCTCTGAGCCCTCATGTTTCCCAGAACCACAGGCAGAGAAGCAGCCTTTTCCCCTTCCCTCTCCCCAAGGGATGCTAAGGCTGGAGCATCTTGGCCCGAGGCAGCCAGGGCTGGAGTGCCTGCGCCCTCCCTCCCAGAGCACATAGCCCCTGCCCACAGGACCAGAGGCTGCCAAGGAGCCACCCTGCCACGTCAGTCTGTCCTCCCTGGGCATTCACACCTCTACCCCTGCACTATCGAAAGGCTGCTTGGACTTGATGGATCATCAGGAGCTCAGGTAGGGACTGCCTCACCTTACTCTGATATGTCCAATATAAGTAGTAGCCCTTGGGATCCACACGGAGGATAACCGGGGAGGCTATTGTAGTTTCCTATAGACAGAAGTGGTCAAAAGAAAAAGAAGCCAAAAAAGACAAATAAACAGAAAAAAGACGGAAGGGGTCAGCTCTCTGCTCTGAGACGTCAGGCCAAGCTTCCCTGGCCCAGGCCGGGGGTTTCGGAGCTCACCGTCTCCCCGGGAGGTGGCTGCGCAGGGAATCTGCAGGCATATTCTTGGTTCTCCAGACCTATGGGCTAAGCACAAGCCTTAAAACCTCTGAATCAGGGGTGAGGAGGGGTAGAGAATTAGAGATAGCATTTCTGAAAGAGAGGAGGTTTCCCCTCTAAACCCCAAATAGAGGTTCTTCCTCTAGACCCCAAACAGGGTCTTGGCCCCCACCTCACCCTGTTTTCAAGGGCCACAGCTCAGCCAAAGGGGTAGAATGTCTCTTCGCAAGACTCAGCGCCGCCACCCAGGAGAACTCAGCACAGTGAGAGCTCAGAGCCCAACTCCTGCGCCTGCATCCGAGACCCTATACAATCCACCTGTTACCTGGCTTCCCACATGCCGCATCCTCCCCTCCACAAACCACTACCCAGCCAATCCATCCAACTGTCCCATAGGCACCAAGCGCATTCGAACCTCCAAGCCTAAGAACCCAATCCTCCCCTGCCTGAAATATCTTCAGCGAGTACCCCCAAGTCTCCCCTCTTCTGAAAAGCCTTCCCTGAAACATGCTATAACAGTGTGTATGTGGTTTGCTCAGCTAGAAGCCCATCCGGAAAATCCCCAAGGGCTTGTGGACTCCAGGGAAACCAGCCTGTGCTGTAGCATAAGCTAGACCATAAGCTCATGTGCTAGACCATGAGCTCAGTGCTCCAAGTTTGTGGAAGAAGCCAGTGAATGATCAATGAAGTAGCTTCTAAATTCTTGTTCCACTCACAGAGCACACAGGCTAGCCTTCATTTTGATGGTCTTTGTATGCATATAAAACAAGATGTAAAATTGAAATTTCCAACGAGGCATGGTAGTTGCTGCACACCAAACCCGACCAAGTGCAGAATTTGCAAAGGAGGGGCCCCTGGGTGGCTCAGTCGTTAAGCATCTGCCTTCGGCTCAGGTCAGGATCCCAGGGTCCTGGGATCGAGTCCCTCATCGGGCTCCCTGCTCGGCGGGGAAACCTGTTTCTCCCTCTCCTGCTCCCCCTGCTTATGTTCTCTCTCTTTCTGTGTCTCTCTCTGTCAAATAAATAAATAAAATCTTAGAAAAAAAAAAAAGAATTTGCAAAGGAAATGGTTAAAAAAAAAGGGTTCTCAGATCAGGGATGGTTAGAGTCTGGGGTAAAGAACACTTTGTGAGGGGACTAATTTTGGAGAAAGCTGTGTTGTGAGCTCCACTCCCTTCCCTCCCCAAGGGAGGGTTGGCAGTGCCTGAGCCCTCACTTTATTTTTTTTTTTAAGGATTTATTTATTTATTTGAGAGAGAGAGAGTGTGAGACTCCCCACTGAGCGAAGAGCCCTATGCAGGGCTTGATCTCACGACCCTGAGATCATGACCTGAGCCGAAATCAAGGGTCGGACGCTTAACCGACTGAGCCACCCAGGTGCCCCCTGATGCCTCACTTTAAGCCTAGTGAGGGGTTTCAACTATACTTAGAAAGCTTTGGTCACCCCTGCAGTTGTGGGGCAAAGCAGACTGGGGTCTGACTCCTGCCCAGGAAACCGAGTGTTGGAGGCATTGAGACCCTGGTTGTGCTAGATGAGCCCAAACCCCAGAGTCTGTTGGGGCAGTGAACACAAGAGTATGTGCTGGGGTCCAGAGTGGGCCCATGGGAAAGAGGGGCAGAGTCCAAAGCTACAGGAAACTAAAGGTAGAAACTGGATCCCAAGGGGCTGAAGAAGTAATTTTGAGTGACCTCCCGCAATAGAGATGGCAGAAGGATCTTTTCGTAAGGGACCACCAGCTCAGCGGGGGTCTCCTCACTTTAAGGAGAATCCTCAAAAATGTCCACCAGAGAAAGAATAAGCCTAACATTCTGCCAGGCTCAGAAAGCATGAGCCTGTTGATGATAGCACCCATTCAATTAAGAACTTCAGTACCCATCTCCCACCTCCCTGCCTGCACCCCATGGTGGGGAGGGGGCTTGGAGGAAGATCAGGGAATCCTGCCGCAGGCCTTTTCAGAGCACCTACAGCCCACCTAAAACCACTCCTAGAAGGAGGAGGGCGGAAGATGTCATCCAAATTAAGATTGAGTTTTAAATTATAACTCGTTTCTGAAATAAGACTGGGTTTTCTGAGGAAAAGTGACCATAAGATTGTCTATTACCCAAAAGCAAATGGAATGTCTTGTGACTGGCTGAGTGCCCTTCCATGGGCAGGAGAAGAGCTTCTCCCACCAAACACATTGTAAAGGGACCATGGGAGGCAAAATTAAGTTGGGAGTTGGTTACATCTTTTGCATTGTGCTTATTCAACATGACATGACATATTCAAGTCCTCTGACAACTGGACTAAAGGCATTCTGAGCAGAGTCCTGTCTCACAGGTGCATATGTCCTGTGACTAGGCTTAGAAGATTCCTGCTCCTAGAGGTCAGGATCCTGGGGCCATGGCGCGACCTGCCTCAGGGAGGGGAGTGGGGCAACAACCAGCTTCACAGGTAGTGGCCTGCAGACAAGGCCATATAGCATGCCCCCACCCCTACTGACCCTCTTGCCCAGTCAGGTTACACACACTTCCCAGAGGAACTGAGAGAGGCCACTTCATTTTTCATTCTGAGCCACTTCCCTCATTCCACAGTCTCTTGAGACCTGTCACCACCATGCCACATCGCCCACACCACTCGTAGGGAAGCAGAAATCGTCTAACCAGGGGCCTCCTACCCATAGTCATGGCAACCAGATTACTCAGCCTAGTGCAGCCTGGAATGGCCAACAGCCCCAGGCTGCCTTAACTCACAGACCCAGACTCCCCTTGTAGCCCACCTGTAAGGAGAATGAGCCAGCCCTGTAGGCCTCCTCTCCCCGCAGAGCCTTCCTGTTTCCTTCCTGGGACCAGCCCGCTGTGATTCTGTTAATGGGCCTGCCTAGCAGCCTCACGAAGGACCCCAAAATTGTTCTCTTGCCTGCCCAAGAGAATCCCTGGCCTGTCACAACACAACATTTTCAGGGACTAGGAGGACCAGAGTCTGGGAGGCAGGCCCCAGTCTGAGAAGGAAGAGACAGCAGAGACGGAGGTACAGGGCAAAGCAGTGGCTCCCCCCCTTTCCTTGCAGACAGGCGGGTGGTGGGGAGCTCGGCTGAAAGCAGCCAGCAGAAGCAGAAGTCGATTAGTTCCTTCCTAGTCCCCTGGGAGCAGAAGCCTCGGGTTCTCCGTTAGGGTCCCCCAGCCTTTTATGGCTGCCCCACGGCAGCTCAGGGGAGAAAGGGGCCTCCCTGGACCAGGGCAGGGCCAGATGAGGAAGAGCAAGAGTGGGGCATCTCTGCTAGGAGTAGGGGCCTGGCTCACCTCTGCTTCTGGCCCTGCCACAGCTTTGGGGCACTTTCCTCCCACTCACGCTGAGATCAGGATCCCCCCGGCTTGTCTTGGGACTTTGGGGGAGGACAGACCCAGGCACAAAGAAAGTCCCTCCGGTGAGCACCCAGGCGGCCCACCCCCCTGTCAGTCCAGACGCAGAGCCCTAGCCCCGGCAGTCCAGGGATGCATGCTTGGGGCACATACCCTCACCCCCAGGTTTGTTTATCCAGGCAGTTGTACCCACTGCCTGGCCAAGCCACACCGGGCCGGTCCCAGCAGACATAGACCAACCCCCTCCCAACAAAGCCCCTAACAGCAGGGCCCCCCCCCCAAGTGCCACACTCACATCGTCCCATTTGATGAAGCGCTCCCCTTGGCTCAGATAAGCCTTCACCTTGGGGGGCAGCAGGACAGGGTTGAGCAGAGACATGGTGCTGAGCGTCCCTCTCTAGAGAAGCTGGCCAGGCCCACGCGGGCAGGAGGAGGGAAGGAAGGAAGGCCGGCTGGAGGTGAGCCAAGCTGGGCTCACATGGCACCCGCCCTGAGAGGGTCCGGAAGTCTGGATACTCTTAGAGCCCACGGGTGGCCGTGGCTGGCGGCAGAGCTGAACGCTCTGGCCAGAGGCCCATCTGCCTTTTAAATCGGCCTCCTCCCACCTGCCTTCAGGCGGGGTAGGGGGTGCTGTGGTCACTGTTCCTGCCCAGGGAGGTTAGGCTCCCCTCTGCAAAGCCGCCCCCCCTCACCCGTGCCTCAGCACTTCCTGCTCAGGGCTTCCTTCTCTGTGCTCTTCAGGACTGAGAGGCAGCTTCTGAGGCCAGTCTCCCTGGAGCCAGGGCTGGGGGGCGGGGGGGTGGGGGGCTCAGTCCCAGGGGTAGTCTCCGGTCAGATGAAGCTGAGGGGCTAGAGAAGGAACAATATGGGGACCACGTGGGGATACTGTTGCCCAGGCTGGGCCTGAGGGAAGGGTGTCAGGAGCTCCCCAGGGGAAGGGACCTCCGCAGAGGTGAGCTCTAAAGTATAGGAGTCTCTTCCAGGGGCTGAGGGAGCTGGGACCACCCTGGACGTGGGAGTTGAAGGTGGGGTAGGGCCCAGCTGGGATTGGGTGTTTTGAATAAGCAAAGTTTGTTGAACACCCAGCTCCTCTTTCTCAATGCTTCCTCACATGAAAATGAGGTAGAAGTGAGGCAATCACGCCTCTCACCCGCCACCACACGTAACTCCTCTTGACCCTCTGGGCCTGGCAGAGGCCCGGAACCTCCATAGACCAGACATGACTCCACACGCAGCAACCCTGGGCCACCAGCCTCCACTGCGCTCTCTTGCCAGGCTCTCTCCTCTGCTCTGTGCCCAGGGCCTGGGGTGAGAAAACTGGAGCAGGAGGCTGCTTAGAGGGGCCTCAGCTCTGGTCCCTTCTCAGGGTGCATGAACCTAACACTGACCGGGCCCAGGGAGCTCAGTCCCAGCCTCGCTCAGCCAGCCCACTTCCTCTTGCCTAAACTGCTCCTCTTTATCACCCTTCTAAACTTAGCTGGGGGAGCAGGGAGCTCTGCCTGGGACTTCCTTCCCCTCTCAGGGCCTGCCTTTCTGCTCTAGGGCCCACCGTGGGCCTTCGTGCCACCCCGAACAACTGTGGGACCCTCACCCAGGCCCTAAACTGCCTCTGCTGGCCAGTCTGGGCCAGGATAAGAGGACAGAGGACTGGAGATAGGGGGATTCCTAGCACAAAAATACCCCCCAGAAAAATGATTCCAAGAGTCCAAGACCAGTGGGGTGGATCCCGTAACAAGACCTCGTAGCCTGTGGAAGCAGCTGTGGAACTCCTCCCTGCTTTCCTGCCCTCGCTCTCAGGACTCATCCTCTGTCCCCTCCCTCCAAGCCTTCAGTCTTTCATCTCTCCTCCCCACCTCCCTCCAGCCTTGTGCCCCTCTGGGGGCCCCTCTGGTGCCCTGGAAGTTCCCCGTTCCCTCCCTGGGATCAGGTTCACCCTTGGTCAGTTTGAATGGATTTTGCAAGGGAAATCCTGGCCCTTTCCCAAAGACCCTACACCTGTCTCCTGCACCCAAGTCCCTCCCTCTTGTCTGCCTGGAAAGGTAATCCCCTCCCTCTCCCTCAGCCTGGGGAAGGACAAGAGACAGGCTCCTCTCCTGTCAGAGATGCCATTGGGGATGCCACGAGGAAAGCAGAGATTTCAGTACTCCTTACTCTGATCCTGTCGATCTTGGGCTCTGAAGGTTGAGGCTCTAATCCACAGAAGAGAGCCTCACCCATCTTTGTCCAGTGATGGCCATGCCTGGACCCCGTTGAGACCTCCAATTGTAGCTTCATTGGGGCCTGTACTCTCCTGCCTTCATCCTACCCAGCAGCCCTCAGAATGCAAGAAATTCATGCAGCAAGGGGAGGCAGGAAAACCTTCATCAAAGAGGACTTTTTTTTCTTTTAAAAATACACTTAGGTTTCTTAAAATGTGAAACGACAAAGAAAAATATTGTGTAAATAATGGTGGGGTGGATATGGAGCAAATCAGGGAGGTGACATGAATAACCAGTTTGGGAAATGGGGCCCCTGGGCTGAGCTGAGTAGCAGGCACCCCACACTGTCTGCCCATCCCCCCCAACGCCCCCACCCCCCAGGGCAAAAAGTAGAAGGGCAAGGATGCCCCCTGGTGGGCACACTGGAAAGCACGTGCCTCCTAGGGAAAGGCTGGGGATCCAAGGAAAGGCGACTCTCTAGGAAGTCACTAGTGGGTCTGTGTCATACGTGATCCACAGAGACATGTTTGCTGGAGAGTTAGGCACGTGTGAGCTTTGGCGGTTAAGAACTTATATTCAACGTAATGCCTCCCAAGGAAACGCTGGTGCCTAGAACCCAGGAGGCAGGTCTGAAATGCTCACTTGTCAGTGTTATGTGGGGACCTTGTGCTGTGGTTTCTCAACCTGTTAATCAGAGATTAGTAGTGGAAGTTGAACTCCGATCTTCAGGTTATAGCCAAACAGGAGAGTCAGATTAGATTGGTTTCTTACCTGATACCATGGACTTACCTGATAAAGCAGTGGGGTTTGGAAGCCTGGAGGCCCAGGGTGCCTCTCAGGCCAATGGCTAGCTACCTCTAGAATGAAGATGCCTTGGTTGTTGTATCCTCGGGGGTCTGTTTCCCAGACCATCATAGGGAGTCACACTCACTGCTCCATGAACGTAGCTGCTGACAAGCTGGCCTATCTTGTGATACGTAACTTCCTGTGCCTCCTCTTTCTCACCTAGAAAGTGGGGATCATAATACCTCAACAATATAATGTATGTAAAGTACTTAATATGGTGTCTGCACATGAGCTTAATAGTGTCCTTATCATTATTTATTATCATTATTTATTAGCAGACACTGGCAAGGGAAATACAGTTCGTATTACTCCCTCCTCAGTATAAATGGTGTTCTTTCCACAACAAGCGTCTTCGCTGATGTGCATTTTGGATTGATTTTTTTTTCTCAGCAGTTTGTGTGGATCAGGGACTGATGTATCTTCCCAGGGCAGGTTGAGTAAGGGGTGCTCCTGGCTGTAGACTGGAAGCAAGCTGTCCCCTGTTCAAGTAGGTGGGCTGAGCTCATGAAGTCATAAGCATGAGGACTCGACTCATGGACAAGGGCCAACCTCCCACCACCTTTAACCACCACAGCCCCACAGCTGATGAGGCAGATGTGAGAGTGAGGACACAGGAGCCGTCCACCAGTCCAGCTGTATGTCCGGCTGTGGCTCCAGACCCAGCCACCTCTGCACGCTGAGAGCTAGGGCTGGGGATGGAGGCAGGTGCTGAGAGGCAGGGGCTGGGCTTCTGGTCCCTTGGGGAGGAGAGGAGAGACTGTCAAGAGTTCTCTGCCAAAGCCCCAGGGGAAGACATCGCCTGTCCTCCTATCCCAAGCCCTTCTAGAATCATAGAAGGAACCATCTGGGACTTAAAATAAGTCCCATGTGTATTTCCCTTTGTTTTGGGGGGTTCTTTAGAGAGGGAGAGGGGCAGAAGGAGAGGGAGAGAGAGATTTTTTTTTATTTATTTAAAAGACTTATTTGAGAGAGAGCATGTGCAGGGGGAGCGGTGGGAGAGCAAGGCGGGGAGACAGAGGAAGAGGGAAAGAATCCCAAGCAGACTCCACACTGAGCCCATCACGGGGCTCGATCCCACGCCCCATGAGATCATGACCTGAGCCGAAATCAAGGGTCCGACGCTTAACTGACTGAGCCACCCACGCACCCCACCTGTGTTTCCCTTTGACGTGCCATCAAACCTACCTGAAGGTATAGCTGAGTGAGCACTGGGCCCATCCTCAAAAACCCAGAGTTTAGTCTCAACCAGAGCAAAAGTTTGCCGTGAGATCTTGGCAAATTACCTGTGCTCCCTCATCTATTAAGCTTTTGATTCTTTCTCAGATTCCTTCCAACTCTAAAAATCTTTCTCTTTCTAATCAGAAGGGACAACCTCGTCACTTTTCTCTCCTGCCTTTCCTCTGACCGGTCATAAACCTAGAGACGAGAGCTGCAGATGGCAGGAAAGATTGGCTCCTACCCCAGCAGGATGTTCTTGGACGCAGTATTCATATTCTCTGCCTCTGTTTATCTCCCTGTGAGATGGATCAGTTTTTATGAGTGCGATGCAAGGAAGTTAGATGATGTCCTTCTCCAGGTGGGCATGGTGCATTGCACATAAGGAATGCCCTCGGAGCTGACCTTGTCAGCTGGCTTTGTCCTTCCTCCTGTGCTGGTCCACCTCTTT
This sequence comes from Mirounga angustirostris, assembly GCF_029215605.1. Taxonomy (NCBI): domain Eukaryota; kingdom Metazoa; phylum Chordata; class Mammalia; order Carnivora; family Phocidae; genus Mirounga; species Mirounga angustirostris. The sequence goes on along the minus strand of NW_026991717.1, from coordinate 62,930,019 downwards.
ATCAGGGCCTGGGTAAAGCCACAGTGAACAAGCCCCTCACCTTTTTGGGTAGCAGGAAGCCAGTGAGGATGGAGAATATGTTGGGAGATACACTCAGGGTCCCAAAACATCCTAACCTGCTGGATGGAGCAGCAACCTGAACCTCATAAGGTAAAATGAACAGGGCTTAACTGAGAGATCCGGGCTCGGCTCCAAGGTACCAAGTGTACAAGGACACGGTGGGGAAGTGGTGGCTTTAGCAGAAGCATGTGTGAATAAAACTGAGGGTTTTCGCTGACAGCCAACTCCATATGAGTCAAATGAAAAGGCTGCTTACTAAGCGGACAGACTCTCAGGCTGCTAAATTGAAGGACTGAGCCCAGTGATTCTCCATCTTTTTTTTTTTTTTTAAAGATTTTATTTATTTGAGAGAGAGAATGAGAGACAGCACAAGAGGGAAGAGGGTCAGAGGGAGAAGCAGACTTCCCGCCGAGCAGGGAGCCCGACGCGGGACTCAATCCCGGGACTCCAGGATCAGGACCTGAGCCGAAGGCAGTCGCTTAACCGACTGAGCCACCCAGGCGCCCGATTCTCCATCTTGATATCAATCAGAATGGCCTGGGAAGCTCTGGGAACACTGTGAAACTTGCTGCATCCAGACCCTCTGAGCCAGGACCCAGGATGGGTGAATGGGGAGAGGGAAGGAAGGTGAGGAGTTTGGACTTCTAAAGAGCTTCACCCTTGGTTCCAGTGTGCAGCCAAGGCTGGAGAACCAAGAAAGACTCAGCCCCTTCTCATTCTTGGCACGCATGTCAGACCACAACTGAGATACTCGGGGACCTCAGTTTAGGGTGCTTTATCATGAGGAAACACACAAGCTGGAGAACATTTGCTGAAGGGCAGCGAGGATGTAGGAAGCACACAACACGCTGTGAGGACTGTTAGAGAAAATCGCAGCATGGAAGACACCGGTGGTCCCCGAGGTCCACCTTCAGATGCTTAGGCTTGTTCTCTGGGGTCCTAAAGGTTAAAATCTTAGGTGACAGTCTTAGGTCAGGCTTTTCATGAAACATTATGAGACAGAGATTTGCTTGTGGGAAGTTTATTGGGAAGTGCTCTCAGAAGCAACACAGCACACCTGAGGGAGGGAAAGAATCAGGACGGGGTTGGGGGGATGCGGGTAGAAAATGATCAACGATGCAGTCACCACAAAGGACACCTCTACAAGGAACTTTAGGGTTGAGATGACCCTTCAGAGGCAAGTTGAGGTGGCCCCAACTGGGGCAAGAGGACTGGTCCTTTGAACCCCTACATTGGCCAGATTAGCCCTAGGAAGGGCTCATGAAGTCAGGCAAGGCCCCTCCCTTTGGTGGCTTAAGGAATTCCCCGGGGAGAGACTCATCTCTCAGCCATCACCGGCCAGCACTTTTGGCAACATGGGGATAAGCTTCTTTGTCCCAAAGGCAGGATGTCCCAAAGGCACCATAGCGACCACAGTAGGACCTACCGTGCACAGTTCAGACCTATTCATATGCTAAGCTTGCTCTACCTGGAATCACTCCTCCAGGATTCTGGTGATTGCTTTCCCTGGGAAACTTATGAGAAGGTGAGTGGCATGAACTATAGCCCCCACTATTACAGCTTGTCTTGGTGACATAACTGATATTCAGCATCCCCCACTCCCCAACCATTACCCACTCTAGATTCTCTTTACCGTCAACTTGTATGCCTGTGGGTCGAGTTGGCTTACCTGGTGAAATGACTCAGATCCTCATTCCTAAGGGATATGAGCCTCTCATCACCTTTCTCAACCCTCTTTGAGAAGGTTGAGTCCTTCTCAAACCAGGCTGCTGCATTTGTCCACTTACTATCAAAATTGGGCAAGTGTGTACCAAGAAATAACCTAGTGGATGAACTGGGTGCCAAACATATTCTTCCCTGAACCCATTGTAGCAGCAAACCTATCTCTTCCAAAGGATCAGGGTCAAGTACATCTACGAGGATGTGACTCCGCCCCCCGCTTTTTTTTGGCCTACGGGTCTTTTGGCACAAGGAGTTTGAAGGACAGAAAGCAGCCATACTTCAAGTTTGTGGGATTCTTGTTCTGTCCCTTGGTGGAAATGTTCTACATCTGGGAACCAGATTCTCTAAACCTAGAGGGCCTCGAACTGTAGGAATAGGAACTGCAAATTCCCCCAAGAGGGTCACTGGGAGTGATGTTCAGTGGGGTTATTCCTCCTTTCACCCCTTGTTTCTTAGACCTCTCTATCATACCCATTGGACAACAGAACCATATTATAGTTATTGAATAGGGTGCAGGGTGTCCCATCATCTCTAAAATGGTCCTTCAGCTGCACCTTTGAAAGGCTCTTCTTTTACTCTGTCAGCTTAAGTGGGTGGCAAAGTACATGATAGTCCCAGAAGATTCCATGATCTTTTGCCCACTCTTGCTCTGATACTACATTATGTAAGGTTCCATGTCAGTAAATGAAATACTCTTTAAGCCCTCAGGGAATGGTGCTGGTTGAGGCCTTTAGCAAGAAAGAGAAATCTATATCCAGAATATATGCTGATTTAAGTCAAGATTAATCACCAACCCTTCCAGAGAAGAACAGGTCCAGTGTAGTCAACTTGTTACCAAGGGGCTGGTTGGCCATCTGTTGCTGGCAGGTTGAACATCTGGCAGCAACAATTGTAAGATCAGCCTTGGTGAGTGGGAGCCCATTCTGTTGGACCCACCCTTGCCACCATATACAATATGCCTATGTGCAGCCTCCCTCTGTGCCAACATGGCCAGTTTGTTCATGTGCCCATTGGGCCAATAAGAGTGGTTGATGACAGAGGCTGGCAAACTTCAGCTAGCCAAGTCATTCAATCTACTTGGTGGAGGCTCTCAGATGGGCATTAACATGCAATATATAGATCTTCACGTTTGGTGCTCGCTCTCAGAGATACATCCACATGTCTCTCCCCAAGATCTTCTTGTTCCCAATTCCCCAATATCACTTTTTCTAAGCTTCTAACCGACATTTGTACAGCCCATGAGCCTATACGTATTTTTACCCAGGGCCACTCTTCCGGGAGCCATGATGATGATTTGGGTCCCCAGATATCAATATAATTCAGACACTGGATGACCTTAAAATGTTTGGTCATGGATGCCTGGGTGGCTCAGTTAGTTAAGCGTCTGCCTTTGGCTCAGGTCATTATCCCGAGTCGGGCTCCCTGCTCGGCGGGGAGTTGGCTTCTCCCTCTGACCCTCCCCCCACTCCTGCTCTCTCTCTCTCTCTCTCAAATAAATAAGAATCTTTAATTTAAAAAATGGGCATTTCACTTTCCCCAGTGTGCAGTTACCCAAGTAAATGGCCATGGGTCCCCTTGGGGAAGGACTAGTGAAATCATTGCTGTATGGCCCTGGTATTACAAAAGCCTTCCTCCTAGGGACATAACCCCTCCTTCAGGCAACAGGTTCTAGATCTGAAGATTGAATCAGGTCTGGAAACTGGACAAGGTATTGTGACTTTATACTGGAGCAATGGCCGTCAGTCTCCTGGCCTTTCACTCTTGATTTCTTTTCATTGTACAGCTCAGCAATTTTGTGTGTGGTCTGCAGATCCTTGGAGGTCTCAGAGGCCATTTCAGAGATTTCAGAAGGTCAAAATAATACTAAGATGTTATTTGCCTTTTTCACTGCCTAGACATTTGCACTGATGGTGCAAAAGCCAGTGGTGGGTGAATCTTCTGGTACCTTAACAAAGCAAGGCAGTGACACCAGGGTGTTTTGGTTGTTCATTGTGAAGACTGACAGACAGAAGAAAGAAAGGAAACAAAGAGAGTATGGAGGGAGGGAAAAAGGGAAGGAGAAAAGAAAGAAGAGTCAGTTTCACTTAAGAATGTCCTTAATGAAGCAATAAAAATTGCTAAGTTTTATTAAATCATGACCCTTAAATACATGTCTTTTAAATATTCTCTGTGATTGGAGTGCAGCTCTTGATCTTGGGGTTGTGAGTTCGAGCCCCACATTAGGTGTAGAGATTACTTAAAAATTAAAAATCTATTAGGGGGCGCCTGGGTGGCTCAGTCTTGATCTCAGCTCAGGTCTTGATCTCAGGGTCATGAGTTCAAGCCTCACATGGGACTCCACGCTGGGCATGGAGCTTACTTAAAAACAAACCCAAAAAAATTATTGAAAAAATAAAAATAAATATTCTCTGTTATTAAATAGAAAGTACTGTACTGCACACAGAAGTATAATGGGTCTCTCTTATGCACCACTGAGTTACCAGCTGAACAATTTTTTCTCATTGAACACCATTTTCACTTGAAAGAATAGCTGGCAGATAAACTGTGGTTATTAAGACTTGGTTATTTGGCAGATGTTTTTCCTAATTCAAACCAACTAAGCCTGTCACTTTGAGGAAAACAACAGAGATTATTTGTGACTAATTTTAAAATTTGAACTTTTCAGTGAAAATTAGAATTTTAGAAAATTTAGATGCACTATCATGAGTTTGACAGAACCCAGTGAATTTTTCTGATATTAACAAATATAACTTTTAATATTGTAAAATGGATTGTATCAATATTTGAAAGATCTCTATAATCCGATGAGCCAGTTTTTCCAAATGACCACAGCAGGATGTTATAAAACTATGCATGGGTAGAAGAGCCATTCACAGTGCAGGGTAGATTAATAGACTTTAATGTGATTGAATTCATTGATATAGCTTCACATTCTACATTACAACCACCATTTAAGAAAATACTACTTGTTGAGTTTGGGTGTAGTCTCAAATCATGTGAAAAGGCTATTAAAATGCTTCTGTCTTTCCCAACTACATATCTGGGTCAGGCCAGATTTTATTCATATATTTTAACCAAAACAACATATTGCCAATTGAAGCAGATACGAGAATCCAGCTGTCTTCTATAAAGCCACTTTTAAGAGATTTGCAAAAATGTGAAAAAAGCCACTCTCACTAACTTTCTTTCTTCCATAAATATAGTTACTTTTCATAAAAAATATACTATGGATGTTAACATATAATGGGCTAATTTTTTTAAATTAATTGATAAGTATTTTATAAATGTCTCAGTCTTATTTCTAATGTGGCAATGTCAATAGATATAACCCATATAAACAAAAGCGCTTTGGAGACGTCAGTTTTCAAGAGTGTAAAGTGATCTTGAGACCAAAAGGTTTGAAAACCATTGGCATGGGTTGAGCAAAACCGTTCCCCGCTGCGCATCTAGTTTGCCCTAGGGCTGCTCTGTTCTATTCACTGTCTGCCTAGTTCTCCTGTCAGCACCCTCCACTGCGTCCAACTTGCTGCTCATCACCATAGCTGTACCAACCTCTGGATTCTATTATTTCGTGGTCCTATCATCTCCATCGCCATCAAAGGGCCAGTTCTGTAAATGGCCTCTTGCCGTCAGCCCTGGCCTACAGAGGACAGCCAAACTGAGCTTCTCCCAGTGCATTCCTCTTTGCTTTGATAACCAGAGTATCCTCTGGGCCTTCCTGCAGGACTGAAGTGGGTTTCTGGCCTTACACAGAGGACCGAAAATAGCAGGCTCACTTCTCTGAGCTTTTTGAGCCTTCTTCTACCTTTTGCTATGGCAGTTCTGGCATTTCCATTTCCCTTGGCTGGCCATTGTCTTTCTCCTGTACCCCAGATCCTTGTCAGGGTATTAAATCCTATTTCACTTGAGAGCGCTCCCATATCAATAAACCCTCCTCTTTTTAACCTAATATTCCGATTCAGCTCCCCGTGGATCCAGCCTATACATCCTCTCCTAACTCCTACCAATACATGTTGGCTACTTTTGTAGCTCCTTGCACTTATAGCCCTCTTCTTCCCTAGCAGGCCCCTGAACATCTCTGGCTGGGTTTTGTTGCAACTTGGCCCTTATTTATTGGTCTCGTAGGCCGAGAGAGAGGGAGAGACAGAGACAGAGACAGAGAGAGAGGCAACTTCCTTTGGCACCTGAGAGCAATTCCCAGAGACAGTGGGAGCTGTGAGCCATCAAGTACCCAACGCTTCTGGCAGCTGGAAGAATGAGTGCCTCCGCCCTGATCTGAGGGGACCCTCACTACAGAGACAAATTTCAGCTCTGCCTATGAGGCAGAGTAGAGCAGGGATCAGAACCCCCTAGGGTCAGAAAGACTCAAGTTTGAATTCTATCTAGCTATGTGACCTTGAGCAAATTCCTTAACTTCTTTGAGGCTGTTTCTTCATCTCGAAAATGGAGATAAAGAGTAACTACCTTCTAGATTGTTGTGAGACAAGTGAGATGAGGAATGTAAGGGCCAAATCTGGAGCCAGCACATAATAAGGGCAAGGATGTTGCTACTGTTATAATGGGTCAGAACTTTCTAAAGCTGAAAAGGCTGCCTTACAGAGCAGACAATAAGATACACCATCATGGATACTCTCTTAGTTGCCGCTGGAGAGGGCTCCACAGGGATGTTGTGGAGGAGGTTCTAGGGCCCTTGAGGGTATAACAAAAGATGACCTTGGGACCCATTCTGTCCCCAAGCTGCCTTAATTTTCTGATTTCTCTGACTGCTTACCCTTCCTTGGTTGGGGAGAGGCACTTAGAGAAGCATATTCACTTTCAGGCCACTAGGGGGCCACTGAGTTGCCTGCAACAGGAATACTCTAATGGTTTCTTAATGGCTCAGGCACCAGGGAGATCAGGCTCAATTATATCTGAAAGCATTTTGAGTTCCTAGGCTAAAAGACACTGTGTAAATCCAGATAATAAATAGGGCTTGTTGATGACAGGTTAAAGAATCTGGCACTGTTTAGTTTGGAGAAGAATAGGGTGAGAGGAATTGAATAAGGGCTTTGAGTATATTTATTCCTTAGCATAGAAAAGAGTGACATGCTGTTTTTCTACCCCACTGGGAACCAAGCAAGAAGAAAGAACTTTAGGGACGCCTGGGTGGCTCAGTCGGTTAAGCCGCTGCCTTCGGCTCAGGTCACGATCCCAGTGTCCTGGGATCGAGTCCCACATCAGGCTCCTTGCTCGGCAGGGAGCCTGCTTCTCCCTCTGCCTGCCTCTCCCCCTGCTTGTGTTCTGTCTCTCTCTCCGACAAGTAAATAAAATCTTTAAGAAAAAAAAGAAAGAAAGAAAGAACTTTACTTTGCAACAGAAGAAATATGGAGTACACTCAAGAAAGAGGATGGAAAGAGGCTTTGGGTTGGCCTTACCTGGAATCTTCCAAAATAACTCACCTTGGTATTGTTGATCTGATCAGTTCTGCCTGGAAGACCAGAAAACAGGGAAGAGAAGAGAGGACAACATCCAGAGACAATTCAGAGATTTTAACTCAACAGGCCACCCTGCTGGGCGAGCTCTGGACAACCTGGGAGCAAGGTTGGGGAAGGAGTGGTTGTCTTTTCCCCAGTTGCCCACAAAAGGCAATTAACATTCCAAATTTCTGATGTCCTTAAAATTTCTCAGAAAGTACAAAGGCAAGCTAGGCTATTCCTGGAAATAGCATCCAATTTGATGAAGTTTTAGAATATAAGTGAGGTTCAGTGGGGTGGAGTCCGGAGCCGACAACTAAGAAAGAATTCTTGAGACCTCTTTGGTGCAAAATGGTGGTTTATTGAAGCACGGGGACAGGACCCGTGGGCAGAAAGAGCTGCTGCCCCGGGGTTGTGAGGGGTGGCTGATTATATACTTGGGAGTTGGGGGAGGTAAGGAAAAGTGAGGTTTCCAAAGGATTTTTGTATGTTAAAGAAGACTCACAGGATACCAGAGGCCATTGATTTGCCATTGTCAAGTTAAGGTTGTTTTTCCTTCTAGTAAGGCATGAACAGTAAGAGAGTTGGGAGCTTCCTGGAGAAACATTACACTTTGCCCACTTCAAGTATCTGTCAATGGGCTGCAGATTATAAGGACATTTAATTGTATCTACATTCCCTTCTGGAAGCTAGGCCATTGATAGAAATGCTTTGTCCTCGTAAATTGCTAAGACTTTTGTAAACTGAGGGAGACTCCTGTCCTGCAAGACTGTGATCTCTGTCAGTAAACCATCTGTTTTTCCTTTAGGGCAGCCAGGAGTTCCTGCGCAATGTCCCACATACCACATGGGTGGGGGGTGTAGGATACCAGCTTCTGCTTGATCCTCAGCTAGCCTTCTGCTCCCTCATCAAATTGACCAGACTCACACCTGGATCTCAGGAATGAGAGAGAGAGAGAGGCTGAGTTATAGGCCTGTGGTTTAAGCAGCTGATCAACACCCTCAGCTCTGGTAGCCCTCAACTTCTGTTTGGCTGAGATAGCAGGGCAGGAGTGCTGGGAAGGAGCTTCCTTATAAAGGGACAGGTGTCTGGAAGGTAAAGATTCTTGTGGAGGAGGAGGGAAAATGGGAAGGGCAGAGAGGGTCCTGTCCCTCAGAGTCAGGAGCCAGGAGTCAGGCTCACACATGAAGGGGGGCTGTGTCCCACACAGGATCCCATCACCACCACAGTCCCCACACACCATCACACAGGCACAGTCTCACATACCCACTAAGACATCCCGGCAGTCCCCGCACACCCAGCTCTGGGAACACAGGAAGTAGAATTCAGGGAGGAGGGAACCTAAATTCTGGAAAGCCTTCTACAGAGGGAGTGGGGAGAACAGAAGGCAGGAGAGAGGAGGGCAGAAGGCCGAGGAAGGCACAGGGGAAAGTGGCTACTGAGACTCCAAGCTTGGTGAGGGGATGTCAGCACCAACCGGACCCTAGGGAGGACAAACCTCACAAAGGAATGGGGGGGTGGGCGGACAACAGCCCAGACTCTGAGGCCCAGAGGGAATCAGAAAGGGGAAATTTTCTGAGAGCCACTGGTTCAGTGCAACTCCTTGAGTCCAAATTAAGCCCAAAGCTGGGAGTCCGAAGCCCCCCAAAAGCGGGATCTCGGACCTGTTGCGAACTTCAGGACTGAGATGGGAGGCGAGTCTGGAGAGCCCAGCTTAGCACGTGGTTCTGTCCCAGAAACTAAAAGGTCTGCGCAGCGTGACCCGGGCTTTAAGAGAACAAGGGAGGAAATCGGGAAGTTTTCAGCAGAGCCCCAAAGCCCAGCCGGGGCCGGAGCGGGGGCGGGGGGGGGGGGGGCGGGGGGGGGGGCACGACCAGTTGTGACCACAGTGAGTGATCCAGGCTCCTTAGCTGCCTGTGCGGGATGTGGGCCGGGCCCATTAGGAGTGAAGGGGTCCAGGAGACCGGCTCTGAAGGTACGTGGATCGGGGCGCGAGCCGAGAGCATGAGCGTGTTATCACCCCAATTTGGGGGGTATACCGAGGCCTGGGGCCGCAGCCGTTGCTGCTGTTCCACGTGTCACTTCAGACAGTCTGGAGCGGAGGGTAGAGGCGCCAGAATTGACAGCTCCTTGCTCAGACCGCCCCTCCCCGCCCCCTTTTCCAGTTCCGCACTCCGCCCCAAACGGCGCCGTTCCCCTTTTAAAGAAGCGCCCGGGGCTCCCATCCTCGCCGCGCCAGCCCGCCCGGGGCTGCGGCGCCGTTGCCCTTTTAAGAACCAGCCGCCTTTAACTCTCTCCTAACGGGGCGTCCCGGCGGGGCTCGCGGCGCCCGACAGAAGCCCGCCTCCCCGCGCAGCACTTCCGGACCCTGGCGTCGCCCTTTTAAGAGGCAGCCCCCAGCAGCGCTCCCCCCGCCCCCTGTTGCCGGCGCGCGAGGTGGGGGAGCCCTGCTGGAGCGGAGCGCGCCGTCCGCGCGGCCACTGGAGACCGGGCGGCCGGCGGCCGGGCAGGCGGCGGCAGCAGCGGATGGGGACGCGGAGCCGGGCGGCTGTGGCGGCCGTGGCTGTGGCGGCGGCGGGGAAGCAGCTGACGGGCCGACGGCGGCGGCGGCGCTGGCGGCAGTGACTGATCCAGGCCCCGGCGGCGGCTGCAGCGACGCGGTGGAGGGCTGCGGGCGGGCGGCGTGAGGAGCGGCGGCGGAGCGCGGAGCTGCCGGGAGCGGAGGGCGCCGGGCCGCCCCTTGTCCAGTCCTCGCAGGCCGCCAGGCCCCCTCCAGCCGGGGCCGTGGAGCACCGGGGCAAAGGCCGGGGCCCCCCCATGAAGGAGCGCGACGCGGCCCCGGCCGAGCGGGGCAAGCCGGCCACCTACACCGGGGACAAGAAGGCGAAGATGGCGGCCAAGACCAACAAGAAGTGGGTCCGGCTCGCCACCGTGTTCGCCTACGTGCTCTCCGTGTCGCTGGCCGCCATCGTGCTCGCCGTCTACTACAGCCTCATCTGGCAGCCGGTGGGCGCCGGGACCTCGGGGGGAGCCGCCGGCCCGCCCCCCGGCGGCTCCAACGCCACCGGCCCGTCCGGGACTTCGGGAGCGGCGGCGGGGCCCAATGCCACGGGGTCGTCCCGCCGCGAGGCACCGCGCGACGCGCCCCCGCTGCAGGCGGCGCGGCCCATGTCTCCGGAGCCCTCTGCCGACAGTCCCCTGGCCGGGCCGCTGGAGCGGCCGCGGGGCCCGGAGGAGGACGAGGAGGAAGCGGCGGCGGCGCCGGGGAGTCGTTGAACCCCTCCGCGCCAGGGGCGGCCGGGAACCTTTCTCCCCTCCCCAAGCCCGGAGGCAGGACTTTGCAGCAGGACGGGGCGGGGAGCCCGCGGGAGTGACCCCCACGGGAATGAACGCTCTCCCTTCCCCGCAACGATCACTAGCTCGCCCCGAGAGCGGGTGGCCTGCAGCCCGATCTTCAGCCAAGGGACCACGATTCGCCGGGGGCTCGGGGTTTGGTCTTCCTAGGACCGTGCTGCGCCAGGGCCCTGAGCCATAAAGGGAATGGGGGGAGGGGTGGGGAGATCCCAGCTCCGAACCCTTTTTCGCCGCTAGCTCTGGTGTATCCTATGTGCAGGAGTGACTCGGGCTTTCCCCCGCAAGACTCAGGGGAAGGAGGGAGCTATAGGGGCTCTTTAATAAGCTGAAGCTCTCGGAAGGAGGGCACCAAAAGTAGTGGAGCTCAGGTATGTCAACCCAGTTGCAGTGGCCACAGATGCATTTAATTTATAGATCCCTGTATATAGTTGTTGACATATGCACTAGAAGCTATAATTACACAGAACTATATGTATCCTCCCACAACCCTGGGTAGCTCCCCACTGATGGGGTCATGCAAGTGCTATTTGCTGACCCCCAAAGTGCAGCTAGCCAGAAGGACACAAACACTGGTTTTTTTGTTCTTGTTTTTGTTTTTCATCACCCACTCTATTCCCCCTATTTCAGAAAGATAGGTTTATGACCCTAAAGAGTATAATCATCCTTAGACTTGAAAGGACAGTGGAAAACCTTAGGAGAAGTAGAAGCTGCTTAGGGAGGGTGGAGAACGAACTCATCCCCTCCTCTTCCCACCCTGGTGCCCCCACGGAAGAGGCTTCCTGTTGTGGCCCTAAGGATCTGGATATGGGCCAGGGAAGAAGGAAGGGAAAGAGCAATGCCTCTGTGCTTCAATCCTTGGCCGCCTCACAGAGTTCTTTTAGGAAGAGCAAGCTTTTGTAAGTAGAGTGGCTCAGAGTGTTTGTACTTTATTTTCCCCTCCTCAAGATCTTGTCTTGTTCCAGTAATCACCCTTGCCTTCCCTCTTTCCTGAGCCTGTAAGTAACAGTGTAGCCCTGCAATTAGGGTGAAATCTGTTGTGAAACCAGAGCTCTGAGCACGTTTTATGGTTCTGAGTTGCATTATAGAATCAGAAAGGCTATAAGGTGGACTTCAAGCTCAGGATTGTGCTTTGATGGCCGGTTAATGGACCCGCGTGGGAAAATTACACTGGTTTGCCTTTACCTCTCCTGATAAACCCTACTTACATGCAGCCTATACTTCGATGGAGATGAGAAACACCAAGGGAAGCGACATCTGTATGGTTCTGGGACAGCAAGAATTATACATCCTCAATTTGGATTCCATTTCCTTCTGCCACTTGCTTTTAGGCAGTTGAGTGTGGGTAGTGACAAGATATCAAACCCCTTAGTGTTTCCTTTTTGGGAAATGAGGCACTTTAAAAAAAAAAAAAAAAAAGACAAAAACTTATCCACCTGAGTCCTAAAACAGTTTGTCTCCAGTTTTCTGGCCTACACTCTAGTTAGCTCTGATCGAAGTTTACAGGACAGCAAGTCTTGCTTTAAGCCATGTTCTGTTGTGGGCAAGGTAACAGCAGCTGAGCTGTCATAGCCTAGGAGCAGGCTGGGAGCACCCCCAAGGTGTCTTGACTGGAGATTTCTGAGCAGCTGACGTGACTTTGGTCATTAGGAAGCCTTTGAGGCCTTTTTAAATTTTTGGTGGGGGTCTGGGGGTGGGGAAGAAACATAAAATGCCACTTTATAACTTCAATAATAGCCTGTAATTTATATTTATTGTGTGAATTTTTAGTCCTATATTTTAATAATTTGTAAATTGATCTCTTATTCCAAGAATCCTTTGAACTTGCAGGAGGACAACTGGGAATCCAGTCCCCTGTCCCCATCCCTGCATTCTGGACTGCTGAATCCACTTTGGGATGGATCAAAGAGTCTAGAGAGACCACTCGTAGGTCCAGCTGCTGGCCTCCTGACTCTAAAGCCTGCACTGGAATTGGGACATTAGCTGCAGCTCCAGCTGTGAACATGACCAGAGACATTATTTATAATTCAGCCATTTAAGATATACCTGTCCTCAAAAAGTCCTGTATATTTTTTAAAAGTTTTATTTTTCAGGTGAACAAAAATACATTCTAAGAACTCTACATAAGCCTGTGTAAGTTGACCATTTCTTTTTCGTACCCCTTGGGGAAGGAGTAGAGGTTGGAAAAAGAGCTGGTCCGAGAGGTGGTGGATGGATGTTGATGAATAGCTGTAGAAGGAAAAAGCAATTGCCCTGATGTTCTCTGTGCCGGATGGCTTGACTGAATTCATTAGTGAAGGGTAGCAGGAATGCATCTTAGTCGGGAAGCAGTCATGGGGTCAGATGAACAGTGATAGCTAGCTCAGCCACCTTTTACCAACCTTTAAAAACGTTTAAAAGGTTCTGCATTTAAAGGACTCTGAGCAGATGCCTAGCTGAGGACGCTAAGGGACCAGTGAGTATACATATTAAATTATTACACCCCCCCCCAAAAAAAGAGTTCTTAAAAACACCAAGCTGGCTGAGAGCTGGGGTGAGGATGAGCCACCTGATAGCATCACTGTTCCCACCGTTAAGCCATCAGCCCCTACTTAGTTCAAGAAGCCCTAGCACGGGGAGGGACGTGCTGATGCACCCTCAGTGGCTGGTCAGAGCTTTGTCTACAGGGGAGCAGGCGAGAGAGCCAAATGGCTGAGAGAAGGTGTAGGTTGCTTCAAAGGTGAGGCTTTTTCTCCCCCTAAAGCAAACAATAAAAGGCATGTGGGTGAAAAGGAAAATATGAGGGATTAGTTATGCTGCAAAATACATGGCACACAGTTGAGCTGAGCTCATTATCAGACAATGCTGCCCAGTACAAAGTGGAGTGAGAAGCCAGTGTCGGTGGGGCCCCCTGAGGCCTGCACTTCTCCAGAGCTGTTGGGGGGTAGCTTCTGTGCTTTTACATCAGCTTGTAGTCTGCAGGGGAGCCTGGAAAAAGTCCGCCCTCCTTTTATTTCCCTCTTCAGCCTACACAATGGCTTTCTGTGAGAGGGCTTGGTAAGGCAGAGCAGAAGGGAAGTGAGAGAGTTTCCAGGGTTCTTCTGGTCACCCCCCCCCTTTGTGTAGATGGTGACATGTGGCTTTTGCAGTCACACACGGCTTCACACACTGGACACATACGGCAGTGTGTGCGGCAAGGGCCTGCTGGCCAGGACAGGTTCGGGTTGGTGGGGAGACGTGGTTGGAACAGCTTTATTTTCACGGGTTAGACCTGAGCTGCAAAATTGCCCATCAGGAAGGAGAGGTCTGTGCAGAAGGGTTACTTTCCTTTAACTGCTTTGCCCCTGGACAGCCAGGATAATTTCCAGGTGTTTACTTCTATTAGAAGTCCCCGTGTGCATTTACTCCCTGGCAGCCTGAGGAGATCATCCTCTCTTGAAAGTGAAGTTTCGGAGGGTGAAGGATCAGGAGTTTGCTAAGCTGTTTAGACTGAGTTTGTGTTGGAATCCTCTCTTTCCCCAGTGATGCTGAGGAGCAGAGAAGTGTTTCTCTGAAGTTTGAAGCAGAAGAAATACTTTTCTTCCTAACAGCTCTAGATTTCTGCACAGTATGAGACCATAGCTTGGGAAGATTTTCTGTCTACCTTGTTTTTCAGTTTTCACCAGGGAATTCTAAGATACCATGTTCTTCAGTTGAGTATTTATATCCTGTTTTGAAATGCTGAGCGGAGAGCATCTACTTGTTTCTACATGTTTCTTTAAGGGGAACCGAAAGGTCAGGTCCCAAGCTTTAGGGCTACCACAGCTATTTAAAAAGGGTAATAATTGTCCTCCCCTTCCTGTCTGCAGAGAATGGAGGTATTTCTGGAATTGCAGTGCAATAACAAAAGGGCCACAGCTGTATACTTTTTTTTTGTCTCCCTCAGTGGAGGGGGGGTGGACCCCAATAGCTTTGCTTGTTTCACGGGACCAGCACTAAGCTCGGTGCCTGGCACATAGCAGTAGGTGCTCAGAGGTTGTTGGTCATCTGGTTGACCATTGTGTTAGATAGAAGTGGCCCTAGTATCAGTGTGGTGTCACTGTTGTAATCCATTTGTGTTCCCACATCCGCAGCCCACAGTCTGGTTCAGGGGAGTAGACGGCTAAAGAGAAGCCCTGCAGACCGCAGCTGCACCAGCCATTCTGCCCACAGTCTCTGTTTCCAGGGTGAAGGAGTTGGGCCTGGCCTGCCTGGCCTTTCCAGGCACCAGAAGTCCACAGCTCTATCCCATGCAGTGCTTAACGGGGGCAACATAGAGTACGTGGCCCATTCGTTGTCCCCTCTGTCCTGACCCTATGGCCCAATGCTGAGCTATAAAAATACCTGCTTTCTCGACAGTTTTTGGTCACATCTGTTTTACTTGCTGACATAGCTTGTGGGTTTCTGCTGCCAGAAAACCTGTGTTAGACTCTTTGTTCCCTCCAGTAGCTAATTTAAAAAACACACAACTTTTTTTCCCTTTAACCACACACCCAGACTCTATGAAGCTCTCTACCCTCAGTGCAGAAAAGGCCGTAGCTCCAAGTCCTACACTGTGTACATGAGCCACCTGGTTAGTAAGGAGCACCTGGGCAAGACGAGTTTCCGTACAGTCTATAAATATTTGTTAATATAAGGGACCAGGAAATTCCCACAAAATTCTCACCCTCGAGAAATTTACAGTCATGCCAACAAGAATCTACCTTTGTTACAGCCCTGTTTCCTTAAATTCGAGAATCTGCTTTTACAGTAGCTTTTCAGTTAAACAGCAATATGATTCTAGCTTGCCTTAGAATATTTTCCACGAACCACTACCATTAATCCAAGAACTATTTACTTAGTGCCTACAGTGTGTCAAGTAAGGCCTCAAAAGCCCCCAAACCGACTTGTCCAGGAAAACAATTCCGTTGATTACCAAGGCATTCCTTGTAAATCTACCTCTCTCTGCTCCCTCTGTGTTCAGATTCATGAGCCCAGGTCTCTGCCCAGCTTGTGACCTGGAGGCCCCCCTCAGCTCCCTGCTGGTAGTCTGGGCAGGATTGCGTCACGGCAGTCAGCCTCTGTGTGCATGGCCAGCTCACGGCTTCACGAGGACCCGGGGCTGGGGTGCAGGCCGTGGGCTCTAGGAAGGGATGCTGAACTGGAAAATAGGAAACTTGCAGACTTGGTAATGACCCTGGTTAGGGCCTTGGCCCTGCTTTTCCTCCTAACCCAATGGGAATTCGTGAGAGCGACTGGAGGGAATCGCTGTGACAGGGCTTGGAGATCTGGGGACTAAAAGTACCATGTATACGTAGGAGGTAATAGAGCTTCAAGTGAGTGTCCATCCCTTTGGGCAAAATGATGCCTGGAAAGAGACGTGAAGGGGCAGGTGGTAGACGTTACACCCCGCGCCCAGAGCATCCGCGTCAGCATCACCTCGGAACTTGTTAGAAATGCCATGTCTTAGGCCCCCTCCCAGACCAAATGAATGAGAGCTTCAGAGGGTGGAGCCCAACTTTGTGTTTTAACTAGCCTTCCAGGTGATTCTGACAGTAAAATCTGAGAACCACTGGCCCAGACTCTCCCTCTGATTCTGGAACTTAGGGTTTAGGTATTTCTGTTTTGACAGATGGCTACAAGGTGACTTTTGACCTTTCTTCTTGGTTGAAGCCAGCTGCCCTGCCGGGGAGAAAGGAAACACCGTATCCCCAGAGTTTGTAAGAAAAAGGGAAAAAAGCCTGCGTTCTTGGTTATTTTTGAAGGTGCCGGGAGAACTCGCCCCGGAGAGCTCGTTAAGAAGGACGCAGGCCTGCAAGAGTCCACTCTCCCCTCCCACAAAGGTACTGATGTGTTTGCCTCACCTCCTGCCCCGGGGCCTGCTGCTCTTCGAGTCAGTCCTTAAAAGGAGCAGTGGGTGCCACATTTGTTCTTTCTGGTGCCAGGTCTGTGCTGTTTCACTTCGCCGGCGTCAAGTGGATGCTTAATGAGAGGCTGTGACGCAGGCCGGCAGACTTGAGAGAAAGCAGCCTCAGTCTGTGCTTTCTGCAGCTAATCTCCCTGCCTTCCCAGCCTCGGGTTCTCGCCTCGGTGAGGTTGTGGTCACCCAGGGGCAGCCCTCACTCAGAAAGAGCTGCTTGCTGGGGTCTGTGCATACTGATAAGTGACTGGAGAGGCAGAGTGAAGTGGTATCTTTAGTTTCTCCTATTCCCTTGACCCCCCCTTCCTGACCAAGTCCCCAGAATAAAAAGAGATAGATAGCCACATGGGGATTGTAGCCATTTCCTTTATGGGTTTTTTTTTTCGGGGGGGGGCATGGGGGGTGGCTAGTACCATCTTTTCCTGTTTTTTCCTTTTTTTTTTTTAAGATTTTATTTTTTTATTTGAGAACGAGAAAGAGAGAGAGTGAGAGAGAGCAAGCATGAGCAGGGGGAGGGGCAGAGAGAGAGGGAGAAGCAGACTCCCCACTGAGCAGGGAGCCTGATGTGGGGCTCAATCCCAGGACCCTGAGATCATGACCTGAGCCAAAGGCAGATGCTAAACTGACTGAGCCACCCAGGCACCCCCATCTTTTCCTGTTACTCCTGTCCCTGAGGCCAGGGTTGGGACTGGAGTTGACTGGTGGTCAAACTCTCCAAACTTGCGCCTAGTTAGATAGCTAGGGATTCCCCAGTTACCTGTCCCTTGACCATAGGAAAATACAGTCATCCTGCTCATTTGGGCGAAAAAACCTTAACTCTGGGAGGCATAGAGCAAACCCCACCAGGGAGGTTTGATTCTGGGGAAAATAATAAGCAAAGACTGTGGTGGAGTCCATGAGATTACCACTGGTGTTAATGGAATAAACGAGGAAACGCTGAGTTAGGTAAGTTGGTATGTGGACTTAAGGGAAATGCTGAGGGCAAAGAATACCCCAGTAAGAGCAGGGTCACTTTGTGAGGCCCTTAACTCCAGTCGACTCCCCCAGGTGAATAAAGGAAGCTCACTGCCCTAGAAGGCTGAGTAAACTTTACAAACCATCCCTTATTTCCCTGAAGTGTACCAACCCCAGTGATGATGAGACCAAAAGAGGAGGTAAAGGAGAAAATCGAAAACGAAGTAGACAGAGATCAAACCAAATAGCTACTTCATTTATTCAACACATTTGACTGAGTGCCAGGCTACTGTTCATAGAGTGCCTACTTAGTGGGCGGGGCATGTTTTGCATACTCTTTAATTTTCTTGACAACACTTCAAGGCTGTTACTGGCCCCATTTTGCAGATAAGGAAACTGAGGCTTTGGGGGGTTAACTTGATCAAGGTCGCCCAGCTAGCTGATGACAGACTTAGGTTAAGATTCAGTCTGTTGGACTCCAAGGCCCATGTCTATTCCACTACCATGCTGCCAGTCCTCCAAAAACATACCTCCCTTGCAATCTGGTCTGCTGCTCCCTTCTGCCCAGGTGATAGGGGCTCAGGACAGAGCTATCTTCTGCCCTTTCCACCCTCCTTGTTATGAGGCCTTAAGTCAAGCTGTCCTCTCCCTACTCTGCAGAAAGCTTCCTTCTCTGTTCCTCCAGCTCTGTGCCTGGGTTCCTTAGAGCTCTGTCTCATGAAGAACTTCCCATCTTTGAGGAGAGTCTTGTCAGTTGGTTGGAGAAGAGGTTCTGAGAGGAAGTCTCCCAGCCAGGCCTTTAAACAAGGGAGCCAGGAATTGCTACAACCAGGCTTCCGTGGCCCTGAGGTTTGTGGAGGGGTATCCACGCTTCCCTCCTGCTCCATAGCTGGTTCCATCTGAGGGGAGGAGGGTGGCCACCGTAGCTGCTGGCTCCCTTATCCTGAAGAAGGGCTCCCCCTTTTTTTGAGAAAAGCTCAGTGATACTTGCCTGACATTACAGTCTTCCTACGGGGAAGATGTCCTGGGCCAGTCTCCACACTCTCCAACCCCTAGTGACTCCCAGGACAGCCTGGCAGAGAAGCCCTCTTTCTCGATAGCCCTTCATAACCCAGCTTTCTCTCCTGCTTAGGTCCTGTTGTGAGGGCTGAACCAGAGTTCTGCCCGAATGCTATATCCCCATCCCACAGTCAAACATACCTTGGCCTACACTCCCTAATGAAGGCCCATCTGTACAGTTGGTAGCACTGGGGGTTTGGGGAGTAGTTTGTGAATCTTAGAATTCAAATTCTTGATCATGATTATTTTTGGAGACGTCTGAATTCAAGGGCTCTGCCTGAATCTGCTCTTCCCCAGCTCCATCCTTTGGGTCATGGGTCAAGTCCAGGGTCATGCTCCAAGTGCATCTATGGATGACTGGAGGGCAAGAGGAAACTTGAGCTTGGAGTCATTCACCTTTACCTATTCATGTCTCACAGGGGTCTTCTTCCCACGTGCATAAGAATATTCCCAAGCCTTTTCAAAATTCCTCTAATCAACCCCAAACCAACCTCTTCCACCCCTTCACCTCATGCCATTCTCAACCAACTTCCTCACTCCCCACTACAGGAAGTTGGCACCACCCACTCACTGGCCTCTCAAGTGTCTTCCCAGGTGCCTCAGCTTTCCACCCGACTCCGAAGCCAGGAAGCTCCCACCTGGCGGGGGCGGCCCTTGCCGGGTCCCCCATACAGCCAGCAATGAGTCCTCAGAGTCTAGAGTCTGTCTGCCCCTAGCCCTCCGTAGATTCTAGTCCAAACCCTTGCTACTCAGCCTGTGGTCCAGAAACCAGCAGCCCAGGTGTCACCAGGAGCCTAGTAGAAATGCACATTTCCAGGCCCACCGCAGACCTACTGAACTAGAATCTGCATTACTCTGCACCCTCACGTGTAAGGAGCACACTGATCTGCTGACAAAACACCCCGTCCTCACGCTTCCTGAGTAGAGGGGGTGGAGGGTGGAGCAGGAACCATTGAGGAAGCCCCAGCTGTGACCCCACAGTTTAGCCCTCACTGACAAGGGAGCATCCTTGGGGATGATCTAGACACTCCCTAGAGAAACCAGAGAGGCTGGGGAGGCCCGGGAGCTCAGCCGAGAGGAAGAGCCCCCGCAGGGCCAAAGAGGAGGGGAGCAGAGGGGGCCACAGGGGGAGAGCCACGCGTGGTGAGGGAGGAAGGGGCACCTGCCTTTTCGAGCAGAGGTGAGATGGTTCTCTCTGGGCTCCTACCACCGTCGCCAGCTCCCGCCAGGCTCTGCCAGCCAAGAGCGGCTCCTGCTGTGCGGCCTGGGGCTGCGGGAGGACTGGGTTTCTCCCTCCCTCTTGCTGGCGGAGACATCATCGCCCACCGGCCGCACTGCCGCTAGTGGGTGCTCAGGAAATGTTTGTTGAATCGAATAATTCACCAGCCGTGGGCCTTGGGGGAGGGGCGGGGACGGAGACTAAGTAGGAAAGACGCCTCCCGAAGTTGTACTGAGCTAGAGTCACTTTCTCTGTCCCTTGTCTGAGTCCTTGCTTTGGCGTGCCCGCGGTGCAGGGGAGGTGTGGGGGGGGGGGCGGGTAGGAGATGGCAGGAAATGGCCCCGAGCTACCCCCTGCACCCCGATGATGCTGTCTTGAGGGTACACTTGCTGTCTGACCTGGGTGTGGGGGAGGGTATCCCTGATGATGAGCTCGCCACCCTCCTGTGGGGAGAAGAGGCTGCCCTCTCCCCACCCCACCCCAGGCCGTTTCAGAGAGGAGCCCTTTCCAGGGACCCTCTCTTTTGCGGAGGAAACCTGAGCTCTGTTCTTCTGTCCCCAGCTCAGTCCCTACCTGCTGTGGCCTCCCTTCCTTCGAGGCTCAGCCTCCTCTTCCAGAAAGGCTAGAGGCTGCCAGCTGATGGCTGAGATTCCCCTGCTTGGGCCATCCTGGGAGTTTGGGGCTGTGTGTCCCCTGGGTGCGAGGCAGAGGCAGGGGAAGGGGCTCAGGCCTGGACTGGTCCTGCCAGCTACCGAGGCTGCCTGCACCTGAAGAGGCAAAGCCGCAACTGGAAAGAGAAGCCAGGCCTCGGGGGTGACAGAGGCCAGGAGAGCTAGGTGCCGAGTGCTTCTAAGCCTCCAGTTCTTGCCATGGCAGGGAAGCTTGTGGCCTCGGTGGCAATGGACCCAGGACAGGGCTCAACAGCCTCAGAGACCAGGGGTGGCATAGGAATACACCAGGAGCTTTACCTGCAGGTAAAAACACACCTATGCACGGGATGTGCCCATGAGGGGCAAGGAAGGACAGCTCCTTGCCCTCCCAGTGTCACCCCACTAGAGAGTTTGCCCAGCTGCTCAGACCGCCACAAGCCACCAGCATCCAGATACTCATCGCACGCAAGAGTCCTGCCTGCGTTCTTCCCTCCTCCTCTCCCCAGCCTGGCCCCTGTGCTCCCAGGAGCTTTGCTCAGCATCTTCCTGCAGGGCCAGGCCGTCCTGTCCTGCTTCTCACACCTCCTGGGCCCCTTGCCCTTTGGCTCATTCCTCTGGGGGGCCTGCTTCGTTGTGCCAAGCCCTGTTGGGCCCCAGGCTTGCCAGACCTGTCTTCTCTGGGCTCTAGCGGCCCTGCTCCTTGTGGCTCAGAACAAGTCTGTACTTCCGGCTCAGCCTGGGGGTCACTCCACCCCAGGAGCTGCTCGGAGCCATCCGGCGAGGACACAGGGTTCTCCTGGGCCCCGGGCCTTGAAGTGAGCGTGCACATACTCTCCCTGGACCCGGGGCTACTGGCCCCTCCTAGAGAAAGGTCAAGGGGAACCAAGTCTGTGCTTTGTGGAGAGCCAGGGACTGGACTGGCTGTGGAGTCTCCTGACTCCCTTTTTGGGCCCCCTGGGGATCCTGGGGCTGGGCTGGTTGCTGGGGCACTTGTGGGTCGGCCCAGCTCCATCCTGCTCTGCTTCTGTGAATGCTCCTCCTCACTCCGAGTCTCTCTGGTACTTTGGCTTCCCTGAAACAAGACATTGGCCCTGCTGGCTGGCGGATTCAGAGCTCATGTCCCTAGCCCACCCCATCCTGTTCCCAAGCACCCACCTCCTGGCTCTCCAGCTCCTCCTTGTCTTCCTTCGTTTCCCACCTGTAGGAACACAGCACTTGGCAGGCCCTGCTCCCACCCACCGCCCTTCACATCCGTGGCTCGGTAGCCAGTGGCCCCTGTTCCCAGGGAGCAGCCAGAGCTGGAACAAGGCCCCAGGAGGCATCCCTTCCAGCCTGACCTTGTTCCCCAGCCAGCCATTTCCTCTGAACACCACCCACTTCAGCACCATCCCAGGTCCCCAGCTGCTGTTTGTGGCCAAGCCCGCAGCACCTCGAGTTCCGTGGGGACTCTGGACGTGTCCCTGCCTGCACTGCCTGGGAAAGGCATGCCCAACTTCCCCGGGGGCAAGGCAACTGCTGTAATTACTGCCGGCCTCCCCACCCCCAACCTCATTAACCTGCCTCCAGGCAGCCCCAAGGGCTGGAGCGGACACCTGGACCAGTGCTGGGCCTGACCTCCCAGGGGCAAGGGAGATCCAGGAAGCCCAGATGCTCCCCCTGATTTTGCCCGCTGCCACCTGTTACCTGCGGGCCCTGCCGGTCAGCCTGTCTGTCCCCCGGGCTTTGCTTCGTGTGGCCGACACCACTGAGGGTCTGCTGGGTTGCCCACCCCGAGTAGTACCACCTGCAAGAGATGGTCCACAAATTAAGGAGAGAAGAGGGTCATGGCAGCCCAGCTCCTTCACCAGCTCATGCGACCCTGCTCCTTCTCTCCCAACTCACCTTTACCATCAAGGGACAGTGGTGGGGGTTGTGACTTCCGGTGGCTCCTGGGACCTAAGTGAGGCAAAGGAAATGGAGAAAGAGTGGGGTGATAAAGGATCCAAAGCAGTCACACCAGTCTTCCAGGACTGGGAAGCTGTCAGTCTTTCTCTTGGTCCAGGTGTGGATCTTCTGACTCCCCAAAAGATCCCGGGTCTGGGGATCAAGAGGGCTGGGTCTCTGTGCTCCCTTTGCCATTCCTGGCTAGGCAGCTGGTGGAGTCTCTCCAGCCCCAGCTTCCTCATGTGTAAAACCAAGGGGACTAGCCATTCTAAAAGCTCCGTTCCTGTAACAGGCCAGGGGCAGGGAAACGAGCTTTCACCCATGAGGGACCAACTTCAAAAGGATCCCAGTGCAGACTTCTTGTGAGCCTCCTCCCCAGACCTTCTGGGGCCAGAACCCAGGGGAGGAGCTGTGGGTTTGGAGGGTGGGGAGGTGCCCTGCTCTGATAATGAGGGAGAGGAAGTAAGATGTTCTTCCATGCCTCCTTCCAGCTCCAAAAATAAGTGGCACACCAAGAGACAGAGAAAGGAGAGGAAGCACTGCGGGGGGGTCGGGGGGGGGGAGAGGGGGCTGTGATAAAAGCCAAGGAGGGAAAGGGGGTGAGGTGGGTCTTGGCTCACCCCTGGTGCTGCCCACCCTGGCCGGACCCTCTTCCCAAGGCTTGCCGGAGTCCTGTAGCCTGTGGAGCCAGAAGGTCAGGCTTCTTTGGGGTGGACACAAGCTACAGCAAGACCCACGAAGCCACTGCCTCCCCCAGCCCCAACCCCAGAACCGACGGCAACAAGATGATGGTGGGCCCAAGAAAATGGGGGACCCGGTGCCCACCCTGAGCCCAAGTCCCCACCACAGGGCCCGGGCAGACCCTTAACCACCCTGGAGAGGGTCCCACCAGCCCTCCAAGAAGCATCCACAGTTAGTCCTACCCCAAGCCCCACAAGCATGTCAGTCCAACGAGCTGCCCAGCCCTGCCACCCACGTGGGCTTGGCCTTGTCCAGGTCCCATGGGCGGCGCCAGTCACCCTGTGCGTCTCTATGCCTGGCCACGCGGGCCAGGTCGATCTGCTCCCGCTCCTGCTTCCACTGGGCATAGTCCCAGCCCACCTCCACGGGTCCCCCCATGGGCCGGTGGGGAACTGGGCCTGGGACCAGGCCTGGACTCTGGGGCTCCCGAGCACCCTGCAAGGAGAAGACACTCAGCACCATGGGGAAGAAGCAGGAAGCCTTGGACTTGGAGTGGAAATCTGGATATTACCAACCCCTGCCCCTCAAGGTTTTGACATCCCCATCTGAAAATGAAATCCGTTCCATCTCTGACACGTTCGTTCACCATAGGCACGGTTTCCACCCCCTTGTTAGCTGTGTCTTTGGGGCAAGTTACTTAACCTCTCTGTGTATCATTTCCTCATCTGTAGAATGGGGCTAATAATAGCACCTATCCACTGGGTCATTGCAGGGGTGTGTGGACAGGCCCAGAGTGGAGAGGCACCCAGCCGCAGTGAGCAAGAGCCAGGCCTGGGGGCTGCTGCCACCTAGAGGTCACACCTGGCACATGGCCCACCCCAAGGCCCCCACCTCCTCGCCATCAGAGATCCAGTTAGGGTAAGGGGCTGACCTCTGACATACCCCATCAGGGTAAGGCCCGCCCAACGTGGAGACTGGCCAGAGAAAGGAAGAAAGAGTGGGAATTCTTGCTGGTGCTGCCTGGGCCATGTCCCCAGAGATAGGGGACATAAGTGACAGCTTCTCCGCCTCCCCCAAATGATGACTGCCACTTTCACGTCCCTGTTCCCTCTTGAAGATGTACTTTCCGTGCAGAATCCGAGCTGATGGCCATCTGCATGGAGGGGGTCCGGCCCAAGCCCCTTCCACGTGACCCCTCTGCGCCCTGGTTCCTTGCTCTGGTGGGCTTCTCACTTACGATCCGTTTGGCCTGGGGGGAGGCGGGATGGGCAGTGTGGCACAGCCTGGTAAGAAGAGGCTGCTGGCCTGATTCCTGGGTTTCCCCCACCCACCCTGCTCACCTCAGCTTTGTTTTCCATGGTCACAGCCAGCTCTACCCGTTCCCCCAGGCAGAAAGTACCAGTGTGGTCCTCCACCTCCTCATCCTCAAGCATCTCATCGGCTGCTCCAGGTCTGAGGGGTCTTGCCCAGTTCCGGCTGACCACCCGCTTCCCCTGCAGAATGAGATGTCGTGCCCTCAGACCACATGGCCAGTGCTGAGCAGGAGCTGGGGACGGAGTCCCCTGGGAGGTTCCCCAGGCTGGGTTCCAGCCCTGGCCCTCCCTGGAATGCCCACAGAGGAGCTGATTCCGTGGGGCATTCACATGCCAGTGGCATGAGGTTATCCAGGGACCGGGGCCACCCCGGGGTCCAAGATGCCACAGCAGCCTGTCATCTCTGAGCTGGGAAATCCAGAGCACTCAGACAATGGGGCTTTGTCCCTCAGACAGTGCTCCTGGCATTCAGCCCCCCTTCTCTGTCCCTCTAGGGTTGGGGGTTTAGGAGTGGCCTGTGATTTGGAGCATAGGTACAGGGCTGCGGGGCCCCTAACTTTCACATTCACCTGGAAAAGGGCATGAGGAGGATTCTATCTGGTGGCCTTTCAGCTGTGGCCCTTTGGGGTCAGAGGGACCGCAGTGGGCTGGGCGGCCTCAGGCTGGGAGCTGAAGGGTGAGCCCCAGAACTGGAAGTGGAGGAAACAGAGGAGCGGGAACGGTTGTCCTTCCCAGACATGGGCTGGGCCTCCGGCACCTCACCACCCTCTCTCCCTGCAGGGGGGGCGGGGTGGGGGGGCTTACGCCGGGGACCTGGCTGATAGTGACAGTGAGGCCATCGGGTCGGAGGAATTCCGCTGTGGACACGGCCATGTCCCCCTGCTCCGCCTGCCGCCGGTCTTCCTGGATCTCCTGCGGGAGGGCCCGGGGTCAGCACAGGCCATGGCCCCCCAGACGCACACAGACAGGCCTACACAGAGAGACACCAGTGGGACCACCAGGGGGCAGAGGCACCGCATCACAGCGTCCCCGAGAGCCTCACAGACTTTCCGAGATGGACCACACCACCATAACTCTGGCCCCAGGCCTAGCGCCTGCAGGGAAAGACCACGGTGCAGGGGTCTGGGGGTCAGACAGGCAGTGCCAACCCAGCTGGTCCTCCCGGCCCCCGTCACGACCCACTCACCTGGTACCTGCGTAGTAAGGCCTGGTTCTTCTTTCGAAGGGCAACGATCCTCCGATCCAGCTCAGCATCCTTCTCTTCCTGCCTGCTCATGGGTGACTCGGCTCCGTGAGGCCCCTGCAGAGGGCCGGTTGGAGGGGTGGGGGGGCAAGCTCCTGACTGCTGGGCCCATCCCTTATCAGGCCCCTAACTTTGACATTCACCTGAGAAGCATATTCTTACCACAAATGGACCCCGGCCCCAGAGCTAGGCTCACAAGGGGAGATGGCACGTGGAAGGCCCCAAGTCCCCACCCTCCTGGGCTTCTCTGCCTGTCTCTCTGCCTCCTCAGGGGCTCGGGTCAGGGCCTTATACCCAGGCCTGCAGCTCCCAGCAGTGGGCTGCCCCTCCCCCCGGGCCCTCCAGGGAGCTCCACTGCTGAGCAGAGCCTGGAATGAGAGTTATAAATGGCTCTGGCAGCGGAACCTGCCGTGACTGGGAAGTTGCCAGGGGATTCAGGAGGTCGAGGGGGGGAGCTGCTCGGCTCCCAGGCCCAGAACCACAGGAAAAAGAGAGGCCCCAGCTGTGTCCTGGGCTCCCAGGCCCTGGGCCCCACTCCCCAGGCTTGTGCCCAGCCTGTGGGAAAGAGCGGCTCCCACGAGCCTGGCCTCTCCAGGTCTGGAGAGACAGCCAGTCCCGTGGGCGGGCCCAGCCAGGGAGCCACCCTAAGCAAGCCAGGCCTCTGCCCCGAGACCCCAGGTCTCTCCCTGTCTGGCCGCAGGGTCTCCATTGCAGCCAGTGCCCCTGCCCAGCCCCCCACCGGCCTAGGCACAGCCCTCGTCCTCCCAGGCCCAGCTGTCCCCAGCTGTCCCCAGCTGCCCCCAGAGCGTGAGGGCCTGGTGTCCCAGCCTCCGCCCCAGCCCCAAGAAGCCCCCCGCCAAAGGTGAGGTGCCACTCACAGCTGAGTGCATGGCAACAGTGGGCACCGAGAGAATTCCAGAGCAGCCCCGGGGGAGCCAGGGCAGGAGGGAAGCCGGAGCGCTGAGCCTACGGAGCCGGAGCCGGGCCTCTGCTGGCCTCTCCCTGCCGGCTTCACTGCTCAGCCCACGAGATCATGTTGTGATTACAAAAGACTCCTCTGGGCTCCCAGCCAGGAATGCGCACCGCCACCCCCACCCATCCACTCTCAGAGGGCAAGGACCAGGGCGCTGGCCCTGCCCAGCACCTCTCCCAGCCCGGCCCAGCGTCCCCAGAGACACAGGCAGGAGCCTCTCTCTGTTGGGTTGAGCCCACACAGGGGGCCTGGCTGCTCCAGGCCCTGCCTTCTCTGAGGCCCTATGCCCAGCCGAGCCCCAGCCTGCACCTACCTGCAGATGGACGGGCAGCCAGCATAAGCCTCCATCCCTCCCAATAGTGAAGAAAGGCCTACAGGGTGCAGCTGAGCCCCTCGGCCATCCTAGTCTGAGGGCCCCCACCTCAAATGAGCCTCCCTTTACCGTCCTTATCAGCTCAGGTTTAGCTCATTTGAAGGCATTGAGAAGCTTACCTCCCCTAGGCCACCAAATACAACTACATACCCGAAATAACACCATTAGCCGTTCCTTTAGGTTGAACATTGTCTTCCCTGTGTTTTAAAGCCCAGCCACTTCTGAGAGGCTCAGCTGTTCAAGTCTCCCCTCGGTGTGGGGAACTGGGCCCTCCTGCAGGGCCCATGCTACCGCAGTTCCGAGTCGGCCACCAGCCCTCCCCACTCAGGGTCCTCACTCCGGGCCCTTCCTGGCCTTGCTCTCCACGTCTGGCCTTTCAGCCTCTCCCACCCCGAGAAAAGAAGCAGCCTTTCTCAGGAAAATCTCTCCCCAGTTCTTCCCAATACAGCTGAGGCTGGTCCCTCTGCCCAGGGGAGCAGCTTGCCTGGTGATCCCACTCTGGGAGCCTCCAGGAGCTGGGGCTTGGGGTGCTGGGGGGGGGTCTCTGTATCAGGGGTACCTGTGGTCTCCTTTTTTTTTTTTTTTAAGATTTATTTATTTATTTGAGAGAGCGAGAATGAGAGAGAGCACATGAGAGGGGGGAGGGTCAGAGGGAGCAGCAGACTCCCCGCCGAGCAGGGAGCCGGATGCGGGACTCGATCCCGGGACTCCAGGATCACGACCTGAGCCGAAGGCAGTCGCTTAACCAACTGAGCCACCCAGGCACCCCCTGTGGTCTCCTTTAATAGCTACGAGGCCCCAACCTCCAAGCCCTAAAGGGAGGGTCAGAGGTCACTGCATCCCCCACATCCCTGATTGCCCAGGCCTCAGTTTCCCTAATTCCATGCTCTGTCTCCAGAGCAGAAAGCCCCACTGCTCTCTCCTTCCTCCCCAGACCAGCCCAGTCAGCCAGGGTTTCAATCTCTGTTCCCCTTGAACCGTGTCTTCCTGCCACCCTCCCACCCCCTCCACCGTCAGCCTCTTTCCTGGCCAGGCCTTCACACAGTACCCCTGGCCCCACACCCAGTCTCCACGGCTCCAGAGTTCCCATCCTGCTTGGAAATGCCACCACACTCTCTCTTCCTTTCCTGCCGGATATTCCCCCTGAGTCAGACTCCCAGCAATGGTGATACACCCAGGCTCCTCTCCCTGAGCCAATCTCTGTCTCTCTGTCCTTCTCCCACCCTCTCTGCATACTGCCTGAAACAGGTTGCTGAGTTCCAGCCTAGCCCCCGGAAGGCCAGAGGCAGGGCCCTGGTGGGGTGGCAGCCCAGCTTCCCACCACCTGCCCTACAATGTGTTGTTGGAACTGGGAGGCCTGCCCAGCACCAGCCTGGGATGGGGAGATGCACCAGCTGAGACCTAATGTTCTCCATCATCTTTGGAACCCAGGCTCCCCAACCAGGCCTGGGGCAGTGGGGTGTAGCTACAGGAGGCTACAGGGGCAAGGCCAGGTCAGCTGTGCTCCTCACTCCTGTTCCCAACTCTGTTGGGGCGGGACAGCTGCAGGGGAACAGGAGGCCTGGGTAGCAATCCAGCTGTCTCATAGGGTGGGCGACCCGGCTCTTCTGGAAGGGCCTGCAGGCAGAGACTCTCCTAACCCAGTGACAAAGGCCTCGGGGCCCATCAGGCTGCAGCCCCACGTGCCCAGGACAAACCAGTGATCAGATAGGACCCCACAGTTGCTGGCCCCTCCCTTCCCAAGTGTTACACAGTATGTCATACCTCAGAGCAGCCCCTACATTCTCCTATATTCTCCAGAGTCCAGGATGTGTTTATCTGCTACCCCACCAGACAGAGGCTCTCTGAGGACAGAAATGGTGAGCCAAGTGCCTCCAGATCCCCAGGGCCTGGCACAGTGCCCTCATACACCACAGACCCTGAGGTGCCTGGGTGGCTCAGTCGGTTAAGCGTCTGCCTTCAGCTCAGGTCATGATCTCAGGGTCCTGGGATCGAGCCCCGCGTCGGGCTCCCTGCTCGGTGGCGAGTCTGCTTCTCCCTCTCCCTCTGCTGCTCCCCCTGCTTGTGCTCTCTCTCTCTCTCTCAAATAAATAAATAAAATCTTTTTTTTTTTTTAAGATTTTATTTATTTATTCATGAGAGACAGAGAGAGAGAGAGGCAGAGGGAGAAGCAGGCTCCCAAGAAGCAGGGAGCCCGATGCGGGACTCGATCCCAGGACCCTGGGATCATGACCTGAGCCGAAGGCAGACGCTTAACCATCTGAGCCACCCAGGCGCCCTAAATAAATAAAATCTTAAAAAAATAATAAAAATAAATAAACCATAGATGCTCCCTCAGCACTTGCAGAGCAAATACATGCGTGAATAAGCCATGCTGTCCTGTGCAGGCCTGTAGGTATTCTACGCATATGCTTTCACCGCCTTTCTGCACCCAGAACACACGCAGCCTGAGGCCGGCGGCAGCAGCGAGGGCCCCTACAAAGTGTAAAGGCCGCTGTCTGGGGAAGGTAGCGGGGAGACCACGTGTCTGTTACTCCCTGCCACCACTAGAGGACAGCAGAGTCACAAAGCCTGATGAAGTGGGGGTGCTCTTTCCCTTCTTCCCTCGGCTCCCCAGCTCCTCTCCCTCTGAGTCTCTCTAATCCCCAGACTAGAGAACTCCTAGCTCGGCCAGAGCAGAGAAGCGATACAGTTGTAGAAGCCTCATTTTACTGGGGTGCCTGGGTGGCTCAGTTGGTTAAGCGACTGCTTTCGGCTCAGGTCATGATCCTGAAGTCCCGGGATCGAGTCCCGCATTGGGCTCCCTGCTCAGCGGGGAGTCTGCTTCTCCCTCTGACCCTCCCCCATCTCATGCTCTCTCTCTATCTCATTCTCTCTCTCAAATAAATTATTAAAAAAAAAAAAAGAAGAAGCCTCATTTTACTGACGAGGAGGCCCAGAGAGGTAGCAGTATCGGCCCGGGGCACACAGCCTTTGCGTCACACCTGAGACCAGAAGCCAAGGCACCTGCCACCCAGCCAAGCACTCTCCTGCCCCACCCCACCCCCAGCTGCCCTCGGAAGCCTGTTTCCACAGCAACTTCACCCTGTGCCCTCGTCCTCTCTACCCTGAGGTGGACCCGTTGTCCTAGCACCTCAGCCATGGGTCCTGGTCACATCTCTTCCCTGGCTGGTCTCCCACCCTCTCAGGTGGCCTGCCAGCTGGGCCCACAGCCCCACACCGGGAGCTGACCATATTTGGGCGGTATTTGTGGTCTGTGGGTTACAGACCCCGAGCTCATCCTGAGGACAAGATGGCTGCAAGTCTGGGGATCCTCACTGAGGAGGAAAGAGGAGAGAGGTCTGCAGGGGAGGAAGGGACTCTCTGGACCACACACCGAGACTGGGAGCACAGACCTGAGAGAGGCCCCACTCATGGGCTTCATTCACTGCTTCCAGAATGGCTGCCCCTGCCCGTGGCTGATTAATAACATTTAAGCACTCCGGCCCTTGCCTGCCCTCAACCTCATCCTAATATGAGGCAGAGTGGGATGGGGGAGTCCCGATTAACTTGACCCTCACTGGCTATATGACTTAGCTAAGTCCCTTATCTCTCTGGTCCTCATCTGCAAAATGTGATGTACCTACTCCTCCGAGTCGTTGGCAGATGAAGTGAAATAACATGTGATATCCACATCTGGAACGATGTGCGACCCAGAGTAGAGGTCACCATAGTTTGCTTCTTGCCTCAGGTGAGCATGGGAGCTACGTTCTGGATGCTACCACTGACGCATCCTTTGAGGGGCCCCAAAGGCTGCCTCCTGCTAGCCTGCTGGGATCTGGACACACTGAAGCCCCCTGAAGTGTGAGGCTCACTTGTAACCTGGTGGGGAGATCCTGAGGCACCCCCTCAGCATCCTCTCTGAGCCTCCCTTCATGCTGACCCCTGGCTGCAAAGCCTGCAAGGCCAGCTTCCTGCCCCACGCCGACTGCTCCCCCACCCCCACCCCATGCCTGTCCCCTCTGAAGTCCCAGCTAGTGCTGGTGCTTCTGGAAGCAGCCTCTGTGCTTCACCTGCCTCTGTTCCAGCAGGGCAACAAGAGGGCCCAGTTCTGAGTTCACATCCCAGTGCCCGGGCACCATTCCTGGCGGGGGCCGAAACTTAGAGGTCACCAGTATCACGTTCCCAGCTCTGGGTGTGCGGATGAGTACTGAAGAGGATGGGCAAGGCTGGATCACATGAGCCAGAGAATAGGCAGGCGACCCTCCAAATGGGAAAGGTCAAGAGGGCGGCTTAAAGCCTCCTGGGTTTCCTTTCCTGCAAACCCATTCCCCATCAGGGCCAGTCCTGGCTCAAGAAACTGCTCTCCTGACTCCTCCTGGCCTGAGGTCTGTGTGGAAGCCTCTCAGGGCAGGCCAGACTATGCCTGGGTGGGGAGGACTCAGAGTACATGAGGTAGGGCAGAAGGGACAGGCCCTGGCCAGGCTCCAGCCTCTCCCGAGAACAGACATGCCAGAGCAGGGTGGGACTGAAGCCCTCTGAGGCATCAGGAGGCAGAAGGAAGGCTGCTCTGGGGACCCGCTCCTCCATTCTGCTTTCCAGGGCACACCCAAGGCTGGGACATCGCAAGATTTCCAGCTCTGGCGCAGCGGCGGTGAGAGATGAATCCTAGTGTGTGACTGAACCCCTGGGGTGTCCCTTGTTGGGGGCCCTTTTCTCCACCGTGAGTGCAAAGGTGACTTCCAGTGTAATTTTCCCAGGACCCAGGCCTGCCTCCCACCGCCAGCCCAGAGCTGCCCACCACCAGGAGCTGAGCGCTGCCCTGTCAGGTGCTCGCCCACCATATTAACGCGGCACCTACTGAATGCTCTCTCTGGCCCAGACGGTGAGGGAACCAAGAGGCGAGACCCCGACTCCACCTCCGAGGCACTTGCCAACACCAGGCTGCAGTTAGCCTGAGGCCAGGGCAGCACAGGGCTCAGGCCAACCAAGGAGTTTTCCAGGTGAGCTTCATGGGGATGAGCAGATTCAGCAAGGGGATGGTTGGGAGAGGGCATTCCATAAATGAGTCACGGGAAGCGGCCATGGCACAAACAGGAGGGTGTGTTCGGATCCTGGAGGGAGGGGCTGGGTCGGGCAGAGCAGTGGGGGTCCAGGGAAGAGTGAGCAGGGGGGCCTCGGGAGGCCTCAAGCAGTAGCATGGGGGTGGGCAAGGTGGGGAGGGGAGGAACCAAGACAGCATCAAGGACTCAGGCCTAGGGGTCCTCACGGATGTGGGGAGCAGGCCAGCTTTGCCCCCATGCACCCAGGGGGCTCTTGCCTCGGGGCAGGCAGAGAGATTGGAATGCTGGCACGGGACAGGCAGGCTCTGGCCCTCCCACTTGCAGCGTACCACAAGGGCCTCCGAGGGGAGGGGGGGTGGGGGCATACCCTCTGGGCATAGGGGGAAAGTCTGGCAAGGTTTTGAGGAGTAGAAAGAAGAACAGAGGCCCAAGAGAAGGCAGAAGGATTGTTGAGCCGGCCTGTCCCACTGAGACAGGGAAGGGCCTTTGGAATGGCCAAGTGCATCACCCAGCCTGGTGGCTTTAAGACAGGGAAAGAACAGCCTGGGTGAAAGAGAATGTGTTGTAATGCCTGGGACACCATGGTCACCACAGGGAAGAGGAAGCATCCTCGGGGCGGGGTGGGGAGAGAAGTGGGGTGACCAATTGTCCTGGCTTGCCTGGAACTGACCCCGTTTGAGCACTGAAAGTCCTGCATCCAGAACACCCCTCGGTCCTAGGCAAACCTGGATGTTTG
The DNA here is from genome assembly GCF_029215605.1 of Mirounga angustirostris. Classification (NCBI taxonomy): domain Eukaryota; kingdom Metazoa; phylum Chordata; class Mammalia; order Carnivora; family Phocidae; genus Mirounga; species Mirounga angustirostris. The sequence goes on along the minus strand of NW_026991717.1, from coordinate 62,897,371 downwards.
GTCACCTTAGGGGGAAGGAGGGTACTACAAGAGGCTAGGGCAAAGAGGGAATGTCGTGGGAGCCTCTCAGTAAAATACTCAGTGATGCCAGAAGCCAAAAATGGTGACGTGTCCAGCAGGAAGACCCCAGGGTGAGCAAGGGCAGGAATGATGAGGCCAGGAAGACAGTAGGTCATCGGGGCTAATCCTGGCAATAATAAGAAACACCATGTTGGGGCACCTGGGTGGCTCAATTGGTTAAGTGTCCGACTCTTAATTTCAGCTCAGGTCACGATCTCAGGGTTGTGAGATGGAGTCCTGTACTGAGCTCTGAGCCTAGTATGGAGCCTGCTTAAGATTCTCTCTCTCCTCCTCCCCCAGCCTCTCCCCAACCATGCACACATGTTGGGGGCGGGGGGAGGGGACGTGCTCTCTCTCTCTCTAAAAAAAAAAAGAATACCGTGCACTTACATACAACCCTGCCAAAGGCCTTACACCTGTGATGTGATTTGATCTCATCAAACTTTGAAATCTGTGAATTAACTAGGGCAGGTGTTGTTAGCTCCTTTTTGGAGATCAGGGTCAGTGACCTGCCCAGGAGTCTCTGTGGTGGGGTGGGGGTGGGGGTGTCTCCCCAGGGCACCTTGCTGCATCAGTGAGGCCGATGCCTAGCCCTGCACACTCTCTCCAGCGCATGCCCAGGACCAGCCACCTTTGCCCTGTTGACATGAGAAAACTGTCCACCCAAACTGTGTAAAGACACCGGCTCTCGGGGCACCTGGGTGGCTCAGTCGGTTAAGTGGCTGCCTTTGGCTCAGGTCATGGTCCCAGGGTCCTGGGATCGAGCCCCGCATCAGGCTCCCTGCTGAGCAGGGAGCCTGCTTCTCCCTCTCCCTCTGCCTGCCTCTCTGCCTACTTGTTCTCTGTCTCTCTATCTCTCTGTCAAATAAATAAATAAAATCTTAAAAAAAAAAAAAAAAGACGCCTGGCTCTCCTGCCTCCCTCCCCAAGCCACAGGGCAGCCCAGGGGCAGGGCGGTGCCTCGCTGGCTCTGCTGGCAGGGATTGAGGTCACAGAGAGTGACATCCTGCCTGCCTTCTTGGCCTTCACTGTCAGTCAGCACCCTCCCTGAGAACCCCCACCCGCAGCCTCTATGGCGAGGGGAGACTCCCTTCCGCCTCTCCTCTCCCTGAGCCCAGCCTCTCCCCTCCCAGAAATGTCTCTTCTTGCTCCTCAGAGTCCTTTCTTCTCCACTCATGACTTTCTGGCAGGGAAGACCACCTCTCTCAGCCAGACAGTAAGTCCAAGCACTTGAACATTCACCAGTTTTTTTTAAGATTTTTTATTTATGAGAGAGAGAGAGAGAAAGCAAGAGCACACAAGCAGGGGGAGCGGCAGGCAGAGGGAGAAGCAGGCTTCCCGCTGAGCAGGGAGCCTGATGCGGGACTCGATGCCAGGAGCCTGATGCGGGACTCGATCCCAGGAGCCTGGGATCATGACTTGAGATGAAGCAGACGCTTAACCGACTGAGCCACCCAGGCGCCCCAAGTTCACCATTTCTAAGGCATTGTACCCAAGGAAGGAGCGGACACACCCATGGTTGAGGCTCTGCTCACTCACATCTTAAGGTTGGGCAGGGAAGAATCCACACACATCCTCCTCTGCTGTAAATTCACCCTGCCGTGCACACCACTGCTGCAGGCCTCCCCCGCCCCACCCCGGCCCCGGTCGCTCTGTCCTAGCTTCTCTGTCCGCCCCATCAAGACAGGTGCACCTGCTCTGCCCAAAGCCTCCTTGCCTCCCACAACCTGCCTGTAGGACTCAGACCCTGACTCCAGAGATGGTAAGAATGGAGCGTGGAGCCCAGGGCATTGGGCCCCCACTGCACACCTGAGCCCTGCAGCCCCACTGTCCCCTTTGGGGGGTCCCTGAGGATGCAGGCCTCCTTTCAGCCTCCTGCCAAAGGCTGGGGGTGGGGGTGGGGAAGTCATACCACGAGGGTCCCCCGAAGGGGAAAAGGAGGATTCCCAGAAGAGGGGGGCTTGCAGGGCAGCGAAGGACGGGGCATGGGTGGATGCAGGCAGTGCCATTCCCGAGATGTGGGCTGGAGGGTGGGATGCCACAGGAGCCCACCTCTGTCAACTTCCTGGGGCTCTGGCAGTCCTCTGGGCTCCGACACCCTGAAGGCGCACAACTGTGTATGTGATGGATTAGTAACACCCCACCTTCTCATGAACCAAAGCCCTTTGCCCACAATGTTACTAGAGCAGGCTGGAATTTTTCTGAAGAGCATTCCTGAAAGGAAAGGCAACGTAAGGAAAAGAGGCTCAGGCTCCAGATCCGGAGGTCCTGATTGGTACTAACTACACACTGGCTGGGGGACCTCAGGCAAGTTTCTCAACTTCTCTGAGTCCTGGCTTTTTTTATGTATAAAAGAGGGGGAAATAATAACCCCTTTCTCCAAGAGCTGATATGAGATCATTGATAGCACCTGACACAGGAACACTTTCCTTTCCTGTCTACCATGAAATAAAGGAGAATCACTTTTCCTTTCTCTCCATTTTTCAAATTCTTTTCTTTTTTTTATTTTTAAGATTTACGTATTTATGAGAGAGAGAGAGCCCGCGCACTCGCATGTGCGTGGGAGGGGCGGGGCGGAGGGAGAGAATCTGACTCCCTGCGGAGCGCAGAGCCCACCGTGGGGCTTGATCTCAAGACCCTGAGATCATGAACTGAGCTGAAATCAAGAGTAACCGACTGAGTCACCCAGGCGCCCCTCAAATCATTTTCTGATGTGGTTATGTTACTTCTGTTTTTACAGCTCTTAACAGAGACCAAATTGACATACCATAAACTGCACAAATTGTGCAATTTGTTATGTGCCGTGTGTATACTCCATAAAGTCATCACCACAATCAAGATAAGAAACATATCCAACAAACCCTAAAGTGTCCTCATGTCCCTTCTAATGGCTTTTTTTTTTTTTTAAGATTTATTTATTTACTAGAGAGAGAGTGCGCACATAGGGAGGAGGGGCAGAGGGAGAGAGAGTCCCAAGCGGACAACCCACTAAGCGTAGGGTCTCAGGACCCTGAGATCCCGACCTGAGCTGAAACCAAGTCAGTCACTTAACAGAGTGAACCACCCAGGCGCCTCTCGTGGCTTCTTCTACCTCCTCCCAATTCCTACCACACTGTCCCCAGGCAACCACTGATCTGCTGTCATTAGTTCACATTATCTAGAATTTTACAAAATTTACAAAATGTGTATTCTTATGTCTCACTTCCTTCACTCAGCACAGTGATTTTGAGATGCAGGCATGTTTTGGCGTGTATCAGCAGTTCGTCCCTGTTTACTGCTGAGTGCTATTCCATTGAACGCATGCCCCACGATCTGTTTATCCATTTGGCCTATCGATAGACATTTGAGAAATTTCCAGTTTCCGATTGTAGTTATTGCAAACAAAGCTACTATGAACATTCAAGTACAATCCTTCGTGAGGACCTGTTTTCATTTCTCTCGGGTATGTTACTTTTTTTTTTTTTCTTTTTAAATCGGGCATGCTACTTTTTAAAAATGAATTTAGGGGCACCTGGGTGGCTCAGTCAGCTAAGCGTCTGCCTTCGGCTCAGGTCATGATCCCAGAGTCCTGGGATCAAGCCCCGCATCGGGCTCCCTGCTCTGCGGGAAGCCTGCTTCTCCCTCTCCCACTCCCCCTGCTTGTGTTCCTTCTCTCGCTGTCTCTCTCTCTGTCAAATAAATAAATAAAATCTTTAAAAAAATAAATAGATAAAAATAAAAATAAAAATGAATTTAATGCAGCTCAGCTGCAACCAGTCGTCCATCCAGGCTCTTTACCAGGAGGCCTGGCAACAGTGGCTCTTATAACTTCTCTGCTTTCTCTGGCGTGCTTCCGATTGCTCAGGGTTCTTGTTCTCCTTGATCAAAACGGGCCAACGAAGCCCTTTCGTCTAGCTGAGGGTGGGAGTGTTAGCAGGCTTCAGTTTCACCCAGCATTGGGAGCCCGAGGGTTCCCGAGGTTTGGGACCCTCCTTGGTTCTACGGCATTTCCTTACCAGACGGATGGGGTAAAGGGTCATTCCCATCCCCCCTCCTGCTCCCCACCCCCCACCCCCATCCCGCTTCCAGCTGCTCTTTGCCCAGATAAAGATTAGCCCATCCTCCCTCCTTCCTCCACACACTCTGTCTGTGACTCTCCCGGTGTATCTGATTCATCACGCCCCTCCCTACCCTATACAAATACACCTGAGTGCGGACAGAGCCTCAGACTCGCTCCAGCTCCTTACCCTGCGCTCTCAGGTAAGGCTCTGCTGGCTGCAGACCGGGGACAGGAGAGGCTCTCTGTGCAAGTGTGTGGTGGGTCTGTGTGGCCGTGCTTTCTCTGGTGTGTGTGCATGTGTACTAAATTGGTATCCGTGCCTCTGTTTCTGCTTGTGTGGGTGCATACATCTGGGAGTGTTGGTCTGTGTCTCTCATGAGCACAGCACGGGTCTGTGTGCCGTGTGTCTGTGTATCTGCATATGTGCCTCCCCAGCCCCAGCACCTCCGCCATGCCAGGCAGAGAGGTCTCACCGAGCGCCGAGGGGGTCCCGGTGTGCAGGGTCCTTTTCAGAGGACCCTGCACGCCAGCTCCTGTCCTTCAAGCTCCTTGGCCTGAACTGAGGAGAGAAAGTCCAAGGCTCATCTTGTTTTTTCTAATTGAGGTTTAATTGACATAACATTATGTTAGTTTCAGGTGTACAGCAGTTTGTACTTTTTTAAAAAAAGATTTTATTTATCTGAGAGGGAGAGAGAGAGCGCACAAGCAGGGGGGTGGGGGAGGGAGAAGCAGACTCCCCGCTGAGCAAGGAGCCCGACGTGGGGCTCGATCCCAGGACCCTGGGATCACGACCCGAGCCGAAGGCAGATGCTTAACCGACTGAGCCACCCAGACGCCTCAGTTTGTACTTTGTTTTTTGTTTTTTTTTTAAGATTTTATTTATTTATTTGACAGAGAGAGAGAGAGACAGAGTGAGAGGGAACAACAGCAGGGGGAGATGGGAGAAGGAGAAGCAGGCTTCCCGCCGAGCAGGGAGCCCGATGCGGGACTCGATCGCAGGACCCTGGGATCATGAGCTGAGCCGAAGGCAGATGCTTAACCGACTGAGCCACCCAGGCGCCCCCCAGTTTGTACCTTGTGACACCCACTTTGCACCTCCACCCACCCTCACCCCCTCCACCCACTGGCCACCAACCACCAGTCAGTTTTCTGTGTCTATGAGGTTGGGGGCTTTTGAGGGGGTTTTTTGGATTTTTTTTGATTCCACATATAAGTGAGATCATATGGTATTTGTCTCTCTCTGACTTATTTCACTTAGCATAATGCCCTCAAGGTCCATCCAAGTTGTTGCAAATGGTAAAATTTCCTGCTTTTTGATGGCTGAGTAATAGAACACTGTATAGCAGGGGAGGCTCAGATGGTTAAACATCTGCCTTTGGCTCAGGTCATGATCCCAGGGTCCTGGGATCAAGTCCCATATGGGGCTCCCTACTCAGCGGGGAGCCTGCTTCTCCCTCTGCCTCTGCCTCTCTCTCTGTCTCTCATGAATAAATAAATAATATCTAAAAAAAATAGAACACTGTATACACGTACCATGTTTTCTTTGTCTATTCATCTATTGATGGACACTTAAGTTGCTTCCACTTAAGTGGAAGCAATGCTGCAATGAACCTGGGGGTGCACATATCTTTTCCAATTAGTGTCTTCGTTTTCTTTGAATAAACACCCAGAACTGGAATTTCTAGATCCTGTGGTAGTTCTAGTTTTAATTTTTTTTTTAAGATTTTACTTATTTATTTGAGAGAGAGAATGAGAGAGAGAGAGAGCACATGAGAGGGAGGAGGGTCAGAGGGAGAAGCAGACTCCCCGCCGAGCAGGGAGCCCGATGCGGGACTCGATCCCGGGACTCCAGGATCATGACCTGAGCCGAAGGCAGTCGCTTAACCAACTGAGCCACCCAGGCGCCCCTAGTTTTAATTTTTTGAGGAACCTCCATACTGTCTTCCATAGTGGCTGCCCCAATTCACATTTCTACCAACAGTACATGACGGTTTCCTTCTCTCCACATCCTCACCAACGCTCGTTATTTCTTATTTTTTTGATACTAGCCATTCTGACAGGTGTGAGGTGATCTTTCATTGGGGTTTTGATTTGCATTTCCCTGATAATGGGTGATGTTGAGCATCTTTTCACATACCTGTTGGCCATCCGTACATCTTCTTTGGAAAAACGTCCATTCAGATCTGCCCATTTTTTAACAGGCTTGGGTTTTTTCTCCTTCTTCCAACTTAACTAGCCTTAAGCTTTTCTTTATCACCCCCTTCCCTAACCCCAGGCTCATGGATCTCTTCCAGACTCAATACTCACTAGGGGAAGGCTCAGGGGTCAGGAAGGACCATGGGCATAGCTCAGAGGCTGATCTTAGCTGAACATTTGTGGTAGAAGTAGAAGCCAACAAAAATGGGTGACTCGAGAGGTACAAGGGGTTGGGGCTGTTGTATTAAGGGTGTGTGTGTGTGTGTGTGTGTGTGTATGAACATTTGTGCTTGCATGTTCAGCAACCACATGAGTACCAGAGCACCCTGATGTCAGGTATTTGGTCCTTTTGTCATATACTATAGTCTGACTTGGGGGTCAGAAGAAATAATGTATTGTGTGTGCACGAGGTCCATTCTGGGGTTGTGCCCTGGGACCTGTGTGTCAGCCCCAAGCAAGCCAGCCTTGGCACCAGAGCACATCAGCAGCTCCATCCAATGCGAGTACACCCGTTGCAGAATGGCAAACTGGCTCAGACCCCAAGCCTGCCACAACTTCCAACCCTGGTGGGAGGAGGTAGGAACAAGCAGCTAGGGCCCTGGAAGGCTTTCCATTCACTTGTGCTAAGTCCCCCAGAGGCCCTTACAACCCCATCCTGCTCTTCTCTGCTCTGGGTACACTGCTGTCTTCAAGCCTCCCTCTCCCACGTTTATGCCAGGTGTCTACACAGGGACAAGAATCTATAGGGACTGGGTACCATGGCCAGGCACATGGTAGGCACATGTGAATAAGTAACCTGACTGGCCTTGACCAAGTGGAATTGAGTTAACATGGGACTGGGAGTCTGGGGGTGGTTCTGGGGGTCAAGTGTGAGGGTGTGAGGTTCGGGGGCCAGTCCTGATACTTTTATGTCCCTGTCTACCCACCATGTGGGTGAACCCACTGTGTGCATTCAGCACCCATGCCTGGCACCTACTTCGTGCCCAGCTCCATACTGGGTACCAAGCTAAGCCAGAGGGAGCGCTTTTATCCCTTGAAGGGGCTGTATGTATACATCCCTGGGAAGGAAGAAGGAGAGATTGAGATTTAGATCACAGCCAACTAAACTTGACCTGTTGAACCACAGGTGGTCCTTTTGTCCCTCCCAGTGCTTGGCTGATACAGATGGATCCAGGTAAGTGCTGCAGCTGGAAGGCTGTGGGGTGAAGAAGGAGGGAGAGAGGTGCAGGCAGAGGTCATCAGCCGTATCTACTGCAGGCCAAGAACGTGTGTTTGTGTGAAGGTGGCAGAGGGTTCTAAAAGGAAAACAATCTCTTAGATTTTGTAGAACACTTGACAGTTTAGGAAACATGCTCATACATCCTTCATCTCACTAGGTCTTCACCCTCAAGAGTAAAACAGGGTGCTTCTCCTATCGTACCCATGAGGCCCAGGGAAATTAGAAGCCATGCTCAGGATGAGGCTGTGGAGATGTGGAGGGCCTGGAGCCCAGAACTCAGCTCTTGGCAGCTGTGCCCTTGGCTCCCCTCAAAAGGAACAAAAGACTATCCTGGCCCTCAAGAAATAGCAATCTCATCGAGCAGATGATTCCCACCAATGGAGCACTTCACAATGCCCAGGACCCCTCTGACTGGTTGTTGCCGAATGAGTGAGCCCACTGGACCCACCGTAGCAAGCGGAGCAGCAGGATGGCCCAGTATAAGCACGCTTTCTGTAGGAAGGCACACAGAACAGAGCAAGAAAGATGTCCAAGTGGCAAGAGACATGAGCAAAAAGCTAAGAGTTGGGACCAGAAGGTCATAAGCAGGAACCCACAAACAGCTGAGGGTCTGAGCAGAGATTGGGTGGGAAAAGTAGGTTTTGGGGGAGGGGGTGCATGGGGAGGCAGGGTAAGGACTGTCTGGAGGTGGAAGCAGAAGAATCAGGATTTGCCACCATGGAATGCCTCCCTTAACATCATGGAATTTGGCCAAGGTTGAGAGGGCAGACAGCCCACAGGCTGGGGATAAGAACCCACACTCCTTGACTTCGCCCCACCCTGGAGGACTCAGTCAGCTCTTGAGCAAACAGGGATGCACAACTGAGCTTTGTACTGACTTTCTTTTTTTAAAAGATTTTATTTATTTATTTCAGAGAGAGAGAATGAGAGAGAGCACATGAGAGGGGGGAGGGTCAGAGGGAGAAGCAGACCCCCCGCTGAGCAGGGAGCCTAATGCGGGACTTGATCCAGGGACTCCATCCAGGGACTCCAGGATCATGACCTGAGCCGAAGGCAGTCGCTTAACCAACTGAGCCACCCAGGCGCCCTGTACTGACTTTCAATATATCCGTATCCATTGTTGAGAGAAGCAATGATGGTCAGGCAAGTGACCAAGTCTGAAGAGCCTTTGAGGGGCTTGGCGGTGGGGATGGGGCAGGGTTTGGTGGCCACAAAATGGGGCCACAGGGACAGGACAGGTATCTCACTGCAGAACCAAATGACCAAAGCTACTTCTTTTTCTCCTTTCCTCTCCCACAGGTCCAAGGGTAGGAAAGCTCTCCAGCTGTCTCCATATCTCCTCCCCGCTGCCATGTCCTCCAGACTTCCAGGCCCCTTCCTTGACCTTCAGGGAGCAGCCATGACCTTCATGAAATGAAAAGTGTGGAGCAGGCTTGGCCATCAGCCCCATGGGCAGGCAGGCAGGGGCACCACAGTGCTCCTCCACCCCCTGCCAGCTGCAGCCTTCTCCTCGGCTCCTCTCCTGTTTTCCCATCTGTCTCTCCGGCTTCCTCACACTCCCTCCCTGTCTCAGCCTCTCTCCTGCTGCTTCCCCGCCTGTTCCATGCTTCTTTGCTTTCCTAGCTACCCCCACAGCCTCCCTGGATGGCTGGCTTGCTCCCAACCCCCAACCTCACTGCAGGACCCCAGTGACCTGCCTCTGCCAGAGAAGGGAGGCTGCCCACCCCCCTCCCCTCCTTGGCTCCCACCAGCAGACCCAGCTCCTAGGCCTGGAACTGGCCCCACCCCAAAGACAGTCGTAGAAGGAAACGCGGGCAGGGTGCGAAGTGGCTGTTCGCAGGCATCACTGAGCCTGGACGAGGAAGGGGCTGCTCTGAAATGGTCACAGGAAGGCCCCGAGCCCTGGAGCCTGCCTCTTCCTTTCCCATGCCAAGCCCAGAGGCAGAAGCCGTCTGGGGATAGGGGCATAGCCCCACCCCCGCTCCCGCAGGGCTCCAGGCCCCCAGTGCCCCAGCACCAGAAGCAAGGTGGTTGGTGTCTCTCTTCTCTTCCTTGGGCTTGTGGCAAGAGGCAAAGAAACTCCTCTGGCCTTGGGGCCTCAGGAATTGTTCCAGCAAAGACAGAAGGTTAAGCCACACTCTCCGGCCTCTTCTGGCTGAGGCAATAAAGTCTTGATTTTACTATTTTTATTCTTCCTGTTTCTTGAGTCTAGCACCTGCTCAGGGACAGGCGTGGGCTCACACACACTCCCACCGTCACACATACACAAGCACGCACATGCGCCAACATGTGTATATCTGCGTGCACAGCAGGCAGATGTGCGTACATCTGTGTACCCGTGCATGCGGTGGCACCCACCTGTGCACAGACAGGTAGAAATATTTGCATGCAAACGGAGCACACACCCGTGTACCCACCCACCCACCCACACACACACACACACACACACTCTATATAGAGAACATGTACATCCTCACCTTGCCACCTACTTTGGGTCTCCTCCCACCCTTTAGCTACCCTCCTCCTCCTCCTCCTCCTCCTCCTCCTCCTCCTCCTCCTCCTCCTCCTCCTCCTCCTCCTCCTCCTCCTTCTCCTCCTTGGCTCCTGCATCTCCCCTAACCCTGCCTCTTGTCTCCTCCTTGCTCCTGGCCCTCACTGAGCTCCTTTATAGCCGCCCCCAGCCCCACCCTCACTTGTGAGTAGTCAGCCTGCAGTTCCTAGCCTGGCAAAGTCTCGAATAACTCTGTAAGGGTTCCTGGGTGAGAAAAGGGAGAAGACGAGATAATTCTGCTCCTTAGTTACAGAAATAAACCAAGGTCCAGGAGTAGGAGTCATTTCTTGGCTCAAGGAATGGAAATCAATGAATCTAGGTTCTTCCCCTTTTGTCTACTCAGTGCTCTGGCTTCATCGCTTGCTGTCCCTGCCTCCCAGCCCTCCACCACCATCCCCTGCTAGTGCCTGGGAATCTAGAATCCTCTACAACAGAAGGTGGAGGGAAGGGGGAAGGAAAAGGAAAGTTGATCTCAGGCAAGACTGGCACTGACCTCTGACTCTAATACTGTTCATTTGGCTTTCCACAGGGACATGGCCATGGTGGTGGCCATCCCCCAGGACCCAGTGGGCACCCCCCTGGCCATGGTCCAGGGCATGGTTCTGGAGGGAAACCACCCCCCTGGCCATGACCCAGGGGATGGTTCTGGAGGGAAAAATCCCCCAGGGCCCTGTGGGCACTGCCCTGGTCCACCTCACTAAGGAAGCAGAAGAAAGAGGACACAAGAATGGAGAGCCTGAGTTGGGTTGCCCAGCTGACCTGGCATGGAGCCTGAAGCAGAATCTTCTCTTCCTAATAAACAGCCTCCCAGAGGCCCTATTTTACTCTTAAAGAGCCTATCTTCCTTCATATCCAACTTGGTACCCAGGGGCCCTGGTGGTCCCTGAGTTCCCTAATTATAAAAATGAGCACCTAGCCAGGCATTCTCAGAAGCTTGACTCAGTGGTGCCCTTAGCACATGGTTGTATAAGACCACCGCTCCTTTCCTTTTCACCTCTGCTCTCTCCCATCAAACAGCCTCAACTGTGTCCTCATCACTTTAACCCTATCACATACACCAAGACCTGATGGGCCTCCCAAGGTTCCATCTAGATGCCTCACTCTACACATCAAAAGCCTTCAATGGATCCCTACTGTCCAGATGTATTTCTCACCATTCCCTAAAAAGACACTGAACGTTCCAGCCTCCTTAACTTTGCTTATTTCACCACCACCACCACCATCCCTTCCCCACCTCCAGCCAGCTTCCCTCCCATATTGAAACTCCACCATCAATATGAAGCCTTCCCTAAAGTGCATTATGAAGAGAGAGGTCCTCTTCACTCTTCTCTGTAGCTTATATCAACCATCACATGGGCCTGACCACACCCTACCCAGTTGGCACCAGTTTATGGGCTGGCCTTTTATATTTCCAGCCAAACTGTAAGCTACTCAGACAGGCCCACCACTTCTACACCTACCTCTAGATTCTCCCACCTAGTGACCTAGGCCTTGCGTAGAGTGACATTTGCACACAGTGTAGGGATACCTATATCCTCAATGCTTGTAGGTTCTGACTCTCTCCCCAGCCCCATTCCTCAGCCATGGCATCTCCCTGCACATTCAGCCAGCATGCTTGCTGTGAAACCCTTTCCAACCAAATCCCACATCTGGAACCCTCTCCACTCCCCTACTCCCAGGCCTCTCACATCACCCACATCTATTCTAGCCCTCTACCTGGGCCTGTCCCAGGCCCATCACCCCCTCCCCTCCCTCATAGCCATTCCCTGATGGTGGAGCAGCAAGTGTCTTAAAGTGAGTGGCTATTGGGTACCTCCGAGGCTGAAGTGGGGTGATTATAAGAAAAAGAGCTGCGAATTCTCTCTTCTCCCTCTCCCCCACGCCGCATACTCCACACTTAAATAACAGAAACCAGGCTCCAGGTCTGAGGGGTGCAAACCCAGGTCCAGGTCCAGACAAATGTGAAGACGGACCCAACCTGAACAGTGCCTGGTCCCATTGGGGAGGAGGGGGTTGCTGAGCAAAGCCGAGAGAAATGTGGGACTTAAGTCGCCCGACCTCTCAACCCTTTGGCTTCCTGCACAGTGAAGTGCGGGTGTGGGAGTTTCTCCCTCTTTCCGGCTGGAAGAGTGCGTTTTAAGTAGTGATGCTCTCTGTACGGTGCCTGGAGTCGCGCTTCCTGGTCCCTTACGGGAAGATCGATGTCCCCCTGGGAACGGCCAATGTGCGGACTACAGCCAGCCGGCCGGACTCCTAACAGCAGCTCTCAGACCTGGCCTGGGTAGAGGGGCCCACCACTACCGGCCCCGGGGTCTTAAAGACAGCAAGTCTCCAGCGCTAGACAGCCGCGCCGCAAGAAGCCTCTGTCCCCGCCCCCCCGGTGCCGCGCCCATTGGCTGGGCTTCTTGTTGGCCCCGCCCAGCGATCTGTCCGACTGGCGCTGACGCATGCGCGGGAGCCCGCCGCCGCCACGGCTTCAGCACCAGCGCCCGGACAGCGGTGCCGCCCACGGGCATGGACGCCGGCAGCGGCAGCTGCAGCAGCGGTCCGGCTCCCGGCCTGGGTCCGGAAGGGGAGCAGCGGCCCAAGGGGGAGACTTTGGCCCCAGACGGCAGCTCCCCGGACAGGTAGGACGGACCTCTCCGCAGACCCAGCTCGCAGACCTTCCCAGCACCCCCGCCCCAGGTATCCCGGTAGCCGCCATATGTCTCCCTCATTCATTCCTCAGCCCCTCCCAGAGCCCCTAACAGCGCCTCGGAGCTACCGGCCCTCTGGCCACGCCCTCATTCTGCTGGGTCAATTTTCTCCTCCCTGATACCCCCTACTGTCAGTCCCCATCGCCCTCACTGCCCGAATACCTGCCCCATCCACTGTTCCTACCTTACCTCTAGGGCCGGGGATTCCTCCGACCCTTCGGCCTCCTGAGCCCCTCCCTCTAGGCCCTGCCCCCGCATCTTCTTAGTAAGCCCCAAGCCCGCGGAGACCTCAGTCTGGGTTCCAGCATGTCAGTGTGCTTGAGGGTGCGCATGTGGCATAGACGGGAGGATCCCCCAGGTGTGTGTCGTGGGGAGGGCAGACAGTCGCCGCCACGCCAGGAACTGTCTCTGTCCATCACCATCAGTCTCCAGTCTGCCTCCATAGCTGGCTGCACACGTGTCGGCTTGAGTCCCCACGTGTGGCGACTACCAGCACACTCGCTGGAGGCGCAAGGGTGGGCAGGCTCTGAGGCTCAGGCTGCGGTCAGTACCATCCCTGAAGGAGTCCCAGGCTGGCAGGACAAGAGGAGCACCTTCTCACTGAGGGCCCAGATCTCAGTACCTCTCCTCCACCTTCCTCCACCATATGTGTGAGGGAACAGCCCAGCCAGGTAGCAATATGGCGCAATTTCTGTGCCCTGCCTGGTCTGCCACCCTCAGAATCCCTCCTCTGACATGACACTGCCTCTCTCTCTCCTGCCTGGACTAAAATAAGGCATTCTCTGGGGGCAAAAAGCAGAGGTGGACATACACTGCCCCAGTTAAAATGTATGTTCTGCACCTCAGAGCAAAGAGGAGGCCCCACAAGTAGAGAAAAATGTTTTCTTCCCTTTACTGTTAACACATCAGCCTGGATAGATTTAGCCACCTTTCACTCTGAAAGGCACAGACCTTTCTTCAAGGGAGTGAGACACAGGATGGATGTGTTCCCTGGACCAGGGAGCTGCCTGGGACTATTGCCTGACCAAAGAGCCAAGGATGGACAGAGCAGGGACAGGACAGGCCAGGGTGGGGACCTGGGGCCAGGGGTATCCCTAGAAGGGGCTGGAGAGTCATTTGCTGCCTTGGATATTTCATCAAGGATAAGCCTTGTCTGGTCTGATCACTTCCCCTGCACATGGGGGTCATTCTTGGGCACAGGAACCACTTGTTCTCTTTCAGCAACTCCTTAGGACCTCTGGCCTCTCTCTGCATTTCTCCAGAGACCCTGCACACTAATCAGGCAAAGGGACACAGTTCAATTCAAGAAACACAAATATGTTCCTGCTGAGCTAAGTTGTACTCTGGAGTTAAGATACGCAGCAAATAAAACAGTGTGCTGTTTGCATGTAAGCACACCCATGGTCCTTTACTAATTCATTGACTCCAGAGCAATTTGAAATAGTTCATTCACTGTGTTTTTAAAATTACCTTTTTATTTTCCTAGCGGCATGAACTTCTCCCTCATCTGCCTTGGCCACTCTGCAGGATCACATGGATGGCCATATGGCTATGTGTCTGTGGGCCTGGTGGTGCCGTTAATGCACATATACATTCACCTCTTATGATTCTCCCAAGTGGGGGCTGTGGGGGGGGGGCTGTCAGCCAGGCCCTGGCTGCTTTAGCTTTGGCCTCTTGAGGAAGCCCTGTGTCACCACTTTCCATCCCCCTGCCTGCCTGGCCCAGTCACTTGGGTTACAGGCCAGCCTAGGAGGTTGCTCACCCTTGTCAGAGCCATGGAACTGAGGGGGTGAGAATGAATGCCTCTTGGGGCGGCAAGGCCAGGGGTGTTTAACCTGTATTACTACTAGGTCTCTGGAAAACCGAGGGCAGCGGGGCCTGGCAGGAGAAAGCTTTTATTCTCAGAAGAGGTTGGCTCTTCTCCTCGGGAGGGTTGAGACCAAGGCCCAGTTCTATAGCTAGAATGTGAAGGATTTCAAATTCTGCCACATTGACAATGATGGGCACTGTCAAGAAGGATGAGATTTGGGAGCAGCTGATCGTAGGTCTCTGGAGAGGGATAAGAGGGGTTGAGAAGAAAGGGCTGGGGCCAGGGAGACCCCAGCAGAAGCAAACAAACAGTAGAGGCTGGAATCCCCCTGGAACAGAAGCCAGCTCAAGGGCGCCTGGGTGGCTCAGTTGGTTAAGCAACTGCCTTCGGCTCAGGTCATGATCCTGGAGTCCCAGGATCAAGTCCCACATCGGGCTTTCTGCTCGGCGGGGAGTCTGCTTCGTCCTCTGACCCTATCCCCTCTCAGGTGTTCTCTCTCTCTCATTCTCTCTCTCTCAAATAAATAAATAAAATCTTAAAAAAAAAAAAAGAAGCCAGCTCAAGAACAGAGCAGGCATATGAGCTTTGGCAGACTGGTTAAGGGGAATTACTCCCTTTCTCCTCCAGCACCCCCATAGTGCTAGCTACCCTTAATGGAAAAAAAAAACAAACAAAAACATTCCAAGTGGGGCAGGGGGAGCCTGGCTCTAGGAAAAGCTCAGTACTCAGTGAGTGCTCTAAGGCCATGGGCAGCTGGACTAGACACCCTGGCTGCCCCACCCTCCTGAGCCCTGGAATGCAGGCTTTGCTCTAAGGAGGGAGACCAAGGGGCACCTGGCTGGCTCAGTCAGTGGAACACGTGACTCTTGATCTTGGGGTTGTGAGTTTGAGCCCCACATTGAGTGTAGAGATTACTTTAAAAAAAAAATCTTGGGGCACCTGGGTGCCTGAGTCAGTTAAACATGCGACTCTTGATCTCATCTCGGGTCTTGATCTCAGGGTCATGAGTTCAAGGCCCATCTTGGGCTCTATACTGGGCATGGGGAGCCTGCTTAAAAAATAAAAAATTAAAATTAAAAAATTAAGTCTTGGGACTCCTGTGTGGCTCAGTTAAGCATCCAAGTCTTGATTTCGGCTCAGGTCATGATCTCAAGGTTATGAGATCAAGCCCTACATGGGGCTCAGCACTGGGTGTGGAGCCTGCTTAAGATTCCCTCTCTCCCTCTGCCTCTGTCCCTCTCTCCCCATGATGCACACGCGCTCTCTCTTTCTCAAAAAAATAAAATATAAAATAAAATCTTTAAAAAATAATAAATTAAGGGGAGACCAAGACTAATTGGTCATTTTCATGCCTTCAGGATAACCCAGACCAAGAGTGGTGCCCAACATGTGATAGGAGCTCAAAAGAGACCTGCAAGGGGCACCTGGGTGGCTCAGTCAGTTAAGCATCTGCCTTTGGCTCAGGTCATGATTCCCAGGGTCCTGGGATCGAGGTCTGCATCAGGCTCCTTGCTCCGTGGGGAGCCTGCTTCTCCCTCTGCCTGCCTCTCTCTCTGTCAAATAAATAAATAAAATCTTAAAAAAAAAAAAAAAGACCTGCAGAATAAAAACTTTAAAGAAGTAAATGTCAACACTTATGCACATAAACCCAGGCCATTTATCCAGCTTCAGATGACAGAGCTGGGAGCCCACCTCCAGTGCTCCCCCATTTTGCCCTCGGCATGAAAGTCGTGCTTTCCCAGACTGCTATGCCAGCCAGCCATCCTTCCATGAGGAGGAGGAAGAGCTTGCCTCTTCTTCCCAGTTCCTCTACTTAGTCTCTGGGCAGAACCCAGCATCCCTGGGCAATGTCTGCTTGTCACCAGGGCCAGGACTCTGGCCTCTCCCCGCTGTGGGAGTGCAGCAGGCGGCGCTGAAAGCCAGGGTTGGCTCGGCGTAAACCACACAGCTACACAAGTTCTGGCAGGCCAGGTGAGTCCGGTGAATGCGGGGAGGAGACAGGGCTCTGCCAGGGCTTCCCAGCCAAGAACCTCTCTGGGAACACCCCATAGCCATCTACTCCTGTCCCAAGTCTGATGGTCCTGCCTCCCCCTGCACCCAGGAAGTGGGGCTGGGTCCATGTACTGAGTACGGCCCTCATGAGTAATTTTTTTAAAAATATTTCATTTATTTATTTGAGAGAGAGAGACAGAGATAGCAAGAGAGAGCATGAGTGGGGAGGAGAGGGAGAAGCAGGCTCCCCGATGAGCAGGGAGCCTGATGCGGGACTTGATCCCAGGACCCCAGGATCATGACCTGAGCCGAAGGCAGATGCTTAACCAACCGAGCCACCCAGGCACCCCCATCATGAGTAATTTTGAAAGAAGAATCTATTGCTGACTCCGTCTTGTTAAGTTCTTTGGGGGTCCCAACTCCCTCTCCCAACTGTGCACACTCTTGCAAAGCAAACCTTCTGCCCCATGGCCCAAGGGCGGTGGAAGGGCAGCACTTGACTCTGCCAAACCTTCCCCAACTACCCCCACCCCTGTCAAAGTTGGGCCTTCTTCCAGGAAGCCCTCTGTGACTTCCTCTCTCACAGCACTCAATATGTTGGACTCTTGTCAACGTCTCCCACCTACTATGAATGCCTAGAAGACAAAGATGGGCCTTATTCATCTGAGCACCACCATTAGCAGCTTGTCTAGGGCTCAGTATTCACTCAACAAACATCCCTGGGACTCTTCTGAGTGCAAGGCACTGTTCAAGGCCCTCGGGCTACAGAGATGAACAAAGGCACAAGACCCTGCTCTCCCAGAGCTCACATTCCATAGGAGAGGCAGGCAAGAAACATGACAACTGTATAATGTCCGGTTGCGGCAAATGCTGTGAATAAACATAAAGCAGGGTAGGGGGATAGAGAGCTGGCAGGTAGTTATTTAGAAAGGGTAGTCAGGGAAGGCTTCTCTAAGAAGGTAATAGTTGAACTGAGACTAAAGGGAGGCTGTGAGCCATGCAGTTATCTTGGGGAAGAGATCCCAAGCTGAGGGAGGAGAAAGTTCAAAGGCTCTAAGGTGGGAATAAGATTGCAGTAGGTGCTCAATGACTGTCTGCCAAGAGAATAAACAGGTGGCTGCAGCAGAAAGAGCACAGGACTGGGGCTCCTGGGTGGCTCGGTTGGTTAAGCATCTGCCTTCAGCTCAGGTCATGATCCCAGGGTTCTGGGATCCAGCCCCACATTGGGCTCCCTGCTTGACAGCGAGCCTGCTTCTCCCTCTCCCACACCCTCTGCTTGTGTTCTCTCTCTCTCTGTCTCTCCCTCTATCAAATAAATAAATAAAATCTTTAAAAAAATAAATAAATAAAATAAAATAAAATCTTAAGGGGCACCTGGGTGGCTCAGTCAGTTAAGCATCTGCCTTCAGCTCAGGTCATGATCCCAGGGTCCTGGGATCCAGCCCTGCATCAGGCTCCTTGCTCAGTGGGGAGCCTGCTTCTCCCTCTGCCTGCCGCTCCCCCTGCTTGTGCTCTCTCTCTCTGTTTCTCTCTCTCTCAAACAAATAAATAAAATCAGAAAGAAGAAAGAAAGGAAGGAAGGAAGGAAGGAAGAAAGAAAGAAAGAAAGAAAGAAAGAAAGAAAGAAAGAAAGAAAGAAAGAAAGAAAGAAAGAAAGAAAGAAAGAGAGAAAGACTGCAGGACTGCAAGTCAGAATGGGTTTAAGGCCCAGCTCTTCTTATCTCCCTGAACCTATTTTCAAATATAGAACAAGGAAAGTATTTCCCCTGTAGGGTTTTGTGAGAAGTACACAAGATCATACACGTAAAAGCACAGTGTCTGGCACGTAGCAGGCTGCCAATAATGTTTTTTGAGTGCATGCACAGGTGAGTGAATGAGACAGGCTACCCAAGAGGTAGGATGGGGATGGACAGCTAGAGGCTGCACCCTCTTCACCTCTCCCCCAGGACTAATAAGAACAACCCCAAGCCTCCGTCTCCTTGTCTCAGACTACTGAACAATGCTGGGGCATGGGGTAGCCCAACACCATTCCCCACCCCCAACACCCTTGTCTCCTCTCTCCCCAGGTCCCAGAGCAAGGCCCCTGAGGCAATCCCAGAGAAAAGCTGCTGCCCCCACAGAGGCCCCTTGGAAGACCCTTCCAGTTCTTCAGGACCCCCACCAGCAACTTCCACCCTCCAGCCTGTGGGCGCATCCAGCCCCTTGGCCCCTGCACACTTCACCTATCCCCGGGCACCACAGGAATACCGGGGGGACAGTTCCCTGCCAGGGCTTGGGGACCGGGCAGCTCTGTGCTCCCATGGCTCTAGCCTCAGCCCTTCTCCAGCCCCCTCACAGCGAGATGGGGCCTGGAAGCCACCATCTGTGCAGCACCCTGTGGCCAGTGTCAGGTAAGGAAGGGTCCAGCAGCCTGCAAGCTTCCGTTGGAAGATGGGGCAGGGCTTAAAAGTGGGGTGAGCCCCCAGGCTCTGGACTCCTTCATTAAGAGGCAGCCCAGGATGTCCCCTGCCTCTGATGGAGGAGGCAGCCTGGATGGAGGAGGAAGTAAGGGTTGGAGCTTGGGAGTAGAACAGCCTGAAAGGGCTAATACCATCTTGCCCTGTCCCCACACCCTACGTCCCACCCTACAAGATGGCTCTGACAAGCAAGTGTCTTTTCTTCTCTTCCACAGGCAGGAACGGACCTTCCGGATGCCAAAGAGGTAGGCCTGGGCCTCTGGCCCCCTAGGGGTGACTAGGTTGGTGCCGAGTCTGGCCCTACCACCCCTTCCTGGTGACTCCTAAGCTCACTGCGCCCTGCTACCACACCCAACACCAGTTCCAGTGGCTTCTCTTCCTCTTTCCCAGCTATTCCCAGCTGATCGCCGACTGGCCAGTGGCTGTGCTCCTGCTGTGTCTGGCTGTCACCCTCCTCTGCACCCTGGCTGCCCTGCTGGGGGACCAGCTGCCCGACTTCTCCAAGCCCTTGCTGGTAAGAGGCTAAGGGGAGGGACAGGGATGCCCAGACTGGCCACCTCATCTCAGTCTGGGGCAGAAAGTTGGAGCAACCCAGCTGGGGGTGGGATGGCAGTGGTGGGCTCTTGACCCCCAGAGTGAGTTGGGGAGATGGCACAGAGGTGATACTCTCGTCCAATAATCCAGAAAGGCAGGCTGGCCTTCCCCGCTCCAAGGACCCAAAGGGGCAGAGCCAAGAAGGGCCAGAAGGAGCACTTCTCCTTCTGCCCGCCTGATCTTCTCTGTTCCCCTCCCTGCAGGGCTTTGAGCCTCGAGACACGGACATTGGGCGCAAGCTAGTGGTCTGGAGAACACTGCAAGCCCTCACGGGCCCCAGGAAGCTGCTTTCTCTTTCCCCAGACCTTGAACAGAACAGGTAGTGGGTTTCCATCTTTCCACTCTTGAAGGGAATGGGGGAAAGAGAGAGGGCATTGGGTGACCTCCCCAAATGCAGGTCAGGGGGACTTGCTGGGGTCTGCTGGGAAGTGGTGTCTGGCCTCCTCCGAGCCCCCACCCCTTGATGGTGCCTGGCATAGATTTTTCTCTTTACCTCAGCTCAAACGCCCACACTACTCTGAGCCCCACACCCTGGAGCAGTGCCCAGGAGGGCTTAGTCCGGCCTCGAAGGATGGTGGAGCCCCAGGAGGACAGAGGGCCGGAGAGCTTCTTCTGTGGCCCGCCTGGTAAGCAGCAACCTGGCCAGTTCCTGCCTTTAATGGTAGTCCCCATCATGCCTACTACAACAGGAGGGCGCAGGAGAACAAATCAGGGCAGACAGAAAGGAAGGAGGCCGGCTGGCCACGTTCAAGCCAAGGAAGTTGGGTTACAGTTGGGAGGCTGAGGTAGGACTCAGGTGCTCCAGCCACACAAAGTCAGGCTGGGTGGGGGCGGCGGGACACCGGATCAGGCAGCCAGGCACAGGTCTCAGACTCTTGAGAATCTGAACCTCATATGGTCCTGGGTAAGCGTCTTCCCTCCAGTGGGCCCAGGACCTGATGCCAAAGAGCTGAACTCTGGGGTGTGTGTTGCAGAGAAGAGCTATGCACAGCTGGTGTTCATGTCCACCTCAGCGGGCAGCCTGTGGAACCTGCACGCCATCCATTCCATGTGTCGCATGGAACAGGACCAGGTGAACCGACTGGGGAGGTGCCAGGGGTTGGGAGGTTGGGGGTGGGGGGGTGGACCAGGAACATGAGGGACCTAATCCCCAGGAAATACAGCTAAGCCAGGACTGCCAGGGTGGACTGAGGAAGAGTACTCCTTGCTTAGAAAAGTATTTGAACCCCTGTTGAAAGGTTCCAGATTGGGGTGGGGAAAGAAGAGTCAGCTGTTTTTAGAAAAGCCAAACACAGCCAAGACTACAGAGACTATGCAGAGCCTGGGGATTTTCAAAAGGTCCTGAAAAGGAGTCTCAAGAGCTGTTGAGCAGGCCCCAGCCCAAGGACCCCACCTCCATCAACCCAAGCAGTGCCAATCCAATCATGCTAATTGGAGAGCCATATACCATAACATCTGAAGAAAGGTTTGCTGCTAAAAACAGTGTAAACACCACTGAGTAGCCCAAGGCACTCCACACAAGTGTATCTCAAGTACCAAAAGACACTGGTTAGGAACATGTGCCCTGGAGTCAGATTCCTGAATTCAAGGCCTGTTTCTTTCTTTCTTTCTTTCTTCCTTTCTTCCTTCCTTCCTTCCTTCCTTCCTTTCTTTCTTTCTTTCTTTCTTTCTTTCTTTCTTTCTTTCTTTCTTTCTTTCTTTTAAGATTTTATTTATTTTTTATCTGAGAGAGAGACAGCAGGGGGAGGAGCAGAAGGAGAGGGACAAGGAGACTCCACGCTGAGCACAGAGCCCCACATGGGGCTGCATCCCATTATCCCGAGATAACAGCCTGAGCCAAAATCAAGAGTTGGGCACTCAGCCAAATGAATCACCCAGGTGCCGCAAGGCCAGTTCTAATACTCCCTAGCTGTGTGACTTGCAGGCACCTTTCTAAACTTCTCAGTGCCTCAGGCTTTGTATATAGAAAATGGGGCAAATAATAGTACTTTTCTCATAAGGATGTTGTGACAATTAAACAAGATAGAATTTGCCGTAAAGACTGGCAATAGAAATCTCTCAATAAATGTTGCTGTTGTCACCATGATCTCAGGCCCAAGGCCATACCGCCAGTTGGTAGCAAAACAGGGCCTCGGATCCCCAGGCCAGTGCCCTCCAGAGCTACACCAGCTGTTGTGATGTGTCATGTCAACAGCAGGTGGGAGAGAAAAGGAGGCATGAGGTCTGAAAAAGAAATAGCCCTGTCCCGAAGACGGTTTAAGCAGCCCAGTGGACAGAGGTAGGGGGCTAAGGTTTGGCACTGACGCTGACGCTGGAATGTTTTGGTCCCCACTTTTCCCACTGCTGGCTTCCAGTTCCCCGGACCCTTGACCCATCTGTGGCCGACACTGCCCCTTCCACTCCCAGCTGAGGCAGGGCAGAACTGGGGTGGGTGCTGCAGGGGCCCTTAGGGCAGGACCTCTCAGGCTGAGGCCTCGGGAAGCATTCCTGCGCCACCCCCCACCCCCCCTTTGGTGGAGTCAAGACGTGGCCAGGAACCAAATGCAGATCTGAGACAAGCCTCGGCTGCTGGGCTGTCAGGATACCTCTCCGCCTCCGCCCTCGAGCCTGACGGGAGGTGAGAGGGCCCTGGACAGGGCCCGGGGAACCTGGGCCCCCGCCTTGCCCCTGAGCTCTCTCCCGCCCTGTGTGCCGTACAGATCCGCTCCCATAGCCACTTTGGGGCTCTGTGCCAGCGTACGGAAGCCAACAGGTGCTGCCCCAGCTGGTCCCTGGGCAACTACGTGGCCGTGCTCTCCAACCGCTCCTCCTGCCTGGACACTACTCAAGCCGATGCAGCCCGAACGCTGGCCCTTCTGCGGGCCTGCGCCATCTACTACCACCGCGGTGCCCTGGTGCCCTCCTGTCTGGGCCCCGGGCAGGACAAGCCCGCGCACTGCGCCCAGGTTCCCACCAAGTGCTTCCGGAGCAGCGCCGTCTACCAACTCCTCCACTTCGTGCTGGACAGGGACTTTCTGAGTCCCCAGACTGCTGACTACCAGGTGCCCTCCCTCAAGTACAGCCTGCTCTTCCTGCCCACTCCAAAGGGGGCCCCCATGATGGGCATCTACCTGGACCGCCTCGCCACGCCCTGGGGGCTCTCTGACAACTACACATCCATCACTGGCATGGACCTGGGCCTCAAGCAGGAGCTGCTGAGGCACTACCTGGCCCAGGACACCGTGTACCCCTTGCTGGCCCTGGCTGCCATCTTCCTCGGCATCGCCCTCTACCTGCGTTCCCTCTTCCTCACCCTCATGGTGCTGCTGGGGGTGCTGGGCTCCCTGCTGGTCGCCTTCTTTCTTTACCGAGTGGCCTTCCGCATGGCCTACTTCCCGTTCGTCAATCTGGCAGCCTTCGTCCTGCTCAGCAGCGTCTGCGCCAACCACACCCTCATCTTCTTCGACCTGTGGCGCCTCAGCAAGAGCCAGCTGCCGTCGGCGGGGCTGGCACAGCGCGTGGGCCGCACCATGCACCACTTCGGCTACCTGCTGCTGGTCTCGGGCCTAACCACAGCCGCCGCCTTCTATGCCAGCTACCTGAGCCGCCTGCCGGCCGTGCGCTGCTTCGCCCTCTACCTGGGCACGGCCGTGCTGGCGCACCTGGCGCTCACGCTGGCCTGGCTGCCCTCCTCCGCCGTGCTCCACGAGCGCTACCTGGCGCGCGGCTGTGCGGCCCGGGCGCAGGGCCCGCGGGGCGGCAGTGCGCCCCGGCGACTGGCGCTGGCCCTGCACCGGCGGCTCCGCGGCCTGCGCAGGGCGGCGGCCGGCACCTCGCGCCTGCTCTTCCAGCGCCTCCTGCCCTGTGGGGTCATCAAGTTCCGCTACATCTGGATCTGCTGGTTCGCCGCGCTGGCGGCCGGGGGCGCCTACATCGCGGGCGTCAGCCCCCGCCTGCGGCTGCCCACCCTGCCGCCGGCGCGCGGCCAGGTCTTCCGGCCTAGCCACCCCTTCGAGCGCTTCGACGCCGAGTACCGCCAGCAGTTCCTGTTCGAGCGGCTGCCTCAGGGCGAGGGCGGCCACATGCCCGTGGTTTTGGTGTGGGGCATCCTGCCCGTGGACACCGGCGACCCGCTGGACCCCCGCAGCGACAGCTCGCTGGTGAGCGACCCCGCCTTCTCGGCCGGTGGTCCCGAGGCCCAGCGCTGGCTGCTGGCCCTCTGCCACGGAGCGCGGAATCAGAGCTTCTTTGGAGCCCAGCCGGAGGGCTGGCCCACACTGTGCTTCGTGGAGGCCCTCCAGCGCTGGGTGCAGAGCCCCGCTTGTGGCCGCCTGGGGCCGGGCCTCTGCTGTGGCCACGCAGGTTTCCCTTGGGCACCGCAGCTTTTCCTGCACTGCCTCAAGATGATGGCTCTGGAGCAAGGCCCCAACAGCACCCGCGACCTAGGACCCCGCTTCAATGCCCACGGCAGCCTGGCCGCCCTGGTTCTGCAGTTCCAGACCAACTTCCAGCATAGTCCGGACTACAGCCAGGCCCACCGCTTCTACACTGAGGTCAGCCACTGGCTGGCGGCCGAGCTGGGCCGGGCACCCGCCGGCCTGCACCGGGGCTGGTTTACCAGCCATCTGGAGCTCTACAGCCTGCAGCACAGCCTGAGCACAGAACCTGCTGTGGTGCTGGGCCTGGCGCTGGCGCTGGCCTTTGCCACGCTGCTGCTGGGCACCTGGAACGTTCCGCTCAGCCTGTTCTCCGTGGCGGCTGTGGCGGGCACCGTCCTGCTCACCGTGGGCCTGCTGGTTCTCCTTGAATGGCAGCTCAACACTGCCGAAGCCCTCTTTCTCTCCGCCTCTGTGGGCCTCTCGGTGGACTTCACCGTCAACTACTGTATCTCCTATCACCTGTGCCCACACCCTGACCGCCTGAGCCGCGTGGCCTTCTCCCTGCGCCAGACCAGCTGTGCCACGGCAGTGGGCGCCGCGGCCCTGTTCGCCGCCGGTGTGCTCATGCTCCCCGCCACAGTGCTGCTCTACCGCAAGCTGGGCATCGTCCTGCTGATGGTCAAGTGTGTCAGCTGTGGCTTTGCCAGCTTCTTCTTCCAATCTCTGTGCTGCTTCTTTGGGCCAGAGAAGAACTGTGGGCAGATCCTCTGGCCTTGTGCTCACCTGCCGTGGGACGCTGGAACCGGGGAGCCAAGTGCGGAGAAGGCAGGCCGCCCACGGGCAGGGCCGGTGGGAGGGGCGCCCGGATCCTGCTCGGAACAGTACGAGCTCCAGCCCCTGGCACGGCGCCGGAGCCCCAGCTTTGACACCAGCACGGCCACGAGCAAACTGTCCCACCGGCCCTCAGTGCTCTCTGAGGATCTCCAGCTGCACGATGGCCCCTGCTTCTCCCGGCCCGCACCGGCCCCTGCGTCCCCGCGGGAGCTGTTCCTGGACCACCAGGCCGTCTTCAGCCAGTGCCCAGCCCTGCAGACCTCGTCCCCCTATAAGCAGGCCGGCCGCAGCCCCAAGACCCAAGGCAGGCAGGACTCCCCAGGGCAGAAGGCTGAGCCTGTGCAGGCCTTACCAGAAGCCCCTGCCCACGCTCCCAAAGCCAGGGCTGTGGAGCCTCCCGATTGCCTCTCCTCCTCAGCCAGCACCCTGGAGGGGCTCAGCGTCTCTGATGAGACGTGCCTGAGCGCCTCGGAGCCCAGTGCCCGAGTACCAGATTCTGCGGGTGCCTCCCCAGACGACCTGGACGAAACTGTGCCAACAGTACCCGAGCGGGGCCAGCTGAACGGGAAGCGGGACACCCTGTGGCTGGCACTGAGGGAGACGGCGTACGATCCATCACTGCCTGCCTCCCACCAGAGCAGCTCATCCTGGAAGGGCCGTGGGGCCCCGGGGGATGGCAGCCCCGTGGTGCTGCCCAACAGCCAGCCAGACCTGCCAGATGTTTGGCTCCGCAGGCCCAGCACCCACACTTCCGGCTACAGTAGCTGAGGGAGGCCCGGGGAGGCCGGACTAGGGTGCAGAGCCTGCCGGAGGTGATGAGGCAGCCCCAGATGGAGCCTGATGGTGTCTCCCCACCTCAGCATGGAGAGGTTTCACCGCCCAGCTGTGGATTTTAAACCCTGCCACATGTGTCGGCCTTGGTCCAGGCTGCCGCTTACTCCCCACATCTGGAGGATTCAGTGGGACGGATCTTTGGAGTGAAAGGTCACAAGCTCATGTCCTGTGACTTGCTGAGCTCTCGTCTGCCCCGTGTAGTGCCAACCAGGACCTCTGGAAGAGGGAAGGCCAGATATGTAGCCCCAGGTATCAGGGGGAGGCTGACCTGGCCCCCATGCTAAGTGGGCGTGAGAGGCCCAGTCCTTGGGACCCTGCATGGCGCCTCACCAACCAAAAGAGCCCTGGGGAACCTCAGCAGCCTCCGGGACCTCACACCTTTCAGGGGCTCTTTATCAGGACACTTCCTTCTCTTTGGGGAGTTTCTCTGGACCAGAATTAGGCTGAGGCCTCTTTCCTGAATGGTGCTACACCCTCATACTCCCCAGTCTGACCAGCAATTTGTCAAGGCTGGGCAAAGATGGCTGCTGGGAACGAAGCAGGGGGAGGAGGGCTGGTCGGTCCCAGAGTGTCTCTAAACCGCAGGATGGTCCCTCGTGGGGAACTGCTCTGGCACAGAAAGAGTGCTCTCCCCTGTAAACAAACAATAAGAACCCTTTACATCCTGCATCTCTTCCTTTACACAATACTTAACTTGCATACCCATGTCTCCCTGGAATCTCACCGTTTCACTCTGGGGTAGCCTGCAATTAGCCAGGTCCTTTTGCCCCCTGATTTATAGGTAAAGTCATTGAGAATAAGTAAGGTTAAGTGACTGACCCACAGTCACAGAGCTCATAAGTGTGGGAGCGGGCTTCCTGGCTCACTCCACCACTAGAACTCCCACTCTCCTGGCTACATGCCCCAGGGCATTGGCCTGTGGCTAACTTGCTGGTTCACCTTGCAGGTGTCTCTGAGGACACTCCCATCCTTCCCGTCTTCAGACCTCCATCTCCAGACAGAGCAATACTCTGAGCAAGCCCGCAGTTGCTCCAGCCCTGTGCTTCCCTCCAGATCCACTGAGAACCTACCAGCTCTGAGGCATCGTGGCTGAGCCAATTCCCAGGCTCAGGGGCATGCTTCTTCCATGGCCACAGTGTGTGGAGAACCCCTGCCAGGAGAGGCACAGAGGGCAGTAGAGAATTCAGCTAAGGCGGGAACTCAGGCCGGCCCTTTTTGGGAGTGTGTGAGTCCAAAATTGTTCCCCAGGTCAGGGTCCCCAGCTTCCTATGGACAAGTCTGTCTGGGGGCACTCAGGAGACCAAAAGGTGACTCCCTGTCCCCAAAGCAAAGAGTGTCTCTGCAAGGTTTTGTGCCATGTGAGAGCTCCTGGCCCTTGGAGCAAATTTACTTGAATACTTACTCTCATGTGGAACCACAATGAGACAGAAGCATGGAAGGGAAATTGAACATCTGCCTTCGAGGAGCTCACGTGCTAGCTGGGGGAGCAGCTCGCACGCATAAGCAGGCACGGATGGGTCACTGATGGCGCCACGACTGTCACCATTCATACTGCTAGAGGTCAAGTACCCAAGATCAGGTAACCAGGAAGGCTTCCCAGAGGGGAGACAACTTGAGCTGGGCTTCAGAAGTCCAAGTATCTCAGACTGGAAGGGACCTTAATGACCATTTATTCCATCAGTTTTCAAACTTTGTAGTCTCAGGATCCTTTTTTCAAAGAATCCTTGTGTGAAAACACAGTATGTAAAACAGATAAAAAGCAGCTACTCTGGTGGGTGCTGAGTGGGGGGTGTACAGAGTCAGCTCAGCCTCCCTTTCTACTGTGTCTCTCGGGGCCCCCTCCAGCTCCTGGCAGCTCCACAGAATGTGGTATGAAAACCACTGATCCAGGCCGTTTTACAGATGAGTATCACAGAGTGGGATGGATTCTTCTAGGGCCAGACAGACAGCCTGTGATCGAGCTGGAGGCAAATCAAGAGGTGTTTTCGTTTTGTTTTTTTCCTATATTGTTGAGACCTACCTCCCACTGCAAGTAGCCCATGAGAAGTGGAGCAGAAACCCAAATGACACACAGGAGTTGTGGAAGAGAGAGAAGACCATGGGTGGGAATGACAGGATACATCGGCTCCTTTGCAAGATAAGAAAATCAAACCCTTTTGACCCCTGACACCTGGAAGAGGAGGCAGGGACTAGACCTATCCTCTCGGAGGTCTGTGGGGACCACTCTATCCTCATGTCCAAGTGGAATTCCACCTCTCTGGCCTGGGGCTGCTCATCAGGGTCTTGGCTTCTCTACACCATGGACAATGCCCTTCCATATCACACAGCCACGCCTTGAGAGCCCTGGCCTCATCTGGGACAATCATCCAGAGGGAGGACAAGGTGAGCCCTTCCTCCTGAGCATGAGCAGAAGTCTGGCCTTGACTCAAAAGAGAGACCAGTGTCTTAGTTGCTTCTGAGCAGCTCACCAAGGCTCTTCTGCCTTGTATTGTAGAGGGGCAGCAGGGACCTGGACCAAAAGAACCCGCTCCTCCACATCCTCTTTTGTGTCTTGCAAAGGGCGACATGGTGCCTGGGACTGGAACTTCAAAACTTTGCCTGAACACAACCACTGAAATGTCAGAATACGGAGCGGTGGGTAGGGTGGGCATCAGGGCAGTGGGCACAGCTGAGGATCCTACTCAGAGCTTTCTGGGTCCCATTCTTGCAGGCCACAGCCACAAAACCCTACAGGAAGGCAGATGAACCAGAGTAGCTGAGGTACTGACTGGATTTGTTCTTTATAACACTGGCGCCCAAAGACTGGAAGAACCCAGTGGTAATCTAAAACATCACCTCACAGCTAGAGTGGCCCATACCAACAGCAGGCAACCCACATGAATGGATAATCCAGCCTGCCTCTCCAGCCCCAACTTTGGAAAGCAGGATTTAAAGCATTTCCAATTTCCTGTGAGTTTCAGCAGATCTATTCACTTTATTATTATTACCGGTGGTTACAATGAGTATATGGCTTAGAAGCATGCTGCGGCAGGGGAAAACCGGCTAAAGCATTCGTGTTTGCTCTGAAAAATTCAAGAAAAGTTTTCTTAACACTGAGACACTTTAAAATGGAACTACGTTGACACCCATCTGGGACTTAAGGTCATTTCTCCTATTTGTGCCACAGATCCTTGAACTCACACTCAGAGTATGAATAAGTGTGCTGTATGTTTTTAAACTGTAACTTGGTCTACTTTGTTACTACGGGAAAATCCATCCTTCCATGGCTGTGGCACTTTGTTGACAATGATAGAGACTGATTTGACTAGCACTCTTAGATTTTACTGGCACAAGGCATAAGTGATACCATGATATTTAGGCAATAGCCTAGCTTCAGCCTGATTCTGAAACAGACATCTCGCAAGAGATTTATAAGCTAAATTTCCTCGGCCCCGTCTAACTCATTCCATTCTTCTCCCATTGCATGACAGGACAGGGAGGCAGGCGAGAGGTATCAGGAAAGAAGATTCATTGGTTTACAACCTTCACCCATTTATCTGGAGAGTTTCTGATCTTTTCTTCCATGGTGGCCTTATCTCAGCCTTTGATAATACATGTAGGCAATGACAAGCTCTCTGACACCCCATCCCATCCATCAAGATTCCATTTGCTTGGGGATAGAAAAAACAGGCATTCCTCACCCTTTCCACCCACACCCTTGATCCCAGGGACAACTATAACTCAAGGTCTGGAGGTGTTTATGCTTAAGAGAAGAAATTGTAACTTAGTTCGATGGGAAGATGAGAAACAAAAGAAAGCCACTATGTGCTATATGTAAATGATTGGTTGTCCAAAGCCATTCTGTGCTGAAAAGCCCTGGAAGGACCTTGATAAAGTTATAATCATTATGAGGCCTCTGTGTGGTTATTCAGTTCTGTGCCTTCTTCATTTAAGAACTTAAATTCAAGAGTGAAAGGTTGATACAGGATGCATATTAACCACATTTGTTTAGACTGAAAGACAGTATCAGATTTTTCTGATAGAAAGTCAGTCTGGGGGCATCTGGGTAGTTCAGTCAGTTGAGCGTCCGACTCTTGATTTCTGCTGGGGTCATGATCTCGGGGTCATGGGATCGGCCCGCATAGGGCTCCATGGCCAGTGGGCAGTCTGCTTAAGATTTTTTCCTCTCTCCCACTCCTTCTGCCCCTCCCCCTACTCTCTCTCTCTCTGTCTCTCTCTCTCTAAAATAAATAAATCTTTAAAAAAAAGAAAGCCAGTCTGATTTGGCTGATAGGTACAGAGGTCTAGCTTTGCACATAGGATATATGGTAGGCATTATCCAAAAGTGGAATGATTTAAATCTGCAGCTCCATGGTTTGAACAAAAATACATTTAGAGTACATATACAACTTCCCCTTTCAGACAAGATGGAGCGGCAGGGAACAGATTTGCCCTCCTTCCTGAAACAATCAACTAAACATAAAAACTGTGAAATAACAGTTTTCAAGATGGTGGACATCAGACAACAAAGGACAGTGATCCCTGAGAGACAAGAAACAAATGAGGTGAGCCCTATGATTGCCTCAGCTTATTGCTTGAGAGAGTTTCCAGGACATATTGCAGGGAGGGAGAACCCAGGCAGGGCCATGCAGGCTCCCTGAGCTGAGGAGATAACTAGAGTTTGTGGCAATCCAAACTAAAGTGCTCAGAACAGAGTGCTGGTGAGAAAAAAGGTACGTAGAGAGAGAATTCTGGAGATCTGTAGAGCCCCCCACCCCTCAGCAGAGCACTACTCATCACATAAATGTGAGGAAATTACTTGAGACTAAGGATAGAATCATCCAAAATGATTAGAACAGTAGCCAGTATTCATAGAGGACTGGAGTAGTGTCTGTTCCCATCAGCTAGACTGGAAAACTTCATAATTTATGAAGCATTGGTTGGAGTTCTCAGAAGGGTCTTGCCTTAGCAGTGGAGACACATTAGCCCCAGTTTTTTTCTTTTTTTAATTAGCCCTAGTTATTCATCCCATCTAATAAATTTTAAAAGCAAGACCTGAAGGGATCAAACTGTTTCTAAGTAATATAACTGCATCTCAGAACAAACCTCAAGAATACTTACAGGAATACAAAAATAACCAGCACGCAAAAACTCAAAATTTACAGTGTCTGAGGTCTAATAAAAAAATTACCTGTCATGCAAATAAGCAGAAAAATATGAACCATAGTGAGGAGGAAAACGAATTGACACCAACCCAGAACTGACACCGATGTGAGAATTAGCAAAGACATTATTATAGCTGTATTCCATATGTTCATATAGCTAAGTAGAGACTTGGAAGATATTTTTAAAAATACACAAATTGAACTTGCAGAGATGAAAACAACTGTCTGAGATGAAAAACCACTGGATGGAATTAACAAGAGTTTAGACACTGCAGAAAAAAAGATTGGTGAACTTGAAAACATGGCAATAGAAATTGTCCAAAATGAAACACGAAAAGAAAAGAATTTTAGAAATGAATAAAGAGGTACACAATATATAATAGGTGGAAAGTTGGTCCTTTACAAATACTTAAAATTATGAAGAAAGGTAGGCATCAGGTAAAAATGGATGAGAGGGCACACTGCTTTTGTTTTTGCTTAATTATCGGTAGAGGTATGTGAACAAAAAAAGAGCAGATTTTGCAAATGCTACTCCAGAGTCCGTCTTCCTTCCCCATCTGTGTATGACTTTGCTCCTCTGATCATCCCCTCTCCCCCTTTAGTATCCTTTTCTTCCCCTCAGCTGGCTCATTCCCCTGAGCACATGTATCCACTAGCAGCTGCATCTTTGAGAAAACCCCGCCTTGACCCCCACAACCCACCTCCACAGTTACTGCCCAATTGCTCTACTCCATCCACAAAGTTACTAATGTCTGCATCCGCCATCACTGCTTCTTCATCTCTCATGTACTCTTTAACCCACTCCAGTGTGGCTTCCACTCAGACCTACCTCTCGCCCACAATTCCTTTTGCTATATTTGCCAATGACTTCTTTACCAGTTATTTTCAATAGTTTACCACTCCCTCCTTCCACAGTTTACCACTTCCTCCTCCTCGGCTTCTAAAGCACCGCCCTTTGTTTGTTGTCTTCTCACCTCTCTGGCACCTCTTTATCAGGTTTCTTGGCTGGCACCCTATCACTGCAACTTCTAAAAGCTGCCATCCCTATCCGTGGCTCTCTGTACACTCTGTACACTTCTTCCCTTGCTGATCTCATCCAGTATCTCAGCTTTTTTTTTTTTTTTCTTTTTTTTTAAATACATCCATACACCGACTCTCAAGAGTAGATCTGCAACCCAGACTCTCCTCTGGTCTCAAAGCCCGTATTTCAAACTGTCTACTTGACGGCTCCACTTGAATGTCTGAGAGGCATTTCAAGTTTAACATGTTCCAAACTAAGCTCTGAATCTCCCAGCAACATAAAATAGTGACTCTACCCACACAGTTACTCAAGCCTGGGAATTCTCCTTAAGAGTTCCTTCTCGGGGCACCTGGGTGGCTCAGCATTCAACTCTGGGTTTCAGCTGGAGTCATGATCTCAGGGGTTGTGGGATTGAGCCCCACTTTGGCTTTGGGCTCCATGCTCAGTGGGGAGTCTGCTTGGAGATTCTCTCCCTCTGCCCCTCCCCTCATTTGTGCTCTCTCTAAAATAAATAATCTTTTAGGGGCACCTGGGTGGCTCAGTCCGTTAAGCATCTGCCTTCAGCTCAGGTCATGATCCCAGGGTCCTGGGATGGAGCCCTACATTGGGCTCTCTGCTCAGCAGGGAGCCTGCTTCTCCCTCTGCCTCTTCCCATCCCCGCCCTGCCACTCACCCTGCTTGTCCTCGCTTGTGCTCTCTCTCTCTCTGTCAAGTAAATAAATTTTTTAAAAAATCTTAAAATAATCTTTAAAAAAAAATTTTCCTTCTCCCATTGCCCTCCTCCCACATCCAGTCCAACCCTGTCTGCCACGAGACAGTGGGTGGGGGCTGTTTTTAAAGAGGGAAGGTGAAGAGGTATGTTGACATATGGAATCTTCCCTTTTTCGGTAACTGCGCCTAGTTGTAGTAGCCCATTGGTCAGTTAGGATCTATGGAGATTTTGAGGTGGGTCACCTGTTGGGTCCATCTGTATTCAGCCAGGTGGTTGCTGTAGGCTATTTCTGCATTCCATCACTCTAGCCTGTTTGCTTAAAAGCGGCCTCTACACTCTCAGTACTACCAGCACCCTCATGGCCAAGCCAACATCTCTCATGTGAATCATTACAGTAGCCTCCCAACTACCACCCTAGTTTTGCCCTTACCCCCCTTCAATCCTTCATGAAGTAGTCAGAATGAGCTTTTTAAAATATAAATTGAGTAACACTCTCCTGCTCTAGTATTTCAATGACTTCCCATTACTCTTAAGATAAAATCTTAATCTCTTTACCTCTGGTCTGCAAAACTTGCCATTTGACTTACTTCTGCAGCTTTATCCGTATCACTTTCCTCCCATCTCTCCTCCCATCTTTCATTCCCAGCTAGTCATACCAGTTTTGGGACTTTGCATTTTTCCTCTCTCCCCCATTGTTCATCTGAAAAACTCCCACTCACCTTTTTTTTTTTTTTTAAGGATTTTATTTATTTGAGAGAGAGCGAGAGAGGGCACAAGCAGGGGGGAGGGGCAGAGGGAAATGGAAGCAGACTTCCCACTGAGCAGGGAGCCCCACGTGGGGCTCCATCCCAGGACCCTGGGATCATGACCTTAGCCGAAGGCAGACACTTAACTGACTGAGCCACCCAGGCTCCCCGAACTCCCATTCATCTTTCATTAATCAAACATCACCTTAGATGTCTTCCCTCACTATCCAATTTCAACTGTTTCCCCAATTTTCTTCTCATTGCACATTGTGCTTTTCCTTCATAGTTTTACTACAGTTGGCAAATATGTATTTGAGTTTTTTTCCCACTTAACTGAGATGTAACTAATAAGTTTGTGTGATTTTTTTGTTTCCATTTTCTAGATTGTAAACTCCAGGAGGGCAGAGCCAAAGTCAGTTCAGACTTTGTTTGTTGCTCCGCCCCCATCTGTCCTCTTAGAAGAATGGTCTGGCACACAGCAGGTGCTCAATAAACATTTATTAAGTAAAATGAATGAGTGCCTTAAGTGCTTGAGAACCCTGCCCTGTTCTCTAGGAGTAACTCTGAATCTCTGCTTAAAATCTGGGTGTGGGGGCACCTGGCTGGTTCAGTTGGTAGAGGATGGGACTCCTGATCTCTCCGTTGTGAGTCCAAGCCCCTCGTTTGTCCTAGGTGAGGTCGTATTTCCGCCCACAGATCCTTTTTAAACCTCACCTGCTACTCTCCACCCTACCCATCCAAATACTCTTATGCTCTTGCCAATCAGGCATCATGCAAAATCCCTAACAATCACGGACCAAATAAAGAAGATTGTGACAGACTCTAACGATGACCGCGTTTGTGTCTCAAGCCCGAAATACGACGCTGGCGGCTCATAGCTCCTTTCAGGCAGGCAAAGTGCACCACTCCCCTCCCCCGCCCATACCTGGGGCCTCTGACACCCAAAGCCTAGAAGCTCAGGCACTGGGCTCAGCTCTGACCTGCCGTACAGCATGGCAGCCCCTAAAGGCGTGGCCCACAGCCCTGCTATCCGTACAACATGGCCGCCTACAGAGCGCGAACCGCTCCCCCTCCCGTCCAATCACCGGAAGTTTCCATTTGAAAGCCGGGCGGCATACCCGGTCGCTGGTGCGGCAGTTGCCGAGGAGCCTCCTTTGAACCAGGGCAACGAGGGCTGCGGGCAGGAGCTGCAGGAGCCTGGGTTCGACTCTCCCGGGGCGAGGGACGGGGCTGGATGTCGGGGGCGCGCGGGAGGGGCTGGGAATGGAGAATTTTCTTTCTCCAGACTTCTTCCCCGGGCCGGGACAGGCCCGGTCGCGCTCTCCGGGGACCCTCCACCTACACGGGCCCCCAGACCCGTCACGGTAACGTTCACCTTGCACCTTCCAGGGCCCAGCCGTGCCGCCTCGTTACGATGACCAGCGTGGTTAAGACAGTATACGCTCTGCAACCCCCCGCTGTGCAAAGCGGCGGCCTGCCGGCAGGTAGGTATCCACACAGCCCTACGGACCGGCGGGGCTGGTCAGACCGAGGAGTAAGAGGGCACAGATCAGTGGCCAGGAAAGGGGGGCGCGGGCAGGGGAAGGGCAATTCATCGGCTCTGACAACCTGCTACCTCGCCTAGAACTGGGCTGTCTAGGTTTATGATGGGAGTTGGGGCAAGGGCCCTGTGGTAGGATTTTAGACCTGCCCTCCCCCATTCCTCTTCCCAAACCTAATCATGCTGCATTCACTAATTAGATTTAAGTTGCTTATTGTTTCACAGTATTATTTCCTTAAGCTAGGAATTCCCCCCCCCCCTTTCTTTTAGATTTTATTTATTTACTTATTTGACAGGGAGAGAGAAAGAGAGAGAGAGCACAAGCAGGGGGAGGTGCAGAGGGAGAGGGAGAAGCAGGCTCTCCATTGAGCAGGGAGCCCGATGTGGGACTGTATCCCAGGACCCTGGGATCATCATGACCTGAGCTGAAGGCAGACACTTAACAGACTGAGCCACCCAGGTGCCCCAGGAATCCCTTTTTAAACAATTGCCAGTTTGATTTCCAGATCTGGGATATCTGGAGGGACTGGGTTTGTTGTCAGGGAGAAGGGAGGAGAGTCATTTGAGAAGTGTGATTCTTAGAGGGAGGCACTAGAGTTCACACTATGTCTAATTCACATTTGTTTCTGCACTGTTTCTCTTATATAGTAAGTTCTCAATAAATTGTTGGGTGAAGTGAGAGAGAGGGGTCAGGCCCAGCCAGAGTTTTCCATAACCTTGGGAGAAGAAATAGGATTAAAAGCAATTTTTGATTGCTTTGCCATCTTGCTTCGTGTTACTGGGCTTGTGGTTGAAAGTCATCTACGCTCTGCAGTTGTCAAGTTGCCTAATTTCTAGAGCAGGGCACAAAATAAGCTTCAAAAATCAGAACCTGTGGTGGGAGATTTTGAAGTAGCTATCTAAGACTCCTTCTCAGGGGACGCTGTGCAGCTGGTTGATGAGCAGTAGCTGGATTGATCTGTGAAGTAAACAGGCTTTTCTCCAAAGGCTTAAAGGGGTTTTTTGTTTGTCTTACCTGGCCTCAAAACACCTAAATGGTAATCTGGCATCAGCAGGACCTAGGAGTTGGGGCTGGGGGGGGGAGGTGCACGCCCCTTGCACTGCCTTTGCCTTGGAGAGCAGTGCCCTCTCCTTGGGTGGAGAGTGACTGGCTCTCCCCAGCCAAGTTGGAAGTTTTTATCTCAGCATTCTATTCCTGTCCCAGCTTTATGATCATATATAACCTCAATAGTTTAACATTTTAAGGCTATCTCTAGGTTTTTTGCCTACATAACATATACATGTAAAAAAGAATCCAAAGTTAGAAAACATTATGCAGTGAAGAACAAGTCTCTTTCCCTTCCTTGACCAGCCATCCAATTCCCCTCCTTAGCAAATCTCTTTTTTTTTTAAGATTTTATTTATTTATTTAGGGAGGGGGGAAGAAGCACACCCCCTGCTGAGCAGAGAGCCTGTCTCGGGGCTTAACTGACTGAGCCACCCAGGTGCCTTGTGTCTCTCATTTCAAGAAGACAGTCTTTGTTAAGTGCTGCTAAATTTTTCCTACAATGCAGTCCTTAGGCTCTAGCAGGTGCAGATTAAGAACTGATTCCAGTCAATGAAGAGAGTTAATTTTGTGATCAAAATTTATTAACACCTTTTCACCTGGGGGTAGATGTATTACTGTGTATAACTTACTAATACTTGAAAGAGGAGGTACATATGTTCCCCTAAGGTTACCTTTTACTTCAGACAGAGACCTGGGGCACCTGGCTGGCTCACTTGGTAAAGCATGTGACTCTTGAGCTCAGGATTGTGAGTTCAAGCCCCACGTAGGGCATGGAGCCTACTTTAAAAAAATAAATAAAAATTAATAAAGAGATAACAACAACTATGCAACGGTTGAAAGAGAACCTCGCAGCAGTTTGAGCTTAGCCTTGGGAGAACGGGCAGAGGGCAGAGGAGCTTTGCAAGGTGGTCGGCTTCCACTGGTCCTGGAGGAAGGC
This sequence comes from Mirounga angustirostris, assembly GCF_029215605.1. Lineage (NCBI taxonomy): Eukaryota > Metazoa > Chordata > Mammalia > Carnivora > Phocidae > Mirounga > Mirounga angustirostris. The sequence continues at coordinate 62,860,584 of NW_026991717.1, read as the reverse complement.
TCTAACTGTGGGCTGCCCTGCGGACCACCACACTACCTGTCATTTCGCTCTTCGCTTGTATCAACATCCACTTTCACACCCGTACCCTCTGGCCGTTCAGTTTGCCCTATCATCAGGCTTTTGGCGATCCTCAAATACATTGCACTGTCACCTTCAAAGGATTTTGGTTTCCATCCCCAATTAGTCTAGAAGTCGGATTCTTCTGAATTAATCTTTGCAAATTGAGATGGTCCAGAATGAAAATACAGGGCTCTGGGGACGCCTGGGTGGCTCAGTCGTTAAGCGTCTGCCTTCGGCTCAGGTCATGATCCCAGGGTCCTGGGATAAAACCCCGCATCGGGCTCCCTGCTCAGTGGGAAGCCTGCTTCTCCCTCTCCCACTCCCCCTTCTTGTATTCCCTCTCTCACTGTCTCTCTCTGTCAAATAAATAAATAAATAAAATATTAAAAAAAAAAAATACAGGGCTCTGACAACCTGGAACAGAGCTGTTACAGAGTTGCAGCTGTTGGGTCACAATGCTTGAGGTTTCACCCGCTTGTCTTCCTTTGCAGACACACAAACTCGAGCCACTTCTAAGAGCCTATTACCCGTTAAGTCCAAAGAAGCGGATGTTTCCAGACTTCATTCAGGAGGTTCAGAGAATGATGTTACAAAAATCACCAAACCGAGACGAGAGAATAGGTGAGAGTCCGATCATTGGTATCCGATGAGAACATCTTTTTTTTTTAATTTTTTTTTTTTTTTTTTTTAAGATTTTATTTATTTATTTGACAGAGAGAGACACAGCGAGAGAGGGAACACAAGCAGGGGGAGTGGGAGAGGGAGAAGCAGGCTCCCCGCAGAGCAGGGAGCCCGATGCGGGACTCGATCCCAAGACCCTGGGATCATGACCTGAGCTGAAGGCAGTCGCTTAACCAACTGAGCCACCCAGGCGCCCAGGATTTTATTTATTTATTTGAGAGAGCGAGAATGAGAGAGAGTACATGAGAGTGGGGAGGGTCAGAGGGAGAAGCAGACTCCCTGCCGAGCAAGGAGCCCGATGTGGGACTCGATCCAGGGACTCCAGGATCATGACCTGAGCCGAAGGCAGTTGCTTAACCAACTGAGCCACCCAGGCGCCCTTTTTTTTAATTTTTATTTTATTATGCTAATCACCATACATTACATCATTAGTTTTTGATGTAGTGTTCCATGATTGTTTGCGTATAACACCCAGTGCTCCATGCAATACGCCGATGAGAACATCTTGCTAGAAATTGCTCAGGATCAAGATTCTGTGTTGAGCAGTTCTGAAGAGGCCCAGCAAGGGTTAGGTTAAGAGGTACTTTGTTCTCTCACCACTTGCTCCGAGTGTGCAAACAGCAGTACCAGGCCAAACACCGCCCCAGGTGGTGGTCAGAGTGGGTGGGGCTGATTGTTAGCCGAGGTGCTGGTCTGAGCATAGTCCCGCCCAGGGTGGTGTGTGTGTGTTTCCCTGTGCTCAGTTCCCACAGAAGCCAGCTTGACATGAGGTAGCCACACCATTTTGAGCAGCCGCAGGTCTGTCGGAATACTGAGGTGGGTCAGGAGAGGAGCCCATTCCCTATTCATAAGCCTTTTCCAATAGTCTAGGCTGAAACAAAAGTGCATGGGCCCTCAGAGCTTCTGAAGCTGTTTGCATTGTATGTAGTCTCTGGTTTTTTCCTCAGAAAACCAGGCTCTTTTTTTTTTAAATACACATATATATTTTTAAAGATTTTATTTATTTATTTGACAGAGAGAGACACAGCGAGAGAGGGAACCCAAGCAGGGGGAGTGGGAGAGGGAGAAGCGGGCCTCCCGCCGAGCAGGGAGCCCAATGCGGTGCTCGATCCCGGGACTCCGGGATCATGACCTGAGCTGAAGGCAGACGCTTAATGACTGAGCCACCCAGGCGCCCCAGAAAACTAGGCTCTTTGTTCTGCCTTGTTCACAACACACAGAACAGCAATGCTACCGGTCTCTGATTTCTTTGTTGTTGTTTTTTTAACTGAGGTCTATTAACACACAATGTTATATTAGTTTCAGGTGTACAACATAATGCTTAGCTATTTGTATATAGTGCAAAATGATCACCACAATAAGACGAGCGAACATCCTGATTTCTTTGTTTTTGCTTCTCTAGGCAGGTAAAAGCTGCAGATGCTGCCATGAGGAAGAACATCAGAAAGAGGTGAGCATCAGGGTAAGCGAAAGTTGGCCACCATTTTAAGGTGGTGGATCTCAGTCCTGGTTGTGCCTCATAATCACTCGTGGGTTTGTTTAGTGTCTGACAGCCTGGGTGCCACCCCAGAAATCTGAGTGGAATTTCCAGGGGTGAGGCACAGCCTGGTTTGAGAACCACTGGCAGGGCAAGGATCTGCAATGCTCCCATCTTGAGAACCAGACAAGAGCTTTCTGGGCTCCATGCCAGGCCCACTGCTGATTGGAAATCAAACCCAGCTATAGCCCATCGATAGGAGGGTGAGCCTTCAGGATAGGAGGCACTGCGTGTGGTTAATGACTTCGAGATGGTGGTGGTAGAAATCCTGGGGAAGGATCCATCTCTCTGTTAGAGGCTGGCTTGGATGTTTTGCTTCTGAAGACAGAAATAATACAAACTGGAAAGTTTATAGAAATAGGTCCTAATTCCAAGTCTATTATTTGGGCATGTGTTAGAAGTTCTGAAGATAGGGGCCCTGGCTGGCCCAGTTGGTAGAGCATGCAACTCTTTTTTTTTTCTTTGATTTATTTATTTATTTATTTTAGAGAGAATGTGTGCAAGCTGGGGAGGGGCACAAGGAGAGGGAGAGAGACTCAAGCAGACTCCCCACTGAGTGTGGAACCCCAACATGGGGCTTGATCTCATGACTCTGAGCGGAAATCAGGAGTCAGACACTTAACTGACTGAGCCACCCAGACGCCCCAAGCATGCAGCTCTTAATCTCGGGGCTGCAAGTTCGAGACCCACTTTGGGTGTAGAGATGACTTAAAAAATAAAAATTAAAAAAAAAAAGTTCTGGGGCGCCTGGGTGGCTCAGTCGTTAAGCATCTGCCTTTGGCTCAGGTCGTGATCCCAGGGTCCTGGGATCGAGCCCCGCATCGGGCTCCCTGCTCAGCGGGAAGCCTGCTTCTCCCTCTCCCACTCCCCCTGCTTGTGTTCCCTCTCTCGCTGTCTCTCTCTCTGTCAAATAAATAAATAAAATCTTAAAAAAAAGTTCTGAAGATAAAATACTATTCAAGAAGGACTCTGAGGCCACTGAAAAGAAGTGATGATAATGGCTGTTAAGTATTTACTATGTGTCAGTAGCTGGGCCAAGAATTCTACATGTATTCTCTCCCTTTATTTTTCACAATAATTATATTATGAGATGTGGGTATTATCCTAATTCTAGAAATGAGGAAACAAAGCCCCAAAGAGGTTATGTAACTTACTGAGCATCATATACCACTATGTAATGACCCCAAGATTTGAACCCCTGTTCATATGACTCTATAGCCCGTTTTCTTAACACCTCCACCTCTTCAGCTGAGCACCAATTATCATTACAGTTACAAACCGCTGAGTAAGCAGAAATCAGAGGAAGAGCTCAAGGATAAGAACCAGCTCTTAGAGGCCATCAACAAGCAGCTGCACCAGAAGTTGACTGAAACTCAGGTAGGAGACCCACCAGACCTCTGTCGTCACTGCACTAGGCAATGTGTGGACTCCTAAGGGATGGTCCCTGGGGGAGGAGAAGCTTGTAATGCCCGGGGGCCTGAGGTGAGGAAGAGAAGACATCAGGCTTGTGCTTGTGGTACCATTAGAGCAGGGACGAGAGAGACCCCCCGCCCCCCCCCCCACATCCACACAGGGGAACGGGCCTGATCTGTGTCATGGCACCTCCATAGGGAGAACTGAAGGACCTGACCCAAAAGGTGGAGCTGCTGGAGAAGTTCCAAGACAACTGCTTGGCAGTTTTGGAGAGCAAGGGCCTCAACCCAGGTAAGAGACAGTACATGGTTGCCTTCAGAGGAGTCCGTGCACGTGCCCCTTCGTGGGGGGGATTGTGGACTGTGTGTCAAGAGTCCAGCATAGCATCAGCCAGCCCATTCAGTGTGGGGTTGCTTAGCAAAGCAATAAAGATTGGGAGGATCCTTTCTTTCTTTCTTTCTCTCTCTCTCTCTCCCTCCCTCCCTTCCTTCCTCCCTCCCTTCCTTCCTTCCTTCCTTCCTTTCTTTTTCAAGATTTTTTTATTTTTAAGTAATCTCTACACCCAACATGGGGCTCGAACTCACAACCCCGAGATCAAGAGTCACATGCTCTACCGACTGAGCCAGCCACGTGCCCTGGAGGAGCTTTTCTGTGTTCCCTTGTGGTGTTGACTTTAACCAACAGAATTTCAGATGGTTGTGGAGAGAGGATTATCTCCTATCCGAACACTTTTATGCCATTCATTTGGTACCAACAATTATGACCTTGCAAATAGACCAGAAGTATTTTATTTCTTTTAAGGCAAATAACAAACTTTCCCAGGTGGGAAAAGACCGAGGTGATACTGTTTCAAGGGCTCCTAAACCCGGCTCATCAGCAGAATCTCAATGGTTAAATGTGATTTCTGTTCTGACCCTGTCCCTAGAGAGCAGAGTCTGTAGCAAGGAGGGGAGTAAAAGAAGGTATTGCCCAAAGACTGTACAAGAGCTTCAGACTGAGTTGAGGAGCCTGAGAATACCCAGTGAAGGAGCCCAGGCTTCTTTGAATTCGGGAACACTGACTCTGAATGCTGCTGATTAACCTGTGCATTTTAGGATATATTCTTTATAGTCACCATATATGTTTTTGTATGATTTTAATTTATAATGCACATGTACTACTTTTACCAAAAATAATAACTTTTAAGCCCAAAAAGCTTTAAAAAATAGTTTTTTGTGGGGCACCTGGGTGGTTCAGTCAGTTAAGCGTCAGACTCTTGATTTTGGCTCAGGTCATGATCTCACGGTCATGGGATCCAGTCCTCTGTCAGGCTCTGTGCTCAGTGGGGAGTTGGCTTGAGATTCTCTCTCTCTCCCTCTCCCCCTGCCCCTCACCTCACTCCACACTCACGCGTGCTCGCTCTCCTCTCTAAAATAAACAAATCTTGGGCACCTGGGTGGCTCAGTCGTTAAGCGTCTGCCTTCGGCTCAGGTTATGATCCCAGGGTGCTGGGATCGAGCCCCACATTGGGCTCCCTGCTCCACAGGAAGCCTGCTTCTCCCTCTCCCATTCCCCCTGCTTATGTTCCCTCTCTTGCTGTGTCTCTCTGTCAAATAAAGAAATAAAATCTTTAAAAAAATAAATAAATAAAAAAAAATAAACAATCTTTAAAAAATTTTTTTTCAAATAAAAATAATTTTGGGGGGCACCTGGGTGGCTCAGTTGGTTAAGCGACTGCCTTCGGCTCAGGTCATGATCCTGGAGTCCCGGGATCGAGTCCCGCATCAGGCTCCCTGCTCGGCAGGGAGTCTGCTTCTCCCTCTAACCCTCCCCCCTCTCATGTACTCTCTCTCTCATTCTCGCTCTCTCAAATAAATAAATAAATCTTTAAAAAAAAAATAAAAATAAAAATAATTTTTTGTATTATAAACAAAACAAAAAAATCCAACCAATACATTTCCTTTGGACAAATTTTCTGCTAAGCTGAAGAGAAAGCAGAATGAACTTTTAACCATATCTAAAGCTAGAGAGGAGGGAGGTAAAATAAAGCTCTGAGGCTAGGTGTGGGTGGCCCTGCCAAGGTGAAAACTCAGGAGAAACTCAGGGACCAGGCTCTTCGAGAAGTTTCCCTCATGAATATTCCTGTCTGTGGAGGGGTTTTTAGTTTTTGTTTTAGGTGCAGTTCCCTAAGCAAGGCTGACTTTGTCATTTGTGTCAGTTTTAGGCAGTGAGACCCTGGCATCACAGCGGGAATCCGCCACAGATCACACGGACTCTATGGTGAGGGCATGGGTGTGAGTGGGTGAGGGCCAAGTGCTCAGCAAACCCCAGGAAGCCGCCTTTGTTTTCCATGATAGTGGAAGAGAACAGTGGATGTGTACTCAAAATAGCATATTTTACTTGGAAGGCAACTTTGTGCTTACAGATGTGAGTGAGTCGGAGTTGAAAATATGCTACTTTAAGGCACATGTTACAATGGACCTGTATAGAGAACTTTCTGGTTTCTCTATTCTCCGCTTGACCATATTTCTCCCCTTGTCTGTTTACCGAGAACTGTATGAAAGAAAGGTCCAGCCTGAATTAAATTTGGCTTCTCTTTGGTTCCCTCCCCAAAGTAGGAAGGTAGTTGTTTGGGATTAAGTCTTTGAGCTTCTATACCCTCTTCCCCGGAAGTTGTCATCTTAGAATCCTAGAATGCTAGCTGTGGAAGCCTTCCTCCACCCCCAGGCTAGTAGTCACCTCTGATGGCTACTCTGTTTTGTCCACATTGCCAGTGTAATGTAGAGCACATGGAAGTGGGGTGATCTATCCATCCTGTGGACTGTGTTCCTCCAGGGGTGCCCAGGAGAGGGCCTGGCCCATGGGGGATGCTCAGTAAATGCCTGAATGAATGGAAGGGTTGTTAGCAATCAACTAATCAACTTTCATTTTATATGAAGAGATTAGTTTATATGAAGAAAGTTTTCACATATCAGTAAAGATTTGTTACTACATTGTACTTTCCTCTTAGTTGCTGTTAGAAACTTTGCAAGATGAGCTGAAGTTCTTTAACGAAACGGCCAAAAAGCAGATGGAGGAGTTACAGGTGAGAGGCAGGCACCATGCAGCAGGATTACCATTTCCTGCCACAGTGGGTGGGGCTCTGGAGGACTCTTTCTTATTTATCAATTTATTTCTTTTTAATAAACTGCTTTGTAATAATAGATTTATAGGAAAGTTGCAAAGATAAATACAGGGAATTTAGTGCCCTTAATATGAACATCATAGATTATCATAGTATATTTGTCAAAATTAAAAAACCAACATTGATGCATTACTATTCACTAAATTGCAAGACCGCTTGATTTCACCATTTTTTTTCAACTGATGTTCTATTCCAAAGACTCAGAAGTGTTCACATCTACAGGGTTTGAGGCAATGTGCAAAACACTAGGTTGTTCAATGTAAGAGGTGTGACAGCTATGCTTTGGAAACTTGATATCTCGAGGAAACTGTAATAAGAAACCTGGATTCTTGAGTCTGGACTGCTTCGGATTGCTTGGAAGAATCAGGGGACAGTACACTGAATCCTAGAGGATTTCAAGGCTCCAGTTTAGAGATAAGAGTCTGTAGTAGAGAGAAACCATTCCTAAAACCAGCACAGATACACGGATCTAAGATAAAATATCACGTGTCAGTATTCCAGTGGTCTTCCTCAAGGGAAGAGAAGCATAATGTCCTGAGATGGCATTGCCTTTCATGTGAATCAAAGTTTTGTACGTGTTCATTTCTTTCTTTTTGAATGTCTTTCCACGCAGGCCTTAAAAGTCAAGTTGAAGATGAAAGAAGAAGAGAGGGCCCGGTTCCTAGAACAGCAGACTTTATGTAACAGTCAAGTAAATGATTTTACAGCAGCCCTGGAGGAAATGGAGCAGCTATTAGAAATGTGATAAAAAGCAAGTAACCAGATGGCTCCCACAGGGGAAGCCACTCAGGACATCTGCTTCTTGGCCAAGACCTTCTAGGACTCACCATCCCCAGAATGGAGACATTTGCTGCAGTAGGATTAAGGACAGTCTATGCTAGAATGGCGCTTCCTCCTTCAGGCAAGCGAACGCCACCCTCAGACTGGTGGGTTCCCCCGAACCTCACACACACATAATCGAGGCTGACAAGGGGGGGAGGTGCAAAAGCTTGATCGACCTGCTAGGCAACAAAGCAGCAGGCCATTAGAATCAGGAGACCAAACCAGCCACAGCCAGAGGATCCCAAAGGTCACATTCAGATGTGTAGGAAGAAAACCTTAATTATGCATTTGGAGTGCAGAGGTTCCATGGGAGACATCAGTGGGAAGTGATCCTGTCCCCTTCTAACTTGGAACACATTCCTCTCATCCTGGTTGGGCTCTAGACCTCATTGTAAGTTAATGAACGTGAAGTTATTGAAATGGCTTAATAAATGGGGTGAGGGTATAGATAGCAATAACACCTACCTGAAATAGTACACCTTGGAGCTTTTAGTCTAAATCACTTCTTTTATTTTTTACTAAGTGCTACTTTTAAAATAAATATTTCTGTGACTATCCAGGCTATAACACTGAGAAATGAAAAGAAACCTTTTAACTGAAGTACGTCCACCGAATACTCTTGACCTAATTCAGTGAACAAGTTCAAGACTCCAATGTAACCCAGAATATTTGTCTTCCACTTCAGTGCTCTGTGGCTAGCCCTGCTGTGTTCCAGGAGCGGTAGCTGGTCTTCTGAGGGTGTCCCCTGTTTGTGGCGGTGGGTGCCTGACTCCACCCCCAGCTGTGTATCACTGGCTGCCTGTGCCCTGCCTGTATTCCTGAGCCTGCTTATCTACTGCTCTTTGCACAGCCAATCCTAGGCCTGGCCCTGTGGCTCCCTAGGTAGCCGAGGTCAGTGGTAGGCTTCCCCCCGGGTTTACCAAAGGCACAGCTCTATTTCATTTCTTAGTTGATCTAGGCAGGCTTTGGCTCTGGCTCTCTTCCATGTTTTTCTGCATCTCCCAATTTCTTCACCAACCTCCCCCCTCCCCTCTTGATACCACCCAGTCAGGCCAAGGAACACCCCCACCCTAACTTTCAGGGCTGTCTCTTTGCCTTCCACACAGATACTCACACAGTTGGTTATGTCCCAAAAATTAGGAGGGGGTAAACCCAGTTACATAACTCTCACCCGTGAGAAGAGCTGAATATTTTCTTCTACCCATTTTCAGCATGTTTATACTTTAAAAGATTATTTACCCAAATGAATTTGTAATTGGCATTTCTGCCCCCCCCCCACTTCCTTCTTGGCAGGAGAGGGGGAGAACTCAGCTGTGGGATCCTCACCTCCTTGTCAGGCCTCCCTAGTTAACACCTGGGAATGTAACTCTCAATGCCTGTGACTCCTCTCGCCCAGTGCCGAAACCCTGGTGGCTGGTGGCCTGGGCTCCCGAGGGGCCTTCCCCTCACGGTTCTCTGTAGCACCAGCCGGCACTGGTGCCCCTCTGCCTTTTCTCTTGATTCCTCCAACCTCTGTTGCTCCATCTGCCTTTTGTACGTGTGGAGGTGTGGGCTCTTCATCTGTTCTGGAGGCTGGACGAACCCATGTTAGAGAAACTCAGCAAATAGTGACCTGTGCCCTCCACTTCGCCAGATGCTCTAGGAAGCTTTAATGTAGCATGGCATTCTTAACCTCAAAGATGCTTGCAATCTCTTCGGTAAAACTTACACGTGCAGGTGACATATAAGTGAAATCGCCAACAGCAACACCTTACTAACTGTGGGCTGTGCGGCATAGCTGTGCGCTCTAGTAGTTCACTATGGGCTACTTTGGTTGCGGAGGGCTTGATGAAGGACGTAGACCGGAGAGTGAAGGAAGAGTAACAGTTGGAGAGGCTAGCTGGAAAGTGGAGGACCTTGCAGGGCGGTGAGCCCGTGGAGGTTTGGGGAGAGGAGCAAGCTCAGGTCATGGTAGCCCCACGTCCTTTCCCCACACCTTGCCCTCTGCATCTCTTCCGCCGGGCTCTTCCCGAGTTACAGCCTGTGTGGTAAACTGATCACCTAGTAAATAAAAGGTTTCTCTGAGTCTGTGAACTGCTCTAGCAAATGATAAACCCAAGAAGGCGGGGGTGCCACTGGAAGCTCCAGGGGGAAAATAAAATCATGAACTGCTGAAGGAAAGAATAGAGAGCTGAGATGAGTCTTGGGGAAGTGAGTTGGGGAACTGGGCTTGTTCAGAGATTCAAGGTGAGGGGATTATGTCTGACACTTAATTGAGCACTTATACTCTGCCAGATACACATAACTCCTTGCTGCACTTCTCAGGTAATCCTCATTACCATCTCAAGGTAAGCACTATTACCTCTTTTTACAGCTGTGATGTTAGTTAGGTTGATTTACCCAAGATCAAACAACAAGCAAATATTGGAGAAAGATTTGAGCCAGGGAAGAATGGGGCAGGAGGTACTTGGTGTTAGTAGAAGTCTTGATCCTTTGGGGCGCCTGGGTGGCTCAGTTGTTAAGCGTCTGCCTTCGGCTCGGGTCATGATCCCAGGGTGCTGGGATCGAGCCCTGCATCGGGCTCCCTGCTCAGCGGGAAGCCTGCTTCTCTCTCCCCCACTCCCCCTGCTTGTGTTCCCTCTCTAGCTGTTTCTCTCTCTGTCAAATAAATAAAATCTTTAAAAAAAAAAAAAAAAAGGAGTCTTGATCCTTGAATGCCAGGCTAAGAAGTGTGGATTTTTATCATCTAGGCCAGAGGTTTCCAAATTCTCAGTTCAAGATGCCCCTAGTTAATGTCCTAGTAATATTTATGACACCCAAAGAAGTATCAGTAGTTCTATTTTAAGTGATCAGATCTAACAACTTAGTAGGTATTTGAAAAAATATTTTTATTTCATTTTTAAATAACTACAATTATTCGCTAGTGGAATTGTCCACACAAAATGAACAAACTTTCTAGAATCGCTAAAAGTAAGGGGGGGCACCTGGGTGGCTCAGCAGGTTAAGCTGCCAGCTAAGGTCATGATCTCAGGGTTGTGGGATCAAGTTTTGCCTTGGGCTGCGTGCTCAGCGTAATCTGCTTGTCCCTCTCCTTCCCCATCTGTGCCTCCACCACCTCACACCGTCTCCGCTAAAAAAAGTAAGGAGTTTTATTAGGGCCCAAGTTAGGACAGCTGTCTGGGGAAACATGCTCTTCACAAGGAAGACAGTGCTCCGGAAAATGAACAGGTTTGTTTGTTTTTTAAAGATTTTATTTATTAGAGAGCGAGCGAGAGAGAAACAGCATGAGAGGGGAGAGGGTCAGAGGGAGAAACAGGCTCCCCACTGAGCCAAGAGCCCAATGTGGGGCTTGATCCCAGGACTCCGGGATCATGGCCTGCGCCGAAGGCAGTCGCTTAACCAGTTGAGCCACCCAGGCGCCCTAAAGATTTTTTATTTATTCATTAGAGAGACAGAGCATGAGAGCACGGGCAGGGGAAGGGGGGACGGTCAGAGCAAGAGGGAGAAACAAACTCCCCATTGAGCAGGGAGCCAACTTGGGGTTCCATACCAGGACCCCAGGATCACGACCTGATCTGAAGGCAGTTGCTTAACTGGCTGAGCCACCCAGGCACCCCAAGAATGAACAGTTTTTATGGTGTTATCCTTTTTTATGTCTTATAAAAGCTCAAAAGATTACTTTTTTAAAGATTTATTTGAGGGGGGCTAGGGGGGCAGAGGGAGAGTGAGAATCTCCAGCAGACTCCCCTCCCCTCGGAGCCCGAGGCAGGGCACAATCCCATGACCCTGAGATCATGACCTGAGTGAAAATCAAGAGTCAGATGCTTAACCAACTGAGCCACCCGGGCGCCCCTCTTTTGTTGTTGTCGTTTTTTAAGATTTTATTTATTTATTTATTTTTAAGATTTTATTTATTTATTTGAGAGAGAATGAGAGAGAGCACATGAGAGGGGAGGGTCAGAGGGAGAAGCAGACTCCCTGCCGAGGAGGGAGCCCGATGCGGGACTCGACCCCGGGACTCCAGGATCATGACCTGAGCTGAAGGCAGTCGCTTAGCCAACTGAGCCACCCAGGCGCCCTAAGATTTTATCTTTAAGTAATCTCTACACCCAACGTGGGGCTCAAACTCACACTGCCCAGATCAAGGTCACATGCTCCACTGACTGAGCCAGCCAGGCGCTCCCACAGTCAAATTTCTGAGTTTGCACTGTCTGTCCTCTTCCGCTTTCAATCTGGCTTAAAGACAAAAACAGTCCTATGAGATACCTAAAGTACCTGAGTACCTGAGGTACTCTCCTTCACAGAGACAGAATGTAGAATAGAGGTTACCAGGGGCTGGGAGGGGCAAGGGCAGGGGAATTACGGTTTGATGGGTACACAGTTTGTTTGGCATGATGACAAAATTCTGAAAATGGATAGTGGTGATGATAATGGCATAGCACTGTGCATATACTTAAGCCACCGAATTGTACGCTTAAATATGGTTAAAATGGCAAATTGTTATGTATATTTTACTTTTTGAAGAAAATGTATTGAGGCGTCACGAAGTATACTAACCTTAAATGTACATGTCAGTAAAGTACTGCCCCCCTCCATTCTGACAGAAAATCACCATCTATGGGTATTGTCTTTTCTTGAACTTTATATAAATGGATTTGCCCATCTCATCAGTGTAAAATGTATTGGCATAAATTGCTCAAAATTCCCCCGTCTTTTTTCTATCTATAGGACCTGAAGGCTGACTTCTTTTTCATTCTTGGTATGAGCAGTTTGCAATTTCTTTTTTTTTTTTTTGATCAGTCTTGTTAGTGGCTTATCAATTTTATGTTGATTTTTCTCTATTGTACTTCTCTAGTTCATAATTTCTATTCATATTCATTTCCCTCTATATTTGGGATTTTAATTTACTGTTCTTTTTCTGCTTTCTTAAAATAGGAATAATTTCATTTTAGTTTTTCTTTTTGCCAGTATATGCCTTAAAACTATAAATTTCCCTCTATTAAGGGGCTTAGCAAAAGTGACTCCATTTAGGGGGCGCCTGGGTGGCTCAGTCGTTAAGCATCTGCCTTCGGCTCAGATCATTGTCCCAGAGTCCTGGGATCAGGCCCCACATCGAGCCCCACATCAAGCCCTGCATCAAGCCCCACAAAGGGCTCGCTGCTCTGTGGGAAGCCTGCTTCTCCCTCTCCCTCTCCCCTTGCTTGTGTTCCCTCTCTCACTGTGTCTCTGTCAAATAAATAATATCTTTAAAAAAAAAAAAGTGACTCCATTCAGGATCTATTGTTTCATTTTAACATCTCTAAGGGCTAGATAGCTGCATCCCACTGGTTTTCCTTTGTCATATTTGCATTATGTTTCCATTCAAAATATTTTCAAATGATTTTATTTTACCTATGGCTAATCTGGCCTTTTTTCTCATTACTCTACCAAAATAATTTTTACTAAGGTCACCAATGACTTGCCTGTGGGCAAATCTGTTTTCAGTCTTTGTTTTGACTTTCAAAGTAGCTGAGGACACTATTAACTACCTCCTTGGAGTTTGGGATCTTGGCTCTCACTGTGTTGGTGGCCTGAAGTCTTGGGGAGAGACATTCTACCCCTTTGGTTGAGCTGTGGCCCTCAAAAACAGGGTGAGGTAGGGGCCAAGACCCTGCTTGGGGTCTAGAAGGAGAACCTTTATTTGGGGTTTGGAGGGGAAACCTGTTCTCCACTTAGGGGAGACTCATCATATGTGGGGTGACAGCATTTCAGTCTGGACAAGCTCACAAAGCCTGGCTTTTGTCTTAGCTGTGTTTCAGACCTTGGACTAATGGGTTGCTGTTAAGAAGAAACAGAAATCATTGTCACCAAGTATGCTATCTCCTTTATTCCTCATTAAAAAACAAAATTCAACAGAGTAAACCTGAAGATCTAATTGGCTTTATTAAATCAATTCATGAATCAGGCAGCATCCCACCTAGCAAGTAGAGGGGAGCTGCAAGGAGTTGTTGGAAATATAAGGTTTTTGTAGGAAGGAAGATGGGGCAAGGAAGTCACTAGCGAAAGAAAAGTTTGTTCCAGGCAAGGTCATCTTTCTTTAGGGGGGAAGGTATGGATTACTTATTTGGTGGGGGTGGGGGGGAATGAGAGGACCCATGTGACAGATTACCTAATTGGTGCTGACCAGAAAATTCCAAATTGATTGGTTTAAAATTCTACTCTGGGAGAAACTGAAACTGCAAATAAGTTTTGATTTGCTGTCCTGGGGGCAAGTGACTCCACCTTGGGCCTATGGCTTCCTTTTTAGGCACTCCTAACAGCCTTGCTGTGGGTGATATTGGTGGTACCATTTTCATTTTCATTTCATGCAGCACTTCATCCCCGGACCCAGGGCACTTAACACCTGAAATGAAATGGTGGGCCAATGCGAAGGAGGAGGAAAATAGCGAAGGGGGCTAGAGACTTAATTTTATCGGCTCTCCTCTTTCCCGGTTAAAAAACAGAAAATTCAACTGAGTCCATTTTAAAAGATCTAATTGGCTTTATTAAACAGTTCATGACTCCGGCAGCATCCCATCTAGCAAATAGAAAGGAGCTCCATCGAGGTGCAGAAAAGGAAAGGTTTTTAAACGTAGCAAAAGAATAGAAAAAGGAAATAGGCAAAGGATTGTTTCAGGTAAGGTCTATCCTAAGGGGAACACAAGGGGGTACTATAAATTTCCCAGTGCTGATAGGAAATTCCCATGTCGAGTGGTTAGAGGTTACATTCCTGGGGCGGTGAAAACTACAGTTAGGTAGTTAAGTCTTGGTTTACTGATTCCGAGCCTTAAGTGGCTCCACTATGGCTCGGTGGCTTTCTTTCTTTCTTTTTTTAATTTTATTTATTTATTTGAGAGAGAGAATGAGATAGAGAGCATGAGAGGGGGGAGGGTCAGAGAGAGAGGCAGACTCCCTGCTTAGCAGGGAGCCCGACGTGGGACTCGATCCCGGGACTCCAGGATCATGACCTGAGCCAAAGGCAGTCGCTTAACCAACTGAGCCACCCAGGCGCTCTCGGTGGCTTTCTTTTTAATACTCGTAACACACTACTTTCCCTTTTCTATATCTTCACACCACCCCCCAACCCTGTTTTTAAAAAGTCCTGATGTTCTTCTTGTACATTAAATAATTTGGAAGACAGCAACTCTTTCGCATAGAACTCCAAAATCACTACACCCTGTTACATGATAAAGCAAGTTTTACTGGTTTCTAACAGTGTGCACACCAGAGCCAGCGCCACTTACCCAATCTTACATATCCCAGATTTGCTTTAACAATTTATTTCCAGGGACGCCTGGGTGGCTCAGTCGTTAAGCGTCTGCCTTCGGCTCGGGTCGTGATCCCAGCGTCCTGGGCTCCAGCCCCGCATCGGGCTCCCTGCTCAGCGGGAAGCCTGCTTCTCCCTCTCCCACTCCCCCTGCTTGTGTTCCTTCTCTCGCTTCGTCTCTGTCAAATAAATAAAATTTAAAAGAAAAAACAAAACAAAACAAAAAAACAATTTATTTCCAAGCACTGGGCATCTTTTTCCCCAGACTGTTTTAACACTTCCTCTCCCGCAGAGATAGACTTCTGTAGTCAGAGGCTGCTACTTTTTTTTTTTTTTAAGATTTTATTTATTTATTTATTTGAGAGAGAGAGAGAGAGAGAAACAGCACGAGAGGGGAGAGGGTCAGAGGGAGAAGCAGGCTCCCTGCTGAGCCGGGAGCCCGATGTGGGACTCGATCCCAGGACTCCGGGACCATGACCTGAGCCGAAGGCAGTCGCTTAACCAACTGAGCCACCCAGGCGCCCCCAGAGGCTGCTACTTTAACGCAGGGGAGATACCATTCCTCGATTCCGAAGACGCCTTTCTCGCTCTCCCACTTAATAAAGTCTCCACTTAGGACTGACTCCAGCAAAGCGAGTTCAGCCCCACCGCCCCTATCGCGGGGGAGCCGGGGGAGTCAAGCCGTCACCGCTGATTGGCTCGCGTGGTGACCAAGGGCAGCGCGGCCTTCAGCCGGCCGCGGAGGGTGATAGGCTGCTGGAGACCCACCCCCTCACCGATTGGGTGGGGGCAGCGAAGCCTGGGATTGGTGGAGCCCAGGGGGCGGGTCGTCGCCGCTGGAGCTGGCGCTGGAGCTGGCGCTGCAGCTGCCCCTCCGGCTCCCGCTCCCCATGCTAGGCAGAGATGGCGACCTCGGCTTGGCTTCTGGGACGGCGCGCGGCGAGTTGGAGGCTGCGGGCGCCGCGGGCGCGGCTCTCCAGCCTCGTGTCCCAGCGGGCCCACTCCCTCTTGCCCGTGGACGATGCGATCAATGGGCTAAGCGAGGAGCAGAAGCAGGTAGGGAGCCTCATCCCCTTCCGGGTCCCAAGGCCTGCTGGCCAGGCCGCGTCGCCCCGCTCGGAGGTCGCCCAGACGCTCCTCTGCCCGGCGCCCACCGAGCGGCGGCAGTGGGAGCGCGGGGGGCGGGCGCGAGCCTCAGCCTCCCCTCTGTGGAAACAGCAAAGCCTAGCTGCCGAGTTAGATAAGGCGTCGGAGACAGGAAGGCTCCTGGGAGGCTGATGGTGTTTTGGTGGAGGATTGGCAGGGCCACCGGCATGTGGCAAAAAGACCCTCGGTCTGTCTGAGGTCCGCTTACACCTGAACACTGTCTTAAGACTATGGTTCTCAAGGGGCGCCTGGGTGGCTCAGATGGTTAAGCGTCTGCCTTCGGCTCAGGTCGTGATCCCAGGGTCCTGGGATCGAGTCCCGCATCGGGCTCCCTGCTCAGCGGGGAGCCTGCTTCTCCCTCTGCCTCTCTCTCTCTCTTATAAATAAATAAATAAATAAATAAATCTTAAAAAAAAAAAAAAAAAGACTATGGTTCTCAAGCCTGCTTAATCATCATCACCAGGGAGTCTTTCAAATACACACCTCGGGGGCATTGAAATGCACCGTGTAACCTGCTATAAATTCTTCAGCCCATTGCGTCCAAGTACAAAGTTGAACGGTAACATGAAAGGGCATTACAGGTGAAGCTGAACCAGAGCCTTTCTGGAAGGAGACTGTTCACTTGGATGCTGGCACAGAGTTCCCCAGGAACCTGATTCTCCTGGCTGTTAAGCAAGTGCCCCAGCCTCCAGGAAGTCCAAAACCCATTTGGGTTTGCAGTCAGTAGACAGAGCTTTGAATCACCTCCTACAGAAAGGGTTCAATCCTAGCTCTCAAACTTGTCCACCAAGAGTTTCTAATCCTTTGCGTAATCCTTTGTAACCACAGTCTCAGATCAGAAAGCCTGGCATGTGCCAGAAACTGAAGAGGGTATGGCTGGAGCACAATGAGTGGGAGTGAGAAAGGTACTGGAGAAGGCTGGAAGAGTCAGTAGGAGTCAGCTCACGCAGGGCCTTATAGGCCTGAGTAAGGCGCTGATCTTCTAAGTACAATGAAAAGCCATGGAATGACTTTATGTACAGGAGTGACATTTTAAAAATACTCAAGCTGTCTAGGCTGAGGACCTTAAAAGAGAGGAAGATCATCTCCGAGGAAGTATATAAACTGGTACAGCCTCTAAGTTTCAATCTAATACCGTTTGGTGGGGTGTCCTCGGTAGTGGAGATGCTGTTCTTAGTGGCAGTAAGGGACTGTTGCAGCGGCATCTGTCCACCTCTCTCCCTCTAGCTTCGTCAGACCATGGCTAAGTTTCTTCAGGAGCACCTAGCCCCCCAGGCCCAGGAGATTGATCATATCAATGAGTTCAAGAACCTTCGAGTGAGTCATGATGCCCATGGGGGGGTGGGGGGGGGGCGAGCGGCAAGGGGGCAGTTTGGGGGCTGGGCTAGACTGGGTTGGGAATTGTACTGCTGCCTGGTAAATAAAACCTCCCTAACAGTGCAGCCTCTTTGTGTGAAGCATTTGGGTCTTGTGCCAGATGTGCCAGACACCTGTGACTGGCCGCCTTCTCACAGTTCACTGCACTCACTGCTTTCTGTTGGCAGGAGTTTTGGAAGCAGCTGGGAAACCTGGGGGTCTTAGGTATCACCGCCCCTGGTGAGTATAGTTTCCTTCCCTAATGCGAACTTTTCTTGCATGCCCTTTAACACTGTTTCCAAAAGAAACAGGAAAGGAGGGGAAAGATCGTGCTCAAAGAAACCCAAGACTTCCTCTTGGACCCAAGAAGGCACCCACTGACTATCAGCCCAGAGAAGAGTACACTAAGCAGTAACATCCAGAAGGCAAAGGGATGAGGCCAGTGTGGTTCACTGGGTGAGAATCACTTAGACTCTTGAACTCTGCATGTTTAATAAGCTCCCCCAGGTGATTTGGGGAGTTTAGAAAACTCCATTATCATGCAGCTGTCTTGCACTTCAGTCTTACCATCTCCCCTAATCCCAAAGTTCTGCCCTACTATTAGCGTCTGGGCAGGACCACTCAGGACAGGTATGTTCCCGTGGGGACTGCCTATGTCCTCTGCCCACGGCTGGCCCTGGAGCTCATCTGAGAGCAGAGGGTGGTATGGGGGAGAGAGATACCTGAGCCTCCACGTGAGGTGGCCAGATGATGTGTTTAATAGGCTCACCCTGGGCCTGCCCATTGTCCTCTATGGGTCTTACTACTCGTTTCCAGGGAGAGAAGGCACAGAGCTGGTGGGCTTTGGTTTGGATGTTGGCCCCTGAAGGAGAGGCCCAGTCTGGCTTGCAGCGCCCAGTAAAGAAATAAGCCTGTGGCCTCACCTGCCAAAGGCTGGACAGTCCACATTGATTCAGCTTGTATTCATGTATTAGAACAGAGGTGGAACACAGTGTTCTTATGTCTTCTCTCGCCACTTGGAGACAGTTCCTGGGATCTAAGCTGATTACAGAGTCATGATAAAATGGAAAGACTTATAAATGTAGACCATCTTAATGTAAAGTGGTAGGGGGAATGCTGTTGGTAACTCCCAAACCAGACTGCATCTTGGGGGTTTATGAGCCCCCAAAGAAAGCCAGTTCTGGTTGGTAAGTTCTGGTTTCCACCTGGTTGTCCTGGTGGCTGTTTCCAGTGTCACCCACATGCGGGCTTACCTTCCTAGAGTTGCAGGGGTTGGGCTAACCTTTCCCTAGAGCCTAAGAGGAGCCTGACTTCTTGGGCAG
This sequence comes from Mirounga angustirostris, assembly GCF_029215605.1. NCBI lineage: Eukaryota > Metazoa > Chordata > Mammalia > Carnivora > Phocidae > Mirounga > Mirounga angustirostris. The sequence goes on along the minus strand of NW_026991717.1, from coordinate 62,841,820 downwards.
AGTAAACGTGTGTAGAGCCTTATTTTGTTTTAAGGTTTTATTATTATTTTTTAAATCATCTCTTTACCCATCGTGGGGCTTGAACTCTTAACCTCGAGATCAAGAGTCGCATGTTCTGCCGACTGCACCAGCCAGATGCCCCCGTCTGCAAAGAGTCTCACCAGGGTTTTGCCAAAGAGCAAGGCTGGGGGTGGGAGGTGGTAGTACCAGATGATCCAGCCACTTTGATTTTGGATCTGTTGCCAAGGAAAAGCCACATTTTTTTGGTAAGGAGCTCTGAAATTCACTATCTGTGGCACTCTGTCCCCCGTTACTAGTCTTTTTTTTTTTAACTTTTTAAAGACATAATTGACAGGGCACCTGGGTGGCTCAGATGGTTAAGCGTCTGCCTTTGGCTCAGGTCATGATCTCAGGGTCCTGGGATCGAGTCCCGCATCGGGTTCCCTGCTCAGTGCAGAGCCTGCTTCTCCCTCTCCCTCTGCCACTCCCTCTGCTTGTGCTCTTCTGTCTATCTCTCTGTCAAATAAATAAATAAAATCTTTAAAAATAAATAAATAAATAAAAAATAAAAACAAATAAAGACATAATTGACATATAACATCGTATCAAATAACATGTTGATTTGATCGCCATGCTTTGTTAGGGCCAAACACCCGTGCTATGAAAATCTCACCTTCCTTTGCTTGGTGTCTATTCTTAGTGCTCTGACCCTTCCTCTTTGTGTTTCTTGGTTAACTCCAGGTCGCCCTTCATTTATTCATCTGCCTGTGCACTTCTGTGGCTTTCTGAACATTTGGGTGCTCAGGCTCTCTTGTCTTCCTTAAGAGGTCTGTCCGGGATAACGCAGGTGTTTGCATTGCCTGTTTTCTGAACCACACCTCAGCTGACCAGAGGCAGCAGACAAAGCCAGTTCTGTGAGCTGGTAAAGCAGGGCCCACGGCATCAGCCTATCGACCTTCCTAGGGGGTAACTTGGAGTAGGAGCTACAAGGGTATTTCTTTGCTGCCGGTAAACATTCCTGTGAATGTCCCAATGTAATCTGGGCTGCCTTTTCCGCTGTGCTGCCCCGCCTCCACTCCCAGTTCAGTATGGTGGCTCCGGCCTGGGCTACTTGGAACAGGTGCTGGTGATGGAAGAGATATCCCGAGCTTCTGGAGCAGTGGGGCTCAGTTATGGTGCTCACTCCAACCTCTGCCTCAACCAAATTGTGCGCAACGGAAATGAGGCCCAGAAGGAAAAGTACCTCCCCAAGGTGAGGAGATGGGGAGGGAGAGACCCTGAGGCACCCTCCTGGGTTGGCAAGGGCCAGTCAGACTTGCTTTCTGCAGCATGCTGCCCTCAACCAGATACGGATAGGAAGGGTCAGGGACTTGCTTTTAAAATAATTCAGTCAAAAGAATTAAAAATAGGACCAGAGGGGCGCCTGGGTGGCTCAGTTGTTAAGTGTCTGCCTTCGGCTCAGGTCATGATCCCAGGGTCCTGGGATCGAGCCCCACATCCAGCTCCATGCTCTGCGGGAAGCCTGCTTCTCCCTCTCCCACTCCCCCTGCTTGTGTTCCCTCTCTCAGTGTGTCTCTCTCTGTCCAATAAATAAATTTAAAATATATATATAATAAAAAAAACAAAAATAAAAATAGGACCAGAACTCCTGAGTCGGTCACTGGACATCATTTGCAGAGCATTTGAAGAAATGCAAGACTAGGACTCACTTCCCTTGCAAAGGGAATGGGAAAGGGAGATATTTTTAGTCTTACAGATAGTGGGCTTCTCTTCCAGGACTTTACCAATACCTGGTCTGAGAGAAGTCTGAAGGGGTGTCATGTGAACAGGAGAGAAGCAATGTCGTAAGCTCCCATAGAGGACTACTGAAGTCATAACCAGCCCTTGTGGTTTTCCTTGCAGCTGATCAGTGGTGAGTACATCGGAGCCCTGGCCATGAGTGAGCCCAATGCTGGCTCTGATGTTGTCTCCATGAAGCTAAAAGCAGAAAAGAAAGGTGAGGCTCCTCTTGCCTTGGGAGCTTCTGGAATGGGAACTGAAATGGACAGAGGGACAGCCCTTCTCAGGGTGAGGGAGCAGTCAATGGAGGTGGCCTCTGCCAGGTTTCCAGAACTGCCCCAGCAGGGCAGCTTCCTGCCCAGCAGCAGGTCCATGAACTGACTGGTTGGGACAGGCCAACTTGGCTTGAGCAGCCAACTTATTGTCCTTAGGTGATCACTACATCCTGAATGGGAACAAGTTCTGGATCACCAATGGCCCTGATGCTGACATCCTTATTATCTACGCCAAGACAGATCCGGCTGCTGTGCCAGCCTCTCGGGGCATCACGGCCTTTATTGTGGAAAAGGTGAGTGGAGGGCAGTGCATGCCAGGAGGCTTTTGTCTCCTGAAGTCAGTACCAGAGATGGCTCTCTTCTGCTCGTCGCAGACAATCAATGTGTGCTCTGCCAAGGCTCCCCGAGGTGAGGGCGGAGTAGAAGAGCCGACTGAAAGGAGGGTGGCCAAACTGGGAGCCCCAGAAGGATGAGTCAGGTCTGAGGGTGGGATGTTAGGGCTAGAGCTTCTAGGAGGGGGGCGGCCGTACAGAGTGGGGGTCCTAGGGGTAGCATGCAAATTCAGGGACTGGGTGGGAGGGTGGGCGTTTCCCAAGGGTCTGCCTTTTACTAGTCCCCGCCTTGGTGACTAGTCTGTAATCCGGGCCACCTTTTTTCCCGTAAAGGGGATGCCTGGCTTCAGCACCTCCAAGAAGCTGGACAAGCTGGGGATGAGGGGCTCTAACACCTGTGAGCTAATCTTTGAAGACTGCAAGGTTCCTGGTGAGTCCCTGAGAATGGGCAAGCCCCTGTCTGACCCTATCATAAGCTGAGAAAGCCCATCTCTGAGTAAGAGAAGCTCACCATTATTAGCTTACCGAGGCCATGTGTCTAGATGGTGGGCCTCTCTCTATTGCGCTTGTCCATGGGCCCATACGTGTGGGCTTTGGGCTGCTGGGTAGCTGTCCTTCTGGCCAGAGCTGTGTGCCTGCCTGTGGCTGCCCTACAGGGTGCTGTTTCCTATGTGACTGATACACAGTGCCCAGGGTGGTGTGCCAGTGCCTGGAGTAGATGGCTGAGATGTGCCCTCACCCTCTCCTGTCCTCCAGACGTCCTTGTTTGTGCATTCCCCTGAACAGCCAGGTGAGGGACTCATTAACGGTGCTAAAAAAACCATTCAGATACACTGAAGGAAGCCAGACTCAGGGAAGACAAGGGAATTCAGTTTGCCCCTGAAGTGTAACTAAAAACGTGACCCACAGTGGGAGAGCCGGCATACCCGTCGCGTGCTAATTAGACCAAGGGCATAGGTGTGATGACCAGCCGGGTTTGCTCTGTGCCTTGGCCAAAGACCATCCCTCTCCCCCCTGACCCAGGAACCCAGAACAGTATGCTTTGGTTACAAGGAGCATCTAGGGAGGCGGGATCAGTGTGGATTCTTCTTCGTCAGCAGGAAATAAGTGCCATCATTAGGCGGGTCAGTGGTCCACCCTGTCCTGGGTTTCCTGCCCACACCTCCCAAGGCCATCCAGTGCCCTGGCTTCTGGGGTGGGGAGGTGCTTAACAGGTTCTAGCACTGAATGACCTGTCTCTTAGACAAAGACTGTTCCAGATACCACTCTTGTCAGGGTTAGGGGCTGATGATATTGGAGCAGAGAGCAGACTCAACCCGGGGGACAGTAATTCTCAGTCTCCTTTATGGGCATGGGTAAAAAGAACTAGGGAGGGGTTGGATGGCTTCTAGACCAAATTAGCTTTTTTTTCCCCATCCAGAGCAGTCGAGGAAGAGAAAGGGAACGTCTAAAGATGGGGCCTTTGTGTCTTGTCTTATGAATGGTGTGTGTGTGCGTTCGTGTGTGTGTGTGGTGGGGTGGTGGTTGTGGGGGGAGGCCCTCTAGCAAGCTCTACTTCCTTTTTTTTTTTTAAAGATTTTATTTATTTGAGAGAGAGCACGCATGAGTGGGGGAGTGGGGAGGGAGAGGGAGAAGCAGACTCCCCGCTGAGCAGGGAGCCCGAAGCAGGACTCCATCCCAGGACCCTGAGATCATAACCTGAGCCCAAGGCTTAACTGACTGAGTCACCCAGGAGCTCCATAGCAAGCTCTGCATCTAACTGGAAGTAGTAAGCTCCATCCTTTTCTCTCACTCGGAACCCTAGTTGAAGGTCAGAAGTCAGGTGACGTTTTAGGGCCTGTGTGAAAGCCACAAAAGCAAACCTAGCAGCTTTTATAAAAGTGAGGAGGCTGCGGACAGCCCTCTCCCCCCTGACTGGCACTTTTCCCGGCAGCTGCCAACATCCTGGGCCATCTAAGTAAGGGCGTCTACGTGCTGATGAGTGGGCTGGACCTGGAGCGGCTGGTGCTGGCTGGTGGGCCCCTTGGGTGAGTGTGAGGCTCGGGGGGGCTGGGCTTTTGGCCTCCTTAGCAGATCGTGACATCACAGCCTTCCCCTTGGGGGGGCCAATGGGAACTGCCTCCTGGAAGATGTGCCTTCTTTCTTGGAGACAAAATGAGCAAACCTCCTCCTCCCACATGTGCTTTCTTCACAATGAAAGGAAATATTATCAGATGACAGACAAGAGGCCTGAGGTGCCATTCTGCTTAATTATTCAGGATGAAACAGGACACCCAGGCTCTAAGGCCTGTCTGCACAGGGGTCCTGCCCCTCCATCTGGTGTCAGGAAGACAGGCACAAGTCCTGGGCAGTCGGTGCAGTGACTGAGCAGGGGTGATCAGAGTCCTCATGCTCCTCCTCTCCTGCCTGAGACTCCAGCTCCTTGTCCTGCCAAGCTGTCTCCCCCCAAGTCTTCCCACATTGGCATTCTGCCACCCCCACTGGCAATGGGGGTACAGCGAGGCGCCTCCTCAGTGTCCTTCTCTTTTCTGGCAGGCTCATGCAGGCTGTCCTCGACCACACCATTCCCTACCTACACACAAGGGAAGCCTTTGGCCAGAAGATTGGCCACTTCCAGGTGAGTGGAATGCTTTTGCTGAAATGTACGTTTTCATTGGGTGCAGATTATCTTTAACAAATGAGCAAGTAGGGCATTCCCTATCTTTTGCCACCAAAATGAGTCTGGAGGCTTGAATCGGAGGCTCCTTCGGCATGCCACCTGGCTTTGGGAACTTGTCAGGAAGTGGCTCTCGTGTCTGCTCACTTCCTACTCGAGATGAGTGAACTAGACATTGTAAGGCTGGATGGTGAAGCGTGCAGGTTGTAGGCAGGCCCGAGGGAAGGGAGCAGCATTTCTGGTCATGCTTCCTGCTGTGAAGCCACCATGGGCGTCCGTGGGGGTTGGGGCCGGGGGAGGGCCCTCTCAGCTTGCGGGCTCCACAGTGCGGCAGCTGCTCTCTGGGCATCTCTGTCACCCAGGCAAGTCCAGTCTCCTCGCTGTGCCCTGGCATCCCCGGGCCTGGCTCTCGGGTGGCTACCGCTGACCTGCTTTGGGTGACTAGGGGGAGTGTCTGAGAGGAACGTGGCTCCAGCGTGTTGACTTGTGACACCCCCCCTTGTGCCCAGCTGATGCAGGGGAAAATGGCCGACATGTACACCCGCCTCATGGCCTGTCGGCAGTATGTCTACAACGTCGCCAAGGCCTGCGATCAGGGCCACTGCACTGCCAAGGTAAGGGCCGGCTGTGGGGACTCCCTCCCTGCGTGGCCCTGGCAGGGCCCTGCTGACCCGGAGCCCCCTCCCACAGGACTGCGCGGGGGTGATCCTTTACTCAGCTGAGTGCGCCACACAGGTGGCCCTGGACGGCATTCAGTGCTTCGGTGAGTGGCCCCCACTCGCAGCCGCAGTGCTTCCGCTCACTGCCGCTGAGCCGGCACCTTTAGGCTTCTGCCCCAGTCACTAGGAAGACAAGTTAAAGCAAATGAGAAAACTGCCAGAGGCCCCGAGGGGCCCGTCCCGGCAGCAGTGCCCCCCGTCACACTTACGGCCTGGTCCTGTGAATCCTGGGAAGTGGGGAGGGAGGGACGCCTCGGGGGCGGGACGGCCTCGTTGCAGTGCTTCCTAGCGCTGCAGAGCCCGGAGCTGGGCCAGAAGGCCTGGGTTTGAAGCCTAGCCCTGCCACAGACTGGCTTTGTGACCTGTGCAAATGACGTGCCCTCCCTGGGCCTGGCACCCAGTGACTGCTGCGCAGTGTCTTCCTATCTGCCCCTGCAGGTCGGCCAGTGGTGGTCCCCAACTTTGCCTGGTGGCCTCAGCTCTCTGGGTGGCCTTCCGGCCCCTCGTCCCCGCTGGTGTTCCCCACAGCCTCCCCTCTCACCACCATTTGCTGCTTCTCTTTAATCAGTTCTCTCCTCCCCTGGCCTGTTTCTACATACTTGGCTCTCCGTTTGCTTTCCTCACTGCCCATCACCTCCTGTTGTCTTTTCTTCTCGGCCCGAACCCTGGCTGCAGGTGCCAATGGCTATATCAACGACTTTCCCATGGGCCGCTTTCTGCGAGATGCCAAGCTGTATGAGATTGGGGCTGGGACCAGTGAGGTGAGGCGGCTGATCATCGGCAGAGCCTTCAACGCCGACTTCCACTAACCCCAAGACCCTTCACTCCCTTTCTCAGCACCTAGAGGCCTTTCTTTGGACAGAGAGATACGGCAGCTCTCTTGCTGCTCAGCTGCACTTGCATCAGCCCTTGGCCTCCACGTGAGGTGTCTACCACGGCTGACAAGTGCTGCGGGCCCCAGAGCCCGGCCAGCCTGCCCGGATGCCGCAAGTTACAGGCAGGCATGGGGGAGAGGGAGTGCCATTTCTAGTCACACTTTCTGGTCTGAAGATGCTGCCTGACATTAATGAGGGTTGAGGTGGGGGGAGGGCCTCCCTGAAAAGTGTTCTGTGGCTTAAAATGGACCCAGCAGGAAGCATACTGGCTTTTCTGGGGCTTGCTGGGAAGGCTTTGGTGACCCTCTAACGTCCAAGCCCTCCACTTCCCTGGGTGAGCACTTGGGGGCGGGCAGGCAGCCACCTCTTTTTTTGGAGGGGAGGGGGGCTATGCCTCTGGCAGGGGGCCCAGTACACCAGACGCATTGCCACTCTACATGTATTTGAACCTGGCAGCCTCTTCTTTCTAGGGGGAAAAAAAAACCCCAAACCTAGCCTTTGTTTCTGCCGATTTCTAGAGGCATCAGTTCCCAGTAGCTTATGAGCAGGCACCCGCTCGGCAGCAGTCCCTCCGTCCCCCGAGGGCTTCAGTCCTTTAGGGCGGAAACCCCATGGTGTTGGGGTGGAGCATCTCAGACCTGGGCCACCCAGACTGCACGGGGGGGGGGGGGGGGGAGCGCAGAGGTCAGTGTGCTTGCGAGGGATCAGCTCGGCGCCAGCCTCCACAGCAGCACCTCTGAGCCCTTCAGCCCTGCTCTGCACTGCCACCATCTAGTCCTGGCCGGATGACGGCCCTCAGCTGACTGGGCAGCAGGCCTGGCTGGCAGCTCAACTCCAGCCAAGGCTGCCTATGTACATTTCTCTGGGTGCCCTATGGCTAGTTTTGTTACAACAGCCCCGCGGCTGCTGCCATTTTGTATTAAGAATTAGGAAGCAAACCCATCTGCTTCTAAACTGGTGTTTTGGGGGGTGAAGCAGTCTACTTGCTACTGCCTCCTGTCTGGCGCGAGCTCCATGCCTTGGGGAGTAGTTAGTCCAGGTCCTACTCCTGTCCTCCTGCCTACTCATCGGTGATGCGGGACAAAGAGATGGCATCTGCCTTGAGGACAGAAGAGGTTTCAGCCTCCCTTCCCCAGATCTCGCAGTGGTTTTAAAGGAAGGAGGGAGTCCGGAGAAATAAGAGTCTGAGAGCTAGAAGGAAGCTTATACATTTCTGGACACCATCCCCATGTTTTTAAAAGACTAAGACAGGGGCGCCTGGGTGGTTCAGTCCGTTAAGCTTCCAACTCTTGGTTTCGGCTCAGGTCATGACCTCAGGGTCATGGGATCAAGCCCCACGTCAGGTTCCATGCTCAGCACGAGTCTGCTCGAGATTCTTTCCCCTCTGCCTCCCTCCCCCTCTGCTCTTCCACCTGCTCACACACACTCAAGTAAATAAAATCTTAAAAGATAAAGACAATTTGGTTTTCCCAAGATCAGAACTGGAGCTAGAATCTAGATCAGCAGAGATGAGAATGCCAGCCTGGAGCCCCCCTGCACAGTCAAGAGTGGAATGGGTTTGGGTTGTTCCACCGTATCTAAATTCCCTAAAAGAACCGGTTTTCTTGTCTCTCGGCCCAGGGGTGCCTTTCGGACTTTTGGTGCTGGCCTGCGGCCAAGTGCTTTTCCAGCCTGATGCCTGAGACAGGTGGAGTTAGCCCAGTTCTATCCTCAGGGGGAAACCCAGGGCTTGTGGCACTGTCTCTTTACTTCCCTGGCCTGCCCCCTGCTTTGTTGGACATGAATGGGGCCGAAATAGTGGTCTTGCTGGGTTTAAAGTGTAGCTGGAACAAGCAGCCTGGAGCTGTTCAGAATGTGACAGGATGGAAGGTTTCCTCCAGTCCACGTGCGCTACGGAGCCCCGCCACCAACTTGAGTAGAATGTGACTGTTCTCCCAATGCTATATATGAAATAGAAAAGGTGTATTTTAAAATAAAGCCAAAAATAGAGTGTAGCCTGATTCGCGAATGGAAGAGCAAGGGGCACTTCACTTTGGTTCTTTTGGGGGGTTTTGATTTCTGAGCATTGTGTAACCACAGCACCAGCTAGTCCTTCCTGGGGCTAGTCCTTCCTGGGGCTGCTTCTAACGCCACCCACTCCAATTTTAGGCAGGTCACACGACCAGCCCAGGCCCCCATTCCTTGTTTGCCTAGTGTTTGTCCTGTGGGATGGCAACAGAAGCTGAGAATGGTTCTCAAGTGTGGTCTGGGCACGCTGTTGATCAGAATTTGGCAACCAGTAAAATACCGGTTCCTTGATCAACCCTGGACCTAATCACATTCCCAGGGGCCATTCTGAGGTGCGGGCAACCTTTTAGAAAAATGGACCTGGGACCTAGAGGACACTTCCCCCCGAGGCCTGAATCCTAAGTCTTACGTGGCACTCTCAAGTCTGGATTTGATGTATTAGCTCCTTGGTCTTGACCACAACCCAGTGTGGGAGACAGTGTTGTGCAGGGCGGCCTTCCCGATGACAGGTGAGTGGCCCCGGGGAACCGAACTCGGCCGGCCTGCCGGGAGCCAGCCACCCAGCCACGCCCAGACGCGAGGTGGAGCCAGAGCGGGTGTGAGCGCGGTGTGGGAGGTGGGGTGGGAGAACCCTCTTTTTAATTCGGCGTTTGGCGCCCAGCTTACGCCCCGCCCGGTAGAGCCGGGACCGAGGTCCCGGTGACCGTTAGTCGCGACCCCTAGGTTAGGGCAGGCCGGGTGTCCTCCCCGTACCCCGCTCCGCCGAGGGAGCGCTGCTGGGACTCCCGGCCTCGGGCGCGGTTCCGCGGGGCCTGCGTGGAACTCGCCTGACCTCTGCCGGCCGCCCGCGGGCTTGCAGGCGAGCAGAGTCGCCGCTCTCCGGCCTTAGGCCCCGTGCTCTGCACCCGCGGCTCCCAGTCTCGGATGTCAGGATGCCCAGGGCTCACGGTCTTTTTTCGTTTGTTTTGTTTTGCCAAATGAGGACGTGAGGGGAGCGGGGAAGAAGCTGGCTATCCTCTATCTTGTATCGTTTCATACCCCCCCCAAAAAAAAGACACTTTAGCAATTAAAGTGGAAGGGATGTAAACTCAGAACAAAAGCCAGTGCTTTTCTTTTTTAAAATTACATATATGTTTTATGTTCATGAGTTTTAAAAGATGATAGTTTAACATGTTTACTTTTTTAAAAAAATAACCCGTCCTCCACCCCTCCTCCCCAGGATTAAACCACTCTTGAATCTTTAAGAGATTTCTTTTGGTAATGCACTTGATGCCTAAGTGGTGTGCTTCTTTATTGACTGAATTGCAAACGCTTCTAAGGATAGTTTTTCAGGGTGCATACATTTCATTTATAAGCAGCTCATTACATGCCCTTGCTTCGTCAGTCCAGTCCTGTCCACAAGCCAGCCTTTGCGAACCCTGGGATCCAATTGTGCAGGATCCCGTTCTCATTGCTCACCGTCCTCTGCCCACACTTAGTGCTCCTTGGTACCCAGAGCCCAGAGCCCCACTAGTTCTGGCTTGGAGCCCTCTTTTCACCCTGCTCCACCTGGTGGCTGGGCAGGGAGCTGGTGTCTCCCATAGCCACCACCCATCTACTCTCAGACAGAACTAGCCTATCTAAGTATTTTTTGGATCCACAACAACCTGACAACCTGTCCGCCTTCCTCCAATCCGTGTCCCTCAACACTTCCTCTATTCTGAGCCAGACTGAACTATCCAGCTCCCCTTAAATCTTTCAGTGGATCTCAGCACCTATAAAATCTAAGGTTTTTACAAGGCAAATATGACTCTGATCCCCCTCGGCTGTCCCCTCCAGCTGCTTCTCTCCCCACCCCTGCTGAGTACTTGTGTTTTGGTAGCAAAGAGTCCTCAGGTGCTGTTCCTTACCCCTGTGCTTTTGCCCAGCTGGTCCCTCTGCAAAAGATGTCCTTCCAGCCCTTCGCCTTGTCCTTGTTTTCCTCATCCCTAAGTCTCAGTTCAGGGTCTGAATGTTTAGGAAGACCTCCCTACTCTAACCTTCCCCACTCCATCTCACCTAGCCTAAGCAGGCAGGGGTGAGAGGAGGTGGTCTTCCTGCTTCTCCCTGGGCCTATCTGCCTCAGTGGGCTTGCCCCACTGTTGTATTTATCTTGGATGGGTGTTTCCTCCGAATTAGGCTAAGAACTTAAGGGCCAGGACTGTGATTCAACTGCCCTTATATGTTCACCATCCAGCACGGTTCCTGGTACATAATAGGTGCTCAACAAATGTTTATTGAGAGAGTAGATAAGTAGTCCTGTAACGCTTAGCTCACATTTTTCTGGTACCGTATTATTCGTGTATATGATTCCCTCTGAGTACACTGTAAGATCTTTGAGGTCAAAGACCACTTCTCACTTATCAGAACCCTCCCAACAGCACCCAGTGCTCACAGTAAGTGCTCCGTGCTCTGTGCATGTTGAATGAGTGAAACAACAGGTGGGCCAGAGCCCTGGGCTAATCCCCAGAGTTGGCAGAAAGAGCCGAGCCAGCCGGCCTCGCCTGGCCCGGCTTTCCCCAGGCCTTCTCACCCTGGAGTAGCCAGGGCCCAGCTGCAGAGGGGAGGCCCTCACCCCCATATTCCTTTGACCCACTCAGAAACGAGGAGAACTGGATGAGGGACCCTGGCCCCTCCTCCGGCAGCCGAGGACAAGAATAGGGATTGCATGGAGAAAAGGGGCAGAGTCGAGCACATACCATCCCTTTTTTTCTTGTGTAAAATGTATGATATATACAGAAGAGTACGTAACATGCATAAATGCAGTATAAAGAACAATAAATTGTTCTGCCCCCAGGTCAATGAATATTCCAAGTACCTTAGAAGCCCACGTGCCCAACGGTGACACATTCTTCCCAGAGGAACCACCATCCTCCATTTAATGACAATCCTTGCCTCCCCACCTTTTTTTTTTAATGGTTTCCTCCCTCTGTGTATATCCCTAAACAATATTGTTTAGATTGCCTGGGGTTTTTTTGTGGGTTTTTTTGTTTTGTTTTGTTTTGTTTTACTTTCTACAATTAGACTCACTCTAAATATATTCTGTGTCTTGCTTCTTTGACTTATCATTGTATGGTTTTTAAAGATTCGTTCATGTTAATGAGTGGAGCTATAATTTGGTCACATTTTTTTTCCTGTATAGCATTCCATTGTGTGAAAATACTACAAGTTAATTATCCATTCTAATGTTGATGGCCATTTGGGTTGTTTCCAGTTTGGGGCTACTTCAAAACGTTCTGTATGTGTCTTCTGGTTTCTGTGTGCAAGAGTCCCTCTAGGTATTCCCAGGAATGGAATTTCTCTGTTGTAGGGTATGCATGTGATCAACTTTACTAGGTAATTCCAAACTGTTTTCCAAAGTCGTGGTGTGCCTATATTTTTTAGATTGGTACCACCAGAGGTGACCTGGGGTGGAGGTGGCATGCCAGCCCCAGGGCCAACCAACGCTATGAGCTTATTTTCAACAAGGGGAAGAAGTCGGCGAAAGAGGGTCCATCCCTGCTTCCCTTTCCCGGTCCCATAAACCACATGGCCAACAAACCTTTAAAGACAAGCTAAGAGCGGTGCGCCAGCCAGGGCCTGGGAGACAGCACTGAGTGAGCACAGATCAGCCTCAGAGACAGTTATGTTTCCACTTACTCTGCCAAGCCATCTGACACAGCTTTGCCCCGGAAGGCACGGGAGAGTGAGGGCCAGACAGGCAGGTGGGAGTTGTCTTGAAGAGAGGAACAATATTGCCGGCGCAGGGGTATGGGGGACCCTACGGCACAGGTAGCATCGTCCCTCCTCGGAAGAGGGCAGCGGATCCATGGAGCAAGTACAGAGCAGAGGGCGGGAGGAAAGAAGGGAGACTAGAGCTATGCCTGGAGCCGCAGACACGGACACCGCCCCATCCAAACACACCTGTGTCCTCCAGCCCATCCGGGGCCAACCACGCATGTGCACACACCACAGACACATGCACACGGCGACACACACACAGCAAGAGACAGGCTGGTAGACAGGCTGCAGGAGCAGAGGCAAGGAGCGCCAGCCTGCAGCTGCCCTCGGGACACGAGCCCAGCCCTGGGGGCCGCCGGCCTGGCCTGCCTGCAGGGTCCCCGAGGTGGCCCATCAGCCTGGGCTCCTGACAGGCAGGTTCCGCGAAGCAGAGTGTTTTCAGGACCACCTGGGGGCCCCACCCCACATGGCTGCTCCGTTTATGGGAATGGGGTAGCCGAGTCTCTTGGTCCGTACTTGAGGCCCCTCTGCTGCTGCCAGGCTGGGCAGGGTTGGCGATGCAGTAGGTCCCTTTACTTGTGGAAGTAAAATTGTTTAATTAAATTTATCCTGGGGTGAAATAAGATTTGGAATAGGGGAAGGGGGGCGCGCCTGGCTGGCTCAGTCCGTAGAGCATGCGACTCTTGATCTCGGGTTGTGAGTTCGAGCCCCACGTCGGGTGTAGAGACTACTTAAAATTAAAATCTTAAAGGGGGCGCCTGGGTGGCTCAGATGGTTAAGCGTCTGCCTTCGGCTCGGGTCATGATCCCAGGGTCCTGGGATCAAGCCCCACATCGGGCTCCTGGCTCAGCGAGGAGCCTGCTTCTCCCTCTCTGTCTGCCTCTCCCCCCTGCTCATGCTCTCTCTTTCTGTCTGTATCTCTGTGTCTCAAATGAATAAATAAAATCTTTAAAAATAAATAAATAAATAAATAAATAAATAAATAAATAAATAAATAAAATAAAATCTTAAAGAAAAATAAATTAAATAGGGGAAGGAGGAATCTGAAAAGAGAACAGGCTGTATGGAGGTGAGACTCGCTGTCCTTCATCTTTGGCACTCAGCCTGCCCTGTCCTTCCTTGCTGTCCAGACTCCCACCACTGGCCCAGAGTGGAAGGGGGTGGGAGAGATTGGGGCCACTGCAAGATTGCTAATTAAGGCTGAAGGTATGTGAATTTTGTGTAACTGCAGTTGCCTAGGAGAGCGGGGATCTGCTCCCTGGGCTGAGACCACTTCCAACACCAGAGCTGGGGACGGTTCAGACTAAAGAATCCCCACCCAGCTACTCAGACCCAGCAAGTGCCAGCCCCTCTCCCCACCTCTCGCCCTGCTCTGACCTCCCAGGTACCCCTGGGCAGAGTATACCCTGTGGTCCTGCAAAGCCGAGAAGGAGTGGGTGGGAAATAGTTGGCCTTTGGGATCTCCATCTCCTGGGGTACACCGGCTCCCTGGAAGGCTGCCTGGCTCTGGAGTGAAGGAAGGTGAAGTCTCCCTGGAAAGCAAGTGGGGCCTTCCTTAGTCTTCTCCTTCTGTGCGGGCCTCCCAGGTGCTTGGAACCCTGCCACACACACCCCTGTGCCCCATTCCCCGCCCCCTAGGAGCCTGTTGGAGAGCTTCGGGTGCAGTGTTTCTGCTCTCTCCACCTGATCACCCACACCTCCAACAGGCTGGAGCCTCTTGCCCTAGACTCCTGAGCCCTGGAGTGAGCCGTGGAGAGGGGGCAAGAGCCCCTGGAGTGTGGAGCCTGTTGTCAATAGGCAACAAGGCAATCTGTAAGTGAGGCTGTTAGCCCTCCCCGAGGAAAGGTCAGACAGGGAAACACTGGCTTCTCAGTGTTTGCTCTAGGCGTCTCCCTCACTAATGGGTACCCTTCCTATCCCATATTCTGCTTTCCTTCAACTTCTATGTCCCCTCTGCTCCAAGGCTGGAAGCCCCAAGTGGCCACTCCTGTGGACTCAGCCATCTTCAGCTCCCCCACAGGGTCCTCTGATAAGCCCCTTCCCGCCACCCACCCCACCCCCAGCCTGCTCCTCTCACCAGGAACAGTCACCCAATTCATTTCCATGCTGCCTCCTGGAAACTTCATCTCTCTGCACCTCAGAGTCTGCGAGGGTTACCTGGGGTCCACCACCCAGCAGTCAGTTAATAGATGGACCTCCTGCCCCCCCCAAGTCGGTACACCCCAGGCTCAGCCTACTTGAGTGACCTGCCCCTTCACCCGCTAATCCCCAGTTAAGAATAACTGGCATTTACTGAGTGGCCACCATGTGCCAGGGGTGTAACAGTTGTGGGGCCAAAGGAGCTTACAATTTAGTTGAGGAGGTAGACATAAACCAGATCATTTCCATCACTCCAATCAATTTTAATGTTTTCTATTCCTTAAGACCCAGCGCTGAGCACTGCTCACCCCAACTCTACCTGTCCCTGGCTTGGTGCTATATCCCCAGCATGAAGCCTGGCTAAGCAGAGGTGCCCATCCGATTAATACTTGCAGAATGAATGCCTGCCCTGGGGGCTGCAGGAGGGGACCACTCTTTTCCTGTCGCCCTCCACTGAGCTTATCTAAATGAAATCAGATTTAACTGAACCCTAAAGGGCAGACTTGCAGGAGGAGGGACAGAAGAGGGCAGGGGAAATCCCAAGGCTTTGCTTGAACTAAATTCTCCCATCTTTTCAGTAGCAGCTGAAAGAGCAGGGTTCTGGGGCAAGAAGAGATGGCTTCTTGGAGAAGCCATCTGGACTGCCAAAGCCAGGACTGTGACTTTTATGTCTTCTGTTTCAGAGTCTGCCCGGTTGGAACCATAACTATTATAATCCAGCCACTGAGGTAATCAAGTCAGTGAATTTTATAGTAAGAATATACACAAATCGCAAAGCCCACGAGCGGTGGAGCCTCACAGGCCAAGGTAACATCATAACTGGTCCTGAAACCAGGCCGCCTGGGCTGGGAGGAGTGTCTCGGGGCAACAGGCAGGGCCCGGCACACAATGTGGCTACAGGAGGTAGTCTGCTAAGCTGATAGAAAAATCCAGCGCCGTGGCCACCGGGCAAAGCAGTCGAACGACAGAGCTGCTTTGGCACAGGCAAAAGCTTCAGTCCTCCACCAGTCATTTATTCACTCACCATTCAGTAATTGTTACTGAGAGCCCAGCACGTGCGGGTACCCGGCTAGGCTGTGGGGAAACAGTGGGACCCAAAGCAGATGTGGTCCTCCCCCTCGCCGAGCGGGAGAGACAGGCCTCGCCCAGGAGCCACTGACTTGCTCAGCCAGGCTTGGGAGAGAGGGAGCATCTCTGGTTCAGGAGTGTGATTTGGGGGAGGAGGAGTTGGGATCAGGGAGCCTCCCCACTGGGGCAGCCTCGGGTTGGTCGTCCTTGGTTCCAGATTCGGATCTTTATCCTGACAGCCAGCAGGAGCCTCAGAAGGGCTCCCATAGGAGAAGAATATGATGCAGTCTATTTTGGAAAGATCCTCTGGTTGCTGTGTGGAAAACAGACATGGTGCGGGGGGGGGGGGGGGGGGCCGTGGTGCACAACCGGGCTGTGCTCCCTGGAGTGGGGAGGAGAGGGTGGTCGAAGTGCTGGTAAATGACAGTCAGGCTGTAGTGATGGATTAGCTCTGGGTGGTGGCTGGCAGGGGAAAGAGAGGCACCAAGGAAGACTGGAATATTCCTGGCTTTGGAAACTAGGTGGGAGGTGGTACCTTCACCCCAAAATCAAAACACTGAGAGCACTGGGTTTGCCTGTAGCTGGAAGTTGGTTGTAGTGTATCTGATGTTCCTGAAAGACCACGTTGTTATTTCAGTGTCAGAATGAGTGCAGAGGGCAGGGAAAGGGTACTTTTGATGAGGCTTTGCAAAAGGAATATTCTTTTTATGAAAAAATATGACAATACTCTCGCAATATTTTGCCCCCAATCTAATAGTGAGATGAATGTTACAACAACTTCATTTGTAAAATCCAAATGAGTTGCTAACAGACGTTTGGAAAACATAATAGAGAATTGTTTGGGGAAGCTCATTTAGGAACGAGTGATAGAACAATTAGAAGTGACAAGGCTGGGATCTGAACCCTGGCTCCGCTACTTATTAACTGTGTGATTCTGGACAAGTTACTGGACTTCTCTGTGCCTCCGTTTTCTCATCAGTAAAATGGAAATAATAGTAGAACCTATTTCATAAGACTGGCTGAGGATTAAATGAGAGCATATGAAGAACTTAACACAGCACCTGGCTCACGAAGTCTCCCTAGGAATGTTACCTATCGCCACAGAACACGCTCCAACAGAGAGAAACAGATGAAAAGGGCAATTGCTGACTTCCCCATATACGTCTGAACAAAGCAGAGTTGCCCGTATAACTAAGTGTGAATTTCACAAATCCCCTTGTGAGATTTTATTAAATACAGTAATAGTCACGAATCGGGAACAGTATTTGTCAGATCTTGTGCCAGAGTCTTGGTGTCACCTGCCCAGCCATTTATCGTCTGACCCTAGTCCGGCTTGAGTCGTAGACTCTTCGCCAGGTTCTTCAGTTTCAGAGGGTCCTCTGCTGGGTGGAGTGGAAGCTTCCCAAGGTCTGAAGCAATGTCATTAGCATCACCTTCTAGGTTCCCCAGGTGCCTCAGTGGTGCTCTGTGTAGTAGCTTGACACAGTACTTGTGGCCCAGACTGTAGTTCCGGGGACTCTCCAGCGAGGGTCTCTGCTGGGGGGAGGGGCTGGTCCTGGCTCTGGTGGGTTCACCAAGGTTGAGGGAAGATAGCCAAACAGCCACGGGTGATTCTCCCTCTGCTCTTGGTTTTGGAAGACTAGAGAGGTCGGTGGCTATGGCTGGGAGCCTGGAGGTGGAGCCACCTCACCTCAGGGAGTGGGATTAAGGATGCCAGGGGAAATCTTTCCAAATGCAGAGCAGGACGGCTGGGGTCACAGAGACAGCCCTGGTGTTGCAACGACAGTGTAGTGGATAAGCCCTGGGGAGAGAGGCTGGTCCCTCCTTTAGAGCCAAAAGGCAGGCACCCAGCCTGGCTGAAGCCCGAGTGGGACATGCCACAGCTGGGTGGACAGGATACAGCCACGGGCACGACATAGTAGGGACTCCACATGGGAGACAGGGTGCAAACAAGGGTTGCAGGACTAGATTTGAATATAGTAACAGGGCAGACTACAGGAATGGTCCGATGGAGGCATGATGCAGTAGGTTCATAACTGCTAATGCTTTGGGGGCAGTTGCTATGGGTCGGGCATCGTTGCAAGTACTTTGCATGTTTTAGGAAGCTGGAGAGCCAGGACTTCTACTCAGGAAGTCTGGCTAAAGAGTTTTTATTCTTAACCACTACACTCTGTGAAATGTAGAAAGAGTCAAGATTTTAGACCTATAAAGGGTCAGACCTCTGTTTAACATTTATGCTAACTGCTGCACTTAAAAAAGCAAAGGTTTGGAGTCCCTCCAAAAGAAGTTACTTAAACTCTCCATCCAGGTCTCAGTTTCCTCGTTTGTTTGTAAATTTGAGAATAATATTTTCCTAATAGGGTTGTTGAGGATTAAGGAAAGAAACAGGTGTTGAGCGCCTACCCATGCGTTCTGTTGAAGACCCCTGGCTTTGGAGGCTTTCAGGACCCTGCGCATTCCAGATTGAGTTTCCTCCTCATCCCAGGCATCTGCAGGTCGGGGTTGAAGGAAGCACAGTGGGTGCACCATCCCCACACGCTTCTAGTCCGCAGCCCATGGGGTTCCTCAAGGGAGGGGCCTCCCCTAAAATATTCCCATGTGATATCTGGGCAGACAAACGTCATGATATCAGTGACCCTGAGGAAGCTGAGGTCCCAAGCAACAACCCACACCCAGAACATCTCAGACATTGTGTTCCTTGGAATGGTCTTCCCTTCTCCATTAATGTAGTCATTCAATTAACTACTTACTAATCACTAGTCAGTTCATCAAACATTATTAGGCACCTATTATTTGTAAGACATTATGCCATGCTCTTGGGAGTAGTCATTTAGAGAAGCCCAAAGACTCTGGACCATGTTGAACATCCCTTTTCATCTCCAGCCTTGGTCTATGGCTTCTGCACCTAGGGCACTAAAAAAAGTGCTATTAGAGATGGCCCATGAGATTATAACAAGGCTCTCCAAGTAGGTCCAAGGGAGGTAGACACTCCAGAGGCCCGGACCATAACACCCATCTGTGCTTCTGTGGCCACAGTGCAAGGAGCACAAGACTGAAAACCTTCAGGGATCAGGCAGGTCTTACAAGTGCCTGAAGAGGGCCGGGCAGAACCACGGCAAACAGAAGCATGTCTGTCCCATAAAGATGGGGTTTGCTGCTTGGCACCAGCCCTACTGTTGCAAGTGGAGATGTGGGCCAAAGGTAGTCAGATTTTCTGATTTTTCAAGAGAAACTGGAAATCTGAATTTTTATTTTAAATCTCAAGAAATTTCAGCATTGGCTCCTAATTTTAATCTTTTTGAAATTCCTGTGAGATAAGAACTTGTCAAACGGGGGTGCCCGGCTAGTTCAGTCGGAGGAGCATGAGACTCTTGATCTCGGGGTTATGAGTTTGAGCCCCACATTGGGTGTAGACATTACTTAAATAAATGAATAATTTAAAAAAAAAAAAAAAGAACTTGACAAACAGAACTTGTCTGCCTGCTGAATTTTATTCAAAGATTGCCAGTTTGGGATTCCTGAGTTGGTGTGTGGAAAGAGAGAGGTAGTAGAGGATTGTGTGTCCTGAGGCTCGGTTCTGAGGGACCTAGAATGCCATCCTTCCTTGGGTCCAGGGATGTGCTAGACGCATAGGAAACCATAAAGAGGAAGATAAAACCATAGGCGTGCCCATCAGGGGTCTATAGTCTCATCACAGAGACCCAAGCAAAGCAGAAAATGTTTAGAGAGTGTAGAATCCCCATGAATTCAGTGTGGACCCCCTGGGAATTTGGGGAGCAAGATGGACCAGAGCTTCAGGAGACCTTTACAGAAAGTAAGGCTTGAGAGTTGGAGGCAGAGTCTAGGTTGCTCCAGGAACAAATATTAATGGGTACAACTATGCTAGAGACCCCAAAGAAAATCCGCAGACTTTGCTTCCAAATGTTGTAGGCAAAGGCTCCCTGGAAAGGGTAGGGCTATAGTATGAGATTTCACTGACACACCCACACCGTGTCCTACTCACCTGGCAATCCCAATTGTGGTCGTGGTCAAAGGGAAACAGGTAAGCAAGCAGGGCAAGGTTCTCCAGGCTCATAGAAGGTAGACTGGGGTTTAAGTCTGCCTGCCTGTGTGACCTGGGACAGACATTAACTGCTCTAAGCCTCGGTTTTCAAATCTGTGAAATGGTGACAGTAATCATGCCTACGTTTTGGGACTGAGGTGAAGGCAGGACCAGCCCCTGAAAGTCAAATGCTCACTCAGCCCGAGGGCCCCACTGAGGGACATTTGCCAGAGTCTCTATATGATTTTTATCACCAATGTCCACTACCTGAGAATTCTAGTCCCAAATGAGGTGCAGAAAGAGCACCTGGAGAGGAACGTTGGTACCCCGTGTTTGCCAACTTCTTTCCTGTCGCTGCTCCAGGAAATAGCATTGATTCTGGGAGGGCAGAACTCTCTAGAAGGAGAGAGGAGATGGAGATATTGGGGCACCCCCTCCCTTCCCAGGGGGGAGGGAGAAGGTAGAGTCCCTGCACAGCAGTGAGAGCGGTGCTGAGAGAGGATTCTTCCCTAAAGATGGACCCTTTACCACCCAACCTGGACCTGAGAGGGAGGGTAGAGACCCATCCTTCTGGGATGCCCGCCAGCCTGCTGGGTGGAAACCCAAGCGCAACATTCTCCCCGCCATGAGCCACATTCCGCTGCTCCCCACAACCCACCTCCCCAGATCCCTGTCAGACACAGATCTAACCAGGACCTTCCTTACTTAAAATCCTCCAGTACCCCCCACCCCCACCCAGTTCCTTTGGAATGAAGCTCCGTGACAAGGCTTAGGAAGCCTGGGTGGCCCCAGCCACTCTCCAGTCTCATATCCAGCCTCGGCCCCTATTTCCCAGCTCTGCGCCTTTGCTAACGCCAGCACCCCGCCTGGGGCTTCCTCAGCTTTCCCCCTACGGAGGGCAGGTCTGCGGGGAGAATGCCCACTCCTTCAAAAAGCCTCCGCACAACTTAGTCCTTTCTCGAACGTTCTCACACCTCACCCCAGCCCCACACCAGGGGCAGACCATGGCACCCTTCCCTTTCTTCCTCAGCAGCCATTACGCGTTGCTGTCTTCTGTCTACTTGTCCCTCTATCCCCAACACATTCCAGCCCCCGACTGGAAGCTTCTTGAGAGCAGGAACAGCCTTGTTCCTCGCGGTAACCCAAGGGCTTGCCCTTTTGCCGGGGACACTCAGCCACTACGGAAGGGACGGATAGCAGGGCGGGGGCACGGGCCAGTGGGCGGCTGGATGGAAGAACTAGTGCAGTGGACGGGGCTGATTTCTCAGAACCCGCGGGGTGGGGGTGGGGGGGTAGGGTGAGATTAGCATTTCACCCACCGCAGGAGGCTCCTGCCGAAGCCAGCCCACCCGGTCCCGCTCCCGCTCGCAGAGCCAGTGCCCACCCAGCCAGGTGATCTCGAACCTTCTCCCTCTCACACCCCAACAACAAACAACCCTCGCGCTCTCCCTCCGGAGAAAGGAGGTGGAGCCTGACCTCAGCCGGAGGCTGCAGCAGCTGCCGGAGGGGGGGGTGGGGGGGTGGGGGGAAGGCCGCCGAGCTCCAGCCC
The DNA here is from genome assembly GCF_029215605.1 of Mirounga angustirostris. Taxonomy (NCBI): domain Eukaryota; kingdom Metazoa; phylum Chordata; class Mammalia; order Carnivora; family Phocidae; genus Mirounga; species Mirounga angustirostris. Next base: position 62,820,641 of record NW_026991717.1, on the reverse strand, counting down.
TTGGGGGGAGCCTCTCCTTTAGGGAGTGGCAGCCGTGGGGGCCTTGGCGAGTTCCCAAGCGCCTGGGGAAGCCCTCCCTTGGCAGCCTCGACCCTCCACGGGCGAAGGGAGGAGGGGCAAAAGGGTGCTTCAATGAGTGTCTGCTTCCGACTCTGTCCCGCTGTCGGTCTGAGTGCCCTCCGACCCTTCTGCCCCCCGTTCACACCCACCCTTCCTCGAACCCTGAAGCCCCAAGGGCTGGGTGAGACTAGGTGCCGAGTAAGCAGGAGGGAGAGGATGCAGCTCTGCTGGGCTCCGGGGAGCCGAGGTGTGCCCATCCCCCACCCCCTTGGCTGGTGGGGGGAGGGCTCAGGGGGTGAGACGGACCCCAGGGACGAGCCCTAGGGCAGGAAAGAGCGTGAAATGGGATGTAGTCTGCAGTTTTGGGGGCTGTTGTAGAGGCAACTTGGATAAGGGGCAGAGAGGGCACCCCAAGGGGAAGGCCAGGGGCCCCAAAGAGGGTAAGAGTCAGGAGTTGGGAGAGAGGAAAGGAGAATGCAGCTTTTTCGGGGCGAGGCAGCCTGCTAAGACTTCCCCTGCCAGCAATCTGGAGGCTTGCACTGGACAGATGGGGGTTTTGGACACAGCACCATGGACATGTGTTCCCCAAAGTCTGAGCGCACATAGCCCCCCTTGTTCCATCTTACAAGAGACTGGGCCCACATAGGCTCCCACCTCACCTTGACCTTCCGGCCCTCCCCCAGGCTGTGGCAGTGAGTGCCATTACAGGAGAGAGGGGTCCTGTTCTCTGCTGGGCACTCAGCAGCTGGCTCCTTGGTGGCAGGAGGGGACCTTGCCCTTCCAGTTCAGAGTCACACGGAGAGCACTTCTGCCTCCCCATCTCTAGGGAAAGGGGCCCCAGCAGGTAAAGACCAAACAGACGCTTGCACTTGGATTTGCTTGGGGGCAAATAATTTCAGGAGATCCCTTTAAGGAGAGGGTTCCGATCCCTTTAAGAGGGAGTGGGTCAGATAAAAGGACTATAAAAGTCCAGCTTTCTTTATCCCCCCCCCCGGGGGGTTCCTATGCTGGGGGGAGGGGGCAAGTGCTGCAGCCAAATTTAATTGGTGCCCTGGTGTCCCTCCCCCCAGGAGCTGTGCCCTCCAGTTAGTCCATTGGGGCTGAGGGGCCAGGTGGCTCAGTAAGTGTTCCCGGGACCTAAAGTTCAGGCACTTTAGGGGGCAGGGGAGCCGCTGCCCCACTCCCAGGAGAGAGGGGACCAGGGCGTGGAATGGAGGAAGGGGCAAGTGGGTGCTGCCATCACTGCAAGGACTTCGCTGCCCTGCTGAGGTGCCCTGCCCAGTGCCAGGTAGCTGGAACCGAGGGCAGGCGGTCTGCAGGGACTGCGGCGGGCGGTGGGGGAGGTGCCGGGCGGCGGGACTGGAGATGACCGAGCAGCCAGTCTGTCCCGGCTGTCAGTCTGGTCGCGCACGGTGGGGGAGGGGTGTGCAGCGTGTTTTCTCTCAGCCCTGGATGTTTTCCTCTCTGCATCTCCCTCTCTCTGCTCTCCCGCTCTGAGGCAGTTAACCCTTCCTGATGGGTCTGGAGGCGTCTGGGGAGAGAGAGCCCCCTGCCTGGAGGTACGGAGAGGTGGTCCAGGAGACCTGACTGAGCCATTCCTGTCCCCAGACCAAGCGGCAAGTCCTTTGCAACGGGGGACATCTGGGCTGCTGGGTGTGCCAGGGTGAGGAGAGGCGATGGGCCCAGGCGTTGGCACCAGTGCCTGGGTGGGGTGGGGTGGGAGCAGCACTCGAGAAAGGTCAGGGGAGCTGAAGGAAGGTTAGAAGAGGAAGCGGTGGAGGCCCTTCCCCATGTGGAAGGGCTCTGGACTGGGAAGGAAGGAGGCCCAGGTGAAGAGGTCCTGGCAAGTGTGGTGAGGGAGGAGAGGAGAGGCCAAAAGGTCCCTGGGGGAACAGGCAGGGTGTGCAGCCCCTGGCCTCTTCTTTGCGGGTTTGCTGAGCAGCTTTAACAAAGGGGGCAGGGAACTGGGGTAGATCAGTGGGCTGGCACAGCAGGAACACCAAGTGCCTTTAGCCCGCCTGTGACCGTAGCCCACTCAGTCAGAGCCTCCTGGGGCAAAAGAGACAGCCACCCACATGGGGGAGGCTCAGAGTAGAACTCCTCCAGCCGCTGGGCAGGCTGGGCAGGCGGGGATGGGCTCTCATGACCACTCAGCCTCCCTCCCACCGGGACCCCAAATAAAGATGACTCTTGCCCCCATCCCCCCTTCCCAGAGCCAGTGGGTCTTCACTCCTGGATACTGGGGGGAAAGTCCAGTCCTCCAACCTCACCCTGCAACCACTTCCTAGGCCGAGCATGGGCTTCCTGCCACTCGGGTCTCCTTCCCTGTGACTAGGTACGTTTCTCTTCTGACCCTTTTGGCCTCCATCCCTGCCCATGAGTGGGCATGAAGCCAAGGTCAGCACAGGCTGGGCTGCTGACAGAAGCCCTGTCCCCTCTTCTGCTCTGGCTCTAGGCTGCCAGAATGGCACGCTCAGCTCCAGCGGCCACTGCTGCTGTTACCTTCTACCACCAGTCTCTGATGAGGGGTGGGGGACATCAGCCCGTGAGGCAGACTGGGACAGGGAGCAGGGGCATTTTGGGAGGTGGGGGGTAGGGCTGGCCTGGTGGTGGCCGGGGGAACTGCTAGGAATCTTTGTCCTGGGAGGCTCAGGGAGGGGAGAAATCCTTTAGTGCCCTCCTTTTTTTTATAGGTTTGGGGAATCTGCATTCCCTAAGGGTGGGAGATAGGAGAAGTAGGGGGAACTTGTCCTAGGAGAACCTGGCCCTTTGAGAAGTTTCCGTGCCAGGGTCTTAGCTTTCAGCTCTCGTTCCCACACTTCCTCTGCTGGGTGACCATGTCCTTTAAAAGTGTTTCCCAACACAGCTTGGACTGTCTGGGCCCCCTTGACAGCTCTGGAGGCAGACAGGGAAACCATCTTTTAGAGTGCTATTTCCCCACCATGGAGGCCAGCAGCGCCGACTGTCTCAAAGGCTGCCTTTCTGCGGGCTGGAGTCTCAAGGTCTAGGAAAGGCTAGGCAGCATGTGGTGCAGGAGGAGCCCGGTCGCCACACTCCGAGGCTGGCTTCCTCCTCAGGCTCGGGCAGCCCCAGCACTCGGGGTGCTTGTCTGTGCCAGAGGTGCCCTCGGCCCAGCCCCCCGGGCTGCTCCCTGCGCCCCGGTGACTTGACAGTACCCCTTGTGCTGCTGCTCCTTTTACCTCCCAAACCTCCCCTCCCCCGCCTGAATTGGGAATGAGGCTTTGTTCTGGGGTGGACTCAGCATTTCTCAAGAACCTACTGTGTGCACAGCCAGGGCTTGTTGACGTGAAGCCCTCTGCCGTCCCTGGCGACACAAGCTGCCCGAGACACAGCCCCTTCCCGCACCTCCCAGGGACCTCCCACCCCTCCGTGTGACCTCAGCCCGCTGTGCCCACCCACCCCGCTGACCCCGCGAGCGTGCTCGGGCTTGGAAAGGCACGTCTGTGGGTGTGAGACGGAGCCACGGCATTCGGTGACTAGGGGGAAGCCAGGTAAGTGTCCACGCTCGGTCCCATCCCGGCTTGGGGACGCCAGGGAGGGAGGCCAGCCGGGGCTGTCAGGCTGCCCGCCCCCTCCCGCCTCCCCCGGAGAGCTCAGATGTTGCCCGCGGTGGTGGAAGAGGGTGTGTGGGTGTCAAGGACTCACAGACCAGGCTCTGCTCTCAGCTGGGAATGGATGAGGGTTCCACACTCTGCTTCTGAGAAAGGTGAATTAGGAGCTGGAGTGGGGGGCGGTAGACGAAGGGGAGAAAGAGGAAAAAGAGATGCGGGTGAGGGGTTACCGAGCTAGGACCGACCTTGCATGAAAGGAAAGGAGACGTGGCAGGCAGGGAAGTCGGAAAGATGAGGCAAGGGCGGGAGGGGCTTCTCAGCAGTCGGGGCCCTTTCGCTGGAGTCTGGGGCCCTTTCTGCAGGAAAGGGGGGTTGTCCTCGCTTGATTTTTCGGCTGGTCTTCCCGAGGCTTTGCCCTGGGGGCAGCAGCCGCTGGCGAGGGTGGGGTGTTTCTCGGCCCGCAGTTTTCTACAGTGGGTGCTAAGGAGGAGAAGGGGGAAAGGGGATGTAGAGGGGTGACGGCCAGGGCGGGGGCGAGATAAGATTTCTCGGGGGGTGGGGTAGCAGCTGGGGGATTGGGGCGCCAGGGTCGGGTCACCATGGGATACCGGCTCAGGCTCTGCAGCCGAAGAGAAAAATCCAAGAAGCCGGCAAAGAAAACCACCCCCCGCCACCACCCTTGGCACCGTACCCCTCCCCCCAGGCCCCACCACTCCCCGCACCGCCTCCCCCGGCCGCCTCGTGCTGCCCCCTGCGTTGGGACGACCGACCCACGGTTCTGATTGGTCGGAGACCGGGAGGGGGAGCCGAGGGCCGGATTGGCTGGCAGGGCCAGCGCAGGGCGGGGCGGCTGATTGGCGGAGCTGGCCGAGGGGCGCGCTGCTGATTGGCTGGGGACGAGGAAGCAGGAAGGAGGGCGGCGGAGGCTCCGCTCTCGGGGAGTTTGTGGGGGAACCGCGAGCGGCGTAGCGGATCCCGGAGCCCGGCCCCCGCCGCCCGCCCGTCCGGCTGCCTGCCCCGCCCGTCCGGCCCCCGCCGTCCGCCCGCCCCGGCCAGGCGCTCCCGCCCCCCCGACGGCCCCGCCCGGCCGCGGCCCCCGCTCCGCCCGCCCGGCCCCGGCCCCCAGGAGGAGGCGCTGACGCAGCAGCGTGGAGCCCGGGAATTGAGCGCCCCCGGGGGGTTCCAGCCGCCGGATTCCAGCCCGGCCGGGGCCTGCGGGCGCCCAGAGCCGCGCCGTCCGCGCCGCTGTCCGGGTGAGCTAGGGGCCGGGGTCGAGGAAGGGCGGGGGGGGGGGGCGGGGAGGAAGGAACGAGCAGGCGAGAGGGAGCCAGCAAGGGAGGTAGGCGAGTGGAGGGGAGAGGACCGGCCGCCCGTCAGCGCGCCCCACCGAGCGCGCCGCGCCGCCGCCCCCGCCAGCCCGGGAAGGGACGGACGGACGGACGACGCGAAGCAGGTGCGGCCGCCCGCCTGCTCGCGCCGCCTCCCTCTCCACGGGTCCGGCGCCACGGTCCCGCCATCGGGGAGCGCAGCGCGCCTCGAGGTGACAGCCCCCGGGGGCCGCCCGCCTCTCAGGCTGGGGGCGGGGTGGGTGGCGGCCGCAGGGTGGCAGCTCGGCCGGGCGGCGGCGGCGCGGGCGTCCCGGGCCGCGGAGGGCGGGAGGACGCCGGTCGTTTCCTCGCCGCGGTGGAGCGGGCTCGCCTCCGAGTGCGCGGGCGGCAAGGCCCCCGCCCCCCCCCGCCGCGCCCCCTCCCCGCCCCCTCCCCCATCGCGGTCCCCGAGGCAAGGGGCCGCGGCCGGGGGCGGCGCCGCGGGATCGCCCGCTCAGGGTGGGGGGCGCCCTCCCGCGCTGGGAGCTGACCGGTTATTGCTGGATGGGGGGCTGGGGCTGGGGGCCACACCGGGGCCGGGGGTAATGTAGACCCGACCCTATCGGGCTGGAAGGAAGAGAGGCGCCGAAGACGGAAGGGAACCGGTTCGAGAAGCGAGCGTGGGCCGCGGGAGGCCCCGCGGAGACCGTGCGGAGCGGCGGCCGAGTCCGAGGTGGGGCGGGGGGGATCGAAGTTGTCAGACCGCCTCCAAGTGACAGCGGGACCCGGTGCTCGCGGCCCGGCCTGGTCTGGCCCTGCCCGCCTCTCCGCCTCTTCTCCGGGGCCGGGGGCCAGGTCAGGTCGGGCCCGAGGGGCCCGCTCCGCGGTGAAGCGCCGGACAAAGGCGGCGCCTGAGCGGGCGCAGGTGGTGGCGTCGGGGAGGGGAGCAGGTCCGAGCCACCCACCCCGAGGGGCGGGCGGCAGGGCCGGACTGTGCCCCAGGGATTGCGGGGGCCAGGGTGCCCGCCGGGAGAAGCTGCGGCAATGGTTCACCGCTCCAGCCGCTGATCACCTCCCGGTCCTGGGAAGAGTGGGGTCGACCCGGCTGGAGCAGAGGGGCAGAGGTGGGGTTGTGCACACGGTGGGCCTGGCCGGTGGTGACCGGGTTAGGCGACAGTCTGGTGAGCCACTCTAGAGCCTACTAGGAATGAGGGGTTTCAGCAAGCAGAGTCTGCCCATGAGGAGAGATTTAGTCCCATCTGGGACATCTAGTGCCCATTGTCGACAGTCTTAAGAGGGTGGAAGACCAGTTGGAGTGGAGACTAGGAGATTCCCCCCAAATGTGCTCCAGCAAGCCATCCTCAACTGTTTTCAGCACTTTTCTTTAGCCAAGAAGATACCTACAAAGGATAATGAGAAGCTGGAGTTTATAAATCCAGGCAGGAATTTAATGATTAAATGAAAAGGTTTCCATTCTTCTTCCTTTGTGGCACCCGAGAGACTTTCCCACTACCCTCTCCACTCCTATGTCTTCTGAAAAAAGGAGAAAAGGGCCCTGGAGGGACATCACTGTCGTTGGCTAGCTAGAGGATACTTGGGAACCAGTGGCTTAAGCTCTTGAGTGCCTCTATCCCCACCAGTGATCATTTCTAAGCTGGATGCTGTTTTCCATTTGTAAAAACCCACTCAGAACTCTCAGGGCTCCTCAAGGTTCCCTATACCTCTTTGAAGAGTTCGGATCACAAAGACAGGGGGACTGAAGCTGTTCTTGAATGTCCACTTTTGCTGAGATTCTGGGTTCAAGTCCCACCTCAGGTAGCTGTTGGTTAGGAGCTTCTCCCAGCTGAGGCCCATCCTGGGAAAGTTGCGTGCCAGCCTTGCTTAGTATGGGCAGGGAATTAATTCACGGCCACCCTCCGACCCCCTCCTCGGAAGGGTCTATACCCCAGCCTGGGTGGAGTTGAGGCTTGTGGGAAAGGGAGGTATTATCTCATGCAGGAGACTAACGCTTGTTCTGAGAGGATTTAATTGTATGTCTAAGATTCAGAGGATGATGAATTTCAAGGCCTTCTTACCTCCTTTAGGGCTCCACGGTATGTGATTTCTTTTGGTGCCAGTCAGATGGGGATGACCTGGTCTTGCCACTGGAATATAAAGGGGAATTGCCTCTTTGACAGGCTCTTACCTGGCCGGAGACTCAAGTCAGTCTGGTCAGGTGTTTAGGAGGCTTTGCTCTGGAGAGTTTACTCCAGTGAAGAGTTTCTCTGTTTTTCCTATTTCCCTCCTTTCCTTCCTTTCTGTTGCTCTTCTGTCCCCATGGCAGGCCTGTGTTGTCCTGGCCGCCTTTTCCCTCCTGCTTCCTCTGGCCCTTCTGATCCAGTCTGTACACAGCTGCTAGATCATTCTTCCGAAAGCACTCCTTCGCCCATGTCATTCCCCTGTCCACACACTTTCAGTGGTTCTTCTTTTCCTGCAGCCTGACCCTAGATGGACCCCCTAGGCTCCCCCCTAGCCGTGCGGGGCACAGTTCTCTCCCCGCATCTTTGCTTCTGCTGCTTTCTCTGGTTGTCCCCAGTGAGGAGCCTCTTGCCTTCCTTTCCTCCCACCTGAACCCTACTCATCTTTGTCAGTCAGGCCCCTCCAGGCCGCCATTGCTTGCCTCTGAGATTGTGACCCTGGATTTTATAACATGGTGTCTTCTCGAGTGGTTTTGTAGGTTGGAGGTTTCTTAAAGACAGGGACATTATGAGTGTTAAAGTGGTGTGTGTGAGAGAGAGAGAGAGAATATTTTAGGATCTCTGGTATACTGCTCTGCATGCTGTTTTGTTGAATGAATAAATGCAGTTGGCTGCTTAGTTGATTGGGAGCAGGGGAAACCTTCCCTTCTTCCCAAGAAATGCTCAGTATGGAGTCCTTGGTGGTTTCCAACCTATTTTGTCAAAGGCACATAGATGGGGCATGTTCGGGGTGCTTTAGCGTGGGGAACAAATGGAACTTAGCTGTTGCTTCTGATACTTCGGCTGGTGGAGAGTCCGTCCTCTGGATTGCTCACATGACACCATATAGACACGCACTGAAAAGGGCTGTAGTGCTGTTTTGCTCCTACCCCGCCAGGCCATTCTCTGCACCCGGCTTTGCTGCTCTTAGGCAATTTTCCTTGTTGTCCATGCTAAACGAATCCATATGTTTTATCTCTTCTCAATCCTGGGTGTAAATGAGGGAGAAAACACGGTTTTGAGAACAGAAAAGAAAAAGATTCCTGGGTCTGGCCCGTGGACAGGACTTTGGGGACTGGCATTGGAAGAGGTGTTTGTCACTGACATCAGAGGCACGATCAGCCCCACACTGGACCCACCCCATCGAGGGGAAAGCTATGATCCCAACTCTCTTGGAACTTCCGTTTTTGTTTACCATCAGACCTTGGACCATGGGGGAAATGGGAAAGAGAACTGGGGACTGGTTTGACTCGAGACAGTGAAAAAATAAATTCTGCATCCATCCCCTTTCCCCCAAACCTCCCTTTTGTGCCCCAGTTTGATGATTAATGGGCCAGCATTTCCCTTCCAAGCGGGAAGGCCACCCCTCACAGTTGCCATGGCAATGCAGACCGCTCCCGTCAATTAAAAAAAATCCCTACTACTTCTCTCCTCCTTGCTTCCACTGTGGCAGGAGACAGGCTACCTCAGAATGCATCTCCCGGGCTCTCTCCTCAGCTGCTCAGGCCGTTTGGCTGTGCGTCCTAGAACACAGTCTTTCCTCTCTTTCTGGTGTCTGCCCGAGTTTCATGACCCTGAGCCGGTTGTGCCCCTCTTGGATCCAGCAGCCCCTGGAACACGTCTGTGAAGAGGCAGAGAAAATGTTTTTTTATTCATCCACAATGCGAATTAAAGACCAGAATGAGCCCTCGGCTTTCTTTTCTTTGGGGGTTAAAAAAATTCCCTCCCCACCATCTCTCTGGTAGGTAGAGGTATAAGTTGGGGACGGTTTTGACATCCATAAAGGAAGTTTCAGTAAACCTGGAAGGAATTCAACCTCCCAACATACATACTTCACATTGAAGTTGTATGGGGATTTTCAATTTATTGATTTTCGTCTCTTCCAACCTCTCTATCCCAGCATTCGGGAGGACCTGTGTGTTTTCATTTTATCTGTTCTTATTCCTCTTGGCCTTGCTTTGGCAACATCTGGCCTCAGCGCCCTGTTGCAAGGTGAGTCATTAAAGAAAAAAAAAAATCTTAAGGGAAAAAGTCTCTGGAGCTGAGAAGTAGCCTGTGTTGAACTAAGGCTGCCAGCCGAAGCTGCTGGGTTTATGGAGCATTATATGAACAACCCCAACATTAAAGGGCCTCCTTTTTATGAATGGGTTGTGAAGAATGTAAATAAAGCAGCATCTCTCAATGGGGAAGCATTTTACATAAGCAGTACTACCCTGGCCCAAGTATTTATGGGAATTTGCTAACACAGTCTGGCAAGGCTCACTTCCTTTGTGAACTTGCCATTGTGCGGGGGCCTTCAGAGGGACAAGGAGAGTGCTTCGTTCGATACCAAGGGCAACCCCAGCACTTATGCTCTCTGGGTCCATGGCCTTGACCGGATGGGCCAGCTCATGGCTAGAGTGCCTGTTAACTTTGAAAAGGCAGGAAATACAGAGAATATTCAAGAGCTCGTGAAGATTAGAAACAGAGGCTCCTGATGCCCCGGGCCCTGAGATTCTGCAGCTCCTCACCCTCTGGGCTGCTTCGACCTCCCCAGGTCAGGGGTCCAGGGAGATCTTGGTGGATGAAATCCTGCCTGGTTTTATGGGAGGTACCTCACTGGAATAAGATGGCCCGGTTTGAATTTCAGCTCCTTTATGTTTCCCCTGCCCACCTCCTGGTAGTACCACTAATGAGCAGTAAACCGGCTAACAGGGAGGAGGAGGAAGAGGCTGCAGAGGCCTGCTCCGGGGCAGACGGCTGGCCGGACAAGCCCCCTCAGCTCCACTGAGCTCCTGTCTCCCCCTCGGCTTTGCGGCTTTACCGAGCTGAGCAGTGGCTGCAGGCCCAGGGCCTCCAGTGGCAGAATTGGTGCCCTGCCCTAGGCCATGTGCTGCAGCCGCTCAGGACCAGAGGACTGTGGGTTTGCTGAGCAGGCCTCAGGGCAAAGTCATGTCCAGGACTTTGTATTGTGTCCTGGAAGGATTTTTGTGCAGATTCCATTTTTCCCAGTGGGAAACACCTGCAGAGGATGGTTGGTTATTCACCTGACTCAGCGTCCTACAAAAAAACAAAAAACATTGTCCTTGAGAGCCTCTGCAGGCCTGATCCACCAGGAATAAATGAATGGGTTTGTCTCTGAGCCTTTCTGAGATTTGAAATGGGAATTTTTTTTTTCCGAGGCACTGTGACCAAGTTACCTGAACGGAAGAAATGATAAGTGACTCCTTGTAGTTAACAGGATCAATGCCAGGCAGAAACTTGGTGTCTACTATATCTTTTTTCTCACGTCCGTTTCTTTTCCAGTGGGTTTGGGGGGACAGCGTGCTTTGACCCCCTGCCCTTGGTTCAGGAGGTGGAACCTTAAGGTATGCTTCTGCCTTTTGTGACCCCAGGATCTCACCTGGAGTGGTGGTGGCTGCTGCTTCTTCCTTTCCATCTCTGGCTCCTGTTTCCTGCCCACCCTCCCTGCCTCCCAGTCCCCCCATGAGGCTCTTTCAGTTTCCTACCTGCAGAGGAGAGCGGTGGCCCACCCTTGGGCCCCTTCTCCAACTTGAGCCTCGCTGTCTGAAATGGGGTGGGGGAGGGAGGGAGATTCAGTTTGTTAATCACATTCTCATCTGGCCAGGTGGTTGAGAGGTGAATTATTAGGGTTTAGAGGATGTTTGTAGGAATCATGGGAAAGGTGTTGGGGTGTTGTTTGATGCCAGGATACCCTGACAGGTATGCCAGAAGGGCAGATGGAGTCACATTCCTAGTAGAGTCAGAGTTGGCAGGCCCTCCTCAAGAAGTGAGGGGTGTCTCCTGCCGTGTGCCTGGAGGGGTTCACACAGATTCCACAGGACGGAGAAAAGAATTATAAAGTGGATTAAATGACTATAAGACATGATCTTCAGAGAAAATTGAAAGGACTTAGATTTACTCAGCCCAAAGAGAGGTAGTCATGGGGCAGTTAATACATCTTTGAATATTAAGATGGCTGGTCGGTCAGAGTGTGATGACCAAATGTCAGTCTTTATTGCAGTTTGCGCTGGAGGGAGATTGCATCTGGTTCAAGAGATGTGGTGAGATGTGTGGGGGCCGTCTATAGCCTTCTCTTTTGGATTTATTGTAAAATCACGACAACTCTTCGAAGCCCTTTACTCCTTCTTAGGATATGAAATGGATTTCTTACCAAAGCGCATATGAGAGTTGACTGGGGACTTTGAGCAGACTTTGCTGTAGAAAAAATTTGTAAAAGTATGTGTATGTTCTCTGGCCCGCCGCTGCCATTTCATTGGAGTACATCTTCAGTTCCTTTGTGATGTAAAATCAGGAAAAATGACGAAGAAGCTAATACCAAAATTAAAACAACACAGAATATGCGAAATTGACCGTGCAGGTTGATCTGGAACGTTGGTCCGTGAGCCAGCCAGCTGTCCTGTGTTGCAGTGGGGGTGTGGGCTTTGGGACTGACCCCACCTGCCCCGCCTCTACCGTCTGCAGCACGGGAGTGTGGGCAAGTTCTTTTACCCCTCTGTACCTGTTCTCTCCTTGTTTGGATGAGATGGTGACAACCCCCTCATGAGGCAATTGTGAGGATAAATGAGAGTGAATGTTACACGTTTAGGGTGGTGCTGGGCACGTAGTGAGTGCTTGACAAACATTAGCCATCCTGTTAGACTAGAAGCCTCGGCGGTGAATCAAGTATTCCCTACCCCGCACACTTCGGAGATTCGGGGACTGATACTGCTGGTTCTCTGCGGCTGAGTTCAGCTGAATGTCTGTGACATTCTTTGTCTTGATACAGGTGTGCCTCCAGTTCCGCCCCTGCTTGCTCAATGCTTTGGAGTAAGAGGTGGAACAAGAGGAGTATTTTCCTGAGGTTTAGCTGGGCAAGTTGGGAGAGAGAGGGAAGAGGATGGTAGTGGAAGAGGGTGGTGCTACGTAAATACAGGAGATTACCCTCAAGTAGCCCTGTTGAACTGTTGATCACACTGAAGAGGCACAGTGGACTCCTGGGAATTGGGGAGAGTTGGGGGGGGTCAGAGTTCCCAAGTGATGCCATCAGTCTAGAATAGAAATGTTAAATGGGGTGGAGCAGGTGGGCAGCCAGATCTTTGTTCATTCAACAAGCTCTTATTAAGCCCTGCGGGTGAGATTTAGTGCTAAGGCAGGCAGAGCCCACCTGTCCCCATGGAGCTCGCCTCCTAATGAGGGTGGCACTGATCATTTAGTTAATTAGTTACCTGTGAGGTATTTGTGTTGGGTCCCCGAAACTCTAGTAGGGTTTGCCTTGTGGTTCTGACTGTGCTGGTGGAGTGTTGGGAAGGCCTGGTCTTGGGTCTTGTTCTTCGTGGCTGGCTCACGAGGTGAGCCCTCCACCGGGGAGTCTGAGGGCAGAGCTCCCAGGTTGGCCTGGCCAGCCAGTTTCTTCTGTTCAGGACAAGAGATAGCACCTCCAGGCTTGGCAGACCATCTTAGAAATCTAAGTTGTTGGTTCCGGCAGTGTCCTGGTGGTTGAAACAACATGTATCCTTTGCCCTCCTGGGCAGGTGTCCGGAGCAGGCTGATGAGCTTTTGTTGTGTTTTTTGAAGAATTGTGTGTCAGAGGCATGACATTTCCTGTTGGTTTTGTGGAGGGCCTGTTACTGAGCTTTGGGGTGCCCTGTCTCTGTTCCTGTTGATTTCTCCCCCGCTGTTAACTGCCCGGAGCAAACGGGTCCTGCTCCAGAAGTAGATGTGCTTCCGGCCCAGCCTGGGCGCTGTGGAGTCTGGGTGGGAAGGTGTGAGGGAGCCTTAGCCTGGAACTCTCTTGTCCCCCAGGGCTGGAGTAATCTTACATGGAGCTCCTAAAGGTGAGTCTGGGAACGGTTGCATTTGTCTCCTGCCTCAAGACTTCAACTTTGGTCTGTTGCTCCTTCCTACATCCAGATATTTATGAAGCAAAGTTCTCGGGCTGTTGTTTCCTCCCTGCACCCGCCCGGCAGGAAGCAGGCCCTCGGTCAGTGTCGAAACGCAGACCCGGCTCCGATTTGGCCTCCGTGAAGCTGCCCTGGAGCCAGAGCTCCCCACGCCAAACCCCAAGGACCCTGTTACAGTCCTTGTCACGCTGTCTCGTCCTCTTTCTCCCTACTAGTCCAAGCCCCAATTTCTTCGTCTCTTTGGCGTTTTACTTCAGCATTTAGCCTCATACTTGACATACAGGGGAAAAGAGTGAGCTCGTATTGAGCACCTATTGTATCTATCCCAGGTATTCTGCTAGGCACACATTCTCATTTAACTTGATCCTCATAACAGCTTTGCTGTGTAGACAAGAATACCGAGGCTCCGAGAAGTTCAGGCTGTTCACCAGCCCTACTTAGGATCAGCGGCAGCACGACGTGGCTTCTAGCTGCTGCAGGTCTCACATCTGCTGTGTTGAGCCACGGTGAGAGGTCAGCCAGTGTTGGCTGAATGAGTAAAGTCACAAGAGATGCCGTGTGCCTGGGAATGAGCAGCAGGCGCTCTGGCTTAGCTGGACTGGCACCTGCGGATGCGGGTCTACCTCGTGTGCACAGGGGGTGTGCACCAGGAAGAAGCTGGGGAAGGCACATCACCTCACGAGGGTATGTGTGCCTTTAAGGAAACCCTCTACAAACTAGTTTTGCATTGCATGTGATTACCTTCTGATTTGTCAGGTTATCTTTCTTTCTTTTTTTTTTTTTTAAGATTTTATTTATTTATTTGAGAGAGAAACAGCATGAGAGGGGAGAGGGTCAGAGGGAGAAGCAGGCTCCCCGCTGAGCCGGGAGCCTGATGTGGGACTCGATCCCAGAACCTTGGGATCATGACCTGAGCCGAAGGCAGTCGCTTAACCAACTGAGCCACCCAGGCACCCAGGTTAGAGTTTCTTAAAGCAGAGCACCGTGGTGTGACTAAAATACAGTGCTCTCTGCCCAGTATCCTCGTTCAGTGGTCCACGTGTGTATGTTGACTTCTAGATCCTAGGGGTACACTGTCTCTCTCACTGTCAGCCCCTACCTAAAGGAAGGGCCTTGCCCCGCAACCAGGGCACTGGCAATTTCTAGTGAGGAGATTCCTTCAGCTCTACTGTTAACTATATTCCTGCACTTAATTGCAATTCTCATATAAAATCAGAGAGTCCCTTTATAGTTTGACTCAGAACTCCCCTTCCTCCCCACTGAGATTTGTGTTCCTTTAGTTACAAGAGGCAGGCTGTCCGGCTTTGCGTCTGAAGCCAGAAGTAAGTGGGGTTCTGGATACTTGGGTGCAGCTCTGGGCTTGTGTGTGTGGGCCCTCCTGCTGGGATGGTCATAGCAGACAGGAGCAGCCAAGGGGCCGGGCTGGCCGAGGTACCAGACGCAACGTGGCGTGGGTGTGAACGTTCGCTGCCTGGGTGCCGCCACCTCTCTCGGCTCCTGGGGGCCTCGAGTGTGAAGTGGGAGGAGCAGGTGGTCTGACAGGCCATAGATCGGCTTGGTGCCTCCAGGGGCGGACCTAGCTCTTCAGATGGCCACCAGACCCGAAGGCACTCCATAAAACGAGCTGTTTCCAGACGGGTCGGGCCAGTTCCGTCTGGTGGCGTTCGTGCTTCCTGCCCAAGTGTTGTAGGATCCCAGCCTGACTGCCCAGTGAATTAGGTGCCCACAGTCGGTGAGGCTTGAACAGGCACCGGGGAGGCGGGGCCAGTGGCCGAGGCCACTGCTTTCTCTTTGGGGGCAGCACCCCGGAGGCTTGGGCACTTCTACTGTCTGTGGGTGCTCGTGCTGAAGCAGCAGTCCCATGGCAGGAGCTGGCGAACGCACGCCTCCTGACCCCATCCCCTGGCCCTTTCACCATCCAGCTGAGTAATTCCCAGACACATGGAGCTGTTGTTCAGGGTTTGTTGGGGTATAGTTTCTGCCCCTGTCCTCTCGTTGTGTTGTAAACAGAGCCCCCCACGAGTCCCCCCCCCCCCCCCCAGTGTCCATCTTTCTCCGGGGTTGAGGAGAAAGGTTGGGTGTCTTTGGTAGAATACAAGCAGAGCAGAGTTCAGGTGCAGGCTGGGTTTTCAGATTTCTCTCAGCCCCCACGGCTCCGGGCCCCTGATGTGGGGAGCCCCCCACGCCAAGGGCACACTGCCCTCCTCTGTTTGTGGGTCCGGAAGGCGGGGTGGGGGCATCTGCTAGCCTGCCTGTGCAGAGACTCGTGTCATCCTCACCACCACTCTAAGTAAGTTCCTTCTGATGTATCTGTTTGAGATGAGGAGTCTGAAGTTCAGGGAAGTTAAGCTGTTTACCAGGGGCAGAGCTGGCTTGCAAATGTGGGGCTGCCTCCCTCGAAGGCTGGCTTCTTTCCAGTTTACCAGCGTGGGGGGATTCAAGAGATAACAGCCATGGCTGAACCTGGCTTTATCATAAGAGTTTCAGCAGCTTCATGAAGTAGCACCAACTACATTTAAATGAGCAGGAGCCTGCCTTTGTGCTCTTGCTGCCTTTCTTCTCTGATAGGAGATTTAAGAAGCTCAGTGCTCGTGAAAAGCTCTTATTCCTTTGGGGGGAAGTTACGCCAAGAGAGTGTGCACTGGAAGGCAGTGCTTAACTCAGTGCCAGTTGTGTGACTTCGGGTATCATCGAGGGAGGCGGCTTGGGTCCGGGCCCTTCCTGACCCTCACCCAGGTGACCGCCTGGTCTGCCTTTGCCTAAGACCTGCCTGAGTGGGTGAGAGAGGTTTCAGGAAGGGCAGTGGGGCAGAGCCCTGGGTCCTGAACCCCTAAGAATGGAGGTGGGTGTACAGTCTAGAGCTGAGTAAATAAGGGGTGGGGGGAGAGCTGTGGCCAACGTCTTCCTGCCCCAGGGCAGCCCCTGCTTACAGGAGTGATCTGGGCTTGACCCCCTGGTGTTCCCTTCAGTGCTGCCCACAGCCCACACTCACCAGGCCTCTGACCTCCCTTGCACATAGCCCCTGGGGTGTGCCCTGCCCGTGAGAGTGGGCCAGGTGCCTGATGCTGCTGCAGCCCGAGGGCAAAAGCCAAGTCGTCCCTCCCTTTCTGCTCCTGTGTGGGGAGGACTCCTAGCCCTGGACAGACGTGGGATGCGGGGTATCGACGCTTCAGCTGGGCCTGCTGGGCCTGCTCTCCCCCTCAATTTCATGACCCACAGTGCCTGGGCCTGTGACGGCCTATTTGCTGTGTTTAGAGTACACTCGGGATTTTGGATTCAGCCTGTGGTTTGCTGGGTCTCTGGCGTGGAGGACACCGGCCGGCCACTGTCCTTCATGGCAGCTGGCTGTTTGCTCATCGGAGCTGGGGACAGTCAGACTGGTTTTCTTCAGTGCGAGCTAACTTGACACAGTCTAGGTGAGCAGTGATATGCCCTGGGGAGTCCCTCCTAGGAACCTTCTCCCGAGGGGACCCGGACTACCTATGCCTGGGAGGGCAGGGCTTTCCCGAGAAAAGGGTGGTGCTGAGAGAGCCCACGCACCCTTGTCTCTCTCGGCAGTGGTAGGAAGTTCCTGGTTGGGCTAGTGTGTGGGGACAGGACAGCAGGAGGATTGGCCAGCTGGAATGGGAACCACGCCTCCTGCTTTCCCAGGGTTTTCTCCATGCCCTCCCCCCTTGAGCTGGGCCACCCCTGCAGGTTAGAGGGGCCTGGCAGTCTGGGAGCCCCCTGCACCCAGCCCCACCCCAGGGAAAAGCTGCATCTGAGGTTCTCACAAGTCCGCCTTCAAAGCATGACTCATACTCGCTCTCCTCAGATGGGAGTGCAGCGAGGCAGGCGGCAGAGACCCCAGCCTCTCCTCAGGACGGTGAGTGACATTGCTGTCTGAGGCACCACATGAAAGTTAGGAGTTCTCTTGCCGGTGACAAGGGGTTCAGTGGATTCAGGAGAGGCTAGCAGGAAGCTCTTAGGCTTGATTTGGAAATGTGATGTGCACCCTGTGATTTACAGGCTTCCTGGGATCCGGGGACAGTGGGTGTCCCTGAGGGACTGGAGAGCTGAATGGGAGGTAAAGGAGGAAGACACTATAGGGAACACGTCCCCAAGTTCTGGGGACAGGCTCCCCTCCTCCCAGCCTCTCCCTGCTGGCACCTTTTGCATGTGGAGAGGGGGAGTCTGAGGGGGTGGGGCCAGTATCGCAGAGTCCACCCTTGCAACTGGTCCACCAGCAAACTGGGCGGGTAGGGGGGCAACGATGGACAGGCCAGTCAGCCCTCCAGTCAGAGCACTTTTGCTTGCCAGGCTTGCAAGCACCTCCCTGAGCTCACTCTCTTTCCCATCTGGCCCCTCCTTGCTCTGTACTTGGTGTCCATGTCCTTAAAGGCCACAAGCCCAGGTGACCTTAGCCTTGGCCCCCAGCCATTCCCAGGCCTGACTCCTCCGGTAACTTGGGGCCTGTTGAGGGGCTTCGGCTCTTGCTCAGCTGTGCGGTCTGTGGTCTGTTCACGGATCCTCTGTCTCCAGGCCCTTTGGGGGTGGGGAAGGGCTGGGCCTAGGCTTTCCTAGGAAATACAGATGTGCTTCTTGTTGGGGCTCCTCTTCCAGCAAAGGGGTGCCCCGTGTTTGAGAAGAGGGCCTGTGGATTGTAAAGGATGCTTTTTCGGAGTGCAAGGAGGCATTGCTAATAAGCCCGCTGAGCAAACAGGGATGGGGGGCCACCCTGCATGGGAGCGGGGCGGGGGGGGAGGGCAGTGTTAGGGAGCCTATCCGACCACCTGGGATTTCTTAGGAGCCCTCCTCTATCTGTGCTTCAGGGAGGAGTGGGTTTGCTTCCTGTGCCCCTGTCTTGCCCCACCTGGTCTCCGGGCAGTGGCAGGGTCCTGCATGTGGCCAGAGCTGTGCCTGGCACGGTGCCTCCCTTTTCCAGTTTTCTGAGTCCTTTCTGAGCCTGACACCCACGATGCTCTCAGCCTGGTTTTCCGAACTCTTTCTCAACTAGTACAGTGTGTGTGGGGAAAGAAGATAACCAGTGACCCCAGCCACTGGCCCACGGCCACAGGAGCTGCCTGGGAAGGGCTCGGGAATCCATGGGAGCCTTCAGGCTTGGGGCTTTCAGGGTTAAATCCTGGCCCAGCAGGGACTGCTCCCAGCCTTTCTGGGAGAGGGAGTATGAATAACAGCAGCAGTGGCGAAATCAGGCTGGAAAGCCTGGGCCTGCTGGGTGGGGAGGGGGCTGCGGGGTGCCTGGGAGGGCAGAGCCTTGTCTGGCACCTTGTTAGGCAGCACCTTGCTTTGGGTTGGGGAGCAGGTAGGGAGTGAACGGCTGAGTCGTCTCACACCACTGACACTGACGCCTCCACCCCCCCCCCCCCCCCCCGCCAGTTCTTCATTGCCTTGGCCGTGCCAGCTTCCAGGATACAGCCCAGCTCTGGCCTCTCATTCAGGACGGGGCCCAGGCTGCCCCAGGTATGTTGGGGGTAGGATGCTGCCTGGTCATGGGCATTTTCTGTCCAGGGGTTTGGGCTTCCTGCCATGCCCCACCCCCCCAGTCCTCTTCTCTGCCTGGCATCTTGCCTACCAGGAGGGAGACCTGAGAAACAGGGCAGGGCTAGCAAGGCAGCCCAGGTTTGGTTTGTTGGTTTGTCTCCAGTTAGTTCTTGTCTTTGATACTTTATTTCCCGAACTCTTAGAGGCTGTTGCGTGGGGTCCCTACCCAGGAATGCTGGCTCCTGGGGCCAGCTGAGACCTCCCCTGACCCTGGACTCCTCACAGCCAGGCCTTCCCCTTCAGGGGGCTTTTCCAGCAAGACCCAGGTTATGGCTGTCCTGCTGTACGTGCCAGGCAGGGTGTCGCCGCAGGCTGGACTTTGTTTTTCTCCACAGCCCAGCAGGCGGGTCCTCACCTTAGCTCCTCACTGTCTCTGTCCTTATCTTCCTGTGGCCAACCTCAGAAGCCCCAAGATGGGGGAAGGATTGGTAATGTTATTGAAGGAGCAGATGGGCTCCCACCACCCCAGCCCCATCCTGGCTTGGTGTCTTCAGAGCCTCTTCCTGACCTGTGATAAGTATCTAGCGGGAGAAGGACAGGTAAAGAACTGAGAACTTTGCCCCCAGCGCCTTCTGTCTTCTGACCCCAGGGCCTGCATCCTTCCATAGGCTGTTGAAGGGCTTAGTTCAGAGAAGGACCCTAGGCTAAAAGAAGAGTGGGGTAGCCAGTCCTTGCACAGCTGTTGGTGGCCTGAGCCCACTGGACCTTTGCACTCCGGAAGAGGGGTCTTGGGAAAATCCAGGCTGTAGATGGGGTGAGGGTAGGCCAGAGTTACTGAAGGGGGAGGGCGTTGACACTGGACGGGCTGCAGCAGAGGAGAAAGCAGGCCAGGCAGGTCACGGTGGGCTTCTCGCTTCTGCCCTGCAGATTGGAAGTACCCCATGACACACACACGGAGGAAGTCCCTTCCCATGCTGAGTTCGGGCCCCTCTGGCCGCCGGGAGCCCCTGCAGATGGAAGGCAGCAGTACGGAGCCGGGGGCAGAGAGTGTGGAAGCAGGCATGCCCGAGAGCCCAGGACACCTCACCGGGCGCCGCAAGAACTACCCACTGCGTAAGCGCCCATTGGTCCCCGAGAAGCCCAAGGCCTGCAAAGTGCTCCTGACCCGCCTAGAGAATGTGGCTGGTCCACGGAGTGCAGATGAGGCTGATGAGCTCCCCCCTGACCTGCCCAAGCCCCCAAGCCCAGCCCCATCCAGTGAGGATCCTGGCCTTGCCCAGCCCCGCAAGAGGCGCCTGGCCTCCCTCAATGCGGAGGCCCTCAATAACCTGCTGCTGGAGCGGGAGGATGCCAGCAGCCTGGTGGGCACCCGTCGCAGCCGAGGGGGCGACTCTCACCGCAGCCGGGACCGGGCCACGGGGGGCTGGTCCTCCTCCAAGAAGCGGCCCCGCCTCGAGGACCTTGGAGGAGGAAGTCGGGACCTGTCCCCAGAGCCAGCACCGGATGAGGGTGCCCGTCGAGATGGTGACCCAGCGCCCAAGAGACTGGCCAGCCTGAATGCAGCTGCCTTCCTGAAGCTGAGCCAGGAGCGGGAGCTACCCCTGAGGCCACCGCGTGCCCACCCAGAAGCAGAGGGGCGCTCCACAGAGCCACCGGCGCTGAGGGCTCCGAGGCCAAAGTGGGCTAATAAGGTCAATGGCAAGAACTATCCCAAGGCCCAGCAGGGCCCTGGCTCTGGGGAGGCTGTAGGCCCACTCGGCTGGCAGAGGCACCCCGAGGAGCCATGGCCATCCGCCACCCCTCGGGGGCCAGCCAGCCAGCCACCTTACCAGCCCCTGAGCAAGGCTCTGGAGAGTCCCTTGGGGCTGCGCCCCCACCTGCCTCTGCTGATGGGCGGGCAGGCAGCCTTGAAGCCAGAGCCTGGGCGCCCGGGTGAAGAGTCGCCTGCCCCCAAGCAGGAACTGCACCAGCCTTCTTTCCCCACACCCCAGCTGTCCCCCCTGCCAATGCCTGGCAACCCTGCCCACTACAGTGGCCTGTGCGGTCGACCTGAGCTCACTGCACTAGGCAGCTTCTACCTTTACTGCAGCCAAGACGGGCTGCAGTGTGGAGGCTACGCTCCCTGCCCCATGCTTCCCGAGGGCAAGTTGTCCCCAGTGGCTGCACCTAACGAGGGGCTCCTCTTGGCACCGAGCTCAGTGCCTGCAGGCACCCCTTTCCAGCACACTCCCTGGGGCTCTCGCTACTGTTCTAGCGAGGACACTGGAGTGAATGGCTACAGCATCTGTGAAATGTTGCCCCCATCTCTTACCCACATCGGCACTACCTGCGGCGGCTGCCCCTACAAAATGCCTTTTGCAGCAGGTAAGACTTCCTAGGTGCGGGATGTCCAGTCGCAGCAGGGTGGGCCATGGATAGGCGTGGGGCTCCTTGAGGTCTAGCTACTACGTGGGAGGTCGGGGGCTTTGGGAAGGGAGGCCTCCCCTAGTTTCGCGCCCCAAACCGTGGAGTAGTCCCAGAAAAGGGGCCCGTGTCTAGCTCTTAGCTCTGTTCCCCACTGTCTATGGGGATTTCTTGTCATGGCAGGTAGCATTGTGGCAGTGGAGGGGGCAGGGAGAGCCACCCCTCCGTCCCCATCAGGATGCCCGTTCTACTCTTGAGTAGCAAGTTACATGTTGAAAATAGGGCTTTTGCCAAGTCACTCTTGTGTCCCTCTGCCTCCCTCAAGGAGAGCTAGAATTCTACCTTGCAGGAGCCCATTCTATCTGCGTGCTGGCCTAGTTCAGTGTTCATGGGAAGGGTGGTGGGTACTAGGCCCCGTGCCAGCCGCAGGAGGACTCCTTTGCCCTGGCCGTACAGGCCTTGAAGGGGACGTAGTACGCAGACGTAGCCTCACCTCGCGAGGGGCTAACAGAGTGGGCACACGCCAAGAACAGACAGGCAGAGTCCCCTACACAGGCAGGATGCTAACAGGGCCTGGAGCTTTGGTGTCTGCCTTCCTAGCAAGGCCCGGACACCTGAGAGGCTTGCACTGAAGCCGGTGGGACAGCCCTCCACGGGGCTCTCTTCCCCCAAACTGGCAGAAGTGTCCTCACATGCCTCTCCAGGCTCCGGCCCTGGCCCCCCGGGTGGAAATGAGGTGACCAGAGCCATCCTGTCTGGCAAGTCTGCCCTGCTGCTGGTGAAGTGAGAGGCCAGGCCTTACCAGGGCTCTCCCTGCCACCACCCCACACCCCTTCTGGTAGGGGTCTATAAAACAACTTTATAGACCAGTTGACTCTGGCCAGACTGGTTGTTTCAGGTTTTGGCGTGACTTGGAGCTCTAAGAAATGAGATCAGGCTGCTGCTTGGGCTTTTCCTTCTTTTTTGCATCACTCTCCCAAATCTAGACCCCTCATCCGTGGGACCCAGGACCCTGCCCCCTCGCCCTGGAACCCCAGTAAGCACCACGTGCCAGGTATTGTTCCAAGCGCTTTACATGTGGGAGGCCACATGGCATGTAATTGAGTACAGATTCTGGAGCCAGACTGCCTGGAGTGAAATGTTCTTCCCCACTTCCTTAGACACGTGATCGTGGGACAAGCCAGTAACTGCTCTGTGTCTCGGTTTCCTTCGTTATAGAATGGTGGTCATGGGACTTAACCTCGTAGGGTTGATGCGAGGCATTGATAAGAGAAACACCCAGGACCCCCATATGATGGTTGCCGCCCCTCCTTCTGTTGCAGGGCACTAAGAGGTAGCGTGGCTTGCCGGAGGTCACACAGCCAGTGAGTGGCAGGTCTGGGACTCATATCCCGGGCTGATCCCGGCCCCCCTGCTCCTGAGCACTGTGGGAGCTCTGGAGGAGATGAAGTCAGAGCTAGAGACACTGTTCCCATTACCCCCCACCCCCTTCTTTCAGGCTAGCAGGGGGAGATGGAGATGGCTGTGGGCCAGTCTCCAGGGGCAAAAAACACCCTTGGCCAGTCACTCTGATGGTCCACCTTAAAGGCCCCTGACTCCGCTTGTCACCTCGGCGGCCTCAGGCTTCACACTCAGCATGACAGGAGCAGGCTCTGAAAGCAGGGGCACCAGTGGGGTTAGTGCTCGTCCTCACCTGCCCTCACCCCCTCTCTCCTTTTTCCCAGAAGGCTGCAGGTCCCTGGGCCAGCTGGAATTTCCTCTCCCGGAAGCCGGCCACCCTGCCTCACCTGCCCACCCCCTCCTGGGATGCCCTGTGCCCAGCGTGCCGCCTGCAGCAGAGCCCGTCCCCCATCTTCAGACCCCCACCTCGGAGCCCCAGACAGTAGCCCGCGCGTGCCCTCAGAGCGCCAAGCCTCCCAGCGGCTCCAAGTCGGGTCTGCGCACGGGCTCTAGCTGTAGGCACACGGCGAGAAGCAAGGCCGCCTGCAGGCCCAGCCACCCCAAGCAACCGCGTGTGCAGCGCCCGCGCCCGCGCCGCCGCCGCCGCCGCCGCACTAATGGCTGGGTGCCCGTCGGGGCTGCGTGTGAGAAGGCTGTCTATGTCTTGGTGAGTGCCAGCTGTTAGCCCCGGGGGGAAGGGGAAGGTGGCCGTGGGGACAGAGGACCTGCTGTGAGGGGACCCCGGGAACCCTTGGCTCTAGCCTGTCTGGGAACTGATCGTGCTGGCCCAGCCTGCTCCCCCAGCCCCGGCTGGTCCGGTACCGCGGGCCTTGGGGAGGTGAGGGGGTGCACGGTCAGTGTCTCCACCTCTCATCCTTGCTCATGCTGTCTCTTCTATCGTGGCTTATAAAATGGAGGACTCTCCCAGAGGCTTTTTGGATAAGTGTATGTGTAGGGAAGATTGGGCTAGGCAGAGAATATGAGTGATCCAGGAACATCTGGGTTGAGGAAAAGAGTATCGACTAAACTTTATCGAGCTAAGGTGCTTTCATCCTCACCGCTACGCTGTGCGGTGCATATCCCATGTTCCTGTCCTCATTTCACAGACAGGGAAACTGAGGTATAGTGGTAGATTAAGTAATTTGCCCAGGGCCGTGCCACTTCACGGTGGTGGTTTAAAGATCAAAACCAAATTGCCCCAATAGGAAGTTTGAGGACCTTCTCGATGCTGGGGCTTGGAGCAGGGGAACTGGCTGTTGGGTTGTGTTGGTCACAGCGCAGCCCCAGAAGCTTTAGGCCACTTTCCCACCCCTGTTCCTATTTTTTTTTTTTTTTAAGATTTTTATTTATTTGACAGAGATAGCGAGAGAAGGAGCACAAGCAGGGGGAGTGGGAGAGGGAGAAGCAGGCTTCCTGCAGCACAGGGAGCCTGACATGGGGCTCGATCCCAGGACCCTGGGATCATGACCTGAGCCGAAGGCAGACACTTAACGCTGAGCCACCCAGGCGCCCCACCCCTGTTCCTATTTTGTATCCTTTCTCCAGCCATGGGGAGCTCCAACCCCTGTCCTGGCCCTGAAAGCCAGGCTTAGGGAGAAGAGACCACTATGCAAACTGCTTTTGTAGTATTCCATCCTCAGTGGTTTGACTGCCCGGAGGAAAGCACGCAGAGAATGTCTTCCGCTCACTCCCTCCTTCCTCCCCTCCTCATGAGCCCGTTTGTGTCGTTGGTTTGTTGCTTAGGATGAGCCAGAACCAGCCATCCGAAAGAGCTACCAGGCGGTGGAGCGGCATGGAGAGACGATCCGAGTCCGGGACACTGTCCTCCTCAAGTCAGGCCCACGGAAGACGTCCACGCCTTATGTGGCCAAGATCTCTGCCCTCTGGGAGAACCCTGAATCAGGTACCCCCTGCCTGCAGTCTGAGCTGGCACTGGTCTCTTCGTGTTCTTGCCACAGAGGCCGCCCTCCACTCAGCCAGCATCTGTCTGCTGCTGAGGGCCGCAAGATGGCCTGTGGTTTGGGTCGGCCACCAGGACCTGGGCACCTGTCCCCCCACCTCACCTGTCAGTACCTTTTCCCCCTTCTTCCTCCATGCCTGACAGCATTCCAGGCCCCTGAATTGCCAGGCTTGGCCCGAGGCAGGGGATATGGGTGGCTGAGCCTGTAGGATTGGCCCGGGCATCGACGTTGGATGATCGTCCCGGGCAGGTAGCCAGCCTGCCTGCCTGTCTGAGTTGCTCTGGGGTTGCCAGCTCAAGCCATGACTGCTTCTCCTGTCCCCCTAGGAGAACTGATGATGAGCCTCTTGTGGTATTACAGACCAGAGCACTTACAGGGAGGCCGCAGTCCCAGCATGCACGAGGTGAGTTGCCTGGCAAGTGTCGGGGGGGCCGGGGTGGCAGGGAGAAGTTGCGGCACCAAGAACATGGAATGGGGAGGCAGCCACGGGCAGTCAAGTCATTGTCACCTTGGACACCACAGACGGGCCTGGGTTTCAGCCTGTTTTCGCAGCACTGCCCCAATTCACATTTCAAAGGGAATAGTAACCTTTTCCTTGAAAGGGGGAGCAGGAAGGGAGACCCCCAGGGGCATGCCAGAGTGGGAGCAGAGTGGCTACGTCCTCGTGGCCCCAGGAAAGGGGAGGTGGGGCTGTACCCCTAGCCCCCTTGGCTGCTGTGTGTGGCGCGAGAGGGAGGAGAGAAGAGGCTCGGGACACCCCCGGGCACGCTACCAAGCGGGGTGCTGGGAGAGGTAGTGCCGTCGGGCGTGGTCACTCGGCCCCTGGCCTGGGCTCCCCAGCACTTCGTTGCCCTCGCTGGACCTTTCATCTCATGGGGAGATGGGTACCACTTCCCCTCTCCTCCCCTGAGCTGGGGGTGGGGGTCAGGAGGCTGATGACATGGGGCGGGGGGCGTTGCTGGATAGGCCCCTGGCTGTTCCCGAGTAGGATGGGACCTGGGAGGAGTGCCCTGGGGTGTGGGATGCTCCCTGGCTTTCTGGGCACTGGCTGGAGTTATTTCAGGTCAGGAGTCCCAACAGAAGAGTTAATGTCGGCCTTGCTTCTGCAGTTACATGCTTCCAACCCTGGTACCAACGTCCCCCTCTCTCTCCTTGAGCCTTTGCAGAATGAAGTCTTTGCATCGCGACATCAGGACCAGAACAGTGTGGCCTGCATTGAGGAGAAATGCTATGTGCTGACCTTTGCTGAGTACTGCAGGTGGGTGGTGCCCTGCCCGTCTGGCTAGCCTCTCCCCTCAGACTCCCCAGGGCTGTTTAGGGGCTGCCCGAGCTTCCCAAGAGGATTTCCTTCACAGGGCCTGACCTCCCAGAACGTTCTACCTCACAGCCTTCTTCTGCCTTCTGATGTTTGTAGAAGAAAAATTGTTCCTCCTCTGAGGCAGAGTGGTTGGGGCAGCGTTTGGGGGCGGCTACAGAACTGCTCTCAGAGAACCATCGAGGAAAATTGGCAGGTGTTGGGAGGGAGGTCCCAGCAGATGTGCTCCCCCAGTGACCGAGAAGATGGACTGGCGATCTGGCGATCGGCAGAGAGGCTGGAGCCCCCGGGCCAGGGATGGAGGCAGCACCAGCTCTTGTGGGGGTGGGAGGGGAGGCCCCAGCTCTCTGGGCAGGGTGGGGAAGGAGCTGATCTTCCTGCAGAGGCGGCTGCGGTAAAGACAGCAAATGGTGTGTGTCGCTGCAGATTCTGTGCCATGGCCAAGCGCCGAGGCGAGGGCCTCCCCAGCCGAAAGACCGCACTGGTGCCCCCCTCTGCAGACTACTCTACCCCGCCACACCGCACGGTGCCCGAGGACACGGACCCTGAGCTGGTGTTCCTTTGCCGCCATGTCTATGACTTCCGCCATGGCCGCATCCTCAAGAACCCTCAGTAGCCTCCGCAGGCCTACCCTGGGCCTGCCCCTGGGCAAGTGGGGCCCGAGGCGGGGGCACTGCTTGAAGCACGGCACTTGGTTAAGGGGCCACAGGGGCTCGAGGTTGCTGGCCTGCGGTTCTCTTGGGGGGAGGGCAGGGACCCCCATGGGTACTGGGCCCCTGGGGAGGGAAGGGGAGGCCAGGGTACAAGGAAAGCATCGCAGCCCTCAGCGTGGCCCAGAGTACCTCTCTGTGGTTGCCTGGGTGGAGACTTGAAGAAGCAGTCTTCCCTGAGGCTGGGCCAAGCCCGAGGGGCATGGGGCCCTGGGGGGAGGGGAGAGTCCAGTCCTTCAGGAATAAGGCCCAACAGGCTCTTCTTTAGCCCTCCCCGGGCCCTGCAAGGCGGGGGGAGGCGAGCGGGAGCCAGCTTTACCTCACCCACTGTGACCCACTGCTTCCCCCTCAGCCTGGGGCCAGGCTCTCCCAGATTCTAGCACAGCTCCGAGCTCCTTCCTTTGAGGCATAGAGAGCCAGAGTCTGGCTTCCAGAGCGTAGACTTTCTCTTTCTAGACTCGGGGCCTTTCCCTGGCTTCCTCCTTTGCCCCTGCAGTAGCCCCTGCGCTGGGACAAGTTACCCAGTGCGCACAGTCATGGGTGTGGCCCACTTGTGGGCGTCAGCTTCCTGTCTGCCTCCTGGTGAGGGCCATCCAGCAGGTCTGGCTTCCCAGAAGCTAACTGGTCAACATGGGGTTTGTCATGTCTGGGAGGGCGGAAGGGAGCTGGGAGGGGGTGGGCAGGGGGCAAGGAAAATTGCTACCTGATTTATTGAAGACTTTTCCTCTTGCCTTACACTTGGAGGTTGTAGGAAACCTCTTGCAGAACTTCGTACCTGACTCTTCAAGCCACACCCACCTGAAATCAAACCAAAGGAGTGCTGTGGCTCCCCTTGCCCCCCACCCTTACCCTGGTCTTTTGTAGATTGCACTAATTTACATCCCTGCGAGAATCAACACTGTATCAGTCCACAGACCTGCTGAGCTGCAGCCACTCACTCTAGGAGCTAAGGACCTGCATTTTCAGTTTGTTCCTGTTTCCCAGGGGCCCTGTTCTCACCTCATGCTGCTCCCCAGAGTAGGTTAGGAGGCTGGGCCCCCTGTTGTCCTTGCCAGGACTAGGCCCCTGGCCCCCCAGGGCTCTGTGAGGGGGCTGGAGCAGCCTGGTCCTATCCTATTTGTACCAAAGAGGAGCATTGGTGGGGAGGGGGAGAGGAGCACTGTGTGGTCTGGGCGCCGCTGGTAGCACTTCCCCAGGGCACACCCCTGGCGGCAGGAGCCAAGAGGGCAGCGGGCAGCGCTCCTCCTCCTCCTCCCCTAGGAAGGGGCAGGCACAGACCCAGCCCAAGCTAAGGAGGTGACACTGGGTGAGGACAGTCAGGCTGGGTCTGGAGAGGGAGGTCAAAGCGAACCCCCAGGGCCCTGCCAACAACCCCAGGCCCTGTGCTATCCCTGAGAAGACAGGCTGCTCCCAATTGGTCACTGGGCTTGGGGGAGGCCTGGAGGCTTCAGAGGCGAATTTACACATGGAAACCCCAATCCCAAACCCGAGGGGAAGGGACTAGGGTGCCCTTGTATTGAATAAGCTGTTTGGAGGAAGGAGTGGGGCAGTAAAAGAGGTTGGCAGAGAGTGGCTGCAGGGGCTCTGGAGAGCCAGCCTGGGAGCCTGCTCATTCCCAGGGTGCTGGGCTCCTGCGGCCAAGGAGCCCAGCCTCACTCAGCAGGAGAGGAGATCAAGGCCCCTCCTCCCCCAGAGGCAGGGTCTGCTGCCCAGAACTTAAATGCTTTTGAAATCTCTTAGATGTGGAAATATTTTTTCGAACCTAAAAATGCAGCTGGTAGAATTTCAATGGAAGCATAATTCATGTAAAATATATTTTAGTTGATATTTTGTAAAATGCACTTTTTGTGTGTGTCGACCCTGGTTTCTCAGATCTGTATTTCAGTGTTTACAAGGGAGGGAGGACCTTTCCTCACCTCCCTTTTGACAGAGATTAGAAGTACTTCTTTAAGAAAAAAATAAATTTGAAAAATTGTATTGATTTAGAAAAGGATTGTTCCCTGTGTGTCCTGTCATCTTTTTGGGGGGGTTGTATGTGCAGAGGGGCTCACTACTCTTTAGTAGTGAGCCAAACAAATTGGCCTTAAGGCCAATAAACAAATAGGGCAGGAAAGTAGGGGGAGAGCAGATGGAGGAAGGGAGACGGCGGGGGGGGGGGGGGGGGGGGCGGCGAGGAGAGCTTCTCGGCATCATGTGGCCAGAGCTACCTGCCTGGACAATGTGAAATCCTTGGGTGGCCAGCCTTGCCCTGGCCAGTGACCTGGGAACTGGTCCCCAGGTAGGTGCAGAGAGTGGATAGCACCTCATCACCTTGGGTCATGTCCTTGGGGAACCGGCCAGCAGAAACTGCCCTAGGGCCTCAGGGTCTAGTCTGGCCCTCCTTGCTGAGGGAATGAAGGTCACATCACAGGCCCACGGTTTGTGACTGCTTGGACCTTGGTTCAGCCCAGCCTCCGAGTTGACCATACTCCGTGTGGAGCAAGCTTTGTGGTCATGGGGATTCCTAGGGGGCAGAGCATAGCTGCCCCCCGCCTCGTTCTGGTATGGACATCGGGGCAGGTGCATTTCGATAGAGGGTGCTGGTGACACAGACTTGCAGAGCACTGCCACACTGCCCACCAGAGTCCCATGAGGTGGGTAGTGGCCTATCATTCTACAGATAGCAATGGTGTGGAGACAAGTGCCTTGCCCAGGGACTCTCCCAAACTAAGTGGCTATTCCTGTACTCTGACTACTTTGCTGTGACTGCTAACACAGAAGACTCTTTGGAGGAATGAGCACATGTTGCCAAATTATCCAAACATTTCAAAGGTTTTGGTTTTTTCCCCCTCTTCTAGTATAAAGAACATTCATTGTTTAAAAAAAACAAAACAAAACCGATTCCAGTAGAAAATAATCCCAACACCAGAAATCTACATTCAGTGCTATTGGAAGCGAGGAGCAGTTCAGTGAAGGCTGAACCTGAGGCAAACTTCTAAATCAGCGGATGGTGCATCCGGAGATGCACCCCAGCAATCAGGCAGTGAGATGTCGGGAGCCCACTGAGAAGCCGGAAAGCCAGCAGGCTTCCCACTCCTTCCCTGCACTCATCCTGTGTGCTCTCACATTGCTAGGGATCATGGGCCATCCGTGGGCCCTCTAGCTTCATCTAACCCCCGGGACTCCTCATGCTTCTGAATTCATCTGATCAGTGGTACGTCCTTCTCCCACTAAACTCAAAGCCTCTGGCATCTTCTATTCCATTCAGCCCTTTAGTACTATAAGCTGGGATCGGCTGCTTCCTCCCAACCATTCCACGTTTGTGGTCCGTTGATCTCTGAAGGATCGCGATGAGGAACGTAGGTTTTAAAATCAGACTGACCCATATAGAGTCTCAGCTTCCCTGAGCCTCTTGATTTCCTCGGCTGTGCAGTGGGAAGGCCTGTAGTACCTGCCTCCCAGGGCGCCTCTGACAACTGAAAGAGAATACCAAACACTGAGCAGGCACCTGCCTTGGTAAATGTGGACTCTGATCACATCACTACTCCCCTTCAGAGCTTCACTGGCTCCCCACACATGCATACCGAACAGGATGAAGTCTGGACCCTTGGCTAGGTACTCTGCTCAGGTGGGGAAAGGCTGGCCCCTGCTATCCTAGGCATTCCCATCTCTGCCTGTAGCCCACATGGTCCGCCTGGTGCCATTGAGCGCGTGCTTGGCTCCAGGCAGGGAGGCTGCTGCCTTGTGCACCCCAGCTCCTCACCCTTCAAGATGTGTGCTGATCACACTAGTGATCACCAGGTACCGACTTGTCATTGGCCCCTCACCAGAGTGTCCTAGTTATCCCACCTCTTCAGGCCTGGGGGAGGAAAGACAGGAGGGGAGAAGACTTCATTTCCAGACATTTCATCATTACCCAGTGGATGAACACGGTAATCCACCAGGTACTGTTAAATCTAACGGTCACCATGGAGATGAGCCACTGGTCAGTGCTTGGCAGTCTTGCTCCTCTTTACTGGAGTGGCTAGGGCAGGGTGGGGCGGGGGGAGCACACCGGGGACTCTGCTTCCAGCGAGAAAGAAGAAGGGTTTCCCGCAAGCTTGGACTTAGCGCACAGCGCTGCGGGTGCCCTCCGCCTCCAGACGCGCTGTTGGAGGAAGGTCTCAGCCAGGCCCGAGTGTGCGGCAGGGCGTTGGGTGCAGGTCCTCTCCGTCCAGCTCCCCGAGGGCACGCGCTGCGCGAGAGCGAGCCGTGGCCTGGGTCTCTTTTGCCTTTCGGGCCTCGGCAGCTTTTGTCTCCGAATCCCGGAGCACCAGGGCGGCCCTGGCTCCGGCGCCCTCTCCCGGGTGGGGGTCTGCACGCACCCTCCGAACCCGCTCGGTGCAGGGGCGCCCGCCCCTCTCCCCGCCCCCGGCCTGGGCCCGCCTCCGCGCCTATGTCACGGCGGGGCCGGGGGCGGGGAGCTGCCGGGCGGGACATCCGGCCACGGTCCCTCGCCGCGCCCGCCCGCCCGCCGCCCGCCGCCCGCTCCGGCGCCGCAGCCGGGGAGCCGGCCATCCCCACGCGCGCCGGGGCCTCCCGCCCGCGCACTCCTCCCCGAGCCCTCCCCGCAGCTGCGGGCCCGAGCCCCCGGCTCCCGCCCCCAGCCCGGGCCCGCCTCCCGGGCCGCCCTCCGACCGGCCGGGCCGGCGCAGGCCCCCACCCCGGGAGCACCATGTTCCCCCGCCCGCTGACCCCCCTGGCGGCCCCAAATGGCGCCGAGCCCCTGGGCCGGGCGCTGAGGCGGGCCCCGCTGGGCAGGGCCCGGGCCGGGCTGGGGGGGCCGCCCCTGCTGCTGCCGTCCATGCTGATGTTCGCGGTGATCGTGGCCTCCAGCGGGCTGCTGCTCATGATCGAGCGGGGCATCCTGGCCGACATGAAGCCCCTTCCTCTGCACCCTCCCAGCCGCGAGGGCGCGGCCTGGCGCCGGGCCCTCCCCAGGCCTGGGGGGCTGTCCCTGGAGGCCGGGGACCCGGACTTGCAGGTGAGGCAGGACGTCCGGAACCGGACCCTGCGGGCCGTGTGCGGACAACCGGGCATGCCCCGGGACCCTTGGGACTTGCCCGTGGGGCAGCGGCGCACCCTACTGCGCCACATCCTCGTGAGTGACCGCTACCGCTTTCTCTACTGCTACGTCCCCAAGGTGGCCTGCTCGAACTGGAAGCGGCTGCTGAAGGTGCTGGCGGGCGTCCTGGACAACGTGGACGTGCGCCTCAAGATGGACCACCGCAATGACCTGGTGTTCCTGGCAGACCTGCGGCCCGAGGAGATTCGCTACCGCTTACAGCACTACTTCAAGTTCCTGTTTGTGCGGGACCCCTTGGAGCGCCTCCTGTCCGCCTACCGCAACAAGTTTGGCGAAATCCGAGAGTACCAGCAGCGCTACGGGGCTGAGATCGTGAGGCGGTACAGGGCTGGCGCGGGGCCGAGCCCTGCAGGGGACGATGTCACCTTCCCCGAATTCCTGAGATACCTGGTGGACGAGGACCCTGAGCGGATGAATGAGCACTGGATGCCCGTGTACCACCTGTGCCAGCCTTGTGCGGTGCAATATGACTTTGTAGGCTCCTATGAGAGGCTGGAGGCTGATGCCAACCAGGTGCTGGAGTGGGTGCGGGCACCGCCCCACGTCCGCTTCCCGGCGCGCCAGGCCTGGTACCGGCCGGCCAGCCCCGAGAGCCTGCACTACCACCTATGCAGCGCCCCGCGGGCCCTCCTGCAGGATGTGCTGCCCAAGTACATCCTAGACTTCTCCCTCTTCGCCTACCCGCTGCCTAACGTCACCAGGGAGGCCTGTCACCAGTGACCGTGGGTATGGGCCGGCGGCTGCTGGGGACTGGTGTTGACAATGCCAGCTACCTGCCATTTAGAGAAACCCTAGCCCGGGGGACTTGGGGCTTCTCCAGATGCCTGGATGGCCGGCACTGCCCTCAGAAGTTCCTTGTCCACGGTGGGTGCCCACAGTGGCTCAGAGTACAGGGTTGGTTGGACAGGAGGCCTGGTGCTCCCCACTGGGGGGATTTCTTAGGGGCCATGTGGCCTTTCTTGCCCTGGCCGGGGCTAGACCCCGGTTTGCCAGCGAAGCAACACATCTGTTCTAAAGACTGGCTCCGGGCCCCTGGTTGCAGGGACCGTGCCGTCCACTTGATCTACCTTAACCTGCGGCCAAACCTAGAGGTGACACCAGTCAGGGGAATGGCCAGAGCCAGGGACCCTGGGCTCTGACCACCCACCCATCTGCTCCCCGTGCCTCAGGCTGCAGTCCGCATTCGTGCCTTACACATGACTTTCGTGCCTTTCTGCTTCAGACTCAGAATTTCCTGCACTTTCCAGGTTCTTTCTGTTTTTCCAAGGAAAGGAAAACTGAGTCAGGGCCCTTGCCTGGTAGCTCCAGGACCTGGCCCTGCACACATCCAAAGAGCCCTGTGCCCAGCCTTCCTGGGGGGCTCTGGGCACCTCCTCCCTTGCCCCAGGGTTGTGACTGCGCTGGTGGATCTGGCTGTCTCTTTTCTGACTCATTTATTTAAAATTTGTACTTTTTGATAGAATGCTTGTGAAGGCTTTGTTTTCCAAATTGCTGAATTTTTAATAAAGTTGTTTTGTATACAAAAGCAGCATCCGGAATTCTCTTTCTGAGCTCCTGTGTGTGCAGAGTGTCTCCATGACGCCTGTCTCCTCGGGTCAGGAGAGGGAGCTTGCAGGTAGAGAAAGTGAGACCAAGCGTAAGTTGCTTGGGCCAGTCCAGTGGGCCATTTCCAGACCAGGGAGCCTTGGGGGGCTTCCCGTAGGCCATACCCGATCACAAACTCAGCTTCTGGGATGCCAGCACGGGACAAGCCCCATGAGGAAGGACCCCCTGTCTAGAGCACACCTACATGGATTCTTCCCTGAAGAAGGGGGTGAGTATGAGACATTGACCCCTCCTCCTCCTTAGGCAGGAATACTTCTTGATTGAGGAGGCCCCAGATGCAAAGGGGATTGTGGTGTGAGCCAGGGGAGGTTATTCCTGGCATTGAGAATTACAAAGAAGGCAAGAAGTTTGAGGGAGGAGCAGGGTCTTGCTGACGACGTAGAGTCCAGAGGAAGTTGTAGGCAATGTGGGAGGAATACAGTCTGGGCACTAGAGGACAGGCCTCCGTGTGACCTGTTCCCCAATGCTATCCAAGATCCCAGGACCATCAGGGGATGGGAGAAAAGGCAGCTGGGCCCGCCCTGCCCATGGGAGGGATGCAAGGCCAGAGCCGGCCCTTCCTTGTTAGTCCTGTCATATACCTCAGTGGGAACTGCTATACTTAGGGACCCGAGGCAAGGGTGCGAAGCGCCAGAGAGGGGGCGGGAGGGAGGGAGGTGGGAAGGGCCCCTTTGCAGATATTACTTATACCTAGCCTGGCTATTGGCCTGACTTTAGAGGAGAAATCAGGGGAGGGCAATTCTCTGGGCATTCATGGTTCTCTGCCATGACTCACCAGGAGGCCTTAGTTGATTCCCTGTCTAGATCAGAGGCCCCTCTTCAAGGTCCCCTTGACTCTGGACTTCACCTCTGATAGCACTTGTTCCATTGTAACTGCCTAGTTACTTATCAGTCTCTCCCATCGAGAATGCAATTGTGTGAATTTGAGACTGTGTCTGTCTCGTTCCTTTGACATTCCCAGATCCTAGCCCAGGGGGCTGGCATGCAGTAGGGTTGTATGGCCGGGCAGAACCAAGGTGTACATCTTGCTGCAGGACAGAGAACACTGTGCTTGGAGTCATCCAGACGGATCACTCCCCCAGCTGCCTGACCACCTCTCTGAGCCTCCCCAAGCTCCACTGGATCCCTGGAATAACAGCAGAGTCCTGTGAGGATGAATGAAGACTAAATGAGTAAAAGGACCTCTCCTAGCTCCTGGCTGAATGGATGTTCTTTGAAATGCTAGTTGAACACCTGATCCCTCAGAGGCCTGTGGGGACAGGCGAGAAGCCAGGACACCGTCCATCCAGTGCTGGAGACTGGAGCTGCCTCTGGGCAGAGCTCCTTCGATCTGTGGGTTCATTTCCCCTGCCAACTAGTTAGTCCTGGTTGGTCCTTCTCTGAGGTTCCAGCCCCTCTCAGGAGCCCCCTCTTCCACCCTCCCCCCAGCTGCTTCCCTCTCCCCCCCTCCCTGGGCTTGTAACAGCCACCCCAGACCTACAGCAGCCACTCAATCCCCTTCACTAGGGCCTGCAGCGGCGGGGGGAGGGGGACCCAGAGACTGCCTGCCCCCTGCCCTGCGTGCCTCATTTAAATCTCGCCACGAACCAATAGCAGAGGAGTCGTCCTGCTGTCATATGGACTCGGAAACTGGCACAGGGAGAGTAAGTACCTTGCCCAAAGTCCAACCCAGGGCTGTGTGCCTCCCAAATTCCAGGAGGGGGAGATCGGTGATGGTGGGAGTGGGGAGAAAAGGGAATAGGAAGGTGAAGGAAAAGGATGGATCAGGTTGTATTTGGGGGCATTGGCACATATTTTCCCTCCTCAGTTCTTTCCTTCCTTCATTTTTGGAGAATCCAATTCAGTCCAGCTGACATTTACCAGTCCCTGCCCCGGAGGAGTGGGGGTCAAATGAAGTCCTTGATGTGGTTAGCTTATTGGTTCCTCTCCAGGCAGAAAAGGGTGCCAGGCCACAGAGCACTCGACAGCCAGAAGCAGACATCTGTGGTGTGGGCAGGAGGGTTGGAGGTGAGAGGGAAAAGGCCTGCTGAGACAAATTGCCGCCTACCACCATTTTTCCCTGGAGTCAGCCCTGAGGGACTTAATTTGTCACCTACCCTTGTTTTCAGGAAAAAGGGCTTCTTAAAAGGAGGTTCCAGAGAGCTGTGGGTGGCCAGGTGGCCCTAGTACGGCCTGCCTTGTACTGGGCACCCAGGTCAGAGCGAGGGGTATGTGGCAAGCTCTGGGCCGCCAGGGGTGGGACAGAGGCATCCCCAGAACCGGACACCTGGACTGGGTCTTCTTGGAATTCCCCCTTTGCATTGGGTCGGCCCTTGTCCCCACACAAAGCTACTGCCACCAGCCGGCGCCTCTGAGGACAAGGGTCCCCTTTCAAACTGGCTCCAACCTGTACAACCTAGTTCCCCAGGGTACGGGGGATGGGGCTGGCAGTTTAACTTCTCGGACTGGCGGAGGGCCAGGAACAAAGGAAAGGGGAGGAGCCTGAAGGGGCGGGCCCTCCAGGTCCGGGCCCTGACTCCACCCCCAGGCTCCAGTTCTGGTCCATTTTTCATCCTGTCTGGTGCTGCTACCCAGAAACCACCTCACCTTAATTTCTGACGTCCTTTTCGCCTTCCCTTCCCTCCCTGCAGGAGAGTCCCCCCACACAGACCCTCTGTGGGAAGTAGTAACAAGGTCCCACTGGGACAGCTAACCGCCACCCCCACCCCCCACCCCACTGTGAACACAGAACCCTCACCTTTTCCGGGGGTCACAGGAGGGCCAAATCTGCAGGCCCCTTCCCAGGGTGGATCCAGTGTTGTTGTTGTTGTTGTTGTTTCCCTGAACCAGTCCCTGCCTGTTTTCAAGCAAGAGGAGAGGCCTTCTCTCTCTCCTCCTAGAGGAAAATACGAATAATTAACAAAGCTACTCTGAATTGAGAGCACCTGCGCCCGGGCGCTGCCAAGTCCTTTGCATGCGTCACCCTCTTCATTCTTACAACGCAGCAAGGTAAGTCGAATTGTTCCCATTTTATAGATAAGGAAACTCTCCCAAAGAGATGGCCGGGGTTGGGATTCAAACCAGCTCCATGTAGTGTCTGCCCCTCCCAAAGTGGGGCAACTTAAGTCCATCGTTAAGTTCTCCAGCTCACTGCATCTGCTGATAAGCATTGTGTTCATTTTCTCAGACGTTTGCACCCTCCTCCAGTCTTCTTTCCCAACGCTCCACATGTGATTCGGTCCACAGGCCCCTCCGGCTATTATAAAATCCTCCAGATTTGCCCACCCTGAGAATCAACTTCCGAGGGGTGTTGGACCCACACCTCGAGTATACTAGACTTTCAGCTCAGGTCCTCTGAGCAGCAGGTGTCAAGATAGAATTAGACACGCAGGAGATGGATAGGAGAGAACAGCTGTGCGGGATGAAAGGGGGAAGGAGCCGGGGTCGGCAGGAAGAGCCTGGCACCTGTGAACAGAGAGAGGGAAAGAAGATTGTGTAGGAAGAGTCTCAGATTACAGTGCAGCTCTAAGAAAGGCCCAGCAAGGCCAGTGGGGAGTCCCGAAAGGTGCGGCAGCTGGTGGCTTTGCACTTCTCACAGCAGGTTCTCTCGAAGGGAGATGTGAGCAGGGCACCTCCATGGCTGCCACATGGCCCCCACGTGGCTGCTCTGACCTACGGGGATTGTTCCCCTTACGTTCTGTGATGACCTTGCCAACAACCAGAAAATCGCTGTTGGCCAAGCAGGAGCCTGTCGATGGCTGGGGGACCCTGAACTGAAACCCTGGCCCCTGGCTTTATAGCAGGACCACTGCCCCTGCCTTTCATGTGGGCGTTGGAAGACACGTACCATCAGCGTGCCCAAATGCCCATGCTGTCATTTTCAGGGTGTTTTCTCTGCAGTGTACCCAACTGGCTGCAGGTTCTGATTGTCGTTGGTCTGTGTCATTGTCATTAATTGGGTGGATATTGATACTCACCCTCACCTAGCTTCTGTCTTGCATAGGCTCACATCCTTTTAGCTGAGAACAGACTCACCAACACGTTGGGTCTGGATGCTGGTGCCCCAGACCTCCTGGGGTATATAATCTAGGCTTCCTCCCAGTGTGATCATCCAGCTGGCTTTAAACTCAAGGGGCAGCCTGAGAGGGAGTGAAGTTGCCCAAAAGTGAGCTTCCAGGGACCCACATGCCCAGGAGTACCACCTCTTCCGTAGCATCCTCCTACTGAGCTCTTCAGTTTGTTACTGCCCAGTTCTGGACCTGACTGCACAGAGACAACAAAGAGAATCACAGCTTCAGTCCTGACTGTGCCATTGTGAGGGGACAAGAAGGACCAAGGTCAGGCCAGTTCATCCCCTGCCCCTCGACCCTCCAGCAGAAAAGCTATGCCGGTCTCAGCCTTTGGGTGGGGTTTTGCGAGGCAGAAAGACATGAGAGGCTTCGGGACCTAGGGAAGGAGGAGCCTGTTGCGTCACTCCTGTTGCCCCACAGTGCTCCCAGACCCGCTAGGCTGCCACCTTGTCGTGTTTGCAGATGGAGGGAACTAGGTACTCACCCTCCCCACGGAGAAGGACGTCATCAATGCTCCACTGGATCATTTCTCTGTCCTCAGCCCTGGAGACACTGAGCTGTCCCTAGGACCCCCCCCCCAGAACGCCAGGGGTAGCAGAGTCCCAAGAGTCCAAGCACTGTGGCTAGAGGGGCCATCAGAGCAGAGTAGTCCATGAGAGCTGGAGATCAGGCTGGCCCCTAAAACATGTTGCTGCAAAGGGCCACAGACTGCCTGAAGGAAGGCACTTGAGGCAGGCCCAGGAACAGTAGATTTGGCTGGGCAGGGGTGGGGGAGGTGGGGCAAGGCTTTCTGGTTGAGTAGCGCAGTCACATGGGCATCAGCTGACCCCTGCCAATTCTGGCATGCCTCCCTACCCCACGATGAGAAGCTGTAAGAGCGTATTCCACAGAAGCTGCTAGCCGCAGTGGCAGGCCAGTCCCCCGTGAGAGGGGTCGCCTGCTGCCTGGGTACAAGGGTCCAGTCATAAAAAGAGAGCTGTTCTGATAGATGAAAGAGAGAGCTGGCCTAACTAAAGCAGGAGAGCCAGGAGGGACAAGCCAGCCCCTGGGCAACTTTTAGGGAGGAGTCTTTGATTTTTGTCCCTGTGACTACCCTCAGCCCAACTACCAACAGAGAACAAAGTGAATAGATGGGGGACTGGGGAAGCGATGGGCACAAAGGAGGAATACAACAAGGAAGGGGACTCATAGTCATAGCTCAGATACCTGGTGCTCCCTAAGGCTTTTCTCAGCTACTGGCCAGTTAGCCCCTCCCTCCTCTGAAGTCCCATGATCCCTAGAACACACTTCTAGAAAAGTTTTCAATCCATGGTGTTATTTGTCTGTCCCTACCCTGTAGACTGGGCGTTCCCAAAGGCAAAGGCCAGGCCTTGTTTTGTTTTATATTTGGTATGTAGTAGGTGCTCAATAAAGGTCGAATAAGTGAAAAGTCAGATGATTGGATGGATGATTACACGGATGGATGATTACATGGATGGATGGATGGTTGATGGTTGGATGGATGGATGGATGGATGGATAGATGTTTGGATGGATGGATGGATGGATGGATGGATGGATGGATGGATGGATGTGTGAGTGAGTGTATGTTTATGTGTGTACCTGTGTGAATGGAAGGATGGATGGCTAGATAGATAAGTAGTTAGATGGATGGATGGATGGATAGGTGTGTGTAAGTGTGCATGTGTATGTGCGTGAATGGAAGGATATACGGAGATACATAGTTGGATAGATGGATGGATGAATGGACTGATGGATTGGTGGATTGGTGGATGAGTGAGTGCATGGATGGATGGATAGGAATGTGAGTGTGTGTGTGTGTGTGTGTGTGTACATGTGTGAATGGAAGGATGGATAACTAGGTGAATAAGTAGATGGATGGATGGATGGATGGATGGATGGAAAGATGGGTAGATGGATGGATGAGAGTATATGGATGGGTAGATGGGTAAATGGCAGCAAAGAGAATAAAGGAAAAGGAACTTCTGCAGGAAGAGGAATCAGGAATCACAATGGACATCTGGCAGCAAGCGTATGACTTCTTAAAAGGAGGAGACTGGAAAGAAGGAGAGATGTTCCACCAAGGAAGCAATAGTAGAGGTTCAGGAAGTGGAGCAAGCAGCCCAGGCAGAGCAGGGGAGAAGGGGTGTCACCTGGACTGGCCATAACATAGCCAGGTAAGAGAGATGTCCTGAAAAGTGGAACCAAGAGAGGAGCCAGGAGGTGAGGAGTGGCCATGGGAATTCTGCAAAAGGAAGACTCCCAACAATCAAATGCCTTCGCTAACACAGAGGTAGAGGGGGCTGCATTCATGTGTTCCCTACCCATCCGAGCTGCCTAGAGGAAGTGGGTCTCAGCTGCCACTGGTTATTGGGAAGGGAGTCCTCTGAGGTATTAAGGACAATGAAGAACCCGATTCCTGCATTCCAGTCCAGACTCTGCCACAAGCCTCTGATGATCTTGCTCAGTCCCTTGTCTGAGTCTCAGTTTCATCACCTGTCACCTTCACTACCCCATGAGGACTTGCAGATCACGAAGAAAGGAGCTTTCCATGGCATAAAACTCTGCACAGACAGAGGGCTGGAGAACAGCAAGGGGGTAGTGAGAGCTTAGGAGTCAGAAGGTCCTGCATTCAGAAACTTGCTCTCTTGCTCAGACACTTACTCACTGGGCCAATTGAACAAGTCTCTCTGCCTTTCTGAGCCTGTGTCCCCACAAGCGAAATGAGCAAAACAACATCTCTCCTGAAGAGTTGTAGGGAGGTTTCAAAATTAGTCACGGAACACGCCTGGCACTCAACAGATGGAAGCCAATATTACATAGAAGGGATTCATCAGTCTGCTGGGCGTGGTTGGGCAGTCAGGGCCCGGACATAAGCTGGGTCTCCCAGAGGAAGGAACACCTCTTTCTCATTCTCACAAAAGTACCGTCTGCTCCTCAAGGTCTGCACCTGGAAGGCTGCCTCCAGCAAGCCTGGGATTAAGAGTGTCATTTCCAGGGGCGCCTGGGTGGCTCAGTCGGTTAAGCGACTGCCTTCGGCTCAGGTCATGATCCTGGAGTCCCGGGATTGAGTCCCGCATCGGGCTCCCTGCTCGGCGGGGAGCCTGCTTCTCCCTCTGACCCTCTCCTCTCTCATGCTGTTTCTCTCTCGCTCGCTCTCCAATAAATAAATAAATAAATAAAATCTTTAAAAAAAAAAAAAAAAGAGTGTCATTTCCAGCTCTACTCTCTTACCTTCCTCAGAGGAGAAGTCTGCAGGCCAGGCACCCAACATGGCTGATGACCCGGGCTGGGTGGGCCCAGACATCCTCCTCCCAGAGTGTGAGAGAAGGAGCTCCATCTCTGTGTCGGGAACACTGTCATCAGCCCTTGAGGGACCAGGCAGAGTACGGGAGGCTCCAGCAAGGCCCCACACCCCGAGTCCTGCCACCATCTTGTGCCAGAGTCATTCCATTGTGCTATAGCCACTCTTTGGTTTTAGGGAACCATCCCCACGTAGATGAAAAGTCAAAAAAGTGTAAGAAACTATCATTCGTGAGCTGGTCTTTGTGCCAGACTGTATACCTTTTCTCCTATTTTTCATTTTGAAAAAATGTTCTAACTTACATAAAAGCTGTGAATATAGTACATTGAACACCCATAGATGTAGATTCATCAGTTGGCATCTTGCCACCTTTGTTTTATGTCTCTGTATATGTATGTTTTACTAAACCATTATTCTCTTCCAGAATAGATTACAGACATCTCAACGCTTCACCCCCAAAATATTTCATCATGTGTCTTCAAAGGAAAAGGACATTCTGCTATATAACCCAATATATAATCAAACCAAAGATGTATTACATTAATACAACAGTATAAATCCACATTCAAATTTTCCAGTCATTCAGATGATATCTTATGACTTTGAATTTTTTAAATCCAATCAAGGATCATACACTGTCTTTGGTTGTCATGACTCCTTAGTCCTTAGCCTCCTTTCATCAAAAACAGTTTCCCATCTTTTTTTTTTCTCTTTGGTCTTCCATGCCATTGACATTTTGAAGCATTCAAACCAGGTCTTTGCAGAATGTCCCTCCGTTTGGATTTTCTGATGGTTTCCTCATGGTTAGATTCAGGCTGACCTGCATGTTTGACCCTCCTCATGGCTTTCTGATGGATTTTACTTGTCCATTTTACAGAAATGAAGACAGAGCCTTGGAGAGAGTGGTCACACAGCCACTGAGAGGCTACCCAGATTGGATGCAGAGAGCTCAGTGGTCAGTCTGGGCTCATACTCCACACTGCCAGGAGCATCTGCAAAGTCTTCCCAGGTGGGTTCTTAGGATAGATCTGTTATCAGCCCCCTTCAGCCCCTTGGCCATGAATAGAGAGCAGATTCTGACAGGAGCTGGTAAGGGGAGAGGAAGTACCCCCCGGGGGGGGCATCTCCAACATACTCAGCAGGGAGCCCTAGTCTCCAAGTCAGCCCTGGAGAGAACCCCAAAAGTCCCTTTAGGCTGTTTTCTTTGTCTATTAGGCCATTTTGGAACTGTGACTTTTTCTGCCCCCTTCTAGACCTCCAGGGGAAGTGATGCATCACACACACTCACACACACACGCACGCACACACACACACACCACATGCCACACACTACCAAGGGTGTAACAATCTTCTGGAGACCATCATCAGTGAATTCGGTCTTGTTGCCTAGCAACCCTAGGGCATTTCAGCCCTTCCCAGCTAGAGGGTAGGTAGAGAGGGCACCCATGTGACTGGCTGGGTATCTCTTACTCTGGAGGTCTCCTGGCCCTGCTTCCTTATGTCTAGTTGCCTAACAACCAAAGAGGTCCTTGTGCTCTGGGGAGCTCCCCTCCTCCTCGTAAGAGATGAGCAGACTCTCTTTAGGGCCTTCCCTCTTGGCTGGGGAGCCACACAGGGGACTACAGAATGGGGCTCCTCCCAGGGAGGGGTTCCAGAGAGCTAAGAGGAGGACACATACCTCCCCCTGCAGTGAATCTTTGATGGGAAAAGGGTAAAAGGAAAAGATCCAGGTGCTAGGACGGTGAAGCTTCCTGTGATACGTGCCACAGAGGTTCAGAGCACTGCTGCCGACAGTGCTTGTTGGGGTCCTGGCCGTGTCCTCCGGGAAAGGAGAGAGATGGAT
This sequence comes from Mirounga angustirostris, assembly GCF_029215605.1. NCBI lineage: Eukaryota > Metazoa > Chordata > Mammalia > Carnivora > Phocidae > Mirounga > Mirounga angustirostris. Next base: position 62,778,387 of record NW_026991717.1, on the reverse strand, counting down.
GATCCATGTACCGGGCGGCCCCTTAAGCATCCAAGCCTGCGGTTAATCTTGAATATGTGTGCATAACTTTGACCATTTGATTTGAGTAAGATTTAGGCCACAGGTACTTGCCTGGGGTCCTCAGGACTCCTTAGGGGTCTGTGGGGAAAAGTTACATCTTTCTTTTCCCAAACCTCTCCTGAAATGTCTGAACTATTTTATAAGATATTGTAAATTCATAGTTTTATGAAATAATAAAATTGGGGACTTTGTCATAGAAATCACAGACATTTTTCTCACTTCACAGTTGTTGAAGATATTATAAGCTATCGATTATACTCATCACTACTTAGAAATTACAAGTTATTAGACCTGCCATTAGCTCCTTAATGTGCTCATGAAGAAACATAAATCACCATCACAATTTCATTTTTAATATTTTAATAATTAAATGCCAATGTAATTGGCTTCCTCTTCAATCCCTCCCTTTTTTTTTTTTTTTAAATACAAAACATTATTCTGAGGCTTCACCAGGCCACCAAAGGGAGCTGCAGTACAAAAAAAAGTTGAAAGCCTCAGGTTTAGGCTATGGAAGTTTTGTCAAACTAAGACCCAAGGAAATATTCTGGGGAGTCTTCTCATTTTGAATGGTAATAGCAACAAATTACTGCATAGCATTCCTGAGGGTTTGAACAACCTCCTTAGCATCAAGTACTGCCACACCAGCCCTATCAGCTTCTGGGTTTGCATTTACAGCAGAGACGATGCCAAGCAGCTCCACCCAAATTGTTCCATTCTGATTAGAAAAGAACAGAGATGGGCTCCTGGCTGGCTCAGTCGGTGGAGCCCCAGCTCTTGATCTCGGGGTTGAGTTCAAGGCCCAGGTTGGATGTAGAGCTTACATTTTAAAAACTTTAAAGCGGAGGGCCTGGGTGGCTTAGTCGGTTGAGCGTCAACTCTTGATCCCAGCTCAGGTCTTGATCCTGGGGTCATGAGTTCAAGCCCCGCATTGGGCTCCGGACTGGCCGTGGAGCCTGCTTAAAAAAAAAACAATAATAAAAAAAAAAAAAACAGATACAGATAAAATATGGAAATGGTGACAAAACCAAAAAGAAGAAAAGTGGCAAAGAAGTTGGTAGGACACAGTGTCCCGAACCAAAGAACGTGCACCCCAGCAATCAGCAGCAAAAACAGGTGGGCAGAATTCTGCTGCAGCAACATGGTATCATTTATCCCATAAAATTAATGCTTTCAATTCAGATTGCTTGTAGTAATAATTTTGTTTGAACTTGTACTTTTGGTTTTCGCAGTAGTATAATAACTATTAGCGGAAGTGTCATTAGCTTCATGTTTTGTACTTACCTGAGTAGTACGTTGCCGGCAGAGATCTGGGCATTCTTTCTTCTCCTTTAATGGGGGTCCGTTCCTCAAGGGTGAGAAATGCCAGGCTCCGGTACTCACTGATAGCTCTTCGTGTTTCCTTCTCTTCTTTACCTCGTTTTCTTTTGAAGAATGACTGAGTTAGGGCCCCAAGCATGGGAATGACTCAATTTCAGAGGCTTCCCAGATACAGGTTGAGATAGCAAATTACCTAGTAATTTCTGCAGGTGTCAAGCATATGCATGATTTTTTTTTTTAAGATTTTCTTTATTTGACAGAGAGAGACACAGCGAGAGATGGAACACAAGCAGAGGGAGTGGGAGAGGGAGAAGCAGGCCTCCGGCCGAGCAGGAAGCCCGATGCGGGGCTCGATCCCAGGACCCTGGGAACATGACCTGAGCTGAAGGCAGACGCTTAACGACTGAGCCACCCAGGCGCCCCAAGCATATGCATGATTCCTTGATTTGTCCCAAGTCACTTTCCCACATTGTGAGGACTGAAGCAGATGGGTAGTTTTATTTTGTGAGCATTTTGGACTGTGTTTGACTTTCTCAAGATAGGGTTTCCTTGTGATGTAAGCATTAATTATGAAGTGGGGGGGACCCATACTGTCATGAAGTCAAAGGGAGAGGCCAGGCTGAACATATGGCGGACATAAAATATTCCTCCTTTCCTAATCTATTCTGGAAAGCATTTAAATCATATTTTCTACAGTTCTATCGATTGATCAAAGGATATTCTAAATATGCTATACATATTTTTTTCCTATAACAGGGCCTGAAAATGAGAAAACCTACAAAGTTTCATAGGGTTCAACATTAAAGTCTGTCTCAAAAGAGTCAAAAGTAATGATTAATTTTGACTCTCTTGAGGATCAGATATCAGGCAATTTACCAGTGTTAGTGTTTTATTATTTTTAAGATTTTTTATTTATTTATTTGACAGAGAGAGACACAGCGAGAGAGGGAACACAAGCAGGGGGAGTGGGAGAGGGAGAAGCAGGCTTCCCGCGGAGCAGGGAGCCCGATGCAGGGCTTGATCCCAGGACCCTGGGATCATGACCTGAGTCGAAGGCAGACGCTTAACGACTGAGCCACCCAGGCACCCGGTGTTGGTGTTTTAAAATAGTGTGTATCTCTCATCGAAGTCCCATTCAATGTGGCAATGTCGTGCCCAGAACTAAAGGCTCCTTCTCGGTTTGAGTCCCATCTGCTCCCATTGTCCCTCCACTGCTGTGTGGGCTTTTCCAGTTGTCCTGGTGACCTCACTCTATGTTTCCAGGCTACTCAACAGCCCGTGGAGTGGCAGCCAGCCTTGGACAGTGCCCTTACCCCAGCTGTGCCCTTCCTCGGGGCAGCTTCCTCTTCCCTCCTCCCCCACTGCTGTGCACTGTGCCACTGTGACCTTACTCCCAAATCAGCTCCCCGTGCCACCACGCCTGACCCCTAGAGGTTGGGATCGTTTTTCTTCTATCATTCAGCTCTTAAGTGTGCAGAAAGCTCAGGTTTACGTTCCTTTTCTAGAAAGAACTTGGAAAATAAGTGTCCCAGGGCCTGGCGGGAGGATCCTGCTTGAGGAACATCAGGCAGAGCAGCATCAGAAGAGATTCCTAGATGAGGATTTCTTTTTGTGTGTCTGCGTGGTAAAACACACGTAACATAAATTTACCCTCTTTTAAGAATTTTTTAAGTGTATGGTACAATACTGTTAACTATATGCACATTGTTGTACAATAGATCTCAAGAACTTTTTCATCTTGCATGACTGAATCCAAACCCATTAAACTAGAACTCCCTAGTTCCCTTCCCTCGGCTTCTGGCAACCACCATTTTACTTTCTGTTTCTATGAGTTTGACTGCTTTAGATACCTCATGTAAGTGCCATCGTGCAGCATTTGTCTTTTTGTGGCTGGCTTATTTACTCAGCATCGTGTCCTCAAGGTTCACCCATGTTGTGGTAGCACGTGCCAGGATTTCCTTCTTTTTTTAAAGCTGAATAATAGTCCATTGTATGTATATGCCACACTTTGTTTATCCATTCATCCATTGAGCATTACAGTTTCTTCCACATTTTTGCTATTGTGAATACTGCTACAATGGACATCGATGTGCAAATATCTCTTCAAGATCCTGCCTTAAATTCTTTTTTGGACATATAACTAGAAGTAGGACTGCCGCATCATAGGGTGGCTCTATTTTTATTTATTTGTTTAAAGATTTTATTTCTTTATTTGAGAGAGAGAGAGTAAGCAAGAGAGAGCACGAGGCAGGGGAGAGTCAGAGAGATAAGCAGACTCCCTGCTGAGCAGGGAGCCCAATGAGGGACTCAATCCCAGGACTCTGAGATCATGACCCAAGCCGAAGGCAGACGCTCAACCAACTGAGCCACCCAGGCGCCCACTGTATTTATTTTTTTGAGGAATTTCTACACTGTTTCCGATAGCAGCATCATTTTACCATCCCACCAACAGACCCCAAGGGCTCTGATATCTCCACATCCTCACCAAAACTTGCTGTTTTCTGTTTCATTTTTGTTTTGTTTCTTACAGTGGCCATCCTAATGGGTATGAAGTGACATCTCATTGTGGTTTTGATTTGCATTTCTCAGATGATTAATGATGTTGAACATCTTTGCATATGCTTGTTGGCCATTTATGTATCTTCTTTGGAGAAATGTCTATTCAAGTCTTTTATTCATTTAAAAAATGGGTTATTTGTTTTTTTGTTGTTGAATTGTAGGAATTCCTTATGTATTCTGAATATTAACCTCTTATCAGATTTATGCGTTGCAAATATTTTCTCCCCCTCCATAGGCTGCCTTTTTATTCTGTTGTTTCCTTTGTTGCACAAAAGTTTTTAAATTTGATATAGTCCCATCTGTCTATTCTTGCTCTTTGTTTTGTTTCGTTTTGCTTTGCCTGTCCTTTTGCTGTTGTAGCCAAGAAATCATGGTCTGTCCAATATCATGAAAGTTTCCCCCATGTTTCTTTCTAGATGTATAGCTTCAGGTCTTTCATGAGGTCTATAATCCATTTTGAGTTCATTCTTATAGATGGTCTAAGGTAAGAGTCGATCCTGATTCTTTTTCCATGTAGTTATCCAGTTTTCCCAACATTTGAAAGACTGTCCTTTCTCCACTGTGTTGTCTTGACACCCTTGTTAAAAATCATTTAAGCATATATGTGAAGGTTTATTTCTGGGCTTTCTATTCTGCTCCATTGGTCTATAATATGCCTGTCTTTTTGTCCATACCATACTGTTTTCATTACCGTAGCTTTGTAATATGTTTGGAAATCAGGAAGTGTGAGGCCTCCAGCTTTGTTCTTCTTTCTCAAGATTTTTTTGGCTGTTTAGGGTCCTTTGAGATTCCACATAAATTTTAGGATTTTATTTCTAAAAGATTTTATTTATTTATTTGACAGAAAGACACAGCGAGAGAGGGAACACAAACGGGGAGTGGGAGAGGGAGAAGCAGACTCCCCACCGAGCAGGGAGCCCGATGCGGGACTCCATCCAGGGACTCCAGGATCATGACCTGAGCCGAAGGCAGTTGCTTAACCAACTGAGCCACCCAGGCGCCCGGATTTTATTTCTATTCCTGCAAAAACACCATTGGTAGAACAGAGGTTCTTCCCCTGTGGTCTCATAATCTCTGGATGGCACTTGGGGTGCTGAGAGCCCCCTGGAACTGTGTGTTGAGCATTTTTATCTGGTCTCTGCTCAGGCATCTGAGGGTTTTCAAGAACCTACAGATTGGGCTCCTGATCATTTTTCCCACAAAGGTCAAGAGTGATCACTGTGGGCAGTCATTTGTCATTATACAAGGAGAAATCTCACACAGGCATAAAATCCAAAGGAACTCATGGAATACAAATCTAGCCTTATTGTTACTTAGTATCGTTACTGATTTTTTCATTACCACCATGGACACTTGGGGGAAGATAACTGCTGTCCTAATCCATACCCTGAAGGCTTAGTTCTGAAGAGCAACATTCCATTAACTGATTATAGCTATCGGAGTGTTTTGTCCTAAAATGGATGTCTGCTTTTCTCAAAACCTGTCCTCTTTTTCTGCTTGGGTCTCTGCTGGCCTATCATCTCAGACTGTAAGCCCCACAGTGAGTAAAGGACAAGTGTTATTTTTAATTGTCCCTGCCTCATTGTATTAGCTATGAGAGTTTGGTGATGGACTTGTTACTGTGCATGGTTCCTGCTGCTGTCCGAGCAGGTTGGGGGGTAGCTCCACCATGTGTTGACGCATTATGTTCAGCAGTTGGTAGTATTTTTTTTTTAATAGATTTATTTAAAAAAATTTTTTTTTAAAGATTTTATTTATTTGAGAAAGAGAGAGAGGAAGAGCATGAGCAGGGGGAGAAGCAGACTCCCTGCTGAGCAGGGAGCCCGATGCGGGACTCGATCCCAGGACCCTGAGATCATGACCTGAGTTGAAGGCAGACGCTTCCCTGACCGAGCCACCCAGGTGCCCCCCTTCTTTTTCTCCAAAGATTTTATTTTTAAGTAATCTCTATGCCCAACGTGGGGCTCAAACTCACAACCCCACTCACAACCCCAAGATCAAGAGTCCTATGCTCCACAGACTGAGCCAGCTTAGGCACCCCTAGCAGCTTGTATTCTTAAGCATAATGGGACAACACACTTGTCACAATAATTGTTAATGTAATCATTGTTAATGAGACTGCTATGGGCTGAATGTTTGTATCCTCTCAAAATTCATTTGTTGAAGCTCTAATCCCCAGTGTAATAATATTAGTAAGGGGGGGGTGCTTTGGGAGGCAATTAGGTTCAAATGACATCATGACGGTGGAGCCCCCGGAATGGTATTTAGCGTCTTATAAGAAGAGGAAGAGACCAGGGGCGCCTGGGTGGCTCAGTTGGTTAAGCAGCTGCCTTCTGCTCAGGTCATGATCCCAGGGTCCTGGGATTGACTCCTGCATCAGGCTCCTTACTCAGTGGGGAGCCTGCTTCTCCCTCTCCCTCTGCTCATGATCGCTTTCTCTCTCTCTCTCTCTCTCAAATAAATAAATAAAATCTTTTTTAGGGACACCTGGGTGGCTCAGTCATTAAGCCTCTGTCTTCAGCTCAGGTCATGATCCCTGGGTCCTGGGATCGAGCCCCACATCAGGCTCCCTGCTCGGCGGGAGGCCTGCTTCTCCCTCTCCCACTCCCCCTGCTTATGTTCCCTCTCTCACTGTGTCTCTCTCTGTCAAATAAATAAATAAATAAAATCTTTAAAAAAAAAATCTTCTTTAAAAAACCCGCATGTATTAAATGTTCCCGTCTACTTCTAATTTCTAGAAGTAGCAGAAATTAGTAGGTATGAGTCAGGTAGAAAGATGGGTGGTGGGTACGTGAGCATTTTATTACTCTTTGAACTATATATATATTTTATGTATACTCTTTTGTATATATATCTTGTCAAAAATTATTTTTTTCTTGCTTTCATGCTAAGTACCATAGCTTTTATAATCCACCTACCATGGTTTGTTGCCTAGAAATGGGGAAATGAGCTTCTTGATGTTTTAAATTATAGTAAGCAAATCTAAAAATCGGTCAGAACAGGTTTATTCTTTTCTCACTTATCTACTATTTTAAATCTGTTTTCTTCAAAGCATATGTAAAGGGATTGTGAGGCTTGGAATGACTGTAAATATCACTCCGTTGAACTGTGTGCCACAGTGTAGAAAATGTCACCTTTGAAGGCTCACCTTGTAAGCCCCTGTTCTTTCCCAAATATCTAGCATAGTGGTTTAGATCACAGGGTTCAAAATCAAGGAGATCTATATTCAAATCCCCATTTCATTACTCCTCTCTATGACACTGGGTAATTGAGTCACTTCTAGCAGCTTCAGTTTCCAGATCTGTGGAATGGGATTTCCTTGAAGATTTAGATGGGATCATGCACGTAATGCTCTATAAATTGTGACCATACATATGAAGTATGAACCAGCACCATGACTGGTCTGGCCTTGTGAATTAGCAGGCAGAAGGGGGCAGCAAAAAGTCTTCCTGCCTGCTACCTTTGTGATGGCTAATTTTACGTGTCAACTTACCTGGGCCATGGGGTGTCCAGATATTGAGTCAAACCTTGTTCTGAGTGTTCGGGGACGAGATTAACAGTTGAATCAGTAGACAGAGTAAAGGAGATTGCCATCCCTAATGTGAGGGTCTCATCAAATCCGTTAAGCCCTGAATAGAAAAGAAGGCTGACTCTCCTGAGAGTAAGGGGGGAGCTCCTCCTACCTAGCTACCTTGAGCTGGTACATTGGTCTTTTCCTGCCTTTGGACTTGAACTGAAACATTGGCTCTTCTTGAGTCTGGAGCCTGCTAGCTTTGAACTGAAACTACACCTATCGGCTCTCCTGGGTCTCCAGCTTGCCGACTGCACATCTTGGGGCTTCTCAGCTTCCATAATTGCCTGAGCCAATTCCTTCTAATAAACACACATGTCCGCGTGCGCACACACATGCACACACACACCCTATTGGTTCTATTTCTCTGGAGAACTGTGACTAATACAATTTTAGCAGCTATTAAAAATTCACAATTAAGACAACCAAAATGACTGGAAAACATCAACATAAAGACTAGTATGAGAATTAAATATACAGTTCCTCCTAGAACTAAGACTGACGGTTCTAAGGGTTAAAACAGAGAAAAGGTGGAGTACAAGGACCACACGCTCATATAATGTTGCTACAGCACAATGACAAAAATGGGGGGAGAATGGGGAGAGCAAATGCAAAAAATATTTTAAGTGTCCTCAGTAATTATATCAGTGGTGGTAGTATTAATGCTATTCTGAGACGTGTGTGTGTGTGTGTGTGTAAGGGGGATAAAGCTGATTATTAATAATGTGATATTCTAATTTTGTCCTTTGAGAGCCAGGCTTCTTGGAGTGGAAGGAAGGAGATACAGATGTAATATGGAAAAGGTTAAGTGAAAATGCTATAGTCTTGCATTCTTTTTTTTTTTTTCTTTTTAAGATTTTATTTATTTATTTGACAGAGAGACACAGCGAGAGAGGGAACACAAGCAGGGGGAGTGGGAGAGGGAGAAGCAGGCTTCCCGCAGAGCAGGGAGCCCGATGCGGGGCTTGATCCCAGGACCCTGGGATCATGACCTGAGCCGAAGGCAGGCACCTAACGACTGAGCCACCCAGGCGCCCTTTGCATTCTTTTCCGAAAGCACAGCTGCCTTCCCTTGTGCCTATAGCCTTCATGTTCTCACACCCAGCAGGATGTGGACTTCTGGTTTACTGAGGTTCCCTCTTGCCTGGAAATGACTCTTCTCCCTCCTTGGTCTTCATCCCCCAATAGCCCATGTTTGTAACACATGAAAGTACCCACTGGCTGGAAGTGTTTGGACACCTTTTACTAACCACATGTATGATGAAGTAGAGAAAGTAGATCTGGAGAAAGAAAAGCAAGAAGGTGCCCCACAGAGAAGGGCTACCCCTGATCTCTGACAACTTTCTTATCCCTGGTTCCACTTCCTCCTGAGGCCTGCCTGCAGTTCTGTCCTGGATGCCATGTATCCTTATACATTTCCCTTTCCTGCTTAAGCTTGAGAACTTGTTCTCATCTGTCAATTTGGGCAGAGTCTGGCTAATTCTTACTAAAGTATACATGACTAATAAAGCTCCCTAAGAGTAAAACAAAGAAACAAAACCCTTTAGTCCTGAATTTGAATTGGAAGTATCATTAGGAATTCATGAGATGTTTGATATTTATCTGTTGATTGATCTATTGGTGGAGCTAGCCATCCTAGCTCTGTCCACTGAAGAGGGCTAGAAATAATGACTAACCCAGTAGCAATGAGTATCTATAGTATGTAGACTGTAGTCTTCAAATACCATCTTCAACAAAAAGAAACCAGGGCCTCTTAGAGAAATGGCTGATTTTAGATGTGGGCTAGGCAATGTACAAGATCAGTCTGGACGTCTTCTTATACTAGATAGCAAGGAGTAATCAAGGACGACTGCCATCAGGTCAAAAGAGTCAGGAGCCAACTTATAAAGTTTTCACTTCAAAAAAGACAATAACTATAACTGATTAAAATCATTAGCTGTGTTCAAATTTATGAGTTCATACTACAATTTAAAAGTCAGTTAGGGCGCCTGGGTGGCTCAGTTGGTTAAGCGACTGCCTTTGGCTCAGGTCGTGATCCCAGGGTCCTGGGATCGAGCCCCACGTCAGGCTCCCTGCTCTGCGGGTAGCCTGCTTCTCCTTCTCCCACTCCCCCTGCTTGTGTTCCCTCTCTCACTGTGTCTCTCTGTCAAATGAATAAATAAAATCTTTTTTTAAAAAAGTAAATGTTATTTAAGAAAACATGTACACATGCTAAAACCATAATATTAAACTAGGGATAGAAAAGTTCAGTGGGTTCCTTCCCCTGAATCTGGTTTGGTCCCCACCATTACCTTGATTTTCTCGGAAAAGTGAAGGCAGTCAACAAAAACGTGTGTTGTAACAAATTTTAAGGTCCTGTGTTGACATGGTAGTTATCGAGACTGATGAAAAGACGTTGGAAGCAGTCCTAGGCAAGCAAGTGCCTAATGTCGGGGTGCCTGGGTGGCTCAGTCATTAAGCATCTGCCTTCAGCTCAGTTCGTGATCCCAGGGTCCTGGGATCAAGCCCTGCATCGGGCTCCCTGCTCGGCGGGAAGCCTGCTTCTCCCTCTCCCACTCCCCCTGCTTATGTTCCCTCTCTCTGTGTCTCTCTCTGTCAAATAAATAAAGTCTTTAAAAAAAACAAACAAAAACAAGTGCCTAGTGTCTGCAGAGAGGGCAGCCCGAGGGTGGCAGCTATTCCACACGCCCACTATCCCGACAACCCAAGCAGGGCGCCCAAGAGTGGAGGGCGCCCAAGAGCCCGCCTCTGGCTGTTTCGCTCTCTCCCTTCCCTCCCGTCAGAGCCAGCCCTGAGCAAAAGCCAACATGTGGATTCCGTCTGCCTTGCCTGGACAAAGCCCCACCCCTCCCCTACCTGCAGCACCCCTTGCCTTTTGTGCTCGGATCTTTGTCCCACTCTCCTTCAGGCCCAACCAGTTTTCTGGAAGCATCACTTAACCTGAGCGTGAATGTAAAACTCCGAGTTACCGAGTTACCGCTTACAGGGCCATATGCGTTTACATTTATCTCTAACTCCAGTTAGAGGATTCCTGACTTGCAGGGTGGGGGGAATTTTGTGATTGTGATTTGTCACTGAGGCCACCCTCCCCCCAGAAGGTCTTTGCCAGGTACTGTCTATTCATCCGGGCAGAAGGTTGCCTTCTTCCCCTGGTAATGGGTGGCTCTGCCAGGAGACCCGGGGCCCTCCGGTCCTGTCCACTTGGGGGTCCTGCCTGGGGCTCACGTACCTAATTCTCCTCCTCCAAAATTACGGAGACGTCAGTATTTGTTAGAGTGCACTGTGGCGCAGACAAGCGAATTTGGCAGCTCTGGCGTCTTTCTTAAACCCAAGGAGGAGCTCAGGCATGAGGAGAAACAAGCACCAGATGTCTGAACATAGATAACTGTCGCTGTCACATAACTGTCTCTGAAAACTCTTCCCTTTAATATATGCACGGTCTGTGCATAAATATGTTTCAAGTGTGCCCAAGCCGTTTTTAAGTAAGGCCCAGCGCTCTCGGTGTAGAGCACCTCTGCTATCAATACGATGTGCCGTAGACCTACTTGCCTTAAGGAACCTCAATTTGAAAGTTTCAGACCTTCTCTATTCTCCTGACATGTATTTCAACTTTTCAGGATGTGCTTCTTTCCAGGTACAAAGAATACAGTAGAAAGAGGGGTACCAGCCTCTGAAACGGAGCCTCTGGCTATCAGATATTAGTTAGGAGATTTGGGGCATATGCACAAAGATAAAAAAAAATGCCCTGTTCCTATTCAGTACCAAATGAGTGCTGTCAGTGTCTTTAAATGGGTCAAAATGTCTGAAGCATTAGGATCCAACGTGACTGAAGGAATCCTCTGCCTTTGTCGTTGGGTATCACAGCTCAGGGCTTTCGTGTGTGTCTCTGACTCCCCGGTTCCTCCTAGTTCCCATCTGTGAGAGTTGAATGAATGTCACATACCTGTGTTTCCAGAGCAGACCCTCCCTCTTGGTTTTAAGGTGGCCTCGGTGCTGTGTGAAGTGTCCCGGACCATGGTGGGGAGACCCAGGTGCTGCTACATGCCGTGAGTCAGGAATTCTGGATGCACACATCCATCACTGTGATTAGTCTCTTTCCCTCTCGCTTCCTGTTTCTAGCAGATCAACACGCTAAAAATGCCCTGTGTCGGTAATTGTTTACCAAACCATCTGCACATACAGATCATGCTGTTTAGGTTTACAGACGCATCCCCAAAATGAAGAGCATTTGTCTTGTTGCTGCCATGATATATGTAGCAATCCCACCAGAATCAATGCTCCACAGATTCATTAAGGGGGAGGGGGGTACCAATTTTGCTAGTATGTGGATTTCCCATTGACAAATGATGGCTCTCTTTCCATTGAAATATGGTACTTGCTTCAGTGAATCCTAATGCACAGGTTTCAACATCACAATTGCATATTCTAACAGAATAATCAAGCTTCTAGAAAGAGTTGTTTATACTTGCTGTCTCCATTTCCTAAGTTCCTATTTATTCCTCACCCTTAGCCCCATCACTGCATGGAAACATCTTTCCCCAAGATCAAGATCTAGTGACCTCTGACTCACTAGATCCAGTGGACATTTTCAGCTTCATTTTCGACCTCCAAGAATACATTCAGTGACCTCCAAGCAGCATTCGATCCCGTGGAGCACTCTCTCCTTCCCAAAACACTCCTCCCTTAGGTTTCTGGACAACCCCTCTACTGGTACCCTTCTCACTCTCTGATCCCACTGCTCTGGCTGCTCTGTGGGCTCATCTCCATTCAGCCATTGAATGTTGAGGCTCATCAAGATCTTTCCTGGGCCGCTTTCTCTCTTCCTGTATGCTTTCATCCCCAGCCCAGTGTCGAGTACCATATATGCCAATGTTCTCACACATAGATCTCTAGCCCAAGCCTCCCCCTCTATCTATCACCCTAGTGCCAAAAGTGAGGGGACAACTAACATTATCTTGTGCCTAGGACGATTGCAATAGCCTTCTTTCTCTCTCCCCAAACCACAGTTGCCCCATTCTAATCCAACTCTGCTTACATCCTTCAATAGCTTCCCTCTTTTCTTAAGATGAAGACCCACATCCCCAACACAGCCATAGGCCCTGCATGGTCCAGCTCCTGTCCTTCCATTTTCCAGAGCACTCCCCTCGTTCCTTAGTTCTCCCTGCTTCCCTGCCTACCACTGGGCCTCTGCTATTCCCTCTGTCTGAAATGTTCTCCTTCTGCCTCCACCCCCACTTTGCCTGGTTAATTCCTCCTTGTCATTCAGATCTTCTCAGTTGTTACTTCCTCAGGAGAGCAGCCTCTCTGACTCCCTACAGCAGATCAGCTGGCCTGGCAATGAGACATACCTCATCTTTATGACACTCTGGGCTGTGTGTGATTACGTATCTGTTCGTGCAATTATTTAATTAATAGCTGCTTCCCTCATTAGCCAATGAGTTTCATGAGGATAGGGACTGTGTCTAATTTTGCTTACCTTTCTACCCTCAGTTTAGCCTTGGAGTCTTAGCTATTTCAAGTACTGAAAATGGGGGCACCTGGGTGGCTCAATCAGTTAATCGTCTGCCTTTGGCTCAGGTCATGATCCCGGGGTCCTGGGATCGAGCCCCGCATGGGGCTCCCTACTCAGCGGGAAGCCTGCTTCTCCTTCTGCCACTCCCCCAGCTTGTGTTCCCTCTCTTGCTGTGTCTCTCTCTGTCAAATAAATAAATAAAATCTTAATGGGGCACCTGGGTGGCTCAGTCGTTAAGCGTCTGCCTTCGGCTCAGGTCATGATCCCAGGGTCCCAGGATCTAGCCCCGCATCGGGCTCCCTGCTCGGCGGGAGACCTGCTTCTCCCTCTCCCACTCCCCCTGCTTGTGTTCCCTCTCTCGCTGTCTCTGTCAAATCAATAAATAAAGCTTTAAAAAAAAAAAAATCTTAAAAAAAATAAAATAAAAACCAAGTACTGAAAATGTTAACTATTTAATGATAAAAGTGGCTTTTCAAATTTTGCTTTAAGAAAGTTTTTAATGGGTTTTTATTTACATTTGCTTAAATGACCATAAATGTAAACATTCACTACTCTTACTTCTTTTCTTTTGGTAGGCATTCCAGCTGTGGGTAGATCTACAAAAATGAGGGAACAGAGGGCCCCCAAAGAGTCAGAGCCTACAGTAAATGATGTTTTTGATGTCCCAGATCTTATTTGGACTCTGAGTGTGCCAGGTGGTTATTGTATCTGTTGTTTATCAGTGCTCCTGGAAATGCCCCCTGAGAGAATGCCACTTGTTTCAAGGGACCGTAAGCCGTGCTACCCACACAAACCCCCAGTTGTGGACCTCTGGGGGGCTTTATCATCATGTTTTCACAATCTGACAATCTGGAGGTCAGTCAAGGGCATAAAAAAATGCAACGATGTCTAGCAGCCAGCCCCCAACACACTGACGTCATTGGATGAGACCCTAGCACCCCAGGCCCACCTTCTCCACTGGGGTTGATTCCACTCGCTTAGGCTCAGATGAAGCCGCCCTCCCTGTTCTTGCCTTTCCCCATCTGCCACTCCCTGTAGCTGCCATTTCCTTACTCCACCCATTGAGTGCCAAGGGCCCAGGGCCACTATCCCAGCCATCGTGATGGTCAGCTGCAGCTGCCATCCCCTATCAGTTCAGGGGGTGGGGGGTTCCTCCCTCATCTCTAAGCCTAACTCTCTTGAGTCCAGGCCAAATGCTGAAGAGTCTGGCTTGTGAGTGGGACACTAGCTCATTTCCCCGGATGCTGTCATGTGGCCTAACCCTCTCCAACCTGCCCACCTGGCTTGCTTCTCTCAGAAGTTTGGGGCAACATTTTTCTACCTTTCTTACTTAGGAGTGCTGGTTTGGGAGCCCCCAGAGTCTAACCCTGAATCCCAAAATCTCTCTGCCATTTTCCCAGGATGAAGTGGGCCTTCATACAAAGGAGGTTCTCGGTACCCAGTACTGTTATCCTAGACCCTGTTCTGTGACTCCAGCATAATCCTTGCTACACTTTCCCTCCTGCGAAGACACCTCCCTTACCCCCCCCACCCCCACCCCCGCATCCCCTCACATAGGCAATGCCTCAGCTCAGTTGTTACTTCTTAGAGCAGCCTCCTCTGACCCACAGACCCAATCAGATCTCTCGGAGGTTTGCTCCCTCTCCTCTGTAGCTCTTACTAGAGTTTGTAATCCTATATTTGATTTATATCTACATCCGCCTTGAGAAGATAAGGTCATGGAAGGCAGCAGTTTTGTCTTTTGCCCACCATGGCGTCCCCAGCACCCTGCACAGCACCTGGTCCATGTAGGGACTCAATAGATATTTGTTGAATGAGTGAATGAACTATGATTCACTTCATTATGTGTCAAGCTTTTGAGAGCCTGTCTTCAGCAAACCCATTGGTCGGTGATGGTGAATAAAACACTTTGGGGGCCAGTCACGAACCAGCACTCATTGCATCTGTGAGCACCACAATATTTTTGCTTGTGGGTTTGATACTCCAACCCCATATTTTATTAAAGTATTTCGTTCAGGGTGGTAAAAAACACTGTTACTGGCTTGCGGGCAGTTAAACCTGGCTCTGGGGGCAGGGCTCTGGGGGAAGGGGTTACAACACTGCAGATAAGTGAGCATATCAGTGCCAGGCAGGGAGGAGGCCGCAAGAACACCCAGCTCCTGCTTGGGGACATCTACCTCCTTCCTTCAGCTGTGTGGATTGCAGAGGGCTTGAAGAAGGGGTGGACAGTCCCAGAACCAAGTGACAGGTATTCCTATGATCCCCATAGTCATGAGGTGGCTCTTTGGTGTGGGGGGGGTGGTCCTCAAAATGGGACGCAAGTTGGCATCAAACATTTCCTGGTTTGCTTTGTGGCTTGTCAAGTCGTCACACTGCTGTGCTGTTGGAAGGTGGCAACAATGTTTTTGAACAAAAATTGACAACAAAGCAGCTGTGATGTTGAGGGATGAGGCCCATTGGAGTCAGAACCACCATCCAGGGGCGCCTGGGTGGCTCAGTCGTTAAGCGTCTGCCTTCGGCTCAGGTCATGATCCCAGGGTCCTGGGATCGAGCCCCGCATCGGGCTCCCTGCTCCGCGGGAAGCCTGCTTCTCCCTCTCCCACTCCCCCTGCTTGTGTTCCCTCTCTCTCTGTGTCTCTCTCTGTCAAATAAATAAAATTTAAAAAGAAAAAAGAACCCCCATCCAGTTCACTGGTGCTCAGTAAAAGAAAGAACCCTTGCTGAATGGAAGAAGCTCCTGGGAAGCCAGTGTGGAGAAGGTGGAAAGCGCACCAGGCATGTTAAGGTGATGACCATGCTACTTGCCACGGTGGGTGGTGGGCGCTGTGCTGAGCGCTTTGAACACGTCTTATTTAATCCCACAATAGCCTATGAGGGTTCTCATTATCACTATGTTTCAGATAATGAAACCACATGTCAGAGTAAAAAAAAAAAAAGTGCCGGAGGTAACACAGTTGAGTAACTGACAGAGTCAGGATTTAAGGCCGGTTCCGTGTGACTCCACGTCAACCCACTTAATACTGGGATACCCTGCCCATTGGGAAAGTTGGGTTCAAGCCCTGATTCTTCCATGATGGCTGTGTCTTGGAGTAATTGCTTCACTTCTGCAGAAGTTTTATTATCTGTAAACTGTGAACAATAATACCTACAGCAGAGGGTTAGATGAGACAAAGTCCTTCACTAAAACTGTGCTAATCCCTCAGCCACTAGCCACATGCGGCTCCTGAATACTTGCAATGTGGCTAGTCTGAACTGAGATGTCCTCAAGTGCAAAATAGACACTGGATTTTGAATACTTATTATGAAAAAAAGAATGCAAGGAATCTCATTAATAATTTTTCATGTGGAATATATGTTGCAATGATAATATATCAGGTTAAATAACATAGTACTAGAATTAATTTCACCTGGTTCTTTTTATTTTTTTTTAACATGGCTAATAGAAAATTAAAATTGTATATATGACCCACATTATATTTCTATTGGACCACTCTACTCCAGAGAGCTATAAAGATGAGTGATTCTTGTTATGGTAATTTCACACAGAACCATATTCCATTTCACCACTGAGGTCAGCACCTAGACACTCTGACGCAGAGTGAGTCCCCGTTTTTCTATAAATGTGAGTTTTAATGAATTTTAAAAGCTGTAGGTTTTGTTTATTTATTTATTTTCTTTGAGTATAGCTGGCACTTTAAAAACAAGCTGTAGGTTTTAATCTTTCTGAATCCAGCCTTTTTTTTTTTTTTAAGATTTTATTTATTTATTTATTTATTTGACAGAGAGAGAGAGGGAACACAAGCAGGGGGAGTGGGAGAGGGAGAAGCAGGCCCCCCGCTGAGCAGGGAGCCCAACGTGGGACTCGATCCCAGGACCCTGGGATCATGACCTGAGCCGAAGGCAGGCACTTAATGACTGAGCCACCCAGGGGCCCCTCCAGCCTTTCTGATTCGTGTCTTGTGTTTCAAATAAACAAGGTCTTCCGGGTGGAGGGAAGTCTCTATGTCTGGAGAAGTGAACCCACTCAAAGTGGGTATAGATGACAATTCAAAACATTCTGACCCAGATTCTTTATTCAGGTAACTGGAGAGTAAGCTGCATCTCATGAAACACAAAAATCCCTTTTCCCTGACACCTGGTAGAAATGCTTCCTTTTTTTTCTTTCACTGCTTATCAAACATTGCATAACCCAATTCATCATAATGTATGAATTGTTTCAGACCACTGTCGATGAAAGCATATCCTTTCAATAAGTGCCTAAATTTTGTCTTGTTACTTTTAACCCATCATTCCAGTCTAGAGAATTTTGGATCCTGATTCTATCATTGAGCATCCTCATGCGATCTCTTTCAGCTTTGCGTTTGTCTGCAAATTTCATTTTAGACCTTCCATTGTTCCTTTAGGTCACTAAATGAGAACATGGCTAAAGACAGAAGAGTCAACTTAATTATAACCTTCATAAGGACAGAGGGGCCAAACGTATGTAGCTGAGACTAACGACTGGTCTACATTCCACGTTGAAGTAATATTCCAGGAAAAAGCACCCTATCATGAAAGGATTTTTGTTTTAGTTGGAGTCATGCTAGCTGATGTAATGCCCAAACCCCAACATTTCAGAGGTTTAACACCACAGAAGTTTATTTCTCCCTCATCAGAGTCCAATGCTGGTGTTCCTGCTCGGTAGGTATCTTTTCTTCCTCTGGTGATTCAGGCCCAGGGCATTCCTTCCAACACCATCACACGGCTCCACCACCTCCTAGGACCTTGTTATCCTCTGCAGCCAGTCAGCGAAGAGAGCACTTGGAGAAAGCACCTTTATTTCTTTTTTGTTTCTTTTTTTTTCTGGTGGGCAGCAAAGTTTATTGAGCAATAGCAAAGTGACAGTACAAAGCTCCCAAAGAGGGAGGGGACCCGAGAGGGTTGCCCAGCACCTACATTTCTTAAACCTGGCTTGAAAGTGGTATTCAGTGACTTCTGTTCATATTCCATCAATGCGAATTTAGCACATGGTCCCTCCCAGACGTAAGGGGGGAGGCTAGAAATACAGTTCCTGGATGGGAAGCCCCTTTCTAGAAATGTACTGTACTATGGACAAGGAGCATGAAGTGTAGTAGACAGTTTTCCATCTCTACTACCTTATACATGGAAATTATTTCCATAAAGATGAATGCAAAAATGTCAGTGTATTTTGAGACTTCACCATTCAACATTACCTGTCATCACTGCCCCCCAAACACATTAACTAACCACTTAAAATGCATAAAATAAGAGGAATAATAAAAAGATCATTTAATTACTCCTGGTTTAAAGGGACACTACACTCTTGCCCCAAAGGCAATGGTCATAAAAGTATACTCTCAAGATGGAATGAACTAGGCATAGGAGGATGAAGGAGGGAGGAGCAAGACAACCACCATACCTCTACTCACTCCATTAAGGGGGCAGATGTAGAGAGAACTCAAGTTACATCAATTTGAGGGAGGCTGCAGTCTGGCCTCCTTATCACCCTTGAAGTTGGTAAAAGAGAAGTGAAGTATCAACTGTTTTCCTTTTTTAATTTTAGTACCAAAAATCACATAGTTATTCATATTTGTTCTCTGTTGGCCAAAGTTTCTGGATGACTTGCCAGACAAATACCTTAGAAAGATGACTTAATACCTAAATTGTCATATAAATATGTGCAAAATTCTGTAAAATATCAAAGGGTAAACATGAACAATGACCCTTCAATTTCTTTATAGCCCCCGCAGTGCTCAGCAGTACTTACCGCAGCAGGCACCTGCTACGTATGTATTGATTTTTGATGGATTGAGGTGGATCCAGAGTTTGTTATGATTGTGCCTTACCTGAGTGTTCTGTTCTAAAATATTGATTTTAATAGTTTTATATATGGTAGAAGCATCAGTTCCCTTCGTGGAGACTTCTTCCTTTGGTGTGAAAGGGTATATTCTATAAAAAGATACCCTAGATTGAGGTTTTCCCATGTCTTCCGTTTTGAATCTGGCAACTGGTCAAGGAATTAAATCTCTGTTCTTTATGTCAGTAGAGCATATTAAGTAAAAATATCTAAAAATAGCTGAATATGGACATCTTTCTGCTTAAAACAGCAGTCACTTGATCATATTATGCTTATTTATCTTATGTACTAAGGCGGGGCAGGGGAGGGGATCAGCACTATGCAAAAAATGCTTGTAGATAGTCTTATAAAGGGGCACCTGGCTGGCTCAGTTGGTGGAGCATACCACCCTTGATCTCAGGGTCATGAGTTCAGGCCCCATGTTGGCTGTAGCGATGATTTAAATAAATAATAAATAAATAAACTTTAAAAATAGTCTTATAAAAATATAATATGTCCTGCTGTTTTAATAAGCTCCTCCCTTAAAGTGGGAAGATCATTTTATCCCAGCATCCACACACACACAAAATGACTGATATATTTAACCACACTGGAAAGAAAACACTCCTCCATGGCAAAAATACTATAAGCAAAGTCAAAAGACAATGTAAAAGTTGGGGAAATATTTGCAACTTGAATAACTAAAATCTAATTTCCCTGTTATGCCAAGGACTCTTAGAAATAAAACAAAAACAAGAAACAAAACCCACTAATAACCCAGTAGAAAAATAAGCAAAGGATATAAAAGACCACACATAGAAAAGTAATACAAAAATCCTTATATATGAAAAGATGCTCAACCTTGTTCATAAGTGTAAGTTAAAATGACACTGAGCACATTTTTCAGTAAGAATTTGGCAAAAATCTAAACCTTTGATAAGACACTGTGTAGGTGAAGGTGTGGGGAAACACAGAGGGTAACATGGGACAACTTCTGCAGAGAGCAATTTGACAATATCTCTCAAAACCGAAAATGCACTTACCTTTACACCCAGCAATTCCACTTCAAGGAATTCATCTCAAAGATATAACTTAGGTGCAAAGTGACATGTATACCAGGTCATTCATTGCATTGTTTGTATAGCAAAAATACTGGAAACAACCTAAATGTCCAGAGATAAGAGGAGTGTATAGTTAATTAATGGCTCACTCATACAGTGAAACACTATCATACTATGAAAAAAAGCATTTTTATTTTCTATTTTTTTTATTCAGGATTTATTTATTTTTTTTTTTTAAGATTTTATTTATTATTTGACAGAGAGAATGAGAGAGAGAGAGCATATGAGAGGGGGGAGGGTCAGAGGGAGAAGCAGACTCCCCACCAAGCAGGGAGCCCAATGCGGGACTCGATCCTGGGACTCCGGGATCATGACCTGAGCCGAAGGCAGTCACTCAACCGACTGAGCCACCCAGGCGCCCCCAGGATTTATTTTTGCGCGCACGCGCGCGCGCACGAGAAAGAGAGAGAGAGAGAGAGAGAGAGAGAGAAGGAGAGCATGAGTGGGGGGAGGGGCAGAGGGAGAAGCAGACTCCCCGCTGAGCAGGGAGCCCGGGGACTTGACCCCAGGACCCTAGGATCATGACCTGAGCTAAAGGCAGCCACTTAACTGACTGAGCCACCCAGGCACCCCCCCAAAAAATTTTTTTTAAAGATTTTATTTATTTATTTATTTTAAAGAAAGAGAGAGAGCGCACATGTAAGGTGGCAGCAGAAGGGGAGGGAAAGGGACAAGCAGACTCCTCCTGGTGGAGCAGAGCCTGACCAGGGGCTCAATTCCACAACCCTGAGATCACGCAGGACCCTAAGATCACAACCCAAGCCAAAACCAATAGCCAGACACCCAACCAACTGAGCCACCGAGGCCTCCCAACATTTTTTTTTTTTAAATGAGGAAGTTCTCTGAATGCTGACATGGAAAGATCTTCAAGATACATTTAGGGGGGAAAGCAAGATGCAAAATGGTCAACAGTATGCTATATTTTGTGCAGAAGAGGGGAGATTATTCTTATATGCTTATTGGCCCATAAAGAAACTGTGGGATCAGACTAATGACAGTGGAGGAGGGGCAGATCAGAACCAGTAGCTAAGAGATGGCGTAGGTAGGAGACCTTTGTGAAAATATTTCGAACATCTCCAAATGTTTGAACCTTGGTAATGTATGGTCTATTCATAAGTTAAATTTTTAAAAAGTAACAAGTCTCAGAGAACTTTGCAGCTTTGGTAGGATGATGATGGTCTTGGGACATGTGAATTTTCATGGTGAGTGACATAATTGTATGGTATAGATCATCTTGTATGGCTCACTGATTGCTTCTTCTGCCCAAGTCTTGTCTCCCCAGCAAAACCTCCAGTCCTCACCTCTTCTGGAACCTCCCCATTGTCTAACCTGAGTACCCAGTAGGGTTCTGAAGAAAACTTGTTGATTGATTAAGCCTCTCAGACTTTTATCTCTTTTCATCACGAGCACTTCCTATGTGTTTTCACTTCTTCCTTTCACAGAAATCAAAATATTAGTGTGAAAGGACAAGGAAGGTAGAAAGTTGCCAGGTAAATTGGGCCTCTTGAGAGTGCATCTTCAGATTTTAAAAAAAAGAGTCTCCATCTCATTGATGAAAATGTGTTTGCTTTCTATTTAGTCAATTACCTATCGTATGTTGGATGGTATTTTCTGGTTCAAATGGCTGTCTGTATCAAATGCCAGCATTTAAAAATCGATTTCCTCTCTATAAAAAATCTATTTCCTCCACTCCTGTTTCAATGTCAACAACTCTATTGTTAGAATCTGTGAGTTGGTGTCTTTCCAGCCAAAGGATAATTCAGCCGAGATGCTTGATTTTATGATACAAATGTGATCTCACTTCTCCATGAGCTGCCTCCTGAAAAATCACTTAGTGGAGAAGAGACAAAAAGACATAAGAGCCCAGCGCGTGCTGTGCTAGCTGCTGGCTTTGGCGGCGGCGGCCGGGGCAGCCAAGTCTGAAAGACTCCCGCCAAGGCGGGAGGGGGCTCCCGGATCCCCTCCAAGAGGTGGACACCCGTCCTCCCCCCGCCTCTGGAGGTGGAGGATCGGCAGAGAAATCATCCTGGGCCAAGCGCTTTAGCCTGGTGTTTCACGGGAGCCCGGGTAGAGAGGACAGCTTACCGCCCTTCCCGCCCGCTGCTTCCTGCTGGGGGAGTCTGGGCGAACAGTGGCGGGCCAGGGGGTGTGGTCGGCTGCACCCCAGGCTGGATCCCAGGGGCCTAGCCCGACTGCACATGGCCCCTCCCCCAGGACAGACAGAGCGCCGCTCAAGGCTAGCCCCTCGTGGGTTTCGCACCCTCTTTCCTCCCCCCTCTCTCTATCCAACAAAAGACTCCAGAACACACATGCTTGGACAAGTTATTTGGGGACAATAAATGAAGCTGGCGGGGCCTCAGTTTCCTCTTTTGTATAATAATATCAAACTTTACATTTTTTTAAAAAAAAGATGTTATTTATTTGAGAGAGAGCGAGAACGAATGGGGTGAGGAGCAGAGGGAAAAGCAGAGAGCCCAGTGTGGGACTGGATCAGAGGACTGAGCACGGAAGGCAGGCACTTAACCAACTGAGCCACCCAGGAGCCCCAAACTTTACAATCTTTAGAAAACGATTTGGTAGTGTCCTATAAAGTTAAATATACACTACTCAATGTATAAGTATTTCCCCAAGAGAAACTAAAATCTTTGTCCACTGAAACACCTGCCTATAAATGTTTATAAGCACCTTAATTCATAATAGCCAAAGACTAGAAACAACTCGAATGTCCAATCAACAAGTAAACTGAAAACACACAGTGATGTATTCATACAATAGAATACTGCTCAGCAATAAAAGGAACAAACTACTGATGTTACATGTTTAAGCATGAGCTAATCTCAAAAAGATTATGCTAAATAAGCCAGACTATGATTCCACTTATATGAAATTCCGGAAAAAACAAAGCTAACCTGTGGCATAAGAAATCAGAACAATGATTTCTTTGGATGATATGGACTGAGAAGGGCAGAGGGAACTTTCTGGAGTGATGGAAATATTCTGTATCTTGAAGTGAAGGTTACATGAGTATCTACATTTGTCAAAACTCATAGAATTGGGGTGCCTGGGTGGCTTAGCTGTTAAGCCTCTGCCTTCGGCTCAGGTCATGATCTCAGGGTCCTGGGATTGAGCTCCACATCAGGCTCCCTGCTCCTCGGGAAGCCTGCTTCTCCCTCTCGCACTCCCCTTGCTTGTGTTCCCTCTCTCGCTGTGTCTCTGTCAAATAAAATCTTTGAAAAAAAAAAAACTCATAGAATTGTACTTAAAATTTTGTATGTTTTATTTTCTATAAATGAAACTTCAATTTTAAAATATATCTGAAAGAAAAAACGTTTGAAAAAATAATAGTACCTTATAGGGTTGTTGTAATAACCAAATGAGTGAATATGTGAAGTGTTTAGAGCAGCGCCTGGCACATAAGATATTACCATGTTAAGTATTTATATAGTATTTATAGTATGAACATGTAGTATTTATATAGCAGTTTTACATAATATCTGTACTTAATCTGAAATCTGTGACACTGGGACTTATATTTTAAAATACTGTATGTCAGAATTTTCCATAAAGGAGTTCACATTGGATGAATTGACCTCCCTAAGCCTCAGTTTCCTCATCTGTAAAATGGGAATAGTACCTATCCCATGTGGATTTGGGGGACCATTGTATGAAACCACCTGTTTCAGAAATAAAACTATTGCTGATCTCTGCGGAAGTGGAACGCTGGTGACGAGAGGGTCTTTGTTTAGCATGCCTTCTCAAGAGCAGTTATGGGAGGGCCCCAGCTGCTCTTCTCCGCATAAGGATGGAGGAGAGATGCAGAAGCTCAGAGGAAAATCTTGGAGGGAGTGCCTGGAACTGGGCTAGATTCAGAGGCCTCTCAGAAAAAGCGTGGATTGGAATATCCAAGAAAGCGAGTAAGGCAAGAGATGTCTAATGGAATGAAATACTGCACCCTGCTGTATGTATAAAATTCCCTCTTTTCTTGGTCTCCTCTATAAGCCTTCAACAACAACAACAAAAATCTACAAGATAAAGCTCTCGTGTAAATGGATTTTTTGGAGAAGTGAGAGGAATTGCTAAATCCTGCATCAAGGGTGGCACTGGGAGGGAAGGTAGGCTGCAAATACCCAAATCTGGGTTGTTCGGGTGTCCGGCACCGTCCTGAGTGCAGGGTACGTGCTTAATAAATGACAGACATTTTACGTCGTGTGTACACTGCTGGCGGAAGATCCTGCCTCGTTGCAAGCGGTGGGCTGAGGTCAGAGCTCCAGAGCAAGGGTTTCTATGACAACAACGGCGTCTCTGCGCCCCGAAGTGGGCGCGTGCAGTAGGGACGTGGCCGGGGTGGGCTCTAGTTTGCCTCACCTGCGGACCAGCAAAACCTCCCTCAGTGGGGCGCAAATGATTCCGTCCCACCCTCCACTTTAGCTTCGTGCGGGTCCACAGGCGCCGCTCGGCGAGCAGCGACCGGCCTCTCAGCTGTCGCGCCCCGCCGCGACTCTCGCCCATGCCCTCCCGGGATCTGGCCACGGGGGCCCGCAACCCGGGCCGGTGACAGGACCCTGTGCTCTGCGAGCTGTCCTCACTGCGGCCCTCGGCTCGGGACTCTGGCCCGCTGCCCGCCGGCCGCCCGGACTCCCCACCGAGCGAGCCGGAGAGTGCGCAGGGACGGCTCCCCGGCCCAGCGCTCCCTCCCCAGGGGCCGGGCGGGGGGGGGGGGCGGGTCAAGGTCTCGGCTCCGCTCGCTCGCAGCGCCGCCCCCTGGCGCTGAGCCGGCCGCAACGTGCGCACGGCCGCAGCGCGGATCTGGCGCAGCCGGTTCCGCCGCCGCCGCCGACGGGGCGGAGACTGGGCGCCCGCGTGGCCCCGGCGGCCGGCCGGAGGGGTCCGAGCCGCTGGCTGAGTAACCGGCCCGGGCCGCGAGCGCAGGCCGTGCGTCCCCCGGGGGCCTGTGCTCTGCCTGGTCCTAACGGAACGTTTGACGTCGCAGACGGCGCCCCCGAGGCTGCGCGGATTGGGACAGGCATGTGTAAAACAGGGTCGCAGCCTCAGTGCCCTCAGCTGGTGATGCAGCCGTGGGCAAGAGCCAAGCCCTTCTGCAGGCAAGGCCAGGCAGGCAGCCTCCCACCCACGAGGAAGTCAGGAGTTCCTGACCTCTCCCCGTGACCGCATCCCATCTGCCTCTGCCCTGGCCCTCTGCTCCCCGAACCTGTTTTGAGGATAGGCTTGAACTCCTGCTTCTGACACTCACACCTACTGAGTGTCCATCTGTAGGGACCTAGGGTTGCCCTCTTTGTCTTTGTCCTCCCCCACCACCCCCACCCCAGCCATCACCCTGTCTTCCCCAGTGACCCAGTCTCTCCTAGACCTTTCCTCAGCCCCACCCCTGACGCTTGACCCTTACCACAGGTAAACCTCACGTAGCTCCTTCAGCAGTAAGCCTGGTGCTCAACCCCACCCCCATTTTCATCCGTGTTTCCCTGTCTTCACAACCTTGTGGCTATTTCTGGCTCCCTATTCCCCCAAATCACCACTATCCATCCTTAACAGGGACTCCAAACCCTGCCCTTCCCCACTGTCGTCATGGTCCCTGACTCAGCCCCCTAGCCCTCCTTGAATCTGGGATTACTGCCCCAGTCCAGCGCCGAAGCTTCTCCTGACACGGCCTGATGGACCTGCTGGTGTCCCCACTTGAGACTCCAGCTTCTGCCCTGCTCTGGGTCTCACCCCCAGCCTGTACCCTCACTTGTGCTCACAGAGCTGTCAGTGGAATCCAGACTCCTGGCAGAAACTTCTCTCCCTGTTCAGCAGCCCTCCTGGGGTTCACAGAGCAGATTCAGGTTCCTGCTTTTTCTGCCCGAAAGGATGGAGCCCCATTTTTTAATCTCACCTGCTCCTGTGGGTCCTGCATCCTCCAAAGACCTCCTGGGATGATGGAGAAGGAGGGGAGCTTGCCTCATCCTTCCCTCTGGCACACCCTGGGTTGCTGTTTGGTCAGCTAAATATTCCCACCAAAAATTGGTAAAGGAAGCAAGAGCTGGTTTAATCCTCAGAGTCTTGGCTGCCCCTGTTTTCTGGAGTTTATGATGGCAACATTGCCACTTTCTGAGCACCTACTGAGTGTATTAATGGACCCCCCAAAAGGAAGATCATCACCCTTTCCCCTGGCTTAGCTAAATCCTAACCCTGCCATCAAGACTCAAGCCCCATGTAGCCAAGGGCTTAATTAAGAGCCCACCTTTATCACTTGCCATGATTTTCTCACTCTGTTGTTGCTGTCTCCAGAAAGAGACAGTGATGTCAACTCCGTCCCTGTGATCAGCTCTGGTGGACCCCAGCAGACCCCAGCACACCCCAGCCAGTCACATGCCAAGAGAGGGTGGACTCCCCTTTCCAGTGGCACTCGGGATGTATGTTGTGGATGGGTGCCCAAGAAGATACGTGGATGCAGGTCCCTCATGCCCCATGAGGCCACCACAAAGCTGTTCTTGGCCCATTACTGAGGACACATGGTGTCCTGCCTCTGGATGAAGACAGGAGTCCATCCTTTTGGGGATACACACTAAAATAGTGCTTCTCATATTTCCAGGTTTTTTGCACCAGGAAAAATCACTGGCGTAGGGTCCACTGTGGAGCTTGCTAACTTTTTACTTTGCCAAGAAGTGCACTGACAGTAAGTACCATCTACTATCACCATCATTTCATTTACAAACGAATTTTAATTCCAATAATATGGGAATGGCATTGATGCATACTAACAGATTTTGCTTTTTAAAAAGCTTTTGTTTTGAAATGTTTGCAAACAAACAAATTGCAAGAATAGTACAATGAACTCCTATATGCCCTTCCCTCAGATTTACAAAGTACTAACATTTTGCCATATTTGGCTTATTGTTTTCTTTCACACACTCAGAAAGAGAAAAAGTAGTCTCTATACAAATAAATTGTAAAGTAAGTTGTAGATATGGCACCTCTTAACCCTGAAATACTATAGTATTATTATCGAAATCAGGAAATTTAACATCTTTGGTACAATAATATTATCGAATCTATGTACCTTCTTCAATTTTTGTCAGCTGTCCCAATAATGTCCCCTCCCCCTGCTGCTGGAGGGGAGTTGGAGGAGGGTTCCCTCCTCCCTCCCATCTCCTCCTCCCCTGCTTCTCTCTCCTCTCTCACTTCCTCCTTCTCCTCCCTCTTCTCCACTTCCTCCTCCTCTCCACCCTCCTCCTTCTCCCTCTTTCTCCTCTTCCTTCTCCTCCTCCTGCTTCCCCTCCTCCTCCTCCTCCTAATAGCTGTTGTTTTCTCTGGTCCAGGATCCTGTCCAGGATCAGATACTGCATTTAGATGTCTTGTCTCTTTAGTCTCCCTCAAACTGGAAGAATTCCTCAGCCTTTCTTTGTGTTTTATGACATGGACTTTTTAAATTTTAAGTACAGGCCAGTTATTATGTAGAATAACCCTCAGTTGGAGCTTGACTGATGTTTCCGCATGATCATATTCAGGCAGTGCCTTTTTGCCAAGAATATACCACAGAAGTGATGTGTCCTTTCTCAGTATATCACATCAAGAGGCACATGACATTGGTTTGTCCTATTTTGAGAAATGTTAATTTTGATCACTTGGTGAGAATGGTGGTGACTGTTTCCCCACTGTTAAATTACTATTTTTCCCTTTGGAATTGGTAAGTAATTTTTCAGGTGAATTAACAAGCCTTTTAAATGAAATAAAATTGGCTTTCTGGAAAACTCATTCCCTAGTCCCTATTTTCCTTATTTGCTCATGTCTGTTGAAAATATCTTCAAATCATCAGTAATTAGGGCGCCTGGGTGGCTCAGTCAGTTAAGTGTGTCTGCCTTTGGCTCAGGTCATGATCCCAGGGTCCTGGGATTGAGTCCCACATTGGGCTCCTTGCTCAGTGGGGAGCCTGCTTCTCCCTCTCCCTGCCGCTCCCCCTGCTTGTGTGCTTTCTCTGTCTCTCTGTCAAATAAGTAAATTTTTAAAAAAATTAAAACCAAACAAACAAAAAACAAATCAGCAGTGATCCATACACTGGCTCTTAAAAATCGCTGCACAAGGGCACCTGGGTGGCTCAGTTGGTTGAGCGACTGCCTTCGGCTCAGGTCATGATCCTGGAGTCCCGGGATCGAGTCCCGCATCGGGCTCCCTGCTCGGCGGGGAGTCTGCTTCTCCCTCTGACACTCGCCCCTCTCATGTGCTCTCTCTCTCTCATTCTCTCTCTCAAATAAATAAATAAAATCTTAAAAAAAAAAAATCGCTGCACAAGAATGCAACTAAATTATTTATCTAACAAATACTTGAGTACTATATAAGCCATGCAACTCAGAGGAAGAATGGTTTACAAGCAGGACCAATAAATAATACAATCAAATATGGCACGCCTCTTTTATAGAAAGCCTCTGAACCTAACTTCAGATTTGATGAAAACACAGGGACAGAGGAACAAGCTGAACAACACAATGGGGAAACAATCACTAAATCCAGAATGTGGAACATTCTGTAAGTAAGCTGGCCTGGGGCACCTGGGTGGCTCAGTCAGTTAAGCGTCTTCCTTAGGCTCAGGTCATGGTCCTGGGATCAAGTTCCACATCAGGCTCTCTGTTCAGCAGGGAGCCTGAGTCTCCCTCTCCCTCTGCTGCTCCCCCTGCTTGTGCTCGCTCTCTCTCTCTCTGTCAAACAAATAAATAAATAAAATCGTAAAAAAAAAAAAAAGAAAAAGGAAGCTGGCCTGCAATCTTCAAAAGGACGATGTCAGAAAAAGAAAGGAGTGACTAATCTGGATTAAACGCAACAATTCATGAGCTTTGATTGAATCTGATTTTAAAAAACTATAATTAGGGACAATTGGGGAAATTTTCATATAGACTAATACTAGATGATACTATGAAATTATTGTTGGTTTTCTTAAGTATGATAATGGTTTTATAGTTATATAAGGGAATGCCCTTATTTTAGGAGATGCATGCTAATGTGTTTAAGGGTAAAGTGGCATGATGTTTGCAATTTACTTTCACAACGTTCAGCAAGGGGCACCTGGCTGGTTCAGTTGGAAGAGCATGAAACTCTTGATCTCAGGGTTGTGAGTTCAAGCTCCACGTTGGGTGGAGAGATTACTTAAATAAATAAAACTTCAAAGGGGTGCTTGGGTGGCTCAGATGGTTAAGTGTCTGCTTTCAGCTCAGGTCATGATCTCCTGGTCCTGGGATAGAGCTTGGCATAGGTCTTCCTGCTCAGTGGGGGGAGTCTGCTTCTCCCTCTCCCTCTGCCTCTCCTTCTCCCTCTGACTCTCCGCAGCTCATGCTTTCTCTCCGCCCCAGCTTGTGCGCTCTCTCTCTCTCTCAAATGAATAAATAAAACCTTTAAAATAAATAAATAAGGGATGCCTGGGTGGCTCAGTTGGTTAAGCATCTGCCTTCGGCTCAGGTCATGATCCCAGAGTTCTGGGATCGAGTCCCACATTGGGCTCCCTGCTCAGCGGAGAGCCTGCTTCTCCCTCTGCCTGCTGCCCCCCCACTTGTGCTCTCTCTCTCTGACAAATAAGTAAAATCTTTTAAAAATAAATAAATAAACAAAACCTTAAAAAAAGGTTCAGCAAAAACTCATGCATATTATGTATAGAGAGAGAGCAAAGTTGCAAAATATTAAAAATTGTTGAAGCTTGATAGAGAGTAAGGATGCTCATAATACTATTCTTTCAAATTTTCTGTGGTTTTGGATTTTTGAAAATCAAAGATTTGAAGGAATAATATATAGGTGTAATTATGATTAATAAAAATAAAACCCCCTTTAAACTGTTCCTGAATTTACAGGGCACCTGAGTGGCTCAGTGGGTTGAACGTTTGACTTTTGATTTCGGCTCAGGTCATGATCTCAGACTCCTGGGATTGAGCCCCGCATGGGGTTCCACACTCAGTGGGGAGTCTGCTTGTTTCCCTCTCCCTCTGCCCCTCCCTCTGCTCACACATGCTCTCACTCTCTCTCTTTCTCTCTAAAATAAATAAAATAAGTCTTAAAAAAAAATAGAGTGTTGCTGAATTTACAGTATTTTTTATTATTGTAAGTTTTCTCTACTAGTTTCTCCTTACTGTTATATGTGGAGAAGCACCTCAATTTTTTTATATTTAAAAAGGCTCCTAATTCAGCCTTTCTGGAAAGTATCTTGGTAATATATGAGACATCTTACAAAGTTCATATCACCTTTGACTTGGGTATTTACCCAAGAAAATAACCATGCACTTCTGTAAAGATTCAGCAACTGAGTTGTTCGTTCCAGTGTAACGGTACCTCAGTGAAGAAATTGTGTATAATTTAAATGCTCAACTCTTTACTGCTGGTTGAATAAACTCTGGCCCAACCACCTAAAGAAAGGAATATGGCACAGGCATTGAAAACGTGAGGTCAGCCATGTTGTTGAGGCTGGTAGCACAGGCGTTGTTGAGGCTGGACGACTTGTATACAGGAGCCCATTATTTTTCATTAATTAAAACATGCAGGGCACCTGGGTGGCTCAGTCGGTTGGGCGACTGCCTTCGGCTCAGGCCATGGTCCTGGAGTCCCAGGATCGAGTCCCACATCGGGCTCCCTGCTCGGCGGGGGGTCTGCTTCTCCCTCTGACCCTCCTCCCTCTCGTGCTCTCTTGTCTCTCGTTCTCTCTCGCAAATAAATAAATAAATCTTTAAAAAAAAATGCAGAACGATGTTTAACAAATGAAAAGATTGGTACAATATATTTAGCTTATGAAAAAAATAGTATGTACTGTCTAATCCTACTTTTGTTTAAAAAAAAAAAAAAAGACTGGAAAAATATACATCCAAGTGCTCAACCTTGGTTATCCGTTTTTATTTTCTCTTATTTATTTTATCTCATTTCAACTTTCTAAAACTTATAGAGTGCACGTGAATTACTTTTATATTAAGAAAGAACAATAAAAATGCTGTTTGAAAGATGACAAAGAGAGACACAGCGAGAGAGGGAACACAAGCAGGGGGAGCGGGAGAGGGAGAAGCAGGCTTCCCGCGGAGCGGGGAGCCCGATGTGGGGCTCGATGTGGGGCTCGATGTGGGGCTCGATGTGGGGCTCGATCCCAGGACCTGGGATCATGACCTGAGCAGAAGGCAGACGCTTAACCCACTGAGCCACCCAGGCGCCCCTGCAACGTGTTCTTCGGCCTAGTTTGAAGGAGCTCCACTGGGGGTCCCTGGGGCCTCACCCAGAGGTGGGACCATCCCCGGCCACAAGGTGGCAGTGCTGCTCGCGGAGGGCGCCTCCTTCGACAGAGCACCCTCGGCCGCACCCGCCCCTCCCCCCCCCCCGCCCCCAGTGTCTTCTGCCACCCCCCACCCCGGCTCCCCTCTTACCCTGAAAACACAGGAGCACTGCCTGAAAAAAAGAAAGACATCCTGGTGTGTACGGGGGCTCCTCCCCTTTCTGCACCTAGGTTAGGGGTGCAAATAGTGCCAGCCCTGAAGATGGCGAGTCTGGAAACGTTCCTTTCCTTGGGGATACTAGGCGGAGAAGCCTTCCCCTCAAACAGTTGTCTAGTTGTATCTAGATGTGGCAGAGCCGCCAGACTGAGAGAGAGTGAGTGTGTGTGTGTGTGTGTGTGTGTGTGTGTGTGTGTGTGTGTGTGTGAGAGAGAGAGAGAGAGAGAGAGTGTGTGTGTGTGAGAGAGTGAGAGAGAGAATGTGTTAAGAATGTATTCTGCATGTTTTACTGATGTTATTTTTCTTGTTTGTGTGTGTGTGTGTTAATATTTAGAACATGTTCTTTTATTTCAAAACAATATGGATAGAATGTTGAAGAAAACACAATATTTACTTCATATCCAATTCTATGCGTATTTTCTTCTGCTTTTCAGTCCACACATTGTCATCATCATATTGGAAATCCTTACTATACCTTCCTTTGAAGCAGGATCAATGCACTATGCAGATATAATTTCAGCAAATAACTTAACCAATATGAAGTGTATTGAATAATAGTATCCTTTTGTGTTATGCTCTGTGGGCTTCTAAAAAAAGTGCTTTATCTATAAATCAGTAATGTAACTTTATAAAATTGTTTCCCAATTAAGAAAATGTCTAATAATTTATAAAAGTGGACATTTGCACAATTTTTGTTATAATTCATCTAGTGGTTTAAACTGTAAAAATGAATGTTTTTAGTATATTCACAGAGTTCTGCAACCATTACCACAATCAATTTTAGCAGTCATTATACTGCTGTATCCATTAACACTCAGTCCCCATTTCCACCCCCATTCCCACCCCAAGGACCTCAGCAAGCACTAATCTGCTGTCTCTATACATTTCATTTGCCTGCTCCAGACATTTCATATTAATGGAATCATACAACATATGTTCTTTAGTGACTGACTTGGCATTATGTTTTCAAGATTCATCCATGTTGGGGCACCTGGGTGCTCAGTCAGCTAAGCATCTGCCTTCGGCTCAGGTCATGATCCTTAAAATCCTAAAAAAAGGATTCATCTATGTTGTCACATACCAGTAGTTAAGTCCTTTTTATTGCCAAATAATATTTCATGGTATGAAATTTTACTTGTCCATCAATTGATGAATATTTGGGTTGTTTTCCACTGTTTGGCTATTATGAATAGCCAAGCACTTGTTGTTAACTGTCTTTTGGGGCATAGTCATCCTACTAGGGGTGAAGTGGTTTGATTTGCATTTCTGTGATGGCTAGGGGCCATTTGCATATCCTCTTTGGTGAAATGTCTATTCAGATCCTTTGCTCATTCTTTAGTTGGATCATTTGTCATTTTAATACTGGATTGTAAGAGTTCTTTATATATTTTAGATACAGTCCCCTTATCAGACTTCTGATTTGCAAATATTTTATCTCATTCTGTAGGTTGTCTTTTTACTTTCCTGATGGTGCTGTTTGAAGCACAAAAGGTTTTTTTTCCCCCCAAAGATTTTATTTATTTATTTGACAGAGCGAGAGAGCACAAGCAGGGGGAGCAGTAGGAGAGGGAGAAGCAGGCTCCCTGCTTAGCAGGGAGCCTGATGCGGGGCTTGATCCCAGGACCCTGAGATCATGACCTGAGCCCAAGGCAGCCGCTTAACCATCTGAGCCACCCAGGCACCCCAAAGCACAAAAGTTTTTAATTTTGATGACGTTCAGTTATCTGTTCCTTTCTAAAAAGATTTTAAGTAGGGGCACCTGGGTGGCTCAGTCAGTTAAATGTCTGCCTTCAGCTCAGGTCAAGGCCCTGGGCTCATAGAATCGAGCCCCATGTCCGGCTCCCTGCTCAGCAAGGAATCTGCTTCTCCTTCTGCCCCTCTCCCTCTGCCCCTTTCCCTCTGCCCCTCTCCCCTGCTCGTGCTCTCTCTCGCTCGCTCGCTCTCTCTATTGCTCTCTCTCTCAAGTAAATAAATAAAGTTTAAAAAAGCAAAAAATAAAAAGATTTTAAGTAATCTCTACACCCAACATGGGGCTCGAACTCATAACCCTGAGATCAAGAGTCTCATGCTCCTTGGGCGCCTGGGTGGCTCAGTTGGTTGGGCGGCTGCCTTCGGCTCAGGTCATGATCCTGGAGTCCCTGGATCGAGTCCCGCATCGGGCTCCCTGCTTGGCGGGGAGTCTGCTTCTCCCTCTGGCCCTCCCCCCCTCTCATGTGCTCTCTCTCATTCTCTCTCTCTCAAATAAATAAATAAAATCTTTAAAAAAAAAAAAAAAGAGTCTCATGCTCCTCTGACTGAGCCAGCCAGGCTCCCCAGATCCATAGTTCTTTATAAAGTTAACATACATAACACAACAGTAATTCCACTCTATGCTTTTTACCCAAGAGAAATGAAAAACTATATATCCACAGAAAGATTTGTACATGAATGTTTATAGCAGTTTTGTTTGCAATAAGGAAAAATCAGAAACAACCCAATAGCCATTAACGTGAGAATGGGTAAATAAATTGTGGCATATTCAATACAAAATAAAGACAATTCAATAATTTAAAGGTACAAATTACTGATACACACAACATGCATGAATCTTAAAAATACTATGCCAAATGAAAGAAGCCAGACACAAAAGAGTACGTACTGGATGATTTCATTTAATTGAAATTCTGGAACAATCAAAACTAAGCTATCATTACAGCAGGTCAGTGGTTTCCTGGGGACAAAGGGGGAGGGAGGACCAACTGCAAAGAGGCTTGAGGGAACTTTCTGAAGTGATGGAGATGCTCCATCTTCATTGGAGTGGTTGTTATATGTGTGTATACCTTTGGAAAAACTCATCAAGCTGCTTTTAATGTACTTGATGTACCTTAAAATTAACATACTTAAAATGGGTGCATCTTATTATATGTAAATAATACCTCAATAAAGTTGATTAAAAAATAAGTCCACACTCGAGAGTTGGCTATTACAAGAGCTTCAGGTATCTCTATATCTTATCTGTCTCAGGCACTTCACTGATTATCATAATGAATATTA
The DNA here is from genome assembly GCF_029215605.1 of Mirounga angustirostris. Taxonomy (NCBI): domain Eukaryota; kingdom Metazoa; phylum Chordata; class Mammalia; order Carnivora; family Phocidae; genus Mirounga; species Mirounga angustirostris. The sequence continues at coordinate 62,743,934 of NW_026991717.1, read as the reverse complement.
GAAATGGGTTTTCATTAAAAACTTAGAAAGACCATAAAGTATAATCAATAAATTAGTAAATGCCTCTCTCTGTATTGTTATGAGGATCCAGTGTGATAATGTATATGAAAGTACAGCTTTGATGGGCTTTACAAGTTAAGTCTTGGCTCATAAGTCAGAGACGTCCCAGGCTTCCAGATTTTCAGCCCCCTTACGATCCTGACCTCAAGGCCTGAGAAGTCCCTCTTGGTGTCCCCTGCCAGGGTCTTGGCTTGCTTACACTTACCTCTAGGCTTCACCTTCTGAAGGGCCCTGATCCCGTGGAGCATGGTGGGGAAACCCTTAGAATCTGCCTTGCCTCTGAGTGCCTGGGCGGAATTGGAATTGACCTTTACCTCTTGGCCCTTACCTGTCGCCCCAGGATGCTCTTTGCTTGACTGGCCTGGGAGTTTGTAAGCAGTCAAGATAGCTCCACTGCACTCACACATTTGTTATGGCCTGGCTGCTTGTGTACCCCCTCAAGTGGGTCCCACAATGGGATGGTGTTTGGAGGTGGAGCCTTTGCTAGGCATTTGGGCTGAGGTGAAGTCGTGAAGGTGGGGCCCTCATGATGGAATTCGTGTCTTTGTGAGAAGACCAAGAGACCAGAGTGCGCTCACTGCCCCTCCCCGCAACCACCACCACCAGGTGAGGACATGACAAGAAGGTGACTGCCTACAAACCAGGAATAGGACCCTCACCAAGACCTCAGCCATACTAGCAACCTGATCTCAGACTGCCCAGCCTCCAAAACTGGGAGAGATAGCTATTGTTCAAGCCACCCAGTCTGTTGTAATTTGTGATAGCAGCCTGAGCAGATGAAGACAAACCTCATCCTGGCACATAGGAGATGAACTGTGGCCCTTCTTCTAAAAGTCTCCTCAACTACATTATGTCTCCTAAATTTAGACAAATTCCTCCTGAATATTCCAAAGCCACCATACTGTTTTGTACCCATTTCCAGAATCCCAGGGAGGCCCGCCCAGCCTGTTCAGGCCCCTGTAAACTGACCCTCACGCTCTCCAGTGACCTCTAACCCAGACCCAGATGTTCCTCTGACCTCACCCTGGTGCTGCTGGAGTTTCACACGGTCGTCCAGGCTTACCCTGCCTGGCTCTTTGTCTCTCCCCTAAGCTTTGAGCATAGAGACCTGAGACTCCGGATTCAGCTACTGGAGTGTGACCCCCTGCTCAGGGCATGGGTTCTCCAAACCTTAGAAGCCACCCACCCACAATGTCTGGCCCACCCAAGACCTGGGCCCCTGGGGGTTCATGCTCTGGTGTCTCTCCTTAGGTATAAATAAAACAGTGTCCTACATAACTGCACATCTTGTCCTTAGCTTTTTTTGCCTGACCCTGTAAGTTACCTTGAGCAGTGATTGGGAGTGGCTGGGCTTTCCTGTTCTTTCCCACCGAGAGAGCAGAACTAAAGACCCCCCCAGCAACTCCTGGGAGCTGTGTGGTATGTGGGCGGGCTGCCCACTGCAACCTCACCTCCCATCATGTGAGCTCTACAGACCAGAGCCGAGGAAAGTTAAAGCTGCTCAGACCCAGGGATAAACACCATTGACAGTGGCCACTGTCCTTCCACAACTTTTTTTAGACATAGGAAAACATAGGGACTTGTTTCTGAGTGTGTGTTGGGGTGGTAATATTTTTTTTCTTTTAAACAGACTGGGATCATACTCTTTCAATTCAACAAGTATTTATTGATTACCTACTGTATTCTAGGCACTTTGAGCTCACTGAAAAATAATTCTGCAACTTGCAGTTTTTGCTTTAAAGCATAAAATCTTTCCATGTCAATACATAATGATGTGTCATTATTTTTTCCATCATTGTAAAACTTTAGCACACTTAGCACTTTAATGCATTTTCTGCTCTGATAAATATGGAATTGATCGAAGTACCTCTAGCTATTTCCATCACCATTATTGGGTGGGATGCAATGAACAGATTTCCTAAGGCTTGGGAATTAGGCAAAAGCAGGGTCATGAATTTAAGTCATAGACTCTTTCTCCCCAATGGGTTAAAACATATTTTTCAGTTTTACTTTCTATGGTGGATCTGTAAAAAGTATTAGATTAGTACGACTATTTTTGATCTACGTGTTTGTGATAGCTGATACAAAAAGGAATTTGTTGGGTTTGGGAGATAGCATGCAGGGGGCAAGATAGGGCTAGAGAAGATAGGGCCTGAGCACCTAGAACATTGGAGGTCATGCAAAGAGCCATGGAAGTCATTGTGGGGTTTTAAGTAGGAGCAAGATTGGAATTCTATTTTTTCCAGTTTCACTGATATATGATTGATATATAGCATGGTATTATGTTTAAAGTACACAACATAATGGTTTGATATAGATATATGTTCTGAAATGATTACCATGTTGTTTAGTTAACACCCATCACTTCACATTGTTACTTTTTTTGGTGATGAGAACTTTTAAGATTTACCCTCTTAACAACTTTCAAATATACAGCACAGTATTGTTAACTATAGTCGCCATGCCGTACCTTACATCCCCAGAACTTATTTATTTATAACCAGACGTTTGTACCCTTTGACCCCCTTTCCCCATTTCCCCCACTCCCTACCCACTGGCTCTGGCAACCACCAATCTGTTCTCTATTTCTGTGAGTTTGTTATTTTAAATTCCATATATAAGTGAGATGATCCGGTTTTTGTCTTTCTTTCTGGCTTATTTCGCTTAGCATAATATCCTCCAGGTCCATCCATGTTGTTGCAAATGGCAAGATTTCCTTCTTTTTTGTGGTTGAATAATATTCCACTGTATTGATAAATACCACAGTTTTTTATCCATTCATCTGTTGATGGACATTTAGGTTGTTTCTTTGTCTTGGCTATTGTAAATAAATTGCAATGAAAATGGGGGTGTAGGGGTGCCTGGGTGGCTCAGTCAGTTAAGCGTCCAACTCTTGATTTTGGCTCAGGTCCTGGGATCAAACTCCGCATCAGGGTCTGCCCTCAGCGGGGAGTCTGCTTGAGGATTCTCTCCCTCTCCCTCTGCCCCTCCCCCACTCTCTCTCTCTCTCTCATAAATAAATAAATCTTAAAAAGAAAAAGGGGCTATAGATGGTGTAGATATCTTTTTGAGATAGTGATTCTGTTTCCTTTGGATATATACCCAGAAATGGAATTGTTGGTTCATATGGTAGTTCTATTTTTAATTTTTTGAGGAACCTCCATACTGTTTTCCATAGTGTCTGTGCCAATTTACATTCCCACCAACAGTGCGCAAGGGTTCCCTTTGCTCCACATCCTCGCCCGCACTTGTTATCTTTTGTCTTTTGAATGACAGCCATTCTAACAGATGTAAGATATCATATTGTGGTTTTGATTTGCATTTCCTTGATGATGAGTGATAGCGAGCACCTGTTGGGTGCTCACTTTTCATGTACCTGCTAGGCATTTGTATGTCTTCTTTGGAAAAATGTCTATTCAGTTCCTCTGCTGATTTTATGATCAGATTGTTTTATTATTTGCTAGTAAGTTGTATTTCTTTATATATTTTGGATATTAACCCCTTACCAGATACATGATTTGCAGATATTTTCTCCCATTCCGTAGGTTGCCTTTTTTTCATTTTGTGGATGGTTTCCTTTGCTGTGCAGAAGCCTTTAGTTTGATGTAGTCCCACTTGTCTATTTTTGCGTTATTGCTTTTGCTTTTGGTGTATATTAAAAAAATCATTGCCAAGACCGATGCCAAGGAGCTTACCACCTATGTTTTCTTCCAGGAGTTTTCTGGCTTCAGATCTTATGTTCAAGTCTTTAATCCATTTTGAGTTGATTTTGTATATGGTGCAAGATAATGATCCAATTTCATTCTTTTGCATGTGGCTGTCCAGTTTTCCCCACACCATTTATTGAAGAGACTATCCTTTCCCCATTACATATTCTTGGCTCCTTTTGTCATAAGCTAATTGACTGTACGTGCATGGGTTTATTTGTGGACTCTCTATTCTGTTACACTGAGCTATGTGTCTGTTTTTTTGCCAATACCAGACTGTTTTGATTTCTATCACTTTGTAACATAGTTTAAAATCAGGGAGAGTGATGCTTCCAGCTTTGTTCTTCTTTCTCAAGATTTCTTTGGCTATTTGGGGTCTTTTGTGGTTCCATACAAATTTTAGGATTTTTTTTATTCCCATGAAAAATGCCATTGGAATTTTGATAGGGACTGCATTGAATCTGTAGATTGCTTTGGGATCTGTCATTATTTTTAACAGCTGCATGGTACCCCATAGCACAGCAGCAACGTAACTCCACAGTTTCTAGTTCCCTAATTTTAGACATTCAGATTGCCTCCATATACTTTTCTATTACAAATAAGGCTACAATGAATGCCTTTGTCATTTGACCTTGTGCACATTTGTGAATATTTCTGATGGGCTCTGATGAGGAGAATTGCTTAATTGAAGAGAATGTGCTGAATATTTCTAGTTGTTGTTCCCTGATAACAAGTTTGTGTCCATTTATTCTCTTACCACTAGTGTGTGCGAGGACTCTGCTCCTTGTGGTCTATAGGTCATATTATCAAACTGATAGGTGAGGATGGGCAATAACCTTCTCCCAAGACCCTGGGATCATGACCTGAGCCAAAGAGGGATGCTTAACCGACTGAGCCACCCAGGCGCCCCGGCAGTAGGAATCAGCCTCGGCCATTGATACCAACTGAGCAGCTTATGACCCTCAGGACAGGGTACTTCTAGGGTACAAATTAAGAGAGGTCAAGCTCTAGCTGTTCCCATGGGTGAGCTTCAGCTATTACAAACACTCGCTCAGATTAGCTGTGTATTTCTACACCCAGGGTCTCTTTTCTCCCTTACCACCACCTTCTAAGATAAATGTCATTATCTTGTTTACAGATGAGGAAACCCACCCAGAGAGGCTGATTCCTCCAAATCACAGAGGTCACAAGTAACAGAGCCAGGGAAGAAGGGGCGCCTGAGGGTGAAGGAAAGAACAGCAAGGGTAAGGCCACTAGTAACCCCAGGGCTTGGGTACCGACCTGGGTCTCAAGGCCAGAAGCAGACCAGTTGTGTGGTCTGGAATGGTGCTGGGTTCCTTCGCATGGGCTGCAGGGTGTGCGATCTGTTCTGCCTGTGCTTGTCCTGCTTGGACATGAGGTGGAGGCCACAGGTATGGAGAGTGGAACCCCCTGGGTCTGGTAACTCAGAAGGATCGAGGAGGGAGTGGAGAGGACTGTTAGCCTGGTGATGGTGGAGGAGTTCATGAACTGACGATATGTGTGCAGACCCTGTTCATAAGCTAATGAGAGACCTCTTACATCCTCCCACTTGGCTGCTGCGGCCGCTGCTTTAGTTACTGCCCAGGGCCCTCAGCATAGACCTCATTCCTCCAAACAGTGCAATCCCTCAAGCAATCCTTGTATTACCATGGCTCTAAGCCTAGGAATTCCAAGGACAGACTTGTTTAACCACTTCTGGCTCCAGCACTTGTAGACTGGTCCTCAGAACTCAGGGGTTTGAAGAAGTATTTTCAGCAGACTCTGAGTGGGGAGCCAGCAGGCAGCTAAGTGTCTTTCCCTTGAGAGTCCGTTTGTTTCCCAGGGAAGCTCAGCTCCAGGGGATACACTTCCGGCGTCACAAAAACCCCTGTGGCCCTACACCTTCAGGATTTCAGTCCCCAAACAGGAGGTTCCTCTGGGTGGTGCCATCTCAGGCCCTCCCCCACACATCCTGGACTGAGGGGCACAAAACACCACACCTTTTACCTGGGAAGGGGGCCTTGCCCACTGGCAGCATGACTGACCTGGTAGTTTGCTGGGGTTTTCAGATGTGAGAGGCCCAAAGACCGCAGAGAAGAGACTTGCACCTGAGCCTGGTGAAAATGTGGTCCAGGATCTCCGGAAGGTACCATCTCTCGGCTTTTTTATTTGAAAAACAGTAGGGGGGCGCCTGGGTGGCTCAGTCGTTAAGCGTCTGCCTTCGGCTCGGGTCGTGGTCCCAGGGTCCTGGGATCAAGCCCCGCATCGGGCTCCCTGCTCTGCGGGAAGCCTGCTTCTCCCTCTCCCACTCCTCCTCCCCCTGCTTGTGTTCCCTCTCTTGCTGTGTCTCTCTCTGTCAAAATAAATAAATAAAATTTAAAAAAAAAAAAAGAAAGAAAAAAGAAAAACAGTAGGAAATCTATTCTGTGGTTATGTGAGAGAATGACTGTATTCTTTTATTTTTAAGATTTTATTTATTTATTTATTTATTTATTTATTTATTTATTTATTTATTTATTTGACAGAGAGAGAGAGAGAGAGCACAAGCAGGGGGAGTGGCAGAGAGGGAGAGGGAGAAGCAGGCTCCCCCCTGAGCAGAGAGGCCAATGCTGGGCTCGATCCCAGGACGCCGGGATCAGGACCTGAGCCAAAGGCGGATGAGATGCTTAACTGACTGAGCCACCCAGGTACCCCAGAATGACTTTAGGAGGGAGAGAAAGCACACATGCAAATAATTGGTGAATCCGGATAAAAGGTTTTTGGAACTTCCTCATATATGCAACTTTTCTGTAAGTTTGAAATGGTATCAAAATTAAATGATGACGGGCGCCTGGGTGGCTCAGTTGGTTAGGTGTCTGCCTTCAGCTCAGGTCATGATCCCAGGGTCCTGGGATCAAGTCCTGCATCAGGCTCCCTGCTCAGCTGAAGCTTGCATCTCCCTCTGCCTGCCACTCTCCCTGCTTGTGCTCTCTCGCTCTCTGTCAAATAAATAAATAAAATCTTTAAAAAAAAATTAAATGGTGACAAAAAAAGTGGAAATATAAAGATCAGAGGAGCAGATTTAGGTAAATTAATTCTCATTCCCACCCAGCGAGCCCAAGAATGGATTTAATTTTGAATTATTTTTACCCAGTTATAATCACGGACAGTTCTGTAGTCTGTCTTTTTGCACTTGATGCCAGTCACAAACTGTTGTCTGGGCTGTTACATAGTCCTGGTAACTGTCATTTAAATGACTTATAAAATTCCATTATAGGTCATTGTTTCTGCTCTCCCATTGAGGGACACTCCAGAGGAAGCAGAGGATTGATCTCAGTTCTTCATGAACTGGTACCAGGCGCTATCCACCACAGGCTATGTACGGGCATTATCTTATTTGACCCTCACAGTCACACTAAGATAAATATTTTTACCCCCAATTTGTGGGTAAGGAGCTTATAGCAAGCCAACCTCATTCACTAGAATTCAGCATTCAATTCCAGTCTCTCTGACTCCTCTGCTCATGCCTTCCCTCAGCTCTTCCATGACTGAAAGCTTTTTCTTCCTCCTCCTCTAACTTCACAGCTCTTTTTCGGTACTGCAGTTTTTATCTTGTATTGTGGTTAATAATTCCATGTCGCAAATCTGAGGCTAGACCATGGGCCCTTTGAGGGTGGAACTCCCAGCAGATTCATCTTTGGAGGCCCAACATGCTTAGCCCTTATGTGTGTTGTATACATGGCAGGAGCTTACATCATTTATTCTTTCAACAAATACTGTATTTACAGAGGGCCTACCGTGCACCAGGCACTGTTCTAGATTCTTGGGACACATTAGCAATTCAGTAAACAAAATGGAGCTTACATCCCCAGGGAGGGAGATGTACAATAAAGAACATACAAGGGGTGCTTGGGTGGCTCAGTCGGTTAAGCATCTGCCTTTGGCTCAGGTCATGATCCTAAGGTTCTGGGATCAAGCCCTACATCAGGCTCCCTGCTCAGCGGGGAGTCTGCTTCTCCCTCTCCCTCTACCCCTGTTAGTGCTCCCTCTTTCTCTCCCTCTCTCTCTCTGTCTCTGTCAAATAAATAAATAAATAAAATCTTAAAGAACATACATAGTAAATAAGAAAAGCATATATTATGTTAGAAGGTGCCAAGTAATATGAGAAAATGGAGCACGGTCAGGACAATAGGGGGTACAGGAGAAGCAGGTGTTTCAATTTTAAATAGAGTAATTAGGGCAGGCCACATTGAGGATGTAACATTTGAGCAAAGATTTGGAGGAGATGAAAGTGAATACCATGCGAATGAACAAATGAAGGAATCAAATTACTTGTATGTGCAGAAGAATGAAACTGGACTATTTCCTTACACCACACACAAAAATAGACTCAAAATGGATGAAAGACCTAAATGTGAGACAGGAATCCATCAAAATCCTAGAGGAGAACACAGGCAGCAACCTCTTCGACCTCAGCCGCAGCAGCTTCTTCCTAGAAACATCGCCAAAGGCAAGGGAAGCAAGGGCAAAAATGAACTATTGGGACTTCATCAAGATAAAAAGCTTCTGCACAGCAAAGGAAATAGTCAACAAAACCAAAAGACAACCGACAGAATGGGAGAAGATATTTGCAAATGGCATATCAGATAAAGGGCTAGTATCCAAAATCTATAAAGAACTTACCAAACTCAACACCTAAAGAACAAATAATCCAATCAAGAAATGCGCAGAGGACAGGAACAGACATTTTTCCAAAGAAGACATCCAAATGGCCAACAGACACATGAAAAAGTGCTCAACATCACTCAGCAGCAGGGAAATACAAATCAAAACCTCAATGAGATACCACTTCACACCAGTCAGAATGGCTAAAATTAACAGGTCAGGAAATGACAGATGTTGGCGAGGATGCAGAGAAAGGGGAACCCTCCTACACTGTTGGTGGGAATGCAAGCTGGTGCAGCCACTCTGGAAAACAGTCTGGAGTTTCTTCAAAAAGTTGAAAATACAGCTACCTTACGACCCAGCAATTACACTACTGGGTATTCACCACAAAGATACAAATGTAGTGATCTGAAGGGGTATGTGCATCCCGATGTTTATAGCAGCAGTGTCCACAATAGCCAAACTATGGAAGGAGCCAAGATGTCCACCAACAGAGGAATGGATAAAGAAGATGTGGTGTATATATACAATGGAATATTATACAGCCATCAAAACAACAAAATCTTGCGATTTGCAATGACGTGGATGGAACTAGAGGGAATTATGCTAAGTGAAATAAATCAATCAGAGAAAGACAGTATCATATGATCTCACTGACATGAGGAATTCTTAATCTCAGGAAACAAACTGAGGGTTGCTGGAGTGGTGGGGGGTGGGAGGGATGGGGTGGCATGTGCTATGGTGAGCGCTGTGAATTGTGTAAGACTGTTGAATCACAGCCCTGTACCTCTGAAACAAATAATACATTATATGTTAAAAAAAAAAAAAGAAGAAGAAGAAGCAGAAAGCAGGAAGGGAAAAATGAAGGGGGGGAAATTGGAGGGGGAGATGAACCATGAGAGACTATGGACTCTGAGAAACAAACTGAGAGTTCTAGAGGGAAGGAGTGTGGGGGAATGGGTTAGCCTGGTGGTGGGTATTAAAGAGGGCACGTTCTGCATGGAGCACTGGGTGTTATGCACAAACAACGAATCATGGAACACTACATCAAAAACTAATGATGTATGGTGATTAACATAACAATAAAAATTTTTTAAAATAAAATAGCAAAAAAAAATTACTTATATGATACATTCTAACTCTACAATTAGAAAGCAGCATTAGAAGAGCTAAGACCCTAAGTCTGAAAAGATAAATTCCAAGGAGAGAAAAGATCAAAGTTTAAAAGATCTTACCAAGCACAGATAGGGTGAACAATGGCTCGTTCCCCGAACAGCGCCAGTTTGGCTGCTCCAGAATCATGTCGGCGTGAACAATAAAAGCTGCTTTACATGTAGGTAGTAAACCCATGAGACTTACACCCCTGAAGATGGCATAGGCTGAAAGCACAGGACAGTTTTCAATAAACCCATAGATGCCAGCCCCGGGGTCAGTGATTGGAAGAAGTTGGGGATATTTGTAGGGCATGCCCCAACCCTTCGATGTGATCCAGGGCAAAAGTCTAGTCTCTCACCATGTTAGGATGCAGGGCCTTGGTGGGCTGAATGCTACCAAGAAGTCCTGATGACCCTGGACTGCACATCTCACGTCAGCTAACACTGAGAGCCCTTCCTTTCCACTGCATGCTGTTGACGTTTGTTGTACAAATTGCAAGCTGCCCAGGTGGAATTATTACATTTGGAATTATTACATTTGTGGGGTTTTTTTTAAATACAGGAATTACACAGGGGCTCTTGGGTGGCTCAGTCGGTTAAGCGTCTGACTCTTAATTTTGGCTCAGGTCATGATCTCAGGGTTATGGGATCAAACCCCATGTCGCACTCCATGCTCAGTGCAGAGTCTATTTGTCCTTCTCCCTCTGCTCCTCCCCCCATTTGCACTCTCTCTCTCTCAAATAAATAAATACATACATACATACATATATAAAATCTTTTTTAAAAATACAAGAATTACATAGAATCAATTTATTTATTTATTTTACAAATATATACACTCTTTTAATTCCATCCCAACCAAAATACAGAACATTTCTGTTACCTCAGACCCTTGTGCAGTGAGTTTCCCCTACTTTCTACCCTAAGCAATTGCCAATCTGATTTTTACATCCTAATATTATTATTTTAATGGCAAAGGCATTTCCTATAATATCACATGAATATAGAATCAACTTTTTCTCTTTTTTTCTTTCTTTTTTTTTTTTTTAGATTTTATTTATTTATTTGACAGAGAGAGACACAGCGAGAGAGGGAACACAAGCAGGGGGAGTGGGAGAGGGAGAAGCAGGCTTCCCGCAGAGCAGGGAACCCGATGCGGAACTCGATCCCAGGACCCTGGGATCATGACCTGAGCCGAAGGCAGATGCTTAACGACTGAGCCACCCAGGCGCCCCTAGAATCAACTTTTTCAAACATATAATCACACTCTCTGACCAGGTCAGGATATGTCATTTTGACCAAAGTATCATCTTTAACAATTTTTTTGCTTAGTAAATAATTTCCAAGCTAAATGGCCTTTGTTTTCCATAGACTGTATAAATACATTAACATAATATTGATGAGTATATGAAGTATATGAAGTTGGCTTCATATTATGTATGAAGTATATAGTATATAATATTGAAGTATATGAAGTTGACTTAATATTAGAAGATTTTTATACAAACAGAGGCTTAGTTTGCGAAGTAAGTACCTCCTGAAACTTTGCCTTATTTATGTAGATTTTTGTTTATTGAGTTCTCTTAGAGTAGAGCACATCCACTTAATATTCCAGTTTTTTTTTTTTATATTCCAGTTTTTAAAATGCATTTAAACTTTCTATTTACTGATAGGGAATACTCTCAAAACAGGAAAGTACAGATCAGCACTATGGTATGCTATATCAGATGCTATCATTTCCATTAAGAATATACTTGTACAGGGTGCCTGGGTGGCTCAGTCGGTTGGGCGACTGCCTTCGGCTCAGGTCATGATCCTGGAGTCCCAGGATCAAGTCCCACATCGGGCTTTCTGCTCGGCGGGGAGTCTGCTTCGTCCTCTGACCCTCCTCCCTCTTGTGCTCTCTCTCATTCTCTCTCTCGCAAAAAAAAAAAGAATATACTTGTACAGGCTCAAATATGCATAGAATGTCCCTGAAGGATACACAAGGAATTGGGAATAGCATCTGTCCCCAGGGAGGGAAATGCAATGATTAGAAGGCAGGGGAGAGGGGCACCTGGGTGGCTCAGTTGGTTAAGCGACTGCCTTCGGCTCAGGTCATGATCCTGGAGTCCCGGGATCGAGTCCCGCATCGGGCTCCCTGCTCAGCAGGGAGTCTGCTTCTCCCTCTGACCCTCCTCCCTCTCATACTCTCTGTCTCTCATTGTCTCTCTCGCAAATAAATAAATAAAATCTTAAAAAAAAAAAAAAAAAGAAGGCAGGGGAGAAGGGCGATGTTGTTTTTACTCTCTATCCTTTTATATCTTTTGACCTTTGGTTTTTTTTTTTTTTAAGATTTTATTTATTTATTTGACAGAGAGAGATATAGTGAGAGAGGGAACACAAGCAGGGGGAGTGGGGGAGAGAGAAGCAGGCTCCCGCTGAGCAGGGAGCCCGATGCGGGGCTCAATCGCAGGACCCTGGGATCATGACCTGAGCCAAAGGCAGACGCTTAACGACTGAGCCACCCAGGCGCCCCTATCTTTTGACCTTTGTATTGTGTGTGTACATTACCTCGTCAAAAAATAAAATAATTTTTAATGCATCATGAAAAAAAATAAAGCATTGCTGTTTCAGGACAAATGTGTAGTCACCAAAATGACTTGGAAATTAAGTAGTGGATGTTAGTGTTATGACACACTGACAGGGTCAGGAAAAGTATTGACTCAGTCCAGGAAATGCCTTCTCCAAAGTGCTCCCTTTAATTGCAGACTGTATTTTAAATCAGTTGACCTCCATTTTGTTTTACAGATTCATTCAAGATACAGCTTATTTACATGCTTTTGTCAGATAGGGACCTCTGCTCTGATCTCACAGAGCCAACCATACCTGCTCTTAAAGATGGCCTTTTCTTCTTTTTATCTCATTGCAGCTTCTGAAACATGGAGATTTTAATAATTATATGAGCCACAGATATGAACACATAATCTGCACATGATAACATACAATTAGTAAATAGAATCATGGAAAATATTCCACCTCAATGGTCAAAGAAACTCAAACTAAAACAAAGAAATACCTTATTTAAGAAGCAATTTATTCAAAGGTTACCCCCCAGTGGCAAGGAGGGTCTGGTGAAAGTTGTGTGTATTTATCACCGGCTAAAATCTAAATCAGCTCAGCCCTTTGGCCAAGTATATGTCAATTCATGCAGCCATAAAAATATTAATGTCTTTTGACCTGGTAATCCCACTCTTGGGAATTTGTCCTGAGGAAATTTTTTCCAAAGAGAAAAAGCTCTGTGGGGGAAAGATCTTCATTGCATCTTATCCATCAAAGGGAAAAGTGATGGCCTAGAAAAAGTGATGGTTTTGGAGTCAGGTGCCTGGGGTTTGATGTCTTCGTTTGGGGATCTGCCACTTCATGTCTGTTGGTGTTGGATAAGTGACTTGATCTCCCTGAGTCTACGTCGGCAGGGTGGAAGGAGGGAAATCAGGTTGGGAGAGTCGTGTGGGACCAGAGTATGGAGGATCTTGATTGCGAAGCCAAGGTCTCCAAGCTCTATGAAGTGGATGAGAGGATCATTGCAAGTATCTGATGAGAGCTCCACATCAGGAAAATTAACCTGGCGGTGGCATATAAAATGAATGGAAGTAACGAGAAGGTGGAGGTGGGAAGGCCCCTTAGAAGGCTTTCACAGTAGTGTATATGAGAGGCAATGACTAATTAAATGAAACAGCCTAAACTGTGTGAGTACCTTGTGGGTGATGACTCATTATCATAAATCACCAGCCTCTCTGCAGCATCTGTTCTATAGTCTGCATTGAGCAGAAATATTACCTAATAATACCTTCTATTTCCAAAGCCCTTTACAGTTCAAAAAGTGCTTTCATGTGTATTATCTCATATGATCTTCTAGGGTGTTTACAAGTTGGCATTGTAAAGGACTTTTCCCAGATATTGTACTGGGCCTATTCATTTATAATTTCCAGGGCCCACGCTTCCTGTCCTTCACTCAGCTTCCTTTTGTTCAGTATTCAGCACTTTACAGTTCTTTTTCCCATTTCACTGCAAAAAAAAAAAAAGAGTGGCTGAACAATGCACCTGGTTCCTTGCTTAAGTCCATCCGAAAGTAGGTAAGTCATCAATGTGCTGGATTTGAGCACATTTGGTTTATTTAATCATTCATTCATTTTTCTCTGATTGCACTGGAGTTTCACATGTTCCACCACATGTTGTCCCCATGATGCTCCGTACACATGAGTGAAAGCCCATGAGGGGGCCCAGCCTTCCCTCTCTTCTCTCCAGCTCCAGGAGGCCCAAAAAGGGATCCACAGTCACACAGACCCAACTCCTGAAAAATGGGACTAGCAATCCCCCGGGGAAGCTGGGCCCTGGCCTCCGCTCTGATCGAGACATCCTAACTCGGGACTTCTCTGCCTTCCAGAGGCACTAATGAGCAGGGCTGAGCAGTAATTAAGACTGCGTTCAGTTCCCCATCACAGAGCACAGCTGTAGCCAGCCAGGAGGAGGGGGGGGAGGAGGACAGGAAGGATGCCTCCAGCTCTCTCTTCCCGCTCTGAGCCCACTCTCCAGGGCTCTGGTTAGTGCAGCAAGGGGAGTCAGTAAAGCCAAAGGTTGAGGGAATAACTATAGGATTCAGCTGCGCAAGACTAGGGAGAAAGAATCCAGATGCCAGCCAGGTGGTGCTTCTCCATCCCATGGGATGCCAGTGGGCCAACGCTGTGGTCTTGTCAGAGATGAGAAGTACCCTGTCTTGCAGCCAGCCTGGCACTATAGGACCTGGGTCAGGATGGGGCTGTGGTCTGGCAAGGAAGGGGCAGCATGACCCATGCCACCCACTTCTCATTGCCATGTAGATGTACCATTGCTTCTGGGGAGTCTGAGACCTTCTCTGGCTCACACCCTACACCAGGGGGTCTACTCTGGGTGAGGACCAACAGCAATCACAAATACTCAGTGAGCAATATTGAGCCAAGTTCTGGGGCTCCACAGATCAGTACGACCCAGCCCATTCCAGACGGTACTCCAGTGGGGAGGCAGACGTGCAAACAGAGACATGACTGCTATGAGAGTGCTAAGAACAAATTCTAAGGGAAACAGAGTAGCCTGGGGTAGATTTAGAAGAGCTCTACTTGTATGGTAGCATTCGAGTTGAGTCTTCAAGCAGAACACGGATTCACCAGAAAAGAGATTTTTGGCCAAGGGAATAGAGCGAGCAAAGGCAGGGGCATGAAAGAGTGGATGGCCTGTCCTAGGGCAGTGAGCATCCAGATCCAGAAGATGAAGCAGGCCCGGCCCAGAACATAAATGGAGAGGGAAGGGATGGATTCTAGAGGCCACAGGCCTAGCGGGAGCCAATTGCCAGTCCAACTCACATTCCCCAGTTTACACCACTTCAGGAGCGCAGATGCTCCAAGAGTATCAAAAAAAAAAAAAAAAAAAAAAAAAAAAAAATCCCTGGGGAGCTGTCCCAGCCCCAGGTGCTGAGCAGGAGGGGGACAAGGGGTGAGTTGAGGGGCTGATGGAGGAAAGGCAGAGCTAGAGGGAAAGGCTTAGACAGAAGAGAAAGGCCCCTTACTCACACAGCGACACAGCTGCAGCCAGGGGAGAGGGATAGTGCAGTGTGTGTGTGCCAGGCTGGAGCCTGGGTCTCACGTGGGGCGGCAGGGCACCCGTTTCCCTCCTGCCCTCTGCCTGCTACTCTGGAGTCCCAGGTACCCGAAGGTTCCCAGAACCTACTCTGTCCCCAGGGAAGGGGCAGGAGGAGTCACTGATGATTCTGTAGGGCCAGAACTAGGAGGTTATGTCAATCAACTTGCAAACAAAGGCCCACCACGCATAAACCTGTGAGTCAGAGAAAGAGAGGTTAGCCTCAAAAGTGCTGGATCTTTGGTAACACTGTGACCACTTTCAAACATACATAATCAGGACTCATTTCAAATAGCCTTTTGGAAGCATGCTAACTTACGCGCACTTGGTCTGCCGTGCCCTCTCCTGCCAAGAATCACAAGACTTTGCCTTCCCTTATCTGAGTGGCTCAATGGCAGTTCTCCAAGGGGATTTTGGGCTGACTGATGAATAAAAGAAGGCTGGAATGCTGGTGTGTTAAGTCACCACCCACCTTCTGGCTGGTGAGTGCCCCCTTCATGTCTTTCCTGCATGTAGATTTCCAGTACACTACAAGACTTTTCATTCTGAATTGGTGGTCTTGTTTTCCATTGCAGTGTTTCCCAGAAGGCTTGAGATTTCTTGCATGGCCATGACTTGAAAGTCTAGAAATGAGATCCACAGGTGAGCTGTGTTCTCTATGGATCTAACCTGAGGCTGCCCTATACCCTTCACCTCTCTCTTAAGGGGTCCCAAGGTTAACAGGACACCTGTGGACACCTCTTCTGGTGCCTGTATGTCTGCCCCGTGGGGAAAAGATGAGGAGTGGGACAGGTGTGTGTGAGCAGGGAGGAGGGCTGTGAGTCCAAGCCCCCATCACACACGAGCTACCAAAAATCTGGCAGTCCTTCTTGTGCCCTTGTCAGGGAAGTGGCCCGGGGACCCGCCTTGTCTCCCTCTGCTGACCTGGCAGGCATGGGAAGCAACTGTGGAGGGACCTTCAGAGCTGGGAAAAGGGGAGGGAAGATTAGAATGCCTTTTATGTTGAGTGTCTTTCTTTGGACTTTTGCATTCAGAATATTTCTATTTTTGAAAGAATCATTGGCTCTTTTTTCTTTTAGCATATTTTCCTTCGAGCAATAGAGGCTTTTGCAATATGGAAAAAGCGACATTTGATCTGAAGGAGTCTGGAGGGGAGCTCTGAGCGCCGGGAACTGACCTTTAGTAACCACCTACCCAGAGCCATGGCTGGCGAAGCGCGAGCGGAGCCTCCAGGAATGATGTCTGGTGCCCTCCATAGGTCAGGTCACAATGGGCGTCTTGGTGACAACCGCAGCTGTGTGTGCGTGCCTGTGCTCGGGCCCCTCTCTCCTGCGGTTCCTCTAGATGGCTCTGGCTAACGCATTCCTCCTCTCATCCTGTGGCCAGCTGTCCCAGTTCTCCTCTCTCCCTCTCTCCCTCTCCTTTCAGCCCAGCCTGGAAGGCCGAGGGCTGGGCCAGAGGGAAGCAGTTGTTGCTGTTTTTCCCCAACTCCCGCTCAAACGTGACACCCATAGAAAGGTCAAGCCCACGTGGTTTGGCACTCCCCTGCTGGCCCGCCCTGGCTGTTACCATGACGACTGCTGGGCTGGAAATGTCCTTAGCCACCTCTACTCCGCACTTTGGGTGACTGTCCCTGGCTCCATTCTCAGGAAAGCCACTCCATTCCAGGGTTAAAGGGCTTCTGGGAATATGGACAGACGGACAGACACAGAAAAACAGGTCGAGTCAGAGGCACGCACCATCTCTTTGACGGTGACAAAGAGAAACAAAGCATATTTAGGGACCCAGAGAATGTGAAGAGGCAAAGAAGTGAGATGGTGACAGAATCTCAGTGACGCAGGACTGAGGGCTGATGCACAAAACACAGTCTGAGACAGAAACAGGAAAAAAGAGACAAAGAGAGGCACAGGGGGAGAGAAGCCCCCACTGAAGAGCAATGGAGAGGGCCTGAGGGAGGAAGAGAGGGAAGAGGGGACAGGTGTGAGAGGGGTCAGCCCACCCTGCCCCCCTCCCATCCCAGTAAAGTGCCTTGTCTTGAGCCGGGCTTGGATCCAGTGTTTTGTCTCATGTCTCTGACATCTCAGGTGGGTTTCAGTTGATGGGCTGGCCAGCCTCTTCATCTGGCTGGAAAACATTTGCCAACCATTTGCCTTGCCCTAAGCTAACAGTGGTAAAATCGAACCCCGCCCCAACACACACCCACTACCCACCCCCTCCTGCCATGGGGAGGCCCTTCATTCCATTTCACCCCAAACTCACCATAAACACCTACAACTCAGCCTCCCTTCTCCCAGGTGGTGAAATGGGTATCAGAGCACTGAGCAGGGATGTTAAACAGTGAGGCAAAATTAGGGAGTGGTGAGTGTGACCATCAGAGGTGATGTAGCCCCCTGGTGGGAGGTACCTAACATGACGGAGGACAGAAGGAATGGCTGGAAAGACAGTGAGTGCGACTCAGGAATGTGGGGGTAAGGGTGAGAGAAGGGTTTCCGAGCTCTGACCAGGGAGGCCAGAGGAGTGGTAACTGGAGTCACAGACCAACCTGGACTGGTCCTCCACGGCTGGCCAGGAATCCTGCTTCTAACATTAGTGCATTGCTTTCCCATCTTCGAAGTGTCTCCAAGGCTTTGAGGGAGGTCTCTCAGGGTCTTTGAGTTCTTGGTCATTCTTAGCCTTTGCTTCTTAAGAAACAATAGGCCATCAGCAGAGGAAAGTTGGAGCCCATCCAGCCTTCGACCAGTTCTGGCCTTGACCATTGTAGACTGAACAATGCAGCCAGTGTCCCTAATGTCATCATGTCCTGAGCTCACATGTGGGTGTAGAATAGAACAGGTGGCAGCCTGGAGAGTGCAGTGCCCTGGTGCCCACAGCCTGGACAGCCCAGTGAGGGAGCTCAGCCCAGAAGGGAGACTTCAACCCAAGAGACCTATGGGTGAACATCAGACAAGGCTATGCCGAATTAGCAAAGCTGGAGAACCCACTTGGCCACAGAGGCTAGAACGTGGAAATCAAAGGTCCCGTGCTGTCCCTGGAAGACAGGTCCTGGACTGGGTGGGAAGGGGACCAGGGCAGATGTTGGTGATGACCTGCCCCACATCCCTTCAGCCCACCCCTGTGTCCAGCCGCAGCTGTGGTAGACGGTCCCCGTGCATGCTCACAGCTTCCCCTCTGTGTTATAATGATTTATAAGACATGTATACTTGGTCATTCAGATGACCACAACATATTTCTCAGATATATTTGGTGTTCATCCACAGTTTCTGAAAGCATTTCAGAGCCAGAAAGGTGAAGTAAATGTCTTGTTATTACTGAAGGTGACTTACAGACCCCACCCAAAGGCAGGGGCCTGTTGCCAGGAGGAACAACTCTGTGATTAGAGGGTGAGAACCTCCGGGGAGGGGAGAGGGGCTGTCGGCTGAATCAGCCAATGGCCAGTGACTCAATCATGACTATGCAGTGAAGCCTCCAGAATTACCCAAAAGGACTGGGATAGGAGAGCTTCAGAGATGGTGAACACGTAGAGACTGTGGAGAGTGGTGTGCCTGGAGAGGGCATGAAAGCTTCAGGTCCTTTCCCTGTACTTCCTTTATGTCTCTCTTCATCTGACTGTTGATTTGTATCCTTTATCACATCCTTTAATAAACTGATAAATGTGAAGTGGTTCCCTGAGTTCTAGGAGCTGCTCTAGCAAATTAACTGAACCTAAAGAGGAGATGGCTGGAGCCTCCCATCTGTAGCCAGTTGGTCAGAAGCACAAGTAACAGCCTGGGGCTTGTGACTGGCATCTGAAGTGGGGGTTGGGGGGCAGTCTTGTGGGACTGAGCCCTTACCCTGTGGAATCTGATACAGTCTCTGGGTAGATAGGGATAGAATTGGGTTGAATTCTTGGACATCCTGCTGGTGTGTGAGAATTGCTTGGTGTTGTGTGTGGGAGAACCCCACGCACTCACCCACTCCTGTTTGGAATTGGGTCCAGGGGGGCGCCTGGGTGGCTCAGTCGGTTAAGCATCTGCCTTTGGCTCAGGTCATGATCCCAGGGTCCTGGGATCGAGCCCCATATCAGGCTCCCTCCTCAGCAGGGAGTCTGCTTCTCCTTCTCCCTCTGTGCTCTCTCTCGCTCTCTCATTCTCTCTCAAGTAAATAAATAAAATCTTAAAAAAAAAAAAAAAGGAATTGGGTCCAGGAATCCGAGTAGACCATCCTTCTCCTTCTCTGTGGGAGGATTTTCTCAGCCCCTGCAAGGCAGCCTGGAAGTAGCAGGAGCTTAACACTCCCAAATGACAAACCTCAACCACTGAGGGATGAGCACTGGTAGAATAGAGCCCAGATTTCCCCATTATTTAATGGGGACATTCTGAGCTGTGATTTTTAAGGCTCCTCAGAGTGATCCCAGGGGTACTGAGCCCTAACAACCCACAGTGAACCACTCAATGTACCCTATCCTGTCTCATTGTCCTTGCTTCCTTACTTCTGCCCACTCCCTAAAATAAACTGCCTACATCCCAGTCTTTTTCTCATGGTAGGTATTCAGAGGACATGAAATAGCACAAGGACTGCCTTTCCGTGATCTTCCCTGCCAAAGAGTCTGTCCCACAGGGCTGGGCTAAGGTAAGAATTGTTGGAGGGCTCTGCCTCTGACTGATCAGAACGGGTCATTATCATCTAGGGAGGGAAAAGAGCTCATCAGCTCTCCCTTCCAGATTTTGGGGAGTCCAGAGCTGACTTACTAGCAGCAAGCACCTGTAGGTCTCCGATGGACAACCACAGATTTTCATAACCTTAGGGGTCGCCTGATGCAACTTTCTGTGATATACAGGAATCCTCTTTACATCTCTGATACCTGATTGAACACCTCCAGTGACAGGGAACTCACTACCTTTTACAAGGCAGCCTTATCTATTCTTGGACAGCTATTAGAAAATTTACCTTATAAGGAATGGTAATTGGTCTCCCTGAAACTTACCCCCAGTGGTCCTAGTTTGTCTGTTGTATGTCAGTGTTTCATTTGCCTACTCAAGACTCCTCCAAATATTTTAAGGCCAACTATGTCTATCATATCTTCTCTTTCCAGGCCAAAGTTTATTGCCTTGACCTTTCTTCAAATGAGGTGACCTTCTGAGCCTCCCCACTCTGGGTTCCTCCTCCAGGCAGCACTGTGAGTTTGTCAATGTTCCTCTTTCATACTGCCCAGATGATGCTTCAGAGTCATATGGCCAGTGCAGAATGTACTTTTACACTATTATAGCCCTAAGTACATTTCCACTATTGATTCCTAGAATTATAAATGTTGGCAGGAACACACCACTACTGACTCAATTGAACTGTAAAGACACTGAACATCTGTTGTTTTGGTTTCTCAGCATCCCTTGTGCTTTTCTGCAGGTAACAGCACTCCCCCCCACTTCCCATTCTCAAATGATTCTGGTGGGATTGCCAACCACAGCACCCTGTGCCTCTAGCCATAGGTTTGGGCCCCTGACCTAGGCTCAGCCAATAAAAGTATCCTGTCCCTGGTCACAGCAATTGGTTCAATGAGCATGTAACCCAGGTTGGGCCAATCAGAGTCCGTTCCTGGGATTTATTATATGGAGTTGGAAGGGCTGGATTTGCTAAACTGGGATGATGTGCAGAACTCCCAGTTCTCTACCTGCTATACCTACACACAAAGAAATAGAGAAAAGTTAAGAGTGAAAGAAAGAGGAGACTGAAAATCCTATCCGAGTCCTTGGATCCAGCTGACCTTGAGGCCAGATCTACTTTTGTCTTTCCCAATCAGTGTCCCTTTATGGCTTAATCTAGATAGAGTCTGGCTTATGTCACTAGAACAAACTAATACACAGTTCTTTTTTGTCTTCTAATTGTGGAGTTAATTTTTTTTATCCTAAATGAAGGGATATTTATCCCTATTAGATTTCATACTTTGTCCCATCATTCCAGTCTATAAAAAAATTTTAGAGTCTGATTCTGTTGCCCAGTCAATTACCTATCCTCTCACTTTTGGTAAAGATGCCTCTATGCACTTATCCAAATCATTGATAAAAATGTTGAGCTGGGGGCGCCTGGGTGGCTCAGTTGGTTAAGCATCCAACTCTTGATTTCGGCTCAGGTCATGATCTCAGGGACCTGGGATCAAGCCCCAGGTGGGGCTCCATGCTCAGTGGGGAGTCTGCTTCAGGATTCTCTCCCTCCCTCTGCTCCTCCCCCTGTTTGCTCTCTCTCTCTCTGTCAAATAAATAAATCTTTAAAAAAATGTTGGGGCACCTGGGTGGCTCAGTCAGTTAAGTGTCTGCCTTTAGCTCAGATCATGATCCTAGGGTCCTGGGATTAAGCTCTGCATTGGGCTCCTTCCTCAGCAGGGAGCCTGCTCCTCCCTCTCCATCTGCCTGCCACTCCCCCTACTTGTGCTCTCTCTCTCATTGTGTGTCAAATAAATAAATAAAATATTTAAAAAATAGAAATAAAAAATAAAAAAAAATGTTGAGCTGGACAGAGGAAAAAAAGGAGAAAAAGAGGAGGAAGGAGAAGAAGAGGAGGAAGAGAAGAAGAAGGGAGAGGGGGAGGAGGAGAAAAAAGAAGAAGAAACCAGCATCATGTGAGTTTATCAATCAATGAGCATAGTTTTTAGATGGTTGTTCAACAACTATGAATTTACGATACTGTGCCCTTATCCAGCCTACACCCTCCATCCTGTCTCCCAGATCTCGTGATTTATTTGATCACTCTGCTGAAGATCACGCTGCACCTTGGCATCTGCTGAGTTACCAGTGGATAACCTCATCCAAAAAGGACATAAGATAAAAAGCCAAAAATGATCCTATTCTTTAAAATGCCCCAAAACTCAGGGTGCGTGCCTGGCTCAGTAGGTAGAGCACGCAACTTTTGAGCTCAAGCCTCATGTTGGGTGTGGAGCCTACTTTTTTTAAAAAAAGGAAAGAGGGCACCTGGGTGGCTCAGTCAGTTAACCGTCTGCCTTCAGCTCAGGTCATGATCCTGGAGTCCCAGGATCGAGTCCCGCGTCAGGCTCCGTGCTCAGTGAGGAGTCTGCTTCTCTCTCTGCCCTTCACCCTGCTTGTGCTTTCTCACTTGCTCTCCCTCTCAGACAAATAAAATATTTTAAAAAGGGAAAAAAATAAAATGCTCATAAACTCTCAGTAGCCCATCTCCTTTCCTGTGCACACATGCATGCACGCACAGACACCATCCCTCTCACCCACCTCTGCCTCCTCCCACCCTGCTTATCTGCAAAAGAACTAATTTTTTTAAGTGGATCAGGTCAGCATGAAGGGAGAAGAGAGTCTGCCTGTTTGGGAAGAGAAGACCTTTACCTCAGAACAATCTGTGAGATGTAGCACTTGGGAAAGGGAGGTGGGGAGAATGACAGGAGATGCATATACCTCTTGGCCACATGCTGACTCATGGCGGGCAGCATGCGGACGCTTAGCACAGCCTCCCAGGGGAGGCATCAAGGAGCCGAGGCCCACCCACGGTCGCTCCAATCTAGCCTGCAGGAGGCAGGGTTGCACACCCTCAGAGCACAGGCTCTGCAGAGGGCTAAGCCAGGCTGGCCCTCCCCGCACCACCACTGGCTAAGCACCCGCCACTACCTGGTGCCAAACCCAGGTGCCGTGTGCTTCCCTCTTCCTGTTCTCTCACACTGCTTTCCACTCATATATCACGTTCCAGTGGCACTTCCCCTACCTGCCTCCCACATCCATCTCTCTCTACCCTCAGTGCCACGTCCTCGTTCGTGTAACCATCATCTCTTCAAATATTTCTTTTGCCCCATGCGGTCCTTCTTCACTTTCTGGGACTCAAATGACGCATATATTAGTCTGTTTGATATTTTCCCACAGATCTCAGAAGCTTGGTTTTCTTTTTTCTTTTCTTACTCCTACTCCTTTTTGTCTTTGTGTTTCAGCTTGGATGATTTCTATTGACCTTTCTCAAGTTCATTGGTTTTTTTCCTCAGCTGTGCCTGCCTATGGAATAGCTTGTTGAAGGAATTCATCTCTGATACCAAGTTTTTTATTTCTAGCATTTCCATCTGACTTTTAGTTTCCATGTCTCTGCCGAGACTCCCCATATGTTCCTGCAAATTGCCCACCCTTTTTCACTAGACCCATTAACAGATTAGTCATTATTATTTTAAGGTCCCTATCCAGTACTTCCAAAATCTGTGTCATCTGGGAGTCTGGTTCTGTTGATTTCTTTGTCTTTTGACAATGGATTGGGCTTTTCCTCTTTCTTGCCTTTTTGTATGTTTCATAAATCTGTATTGAATGCCCATCCTATGTAAACAGCGGAGACTGAGGTAAATGTTTATGGCTGGAAGTGGGCGTGCCTCTTCTGTTGGTCTGAGGGGTTGAATCAGTTGAGTTAGGGGTGGGGACTGGGATGTCAGAGGGATTTTCTGGGCTCGTGCTCCGCCCTCAGCATTTCAGCCATCCCTGCCCCCACCGGCAGTAGAGTACTGTTGCTTGCCCTGTGGTGCTAGGCTCCTGGAGGGGCAGGACACGCGGGGGTTGGGGTGAGGATGTGTGTGTCCATTATCCGGGTTCAGCTTTAGTCTTAGACACACCCCAAGGGCAAGAGTGAGGCTTTCTCCCTACTCCCTCTGAAAGCCAAATTCTGCCTTATATCCGTGGTTGGTTTTGGGTGGCCCGAGTTTCTTGCCCTCTCCCCCCAGCAGAGCAGACCCTTGCTTGAATCTTCAACCCATGATAGTTTCCTGTTTTCCCTTTGGGATAGAGGGATTTTGCTTCCATTCTTCCTCACTGAAGCAATGGATCTTTGCCTGTGCTAAAGAAGGGCGAAAAGCTTGTTACTCTTCACCCAGAAGCAGGTGAGTTTTGCTTTTATCACTCCCCCTGAAGCAAGGATCTATTGCCCCTTCCCCAGTGGCTTAAGGCTTTTGCTTATAGGAGAGGATTGTGGAAGCAGCTGAGGCTTTTTGCCCTCCCTCAGCAGCTGCCTTATCAAGTCTGCATGCTCACACACCGAGGAGGAGAGCCCTCTCCCATTTCCTGCCCTGCTCCCACTTTCCCTCAGAACCTCAGGGGAGGCCTATGGAAGAAAGCTTACCTGTGAATACAACTCTCCCATGTCTGGAGCTGTCTCCAACTATTCTAAACTGATATGCTAGCCCATGTGTAGCCTTTTCACTTCTGTTAATTTTTCATTGGTTTCTTCTTACTCACGTGTAGGTCAGCCACCTCTTTCTTCCATGCTCTGTTAAAGTTGAAACTGTTCATGTGTGTCTCTCCTTGAAAAGGCGTTTTTTTTTTTTCATTGCCTTGTGACCTCAGCTTCCTGAGGACTCAAGAAAAGCTATGATTTTGTAGATTATCTGGCTATTTCTCATTTCTAGGGTGGGAGGGACGTTTTCTTGCAGCATATTCTATCTCCTAAGTGGAGAGAGAAGTCCTCAAGTCACTGTCCTCCCTTTCTTAGGCAACTGCAACCACCTCACAGCTGGTCCCTGCCTCCAATTTTGCTCCTCTTCATACTGCACCCAGCATAAGTATTAAAGTTCTGTAACCATTAGAAACCAGAAGGGACTGAAAAATAAAATACTTGAAATTACCTCCATAAAATCTGAAACCCAGGTCATGGTGTGCCAGTTATCTATTGAGTAACAAACGAGTCCAAAACTCAGCGGCTTAAGCCATGACATTTATTTTGTTCATAAATCTGCAGGGCTTTGCAGGGACAGCTTGTCTCTGTTCCACATGGTGTCAGCTGGGGTGGCTTGAAGGCTGGGGCCTGAAACCATTTGAATCTCTGATATGTCTGATGCCTGGGGTGGGAAGCCTCACACAGCTGGGGGCTAAACTGCTGGGAGCACCTCTTGTCTCCCTGTGGCGCTTCTAGGTGGCCAGACATCTCACATGTTGGCTCAGAACTACCAAGGGACATGTTGTGGGGGGCTGGGGGGATCGGGTGGAATGTTTTTATGATCTTGCCTCAGAAGTCACACTATTTGTGCTGTACTGTATTAGCAAGGCAGTTACATAGGTCTACCCAGGTTCAAGGGGAGGGAGTATTGACCCAACATCCCAATATAGGAGTGTCCCCATCATACTGTAGGATGAAAGGGTGGGATGAGATATATTGACATGTCCACCTTTGCAATCTGCCAAACATGATTCTATTTGTTCTGTAATAGTGAAACAATAACTTCAAAGAAATTAAGCTAGAAAACATAAATAAGGGAAAACCACAAGCCACCTAATTGCATTATTCATTTGGACATATCATTGCCAAGTGTGAATGTGTGCTTCCCTAATCAATTTAATCATGTGGTATCCATGGCAGCCCTAACCATCTTTCTAGATGCAAATCTGATCCTGTCACTGCCCCTCTTAAAATGACCCATTAGTGGGGTGCCTGGGTGGCTCAGTCAGTTAAGCATCCCACTCTTGATTTTGGCTCAGGTCATGATTTCAGGGTCGTGGGATCGAGCCCCGCATTGGGCTCTGCGCTTGTCCCTCTCCCTCTGTTCCCCCCGCTCCTCAAATAAATAAATAAATAAAATCCTAAAAAAAAAATGACCCATTAGCTCCTTCTTGCCCCCACAATAAAATCCAAGCTCCTTAACATGGCTCACAAAGCCCTTCACACCTGGCCTTGTATATTAATTTCCAACCTCACCTTTGAGGCTTCCTCCTTTGTCCTTTATACTCCAACTACATTGAACAATTTTCCAGTCTCCAAACTTTCTTCTGCCTTTAGGCCTATGTACATGCTGTTTTCCTCTTCTGGGATTTGCTATGCCCCCATGTTCCTCTCCCTCCATTCTCACGGTCTGACTGCTACTCATTTTTTCTGGACTCAGCTTCCCTAACACAGCCTCTCTCCTACCTCCTACCCTGACTGGCCTAGGGCTCTCATAGCTCCTTCCCATATGCTCTAAAGCACCCTATGCTAATGCCTTGACTCTGCAACACTAGCAATTACAGCACTAATTAGCTAGGCCATATCTCTCCATCATTCCACATGGGAAGATGTGGTTTTGCTTTATTCACCACCATGCACAGTGCAGGGGCTCAACAAACATTGGCTAGGTGAATGAATCTGTGCCTTAAACCCATTTCTGCGTTCAAGTAAACAGCTCTCCCACAAACCTAAGAGTGCTATGGCAGTGTCCTGTCTTGAATCTTACAACTCAAGCAGGGCCAAAGTTGGTTGGGGTGGCTTGGAATTTTCAGGAAAACATTGCCTGTTTCATGTGGCTGGAGCTTTTCTCAACCTTGGGGAGTCACTTCAAGGCAGGGCCAGGGAGTGGCTCCAGGGCGTTCTCCCTCTTCCAGCAATAGTCCTGTGGGCAGGCCTGCCTGGGAGGGACACAGCTCGGCAACAGCTGGTGGGATGTTTGTTTACTTTCTGTGCCTACATCCAGAGCCTATTTCTAGAACAGGACTGGACGCAAGCCTGTGCCATTCCAGCACTGATCTTACCAAGCGCTGGATGACGAGCGCCATGTGCGAGAACAGTGGCCGTCACCAGTCACTTAGCTTATCTCTCTGGCTCTAACCCAGCCTTCTTTGGGTATGCCAAGTCATTTCTGCTTTGCCCTATTGGTAATTGTCCTCACTTGGCTCTAAGAGTTAGCATTAAATATTGCTCCATTTGCTCTTTCTGTTTCACTTGGGGTAATAAGAAAAGCCCTCTCAACTCAAATTTTACTGATTTGAGGAAGTGCTAACTGGAGTTCCTTGGGAATTTCCAGGGTCAAAGGAAACAAATCAGCATTTCTGGCCAATACAGTTTTTCCTATGGTTAGTTAAATTTCTAAAAGGGAAATAGAACACAAAGAGGTCATTTGACTTGTGATCACACAGTAAGCCACAAGACAGATAAAGATAGCACCCAAGACTCTTGGATTCAAATTAATACCATTTCAATAGCTAAGTCAAGTCTATATTAATAAGTTAGCTTTGGGAGCTAATATCGAATTTGTTTTTGCTAAATGGTGCTTCACTTTTTTTTGAGATCCATCACTGGGGAACGTAGGTGGCTCAGTCAATTAAGCATCCAACTCTTGACTTCAGCTCAGGTCTTGATCTCAGGGCCATGAGTTCAAGCCCCCCCATGCTGGGGATGGAGCCTACTCCAAAAAAAAAAAGAAGAGCCATTACTTAGGTTGTTATCTCTAAACCAATCAGAAATCAAAGTTGCAACTCACTGGACTCCCTTCTGTGGCAATCTGCCTCTACTAAAGAGTTAAGTGAGCAGGTAGCTGAAGATCTGGGACCTTCATTCCATACCTCACCCAGGTTTTCACGAGGGGCTAAAAGCCTTCCAGTCCAAAAGTTCCTTTTCGGTTCCTCTAATGCAATTTGCCACCTTCTCACACTAAAATTTCTGTTTCTTAGGTAGAAAATGGGAGGTAGGGAAAAGGCAAAGCTAGAATCTCGCCTGAATTACAGAAACACTATCTTCTGGTATGGATGAGAGATTGGACAGTTAGATTCTCTCACTGCTCTTTAAGCAGAGTGTTTTGGGACCTTACCACTTTTTTTCTTAAATTGTTACTGAGGAAGAATAATTTTTGTTTATCATGCAGGGAGAAGAAAACTCAGTCTTTAAAAAAAAAAAAAAAAAGTCTATCCATCCACCTGAAAGCCATCAGATGGCCCTGTAGGAAGAGTGTGGTCTAGCACCTGAACCCCAGGCGGGGATGGCAACTTGCAAGCTCAGTCCAGGGCCAGATGATTGTCAGTGTCTGGCTTCCTCAAAGTGTCCGGGGAACACAGAGGGTCACTCTCTATGTCAACTATGACACTCTCTATGTCCTACTATTACAAAGCTAAGACCATTAATCAATTTTAAAAAAGGAAAATATGCCTGGAAGTTCCCCCCCTCCCCAAGTTTGTATGATTCAGCAAGTATATGGAATTACCTGGTTGATTCCCGTTCTTTCAGACAAGGCAAATATTTGATTTAGATGGGAGCACATGTTCTCTGCAGATTTTTAGGGTCACCCTGCTCATCATTAGGGACTTGAAACCTCTTACCCAGGAAGAAGTTCCATGGCACCACAGCCACAGAATCCTACCCTCAGAGCACCGAGGTCTGGCTTGTCAGAGGGTACATGTTAAAAATAGAAGGCTGGCAAAGGTTATCAACTCTCCTGCATTGTCACGCACTTGTCTTTACCTCCCCACTGCCTGGGAGCACCTCCCTGGGGGGCGGGTGGGGTGGGGAGCAGGTCGATAGCACCACACACACAGCTCTTCTGATGTGAAAAGTTTTATATGGACAACACAGACTGAACAAGAACGGCCAGGAAAGCCGCCACAAGCGAGCTTGGAACTATTCAGGGGTGGTGTCAAATACCGACACCATATTTGCAAGTCTAATTTGAAGCCTGGCCCATTTTAAGTGCAAGAGGAAGTTAGGGGAGAACCATGCATGACATCAAAAATATACATCTACACACAAACACCCAAGTTTTCATACTTTGGTCCCTTTTCTCCACAAGGAACAAACCAAAGGAAAAGCATGGCCTCTGTTCCTAACATCCCTATATTTATTACAAACTTAGAGAAGCCCCACATGGGCTGTGGATCCAAGGAGGCCGACTTGATTCTCCTTGGCCCCACTCACCCCTGACAATTAACCAAGGGAATGCTGGGAACGCAGGCAGGAACATCCAGAAGAGGCAAGCAAAAATATGGCTCACTTATATATTAAACCCAAGGGTATCAGTTTCTCCAAATACTCTCATACTTGCTGCTTCACTAGATTCTTAGTGGACTCCTCACCTGCCGCAACAGAGCTCAGGCAAGCTGTGAGACACAGAGGAAAGCAGTATCTTGATCCATCATGCACTGGGTCAGTCAGTTTATCCAAGACAGTCACACACGGCAGCCCCAAGCAAGTCCTCGGGGGCCCACAGCTGTTTGCTTTGTTGAGTGGGAGGGTGGGCTTCCCCCCTCCCTGGATTTTTCCTTGCTGCTCCGCCGAGCTCTCCGCTGTTCCCTCTGGATCCAAGACAGCTGCTCAGCGTGTGTGTGTGTGTGTGTGTGTGTGTAATTTATTGTTCCGCTGCCTCTGGCTTGTCCCCGGCTGCTGGCTTCTCAACCTGGGACTCTGGAGGAATCAGATACTGGACCTCCTCTGTACTGATGGCTACTTTATCTGGCTGGAGCCACCTCTTGAAATGTTCCAAGGTGCTAGGAGAGAGCAGGGGGAAAGGGTGGCTGCATCAGACCCAGCTGATTAATTACTTAATGATTATCTCAGTTACTCAAATGCTGCCTTCCCGCCCACCACCAATTTCTTCCTACAATTGTTTTTCACTGCTAACGGGGAGAATGACGATAGTCCTCTGACAGCTGTGCATCCTGGCAGCTCAGCGGCATAATTTACCCCCTAGTGGGCACTTTGGCTATAAGCAGCACCAGGCCCCCTTCCATGCACAGCCTCTAAAGGCTTGGTGAGAGTAGCTGAAGAGCTTATGCCTCAGTCCTGTCTTTTTTTTTTTCCCTCAAAACCAGAGAGGAAATTGTCCAAGGGAGGAAACATTCAAATAAACGCCAAATTATTAGTGAGCATCTTGAAATCTCCTATACCCGAGGCAGTCTGAGACTCAATTATACTTACAGCACTTAGTTACACTAAGCACCATTTTTGTGGGTTTTTTTTGTTTGTTTGTTTACTTCATCCTATAGCAAGTCCCCAAGATGGAAACATCTGCGCAGCAAATTTCTCCCACAAAGAAACAGGCACTGTGCCAGAGGGCTCTTTTTGGGTTTGGATCTGTTCCGGGGTGGGGTGGGGAGGGAAAGTGTCCCCTCCCACCTTCCTTAAGTACCCAAGACCCTCCACTCTAATGCTTATGAGCTATTCATAGTAAACTATAAATGATGACAAATACCGTAAGCCTTATTCTATGCTCTTCAATAGCCCAAAGTCTTAAGCCAAGAAGTCAAGACATCACCAGCAGATTTTAGACACCTAAAATGGGGGAATCGTGTTGTAGACAGTAGGATTTCTCAGCCTATTACTCCTCTGACAAAGGCATGCCATGAGGAGGGTCACCTACCTGGCCTTCACATACCTGAAGAACCACACAATTCCACTACAAGATGGCCTCTGTTTAAAACAGAAACTTTGAAGTCTGCAAATAAATGCCTATCTACTGTTTCTGGGGCGCATGTTTTAACACTGATAGAAAGAAGCGTTCCCACAGATGGCAGCTCAGGGGAACAGGTGTCCACAGCTCAGGGGCCTACGGTACCCCAGGAGCATTTCATCTTCATCTACCACACTCTTCACAGAATTATCTCAGTTGCTTCTATAGAAAAGGGAACATCACATCACTGTAGGTATGGAGAAACATACAGAAACATTAACTCGGGCCTTGGTGCTGATTCGACTTTAAAAGAAAAAGAATTCCTACTTGAACATTATGCAGGAGAAAATTTTGTCTTCTCAGAATTGGAAAGGAGGCAAACATTCAAGGGGAGAGAGAATAGAATACCAAATTATTGGTGGGTTGGGAATGTGTGCATCTTCCAAGTCTCTTGTGTTTGGGGCAATTTAAGGCTCAACTGGGTTGAGTCTTTAGAGACAGATAAGAGCAAAATGTGTATTATTATCTGAACCCTCAGAAGATAGGTAGTTGCCCTGACTTTAGATGCCACACTGATTTCTGAAGAATCTGGGGGCATGCTGATACAATATTTAAGATAATGTAAGGGAAAATCCTTTGCATATTGAAAAGTAAAATATAACTATCAAGTTTTATTCACCTACTATCCCTGATTTCAGCAACCATATCTTCATCTGACATCATGGGACTCTTAAAATCAATGTTAATGATATGTTGCAAACTTAGGTGATGTTTCCCTAAGACCTATTGTTAAAATTCAGGTTTTTACTTTATTTTGAATAATTTCTTACTGAACTTTAAAATTCTGTTAGGACTAACACTCATAGCTAACACTTACCTAGTACTTACCAGGTGCCAGGTCTGTTCTAAGCACTCGACACATAGTAACTCCTTTAACCCTCAAAACAACCCGGTGAGGGAAGAGCTACTATTCCTGCTTTACAGAGCAGGAAACTGAGGCACACCCAGGATACTTCCTCAAGAACATACAACCAGGAAGTGGCAGAGCCTCTTTCCCGGGTGACGGGTGTCGAGCACCATTCCGCTCTTTGCAGAATGTCCTCCTCCCTGCATCCAGCCCACCTGCAGATACTGTTCGAGTCCTGCCTTCTTCTCTGGCACAAACACCAGAGCCCACAGGGAACTCAATGGTCTCTCAACTCCCAAAGCATGTTCTGTCACTTCCACTCACCTGGCTCTTTCCTTATGCTGCCTTATTTTGTTAGATATGTCTTTAGGTATATTTATCATCTCTCCCCAAATAGTTGTGGGGACCAAAAAAAGGAGGGATCCTAAAATTTCCTAACATCTCCCCTCCACCCCAGCACCCTCAGCCCCATAACATCATGGGCAGTGCCTTCACACAGTAGATGCTTAAGAAATTCATTCATTTAGTCCATACAAATTTGAATGCCTACAATATGACAGGAACTCTCTAAGGCAATGGCGAGTCATAGGTAAGACACAGTTCCACTTGCTGATTGGTTACTACCTTCTCAAGCGCATTGTATACTTAGAATGAAGACAGTGCTTTCTCATTAATTCTGTTCAATCTGTGATCAAGATGTAGGTAGGGTATTTGCTTTTTTGCAAAAATAATAATTATCAACATCTGCTACTAGACCAAGAGCAAATAGAGCTCAGAAAAGCTGATGTTGATATCAACCAATATCTGGACTCAAATGTCACTTGCCCTGAATTCTTTAGAGAAAGAGAGATGCTTCCAGTGAAATACTGTCACCTGGAACTGGACTGAGAACCAGTTACCTCTCATCAGAATCAAGTCCATCCACAAAGAACTCTGATGCTAACTTCTCCTGGAGGAACCGATCCCAGCACTCCTTCTTGGCTTGGGCCAAGGTTCGAAGCATGTCCTTGGAAGTCACTTCCTGATTTAAACCTTTGATTCTTCTTAGCTTCTTTTCTAAAGAGAAGAGGAGAAGCAACTTAACAAGGAAAGTGAGTATGAAATGAAACTAAATCTAAAATGCAAGGTGACAGGGGCATCTGGGTGGCTCAGATGGTTAAGCATCTGCTTTCAACTCAGGTCATGATCTCCAGGTCCTGAGATAGAGCCCCAAGTCAGGCTCGCAGGTCAGCAGGGAGTCTGCTTCTCCCTCTCCCTCTGCCTCTCCACTTACTTGTGCTCTCTCTGTCTCTCCATCTCTCAAATGAATAAATAAAATCTTTTTTAAAAAATAAAATAAAATAAAATGCCAAGGTGACAACTTAAAAATTCTCTCACTAATGAGTACATCCACACTCCCTGCAAAAGAGCCCCTTTTTTTTTAAGATTTTATTTACTTATTTATTTAAGAGAGAGGGAGAGGGAGAAGCAGGCTCCTTGCTAAGCAGAGACCCCGATGTGGGACTCGATCCCAGGACTCTGGGATCATGACCTGAGCCGAAGGCAGATGCTTAACCGACTGATTCACCCAGGTGCCCAAGAGTCCATTTTTTTTAAGGACAGGTAAAGGGAAATGTACATTTTTCTTTTTCCTTCACCATGTCTTAATTCTGTATTATATCAAATACATGTTTAACCCCAGAAAGGAAAAAAGCCATAGACTCATAAATAAATCAACGGCACGTTTTCTTTGAAATTACAGAAGCCAGCAGGTATCTCTCGAAGGCATTACTTGTTTTCCCTGGCTTGACATGTGTCAACTCCTTGAAAATAGTCTCTCTGAGGAGTAAATGGTTTTTCTTTCTGCTACATGAAGTAGTTTCCAAATCTCATGAGAAAGAATTAGAGAAAATGATGAAAGATCCAATGGTTCATTAGACACTAAAATTGACTGGATGAGAACTCAATAATAAGAGACCTTTAAGATCTCTATCTGTGATTAAAATCTTGATTAAAGAAAAGCAATCTCCCAACATTTTTTAAAGTTACTCAACTTGTGGCCTGGATGTTGGAACCTAATAAAAACAAACATCTTGTAATCCCAATGAGAGTGGTCCACATGGCTTCCTGATGATAGATATTTAATTACTCTTCTTTGCATTTTAAGTGTAATTGTGGAACAACTGAAGAACAGAAGGAAGGGGATCACCATTTGCCTTCTGCTTTAATGTAGTCTTGCCTTCAACAATAATAAATGGGTAAATGATGGCCTTTTGGAGGGGGAGGGTGAATATCAAGCCCAGACCCAATTGAAACTTTATGATTTGCAATCCTGTTTTCATTTCTTTTTTTTTTTTGAAGATTTTATTTATTTATTTGAGAGAGAGAGAGAGAATGAGAGAGAAAGAGAGAGCGCACACACGAGAGGAGGGAGGGTCAGAGGGAGAAGCAGACTCCCTGCTGAGCAGGAAGCCCAATGCAGGACTAGATCCCAGGACCCTGGGATCATGACCTGAGCCGAAGGCAGACGCTTAACGACTGAGCCACCGAGGTGCCCCAGTACAGTAGTTTTTCAATACAATAGTTTCACCAGAAATCTATGTGCAGCTCTGGGGTCTTGACCTTTTCTTTCAAGATGGCAAAATGTCTGACACTTTTGAGTTATCTGAATATATGGACCACCAATAGTAGGCAAGAGGGATCTACAGAATGCCAAGAAATGAAGCAGAATTCAGATGAAACAGAGGCAGGAGGTAAAAAAGACTGTTTTAAGGGATATATAAGGAAAAGTACACTACATCAAAAACTAATGATGTAATGTATGGTTATTAACATAACAATAAAAAATTTAAAAAAAAAAAGGAAAAGGGTGCTCCTGGGGTGCCTGGCTAGCTCAGTCAGTAGAGCATGCAACTCTCGATCTCGGGGTTCAAGTCCCACATTGGGTGTAGAGATTACTTAAAAAATAAAATCTTAAAAAAAAAAAGGAAAAGGGTGCTCCTTCCCAACAACCAACCTGAAACACCCCCCCCCCGGAATTACACCTAACAAATACATGTGGTGAGGACAAAAAACAATAATTAAGAATAGAGGGGCGCCTGGGTGGCTCAGTTGGTTAAGCATCTGCCTTCGGCTCAGGTCATGATCCCAGGGTCCTGGGATCAAGCCAAGCCCCGCGTCCCCTACAGCGGGCTCTCTGCTCAGCAGGGAGCCTTCTTCTCCCTCTCCCTCTGCCTGCCGCTCTTGTGCTCTCTCGCTCTCTCTGTCAAATAAATAAATAAAAAATCTTAAAAAAAGAAAAGAATAGAAACCAGGTGATGAAACAGAACTTCAACATGCTTCCTTAAAACCACCAGCTTCTGAATCAAAAAAAAAGAAAAGAAAAGAAAAAAAGCCATCTAACTTACCTAGAGATGCTAAATACACTTCTGAATCCTGCAAGGGAGCCCAAGGCTTTGTAGCTGCCTGAACAGCAAACTCTGGGGCCTCTCTCTGGCCTGTGCCCGCAGGGTAAGAATCCATAAAGGAGTCTGAGAAGGCATTGTTGGCACCATCTTCCTGGTCAGGATTTGGTAGACAGGAGCAGATTTCGGCCCAAAGATCAGGGCCAGGTCTTGTGGTTGTTGAGTCAATGCTCTCAAACATTTTCATTTGGAATCTGAGCTGAAAAACAGATGTAAGGACTGGCTTTAAGGATATAGGATAAGTATGCAGGACTCGGATATTTATCCAATGAAGGAAGGTAACAGGCTTTTAAGAAGTTTCTCTAAACTTAAAGTGTCTTTTATTAGATTCCTGTTACAGATATAAAAATGACAAAAGGGTAATTGGATCCCTCTGCTGGCTCTGCACTCAAGTTGTTTTCATAACAAAATTTCTTTTTAAAAAATGAAATGTCTATAAGCCAGACACAAAAGGACAAATATTGAATGATTCCACTTATATGAAGTACCTACTGCAGTCAAATTCATAGAGTCATAAAACAGAATGGTGGTTGCCAGGGGTTTGGCAGAGGAAGGAATGGGAGTTACTTTTTAATGGATAGAGTTTCAGTTTGGGAAGTTCTAGAGAGGGATGATTGTGATGGTTGCACAATCATATGTGTCACTGAACTGCACATCTAAAAATGGTTAAAATGGCCAATTTGTGTTATATATGTTGTAACACACACACACATTTCTATGACATTCCCAGTGGAGACAACCATTCTGCACTTTTCTCCAGAGATCTCCAAAATGCAACCACTCTGTCCTAAGCCAATTAAATTATGTTTTCAAAAGCACACAGACTACAGACCTTGCAGAGTTCCAAATGCATGAGGATAATAAAAATGCTTCTTGGTGAAAACTGTGAGAAAGTAATGCCATATGCAAAGCCCCATGTGCTCATTACATGTAGAAGCTGGGCTATATACCTTATTCTTATAAGTTCTTATTTTAATAGAAACACTGGAAGAGACATTTCCATCAGTTTACAGAGGAAGGAACTGAGGATCAGAAGGGTAACTAGTCAAGGGTACCTTGCTGATATATAGTGATTCCTTGACTGGAAACCAGACCTGTGCCACTCCAAAATCCATGTTCTTATCCAATTCCACACTGCCAGGGGCCTTCATAACTATCTAGTCTTACGGAATGGGTTGACCCCTTCTTCCAGGAGGGACCTTTTGGATTAGGAAGGCTGGCCGGGCTAAAGTGTGAATAATCCCGGGAGTGACAGCCCAGCCAACGTAGGCGCCCAGAAGGTATGTCACAGCGGCCTTGGATGAACTGATGCCAGGGTCCACAGTGAATCTCCACCCCCATCCGAAGTCGTTTGAGCCCACCAAACCAAAGCTTTGCTCGTACCGAAGCCCCGGGCCTCACCCCCCACCTCCCTAGGAAGTCCAGAACAGCGCAGGGAACCCTGGTGTCCAGACCCGGGCCTCAGTCATTTTCGCCTCAAGGACGGGCTGGGCGGGATGAGTCAGACCATGAGGCCCCTCTGTGGTATCCCGGGATGGGATCGGGGCCCTAAAACGCTGGGCGCCCCTGCCCCTCTTCACCTACCGCAACCGCCTGCCCAGCAGCTCACAAACGCTCGGCTCAGTTCCGTCGCTGAAGGCTAGGAAGAAGTAGGGGGCGGAGTCTCTGCGTGACGGATCCCGGGAGTCCTCCAACCAGCGCCCAACCTGGCGATGTTCTGTGCGTGGATTGGTTGACAGGAGCCCGGCCGGGTAAGGAAGTGAGGAACGGAGTGCGAGAAAGAGGTAGGCGGGACTTGTCGCGGGGAAACAGTGGAGTCACACGCCCTGGTCCCCCACCTTCTCTAGGGACAGGTAGATTCCACTAGCATCTGAGCGTACCCGGCGCGGGGACAGCGTCCTCCTCCCATCCTCTTCTCGGAGAGGGTAGCCCAGTTGCCAAGGCCTTTGAGTTTTCCTGGTTCCCTGAGCAAATTCACCTCCTGGGCCGTCCTCTGGGTTGGTGTTTTGTCCCCGAAAATTTCACCCATTTGCTACCCAAATTAGAGCACTCTGGCTGCTCGGATGGCGAAGGAGACTACTTTCCTTACTCTTACAGGAGACCCAGGTCGCATTAGCCAAGTTGTGAGGCTTTCTCTTACTCATTTAGTCAGTAGACACCCAGTTCCTCCTGTTGTGTTCTAGGAGTTGTGTTAAACGGGAATTCAAGACCGGTTAAGAGTAGGTATGGGTCCCAGAGGTCTTTACAGCTAAATGTAGAAGGGTGTGCGCCATAGGGGCAGACAAATTTACAAATAACAGCAAAGAGTTATAGAAGATATGACAGAAGTGTGGCCAGTGTACCTGAAGGAGAGAGTGGTAAGGGAATGTGTCACATTTTTTTTTTTAAAGGAGATGACCTTTGGGGCTCCTGGGTGGCCCTGTCAGTTAAGCATATAACTTTTTTTTTTAAGATTTTATTTATTTATTTGACAGAGAGACAGCGAGAGAGGGAATACAAACAGGGGGAGTGGGAGAAGAAGCAGGCTTCCCTCTGAGCAGGGAGCCTGATGCAGAGCTCGATCCCAAGACCCTGGGATCACAACCGGAGCGGAAGGCAGATGCTTAACGACTGAGCCACCTAGGCACCCCTAAGCATATAACTCTTGATCTCAGCTCAGATCTTGATCTCAGGGTTGTGATTTTGAGCCCTGTGTTGGGCTCCATGCTGGGCATAGAGCCTACTTAAAAAAAAAAAAAAAAATAGAAGAAGATGATGATGATGACTTTTGATATCTTTCAGGGCTTATCATTTCCCTACAATGAAACCCTTCCCCACTCTCCACCCCCAATTTCCAGAGCCAGTTACTCTCTCCCAAAGAAACATGTGACCAAAGACATCAGCCAACCATCAGTAGACATAACTTGACTGAGGCTATAGACTTTAGATGTGTCCAAAGCCAATCTATGTGGCTATGGTGGTAATAACTACCACCATGTAAAAAGGAACTATGAGGAACTCTGCTGGTCATATTTATAACCATCCTTAGAGAGCATATGAAAACAGAAGGAAGTGGAAAGCAAGAAGATTAGAAAGCAAAGGAGCAAATAATAGACAAGATTTTTTCAGTGCTTATTCATAGAAAATAAGTAGGGGGTTGAGGGTCAGGTCTATGAGTGAGAGATTCCCCAGAGTCCTCTAACTGCCATCAAAACTGGAGACATGATTCTGGCAGCATCTGATTCATAGAAAGGGTCACTGTAATAGGTTTGCAGGTGCTTCATCAAGCTACTCCGTGACCTTTCAACTCATGCCCTTTAAACTGATTTTCGGCTCACCAAACAAACTCTTGATTTCAAATGTAGCCTCTCAAATATTTTGAACAAGGATGAGGGTGTCGTGGGTGCCTGGGAGGCTCAGTCGGTTAAGTATCTGTCTTCGACTCAGGTCATGATCTCAGGGTCCTGGGATCGAGCCCCACGTCCGGCTCTCTGCTCAGCAGGGAGCCTGCTTCTCCCTCTCCCTCTCCCTCTCCCTCTCCCTCTGTGCCCTCCTGCTCTCGCTCTCAAATAAATAAATAAAATTAAAAAACAAAAGAATGAGGGTGTCTTTAACAGGCACAAGTAGTCACTGGTATAAGATGGAATACATTTTCTGACTTAAAGTTACAGTTGTAAATTATCAAATTGGCACCCTTACAGATTCACCGATGTCCTCTAAGTTTAATTAGCGTGTGTGCTGAATAAATTGAAACCAGATCCTGGACTTGCAAAGCCATGTGATCTCCCACTCCCCAAGCACTGATCATATGGGGAAGCCATGTGAGGGTAGTCGCATCCCTCTATCTCAGACTCTGCATTAACCACAGTGTAACCTAGCACAAATATGTTTTTTATTTGTATGCTTAACCAGCATAGGTCTTCACTGCGATCAGGAACTATGTCTTTCGTACCTCTGTATCTCCAGAGCCAAATGATGCCTGGCAAATGTTCAAAATTTGTTTGGTATGTGAATATTTGAATTAGAACTCACATGGTCAAACCACACTGAACTGGAGCTAGAGCTTGTGATTCCCTCTTCAGTTCCTTCTTCATGTTGTAACAGAGGTGATCTTTTGGAAATAGAGATCAGATCACGTCACACACCTCACAGACACACGAAAAACTCTGATGATTTCCCATTGCTCTTACCATAAAGACTTAAATCCTTATCATAGTAAGTTAGTTGGAGTTCTTAGTTCAAACAGTAGAATTCATTTAACCAGCTTAAGCAGTAAAAGAAATTGATTAAAGCTGCTCTGTCCAATAGAACTTTCTGTGGTGATAGAAATTTTCTGTATCTGAGCTGTCCAATAAGGTAGCCAGTAGTTTCATGTGGCTATTGAGCACTTGAAATGCAGTTTGTGCAGCTGAAGAACTGAATTTTAATTTTTCTTTCATTTTACTTAATTTAAATTTAAATAGCCATATGTGACTAATGGTTACTCCATTGTACAGCACAGGATTAAAGCATACTAAGTAGTTCACAGAATCTTAAGATGGGCCAGAGAGTCATGTTTGGGGTCCATACAGCCAGGAACAGTGTCTAAACCTCACCGAGGGACTACTCAGGGAATACTCCAATGCCTTTGAACATAGATACTGCAGCCGGCATTGCTGACTGACCACTGGACGCAAGAATCTCCCCTACTGTTAGCCCTCCAAATCAGATGTTTCCAATGCTATCTTTTTTTTTTGAGAGAGAGAGTTTAGCATTTAACCTCATTCCAATAGAACCCTCATGGGTTCTACACTGTGCCTGCTTCCTCTGCTGTGTGCCTCTGAACTAAAGGCCCTGACTGGGGGCGCCTGGGTGGCTCAGTCGTTAAGCTTCTGCCTTCGGTTCAGGTGATGATCCCAGGGTCCTGGGATCGAGCCCCGCATTGGGCTCCCTGCTGAGCAGGAGGCCTGCTTCTTCCTCTCCCACTCCCCCTGTTTGTGTTCTCTCTCTGTCAAATAAATAAAATCAATGTTAAAAAAAAAAAAAAAAGCCCTGACTGATCAATGGAGCCCAGGTGATAAATGCCCATGCTGCAAGGGAATCTGGGAAGGCCGGTTTCTGGTTTCCACATCTTATAATGTGGGAAATTCCTCACACAAAAGAAGAGGGTTAAGAAGATGCTGGATATCCAAAAAATATGACAAATGTCTGCTCTACATGGTCTATACCAGCGCTTCTCAAATGTTAATATACAGACATACCATCTGAAGATATTGTTGAAATACAGATTCTCATTCAGTAGGTCAGGAGGGAAGAAGGAACAAGATTCTGCAGTTCCAACAAGTTGCCAGGTGTTTCCCATGTTGCTAATCCAGAGATTGCATTTTGAGTAGCAAGACTTTATACAATCCCACAAGGACTTCCTCTCTAGAATGTTCCAACATCTCATTCCTTGTCTGTGCTTCAGACACATTAGGAAAAACATTCTTTAAAAAAAAAACTTTATTGAAATCGAATTCACATTCCATACAATTCACCCTTTTGTCATGTAGCTGGTTCTCAGAGGCCTTGTCTTCTCTTGATTTGGCTCTGTTTCTGAGCCTGGTCTCCAGCTCTCTGTATTCTATGAGGCACTAATATCCTTTCAATAATTGCCTCTCTGATGAACTTAACCAGAGTTGGTTCGTATTTTGCATTTAAGAACGCTGACAAATACATCTTCTGCTCCACTTGCCCTTTTAACAGGACAGGAGCATATGAAAGGCAAATGGGAGTTCTAATCCCTCTCAGGAAGGATAGGATAGGTGTGAAGACATTGCTTCTGGGGTGTGCGTGTTTAGATACATATATTAACAGCTTTATTGAGTTATAAGTCACATACTATAATATTCACCCTTTAAAGTGTACAACACAGCGCTTCTTAGTATAGTCAGAGTTCAGCAATCCTCATTCTGATTTGTTTTGGATAAGGCTCCTTTCGTTTTTCCAGACCCAAGGGACTTTGAGCGTATCTACATGGAATCTACACTTTTGATGAGTCATTCTCACAGCCTCTCCACTGAACTCACTCCCATATTCACTCTCACTCACTGACTCTCAACTGGCAACTCAACACGTTCAACTCCACTCATTCAACTCCCTCCTTCACTCCTTCTCTTCTCAGTCCCCGCCTCGACGCTGGGCCTCGCTGATTGGCTGGTGCCCGGTGACGTCCTCACATCGCGACCCATGATCTGGGGCCGAGTTGTCATGTGGCTGGGCGGCCACCGGTGGCTTCCAGTTCGTCTGCAAGGGTGCCTCAACCTCCGGCGCCTTAGCGCTGCCAGGATTTGGGGTAGTTGCTGGGGTCCGATGGCGGAAACATTCTCGACTGGGGCCGAGGCAGCGATCGGGCTGAGGGCTGCGGTTCAACAAAACGGAGACGCATGCGGCGACGCGAGGGGTGAGCGGACCTCCGGGAGCCCGGAACCTGTAGGCCCGGGAGTGGAGCCGGCCCGGGAGGTCGGGAAGCAGACTCCACTGAGCGAGAAGGCCCCGGTTGCAGCTTCGGGCCCAGGCAAGCGTAAAAAGCGACGGGACGCCATCAGGGAGCGCGTCGTGCCACCCCCGAAGAAGCGGCGGGCAGGGGTGAGCTTCGGCGATGAGCATTTTGCAGAGACCAGCTACTACTTCGAAGGCGGCCTG
Source organism: Mirounga angustirostris (assembly GCF_029215605.1). Lineage (NCBI taxonomy): Eukaryota > Metazoa > Chordata > Mammalia > Carnivora > Phocidae > Mirounga > Mirounga angustirostris. Next base: position 62,702,646 of record NW_026991717.1, on the reverse strand, counting down.
CGCAAAGTGCGGCCTTATTACTTTGACTTTCGGACCTACTGCAAAGGCCGCTGGGTGGGCCACAGCTTGCTGCACGTCTTCAGCACCGAATTCCGAGCCCAGCCCCTGGCCTACTATGAGGCCGCAGTCCGGGCGGGGCGCCTGCATCTCAACGAGGAGCCGGTACAGGACCTCAGCATTGTGCTCAAGGTGGAGTCCTGATGGGGCCGGCAGGAAGCGGGCGAGGAAAGGGGGCAGGGGTCTTTTCAGAGTTAATAGGGCGTAGGTACTGGAGTAAAATCGAGGTAATTCTGAAGCGTTTTCGCTTTCACTTGGAACACTCTTGTAGCCCACTCCTCTTATCCCATCTCCGCAAAAGTAGTCTCTGCTTCAAAACTCAACCCGTATATCCCCTCCTTCCAGGCGGCTTCCTTGTTTGCAGGGGACAGAAGTTGGAATTCTTAAAGCTCCTTTTGTGCGCTGTCTCGCGGCACTGGCACTGATCGCTATGTTGCGTTGTAGATCTCTGTACAAATAGTAATAATAGAGCCTGTCATTTATGTCTCCTTACTGTGTGCTGGCACAGAGGTAAGCATTTTATGTACTTAACATCAAATTCTAACGACAGCTTTGTGGGGTAGGTATTGCCACCTCATTTTACCTGTGAGGAAACAAAACTAAGGTAAACTTCAGAGAGGTAAGTACCTGCAACAGTGTCACCTCCAAAGTCTGTGTTCTTGTAACTACTACTTATTTATCATAGATCCTGATATGATAGAATTGTGAAATGTCAGGTATAGAAACTAGAATTGTCTAGCCCAGTGCTTTGACCCTTTAAAATTCCATCACAGCTAAGAGTTACCAGACTCCGCTGTCAGTAACACTTTGTTGTGAGGGGAGACAAGGTGATTTCAGCATTTGAGGAATGAGTGGTTTGAATCCCCTCTCCCATCCCAATTTTGAGAAGTACAGGTCTGGCCTAATCCTCACATTTTACAGATGAGGAAACTGAGGCCCAGAGAAGTTAAGTGACGTGCAGTGAGCCTGTGGCAAATCCAAGTCTAGAGACCAGATATCTGGACTTACAGCTTGGTGTTATTTGTTCAAAGTCACAATAAAGGATGATTTTATGGAGCTTTTACCCCCCTCTCCATTTTAGAAAACTTTACTTTTTCTTTATTTTTATTTTTTTAAAGATATTTGTTTGTTTGTTTGTTTGTTTAGAGAGACAGAGCAGATGGAGGGGCTGAGGGAGAGGGAGAGAATCCCAAGTAGACTCCCTACCCAAGGTGGGGCTCGATCCCACCACCCTGAAATCATGACCCCGGCAGAAATCAAGAGCTGGACGTTCAACCAGCTGAGCCACCCAGGCGTCCCGAAGACTTTACCTTTTAAATATAACTTTCTTGTAGAGAAAATACAAATAAACAAAACCAAAAAACATTCATAATCGTACCACCCAGAAATATCACCAAAACATTTTTGTGTATATCCTTCTAGTACTTTTTCAATGCCTGCTCCCTGCCTGTGTGTCTGTATTTTTATAAAATGAATACACTATGCACGCTGTATTTTCTGCTTAAGGATGTAGTGTGACCATTCTCTCAGTAAGGAACAGGAAGCTGTGTGAAGTTGATTACAGCTCAGCTCTGGTCTGATGACTTGCCTGTGTCATTTGCAGGACAATGACTTCTTGAGGAACAGAGTGCACAGGCATGAGCCACCAGTCACAGCAGAGCCTGTCCGCCTGCTAGCTGAGAATGAGGATGTGGTGGTTGTAGACAAGCCTTCTTCCATTCCTGTCCACCCTTGTGGCCGCTTCCGACACAACACTGTCATCTTCATCCTGGGCAAGGAGCACCAACTCAAGGAGCTACACCCATTGCATCGGCTTGACCGCCTTACCTCAGGGGTCCTCATGTTTGCCAAGACAGCAGCTGTCTCAGAGAGAATTCATGAGCAGGTTCGGGACCGGCAGGTGAGCTGGGCTTTTGTCTCCTGCATGCCACTTCCTGGGCTCACGAGTGCTCTGTATCAAAAGTGTGTCACTGAGTTCTTTTGAAGTGGTCCTTCATGTTATCTGACCAAGCTTCCTATCCTCAGGAAGGTCAACACTGAAAATGTGGAAAACAGGCTATTATCTCTTATGTTTCAAAAGATCTTTAGAGATGGCATATACACTGCCTCTCTTGGTAGTTTGCTGTTTTGAAGTTTTAGAGTGCTGACAAGCTTACTGAAGTGTTTTTTGGTTTTGTTTGTTTTTTTATGACTGAGGTTTTTAAGATTGTGGGGAGAGCCTACTTGGTAAAAAGATTCTGGATGAAGGTGGAAGAGGCTTGGGTAGAAGAGTTAAATGGTAGTGACTGTGGTCTTGAGACTTGTAACTCTGGATCTGATTGTCATACATTTAGTGTTTACTGTGTACCAGGCTCGGTACCAGGTACATTAGAGTCTAACTGAATCCTTATAAGAGTCCTGTGAGGCAAATGCTTTTCTTTTTTTTTTAAAGATTTTATTTATTTATTTGACAGAGAGAGACACAGCGAGAGAGGGAACACAAGCAGGGGAGTGGGAGAGGGAGAAGCAGGCTTCCTGCGGAGCAGGGAGCCCGATGTGGGGCTCGATCCCAGGACCCTGAGATCATGACCTGAGCCGAAGGCAGACGCTTAACGACTGAGCCACCCAGGCACCCCGAGGCAAATGCTTTTCTAATCTTAACATTTTCTAGACAAGTTAATGGGATTTAAAGGGGCTAAGTATTGTACCCAGAATCATGCAGCTGGCAAATGGTGGAGCTGGAGTTTGAATCCTCTTCTGTCTGACACTGATACATTTCTCATCGCTGTATTGGGGCTGAACTTCATGAGTTTAGGCTTTGTGCTGACTTTCTCCCTCTTCCCTCCTCTATGTAGCTGGAGAAGGAGTACGTGTGCCGGGTGGAGGGGGAGTTCCCCACTGAGGAAGTGATCTGCAAGGAGCCCATCTTGGTGGTATCTTACAAGGTAGGGGTATGCCGCGTAGATGCTCGGGGCAAGCCCTGTGAGACAGTGTTCCGGAGACTGAGCTACAATGGCCGCTCCAGTGTGCTTCGGTGCCGGCCACTCACAGGCCGCACTCACCAGATCCGAGTCCACCTCCAGTTCCTGGGCCACCCCATCCTCAATGACCCCATCTACAACTCAGTTGCGTGGGGCCCCTCCCGGGGCCGGGGCGGCCACATTGCCAAGACAGATGAGGAACTGCTTCGGGACCTTGTGGCGGAGCACCAGGCCAAACAGAGCCTGGATGTGCTAGATCTCTGTGAGGGTGATCTGTCCCCAGGACTCATAGACTCTACAGCTCCCTCCTCAGAGCTGGGCAAGGACCACCTAGAAGAGTTCGCCGCATCTGCCCAGAAGATGGATGGAGCAGTTGAGGCAGCTCCTCAGAATCTGGACACAATGGCCTTGGCACCAGAGAAGGCAGCTGAAACAGATGTTGTAAATCAAGAGATAGACCCTCTCTGTGCAGAGTGCCGGCTGGTGCGACAGGACCCCTTGCCCCAGGACCTTGTGATGTTCCTGCATGCTCTGCGCTATAAAGGGCCAGGGTTTGAGTACTTTTCACCCATGCCTGCCTGGGCACAGGATGACTGGCAAGAAGACTGAGGGCTGTGGCCAATGGAGGGGTTGCTTCTTGAATTAGAAAAGGAATGGGCCATGGTTTTTAGGAGTTGACCTCATGGGCTGGTACTCAGGGTTTCTACAGGCTTGAGGTTGGGGTCTTAAAGGATCTCCTTATACTTGCTACCTCCTTCTTTCCTCCCCCTCTAGCTAGAGTTAGGGAACTTGTTGGTTTGTAAATATATCCCTTTTTCTAACACCTTGTGTGTCTGGTTTTCTTACCTTTTTTTTTTTTAATTGAGGTAAAATTCACATAATGTACAATTAACCATCTTAAGATACACAGTTTAGTGACATTTAACACATTCACAAGGTTGTGCAAGCATCACCTCTTAACTAGTTTCAAAATGTTTCCATCACCCAAAGGAAACCCGTACCCGTTAAACACTCACTCCCCATATCCCCTTTCTCCTAGCTCTGGTGACCATTAATCCACTTCCTGTCTCTTTGGATTTGCCTATTCTGGACTTTTCATATAAATGGAATCATACAATATGTGACCTTTTATGTCTACCTACTTTTGCTTAGCATAATGTTTTTAAGGTCTGTCCAATTTATAGCATGTATCAGTACTTCATTACTTTTTTTTTTTTAAGATTTTTATTTATTAGAGACCGTGCGCACATGCACGAGAGAGCACAAGCAGGGGGAGGGGCAGAGGGACAAGCAGACTCCCCGCTGAGCAAGGAGCCATATGTGAGGCTCGATCCCAGGACCCTGGGATCATGACCTGAGCCGAACTGATTGAGTCCCCCAGGTACCCCAGTACTTTATTCCTTTTTATGGCTAAATAATATTCCATATGGGTATACCACAGTTGTATATCCATTCATCAGTTGATGGACATTTGGGTTGTTTCCACCTTTTGGCTATTGTGAATAGTGCTGTTATGAACATTCATTTATAAATGTGTGTTTGAGTACATGTTTTCAGTTCTTTCGAGTATATACTAAGGAGCGGAACTGCTGGGTCATATGGTAATTCTATTTTTAACTTTTTGAAGAATCACCAAACTTTTCTACAGTGGCTAAGCCATTTTACATCCCCCCTGGCAATGCAGGAGGGTTTCAGTTTCCCCATATCCTCACCAATACTTGTTACTTTTCATTGTTTTGATTATAACCAGCTTAGTGGGAGTGAAGTGTTCTTGCATTGTGGTTTTGATTTGCATTTCCCTATTTAGCATCTCTGAGCATCTTTGCATGTGCTTCCTGGTCATTTATGTATCTTTGGAGAAGTATCTATTCAAGTCTTTTGCCCATTTTTTTTTTTAAAGATTTTATTTATTTATTTGACAGAGACAGAGACAGCGAGAGAGGGAACACAAGCAGGGGGAGTGGGAGAGGGAGAAGCAGGCTTCCTGCTGAGCCGGGAGCCCGATGCGGGACTCGATCCCAGGACCCTGGGATCATGACCTGAGCCGAAGGCAGTCGCTTAACCAACTGAGCCACCCAGGCGCCCCTCTTTTGCCCATTTTTAAGTTGGGCTATTTGTCTTTTGTTTTTGACTTATAAGAGTTCTTCATATATTCTGGATATAAGACCCTTATCAGATACAATTTTCAAATATTTACTCCTGTTTTGTAAGTTGTCTATACATTTTATTGATAGTGCCCTTTGATTCACAAGTTTTAATTTCTTTTTCTTTATTGCAATAAGAACACTTAACATGAGATCTACCCCTTGACAAATTTCTGTGTGTACAGTACCGTGTAGTTAACTATAGGCATAACGTTGTACAGCAGATCTCTAGAACTTAATCATCTTGCATAACTAAAACTCTATACCCATTGAATAACAATTTCCTATTTCCCCCTGCCCCCTACTCTCTGTTTCTATGTGTTTGACTGTTTTAGATACCTGAAAAAAAAATTGTTTTCCTTCACTTAATATTCACAGAATACTCGGTACTTCAAACGTGTGGGGACTTTTCCCACACCAAGCAATTCTCCCAACACCAGCTGGGTGTCCTACAATTTAACTCAATTCTGACACTATCTACCTGAAGCTAGGCCTCAGACCCACAGGTCAAGGGCTCAGTCCCACAAGACGGCTCCACATCAGATGCCAGTTGCAAGTCCAGGTTATCACCTGTGCTTCTGACAAACCAGAAATCAGAGGTTCCCACAACCCCCTCCTTGGGTTCAATTATTTACTTGAATGGCTCACAGAACTTAAAAACAGTTTACTTTCTAGACTATTGGCTTATTACAAAGAATATTGAAGGATATGGGGTGCCTGGGTGGCTGAGTTGGTTAAGTGTCTGCTTTCCGCTCAGGTCATGATCAATCCCAGGGTCCTGGGATTGAGTCCCGCATCAGGCTCCCTGCTTGGCAGGGAGCCTGTTTCTCCCTCTCCCTCTGCTGCTCCCCCTGCTTGTGTTCTCTCACTCTCTCTGTCAAATGGATAAATAAAATCTTAAAAAAAAAAAAAGGAAAAGAATATTAAAGGATATGAATGAACAACCAGATGACGAGACACATAGAGCAAAGTCTTGAAGGGTCCTGAGCACAGAAGCCTCTGACCCTGTAGAGTTTGGGGTGTGCCATCCCCTGGCATGTGAATGCCTTCTTGTTCACCAACCCAAAAACTCTCCGAATCTAGTCATTTAGGATTTTTGTGGGTGGTTCATTACTTAGGCATGATGGATTAAATCATTGGCCACTGGTTAAGTTAATCTCCAGTTCCCTACCCACAACCCCCGCAAGTTAGTAAGTGGGCTGAAAGTTCCAACCCTCTTATCAACAGAGTTGGTTCCCCTGGCCAATCAACCCCCGTCCTTAAGTGCTCTCCAAAAGTCACTGCATTAACAAACTCAAGTGTGGTTGAAAGGGGTGTGTTTTAAGTAACAAAAGATACCTGAATCACTCTCATCACTTAGGAAATCCCTAGGGTCTTAGGAGCTCTACCAGGAACAGGAATAAAGACCAAATACGTATTATAAATCACAGTATCATGACACCTATAAGTGGAATCATATAGTATTTGTCTTTTTGTGATTGGCTCATTTCACTTAGCTTAATGTCCTCAAGGTTCATCCATGTTGTAGCTTGTGATGGGATCTCTTCCTTTTAAAGGTTGAATAACATATCACATTTTGTTTATCCATTCATCTGCTGATGGACACGGGGGCTGCTTCCACCTCTTGGCTATCATGAATAGTGCTACTATGAACATAGGCGTGCAAGTACCTTTTTAAGACTCTACATTCAATTCTTTTGGGTATATATACAGAAATAGGATTGCTAGGTCATATGGTATTTCTATTTTTTTAAAGATTTATTTATTTATTCATTCATTAATTCATTTGAGAGAGAGAGAGAGCACATGCATGAGCAGGGGAGGGGCAGAGGGAGATGGAGAAGCAGGCTCTCCACTGAGCAGGGAGCCTGATGCCGGGCTCCAACCCAGGACCCTGGGATCATGACCTGAGCCAAAGGCAGGTGCCCAACTGACTGAGCCATCCAGGTACCCCACTATTTTTAATTTTTTTAAACATTTATTTACTTATTTGAGAGAGAGAAAGCAAGATTGAGTGCATGAGCAGGGGGAGGGGCGGAGGGAGAGAGAGAGAGAAGCAGACTCCCTGCTGAGCACAGAGCCCCACCACATAGGACTCAATCCCATGACCCTGAGACCATGACCTGAGCTGTCATTTAGAAAAATGTCTATTCAAGTCCTTTATGCATTTTTCAATCAGGTTGTTTGATTTTTTTGTTGTTGAATTGTAGTTCTTTACATATTCTGGATGCTAACCCCTTATCAGATAAATGATTTGCAAATATTTTCTCCCACTCCATAGGTTGCCTTTTGTTCTATTGATTATGCCCTTTGATCCACAAAAGTTTCTAAGTTTGATGTAGTACCTTTGTCTATTTTTGCTTTTGTTGCCTCTGAGGCTGATAGGAATTTGATAGGGATTGTGTTGAATCTATAAATTATTTTTAGGTAGTATTACCATGTTAACATTATCAAGTCTTCCAATCCATGAAAATAGGATGTCTTTCCATTTTTTTTTAGATCTTTAATTTCTTCCAGCAGTGTTTTGTCATTTCTAGCATACAAGTCTTATATCTCCTTGGTTAAATTTATTCCCACATATCTTATTCATTTGATGCTATTTAAAATGCCCCAAAAATAATAAAATAAATTGTTTTCTTAATTTTATGTTTGGATTGTTCATTTTTACAACTGATTTTTGCATTGATTTTTTAATCCTGCAACTTTGAATTTTTTAGCTTAATAATTTTTTGTGTGTGGATTCTTAAAATGTATGTGGGTGTGTGTATTTTTTTCATGTCATTTGAGACTAGAGATAATTTTACTTCTTCCTTTTCCAATTGGATGCCTTTTATTTCTTTTTCTGTCCAGTTGCTCTGGATATCTCATTGTGATTCCACTACAATGTTGAATAGAAGTAGCAGAGTGAAAGTGGGCATCTTTGTCTTGTTAATGGCTTAGGGGTAAAGTTTTCAGTCTTTCACAATTGTATGATGATAGCTGTGGGCTTTTCATAAATTCCATATTAAGGATGTTCTTACTGCTTGTTTCTTGCCCTGCATTTCTGCCTGGTCAGCCTTTTGAGTTCTGTTCAGGTGGAAACTTTCTCCTTTCTGTTCCTTTTGTTACATATCTGTCACATATTTCCTATTTCTTTGGAGTACCCATAAAGAGAACCCTGACTTTTTGTTTTCAGGCTTCTTCAGGGTGAATGAAACAGGCTCATTAACACCTAATCTGTAGACTTTGATCAGCACACGCTAAGCAGTGGTGGTGTGGGTAGGGAAAAACAATTGAGTTTATGTTCTTTTAGTGGTCCATACTAGTTGTTGGCCCCCTATTATATGCCAAACAGTATTTAATGCTGGTATACAAAAATAAATAACTAGGTCCTGCCATGGTAGAGCACACATGATGAAATATGCAAAACACAAAGGGAAACAGTGGAGATACGGCATAATTCTGTCTGGAAGTACCAGCACAAGTTTCCCAGAGGAAGAAGCATTTAAGAATGAGTTAGAATTGGCCCAGTAGAGACATAAGAGAAGAATTACAGGTAGAGGGGCAATGTGAGAGAAGGCAGGCAAATTCCAGAGGTAGAGAAACAGAGCAGGAGACATCCAAGGAGAAGACCTTTGAGGACATTTGGCCCTCTGTGTATGGCTCCCTATCACTGACTACTGAAGTCTTTGCATGGCTTGTATATCAACAAAGGACTCCGAACTACAAGGGATAGGAACAACCTGGGAGAGACAAGATTTTCATGGATCTGAGTATCTGCTCAACTTTGTGAAAACCCTATCTCTCTCATGAGCCAGCCAATTCCTCTTATCATGGAGACCCTCCTTAACTCAGGAGCTCTTGTTTCCAGGACAGGCAAGAATCAGATGCCTGGTAAAATTTATCCAGCAGACATTTGAGTACCAACTGTGTGCTGGGTTTATACTGGGCTCTTTGTATATAATGGTGAATAAGTTAGATGTGGTCCCTGCTCTTAGGGAGTATATAATCTGCAGTGTACAGCCCACTGTGGGGAAGACAAGTAAACAGTTAAAATACAATGAATAAATGTTCTCTGTGGTGGGAGGACAAAGGAGGCAGAGGCTATCTCCATACCTTGTCTCTTGCCTTCCGGGGTTCTGAATGGTAGCATTTTCCATCTGGGCTCTTTAGTTCTGTATTCCTTCTCTTTTTAGTCCCGTTTATCTTATTCTCATTCTTTTAATCAGCCTCAAAGGTTTCTGATGTAAGGACACATGGATGGGTTTGAGAGGGTCCCTGGATATCTTGAAATGGTATGCAAAATTTTGTATATGTGTATATTTTTCATATATTTCAACAGATCCTTCAAATCTTCATTGTCTAATACTAGCCACATGTGCTATTTAAATTTAAATTAATTAAATAAAATGTAATATGCAGTTATTCCATTGCACTAGCCACATATCCAGTATTCAAAGCCATTTGGTCTAGTGGCTACCATATTGGGCAGCACAGATAGAGAACGTTTCCATTCATTGCGCAAGGTTCTCTTGAACAGCATTGCTTCAACGAGCCTTTATTGTAAACAAGAGTTCCTGACTACAATGATTCCACTAATCCGCAGACACTTAAAAAACAGAGGTTGTGTGTGTGTGTCCACGCACATGCATGTGTTCTTCCATCTTGCACATACTAGTCAAATAATTGGTCTCTGTGTCAGTCAAATGCTGGGCTAGGTGCTAGACTATTTATATAGAACCTCTAAAAAAGGTAATGCCCTAAGGAAGCTCAGGTTGAATCCAGTTGATCTTTTCTATAGTTTTTTCCCTTGTAAAATGATATCCTTTTTAGAAATTTAATTCTTACTATAGCCCTCCTATCCTTACTCCTACTCTGGAGGTAACCATATTGATAATTAAGTGGTTTTCTTCCTGTTTTCTATTCATAGATGCACAAATGTTTATGTATTTTTTTAAATAAAAATGGGATCATGCCATACAAATTGTTCTGCAATGTGCTTTTCTGTACGACTTTTTTAAGATTTTACTTATTTGTCAGAGAGAGAGAGCATAAGCAGGGGGAGCGGCAGGCAGAGGGAGAAGCAGGCTCCCCACTGAGCAAAGAGCCCAATGCGGGACTTGATCCCAGGACCCAGAGATCATGACCTGAGCCAAAGCCTGACACTTAACTGACTGAGCCACCCAGGTGTTCTTGTAGGACATTCTTTTTTTTAACAGCTTCATTGTGTCACATTGTGTGACGACACTATAATTTAATCCATCCCCTATTGATGGAATTTTAGGTGTTTGCAGTTTTTCGTGATTACAAACTGTAGTGAACACTCTTAGATCTGTTTGCACTCATATCAGTGTTTCTGTAGAATAAATTTTTAGTGTAATTATGAGGTTGATAGCTTTAAATATTTATTGATAGGTAATACCACACTGCCCTCCAAAAAGATTATAACAATTTACATTCCTTCCAGTAAGTAGTGTGAGAGGCAGAAGCAGGTGAATGTCGTGACTGAAACAGCTGGTCAGGCAGCTGCATTTTCAAGGTTGGCTTTAGTTCCAACTGTGGATTGGAACCATGGGTTTCCTGGAATGTCTGCATCTCTCAGTGGATGACCTAGATTTGCTTGGCTCAGTCTTTTCTCCCAAAGAGAAAATGGGCTCATTTCATAGTCTCTTTGGTCTTTGAATCACTGGTACTCAGGACTGCGGAACCAGCCGGTTCAGTTGGAGGAGCATGCAACTCTTGATATTTGGATCACTGGTACTCAGGACTCAGAACTTTGGTCTTTGGATCACAGGTACTCAGAACTGAGGACACAGGATGATTGAAAACCAAAGATGGAAGCAGAGCAGCTAAGGAATATGACCAGGTTTTAGATGGATAAGTTACTGCAGTCAGAGGTATCATCACTAATGCACTCATTCTGCTTAGAACACTTGCTTTGTGCAAGGTAAGCAATATAGTCTTTGATTATGAGTATTGTTTGCTTTCCCCCCCAATTCCTCTGTGTACTCTCTTCCTGTAACTTTCGTTTGAAGCTTGTCCAAGTTTTCAAAACTGCAACATTTTTATCAGCCATTAACCACACCAAACTGTAAGAATTGCCTAGTAAAGTTGGACATGTAATTAATGATTTGGCTCTATTCCATTACCGGTAGCTGGAAGGACAACTAGAGAGTCACCTGTACACATACCGCGGGAGACATGTATGGGAACATTCACAGTAGCGTTCTTGCAATAGCAAAAAACAAGAGACAACCAAAATATCCATCCATAAGAGAATGGATATCCAACTGTGTCTTCAGACAATTGTATATTAAGCAGCAGTGAAAATGAATGAATTATATGGATAAAGTAGTGTTGAATGAAAGAAATCACAGATGAATAAATATAATATGAATCCATTTATATAAAATTTAAAAAGGAGGTAAGATTGAACATTTTTAGAGATATATATACATGTATATTTGGTTAAGAAAAGCAAGAGAACGGAGGCATCTGGCTGGTTTAGTTGGAGGAACATGCAACTCTTGATGTTGGGGTCATGAGTTCAAGCCCTACGTGGAGTGTAGAGATTACTTAAATAAATAAAAAACTTTAAAATAAAAAAAAGCAGGAGGATGATTAACACCAAATTGAGTAGTTATCTCTGGTGGGAGGATGGCAGCAGGGAGGGGCACATGGGAAGCTTCAAAGGTGTTTCTTAAGCTGGGTCATGTTTACATGGCATAGGTTTTATTATTGTTCCTTTAAATTGTACACAGGATAGGGGCGCCTGGGTGGCTCAGTCGTTAAGTGTCTGCCTTCGGCTCAGGTCCTGATCTCAGGGTCCTGATCTCAGGGTCCTGATCTCAGGGTCCTGGGATCGAGCCCTGCATCGGGCTCCTCGCTCCGCGGGAAGCCTGCTTCTCCCTCTCCCGCTCCCCCTGCTTGTGTTCCCTCTCTCGCTGTATCTCTCTGTTAAATAAATAAATCTTAAAAAAAAAATTGTACACAGGATATATTACATATACATTGTATCATTGTATAATATTTTTCAAGATAAAAAATTTAAGTAAAAAATGTTGAAAGACTTCTCTCTGTTTAACCTTTGGTTATCTCTGAAATAGTGACTCTCCTCTTTTAGTCACCCCACGACATAACTCCTAAGGTCTCTTTGACCTCCGTGTAGCTGGTGGTACGACTGCCAAGTGCTTGGGCCACAGATCACTTTCACCAGGGATAGAGAGCATCATATATCTGGTATTTGGGGGAGTATAATGATAAGCAATATATAATAATTTGTGAAAGTGGCCACTTTAATATGCCTTAGCAGATCCAAACACTGCTCTTTATCATAAAAGAACAGGGATCTAAATGCAGTTTATGGCTTTGGTGTTCTAGATCTGGCATGCTTTCAGACATAGAGAGCTCTGTGCCTTGCCATTTCCTAACACTTAATATCATGGCATCTAGACACAGATTTTTTTTTTTTAAGATTTTATTTATTTGAGAGAAACTGCATGAGTGGGAGGGGCAGAGGAGAGGGAGAAAGAGAGAATCTCAAGCAGACTCCACGCTGAGCATGGAGCCCGACACAGGGCTCAATGTGGGGCTTGATCCCAGGACCCTGAGATCATGATCTGAGCCAAACCAAGTTGGACACTTAACTGACTAAGCCACCCAGGCACCCCTTGACAGATTTTTGAAAATACTTCAGTATTCAAGTAAATAATAAATGATACATTTTTTTTCAGGTTATTTTTCCTGTAAACTTTACAACATTCTAAATGTTGAAGTTAAGGTAGGTTAAGAATTGTAAAAAAAAAAAAATAGCTTTATATCCTATCCTAAATGCTATATTTCCCAGAATCAAAACTGAGGCAAAATTGTAAGAATTAAGAATTTTACAAGCCAAGGAATGCCAAGAATTGTCAGCAAACTACCAGAAGTTAGGAAAATGTTGTGGAACAGATTCACCCTAACAGGCCTCAGAAGGACAAACCATGTTGACACCTTGATCTCAGACTTCTAGTCTCCAGAACTACGAGACAATTCTGTAATTTAGCCCATGATGCTAAAATAAGGGCTGCCTCTGTTATTTGCTATGTTATACCAAAAATGACTGCGGGCAGTCATCGAAAGGCGAGTTTATTGGCAGTGATCCTTTCAGTGAGTACACAGAAACCATTGTCCAGGACCTATTTCAACTTTTCTTTTTTTTTTTAAGATCTTATTTTTAAGTTATCTATACACACAACCTGGGGTTCAAACCCACAACCTCAAGATCAAGAGTCACATGTTCCACTGACTGAGCCAGCCAGGCTCCCCTCAAATTTTTTTTTTAAAGATTCATTTATTTATTTGAGAGAGAGAGAGTGGTGTGTGTGTGTCGGGGGGGCAGATGGAGACAGCAAGAATCTCAAGCCGACTTCCTGCTGAGTGCAGAGCTGATGCGGGGCTTGATCTCATGACCCTCATCATGACCTGAGCCAAAACCAAGAGTTGGGTGCTCAACCAAAGCACCTAGGCACCCCACCCCTCAACTTTTTAAAAGCTAGAAAAAAAATTTTTTTTCACATGTCGAGCTCTGTGTCATTCAAGAATTTAAAAATCAGAATTCTAAATCCATAGCTATATAGCAACAGGAAGTTGATAATTGAGATGACTTGGTCTCTCTTAATAGTCCATTTTAGTCATTTGCATGCTGTCATAATTCAGAACAAATGCAGCCTTCATCTGTCCATCAGTAACACTTCTAAGTATTTACTAAAGGAATCAGTAAATACAAATCAAAACATTTAGGTAAGAATTTCAAGAAAGTAAAAATCCTTGAGGAAGCTGAAGGAGGAAAAAGTGCTCAGAGTTAATGACTCAAAGAGAAATATAAAACACTTACTGCCCTATAGTATCACAATCAAACAAAATTATTGCTTCTGTTTCTAATTCCATGGAATCATTGGTCACATCCTCAGGTCTTGCCTTCATCCATTAACTTCACCCTTTTGGAGTTGGGTTTGGCCCAGTTTTACTACTTTCTGGAAGATTTCAAATGCAAATTTTGGAGTTTAGAAATCTGGGGCATTGCTCCTCCTCAACGTGATGAGAAGGAAAGATGTAACCGGTTGTTGTTTGCTAACTATCCAGAGCTACCTCAGCAGAAGACACAAAACAAGGGGATATAGCAAGTGTTACTCCCCAGTTCCCTTAATCTATTAGCATTTATTCATGTTGTCTTTCCTAAGCAACGTTACTCTAAACTGGATTTCAGTTTTTGCTCTACTGATCTTCAATATGAAAACATTTAGTTTTCAACTCAGTAGGCATCCCCAGAAGCTGTAACCACAAAGGGGATGCTTTCGTGTGATAGCATGCAGCTCAGGGAATGATCTGAGCAAAGAAAAATAATTTCCAGTTGGTGTTGCAGGCACAAAGAATAACTGGATTCACTCTTGAACTTCTTCAGGCCTTGTCATGACTGTCTTCCCAGAAATGGTTCTCCAGTGAGACCATACTTCCTAATGGTAGGAACAGACTGAACTCCTGTCGTTGCCTGCCTCTCAAAACCAATCTTTTTTTTTTTTAAGAGATTTTTGTTTTGTTTTGTTTTTAAGATTTTATTTATTTATTTTAGAGAGAGAGAGAGCATGAGAGGGGGTAGGGTCAGATGGAGAAGCAGACTCCCCGCTGAGCAGGGAGCCTGATGCGGGACTTGATCATACCTGAGCCGAAGGCAGTCGCTTAACTAACTGAGCCACCCAGGTGCCCTCAAAACCAATCTTTGCAAGCTTTGCAGCCCAAGGTCTGGTTTTTCATGCAAGAATTAAGAAACAAACTGGGGGCATACCAAAACAAAACAAAAAACCCAAAACCAAAACCAAATTCTTTGGATTTCAATTCTTCCTTCAAAGCTATGTCCTAGAAGGGCTGCTGACCATCACCAGTTAAACACTGAATCATTCTTCCCAGAGCACCTCATTCTCCGAGGACAGTGGGTCTTCCTGAAGCTGGACATGGAGAATGAAGGCCCATTCCTAGGCCCCGAAGAAGTAGGTTGGAATACCTTGGTAACACCTTTGACTGCGCAATGATTTTTTTCTCTCGTGGTCTTTCAGAGGGTGAGGAGCCCTGCAAAAGTTCAGGATAGGCCTTGTGAAGAAGAACCTTGGTGTTGATGGGGAATGGTTTCCCTGAACTGTGGTTTGTTGACAAATTTCAGGGAGTAATAGAGATCTTTCCAAAGGTAGCAGCCATTCCTCTAGAAGTACCTTGTCCAAGTCTTGCAGTTGCAGCTGCGCCAGTAGATGGCGCCTCTAACTCTTACTGCCTTATTACAAATGTATTTTTCCATTACTAATCCAAGGTCCCCCCCAGCCCACTCTGAGTTTTTAAATAATCTGGCATGTTGTTGATTCTTTTGATTCTCTTAGAAAAAGTTACAAGTGAGCACAGTTCTTACAGGTGAAGAGATTATAGAAATGCAAAATACTGGAACTGTCATAGCAAGTATTACTGAAATTTCATATGAAAGAAATCATGAATGAACTAAGCATGAAAATAGGTAAAGAGCTGAAGAACAGAAAAGTGAGCTTCCACTCACAAGTCTGTTGTTTTTTTTTTTTTCCCCTCTAGACACTTCCAGTGCTTTGTATTTTCAGAATTTCTACGGCTGAAGATGTTCCTTTGGGAAAGTAATCCACTCACTTTTATTTGTACAGACTAGATACATTGATAGATCTTATCAGTTTTCCATAGGAAATCGTCACTGCAAGAAGCAGGCATAACTTAGAGAAGTGATGCAGTCTTGCCTGTCTTTAGAGAGGTAGCAGTCCCAATAGGCCATTTATTTAAGTTTTTTTAAAGATTTTATTTATTTATTTTTTAAAGATTTTATTCATTTATTTGAACACAAGCAGGGGGAGTAGGAGAGGGAGAAGCAGGCTTCCCATGGAGCAGGGAGCCCGATGCGGGGCTCGATCCGAGACCTTGGGATCATGACCTGAGCAGAAGGCAGATGCTTAACGACTGAGCCACCCTGATAGGGCATTTAAATACTGTCTGGCAAATGCTGGGGGAAACCCAGGAGTAACCAGGAGGAGTGTAAAGGTCCAGAAGCAAGAGAAAGTACAGGGACTAAGTTACAGGGAATCTAAGACAGGGCTGCGGGTTGCAGGGCAAAGGGAGACTTGTTGATGGGGATGATATCTAAGCTAAGATCTAAAGGAGGAGCAGGAACCAAGCAGGCAGAGGTGAATGGGAAGGAGGTACGGGGGAGCAGAAACATGTTCCAGGGAGAGGAGTAGGAATAGCATAGGTCTTGGGCATAGAGAGTAAATCTGAGTTCAGAACAAGTTAAGATCAGTGTGTTCAGGGCACTTTAGAAAAGTCTCAGAGGTTCTTTACTTTTTTTCTGACATAGACCCCTTTGGCAGTCTGGTGAAGTCACTGGGTCCCTTCTCAGAATGTTGTTTTTAAATGCATAAAATTAAGTTTGTTGGAATACAAAGGCAACAATTATGTTGGAATACAGTTATCGAAATATTTTTAATATCTGTGATATAATAATATAATACTGTATGTACTTCTTTAGGAATGCGTAACTTAATGGCAGGTCTAATAATTTATTTGAAATAGTGATCAGCAGGTAATGGGATATAAAAATATGTGATTTCTCTTGGTAACAAAATTACAGTTAAGGTTAATATTACTATAGTTCATTGCTTACCTTTACTGAAGGCAGTACTTTCAATGATAGATTAGTGAAAATAAAGATGCACTTTTTCCTCCAACCAAATAACCAATTGAATTCTTATGAATGTGGACTCTAATGGACTCCTTATGAATGTGTGGAACCGGGATAGAAACCCTTCTTAAGAGCAGGTGGCAAATGGATTGGAGAGCAAGGCTGAAGACAGGTGCTGGGGCGACCCAAAGCTCTCAACACAGGCATCAATATCCCCAAGGGATTTGGATTTACCTGGGGAGGAACCAGTGACAGCAGTGGGCCAACTGCCTACTCTCCGGGCGGCAAACCTTGCTGAAGCACCAGCCAGGTGCCAGGTATGCAGTGTGCACAGCCTCATGGGAGAGAGAACAGGTAAATCATTTCTGCAAGGGATTAACGAACACTAAATACTAATCTCCAGCACGGTATTGAATGGAGGTTAAGACCCAACAGAGTTCGACAGACTTGGATTACACTGCCCTTTCTTACATAGTTATAGAAGCTGTATAACCTAGGACAAGTTTATCTTCCAGTGTCCTCATCTGTAAAAAGGAGTAATAAAAATGTCTATCATGATCATAGGGTTATGACGAGTTAAAGTGATGTAATTCATTGTGGTGCCTGTAGATAATAAATACTGGATAAATAAAGGTTAATATGAGTTGAATGAATGTGCCTGATGACCTTTGAAGAGGAGAACCCCTCTCTTCTATTTCTGTCCCCTGTGTCTCCCTCTCTGTTTAAATCTAAGAACAGGTTTAACACTTTCTTCCGTGGTAAGGTAGCCATGTTTCAGGTCTTCAGTCTCTGGCTTCTAGATACTAAGTTTCTGCATGTTGTCAACATCTTTTTAATGTTTCCCAATGTATACTTTTCTTGAGCACATGCAGCCCGCTGGGGTCTGGAAGAGAATCTTGAACACTGTGTCTTAAAGTAGCTTTTGCAGTGATAACCTGGTATGTCATAGTAAGGAGAGGTATTAAAAACTCCGCGGTAAGGGGTTTATGGTAACTGAAGTCCCTCACTCAGAAGCTAAGTTAATTTAACATGGAATTTTTTGCACTGTTGTTTACTTCATATAAAAAGATAATAAATGAAGCACACACGTCTTCTGGGATGTTTCTTTCCCTCTTGTTTATCTGTGACGTTAGAATGCTCCAAAAGCTGTCTTTCAAATACCTCAAACCAGACATTGATGCTCCCAGAGTAAATCGAGTAGTAAACCGTAACTGGAATAATCAACTGTTTTCACTCGCAAATAAATTTACATTCATCTGAGGCAAAAAGCCACAGCCGACGAGGATGGGATTCGAACCCACGCGTGCAGAGCACAATGGATTAGCAGTCCATCGCCTTAACCACTCGGCCACCTCGTCCGCGAAGCTTAGTCTTTCCTGGTAGCTATAGGGAGTAATACTAGGGGGATGTGACGCAATGTTATGGAAGCCGCCATTTTGTACGGAAACAAAGATCTGATCATTTTTACAGCAAGTAATCAAAAGAAGATGGCTGCTCCCACGATGTGAAGGATCTGCAATGGAGCGGGACAAAGGAAAATTCGGCGGAAAATAAGATAGCCTTTAAGGAAATAAAATTGATATACAGACTGGGAAGGAAGTTTGATTAAAGGAGTCAGGAAGGGGGTTGCTCCGGAGCATAAGGGGCGGAGCCGACGCGTAGAGCGGCTTTGCGCATGTGTAACAGCTCGGCGGTTAGATTTGAATACTTCACTGAAGTAGTCTGGGCGTTGTGAGGTTAGTCGGTGGGCGGCGGCGGGCTCGCTCTCTGAGGAGCGCGCGGACCCCAAACAAATCTGAGGACCATTTGTCAAGCAGCTGGACTGCGGTGGGTAAAGAGAATGACCCTTTCGTTCTAGGCTTCCGGGGCGGTGGGCATTAGGGTTTTTCTGGGCGCTCTGAAGGCTCGGTGGTGGGTCGTGGGGACGCTCCCTCCGCCAGGCGGTCTCCGAAACGCTGGGCCCAGAGTAGAAGTTTCTGCCGGTTTGCGGGGCTCTTTGCCCACCTGAGCCTACGCTTTGTGCGCCTTCCTCTTCCCTCGCACTTCTCCCTCCACACCTGAGCCCCTCGGGCCTGCTCGGATTGCCGGTCCGCGGCGCCCCGCCATCTTCTGTCAGGGCTCCGGGACTGTGCCTCGCACCCCTTCCCTAGGGGACTCCCGGCGGTTTGTATTTCCGACTCGGTCTTTTTGTAGCTATAAGTGAAGTGACAGCGTTGAGTGGTTTTAAGCGCTCGGCTGGTCGCAGTTTATTTACTGGCAGCACTAAACAGACATTCGGTTTCCTGCAGTTGCAATAACATTAACAGATAAAGCCAGTATTAGTAAGCCACAAACGAGTTTTGAAAATATCTCCCTGTGTCCATTAGTAGCTCGGAGCTTATTAAAGCCCCTTTTTCTTGCTGCTTATCTCAGTACTGAGTTTAAGGGAAAAAATTCTCAAATATTGCCGATTGGAATTTTAGAGATAAGTTTGTAGAGATATGACGGAGAAAACCAGAGCAGAGCTTACTCTAGCTAGATATTAAGATTGAAGTTTTCACTTCACTTGAATTGGATCGGTCGAATTCCTCGGATATTTAGTGGGTTCCTTGTCTTGTGCTAGGGCCGGGAGCGAACGATTCAGAGTCCCTAATCTGGAGGGATTTTCAGTCCAAAAGAGAAAATAATTAACATTCACAAATAACTATAATACAAGACAATGTAAAGGATTATAGGACTTTGTAAGGTGGTATGGGAGCACAGAAAAAGGAGAGTTTATTTGATGCTTTTGGCCCTGGAGACTAGAGGAGGCTTTGTGGAGAAAGGGGCATTTGAGGTGGAACTTGAAGGGAAGGATGCCTTACAGAGATGAGTCAATGTAAGATTTTGCTAATTAAAGGTTGGGTTCAAAGCAGTATGATTATCTTTGACTATGTGAATGGCTGGAAATGTTTACAAGATGACAAAGAGATACAAAAATGTTTGGAGTGGTAGAATCAGTGACATGCTTGATGCTGAATAAGAGAGCATAGTAGAAGATAATCTAGGTATTGATAGTGCTGTCCAATAAAACTTCCGGTGATAACGGTAATGTTTTATATTTGCACTGTCCAGCATCGTTCACCACTAGTCACAAATGACAACTGAACACATGAAATGTGGCTATTGTGACTAAAGAACTGAATTTTAAGTTTTATTTCATTTAAATTAAATTTAAATAGCTACTGTATCAGATAGCACAGGTCTAGAGCCTGTTATCAGTGGACACAGTGGAATACATTAACCCTAGAAATTGGTAGTGAAATGCAGAAGTAGCCAGAGTCAGAAAGTAAATGTTTGAGGTTTTGCATTTCACGTGGTCACCAGCACGGTCTCTGGTATGTTCTTCTCTGTTTTTTTTGTTTTGTTTTGTTTTTTCTTTTTTGTTTTGTTTTCTACAACCCATTCAAAATGTAGAACAAAACAAAAAACACTCCTAAGGGCCCATTTGGGCCCTGTAGCTTGAAGACTTCTGGATCAGTTAGACTAGTAATTCCCAAACTTTCTTGGCTCATTGGTGCCCTTAGATCAAAAGAAATAACTAACAGTTCAAACAAAATAAATTTATGTCCTAACCGCTTAGTAGCCATTTGAAAAAAAATAATATGCATAAATTGAAAGAAAAGATAGTATTTTTATTTTATGCTTAAATAATCACAGTTATTTACTAAATGGCTGTGTGTGCCTGTTGAACACTACACAACTTCTCAAATCTTGGAATCATATAGGACACTGCCACCCTCATTTCCAGTACCACACTGATAAAAAGTACTTGCTTCATATCATAACAACTGCCAAAAATCCAGCTTTGCAATAATATATTATCAAAATGAATGTAATACAAATGGGTACTATTTTGAGCTAGTAGTTCACACAGTGCCTGACAGATGTCAAAAATTGCTGTTTCTCTCAAAAATTTAAAATAACCCAGGACACTTCCGTGAGTATGCTGTAGCACCCCTGAGTGCCAGGTGTACAGATTTAGAACCAATCAATAATTAGTTAATGTGGCAGTGACCAAGAGTTCAACTGTAACAGCATTTTACAAATGAAGTTTAACATGATGATCTGGGGTACCCTATTTCTGTTGACGGTGGAACTTATAGTTGTATAATAAATAGAATTTTTTTTTAAAAAGGAGGATTTCAATAAGCTTTGAATCTCATCACTTACTTAAATGCCAGCTGGTCTGCAGATTAGACAGGAATGATGTTCAATGACTATTTCAAACAGTGAAGATGTTTAGGTGATCCTGATTTGACAGTATTTAATATTTTTATCTGTGAATTTTGAATACGTCACTGAATTTGAAAATATTCCCAAAAGGAGAAAAACTAGGCAAATGATTGAAAGGTAACTTAAAAGATTGTTTCTTAATTACTCATTCAGCAAATATTTGTTGAGCTCCTATTATTTACAAAGCATGTGCTAGGGGCACCTGGGTGGCTCAGTTGGTTAAGCGACTGCCTTTGGCTCAGGTCATGATCCTGGAGTCCCGGGATCGAGTCCCGCATCGGGCTCCCTGCTCAGCGGGGGGTCTGCTTCTCCCTCTGACCCTCATGATCTGTCTCATTCTCTCTCTCAAATAAGTAAATAAAATCTTAAAAAAAAAAAAAAACCAAAAAACAAAGCATGTGCTAGTTTCTCAGAATGTAACAGTGAGCATAAGAGACACCAGCCTTATTCACATAGAATTTACTCTTGGGGCACAGGTAGTTTGGGGAAATACTAGGAATAATTGATTTACATAACAGACTTTTAAATTGCAGTTGTGGTAATGCTACAAAAGAGACATACACAGTGCTACAAAGAGTGCTTTTCTTAGCTTTTTTTGCCAAGAGAAAATAGCAAATATAAATTCAGTGGCCTGGGAAAGAGCTTTGTGTGTACAGGAATAAAAGTGCCAGTGTGGCTAGAATAGTGAGGAAGACAGTGGCATGAGATCAAGTGTGAAGTCTGAAAGGCAAGTGGAGAACCAGATCTTGGAGAGCGTTATAAGTCCTGGTGAAGAGTTTATTCTCATTACCACCGGATGCCATTGGAAGCCATTAAAGGGTTTTAAGTATGGAGTCTCTTTTTTTTTTTTTTTTAAGATTTTATTTATTTATTTGAGAGAGAGAGAGCACATGAGAGGGGGGAGGGTCGGGAGGGTCAGAGGGAGAAGCAGACTCCCTGCCGAGCAGGGAGCCTGACGTGGGACTCGATCCAGGGACTCCAGGATCATGACCCGAGCCGAAGGCAGTCGTTTAAGCAACTGAGCCACCCAGGCGTTAAGTATGGAGTCTCTTAAATGTAACTTATGTTTAAGAAGATAACTGTCTATGTAGAGAAGGGACTATGCAGGATAAGAGTGAAAGTAGGGAGACCATTGAGGTAAATATCGCAATAATTTACATGAGAGATAATAAGCTTGAAACGGTGATGGACGCACTGAAGATAGCAGTGAATGCATTTGGGATAAATATTGGAAATAGAACTACTAAGATTTGGGGATGAACAGAATTGGAAATAGGTGTCATACCTGTTTGATCTCAGAGGGAAATCTTCAAAGTTTCACCATTAAGGTAATGTTTGCTGTTGGTTTTTAAAAATTTTTTTAATTTAATTTTTTTAATTTAATTTTATTTAAATTCAATTAATTAACATACAGTGTATTATTAGTTTCAGAGGTAGAGTTCAGTGATTCATCAGTTGTATATAACACCCAGGGCTCATTATCTCATGTGCGCTACTTAATGCCTGTCACCCAGTTACCCTATCCCACCATCCTCCTCCCCTCCAGCGACCCTCAGTTTGTGTCCTATGGTTAAGAGTCTCTTGTGTTTTGTCTCCCTCTCTGATTTCGTCTTGTTTTATTTTTCCCTCCGTTCCCCTATGCTCCTCTGTTTTGTTTCTTAAATTCCACGTGAGTGAAATCATATAATTGTCTGATTGACTTATTTCACGTAGCATAATACCCTCTAGTTCCATCCACGTCATTCCAAATGGCAAGATTTTTTTTTTTTTTTGATGGCTGAGTAATATTCCAGTGTGTGTGTGTGTGTGTGTACCACATCTTCTTTATCCATTCATCTGTTGGTGGACATCTGGGCTCTTTCCATAGTTTGGCTATCATGGACATTGCTGCTATAAACTTTGGGGTGCAGGTGTCCCTTCAGATCACTACATTTGTATCTTTGGGGTAGATACCTAGTAGTGCAATTGCTGGGTTGTAGAGTAGCTCTATTTTTAACTTTTTGAGGAACCTCCATACTGTTTTTCAGAGTGGCTGTACCAGCTTGCATTCCCACCAGCAGTGTAAGAGGGTTCCCCTTTCTCCACATGCTTGCCAACATTTGTTGTTTCCTGACTTGTTAATTTTAGCCATTTTGACTGGTGTGAGGTGGTATCTCATTGTGGTTTTGATTTGTATTTCCCTGATGATGAATGATGATGATGAATGAGCATTTTTTCATGTGTCTGTTGGCCATTTGTATGTCTTCTTGGAGAAATGTCTGTTCATATCTTCTACCCATTTCTTGATGGTATTTTTTCTTTTTTGGGTATTGATTTTGATAAGTTCTTAATAGATTTTGCATACTAGCCCTTTATCTGATAAGACATTTGCAAATATCTTCTCCCATTCTGTTGGTTGTCTTTTGGTTTTGTCAACTGTTTCCTTTCCTGTGCAAGGACTTTTTATCTTGCTGAAGTCCCAATAGTTCATTTTTGCCCTTGCTTCCCTTGCCTTTGGAGACGTGTCTAGCAAGAAGTTGCTGCGGCCAAGGTCAAAGAGTTTGCTGCCTGTGTTCTCCTCTAGGATTTTGATGGATTCCTGTCTCACATTTAGGTCTTTCATCCATTTTGAGTCTATTTTTGTGTTTGGTGTAAGGAAATGATCCAGTTTCATTCTTCATGTAGCTATCCAATTTTCCCAACACCATTTGTTGAAGAGACTGTCTTTTCTCCATTGGACATTCTTTCCTGCTCTGTTGAAGATTAGTTGACCATAGAGTTGAGGGTCCATTTCTGGGTTCTCTATTCTGTTCCATTGATCTATGTGTCTGTTTTTGTGCCAGTACCATACTGTCTTGATGATGACAGCTTTGTAATAGAGCTTGAAGGCTGGAATTGTGATGCCTCCAGCTTTGCTTTTCTTTTTCAACATTCCTTTGGCTATTTTATGATTCCATACAAATTTTAGGATTATTTGTTCCAGCTCTGTGAAAAATGTTGATGGTATTTTGACAGGGATTGCACTGAATGTATAGATTGCTCTGGGTAGCATAGACATTTTCACAATATTTGTTTTTCCAATCCATGAGCATGGAACATTTTTCCGTTTCTTTGTGTTTCTCAATTTCTTTCATGAGTGTTCTATAGCTTTCAGAGTACAGATCCTTTGCCTCTTTGGTTAGGTTTATTCCTAGGTATCTCATGGTTTTTGGTGCAATTGTTTTTTTGTTGTTTTTTTTTTTAAGATTTTTTATTTATTTATTTGACAGAGAGAGACACAGTGAGAGAGGGAACACAAGCAGGGGGAGTGGGAGAGGGAGATGTAGGCTTCCCGTGGAGCAGGGAGCCCGACTCGGGGCTTGATCCCAGGACACTGGGATCATGACCTGAGCCAAAGGCAGACGCTTAACAACTGGGCACCCAGGCACCCCTTTTTGGTGCAGTTGTAAATGGGATCAATTCCTTAATTTCTCTTTCTCTGTGTCATTCTTAGTGCATGGAAATGCAACTGATTTCTGTGCATTGATTTTATATCCTGCCACGTTGCTGAATTCCTGTATGAGTTCTAGCAATTTTGGGGTGGAGTCTTTTGGGTTTTCCACATAGAGTATCATGTCATCTACAAAGAATGAGAGTTTGACTTCTTCTTCGCCGATTCGGATACCTTTTATTTCTTTATGTTGTCTGATTGCTGAGGCTAGGACAACAGTAGTGAGAGTGGACAGGCGTGTCATGTTCCTGACCTTAGGAAAAAAGCTCTCAGTTTTTCCCATTGAGAATGATACTTGCTGTGTGCTTTTTTATATGGCTTTTATGCTATTGAGATATGTTCCTTCTATTCTTACACTGTGGAGAGTTTTTTTTTTTTTAATTCTTATGTTAATCCCCATACATTACATCATTAGTTTTAGATGAAGTGTTCCATGATTCATTGTTTGTGCACAACACCCAGTGCTCCATGCAGAATGTGCCCTCCTCAATACCCACCACCAGGCTAACCCATCCTCCCACCCCTCTCCCCTCTAGAACCCTCAGTTTGTTTTTCAGAGTCCATCGTCTCTCATGGTTCGTCTACCCCTCCGATTTCCCCTGCTTCACTCTTCCCCTCCCGCTACCCTCTTCTTCTTCTTCTTTTTTTTTTTTTTTCTTAACATATATTGCATTATTTGTTTCAGAGGTACAGATCTGAGATTCAATAGTCTTGCACAATTCACAGCGCATACCAGAGCACATACCCTCCCCAGTGTCTATCACCCAGTCACCCCATCCCTCCCACCCCACCCCCCACTCCAACAACACTCAGTTTGATTCCTGCGATTAAGAATTCCTCATATCACACTGTGGAGAGTTTTAATCAAGAAAGGATGCTGTACTTTGTCAAATGCTTTTTCCGCATCTATTGAGAGTATCCTGTGGTTTTTGTCCTTTCTTTTATAAATGTGTATATCACATTGATTAATTTGTGGATGTTGAACCAACCTTGCAGCCCAGGAATAAATCCCATTTGGTTGTGGTGAATAATCCTTTTAATGTACTGTTGGATCCTATTGGCTAGTATCTTGGTGAGAATTTTGGCATCCATGCTCATCAGGCTATTGGTCTGTAATTCTCCCTTTTGGTGGGGTCTTTGTCTGGTTTTGGGATGAAGGTAATGCTGGCCTCATAGAGTTTGGAAGTTTTCCTTCCTTTTCTATTTTTTGAAGCAGCATCAGAAGAATAGGTATTAATTCCTTTTTAAATGTTTGGTAGAGGGCGCCTGGGTGGCTCAGTTGGTTAAGCGACTGCCTTCGGCTCAGGTCATGATCCTGGAGTCCCGGGATCGAGTCCCGCATCGGGCTCCCTGCTCGGCAGGGAGTCTGCTTCTCCCTCTGACCCTCCTCCCTCTCATGCTCTCTCTATCTCATTCTCTCTGTCTCAAATAAATAAAATCTTTAAAAAAAAAAAAATTTAAATGTTTGGTAGAATTCCCCTGGGAAGCCATCTGGCCCTGGCTCTTGTTTGTTGGGAGATTTTTGATTACTGCTTCAATTTCCTTGCTGGTTATGGGTCTGTTCAGGTTTTCTGTTTCTTCCTGGTTCAGTTTTGGTAGTTTATATGTCTCTAGGAATGCATCCATTTCTTCCAGATTGTTTAATTTGTTGGCATATAGTTGCTCATAATATGTTCTTATAATTGTAGTTCTTTGGTGTTAGTTGTGATCTCTCCTCTTTCATTCATGATTTATTTGGGTGCTTTCTCTTTTCTTTTTGGTAGGTCTGGCCATGGGTTTATCAGTCTTATTAATTCTTTCAATGAACCAGCTCCTAGTTTCATTGAGCTGTTCTACTGTTCTTTTGGTTTCTGTTTCATTGATTTCTACTCTAGTCTTTATTATTTCTCTTCTCCTGCTGGGTTTAGGCTTTATTTGCTGTTCTTTCTCCAGCTCGTTTAGGTGTAGGGTTAGGTTGTGTATTTGAGACCTTTCTTGTTTCTTGAGAAAGGCTTGTTGTGCTGTATACTTCCCTCTTAGGACTGCCTTTGCTGCATCCCAAAGATTTTGAACAGTTGTGTTTTCATTTTCATTTGTTTCCATGAATTTTTAAAATTTTTCTTTAATTTCCTGGTTGACCCATTCATTCTTTAGTAGGATGCTCTTTAGCCTCCATGTATGTGATGATCCCAATCTTTTGGTACCAGCTGAGATCTGATTTGTGACCCAGGATGTGATCTATTCTGGAGAATGTTCCATGTGCACTCGAGAAGAATGTGTATTTTGTTGCTTTCGGATGGAATGTTCTGAATATATCTGTGAAGTTCATCTGGACCAGTGTGTCATTCAAAGCCCTTATTTCCTTATCAATCTGCTTAGATGATCTGTCCATTGCCTCACTATTATATGTCCAGGTATTGACCTATTTTTATTGATCTTGACGGGGGTTCTCTGTGCCTCCTGGACTTGAATGCCTCTTTCCTTCCCCAGATTAGGGAAGTTCTCAGCTATGATTTGCTCCAGTATACCTTCTTCCCTCTTTCTCTTTCTTCGTCTTCTGGGATCCCAATTATTGTAATATTGTTTCGCTTTATGGTATCACTTATCTCTCGAATTCTCCCCTCGTGTTGCAGTAGTTGTTTATCTCTCTTTTTCTCAGCTTCTTTATTCTCCATTGTTTGGTCTTCTATATCACTAATTCTTTCTTCTGCCTCATTTATCCTAGCCGTTAGAGCCTCCATTTTTTATTGCTTCTCAGTAATAGCTTTTTTTATTTTGACTTGGTTAGATTTTAGTTCTTTTATTTCTCCATAAGGGATTCTCTAGTGTCTTCTATGTTTTTTTTCAAACCCAGCTAGTATCTTTATAATCGTTATTCTGAACTCTAGTTCCAACATCTTACTAATGTCCATACTGATTAGGTCCCTGGCAGCCAGTACTGCCTCTTGTTCTCTTTTTTGAGGTGTTTTTCCATCTTGTCATTCTGTCCAGAGAAAAATAGATGAACGAGAGAACAAAATAATAATATGGCAACAACAAGCCCAGAGAAATATACACTAAACAAATCAGAAGAGACCCGAAACCGGAAAAAAAGAAAAAGAAAAGAGGGGAAGAGAGAATATAATTGAATAAGTGAACAGAATAGAGCAATACATTGGATTGTGTGTATATTTTGGTCTGTTTTTTTAGAAAATTAGATCCTAAAATTGTAAATAAAGAAGAACTTATATATGTACAAAAATAAATACAATGAAAGGATAGAATATAACTGTAAAAATGGAAATTAAAAGACAAGAAAATACAAAAGAGAAAGAAGAAAACAACAACAAAAAGGAAGGGATATAAACAGACAGGTGAACAGAACAAAGCAATACACTATCTCCTGAGTGTATTTTGGTAGGATTGTTAGAGGAAACTACATCTAAAAATTGTAAAGAAAGAAAAACTTATATATACAAAAATAAAATACATTTAAAGGATATAATGTAACTGTAAAATGGAAATTAAAAAAGACTTTAACAAAACAAAAGCAAAAAAAGGAAGAAGAAAAAGAGAATATGATCAGGTGGGCAAATAGAACAGAGCCATACACTAAATTTTGGGTGTATTTTGGTCTGTTAGAAGAAATTGCATCCCAAAATTTTAAAGAAAGAAAAACTTTTATATATATACACACAATATATATATACACACACAGACACAAAATAAGATAGACACATATAAAATAAGATGAAATACAATGAAAGGATAGAATGTGACTGTAAAAATGAAAATTAAAGATTTTAAAAAGGAGTTGATAAAAAAATTGGTTGAAAAAATAAATAAAAATTTTTTTAAAAAGAAAGAAAATTTTAAAAATTAAAGTTGAAAGACTAAAGAATCATGGGGAGAAAGCCATGATTTCTATGTGCTGGAGTTTTGCAGTTCTCATTGATCGGTAAACTTGGTCTTGGCTGGATGTTCTTGCTGATATTTTGGAAGAGGGGCTTATTGAGTTGATTCTCAAGTGTCTTTGCCCCAGGCAGAATTGTACCGCCCTTGCCAGGGGCCAGGCTAAGTAATCTGCTCCTCTTTGCTCTCTCTGGCTTTTGTTCCCTGAAGGCTTTCCACGTAGCTTTAGAAGATGAAAATGAAAATGGCAGCTTTTCAGTCTCCAGCCCCAGAGCGGAAGACTCTGGGCCCCACTTCTCAGTGAGGCCTCAGAGAAAAACAATCACTCCTCTCTCCCTGGTCTCTGGCCGCACTCAGTGCTCACCTGGCCTGTGACCGAGTGTCTCTATCTCAGGCACACGACGCCGTTTTGAGACTCCAAAGCCATCAGACTCCTGTGGTGCGCTCTTGCGCCACTCCTCCCAAGGGAGGAAGGGGGATCTTCCCAGTTCTTCTGCGAGCAGGGGCCCGACTGTGCCATGGATCCTGGCTTATGGCAACCCCGAGCTGAGAGCCCACTCCTCGGCTCACTGATTGTAGCCAGCTTCCCCGCTCCAATGCCTGGGAGCTCTGCCACACTCAGGCACCCCTGGTCTTCCTGTGACCCTGAGGATCCTGAGACCACACTGCCCCAGCTAGGATTCCATCCCCACTTAGCAGCCTAAGTGACATCCCTCACCGGAGCAGATTTCTATAAGTTCCAATTTTGTGCTCCACTGCTATATCACTTGCCGGTAGCCCGTTGAGGGAGGCTCCCCGCCCCGTGGTCTACCCTCCCATATATTGCCTTGGATTCACTTCTCCGCACCGCCTACCTTGCAGAAAGTGGTCGCTTTTCTATTCGTAGAGTTGCAGCTATTTTCTTCAATCTCTGATTGAGTTCGCAGGTGTTCAGAATGATTTGATAGCTTTCTAGCTGAATTCCTGGGACGAGAGGAAATTAAGGTCTCCTACTCCTCTGCCATCTTGGACTCTCACATTCAGCTACACTCTTTCAAATGTTATTTTTAGGTCTTAAAGTTTTTTTGCTGAGTACTTATAGTTGAATTTTCATAACATAAATATGTATATTATGCACATCCAGTATATTTTGATACCTAATTGATTTCACTGTGGGGTTAAATTATTATATAATCCATAAATTCTTATAAAGTAGGCCAAATTTTTTTTGAACCATTAATGCCCTTATCATCCCAGTTAGTCACTGATTTTTATCTTGAATATGAGAATTTTCCAGAAGTATTAATTATAATGGAGTACTTTAAACTCAAAATTTCTCATGTTTTATAGCCCCATAGTGTAGCTTTTTCTTCCCTTTTTTCAGTCTTCCCCCAGAAAGTAATCCTGAAGTTACAGCTTTGCTATTAATCTCTTCATAGTTTTTAACTTCTTTTCTTTCTTTCTCACCTTTTCTAATGTTGTGTGTTTGTTACAGAAAAAGGTTTTCTTCAAAAATGGATGGGATGTCTTCAGAGGCTAATGAAGAAAAGTAAGTTCATGTAGTATAGCTAAAAATGTTAAGCTCTTTATCAGAGAAAGATACTTTTCTTTTGGGTAAGACCTATTGATAACTTCTGAAATCTTTTTCCATTCTGTTCCAGGGAAAAGAAGTAAATATTACAAAGTCATAGATCTCTTTGCCATACTTTGTGTATATATATCTAGAGTCAAAACTAAGAGGCACTTTAGAGACCACCTCCCATCCCTTCGATTTAAGGATGGGAAAATTGGGGTGCCTGGGTGGCTCAGTTGGTTAAGTGACTGCCTTCGGCTCAGGTCATGATCCTGGAGTCCCAGGATCGAGTCCCACATCAGGCTCCCTGCTCAGTAAGGAGCCTGCTTTTCCCTCTGACCCTCCCGCTTCTCATGCTCTCTCTTTATCACTCTGTCACTCTCTGAAGTAAATAAATAAAATCTTAAAAAAAAAAAAAGGATGGGAAAATTGGGGGAGCCTGGGTGGCTCAGTCGGTTGAGCGTCTGCCTTTGGCTCAGGTCATGATCCCAGGGTCCTGGAATCGAGCCCCACGTCAGGCTCCCTGCTCAGTGGGGAACTTGCTTCTCCCTCTACCTGCTGATCCCCCTGCTTGTGCTCTCTCTCTCTCTGTCAAATAAAACAGGAAATATTAAAAACATAAATAAGGATGGGAAAATTGAGGCCTAAGGAAATGGAAAGATTGGTCTAAAATTGGCATTACAAACTGTAATGGTGACCTATTCATAGTCTACAGAATTTTTCCCCCCTAAACAATGTTTTTAAATTTTGAATTAGTTGCTAAACTTTTCTCATGAAAAATCAAGTGTAGGGGCACCTGGGTGGCTCAGTCTGTTGAGCATCCAACTCTTGATTTCGGCTCAGGGCATGATCTCTGGGTCATGAGATCAAGCCCGGCGTGGAGCTCCATGCTTAGTGCAGAGTCTGCTTGAGATACTCTCTCTCCCTCTGCTCCTTCCGCTGCTTATGCAAGCTCTCTCTCTGTTTCTCTCTAAAATAAATAAAATCTTAAAAAAAAAAAAAGAAGAAGAAGAAGAAGAAGAAAGAAAAAGAAAAATTGAGTGTAGCAACACTGGGCTCATATTCTTGTGGTAACAGCTAACCTGATCAGAGTAATGACTGTGACCATTAGACCAACACCACCTATTTTCCTTGCATCTACTAAATGATCTGTTTGGCCTCCATAGGCATTTGAATTTTCCAAACCTGATTTAAAAATCACGCAGTAGTAAAAAAAAAAAAAAAAAAAAATCACACAGTAGTAAAACCAGAGCTAGAGTCTCTTGATTTATGACCCATTTATCTTAAAATTGTACCTCTGTCAACATGGTACATTATGTTGTGCTGATTGTTTTGCAGGAGATATTCTTAGAGTATACAATATGTATTTTAAAACACTGACCTTCTAAATAGTGATTTTAATGTCTTATAAATTTTGCTAAGTAAAAGTGATGCCATGTGTTAAGTGAAAGTGATGGCCAGTTTAAAAGCATGTAAAAGATGCTGTGATGATGGCTTTTGGAAATTCAGTCTTTTACCAGTGTGTCTATAAATTTTTTTTCCTTTTTCAGTGACAATATGGACAGACCTGTTAGAAGACGACATTCCTCAGTAAGAAACATTAAGTTAATAATTGTTACCTTTGGGGCGCCTGGGTGGCTCAGTCGGTTAAGCGGCTGCCTTCGGCTCAGGTCATGATCCCAGGGTTCTGGGATCGAGTCCCACGTTGGGCTCCCTGCTCAGCAGAGAGCCTGCTTCTCCCTCTCCCTCTGCCTGCCACTCTGCCTACTTGTGCTCTTTCTCTATCTTCGTTAAATAAATAAATAAAAGTCTTAAAAATTAATAATAATAATTGTTACCTTTTATTGAATGATGACTATATGTCACAGTAATTTTGACTATAACATCACCATCCCACTCCCGCTGGCTCCTATTGCTCTCTGGATACTCAAATATTTACCTGGTTACACAATTCTGTAAATATACTAAAATTTGTATTTTATGAATTTCATGGTAATTTCATGAATTGTATGCCATGTAAATTATACTTTAATAAAGTTTAAGAATATCTTTAAATAGTGTAGTAATACACAAAAAATCCAACTCAAACTGATTTAGGCACAAAATTTATTGGATTTTGAAATTGAAAAATCCAAAGATAGGGATGACTTTTGGCACAACATAACTGACCAGGGGTTCCAATAATATCACCAATATTAGGATTTTCTCTCACTTTTCTACTCTGACTGCTTCCTCTGGGTAATCTCCATTTTCAGACGGGCCCTCTCCCCATGATTACTATAGTACCTCTAGCTCTCCCAACGTCCAGTTTAACTCCTAAATGAAGAGGTGTCTATTTCCTCAAGATAAAACAAAACAAAGGACTTAGGATTGAATCATATTGGTTCGACTGTCTTGTTATGGGTCAAGTCCTCCTTCCTGAACCACTCACTGTTGATGAGAGAATATTATTTGCATATTGTTCTAGACCAGGGCTACATGTTGTGCCCTAGGGTTGGGGTGGAGCTTCACCCAAACCACAGGGGATGAGAGAAGGCAAAATAATTGAGGAAGGTGGGCAGGGAGAAGGGAATAGATGCCAGATATTTAAGCCAGCCACAAGCTACAGCACTGAAGAGTACGAATTTGAGGAGTTTTACAGGTTTTCACAAATTTTAACATCTCTACCTTTCTCCTATGGTGGAATTTGAACTGATTATTAATATTAATCCCAGATTTTCTTGAATAATTCTAATTCTTCTAGATTTTGAAGCCTCCAAGGAGTCCTCTTCAGGACCTCAGAGGTGGGAATGAAACAGTTCAGGTAAGTCTCTAATGCAAATGCTTTATAGATGACTATTTTCAGTGATAATTTTAATAGGAACTTTATTAGCTATATGAGGAGAGAACATCATAAATGATTTCTGGTTGAATGTGTACAAGTAAGCATCCAGGGGCTATCAGATTAAAATCCGAACTCTTGAGTACACTGGCACTCTTAATTTTTAAGTGCAGTTTACTTTTTCAGCCTTTCTTGCCACTCTCACACATGTATCTCACCATTGCTTACTATTCTGCAAACATGACACAAACTGTCAAGCCTGCAAGAATTTACATGAAATATCTCCTCTATTTAGATGATTAGTCCTTCATTCTTCTTTGTCCTCCCAACATTCTATTAAAAATTTTTTTTTGGAACATTCTGAAAAGTAGCAGGAATTTTATAGTGAATGCTCATATAATCATCGCTTAGATTCTTCAATTAATATTTTATCATACTTGCTTTATTGTAAGTCTATAGCCCTCATTATTTGGTAATTCCTATTTGTCCTTTAAGACACAACTTTGATATTGCTTCTCTCAGAAAATCATCCCTCAATACCTTCCATTATAATTGTTTGCTAATGTCCATTCTAAATTGAGAACTCCCTGAGGGTGGGAACTTTATCATGTGTTTTTTCAACTTATTGTGCCTGATATAGTTGAATTTCAGTACATTTTGTTGATTGATGAAATGCATATAGTTTTGGAGACCATATAATTCTGAATGCACACTCTATTCTGGCTTCCCTAATCTTTCTATTTCTCAAATGCATCAAGCTTTTTCCTGTTTCTTTTTTTTTTTTTTTTTTTTTTTTTTTTTTTTTTTTAAAGATTTTATTTATTTATTTGACAGAGAGAGATACAGCGAGAGAAGGAACACAAGCACGGGGAGTGGGAGAGGGAGAAGCAGGCTTCCCGCCGAGCAGGAAGCCCGATGTGGGGCTCGATCCCAGGACCCCGGGATCATGACCTGAGCCGAAGGCAGACGCTTAACGACTGAGCCACCCAGGCACCCAAGCTTTTTCCTGTTTCAAGGCCTCTGCACACATTCTACCTAGAATGCTTTCTCTCTACCCAACTCTTCATCTGACTAATTTTTAACTAATCCTTCAGGTCTCAAATATACTTCCTCAAAGAAATCTTCCTGATTCTTAGGCTAGATTAGTTTTGTTTTTTTTTAAACATAGTTTTCCTATATAACACTCATCACACTTTGAATTTTATATTTATATAGATCTTTTTGTTTTAATGTCTGTGTCACCATTAAAACAATAGAGTAAGGAATCATTTATTTCCTTTACCACTATTTTTCCATCAGCACAGGACCTTGTGTGTGTGTGTGTGTGTTTTAAAAATGTAATGAGGGGCGCCTGGGTGGCTCAGTTGGTTAAGCGTCTGCCTTCAGCCCAGGTCATGATCCCAGGGTCCTGGGATCGAGCTCCATATCGGGCTCCTTGTTCAGCAGGGAGCCTGCTTCTCCCTCTCCCACTCCCCCTGCTTGTGTTCCCTCTCTTGCTGTGTCTCTCTCTATCAAATAAATAAATGAAATATTAAAAAAAAAAAGAAAAGAAAAATGTAATGAATGCTGAATTAGTAAAGGACAGATTCATAGACTCAAATCTTTAAAACCAACAGGACCTCACCAGTAATCTTAAATCCAATTTCTTAGTTTTATAGAAGAAAAAAAAATGAGGTCCAAGGGGGTCAAATTTTTATCTAAGCCCACACAGCTAGTTAGTGGCAGACTTCACATCTGAGCTGTAATCTCCTAATTTCTAGCTCAGTGCTCTTTCCAATATAGCACAAAATTTTCAGCTTTTCTTTCTTTTTTTTTTTAATTTATTTTAATTTATTACTATTTTTTAATTTAAAGATTTTTATTTATTTATTTGTCAGAGAGAGAGAGAGAGCACAAGCAGGGGGAGCAGCAGAGGGAGAGGGAGAAGCAGGCTCCTCACTGAGCAAGGAGCCCGATGTGGGACTCGATCCCAGGACCCTGGGATCATGACCTGAGCCGAAGGCAGATGCTTAATGACTGAGCCACCCAGGTGTCCCTTTTTTTTTTTTTTTAGTAAGAAGTATATTAGTCTCTGTTAGTTTCAGTATGTACTGTGGTAGTATTATTGTCCATATTAAGCTCGAGGCCACTTGTAGTGTCTGCTAGGGTGTTAACAGAGAGGATGAACATTCCTGATTCTTTCTTATAGTAAGACATGCTCAGGTATTAAGAATTAACATAGTAAAAGTCTCTGTAGATTTGTTTATTTCTCTGTCATTTGCTTTTTGTATTTGGTATTTATGTGAGTAAAAAGGTTTGCTCTTGTTAAAGAAGATGAGGGAAAATAAAAATAGCATTTTAGAATGAAAAGATGCTCAGCATCACTAATCATTAGAAAAATGCAAATCAAAGCCACAGTGGGATATTACCTCATATCCATTACAATGGCTACTGTAAAATAAAAACACAACAAAAAATAACAAGTGCTGGCTAAGATGTGGAATAATTGGAAACCTGGTACACTGTTGGTAGAAATGTAAAATGTTGTAGCCACTATGGAAAACAGTATGGTGGTTCCTCAAAACATTAAAATAAAATTGCCATATGATCCAGCAATTCCACTTCTGGGTGTATACCCAAAAGAATTGAAAGCAGGGTGGAAGAGACTTACACCCCTGTCATAGCAACATTATTCACAGTAGGCAAAAGGTAGAAGCAAACCAGTGTCCATTGATAGATGAATGGATAAACAAAATGTGGTATCAATGGAATATTATTTGGCCTTAAAAAGGAAGTTCTGATACACACTACAACAAAGATGAACCTTAAGGACATTATGCTAGGTGAAATAAACCAATCACAAAAAGACAAATACGGAGCCCCTGGGTGGCTCAGTTGGTTAAGCATCTGACTCTTGGTTTCAGCTCAGGTCATGCTCTCAGGGTTGTGAGATTGAGCCCCACATCAGGTTCCACACTCAGCGTGGAGTCTGCTTGAGATTCTCTCTCTCCCTCTCCCTCTGCCCTTCCTCCTGCTCTCTCTCTCTCTCTAAAAAAAATAAATAAAAATCTGACAAAAAAAGGGGCAAATACTTTATGATTCTACTTATGAATTACCTAATCAAATTCATAGAGACCAAAAATAAAATGGTGGTGCTAGGAGATTGGATGGGGAAAGAGGACTTGTTTAATGGATATGGAGTTGCAGTTTTGCAGGATGAAAAGAGTTCAGAAATTGGTTTCACAACAATGTATACCTACTTAACACTACTGAATTGTACACTTAAAAATGGTTAAGATGTATTATGGTAAATGAAATTAACTAATCACAGAAGGACAAATACTTCATGATTCCACTTATATAAGGTATCTAAAATGGTCAAAATCATAGAAGCAGAGAGCAGAACATTGGTTGCCAGGGCCATAGAGAAGGGCAAAATGGGGGTTGCTAACAACAGGTATGAAGTTTCAGTTATGCAAGGTAAGTTCTAGAAATCTGCTACACAGCATTGTGCCTATAGTTAACAGTATTGAATTATACACTTAAAAATTTGTTGAGGGAGTAGATCTAAAGTTAAGAGTTCTGACCACTTTTAAAATAAAAATTAAAAATTTTTTAAAGATTTATTTGAGAGAGGAGGGAAGTGGCAGAGGAAGAAGGAGAGAGAGAATCTCAAGAAGACTCCATGCTGAGCTCTGCAGAGCCCAACGCAGGGCTCACTCTCATGACCCTGAGATCATGACCTGAGCTGAAACCAGGAGTTGGATGCTTAACCGACTAAGCCATCCAGGCACCCCATAAATTAAATTTTAAAAACTGGTTAAGATGCTAAATTTTGTTATGTGTATTTTACCACAGTTAAATTTTTTTCTTAAATCCTAAAAATAGTATAATAAGTTTACCGTAACAGGCCACATATCACTTGCTTTGTCCCCAGTCTTTCTTCTTCTTCTTTTTTTTTTTAAGATGTTATTTATTTATTTATTTGAGCAGGGGAGAGAGAGAGAAAGCAGGGAGAGGGACAGAGGGAGAGGGAAAAGCAGATTCCCGCCTGAGCAGGGAGCCTGAAACGGGGCTTGATCCCAGGATTCTGGGATCATGACCTGAGCTAAAGGCAGACGCTTAATCTACTGAGCCACCCAGATGCCCCTTAATTTTTCTTAATAACAATCATTCATTTAAAAGGAGAGAGAAAAAGTAAGGAACAGTAATCAACTTTGTTAAATATATGTTTGTGTTGGTATGCTTATTACCATTCACATGGAAAATCATATTCATGGGCACCTGGGTGGTTCAGTCGTTAAGTGTCTGCCTTCAGCTCAGGTCATGATCTTGGGGTCCTGGGATCGAGCCCCATGTCGGGCCCCCTGCTCAGCGGGGAGCCTGCTTCTCCCTCTCCCACTCCCCCTGCTTGTGTTCCCTCTCTCCCTGTGTCTCTCCCTGTCAAATAAATAAATAATATCTTAAAAAAAAAAAAAAAGAAAATCATGTTTCTTAAGTGCATTGAGATATTTCAGAGAAATAAATAATTACCAAAATTAATAATATCACATTAACTCAGAATAAGACTTGGTCTCTGTCTGTAGTACTTTGGAGACCTAATTCATAGTAGTTTCAGTAAGAATCATACCATATAAGAAAACAATCAACAAAACTAAAAAGCAACCTATGGAATGAGAGAAGATATTTGCAAATGACATATCAGATAAAGGGCTAGTATCCAAAATCTATAAAGAACTTAGCAAATTCAACACCCAAAAAGAAGAAATCCCATCAAGAAATGGGCAAAAGACATGAACAGACATTTCTCCAGACACATGAAAATTGCTCAACATCACTCATCCTCAGGGAAATAAAAATCAAAACCACAATGAGATACCATCTCACACCAGTCAGAATGGCTAAAATTACCACTCAGGAAACAACAGATATTGGGGAGGATGTGGAGAAAGGGGAGCCCTTTACACTGTTGATGGGAATGCAAACTAGTACAGCTACTTTTGGAAAACGGTATGGAGATTCCTCAGAAAGTTAAAAATAGAACTACTCTCTATGACCCAGCAATTGCACTACTAGCTATTTATGCAAAGGATACAAAAATAGTGTTTCAAAGGAGCACATGTACCCCAATGTTTATAGCAGCAATGTTCACAATTGTGAAAATATGGAAAGAACACAAATGTCCATCAACAGTTGAATGGATAAAGAAGATGTGGTACACATGCACGCACAAACACACTGGAATATTAGCCATCAAAAAGAGTGAAATCTTGCCATTTGCAATGATGTGGGTGGAACTAGAGGGTATTATGCTAAGCAGAATAAGTCAGTCAGAGAAAGACAAATAACATATGATTTCACTCATGTGGAATTTAAGAAAACATGAACATAGGGAAAGAAAAATAAAATAAGGTAAAAACAGTAAGAGAGGCAAAGCATAAGAGTCTCTTAACTATAGAGAACAAACTGAGGGGAAGTGGGAGGGAATGGGGTAATTGGGTGAAGGGCATTAAGGAGCACTTGAGATAATGAGCACTGGGTGTTATATGCAACTGATAATAACTAAACTCTACTCTGAAACTAATACACTCTATGTTAACTAACTTAAAAAAGAAAAAAGAATCATACTATATATTCTCTGCCCTTAGGAATCTAATGCTTTGAGAAATAAGAAAAGCTCTCGTCGAGTCAGCTTTGCAGATACTATAAAGTAAGTTGGAAGGAGGAATGATTAAAATGTTACAGGTAATGATTTTTTGTGTATCAAACCAGGTATGTTGGTAATAACTGACTTGGATAATCTGGGTTTTAATTACATAAGCATTAGAGAATTATTATTAAAAAGTTGTTATTCAGCTTTATGCTTGAGAAACATTGAAAGCATCACCTCTAAAGTCAGAAAAAAAAACCAGCTATGTCTTAGCACGGTTAATTTAACATTGTATTGAAGGTGCTAATAAAAATAGAGGAAGTGGGACTGGGGAGAAAGATGGCGGAAGAGTAGGGGACCCTATTTCAACTGGTCCCAGGAATTGAGCTGGATATCTACCAGACCACTCTGAGTGCCCACGAAACCAGCCTGAGATGTAAGAAGATCTGGATCTCTACAAGCAGAATATTGCAGGCGGTTGGTTTTGAGGTACGAAGCGGGGAGCCGTGATTCCGCGGGCAGATATCAGAGGATAAACGGCAGCAAGAGGGTTCCTGGCCATGGGGATCCTACACCACCGGTAAGTGACAGCCTCACGTGCTGGGGACCGGGCACAGACTCACAGACAGGTAGTGGCGGGGAAAGGACTTTAGGGCAGCCCCCGGGGCAGAAACCCAGAGCGGCGGGGTCGCGTGTATGTGCCTGAACTGGGAGCAGCTGGCGGTTTTAGAAGCACAAAGGGCAGAGACGGGCCCTGACCTGGAGGCAGGACTAGGAGCACTGTGGAGGGGCGCACAACCCAGGACGCTGCAGTTTATAGCAGCACGGAGAGAAATGGAGACGGTGTGGCCTGGAGAGCTCACAGAAGAACAGACTGCGATCTCTCTGCTCTGAGGCAGAGGGTTGGAAATGGTCTCGTCTGCTCTGACTCGCGGAAGAGACGTGGAAAGCCACCAGCGAAAGCCGCCAGAGAACAAAACCCCAAAGACTGATTCCCGCTGAGCCCATCCCCCACCACAGAGGGGCAGGGCAACTCCGCCCAAACAGGGTTGCCTGAGTAACAGCGCGGCAGGCCCCTCCCGCAGAAGACAGGCTGTGAAAACAAGAGGCCAGCAACCCTAAGGTCCCAAGAAAACAGGTGCATCTTGCTTGGGTTCTGGTCAATAATTTGGACTCTATACATTCCCTCAAACACCCATCAACAGAATGACTAGGAGGAGGAGCCCCCAAAACAGAAAAGACTCAGAGATTATGACTTATGCTGCAGATTTACAAATGGATGCAGATATAACCAAGATGTCGGAGATGGAATTCAGGCTAGCAATTGTGAAGACAATGGCTAGAATGGAGAAATCAATTAATGGCAATATAGT
This sequence comes from Mirounga angustirostris, assembly GCF_029215605.1. Classification (NCBI taxonomy): domain Eukaryota; kingdom Metazoa; phylum Chordata; class Mammalia; order Carnivora; family Phocidae; genus Mirounga; species Mirounga angustirostris. The sequence goes on along the minus strand of NW_026991717.1, from coordinate 62,662,819 downwards.
CTCTAAGGGCAGAAATGAAAGGTGAATTGGCAGAACTTAAAAATGCTATCAATGAGATCCAATCCAATCTAGATAATTTAACAGCTAGGGTAACTGAGGCAGAAGAGCGAATAAGCGACCTGGAAGACAATATAATAGATAAAAAGGGAAAAGAGGAGGCCAGGGAGAAACAACTCAGAATCCATGAAAATAGAATCAGAGAAATAAGTGACACCATGAAGCGTTCCAATGTCAGAATAATTGGAATCCCGGGAGAGAGAGAGAGGACTAGAAGATGTATTTGAGCAAATCGTAGCTGAGAACTTCCCTAATCTGGGGAATGAAACAAACATTCACATCCTAGAGGCAGAGAGGACCCCTCCCAATATCAAGGAAAACAGGCTAACACCCCGGCCTGTAATAGTAAAACTTGCAAATCTTAGAACCAAGGAAACCATCTTAAGGGCAGTTAGGGGGAAGATATTCCTTATGTACAGAGGGAAGAACATCAGAATAACGTCAGACCTATCCACAGAGGCCTGGCAAGCCAGAAAGGCCTGGCAAGACATATTCAGGGTACTAAATGAGAAGAACATGCAGCCATGAATACTTTATCCGGCAAGGCTTTCATTTAGAATGGATGGAGAGATGCAGAGCTTCCACAACCAGCAGAAACTGAAAGAATATGTGACCACTAAGCCGGCCCTGCAAGAAATATTAAGGGGGGTTCTATAAAAGAAGAAAGACCCCAAGAGTGATCTACAACAGAAATTTACAGGGACATTTTATAAAAACAACGTCTTCACAGGCAACATGGTGACAATTAATTCATATCTTTCAATAATCACTCTCAATGTGAATGGCCTAAATGCTCCCATAAAATGGCACAGGATTGTAGATTGGATAAAAAGACAGGACCCATCCGTATGCTGTCCACAAGAGACTTATTTTGAACCTAAAGACACATCCAGACTGAAAGTGAAGGGATGGAGATCCATCTTCCATGCCAGCGGACCTCAAAAGAAAGCTGGGGTAGCAATTCTTATATCAGACAAATTAGATTTTAAACTAAAGTCTGTAATTAGAGACACAGAAGGACACTATATCATTCTTTTTTTTTTTAACTTTTTTTTTTTAAGATTTTATTTATTTATTTGACAGAGACAGAGATTGCGAGAGCAGGAACACAAGTAGCGGGAGAGGGAGAGGGAGAAGCAGACTCTCTGCTGAGCAGGGAGCCCGATGTGGGACTCGATCCCAGGACCCTGGGATCATGACCTAAGCCGAAGGCAGACGCTTAACAACTGAGCCACCCAGGCGCCCGACACTATATCATTCTTAAAGGGTCTATCCAACAAGAAGATCTAACAATTGTAAATATCTATGCCCCCAACATGGGAGCAGCCATCTACATAGCCAACTGTTAACCAAAATAAAGAGTCATACTGATAACAATACATTAATTGTAGGAGACCTCAATACTCCACTCTCAGCAATGGACAGATCATCTAAGCAGAAAATCAACAGGGAAACAAGAGCTTTGAATGATACATTGGACCAGATGGACCTCATAGATATTTACAGAACATTCCACCCTAAAACAACAGAATACTCATTCTTCTCGAGCGCACATGGAACTTTCTCCAGAATAGACCACATACTGGGTCACAAATCAGGTCTCAACCGATACCAAAAGATTGAGATTATTCCCTGCATATTCTCAGACCACAGTGCTCTAAAACTGGAACTCAATCACAAGAAAAAATTTGGCAGAAATTCAAACACTTGGAAGCTAAAGACCACTCTGCTCAACAATGTTTGGGTCAACCAGGAAATCAAAGAAGAACTTAAACAATTCAATGGAAATCGATGAGGATGAAAACACATCGGTCCAAAACCTATGGGATACTGCAAAGGCGGTCCTAAGGGGGAAATACATAGCCATCCAAGCCTCACTGAAAAAAAATAGAAAAATCCTGAATTCACCAATTAACTCTACGCCTTAAAGAACTAGAGAAAAAGCAACAAACGATGCCTAAGCCACGCATTAGAAGAGAAATAATTAAAATTAGAGCAGAAATGAATGGATTAGAAACCAGAAACACAGTAGATCAGATCAACGAAACTAGAAGTTGGTTCTTTGAAAGAATTAATAAGATCGATAAACCACTGGCCAGACTTATCCAAAAGAAAAGAGAAAGGACCTAAATTAATAAAATTATGAATGAAAGGGGAGAGATCATGACTAACACCAAAGAAATATAAACAATTATTAGAAATTATTATCAACAACTATATGCCAATAAACTGAGCAATCTGGATGAAATGGAGGCCTTCCTGGAAACCTATAAGCTGCCAAGACTGAAACAGGAAGAAATTGACAACCTGAATAGGCCAATAACCAGTAATGAGATTGAAGCAGTGATCAAAAACCTCCCAAAAAACAAGAGTCCAGGGCCTGATGGATTCCCTGGGGAATTCTACCAAACATTCAAAGAAGAAATAATACCTATTCTACTGAAGCTGTTTCAAAAAATAGAAACAGAAGGAAAACTTCCAAACTCATTCTATGAGGCCAACATTACCTTAATCCCCAAACCAGGCAAAGACCCCATCAAAAAGGAGAATTTCAGACCGATATCCCTGATGAATATGGATTCCAAAATCCTCAACAAAATCCTAGCTAATAGGATCCAACAATACATTAAAAGGATCATCCACCACAACCAAGTGGAATTTATCCCCGGGGTGCAAGGGTGGTTCAACATTCGCAAATCAATCAATGTGATAGAACACATTAATAAGAGGAGGGAGCAGAACCATATGGTCCTCTCAATTGATGCAGAAAAAGCATTTGACAAAATACAATATCCTTTCCTGATTAAAACTCTTCAGAGTATAGGGGCGCCTGGGTGGCTCAGTTGGTTAAACAACTGCCTTCGGCTCAGGTCATGATCCCGGAGTCCTGGGATCGAGTCCCACATCGGGCTCCCGGCTCAGCAGGGAGCCTGCTTCTCCCTCTGACCCTATCCCCTCTCATGCTGTTTCTCTCTCTCTCTCTCAAATAAATAAATAAATAAAATCTTAAAAAAAAAAACAAAACTCTTCAGAGTATAGGGATAGAGGGAACATTCTTCAAGTTCATAAAATCCATCTATGAAAAACCCACAGCGAATATCATCCTCAATGGGGAAAAGCTGAGAGCCTTTCCCTTAAGATTAGGAACACGTCAAGGATGCCCACTCTCGCCACTATTTTTCAACATAGTAATAGAAGTCCTAGCAACAGCAATCAGACAACAAAAAGAAATAAAAGGTATTCAGATTGGCAAAGAAGAAGTCAAACTCTCTCTTTTCGCAGATGACATTGATACTTTTGTGGAAAACCCAAAAGACTCCACCCCCAAATTACTAGAACTCATCCAGCAATTCAGTAATGTGGCAGGATACAAAATCAATGCACAGAAATCAGTTGCTTTCTTATACACTAACAACGCAACTGTAGAAAGAGAAATTAGAGAAACGATTCCATTTACAATAGCACCAAAAACCATAAGATACCTTGGAATAAACCTAACCAAAGAGGTAAAGGATCTAACTCTAGGAACTACAAAACACTCATGAAAGAAATTGAAGAAGACACAAAAGATGGAAAAATATTCCATGCTTATGGATCGGAAGAATAAACATTGTTAAAATGTCTATGCTACCCAGAGCAATCTATACCTTCAATGCCATCCCGATCAAAATTCCAATGACATTTTTCAAAGTGCTGGAACAAACAATCCTAAAATTTGTATGGAATCAGAAAAGACCCCGCATCGCCAAGGAAATGTTGAAAAAGAAAAACAAACCTGGGGGCATCACATTGCCCGATTTCAAGCTATATTACAAAGCTGTGATCACCAAGACAGCATGGTACTGGCACAAAAACAGACACATAGAACAATGGAACAGAATAGAGAACCCAGATATGGACCCTCAACTCTATGGTCAAACAATCTTTGACAAAGCAGGAAAAAACATGCAATGGAAAAAAGACAGTCTCTTCAATAAATGGTGCTGGGAAAATTGGACAGCCACATGCAGAAGAATGAAACTCGACCATTCTCTAACACCATTCACAAAGATAAACTCAAAATGGATGAAAGACCTCAATGTGAGACAGGAATCCATCAAAATCCTAGAGGAGAACATAGGCAGTAACCTCTTTGACATCGGCCAGAGCAACTTCTTTCAAGATACATCTCCAAAAGCTAGTGAAACAAAAGCAAAAATGAACTTTTGGGACTTCATCAAGATAAAAAGCTTCTGCACAGCAAAAGAAACAGTCAGGAAAACAGAGGCAACCCACAGAATGGGAGAAGATATTTGCAAATGACACTACAGATAAAGGGCTGGTATCCAAGATCTATAAAGAACTTCTCAAACTCAACACCCAAAAAACAAATAATCAAGTCAAAAAAGTGGGCAGAAGATATGAAAAGACACTTCTCTGAAGAAGACATACAAATGGCTAACAGACACATGAAAAAGTGTTCATCATCATTAGCCATCAGGGAAATCCAAATCAAAACCACATTGAGATACCACCTTACACCAGTTAGAATGGCAAAAATGGACAGGGAAAGAAACAAATGTTGGAGAGGTTGTGAAGAAAGGGGAACCCTCTTACACTGTTGGTGGGAATGCAAGCTGGTATGGCCACTTTGGAAAACAGTATGGAGGTTCCTCAAAAATTTAAAAATAGAGCTACCCTATGACCCAGCAATTGCACTCCTGGGTATCTACCCCAAAGACACAGATGTAGTGAAAAACAGGGCCATATGCACCCCAATGTTCATAGCAGCAATGTCCGCAATAGCCAAACTGTGGAAAGAGCCGAGATGCCCTTCAACAGATGAATGGATAAAGAAGATGTGGTCCGTATATACAATGGAATATTACTCAGCCATCAGAAAGGATGAATACCCAACTTTTACATCAACATGGATGGGACTGGAGGAGATTATGCTAAGTGAAATAAGTCAAGCAGAGAAAGTCAATTATCATATGGTTTCACTTATTTGTGGAACATAAGGAATAGCATGGAGAACATTAGGAGAAGGAAGGGAAAAACTGGGGGGCAGGAATTGGAGGAAGAGATGAACCATGGGAGACTACGGACTCTGAGAAACAAACAGGGTTTTAGAAGGGAGGGGGGATTGGTTAGCCTGGTGATGGGTATTAAGGAGGGCACGTACTGCATGGAGCACTGGGTGTTATTCGAAAACAATGGATCGTGGATCACCACATCAAAAACCAATGATGTATTGTATGGTGACTAACATAACATAATAAAATTTTAAAAAATAACCAACAACAACAACAACAACAAAATAGAGGAAGTGGCGTTCTAAAGATCGGAAAGATGGGGGTATATCTATTACCTTATGCAAATTAGATGCTTGTATATTCAGAAAATATAAGAATATCAAGTGAGGTGTGCCTGGCTGGCTCAGTCGTTAAGCGTCTGCCTTTAGCTCAGGTCATGATCCCAGGGTTCTGGGATCGAGCCCCGCATCAGACTCCCTGCTCAGCAGGGAGTCTGCTTCTCCCTCTCCCACTCCCCCTGCTTGTGTTCCCTCTCTCACTGTATCTCTCTCTGTCAAATAAATAAATAAAATCTTTAAAAAAAAAATCAGTTGAAATACTGGTACAGACAATAAGTAGCAGGATACAAAAATAATATATGAAAATTGGTATATTTCCTATATATAAATAATAACCAAATAGAAGATAAATACCTTTCCCCCCCCATTGTGTTATATTTTGTTTCTATGTATTTAATAATAAAAGCATATAAAGGATAAACCATTACTGAAGGATACTAAAAAATTGTGCAAATGGAGTTATAACAATTTTCTGAATAAAAAGATACAACATCGCTAGGGGCTCCCTGCTCAGCAGGAAGCCTGCTTCCTCCTCTCCCTCTGCCCCTTACCCCTGCTCGTGCTCTCTCTCTCTCTCTCGCTTGCTCTGCTCTCTCTCTCAAATAAATAAATAAAATCTTTAAAAAAAAGAAGATTCAACATCACAAAGATGTTACTTTTCCCTAAATTAATTTATTAATTTACTTTTTTACTTTAAATTTTAAAGATTTTATTTATTTGAGAATGAACATGAGCTAGAGTGCACAAGCAGGGGGAGCAGCAGAGGGAGAGAGAGAAGCAGACTCCCCACTGAGCAGGGAGCCCAGTGCAGGGCTCTATCTCAGGACCCTGAGATCATGACCTGAGCCGAAGGCAGCTGCTTAGCCTACTGAACCACCCAGGTGCCCTTAGTTTTTTAAAGATTTATTGATTTATTTTAGAGAGAGAGTGTGTACGAGTGGGAGGAGAGGCAGAGGGAGAGGGGAAGCAGACGCCACGTGGACTGGAGAGACCAATGTAAGACTCAATCTCACAACCCTGAGATCATGACCTGAGCCAAAACGAAGAGTCAGGTGCTTAACTGACTGAGCTACCAAGGTGCCCCAATTTATTAATTTAATTCTTATATATATTGTTTTCATGATTATTTTCTTGATGTTCAGCAGTATATTTGTATTTCTTCACTGATTCAAGTGTTGTTTAATAGGGGCACCTGGGTGGCTCAGTCGTTAAGTGTCTGCCTTCGGCTCAGGTCATGATCCCAGGGTCCTGGGATCGAGCCCCGCATCGGGCTCCCTGCTCAGCGGGAAGCCTGCTTCTCCCTCTCCCACTCCCGCTGCTTGTGTTCCCTCTCTCGCTGTCTGTCTCTGTCAAATAAATAAATAAAATCTTAAAAAAAAAAAAGTTGTTTAATAGAGAATTTTAAAATAGCCAAGTGGTAAGGGTATTTTGTTGTCATTAATTTTTAGTTTTATTGCAGTCAGAGAATGTTAATCTGTATTATTTTGATTTTTATTAAAATTTTTTTAATAAAAAATGAATTTTTGTAAATGATCCATAGGTATTTAAAAAGAAGATATTTTGTATTTTAGGGTGTAGAGTTTGATATATATCAATTATATCTACCTTATACCTTGTTATTTGGAACTTCTATAATCTTAACTTTTATTCAGTTTAATCTGCATGAATTATGAGAGGTAAATTAGTGTCCTGTTGATACTGCATCTCACTCTGTCTCTCTTTATATTTCCAGTAGTTTTTCTTTATGAATATTGATTCTGTATGTTCATTGATACATAGTCATAATTGTTATGTCTTCATTCAGAATTGTACTTTTTAGGGCACCTGCGTGGCTCAGTCAGTTAAGTGTGTGACTTTGGCTCAGGTCATGATCTTGGGGTCCTGGGATCCAGCCCTGTGTGAGCCTGCTATAGGCTCCATGCTCAGTGGGGATTCTTCTTGTCCCTCTGTGTCCTCCCCCCGACTCGTGTTCTCTCTCAAATAAATAAATAAAATATTTGAAAATAATAATAATGGGGTGCCTGGGTGGCTCAGTTGGTTGGGCAACTGCCTTCGGCTCAGGTCATGATCCTGGAGTCCCGGGATCGAGTCCCACATCGGGCTCCCTGCTCGGCAGGGAGTCTGCTTCTCCCTCTGACCCTCCCCCCTCTCATGCTTTCTCTCATTCTCTCTCTCAAATAAATAAATAAAATCTTAAAAAATAATAATAATAATGATGATGATGATGATAAATTAAAAAAATAAATAAGTAGGGGCACCTGTGTGGCTCAGTCAGTTGTGTCTGACTCTTGCTCTTGGCTCAGGTCTTGATCTCAGTCTTATGTTGTGAGTTCAAGCCCCATGTTGGGTTCCTTGCTGGGAATGGAGCCTACTAAATAAGTAAGTAAGTATAGTCCAAACTCTTTATGTTTTACCAAGAAGATTAAAGCCAGGGACGTGACATGACTTTCCTGAGATAATGTAGTTAGTGACAGAACCACAGTTGTTTAATATAGGTCTCCTGACTCCTAGTCTACTGCTTTTTCCACTTCTTCTGATAGACTTTCCCAAATACTATTAAACCTAGTCCACCCTTTCCTTTCCTGGGATATAATCTACTCATTATGCTTACTTTCCTAAAATGGCTCTTGGATATTAAAAGGAATTTCAGGTTCAAAACCAAAAAAACTGAACAGTTCTGGCTTATTACTAAATAGTCCCTAGTTTAAGTCATTTAACAGAGCATCAGCTTCCTCCTTTTTTTAGGATGGAAATAATAGTCCTTACATATCTCATATCTCATAGTATTGCATGGCCAAAATAAGATAGTGTATGTTATCACAAATAGTGTCAATTTAAGTAATATTGAACAATGTATGAGTGGTGTTTCAAAAAAATTATCTTTGTTAAATAGATTAATTGAAAAAGAATTACAGGATTCTAGATGTAGAAACATGCATAGTAAAAGCACTCTTAATAATTCCCAGCTCACTGAATTGTTAGAATTAACCTATATTTTCCATTCCCCTTGTAAAGTATACTGATATTTATAGCACAAAGAATGTTCTTTCCTGTCCATAAACTTTAGATCCTGAGAGTCGATTGGTAGGCTTACCAAGAAGTACTTGTTTATCTAGTTGAAGTTGTTGTAATTGCATAATTTAATTTAATATTACATAAACTGATGAAAATGAGTTCAAAGATAAAGATAGTTATTTCTATGAAAATTGTAATGAACAGCACCGAAAACTTTGATAAAGGTGAATTTATTTTAAAAAATTCTTTCAAGGGATGCCTGGGTGGCTCAGTCGGTTCGGCAGCTGCCTTTGGCTGGGGGCATGATTCCAGGGTCCTGGGATCGAGCCCCGCATTGGGCTCCCTGCTCGGCGGGGAGCCTGCTTCTCCCTCTCCCTCTGTCTGCTGCTCCCCTTGCTGTGCTCGCTCGCTCTCTCTCTCTCTCTGTCAAATAGATGAATAAAATCTTAAAAAAAAAAAAAATTCTGGGCACCTGGGTGGCTTAGTCGTTAAGCATATGCCTTCGGTTCAGGTCATGATCCCGGGGTCCTGAGATCGAGCTCCACATCGGGCTCCCTGCTCCACGGGAAGCCTGCTTCTCCTTCTCCCACTCCCCCTGCTTGTATTCCCTCTCTCGCTGTGTCTCCCTCTGTCAAATAAATAAATAAAATCTTAAAATAAAATAAAATAAAAATTTGGTATGGCTGAGACAACCATGGGGAAATCTTTCATGAAATCTAGGAGTCTGTGTTCATATTACTTGAAAGTTTCTTTGTCTGGACGCCTGGGTGGCTCAGTCGGTTAAGCGTCTGCCTTCAGCTCAGGTCATGATCCTGGGGTCCTGGGATCGAGTCCTGCATCAGGCTCCTTGCTCAACGGGGAGCCTGCTTCTCCCTCTGCCTGCTGCTCACCCTGCTTGTGCTCTCTCTCTCTGTGTCAAATAAATAAAATCTTTAAAAAAAAAAAAAGTTTTTTTTATTCCACTTTATAAATACACTAAAATTGTACCAGTAGATCCACACAAAAGTAAAGTCCTCAGATTGACATTCAGAGATTTGCAAATTAAAATCTACTTATGTGTTTTAATTTTTTTTTAATATTTAAGTTATGTAGGTATCAGTTAAGATTCCTTATTTTAAGGGCACCTGGGTGGCCCAGTTGGTTAAGCAACTGCCTTCGGCTCAGGTCATGATCCTGGAGTCCCGGGATTGAGTCCCGCATCGGGCTCCCTGCTCAGCGAGGAGCCTGCTTCTCCCTCTGACCCTCCCCCCTCTCATGTACTCTCTCTCATTCTCGCTCTCTCAAATAAATTTAAAAAAAAAAAAAAAATCTATTTAAAAAAAAAAAGATTCCTTATTTGAAGTGGTTTTTGTTTTTGTTTTTTGATTAATGGACCAACTACTGATCCAGCTCATATTGAATAAAAAGGCTTCTATTCTATTGTAAATGATTTGAAGAAAAGTTTTCAAGTATAGCTTTGTAGTTATAAGCTCAGGTTTTGAAGTCAGACAGATTTGGGTTTGCATTTTGGTTTTGCCACTTACTGGATATATGACCCTGGGACTTACTTAAACTTTATGACCTTCAATATCTACATCTGTAAAATAACATGATAATTGTTATAATCATTAAAAATGTATATAAAGAACAGAATGCTTGTCACACAGTATGTATGCAAATGTTCACTGCTTTTTTGTAATTGAAACTAAATTTTTTTTTTTAAGATTTTATTTATTTATTTGAAAGAGAGAGAGCAGGAGCCGGGCCAAGAGGAGCAGAGGGAGAGGGAGAAGCAGGCTCCCCACTGAGCAGGGAGCCTGATGTGGGGCTCGATCCCAGGGCCCCGGGATCATGACCCGAGCCAAAAGTAGATGCTTAACTGACTGAGCCACGCAGGTGCCCCTGTAATCGAAACTAAATTTTCTTTCTTATTAACACTAGGTTCTCAATAATGAATGATACTTAATATTAGAACAAAAATGAACTAGCCAGATTCTTTAAGTCAGTTATCAAATGCTTCTTCTCCAGAAGCTTAATCATCCCAATCAAAAGAGATCCCTTCCTCTGGAGTCCATGTCCCCTTATCTGAACTGTTAATAACAAAAGTTTATAACTGTTCCAGCTCTACTTACAGTGAAAACTACTGGAGGTCAAGGATCATATATCAGACTCTAGTATATAGCATCAAGTATATAGTGGTGCTTAATAAATGTTTTGTTGAATAGAGTGAATATTTTAGGTTATTGAGAGGGATAAAATAATGATTTTTGTCAGAGTTCATTAAAAACAGATTTTAATGTTAAATGCATTTTGGCATTTGAAATATTAATAGTACATGATGTAGCAAAGAGGAAGCTGAAATCAGTTATCTTTACCTCAAAACAGACTATAAATTAACACCATAGGGTTCTAATTGAAAATGCAGATTTTCAGGACACCTGAGTGGCTCAGTTGTTAAGCGTCTGCCTTCAGCTCAGGTCATGATCCCAGAGTCCTGGGATCAAGCCCCGCATCGAGCTCTCTGTCAGCGGGAAGCCTGCCTCTCCCTCTCCCACTTCCCCTGCTTGTGTTCCCTCTCTCGCTCTCTCTCTTTCTCTCTGTCAAATAAATGCATAAAATCTTAAAAAAAAAAAAAAATTGCAGATTTTCACAGGTGCCTGGGTGGCTCAGTGTGTTAAGCCTCAGACTCTTGGTTTCGGCTCAGGTTATGATCTCACGGCCTGAGACTGAGCCCAGCTCAGAGCCTCGAGCCACCAGGTTGGGCTCCACGCTCAGCAGGGAATCTGCTTGTCCGTCCCCAACCCCTCCTCCCTGTCTCCCCATTCCCCCCTACCCCCGCACCAGCCCGCCACTGCTCATGCCCCCACCCAGAATAAATAAATAAAATCTTTTTTTAAATTGCAGATTTTCAGTAATCTTTATTTTCTTTTCTAGAGTATTCCAGACAGAGTCTCAAATGAAAATAGTAAAGTCAGAAATTGCAGGTAAATCTGTTTTCTATTAAATTTTACTGTGGCTATCTAACCAGGTCATTGATAAAACTGTCTATCTTATTGCTTAAAAAGTATAGCTTGAGCCATGGGGTCAGAAAGTAAGATGAGTAGTTAGTAATTTATTTTTTTTAATTGTTAATGTTCGTATGCAATTTTTCTAATGCTTTATCAGTGTATCCTTGAACAAATTTAATTTTTATTTTATTTTTAGAAACAGAAGCAGGAGAAAATGTTCTGTTTATACAGTAAGTAAAGAAAATGTGATTCAAATTATATTTTAAAAGCTGTTTATTCCTATCAAATTCAGTGTTTATTTTTTAAATATTTTATTCATTTGAGAGAGAGAGAGCACAATCAGGGGGAGCGGCAGAGGGAGAGGGGGAAGCAGGCTCCCCACTGAGCAGGGAGCAGGGACCCAGGACTTCAGCTTGGGTCATGATCTCAGGGTCCTGGGATCGAGCCTCATATCCAGTTCTCAGCAGGGAGTCTGCTTGTCCTTCTCCCTCTGCCCTTCCCTCCCTCAAATAAATAGAACTTAAAAAAAAAAGAATATAGGTAAAAAGTCGCTCTTTGCTAGTGGATATAAACTGAAGAAGGCAGTTGGCAGTATCATTCAAAATTTTAAATACACATGCCCTTTGACTCAGTAATTTCATGTCTGGGAATTTATTTCAAGATACTTGTAAATGTTTAAAATGAACATATAAGGTTATTTGCTGCAGCATTTATTGTAATAGCAAAGGAGGTAAAAGATCCTAAGGATTTATCAGGGACTGGTTAAATAAATTCTAAATTTTCCATGTAATTGACTACTCTTGAGCTGGAAAAAAAGATTCTTTTTATATACTGATTCAGAAAATTCTCTAAGCTTAGGTTCCTCACAGTTAACCACCGCTGAGTGTGGAGCCCAGCATGGGGCTTGAACTCAACAACCCTGAGATCAAGACCTGGGCGGAGATCAAGAGTCAGCTGCTTAACTGACTGAGCCACTCAGGCACCCTGATAATTTTAGATGTCTTTGCAGAAACTTAAATGTATATCCAAGTGCATGTTTATCTTTAGTTTTTGTTTTTAACAAGACAAAAATGAGAATACTTAATAATATGTCTGATAACACTTTCCATGTTGTTACATATAGATATACCTCAGCCTTTCATAATTTGTTGTATGTTTGCATCAGCATTTAGTCAGCTCCCTGTTGATGGACATTTGGGTTGTTTTCTTTTATTTGCTTTTTTTTAAGGCTAAATCTCTAGATAATGAGTTGCTTTGTAGGTTGTTCTTTAAAAAAAGACAACAGCATGTATTAAGCATATTTTTATAGTATCCTTGAAATTAACAACACCTGAAGACCAATCTGAAAAGGTTCCTTTGACTGCCTTGTAATTTTTTTCTGCCAGAGTTAGATGAGTCTTTTTAAAGATGTCATTGTATTTTTCTGACAGTCACCCTATGAAAACCTTTCACCTTCCCTACTCTTTCAAATGTTATGATTCTTGATCATTGTTTGGGATATAGATTTTTAAAATACTTTTTAATTTTTAGGAATAAGAATCCAGAAGATAACTACTATGAGATTACTGGTGAGTATGACCAGAATACTTTTCTTACCACATAACTTTCTCTTCAGCCAAATTTCGGACAGAGTAATGTGTAAAAGAACTTTGGAAAAAAATGTAAAGAGCTCTGTTCTTTATACAAAATCTTCAATATGAAATTTCACAAATTTGCTATTATTTCTGCCAGACCTGCTGTTCCACTTGTTTTCTCTATTTTGGATTCCCACTCACTCATTCATTCACTCAAGTCAGAAATTGAGTCATTTTTGAACTTTTTCCTCATTCTCTATAACCATTTGTCTTCACTCTCTATTCTTTCTCTTAAATATCTTGCAAATCTTTTACCTCCTCTCTGTTCCTTCTGCCACTGTTTGAGTTCAAATCTTCATTGTTCATTATTCTTTCAGGGGCTATTGTATTTAGTTTCTTATCCCTATAATCCATTCTACATATTTCTAAATCTGATATTACCTCCCAACTTAAAATTTTTCAATGACACTTTTTTCCTTACAGGATAAAACCCACATTCTTTGGCATAGACTTTGAAGGCTCTTTAAAATTTGGCTTGACTTCTCCTACCTTATCTCTTACCCTTTATAGATATGCTCTAGCCCATGAAGAAGTATTAATAGATCCCCATGTTGACTTTTTTTCTGGGTATCCATTTCTTTCTTCTCTCTGAAGTGCCCTTCCTACTCCAAGTTGCCTATTAGTCTTCTCATTTTTCACCTAACTTAGTTTTTCACTTAGGTTAACTTCAGTGCTATTCAATGTAGCCAGTCCAGGGTGCCTGGCTGGCTCAATTGGTGGAACATGCAACTCTTGATCTCAGGGTTGTGAGTTTGAGCTCCACACTGGGTGTAGAGATTACTTAAAAATAAAATCTTAATAAAAAAAAAAAAACAGTAGCTAGCCCTCAAACTGTTAATAATCCATGACATAAACGGAACTTGCACTAGAATGTAAATCAACTATGGCAGTAAACTACTGTTTAGTTAGCTGACATTTTTTTCTTAGCAAAGCTTTCTTGATGAAAGAAATATCACATGATTTACATTGGCTGCAAGCTCCTTATTTCATCATGAATTGGTAACAAGCAGTTCACAGACTGGCACCAGACATCAAGTTGTACTGGCTTAAATGGAGCCTTTTCTGACAAAACCAAGGAGTCACTCTGTCCTGTAATGGTTTAATACCCTTTTTATTTCTGAGTCTTTTGTAGAATTTATCATATTGTATTTTAGGTATTTCCTTCTGGCTCCTTAATTAAACTGGGAACTCTGAGTCCAGAAATGTTGTCTGTTCTTTGTGCCTTAGTAGGTAGTTGACTTTTGGGGCACATAATAAGTCCTGAGTAAATATTTGTTGGATAAGTGAATGAAAGCTTGATATATAAGTAAGATTTTTAACAAAAAGCCTATAATTACTTCATATTCAATCAAGGTTGCCATAAACTCTTTAAAATGTTTCAAAGATTTTTGTGATGAGCACTGGGTGTTGTATGGAAGTGTTGAATCACTGTATTGTACATGTAAAACTAATATTACACTGTATGTTAACCAGAATTTAAATAAAAACTTTAAAAAAATGTTCTAGAGATTTGCCTTTAAACTTAAATATTATAAAAATGTATTTCCTGTTTTATTACAGCATCTTCAATCCCTTCCTTATTTCCAAAGTCCATCTAATCTTTATATTTCAATCCTAAAGTGTCCTGAGTCTAATCCTCTATTTCCATTCTCATTTTCTCTTACCCAAACAGAAATTCTCATCCTGTTTGTATCTGTACTATTACAGCAGCTCCTCACTGGTTCATCTTCTCTTAAATCTAGTTTTTTCTCCTTCTCTGGAGTTATTTTTATAAAATGCACATCTCATCATGGTAACATCTAGATTCCTTAACATAGAATAAAAGATGCTTCAAAATCTTACTCTAACATTTCAGTCTCATGAATTGGTACTCTTTACCATGTAACCTCTACTATACAGGGAATAAAAATAAAGAAGTAAAGGGGGAAAAAAGTAGTCCAAACTTTCCACCTTTAAAATCACCACATTCTAGGGGTGCCTGGGTGGCTCAGTCGTTAAGCTTCTGCCTTCTGCTCAGGTCATGATCCCAGGGTCCTGGGATCGAGCCCCGCATCGGGCTCCCTGCTTGGCGGGAAGCCTGCTTCTCCCTCTCCCACTCCCCCTGCTTGTGTTCCCTCTCTTGCTGTCTCTCTCTCTGTCAAATAAATAAATAAAATCTTTAAAATAAATAAATAAAATCACCACATTCTAAAAATATTTCAGTCACGTAGAGTATACAATAATCACAGATCTCTCTGTCCCTAAAATGGGACAATTATAAGTTGAGTTTTTTTTTTAAGATTTATTTATGGGTGCCTGGGTGGCTCAGTTGGTTAAATGTCTCACTTTGGCTCAGGTCATGGTCTCAGAGTCCTGGGATCGAGCCCCACATCAGGCTCCATGCTCAACAGAGACTGCTTCTTCCTCTCCCTCTGCCCTTCCCTTCACTCATGCTTTCTCTCAAATGAAATCTTTTTTTAAAAATAAAATATTTATTTATTTAAGAGAGAGAGAGCACACGGGGTGAAGGGCAGAGGGAGAGGTAGAGAAGCAAATTCCCCACAGTGTGCGGAGCCCAACATGGGGCTCAATCTGAAGACCCTGAGATCAGGACCCGAGCCGAAATCAAGAGTTGAAGACTTAATCCACTGAGCACCAAGGGACAATTAGAAGTCTTAATGAAATTTAATACCTAAGTCCTTACGAAGGGCTTAGTAACTGATAAAACTTCAATAAATTCTCATAAATGATCAAGAACCTAAGGAAAGAAAAATCAGGCTCTTGGTGATACATATTTTTGCCATTGACTGTAGTTTTTTCATCTTTCTCAATAGGGATGAACACATTGCTTTGTGCTCCCATTCAGACCCAGATGCAACAGAGAGAGGTATGAGTTCATGCACATGCCTTTTATTTTATTCTCCCTTGTAGTTAACACACAAAAAAATTAATGGTAATGGCATGATTTAGGGATTACTTACTAAAGAAGACCAGCGTAGACTGGAAAACTTCCTACCTTTTCAGTTAACCTAAGGACAGTTCAATCATGGCCAGTTTAAATAATAGGGAAATATATAATTATATCAGGACTTCTCAAACTATAATGGGCATATGCAGGATTTTGTTAAAAATATAGATTCTTTTTCAGTATATCTGGGGCAGGCCCTGAGATTCTACACTTCTAACAATCTCCTGATGATACTAGTGCACTAGTTCACAAAACATACTTTGAGTAGCAAGGAGTTAGACTGTTTCCTTACAAATAAAACCATTGCATTAAGATTCAAAGAGAACCCAACTTCCAAGAGTAGAGTGTACTATAAATTAGCCATCATGCTCTTAGCCCATTCTAAGTATTTTTTACTTAGAATGAGAATGACCTATCTAATATAATAATTAGAATTTTCATTATAGTTACATTTGATATTGTCAGTCTTTTTCATTTTTTAGTCATTCTAGTTGGTGTATAATTAACCTTGAACTTTTATTTGTCGAAAAACATTAAAAGCATTTACAGACTTCGAAAAAAAATGTAATAACAAATTACATGCTACATACCACACCACTGATTCAAACAAACCAGTGTATCATGAAGCCATCGTTGAGGATTATTTATATAGTACTCTATATATAGTACATATTATAAAATACCTGTCTTAAAAGTTTGCATTTGATCTGATCTCCTATATTTTGCTTTCATTATAGATTTCAATTACAGAACACAACCATGAAAGGAAACATGCAAATGACCAAACAATCATCTTTTCAGATGAAAACCAGATGGACCTAACAACAAGTCACACCATAATGATTACCAAAGGCCTTTTAGGTTGTCCTAAAAGTGAAAAGTCCACTAAGATAGATACCACATCATTTCTGGCTAACTTAAAGCTCCATACTAAGGATTCAAGAATGAAAAAAGAATTAAATTTTTCCATGGATCAAAGCACTTCTTCAGAAAAGAAAATAAATTTTAATGACTTCATAAAAAGATTGAAAATGGGAAAATCTAATGCCTCTCTAACAGGACCTGATAAAGAAAATTTCGAGATATCTATTCATCCCAAAGAATCAAATAGGGCCTCTTCTGTACATCAAATGCATGTATCTCTTAGGGTAGATGAAAATAGTAATAATATGACTAGAATCTTTAGAGAACAAGATGATGGGATGAATTTCACCCAGTGTCATACAGCCAATATTCAGACTTTGGTTCCCATATCCAGTGAGGTCAGCTTAAGGGAATTTAAAGGTGATGATATTACAATTTATGGCAATGATTTTATGGACTTGACAACTAATCACACTATACAGAATTTACCCTCATCAGATAATTTATCTAATATAGAAAATCAAACTCAGAATGTCATGATGGAGGTTATGACAGATTATGGAACTAAAGCTCCAGGAAGGAAGACAGTCTTTAAGAATAAACCAAATGCTGCTTTTCAAGACCCTTCTTTAAACCCTAATGGTGAAATACATATTACCAAAAGTCATATTACCGGGACAGAAACTCACACAGGCACACAGACTTCTAACCAAGATGCCAGAACATTGGCCATAATCCCAGAATCTATATGTTCCAGCCCAGCGACTCAAAATTATAAGACATTTTTCTATTCTAATAGTAATGATGCCATGGAACTGACCAAGTGTCTCTCAGTTATGAGAGAAGAGAAGAATTTGCTGAAGAATGATAGTAATTATTCTAAAATGTATCCCAATCTAGATGCCATCTCTCTTCTCACAGAGAAAACTATTTATTCAGGAGAGGATAGCATGGACATTACCAGGAGTCATACAGTTGCAATAGATAATCAGATTTTTAAACAAGATCAGACAAATATACAGAGAGCAGACATACCAATATCTGAAAAAGAAATGATGCTCCAAAATCTCATAACCATGTCAGAGGATGGGGAAATGAATATAAATTGTAGCTTAGTTCCTCATGTATCTAAGGGAAGATTACAGCAGAGCCTGGCAAATTCTTTATCTATTTCATTGACTGACAAAAAGACTGAAATCTTCACAGGTGAAGATATGGATTTGACTAAAAGTCACACAACTAACTTACAAAGTCAAGCTCCTGTTGCATCTTACAATCTAATATTTGAGAATACCAGTAAATTTCACTCTCACAGCAAAAGCCTTTCAGATGAATGGGAAGAAATGACCAAAAGTCATGTTGAACCATCCCAGCAGCCAAACATAATATCTAAAAACATTCCAACTGACATGTGGGGCAAAGAAAAAGATCAAGTTTTAAAGACTGCACCCTATCTTGATAAAGATTCTCCTCAGTCAGCTGATATTAATCAAGACATAGCACTGAGCCATAGTATAGTATACTCTGGTGGAAATCTTAAGAAACAAATAGCACTGGGAAATAATAGAAATACAGTTTTATGTGAGCCATCTTTGTTTCCTGCCACAGAGTCACTATTTTCATTAGAAGGACAGTCTACCATGAAAAATCATAATACTACTGTTAACAGTTACACAGAGAAACCTATATCAGGCCAGAATTCTGAACTGCCTGAGCCACTGAGGAAAAGTGTAGGCAATCCCACACCTGGCTGTTCCCATAACAAAACAATTATTTGTTCAGAGGAGGAACAAAATATGGATCTAACCAAGAGTCACACTGTTGTCATTGGATTTGGTCCTTCTGAAGTACAAGAATTGGGTAAAACTAATTTAGAAAATTCTAACAGCCAGCTAACAACAGTAGACAGACAGATAACTGTAAAAGTTGAAAAATGTAATAAAATTCCTACAGAAAAAACTGGAGCATTTATTTCTAATGATAACATAGATGTGTTAGAAGACAAAAGCATACAAAAACTTGGATTTCTGAATGAAAAGCAAGATGTCAAAATTTGTGGAAGGAAAAGTGTTGGCAGACAAAAAATTGATAAGACTATTGTATTTTCAGAAGATAATGAGAATGATATGGATATCACTAAGAGTTATACAGTGGAAATAAATCATAAAGCTTTATTACATGAACAAGATTCCCATTTGGCTGGAAATTCTAAGACTGTTTTGTATACATGTGGGCAAGATGACATGGAGGTCACTAAAAGTCACACAACTGCCTTAGACTGTAAAACTGTTTCACCAGATAAAATAACCACTAGGCCGATGGACAAAACTGTAATGTTTGTAGATAATTGCAATGAACTGGAAATGACAGAGTCCCATACTGTTTTCATTGACTACCAAGCAAAGGAGAGGACTGTGCTTACAGACAGACTTGACTTTGAACTATACAAAAGGAAAAGCCTAGAAAAGCCAAAACTGACACCTGCTTCTGCTGAGGAGAATGTTTCCTTTCCAGAGAATGGTGAAAGTGACCATTCAGCAAAAGTCAACGAGCTAACACTACTGAGGGGATGGTCTAACAATGGTCCTATAGAGAAAGCTGTAGGATTTATAGCTGCTGATAACATGGAAGTATCTAAATCAACCTTTTGGAAAAGTGATGATGTACAAAAACCAGAATTTCTGAATGAAACTATATCAGGCAAAAGTCAGAGAAGGAAAAGCCTTAGACTCAAAAATGACAAGACTGCTGCATTTTCCAAAAATGATAAAAATGATATGGATATCACCCAGAGCTATACAGTGGAAATAAACAACAAAACTGCCCTGGAAGATAGAGAGGATTCCCATTTGGTGCCTTTGGCAGGAACTTCTAAAACTGTTTTGTATATATATGGGCAAGATGACATGGAGATGACTAGAAGTTACACAACTGCCTTAGAATGTA
The DNA here is from genome assembly GCF_029215605.1 of Mirounga angustirostris. Taxonomy (NCBI): domain Eukaryota; kingdom Metazoa; phylum Chordata; class Mammalia; order Carnivora; family Phocidae; genus Mirounga; species Mirounga angustirostris. The sequence goes on along the minus strand of NW_026991717.1, from coordinate 62,643,016 downwards.
AAACTGTCTCACCAGATAAAAAAACTACCAGGCCAATAGACAAAACTCTAATGTTTGTAGATAATCATGATGATCTGGAAGTCACCAAGTCCCATACTGTTTTCATTGATTGTCAAGACACAGAGAAAAGTCTTAAAGAATGCCCTAAATCTGGAATAGCTAATGGAAAAATTTTGGGTATTTCTTTTCATAATGATGGTAGCTCTGTTCAAGAAGTCATTGAAAAACAAGCACCTGCTGTAGAAAACAAAATTGTTCTTTACACTAAGCAAAAGCATCATGTGATACCCTCTGTTCCTACTAATACATTGTCTAGGGGTCAAAGTGAGTTAGAAGTTATCAAATTCAATAGCACTGTAGATGAAGAGGTCATGGGGAAAGTTGTAGACCAGGCCTATACACTGGAAAAAGCAAAAATTGTAAGCTGTCAGTTAAATAGTACAGATAGAAGAGACATGGACTTTACAAATAGTCATGCAATTGCTGTGTGTGGATCCAGTGATAATTATTCCTGTTTACCAAATGCTGTTTCCTGTTTTGATAATTTGGAGGGGAATGTCATGTCCTTAGGTGATAAAGATGAGAAAGCCAGTAACTGTCCAGTGCAAAATGATCTTATTTATGTAAACAATTTAGCCAATGAATATTACTTGAAATCTGAGGGACTGCCTCTCTCTGCTTCTTGTTCTTTGTTAGAAAAGGAAAAAGTGACTCAAACCAATACCAAAGGACAGTCAGACTGTGTTACAACAGTGCTCAAAGATCAAGATCTGATTAAGGAGCCCCAAAATTTAATAGCTAATCAAACTTTATTATATAATCAAGATCTGGGGGAGATAACTAAACCTAATTCAAAGCAAGTATCTTTAAAGCTCCCAGAGGATCAAATGGAGGACTTTGTTGATAAGGCAGAACATAATTTAAAGATGACCTTTGTTGATGATGTTTGTGTTACTTCTCAGCCTCATCTCTCAAGCCAGCTACCTCCATTACCTCAACAAGGACAGATAATTGTGAATAAAGATGAGACTATATCATCGAATGCTGGAAATAAGAATTTAAATATTGTTATAGGAAATTCCTCTGTACCCACATGTGAAAATGAGTCCAAAATGCTCAATAATGACAAACAGTTTACTATAGCCTGTACAAAGGAGCCAAGAAAAAATATTCAGACAGCTAAATGTAATACAGATTTCCACAGTAATTCAGACTTGACTAAGCAAGTTATTCAAACTCGTGCTAATTCTAGAGAAACATCAGATCCTGCAATTGCATCTAATACTGCAAGTTTTAGTAGTGTCAGATCAAATCTGAATAATTTGAATGGAAAACCTGAAGAATTTTTAGATTTCCAAACTCCTCATATACCACCTTCTCCAGAACAATTATTTGCATTAGTAAATAAGGCACACAATCATATGAGTATAGTGCAAGCTACAGAAATACATAATATTAACACAGTGCCCAGCAATGTTGAAGATGATAGAGATGAAAAAAGTAAAATTTCTCATAATGGAGCTGAAACTAATTCTGTACCACCAGTTGTAAAAGATAAAGTGAGGAGATGTTCTTTGGGAATATTTTTGCCCAGATTGCCAAACAAGAGAAATTGTAGTGTCACTGGTATTAATGACCTGAAGCAGATTCAAGCAGAAACAACTGATTTAAATCATTTAGAAGCTCAACCAGTCTTCAGTAAGGAGTCAAGCATTGAATTTGTTGCAGCTAAACTGACCTTAAGTCCATCTCAATATATAAATGAGGAAAACCTTCCTGTATATCCTGGTGAGATTAATTCCTCAGATTCTATTACCATAGAATCTGAGGAAAAGGCTTTGATTAAGACATATCAAAAAGAGATTTCACCATCTGAAAATAAAATAAGAGAAACCTACAGTAGCCAAAAAAGAACCTGGGTACAAGATGAAGAGGATATTCAGAATGAGAAGAAAATCAGGAAAAGTGAGATTAGGTTTAGTGATACTGCACAAGATCAGGAGGTAAGCTCTGTCTTGAACTAAGGAATGTGTTTTTTAAGTTATGAGTATTGAGTTTTAATTTTAGTCTTGGATGAGCAGGAATTGATTATTTCCAGTTATAGGGCTGGAGAAATATTCCTATTTAGAATGTTAAGGAATTATTTGACTAACAGCTAGACTTAAAAACAATTTGAAGTGACAAATCATCACAAAAAGTGAAATGGGAAGTAGTACAAAAATTAATGTAATTGTGTAATTTGTCATTGTGGTTTTGCATTAGGAGAATCTCTAGGCAGGGTATATGTAGTTTGAAACGTTAAATTTAGTCTAAATATCTGAATATTTAGTCTTAAATTCAGTCTAAATATCTGCATAACAAAAAAGCCTTTTTGTTATGCAAACTGCATAAAGAAAAGCTTGCCTGAATTTTCTTGGCTAATGAGGATATGTAGAATGCCTCTTTAGTGGATGAGAGAATGCCTAGGTCAAGCCCAGTATCTCAAAGTGAAGAAGTGAGAATTTGAGTTTATGAAAGAGGTTATAGATTTTAAAAGTTGAGGGAACACTCATTTGGATAACTTGGAGAGAATAAAATCTGTCACTCAAACTGAGTTTTATAGGTAGAGAAATAAAGATTAGAAAGTATCAGAGGGGGGCGCCTGGGTGGCTCAGTCAGTTAAGAGGCTGCCTTCAGCTCAGGTCATGATCCCAGGATCGAGCCCTGCTTCTCCCTCTCCCTCTCCCTCTCCCTACTGCTTGTGTTCCCTCTCCCAAAAATAAATAAATAAAATCTTTTTTAAAAAAGTATCAGGGGCGCCTAGGTGGCTCAGTCGTTAAGCGTCTGCCTTCGGCTTGGGTCATGATCCCAGGGTCCTGGGATCAAGCCCCACATCGGGCTCCTTGCTCTGCAGGGAGCCTGCTTCTCTCTCTCCCACTCCCCCTGCTTGTGTTCCCTCTCTCGCTATGTCTCTCTCTCTGTCAAATAAATAAATAAAATCTTAAAAAATAATAATAATAATTTTAAAAAGTATCAGAGGTTCATAGAAAACAAAATTTAAACTCTAATATGTGAGTAAGCTTAGAAAAATATTTCAGTAGTTCTATAATATGAGGTCCTGAGGAAATGGTTCATCTGTGAAGCTTTGAGAATGTAGTATCAGTGATAGGAAATTTATAACTGAACGGATTATATGAAAATTAGTATTTTGTTCAGTAGATATTGAATGTCTCCTGTGTCCTGAGTACTGTTTAGGTGCTGGGAATGCATCAGCAGCAGTTTACAGAAAAAAAATCTGTTCTCATGGAGATTACATTCTAACATTTAGACAAAGGATATATTGTCCTCAAAAACATATGTAAGTAGGTAGATGAAAATGGCATTTAAGGCTTAAAGTCAAATGGTTAAAATGGTAAAAGCAAGACCATATCACTTATTTGACATCAGCCAAAGGAGTCTTAGTCATCTGGGGAAAGAAGTACTAAAACCTGGAAATGAGTTTCTTTGTTGTTCTAGCCAGAGTCATTATGAATAGCCAATATTCTATGCTGTTTTATTTCAGTGTGGTAGCCCTGACCCTGGTGGCTAGTAGTTGAATAATTGAATAGGTCAGCGTTTGGCAGCTCATAGGATCTGGCTTTAACTTAGACACATCTGAGAAACAATTTGCTTATACAGTATAATACGCAAACTGATTTCTATATATTCTTAAATAAAATTCCTTTGAACTTTAGGGGCACCTGTTTGGCTCAGTCAGAGGAGTATGCGATTCTTGATCTCAGGGTTGTGAGTTTGAGCCCCATGTTGGGTGTAGAGATTACTAAGAAAAATAAATAAACTTTTTAAAAAATTAAAATAAAATTACTTTGAACTCTAAAGGCCTAATAAGTTCTTGTTACTTATTCCAGTTTGTTACTAAGATATTTCATATAATTGTAGATAAATTTTATGTTATGAAGTAGTATTTGTTAGTGTTCAACAGTTATTGTAAGTATACAGAGTCATAACGAGGCTGATGATGTTCCTTAATTGATAATTTCAGATTTTTGATCACCATGCTGATGGGGATATAGATAAAAATACTAACAGTGTTTTGATAAAAAGCCTGAGCAGAACACCATCTAGTTGCAGCAGTTCTCTTGATTCGATCAAGGCCGATGGGACCTCTCTGGACTTCAGCAGTAAGATCTTCATAAAGACTAAATAATAGACATCATCTGCTTACTTCACTAATAATAAATGTATTCAATTCAGGAGATATTTGAAATTTATTTAAGCTTTTTGGGAGTTATACATAGTTGATAAGTAAAATAATTTTAGTTTATTTTTAATGCTTAGTTATTTTAATAAATTGAGAAGTGATAGACCATAAAGGGTAATTTCCTTAAATAAGCTTATAATTAGGGGCGCATGGGTAGCTCAGTCAGTTAAGTGTCTGCCTTTGGCCCAGGTCATGATCCCAGGGTCCTGGGATCGAGTCCCACATCGGGTTCCCCACTTGCCCGGGAGCCTGCTTCTCCCTCTGCCTACCACTTCCCCTGCTTGTGTTCTCTCTCTCTCTCTCTCACTCTATGTCAAATAAATAAAATCTTAAAAAAAGAAGCTTATAATTAGTAGAGAAATAATTGGATAGGGTCTTAAAACGGTAATATACTTTGCCCTGTAAATGACTCTTTTCCCAAAAAGATCCTAATGGATAGCTTTAAGAGCATGAACAACACATAAACCTGAATGATAATTAAAATTAAGCTTACAATTTAATTTTGACTTGTTTATCACCTGAATTTGCTTTACATCTAGCACAGCACAATAGTCAAATGGAATCACAGTTTCTTGGAGACACTATTTGTGAAGAGAGCTTGAAGGAGGTATGTTAAACTATTTCTCATTTCTAATGCAACTATATTCCCTGTTTTGTTTTCACTTTTTAAATTTTTCTTAAAAATTATTAAATATTCAACTATATATAGAATTAGGTTTTTTTGTTAAGGACCCAGCATGGTGATTGATCATATGGGGTAGAAATCACAATTAAAAGACCTGTGTTTTGTTGTTTGTTCTCAATTCTGTTGTCACTGAATAACCTTAAGAAATAATATTAGATAAAATCTGTTCATGTATAGCTTACAAATATTTGGATATTTCCACAAATATATGAAAAATACTATAAGCTATTTAGAAACAAAATGGGGTGGTTATAGTCAAAATGAGCTCACCTTGAATATTGTGCAAACTTTTTTTCCTTCCTCAGAAACTCAAAGATGGGAAAATTACAATAAAGGAGTTCTTTATACTTCTTCAGGTGCACATTTTGATACAGAAACCCCGACAGAGCAATCTCCCAGCCAAAGTAAGTGCAGTTTCTTGGCAAAATAGTTATCTCAGTTAAAATGTATTATACTTGTTTATTAAAGTGCATCAAAACCATTGTTTATTCAAAAATAGAAAAAGAATCTAAGGAAGAATATTTGCTTGCAGAAAGTTTTTCTATAGTAGGTACATTGTGGTTAGCATAAAAATTGTTTTTTGGGGGGGCACCTGGGTGGTTCATTCAGCTAATGTCTGACTCGATCTCAGCTCAGGTCTTGATCTCAGGGTTATGAGTTCAAGCTCTGTGTTGGGGCTTCAGCATGGAGCCTACTTAAAAACAAAAAAAATTGATTTTTTTTTTGTAATATCATAGACTTTGATAAGATGAAATTCTATTTTTTTCTCATTCCTTGCCATGTATTTTGTCTCTGATACTTTTTCCTGAACATATGCTTTTTCCCACTATATAAAAATCCAAATATAGCAGTTTTTAATAAACATTTTTCAAAATCAAAATTGTGTTAGATTATACAAATATTTGAATTGTACAATCAACAAACTCATTTTAAAAGAAGAAAAATTTGTCACTTAATAGGAATATGTTTTTCTCTTAAGTCTGTCGAACATTTACAAAAATTAGTTATGCCCTAGGCCACAAATATTAACAAATTGAAAAAAATGGAGATTTTATGGACAACATCATTTGATCTTAATCCAATAAAATTAGAACTAATAAAAGGACTATAACATTCTTAGCTTCTTGGAAATTGAAAAATACACTTGTACATAACTCTGAGATCAGAGAGGAAATCAAGACTGTTAAGAAAGCAAAGGAGAATATTTAATACCAAACATATGGGACATACAGCAAAAATTATACTTTGCAGGAAATTAAAAGCCTTAGATAACATTGTTATTATAGAAGAGAATCTAAAAATAAAAGAATTTTTAATGCTCACTTTAAAAAATTGGAAAATGAGAGGCGCCTGGGTGCCTCAGTCAGTTAAGCGTCTGCCTTCGGCTCAGGTTATGATCCAAGAGTCCTGGGATCGAGCCCCGCGCTGGGTTCCCTGCTCAACGGGAGGCCTGCTTCTCCCTCTCCCACTCCCCCTGCTTGTGTTCCCTCTCTTGCTGTCTCTCTCTCTGTCAAATAAATAAATAAAATCTTTAAAAAAAAAAGAAATTGGAAAATGAATAATAAAATAAAATCCATTAAAAAAGCAAGAAGGCAGAATTAATGTAAGTAAATGGTAAAGCTAATGAGACAGGAAACAAAAATTAGTAGAAAGAATAGCAAATCCAAAATCTGGTACTTTGAAAAGACAATAAAATAAGAAAACCCTTAAGAGCCTAAGTAAGAAAACAAAAGGCTAAAATATAGATGGTTAAGAAAGAAGACATGTCCAGAGATTAAAAGAATTTTTTTAACCAAATTTTTACTACCTTATTTTACATATGCCAGAAAAATTTGAATTCAAACTGGGATAGAAGTAAGGATCAGGGCTAGAGAATGGGAGTAGAAAAGATTAATCTAGGAAACTGGTATCTTTTTTCTTTCTTCTAATGAAAGGGTTCCTGATAAGTTTGAATTTTCAGGTATTGATTTTCTTAAAACAGCACATAGCCATTTTCAAACCACTATTCAATCGCGTGTGAGTGGAACATCCACTAAACATCTGTAGGAAATGGACTTTTATGTCAAAGACTTGTATTCGGATTCCAACTTGTAGCTTACTGGGTATATCAATTTCATAGAATAATCAAATTTTTCTTTGTAGAACTTTAAAATAAGCACTCTGAAACTTTTTTTTTTTTTTTAAGATTTTATTTATTTATTCATGAGAGACAGAGAGACAGAGGCAGAGGGAGAAGCAGGCTCCCCGCAGAGCAGGGAGCCCGATGCGGGACTCGATCCCAGGACCCTGGGATCAGGACCTGAGCCGAAGGCAGACGCTTAACCGACTGAGCCACCCAGGCGTCCCAGCACTCTGAAACTTCAAACAGTTCTTAAACATGGTTTTGTCTTCAAGCTACCAGTTTTGAGGGACTGATTTTCTTTTTTTTTCCAGTTTACTATAAACACACCACCTACTCCAGAAGACCTGATGTTAAGTCAGTATGTTTACCGACCCAAGATACAGATTTATAGAGAAGATTGTGAGACTCTTCGCCAAAAAATTGAAGAGTATGGAAGTTTTTATTTTTTGTGTGTGTTTTGTTGGATGGGTGGATAATCTGTGTGGTAAAGTTCTAATTAGAATAACATTGGCATAGGAAAAAGTTCATGGCATTAATTGGCAGTGTGATATGGTATGTGGAAAAGAATCAGGTTTGTAGGCAGACAGATTGAAGCTCAGTCCTGGGTACAGCACTAGCTCAGTGACTTTGTGTAAGACATTTAACCTTCATTTCAACATCCATAAATTAGGGATAATAATACCTACTCAGCAGGTAGATATGAGCAGTAAAAATAGTGTATATAAAATGTTTTCATGCTATTCATAGCAAAAAGTATGTCATACACTCAGTAAACAGTTATTAGGTTATGATATCATAAACTGATTGCAAAAGAACATCTTCAAAAGAAGATAATACCCTTTAGAAATTTATATATAGTGCCTGAAATCAAGATTGTCTTTGGGTTTATAATTTTATCACATTTGCCCTTGATTTGCATGTAAGAAAGTACATGGTATTACACAGATTATTGCTCAGTGCTTTGGTATATGTGGATGCTGCATAGTAATTTACAGATTAGGTATATCTAAATTCCCTCAGGTAAATTAGATTTGCGCAAAATATATCATACTTACCTAGAACTATTAGACTAAATTTGAACCAATCTAACAAACAGAAAAGAAATAAAATAATTTTTAAATAACTATGTAGTTTTTAAACTAAAAACTTAAGATGCTGTTAAATTATAATACTACAGATTTGCCTGATTCTGGTTTTTCATTCCACAACTGTATATTGAATACCTACTATGTGCCAGGCACTGTACTAGGTACTGGGGCTCATCACTGAACAAGACACAAAAGGTTTTTTTCTTCATATTGTCTAAAAGAGTTGAGTGTCTCAAGATTTGTCTTAGAATGTTTTATTTTGAATAAATAGGATCTCACATACAATGCACAGTCTGTTTAGATGTGCTCTACTGTTTGATTTTACACTTATGTTCCTGTATATAATATATTCTAACTCTGGTAGAAATTTATTTCTTATTAACAAGAGACTAATATATAATTTTACTACTTTTATAAATGCTATTGTATAAAGGTGAGTTAAGACTGGGAACTGAATTGGGAACTTTTACTTAAAATAATAGCTACAACTTCATAACAGTTATGCACTGATAGGCCTTAAGGATTCTTTAAAAGCAACATATTTTTATATTGGAACAAGTTCATTGAGATTGTGAGGGAAGTGTTTCTGATTCATAACATTTTTGACCTGTTCTACAAGCATTGAAATAATCAGACTGACCACTGTTCTTGTGTGAATTCCCCTTTTTTTAATGTAGAAAAGAACTAGGAGGAATTAAGTTAAGTTTGCCTGTAAATCTCAGTTGATTCATTCAAGCTGACTTCTGAACCCTGTGCTAATTAATTAGCTTTTCTATATTTTAGATTAAAGCTTTCTGCATTGAACCAGGATAAACTGTTGACTGATGTAAATAGGAACCTGTGGGAAAAAATGAGACACTGCTCTGATGAGGAGGTATTTTTATCTCATTTTCTGAATGGGAATTAGTATAGACATTTTGAACCTGTTTATTGTGAAATAAGTAACTGTTACTTGATAATTAGTGATGAGTTCTTTAACTTCTCAGGTAAAATATGTTAGCAAGGTTTTTATTTAATTATACGTGAATAATCATTAAAATATATAATCTTTTCAAACCGCAAATGACCAATTAAATATATGAAATATATTTGAAGTTCATTTAGAATTTCCTCCTACTTGTTTCACTTAGATTTAGATGAGGAAAAGATTTACTTTAATTGGTTACTTAAATAGCAACTCATTTTATATGTGCTCTAATATATTAAGAGTTTTATTAACTTAGGGCCTATCATTTTCTGATTTGTAATATGAATAAATGAATTAAAGGCAAGAATTAAAATTAAAATCTTTGGTTCTGTTCTTAAACTACTAAATGTGATTAAATTTGCAAATGAGACATGCCCTGCCTTAGGAATCAGTCTAGGATGGGCAAAACAGCCCATAGCAGCTGAACCAGCCTTCCCAGACCATTTGCCTTTCCTAACTCATTTATTTTAGTATGCCCTAACCTTTGATTTTTCCTTGCAGCTGAAGGTCTTTGGAATTTACCTAAACAAAATAAAATCACGTTTTACAAAGATGACTAAAGTCTTCACTCACCAAGGAAAAGTGGCTCTCTACAGCAAACTGGTACAGTCAGCTCAGGTAATTTGAAACAGTTAACAGCATAGAAAGAAAGATCTATTAAAATTACTTTATAGTGGTTATAGAATATGAAGAATGTTTCCTAAGGAACATGGTTCATAAAGAGGTGGGGTTCAGTTTATCAAAAGTGGGAAATCTGGCATCTTGAGTAATTCTAGAATATATTTACTAATATAGGCCTATGTCCTCATCTCAAGTTTGTGATCTATTTATGTTTTTAAGTAATTCTACACACAACATGGGGCTCAAACCCACAACCCCGAGATCAAGAGTCGCGTGCTCTACCGACTGAGCCAGATAGGCGCCCCTGTGTGTGCATGTTTAAAGTAGCATTTCCCAAAATGATTGTACTTCGCATAAAAAAACTTTTTCCCTCCGCAAATAATTCTGAGAAATGTTACATGCCATATTCCCCCTTTGGAGAAATATAATAGCTAGCATATTAAAGTCTAAAGTCAGAAATATATTTTTTTTTAAGTCTAAAAGGAACAAAACAGGGGCGCCTGGGTGGCTCAGTCCTTAAGCGTCTGCCTTCGGCTCAGGTCATGATCCCAGAGTCCTGGGATCGAGCCCCGCATCAGGCTCCCTGCTCCGCCGGAAGCCTGCTTCTCCCTCTCCCACCTCCCCTGCTTGTGTTCCCTCTCTCGCTATGTCTCTCTCTGTCAAATAAATAAATAAAATCTTTAAAAAAATAAAAGGAACAAAACATGCTCTAGTTCTGTTCAGTGTTTCCCATATTTATTTGACCATAGAACATTTTTTTAGGAACTCTTTTTTTGGGGGCGCCTGGGTGGCTCAGTTGGATAAACGTCTGCCTTCAGCTCAGGTGTCATGATCCCGAGGTTCTGAAACTGAGCTCCAGGCAGGCTCCCTGCTCAGCGGGGATTCTGCTTCTCCCTCTCCTTCTGCTTCCCTCTCTCTCAAATAAATAAATATTTTTTTAAAAAATTATTATTTTGGGGCGCCTGGGTGGCTCAGTTGGTTAAGCGACTGCCTTCGGCTCAGGTCATGATCCTGGAGTCCCAGGATCGAGTCCCGCATCGGGCTCCCTGCTCGGCAGGGAGTCTGCTTCTTCCTCTGACCCTCCCCCCTCTCATGTGCTCTCTCTCATTCTCTCTCTCAAATAAATAAATAAAATCTTTAAAAAAAAAAAATTATTATTTTGGGGGCGCATCTGGGTGGTTCAGTTGGTTCTTTCGCTCAGGTCCTGATCTCAGGGTCGTGAGATTAAGTCCCAAGTTGCACTCCACACTGGGTGTGGATTAAGATTCTCTCTCAGTCAGTCAGAGAGAGACAATTATCATATGATCTCATTCATATGTGGAATTTGAGAAATAAGGCAGAGGATCATACGGGAAGAGAGGAAAAATGAAACAAGAAGAAACCAGAGAGGGAGACAAACCATGAGAGACTCTTACTCTCAGGAAACAAACTGAGGGTTGCTGGAGTGGAGGTGGGGTGGGTGGGATGGAGTGGGTAGGTGATGGACATTGGGGAGGATATGTGCTATGGTGAGCACTGTGTATTGTGTAAAACTGATGAATCTCAAACCTGTACCTCTGAAACAAATAATACATTATATGTTAATAATTAAAAAAAAAAAAAGATATTCTCTCTCCCTCTCTCTTTGTCATTCCCCTGCCCCCTCTAAAAATTTTTAAAAATAAAAAATCCTTGGGCGCCTGGGTGGCTCAGTTGGTTAAGCAACTGCCTTCGGCTCAGGTCATGATCCTGGAGTCCCTGGATCAGGTCCCACATCGGGCTCCCTGCTTGGCAGGGAGTCTGCTTCTCCCTCTGACCCTCCCCCCTCTCATGTGTTCTCTCTCATTCTCTCTCTCTCAAATAAATAAATAAAATCTTTTTTAAAAAAATAAATAAAAAAAAATTTAAAATCCTTTTTGCGGGGAGCACCTGGCTGGCTCAGTCAGTGGATATGAGACTCTTGCTCTTGGAGTTGTAGGTTTGAGGCCCATATTGGGTGTAGAGATTACTTAAAATCTTTAAAAAAAAATTTTTTTTTTAAGTAACATGTATTAGCATCATATATGACATGGAAATACTGGAATAAAGGAAAGTACAAAAAATAAGTTTATATTAATCTGTTATGTATGCTTTTTAAAAACATTTCAAGTCCAGGCTTGAAGCTTTGACCTTCATTTTAAGATTTGCCTGTTCGTGATATAGCAGTATGTCAGCAAGTTTAACCACTTATAATGTTAAAATATTTTGCTTAGAAGTGTAACTTGACAATATAATATTGTATGTTTAGAATGAGAGGGAGAAACTTCAGATAAGGATAGATGAGATGGACAACATACTTAAGAAGATTGAGAACTGTCTCACTGAGGTTGAAATAGGTAATGTATTTTGAATACTTTTCCAAAAGAAAACTTAATTTTATCTAAATACTTCCCTACAGTACAGATTGCTGGTGTCACTTATGTTGAAGCCTTGTATTAGCAACTTGAGACATTAAATTAGAGCAAAATAAAACTCCTTTCCTGTGGTCATCCGTAACACAATCAACAAGAGATGCTCAAGATAATAAATCTCTTTAGAAAGCTCTTCATAATCTAAACCATAGTCTTATTTTTTTAAATAGATGAACTTATTGTCTTCTTTGAAAATTATCTCTCCTTTCAGTTTGATCTCTCATGATCCCGCATTGTTACTATTCTTGTCCTGAAATTGCTTTCTCAAAGATCACAAAATTCCACATAATCATCAAACTTGGAAGCTCTTGGTTCTTAACCATCTTGACCTCTCAGCATTTGACACTGCTGATTCTTTTCTTTCTGAACCTTTCATTTCCCTGAACCTCTGTGATACTGCACTACCCCCAACTGTTTGCTTTTTTCCTGAGTACTCCCTTTAGTCCTTCTGTTGGTCTCTCTCTAACCTCATGTGTAGGCATTTAGATTTTATCATCTACTCATTTCTATATTCTCTCCCTTTCATCTGCTTTCACATTTGTGTTTGTATCAGTGATTCCCAAATTCAGTTAAATTCATCATTTGTTGAACACCTACTGCATAGCTGATACTGTGCTTAGCATCAGAAAAAAAGATATAAACACAGATTTTGACCTTGAGTAGCTTATAATTATTCTGAGTAAAAGCATCTTTAGCCTGTCTCTTGAGTTCCAAACTTAACATTTCTAGCTTCCTGCTGAACCTCTATGCAAAAATGTCTTTAAGCACCGTAAACTCTGTGTGAATAAAACGAAATTTATTGTCTTCTCCCATTTCCAAAATAAAGCCTGAAAACTTGCTCTCCCTGTGATGTTTCTTATCTCTATTAAAGACATCACTATTGTTATAAACTGTAAAAAGCTAAAACTTTCTTTGTCTTTGAGTTTCTCTTATCAAGTCCTGTCATACCTACTTCTTCAGCATCTCTTGTATTCTTTCCCATTTCCATTAAGGCTATCATTAATTCTGACGTGCTATTTCAAGTTTTCTAACTAATCTATCTACACTCTTACCTTCATTCTGTCTCCTTCCAGTCCAAGCTGCACATTGCTGCCAGATTAAATAATTATGAAGAACAGTTTTCATTATGTTACTTTTTTGAAAAACTTGTCTTTCCATTTATAACAAAATAAAGTCCAAACACCAGAGCTTGATATTTAACATTCTCTACAATCATTTTTTTCTCCAGTCCTTTTTAGATCTTCCTTTCTTATGTGATTTATTTTTTTTATTATGCATCCCAAATTCCAACCAAATCTTGTTATCTCTATGCAGTAGTGCCACTTTGTCTTTGCTAGTGCATTCTCCTGTTTTCTACCAAAGGAGGTAGTCATCAACTCCCTTGAGCTCCTATAGCTATTTTGTTAGTCTTTCTTATAGTAGCTATACATCTACTTGTAATTATAGTTACTTTTGCATAGTTTATCTCCCTAACTAAATTGTAAGCTCCATGGAAGCAAGGATCAGCTTTTATTTTTCTCCATATCCCTCAGAGTTCTTAGCACTATGCTTTGTATTGAGTAAGTACCTAGGACATGTTTACTGCATTGCCTTGATAATGAGTATATGAATTCCATAATCTTAGACTGCCCTACCCCTTTGTTCATTACCTTTTTCTCTACTTCACACACAAAAAAATAGAAGTTATTAGGCCACAATTTCTGAACTTCCTATTGCCAAACAAATCAAACTTTTATATATCTATATCCATTCTTTCATCCATCCTTCTTTTCCGTAAGACCAATCTTTCCACCTAAACTTTGAGTTCCATCCTCTCTTATCGTCTCAGGAATTTCTTATCACTGATTTTTCCTTATCTCTTATATATTCAACCTCCCCGCCTCCTCTCTGAAGGATATATTCACCTCTCTCTTATCTTTAAGAATACCAAAACCACACTTCCCTCTCTAGGACCCACTAACAAATAGCTCTCTATTTCTTTCTCATTCCTTCATTATTCCTTGTGCAAATATGCTGAGTACCTACAATAGGCCATGTACAATGCTTAGTGCGAAGAATACTATGGTGATAAAAAGCAAAAACTTAGGGGCACCTGAGTGATGCAGTTGGTTAAGCGTCCGACTCTTGGTTTAGGGTCAGGTTGTGATCTCAGGGTTGTGAGAGCAAGCCCCACCCACATTGGGCTCCAGCTCAGTGTGTAGTCTGCTTAGGTTTCTCTCTCCCTCTCCCCAGCTCTCCTGCTTATGTGCATGCTCACTCACGTGCACATGCTCTCTAATAAAAAAATGAATCTTCAAAAAAAAAACACCAAAAACTTTCATGGCCTTGTGGAGCGTCTCATCTAGAAAAGAACATAAGAATTAAACACATAGGGGGGCACCTGGGTGGCTCAGCCGGTTGAGCGGCTGCCTTCGGCTCAGGTCATGATCCCAGCATCCTAGGATCGAGTCCCACATCGGGCTCCTTGCTCAGCGGGGAGCCTGCTTCTCTCTATCCCTCTACTGCCCCCTCTGCTTGTGCTCTCTCTCTCTCTCTGTCAAAAAAAAAAAAAAAAAAAGAATTAAACACATAGGGGGCACCTGGGTGGCTCAGTTGGTTAAGTATCTGCCTTCAGCTCAAGTCATGATCCCAGGGTCCTGGGATGGAGCCCCGCCGCAGGCTCCCTGCTTAGCAGGAGGTCTGCTTCTCCCCGCACCTCTGTCCCTCCCCTTCACTAATGCTTTCTCTCTCTCTCTCAAGTAAATCTTTAGAAAAAAGAATTAAATAGTTTTACGGTAAGTGGTTACATGATAAGTGGTTCCAAAAGAGGTTACATGGTGCTGTAGTCCTGAAATAGAAATCTAACCTAGTCACGTCGGGAGGGGCTTCCCTCTGAGGAGGTGGCATTTAAGCTAAGATCTGAAGAATGAGGAAGAGTTAAAGTGAGGAGGGGAGAGTAGACTATTTAATATGAATACACATGCAGAAGCTCTTATGGGAAAGAATATGCCAAGTACAAGGGTCTGAAATAAGGCCAATGTGGCTAGACTAGAGAGAGCATAAGAGAGAACATGATCTGAGATAAAGCTGGAGATGTCAGCTTTAGAGGCCTGGCCAAGGAGGGCCTCTTAAGGAGTTTTGACTTAATAATTTTATATAAAGAATTAAAGAGAAAATACAAAATATTGTTAAGAATTAAAAAGAACAGGGATGCCTGGGTGGCTCAGTCAGTTAAGCATCTGCCTTCAGCTCAGGTCATGATTCCAGGGTCCTGGGATCGAGTCCCACATCGGGCTCCTTGCTCAGCGGGGAGCCTGTTTCTCCCTTTACCTGCTGCTCCCCAGTCCTTGTGCTCTCTCTTGCTCTCTCTGACAAATAAATAAATAAAATCTTAAAAAAAAAAAAAAGGAGAAGAAGAATTAAAAAGAATAGGAGATCCTGGGTGGTTCAGTCAGTTAAGCAGCTGCCTTCAGCTCCGGTCATGACCCCAGGGTCCTGGGATCAAGCCCCACATCAGGCTCCCTGCTTAGCAAGGAGTCTGCTTCTCCCTCTCCCTCTGCTGCTCCCCTGCTTGTGCTCTCTCTTCTCTCTCTCTGTCAAATAAATAAATAAAATCTTTTTAAAAAATTATGTTTTTGAGGAAAAAATCTAAACTTGTTTTGGATGTGGGAAAGAAAGGGATTTTAAGGATGAGGTTTTAAGATTTCAAAAACAAAATTTTAAAATGTGCATGCATGCATTTGTATATGTGTATCTGTTCCTGTGTCTTGTCCATGGGATTGCCTCCCAATAACTTTGATGTATGCAAATTATATATAAACAATTTCTACCTCAAGTGGCCCCTGAGAAGTTGCTGTTGGAGATCATTGCCATATGGCTCAAAGTGCACTTGTCTGCCACTAGAAGCAAGTCTTTGTATGAAATTATAATTATAGCTCAGTGCTTTATTGGTGAGGAAAATGGGGAATAATGAGTGTTTGTGAAATATTGTTAACACTTCATTTTGGGACCATCTTTTTTTCTCATCTCTGGTTATTTTTTACTGAGTTATCCTAATGCACATTGCCTCCTTAGAAACTAAGAATTTGGAGGATGAAGAGAAAGACAGTCCTATGGAAGAATGGGATTCTGAAATGAGAGCTGCAGAGAAAGGTAACTGAAGGGGTGCCTAGGTGGCTTAGTTGTTTGAGCATCTGACTCTTGATTTTGGCTCAAGTCTTGATCTGTGTCGTAAGATTGAGCCCTGCATCAGGCTCTGCTCAGTGTGAAGTCTCCTTGTCCGTCTCCCTCTGCTCCTTCTCTCTGTCTCTCTTTCTCTCTCTCGCTCTCTCAAATAAATAAATAAACAAAATATTTTAAAAAGAAAAAAAAGGTAACAATTAATTAAGGAGATAAATGGGGGAAAAAATCTATTCTTTATTTAGGTGAGATTAAGTGATACAGAATTTTCAATAGAACAAATGATTTTTGTGGCAACATTTTAATGTGTCTGTTTGATAAATTTGTTTTGTTTTTCTTTCCAAAGAACTGGAACAGCTGAAAACTGAAGAAGAAAAGCTCCAAAGGTCAGCCTTCATTTGGAGTGTTAGAAAATAGGCTAACTTTACAGGCCTAAATGACTTCCTACCTCCAAAAACTGAGGAGATTAGGCACATGAGTATTGACTTAAGACTCACTCAGGGCTTCTGCTCCACCTTGAACTTGACCCATCTTAGTTGACAACATTTTCTAAGCACTTACTGTTTACAGGGTGTTAATCCAAGGTAGTATTTCTTGAGCTTGAATAATATCAGTATCCTTTTGAAGAAAATAAACCTAGCATTAAGCTGTTTTTGTATTGTACTTTCATATTATACTTAAGTATAAAATGAAGTATATTTTTCTTATTGTCATGGGTCTTATTAACTATAAGACTAAAATGAATCAAATATAAATAATGACAAACCAATAAAATTCCAACTGACAACATTAATTTGACAGGTGATAATGTTTGGCTAAAATTAAATTGATGCTAGCAAAATGACTAACAAGGCATAAGTTCTATTTAGCTCTAATAAACTAAACAAAACCAAACGTAGGCATCAAAATTATGGCATGTCTCAGTTTTAAGGTGGGCATTCTTATGATCTACATTATGTTTATATTTTATCATGAAAACAAAATATAAATTTTAATAATAATCTTAAAGAATATGCAAACCTTCAAGGATACCTTCATGGATCCTAATTTTGAGAACCATTTATTTAAGCCTTTCCTAATTAGATCCATATTTCTAGATTAATGCTTATTGAAAGGGAAGAAAGAAAGAAAGAAACCTAAAAAAACAAAAATGGATGCCATTCACTTCATTGGGGAGATATCTAGCATGTGACTTCTTGTCGTAAACCTTTATTTTAATGGAGTCCAAATTCTCTGACAGCAGCCTTATCTTGCTATGAATACCTACTTTGATTTGCAGAAATCTTTTAGAACTGGAAGTACAGAAAGAACAGACCCTTGCTCAAATAGACTTTGTACAAAAACAAACAGATAAAACTGAAGAGCTACTGGATCAGTTGAGGTAAGGAAAAGTAGGTGTCATTAGTTTGTGTTTTATCCTCTGCCTTTGTGGTCGTCTAAACCTCTTACAGCAGTTGACATGTGTTTGTAATGTGTATCGCTGTTTTAAGCTATAGTACAATACATTCTCAAAAAGAGTCAGTGTACCCAGCATCAAGCTGAAGGTATATGAGGTAGGAACGCTATATGTTAAAATATTTAACACCTTATATTGCCTAAACTTGGCTTTCTCTGATACACAATTCAAAATTGAGTCAATTCTTTTTTTTTAAAGCATGTTTGTACATTCACAGTATTTGAATCAAAATATTGATTGTCCCCCAAACCAGTAGAAAAACTTCAGCAGCTGTTGCTGATACTGTTTGCATGGTATCAGAAGTTAACTCTCTTCTTTTACCTCAGAAAAAAATTCTTTGTCTCTCTTTCATTCTCTCCAGCTTGTCTGAGTGGGAAGTCATTGAGTGGAGTGATGATCAAGCTGTGTTCACCTTTCTTTATGACACAATAGAACTTACCATCACCTTTGGAGAGACAGTAGGTGAGTAGCAAAAGTAAGATAATTCCTCTGCAGGAAAATGTATGGCTAAACTCACTAGAGAGTCCATTCTTTATTTTAATACAATAATAACTATTGACAGGGGCACCTGGGTGGCTCAGTCGTTAAGCGTCTGCCTTCGGCTCGGGTCATGATCCCAGGGTCCTGGGATCAAGCCCCGCATCGGGCTCCCTGCTCCGCGGGAAGCCTGCTTCTCCCTCTCCCACTCCCCCTGCTTGTGTTCCCTCTCTTGCTGTGTCTCTCTGTCAAATAAATAAAATCTTCAAAAATAAATAAAAATAAAAAAATAAAAATTCAACTAGTGAAATTTGACCTTTGTTGAATTACATTAGATGATAGAAATTTTATGTATCCAAATAATGGATCAACATGCTATTTGCATCTATTTATTCTGAGTTCCTTTTCTCCATCTGTGTTTTGTGATAGAGGATTTACTCTAATGGCTGATGACTCTTAACTTTTTTTTGTACTTAAGTTAACCTGAAAAAATTGGAAGTTCTGTGTATATTGGTAGGCTTATCAAAGTAGGTAGAATCACTATATGGTGGCTGGACAGAGTTCTAGCTGTTTTGTTGAGAGTCTCCTGTCAGTGTCTTTAGGTCTTTTCTCTGAAACAGTTTCAACATGGCCAAACAAACTTCACAGTCTCCCAGCCTCCACAGAGGATTCTCCTTAAAAGTTCCTTTTTTCGGGCACCTGGGTGGCTCAGTTGGTTAAGCGACTGCCTTCGGCTCAGGTCATGATCCTGGAGTCCCTGGATCGAGTCCCGCATCGGGCTCCCTGCTCGGCAGGGAGTCTGCTTCTCCCTCTCCCACTCCCCGTTTGTGTTCCCTCTCTCGCTGTGTCTTTCTCTGTCAAATAAATAAATAAAATCTTAAAAAAAAAAAAAAGTTCCTTTTTTCAAAGAATACCATCGAGGCGCTTGAGTGGCTCAGTCGGTTGAGTGTCTGACTCTTGGTTTCGGCTCACGTCATGATCCTGGGATCGGGCTCTGTGCTCAACAAAGAGTCTGTTTGTCCCTCTCCCTCTGCTCCTTTCCCTGCTCATGCTCTCTCTCTCCCAAATAAATAGGTGTATAAAATCTTTAAAAAATAGTAATAATACCATCAACTTCAGTCCAGGTCCAAAATTAAAACTTAGGAATTAGAGGTGTCTGGGTGACTCAGTCAGTAGAACATGCAACTCTTGATCTCAGGGTCATGAGTTCAAGCCCAACATTGAACGTGGAGTGTACTTAAAAATAAATAAATAGGGGCGCCTGGGTGGCTCAGTCATTAAGCATCTGCCTTCGGCTCAGGTCATGATCCCAGGGTCCTGGGATCAAGCCCCACATCGGGCTCCCTGCTCCGCAGGAAGCCTGCTTCTCCCTCTCCCACTCCCCCTGCTTGTGTTCCCTCTCTTGCTGTGTCTCTCTCTGTCAGATAAATAAATAAAATCTTTAAAAATAAATAAATAAACAAACAAACAAAAAATAGAACTTAGGAATCACTCTATACCTCTTCATCCCTTATCAGGCATACCTAATCATCAATAAGACTTAGGGATTTTAATTTCTTAATACTGATCCACATTTCTTTGTTTCCTGTCAATAGTCATCTCTAACCAAATGGCTACAATAACATTCCAGCTGGCCTTTCTGAATCCTCTCCTTTTCCTCTCCAATTCATCTTCCTTCCTGTAGCTATGGTGATTGTTGGAAATCGAATCATGCACCTAATATTCTTAGACTAATGATCAAAATATTTGTTATGGCCTATAATGTCTTGCATGAATTGAATTTTTCCTCCTTTTCCTGCCACATCTTAAACTATTCTCTGCACTTTGGCACATGGATTTCTTTCATTTCCTTTTTTTTTTTTTTTTTTCTTAAGTAGGCTCTACACCCAACATGAGGCCTGAACTCATGACCCTGAGATTAAGAGTTGCATGCTTTCCCAACTGAGCTAGCCAGGTGCTCCTCTTTCATTTCCTTAAAAGGTCCTGGTCTTTTCATGCTCAATCATGTTCCATCCAACTCAGGACCTTCATAATGATGTTTTTTATACCTGGAAGCCCTTTCTTTCCCTTTGTCCATTTGGACTTTTATAACAAAAATGCCATCAACTGGGTAGTTATTGAACAACTGAAATTTTTTCTTATATTTCCGGAAGCTGGAAGTCCAAGATCAGGGTGCCAGCATGGTCAGGTGAGAGCCCTCTTCCAGGTTGCAGACTTCTCATTGTATTCTTACATGCTGAAAGACCAAGCTAACTGTTTAGGTTCTCTATTATAGGAGCATTAATCTCATTCATGAGGGTTCCACCTTCCTGACCTAATAAATGCTTTCCAAAGGTCCATCTCCTAATACCATCACAGGGGGCATTAGGATTTCAGTATATAAATTTGATGGGGGACGCAAACATTCAGACCATAGTACTCCCTTTTCACTAAATGAACTTCTGTTAATAATCCTTAAGAGCTTAACTCAGTTATCACTTTTGCAGGAAAGTTTTCCCTGACTCTCCTTTTATCCACTTCCTCTACTATTTGCCCTCCTATTATATATGTTCTCATTGCTTCCTGCAGTTTTCCTTAATAGTGCTTATCATTGATTGTAGTTTTTGGTGTTTATTAGTGTAATTATCTGTGCATCCCCTGAGTTATAAGCTTTTTGAGACTATAAATTGATTGTGTCTGTCTGTCTCACTAATACATAGAGAATATTCAACAAAGTAAAAAGAATCGAATTTGAGAGACAGGAGATAACTCTAGAATTTGGAAGAGGAAGCAGCTCTCCTGGCTACTCATTACTGTAATGCTAAAAGCATAAATCATTTTCACTGTATTTGTAAAAAGATAGTAGGTATGAAGAGATGATAGTCATTTTTTTGTATGGTGTCTGAAAATAGTATCTTTGCACAAAAGTTAGGAGTCAAGGAGGAGGCCTTGATAAATTTACAATAAATGTACTACACCTTAAATTTCCTTCAGAGACTTGCCAATAAATGTAGTTCAGCAGTTTCAGGGGGAGCGTTTGGCATACACAAAGAATAATATGATTCAAGGATACACCTTTAGGGGCGCTTGGGTGGCTCAATCGGTTAGGCATCTGCCTTTGGCTCAGGTTGAGGTCTTGGGGTCCTGGGATTGAGCCCCACATCGGGCTCCCTGCTGAGCAGGGATCCTGCTTCTCCTTCTCCCTCTGCCCCTCCTCCCACTCATACACGCATGCTCTCTCATTCTAAAATAAATAAAATCTTAAAAAAAAAAAGATACATCTTTCACTGCTTATATAAAAAAAACCCTGCTACCCAGAAAAAGTAGGATTCTAAAGTACTGAGTTGTATGTAGTTTAAAATCAGATAATAAAAAGAAATAATGGGGTGCCGGAAGTGGCTCAGTCAAGTTAAGCATCCCACTCGATTTCAGCTCAGGTCATGAAATTGAGCCCTGTGTGGGCTCAGCATGGCATCTACTTGTCCCTCTCCCTCCGCGCCCCTCCCCCCCACCCCCCCACTGCCTGCTTGCACAGGTACACACTCTCTCTCAAATAAATAAATAAAATTTTTTTTTTAAAAAAGTACTACTCTTATTCTGGTTCTTCTAGTTGGTCTCCTTTTCCTGGACAAGGCTTATAGGAAGATTGTTGACCTGAATTTTCAATCTCTGTTAGATGGTAAGTCCAAACACTTATCCATTAAAAATTTGTTGAATATTTACAAGTGTAATTTGCTCCTTGAGAACTCTTTCATATATGAAGTTAAATATAAACAATAATAATAATAATTTGTCCTTAGAAATGTGTATTAGACATATAATTGCTTGGGTAATGTTCTAAATATTGGGTAGGGTTTAAAAGAAATTATATTTGGGGCACCTGGGTGGCTCAGATGTTTGAGCGTCTGCCTTCGGTTCAGGTCATGATCTCAAGGTCCTGGGATCAAGCCCCGCATCGGACTCCCTGCTTGGCAGGGAACCTGCTTCTCCCTTTCCCTCTACTGTTCCCCCTGCTTGTGCTCTCTCGCTCTCTCTGTCAAATAAATGAAATCTTTAAAAAAAAAAAATTATATTTTTAATTATTACTAGATTGTAAGCAATGATTAATAATAGCTATTTCCGGGGCGCCTGGGTGGCTCAGTCGGTTGAGCGACTGCCTTCGGCTCAGGTCATGATTCCAGGGTCCTGGGATCGAGTCCCACATCGGGCTCCCTGCTCTGCGGGGAGCCTGCTTCTCCCTCTCCCACTCCCCCTGCTTGTGTTCCCTCTCTCGCTGTGTCTCTCTCTGTCAAATAAATAAATAAAATCTTAAAAAATAATAATAATAATAATAAAAGCTATTTCTGTAATTCAAAAATTACCAGTCTGAGTACTTATACTATATCAGGCATTGGTATTATTTATATCAACACTTTGAGGTAAGTATTCCTTGTTTTACAAATTAGGGAACTGTAGCTCAAAAGAAGTAAGTGTGCTTAGGATCCCTCAGGTTGTAAGGAAAGGCAGTATTTAAACTTGTTTAGGTTATATTTAAACCCATGCTTTTAACCAAGTTCTGTTCCGTATATGATAAAGTCTTGAGTTTTTATAAGATGTCTATGTTTGGGGCACCTGGGTGGCTCAGTCAGTTAAGCATCTGCCTTTGGCTCAGGTCATGATCTCAGGGTCCTGGGATCGAGCTCTGCGTTGGGCTCCCTGATCAGCCGGGAGTCTGCTTCTCCCTCTCCCTCTGCCTCTGCCCCCGACTCATTCTCTCTCAAAGAAATAAAATCTTTAAAAAAAAAAAGAATGTCTATGTTAACTGTATATATGTTGATTTATGTGCTTGAAAATAAAATGGAGAAGATACTTCGACACTTAGTAGTTTGAAGGTATTTCTAGCTTATGTATATATTTGAAAATAAGTAATACCGTGTTTTGATTTTTTTTTTCCCTTCCTCAGAGGATAAAGCTCCTCCTTCCTCCCTTTTAGTTCATAAGCTTATTTTTCAGTACATTGAGGAACAGGAATCCTGGAAGAAGAAATGTACAACACAGCATCAAGTACCCGAGGTAAATCTGATTGAAGTATTTTGTAGGAAAATTATATGTCCCAAAAAGCAGAACTGAAATGTCATATATTTAATCCTGAAACTATAAATATATTAAATTGCTTAACTTCAAGGGATTCTTTATAAAAAAGCCACTAAAAACGTAAATGTTTTCATAATTTTTTTTCCCTCAATTTTTCCTAGATGCTTCAAGAAATCTCAATGGTAGTGAGCCATTGTAGACTCCTTGGAGAGGAAATTGAGTTTTTAAAGAGATGGGGACCAAATTATAACCTAATGAACATAGATGTGATGAATACTGAGTAAGTACTTTATTTCCCCAGGGCTGCCATAACAAAGTACCACAAACTCAGTGGCTTAAAACAACAACAATTTATTGTTTCACAGTTCTGGAGGCTAGAAGTCTGAGATCGAGATGTTAGCAGGGTTGGTTCTTTCCAAGGGGCTGTGAAGGGGAATCTGTTCCATGCCTATCTCCTAACTTCTAGTGATTTGCTGGCAGTCATTAGCATACCTTGGCTTATAAATATATAATCCTAGTATCTGCTTTCATCTTCACATGATGTGCTTCCTGTGTGCATGTTTGTGTCCACATGTACCCTTTTTATAAGGACACCAATCATTTTGGGTTAGGGGACCATCCCACTCCAGCAGGACCTCATCTTAATTAATTAAATCTGCAGTTACCTTATTTCCAAAATAAGGTCACATTCTGAGTTGCTGGAGACGAAGGCTTCAACATATGGATGGCAGGAGGGGACATAGTTCAACCCATAACAGTAAATAGTCAAAAATTTACTAAAATGATTTATTTTAATGAGTTTTATGACTAACAATGAAAATGATACTACTAATAATAATGCTTTGTTCCAGATTTTTTACCCATTGTCCATTTGATAAGGACAAGTAAATAATGTACTACCTAAGTTTCCATATGAGTATAAAAGGAAAATGTATTTGTTTCATTCTGTTTTTGTTTTGTATTTTTAATTGGAGATCTTGTCTTTTATAGATTGAGGCTTTTATTCTCCAGCTCTACAGCATTTGCAAAATTTGAGATAACTTTGCCTCTCTCAGTCCATTTTCCAACTGTCCCATTACCTTTCTCCATTCAAAATCACCTTGGAAACATTGGGTAAGTAAAGAGCCACCAGGATAGGGCTCCTAACTACCTTTTTACCTATGTTATATCATTTGAAAGATCTCTCAAAGTGGTCAGAAATAATGCATATACCATTATTGGATATACCAGTAATGGATAATCCCCCATAGTGAGTGCCAAATGTCACTTCTCTCTGACTTCATTTTGAAAAATTTGTTCTTTTAAAGTCAGTGACCTTCATTTTTAGCTCCAGGGGATGCTGGAGACCATTGGTCTATTTTATACTTGCTGTACTTTTTGAATACTCTTACCTAAAGCAGGAACCAAGAAGGAAAAAAATGGGTATCAGCTTAGCCCAGATCATATATAAACAACTTTTATGGCCTTAAAAACAGAATAAGCGCTTAATCATTTAATAATCACTTAAAAAGCTGTGTAGCCATAATGCTTTTGTCAATTAGTCTTTGTAATCAGATATAACAATATTTCATTCCTACCATATATTTTGTGACTTTTTAGACACACTGCTGACAGTTTGTAAGGTGGCAGAGTTTAGAATGCACCCACCTCAAATCCATCAGCAAACACCAACAATTCAGATTTTTAGCTAAGTCAAGATACCTCACAGTTCATAGAGAATTGCTCTTTGGCCTCGTTTTGGAATCTCAATTCCAATTGGGCAGGCTATTTCTAGAAATGCCTACTTGAGCTTCCTAAGAGACTCAGAGACCATCCCCAAAAACATGAATTCCAATGAAATGGAGGTAAGTGTCCAGAAAAATTAATGAACCTTTTGTTCTTTCCAGCCACGATGAAATCACTGCAATTCTATCTAAAGTACCACTGGAGGACAACTACCTAAAGAATGTAGTCAAGCAAATTTACCAAGATCTGCTTCAGGACTGCCATTTCTATAGCTGTAACAACCAAGCACAGTGCACTTCCTAATGATACTATGTCAGAGTATCCATTGCTATTTAATCTTTGTCTTTAGGTCATAGAATGAAGCCTAATAAAATTCCTTCTGATGATGTTATAGTTCATTTGTATGGTTAGTTTTTTAATTTCTGCAGTCGGGAACAATGGACAGCCTCAAATACCATATTATCAACCTGCTCCTCTTTTTACAAAAGGTTTAAATAGTAGAACACTTAGGGGGAAATTTCTTCTAATTAAAGTTGTGCTCTCTGCTATAGGGCAAGCCCTGAGAAGTAACATTAAGTATAAAAGGAGCTGTCACCTCTGACAAAAACATTAGCCATTTCCTCATATATAGAACTATGATTTTCAAGTTGCCTGGCTTCTGCCGAGCAGGTATTTCTGGAATAGAGATCTATCTTTCTACAAACTTTTCATCCTTCTTTTTCTCCATTGCAGAAATGTTAAGAAAAAAACAGTAGCATTCAGCTATTCAAATGGTTGTCATCTTTTCTTGAGGGCCTTGCCTTCTTTTATTATATAATGTCTATTAATGTTTTCTTAAGTATAATTTTATAGAGAAAGTTAATTCCTTTTGGCCCAGTACATATATGTAAATATATTAATTTTCTTGTATGTTTGTGATGTGTAGGGAGATATATATAGAAATACATAGAGCTGTATAGAGAGATACTCTTCTGTCTGGACCGTTTCCATCTTTCTGAAGGATGCTTTGCAGCAAGACTCTCAGTCTCTTTCTATTAAATAATTGTACTTCAAACAATGTATCACATTCAAAACCACCAATTTTGTCAAGTTCTGGCAGTAGTGATGGATTTAATGTGAGTACTGGTGTTTGAAGCCACACCCTTCTCATACAAAAAAATAAGCATATCCACTGATGCTGAATGATCGGTATTATCTGTGAGATAGGTAAATATGAGAAAACTTTACCCAAACTTTAGTCAAATCCTAATCATGGTAATTTTTGTTTCTTTTATATTTAATTCTAAACTAAAGTATATTGCATTTTTAAACTAATTCACCTAAAATTTTGCTTTATACTTTAGGATCTGGTTCAAGTCCTATGGGTCCCATGAATATTATCTTCACTCTTGAATTGGCTTTTACTTCTGAGCTATTGGTGAAAAAGATGACATGGTCTTTTAAGCTTTGAAAGTCAACATAAAATTCATTTTTCATAAAAATCAAGACGTAAACGTTCTTTATTTGTGTGAACTCCTTGAAAAACTTTTAAAGTCACCAATATGGTCTGTTTTCCATGAAACTTAAATTAGTTTTCTTACTGGAGTTATTTCTTTTCTGTAAACCTGAAAAGTAGAGGTTTTGTTTTATGCATTTTGGTAACCTGGAATGGACCAACTCCAAGAATGATTTGGCTTGTAATTATGATCTCTGCTTCCTGGGTCTGGATACATAATTGTAATATTTAATTATTTGCATTTGTATTTGTTCAAAGGATTGGCTATTTTTATAAAATTTTTTGCAAGTTGTTCCTTCACTGATTAGAAGCAGGTTGGTTTTTGCACTATTAAAATAAGTTTGTTATATGAAATCTTTTTAAGCAGTGTCTCTTTATGAAGTGAAGAGGGTTTTTTGGGTTGGTTGGTTGGTTGGTTGGTTGGTTGGTTTTACCATGTGTTCAATAGACCTTTGAAGATATACCAAAGGAAGCTCATTCCAGAAACACCCACTTATTTGAAAACTGAGATAAGATTGAAATATGTCAGGACCTGAGTATAAGAACTATATACAGGGGCGCCTGGGTGGCTCAGATGGTTGGGCGTCTGCCTTCGGCTCAGGTCGTGGTCCCGGGGTCCTGGGATCGGGTCCCGCATCAGGCTCCCTGCTAGGCGGGGAGCCTGCTTCTCCCTCTGCCTCTCTCTCTCTCTCTCTGACTCTCATGAATAAATAAATAAAACATTAAAAAAAAAAAAGAACTATATACAAACCATAGTTATCCCTATGTCTATGTCTCTGAAAGACAATAAAAGAAAACTATTTGAAGTTCCTCAGGAAACTATCATTTCTATGAGCTAATGGAGTGGTTCTCAAAGTTTAGTCCCTAGACTAGTGGTGTCAGCTTCACCCCAAACCTGCTGAATCAGAAACACTAGGGGTAGGGACCAGTATTCTGTGTTGTGTTTATTTTTTTTAACTTCCTTTTCTTATTTATTTTTTATTTTATTTTATTTTATTTTTTTAAGATTTTTATTTATTTATTTGACAGAGAGAGACACAGCAAGAGAGGGAACACAAGCAGGGGGAGAGGGAGAGGGAGAAGCAGACTTCCCGCTGAGCAGGGAGCCTGATGCGGGGCTCGATCCCAGGACCCTGGGATCATGACCTGAGCTGAAGGCAGACGCTTAACGACTGAGCCACCCAGGTGCCCCTTAACTTCCTTTTTTTAAAAACAGCGTCACTGAAATGTAATTTACATCATATAACTCACCTTTTAAAGTGCACAATTGGGATGCCTGGGTGGTTCACTTGGTTAAGCGTCTGCCTTTGGCCCAGGTCATGATCCCAGGGTCCTGGGATCGAGCCCCGAGTCGGGCTCCTTGCTCACTGGGGAGCCCGCTTCTCCCTCTCCCTCTGCCTGCTGCTCCCCCTCCTTGTGCTCTCTCTGTGCCAAATAAATAAACAAAATCTTTAAGAAAATAAAATTTAAAAAAAAAAGTGGTATATATATACAAAGGAATACTACTCAGCCATCAAAAAAAAGAAATCTTGCCATTTGCAACAGACATGGATGGAACTAGGGGGTATTATGCTAAGCAAAATAAGTCAATCAGAGAAAGACAATTATATGTTCTCACTAATGTGGAATTTAAGAAACAAAACAGGATCATAGGGGAAGAGAGGAAAAAATAAAACGAAATCAGAGAGGGAAACAAACCATGAGACTCTTAATCATAGGAAACAAACAGGGTTGTTGAGGGGGAGGGGGTAACTGGGTGATGGACATTAAGGAGGGCACATGATGTAATGAGAACTGGGTATTATATAAGACTGATGAAACACTGACCTCCACCTCTGAAACCAATAATACATTATATGTTAATTAATTGAATTTAAATTTAAATTTTTTTTTTAAAAAGAAACTCTTTGTGATAGTTGTTTGCCAAGTTTCCCCCTAATTTGTGGTTTTATTTGACTTTAGTTATTATAGGTTTTGCCATTTAGAATTTTAAAGATATGTAGTCTAATGTATCAATATTTTCTTTTATGGCTTTTGAGTTTGTGTTATATTTAGACTCTCCCCACTGTAAGATCTATGGTTTCTCTTAGAACTTTTATGACTTAATACTTTACATTTATATCTTTGAACCAATTGGAAATTTATCCTAACATAAAGTTTAAGGATCCAAAATAATTTTTTTTTCTAGATGGCTATGTGGCTATCCCTGCACCATTTAACAAACAGGTTATTTTCCCCCACTGATTTGGAATGATTTTTTTATCATATACTAGATTTCTCTGCGTATTCATATCTGAGTGCAGTAGGCAGAATAGTAACCACCCCCCCCAACACCAAAATGTCCACATCCTGAAACCTGTGAATGTCATCACAGTAGGGACTCTTCAGAGCTTTTTTTTTTTTTTAAGATTTTTATATTTATTTGACAGAGAGACAGCCAGAGAGAGAACACAAGCAGGGGGAGTGGGAGAGAGAGAAGCAGACTCCCACAGAGCGGGGAGCCTGACTCGGGGCTCAATCCCGGGACCCTGGGATCATGACCCGAGCCGAAGGCAGACGCTTAACGACTGAGCCACCCAGGCACCCCCTCTTCAGAGCTTTTGAAGGATCTTGACATGGGGCGGCTATCTTGGATTAGCTGGGTAGGCCCAGTGTAATCACAAGGGTTTTTATAAGAGGAAGGCAGGACGTCAGAATCAGAAGAGGAGATGTGATAATGGAAACAGAGATCAGAGTAATCATTGACTTTGAAGAGGGAAGAAGGGACCTTGAGCCAAAGAATATAGATGCCTCTAAAGACTGGAAAAGGCAAGGAAACAGTTTTTTCTCCTGGGACTTCCAGAAGAGACACAATTCTGCCAACATCTTGCTTTTAGTCCAGTGACAGTGAAACCCATTAGGAATTCTGAGCTCCAGAATTGTAAGATGATACATTTTTGTTGTTTTAAGCCACTACATTTGTGGTAATTTGTTACAGCAGCAATAGGAAACTAAGATACTGATATAACTATTCTATTCCATTGACCTATCTTATCTTACAAGTCCTTTGTAATTATTATAGTTTTGTTTTGTTTTGTTTTGTTTTGTTTTGTTTTGTTTTGTTTTGTTTTGTTGAGAGGGAGAGAGCCAGGGAGGGGCAGAGGGAGAGGGAGAGAGAATCTTAATCAGGCTCCACACTCAGCACAGGGCTCCATCTCACAACTCTGAGATCATGACCTGACCAAGATCAAGAGTTGGATTCTTAACCAACTGAGCCACTCAGGCGGCCCTGTAATGTAGTTTCATAATATGTTTTAATATCTGGTCAGTTCAGGCCCTTTTATTTCAGAGTTTTCCTAGCTCTTCTTGCTTTTTTATTTTATCATATAAAGGTAAGAACTAGATTGTTTTGTTCTCCAAAAACTCTTAATGTAATTTTAATGAGATCATGTTATATTAAATTTAAAGAACAACTCATGGACAACCGATATCTTTAAGATAGTGAGTCTTCCAATAGTATGCTTTTCTGTTTTGTGTCCTTCGTTTAATATCTTAAAATATCCTTTATATAGGATGTGCACTTCTCTTGTTAGACTTATTCCAAGGCATTTTATATTGTTACAATTTTTAAATTATAATAAAGACAAGATAAATTCAAACCAAAAATTCAAATAATATACAAAAGAATACAGATGAAGGCAAAGTCATCCAAAATCTTTTTTTTTTTTAAGATTTTATTTATTCATTTGAGACACAGAGATACAGAGAGAGAGAGAGAGAGAGAGCATGAGCAGTGCGAGAGGCAGAGGGAGAGGAAGAAGCAGACTCTCCGCTGAGTCAGGAGCCTGATGTGGGGCTTGATCCCAGGACCCTGGGATCATGACCCGAGCCGAAGGCAGGCGCTTAACCATCTGAGCCACCCAGGCGCCCCCAGTCATCCAAAATCTTACTAGTGAGCATCATTCCTACATACTAGGTTCTCTTAGCCATAAAGAAGGGGAATGGCTTTTGGGTAGGCAACCAATGGTGATTGCCATGAATCACATTGGGATTTCTATTGGGAATTCATTGATGTTGAAGAAGTTTCAACTTTATAATTTTGAGCTTTTTCCTCTGGGAAGATGGTTTTGGGGATTTTTCCATAGAGGTCCTGAACATTTCTAAAAGTTTATTCCTAGACACTTATGGTTTGTTACTACTGTGAATAGGATCTTTTTCTATTACATTGTCTAATTAGTTATTAAGACTTAAAGTGCTGATCTTTTTGTATTTCATAATTGGTTACACTAATGTACTTTCTTATTGTCCCTTAAACTATCTAGGTATGCAGTCATATCTGTAAATCTTTCCCAAAATTTACATCTTTTATTATTTATCTTTAATTATTACACCCAGTGACACTTCCTGAACAATAGTAAATAATAGTGGCAATAGACAATTTTGTTTTTGTTTTTTTCTTTTTTAAGTAACCTCTACACCAAATATGCGGCTCAAACTCACGAACCCGAGATTAAGAGTCATGTGCTCCTACTGAGCCAGCCAGGAGCCTCAGTTCTTGGTTTTAATGAAAGTATTTCCAAAATTTCACCAGTAAGCAGACAATGGCAGCTTGTTTGGAATATATGTTTTTTTCTTGATCATGCTAAGGAAACATCTAATTCCTTTTTACCTTTTTCCCCCTTAATGAGGAATTTATGTTGAATTTTACTGAATGCTTTTTCAAAATGATGAAATTAACCCTATGGGTTTTCTCCTTGACCTATTAATATAGTCAATTATAACAGATTTCCCAATACTGGATCATCCTTGTACTACTCAACTGGATCACTTGGACATGACAGTGGGTTTCCCTTTCTGGATTTCCCTTACTATGCTTCAGGCTGACTATACCAGGAGATTATTATCCTTGAGACAAAAGATTAGGTTTCTCACGATTAAGTTTTGGTTTTACTAGAGGTTACCTCTTTGAGATTTCAGATAGGTCACTGGACTGTAATTTAGGATATATATATCCAAAACTTTTCAATTACACACTTAAAAACATATGGATTGCTAGCAAGAACTCTAGTTTGTCTTATTTCCAAGTGTTTAGTGGGTTGTCTTGGAAGAAAGGAACAGAAAACTACTCAAACTGGTTTAAGCAGAAGAAATGGAAGGAAGATTTATTGGAATGTAGGAGTATCTCATAGATCTCAAGAACAGTAAGTGCTGCTGGGCTCCTGAGAAATTGGAAAGATTTGGAAACAGATTTCAAAATTGTTTCTTTCCTTTCTGTCTCATTCTCTCCCACTTTCTTGGTCTCTCAATTTCTTAATCTTTCTACAGATAGGGTTTCTCTGGTTTGACAACCACACAGCCACAGGAATTTCATTTTTTTTAAATTACTATGTTATGTTAATTACCATACATTACATCATTAGTTTTTGATGTAGTGTTCCATGATTCATTGTTTGCATATAACACCCAGTGCTCCATGCAGAACGTGCCCTCTTTAATACCCATCACCAAGCTAACCCATCCTCCCACCCCCCTCCCCTCTAGAACCCTCAATTTGTTTTTCAGAGTCCATAGTCTCTCATGGTTCGTCTCCCCCTCCGATTTCCCCCCTCCATTCTTGCCCTCCTGCTATCTTCTTTTTTTTTTTTTAACATATAATGCATTATTTGTTTCAGAGGTACAGATCTGTGATTCAACAGTCTTGCACAATTCACAGCACTCAAAATAGCACATACCTTCCCCAATGTCTATCACCCAGCCACCCCATCCCTCCCACCCCCCCACCACTCCAGCAACCCTCAGTTTGTTTCCTGAGATTAAGAATTCCTCATATCAGTGAGGTCATATGATACATGTGTTTCTCTGATTGACTTATTTAACTCAGCATAACACCCTCCAGTTCCATCCAAGTCGTTGCAAATGATCTCATTCCTTTTGATGGCTGCATAATATTCCATTGTATATATATATACCACATCTTCTTTATCCATTCATCTGTCGATGGACATCTTGACTCTTTCCATAGTTTGGCTATCATGGACATTGCTGCTATAAACATCGGGGTGCACATACCCCTTCGGATCCCTACATTTGTATCTTTGGGGTAAATACCCAGTAGTGCAATTGCTGGGTCGTAGGGTAGCTCTATTTTCAACTTTTTGAGGAACCTCCACACTGTTTTCCAGAGTGGCTGCACCAGCTTGCATTCCCACCAACAGTGTAGGAGGGTTCCCCTTTCTCCGCATCCTCGCCAACATCCATCCTTTCCTGACTTGTTAATTTTAGCCATTCTGACTGGTGTGAGGTGATATCTCATTGAGGTTTTGATTTGTATCCCCCTGATGCTGAGCGATGTTGAGCACTTTTCCAAGTGTCTGTTGGCTATTTGGATGTCTTCTTTGGGAAAATGTCTTCTGCCCATTTCTTGATTGGATCATTTGTTCTTTGGGTGTTGAGTTTAAGAAGTTCTTTATAGATTTTGGATACTAGCCCTTTATCTGGTATGTCATTTGCAAATGTCTTCTCCCATTCTGTTGGATGTCTTTTGGTTTTGTTGACTGTTTCTTTTGCTGTGCAAAAGCTTTTTATCTTGATGAAGTCTCAATAGTTCATTTTCGCCCTTGCTTCCCTTGCCTTTGGTGATGTTTCTAGGAAGAAGTTGCTGTGGCTGAGTTCGAAGAGGTTGCTGCCTGTGTTCTCCTCTAGGATTTTGATGGACTCCTGTCTCACATTTAGGTCTTTCACCCATTTTGAGTCTACTTTTGTGTGTGGTGTAAAGAAATGGTCCAGTTTCATTCTTCTGCATGTGGCTGTCCAATTTTCCCAACACCATTTGTTGAAGAGACTGTCTTTTTTCCATTGGACATTCTTTCCTGCTTTGTCCAAGATTAGTTGACCATAGAGTTGAGGGTCCATTTCTGGGCTCTCTATTCTGTTCCACTGATCTATGTGTCTGTTTTTGTGCCAGTACCATACTGTCTTGATGATGACAGCTTTGTAATAGAGCTTGAAATCCAGAATTGTGATGCCGCCAGCTTTGCTTTTCTTTTTCAACATTCCTCTGGCTATTCGGGGTCTTTTCTGGTTCCATACAAATTTTAGGATTATTTGTTCCATTTCTTTGAAAAAAGTGGATGGTATTTTGATGGGGATTGCATTGAATGTGTAGATTGCTCTAGGTAGCATTGACATCTTCACAATATTTGTTCTTCCAATCCATGAGCATGGAACATTTTTCCATTTCTTTGTGTCTTCCTCAATTTCTTTCATGAGTATTTTATTGTTTTCTGAGTACAGATTCTTTGCCTCTTTGGTTAGATTTATTCCTAGGTATCTTATGGTTTTGGGTACAGTTGTAAATGGGATCGGCTCCTTAATTTCTCTTCCTTCTGTCTTGTTGTTGGTGTATAGGAATCCCACTGATTTCTGTGCATTGATTTTATATCCTGCCACTTTACTGAATTCCTGTATGAGTTCTAGCAGTTTGGGGTGGAGTCTTTTGGGTTTTCCACATAAAATATCATATCATCTGCAAAGAATGAGAGTTTGACTACTTCTTTGCTGATTCGGATGCCTTTTATTTCCTTTTGTTGTCTGATTGCTGTGGCTAGGACTTCTAATACTATGTTGAATAGCAGTGGTGATAGTGGACATCCCTGCTGTGTTCCTGACCTTAGGGGGAAAGCTCTCAGTTTTTCCCCATTGAGAATGATATTTGCTGTGGGTTTTTCATAGATGGCTTTTATGATATTGAAGTATGTACCCTCTATCCCTGTACTCTGAAGAGTTTTGATCAAGAAAGGATGCTGTAATTTGCCAAATGCTTTTTCTGCATCTATTGAGAGGATCATATGGTTCTTGTTCTTTCTTTTATTAATGTATTGTATCACATTGATTGGTTTGTGGATGTTGAACCAACCTTGCAGCCCAGGGATAAATCCCACTTGGTCGTGGTGAATAGTCCTTTTAATGTACTGTTGGATCCTATTGGCTCGTATTTTGATGAGAATTTTTGCATCCATGTTCATCAAGGATATTGGTCTGTAATTCTCCTTTTTGATGGGGTCTTTTTCTGGTTTGGGGATCAAGATAATGGTGGCCTCATAAAACAAGTTTGGAAGTTTTCCTTCCATTTCTATTTTTTGGAACAGTTTCAGAAGAATGGGTATTAATTCTTCTTTAAATGTTTGGTAGAATTCCCCTGGGAAGCCATCTGGCCCTGGGCTTTTGTTTGTTGGGAGATTTTTTGATTACTGCTTCAATTTCCTTAGTGGTTTAGGTCTGTTCAGGTTTTCTATTTCTTCCTGGTTCAGTTTTGGTAGTTGATACATCTCTAGGAATGCCTCCATTTCTTCCAGAAATTAGATTATCTAATTTGCTGGCATATAGTTGCTCATAATATGTTCTTATAATTGTATTTCTTTGGTGTTGGTTGTGATCTCTCCTCTTTCATTCATGATTTTGTTGATTTTGGTCATTTCTCTTTTCTATTTGATAAGTCTGGCCAGGGGGTTATCAATCTTGTTAATTCTTTCAAAGAACCAGCTCCTGGTTTCATTGATCTGTGCTACTGTTCTTTTGGTTTCTATTTCATTGATTTCTGCTCTGATCTTTATTATTTCTCATCTCCTGCTGGGTTTAGGCTTTATTTGCTGTTCTTTCTCCAGCTCCTTTAGGTGTAGAGTTAGATTGTGTATTTGAGACCTTTCTTGTTTCTTGAGAAAGGCTTGTATTGCTATATACTTTCCTCTTAGGGCTGCCTTTGCTGTATCCCAAAGATTTTGAACAGTTGTGTTTTCATTTTCATTTGTTTCCATGAATTTTTTAAATTCTTCTTTAATTTCCTGGTTGACCCATTCATTCTTTAGTAGGATGCTCTTTAGCCTCCACGTATTTGAGTTCTTTCCGACTTTCCTCTTGTGATTGAGTTCTAGTTTCAAAGCATTGTGGTCTGAAAATATGCAGGGAATAGGAATTTCATTTTAATGAAAGGTCAAAGTCACATGTGATTTCATTCAGCCAAGAGGGGCTGTGGGTTTGCAGATGCTCTAAGGAAGGGGTGTGAAGAAGGGGAGGTAAAGGTGGGTATATTTGGTATGGAAGGCAGTTACTATTATCCCCAGGTACTATCTGTAATTACTAAATTAGGTTGAGCCTACCCCCAGAATGCTTCCTGAATTCTGTCATTGCTCTAACTCAAGCAAGCCTTCATCCCTAGTCTGAAATACTGCAAGAGCTTCCTAACAGTTTTTGCTGTCCTTACTATCTCTTTCCTGAAATCTCTCCTTCACTGCCACAAGACAACGATGGGAGGATTAAATAAAAACTTCATGAACTTTAAAGCATTCCACAAATGTATAGTGGTGGGGCAAAAAATAGATCTAAATAAAGTAGTACTGGGGGAAAAAAATAGATCAAACCAGAGGACTCCTCTCCTTAAAAAACTCTCAGTGATTTCGGGGCACCTTGGTGGCTCAGTTGTTAAGCGTCTGCCTTCGTCTCAGGTCATGATCTCAGGGTCCTGGGATCGAGCCCCGCATTGGGCTCCCTGCTTGACGGGAAGCCTGCTTCTCCCTCTCCCACTCCCCCTGCTTGTGTTCCCTCTCTCGCTGTGTCTCTCTCTGTCAAATAAATAAATAAAATCTTAAAAAAAAAAAAAAAAAAAAAACTTTCAGGGGCACCTGGGTGGCTTAGCCGTTTAGCGTCTGCCTTCGGCTCAGGTCATGATCCCAGAGTCCTGGGATTGAGCCCCGCATCGGGCTCCTTGCTCAGCAGGGAAGCCTGCTTCTCCCTCTCCCACTCCGCCTGCTTGTGTTCCCTCTCTCGCTGTCTCTCTCTGTCAAAAGATAAATAAAAATTAAAAAAATTAAAAAAAAACTTTCAATGATTTCCCCATTACCTAAAGAATCAAAGACTAAAGCTCCATACATGTTCTTAAGCTTCTTCATAACTTGAACTAAATGTTAACTTTCCAGTATCAGCGCCTCCGGGACACTTTTCCTCCCTCATCAGACAATACTATGGCTTGACCACGTCGTTAATTTCCATGCCCATACTGTTCTATATGCTTATGTCTTCCATCTCCTCTTCCTTGCCCAGGAAACCCCATTCACCCTTTAAAACCAGAATCACGGGTCAAATTTTCCAGTAAACCATGATAAGGTTTACCTTCTCAAAATCAATGTCTCTTTCCCCTGGAGTCTTGCAAATCTCCAGTAAATTACCAAGGCTTGACTAATATTTCAGGCATTTTTCTCCCCTTCACTAGCTCTGTTTTCCAATTCCATCTGTCTACTCAAGCATCCTCAGCTCTACCACCTCTAGGGGCATAGAAAACGCCAGGCGGGAATTTCAGGGTCGGAAGCTTAGAGCAAACACAGGCTTAAGATACTTCAGAATCAAATCAAGAATAGCTCTCCAGGGGGCGCCTGGGTGGCTCAGTTGTTAAGCCTCTGCATTTGGCTGAGGTCATGATCCCGGCGTCCTGGGACTGAGCCCCACATCGAGCTCCCTGCTCTGCGAGAAGCCTGCTTCTCCCTTTCCCACTCCCCTTGCTTGTGTTCCCTCTCTCGCTGTGTCTCGCTGTGTCTCGCTGTGTCTCTGTCAAATTAATTAAGAATCTGGAAAAAAAAAAAAAAAAAGCTCTCCAGAGCCAAGCTTTTCCCCAGAGGGGCTGAGGCGCAGGCGCTGGCGGTGCATACTGGGAGATGGAGTCTTCGACCGACCCCACTACCTCTTGGGAGTTGTAGTCCTTGGTCTGGTAAAAGAGAAGAAGGAGGAAACTCCCAAATTGTGAATTAGTTCTTAGGGGTAAACGGAAAAGGGAACTCCTTAACATCATGCAAGATCAAGATCCTTGGGCCCATCTCCGGCTCCCCAGCAGCGGGCGGGGGGGCTAGACGGCGGAGCCGAGGAGGGCGGGGAGACGTTACGTTGACGCTGGCGTGACCCTCCCGGAGAATTTGGCGGGATCTCCGAAAGTTGCCGGTCGGGGAGAGCTCTGCGGCCTGAGACTCTGGTCTGAGGAGAGTTGACGCGCCGTGAGGGGCGTAGTTTGGAGCTAAAACTCGCGTGCGTTGTGTGCAGAGCAAGGGAGTAGAGAAGTTGGCAGCAAGGGAGGGCATTTGAAGTCCGTCCGGGGTCGGCCGCGGACCAGACCAGCGGACAGAAGTCGGAGCGCGCAGCCCGCCCGAGTGAGAAGGGCTGTGGGCCGAGGTGAGTGTGTGAGGCGTAGACCTGGCCCCTTTCTGCGTCCCGGTGCGTCCCCGCATTAACCGGACCGGGCCCGTGGCCCGGCAGCCGGCTTATAGGCCCCTCTGCGCCAAGTGAGAAACCGGAGTTGGCCGGGCGGAGCAGGGGCATGCCTGGGCCCAGCCCCCCGTCGGAGCTGGTTATGGCGAAAACTGATGCGGTCCTCAGGCTCCAGAGCTGGGAGGAACCTTAGAAGCCTTCACTTCCAACACCCATTTTATGAGCGGAGGCGAGAAAGCCGAGATCTAGAGAAGTGTAAAGATATAATGTCACAGCTGTATGTGTCAGGGCCAGGGTTTCCGGATTTCTAGTCAGTCCTCTTTCCATTACTCCGTGCTTTGCTTACGAAGTACCCGCCTCCAGTTTCCTAAAAGGTGTTTTCGTTACCTAATGCGGAAGGCCGTGAACGTGATACCTAGGGAATCATCTGTAGTGAGGTTTTGGTTTGTTTGTTTTCTTTTTAACTTCTAAAGTGAAGTGTAATATGCATATAGAAGAATGCACAAATCAAAAGTGTATACAGCTCTGAATTATTTCAAAGAGAATATATCTGTGTAATCACTACTCAGGTCAATAAATAGAATGTTGTCAGCACCCCCAAAACTTCCCTTGTTCCCCCTCTAGTAGGTCCCTTTTTCTCCCCAAAGGTAACCACTGTATTGACTTCTAACACCAGTGACTAAATTTGCCTGTGTTTGAATTTTATCTAAGTGATACTGTTTATATTTTTGTGTCTGGTTTTGCCCAACATTCTGTCTGTAGATTCATATATATCTTTGTATATAGTAATAGTTGGTTTTTTTACCCCCCTATCGAATTCCTTATTCTTCCTGCCTATGGTGGACATTTGGGTTGTTTCTAGTTTCTGACTTTTTAAAGGAGAAAGGCTGCTGAGAACAGGCCTATGTATATTTTGGTGCACATGGGTATGCTTTTCAGTTGGTTAGTAATACAGTGTTGAAATTCCTGGGTCATAGCATTTGTCTATATTCAACTTCCACATTTAATGCCAGTTTTCTAAAGTACCGATTTACATTCAAACCAGCAGTATATGAGTGTTCAGTTGTTTCACATGTTTGCCAACACTTGATATTGTCAGTCTTTTTAATTTTATCTATTTTGGTGGCATATAGTAATACCTTATGGTTTTAATATTCCTGATAATTAGGATGAGCGTTGGTTCATAAGTTTATTGACCATTGGATATCTTCTATACTGAAGTGCTCGTTCAGATCTCTGTTTTTCTATTGGGTTGTCTTTCTTGCTGATTTGAAGTTTTTTATATATTTTATTTATTATGATTTTTTTAAATTTTATTTATTCATTTGACAGAGAGCACAAGTAGGCAGAGCGGCAGGCAGAGGGAGAACAGACTTCCCACTGAGCAGGGAGCCCGAGTCGGGGCTCAATCCCGGGACCCTGGGATCATGACCTGAGCCGAAGGCAGACGCTTAACCCACTGAGCCACCCAGGCGCCCCTGAAGTTTCTTATATATTTTAATTATCAGCCCTTGGTTGTATATGTGGTAAATATTTTGTCCCCCAACTATAGTTTTTTTATTTTCTTAATAGTGTCTTTTGATAGATAGAAGTTCTAAATTTAAATGTAGTCCAGTTTTTCAGTCTTTTCTTTTTTGGTTGTTGCTTTATGTATCCAGTTTAAGAAATCTTTATCCTTAAGTCATGAAGATACTTGCTTATATTCCAAAAGCTTTGTTTTACGTCTTACATTTAGATCTATAATGAATTGGAAATGGATGTTTCTTCTGTGTGTGTGTGGTGGGGGCCGGGGGTGGTTGCTTATTCTGTAAGGCTCTTCCATCAACTCAACACTGTTTATTGAAAAGACCATCCTTTCTCCATTACTCTGGAGTTCCATCTTTTTCATAAATTATGAAGGGAGAGGTTTAAATTTAAATTGCATTCAGGTGATTCCGATATTTAGCATTATCATAGGCACATTATGCTAAATCTGCCCTCTAAGAGATCTGCATCTGAACTAATCAAGAACAAATGGTTATCTCCAAAGAAGACACAGATGGCAAACAGACACATGAAAAGGTGCTCAACATCACTAATCATCAGGGAAATGCAGACCAAAACCACAATGAGATATCACCTCCCATCTGTCAGAATGGCTAAAATTAAAAAGATAAGAAATAAGGGAGCCTGGCTGGTGAGGATGTGGAGATAAAGGAACCCTCGTGAACTGTTGGTGCACTAATTTACATTTATTGCAGCTGCTATGGAAAACAGTTTGTAGGTTCCTCAAAAAATTAAAAATAGAAATACCATGTGATCCAGTAATTCCACTACAGGGTATTTACCCAAAGAAAATGAAAACACTGACTTGACAAAATATACGCTCCCCAATGCTTATTGCAGCATTTTTTTTTAAAAAAGATTTATTTATTTGACAGAGAGAGACACGGCGAGAGAGGGAACACAAGCAGGGAGAGTGGGAGAGGGAGAAGCAGGCTTCCCGCTGAGCAGGGAGCCCAATGCAGGGCTTGATCGCAGGACCCTGGGATCATGACCTGAGCCGAAGGCAGACACTTAATGACTGAGCCACCCAGGCGCCCCATATTGTAGCATTATTTACAGTAGCCATGATATGGAAGCAACCCAAGTGTCCATCCACTCATGAATGGATAAAGGAGATTGTGTGTGTGTGTGTAATGGAATGTTACTCAGCCATTAAAAAGAATGAGATCTTCCTGTTTGCAACAATATGGGGGGACCTAGAAGGTACTATGCTAAGTGAAATAAGTCATACAGAGAAAGACAAATACTATATGATTTCATTTATATGTGGAGTGTAAAAAAAAATAAATGAACAAACAAAAAGCAGAAACAGACCCATAAATACAGAGAACAAACTGATGGCTTCCAGAGGGAGAAGGAGGGATGGGCAGAATGGGTGAATGTGAGTGAGAGGTACAGGCTTCCAGTTATGGAATGAATAAGTCATAGGAATAAAAGGTACAGCATAGGGAATATAGTCAGTGGTATTGTAATAGTGTTGTATGGTGATAGATGGTAGCTACACTTGTGGTGAGCATAGCATAACATACAGAGTTGTCAGATCACTATGGTGTACACCTAAAACTAATGTGACATTGTGAATCAACTATACTTAAAAAAAGGGAGGGGAGAACAAATGGTCCTCTTTTGTCAAGTTTTGAAGAATGGAGATTTCATATGTGTTATCTTTTGCATTAAATTTATCCAGATTGTTAAATTGTCCAGATTGTTTTGGTGTGATTTAAATTCATTTATTCCTGTGAACATTAAGACTTGTTCATTTTTGGGGTGCCTGGGTGGTCCAGTTGGTTAAGCCTCTTAACTCTTGGGGGGGAAAAAAAAGACTTACTTTTACTAATACCTTTGAAGATCATTAAAATTTTTTGTTCTCCATTCTTTTCTTTTCTTTTTTTTTTTTAAGATTTTATTTATTTATTTGAGAGAGAGAATGAGAGAGAGCACGAGAGGGGTGAGGGTCAGAGGGAGAAGCAGACTCCCTGCTGAGCAGGGAGCCCGATGCGGGACTCGATCCCGGGACTCCGGGATCATGACCTGAGCCGAAGGCAGTTGCTTAACTAACTGAGCCACCCAGGCGCTCTCTCCATTCTTTTCAACCTGAGCAATCTTAACTATCATAATAACCTGACTAGGTATGCGCCTAATGCTGTATGGGAGATTTCAGACTGAGCAGAGTACTTGAATGTTATTTATTCATTTGTGCATTCAGTGAGGTCTGAAATTGATTAAAATGGTGATGTTTAAATTCCATACATCCCCCCCTTTTTTTTAAAGATTTTATTTATTTGAGAGAGAGAACATGCATGAGCCAGGGGAAGGGCAGGGAGGGGAGGGCTCAACAGGGAGTTGAGCAGGGAGCCTGATATGGAACTCGATCCCAGGACTCTGGAATCATGACCTGTGCCGAAGGTAGACACCTAACCGACTGAGCCACCCAGGTGACCTAAATTTCACACATTGCTATTGGAAGCAGAATATGTGACTACAAGCTATGATCCTTGGCTAAGGTGGGAAGTACTTCTCATCTCAGTCTACTGCCTTATCAGGAGTGGAGGCTTATGTGCAGTCATTCTGTACCTTCATTTCACTCCTCTCCCACCACCCCCAAACCCTACTTGCTGGAAGGGAACAATGAAGTTGAAATAGTATAACAAACTTTCATCAATTTTTTTAAAAATATTTTTATTTTTATTCATTTATTTTTATTTTTAAAGATTTTATTTATTTATTTGACAGAGACACACAGAGAGAGGGAACACAAACAGGGGAAGTGGGAGAGGGAGAAGCAGACTTCCCGCAGAGCAGGGAGCCCGATGCGGGGCTCGATCCCAGGGCCCTGGGATCATGACCTGAGCTGAAGACAGACGCTTAACGACTGAGCCACCCAGGCGCCCCCATTTATTTATTTTAAAGATTTTATTTATTTGAGAGAGAGAGTCAGAGATAATGAAAGCACAAGTGGGGAGAGAGGGAGAAGCAGGCTCCCGTTAGGGAGCCCGACTTGGGGCTCGATTCCAGGACCCCAGGATCCCAGGATCATGACCTGAGCTGAAGGCAGACGCTTAACCGACTGAGCCACCCAGGCGCCCCCAATTTTTTTTTTTTTAATTTTAAGTAGAGTCTTGGAAAGTCTGCATTCATTTACCAAATACTTACCAAACAACTAGTATTTAATGTATCAGGGTGTACATAAATAAATAAGACTTGGCCCCTACTCTCAAGGAATATGAAGCAGGGGAACTGAGGACATAGTTGGTCTAGTTAAGCTGTGCATCTTTAAGAAGCAGACTAGTCCTGACTCTTCCTAAACTATTTCTGGTAGAACTAGGTGGGTGGAAAGGAAAGCTGGTGAGATATGTTCTTTTTCCTGCAGTAGGAAGGAAAGGTAGGTCAGTGATTAGACCAAAAGACTAACAAGAAATTCTTCAGAGATTTATTTCAAAATGAAGTTTGCAGCTCTGTACTTTTTCTGGCCATCTCTATTTTTCAGTATTGATTGTGGAGTAATGGCTATGCAAATGCAGCTTGAAGCAAATGCAGATACTTCAGTGGAAGAAGAGAGCTTTGGCCCACAACCTATTTCACGATTAGAGGTATGTACTTAGTTAATTTTGGAATTATATTGCTAGATTAGAGTCTCCTACCTATTGGGAAAAATCACAACCTTTTCGTAAACCATTGATTTATTACCTAAGGTCAAACCCAAATTAGAGTTTTCAGAAGTGTTATCAAGGACCCTGTGGAAAGGCTTGAGATAATTGCTAAACATATCTGGCCAGATGTTTAAGAATTCGCCTTCTACTTTATCATTTTTCTTTCTCAGAGTTGGATTGTCAAAAACTAAGAAGCCCTAGGATCCCATGGTGGAGTCTCTGTGATGTTTATACTATGTATGAAATTACAATCCAAAGAATTAGAGTGGCCTGGGACAGCTATGCAGGAAGAGGAGCATTGTCTCTCCATTGACCCATATCTGTCTGAAGTTACTAGCAAGACAGCTGTTGTGGTCAGGGAGAAGGGCTTGTGGTTATTAAGGTATAAGAGCCAAGCTCCAATTCAGGACTCTGCACAGGAACATCAAGCACTAGAGCTGGGGCCTTGCACTATTTCTTCCCATTGTACCGAGGCCCCACAGTGTGAATGCAGCTGACATAGGCTGAAAGAAGTAGGAGGGAAAGCAGAGAAAGCCTTCATTCTTCTGTCTCTTTAAAACATATTCCTACCACCCCCAGCTAAGCTTCAAGACTCCAGAAGTTAATTTAAACAGGTGTGTGATAAATATTACAGAGTTCAGCATCACAAATTCTGGTATCATGAGCATCCTTATACCCACACGTGCATTTTGCTTATTGCTTAAATATTAATAGTAGAGTTTTTTTCTATTGGCAGGTACTATTCTCTCCCCTCTCAAAAACCCTTTCTAACCTGCAAGTACATACACATTCCACCACTAACTAATATTGTCCCAGCAGTCATAGCTTCAGTGGCTAATAAAATCAAAGCTGAATTTGTAATATAGGTAGGAAGAGGTACCTTTGGGTGGTTTATTTTGAGAATTGGTATATGAGTCCTTGACCAAAAGTAGTTTTCCCCCATTTTCTTTTTTAAGATTTTATATATTTATTTGAGAGAGAGAGAGCATGGGCAGGGGGAGGGGCAGAAGGAGAAGCAGACTCCCCACTGGGCAGGGAGCCTGACATGGGGCTTGATCCCAGGAGGCTGGGATCATGACCTGAGCTGAAGGCAGACGATTAACCGACTGAGCCTCCTAGGCATCCCGGTTTTCCCCCATTTTTAATGTCAGTTGTTAGAGCTTTCCAGTCATTTTGCTACCCTCAGCTCTGGGGCAGCCTTATCTGTTTACTCCAGCTTAGATTAAAAAAAAAAAAAAAAAAAAAAGATTTTTTTTTTTTTTTTTTTTTTTTTTTAATGTGTGTTTGATGTAGAAAACATTGGAAACACTGGTTTAAGGTGGCTTCTTGGGGCGCCTGGGTGGCTCAGTCGTTAAGCATCTACCTTCAGCTTAGGTCATGGTCCCAGGGTCCTGGGATCGGGCCCTGCATCGGGCTCCCTGCTCTGCGGGGAAGCCTGCTTCTCCCTCTCCCACTCCCCCTGCTTGTGTTCCCTCTCTCGCTGTGTCTCTCTGTCAAATAAATAAAATCTTTAAAAAAATAATAATAATAAGGTGGCTTCTTAGGGCCCAGTGT
Source organism: Mirounga angustirostris (assembly GCF_029215605.1). Classification (NCBI taxonomy): domain Eukaryota; kingdom Metazoa; phylum Chordata; class Mammalia; order Carnivora; family Phocidae; genus Mirounga; species Mirounga angustirostris. The sequence goes on along the minus strand of NW_026991717.1, from coordinate 62,598,526 downwards.
TTCAAAGTTCTTTTTTTTTTTTTTTTTTTTTGACAGAGAGAGAGAGCACAAGTAGGGGGAGTGGCAGAGGGAGAGGGAAAAGCAGACTCCCCATTCATCAGGGAGCCCAATGCAGGGCTTGATCCCAGGATTCTGGGATCATGACCTGAGCCAAAGGCAGATGCTTAACGGCTGAGCCACCCAGGCGCCCCTCAAGGTTCATTTATTTATTTATTAAGATTGATTGATTGATTGATTGATTGATTTGACAGAAAGAGAGCACAAGTACGCAGAGTGGCAGGCACATGGAGAGGGAGAAGCAGGCTCTCCGCTGAACAGGGAGCCTGATGCAGGGCCCAATCCCAAAACCCCAGGATCATGACCTGAGCCGAAGGCAGCCGCTTAACCTGAGCCACCCAGGCGCCCCTCAAGGTTCATTTAGAATCCCAGTCATAAAAGATTGAGAGTTACAGGTTTATTCCAGTGCCTGTGAATTAGTGGTTTGGTCCCAACTCATGATGAGAATACATACATGGGATTATTAGTTTAAAAGTATTGGTTTTCAAAATGAAAAGGTTGATAATTTGTTATTAAATACCTCATGTGTAGAGAATACTTTTCAAAGCTTTTGCATATAATATCACAGTTCTTCAAAACAGATCTGAAGTGGGTAGGGCAAATATCTACATTAGATGAGAGAACTGAAGCTTACATTTATCCATGGTTTTCTTCACTTGCAGCAATGTGGCATTAATGCCAATGATGTGAAGAAATTGGAAGAAGCTGGATTCCATACTGTGGAGGCTGTTGCCTATGCACCAAAGAAGGAACTAATAAATATTAAGGGAATTAGTGAAGCCAAAGCTGACAAAATTCTGGTAAGTACTGTTTATGTGATGTAGGGAGGCATTAGTGGGAATAGTACAAAAGGATATACAGTGAAAAGTTGCAGTGTTGCTCTTTCATCCCTTATTGTGTCATCGTGTTCCCCTTTGCGGAGGTGACTGCACTAGTTAATTATCTTTGAATGTGCCTCCTGGCATAAATTGGGATTTTCTCTCAAGGAAATTAGTTTCATGGGCTATAAGTACCGCCAAGTTGACAAGTTTGCATTTGCACCAACAGTGAGTGGTATGTACCTTATCTTTCTAGAAATTATGATCTCGTGCCTTAGAAATACATTCATTAGTATGTAGCCACTAAAAAGAGTTTCAAAAAATATTCGTTGACATAGGAAAATGTTCCTGATATAAGAAAGCAGGGTAATAAAACACATAAGTATGTACATATATACATGGTTGGTTTTTGTTTTCAAAAATGTGTGTATATGTATAGCACATACACAGGATAAATACACTAAAATATTTGTGGTGTTATTTCTGGATAGTAAGAATGTGAGTAATTTTTATTTTTGCCTCGATTTTCTAAAGTTTCTTCATTTTGTATAATAAACAAGTTTTACTTTCAAATAGAAAAGTTGTTTTTATTTCTAGTTAGCTAACTAATCATAGGCAAGATTCTTCAATAATGACAAGAGAATGTGATTTCAAATCATGTGCTTAGTTTTGTTTTCTTTTTTAACCTTAATGGTATAAGTGATTTTACTGGCTTAATAGAAATGAAGTAGTAACCTTGTAATCCCTTATATGGCATTTTAACTTTGAAATCTCATCCCTTTCATACATACTCTCATCTGACCTTCATAACAACACTGAGAAAAATAGGTAGGGTCAGTATTATCTCTGTTTTACAGATAAAGAAACTTAAGGTACAATGGTTCAATTATTTACCCAAGGTCATGCAGGCAATGGCAGAACTAAAACTAGAATCCAGTTATTTTCATCCTATCATATTATGATCTTTTCTCATTTTCCTCCAGTCTCTTACAGCTACTATTAATTTTTCTTTATCATTCATAATTCTCCATGATTACATTTTATTTTATGCACTTATCCTTTGGTATTTATATAGTTATTATACAGTTGGGGTTTTTTTTTAAAGATTTTATTTATTAGAGCATGAGTGGGCGGGATGGAGGGAGAGCGAGAAGCAGACTTCCCGCTGAGCAGGGAGCCCAACTCGAGACTCAATCCCAGGACGCCGTGATCATGACCCAAGCCGTAGGCAGATATTTAACTGACTGAGCCACCCAGGTGCCCCTGTAGTTACACATTTGGTTAGCTTTTTTTTTTTTTTTTTAAGATTTTATTTATTTATCTGACAGAGACACAGCGAGAGAGGGAACACAAGCAGGGGGAGTGGGAGAGGGAGAAGCAGGCTTCCCGCAGAGCAGGGAGCCCGATGTGGGGCTCGATGTGGGGCTCGATCCCAGGACCTGGGATCATGACCTGAGCAGAAGGCAGACGCTCAACCGACTGAGCCACCCAGGTGCCCCACATTTGGTTAGCTTTACCCTTGAACTTTTATATAGCGTAAAGTAAGTATCTATAAAATTGCATTTTCATATTTTATGTTGATTACTATTATAATTTCACAGAAATTTTTCTCTGAAAAGATCTTCAAAGCCTAAAGAATATACCAAAAAAGACTACATCATCTGTTATTGGTTAGTTACAGTGTATGTACTGCCATGTAACTTAGTTAAATGAACAATATCTGAGATTTGTGAGTACTTACTATTTCATAAATTAATACATGCACAACCTGATGAGTTCTGTTTTATTGGGTATTATATTGAGAGCTTTGAATTTTTAAGCACTGGCAGGGATTTTACTTCATTTATTTAGACCACTTTATAATAGTAACTCAGGGCTGAAAAGTAATTTTTTTTTTAAAGATTTATTTATTTATTTTTAGAGAAGAGAGAAAGAGCATGACCAGGAGGGGCGGAGGGAAAGGGAGTGAGAATTCCAAGCAGACTTCGACATGAGCTTGATTTCACGACTCTGAGATCATGACCTGAGTAAGCCAAAACCAAGAGTCAGATGCTTAACCGACTGTGCCACCTAGGCATCCCCAAAGTTTTCATTCTTAATTTAAGCCCTTAGAGGAAAGATGTTGCTATCCATGGAAGTATGAAGTTATCTTTTTTTTTTTTTAAGATTTATTTATTTATCTGAACATGGACCCTGATGCAGGGCTCAGGTCTCACAATCCTGAGATCACGACCTGAGCTTAAACCAAGAGTCGTGTGTTTAACCAGCTGTGCCACCCAGGCACCTCTGAAGTTGTCATTTATTGTATTATTCAGATATATTGTTGAAGTGGTGACTTAATTGGAAATGACAGTTCTGAGCCCCTAATACCTCATCGAAAGAGTATGTGTGATACTATGCCAGTAGGTGTCCCTAAAGTCTATTGGTTGTTTTCTTCTGGGCATTAATATTTGTGACAGAACAAATCCTGACAGGATCTTTGCTTATGCCTTGTCAGACCTTAGTTTTAGAAATTGAATCAGTGTCCTGCTTTTATGAAAACACAAATAAAAACCTTTAATAAAGCAAAATGAGATGTGTAAAATGATACAGAGCTAGGTCTATTTTTCTTTCCTCTTTGATTTCAGACATTATATATTGTAAATTTCTAGTAGATAAAGATTGATGATGTTATTTGCTTTTAAAGTTTAAAGATTTCTTCAGTCAGGCGCCTGGGTGGCTCAGTCATTAAGTGTCTGCCTTCGGCTCAGGTCGTGATCCTTCATAACAACACTGACCTCTCGCTATCTCTTTTTCTGTGTCAAATAAATAAATAAATAAAAATCTTTTTTTTTTTTTTTTTTAGATTTTATTTATTTATTTGACAGAGAAACACAGCGAGAGAGGGAACACAAGCAGGGGCAGAGGAAGAGGGAGAAGCAGGCCTCCCGCAGAGCAGGGAGCCCAATGTGGGGCTCAATCCCAGGACCCTGGGATCACGACCCAAGCCGAAGGCAGATGCTCAACGACTGAGCCACCCAGGCGCCCCAATAAAAATCTTTAAAAAAAAAACATTTCTTCAGTCACTGTAGCTATTCCCCCAAAGTCTTTGAGGTTTTCTTCTTTTTTTCTTTTTTTTTAAGATGTATTGATTTTAGAGAGAGAGCGCATGAACGGGAAGGGCAAAGGGAGAGGGAAAGAGAATCTGGAGCAGAAAACTCCATGCTCAGCACGGAGCCCCATGTGGGGCTTGATCTCATGACCCTGAGATCACAACCTAAGCCAAAACCAAAAGTCGAACACTCAACCGACTGCGCCACCCAAGCGCTCCTGAAATTGAGATTTTCAAAAAGAATATCCACTGTTACAGTGGAGAAAGGAAAATAAAGAAAATCCATTTGTAGTATGTAAATCAAAGTGGTTGAGAGAGAAAGATTTTATGAACGATTTCATTCAGAAGGTGACAGATTTTTATGTGATCTTTTCCACATTTTCAAAGTTTAATTTTAATTAGCTTTTGTTGAACTGTGTTCTCTTGGCATACTATAAGCACTGACAGATTCAGCACAGTTATTTTTTGTAATATTTTTCAGTTTTTAAGATTTATTTATTAGAGGACATGCATGCACTTATGTGTGCAGTGGGAGGAAGGGCAGAGAGAGAGAGAATCCCAAGCCGACTCCCTGCTGAGTGCAGACCCCCAATCAGGCTCCATCTCACAACCCTGAGATCATGACCTGAGCTGAAATCAAGAGTCAGTCGCTTAACCGACTGAACCACCCAGGTGCCCCATAATACTTTCCTTCTATTCACCATTCTATGTCTTGTGTCCAAGATCTGGTAGTTGTTGGCTATTGAAAACTATAGATTTAAGACTTCACCTAGCACAGATGACAGTAACGCATTACATTAAGTGTGAGAATAGAAGTAAAGTTCTCCCAGATTAGGCAGTTGCATGGTTTTTACTTCACATTTCACTTGGTTATAATATTTTGTTCCTGTAAGGGCTCATATTCTAGAAAATTTAGGAGTTAGGGCGCCTGGGTGGCTCAGTTGGTTAAGCGACTGCCTTCGGCTCAGGTCATGATCCTGGAGTCCCGGGATCGAGTCCCGCATCGGGCTCCCTGCTCAGCGAGGAGCCTGCTTCTCCCTCTGACCCTCCCCCCTCTCGTGTACTCTCTCTCATTCTCGCTCTCTCAAATAAATAAATAAATCTTTAAAAAGAAAAGAAAATTTAGGAGTTAAAAATGACAAACAGGAAAAGCATCTCCTATGTTTTTTCTTATTAACTTACTGTAATGCTGGAAGAATTTTACAATGAAAACTCATGCACGCACCACCTAGACTCTACCATTAACATTTTAATATATTTGACTTACCACCTGTCTATTCATCTCTCTATCCAACAATCAGTCCATCTTGGATTTTTTTTATACTTTTCAAAGAAAGTTGAAGCTGTCAATACATTTCCCCCTAAATATTTCAGCATACATTAATTAGGGTTCAGTAGTGGTTTATAGTCTCACTCACCCCCCTGCTTTGGTATTTTTATTTTCTATTTTTCATTAATCTTCATTTTTCCTGAAGATCAGTAGAAGTTACAGGAAGAGAGATCATAGAAAAAAAGAAGGGAAGAAATTCTCAGATATAATAACAGAAAATCTGCCAGAGCTAAAGGGAAGCAGAAATCTCGCATAGTAAGAACTCATGAGTGTCAAAGACCCACAGCTAGACATATGAGTGTGAAATTTCAGTTTACCAGTCAGAAAGAGAAGATTCTGAAAGAATTCAGAGGAAAAAAGCAATTCTAAAGGAACAAAAATCAGAAAGACTACCTTTTTTTTTTTAAGATTTTATTTTTTTAAGTAATCTCTACACCCATTGTGGGGCTTGAACTCAACCCTAAGATCAAGAGTTCCATGCTCCACCAACTGAGCTAGCCAGAAATCTGACTGGTAGAAACTAGTAGAATAATGCCTTCAAAGTTCTAAGGGGGAAATGATTTTTTTTTTTTTTTAAAGATTTAATTCATTTGAGAGAGTGTACGAGTGGGTGGAGGTGCAGAGGGACAAGAAGACTCCCCACCAAGCATGGAGCCAAACGTGGGCCCCAATCCCAGGACCCCAAGATCGTGACCTGAGCTGAAGTCAGATGCTTAACCGAATGAGCCACCTAGGCACCCCTAAGGGAAAATAATTTTAAACCTAGAATTCTGTTGCAGCAATTTTATTAACCAAGTACTTGGGCAGAATAAAACATTTTCAGAAATAAAAGAATTCAGAATATTTTTCTCTTATCCACTTTCTTAGGAAGTTTACTTGAGGATATACTTCAACAAAATGAGGGTGGAAAACAAAGGATTTAGGTTAGACTCCAACTCAAGTACTCAGTGAAGGAGGGTGGGGGACAGTAGTTAACCTAGAGAGCAAACAGCCCAGTTTGGAGAAGAGAAGGAACTTCAGGTAGAAGGGTTTCAGTAGAATACATGGTAAGATTGAGAGGTTGATAAATTTGAGAAATGATAAAGTCAGAAAACACTGGAGAAAGACATGACTCAGATATAAAAGCAAGGTAAAATGGACCATGATTTTAAAACTGGTGGCATATAAAAAAGAAATGATTTGAATTTCACAGCAGAAACCTGTGAGGGACATTGAGTTGTTAACATTGGAATTTTAGTGAAAGAATTGTACTTCTAGCACACTGTGTTTGGTGCTGCAATGAATTAAATTTACAAAGCTGTAATATAAATGTAATGAGTTTTCAAGTGAGATAGTATTAGAGAAGTTTAGAGAATAATTTAAAGCTACTACTCAGCTATTCATTGATTTTCTTTTTTCTCTGTGTAAAGTTTTTACCTTTTTTTTTTAAGATTTATTTATTTATTTATTTGACAGAGACACAGTGAGAGAGAACACAAGCAGGGGGAGTGGGAGAGGGAGAAGCAGGCTTCCTGCAGTGGGAGAGGGAGAAGCAGGCCCCTGGGATCATGACCTAAGCCGAAGGCAGATGCTTAACCACTGAGCCACCCAGACACCCTGTGGAGTTTTTAAATGATAAGTTTAATCTCTACTTGCTATGGATGTATTCAGATTTTTCTTTTTCTTTTCTTTTCTTTTTTTTTTTTATAGTCAGACTCAGTTTATTTTACAGAATTTAGATTCAGGGACGCCTGGGTGATTCAGTTTGTTAAGCGTCTACCTTCAGTGCAGGTTATGATCCCAGAGTCCTGGGATCAAGTCCCGTATTGGGGTCCTTGCTCAGCGGGGAACCTGCTTCTCCCTCTGCCTGCCACTCCCCTGGCTTGTGCTTGCTCGCTCGCTCTCTCTGACAAATAAATAAATAAATAAAATCTTATAGATTTAGGTTCAACTAATCATTTGTGCCTTGACTTGATTTTTATGAGTTTTGGATTATTGAGTTTTAATAGTTTGTATCTTTCTAGGAATTTGCTTATTTCTTTGAAGTTATCTAATTTGTTGGCATAGAATTCTGTTTTGGGGGGCGCCTGGGTGGCTCAGTTGGTTAAGCGACTGCCTTCGGCTCAGGTCATGATCCTGGAGTCCCAGGATCGAGTCCCGCATCGGGCTCCCTGCTCAGCAGGGAGTCTGCTTCTCCCTCTGACCCTCCTCCCTCTCGTGCTCTCTGTCTCTCATTCTTTCTCTCTCAAATAAATAAATAAAATCTTTAAAAAAAAAAAAAAAGAATTCTGTTTTTGTAAGGTTGATAGTAATGTCCTTTTGTTCCTGATTTGTGATTTGAGTCTTTTATTTTCTTGATCTAGCTAAAGGTTTATCAGTTTTGCTGATTTTCAAAGAACCAACTCCTGGTTTCATTGATTTTTCTCTATTTCTAGTCTCTGTGTTATTAGTTTCTACTCTAATCTTCCTTCCTTCCTTCTGCTTAGTTTGTTTAGTGTGCTTTTTCTAGTATCTTTCATTTATTTTAGAGGAAAAAGCACGTGAGCATGAGCAGGAGGTGCAGAAGGAGAGGGAGAAAGAATCTCAGGCAGACTCCGTGCTGAGTATGGAGTCTGAAGCAGGGCTTAATCCCAGTACCTTGAGATCATGACCTGAGCTGAAACCAAGGGTTGGATGCTTAACCAACTGCACTATCCAGGCACTCCTGAATGCACTTATTTTTAAATTTTGGAATTAATTGGTAGACTGATTATTGAAAACTTATCAATAACTGAAAAATGGGATATAAATGTTTTCAACCTTGACAGTGTAAAAGAAAAGGTACAGCTGACAGAGATGGGGAAGGTAGACATGGAGGGAAAAGAGATTAAAGGACAGATGTCCTCATTTAACAAAGTAGGAGGTTAAGAGATACAGTCTGGTTGATGGAACAGGAAATGAGAATTTAAATATTTTGTTAGACTTCATACTGTATCATCACATTTGTCATAAGTCGGGCGAAGTACGTATGTGTGGGTCTATAATAGGTTTTTTTTTATTTACTATGTGGATGTATTACTTGAATTAGCAATTAAAAAATTAATTTCATGGAGTCTCTAGCTTATCCTTTAGTTGCCAGAGAGATAAAATAATCCCAGAACTAAAACTATTAGTATATTGACTTTTTATTTATTATTTTTTTAAGATTTTATTTATTTGTCAGAGAGAGTGAGCACAAGCAGGGGTAGTGGCAGGCAGAGGAAGAAGCAGGTTCCCTGCTGAGCAAGGAGCCCGATGCAGGACTCGATCCAAGGACCCTGGGATCATAACCTGAGCCGAAGGCAGACGTTTAACCGACTGAGCCACCCCGGCGTTCCTTTTGATGACTTTTTAAAGAGAAAGCACTCTGGAAATTTTGTTAGAATTTGTCTCTTCCTGCAGTATGTCTGATTCTTGTTTTACTAATAATCATATTTTGTTGATTTGACATTTCTTATTTTTCCCAGACTGAGGCAGCTAAATTAGTTCCAATGGGTTTCACTACTGCAACTGAGTTCCACCAAAGGCGGTCAGAGATCATACAGATTACTACTGGCTCAAAAGAACTTGACAAATTACTTCAAGGTATAGTAATCCCTTTTCATCTTCTGTAAACTGCAGTTAGCAAAGCATCCAAGTCACAGAACAAAACTAAAGTATTTGGGTAGAATTTATGTGTTAGATATGATTAAGAGATAAGAGAACTATCCACATTGAAGAAGTAAGACTGCTGCCGGGAGGAACCTTACTTATACTAACATTATCTGCCAATGAAATAATTGAATTTCTGTTTAATACTGCATTCAGAGAGAGAGTAAGCATCCTCTGCTTCCTTTAACACAAAGTGGAAAAATCTGATAAAACACTCCATGTTTGAATACTATGTTATAGTATCAATGCCTGGTGGTGCACAGTAGTGCACACTGAACTTTTGGACTTTATGGAAACCTATGGTTTTTGAACTTCTGAAAACATTGCTGTCCTAAATTATTGCAAGGTTAGATTTGTTCCTTGTTGTTTCCCCAAATATTTAATCATTTAAGTTTTCTTTTATTTAGGGTGCAAAATAGTATGCATTCAGGAATATGTGCAAATTACTTAATATCTCTGTGCTTCATTTTTATTGTCTTCATGGTGAGGATAAAAAGACTTCCTACCTTATAGGTTATTGGAATTAAATGAAATGGTACATATATATGCATAGCACAATGCCAGGTACACAAGAAACATTTAGTAAATGTTAGATGATATCTCTATAATTTTTACATTTACTGCTTATTGACTTGTGATGGTATAGTTCTATATCTTGATTGTGGTGGTAGTTACATGAAGCTACAGATGTGATAAAATTGCAGAACTATACACATATATACAAATGAGATGAGTGCATTTATAACTAGAGAAATCTGAACAAACTCTGGGCTGTATCGCTGACAGTTTTCTGATACTGATACTGTGGTTAAGTAAGATGTTAACACTCGGGGAGGCTGAGTGAAGAATTCTTGGGACCAGGGTGCTGGGTGGCTCAGTCGGTTAAGCGTCTGCCTTTGGCTCAGGTCATGATCCTGGGGTCCTGGGATCGAGCCCTACATCGGGCTCCCTGCTCCATGGGAAGCCTGCTTCTCTCTCTCCTTCTGCCTGCCGCTCCCCCTGCATGTGCTCGCTCTATCACTCACTCTCTCTCTGTGAAATAAATAAATAAAATCTTTTTTATTTTTATTTTTATTTTTTTAAAGATTTTATTTATTTATTCATGAGAGAGAGAGAGAGGCAGAGGGAGAAGCAGGCTCCCAAGGAGCAGGGAGCCCGATGCGGGACTCGATCCCAGGACCCTGAGATCATGACCTGAGCCGAAGGCAGATGCTTAACCATCTGAGCCACCCAGGCGCCCAAATCTTTTTTTTTTTAAAGATTTTATTTAATTATTTTCCAGAGAGAGATGGGGGGAAGAGAGCGAGCACAAGCAGAGGGAGAGGCAGGCAGAGGGAGAAGCAGGCTCCCCACTGAGCAAAGAGCCTGATGTGGGACTCAATCCCAGGACCCCGGGGTCATGACCTGAGCCAAAGGCAGATGTTTAACCGACTGAGCCAACCAGGTATCCCTAAATAAATAAAATCTTTTTTTTTTTTTTAAGATTTTATTTATTTTATTTATTTGAGAGAGAGCACATGAGAGGGGGGAGGGTCAGAGGGAGAAGCAGACTCCCCGCCTAGCAGGGAGCCCGATGCGGGACTCGATCCAGGGACTCCAGGATCATGACCCGAGCTGAAGGCAGTCGCTTAACCAGCTGAGCCACCCAGGCGCCCTTTTTTTTTTTTTTAAAGATTTTATTTATTTATTTGACAGAGAGAGACACAGCGAGAGAGGGAGCACAAGCAGGGGGAGCGGGAGAGGGAGAAGCAGGCTTCCCACGGAGCAGGGAGCCTGATGTGGGGCTCGATCCCAGGACTCTGGGATCATGACCTGAGCCGAAAGCAGGCGCTTAACAACTGAGCAACCCAGGCGCCCCTAAATAAATAAAATCTTTTTAAAAAAAAAAGAATTCATGGATCCTCCCTGTACATTTCTTTGTGATTTTCTGTAAATCTAGAATTATTTCAAAATAAAGTATTTTAAAAGCTGTTGCTTGTTGAAAATTGAATTTCCAAATTATATATACATCTTTCTGATGAGTTCCAAAGACATTTCTAGGATTGTTTCTAAACATTTGTATTTTACTAAGAGGTGTTTCTTACTGCTCTTTTAGGAGGAATTGAAACAGGATCCATCACAGAGATGTTTGGAGAATTCCGAACTGGGAAGACTCAAATCTGTCATACGCTGGCTGTAACATGCCAGGTAAGCTTTTGGGCTCTAACCAAATCAGCAAAAATTAGTTGATTGCTATTTGCAAGCATCTTTTGGGATGGACATTAAGGGCACTTTATCCCTAAGACTCACTCCTACTGCAGAATTCTTCCACGTCCTAGAAACTTTCACGTCATTGTTTTCAGATTATTTCATCATTGTTTCAGATGTTTTCTTATCATCCACTATGCCTCCCCTGTTTTCACCTGCCTTCTTCAGTAGTCTGTATTTTATGATTCACCATTAAAGTCATTCCTCAGATATATATTCCCCACCTAGAGAGATGTCAGTCTTAGATGAACCCTTCTCAGAGGCTTCTTTGAGAACTGTCTTTTTTTTTTTTTTTCTAAGATTTTTTTTTTTTTTTTTTTGAGAGAGCAAGAGAGAGCATGACTTGGTGGAGGGGAGAAGCAGACTCCCTGCTGAGCAGGGAGGCCGATGGCAGACTGGCTCCAAGGACTCCGAGATCATGACCTGAGCCAAAGGCAGACGCTTAACCAACTCAGCTACCTAGGCTCCCCATGAGAACTGTCTTTTTAGTGCCTGTTCCTTAATAGCTGATCATACTGGAGAAAAATCATACCATAAAGCTGATTGTCTTTACTTTAAATTCAAGTTGACAGACATCAGATTAACATTCAATACTGCTTAGCAGACCTACTAAATTTGTTGAGACATTCTTTTTCCCATTCAGTAAGACGGTTCTCATGCTTCGTTCTTTCTTCTCAAACCTTCATGCTCCTCTTGAACGCTCACTCAGCCAATGACCAACCTGCTCTTCACATCAAATTTATAAATCCACCTACAATTATACCCATCTTTTCTTATCTTGGGCTACAATGGAAAAAGTGTCCCTTTTCTTTTCAAAACCGCATGCTATCAGTGTGATCTGGTTACTACCTCTGATCACCTTCTCAAGGACTCTACTCCTCCATTTTCTGCTTTACCTCTGTATTAAGTATCTCTTCCAAAACTTTTTTTACTTATAGTTTCATTCATGGGAGGATTTGGAAACAGACACAGTGAATTAATGCCTAAGATCATGTTTTATTGAAATAATAGATTAGGGGGTGGCTCAGTAGTTTAAGTGTCCGACTCTTGATTTCGGCTCAGGTCATGATTTCAGGGTCATGCGATCAAGCCCTGAGCTGGGCGTGAAGCCTGCTTGAGAGTCTCTCTCTCCCTCCACCCTTCCCCCTCCTCCCCCCCCAAAAAAAGAGAGAAGAGGCGCCTGGATGTCTCAAAAGGTTAAGCGTCGGGCGCCTGGGTGGCTCAGTCGGTTGAGCGACTGCCTTCGGCTCAGGTCATGATCCCAGGGTCCTGGGATCGAGTCCCACATCGGGCTCCCTGCTCTGCAGGGAGCCTGCTTCTCCCTCTCCCACTCCCCCTGCTTGTGTTCCCTCTCTCTCTGTGTCTCTCTCTGTCAAATAAATAAATAAAATCTTTAAAAAAAAAAAAAAAAAGGTTAAGCGTCTGCCTTTGGCTCAGATCATGATCTCCAGGTCCTGGGATCGAGCCCCACATTGGGTTCCCAGTTCAGCGGGGAGTCTGCTTCTCCCTCTCCCTCTGCCTCTCCCCCGCTTGTGCATTCTCTGCCTCTTTTGCTCTCTCTCAAATGAATAAATAAAATCTTTTTTAAAAAGAAAAAGGATGCGGGGCGCCTGAGTGGCTCAGTCGTTAAGCGTCTGCCTTCGGCTCAGGTCATGATCCTAGGGTCCTGGGATCGAGCCCTGCATCGGGCTCCCTGCTCAGTGGGAAGCCTGCTTCTCCCTCTCCCACTCCCCCTGCTTGTGTTCCCTCTCTCGCTGTGTCTCTCTCTGTCAAATAAATAAAATCTTTAAAAAAAAAAAAAGAAAAGAAAAAGGATGCTAATTCATTAATTACAGAAAGGATTACATTTCACCAGCCTAAGAGCTAGAACTAGAGGTATAGAGAGGATGTTAGATTACGGCTTAAATCTAAACATTATCTGCTCTCATTTGTTCAGATTTTCTTACCTTAATGAAGTGAAACTCTATTACATTAGATCTCTGTCTAATAATGAAGTTACATAAAGTTGAGAGCCACAGATCACAAAAATGAACAGACCATGTTTCTTTAAAGTACTAGACTAATTTTAAAATTCAGAGAAGGCAATTTATCATACATACCAATTTTAAATGCATATACCCTTTGACAGAAAATGTGGCTTACACAACTATTCACGTATAGTCAAGGATAAATGTACAAGGAATTTGCACCACAGCATTATAAAATGATGAAAGTTCAAAACAACCTACATCAATGTAAAATAGGAAGAAGAGTTAAATTATGGTACTATGAAAATAGCTAACTTGGTGGTGGTGTTCCCGTCCAGTAATACAAGATGACTGCAATGGCACTGAGGGGCAAGACAGAGGAGACAGAATGGGCTGGAGTGTAGAGTATGCGGTCCATCCCCTTGAAATTTGGCTCAATAATACACTGGGACCTTGTCCACTTTCTGTCAGTCTTCCTACCTATACCCAGACCTCTGGGTCTTTGTAGCTGGAAAAGAGCTTCCTCTCTTGCTAGCACTAAAGATAACAGAAAGTGAGAGAAATGGGGATCCTCATTCATCTTAATTCTTTAATTTTTAGCCCTTGAGTGTCAAGATTTTCTCCTCCCCAAAAAACTAAGCATTTGTTGTCCTCTTGGCCAGTGATTCCAAACCTTTCCTTTGTCAAGACCCTCTTTTGTTGTATACATATCCTTTGCTCCTTCCATGGATTCTTAGGATTTAAAAGATTTATCTGCCAACATTTGAAATGATAACAATCATTTTTCCTTTTCCGAATTAACAAAGCCTCTGTAACTGAGCTAAGGTCAGTGCCTTAGAGGTAGAGAATATCATCAGTTCTCGAAGTGCTTTCTGTATGTCAGGCACTGTCTTAACACTTTGTGAGTTACTTAATCTTCAGAACAATCCCATAAGGTGGGTTTTATCTACATTTTAAGGAAAGGACACTGGGATTAATATTCTAAAGTTTACACAGTAATGGCAGAACCACATATGAAGAGTGTTGTTTGAAAATGCATAGGTGATGATGATCTGGAAGATTATTTCTGGAAGATGGGAGTGATAAAGAAGAGCTTTCGATTTTTACTCATTTCTATATTGTGTGAATTTTTAATACAAGGATATAGTACTTGCATGATTTTTAAAAATATTTTCTCAGAAATAGGAAAAGAAAGAAAATTTGATGCTTCTTGGCCCTTACTGTGAAATGTCCTTAAAGGATTTTCCTCAGAATTTAAAGGTGAATTATTGCTCCAAAGTAGATTGCTAGGGTGGAAACTGCCCTTTAGCATCATTCACATAAAATTTGTAGAACTCAAAGGTGTCTGGCATAGGATGGGTAGCCTAAAACCAAGAATTCCCTAAGTAGCTCATAAGACAATATTGATGGCATTCCTCCCTTTTCTTTCCTTTTTTTTTTTTTAACTATTTTCCTTTTTCTCCTTTTGTTTATTTTTAACATCTGTAGATACTATTGGAATAAACCCCTTTTTTCTTCTCTCTCAGTCATCCTTTAAACTTACGAAGAATGCCCCTGGGACATTGCCAAGCCCCTTTAGGGACCCGCAGAAGCAAACTCAGCTTAATAAAGTGAAGTTTAAGTGTGGTCTGGATGTGACAAAATCAATTGGGTATTGGATCAGGGTCTCTAACTTATTAAAGCTAAGGTAGTAAATGATGTTTCAAAGGTTTGTACTCTTGAGAGAATTGTTCAATCTTGTGTTGGTATTCAGTCACAGAATTTTATCACCTACTTTGGACTGTATTTCCAAGCAGTCCAACTCTGGCAAGAGTCTGGCTTTGCATGCTGTGGAACACCAGGAGTTTCATATCTACTACTAGCTGTATTTCTATCAGAAGGGAATGCCTCCTCCTCTCTACTTCTGATTGACTCTTTAAAATGTTTTTTTCCCTTTGCTTTATTGGGGGTGCGTGGGGAAGTTGATTAGTTATATCAGAAGTACAGTGTTAATTTCCACACTGTTCTTTTTGTTCTGTCTAGCTTCCCATTGACCGAGGTGGAGGAGAAGGAAAGGCCATGTACATTGACACTGAGGGTACCTTTAGGCCAGAACGGCTGCTAGCAGTGGCTGAGAGGTAGGTTACTGAATTAGATGAGAGAAATCTTTTTTTTTTTTTAATATTTTATTTATTTGAGAGAGAGAGCAAGAGCTGGGGGAACAGAGAGAGAGGGAGAAGCAGGCTCCCCACTTAGCAGGGAGCCAGACACAGAGCTCAATCCCAGGACCCCAGGATCATGACCTGAGCCAAAGGCAGACGCTTAACTGACTGAGCCACCCAAGTGCCCCTAAGATGAGAGAAATCTGGCTGCACCTGTCACTGTAGTGATTGCCAGGGTTCGTATGTCTGAAGAGTGTTTCTTCTCTTACTGGTCTAAATCTCAAAGTTATATGTGTAGTTCAGAAGAATGACCTTCCTTAGAAAAAAAAGTACTTTTTTTTTTTTTTTTTTAAGATTTTATGTATTTATTTGACAGAGATAGAGAGAGAGGGAACACAAGCAGGGGGAGTGGGAGAAGAAGAAGCAGGCTTCTCGCTGAGCAGGGAGCCCGATGCAGGACTCGATCCCAGGACTCTGGGATCTTGACCTGAGCCAAAGGCAGACGCTTAATGACTGAACTACCCAGGCGCCCCAAAAAAGCACTCTTTAAAATCTGTGAGTTATTGTCAGACTGGATAAAAAACTACATCCAACTATATGCTGTTTTCTAGAGAAACACTGTAGATTGAGAGACATAAATAGGTCAAAAGAAAAAATAATGGGAAGATACTGCATCCAAACAGAAACCGTAAGAGAATTGGCTATACTAATATCAGACAGTATAGACTTTAAGACCAAAAAAAAAAAAAAAAAATTACTAGAGATAAAGAGGAACATTTTATAATTAAAAAGTCAGTTCATTGGGAAAATAGAACAATTACAAACATATCCATACCTTAATAACAGGCTCCCAAATATGTGAAACAAAAACTGACATAATTGAAAAGCAAAATAAGCAATTTAACCATAATGGTTGGGGACTATATCTCACTTCAAAAAACATATAGCTACTGTACCTAATGGTGGAAGTCTGAATGCTTTCTCCTTAAGATCGCAAACAATACAAGGATGTCCACTCTCACCATTTACATTCCATTGAAGGTGGAATATACTGAATTTACTGGAGGTCCTAGCCAATGCAATCAGGTGAGAAAATGAAATCAAAGGCATCCAGATTGGAATGGAAGATGTAGAACTATCTTTATTCACCGATGAAATGATCCTGTATGTAGAAAATCCTAAGGAATCTGCATATACACAAAACTACTAGAACTAAGTTGAGCAAGGTTGTAGGATACATTGTCACTATGCAAAAAATCCATTGTGTTTCCATATACAAGCGGTATACAATTGAAAAATTAAGAAAACAATTCTGTCATTCACAGCACTGAATTCCATTCACTGTCAAAATGATCAAAAATCAAAATAGAAATAAATTTAACAGAAGACTACAAAACATTGCTGAAAGAAATTGAAGATCTACATAGAGAAACAGTCCATATTCATGGATTGGAAGACACAGAATTATTAAAGTTATAATTGTCCCTCAAACTGGTCTAGAAATTCAGCACAATCCTTACTGTAATTTCAGGAAGCATTTGGGCAGAAATCAACAAACTGATTATAAAATTTATATGGAAATGTGTAGGACCCAGAATAGCCAAAACATTCTGGGGTAACGGAGGAGAACAAAATTGGAGGTCTTGGTCTTGTTAATTTTAAAACTTACTATAAAGCAACAATAATTAAGACAGTGTGGTGCTGGAATGGGACAGACATGTGGATCAGTGGAACAGAATTAAGAATTCAGAAGTGAGCTCTTTCATTTATAGTCACTTGATTTTTGACAAAGATGCCAAGGCAATTTAATGGTTCCTTAATAGTTGTCTTTTCAATAAATGGTGCTAATGAAGGTGAATATCAACATGCAAAAAGATAAGTTTAGACCCTTACACTATACATAAAATTAACAAAAATGGATAATAGTGTGGTGAATCCTCAAAAAATTAAACATAGAATTATAGTAAAATTCATCAGTTCCACTTTTGAGTATATAAAGAATTGAAACAGGGACTCAGATACTTGTACACTGGTGTTCATAATAGCACTAGTCACAGTAGTCAAAGGTGGAAACACCCGGCTTATTCATCACTGGATAAATGGATAAACAAAATGTCATATAAACATAAAATGGAATAGTAATCTTAAAAAGGGAAATTCTTGGGCGCCTGGGTGGCTCAGTTGGTTAAGCGACTGCCTTCAGCTCAGGTCATGATCCTGGAGTCCCAGGATCGAGTCCCACATCGGGCTCCCTGCTCGGCAGGGAGTCTGCTTCTCCCTCTGACCCTCCTCCCTCTCATGCTTTCTGTCTTTCATTCTCTCTCTCTCAAATAAATAAATAAAATCTTTAAAAAAAAAAAAAGGGAAATTCTTGGGGCGCCTGGGTGGCTCAGTCGTTAAGCGTCTGCCTTCGGCTCAGGTCATGATCCCAGGGTCCTGGGATCGAGCCCCGCATCGGGCTCCCTGCTCCGTGGGAAGCCTGCTTCTCCCTCTTCCACTCCCCCTGCTTGTGTTCCCTCTCTCGCTGTCTCTCTGTCAAATAAATAAAATCTTTAAAAAAAAAAAAAAAGAAATTCTCACACATGCTACAACATGGATGAACCTTAAAAACATGCTAAGTGAAATAAGCCAGTTAAAAAAGGACAAAGATTGTAATGATTCCTCTTATACGAGGTACCTGAAGTAGTCAATTTCATAAAGACAGAAAGTAGAACAGTGGTTCCTAGGGGCAGGGAGTGAGGAGAATTGGGGGTTATTATTTGAGGGATACAGAGTTTCAGTTTGGGATGATAAAAAGCGGACATGGATGGTGGTGATGGTTGCACAGCATGGAATGTACTTACTCCACTGGAGTATACATTTTAAAAAGCTTAAAATGGTCAATTGTATGTCATGTATATTTATTATTATTGTATTATTTTATATTATAAATACATATCTGTTTATTCTCTCTGGGAGGAAAAACCAGAGGAAAGCTATTAAAGCTATTACTAAAGCTAAATCTCAAAATAGGTTTAATGTAGTGTATGCTTTTGTAAAGATCAGATTCTCCACATAGAATAGACTTGCTTCTGTAAAAGACTGATAGAATCATAAACATAGAAACTTAGGGTTCTCAAAGAATGCCTTGATTTTGCTTAAACAGATTCTCTTTTAAACTATAACATAAGGGAGTCGGTGTTGTACTTTTGGACTATAATGATTTTAGGTTAACATTAATATGAAAATACTACTTGGATTGAAGTGATATGATTGTCTTTTTGTTTGGGTTGTGGATAGCTTTATTCGGTATCATTTATTCAGAATTTAGGTATAAAAAAAGTGCTAGGTAAGAGAGGCTTAGTCTTTTCCCTCAAGGAATTTGTAGTCTAGTAAAAGAATGGTAAGGTATCTTCTCACAAATGCCATAAAGAGGCCTAAACCAAGTTTTCTGGAAGTGCAGAAGAGGAAAATCACATCTATTTGAGAAGTGCAGAGAAGCTTTGTAAAGATGCAGGCATTTAGTTGTGCCTCAATAAATGGATAAAATCAAAATACCTTTGAAGAAATGGGGACCCATTAGGGTGCCTGGGTGGCTCATCAGTTGAGCATCTGACTCTTAATTTTGGCTCAGTTCGTGATCTCAGTCGTGAGATCAAGCCCCATGTGGGGCTCTGTGCTCAGCATGGAATCTGCTTGAGATTCTCTCTCCCTCTGCCTTTGCCCCTTCCCCCTCCTCTCTCTAAAATAAATCTTTACGGAAAAAAAAAAAAAAAAGAAATGCCCCATTATGGTATATTTAATGAGAGTGAAAATTGTCTTACTTGTGAATGCTCAAAGTGTTAAGCATTCATGTCTTAGGTAGCCATTACAGAGGTGGAAAAAATAATTTTTAAAAAATAGGAAATACCTTTATATACCAACAACAAGACAGAAGGAAGAGAAATTAAGGAGTCGATCCCATTTACAATTGCACCCAAAACCATAAGATACCTAGAAATAAATCTAACCAGGGGCGCCTGGGTGGCTCAGTTGGTTAAGCGACTGCCTTCGGCTCAGGTCATGATCCTGGAGTCCCTGGATCGAGTCCTGCATCGGGCTCCCTGCTCGGCGGGGAGTCTGCTTCTCCCTCTGACCCTCCTCCCTCTCATGCTCTCTGTCTCTCATTCTCTCTGTCTCAAATAAATAAATAAAATCTTTAAAAAAAAAAAAAAAAAGAAAGAAATCTAACCAAAGAAGCAAAGAATCTGTACTCAGAAAACTATAGAATACTCATGAAGGAAATTGAGGAAGACACAAAGAAATGGAAAAACGTTCCATGCTCATGGACTGGAAAAACAAATATTGTGAAAATGTCTATGCTACCTAGAACAATCTATACATTCAATGCAATCCCTATCAAAATACCATCAACTTTTTTCAAAGAAATGGAACAAATAATCCTAAAATTTGTATGGAATCAGAAAATACCCCAAATAGCCAGAGGAATGTTGAAAGAGAAAGCAAAGCTGGAAGCATCACAATTCTGGACTTCAAGCTCTATTACAATGCTCTCATCATCAAGACAGTATGGTACTGGCACAAAAACAGACACATAGATCAGTGGAACAGAATAGAGAGCCCAGAAATGGACCCTCAACTCTATGGTCAACTAATCTTGGACAAAGCAGGAAAGAATGTCCAATGGAAAAAAGACAGTCTCTTCAACAAATGGTGCTGGGAAAATTGGACAGCCACATGCAGAAGAATGAAATTAGACCATTTCCTTACACCACACACAAAGATAGACTCAAAATGGATGAAAGACCTAAATGTGAGACAGGAATCCATCAAAATCCTTGAGAACACAGGCAGCAACCTCTTCGACCTCAGCCGCAGCAACTTCTTCCTAGAAACATCGCCAAAGGCAAGGGAAGCAAGGGCAAAAATGAACTATTGGGACGTCATCAAGATAAAAATCTTTTGCACAGCAAAGGAAACAGTCAACAAAACCAAAAGACATCCAACAGAATGGGAGAAGATATTTGCAAATGACATACCAGATAAAGGGCTAGTATCCAAAATCTATAAAGAACTTCTTAAACTCAACACCCAAAGAACAAATGATTCAGTCAAGAAATGGGCAGAAGACATGAACAGACATTTCTGCAAAGAAGACATCCAAATGGCCAACAGACCCTTGGAAAAGTGCTCAACATCGCTCAGCATCAGGGGAATACAAATCAAAACCTCAATGAGATATCACCTCACACCAGTCAGAATGGCTAAAATTAACAGGTCAGGAAATGACAGATGTTGGCGAGGATGCGGAGAAAGGGGAACCCTCCTACACTATTGGTGGGAATGCAAGCTGGTGCAGCCACTCTGGAAAACAGTGTGGAGGTTCCTCAAAAAGTTGAAAATAGAGTACCCTACGACCCAGCAATTGCACTACTGGGTATTTACCCCAAAGATACAAATGTAGTGATCCAAAGGGACACCTGCACCCCGAGGTTAATAGCAATGTCCATAATAGCCAAACTATGGAAAGAGCCTAGATGTCCATCAACAGATAGATAATGAAGATGTGGTGTGTGTGTGTGTGTGTGTATACACACACACACACACAGCGGAATATTATGCAGCCATCAAAAAATGAAATCTTGCCATTTGCAATAACATGGACAGAACTAGAAGGTATTATGCTAAGCGAAATAAGTCAATCGGAGAAAGACAATTATATGATTATACTGATAAGTGGAATTTGAGAAACAAGGCAGAGGATCATAGGGGAACGGAGGGAAAAATGAAATAAGACGAAACCAAAGAGGGAGACAAAACAGACTCAATCTCAAGAAACAAACTAAGGGTTGCTGGAGTGGTGGGGCGGGGGGAGGGATGGGGTGGCTGGGTGATAGACATTGGAGAGGGTATGTGTTATGGTGAGCGCTGTGAATTGTGTAAGACTGATGAATCACAGACCTGTACCCCTAAAACAATACATTGTATGTTAATAAAAAGAAAAAAAATAGCAAATACCTTATTTGCCTTTTTTTTTTTTTTTTTTTGAGAGTGAGAGTGGGAGAGCACGGGGTGGGGGGGGCCCACTAGAGGGGCAGAGGGAGAAAGAATCCCAAGCTGACTTCATGCCCAGCACTGAGCCTGACGTGGGGCTGCATCACACGACCGTGAGGTATGATCTGAGCCAAAATCAAGAGTTGAACACTTAACTGACTGAGCCACCCAGGCGCCCCTTATTTGCCTTTTTTAAATGTGAAGGAAAAAAAAATCATTGAGGTATAAGATGAATTAAGGTATCAGTTTGGGTTTTTTTAAGATTTTTTTCTTTTTTCTTTATCTATTTGACAGAGAGAGAGAGAGGGAACACAAGCAAGGGGAGTGGGAGAGGGAGAAGCCGGCCTCCTGCAGAGCAGGGAGCCCGATGCGGGGCTCGATCCCAGAACCCTGGGATCATGACCTGAGCCAAAGGCAGACGCTTAACCATCTGAGCCACCCAGGCACCCCTAAGGTATCCGTTTTAATCATACTGGATACATGTCATATAATGTTTTAACTGTAACTAGTTATTAGCAAGGAAGAATAGGAGAAATGAAATCTACTTGTACTTCTTAAAGTTTTGGTTTTTTTTTTTAAGATTTTATTTATTTATTTATTTATTCATGAGAGAGAGAGAGAGAGAAGCAGAGGGAGAAGCAGGCTCCCAAGGAGCAGGGAGCCCGATGCGGGACTCGATCCCAGGACCCTGGGATCATGACCTGTACTTCTTAAAGTTTTGACTGCTTGCTTAGAAGGTTTTATTCCTAGGGGCGCCTGGGTGGCTCATGTGGTAAAGCATCTGACTCTTGATTTCAGCTCAGGTCATAATCTCAGGGTCATGAGATGGAGCCCGAAGTTGGGTTCTGTGCTGGGCATGGAGCCTGCTGCAGATTCTCTCCCTCTGCCCCTCAAACCCCCTCTCTCCCTCTCTTAAAAAAAAAAAAAAAAAGGGTTTTATTCCCTTGTAACAACAATTTATATGAATTTAATTGGTCTTTGAGTGATTCGTTTTGTTTCAGTTCCAATTCTGTCATGTTGCATTGGTTTTTCCAGGAGAACATTTGGAACATGGTATTTGGAAATTTGTTTTGGCTTAGGAGTCCTCAAAGACTAAATCTGATTTATCCTGAAGTCCTGTTCAGCAGATCTACTCCAAAGCAGTTGCTGCTGTCATTTCTTTCTAGTTTGCCTGGACTTCTAATAGAAAGGGAATTAATATTCTTTAGCCTTAACACTTCTTACCTAATCAAGCAATCACTTTTCTAGAGATTAATTTCCAGTCTTCCTGAGTTTTCTTTGCAGTCTAAAAATGTTCTCTATTCGCTTCTAGATATGGCCTCTCTGGCAGTGATGTCCTGGATAATGTAGCATATGCTCGAGGGTTCAACACAGACCACCAGACCCAGCTCCTTTATCAAGCATCAGCCATGATGGTAGAATCTAGGTATGTGCTTAGTGGAAGACACTGAATCTTATATAGGCTATTTGGCCAAATTGATAGTAACTTGAAATAGAAATGGGGAGATTTAAGTTTTAGTTCTTAGTCTGACACTGTTGCATTGTGGTTCAGGTCAAGTCACTGCCATAATCCACTTGAACTTATTGGAAACTTTACACGTTATATAGTGTCTCAGACACGAATGCTGTACAAATATTTTAATAAAACATTTATGTACAAGTGTAACTGAATATGAAAGCTCAAGGTAGTGAGGAAGGGAGAATTTGACACAGGCTCGAAATAGGCTTCATAGATTCCTTGTTCACTGTAGGTATGCACTGCTAATTGTAGACAGTGCCACTGCCCTCTACAGAACGGACTATTCGGGTCGAGGGGAGCTTTCAGCCAGGCAGATGCACTTGGCCAGGTTTCTGCGGATGCTTCTGCGACTTGCTGATGAGGTAAGTTGTGGGATCAGGACAGAGAATGCCTACCTAATTTTCAGGGGCCTTGCTGGGAGGCCAGAACATCAGGGCCTGGTTTCACAGATAGGAAGATATATTAATCATTCATTACTTTGTGGGGAAAGGGGTGGCAGCAGTAAGGTCTTTTGGCCACAAAAAAATGACATTTATCCTTTCTCCATCAGTTTGGTGTAGCAGTGGTAATCACCAACCAGGTGGTAGCCCAAGTGGATGGAGCAGCCATGTTTGCTGCAGATCCTAAAAAACCTATTGGAGGAAATATCATTGCTCATGCTTCAACAACCAGGTAAAGTGATGGGATAGGCGACTTCATCTTGGAATGTCATATTAACTGATGCAGACATGAAGATACATTTCCATTTAAATCCAGTTAAAGCTACCGTTGTATAATTAGACACATTTGCTAAACATAATTGTCATGCTCTAATATTAGTGCATATATTTGCTTTCATTTTATAAAGGAATTAATAGCCCTCAAATTTGCAAGACACTATGAAGGATATGCCTCTCCCTCATTTTTAAAAAATTGTTTCAATGTGGAAAATGTACTAAGGTGGGGGCAGGGTAGGAGTGAATTTCTCCGGGTTGGAAATATCCCTAAGGAATACAGAAAAATTCCCCAAAGTCCTAGGAAGTATATAGGTCTGAAAAAAAAATTAGATCTACCATAAATAAGAAAAATATTTTTAAATTATAACTTTCATCTGGTTGTTTTGTTTTGTTTTGGGTCAGACTGTATCTGAGGAAAGGAAGAGGGGAAACCAGAATCTGCAAAATCTACGACTCTCCCTGTCTTCCTGAAGCTGAAGCTATGTTTGCCATCAATGCAGATGGAGTGGGAGATGCCAAAGACTGAAACATTGGGGTTTTCCCTGTGATAAACCTTAAGTGCTACAGCCTAATGGAGAGGACTGCTCCCTGGGGTTCTTCATAGGCCTCTTCCTGTTGTGACTGCCAGAAAAAGGCTTCCGGAAAAACAGCTATTGTATCAGCTTTTCTGATGGTGTAAACAGGAGACAGGTCAGTAGTCACAAACTGATCTGAAGTGTTTATTCCGTCTGGAGTGTATTAATTTCCATGTGAATTATTTCAGGGGAAGCAATACCTTTCACATAGTGCCTTGACTCAGAACTAACAGCTGTCTACTGGACAATCTTTAGTTCTCTTGCAGACAGAAGCTGGGGAGACTGGATTCTTTATCTGAATAATGTTGAAATGCCTGTGTGGCAAAGAAAGTGGGTCTCCTCATAGGTTCTTTTCTTTCTGCCAGTAAAAGTCTGTCAGTCAGAAGCAGGTTGTTTAGTTTGCCTAAATTATCTTATGTAAGAATTTTTTAGTTAAGGGCTATGGAGCAGGCCTTCTGGACCGCCAGCCCTTCACCATCTACTTGGTTTTTTAACTGCTAAGAGTAACTCAAAATAATTCTGGAATCTTAAGCATTTAGGGGCTCTTTAAGTAGATTTAGTGTGGAGCTGCTAATAAAGTAGTTATTTGTGCTGTTTATAGGAGTTATTCTTGTATAAGCTGAATATTTCAAGATAGGGCCTTTAAAATAACTTTTTGGCACTGGCTGATCAGTTTCTATTGCTTTAAAATTGAAAAATTTTAAAGGGAAGTCATATATTCAGATGATTGAGCTTATTATCCTTCCGTCTAATAGAGATTATTACAAGATGAATATCCCATGACTTTCCAGTGACCTTTGTGAGTCTTATGTTGTAGAGTCCTAATACTTGTCCAGATTATTGTACTTCAGGGGTTTGAGATCCTCCTCTTCTTCAGACTTCTACTCAGGATGGCTTTTAACCAGCTCTTTGAATTTCAGAAGGCCTGTCTGCTAGTCCTGGGAGGAGAGGCACAGAAAATCTCTGCTGTTGCCTGTGTTGATCCTACTGTAGGCAGGGAGATAGATAGGAAGACACAGTCAATTTAATGCAGCTTTGTTTAAAGAATGGAGTACCTCTCCGGTCTTATCTTTCATTTCTATACCACGAAATAAACCTAGGATGGTATAGTAAGCCAGAGTGACAGATTCTGGAATGGAAGCTTGGTTCTTATATAAAAGCATTTCAATCCTTCAGTCCTGTAAACTTATCTCAGTTATTCTTGTAGGTGGGATTTATCAGGTGAGATTAGGCTTTGTGCTGTTGGCCATAAGAATAGCCTAGTTGGGGGGCGTCTGCCTTCGGCTCGGGTCGTGGTCCCGGGGTCGGGCCCCCTGCTCCGCAGGAGACCTGCTTCTCCCTCTCCCACTCCCCCTGCTTGTGTTCCTCTCTCGCTAGCTATCAAGTAGATGAATGGAATCTTTAAAAAAAAAAAAGCCTAGTTGGAATAGGCCTTATTAGGCTAAAATAAGCTCTCACCCTGTATTTTACATGTAACTAAAATTTCCACTGAAAGTAGCTTTAACCCAAGAGCTTAAACTATTTGGTGCTATTTTTCTATTTGTCTGTAGCAGTACGGAAATGTCAAGCAAGAAAGGAGCTGATGGCAAACATAGAGGAATATAGTCAAATTTGGTTTATTTCAGGTTTGTACCAAAATATATTTATTCCAGGCAACTCCTCAGATCACTGTTTCACAGTCTCAGAAGCCTTATGCACTAGTGTCCTTCCAAAAGCTGCCGGGACTCTGGAAGTGAAGTGGTCCAGCCCCTCGGCTCAGGAATAGTTAGAGCTGACATGATAGGTGAGAAGAGGGCAATATCCATGGGCTGCCCTGACCTTTCCTTTTACCCTGATAGACCAGGGTATGGTCTTAGAACTATATAGTTTGGAGTCAAATATTAATAGAAAAGATTAGAGAGTACAAGTTCTGTGTTTTGTTCTTATAGCTCTTTGAAGTTCATCCACCTCACCAGCAGGCTAAAGATAGCCATCAGTGCTATATATATTACTCTTGATTTTTCAAGAATTCATTTAACTATAGCAATCCCGGCCTTAAGGACTTCCCCAATTTCAGATAAAATAAGGGATTAGAATAAATTAACTAGTGGGCAACAGGAAAGAAATTGGGGAATGGTTATGGATACCAGTCAGGACCATCACTTAGATTCCTGATGATCTAAGCAGGGCAGTCTCCCTCAAGTCATGAAGGCCATTGAAATGTGATTATTCTCTTAAAATTACTTCCAATTCTTCCAAGTCCTTCTGGAAAGCTGAATCCTAGGGAAACAAAGACAAGGACTCATTTCCCAAACCACTGATACTTTCCCTGCTGAGCTCTGTTACCACAGTCTTGAACCTACTTTCCCAGAATAGCCTGCAGCCTATGAAATCTGCCTCCTCCCCTAGGTGAGATATATACAAAGGAGTCTATATGCAAAAGCGTAGACTCTGTTGTAGGGAAATAAAACCTCAAGGGAAAATTTTCTTTCCTGAAAAGGTCACATGATTCAATAATGGAACCCAGTATTTCAAAGTATTACCTCATTGGTGACATCCGGCAGCTCCAGGGCTAACTTGATCCATTGTCTAGCTTCAGAGTTTTTTCCTAGTTCTCTGTAGCACTGAGAAGAGATAACAGTGAAAACCACCACCAGGAGACTGAACTTTCAGGACTTCCCATTATTTATCAACATATATAGTTTCATCTACGTTGAAAAAAAACAGGTGAGTTTACCTTGGAAATATATACCCTCCCTGCTTTGGAAAATCCTGGCTGTAATTCTTCAGCCTAGAAAAGGGAAGAAGGCATTTCAGTAAGGGAATTACCAAATTCAAGTCAAGCTGAAGTTTATTAAATAAAGCTTTCCAGTCCTGGTCTGGGGAACTCTATAAGCTCTCCAGGTGGTTCTGATTTTCCCATAGAACAGGCAGGCATAAAATTGCTGCCTACCAGAAATCCCTCCCTTCCTTCCCAATACCTTTAGGAAGCTTTGGAGGGCATCCTGCACAGTGGCACTGAGAGGGCTTTCAAACAAAGCTGTAGCAGTTTTTTTTTCTAACCAGCTCAGGTGAGAGACCTGCCACCGAAAGATCAAAAAGTGTGAATTAAAAGGTGGTTTGTTTTTTTGAGAGAGAGAATCTCAAGCAGATTCCCTGCTGAGCTTGGAGCCTAACATGGGCTCAATCTCATGACCCTGAGATCATGACCTGAGCTGAAACCAAGAGTCGGGAGTTCAACCAACTAAGCCACTCAGGCACCCTGGAATTCAGCTTACCTGATAGCACCACCTGCCAAGGAGAAAGTGAGCCATAGGGTTTTCTGGCTGGAGAGCAATGGCTTTGTCCACATGCTCCTGAGGGGGAAAAAGTAAATTGACATCATAGTTGCTGAAGGAGGAACAAGAAGTCGTAGACACTGTAGGAACATCCTTTGCAAGGAGCAAGGAAAGAGCCGCGAATCTGAACTAGAGCAGCACAAGGGAAGGAAGAGAAGCCTTTCCTCACCTTGAAGCTAAAGCCACTCTGGATGCGCCTCTGGATGCTCTCATGCTCAGCCAGCTGACCACAAAGCACTGCATACCTAAGGGGGAAAGCCGCAGCAAGCTCAAATAGAGCTGAAAATAGCATTTCCATACATACAAAATTCCTCTTTTCACAGATCTGTGGTCCCAATTCATATTCTTTAGGCTCTCAATTCTCCAAAGTATGCTAGGTACAAAAAAGTGGGGTCCACCATAGTAAACTTCTCATACTTAACATTTAGGCAGTGTCTCAGTCCAAGTCTCCACAAATTTCCCCCTATAATGAGTACAGCCACTGGGGGCCGTAAAAACTTAAAAAGCAGATCTCTAAAAATCAGCATCAAAATGTAAGGGACCTAAGTACATTGGTTCTTATCTCCTGAGCAGACACTAAAAAGTCTCATTAGCTTTAGAAGCATACAGGCATGTTCTGGGGAAGCTATACTCCAGGACAAACTGGGATACTCTAGGAAATTCTAATGTTAATTTGGGAACCAATAGAAGCAGAGGAAGAAAGACTTCAGATTTCAGTCCTCTCCACATCCTCCCTCCCAAGGGAACAAAGCCAGCCAGCTTCCCATCTTCTGTCTTCAAAAACAAAGGTCTCACTACCCCATCCCCCCCAGCATTGTTTCTGGAAGCACAGTTGACATTAAATGAGTGTCTAGAGACCCAAGTTGCTTTTTCATATATTCAACACATATCTGGGGGGTGGGGGTGGCATTTGTATCCAATACTTCCAGAGGCTCATTTCCATATTTCCTCCAAAAAGCTGTTCCCCAAGAATAAAGTATGAGACCAGTTTCCATCCTTGGGAGTCCAGGAGCCCCAAGGAAATCCACAGGGAAGTGGCAACAACCTGGCCTCTGAGAAGAGCTCTTGCGGTGACAATTTTAGGACAGAAATATGGAAAGCAAAGGGGAGGTAAGGGAATGTTCACTATGACTCTGAGGTGCTGGAACCAGGCCCTAGGACACAAGTTGGCCTTGACCCATGGAAGTTGGCAGAACTTTGCCTCACAGGAGACAAGAAAAGCAGGGCTGATGTTTTTGTAAGCTAATAAACTAAACTTCCTGGGGGTGACCTCACATTCGCTTTAACTCATGCAAGCCAAGCAAAGAAGCCAAAGTCTACCACCAGCCAGGGATTGCAGTTACGGGGAAAGAAGAGCTTGTGCAGGAGCTACAAATTGTGCCAGCCTCCCTGAAGAACCAAGAACCCACAAATTTTGTAGCGAGGATGACTCAAAAAGCTACGTATTTCTCTAAGCTCCAATAACCACAAAATCTTCGAATTCGCCCTTGCCTCACTTCCAGGGCACCTTCCAAAAAAAACTCCCCTGGGTCCCTGGTTTGGGTTAGGCCCAGCCATATGGTAATAAAGGCTAGAGCTCCCTCTCCTGTTTCCTCTGGCAGAGAAATGGCTCTCTCCCACTGTAACTCATGCTAGCTCTTCCCAGGATCCCCCAGGGTGTTATTACCACTGGTGACAGTCAGCATTCCCATCCCCCTTCTTCAGGGCAGCCTCTGCTTCTTCTTTTCCTGCAGGGACAAAGGTGATCCAGAGTTGACAAGGGCTCCCATGCACACTTCCACATGAGGGGCTATGGCAAGAATGACTACTCTAGCTCTTACCAATCCCTACCCAACCTGGACTTGTTTGCAATAATTTTGAATTTGAGCAGAATGAAAAGCTGCAAATAACTTCTCAGGGATAATTTCTGCTTCACCTCGTTGCTTTCCCTATCTCTGTCATCAGCTGCCCAACTACCTTCTTTTTACAACACCCACCTGATGTGTTTAAAGCTTTTTTTTTTTTTTTTTTTTTTTATTTGACAGAGAGAGACACAGCAAGAGAGGGAACACAAGCAGGGGGAGTGGGAGAGGGAGAAGCAGGCTTCCCGCAGAGCGAGAAGCCCGATGCGGGGCTCAATCCCAGGACCCTGGGATCATGACCTGAGCCGAAGGCAGACGCTTAATGACTGAGCCACCCAGGCGCCCCAAAAGCTTTTTTTTTTTTTTTTAAGACTGTGTGTGAGCAATGGGGGTTGGGAGAGTCTCAAGCAGACTCCATTCTGAGCGCAGAGCCCCATGTGGAGCTTGACCTCACAACCCTGAGATCATGACGTGAGCTGAAACCAAGAGTCCAACACTTAACTGACTGAGCCACCCAGGTGCCCCTCAAAGCATTTTAAATATAAAAAAAACCCAGTGGCAATCAAACTGTCCCCAACAGACCTGACCCTAGAGGGTTGTGGGCATGCTTCAGGGTGTCCAGGAATCCCTCTGAAGTTGTATGGAATTTTAGGTACATGTGTATTTTATTAAGGAGAGGGCCTACCTTGCCTTTTGATCAAATTCTCAAAAGGCTCCATGATCTAAAAACATTAATCACGGCTCTAGGCCAAAACTCATCATGGCAAAATGTCTGACGAGAAATGACATTTAGTTTTCTAGGCACCAAGACTGATAAATCAAGGCTTAAACACATGAAAGCTCTTGACAAGGATCTCCTAGGCTGTCGAGTAGCCTGGAGCCCTCTAGCTGAGGAACATCATGCCTACAATACTGGAGAAAAGCGCACACTGCCAAATGGGATTTCTCCTTCGATTAAAATGGAGAGGGCTCCAAAGGGAATGTGGAGAAGGTGGAGCAAAAGTAATGGGTTGAGGTGACGGGCTGGCTGAAGTGAAAGGTTTCTTCATGCTTAAATGATAGTAATGATGGTATAATGTTGTATATCCAACAAACACATTTTTCAGCTGGCTGATGAGAAACCCCACCCCCACCCTCCCTCCACCCCTTGCAGCTTAACCTCCCCTTTCTAAACAGTGACTGTATGTGGCCCCATCAGTGAGGGACATTGTCTCTTAGCAGATTTTTCTCTGCCCACTTGAAAGCACTATCTTACTAGAAAAATAAGAGCTGACCGTTCTTTCCTGCCAAGCTAGACAGAGGGGTGAAAAGATACCACCTGAGATCCCACAGAATGGCTGCCTCCTTGTGGTCCAACTTTTAGAGAGAGAACAAAATGAAAAGGACCACGAAGGATGGTCCTAAAAAGTCAAATTCTATGAGCAGGGCCTCCAAGGATGCTCCGTTTGTCAGTCAGCAGGAGCAGACTAGTACAGGGGTGCTAAGCTCTGCGGATCAGACCAGAGTACTGACTGGCTGCTCTAACCATCACCCTACCTCCACCTTTAGGTTTCATGCTGGCCGCTGGTACTAATAAGAGATGATCAATGGGGGCGCCTGGGTTAAGCCTCCGACTCTTGATTTTGGCTCAGGTGGTAAGATCAAGCCCTGTGTTGAGACTCCATGCTTGGCTTGGAGTCTGCTTATCCTCCCTCTCTCCTCCCCTCCACCAACCCTCCGGCTCGTGCTCCCTAAAATAAGTAAAATCTTTAAAAAAAAAAGATGATCAACGATCAAAAGGAAAGGAAACGTTCTTGTTGGTACCAAGAGTCTAAATAATCAGCCCCAAAACTAGTTAGAATCCTTACCGGAAATTTAGGAGGGAAGGCAGAAACTTTTGAAAAGAAAGAAGCAAGCAGTAATTAAGCACCTTCTGTTAAAACTTGGAGATTTTTCTGATGATCTGTATCAATAAACATTCAACTCAACTGACCTGTTCTTTCTATAATGACAATTCTACAAATGCTTGAAACAATGACCTTGAGGTATTGTCAGATTTTACATTAGCAAAGATTCGATGTTTCTAAGTGAGGAAGTAGACATACCCACTTTGGATAGTTACCTTTAGGTACCTAACTGAACCACAAGACCCTAGAAGCCCACTGACAGTGCCCGACTTGCGGGGTGTGGCTAGGCAGGACCCATCTTCCCCACAAAACCAGTCATTTTTCAAAGTCCCAGGATTCTCAGTGACATGACAGACAGGGAGGAGCCCTGAGCTTGGCATCATTCATATGCACTCTACCTGCCAGGATGCAGACTTTGGCAACAGAGTTGTTAAGTAGATCCCAAGGACTCCTAAGCTAGTAGTATTCCAAACTGCTGCACACAGGCGCTCACCAAACATACTCTACTGATACTCTTAGAGAACACCTGCCCCACAGGCTCCATAACTCAAACCAGATTCCTAAGCAGCAGCGAAAAAAACCTCTTCAGATAAGAAAGCCCTCTCTTGGGTGCCTGGGCGGCTCAGTCGTTAAGCGTCTGCCTTCGGCTCAGGTCATGATCCCAGGGTCCTGGGATCGAGTCCCGCATCGGGCTCCCTGCTCCTTGGGAGCCTGCTTCTCCCTCTGCCTCTCTCTCTCTGTGTCTCTCATGAATAAATAAATAAAATCTTTAAAAAAAAAAAAAAAAGAAAGCCCTCTCTTGCAGCTGGGGAGTGAGAACAAAGAATTGTGCTAGTATGATACAATTACCCCTAAAAACATTTGCACCTGTATTAATCCCGATGTGCAGGGAAGCGGAGACTGCTGGCTCAAAAAGGAAGCGGAAGTCCCTGGGAACCAGAGTTTGTCCCTAGTGAGTAACTGAGCCACAGCTGCCCTGACAGCCTCTATCTGGGTGGTTCCCCTGAGCCCCAAACAGATGGGCCAGCTCCACCCCCAGAATCAGTCACCTTCCCATCAGGAATCTCAGCACTTACCACTTAGGGCGTATGACTTCTTCTCGCTCACCTCTTCAGTGAGCTCACACATGTCGCTATAGGCCCGGGCCAGGCGCCAGAGAAAGTCCTGCCGGCTTCCATACTGCAGACCAAACAGAGGGAGGGATGAGGCCCCTCTTCTTCAGCCGCAGAGACCTGGGGCTCTGGCCTTCTTCCCAAGCCTAGGTTTGAGTTTCCAAGCTAGTGTGTCTCAAACGGACATGAGGCAGCCTTAGGCACAGCGCTCCACCCCCCCGACTTCCCACCTGCGGTTAGCTAAGTGGTGCCATGTCATCTCCAGCCAGGAGATGCACCAGCC
This sequence comes from Mirounga angustirostris, assembly GCF_029215605.1. Lineage (NCBI taxonomy): Eukaryota > Metazoa > Chordata > Mammalia > Carnivora > Phocidae > Mirounga > Mirounga angustirostris. The sequence continues at coordinate 62,565,945 of NW_026991717.1, read as the reverse complement.
TCCGAGTGAGGGCATGCTGGCCTGATACTGTGAGGAGGAAAGGTCAACTCTAAATGAAATGAGGCACAACGAGAAGCCTTGCTGACACAGTGGAAGATGTGAGAATGCCCAAGAGAAGGAAACATTCTAACTCGGGGGCATTTATACCTGGGTGAGCATAAATTCTGGCAGTGAACCAGAGGAGAAGGGAACTGTGGCCGAGTGACCTCCACACTTGTCACTTGGGATGGAAACTTCAAGTAGGGCAGGCAGCTTGGGCTCTGCCTCAAAGGAAATAAAAGAGGAAAAAAAAATATTCCAGTCCTTTCCACATTGCTCTCCACTGTAAGAGGTAGCGCTCTTTGGCAGTAGCTCTACAGGAGGCAGAGGACTGTGGTGAGAAGGCTCTGGGGCAGGCAGGTCAGCCAGGCCCCGAGGGGCAGTGCGTGGCCTACTTGGAATAGGATGTGCAACCCTGGGGGATCCATGCAGAACCAGCCATCTCACCCTCATTTCCCTTCCTAGGGCATCTTGCAGACTTACAAGTGACAGTGGCCTTCCTCCACTCCCAGGGGGGCTGGGGGCTAGTGAGGGCAGACAGGCAGCTGGGGCCTTACCGCGGGCTTGTTGCCGAGCAGCAGCTGGAAGCCCTCCCGCTTGCCCTGCTCGCTGCCCTGGTGTAGCTCATCCGCCTGCTGCAGGAGGGGCAGCATGTCCTCCAGGCCAGGGGAGCCTCCAGCATCCAGGGCTCCAGCCACGGGGCCCGAAGCCACCTCCGCCTCCAGGTCCGGAGAAGCCTTTCTCCCCATCTTCACAGTCTCACAGCTCACTTCATCTTCCCCGTCATCACTGTCCTTGTCAGAGTCCCGCTCATAGTCAGACTCGGCATTGGCTGTGGTGTAACTGTGGCAGAGAAACAAGTGACAGGGTCAAGGGAGATTATTTAGCCTCAGAGCTCTAGGGTCTGTCTCCCATCCACGAAGAGGGAAGCTTCATGGCGCTGCTGTCCACAGCACCAAGTAAAAACCATTTCTACCACTTAGAGGCAGAAATGAGTGCTTGAGAGAAAGCTTCCTACGGGAACCATGGGCTGGGAAAATGATCCTGGAGGGAAAGTGACCAGCTGGGGGCACTGTGGCAGTCAGGGGCCAATACGAGAACCCCCGGCCGAGCTACCAGGTTGGCCAGATAATCAGAAAAAGAAAAAAGGCTAGAAAGAAGCCGCCTAGAAAGGAATGTAACAAAATGTTGCTAGTAGATCTCATGGTAGAAGAATTAAAGGAAATTTTTCTACTTTATAACATTACATATGATTGCTTTAGTGAACATATGTTCTTTTCGGTAAAAAAGAAAGAAATACTTAAGATAAAAAACCATAATGTAGGTGGAGCTGATCTCCTGAGCTAGATGGCTCACCAGGCTAAGGGTCTGTCAATCATTTTTGCCTTATCAGCCAAAAGCACCGCCAGAAACAACATGGATGGGTGCCAGCCTCCGAGACCACGGGCAGCCCAAATATCTACATTTTCTTTCTCAAGTCAAGGTATACTTCTGTCCTAAGTCAGCAGCCAAACCTAAACCACAACCTTGGAAACCTTAGGAACTTGCTCGGGGTGGGGAAAGGCCACTTCGCAGCCGGAGTCAGAAGAGGAGGAAGATGCAAGCAGAAGGGCCTGGGAAGGTATCTCTGGGGCCGCCACAAGCCAGGGAGGTGTCTCCTTGGAACCCCCTACTTTGATGTGCTCACTGAAGAGGAGGCCACATTTCTCTTGGATCTCGGCCTTCACCAGCAGCTGATGAGGGTGTTCTCCCTAACGGCCAACTGAAGCAGACAAAAATTGAGCAGAGGACAGTGTCAGACTTGCAGGGGCTAGAAGCAGACACCAGAGAAACCTCCAGACCTGAGTGAAGGAAAAGCAGGTTCTGTCAGAGCCAGAAGGTTCTGAAGCACAGGAAGATCTTAGGGTCATTTAGGGATAGGCCTTCCTCCTGGAATGAAAGACAGGGACAGGATACTTACAGCTGGCGCAAAACAGACCTGGAGAGATGAGAAAGGCACCTACAAATAAAGGCAGGACAAGACAGCGTCAAGTCCGGCTGCAAGTGGTAGGCCAGAAATCCAGACCCAACAAGGCGGCGGGCTCCGTCCAGAAGGCACTGAGCATGCAACCAGACCAAGTGCCCAGTCTGTGCCGCTGCTTCACAGAAGAGCTTCCAGACTCATCTAACAAAGGGCCCCAGGAACAGCTACCACAGGAACCTGGAGGGTATCGACCTTAGCTTCACCTTGCTTTTTAAGATGTTATCCAAGTTCTTTCCCCTCTAGCAGTGTGCAGTAGAAACGTGAGAAATTAGAGGGACAAGGGAAAGTGGCATAGGATTTACAACCAACCTGGGTGGTGAGGAACAAGACCACCCAGGGGCAGCCTCGACAGACTCCCAACCAGTTCTGAAGCCTTGGACAAGAACCTGCCCAAATGAGAACATCAAACCAGAGTCTACAGCACCTCTACTCAGCCCAGCCAGACCGAAAGGCAAGACGGGTAAATGGGTTACCTGGGGTAAGGAGCTAGAGTCTCGTATCTCCTATTGCTAGAAAGGAAGGGAGACCCTACTGCCTGCCGAACTCCCTCCAACAAGGAGTTCAAATCCCGAGTCCCCCAGGGAGGGACCCCTGCTCTGACCCCTATAGTGCACAGCATCAGCAGTCTCTCTCCAGGGAGCTCCCATGGCTGAGGAAAAGGGGTGGTCAGGAGGGACTTTGCTGCCACCCGCCGAGTAAGAGCTGGTGGAGCCGGTGAGGCACAGAGGCTCCAGTGAGGCCGAACGGCGAGGAGACCCTTTTTGCACCTCAGCCCCACTCTAGGGAGCTCTGCCTTGCTCATGTGCACCCTGCTGGCTGGCACGCAGTGGGCGGGCAGACACCTGTGGCCTGAGCACAGACATCAGCCCCGTGAGCTTCCGGGCCTTGCACAGCTACATGGGCTGCGTCTCTGTATTCACACTGTGCTTTCACACCCGTCAGACCACCAATCCAGCCCTTGGAGAAATCCACCACAGAGAGGGGGGTCCCTTTTGTTTAACATGCCCTGCGGCTTTTGACATCTGACAGGGACTGGCAGGGACCTTTGAAAAGGCTCTTTGGAGCTGTGCCCTTGGGTGCAACACATTGTTTCCACATACGGTAGAGAACCCATGGCTCCTTCGGAGCAAGGAGGCCAGAGCCACCCTACTCTACCCCTTGAGGAGAGCCCACAAGTCCGTGATCAAGGACTCAGTCACACACATATCCCCTTCTGATGATTAAGTTTCTTTCTTTTGACTCCTCTAAGCCCCATTAAAGGGGCTGAGCTAAAGCATTCAAAGACATCCAGGCATGGGAGACTCAGTGGTGGGGAAGACAAGACCAACCTAAACAAGGTGATAAATGCCCAAGGAGGAGAGGCAATGAGGTTGCAGGCAATCCTTGGCTGGAATGCCTGGGAAGGCTTGCTGGGGGAGTTGGTGTTTTAGGGCAAGCTGGGTTCTGATCGGGAGAGAAGTAAAGCTATGTTTGGTACAATGTTCAGGGAATAAGCTTGTGGACCCACATGGTGACTCTGCCTCTGCCATATTCAGTCGGTTCCCTGGGAGCTCAAAGTTGCTATTTTACTTGGAAAAAAAGGGAATCCAGCGTTAAGTGGAGTAGGCTGTTAAATATGCTTAGCCTTTCATCCCTCAAAGAAGCACTCCTCCTCTGGCCCCACATGTTCAAAGCCATTCCAGAGTTTGTGGTCTCCTCCCAAAATTCCCCCTGGACCTTTTTGGCACTGACCATGACAAAAAGAATTAATTCACCATGGCCACTGCCCCAGACAGTAGCCAGCTAAACTGGAGTCTTGCACCATGTACCACCATCAGCTTCTACATGCCACAGGATCAGTCATGGGCTGAGCCTGCTAGTAATTAAGAAAGCCACCCTTCGTCTCATCCCATCATGGGTTGGCTGATAAGCCTGTCTTTCCCCTTATGGCCTTCAGAGCCCCAGTGAGCACCCCAAGCAGTGAAGCACCCATAAACTTCCCTGGTTAAATCCCCTGGCTCTCACTGTTCCCAGAAGTTTGTACAACTTCTTTCTCTCTTTAAGATTTACTGGAGAGGGAGAAAGAGCGAGCGCATGTGCACAAGCAAGCAGGAGGAGGGGCAAAGGGAGAGGGAGAGAATCTCAAGCAGACTCCCCACTGAACACGGAGCCCAACCCGGGGCTCAATCCCACCACCCTGAGATCATGACCTGAGCCAAAATCAAGAATCAGTTGCCCAACCAACTGAGCCACCCAGGCGCCCCTTGTACAACTTTTTAAAATCATCATTAAAGGCCTCGAGTTCTACATCTTTTCTTTTTTTAAAGATTTTATTTATTTATTTGAGAGAGAATGAGAGAGAGAGAGCATGAGAGGGGGGAGGGTCAGAGGGAGAAGCAGACTCCCTGCCGAGCAGGGAGCCCGACGTGGGACTCGATCCTGGGACTCCAGGATCATGACCTGAGCCGAAGGCAGTCGCTCAACCAGCTGAGCCACCCAGACGCCCAAGATTTTATTTATTTGACAGAGAGAGACACAGCGAAGGAGGGGACACAAGCAGGGGGAGTGGGAGAGGGAGAAGCAGGCTTCCCGCTGAGCAGGGAGCCCGATGCGGGGCTCGATCCCAGGACCCCAGGATTATGACCTGAGCCGAAGGCAGATGCTTAACGACTGAGCCACCCAGGCGCCCCGAGTTCTACATCTTGATCTTGGGCAGAGCTGTGACCTCTCCTTCTGTTCTACCCTCTTACAAATGTTAAGTTTCCCACCCACGTGACCTCCTTCAGTGAGTTGCACAGAGATGCTCCTTAAGTCTCAGGGTCCATTATCAATTACTTTGTCCCTCTTTCTTTTCAGCCCAGATATATCAAATACGAATTCCATTTCTGCCCCCTCCTCTAACACAGCCTTCTGGAAACAGAAGTATTAGGTAACTGAAAAGGGCCATGTCCACTAACCCTTGACAATACAGATAATAGGCATCAGGTAACTCCAACAGAAGTCACAAATGGAGGACTAAAGATCTTATCAAGACCTGGCTTGTTGCAAGAGGTGCCTGAGCAATCAATAATCAAATCCAGGACAGATGCCCAATGGCAGTAATATGGAAAAAGAGTAATATTATTCTTCATTTTCTTAGAAAACCAAATGAGGAGAGGCAGGAGAATATACTGTCCCAAACAAGAAAACGAGGCTGAAAGTTTTTTAAGATGTACTGACCAGATCATACTGCTATGGGTAGGTCTTCCCTGGGCAGTGAGTTGTGGCAGCTCTTAGTCCACGGGAAGAACTCCCAAGGGCTGCATGGGACAGGTCTTCCCGTAAAGGCCTTTCCATGCCCCCACAACAAGCCATGCCTTAGATCACAGACCCTCACACCCCTGCAGATGAGCCCCACTGAGCCTGCACTTAATAGCTGTATAACTCTGGGCAAGGCATCAAACCTCGCTAAGCCTCAAGTCTCCATCTGAGAAAAGGAAGAAGAGCAGCACCTACTTCCTAGGATCCCTGGGAGGATTAGGTGAGGAAATGGCTCTAAAGTGCCTGGCATGCTGTCTGCCAGAGGAAAAATAAACAGCAGTTAACATCGTAAGGTGTTTCAGCTAAAGAAGGACATTGCTGCAAAGATCACCCTGAACGGCTGTAGGCATGTTTGTAGCCGAGTCAGTCCTGTCCCAGCAGAAGGCTGGGCTGTTCTCTGTGCCAGTCTTTTCCTCGGGCAGGAAGAAAGGTCAGCTTCGAGACCTCACAGAGGAGCTAGCCGCACGCAAGTGACAGCATCGGGCACCACAACAAAGACCTTCATTCAGACTCCACCCTTGAGACCAAAGTTTCAATATGGCACTGGTGACTTAAAATCAAAAAGACCTTAGCCTGACCACGTTTGGAGGCTGTCCACCAGACTCGTGCCTGCTGTCCCGCATCACAGGAAGGCCTATGGTCGGACCCGCTGGGCTACCAAGGACTCGGTCAGCTCCCACCTGTCAAGATGGCATGGGAGCGCGAGCGAGCCTCCCCTGCGGGAAGAGCGGAGCTTCCAGGAGAGGGGAGCAGAGTTAGAGCTTAGAGGGCTCTGGAAACCTGGCTCAGCCACTGAGTGAAGGAAATAAAGTCCTAAAACAACGCTTATAAAGTCCTTGTGAAAACACAGGCAAATATTCAACTAATGTTACAGGAAAAATGAAAAATTACAGCAACTATGTGAAAAACCAACTCAGAGGAAAATGACAGATGCAAGCAGTAAGCATTGTTAACATCTCATTTGCTTGGGTGGCATAAGGTGGATGGTTCTTGTTTAACCTATTTCTTATTTTATTCATTTATACCCTCTTACCTTGTTCCCAAGATTACTGACAGCTGCTCAGTGTGACCTTTCCGCAGATAAAGAGTACTTCTACAAAATGTAACCTGGCTGAAGCCACAACCGCCTCCAGGAGAAAGGACTCACCCGCCTTCGCTCTCAGCGTCTGTGAATGTGGCTCCGGACGTGGCTGTGAAGTAGACAGAGCTGGACCCAGTAGAGTCACTCCTCTCCCGGGCAAATGGGAACCTTCGCCGCCGAGCCACTCTCTGGCTCTCTTCCATGTGGGATCTGAAAGGCAGGGCCCTTTAGAGAGGGTGCCATTAGGCCCCAGCCAGCCTGTCTTTCTCCTCCCCATGAGGGAACCTCTTACTCCTGCTGCTCATTAAAGGGCCAAACACAGAGATAATCCCGGGTTTCTACCCTTAGGACAACACGAAGGGCAGCTCCCCGGACCCAGCCTGCATGGGCAAACCAGCTAAGTCAGAACAAAGCCTGGCAGCCGCTACAACAGACCACGAGGGCCCGAAAGCAGCAAGGAACTTATGGAAGGCAAGGTACCAAGCCTACAGCTTCCCAGCCAATTACACGAGCAGCTCTAAAACGGGCTTCTTCCTCAGAGAGAGCAGCAAGGCCAGGACACAGCTCAGCTGAGAAAGCTAGAGGGACCGGGAGAAGTTGAGGGGCAGGGAGCAAGGCGGGACCGAAGGCTGCATCACTCACCGGACCTCCCCAACAATCTGCCCAGCAAGCCCCTGCAGGCTGCTCCGCAGCTCCTCTACCTCGCGCCGCAGGGCCACCAGACTGGTCAGCACCAAGTCCAGGCGCTCCAGCACCTCCTCCGGGCCCTCTCGCGCAAGGCTGGGCAGCACCGCAGCGTCTCCAGCTTCACCAGGGACTGCCCGAAAAGGCCTCACTGAAGGAAGGACAGCACAGTGATGCTCAGGGGACAGGGTGAGGAAAAGATCTTGGACCTGCAATTTAAGCACACTTGCTTCTCACTGGAGCTCAATTTACTAAAACCCTTGAAGCTCAGACAGTATATGTTCATAGCTAAGTCCTGGTAACAAGTCTTCAAGTTACTATTCAAAGAAAAAAGAAAATCAAGATTCCCAGTCTCTAAACAAGAGCGCCCCCTGTTCCAAGAACCTGTCACACCAGGGCCTTTTGCAGTACCGCACGCCACGGCAGGTAATGTAAAATGCTTGCAAGAACGCAGTCCCTAGAAGGCAGGACACCTGCCCTGTGAAAGGAAAACAAAACCCTTTACTTGTCCGTCTAGTTCCCATATACCAGGCAGTCAATACTAACCCCACAGCAAAACTAAAATTGAGCCCAAATTCTGAGCTTTCACTTCACAAAGAAGAGCAAAGGAAACTCTGAGATCCTTTAGAGGACTTCATTTAGTATCATCAAAGAAGGGCAAAGAGAAAGGGGCAGTTACTAAGAGAAAAGCCCATCCACACCCCATGGAAAAAACACCATTCCCAAGCCCTCATTTGAGCTCTGGCTAAAAATTCCAACAATAAATGCTAATAAACTGGTAGCTACCCAAGGCCATTAGACTGGAAAATGTAAAAACAGTAAAGAAACCAGGAAGGCAGGACCCACAGTCCAGGCAAGCATGAATGTGTTAAAGGAAATCTTTTAGTAAGAGTCTAGGCTGGATTACAGTACACACCCAATATCATTCAAGAATTTCTTGCTCAAGAGAGCAAGAAAGATCTCTGGGGGGCACCTGGCTGGCTCAGTTGGTAGAGCATGCGATTCTTGATCTAGGGGTCATGAGGTCGAGACGTTAAATTAGAGATTACTAATTTAAGTGTAGAGATTAAGTGTAGAGATTAAGAGATTAAGTCGTCAAGTGTAGAGATTAAATAAAACCTTAGAAAAGAAAGATCTCTGGGAACATAGCCACTTTCTCCAAACATCTACTGCTAAGAAATTACAAATAAACCACAAGGAAAAGGAAAGACAAGCACACTTGAAATACTAGGTTACTAGCCAGTTGCAATCTAAATTGGTAACTCTTTGAAGACTCTTCTAAAACAAACTTTTCCAATCCATCTGGCATTTGGTAATCAGAGAAACACTCATTCCCAATTAACATGGGGTGACATGATCTCAATGCTTCTCTATTACACACACCTGAGGAGAGTGGTTTGAACCAGCCCTAGATGCTTTGCTCAAATAACTTAAGGTCAAAGTTCTGCCGAACATGCACTCCCACATCCATGCTATGCAAATTCACAGAACCAGGTGACCAGGCCCAATCCTACCACTTAATTGCTCTGTGACACCCTGGGGAAAGTTACACAATCTTTTCAAATTTCCATTTTCTCCTAAGAAGGATTTAAAAATAAAAACAAAAACAACTTGGATAGTCTCCAAGTTCCCTTCTGGGATCATGACCTGAGCGGAAGGCAGACGCTTAACGACTGAGCCACCCAGGCGCCCCCCCCCTTCAAATTCTAATACATAATTTAATATATAAGCCTCAAGAATTAATTCCCCTAAGATTAGTTTTCCCTTCTGCCTTCTTTTGGACTCTTTACTTATTAAACCCCTCACCCAACACTAAGCAAGTGCCTTTAAAACATGCGTGGCACTATTGTGGCCTGAACTAAGAGTGAAAGCTAAACAGCCTTTTCACAGTATACTTTCCTGGGATTACAGGAAAAAGAAGAGAGAGGCTGCTTTCCTTTTCAATAAGCTTTACAGAAAAGTGAAACTCTCAGCCACCCCCTTCCGTTGTCCTGTCCCACAGGCTCTGCTAAAGGCAGCCCGGACCCTAGGCCCATCCGTCAGCCACGACTGTGGCCTCAGGGGACCGGCTCGTACCCTGGCGTCCTGGCTCTGGGGTCTGCGTGTAGTCCAGGGAGTTAGGTAGGCTCTGGCTGTGGCCATGGCGCTGGGTCCGTTTCCACCGCTGGCTGTAAAAGGCACACAGGAATCCAAGGCCGGCGGCGGTGCCCAGCAACAGTCCCAGCCCGGCTTGGGCGCTGCCCAAGACCCCCAGTCTAGACATGCTGCACCTGCAGCCCACGCGAACCACCGGGAGCAGGCGGGCGGGGCCAGCGGGAGAGAGATTCGTGAGCGTGATCCTCCCACCCCGAAGCTCCCGACTACCCTCACCCCAATCCGGATCCCAAGGTTTCCGCCAGTCCCCTGTGCCCGACCACCGTGCCTCTCACCCAACTTGGACGCAGCCTCCCCTCCAACATACCCGCAGCCCTGACCTCAGAGTCAGGTTTCTGGGCCTCCAACTCCCGCCCCCAGGCCCACGACACTGCAGACAACAAACCCGCCGCCCCGGCTGCAAACTCCAAGCCACCCCCCGCGCCCTCGGAAGGCGCCCTAGCCCCGCAGCAGATCAACTCAGACCCTTACCCGGCCGCCCACAACCAAAGCAGCAGCCGCCACGGCCGCCGCCTCACGCTGTCAATGACCTGACGTCATCAAGCGGCGCCAGCAGCCCCGCGCGCCTTCAGGAACGCGCGACGAGACGGCCGCTCGGGGCTCCGTTTCCGCCCACGCTTTTTCCAGGGGGCGGCGCCGGCAGCGAGCGGGAAAGGGGGACCCAGGAGGGAGAAGGGAGGTGGGGAGGAGGAGAGCTGGGTGACTTCTGGGTCGGATGCTCCAGCAGTACCCCTGTCTGGCCAGAGGAGGTTCCATTTCCTTCCAGCCACGCCAGTTTTCCCGCTGTTCGCGAACGTTTCTCCCTTTGCGTCTACTGCCTAGAATAACCCGTGGTCTTTCTGGAAAACCACCCCCTCCCCACCTTTCCTTGACACTCTGTCAGAACTCAGACTTTATTTGATTTCGGCTTGATTTACTCATGCATTTTTACTGGGACCATTTACTGAGCGCAAGACAGTAGCACCTTCGGCAGTTCAAATTAGAACAGATAAATAGTTGGTTACCTACAAGAGGTCCCGGAGTCACCAGGGCCAGCTTCTGCCGGTTGACACTTAAAAACTCGTGACAGATGCAAACCCCAGCACTAAAAAAATCTTAAACTTACATTATCCGTAGTACCTTAATCAAGAACAGGGTTATATACTGTTTTTCCATTTCCAGAATGGTAAATGAAATTCATTCCTCTAATGATGACGTTTTTTAAGCACTTGGGTGAGGCTGAAACTTGAGTTGATCTCTAGTTGCTTAAATTGGTTCAGATACCATTTCTTTTTTTTTTTTTTTTTTTTTTTAGATTTTATTTATTTATTTGAGAGAGAGAATGAGAGACAGAGAGCATGACAGGGAGGAGGGCCAGAGGGAGAAGCAGACTCCCTGCCGAGCAGGGAGCCCGATGCGGGACTCGACCCCGGGACTCCAGGATCATGACCTGAGCTGAAGGCAGTCGCTCAACCAACTGAGCCACCCAGGCGCCCCATACCATTTCATTTTTTTTTTTTTAAGCTGTATTTTTCAGGATTTCTGTGCCCACTGTGAAAATTAATAAAGGGAAACCACTAATGTAGGCACAGGCTGCTAGAAGGGAAGACTGGAAGGGGCAACCTTATGTCAATTACAGGAAGAATTGTCAATTACAGACCCCTAACAGAAGAATCTCAACAGAAGAGAATCATAAATTACAGGCTCCCACAGAGAAAGATGTACATTGCATCACCTGCAATAAATCAGCTGCCCCTGCAATTCAGCCAATGAAAAACCATCATCACCCTAAACTCTTGCTACACTCCAATGGATTGGTGTTCAAAACAACTCCTCCCAACTTCCTCCTTCTTTTCCATCAAATAACATTCCTCTCCTTTTTTTGTTGAACTTGCCTATGGTTTTGTTGTAGCTTCCTTGTCCTGGATCACAAACCTGTGCTATTCCTGAATAAACCTATGTTTTTGCTCGGAAAATAACTAGCAGTTTTAAGGTTAACACCACCATTACCCATCGATTTTTTTTTTTTAAAGATGTTATTTATTTATTTATTTGACAGAGAGAGACAGCAAGAGAGGGAACACAAGCAGGGGCAGAGGGAGAAGCAGGCTTCCCGCCCACCAGGGAGCCCAACCTCAGGACCCTGGGATCATGACTCTCGCCGAAGGCAAGACGCTTAATGACTGAGCCACCCAGATGCCCCTACCCATCCATTTTTAAAATTCCATTTTGAGATTTTATGCAACTTCTTATAATTTTAAAAACTGAAATTACAGTACTACGATTCCAGTGTTACCACCAGCATTTCTTTCAAGTTAAAATTTCGTTTGGTGACAGGTGGATTATCTAAACGAATCCTCAAATCCTTGACTAGATATTGTATTTATTTACCCTTTATATGTGAGATCTTTTACAAATAAGAGAGTACATTTAATGTAATGTACATTGTAAAGAACAATTTAAAGGCAACAAGGGGGCGCCTGGGTGGCTCAGATGGTTAAGCGTCTGCCTTTGAAGCTCAGGTCATGATCCCGGGGTCCTGGGATCGAGTCCCGCATCGGGCTCCCTGCTCAGCGCAGAGCCTGCTTCTTCTTCTCCCTCTGCCATTCCCTCTGCTTGTGCTCTTCTATCTCTCTGTCAAATAAATAAATAAAATCTTTAGAATAAAGGCAACAAGGTTCCTACCCCACAGCTTAAGGAATAGAAATTTACCAAAACCTTCTACTCATTTTTAAGGATTCAATTCAATTGGTATCTTCTGAGATACACGAACTATAATTGTCTTGGTGGTGAGAAAAGAGTGTTTTTAATATACTTTTTCCATAATTTTGTTCTCATTTTTCTGAGATAAGCATGTTTCTTTAGTATTAAGAAAAAATAATAACTTTTGGAGAGAATTAAAAGTCATTTCCTTTGCAGAACCTTCCCAGACTACCACCTTGGTGGACTTAATCTTTTTATTTTTCTTTGCTCCTGAGGCTTGGTTTACCTCCATTACACTTGGTTGCACGATTATTTGCTTTCTAGTCTGGCTACCCAACTGGAGTGTTCACTCTTCCAGGTTGGGGTTCATGCTCAATTCATCTCCACATTCCCTGAGCTCCAATGCAGAAGCCACCCATAGAAGCTGAATGTGGAGGAAGGAAGGAAAGAAGGAATAACCAATATCCAGGCCCGACCACTTAGACAATGCCTTCATGATGAAAACCTGACTTGTGGAAGAACAATCTCTCCTCTTTCTGCAGGGGAGGAAGATCTGCCAGATAAACTGACTGTGGCAAGAGGCGAGGCCAGATGGGCAGACCAAGCGGGGGAATTCATTTCCCTCTGGATATTAAAGATGTTATCTGTGGGCATGTGGCCGCCAGAGCGCTCAGCAGCAGGGTGGGTGATTCTGGATAGAGCTCTCTATCTTATGTGGCATCGGCAGACCAGTTTTGCAAATGTAATAAAACCCTGGCAGCCTGAGATATGCACTGCCTTCCTGTCTCCTCCTCACCCCGGCCCAGCCTGAGAGAGGAGAGCAGAGCAGCCCCCAAATTCCTGCTCTCATCTCTGCCCCGAACAGGCAAGGCTCAGCTACGCACCGGGCTCTTCCAAGAGAGGCAACATAGTCAAACGCCTTGGGATGGTGGCCTTACCCCCTGGGTCTAAACACTAGTGTACTTGACACTTAAAAAATTGTTCTTATTAAATATTTAATACCTACAAAAGGGTATTTATAATACATATAATACAATAAAGATTGAGGACATGTATAACCCTTAGCATCCAGGTGCTAGTGTGAGAAAGAGAACATCACTATTGCCTTGTAAGACTCCTGCATGGCTGTCCCTGCCTGGTCCCTCTCACTTCTCTCAGAGGTAAACACTGCCCTGAATATTACATTTATCATTCCCTTACTCTTCTTTATAATCAACCACATATTTTTTAATTGAAGTGTAATTTAACCATGTTTTTTATCCCCAATGTATTATTTTATTTTGCAAGTTTTGAGCTTTAAGTAGAATCAATCTCTATTTTTCCACAATTTACTTTTGCACTTAGCATTTTTCATTGCTATGCAGTTCCCATTGTATCAATCAACCAAAAACTTAACTCCACTTTTTTTTTTTTAAGATTTTATTTATTTATTCATTAGAGACACAGAGAGAGAGGCAGAGGGAGAAGCAGGCTCCCAAGGAGCAGGGAGCCCAATGCGGGACTCAATTCCAGGACCCTGAGATCACGACCTGAGCCGAAGGCAGACGCTCAACCTTCTGAGCCACCCAGGTGCCCTTAACTCCACTTTTGATAGACGTAAGGACTGTTTCCGTTTTTTTGCCAAGTACAAACAGTGCTGTTATGAATATTCTTATACGTGCATCCTGATGAGTGAGTTTTCTTGAGGTTTATTGAGGAGAGATGTAGCTGGGTCATATCCATGCACAACTTCAGCTTTGCTAGATGATGCCAAGCTGTTTTCCAAGGTGATTGTATCAATCATAACACTTTGCAATCCCAACAGTAGTGTTCTAGTTGTTAGACCTTTTCACCAATACTCAATGTTTACAGATTTATTTATTTAGCAAATCAAAGTAGTATCTCATTGTGGTTTAAAACGTAGTCTGAGGGGCACCTGGTTAAGCCTCAGATTCTTGGTTTCGGCTCAGGTCATGATCTCAGGGTGGTGGGATCAAGCCCCGTGTGGGCTCAGAGCTCAGCTCAGAGTCTGCTTGAGATTCTCTCTCCCCTTCTCCCAGCCCCCTGGTGTTCACTCTCTCTGTCTCTCTATAATATAAATAAATGAATCTTTAAAAAATAAAATATAGTTTGATTTGCATTTCTGGGATTTCTTTTTTTTTTTTAAGATTTTATTTATTTATCTGACAGAGAGAGACACAGCGAGAGAGGGAACACAAGCAGGGGGAGGGGGAGAGGGAGAAGCAGGCTTCCCGCTGAGCAGAGAACCAGATGTGGGACTCCATCCCAGGACCCTGGGATCATGACTGAGCCGAAGGCAGACACTTAACAACTGAGCCACCCAAGCGCCCCGCATTTCTGGGATTTCTAATGATATTGAACATCGTGTTATCAGTTTATTGGCCACTTCCGTTCCCTGTTTTGAAAATGCCTATTCAAGTCATTTGCCCTGTTTTTTTCTATTGATTTATCTTTTTATTGTCGATTTGAAGGAGTTCTTTATATGTCCTGAGTATTAATCTTTTTTTTTTTAAAGATTTTATTTATTTTTTGACAGAGAGAGACACAGCGAGAGAGGGAACACAAGCAGGGGGAGTGGGAGAGGGAGAAGCAGGCTTCCAGCGGAGCAGGGAGCCCGATGCGGGGCTCGATCCCAGGACCCTGGGATCATGACCTGAGCCGAAGGCAGACGCTTAACGACTGAGCCACCCGGGCACCCCTGAGTATTAATCTTTTGTTAATCCTTCGTTAGGCATGAATATCTTCTCTCTCTAGCTAAATTGTTAGTCTTGGAGGTGGAGAATAGGGGTAGAGAGTACACAATAGTCAGACCAGTAAGAGTCCTTTAGGTTTACAACTGCCTGTTTCCCTTACTGCGCGCTCTCCACATCTGTCAAGCTGCTGGAGGCACAGAGCACGGCCTGTAAGTGCCCAAAGAAGATTGTCCAAGGGCCAGGGAAGGTTACAGGCTGTTTCTTTTTGCTTTTTTAGAGAACCAATCATAAGGCAGGTAAAGAATCTTTTGAGTTTTCAGATTTTGAAACATCTAGATGAAGGGGTGGACCACCGAGGTGCACTTGCTGCCCTCTCATCGGGGGCTGGTGCCGGAGATGAAATCTTTCTGCTTCAGGTGTTGCCTAGCGATTTCCCGCGCGTGCGCTCCATCTCTCCAGCTTCGCGGGAAGCTCTCCCAAGTGGGGGCCAGATTCCATTGGTTTAAATCCCTCCGGGACTGGCACACAACCAAACGCTCAGTTCCTTTATAGATTTACCTATGGGGCCGCAGATATGCAAGGTTCGGCCGCTGCACTAGAAATTACAGTCAGGGAGGCGAAAATGCGCAGTGCACACGAGGTGGCATTGTAGCTTTAGCCACAAGCGTCCCACCCCTGTCTCCTGTGCGCTGACGGAGTCCCCGGAGAACGTGTCCTGGGGACGAGAAGTGGGGATCCGCTAAGAGCTTTAGAGGCGTCCCTGGGTCGGGGTGGGCTGGAGCTTGGGAGGGACCTTTTGGGAGGGTCGCCGATTCCTCCCTGCTCTGCTTCACAGGGACGGGGGCGGGGACCAGCAGGACTTTGGAACCTAGTGCCCGAGGTGTTGCAGAAAGAGGGCGCACGGTCAACACGCCCGCTTTGCAGCACGGCCCGCCGCAGCCCGCCGAGCCCTCTGGCCCACCCCCTACTCCAGGCAGCGGGAGCGCGCCAATGTCCCAGAGCACGGCCCCGAGGGCAGGAGGCGGGCCCGAATTATCAAGTGCGGGGGCGCGTCACGGGCGCCCGCTCCTGATTGGCCGGCCGCGGCCGTCACGGGCCGGGTGCACTGGGATTGGCGCCGCCCGAGGCCAGAGCTGGAGTAACTGGACTCTGGGCGGCGGGTCGCAGTCCCAGAGCTCAAGGGGCTGGCGTCGGCGCCGAGCCCAAAGCCCTGGGTGGGAGCCTGGCCGGGACGCGCGCACCATGCCCTACGTGCTCATCAGCACCCAGATCCGCCTGGTGAGTACCCGCCGCCCCGCGAGTTGGGATGGAGTTGGTTGGGGCCGGGCCCGAGCCCGGGCAGAGGGCGCTGCCACTGCACCTTGGCGCCTCCCTCTCGGGCAGCGCCCGCCAGTGACTGGACCCGGAAGCCGCCCGGGACACGCCCCCTCGGGCCGCGGGTCGGAGGCTGGGGAGCGCACTCAGCCGGGATCGCAGGATTCGGGGAGTTCTGGCCGGCCGGTGCTTCCAGTGCCGCAAAGCGGGTGGGGTGCGTGCGTCCCCGCGGCCGAGTGGGCTCGGGGCGCTTGCGGCTCCTGTCCTACCTGCCCGCCCGAGGAAGCCAGGAAGCCCTGGCCTCAGAGTGCAGCACCCACTGCTCTACACAGAGCAGCTCCGTAGGGGTTACGGGGTGGGTGGGTGGGAGTGGAAATATTTGGGGGGAAAGAGGTTTGGAAAAGAAAAGGACATGCTAGGACGCTAAAACACATATGCCAAGTGCCTGGCCCATGCACAGCCACTAATAGCACCCTCAGGCACTTCCAGAAAGTCTTTAGGAGAGAAAGAAGGGGGAGACAGGCCCTGTGGTTAGAGGTGGGGAGACCATTCCGGAGTCAGAAGTGACGCCCCTGTCTCTGGGTGAAATTTCCTCGTCCAAGACGGTGCTGGTCGCCCCAGGAATCCCCTTTTAACTTCAGAATGGTACGACTGGGCACCCCAGCCAGCACCTCCGTCCTTTCCCACTACCGAGGTGCTTGGGTGATCCATCAGCACGTGCACAGCTCCTTTGAGATGGAGATAGCGGGTGGGGGGAGGGGTCGCCATGGGACAGGCGAGGTCTTGGCGGTGACCTAGGGCAGTGGTTTGAGAACCAGTTACTTGGGCAGTTAAAATGTGCACTCCTGGGCCCCTTCCCAGACCTTCCAAAACACTCTCTAAGCCTGAGGCTTAGGAATTCAGTGCTCTTCAGGGGATTTTTTTTTTTTTTTTTTTTTTTTAATAAATAGAACAGCTTTACTGATATATAGCATACATGTCACAGAATGCACCAATTTAAAGTGTACAATTCAGTATTTTTTTAAAGCATGCTCAGGAGTTGTACAGCTATCACCTAATCAATTTTAGAACATTTCCATCCCCTTGAAAAGACACCCTGTACCCATGCCCTGTATCTTAGCAGTCACTCCTCACTGCCTCTGAGCCCCCCAGCCCTAGATAACCACTAATCTACTTTCGTGCCTGGCTTCTTTCACTTTTACGTTTTCAAGGTTCATCCATATTGTAGGATGCGTCGGTACTCATTCCTGTTTTGCCAAATAAGATCCCATCGTCTAGCTACATCACAGCTACATCACAGTTGACAAACACTTAAGCTGTTTCCCCTTTTGGGGTCTTGTGCATAATGCTGCTATGAACACCCCTGTACAAGTTTTTGTGTGGACCTGTTTTCATTTCTGTTTTCCAGGTGATTCTGACACATACAAACATGGATAGTGATACCTGGCAGGAAGTTGCCAGGAGGCAGGCAATGTCCAGCTCAGCTTGGAGGGGCCAGGGACGCCTCACATTGCCAAGCCTGCTCACTCAGGGCTCCACCCTTTCCCAGCTCGTGCTCAGCCCCCAGTGTTCCTCTGCACCCTGTCCGGCCTTGAACTGAAACTGGCTCAGGGCCAGCAGGCAGGGGAGGAAGGACAGAGAGACCCTCCACCTCTCCCTGGCAGCCAGCCAAGCAGCCACTGTGGCTTATCTTGCAGGAGGTGGGCCCTACCATAGTGGGCGATGAGCACTCAGATCCAGAGCTGATGCAGTATCTGGGGGCCTCAAAGAGAAGCGCCTTGGGAAACAACTTGTAAGTAGTGGCATTCCTGAGGATCTTCTCCCTGCCGGCCCCGAGACCTGCCCGTTTCCTTTACGCAGCCAAGCCCAGGGATGACGCCACTGCCTAGCGTCAGAGGCCCTGCCTGCATCATGGGGATCTGTCCTCTGTGGGGTCAGTCCTGTCTGCAGCTTCACCGCAGCCCCCAGGCTTGCTCTGAAAGCTCTCACTGGCCCTCCCTTCACAAGGGAACCCCAGGACAGAGTCCAGCTGGTAGAGGACTCCATAAGTGGACTGTTCCTTGCCCTGCCCTCTCATCTCGGAGCTGGACCCCACCAAGACAAAGAAAGGCACAGAGAGAAAGGTTTCTCTCGAGCTGGCTGAGTAAGAAAGCTGAACTCTACAAACAGGCAGCAGGCAGCCTGGGTCCTCCTTCCAGCTCAGCTGCTGCCTGGGGACTTGGCCACGTCCCCTGGCGTGCACACCAGCTCCACAGCTGTGGAACTCGTGACAAGTGCTCCAAGAATGAGCCCCAGTTCAAAGAGGGGAAAGAGGAGGCAAGCTGGCCCCAGCCCCTTGGGTCAGGGTTGGAGGGCTGAAGCCAACCCCATTCCTTTACCATGAGGCACTTGTCTCAAGATGCCCAGCTTGGGGCTTGAGCCCTTTACCTGACAACCCTTCATAATCAATCAACCCTGAAAGAAGGGACAGCATTCTCTGTGCTAGGGGGGCAGCACCCAGAGCCAGAGCTATTAGGGGCCAACCTGTTGCTCCAGGACTGTGGGACAGGCAGGGCAGCAAGAGGGGGCAGAGCCGTGGGGGAGGACCCTGGAGAGAACGGGCCATTCCTCCTGAATAGTGCAGTGGCCCAGCGCACATGGGGCTGTCATCAGACTAACATGGGCTCTACAATCCATAGGACATTTGGAAAGCTACCCATCCCCTCCCAAGATTTCGTATTTATAAAATGGGAACAATCATGGTACTTTCCTTAGGTTGTCGGGAGGAAGAAACAAGCTATACAAGTCAAGTGCTTAGCAGGGGAGGGGGCAGGGAGTGTGCACTTAGCCGGGCACCTAGAAGGCACGCAGCCAATACCAGTCACTACCAGGATCCCTGACCAGGCCTCCTCAGCAGCAGACATTAGCTGTGTGCGAGGAATCGGCGCTCTGTGCGCCCTCAGGCTGTCCTTCCCCCCCCCCCCCCTTCTCTTCACAGTTATGAGTACTTTGTCAGCGATCCTCCTCGCATCGTCCTGGACAAACTGGAACGCAGGGGCTTCCGTGTGCTGAGCATGACAGGGGTGGGCCAGACGCTGGTGTGGTGCCTGCACAAGGAGTGACCCTCTCCCACTGAGGAGCACACAGAGCACCCCTTTCTTGAGCGGTTGCCGTGGGCCCTGATCCTGAGTCCCCATTCACTCTCTTCCCAAATTGTCATTTTCCTTAGCCTGGCCCCACTGGGCAGTGAATGGCCTTTTCTGAAACATGCCTCAGCCAGGGGGAGAGGGCAGGGCCCTTGCCCTGGTGCTCTCAGCTGCCCCTCCAGCTTCTCGGCCTGGCTGAGAGCCCTGGAGGAGGCCATGTCCTGTGGGCAGGCTGAGGGGCCCGAAAGAGCCAGGCTGTCCCTGGCCAGGAACTGGGAGCCCCCCAGGAGCACGGCCCCAGGACTGGGCGGGAGGGTCCTGTGTAGCTAGTCCAAGCCAATAAAGGCCTGTGATGAGTGGTTGCCCCTCTGCTCTGCCGGCTCACTGACTCTCACCGTGCAGAGCACCTCCCTGGGGGTCTGCTCACGCCTGGGGAGGAAGAGCTAGGCCTGGGTGGAACCCTCTCAGGCAGAGCCCACCAGGGCCACGCTTGGGCGGGCCAGCACCCAACACCTACAGATACAATAGAGGTAGACTCTTGTTAAAAAAAAAAAAAAAAAGTTTATTGGTGACGTTCAAGAAGAGGGCCGTGGGTGAGTGGGCTGTGGGCTGGAGGCAGGAGGCTACGTGGGCTGCCCCACCTCATCCTCCCGCTGCATCTGGGTGATCAGCTGTTGACGCTCAGCCGCCTGGCGCATGCGCATCATGACGAGGCTCTCATAGTCCCTCTCGGACAGCACTGAGCCCTGGGGGACAGAGGGGACCGGGGGACGGTCAGGGTAGCAGGGTGCAGCCCCCCACTCCAGACTTGGAGGACTGGGCCTAGGCAGAACTACAGTCCTGAGTCAAGGAGTGAGGCTGCCCGGTACTTCTCCGCGGGCTCTCCTCCCACCCATCACAAGCAGCCCCCAGGCCTTCCATCAACAGTCAGCCCTGCTCCATCTTCTCAGGCTGAATCACTGCGTGCGCCAGCCAGGCCCTGTCTCCCTTCATTTTTTTTTTTTTTTAAAGATTTTATTTATTTATTTGAGAGAGAGACAATGAGAGACAGAGAGCGTGAGAGGGAGGAGGGTCAGAGGGAGAAGCAGACTCCCTCCCGAACAGGGAGCCCGATGCGGGACTCGATCCTGGGACTCCAGGATCTTGACCTGAGCCGAAGGCAGTCGCTTAACCAACTGAGCCACCCAGGCGCCCATGTCTCCCTTCATTTCCTCCTCGCCCTTTATTTGTCACTCCTTCTGGCCACCCGTGGCTTGGGCTTCTCACAGGTTTCCAGCGAAGGCGCTGTCAGAGGGGCAGGAGAGCACCGCCCCCTCCCCGCGGTCTGGCTCCTGCCAGGACAGAGAAGGGAGCCCTGCCCTAGACGCAGGCTCAGTCAGCCCCCGCACTAGAAGGAGAAACAAGCATGAGGCCACCTGCCTCCTAAAAATACACACCAGGGCTACAGGAGGGCGGGGCCCAGTGCCTTCTTTTATGATCTTGCCAGCGCAGTGCAGGGGATTAAAGGGTGCTCTATGTTCATAATCAAAAGAATAATAAACAACCAACCCAACGCGCCAGTGTTGTGGGGTGGAGAGGCAGCTCTCCAGTGGAGCTCAGATCCACCCACCCCACACCCTGATAAGGTCTGCAGTGGGAACGAAATCACTTCTCCCGTCGGTACAGCTGAAGCTTTGTGAAGTGTGAAGCCCACCTGAGTTGGCACAGAAGTGAGCCAGGCCAAGGGGGCTGCGGAGCAGAGCCAACCGCTGAGCCCTGTTCTGTGGCAGACCCAGCGAGTGCACGCTCACGGAGTAAGTTCAGTGGTCAGTGACCTGGGGAATGTGACGGGAGTGACTGGGGTTAAGATGCCAGACCCTGGCCAACTGGTTTGAAGTAAGGGCTGTACAGAACCAGGAAGTGTGACTCAGCCCAGATCCCCCTGCTTCTCTGACAGTGCCAGCCTCCTTGTCTGTCGGGGGGGCTGCCGCAGCTCTGAGGACAGTAGCCCTCCCAGCCAGGCCCACCTACCTACGCTTGGCCCAGGGCACTGCTGACAATTCAGGGCAGCCCATGTGGCCCAACCCTTTCCACAGAGGAGGGACCCCAAAGAAGGCCCAGGTGGCCCAAGGCAGGATAGGAGGCAGCAGGACCAGGGCCCTCAACTGCTCTCTCCTGCCCTGAGGCTACGGGAGTAAATCCAGGAAGATGAGGAACTGCCAGACTGGCTGTCAGGCCTCAGGCCAGGGGAGAGCAGTCCTCCCTCCCCAAGGTAAGGCTGCTCTGCAGAGCGATCTTCAGAGTCACCCCGTGCCCTGAGCCCAGCCGTGGGAGGAGCCAGCCCTTTCCAGGCATGGGGCTGCTTCCCGTTAACACACCCTCTATCCCTTCCTTCTCATACCTTAAGTCTTGGCTAAGGAGGGCCTGTCACAGGCCCCAGGACTGAGTCACCCACACTAGTGACAGGTCTCTCTTCCTTCTCCAACAACTGTTCCACATGCCTGCCTTTCAATTAATTCCCACCCTCCTTGGGCTCGTCCCTCCCGGACACTTGGGGGGCAGGAGGGGGGTTGGGGATCCAGGCCCATGGGCTAGGGCCCCAGGCAGAGAGGCTGTGGGGGAAAAAATGAGCAACGTGGTGACACACAAAGCAGGGCTGCCCCCAGAGAGTCCTCAGGGGAATCCGAGGCTCCCCAGTGCCCTAGGGTGTTGGCCACAGCTGGCCCAATCCTGGCCCGCGGATGCTGCAATTACCTAAGAGCATGAAACCTGGCTTCCCACCTGACTGAGTCACCTGAAAACAACACATCCCCACTGCCACACGCCGGCACAAACAGCCAAGCCACTAATCAAGAGTCCGGGAGCTGCGGCGGAGAGGCCAGGTGAGCTCGGGTCCACCCGGAGCGGCCGCCGCCAGGGAAGCAGTCCAGGCGGCTCTAGCACCGAGAGATCCATCTCTGGCACCTCGGCGGGGCTGCCCGCACTCCGACTCCAGTAAGTGCTGCTTCTTCCTCTTGGCGTTTTTCCCCACTGCCCGATCAAGTAACCAGGCCGCTCCTGTCCCTCTGGGAAACTCCTGTCGCCAGGAACTCCCACCTTTCTGCTCTCCCGGACAAAAGCACCCTCTTGCCAGGACCTCTTGCCACCGTCTAAGATGCTGGCCAAAAGTCCATGCTTCTAGCCCACTAGGGCTGTCCCCTGGTTCTTGCCAGTCACTGCTCCAGCGGGAACCTAATGGTCCCCAGCTACTCTTGAACTGGGCTGCTGAGGTACCAGGCTCGTCTGCTG
The DNA here is from genome assembly GCF_029215605.1 of Mirounga angustirostris. Classification (NCBI taxonomy): domain Eukaryota; kingdom Metazoa; phylum Chordata; class Mammalia; order Carnivora; family Phocidae; genus Mirounga; species Mirounga angustirostris. Next base: position 62,543,604 of record NW_026991717.1, on the reverse strand, counting down.
GCTCCCCTGGGTGCCATGGAGACCTGGCGGAAAGGCTCCTTCCGCAACGCCTCCTTCTTCAAGTGGCTGAGCCTAGGGCGGCCGAGGCGACTCCGGCGACAGGGCAGTGTGCTCAGCCAGGCGAGCACAGCTGGTGGGGATCACGAGGAATACAGCAACCGAGAGGTCATCCGGGAGTTGCGAGGGCGGCCAGATGGCCGGCGCCTGCCCCTGTGGGGGGACGAGCAGCCCCGGGCCACCCTGCTGGCCCCACCCAAGCCTCCCCGCCTCTACCGAGAGAGCTCCAGCTGCCCCAACATCCTGGAGCCCCCCGCTGCCTACACCGCTGCCTACTCGGCCACCCTGCCCTCGGCGCTCTCCCTGGCGGGCACCTTCCACCACTACTCTGAGGACAACCTTCTGGACACTCCCTCCTTCCAGGGGACACCTGCTCCAGACCTCAGTGATCCCTTCTTCTCCTTCAAAGTGGACCTGGGGATTTCACTTCTTGAGGAAGTTCTACAGATGCTGAGGGAGCAATTTCCGAGTGAACCTGGCTTCTGAATGGGGTGCGGGTGGGCAGAGGTGGGGTAACTGGAAGAGCTGGAAGCCTGGAAAGAGGGTGCAGCTGCAGATTAAGAAAAAGGTAGGGATAGGAATCCAGGATCCTGCCTGCCCTCCGGGTCCTGAACAGTCCTCCAGGTCACCCCAGAGCGGAGGGACAGAAGGACAGAGGCAAGCTGGAAATGCTGTGGAGGGGGCACTTGCTGGCAGGAGCCCTGAAGGCAGTTGGCTAGGCTGGGAAAGGGAGGCCACGCCTGTAACCACAGGAACGGGGCAGAGGCCAGCAGAGGGGGATGGCAGCACAAGGGGTCTCAGGGAGTGGAGGCCATGCAGACTGTGCAGGTCAGACAGGTGCCCTGCACCAGCCCCTCTGAAGCCACTGTTAATAGACATCACAGGACAGGACTAGACAAAAGTGGTCCCCCCCACTAGCTACATGTGGCTGTTCACATTGAAACTAAGTAAAATTAAAAATTTAGTTCCTTGGTTGCACTAGCCACGTTTCAAATGTCCAACAGCCACACGTGACGAACGGCTACCACATTGGACAGTGCGGGCTGAACATGAACATCACTGGAGAAAGCCCTAGTGGGCAGCATGGGTCTAGGCCACAGCCTGGAGCCACGAGGGCCACGGTGGGCGAGGGGGACAACCAGGCCCTGCAGGGGAGGGGAGGGGCTGGCAGAGTAGGAAGAGCGAGGCAGGTAGAGGTGCAGAGTACAACTCGGGGAAGGCCAAACAAATCATTTGCCGAAGGGACAAGAGAGACAAGCTGCCAACGCTGCTGCCCAGAGCACGCCCTGAGCCCGAGGAAGGAGGCTGTAGGGACTGCCAGCCAGAGGCACAGGGGTGCTTGGGGGAGTTCCCACAATTATTAGTGATGGGAACCCTTGGGAAATGTAGCAGAAACAGTGGCAGATTTCCCTTTCTGCCCCAAGAGCATAGGAGAACCAGATCAGGGGACGGACACAAAACTCGTGGCTGTTACTGTGAAGAAGCTCAGCGGGTCTCCGGAATTCTCCACCAGGATTGGGGAGCTCTGCCTTGCCCGGACCCCCTGATGATGGGGGCCTGCCGCCCAGGGCCAAGCCCACTGGTCAAGGCCAAAGGCTGTGCCAGTGCTCCCGGCTTGTGGCCTGGCCAGAAGACTTGAAACCAGAACCACACTGGCTGGTCACGTGGTTCTGACACGCTAGGCCTCTCCAAGCCTGGCAGAGGGGGAGAGAAGCTTCGACGCATGCTGCTTGCATACCCAAGCCTATGGCCTCCCTCTTCCCTCCTCTGCGCGGACTTGCGGAGTTGAAAGCCTCCCCACCAGATGCAGGAGAAAATGAATAAAGTTGTTTGTAACATGGCCTATAGAGTGTCATCTGGGGCTGTGAAATGCTGGGACTTAACAGCAGGGAATGAGGTCTCTAAAGAAGGGCTCCGACCCGTTCATCTTTCTCCTCTGCCCAGGATCTGGGCCACACTCCCAGGGAGCTTCCCGTCCTCCCAGCCAGCTGAGGAGCGCACAGGAGAGCAGGGATGGCATGGCTGAGGCAATGAGAGCAAAGCCCTGTGGACCCCCAGGGACCTCTCCCCCACGGGTTGGGCTGTGAGCATGGCAGCCTGAGGCTCCCACACAGATCCGCAGGCCATTTCAGAGAAGGGACAGCTCTGGGCCCGAAGGCTCTCTGTCCCGCCAAAGTGGGGTGGTGTAACCAGGGCCAGGTGCGCACGTGTGCAGGTGCCGAACAGAACGCCTCACGCAGCCATGAGGACCAAGAGCCAGCGCGCAGGCGGCGCCCCAGGGCCAGCAGGGGAGCCAGTGCTGATGCTGAGGGATTTGGCCTCTTGACAGTAGGCCCCTGCCGGGGCAGCCCCGGACACACCTGGAGAACTGAACCAGAGCCGGGTAGCAAGCAGCTGCTCACACTGCCTGCCCCTTCCTTCCCTGCGGCACCAGGCAGGCAGTCGAAATGCCCAGTGCTTCACACCACAACCAAGCAGCCCGTGGGCCAGGAAAGCCCCTCTGGGCGATGGTGGGAGCCCCAGGCGGAGACCGGGGGACATGGAGGGAAAGGAAGGTCTAAGAATTCTGTGCGGGGTGGGGTCCTGGCACTCAGAGACAGAAAGAGTCAGAACAGAATCCCAGTCCTGTTCAGGTTGGCAAACCTGCCAATCTCACTCTGCTCCTGACAACCTGGATTTGGGAAGAAAGGGCCCTGAGCAGAGCCCAGACAGAAAAGGTCCCTCAAACCCTGAGCAGACCCAGCTGAGGGAGGTGTGGTTCCTTACCTGTGACAGTCCTGGGTGGCTGGGGCCCCCCACATCCTGGGGCTGTCCCTCCAACCAGGAAATCTTCAGAGGGTTATCAACCAGGCCCACTTCATTTTGGACAGCCAGCTCCTGCCAAACACAGTACCCAGTCCTTGGTCCCATGGCTCCAATCAGCCATAAAGTGGCTCTCTCTACACCCGCAAAAAGATTCAGAACCAGCCCTCTCATCCTCCAGGCAAAACCAAGCAACCTTCACACAATGACAGGCTGAACTTTGACCCTCCTCATGGGTGAGTGGGGGCTACGAGCCTTCTAACTGGGGAGTGGGGGGAGAGGCAAAGCATGCCTGGAGGCATGTCAGCTTCCAAAGGAAGGGAGAGGGTGTGGAGCCAGGTAGCAGGGAACAGTCGGTCTAGGCTCTCCTTCATCCCCAGAGCATTCTCCCGCTCTTACCTTCACTCACTGTGCCTCTACTCCCAGGAATCGGTGGGAGGAGGCCCTCTGGGAGTGTGGATACCTAAGCTCAGAGGGCCCACAGTACTGGCTCCCTACTCTGGAATAGTGGGGCCACCATGGCCCCCCAAAGCCTCCCACAGCACTCACCGCAGCCTTGATGGTTGCAAACTCCACCACGGCAGTGCCAGCCTTCTTACTGGAAAGCACCAGGTGGAGCACCTCTCCATACTGTGAGGACAAGGGGGTCCCAGTAAGCATGGCTCAGCCTTCGGGAGCAAGACAAGTTTGGGTTGGCCTGAGGCCTGCCGGGGCATTTTTGGTTGGGGGATAATGCTTTGTTGCTAATTTCCCAGAGAGGGATCAGAGATGGGAAAGAAAGGAGATTTTTGCTGGGATGCGGAAGGATGGCAAAGGAGAGCTGGGCAAAGGACTGAGGACTCAGACTGCCACCAAAGGTGGGAAGGGGATGGGGCTTCTGTGCCAAGTGCCCACCTTGTCTCTCCCCACACACTCCAGATGGCAAGGACTAGAGCAGGGCAGGGAAGGCGACACTGGCCTGAGGGTACATGGCAACCCAGGGACCAGAGGGCCGTAGCTGGGGAAAGCCTCTAGGCTGCCCTACGGTCTGTGAGGCAGAAAACGTTTAGGCATGGAGATTTGGGGTTTTGGCTGAGATGTAGACAGAGATGGTAAAGAGGGAAGGCAGCAGGGCAGACCTTCTGGAAAAGCTGTAGGAGGACATCTCTGGAGTAGCCGCCTTTTGACTCATCTTCTTTCTTGCACTTCCATTTTAGCTGAAAAGACATCAGTGAGCGCCACCATTAAACTCTGACCTCGGCCTGAACTGTCCCAGCGCCGAACCTGAGCTTTACACTCTGAGCGACACTCATGGTCTTCCAGGCACTTGTCATCTAGGAAGCACCACCAAAAATATGTGTTCCGCTTGAAAATGGATAGGGAGGGTGGCATGCTCACTGGAAGCCGCACTTCCGGCCCCATGAGATGCTCCCCTTCCAGGGCTTCTGGGGAGTGCTGCCTGGCAACCGCCAGGGCTAAGGGGGCCTTTCGGGGCGAGCTCTGAGAGGCCAGCCTGATGCCCAGGCAGCGGGAGGATGGAAGGATGTGGGTGGTAGTGCTGGCTCCCAGAGGCCCAGCATCCCCGCCAGAACCCCTTGAGCCCCCAGAAGGATCTGTTCTTGCTAACAAGAGGTAGTGTGCAGTGGCTCATGGATCCCACAGGGGGTTTAGCTTGGGAGTTTAGCTTTAGCTCACCTTTAGCTTGGGGGTTCCTCTGCCTTCAGGATTTTCTGCCTTTCCTAAAAATTTTGGGAAAATTAGCAAGGTAGAATAGGAGGGAGCCAGCAGGTTCTCTAAAGGAGACACAAAGACCTATAAAAGGTCACTCCTTACCAAAGGCAGTATCTGCCCTCCCTACTGATGAGCTTGGTGGGGAAGGTAGAGGCAATCCCACCCCCATCCAGAGGAGCTGCCACCTCAGGGGCGGTCTGCCCGGCTGCCTGCTGAAGGCCACGATTAGCACTCTGCCAATAAAGGTTGAGACAGAGGTGCAAACGCCATAGTTCTACTGAAACAAAGTATCCCAGAGCCTTTCCTCTACTGATCTGCTCTAAAATAGAGCCAACTCTGCTTAGGGCTCAGACAAACAGGGCCAGGAGATCCCAGGCAGAGTGAAAAACAAATAGGCCCCAGAGAAGTGGTGGGAAGAAGGGACAGGTGGTGTATGTCTGAGTCAGGTGGCCCCAGGGTTGCAAGCAGGTGGAAGCCTCCAGAGCAACGCCACCAAGCAGCCAGTGTGCCTGCTCTGGGCATTTGGGGCTGCCTCAGAGGGGAGGTGCGTGGAGGTGAGAGACGCTTACCTCTCAACCTCTGCTCCCGCTCCTGGCGTATCTGCTCCTGGATCAGCCTCTGCTGTTCCTCCAGCTGCCGGGAACCCTCTTCCCGAAGGCGTTCAATCTGCAGAGCGGGGTTGGGGGGAGTGACAATTCTGTGCAGATCCAATTCCAGGTTGGCTCACCTTGTGAAGGTCCCTGGGAGGCTCCACCTGCAAGCTATGGCTCAGCAACCTGTGGGTTGGACAGATTACCCAGATCCCACAGAAGAGGGAAAGGGCATGCCGTCTGCAGCCACGAAAGCCACCGAGGCCCACTGTCCTCCTTTTCCTGCAGACAGATTTAGGCTGGCACGCCTGGACGCTCACCTCCTGCTCCAATGTCCTGGTGCTCCGGCTCTCCTCCTCCTCCTCACTGCCATGGGCCTGGGCCTGCCGCTCTCGGGCCTCCAGGTCTGGGCATAAGAGGTGAATGACCCAATGTCTGGTCTAAGCAGTTTCTACATGGCCACAGCCTGCCCAAAGTCTCACGCAGGATGAAACCACAGAGTAGCTCCACCCCCTCCCTCCATGCCCATGTGCTCCCAAGTTAGCCTTTGTTGAGAACAGTCAGAGCACAGACGAAGCATGGGCTCCAGCTGAGTGGCCGGGGTCTGGAAGAGTTACGTCAGCTCACGCTGACCAAGCTGGTTCTCCGGCCAGTGAACAGGGTGTGGGTGGGTGCTTATGTCAGCAGCCCAGGGTCACGTGGCAGGGACGCCGAGGGTGGAGCTGCTGGCCTGCTGCTGTGGTTTGGCACGACAACCTGGCCTCCGCCTTGGCGGTGATGCTTCTCCCACCCCAGAGATCAAGTCCCCACCGTCTCCTTTACCTCCCTCGCAGCTCACATTTACCAAGCCTCACTTTGGACCTGACTCTGGTGGCTCCTACAGGCATGGCAGAGTCTGTGTGAGGACATCACACCATGTCCTGGAGCCCTCCCCACCTTCCAAGAGGAAGCTGCTTGTGGCCCGAGGCCAGGCCAGCTGCTGTGACAAACCCTCCTCTCGGGCCTGGCATACACAGCTTTCCTCTCTGGGCACTTTACTTACCTAGAATCACCAGGGTTTTTTGTTTGTTTTTGACAGCAAGGTGGATGGACTGGGATGGTATATGTACATACTAAATATGTGGATGTCAAATAGGCAAGAAGAAGGGGAGAAAAATTGGGTAAAGACTGCCTGGAACAATCTTATTGCAGTGATGAAAATGTTCTCAAACTGATTTATAGTCATAGTTGCACCATTTGGGAAATTTACTCAAAACCATTGAATTGTACACTTCAAATGGGTAGATGTTATGATATTCAAAATACACCATAATAAGGCTTTAAAAAAAAAAAAAAAAAAGAATGCCTGGACCTATTTGGATTCTTCTGAGGGGACTCCACAGAGTGAAAGCTCTGTGCAAAAGTGAGGCTGGGATGCATCAAAAGATCCAGGACGGCATGCTGAACAAGAACACAGACTTTGCTCATAGTGCGTGGTTAACTCCAGCAAGTTCTTATCCCTTTTGTGCCTTAGCTTCTTTATCTATAAAAAATGGATTTAGTAATACCTACCTCCTTGGATAGTTGTGATAATTAAAGGAGGCTGTAAAGCATCTGTCACAACGCTAGCTGGTAGTAAATCTAGTCACTGTTGTTATTCCTAATTGTGTCCTTTAAGACCATCCCTGATAGCAGGGCTCTGCCCAGACCTGGAGCCAAAAAGCTCTGAGGTGCTAGAATTATAGCTCCAGGAAGAAAGGTGAGGGGCTGCATGAAAATGGCCCAGGGAAACCAAAGGCCACCCAGCACCACGATGTCACCTACCAAGCTTCACTTTCTTCCTTCTCTCATCAAGTTTCTGGGTCCTCTCTGCTGCCTGCTTCTTGGCTTTCCTGACCTTGTCATAGGCAGCCTGGCAGGAGAAAGGAACACGGAGGAGCAGTCAGCTTGAGGACAAGCCTGGAACCCAGCCATGTAGCCCGAGAACCGTCAGGAAGCAGCCTAGTGACCAGGACTCAGGCTGGGGCAGCAAGGACTGTGCCGCAGGGCAGAGTATAGGGGACTGAGGCCGAGGGGCCACAGTGGTGTCTAACCATAGGGACAATCGGATAGAGGAGGATGAGCTTACCCTGGCTGCAGCATCGGTCAGTACCTCCAAGGCCTGAGAAAGCTGGTGGAAGAGCTCAGCTAAAAATATGGATCAAGAAAGAGAGAGGACAAAAATGAAGTCATGGGCGCCTGGGTGGCTCAGTCAGTTAAGCATCTGCCTTCAGCTCAGGTCATGATCCCAGGGACCTGGGATCAAGCATCAGGCTCCCTGCTCCGCGGGGAGTCTGCTTCTCGCTCCCCCTCTGCCCCTTCTCCTGCTCATGCTCTCTCTTTCGCTCACTCTCTCTCAAATAAACAAATATAATCTTAAAAAAAAAAAAAAGAATAATGAAGTTGGGCTTGATGACGGTGTGCTCCCTCAGAAAAGCACCTCAAAGAAGCCACGGGCTGGCAGGAAGGCCGACATCAGCAGATGATGGACCAGCAAAGGAATGGGGGTGTACAGGCAACTGACCAGATGCCCCTCACATGCAAAGTGCAGGTTTGGGGCTGCGCACCCAAAGCCAGGCTGCCTGTGCGTGCCAGCACTCCCCAGCACGCACACGGGAGCGGAGATGGGGAAGACACCACGTCCACGTGAGCAGGTCTCACCTTCCCACACCCGGAGAGTCTCACCTGCTCTAGGATTATCCGGATTTTTGTCTGGGTGGCAGGAGAGGGCCTTCTGCCTATATGCCTTCTTCACCTGGAAGAGCCAGAAGATGTGGTTATTCACTCTCTCACCCCAGGACAGAGAGGAAAATCTCACTAACGAGATAAAGGGAATCCAGGGAGTGCTCCCCCGCGCTAAAAGAGAGGCTGCTGGCTCCTACGCAGAAACAGTCACCTCACAACCTCTGAGGAGTTTTGCAGGGGAGGAGGCAAAAGCCATGGAGGGAGCTGACTGCTGTCCTGCAGCAGGGAAGCTGGGCCTACTTCCTGCTGAGCACCAGTCTCACCACAGACGATGTAGAAGGGCTCCTGGCAGGGGCAGGTTTCTTTACAGCCACCTGGAAACAGGCACTCACGTGCTCTTGGTGGGCATGTAAACTGGGGCACCCTTTCCGGAAGAAGATTTAGCCATACAAGTTTTAAAATGTATTTGCCCTCTGATCACTCCTAGGAATTTGGACTTGTAGAAGTATCCCAAAGCAAACATACAATGATGTCCACTGCACCACTGTGTGTTTATTTTTTTTTTTTTAAAGTAGGCTCCCGCCCAGCATGGAGCTGAGTACGGGGCTCGAACTCATAACCCTGAGATCAAAACCTGGACTGAAGAGTCAGACACTTAACCGACTGAGCCACCCAGGCACCCCTAAAAGATTTTAAGTAATCTCTACACCCAATGTGGTACTCAAACCTACAACCTCGAGATCAACAGTCACATGCTCCACCGACTGAGCCAGCCAGACACCCCTGCAGCAACGTTTATATTAGATCAGCACCCAATGGAACGAACCAAAATCTCCATCAACAAAGAGACCCATTAAAAATACTACGATTGGGATGCCTGGGTGGCTCAGTCGGTTAAGTGGCTGCCTTCAGCTCTGGTCATGATCCCAGGGTCCTGGGATCGAGTCCCACATCAGGCTCCTTGCTCAGCAAGGAACCTGCTTTTCCCTCTGCCTGCCACTCCTGCTGCTTGTACTCTCTCTCTCTCTCTCTCGCAAATCAATAAATAAAATCTTTAAAAAAAATACTATGATAGAAGTCTATATGTGCTGACTAGAAAGATCTTCAAGTCATCATCTCAAGCAAAAGAAAAAAAAATTTAACTCTGTATGATGACAGATGTTAACTAGATTTTTTTGTAGTGATGGTTTTGAATATATACAAATACCAAATCATTGTTATACCCCTGAAACTAATACAATGTTATATGTCAATTATGCCTCAAAAAAAATTTTTTTTCAAGGTACAGTGCATGAAAAAAAAATAAGACTTAGAACAGTATATGTAATATCACTTTAGGATTTAAAATAAATAAAAGAGGGCGCCTGGGTGGCTCAGTCGGTTAAGCGACTGCCTTTGGCTCAGGTCATGATCCTGGAGTCCCAGGATCGAGTCCCGCATCGGGCTCCCTGCTCGGCAGGGAGTCTGCTTCTCCCTCTGACCCTCCTCCCTCTCATGCTCTCTCTATCTCATTCTCTGTGTCTCAAATAAATAAATAAAATCTTTAAAAAATAAATAAATAAATAAATAAATAAATAAAAGAACTATAAATAGAGATATTTGGGCATGTGCATAGCCTTTGGCTTCTTTTTTTTTTTTTTTAGGATTTATTTATTTATTTGAGGGAGAGAGCAGGGGAAAGGGGCAGAGGGAGAGAGAAACTCAAGCAGAACCCAGCCCCCCGCCCCCACCCCCGCACCATAGAGCCAGATGTAGGGCTCGATCTCACGACCCTGAGATCAGACCTGAGCTGAAACCAAGAGTCAGATGCTTAACCGACTACACCACCCACGTGCCTGTTTTCTTTTTTATTAGAAACTTATGAGAAAAAAAGTTTCTTATCATAAGAAACCTAACAGTGGTTTCCTTTAGAGAGAGGCTGAAGATGGAGGGGAGGGAAACATTTACTTCTTATTTAAAAAAATTTTGTTTTGCCTCACATCGGGCTCCCTGCTCAGCAAGGAGCCTGCTTCTCCCTCTCTCTCTGCCACTCCCCTTGCTTGTGCTCTCTCACTCTCTGTCAAATAAATAAATAAAATCTTAAAATAATAATAATAAAAGGTATTTTTAAAAATATTTTTTATTTATTTATTTGACAGAGAGAGAGAGAGCAAGAGAGGGGACACAAGCAGGGGGAGTGGAGAGGGAGAAGCAGGCCTCCCGCTGAGCAGGGAGCCCGATGCAGGGCTCGATCCCAGGACCCTGGGATCACGACCTGAGCCGAAGGCAGACGCCTAACGACTGAGCCACCCAGGCACCCCATAAAAGGTTTTTTTTTTTTAAAGATTTTATTTATTTTTATTTGAGAGAGAGAGAATGAGAGACAGAGAGCACGAGAGGGAAGAGGGCAGAGGGAGAAGCAGACCCCCTGCTGAGCAGGGAGCCCGATGTGGGACTCGATCCCGGGACTCCAGGATCATGACCTGAGCCGAAGGCAGTCACTTAACCAACTGAGCCACCCAGGCGCCCAAAAGGTATTTTTTTAAAGTATCTCTACACCCAGTATAGGGCTTGAACTCACAACCCCGAGATCAAGAGTCGCATGCTCCACCGAGCCAGCCAGGTGCCCCCATTTACTTCTTATTTTATACTTTTCTGTAGTTCAAGTTTTCAAACCTTAAACAGGTCTTATTTTATTATCATTTTTTATTGTCTCTTGGTGGGGAGGTTATGGTCCATCTTAAGTTTTTATCTTGTATCTCTGAATTAAAAAGAAAAACTATTATTTCCTATGTTAGTAAAAATAAACAAATGTAGCCACCAAAATTCTCTATCATCTATTGCGCACTCAGCTGTTTTAAAGACAAGGCAGAGCACAAAATCCCAGAATCGCCTCTGGTTCCTGAGGCCTTGCCCTCACTTCTGCCTGCATACCTTACCTGCCACTCAAACCTGCTGTGAGGAGGAGCCTCTGGACCCAGAACTTTCTCAAGTAGCTAAGCCAACCGGCTTTCTAGGCTTCTCAGAGGAAACCAATAAATACTTCTACCCAAAGCTGCTAAGTAAGGACTTTCAGAGGCAAGCAGCCAGCACCAAGGGCGGACGTGTGGACAGGCGCCTCACTCCACTACCACCTCCAGGCCCAAGGAGGGTGGGCAGCCACCTTGCCCAGGACCTCTAGGGTGTGCTGCCACCTGCTGGGCTGCAGCGGGCACTACATCTTCACCAGCCTGGGCGACCAGCCCATCAGGCTCTCGGGGCGCTGGTGGCTCAGCCCAGGAGACAGAATCCACTCCAGGACAGGCCTTGAGCAGCCAGAGTGTAGATGTGCCTTCCTACACTCCCACCTTCCCAATCAGCTACCTGTGTTCACCTGGCCCACCTGCTTGCCTCCCCAACCCAATCTAGCTTTTCACCATTAAAAAATAACATCCAGCTCTGGTTTCACTATTAAAAAATTAATAAGAGAAGAGGTAATAGTTTTATATACACTTTGCAACTGAAACATCACCTTTACTCTTTCAGCCCTTTATCAATCATTTTTTTCTCCTTCTTTCTTTTGCCTCCTACCTGTGCCCCTGGCTTCCTTTCTTTTTCATTTAAAACTAAGCCTTTATTATATTTCTTTATATATTAGGGTCCTTTATTTGTTGTTTTTCTTCAATAAGAAAACAATACTGATGTTCTTTCCCCAGTTCCCCAACTCTCTCTTCAAGGTTCGAGCATTAACTGGATGGTGGGTAGTCTTTTAAACCTTCCTCCTTGATAATACCAGCAAATAGGGCTCTTTTGAATTTTGTTTCTGCCTCTCTCCCACTCCTCTCTCTTTGGTGAAAAAAAGGCAGGGAGAAGAGGGTGTCTGTCACCTCAACGTGAAAGCTGCCTGCCCTCAGAATGGACTTCTTCAGGACCAGGATGAGGGCTGTGGCCTACTGATGTCAGGGCTTTTGAGGAACAGTTTCTTTTGTATCATGGGATTACTTAAAAGTATTATATGTTCACTTTTGTAAATCTGAAAGAAAGGGAGAAAGGGGGCAAGATGGACCGGTAAAAAAGCAAGACAGAAGGAGCATGGCGGGGGGACGCCTGGGTGGCTCACGTCTGCCTTCGGCTCAGGTCAGGATCCCAGGGTCCTAGGATTGAGCCCTGCATCAGGCTCCCTGCTCAGCGGGAAGCCTGCTTCTCCCTCTCCCTCTGTCCTCCAGCTTGTGCTGTCTCTCTCACTCTCTATCTCAAATAAATAAATAAAATCTTTAAAAGAAAGAGTAAAGGAGAGAGAGAGAGAGCACAAGCAGGGGGAGCAGCCGGCAGAGGGGGAGGGAGGCTCCCCGCAGAGCAGGGAGCCCAATGCAGGACTCGATCCCAGGCCCCTGGGACCATGACCTGAGCCAAAGACAGACGCTTAACCAACTGAGCCACCCAGGTGCCCCTCTTTTTTTTTTTTTTTCTTTTTTGAGAGAATGCTTTATGGACTTTATTCTAAAGGAATAATATTAAAGTATATTGTGTGTTTTATAATTCATTTTGGATGTTCTATATCAGAAAACTGGTTTTTGTTTTTGTTTTGTTTTGCGACACACACCTTAGAGTCCAGGTGCTTGTGGGACCTGAGTTGTGTTTAAGTATTTATTTAAAAAAAATCATGTCTCTGGGTTAGCCTGGTGATGGGTATTGAGGAGGGCACGTTCTGCATGGAGCACTGGGTGTTATGCACAAACAATGAATCATGGAACACTTCATCTAAAACTAATGATGTAATGTATGAGGATTAACATAATAAAAAATTCTAAAAAAATTTTAAAAATCATGTCTCCATTTGTACTTAAGCACTATTCTCTTGTGCACAGGTGAATATTTGCAATTATGTTTCATGTTGGGCATGACCAACTGCTGCAAAACCATAAAAAAGGGGACACAGAAACAAACAAAAAAGAAAACTGTTTTTGTTTTACTTACATAGGGAAACAAATTGCTCAAACTGAAAAAAATTAATTATGTAATAATGGGAAATTATATATATCAGTTTGCTTCCTTATCAATTCTCTTTCCAGAATGTGTTCCTTGGACAAATGTCTATTAACAGTCTCATCAGATCTTTTTTTTTTTTTTTTTTTTTTTAAAGATTTTATTTATTTATTTGAGACAGAGAGAATGAGAGAGAGCACATGAGGGGGGGGAGGGTCAGAGGGAGAAGCAGACCCCCTGCCGAGCAGGGAGCCCGATGAGGGACTCGATCCAGGGACTCCAGGATCATGACCTGAGCCGAAGGCAGTCGCTTAACCAACTGAGCCACCCAGGCGCCCAGATCTTTTTTTTTTTAAGTAACAGTATAACTAGACCTAGGTTACCTCCATCTGCATGGACCCCATCTTACCCCTGCCCTTCCAGCTCCATACTCCCCAAATTTACAATTGCCCTAATCAAATTGATATATCGGACCCCCCATTACCTCAAGGCCTGGCCTGGACCTCAATTTCCAAACCATCCTTTAAAGATATAAAGGGCTGATCATTCTGTATTTCAAGATCCTATCAGAAAAAATTACCAGTCTCATGCACTGGCTGGTTATTAGCAAGAAGAGAGGTAAGGCCAGAAAGTCAATGTCAGGATGGTATTCATTTCCAAGGAGGGGTATCTAAAGGTTACTGAGAGCCCTTCAGTACAGCACTGAATCTACCCCACCTCCTGGGTCTACTGATGTAATCAGGTTATTTCCCTGATATTGAAGAGGAAGGACACCGTTTAGCAAGGAAGATGGCTGTGAAAACAATGAACTACATTATTTTATGTGATGCTGTAAGAGTGGTCCATGAGAATGAAAACACAGAAATAAATCCACAATTACATGGTCAATTAATCTTTGACAAAGGAGGAGTAAATATAAAATGGGGAAAAAGTCTCTTCAACAAATGGCCACATGTAAAAGAATGAAACTGGAGGGGGGCCTGGGTGGCTCAGTCGTTAAGCATCTGCCTTCGGCTCAGGTCATGATCCCAGGGTCCTGGGATTGAGCCCCACATCGGGCTCCCTGCTTCGCTGGAAGCCTGCTTCTCCCTCTCCCACCTCCCCTGCTTGTGTTCCCTCTCTCGCTGTGTCTCTCTCTGTCAAATAAATAAATAAAATCTAAAAAAAAAAAAAAAAGAATGAAACTGGAGCACTTCCATTCACCACACCCAAAAATTCAAAATGGATTAAAGACCTGTATGTGAGACTTGAAACCATAAAAATCCTTGAAGAGAGCACAGGTAATAATCTGACATCAGCTGTAGCAATATTTTTCTAGATAGATCTCCTGAGGCAAGGGAAATAAAAGCAAAAATAAACTATTGTGACTATATCAAAATAAAAAGTTTCATGGGCGCCTGGGTGGCTCAGTTGGTTAAACGTCTGCCTTCGCCTCAGGTTGTAATCCCAGAGTCCTGGGATCGAGTCCCGCATCAGGCTCCCTGCTCAGCAGGGAACCTGCTTCTCCCTCTCCCTCTGCCTGCTGTTCTGCCTACTTGTGCGCTCTCTCTCTCTGTCAAATAAATAAATAAAATATTTTTAAAAATTAAAATAAAAAGCTTCGTCACAGTAAAGGAAACAACAAAACTAAAAGACAACCTACTGAATAGAAGATATTTGCAAATGACATATCCAATAAAAGGTTAGTATCCAGGGGCGCCTGGGTGGCTCAGTCGGTTAAGCAGCTGCCTTCGGCTCGGGTCATGATCCCAAGGTCCTGGGATAGAGCCCCACGTCGGGCTCCCTGCTCAGTGGAGAGTCTGCTTCTCCCTCTCCCTCTGCCTGTCTCTCTGCCTACTTGTGCTCTCTCTCTATCTCTCTGCCAAATAAATAAATAAAATCTTTTTTAAAAAAAAGGTTAGTATCCAAAATACTAAAGAATTTATAGAACTCAACACCCAAAAAATAAATATTTCAATTAAAAAATGGGCAGAAGACATGAACAGACATTTCTCCAAAGAAGACCTACAGATGGCCAACAGAAACATGAAAAGATGCTCAACATCATCATCAGGGAAATGCAAATCAAAACTATAATGAGATATCACCTCACACTGGTCAGAATGGCTAAAATCAAAAACACAAGAAACAGGTGCCTGGCTGGCTCAAACCACAAAGCATGCAACTCCCTTTTTTTTTTTTTTTTAAGCTTCTATTTATTTATTTGAGAGAGAGAGAGCATGAGAGAAAGAGAGCATGAGCAGGGGGTGGGGCAGAGGAAGAAGCAGACTCCCCAAAGAGCGGGAAGCCTGATCTGGGACTTGATCCCAGAACCCCAGGATCATGACCTGAGCCAAAGGTAGACACTTAACTGACTGAGCCACCCAGGCGCCCAAGCATGCAACTCTTGATCTCAGGGTCGTTGAGTTCAAGCCCCACATTGGACGTAGAGCTCACTTTAAAAAAAACCTCAAAAAACAAAACCTCAAGAATCAACAAGTGTTGGGCAAGGATGTGGTTAAAAAGGAACCCTCATATACTGTTGGTGGGAATACAAATTGGTGCAGCCATTGGAGATTCCTCAAAAAATTAAAAATAGAACTACCCTAGATCTAGGAATCTCACTATTTACCCCCCAAATACAAAAATACTAATTCAAAGGGATACATGTACCCCAATGTTTACTGAAGCATTATTTACAATAGCCAAACTATGGAAGCAGCCCAAGTGCCCACTGACTGATGGATAAAGTAGATATGACACATATATATGTAGGAATATTATTTGGCCATAAAAAAGCCTGAAATTTTTCCATTTGCAACAACATAGATAGAGCCTGAGAGTATAATGACGAACAAAATAAGTCAGTCAGAGAAGACAAATACCATATGATCTCACTCACATGCAGAATTTAGGAACTAAAACAAACAAGCAAAGAAAAAAAAAGCAAAAGAGAGAGAGACAAACCAAGAAACAGACTCTTAACTACACAGAACAAACTGATGGTTACCAGAAGGTAGGTGAGTGGGGGGATGGGGGAAATAGGGGATGGGGATTAAAGAGTATACTTACCATGATGAAATAAAATATAATAAATAAAATGAAATAATTTAAAAAAAAAAAAGAATGGAAACACAGGGAAGGGAGTAACTAATTTTAGCCCTGCAGGCTTCCCAGAGGGGAAATATCTGAGCTGGGTCTGAAAGATGAGTAGCTCTCCCAGCAGAGAGCTGGAAAGGACCTTCAAGACAGAGGGTGTAAATAGTCAAACTATGGAAAGAGCCTAGATGTCCATCAAGAAATGAATGGATAAAGAAGATGTGGTATATATATACAATGAAATATTATGCAACCGTCAAAAAAAATGAAATCTTGCCATTTGCAACGACGTGGATGGAACTAGAGGGTATTATGCTAAATGAAATAAGTCAATCAGGGCGCCTGGGTGGCTCAGTTGGTTAAGCGACTGCCTTCGGCTCAGGTCATGATCCTGGAGTTCCGGGATCGAGTCCCGCATTGGGCTCCCTGCTCAGCAAGGGGTCTGCTTCTCCCTCTGACCCTCCCCCCTCTCATGCTCTATCTCAGTCTCTCTCTCAAGTAAATAAATAAAATCTTAAAAAAAAAAAAAAAAGAAAGAAGTCAATCAGAGAAAGACAAGTATCATATGATCTCACTGATATTGAGGAATTTGAGAAACAAGGCAGAGGATCATAGGGGAAGGGAGGGAAAAATGAAACAAGATGAAACCAGAGAGAGAGACAAACCATAAGAGACTCTTAATATCAGGAAATAAACTGAGGGTTGCTGGAGTGGAGGGGGGTGGGAGCAATGGGGTGGCTGGGTGATGGACATTGGGGAGGGTATGTGCTACGGTGAGCGCTGCGAATTGTGTAAGACTGATGAATCACAGGGGCACCTGGGTGGCTCAGTCGTTGGCCATCTGCCTTCGGCTCAGGTCATGATCCTAGGGTCCTGGGATCCAGTCCCGTGTCAGGCTCCCTGCTCAGCGGAGAGTCTGCTTCTCCCTCTCCCTCTGCCCCTGCTTGTGTCCCCGCTCTTGCTGTCTGTCTCTCTCTCTCTGTCAAATAAATAAATAAAATCTTTAAAAAAAATAAAACTGTGTTTCTTAAAAAAAAAAAAAAGACTGATGAATCACAGACCTGTACCCCTGAAGTAAGTAATACATTATACGTTAATTAAAAAAAAAAAAAAAGACAGAGGGTGTAAAAGAGCCTGACTTCTCTTAGAGTCCCAGACCAACTTAGAAGAGATATACAAGAGTTTTGCTTTAGGGGAGCCTGGCTGGCTCAGTCTGTAGAGCAAGAGACTCTTGATCTTGGGGTTGTGAGTTTGAGCTCCATGTTAGATGTGGAGATTACTTAAAAATAAAATCTTAAAAAAAAAAAAAAACAGCTAAAGGGGCGCCTGGGTGGCTCAGTCGTTAAGTGTCTGCCTTCGGCTCAGGTCATGATCCCGGGGTCCTGGGATGGAGCCCCACATCAGGCTCCCTGCTCGGGGAGAAGCCTGCTTCTCTCTCCTCCACTCCCCCTGCTTGTGTTCCCTCTCTCACTGTGTCTCTCTCTGTCAGATAAATAAATACAATCTTTAAAAAAAAAAAAAAATCTAAAAAAAGATTTTGCTTTAATGAGGGAAAGGTACTGAGAACAGAAAAGGACATGAAAAAAGAGGGACATGGTTGCAATAAAGCATGGAAATAAAACTGTTTTTATTAAAGGATATTTTGGGTATTAGAAAACTTCAACCAGGGGCATCTGGCTGGCTCAGTCAGTGAAGTATGCAACTCTTGATCTCTGGGTTGTGGGTTCAATACCCACACTGGGTGTAGAGATTGTTTAAACATAAAATCTTTTGGGGCGCCTGGGTAGCTCAGTCGTTAAGCGTCTGCCTTCCGCTCAGGTCTTGATCCCAGGGTCCTGGGATCGAGCCCCGCATCGGGGTCCCTGCTCCGCGCTCCGTGGGAAGCCTGCTTCTCCCTCTCCCACTCCCCCTGCTTGTGTTCCCTCTCTCGCTGTGTCTCTCTGTCAAATAAATAAAATCTTAAAAAAAAAAAGTACACATGTATCAAGTCATTATGTTAATATAATATGTCAATTACATCTCAATTAAAAAAACAGATATTCTGCTTCTTTCTACTATTCTAAGCTAGAAGGCAGCATAGTTCACTGAAAGAGAGAAAATTCTGGAATCCAACAGATGTATTTTTAAATTTTCAATCTTCTGTATACTACTAGCAAGACTTTGAACAAATTGTTGAACCTCACTAAGCCTTAGCTTCTTCAACTATAGTGTGAGGGAAGTATTTTCAGCATAGTTGTGAGGATTAAAAAAACAAAACAAAACAAAAAACAGTCCACGTGAAGTACCTCACAAAAACTGAGCACTCAGTGTAAGTCCCAAACCTCTCATCTATCCAATTCTGGAAGGAAGGTAAACTGTGACACTAGCCCAGAAGGATGCCAAGCTGACAGCAATTCCAGGGATGGATGTGAGTCCACGGTGGGGCCAGGTCAGCGCAATTTGAATTCTCAAGATGGAGAGGGCCGGTTTCAAGTCTGCTGGGGGTGTGGTTCTAAAGTATAATCCTTGGTTAGCCCCCAGAGGCTCTGAAATACTCTCATTCAAAGAGTAGATGGCCGGTGCCTGGGTGGCTCAGTTGGTTAAGCGACTGCCTTCGGCTCAGGTCATGATCCCAGGGTCCTGGGATCGAGCCCCGCATCGGGCTCCCTGCTCTGCGGGGAGGCTGCTTCTCCCTCTCCCACTCCCCCTGCTTGTGTTCCCTCTCTCGCTGTGTCTCTCTCTGTCAAATAAATAAATAAAATCTTTAAAAAAAAAAAAAAAAGAGTAGATGGCAGAGTAGGTAGCCTAAGATCTTCTAAGAGTGGCTGTGAACCAAAACCCAGCTGGCCTAAGAATGCTGGTCAAGTGTGTCTGTCCTGATTAACTAGTTATTACTCTTTTTAGCTGTTAAGCCTGCTCTGGGCAGGGCCCATTCCTGGGTTTTAGCCTGGAAGGCTAGTTTTGACTTTGAACCAGTTGGCCTGGAGTTTGGTGTTTTGTGTTACAAACTGGATTCCCAGCTTTGCCCAGCGTTCCAAAGTGACTGCTGCCTAAAGAATTTCTCATCATATAAACACAACTATCCTGAAGCAGGCCTTTGAAAACGCTTCCGGTGTCAATATTGTTTATCATGAAATAATCCTCCCTTATTAGCAGCTCAAGAGGCTGGATTCAGGGCAAAAAGATGCAAAATATGTTCCTTCACTATGATAAAGTTGGGAAGGAGGAAGGACTTTCAGAAGAGAGAAACAGAGAGACCCTATTTGCAATGATATGGGATAAAGCTAGAACTGTTTAACCCCAGGCATCAGGGATGGAGCTCCTCCATGAAACTGAGTCTGCAAGTGCTGGATCACTTAGGCAGGGCTGAAGCCACCAAGGGAAGTTGCCAAAGGCTGAGGCGCCTGGCTGGCTCAGCCTGTGGAGTGTGTGACTATTCATCTCAGGGTTGTGGGTTTGAGCCCCATGTTGGCTGTAGAGATTACTTAAAAATAAAATCTTTAGGGGCTCCTGGGTGGCTCAGTCAGTGAAGCTTCTGACTCCTGATTTCAGCTCAGGTGATAATCTCAGAGTCGTGAGATGGAGTTGGGCTCTGTGCTGGGCAAGGAGCCTGCTTAGGATTTTCTCTCTCCCTCTCCTTCTGCCCACCACCCCATCCCCGCCCCATACTCGCTCTTTCTAAGAAAATAAAAAGAAAATAAATAAATAAAATCTTAAAAAAAAGAAGAAGTTGCCAAAGGCTACTGGATTGACTTAACACTTGTAGCTTTCTTTTTAATTTTGTAATTTTTAATTTTTAAATAGATTTTATTTATTTATTTGACAGAGAGAGACACAGCGAGAGAGGGAACACAAGCAGGGGGAGTGGGAGACGGAGAAGCAGGCTTCCCGCGGAGTAGGGAGCCCGACGTGGGGCTCGATCCCAGGACCCTGGGATCATGACCTGAGCCGAAGGCAGACGCTTAACGACTGAGCCACCCAGGCGCCCCAACACTTGCAGCTTTCTTTCTTTACCTGTGGGTTTCCCCTAAATCCCTGGCCTCCCTAGCACTTGGAAACATTCATTTGCATTTCCTGAGACTTCACAGAGAGGAGGAGCCAGGTGACAGTTGAGTGGCTTCCCACCCAATGTCCCCTGCACAGACCATGGGTTTTCAGAAGACCAGGCTGTCTCCAAGGCCCAGCCCCAGAAAGACAAAGATCTCAGATGAAAAGAAGCTCCACGAGGACTTTAAATTCTAATTTGCAGAAGTGTAGTCTTTCTCCTGACATCTTTCTAAGATGCTATTGCCCCCCACCCCTTCTTCATCCTAGGACACTACTTGAGTTTAGTCTGACTTCCATGTCTCAGGATTATCATCCAGAACATAAACTACTGAAAGTGCAACACATTCAGGCTCCACTGAAGGCAAAGAGTTAGGCTTTTTCTATGCTTTCCTAGGAGGCAATGATCTTTTTTTTTTTTTTTTTAAAGATTTTATTTATTTATTTGACAGAGAGACACAGCAAGAGAGGGAACACAAGCAGGGAGACTGGGAGAGGGAGAAGCAGGCTTCCCGCGGAGCACAGAGCCCGATGCAGGCTCATGACCTGAACCGAAGGCAGACGCTTAACGACTGAGCCACCCAGGCGCCCTAGGAGGCAATGATCTTAAACTCTACTCTTTCTATAGTTTTCCTGTCTCTTCCCTAGTCAGTCTCTATTAGTCGGTACCAGATACCAGCACTTTCCTTCAAGTGCCTCTAATCTGCTGTTTCTTTTCTGGCATGGTCTGGAAAAACAGATAAGCTGTTGTGGTTCTCTTACTTATTTATTTAAGGATTTTTTTATTTTTAAGTAATCTCTATACCCCATGTGGGGCTTGAACTCACAACCGTAAGATCAAGAGTTGCATACTGTACTGAATGAATCAGACAGGTGCCCCAACTGTTTTGGTTCTTTTAAAATAATTTTACAATTTTTAAAATTAAAAAGAAATTTTTTTAATTAAAAACATTTTATTTCAGGGGCGTCTGGGTGGCTCAGTTGGTTAATGTCTGATATTGGCTCAGGTCATGATCTCAGGGTCCTGGGATCCAGCCCTGCGTTGAGCTCCATGCTCAGCAGGGAATCTGCTTCTCCCTTTCCCTCTGCCCCTCCCCTCTGCTCGTGCACAGGCACACGCTCTCTCTTTCAAATAAATTAATAAAATCTTAAAAAAAATTTTTTCATTTTACAATTGTAATTGTACCTCAAATGAGAGCCCACGGGTATAGGAAAGTATGGGGGTTTCCCTTACAAAAAAAGGGAATGTGCTTTATGGGGCAGGGAGTTTTGTTTATCCCCAGGGCCCAGAACAGTACACTGAACAGGACCTGGCACTCAGTAGGTACACAATAAATACCTACTGAATGAAAGGCACAAACATCCATTTGTTCTCAGCCAAAACACAATGAGAAAGCCTCAACTCTGTCAATTACTTCAGAGCCACGGAGAAGTGAGTGCTGTCCTGACCCCGGGACATCTTACCTCTATTTCACAATTTTCCCTTCCACCTGCTAACCCCGACTCTTGAGAAACCAAGTCTGAAAAAGGGAAAAAATCACTAGAGTAGACTTTCAGAACCACAATGGGAACTAAATTTTATGCCCCAGAACCCACATCACAGAGAGGATGAATGAATCATGAATAACCAGCCACCCAGCCTTTCCCAGAGGCTCCATAACTGGTTCTGCCACTTGTAGCAACCTGAGCCCAGAGCAGAGGAGTGGGCTGGGAGGTGGGTCTCCCACCATCTCCACTGGGCTTTGTGCCAGGCACACAGTAGGGCCTCTGACAATCCACCTGACTCCAGTTTCACCTCTTGAGGAGAACAAACTCCTGACTTACTCAAAAAAAAGCAAGGCGCTAAGGGGTCCCATAAACATAAGATAGCCACCATTAACTTAAAAGAAAGGTGCCCTACAAAGAAGAGATCATTATTTTTTTTTAAAGGCTGCTGTTCCCTTCTTATAATAAAACTTGGAACCAGGTAAGTAAGTGGTACAGGTAATTAAGCCCCGTTCTCAAAAGTCAGACTCATAGGTCAGACTCATACAGAAGACAGATAAGGAGACCACTCTGTGTGACAACAGGTACTAAGAGAACAAACCAGAAGGGTGAATCAGCTAGAAGACCATTATCAGGTCTGGGTGCAGGAATGGGAACAGTCAGTAATCACGGCCCAGGGAGCAATTTAATTTCTCCCCAAGCCTCGGAGAGGCAGACATCTCCTCATCCCTGCACCAGCTGGAACACCAGAGGTTAAGCAACTGTCCGGTGTCGCAGGCAGGCAGTAAACCACAGAGCTCTGGGCACTTATGCAGAAGTCCCCTCTGCCTGACATATTGGTCATTTTCATTCCTGATAGCCTGTGGCCCACCCTGCAACAGCACTGCCGAGAAATCCCCAAGTGCCTGGTCACTACAAAAACTGCACTGCTCCTAAGGCTCATGACAGGCAGGGTGCCAGCCCCACCCCCGAGACCAGCCCCTTCAGGTCAATGCTCCCAAATGTGAGCCAGCCGGTGGTACTGAGATGATTCTGGGGGAACTCAGACCTCACACCAACATCTTTCTCAGGATGCTAACCATGGCCCATGGCCAAGACATGACCTATACAGCCTGGAACAAGTGGGACTGGGCACAGGGCCTGACCTGCTTCTCCCCAAATGTTGCCCTTAAGCCCCCTTTGAATCTGGGTCCTTGGACCATCCCTGTGGTCACTGTTCAGCTCCTCACAACCCTCAGGCTCTCGTCTCTGGGTCCCCCCCTTCCTTTAGCCCTCCCAGCACTCCCTCCTGGGCCTCAACCCCTGCCCTGCCATTCTTCTCAGCCCACTTCCCCAAACCAGCTACCCACCTGGAACCCCATCTACGGCCCCACCTCCTCCCTCCCATCCTTACCCTAAGCATCCCTATATCAGGCTCAGACTCCAAAATCTTTGCCCACCTGCTTCCCTCAGGTTGTAGATTCCTACCCCCTCATATCTGTCAGATATCTTGGATCTGGCTGCCCCACACTTTTCCCCACTGCCTGCTGTAACCCTCAAGCCCTGGAGACTTGGGTCCCCAGCCCCAAAGCCGTTCTCTCTGCTCCGTCTCTGCCATTTCTCAGGGTGAGGAACTCCTCCTCTCTAGGCCTCGGTATTTCCAACATCTCATTCATTTCTTTTTTCCCCATAAAAACAAATTTATATTAGTAGAAAGAAGTGAGTCAATTTAAAGAAAAATAGTAATAAGTAGATAACAGTACTCAGGAACAGCAAAAATTGGGAAAGCAACTATTCAGATGGAGACTATTTTGTTTTTGATTTTTAAGATTTATTTATCAGGGTGCCTGGGTGGCTCAGCAACCGACTCTTGGTTTTGGCTCAGGTCATGATCTCAGAGTCCTGGGATCAAGCCCTGAGTCAGGCTCCATGCTCAACAGAGTCTGTTTGAGATTCTCTTCCTCTTCTTCTGCCTTTCTCCCAGCTTGCCCTCTCAAGATCAAGAGTCGCATGCTCTACCGACTGAGTCAGCCAGGCATCCCTGGATGCAGAGTATTTTGAATGCTGCCCTAGATGAAATGAAAACTGCACTGTGGTAATTTGAACACACATTTTAATGTACTCCCTCAAGCTGTCTAGATCAGCTTAATACCTGTCAAGTCCATCTGGGCAGGGCAGCTTTACTCAGAGTCAAATCTGTGTGTCTCAGATGGAGTCATGAGGTACTATGGGGCTCACAGATCCATCTCTTGTTGCCCTAATTGCTCCTGAAGTGTGGGTCATAAAAAAAAAAGCTCTGAAAGAGAAGTAGAAAATTTGGGTTTGGGCAAGCACTCTGCATTTATTAGCCACCTTAGGCTGGGCAAATCAATTAACCTCTTGAGTCTTAGTCTTTTGATCTATAAATTGGACCTAATAGTCCTTGCCTATCTCACAGGCCTTTTTTTTTTTTTTTTTTTAAGATTTTATTTATTTATTTGACAAAGGGAGACACAGCAAGAGAGGGAAAACAAGCAGGGGGAGTGGAAGAGGGAGAAGGAGGCTTCCCCGCGGAGCAGGGAGCCCGATGCGGGGCTCGATCCCAGGACCTGGAATCATGACCTGAGCCGAAGGCAGACGCTTAACAACTGAGCCACCCAGGCGCCCCTCACAGGCCTGTCTTGAAGATCACATCAAATGAGATAATTTATGTGAAAGCACTTTGGTATCATATAAATGTGAGGTATTATCTTGAATGCTAATGAATAACTTGCCGCTTACAAACATATGAATCATTCCTTTTGACTTAACAGGCAGCCAAGTAACTTCAAAAATCCAGAGCTCCAGCCAAACAGCAAAACCCAGGAGTGAGTTAACCATCAGAGAGATGCTGGGAAGACTAGAGACCTACCTCCCGGGACCGCCCAGTGCTAGTCAAGCCCCTAGTGAACAAATGACTGCCATCAAGAGAAACCAGGCTCCGTGCCCAACCTCGAGGCCTCAAAGCCTTGTCTGGAAGTAAGAGGCTTTGGGAAAGCCTCCTGTTGGAGACAGTGGACTGAGTCAGGGACACCTCAAATCCAGAAATGGCTCCCAGATGCCCACAGAATCAAGTCCAACCACTGTAGCACCTAGAGGTCCAAAGATACATTTTTCAGATTGTTCTCCCGCCACATCTTCAACACGCCCTAGGCAATGCCCCATTCCTTGTCATGCCAGGCATTTTGACTTCTTTTTTTTTTTTTTTAAGATTTTTTATTTATTTATTTGACAGAGAGAGACACAGCGAGAGAGGGAACACAGCAGGGGGAGTGGGAGAGGGAGAAGCAGGCTTCCCGCGGAGCAGGGAGCCCGATGCGGGGCTCGATCCCAGGATCCTGGGATCATGACCTGAGCCGAAGGCAGACGCTTAACGACTGAGCCACCCAGGCGCCCGGCATTTTGACTTCTATACCTACATGCTCATGCTGTTCCTTGAAACCCTTCTCTGTCCTCTGTCTTCAAAGACTTACTCTTCTTTTTTTTTTTTTAAGAGGAAGGTTTCTTTTTTTTTTTTTTAAGATTTTATTTATTTATTTGACAGAGAGAGACACAGCGAGAGAGGGAACACAAGCAAGGGGAGTGGGAGAGGGAGAAGCAGGCTTCCCCACGGAGCAGGGAGCCCGATGCGGGGCTCGATCCCAGGACCCTGGGATCATGACCTGAGCTGAAGGCAGACGCTTAACGACTGAGCCACCCAGGCGCCCCAAGACTTACTCTTCTTAATTCTGGAAGAAAGAGTGTTGGTGTATCCCCTTCTAGAGCATAACAGAAATATGGAGTTTAAATAAAGGTATTAGCTAGCATACAAGAAAGATAGCCTTTTTCTTAAAGTAACTTACATGCTATAATTTAACATCCCTTCCTGAAAATGTCAATATTAAGTGTCCTTGGTAGTTTTCCTGGTAAATAGACTTAAAATTTGAGTCTTCAAAGAGTTCATCAAAATGCATTTTCAAGCACCAGGCTTCATCAAGCACTACTTGCCAAGATACAGTGAGTTATGTACCCTTCAAAGGGCTTCAGATGAAAGGTAAGGCCACAATAGACAACAAAGACATGTGTCAGCTGCACAGAAGTGGGAAAAATATTAAACTGGGGCTCCAGTCTGGGTCTGACGCTTACTCTCTGGGTGATCTCGAGCAAGTTCCATAACCTTGCTGGACCTGGATCCTCCCGTCTATAAAATGAAGAGAGTCAACAACTGTGAAGATCCCCGCTGCGATATATTCTTTTCTCTACTCAAGGTCTTGCACAAAAATACCTCCTCAGGGAAGTCTTCCCTGATCCCGGCATTATATGACTCGTACCTTCTTCTTACAGCACTTTCCTTAAATATTTTAATGGAACCTCTTTCAATCTACGTCAACATTCATTGTTTACTATACTGTGTGAGCTGGCAGAAAGCAGACTGATGTCTGCTTCAGCTCTAAATCCCACTATGCCCACATGGTACCTTGTTCTTGGTGATATATTCCATTCATCTGCAGATCTGAACTGAACAGTGGACTCTGCTGATCCTCAATTTTGTTCTACCTGATTCCCCACCTCCTTTCTACCTAGACTGCTGCAGGAATCACTGAGGCCGCCCTGGTCTGTCAGGACTGGAATGAGTGAGAAGGGCTGAGGGGTGGAGGGCACCCTTAGATGTGAGTTGTGGGAGATGTGTATTTGACTTCAGATCTTCCAGTGTAAGGAAGGTGGAAGGACAATGTTAACAGGAAGAGCTAACATGCAGTGAGTATTCACTCTGTGCCAGGTGCCATGCTAAATGCTTGACCTGGATCAAGCCTCACAACAATGCTGGCAGGGAGGGGCTGCCATCATTCCCATTGTGCAGACAGAGAAGCCAAGGCACACAGAGGTAAAATATTTGATCAAGGTCACAACTAGGTAAGTCATGGAGTCAATGACTTACAATGACTTTGGAGTCAAAGTCCACTTTCCTATCACTGCTAATAAATACAAAGGTGATGATTAAAGCACAGCTGCAATTCCCAACATTGCTTGATGCTCTGTATTATAATTTCCATCCACTTTCAACATATGGTAGATATAACAAACAACAATTCTTGGCCTTACTTGTTAAGATTAGTTAGAAAAACTGTTATTTTCTATACCAAGTTACACTCTCTAAGAAATCATCATCTGGGGGCGCCTGGGTGGCTCAGATGGTTAAGCATCTGCCTTCGGCTCGGTCATGATCCCAGGGTCCTGGAATCGAGTCCTGCATCAGGCTCCCTGCTCAGCGGGGAGTCTGCTTCTCCCTCTGCCTCTCTCTCTCTCTCTGTGACCCTCATGAATAAATAAATAAAATATTAAAAAAAAATCATCATCTGATTAGAAAGCATCAACTTCTAGAATTATCGACTTAACCTCTGCATTCCAAAATGATGGGCCATAGGAACAAGAGATGGAGAAGGTGGAAACAGGCAAGATGGGACAACCCTACGGGGACTGCTCTCTTCACATTTGTATCCCTAGCACCAGACTCTGAGGCTGACACATGCTAGGCACTTAATAAAAGTTTGTGGAATCAGATGTTTGTGGGAAATGTTTCCACTCTCCTCTGAAACACACATGGAGAACAGGAAAGGAAACCAAAAAGAAACAGGGAGAACACTGTAAAGCTTGATTTAATAAAGGTCCAATGTTCTGGGAAGGGCATGGAGCACAGAGCATGCTGCATTCAAGAATGGAGCAGGGGCTGCAAGCAGAGGATGGGCAATCCTGCCTACCTGGTGAGAGTGAAAGTTGGTACTACCTCTCTGAAAGACAACTTTGAAATCGCTTTTAGGGGCGCCTGGCTGGCTCAGTCAGTAGAGCATACAACTCCTGATCTTAGGGTTGTGAGTTTGAGCCCCATGTTGGGTGTACAGATTACTTAAAAAAAGTTTTTTTAGAGGTTTTTAAAGTTGTATTTATTTTTATTTTTTCAAAGATTATTTATTTATTTATTTGACACAGACAGGCAGAGAGAGAGAGTAAGCACAAGCAGGGGAAGCGGCAGAGGGAGAGGGAGAAGCAGACTCCCTGCTGAGCAGGGAGCCCAACAACATGGAGCTCCATCTCAGGACCCTGGGATCATGACCTGAGCCAAAGGCAGACACTTAACAGAGTGAGCCACCCAGGTGGTCCCCCAAAAAATTTTTTTAAAAGCTTTTAAATATATTTACTTTTGGTCTAGTAATTTCACTTTGTCACAAAGTATTACTAAGAAAATAATAATGCGGGGCACCTGGGTGGCTCAGTCGTTAAGCGTCCGCCTTAGGCTCAGGTCATGTTCCCAGGGTCCTGGGATAGAGCCCCGCATCGGGCTCCCTGCTCGGCGGGAAGCCTGCTTCTCCCTCTCCCACTCCCCCTGCTTGTGTTCCCTCTCTCGCTGTGTCTCTCTCTGTCAAATAAATAAATAAAATCTTGAAAAAAAAAAGAAAATAATAATGCATATTCATCCAATCACTCAACTAGTATTTATCGAGCACATATCAAGTGCTAGATACTGTTCTAGGTGCTAGAGACACAGCAATAAACGAAAGAGAGAAAGTCCTTTCCTTCCTGGATTTTTTCCATTCTAATGGGGGAGACCTATGGCAAGCAGATGGGTACTCGCTACCACAGATCATTGTGGTAGTGAGCATAAGTAGTGAGATGTACTACTTAGAAATATATATAGCAGAGTAAGGTGTAGGGGTACCGAATTTAAATTGGTGGTCAGGGAAAGCCTCTTTGAGAGCGTTATATTTGAATAGCAATCTGAATAAGGTGCAGATGTGAGATGATGATATACAACTGCCAGAGAAGGATGTTCTAAGCAGAAGGATTTGCAGGTATAAAGGCCCTGAAGCAAGAATGTGTTAGGTGAGTTTGAAAAAAAAAATCACTAGAGGCCCATTTCACACCCAGTAGGAAGGTTATTACTCCCCAAAAAAGAGAAAATAACAAGTGTTGTGGAGAAATTGGAGCCCTTGTACACTGCTGGTGGGAATGTACAATGGTGTAGCTGCTGTGGGAGGCAGTACAGAGTTCCCCCAAAACATTACACATAGAGTTATCATATGATCTAGCAATTCCACTTATGGGTATAGATCCAAAAGAATTGACAAAGTGATATTTATACACTTGTGTTCACAGGAGCATTATTCACAACAGTCAAAAGGTAGAAATCATCTAAATGTCTGTGAACAGATGAATGGATAAACCAAATGTGGTGATGTGGTATATACATTCAATGAAATATTATTCAAACTTAAAAATGGGTGGGTGCCTGGCTGGCTCAGTCGATAGAGCATGCACCTCTTGATCTCAGGGTTGTGAGTTCCAGCCCCACGCTGGGTGTAGAGATTACTTAAAAAAATAAAATCTTTGGATGTCTGGGTGGCTCAGTTGGTTAAGCAGCTGCTTTCGGCTCAGGTCATGATCCCAGGGTCCTGGGATGTAGTCCCACATCAGGCTCCTTGCTCAGTGGGGAGCCTGCTTCTCCCTCTCCTTCTGCCTGCTTGTGCTCTCTCTCTCTCTGACAAATAAATAAATAAAACCTTTAAAAATAAATAAATAAAATCTTAAAATATATATATATATATATATATAAATTTTACAAACAACAACATAAAAAGGAAGGAAATACTGATACATGCAACAGCATGGATGAAACTTGAGAAAACTGTTAAGTAAAAAAAGCCAGACACAAAAGAACAAATATATGATATTTGTACATTCACTTACATGAGGTACATAGAATAGTCAAGTTTACAGAGAAAAGAAGTAGAATAGTAGAGAAGGGAATGGAGAGTTAATGTTTAATGCTATGGAATTTCAGTGTGGGATGATGGAAAAGTTCTGGAGATGGGCAGTGGGTGATTTTTGCACAATGGGTATGTACTTAATGCCACTGGAATTGTGCACTCAAAAAGGGGTTAAGATGGTAAATTTTATGTTATGCATATTTTAGCACAATTTAAAAAGAAGTCACAGGAGGACTGAGATGGCAAGAGCTTAGTGAGCAAGGGGAGGATGGTAAGGAACATGAAGGAAAGGTAACATGGGCCCCACAGGCCGGAGAAGGCCTTCAGGTTTCTTTCTTTCTTTTTTTTTTTTTAAAGATTTTATTTATTTATTTGAAAGAAAGAGAGAGAGAAAAGGAGCATGAGCGTGGCAAAGGGCAGAGGGAGAGGGAGAAGCAGGCTCCCCGCTAAGCAGGGAGCCTGATGTGGGGCTCCATCCCAGGACCCCAGAATTGTGACCTGAACAGAAAACAGATTCTTAATTGACTGAGCCACCCAAGCATTCCCAGGTTTCATTCTAAGACTGATGAGAAGCCACTGGGGAGTTGGGGCAGAGGTGACACAATCTGATTCCCATTTTTTTTTTAAGATTTATTTGTTTATCTACTTGAGAGAGAGCACGAGAGCAGGGGGAGGGACCGAGGGAGAGGGAGAAGCAGGCTCCCCGCTGAGCAGGGAGTCCCATGTGGGGCTGGATCCCAGGACCCCGACATCATGACCTGAGCCGAAGGCAGATTCTTAACTAACTGAGCCACCCAGGTGCCCCTGATTCACATTTTTAAAGGCTCACTCTGGCTGCTGTGTGAAGAGGCTCAAGGGGGCAAGAGCAGAACTAGAAAAAGGGCTAGAAGGCCACTGCAGTCGCCCAGGTAATTCCTGAGATTAATTCAGAATCTCTTGAGGGTTTGCAAATGGCATTAATTCATGACATACTCTTCATATTGGCAAACCTTGGGGCCCTGCCCCAGCAGAGACTGAGTGAGTGAGTGAGGGGGAAGGGCGAGCACCCATGCACACATGCACACACATACGCACATGAGCAGGTAAGAATAAGGGGCTCACTGCTTCAGGTTCTAGCAAGGGACTGAATTCCCAGGGCATGATCCTCTCCCCAGGAGCACTTCCACACCAAACCCAGGTCCTCAATTCAAGGCTTTTCTACAAGAAGATAATACCGTGCCCTGCTTATCTCCTCTGAGGCTGGAATGGGAACAAAAATCTCTACCTAGGAATTGCTGAATCTCTAAATTTCCACCAATGGTGGTGTTTAGCCCACTCTGGGCTCCTAGGTTTGTTACACTAGGAAGACGGCAGAGGGGGAAGTTCCATGTACAGAAAGGTGGAGCTGACCTTGCCCCTAACTCTAGTAGGGGTAGGCAAACTTTTTCTGTAAAAGGCCAAAAATTTTAGGAGGCCACATATGGTCTTTGTCAAACATTCTTCTTTGTGCTGGTTTTGGTTTGGTTTGGTTAGTTGGTTGTTTTCGTTATAAAATATATATAACAGGGGAGCCTGGGTGGCTCAGTCAGTTGAGCCTCTGACTCTTGACTTTGGCTCAGGTCATGATCTCAGGGTCGAGAGACTGAGCCCCGCATCAGGCAAGCATGGAGCCTGCTTGGGATTCTCTCTCTCTCCTTCTCTCTGCCCCTCCCCCTGCACCTCGTGCTCTCTCTCACATATATATATATATACATACATAAATTTTTTAATTTAAAAAATAAAAAGTAAAATATACATAACAAAATTTACCATTTTAACCATTTGTAAATTTTTTTTTTTTTTTTTTTTGTAGAGAGAGAGGGCTCAAGAGCAGGGGGGTGGGGTTTGCGAGTTGGAGGGAGAGGGGGAAAGAGAATCTTAAGCAGACTCCATGACCAGCACAGAGCCCTGATGTGGGGCTCGATCTCACAACCCTGAGATCACGACCTGAGCCAAAATCAAGAGTCATATGCTTAACCAACTGTGTCACCCAGGCACCCCACCATTTTAACCATTTTTAAGTGTACAGTTCTGTGGCATTAAGTGCATTCACATTAGTGTGTAACCATCACTGCCATTAGTCACCAGAACTTTTTACATCTTGTAAAACTGAAACTCTGTACCAATTAAACATTAACTTCTCATTCCACCTCCTCCGTCCAGCCCCTGGCAACCGCCATTCTATTTTCTATCTCATGAATCTGACTACTCAAGGAACCTCATGTAAGAGGAACCTCACATAAGAGAAATGGTGGCCAATTGGGTTGCTTCCACCTTTTA
Organism: Mirounga angustirostris; assembly: GCF_029215605.1. Classification (NCBI taxonomy): domain Eukaryota; kingdom Metazoa; phylum Chordata; class Mammalia; order Carnivora; family Phocidae; genus Mirounga; species Mirounga angustirostris. Next base: position 62,512,175 of record NW_026991717.1, on the reverse strand, counting down.
GCTATTGTGAATAACGCTACTATGAACATGGACGTACAAATATCTATTTGAGTCTCTTTCGATTCTTTTGGGTATATACCCAGAAGTAAAATTCCTGAATCATATAAGTCTATGTTTAATTTTTTGAGGACTCACCACAGTTTTCCACAGCAGATGCACCACCAACAATGCACAATGGTTCCAGTTTCTCCACATCTTTGTCAACACCTGTTACTTTCTGTATTTGGTTGTTTGTTTGTTTGTTTGTTTTTAATAATAGCCATCATAATGGGTATAAAGTGGTATCTCATTGTGGTTTTTGACTTATATTTACCTAATGATTAGGGGCACTGAACATCTTTTCAAGTACTTATTGGCCATTTATAATACCCTCTTAAGGAATTTACTATGTTCTCCCTTATATTATAGTTGTGCCTCCCCTACTAACAGGTAGGAACAGCACCTTTTACCCTTTATAAAGAGCCTTCTCACATATTCCTTATCTCATCTGAGTGAAAACTGGATACTGGCCTGCTTAGACCTTGGTATCTTGTCTAGACAATGGCCTCACCCAACTCCCTTAGTGGCAGCTCATCCACCCACCTCCACCTCTGAGTGATATACACATCAACGGCTCCCAATTGCCTTCCTCAAAAGTTCTCGATTTCGGGGTTCCAACACACTGGCGGGATTTGGTGCAAAATGTCCAAAGTAATTTCTCACTATTAATGAAGTACAAATTAAATTTACAAATGTAGAGCACTCTGGGGCGGCTCAGTCATTAAGCGTCTGCTTTCGGCTCAGGTCATGGTCCCAGGGTCCTGGGATCGAGCCCCGCATGGGGCTCCCTGCTCCACCGGAAGCCTGCTTCTCCCTTTCCTACTCCCCTGCTTGTGTTCCCGCTCTCGCTGTGTCTCTGTCAAATAAATACTTGAAAAAAAAAAAAAATGTAGAGCACTCACAATAGTGCCCAGCACATAGTAAGTACTATATAGGTGTTGGGCATTATTAATATTAAATTTTAAGAGTTATGAGACAGGTGTAGCAGAAGCTTTTGGTGTTCTGTACACATCCATGGCCAACTTCTGATTTCAGCTGCAGTCGCAGGAGACAGTGACGTGCAGGCTGACGGCATCCCTCCTTCAGGACCCTACTGATCTCCTTGCTTTTCTGCCCAGAGCTGCTTCTCACAAGCTCACACAGCTCATGAAGTACAGGGCCATTCGTAGGCATTAGTTTTCATCTGATGAATTATCTGCCTCCCTTTCCTACATTGCTACAACCTCCACCATTATCCAGAAGATAACAGAAATCCTAATTACAGCTTGATCAGTTAGTATTCCACTGCCTGGCACCTTTATCAACACCTTCCCGTGGAACTTCAGGCCCTCTGCCTTTACTCTTCTGATCCTCCCGCTTTGAGCCCACTAGCACGTTTTCAGAGGGCAACAACGGGCTGGGATGGAAAACAGAGATGGCAGAGTCACAGGTCACATTGTCAAGAAAGGGATGACAAGAGAGTACAGGAGCCTTGAGACAGGTCTTTTTTCCGCCCTACGCTCTAAGCGGAGTTCAGTCAGCCTTCAGGGGGTGACTATGAAGTAACCTCAAGTTAAAAAAGGCAAAAGCGGACTCAGAGGCTGACACTGCGCAGGCGCAGGGAGGGGACTCGGGTTCCCTCTCAGGCTCATCCAGGTGCCTCTCCTAGGCAAGGGCCAGAGGAAGAGCACAGTACTCCGCGCTAGAAGCCTCCCTTCTGTGCACCCCAATTCTTCGTGAGGCCCTCAGACCACCCAGGAAACGTCTGGGAAACCGCCTCTGAGGCCGTCGGGCCGCCCCCCACTCCCCTCCCTAGGGCCCGGCGGAACCGGGAAAGCGGGTACCAGCGCTGGCGAGGCGCCAAGACACGAAGGGCCAGCAGGCCAGTCGGATTTGGCCCTCCTCACCACCGTTCTCACCTCTTTGTCCGCTGCTTTCTCCTCGATACCTAGCAACGCGTACAGGTCCATCTGTAAGAGCTCTTTGGTCACCGCCATGGTTCCAACCCTGACTGGATTCGTACTACAACTCCCAAGAGTCTAAGCGTGCGTAGGGATTTCCGGGGACTGTCATCCCAAACTGACTGAATGGCGCTTAGCCCCCTGGGAAATGTGTTCTGGATCAGGCCTGACTGCCTCCGAAGGAAGGGAGCAGTCGTGAATGAACTACGCCTCCCAGCAGCCCCCGCGTCTGCCGCTACCACTCTCCGGCTAGCGTGGACCGCGATTTTCCTGCCAGAGGCCGCAGCAAGCCCGCGCGAAGAGGCGTGGGGCGAGGGCGGGGCTTAGGGAAAGTCCAAGGGTCTCGGGACCTGGCGGTCGCGATCTCTCAGTTTTGTGGAACCTGCGGCGCCTCGCCGGCCGCCAGAATGGAGAGTAGGTGCTACGGCTGCGCTGTCAAGTTTACCCTCTTCAAGAAGGAGGCGAGTCTTCCCCCCGCGGGCTAGAGGGCCAAGGGAGGACCGGAGTGGAGGAAAAGCACAGGACTTGAAGTCCGTAGACTTGGTTTTATGGCCCCTTTCCAGCTGTGTGGTTTTGATGAAGTCACTGAACCTCAGTTTCCATTTCTGTAAAATTGGGCTAACGCTCCCTCCCTTTCGGGGTTGACATGAGGGTTCAGAGAGGTGCTGGAGGTGAAAGTGCCCTATAAACTGTAGAGCACGTTCCTGTCCTTTCTAGAAAGGTAGGCTTTTCTCTCCACCAAGTATAAGATGCAGCTGTTTCGTTCCCTCCACTTTGCTCCTCCGCAGCCCGGTGTTAGTTACTATCCTGTGACCACTCTCCATCACTCTATGCTGGTTACTCCCTTTGCTCTGAAACCTTCACCGTCATGCAGTCTGCCCTTCCCAGGTTTCTTGAGTTAGATTACTGCCCTTCTTCCTGCTCCCGGGGCACCATGGCAAAGCCTCTTTTGTCCTCTGCACAGGCCCCTAAGTTCTCCTGGTAAACTATAGGTTTCCTCTGCTCGGTTGTGACCAGGAGATAGGAACCAGATTGGATGAATGAATAGCAGTAGGGATGCAGATCCCTGTAGCACTTAGAAACCTGGGTTTTGGAATCAGGGTGGTCAGGGTTCAAATTTGAGCTCTGCTGTCTTATTCATGGAAACACCTTGGTTTGGGCAAGTCATGTAACCTCTCTGACCGCATCTAAGATAGTAATAATAATTAATGGTGGTCATCAGGATTAAGTAAAGTAGTGTGTATAAATTTTGAGGATTATATCAGATCATGATTGTTAAGTACTGAATTTAGTGCCTGGCACACAGTAAGTGCTTAATAAATGGAGGCCATTGTTATCCCATACTGAAGCCAAGCCACCCTCCATCTCTGCTAAGGCAGAGAAGGCAGGGGCTCTGCACTCTCTGATACTCCTTTGTTAAGAGTCAGTGACTTGCAGCATGAAGTTTTGCCTGTTTGTTTTCTACACCCCAGCATTGGGGAATTGAAGACAGGGTAGAAAGCATGGGAATTTTGCATAAAGCTTTACTTGATTTGAATAAAAGACCCTCCACCCCTGTCTCTCCCCAGGCCTTAGGGGCCCCACTCCTCATCCTCCTCCCAGCAGCTGGTCACAACTTCAGTGTCTTCCCTCTCTGTGTGCTTGGAGAGTCCCAGGGAGGAGCGTGCAGGGGTGGGTGAGAGATGGAACCTCCTACTTCATGTTTCTTGTAGTATGGCTGTAAGAATTGTGGCCGGGCCTTCTGTTCTGGCTGCCTTAGCTTCAGTGCAGTGGTGCCCCGGACTGGGAATACCCAACAGAAAGTCTGCAAGCAGTGCCACGAGGTCCTGACCAGGTGAGTTGACATGGTCAAGGGTTTAGCCAAGCATGGTACCAGTCGGCTGGCCAGCCCACACAGCTTTGTGCTCTGTGGCGAGAGATCAGCTCAGGAAGTGTTTGGGGTGGGAGGTACTGACTGGCAGATGGCGGGACTTCTGATACCAGATATCTTCTCTATAGAGGATCTTCTCCTGCCAATGCCTCCAAGTGGTCACCACCTCAGAACTACAAGAAGTAAGTGCTGAACAGACAGAGACAAATAGGGATGGGGAAAAGACAAAGGAGCCATAGGGTAGGACTCTCTTCCCAGCCTCTAGATCAGATGAGCACAGGGTCCAGAGAAAATCATCTCTCAGCCTCCTGACTGCCCTCTTGGGCTCAGACAGTAGCTCATCAGCCCTCTCTCCAGAAACATTTCTTGGTAGACCTTGTCCTCTCAGCCAGACCCTTCGATTGGTCAGCTGGATTGGGCTGCAGGGTGACATGAATGAGGACCACAGAATATTGTCCATTGGAGGCCGCCCTGGATGCCTAGAAGTGATTTGAATGGGAAACGGCAAGTGGGTGCCTTCACCCCTCCCTTCTGCATTCTTCAAGAGCCTAATCTCATACCCTCCCAGGCGTGTGGCTGCCTTGGAAGCCAAGCAGAAGCCCAGCACTGTCCAGAGCCAGGGACTGATCCAACAAGACCAAGTCATTGCTGAGCGCCTAGCGCGGCTCCGCCAGCAGAACAAGCCCAGTGAGTGGGGGCAGACTGGGTGACCTAAAAGATACCATCCACGCCTCCTGGGACTAGGATTCCTCGGGATCTTACAGGGCTTCTCCATACCCATTTCAGAGTCAGTGGCCTCACAGGCGGAGATAGAAGCCAGGCTAGCTGCACTGAGGGATGAACCCCGGGGTTCCATCCCTTCCACCCAGGAGATGGAGGCACGGCTTGCTGCACTGCAGGGCAGAGTTCCACCTTCCCAGACCCCCCAACCTGTGAGTACTTGGGGGGACAGGGGTCCTAGGATAAGGACCTTGCAGAAGCCCAGATACATGTATACTTATGTACTTTGTAGGAATTGGCAAAACCTCCCATCCTCACCTCTTGCTCCTCAGGCCTGCTGCGAGGCCAAGGAACCAGGGACAAGCAGTAGGATGGGGTGGGGCAGGAAAGAATGGCCAGATCTATATGGGCCCTGGATTAGTCTCCTTTCCCTGAGCTTTGGAAACTCTTCAGCATCCACCCCTAACCTAGACTATTCTGCACCTTACAGTGTTGCCTTCCCCCCTCCCCTGGCTCCCCACTGAAGTTCCCTCCTCTCAGCAGGCACATCAGCCACCAGACACCAGGACCCAAGCCCAACAGGCACAGGATCTGCTGACACAGCTGGCCGCGAAGGTGGCTATTGATGAGAGCTGGCAACGAGGAGGCCCAGGTAACTTCTCCACCTGGGTCCCCCAGGGACCTGCCCCCCACTCCTTCCCAAGTAGGACGGGCTCTGCTGCCCACCCTCTGGGACACAAATATAAATCAGAGACCAATCAACATTGTAAACTACAGTTTAGTCCAACAGGAGTCAGTGTAAGCCTCGTGGATAAGTGTGCGGGCTTTAGAATCAGACAGTGACTTCTTATTCTACCACTTAAACTAGCTCTGTGACTCTGAGAAAGTTTTGTGACCTAAGTCTCCCTATCCTCAGCTATAAAATGGAGGTGTATGTGGTAAAACCCACCTCACAGGGAAATCACGAGAAGTAAGTGAGATAATCTAATAAGCACTTAAGGCCCTGCCTGGCTTATAGTAAGTGTTCAGCGAATGTTCTCTGCAATGATGCTAATGATAAGGATGAGGAAGAGGCTATTTGAATTTAATTAAAATTCAATGAGGGGCACCTGGGTGGCTCAGTCGTTAGTCTGCCTTCCGCTCAGGTCATGATCCCAGAATCCTGGGATTGAGCCCCGCATCGGGCTTCCTGCTCGGCGGGGAGCCTGCTTCTCCCTCTCCCACTCCCCCTGCTCGTGTTCCTGCTCTCACTATCTCTCTCTCTCTGTGTCAAATAAATAAAATCTGGGGCGCCTGGGTGGCTCAGTCGTTAAGCGTCTGCCTTCGGCTCAGGTCATGATCCCAGGGTCCTGGGATCGAGCCCCACATCGGGATCCCTGCTCATCAGGAAGCCTGCTTCTCCCTCTCCCTCTCCCCCTGCTTGTGATCCTGCTCTCACTGTGTCTCTCTCTGTCAAATAAGTAAATAAAATCTTTAAAAATAAATAAATAAATAAATAAATAAATAAATAAAATCTTTAGAAAATAAATAAATAAATCCATAAATAAATAAAATTCAATGAAATTTGGGGCATCTGCGTGGCTCAGTCGGTTAGGCTTGATCTCAGCTCAGGCCTTAATCTCAGGGTTGTGAGTTTGAGCCCTGCGTTGGCTCCATACTGGGCGTGGAGCCTACTTTAAAAAAAAAAAAAAAACTAATAATAATTAAATGAAATTTAAAACTCAGTTCCTTATGGTACTAGCCACATTTGAAATGCTGTTGAACTACAGTCTTGGACAGCACAAATACAATGATATGGAACATTTCTGTTACTATAAAAAATTCTGGACAGCGCTCTTCAAATGCTTCAGAGCAGGGGTTCTTAACCAGGGATGATTTTCCCAGGGGGGCCCATATAGCAATATCTGGAGACTCTCTGGTTGTCACAGCTTAGAGCGTGCCACTGGCATCTAGCAAACAGAGGCTAGGGATGCTGCTCAACATCATATAGGGCATGGGACAGGCCCCACAACAAAGAATTGTCCTGTCCAAAATATCAATGAACCAAGATTGAGAAGCTCTGCTTTAGAGATATAATCTCATTGACTATTCTCCATGATCTTGTACATACTATTATTATCCATATTTTATAAACAAGGAAACTGAGGCCTGATGAGCTTAAGGAACTTGACCAAGGTCACAGGTATTAAGTGGCAGCGCTGGGACTTTAACCCAGAGCTGTCTGATTTTGAATCTCCTGCTCTGAAACGCTGAGCTAAAGGGGACCATGTCAGAGCCACACCCACTCTCGTAGAAAGCTTCCTGCCTAGGGCCATAAAGAACCTGATCTCTCATGTCCTCTCTGTGCTGCTGCCTGGAAATATTCACGCCAGCCTGTAAGGCAGAGAGACTGGCTGAGGCTTAGTGTCCCCATATCCTCATCTTTTTGGGGAGTGATGCTCATACTGTGGAATACCCACCCTAAGGGCAACATGTAAAAATATCAGGAGTGGGGATGGATGTAGTTGGAAAAAAACATGTCTAAGATTACTAGTATTTTTACATTTGGAAAAATGGAGGAAAAATAGATTTTATTGGTAATATAAACCACAGGAGCTAATGCTGAACAAAAAGCTGATAATCTATGGTTTTTAAAGGAAGTAGAGAAATGGGCTCACTGGCTTCTGATGAGAGATCTTGGAATATCTCTGCCTCCCTGACTGCTTCTCTCCTTCCAGCCGCCTCCGTCCAGAATGACCTCAACCGAGGTGGCCCAGAGGGCCAGAGCGCTAATTCCACGGGGCAGGCCACCTGGTCCCTGGAAGAGGAGAAGAGCAGGCTGCTGGCTGAGGCAGCGATCGAGCTGCGGGAAGAGAACACGAGGCAGGAGAGGATCCTGGTCCTCGCCAAGCGCCTGGCTGTGCTTCAGGGCCAGGACCCTGATAAAGGTAGGGGCTGGGAAGCAGCAACTCACTCATGTCCATCGGGCAGGCCCCCCCACCCACCCCCAGGCCAACCTCTACAAAATGGCGACTCCCGGCCACGCTGAATCAGGTGCTGGGACTTCCTGTGCCCAGGGGTCTCGAGCTCTGCCCAGAGCCACGAGAGCCACTCCTTTACTGGGGCAAAGGAGTGGAAAAGTAATACATAGCAGGCATCAGGGGCCCGGGACCCCCAGTCTCTTCAGGTGCAAAGTCTTCTGTTCCTGTCCCCCAGCCCTGCAGGGTGGGGCAGGGAAGGGCAGGATCTGATCAGTGGCTACAGAGGCTGCCTAGCTCTGGAACAAGTGCCACTGGAAAGCCAACCAGCTCCTGGGGGCAAAACTACAGCTACTCAGGTGAACTCTCTCCATGTTACTCCTCCTCCCCTGCTCCTGTCGTTCCTTCTTCAAGTGACCCTCCAGGACTATCACCTCCCAGACAGTGATGATGATGAGGACGAGGAGACAGCCATCCAGAGAGTCCTGCGGCAGGTGGGCCCTGCCTTACCCACCTGACCCTGCCTTGTCCTGTCCCTGTCTCACTGCCCCACCCCCCACCCGGCCCCATTCACCCTGCTTCCACTCTCGTGCTGAATGGCCTCTCTGCAGCTCCTGTTCTGGCTGGGGCCCCACTGTCCCTATGACCCAGACCTGCCTACTGGCCCCTGGAGATGGGGTATCAGCAGCCACAGGCAATAGATAAGGGAGATGGATTGAGAAGCTAAGGCCACAGAGCACAGAAATACTTGTGGGGAAGAGGGTCAGGGTCTAGGCCTGGAACAGGGAGCTGCACCTCTTCGCCCTGTCCACAGCTTACGGAAGAAGCTGCCCTGGATGAGGCAAGTGGCTTTAACATCCCTGTGGAGCCCGTTCTCCGAGCCCGGGCCCAGTCCTGCAGGGCAGAGCCTGAGGTGAGAAAAGCCACCAGCCGCCACCACAGCCTCCCTCCCTGCCTGGCCAGCTGCTCCTGCAGCAGTCTCCCACACATCTTACTTCTCTCCCCCATTCCTCTCCGGTCCCGGCAGGCCCAGGCCATGGCTGCCAGGCCCGAGGCTGAGGAAGAGGAGCTCCCCTGGTGCTGCATCTGCAATGAGGACGCCATCTTGCGCTGCACTGGTTGCGACGGGGACCTCTACTGCGCCCGCTGCTTCCGGTGAGGGCGGGTGGAATGTTCTGTTCCACTGGGAGAAGTCGAGGGCCATCCATGACCCCTGACCTGTCTCTCTCTGCTCCACAGGGAAGGCCACGATGCCTTTGAAATTAAAGAGCACCAGACGTCTCCCTACTGCCCACCGCGCTCAGGCCGAGAGCACTGAGGAAACCAGGCAGGCAAGCCCACCTCTGGGCCCAGCCTCAGGGCACCCAATGGGAGAGTGAGTCAGCCTAGATTGCTCATGGATGCGCCCTTTCCTGAGCCTCAGTGTCCCTGGAAGGAAGGAAGGACTCTCCATTTGAGATGATAACTGGGGGGAGCCAGAGCAAAGGCAGAAGTCAGGAGCCCACCAACAGCCAAGCCTGGACTGGGAATGAGGTGTGGTAGGGAAGAGACGAGACTGAATCTAAGGGTGATGAGCCTTGAAACTTGCTCAAGGGCCCAGGGCCCTTCCCCGGCACTTAGTGGATCTAATAAAAAATGTTGATGTCTTAAGCCCAGCAACTCTTATCTCTAGAACCCTGTGGGCTCTGAGCCTGGGCCCCTGGAGAGGTGGCAAGAACAGGATTTCTACTCAAAGTCCAGTCCTATGGAGTGAGGAAAAAGGTGGGGCCATCCTGCAGGCTTCTCCAGGCAGGAACAGTCCCATCCACCCTGGAAGCCTCATATGAAGTAGGCAGTGGATATTCGTTCAACTGATCTGAACTGTGCATCCTGCTCTGGGCAGCCCAGCGTAGCCCCACCATCTTGGATTCCTCAGCCTCCCTCGTACTCAGCGCATGCACAAACAGTGAATGCTTACCCTGCTTTCTGCCTTACTCCCAAAGGATGCCACCTCCCTGAGCTCCTGTCCCAGCCTGCCAGCCATTCAGACCCAGATCTTTCCAGCAACATGCTGATGAGGCCTCTCGGCCTGTACCCTTTACACCTCTCTGCTTAGCTCCTGCTTTTTCTCTTTCTGCTGCTGGCTGGAGCCAGCTCAAGACAGTCCTCAGCCTGATGCCTCCTGATTCAGGGGGAATAGAAAGGTTTAGCCTTCCCTGATATCCCCAGACCCAGCTAGGTTTTCCCTGTTACCTCTCCTCTGGGATTCGAAACTAGTCTTTGCCACTTGGGCTCCTGTTGTTGGTGATGCAGGATGCTGTGTGTCCTAGTTTGGTGCCCTCTTGTTTGGCCTCTGGGCCTTGCTAGATCATGAGCTCTAAAGCAGAATTGTGATCTTTGAATTCTCAAGGCCAATTTGGATAGATGGACGGAGGAGGTGTGGATAGAGCCTGGTGGCTCGGGATGCTGGCCCTCTGGTATATCACTTTACCCTCCCCTCCCCATCCCTCAGGAAAGATATGCTCCACACTCCATTCAGCTGGGACTCCCAAAGGTTTTATCCACTTGGCTGGAAAGTACTGGGCAACAGCCATGAATGGCTTCCAGAAAGCCCAGCTGTGACTGCACATACACTAGGGGTATCCAAATGTCCCTCCTCATCCTCCATGTTCCTTGTCTGTGTCCCACTGGACCATTTCCTCTCAGCCCAGGATTCAGAGGTTCAGGGCAGGCCTGGCAGTGCTGAGGCTGCTGAAGGTAGTCTCACAAGGCTTATTTCTGAGGCCGACTGAGTCTCCGGAGTTTCTTGAGTTGACTGAGCAGCTCAGAGATAAAAGGCTGAGAGAGAAACGGGTGAGATCAAAGCATGGGGTCACACCCACCCACCACACTGCCCTCCCTAATCTCCCCGACCGCATGTCTCCAGAGCTGGGGAAGGGGAGAAGAATGGGGGGCCAAGCCTTCCTCTGAAACACTCTTCTTCATTAGCTGCCTCCCCTCTGGGCCCCTCTTACCCCGGACCTGCAGAGCATCCCTTACCTCTGTGGGACGGGGGCAGTTTTGGAGAATAGCCTGGGTGAAAGAGAGCAAAGAATGGGTCCCCAAGCCACAGCACTTTCCCACAAGCCTCCACTCAGCCCTCCCAGGAATCCTCCCCTCTGAATTGGTTCTCCCCATGCCACTCAAAACCTGGGTTCCTGGGTTCTTCCTGCTCTAAGCCCAGCCCCACATTCTACCTCCAAATGAGTCTTCTGTTCCTCTGTGGATAGTTCCATGAGAACCTCCAGGTCAATCTCAAGCTCAGAAGGAGTTGGTTGATCCTGTTTGGGAATCACATAGGGCTCAGAGGGGCCTGGCCAGCTGGTGCTGGAGTGAAAGTCACTGTCAGGGGCTCCCCCATCTCCTACCCTGCTTCCCACGTTCAGTCCGTCTCCTCACCTTCCTCAAACCACCCGTTCATTCTTATATTCAACACTTACTGAGGACCTATTTTCTATCTGAAACAGGGCTAGGGTTCTTTAAAAAGAGTGCCTGTTTGGGCAGCTGGGTGGCTCAGTCAGTTAAGCATCTGCCTTCAGCTCAGGTTATGATCTCAGGGTCCTGGGATTGAGTCCCACATGGGGCACTCTGCTTGGCGGGGAGTCTACTTCTCCCTCCCTCTCTCTCTCAAATAAATAAATAAACAAACAAACAAACAAATAAATAAAATCTTAAAAAAAAGAGTGCCTGTTTTTTTTTTAAAGATTTTACTCGGGGCGCCTGGGTGGCTCAGTCATTAAGCATCTGCCTTCGGCTCAAATAAAATCTTTAAAAAAAAAAAAAAAGATTTTACTCATTTATTTAACAGAGAGAGACACAGCGAGAGAGGGAACACAAGCAGAGGGAGTGGGAGAGGGAGAAGCAGGCTTCCGCGGAGCGGAGAGCCCGATGCGGGGCTCGATCCCAGGACCCTGGGATCATGACCTGAGCCGAAGGCAGATGCTTAATGACTGAGCCACCCAGGCGCCCCCAAAAGAGTGCCTGTTTAATTTCAAAAGTTATGCACGTTGTTGGTAAGGATATAAAATGGTATAGCTGCTTTGGAAGACAGTTTGGCAGGTCTTTGAAATGTTAAATATAGAGTTATCATCTGACCCAGCAATCCCATTCCTAGGGCTACTCCCAAGAGAAATGACATGTCCACACAAACATCTGCACATGAATGTTCATAGCAGCATTATTCATAATAGCCAAAAGGTGAAAACAACACATATCTCCATCAACCAATGAATGGATAAATAAAATAATGTAGCCATATAACATTACTCAGCAATAAAAGGAACAAAGCATTGATTCATACTACAACATAGCTGAACCTTAAAAACATTATATTAGTGAAAGAAGCCAGTTACAAAAGTCCATATGTTATATGATTCAATTTATATGAAATGTCCAGAATAGGTAAATCCACAGAGACACAAAGTAGATTAGTGGTTGCCTCGGGCTGGGAGTGGTGGTGGTAAGGAATGAGGTGTGACTGCTGATTGGTACAGCGTTTCTTTCTGGGGTAATAAAATGTCCCGAAATCCAATTGTGGTTGTATAACCCTGAAGATACTTAAAACTATTGGAAGTGTACACTTTAAGTGGGTGAATTGTATGGCATGTGAATCATATCTCAATAAACCTATCTTTAAAAGTTATAGTCAGGGCGCCTGGGTGGCTCAGTTGGTTAAGCAACTGCCTTCGGCTCAGGTCATGATCCTGGAGTCCCTGGATCGAGTCCCGCATCGGGCTTCCTGCTCGGCAGGGAGTCTGCTTCTCCCTCTGACCCTCCCCCCTCTCATGTGCTCTCTCTCATTCTCTCTCTCTCAAATAAATAAATAAATAAAATCTTTAAAAAAATTTAAAAAAATAAAAGTTATAGTCAGTGAAATAATTGAAACAATACAGAGTTTATAAAATTAAAAATGAAAGAAGCTCAAGAAAATGAGATGACAATCCACAGACTGGGAGAAAATATTTGCAGAGGATGTGTCTGATAAAGGACTATTGTCCAAAACAGACAATTCTTGAAATGCAACAATAAGAAAGAAACAACCCAATTGAAAAATGGGCCATAGATCTGAACAGATACCTCACCAAGGAAGATATGTGGATGGCAAATCGCATAAGAATTGTTCAACATCATATGTGATTAGGAAATTGCAAATTAAGACAACAATGAGATACACTACATACCTACAAATTGGCAAAAAATCCAAATCCGAATGCTAGTGAGGATATGGAATGACAAGAACCTTCATTCATTGCTGGTGGGGATGCCAAATAGTATAGCCACTTTGGAAGGCATTTTGGTAGTTTCTTACAAAACTAAACACACTCTTGCTATATGATCTAGTGATCAAGCTCCTTAATATCTACCCAAGTGAGTTGGAAACATATCTGCACAAAAAGCTACATCAAGATGTTTATAGCAGCTTTACTCGTAATTGCCAAACTTGGAAGCAACCAATCTGTCCTTCAGTAGGTAAATGGATAAATCAACTGTGGCACATCCAGACAATGGAATATTATTCAGCACTAAAAGAAATGAGCTGTCAAGCCATGAAAAGACCTAAATGAACCGTAAACACATAGAATAAGTGAAAGAAGCCAATCTGAAATTGGCCAGTCATACATACTGTATGATTCCTACCATACACCATTCTGGAAAATGCAAAATTATGGAGACAGTAAAAAGGGAGTGGGATTAAGGGGGGAAGTGGGATGAATAGGTGGAGCACAGAGGATTTTTAGGACAGAGAAAATACTCTGTACAATACTATCATAGTAGATACATGTCCTTACATATTTGTCTAAACCTTTGAATGTACACCACCAGAAGTGAACCCTAACATAATCTATGGACTTTGGGTGACTTTGATGTGTCAGTGTAGGTTCACTGATTGTAACAATGTACTGCACTAGTGGGGGATGTTGCTAGTGGGGAAGGCTGTGCATATGTGGGGGGCAGGGGGAACATGGGAACTCTGTACTTTCTGCTCAGTCTCCCTGTGAACCTAAAACGGCTCTAAAACTTAAGTCTATTAAAAAAGATGTGAATTCAATGGCCAAGTTTTAATAAACTTAGAGATTTACTGCTTCATCAAGGACTTTCTTAAGTGAAAGTGGCACAGTGGTGAAGAACATAATTCCTAGTGTTCGAGTTAGTTGGACAATTAAGTAGTCAGGGCCAGGGTCCCCAACAAGAAAACAGGGAGCTGGGACAGCTAAGACAAAACTGCACCAGCATCCTGTTTTACAGCTTAGACAAGACCACAATAGCATCCTGTCTAGTAGCCTCTGCAGAAGTGACTTTTGCAAAACATCCTGAAACAAAACACTGAAACATAAAATATTTGTCACTATCACAAATTGAGGCAGTTAGTCTCCAAATGTCAGCCCAAAGGACCTAACCTGATAGGTAGATGGGAGCATGATCAAAGCCCCGACTGGCACACCTTAGCAGCCAATCCACAGGGGACCCACACTCCGGATGCTCAAGATAGTTCTGCAAAAGAGCTTACAAAAACCCCTAGATTTGAACGTCAAGATGGCAACCATCTCGGGTCCCCTCCCTGTTTGGGAGCTTTGTACTATTGCTCAATAAACTTTGCCTTGCTACCCACCACTCTTTGGTCTTCATCTTCATTCTTCAAAGCACCATAACCAAGAACCTCGAGCGGTAAGGGAAAAAATTCCTGTAACATTAGTACAGGTGGGTGCCACTTTTCTTCTTGTTTGAAAGTTTATTTACTTAGGGACGCCTGGGTGGCTCAGTCGGTTGAGCGTCTGCCTTCGGCTCAGGTCATGATCCCAGGGTCCTGGGATCGAGCCCCGCAGCAGGCTCCCTGCTCCGCGGGAGGCCTCCTTCTCCCTCTCCCACTTCCCCTGCTGTGTTCCCTCTTTCACTGTGTCTCTCTCTGTCAAATAAATAAATTTTTAAAAATCTAAAAAAAAAAAAAAGTTTATTTATTTAAGTAATCTCTACACCCAACATGGGGCTCAAACTCACAACCCCAAGATCAAGAGCCACATACTCCTCCAACAGAACTAGCCAGGTGCCCCCATTGCCACTTTCTGGATTCACGCTAAGGGCCACCCTTGTTTTGGCATTATCAGTGCAAATGTCAACATAGTGAAAAAGGCAAATGACATCTCAGTATTATGAAAATAACCATGAGCCCTCTGAAAGGGTCACCAGAATATACTTCAACAACTGCTGCCTTATTCATTTTTCTATGGGTTGTCTAGTTTTTTCTTACTGATTTAAGAAGTCTTTGGGCGCCTGGGTGGCTCAGTCATTAAGCATCTGCCTTCGGCTCAGGTCATGATCCCAGGGTCCTGGGATCAAGCCCCACATCGGGCTCCCTGCTCTGCGGGAAGCCTGCTTCTCCCTCTCCCACTCCCCCTGCTTGTGTTCCTGCTCTCGCTATGTCTCTCTCTGTCAAATAAATAAATAAAATCTTTAAAAAAAAAAATTGTGACTCGGTATTTCATGAAGGGGTCTCCTGCCAGATGCTGCCTGATCTGACTCTGTTCTCACCTTCACTCCATCCTCGGTCCCTTTCCTCCTGATCTCTCTGCCATGGGAACCAGCAGTGGAGTAAGGCTCAGGGAGGAGCTAACAAGTGTTTGTTTCACATATTCATTAACATTATTTTTTTTAAAGTTGGAAGTTTAATAGATTGTTTCTTAAAATGTCACCACATCAGAAGGGTTGCATCAAAATGCCAGCTGAAAAAGACAGTGTCATCGAAGCTATAGGAAAGGAATGTTTTCAAAACTCTGGGTGGTCAACAGCATCCTGTGCTGACGTGTACATTAGATTTGGCCCCAAAACAATGATTGGTGACCTTGGCGAGAGCTCTCAGTAGAATGGTGGGAACAGAAGCCAGGTCTCATGAGAGACTACAGACTATGAGAAACAAACTGAGGGTTTCAGAGAGGAGGGGTGTGGGGGGATGGGTTAGCCTGGTGATGGGTATTAAAGAGGGCACATACTGCATGGAGCACTGGGTGTTATACGCAAACAATGAATCATGGAACACTACATCAAAAACTAATGATGTAATGTATGGTGATTAACATAACATAATAAAATAAAATTTAAAATAAATAAATAAATAAAAAGAAGCCAGGTCTCAGCGGTTTGAATAGTGACAGGAAGGGGAAAGGTAAGTAAAGGATGTGAGTGTGGACAAATCCTTTAAGAAGTCTTGTCGTAAAGGAGAAATGAAATCAGGGGTGGGAACTGCAGGGGGGTGCATTGTTGAGCAAGAGTCTCCTTAAAATAGGAGAAACTCGGTGAGTGTTTATATCCTTGCTTAGAAGCCAAATCCACACCCCACCTCTGAACAACAGGAGCACTAGGGCCCCAAGTCTGTTTGTTTTGTTGAACCCAGACTTGGTTCCTCTGAAGACCCCAAAGCAGATTTTATACCCAGTGAGAAGGGGGGCCCTCCATCAAAGTAAGGTTGGATCCCATTAAACCAAACTGAACAAGCAGTGATACATCCCTAGAACCATTGCCCGTAGGGCTATCCAAGGTGGGTATGTTGGGGAGAGCCTGCTGTATGGAGACAGGCTCTATGAAGGTAGAACCGGGGCAGGGTAAGCCTGGAGACACTGTTGCCTCAATCTCTCCCAAGATGACCAGCCACCTGGGGCTTCCCCAGCCACTTGGCTGCTTCCTGCTGAAAAGAGCAGGGATTGGGAGAGGAACTGCCACCTAGCACCTTTGGACAATTGCCATGGCAACCACAGGCCAGGTATTTTATTTCGGTCATTGCCTGGGAGTGGTCCTCCCACATATCCTGTTTTCCAATGTTATGAGCTCATTATTGTACAGCTCTCCCCCTCCCCACTGTGTTGATCTTCCACAACCAGGTTCTTTGTCTAGTGTCTTTCTCTGATGCCTGGACAAATTTGCTCTGAGGTGTCTGAAGTATGAGACTTTTTATGCAAGTGCACAACAATCTGAAACTGAAACTGATCCAGAGAGGGAGAGTGCTGGCAGGATAGAAGGGCAGTGGAGGCTGAGCAGAAGCAGGCCAAGAAAATGTGCCTCTCCTGCTCCCAGCTCCAGAGCATCTCCCTCCCCTGCACAAGGGAGCCCAGGATGCTGCAGGGGACATGGTTGACACCTGGACCACACTAACACAGGACCCAGTGAGCTTCACAAGACAGACTGGGCACAGGCATCATTCTCCTCCACCCCAACCGCAGCATAGCCCTTACCTGGAAGAATGACAAGCCCCTTGCTGCCCCAAAAAGAAAAGATAGGCACAGAGTCAAGAAGGAGGAGAAAGAAGGACCATGGTATGTAGACGAGGACTCCTGGGCTCTGGCTTGGTGCAGTGGTTCTCAGCCAGCCACATGCTAGAATTAACGGTGGAGCTTATAAAAAAAGACAAGTGACTGGGCCCCACCCTAATAGATTTAGTCAAACTGGGGTGCAGTCAGGTCATCAGGTTTTTTTCTGAAGTACTTCATGGGTGGAGAACCACTAAGCTGCTCGCCTAAGTGCCTAGGCACAGAGCCCCAGCTGCAGCTCCTGGTCTCCTGGTTTCCTAGTCGTGTGACCTTGGGCTCATTTGTTACTCAACATCTCTGAGCTTCCATTTCCTCCACAGTAAAACATATCTACCTAAGGGAGCGGTGGGGAGGGCCGAGTGGGTAATGCATGTCCAGCGTGAGGCACTGTGCCTAACACAGAGTTAAGTGTTCAGAATGTTACTCTCCTTGTTGACACAGCGGTTGTTACTGCTCTAGGACCCCGATTTTCAGTTATCTGAGGAAGAAAGTGCCACGTCTTGTGACAAGGGGCAGAGACCTGTCCTTTTCTCAGGGGGAATTGAGGGGAGTCAGGCAGAGCCAGGGCCAAGGACTTGTTCTAGTTCAGTGCTGTCCACTCTGAGAGGATACAAATGTTTCTCCATCTGTGCTGACAAGATGGCAGCCAATAGCCACATGGGACTACGGCGCACTTGAAATGTGGCCAGTGTGAATGAGGGACTGAACTTTGCATCTTATTTAATTTTTATTAATTTGAAGGGCAATAGCCACACATGGCTGGTAGCTATAGTACTGGACAATGTAGCTCTTGGCATGCAGGTGTGTTGAGGCTGAGAGCAAGACAAATACATAAAAGTAGCTCTTCTATCTCACTTGAGCTTCAAAAAGTCCCACAAAGGAGATATGACAGGCATTGATAGGCTCATTCTATAGATTAGGAAACTAAGTTAAAACACCTGGCACAGATTTTGAAGAGCATTAGAGGCAGAGCCCAGACCAGACCGGACCAGACCAGAGGGAGGTGGATTTCGGGACTGCAAATCTATCTTCACCTGTTGGGAGAAGCCTTCCCTCCGTGGGAGCATCTCACACTGGCCCTCCAGCTCCTCCTGAGGTCTCAGGCAGGCACTCTCCCCGGCACCTCGCGGCCTCCCTCGCTGCCTCGTGTCACTCACCTGGAAGAGCTCCTGAACCTGCGCATCCACCCACTGCTCCATGTCCAGCCAGCGCTGCAGCTGTCCCCGGTCGTACTTCACCGTCAGCCGGCTGGGTCTCCGGGACCTGGCTACTTTGGAGGGGTCGGAGTGGGGCTTTGACTCTGAGTCTATGGATGACGTCCTCATCCTCCCAGAAGTCCAGTGGACCTTCTTACTTGGGTTCTCCCTGTCAGGGTTGGGAGACATGCAGGAAGTAGGGCTTGAAGACAGCATGGAAGGCTTGGTGTGAGCAAGGACCTGGGGAAAACTGCCAGTCAGAGAAAGGGCGCCAGGGAAGTGAGGAGCCGAACAGAGGGAGAGGCCAGCAGGGAAGAAAGGAAGGGGGAGAGGGGCAGGGCCAAGGCTCCGGGAGGGGTGGAGGATCAAAGATCAACAGGATTTTCTCTGGTGCTGGGAATGCCAATCTCCAGGCTCCTTCCTGCCAGTGCGTGGCACTCCCGAGCTGTGCCCCAGCCCTCCTTTTTGCAGCTGCTGGAGCTCAAAGTGATATAAACTTCAGATAAGCAAAGGTTAAGATCGTGCCACGCCTTGGGAGGAAGAAGGGATGCTCAGGTCCTGAGGGGTGCAGGGCTCTGATCGGTGCTCTATGGCCAGTTGTGGAACAGGACTGGAGTCACCCTCACCTGAGAGCCCTCGGCATCCCATCTTCCTGGGACTAGATCCACCTGGGCCCTGAGGAACTGGAGTCAGATGGATCCTGCAGGAGCAGAGTCCCAAGCAGGTAGGAGCTCCTGCTCAGAGTGGGGCACTGGCGGGGGCAGAGTCTCACCAAGGATAGAGGAATGGTTATCTCTGGCCCTCGTCGGGTCAGTACCCTCTTGGGTCTGGGTGTGTCTGAATGTGAGCTGCCTTATGCATATGTGAGGGAAGAGGTGCTCCTCTGTCAGCCTGGCCCTGTGCTTGCAAAGGTAAATTCATCAAGCTCATCTCCCGTGCCCGGTCCCCAGAGGCAACTGCTTGGGAAGCCATGTTTATCATCACATGACCCTCCCCTGACTCAGCTCCTTCCTGACACAGAGGAAACACACAGACCTAACTTTTTACCCAGGTGACAAGACTAATAGTTCTAAACATACAGTATTTGCATTCTAAAGGAAGCGTATGTTTCTTTGTTTAGTCTTTTGTAACAGAAATGTCCTTTTTAAAAAAGATTTATTTATTTTAAGATTTTATTTATTTATTCGAGAGAGAGAATGAGAGAGAGCACATGAGAGGGGGGAGGGTCAGAAGGAGAAGCAGACTCCCTGCTCAGCAGGGAGCCCGATGTGGGACTCGATCCCGGGACTCCAGGGTCATGACCTGAGCCGAAGGCAGTCGCTTAATCAACTGAGCCACCCAGGTGCCCGATTTATTTATTTTGAGAGAGAGAGAGAAAGCAGGAGGGGCAGAGGGAAAGGGAGCGAAAAGCCCAAGCAGACTCCCTGCTGAGTATGGAGCCTGACTCGGGGCTCGATCCCATGACCCTGACATCATCACTCAAGTTGAAATCAACAATCAAACGCTCAACTGACTACACCACCCAGGCACCCTGTAACAAAAATTTCTAAACTTTTTAGAAGAGTTCCAGAACACTGTATTTTTTAAAAAATAAGGACAAACAAATGAAAAATGAAAGTTTCTCTCCCCAGCTCCACTCTCCAGAAGCAACCGCACCAACAGCTTCTGTTTTTAATTCTCTTATAAGCACCATTTATCCCTTTGTGTAATATCATATATTTGTCCATTCTAGACAGTATCTCTGGTCTCTTCAATATGAAGAATGGGAAACTTTGTCATCCCCTTTTACTTTCTACATTCCAATTTTTGTTTATAAATTTCTTTTTAGGTCTTGCAGTAGTTGCTTCTAAAATGTTGAGTTTCGGGGCGCCTGGGTGGCTCAGTCGTTAAGCGTCCGCCTTCGGCTCAGGTCATGATCCCAGGGTCCTGGGATCAAGCCCCGCATCGGGCTCCCTGCTCGGCGGGAAGCCTGCTTCTCCCTCTCCCACTCCCCCTGCTTGTGTTCCCTCTCTAGCTGTCTCTCTGTCAAATAAATAAATAAAATCTTTAAAAAATTAAAATAAAATATAATAAATAATAAAATGTTGAGTTTCAGGGCACCTGGGTGGCTCAGTCGGTTAAGGGTCTGCCTTCAGCTCAGGTCATGGTTCTGGGGTCCTGGGAATGAGCCCCACGTCGGGCTCCCAGCTCAGTGGGGAGCCTGCTTCTCCCTCTTCCCTCTGCTTGTGCTATTTCTCTCTCAAATAAAATAAAATCTTTAAAAATAAAATATTGAGTTTCTGGTTCCAATGTATTGACTAAAACCATCATATACTGACTCCTGAAAGAGAGCTTTAGATAATAGCCAACAGATGAGTCTTTTTTTTTTTTTTAAGATTTTATTTATTTATTTGACATAGACACAGCAAGAGAGGGAACACAAGCAGAGGGAGTGTGAGAGGGTGAAGCAGGCTTTCCACTGAGCAGGGAGACCCATGGGGGGCTTGATCCCAGGACCCTGAGATCATGACCTGAGCCGAAGGCAGACACTTAACAACTGAGCCACCCAGGCGCCCCCAGATGAGTCTTTTCCAAGATTGATTTATTTATTTGAGAGAGAGGGCGCACACTGTGAGGTCATGACCTGAGCCGAAATCAAGAGTCAGACGCTTAACTGAGCCACTCAGCCGCCTCCAATAGATGAGTCTTTAATGATGAAAAACTTTGGGGCTCTAAGTTGATAGAGTGGGGGAGATGGTTGAGGGCTGCACATCAGGAAAGTAGCCTGGAGAAGCCCAGACTTTGGAGGAAGACTGACAGTTCTGAGTTCAAACTCAGCTTTTTGCCCTGCATTGGTTTTATAACCTTCACATTCACAACCTCTCTGAGGCCATTTTCTCATCTGCAACATAGGGCTTTGGGGGAGGATTAAATGAGTTGTTATATGTAAACATGATGTCCGAAACATGGAGCCATCCATTCCCTTTCTTTCTTTGCCTCCTCACTCTCCGCCTTCCTGGTAAGACTCTGTCTGCCAAAGGCTTGCTGAGGGATTTCTCTGCAGTGGTTTCCTTCCTGGACCTCTTTGGAAGAGGGTAGAAATGAGCAGCGGGAGGCCTCTAAAATGCAGCCCATAGACTCAGCTGTTACTCTGATGACCTGTTACACTCTGGGATGGGCAGACATCATTATGATCGTTCTCTCCATCTTCTGTTTCCTGTCTTGTGAGGAGTTTGGGAGCCCTTCCAGGAAAAGGAACCAGATCAGAAGACTCAATGGGTTTTATTCATTCATTAACGCATTCACTTAATAACAAAGATTTTATAAGCTCCTCTACTAGGCCAAACATTATGCTCAGTCCTGGGGATTGGTGATCCAAAAGAAATTGTCCCCGTCTGCATGGAACTTATAGTCGAGTATAAAAATGAACAAATGTTAATCACTAATCAAATAAATGTAAAGCTGCAACTGTATTTAGTGATCTGGAAAAAAAATAAAGGCAAAACATGCTATAAGATTGTCTACCGAGGGGGCGCCTGGGTGGCTCAGTTGGTTGGGCGACTTGCCTTCGGCTCAGGTCATGATCCTGGAGACCCAGGATCGAGTCCCACATCGGGCTCCCTGCTCGGCGGGGAGTCTGCTTCTCCCTCTGACCCTCCCCCCTCTCATGCTCTCTCTCTCATTCTCTCTCAAATAAATAAATAAAATCTTTAAAAAGAAAAAATAAGATTGTCTACCGAGGATGTGACCTAGCAAGTGGTAACAGTTTGAACTGAGTTCTGAAGGATGAATAGGAGTAAACTAGGCACAGGGACCAGCAGGAGTGGATCTGGCAGAAGTCAGAGCAAATGCAAAGGCCCTGTGGCAGGAGGGAGATGTTGAATACAAGGACTAAAATGTCAATGGGGCTAGAACAGAGAGAGGAGGGAGGGGAAACACAGTCATGAGGCAGAAGGGGTAGAGGTATCTACACAGGGCCCTGTGATCCACATTAAGGAATTTTGTCTCTATCCTAAGCACATTGGGAGTCACAGCAAAATCTTAAGCAACAGTGGTGGGATAGGCCAATATGTTCAGATTTAAATTTTCAAAAGATCACCCTGCCTGTTAAATAGAGAACTGGAGGATACAGAAAGTCTGAAGGAGATCAGTTAGGAGACCACTGCTGTAGGGCTTGACTGGGGGAGGTAGAATTGTCAGTAGTGAGAAGAGGACAGTGGAGAGCTACTTAGGGGTACTATTTAATAGGACTTGGTGATGGACTGGGGATACAACAACATAGGCAAACTTCATAGACACCCACACAGGGACACAGGTTCACGCATGGAGACTTTGTGAGCCTGTTTCCTCATCTCTAAACTGGAGGTTGGGGAGATTTTGCAAGAGCATGCAGAATGGCCCCCATGAAGCTCAATGGCACACAAATGAGTTATGCCCATTATGTATGTGTAAGGCTCTTTATTAACATTCTTCCATTTCTGCATTCACACACGTCTCACTGGCCTACGCGTGTCACCATTCATCAATCAGTTTGCCCAAGATAAGGGAATCATGCCCCAAGATAACATGGAAAGAAAAAAGCACCAAGACCGCAGGGCCACATCAGGGTGGGCAGACAAAGAGGGTGCCGGCCTGGGCAGAGGCTAGGGTGTCTGCCCTGCTCCCCTGGCCTGCCCTAGGTCCAGTGGTGGGATAAAATAGGCCACAGGCAGACACCATCAGAACTAGGCTGTTCTTAAATGCCTCTTCTTCGGGGCGCCTGGGTGGCTCAGTCAGTTATGCAGCTGCCTTCGGCTCAGGTCATGATTCCAGGGTTCTGGGATTGAGCCCCATGTCATTCTCCCTGCTCAGCGGGGAGTCTGCTTCTCCCTCTCCCTCTGCCTGCTGCTTCCCCTGCTTGTGCTCCCTCTCTCTCTCTCCCAGGTGCCCTCTAGTCTTTTTTCTATGCATATATAACATAATTGAGAAGATGCTAATATACAATATATAATTATTTGGGAAACTTTAAAAACTATTATTATTCAAGAAATAAGTTTAAAGAAGACATGTTTGTTGTAGAAAATTTTAAAATATAGATAAAAGTATAAATGATCTGTTTGGTGTATTTATTTTCCATTTTTCATAGAGCTTTGCTTGTTTTGGATTTTCATGAAATTAGATCATTTTGTAACATATGCATGCTGTTTTATAATTTAATATCTTTTGAATACTTTTTGTAGGAGCGCCTGGGAGGCTCAGTTGGTTAAGCGTCTGCCTTCAGCTTGGGTCATGATCCTGGGGTCCTGGGATGGAGTCCCACATCCGACTCCCTGCTCAGCAGGGAGTCTGCTTCGCCTGCTCCCTCTGCTACTTCTCTTTCTCTCTGTCAGATAAATTAAAAAAAAATTTTTTTTTAAATGAATACTTTTAGTACCATTAAGTAGTTTTGTACATATCTTTTTTTTTTTAAGATTTATTTATTTGAGGGGCGCCTGGGTGGCTCAGTCGTTAAGTGTCTGCCTTCAGCTCAGGTCATGATCCCAGGGTTCTGCGATTGAGCCCTACATCGGGCTCCCTGCTCCGTGGGGAAGCCTGCTTCTCCCTCTCCCACTCCTCCTCTGCTTGTGTTCCCTCTCTCGCTGTCTCTCTCTCTGTCAAATAAATAAAATCTTAAAAAAAAGAGATTTATTTATTTGAGAGAGAGAATGAGTGCGCTTATGTAATCAATAGACGCCAGAGGGAGAGGGAGAGAAACTCAAGCAGACTCCCCACTAAGCATGGAGCCTGATGTGGGGCTCGATCCCACCACGATAAGATCATGACCTGAGCCAAAATCAAGAGTCCTATGCTTAAGGGACTGAGCCATCCAGGTGCCTCCCATACATACCTATTTTTAACACTGCAGAGTTTTTTTAAAATTTCAACCATGATTCAGAGTAAGGAATTCATTTAATATCACAATGCATACACATACAAATATGAAACAAAAATTTCTTATGAAGCAAAACTTACCTTTCCTCTGATATTTTCAAATCGATTTCATTTTATTTTTTTCAAATGCTGACAGCAAGTCACTTTGTTTTTAAGATTCACTAATGGATTCCAACCTGTTCTATTAGCAGCAATTCCATGATATAGTTACTCAATCCTTTATTATTAGATATATGGACTGCTACCAATTTTTTGCCTTATAAATAGTGCTGGTTTTTTTTTTTTAAGATTTTATTTATTTTTCAGAGAGAGTGCACAGCAGGGGGAGCGGCAGACAGAGGAAGAAGCAGGCTTCCCACTGAGCAGGGAGCCCGATGCGGGGCTCGATCCCAGGACTCTGGGATCATGACCTGAGCCGAAGGCAGATGCTTAACCAACTGAGCCACCCAGGCATCCCTAAATGTGCTGTTTTGAACATCCCTGTAACTGTTCCTTTGTTAGAATTCCATGATTTTTTTTCCCCCTTAAGAGAAATTTCTAGAGGTGGAATGACAAGGACAAAGGATGTGTAAAATTTTAGGGGAGTTTAATATTTATGGTCATATTAGCTCCTTGAAAAGTTGTACCAAATAAACTGTTTATAGTTTGATATCCTAATTTTTTCAGTTAATGAATATGTTAGTTATGTATCGCTGCATAACAAATTATCCCCAAATTTTGCAGCTTACAACAATAAGTATTTACTCTGTCACTGTTGTAATAGGTGGCTTAGCTGGCTCCCCTGGGTCAGGGATTCTCAGAAGGCTGCAAGTCAGGTGCTGGCCAGGGCCGTTGGTCAGAGACATCAGTTCCTTGCTACAAGGACCTCTCTAGAGAACTAGTCACCACATGACAGCTAGCTTGCGCTAGAGCCAGGGCACTGAGAGGAGGATGGTAGGCAAGCAAGGTGGAAGTCACAGTCTTTTTGTAGTCTAATCTAGGAAGTGACATCCCATGACTTTTGCTGTATTCTACTTACCAGAAGCCAGTCTCTAGGACCAGCCACACTCAAGGGGAGGGGATTACACAAAGGCATGAATATCAGCGGGTCTGGACCACTGCTGGCCATTTAGAGGCCACCTACCATACTGGAATATTGTGTGAGCATTTCTGACACTAGTAGAATTCTTTAAAAATGCCCCTTTTAGGGGCGCCTGGGTGGCTCAGTCGTTAAGCGTCTGCCTTCGGCTCAGGTCATGATCCCAGGGTTCTGGGATCAAGTTCCGCATCAGGCTCCTTGCTCGGCGGGGAGCCTGCTTCTCCCTCTCCCACTCACCCTGCTTGTGTTCCCTCTCTCGCTGTCTCTCTCTCTATCAAATAAATAAATAAAATCTTAAAAAAAAAAATGCCCCGGGTGCCTGGGTGGCTCAGTTGGTTAAGCGACTGCCTTCAGCTCGGGTCATGATCCTGGAGTCCCAGAATCGAGTCCCGCATTGGGCTCCCTGCTCAGCAGGGAGTCTGCTTCTCCCTCTGACCCTCCCCCCTCTCATGCTCTCTCTCTATCTCATTCTCTCTCTCAAATAAATAAATAAAATCTTTAAAAAAAATGCCCCTTTTAGGCATCATCCGAGAGAACCTGTCTCCTTTAAATAAAGATTTAAAAATGGAAAATAAAAACACCAATGATAGCAGCCTCACCTTGAAAAGTATTACATTACTTTCCCCAAAATTCCTTATGAAAAATTGTTGGTTCTCCATTATCAAGAAAATTCATGGGCTTTGACTTAGATCATTAAAACTGAAATTTATTTAGGGGCGCCTGAATGGCTCAGGAGGTTAAGCGTCCAACTCCTGGTTTCAGCTCAGGTCATGACCTCAGGGTCCTGGGATCCAGCCACACATCAGGCTCTGTGCTCAGTGGGGAGTCGGCTTGAGGAGTCTCTCTTTCCCTCGGCCCCTCCCTCCACTCACGGGTGTGCTCTCTGTCTCTCTCAAATAAATAAATAAATCTTAAAACAAACAAACAAACTGAGGGGTGCTTGGGTGGCTCAGTCGGTTAAGCGGCTGCCTTCAGCTCAGATCATGATCTCGGGGTCCTGGGATGGAGCCCCACATGGGCACCCTGCTCAGCGGGGAGTCTGCTTCTCCCTCTCCCTCTGCCCCGCTTGTGCACGCTCTCTCTCTCAAATAAATAAATAAAATCTTTTTTAAAAACCTGAAATTTATTTATAAAATGTATTGTTTATGATTATTAAATAATTAAAACTAAAATTTAGTCTGTAAATAGATTATCCCTCTATTTCAGTTATTATTGCCACATAGCAAACCACCCAAAAATGTAAAGGTGTAAAACAAACACAGCCATTTAATTCATTCACCATTCTGCATCTTGGGCGGGGCTTGGCAGGTGCAGCTGGTCTCTGCCAGCCAGCTCAACTGGCGCTAAGGATAGAAGATGGCTTCACACGGCTACTCAGCTGGGGTGGCTGGGAGAGAGCTGCACTCCTCTCTCCCCCTTCAAGTCTCCCATCGTCCAGGGGCTTGATCTCTTCAGGTGGCCTTTCTCTCCTGCAGGGGAGTCAAGCTTCTTTAGATCACAGCTGGCTCTAAGAGGGAAAAATGCAAGCCATATGGTTAGGGCCTCGAAGGCACAGGGCACCACTTCTGCATGTTCTGTTGGTTGTAGCAAGTTACAGATTCAAAGGGAAGGGAAGATAGATGCCACCTCTTGGTGGGAGAAGCAGGGTGCACACACAGGAAGGTGAGGTATGGTCTTGGCCATCTTTGTAGACAACCCACCACATCGACTTATAGAAACCACCAGATCACCATCTGAGACAAGGCACTCAGTGTTCCTTTTCTAGCAGTGGTGTTAAGGACTGAATATTTTCACCAAAGCACCCAATCCTAAGAGCAATAGTTGGTACTGGTGATATGGCAAATGAGAATGAAGCCTGTAGCATAAACCCAGGCCTACTCTTGCCCAAGCTCACAGAGGGAGGGTGAGCCACATGGTCTAACAAAAGAGTTAACTCACCCAGACAGCTCCTCTTGGGCCTGCAATAAGCAATTAGAAAACTGTATCATCTGGAAATGCTTTGCAGGAAGGCAGGGCAGAATCATGTAAAGGGCCCAAGATTGGCAGTCAAGAGGCCTGAAGTCTGAGGTGACCTCTGCCACACACTATCTCCGTGTCCCTGAACAAATCAGGGAAAGTCTGATCAGGAACCATTACCAGGGAAGACTGTCAGGAGCTGGCTGGTTGTTTGCAGGGAAGGCCCAAGGAAAGGCAGGGGGCACAGGTAACTCCAAAGTGGCAGGGGCAGTGAGACCAGGTGAGAATGTGGTGAGAGGAATGATTTGCGGCTAAATGTGATGAATGTGGAGGTTGTCATGATATAATTCCCGTCTTCATTATGGAAGCATTCCATGCTCACTAAAGGGAACTTGAAAAACCACTTAAAAACTAGAAAGAAGAAAATGTTACCCCATATTCCCACCATTCAAATGCCATCACTTTCACCACTTGGGTGCGCTGTCTTAGCCTTTTTTCCTCTCATGTGTAGTTTTTCTTTTCAAAATGTAGGAAGCAGCATAAGGTAGTGGGAAAAGTGTAGTTTTTGATGTCAGAGAGACTTGGAATAAAATTCTGGCTCTGTTACTTTTTTCGCGTATCATTTATTGGGCACTCCTGGTATCAAAGTTTAATCTGTATGAACTCATTTAAGCCTCATAATAACCTATGAGTCCCCACATTGTACACAAGGAAACCAAGGCACAGAGGGGCTAAATAACTTGCCAAAGGCCACACAGAGAGTAAGTGGCAGATGATAATTAAACCCAGGAGCCTGAGTCTAAAGCCCACATACTCTCCCCTATCCAGCCTTGCCTCCCACTCTTTACTCTGTGACTTGGACGGAGCTAGGGAACTTCTCTGCAAAGTGGAAACTATTCTCAGAGTTGTGAGCATTAGCAATCATCTCTGTCAAGTGTGCTGGTTAGTGTCTTAAGGTGGTTGCTCACCACTTGAAAATGAGTTTTTTGCTTCAGGCAAGTTAAATCTGTGGTGAGGGTGGAAGGTCCAGCTGAAGTCAGAGTTGCAAGTGCAGGAAAGGCCAGGGTTTAGGCACTAAAGCAATGGAATTGGCCTGCCTAGATGCCAATCCTCACTCTGCCACCTGCCACGTTACCTGTCAGAACCTGTCTGTTCATCTGTATATTGGGGATAAAAATACTACCTGCTCTCTTGGTTTGAGTATATGGGGTAATGGGAAGTGCTTAGGAACCTAAGGGCTTGGGCATTGTCAGTGCTTGATAAATATAGGTTTTTTTTAACGGTGTGGATGGATGTAATGATCAATCTATGGTTATGTAATGTTACCATAAGGTAATAGTCTCCTGTGTTAGGATTCTTGTGTGTATAAGGTATTGGGGGAGGCAGAAATCAACTCAAAACAAAACCCTTTCTTCCTAGTAACTGCACAATCATTTGCTTCATTCCTGGCATAACATCCTTGCCCTATGTCCACGGTGCTGGGGGCAGTGGAAGAAAAGCAGAGAATCCAGAGAAGGGGACAGACCCCAGATTCCCACCCCAACACCCATAATGTAGGCAGCTGGGGGATGTTGCAGTTCAGCCAGGAAAATGATCAAAGGGTTGGCTACAAGACCTAGTAGGTAAAGCTACTCTAGATGAGAAATTAGGAAGAACGTTCCACTGGGCGGGGTTTGTTTAGTCACTGTGAAAAGGTGTGCAATCTCTTTTTTAGGAGAGCATTAATAGGACCAATCTTGCTCTGTAGGGTCTATTAAGAGGAGTTCTTGGGGCGCCTGGGTGGCTCAGTCATTAGGCGTCTGCCTTTGGCTCAGGTCATGATCCCAGGGTGCTGGGATCGAGCCCGGCATCGGGCTCCCTGCTCCGCGGGAAGCCTGCTTCTCCCTCTCCCACTCCCCCTGCTTGTGTTCCCTCTCTCGCTGTCTGTCTCTCTGTCAAATAAATAAAATAAAATCTTAAAAAAAAAGGGGGGGGGGCGCCTGGGTGGCTCAGTCGTTAAGGGCCTGCCTTCGGCTCGGGTCATGGTCCCGGGGTCCTGGGATCAAGCCCCGCATGGGGCTCCCTGCTCTGTGGGAGCCTGCTTCTCCTCCAGCTCTCCTGTGCTTGTGTTCCCTCTCTCGCTATCTCTCTCTGTCGAATAAATAAGTAAAATAAAATCTTAAAAAAAAAAAAAAAAAGCAGTTCTTCACTCTCGGCTTCAAGGAGCTCACCGTTCTGTGAAGGTCATTATCTCAACTACTTTGATGAGCTGGAACCTCTAGCTTCCAAGGATGGCATTCTACTGGAAGAGGTGGCTAGCTCTTGACCAGGGGCACCCTCTTCGTGGGAGAGAAGAGGGA
This sequence comes from Mirounga angustirostris, assembly GCF_029215605.1. NCBI lineage: Eukaryota > Metazoa > Chordata > Mammalia > Carnivora > Phocidae > Mirounga > Mirounga angustirostris. The sequence continues at coordinate 62,482,877 of NW_026991717.1, read as the reverse complement.
ACCTGTGCTCCAGGGGACGAGGTAGCAGACCAGCAAGCTAACAGGGACTCAGCTCCGACAGAGACCCGAATGTAAGCCTTGGTACAAGATACGGAAGGGCCTCAAACGCAATGGAACCACTGTAGGACCCGCAGGGAAGCGTGGAAGAGGGAACCGCCTCAGTTGCTCACTCTGGCAGAAAGGAGGGCTTCCCGGAGCTGGCAAGGGCGGTGACGCTGGAGCAGGCATCCCGGATTCCAGTTATCAAAGGTGCAGCCCCACAGCTTCCGGGGATCTCTTCCCGCCACGAGACGGAAAAGATTTCCCCGAGGGCTGACGACGCCCGCGAGATCATTTGCAAAGGGCTTTCCTTCTCCCCCCGCCCCCAGCCCCTTCACCCCGCCTCAGGCCTGACGCTAGGAATGATGGCCCCGACCTGAAAGGGAGGCCGGAGGCAGCCGCCCCGGAGCTCCCGACCCTCGAGGGGACGACTTGGCTGCTGCGTCCCGGCCGTGTCCGGGCCTCCGGGGATCAGGCTGCACTTCCGGGGCGCGGGACCCCGCCGCGAGGCTGGACTCCGCGGGGTCGGCATAGGGCAGCGCGGAGGGGCGCCGCTCGGAGCCCCTGCGGGCAGCAGCCGGCGCGGGAGAGGTCGGGGGCCGCGGCCGTTCTGCGGAGCTCTGCAGGGCAGGGCTGGCGGCGGCGCACCGGGCGTGGGCGGGGCCGGCGGTGTTAGGGTTAATGTCCGCCCCGCCCCGGCCGCACTGACTCAGTTTCACCAGAAACCTGAGGAGGAGGTGGCCGAGCCCCAGCGTACCCTGCACCGGGGCGGAAGCGGCGGCCGCAGCCGCGCAGGAAGCCGGGACCGGAACCTCGGCAGGCTCGGCCCCACCCCACTCACCTGAGCAGGTAACCCGGGCTCCGGAGCGCGAGGCGGGGACGGAGCGGCCTCGGAGCATGTTTGGCCCTTTGTCCGGCGCTGCCGCGAGTGTCCGGGTACGGGAGCTCCTTAGCCGTCCATCTGGCCGTCCGTCCGGCGGCCGGCTCACCGGAGCGTGCGTGGGAGGGCTGGGCGCGCGTACCCCTCCTCGCTCCCCGCGCGCCGGGTGCTCCCCAGCCAGCCCCTCGACTTACTCCTGGCTGGCCCGCCTCCCTCGAAGTGTCCGGCTGATCCGGTGTGTCTCCTCCCCCATCCCCTCCCCTCTTTCAGATCGCTAGCACCCTCGGAGCCCAGAGGCCCGCGCAGTGAAGGTGACCCCCGTGGGGAGAAGGGCGACGGCCCCGGGGAGGATGATGGCCTGCGCCCGCCTCTCCCAAGCCCACGTCCCAGCAGTCGCCGTGTGGCTCCTGTGCGCGCTCGATCTCCTGGGCACCGAGGCTGGGCCGCCGCCCGCGCCCCCCGGCCTGCCCCCGGGAGGCCCCTGCCTGGACCGCTTTACCGCCGGGGTGCCTGCCTTCGTGCTCGATACCGAGGCCTCGGTCAGCAACGGGGCCACCTTCCTGGGCTCCCCCACCGTGCGCCGCGGCTGGGACTGCGTGCGCGCCTGCTGCACCACCCAGAACTGCAACCTGGCGTTGGTGGAGTTGAAGCCCGACGGCGGGGAGGACGCCATTGCCGCCTGCTTCCTAATGAACTGCCTCTACGAGCAGAACTTCGTGTGCAAGTTCGCGCCCAGGGAGGGCTTCATCAACTACCTCAAGCGGGAGGTTTACCACTCCTACCGCGAGCTGCGGACCCAGGGCTTTGGCGGTAAGGACGAGGGGAACGGGTGGGATGGATTTGGGGAGACTCAGCAAGGGGGCTGGTTATGAAGTCTTGGGGGAGGCGAGCATCAGAAAGCAGTAAGGCGGACTGTCTCTTTGTGCCCCGACTCCTCCTTAGAAGTAGGCTGTATGAACAGTGAACAAAGGGCAGGCTGCGTGAGTGGGGAGGGGTAACATTCTAGAGCCCAGACTCTGGGTCCGGAATTCAGGATGTTGAATGGGCTGGTGCTTTGGGATATGTGTTTGGGAGAGAGGAGGCAGCTCCTCGCGATTCCTGATTGCTGACCCTAATATGCGAAGTCAGGGAGTGAGTTGTCTGGAGGCCTCAGGGTGACAAGCTAAGCACCCCTGGCCAAGCACTGTTCTAGGCACCTTGAGGCCCCGGCAAGTGAGCCTGGGGTAGGATAGTCTGCTCCCTTACTGCCGGGCTGGGATTGGTTAGCATCTGTCTGCACCCCCTGTTCCCACCTGTTGGCCTTTTGGTGGTCTGGGGAAAAGCGCCAGACCCCAGATGCTAAAGGACAAGCCCAGTCGGGTTGACCTAAAAGGGGAAGGGGTGGTGTTGTGGGCACAGTAGCCAGAGGCTCTGGGGTGGGGGTGAGGAGGGTTGCGCGTGAGTCAGCCCGCTGGTATGTGTGCCTGGTCGGGGAGGGATGTCAGCTGTGCGGGCAGGTGTGTGTGTACGCGGTGAGCCAGGCAGGGCTCTCCCAGCTGAGGATGTGGTGGCCAAGCTACAAGGTCTGCTCACCTTGTTTACTGCCAGGGATAAGGGCAAAGTGGGGGCTCCTCCTGTGACCGAGCAGTGAGCTGGGATCACGGCCCCTCCAGAGGCCTTCATTCCCCATTTTCTCTGCCTGCTGCTCTGGCCAGGTGGGGCTCCAGGGCAGGGATGGGTCACAGCTGATAACCTCTGTTCGCACTTGATAGTTGACTGATTGCTGTGGCCACTCACCTCTGACTTCGGCCTCCTGACAACCACTTCTGAAAAGGGTGCTATTAGTCGTCAGCCCACTTTTTATTATTTTTTTATTTTTTATTTTTATTATGTTAATCCCCATACATTACATCATTAGTTTTAGATGTAGTGTTCCATGATTCATTGTTTGTGCATAACACCCAGTGCTCCATGCAGAACGTGCCCTCCTCAATACCCATCACCAGGCTAACCCATCCTCCTAAACCTCTAGAACCCTCAGTTTGTTTTTCAGAGTCCATTGTCTCTCATGGTTTGTCTACCCCTCTGATTCCCCCCCTTCATTCTTCCCCTCCTGCTATCTTCTTCTTTTTTTTTTTTCCTTAACATATATTGCATTATTTGTTTCAGAGGTACAGATCTGAGATTCAACAGTCTTGCACAATTCACAGTGCTTACCAGAGCACAAACCCTCCCCAGTGTCTATCACCCAGTCACCCCATCCCTCCCACGCCACCCCCCACTCCAGCAACCCTCAGTTTGTTTCCCGAGATTAAGAATTCCTCATATCAGTGAGGTCATGTGATACATGTCTTTCTCTGTTTGACTTATTTCACTCAGCATAATACCCTCCAGTTCCATCCACGTCGTTGCAAATGGCAAGATCTCATTCCTTTTGATGATCAGCCCACTTTTTAGATTAGGAAACTGACTCCCATGTTAAATAATTTGCCCAGGATAGCATTGCCCATAAATGGGAGACGTGGGACTCAACCCAGGCAGGATCTCCCAAAGTCCTGTGCTGTTTTTCCGCACAAGACCATCTTTTTTGGTAGAAACCTAGCACTCTGACCCAAGATAGCCCAGCAGATAATAGAACCAGAGACTGGGGAACTCAGGGGCCAGGACTGGGCTGGTGCTGAGTCTGGGGGTGGTCTCAGTTCCGGAAAGTCGAAAAGAGACTGTCCAGCTTTTTCCTGGGCCAGTCTCTCTCAGGTTAAGGACCTACTCTTCTCCCTATCCTTCCAGTAGCTGTCCTGGCTCTCCGAGGGGAGAGGGAATGGGATGGGAATTCTGGGTGGGGGAGGTGGAGAGTGGTGGCTTGGCTGGCAATCAGTAGAGGGTCCAACAGGGCAGGTTCTCAGGCTGGGCCACCTGAATCCCACTGGTCCAGGGCCTGAGCCTGTTCCACAAGGAAGTAGCACAGAGTGTAGGTGGTGATGACATGAATCGACCTGAGCTGCTTATGCCTTCCTGCTCTGACAGAGGGTCCATGGGAGTCCCACTCCAGGGCCAGAACCTAAAACCCTGGGTTCTGGTCAGGGAGATGAGCTGGATGGGGCTCCAGCTCAAATGGAGCCTTCCTCATTTGGAAACCTGCCCACCCCCACCCCAGACTGGCCTGTTTGGCACAACACAGGGTGGAGTGGGGACTTCCTGGGTCATTGAGGGAGCTGGGTAGGGCGTGAACTGAATGTGAGCTCCCGGCCATTTTAAGGGTGCTACAGTGCTCTGGGGGGTGGGGGGAGCTATTTGGTAACAAGGAGTCCATTCTCAGCTGAGCTTGGATAAAGCCATCCTGGAGGCTTAGATGGACCAAGACAGGCAAGGTGGGCAGGTGCTCGGGGCATCTAAACCTTTGATTCTTGCATGGGGTAGAGAGATCCTCCCCAGGGTGGGTTGGCTTGCTCCCCTTTCCCTGTTTGTGGCCAGTCCAGTCCAGATTCCTATGGCCTCCCGGAGCACCCTGCTCCTTCCTTCATTCCCCTCACTTGCCCTCCCACTCTTTCTATTGGAGGAGTGGCTTAGGAGGTGGAGTCTGTGTTTCCTGGAGACCCAGCAGCTGGGGGAGGAGCTGGCTTTATTGCCCCTCTGGCCCTTTGCCCTCTTGGGGGCTAGGAAGTAGGGAGTGGTAGGGTGGGGCATCTGCCCCTTGCTCCCGGGGCCTGGGACTGGGTGGATGTTGCTGGTTTGGCCCAAGGCCTGATGCGTCACTCCATCACTCCGCTGTCCACTGCCACCCTCAGGGCTGGTGGGGCTAGCCTATCTGTCTGCTAGGTAGACTGCCAGGGGGTCTTGTCTTCAGCTGATGACTTTCTGAAAAATGTAAGGAGGGAGGCACCCCCGTGGCTTTGTCTCTCAGAGGTCACCCCAGAACCTGCCCTGTTGGACCCTCTACTGATTGCCAGCCAAGCCACCAGGGTGCGGGTTTGGTCCAGACAGGTGCTTTTCTTTCCTGCTCTTCTGGTTCTATTTCCCTCGCAACCCCTGGAAGCCAGGGCCTCCTTTTCTCATTCTAGGCCTCTACACCTGCATCTGACATGTTTTTCTGTGGATGCTCTCCCCTCCCATCCCTTCACTGTCACTGTGTGTCCCGGTCTTCCCCCTTGGGTCCACCCTCTGTGACTCTGCCTCATCAAAGAGGAATCTCAGTGACTCAGCCCCCCACCAGCGTTCTTATCTCTTTACCTTCTTTTCTTCCTTTCAACTCACTCTTAACGCCTGACATAACTCTCTGTAAAGCCTTGGTAGGGGGCAGTTTGGCAGTATCCATCCAGACTGTAAACAGGGGCACCTGGCTGGCTCAGTCGGAACAGCTTGCGACTCTTGATCTCGGGATGGTGAGTTCGAGCCCCACGTTTGGTGTAGGGATTAGTTAAATGAATAAATAAATAAAAACTTTTTAAAAGCCCTGTAAATGCACATAACCCTCAACACAGTTCCACTTGTAGGAATTCATCTTGCGGCTGTACTTACATGTGTATAAACCAACTTACCAGCCAGTTACTCACTGTAGCATTGTTTATAATAGCAAAGAATTGGAAACAATCTAATGTCCGTCAACACATCCTATAACTGGATATGGTAATGCTGTTTTAATAAAAATAATAAACCTGAGGCAATATGGTTTAGTTCTTAGTAGGGAAGGAAGAGGAGAAGAAAGAAAAAAAGAATCTAAATCAAGAGGAGACTGGTGTACTGATTAATTAAATTGTAAGTTACGGTGCATTCATATAATGAGTACTGTGCAACCAAAAAAAAAAAGGGAAATTGTTTCCATGTTGCTATGGAATGATTTCCAAAACATATTGTGGGAAAAACAAGGAGAACTTGGGCAAGATGAACCTGAGAGGTTAAGGAGAGAAGGTTAAGAAAAGACAAGATTTAATTCTCACTACTCTTTTGTACTTTTTTGAGGGTAAGATTTTACTTTTTAAGTAATCTCTACACCCAACATGGGGCTCAAACTCACAACCCTGAGATCAAGAGTCACATGCTCTACCGACTGAGCCAGCCAGGCGCCCCAACTCTTAAGTACTTATTTTTTTTAATTTTAAGATTTTATTTATTTATCTGAGAGAGAGAGAAAGAGAGCATGAGCAGGAGGGGAGGAGCAGAGGGACAAACAGACTCCAACTGAGCAGGGAGCCCAATGTAGGGCTCGATCCCAGGACCCTGAGATCATGACCTGAGCCGAAGACAGATGCTTAACTGACTGAGCCACCCAGGTGCCCCTCTTTTGTACTTTTTGAATTTTTTATCCTATATATGTACTACCTAAGTTAAAAACAACCCTGAGATTATAAAAAGCAATCAAAATCACATTTCTAAGTAAATGGGTGACCAGCAGCACGGTGTTTTAGAAAGAGCTATGAAGTCAGATAGACCAGGGTTCAGATCCCAGTTCTGCTGTTCAAAAACTGAGTGACCCTGGGGAAGTCATTGAACCTCTCTGGTGTCAATTTTCTGATCTGGAAAGGGGCAAGAATGCAGTTGCGGCAGGATGGTTAGGAAGGTAGGTAACGTAGATCAGGGGTCAGCAAATTTTCTGTAAAGGTTCAAATAGGAAATATTTTACGCTTTGTGGCCCGTACAATCTCTGTTCCAGCTACTCCGCTCTCTTATAACGCAAAAGCAGCCATTGACAATATGTAACCGAATAGGTGAAGCCATATTCCAACTCATGGACACGAATTTGAATCTTAGGTGCTTTCCCCATGTCACAAAATACTATTCTTTTGATTTTTTTCAACCATTTAAAAGTGTAACAGGTGGTGGGCCAGATGTGGCCTGCAGGCCATAGCTTGTCAACATCTACTGCAGATGATGCAGATAGATGATGTGTGGTGGCCAGCATACATTAAACTCTTGGCAGCTTTGTTAATAAACCCAGCTGCATATCTTTCTCCAACTCTGGCCTCTCAGTTGCTCCCATGTGCACTTCTGCTGCCTGCTGGTCACTTCTCTCAATGGTCTTCCCTCAAGTTCAACTTCTCTGATTGAACCCACAGGTTCCCTCTAGATTGGGTTTCCTTTCTGTCTGCACCCTGACCCTTCCTTCCCACTTCTCAGTGCCTGTCAAACACGGAAGCCTGAAGTGTCTGTCTAGCATTCTCACATCCTCCTTTCCATTCCCTTAGCTATCCCTCTAATTCCAACTACTCCCTTCGAGTGTGCCCTGGACTGTTGCGCTGGTCCACTCACTGGCCTCCTCGCTCCGTAGAAGTAATTCAGGATAGGGACGCCTGGGGGGCTCAGTCAGTTGGGCATCTGCCTTCGGCTCAGGTCACGATCCCGGAGTCCTGGGATCAAGTCCCACATCGGGCTCCCTGCTCGGCAGGGAGCCTGCTTCTCCCTCTGCCTGCAGATCCCCCTGCTTGTGCTCTCTCTCTCTCTCTGACAAATAAATACATAAAATCTTAAAAAAAAAAAAAATGTAATTCAGGACAGAGGGCTCCCTAACCCTTCAGACTCCTGACCTCGTTCATGCATCTAGGAGGTCAGCGTCCGATGCATCTGTGGCCCAGAACTCTGTACCACCACGCATGGCCCCTTCCGGTAGCCCAGGTGTTAAATATTTGAACGTCACTTCTGCTGTGTCCGCATGCTCTGGCTCTGCATTGAGGGCCCTTTGAGGCATGGCTCACCCCGCTGGCCTCTTTCCTGTCCGCCAGACCTACCTTGCAAATTCCCACCTCCTTGCTTTTGCTCACCTTTTCGGCTGTTACCAATAGCACAGTACATTCTTCCCCATAAGCAACCCCCCAAAAAAGCCCAAACAAAAGAATTTTAAAAATCCCTTCTCCCTTCTCCAGAAAGCCTTCCCTCCTTCCTCTAACTTGCTGTGGCGTGGCCACTTCCTTGTCTTGGACACGCACCACGCATTGCTTCATCTTGGTGGGTCTTTTCTCCCATGTTGCTTCCTGATGCTCAGTCTCATCTGCCCAACTGGACTGGAGTCCCCTCAGAGGCAGAGGCAGTGTATCAATTCCTATGGCTGGCGAAACAAAAGTACTATGAACTGGGTGACTTCAAACAACAGAAATTTATTGTTTTACAGTTCGGGAGGCCAGAAGTCCAAAATCCAGGTGTTGGCAGGGCTGCAGTCTCTCTGAAGAGCGGGAGAGGATCCTTCCTGGCCTTTTCCACCTCCTGGCGGCTCCAGGCCTTCCTTGGCTTGCGGCTGCATCACTCTGGGCTCTGCCTCCCTCTTGACCCAGCTTCCCTTCATTTTGTTTTCTCCTTTTCTGTCTTTTATAAAGACATGTGTCGTTGCATCGGCCTACCCAGCTAATCCCGAATGATCTCATATGGAGATGCCTAACTTAGTTACTTCTGCTAAGACCCTTTTTCCAGATAAGGTCACATTCACAAGTTCTGGAATTAGACAAAGGCATATGTTTTGGGTCCCACCATTCATCCCACTACAGGCAGGAATCGTGCTTGGGACTTGTTTCTCCCCAGCCCCTAACTTGAGACTGGTGGAAGCCTCGGGCACAGACATTGTCAGGCTGAGGGAGGGTGTGATTCCCTGGAGACCCCTTGTAAGGGGAGGCAGGCACCCTCCTCCTGCGACTATATGCTCTGGGACACCAAGGCTTGCCACGTTGCTGCCCAGGGACTCTGTGCTTCAGACCTCTACCAGGCTGGGCTTCTCAGCAGCAATCCAGACCAGCAGAATGAGGGGTAATAGTGTTAATTACATATTTACTTGTTTGGCTTTTCAAAAATACTGTTACTTTAACTTTTTAAAGCAATTAGCACAGGTACCTGCTTATAGAAAATAGGAATAAGCTCCTTTCCCACGTATATTTTTTCCTTAATTGGGATCAAATGGCACATGCTGTTCCGTATTTTGCTTCCAAAAGCAGGTTTTACATTAAAAATGCCTTCGGGGGCACCTGGGTGGCTCAGTTGGTCAAGCATCTGTCTTTAGCTCAGGTCATGATTCCAGGGTCCTGGGATCAAGTCCCGAGTTGGGTTCCCTGCTCAGTGGGGAGCCTGTTTCTCCCTCTCCCATGTGGCCCATGTTGCTCCCCCACTTCAGGAGAGCTCTGGTCCATTCAGTGAGAGTTGACCTGACCTTACCTTCCCCCTCAGGGTCCCGGATCCCCAAGGTGTGGGCAGGCATAGACTTGAAGGTACAGCCCCAGGAACCCCTGGTGCTGAAGGATATGGGGAACACAGATTGGTACCTACTGCAAGGTGACGCGGATGTCAGAGTAGAGGTGAGACACTGGGCTGGCTCTCTGACCCCCACCTCAGCTCTCTAGGGCCCCCTTTCCAGGGCCACGGGCCAACCTGAGGTTCCAGATGGGTGGGGTGGATAGAAGCTGGGGATCCATTTACTACCAAGTCCCTCTGCCCTCCGTATGGGGTGGCTGTGTGGCTGGGAGGAGCTCGGGCAGCCGCAGGGCATCGGGGGTCCCAGCCTGATGGCTCCTCCTGTGTGTAGAAGAATGAGCCGGACCAGGTGAAGTTGTGGGGACTCAAGGAAGGCACCTACCTGTTCCAGCTGACAGCGGCTGACTCCGACCAGCCAGAGAGCATGACCAACATCACAGTTACTGTGCTGTCCCCCAAGCAGACAGAAGGTGAGGGAGCGGGTGGGGAGGAAGTACCTGGAGCCAACCCCCTCTGTTGATGGGGCCCCACGGGGGCCCCTCACAAGCTTTCCTCCCCCCAGAATATTGCCTTGCGTCCAGCAAGGTGGGCCGCTGCCGCGGTTCCTTCCCTCGCTGGTACTACGACCCCAAAGAACGGATTTGCAAGAGTTTCGTTTACGGAGGTTGCTTGGGCAATAAGAACAACTATCTTCGGGAAGAGGAGTGCAAGCTAGCCTGCCGGGATGTGCAAGGTGGGCCTTTACAAGGCAGCTTTGGGACTCAGGTGTCTTTCCCCCAGGGTGGGTGGTCCCTCTGCCGGTCAGGGCAGTGGGCAGGGGCAGTCCTCCATTCCCAGGCACCCCTGTCAGCTCGTCCCTGCTGGGACCCGGCCCCAACTCCTCTCACTCATCTGCTTTCTCTCTCCCAGGCCCCTCACTGGACAGGCATGGTCCAGGTGAGCTCTGCTCCTTTCCCTGTTCCCCTCACCCCTGCTGGGTCATGTCTTTGTCTCTGCCCCAGCTGCCTTTGCCCAGCCATGCCTGCCCTCGTAGGATGTGGAAGGACCACAAGTGCCCCACCCCTTGCGGCCCAGCACCTTCTCAGGATCTGCCCAGTTTGTGTGTAGGGGGGTTTGTGGGGAGCAGGGGCACTGGAGGGGAGCAGGGGACATGTCATAATGCCGTGTTGGGGCAGAGGAGGCCAGGTAGATGATGGACTCTTGGGACTCGGTGACCTATGCGCAAGCCTGACCTCACCCTTAACGCCGTCCCGCCCACCCAGTGTGCTCTGGCACCTGTCACCCCACCGAGTTCCGCTGCCGCAACGGCTGTTGCATCGACAGCTTCCTGGAGTGTGACGACACGGCCGACTGCCCTGATGCCTCTGACGAGGCCGCCTGTGAGAAATGTGAGGCTGGGGCAGGCAGGGTCGCTGGGCCGCAGGGGGCCCTCTGGGGCGCGCGCCTCTGACCTTCCATCTTTGCAGACACCAGTGGCTTCGAGGAGCTCCAGAACATCCACTTCCGCAGTGACAAAGGTGAGCTCCTCCCCGGGTCCCTTGGGTCGGGACAGAGGCCGGCAGGGCGCCCGAGGGGCCCGCTGGGTGCGCCAGGTGCAGGTAGAAAGCTGGTGGGCGCCTGGTGTTTCCCAAGCATGGGTCCTCCTCTGAACACCTCCGGAGATTTAACCATGCCTGCATATCCCTGAGATTTTATTTACTTACCATTTTTCCTATAAATCAAGTACTTTTTCTTTTTAAGATTTTATTTATTTATTTGAGAGAGAGAGAGAATGAGCCATGGGGAGGGGCCGAGAGAGAGAGTGAAAGAGAGAACCAGACTCCCTACTGAGCAAGCAGGGAGCCCGATGCGGGACTCGATCCCAGGACCCTGGGATCGTGACCTGAGCCGAAGGCAGATGCCTAACCAACTGAGCCACCCAGGCGCCCCAAAATCAAGTACTTTTTAAACTTAATGTATTAAAGGAAATGTCATATCACTAGCATAAATGGCAAGCCACTGTTACATGCTACAAATCGAGATGAACTATTGAGATAACTATAACAAAACAATGTTAATAGATTTTAGCTGGACATTGTTGCCCGCCAGGGCTCAGACTCTGAGCCTTCTTTGTTAAAAGCTAGACCGTCCAGTGCTGGAGAGAAAACCGAGACCTTGACACAATCGGAAAAGCTGAAAGAAAACTGGAAAAAAAAAAATAGTTATGTGAGTCAAGGTAGGGTATTTCTGTGCCTAAAATCGTTGTCCAGGATCTGTCTTCCTTGCTTCTGGCAGAAGTGCGGAAGGGCCAGCTGGGGCTGTTCCTGGGGCCCCCTGAGGCCCTCACTGAGTCTCAGCATGAGGCGGGGCAGGAGGTGGCAAGCAGCACCCTCCAATGTGGAGCCTGGTGGATGGTGGCAGGGAGGCCCCCCATGGACTCACTCACCCCTTGGCCTGCCCCTATCCCCCAGGGCACTGTGTGGACCTGCCAGACACAGGGCTCTGCCTGGAGAACATCCCACGCTGGTACTACAACCCCTTCAGCGAGCGCTGCGCCCGCTTTACCTACGGTGGTTGTTACGGCAACAAGAACAACTTCGAGGAGGAGCAGCAGTGTCTTGCGTCCTGTCGTGGCATCTCCAGTGAGCTGGGCACTGGGGCCCAGAAGACGGGGAGGGGAAGGGCTTAGCTAGAGCACTCTGCTCTGTCCCAAGGCCTGGGCTGGCTCCAGTTGATCATCAGAGTCCCTGGGATGGGGGTGGCGGAGGGGGCCAGTGGGTGGTCTGGGGGCACTGGGGAGCAGTTGAGTCTCAGAGCCTTGAGTATTGACTTGTTTCTCTCCTCATCATTTTGTAGAGAAGGATGTTTTTGGCCTGCGCCGGGAAAGCCCCATTCCTAACATAGGTGAGCCCTGGTCTGCCCTCTCACGGACGAGTAGGTATCCTCTCAAGGATCAGCTCCACGTGATTGGTGGTGACTGCCGAAAACTGTGTTGAGAAGGATCCTGAGGTTGGCTAAAGGGACAGAGTGCCCACGGCCAGTGGTGATACCTGCTACAGGCAGAGGAGGGAAGCACAGTGGAGTGCGTGTCATGTGTTTGCCGTCAGAGTCGCGGGCCTTTCCTTGAGCTCCTGACGGAGCCCGGCTGCTCTTACGCTGGAGGCCATTCCACACCTGGCATCCGTTTGACTTGGTCCCTTCTGCGCAGAGTGGGGGTGGGCACCAGAGCTGAGCGGCCCCGGGAGCTCTCCTCCGTTCCGCCCCTTCTTCCCCCAGGCTCCGTGGAGGCGGCCATTGCAGTACTCCTGGTCGCCTGCATCGTGGTGGTGATAGCCCTGTTGGGTTACTGCTTCTTCAAGAACCAGAGGAAGGGCTTCCGCAGACGCCACCACAACGACCACCTCCAGCCCCCTACCCCTGCCAGCTCCACGGTCTCCACCACAGAGGACACGGAGCACCTGGTCTATAACCACACGACCCGGCCCCTCTGAGCTGGGGGCTCGCCTGGGCTCTTTCCGGCTCTTGCCCGGCGCTGCTTCCTCCTTGCCAAGATGGAAGCCTGGGCTGCGGAGGACTTTGGGACCAGGCTCCTCCAGCTATTTCCCAGGCCCACTCTGCTTCCGAGGCAGGGCTCCGGCCCCTCTGGAGATGTCTTAGCTAAGCTTAGGCCTCTCATTCCTGACAAAGCTCCAGGGCCTGGGAGGAGCGGAAGACCTTTGAGCCCAGAGTCCCACACACAGATGGACCTGTCAGCCTAGGATTTCAGAAGAAGTTGAAGTTTTGTTTCTTGTTCAAAGCTGCCTGTCCCCACCCTGTGGCGTTGGGAAGGGGCCTGGGGCAATGTCAGAAGCTGGAGGCCCCCTGGCGGTGCCCTTCAGAGCTGGCCCTCCCACCCTGCACAGTCAGGGCTGGGGGGAAGGACGTCCCTGTATATTTTGTGCTGTATAGAGTTGCTTTTTGTTTATTTAATGCCATGGGGATGGGTAAGAGGAGTGGAAAGAGGCTGCCTCTTCCCTTCCCCCAAGAATGAGGCCTGGCCTGGCCTGGCCCACGGCGCCTGGTGTGCAGTATCGTCCCCGCACGCCCCAGGGCTCTCAGGCATCACACCCCCCCTGTTCCCCTGCCTTCCCCGGGGCCCAGTCCACCCCCAGTGTAATAAAATGGTTGGTTCTGTGAGGCTGCTGCCTCCGCTGTCTGGGGCAGGAGAGGGACAGGGCTGCTGGGGGGGATAGGACTGCCCCGTCCAACCGGTTTGGGCTTCGGCCACCCTGTTCAGCAGGTTTTCCCACCCTTCCCGAAACTGCCCCAGCCTCTGAGGGTGGAGAGAATTGCCAAGTTTGACCACCAGAGGGGAGGGGTGAGAGGGCCATGGAAGAAGGGGGCCCAGGAGGCTGTCAGGCTGCCGCGTAGCAGGATTTCTTCCTGGGGTGAGCCTTGTCAACAGGTCTGCTCGGTCGCTGGGGCAGCTCCTGACTGCAGCATGTAGTGGAGAACTCAAGGGCGGCGGGGAGCATGGCTTTGAACTCTGATTCTTATCTCCACTCCTTTTGGTGTGGGGGCCCAGGTCACCGCTGTCTCCCCTGCCCACCCACAGAAGCTTTGGCTTTTTCACAGGGGTGTTGCTGCTCGCCAGGCTCTGAGCTCCTGCCCGGGGGCCTTTGGTTGAGGTACTCCAGCCCACACCCCTCCATCTGTTTCAGCCGCTTTTTGTTTGGTGTCAAAAAAAGCCATCCTTTCATTCATCTCAACAAATTATATATTGAGGAGCTATGTGCCCTACACCGCCAATCTGATATTGTCAAGATAAGCATGCAGGAAGCATGCGTAAGGGCTTTATGTATCTCAAGTTCTTACCTCGGCACACAGCCCTGTGAGGAAGGTACTATTACCCCCATTTTCCAGGAAGCTGACTCAGCAAAGCTGAGTTCCCAGGGTCCTAGAGCTGATACTGGAGGACTGGGTTCAAATCCTAACATGGCTCCTAGTCTTAACAGAGAGATACTTTTAGATTGCAATAATTGCTATACAGAAAAATAACATGGAGGGTCACCTGGGTGGCACATTGACTTGGGCATCTGGCTCTTGGTTTCAGCTCAAGTCCTGATCTCAAGGTCATCTGATCCAGCCCCGTGTCAGGCTCCAAGCTGGGCGTGGAGTCTACTTGGGTTTCTCTCTTACTCTCCCTCTGCCCCTCCTGCTCATGTTCTCTCTCAAATAAATAAATCTTAAAAAAAAAGATGTGAGAGTTTGGGGGCTACAAATGATTGAAGGTGAAGGTACATATTTGACTCCTGGAAGTGTACAGCTCCATAAATTTCCATAACCACACACACCCCAGGAGGCGAGCACCCAGATCAAAAAGCAGAACCTTTCTAGCACCCCAGGATGCGCCTCCTTTCGATGGCTAACTCTCACACTACTGTGTTTTTGTAACTGTTGCACTCATCCTGGACCACATCCTCCTTTCTCATCTTTCGGCCTAATTGTTCTTCCCCAATTTCTCCCACGCACACTCAGGTGGGAGACGCCCTGGTGTCTTGCTAACAGAACCCTGAGCACAGAATGCCCCCTTCTCCTGTCTCCTTATCTGTCTTCCCTCTGGGTTGTGAACTCCTGGAGACAACAGATGGTATCTTTGTCGTCTCTGGGTCTCTGTCACCCCACATAGCTCCATGACCTTAGTAAATGGTAGTGGATAGATGGCAGTGACAAGCCTCGTTACTCCAGCTGCCCCCATTTCATAGGACACCGAATTTTGGCTTCCTGCTCTGCCATCCCTCAGGGCTCAAAATGGATTCAGTTCCTCTAGTGCCCCTAGCACTGGGGACAACCCCCATTATCCCTTGGATCTCTGAAGCACCTCCAAGGCTGAGGTGATGAATGATTCATGAAATTGTGTATCCCAATGCCTACAACAGTGATCAACGCAAAATAAATGCTTAATAGGGGCGCCTGGGTGGCTCAGTTGGTTAAGCGACTGCCTTCGGCTCAGGTCATGATCCTGGAGTCCCGGGATCGAGTCCCGCATCGGGCTCCCTGCTCAGCGGGGGGTCTGCTTCTCCCTCTGCCCTCTTCCCTCTCGTGCTGTCTCTCATTCTCTCTCAAATAAATAAATAATAAATAAATAAATGCTTAATAGGTGTTTGTTGGACAGAAAGGAACAGCCTCCTCTTAGGGAGGAGTGGAGATGAGGTGAGACGGTGCCAGGCAAAGTGCCACCCCCAGAAATACAGGGGATGCAGGGAGGGCTCAGCCAGGTCTGCTAGGACAACGGGAAGAAGGATTGCACAGGGGCCGCTAGGGGGCACTCTCACGACTACCAGGCGCTGTGTTTCACGACAAGGGTTTGAGCGAAGGTACTAGTCCCAGGCAGGTAGCAGGTGTGGAGCCATGAAAGCTGAGACGCAGCCTCTGCTCTTCTAGAACTTACCCTGTGGAGTGCAGGCAAAAGGAATGCAAATACTGTCAGAAAACAGGTTCCCAAACCGCTTGTTTCTGTGACTTTCCCAGGCATCCTCTTTTCCATCCCCACCCAGTGACAGCCTTTCTCAGAACTTTCACACCTACATTCCTTTGCACGGGCTGTTACCTCTACCTCAGATGCCTCTTTGCCCTGGAAAGCCTCTACTTACCTCTTGATGAAGCTCAAAAAGCGTTTGCTGTTTCTCCAGCCAAAACCCCTTGGTGCCCTCTCCACTCCCCCACGCTGCGTACAGCTCTGCTGCACGCACATAGCCCATGGTAGTGTATGTCTGCCCTACCTGGAGGAGGCTCCGCGGGCAGGGCTGGGGATGGGGTCTTTTTTTTTTCTTTTTTCCTTAAGTTCATTTATTTAAGTAATCGCTATATGCAATATGGGGCTCGAACCCACGAACCCGAGATCAAGAGTCACATGCTCCTCTGAGCCACCAGGCGCCCCAGGGATGGAGTCTTATCTACTACCTCAGTATCCCCCATGCCAGGTCCTGCTTGTGGATACAAGGCGTCTAACAAATGGCTGTTGAGTAAAGCAGAGGCTGATCAAGCCATGGAAATTAAGAGGGAGGTTGAGAAATGGCTTCATTGGAGGAGTTATAAAAAGAGATGAGCAGGTGGGTGTGGGTGTTCCAGGCACAACAAATCATAGTGAGTAAAAGCCAGGCAGTGAAGATCATGGGTCTTGTTTTGATTGGGGACTGACAAGCTGCTCAGTTGGACTCAAGCCCTGAGAGGGAAAGCCAGGAGCTTGGCGGGTAGAGGCAATGTTGGTGAATATGGTGGGGAAGACAGATTTGAGCAGGGGAAGGAGCAATTCAAACTGAGCTTGAAGGAGTGGCTAGGTAAGCAGGCCCTATCACTAGAGGTCGCACCACAGGAGAGGGAGAGAGGGAGAAGGCCACACCAAGCAAATTAGGGGTACGTGTGTAAAGTACATGAGATGTGCAGTAAAGGCTAGTCGAAAAGTTGCATGCTGGCAGCCAGTCATGCTTTGACACAAACAGCGGTTTAATTTCTTTAATTAGTTACTAACATTTAAAGAGTCAGGAAAATTCATTTTTTAAAAAATCCACTTTTCTAGCTTTTTGTGAAAACTTAGGAGACTGGCAATCAGGGGCCCACATTCCTATAGCAATCCAGGCGCTGAGTTTGGGTCCCCTTGAGCTGGGCAGGCACTAACCCATCCATAGCCCCAGCCAGCCTGCCACTCCAGACATTCATTCAACTTGGGGACCCCCATCATCTTATCCCTTCTAACCCAACCTGTCTTCCCCTACTGGGGAGTTTTCTCTAAAATTTACTGGTCCCAGGGCGCCTGGGTGTCTCAGTTGGTTGGGCATCTGCCTTCGGCTCTGGTCATGATCCCGGGGTCCTGGGATGGAGGCCCCATGTCAGGCTCCCTGCTCAGCCAGGAGCCTGTTTCTCCCTCTCCCTCTGCCTGCCGCTCTCCCTCCTTGTGCTCTCTCTCTCTGTGTGTCAAATAAATAAATAAATAAAATCTTTAAAAAATAAAAAAAAGGGGTGCCTGGGTGGCTCATTCGTTGAGCGTCTGCCTTTGGCTCGGGTCATGATCCCAGGGTCCTGGGATCGAGCCCCGCGTCGGGCTCCCTGTTCTGCGGGAGGCCTGCTTCTCCCCTCTCCACACCCCATGCTTGTGTTCCCTCATTTATTAAATAAATAAATAAAAATTTAAAAATAATAAAATAATAAAATAAAATTTATTGGTCCCAACACTTCAAATAAACACTGGCAAAACTGGGTTGTTTCTCCCGAACTCATCCCTGCCCACTTAAACAAACAGCCCTGAATGAGGAGTGGTTTGCCCTATTGCACAAGACCACTCCCTTCCCCCACCCAAGCGCTAGACTACAACCCCTTGGGAGGGGTTGCTTTCAGCACTATCTGATAGCCCTAAACCCAGAAGGCCAGTTTGGGGGGCAGAGGGGGAGGAGGGGTGGCCCAGACTCTCCCACAGGGTCCTTCAGAGTGCCTGCCTTTTCTAACCCCCAACTGCAGGGGAGCCTGGGGGTTCTATCAGTGGATCCCAGAACCAGGATGACCAAGAAAATAAACCGAGAAAGAAATTGAGAGGCTCCTTGTGGCGGAGTTTAAAAAAAGGGGGGAGGGCTATATGTTTAGAACAACAAAACGAAAAAAGGGTATTTACCCAAATGTTCCCTCTCATTGATAAAATTACTGGTGGTTTTCATTTTCTTCTTTTTGTCAGGCTGCATTTTCTAAATTTTCTATGAGAAATGTCTGTTGCTTTTGTAATAAGAAAATGTTATTCTTTTGAAAAAGTATTCAGGTATATTCCAGTAAGAAACAAACCATCAGACCATGCAGCTCTTCGATGGGATGGAGACAGTGGGGAGGGAAAAGAAGAGAGAGCTTCTGAGATCTGGGGAAGGGAGACGCTGCAAGGCTTGGTAGCTGGAGTATGCAGAGGGAGAAACTGAGTCAGTGGGGCCTTCAGATTTTCTGTCCTGGGAGCCTGGGTGGGTGACAGTGCTGCCAGCAGAAACGGGGCCGCGTGGGAGGGGTAGCTTCGAGAGAACCAAAGAGAAGGTGAGGGGCCCCCAGGTACCAGACGGAGACTGGTTTTATTGATTTTATCATTGGTACTTAGTTTTTATTTGCTTATGCCTTGCCTTCCTGAGGAAGGATTTAAAGGCAGCTTAAAAGGGTCTATAAAGTATGAGATAACATGAGTATAAAGTAGGAAGAAGACAAAAAAGAACAAGGAACATTTAAAAAGACCAGGAATGGTGCGCCTGGGTGGCTCAGTCATTAAGCGTCTGCCTTCGGCTCAGGTCATGGTCCCGGGGTCCTGGGATCGAGCCCTGCATCGGGCTCCCTGCTCGGCGGGGAGCCTGCTTCTCCCCCTCCCTCTGTCTACCCCTCTGCCTACTTGTGCGCACTCTCTCTCTGTCAAATAGATAAATAAAAAGGCCAGAAACAAAGCAAAAACATACGAGTTTTGTAGTCTTTGGGCCACACGGTGAGCTCTGCGTGTTCCTGGCCATGGGTGCATCCTGGCGAGGCCACAGCACTCTAGCTGGGAGGGTCTGGGCTTGGTAGAGAAGGCCGAGTGCCTGGATTTGGGAGTGGGCTGGGTAGGGGAAAACGGAGGGGTGGGAGATTGCTGGGAGAGAGAAACACTCTGAACCCTGAGACAGAGCCTCTGCTTGGAGGGAGAGGACCCAGAGGAGCGGTGGTTGGAGGGGTGGTGGGAGACCCGGAAGAGAGCGGCTCAAAGGTGAGGAGTTTGAAAGCTCCTGCCCGTCCGGAAGGAGCCAGCTGAGGAGAGGAGCCAGATGGAAACCTGACGAAGGCGGGGGCGGGGGCAGGTGTAGTGAGGAAGGGGACACGAGCCAGCACCCTTTCCACAGGCAGCTGTGGGAGGACGACAGGCCTGTGCCAGGTTTTAAGCATGGAGGGGAGAGGCGAATCAAACCCTGACGGAGTACAACAGATTACACTGCTGACTCACTAGCTCACTTGGGGTTGTCTTCCTAGCGGATTTTCTCTCAGCCCCTTCCCTTCTCCCAGATGATCCCTTTTGCAACCAGTGTAGGACTTGGGTTAATCAGACTGACCAGGGTGAGTCTGTGGCCCTCAAAGAGGGGTCCATCATAGTCTATGGAAAGTAAAGGACTAGATGACAAGGTCCTTTCTATCCCCCAAACCATGATGTTGGCCTGACTCTAGGCTCGGGGTCTCTAAGAGCAGAGCTGAGGGAGGCTGTCAGAGTCAAGTTGTTGAGGCCCAGAGAGGGGCAGTGATTGGCCCAAGGTCACACAGCCAGTGGTTAGGGACAGAGCTAAGCCAGTATTCCTGAGCCCCAAACTTTTTGTGCTGACATCATCTTCTCCCGACGACCAGACTCCTGGCTTTGGTTTTTGTCCTTTCTCTGGAAGTGGGACAAAGGAGCCAGGAGCCGGGCCAAGAAGCTGTCAGGGCTAGTCCCAAGCCCCAAGATGCTGGGAACCCAAGGTCCACACCCATGTAAACACGGGCCAACACTGATACCTCTTACTTGGCTCTCAATAGCTTCCTCCAAATCAGTTCCCCTCTATTATCTTGCTTATCCTTGCAGGTCTCCTGGGAGCCAGGGAGGAGCAGAAAGTATTAGCCCCACTTCACAACAGAGAGAAACTCAGACAAGGAGGAAGGCAGTAATTTGCCCAAAGTCGCCTGGCAAGTCAGGGATGGGGCTGGAACAGGAGGTCCCATGGGAGATGCAGTGGTCAGCAGAGCACATGGCCCGTTGGGGTGGTGCCCCAGGAACCAAGGGTCCCCTGTCTCACCTGGACAGTGATCTCACTGTCCCCTGAGGGAGACCTCTGGGGACAGGCTCTGCTTGTTCCCCAACTGCTACAGGGTACTGGAGAGGGGGAGCAAATGGGCAGAGGCGGCAGAATACGGCCACAGGTCTGAGGGAGGAAGCTATCATGGGTCAGGTGGCCCTGGCTGGGGTTCGTGCTGGCTAATTTTCCGCCAGCTTCAAGGGGCCCCAAGGAACCTCAATGCCACCTCCGAGCCCAAGGACTCTCCTAACGCCCCTCACTGCCAAGGGACCAGGGAGACATTTGGACACCTGGGGAGAGAGGCAGATTGGTGCAGGTGAGGGTCAAGGAGGCCCTCCTTGCTGATGACAATGACTGGCTCTGCCTTCCAAAGGAGCTACAAGTAGGGTGAACGTAAGGACAGGTGATTAATAGAGCTCCCATTCAATCTCAAAAATATCCTGAACCTGACAATGAATTTCGTGATCATCCATCCCAGTTATGGGACAAATCCTCTCTTCAGTGAAGAAAGTCTTGAAAATGTTCCACAAGGAGGGCAGGCCTGGTTCGGTGCTGACATCTCTCCCCACATTCCACCTCCAGCCCCGTCTCCCTCTGCCCCACTCCCCAGCCCAGGACAACCGAATCTGTCCCAGAAACCACCACTCCCAGCTCTGCCCTCTAAGAGAATCATTTCTAGGGCTAGGGGTGCAGAAACCTGGAGCCCTAGGTGGCTCAGTAGAAAGAGGCCTGGACCCAGGGTCAGGAAACCCAGGTCCAAGGCCCAGCTCGGGTTTCACCTTTGTCAGAGGGCTCTGTGCTTCGGTCTTTTCACCTGAAAATTGGAGCTAAGGAGAAGTTCGGTTGCATGAACGAAAGGTGATAATGGAGGAGATAAGGCTGCCTCGGCGTTGCCGCAATCTGGGGCAGAAAGCCGTGATTCCCGGGGACAGCCAGCGCTGCCCAGGAAGTCACTCCCTGCTGTTGCCACAGGGTGACTCATGTGGCCCCTCGGCTGGCTGAGTTGTGCTTACCGCGGCGGATCTGGCCCAGGCCCAGGGAGGGCGCTGACGTGCAGCCCTGCTGGGAGCCCGGATTCCTGGCAGCCAGGCTCAGTGGGCCGGTCTGACCTGTGAGAGCCGCGGTTACTAAGCCCCTGGGGCCTGGGCTGGTTGCAAAAGGGACTGGTGCTCCTGACGCAGTCTGCTTTCGGTCTCACTCACTCTCCCAAGCTGGTTCCCAGGAGACTGGGGGAGCTCGGGGAGGGTGCGTCACCCCCGCCCTGGGCACCACTCTGCTCCCAGGCGGAAAGCAAGAGAGACACACCCCCTTCGAGTGCTCGCACACTCACACACCAGCCCGGGCCCAGCACGAGGAAGCACGCGGAGAGAGACCCCCTCCCAGATCCACACAGAACTGAGCCTCGGCTCGCACAAACACGTAGACACACGGCCCCCAAGAAACAAGGCCCGACCTGGATGTGCACACCCAGACGCACGCACAGATTTGTGTATAATACGCTGTTGAGGGCAGATGTCATGTGGGTGCACATACACGTACATACACATACACATACAGAGCTGTACACATAGTGCATAGAGACGCCCACACTGACAGACGGAGACACACAGACTCGCACATATATGGAATTATTCCGAGTTTTGCACAAGGACGATAGCCACTCTCAATATGCGAGAGCAAAAACAGGGACACAGAGAAATGTACGTGAACACAAATACACGATGAACCTACACCTTGTCATCATTTAGTATTTATTGACCACCCACAATCTGCTAGTCATGCTCCGCCGGAAAGAGGATTCCCACCCCCCCCAACACAAGTCATACATACACAGAAACCCAAGCCCTCTCCAAAGAGCCACTTGGGATTAGATGGGGTCCAGTCTCCAAACCAAAGATGAAGAACTGTTTTTCTGTAGATGGGCACCGACCCGTGGTGGAAAAAATAACCAAATGCCGACAAAGTTATCATTTATAATAATAAAAAAAAAGTTAAAGGAAAACCACCTCAATGCTCCCAAGTTGGGATCTAGTTGAAGAAATTATGGTCAGGGTGAAATAGTAAGCAAATATATACATATGGTTACAGCCTCTGGTCAGAGTTTATAATGACATGAAAAACACTGTTAAATTTTATTTATTGGGGCACCTGGCTGGCTCAGTCAGTGGAGCATGCAACTCTTGGTCTCAGAGTCATGAGTTCCAGGCCCACATTAGGCATGGAGCCTACTTAAAAAATAGTAATAGGGTGCCTGGGTGGCTCAGGTGGTTAAGCGACTGCCTTCGGCTCAGGTCATGATCCTGGAGTCCCGGGATCGAGTCCCGCATCGGGCTCCCTGCTCGGCAGGGAGTCTGCTTCTCCCTCTGACCCTCCTCCCTCTCATGCTCTCTGTCTCTCATTCTCTCTGTCTCAAATAAATAAAAAAATAAAATCTTTAAAAAAATAGTAATAGACGTGTCTGGGTGGCTCAATCGGTTGAGCAACCGACTCTTGATTTCAGCTCAGGTCATGATCTTGGGGTCGTGAGATCGAGCCCCATGTCTGGCTCCAAGATCAGCGTGGAGTCTGCCTGAGATTCTCTCTCCTTCTGCCACTCATGTGCACTCTCTCTCTTTCTCTCTAAATAAATAATATTTTTAAAAATACTACTAAAAAAATAAAAAATACTACTAATAGGGGTGCCTGGGTGGCTCAGTCGTTAAGCGTCTGCCTTCGGCTCAGGTCATGATCCCAGGGTCCTGGGATCGAGCCCCACATCAGGATCCCTGCTCCGTGGGAGGCCTGCTTCTCCCTCCCCAACTCCCCCTGCTTGTGTTCTCTCACTGTCTCTATCTCTGTTGGATAAATAAATAAAATCTTTTTTTTTTTTAAAGATTTTATTTATTTATTTGACAGAGAGAAACACAGCGAGAGAGGGAACACAAGCAGGGGGAGTGGGGATTTTTTAATAAAATCTTAAAAAAAATACTAATAATATTTTTAAAGTATTTTAAATTTATTTATTTTTTTAAATTTTACTTTTTTTAAAGATTTTATTTATTTATTTGAGAGAGAGAATGAGATAGAGAGAGAGCATGAGAGGGGGGAGGGTCAAAAGGAGAAGCAGACTCCCTGCTGAGCAGGGAGCCCGATGCGGGACTCGATCCCCAGACTCCAGGATCATGACCTGAGCCGAAGGCAGTCGCTTAACCAACTGAGCCACCCAGGCACCCTAATTTTACTTTTTTAAAAAGATTTATTTCTTTTAGGGAGAGAGAGAGCACATGAGCAGGGGGAGGGGCAGAAGGAGAGGTACAAGCAAACTCCCCACTGACTGTGGAGGTGGATGAGGGTCTCAATCCCAGGACTCTGGGATCATAACCTGAGCCAGATTAACTGACTGAGCCACCCAGGCGCCCCTTAGAGATTTCATTTTTTTTTTTTAAGTGATCACTATACCCTACATGGGGCTCACAATCCGCAGATCAAGGGTTGCATGTTCTACCAACTGAGCCAGCCAGGCACCCCTGTTAAAATTTTAAATGAGGGTGCCTGGGTGGCTCAGTTGGTTAAGTGACTGCCTTCAGCTCAGGTCATGATCCTGGAGTCCCGAGTCCCACATCGGGCTCCCTGCTCAGCGGGGGGTCTGCTTCTCCCTCTGATCCTCTTCCCTCTTGTGCTCTCTGTCTCTCTCTCAAATAAATAAAATCTTTTTAAAAAAATAAAATTTTAAATAAAAAACCAAAAAATACAAAATTGTATATATAGCATGATCACAAAAAAATTTTCAAAAATATGCACAGAACAGGCTGGAAGGAAGTACATCAAAATGTTACTACTGATTATCTATGGGAGTCAAGACTATTACTAAATTTTTAATCTTCTAGTTCTTCAGATTTTCTAATCTTTCTATGAGTATTTATTATGGGAAAAATAAAACATTTAAAAAATCAGCTAAAGGGGGCACCTGAGTGGCTCAGTCATTAAGCGTCTGCCTTCGGCTCAGGTCATGATCCCAGAGTCCTGGGATCGAGCCCCGCATCGGGCTCCCTTCTCCGCGGGAAGACTGCTTCTCCCTCTCCCACTCCCCCTGCTTGTGTTCCCTCTCTCGCTGTGTCTCTGTCAAATAAAGAAGTAAAATCTTCAAAAAAAAAAAAAAAGAGAGAGAGAGAGAGAGAGAATGGAGAGAGGGGGAGAAGAAGGCAAAGGAAGGAAAGAAATAAAATAGATATTATAAAGAGAAACAGAAGCAGAGCAGGTCGGTGGGTTGGGAACCAGAGGTAAATCCCACCTGTCCTGCATCGGCTTGGTCCCTGCCTGTCCAAGGGCCGTTCCAGCAAGCCATTGCTCTTAGGCCTATCTCCAGGCTTCCGTGGCACATATCTGGAGCTGAACTTGATCCTCAGGGCCCCCTCCAGGGCTCACTGGTTGGATTTTTATCTTAAGCAATTAAGGGCCAGCTACAAATATTGCCTGAGCCCAAGCCCCTGCAGGAGCACAGGGGCATGAAGAGGACTTTCTACTTCGCTGGGGAGATGCAATCTGAGTAAGTGACCAAATGCAGAGTGCCCTCCAAGTACCAAGAGAGCAGTGTGGACGCTAATACAAGTAAGAGACACTTTCTGGAAAAGGGGAGTACTGAAAGATGGTTAGAAGAGAAACAGGGCATGGGTGGCGGGGGCCGGGGGGGCACTTTGCAAACTAGAGGATTTGGCAAAAGCAAAGACTTGGGAGTCAGAAGTCAAAAATAATCAGGGATCAGGGAGTGGGATCACTGGAACCAGCTGGCTTGGTCCAGTTTGATGTGGGATTTGAGAAGGACTTGAATGCTAAAATGAGGGCCTGGGAGTTCACCACTGGCCCAGAGAGCTGTTAACAGTCCTGAGTCGGAGAGATGCCAGAGGGGGAAGGCAGCAGTCCCGGGGGGAAGTGGATGGAGCACAGCAGGGGCAGGGATGGGGAGGGCAAGGCTGAGAGAGGTGCTGACCAGGCTTGGTGACCCAGCAGAAGAGGAGACATAGGGACACGGATGTGCTGGGGCCACCAGAGATTCAGGGAAGAAGCAGGAGGTGGGGAGCCTCAGAGATGACCTTTAGACTTCCGTCCCCTTCTCATAGGACCTCTAAGGCCCCCTGAAGCAGTTTGACAACCTCTAATCCAGAATCCTGAGTCTTTTGTTTTGCAAATGAGGAAACCGAGGCAGACCTAAGGGAAATGATTTGCCTAAGGTCATGGTTGATGTCAGAGTCTGAACTTGAACCCAGGTCTCTGCTCCCCCGGGGTGGGTGGGTAGTGTGTTGGGCTGGGTTGAGGTAAAAGAGGCCATGGAGCTGGGGTGGGAGACCCCCCGGGCCCTGGCTGCAATGGTGCGGCTCCAGCCCCTCCACCTCAGGGGCAAGGGGACAAAGGGAGACGAAATGGCTGGAGCTCTAGGGGACAGGCCCTGGTGGGACAGGAGCTGGACAGTCTTGGCTAAAACTAAATTTGGGGATTATCTCAGGTTTCGCTTGGCTAGGATTTCTGTCCCTCAGCCCTGCTCTTTCTCATACCCAGGCAGCTGTTACTTCCTGGAGAGGCAGCTGGGCCGGGACAGGGTTTGCACTCACCTGGCCCAGCAGTTGCCTAGCAGCTGTCCCAGGTGTGCCTTAGAAATACCTCTCCAAAAGAATTACATTTACCCACGTATATACAGAACTCTAGAGTTCACAAAGTGCTCTTACAGCTACTTGGTAATAATACCTCACTTGAGATATTACCTTTTTTCTCTGGGGCTCACTTTCCTTATGGGTAAAATAAAGTGTGTTTTTCCCCCAAGGTGCCCTTTAAAGTTCCTTCCAGCTCCAATTCCAGGGAATGTTCTCTGGATCCCTGTTGCTCTCCAAGTCGTTACCCAACAAATCCTCACTCCACAGGATTTCTGGGACCAAACTTCTATTTAAATTATTGACAACCGGCACCTTGACCTTTGGTTGGTCCTTATGTGGACTTTGAATGCCAAGACCAAACATGAGGTCCAACCAACTTGACCCAGGAGTTTGGCCAGTGGTTGAGGTTTAGGCTGTACGGGGTCCCTTCATGCTTGGGCTCCACACCAGGTGCCCCCCCACCCCACAAGACCCTGTGGACAGTTAGATCAGAGCAGGAAGGTTCAGAGGGCCCAGCATCGCCCCAGAGCCCCAGCGCTGAGCAAGGTGCTCTAGAAAGAGGGGCGGGGCAACACCCACCTGGTGAGGTCATGGGAAAGCAGCTCTGGCGCTGACACCTGGGGAAACCCGTTCCTAGGCTGCTTCCCACGCTAGCTCTCCTGGGAACCGGCTAAGCTCCAAGCGGGGTGCCCCAGACCTGCCCCCCCCCAAATCTAGTTCCCAGCACACTGTCTCATCTCATCTAGTCCAGCCCCCACCTGTCAGTCTGGCCTCAGTCCTTCAGTGCCCAACCTACCTATCCTGGCTGCTGGGCCTTGAAGAGGGTTCTTAGAGGGCAATGGGCAGACAGCTCCAGGAAATGACACAGAGACAGCAGCTTCAGAAACTTAAGGTTTTATTTGTAGATTCTGCACTGCTCTACCTTCTAGGCTGTGGCCTTGGAGAAAGGTGACCCCAGCCCCTTCTTCCTCCAGGCTCTAGGTCGCGGCTCCTCCCCCTCCTCCCCCTCCTCCGGCGGGGGGGGGGGGGCTTGCCTCTCGCTTCCTGCCCTGCTCCTGGCCCAGCTAGTTTGGGCAGTGCCTAGGGAGCCCTGAGCCCCAGTTCTTCCCAGGGACCAGCCCTGCCCTCCCGGGCCCTGGGGGCAGAGGGCAGCCCCCGTGTCAGCCTTGCTCCTCAGCGGCACCACTTTCCTGCTCTCCTTGCTCTTCCTCCTTCCAAACCTAGCCTTCTGACCTGCCTCCTCACCAGCCTGCCTCCTGTCCCAAGGCTCCAAGGCCTCACTTTCTGCTCCCTCTCAGTCTCTCCTTGACCTCTGTCTTATCCAGTCCATCCCGAACTTCTCTCCAAATCAGGGCTGGACACCCTCCTGCCCTCCAAAATACCTGGCTCTTCCTCCCCCACCCTGTGCCAAGGTGGGGACCACCACAAGGGGTCCTAATTCAGCCAGGCTGACCTGAGGGCTCATGGTAAGAAACTGGGAATTGGATCCCTAACTACTTGGAGGTGGCTGGCACTGTTAGGACCACCCCACGAAAATCCAAGTGCTGGGATTTCTCTGTGAGCCTTGACCAGAGATCCAAATCAGAGCCCCTCGCATATGAGAGTGGGCAGTTAGAGGCCTGTGTCCTCACAGTGTTCAGATGGGAACTGAGTCCCATGGGGCGGCCTGGCCCTGCCAGTGTCCCCCTCAAAGGCTCCAGTTTCCAGAAGTCTGTGGTCTTAGGCCTCCTGCTCCCTAGCTGCCATGGCTGTTCAAACAAAGCAAAAGAACTTCTTCCAGCGGCAGCGGGAAAGGGTACGCACACCTTTGGCATTCAGTTTCTTCTCCAGCCGGGCTTTGTGTTCAATGGCACTGAGAATAGCCGAGTCAAACACCTCTTTCAAGTTCTTCTGCGTCAAGGCAGAGCACTCCAGGTAGCAGGAGGCTCGGATTTTCTCGGCTAGACCCTGAGCCTGGGGTTGGGGCACCGGGCCCTCCCGGCCCCCCTGGTCCAGCTGAATCAGTACATTGACATCGTCCCTCAGGTCGGCCTGGGTACCCACCAGCAGCACGGGTGCCTGCGGGTTGTGAGTGCGGATCTCAGGCAGCCATTTCTCTGTGATGTTCTGGAAAGAGCTGGGCTGCACCACGCTGAAGCAAGCCAGGAAGACATCGGTATCCGGGTAGCAGAGAGAGCGAAGGCGGTCAAAATCTTCCTAGGATGAGAAGGCCTGATCATTAGTAGGGTTATTCCCTGCCACAAGTAATGGGAATCTGATTGTCACCTGCGGTTGCAGACCTGAGACTCGGAAGGGCCCAAGACCTTCTCCATTCCTTATCCATCTAGGGTCCTCCCAGCCTCCAGCCCACCTTCTCCCAGACCATTAGAGGCCGCCCCCAGTTTCTCACCTGTCCCGCTGTGTCCCAGAGCTCAATGCGCACCGGCGCTCCATCCACCAGGACTTGCACTGCAGGGTCAGGGCGTGGGGGGACAGCGAGTTAGGAAGAGCGTCGTGGGCCCCACCGGACCTCACCAGCGCCACCTCGGGGCCTGCTCCCGCCTCCCTCCCGGGGGGGCTCCCTTGCCCTCCCGTCCCCGCGCCAGCCCCAGCCGACGGGTGCACAACCCCACCCCCAGCCACGCGGCCGCTGGGGCCGTTCAACGTACCGGAGAAGGTGTCCAGCGCTGTGGGCCGGTAGCGCGCGGGGTACCCATTGCAGGTGTAGCTGACGATGAGGCTGCTCTTGCCCACGGCGCCGTCGCCCACCAGCACGCACTTGATGCCCAGCTCCGGGGGCGCGCTGCCCCGCCGCGGCGGAGGGGTCGGGGCCCGGAGCGGGGACGACTCGGCCTCGCTCAGCTCCCGCGGGGGCATGGCCCGCTCCGGGGGCAGCCCGGGACCAGGCTCCGCTGTGCTCCGGGAAGCAGGTTCCGCAGGCTGCCTCTCAGTCCGCCAAGGCCCGGCGCGCCAGCCCGCCGCTAACCCCGGGTATAAGTGGGGGCCACGCCCACCTCATCTGCATGTCCCGAGCGGCCTCGGACCCCGCCCACCCGCTGGGCCTCCGGCCGCGCCTCCCTCCGCAGTGCACCCCATGAGGCCAGGCAATCACAAACGCCGGGAGGAAGAGAGGCCAAAGGAAAACTGGCGCTCAGAGAATCATGCAGGTACAAGGACAAAGAATCGCCAAAATGAGGCAGATTTAGGTATCTTGGCGGAGAAAGCTATCCAGGATTTATTGTTAGGAGGAAGAAGCAAGTTGCAACACACATAATACAGCCTGTTCAAATTAAACCTTTGTTCAAAATAAAAAACTAGGTATATGTTTGCACGAGTATGAAAGTCTGGATAATAATGTTCTTAATTAAAGAATGATTTTTAAAAAACATATAGATCATGGGGGCACCTGGCTGCCTCGGTCCCTAGAACCTTCAACTCTTTTTTTTTTTTTTTTTTAAGATTTTATTTATTTATTTGACAGAGAGAGACACAGCGAGAGAGGGAACACAAGCAGGGGGAGAGGGAGAGGGAGAAGCAGGCTCCCCGCTGAGCCGGGAGCCCGATGTGGGACTTGATCCCAGGATCCTGGGATCATGACCTGAGCCGAAGGCAGACGCTTAACGACTGAGCCACCCAGGCGCCCCGAGCCTTCAACTCTTGATCTCAGGGATGTAAGTTCAAGCCCCATGTTGGGTTACTTAGAGATTACTTCAAAAAAAAAAAAAAAAAAAACTTAAAAAAATATATAGATCATAAAGAGACAGAAAATAAACTCAAGCATGTACACATCAAGCAGGAATTTACTGTACTCCCAGGGAAGAGCTTCCTCTAGATGAGGCCTGGAGGCAGACCTTAAACACCTTCCCTATACTCTGCTAAAGGGATTTGGGATGCTGGAGAGTCTAGCTGGAGAGGATCACCAAGGACAGTTCTCCATTTGAGTATTTTCTAAAACCCCAAATATTATCTTCATCATCATCATCAAAAGCACATAGTAATTACCTATTTGCTGATGCTGTTCTGGGCCACCCACTGTCCTTGCCCCAGAAGGAGTTTACGGACTGAGCCAAGATATGCCAGGAGCTCTGGGAAGGTCACCCAAGAGAGCTAATTTTGTCTTTTTTTGCAGCCACATCAAGTGACACCAGGCCCAG
This sequence comes from Mirounga angustirostris, assembly GCF_029215605.1. NCBI lineage: Eukaryota > Metazoa > Chordata > Mammalia > Carnivora > Phocidae > Mirounga > Mirounga angustirostris. Next base: position 62,453,293 of record NW_026991717.1, on the reverse strand, counting down.
GATCCTTTCTCTGAATTCCAAGCCAGTCTTTCATCTCAGCCTGTACAAAGATGGTTGAAAACACATTCTTGAGTTGTTGCAGGAAGAGTGTTGGGAGGGGAGGAGGCAGTGAATATTAAAGAAAAGAGATAATCCTATTTCTTAAACAATTGGTAGTATAAAAATCCATAAATCCAAATCTCTAAATCTCTTGGAAAAAGTCTCAGGATCCCTGATTTTTATTTTTCCTTGTTTTTCCTTCCTTCTTTCCTTGTCAAAAATTGAGGACAACACCTAGAAAGTTGCTGATTTAACTGTTAAAATCTTGACTGTGGGAAATGGTAGGCTCCTCTCCAATATCCACTTCTATATCCCAATGTCTACATCCTACATTCCCTACATCCAAGTATCTGGGGGTACTAATAATCCCAGATTATAGCCCCAAAGACTTCTCAGACATATCTACATAAGTGTATTCATTTAGCAAATGGAAGAGGCCCCAAAATGTTGTCTTGCCATTGTCTCCCACAGGAGGTTCAAAAGCTGTTCTTTTTGCTCTCCTGGAAAGGGAGGCAAGAATGGGGATTTGAAAAGACCTGTACATTAAGAGACCTGTCCTAGTATTCCTAGTTCTTTTTTTTTTTTAAGATTTTTTATTTTTTATTAGCACGCACGAGAGAGCACAAGCAGGGGGAGTGGCAGACAGAAGGAGAGGGAGGAGCAGGGCCCCCACCCAGCAGGGAGCCCGATGTGGGCCTCGATCCCAGGACCCCAGGACCATGACCCGAGCCGAAGGCAGACACTCAACGACCGAGCCACCCAGGCGCCCGTATTCCTAGTTCTTCAGCTCATTAGCTTTGTGACTCCTGAGAAATTACTTGATCTGGGCACCTGGGTGGCTCAGTTGGTTGAGCGACTGCCTTCGGCTCAGGTCATGATCCTGGAGTCCCGGGATCGAGTCCCACATCGGGCTCCCTGCTCAGCAGAGAGTCTGCTTCTCCCCCTGACCCTCCCCCCTCTCATGCTCTCTCTCTCTATCTCATTCTCTCTCTCAAATAAATAAATAAAATCTTTAAAAAAAAATTAAAAAAAAAAGAAATTACTTGATCCGTCTTAGCATTATAAAATGACAGGTGAAGCCCGTTTATTTCTGAAAGCCCTTCTGGTGCTAGCAATCTGTGATTCAGGGAACCAGGTGTCTGGGACAAAATTACTAGACACACACACACATAGAGGCTCTTCCTCACAGAACTCTTGTCCTTTTACCCAAGTTTTAATAACAGTTTTATTGTAGCTATAAATTTGAGGGTAATCTTGTTTAATCCTTTCTGCAGGTATGAAGGGTATATATAAATAATACACAAATGGGGGGAGGTGTCTGCTGGCATGGGGAAAAGCCCTGACTTGGCCTGCGACAGGCCCCATGGGTGGGGACACTTTCCGACCTAGGTCCCTCTGTCTGAGCTGGTTTAGGGACAGTCATGCCAGCAAGAAGGGGAGGGTGGAGACAACCCTGGGAGCTGGTGAGTCACCTGTTTCTCAGCTAAGGACTTGCAATTGTAGCTGCTACTGCTGGGAAAGTCCCCTACTAATGGTGGGTTGAGTCTTACTCCTGCCCACCTGACAGATCATCTATCCTAACTTCCAGCCAGACACACATTTGCAAAGATTAAAACTTGGCCCTAACCTTCTCCTTAGAGAAATGTTTGATTCAAGGACTGGGGCAGGAAATATACAAAATGAGCCTGGAGCATTCTGTGGTACAGAAAGTAAGGAAGTCCTAAACAAAACAAAGGGAAGAATGAGGTACATCAAACGGACACAGAGCCAACTAACTGAAAGAGTTTCCAAAGGCGAAATCTGGAACAAGTTGAGCAACAAAACTAAGAAGTATTGGATTATAACCCAAAGTATAACATAAATATCCACGAGTCTATTCTGATATAAATAAATGATTGAGTACATAAATAAATAGGCAATCATAGGCAAATCTCCAGAAAATTCCAAATAATGTATGTAGAACCTCAAGGAGGAGCATAACCCCCAACTCCTTCAAGGTGGACTGTGCATAGTGACTTCCTCCAAGGAGGACAGTATGAAAAAGGTGGGGGGAGAAAGAGTAACTTCACAGGGGAGAATCCTGACAAACACTCCTTCAACCAGGTGATCAAGATGAAGATCAACATCGATAAGTCAAGTTGATAGTATGTACCCTTGATATGATGTAATGAGAATGGCATTTTTCCTCTGTGGTCTTCCCTACTAGAACCCCAGTCTAATCAGGAGAAAAACATCAGAAAAGTTCCATCAGAGAGACATTCTATGAATTGCCTGCCCAGTACTCCTCAAAACTGTCAAGGTCATCAGGAACAAGGAAAGTCTGAAAAACTGCCAAGAGTCAAGAGGAGCCTGAGGAGAATGGCAACTGAATGTAAGTAACATGGTGTGCTGGATGGGATTCTGGAGCTGAAAGAGGACATTAGGGGAAAACTGAGGAATTCTGAATAAAATATGAATTTAGTTAATAATAATATATCAATGCTGGTTCATTAATCATGACAAATATAACCATGTAATGTAAGATGTTCATCACAGGGGAACCTGGGTTGGAGGTATGTGGAAATTATCTTCTCAACTTTTCCTGTAAATGTAAACTGTTCTAAAATAGTTTATTTTATTTTTTTAAAAAAAGAAAGAAGAGAAAACACCCAAAAAACTAAAACATGGCCCTGACATTGAATCATGGCAGTAATAACCTTTTGTTTCCAAAATGTCCAACACAGGTATATGGGACTTAGACTTATCAAAGTGCTTTAGTTTCCCTGTCTTATAGGAAGCCAAGTGAGAAGGCGGGGGAGAGGGTGAGCATACTGGGGCCCAGAGGAGCTAGGGGACTTTACCAGTTTTAAAGAGGCTAGTAAGTGGTAGACACTTCACCTCAGGTGTGGTCAAGTTCTCAGGCATTTCTGTTGTTCCCTTATCTTATTTAAAATTACTGCAGGGCACCTGGGTGGCTCAGTCGTTGAGCGTCTGCCTTCAGCTCAGGTCATGACCCCAGGGTCCTGGGATCGAGTCCCACAGTGGGCTCCCTCCTTGGGGGGAGGCCTGCTTCTCCCTCTCCCACTCCCTCTGCTTGTGTTCCTGCTCTCACTGTTTCTGTCAAATAAATAAATAAAATCTTAAAAAAAAATAAAAAAATAAAATTACTGCATACGTTGGGATACCTACGGCAAAACCTCAAGGAGAATAAACCAAACCAGTCTATCCCTACCCCACCATCGTGATTTTCCTACTGCTGGAAAGGGTATTAACAAAAAAACACTGGTTGTGGGGTAGCATGTACTTAGCAAGGTCAGCGTGCAGGCTCTTTGTGAGAGAAACGCACCTCGAGCAGTCTTGCTCCAGTTCCCGGGCATACCCCCGCTCCAAGGCCTCCAAGTCAGTGGGGCCCGCTGCTCAGAAGGAGCCCCGAGAAAGAATTGTACATTTAACACTTCACTTCTTTGTCAGCCATACCTCAGTAAAGCTGGGACAAGCACCACTTGTTTACCAACATGCTACCGCCATTACGGCTGGTACAATAAATAGACTGCAGAGTTAATTGGTTTTTAACTGGTTTCTCTACTTGGTGTGCTGGCATCCTGGGAGGGAGTTCATGGCAAACTCAGCGGCCTGGGCTGAGCTGGCCTCATGGTGTCCCACCCCCAACCCCAGGACAGGATCCTGCTAGCCAACCCTCCAGCCCAACCCCATCCGTGTTGTCCATGTCCTCCATGTCCCAAGGCTCGGGCTTCCGCCCTGTCCTGCATCCTCCCCCTAACTCTGCCTTAGCCTTCGCTTCTCCCTGTCTTTCTCTCCACCTCCTCTACATCTAGCTAATCCCAACTGCTGCTGCCCCCCGCCCCAAGACCTTGCCCTCAAGCCCTGGCCAGTATTTTTTTTTTTTTAAGATTTTATTTATTTATTTGAGAGAGAGAATGAGAGAGAGAGAGCACGAGAGGGAAGAGGGTCAGAGGGAGAACTCCCTGCTGAGCAGGGAGCCCGATGCGGGACTCGATCCTGGGACTCCAGGATCATGACCTGAGCAGAAGGCAGTCGCTCAACCAACTCAGCCACCCAGGCGCCCTTTGGCCAGTATTTTTTAAAGGCCTACAGGTGTTGAAACCTAAAAAGTTCATCTAAAAGGACTCCCCACTTGGGGCATCTGGCTGGCTCAGTTGGAAGAGTGCAGGACTCTTGATCTCAGGGCCTTGAGTTCAAGCCCCAAGTTGGGTGTAGAGATTACTAAAAAAATAAATAAATAAACTTAAAAAAAAAACGGGGCACCTGAGTGACTCAGTTGGTTAAGCCTCTGCCTTTGGCTCAGGTCATGATCTCGGGATCCTGGGATCGAGCCCCATATCACATTGGATTCCCTGCTCAGTGGGGAGTCTGCTTCTCCCTCTCTTTCTGCCCCTCCCTCAGGCCCATGCTCCCTCTTTCTCTCTCTTTCAAATAAATAAATAAAATCTTTTAAAAAATCTTTTTAAAAAACAAGGACTCCCCTCTTAACTTCCTTATTTCTGACAATGGCAGCATGATTCTCTCAAGCTAATGAATTGGAAGGAGTTGGAACTAAATAGTCTCCAAACACTTGGACTCCTTCCTCTCCTTTAGTCCTCAATCCTTTCTTTTTCTTTCTTTCTTTTTTTGTTTTTTAAAGATTTTATTCATTTATTTGAGAGAGAGACACAGAGAGAGCACAAGCAGAGTGCTGGGCAGAGGCAGAGGGAGAGAGACAAGCAGACTCGCCACTGAGCAGGGAGCTCAACGTGGGGCTCGATCCCAGGACCCTGAGATCATGACCTGAGCCGAAGGCAGTCCCTTAACAGACTGAACTACCCAGGCGTCCCCTCAATCCTTTCTTTGAAGTACTGGACTCCCCTCTTCCTTTTGGCCCCTTTGCCACAATAATCACCTCATACCTGCCTCCCATCTTTGCTTTGTACATTTCTGGTACACCCAAGCTTCCTAAGTCAGAAAATTTATTCTGTCACTCTCTCACTCAAAGCCTATAATGAATCCCTGTTATCCATCCACTGGATAGTGTCTGAGTCTCTACCCGGCATCCCACATCCTCCAGTTAGAGTACACCTCCAGCCCTGCAAATGATCCTTAAGAGAATTTTCAGTGACATGGGGAAATGCTAAAAGATAATATTAAGTGATACAGAATTATATAAACAGTTTGAGCCCAAGTATTAAAAAAAAAGTGTACAGGGGCACCTGGGTGGCTCAGATGGTTAAGCGTCAGCCTTCAGCTCGGGTCGTGATCCCGGGGTCCTGGGATCAAGCTCCACATTGGGCTCCTGGCTCGGCGGGGAGCCTGCTTCTCCCTCTCCCTCTGCCTCTCCCCCTGCTCATGCTCTCTCTCTCTCTGTATCTCTGTGTCTCAAATGAATAAATAAAATCTTTAATAAAAAATAAAAAAGTGTACAGTTAGAATAAAAGAGAGTCCTAGATGAAGGATGTATATTAAAACATGGAATCAGGGGCGCCTGGGTGGCCCAGTCGCTTAAGCGTCTGCCTTCTGCTCAGGTCATGATCCCAGGGTCCTGGGATCGAGTCCCACATCGGGCTCCCTGCTCAGTGGGAAGCCTGCTTCTCCCTCTGCCTGCCGCTCCCCCTGCTCATGCATACACTCTCTCTCTGTCAAATAAATAAATAAATAAAATCTTAAAAAAAAAAAAACTTAATAAAAATCCTGGTGGGCGGCCCACGATCCTTGCCTGAGGCCACAGCACTTGTCTAAATGGCTGGGCCCCAGGTCCAGCCAAATCCTTAGTTGCTTCTCCCCCAAAGACTGGCCCCACTGCCCAAAGTTTCTTCTTGAACAGAAGCTGGGGCCTGATACCACTGAGGTCCATTCACAGCGCTGTGGTTAACCCTAGAGCATGTATTATTCTTTGATGATGTGATGATAATGATGAACATCAGCAACTTTGCAAAAAGAGAACCCAATAAACAAGCTTTCAATGAATAATCATATTGCTCCAAATTCTTTTCTTGGCATTGTTTATATAAACTAGCATTTTACACACTTGTAAATAAGGGTATCTAAATTCTTTTTTTTTTTAATTAATTTATTTATTTGAGATAACGAGAATGAGAGAGAGAGAGAGTACATGAGAGGGAGGAAGATCAGAGGGAGAAGCAGACTCCCTGCCGAGCAGGGAGCCCGATGCGGGACTCGATCCCGGGACTCCAGGATCATGACCTGAGCCAAAGGCAGTCGCTTAACCGACTGAGCCACCCAGGCACCCAAGGGTATCTAAATTCTTTAGCAACTGGTACAGGCTCAGAAAATTGCTCCTCCCTGTGCTGTAGCAGCTTTTTAGAAGCCTGAGTTATGCCTGACATTAACCCCTTAGTGGCTGGATCCTGGGCAGGAGTGACAGGGTGGGGCACACTCAGGGAAGTGGGTATTTTAACCACTGGTGTGGTCATACTGGTGTGTCCCTGTTGAACTTCATCAGTCTGTTTGGATTTGGAATGAGTGTGGACCAAGCAAGAAGGGCTTGGAAACAGGGCTCCTGGGTGGCTCAGTTGGTTGCGTCTGCCTTTGGCTCAGGTCATGATGCAAGGGTCCTGGATGGAGCCCTGCATTGGGCTCCCCGCTCAGTGGGGAGTCTGCTTCTCCCTCTCCCTCTGCCCCTACCAGTCCCGCACCCACTTCTACTCTCTCTCTCTCTGTCTAATAAATAAAATCTAAAAAAGGGTGGCGGGAGGGCTTGGAAACAGCCTGAAGAAACAGCAGGAATCAAGCCCAGGGGAGAAAGAATAAATAAATAAAATCTTTTTAAAAAATATTAAAATAGGGCGCCTGGGTGCCTCAGTTGGTTAAGCGACTGCCTTCGGCTCAGGTCATGATCCTGGAGTCCCGGGATCGAGTCCCGCATCAGGCTCCCTGCTCAGCAGGGAGTCTGCTTCTCCCTCTGACCCTCCCGACCCTCCCCCTCTCATGATCTCACTCTGTCTCTCTCTCTCTCAAATAAATAAATAAAATCTTTAAAAAAAAATAAATAATAAAATAATAATAATAATAAAATAAAATAAAATATGGAGGGCTGGTCACCCCAACTAGATCTCTGTTTGACTCCTGTTAGCATTGGAGTGTGCTCTTTAGAAAGACCACAGCAACTGGACTAGAAACAGAGCAGGATTTTCCAGACCAACCTGAAATCATCATTAGCTGTTTTGTGAAAGTACTAGTATGAAAGGTACTGGGTTTTGTTCACATTTAAATTCATATAAAGCTAGTATTTCCAAATCAAATTCCTTTTCCCTCTTTTATCTCACATTACAATTGCGTTGACAAGAGACAAATTTGCCTGTTGTTCAAGAGCATGGGCTCTGGCCACAGCACCTGGATTAGTATCCAGGTTGTGTTACTTACTAGCTGTTGTCCTCAGTCTCCTTGTCTGTTAAATAGGGTTAGAATAGTACCTGTCTCGGGGCGCCTGGGTGGCTCAGTCGTTAAGCGTCTGCCTTCGGCTCAGGTCGTGGTCCCAGGGTCCTGGGATCGAGCCCCGCATCAGGCTCCCTGCTCAGCAGGAAGCCTGCTTCTCCCTCTCCCTCTCCCCCTGCTTGTGTTCCCTCTCTCTGTTGTAAATAAATTTAAAAAATCTTAAAAAAAAAAAAAAAAGAATAGTACCTGTCTCAGAGAATGTTGTGGGAATTAAATGAATTATGGAGGATGCTTAGCATAGTGCCCATAGAGAGTGCTCTGCAAGCGTGCTCTATTATTATTATTTTTTTTTTTTAAGATTTTATTTGACAGAGAGAGACAGTGAGAGAGGGAACACAAGCAGGGGGAGGGGGAGAGGGAGAAGCAGGCTCCCCGCCGAGGAGGGGAGCCCGATGCGGGGCTCAATCCCAGGATTCTGGGATCGTGACCTGAGCCGAAGGCAGACGCCCAACGACTGAGCCACCCAGGCGCCCCATGGGTGCTCTATTATTATAATTATCTTCTCTCTGGGTCAGGGCAATTTTTTCGGATGAAGTCATGGGCCTGCTTGAGAACGAACACTACAGATTGGTCAGGTAAGGTAAGGTTCAGAATTTTGTCTTCTGTGACCCAGATAGGGAACACGGAAAGAAATGAGTTTTGTTTTGTTTTTTTAAGATTTTATTTATTTATTTGACAGAGAGAGAGAGACAGCTAGAGAGGGAACACGAGCAAGGATAGAGAGAGAGGGAGAAGCAGGCTTCCTGCCGAGCTGGGAGCCTGATGCAGGGCTCGATCCCAGGACCCTGGGACCATGACCTGAGCCAAAGGCAGATGCTTAACCGACTGAGCCACCCAGGCACCCCGAGAAATGAGCTTTTATTGAAGTTTTCATCCTACTATTTTGGTTTTGTTATTACCTTTATTTTACAGATGAGGAAACTGAGTCTCCACAGAGGTGAAGTGACTTGCCAAAGGCCTAGAGGCTAAGAGAGAGCCAGGACTGTGGAGCCCAAGTCTGCACTCCAACACCACCCTCTTCTCAGTCCTCCCCTTAAGGATTATGGGCTACAGAGCAGGTTCTATTGCTTCGTTACCTTTTGCCATATAAACACTGATTACATTCTAACATTTAGGTATCTTTTTAAAATTTTGTATTGTGATCAACTTCATCTAGATATTACATAGAAGATGCACGCATTTTGGGGCACCTGGGTGGCTCAGTCGGTTGAGCGTCTGCCTTTAGCCCAGGTCATGATCCCAGGATCCTGGGATCGGGCCCCGAGTCAGGCCCCCTGCTCAGCGGGGAGCCTGCTTCTCCCTCTCTCTCTGCTTCTCCTCCCAGTTTTTGCTCTCTCTTGCTCACTCTCTCTCTCAAATAAATAAAATATTTTTTAAAAAAGATGCACCCATTTTAAGTGTATGGTTCCGTGAGTTTTTTTTTTTTTTAAAGATTTTATTTATTTATTTGACAGAGAGAACCAAAGCAGGGGAGTGAGAGAGGGAGAAGCAGGCCTCCCGCGGAGCAGGGAGCCCGATGCGGGACTCGATCCCAGGACCCCGGGACCATGACCTGAGCCGAAGGCAGTTGCTTAACGACTGAGCCACCCAGGCGCCCCGGTTCCGTGAGTTTTGACCGATGTGTCCACCTCTAGAGTTACCACCAGCAGCACAATCAAGATATGAAATATTTCCATCTCCCCCACAAAGTTCCTTCTTATTCTTTTCTAGTCAATCCTCCACCCCCTAGACCAGGTCCCAGGCAAACACCGATCAGCTTTTCTGTTGCTAAAGCTTAATTTTTGCCTGCTTTAGAATTTCAAATAAATAGAAGCATACTCTGTATACTCGTCTATGTCTGGCTTCCTGTGCTAAACCTGTTTCTGAGATTCATTGCATGTCAGGGTAATTTGTTCTTTTTCATTGCTGAATAGTATTCTCTTGTACAGATGTACCACTATTTGTTTATTCTTTTGTCAATGGACATTGAGTTATGTCCAGTTTGGGGCTATTATGAATAAAGCTACTATAAATACTTGTGTGTAAATCTTTGTCTAGACAGATGTTTTCTTTCTCTTGGGTAAATACCAAGGCCCGGAACTGCTGGCTCATAGAGTAAGTGCCTATGAAGCAGCTGTTAATGGCTGCACCATTTTATGTTCCCTCCAGCAATGAGTTTACAACCTCACAACACTAAGTATCGGTGGCCTGCTTTTTTGGTTTTGGGTTTTTTTTTAAGATCTTATTTATCTAGGGGCTCCTGGGTGGCTTAGATGGTTAAAGGTCTGCCTTCGACTCAAATCATGAACCCCGGGGTCCTGGGATCGAGCCCCGCATCAGGTTCTCTGCTCGGCAGGGAGCCTGTTTCTCCCTCTCCTTCTAGGCCTCCCCGCTTGTGCTCTCTCGCTCTGTCAAAGAAATAAAATCTTCTTAAAAGGTTTTTTAATTAAAAAAAGATTTTATCTATTTGAGAGAGAGAGAGAGACAGAGAGCACATGCAGGGGGAGGGGCAGAGGAAGAGGGAGAAGCAGGCTCTCCGCTGAACAGGGAGCCTGATGTGGGGCTCGATCCCAGATCCCAGGACCCCAGGATCATGACCTGAGCCAAAGACTGATGCTTAACCGACTGAGCCACCCAGGCACCCTTCAGTGACCTTTTAAAATATTTTGGATTTATTGTTGTTGTGTTGTTGCTATCGTTTTTCATTTCGGTAAGAGGCCATATGGGTGAATCTACAGGCAAGTTTAACTCAGACATATGCAGTGTGACGTAGTGTGTGCATTAAGTTGGAGGCAGGATGAGGGCTGGTTGTTAGATTTTACCGGGTTTCACATTAATTAGAGAAAGCTCCCTGGCTATCGCATCTTTTGAAATGTCTCCTGGACTAAGGGAAAGATAAGAAGCATAGCAACCAGCTCTGAGGCAGTGCCCTGAAAATCATTATTCCCTGGGCATTGTCCCTAAAGGGACTGTGGCAAAGGTTTGGCTTTCAGAGAATCACAGAATGTTAGAGATGGTCTAGTTCTACCTTCACAGCTTACAGCTGAGGAAAGGAGAGGAGCTCAGAGAGGGGAGGTTACTTGTCTAGCACACAATGAGCATGGAGCCTGATGCAGGGCTCAATCCCACAACCCTGAGATCATAACCCCGGGATCATGACCCAAGTGGAAACCAAGAGCCGGATGCCCAAATGACTGGGCCACCCAGGCGCCCCTGGTTTTGTTTTCAATCAGTTTATGCATTCGTAGATAGAATGCTTAAATGAGACAAAGTTTAGCATCAATTATCTTCCTATATATTTTTTTGTTTTGTGTTGATCTAAATGCGGAGAAAGCTTGTTCACATAAATGTTAGATGGGAATGGAAAGTTTGATATACAATGTCACTTGATTATTTGACTCCTTTCCAAATTATATGCCAAAAATGTTAGTGATTTTTTTTTAATAAACCAATAGCTGATTAGGTTCTCAAATTGTATTCAAATTAAAGAACCAGAAACTGGGGCACCTGGGTGGCTTAGTCGGTTAAGCATCTGCGTTCGGCTCAGATCATCATCCCAGGGTCCTGGGTTCAAGCCCCACATCGGGCTCCCTGCTCAGCCAGAGTCTGCTTCTCCCTCTCCTCTTCGTGCTCTCTCTCTCTCTCTCTCTCTCTCTCTCACTTGCTGACACACTCTCTCTTTCAAATAAATAAGTAAAATCTTAAAAAAAAAAAAAAGCAGAAATCATTTGATGGGTAAAGGATTTGTTACCTGTTCTTTGTGGGAATACCAACAATAATTCCAGAGGTCTTTTCACTTGGCTTCCTGCAGATTTTTATCCCTGGAAGGAAGCACCATAGTGTGAAGGGTTTTGATTTTCCCATCCCAATAGGTGAGTGGTGTATTTTTCTTTGAAAAGTAGAAGCAGGGGAGGTGGGAGATATCCTGCCTCTTCCTCCCAGGTACCTTCTGCTGGTCACTTTTAGGAAATAGATGAGGGAAGCTGAGGACACTGATTTCCTTAGTGCTCCGTGCCTCTTGGGGAGTGCTTTTCAGCCCCCTAAGGACATGTGAACCCCAGTTTGAGGACCAATGACGTAAGGATGCTTTCTTTTTATTTTTAAAGATTTATTTGTTGGGGCGCCTGGGTGGCTGAGTCATTAAGCGTCTGCCTTCAGCTCGGGTCATGATCCCAGGGTCCTAGGATCGAGCCCCGCATAGGGCTCCCTGCTCAGTGGGAAGTCTTTTTCTCCCTCTCCCTCTCCCCCTGCTTGTGATCCTGCTCTCACTGTGTCTCTCTCTGTCAAATAAATAAATAAAACCTTTAAAAAAAAGACTCATTTGTTTATTTTGGGGGGAGGGGCAGAGGGAGAGTCTTTTATAAGCTTTTTTTTTAAAGATTTTATTTATTTGTCAGAGAAAGAGAGAACACAAGGAGGGGGAGCGCAGGCAGAGGGAGAAGCAGGCTCCCCACTGAGCAAGGAGCCTGATGTGGGACTCGATCCCAGGACCCTAGGATCATGACCCCTGCCGAAGGCAGCCACCGACTGAGCATCCCTTTGAAGGATGCTTTCATTTCCCACACAGACAAGTGAAAAAAGTGTCTCTATTTCCTCACCTCCAGTGTCTTCTCTGGGACCACTGGCCCTATAATCCTAGAAGGTGGCATAAAGAAAGAAGGTAGATTGCATCCACACATGCCTTGGGTGGGGTTTTGACATGCACTCAGTGAAATAAAGGATGACAGTAACAGGGAGGGGAGAAGGCTTTCTGAAAATTGGGGCCATGGAAACATCTGGAAGAGAACCAAATAGGAAGAAAAGAGATTTATAATCTCTTGTAAAGAATTGAGAAGAGGTGTTCTGCATTAGCTAGGGCTTTTTTCCCTTCAACATAGTTTAACAATGTGCCAGGCCCTGTCTTAGGAGAGGGTGTGCTGGTATACCTGTCCCGCCCTCAGGGAGCTTATACAGAGTCACCCCAGGGAGAGGGAGGGAAGGGCAGGAGGGCGAGGGGGCAGAAATGGAAGAGGAACAGGAGGAAGGAGAGAGAGAGAGAGGGTGGGGAGGAGGAAGGGAGGGGGAAGAGGGAGTGAAGGGGCGGGAAAGGAGAGAGAGAGAGAGAGAGACTACCAGACAACTGTAATGTAGTAATCATACAAATGTAATCATAATATGGGCAATCAGTACAGGAGGCTGGAGGAGCACCTAGGAGGGCCCTGATCCTGGCAAGGGGAGGAATATCAGCAAAGTCTTTCCAGAGGGGTCAGACCCCCAAGACCAAATACTCAAATGTCTGCAGAGGTGTGGTGCATCTGGGAACATCCCTAGATCAGCACATCTGGAGAACTGAGAGATGAGTATAGACAGGTCAGATGGAGTTTAACTGGGGATGAGGAAAAGGACTGATGAGTTTCCTTAATAAGTCTTATGGCCCTGTTTTTAAAATTTATACATATATTATGATGATTAAAATAAACATTAAATTTAAAAACAAATTCCTAAATCTCCCATGCAGAAGAATTCCAAATGACTTAAATTTCACCCTCAAGGAAGCGTAAATCCCCACTCAAGTGCGGGCTGTGTGTAGAGACTTCCTTCCAAAGAAGATAGTACTGAAAGGTGGGGAGGAGGGACACCTGGGTGGCTCAGTCAGTTAAGCAGCTGCCCTGGGCTCAGGTCATGATCCTGGAGTTACATGATCATGATCCAGCCCCACTTGGGGACATGGGGCTCCCTGCTCTGTGGGGAATCTGCTTCTCCCTCTCCCTTTGCTGTCCCCTCGCCATGCTCTCTCTCACTGGCTTACTCTCTCAAATAAATAAATAAAATCTTAAAAAAAAAAAGGGAGGGGGTCGCCTGGGTGGCTCAGTCGGTTAAGCGACTGCCTTCAGCTCAGGTCAGGATCCCAGGGTCCTGGGTTTGGGGTTCGGGCCGCATTGGGCTCTCTGCTCAGCGGGGAGCCTGCTTCTCCCTCTCCCTGCTGCTCCCCCTGATTGTATGCTCTCTCTGTCAAATGAATAAATATATCTTCAGAAAGGAAAGAAAAAGAAAGAAAGGAAGGAAGGAAGGAAGGAAGGAAGGAAGGAAGGAAGGAAGGAAGGAAGGAAGGGAGAAAGAAAGAAAAAGAAAGAAAGAGAGAAAGGTGGGGAGGAAGAGTAACCTTACAGTGGAGAATCTGACAAGCGCTACCAAGGTCAACATCAACAGTGGTGAGTCATGTTGATGGTATATACCCTTGATATGATGTGATGATAATGGTATTTCACCTCCCCCAAACCCATAACCCCAATCTAATTATGAAAGAGATAACAGACAAATTCCAATAGAGAGCATCCTACAAAATACCTGCTCAATACTCCTCAAAATTGTCAAGGTTATCAAAAACAAGGAAAGTCTGAAAAACTGCCAGAGTCAAGAGGAGCCTAAGGAGACATGACAACTAAATATAAGATGATATCCTGGATGGAATCCTGGAACAGAAAGAGGACAATAGGTAAAAACTGAGGCGATCTGAATAAAGTACGGGCTTCAGTTAATAATAATGTATCAATATTGATTTACTAATTTTAACAAATGTGCCATACTAATGTAAGATGTTTGTACTAAGGGAAACTGAATGTGAGATATATGGAAACCCTCCACTGTCTTCTCACTTTTTCCATAAATCTAAAACTTCTAAAAAAGAATGTGTATTTAAAAAAAAAACTAATCTGGGGTGCCTGGCTGGCTCCGTTAGGAGAACATGTGACACTTGATCTCAGGGAGTTCAAGTCCCATGTTGGGTGTAGAGATTACTAAATAAATAAATAAACTTAAAAAAAAACAAATTACTCACTTAAGTCAATTAAATCACTCCTTTTGGTCTGGGTCTTCATTCAGTCAACAATTACTACTAATAGTTAACTTGTATTTTTTTTTAGAGATTCTATTTATTTATTTGAGAGAGAGAGTCAGCGAGAGAGAGACAGCGAGAGAGCATGAGAGCAGGGAGGAGAGGGAGAAGCAGACTCCTTGCTGAGCAGGGAGCCCGACACTGGGCTTGGGGCTGTATCCCAGGACCCCAGGATCATGACCTGAGCCAAAGGCAGAAGCTTAACCGACTGAGCCACACAGGCGTCCCTAGTTAACTTGTATTGAGCATTTTCTAGGTATAGGCACAGTGCTGAGTGATTTGCATAATATTCTCCAATATTCACAATGCTACAGGTAGATTTTTCTCATTTTACAAATGTAGAAACTGAAGCATGAAAAAGGTCATTCATGCAATTGTTTAGTAAATATTTATTAGTAAGTTATGACTGCCCCATGATGCTGGGTCTCTCAGAGTAAATGCCCTGCAGGGGTCTCAGGTGCCACTGTCCAGATTGTGCTCAATCATGTGACCTCTGCCCCACCCCCATCCAGCTCTTCCTCGTCCTGTACAATGGTGACATTGCACCATCTGCCACGTCTCCCCAGGAGTCGTCCTGAACCCTTCCTTCATCCCCACATCTAACCTGTCACTAACTCCAGTGGGCTCTTCCTCAGACATGTCTCCCCAGAGTCTTCCCAGTCTACTCTCTCTCCAGGTTGGGCCCTCACCACTTCTCTGCCTCAGGTCTCATACTCTCTGATGTGGACTCCACCCAAGCCACCACCCATTTTTTTAGAACCCACATCAGATGATCTCATCCCTAACCAAAGCCTTCTGATGGCCTATTCAACTGATTTCATAATCTGGCCACAACTGGTCCCATTTCCTACACTGCCCCACTCCCTGATGCTCTAGTTCCCCAGCCCCCAATTGACCTGTTTGCAGGCCTATTCTCTTGGTTTTCTTGAGGCCTGCGTAATGCCTTCTCTTTTTTTGCCCTTGGAAATCATGCATGCACTTCAAGTCTTAGCTCAAATTCACCTCCTTTCATACAGTATTCCTCTTACTCCCTGGCCCAGCAGTCAGCCCTTACCTATCTTGTGGCAACAACCACACAGATTGTGAGAGGTAGGAGCTGGTGGATCTGTATCCCCAGCTGTGAGTTCCCTAAGACACTTCAGTATTCCTGTGCTCAGGTTTGTTTGGGGTATTCTCCACAATCAGCTTCTGTTATATCAAAGAAAAATACCCATGCTTCTTAATTAAGGGTCAGTAAATGGCCGGGATAAGAAAAGCCATAGCAGTTCTGATGGGGAAGTTGTAGTCTAGGGAGGCTTCGTGGAGGAGGTGGACTTGAGAATGACTGTCAGATTAAAGCCACATTTTTAGTTTCCTGAGCATATCCTCTGTGTTGGACATTATGCTAGAGCAATGAGCTTTCACCTAGATCACCTCATTTACTTTTCCACACAGACCTATGTATCATTATACCTACAGTATTTCTGTAGATGAGGAAACTGAAGTTAAGAGCATCACCTGCACACAGTGTCCAACTAGTGAGTGATTGGGCAGGGAAAAGAATGCTGGTCTTGTTCTTACTCCAAAGTCCAACATAAGGATGGGAGAATGAGTATGCAGAGGAATCCTACTGTATTCAACTCAACAGTGGTGTGTACTGAGTCCATAGTAAGCAAGGCCCACTTAGGGCCCACCCTATACATTTCAGAAAGCAGTGAAACCCAGGAGGAAGGTTTTAGGGACAGTGAGGAGGTAGCTGGAAGGACTCTGTGTCCCTGAGACACCCCTCGATGCTGGCTGGCTCCATGCAAGGGGGACATTCCTCTGCACAGTCCAGACCTGAGGAATCAGCTGTACTCTCTCCTCTTCATCTTGCATTGGGAAATGGAAGTGTGTTGGTTAACTCTTCAGCATCTGCTTATATTTGAATACTGCCTTCTGGTTTCCCCATTTCCTGGCCACCTGACCCTGGACAAATTGCTTTTCCATTCTGAATGTCAGTTTCTGATTTTGTAACATGGAGAAAAGAGCAGTACTTGCTTCTTAGCATTAGGGTAAGGGTAAAATGAAATAACAATGATTATTATGAACTTAGTGTGGTGCTTGGCACATTGCTGATACTCAGTAAATGTTCCTTTTATTATTATCTGACCTTAGGCTGGGCCCATTTGTATTTCCCTAATGCATAAGGCAGGTGATCTTGGGTGGAGCCTTCTGCACCGAGCAGGGCAGCTCCCTAGGTGGGACCATTTTTCCCAGGGCAGAAACCTCTTGTCTGCGGCTCACCTCTGGCATCTTCCCTTTTCGGACCTAGCCTGCCAGGCAGCGCCCTTGGTTGGGAGAGTGGCATTGCTCCCGCAGGTTCTGGGCAGGAGAAGTGGGACCGGGAGCAGCAGAAAGTTATTTTGGGCCGCCTAACATGTGGCCTCGTCCCAGGCCAAGGCCACTCCAGGTCAGAGAGCCCTGGGTGGAGGCTGGTCAGGGTCTGCGCCTGGCAGAGAAGTTGGGCGAGTAGTGGGACCACACAATATACTGTGCAAACTGGACGCATTTGAGAGTAAAGGGGGCTCTTTTAGTCATTAGGCACAGGCTACCCGTTAAAGCCAGGATGGCGGTGACCCTGGCCAATAGCCTTCCATTCTAACAAGGTAGAATCCGTCTGGGTGGCCTAGGCGGGCGGAAGAGGGAAACTGAAACGGAGGAGTCGCACTCCACATTCCTCCGCTTTGGACTCCCCACCGGCCTTCAAGGTCACTTGGGCCCTCGTTCCTGCTTTGCGGGTATTTGCGCCTCTGTGCTCCCCACAGCGCTGTGGCCATGTCCCTGGGTAAGCCTCACGAGGGCTGAGACTTCTGTCCATTTTGTTCTGTTGTGCCGCCGCCAGAGCCTGGAATAGTGGCTGACAGAGAGCGTGAGCTCACTTGTGGAAGGAGCGAGCTTCTGAACAAATCCACCCATCGCTTTCCTAGCATTAAGTATCTGTTCACCGGTCCACTGTCCCTGCTAGTTTATGGCCTTCAAGGACGATATTGTGCTTAACCTCTGTGACTCCAGCACCCAGCCCAAGGCTAGGCACAAAGTTAGCGCTCAACGCTATTTTGAACGCGTGAATGGAAGCAGACCGGCACCCCTTAGCTGTGCCTGGTCTTTTCTGCCGCCCCTTCTGTCTCTCCCCACACCGAGGAGCCATTACGGAGCCGGTTAGAGGCAGGTTAGGTGGCTCTTGGCTAAATGTGGGAGAAGAGAGGCCAGAACTGCTTGCCTTTGCCTTGTGAGGATCAAGACAGCGACCAAACTGAGGAACGGGAGGTTCTCCTGAGGCAGCGGCCTGTTTGGAGAGGTCGGAGCGGGAGCTGGACACGGACGCCGAGCGGTCGCCGCCTGAAGGAGGGGAGGCTGGGCATGAAAGGAGCAGGGGACTGGCTTCGAGGCGGGGCTGCACTCCGCGGCACGGTGGGAAAGGGCCTAAAAAAGCCGGGATTGCCCCCTTGCGTCAGAGCTCGGAACTGCACCAGGATCCTGGAAGGAAGGACCTGTATTCAGAGGGGCCAGCCCAGCACCCAGCCCGAGTGCAGCTGTGACGCGTCCAGGGCTCCGCCTCAAGCCGAGCACTCCCGCAGCACTTCCGGCTCCCGCCCTGAAGAGCTGACTGGGCCCAGGCCCTGGCCCGCCCCCCTCTTGGCCCCGCCTCCTCCTCCGCAGCCGTCGCCGCGCCTTGCCGTGGCCGGCGGGGGCACGTTCCTACGCGAGTAAAAGTGGGGCTCTGAGAACCCGGAAGTTACGTTATAGGCACGCGTCCCGGGGGCGGGAGTCAGCTGAGCTGCTGGGGCGAGGTTGGGATCTTCTCACATCGGCTGAAGGGAGCCAGTGATCTTCTGGGGGGCGGGAGCGGGGTGCAGGACTGCTCCAGATTCAAGGGGGAGGGTTCCCCCACTCTTCTCGCCTTATAAGGCGGGAGCGAGAAAACCCTCAGGATTTTAAAGAGGAGTGGGCGGCGGATTGCCAACATCTGTCAGATTCTTGTCGAGGCTGGGGAGACGCAGTTTCCAATCCAGGGCGACGGGGATCCCTGGGGGGAGCCCTGTTGTAATCCCTGGGCCCGGGACGGAGGGCCCAGAGGCCGGGCACCATGGCGTCCATCCTGGATGAATACGAGGACTCCCTGTCCCGCTCAGCCGTCTTGCAGCCTGGCTGCCCCAGCGTGGGCATCCCCCACTCCGGTAAGGGAGGGGAGGGCGCCGCTCACCCTGTTCGCTCACCTGGCACCTGCGGGGGAGGATCCGGGGAGTAGCTCCAGGAGGTCCGGTTCACCGCCTGGCGGTGCAGTCCAAGTCTAGGCCCCTGATTCTCCTCAGGCGCTCTTGGCCCCCAGCTGGTGGATGGTCGAAGTTTGAAAGAGCAGCAAGAGCAGCCTCGTGATCTAGGCCCTGCCACTAGGGTCCTAAGAGGAAACTGGGACCCAGATACGGAAGTGGCTTGTCTACAGGGCCACAGTTGAGAGAACTGAGAATAGGCTCCAAGGCTTCAGCCAGAGCCTACGCTTTTCCTTCGGCAGGTGGGAAGAAGAGAGTGGTCAAATAAAACGGTGGAAGGGGAATGTTGTAGGGGAAGGAAGGCTGGTCCTAGAGGGAACTTCGTCACTGAACAGGGAAAAAAAAATTTTAGGCCTTTGCTAGATCTGGGTGCAGCCTGGTGTTGAGGGGAAATTTTTGTAGAAAGTAGGACAGAGTTGGCAGAGGGATCTGAAGTGCTGGGATATTTTGTGCAATGGTAAAGACATGAGAGGAAAGGCTAGAGAGAAAGAAGCTGCAGTTTGATTGGAACTGTTCCCCAGGGCTCCCTCTGCCTTCATTCTTCTGGAGACTCAGAACATTAATGCATGGGCGGGGAGGAGGGGAGAGAGTGGATCTAGAATACTTTGGTTGAGCTGGGATTGCTGGGTCCAAGATTGATAAGGGAGAACGCCCAACCCTTCCCCCCCATTACCATTGGGAGCAGGTACATGACCATGTAGCAGCAGTTAAGGGTTGAAAGAATCCACCCCTCATGGCTATCAGAGGTGTGAAAAGAGCCCAGGACCCCTGATGTAGAGGTGATTAGCAAACTACTTGATATATTGATATTAAGCTTTTAACCAAGGGCTTGGGGTAGGGATATGTTGGGAAGGTGGAGAGGAAACTTTTTTTGTTGCCTCTCCTTGTCCTTCCTCCGTGTTTTCCATACCTAACCTTTAATTCCCTCCTTTCCTGTAGGGTTTGTGAATGCCCAGCTAGAGAAGGAAGTGCCCATCTTCACGAAGCAGCGCATTGACTTTACCCCTTCTGAGCGAATTACCAGTCTTGTCGTTTCCTGCAATCAGCTCTGCATGAGCCTGGGGAAGGATACACTACTCCGGTAAGTGAGGGCCCAAAAGGCTTAGGAGTAGGGAGTGGATTAGTGGTATTTGGGGACTAATCACTGACTAGGGCCTTTCTTTCACTCTGGGCAGGTGAAACAGTAGATTTGGATTTTTTTTTTTTTTTTAAGATTTTATTTATTTATTTGACGTAGAGAGAGACAGCGAGAGAAGTAACACAAGCAGGGGGAGTGGGAGAGGGAGAAGCAGGCTTCCTGCTGAGCAGGGAGCCTGATGCGGGACTCGATCCCAGGACCCTGGGATCACAACCCAAGCCCAAGGCAGACGCTTAACAACTGAGCCACCCAGGCGCCCCTAGATTTGGAATTTTCCAAAAATATCCATTCCCAAAGAGAATTAATGTAGTATAGTAGTTAAAATCAGGTAGACCTGGGTCAGATCCCAGCTCTCCCTCTTAACAGCTAGGGAATGTTGAGCAAGTCACCCAGTCTCTCCAAATGTGTCCCTTCATCTGTTAAAGATAGTACCAACCCACAAATTGGTCATATTGATCAGGGGAACTGTCTAGAGTCCTAAAATAAATCTGCTATAAATGGAAATAATATATCTCAATAAAACTGGAAATATATACATCCATACATACATAAGTGGAAATAATATATAACAAAAGTATCAGCAAAATTGTTTATCCAGAATAACCATCTGGGATAAAACAGAGGTAAGCCTCTATATCACAAAAATAAATTCTAAGTGGAATAATTATTTAAATATTAAAAATAAACTGAATATTGGGGCACCTGGGTGGTTCAGTCGGTTAAGCATCTGCCTCTGGCTCAGGTTGTGATCTCAGGCTCCTGGGATTGGGCCCCATGTTGGGCTCCCTGCTCAGTGGGGAGCCTGCTTCTCCCTCTCTGCTCCTCCCCCCACCCCTCTCCCCCTACCTCTCAAATAAATAAAATCTTTAAAAATAAAAAAATAAACTGAATATCAAAAGAATATTTAATGGGGGTGCCTAGGTGGCTCAGTCAGTAAAGCATCTGACTCTTGATTTTGGCTCAGGTCATGATCTCGGGTTGTGAAATTGAGCCCCACGTCAGGCTCTGTGCTAGGCACTGAGTCTATTTCAGATTCTCTCTCTCCCTCTCCCCCTCCTCTGCTTTTCCTCCGTCCCTCTTTAAAAAAACAAATAAAGATAAAAAGAATCAAAGAATATTTAAGAAATGTCTGTGTTCTTGGACTGAAGGGAGATCTTCTTACTCAAGCTAGAAAATCCACTAGGAAAAAGATAGATCTACTTGACTACACAGTAATTGCTGTTATGACCAAAAAAAAAAAAAAAAAACTTTTGAGAGGCACCTGGCTGGCTCAGTGGGAAGAGCATGGAACTCTTGATCCTGGGGTCCTGAGTTCGAGCCCTACCTTGAGTGTAGAGTTTACTTTAAGAAAATAATAATACAGGGCGCTTGGGTGGCTCAGTCAGTTAGGTGTCCATTTCTTGATTTCAGCTCAGGTCATGATCTCAGGGTTGTGAGATCGAGTCCTGCATCAGTCTGGGCGTGGAGCCTGCTTAAGATTCTCTCTCCCGGGGTGCCTGGGTGGCTCAGTCAGTTAAGCGTCACCAGCACCATAGGTTACTATTTCTAATTTTTGCCAATCTGATAGGTTAAAAACATGGTACCTTACTGTTATTTCCCAAAGGTTGAAAATATTTTTAGATGTTTATTAGAAATGTAGACTTCCTGGGTACCTGGGTGGCTCAGTTGGTTAAGCGACTGCCTTCGGCTCAGGTCATGATCCAGGAGTCCCGGGATCGAGTCCCACATCGGGCTCCCTGCTCGGCAGGGAGTCTGCTTCTCCCTCTCCTACCCCCTCTTGCGTGCTCTCTCTCACTCTCTCTCTCTCAAATAAATAAATAAAATCTTTAAAAAAAAAAAAGAAAGAAATGTAGACTTCCTCTTTTGTAAACTGCTGGTTTATATTTTTTGCCCTCCCCTATCTACTGAAGTGTCTTTTTCTTACTAATTTTTAAGGACTTTTTAAGGAATAGGGATTTAAATCTGTAGTCATATGTGGAAAAATATCATTTTCCCACCATCTTTGATTGTGACCTGATTCAAATACTTTGATTCTTTGCTTAGAATGAACATATTATTTGAAAAGAATTTAATAAGGGAAATACAAACAGGAGCATTCCTCAAGGTTATCAAGAAGATTCATTGAGCTCTACTAGGTTAAGCTCTTGGCATGGTGCTTCATATATAGAAAGTGCTCAGTACGGGGCGCCTGGGTGGCTCAGTCGTTAAGCGTCTGCCTTCGGCTCAGGTCATGGTTCCAGGGTCCTGGGATCCAGCCCTGCATCGGGCTCCCTGCTCAGCAGGAAGCCTGCTTCTCCCTTTCCCACTCCCCCTGCTTGTGTTCCCTCTCTCACTGTGTCTCTCTCTATCAAATAAAATAAAATATTAAAAAATAAAATAAAGTGCTCAGTAACCATTAACTACTGTATGTTGTTCTCTTTTTACCCCAGCAATCTGGGATACTCCTGCCTGTCTTCCCAGATGCACTGCACATCTACTGAGCAGAGGAAAAGACCTCTGTTCAGTGACTTCTCAAAATGAGGTGGGGGAATTCTCAGAGCGGAGGGTTCTTAAGTAGGACCCTGTATGTATTTCAGAGTTCCCTTGGGATTGTATGCACAATTATATGTGTGTATATAGATTTCAGGGCAGAAAGGCTGTGGCTTTCATCAGATTATAAAGAGATCTGTGATTCCAAAAAAGGCTCTGCCCTTCTCTGGAGTGATGCTGTGACTCTTGTCTCGACAGCATTGACTTGGGCAAGGCAAATGAACCCAACCACGTGGAGCTGGGGCGCAAGGATGATGCCAAGGTTCACAAGATGTTTCTGGACCACACTGGTAAGTGGGGGGCTTGGGGGGGAGGTCTGGGGTTAGAGGGGTAGTTGAGCAGAGCATAAGTCACTGCCCGGGCGGGTGGGATCTGCGAGTGGTGGGGGCAGGGAGGAGGCTGAGGGTGGGAATGGCAGCTTTCTGTAGGGTGCCTTGCTCTCCCCCACTGCAGGCTCTCACCTGCTGATTGCTCTGAGCAGCACTGAGGTCCTCTATGTGAACCGTAATGGACAGAAGGTCCGGCCGCTGGCACGCTGGAAGGGGCAGCTGGTGGAGAGTGTGGGCTGGAACAAGGCACTGGGCACCGAGAGCAGCACTGGCCCCATCCTGGTCGGCACCGCCCAAGGCCAGATCTTCGAAGCAGAGCTCTCAGCCAGCGAGGGTGGGCTTTTCGGCCCCGCCCCAGATCTCTACTTCCGCCCATTGTATGTACTAAACGAAGAAGGGGGTCCAGCACCCGTGTGCTCCCTCGAGGCCGAGCGGGGCCCTGACGGGCGTGGCTTTGTTATCGCCACCACCCGGCAGCGCCTCTTCCAGTTCATAGGTCGAGCAGCAGAGGGGGCTGAGGCCCAGGGCTTCGCGGGGCTCTTCGCTGCCTACACCGACCACCCACCCCCATTCCGTGAGTTCCCCAGCAGTCTGGGCTACAGTGAGTTGGCCTTCTATACCCCCAAGTTGCGCTCCGCACCTCGGGCCTTCGCCTGGATGATGGGGGATGGCGTGTTGTACGGAGCATTGGACTGCGGGCGTCCCGATTCCCTGCTGAGCGAAGAGCGAGTCTGGGAGTACCCCGAGGGGGTAGGTCCGGGGGCCAGCCCACCCCTGGCTCTCGTCCTGACCCAGTTCCACTTCCTGCTGCTGCTGGCGGACCGGGTGGAGGCAGTGTGCACGCTGACGGGGCAGGTGGTGCTGCGGGATCACTTCCTGGAGAAGTTTGGGCCCCTGAAGCACATGGTGAAGGACTCTTCCACGGGCCACCTGTGGGCCTACACTGAGCGTGCCGTCTTCCGCTACCACGTGCAGCGGGAAGCCCGGGATGTCTGGCGCACCTACCTGGACATGAACCGCTTCGACCTGGCCAAAGAGTATTGTCGAGAGCGGCCTGACTGCCTGGACACAGTCCTGGCCCGGGAGGCTGATTTCTGCTTTCGCCAGCGTCGTTACCTGGAGAGCGCCCGCTGCTACGCCCTGACCCAGAGCTACTTCGAGGAGATTGCCCTCAAGTTCTTGGAGGCCCGACAGGAGGAGGCTCTGGCTGAGTTCTTGCAGCGAAAACTGGCCGGTTTGAAGCCAGCCGAGCGCACCCAGGCCACACTGCTTACCACCTGGCTGACGGAGCTTTACCTGAGCCGGCTCGGAGCACTGCAGGGTGATCCCGAGGCCCTGAACTTGTACCGGGAAACACGGGAGCGCTTCCGGTCCTTCCTCAGCAGCCCCCGCCACAAGGAGTGGCTCTTTGCCAGCCGGGCCTCCATCCACGAACTGCTCGCCAGCCACGGGGACACAGAACACATGGTGTACTTCGCCGTGATCATGCAGGACTACGAGCGCGTGGTGGCATACCACTGCCAGCATGAGGCCTACGAGGAGGCCCTGGCAGTGCTTGCTCGCCACCGTGACCCCCAGCTCTTCTATAAGTTCTCGCCCATCCTCATTCGTCACATCCCCCGCCAGCTGGTGGATGCTTGGATTGAGCTGGGCAGCCGGCTGGATGCCCGGCAGCTCATCCCTGCCCTGGTGAACTATAGCCAGGGTGGCGAAGCCCAGCAGGTGAGCCAGGCCATCCGCTACATGGAGTTCTGCGTGAATGTGCTCGGCGAGACGGAGCAGGCGATTCACAATTACCTGCTGTCGCTATATGCCCGGGGCCAGCCGGCCTCACTGCTGGCCTACCTTGAGCAGGCCGGCGCCAGCCCGCACCGCGTGCATTACGACCTCAAGTATGCGCTGCGTCTCTGTGCTGAGCACGGCCACCACCGTGCCTGTGTCCATGTCTATAAGGTCCTAGAGCTGTACGAGGAGGCTGTGGACCTGGCCCTGCAGGTGAGCCGATGAGTTTGACCCGATCCAGGACAGAGGCCTGGAGAGCAGTCGTGTCAGAGGCTGAGGGTTTGGAGGGGGGGGGGCTGTGGCTAGAGGGCGCCGGCGAGGTGCTGCAGTGCAGAGGTTAAGAACGTGGACTCCCGATGTCAGGGTTTGAAATCCAGTTCTGCCGCTTACGAGGCTGGGTGACCTCAGGCTGATTTCTGACCCTCTCTTTGCCTCAGATCATTCGGCCACAAATGGGATAGTGTTCTAGTTACTTCCCTCCTAGGGTTGATGAGAGTAGTGTATGCGCAAAGCCCTCAGAGCGGCACCTGCTCTGCGGGTAAGTTCTACGTCCGTGCTAGCGACTGTGTTCTAGTTGCAACTGCTGAGTTACGTTACAATGTGAAGTCCTGGGTTTGAAGCCAGGACTTACTGAATCAGAAAGTCTGAGGGTAGGGCCCCAAAATCTGTATTTTGAATATGCTCCCCAGGTGATTTTTAAATTTGCCAAAATCAAAGCCCCCTCACCGTGAGTAGCTTTTACAAAGCGGTGATGGGGACAGGCCCGTCACTGAGACAGGTTCCTGTCCTGGCCCCCAGAAGCCCCACCTCGCTTGCTGCCAGGGGATCCTGCCTTGGGGCTTCTCCTGGGGCCCAGGTTTTCCCTGGGCATCTGTGTCTCCCCCAATCTCTATCCTCGCGCCTACTGCTCGCGGTCTCCCCGCAGGTGGACGTGGACCTGGCCAAACAGTGTGCTGACTTGCCCGAGGACGACGAGGAACTGCGTAAGAAGCTGTGGCTGAAGATTGCTCGGCACGTGGTGCAGGAGGAGGAGGACGTGCAGACGGCCATGGCCTGCCTGGCCAGCTGCCCCCTGCTGAAGATCGAGGATGTGCTGCCCTTCTTTCCTGACTTCGTCACCATCGACCACTTCAAGGAGGCGATCTGCAGCTCGCTCAAGGCCTACAACCACCACATCCAGGAGCTGCAGCGGGAGATGGAAGAGGCCACGGCCAGCGCCCAGCGCATCCGGCGAGACCTGCAGGAGCTGCGGGGCCGCTACGGCACGGTGGAGCCACAGGACAAGTGTGCCACCTGTGACTTCCCCCTGCTCAACCGCCCTTTTTACCTCTTCCTCTGTGGCCACATGTTCCATGCTGACTGCTTGCTGCAGGCCGTGCGGCCTGGCCTGCCGGCCTACAAGCAGGCCCGGCTCGAGGAGCTGCAGCGGAAGTTGGGGGCTGCTCCGGCCCCTACTAAGGGCTCTGCCCGCGCCAAGGAGGCCGAGGGTGGGGCTGCCACGGCGGGGCCCAGTCGGGAACAGCTCAAGGCTGATCTCGATGAACTGGTGGCCGCCGAGTGCGTGTACTGTGGGGAGCTGATGATCCGCTCCATTGACCGGCCCTTCATTGACCCCCAGCGCTATGAGGAGGAGCACCTCAGTTGGCTGTAGGAAGAAGGGTGTTGGCCTGCTGGGTGGGTAGGCAGTCAGGGCAGTTGCCCCTTCTTGGGAAGGCCACACTATGGTCTGTGGTCCGGCGTCTGGAGACCGCTGGGCCGTGACAGTGTTGGGGAGAGTGGAATTATAGCTGTCGCCTGAAAGGTGTCATCTGTGAGTGTATTCTGCCACTGGCCGCGCTGTTCTCGAGAGCTGCCTTGGAGCTGCTCTTCGGCCAGGCCATCTGCGTGCCTCCCAATAGAGGGCCTTAGCCTGGAGAAGTCCGAGTTCTCACCTCATCACCGTCCCCCTCCATCTAACAGTCCTCTTTACGCCCCACAGACATCCTGTTCACCTTCTAGAGTGAGAGTACCATTCTTCCTTTTCACGCTGTGGCCCTTCTCCCTCAGAGGAAGGCCTCTCCCCATGTCTGCCCCTAGATCCCAGAGCAAAAAGGCAGCCCCTCCAAGTCGTGGGCACGGAGGGTGGGAAAGGTGGTGCCGGTAGGGGGCACCTCTTGTGTCCACCTTTTGGGGCTCTGGTGTGGGGGTGCCCTGGGACAGAGGGCCTCATGGAGGACAGGGGGAGATGGTGATGGGGGCGGGGCTCATTAAACCGCGTGCACTGCACTGGGGGCTCTCGAGTGGATGGCTTTGTGTTGATGCCGGCCTGAGGGGCGGGTGAGTCATCTCCAGGGGAGCTACGATCGCACAGGGAGGCTGCCAGGACCCTGAATGCTTTCCAGCCTTGGCCCTCGCTCCTTCTTCTGGAGATGTGACCAATTGATTGTGCCGTTTTTGTGATTTCCTTGCTTCCTTGTCCCTCGACTCCCATCCTCTGTGGCTCCAGGCTTCAGCTGGGAATGATGGCCCACCATCCTCTCAGACCAAGGACTGTTCTTCCCTTCGGCCAGCAGGTGGTGCTGCACCCCACAGAATCCTTCACACTCCGGCAACTGGGGGGCATTGAGTTCTTGTCATTTTCTCCACTAGTGCTTCCTCAGTCTGTTCCTCCCTAGTATGTCCTGGGAGTCTGCACTGCCTAACCGTGAATCTAAGCCCCCATCCTCCCTCCACTAGCCCTTATGCGTTCTAGATTTTGCTTGCCCTTCCCTTGCCAGCCTGGATCCTTGTGTTCCCAGCTTCTGCCAGCTTTGAGACTGCCACCCACCATCCATGGCATATGGCAGATACATTTTTCCCCCTCTAACTCCTGTGACCTGCCCCTCCCCCTCCAGATTGCACTTTTTTAGCTGTGGCTACTCTAGAGAGTCCCAGATGGGGGCCTTCCTGTGACATCAGGGAGCAGCACCCTTTGCTCGGGGAACTGGGGTTCACAGTCCACTGCCGGCTCTATGGGTGTGGTCTATCAGCTGCCCAGACTGACACAAAGTAACAAGTGCGTATTCCTGGAATCGGGCCAGGGTGAACCCCCCCCCCCCCCCCGCCCCCGGCTGGTGACTGCAAACTTTTCTCTCCCCTACAGAGTAGCCCTTTTCCAAGACTTGCAGTCCTGGTGGAGCCTTGCCCTGCCGAGTTCCTCCAGTCACTAGAACAAGTGTCTCCTCATGGCCACTGCCAATGGTCAGGTTAGAAACTGCCCATCTTTGATGAGCCTCAGACTTCCCGTCTTCCACCAGAAGCAAGAGGGAGCAAATGTGGAAGGGTTGGTGATCACTGGGTGGGGAGAGAACATCCTATTCCTGTTCCTTCTGTTCCAAGAAGATTTGGAGGGCTCTTGTTCCCCTTTCTCTTTACATGTAGCCTAAGGCTCCCCTCATACCTAGACGTGCCTGGTAGAGGGCTAAGGGGTACCGTTCCCCACTGTCAGCATCAGTCTAAACTTTGACCTGCCACTTGCATGGTCACTTGCTTAGAACAGCTTGGGTTGTCTATCTCTGCACATAATGGGTACCTAATACATGTTAGTTAAACAAACACTGCCCTATTGCTCCCTCCTCCCAGAGGACTTGGCTAAGACAGCCCGGGATGCCCCTGCCCTCTTCTGTCCTCTCCTGAGCCTGCCCATCTGGTCCTAGGCAGCTTCCTCTTTCCTGGAAAAAAGGCCCCAGGCTTCCTTGGCACTGACAGAATGGGGTTCCGTTGAGTCAGGGCAACGGGAAGCCATGGCTCCTAGATCCCTGGAAACCAAGCGAGGCCTGGAATGGAGGGGAGAGAGAAGGCCCTCAGGGCCCTGGCCCTAAGCCTGGGGAGGGCCAGAAGGGGGTGTGGTGGGGAGCAGCTGTGTGGGCAGAGACCAAGATGAATGAGCTGCTCCTGGAGCTGTCACTGGAAATAGGAGGAGTGGCCACAGGCAGTGACGCTGAGAACAGGGCAGGAGGCCTGTAAACAAGGAAGCCACCTGGGGGAGACTCAGGGCGGTCCCTGGTCCTGGGGAGCAGGTGCTTCCTGAGGCGCGCCCTTGAGAGGGCTCTGGGGGGCTGCCTGGCCAAGTCGTCAGCTGGCACGAGGGGGCGCTGTCGACTGGCTTCCCGAAACCACTGGCTCCCTTCCACAGCTCCACGGGGAGTGGCCATGGGAGGGTGTGACGGCCCAGCGACTTGAGGCCTGGCTTTCCCGCTGGGCGGCCCTCCCTCCTCCTGTCCCTAAGGCAGACGGGCCAAGGGCACCAGCCCTGGCAGGGAGGGCACGGGGCTCCTGGCCGGCAAGGGTGTGAGCTCGTTCCCCCAGGGACCACCAGTTCTCCCATCCCCCCTTCCCCCACCCCAGGGCTCGGGTTGCAGGCTGGGCCCTCATCAACCCCATTTGGTTGGGAGGGGGCTCTGAGGCCACCAGGCTCCAGGCTGCCCTTGGCGCTGCACACCCCCCCCGCCCGGGCACCAGGGAAACAAAAGGTTAGGGGGCCCAGAGGGAGTTATCTGGCCCCACCACCACCAAGGGAGGGGGAGGGGACCAAGAGGGGCATACCTCCTCCCCACTCCCCCAGCTCTGCAGATTCTTCGAGACACTTTCACAGGCGGAAATTCCCAGAGGTCAGAGGAGGGAAATGGTTAATTCCTTTTATTCAATGGGTCCCCCCTATACGCCTCCCCCCAGCTTCCTCCCTCCACTTCCCGCCCCCCCCCTGTGTGAACAGGAAGTGGAGAGGAAAAGGCTCGGAGCAGAGCAGCTGGGAGCAGGAGGCAGGGAGTGGGCGGCAGGCTTGGTGCCAGCCCTGCCCCTCATGGTTGCTTGCTGGAGGGCCAGACCCACTGTGGCCTGGGAAAGAACCTGCAGCCCGGCCGGCTGAGTGGCTCAGGGCCAGGTGACAGCCTCCCGTTGGACCCCCTTCTCTCAACCCGCCTCTAGGTCCAAGGCTGCTGCCCGGAGGGCGTGAGGCGTCCTCTGTCCGAGCCCCAGCTGCCCCGGCCACTGCAGCCCCACCCCCACGGCAGGCTGGGCATCCCTCTTCAGGCAGCCGCCGCTCCTGGCACTGGCTCCAGCCACTCAGCCCCTTGGCCCTGCCAGTTCTTTGAAGCTCATGCAGTGCTTCCTGTTTGGGGCAGGCGATGCCAGAGCCCCTCCCCCACCATTGTTCTGTGGAGACCATAGGTCCATCTGTTGCCCCATGGTGGGGCCCCTAGGCAGTGCCACACGGGAGCAGCACCACAAAGGACCCTGCTGGCAGCTTTGATTATGTGGAGTGAGGCAGGGCCCCAAAGCAGGTTGAGGGGGAATGGTGGTCAGAGGCAGGCCTGGCGTGGGCAGTGGGACAGAGGGAGGATGCTAGGTAGTTCTAGTGACTGGGCAGCCAGAGCCCCCAGCTTTCTCCTCCACCTGGAGCATGGCGATGATGCTTTTCAGGGAGCTATACCTGCTGAAGGCACCAGGAGAGGGACACCGTTCTCATGTCCAGTTTCCAAAGGGGAAAACTGAGGCAGAGGGGCAAACTTGGGTCTAGGACGGCTGCTAAAAGGGACACGAAGTAGGGTTCTTCTCTCAAGGGGATTAGCCCTTCTCACTGAATGCCCTCTGACTGGGTGCTTTCCTCTCCCTGAGCTGCTTTGCTCTTTCTCAGCTTTCGCCTTGAAGTAGCTCTTGAGCTAAGAAGTCAGAAACCATGGGGTCACTGGAAGGTTAGGGTGGCCCTACGTTGGTGACCAGCAACCAGTGTCCACTGAGAACAAGCCCAGGCAGGCCCAGCAGGAAAAGAGAAAGGGGCATTGGTCTGGCCCCAGGAAAATGGGTGCTGCTCTTGGTTCCCAGTCTGCCTTAGCCAAAAGTCTGTTTGTGTTTCCCAGGTGTGGGGGGCAGGTGCTGGGTATCTGCAGCTCACCTCCTCTGCCTCATCTCACAGCTCTGCCTCCAACCTGCTTCCTCCCTCAGGGCTAGAAGCCCAAATGTGGTCTACCCCAATTCCCTTACCAGATCCTCTGGCTTCTCACCAGCCCAGGACCTGAATTACCTAGACCATGCCTCCCGAAGGTCAGCACTGCAGAGATCTCAGCTGCTCTTGTTCAAAGAAAAAAGCCTTCATGGATGTTCAGCACCTGAAATGGGTATGCTGTGCCTCCCTGGTGGAAGCGGGGCTGGGAGGCCCACACCCCTATTTACTGTGCTTTCCTCCCCCACCCCAATCTCTGTGGGATGCCAGCATGCTGAGGAACCCAGTTGGAAAACCGTTGCTGCCAATCCCACCTCCTGATCTTACAGATGCTGAATCTCAGAGGAGAAATTGGTGGCTGACACGCACGAGGCTCCAGCCAGCATCCTGTCCCTTCTCCATGAGATTCACCATCGGTCAACAGTGACCCCGGTGCCCATCGGGAGCCAAACACCGTCCTAGGCTTCACCGTGCTCGCTCTCCCTCTCCAGCTAAAGTGCATTGAGCTGAGGGACAGGGAGGTGATCTGGAAAGAAAAAGTGTAAGTCTCCGCTCTGCCATTTATCAGCTGTCAGTTTAATCATCCCCTCAGAACTTCAGTTTCTTCACTCTAAAATGCGAATAAACATAACCGAACTTGGAGGCTCAAGTGTAGATTAGACAAGAACAGTGCGGCACTTCTGCAAGGTTAGCCCAGCGCCGGGCCCCTGAGCGATTCCTGTTGGCTTGTTTCTCTTCCATGTCATTCTGTGCCTCATTCCTCTGGGGCTGGGACCCTGTAAGCCCTATCGTGGCTCTTCCCGCACAAACCCTCTGATCTCCTCTTTGAGAATCAGAGTGAAATTGGAAGAGGCTTGCTTGAGAACGCTTTTCTGGTTTCTCAAAAGATGGTGATTCTGGGGGAGAGGTCCAGGATGAGTGTGAGAGGAATCCCTCAGGCATATAGACTATGGCCCCTGAGGTGGGACAGGAGTGCTGTCTTGGGGGACGGGGTCCCAGTTTCCTGGAGGAGAGAGGACACTACTCTGCTCCAGGGGACAGATAGGATAGGCTGAGGGGCTGGGCCAGGCGTGGCTCCTCTGCCAGCCTGCCCTCGTGGTCCAGCCCCGAGCTTGCACAACAGCCTGGCTGGCTGGCTGGCACTCCCCTGGGAGCCTCAGGAAGTCCCCCTTGTCCCCCCCTTGACCTTTGACCCCTTGGGCCTGCTGCAGGCCAGAATTCCAGGCAGCTGTCCTCTCTTTTACCTTCTGTTCCTGGCCATTTCCCTTTAAGGCTGGAACTCAGAGATACCCCAAACCCCCACCTTACAGCTCATCCTTTCACATACTCTACGGTACAGACCAGCTGGAGCCTCCCCTGGGGCCGCTCCCTACGTGAGCTGTGGGGACCCTGGGCCATAAGCCAGCGGGAAAGACCCTTGGAGTCTAGCTACCTGAAGGGCCTGAGCCTTATAGGAGCGTGCCCCCGACTAGTACTCCTGAACTCCAGACATCCTCCCAGCTGTCTTGCTTGACTTCATCTCTGTCCCAGAACTGAGCGGGCCAAGCCAAGAACATGAGACCGAGCCTCCTCTCCCTCCACCCTCTGCGCAGTCAAAGTTGAAAGGACCCTTGATACTGTTCACATTAAACCATGCTGCACCTCACGGCAACTCAGTTTCACAATCAAATAATTCCCTTTGGTTTTCTAGTGGAATTTTTGCTTTTATTTTTTAGGGTTTCTTGGCCTTTTTTTTTTTTTAAGCAATCAGTCTAAATTTGTCATCACACATCCCCCATTTCCGCCCCTAAGGGCCTCCTTTTCATCCCCTGGAATCTGGAAACCATATGTGTGGGCAGAAACCCCCCAGCATCCCCCACAGCACCCTGGCCCAGCCTGGCCTCCACAGGGGCAGCCTGTTAGCTGAGGAAGAGTCTACACCCCAGGCTGGGGCTGGAAAGGGAGTTTCTCTTTGGACCTTCCCAGCTCAAGCCATGGAGAAGCCGTGTGGTCTAGTGGTTAGGGCTGGAACACATGGGTTCTGTCCCCAGCAATCTCTTTGACTAACGCTAGAAGCCTGGGAAAGCCCCCTTGGTATCCAAGGGACTCAGTTTCCCCATCAGTTGAGGGACTCAGAGCGTTACCAGCTAGCTCCTCTCCTACTACCTGCCTTGGTAGAGTTTTTGATCCAAAATTTTTGCTCTGTCACTTGCAAGCCCTGTGACCTTAACAAATGGCTTAATCTTTCTAAACTTCGATTTCCTCATCTATAAATTAGAGACTATCGTACCTACCTCCTGGTTGTTGCTAGGGTTAAATAAGAAAACCTATCCTCAAGGGCCTAACGTCAATAAACATTAGTTGTTGTTAATAAGTAGAAATACGTAATGAGGCGGCCGTGTGTTTTCGGCGGGCACAGCTCTGAGGCCCAGCCTGTCTGCCCCTGCCTCTCTGGCTCAGGCTGCCCTGTCCGGACCTTCTTTGGGCCTCCTCTGGCTCTAGAAGGAGCAGGGATGCATTAGCAGCACTAGTGGATCAGGCCTGAGGCCCTGCTGCTCGGTCCCTGTCTCCATGGCGACCCCAGCCCCTCCCCTTCTTCCTTCCTCAGGAGCTTTCTGTTTACTGTAAACAGCTGCCCTAGCTCAGCCCTAGCTGATCCCGCCCAAGGCCAGCCAGACCCTCTCTGAACTGGGGACAGGCTAGATGTGAAGGTCCGGCCACAGCATCCTGGGCTCCAAGCGGCCTTGAACAGGCTCTGCTTTGCCACCTGGACTGGGAGGGGAGGGAAGAAGGGGAGGGGAAAGGCCTGTTACCTCAGACCAGGGCAGCCAGCATCTCAGAGACAAGGATCAGTAGAGTGTAATGAATGATGACCGTCCCAAGAGAGCCTGGTAGAGAGACCCCTGGCATGGCTTTAGACTGACCTGGGTTCAAATTCTGGCCTGGACATCGGGATGTGCTCATTATATGACCTCAGTCTGGTCATTTAACTTCTCTAAGCCCCATTCAGTTTATTGATTTGTAAAATGGAGGTGATAACACCGTTCTTGGAAGACTGGTTGCTGTGTAGGTTGGTGATGACGCACGCACGTTATCACGGCGTGTTGCTAGCCTGCATTGGTGGTGGCTGGACTTATGATTTCACCTCTCAGATACTCTCCTGCTCAGGGACTTTGCATGAGTCCCAGCCTATTCCTCCACCTGGCATGCCTCAATCACACGAGCTACAAGCATGCGTGTGTGTGCACAAAGCACAGACACATGTGCACACAGCAAATACATACAAGCCCACTAATGAAATGAAACGCGTAAGCATCTGAGGCATGGGAGAATCTCTCCATGGAGGTGGAGTTAGAGTCCAGTTGTTTGTTTCTTTTCTCTTTCTTTCGTTCTTTCTTCTTTCTTTTTTTCCTCTTTCTTTCTTTTTAAGATTTTTATTTATTTTTAAGCAATCTCTACACCCAATGTGGGGCTTGAACTCGCAACCCCCGAAGATCAAGAGTTGCACGCTCCACCGACCAAGCCAGCCAGGCACAGCAAGTCTAGTTTCTTCAGCCCGGACCTGGGCCTGAGCAGAACCACATTAGAGCTGGGACATTGTGCCACCATCACCAGGTCATCGCGGGTGCTTACTTCTCCCTCCACTCAGCAACCCCCTGCTCCCCGGGATTGCACCCGCCCTCCCTGCTCAGCTGACCACTGTACAGGAATACAGGGAATGCTGTTAGCGTACCGCTTCCCATTCCTAGGGGCCACGCTTTCAGGGCAGGATGTCTGGAATGTGAGGCTTCTGGCCCCCACCTGAAGAGCTCACAGTGGCTCCTTTGACTCCAGCATCCTTGGAAGTACCGGCCAGTTAGGGGAGCCTTCAAGGGTGAGATGGAGAGCTGTCATTCCCCTTACCACCAGAACCAGGGCCGGCTGGGGTTAGGCAGGGGCATTCATCAATTTGAGTCATTCCCCACAGGCCCATGAGTAAGCGTGGCTCTGGATTTCCAGCACCCCCTCCCCACCAAGATGCCTGTCAGGGTCTTCCAGGGCTGGGTTCCTGTTGGTCCCAGGTGTAGCCCTGGGGTTACATCCTGGGCTCAGCTCTCTCAGAGGCAGGGAGCAGCATCTGGAGGCTTGTGGGCTTAGCTGACTGCTGCCTTCACAGCGGCCTGCCTATCGGCCTAACGCCGGAGTTTCTGTCCTCACCCTGGTCTGGGCTGCATGAGCAAGGAGAGGAGCCCCCAGTACTAAACTCAGCCCCGTGGACAGGGCTGGAAATCCCCCACTTCTTACCTTGGCTGGTTGAGGAAACAGCCTCCCGGCAGAAGGCCGCCTCCCGCCAGGGACTTTTCTCTTGGGGGTGACACAACATACAGGGCCGCTACAGGGACCCCGGCCGCACTTTAGCCAGCCCCGGGGGGTGAGGGGAGCATCATATGGGACCACTCTCTCCCTTGCAGGAAGCATGGCAGTCCAAGGTGCTAGAGTCCTACAGGGGCTTATGCAGGCCTGAAAGGGTGGGCAGGGAGAAGGGAGACCACAGGGTGGCCAGGAAGGTCCACACTGCTGGTGGCATCCGGGAATCTGACAGGGCCCAAGCGATTCTGTACCCAGAGCGCCCCAGCCCCTCCCCCACAGCTCCCTTCCCTCACCCAGCACCCGATCTGAAATGGGCTTCTGATAGGATAGAAAGCCTTCACAGGGCTTTGGTCTCCCAGGGTAGTGGTTTCCAAACTGTTTTGATTATGAACATTTATGTATAAATCACACACTAGAGTCAAAACCCATATGAAAGCTTACTAAAGCTCAATTTATTTTTCAGATAAAAAAGTTTAAATGGAAATCTTCCTATGTCCTCCCACCTCCTGACAGATGGCCTTGCTCACTCCTGCACTCAGCCCAGCGAGGAGCCCTCCGCACTCTAGATGAAGGCAGCCTCGCTCAGAGCAGACCATCCCACCTTGCAGGAGGGTACAGGGCTCGGTTGGGGGGCAGCTCATTTTCTTAATGCTTTGCACACCACAAACAACTGAGTAACCCACATCTGAAACTCTTCTCTTTGTTGTTGGCAGCTTGAAAAGAAGCCCGGTCATCTTCGGCAAGGCTCTTCTGCTGAAGCCGGGGTTATGCTACGGCTCCCTACCCCCAAAGGCCCCGGCAGCCTGTCCCTAGAGCCACAACACCCGCTTGCAGAAAGTGAGCATTTATCAAGGAGGAATGCCCAGGCCTGTGTATGTGTGTGTGTGTTTCACGGTCGCATGTGTGTGTACATGCACATCCGGCTGTGCCTGCTCGGGGACAGCCTCTGTCTTCTGGTCCTGCTGGCTGTTGGGGCCTCATGCAGGTCACACAGGTCCTGAGACATCTGCCATTAACCCTTCTGACCTGAGTCAGAAGAACCTCTGACACTGAATCATATTCTTTATCTCCTCCGCATTGTCACAACAGAACCGTTTAGATAGGTGAAGCAGCTATCAATATTTCCCTGGTGGAGGGGAGGAGCTCGAGGCTCAGGAGGAGAGGGAATGGCCCAAAGTCACAGGGTTCCACAGAGCTGGGTCTCCTAAGTGCTCCCCCTCCTCCCAGGTCCTGCCAGGCTGCCGCTGTGGGGTGGCCTGCCTTTTCAGTCCCCCAGAGAGAAGGCAAGCTCAGGACCCTCTCCCTGTCCTTGGAAATGTGATGCAGCCACGGGTCAGCCCTCTTAGCAGGGAGCAGGGGCCCCATAGGCAGAGGGCAGGGTCTCTTCTGCCAAGGCCAAGGCCAGAGTTGCCCCCAGCTCCAATTGGCCCAGCAGGCTCTGGGGCCAGGACTTCCTCCTTCATTCAAAAGCTCAGCCCTGTAAGGGTGGCAGAAGGGGAGGGTGAAGGGAGGGCTCAACCTCCAGCCCCCTCCCCCCCTCACTGACAGCTGTAATCTGCTTGGGAAAATCTCTCTTTTTTTTTTTTTTCCGCACAGGAAAAAATATTAGTTGTCCCGATAACAAGGAAAACAAAATCCAGCGCAGGGCATCAGAGACTTCCTGAGGAGGGAAACAATGTCCAGGGAGTTCAGTGGAGAAGCCCTAGCTGGGAGGCTGAGGGGGAGCTGAGAGAGGACACTGGTCCAGGCCTATCCGGCCGGCGGGGGAGGGGATGACAGATCGAGGAACTTGGAAAAAAGATTTCCCCCCCAAAACCTTGAAGTCTGGGCCGTTGAGCTATATCCGGGAAATGATTCAGGAGCGCACGTCCCAAACGGGATCAGGCCCCATCTGCTCAGGTGCTTTGAGTCTACCTTTCTTCCCCACCCCCCGCGCCCCCCCAGTCCCCAGCCTGTTCTCCAGGGGCGCTGTCCCCGGGCCTAGGGGCCTAGAGTGCTAGGCAGCAGGGTCCCTGCTAGGGGGCCTAGAGAAGCCAAGGGCACCCCACGCACACCCCTCCCCCCAGGCTTCTCGCCTTGTCTGCCCCACGGCTGCTTCCCTGGGTAACTTTCCACTGGGGTTTGGGGTCCAAGAAGGGGAGGGCTTCTCCAAAGGCTCCACCCCCAAGCCTACGGGATTCTGTTGCCCATTTCCCCGGGGCACTCGGGCTATTTGGTCCAGTGGGTGTGGCCTCTGAGCACTGTGGGCTCTGGGGAGGGGCAAATGAGGCCCTAGGATTTAAAGCAGGGCCCTGTGCTCCCAGGGAGAACTGTTCTCAACCTCGGGTGCGCAATGGGTCACTTAGAGAGCTTTTAGAAAATACCAGTGCCTCCTAGGCCCCTTTTCCAAACAATTATATCAAAATCTCTAGGGAGCTGCTCAGGTGATTCTCATAGCATAGTCAGGGCTGGGAAACCCCTGTTCCATGACCCTGTGACCCTCTGGTCACTTGCTGGCTGGTCCCCTCCACTTCTGCCATCAGCACTGGCCCCTCAGTTCCAGATTGAAGCCCCTCAGAAATTACCTACCACCTAGCTGATGGCCTCCAGAGGTGCCTGCAGAGTTCCCTGACCAGCCAGTCAGGTTCCCTGACCAGCTGCCTAACCCGATGGGAGTTTCTGGGTTACTGCTACCCCTTCCCTCTGCTCCTTCTCTTCCCCTTGGGCAATGATGTCTCAGGCCTTTGTTCTCAGCCAACAGGCTCTGTGGCCAGAAACCTACCCACAGCTTAATTATAGCCCCATTCCCCAGCCATAGGCTGGCCACCTTCCACACCCAACCTGCCCAGAAATCCTGCTCAGCATCCCCCTTCCTCACATTGCCGTAGCCCAGGCAACTCCTCCCCACATCCCAGGGTCATAGCCAGCTTTATTCTCAGGAGGACTCGAGGTTTCTTCCCCCATATGCCCTCAGCCCTTGCTCTGCACAAAGGCTCGGGCTCTCCTGGAGGTCTGGGCTCGGAGCACGGGAGCTGATTATCACCAAGGGTTGGGGGCTTGCCAGGGTGCTGCTGCTGGTAAACTTACATGGTAAACTCTCTGAAGTCAGAGACCATTCCTAGTTCATTTTTGATTGTTAATAAACATGGAGCAATCACCTACGTGCTAGGTCTATGGGGAGATACACACCTGAAGAGAGCCATAGTCCCTCCACTCAAAGGCCTTCTCAAGACAGGGAAGGACTGGGGCGCCTGGCTCTCGTGACTCTTGATCTCAGGGCTGTGAGTTCAAGCCTCATGTTGGGCATAAAGATTACTTAAAAGAGAGAGATAGAGAAGGACTGTAATGAGCTATCACGATGAGTTCTCTGAAACCTTCTCAGGAACACCCTACCAGCACAGTGTAGGGAGTATAGCAACTACTCCATAAATGTTTGTTGAATGAATATTCGTTTCTTAAGTGGAGCATAGTATATTCCTCCCCTAGCTGTACAAATAAAGGGAGATATCTTAGGGGTCAGGGACAAAGTAGGGTTCCAATTGCATCACACGGGGAGGGGAAAGGATAAAATGAGCCAGGGCCTGCTGCCTGGCTCAGGAGAACTCACTAGGGTCCCTTTTTGCTCCCGGCCAGGCTTTTACCAATGGAGGGAGCTTTGAAGTCCCCAGGGTCTGTCCAGAGGGCCTGTGGGTTACCATCCCCTCTGCCCAAGTGGTCCTGCCTACCTGGAGAATCACCACAGATCCTGAGAGGCAGGACCACAGAGCAGGCTTTTCCCTTCTCCTAAGGGGGCCTTCTTGGCTTGGGATTCCCAGGGGTCTCCTCTCTCCCGCTGGAGGAGCCCACCCCAGCTCCCAGCCCCCATCACAGCATTTTCCAAACAGGTGGAGGATGCTGTGGACAAGTGGCCACCTGGCTGTGGGGAGAGGGGAAGCCCCAATGCACGCCCCTGGGGCTTCAATCTCCCCAGGGGAAACAGTGCGAAGAGAAGCCACTGCCTGCTCCCCAGAAGCTTAGGCTCTGACCCTTGGCCTGGGCAGTGGGCAGCCGGCTTCAGGAGCTTGGGGTGAGGGGGCTTAGAAGGGAGGGGCTCCAATCCCAGCTGCCTCACTCTGGGTACTAACAGGCCATGCCGGGGGCAGCCGAGATTGAGGGGGGGCACCACCACCTGCTTTTCCTTGTTTTGTTTTCAGGGCACTAATTACTGTGCTGAGCTCGGAGCTGCCTAATGAGGCCGTTTGGATTTCCTGTTGTTCTGGCTTCCCAAGACCCTTAAAGGGCCAGCATCGCACTAGGAGTGTGCCCGGGTGGGACACCAACCGTCCTGGTGAGGGTGAGCACAGAAGGGCTATCCCTCAGCTCAGCCTGAATGCCAAGGGCAGTGACAAAGGGACGGTCTAGCACTTCCCAGCTGCTCACATCCTCCATGAGGACCTGCTCCGAAGGGCCCCCGCACCGGAAGCAGGAGCTTC
Source organism: Mirounga angustirostris (assembly GCF_029215605.1). Taxonomy (NCBI): domain Eukaryota; kingdom Metazoa; phylum Chordata; class Mammalia; order Carnivora; family Phocidae; genus Mirounga; species Mirounga angustirostris. The sequence continues at coordinate 62,414,146 of NW_026991717.1, read as the reverse complement.
AGAACTGTGTAGCCTGGCCCGAGCATGGGGTAGGGTGGGAGGGGGAGGCCAGGAGGCCAGGGCTGAGGAGGAAAGGCTGGTGATGTGACCAGTGCCCAGACTGTGAGAACCACTGCAGCACCAGGCAGGAGGGAAACGCCATGACGTCCTGTGCTGCCCCCCCCCCCCCAGAAAATAAACACTTGTTGTCTGAGCAGCCCGCGCCACTTCCGAAGGGGCAGGCTAGCCAAGCTAGTGGCCCAGGAATGGGCCTCGGCCCAGCTCTGAGCAAAGTGCTTTGCCCAAGTTGGATGCAGAAAGGCCTGCAGGTCAGGCTGCCCCTAACCCAGTCCCTCCATGGCACACCACCAAACAGGGCTTACGGGATGCATTCGTCCCTTCTGTGCCTTAGGGCTCATCTTTGCACACGGAGGAGTGGAGCATGGCTGGTGATGCCAGGGAGCCCCCTTCCATGTGTGCCACAGACTGCTGACGGACTGGCAGGGCAGGTGGGGGAGTGCCCATCTGCCTCCCGAGTTCCCCTCCGATCTGTGGCACAGCCTCAGCCCTGCCCCAAGTGCCCCCCCGGCTGCCACAGACTGTGGGTCCCCTGGGCCCCAGGAACCCTGGCCTGCAGCACCCTCCCCCACAGACAGGGTGACGACATTGTTGTTCTTATACGGGGCCTTCCGCCTGGAGTTCCGGCTCCGTTAAATGGTGGGAATGAGGGTCCCAGGGACAAAGCCAGCCTGGTTCCCGCAGCCACCTCAGAATGGACGGAATCCCCATTGTGTGCGGGCGCCTTGTGCCCGCCCTCCCCTTGCCCGCGCCGGACATGCCAACAAACAGCTCATTGAGTCCGGGGGAGGGGCCCGGGAGACAACAATGTCCCCCAGCGGGCCAGGGCAGTGAGCTCAGCTGGGGGTGGGGGCTGCCATGGAGGCCGGAGGGCGATGATCTCAGCCTGGGGAGGGACAGCCCTTGCGACAGGCTGACCTGAGCCTGGCCTCCCCGGTGAGGCTGAGAAGGGCTGACCAGGGCTGGCCTCACCCTGGCTGCCCCACCCCCGGGCCGAGCTGGGAACTGACCTGAGCTTCTCACGCTTAAACTGCCCCAGCCCAGGGTGCCAAGCAGGCGCGGCAGGGGGCCCACAGGACCCCGCAGAGCCACCCCAGATCCAAGAGGCTGGTGGACCCTCCCTCTGGCAGCGCCGTTCCAGAAGCCCCTGAGCGAGGCCCAGTCCAAACAGAGCCCTCCCATGACACCAGGCCACATTGACCACAGCAGGACTTTTGGATCAATGAGCAGTGTAGACACTGTCACAGGAAGTTCTCCCATATGTCTAACCTTTCTATAACCAGAACTATCTAAAGAGCAGGCTCAGCCTGGAGAGGGGGTGAGGATCCAATCCCCAGAAGTATTCAAGCTCTTGGTTACAGAATATGGGGTTGATCTAGGTGGCCGTGAGAGCTCACCCCACCCTGAGCTTCTAGAGACACCTATGGATTCCCTTTGTGTGTTCCAGGTCTGAGGTTAGATGAACCGGGCCTGATCCAACCCTTTATCCTCTTCTAGGCAAGTCTGGGATTCCAGGCAGAGCCTCGGGCCTCTCAAAGAAAAAGGAGGAAGTAGGGAGAACTGGCAGGGGAAGTGGCATGGCCAGAGTGGCCCCCACCCTCAGTATTGGGACTGGGGAGCCCTGATGCTGGTCATGTTTGCAGGGCTCTATCTGAAAAGCAGAGGCTGAGAAGAGAAAGCAGATGCTGGGTGTGGGGCCCCTCCTAGCAGGTCATCAGGGGTCTGGCATTCTCAGGTGGCCAGCCATCTCAGGGGCAGGACCCAGGCATCTCTGCACACCTGACCACCAGCCAGAGGTGCAGAAAGCCTCCTGGCTGCCTCTGGCCTGCCCTTTGTACCTCCCCACTCTAGACCATCTTGCCTGCTGCTGCCAGAACACCCTCCTCAGCTCAAGAACCCACAGGTTCCCGACTGCCTCTCAATCAAGTCCGAATTTGCCTGCTGGGTCTCCAAACCCTACCTATCTAACCACATGTCTCCATATGTGAAATCTGTTCTACCTCTACCTACTTCCTTTCCACCCTGATCCTTTCCCTCTCTCCATTCTCCCTGCCAGGAATGCCCTCTCTTCTCTAAGTTCCACTCTTTTTTTTTCCCATCCAGGCTCAGTGCAATCCCCCTCTCCCACAAAGCCTCTTTTGACCCCTGAAGCCCTACTCCCTCTCTGAACCCTGGTTCCAAAGGTCATCACGTTTCTTTTCATGGGCCTCGATTTCAACTCCAATTCCCATGGGCATCAGGAGCGACATATGATGTTCCTTTTGGCCTCGCTGACCTTAGCCCCATGCTAGGCACACGGTAGACCTCATCCACAATTGGCTGACTGATGGACCCACACTCTGCTTACACATGTGGCCCCAAGAAGGCTAGCCACAGGGTACACACTTTTGCCTGCATTCTCTTCTTTTGATGGCAGTTTGATGGATTTGTCCTCAGTCTCCCTAGCTTCCTTTCTACTTGGAGAAGGGTTGGGGTAATGGGGGTAGGGGATCAAGCCACTTAGTAGAGGAGGGGAAGCAAGAGAGGGGGGCGTTGGTCACAAGGCGACACAGGGATCTTGGTGGCAGAATGCTCCAACAACACAAGTATTCATGCAGCCCAAGCAGGACTCAGGAGACTGGGGTGAGTGGGCACAATAGAGGGTCAAAGCCTGTCTGTTTCTAAATGTATAGAGTTAACTGAGGCTGTTACTGAAATCCCTGGTGTTGGAGACCCTGAGTATTCACCGTTGCTCTGGGAATTCTCTATGAGCTCCCAGACCTTAAATCCAGCCCGCCCCTTTGCCTCACTCAAAGTTCTTGTGGCTGGACAGCTCCAGAGGGCTTGTTTTTTCTGAGAGTGGTGGCCAGAGGGCTGGGGGCAGGAGAGGCAAAGTGACATCGGCTCACAGTGGCCTAAGTTTGTCCAGAAAACTCTTTGGGGCTCTGGTCTTGGTGCCTCCCAGGCCTCTCTGGACTTCTCTGGGGAGAGTCTGGACGCATACATTCTCTGGGCTGGAGGTTCTTCGCTAATCACAGGCAAGGCAAGTTATTCATTAGCAAGCATTAACATGCAATTCTCATCAACTCCAGGGGAGAGTTCAACCTGGATCAACAACTGGGATACATAGTGTAGACACTGTCACAGGAAGTTCTCCCATATGTCTAACCTAAATCCTTCCTGCCACAATGGAAGCCCGTTTCCTCTCATTCTGACCATGGTGAGAGAAGGAGACAGCGGGTCACCATCCTTTGCTTCAGACCCATCACCTCCTTGACCATGGCAGTCAGGTTCCCTTCTCCAGGAAACAGTGCCCCGCCTACTCAGGCAGCTGCTCAGAGTTGGCACCTGTCCCTGATGTCTTTCTCTCTCTATGAGAGTACTGGAAACACAGCACTTCCTGGTTCAGGCCTGACCCTTTCTTCCAGGGAGGCTGTCTGAGTAGTCCCCACTCCCAGGTTCCTGGGGCTGCCCATCCCCTATCTCTTGCTTGCTTCAAGTCCTGGGTGGCAGCTGGGATCAGAGATCAGAAGCTGTATGGAGAAATGAGAGGTCAGAGTTCCTTCCAGGAGATGAGTTGTTGCTCAGTGGAGGAAGGTGGAGTGCACGCAGTAACCTGGGGAACCCAGGGACAACGCTGAGCCTGGATGCTAATGGAAGGCCAGAGCCAGAAGAGGGCAGTGAGGGCTGAGTGGGAGGGTGGGGCTAGGGAGAGCTTCCCACCTGTCAAAGTTTACAGAGAAGAGAGGTTTCAGAGACAAGCGACCTGTATGCTGGGGAGGGACAGTGGAGGCTAGCCAGCCAGGGTAGAGGATGAGTGAGTGAAGAGGCTTCTACAGAGGAAGAAAAATCTCAGCTAAGGAAGCCAGCTCAAGATCTAGGGCCCAGGGGGTGCCTGAACCTTTGCTTTCAGGCTCTGCCCCAGCTCCCTCAGTCCTTCAGCACTAGCTGGTGGCAGGTTCTCTCTCAGTCCCATCCCTCTGAGCAATGTCTTTGCCCTGTACCCTCTGTTCTTTAGTCCTGTGACCCATCTCTCAGAGTTGTCCGCGCCCTGAGGGATCTGGGCAGGAGGCAAGGGCAGGCTGGGGCTCGGCCTCCAGCCAGAGGGTCTCCACGCAGAGGCCTCCCTGAGCCTTCCCTCCCTTCCCCCACCCCAGCCTCCCTGTTCATTCGCTAGGGTGCGGACAGGAAGGAGCTAGGGAAGGGGAAGCCAGGGGCTCTGGGAAAGTTGCCGTGGAGGTACCATAAACCCCGGACTCCTCTGTGTCTGGAAATACCCGCTGCATGGCTCCTGGCCCTAGCTTTCCAGGCATCCCCTGGGTTTGGCAAATGAAGCTGGGGCAGCTGCTGGTCACCACCAGTGAGGACCCCTGCCTCCAGCCAGGAGGTCTCCACCCTGCCCCTCCTTTCCTCTGATCAGCACACAGGAGGCCTGGGGAGAGCTTCCTTCTGATACAGTTAAAAGGGGCTTCTCAGGTCAGGGGCCCTCAGCTTCTCCTCTCTTGAGCCCATTGCCTCTGCAGTCCAAAGTGTTTTCCTTGAGAAGGAGAGGCCCCTGTCCACACCAGTTACCCCAGCTCCAGGTGTCACCTGCTCTGGTCTTCCAAGAAGGCAAAGGAGACAGCGTATGGGGCTAGCCTCAGCCCTCAGGCTCCATGGAAATCAGGGAGGTTGAAGGTGGGAGATGCTCCTGGTCTCACAAGGAGCCAGAGCAGGCACTCTGACTCATGCTCAATGATCTTACCCACTTGGACATCCATTCCTGGAGACATGGGGTCACCAGTCATGAACCATCAGCCAGTGGACAGTCCACCCTAGTCTGTGGACCACCCAGCCCACTTGGTGATGTGGGGAGGGCTGAGTCCCCTGAGCTACCAGGAGCTTCAATGACCAGGGCAATTCAGAAATTGACTTTTCCTTCCTCCTATACACCTCTGCTCTGAAACACCACCAGGAAGAAGGAGGGCTGCCATTTTGAGACCTACACTTGACCCTGGCAGGAAAGTCATCTCTGAAAGGCCAAGGCCACGGGCAGTTGGTTCTTCCAACCTTCATCTCTTCTCCAAACCCATTCTCGAAGCTCCAGTCTTCTCTCTTCAGCCAAGAACCTCATCACATCCTCATCCCACAAAAGGCCCTTACAGTCAAGGTTTTCCATAGGGCCTACCTCCCTTCCATGCCCTACCTGGCTTTCCTCACTTATGACTGTTTTCAGCTCTCCTTTTTCTTTTCCTTCCTCTTGGACCTCATTTGATGTCAGGGATCTCCCTTCTACTCCAAGTCTGCCCTGGCTATCAGGATGTCACCTAGGGGGAAAGGAAATTAGTGTTTATTGGGCCCCACAAATGTGTAATCACATACAGTCTGTTACTTGGTCACCCTCCCATGTTACTGTTATTATTACTCCCACTGCACAGATGAGAAACCCCAGGGTTTTAAATTACAAGCCCCAAGAGGGGTGCCTGGCTGGCTCAGTCAGTAGAGCTTGTGACTTGATCTCAGGGTTGTAAGTTCGAGCCCCACATGGGGTATAGAGATTACTTTTTTTTTTTTTTAGGATGTTATTTATTTATTTGACAGAGAGAGAGACAGCGAGAGAGGAACACAAGCAGGGGAGTGGGAGAGGGAGAAGCAGGCTTCCTGCTGAGCAAGGAGCCCGATGTGGGGGCTCGATCCCAGGACCCTGGGATCATGACCTGAGCCAAAGGCAGACACCTAACAACTGAGCCACCCAGGCATCCATAGAGATTACTTAAAAATAAAGTTTAGGGGCACCTGGACGGCTCGATCGGTTAAGTGTCCGGCTCAGGTCATGATCTCAAGGCCGGTGAAACTGAGCCCTGCATGGGGGGAGCTGAGCTGGAGCCTGCTTGAGATTCTCTCTGCCCCTCCCCCCCAAAAAAGATTTTTTGAAAATAATAAAAAATAAAAATAAATTACAAGTCCCGAGGCCCCAAGACTACATGGCTGAGGAGTGCCAAAAGCTAGGTCTATGTTATGCTTACTCACCAGACTCAGCCAAAACAGGCACTGGGGAGAGGCCCCATTCCAGCTCAACCCTCCCCATCCCTATCATGGGGCGTCTTCAGGATTCATTGTCTCTCAGCGCCCATGCCCCAAGTCCTAGCCCTTTCTCCTCACAGGGGCTCTCATCTTATTATCAGCCATCGCATCCTGTTCCCCCACAGAGCCCCCAAATGAGTCCTCAAGGCTACCACTAAGTCATCATCTTTTCTCCTCCACCAGCTTCAGGCCTGTCCTATGCGAAACCCACTCTGTTCCGCGGGAAAGACCCTGGGCAGGCAGTTCCGTGTAGGGACTCGAGAAAGAGGTGAACGAGGCCCCGCGGGGCACCGCCTGCCGAGCGGGAATCCCTGCCCTAACCGCTGGCGCCCCTCGAGGGGAGGGGTGAGGGCGGAGGTGGTTCTGCGGCGGCATCTGTCCCAGGCGGGCGGGAAGCTGCTGCATTAAATTGTAAAATCGATTTATTGACCGGCAGGTGCGAGCAGCGGCAGATGGAGAGTAGCGCTGCCCGGGCGCATCTGCGGGGAGCGGCGGCATCGATCCTGGCCCCCCTCCGAAACCCGTCCGTCCCGGTCCTTGCTCGTCGGCTCGCTCCCAATTGCAGGGCCAAGGTCCGCGAAACTGCGGCGCCTGAGCGGCTAGGGTAGCTCGGCTCCCTTCCCCTCCCCCCCTCCTGGCCTCAGGGCCCCGGGCTGCGCCCCCACGGCTGGCAAGCCCTGCCAGCCCCACTGCCCCAGTTGGCACGCGGCGGGCCGGGCTGACGCGTGGCAGCGCCCTGCGGCAGATGAGGCACGCGCCGGCCTCATTTCAATGTGAATGGATCGAAAGGAGCAGCCATGTGGCAGCAACAGTTTGCAAATCTCCCCGCCTTCTGTGCAGCTCCGGGGCCGCGGCTCCCTGCACGTGGCCCCTTCTCCGCAGCGACCGCAGCGGCGCCCCTCAAGGCTTAAGCGCCCCGCCCAAGCCAGGCCAGCTCCCCCCGCCCCTGGCCTGACCGACGGGCTCCGTGGCCCGACCTCCGCCGCGCTCCTACCTGGCCGCACAGTTTGCCCCGCCGAGAACGGGAGTGGGGGTGGGCGAAACGATGCTGGAAGCCTCTGAGCTGCGCCGCCGACTGGGTGGGGGGGAGGGGCGAGTAGGCTACCCAGTAGGGGAGGGGTCCCGAGGCTCTGCGCGGCCCGGGTGGTACGCCAATAAACCTGGGGTCAGCTTAGGGGCGCGGCTGGAAGACAACCTTGGCTCTTTACGGCCCCAGGTGCGGGTTCTACCTGCTGGGGGGCTGTGTGCAGGGGCCAGGAGGAGAGGACAACAGAAGCAGAAATCCCCTGCAAGGGAGGCTGTGGGCCTTGCATGAAGCCAGGCCTGGACCCTGCTCTGGCTCCTGACGTTGTAGGTGCGAGTGGGGATGAGGACCCGTGGACCTTTAGAGGGCCCACAGTCGTCAGTCCAGGGGAGTTCAGGTCGGTTGAACCTTGCATCCATGCTCCCTCTCGAGGTCATCGCCGGGTGTCTGCATAGGGGCAGGGTCAGCAGATGTCCAGGTGGGTCCAACCCCCCTGTGATTTGCGGCCTCCAGTGGCCTCACAGCCTCCTGCTCTCGGTAGCCCCAGGACACATGTTGGGCTCTTTTGGTCTCTAGTGGGAGAAAAACGGAGGAGTCCCAGCTGTGGACACTTGCATTTCAGTTCTGGGCCAGCACCGGGACCCTTCCTTACTCAGCAAATGTGGTCAAAGAGGGACTCCAGCAGACTGGAGGGCCTGTGGGTACTCAGGCTGTGGCATCTTAGCAGGATAATGAACTTCTGGGACAGCACCCACGTGGCAAATAGATGCTTCATAAATGCCTTTTGATGGCGAGGAGAATTTAACCCTTTCCTCCTCAAAAAGGATTTCTAAGTCTCTGGGATCCCTTGCATTTTATGTCTCTGAGGATAATAATGGTTTTGCTTGGTCCTTAACTGTTTGCAAAGTGCTTTTGGACACATTAGTCAGGATGTGTAAGAGGGAGTAGAGAGTGTTCCAGATCTACCAGTATTGAGCAAGAGGCATCCTGTAGGGTTGGATGTCTCCCTTGAGAGTAGGGAGCGAGAGTAGGGAACTCCCTTGCCAGTAAAGGAGCGAGTTCTTATGAACTAGGCCAGGATCTGGAGGTGGAAGCAGACAGAACTAGGTAGGGATGGGTGCAGCTCAGAGGAGAGCAAGGGGCACTCTTTGGCACCCTAGGCAGGTCTAAGGTTCGTAGAGTATGGGCGGAGCGAGCGTGAGGAACCCACTTGTCAGGATCGCTGGGAGGCGAGCCCTGGGCCCCCCTCCCTCGGGCCGCGGGACTCCGCCTGCCCATAACCTACATTAACTCTGGAGCGCAGCCTGGGCCCATCTGCCGGCCCCCGCCCCACCTCGGTTCCCCACGCCAACCCGCTCGCGCCAGATGGTGGCTGGGAGGGGTGGCCGTGCGTGGGGGACCCCGGAGCCCATCGCCTCATCTCGCCCCTCCCCCAACCCACGCTCCCAACCTCTTGTTTCTCATCCTTCCCCCCAATCCTCCACCCCCACCCCCAAGTCAAAAAAATCAGACCGTGCTAGGCCTAGGCAGCTGTTGTGCTCCACTGCCGCGCCCCCCCCCCCCCCGCTTCAGCCTCCCCCGGGCCCGCGCCGCGTCCCTGCTCCCGACACCCCCCACCCCCCCGCCCCGCGCCGATCTTATCGCTCGACGACAGCCATCGCTGTGCGGGCGGGCTGACAGCTGAAGCCACCAGGCCCCCGCTGCCCTCCGCGTCACTGAGACAGAGAGATCCCCGGCACCCCCCGAGACTGGGAGAAGCCGGCCCTCCCCGGTCTAAGGCCTCCGGGGATCACGCCGGGTTCCGGGAAAGCAGCTGCACTGCCGCCGCTTGGAGAAGTGGGGCCACCCGGGGGAGCCGCGAAGGCGAGACGGGCGAAGCCTTCTGAACCCCGAACTAGTCCGCGCGCTTTCAGTTCCACCCTCCATCTCGCCCCTATGAGGAGACGAGCCGGGTCTACCCGACCTCAGCCCCTCACCAGGACTCTCCAGTGGCTTGAGCCAACGCTGGAGCCAGGAGAGTTCCTCCCTGCCCCAACGGAGCGACAGGACGCGGGTGGGGGCTTGGGGCTGCTGGGGTGGGGGCAGACGGTGGGCAGTGGAGCTGAAGCTGAACCCAGGTGAGGGGAGGCGCTGGGGGAGGGGCCAGACCTCATTACCATACAGCTGAGGACGCGCCCCCCTTCTCTTACCTCGGGCACCACGCCCCCTTCCCCTGTCTCCGGGACCACGCGTCTAGGGGCTGGCACCAGTAGAGCCCAGGCTGGAGGCAGAAGGGAGAAGGCACGCGCTGGACACGCCCCCCGCAACTAGGGAGGGAGACGCCCACCAGGAGGGGGGAGAAAGCCCCCGAGAGCCCCCGAGTCTTAGACTCAAGGCCCTCGCCTTGCCCCGTGTGGCCACAGAGAGGTTAAAGCTTCCGCTGGCTTCTCTGTTGCGCCGGGGACGCGAGGTGGGTGGGCGCTCACAGGTTGGGGACTGAGGCGGCGACAGCGTCCAAGGCCCGGGAAAGAAGGAGATTCGAGTCCTTCGACCCTGCTTTCGCTTTCCGAGCTTAAGTTCTTTTTACCTGCTCGAAGCTGAAGGTAACTAGCTCCGGCTGCGGACGGACCGCCCACGGGGACTCCCCAGTGTCTCCGCCTCCACGACCATCCGGGAACCACTCGCTCACCTCCCGCCCCATTCCCCCAGGCCCTCCCCCTCCCCTCACAGCCAGGGTCTCGGACCTTAACCCCTCGGCCGCGGAGAACTGGTCACCTTGGCAAGCGCAGAGTTAGGGGACCCAGGGGCTGAGAGCGGCACGGAGGGGCGGGGACCTGTGCGTGACTGGCTGGCGGGGACGGGGGATGGCGGGGGCGGAGGCCCCCTCCAGGCCCTGCTGGGGCTGTAGCGCTAGAGGCCCGGAGGGGAGGGGAGAGTGACCATGGGTTCTGAGTGACAGGCGGCGAAGAGAGGAGCCAATATATATAAGGAAGGCTCCCGAGCGCGCAGGTTTCAGTAGCGGCGCAGAGCGCAAGCTGGGAACACGAGGCCAAGAGCCGCAGCTCAAGCCGCCTCAGTGCAGTGTACCGGGCACTAGCCGGCTTGCAGCCCCAGGATTAGCCCGAGGACACGTCCTCAGCCCCGCCGCCGCCCAGCCGCCCTCACCTGGATTACCTACCGCCGCAGTTGGAGCAGAGCTAGCGAGAAGGCGAAGCGGGAGGAAAGCCCCAGAAGAGCCTGGCTTTCCAGGGACCCCTCCGGCGGACAGACGCGCGGGAAAGCGGCGTCCCGAACGAAGCCAGCTCCAGGGCGGGCGCGGGGAGAGAGCGACGCTCCAGGGGATGGCAGCCGCGTCCCGTAGCGCCTCTGGCTGGGCGCTACTGCTGCTGGTGGCACTTTGGCAGCAGGTAACGTCCCGCGCCCCCTTCACCCCCTCCCGCCGCGCCCGGAGCCTGAGCCCCGGGCGTCTGCCGAACTGACCGCTCCCCTCCTTCCTTCCCTCGGTTCCTGTGCAATAGCGCGCAGCCTGCTCCGGAGTCTTCCAGCTGCAGCTGCAGGAGTTTGCCAACGAGCGAGGCGTACTGGCCAGCGGGCGGCCGTGCGAACCCGGCTGCAGGACCTTCTTCCGCGTCTGCCTTAAGCACTTCCAGGCGGTCGTGTCGCCCGGGCCCTGCACCTTCGGCAGCGTCTCTACGCCTGTGTTGGGCACCAACTCCTTCGCCGTCGGGGACGATAGTAGCGGCGGGGGACGCAACCCTCTTCAACTGCCTTTCAATTTCACCTGGCCGGTGAGCACAGCCTGGGTGCACTGGGAGGTCAGGAAAGGCGAGAAGGGGGCTCCCTGGGACCAAAGCCCTCCCCCAGATTTCCTCGCTTCCAACCAAACCAACCAACGAAACAAACAAAACCAAGGGCGCTCTCTTTTGATACTTTCTTCCGACTCTCTCCTGGGACCTCATCCTCAGGAAGGCTCTCACCAGTCTCCCTCTTCCCAGTTCTGTGCCCTCTCTCCTCCCAATTCTTGGGATATGAGTTTCATCACTTACTGCCCAGGCTCGTTTCCCACCTTCGAATGACTCGCTAACATGCCCCCATCTCTTAACCCTCCTACTCGGGGTTCTTCTCTCACCTTCCCTGCTCGCGCGATGGTGCGCGCAGACCCGTTATGTTGACCCGGGAGCTGTAACTGTATCCTGCAATTAGATTAATTAAACCCGCGGCCGCAAGGCACCCCCACCTCCCCCGCCCCTGCTCATCTCGCTCTCTCTCTGTCTTCCCCCGCCCCCTCCTTTGGCCTCCAGGGTACCTTCTCACTCATCATCGAAGCTTGGCACGCGCCAGGAGACGACCTGCGGCCAGGTGAGTAGCTCGCTCCGCCGCCACAGGGGGGCGACACGGCGCAGCGCCGAAAGAGTTAACCTGTAATAGGCGGGGGAAGTGCGGGGTGGGGGGTGGGGGGGGCAGGACGCTGAGCTCGGCCTGGAGCTGCGCCCCGCGCTGGACGCTCGGATTCCGCTCGCTGCCTGGACTCTGAGCACAATTGCGTTTCCTGCGGGTTATTTTTGGCGTGGGAACGCGGGGAGCACGGCGGTGAGAAAGGCCGAAGCTGCCAGCGCCGCTGACGGGCCCCTTCCTGTATTTTACACCTTTCGCGAATTCCGCTCCTTTGGAAAGGGAATAATGGCTTTGGGATGTTGTTCTGACACAGAGGAAAAGGATATTTCAGCAGCACAACAATTCTCACTTTGAAAAGGAAAAAGAAAAGCATTACCCATCTCTGAGGGCAGAACCCGTGAATGGGCACCAGAGGACCCCTTGCTCCCAGGGTCCTCCCCGGCCTGGCTTTGCTTTTTTCTTTCTTTTCCTTTCTTTTCTTTTTTCTTTCCTTCTTTCTTTTCTTCCCTTTCCTCTTCTCTTCTGTCTCTCTCCCTCCCTCCTTCTCTCTCTCTTTCTTTCACTCTTTCTTTTTTTTCTTCCCCATTTTGACCTCTTTTCCCTTTCCTGGTCTACCTGCCTCCAGAACACTGGGATATTTTAACATCCTTCTGTTGTCCCCTTTTTGAACGATATCAGGCCTTCTGCACACATACACACACACACACACACACGTGGCAGCTAACCAGTGGGACACTTGGGTTCCTCTGGCTTGTGCTTGCTAGCAGGTGGGGGTCATCTGGACAGCTGGTTTGATCCAGCAGTTGCTGGCACTCTCGGGACTGGCTGCCCTTCCTTGACCTGGCCCTCTGCCCCTTCAGAGGCCTTGCCACCAGACGCCCTCATCAGCAAGATCGCCATCCAGGGCTCCCTAGCTGTGGGCAAGAACTGGTTACTGGATGAGCAGACCAGCCCCCCCACGAGGCTGCGCTACTCTTACCGGGTCATCTGCAGTGACAACTACTATGGGGACAGCTGCTCGCGCCTGTGCAAGAAGCGCAATGACCACTTCGGCCACTACGTGTGCCAGCCAGATGGCAGCCTGTCCTGCCTCCCCGGCTGGACTGGGGAGTACTGCGAAGAGCGTAAGCAGCCAAGCTCCTGCCTCCCTGGCAGGGGTCCCCAGAGCCAACACAGTGGCCTCTTTTCAGCCACAGCCTACCTCCCTCACAGAACAGGTCTGGGCTGCCCACTAGCCGGGCCTCAGGAACAGGTGGGGATGCTCAGGACAGGCGTGGACTCTGATCTGTCTCTTCTTAGTGCTCCTCCCCATCTTGCCAGAGCCCACAAGGACCCTGTTACCGCATTCCATCCAGCCGGGATTCTCCTTCCCTGCGCCACCGTTGCCCTTTATAATGCCCGTGCGTGGCTCCTCTGGGAGGCCAGGAGTGGGAAGTGAGCCCAGTAGAGCTGGGGGCACCCCCAGGGCCAGGAGAGGGAGTGCGGGGCTGCAGGCTCCTTGGCATTCCAACCTCACCCAGCTCTGTTTTCTTTCCTCAGCTATCTGTCTTTCTGGCTGTCATGAACAGAACGGCTACTGCAGCAAGCCAGCGGAGTGCATGTGAGTAGGGGACAAGAAGTGGGCGAGGAGGGAGCCGTCCCCTCCCCGGCCAAGCCCTCACCTCACCCTCAGCCTCCCTTTTGTTCAACAGCTGCCGCCCAGGCTGGCAGGGCCGCCTCTGCAACGAATGCATCCCCCACAATGGCTGTCGCCACGGCACCTGCAGCATCCCCTGGCAATGCACCTGCGACGAGGGCTGGGGTGGCCTCTTCTGTGACCAAGGTGAGTTGGGGCAGAGAGAGGACGCAGAGGGGGTGGGAGAGATGGGCCAGGCGTGGGGACCAGAGCTGTCGCCCTTCTGACTTGGTGACTGCCCCGTTGGCTTTCCCATTATCCTTCAAGGAGCTTGGGGCTTTTAAGGATCCTAACAACTGGCCTCAAAGGAGATGGTGGGTCATTCTTGCTCAGGTGCTGGGGACGCAGGGTGGCTGGAGAAGCCAGGAGCACGACAGGTTGGCAGCCTGGAGGTCGCACTCAAATTCCAGCAAGGCCCGGGAGCAGGGATGCTGGGCTCAGTTCCTCTTTCTACCTTGTAGTTACCTATTAACCCCCTAAGTGTTTGCTTACCTGCCAGGGCTGTTTGAGCAGCTCTCCCCTAAACAGCTGCCTTGTGGGTGTGCCCACCAGCTGCCCTGAGTCTGTGGGCAAGTTGTGCCCCTGGGCGGAGTGACATCTAACCGACTTCTTGGTGTGGGGCAGAAACGGCCCCCTTCTTCCTCCGCAGTGGCGCTTGCCAGGCAGCTGCCTGAGCCCAAGTCTCTCTCTGGGTTTGGGAGGGCCGCTGGTCCCTCTGGCTCTGTCGGGGTTGACCAGCCCCCCCATGGGGGAGGGAGGCCTTTGCTCCTCATCCCGCAGCCAGCTGCAGCGTGTGCCTCCCATCTGCAGGGTCCAGGAGGGTGGTTGCCGCTATGGAGACGCCAGCACAAGCCTCGGGAGGGTGGGCAGGGGGCTTGCCGGGCTGGAAAGAGCTTGCCTGAGCCCTGACTTGCTGGCAACAAGGGGCTTGGAATTCAGCCCCTGTATTCTCTGTGTGTGTGTTGCTTTCTCCCTCCTCTCCTCTACCTCAAACACACTTACACACCTGTTCCTGCCCACTCTCTTTCCTCGGCCCACATTTGCTCCCAGGTGACACAGTCATATACTCATCATAGGCAAACACAGCCCTTCCAGTCTCTCTATTTGCTCCCTCCCTGTCCTTCCCAAATAAGAAAACAAATACTTATATTTCAAAATACCCTCGTAACACATTTCCCTTTAAAAAGTGCCTGGTCGCTACTTACGGTGGCTCTTGCCTCCTCGCTACCATTTCCACCTGTTAACATTTTATCCCTCCTTCCAGGCTTATCTCAGCTGCCCCTCCTCCACGAAGCCTTTTCTGACTTCCTTCTCCACATGGGGCCTTGCCATCGGCTTTTCTTCCTTCCCTTCCTTCTACCCTGGTGGCCAGTGGCTGTGAGCTTACCTAGTAGGCAGTTGTCCAGCTGTATTTTTTTTAAACTTTGGTTCGTTGCACAGGCCAGATGTGGGTCAAGGAAGAAGGGTAGTTGGGCGGGGATGAGTTTGGGCTGGAGCCTCTGGGCCACACATGGACACTGCACTTGCACCATAAGGAGCCCGGCGCTGGGGATCATCCGACAGCCCCGCTCAGCTGGCTGCTCCCTGTCTCTGCAGATCTCAATTACTGCACCCACCACTCCCCATGCAAGAACGGGGCGACGTGCTCCAACAGCGGGCAGCGGAGCTATACCTGCACCTGCCGCCCGGGCTACACCGGCGTGGACTGCGAGCTGGAGCTCAGCGAGTGTGACAGCAACCCCTGTCGCAACGGGGGCAGCTGCAAGGTGAGCCTCGGGCCGGCCCAGGGCTGGCCAGGGAGTGCCCAGGCCGCCCCACCCGCGGAGCTGCGCGGCCATGGCCCTGCGGGCAGGGGGGTCTGGCCCTAAGCCACTCATCCTTGCCCCCCAGGGTCTGACTTGTGCCTCTTTCCGGCCTCTCTCCAGGACCAGGAGGATGGCTACCGCTGCCTGTGTCCCCCGGGCTACTACGGCCTGCACTGTGAACACAGTACTTTGAGCTGCGCCGACTCCCCCTGCTTCAATGGGGGTTCCTGCCGGGAGCGCAGCCAGGGGGCCAGCTATGCCTGTGAATGCCCCCCCAACTTCATGGGCTCCAACTGTGAGAAGAAAGTGGACAGGTGTACTAGCAACCCGTGTGCCAATGGTGAGTCTTGTTGCCTCGCTAACCCCGGGGGCCAGGCTTAGGACTCAGAGAGCCTTCTGGTGAGGGAGTCAGGAGAGGAGAGAGGCCAGGTCAGTCCCTCTGGGCAGGCTGAGATGGTCCCACCCTGCTCTGGACGGTGAAGAGCTGGCATCATCAGCGGGTGGCTTTGGAAGAGGAGCCGGTTGGCAGTGGGTGCTGGCCTTGGAGGAGTGGTGCGCACCCTGCTTCACCTTCTATTTCCGTGTCGGAGCCCCCTCCTGGTGGGGATGGCCTCTGACCTTCCCCAGGAAGTCCTGGGCTAGGGAGAGGACCTATGAGGCCTTGTGTCCCTCCCAGAGGGAGGCTACCACACTTAGGGCCCTACTTCGGAAGGCCTCACCTTGCCCCATGGCACCAGGCATCTAAAATGTTCAGCATCTTTTGGGATGCAAAGCATGTTGGTTATCTTGGTCTGCTTGGCCTCCTGATGACCCTCTGTGAGGCAGGCAGACAGCAGCATGCAGGAAAAAAGCCTCAGGAGCTGGAGAGGGGTGGGAAGGGCTGAGATGGAGTGTGTTCTCTGGCTAATCACTCCGTTAACTTTGTTAGCTGATAATTCTATTTATTTGAGCATTTACTATATACCAGGCGTGGGCTCCTGCCTTCATGCGTCATCTGACCTGACCCTCAGAGCTCTCTATGGAGGGGATAGCTCCGTAGATAGATATACTCTAATTTAACAAGGGAGGAAACTGAGGCTTCGAATAAGGCAAAGCAACAGGTGCTAGATCACCTCCAGCTTGAGAGACACAGCTGCGATTCGACCCCAAGCATACCTGTCCGATTCCACTGCGGAGCTCTGTAAGATGCTAGTCATTTTATACGTGAGCTCCCTAAGGCATAGGGGGCCAGAGGCACCCTCCAGCCCAGGTCTCCAGACTCGTGGTACAGTGCTCTTCGTGCTGGGGTCTGGGGTGGGGCTCTCACCCTCTGCCCCAGGGGGGGTCCCAGGCGGTTGCTGACTCGTGACCCATGTGTACCCACAGGGGGCCAGTGCCTGAACCGTGGTCCTAACCGCGTGTGCCGCTGCCGTCCTGGATTCACAGGCCCCCACTGTGAACTCCACGTCAGCGACTGTGCCCGCAACCCCTGTGCCCACGGCGGCACTTGCCACGAGCTGGAGAACGGGCTCGTGTGCACCTGCCCCGATGGCTTCTCGGGCCGGCACTGCGAGGTGCGGATGCCAGCCGACGCCTGCTCCTCGGGACCCTGCTTCAACGGGGCCACCTGCTACCCTGGCCTCTCCGAGGACAGCTTCGTCTGCAACTGTCCCTATGGCTTTGTGGGCAGCCGCTGCGAGTTCCCTGTGAGCGTGCCGCCCAGCTTCCCCTGGGTGGCTGTCTCTCTGGGTGTGGGCCTGGTGGTGGTGCTGGTCTTGCTGGGCATGGTGGCAGTGGCTGTGCGGCAGCTGCGTCTTCGGCGGCCCGACGATGGTAGCAGGGAGGCCATGAACAACTTGTCGGACTTCCAGAAGGACAACCTGATCCCTGCCGCCCAGCTCAAGAACACCAACCAGAAGAAGGAGCTGGAAGTGGACTGTGGCCTGGACAAGTCCAACTGTGGCAAACAGCAGAACCACACACTGGACTATAATCTGGCCCCAGGGCCTCTGGGGCGAGGGACCCTGCTGGGGAAGTACCCCCACAGTGATAAGAGCCTAGGGGAGAAGGCGCCACTGCGGTTACACAGGTGAGCCCCGCCTGGAGGCCCAGGGCCTGGCCACAGAGCCCTGCATGGAGCTCCCTGGGCTCCCCCAGGACGGGTGGAAGGCTGGCACCAGGCCCTCGACCTTTTAAGCAAACAGGGGGTTTCGCTGCTGACAGGAGACTCCTCTGACAAGATTTCTGCCCGGGGTCCTTTGTCCCTCCTCATTCATTCATTCATTCACTCACGAAGGTCAAGGGACCACACTGTGTCTCTTACGACTTCCATCTTTCCATGGGATGGCTTGTCTGGAGTAGCAATGCTAGCTTTTTCCAGGCCTGAGACCCTGGTAAGTTTGGGGGTCCTGTGGCTCTCTTGGGGGCCTGTTCCTAACTGGCCCCCCCAGGCTAGCCTTGGGCATCCCTGGTGCCTGTGTCTTCTCTCAGAGCCAGTGCCCTTTGGCTCTCCGGGGTCCGGGTTAGCACCCCACCTGCCCCCCAGCCTTCTCCCTGTCCCTCCCTCACCGGCCTGTCTTGTGTTCCCTCAGTGAAAAGCCAGAGTGTCGGATATCAGCGATATGCTCCCCCAGGGACTCCATGTACCAGTCTGTGTGTTTGATATCAGAAGAGAGGAACGAATGTGTCATTGCCACAGAGGTGAGTGCCGGGCTCGCCTTCCCTTCCAGCATGTCCCCTCCTGCCATTCGGGAATGGGAAAGTAGCCTGGTGAATTTCCACCCCAGGGGCCGCTCCTGAAGGGTGGGTCAGAGCCCCTCCTTGGCTGGCCAGGTGCAGTGGCTCTTGGGTCCCTGCCGGCCCTGCTGCCGCAGAGGGTGTGAAACAGGAGCCGTGGGGGTGAGCGGGGACTAGCTCTCTCCACTGTGTTCGCGCTGGGCTGGGTGGCCCTGGCACCTGGCCAGCTCCCCGGCACTGCCACAGGGCTGCTGGGGGTGAGAGTGCTTGCCCTGTGCCCCTCCTGCCCCTTCGCACTGCTTCCTCCACTGGCCCACCACATGAACACAGGCTCCCAGGCCTGTGCGTGTGTCCCAGGGCCGAAGTCTGGGGAGGGCTGCCCCACCTGCCTCATGGGCTTCTCCCGGGGAGGCCCGGGGCAGCCATGGAGGGAGTGCTTGTCCTCCAGGGTAACCGACTTCCCTGCTTTCCCCATCATCTCCAGGTATAAGGCAGGAGCCTTCCCAGGACATCCCAGCTCGGCCCCAGCAGCTGGATCTTCCTTCTGCATTGTTTACATTGCATCCTGGATGGGACATTTTTAATATGCAACGTGCTGCTCTCAGGAGGAAGAGGGAATGGCATGACCTGGACAGACTGTGAACTTGCCAAGTGATGCAGTGCCCTTCCACGCCTCTGCGTGTCTGTCTGGCATCAGATTGGCAGCCGCGCCAGCCAGGGGAGCAGAGAGGAGAGGTGCCACTGGGACCCGCCCTGCCGGCAGTGGCCTTCACAGGGCCCCTCTGGGGATCTGGCCTGTTTTCCGGAGGGAGCAGCAGTGGCCCTGTGGGGCCTGGAGCTGCTGTGGCCTCCACTGGCATCTGTGTTTCCAAAAGTGCCTTTGGCCCAGGCCCCGTGGTGACAGCTGGGTCCGAATCAGAGAGGAGAGAGGAGGCCAGTATGGGCAGGGCCATCTGTGGGCCAGGATACCATCGGGTGCGGCTCTTGGCAGGAGTTGCCCTGCAGGTGAGGTGAGCGCCTGAAGCGGGAGGAGCACTTTCTGCCCTGTGCCTCCAACTACTGCATGTGGGCCTTGCTCAGAACACCCCTCCAGCTTCCCCCTGGCCTTGGCCCTCTGGGCAAGGCTGTTCCCCAGCCTCTGGCCTTGGGTGCCTCTGCGTTCCCCTGGGCAGACAGGTGAAGGGCCTGCCCCATTGGCCAGTCAGGGGAGCCAGGCCTAACTGGGGGGCTCAGGGCAGCATTGTTAGAAATTCCAGTGAGGGAGAACTGAGGTTCCGTTGCCACCGAGGCCCTTTCCTCCCTCGAACCATTCCTACAGCCTCGAGCCTGGGCTTTGCCCACACCCACTACTGCCCCCAGACCACCCTTGAAGCCGATCTTCAGAAATCAATAATATGAGTTTTTTTTTTTTTTGTAGTTTATTTTGGAGTCTAGTATTTCAATAATTTAAGAATCAGAAGCACTGACCTTTCTACATTTTATAACATTATTTTGTATATAATGTGTATTTATAATATGGAACAGATGTGTACAGGAGTTTATTACTTCTTGGGTCCTGTCGTTGTGATGGCAGAGTGGGAATGCTCTCTCCATCCCCTCTCACTCCCCTTCTTCTACTGCAGCTGTCTGCCCCACCAGGACCGTCGGGACCCTGTGCGCCTGGGTTTGGCCGGCTGTGCTCCCGACCCTTGTCCCCTTCCAGTCCTTGCAGAGCCCCAGCTCGCCCATCTAGGCCCAGGCCCAGACCAGCCTTCCCTGACTGCTGGCTTGAGGCTGCTGTGGCTCCCTGTTTCCCCTTATGCCCCCACCATCACTTGGGGGATATGCCCCCTGACCTGAGTCTATCTCCCTTTCTCTCCTCAAGCCTGAAAAAATTTGTGGGCTCCCTAGCCAGCCTGGGGGATACAGGAATTTGGAGGAAGGGATGATCCTGCCTGTATTTCTCTTTTCAAGTAGATTCGCTTATTGGAGAATGGGGTCTCTGAACCAGAATGGCATCTGGGTCCTTCTTCCTGCCGCTGCAGGGTTTTAGATAGACTGGCACCTACCTACTCTTTTCTCATTCCCAGCAGGGCACTGGTCTTGGGGGTGGGGGAGCTTGCCTTAGGTCTGTCCTCTTTGCAGCTGGCCAAGAGAGCGGAGTCTGGGCACCTGGTCTGCCCAGAGCTGCGGGGACTTATTGACTGCAGGGAGAGGCCGAGGGCGAGGAGGTGGCCTTCCCTGAGTCCAGGTCTCTCAGGCTGAGGCACTAATGAGGGAGTTTCAGTCGCTACTTCATGTCTACCTTCCTGTAGGTGCAGGATGGTCCCTAGGGGGCCACAGTCCTCTCTCTACAGCCACAGGCATACCCCATGGAGAGCAAATGATGAAAAAATGGAGCCCCCGACAAAGGCCAAGCAGATGCTCCCAGCCTGTCCACAGTAAAGCAAAATAGGCCCACCAGATGCTCCCCATGGAGCCCAAGTATATGTAGTGCTCCTTGCCCTCCCTTTTCCTCTTTCTCCCTGATACACATACAGCATGCCCAGCCTTGACCTGGGGGCTTATGCCAGAGACATGGGAGTGAGAGACGAAGGCTCATCCACACTCACCCAGAGGCACATGCTCCACGCCTTGCTCTTGCCCCCTGCTCCCCTCACTGCACACACAGGGTATCAAACAGGAAAGCATTCAGGGAACCGTTCCCACAGCCTGAGCCGGCAGCAGGGGGAAGAACAACACGACCTCACTCTTCCTGCCCAAAATGAAACAGGAAAGCGGCTCCCGGGCCCTGGGGGCTGGGGAAACTGGGCTGGGACACAAGGCTGATGACGAGGCTCCCATGTGGGGGACAGGTAGGACACCCGCGGGCCTGCACGTCCACACAACCAGGCTGTGCTGGGCTTCACGGGCCACCAGCGCCTCAGAGAAGAGCGCTGGAGGGGAGCTGGCTAGCTAAACCCACTCACGGGCTCTGATGCCCTAGACAGGGAGCTGGGAGAGCCCACCACACAGGCTTTCCCCGGGACAGAGGGGATCTAAGCCCAGGTTTGGGTTAGGCAGCCCCAACCCGTGGCTCCACGGGCAGAAGCTAGGCCACGCAGCTGGGGTGTGAACAGGCCACCGCGGAAGCTCTCCTACGCTAGCCTGGAGGTCACTCCCGGAGGGTGCAGCCGCTTCTCGTCGGTAAGGTACCCAGGCTTTCCTGAGAGAGTGTCCAGGTATACGGGAGAGGTCCTGGGCTTGGCAGAAACAAGGCCAAACAAAGCACTGGGAAGTGCTCTCCAAGGTTTAGCAAATGCCTGCTTAATTTGTTAAGAGTATTTCATAAGAGAATTCAGTTTCGTGGCTCCTTAACAGCCGGGAGGCAGTGCCCAGCCTAAAGGCTAATCTGACCCCATGGTGAACTCCAGCTCTGGGGACAGCTGCTTTTCCAGGGCCCACTGGCTGCTAACCACCTGGGTATCTCTGTGGGGTGGGGAGGTGAGTCAGGAAGAGGCTGTGAAGGGAGGAATGCCTTTACCCGGCTTGTTCCACCGGGGCCCCCCCTCCTGCCTCAGCGCCGCGGTCAGACTGGTTAGGGGGTAAGAAACAAAAAGACAGTGGCTCCTATCCGGCACCCCACCCCCCGCCCCGGCCCCCAGCTCAGACTAAATAAGGCCACTAAACTCAGGCAGTACGGATGGATGCTCCAGCTCTGACGGGGACCCACACACAGGGCTCGCCCCTCCCGGCATCTCTCCCAGCCCTTCCTCGTGGGTCCCGCAGGATCGGCGAACCCAGCCCTCCGTCCCACGTGGCCTGCGGCATTCCGGGAAGGGGATGGAAGTGATTCACTCAGGGAACTGTGACTATCCCTTCCCGGGGAGAGGATGCGCCGTCCCCGCGTGGCCGCGCCCTCCCTCGCGCCCAAGGTGCACGGTTCGGCCCCGTGGCCCGGCCGGATCCCGGCGGACCCGGAGCCCCGGGCGCGGCGGAAAAGGCAGGCAGGTGCGGCGCGCTGGTCGGGTCGGCCCTCCACCTGCCGCCGGGCGCCCCGGAGGTCCCGCGGCCTCCCCCCGCCCGCCCCCCTGTGCTCTTTGTTACAGCCCGACTTCCTGTTTGCGGCCTCCCGACCCCGGCTCACTTCCCGGGCCGGGAAGCCGCCGAAGGCCGCGAGTTTCTCGGAGACGCCCACGCCCGCCGGGCTCCGCCTCCTGCCTCCCCGAATCCCGCCCCGGGCCTGGGAGCCCGCGCGGGGCCAGGGCCGCGGCCGCGGGAAGCCGGCATCGCCGGCGGGCCGGCAGGCGGGACGGCCCGGGCCCCGCTGCCCGGCGCCAGAGGGCGCTGCGCGGCCGTCGGGGCTGAGCGCGGTCGGGGGCCGCCGTCTCCCGCAGGGGGGTGCCGGGGGGTGGTGCGGAGATGCCTCGGGGCTCAGCCCTTCTCCGTCCCGGGGCCCCGGGGGACGAGCGGGAGCAGGGAGCGGCGGCCTCGAGTTCAGTTTTCGTCTTTGTCGCGCGGAGCTCCCTACGGGCCCCGACCCCGAGGGAGTAAACTGCAGAGCGCTCTGGATACCCCTCAAGACGCCTCAGGGTATCCAGAGAAGCGGGGGCCCTTTCGCGTACAGCCCGCTCCCTCCCCACCTCGCAGTCCTCCAGCCACCCCCGTCCCCCAGGCACCCTGAATGCATGGGAGTGGGGACCGGCTGGAAAGAGCACCGGGTCTGAGTTGGGAGGCTGAATGAAGCCCCTTTGCAGCAGTACTTCTCATTGTCAGGTGACCTAGGGGACCTGTAGATAGGGGACCAAGTAGCCTTCCCCCTTGGCCCAGGATCTAGCTGGCTTAACCAGCAGAGTACTGTCTTCTGTCCCTAGGACATGTCCATCCATCTCTTCTTTCCTTCCGCACTGATTGAGCACCTTTTACATGCCAGGCGTTGGCGATGAAGCATGGTCTCCGCCGGAGGAAGCTAACCATCCAGTTACCTATCTTTAGCCTGTCAGAGGATGCTGATACCTCTTGCACATTATTGTGAGGTTGAAATGAGTTGGTGTATGAAAATACTTGTGAGCAACTGGCTGGTTAATCCTTCTCAAGCTTCTGCCAACAAACCACTTTCTGGAGCTTCCACTCTCCCAACCCACAGGATGGGGGTGGGCTAGACAGGAGCTTGGATGCTGGCTGGATAGTCCCAGCAGTAGCCCTAGGACCAACGAGGCAGCTGGGATCCTAGGTTGTCTCCATCATTGCTTCCTGTTGTGCCCCTCTTTTTTTAAGATTTTATTTATTTATTTGTCATAGAGAGAGAGAGAGTATGCACAAGCAGGGGGAGTGGCAGGCAGGGAGAGAAGCAGGCTCCTCGCTGAGCAAGGAGCCTGATGTGGGACTCGATTCCAGGACCCTGGGATCATGACCTGAGCCGAAGGCAGACGCTTAACCAACTGAGCCACCCAGGTGTCCCATGTGCCCTGTCTTTAAGGAACACCACTAGTTTAGGTCAACCTCCGATGTGGGAAGTAGTGAAAGGGGACCCTGGCTCTGGGAAGGGATGGCAGGACCCCAAGTCCTCAAGAGTCCCTTTCCCTTGGAGATCTGTCACAAGTGGTTTTTGCCACATTTTCCCCCGGCCTCTGGGGCCCTTCACCCTTCTAACTCTCTGGCCGAGAGTGGACTCAGCCTGTTCCCTTCATGCCCAAAGACCCTCTGAGTCCACAATGCAGGGTCCAAAAAGCCAGCCAAAGCTAGGTAACTAGCATCTCCAGAGTCTGGATTTTGCAACAAGTCAGCTTGGGGCAGTCCTATGTCATGGCACCCCCTGCAGGCCGGAGCCAGAGCCCTGCCAGGCATGGCCCGCCTGTCTGTCTCCAGTGCTCCCGCTTCTTGGCTCAGTTTGGAGGCAAAGCAAGCCCTGGGGGTTAGCAGACAGGCGCGTGCCGCTTGGCTTGTCCAAGAATTGCTGTCCGTTTCCCACATCGGCAGACATCAGGTGAGGCCCGTCCTTCTAGGCCCCGTCTGTTCAGTATCCCCTCCGCTAGGGGCTCCCTTCACTCCGTGCTTCCTCTTCTCTCTGGTAAAGGAGATCTAAAAGGTTCTGGAATCTCCTTCCCCTTTGTAGTGGGCTCATGGGGGATGGTGTCCCAGGTGCTCTCATTTAAGGGGCTTTACCTCCTTGGCTCTCTGGGGGCCTGAGTCATACTTTTCTACATGGGCTGTTTTTCTAGAGTTCTCTTAAGCCAGGTCTTACCACACTGCAGCATTTCTTTGGGGTCTGACATTCAACTCTGACTCCATGGCCCTCCCCTCAGCATCCCTGCCACTCCACGGAAATGCTCCTCATTGCAGTTCTCAACCCTGCATCCAGCCACTGGTTGCCACCCCAAAGGACACCTTCCTCTTTCCTTGGAATTGGGAAAGAGGCCCCAGCCCTCTGTTGGAGCCCTGGCCTCCCCCTGCCAGGTGGACCAGGCCCAAGAGCTGAATAACTAGAACACTACCTCCTCCCCTCCCCCTCCCCGCCCCATACTCTGTCAGCTGTGTCTTCCTCCCTCCCTCCTTAGAAGCTAGAAATGAGAAATGGAGCCAAGTTTTCCCACCATCCCATGCACCCTTCTGTCAGGACATGGGGGAATCCTTATAGTCCCTGCTTTTGTAGATAGGGGACCAAGTAGCCTTCCGCCCTTGGCCCAGGATCTAGCTGGCTTAACCAGCAGAGTACTGTCTTCTCTCCCTCATCTGAGGCAGACTGTATTGAGAGATTCAGCTACTCCTTCTTCCCATCCTTTTGCCAGAGCGTTGGCAGGACCTATGTCCTCGTATGTGGGCCAAGGACCTAAGGATACACTTATCTCTCAGAAGTCTGTGGGAGGTATAGCCCCTCATAGATTGTGGATTATTTTATTCATTTATTTATTTTAGCATCTCTCCCCTCCAAGCATACACAAAAAATCTCTTCTCTTTGCTCAAGCAAGTATTCTATTAATAATGGGCTTGGGGCAGACTATCACCCATCTGCCTTTTTTGTTTTTTTTAAAGATTTTATTTATTTATTTGACAGAGAGAGCACAAGCAGGGGGAGCGGCAGGCAGAGGGAGAAACAGGCTCCCTGATGAGCAGGGAGCCCCAGGCGCCCTCACTACTTCACTTCTGACTCGAGACACGTGGGTTTTCCACAGATCCAGCAATTCTGCAACACCACCTGGGCGAACTGCAGTTTAACTCAGTGCTGACACTGCCTGGGGATGGCGTCAGATCCTA
The DNA here is from genome assembly GCF_029215605.1 of Mirounga angustirostris. Taxonomy (NCBI): domain Eukaryota; kingdom Metazoa; phylum Chordata; class Mammalia; order Carnivora; family Phocidae; genus Mirounga; species Mirounga angustirostris. Next base: position 62,389,242 of record NW_026991717.1, on the reverse strand, counting down.
CAGACTGAGGGCTCAGTCCCACAAGACTGCCTCCCACCTCAGATGCCAGTCACAAGTCTAGGTTACTTGTGCTTCTAAGCGGTTGCAGAGCCAAGCTTCCCACAACCCACTCCTTAGGTTTGATTAATTTGCTAGAGTGGATCACAGAACTCAGATTACTAGATTATTGGTTATTAAAAGGATGTAACTCAGGAACACCCAGATGGAAGAGATGCATGGGGCAAGGTATGTGGGAAGGGACCTGGAGCTTTCCTGTCCTCTTTGGGTTTACCACCCTCCTAGCACCTCCCTGTATTTAACAACCCAGAAGCTTCTCGAACTCCTGTCCTTTTGGGTTTTTATGGAGGTTTCCTTACATAGGTGCGATTGATTAAATCACTGGCCACTGGGGATTGAACTCAATCTCTAGCCCTTCTCCCCTACCCAGAAGTTGGAAGTTGGAGCTGAGAGGTTCAATTCTCAACTCTAATCACATGGTTGGTTTCCCTGGCAACCAGCCACCCCCCACCTCCCCCATCCTTAGGGACTTCCCAAAAAACCCTCACAATAACTAAATTCAGGTGTGGTTGATATGGGCTTGTTATGAATAACAAAAGACACCTTTATCACTCTTATCACTTAGGAAATTCCAAGGGTTTTAAGAGCTCTGTGTCAGGAACAGGATCAGACCAAATGTGTATTTCTTTCTTTCTTTCTTTTTTTTTTTAAGATTTATCTATTTATTTTAGAGAGCGGTAGAGGGACAGAGTATGAGCAGTGGGTGGGGCAGAGAGAGAGGGAGACAAGCCGACTCCCAGTGAGTGGAGAGCCCAACTCCGGCTTGATCCCATGACCCTCCCCCCAATGACCTGAGCCAAAACCAAGAGTCGGACCCCCAACTGACTGAGCCACCCCGGTGCCCCTGTATATTTCTTATTATAAATCATAGGCTAGGGTGCCTGGGTGGCTCAGTTGGTTAAACATCTGCCTTCAGCTCAGGTCATGATCCAGGGATGGAGTCCTGCATAGGCTCCCTGCTCATCAGGGAGGCTGCTCCTTGCTCGTTCTCTCTCTAAAAAGAAAAATAAATCATAGGCTATGTGGCTCTATCCTGGATAAAATGGAAAGTGAAGAAGTCTATAGTAAAAATAATGAGCCAACTATATTAAGTGCTCCCTCATGCCAGGTGCTGACTAAGGTGTTATTTCTTTCAATCCTCATCAGAACCCATGAGGTGGATACTATTATTCCCCATTTCACAGTTGAGAAAACTGAGAACCAGAGACAGTGTATCTGATGGTAAATGGTGGAGGTGGGCTCAAATCTGGGCAAGCCGGGCTTAGAGCCCATGTCTGGGAAGGTTTTTTTCATCCTTTGGGAATCGGCAGCTTTATAAAGCAACCTCATCACTTAGCATAATACATTAGCATGGTCCCCGAGCTCCTAAAACACACCGTTCCCTTGGTTCAGATAATTGTGCCCACTAACACTGGGCGTTGAGTGCAGTGACTGGAATGAGAAGTGGGAAGGAACAGATCATAAGGAAAAGAGAAGTGATTGCCTGAAGGGGAACAGTAAGGAAAGATTAATTTGGGAAAGGTCCAGAAAAGGAAGCCATCACGTGCGCCTCATGTGCAAATCATGTGCCACTCTTCCAGGTGGAGGGAATCCTCTCTCATGAGGTGCTACTTCCATGGGGATGACATGTGCACCCCCTTCCTGAGGGGATTTTCAGAGGAAAGATGGGACGGCTGCTGCAGAAGTTAGAGAGGAATCCGCTGAGTGGGATGGTTTACTGCCTGGGAGTGTCCCACTGGAAGGGAAGGAGACAGATGTTGTTGGCAAGGATAAACGAGGAATGGGAACAGGCGAGATACATTCACAGGAAGGTGGCCAAGACCCCTGGGCCAACTTTTGTGGGGGTTCCTATTTTGAGAGGGTCAGGGTTGAACCTGTGTCTTTCAGGATTCCTCCTTGTCTGAACCTCAGGGTGCCCTGGCCTTTTCAAAGTAAAAGCTCCACTCCTTCTACCGACTCCTTTTTTTTTTTTTTTAAGCTTTTATTTATTTATTTGACAGAGAGAGACAGAGCGAGAAGGAACACAAGCAGGGGGAGTGGGAGAGGGAGAAGCAGGCTTCCCGCTGAGCAGGGAGCCTGATGCGGGGCTCGATCCCAGGACCCTGGGATCATGACCTGAGCCGAAGGCAGACACTTCATGACTGAGCCACCCAGGCGCCCCTCTTCCACCTACTCTTGTGGAGAACCTTCCATGAGCCAGCACTGTGTGGGTCCCCCAGGGACTTCAAAGATGACATCTGCTCTCAGGAAGCAGGATATCAAGAGCTTACGAGCAAGGAGGATCCAGGGTTGGTCTATCTGCCTTCAGACCTAGGCTCTGTGACTGGCTGGGCATCCCCATGAGTGGCTTACCTACCTTTCCTGTGCTTCCATTTGCTCATCTGTGAAATGATATTTACCTCACAAAGTAGGGGAGAAGTTTGTAATCAGAATGAATGTAAAGCATTTAGCAAACTGCCTGGTTCATGGTAAGTGCTCAACAAATGATTGTTTCTGTTAGAAGCATGAGGCGGAGGGGACAGATAAACAGAAGTGAGGTAAGGGGCTGTGGGAACACAGAGAAGGAAGTGCCTAACTTACCTGGAGTTACTGAGGACCTCACCACTGGGGCTTTATTCTGGTGCAAGGAAGTCGGTCAATGGGCATCTTGAAAATATTCCCCATGTAATTCTGATATGCCCCTTAGCCACCAGAAAACCATGAACTACCCTTTAAAAGTAACTTTTTATTACTAAAAATTACATTTCATAAGCCTTGAAAAAGAGAAGAATCACCCGTAGTCCTAATACCTCAACTCATCCGTCATTGGTATATGATGCTCCCCCCATCTTTTTCCTCGTGTATCTTGTTACTGTTGTTTTAATAGTTTTAATAATAGTGCATGTGATAGTTCATAGTTTGCATTTTTGCCTGATTATGTGGCCCTGGGCATTTTTACTACATTGTTTTTTTAATGGATTTTTATTGTGACTTTTTCTTTTCTAAATAGAAGTGGTTTATGTTTCTTCAAAAATCCTAGACTGGATTTTTGACAATCTGAATTGGCAAATAAAAAAGAAAGTGCAGGGACACCTGGGTGGCTTAGTGTGTTGAGCATCTGCCCTCGGCTGAGGTCATGATCCCTGGGTCCTAGAATCGAGTCCTGTGTTGGGCTCCTCTTTTTTTTTTTTAAGATTTTATTTATTTTTATTTATTTATTTGAGAGGGAGAGAGAGAGTGAGAAACAGCATGAAAGGGGAGAGGGTCAGAGGGAGAAGCAGGCTCCCTGCAGAGCGGGAGCCTGACGTGGGACTCAACCCCAGGACTCCGGGATCATGACCTGAGCCGAAGGCAGTGGCTTAATCAACTGAGCCACCCAACAGCCCCTCATGTAGGGCTCCTTGCTCAGCGGGGAGCCTGCTTCTCCCTCTGCCTGCCTCTCCCCCCCTGCTTATGCTCTCTCTCTCTCTCTCTGACAAATAAAATCTTAAAAAAAAGAAAGTGCAAATCTCATGTAGTCCTACTACTCAGAGGTAATCACTGAAGCTTTTTGTGTTTTTGTGGATTTTTTTCTATGCAAATAAACACATGTAGACTTTTTAAGTTTAAAATAGTTATATTAGGTTATTTTATAACTTGCTTTTTCACTGAATTCTACATCAGAGATAGGTTTTTGTGTCAGCAAAGATAAGCATACATAATTGTTTCTAATGACTCCACAGCTTTAATTTTATATCCATATCAAATTTATATAACTGGGCGCCTGGGTGGCTCAGTTGGTTAAGCGACTGCCTTCGGCTCAGGTCATGATCCTGGAGTCCCGGGATCGGGTCCCGCGTCGGGCTCCCTGCTCAGCAGGGAGTCTGCTTCTCCCTCTGACCCTCCCCCCTCTCATGTGCTCTCTCTCAAATAAATAAATAAAATCTTTAAAAAAAAAAGTTTATATAACTAATCATCTATTGCTGCATATTTAAGTTATTCTCTTTGTGTGTATTTCTCCACCATGTGGATTTTTTTTTTTTTTTTTTGTCAGAGAGAGAGACAGAACACAAGCAGGGGGAGAGGCAGGCAGAGGGAGAAGCAGGCTCCCCGCCGAGCAAGGAGCCCAATGTGGGACTCGATCCCAGGACCCCGGGATCATGACCCGAACCGAAGGCAGCCGCTTAACCGACTGAGCCACCCAGGCGTCCCTCCACCATGTGGATTGATCACAAAATTTACTTACACATTAAGCTATTTTTGGATATTTAAATAGTTTTTCTTCTTTGTTTTGCTATAATAAATAACAATGCATTGAAAAATCTTTAGGCATATGACTTTTCCCATATTTCGAATAATTTCCTGGAGTGGAAATATTGGGTCAAAGGCCAGGGATATTTTATGACTTTTGATTTATATCACTAAGCTGCTTTTTCAAAGCATTGTTTGTGCCAATTCAGATACTTCCAGGAATGTGTTGGTACCAGTTTCCTGCCTCCTACCCAGCTACCCAAAGGTGGTAGATGGAGGGGGGTATATTCTCCTTAAGAAGCTAGTAGCACAGGGACGGCTGGGGGGCTCAGTCATTAAGCGGCTGCCTTCGGCTGGGGTCATGGTCCCAGGGTCCTGAGATCGAGCCCCGCATCGGGCTCCCTGCTCGGCGGGAAGCCTGCTTCTCCCTCTCCCTCTCCCTCTGCCTCTCCCCCTGCTCATGCTCTCTCTCTCTCTGTATCTCTGTGTCTCAAATGAATAAATAAAAAATCTTTTAAAAAAACTTAAAAAAAAAGCTAGTAGCACAGGAGACGCTCAAATGGACTAAAGGGGACAGGATAGAGAGTAGAGAAGAGGGGAGAGTGAACATGAGAATGGAGGGAAAGAATTGACCAGAAACAACCATTTGCCTGTATTTTTTTCCTATTGGAAAAGTAATTCATGCTCCTTGTAAAAACAGCAACAACAACAAACTTTTCCATAAACGCTTACATTTAATATTGAAAGTTCTTCTCTGGGGACACCTGGGTGGCTCAGTTGGTTAAGCATCTGCCTTCAGCTCAGGTCATGATCCCAGGGTCCTGGGATGGAGTTCTGCATCGGGCTCCTTGCTCAGCGGGGAGTCTGCTTCTCCCTCTGCCTGCTCCTCTGCCTACTGTGCTCTCTTGCTCTCTCTCTCTCTCTGACAAATAAATAAATAAATAAATAAATAAATAAATCTTAAAAAAAAAAACCAAAGAGAAAAGGAAAGGTCTTCTCTGGTGACAGGCTTTGCTAACAGTTTAGGTATATTCTTCCAGATTATTTCTTTTACAAATATTAATGTGTAACATGTATATATGTGTGTGCATATATATATTTTTTTAGAATTTCTTTTTTTTTAGATTTTATTTATTTATTTGACAGAGAGAGAGAGAGCGAGAGCAGGAACACAAGCAGGGGGAGTGGGAGAGGGAGAAGCAGGTTTCCCGCTGAGCAAGGAGCCTGATGCGGGGCTCGATCCCAGAACCCATGACCTGAGCCGAAGACAGACACTTAACGACTGAGACACCCAGGAGCCCCTATATATGTATATTTTAAAGATTTATTTATTTGGGGCACCTGGGTGGCTCAGTCTGTTAATCCTCTGCCTTAGGCTCAGGTCATAATCTCAGGGTCTTGGGATCAAGCCCTGTGTCAGGCTCTCTGCTCATCAGGGAGTCTACTTCTCCCTCTCCCTCTGCCCTTCCCCTGCTCATGCTCACTGTCTCTCTCTCAAATAAATAAAATCTTACAAAAAAAAAAAAAGATTTATTTATTTATTTTAGAGAGAGAGTGTGGTGGGGAGGGGCAGAGAGAAGAATCTCAAGCTGACTTCCTGCTGAGCACAGAGCCTGGCCCTGGGCTAGATCTCACAACCCTGAGATCATGACCTGGCTCAACCCACCGAGACACCCAGGCGCCCCCAACTTACTTTGTTTTATTTAATTTATTTTTTTAAAGATTTTATTTATTTATTTGACAGGGAGAGAGACAGCGAGAGAGGGAACACAAGCAGGGGGAGTGGGAGAGGGAGAAGCAGGCTTCCCACCAAGCAGGGAGCCCGATGCGGGGCTCGATCCCAGGACCCTGGGATCATGACCTGAGCTGAAGGCAGATGCTTAACGACTGAGCCACCCAGGAGCCCCACTTACTTTGTTTTAAAAGAACTAGCTTCATACTATACACACTGTGGTGCAACATTCCTACTGGAGAATATATCTTACACACTTTTGGTATGATGACTTTTAAGTGTGCAGATAATTTTTAGTTTAAACATCTAGTTAGAATCTAATGAGAAGCAATATTGCCCATTTGGCCTACCAGAGGGCTCACCCCGGACCTCATTAGCTGTTTCCTCCAGCCAGTTCTGCAGTTCCAGAGGCAGGCCTTCTCCTGCCTCTGTTCCCCCTTTCCAGCCAGAGACATCCCCAGGGGGCAGCCTTTTGTTCCTGCTTAGGGGGTCAACCCCAGATGGCTGGCCGACCTTGCGTGGGTCAGGAGGCCAGCAGCCAAGAGAGAAAGCCGGGAGCTGATCATAGCTGTCTCGGAGCCTCAATTTGGCCACCTTCCCTACCGCTCCCAGAAGCTCCCGGAAGCTCCCGAAATTTCTGCGCCTAAGGATGAACGCAACCATTGTTGCTAGTTTCAGGTCCGGTCAGAACTAAACCCATCGCCTCAGGGCAGAAGTGGCCTGACTTTTTGGCTTCTCTGCAGGTTTGGACACCACTGCCAAAGTGACAGCGGTGCTTGCAAGCGCGCTGAAAGCTCCACCCCAAGCCTACCTGGTCCTGGGAGTAGCCCTCACGTGAGGCCCGCAAGCTCCCGGCGCCCGGCCTGACTCAGCCTGGCAGCTTCTGCAGAAACCCTAGCCAGCCCCGTGACTCAGTTTCTCCATTTGCTCACGCGGGCCAACCGCGTGAGTCAGCGGTGCGGAATGCAGAGGGTGCCTCCAACGGCTTCTCTAGAGTATGTGCTCCCAGGCGGAGCCCCAGAGACTGGCATTGACGCCGCCCAGAGAGCTCCTTCGGGTTGTGCCCTGCACTGGCCCTGTTAACGAGTCGGTGCTGTCTGGGGTGGCAGTGACCCGAACAGGTGCACCGACAGGGCTGCTGGGGAGACACCCGCCTGGGACACGCCGGTCGTGGTTCCTAAAGGGCGTAGGCCATGGAGGCGCTGCCGGAGGGACGATCGGTGCCCGCGTCCGTGCCCACTGTCCACTGCCCGCCGCCTGACGCAATCCGAGGTGCCCTTGCTGCATGCGGGAGCTGGGGAAACCTCCCCCGCGGTTGCATCACTCCTGCCAGGTTTGCTATAGAGGTGAAGCCGAGCCAATCACCGGGCGCGCTGGGCCTGGGGCTGGCCGCTCAGTTACCCACTCAGAGGGCGGCGCGGTTAACCGGGAAGCAAAACAAGAAGGTGATTGGTCAAAAGGGAATTTGCCCCGCCCCAGTCACCGCGGCAGCTGGTGCGGTGGGCGGGGGCCCTCCCGGCCGGAGGGTTTAAAAGGCGCCTCCGACGGGGCCGCGCAGCTGGAGCGACCGAGGGGTGCCAGGCCAGGTGTACGCGTCCGTCGGTCCTTCCGTGCCCGCGCCGGAGACCAGCCTCGGAGGCCGCCGGGCCCGTCCCTGAGCCCGGCACCATGAAGCAGGAGTCCAGAGCCCAGAACACCCCGCCCGCCTCGCCGCCCCTCTCACCAGCCCCCTCGCCACCCCCCTCGCCACCCGCGCAGCATCCCCGGGATGACGGCGACCCCCAAGCGCTGTGGATTTTCGGGTACGGCTCCCTGGTGTGGAGGCCCGACTTCGCCTACAGCGACAGCCTTGTGGGCTTCGTGCGCGGCTACAGCCGCCGCTTCTGGCAGGGAGACACCTTCCATCGGGGCAGCGACAAGATGGTGAGCATCTGACCATGCCCAGGGGAATGAAGGGGGTGGGGGCAGGGTAGTGGGCACCAGTGCCCTGGAATGTCGGGGGCTCTCTGGGCAGAGGGTCACTCCGTGCTGGTGGGGGAAGTGTATAAACCTGTGCCTGGGGGGTGTGGCTTAAATTTCTGTACCCGGTGGATCCCTGTGATGGCTAGAATCTGTGATCCTGTGGATCACCATGTTGATGAATATTTCTGATTATCAATTTGGGCCACTGCCATGTATCTATTTCTCCTGCAGCCATGCATCACTCTCCACTTGCCCCTGGATGAGTGGGACTCACTGAGGCCTGGACCAGCAGGGTTACTAAACGTTTCCTCTGACCCTGGTGACAGCTGATTTTTAACTTGCCTTTTCCAAAATTCTTCTTCCCTCCTCAGCCTGGCCGTGTCGTGACCCTCCTTGAAGATCGTGAGGTAAGTGCCTGAGTCAAGAGAGAGACCCCCCAGGGCCTGGCAGGGAGGGTTGCAGACAGAGCTCCTGGGTCCTTGGCTGTAGGCTAGATTAGATGCCTTTCAGGCAGCAGGGAAGGTGGTCTAGCTCAGTGCTTCTCACTAGAATCACCTGAGGATCTTCTTAAAACGCAGATTTTGATTTAATAGGATTAGAGGGTGGCCTGAAACTCCCATTCCTCTTAATGGTACAGATGATGCCACTGGTTCTCAAACCACTGTCTGAGTAGGAATCCTCTTGGCCTTGGAGCCAGACCACCTGTCAAACCTTGTTAAGAAAGGGAGAATGAGCTTAATGTATTGCTACTAGATGACTCAGGGTAGTCCCCTGCCCACTTTCCTTATAGAGCACAGACCTGGGTTGGGACTAGCTGTTTTGGGTGACCCCGGTGTCCATGTTTCCTTCTAGGGCTGCACTTGGGGTGTGGCATACCAGGTTCGAGGTGAGCAGGTGAGCGAGGCCCTGAAGTACCTGAACGTGCGGGAAGCAGTACTTGGCGGCTATGATACCAAGGAAGTCACCTTCTACCCCCAAGATAGCCCTGACCAGCCACTCAAGGCATTGGCTTATGTGGCCACCCCCCAGAATCCTGGTTACCTGGGCCCTGCACCTGAGGAGGCCATTGCAACGCAGATCCTGGCTTGCCGCGGCTTCTCTGGCCACAACCTGGAGTACTTGCTGCGCCTGGCGGACTTCATGCAGCTCTGTGGGCCCCAGGCACAGGACGAGCACCTGGCAGCCATCGTGGACGCTGTGGGCACCATGCTGCCCTGCTTCTGCCCCACCGAGCAGGCTTTGGCACTGGTCTGAGGGGCTGAGCCCCTGCAGGGAGTGTCCACGTAGACATGGGGCCAGGTCCCCACTCCTGTGCACACAGCAGACTGCTGAAAGGACTTGGCGGGTGGCTGGGAGCTTCTGTCTCTGAGCCCACCAGCCTCCAGTGGGACACTGACTGCCTGACGCTGACTTCCTACTTGAAACTATTTATTGCACCATGTTGGTGTGGTGGGCAGGGTGGGGGGCCTGCCCTGGACATAGGGGCCCTGCTGAGCAGTGCCCCACCTCAGGCACCTGATGCCTGACGGATTCCCCCCAGTGCTGCTGCTGCTAACCCCATACCACCCAGGCCTCTGCCTCCCACCCCCAGACCAACCACTCCGCAGCCCTGGAAATAGACCACGTGTGAAAAGTCCCAGCCTGCTGGGAAGGGACATGGGGGGAGTGAGGAGAAGGGAGCCTTACAAGAACTGAGGCACCTGTGGGTCCTGTTCACCCCCCAGGTTCCCAGGACAGAACTGGATCTGGAGCCTGGGCTCAGCTGCTGAGGCTGGGCCTGGGCCCCTGAACCATTTGGCTGTTTCCTGTTCTTCTGTCTGTCTGCTTGTCTGTCTCTTGGTCTGTTCCCAGGAAGCTCAGCACTATGGGCCCTGGTACCTCCCCAGTCTGTCCCATACTGTTATCTATAAACTGATCTCTTACTATCTGTTGTGCTGGAATGTGGTTCGTTCTTCAGATGGGCTGTTGGGGCAAGGGACGTGGTGAAGCCCTGGAAGGCGCATGAGAGGGGCAAGGGCTCCCTCTTTGCCTCCGTCCCTCTCGCGGGGGGGTGGGCAGCTGAGCAGGCAGGGCTAGGGGCCAGGTTGCGCCACTTCCATGGGCACCTTTCACGTCTTAGTGCAGGCAAAAACCGCTCCGAGGTGTGCAGAGTTCTGCCGTGTGGCCCTACTTGGCGGCCCCGTGCGCAGTGTATTGCTGCGGACCTGGTACTCTGTGTGTCCTCTCAGCTGCCCCGAGGAGGCTGGTGGGCTGGTGGGCTTGGAGGTCAGGCCAGATCTTCCTCTAGCCACCGCCTCTTGCTGACCTCGAGAGGAGACCCCTGGGCTCCTGCTAAAGGAGCATGTGGGTTAGAGGAGGGTGGTAACGACTTCAGCAATGCTGACAGCAGAGGCCTGGGGCCTTCTGGAGGACCTTTTGATTTTGAGATCCGGGTGCTTACTGTTGCCTCCTGGGGCTGTGGTGTGGGCTGGGCCTTCTCCGTGAACCTGACCTGCCAGGACTCTTGCTCACTATGGAATGAGGTGCCAGGGTGCCCTCTGGGCCACTACTTGTTTACTCTCTGCCTGCCCCTGGCTGCTGCCCCCCCCCCAAACCCCCACTCCCATCCCCGGGTGCAAAGCCCAGCCCCCGGGATCTCAGAATGGCCCCTCAGTGGGCTCAGCCTCTTACTCCTGGACCCGCAGAATAGGTGCAGGGCCCACGTGACAGCGTTTTCACGGCAGAAGAGCCTGGCTCCACCCCAGGCTCGTCCCTCCTTGGCCCAGTGACCTCCAGAAAACTCCTGAGCCCTCTGAGCGTCAGTTTACACTGGGACGCAGTGTGGTATGTGTTGTTGCTGCTTTTGTGGTGGCTGGTGCCCTGGATTGGTCTGGATGTCCCCAGCGGGGTCAGCTCTGACCAGCTGGGCAGCCGTTGTGCCTTGGTGTGTTGGTGGCCTCGTGTCTTGGCCACTGATGGGGGAAGTGTGGAGTTCCGCCAAGTGCTGGGAGCTCGTGAGGGCAACACAGCAGCAGCAGGAGGCAGCGGGGAGCAGGGAGGCTGGGGCAGCCGCCTCCTGGGCCAGGGCAGGGCCGGACAGCCAGTTCGGGGGCTCAGAGCAGAGCCCTACTCTCTACCGAGCAAGGGCGGGGAGGGCTGCTTGCCAGCTGCACGTGGGCTCACGCTCCTGAAGCCATTCATTGAAGTTTGGACTAAACTGCGGCATGCCAGGCACCGACCTGGGCCCCGGGGACACAGCAGTGAAGCAATCTCCCTCCTTAGGGAATTCGGCCTAGAAACTCCGAACGGTGACTTTCCTTTTTTCTTTCTTTGAACAGTGACCGTTCAGCATGCCGTGTGCTGTGGCGGGAGGAGGGAGCACTCCACGAGAGGGGCGGGCAGGGAAGGCTTTCTGAGGGAAGGAGGGAGGCGGCTGAGCCCTGAGCTTGCGGAGGGGACAGCTTGTGCCAGAGCGGGCAGTGAGGTCGGACGAGAGGCGACAGAGTGGACGGAGTGGCGTGGGGGTGGGAATCGGGACTGGACATGGGGACAGGACCACCTCCCGCTGGCTGGGCCTGCTCAACTGTGCTGTGCCGTGGAGTGGCTTTCCTCCTGTGGATCCTGAGCAGGGAAGAGACTGCTTGAGAGGAACCCTGGCTTCTGTGTCAGGTTGGAGCGGGAAGGCCAGACACAGGCTGGGGAGGGACGAAGGCGGCCTGAGCCGAGGTGTGGCGGTGGGAATGGGCGTGAGGATGGATCTGAGAGCGCTCAGGGCGTAAGGCTGGCCGGGTTTGGCGTGGCTGGCCGAGGGGGGAGAGTGAGGGAGGGGTGGAGGGCCAGGGTTGCTGGTCCAGTTGTAGGGTTGGAAGGGCAGGGGTAGAGAGGGGCAGTGTGTGAGTGTGTGAGCTGGGGTACCAGTGTGGGGCAGAGGCATCCGCATGAATGTTCGAGGGCAGCTGGGGATGTGGGTCTTCGATTCAGGAGAGAAATAAGGCTGGAGTTAGAGATGTGGGGGCCATACCCGTGGAGACAGTATTTGAAAGCCTTGGAAGTGGAGAGAAAAAGGAACAGGGCCCAGGCCCAGCCCTGAGGCACCCCAGCCCTGGTGGCCTGAGTGAAGCAAGAATTGGAGAGAACAGGCAGCTGGAGAGAGAGGAGGAGAACCAGGGTCATGCTGCCGAATGGCCAAGGAAATATGGAAGAGGAATGGAATGCTAGGGGGTCCTCTGTGGCTGCAGTGAGAGCAGTTTCAGGAAGATTGGCTGGAAGCCACAAGTCAGAACTGGGGAGCCTGTAGGAGGGGAAGAGATCACGCTCAAGAAGCTGGCTGCTGAGAGAGAAGAGAGGGGTGACCGAGGGTGTGAGAAGGGTGTAGGAGTCTCAGGACCCCTTTGCAGATTAAAAATTGAAGACCCCAGGAGTTGTTATTTACACGGACCATAACAACTAGCAACATTTAGTGTATTTTAGATTAAGATTGAGAAGTTTAAAATGTTCTAAATTAAAAATAAAAATCCATTACACATTAACATATTTTTAAAGAAAAATGATTCTATTTTCCGAAACAAGCAAATTTCATGAAAAGAATGGCATTGTTTTATGTTTTTAAAGTCTAGCTTGATGAAAGCAGCTGGGTTCTCATTTGTTTCTGCGTTCATTCTGTTGCAAATTCACCTATCATATAGTTCTGGAAAACTCCACTGTACACTTGTGAAGAAATGAGAACAAAAAGGCAAATAATCTCTTAGTTTTACTATGAAAACAGTTCTGACCTCGCAGGCCCCCTGAGAGGGTCTTGGAGACCCCCAGGGGTCTCTGGGCCATGTCTTAGGACTTCTGGTATAGCAGCATTAAAAACAAATTTTTTTTTTCTTTTTTTGTTGGTGGGATTCAAACAGAGTGATGGCTAAGTGGCTAGCCCTAGGCTGCAGTGTTAAGGGATTTCAGAGTTAGCAGGGAACTCAGAACATCCTGTCCACTCCTCAGGGCGCCCTTCTGGAGAAGCAGGAGTGAGTAGGAAGGATCAGCCAGTTCAACCACTATTTATTGAGTCTACAGTAGGCCACCCCACCCCGTGGGAGACGGAAGACACAGAAGCGCCCTCACACCTGGTCTGGGCTAAGGGCACCCTGGGGAGCGCAGAGGTTGGGGCAGAGGTGGTCAGGTCTGGGAGGGCCTTAAAGAAGCCGCAGGAATCCAGCCGGCAGAGGAACCGACAAAGGGGGAACGGACACAGAGGAGCTAGTAAGTAGCTCAGCGTTGGGGACAAGGCTGAGAGCGACGTTGGAGTCAGTTCATAGAGGAAGTGTTAGACTGTATCTTGTGGGGAAGTGGAGTTCTATAGTGATGTTTTTGTTTTTTCATGTGTTTTGCCTCCCACGGAGGGTCTTTGTTTTTGTTCTTTTTGTTTTGTCTACTTGGAGTGTTGTGTTCAGACTTGGGTTTACGTGTTGTGGCAAGGAAGACCGTTTGAAGGCTGTGAGACCTGGAGGGCGCCTGTTGCAGTGTTTCAGGCAGGGGCTGGGGAGGACGAGTGAACTAGAACCAGAAACCTGGGGAATGTGGGGACACCTCCTGGCAGCCCATTACAATTGAGGGGCAAAGGGGAGTGGGGAGACTAGGGATCCCACGGTTTTGCCAAGGTGGAGGGCACGGACAGTGCAGGGGGTTGTGGGTAACCCCACTGTGCACACTTCTAGGGTGGGCAGGCTCCTAGGGGTTCTCCAGGCTGTCCCCCACTGGGCCCCAGGAAGGACCACGTTCCTCTGAAGGCTGGTATTCCCCTGAAGACAGTGTGGTACCCATGTCAGTCATCCGAAAAGCACAGGGTGTGGGGAGATGGACCTGGAATGGGAGAGACCCTGCTTTCCACAGGCCTGGCTCTGAGGAGGGTTAGGGTGCTCCAGGGTGTGAACCCAGCTTCAATGGCCAGGGCTAGATTAGGGGAGGCGACAGTCACAGGGAGAGTGTCCCTGTAGGACCAGCCTTGTGCTACATGGCTGGGATGACCACACATCCCACTGTCCCAGGATCGGCCTACTTTACTCCCGTCGTCCTGGAATAATTATGGCTTTCACTCTCAGAAGCATCAGGTTTGGACAGTAAATTGCACGGTTGCTGTGGAAACCGGGATTGAGCCGTTCTGCTTTACTGGACGGCTGTCAGAAGAAGGGGTTGACCAAAGCCCTGATCAGCCTTCCCTCTACCCTGCTCATCCTATCCCTAGACCCTCACCCCTAGCCCAGGGCCCAGGGAGGCCACTCTCTTCTGCCCTTTCCTGGTTTGCCCTTGGAGAGTCCCCACCAGGCCTGCCCTTCCTGGTTCAGACCCTCAGCCTGGGCATTTCCTGGGGTGTGAGATAGAACATGACATGTCCTGAAGGTTCAGCCACAGAGCTGCTCCCTGGTCACTGGTCCTTCCCCTCCTAGAGGGAGAGGGCATCGTCTGCACCCACACACCCTCTTCCTTAGTCCTGGACCCAGCACTGCATTTCCACCCCTCACGCTCCGGTCCTTCCCCTGGAGCTTCAGTCCCTCCTTGGCTTTGTTCTGGGTCCTGCCCCTGCCTGGACCACTGGCCCACCAGTACGGTAAGGCCCAGTGAATGCTTCCCTTTGAGCCAAGCTTCCATCCCTCCCACCTTCTGGGATCTAAGGGCTTCCTATGTCCGCCCTACTGCCACTGCCCTAGTGTGTGCCCTCCTTCCCTGCACAGTTATGTGTCCAAACGGATCCACCTTCCCGTTTTCTCCCTGGATATTCATTTTCCATAACGTCAAATGCAACTCTGGCCACAGCCCTCTGCACTGACAAACCTCAGCTTTCTGGCCCTCAGCATTCATGTCCCCGCAGCCTTAGCGTGGGCCCCATCTCCACCCCCACCTCGTGCAACGCCTGGCTCCCAAGCCTTCGCTCCCGCTGCTTTCCTTGCCTGACCACTCCGCCTGGGCCTCTGCTAACCTTCAGAGCTCAGTGCCGGCATCAGGTCTCCAGAAGCTGCTGCTGACCCCGATGGCTGGTGCCCCCTCGTCAGCGCCCCCCCACCCCCGCCCACCTATTTTGCACCTAACAGGTTGTATTGGTGTGATCTGCTTGCAGGTCTGCCTCACTGAAGTGAGCCCCCCACCCCACACACCCCAAGGCAGGAACTGCGCGCATCCCAGTCGACAGCACAGCTCTGGGGCCACATAGGAGCTCGGGGAACCTAAGGGGAAGGGAGTTTAACCAGACACTCTTCTGAAAGCAATGTCACAGGTCCCTTTGGAGAGAAAGACCACGTGAAAATCTCAGTCAGCCAAGGGAAAGTGCCAAGCTGCCTCCCCTTGCTAATATGCAATCTGAATATTTATGTGCACAGCCCAGGAATGTGGGACAGGGACTCACAAGGACAAGGGCGGACCAGCCGGGCATGGGCAGCCCCAGCACGTACCTGACTGGGCCAGTACTGACCCACACTGGTGGCTGCCATCCCGGGCTGGCTACTCTCTCCCTTCGTCTATCTGGGAGAGGCCAGGCCCTAAACACACACGAGGAGAAGGGCTACTCTTTGGCATGCATATTAAGGGGCAACATCTCTGCCCTTGCTCTTCCTCCGTGCTCTGGGCACTAAGCCAGAGGGCTGTTTGTGCTTCTCTCATGGGGTGCTGCGCCCTGTCCCCACAGGCGGGGGAGCTTGGCCTTCCCAGGCATAGCCCGAGGGGATTGGTGATGGGAGGGAGGGCCGGGGAGAATGGGGACAGTAATGTATCTACGTGTGGCTCTCCCCGCCACAGCTGAAGCCTCCAGCCTGGCACAGCCCCTCCTGGGCCTAGTCCCGTTTGTGCCAGGTCAGGAGGGTGCAGAACATGGGGAGTGTCAGACGTGCCTGTGGCTCTGGCTGGGAGGGACGGTGAGTCCTCAGGGGTAAAAGCTGATGACAAGCTGCTTATGTGGGGTGTCTGAGTCATCTGTCCACAGGAGCAGGCCCTTGCCCATGGGGGTTTCCACAGGAAGGGAGACCCAGTTCCTGGTCATGGGCCACCTGCAGCCGTGAGGCATGACACACGCCAAACAGACGGGAGCTGACCTGACAGAAGCCTGCCACACGCCTGCGACGTGCGGGGGCGCTTTCTTGCCCTGTCCTGAGTCCTCCAGGGCCTCACCCTGACAGTCCCTGCCCTGCCAGCTCTGGCTTGGCTAATCTGTGACTGCAGCTTCAGGGCTCAGTTGAGATGTCACCTTCTCTGGGAAGCCTTCCCTGACCCTCCTCCTCTCCCTGACCGCCAAGGCCTGACTTTGGGGCCCTGTTGTGTGTCTCTGATACCTGGGCTTTTCTCCTGCAGCCTTTAAAAAGATTTTTTATTTTTAATTTATTATTATTATTTTTAAGATTTTTTTAATTTTTAAGTAATCTCTACACCCAACATGGGGCTCGAACTCACAACCCTGAGATCAAGAATTACAGGCTCTATCGACTGAGCCAGCCAGGCGCCCCTGTCCTGCAGCTTTGATAGCACTGTGTTTGTCTGCCCCCAGCACCCAGCAGAGCCTGCACACAGTAGGTGCTCATATTACATTTGTTAAATGAAAACCTCGGAGAGGCAGGCACAGGTGAGGGGAAGATGGGGGTTGGGGAGAACACTCTGGGCTGTCTCCCCATAAGAGGGTCTATGCAGCAGAGGGGGTGCGCTGGGGAAGAGTGCAGGGGAGGCAAGGAGGCAGACCCGCCAGGGCCCAGTCAGGAGATCATCGAACAGCTGTTCAGAGGCAAAGAGTGAGCACTGACCTGGGATCCAGAGGTTCCAGTGTCTGTTTTAAGCTGTGTCTTAGGCAAGGCACCTTTCCTCTCTCTGGCTCCATCTTCGCAAATGGAAAACGAAGAGCTGCCAGTTCCCATCCAGTTCCAGTGGCTCCCCTTTTTCAGGAGAGACATGGGCTTGGGGTCAGAGGGACTGGGTTCAAGAACCAGGTTCCCTGTGAGTAGCCTCTGAGTCCCTGGCCAGGTGATTTAATATCTCTGAGTTGCAATTTCTTCATCTTTAAAGTGAGACTGATAATCATAGCTACCTCTCACAGTCTTGGGACTAGATGAGCTATCAGTGAAAAACTGTACACTTTAAAGCACTGGGTGAATGTTGCTTATTATTACCATTTAACACTATTATTTTTCACCAACACCTAATTAGGTACTGGATTCTCTAACCGCACTAGAGTGTCAGCTCCATGAAGGCCGGGGCTGACACCTTCCTGTTCATGGCTATACCCTTGGTGCCCAGCACAGAGCCTGGCTTATCTCAGGCCCTCAAAAAAGAGTTGCTAGACAAATAAACAGATAAATGAGTTGACTAGGATGAATGACTACATAAACAAACTCTGCTACCTCGCAGAGCACTGAGGTCAAGTCAGGCTGACCAGGTGGAGAGACAAAGGGATAAGCGGGAGGAGGCAGAGGTGGAAGGGAGAGCTTCCTGGGCTGCCCAGGCTCTGCCAAGTTGGGGAGGGCGGGTGAGGAAAAGCAAGCAGGGAAATGACAGAAACAAACTTGGGGCAGTGAGACAGGCCGCGTCACTGCTGGGTGCCTCGCAGGAACCCCTCTGTATGAGCCCGCTCCCTGGTCAGGCCCTCCTCCACCTCTCTCAGGCCCTGCTCTGCCAGCAAGTCGGGGAGAGGAAGGAGGAAGGACAGGCTGGCTGAAGTTACTCCATTCTGGCTTGTTTACCAACAGCACAGTCCTCCTGGGTCATGACAGAGCCAGCAGCCTCTGACCCAGCTAAATATATCTCCCCTACTGGCCAGGACCACACAGCCAGCCCCTGAGGGCCAGGGACCACCCGCTCGTCCCTCTGGGCTGGGCCCTGGGCCTCCTCCTCACCCCAGAGCCCTGGGTCCCAGGGGAGCCAACGGCCGATCAGTGTCCAAACCAAATGCAATTGCTGGCTGAACCCAGGCGGTAGTTTCGTTTGGACACAATCAGAGGGCTTTCGGGGGGGAAAACTCTAGCTGTCTAGCAGTAGGACAACCGAATGGCTCACCCCCCCTTCCACGGCATATTTGCAGTCGTTATGAATATTTAGTAAGACTATTTACTACTGTTACTTTCTCTATAGTACTCTCTTAACATTACCATTTAATGTTAAGAAAGGGAAAAAAAGCATATAAAGTTAGATACATAGTATGAATACAATCATGTCTTTTAAAAAGCATAGAAATATGTCTGGAAGGAATCACCAGAAACTGTCAACACAGTTTGCCTCCCAGGAGCGGAACTGGAGGCCAGGGGATGGAATGGGAGAGAGACTTTTTCTTCTTATGCCCTTTTGTTATGTTTTTGATTTTGAACGATATAAATTTCTTACTTATTCATAAGTAAATAAATCAAATATATAATAAAATACAATGCAGGGGCGCCTGGGTGGCTCAGTCGTTAAGCGTCTGCCTTCGGCTCAGGTCATGATCCCAGAGTCCTGGGATCGAGCCCCACATTGGGCTCCCTGCTCCGCGGGAAGCCTGCTTCTCCCTCTCCCACTCCCCCTGCTTGTGTTCCCTCTCTCTCTGTGTCTCTGTCAAATAAATAAAATCTTAAAAAAATAAAAATAAAAATAAATAAATAAAAATACAATGCAGATTTGAAAAAAAGAAAAGGGGCCCATGCATAAAGCAGTGGTGGAAGCAACCCTGAACAGTTAAGGGTACTTATTTGGGTGGTGGGCCAGGCAGGGGGCTCCCTTTCCCACCCAGAAGAAAAGCCGGCCCTACGCCCAGGTAAACCAGAACATCAGCCTTGCAAGAAGTAGGGACTCTGTCAATGCTCGGAATCTAATTTGAGACATGAAAAAGGGCGTATCTGCCTTAAACTAGCTCCCCAAGGTATGTGAAATGCCAGGCCATGCCTTTGCCTGAAGTACAGCTTCTCTAGAGTCCCCTTGAAAACATTATTGTATGTATGTGGGGGTGCGGGTTGGGGGTGCTATGTTACTTTATCACATGAACCAAATTGAAACAGGGAGATGCCTTGTAAGAAAGCTTTATTCTGGGAAGTAATTCTTCTTGCTTTTCAGTTTTTTCCCTGAATTTCCCTAAGAAACATTTACTTCTTTTGTTAATAATTATATATCAAATAACACATAATCATAGTGGGAAGTTTGGAAAATATAGAATGGTAGAAAGCATTAAAATTGATTCACATTTCTGCCATTCAGGAAACTGTCCTTCCTTCTAGTCTGCCCTCTTCCTACTCTATTAAAAACCTACATTAGGGGGCGCCTGGGTGACTCAGTGGTTGGGCATCTGTCTTCAGCTCAGGTTGTGATCCCGGGGCCCCGTGGGGCTCCTCGCTCAGCAGGGAGCCTGCTTCTCCCTCTCCCTCTGCTGCTCCCCCTGCTTGTGCTCTCTCTGTCAAATAGATGAATAAAATCTTTAAATAAATAAATAAAAACCTACATTATCATCAGGGGAAACTGAGTGAGGGGGTTACAGGAGCTCTCGGCACCACCTCTGCAACTTTTCTGTGAACCTAAAACCACTCCAAAGTAAAAAGTTTATTAATAATTTTTTAAAAAAAACCTACATTATATGCATAGGCAAGTGAAAAGACCCATCTGATCACACTTGACTACTTTGTGTCCTACTTGTTCACCTAAGATTAAATTGTGAGGATTTTCCTCTTGAAAATATGCTACATGGCTAACCTAATATTCCATCATATCAATGTATAAAAATTTACATAACCAATCCTATAGTTTCTATCTGGGTTGTTTCCAATCTTTCGCAAGGTTTGATAACGCTGCTATGAACCTCTTAAGTTAATTGCATACAACAGAAAATCCAGTTCTAGTGGGCTTAATTAAGCCAAATCGGACCTACTGGCAAAACCCAAAAGTTAAAAAGGGAGTTTCAGGCAAGGCTCAATCAGGGCTTTGGCTTCTTTTCTCACCTCACCCTCAGCCCCTGGGGCAATAAGCTTTCAAGTTCGCACCCATGGAGGGTGTGGGAAAGAGAACTTAGGGCCTGTTTCCCTCCGGCCAATGTATGACAAGATAGCCAGGAGGGAGGGAGACTAGGCTCTGATTGCCTTGGGCCAGGGCGCCGGCCCACCCATGCCAAGTCACTGGGGCAGGGTGTGTGTGTGTGGGTTAAGCCTACCCCTGTGGCTTTTGCACAAATGCAGAAAGGGAAGATGCTGGCTAGACAGCCAAAGAATGTCCTCTGCAGTCTGGCTACTCAGACTGGGAGGTCTGTGAACCAGCAGCCTCCACATCGTTCGGAACTAACTGGAAATGCGGAAATCTAGGGACCTCCCCACACCTACTGAATCGCAGTCTGCATTTTAAGAAGAGCCCCACTCAGGAGACTGTGCATGAAAACTGAGAAGACTTGCCCTACAGCAAACTTGATTATCCCCTGAAAACAGATCCCTAAAAGTAGAGTGGCTGGGTCAAAGGGTGTGGATATTTCTAAAATTCATGATACATATGGTCAAACTGTCCTAGGTTAAGGCTCTATCACTTTACATTCCCTTTCCTGGGATCTGGGTGTGTGAGGCCTAAAGTTTAAGCAATTTGGGAAAACCCTAATCTTTAAGAAAAAAAAATACAGGGGTGGCTCAGTCGGTTGAGCCCAACTCTTGATTTCCGCTGGGGTTATGATCTCAGGGTCGTGGGATCCAGCCTCCCCCCCACCCCAAATCGGGCTCCATGCTCAGTGAGGAGTCTGCTTAAGGATTCTCTCTCTCCCTCTCCCTCTGCCCCCCACCCCTGCTTGCACATGTGTGCACACACTTTCTCGCAAATAAATCTTTTTTTTAAAAGAATACAAAATTAAAAAAAATAAAAATAAAAGAATACAAAATTAAGTTCAAAAGCAAACATTTAGAATGTAAAAAGCTGAAAAATACCTCAAAAATTATAAAATAACATTATTTTAAATTATCAATAGCTTGAAACATATGAAACTGCCACATTTTTAGGTAAAAAAGTCACATATGGTTAACAAACAATTTCATGTTGTTCAAACGAACACTTTCCGCCTACGTTTTTGGCTGTATCATTCTCCCCCACCCAATAGCTTTATTGAAATGTAATCCACATACCACACAGTTCACCCTTTAAAATGTATAATTTAGTGGCTCACAGAGGTATGCAACTACCACCACAGTCAACTCTGGAACTCTTTCATTAACCCAAAAAGAAGCCTCACATCCCTAACCTGTTACCACCCAATGCCCCCAGCCCTAGGCAACCACTGAATCTACCTCTGTCTCTATGGATTTGCCCATTCTGGACATTTCATAATTATATAATACATGATCTTTGGTATTTGGGTTCTTTTACTTAACATTTTCAAGCTTCATCCACATTGTAGCACATGTCAGTACTTCAGTCCTTTTTATTGCTGTGTAATAATGCACTGTATGGACAACACATTGTCTTTATCCATTCATCAGTTGATGGACATTTGAGTTGTTTCTACTTTTCTTTTTTTTAAAGATTTTATTTATTTATTTGACAGAAAGAGAGCACAGGCGGGGGTGAGGGGCAGAGGGAGAGGGAGAAGCAGGCTCCCCGCTGAACAGAGAGCCTGATGTGGGACTTGATCCCAGCCTGAGCTGAAGGCAGGCGCTTAAGGGAATGAACCACCCAGGCACCCTGAGTTGTTTCTACTTTTTGACTATTATGAATAATGCTGCTGTGAACCTTTGTGTACAGGTTTTCTGTGAATGTGTTTCATTTCTCTTGGGTTTATATGGAGGAATGGAATTCCCAGGTCACATTATTAGTCAGGGCTCTCTAGAGATAAAGAACCAATAGGTCTGTCTATCTATCTATCTATCTATCTATCTATCTATCTATCTATCTATCTATCTCATTGATTAACATACAGATAGATAAGATAGATCTAGCATAATTGGCTCATGTGATTATGAAAGTTGACAAGTCCCAAGATCTGCAGGATGAGCCAGCAAGCTGGGGACCCAGGAGAGCCAATGGTATAGTAGGCCCGAGAGCTGGCAGGAAGAGTTAATGTTTCAGTTCCAGTCTGAGGCAGGAGAAAGCCAACATTCCAGTCCAAAGGCACTCAATCAGGACTAATTCTCTCTTACTGGAGGGAGGGTGAGACTTCCTGTTCTATTCAGGCTTGCAATTGATTGAATGAGGCCCACCTACTGAATGAGAGCAGTCTGCTTTCCTTAGTCTATTGACTTAAACGTTCAGCTCATCCAAAAACACCCTCACAGAAACACCCAGAACAATGTTTAACCAAATGTCTGGGTACCATGTGGCCCAGTCAAATTGATACATAAAACCAACCATCACAGTAACTCTATGTTGAACTTTTCCAGGAACTGCTAAACTGTTTTCCAAGGCACCTGCAGCATTTTATGTTTGTTACCTTCTGCAATGAATGATTCTGATTTCTCCACATCTTCATCAATTCTTGTTATTATTGGTCTTTTTAATTATAGTCATTCTAGTGGGTATGGAGGGCTGCATAGTCTTTGATGGCCTTTTCAAGCAATGATGATATTGCAATTGCACCTTCTATAGAAAAAATGGAATGAAAATGTCTTCTTCTAGATTAAGTAATCTCTACACCAGCATCGGGCTTGAACTCAGGACCCTGAAATCCACTAGAGGCACTAGGCTCCTCTGACTGAGCCAGCCAGGCGCCCTGAAAGTGTTTAATATACTTTTATTGATCATTTTGGGAAGTGTCCCATTGCTACCTCTGTAACTTCCTCAAAGATGCCTGCTGGGGCGAGGCATCGCTCACTGATCTCAGTAAACATGGTTTCCCATGGTCCAGCCAGCCAGGGCCTTACTGTTCTGGTGCCAGCCACCATGCCAGTTCCTGGAGGGCTTGTTGGCTCTGAAGCCCAGGTCAAGGTAAACAGTGTCTTGTTCAGAACTCTCCTGGGGGTTAACAATGGGATCTGAACACTGGATGAAGGCCAAGGGCACTTCACTGGAGGTTGAAGAACAGCCCCAGGACCACCTCTTCCAAGGCAGAGGGGTTCCCCCAGGCTGAAGCAGTGTTCCATGCCATCTATGCAAAGAAGGCCCTTCCAAAGTGAGGTGTCCTGAAGCTTAAACTGTAATATCTCACAGTAAATCAGCCTCTGATTTTACCAGGAGTTTGTGACAAGGCCCATTTCCTTGTATCTTCCCCAACTCCTGCAACTGTTATTTAAAAACAAATCTCAGGGGCACCCGCGTGGCTTAATCAGTTAAGCATCGATTCTTGGTTTCAGCTCAGGTCATGATCTCAGGATCGGGAGATAGAGCCCTGAATGGGGCTCTGTGCTCATGGAGAAATGTGCTTCTCTCCCTCTCCTTCTGACCCTCCCGTGTTCTCTCTCTCTCAAATAAATAAATAAGCCTTTATTATTTTTTTTAAAGATTTTTAATTTTTTTATTTGACAGAGAGAGAGGGAGAGTATAAGCAGGGGGAGCTGCAGGCAGAGGGAGAAGCAGACTCACTGCTGAGCAGGGAGCCCGACTTGGAGCTCCATCCCAGGACCCTGGGATCATGACCTGAGCCGAAGGCAGACACTTAACCATCCGAGCCACCCAGGTGCCACAAATAAATAAGCCTTTAAAAGAAATCTCAGAGGTGCCTAGACGGCTCAGTCGGTTAAGCGTCTGACTTGATTTCGGTGTTGGTCGTGATCTCAGGGTCGTGAGATGGAGCCCTGCATCGAGCCCTGAGTGGGGAATCTGCACTCAGCAGGGAGTCAGTTTGAGATTCTCTCTCTGCCCCTTTCTGACCCCCCACACCCTGGTGCCTGGAGCTCTCTCTCTCAGATAAATAAATCAATCTCAGGAGTGCCTGGGTGGCTCAGTCAGTTAAGTGTCTGCCTTCGGCCCAGGTAATAATCCCAGGGTCCTAGGATCCAGCCCTGTGTTGGGCTCCCTGCTCACTGGGGAGTCTGCTTCTCCTCCCTCTCCCTCTGCGTCCACCCCTGCATGTGCTCTTTCACATGCTCTCCCTCTCAGACAAATAAATAATATCTTAAAAAAAAATAAATATTAAAAAGAAAAAACAAATCTTAGCCATTCTGATAGGAAAAGCTTGGAATCTCATTGTTTTATTTTGCATTTCTTTGACTGTTGAGGTTGAACATTTCCCTGTATGATTATGAACATTTGCACGTGTGTGTGCATTTTCTATGCATGTACAGGGTCCAGCACATAGAAGGTGCTTAATAAATAAATCTTGAGGGGCGCCTGGGTCATTAAGCATCTGCCTTCGGCTCAGGTCATGATCCCAGGGTCCTGGGATCAAGCCCCGCATCGGGCTCCCTGCTCCACGGGAAGGCTGCTTCTCCCTCTCCCACTCCCCCTGCTTGTGTTTCCTCTCTCGCTGTGTCTCTGTCAAATAAATAAAATCTTAAAAAAAAAAAAATCTTGAATAAATGATATGGCCCATTTTCCTTTGGAGTGTTGTGTCCAAGACTAACAGCTGTCCATTCAAATCCATTCTCTTTTTCTATTATTGTACGGCAGCCTCCTTTGCAGTTAGGTGGGTCTTTGGGTCTAAAGCTTGTTCTGAGAATGTGAGCCGCCAAAGTGCTATAAGCCATTTAAGGGTCTAACTCTTAAGCTAGTAGGTGAACCTCCTCCCCAGTCTTTCCCCCTCCTATGTTTTTGCAAACCAGCATTGACCATGCAGATGAGGACAATGTATGGAAGTGGCAAGAAACAGAATGAAAGGAACCTGGGACCTTAAATGATTATGTCGAACAGATATGAATTCCAACTCTTACGTGAGAGAAATATGGATTTATAGCTCATTTGAGCCATTGCATTTTTGGGGTCTCAGCTACAGCAGTGTGTGCTATCCTAACCAATGTAAGCAATGATATTATTTGGTCAGAGGATTTACGGCCCAACCAGTGGACATCAGCAGTTAGTCCTTAGGGATGACCAGCCTGTTCCCACAAAGATGAAGCACAGGGGAGTGGAGGAGATCAGGAGATCAGGTTCAATGACACTGGCCTTTGAGATCAACCATTTCATTTTCCTTGCTCTCCCCAAGCTCGGATGGATGATGGACTACATTTGCTTACGTTGCCTTCAGATTGCCTTCTGAGAGTGAGCATGCACCAAACTATTGCCTAGACCCCTTGGCAGAGCTGTTCCTAGTTATTTAAGTTAATCGATACATTTTTTGGTTTTTAAAAATTAAAAAAAAAGGGGGGGGGAGAAATACAGACAACAAGCTTTAGTGAACTGGTTAAAAATCAGAACATGCTCATCTAAGACACTTGGCTTATCCAGAACAAAGGTACTGGAGGCCAGCAGAGGGCCAGAAGGCAGGCCAAACAGGGGGCGTGCACTGAAGCTCAATTACTTTATTCCTAGGAGACCCCATAATTCCTCCTTCAGAGTACTTTTCATTGGTTCAGAAGTTCCAAATTAAGTAAAATGGTTTCCAAGCCCCCTAGAATTTGGAAAAAGTACATCAGAAGAGAGAGGGCTACCTCATATTGGCACAAAGACAGGGAGGGGGCACAGGTCCTATTCAGACTTAAGAACTGTGTAGCTGCTGGCGTCAGCACTGGGCACGCGGTAGTCCCACCGCAGTGACCCTGAGCACCAGATGCTCACGTGACCCAGGTCCTCAGGAAATGTTAAGATATGTTTAGTTCGGTGTGTTGAAGCCATGACACTCCTCAAATCTCTAAAGAGTTCTAACCAAGATAAATTCTGGTGCTTCAAAGGGTTAAATGTCAGCTCTCTGAAAGACTTAGCTATTCCGAAAGATTCTGGGCAACAGAGTTTGTGCTGCCCTTTCGAAATCCATTGGGCTGAGGGCAAACTGAGACCACTGAAGCCACTCTGCCCCAACAGCCCATTGGATTTGAGCCCTCCACCCCCCATCTTCCTCAGACGTTCCCAGGCAAGTGGCACCAGGACTTCAAGGGGACAAGGTGCGGAGCCACCCAGGGTCTTCCAGGACCCCTCACCTGGGAATTGGGAAGGGAGCCCTTTCTCCTTCACTGGTGGAAGGAACAGCCACAGGTGGGCCTGATTCAGGGTGGGGTCTGTGGTTGCGTGATGGTGGTGGAGGAGGTAAGACATTCAGACTGCTCTGGACTATTCTCCCATAGAGCTGCTCTTTGGGGTTCACCAGCTGGGGATGGGGAAGCTTAGAAAACTCCCCATGTCTCCTGTGGCTTTGACCCTCTGTGCCCCTGCTTCCTTTTTGCCTTGGGAGGCTGCTACAGCCTAATCCCCAGTCCAGGTCAGACACAGAGAGGCCACTCAGCACCCGGAGCCAGGCTTTCATTCTTGAGCTTTGGGTCCCAAGACAAAGAAATCCCACAGGGAGGAGAGCAGAGGCACAGGCCCTGCAGGGCTGCTCACAGGAGCATAGTCCCCTGCCTTTTGGGAAAGAACTCTTACCTAAGAGGAAGGAAAGAGTTGGGGAGCCTCTCTCTCTGGAATCCTTGTCTCTCTCACCCAAGGTGCCAGGAACTAGGAACCAAAGACTCCGTGAGAACTGTGATATGTATCTTGAGCTTTGTAACTTCCTATGTCCAGTTCTGCTTTTTCCTGGTGTCCTTGTTTTGATGAGGAAGAGAACCCTTAATATAGAAAAAAGCAAGATGTTCATTTTTGGCAGTAGCCAGGAGAAAACCAGGGGTCCATCCTCCAGTAGCTTGCCATAATGGGGTGGGGGGAAGGGTGGAATGAGAGAGTGGCTGGTGGCAGCTTTAAATTTTTTATTTTTATTTATTTTTAAAGTAACCTCCACACCCAGCGTGGGTCTTGAATTCACACCCCTGAGATCAAGGGTCTGATGCTCTACCACCTGAGCCAGCCAAGCGCCCCGTGGTGGCAGTTTCGAAAAGGGGAGCCAGCAAGTATGAGGACCTGAAGCAAGGAAGAAATGGGAGCTCAGGAAGAGGCCGGGGGTGCGGGGAGGGGAGGCCCGGGGAGGAGGGAGACATCCAGCCCTCAACACCCAGAAAGTGGGCCTCAGGCATGTCCTCCCTCCTCCTCCCCCTTCCTTCCACCTTTTAAACCAGCCCCGGTGACTATCACCTGGGATTGGTATCCCCACAGCCCAGGCCTGGCACTGTTTGCCCCAGACACTTGCAGGGTGACAAATGGGCGGGTTGTTTCGGTGAGGACTGAAACAGCCCAAGCGCCTGTCCCCAGTCTTCAGGAGCCTCCACAAAGGGGCCTTTCCCAGCACCATTTACTACCACAGAGCAAATACCCAGGCACATGGTTTCAAGGCAGCCAGAGGCTCTGACTTCTCTAAAACAGACCCTGCCCTCCATACACCTTTTACATCCGAGTGGTTTGAATGAGCACTGTGAAGATGCTCACGGGCAGCCATCACTGGCCACAGCTGCCTCCCAAACTGCCTGGCTTCACAAGCCAGTGGTCTCTTGAGCAGCCAAATTTCCCCACGCCCTTGAGAAGGGTTTAGCAAGGAGCTAAGACAGTTAACTGACCCTGAAGAGCCTGGTGGCCATGGTAAGAAGACAGGCAGCACAAAATAGTGAGTGTAGGGATCGCAGACCCTGCGGTGGCGGCCAGCACTAGAAGCTCCATGTTGGCGGGGGCCACACTGGACAGAGCAACAGCAACAGAGCAGAGCCCTCGTGTACCTAACATGTCTAACAGAGGTGCTGCCGACAGGGGAGGGGGATGGAAAAAATCACGAACTGACAGTTTTAAAATGAAAAACAAAACACCCCTGAAAAAATACATATGGGGCCAAATTTTCCTGGAAATACTGGGCTTTCATTTTCTGTCATCAGGTGGATTAAGTGGAATCAGGGAAAGAATAAAGCTGTATTTCCTGCACAGGGTTTCCTGGCTGGGGTGGGGACATCCAGAGGTAGTTTCCTCAGGCTGGCAGGGCTGGAGGATGCTCGAAGGCCCTGTTATGCCAGGTGTGGTCCAAGGACTAGCAACATGGCCATCACCTAGGACGCTTAGAAATGCACTCTCATGTCTCACCCTGGACCTGCTAAAACTCAATCTGCAATTCAAGATCCCAAGGTGACTCATGCATATTATGTTTGAGAAACACTGCCTTAAGGGATGGTTCAGGTTTCAAATTCTTTTTTTTCCTTGCAGTTGAACTCCACACAGAATCTTCACCTGGCTGTAAAAGCAGACCGGAGCTGGTTAATTGGGGCGGCCATGCCCCTGTGCTCCTCACTCGCAGCAGCCTTGGAGGTCCATCTGAGCATCTCTAAAACTTGAAGTCAGCTAAAACCTGCTAATCTTGCCTCAGCATCTAGTTTGGCATTGATGGGATGTTTAAGATTTTTTTATTTTGGGGGCGCCTGGGTGGCTCAGTTGGTTAAGCGACTGCCTTCGGCTCAGGTCATGATCCTGGAGTCCCGGGATCGTGTCCCACATCGGGCTCCCTGCTCATCAGGGAGTCTGCTTCTCCCTCTGACCCTCCCCCCTCTCATGTGCTCTCTCTCTCAAATAAATAAATAAAATCTTTAAAAAAAAAAAAAAAAGATTTTTTTATTTTTAAGTAATCTCTATACCCAAACATGGGGCTTGAACTCAGGACCCCAAGATCAAGAGTCCCATGCTCTTCGGACAGAGCCAGCCAGGTGCCCCTAGGGAGATGTTTCTACTGACAGATGGCCTGCTGTGAGGGGCACAGGTGAGGGGTGTGGACTGCACCTGCAAGCCAGCAAGGCTCTATAGATGGAACACGCTGGCGGACACTAGGGCAAAGCTGTACGTAAGAACCCAGCTCACTGCTCAGTCCGCATTGCCCTGCTTCCTGCCCAGCCCAACCTCAGGACTAGAGAGATACAAGCAAGCCCTGGTGTGTCCCCAGAGAGTGCTGGGTGCCTCAACAAACCCCTACACATAGACACTGGGACAGTAAGCCCACCACAGACCCTGCATTTCCAGGGCTGCTCGTACAGACCCACAATCTTAAAATTCACTTACCTAGGATCCCCAGAATTGACTCATGCGGCAAGGTGACCCTGGCCAAAGGGACAGGCCTCACTGTGATCCAGGCCAGACCTGCACTCTAAGGCCTGGGCTTCCAGGCTTCCTGAGGGACACTTCCTTTAGCAGGCAGGAGCCCTCTCCAGCCTTTTTTCTGTGTTAGGGGACTGCTTCCCTGCATTCCTAAGAAGTGGACTCTCTCACATGGGAGATGAACTAGTCTTCAGAAAGTGGGCAGACAGAGCATGAGTCATAACCTGGGCACTGGTTAATGAGCTTGAAGCCTTCACTTTTAAGATTCAAGTCCCATCCATCTATCCTCAGGGAGGGGAGGGTCAGGTGAGGAGGAACATTAAGGCGGTGACATTTCTCGTTATGAAATGTTAGCTGTGCTTCTTCAGGGACTGGATTAAAAATGGGTGAAAGGGAGTATGGTAGCATGTTTGGGAACCGAGAAGACTAGAGGCCTCTGATCCAAAACGCAACATGCTTTTCAGGCAGGGGCATTAGCCTACCCACATCCGGACAAAGCTGTGACAGAATCTCAGTTGTCAGGTCTCCAGAGAGGTGGCCACTGCCAACCTTGGCAAGGCTCCAGCAGCAATGCCACTGGGGGCCTTGCTGAGTAATGAGAACTGGAAAGGACCCTTCCTAGTGGGCTTGTTGTGACCACAGGCCACCGTGGTGATGACAAGAGAGCGTGGTTACTCTGGTAACCTGGTCTGTGTGAGGCCTTGGTCGAATCTGCCAGCAGCAGGGAAATCAAGACCCAGCATGCATGATAGTGCTACTGGAGACGGACAAAATGAAGAAAGGGTGACCCTGTGACTGGGTGAGCAGCTGCTCCTCAGGAGCCAGCCGACTCCGATCAAGGGTACGCAGGCTGAGCCAAGGCTCGGGAGGCCACACAGGCAGCATACTTGGGAACGGCACGGGCCCTGCCTGAAGGTGACGCAAGAGCCTATCAGTGTTTTTGCTCATGGGAGAAACACCAACTGCCAGTCTAGGCTGGGAACTTGATCTTTTACCAACTGACCGGAGAGCTAAGTTTTCCAAGCATGGATGTCTTTGGAATCATTGCAACATATTTCACTGTTTTCGTTCATGATTCTTACAAGCACGGCTAACTTTGAGAACACTGAATTCCGTTCACAGTTAGTATTTCCGCTGCCTTAACTGACCCACAGACAAGTGTACGGGAACTGCCAATACACATATTTGTGTACACACACCACAGTTTTAGAAATTGGGACCATAAAGTTGTACCTATTAGTTGCGGATCTGACACATTACACATTGCCAGGATCATCTCTCATTTGTGGTTTCTGGAGAAAGAACCTGTCAGTATTCAGATGACCACTTTTGAGCTTTCTGACGGTGGACCAGACCAAGCCGTCCACAACTGAGTCTTAGAGTCTAGGTCCTGAGTCATAATGAGTTCACACCCTGAGGGCCCTGGCCTCGAGCATGCCAGGGACTGGTCAGACCTCCTCTCTGATGGCTGCAGGCAAATTCCTAAGCCTGATTAAAAATACCACTGAGGAAATGCCCACAGAGCACTCCTCATCCCAATGACAACCTGTCCTCTCCGACCACAGGAATGATGTTGGGGCTGTTTCCCTTTAACCCTGCCACATTCCTCCAAGAACCCTACTATGCCCCCAAGAGAGGCAGCTGCAAAGACCACAGACACCCTGATTTACATAAAATTATCTCACTCCATTTTATTTAAGATTTTTTTCTCCAGTTAGTAAAAGAAAGATGTGTCTCTCTTTATACATATGTACAAGTTCAGTTATAAAAATAGACAGCACATTCAAAGAGAAAAAAGGCTTGGCATTTTTCTGATTCCCTCTAAATAGCATCTGTACACAAGAGTCTGGGTTTGGGCAGGGGAATCTTAATGATTTAAATTAAATGATTCCCCTATCACCCCTACTCCAAAAAAAAGTTTTAAAAATCAATCTGTCTAAACTCAATTCCGCGATTTTCAGGTGTGCAAATTAGAGGCTGGCCCGCCCGGAAGCACCTGCTCCACCAGGGACATCAGGCTGGGGGCAGGCAGAAACACCTCCCATGCAAACACCACCCCTTTGCCTCTCTTGTGGGGGGCGGGGCGGCGCAAGCTGAGGCAGGTGGGGGGCTGAGGCCAGGAGGGTCGGTACTGAGCTTTGCCCTTTCTCCATCCTCTCCGCCTCACTCCTGCTGTCCCTTCCTTTCTCAGTGCAATATAGACAGTGCATACAGCCAAGCAGGGGGCTGAAGGGCAGGGGTGGGGAGACTGTGCATTCAGGAAGGGCAAGGGGAGTCTGCAAGAGGGGCAGTGAGGATGTCTCCTGCTGATTGAGATGGCTCCTGGTTTCTTTACTGGCTTCTGGGAGTCCCGGGGTGGAAGCTGCTGCTACGGTTGCTGGTGGGACCTGAAGGTTCTCTGGCATGAACCATGCAGGACAGGGGAGGAAATGCTGGGAAAACAAGTGCCTCCGGGCATGCCTCCTCTAGTCTCTGTCACCCTCATGAGCCACTCACTAACCTTTTCGCACTCACTGTTCTCTTCGGTGCTGACACTGGCAAATGGAGTCTGGAGACCCGGGGAGCTGCCCAAAGACCGAGGATGCCAGATACAGGATTTCCTCCCTTCCTAGCCCGACAGGAAATCACAGCCCTAAGAGAGGTCTCCACTGTGGAAGGTTCTTCACAGCACTTGCAGAGCCTCTGCAAGGGACATGACCAGAGCCCAAGTGGAATGGGGATGGAGACTGTGTGCCTGAGCATCTACAGGGGGTCTATGTCAGGCCCTTCCCCAGTGCGAGGTTTAAGATGTGGCTGTAAAGTTCACTAGAGATGCTGTGAGGCCGATCTCTGTCCTTGGGCCTTCTTCCTCATAGGCCCCCCAGAGCACTCCTCTTGAGACACAGGTGAGAAAAGTGCTCACACCAACCACCTGCCTGTCCTTCCCTTGCTGCAACTGGTCATCTCTGCCCTCTGACCTGGGATGTAAGACGCTGCACTGGGCAAGCCATCCAAAGACCATATGTGGGCCAGGACTCTGGCCCCTGGTTTGGTTGAAGGAAGCCAGAAGGTCCAGGTGGTTACCGTCCTCCAGAGGGGTTGGTGCCTTTGCCCTGTTTCCGGACCAGGGAGTCTGGGGCTAGGCTGCTGGTCAAGTGGAGGTTCTTGGGAGTCCCAGGAACATTATTTCCTTTGCTCAAAGGGGAACTCAAGGGAGAAGAGGCGCTTGAAGGTCCAAAGTCAGCAAGGCCAGCAGGCCGAACAAGAGACGTCTGCAGAGGACTGCTGGCAGAGATTCCTGTGGGATGGAGAAAGAGGCAAGAAGAATATAGGCACCAGGCCTGTCTGAGCTGCCCCGGTGCCTCACCTTGCTTGCTGGAGTCTGGGCTGGAGGTGAGGTTGTGGGGAACCCCTCCCACTCCTTGCCAACCTCTTCTTAGCACCTTTGCTTGCTCTCCTGTCAACTGTCTTTTCTGTAAGAGGGAGGTGTTTTTCAGGGAAAAACAACACCTACTCAGCCTTCTCCACATCACCTCATCCACAAGGAGTAAGATGTCACCTTGATGCTCAAGGGCAGAGCACGTCACACAATGTGGGGAAGCCAACGCTGCAGGATGGTGTGTAACTTCTTAGGCACTAATGTATTTTCTTACGTATTCCCTCTTCCTTCTTGGGACACCACTTGTGATCAGCTGCTCCTAATCACGCCTCCTTCACTTCACAAGATGTCCTCTATTCCCCAAACTCTGCCGCTTCAAGGACCCAGTTCAAATTGCTCATCCTCAGTGATGGCTCCCTGGGGGACAAGTCTTTCTTCCTTGTATGAGCCAAAACCACTCACAACCTCGTAACACACTGTCTAATATGCTTCATTTGTTTCTTGCAGAGTGGTCTGACTATCCTGAAAAAGCATATTAAGTGCTTGGAGGACACACAACGGTCTCTTCCCGTCCATCAGGGAGCTGCGGGGGATCCCTGAATCAGTCCTTTCCCTGGTTTTCCCATTCCCAGTCACCAAGCATTGTTGATTCTTCTTGTGGCACTCTGCCTCCTTCACCCCTCCCGCCCCTTCTCAGACCAGATCTCCAGGAGAAAGCCTGATGGGTGTTGTGGCTCCACCCATCTGGGGGTGAGACCCTGCCACAGCAGCCTGGACTGCTGGTATGATTGTTGTTTTCCAAGGATGTGAGGAGCTGACAAAACTGGACTAAGCTATTATACTTCATATTCATTGAATGAACAAACCAATGAGAGCCGAGATTCCTGCCGTAGGAGGAAGGGGAAGGGGGCTGACACTTACTCAGCACCTTCTATCCAATAATGGGCAACACCCGCTACAACAACATTTTCAGCTACACACCAAGCCCATGCTACGAGTGCGGAGCCAGTGAATGGCGCTCCCCTCCCCACCCTCGCAGCTGTCCTACAGGCTATGCTTCTCCTCCTCCTCCACACGCCCTGCTCACCACAGCCACCTCCTTTCACCAACTTTCCAGAGCCCCTCATCACACACCTGAGAAGCTCTTGTCCATTAGGTCCTGCCATGTCTCTCCACTCCTGACACCTACTGCTCCTCTTGAGCTTGGCCTGACTGACCTGCTCAGTGACCCCGGATATGCCCCTTCCTTTGTCATCCTTCTCCTTCTTTCTGAGTTACAACCTGGCAACTTCGTCTCCAGGTCCATGGCTTCCCCCTTCTTCCGAGCTATAGCTACAATTAAGGCCTCCCCATTTTTGTCACTCAGTACACGCATGCTGTCGTGTATTGCTGTTAAACATATTCCACAGATGGCTCCCTCTTCTCACTTCTATTACACACTCCAGAGCGGGGGCCATGTCTTATTATTCTCTCATGCACACAGCTCGGGTGATGGCAAATGCTGACTACGCTAGCCTGGATTACTGAAACAGAATTCCTGAAATGCGCATCTTGGAGGGAGTTTCCTGGCCCCGGGGGGTGCCCTACCTGCTCTCCGCACAACACTCCACAGGCCCTCCAACCTGTCCCTCACCAGAAGGGAGCCTGCAGCTCGCCCCTGCCCCCAGGGGCCTCCGCACCTTTAGACACATTGTACCCGTATGCAGCATAGGCGGCTGCTGAGGCCGCCGCGGCCCCTGCTTTGGCTCCTGCCATTGCAGCAGCACTGCCTGCGGTGGACTTCCGGCTCCGGCCTTTCCCGGCTCCTTTGGCTGTGCTTCCTGACCCTTTGGGGCGGCCTCGGCTTCGAGCGGAGTGGCCACGTCCTGCGGCTGGCATTTCCTGAATGGAAATTCCTGTGGGAACAAATGGGCCAAGAGGGAGAAAGAGTCAATCTCTTGACATGTTAACAGACTCTTCCCCGGACAGGCAGGGCTGTCTCTCGGCGTGTTTCAGGACTCCCAGGGAGGGCTCCGTCCCCATTTAATGGCTGGGCCAAGGAGTCACAGAGTAAGAATTCTGAACAGCTAAAACAGCCTGACTCCTTAAGCTGCTCCTCATTCTAAAAGAGTGGTTCCACTACTCCTGAATTTCTTCTTTAAACGAGTTTCATTACTAAATGAACCCCAGGGGTGTGAGGCCTGTGATTCACCTGCGCGCTTCAATGTGCTCCTGCCTTGGAGAGTCAACTTTTACTCCCAAGTTTTAAAGCTAGAGCTCCTCAAGAAATCACACCATGGGCCCCACAGAACAAAGTGAGGAAAGGCCCAGAGAAGCAAACTTTAATTAAAAACTAGCAAAAATAAAGGTGGAATATGAAAGATAAGGCTGACTAGAAAACAAAGAAGTTTGAAATCTTTATAAAGTTCTTTCTCCCTTTCACTTGACAGGGCTCCTGAAAGAATAAGCCTATCAGTTCTTTTTCCTCCACTTGTTTACAGACAGTAGAAAATGCCGTGATCTTGGGAGGAGTTGGGACTTCAGCACGAAACCCATGCTTCCCCTGAGGCACTGGACCAGGCCCAAGCTGTATGAGACCGCAGCACCACTCACCGTTCACAGTGTCTGAAACGGAGCCTGTTATGGAAGCAGGAGAGTTGGTGGCCCGAGACTGGGGGGCTGAGGAGGCTGGGTCATCCACGATGACCAGCATATCACTGCTGCTCTCGTCCAGGGGGATGGAGCCGGTGTGCAGCTCACTGCTGATGGAGATCTGGAGGAGGAAGGGTCGTGATCACCACCATTCTTGGCGCCCACAGCCCATGGCCCTCATACTCATGTGAGGACGTGCTTCTCAGACCTCATCACTATTTCTCTCTCCTGCCTGGCTTCATTCCTGATGGTAAAATTCCCTGCTTTGGCTCCAGAGAAGCCAGCCTGTCCTCATTTCCTTTTCTTCTTATGTATTCCATGTGCAGCCCCCTTCCCCAAGGCAGAAGAACTCCAGGAGAAGCAAAGGCTACAAGGTCAGGACATAGTCCCCACCGCTGGGATGAAGGCATCTAAAAGGAGCCTCACCTCACTGAAAGGGCTGGGCATGGCCGAGTCCACGCTAATGAAGGAGTCATCCCCGTCAGCAGAGAGGTTGGAGTTATCAGCCGAGGGAACAAATGGGATCACTAGGTTCACACCCTCCTTTCTCCTTTTACCATCCAATTCATCTTCCTTTTTCTTCTGGGAACACACAAATCAAGAAATTTGGAAAAAGCATGAAGATAGGCACTAAAAGAAAAGTGGGGTTGGAAAAGAAAGTGATGACAGAAATCTGACTCTCTGTAAACTTACAGGTTTTTTTTTTTTTTTCCATTAGCATACTTTTAAGGAAGGAAAAAACTCCTAAGGAAGGAGGAAAGGCATAGCTTAAGAAGAGTTTATGTATATTCTACCCCAGTAATACAGAGCTGCGAGGCAGGCGAGTCACAACGAATCAGGGCTGCACGAAGCCTGACCCATGAGGGGCATGTCCGAGCTGCAGCACTCGTAGGGGTGGAACTGATTCAGTCCTACAAGAGGGAGGCCCAGTGCCTTTAGTGTATTTTCTGCACATCTGTTTTCACTCTGCCTTCTTTTTAAATATGCGTAAGGAGAACAAAGGTTCTTATCATACCCAAGAAATAATGGGTTGCTTTTGTCATTATTTTCTCAGTTTACATGTAAATGCTTATGGATTGAGCTACATTAAGCAGGTCTAGAACCAAGTTTAGTAGGGCTCTGTCACAGATCAGGGACCTGAAATCGCAGAATATGCTTGGAAAATTCTGGGAATCACATCCACTCACTGTATCTAACTGCATTTGTATCCACCCCTATATCAGGGTTAATGTCTTTGTGTAGTTTATACTACCACTGGATGTTTATCTGAAACTTCTTTACTCAGAGCAGGGATGGCTTCTGATGCAAACTCAGCAAACCCTCCAATATCTTGTATTAGAAAACCACCTTTTGTGGTTCAAAGACTTCATTGCTGTAGTTTGGATTATTTCCCCTCCCGCCAACCCCCATCCCAAACTGCATTTGTAATTTTGTGGCTGAGGGTCATTTGTTTGTTAATGTACTGTGCCTTTAACTTTAGACAGCTTTTTATTTTGATGTCTTGTTGGCTCAGTAATGCTCAGGATATCAACTGTTTTGCAAAATAAATTTACTGAACTTGGGCTAAAATAAAAACCAACCAAACAAAAAACAAAAAACCCCCACCACCTTTTCTTCTTTGATGTTTCTGAATATTAAAGCTATTTTAATTCTAAATAGTAGTTAAGTAATGGGTTAGAGATTTGAGGATGGAGTCACAGTTCCTGGATTTTTCAACTTTGATACAGTGAATACCAGGGCATCCTTTGGGTTAGAGATAGTTCTGCTTAGCAGAAGGTACAAATGAGGGTATGGATTTTACAAAAGAAGAGCTGGTATATCTACTGGAAGATGATCAAATAATACAGACAAGTTCCTAGGCTGCTGACCATCAAGGTCATATGGCCAAAGGGACAAGGGACATGAGGCCCAATACAAGCTTGGATAAGGGGAAGAAGTCAACCTCCACTTACGACAGAATCAGTATCAACATGTGGTCAGACCATGTGCTTCAGACAAACCAAACAGTCCAGGGAAATGAAGCATGGATAACTGTTGGGCTTGAGGACCCATAGCTATCATGCTTGAAGCTCACAGTAGCTATCTTGTTCAAGAACAAGGGCCCAACGAGGGCTGATAAAGATGGGAAGGGCAGCAAAACCCAAAGGTAAGCCAAACGCACCAGAAAAAATTAGGAAGTACTTTCTGAAAGGTAGTAAAGTGGTTCTGAACCAACAATCTTTAGGTGTTAAGTCTGGGAACCCGGTCAGAACCAATGGGCCGACTCCTGAAACAAGAATAAATCCTGAAGGCCTCACTTCAATTTACTTGTCAATAAAGACCAGAATAAGGATCACTGAAATAAGACTCTGGTAGAAAGAGCAAGACAGGGAGAAATATAAGGGGAATTACATTCCACTTCGCAGCTGGCCAAGTGGGGTCAGGAGGGAAATGTCAGAAGGGAGACAAAAAACAGCTCAAATCTTTGACATAAATTAGAGAAAAAGAGATAAACAGATTGGTCAGTGATTTCTTTTTCCAACAACAGATGACACTGAATGGAACACTAGCAGAATTAAGGTAGGATGGATATAATGACCTCTTAGGCCCTAAGATTCTACGCAATCTGATAACGTAAGTAAGATCCATCTTATCCGCATTTAGCCTTATGCTTTGCAACAGCCCCGACAAATGATTTCCATAATTACATGTGACCAGACAAGGTAAGTCTGTGTGGGGACTACTGGTCTACCAAGGCTGCATTTCTCCTGATCAAATGTCATTCAGCACAGAACTGTTACCACATACAGCTGGAGCTGGATACCAACCAGTAACCAAGATGATAAGCCATCTACCCAAAGCTTTTTTTGTTAGTGCCACCCTGTCCCCTGCTGGTCCCTGCCGGCCACCCAAAGCTTGATATACCTTCTCTGCATACTTTTCCCGCTTGCGCTTGCGCTCTTTGACTCGGTTGGTTTCCTCCTGCTGCCGTTTCTCTTCTTGCCGCAGTCTCACTAAGAAAATTAAAAAGATTTTTTTTTTTTTAAAGATTTTATTTATTCATTTGACAGAAAGAGATACAGCGAAAGCGGGAACACAAGCAGGGGGAGTGGAAGAGGGAGAAGCAGGCTACCTGCGGAGCAGGGAGCCCAATGCGGGGCTCGATCCCAGGACCCTGGGACCATGACCTGAGTCGAAGGCAGACACTTAATGACTGAGCCACCCAGGTGCCCGAAAATTAAAAAGATCTGAAGATCTGATGAAGTATCTGTGGTAATCATAATTCTCATTCTCTGAAATTAAGATGGCCACACCCTCTGATATTTATGTTCTAGGGTAGGACGTCTGTCTAGGGCAGATTAACTAGTTTTTTAATGTGGAGAGGGAACAGAGTTCTTGGATTTTTAACAGTTTTGGGGGTCAAGCCATCATTCAGTTTAACTGTCATGGGCCGTTCCTTGCCTTTATTCTTTCTCCTTTACTTTTCTTTATTTTTTAATTTTAAAAGATTTTATTTATTACATGACACAGAGAGAGAGAGAGGGAGAGAGCAAGCACAAGCAGGGGGAAGCAGCAGAGGGAGAGGGAGAAGCAGGCTCTCCGCTGAGCAGGGAGCCCGATGTGGGGCTTGATCTAGGACCCTGGGATCATGACCTGAGTTGAACTGAGCCGCCCAGGCACCCTTTCTCCTTTTCTTTTCAGCCTTTTAATATCTCTGCATTGCAGAGATCAAGTATGATTGTAGAGTCCTGAAAGGGTTTTCGAAGGCGGTGGCAAGGTGAGCACTGTAAGAAAGGAGCTTCATCAGGGGCGCCTGGGTAGCTCAATCGTTAAGCGTCTGCCTTCGGCTCAGGTCATGATCCCAGGGTCCTGGGATCGAGCCCTGCATCGAGCCCCGCATCGGGCTCCCTGCTCCGCAGGGAGCCTGCTTCTCCCTTTCCCACTCCCCCCCCGCTTGTGTTCCCTCTCTCGCTGTGTCTTTCTCTGTCAAATAAATAAAATCTTCAAAAAAAAGGAGCTTCATCATACTTTCTGATGTGATGCTGACATCCTCATGGGCTCACAAGGTAATTCTGAAACCAACTATTCTCAAAAGCCAGCAGTACATGGGAGAATGCTACAGCAGTGTGTTTTTCCAACTTCTCCATAAAAACATTTCTTTGGGCAGAACAGAGTAAATTCATTACTGCTGAGGAGTCTAGGGATACAGCCTCCCTGATGCAAATTTATTCAAAGTCATAGTACTTTTAAAATACATGTGAATTTTGCCTTCTACTCAATAACACATTCTTTTTTTTTTTTTTTTAAGATTTTATTTATTTATTTGAGAGAGAGAGACACAGCGAGAGAGGGAACACAAGCAGGGGGAGAGGGAGAGGGAGAAGCAGGCTTCCCGCCGAGCAGGGAGCCCAGTGCGAGGCTCGATCCCAGGACCCTGGGATCATGACCTGAGCCGAAGACAGACGCTTAATGAATGAGCCACAGGCACCCCTCCATAACACATTATTATTTGGGTTTTAATATAAGTTATTAACATAAAAAATGCTTCTACCCAAATACAATCTTTGGCTTTGCTTACCCTTGGCACACAGCCAAGAGGCCCTACCATTTTCGGATGGGTGAGGCCAGAGAAACATCTTTTATAGGGAGGAGAGGGCTTTAGTAAGAGGTTTAGAGTACATACATTTCTTTTCCAGCTCTTCATCATCTAGAAGAAGACTAACCACCTCTTTGGGTTTTAAGGTATCTGGTTTGAAGTTCCCACCAGAAATCACCATCCGCTGAATCTATACCAAAGCAGATCAAAACATCACCACCAGGTACCCATTCCCTTATGGCTAATATCCAGAAACAAGGCAACATCTTTCTCAATCTGCTCTTCTGGCACTTGGATTCCCTATTTCTTCTCATTCATCTCACTGGCTCATTCAGATTATTTATCCAACAGAAAGAACAATGAGAACTTCTCTTGCTTGGGACTGCTAATTGATAGCTAGAAGATCCAATAATACAGAAATCAAGATAAAAAACCCTCAGACCCCCAAATAATCATTTCTTTGGAAACTAGCAAATTTGGTATACAACTTAAGAGGCTGTCAAATCGAGAGTACTAGGATGAGAGCTCAGATGTCATTCCTTATTCCCCTGCATGGTAAAGCATGTGAAACAGGAGGGCCATGACCGGTGTCTCCCCGCCATGAACAACAGCCCAACCCAGCCTGTAGAGACCATTCAGACCGAAAAGAAGTGAGGAATGAACAGCCAGGGTGGTACAGGGCTTGACTTTATTTTCTATTCAGAAGAACTTTGCGCCGCTCCCTGACCCACAGAAGGCAAGGGTCTCAGCCCAGTAAATGTGGTTGTACTTTACAGCTCCTCCACCACTACAGTACTTGCTCTGCCTGCTGCTTACCTCACTCTTCTCCTTGGCTCGCTGCAGAATGCGTTCCTCAATGGTGCCTTTACAGATGAGTCGGTACACAGTAACCTGCTTTGTCTGCCCCAAGCGGTGGGCTCTGTCCATGGCCTGCTGGTCCACAGTGGGGTTCCAGTCGCTGTCATAAAAAATCACCTGCACGGGCAGGACGAGAATACAGCGAAGACTGAGGCACTCTTACGGCAAGGCCAGGAACT
This sequence comes from Mirounga angustirostris, assembly GCF_029215605.1. Lineage (NCBI taxonomy): Eukaryota > Metazoa > Chordata > Mammalia > Carnivora > Phocidae > Mirounga > Mirounga angustirostris. Next base: position 62,348,749 of record NW_026991717.1, on the reverse strand, counting down.
CTGAGAGCAATCCAGCCACTTGTCATTTGCAGTAGTTTGATGCCAGATTTTCTCCCAGGATATTAAGATGAGCAGACATCCACTCATAAAACCAAGCCATTCCTTCACTTGTCTTGGGCAAAACAGACATACTCTAGCTTTTTTTTTTCAGGATTTTCATTTAAAAAGAGGGAACAACAATAACATTAATAGTTAATTAATACTTAGTGCTCACTATCTGCCAGTCACTGTTCTAGTTGCTTTATGTGTATTAACTCACTTAAATCCCATAATCACCATGATTTAGGTACTATTAAGACCTCCATTTTATAGATGAGGAAACTGAGACACATAGGAATTATAGAATTTATCCAAGATCATAGAGCCTAAGTACGTGGTAGGCCTATGAGGTGGGGGATATGAAAGCCTTCTCTCTCTCTTTTTTTTTAAGTTTTCATGTATTTATTTAAGCAATCTCTACCCTCAACGTGGAGCTTGAACTCACGACCCCAAGATCAGGAGTTGCATGCTCTTTCAACTGAGCCCGCCAGGCATCCCTGAAAGCCTTCTCTTTAACACTAAGCCTACCACGGTAAGGGATAGGCATAGCTTTCCTGGCATTCTCCGGCTCATATTTCCTATCCCTTGAATTCGGCAAAGAAACATTTAAGGGTTCCCTGGAAGCTACTTTTAGTTTGCTAAACAACAAACAAACAACAACAGAAATGTCCTCTCCTCTCCTCCACCCACAAGTCATCCTACGGCCAACAGACCTGGGTCCTCAGTCCTGAGGCTACTATTGAATATAGGGGATGTCCTGAAAGAAAGCAGTTCCAAATGGTCCTCATGCGTCATCTATATTCAAGCAAGTCACCAAATCCAGCCACTGCTTCTTCAGAAATGAACCTCTCCTTTTTATAGTCCTACTGTCCCTATCCTGGACCGGGATCTCATCACCTACACCTGGCTCGCTGCCACTGTCAGACCAGCAGGCTTTCTAGAGCTTGGTCACTCTCTTCTTTAGTCTACTTTGGTTACCACTGTAGGCCACTCTATTTCCCTGTCAGTTATGCGGTAACACACCAAGTCCAAACTCCCCTCAATAATCAGGCCTTGCTATACTGAGCCAACTTCATTTCTATTCTTTTCTAAAATAAACACGCCCCTTCCTTTTTGTTAGAGAGGTCTCTTCAGTGCTCCTCACTCATGATTGTTTGCATCACTTTTTGCTCAAGCTCTTTTTCTGACCTGTAGTCCCTCAATTCTTCTCTATTGGTCTTTTAAGGTTTGATTCAAGCTTCCCACTTTCGAGAAGGCCTCCCTGATTTCTCCTGCCTATAACAATGTCCCTTTTCCCTATTCCTCATGGATTCCTACTAGAAATAATAATGGTGAAAATCTGTTCAGCACTTACAATGTACCTGGCACTAGTGTGCATACATATCTCACTAAATTTTCACAAAAACCTTGCGTGTTTTCTTCATCTTATCAATCGGGAAGAGACTGGCCTGAGTTCATGGTCCTAACAGTCTCCCTCCACAACCTGCACTATTAACAATACCTTGCAAGCACTGCCTATCCTGGTCCAGTTCTCACTTAATCACTGTCTTCTATGGGTGTCCAATTATTTCATGTGTATTATTTTAAAAATCTCCCTATCTGGTTATATTGTAGGACAGACAGCATCCATCTGTGCAAAGTAGAATTCCACAAATACTAGTCAATTAATACTAGAATCTGTAAAGGAATTGATCAACACTAGACCAAGCCTAAAAATGTAAACTCAGTGATTCACTCTGAAGTAATTTATTTATTCTCTCATTTAAAATTGGACACAGTTCTGCCATTCTCTGCAGAATTCAGACTCTGAGTGAAGATGGACAAAAGACATCGGCATTTGCAACACTCTTGCCTACAACAGTAAAACCCCCACTGGCTCTTTCTGATGCTGCTTCTTTTGTCTTGCTTTTATGCGAGGTATAATCCCGCAATTTTTTGCATCAGTCAGAATCCTTGGGGAGAAAATTACTAACTGCCCGCCAAAGAAAAGAAAATCATTACGAAAACTTACTGCTAATCCACAGTGTCCACAGACCTAGGATTCTGAAGTACACAATACTTGCCATTTGTAGAGGAGCAGAGCAAACCTGATGACGGGATATTTTGGAGATTCAATAGGATATGCAAAATTCTAGAAAATCTACTTTAAACTTTCAGAGAGAACAAGGATAGGAAGACAGAGTTAATGAAAAGGAGGCCTCTGATTGGACTGGGGAGAAACACTACTTGCCCAACACACCTAAAATGACTATTACTGGATAATGACAGCCGATGTCTCATCCAAAAGACAGTACCTTTAGCTAGTTACCTGAGCCTGAGGCAAGTGCAGCAGGAATTCATAGTGGGAAGTTCTACGTTATGAATCATTTCATAGGTGCTTCCTTAACATTTACATTTTTTCCTGAAGTCTCAGTGGCAACCAGACCTGATTCAACTTAGGTTTTTTGAGCTCATAAAAGGTAAAAAAATTAAAGTTAAGGAGACAGGCTGGCAATTTAACTTCAAAACAACTCCCACATTTAGTGGCTAATTATCATTTAAATGGGTTAAAAGAGGTGAGAAATTTGGGAGGACTAGAATAAAATAAGATTCTATTAAGAAAAATACTTACCAGGAAAAAGAGTATGAAGTATATATAAGCTAGTGAGTTAACACAAGAATGGGAGAACTAAAAACCAAGCCAGATAGATGGTTATTATCTAACCTGACAATGAAATGAACACTGAATCAATCAGGACTTGAACTGGGGGCGGTGAGGAGGGGTGCCGGGGGAGACAAAGCCCACCACAGTGGGAAAGAGATGACACCTAGATTTGGTAATCAGGTTTATGGAGCTCGGTGAGACATCCTAGAGAAAAACAAGTAACAATTAAAGGATAAGAACAACTAATTTAGCCAGTAAAGATGAAAGCAAATCAAATGGATGGCCACAAAGCATGGCCCAGCAATGACTAAGGGGAAACATATTAATAGCACCTTCATGAAGTTGTACACACCAAGCTAGACAGGCATGAGGGGAGGAGGGAGGTGAGAGCTGAGAAGGGGTGGAGGCACTGGTTTCACAGGTCACTGAGATGGAGTTTCAGGGGATGAGGGAGTGAAATAGAAGACAGGAAAATTTTGAGACGAACAACTGGAAAATTGGACCAACACTTGGAGGGTGAAACTCTCACCCAAGAGAATGGGTGGGAGCTCAGTACCTTGGGAGGGCTGAAAGCTGTCTGTCCCATGTTGTCTCATAGGACATATAGGAATTCTCACATTGCCACCAAGAGAAAAAGGCTCCTCCGTCTCTCTCTACATGTGAGCATTTAAAACAGGTCTGACACAGGAACAAAACAAACAGTGCAGTTTATAACAACCGTTCACCTAAAGACAGACAAATGCAAAGAGTTCCCTACTTTAGGAAAAATATACAAAGAACAAAACAGTAAGCGGCCATTAATCACATGCTAAAATCATGTTTTTACTAACAGAGTGGGCCAGAGTCCCACTGTTTACAAAATACATGTTTATCGACATTAAGTTTTTCCTGACATTTTAGGCTGACTAACTTCTTCCTTGTCCATAAATGGTTCTGGGGAATCTTCCAAAGCTAAATAAATCTCAGGACAAAGGAAGAATGCCAGGCAAGCAGTTAAGCCTATTGTTTCTCTGAACACACACACACACACATACTGTTTGACTTCACATAAAGCATAACCTAGAAATTCATTTCTCACACACACACACACACACACACACACACACTCTTTGACTTCACATAAAGCATAACCTAGAAATTCATTTCAATCTTGGGAACATTTTACTGAGAAGTACTCCAGGAGGTTCTAATTTACAAGTAAGTCCCCAAGCCTTCCCCTCAAAATTAAATGTAAATTACTTTGGAATTGGAAACTCAGAATATTCAGAGCCTTTTCTCTCTAGTCCCTAGGATGAAAAGGGAATTCCTTCTTCTTTTTTTTTTTTTTTTTAATTTGACAGAGAGAGACACAGTGAGAGAGTGAACACAAGCAGGGAGAGGGGGAGAGGGAGAAGCAGGCTTCCTGCAGAGCAGGGAGCCTGACATGGGGCCTGATCCCAGGACCCTGGGATCATGACCTGAGCCGAAGGCAGACGCTTAACCTACTGAGCCACCCAGGCGCCCCGGGGATTCCTACTTCCACTCCTCTAGCCATGGGTTTGGCCTACTTTGGTTCTTTGTGGTTGGCAGACCTCCTAACCTCCACACGGCAAATTATGTGAATACTGGAAGCATAAAGCAGGATCTCCTCGCTCAAATCTGCTTCTTCTTTTTCTTGACTATGCAAATAAATGACTAGGAGAACTATTCCCTTAAAAAAAAAAAAAAAGGATTTATTTATTTATTTGAGAAAGAGAGCGTGTGTGAGCTGGGGGAGGGGCAGAGGGAGAGGGAGACAAGCACACCCCACCCCCCACCACTGAGCAGACCCTGAGATCACAACCTGCGCCAAAATCAAGTTTAACTGACTGAGCCAGCCAGGCGCCCCAAGAACTGTTCCTTAAGAAACCATAGACCAAACCTGAGCTAGGCAGGCTGAGATGCATTTTAATCACATGAACTTATGCTTTCTACTGAACTCCAGACCCTGCTGCCTGGGTGACCGTGCCCCTTAGTGTTTGCTAAGAATCTTGAACTGAACACACCCCAAATCAAACTCTCGATTTCTCCTCTCAAACCCGTTCCTCCCAGCATCTTCCCCTTAATTGCTAATTGATGTCCCCATCATTCCAGTTGCCTAGGTCAAACACCCTGGAGTTTTCTTTGACACCTCCCAAACATCCCACATCCAGTGTAGCAGCAAACTCTACTGCCTGTGTCTCCAAAATACATGGAAATTCCTATTATTTCTCCCCATCTCAACTGCTTCAACCCTGTCCAAGTCACCATCACCTTGTGTCTAACTCCTAACTGAACCTCCTGCTTCTACCTTTCTCCTTGTAGATCTTCCCACCCTACTCCCCAAAAGCCAGAGGGACACATTTAAAACCCAAGCCAAATCAAGTTACCACTCTGTTCAAATTCTTCCAGGGGCCTCCCATCTCAAAAGTCTTACAGCCCATGAAGGCTTCCACGATCTGCTTCACAACACTTATCTGACAACCTCTCCTCATCATCCTTTCTGTTCCACCTACAAAGGGCTGCTCGCTATGGCCTAATCACGCCAAGAATGTTCTCGCCGCAGGGCTTTGCACTTATCTCTTCTGCCTGGAATGCTCTTCTTTCTGCCAGATATATGCTTGGCTTGCTTCCTCACTTTCTTCAGATCCTGGCTCAAGTGTCACCTTATCAGAGAAGCTACACCAGCGCATATAAAACCACCACCCCGGATCATGAATGGGGTCTTGAAGAATAAAAAGAAGTTTACCAGGTGGAAGAGACAGACGCTGAGCAAAGAGTTCGTGCAGCAGTGTAATACAATATGGTATGTTCAGGCACAAAAAGTGAATCATTATTTCTGGAACATAAATTTTGGGAAGGGGAAAGTAAGTCTGGCAGTTAGACTGGAAAGGATAAAGGTCACAAAATGAAGGGCCTTGTATGCCATGTAAAGGAGCTCATCCTTTGTCCTGTAAGATGATGGAGATTCCCTGAGAGTTTTAGGCAAAGGGAGTGGCATGGTTAATAAAGAAGGTTATAAATAAACCAAGAGAATAAATATGGGGCTGGGGGCTGAGACTGGAGTCCAAAAGATTCACTAGGAGAAAGTGGTTTCTCCTATACTCACACTGAGAGTATGACTATATGGAATGCTTAAAAAATACAGCTGGAACCAAGGAGTAAAGAGAAAGCCAAATTTCTGCTATCTGATGTGACACCAAGTGAGCCACCACCTCGGAGAACCCACAAGAACACACCTACCACCAATGACAGCCTTCCCTTAAGACAACCGAAGCTGATGATGCATGTTAGATCTAGCATCTACCCAGCCAGGCTTCCAGCAGTCGTCAGGCCCTGGAGCCTTGTCCAAACCTGGTTAACTGGCTGATGAGTTTTATATGCCAAGGAAGGTACAGCTGAGTCCTGTGCTGATATTCTACTTAATGATGTTACAGAATCTGCTTTTCTTTCTTTCTTTTTTTTTTTTAAAGATTTTATTTATTTATTTGAGAGAGAGAATGAGAGAGAGAGAGAGCATGAGAAGGGGGAGGGTCAGAGGGAGAAGCAGACTCCCTGCTGAGCGGGGAGCCTGATGCGGAACTCGATCCAGGGACTCCAGGATCATGACCTGAGCCGAAGGCAGTGGCTTAACCAACTGAGCCACCCAGGCGCCCGTCTGCTTTTCTTTCTTGAGGTCAGGCAGCTCTATAGTACAGTAGTTAATAAGGAGAGAGAGTGGACACAGCCTAGGGGTGGAGACTAGGAAACATGGGCTCTAGTTCTAGCTCTGCAGCTTGTGAGTCTATTCAAGCCTCTTCTCCCTTCTACCTCATTTCTCCATGAATCTCCGGGGTTTGCATCCTCCTCCCATTTCTGGGAATTTTCATGCTCTGTATTTCACAGAGAAGCACCACAACAGCCACATAAAATGACATTTTTAGAATCATACTTGCTACAAAACAATTTCCCACTTATGCATTTTTACGTCTCAAGGTTACTGAATTTGTTATTAAATATATTTGAACACTGGGAATAATTCTGAGATTCAAAAAGGAATGCTCTTTTCCATTTCAGTCAACTGAAGTATTCTTCCAGGGAGACTAGGTATGAAAGGATAAATAATTTTGATACAATGTCTTAATTTTTTTAAATTACCAATTTTGTTGCTCTCCAATCACCTTTTGAAGTTTGGGATAAAAAAGTATGAGTTTTTCCCATGGTGGAATAAGAGCATAACTGCATAAGAGCAATAAAACAATCATTTCTGATTTTGTTCAGTTATAGCTCCTAAAAAAAAACCTGTTAATCCAGCCAGATTATTTAAATCTGTTTATTCACTGAGGTACTTGAAGTGTTTAGAACAGTATCAGACACATAGTTGGCATTCACTAAATATTTGTTGAATCAATGTGTAAGAAACTTATTCACAGAGAATGGACAGAAAAGTCCAGATGGAGAGCTAAAATGTACTAGTTTCAGCCAAATGCAACTACTGTCTTATAACATAATGAGGGAAAGAAATAAAAAGTGTGACCCAAAGCAAAGGATAATACCAACTGAACAACATATTTATACTAGAAAACCTGCATATCTGGTATATGTTGTGGCGCTCATTACTTACTGTATCTGCAGCAGTGAGATTGATACCCAGTCCTCCAGCTCGTGTACTTAGCAGGAATACAAAGATGTCATTCCTGTAGAAAAGGGAAGAAGATATGTTAAGAGGGAATACTAAAAGAGAAAGACAGCATGCATGTGGCAAAAACAGAGATCTCTGAAAACAGAATAGTGTCCAGGACTAGAAAGGGTTATCCAGGCCTGATCCACATTTCTTGACACATTGTACCAAGGTGCTCTGATGTTAAAATAGAATCATGGTTGTCATCTCCTAATATGCAGATATACTTCTGCAGCCTACTAATACTGATAGACTGATAGGCAATATAATTATAAACATGTAGCAAACATAACAGAAAAATATGTTATCATGGAAACAGTTATATAGTGTCATAGTTCAAACAAGTCAAGCCATTCCTAGGTTCATACAGAGGGAATAAAATCAGTATCCCTTGGCACTTCCCCCAGGAATCATGACTACGAATAATTTGGGAACTAATGATTATACTTTCCCAAAGCACTCATTTTTAGAAGAATAGTCAGTCCCAGAAAAATGACCCTGAGGTCAGGACTAAGGTCCAGGTCATGACTTCTATGTATTAAGGTGAACTTAGGATCAATCTATGAAGACAGGCTGGAATTAAAGTACTTTTTAATGTATGGCAACATAGCCCCCGTGATTAGATATAGTTGTCTCAGTTTCCCTTGACGTCCTTCGTCCTTTTAAAGAAACCCAGAATTATAAATAAACCGGTACCACTGTCACTCATTCAGACAACAAATATTTACTGAATACCTTCTAGGAACAGGCCCATGCCAGGTCACAGTGAGCAGGCTTGGACTATAAGATTTATCTATGTACACACATACAATTAAGGGCTCAGTTTGATCCCAATTCTTGCACATTTTTAAAAAAAATTTTATTTATTTGACAGAGAGAGAGACAGTGAGAGAGAGGGAACACAAGCACGGGGAGTGGGAGAGGGAGAAGCAGGCTTCCCGCCAAGCAGGGATCCGCATGTGGGGCTCGATCCCAGGACGCGGGATCATGACCTGAGCTGAAGGCAGAGGTTATTTTCCAGAACATTTCAGAGAGAAAGGAACTGCATTATACCGGTGCGCAAACTTTACAGTCCTTTAAATCAAGCTGCTAATCTCTTTTCTCATGATTAAAATTGCAGGTCACACCTTATTACTGGTCATGAAATCAGTTTGGTAGATTGGACTACATTAAAGAAATAAAGAAACGATTAGAACAGATTAGAAAATATTGTAATACAGGGGTACCTGGCTGACTCAGTCGGAAGAGCATATGACTCAAGTTTCAGATATGGCATAGAGGTACTAAGAGGTACTAAATTCCAATGTAAAATGAATTTTACTCATCCCTTGATGCTGTTCTTCCCTGGTAAAGTCATTTGACTGAAGGTCTGTTTCCTGGACTATAAAATGAGGATGCTCTGAATACAGCTGAAGTGACTAAGTGATGACATATCAACAGTAAACATGAGTATCAGTGAAGTTAGCCTCCTGGTTAATCACTAAGCTGTGTTGGTCCTAGAGAAATCTGTCTATTATTTGCATTTAGTTAAACACAAGGTTCCCAGAGGCAGGAATGATAACAAAGTATGTCTGCAGGCCTGTTACAAGGCCAGTTTCCAAAAGGTCTATATACCCACTGAAGTTCTACTAGTTTATCCTTGAATATTATCAAATTTAATATTTCATAATTTTATTTATTTAATTTATAAAATGTCCTCATTTATAGTTAATACATATAAGGCAAACCAAAAAGTTAAAAGGTACATGCTAGTTTGCAAACACATTTTCCTATAGATATGAGATGATGTGAATGGAAGCTTGATACCTTACAGCCCAGAGGAGGGTATCTAACCACAGTGAGGCTGCAAATAAAAACTGACTGAGCTTTCCAGGGCTGTAGTAACTAATCTCTACAGAAGAATTCTTCCTTCTCTGACCCTCTGACCCTCACTGCTCCTCCCCATACTTCTCTCTGCTGCTTTGGTGGAAACAGAAGCAGTGGTCAGAGGCTTCTCTCCAATACCTGTGTGAGAGGGGACGGAACCACCCAAAGGCTAGGACTCATGGTAATTCCTAAAGAAGTCCATAGCCTGAGCAAGGGGTGGGGCGGGGGAAGGGAGAGGAGACAGGGAGGGAGGTAGAAAGCAGTTGGGAACTGCAATACAAGGAAGGGTAGAGGCAGGGGTGCCTGGGTGGCTCAGTTGGTTAAGCATCTGACTGTTGATCTCAGCTCAGGTCTTGATGTCAGGGTCTTGAGTTCAAGCCCCATGTTGGGCTCCACACTGGGTGTGGAACCTATTTAAAAAAAAGAAGGGTAGGGGTGCCTGGGTGGCTCAGTTAGTTAAGTGTCTGCCTTTAGCTTAGGTCATGATCCCAGGGTCCTGGGATCGAGCCCTCAGTCAGGCTCCTTGCTCACCGAGGAGCCTGCTTCTCCCTCTCCCTCTGCCTGCTGCTCCACCTGCTTGTGCGCTCTCTCTCTCTGTCAAATAAATAAAATCTTCAAAAAGAAAAGGGGGTGTAGAGGCAGAAAAATGGGTCATTTCCATAGTCTGGACAGCCAGAGGTAAGTCCCCAGATATGGTAATTACTTATAAACAGGGACCACATATAGAAAAAGCAGTGAAGGGAATCTAGGTAAAAATAAATCAGTAGCGGGGCGTCTGGGTGGCTCAGTCATTAAGCATCTGCCTTCGGCTCAGGTCATGGTCCCAGGGTCCTGGGATGGAGCTCTGCGTCGGGCTCCCTGCTCCGTGGGAAGCTTGCTTCTCTCTCTCCCACTCCCCCTGCTGTGTTCCCTCTCTCGCTGTGTCTCTCTCTGTCAAATAAATAAATAAAATCTTAAAATAAATAAATAAATCAGTAGCAAAACTTAGAAATATATAACAATAGAAGACACTTTTTTTTGGGATATTAACTATGTATTGAGAAGATGCCTTTTAATGATAAGGTAGATGGTAAGCAGCAAGGTTTGATAATTTTATCATATTGAAATGAAAAAATAAGGATTATGGAAACCTTGGGTTGTTAAAATAAATTACTGTCCATCCCAGAATACACTGCTGGATCATTTAATAAACAAAAACATCTAAATAAAACTGCTGAGAAATTCCTTTCAACTTAATAAATCTAGTATTGATAATGTGAATTACTGTTTTGGGGGCTCTGACTAAAGGGAAGAAAACAGAATCCCTGAAGACAACATGATGGTTTGGGTGCCCTCTAGGGGGCTGAAAAAGAATTTCAACTCAGGGTTTCCACTGGAGCAGGCCTCAGCAAGCAGACTTCTGGGCGGTCTGGGAATGAGCCTATGAAATCATGGAGCAAAGATGTGCTTAGGTCTCTTATTCTTGTTTAATGACCCACTGAGGCCACTTTGCACCAAAATACCCAAATAGTCCTGGCATGTAGCCTAACCGACTGCAGTGAAGACTTGCTCAATGACTGAAAGAGAGCCAGAATGAAAGAAGAGGCTGGAACTCTACAACACTCTCACCAAGAAAGAAAAAATCAACACTACACTCACTTTCTCTCATGTTTTCTAAAGGGTCACACCCTGAGGGATCAGATGATGTGTGTGTGTGGGTGATCCATATGGTAAAATGTCATGGGTAGGAGGAAGGGAAGCAAAGGCTGAGGCACTCCAGAGCAAAGACCTTGTGAATGGCTTCTAGGATCATGCACTGATCACATGTTCTGAATGTTGCCCAGTCAGGACATCCTGGCCAAACAGTCTTTAGTCTCAGCCGGACTCTTTCCTGGAAGGATCCCTCATAAATAAATCTTGTATGAAGGGAATGTAAATGGCTTTTTATAGGAGTTCTTGTTTACTCTGGCTGACCTTTGAGCCACAGGGCTCTCCAGTTGAAACTACATTTTTTTCTTTTGATGTCTTTTCATTAGTAATAACGAAAATATTTGGCAAGGCATGCTTTTTTGTTTTCAAAAACACCTGTCTTTTTCTTTATATTGGGCTACATCAGCCACTCAAATTTGTAAGCTGAGAACTTCTTCCCATTTGGAGGGGTCTGCTGGATAAGCTTATCAACATAGGCACAGTTCAGACTCTATATATGAGAAGAAGTGATTATGTCCTACTCATAATTCCAACTCTAGTCAACTAACTACCTCACCATGTAGGCAGGGAAGGAGACATTAGTCTGTTTTTTTCATTTTGCCTAATATTAGACACAGGTGTTAAAATGATGGTTACTCAAATGTTGGATCTCAATAAAAAACACTGCTCCCTAAGTAACTCAGTTATAGGGTCTGGAAGCTTAAGTAAGGTTTCCCAAGAAAGCTGTGTAAAACAAGTATTTACTAAGCAGATCTAGTATAATTTAATGGTGAATATACCGTTCTTTTAGAACTAAGCTTTTCAAAAACAACTGTGCGATATATTACCCAAACAACTGTTCCACAAGTTAAAGATTTCAGAAATAATGAGTTGGATATATCTAGTAGTCCTTTCCACTAAAAGACCACTGTAAAATATACTGAGCCTGGAATCTCATGTCCGCTGGGTCAGCTAGAAGAGCTGTACCTCTATGATTCAGAAGACTGAATCATTACAAATCAACATACTACAGCTCGTTGGATGCTAAGTTGGCAGAACTTTCTACAGAGCAATGTGACAATTTGCAAAGTCTTAAATATTCATATCCCTTCACTCAGTAATTTTCCTTGTTTGAATCTCTATTAAGAATACTAAAATGCTGGGACGCCTGGGTGGCTCAGTTGGTTAAGCGTCTGCCTTCAGCTCACATCATGATCCTGGCGTCCTGGGATCAAGCCCCACATTGGGCTCCTTATTCTGTGGGGAGCGTGCTTCTCCCTCTGCCCAACGCTCCCCCTGCTTGTATTCTCTCTCTCTCTCTGACAAGTAAATAAAATCTTAAAAAAAAAAGAAAAAGAAAAAGAAAACTAAAATGCTGATGAAGCTTTGTAAACAAAGATATTCACTCAACATTTTAACAATAGAAATATGGTATAAATATCCAGTGTAATGGAATATTAGTCATTAAAAATGATTACAAAGACTTTTTAAATGATATGCAAAGATGTTTAATATATAATGTTAAGTGGAAGAAATAAGGACACATAATCGTATCTACAATATGGTATCAACATGTACATACAACCACATACATATTAAAGACCAGAGGGATATACCTAAGAGTTGAAGCTCTTAGGTTGGAGTAGGCAAGGAAAAAGTAAAATATGTTTCATTTGATTTCAGAATCAAGAAAAGACTAAGGTCAGCTGGTAAAAAAAATTTTTTGGGTGTGGGATAACAATATGATGGAGTTAGGAGGGTAAAAGGGAGCCAACCTCCTGGCACAGTCGAAAATCTGGATATAATTTTTGACTCTCCAAAAACTTAACTACTAATAGCCTACTGCTGACTAGAAGCCTTACCAATAATACAAGCAGTTGATTAATACATACTTGGTATGTTATATGTATTTTATATTATAATCTTACAATAAAGTAAACCAGAGAAAAGTTATTAAGAAAAGCATAAAGAAGGGGCGCCTGGGTGGCTCAGTTGGTTAAGCGACTGCCTTCCGCTCAGGTCATGATCCTGGAGTCCCGGGATCGAGTCCCGCATCGGGCTCCCTGCTCGGCAGGGGGTCTGCTTCTCCCTCTGACCCTCCCCCTCTCATGCTCTCTCTCTATCTCATTCTCTCTCTCAAATAAATAAATAAAATCTTTAAAAAAAAAAAGCATAAAGAAGAGAAAATACATTTATAGTACTGTTTAATATTTATTGGAAAAAACCCATGTATAAGTGGACCTGCGTAGTTCAAAACCATGTTGTTTGAGGGTCAACTGTATTATGCTATATATGTCTCAAATAATCAATTTAAGAATCTGCCAATAGCTTCTGCTAGGTTAGGCCATCCACATAGTTGCTCCTAGGTAACAAAGTGAAATAGGTTCAAAGCAGACCTTCCCCCTCCATTGTTGGTCAAACAACCACTTGAATTCAGACATACAGTTTCAACTTAGGAGTTACTGGCTAAGTGAGTGTAAGACTGTAAACCAAAACAGAGTTTATCTCCTTACTTGTGCTTCATTATAAAGCATCATGCAATAGCAAAAATGATCAGAGGGCATTCTATGTGGAACCATGAATTTGTTTTAGGCTAAACTGTTTTATATCTGAAGCAAATCATGCTTTAAAACTGAAATGAACAAAATGAAAAATTATAACCTAAATACAAATGACTATGTGCTTAATTTTCTTCCCAAGAATCAAAAAATATTAACAAAGTACACAAAGTCCAAAAATCCAGAACTGTTGTGATTTACAGCACATTAAGATCTACTCTATTCTTAGTTACCAGGTCTAAGGAAGAAAATTTAAGGGTGGAGTTCAGCAGCCCTGTTACTAGCTGGTGGAGCTTGGCTTTCTCCTTGCAAGGAGCAGTAACCAGACTCTGCTTATTACAAGGAGAACCTGCACTTAGGATAATTATGGCTCTGTAAGCCATGAGCAGCCAGCAGGCGGTATTTGAAATTTCATAGGCTCATTATCAGGTGGGAGGAGTACTGTAACTGAGAGCTGCCGGCTGAAGACTGTGCACCACTGCAATCTGTCATCCTATACTGTATTACTACCATGCTGGAGGGAAAGCAGGAAAGAGGAAGGTATTTTTCTTCCAACTTTTACAAAAGAGGTAAGGAAAACAAACTAAAAATCAACTATAAGTCAATATCCAGAGATCGCCACTGTTAACATTTAGAAATACAGCCTTGTGGATTTCTTTCTACATAAATATTATCCATATAAAGGAGGATCTTAGTTCATACACAGAAATCATTTCTTTTATTGCCCAAAAAGAAGGGTGCTGATTTGGTAAGAAGGCATTTTTTTTTTTTAAAGATTTTTTATTTATTTATTTGACAGAGAGAGAGAGAGCAAGAGCAGGAACACAAGCAGGGGGAGTGGGAGAGGGAGAAGCAGGCTTCCTGCCGAACAGGGAGCCCAATGTGGGACTCGATCCCAGGACCCTGGGATCACGATCTGAGCCGAAGGCAGACGCCCAACGACTGAGCCACCCAGGCGCCCAAGAAGGCATATTTTGAATACAAAAATTATCGAGTATTCCTTTTCTCTCTCTCTCCCCCCACACACATAGATCTGAACCAATATAAGCAGATTTAGCTACCTCTTAAAATGACTATATCATGATTGCTTAACAATATGAGATATGTTGACATTTCTTTTAAACTCATTATCTTAAGCACTAAAGAAAAATCAAATGAGAATTTTTGTAATTTCTATTAACGTTACCTGTTCTGAAAATCAGCAACCATGTCCCGCCTCTCTGAGATCTTGGATGAGCCATCAAGCCTCATGTAGGTATGCTTCCTGTAAACCATGTATTCCTGCCAATCAGAGTAAACAAACAGAAGTTGGATGCAAATTACTGTATTCTAATTCCCACAACATCTACCCACCTTCCACCTCATCCTTACTGGGGGCAAGTCATTATCCAGAATAAGAAGAAAGTAATCTCAAAAGTACAAGAACTTAACTTGTAAATGAATTTACTGCCAGTATGTGAAAATTGAGAGCATCGTGAAGACTACAGCCACCCTCAATTTCAACTTGGAAACTAATCATATTCTTGCAGATTTCAGTAGGTTTCATGAAAATAAACCAACAAAATAAAATGAAATTTCCAAATAAAAATTGCCTTTCAGTCAGCGACCAGATGTTTCTCGCAGCTATGGAATATCTAGTTTTCTTTTCGTAAGTAACTTGCTCTGGTGTTTTTCTCCCTAACATATCCTTGCTGACCAATATCCTTGAATTTAAAACCCAAGTTTCCTTCTCCCAGCAGAGCATGCATCATTGTTAAGGGAAGCCTAAGCATCAGAGTGAACAGAAGACAAGGTAACTTTCCATGGCAGAGCATGTTCTGGACATCATCTCTAAGAGGAATTACAGCTTTTAAGAATGGAGAAGAAACTTCAAGAGATGCAATGGACAGAACATAACGCCATTTTTAGAAGCTACAATGCCTCTTACAGATGATGTCCAAATGAGCACTGATTTCCTCTTTCTTACCCCTGATTATATGGATTACACTTCAAGAAGTCCATTTGTAGAGGAACCACTATCAAAAACTCAACACAGCTGCCTATTTATAAGGAGCACCATGAAACAATCCTATTGAAAAAGACTAGTTATTTCTACATTTGGGAGATGTCTGTGTTAATTCTCTATGGTCAAATGTTTGTTTGTTGCAATATTCTCTTATGTACCTCTTATTATACCTGGCTGGGTATTTCAGCACACGAGGTTGCTACAGCTGGGTACGGCTGTACAGTGCATGTGGCAGCCTACTCTTAGAGCAAGTTAGTACCAAAACTCCTACAATGGCTTGGCAGAGGTCTCTGGCTAGGGTAACTATGAGGTGAGGCTGGTTGACAAAGTAGACAAGCTCATCGAGGCACACATCTTCATTGTGGTTTGTATGTGTTTTTACTATTTCCTTCTTTCTCAAGTGGCTCTTTAAGGGCTTTGATAATCAAAGCGGGGTAGAACATATTCAAAGAATTTCAAGTTCATATTTAGTGGTACAGCCCTATAATGAAACTGGATTAATAGCAGAAGAGTAGGGGATGTCTTAGATAAGGAAGGATTCAGGAAAAAAAGATGAAAAATGCCAGCATGAGGATAGTCTTTAGAGACTCACTATAGCTTGGCAGCTAATTTAATCAGGGGATGCTGCCATCCAGAACAACCAAATAACTAGATTATACACAGAGACATCCATAGGTTGGACTTCTACCACAAGGTGGGCTTTCTGCACAGGCACTCTTGCCTTCTGAACCAGAACTTCTAAACTCAGTGAGAGCACTGATGAATGAATCTTTCTTGTAGATCTTACTGTTGACATTAGTTATATGTCAAGGTCAGCATGACACCAGAGATATTAATCCTAGACCATAATCAAACCAACACTGATTACACAGAGCCTGTTACTGAGGCAACAGAAGTGAATCTTTTCCATTTACTGCTTTAAGCCTTTGCTCTCCCACCCAGGGGAGCAGTGGGATTTCAGAAGGCTTTGATGAATTTAGATCCGATTTCAGTAAATAGCTTCAAAACAAGTAAATGGACATGGAAAAAGCAGTTAAAAGCAGAATAGAGGAATGTCTATATCCTCACACCACAGAAAAACAGCTAAAAGATAAAGGCAGAGATGAAAGAGCAATTCAGTATTTCCTTCATTCAAAAATTCTGGCTATACCAAAGCTCTTCTAGATGTGTCTCTAAAATTCTGGGTGTTTTAGAAAAGATACTTAATTTAATCCAGAAAGAAATGCCTCATTTCTTTCAAATGCTAATTTCAAGACATATGCCCACTTCTATGCTTAGTTCAGCTTTCCTATGATCTAAAAAATCTAAAAATTCAGAATAAAATAGAATTCTATCTTGTTAAAAGGCATTTTTATCAAAAAGAATTTGTGTCAAAACACAAATTCTAACAATAAATGACAAGTTATAGCACTGTGAATATTTATTTACTTATTTATATTTAAGTAATCTTTACAGCCAACATGAGGCTCGAACTTATGACCCTGAAATAAGAGTCACATGCTCTTCTGACTCAGCCAGCCAGGCGTCCCTCGAAAATTTATTTTTAAAAATCTATTTCATATATATATATATATATACACACACACACACACACACACATATTTAACAATCTCTACATCATAAGGTTTTCTAAGATCCATTTTAAATATTCCGTCATACCCCAACTCTTTGTAGTTCATTCCCATGTCTGAGGACCACTACTGGCTGATTACCACTTGCTGGATGACTTTACGATGGTCTGTAGGAACTGTGTCATGCTTAGCACTCCTGTGCATTAAAGAAGGCTTACGGAACAGAAAGACGAACCATTATCCAGTCCTTCCTTACACAAGGTACCCTGTAGACATCAAGGATATCTCTCACCCAAGTCCCTTTTGGTATTTAGGAAAGACTTAGAACATGATCCGCCAGTATGATTAAATTTCCTGGAGCTTTGTAAAGCAATTCTTTTTGCTCCACTTAAAGAAGCAAAGAGAGAAGAGAAACCAAATACAGACCTTCTTCCTCTTCCAGGTCTCAAAATTTAGTATCCTCCTTTAATTAAATAAATATGAACATCAGTACTCTCAAGTGGATTCTTGTGGATCAATAACTACTAACCAAAGTAAATTCTAATACTGCTTGAACTAATAAAACAAAAATTATGGCTTTTAACATTTAGGAAGCTTGAGAGCTATACAGTCTTAGTAGATACTATTTTTAAAAATTGTACTCTTGGTATTTGAGTAGTAATTCTCAACCAGGATTAAAAATACATGTACCTGGACCCACCCCAGGGATTCAGACTCTGTAGGTCTGGGAGAGGGCCTGGACTGGTTTATTTTTAAAAAGCTCCAAAGATGAGTGCAATAGACACCCTATATCTGCAGCTGAGAACCACCACTACAAAGAGAAGGCAGGACAGGGGTCGCTCAGAATCCTGCTATTGCAGCATTGCTTTCAGATAAGTGGCACTGGGAACACCTGCAATTTGTTAAAAATGCAGAATTGAGGAGCACCTGGGTAGCTTAGTCGGTTAAGCATCCGACTCTTGACCTCAGCTCAGGTCTTGATCTCAGAGTTGTTAAGTTCAAGCCCTGTGTTGGGCTCCATGCTGGGTGTGAAATCTACTTAAAAAAAAAACAAAAAACAAATGCAGAATTGAGGGATATACCCCATAACTAATGAAAAAGAATTTGTGTTTTAACATGTATTACTGGTAAGTACTTCTCTTAAGTTTGAGAAACACTGTTGCAGAACAATATCCTTATACTGTTTTAAAAGCACTGGAACTTTTTCTTTTTCCAAGTGAAATCTTATATGAAACCCCTCTAGGGGCTTCTGGGTGGCTCAGTTAGTTAAGCATCTGCCTTTGGCTCAGGTCATGATCTCAGGGTCCTGAGACTGAGCCCCATGTCAGGATCTCTGTTCAGTGGAGTCTGCTTCTCCCTCTCCCCTCTGCTTCTGCTCTCTCTCTCAAATGAATAAATAAAATCTTAAAAAACAACAAAAAAGAAACCCCTCTAATATAAAATAGATAAAAAGCATTATTATTCTGGTTGATGAAAAAGGGGGAGTCCAGGGCCCCATCTGCTTAATCTCTACCTAAGTTTCCTGTCCTCTATCCCACCCTACCAGTTTGAAAACCACTCTTGAAATACACATTGAGAAGACAAGTCGGCTCTGGATCTTATCTGTAAGTTACTTTTAAAGCAGTAGCTGCAGAGGTATCAGTATAACTCAAAATACTTTCCACAAGTACCTCTCACTCCTTTAAAGTACACTAAATAAAGGCAAACATTCACACACCCAGTGGTGTATTACAAGGGACTAGGTTCATCTTGAAGTAGGGGTGATGATGGTGGCTAGCATTTATTGAGCATTTACTAATTGACAAACACTATTCTGTACGTGTTTTGCTTATCTAATCCTCACATAGTAGTCTTTAAGATAGGTGTTGTTATCGGCCCTCCCACGTTACAGATGTTAAGTAAGGTCTCTAACAGTTACATAGGCAGTGGGTAATGGAGCTCGGACTGGAACTCAAGTTAACTGGTGCCAGAGCCTCTGGCTTAACCCCTTTACTGCTTTCCACATGGAACAGAAGCTCACCACCACTAGGGAAAAGAAGGTGGTTGTTGTGTGTCAGGGAGAAGCCACGTAAGGTTCTTAATACATTCTCCATCCATTATCATCATAAAAAAAGGATAACTGGGCATTTGAAGAAATAAAGACAAATGTTTGTGTATCTCTAACATGAACGTTCCATTCTGAACCTTCTTTTCTATTTCAAAGTTGTCTAGGCTGTTCACTTCAACCCAATTTCACTTTCCCAATTTGGGGGAAAGACTCAGTATGATCCACAAACCTGAAGTCCTGATGTAACTATTTCCTGAACATGCCGCTTTCCATCTTTGGGGTATATCAGCAGCAAAAAGTAAGGCTCCTCTCAGTCTCTATTATAACCTCTCCGTTGCCCAAACAAATTGCACCAAATGAGTGAAATATGGCAGCCATCCTTCCCTTATCTAACACAAAGAGTCCTCTGGAGCAAGACCTAATCACAAGGCATACATAATCTGCCTTCACCCTATGTGTATCATTCCCTTTTATCCTATGCCATAAGCTCCAGTCACACTGAGCTAGTCTGCCCCAAATGTCTTGTACCTTCCCATCTCTGTGCCTTTTTATATCTGGCTTCCTTAGTCCGGAATGCCCTTCTCCCTGATGGTTAAAATTCTATTTAAGTTCAGTTCAAAAGTCACTATCAATGGAAACCCTTCCTCAAGTGACCCAGTTAGAAATAAATGTATCCATCTTGCTATCTTCAGCTCTGTTTATGGTTCATTCTGGGCACTGGTATCAGTGTACACCTGACAGTTGTGTGTGTGTGCGTGTGTGTGATATCCTCCACTAGATACGTTTCTTGAAGTCAAAGACCACATTTAATTTAAATTCACATCTGCCTAGCACAATGCCTTCCTCATTCTCGGCATGAAAAGAAATGAATGAAACTGAATAAATACAGTGTGGTTGTAAGCTGACACATTTCCTTCCATCATTCCTAAAGCCTAATCAAAATGCTAGTTAACACTGACCCCAATTTGCTTTTCATTCCGTGGGGCAGTTTTAGAATACCCAGCTTCCCAGTATGCTCAGAATCACAGCTCCCAAAGGTAACTGGGAGTTCTAGGAGTAGCCAGCTCATAAATGATAGAACGTCTGTTCAGGATGAATTCTATCCAAGTGAGGTACTTGCTGACTGGACAAGTTATGTAACCTAGTGTCTCAAATGTCATCATTAGCTATAGATTATCTGGATTTAATTCTGTATTATACTATTTTCATACACTGGTGCAGTACAAAATCTGTCTGGGTTTCAGTACTTAACAATCACACCACATACAGTACTAGCTGGCTGACCCTTTCCAAGTACTTTTGTATTGCATAGAAAATACTGACGCTTATTTCCTTAAACTACAGACTCAGCTGCTTGATGCAACAGGAATGAACCTCAAATGAGACAACCCAGAGATGATGTAAGTCATCTGTAGTGAGTTAAAGCTTTTTGCAACTGTCAGAATATGGTGGTAGGGGATGGGGAGGTTCCAAACTCGAGTAAAAGTGGTGTTGGTAGGAAAAGTTCTGTCTGACATCCCGCTAGACACCACCATCCCAACTGCACAAAGGCCATGTCTGCTTCCACAGTACCCCCACCAGCAAAGACCCTACAAGTGACTCAGTAAATGTAAAATAAATCCGTAACATAACATTTAGTGATCTAGCATATCCTCCCCTATCTATGGCTTTGACTTCTGCCTGTGGCACACTAAAAATTCCTGGCCCTGGAAGTTTAGCAGTCTGCTTTTTTATCCCCTATCCAGAAACAGTATTTAGATACCATGGGAAAGAATAAGACATGCCTGAATACAGAATTCTATTTGGAATAAGATCTGATATATTCACAAGAAACTTAAAGTCAGATTTTTGCCCAAGCGAAAGAGGCTATCAATCACTTCAAAAAAATACTGAGCAAATACTAAGTGCCCAGAACTAGTATTTTTCCCAAAATGGAAACCTGGTCACACAGAAGTATGTGTATTTTTACCATATTTTGGTTCTTCTGAGTCCTAGAAACAGACAAACAGATAGCCAAGGTGAAGGCACAGAACAAAAAGCCCAAAAAGGCTGTTGGATGAAAGAGATGCTGATGTGCCCCACAGTTACACAAAAGAGCTTCAATGCCCCCACATGAGTTTCTAATTTCTGCTCTATTGGAAGCTTTTCTTTCTTTCTTTCTTTTTTAATATTTTATTTATTTATTTTACAGAGAGAGAGAGAGCACAAGCAGGGGGAGCAGCAGGCAGAGGGAGAGTGAGAAGCAGGCTCCCTGCCAAGCAGGGAGCTCGAAGCGGGGCTTGATCCCAGGACCCTAGGATCATGACCCGAGCCGAAAGCAGACGCTTAGCTGACTAAGCCACCCAGGCGCCCCTACTGGAAGCTTTTCTTTCCCTCTTTGATATACAAGGTGTAAGATGTCAAGGTAAAAAAGAGAATCCTGAATAAAAAAATTTTTTTAAATCTAAAACTAACCAACCAAACAAACCCACAACACACTGAGAATGAAGAAGCAAAGCAAAGGTCAGCGTATTTTATTTTTTTAAAGAAAAGGTCAAGTGTACTCAAGGGAAAGCATCTGTACAGAAGGGTCTTTCTATAACATGATTCTTAGGTTCACATGCCAGGTCATGTTTTAAAGCTGAAACACGGCTCTAATGAATGTTTACAGTGAAAGCTTCTATTATGACAATGACTAAAAAACCCAGAATAACTCTTTGAAAAGGTAAAGAAATGTAGACCTAATCCTGCATTGCCGTAAGATCCCCAATACATTTACATTTCTTTTTTTTTTTTTTTAAGATTTTATTTATTTATTTGACAGAGAGACACAGCGAGAGAGGAACACAAACAGGGGGAGTGAGAGAGGGAAAGCAAGCTTCCCACAGAGCAGGGAGCCCAATGTGGGGCTAGATCCCAGGACCCTGGGATCATGACCTGAGCCAAAGGCAGAGGCTTAACGACTGAGCCACCCAAGCGCCCCTACATTTACATTTCAATAAATGATTAGACATGTATTAAACGCTGTGGGCATTTTAACTCCTTGCCCACAAAATAAATTTTGAGGATTAACCTCTTGAAATACAGAATGTGGTTCATTCGAGTAAAGAGTATTAAAAAAAAAAAGGACGAATGAACTTTTAGGAAATGTAATATTGAAGGAAAAAGAACAGTAAAGTGTTTAAAAAAAACCTAGACAACAGTTTCACTTCAGTTTTTCAGTAAAACATGTAAACAGCTGCAACATTTTTTTGGCTTCAGCATCCTAGATGCATGTTATCCATACAGCTAAAGAATGTTAGCAGCTGTGAAATTCAGTTTTCCCTAATTTCGAATTCCCCATAGAAAGATACAACTGTATTTAGAAGGTTTTCAGGCTGCCATGTTTGCAAAACCTACCCACATCATCCACATCCCCACAAACCTCTCCAAAAAACCTGCTGGATTAGAAAGATAGGAAGTGACCCTGGTGGGTAGGGTTTACAGCACTCATTCTGAACAAAGCTCATTAACATACTCTGAATCACTTATTTTGGTAATATTTAGGAGTGTGTAATACATAGAACAAGGAACTAAAATGTAGGACTGTATCAAATTTAAACCATCTACACTTCCCTTCAGCTCTCAGACCTAGCTATTTTTTGGTAGCTTACCCCACTTACTCTTGAACTTTCCTTTAACAGGAAGCAACTTTTAGGACTCCAAAATACACCGACATAGTCTTTGGGGAAAAAAAAGATCATCACTTCCCTTACAAAATCTTTAGCATACTGCTTTTTCTAGAATTCAGTGCAAGATCACTACTTCATCTGTACATCCCTGACTCTTCTGGACAAGGCAAGTGCACTTTATCTAAGAGGAGCCTCACTGACTGAAAGTTACTCATATTGTTTGGGCTGCTGGTATCATTTGGTTTGAACTGAACACTACAGATGCAGGCAGTTCCCTTTATTTTGGATTACTGCTGTTAGGACCTTTAACATAGGTAAAGATCTGCATCAAACACAATGGCTTAATTACTTCTCTTACAGTGATTTACAGCCACCAATAAGCATTTTTCCATCATTTAGAAATAGGTGACCTATTCCATAGGACAAAACAGAAAGTTCAGCCTGTTGACAGCATTTAAGGGGCCAAACACTGTACTAAATGCCAGACTTAGTGATTAAAGTGACCTCAAATATGTGTTATATCTCTTGCTAAAAGAAGTTGCCAGATTATTAAAAAGAGCCTGCTACCGAATTACCACATTATTGACTGAGAAATTCAGCAAGCCAAGCTTGGCTTCCAGAAACCTAAAACTTCTTCCCTACGCTAGCCTTCATTCCTTCTGTGCTGATGTGATCCCTACTCCCTTATTCCTAGATAGGGATAGTCATGGTCCAATTTCCCCTTATTTATTACCAGCTACTCCCTGGAGTAGCAGGGTTAGAATATGAAGCCTTAGCTATAAAAAGCCCATGGAAAAACATGCGAATATTTATATACTATTTACATCCAGGTGCTTTAGCCCCCGACCAGTGGCTTTTCAACTTTCTAGCACTAAACACGAACTCTGGTGGTTTGTGATGATTTGTCCTCAGTTTCACTCTCCTATTTCCATGTCCTTGACTTCCTCTCCCTAAAGTAATTAGCTCCCACTCACACAACAAGAAAGCAGAGAGAACATCAACATAGAAGTAACTGAAGAAACAGAAGGTGCCCTGCACAGTAAAACAAGTTGTATCTTTCAACATAACCTAGTGGTTCTCAACTCTGGTTGCCTATTATGATCACCTCAGGAGCTTTCAAGTCTCCTGATGCCTAGGCTGCATTCCAAAGTTATTAAATAACAATCTCTGAGGATGGGACAAGGTATCAGTATTTGTTAAAGCTCCTCCAGGAAAATGCAATATGGAGTCAAGTTGAGACCACTACATTAAGTCTGACTGAACAGCTGCTCTCTCGTTTTTTATACAGAGAACTAATTCTAAATCTTGTTTTCTATACAGTATTTCAGAGGACTTCTTAAGTATTCCTAAACTCTAATCTCCTTTAAAATTAGGGAATTTCTTCCCTAGTAAAGGAAGGAGTAGGGGACGTTCTATTTCACTGGTGTAGGGAAGGAGTTCCTTTGCATATTCTCACATCTGCCAGGAGCTTCTTCTCCCTTTATAGACAGGAAAATCACGAAGACAAGTTTTGGGTTCCCATTAAGCAGGACGGACATTAGTCACAGACATCTGATTCCTGCAAGTTAAATGTCAAGGTGTCCTAGGTCCCCAAGGTTCCTTCTCCTACCTCCAGCAGGTCTATCATCCTGGTCATCTGGGAGTAGATAAGGACCCTATGTCCTTGAGACTTGAGCCGAGTCAGGAGGACATCAAGGGCATACAGCTTTCCACTGTCAGTGATGAGGCTCTCCTTGCCTGGGGAGAAGAAAAGGGGGGGGAGGGGGAAACTGTATTTAATTGAAGCAGCAAAATCACTCACTGCAGAGCTGTATGCAGCCAAAATTACGACAACCAGGATGCTTGTCATCATGAGAGCAGGAAAGTAGAGAAGAAGGCAAAGCACTGTTCAGTCATGATCCAGTAGGGCTCTGGGAAGAAGTATCCTGAAAGAGGGAGGTGTACGCTCCCTTCCAACGGACAGTTCCCGTTCAGGTATCTGCTGCTAAGACAAATGAAAGCTTCCCTGCTCCATGTGCTTACTCAGGGGATAAGAGGTACACGTGGACATCTAAGAGTGAGGTCTATGTCATATCTGCTCTAAGTGACTTGAGAAACTTGTTTTTCCTTCTTCATCCTATCTCTAGATATCTGTTTCTGCTGGTTCTGTGGCTAAATGGTTTACATCTCCTGAAAGCATGAGAATGTAGAGAAACGAGGGCTACTCTTGCCTGTCCCTAGAGACACTTAAATACTGAGAAACGCAAATACACATATCCATTCCTGCCCCTCTGTTTAAATCCAAACCCCTTCTCCTTGATGATTTCAAACAGGTTGGCTGGTAAATGTCATTATCCTAAACTGTAATTCAATAAAGACACTAAGGTTTGTTCAGCTTCTCAGAAGGACTGACTTTGGGTTTCTGTGAAATGGAAGCTGCTTTTACTCACTAACTTGTGCTTTCTCTTTCCTCCTCCCATTAAAAAGAAAAAATAAATAAATAAATAAAAAAGAGCATTTTAGCCAGAGATCTTTACAGAGCACTTAACTCTCAAATTTTCACCTTATCCATTCAGTATCATTCATCTCCCATCACATTTCAGGAAGGAGAGTTTCCTGTTTGCAGACTGGTCCATAAACATGCCCTGAACAATCACTGCTACTAAGAGGGGGAAGAAATGAAGCTGAAGGGGCCAGGAGATTTTAAGAGTATACGTGGAAGTGGCCGTGGGGTGCAAAAAGGGAGAGACAAAGGACAGGGAGAAGACACAACTAACCACTAAAAGTAAAAAAGGGATCTATTAAAAAAACCCCACAGTCTATCCCTAGTTTCTGGGTTCGAACGCATGGTTTTTTCCCCTCAGAACTGCAGAGGCTGACTGTTGAGAGCAATCCAAGAGTTCTCAATGGATTATTTCTCTGTTCTCGCCACTATCTGCCAAGTGCACAATCATTGTATAAACTGAACGAGAACGGATGTGCTGACAGCACCATAACAAATCATCAGCCCCTCTGTTTTTGCTACAAAGCCACAAGCCCTGGATGTTTACTCCTCTGCGCTGCTGCTTGCCTCTTCCCACCTTCGGAACGCTGCCAGGCCACATCTCTCCCTCCACCACCCCCTCCCTGATGCTGGGGCACACACCTTTGTTCAGCCTCTTTGTTTGGTCCTGTTTAGATTACTGAAATGCTCTTCTTTTTGTTGATCTCCTTACCAACACAATCAAACGACTGCAGCTGGGACAGAACCAAACGCTAGGCCCTCTCCTTGGCACCAGACAAGGAGGCCTGTGTGGATTCCAAGTCTGATCAGGCGACAACGCTTTCCTAACAACTTCAACATTTCTCCTTTAATTGGATTCCCTGGGATCCCTCAATTTTGATAGCTCCTAAACATTCCCCAGAGTTTCTTCCTTTTTTCATTAAAAGCACAGTAAGGTGGAAAAAAAAAAAGAGAAGCCCATATATTTTTCAGTCATTTAGTAGAGTGGGCAAGCTAAGCTCATCGGATTTCTCCAGCAGCCTGCTTTTCTCTCCATTCACATTTACTCCCTCCACACAAGTATCTTAAAGTATGTAAATCTGTCTCGTGTCTGCATTTTGAGAAGCTTCATCTCAAAATCATGATTCAATGGTTTTCACATATTCCTGCTTCCCACATCTCCTTTCCTTTGCTAACGAGAACAAACTGATGCTAAGAGGAGGAGGCTCAGAGATGAAGATGCACAAAGAACTCTGATGCACCTGAAAGAAGCAACAGTGGTGCCCATTGTTAGCTGTTCCTGTGTATGTGGGAAGTGAAAGCAGATGGACTGGATTTCTTTGGACTACCCTGAAAGAAAAGGCCTAAGCAGAAAGAGACTGCAGCAACAGCCTTCGAATACTGAAGCAAGGAACAAGATTTCTACTTCTCCGTTAAGCACGCTGGCTCAGCACCCAGTACTTGTCCTTAAAAAGATAGGCAGAAAAAAATGGGTTTTCTTTCCCTGCACACATTGGGGTCTTTTGGGCCTGGCATCCACTACCCAATTTTTCAGGAGCTACCAAAGTTGTGCTGGACAACAGCACCACCTGTTGCTAAGCAGGGCACAGAGCCAAGAAGAGCACAATTCCCTAGAAATTAGGCTGATTGTGCCAAGTCAAACCTCTCTTTAAAACAGGATCTCAAAATGTTGTACAGACCTATCCTACTTTCTTACAATATTGTCTACGATCCTATAGTACAATCTTAAAGTATTTTCACTTAGACACAAGTTCTTACTGGCCACAGTATAAGAGTCTGCTTAGGGACAAAATGAATATATCCCATGGCAGTATAACTAGGCTAACAGATGAAATAACTCCTTTTTCCAAGGAGAGGAGACTTCTGAAAGGACTGTACATCTTTCTCCTGGTAAAACAGGAGATGTATTCAAAGGTGTGAAATCCAGGAGATTTTGGTCTTTCGGGGACTACTAATGGAACCAACCCTTCCCAAGGAAACAGAAAATGTAAAAGTATAGAGAAAAAAGAGATAAAATACAGGTTCCAGTGACCCCACAACCCCCCACCCCTCGCTGCCCTGCCCCAGCCAGTCTACAGAGCACAATGGGGTCAGTGAGGAGCAGGTTGGTTCTCACAGTAAACAGCCAGTGAGGCTGGCGCTTTTTATCGATGCGAAAAGAACTCAGACACTTCCTGCTATTTAAACAAGGTCCATTTTTCTTTCAAAGAACAGGAAAAGCCACAAGAGATTCCCACAGCGCCAGCAGTAAGCCCTCTACTCCTATACTGGGAACTTAGGAGCCAGAGTGAAGAGAGGAGAAAGAAGAAATAAGGTGTTGTCTTGCTTCTTTCAACACCTGTGCTCATCTTCTGCCTGGGATTCGATGGTTTCCAGTCCTGCTGGATTTTAGTCCTCTACTGCCACTACCAACCAGGCCTGCTTTACAACTGGGCTTTCCCCTTGTTTTCCAACAGTTACACCTTCACCCACTGCTTTCAGGTATTCGAAGTCCGCTACGAGGCCGCACACTATATGGCTCTCATAAACTCAAAATGGCATCTTCTAGTCCAAAGCACACCCACAGCTACTACCAGGCTGACCCAAAGTCCCTTGACACTTGGCAGATTCTCTCTTTTGGACGCTCAGCTCTAGTTTACTTCCATTATATCCAGTAAAGAATACAAAGTATCAGAGAATCCAGACAACCAAAACTGACATGGTAGCTCTCAACTACCACTCCAATCCGCCAGCAGGTGTAAGCAAAGAACATAAGCCTATGAACTCTGTGTTCAGTTTCCTTAAAAGTAGTCTCACTAAAGCAAAGATGAAAACCTAGTTTCCTTTCAACCCTCGACCTTGACTCTAGGAGGTCTGGGAATCTGCTAGCATTTTGGCACAAAACACAGTGTTTTTCTTCTGGTTATCATTCAGATCTCTAGTGCTCCGTGCAGGACACTGTTTATGCTACTTCAACTAGGCTTTCTGAGAGTGACGACATTCTCATTCACCCTACTGGCAATGGCACAAGACAACTGTACTCACTCGACCTGGAGCCTTTCCTACCAAGTTTATTTCTACCCCCCCCTCTTTTTTAAGGGTGGCATTCCTTTCTCAGCTGTAAGCTTGTCAAAGGAGAGTACGTAAGCACAAATCTAAAAAACATTTCTCTCTTAAGTCATAAATTACTTCAGTATTTTTACCTATAAAGTTAGTAAGGGCAAAACAGGAAACAAACCCCAAGAACTTTGAATTCCAAATATCTAAAGCCACCACATGGAGTATCTCCTCGGTTCCTCTTCCCTTGCCAGAGCGGGCAAAACGCCAAGAGAACAGAGAACTTACCTGGAATCCTGATGAAAGACCAGCCATTCTGAGGCCTGATGCTCCACAGTCCTCCAGCTGGCTCTGGGAAGAACTGGGACCGTCGATTTAGCCACTCTGCCGCCAGTTCAGGGGCCCCATTTAACAAACACTGCTTGGCTGCCAGACTCCCTCCTTCCTTCAGCACTCGCCGCTCATATTCTGCACTTCGGTCATTGCAGTAAGAATCCAATGGCACTGCGGTAACCTGCAGTGAGACAGTCACATGAGATAGCTCTTGCACACTTCCTACACTCCAACTTTGAAATCAGACAAATGTGGATAATTCTTAGGTTAGTGGTTTTAACTTCCTTGTTCTGACAAATAAGCTGCCTCTAATAACTGACTCAGTGAGCTGGTCCAAGGAAAAGGCCAACCTCTTATTAACATGAATCTGCAGCAAACTAAAGATCCAGAGAGTGCAGGAGTTTGCAGAAAAACTGGGATACCAGGTCAGGAATAATTCTATCATGGTTCTATGCATCTCTGATCCAACTTTGCCACCTCCCCTCATTGCTGGATAGTGTTTTTGGTGAAATTCTATCAGCCATACACAGAATGGGGAGATCAGAAAGGGAGCTGGAGCTACGCAGTCATTACTAAAGAACGAAAAGAGTTATTTGCCTGGTGCATTTGAAGCTATCTTTAATGCTTTTCTGCCAAAATTCCCAAGTTTATCAAGACTTCTTTCTCCTCTCCCCTGACCAGGATGCTGACTGACAAACCTAATGAAAGATACGAGAACCTTTCTTGTAGGCCATAAGCTGGGATATGGTGGAGGGGGGTGGAGAAAGCAACTGCCAGAGACTGGTGGATTCATTTCCTGGCTAGGACAGAGGCTATGCACAAATTCTTATCTCCCCACAAGGTGCAACAACACTGAAATGCTGCCCTCCTCCCCCCCATGGAATAGAAGGCTCCCGCCAATTAAGAAACGGGCTTTTTAATCCTTTAGTGATCTGGGTCTATTCCCACTCTAATAAGCATCTGTGTATTCAGATAACTGTGAAATCACCTGATTAGAAGGCTGAGTTACCTTCTGTTGAAATTTGGAGGCTGTGATTAGCTGCAAGCTCAGGCTGATAAAAATGCTAAAGTCCCATTATATGCACTAAATTGCTCAGAAAAACCCTGGAGCAAGACCAAGAAATGGGGAGAAATTGGGTATAAGGAGCAAGTGCAGAGGAATGAGAGAGATCAGAACATAGAACACTGGCCGTACCTAGTTAGCTAGTTTTATTGTTGCTATTATTTCCCAGAAGTGAGACATTTAGGAAAATATATCTTGCTATTAACTTTTCTATCTTCATGCCCAACAATCTTTAGGGCAATGGAATGGTTGTCAAGTTTTGGTATGTGTAAGAACCTTCTTGGGAGCTTATCTAAAGTGCAGATTTTTAGGGCGCCTGGGTGGCTCAGTTGGTTAAGCGACTGCCTTCGGTTCAGGTCATGATCCTGGAGTCCCGGGATCGAGTCCCGCATCGGGCTCCCTGCTCAGCAGGGAGTCTGCTTCTCCCTCTGACCCTCCTCCCTCTCATGTGCTCTCTCTCTCAAATAAATAAATAAAATCTTAAAAAAAAAAAAAATAAAGTGCAGATTTTGATCCAGAAGATCTAAGGGACAAGCGAACAGCTCTAGGCTTTTAACGAACACCACGGCCCTCAGGCCAAGCCTTAATGCTGCCTTGGGGTACATTAATAGTCAGCTAGCTGACTATGGGGCTGCAGGTGCCTCTGCTGGAGACTAGAAGATACCAAAACAATAGAAAGAGCATCATTTACTAATACCACAGCGTCCTCTACTCTGGCTTATAGATGAAGCTGAACTGAGTTGGCTAGAGAACAGTGCCATCTACAGTCCAGACACAAAACTACAGGGAGGTGTTACAGCAAGCTGGGCCCCTGCAGCTCCAAAACCCAGACAGGCTCACATATCAGTTTCACACACAGTACTAGGCGCAGGTGTTGGTAATCTCAAGTGGTCATCTTTACCCACTCCAAAAGGAGTATGTTCTCTTACTTCCAACTTATTCCTTTTTCCCACCGAAAGCTGAACATAGACAAATGAAGACAGAAATAAAAAACAGGTAGATAGGGGCGCCTGGGTGGCTCTGTCGTTAAGCACCTGCCTTTGGCTCAGGTCATGATCCCAGGATCCTGGGATCGAGCCCCACATCGGGCTCCCTGCTCAGCAGGAAGCCTGCTTCTCCCTCTCCCACTCCCTATGCTTGTGTTCCCTCTCTCGTTGTGTCTCTGTCAAATAAATAAATAAAATATTTAAAAAAGTAAAAAAAAAATTTTTTTAAAAAAAGGTGAATAAAAACTGGATCTTTCCTGCTATGGCCTGTCCTGGCAGTAACTCAGCGGCTACCTACCATCTAGGGTATGAGTCCCAGAACCTCACAATCAATGGTGGTTGTACTTTAGTGACAGTGATATAAGCAGCAGTGGTTAGACTACAGAAGTTAGACTACTATACGACCAGTTCTATACAGTATATATACTTTTGGATGAATAAAGCACATTTACTCTTTTCTAACGAGAGACTCATACTGACCAATTTTACACTCAAGCATAACGACTTTGTTTTTGCTGCTGTTGTTTATTTTGTAGAAAAGCAGAACTTATACTGGAATTATATAGACTTTGGGGGGCACCTGGGTGGCTTAGTGGGTTAAGCGTCCGACTCCTGATTTCGGCTCAGATCATGAGCCGGGTCATAAGGCTGGGTCCCACATCATGCTCTGTGCTGGGTGTGCAGCCTGCTTAAGATTCTCTTTCCCTCTCCCTCTGCCCCTCCCCCACTTGCTCTCATGCACGCACTCTAAAATAAACAAACATACATACATATATATATATATATATGTATATATGTATAAGGCCCAGATTCTCCAGATGAAAAGCCAAAAGCTAGAAACTCAGCACAAAGGAACAGGGAACACTGACACAGGGAAAATGTTTTTCCTGCCTAGAACTCACTCCTAGGCACTCTTAAGAGTTTAAAAAGAAAACAACTTTCTCCAGTTATAAACTTTCACCTATTTTCCAATTTCATTTGGCTGATATCCTTCCAAGTCCAGGATTGAAAACTAGGTAGTATGCAAGGCCCAGATCTTAGTGAAATATTTTTTATGTTTTGATAAGCTTCTTTGGCAGGAGCCCTGGATCAAGATATATGCAGAATCACAGAATGTCATGTCGTAAGTACGTAAGCAGTGAACTCATGAGGTCCAAAAAGAGGCAAACAAGTCCACTTCTAATTAAACTGTGCTTCCCAAGTCAGCTCTATCCTAGACAGCCTCCACCCATTCTTCTAACCCCAAGTGGCCTTCCTGATAGCTCAGAAGCAGGGGGAGATGAAGCATGATATACCATTCTTCCCTCCCCACAAATGGAAATGCATACTCTCTTCAGTCTCACATGAGCTAACCTCTGTTTCTTGCTTCATTAACTTCCTAAACTATAGTATCTTCAAGGGCCATCTCCTCAAGCATTTAGCGCGTCCTTCCCGAGGACGTGTATACTCCTGCTCTGGCTCTAGGAAGCGTGACCACTCCAAGCGCTTCAGTTTTTTGGTAAGATGGATTTCCAGGGTCTTAGTTTATTAACCCTGCAGAATTATTTCCTCAGCTAATGAGAAAACAGCTCCTATAATTCCTTCCTTAGTGGCACAGTTCTTCCAGAACTGACCCTAAAGTTTCCACAGCATAAGACAGGGACATTAATTTGTTTTAGCTCAAGGCTAAGGTTAGACTTCAAAGGAAGTCAGTTTTCCCCACCACAGTTGGGTTAGAAATCAATATAAAATAATCAGGGTATCTCAGGATTACTCACACTCCAGGCCTGATCTGAAAGATAAAAGCTTGCATTATGAGTGTATAAATAAATATTCAGACATATTTAAAACTCCTCTTCCTGTCCATATAACCCTGGTATAATTACTCCCATTTCAGGTTTGGCATCTGCTATGTGAAGAAACTCTACAATTACAGAGGGAGGGGCTGAGTAGGAAAGGAGGGTCCTGGGACAGAGTGCTTCAGCCAAATGATACAAAGTTTTCTCCTGTTCCCTGCCCGCCACCCCACCTTTATGCTATTCTAGCATCCTTCAAGCTAGTCACTATTTACTGTCCTTTAGGGAAACAGCAGCATCAGGTATGATAGCTTAGATTTTGGGCTCCTCAGAAAACAAGTCCCCAGCTGTACAGCTGAGGTACTGCATGTGTGTGTTGGCAGAGTGGGGTTGTTCTTCAGAGTGGCTGGCTACAGAGCTCTGAGTGGAACAAATGAAGAATTTGTATGCCTGTAAATGCAATGACAGCCCAAGGCAGCTCACTTTTTAACTGGCTCTATAAATCACTAGGGATATGAGAAGTAAAAATATCTAGACATCCCTCTCTGAAATCTAGACTTCCTCTTGTAAGGCCTATCAGTATATACATCAGATTGGGAGGGTGAGAAGGAAATGAACCACACAACTATGAAACCTGAAGACCACTTTCTATAGAAGCAGCTGACTTTAGACGTTTTCTAGAAAAGGTGCATTTCCCTGCATTGACTTAAGCTTCAAAGACCAAAAATGCTTTGGAAGAACAGGATACATAGAAAATCTAAATACTTTTGGGCGTCTGGGTGGCTCAGTCGTTAAGCGTCTGCCTTCAGCTCAGGTCATGATCCCAGGGTCCTAGGATCGAGCCCTGCATCGGGCTTCCTGCTCCGCGGGAAACCTGCTTCTCCCTCTCCCACTCCCCCTGCTTGTGTTCCCTCTCTCACTGTGTCTCTCTCTGTCAAATAAATAAAATCTTAAAAAAAAAAAAAAAAGAAAGAAAGAAAATCTAAATACTTTCTATTTAGATAGCCAATATAAATCACAGCTGACAGTGGCCTGGGAATCAAGTTCATGTAGTACAGGTCAGCAGAAAGAAGGGAAGGCAGGCAGGAGTCAACAGGACTCAGTACCACCATCATCTCATTTCCATTCATCAACTTTCTTGGGACCCCCTGCCAGATTCTGACCTTAGATAACTTAATAAAGGATGCAAGCTGATGTAAATAATGACAGAAAAATATCACTAAGGAAGATTCAAAAGGCTCCACCTTCTTTAAACAGAACTGTGAACACAGCAGACCTTCTAGAATGAGTGGAGAAAACAAGGTAAAACACAGAAGGGTGAGAACGTCGGCCTCTTCAAGAGTTTTCCTGGCTAACTGAAAGATGCTCCTTAAAGCAAAAGGAAATGAGCTGGTAAGACAGAAACTTTTTCTCTGCTCTTACCACAGAGTCTGGCGCATTTCTACCCAGCCCTCTCCCTTCACATACTTGTTCAGAGTTGTAAGAGAGCTTCTGTCTAGCTCTGATCAACGACAGGAAAGAATGGGAAAGGTAAGCAGAGTAAAAAACTGCACTGTGAGAAGGGGAGCCTTTGCGGCGATGCTGAGGGCAATCACCAGAGTGCCCTGTTTTGATAAATGGAGTGTTAGGAAGGCTCTAACAGGTGCTCAATGTTGAAACCACAACAGAAACTGCTCCCAACCTGCAAATAAAACTATGACTGTTGAATGGTGAATAGAGAGCAACAGTCACTTTTCAGAGGGAACATACCTGTGAACCACAGTCTAGGCAGGGCTGCTGAGGAAAGCATGAGAACACCAGACTAAGAAGTTTCTTGATGCTGGAGTGTTATGTTTCCTTTTGTTATCTGGAGACTGCACTGAGGCGAGAAGGCCAGATCAAATCTCTCTCCCAATCTGGCCCCCTCCTCCAAAAAACCCTCAAAAGCCTCAATGCAGGTAACAAATGGCTCCCTCTCCTTTTCAAATATTCCACTGTCCCTGACCCTGCTGTTTGGTGATAATCTACCTGACAGATGGCTTGTTCCCATGGTAGTTTAGAGCCCCTGACTGAAGGAGAGGAACTACACAGGAGAGACATGGTCAGGGAAAGAAGCCGTTCTTATCTACCATGTAACAGTTCTCAAACCAACACAATTTAAAGGGAGGAGTACTGTCTTGGGAAAGCCAGGACCACGTATGTCCTCTAAATAGTGAGAATTTATGTTTCTTAAGGTCCAAACAGCTTAAAACAGTTCTGTTTAAGAAATGGATCTCTTAAAAGAGGGTTTATTCCTTCAAGTTTCATCTATTTTGTCTCTTCCCTCCTGTGGCACTTACTCGTGGACTGGCCACACACAAAAAAGATGGCAGTTCAGTGAGCAGGCAGCAACGAAGCGAGGAGGTAGCTGATCTCCGCTGATGGATGACCTGGTCTGAGTAGCCACTCACTGCTTTACAGTGGCTGCTGAAAACCAGAGACTACAAAACAGAAACGCAAATTAGTGCCACTGGCAAGTATGTTTAATGCAAGCAAAATGGAAAAAATGTCAAATATTAAACATCTGACTTAAACACATTCTTCTTAGTGAATATTAATTCTAATAAACAATAAACCAGTATTTAGAACCAAATGTATAATACAGCCAAAGCTCATGTTAATTTTAAACCATGGTTTTATTAATATACTGTAAGCCAAGTGGCATTTCTAATTCTACCTTTTTTTGGAAGAGATACTGTTAATTGTAAATAGTTAGAACATAACTTTCATTAGACAAAACAACGTATATGTGGGGGCAAGTTTGGTTCATTGGTTACACCATGGATGCAAACTCACGTCTTAAATTAAAAACATGATGGCTAACAATATTTCCTTCTAAATTTTTCTTCAAGGCCCATTTTTTTTTTTTAGTGATTTTATTTTTAAGTAATCTCTACAACCAACATATGTGGCTCAAACTTACAACCCCGAGATCAAGAGTCTTATACTCTACTTACCGACTGAACCAGCCAGGCATAAGGCACATCTGTTTAGCATCACACATGTATATTAACAGTGTATGTATAGCTGACCGTTGAAGAACATGGGTTTGAAATGTGTGGATCCACTTATACACGTTTTTTTTTCCCAAAAATAACTCAACAATACTGTAAATGTATTTTCCTTATGATTTTATTTATTTATTTATTATTATTATTTTTTAAAGATTTTATTTATTTATTTGAGACAGAGAGAATGAGAGAGAGAGAGAGCGCACATGAGAGGGGGGAGGGTCAGAGGGAGAAGCAGGCTCCCTGCCGAGCAGGGAGCCCAATGTGGGACTCGATCCAGGGACTCCAGGATCATGACCTGAGCCGAAGGCAGTTGCTTAACCAACTGAGCCACCCAGGCGCCCTCCTTATGATTTTAGTAACATTTTCTTTAGCTTACTTTGTTGTAAGAATACAGTATATAACACATATACAAAATATGTGTTAACTGGCTGTTTATGTTATTGGTAAGGCTTCCTGTCAACAACAGGAGGCTGTTGGTAGTTAAGTTTTGGGGGAGTAAAACGTTATACGTGGATTTTTGACTGCAGAGAGGGTCAACATCCCTAACCCCTGTGTTGTTCAAGAGTCAACTGTAGTTCTAGCAAGGTTAGCTGTTTCATTTATTCAGTGACATCAATACAAGTGGTCAGGAAAAGAAAACAATATTGCTTTAGTTCTTTTATCTGACCATTTTTAAAAAAACAAATTCTTCATTTACATTACATTATCAATACATTTTAACAGACTAAAAGCTCATAGTAAAGCTTCAGTTTATAAGCTTTCACGAGAAAGATTTTTTAAAAGTATGGAATGTTGGGGCGCCTGGGTGGCTCAGTTGGTTAAGCATCTGCCTTTGGCTCAGGTCATGATCCCAGAGTCCTGGGATCAAGCCCCTCAACAGGCTTCCTGCTCAGCGGGGAGCCTGCTCCTCCCTTTCCTCCCCACTAGTGCCCTTTGTTGCTATCTCTGTCTCTCTCTCTCAAAATAAATAAATAAAATCTTTAAAAAATTTTTTTAAAAGTATGGAATGTTCTCGTAAAAGAATCTGTCAGTGGGATTATACTGTTCTTTACTGCAGATGCAATTCTTTCTTCAGTGCAATGTTAGACATTTTATCTTTGGATCTTCATTCTTGACTACTTCACTTTTTTTCTTTATTGTTTTCTCAGATAAGGCAGGTTGGTAACCTAAATAACCATACAGATGAAGATAATACATACACAAGGCAGGCAAATTTGTACATTGGTACAAGGTCAAGAAAACAAACTGCAAGATGAACAGTAACCAGGACTCTGTACAGAAGAATAGTTACAATTCCAGTACCAAAAGCTTCCAGGACCAAATCTCTTCAAGGCTTCTTTGTTCAGTAGGTATCTTTTCCCAAAGTAAATGGGCTCTTCAGGATCACACTTTGAGAGAAGCCATCTTAAGTTGTCTACCAGGATATGTGTATCATAATCTGCTTTCCAAAAACCGATCAGCATTTTCTGAATAATGGTCATGAACAAACTGAAAGGCCTGAACTGTTTCTAGGAGAGTTGGGCTGTCTCCAGTGGTTTCTAACCACACTGTATGGAAGTCTTTACAATGCTTTATTACAACATTAGGTCCACGTAGCTTTGACATGTTTGATATTTTCCTCTAGATGTGGATGTCCCTGTCATTACCCAGAAAAGAATTTTAACCTTCTGATAGTTTTTCAATAATATCTGCGTTCTCATCTTTATGTTGGCTAGCATCTGCATTGAAGTTCATCCGCCTCGATGTCCATTACCTTCTGAATGCCTAGTGTAAGGATCATTACAAAGATTATTAGACCAGGTATCACCCTGTTCTTCCAATACTAGATACTGGATAGGTAAGAACATACACTTAAAACAATCCTATCCTAATGCACAGATGAAGACAGTCAATCCTCTTGTTTTCTGCAAGCACATTTTCTATTATTGGTGTTAAGCACCCTTGCCCCTCCTAGGGGGTGGAGAGAAAAGAGTCTAGTTTACTGCTCATGTCATCGAGCTACAGTAGTAGTTCAGGACTGCTAGTTAGGGTGTCTACTGCCACTCAGGGGACTGAGGCAGCAGCAGTAGCTGACCTAAACACCTCTGAACTGCTTACTAACTAATAAAGAGCAGTAACTAAGCAATGTCTCTGCCAGGGATCTCTTAAGTATTTTAAGTATTCTCAAATGGCAAAATTCAACAAAGCCTGTTTCTTACTTCATTCCCAGAATATAAAGATAAAAGATGAAAGAATGAACATTTCCTTCAATTATTTTCTCTTCAACATTATAGTTATTAGTAAAAAAGAGTTACAACAGTCACTGTAGGGAGTCCTTTTAACACAGTATGTTATTTGTGACACCTTTCCGGAAAAAGTCTAATGATAATTCTATTCCCGGGGTGGTCATTCCCAAATAAAACATGTTCACTTGTCTTACATGAGCTAGGTTAAAATGATATTCTCACTGGAAGTCATTAAAGGCAGGGTGATTTGTAGCTTTGATTTTAGATTAAAAAAAAATTCACTAGCTCAAAATGCTCATGCACAGCCTTAGCTTTAGAGAAACCCTGACCACCTCCCCAGCATATTTTACTCAGTCTATACTTTTCTACATTATTTTCTCTTAACCTTGGTTCCATCAATTCTTCCTTAGGATAGGTGGTCCTTAATACCACATTACCCACATTCCTTTCACATAATGACATGAACTACTAGACACTGCTACCTACAAAAAAATTTAATGCTTAACACAGAAGAACACAAAGGACACCTTAAACACCACTGCATAAGATGCTTGGGTGAGCAGGTGAAGGAGGGACAGAAAAGAAGTTTCATTACTGCTTTAGTCTGTTTTGGCCTAGAACAAATTAGAAAAAAGACACAGAATGTCACACTACGGGAGACATGATTTGGT
Organism: Mirounga angustirostris; assembly: GCF_029215605.1. Lineage (NCBI taxonomy): Eukaryota > Metazoa > Chordata > Mammalia > Carnivora > Phocidae > Mirounga > Mirounga angustirostris. Next base: position 62,310,441 of record NW_026991717.1, on the reverse strand, counting down.
TATGATGTGGTCACACATCTGCTGTTCTGTTGTCCCTTCCTCATGCTCTTGAGGGTCTTCATTACCCTGTAGGCACTGGCAGCTATATGTGTCTTGCTACCAGAACGACAACATGCACATAGCAGAGAAGTTAGGCTTTTGTCTTTTGGCACTATACAAAAGTCTCAGTGGAAAATCAGTAGGGCAGGAAGATAGGCCCCACACCTGTGAACTTCTTGCCACAGTATAGCACAGAAAACACACAGATGTTTTTCCCCTCAGATATAGACTTACCCACTTAACAAGGGGCCATACTTTATTCTCCACGTCTTGTTTAAAATTAAAAGGAACATTTATGTTACCATTAGGTCTTCATTACTCAAATTAATTTTCTGCTTTTGTTCTTAAAGAATACATCAAACATAGGTATAGAGAAAAGGTCTCACTTTATTATTATTATTATTTTGCTTTTTAAGCTTTTATTTTAATTCCAGTTAGTTAACATACAGTGTTATATTAGATTCAGGTGTACAATATAGTGATTCAACATTTCCATAAATCACCCGGTGCTGTCACGACAAGTGCACTCCTCATCAACCTTCCCCCAACCCCCTTCCCCTCTGGTAACTGTCAGTTTGTTCTATAAAATTAAGAGTCTGTGAGGAAAGGTCTCACCTTAAATGAAAGGGTGTAGTGTTTATAGATCAACTGCTAGACTAAATGGATTCTATTTTCAGGTATTTTAAGTGACCAAACAAAAAGAGAGAAAATAAAGCACAGAAAAACCCTGAATACAATGGCTTCCCAGAGTTTTCCACAAGGGGCGTTGGCAGCTTTCATGATCTCAGGAAATAATAACATACATAAATACTCTAGTTGCAAATTAACATTTAGCAGATGAGCTTTTTAAAACCTCCTGTTTGGGATTCTTCATCAATAGCCAGTCAAAGCTCTCTAAGCATAAAATAGAGAACAGTGTTTAAAACTTAAACACACACCACTCTTTTCAAAAACAATTCTTTATGTTTAGATCCTTTTGCATATTTTAAATTGCAAAATCTGAACTGCCCCCAATTTTTATGACCTAGCTCACAAAAGCTGTGGAGTATGTAAAGCTTTTGACACACATGATGCCTAAGTGGCTATTACCATGACAACAGTTCCACTGAGACAGATACAGGAGATGGAATCAATGCTGGTACAGGTTTCCCTTGCTACCTGAAAGTAGAGAATTCCTCTGAAAACTTTTGTAAGCTGAAATAGCATAAAGCAAAGAAGCAATTACAATTAAACTCTATGGAAAAAATTTTGAGCATTCCCAGACCCCCCAAAATCGCTTTTCCGATACCTTAGGACACACCTTGCTAACGGATGCACAAAATAAACTGAGATACAGCACAGACGCACACAGACATGGCTGAAAGCTATGGTAGCTGGATGCTGAGTCTAGTGCCTGGGCAGGGAGCTGGGCCGTGCCGCTCTCACTGCTCTGGGGCACGGGGCTCTGTAAGGGCTCCGTGCCAAACAAATGCTGAATGCTACTTCCGCTTTTTGCCTTTTTTTGGAAAAAGCAAAAGTCCTCTTCAGATCTCTTTTGAGTAGTGAAACAGGTATGAATGTAGGTCCTTCTTAAAAGCCAAATGGCATAACCGTGAACTTTTGAAAAGAGAGGGACACCCTGTACTCTGCTTCTGCCCATCATCATAAAATCTGCTTTGCCTCCCCAAAAGATGACTACATGGTATATATCCTACAGATTCTGGATTTTCTTTATTCTTCTAAGCAAAACAAGATTAAAATATGTGTGAAACTTGTATTCTTTAACCCCTACAAAACTGTACAAGAAAGGAGCTCTGCCCAGAGCTCACAGTGGGGAAGGAGGTGTGTGAGATTGAATTTATGAAGAATTTGAACTAACTACTTTTCCTTCTTAAAATTCTCACCAGTACAGCTGGGTGGAACACAATAAAATTCAGTGGAACACAGTGAATCATGCTGGCTTTTGTTTCACAAGTATCATAAGAGAAAAAAATATCAGACAAGCATTCATGTCAAGTAAGAGAGTTTAAAAGACCCTAAACTTTGTTTAAAACACCTCTAAATGTCATCCGATCTGTATCCTTAGCCTAGTTCCTTAGTTCCTTCATGTGTATTTATCATCCCAAAGCCAGTATTATGAGAATAGTACTTCCTTGAACTCTGTAACACAGAATTCGAACCTAACATTCACTGCAGAGAACAAGGGTTTTACAGGCACCCCTGGGAAAAAAGCTTCTCACTGTCCAGATTCATTCATATCCACGGTGGGAAAGAAGGAGGTGAGGACTGGGTTAGACCGCTGGATGACTCAGTAGTATGGGATCTGAGATAGCTTACCAGGAACAAAATGACAACATGTAGCTAAGTCAACACTCATTACCTGTCTTCCCAGAGGAATAAGAACAAAGCCTTTACCTGGATCCAATGATAGGAAGCTGTATTTAGGAGACAGGCTGCTGGAACAATAATTACTACTCTTCATAAAACAAATGAAGGCACAGTGAAGAATGAAGAATTTTCTGCAATAAGAGGACAAAGCTGCATGTGGAAAAATTAATTCAAAGCTTATTTGGTAGCTTTAAAGGAATTTTATGGGGCGCCAGGGTGGCTCAGTTGTTAAGCATCTGCCTTCGGCTTAGGTCATGATCCCAGGGTGCTGGGATCGAGCCCCATGTCGGGCTCCCTGCTCAGCGGGGAGCCTGCTTCTCCCGTTCCCCCTGTTTGTATTCCCTCTCTCGCTCTCTGTCAAATAAACAAACAAAATCTTAAAAAAAAAATAAATAAATAAAGGAATTTTACTTGAAATTATTATTTGAATAGTACAAGAGAAAGAATTCTACACTTGCTTCCAATTTTAGCATTTCCCGTGGTCTTTGCTCTCAGGTCTATCCACTCAAGAATAACCCCAAGGGTGCCTGGCTGGCTCAATCAGTAGAGCATGCCACTCTTGACCTCTCAGGGTTGTGAGTTTGGGCCCTATGTAGGGGGTAGAGATTACTTAAAAAAAGGGGGGGGTGCCTGGGTGGCTCAGTCATTAAGTGTCTGCCTTCGGCTCAAGTCATGATCCCAGGATCCTGGGATCGAGCCCCACGTCAAGCTGGCTCCCTGTTCCGCGGGAAGCCTGCTTCTCCCTCTCCCACTCCCCCTGCTTATGTTCCCTCTCTGGCTGTGTCTCTCTGTCAAATAAATAAATAAAATCTTAAAAAAAAAAAAAAAAAGAATAACCCCAAACTTCATCTTTAAAAACTGATCTTGAACATGGAATCACTTGTATATTCTTCCATCAAAACTTTGTTTTTTTTTTTAAAGATTTTATTTATTTATTTATTTGAGAGAGAGAGAGAGAGAGAGAAACAGCATGAGAGGGGATAGGGTCAGAGGGAGAAGCAGGCTCCCCGCTGAGCCAGGAGCCCGACGTGGGACTCGATCCCAGGACTCCGGGATCATGACCTGAGCTGAAGGTAGTCGCTCTGAGCCACCCAGGCGCCCAAAACTTTGTTGTTTTAAAGGTTTTATTTTTTTAAGTAATCTCTACACTCAATGTGGGCTCAAACTCACAATGTCAAGAGTGGCACGCTCCACTGGCTGAGCCAGCCAGGTGCCCCACTTCCATTAAAACTTTGAAACAAAATTTGTATTTACTTTGCATAGTAAAATAAGCCTATTCCACTTTTTAGGACCACAAAAGAAAGCAAAGCAAAGAGCTGGAGAAATAGCATCTCTTTATAAATAATCAAGGTTACCTAATCAGAATTAAGTTGGCAAATCAAATGAACATGCAAGATACAGAATACAACACAGACTGCAATGAAAAAAATTTTGCTTACAAGGACTTAGAGCTTATGAGCAATGAATTCCTGCTGAAGATGAAAGCCAGACATTTTCCTGTATTTAATGTCCTCCCCAGCTGAAGTTTGTTGTGGCTAATAAAATTGTGAAGAAGATGAGTGACAGAGTGTAGGGAGAGATACCAACATCCTTTAATCAATTTAAGAACATTTATGATGTCACAGTCAGAACCCATCAATAGCCTAGGCCAAAATCTCAGAACTAGGAATACCACAACAAACTTTATAATGAAATAACTAATTTAAAGGTATCAGCCCAGCAGTTAAGAGGCTCTGGTCATTTTAAGATACGTTCACAAATTCTTTGGTAACTTTCTCTTCAAAAGGCAGAACCTAGTTCCTTCCCCTCTCCTAGCATGACTCCCGAAACTAGATCATAAAAGGCACTGTGCCTCTTCCTTGCTTGCCCCCCACCCCCCATCACTTATCCTGGGGGAAAGCCAGCTGCCATGTCATGATACTCAAGCAGCCCCATGGGAAAGTCCACATAGCAAGGAACTGAGGCCTCCAGCCAATAGCCTGCATCAACTTCCTAGGCATGTAAGCAAGCTAGTTTGGAAGTAGATCCTATGGCTCTAGTCAATCTTTCAAATAACTGTAACCTTAGCTGACGGGAACTTTGTAAGATTTTCTGAGCTAGAACCACCTACCTAAGTTGCTCCCAAGTTCCTGATCAACAGAAACTGCAGGGCTAAAATAACTGACATACAATATAATCAATGAGTGACCAAACAAGTTACCAATCCCACATTTCTTAAACTCCAAGGGAATGTTAGAACTCTTCACAAAATTCTATTTTAAATACTGATGTTGTAATTTTAGGCTGGGGGACATTCCCTCAGATGAGAATACACACCAAGTTCCAAAGGGAAAACCAACACAAATACAAAGCACCACTATTAAGTCATTCAGGAAACATTTACTTTTTTGTGCACAAGACCGCAAAGACAAGAGGGACTATATAAAATGTCCAAACACCTGAACTGTGTTCTCACTTGGGGAAGAAAAAGGAATGATAAAAAAATAAAAATAAAAAATAAAACGACAGAACTGCTTAGTAACACTTCTTCTTTTTTTTAAAAAAGATTTTATTTATTTATTTGACAGAGAGAGAGACAGTGAGAGAGGGAACACAAGCAGGGGGAGTGGGAGAGGGAGAAGCAGGCTTCCCGCGGAGCAGGGAGCCCGATGCGGGGCTCTATCCCAGGACCCTGGGATCATGACTGAGCCGAAAGCAGAGGCTTAATGACTGAGTCACCCAGGCTCTTTCTTTTTTCATGTTAAGCTTAGTTTCAGAGCTTCTAGAAATAGTGAAACTTTCTCTGTGGAAGAGAGTACCTTTCCATTAATTAATTTCCATTAATACCGTTCTACCAGTATTCACTGGAGTTTTCTACCATATAAAAAAAAAGGGTAGTTAACCACTTTGCAATCCCACCAATTCTCTCTCTTGCATGTTCAATTTCCTTCTTCGTGGGCTTTTTCCATTTTAGTCTTCAAATCTGAGTCTCCTCTCCCCTACAAATTCAACTTTGACTTAAACCCAGTGTCCCTCCTTAAATACCTCCCTATTCTTCTTTTTAACTGTCACACTTCATTTAATACTTCATGTGCTCTCCACACTTTCTTATAATTTTTTTTTTTAAAAGATTTTATTTATTTATTTGACAGAGAGAGAGATAGCGAGAGCAGGAACAGAAGCAGGGGGAGTGGGAGAGGGAGAAGCAGGCTTCCCGTGGAGCAGGGAGCCCGATGTGGGACTCGATCCCAGGACCCTGGGACCATGACCTGAGTCGAAGGCAGACGCTTAACGACTGAGCCACCCAGGCGCCTGCTCTCCCCACTTTCTAACCAGAATCTCTCTCCCTGTAAATCCCTGCATCTGGGCCTTCTGTGTTCTATCTACACTCACAACAACAAAAGCTACTAATCTCGTCCCTGTGTATTTGCTTTAAACTTAATATAGAATTTATCATTCTCTTGGATCTTCTCTTGAACTCTGGGTTTTGGAAGTGATTCCTTCACTGACAATGCTCATCCATATCAAATCAATCAAGAGTCCCTTGACCCTTTCTTTAAGATTTATTTATTTATTGGGGGGGCGGGCAGGCAGAGGAAGAGGAAGAGAGAGTCTTAAGTAGACTCTGCATGGGGCTTGATCTCATGACCCAGATATGACAAGCAGAAATCAAGAGTCGGGGGCTTAACCAACTGTGCCACCCAAGAGCCCCATTGACCCTTTCTCTATAATCGTTCAGTTACTACCATTTCTGTTGAGTCCTTAGTACTTGATACTTGCAACCTTGTTTAACAGACTCCTTAATATGGACCCCTGGTGTCTCATCTTTCATGACACCACACTCTGAGATTAATCTTCATCAAATACCAATAACCGAGATCCCCACTGGTGTGCTCAGTGATCTGAGTGATTAAATGGCCTTCGTGAAACTGGCTATCAGATTACTCCTTCCAATGGCTTGACAGTAGCCGCCAAAAGTTTGTTTCCCCAAGACTACAACTATAGCATCTATGTAATAACACAAGCCAAAAAGAGGCTGAAACTCCTGGTTTAATATCTAAACCCCAACAGACTGGCATTTAAAGACTCCTACAACTTACCTTAGTAGCCCTTTCTTTTGTTTAGCTCCAGTGTTTGACTTGGAATATCCTTCCTCCTACCCAGATCCCTATCACTTGAAGTTCAACTTAAACAACACCATTTTAGGCACCTGGGTGGCTCAGTCGGTTAGGTATCTGCCTTTGGCTCGGGTCATGATCTCAGGGTCCTGGGATCAAGCCCCACGTCGGGCTCCCTGCTCAGCTGGGAGTCTGCTTCTCCCTCTCCTTCTAATAAATAAATAAAATCTTTAAAAAAAATAAAATAACACCATTTCTATAACAACTTCTTTGTCCATTTCAATCTAAGGTGATTTCCCATTCTGAACTTTACCACTAATCATCCACTACCAATCTGGCAATTAATCATGTCTTCTTTCAATTTTTGAGTCATTTTTGTTTTTAAAGTCTTTCTAAGAGGCGCCTGGGTGGTTCAGTTGGCTAAGCGTCTAGCTCTTGGTATTGGCTCAGGTCATGATGTCAAGGCCGTGGGACTGAGCCCTGTGTCTGGCTCCACACTCAGCTGGGAGTCTGCTCAAGATTCTCTCTCTCTCTCTCTCTCTGCACCCCCCCCTGTGCTCTCCTTCTCTCAAATAAATAAATAGATATTTAAAAAAAAAAAAAAACGAAGTCTTTTTAAGTTTGTGTGTTTTTACTACATGCATGAATGATTTTTCAAACCAGAAAGCAGGGACCATGACTGTTAACACACCTTGCCCACAGCAGACACTGCTGACTAACAGGTTGGTAAACAACATTAATTACATATGCTCTCTGTGGGAGTAGACTGACATTGAGAGGAGGTGATTCTAAAGGTAGTCTGACCAGCAGAAAAAAGGAGCATCAGAGAACCCCTGATCATTAAGCCAATACCAAATTCTACCACCAGAGATTCATTCAATCAATAAATCAGTTCTTCTGACATATAGAATGATGCACCCATTCACTCCAATTGGCCTTGGTCCTGAACAATTAAAAACAGCATGAAGAGGGCACCTGGGTGGCTCAGTTGGTTAAGCGACTGCCTTCAGCTCAGGTCATGATCCTGGAGTCCCGGGATCGAGTCCCACATCAGGCTCCCTGCTCGGTGGGGAGCCTGCTTCTCCCTCTGACCCTCTCCCATCTCGTGCTCTCTCTCAAATAAATAAATAAAATCTTAAAAAAAAAAAAAAAAAAAAACCAGCATGAAGAAAGAGAGAAGGGTGTGTGAAGAAAAAGGAGTACTTCCCCCAGTAAATACTGGGTCCTCCCCTCTATCACCATTCCTTACTCAATTAGGCTTCTTTTACTATCCAGACTAGTGGTCTACAAAGTAAGCTTCATATGCAAGATTCACAAGGTAAATAATATTAACATGTTAGGCTAAGTGTATCATTTTAAAGAAAATAATACACAGGTATAGTCAAAATGGATTAAACATATTTTAGTAATGGGGACATAACCAAAAAATTGAGGGACCAGTGGCCTATATATCTACAATGTTGAAGAGTTTAAAATAAGATTTATGAGCTGATTCTAAAATTTACATAAGAATGCAAAGAGCTAAGAACAGCCAAGGCAATACTGAAGGAAGATGAAGCTAGAAAATCTGTGCTACCAGTGATCAAGACTTATTATGAAGCTATAGTTCATACAGGGTGGTACTAGTTCAAGGATAGACAAATGGACCAATGTAACAGAAAAGAGCCCAGAAACAGACCCATACACGTACAGCTACCTATTTGGCAAAAGTGATGCTGAGGGCAGTAAGGATGGTCTTTTCGATAAACGGAGCTGGGTAAAATCTCTATCTATATGCAAAAAAAAAAGACAATCCTTAAAAAACAGACTAAAAAACCACCACAATTCCCTGTAGATTGGAATATGAAAGGTAAATAAAAAAAAAACTTATGGAGAAAAATATAGAGGATTACCTTCATGACCTTTGTATGTAGGCAAAGATTTCTTCAACAGGACACAAAAATGCTAACTATTTAACAAAAGACACCACTGAGAATGCAAAAGTAAGCTACAGAGTAGAAGATAATCTGCAATACATAAGGACTACAAATCACTACGAAAACACAGACAGCCTCATAGAAAAATAAGCAGTATCTTGAATAAGAATTCATAAAGGTTATCCAAATGGCTAATAAGCATTAGGAAAGGTATTCAATATCATTAGTCATAAGAGAAATGTAATTTAAAGCCACACAGAAAGGCTACTAAAATGAACAAATAATACAACATTCTGGCAAGGATGTGGACCAACCAGAACCTCTCATATGCTGTTAATGAGAGTGAAAACACTGGTGCAACTGCTTGAATTTTCACTAAAAGATCTGTACGGTAATACAACAGTAGTATTTGTAACAAGAGAAACTAGGAATCACCCAAATATTTGCCCACAGTAACTCTTGGGAAGGCAAGGCAGTGGAGAGGAAAAGTGAATGGAAGTGGACGTAAGGGACTTCTGGAGTAGAGTTCCAGTAGTGTTTGTGAAGTAACTCAGCTGTATGTACACTTACGATTTGTGTACTTTCCTATATGCATGTTAATATCTCTAGAAGGACAGCCAACACAACAAAAGAGAAGATATAAAAAGTTTTATATGCTATACTTATTATTTCTCTCTAATCTACTTGGCTTGTTGTGTACTAAAGCAAAGCAAATGCTCATTTTTTCAGAATCAAGTTAGCTGCTTCTTAGAATCATGAGTTCAAATAGTTGCTAATTAATTCTCTTAGAAAAAAAAATTTTTTTAACTTCCCTAATAACTTCGTTAGGGTACTGGTTATCACTCACGAATTTTCTTCCTACTCCCACAATCTTTAAAGATGGACTCCACATTTATGTCAGTCCTTTTCTAATCTTTCAAGGCTTTTCGCATCCTTCCTAAGTTTGTAATTCACCATTTGAATTACAGCAAATATCTCAAGTTATACTGTCAGGACATTTACTGAAAATAGTAAGCATACTTAGTTATAAGTCTATTTCCTGTGAAAACAAAAAACTCTGATTCCACAGTAGTAGGGTTCCTATTTAAACAAAGTGGTCTTCCACAGGATTTGTAAATTATATTAACAATGCCAGAACTGCTTTTTTAGACCTCAAAAACAGCAAACAAGTCTTATCAGTAATGATAGGCACAAAGCAAACATAATGAATTTATCCCACACATAAGAGCCCAAGACCTTATATTTAAAACCAATTGAAAAACATCAGCACAACAGATAATTATTACATTGAACTCTTAGCACTGTTAACTAATAATATTTGACGTTTTCTTTTTAAAAAAGACTCATTTTTGTCAATTTTTTTTTAAATGAAAAACTGGCAGGATCAGAGTAGACTATGAAATTTCAAAGTGTGGTTTTGATGTCTGTATGTATGCTAAAATTATCATGCGTTTTAAGTTTTAACTTTTATATTCTTAACTAATGAGTTTTGGAAATCTTTTTTTTTTTTTTAAAGATTTTATTTATTTATTTGATTTTTTTTTTTAAAGATTTTATTTATTTATTTGAGACAGAGAGAATGAGAAAGAGAGAGCACATGAGAGGGGGGAGGGTCAGAGGGAGAAGCAGACCCCCCGCTGAGCAGGGAGCACGATGTGGGACTATCCAGGGACTCCAGGATCATGACCTGAGCCGAAGGCAGTCGCTTAACCAACTGAGCCACCCAGGCGCCCTGGAAATCTGTTCTAAAAGATTAGGTGTCCAAAATTTCATTCTCTACTCTTCTTTGCATAACAGACAAAACCAATGTTCTCTAGATAAATTAGATAAGTGTTTCTTGACTAAGAAAAACTCAGTTCAGAGAAACCAGTGTGAGAAATAGGACAGTAGTGGTGACAGGCACCTTCTAACAAAGCCATTCTTGGGGGGATAGTTCCCATAATAAACTACTTTGCTCAAGTTTGGATCAGCTGGGTTCTTTCAAAATTAATTATCTTTATTTATACAATCTTTGAATACCAGGGATATAACAGGTAGATACCAGAATATACTAAGACAGAGATGGACCTTGACTACTAACTAGAAGTCAGGGTAACTACACAGTGAAATGTGCATTCAGCTCTCTGAGCAATTTCTGAAAGTGAGACTCTTCCTTAAGTTCCAAATGTCAGTTTCGTTCTTTTGACTATTAAAAAGAATGATCGAGAATCTTCTACATGGTGACTCTATTTATCTAGTCCTCTGACTATCCTAATATTATGAGGTCATATAATGCTGTATTTTTCAAACTGATTAGTGAGGGTCATGAAATCATTTTTTAGTAGGTTCTAACTAACATTAAGAAAAAAAAGAACTAAAAAAAAATCAGAGTACATTGTACATGAAGGTTAAGTATAGTCTTGTGAATATTTTGTTATAAAAATTTATGTATGTATATGTAGTATTTCGTGTATCTACATACTTAACAGGTGGTGATAAAAAAATATTCTTAAAAAAATATTCTTGAGTTATGGTCACACTTCAAAAGCCACAGATATAATGGGCTTTATTATACTTTTATTAATTGTTACATACGAGGTCTCAACAAAATAATTCTTTATTCAGAAGTTAGGTCAATCTTTAAGACTAGATATCATATAAAGACCATTCTGCTTAGTTGAAAGCAACAATTTCTTATAACAGATTAATAAACTCTGGCAAAATACACTGCCTGGTTGATATTTTAATATATACATGTTGGAGGTAAGGATGATGAGACCAAAAGCAGAGCAGTGTTTCTACATACACAGAATTAGCTTTCAGCTACCCCTGACCTACTGGTTGTGTACGTGGTAAGCCCCTATGAGAGCAAATGTCCATTCACAACATGAAATAAAATTAAAGAGGAAATGAAAGTGAATCTAACTTCAATTAGATAACCTTACAGATTTCACTACCAACTTCCCATAAGGCACATGACCCACATCTGAATTTCTCAGGAAATTCATTAATTGATACAAGGACCTCACTGAACAGATACAATGAATATACTACTGTATTTTCAGAAAGCAGAAGAATACAAATAAGGGAAAGAGGATCTCTGAGTGTTAAGAAAGTTGCAGGTATCTACATAAGAAGGCATAATAAACCCTTAGGAGAACGGTGCTTCCTGTACCAAAGTAAAACTAGCAACAACTTGGGGCGCCTGGGTGGCTCAGATGGTTAAGCGTCTGCCTTTGGCTCAGGTCATGATCCCAGGGTCCTGGGATCGAGCCCCGCATCGGGCTCCCTGCTCGGCGGGGAACTTGCTTCTCCCTCTCCCTCTACTGTTCCCCCTGCTTGTGCTCTCTTGCTCTCTCTATCAAATAAATAAATAAAATCTTTAAAACAAAACAAAACAAAACAAACTAGCAACAACTTCTAACTATAGTAATATAAATTACCAAATGTAGGTGGACCAGTCTATAGGAAGTTAAGCAACTCTTGACCAGTTACAGCAATATTTCACCAGATGGAAGTCACCCCATCACCACTGACTACATTATTCCAACAGGACTGGAACCTAATTCTATTCTCCTTTTTGCATTACCGATCTTCTCTCCAGAGTCCAAAAAAGCACATGGAGCAATGTTTGAGAAACCAATTTGGAAAACAGGAGGAAGTCATATGAGTTCTTCAGTGTACAGGGGACAAATACCAGATCCCACCAAAGAATATCCAGCATTCAATAGCAATTAACTGTAAGACTAATGACCCACTAAATTTTTTAAAGGACACAAGGAAAATGCCCTGCCTTCTTAACTTTTAATTTTCTTGAAGGACCGTAACATGTAAATATACAAATCTCTTTTCAAAACTCTCCAGTGTTACCATTTCAATCTGAATAAAATCTAAATCCTTGCAAGACCTGATGATGTCCTTATGATCTGGACCTACATCTACAACGTTATTTCCTGTCACTTTCTCTCTTACCTACTCTATAATGGCCAGAACAATTATATGAAAAAGTGTTCAACATCATTATTTTTCATGGAAATGCAATTTAAAATTGAGATAAAGCGGTAACACTACAAATGCAACAAAATGGACTGACAATATCAGGTATAGGCAAGGATGATGAACAGCAGCAAACTTCTCACATTTTGAGTAGGAGTATAAATTTCTAAAACCATTTTGGAAAAAGGCTTGGAAGGGGCTACTAAATCTAAACATACATATACCTGATGATACAGCAATCTCATTCCTAGATATAAACCCCAAAGAAATTAGTGCTTACATTTACCAAAAGACATGTACAAGAATATGCAATGCACTTTTATTTACAATAGCCCTCAAATGGAAGCAACCTAAATATCCACCAACAGTAGCACAGGTTAATAAATTGTGGTCTATTCAGACAATGGAATACTTCATAGTATTACAAAAGAATGCTACAATGCAACATGGATGAATCTCACAGACATAATATTGAGGGAAAGAAGCTGGACACAAAAGTGCACATACTGGATAATTCCATTTACATTAAGGTCAAAACCAGGCAAAAATAATCTGTGGTGATGGAATAGTTGTTTTGTTGGTTTGTTCTGAAATGGAGGTATTAAATGGGAAGATGCATGAGGGAGACTTCTAGGTGCTGGAAATGTTCTATACCTTAATCTAGGTATAATCTAGTAGTTATGTAAGTGTATCCACATGGATAATTTCGAAGAGTTGTACATTTAAATTCCATGTAATTTACAGTAAAATTATATACAAAATACATATTAAATATACACACATGCACAAACACGCCCCCATACACATACAAAATGTCTATGAAGTGATAGTGAGTTATAACTCAGTACACTGCTCCCACTCCTCTAGGAACTTGTGGCTCCATGAGGCCATCACTGACTTTATTATGACTTTATTATTACTTTTACTGACGCAAAGAGAAGGGAAGTGAGTACTACATCACGGATAGCTGATGGTGAAGTAAGTGCTTACCTTTAACAAAGGGCAGCTGCAAAGGTTGGGAAAGGAGAGTGGAAAATTAACCCCAAGAAGGAAATCCTTGTTTCTCAGATATCTCTGCTGGCTCTCCCCTTCTGGCTCTCCCCAGGAGCGCAGCTGATGGAGCCTGTAGGAGGCTTTCAGAGACAGGAAAAGAGCTAACCATCTGAAACAGACCACAGCAGACATGCTTATTCAGTGCTCCATGGAGGTTTGAGGGTAGTTCAGAGCAGTGAGGAACCTTGTCTTTCATTCATGTGTCTCTTTTGTACATCTTGAGCATTTTAGAAACAGTTCTTTCCTACTTTCAGATAAAGCCATTTCACACTTCTCTTCTATAAATTGTCTTTGGCATGACTTGGTTTGCTACTATGAAAACTAAAATCCTCCATAAAGCTCCACTCAGTGTTAAAGAATATCTAACTCTATCACAAAAATTCTATTATAAAAACATCCTCATATTAGGGAGACAGCCTTTTCTAACAAGGTCACTGTTTATTACATAAATACAAAATAATAACATAAGTGAAAACCATTATTCCAAAGGAAAAGAACACAGAAGTAAGTTTCCCAGAATAGTTAAGGCAGGCTATGCTGCAATCACTACCAAGTAAAGGACTCACTAGCCACACTCTGCCTGCAGAAGCAAATACAACATAGGAGACTAACTAGAAATTAAGGAGACTTAAAGACCTTCTGGTAGCATTTGGGGGTTGAGCCTAAATAATTTTTACTTAAGGTATATCATGAAGCATCATGCAATTATTAAATGATCAAAAGAAAATTATGATTCCCTTATAAAAATTTTTACTCTTAACGAGAAAAAAATAAGAGGCTTGCTAAGATAATACAATATTAAGTATTTAGTTTCACAGTTCAAACTCTCTCTCTGTTTATTCCCAACTGCTCTCTCATCAAATTAAGCAAACTTCTCACCTGGCCAAAAGTCCCTGAAGCATGAGGTTTGCCATTTCTACTGGAGATACATCAATAAAGCGAAGGAAGGAGAAACAGCTTTCTTCATTAACACCTGGAATATCAAAGGACAAAGTTAAACCCAACACTAAGCCAAGAGATAATAGTCAACTAAAGCTACTAAACTGCTGTCTTTTTATTTAAGAATGAAAAGATATCTAAAGGTTTCAACCCAGCCACTATGATGGAAGTCAGGGTGTCATATTTTTGTACTACAGTTGCAAGTGGGAGAGGCAGACCTATGAGATATGGCATACATGGACCAGAGGGGAGTTGGCGCATCAGCTGCCTTTGGGCTTTTTGGATCCTTGGCTAATCACCTTTCTCTTTTTATCACGGAAGGAAAAAGAAAAGTATAAAGTTAGAAGATTCTGAAACTTTGCCTAATACCAGGGACAATGCTCAAAGGTAAGCTGCTCCTTTCCCTTAGACTAAGGATGAAGGAACTAAGTCACATTAATGAAAGTCCAGCATTGTCTCTGTCAAGTTTCAAGGGTGTAAGAAACTCTTAAGAGGCAGGTATAAAATAAAGATGGAAGGTCAATGTAATAGTTGTTAATTGCTTCCTGTTATAGCCACAAATCATAGCATCTATAGATGAAGACAACTAATTTACTTAAAGCTTATCAAGACTTATTTAGATCCAGCATGCAGGCAAAACCACTGCTAGTTGAGTATCAGTCATTCAGCAAAACAAAGACCATTCTGGTAAACCCTGGCATAATTTCTTTCCCAAAAATCAAAACACCTACCTTTTCTGTGAAAGAGAGACTGCTGGATATAGTCTGGTGCAAATGGAGAAAGAAGAACCCTTAACCACCTGTAAAATCAGTAAATAAAATAAAATAAATCCAAATATAAAAATATTGGGAACTAGATTAGAGGTCCAAAACTAAAAAGAATCTTTTAGATTTCAAACTGTTTTCTACTTTAAAGAGGTCTGTTGCCTTATTACCAGGCAAAAATCATGGCATAAATGTCAGACAGTACTAAGTAATTAATATAGATATAAGAAAGTAATACAAGTTCAAAGTGGTCTCATTTCATTTCAGAGAATCACAATTCAAAGCTCTAAGTTACCATATACCATATGAAACAAACAGCACTATAGCTCTGGTCTGTTTCCCCCTGCCCATCTAGTTGAGTAATAGTCTGGAGCTATCACAGACTATATTTTTAAAAATATTTATTTATTTATTTTAGAGAGAGAGAGAGAGAGAGAGAGAGAGAGAGAGAGTGGGAGCAGGGGCAGGGGGAAAGGGAGAGGGAGAGAATCTCCAGCAAACTCCTAGCTGAGCGGGGAGCCCGACATGGGGTTTGATCCCATGACCCTGCGATCATGACCTGATCTGAGATCAGGAGTCGGACACATAATCGACTGAACCACCCAGGTGCCCCACAGACAAAGAAGTCTTAAAATTAAACCCAAGGGGTGCCTGGGTGGCTCAGTCATTAAGTGACTGCCTTCGGCTCAGGTCATGATCCCAGGGTCCTGGGATCGAGCCTCACATCGGGTTCCCTGCTCCGTGGGAAGCCTGCTTCTCCCTCTCCTACTCCCTCCGCTTGTGTTTCCTCTCTCGCTGTGTCTCTCTCTGTCAAATAAATAAAATCTTAAAAAAAAAAAAAATTAAACCCAAGAAATGTGTCTCAACTTCAGTTTCATTAGGCTAAATATTGTTGATGATTATTTTGGTAATGCTGCTTATATTATTTCTCTACAGAAAGAACTTTCTAAATCCATGATTCTCAAATGTTGATGTACACAAGAATCCTTTGGGAGCTTGTTAAAAAAAATCCAGGAGCCAGGGATAGCCTCATTCCCAAGTGTAGAATGGACCTACACACATTTTCTGAATGGAACTGGTCTCTAGCGTATTATATTAACAACCACTTCACCTTTAACCAAATCTGTCACTGCTGATTCTGGCAGGAAGGTAAATTTGATTAATCTGAAATCCAATCAGTTCTCCCACAAGTGCTATTGCAAGTATAAAATAAGCCACCGCAAAACAATTTCAGTACTAGAGCAGAGACATATGATGATCTCTCTTGGTACAAGTACACATTTGCACACACGTGCACATTTCTCAATCAGAAAAGCAACCAGAAGTGGCTAGAGCTATTAAGGTCATCCAATTAAACCCTGATACTGCACAGATTCCTACCACAACGTTCCCCAATAAATAGGTGTCCACCTTATACTTAAATACCTCATTGTTGGGGAACTCAAACACTCTCCACTAAACCCCAAAATCACTAAGCCACAAAACCCCAAATTACAAAAACACCCTAGAGTGAACAGATATTAATATGTGCTCACCTGTCACGTGAATGGTTGAAGACCCTGATCTGTCCATGACGGTAGATAAACTTTGAAATCTGGTATGGCTTTAAGGAAATATGAAATGGAGACCAAGTTTCTTGTCGTTCAAATAACTCTGGGTGATTACACACCTAAGAGGAAGGAAAATGACAAGACACCACTGTCATGTGCAGACATCACTCTCAGAAATCATGGGGAATCCCAAACCCTGAATGTTTGCTTTTGTGAATATATACTTTCTCATTTCCTCTCTTTTTAATAAATAGCCTTTATCTGACCTAGGTTAGAGCCTTCTTCTTGAAATGGGTTAATGAGACAACTCCAAGGCAGCTGACCTAAAATCTTACCTTCCTAAACTGCATGACCAGATTCATGAGGCTGCTGGTGGTGGTCTGTGCTTGCTGGGTAGAGCCCATAGAAGACTGCAATAAATCCTCAATAGAAATTTTGTTCTTTAGTGCCTGATACAGAAGCTTCTGTCGGCTGGTCAGCTGGCAATACATGAGAATCTCAATCTAAAAATCAATAAGGATATTTATATTTTGAAAACCAGTTTCTAAGAGAAATCAGTATCAGCCTAAGAAACACATGCAAGCCAGATTATGACTGAACAGACAATATACCTATCTCTAGAAACTCAGTATCTCTATAAGCCTGGGATGTGGCTGATTATCCAGAAAAATATTCTTTTCTTGACACTCTTCCCTGTCACTCACTTTACATGCTGTCCCTGAGAAATCTCTTCCATTTTCAATAGCACCAACTGCTATCCATTGCAGTGACTTGCAAAAATATTTTCCCTACCATTCCCAGCCCCATATTTTTTCTTTTCTTTTTTTTTTAAGATTTTATTTATTTATATTCATGAGAGACAGAAAGAGGCAGAGGGGGAAGCAGGCTCCATGCTGAGCAGGGAGCCTGACATGGGGCTCGATCCCAGGACCCTGGGATCATGACCTGAGCCGAAGGCAGTCGCTTAACGACTGAGCCACCTAGGCGCCCCTTTTCTTTTTTTTTTTTTTAAAGATTTTATTTATTGCGGCGCCTAGGTGGCTCAGTCGTTAAGCGACTGCCTTCGGCTCAGGTCATGATCCCAGGGTCCTGGGATAGAGCCCCGCATTGGGCTCCCTGCTCCGCGGGAAGCCTGCTTCTCCCTCTCCCACTCCCACTGCTTGTGTTCCCTCTCTCGCTGTGTCTCTCTCTGTCAAATAAATAAATAAAATCTTAAAAAAAAAAAAAAAGATTTTATTTATTTCCCAGCCCCATATTTTCAACTACCCACTATAATGGTACCAGAGAGTCAGTGGGGGAAAAAAAAAATCTTTTCTATAATTTACTAAATTGATTAACGGCATTACCATTCACTCAGTTACCCAAAAAGAAATTTCAACCAGCTCTGATTTTTCTTTCTTTCTCATGCCCATGTTCTATCACTTCCTAAGTCCCGCAAATCCACCTGGAAATTAACCTCTAATTATCATCCTTTCTGACCACTCTCATTGTCTTACTGCAGACTCTCATCATACCTAATCTAGAAGGCTACTATCTGAGGGGGTAAGGGGGAGTGTCTTCCTGCCTACAGTCTTTACTGGTTCTAAGAAACTTTCCATACAAGTCTTATAAGGTGATTCCAACTGCTGAAAAACCTTCAATGTACATTTATTGCCTATATTAACATACTAAAAATTCTCTGGTGGGCAGAGAAGGTTTCCCATACTCTAACCAACCCTACTGTCCCAGTCTCCTCATCACCATGTCCTCCTATATACCCTAGCAACAATGCTCTGAGTAATGTTTGCTAAACATGCTGCATATTTGAATGTTGCTCTACCTTTGTTCACCTTGCTCTTGTTGCCTAGCATCTGCTTCCTTACATATTTTCCTAGTAGATGCCAATTCATTATTCCAGACCTAGCTCACATGTCATCTCTGCTTTGATGCCTTCTCTAACCTTCCCTAACAGAACTACTCCCTTATCTGTGTTCCCATTATACTTCACATAGACAATCACTATCTCTCTTATGATACAATATTAGTTAGTTATGTATTCATCTCCCTTGGAAATCTGAATGGAACCTGGACACTGTATCTTTATATACCAATGGCTAGCAAGCAATTAGAGTTTAATAAAGAAATATATTATTTAAAAATAGATTAGAAACAATACTGATGTTTAAGAAATCTTAAGGAAAATACTATGCACAGTGATTAAACCATACTACATCCTCTGATCACCTCCATACTCACGACCAAATAACAGAAATTATGACACTGCTATCATTTTTTAAGCCCTTTCTGATATAAAAGGATTCACTGTTTTATAAAGTATTTTCCTTCTATCAGGTGTATCTGTGCAACACTGCTATCTAGTTATAATCAGCCAGTTTCACAAAATAGTCATCAAGATTTCTTTAAAAATAAATAAAACAAAGGTACAAAGGTACTTTTCACTTTAAAGGTGTACATCCCCACCACAATCTTTCAAGGAGAGTTACTAATTTCAAAATAATCTAACCTTTTGGCAGTGATAGAGCAGAACCACCTGATATTATTATCAAGAACACTGAAAGATGACTTTTAGGTAGAGAGTAGAATTGTGAGAAATAGGTGGAATCTATGGAAGATGGGGGAAAACTCTGAAGAACTGGGAGGAAAAAAGGAAGAAAGGAGAATATGGAGAGGATTCACAAGAGATAAGAAAAAAAAAACAATGGGGGGGGCGCCTGGGTGGCTCAGTCGTTAAGCGTCTGCCTTCGGCTCAGGTCATGATCCCAGGGTCCTGGGATCGAGACCCGCTTCGAGCTCCCTGCTCCACGGGAAGCCTGCTTCTCCCTCTCCCATTCCCCCTGCTTGTATTCCCTCTTTCGCTGTGTCTCTGTCAAATAAATAAATAAAATCTTAAAAAAAAAAAAAAAAAAAAAGGAAAAAAAACAACAGAAGTCTGGTAAGAATAAAAAAAAAAGATATTTATAAACCAAAAAAAATTTTTAATTTAAGATTTTATTTTTAAGTAATCTCTATGCCAAAGGGTGGGGCTTGAACTCACAACCCCAAGATCTAGCGTTGTACGCTCCACTGACTGAGCCAGCCAGGTACCCCAACAAACCAAAATTATTGGCTTAGTATGAGGAAAAAATATTAAAACCCGAAGCACATTAAACTTCTAAATCTAATTCTTAGTTTACAGAAATACAGGAGACCACAGAACATGTTAGACAATACCACAATGATGCAGTTAGCAAAATCCTACATGTGGGAAACTCTACAGGACAAATAACTCAGTTTCTTCAACAAGGGAAAAAAGTAGGGAGGGACTAAAAGATTTATTAAGACACATATCACCCAAATGCTATGTGTGGGCCTTGCTTGGATTCTGATTTCAAAATCTTTAATTCTTTTTTTTTTTAAAGATTTTATTTATTTGACAGAAAGAGACACAGTGAGAGAGGGAACACAAGCAGGGGGAGAGGGAGAGGGAGAAGCAGGCTTCCTGCGGAGCAGGGAGCCGGATATGAGGCTTGATGCCAGGACCCCGGGATCACGACCCGAGCCAAAGGCAGATGCTTAACGAGTGAGCCACCCAGGCGCCCCAAAAATCTTTAATTCTTTAACAGAGAAAGAGAGAGGCAGGGAACAGAAGTTGGAGGGAGAGTGAGGGAAGAGAGAGAAACACAAAGACAAATGGGGATAGCTGAGCAATGACTGGATATGTGATAGTATAATGGGATTATTGTCTCTTTTAGCAGAAGTAATAATATATGGTTATATATTTTTTTAAAAAACTAAATTTTTAAAAAGACTAAATCCTTAAAAAAAAGACTAAATATTTTAGAGATACAGATGAAAATATTTGTAAATGAAATAAAAGACATCTGGGACATGCTTCATAATAATCTAGAGGGATGGGGATGGAAATGAGTTAATCACTATTGAAGCTGTATGGTGGTTACAAGAGGATTCATTATACTATTTTTCTACTTTTGTAATGTCTCCAATTCACCATAATAAAAAGCATAAAACAAAAAGAAGAAAAAATATTACCTGTCTTGGTTGTTTGACTCATTTTAAGTCTTCTTGGATCCACTCAAGTTTAATGGTCTTCTCTCAAACTAATCACCCTTCAACTAAACATTTACCAAGTAATTTTTTTTTTATCCTGGAACCCTAAGGTGGTGTCTATTAAGGCTTAAACTAATGAAGTCTTCTTTCCTTACCTTGTCAGACAATTCATTTTCTACATCTTTCTTGATTCTCCTCAGCATAAATGGCTTCAAGATCATGTGTAATCGAGAGAGTTGATCTGAAATGCCAGGAGGCCCCCCCAACAAATAATACATTATATTGACTTAACACAAACAAAAGAAATATCATGATCATCTCTCACTAAACTGTTCTTACACCTTTTGGCTTAGTGAACCTCTGAAAGAAGACTAAAACTTAATCTTTTTGTTAAGTAGGAAACCAAGGAGTCTGAATTTTCATAGCACCCGCCTATAGTCTATAGGGCAAATGCATTTTTCTATCATTTACTCAGACCAACAAGGACCCCTTTATTATTATTAGAATTCACTGTTAGAGTGTTCTAAGATCACTTTATCAATAACAGAGTTCTCATATAGGTGAATGAAGCTATCTGGGCCTCCCAGTGTTCCTCCAAAATCATATTTCTAAGTATGTCAGCAAATTAACAAATTGTAATATAAGAAATTACTTTAGAACTTTTCTAATAGGTGGTAGATGTCAGTTATGTCAATGTAATAAACACCTTGCAACTCTTATATTATTCAACAAGGTCAAAAGTATTGATAAATAATGCCTTAAACTTATGAGTAAGAAAAAGTATTGATAAATAAGTTTTAAAATATTCACAGTAGAAACAAATCCTAATATAGGAAGAAAATAACAAAAATAACCCCTCTCATATTTGTTTTTATCACAGGATAAAAACCTTACCTCATTCCATAAGGAATATAATTCTGATAGGAATTTTTCAGAATCTACATGGAAAATGAGGATTCTATAAGCCAAAATGTGGTACGTTTTGAACTCTGCCTGTTCTACCTTGATTAAATAGGCAACAGTACAGCACTATCACCTGTATGAATCCTTTTGGCTCTTTTAAACATGAACAAAGCATATAATTACTTTATAAGAGAAAAAACTCCCCCCCCGCCCCCTGCAGATCCTTCTATGAATACTGGAAGAAAAATTCTTTACATAGAAGAAAATATTCAATTATGTAGTTGCCTACACTGATAGGTAGAAAGAAAGAGTTCATAAAAGCACTCACTCTCATCAATGGCAGATTTGTTTTCGGCATGGCTCTCAATGTCCTTGGAAAACCATTCATTAAATTCCTCATGTGAATCAAATAATGTTGGCATAATGAAATGTAGCAGAGCCCAGAGCTGGAATCAGAAGAAATGTGAAATAATTGTAGGAAAACAAAATGACAGTGTGTGAGGATATGATGAGGGTTTGGAGAGCGAAAGTTGCAGGTGTGTGTGAGTCTGTGTCTAGGAACAGCTGTAAGTGTGGGCAAGAGGGTGAAAAAGAATGAGTGTGTAAGCACATGCCTCATCAACCAACCCTTATTTTCTAAGATCTTAGAGGAAAATGAGATTATTTTTCAATTAATTTCAAACTGAAAGTACAAGTCCTGCTCATATTGCAATGGGATAGTTTTAAAGATCTTATATATTTAAAAAACCCACTTCACAACCGAACACAATCTGAAGTAGCATAACTTGCTAATAATAACTCTTAATCGGGGGTCAGGAAATTATGGCCTACGATGCCAAGGCTGGTCTGCCAGCTACTTTTATAAATAAAGTTTTAGTGGGATATAGCTACACCTATTCCTTTATGTATCGTCTATGGCTGCTTTCACATTAGAATGCCAAGGTTGAGCAGCTGCAATAGCAACTATATGGCCTGTAAAGTCTAAAATATTGACTATCTAAAAAAAATTACTATCTGGCTCTTTATAGAAAGTTTTCTGACCCCTGTTCTAGATGATCAATTATCTTTTCTAAATAAGGAATTTTAGCTCCTCTCAGTGCCAAAGATTATTACCTTTTCATTCTATCATAAAAACATCCCTGCATTAGATGGGTAGCATTTCTAATGTGGTCACTATTTATTCCATAAATACAAAGGAATACATTCATTTATTTGCCTATGCCAGAGAATAAGAAAATAGGAATGATGCTCAAAAAACCCATTTAGGGCAAGCTATGGTCAAATTCTTCCTTTTATGTGGGGATTATAATTTGTACAGAGCAGTAATGTTCCAGGTGGGCATGGGAAAGAGTTCTATTCTGTGCCAGAACCATTCTGTTTAATGCAGACATAAAACCGAAGCCTTTACTAATGCCTACCTCTGCCATGGTGTTCTGAATTGGGGTCCCAGTTAGCAAAAGCCGATTCCGACACTGGAACTGCAAGAGAATCTTCCAACGAACACTGTTCAGTAAAATGAATTACAAATTCCAAGTTAGCAGTAAATATTTCTTCACCCTACTAAGACCCTGTATTTCTAAAAATGCTTTCCAAAAAAATTCCAAACACCCAGAATCAAGTACTCCACCATGTACACATTGAAAAATATTATTCAACAAAGCCGAGGACAGAAAATGACTCCTATATACTAAAAACATGGTATTAGGATTTAGAAAAAACAGCCCTCAAATGGGCAGAGTAGGATCCTTTCTGGCTTAACAAAGTGCTCTATTACCTTTGGTCAGTTTTGTTGACACAAGCTTTTTAATTATAAGGTATTTATCTGTAGTAGAAAGCTTTATAATTCTTAATCTCTGTGCTTCCAGTGTGAGTTTAGAGAGATCAATGGAGAAAGGGGATAGGTGTCAGAAGAAAATGCAAAATCAGTATATTGCTCCCAGCAGTAAGCTTGTCCTACTTCAAAAGAGTATAATATGAAGTAATGTCCGTCAGAGGACAGAATGTACTATCCATCTTGTCAGTTAAAATGGAACTCTAAGAAAGTCTTATGGGCTCACCAAGAGTTAATAAAAATGCATTCAATGCAACATTTAATACCACTCAGTAACCCTTTAACATCAAGCAATGACTTACTATTCAGTTTGTCACTTTGAAGGTAATACAATATTTTAAACATGTAACTTCCAATAAAAAGATCTTGGGGCTCTAATAACCAATCAGGGACTAGGACAACCTGATAAAACAGACAGAACCTACAATGTATATAATGTAATATTCCACTTCCTACTAAGACCTCCTGTTCAAAATAATCCCTGAATCAAAGGGCAGACAAGCCTTCTCCCACAAAAATGTTCCTTGAAGAACAAAGATCTATTAAGATGCAATAAATATTGAGTAGAGAAACAGAAGTTAAGAAAATCCCTTGTACTCTAAACATTAATATATTTGTATTCCATATAAAATGCAAAAGGGAATTTTTGCCTTCTGTTCAGATACATGGTATATGCAGAGACCATATCATGCCATGTTTGGAAACCTCTCTGATCTTTATTCATCTGTGTGTATACATATATCATAAGTCTATATCCTATATCTATATATCTATACAGTCTTAGTTTACAGAGTTTGGTGTCTATTAATCATGTTACCTGGAACTACTCTTGAGTGCCTGAGCCTCATCCAATACCATGTACTGCCACTTGACACGCTGGAAATACTTTACATCCTGCACCACTAGCTGGTAGCTGGTGATAACCACATGGAAGGGGGCATCCTGAGTGTAGAGGGTCTTCTGTAAATATAAGAAGGGAAGAATGGAAATAGATACCTAATAATTCATAAGATAATGAGGAATGGATTTTATTTTCTAAAGCTAAGAAGTTTAACATAGTCCTACTAAAGATGTGCTTCTCCCACGTCATAGATGTGCAGTGAATTAAACCATAACTGTTTTTAAAGTACTCACCTTAATTACAGATCATGTTAAACATCAGTCTTCAGCTTATTTAAGAGTTCTTACTTAATCCTGGACTTTTAAGTCCAACTGATGGTCTATAATGGGAAAAGTGTTATAGAAGGAAAAAAGTGCACTTGTCTAGTGTCTAGAAATATATGTAAGATTTTATACACCAGAAGTAACTCAAATAAAATGGAGAAATGATTGCATATTAATGTGTGTGTATATACACGGGCATATGTGTATATGCAATAAACTGAAAGTTACCTGACTCCAGAACCTTCTGATAACTTTTCTATCATGAGGATTTCCCCAATATGGTAGCACCTGGAAAAAGGACCATCATACAGATTATTTCCTACTTGTAATCTTAAAAGTATCATCACAAATGTTATTCAGAATGATTTTAAAAGAACCTGAAGAATGAATATAGGAATTCTTCTGTCACTGCCACTAGTATTCTTCCTGCTGATTGAATTAAAACACACATAGAGGGGTGCCTGGGTGGCTCAGTCATTAAGCGTCTGCCTTCAGCTCAAGTCATGACCCCAGGGTCCTGGGATCGAGCCCCACATTGGGCTCCCTGCTCCGTGGAAAGCCTGCTTCTCCCTCTCCCACTCCCTCTACTTGTGTTCCCTCTCTCACTGTGTCTCTGTCAAATAAATAAATTAAAAAAAAAAAAAAAACCCACAGAAAACATTTATGAGAAGGCATCAGAAAGCTACCATGGCAGAGGAGAATTACAGAGTCAAGATCCAGAAAAGAAAGTCCGTCCAGAAAGTAAAGCCTGACACCTGGTACATGTCTTTCCTAAAGGTGTTGATCTTTCCCAAAAGTTCTAGCTGAAAAACTAAGAAATTGAACAGAGTATTTTTTTTTTTAAGATTTTATTTATTTATTTGACAGAAACACAGTGAGAGAGGGAACACAAGCAGGGGAAGTGGGAGAAGGAGAAGCAGGCTTCCCGCCGAGCAGGGAGCCCGATGTGGGGCTCGATCCCAGGACCCTGGGATCATGACCTGAGCCCAAGGCAGACGCTTAACAACTGCACCACCCAGGTGTTCACCGCCCCCACCCCCCTGCCTTTTTTTTAAGAGATCCAGGGCCTACAGAACAAAAACTGGAGTTCAAGGCGAAGGATTATGATAACCACCCACTGGGAATCACAGGATACATGCCCACAGGCAATAAAGGTCAACTACACATAGATGCGCCTTAACAAGTACTGAATCCCAGCTTTGAATCATCTCAATTCCTGACAGGATTAAAGTGGGGACTTTGAATTATTAGTGCACCCCCCAACCCCGCCCCACCAAATTACTACAGGCCAAAAACAAAACAAAACAAACACCACCAACCCAGAACACATATAAATCCTCTCTGGAAGAAGAAAACAGAGTCCACAATTATCTCTAGAATTTTTCCTATATAATGTCTGGTATACAATAAAAACACAAATAAACAAAACCAACAAAAAACCCTCAGACATATGGAAAGACTAGACCCCATGACTGAAGACTAACAGGAAAAACAGATATAGGAAATAAATCCAGAGGAGACTCAGATGATAAAAATATCAGAAACAGACTTTTTTTTTTAAATTTTTTTTTAAAGATTTTATTTATTTATTTGACAGAGGGAGACAGCGAGAGAGGGAACACAAGCAGGGGGAGTGGGAGAGGGAGAAGCAGGCCTCCCACCGAGCAGGGAGCCTGATGTGGGGCTCGATCCCAGGACCCTGGGATCATGACCCGAGCCGAAGGCAGACGCTTAACCGACTGAGCCAACCAGGCGCCCCCCGAAACAGACTTTTTAAGAAGATGCTAATTTGTTCCTGAAATTAAAAGATAAGCTTGGGAATTTCAGTGGTGTACTAGAAACTATAAAGTACCAAAGGGAGTTCTTTAGAACTGAAAATACAAAAACTAAAACTGAGAATTCAATCATGGGTTTAATGACAGATTAGATGCAGCTTAGAGAAAAGCAGTAAAACATGGGGCATCTGGGTGGCTCAGTCGTTAACAGTCTGCCTTCAGCTCAGGTCATGATCCTAGGGTTCTGGGATCAAGCCCCACATGAGGCTCCCTGCTCAGCAGGAGGCCTGCTTCTCCCTCTTTCTCTCCCCCTGCTGTGTTTCCTCTCTTGCTATCTCTCTCTGTGTTAAATAAATAAAAATTTTAAAATCTTAAAAAAAAAAAAAAAGAAAGAGAAGAAAAATTTAAAAGAAAATTAGTGAAACAGATGATAGGTCAAAAGGAAATATTTAGATGAAACAAAAGAATGTAAAATTCAGCACTTCTTCTGTGCATCTCTAGGTGTCATTTTCTTTCAAAGTGCTTCCTGGATCTGTAGCTCGATGTTTTTTGTTGTTTTGAAAAATCTCACTCACAGTGAAGTATAAATATACAGGAAGAAATGAAGATCAATGAAAACAGTGAATAGGTAATATTAATGTATGTAAATAAATTTAAAATGTATAGATAATAATAACGCTCTGTGGGGCTTAGAAGAGAAAATATATACAAAAAC
Organism: Mirounga angustirostris; assembly: GCF_029215605.1. Taxonomy (NCBI): domain Eukaryota; kingdom Metazoa; phylum Chordata; class Mammalia; order Carnivora; family Phocidae; genus Mirounga; species Mirounga angustirostris. The sequence continues at coordinate 62,283,306 of NW_026991717.1, read as the reverse complement.
AACAGCAAGTCTCTCTCTCTCAAATAAATAAATAAAATCTTTAAAACAACAGCAGCAGCAGCACGTAAGTCTTCAGAAGATGAATGTAGTTAAAGTATACTGGCACCTGGGTGGCTCAACTAGTTAAGAGTCCAACTCTGATTTGGGCTCAAGTCATGATCTCAGGGCTGTGGAGCCTGCTTAGGATTCTCTCTCTCCCTCTTCCTCTGCCTCCACCCCATCCCACTCACGGGCTCTCTCTACACTCTAAGAAAAAAAAGAAGCATACTAAAGCCTTTGTATGAAAGCAGTAACAGTATTAATTTATATTATACTTTTTAAAAAGTCAAGGATGCATGTTCCTTGACTCTTGGGTATTCTCCTGGGTATCTACTAAAGAATAAAATGAATATATAATTAGCAAGCTAAGAAGGAATGAAAAAGAGTAGTAAAATCTAATCAATCCACAGGACACAAGAAAGGACAAAAAGGAAAGTTACAGAAGTAGAAGGAAAGAAGTAGAAAACAAACAGCAAGGCAGATTTAAAATCCATGTTATCAATAACTACATTAAAAATCAGCATAATTATGGGGCGCCTGGGTGGCTCAGTTGGTTGAGCATCTGCCTTCGGCTCAGGTCATGATCCCAGCGTCCTGGGATCCGAGCCCCCCACGAGGCTCCCTGCTCATCGGGGAGCCTGCTTCTCCCTCTCTCTCTGCCTGCCTGCCCACTTGTGATCTCTTTCGGTCAAATAAATAAAGTCTTTAAAAAATAAAAATAAATAGAATTACAAACAAAGGCAAGAAAAAACCTTAAATGTAAACAGAATGGTTAAACGTAAAAGAAAAAGATACCACATAAAAACCAGAAGAAAGCTAGTCTATTTAATGCCAGAGAAAACAGGCATTAGGCAAAAAGCCTTAATGAGAGGAATTTCATAATAAAAGGTTTATCAGGAAGGTAAAAATAACTGTAAAATTGTATACAACTCACAGCCTCAAAATATAAAGCAAAATGGACAGAAGAAAACAGAAATGGATAAATCCTTAATTGCGGTAATTTTTAAAAATTTTTATTTATTTACTTGAGAGAGAGACAGAGAGTGCACAAGCAGGGGGAGGGGCAGAGGCAGGGGCAGAGGGACAAGCAGATTGAGATCATGACCCCAGCCAAAGCCAGACGCTTAACGGAATGAGCCACCCAGGCACCCCTGTGGTAAATTTTAACATACTTCTTTCAATTAGTATTTGGACAGGCAGACAAAAAAATCAGTAAAGATACAGAGGAGCTGAAATACACCTGACCTAATCAACATATATACAACGCTGCACTCAACAACTGCATAATACCTAATATCTGCAAAGAGATACAAGACATTTATATGGTGGACCATAAAAGAAAAGTTCAAAAAATTTCAAAGGATTAAAATCATAAAAAGCCTGTTTTCCTATCACAGTAGATTTAAGCTGTAAATTAGTAACAAGATACCTAGAAAATCATCCTCTGGAAATTAAGAACTACACTAATTTATTTAAGTAGGCCCCACACCAATGTGGGGCTTGAACTCACAACGTAGAGATCAAGAGTCACATAGTCTACCGACTGAGCCAGCCAGGCGCCTCAAGAACCACTCTTTTTTTTTTTTATTAAAGATTTTATTTATTCACTTGACAGAGAGCGCGGGTGCGCACAAGCAAGGGGAGGGGCAGGCAGACAGAGAAGCAGGCTCCCCGCTGAGCAGGCACCCCAAGAACCACTCTTAAATAAGCCATGAATCAAACAGAAGCTTGAAATAGAAGCTAGAAATTATTTTGAATTAAAGAATAATGCAAATGTGGCACATCAAACCTTTGGATGGCTATAGTCATGCGTAGAAAGCAATTAATACCCTTAAATACACTTGCTGGAAAAAGCTGAAAATCAACAATCTAAGCTCCATCCTGAGATGTTAGAAAAAGAAAAAGTGCACAAAAAGTAGATAATAATAACAAAAGACAGAGCAGAAATGAATGAAATAGAAAACACATAAAATAGCCAATTTCAGGAATGAAAATGGAACATTAACTATAGAAAAAATATAAACCATATTTCTTGGGAAAAAAGAGGAAGTCAGAGACACTGGTCATACTAGAATCATAAAACAACTGTTACTCAGATACCTGCCAAATAACATGAACTTTCAGATGTTATCATCATAGATCTAAATATCTTTTGAATGCACACTAACTATCAATCTAAGCAGAGTCTACATTTAACTACGTTCTGCAGGGAAGTGAACACATTTCTGACAATCTAAAGGAGTAACGGCAATAGGAACAATAAATCAATAGAGCAGAGGTCATCAAACCTTTTCTGTAAACAAGCAAATGATAAATATTTTCAGCTTTGCAGGCAATATGATCTCTGTCACAACTACTCAACTCAGCTGTTGTAGTGAGAATGCAACCATAAATAACACTTAAACAGAAGAGTGTGGTTGTCTTTCAACATATATGCATTTAAATTTCATATACCATTTGTTGTATTACTTTTTAAATCAACAGTTTAAAAACATGAAAACTATTTTTAGTTTGCAAGCTGTACAAAAAAACAGGTGGCAGATTCCTCAATGAGTTAAATACAGAATGACTTAGCAATTCTATTCCGAAGTATATACGAAAAGAATGGAAATGAAAACAGGACGGGTGTTCAAATGATAACCTGTACATGAAATGAATGTTCGTTAACAGTACTATTAACAATAGCCAAAAGGTGGAAACACCCCAAATACCATTGAGAGATAAATGGATAAACAAAATATAGCGTGTCCAGATAATTAAATATTATTCAGTCATAAAAAGGAATGACATGCTGACATGCTGAAACATGAAAACGTTATGCTATGTGAAAAGTCATACATAAAAGGCCGCCTATTATATGATTCCAGTTAGATGAAATACCCAGAATAAGCGAATCCAGAGAAGTAGACTTGTGGTAGCCAGGGGCTGGAGGGAAAGGGATTGAGTAAGAAGCGACTGCTTAATGGGGAAGAGGTTTCTGTTTGGGATGATGAAAAAATTCTGCAACCAGACAGCATCAATCATTGCACCACACTGGAAATGTACTTACTACTAGTAAATTATACACTTTAAATGTGACATTTTAGACATTTTTTGTATGTGTGTGGGTTTTTTTATTTTTATTTTTTAAAAGTAATCTCTACACCCAATGTGGGGCTTGAACTCAGGACCCTGAAATCTAGTTGGATGCTCTACTGACTGAGCCAGCCAGGTGCTTTCCCTATGTACGTGTATTTTATTACAATTTAAACAAAACAGGACAAATGAACATGGCAACTGGAATATGCCCACAGGCCATTTTTACTGACCCCCTAGAATAACAAAAGTAAGCTCAACATACAAATGAGCACTCAGTTCCAGGCACGGGCACAAAATCAAAGGAGAGGTATCAATGACATAAACAGTACTACATTGCCATCTAATGGTCAGTGAAGTTAATACCGAAAACTCAAGTGGCTCGGTGGAAAATTTTAAGACTTAATTTTTCAACTTCCTAATTGCTCAACATGTACTGGAAACGAAAGCAAAAATGAATGAATGAATGAATGAATGAATGAATGAATGAGAAAAAATATGGCAGCTCCATATTCCAACTGGCAAAGAATTCTAGAGAAAATATTCAACAAATTGCCTTAGAATCTCATCTTAGAAATTTAAAAATGAGTCTGTAAAGTTAAAAGCTATACACTTAATGTGCCTTGTAAACCATTTCTAAATCTACAATTCAGCCACATGGTGGGGCCACAGCCACAAAGGTATCCCAAAATGGAATATCTCAGATGTGTCCTTATTCCTTACAAAACATAAGCAAGAAAACATCTGACTCCACCTCCACCCTATCCTGTGCCCTTTAAACTGCATGGAACCCATGTATTATGGAGACCCCAAATCAGGAAGACCATAACAATAACTCGATATAGAATCTCCCTAAAATCCTCCTCACCGTGCAACTTCAACATCATTATATTACCTTAGGGACAGAACACATATTTAACTGATTTCACCATTTTTACTTGCAATATAATAAATCCTACCCATTCTTTTTTACATCCCAATAACTTTCCACAATTAAACCCTATTTAATAAATCTTACCCACATCCTACCCAACCTAGTGCAACATACTTCCCTGTCCTCAATCTCACTTCTTTTCCTCTGTATTAGTTAAAATCAACTTTCTTATTATCTACCTTAGACATAATCTGGACTAGGACTAAAGATCTGACTTTAGAGTATCATGAAAATGAATTATTTATGAATATGGGGGGGACAACAATGCCATAAATTACGTGATATGTGCCGTGATGATACGATTTGCCAAAATCTCTGGTAAGCCAATAACGTAGGTATTTTCTACTATGGCAGTTTGACCAAGAGTATCAATCCATGTGGCTAATGCAGCAAATCATTCAAATTGGACTTTGGCTTTCTCACTTATGAAACGTAAGGATGTAATATGCTCTCTTATTGCTCCCATCAGTAACTTTTTCTATTTTTTTTTTTAAGATTTTATGTATTTATTTGAGAGAAAGAGAGAGAGAGAGAACACAAACAGGGGGAGTAGCAGAGGGAATAGCAGAGGGAGAGGAAGAAGGCTCCCTGCTAAGCAGGGAGCCTGACACGGGGCTCAATCCCAAGACCCCAGGATCATGACCTGAGCCGAAAGCAGATGTTTAACCAATTGAGTCATCCAGGCACCCAGTAACTTTTTTTTTTTTTAATTAAAAGGTTTTGTTTATTTATTTGTCAGAGAGAGCACAAGCAAGGGGAGCAGCAGGCAGAGGGAGAAGCAGGCTCCCTGCTGAGCAAGGAGTCCAATGTGGGACTCGATCCCAGGACCCTGGGATCATGACCTGAGCCGAAGGCAGAGCTTAACCAACTGAGCCACCCAGGCCTCCCCCCAGTAACTTTTTTTTAAAAGATAAATATTTATTTTAGCGAGAGACCATGCACGTGGACGAGAGAGAGAGAGAGAGAGAGAGAAAGCGTGTGCACGTGCAGAGGGAGGGGTGAAGGGAGAGGGAGAATCTCAAGCACACTCCTTGCTGAGCATGGAGCCCAGGACCCTGAGATTATGACCCGAGCCAAAATCAAGAGCTGGACGCCTAACTGACTGAGCCACCCAAGCACCCCACCCATCAGTAACTTTTAAAGGGAATGTAATTCAAGTATCTTGGGGAAAATGCAAGAAATTCAAAACTCTTAGAGCAACTGAATAAGGCAGGCGGCAAAAGAAAAATCAGGAAGTTTATTTTAAAGAGCAACAAAAATTTTTGTTGGATTGATTTTTACCTTAAATTTAGGAACAAATCTAGTAAATTCCTGGTGCCAATTGTTAAGTGTAGAAGCAGGTGAAATTATTAAGAAAGGTCCCCAGATGTTCTCTCGCTGAAAGACAAAAACTGGGTCAGCTAACTGAAGGAAAACTGAAGATATTTAGTTCAAAATTATAATCAATGATGAGCGCAGTTTAAGAATAAATAATACATTATAATAAGAGAAATGGTGCCTAGCTCCCACATCTCCATACTCAGTAATAATATCCTATGTTAATAATAACACAGGCAAGGAATTTGCTCAGAAAAACCTTGAGACAAAATACCAAGCAATTACTCCCACCCCCACCACCTATAGGTCCTAATTTCTATCATTCACAAAGCACTTAAAATATCCTGACTTTAGTATTGCTTTCCCTTATACAAGATGATCATAACGATTTTGGAGCTTTTGCTTTTTTCAAAATGCTTCTACATATATTTTCTCATTTAATTCTCACAGAATTCCTACAAAGTAGATATTATCCCCACTCTGCAGAAGTAGAAACTAACCCTCAGAGAATTAAAGTGAAGTCAGAGCAAAAGAGATCAGATGAATTGCCCAAGTTTACATTGCTTATAGTCAACATAGAGTTCAGATGTGAACCTGGGTCTTCTGGTCTAACTAACTACAATGTCTTTGCCACAGTATGAATGGCTCTGGACAGGGGACGGGGCAATATGTCAAACCACACATTCTCAGTAACTATCCTAGTCTCGCAAACCAAAATGCTTCATCACACTGTGTCACGCTGTAATGATCTTGAAGGCAAGGAGTTAAGTCCTACTATCCTCATATGCTCCAAAGCCCAGCACAGTGCTAGATAATGGCTGATTCTCACCCCAGAATCTAGAGTGCGAAACATAGAAAGACTGCATCTACCCACCTCAGCCAAATGGGCCAGGAGGGCAATACTCTGCACTGTTTTACCAAGGCCCATTTCATCTGCAAGAATGCCATTAATGCCCTGGAAAAAAAAAATACACATAGTCAATAACCTCTCACATTCCATCACACAGGATTCAACCTACTGTCCCAAAGAACTAATCAAACTGTCAAGACTTATTTAAACAAAAGTGACTAGAAATACCATTTCAGCACTATTACCCACTGCTGCAATGATTCCTTTTGCCAACTCCATGGCTACAACTATGAATCATGGTATCTGAGGCTAGTTTCTCAGCAAATTTAATCCAGGCAAAAAACCAATCATGTTTACCAAGACCCCCCTATGTACGTGATACAAATATTCTCCAATAAAATTTCAGGTTAAAAATATAAAAACATCTTTCTGACTCTTGTCAGACGATAAAGCATTTCGAAGAGATGAAATTTAAAACATTGTCTTGTGCTCATTTCATAATGATTTTAGGAAAACACATAACGAAAGAGAGTGGGTATGGCATAGTTCTAAAATTCACCTGTTCATAGAGATTTGCCAACCAATTCATGCCTTTCAGCTGATAGCCTTTTAATTTGCCATTAAAAATTGTAGGCTGTGGAATATCTTCCCCAGCCCGGATAGATGGGTTTGCCAGGCTGTAACTCTCCCCAAACCCAGTGCCAGACTTGTTTGCTGCCCGAAGGGCAGCTGCTCGACTTTCTTTCGCATCTTCATCAAATGACCTTGTCTGGAAAATAAAAACATTAGAAGAAAAGTATGAGGTAAAAAATGAAATTCAAATAAAGCTCATAATGACAGTGTATCTACTTTGTGGTAACTGGAACAAAATTTCTGATAATATTATGTAATGTATTATGTATAAAGCACAATATATGAGGGGCGCCTGGGTGGCTCAGTTGGTTAAGCGGCTGCCTTGAGCTAGGTCATGATCTCAGGGTCCTGGGATTGAGCTCTGCCCTGCACTCCCTGCTCAGCCAGGAGCCTGTTCCTCCCTCTGCCTCTCCTCCTGCTCATGTTCTCTCTCTCTCTCAAATAAAAAACAAAACAAACCCCACAATATATGAAATATATGAAATATTACTAATATTTAAAACTTAATTTAACGATTATATTAAGAATATGCTTTTGATGAGCACACATATTACATGATTATAAACCATATTACATGACTACTTGCTTCATCAAGGAATGTGTTAAAAATCTGATATAAAATTTGTTTGGCTGGGGTTGGTGGGGAGAAGGTCAAGTTTATCCTGACTTGGATGCTGTTACATGGGGTTCCTATGCAGTATATTCTTTACTTACTTTACTTTACTTAATCTAACTGCAGTTTTCTTCTGATTTCATGAAATATCACTATATCAAGAATTAGCAAATTATTACTAAGGTGAAAAAAAGGTCCTAACATAGCACTATTCTTAAGGCAATGATATAGCTCTCTTAACAAGCATCACTGTGGTCTTTTCCACTAAACAACCATGATGCATTTCACACTATATTGCCCATGATTACTCAAGACGACAAAAAAAAACAGGTCAACTGTCCTAGCTTCAATCAACACACTCCTAAAGCTTAGACAAGTGAATGCTCATTTTCCACCCTTTCTCCATTATGCCTACTGTTCTAAATAGAGCCACAGCCTGCACCCAACACAGTCACATATATACACATCTGCCAATGCTTTTAATTGAAAAATGAGTAAGACTAAAGGAAGACCACCCAAGTGAAAGGTTGTAGGGTATTTCCGGAGCCCCTTACAGTTTCTTTTCATTTTAAGACTCACCCGAGCTTGATGAATATGATAAGCATTTTCAGCATTCTTCAGGGCCTGAGCTTTGAAATGGTTACTATCTGAAAAGGAAAACTTGGAGATTACCACACGTCATTAACTGATCTCCTTCAAAGATGCAATTCACACCAACATTGTCAATCCCTAAGTCCCCCAATTTACTCATCCCTAAGCTCACAGAGAGTGAGAGAGCAGAAAGGTTCAAATTACATGACAGAGGTAAGGACCCAGAAGTGGCTATGAACGCAGAGGGTTGCCATGGTCTCCAGTAGCCGAAGCCAGCTCAGAGAAACCACCAGGAGACTACGCTCATTGCCCAATCCTTGGTTTCTTGCACAAAGCAATGACAAAGCAAAGCAAAGCAAAGCAAAACAGTGGGGATTCAAAATTGTGATAGATTTCTGCTGGGTGAAACTATTCCCAAAGAAGAAATCCAGACATGTGTAAACCCCAAGATCCTTGCAAGCATACTCATTATTTTTATTCTGAGCTCAACGGGATCTTGATCACTATTCTTTATGAAATTCCCCTCAAATTTCACCCCAATTCCTCTCTCCCTTTATGGTCACAAAAAGGCCATAACTGAGGGGCGCCTGGGTGGCTCAGGTCGTGATCTCAGAGTCCTCTGAGACTTGAGCAGGGAGTCTGCTTGTCCTTCTCTCTCTTCCTCCACCCATGCTCTCTCTAACAAATAAATACAATCTCTTAAAAAAAAAAAAAAATACCACAACTGAACAGTCTCTTTCTCATGCCTGCCTTGCATCACCAAGAATCTTGTTATGTGACAGATGATTTTCTCTGCTGAGACATGTTCACTGAATTCTTCGGATATAATATCCTCCATTTCTACTAACAAATCAAAACATATAAAATATTCCCAAATTTACAAGATCATATAAACACACCCTTTCCTTTTCAAATTCTTTAATAAAAGTTATTTTGTATGTTTTATTCATACTTTGCCTACTCTAGTGCAATAAATTCCCCTTTACTAATCATTACCTACCGATCAAGACAAAACTTACAAGAATTAATCACGTGTATAACCTTAGATATTAAAAAATGGAGGGTACCCACTTCCTCTACGTCTTGATTCAGGACTCACCATAATCCTCCTGTGTAATGTTAACTACCACCCCTCCACCAATGTCAATTTGTCTTTGGGTAGAACTGTCTTCCAGTTTCCTTAGGATTTCTTCCTGAATTCCATCATGACCCATGTCTCGTTTGCGACTCATGAAATGGGCATACAACTCTGTTTGGGTGATTAGGAAGTTCAGTTTTCGCTGTTGCCTCTTGGCCTAAAGGAGAAGAAAGTTATTTTCACTAAACAGTCAAATCATCAATCACATCACATCAATTCTGTTGATTTGGTGATCAACAGAATTCACCAAATCTATATATAGTTTGCATATAATTCTTTTACAAATTCTTTACCTTTAGAAAGGTAGTTAATTGCTAATGCACAATTTTATTATAACCAAGTCAGTGGTACTAAAAGCAAAGAATAGCCTTTACTTATATCTTATGTAGGGCGCCTGGGTGGCTCAGTTGGTTAAGCGATTGCCTTCGGCTCAGGTCATGATCCTGGAGTCCCGGGATCGAGTCCCACATCGGGCTCCCTGCTCAGCGGGGAGTCTGCTTCTCCCTCTGATCCTCCCCCTCTCATGCTCTCTCTGTCTCCCATTCTCTCAGATAAATAAATAAAATCTTTAAAAAAAAAAAATTTTATATCTTATGTAAACATGTGAAAAGATCTTCTTCATCACCGAAAGTCAAAATAAGTGACTAGGAGCTATGAATTATTCTGAAAGTCAATGTAGGAGAAGCCAATCAAAGGAAGAAAACGCTCCTAAAAACAGTGTATAGTTGATCTGTATACTGATCAAGTACACACACACACATACTTAGCCACTGCTTTGCATTAACTATTTTATAATAAAACTCATATGAGGTACAGCTGATTTATCCTTGATCCAATACCTCCCCAAATGAAAAATAAAAACATAACAAGGAAGTTAGCCAAGAAAGGAGACCAGTCCTAAAGTATGCTACATAAAACTACGCTCTCTCTTTAAGATTTTACAGTACTTGAGCCAGATTCAAATGAGAAGAAAATCTGAAACACGGTTTAACAGAAAATGGAGTTACTTTTCATAATGGATACAGGTGTTTATGCTTACTATGTTAGCAAAGCTAATGTATTATCAAGAAAACCTTTCCAAATTAAAACAAAAAAGTAGTATCTCCTTTAACCTTAAAAAAGTCAACTACTACGTGTTCAGATGAATGAGGTCAATTAAAAGAACAATAAAGCTTCATCACAAATAGTTTTATTTCAAAAGATCAGAGAAAAATAAACATAACCATGAAGGAAACTCATTGGTTAACCATCAACAAAATTGAGAGAATGAATAACAAACCTAGACTATAAATCAGGCTGCTTGCAAAACTTCAGGATCTGTGACCAACTCTCAAATGCCTCTAAATTCAGTAAGTATTCCGGATAGCATCAGATGCTTCCTAACACACTAATATGTTTATCTTGCATGTGAAGATAAACATTACCCAGGGGACTTAAGAGAACTGGGCAAAATCCATATTCAACCTCAAAGGCATGAAAAAGGACGGAAGATCAAGAGCTCAGAAACAGCCACAGCTCTGCTCTGACGGAGTATTCCCCAGACCTGAAAGAAAACCTTAACCAATCCTCTGATTCCCTTCCTCCAGACCTCAACTTTCCTTCCACACATCCCAACTGGTTTGCCCATGGCAACACAATAATTTTGTTCTCCCACTCTCTCCTCTTGCTTCCCTGAACAATCTATTCACCTACAGCAGCTGACATCAAGCTTAGAAGAGTACTGGCTGAAAGTTAAACCAGTGAAGCAGGTGGGGAATGGGTCTCAAAACTGGACTAGTTGTCTATTGTTCCTATCTGGCCCTAAATTTGGCAGCCAGCCCTGCTCTTCCAACAAGGAAGAAACTGCAGCCAGTACCTGGAACCAAGCCAAAATAAGCTGTAAGTGGTTTTCTTTTTCTTTCGTTCATCCCTCTTCTTTTTCCTTTTTTTAGTCCTCCAGAAATATACAGAGGAATAAGGCTACAAAGAACAGAAAAACTTGGCATAGAAAAAGAGAGGTGAAGGCCAGAGAGAGGGCCTAACTGAAAGGATAAAAACAGAATCGGTTCATCGGACTAAAGTTATTATCCTCAAACTTATGTCTAAAACCCTTTTTCAATGATTTCATTGATTGATTTGTCATTTGTGCAGTACACACCAGCCTACGGATATGGCTGCAGCAATGAGGCTTTCAAAACTTTAGGGGCGCCTGGGTGGCTCAGTCGGTTAAGCGACTGCCTTCGGCTCAGGTCATGATCCTGGAGTCCCGGGATCGAGTCCCGCGTCGGGCTCCCTGCTCGGCGGGGAGTCTGCTTCTCCCTCTGACCCTCCCCTCTCATGTGCTCTCTCTCATTCTCTCAAATAAATAAATAAAATCTTTAAAAAAAAAAACAAAAACTTTATACTATGTCTTACCTCCCGCATTTCCTCATCCAACTTGCGCTGCTCCAAGGCCTCCTTCTCCGCACGCTTGCGATGTTCCTTCTCCACCTTCTCATACTTCTTCCAGTACAGAAGCATCTCCTTGGTGAGGCGGCGGGCACGAGGCAAGGTCTCCTTACAGTTCTTTTGGGCCTGCAAGGCGGCTCGACGCACCTCCTTCATGCACTGGTGGGCAAGCTGCAGATGACAACAACAGGCTCACAAAGGAGAAGACCCAACACCAGGGCCAGTTCTCCCTGAGCTCTACACCACAGCATTCCTCAGTCTGTTCAGTGCACACAGTCTTCCTATGGCCACATCTCTTTCTCCCCCAACGTGATTCATGTCCATGCACAGTACTGTGACCCAGACCCAGACCTGAGGTAATACATGGAATGAGAAATCTATACACATACTGCCTTAGAAGATGGGAAAAAAACGCATAATGATCTGAGATGTGCTGGGAAGTTACAAAGTATTATCACACATATTAATGGTAATAGTCATTAATGCTAGGCTCCATTCTAAGCCTAACATATATTAAACTAACTTATTCTTCACAAAACCTCTATGAAGTTGGGAGTACCAACATCCTCATTTTACAGATGAGGAAACCAAAGATGAGTGACCAGCCCAGGGAAATAGAACTAAAAACATTACCTCATCTGATCTCACATCTTTCAAAGGAAGTTGTGCTACTTTCCTCTAAAGGAAGGTGTTGATATTAACATTATCATTTCTTAAAGAGACTGAGCACAGGAAGCGTCTATGATCTGCCTAAGGAATCAGAGCACACTATGGTCTCATCCAAAAAGGTTCAAATATCAGAAATGTAAGGAAGAGGATTTTATTTTTAAAATAAATGGCGATGAGAGACTATGGACTCTGAGAAACAAACTGAGGGTTTTGGGGGGAGGGGGATGGGTTAGCCCGGTGATGGGTATTAAGGAGGGCATGTATTGAATGGAGCACTGGGTGTTACACACAAACACGAATCATGGAACACGACATCAAAAACTAATGACGTAATGTATGGTGACTAACATAACATAATAAAATAAAATTTAAAAAATAAATAAAATAAAACAAACGGAGAACATTTAGAAATTCTCTTAGGTATTACTAGATTCATTATCAACAGGTCACAAGAGACAAGAGCAGCAAATGTAAATATGTTCCAGCATAACATAAAATGGGAAATACAAAACTATAATTTACCTTTCGGCTATTGGTGAGAAACAGGTTACGAGCTGAAGCTTTCTGCTTGTTGGCCTAAAATATTTTAAAAACAATTATTTCATTTAGGAGTCCTTTTGAAATAAGATTATGTAGACTGACAATGTCTTTTATTCAACTCCTCAAGGGTTAAAAAAAATAAAGTCATTGAAACTGACCAACTCAGAAACACACAAAGCTACTAAAGCAGTATTAAGAAGAATAAGCTAGTCCTGTGGCTGCCTTAAATAGAGTCTTCTGCACCCTTCTGGAAAGAATTTAAGCTAGATTTAAGGCTTGAAGTGGACTAGGAAAATATAACACCATACCCAACATACACCATCCTGGCTAAAACACACTGCTTTCCAGAGCCAATCTGCAAAGAAGCTGAGAAAGTAGTCACTCACACACAGAAATTGTTAGGAGAGGTAAACTAGCCTCCCAATCTGTGATTCTGTCCTCCAACCAGGACAAACCTTCTGCTACTATTAATTTCTGCCAACACTTAAGCTTCATCTTCTCAAACAAAAAATTCCAAGGCAGACCTAACACAAGATGATTCAGCAGCCAACAAACCAGTCACAAGCTGCTTATTTTGTCTTCCAATTCAGTTAAAACAAAAACCTCAATAAAGAAACCTGATTTCCCCTAATGATCCACTTGACATGGGAGAAGACACAGCATAGGCACAGCTGAGTGACTCTCTGACTGTTAAGGAACTCAACCCCCTAAATCTGAAGAAACAGTGGGTGTGAAGTTACAGACGGCCCAAACGCCATTTCTATAAAATTCCCACCTCAGACTGCTTATGGGAATTTTTAGACCTTTTATAAAAAAACTTCCTTTTACTAATGCTTAAGCAGCTATTGCCACTTTAAAGACAAGAATCTCAAATATTGGGGCGCCTGGGTGGCTTAGTCGTTAGGCATCTGCCTTTGGCTCGGGTCATGATCCCAGGGTCCTGGGATCGAGCCCCGCATAGGGCTCCCTGCTCGGTGGGAAGCCTGCTTCTCCCTCTCCCACTCCCCCGCTTGTGTTCCCTCTCTCGCTGTGTCTCTCTTTGTCAAATAAATAAATAAAATCTTAAAAAAAAAAAAAAGATCTCAAATATTTCTATTGAATTCCTGATCATCAGAAGTGCATCATTAAAAAAAAATATTTTTATTTATTTTTTAATCTCTACACCCAATGTGAAGCTTGAACGCACAATCCTGAGATTAAGAGTCATGCTCTACACAATGAGTCAGCCAGGTGCCCGCAAGGGCATCATTTTGAATCCTCTTCACCAGGTACAAAGAGGGTTTCCCCATAACATCTCCCATCAAGAATGTTCCTATCTAAACTTTCCCTCCAAAAATACTTACTAATTGGCATGGGGACAAAAACAGTCATTGTACAGTAGAGAAGCACCAAACACACCAAGGGATCAAAGCTAATATCATCATACTGGGACGGATGTGTCATGTGCCTCCTAATATGTCATACCAAGAAGGATACGTCACTTCGTTGGTAATCCTGCCCGAAATGCGTAACCCAAATCTAAGAATCTCATGAACTCAAATTCAGAAACAGTGTACAAAATATCAGGGGTATACTATTAAAAAATAAAAATGTCATGAAAGAACACTGTGTCAGATTTAAAAGAGATTAAAGAGATGTGACAACTAAATGAAACACGAGAGTCCTAGACTGGATCCTGGATTGAATTTTTAAAAAAAGCCAAAAAAACCCCACCAAAACCCTATAAAGGACATTATAGAGACAACTGATGAGAAATCTGAATATGGTCTGTGGACCAGATAATAATTTTTACAACTGCACTGTTGTTCTATGAGAAAATGTCCTTTTTCTTAAGAAACACACATTGAACTATTACAAAGAAGTTCAGTACAAAGTGTCAAACTAACCCTCAAAATGGGGAAGAAAAAAAGTATGCATTTATATAACAAAAGCAAAGGAAGCAAACAATTGCTAAATATGAATAAAAGTTACATGGCAGTTCCTTGCATTATTCTTGCCATATCATTTTAAAACTTCTTGTGTTTTGAACTAATTTAGACTTACAGAAAAGTTGCAAAAAATCATACAGAGTTTCCTTACATCCCTCCTGCTGCTTTCCCTAGTTTTAGCATCTTATATAACTTGAATACAATTACTAAGAAAGGAAAATAACACTGGTAAAATATTAATTAAATTACAAGTCTTATTTGAATGTCAACACTTTTTCCACTAAAATTCTCTTCCTGTTCCAGCATCCTGTAACAGGATCCCCTGTATTTAGTTGCTTTTCTCCTTAGTCTCTTCCTGTATGTTACATTTCTTCAATCTTTCTCTCATGTCCTCAACACTTTTGAAAGGCACCAATCAGTTACTCTGTAGAATGTCCCAAAATTTGTGATTTTCTGGTATTTTCTCATGATTGGAATGACATTATGCATTCTGGCAAGAATACCACAGAAATGATGTGTTATTCTCTATGCATCACATCAAGTTCACAATGTCAAAATTTTATTACTAGTGACTATTTAGATCTTTTCGGTAAGGTAGATTCTGCCAATTATCATCACGAAAGTTACTATCTTTCTTTCTGTGCTAATATGTATGCTGACAAATTATTTCTCCTCTAACCTTTATCCTCTAATTTCAGTCTTCATCAGAATGGATCCAGTCTGCAACAATTATCACTGTGGTATTTGTGTAATGATGGTTCTCTACTTCCTTCCTTCCTTCTGCTCTCATTAACTGGAATTCTATTGCAAGGGAGAGCTGTTCCTTCTACCTTAACTATTTGCTTATTTATTTAAAACAGTATGGACTCACAGGAATTTCTTTTAATCTCTGTGTTAAAATTCAGTATTATCTTTTTTTTTTTCTTTTTTAAAGTAGGCTCCATGCCCAGCAGGGGGCCAATTCAGGACTTGAACTCAAAACCCTGACATCAAGACCTAATCCGAAATCAAGAAAGGATGCTTAACCAACTGAGCCACCCAGGCGCCCCAGTATTATCATTATCAATTTTGGTGCTCAATTATTCTAACTTTGACCATGAGGAGCTCCTTTAGGCTGCTCCTGTGTTCTTTTGACAATCCCTCACACTCATCTTTCATCAAGCACTTCCTTACTTTCTGGCACTCCAAGATGTTTAAGGCTCATCTTGTATTTTTTCCCTGCCAAGTTCTGGAATAAACTACTTATCCAAGGAGCTCTGGTTCCTTTTATTAAAGAATAAAAGGTGTTTAGAAATCAAGACCTGGGCACAAGATATCCTCATTGTTACCGGGTCTGTCCCTAGGCACTCTCAGCAAACAGAGCTAGAAAATAAGTATATATGCATACTAACCTATGCATATACACACAACTATATTTCTGTACATATCTGTGTATGTGTGTGTGTGTGTGTGTGTATAAAAACATGAATTCATACTGATAGCTCTGATTCCAATCAAATTTCAAGGGCTTCACTTTAGCATTCCCAACAGTGACAAACTGGCTGTCAACTACAACAGATTTATTTATTTGTTCAATTCTAGTATGCATTTAAAGTAGTTCCAAAATTACTAACCCATTCCTTTGTAAGAAACACTTACTATGTCAATCATAGCATTTATGTATAGTTCTTTTGGTCTTCAGCCTTACAAGACATGCAGTCAAAATACTGATTTCCTCAGTTACTTCAATGAGTCCTTTTCTTTCCCCACTCTCTGCAACTTGATTATATTACTCATTTCTAATGCAGTTAAGCATTTATCCCTGTCTTTATTCCACTTTGCCCACATATCCCCTCAACCTCCTCCTTCACCCACATCCTGGTTGGTTTTAATGGATTTATTATAGGGGTATGTGAGGAATATATGACACATTACTAGGATTCTGAAAGGCAGTCCTATATATAAAAAGATGTACTTGAAGACTGCCCCCTCATCCCTGCTAACCTGTCCATTCCCCTCTTTCTACATTTTCCCCACCTGCCCCCTGTAAGAAATCAACACTTTGATTTCTGGTTTATCCTTCTTGAATTTCTTTTGCACGAATGAGGATTTATTTGTGTATTTTCTTGTATTCCTGTTTTGCTTATATGAAAGGTAAATATTATAGATACCTGTTTTTGTTTGCTTTTCTCACTTAACAGTACATCCTAGAAATTACTCCATATCATCTCAGAAAGGTCATCTTCATAATTTCTTTTTAACTACAGCATAATAATCCACTGTGTAGATCTACCAGAGTTCAAGTCCCACATATAGGCACTTAAGTTGTTTACTTTATTTTGCAATTAAAAATAATGTTGTGAGGGCGCCTGGGTGGCTCAGTTGGTTAGGCAACTGCCTTCGGCTCAGGTCATGATCCTGGAGTCCCGAGATCGAGTCCCGCATTGGGCTCCCTGCTCAGCAGGGAGTCTGCTTCTCCCTCTGACCCTCCCCCCTCTCATGCTCTATCTCATTCTCTCTCTCAAATAAATAAATAAAATCTTTAAAAAAAAAAAAATAATGTTGTGAGGCATCTGGCTGGCTCAGTGGAGCTTGCTACTCTTGATCTTAGGATTGTGAATTTGAGCCCCACGTTGGGTGTAGAGGTTATAAATAAATAAACTTTAAAATAATAACAATAATGCTGGAATGAATAACTTTGTTTACATGTATTTTTGTATTGCTGGAGATATAGCCTCAGGATAACTTCTAGAAGCAGAAATGCTGGTTTGAAAGGTTAAGTGCATGTGGAGATTGTTAGGTATTGCCAACTTGCCCTCCAGAACAGTTCTCTCAAATTTGCATTCCTAGCAGCAATGTATGAAAATGTCCGTTTCCCCACAGCCTCCTTAACAGAATGTGTTACCATATTTTAAAATTTTTGCCACTGTGATAAGTACAAAATGGCATCTAGGTATTATTTTAATTTAGATTACTCCAATTACGAGAGACTTTGAACCTTTTAATGTTTGAGGGCCATTTTTTCTAAGATTGCATTTATTTATTTGACAGAGAGAGAGAGAGAGCACAAACAGGGGAGCGGCAGGCAGAGGGAGATGAAGAAGCAGGCTTCCTGCTGAGCAAGGAGCCCAACGTGAGGCTCGATCCCAGAACCTTGGGATCATGACAAGAGCCGAAGGCAGCCACTAAACTGACTGAGCCACCCAGGCACCCCGAGGGCCATTTTTATATCTTTCTTTGTCAATTTTGATTCATGTCATTTTATTTGTCTACTGAATTTCTGGTCCTTTGTCTCTCAATTCTTTTTCTCATTGTATATATTTGTTGAGATATAATTTAAAAATTTTCTCCAGCTTTACTGAGATACAGCTGTCACACAACATTATGCAAGAGTAAGGTGTACAATGTGTTGATATGATACATTTATATATTGCAGAATGACTACCGTGATGGCATTAGCTGACACCTTCATCCTGTCACATGATTGTTTTTGTGGTGTACGTAATATAGTATTACAGTTCTGTGTCTCTGGATGAATTTACACATGCAGGTTACTGCCATCCAAATTACAACATGAAACATCTCCATCTCAGTAAGTTTATTTAGCACCTCTTTCTACTCAATTCCACAACACGGGTACTTCTGTGTCTTTTTTCTTTCACAGAGCATGTTTTTTAAATGCATCCATGTTGTGTAGATCTCGTATCTGCCTCTTGTATGGGAATCATTGCAAATCATTACAATGTGTGATCTGTGTCTGGCTTCTCTCATTAAGTTCTTTGTGGAGAGATGAAGAACAAAAAGAACTGGCAGTGAAGCTCGTGAAAAGAATTTGAGATTCTATAGTGGGACAAAGGGAGATGTTAGGATCTTGGCAGCAGCCAAAATGGGCTATTTTGTAGCCAACAGAATGGTCTGGGAGAGCCTTAAAATTGGAGCATATGCTGAGTTGGAAAGAAGGTATCGGATGATCTGTATAAAGCAGGGAAGCAGGGTAGGCACCATCAGGGGATGCTGGAGGTGCATCTGTGTTTCTCTTGGAAGAGCTGGTCTTAACTTCCATCCCAGCTAATTGCTGTTGTTTGGCTTTCTTGAGTTTTGCTCTATGGTTCTTGAACCAAACCTGCAGTACTGCGGGATGGTATCTCGTTTTGAGGCCATTTCTTTTTGAAAGAGGAGCTAAATAAACTTACTGCGATGGGGAGCAGGGTATGGGTTCTTCCTGAACAAGAATTCCAAATCTGCCGATTGTTTCTCAGTGAACATTACTGTTTCCTTTGTGAATGCTTCTGGTGCTTTCCTTTAAATCTGCATTTGCTGCTGCAGGCTCAGAAGTTCCAAGGGTAGTTGGTGATGACTAAAAGCCCTCTCTCAAAAGTTACTTTAGGAAGGTCTCCTGCGCCTGATACCCTGAGATCAAACTGTGTCCCCATGCTCTGGTCCTGTGTCAAAAGTATCCTTCAATTTTTAAGAGTTTTTAATATATGAGAGATAATAGCCCTTTGACTGTGATATACAATGTAAATAATTTTTCCCACTTCATCAGTTATCTTTTGTCATGAAAAAATTTATTTGTATTTAGTCAAATTTACTAATGTTTTCTTTCATTGCCTCTGGGTCACACATAGAAACTTTTCCTATGCAAAGGTTAAATAGGAATGTGATAGCTTTCTTCTAGTCTTTGTATGGTTTCATTTTTTACACTGAGAACCCTAATACGTTCAGAGTATATGTGTGAGAAACATCTAATTTTATCTTTTTCCAAAGGCTACCTAGTTGTTCCAGCATGACTTATTAAAAAGTGCATTAGTCTTGGGGCGTCTGGGTGGCTCAGTCGTTAAGCTTCTGCCTTCGGCTCGGGTCATGATCCCAGGGTCCTGGGATTGAGCCCCACATCGGGCTCCCTGACCTGCAGGGAGCCTGCTTCTCCCTCTCTCACTCCCCCTGCTTGTTTTCCCTCTCTCGCTGTGTCTCTCTCTGTCAAATAAATAAATAAAATCTTTAAAAAAAATAAAAAATAAATTAAAAGAAAGTGCATTAGTCTACTCTACTGTTCTATTTGCCTATTCATGTGCCAGTACTACATTGTTTTAATTATAGAGATTTATAGTGTAATTTAATGTTTGATGGTGCTTTTTCAGTGTTTCTCCAGCAATTCTTACACACTGACTTTTTCCTTGAGGTTAGTATCAACTTTTTTTTTTTTTTTTTAAGATTTTATTTTTGACAGAGAGAGACACAGCAAGAGAGGGAACACAAGCAGGGGGAAGTGGGAGAGGGAGAAGCAGGCGTCCCACGGAGCAGGGAGCCTGCTACAGGGCTCGATCCCAGGACCCTGGGATCCTGACCTAAACCAAAGGCAGACGCATTAATTAATGACTGAGCCACCCAGGAGCCCCTAGTATCAACTTTTCTAAAATCAGAAAATATCCTGTTCATTTTTCTATTAGGATTGCACACAATTTATAAGGCAATTAAGTAAGTAAAATGCAAACAACTGGTGAGTAACTGAGTAAAGGGTATATGGACACTCCTCACACAACTCCTGAAACTTTCAAATTTGAAATTATATCAAAATAAAATGTTATCAAAACCAAACAAATTAAAAGAGCAAAAAGAATGCTTATACATCTTTCTCTTGCATCATTCACATTTTTTTCCAATGCCTGTGATTACTCAGTAACATCCAAATATTTATAGATTCTCCAAGAAACATTAACTCTACAATTTCATTTTAATTTCCTCTATTATCACCTATTAATTTGCTGTCAGATCTCTACTGCTATACGTAAGAAAACTGCTTTCCTTTCTCAAAGATGTTTCCCTCCATTTTTTGGACAAGGAACATCATTCAACAACTGTCTTGTGAATTCTGATCAAAATCTAGAAAAACAGTTGATTGACAAGAGTACTCGTCAACATGTTCTTAATTCTAAGAGATTGGTTTTCTTTCTGAACACTGTGAAGGTACCTAGCTCTCAGCTCCTCTTTAGAGGGCAGGGAGACAAAATATTCTTGCCATCTCCTATGCTGGAGGCACTCACATACCTTTGGTAGTTCCTTTTTCACAATGCTGAGCCATACTTTCCTGCGACGAGCATTAAGCTGCTCAATGGATAAGTGCTTCTTCTTGGTGCCAGGAGGAGGTGCATCATGAGAGAACTTGGCAAAGACTTTGGTCTGATGGTGGTGGCAACGAGGAGATTCTTCAGAGGAAAGTTCTTCATCCCTTCGCCTTTTTTTCTTCACTTTTTTCAACTTGGCTGCAAAGGAAACAGACACTGAGAATC
The DNA here is from genome assembly GCF_029215605.1 of Mirounga angustirostris. NCBI lineage: Eukaryota > Metazoa > Chordata > Mammalia > Carnivora > Phocidae > Mirounga > Mirounga angustirostris. Next base: position 62,262,283 of record NW_026991717.1, on the reverse strand, counting down.
TTGCATTTCTGCCCTTCCACAGAATATTGCCACAACCAACCTCATCACTTTAAGACAATTCAAGGTTCTTTCCTCATTCCACCTAAGGCTGGCAATGTTTATCTCTTCATCTATTCAGGCCTATGAACATTCCAGGAGGAAGATCTCACTATCTTGGATACTCCTTATATTTACATGAAAGAGAAACACAGAATAAGATCTAAAAACTGAATTTCTGTTGAACCCAACAACAGGAAGGGAGACGTACAAAGTACCATGAACTCAAATAATGGCCATGAGGAAGGAAACATTTCTACTTGGTGGCAATGTTAAGGTGATTAAAGAGAAATAACAAAGAAAGAAAAAAATGCGCCGATAGGACATTACGACCTGTGAAGAGAAAATCATACATGGAATAAAAAAACTAATTTGGGGGTGCGAGTGTGGAAGAGATAAACTAGTGGATGTGGGAGAAAGGGAAGAAGGCTGAAAAGAATTTCTGAGTAGAGTTCATACCTTCAGGGGAATAAAATCTGCCTTGTACAGATAGCTTAAAACTTTCCCTTCCTACTTCCTTCCTGATTTCCAGCTGCTTAGAGCTCAGTAAGGGAGGAAAACACACTTCCTGGCAAACATGCAAACAAACACTACACAAGATTATCAAGAGGTGATCTATTTAAAAGTTCCACATACAGCAACAATGATGACTTATTCCCACCACTTCAGGTTGCTCTTCATACTTCCCTGTGCATAACCGACTTCTGCCTCTCCCAGATTATCAACATTTGGAAGAGTGTGTAGAAGAAAAAAGGAATAAACTAATTAGCTTAAACCTTTGGCTAGGAATCCATAGTCCTTATGCCTTTATAATTCTAGAAAAGATCATTAACCAAATACGAAATAGGGTTAACAATACTTATTACCTAGACAGGGGAGACTAGGGTTTTTCAGATAAAGCAAGTTTCTACTACATGGATTATGTTCAAAGCCCAAATGCACCAATAGGCTACGCAAAACCCTGAAACTAAGAATGAGTAAATATGGAAGGCAGGTCGGTGTGCTCACCTTTAAGCTTCTTTTCCTCCTTGAATTTCTTTTTTTTGGGTCCAAGTAGGTGCCGTTGTTGCTCATAGAAAGGGTCGTACGTGGAGAGCAGGCCTGCACTGTAGTATTGGTACTGCTGCAGCTGAAGCAGGCAAAGACAGGGAGGCTTACAAGGGCTGGTCTGGGTTCTAAGCCTGCCTTCAAGTCATCTTTACTACAAAACCTTGAGCCAGAGAAAAACCAGAGCTCCTAAATTTGTTCTTCCCACAAAAAGACCAATAAAGATTTAGTGCCTCAAAGTGAATTATTTCCTTACTTCAAAACAAAACGGGTTCATCAGCTATGTATATGGCAAGTTGCTGAAAGTAACTTAAGAAAGAAAAACACTTCATGCTTCTGAATTTCCACCAGACTATTTGCTTGGAACTGACACATATTCGAGTGATGCAATTAACTGCAGAAAGGGCTCCACCTGGAAGTCATCAACAAGTAATAAACCATATTTCTATTACCAATAGGTCCTCAGATTTAGTAAGGTTTTGATATGTGTTATTCTGGGTTTTGGTCTTCTATCTGGTTCAGAGAGTCACTAGCCATCCCAATTCTCCTATATTTCAAGTCTTTTCACTCTTTATATCTCCCACTAATAGAGTTTGACAATATTATGGATAACGCCTACATTGCCAGAATTCTAACATATGAACCATCGATTTTTTTTTTTCCTGTCCAGGAAGAGATTCTTTCAAACACTGCATTTAAATTGACCCCCAAAGCTCACATTAATTTTGTTTCACTTATTACTAATGGATAAATATAAATATAAACTTAAACAGTCCACTGTTGAATCTCTTTCCTAGACTGCAGCCAGTCCAAGAACTGAAACTAGGACAGAAAAGTGACACGGAGAACTATCACGAGGTCCCCTGTCAATGGTCAAAATTAAATGAGCATTCATTGAGCTATATAGTTAAAATCTATTAACTTTCCCATATATATGTTTTACTTCAATTTAAAAAAGGCCAAGCATTGCAATCCCTACCAAAATATCAACAGCATTTTTCAAAGAACTAAAAGAAATAACACTAAAATTTGTATGTAACCACAAAAGACCCCAAGCAGCCAAAGCAATCTTGAGAAAGAAAAACAAAGCTGAAAGTATCACAATTCCAGATTTCAAGATACACTACAAAGCTGTAGTGATCAAAACAGTATACAGTGCTGGCACAGAAAAAGACACATTGATCAGTGGAACAGAACAGAGAACCCAGAAATAAGAGGCGCCTGGCTGGCTCAGTTGGTAGAGCATATGACTCTTGATTTCAGTGTCATAAGTTCAAGTCCCATGTTGGGCACAGGACATAAAAAAAAAAAAAAAAATTCCAACAACACAGAATAGAGAATTCAGAAATAAACCCATGCTTATACAGCCAATTAATCTATGTCAAAGGAGGCAAGAATATAAAATGGGGAAAAGACAGTCTGCTCAATAAATGGTGCTGGGAAAACTGGACAGTCACATGCACAAGAATGAAACTGGACCACTTTCTACCACCACGAACAAAAATAAACTCAAAATGGATTAAAAACCTAAATTTGAGACCTAAAACCATAAAAATCTTAGAAGAGAACAGAGACAGTAATTTCTCTGCCATCAGCCAAAGCAACATTTTTCTAGATGTCTCCTAAGGCAAGGGAAACAAAAGCAAAAATAAACTATTGGACTACTTCAAAATAAAAAGCTTTTGCACAGTGAGAGAAATCATCAACAAAACAAAAAGGCAATCTACTGAATGGGAGAAGATATTTGCAAATTATATATCCTATAAGGGGTTAATATCCAAAATACGTAAAGAACTTGTACAACTCAACACCAAAAAAACAAACGATATGATTTAAAAAATAGGCAAAGGACCTAAACAGACATTTTCCCAAAGAAGACATACAGATGGCCAACAGACATATGAAAAGATGCCCAACATCACTAATCATCAGGAAAATGCAAATCAACTACAACAAGAGATCCCCTTACACCTGTCAGAATGGTTAGTATCAAAAACACAAGAAATAACAGGGGTTGGTAAGGATGGAGAGAAAAAGGAATCCTCGTGCACTGTTGGTGGGAATGCAAATTGGTACAGCCACTCTCGAAAACAGTATGGCGGTTCCTCAAAAAATTAAAAGTGGAAATATCATATCCAGTAATTCCACTACTGGGTATTTACCCAAAGAAAATATAAAAACTAATTCAAAAGAGGGCGCCTGGGTGGCTCAGTTGGTTAAGCGACTGCCTTCGGCTCAGGTCATGATCCTGGAGTCCCTGGATCGAGTCCCGCATCGGGCTCCCTGCTCATCGGGGAGCCTGCTTCTCCCTCTGACCCTAACCCCTCTCATGTGCTCTCTCTCATTCTCTGTCTTAAATAAATAAATAAATAAAATCTTAAAAAAAAAAAAAAAAAAAAAAAAACTAATTCAAAAGAGATACGTGCGGGGCGCCTGGGTGGCTCAGTCAGTTAGGTGGTTGCCTTTGGCTCAGGTCATGACCCCAGGGTCCTGGGATCGAGACCCGCATCCGGCTCCTTGCTCAGCAGGGAGCCTGCTTCTCTCTCTGCCTGCCGCTCCCCCTGTTTGTGCTTTCTCTCTTTCTCTGACAAATAAATAAAATGTTAAAAAAAAAAGAGAGAGAGAGATACATGCACTCATGTTTACCACAGCATTATTTATAATAGCCAAGATACAGAAGCAACCTAAGTGTCCACTGATTGGTGAATGGATAAAAATGTGGCACGCGTGCATGCACACACACACGTATGTATGCATGTATATGAGCTCCTGCCATTTGTGACAACATCGATGGATGTACAGGGTATTATGCTCAGTGATATAAGTCAGACTGAAAAAGACAAATACCACATGATTTCACTCATATGTGGAATCTAAAAAACAAACAAAAAGCAAAATCAGACCTGAAGAGAGAACAAACTGATGGTTGTCAAGAGGGGAGGAGGGTGATGGGGGTTGGGCAAAATGAGAGAAAGAGAGTGGGAGATACAGGCTTCCAGTTATGGAATGAATAAATCATGGGAATAAAAGGCCTAGCACAAGGAATACAGTCAATGATATTATAATAGTGTTGTATGGTGACAGATGGTAGCTACACTTGTGAGCATAATATAATATATAGAGATGTTAAATCACTTATGTTGCATAAGTGAAACTAATATTTTGTCAACTACACTAAAAAAAAAGACCAAATATTTCAAGCACCAAATGCCTAGCACTGTACTTTAAGAAGGAACTCTAAGTCAAAACAGTCAGATATCTTACAATTATTACTTCTGCAGGTTTATAAACGTCACCATATATACATATCTATATAACTATATAGGTATTTTTTTTTCCTAAAGAGAGAGCTCGACCGGGGGTTGGGGGTGAGGGGGTGGACAGAGGGAGAGGGAGAGACAGAATCAAGCAGGCTCCATGCCCAGTGCAGAGCCTGACCCAGGGCTTTATCTCATAACCCTGAGATCATAACCTGAGCCAAAATCAAAACTCAGACGCTTAACCGACTGAGCCAGCCAGGTACCCCTAACCTTTAGCATATTATTCAAAGCTTTCAAACTAATTTTGGCTGTTAACCAATTGTTAGAAAGTTTTTAGGTCTTCAAATATGCTATTGCTCATCATGTTCAAAGCACCACACTTCTGACAAAAATCAGAAGGCTTTGGTAACAGTATTCAAAGAGTTGTCACTTAAAACTATCATCAATCTAATGTTAGTATGTAAAGAAAAGGAGTTTTTTCAAGATAGGGACACTTCCAAAGAGCAAGTGCATTAAAAAAGGAACCCCTAGAATTCAAAATGGCGCAGCCACTTTGGAAAACAGCCTGACAGTTCCTCAAAAAGGATAAGCACAGAGTTTTCATATGACCCAGTCATTCCTCTTCTAGGTATATACAAAAAAGAAATGGAAACAAATGCCCACACTGAAAACTTGTACACAGATCTTCATGGCAGCATTATTCATAACCGCCAAAAGTGGAAACAACTCACTATTTATAGCTATCATTTGTAAAAGCCAAAAAGTAGAAACAATCCAATTAACTCATTAAGTGATACATGGATAGTAAAATGCAGTATGTCCACACAATGGCATATTATTTGGTAACAAAAAGAAATGAAGTACTGATACATGCTAAAACGTGAATGAACCTTGAAAACATGCTAAGTGAGAAGATGAACATAAAGGACCACATGTTGCCCTATTTGCATAAAATGTCTAGAACAGGCACATTTATAGTGCTAAGTGGCTTCCTGGGGCTGAGGGGGAATAGAGAAAATGAAAGACAACAGCTAAGGGGAGTGGGGTTTCTTTTTAGAGGAAACATTCTGGAATCATATAGTGATGATAGTTATACATCTCTATGCATATACTAAAAACCACTGAATTGTACATTTAAAAAGGCTATTATTGGTATGTGAAATATATTTCAATAAAGCTTGTACTAGAGGGGCGCCTGGGTGGCTCAGTCGTTAAGCGTCTGCCTTCGGCTCAGGTCATGATCCCAGGGTCCTGGGATCGAGCCCCACATCGGGCTCCCTGCTCGGCAGGAAGCCTGCTTCTCCCTCTCCCACTCCCTCTGCTTGTGTTCCTGCTCTCACTGTCTCTCTCTCTGTTAAATAAATAAATAAAATCTTTAAAAAAAAAAAAAAAAAAGCTTGTATTAGACCCACCACCACCACCACCACCTAAATATAAATGTAAAATGACATGTCTTCAATGAATGTTAACAATAGGCTAAATTAAATACCCAACACAAAGGTCTGAGATTTCCCCTGAAACTCTCTCTTACCTCCTTGTCTTTGCTATACTTATTCTGGTGAAGTTTCTTATACTTGTGCAGCCGCAACATGTTATGAAGTTCTTCTCTGCTGAGGTGGAGTTCTTCCTCTTCTTCTTCTTCTTCTTCATTGTCTTCACTCTGAGAATCTGCCTCACTGGACTCATCACTTAGCAGAATGCTCTGCAAACAGGAGGAAATGGGAATGGAATCTGTTGCTATGGAGCAAGTCCTTCTCTAACCCAAGCATCTTTTCCCAACACAATGACAAAAACAGCTGGAAGACAGTAACTCCAGTTTCCCAATTCATGTGGAAAAGAAAAGGATACCAACTGAACCTAGTGGCATGAATTCAAGAGCACTAACATACGAAAATGCTATAAAGGCAACAAAGCTAGATTTCACTAAGTACTTAGAACTATACGTAGGCTATTTTAACTGTCAAATATCAAGGCAAAAAACTAAAAACAAAAACAAAACCACAACCTATAGGGTATAAAGGAATATACAGAGCCGGCCATGATAGCTAATAAAGAAGAAACAACCCAAAAAATCATTAGATTTTGTTATTATCCAGATAATGAAATATTATTTAGCCATAAAAAGGAATGGAGTACTGATACATGCCATAACATGAATGAACCTTGAAAACTATGCTAAGTGAAAGCAGCCAGGCACAGAAGGCCACATATTATATGATTCCATTTATATGAAAAGTCCAGAATAGGCAAATCTGTAGGGAAAGAAAACAGATTAGTGGCTGCCAGGGGCGACGGGAAGTGACTGCTTAATAATCACAGAGTTTGATTTTGGAGTTTCTAGAATTAGTGGTGACGGCTGCACAAAACTTTACTACAATACACACTTTACAAGGGTAGATTTTATGGCATGTGAATTGTATCTCAATTTTTAAGAATGTGATGGCTAAACAAAGATTTCTGCATTGCCAACAGCTTAAAAGCCTTTTATACACAAACCTTTTAAAGGACCTCATGATTATAATGAAAGAATGCCTTTATATTACTTTGAGCTCTTCACAAGAAAAGAAAGCAATAGAGAAATAGTTTCAACAGAAGAAATCCTACCCTTAACTCAGTTGGGCCAATGACAGTAATCTTGTAAGAGTGTAAAGAGTCTACTATTTCCCTGCCTATAAACACTCACAGAAATTTACCAGAGTAAAATACAAATTCTTTAACATGGGGTACAAGGCCCTACACAAGCAGGCTCTCTAACCTCATCTTCTACCATACCCTCTCTTTCATTGTACTCCAGCTACACTAGCCTTCTTTTCCTCCAAACATACTGAGTTGCTTCCTTTCTCAGGAATTTTATAGTTATGTTCCTTCTGATTGAAATGCTCTTATCTTAAACATTCCCATAGTTCTGATCATTCAGAAATCAGCTGAAATGTTACCTCTTTAAAGAAGCCATTTTTGTTTCTTTGTTTGTTTACAGACTTACTCACTGCCTCCCCCCATTTGAATGTAAGCTCTACAGTGCAGGAACCCTGTCTGTCTACAATAGTATCTGGCAGGTAGGACGTACTCAATCAACTTCCCAATAACTCAAGTACTAATGAAAATGACATTAATAGTCCTGATTATAATGTGAGGCAGGGAGGGCAAGGATCTTATCTATTTTTTTACTCCTTTGCTCTGCGCAGTGCTTTATACTCAAAAATGTTTGCTAAAATGAATTTCACTGACGCCTCTAGATTTTCCTCTATAATCTCTTCAAAAAAAAAAAAAAAAAATCACACCCACAGTATAAAACTCATGTCTAGAAAAATCTCTGCTAATGTGTCTGAATGAGTCAATAACTCTCCCTTCCATTTGTAATTTTAGTAGGTTATTTGAATTATAAACATTTGCCTTATCTCTTACCTTTAGCCACTTCCTGCTTTTCTTCAATTTAGAGAAGTTATATAAATTCCCTTTGTCAGATTTTGATTCTGTGTAAAGAAACATAAAGAACAACAAAAATGAAAGGAAGACTGCCCCAAGAGAACTGATAGTCCAAAGAGGGATCTCACACCACACTGACCTGACTGTAGAACTCCATTCAGTGAGTATGTGTTTAACATTCCAGAGTTGCCTGCTCCAGAAGTTTCTCCAAGCAATGAATTTGGAGGTTCTTCCTTAACTTGTATTAAGGGATCCCCAGACTGGGGCAATAAAGGATTACTGTCATCCAGTCCATCTTCACTCTCATCACTATAAATTGAAAAATAAATCTATAATCACAGCTGACCCAGCAAAATACTTTAATTTATGGTCAGCAGACAGAAGAAATTGATCCTTTAAAGAGACTGTGTTCTATTGAAAGAAGGAAGAAAAAACTACCAAATATAGCAAAAATTGTAAAATACCTTAACCCTAAAACCAAAGACAATGGGAATCAGAAAGTGGTCAAACATTATATTGGGGGGGGGGCCTGGGTGGCTCAGTCGTTAAGTGTCTGCTTTCGGCTCAGGTCATGATCCCAGGGTCCTGGGACTGGGCCCCGCATCGGGCTCCCTGCTCAGTGGGAAGCCTGCTTCTCCCTCTCCCACTCCCCCCGCTTGTGTTCCCTCTCTCGCTATGTCTCTCTCTGTCAAATAAATAAATAAAAAATCTTTAAAAAAAACCCAAAAAATATTATATCGGGAATATGTAATCGCATACCTAGAAATATTCCTGTTGAAGATGGCTGATGTTTGTCGCAAGAAATGGTCCAACCGGAGGGCCCTCTCCAAGTATTGAAGATAGAGGGGCTTTGCCAGCTCAGTGCAGCCGCCATCGTCCCCGGCTCCCAACTCCGAGGCCATAGAACAAATCTGTCTTCATGCACAAGGGTCTCCGACTTCTCGGCTGCAGAATGGAGATTAAGCAGTGAAAGACAGAATACTATTTATTCTCCCTTTATTTTGCGCCCTTGCTATCAATGTGAAGAGAAATCAGACCTTCTAGAACACAAGACAAGAAGACAGCAGTCTATAGAAAGATCACAATAAAGTTCTTGTTAGGCATTTTTTCCTAATGCAAAGGCAGAAGTTTAAAAGAATGAGGAGAACATCAAAATACAGAAATACTGTCATATGTCACAACAAAAATTCATATTATATTTTTGAAAGAGTACCTTAAAATTTACACCCACTTACCTTTTGTCCTACAATTAACAATTACTCACAATTATCTAAATCTATACCACAAGCTCCTTTGTACACCTCATAGAGGAACACTTGTTGTCAGCATCACCTTCAAAACAGCTGCTTCCTTCTTCATTTTGTGTTTACATTTGTACATATTTATGAGATATTCCACTTACAAGGGAAGAGAGCTATTGTCAGAGTATTTTACACACTTGTAAACCTTCTTTCAAGTGTAAGATACAGAAATTTAGAAAACTGGAGCAAAGAGAGTATAAGTAAGAGAAACAAAGGTATATAGCCTGAGCATTTTCTTTGCTACCTTATGGTGTTAAAGGAAATCATAACACCTTTGAGTTGTCTTCTCTTTTTATTATAGTTTTTAAAAGTCTCCTATATAATCTTTCTTCTTAAGGACATGTTAAAAAATTCTCCTCCAACAGATCTACAGAGTGAACATAATCTCCCCAGAAGGCTTTTCTTTTTCAGAAACTGACAAGCTAATTCTTAAATTTATATGGAAATGCAAAGAAACCAAAATAGCCAAAATAATTTTGAAAACGAAAAAAGTTCAGGGTGCCAGGGTGGCTCAGTCGGTTAAGTATCTGCCTTCAGCTCAGGTCATAATCCCAGGGTCCTGGGATCAAGCCTCGAGCCAGGCTCCCTGCTCAGCGGGGAGCATGCTTCTCCCTCTCCCTTTGACCCCCACTCATGCTCTCTCTCTCAAATAAATAAATCTTTTAAAAAAATAGAAGAGGGTTGAATAACTTACACTTCCTGATTTTATTTATTTTTTTTAAAGATTTTATTTATTTATTTGATAGAGACACAGCGAGAGAGGGAACACAAGCAGGGGGAGTGGGAGAGGGAGAAGCAGGCTTCCCACTGAGCAGGGAGCCCAATGTGGGGCTCCTTCCCAGGACCCTGGGATCATGACCTCAGCCAAAGGGAGACACTTAACGACTAAGCCATCCAGGTGCCCCCACTTCCTGATTTTAAAACATATTATAAAGCCACAGTAATCAGGTCAATGTGATAGTGGCATAAGGATAATCACAGACCAAGAGAACAGACCTGAAAATCCAGAAATAAACCCTTACAGGGGTGCCTGGCTGGCTCAGTTGGTAGAGCATGCAACTCTTGATCTCAGGGTCTTGAGTTCAAGTCCCACAGTGGGCACAGAGCTGCCTTTAAAAGAAGAAAGAAAATAAATAGTTGGGGTTTAAAAAAAAAAACAAAAAAACAGGGGTTCCTGGGTGGCTCAGTTGGTTAAACATCTGACACCTGATTTCGGCTCAGGTCATGATCTCAAGCCCCATGTCAGACTCTGTGTTCAGCGCAGTCTGCTTGAGATTCTCTCTTTCCCTCTCTCCCTCTGCCCCCACCTCACCCCAGTTCGTGCTTGCACACTCTCACCCTAAAATAAATAAATCTTCAAAAATAAAATATTTAAAAAATAAAAGGAAAAAAGCCCTTACACGTATGGTCAATTTTCAATGAAGGTGCCAAGGCAATTCAATGGGAGAAAAGACAGTCTTTTCAACAAACTATGCTGGACAACTGGGTATCCACATACAAAAAGATTAATTTAAACCTTTAAAAAAAACCTTAACCTCACACTAGGCATAAAAATTAACTCAAAATGGATCAGGGACTTAAGTGTAAAACCCCAAACTGTAAAACTTCTACAAGAAAACACAGGGGAAAATCTTCATGATCTTGGTTAAGCAAAAAGTCTTTGGATATGACATCAAAAGCACAATCCAATAAAAAAAAAAAACAACACACACACACACAACTGACAAATTAGGTCATGAAAATTTTAAACTTTTGTACTTTAAGCAGTATTATTAAAAAGATGAATACAAGCCACAGACTAGAAGAAAATATCTGCAAGTTGTGTATCTGGATAAAGGACTTGTATACAAATATCTAAAAAAATAAAAAAATCCTGGAAATGAAAAGTATAACATAGAGAATATAGTCAATAATATAACAACAGTAACAGAAGGTGACTATGCTGAGTGGTGAGCATTGAGTAATGTATAGAACTGTCAAATCACTATGTTATGTACACCTGAAACTAATATTACATTGTATATCAACTATAATTAATATTAAAAAACCAATAATAGGGGTGGCCTGGGTGGCTCAGTCGGTTAAGTGTCTGCTTTCAGTTCAAGTCATGATCTCAGGGTCCTGGGATTGAGCCCTGCATCGGGCTCCCTGCTCAACAGTGAGTCTGCTTCTCCCTCTCCCTCTGTACCTCCTCCCCATCCCCGCTTATGCGCTCTCTCAAATAAATAAAATCTTTCATAATAATAATAAAATAATACCCAACTTCTCTATCTATCCTCTAAAAAAGACCTGCCTCCTCTACTTCAGAGAATCTTTTAGGGATAAAATGAAGTATATGTGAAAGGGCTTTATAAGAAATGCCAGAGTAGGGCGCCTGGGTGGCTCAGATGGTTAAGCGTCTGCCTTCGGCTCAGGTCATGATCTCAGGGTCCTGGGATCGAGTCCCACATCGGGCTCCCTGCTCCTTGGGAGCCTGCTTCTCCCTCTGCCTCTCTCTCTCTCTGTCTCTCATGAATAAATAAATAAAATCTTAAAAAAAAAAAAAAAAGAAATGCCAGAGTATTTTCAAACAGTGTATGCTCACATATTCAGAGTTGGGAGGGATCACAGAGCTTACCTAATCCAACTGGGTCATATTACAGATGAAGAAACTAAAAACCAGGGAGCCTGGGTGGCTCAGTTGGTTAAGCGACTGCCTTTGGCTCAGCTCATGATCCTGAAGTCCCAGGATTGAGTCTGCGTGGGGCTCCCTGCTCAGCAGGGAGTCAGCTTCTGTCTGACCCTCCCCCCCTCATGCTCTCTCTCAAATAAATAAAATCTTTAAAATAATATTAAAAAAAAAAAAGAAACTAAAAACCAGAAAGATTAAAAAACTTGTTCATATTCATGAGCTCTTTTGCAGAGCCAGGTTTCCTAGTTCCTAAACCGGTGCTTTTTCAATCTCAGCAAACTGTCTCCCTAGACAGGATCTACCTCTTAAATTCTTGAGTTTATGCTTTGATGTTGTGAAGAACACAATCCCAAGAGCCAACATTTTTTTTTTTTAAGATTTTATTCATTTATTTGACAGAGAGACACAGTGAGAAAGGGAACACAAGCAGGGGGAGTGGGAAAGAGAGAAGCAGGCTTCCCACCGAACAGGGAGTCCGATGCAGGGCTCGATCCCAGGACCCTGGGACCATGACCTGAGCTGAAGGCAGACACTTAACGACTGAGCCACCCAGGCAATCAAGAGCCAAATATTTATAAAGCACCAATTCTGCAGAGTAAAGATCACTTAGAATTTTTTTTGCATTCTTTGAAATATCTGTCGAGAAACCATTTTTGCTAAGTGAGGTGCAGGGTTTTATAAAAGCATCAACAACTAGGATCTACGTTAAGCCAAACAGATTAGTCCTTAGTTCAAGGTCAATAAATGGCCAATATAAGCTGTCAATAATCACTATTTTTTAACTGACTTCATTACAAAGACACCTCAACAGATTAATAGTGGCATAGTCCTGCCTAAAATTCAATTCAATATTGATATAAAAATTTAGTCCTGGAATTATTGAAGAGGATACTGGCATAATTTTTAGATTCAACAGGCAACATATTAATTTGTTTACAGTGTTACATGTTAGGAGAAAAACCTTTTGGGGACACCTGGGTGGCTCAGTTGGTTAAGTAGCTGACTCTACATTTTGGCTTGGGTGATATCTCAGGTCCTGGGACTGAGCCACAAGTCAGGCTCCCTGCTCAGCGAGAAGCCTGCTTCTTCCTCTCCCACTCCCCTGCTTGTGTTCCCTTCTCGCTGTCTCTCTCTGTCAAATAAAAAAAATCTTAAAAAAAAAAAAAAAAAAGAGCAAAACAATCCAAATGTTTATCAGCTGGTGAATGGATAAACAAAAATGTATATCCACACAACAGAATATTATTAGCAATAAAAAGCAAAACAGTTGATACGTGCAACATGAATGGATCTCAAAAACATGCTAAGTTTAAAAAAAAAAAAAAAAAGCCAGACACAAAAAACCACATATTGTATGATTCCATTTATATGAAATATCCAGAAAAGGAAATCTATAGTCAGGAAGTAGATTAGTGGTTGGCTGGGTGTACAAAGGGGGACTGACTGTAAGTGGATACGAGATATCTTTTTTAGGGAAGCTGGAAATGTTCTAAATGCACACTGTATTGATGGTTGTACAATTCTGTAAGTTTGTTAAAAATCACTGAATTGGTACATATGAGTGAGGTAAATTTCATGAATTTAAAACAGCAGTCTTTAGTAACACAGTTAAAGAGAAAAGAATGTTAAAGATTTTTTAAGACTTCAATAGGTTCTACTTTTTAGTATGAGACCTAACATGCACTCATTCCAAAATATTTCAAAGAAACACAGTTTTAAAAACACAGGAAAAGGGCGCCTGGGTGGCACAGATGGTTAAGCGTCTGCCTTCGGCTCAGGTCATGATCTCAGGGTCCTGGGATCGAGTCCCGCATCGGGCTTCCTGCTCCTTGGGAGCCTGCTTCTCCCTCTGCCTCTCTCTCTCTGTCTCTGTCTCTCATGAATAAATAAATAAAATCTTTAAAAAAAATAAAAAATAAAAATAAAAACACAGGAAAATTCTCTAAGAGAATACATTTAATTCATCTGGATATATATACATATAAAATAAAGCATATAAAATTGTTGCTTGGCTCTCTCCTAAATGTTTCATTAAAAAATAATTGATCTCATGTGCTTATTTTGGCTGATAATAAAAATGGTCCTAATTAAGAAGGTATGAAGATATGACTACAAAGTAATACTGGGTGATTCAAAAAGAACTATTTTTAAAAAATAATTCCTCAGGGGCGCCTAGGTGGCTCAGTCGTTGGGCGTCTGCCTTTGGCTCAGGTCATGATCCCAGAGTCCTGGGATGGAGCCCCACGTCGGGCTCCCTGCTCAGCAGGAAGTCTGCTTCTCCCTCTGACCCTCTCCCGTCTCATGCTCTATTTCATTCTCTCTCTCAAATAAATAAATAAAATCTTTTAAAAAACAAAATAAAAGCTGCTTCTCTGGGGTGCCTGGCTGGCTCAGTGAGTAGAGCACCAGACTCTTGATCTCAGCATTGTAAGTTCAAGCCCCACGTTGGGGGGGGGGGGGGGTTGAACTTGTAGAGATTACTTAAAACTAAAATCTTAAAAAAAAAAAAAAAAAAAAAAGTTGTTTCTCTAATAACCTGTACTTTCATTTCCTACACTTGTCTTTCTCTCTCCACAAAGAAACGACAGGGCCATGCGAACCCTGACCCACCAGCTGTTATCCAACTTCAACAGAGCACATGACATTTCTCAAAAACCTTTTTACCCACCTCTTATCAATTGTTTCTCATTCTCTACAAAGATTATTTCAAACATTTTCCCCTCTTCCTCAAAATTCTGAACTGATTCCCCCTCTTCTTGGAAGGGCTTAAAGAGGAGCAAATCTCTCTATTCTATTCTACTATAGTTCCCTCTTTTCTTCTCTTATTCTTTGTAGTATTTGAGCCACAAATACAAGTGGATTTTATCAGGTCTACATTTGTAATTTTTCCCTCAAGGTGATTCTACATCCTGGTGCAAAGACAGGACTACTTCATTATGTCATCCACTGTGGGTGAGGCCCATGCAATCACATTTTAAAATAAGTAAGTTACTATGAATTATTTTATTTTTCCCCCAATATATTAAATTGGGGCATCATACTGCTTTTTAAATTTATATATACAGATGTTTATACATATTTATGTATAAAATATTACCTGTAGATTTCATTTCAGGATAAAAAAGAAAACACTATAAAATATATATTTTTTAAAAAGGGAGAGTTGGGGGCATCTGGGTGGCTCAGATGGTTAAGCATCTTCCTTCAGCTCGGGTCATGATCTCCAGGTCCTGGGACTGAGCCCCACACTGGGCTCCCTGCTCAGGGGAGAGTCTGCTTCTCCCTTTCCCCCTGCTCATGCTCTCTCTCAAATGAATAAACAAAATCTTAAATAAATAAATAAAATAATAAAAAAGGGAGAGTTGAGTCTGAAAAGGATGAGAGAACCACTCTGTCTGATAAAGCACTGTTTATCAAAATGTATGAACAGAAGTCAAAATTATAGACTGACACTTGCTTCTGGATACTCTCCGTGTCTTTGACAACTTCGTGGACTATTTCTTCTTTACCTCCTTAATGGAAATTTCTTTATTCTAAATGTGGAGTCCACCAAAGTTCTGTCATCCATCCTTACCCCTTAGTAAACCTCATCTACTACCAACGTGGATTAATACTGCTGTATGGCTGACTTTCTGGCCTCCATTTTACAAAGTACACAATTTACATTTCTAGATGCCTGTTGGATATTCCACCCTTGATATACAACTGACCACTTCAATCTCAAAACTTTTCATCTGCCCCTATAGCAGCTAGTTCATCTGTCTTTCCTATTTATACAAAAGTTATTCATACTCAAAATCTATGAATCAGTTTTTACATTCCTCTCTACTTCTCTCTTTACACCCAACCAGTCTCAATGTCTAGTTAATTCTTCTTTTAGGGATGATGTCTAGAATCTGTCCTTCTCTTATTAATGTTTTCATTAAGGTTCTTATCTCACTCCTAGACTACTGCTTCCTAATTTGGCTTCCCACCTCTAGGTCCTTCTCACTTTAATCCATCCTTGCAGCTACTGTCAGATCAGTATTCCCAAAACATCACTCTGATTATGTTATCCCTTCACTGCTTTCCAATTCGCTTCCAAAATTCAATAAAGTCTAAATTCCTCTGCAATTCGAGACCTTTATCATCTGGCTCCAAGTTACCTTTCCAATTTAATCTTTTACTATCTCCCTACACTCCAGATAAACTAATACCTTGAAGATGTCTCTTAACTTCCTGTCGGACCCATCCTAATCTTCAAGTGAAGAGCTCTTTAAAATTCATCTGAACACAGGGTCATACTGCCAATTTCAAAGGATGGAAGGACTATTAATATATGTTGTTAGGTCCATACCCTGGTCCATACCCCGAACTCTGTCTCTTTAATCCCGGTAATCCTCAACTGGACTTTGATCATACCTCAGCAGCCCTGATTACAGTTTGATATCCATGGTAAAGTAAAGTGTCTGCTTCTGAATTACACTCAGATACATCGTATTTCCCCACCTGTGTCCATGTGTGATCCTGGACTGACTGCTTTTCACTCTCTAGTTACTGCTATGTCTTTATGGAAGCTGTCTTGCCCTTGTCTTATGAATAATGTTTCTATAAGAAGTCTTACCAAGTTAAACCAAAATCCTTCAAAGACAAAATGAAACACCCCATTGCAGGAAATACTTTTAGATTATTCCTAGCTAAGACTATTCTCTCTCTTCTCTGAAGTTCTAAATGGTTATTTATAGAAAGCCTGGCACTTATATGATCTTACAGTCTACTTACTGTATACATGCATGCCTTATCTCCCTTACTAAACTATATACTATATACTATTTGAGCAAAGAGTCCCTATCTCATCAATCTATTTGGTTCTGATATTTACAAATAACCGTATTAATTTGCTTTTTTATGCATAGTGTCAAAGGTCAAAGCTATAAAACTCTAGTTCTAATGTTACATCCTACATAAAGACAATCTATATAGTCCATGACCATAGGGCTCTATTTCTATCCTGGACACATGATTTGGGAATGAACGTTTTTTCATTTTTTTGTTTTTTAAATATTTTATTGATTTATTTGGCAGAAAGAGACACAGTGAGAGAGGGAACACAAGCAGGGAGAGTGGGAGAGGGAGAAGCAGGCTTCCCGTGGAGCAGGGAGCCCAATGTGGGGCTAGATCCCAGGACCCTGGGACCATGACCTGAGCCAAAGGCAGACGCCCAACGACTGAGCCACCCAGGCACCCGTGGGGATGAAAGTTTAAATAAAACAAATGAAAAGATACAAAACTCAGATAACAGAAAGTTAAGCAGAATGGGTTCAATCATTCATTATCCATACTTGCTGAACAGGAGAATGCATGTACTGAAAATCTTTCAGGCAATCCTACATAAAAACTTGTCAAGCTTTAGAAAAATACTGGGAGGTAAGAGGAGATCAAGGTACTACTTCTAAACAAGAATCTGAAGGATACCTGCACCAACTGCCAATTCTTACCCAAGGATAGGATTTTCATCTTCTTTCAAATGAAAAGCCTAACAAAGATAATTAAAATTACTTGGAGAGAAAGCAACCCTATCTCTGGATGGAGATGAGCTAGGAAGTATTTTTCAAATGGTAGCCTAAACAGTTTTTAGTTTGGTTTAAAAAAATTTTTTTTAATTTTTAAATAGAGGGGGTGACTTTTAATCTTTTTTCCTAACAGCAATGGTAAGAACATGACATATAATGACCATCTCATAAAGTACTACAATTACAATAATGGCCATTAACAAGTATTTGTCCTAAGACCTACACATTTAAACTTTCCACACTTAACTCTATTTTCACTTCTGATTCTCTTTATAGACACTGCCCAAAATTGGTTTCATACCAATCATTTATAGAAGCATTTCCCAAAGTTTGCCTCTCTGAATACTAGATCAAGATATTAACAAATGTCCATTAATATTAAAATATATTAAAGGCCATTAACATTAGGCCTAAAATTTTTTAGTCTTCAATATGTTAATGTACTCAGAGTCCCTTTCCAAGAGGAATTCCAAACTTATTTGACCATTTTTTGGCAAAATACCTATCAAAGTAGCTCAGAGACGAACAGATGGAGCATCACTGATTCAGTCAAGTATCTAAAAAGAGTTCAATTATATATGCCTTTAAGAAGTAATTCTTAAACTTGCCAAGATGAATACAGAAAAGCCTGAATGAAAGTATAGCTCTTACAAACTACATAGCTTTTTTAAAATGTACATTTTTTTAAAAAGATTTTATTTATTTAGGGGCGCCTGGGTGGCTCAGTCGTTAAGCGTCTACCTTTGGCTCAGGTCATGATTCCAGGGTCCTGGGATCGAGCCCCGCATCGGGCTCCCTGCTCTGCAGGGAGCCTGCTTCTCCCTCTCCCACTTTCCCTGCTTGCGTTCCCTCTCTCTGTGTCTCTCTCTGTCAAATAAATAAATAAAATATTTTTAAAAAAAATTTTATTTATTTATTTGGGGAGGGGAGAGTGAGGAAGAGCGGGGGGGGGGGGGCGAGAGAGGGGTACGGGGAGAGGGAGAAGCAGGGAGCCCGATGCGGGACTGGATCCCACAACCCTGAGACCATGACCTGAGCCAAGGCAGACACTTAACCAACTGAGCCACCCAGGCACCCCCAAACTACATAGCTTGAAATCATTTGCAGGACTAAAGATAGCCTGTAGGAGGTTATGGGCTCTAGCTTATACAGAAGGCCGAACATTAAGGGAACAAAATAACAATTTCTCACCTCTGCTCCCTTTTAACAGACACTCTGTAGCCCAAACCCATTATGACTGAATGTGATCTACTGAATCAGATCAACAGGTTACACTGATAATTTGCAGGACTGTAGCACAAATAGCAGGACCAGGCCAAATAAATGAACTTCATAATATCTTAACAGATGGAAATAATACCAAAAAGAAGTGAGATGTAATTTTCACATGAACACTAGAGTAACATTTCATTCACTCAGCCATTCAATTGCTGAACTCTAAGCACAGTATAGACAGAGGTTATTTCCTTCGGAGAATCAGTTTATTTTATTATTTTATTTTTTTAAAGATTTTATTTATTCATTCGAGACACAGAGATACAGAGAGAGAGAGCACGAGCGGGGGAGAGGCAGAGGGAGAAGCAGGCTCCCCACTGAGCCAGGAGCCAGACGTGGGGCTCGATCCCAGGACCCTGGGATCATGACCCGAGCCGAAGGCAGACGCTTAACCATCTGAGCCACCCAGGTGCCCCGAGAATTCAGTTTAATAGAGGAGGTAAGACTCAAACATAAATAACAATAAAAAGCATACTTGGGAAGTCACTTAAAAGATGTACAGATAAAGTACCATGGGAGTTCAGGAAAAAATGAATATTTATGAGTATAAGACCATGTTAAATGTCATATAAGGAATTGGTCAATCCTAATGTCTACATTAGTTATAAATATCTACACCTTTGATGAAGAAACAGCAGGTTAGGATATGGAAGATCCTTCTATGTATTTATGACCAAAAGAACAAAAAATAAGTAGTCTGATGATCATATAAAATTTAATGTTTCCAACTTCCCACTAAAAAAAAAAAAGCCCAGGCCAAATGGCTCCACTGGTAAATTTTATCAAACATTTAAAGTAGAATACCAATCCTTCACAAACTCTTCCTGATCACAGAAGAACAACTGCCACATCATTTTATCTGGCCGACATTACCCTGATTCCAAAGCCACCCAAAGACATCACAAGGAAACTACAGGCTAATATCCCTTATAGAAACAAAAATCCTCAGTAAAATATTAACAACTAAATCTAGCAACATATAAAAAGAATTATACACCATTAACAAGCAGAATTTATCCTAGGAATGGAAGGTTTGTAGAACATCTGCAAATGAATCAATGTACTATACCACAATAATAGAACAAAGGATAAAAACCACTTGAGCATCTCAATTAACATAGAAAAATGACAGAACCCAGTACCATTTCAAATAAAAGCACTCAACAAACTAGAAGTCAAAGGGAACTCCCTCAATCTGATAAAGAGCACTTACAAAACACAACATCATTCTAATGGTGAAAGAACGCTATTCCCCTTAAAATCAGGAATAAGACAAGGTTGTCTACTTTCTTAACTTATATTCAAAACTGTACTTAAAGTTCTAGCCAGAGTAATTAAGAAAGCAAAACAAAACAAATTAAAATAAACATCACCCAGACTGGAAAGAAGTAAAACTATTATTTATAGATTCCTATATATAGATAGGTAATCCTAAAGAATGCACTAAAAAATGATTATAACTAACAAATAAGCTCAGTAATCTTGCAGGCTATAAGACCAATATACAAAAATCAGTATTTCTATATACTAGCAATGAACAATCTGAAAATAAAATGAAGAAAATAATTCCATTTACAGTAGCATCAAAAAAGAACAAAATACGAAGGAAGGAAGGAAGGAAGGAAGGAAGGAAGGAAGGAAGGAAGGAAGGAAGGAAGGAAAGAAAAGAAAAGAAAAGAAAGAAAAAATACTTTGCAATAAAATTTAACCAAAGAATTGCAAGACATATATACTGAAAACAAGACATTATTGAAAAAATTTAAAGAACTACATAAATGAGAAGCCATTCTATGTTTCTTGGATCAAATGATTTAATATTCTGAAGAAGGTAATGGTATATAGATAAAATGTAACACCTATCAAAATTCAAGCTGGCTTTTTTTACAGAAATAGACAAGCTGATCCTAAAATTCATATGGAAGGGCAAGGGCCCTAGGAGAGCCAAAACAATCTTGACAATGAAGAACAAAACTGGAGGGGTCAAACTCCCAATTTCAAAACTTACTACACAGCTGCAGTAGTTAAGATGTGTGCTAGGACGTAAGGCTAGATACATAGATCAATGGAACAGAACTTAAGAGTCCAAACAATAAGCCCTTACCTTTAGAGTCAACTGATTACCAACAAGCCTGTCAAGATAATTCAATGACAAAAGAACAGCCTTCTCAACAAATGGTGCTGTGACAACTAGATAGTCACATGCAAAAAAATGAAGGTGGATCTCTTCTTTATACACAAAAATTAGCCGTAAAGAGATCACAGATGTAAATTTAAGAGCTAAAACTGTAAAACTCTTAGAAGAAAACAGAGAGGTAAATCTACATGACCTTGGGCGCCTGGGTGGCTCAGTCGTTAAGCGTCTGCCTTCGGCTCAGGTCATGATCCCAGGGTCCTGGGATCAGTCCCACATCGGGCTCCCTCCTCGGGGGGAAGCCTGCTTCTCCCTCTCCCACTCCCGCTGCTTGTGTTCCTGCTCTCGCTATCTCTGTCTCTGTCAAATAAATAAATAAAATCTTTAAAAAAAAAAAATCTTCATGACCTTGAATAAGGTAATGGTTTCTTAAGTAGTAGTATACCAATAGCAAAAACAACAAAAAGTTAAATAGATATATTGGACTTCATCAAAATTAACTTTAGTGCTATAAACAAAGCTATCAAGAAATTGAAAACCAACAACTGGGAGGAAAGATTTCCAAATCATCTATCTGATAAGGTACTGATATCCCAAATGTATTTTTTTAAAACTCAATAATAAAATGGCAAGTAACCTAATTTTTAAATGGCCAAAGAATGTGAATAAACATTTCTCCAAGGAGATGAAAAGAATTTTTAATATCATTAGCCATAGGGAAATGTAAATCAAAAACACAGTGAGATAATGCTTAGCACTTACTAGTATGGATTTTAATAAAGATAAGAAGAGCTGACAAGGATGTGGAGAAACTGGAACCCTCCTATACTTCTGGCGGAAATGTAAAATGGTGTAGCCATTTCAGAAAAGTTTGGCAGTTCCTCAAAAGGTTAAACATAAAGTTACCATAGGTAATTTCTAGGTATACTATCCAAGACAAATGGAAACGTTAAGTCCACAAAAAAACTTAGACATGAATCTTCATAGCAACATTCACAATAGCCAAAAGGTGGAAACAACCTAAATGTCCATCAAATGATGAATAGATAAAACGTGATATATGAACATAATGGAATATTTCCTGGCAACTAAAAGGGAACAAAATACTGATTGATGCTACAACATGGATGAACCCTGAAAACATTATGCTAGGTAAATAAGCTACTCAACCAAGGCCTCATATTGTAAGATACCATTTATAAGAAATAACCAGAAAAAGGCAACTCCACAGTAGACCAGTGGTTGCATAGGGGCGGGGGCGGGGGGTGCAGACTGTGGCACTGCGCAGTGGCAGGATGAGTAGTGACTGCTAATAGGTAGGGGTTCCTTTTTGGGATGATGGAAATGTTTTAAACTTAAGACTGTGGTGGTTGTTGTAACTCTGAATATACTAAAAACAATGAATATACTAAAACCATATATACTTTACCTTTTTATATATATTTTATTTATTTGCCAGAGAACACAAGCAGGGGGACTGGCAGTCAGTGGGAGAGGGAGAAGCAGGCTCCCCTGCCAAACAGGGAGCCCGATGTGGGGCTCGATCCCACAACCCTGGGATCATGACCTGAGCCAAAGGCAGACACTTAACTAACTGAGCCACCCAGACGCCCCAACCATATATACTTTAAATGGGTGAATTTTACAGACTTGGGATTGTATCTCAATAAACATGTTAAAAATGTATTATTTCTGCACGGGACAAAACAATAAAGATAAAAAAAGAAGATGGTAAATTGTGAAAAATATTTACAACAGTTTACCAATTTAAATGTCATACAAAGGGTTCTTACAAAATTTGAGCAGTAGTGTAAGACCTCTAAGAACAGAACGTGCCCAATACTTTTCTGTTTAAAGAGATTGTTGGGGCGCCTGGGTGGCTCAGTCGTTAAGCGTCTGCCTTCGGCTCAGGTCATGATCCCAGGGTCCTGGGATCGAGCCCCGCATCGGGCTCCCTGCTTGGCAGGAAGCCTGCTTCTCCCTCTCCCACTCCCCCTGCTTGTGTTCCCTCTCTTGCTGTGTCTCTGTCAAATAAATAAATAAAATCTTTTAATAAATAAATAAATAAATAAAGAGATTGTTACTATTATGTTAATTAATTGAATTTAAATTAAAAAGTGGGGCGCCTGGGTGGCTCAGTTGGTTAAGCGACTGCCTTTGGCCCAGGTCATGATCCTGGAGTCCCGGGATCGAGTCCCGCGTCAGGCTCCCTGCTCGGTGGGGAGTCTGCTTCTCCCTCTGGCCCTCCCCCTCTCATGTGCTCTCTCTCTCTCTCAAATAAATAAAATCTTAAAAAAAAAAAAAAATTTAAATTAAAAAGTGATTATGCTAATTGAATTTAAAGTTTTAAAAAAGGAGAAAATAAAAAGATTGTTACTATTATCCCATTTACAGATGAGGAACCATGTTATTTACACATTTTTTTTTTTAAAGATTTTATTTATTTGAGAGAGAGAGAATGAGAGACAAGAGAGCACGAGAGGGAGGAGGGTCAGAGGGAGAAGCAGACTCCCTGCCGAGCAGGGAGCCCGATGCGGGACTCGATCCCGGGACTCCAGGATCATGACCTGAGCCGAAGGCAGTCGCTTAACCAACTGAGCCACCCAGGCGCCCCTTATTTACACATTTTAAGTAACTTGCTCAAGGTCATACAATTTAACAGGGAATGTGGATTTGAATCCAGACAATCTGACTCCCAAGTCCTCATCATTTTATTTTAAAGATTTTATTTATTTTGAGAGAAAGCCAGAGAAATAACAAAGGGAGGGGGAGAGGGAGAGGGATAAGCAGACTTGCCACTGAGTGGAAAGCCCGATGCGGGGCTTGATCCCAGGACCCCGAGATCATGACCAGAGCTGAAGGCAGAAGCTTAACTGAATGAGCTAACCAGGCGCCCCTAAAGATTTTATTTATTTATTTGTCAGAGAGTGAGAGAGATCACAGAGGGAGGGAGAGAAGCGGACTTGCCACTGAGCGGAGGGAGAGCTCGCCCCCAGCCCTCATCTTTAACCATTACACTGTAAGACTAGAAAATCTCTAAAAAGTTACATCCCAGACAACTTATGGTGTTTGTTTCTGGGAATTGGACTAAGAGGGACCTCTATTTTCTATTTTTTAATTCCAGTATTTTGCAAAATTCTTACCATGTACTGCCTGAATTTTTTTCAAATGAAAAATTATGAAGATTTTTAAATTGAGGTATAACTTATATATTGAAACAAATATTAAATATATAGTTTGATGAGTTTTGACATATGCATACACATATCTAATTTATATCCCTATCAAGATAAATAAGAATAGCTCACTACCCCAGAAAATTCTCTCAGGCTTGTGTTTCTTCCCAGTCAATTGCTCCTACCCTAGAGTCAATCACTGTCCTGAATTCTAGCATCACAGATTAACTAATTTCTAGTAGGCTTTAGATATTTAGAAAAAGGGAATCATATTGCACACACACTTTTGTGTCTGGATTCTTTTTTTAAGCATGTTTTTGAGATTCATCCATATTACTGTATGCATCAGGAATTCACTACCTTTTGTTACTGAATCAGATTCCATTATAAGAATGAATATAACCAAGCGCCTGGGGGGCTCAGTTGTTAAGCTTCTACCTTCGGCTCAGGTCATGGTCCCAGGGTCCAGGGATCGAGCCCCACGCTGGGCTCCCTGCTCATCAAGAGACCTGCTTCTCCCTCTCCAACTCCCCCTGCTTGTGTTCCCTCTCTCGCTGTGTCTTTGTCAAATAAATAAAATAAATAAACCTTAAAAAAAAATAATGACTATAACCAGTTTATTTATTCACCTATTGATGGATATTTGGGTTTTCATTTCACTTTGGGTAAATTCCTGGGAATGGAACTGCTAGGCCACAGGTAGATACGTGTTTAACCTTATAACAAACCACCAAACAATTTTCCAAAACGGTTCTACTATTTTACATTCCCATCAACAATGAACAGCAGTTCTAGTTGCTTCTCATCTCTGCCAACACTTGGTGTTAAAATGGTATCTCACTGTGATTTTAATTTGTACATCCCTGATGACTGATGATCACCTTTTCACACGCTTATTGGCCATTTATATAACTCCCTTTATGAAATACCTGTTAAAGTTTTTTGACCACATTTGAAAAGCTGTAGTCTTTTTACAATTGAGTTACAGAAGTCCTTTAACATATTATAGATATAATTCCTTTGTCAGACATATGTTACTATTACTACATGTTCAGGACTGGAATACTCATTATTATTAAGATGTTAATTCTCTCCTATATATATATATCCTCTCTTATCTATAGATTTCCAATCCAATCCCAAAAGGGTTTTTGAAGAAACTGACAAGCTCAGCCTAAAATTTATATGGAAAAGCAAAATAGTCCAAACAAGTTTGAAAAGGATGAGCAAGGGCGCCAGGGTGGCTCAGTTGGTTGAGCGACTGCCTTCGGCTCAGGTCATGATCCTGGAGTCCCAGGATTGAGTCCTGCCATCAGGCTCCCTGCTCAGCAGGGAGTCTGCTTCTCCCTCTGACCCTCCCCCATCTCATGCGCGCTCTCTCTCTATCTCATTCTCTCTCTCAAATAAATAAATTCAATCCTTAAAAAAAAAAAAAAGAAAAGGATGAGCAAAACTGGGAGTTCACACTATCTAATTACAAGACTTGCTAAAAGTTACAGTAGTCAAGATGGTACACCGCACTGGCCTAAGGACAGACAAACCAATGGTACAGAACAGAGTCCAGAAAAAGACCCACACTTACATAGTCACACCGATTCTTGAGAAACAATCCAACAGGGAAAGAAAAATGTTTCCAAGAAATGGTGCTGAAACAATTGGAAACCCATATTTGGGGGCTTGGGGGAGTGAACCTCAAACCCCTACCTTATACCATATACAAAAATGAAGTGAAAGATTAATCACAGACTTAAATGTAAAGCTAAGATGATAAAGCTTCTAAAAGAAAACATTAAGAACATATCTTTGAGTTGGAGCAGGTAAAAATTTCTTACGACACAGGGGTGGCGTGGGTGGCTCAGATGGTTAAGGGTCCAACTCTTGGTTTCAGCTCAGGTCACGATCTCAGGGTCATGAGAATGAGCACTGCGTTGGGATCCACGTTCAACTGGGAGTCTGCTGGGGATTCTCTCTCCGCCTCTCACCCCTGCTCTTATTCTCTCTCTCTCCAAAATAAATAAATAAATAAATAAAATCTTTAAAAAAAAAAAATTTCTTGGGTGCCTGGGTGGCTCAGATGGTTAAGCGTCTGCCTTCGGCTCAGGTCACGATCCCAGGGTCCTGGGATCGAGTCCCGCATCAGGCCCCCTGCTCCTTGGGAGCCTGCTTCTCCCTCTGCCTCTCTCTCTCTCTCTGTCTCTCATGAATAAATAAATAAAATCTTTAAAAAAATAAAAAATAAATAAAATAAATAAATAAAAATTTTCTTAGGACACAGAAAGCACTAACCATAAGAGAAAATACTGATAAACTGACTTAATGAAAATTAAAAATTTCTATATAAAAAATTGTTAATCATTCTTTGCTTGGTTTTATTCTTTATCAGTTTGCAAGGATATTTAAAAAATTCAGTCTGCAGAGGGCAGTGCAAATAATATGTAATCAAGCTAAGTGGCTCCATTTGCAACTCTATACCAAATAAAGGTACAAATTCCATCTAACACAAATGTCATAACCTTATCAGGAGTCTCATGGAAGTCTGAGGCGTTCCAAGGCCACCCAGATTTACTCCAAAATATCCTGGTACACTTTCTCCTTTGCAGCTCAAACTAGGATCCAACTTCCAGCCATGGCCTTAAAAGTATTTCTTTGTGGGGCGCCTGGGTGGCTCAGTTGGTTAAGCGACTGCCTTCGGCTCAGGTCATGATCCTGGAGTCCCGGGATCAAGTCCCGCATCGGGCTCCCTGCTCGGCAGGGAGTCTGCTTCTCCCTCTCCCACTCCCCGTTTGTGTTCCCTCTCTCGCTGTATCTTTCTCTGTCAAATAAATAAATAAAATCTTTAAAAAAAAAAAAAGTATTTCTTTGTGATCTTCCAGTACCCAGGCTAAGGTAGATACTAAAAGCTCACATAACATACGCTGTGCTTAACTATTCCTTTGATAAACAAGAGTGTCTTCCCTAACTCTCCAATATTTAACAGGAAGCAAGAATTTAATGTATAATAAGTAATCCCCATTTCTCTTAGTTGCATCTATATCGTTGTGACTGTTCTTAAACCTAGGTCTTTCAACGTTATCTTCTTATCTGCTGTTTGGTAAATAAGGAATCACATGCAATACCAGAAGCAGCTGGAAGTCTTGGTACCAGAATACTTCCCTTTGGTTCACAGTGTGGATGCCTATACTAATAAGGCACAAAGTCTATGAAAACTGTTTTTCTTTGGTTTCCTTTTTTAAAAATCTCAATTAAAATGGACTAAATTAGCAAAATATCAAAAAATACAGGGGGAAAAAATAAATACCCAAAGAGAAAACATAATTCTGCACAGTATAAATACTGATAAGAAACTTAATGAAATTCTCATTTAAATCATTTTTTCCCTAACCAGTAAAAATTGTATGAATCCATTAAGTTGAAATAAGGGTTACAGGTGATTCTTTTGCCAAAATGAAACTATTAAAGTATCTTTCAGCAATTCTGTAAAAAATAATTGAGAAAAAAAGCTTTTCATGAATATTTTGAGGAAGAGTAACAGTAATTAGGTTTCATAGCGCATTCATTTCCTGCTCACCATATTACACAATTTAACAAAAAATAAGCTCACTGGCTTAGCTGAAAAACATTCCTGCATTCACTAAAATGTTTTAGTGAAATGTTTCAGTTAATCTTAACCATTAAAAAAGCTTTCAAAGCCAGCCTCAGTTGAGAGCAGAAACTCTAGTATGGCATGATGGGAGAAGAAGACAAGGGACCTACATTGAATAAGAGCACACTAGTGTGAGAGGCTTTTCTGTCCTATGTGCTTTCATAGTAATACTAGCCCGTTTAATCCTCACAATAATTCACATCTTTTTCTCATTTTAGTTAAGCTAAATAATTTGCCCAAGCTAGAATTAGAACTCAGATCTATTGTTGGTGACACCAAATTCCCAATTCTTCACCACCAGACTGCTATAACAAAAACAAAGAAGCCTCATGACTTGGGTGACCACACCTCTTAGTTGGTTTGCCCAAGACCATGTAAGTTCACTGTCCTAAGCATAATTACTAGTAGTCCCTCACCCTTCACTTTCAAAAGTATCCACAGTTGAACAATAAATTTTTGGTCAACCTAGCACATGGCAAATAAGTAAATAATCACAAAGCGCTGATTGTTGAACCAAAACTTTCCTTTCAGACCATCGAATATTCACTAAAAGGTTACTATATACCAGACACTGAGGAAAAGACCTTGTCCTCAAGGAACAAGGGCTGACAGAGCCCTCTACAAGCAGGCCAGAAACAATCTGCTCAAAGGAATCTCTATAATAGCATGAGTACAGTCTAGCAAATTAACAAGCACAGAGCTTACCCAAAACACAAAGTTTCAGAAATAATAATACCTGTATTTTAAACAGAATGAAGAACTCCTGGCTAAAAAAGGATAGCTCTTTCATAAATTTCAAAAATGGCAAAGAAAATATTTTGGCCTACCTCAAAGGCATATCGTGAGGAAGAAAAAAATGCTTATCCACATTTTCCCTGCCCTACTGTTCATTAATTACACTGGACTATAGCAAAATGAAATATGTTACTAAAGATGAAAAAAAATCAATTATAATGCATGTGCTCTCCTCTAGGACAGTATCATTTCAACTTCCTAGAAGAGTATCTTCACCGAGATAAGGAACAAAAACATCTTATCAGAATAACAAAAGGAATAATCTTTACTAGCACAACTGCTTCTCTGGAGTTCTGTAAGATACACTACAGACAGAACCTTTGGTCAAACAAGTTTAATCCTTATTTATTAAGCATTTAAGGTTTATATATTACTAAATCAAAAATCCAAAAGGGAGGAAGAACTGTTTCCTGAGGTATCTAATGGACCTTTCCACGTGGTAACTTAAAAAAAATATTGTTTTTAAGTTATGCTATGTTAGAGATCCCTAGGTTATATTTTCTTAAGACTTGCAGTGAAAAGCACCCATTTAATAACAATTTATCAAGTTAAAAATATGAAAACACAGCTGAAGATCTCTTACTGAAGAACCAGTTATTTCAAACAAATTTCACAGCTAGATCCATGAAAACGCTTACCTTTTCTAGGGAATGAGACATTTGAGAAAAAGATGCCCCCATAGGAAAGAGAATTTAAAGGACGAAACTCAGCAGCCCAGAGAACGTGAGCAACTCATTTCATTCCTCAACAAAGGGAAGATAACATTAGCTTGCTTAATAGTTACTTGTGAAAAAGAGAGATGCCTCACAAAGTGCTGGGAAATTTTAGCTATCAGTTCCATACAGTTAATCCTCCATTATTACATGAGTGATGGTGAAAGGTTATTATTGAGAATAAAAAGTGTATCCATAAACAGCCAATGTTCCACAATTCACTTTTATATTTAGTTTTCCTATACTAAATTAGTTTTCATTTTGAAAATGAACACATTAACAGAGAAGTTGTGTTGAACTGTGTTCCCCAAAGAAGTCTGAGAAATCAAAGTTCAGGTAATTCATTCCAGGGACAAACCATCTGTAAATAAGCACAAGTTGAACTGTATACTAAATGGATCTTGCTTTTCATTCGTTAGACATTTCAGTCACTTAGATATGGAATGATTTTATTAACACTAAATATATTTACTCTCATTCTCTTCATTATACAGTTGATACAGTCAATTAGAACAAGGCAGGTATGTGTATATCAAACTACCCTCAATGAACACTTGTTAAATTGAAGTTAGACTTTTCCCTCGGTTCAAGAAGTTTGGGGGTAGGGAGGGAGACTCCATTACAAACAATTCCAAGTGGGATTCCAAATTTTTTTATCTTGTTCTATCAAACACCACTGTAATAAGAAGGCTATATACATATTCTATTGAAAGCTATGTGCCAGGGACGCCTGGGTGGTTCAGTCAGTTAAGCATCTGCCTTCAGCTCAGGTCATGATCCCAGGGTCCTAGGATCGAGCCCCGCAGCGGGATCCTTGCTCAGTGGGGAGCCTGCTTCTCCCTCTCCCTCTAACCCCCTCCGGCTCATGCTCTCTCTCTCAATTAATAAATAAAATCTTCTTTAAAAAAAGCCATATGCCAAACGTTTTATATGCATATGTACCTTACATATGCATTAACTCATTTAATCCTTTTATGACCTAGGCACTATTATAACCTTCATTTTACAGATAAAGAAAGTGAGCTTAAGTAACCAGCCCAAGGTCACACAGCCAGAATTGTGAGAGCCAGGTCTGAAATCCAAGAAGTCTGACTCCAAAGTCCCACACGCTTCAACCCCCGTATTGTCTGAATGACCTCAAGCAAACCAGTGGCTCCAGGACATAAAATTATGCTAATGCAGTATTCCAAACAGTATATTCATTTATTCAACGATTTATTTAGAGCATTTTAAAGTCAAAAATATTGATTTTATATTATGGGTTATAATCCAATGCTGCTTAGTTTATTTTGCTGCTCACAGCATTCCAGTTTTGGCCACTGAGTGCACTTTTGGCTGGCTCCGGTGCTCCCCTGCCATACCGCCCTCATGACGGGGGTTGCGGGTTGTTGTGTGTGGTGGCGGTGGGTGGTTGTTGTGAGAGCACTTCCTTACTTTCTGGTACTATAAGATGTTCAGGCTCATCTTGTTTATTTCCTGCCCAGTCCTAGAATCAGCTTCTCCAAGGAGCTCTGGATCCTTGTATTAAGTAATGGTGTTGGAAACTAACATCTGGGTACTAGGTGTTGCTCCTTCCTGGGTTTCTTTCCTTTTTTTTTTTTTTTTTGGTGGCTGACACCATGCGCTTATTTATTTTTTTTTTTTGAAGATTTTTTTTGTTATGTTAATCCCCATACATTACATCATTAGTTTTAGATGAAGTGTTCCATGATTCATTGTTTGTGCGTAACACCCAGTGCTCCCTGCAGAACGTGCCCTCCTCAATACCCATCACCAGGCTAACCCATCCTCCCACCCCCCTCCCCTCTAGAACCCTCAGTTTGTTTTTCAGAGTCCATCATCTCTCATAGTTCGTCCCTGGGTTTCTTTTAACCTCAGTTGATACAGCACAGTGTGTGGGTATAAACCCAAGCACGTACACACGTATATAAGTATTTCAATATGCACCCATCTATATTAAGCTAAACGTGAGTTCATGCTCATGTTCCCAACTCTCATCTATTACCACATGAATCATTCTAGCCTCCTCTCCTTACTTATCTGTAAATTCACACTCTTAACAGTGAGAAGCCTGTCTCTTACTCTATTTACTAATTGTTCAATTGCAGTATACATATATAACAGTATCAAAATTAACCTGCACCTTCATGGGATACAACTTTATCAATTAGATTACAGTGCTTATGTGAAATTCCTTTTGTCTTAGATTCCAGTCATTTCCAAGGTTACTTAGGTCAGCACACCCCTTCTTCCCTTTTTAGTAAAGTTATTTCACACACTTTTAATACAATTAGATTCTCCTGTCACAGCCTGCATTCCTTCCTGGGACCTCTCCACCTCCTAAATGATTTTTGTTTAATTTGTACGTATTAAAGTTTACTTTGTGCTGTAAAGCGTTACGGGTTTCGAAAAATTCATAATGTCATATCCACCATTACGGTATCCAATAGAATAGTTTTATCAAGTAGTATTTTAACTAAATTACATGGTACTAGGAGCACCTGGTGGGCTCAGTCGGTAGAACATGTCGTGACTTGGAGCCTACTTAAAAAAATAATAGTAAATTACAAGGCACTACAATCCTTGATGGAAGCAACATGGTTGGGTAGAGAAGCTGAGTAAAGAGCTGTGACTTTAATGCTATCGACATGCCACAGATAGACTTTAGGACTATCAGCTATCCTCTCAGGGTCCCAAGAGCCTCACTGCAAAATGAGGGGGTTCAATTAGATAATTATATATACAGCATTTATTAAACACTGTCTCAGGGATGGTGCTAAGCATTTAACATACATTATCTTATTCCTGGGGCGCCTGGGTGGCTCAGTTGGTTAAGCAACTGCCTTCGGCTCAGGTCATGATCCTGGAGTCCCGGGATCGAGTCCCACATCGGGCTCCCTGCTCAGTGGGGAGTCTGCTTCTCCCTCTGATCCTCCCCCTCTCATGCTCTCTGTCTCCCATTCTCTCTGAGATTAAAAAAAAAAAAAAAATCTTAGGAAAAAAACAAAACAAAAACATTATCTTATTCCTAACAACTATGTGATGTAGATACTATTATCTCCATTCAAAAGATGACATTAAGGGGGCATCTGGGTGGCTCGGTTGGTTAAGTGTCTGCCTTCAGCTAGGGTCATGATCTCTGGATCCGGGATCAAGCCCCGCATCAGGCTACCGGCTCAGTGAGGAGTCTGCTTCTCTCTCTCCCTCTCTCCCTCTGCCCCTCCCCACCACTCATTCTCTCTCTCAAATAAATAAATAAAATCTCAAGAAAAAAAAAATGACATTAAGGCTTCATACGAACTTGCGGAAGATCACCTAGCCAGGGAGTTGTAAAGACTCTAGAGCAGGAGTCAGGACAGTATAGCCTGCATGTCAAAGCCAGCCCACCACCCATTTTTGTATTCTTGATAGGTAAGAATGGTTTTTACATTTTTAAATAAGAGGGGGAAGACATCATATTTCATGACATGTGAAAATTATAAGAAATTAAAATTTCAGTGCCCATAAATAAAGTTTTATTGGAACACAGTCCCACTCATTCACTTACACATTGACTATGGCTGCTTTCACATTGTAGGAGGGCAGAGTTGAGTGGCTGCCACAGAGAAGGTGTGACCAGCAAAACATAGATTTATTATTTGACCACTTACAGGAAAACATTTCCAAGCCCTGCTCTAGAGCTTGGGTCTACTATTACATTCTAAGAATGACCCTAAAAAAGGCAAACTACTACTACTAACATTAGAATAACATCCAGGACAGAAACATTTTAGACACTGAACTAAATGTTGCAATACCACCTCTTTGAGTTATCTTAACTAGAAAGATATTTCTCTTGACATCTAATAGATATTTCTAATAGATATTTCTAGACATCAACACAAAGGTTAATGCATTGTAACTATCTTCTTTATTTGTATATTTTTCCCCACCTTATCTAAGAAAAAGATGAGATATTTTCTACTCAAAAAGGTTCTGATTTCAATACTTTATAAACTACAACTTTAAACTAATTAAACTGTCAAAATAAAATAGTACTCTTCATTATAGCTAAAGTTGTTGAGAGCACTATGTGCCAGAGACCATTCTAAGCAATTACTCATTTATTTCTCACAGTTACCCTCTACGAAGTAGGTAAATTATTATCCTAATTTAATAGATGAAGAAATTGAAGCTTAAATGGCTTTCCAAAGGTCTGAAAGTAAGTAAGAGGGAGAGTTAAAATTCGAACCCAGGTAACCTGGCTCTAAGATCTAGAAAGGGCACAGCTATAATACACTGCCATTGGATTACAATGCTTCTGTTAACAAGGCAGATTAGGGCCTTTAAACAAATGAAAACAATGTCTCAATAAATTTTTTTTAAGAAGACTAAAAACTGGGGTGGCTCAGTCGGTTAAGTGTCTGCCTTTGGCTCAGGTCATGATCCCAGGATCCTGGGATCGAGCCCCGCGTGGGGCTCCCTGCTCTGCAGGAAGCCTGCTTCTTCCTCTCCCACTCCCCCTGCTTGTGTTCCCTCTCTCGCTGTGTCCCTTTCTGTCAAATAAATGAATAAAATCTAAAGAAAAAAAAAAAAGACTAAAACCTAAGTGCTACTGGATGCCTGAGTGGCTCAGTCGGTTAAGTGTCTGCCTTCAGCTCAGGTCATGATCCCAGGGTCCTGGGATCGAGTCCCACATCCCCACATTGGGCTCCCTGCTCACTGGGGAGCCTGCTTCTCCCTCTGCCTGCCGCTTCTCCCTCTGCCTGCTGCTCCCCCCTGCTTGTGCTCTCTCGCGTGCGTGCGCGCGCACTGACAAATAAATAAAAATCTTAAAAAAAAACAAAACAACTAAGTACTACTAATTCATATCAGCAACTCAAAAGAATATTTAGGTTCATACTTCTCTATGGCACCTAGAGTTTGCATAACCCATGTGTTTACCTTTGTAGAGCCCCTCTGTAGTTTCCATACATACACATACACCTGGATTAATTCACTTGTACATCCCCAGAGTCTACCACAGTCCCTTGATGCTCAACAAATTGTTGAGAGGGTCAAAAAGCACTCATTAGGTGTTCAGTAAGTATTTATTGAATGAACAAAGTAAGGAGTTTCATAAACCATTAGATACACACATCATTAAATAGTTTGTTGACCTGAAATGAACTAGGACTGGATCACAAAAGTCTCTGGCTTTGTAACCCTTACATTGTGTCTGGTTTGTTCTTGAGCCTTAACCACCTTCTGTGCTAATAAGTTTCATAAACAAACCACTCATTATACACCTGTCAAACAACATTCATCTTCCAAGCTAGTTCTAATTTTCCAGGATTATAATTCATGTTTTTCCTAATTCAATTTAATTTAATCACAGTCCAACCCAGTCTTCATCATTCCATCATCAAGTCGAATTTCTTTATCTTCACGTGAAAGCCTTACCATTGCCTTCATCATTTATACTGCCATTTTCTGGAAACTTCCCTCCAGCTTAATTTATTCTTCCTTGAGGTGCAATAATTGGAATCCATTCTATAGTCTAAGAGTGGATGTGTTGTGGTTTTGTACCAAGATAATGTAGTCCATTTTTATATTTTCTTTTTCATACCTCTCCAGGGAATGACTAACATTTTATTGGCTTTCCAGCAACACTCAGGCAACATTCTCAGGAATAAAGTGACCCGAACATTCTTTTTACCATATTGATGTTCACTACCCATTTTTCTGTTCGTGCACAAAAATAAGAAAGATTTACCCACAGTTTATTCTACTTAGTTCCTAACTTCTTACATAGAAGAGCTAGCTGTCACATGCAAACCTGACGGTATCTTATTTGTTCTTTTACAAGAAGTAAGAATAGTTTTAGTACCATTACCAAAAGATGAACCCTATACTTGAATACCCTGAGTAGATCCTATATGCCATACAGGTTGTTTAACAAATAGTTTCCCTTCTCCCAAATCAAAACTAAACGTATGTCATGGTCTGTGGTTGTGTTTATTTCCTCAAAGACAAAAATAAACCAACATTCATCAATATGCTGGTCCTATAGTTAATATGTCATTTAATTTCAGAAGTGAAAATCATTATTCCCATTTTACACATAAGGAGAACTGAAACTCAAAAAAGTTGAGTAGCTTGGGGAACCGAGGTGGCTCCGTTGGTTAGGCGTCTGACTCTTGGTTTTAGCTCAGGTCATGATCTCATGGGTCCTGGGATCAAAGCCCTGTTCAGACTCCATGCCAGCTTGAAGATTCTCTCCTTCTGCCCCTCCCCTCACTCACATTCCCGAGTGTACACTCTCTCTAAAATAAATAAATAAATCTTTAAAAAAAAAAAAAGTTGAGTAGCTTACCCAATGGGTAAGTGGGACTCAAACCCCAATCTTTTTTAGCCTAAAAACTACGTCTTTCCATTACACTACCAGGTTTCCCCTTACCTAAACTACCCCTTGCTCCTTCCGTAAGAAGTCATGTTCATGTTCTTGTGAACATGAATTTAAGAGTCAATAGTCCTCCTCTTGTTAGAAAACCACTGGTTTGCCCCATATGAAATCACTTAGCTATGTGTCCATAAACTTGGATGGAAAAAAATTTCCATCCTCATTTTCACTAACCAGTAACTGAAGTTAGCATTTCCTTCAATTCTGAATGTAGGCAGCACAGCCCATCAATATTAGACTTTCACTAGTTATTTAATTCAGTAATAAAATTTCTTACATCATAAACTCTTTTCTAAATATGTGAACTATATTTTATACATTTAAATGTCATATTCTGAAAAGGCATTCACAAGCTTCTTTAGACTACAAAGGGGTCCAGGGCACATAAAAGACATTAAGAACCCTGCTCTATAGGGGTGCCTGGCTGGCTCAAGTTGGTAGAGCATGCGACCCTTGATCTCGGGGTTGTGAGTTCAAGCCCCACACTGGGCATGGAACCTACTTAACAAAAAAAAAACAACCCTGCTTTATAGACCATCACACAGGCTACCTCAATCCCTGGTAGTGAAGGTTTATAAAAGCATGTCACACAGTTGATTCAGTGTCTTTTAGTCCATTAAAAATATGGATAGCATTTAGCCCCAACTGACTTTTTTTAGTATCTAACTTGTTAACTATTTACTATTACTAATCTCCTACTTCTGACCTAACATATATAGAAATCTCTCTTATGTACATGTTAAAGCCAGGCATTAAGCTTTGTGATCTTTTCAACCCTAAGCAAACCTACCACATCATGATTAGCAAGTGAATCCAACGCTCTATAGCTGAATTCCTAACTTAATGTACAGCCACAGTCTGAATGTTTGTGCTCCCCTCAATCATACGTTGAAATCCTACCTCCAAAGATGATGGTATTAGGTGGGACCAGGGCCCTCATGATTAGAATTAGTGTCCATAATAGGTGTTTAGTAAGTATTAGCAACTATGTTCTTCTCACCCTCTGCATGCTACAGCCTATCATATCAAAATGCTTATGCTTGGGCGCCTGGGTGGCTCAGTTGGTTAGGCGACTGCCTTCGGCTCAGGTCATGATCCTGGAGTCCCGGGATCGAGTTCCGCATCGGGCTCCCTGCTCAGTGGGGAGTCTGCTTCTCCCTCTGACCCTCCTCCCTCTCATGCTCTCTGTCTCTCATTCTCTCTCTCGCAAATAAATAAAATCTTTAAAAAAAAAAAAAAATACTTATGCTTAAGATGTAACTTTAAAACTTGTCATCAACTTCACTTATTTTCTCAAATTCCAAGTATCATATTAACCCTATCCCATTCCAACCTCTCGAAAATTCACTGCATCCCAGCATTTGTATTTTGTGTGAACTTGTATGTTGACATGTTAAATCCCCAAAGCAGTTTTAATCTGAAGGGCAGAAGAGGTGTCTATTTTTCCCTCCCTAACCCTATGCCTACACAAGTAACAGCAATCAAAAGCTGTTATGATACCATTCCTTGTTAATACTATGACAAATTCTTATTAAGTGAAGTTATAACACCATAGTTTATGGTCTGTTGCTTAGACTTAATCATATTTCCACCTTGATGTACTCAAAATGTGTTTATTAGTCATAAAGTTTTCTAATCACATTTGTGCTCCTTACAGTTATTTCCTATTAAAAGACACGGATCTTCAAAAACTAGTTTGGATTCTTCTGAAACAAATTAAAGAGGAAAAGAACACAGTAAACTAAAATAACAGAATTTAACCCTAAAAACACAAATTCATTTTATTATCTAGTAGGCATGTGACTTTTACCACATATAATAATCTCAAATTGTTGATTTAAAGGAAGAGCTTGAGAATTTCAAGCATAAAACACAAAAGGAACCGGAGTATTATTTAGCAACAAAAGGGAACAAAGTCCTGACACATGCTACAACATGGATGAACCTTGAGAGCATGTTAAGTGAAAGAAGCCAGTCACAAAAAGACACATATTGTATGATTCCCTTTGTACGGGAATATCCGGAATAGGCAAATCTACAAAAACAGAAAATAGATTAGTGGTTGCTAGGGGCCAGGGGAAGGGCTGATGGGGGAATGACTGCTAAGGGGGCTTCTTTTTGGGGTGATGAATTACACAGTGGTGAAAGCTGTACAACTCTATGAGTATATTAAAAATCACGGAACTGTACATTTAAAAAGGGTGAGTCTTTTGGTATGTGAATTATATTGCAATAAAGTTGTTACTTAAAAATAAATAAAACACAGCCACTAGCAAACCACAATGAAAATCTCCTTGGGAAAGGAAATCATTAAAGTCACTGATTGGAAAGTAAGCTGGTTACCTGTGATTTTAGAGAAGTCAACCTACTAATTCCATCTCCAAATCCTACCAAGTACTCGAACATGAAACTAGACAGTGTACGAATCAAAGAATTCGGGCATAGTTGGCTGTAAACTAAAATAGAGTGCCTTCTTAGGCTCTATGACTCCTCAACTGTAGGGGGCTTTCACCCTAGCTGATTACGGAAGTAGTAGTTTTCATCGGCAAGCTCAAGAAGGAATGTCAAAATAGGATGACACTTGCCTAGACGTTCTACAAAAGCCTAAAAGACCATAATGGGTGTTCCCTACACACTCCTAAGTATGTGCACGTGTTAGGCTGTCCCCACCTAACACCGACAAGCAACATACACCATTTACCCATATCCCAACTTGCTCCCCTAAACTGACATACTATCAAGCTCTTAGATCTCATTTAAGAAGACAGATAAAACCCTCACAGGGTTTTCCCACTCGAGCTCAACCAGCCCCCGCCCTGACCCACCCCACCCCCAAACCCACAC
This sequence comes from Mirounga angustirostris, assembly GCF_029215605.1. NCBI lineage: Eukaryota > Metazoa > Chordata > Mammalia > Carnivora > Phocidae > Mirounga > Mirounga angustirostris. The sequence goes on along the minus strand of NW_026991717.1, from coordinate 62,223,992 downwards.
ACGTGTTAGCCCGACACCGCCCCACCGGGTCCCACGTGCACCTGGTCTAACACACTCCCCACGTGTGGGCGCCCCACGGGCTTCCTCGGCTATCTGAGGTCACCGCGTGACCCCGGGTCTCTAGAGGTATGAGAGGGGAAAGGACAAGGCCCAAGTCCCTGAGGTCCCAACCCTACGGGGAGTGTCCACACCCATCCTCCCCACTAACCCCAACAAATCCAAGGGCCGGGGGCGACGGCCCCTTTAAGACGCGGCCCAGTCGTCGCCCGCAGAAAGGGGCGCAACGGGGCCTACACAACCCCCCCCTCCATTCGCCCGCCCACGTCTAGTCGCCTCACCTCGGGCCGCCGGGCCCCGCCGCCGCGGCGGCGGCGGAGGGGGGGCGGGGTGCGGGCGGGGTCCGAAGGGGGGGGTCGCACCGCCGACGGTGGAGCCGCAGTTCGCTCTCTGAGGCCGGGGGACGGGGACTGCGTTGGGCGTGGACGCTCCTAGCTCGCTCCCTCGGCGGCTCCTGGGACCCCAAGATGGCGGCGGCGCTGAGGCGGCTGCGGGCGCTGGGCCGGCGGCGGCGGCGGCCACTTTCACTCACTGAGAGGAGCGGAGCAGGGACACGGGGAGCCATGGCGGGGGGGAGGAGAGGCGCCATAGCCAGGCCAGAACAATCGAGCCGCTACTCAGCTACCTTACCCCCGCCCCGCCCACGCTCACAGATCGTCGCCAGCCCGTGCCCTCCCGTAGTGCCGCTGCCGTCGGCCTCGTGCAGCTCGCACCCCGCCGCTGCCGCCTGACGCCCAGCGCGGACTGGGGTTCGGGGGGAGACCCTGATCCATGCCATCTGAGTGCAGATTGGTCGGGGCTGGGACTGGCGAAGATTGCCGAAAGGCGACGGGGAGGAGGAGGAGGATGTCATCGCTAGAGTGAGCAAGCAGATCTCGCGGGAGCAAATGTCGCGAGACCTCTCCAGTCCTGCAACCGCCGGCGAAAGGTTACTTTCCCCGGAAGTAACGTCAATCGAAACGGCCCGGGATCCTGGGAATATTCGTTTCCGCAGGCAGGCGATGGGAGGGTGCTAGTCACTGAACACTGAGATCACTTGAGGGAATGGTTAGGCTCGGATATGATATTTTATCCTGTTTCTGGCTACTTTGGGCGGCGTTGTACATCGTTGGGAAAGTGCCTATCTAGAGCCGCTCATTCAATACAGTACAGTTTTGGGCTCCCCTTTACGGCTAAGGGACCAAGACCACGATGCTGTGGCATAGTTAGGCAAATGCCCAAGTGAAAGCTTCAGGATTCAAGGACTTAGGAACACACCGACGTGTCAACGGAAATGTCTTCCTGTTCTCACACCCACCCACTCAGCCTGATTTGTCTGTGCCAACTCCACAGTTCAAGCCCCCCACCCCCACCCCCGCTACCCACGTTTACTAAAGTTAGTGAGATTCAGCTACCAGGATCTGTGATTAGAAGTACCTAGTGTGAAGCCTAACTGACGATAAGGATTAGATTTTCTTAAAAGTTAACTATGCTACAGTGTTTCAGTTCCCTCACATTTAATGCTTTAATTCATTTCGATCTGGCCCTTAGCATTTAAGCAGAACAGCATTTCCATAAGGTCATTCAGTACTCTTGTGCTAAATTTACTGCACTTCAGAAAGTTAATTTTGCTTAAAGGCAAAAATATAGATAGTACCCTTTGTGTACGAACGAAGAGGATGTAAGAAAACACAAGTGTCTGCGTGGGGGGGGGGTATAAACTAGAAATTAAAAGGATTGGTGTCTTAGATGAGAAGGGTGGGAATAGGCGGAGGAATGGGAATAAGGTAACAGGACTGAGGAGAGAGTGGCAAATATTGTTGTATAGAACTCTTTGAACCATAGTTATGTGTCACATACCCCAAAAAATAAACACCTAAAGCCAACTAGGATATTTGATTAATAATGAAATGACTGTAGCATAGACAAAAAGGAAGAGAATAAAGGGAATAAAGTCAGTAAGCCCCTAGAAGGACCAAGATTTAGAACCTTTAAAAGGTCAAGTGTAGGAGCGCCTGGGTGGCTCAGGTCATGATCCCAGGGTCCTGGGATCGAGCCCCGCATCGGGCTCCCTGCTCAGCGGGGAGCCTGCTTCTCCCTCTCCCTCTCCCCCTGCTTGTGTTCCCTCTCTCGCTGTGTCTCTCTCTGTCAAAATAAAGAAATAAAATCTTAAAAAAAAAAAGGTCAAGTGTAGGGGGTGCCTGGGTGGCTCAGACGGTTAAGCATCTGCCTTCCGCTCAGGTCATGATTCCAGAGGCCGCTCAGCAGGCAGCCGGCTTCTCCCTCTCCCTCTGCTGCTCCCGGGGCTTGTGCTCTCTCACTCTGTTAAATAAAATCTTTTAAAAAATAAAGTTCAAGTGTAGGTTGATGTTTGTATTTCTTTTCTATTACTGTACTAACAAATTACCACAAATGCAGTGGCTTAAAATAACACAAATTTATTATCTTACAGTTCTATAGATGAGAAGACTGAAATAGGTCTCAAACTGGGCTAAAATCAAGGTGTTGGGAGGGCTGCCTTACTTCCTGGAGGCTCTATGGAAGAATTATTTCCTTTTCCAGCTTCCAGAGGCTGCTCCCATTCTTTAGTTTCCAGTTCCAAAGCCTCCATCTGCAAAGCCAGCAATGACAAGTTGGATCCTTTTCACATCATATCCAACCAACTCTTACCTTTTTCAGGATCCTTGTGATTATATCAGGCCCACCCAGATAATCCAGAATAATCTCCCTATTTTAAAATCAACTGATTAGTAACCTATATCCACCTGCAACCTTAATTCCCTTTACAATGTATCCTAACATACACAGGTTCTACTGGACCTCCATGGGGAGAGGGCATTATTCTGCTCTCTGCATATGTCCTAAAATTTCTGAAGTGCAACTCCCTATGTGTTCATCTGTGATTTTCATACTAAAGTCTAGCTTTTTCCAATCTCTAATACAGTCTTACATTCTTTAATAGTTTATTTTTTCTTAGTAATAACTACACCCAACATGGGGCTCAAATTCATGGCCCCAAGATCGAGAGTCACATGCTCTTCCAACTGAGCCAGTATGGCACTCCTATGGTCTTAGATTCTTGATTAAAAATGTGTAAATTCGGGGCACCTGGGTGGCTCAGTCGTTAAGCGTCTGCCTTCGGCTCAGGTCATGATCCCAGGGTCCTGGGATCGAGCCCCGCATTGGGCTCCCTGCTCGGCGGGAAGCCTGCTTCTCCCTCTCCCACTCCCCCTGCTTGTGTTCCCTCTCTCACTGTGTCTCTCTGTGTCAAATAAATAAAAATAAAATCTTTAAAAAAAAATGTGTAAATTCTGGGTGCCTGGGCGGCTCAGATGGTTAAAGCGTCTGCCTTCGGCTCAGGTCATGATCCCAGGGTCCTGGTATCAAGTCCTGCATTGGGCTTCCTGCTCCTCGGGAGCCTGCTTCTCCCTCTGCCCCCCCCCTCTCTCTCTCTGTCTCATGAATAAATAAAATCTTAAAAAAATAAAAGCGTGTACATTCTTTTTTTTTTAAAGATTTTTTATTTATTTATTTGAGAGAGAGAATGAGATAGAGAGAGAGAGAGAACACATGAGAGGGGGGAGGGTCAGAGGGAGAGCCCGATGTGGGACTCGATTCTGGAACTCCAGGATCATGACTTGAGCCGAAGGCAGTCGCTTAACCAACTGAGCCACCCAGGCGCCCAAAAGCGTGTACATCCTTTGCCTCAGAGACTTAGTACATCATATGAAATTTAATCCATGATTTCTTGGTAATTTGGATATTTTTAACCTTTTTATTTAAATTAAATTAACATATAATGTATTATTGGTTTCAGAAGTACAGGTTGTGATTCATCAGTCTTTTTTTTTTTTTTAAGATTTTATTTATTTATTTGACAGAGACACAGCGAGAGAGGGAACACAAGCAGGGGGAGCGGGAGAGGAAGAAGCAGGCTTCCCGCTGAGCAGGGAGCCCAATGTGGGGCTCGATCCCAGTACCCTGGGATCATGACCTGAGCTGAAGGCAGACACTTAACTGACTGAGCCACCCAGGCGCCCCTGTGATTTATCAGTCTTATATAATAATACCCAGGGCTCATTACATCACATGCCCTCCTTAATGTCCATCACCCAGTTAAGCCATCCTTCCACACCTCTCACCCCTCCAGCAACCTTCAGTTTGTTTCCTATGATGAAAAGTCTCTTGTGGTTTGTCTCCCTCTCTGGTTTCATCTTGTTTTATTTTTTCCTCTCTTTGCCTATTCTTCCTTTCCTCTGTTTGGTTCTTAAATTCCACCTATCAGTGAGATAATATGATAATTGTCTTTCTCTGATTGACTTATTTTACTTAGCATAATACCCTCTAGTTCCATCCATGTCTTGCAAATGGCAAGATTTCAAATTTTTGATGGCTGTGTAATATTCTATTGTGTGTATGTATATATGATATATATACATATATATCATGTATACCACATCTTCTTTATCCATTCATCTGTCGATAGACATCTGGGCTTTTCCAGAAATATCTTGATTTTACATTACAGTTCATTTTAACATTTTGTTTTCTATCCAAATGGAGGAGTCTCTGGCTTTAATTTTGTTCACAATCATTCAATATGCAGTATTTAATTTTATTAGGGTAATGTCTAAAATAAATTAGAAAATAAAACATACAGAATATTTTTTAAATTTGTTTTTAATTAAGTAGGCTGGATCAATGCCCAATGTGGGGCTTGAACTCATGACCCTGAAATCAAGGGTTGCATGCTCTACTGACTGAGCCAGCCAGGCACCCCAAAACATACAGAATATTATTTAATGACAGTTTTCAGAAACTTTGTGCAGTTGACTTAGGATATATATTTTATTTCTGATAATAAAGCAATAAACAAAAATAAAAACCACAATGTGTGGGTTTTGGGGGAGAGACCCAAACCGAAAATACTAAGGAATCAACTATATTACAAATGAGTAACTTAGCAACTCTGCAGAGGACAGGGAAGAAAAGAACTCACCTGAATAACTGAGGTAAATAGTATATTGACTGGATACCTAAAAATAAGACCAAATGTACCGTACAGAAATCCTGTTGTCTACATACTAAGTATTTTTCACAGGGGTGGGGGACGTAGATTAGCAATTTGAAACTGATGTGCATGCTAGAATTAAACAGAAATATATTGTAGATCATGAGCTGAGTTTCTCAATGGTGAAGAAAAAAGTTATTAACTAAGGAAAAGGGGAAAGCTAAAATGAAGCCTGAAGTAGATTGAATTGAATGGAATCTGGATTGGAATCTGAGGTATCAGTATAAGTTTATGGTTTTTAATATATGTACAGGTACAGAACTATAGATTTGTGGGTATGTGTTGATTAATATAAATATATTTGCAAACAAACATATATATTTGCTAGTTCTGTCTGCTGAGAGTATCTACAAGCAATGAGGATACCTAGTACACAGATACTGATTTCTAAACACCATTCTCCAATAAAAAGAACAAGGAGAACCTTGAAGAAATGATTGATTCAAGATGAGTCTGGAATATCTTGTGATGCCAGAAAACAATACTCAACAAAGGACATCCCCAAAACACAGGAGCCAACCTGAAAGAGCTCCTAACAGCAAAAACAAAATACGTAACGATAGTATTGCATTATGACCCAGAGATACTTATTCTTAATAGTCCTGTGTCTATCCTGATATAATAATTGGTTATTTAAATGAATGAGGGAGAAGAGACAGCTCCTTCTTATTTATTTATTTATTTATTTATTTATTTATTTATTTATTTATTTATTTATTTAGCAATCTCTACACCCAATGTGGGGCTCAAGCTCACAACCCTGAGATCAAGAGTCGCATGCTCTTCCAACTGAGCCCGCCAGGTGCCCCGAGACACGTCTTTCTTAGAGTAGAATTCCATTTAATAAATGTAGAAGGTAAGAGGAATAACAAAAACCACTGATTAAGCAAACACCACAGTAATAAGTGTTGCAGACAAAATCCAGTAATGGATGCCAAATTACTGGGTGAAAATTTGAGGGTTTATATAGATCCAAAGTGTCTCACCCAAGATATATTTTAGCACAAAAGAGAAAGGTGGTAACTTTACAATGGTGAAACTTGGCAGAACCACCTTAACCAAGTGAGCAAGGTAAACATCAGTAATAAGACATACAGTATGCTGGGGAAATTTCCTATATATACACGCAAGGAGCTTCTGATCCCCAAGGGGCTGAACTGGAGCAGTGGGTTACAACAGCAACTACCAGAACCATCGGATTGTAGAGGGGGACAACAGATTTCCAAAAACATGGGGTGATCCTCTGGGTGGCCAAAAACATAAAAGTGTCAAATGGAAAAATAAAACCATAAAGGAGCTAGAAGAAAGCACTAATTTTTTTAACCTTGGAGTGAAGGATCCCCTGCTAAGCCTGCCATAAAAGGATGACATCAAGAAGTCATAAAAAAGGCTGATAAATATAAATAATATAATCCAACCTAAAAATCATCATAAGTCATGTAAAGTAGCCAATTTCTTTACTATACAAGGAACACTTATATACCAAATTTTAAAAAGTAACAGCCCGGGCGCCTAGGTGGCTCAGCTGGTTAAGCGACTGCCTTCGACTCAGGTCATGATCCTGGAGTCCCGGAATCGAGTCCCACATCGGGCTCCCTGCTCTGCGGGGAGTCTGCTTCTCCCTCTAACCCTTCCCCCTCTTGCGCTCTCTCTCTCACTCTCTCTCTCTAATAAATAAATTTTAAAAAAAAATTAAAAATTTAAAATAAATAAATAAATAAAAAGTAACAGCCTAATAGGAAAAGAGGCAAAGAAAAAAAAAAAATTCACTCATTTGTTCAGTGTTTGCCGAATGCTTAAAGTATGCAAGGCCTGGTTTTAGACACTAGAGATGTGGCTTTGCAAAAAACAGCAAAGGGGGTGCCTGGCTGGCTCAGTTCATGGAGCATGCAACTCTTGATCCAGGGGTCATAAGTTCAAGCCCCATGTTGGGTGTAGAGCCTACTTAAAAACACCCACCCCCCCACACACACAATTTAAAAAGCAGTAATTAAAAAAAATAGTAAAGAGGGGCACCTGGGTGTCTCAGTCGGTTAAGCTTCTGCCTTTGGCTCAGGTCATGGTCCCAGTGTCCTGGGATCGAACCCCACGTCAGGCTCCCTGCCCCGCGGGAAGTCTGCTTCTCCCTCTCCCATTCCCCCTGCTTGTGTTCCCTCTCTCGCTGTGTCTCTGTCAAATAAATAAATAAAATCTTAAAAAAAAATAGTGAAGGAAAAGAAAAAAAACAAGGAAAAATAAATACCAAAGGTTGATAAATAGATGAAAAGATTCTCAACGTCACTTATACTTTTTTTTTTTTTAAGATTTTATTCATTTATTTGAGAGAGAATGAGATAGAGCATGAGAGGGGGGAGGGTCAGCGGGAGAAGCAGACCCCCTGCCGAGCAGGGAGCCCAATGCGGGACTCGATCCCGGGACTCCAGGATCATGACCTGAGCCGAAGGCAGTCGCTTAACCAACTGAGCCACCCAGGCACCCACTTATACTTTTTTTTAATCGAAATATTTTTTAAAGATTTTATTTATTTGAGGGGTGCCTGGGTGGCGCAATCGGTTAAGCGTCTGCCTTTGGCTCAGGTCATGATCCCAGGGTCCTGGGATCGAGCCCCACATCGGGCTCCCTGCTCCATGGGAAGCCTGCTTCTCCCTCTCCCACTCCCCCTGCTTGTGTTCCCTCTCTCGCTGTGTCTCTCTCTCTGTGTCAAATAAATAAAATCTTAAAAAAAAAAAAAGATTTTATTTATTTGAGAGAGAGAGAGCGAGCATGAGCAGGGGCAGAGGCAGAGAGGGAGAAGCAGGCTCCCCGCTGAGAAAGGAGCCTACCGTGGGCCTCGATCCCAAGACCCTGAGATCATGACCTGAGCCGAAGGCAGATGCTTAACTGACTAAGCCACCCAGGCACCCCATACCTATCCTTTCTTAAGGGACTTTATTTTTTTTAAAGATTTTATTTATTTGAGAGAGAGTGAGAGAGCATATGAGCGGGGAGGGGCAGAGAAAAAGAATCTGAAGCAGATTCTACACTGAGCGCTGAGCCCAACGTGGGGCTGCATCTCATGACCCTGAGATCATGACCTGAGCCGAAACCAAGACTTGAATGCTTAACCAACTGAGCCACCCAGGCGCCCTCTTAAGGGCCTTTAAAGCTTTCTGGTTTCTACATGTATGAAGTTACAGGAAAACATTTTGTTTTTCTATAGAGATACATTTTTCTAAGCTTAAGTGATCAAAACTAATTCTAGCTTTGTATTTTTATTATTCATTCAGCAAACATTTACTGAGCTAACTGCTTTATGCCTCTCAATGTGCTTGATAAGGGGAACATAGATTAAATTATCACAGCATGGGGCGCCTGGGTGGCTCAGTCATTAAGCGTCTGCCTTCGGCTCAGGTCATGATCCCAGAGTCCTGGGATCCAGCCCCACATCGAGCTCCCTGCTCAGCGGGAAGCCTGCTTCTCCCTCTTCCACTCCCCCTGCTGGTGTTCCTTCTCTCGCTGTGTCTCTGTCAAATAAATACATAAAATCTTTTAAATAAATAAATAATCACAGCATAACATGACTAGTGCAATAAAAGAAGTTTGTACAAAGTACTTGGGAAGCTGAGAGGAGACATCACTCAGTAACTGCCAACAGACTTTTCAGAAGACTTTCCAGAGGAGATAACTGAGCCAGTTCATGACAGAAGAGGAGTATTTTTCTGCCATGGGTTTGCCACCTAGTAAAAATTTGGGAAATGAAAAGAACCACATCAACATCAAAGTCCTCCGAGAGGTAGATTTAGATAGGGCCACTACCTCTTGAATTACAAATGTGGTGGAGGAAGGGAACCATTGAAAGTTGGAAAAGAAAAAAAAAGTTTGGAAAAGGAGGCTGCTGATGTGGAGCCACCTGGGTGTAGAAATTGAAGGCTGAGCATGAACATGACACCATCCTCAATATCTCCCTCATGAAATTTGAGAACTTTTAGTACCAGATCACAAGATCCTCATAGAGAACATCACTGCAGCAACTTAACCAGGCTGACATTGCTGTTCTGATTATTGCTGCTGATAAAATACCAAGCTAGTATCTCAAGGAATAGGCAGACCCGTGAGCTTGGAATATCAGTCTGTATTTTTCTCTTCTTGTAATGTCCTTTTCACATTTTCTTTTCTTTTTTTTTTTAAGATTTTATTTATTTATTGACAGAGAGACACAGCGAGAAAGGGAACACAAGCAGGGGGAGTGGGAGAGGGAGAAGCAGGCTTCCCGCTGAGCAAGGAGCCCGATGCGGGGCTCGATCCCAGGACCCTGGGATCATGACCTGAGCCAAAGGCAGACGCTTAACCGACTGAGCCACCCAGGCGCCCCTCCTTTTCATGTTTTCATAGCAGGGTAATGTTGGCCTCACAAAATGATTTGGAAGTATCTTCTTTGTTCTATGAAATAATATGTGTAATTATTTTTAAGGCCTTATTTGTTAGAGATATATACTGAAATAATTACAGGATAAATTATATGATATGTAGGATTTGTTTTATTTTTTTTTTTAAGATTTTATTTATTTATTTGACACACAGAGAGAGAGAGAGCACAAGCAGGGGGAGCAGCAGAGGGAGAGGGAGAAGCAGACTCCCTGCTGAGCAGGGAGCCCGATGCAGGGCTCCATCCCAGGACCCTGAGATCATGACCTGAGCCACCTGAGGGTGGCTCAGTGCATTAAGTATCTGACTCTTGATTTCAGCTCAGGTCATGATCTCAGGGTCGTGGTATAGAGCCCCGAGTTGGGCTCCTTGTGCTCAGCATGGAGTCTGCTTGGGATTCTCTTTCTTCCTCTCCCTCTGCTCCTCCCTAACCCCCAGCACACTCCTCCTCCCCTAAAATAAATAAATAAATAAATCTTTAAAAAATGCTTCAGAAAAAAATTAAAAGAATAGATGAAACAAGAATGATAGAATGTTAATAATTCTGCAAGTGTAATTATGGGTACCTGGGGGTTTATTATACTATTTTTGTACTTTTAAATATGTTAGACTTTTTCTGTAAGAAAAGGTTTTTTAAAAAGGGAAAAAGTTCTGTCTAGTATATTTCAGCACACTCTTGTTATAAGATTGACTGATCTTAGGGCGCCTGGGTGGCTCAGATGGTTAAGCGTCTGCCTTCGGCTCAGGTCATGATCCCAGGGTCCTGGGATCGAGTCCCACATCGGGCTCCCGGCTCAGCGGGGAGCCTGCTTCTCCCTCTGACCCTCTCCCCTCTCATACTGTTTCTCTCTCGCTCGCTCTCTAAAAAAATAAATAAATAAATAAATAAATCTTTAAAAAAAAGATTGACTGATCTTAGAAACTCAGTCTTCACTTAACCACAGTGATAAAACTAATGCACCCATCTCCCAGATAAAAAGACATAGGATTGTCAACTTGACTAGTTGGATGTAGAGGCAGTCCAAGGCTTTAAACAGTGTTTATTTCAGTGGCAAGTCCTTACAGGTGACCTACTATGCCTTGATCCAGGGGATGTTAGAGTTTGATTCTGGCACCTTATCCCCATTCCAACCAGAAATGCTACTAGATCTGGGTTTCTTTAGCCAGTTTTCTTAGTATAGTTATTGGCCTCAACAATTTTATATTTTCTCTTCTCTCTGTAGGGTGGCTCAACAGAATTCATTATGTTAATACCATCAATCAGTTGTTTCACACTTAATATATAAGCCAGAAGAGAAAGCTGGAGCATTAAATATACATAAATATACCCAAATATACACACAGAGCGTTTTGGAAAAGTCAGGGAGGATTATAAACTCAAGGGATTTAAAATTTTCTGCATCTAATCATAAACTGACTACTAAACTAACGGAGAAGAAGTATCAGACAGATGTTCAGATTGTTTCCATATCTTGGCTATTGTGAATAATGCTGCAATGAGCATGGGACTGCAGGTATCCATTTGAGATCTATTTCATTTCCTTTGAATATAAACCCAGAATTGGGATTGCTGGATCATATAGTAGTTCTGTTTTAATTTTTTGAAGATCCTCCTTGGTGGCTGTACAAATTTACATTCCCAAAACCAGTACACAAAGGTTCACTTTTCTCTACATGGGGGTACCTGGCCATAACAAGTCTTGCCAACACTTGTTATCTTTTTGATAATAGCCATTTTAATATGTGTGAGGTGATATCTCACTGTGGTTTTTGAGTTGCATTTTCCTGATGATTAATGACATTGAGTACTGTTTGTTGTACCTATTGGCCATTTATATGCCTCCTTTGGAAAAATGTCTATTCAGCAAGTCTGCCCATTTTTTAATGGAATTGTTTGGGGTTTTTTGCTATTGAGTTGTATTTTTGTGTTCTCTTTATGATATCTTTTCCTAACTCAATATCACAGAGATTTTTCTCCTCTGCTTTCCTCTAGAAGTTATATTTTAGGTTTTAGGGATTTGGGTCTGTGATCCATTTTAAGTTACTTTTTTTAATCTGTTGCTAGGCAAGTGTCAAGGCTCATTTTTTTATATATCAATGTCCAATTGTTCCCACAACTAGTTTTTGAAAGATTATCCTTTCTCTATTGAATAATCTTGGAACCTTTGTTGACAATGAATTGACTATCAGTACTCAATTTTTTCCACTGATATATTTGCCTATATTTATACCAATACCACATAGTCTTGATTATTATAGCTTTAGAATAAGTCTTATAATTAGATAGTATGAGTCCTCCAACTATGTTCTTTTTCAAAATTATTTTGGCTATTTTAGATCCTTTGTTTTTTCATATAAATTTTAGAATCAGCTTACCAATTTCTTGGTAATGTTAATTACCAAGATTTGGGAAGAATTCTTTTTTAAAGATTTTATTTATTTATTTGACAGAGAGAGACACAGCAAGAGAAGGAACACAAGCAGTGGGAGTGGGAGAGGGAGAAGTAGGCTTCCCGCGGAGCAGGGAGCCTGACTCGGGGCTTGATCCCAGGACCCTGGGATCATGACCTGAGCCGAAGGCAGACACTTAACTGACTGAGCCACCCAGGTGCCCCAAGATTTGGGAAGAATTAACAGTTTAACAATTATGACTCTTCAATACATAAACAAGGTAGGTCTCTCCATTTATTTAAATCTTCCTTAATTTATCTCATCAATTGTAGTTTCAAAATACAAATCTGGAAAAAAAAAACCACACAAAACCAAGATACAAATCTGGCACATATTTTGTTAGATTTATCCCTAAATATTTCGTCTTATTTTTGCTCTTGTAAATGGTATTTTTAACACTAATTTTCGATTAGTTGTTGCTATTATGTAGAATTATGATTGATTTTAGTATATTAATCTGTGTCCTAAAACATTGTTATTCTTGCAGTTCTGGTAGCTTTCTTGTAGATTCTCTAGGATCTTCTATGTAGATGATCATGTTGTCTTTGTTTCTTTTTTAATTTTTTTAAAGTAATCTCTATACCCAACATGGGGCTCAAACTCATGATCCCAAGATCAGGAGTCACATGCTCTACGGACTGAGCCATGTAGGCACTCCTGATCTTGCTGTCTTTGAATAAAGAAATGTCACAGGGACTTAAAAGATAATTAAAGAGGGATCCCGCTGGCCAAATTTGGGACAATTTGAGCATCAAAATAAATACTGACAGTACAGAATTATTATTTATAATAAAAGCCTCCATAAGCTGATATGAATAGATATATATAGATAAATGAATGAATGGGTGAATGAATGGTGGAGAAGGGAAAGCTCTTCTTTCAGTTAAATGTAAATTAATAAATGAGAAAGGAATGATAAGATTGGAAAATAATCATTTCAAAACCATAATAATTGATTCAGGCAAGTATCATCAATGCATGATGCTAAAACTAGCCGGTGAAAGTTTGAAGAGTAAGAGGGTATTTACACAGTCTCAAAGTATCTCCATACAAAATACTTATTAACTGTAAAAGGTAAAAAAGTAACTTTATAGTGGAAAAGCCTGGCAAACATCACCTTAACCAAGTGAACAAAAGCAAGGGAAGTTAACATCACTGGTAATGGTATTAATTAACAGCATGAGTGTTCTTCTACAATGCGCTGAAAAGAACTCGGCATCACTTCTGTGGAACTACAGCTAAACTAACATGACCTAAATCTAACACCAGAGAAAGTCAAATTGAGAGACATTAGCTCAAAAAACAACTAGGTTTACAGGAAGGTGAGTAAACAAACTTCTTCATTCCTCCTACTAATTACAACTAAAACCCCTAAACACTATATAGAAAACAAACATAAGACTCTGAATGGTGGAGAGAAGACAAACCAGCAAGGAACCTCAGGACAACAGGAATGACATGGTGGTGAGAGCCCTGGGTTTTCTTTTTGTCTTGTGTTTTTCTTCTTTTGTCTTGTGAGATCCCTGGGTTTTCTTTTTGTTTTCTTTCTTTCAGATCCCTGGATCTGAAGAAGTTGGCAAACTTGAAACCAATAGGTACAGATAAAAAAGCCCCAACAAGGGCGCCTGGGTGGCTCAGTTGGTTAAGCGACTGCCTTCGGCTCAGGTCATGATCCTGGAGTCCCTGGATCAAGTCCCGCATCGGGCTCCCTGCTCAGCGGGGAGTCTGCTTCTCCCTCTGACCCTCCTCCCTCTCATGCTCTCTGTCTCTCATTCTCTCTGTCTCAAATAAATAAATATAATCTTTAAAAAAAAAAAAAGCCCCAACAAAAGCCCATTTTTTAAGCCAAAAAACGAGGAAGAGGGCAGCCTGGCAAGACAGAAAATTTTTACACAATACCACACTCCAGCCAAATAACACAGGAAAAAAACTATGGCCCAGCCCACATCCACGTCAGCAAAGGCTGACTGGGGAGCCTAAATTTTCACCCTTGCAGCCTATAACAAGGTGCCCCAACACCCCTATGAAATAGCATCAAAGAAAGCCAAGTAGGGAACCAGGACTTTCATCCTATCTTGGGGTAGCAAGAACTCCTACCCCAGGGCATCAGTGGAGACCATGTAGAGATATGGAGCTCAAACCTCCCACCAGCCTAACAGGAACCCTCCACATTCAGGTATCAATGGAAATCAAGTGAAGAACCTGAATTTCTACCTCTACCTGACAGTAACAAGATGGCACATCCCCTTCCCCTGCTGGAGTGCTATCAGAGAACGCCAACTAAAACAGGCTTAAATAAGACCCAGAATCATATTTGAAGACACAGATGAAAATGTCCAGGTTTCAATGGAGAATCACGAGGAATCAAGATCTCTAACTGAATGAAAAAAAGACAATAGAGACAACACTAAAATGACAGGGATGACACATTTCCTATTGAGGAAAAATAATTCAGATGACAGTGAATTTCTTTTCAAAAATTTTTATTTATTTATTTTAAGTAATTTCTACACCCAACATGGGGCTCAAATTCACAACCCCAAAATCAAGAGTCACATGCTCTACCAACTTAGCCAGCCAAGTACCCCTAAATGACAGTGAATTTCTTATCAGAAACCATGGAGGCGGGAAGAGAGTGGCACAATATTTTTACAATGATGAAAGAATTGACAACTCAGAATCCTATACTCAGTGAAAATATCTTTCAGGGTTGAAGGGGAAATCAAGATACTGTCAGATGAGGAAAAACTAAGAGACTATGTAGTCATAAGACCTGTCCTAAAAGAATAGCTAAAGGAGTTCTCTAAACAGAAAAGAAATTGTAGGGCGCCTGGGTGGCTCAGTTGGTTAAGCGACTGCCTTTGGCTCAGGTCATGATCCTGGAGTCCCTGGATCGAGTCCCGCATCAGGCTCCCTGCTCGGCAGGGAGTCTGCTTCTCCTTCTGACCCTCCCCCCTCTCATGTGCTCTCTCTCATTCTCTCTCTCTCAAATAAAAAAAAAATCTTTAAAAAAAAAAGAAAAGAAATTGTAGAAGAAGGTACTTTTGAACATCAAGGAAGAAAAAAGAACACGATAAGTAAAAATATATGTCAGGTAGGGGCGCCTGGGTGATTCAGTCAGTTAAACATCTGCCTTCAGCTCAGGTCATGATCTCAGGGTCCTGGGATCGAGCCCCACATCTGGCTCCCTGCTCAGTGGGGAGCCTGCTCCTCCCTCTCCCTCTGCAGCTCCCCCTTCTTGTGCTCTCTCTCTCTCTGTCAAATAAGTAAATAAAAAAATACATATATATAATATATAAATATATATAAATAAATATATATAATATGTAAATATATATAAATAAATATATATAATATATATATAATATATTTACATATTATATATATATATTTTCTCCTCTTGATTTTGTTTGACTTAGTGTTTGTGGTATGCTTGTCGAACATATTCCTCCCGACTATGTTTGACAGTTGAAGCAAAAATTATACCACTATTATGGACTGAATGTTGTGTCCCTCCAAAATTCATATGGTGAAACCTAATGCACAAGGTAATGGTATTAGGAGGTGGGGCCTTCTGAAGGTGATTAGGTCATGTGGTCATAGTTCTTATGAATGGAAGTAGCGGCTTTATAAAAAAGACCCTATAGAGCTCCCTAGCCCCTTCCACCATGTGAGGACACAGTGAGAAGTCAGTAATCTGCAACCCAGAAGAGGGTCTTCACCAGAACTTGCTTCCTCCAGAACTATGAGAAATTTTTGCTGTTTAGAGGCCACCCAATCTGGGGCACCTGGGTGGCTCAGTCAGTTAAGTGTCTGCCCTTGTCAGGTCATGATTCCAGGGTCCTAGGTTTAAGGCCCATGTCAAGCTCCCTGTTCAGCAGGGAGTCTGCTTCTCCCTTCCCTCTGCTCCTCCCTGTCCTGCTTGTGCTCTCTCTCTGCCTCTCAAATAAATAAACAAAATCTTTAAAAAAAATAAATAAAAGCCACCCAGTTTATGGTATTTTGTTATAGCAGTCCAAATGGACTAAGACAATCACCGTCTGATGTTTTAAATATATGTAGAGGAAATATTTGAGACAGCAGAATGCTGGCAGTTCTAGAAGTACTTTAAGGCAAGTAAGGGAAATAAAAGGCATTCGAATTGGAAAGGAAGAAATAAAACTGTCCCATTTGCAGATGACATGATTGTTACATAGAAAAAACAAGGAGGGACACCTGGGTGGCTCAGTGGGTTCAGTGTCTGCCTTCGTCTCTGGTCATGAGCCCAGGGTCCTGGGATCGAGCCCCACATCGGGCTCCCTTCTCAGTAGGGAGCCTGCTTCTCCCTCTGCCTGCCGCTGCCCCTGCTCATGCTCTTTCTCCCTCTCTCTGTGACAAAAAAAAAAAAAAAAAAACAAGGAAAAGAAATCTACCAAAGAAATTTAAGAACCAGTATGCGAGGTCAGCAAGATCTTAGGATATAAGATAACCATATAAAAATAAACTGCATTTTTATATACTAGCAATGAACATGTGGACACTTAGATTAAAATACAATACCATTTAGATCACTCAGAAAAGAAGAGAAATATTTATGGATAAATCTAGCATTGTGATCTATGAAGCACAAAGTTTTTTTTGTTTTTTTGGGTTTTTTTAAAGATTTCATTTATTTGACAGAGAGAGACACAGCAAGAGAGGGAACACAAGCAGGGGGAGTGGGAGAGGGAGAAGCAGTCCCCCCCACAGAGCAGGGAGCCCGATGAAGGGCTCAATCCCAGGACCCCGGAATCCCAGGACCCTGGGATCATGACCTGAGCCAAAGGCAGACGCTTAATGACTGAGCCACCCAGGCGCCCCAAAGCACAGAGTTTAATTTTTATAAAGTCCAATTCATATATATATTTTTCTCTCTTTTTTTAAGATTTTATTTTTAATTAATCTCTACAGCCAACATGGGGCTGGAACTCACAACTCTGAGATGAAGAGTTCCACAAACTGAGCCAGCCAGACACCCCCATATATATTTTTTCTTTTGTGGCTTGTGCTTTTGATATGATATCTAGGCAACCATTGCTTAATCCAAGGTCACAAAGACCAGCTGAATTACAAAAGAAATAAGAAAGATAACCTTTTCAACAAATCATGTTAGAGTATCTGCACATCTATAAGGAGAAAAATGTACTTTGACCTAAGTCTTGCACCACATAATAAATTAACTCAAAGTGGATCATGGACTTAAATGTAAACTGTAAAACTACAAGACGCTCAGGAAAAAATATAGCAGAAAATCTTTGGGATATAGGTCTAGGCAAAGAGTTTTTAGACTTGAAACCAAAAGCATTATCCATGAAAATAAGCTGATGAATTTTACTTCATCAAAACGAAAAACTCTCTGAAAGACTTCGTTAAGAGGATGAAAAGGCAGACTATGGACTGAAATAAAATATTTGCAAACCATATATCCGACCAAGGACAAGTATTTAAATACATTAACAACTCTCAAAACCCAGCAGTAGCCTTTTGCCTTGTCACATCCATGAAAGCAAGATGGGTCACCAGCAGTTCTATTGAAGCCATTGATGAGAATTCAGCCAAGCTGCTTATTACTCTTGCCAACTTTGCTCAAATCAGCACAACCTGGTCTGGAAATAAGGCCTCAGTTAAGTGACAGCAGTGTTTGCATCAGTGTGCAAAGGGATAGGCTGCATCCAGTTGGACACGTGATATTCCTTGAACGGCTCATCCAAGACATCTAGCGACAAAACAAACAAACAAAAGCAATGCTAGCTCTTTGCACTTTAAGCAATGGAGATAACAGTGAGAACAACAAACTTAACAGTAAATGGGAAACAATATAAATAGAAAACAGTCCAAAAGCAAAGAATCCATAGACAAAAGACATAAAGAGACATTTTTTTTTTAAGATTTTTATTTATTTATTTGAGACAGAGAGAATGAGAGAGAGAGCACATGAGAGAGGGAAGGGTCAGAGGGAGAAGCAGGCTCCCTGCCGAGCAGGGAGCCCGATGCGGGACTCGATCCAGGGACTCCAGGATCATGACCTGAGCCGAAGGCAGTCGCTTAACCAACTGAGCCACCCAGGCGCCCCATAAAGAGACATTTTAACAAGGAAGATATATAGATGGCAAATAAACACATGAAAAGATGTTCGACATCGTTAGCCATTAGGGAAATGCAAAATAAAATCATGATGAGCTACCACCTCACCCCACTCACACCGCTAAAATAAAAAATACAGACAATACCAAGTGTTACTGAAGATTTGGTGAAACTGCTTTGCTCATACATTGCTGCTGGGAATGCAAAATGGTATAGCCACTTTGGAAAACAATCTGACAGTTTCTTTTAAAAACTAAACATGTAACTATCATACAACTCAGCAGTTGCAGTCCTGGGCAGTTCTCCAGAGAAATAAAGAATTAGAATCACAGAAAAACCTGTATGTAAGTGTTTATAGTAGCTTTATGCGTCATAGTAAAAAATTGGCAACACCCCAGATGTCTTTCAACAGATCCATACCATGAAATACTACTCAGCGAGAAGGAAAGATTGCTGCATGCAACAACCTACATGAATCTCCAGAGAACTATGCTGGGTGAAAAAAGCCAATCCAAAAGGTTACATACCATATGGTTCTATCTATATAACTTTCTTGAAACAAAATTATAGAAATGGAGAACAGAGTACTGCTTTCCAGGATTAAGGAGGAGATAAGGGTGAGAAGAAAATGAAGGTGGCTATAAAAGGGCAACATGAAGGATGCTTCTGGTGATGGAAATGTTCCATATCTTGACTGTATTATTTGATATTATGCCACAGTTTTGCAAGATGTTACCAATGGGGCAAACTAGGGAAAGGGTACATGAGCTCTCTCTGTAATATTCCTTAGAACTGCATGCAACTCTATAATTATCTCACATTAAAAATTTAGTTAAAAAATAACTTGCCTAGGAGCACCTGGCTGGCTCAGTCAATAGAGTATGTGACTCTTGATCTCGGGGTTGCGAGTTCAAGCCCCATGTTGGGCATAGAGCCAACTTAAAAATTTTAAAAAAATAACTTGCCTATATTCTTAAAAAAAAAGAGTCAGTGTCATGAAATATAAAGAAAGATTCAGGAAATGATCCAGAATAAAGAAGACTAAAGAGACATAACAACTCATAATCTTGGATTTTCTTTTGCTATCAAGGATATTATTGAGATAATTGGCAACATTTGAACAAAGCCTATAGATTATAAAATCATATTGTGTCCCTCTCATCCCCTAATTTTGTTAAATGTATGCTGGTAGTATAAGAAATTTCTTGTTTATTGTAGGTAATATACACTGAAGTATGAGGGGGGAAAGGGGTATCATGTATGCAACTTGGCACAATTCAGAAAAAAAGTAGAGAGGGCAAAAGAGATAAGCAAGTGTAGGTAAATGTTAACAATTGGAGAATCTGTGTGAAGGATATTCAGGAATTCTATGTGCTATTCTTGTAACTTTTCTGTAATCTGAAATTATGTCAAAATAAAAAACATTCAAATCAGAAAAC
This sequence comes from Mirounga angustirostris, assembly GCF_029215605.1. NCBI lineage: Eukaryota > Metazoa > Chordata > Mammalia > Carnivora > Phocidae > Mirounga > Mirounga angustirostris. The sequence goes on along the minus strand of NW_026991717.1, from coordinate 62,204,489 downwards.
ATAAACTGTGATATAACCATATAATGAAAGGCTATTCTTCAACAAAAATGGACAAACTACTTGGAACAACACGGATAAGTCTCAAAAACAATACCCTGAATGAAAGAAGCCTTACTAAAAAGAGTACATGATGTTACAAATGGCCAACAGACACATGAAAAAATGCTTAACATCACTTGGCATCAGGGAAATACAAATCAAAACCACAATGAGATACCACCTCACACCAGTCAGAATGGCTAAAATTAACAACTCAGGAAACAAAAGATGTTGGCAAGGTTGTGGAGAAAGGGGAAACTGCTTACACTGTTGGTGGGAATGCAAACTGGTGCAGCTACTCTGGAAAACAGTACGGAGGTTCCTCAAAAAGTTAAAAATAGAGCTACCCTATGACCCAGCAATTGCACCACTAGGTATTTATCCGAAGGAAATAAACATAATGATTCGAAGGGGCACATGCACCCCAATTTTTATAGCAGCAATGTCCACAATAGCCAAACTATGGAAAGAGCCCAGAAGTCCATTGACAGATGAATGGATGAAGAAGAGGTGGTTTATATATACTATGGAATAGTATTCAGCCATCAAAAAGAATGAAATCTTGCCATTTGCAATGACGTGGATGGAACTAGAGGGTATTATGCTAAGTGAAATAAGTTAATCAGAGAGACAAATACCATATGATTTCATGGTGGAATTTAAGAAAAAAACAGATGAACATAAGGGAAGGGAAGGAAAAATAAAGTAAGATGAAAATTGAGAAGTAGGCAAACCATAAGAGACACTGAACTCTAGGAAACAAACAGGGTTGCTGGAGTGGAGGGGGTAAGGGGATAGGGTAACTGGGTGATGCACATTAAGGAGGGCACGTGATATAATGAGCACTGGGTGTTATATGCAACCGATAAATGACTAAATTCTACCTCTGCAACTAATAATAAAAAAAAGAATACATGTTGTACAATATGTCTATATGAAGTTCTAGGATAGGCAAAATTAATCTATGATGGAAAAAATCAGAACAGAGGTTGCCTCTGGAGGGTGGAGGGGGCAATGTTTCTGAGAAAGGCCATGAGAAACTTTCTAGATTGCTCAGGATCTTCTGAATCTTCATAGAAGTTTGGGGTTACATAGTTGTGTACATTTGTCATAACTCATCAAATGGTACATTTATGATTGTACCTTTCATGGTATGTAAATTTTATCTAAAAAATAACCAAATACCAACTACTATTTAATATTACATATGCTCAAGTGTTTGGGCGAAGTATTCTGTTGTCTCTAACTTACTCTGAAAATCATGAAACAATGAAATGGCAATTGTAGAATCTACATAGTGGATGTAGCATTCACTGTAAAATAATTTGTGTCTATGTTTGACATTTTTATAATAAGATACCGGGAAAAAAGTCACTGAGATCAAATGGCAAACATTCCAGATTTCTAAAAATTCTAGGATTCAATTGCACACAAATAGTGAAAAAACTTTGTCACTGAACCAAAATTTTGATGAATTGTTACACAATTCCTAATCCTGAGAAGTGCTCCAGAAGTGACCTTGTTAACTCTGACCAGTAGGTTTCATTTTCCCTACTTAGCATTGATTTCTCAAGCTCTTTTCAAATTCTCACTCCTCCATGAAACTTTTCCTGATTTGTCCTTCTCTCTTGTTAACTCTAGTCAAATTGGATCAAATCACATTTTTATGAACTGCGTCCTGCTTATTCCAGCCCCTGCCCCAGACCTTTGTAGGCACTGAGAGCCTGCTACCTACAGATTCTGCTCCATCAGCCCCAAACTAATGAGGACCTTGCCTGGTACAATACCTGTTCCTTTTCCTCTACTGAGGATATAGACTGCTGCCCTTGGCCTGCTGTGGACAGTGCTGGATGTCTGCAGGAACACTGAATTGAGTCTTCCTGTTTACCCCTCCAGTGTGCATGATTAGTCTAGACAAAGACCTCCGGCCTGGGTCCTTGATTCTCACTCCAGTTTCCTTCCAGGGTTGCATCCTGCCCCTGGAGCCTGTTTTTCAGTCAAGTTAACGCTCTGACCCCTTATAAAGTTTCTAACCATCCCTTTATGCAGTATTACTTACACTGACACATAGGATTTTTTCTCTTCTACTTGTTGGCCAGTATCTGCTGATGAGAAATCCTGTAACCATGTCCTGAACCCCTCACTTTGGGACCTTCAGAGACTGATCCCCAAATGATTTGATTTGGATTCAGTGATGGGGCTTCATCCCAGCCCCCTCATGCTTTATCCTGGTCTCACCTATTCTAAGGTCCTTACTAGAAGGTCCCTGCATGTGAAACTGAGAGCCATGTCATTACAACAATTATTTCCATGCATCTTATTTTTTCAATTGTAAGAGCCTTAAACATAGGGGTGGCCTGGCTGGCTCAGTCAGTGGAGCATCTGACTCTTGATCTCAGGGTCGTGAGTTTGAGCCCCACATCGGGTGTAGAGATTACTTAAAATAAAAAAAATTTTAAAAGCCTTAAATATAAAAGTTATGTCTAATTTATCTTCCCACTTCTCACAATACTTTGCACATTGTTTGCATAAAGTAAATAAATAATAGACTGATGGAATATTTAATAAATTAGAGAGTTTCATGACCATTTTCATAAATTGCTAGGGAAAAAATTCTCATTGCCAGTCACACTGGACAAGTTGGTATGTCCAAATATCCTCTGTGCTTGCTGGACTTGTACCTGCTTTTTTTTTTTTTTTTTTTTAAGATTTTACTTATTTATTTGACAGAGAGAGAGAGAGCACAGCTGGGGGAGCAGGAGAGGGAGAAGCAGGCTCTCCGCTGAGCGGGGAGCCCGACGCGGGGCTCGATCCCAGGACCCCGGGATCCTGACCTGAGCCGAAGACAGACGCTTAACGGACTGGGCTACACAAGCACCCCTATGCCTGCTTTTTAACTACATATATTCTCAGGCTTCACCCTAAACTTACTGAACCCCAGGCTCTGAGAACAGAGCCACAGGTTTGTGGTAGAGGGTGGAAGCTTCACACATAGCCAGTTTGGTGGAGAAACTGTGACAGGGGGCTTACTTTAGGGTACCATCTGGGGAGCTTTTCAAGGGCAGCTTCCTTGAGTCCAGCTCCAGCAATTGATTCAGAAGGGCTTGAGAGGAGCCCCAGAATCTGCATTATAAATCGGCCCACAGTGGTTGTGATGCTGGCAGCCCTGGGTCAGACTTTGAAAGACACTGATTTGAGAAGTAATCTTTTCATCAGTAGAAATTTCTGTCACTCCCTCCTGAATGGTATCATCACAGACACGGCGATAGATAAATTGTAGTATATACCAAAAATGAAAATTAATGAGACATAGCCATATACAACATATAACAACAAAATAATATTGCATTAAAAGAGGTCAGTACGAAAGAATGCATACTTTATAATTCTATATATAAAGTTCAAAACCAGGCAAAGCTACTTGCCTGTTGGGGAATTCATAGGTGGATGGTGACCCTGTAGAGAAAAGCACGGATATGATTGCCATAAAAGTCAGGATAATGGTTATTTCTAGGGGTGGGTTGGTGGAGGTAGTTGTAATAGAAAATGGATACAAGGTGGGCGCCTGGGTGGCTCAGTTGGTTAAGCGACTGCCTTCGGCTCAGGTCATGATCCTGGAGTCCCGGGATCGAGTCCCGCATCGGGCTCCCTGCTCAGTGGGGAGTCTGCTTCTCCCTCTGACCCTCCTCCCTCTCATGCTGTCTCTCATTCTCTCTCTCTCAAATAAATAAATAAAATCTTTAAAAAAAAAAAGAAAATGGATACAAGGTATTATTCTATGGTAGTGGAAATGTTCTAGTTCTTGAACTGGGTGTTCACTTTAGATTTTTCTTTAAACAGTGAATTTTCATTATATAAACTTCTATGTATATTTCACAATAAAAAAAGTTTTAAAAAATTCCCTGTCATTGCTCATTTTTTCCTCTAAGTCTTCCTTGAAATTTTCCAGTTACCACTCTCACCTGGAAATCACTATAAGTTAATTTCGTAATTGAGATTTCACAAGATGCTAGATCAAAATGCTTTACTGATAGCCCAATATAGAATATCTAACACTTCTCTTCTCTTGTTCCTGGAATTCATAATCCAGAAACCCCCCAGAAAACCGTTAACACCAATCTGGCAAGGTCCACTATTTATAATTCATCACTGCTGTTGATTAGTCAGAATTCCTTCATCCTTTAGAGGCTACATATTTTTCTTTTAAAATATTTATTCCACTATTTTATGTAGTGTTGAGATCATGTTTGCATGATGGTGATTTCCAGAAACATTTTTTGAAATTCATGTATTTATTCCTCATTCTTCCCTAATCCCTATTATTCAGTCAGCACCTGCACCATAGACAGAGATGAATGAAAATAACCATGATATATTGTTAAGATTTTAGAAAAACTACACTATAATATTTAACTGACATCAGGGTGACTGGGTGGCTCTGTCGGTTGACCGTCCAACTCTTGATTTTGGCTCAGGTCATGATCTCAGGGTCATGAGATCAAGTCCTGCGTAGGGCTCTGCACTTAGTGGGAAGTTGGTTTGGGATTCTCTCCCTCCCTCTGTCCCTCTCTCCACTTCGGTGCACGCACGTGCTCCCTCTCTCTCTAAAACAAATAAATAAATCTTTTAAAAAAAGAACATTTAACCAAGGTCATATGATGAGAAGTGGTACTAATGCACAATGCTTTGATTTCCCTGTTGTCCTTAAACATGAGCAATGAGTCACACAATATTACTGCTGCTTGCCTTCCATCACAACTGGGCCTTTTTTCCTTCTTACTGAAGGGAGATTTTCTTTTCTTTCTTTTTTTTTTAAGATTTTATTTATTGGGGCGCCTGGGTGGCTCAGTCATTAAGCGTCTGCCTTCGGCTCAGGTCATGATCCCAGGGTCCTGGGATCGAGCCCCGCATCGGGCTCCCTGCTCCGCGGGAAGCCTGCTTCTCCCCCTCCCACTCCCGCTGCTTGTGTTCCCTCTCTCGCTGTGTCTCTCTCTGTCAAATAAATAAAATCTTTAAAAAAAAAAGATTTTATTTATTTATTTGAGAGAGAGCATAAGTGGGGGTGGGGGGCGGGGCAAAGGGAGAGGGACAAGCAAACTCCCTGCTTAGTGGGCTTGATCCCAGGACCTTGAGATCATGACCTGAGCCAAAGGCAGACACTTAACTGACTGAGCCACCTAGGCACCCTTGAAGGGAGATTTTCTTTTCTTTTCTTTTTTAAAGATTTTATTTATTTATTTATTTATTTATTTATTTATTTATTTGAGAGAGAGAGCATGAGCAGGGGGAGGGGTTGGGGCAGAGGGAGAAGAAGACTCCCTGTTGAGTGCAGAGCTTGACCCAAGGACCCTGAGATCAAGACCTGAGCCCAAGTCAGACGCTTAACTGACTGAGCTACCCAGGTGCCCCTGAAGAGAGATTTTCAATGTACATTTAACTTTCAGTCATCTGCCTGACTTTGACTTCCTAATTCCTCTTTGGTTATCAAGTTTCTTCTGATTTCATTTATAGGCTATCACTCCAAAGACCACTTCCTTTCCATCAGTTACAACTCATTAATATACCATTTTCTAAAATATCATCATTTTGGGGCACCTGGGTGGCTCAGTCGTTAGGTGTCTGCCTTTCCTCAGGTCATATCCCAGGGTCCTGGGATCGAGCCCTGCATTGGGCTCCCTGCTCAGTGGGAAGCCTGCTTCTCCTTCTCCCACTCCCCCTGCTTTGTTCCCTCTCTTGCTGTCTCTCTCTATCAAATAAATAAATAAAATCTTAAAAAAATATATCATCATTTTAAGTTTTCGTCATCTAATTCCAACTGCATATCTGAAAACAGGGTTTCCCTTATACCCTCAGGCATGACATGGGTGGCAGGGCACAGATAACACAAGATAAATCCATGCAATATCATTTCCCGTCTCTGGAAGAAATCACACATGCTTGTGATAAACACTACAGGTACCCTCTTATGATATATCTCAAAAAGTATGTGGTATACCCCTATATCAGTCAGGATCTAACCAGGAAAACGGAAACACTCTAAGTATTTGAAACAGATGGAATTTAATGCAGGAAATTAATTACATACTGATTGATGGAGGAGATGAGAAGTTAACAGTGGATGGTGAGGTAGTCCAGAGATGATCAACAGCAGGAATGCTCTACTACATCTAAGCTGGAGGAACAAAGAGAACAAGTGGTATTCCTGAGGCCAGGATCATTCTATAGAAACTGAAACCATGGCAGGCCTGGCAGGCTGGCAATGAAGCCATGGGTCAATGTTGGAGATACCACCGAGGGTGCAAAGGGGGAAAAGGCTGTGAATATCTGCGACTCTCCCTCTCTTTATCTTCCACCAGTGCTTCCCATTAGCCAGCACCAGCTGTAAAAAAAGCACAAGCATGGGGCGCCTGGGTGGCTCAGTCGTTAAGCGTCTGCCTTCGGCTCAGGTCCTGATCCCAGGGTCCTGGGATTGAGCCCCACATCAGGCTCCCTGCTCAGCGGGAAGCCTGCTTCTCCCTCTCCCACTCCCCCTGCTTGTGTTCCCTCTCTCTCTGTGTCTCTCTCTGTCAAATAAATAAATCTTAAAAAAAAAAAAAAAAAAAAAGCACAAGCAGGAGAACAGGGAAAGGGCAAGAAATGGGGGGCCTGGGGGTAAAAGGAGATTCAGAGAAGTCATAACACGTCCAAAAAGTCAAAGGGCTACCACTTGGGAGAAGGAAAGGATTTATTCTCCATGGCACCATGGGAGGATCAACATATGGAAAATTCAGTAAAATGAAGTTCAACTCAAAATAAAGATGAACATTTAAATAAACAGAACTATCTAAAAAGGGGAACAGTTTGCCTTGAAAAGTGGCAAACTTGGAATCCGTAATTCTGTAAATATTTTGAACTATTACAGATAGTATGTTTTCCTACAAGTCTATATGATGTCATTAAAAGCCACAGAAAAATGTTGATAGGATCTAGGTGGTAGGTCTATGGGAATTCACTGTAAAACCTTTTGACTTTGTTGTATGTTTAAACTTTTCTATAATAAGATGTTAGAAAAACATCCCTGAATTCAGTAAGATATCTAGGCCCACAAAGTGAGATCATCTTTGTTTATAAGTATATTTGTTATCCATTACTAGATCACAAATTACCTCAAAACTTAGAAGCTTAAGGCAGCAAACATTTATTACTTCACAATTTCTGAGGATCAGGAGTCAAGAGTCAGTTTACCTGGGTAGTTACGGTTCAGAGTTTGTCATGAGATTTCAGTCAGGCTGTTGGCTGGGGCAGGTTATCTGAAGGCCTGACTGGGGAGGATGCACTTCCAAGGTTACTCATGTGGTTATTGGCAAGATACAGTCCCTCACAGGTTATTGGTGGGAGTTCTAAGGTTTTTTTTGCCAGGTTGACATCTCAATAGGGCTGCCTGAGTGTTCTGACAATGACAGCTGTCTTACCTCAGAGCAAGTGACCAGAGAAAGAGTGCACCCAAGAAGGAAGCCACAGTATTAGACTTTTCAGTGAAAACGAATGTATACCAAGATTCTGGGAAGATGGCAGCAGCAGCTGTGGTGGCATAGTTTTTAGATCTGCCCAAATTCCCACACAAAAACAGAATAAATGACCTCGGAGCCTTGAAAATATTTGCAATAAAACTCGGTGACAAAGTATCCTGTGAACCTTACAAGCTGGTGAGGACAAACCAGCAAGAGCTTTTGGGATCCATGTAAGAAAAAATAGAAACAATGGGACATGTGACAGACCTAAAAAGAAACCCCTAAAATAGCCAGCAGTTATTCCTTAGAAAGCAAGGGCCAATTTGAGAACAATGACTGAAACTGAGAGGGTTTTGCCCACTCCATTAGCAAAAGAGTGTAAGGGACCCATAATGTAAAGGTTTATGTTGGCTGGAACAGCCTAGACCCTATATTCCAGAAAATAACCAACCATGCCTCCCTTCCTGGATAGGGTCACACACTGAGGGGAAACCGCTAGAAATGGAGTCAAAACTGAGCAGGACACGGACAACAAAAAAGAAGGAAAGAGAAGCTCAAGATCGAAGTGCGGCAGAAAAATAGAGTCAGGAAACCTCAGAAAGAAAATCACAATAGTTTTAACATGATACAGAAACAAGAAAAGAGGGAGCTCTGTGAAGTTAAAAAACCAATCAAATCAAGCCTCCTACCAAAATTTTAGGAAAACTACTTTCACGTAAATATGGGCAACAAAAAAGCATGCCACTCAAATCCCATACAAGTTCATTATAAGGAAAAAGAGAATAAAAAGCAGAATAACATCCCAATGAAATTATGAAAAAGAGACATACTCAAAAACAGAACAACACTCAAATGTAGCATTGCATAACAAGCTAAAAGTCATTAAAAATATTATACAAGAGGGGCGCCTGGACAGCTCAATTGGTTAAGCGATCCACTCTTGATTTTGGCTCATAATCTCAGGGTCATGGGATTGAGTCCTGTGCTCAGCACTGAGTCTGCTTCAGATTCTCTCCCTCTGCCTCTCCCCCTGCTCTCTCTCTCTAAAATAAATAAATTAAATCTTAAAAAAATATATATTACAAGAGGGGTGCCTGACTGGCCCAGTTGGTAGAGCCAACTCTTGATCTCAGGGTCTTGAGTTCAAGCCCCACATTGGGCATAGAGCCTACCTAAAAAATATATTATACAAGATAAAAAAGAACATAATATGAATTAGAAATATTTAGAAATGAGGGGCGCCTGGGTGGCTCAGTTGGTCTCTCTAATAATTAATAAATAAATAGACAAATAAATAAATAATCTTTTTCAAAAAATTATTTATCTTTAAAGAAAAAGAAAAAAATACTTTGGGCTTCCAGGCAAGAAGACTTTGTGACATAAAATTAGAAATAATGTTAGGGGCGCCTGGGTGGCTCAGTCAGTTGAGTGTCCAACTCCTGATTTCAGCTCAGGTCATGATCTCAGGGTTGTGAGATGGGGCCCCACCTTGAGCTCCACACTGTGCATGGAGACTAGTTAAGATTTCCTCTCCTTCTGCCCCTCTCTACCCCATGAGCATGCATGCATGTGCTCTCTCTCTTTCTCTCTGTCTCTTTTTAAAGACTTTATTTATATATTTGAGAGAGAAAGAGTGAGCAAGAGAGGGAGAGAACATAAGCCAGGGGGAGGGCAGAGGGAGAGGGAGAAGCAGGCTCCCCACTGGCAGGGAGCCCATCTCGGGGCTTGATCTGAGGACCCTGGGATCATGACCTGAGTCGAAGGCAGATGCTTAACTGATTGAGCAACCCAGGCATCCCTCTTTCTCTCCAAGAAAGAAAGAAAGAAAGAAAGAAAGAAAGAAAAAGAAAGAAAGAAAGAAAGGAAGAAAGAAAGAAAGAAAGTTAGATTAGTATACTTAGACTTTAACAGAAACATTTTGTTCCAGAAAAAAATGGAGTAATATATTTAAGATACTAGAAGAAGGAAAATGCAAATTAAGGATTTTATATCCAGGAAAACTGACCTGTAAATATAAAGCACAGATAAATTTTTTACATCATGCAAGAATTCAGGGAAGGTTGCTTCCATGAGCCCCCGCTAATGAATCTACTCTAGAAGAGCTTCAGACAATCAAAATGACTAGAAAGTCATTGACATAAGAGCTGGTAGTAAACATTAATTATATGGTTTCTTATAGAACTAAGACTAAATGAAGGTTACAGTATGTAATAGCTACATGATCTGACAGTGTAGATATAATACAACTATTAAAAAGAAGGGGGAGATTGGGAAATACATGCAGAAAAATATTCTTTGATTTTAGTAATCATAATTTGGTGATGGTAGTGGTACTGGTATCAATATCATAAAACTTGTGCATGTGTAAAGTTGATAAAACAAATGAGTAGTTACAGGAGAGTCTCATTCTAACATCCCTCATGCCCTTAGGAACCAGAATTCTTTATGTGGAAGAGATACAGGTGTAATATAATTATCAGAATGGTGCTTACTTTTGGAGAGAAGTTAGGGACTGTGATTGAGTTGGGGCATGTGGGGGATTTTCTGAAATGTCTGCCAAGTTCTTTTGCATGACCTGGGTGGTTGCTACAAGAGTGTCCACCTTATTTTACTATGCTATAAAAATACATACCTCCTAGGGGCTCCTGGCTGGCTCAGTTGGAAGAGCACGCAACTATTAATCTCAGGGTTGTAAGTTTGAGCCCCACGTTGGGTGTAGAGATGACTTAAAAATAAAATCTCTTTTTAAGATTTATTTATTGGGGTGCCTGGGTGGCTCAGTCGTTAAGCGTCTGCCTTCTGCTCAGGTCATGGTCCCAGGGTCCTGGGATCGAGCCCCACAACGGGTTCCCTGCTCAGCGGGAAGCCTGCTTCTCCCTCTCCCACTCCCCCTGCTTGTGTTCCCTCTCTCGCTGTGTCTCTCTCTGTCAAATAAATAAAATCTTTTTTTAAAAAAGCTATTATCTCCTAATTTAAAAATAAATAAATATTTATTTATTTATTTGAGAGAGAGAGAGTGGGGGGTAGAGGGTAGAAGGGACAAAGGGAGAGGGAGAAAGAAACCCAAGCAGACTCTGTGCTGGTCACGGAGCCCAATGGGCTCGATCTCGAGACCCTGAGACCACGATCTGAGCCAAAACCAAAAGTCAGACACTTAACCAACTGTGCCACCCAGTCACCCTTAAAAATAAAATCTTAAAAAAAAAATGCATATCTCCAGGGCACCTGGGTGGCTCGGACAGTTAAGCATCTGCCTTCAGCTCAGGTCATGATCCCAGGGTCCTAGGATCAAGCCCCAAGTCAGGCTCCCTGCTCAAAGGGGAATCTGCTTCTCCTCTCCCTCTGCCCCTCCCCCACGCTCATGTTTTCTCTCTCTCTCTCTCTCTCTCAAGTAAATAAATAAAATCTTTTTAAAAAATGCATATCTCCTGGGGTGCCTGGGTGGCTCCGTAGTTAAGCGTCTGCCTTCGGCCTAGGTCATGATCCCAGGGTCCTGGGATCGAGCCCCGCATCGGGCTCCCTGCTCGGTGGGAGGCCTGCTTCTCCCTCTCCCTCTCCCCCTGTTTGTGTTCCTTCTCTCGCTGTCTCTCTGTCAAATAAATAAAAATTTTTTTAAAATCTTAAAAAAATGCATATCTCCTACAGTAATTATACATCTAAAATATTGGTTAAAGAGGGGCACCTGGGTGGTTAAATCAGTTGAGTGTCTGTTTCTTGATCTCAGCTCAGGTCTTGATCTCAGGGTAGTAAGTTTAAGCCCCAGGTTGGGCTCCAGGCTGGGTGTGGAGCCTACTTAAAAATAAATAAACAAATTTTAAAAATAAATAATAAAACAAAATATTGGCTAAAGAAATGTTTAAAATAATTTGTGGTTAATGATGTGCTTTGAAAAACACTGGCAGTTCCTCAAAAAGTTAAACATATAGTTACCAAATGACACAGCAATTCCACTCCTAGGTATATATACCCAAGCGAAATGAAAACTGTCCTCATAAAAACTTGTACACAAATGTTCATGGTAGCATTATTCATAATAAACAAAATGTAAAAACAACCCAAACATCCATCAGCTGATGAATGGATAAATAAATAAATAATATGGTACAGTGTGCCTGGGTGGTTCAGTCGGGGGAGCATGTGACTCTTGATCTTGGGATGGTAACTTCGAGCCCCACATTGGGTCTAGACCTTATTTTAAAAAATAAATAAATAGGGGCGCCTGGGTGGCTCAGTTGGTTGGGCGACTGCCTTCGGCTCAGGTCATGATCCCGGACTCCCGGGATCGAGTCCCGCATCGGGCTCCCTGCTCAGCGAGGAGCCTGCTTCTCCCTCTGACCCTCCCCCACTCATGTACTCTCTCTCTCTCACTCTCGCTCTCTCAAATAAATAAATAAATAAATAAATAAATAAATAAATAAATAAATAGGGTGCCTGGGTGGCTCAGATGGTTAAGTGTCTGCCTTCGGCTCAGGTCATGATCCCAGGGTCCTGGGATCGAGTCCCGCATCAGGCTCCGTGCTTCTTGGGAGCCTGCTTCTCCCTCTGCCTCTCTCTCTCTGTCTCTCATGAAAAAAAAATCTTAAAGAAAATAAAATAAAAATATGGTACATCTGTATGATACAAATATATATATGACCCTTGGAAATATCATGCTAAATGTAAGAAACCAGTCACAAAATACCGCAATGTGTATGGTTACATTTATATGAAATATTCAGACTGGTGATCGCTTATTGTTGGAAGAGAGGTACAAGAGAGAAATGAGGAGTAACAATTAATGGGTATGGTGTTTCATTTAGGGGAGACTAAAATTAGATTGTGTTAATGGTTACACAACCCTGAGAATACACTCAAGAGTGAATTGTATACTTTCAGTGAGTGAATTGTATGGTATGTCAATTTTATCGAAAGAGTTTGTGGTGGATATATTCACAGTAAGTGTTCATCAAACCATAAGTGAGTTATCTTCTGGTTTCATGATCCTATTCTAATTTTCTTCCTCTTTGTCTGCTCCCTCTTGGTATCTGTGTGTTTCTTTCTCCTTTTTGAATGTGATTCTCATTCCCTTTCTCTTACACTCTCTACTCAAACCCTGGAAAATATGGTACATGTCTATGACTTCAAAGGCTATTTACATGGTGATATCTTCCAAATCTTTCTAGCTCAGATCCTTTTCTTGCTCTGTATCCCCATATATCCAACTGCCCATTAAACATAGCCATTTCAAAATCCCAAATGCATCCTAAATCGCAAACATGTAAAATCCCACTTACCATCGGGTCACCATTCCTTAATCTGCCCTCTCAATGCATTGTCTGTAATGGCCAACTTTCAAAAAGATGTCCAAGTAAGAAACCTGGGAATCAACCAAGAATTCTCCCTCTCCTTTACTGCTCATATTCAATTGGTCATTTGGCTCATTCTACTATTCATTCTTAAATGTCTGTATCCCTATAAAAATTCAAGCATTCACCATCTCCCACCTGAAACAATGCAAGAGTTTTTATATGATTCTCCCTTATACTATTTTTGACCCTTTTCAATCCATCCTCCAATTTAAACCAGGATGATCTAAAATCTACTTTTCTAATCATCTTGGTTTCTTGTTCATAATTCTTCAATGGTTTTCTATGGTCTACAGTAGGATAAAACCTAAATTCAACAAGGCATATCCTCAATTTCCCCTTCCTTTGGCAGCGCACTTAAGATTTCTTTTGGGAATTACCTTTTCCCAAGTGTTGGCAATGTTGGTAGGACAATAAATCAAAGTGACCTGGATGGGTTGACATGAAGTCAATTATATTCTCTCTCAGGATTTTGAATCCTGAGTCAAATTATGCAGGGAAGGGGGAAAAAATGCATTGGCACTTATTCCCTTAGACAGTTGAATAGTTTCTGCTGCCCAGAGTTCTGCAGCTGTCCTTGATCTAATTTCCAACCCTGGTTCTCCAGCTTTCCCGTCAATTCTGTGAACCACTAATCTTTCCAATAAATTCTCTTTTTGTTCACAGTAGCCAAGTCAGTTTTTTTGCTTATGACCAAAAACCCTTAATGGACACATGGACCCCGTTTCTCAGCCTTACCTCTGACCAGTATACCCTATATGCTTTCCCCTCTCGCAATAGTGAACTCCTTGTAGTTCTCTTATCCAAAAAGCACCCTTCCCTACCTCTTAAGAAGCCTGTTGACACACATCTCAGTTCCAGGGCAAGTACTATCTCCTCTCCAAGGCTATTCTGTCTCCCATACTCCCACCCCCACCACCCATGCACTGGTACACCTTGAACATAACTATTATTTCAATTATAATATTTGGTACATGTCTCCCACGAGACTGTTCCTTGAGACTAGGGACTTTTTTTTTTTTTTTAAGATCGATTTATTTATTTGAGAGAGAGAGATTGAGGGAGAGAGAGTATGAACGGGGGAGGGACAGAGGAACAAGCAGACTCCCCACTGAGCTCAGGGCCCCAATGCAGGGTTCAATCCCAGGACCCCCCAAGAACACAACCCAAAGTCAGACGCTTTAGCGACTGAGCCACCCAGGTGCCCCAGGACTGTGTCTTTTTATCTCTGATCCCCCAAACCTACCCAGTGCCTGGATCCAAAAAGGCAGTCCAAAATGTTTGCTAATGAATGCAAAATGCAAAAATGAAGCCTGCTGTGTTGAACACCACAGTTCATATGGGTTTCACAGTGCGGTGTTCAATATTGTAGAGGCAAGTGGGTGTATGAGCTACTCATACGTGTAATATTTTCATTCATATTGTACTTTTTTTACATAACTATACCTTCTCAGAAAGAAGGACTGAGGAAGTTTCCTTGCCTCTATCAAAATTTGCCATGTTAATGGCTTCTTAAAAAGCAAACTATGGATGGCATCCGGACAAGTTACACAATAACTAAGAGAGCTTTTTCCCTGATCTCCCTCATTCCTGGAACTTGCCGCTTTGGCTCTTCCTGAGGAATGTTTTCATTAGAACTTGTTTCCATTACAAAGCTTTTATTTAAAACATTCAGGGTTTAGCCATCAGGTGGCTTTCAAGTTATAAACAATAAGCACTCTGGGGAATTTGAGAACTCCAGAATGTGGAACTTATCTCATCCAAATCAGACAGCCTACTGTTGCAATGTGCAGAGATGAGCAGCATCAGCCTGTTATTGGCCCTTCTGGTTTACATCACAATTAAGTGATCAACTGTTCCATATCTACCAGTTTACATTCTAGTTCATTGGGGAAAAGCGGGGGGGGGGGGGGGGGGGGGGTATTAAAATATTAGAAGTGGATGCCTCTGGGGAGAAGTGCTGAGGCTGGGAAAGGATGGGCAGGGGGATATTCATTTTCACTATAAGTTCTTCTGTACTGTTTATTTTATAACTATGTGCATATATTACTATTTCTTCTTAAATTTTGTTTTGATTTTATCTGATAATTCTAGCAACATATATTTGCTTCTGTTCATTGACATCATTTAACAGAATGTTATAATCCTAATGATTATTTCCCCCTCTACCCACTAGACCAGTGGCTTCTAAATGTTTTTAAAATAAATTCTTTTTTTTTTTAAAGATTTTTTTATTTATTTGAGAGAGAGAATGAGCGAGAGAGAGCACATGAGAGGGGGGAGGGTCGGAGAAGCAGACTCCCTGCCGAGCAGGGAGCCCGATGCGGGACTCGATCCCGGGACTCCAGGATTATGACCTGAGCCGAAGGCAGTCGCTTAACCAACTGAGCCACCCAGGCGCCCCCAAAACCATTCTTTTAATTTTTTTTTTTTAAGATTTTATTTATTTATCTGAGACAGAGAGAGAGCACGAGAGGGGGGAGGGTCGGGAGGGTCAGAGGGAGAAGCAGACTCCCTGCCGAGCAGGGAGCCCGATGCGGCACTCGATCCCGGGACTCCAGGATCATGACCTGAGCCCAAGGCAGTCGCTTAACCGACTGAGCCACCCAGGCGCCCTAAAATAAATTCTTGAGGCACAGTATATGTACAATAATATTAATACATGTACAGCTCAATGGGTTTCAACAAATGTATACGCTGGTGTAACCACCACTACAATCAAGATAAGTAACACTCATTCACCTGAAAAAATACCCTATACCTCTTTGCAATCAATTCTCAACTCCATCTTCTAGTCCCAGGCAACCACTGATCTGCTTTCTGTTACCTTAGATTAGTTTTGTTTTTACTAGTTTCATATAATGGAATCGTGTAGTATGTATTCTTTTGCATCTGGCTTCTTTTGCTCAGCAAAATTTTTTGAGAGTTGTTCAGGTTATGTGCATTGTAGTTTGTCCCTTTTTATTGCTAAGTACTAGTCCATTGTACGGATGTACCACTATTTTTTTTATATAGTTGCCTGTTGTTGGAACTTTGGATCCCAGTGTAGGGCTAAGAATAAGGCTATCAGGGCACCTCCGTGGTGCCGTGAGTTAAGCATGTGACTCTTGGTTTTAGCTCAAGTCGTGATCTCAGGCTTTTTTTTTTTTTTTTTAAAGAACGGGATGCTTCTTTTTTTTTTTTTAAGATTTTATTCATTTATTTCAGAGAGAATGAGATAGAGAGAGCATGAGAGGGGGGAGGGTCAGCGGGAGAAGCAGACTCCCTGCCGAGCAGGGAGCCCAATGCGGGACTCGATCCCGGGACTCCAGGATCATGACCTGAGCCGAAGGCAGTCGCTTAACCAACTGAGCCACCCAGGCGCCCAAGTCCTGATCTCAGGCTTGTGAGATGGAGGCCCAAGTCTGGCTCCGTGCTTAGCACAGAGTCAGCTTGAGATTCTCTCCACTTCCCAATTTGCTCCTCCCACTCATGCTTTCTCTCTTAAATCAATCAATCAATCAATCATTTTTAAAAATCAACTTTATTGATGCATAAATATCTAGGAGCTGAATTTCCTGGTTGTTTGGTAAGTGAATATTGGACCAGAAAATAGCCAGAACTGGGGCGCCTGAGTGGCTCAGCCGGTTAAGCATCTGCCTTCCACTCAGGTCATGATCCTGGGGGTCTTGGGATTGACCCCCTCATTGGGCTCCCTGCTCAGCAAGGGAGCCCGCTTCCCCCTCTCCCTGCTGCTCCCTCTCTCTCTGTCAAATAAATAAATAAAATCTTTAAAAAAAAAAGGGCGGGGGAGGCTCCTGAGTGGTTCAGTCGTTAAGCGTCTGCCTTCTGCTCAGGTCATGGTCCCGGGGTCCTGGGACTGAGTCCCACGTCAGGCTCCCCGCTCAGCGGGGAGCTTGCTTCTCCCTCTCCCGCTCCCCCTGCTTGTGTTCCCTCTCTCGCTGTGTCTCTCTCTGTCAAATAAATAAATAAAATCTTAAGAAAGAAAGAAAGAAAGAAAGAAAGAAAGAAAGAAAGAAAGAAAGAAAGAAAGAAAGAAAGAAAGAAAGAAAGAAAGAAAGAAAAGAAAGAAATAGCGAGAACTTTCCCAAAGTGCTTGTACCATTTTACATTCCCACCGGCAGTGCGTGAGCTCTCTGGTTGCTCCACATCCTCATCTGTATTTGGTGGTGTTAGGTTTTTTTTTCTTTTTAATTTTAGCCACTGCAGTGAGTGTGTAGCTTAATTTGTATTCTCTGATAATGAATGATAATGAGTAATACAGTGCTTACTGGCCATTCTTATTATCTTTTGTGATATTTCTGTTCTTTTGTCCATTTTTAAATTAGATTGTCTGAATGAATTATAAGATTTCTGTATATATACTGAAGGCAAATCCTTTGTCAGAATACATGTATGACAAATACTTTCTCCCAGTCTGTGGCTTGCTTTTTCTTTTTCTTTGAAGAATCTTTCAAAGAGCAGAACTTTTAGATTTTATATGATATCCAACCCATATTTTTTTTTTCTTTATGGTTTGTGCATTTTGTATCCTAAGAAATTATTGTCTAGGGATGCCTGGGTGGCTCAGTCGGTTAAGCGTCTGCCTTCGGCTCAGGTCATGATCCCAGGGTCCTGGGATTGAGTCCCGCATCGGGCTCCCTGCTTGGCGGGAGGCCTGCTTCTCCTGCTCCCACTCCCCCTGCTCGTATTCCCTTTCTTGCTGTGTCTCTCTCTGTCAAATAAATAAATAAAATCTTTAAAAAAAAAAAAAAAGAAATTATTGTCTATCTCAGTGTCATAACAATTCTCTGTGTTTCCTCTGACATTTTGGATAATTTTAGCCTTTATTATTTTTTTAAGTTTATTCATTTTTAAGTAATCTATACACCCAATATGGGGCTTAAACTCATGACCCTGAGATCAAGAGTCACATGCTCTCCCAACTGAGCCAGCCGGGCACCCCCTATAATTTTCGCTTTTACATTTAGGTCTATGATTCATTTTGAGTTAAATTTTTGTATGGTATGAGATAAGGATTGGCTTCCTTTTTTTATATGGATACCTACTTGTTTTGGCAAAGTTCTGTTCAAAAGACAATTCTTTCCCCCATTGAATTTACCATGGCACCTTTGTCAAAAAGAAAAAATAGCCTTATATGTGGGCTCTGTTTCTGGGTTCAATATTCTCTTTCATTGATTTTATGACCACCTTACACCAATACTACACTGTTTTGATTACTGTTGCTTTCAAGTCTTTTATTTTTTTTTAAGATTTTATTTATTTGAGAGAGCGAGAAAGAGAGAGCATGAGCAGGGGGAGGGACAGAGGAAGAGAGAGAAGGAGACTCCCCACTGTGCAGGGAGCCTGATATGGGGCTCCATCCCAGGACCCTGAGATCATGGCCAGAGCCAAAGGCAGCCCTTTAACCAACTGAGCCACCCAGGTGCCCCACCTTCAAGTCTTTTAATCAGTTATGCAAATCCTTCAACTTTACTCTTCCTTTTCTAAATTGTTCTAGCTTATCTAAGTCCTTTGTGTTTCCATATAAATTTTGCAATCACCTTGTCAATTACCACATAAAAACTTGCTGGATTTTTACTGTTACGTTAATAAATCCACAGATCAGGGGCACCTGTGTGGCTCAGTCGGTTAAGCATCTGCCTTCGGCTCAGGTCAAGATCTCAGGGTCCTGGGATCGAGCCCCACATTGGGCTCTCTGCTCAGCAGAGAGCCTGCTTCCCCCTCTGTCTGCCTGCCTCTCTGCCTACTTGTGATCTCTCTCTCTCTGTCAAATAAGTAAATAAAATCTAAAATAAATAAATAAATAAATAAATCCAAAGATCAATATGGAAATAATCGACATCTTAACAATACTGAGTCTTCCACGGTATATTTTCCATTTATTCACATCTTTAATTTCTCTCAGCAACATGTTGTAGTTTTCAATATACACAGGTCTTGCACATATTTTAGTAAATACATCTTTAAGGATATTTGTTTTTGGACATTATAATAAATAGTATTGTTTTTTAAATTTTAATTTCTGATTGTTCTTTGCTAGTATCTTTTGTATATTCACATTTTTGTATATTGACAGTCTATCTGTGACATTGCTAAATTCACTAATGGGTTCTAGTAGCTTTTTATAGATCCTGTAGTATTTTACATGCACCTGATCATGTCATGTAAAAATACAATTTTACTGGGGGGCCTGGGTGGCTCAGTTGGTTAAGTGTCTGCCTTTGGCTCAGGTCATGATCCCAGCGTCCTGGAATTGAGTCCTATGTCAGGCTCCCTGCTCCGCGGTGTAAAGTCTGCTTCTCTCTCTCCCTCTGCCCCTTCCCCTGCTTGTACTCTCGAGCACATGCCCTCTCTCTCTCTCATGAATAAAAAATATTTAAAAAAATATAATTTTACTTTTTAAATTTCTAATCTATATGCTTTTATTTTTCTTGCCTTATTTCACTAGTTAGTAACTATAGTATATGTCGAAGTAGTGAGATCATATATTCTTTCTTTGTTCTAAATCATATGAGGAAAACATTCAGGCTTTCAACATTGTAAGTATGATGTTAGTAATGGGGTTTTTTTGCCCCAATTTTAAAAATGTGGTAAAATACATATATAATTTACTATCTTGTTCATTTTACATGTTCAGAGGACTGGTGTTAAGTACATTCATATTGTTGTAGGCCTATGACTACCATCAATCTCTAAAATTCTTGGGCGCCTGGGTGGCTCAGTTGGTTAAGCGACTGCCTTCGGCTCAGGTCATGATCCTGGAGTCCCTGGATCGAGTCCCGCATCGGGCTCCCTGCTCGGCAGGGAGTCTGCTTCTCCCTCTGGCCCTCCCCCTCTCATGTGCTCTCTCTCATTCTCTCTCTCTCAAATAAATAAATAAAATCTTAAAAAAAAAAAATCTCTAAAATTCTTTTCATCTTGCAAAACTGAAACTCTAGAGCCATTAAACAGTAGCTCCCTATCCCTTCCTCTCCCCCGTCCCCAGCAACCACCATCTACTCTCTGACCCTATGATTTTGACTACTCTAGGTAGCACATACTTGTTTTTTGTGACTGGCTTATTGCACTTAACATAATGTCCTCAAGTTTCATCCATGTTGTAGCATATGTTAGAATTTCCTTTCTTTTCTTTTTTTTTTTTTTTTTTTTAAGATTTTATGTATTTACTTGAGAGAGAGAGAGCATGAGCAGGGGAGGGGAGGAGGGAGAGGGAGAAGCAGACTTCCCTGCTGAGTGGGGAGCCCGACCTGGGGCTTGATCCCAGGACCCTGGGATCACGACCCAAGCCAAAGGGAGACACTCAACCAACTGGGCCACCCAGGCGCCCCAGGAATTTCCTTTCTTTTGAAAGCTAAATCTTATTCCATTGTAGGTGTATATTACATTTTGCTTATCCATTCATCTGTCAATGGACACTTGGGTTGTTTCCATGTTTTAGCCATTGTGAATAATACTGTTATGAACATGGGGTACAAATATCTATTCAAAACCCTGTTTTCTTTCTTTCTTTCTTTCTTTTTAAGATATCTTAGAGAGAGCGAGCATGCACATGCAGAGGCAAAGTCTGAGAAGTTTGAGAGTCTCAAACAGACTCTGCTGAGCATGGAGCCTGACGTGGGGCTCGACCTCACAACCTGAGATCACGACCTGAGCTGAAATAAAGAGTCAGGCGCTGAACCAACTGTGCCACCCAGGCGCCCCCAAAATCCTGTTTTCAATTCTTTTGGGTATATACCCAGAAGTAGAGCAGAAGGATGATTTGGTAATTCTATTTTCAACTTCTTGAGAAAACACTGCACTATTTTCCACAGCAACTATACCATTTTACATTCCCATCAATATTGCACAAGTGCTCCAATTCCTGTACATCCTCACCAATACTTGCTATTTTTGTTATTATTTATTATGATTTTTAAAAGTAAACTCGAACTCACAACCCTAAGATCCAGTCACACAGTCTAGCAACTGAGTCAGCCAGGTGCCCCTATTTTCTGCTTTTTGATAGTAGCCATTCTAATGGAAATGAGGTTGTATCTCATGGTAGTTTTGATTCACATTTCTCAATAATTAGCAATATTGATCTTCTTTTCATGTACTTACTGGACATTTATATATTTTCTTTGGAGAAGTGTCTATACAAGCCTGTTACCCATTTTTGAATCAGGTTTTTGTTGTTGTTGTTGAATTTTAGGAGTTCTCTATATATTCTGAATATGAATCCCTTATCAGATATATGATTTATAAATATATTCTCCCATTTTGTGGGTTGCCTTTTTACTCTCTTTTTTTTTTTTAAAGATTTTATTTATTTATTTGAGAGCGAGAATGAGAGAGAGAGAGAGAGCATGAGAGGGGGAGGGTCAGAGGGAGAAGCAGACTCCTCCCTGAGCAGGGAGCCTGATGCGGGACTCAATCCTGGGACTCCAGGATCATGACCTGAGCCGAAGGCAGTCGCTCAACCAACTGAGCTACCCAGGCGCCCCCTTTTTACTCTCTTAATAGTGTCTTTTGATGCACAAATTTTTTAAATTATCACAAAGCCCAATTTGTCTATTTTTTTCTTTTGTTGCCTAGACCTTTGTTTGTTTAAGACCTTTGTTTTTTTTAAAAGCACCTTATTAGGTAAAGGAGTACTTTCCTAATCCTAGTTTGTTGAAAGTTTTTTTTCTTGCCATGAATTGATGTATAATTTGTCCAAAATATTTTTTAGTAGCTATTGAGATATTAATGTGATCTATCTCTTTTATTCTGTTAATATCATGGATTTAGGGGCACCTGGATGGCTCAGTCGTTAAGCGTCTGCCTTCAGCTCAGGTCATGATCCCAGGGTCCTCGGATAGAGCCCCGCATCGGGCTCCTTGCTCAGGGGGGAGCCTGCTTCTCACTCTCCCACTCCTCCCTGCTTGTGTTCCCTCTCTCGCTGTGTCTCTGTCAAATAAATAAAATCTTTTAAAAACAATATCATGGATTGTATTTTCATGTTAAACTACACTTGCATTCCTGGGATAAACTCCATCTAGCCATGATGTATTTCCTTTTTATATATTTCTAGATTCTATTTGCTAATATTTTGTTAAGGACTTTTGCATTTATGTTTGCAAGGAATATTGGAGTATAGTTTTCTTTCCTTGCAATATTATTGTCCAGTTTTGGTATCAGAGTAATATCATATTTATGGCCTCATAAAATGAGTTGAGAAGTGACACCTCATTTTTTATTTCCTGTAAGAATTACTAACATTGCTTCCTTGGAAATTCACCAAACTATCTGGGTATGAAGTTTGCTCTAGGGAAAGCTTCAAATTATGAATACATTTGTTTAATTGATTTAGGGCTATTCAGGTTTTCTATGTTTTATTTGTTTATTTTTTTAAAAGACTTTATTTGACAGAGAGAGAAAAAGAGAGAACACAAGCAGGGGGAGCGGGAGAGAGAGAAGCAGGCTCCCCACAGAGCAGGGAGCTGGATGCAGGGCTCGATCCCAGGACCCTGAGATCATAACCTGAGCCAAAGGCAGACATTTAACAGACTGAGCCACCCAGGCGCTCCTAGGTTTTCTATTTCTTCTTAAATCAATTTTGGTGATTTGTGTTTTTCAGTGAATTTGTGCTTTTCACCCAAGTTGTTCAATTTGTGGGCACAGAATTGTTCATAGTAGTCCCTTATTATCCTTTTAATATATGCATTATCTGTATTAATAATCTCTTTCTCATTACTGATATTGGTAATTTATGTTGTTTTTATCTTGCTCAGTATAAAGGTTTAGCCATTTTTTTAAAAAGATTATTTATTTGAGAGGGGGAGAGGGAGATAATCTCAAGCAGACTACCCCTGAGTGTGGAGCCTGATGCAGGGCTCAATCCCACAACCCTGAGATCAGGATATGAGCAGAAACCAAGAGTCGGGTGCTCAACCAACTGAGCCACCCAGGCACCCCAAAGGCTTAGCAATTTTTTTTAAAGGTTTTATTTATTTGAGAAAGCGTAAAAGTGAGAGAGAGTGAGAGAGCACAAGTGGGGAAGGGGGGAGGGGAGAGAGGGAAAGGGAGAAGCGGGCTCCCCACTGAGCAGGGAGCCTGATGTGGGGCTCAATCCCAGGACCCTGGGATCATGACCTGAGCCGGGGAAGAAGCTTAACCAACAGCCATCCAGGCACCCCAGGTTAAGCAATTTTATTGATCTTTTCAGCCAGTCAGTTTTGGTTTTATTGCTTTTCTCCACTTTTAATTTTATTGATTTCTACTCTTAACATTATTCATTTTATCTTCTACTTACAAGTTTACTATTCCTTTTCTAGCTTAAGGTAGAAGCTAAGATCATTGACTTTAGATCTTTGTTTTATTGTATAAGTATTTGAAGATATAAATTTCTTCTACGCTTAACTTTTTTTTTTTTTAAGATTTTATTTATTTATTTGACAGAGAAAGACACACCGAGAGAGGGAACATAAGCAGGGGGAGTGGGAGAGGGAGAAGCAGGCTTCCCGGCGAGCAGGGAACCTGATGTGGGGCTCGATCCCAGGACCCTGGGATCATGACCTGAGCCAAAGGCAGACGCTTAATGACTGAGCCACCCAGGTGCCCCATCTTTTTTTTTTTTTTTTTTTAACTGCAACCAACAGTAAAAGTACACCTACCCCAGGCACACAACCGAGGAAAAGAAAGTTTCACAAAACAAAATTTTCCCTTACTATGTGCAATGCACTCTGATATTTTCTATTCCGTCCCATTGTTTAAGAAATGCTGCTCATGATTGACTGAACTGAAGCATAAGGCTTTTTTTTGCAATGACTTATGTTAAGATCAGATTGCTGATTATGCCTTGATTACAGTTTGACAGTTCTGCCTGTTTGAGTAGGTGTATTAAATTGTAGAGTCACAGGCTCAAATCCCAAGAGTATGTGAAACAGAAGGTATCAAACTGTGTCTTAGGGTGAACCTACCAATGCCACTAAGATTCTTGTTTCATGTAACAGTAAACATCACTTTCCATGATATCCCTAAAGAGAGCTCTGAAGACATTTCCAAGATACACTTTATCATGAGTATATAGACTTTCATTTTATTTTAGGGTTTCTATGATTTAAATATTTTACCTATAATGTCCTTACTTAGAGATCGGGCACATTTATTGGGTTTCAAATGTCCCCAATATTTATGTTCTCATTAATCTTCATAATATCCAATGCAGGTAAGTTATAAAATATGACAGGAAATCTTTCAGATGTATAAATGAAGAAGTTAGAATTTTGAAAGTCAAAAGTATGCCATGTCTCTCAAGAAAAAAATCTAATGCTCTCAATGGTACATCATTATTACAAAAATTGGAGGTGGCAATATAATTGGTTAACACTTCTGGAAAGTAACTTAGCAAGAGCTTTAAAAAATTTTTTTGTAATAACAGAAACAAGAAAACCTCTATGACCTGCTGTTTCTATTTCTGCAATTTCACTCTAACAGAATGATTCAAAACATGGAAAAAGGTTTGAGGTAGCTTTGAAAAAGCATGAAATAAGGAAATGGAAACAAGCTGAATGTACCACAATATAGTTAAATAAACCATACAGCATTCTCTTAGAAATATTATACAGTCACTGGGGTGCCCGGGTGGCTCAATCAGTTAAGTGTCCAGCTCTTGGTTTTGGCTCAGGTCATGATCTCAGGGTCCTGGGATCGAGCCCCACATTGGGGCTTAATGGGGAGTCTGCTGGAGATTCTCTCTCTTTCCTTCTGCCCCTCTCCCCACTCGTGCTCACTCTCTAAACAAATAAATCTTTTTTTTAAAAAAAGAAATATTATGCAGTCATTGAAAATCTTTTTTTTTTTAAGATTTTTTAATTTATTTTTCAACAGAGAGACAGCGAGAGAGGGAACACAAGCAGGGGGAGTGGGAGAGGGAGAAGCAGGCTTCCCGCTGAGCAGGGAGCCCGATGTGGGACTCGGGATCATGACCTGAGCTGAAGGCAGACGCTTAACGACTGAGCCACCCAGGTGCCCCAGTCATTGAAAATCTTAACAAAGGTTGTGCAACAGCATAGAAGAACACTCATAGGGTAGAATATATTCACACATGTATGATTACAACGATATGGGGGGAACCTAGGCATAAACACTGGAATTAACAAAAATGTTACCTTTTTCTGTTGAGTTAGAGAAATAAGAGTAAATTTTTTATTTTCCTGTATTTTCTAAATTCTATTTAATAGTATATAAATTTTAAAATTAAACACCTACATAGTAAAATTAAATTCCAAATTAAACACCTACTGTTGTCTGTTAGGATAATGAAATGGAAAAATACATGATATAAAAAGCACAGTAAGTGTATTTATGTTATGATATGACTGTTTCAAGTGTGGGGGAGCACAGAGAGAAGAGGGAGGGAGGGAGGGAGGAGAGAGAGAGAGAGAAAAAAAAGAAAGAAGATTGAAAGAAAAATGCCAAAATACTAGGAAGGGTTGTATACTGTGGGATGATAGTTATTTTTTTTCTCTTTATTCTCTAAATTTCCTGTAAAGTATTTATTTGTGTTACTATTATAATAAATGCCTTTATGATAAGTATACCTCACTAATCACCCTGAGGCTCCCTACTTTGACCCAGGCCTCATCTCAGCTTGCTACTGGGACTTGCCTTGTGTCAAAACAATGAAAGGTCTGTAGGGCATTGAAATTCTATTGTGTCATGTTAGGATTTATCCAAGCCCACAGCGAGATTGGAGGCAAAGCTGCTGCAGTGACTTTCCATCATAAAGTTGAAAGAACACTGAATGGACCAAAAAACAACACTGGTTCTATTCTCTGCATTTTTGCCCAAGGAAGTCATTTAACTCCATTTCCTAATTCCCAAAGTAAAAGGGTCAGATTACTTGTAAGAAGCTCTAATTGTAGGTCATGTACATAAAGGTGATACCAGAAAAGTCAGACCGGAGTAGAAGAGATGCATGAAATTAGTGTAGACTGAAACAAGACCCCAAGAGCTTGGGAAACGAAGTAGTGTGGTTTATTAACTCTCAACTAGAAAATACAAAGTAAAGAACTCAGTGGTGTGGGGCGCCTGGGTGTCTCAGTTGGTTAAGTGACTGCCTTTGGCTCATGTCATGATCCTGGAGTCCTGGGATCGAGTCCCACATCCGGCTCCCTGCTCATCGGGGAGCCTGCTTCTCCCTCTGACCCTCTCCCTCTCATGCTGTTTCTCACTCTCTCTCTCTCAAATAAATAAAATCTTTAAAAAAAAAAAAAAAAGAACTCAGTGGTGGATTGGGACAAGAACCTAGGATTTCCCAAAATTCTGGGCAAAATTTAGAAAAGAAGTCTGCATAATCGCACAGAGTACCAGCAACAGGGCTTGAACAATGCATGAATTTTTCACTCTAGCTAAAACAGAACTTCATGGTAGGAGCTGGGTGCATACATGGGGTTTAGGTTGGCACTCCAGCCTAGAATGAGGATATGGAGCCCAGGTATATGAGTGTTTCACTGAGAAAATACTGTGAAGAAACCCAAAAGGCTCATTTAGTTCTGGGAATCAAAGTACCTCTCAACTAGCACTGTCCAAAAGAACTTTCTCAAACAATAGAAATGTTCTTCACCTGTGACATTCAATACTACATAGCCTCTGGGCACATGGGACTATTGAGTACTGGAAATACGGCAAGTGCAAATGAGGAATTGAATTTCTAATTTTAATTAATTTAATTTTAAATTTAAATAGCTACACATGACTAGTGCCTACCATATTGAGCAGCACAGCAAAGGCCTAACACAGTCCAGTGGTTTTTATTTCTTTTTTTTGTGTTGTTGTTGTTGTTGTTGTTTAAGTAGGCTCCATGCCCAGCGTGGAGCCCAACGTGGGGCTTGAACTCACAACTGTGAGATCAAGACCTGAGCTGATATCAAGAGTCAGTTGCTTAACCAACTGAGCCACCCAGCACCCTATATTCTCAAATATAGCCAACATACCTAATGAAACAAGAATTCCTTTTTTGAATATGAAGAATATTTTGTTTTTCTTTTTTTTTTTTTTTTTAAGATTTTATTTTATTTATTTGACAGAGAGAGACACAGCGAGAGAAGGAACACAAGCAGGGGGAGTGGGAGAGGGAGAAGCAGGCTTCCCGCTGAGTAGGAAGCCCGATGCGGGGCTCGATCCCAGGACCCTGGAATCATGACCCGAACTGAAGGCAGAGGCTTAACGACTGAGCCACCCAGGTGCCCCTATTTTGTTTTTCTTTGTAGCCTTTATGTATATATGTTGTGTATGATAATGTAATGGTTCCATAGGAAGTTAAATCAACTCTAGAAATTTCACAAGAATTCATGCCCCTTCCAGAGTAAGCCAAGATTAACCACATTCTGGGCTCAACCTGAAATGTATTCACCCAAGATGAACCACAAACCACCTTGGCCCCAAGTGACCTTCTAAACTAAGGACAAAGTGAGACACCACAACTGCACGGATGAGCTGACTGCTCTTGGACCCGCCCTCAACTTTAGTTTAGACTAGATCTGCATCCTGGAGTTTGGAAAGGCACAGCTATTTTTTCAGTGCACTCAGAATCGGCTAGTGCAGACAAGGATGTTCCTAATTGTAGGTTGTCCCAAAGTTTCCCATAAGTACAATAAATAATAGAGTCCTGTATGGGAGTCAACTTATACATTTTTAGGCTGGGCTCTAGACCTAGAAATCTATACATATTCCACCTTATTCCTACTGTGACCTAATGAAGAAAAGAGATAATCCAGTAGCACAACAGGTTTATTGGTTATTGTACACAAAAGAATGTGAGCAACTTGCAAGTATTCAATATAAAAAGGGCTTAGTACAAGTTGCCTTCCCTTCACCCTAAGAAAGTATACCAAACTGGGGCACCTGGCTGGTTCCATCAGTAGAAAATGCAACTCTTGATCTCAGGGTCATAGGTTCAAGCCCCACACTGGGTGTGGAGCCTACATAAAATTAAAAAAAAAAAATTTTTAATAAAAAAATGAAAGAAAGTATGCCAACTCCAAGAAAATAGAGGGGAATCAAACTTCAAGTTTACATAACAGACATACTCAAAAGAAGTACCTGCTTTGTTACAAAAATGGACAAAACTTTCTAAAAATAAATGGAATTAAAAGAAATTAAAACTGGGATATTGATTCCTGTAATAACATTAATTAGTGTTTGTCTATGACATAAGACAGACAAAACATCAAAATTCAAGACTAAAGTCAGTATTTTTTCAGCTTTTTTGATGTATAATTGACAAATTAGAGTTAGTATTTTAAAAAAAGAAAAAAAGTACTAGTAGTTATCAGGTGCCAATTTTTTTAAACTTACCCATACAAGTTTTACCAGTCCCTTTCAAACCAAAAAATACAACAAAAGTTTAAAAGTAGGGGCACCTGGCTGGCTCAGTTGGTAGAGCTTGCAACTCTTGAACTTGGGATTGTGAGTTTGAGCCCCACTTAGGGCATAGAGCTTACATTAAAAAAAAAAAAAAAAAAGTTTAAAAGTATAGATTCTTCCAGATACTAAGCCCAGGAATTTTCCCCTCCTCAAATCCTCTAAACCCAAATTATGAGAAATCATTCACTCTGACCACTCTGACCACTGGGAACATTTCTGCACAGTGACATAATCAAAACATTTACTTCTTCCATTATTTAAGTTATTCATTCCCTTCTAATAAAATTCTAGGCATGTAGGAGTAAGCAAAAGGATATAATTTTTGCTGAAGCCTTCCTTTCTTTGTGATTGAGGCAAAACTAAATTTACAACATGACAAACTTAAGCACTGAGGAAGGCCTTATTGGTAGAGGAAATGAGCCACCTTCATGGTCTCAAGAATAAGTCGCGCATCTCTAAGATAAATTTGGAGAGAGATTTATCCAAGATTCCGTTTTCTCCAAGGCTGGACAGGGAGGAAGTGTGGGAAGCACAGCTTTTCTAAGAGGATGAAAGGTGTCACTTGGAGACACTCCAGTTTCCTGAGGAAGGGAAAGAGACACTGAAACTTCTTGTTTTGTGCATTTTAGATCTTCCTTGTTTTCCACCATCAGTAACTGTTCTATCTCCTCTTTCAAAGATAAATTTGTCTGAAACTGCTGTCTGGGTATCTCTGACTCAGAGCAAATGAGTTTGTTGTTACAATCCTCACTGGTTTCTTCCTTCATGGAAGGTAGATGTTGAGGTTCTGTCGGAGTTTGTTTATTTTTAGATTCTTCTTTCAGCAAATTTACATCCTGATGAGATGTAAAACTTGGAGTTTCATCTAGCATAGAGTTTTTACAAAGTAAGGAAACCCCTACTTTCCCCACGGTCTCTGTCACTGATTTCTTTGGATGTAGCACTGTCCTTATTAGGAGGCCCCGTGCGTTCACCCTATATTCTTTTGCAGCTCTCTCTCTGCGCTGCTTCTGGAAGTCCTTGAGTTGAAGCAGTTCTTCTGGAAGCTCCATACATGTAGGCTAAGAAAAGAACAGGAAAATAAGTCTACTATAACTAAACTTCTGAATATGGTCCTTAAAATCACTTCTGCTATACTTAACAGTATTTAGCAAAGTGAGGATCAATTCAAATGTGTTCTTATGGCTCCCTCTAGCGTATTCAACTATAGTAGCATTATTTTCGATTAAGTTAAATATTTTGAATCCACAGTTTATGTGTGTGTGTGTTGTGCATTGCGTGTTAAAACATGTGTGTATGCATGTGTAAAGATTAACAATGAAAAGTAAGTGTCCCTTCCAACCTGTTCCCAGTTGCCTTAGCGAGTGCATCTTCTAGAAAGCAGTTTCATACGTAGCCTCCCACAGATAGTCTATGCATCTGTAATCATGTTTGTGTATATACATCCGTTACTAAATGTTTATCTTTTCATTGCATTGCATTTTTCAATTTTAGTTTTCCCCCAACCATTTATTTTTATAACTCTTTCTAAAAATTCTTTTACACAAATGGTAACATAGTATTATATATTCTTCTGCAGCTTGAATTTTTTTTTAATTTTTTAAATTTTATTTTTTTTAATTTTTTTATTATGTTAATCCCCATACATTACATCATTAGTTTTAGATGTAGTGTTCCATGATTCATTGTTTGTGCATAACACCCAGTGCTCCATGTAGAACGTGCCCTCTTTAATACCCATCACCAGGCTAACCCATCCTCCCACCCCCCTCCCCTCTAGAACCCTCAGTTTGTTTTTCAGAGTTCATCGTCTCTCATGGTTCGTCTACCCCTCCGATTTCCCCCCTTCATTCTTCCCCTCCTGCTATCTTCTTCTTTTTTTTCTTAACATATATTGCATTATGCATCTTGAATTTTTAAACTAAAAAATGTGTCTTGGATTTTTCCCTGTTAGCATTCTTATAGGCTGTATGGATATGCAATAATTTATTTAACTAAATCCATATGGATGGATAGTTAGTTGTTTCCAGTATTCTGTCATTACATAAATGCTATAGTAAAGAATATATTAAGAAAATATCCTCTTGGGGCGCCTGGGTGGCTCAGTTGGTTAAGCGACTGCCTTCGGCTCAGGTCATGATCCTGGAGTCCCTGGATCGAGTCCCGCATCGGGCTCCCTGCTCGGCAGGGAGTCTGCTTCTCCCTCTGACCCTCTCATGCTCTATCTCATTCTCTGTCTCAAATAAATAAATAAAATCTTAAAAAAATATATATATACTCTTTGTTACATGAGGCAAATAATTTTTCCCAGGTTGCTTGCCTTTTGACTTTCATCATAGTACTTTCACCACAGAAACATGTTAAGTCAAGTTTATTAATCCTTTATGAGTTCAGAGTATCTCTGAATTGCATAGAAAGGCATTCCCTCATACAACTCCATAGCAAAAACACAAATGGTCATCCAGTTTAAAAATGAGCAAAGGACCTGAATAGACATATTTCCAAAGAAGACATTAAAATGGCCAATAGGTATATGAAAAGGTGTTTGGGATCACTAATCATCAGGTAAATGCAAACCCCAAACACAATAAGTTATCACTTCACACATGTTTGGATGGCTATTGTCAAAATAATGGCAAGAATGTGGAGAAAAGGGAACCCTTATTCATGGTTGGCGGGAACAGAAATTGGTACAGCTACTATGGAAAACAGTATGGAAGTTCCTCAAAAAATTAAAAATAGAACTACCATGCAGTCCAGCAATTCCACATCTGGGTATATATACAAAGGAAATGAAATCACTATCTTTAAGAGATAGCTGCACTCCCTTTACACTGTAGCATTACTCACAATAGCCGACATATGGAAACAACCTGTTTACATCAACGGATGAATGGATAAAAAAGATGTGAGATAGATAGATAGATAGATAGATAGATAGATAGATAGATAGATAGATAGATAGACAGACAGATCTCACACACACACACATATACACATATACCCACAATGGAATATTTAGCCATAAAAAAGAAAATCCTGCCAGAAAATCCTGCCATTTGTGACATGTATGCACTTAAAGGGCATTATGCTAAGTGAAATAAACCAGACAGAGAAAGACAAATACTGTATGGTATCACTTATATGTGGAATCTTTAAAAAAAAAAAAAAGCTGATTTCATACGAACAGTATAGAATGGAGGTTGCCAGCGGCTAGGGGGAGGCGAAAAGGGGGAGATAGAGGTCAAAGGGTACAAACTTTCAATTACAAGAAAAATAAACTGTAAAAAAATAAATAAATAAATTCTGAGGATTGAATATATTGCATGTTTACTATAATAATTTGGTATTGTATACTTGAAAGTTGCTAAGAGCAGATCTTCAGCATTTTCACCACACACACAGAGTTAATTATGTGAGATGATGGATATGTTAATTACCTTAGTCTTGATAATCATTTCACAATGTATATGTATATCAAATCATCACAAGGTACACCCTATACACAATTAATTTTGTCAATTATTCTTCAATGAATGTGGGGGGGTGGGAAGAAAAGCATTCCTTACTGTGAAATAATTTTCTTTTAATTGTTTTTTCTAATAATTTTATAATCCCATTATTTACATAAATACTTGATCCGAGGAATTTATTTTGGTAATCCAACTCTGACTCTTCTCCCGTACAATGGTTAGTCAATTACCTATAGCCATTTTTTGATTATCTTTTTCTCATTAATTGGAAATTCTACCTTTATCCCAACGATATTGGCAGATATTTTCTTTTAAAGATTTTATTCATTTATTTGACAGAGAGATAGCAGGGGAAATCACAAGCAGGGGGAGCGGCAGGCAAAGGGAGAGGGAGAAGCAGACTCCCTGCTGAGTAGGAAGCCCAATGCTTGATAACCAGGACCCTGGGATCATGACCTGAGCCGAAGGCAGATGCTGAACTGACTGAGCCACCCAGGTGCCCCCATACTGGCAAATGTATATTGGATCTTTTTTTTAAGATTTTATTTATTGGGGCGCCTGGGTGGCTCAGTCGTTAAGCGTCTGCCTTCGGCTCAGGTCATGATCCCAGGGTCCTGGGATCGAGCCCCGCATCAGGCTCCCTGCTCTGCAGGAAACCTGCTTCTCCCTCTTCTACTCCCCCTGCTTGTGTTCCCTCTCTCGCTGTGTCTCTCTCTGTCAAATAAATAAATAAAATCTTTAAAAAAAAAAAAGATTTTATTTATTTATTTGACAGAGAAAGACACAGAGAAAGAGAGGGAACACAGCAGGGGGAGCAGGAGAGGGAGAAGCAGGCCTCCCGTGGAGCAGGGACCAATGAAGGGCTCGATCCCGGGACCTTGGGATCATGCCCTGAGCCAAAGGCAGACGTTCAACGACTGAGCCACCCAGGCGCCCCTATATATTGGATCTTCTGCTGGGTTCTCTACTATGTTCCACTGATCTGCCTACAGATGTACCAGTCACAAACTGTTGTTTTTTGTTTTTTTTTTTAACTAATCTCTGCACCCAGCATGGGCCTCAAACTTACAACCCCGAGATCAAGAGATTCATGATCTACCAACTGAGCCATCCAGGTGCCCCACAAATGATTTTTATTTAATGTACCACTTATATGACTTAATATCTGACAGGACTATTCTTATTTATATATATTTATCTTTATAAACACTATAATCACAGTTTGCCAAAATAATGCTGGTGTTAGTATTTTTCTTGGAATAGAGTTAAATTCAAAAGTAAATTTAGGAGTAATGTATAGCTAAAAATGCTTAGTGTCCCCATTCATTTAAGTCTGCTTTTATACCATTCAGTAATATTTTAATGTTTTCTTTGTATCTCACATTTCTTGTAAGATTTATTTCTAGGTAATTTATCTTTTTGTTACAATTATAAACAGATGTTTTCTCCCATTATATTTTCTTGCTGTGTATATGGATGCAAGAAAACTATCAATTTTCATGTTATATTTGTACCCATTTTATTAAATTGTTCTTTTGTTTGTAGTAATCTTTTCCCATTGATTTTCTACAGTTTTCAGTTGTATCATAGGCAAGTCATAATTTTGATTCCTCCTATTCATTTTTTATAGTTTGCCTTTTTTTTTTCCTTCAAATTTCATTGGCAGGATGCCTGGGTGGCTTAGTCGGTTAAGCATCTGCCTTCGGCTCAGGTCATGATCCCAGGGTTCTGGGATCAAGCCTCACATAGGGATCCCTGTTCAGGGGGGAGCCTACTTCTCCCTCTGCCTGCCACTCGCCCTGCTTGTGCTATCTCTCTCTGACAAATAAATAAATAAAATCTTAAAAAAAAATTTAATTGGCTAATAGCTTCAAAAAATGTTAAAGTGGTAGTGGTAATCACAATTTTTGTATTTTCTTGATACTAATGGGAATGCTTTTAGTGCTTCCAATCAAACTTTATGTAGACTTTTTTTTTTTTAAAGATTTTTTTTTATTATTTATTTATTTGAGAGAGAGCACATGAGAGGGGTTAGGGTCAGAGGGAGAAGCAGACTCCCTGCCGAGCAGGGAGCCCGATGCGGGACTCGATCCAGGGACTCCAGGATCATGACCTGAGCCGAAGGCAGTCGCTTAACGAACTGAGCCACCCAGGCGCCCAAACTTTATGTAGACTTCTTGCTTGCGATATGTTTTATCATGTATTCCAACTTTAATCAGTAATGTATATAGGATATTATCACATTTTTTTCAGCATTAAACAGTGAGAGCAAAATATAAAAAGTTATAAAACTCCTTGGTTTTACAATGATAAATAAAAGACATTTAAATTCTCCAATTGAACAAGGTATGCAAGGATTTTTATGTTGCTCTTTTTTTGCTAAACAGTGAGAGCAACATACAGAAAGGTTATATTTTTTTCAGCATATATGAGATAATAAGACTTTCTTTGTTCTAGGAAAATGGAGAGTTTCCTAACACTGTACCATGCTTGCAAGTAGAAATCAGCAACACATTAAAAGAAAAGTATAATACATCTAAGTAGGGATCGTATCAAAAATGCTATTATTTTATTTAGGATTTTGCTTCAGTATTCCTAAGTAAGAAGGGCTAATAGCAGCAATAGCAGCAGACTGCAACCTTTTTTTTTTTTTTTTGAACGATTTTACCTTTAAGCAATCTCTACACCCATCACGGGGCTCAAACTCATGACCCTAAGACCAAGAGTCACATGCTCCACTGACTGAGCCTGCCAGGTGTCCCCAGATGGCAACCTTTTATATAAGGGGCCAAACAGTAACTATTTTAGCTACAAATGATCTCTGTTGCATACTTTTTGTTAAAAAAAAAAAAATCCTTTAAAACCATAAAAAGCATTCTTCCCTTGTGAGCTGTACAAAAGCAGGCTGCGGGCCAGATGTGGCCTTAAGGCAATAGTTTGCCAACTCCAGGTCTATAGTTCTGTTACGTTGTGCTGGCTTCTTATAAATTAGTAATGAAATCTTAAATTTATCCATTCTTTGACAAAATACAACTTAATATTGTGAAAAAGTACTCAAGGAGATGAATGAAGCCCAAGCTATAGCCGCTTCAAAGATTTATTGCCAAGTCAGCCTCGTGATTTGCTGTAGCTGTGAAGAGGGGGTATCACTGTGCCCTCCACGAGCAATGGGGCAGGAATGGAAGTCCTAAAAACACAGCCACAGAGAGCCACACCTACCTCTGTGCCTCCCAGGCGATCTGCAGACCCTTCCCGGTAGGTGTTTAGGTACCCGTCCACAAGTGTGGTTAGGTCAGACATCATCTCATCCAGGAGTACCAAACGAAGGGGTAGTAGGTAGGTAGATTCCAGGGCCAAAATTTTCAGTAGGGAAGGTGAAAGAGGTCGTGTGAACCACACTTCTGGATTTTCCTAGAGATACCAAAACAATTTTCTCTGAATAATAATCAAAACTTTAAAGATAACTGTTTATCTAAGAGTTGCTTAACTTAAAACACTATTACCATCATTTTCTTCAATGACAGTATATTCTGAAAACACACACACACACACCCCTTATGTATGTATACATTTAGTGTGCTTACGTGAGAGGGAAAAGACAAGGTGACAGGGAGGGAGGGAGGGAGAGAGAGAGAGAGAGAGAGAGAGAGAGAAAGCTCAATCCATCGATCAATCGATCAGGGCTTCTCATTCAAAACTGAAGAGAGTAGACTTGATTATAGGACCAAAACTGTAGCCAATATTGTCATGACCTAAGTGTGCAGGTGAGGCTATTAGGAGCTAAGGAAAATTTATCTTACTTTGAGAGAAATAATTGGGATGGTTTTTGTTCCATCACCTTAAACAACGATCCCAACAAAAACCTCCCCTGGAGAATTGTAAATTTACTCCAGAGTACTTTCTGATAACCACTAAATCTGTATCCTGGCTTTTATCCACTTGAAATCACAAACAAACTTACCATTTGAACCAGCTAAAATTTTGGCAATGCTCATATGCTTACATACTAGCATATGTCTATATAATATGCTGATGATCCTGCTCACAAAACCCTTGGAAAAATTAATGGGACATCTTCAGTACTCACCTGAATCAATTTTTGTCTTTCTTCCAGAAAGGAGAGATACTTAGGGGCTACCTTAAGGTGTCTGATTAAACTCTCCTGTAAAGAACTGATGCAGTTTGGAAGAAAGCCACCTGTTTCCATGGAAAATTGAAGGACATCTGCTACCTGTGGCATAAAAAACAAAACAAAACAAAATAAAAACCTGTCTGTAGAATACATAGCTATCTCATGGCAGAAATAGCAGAAATATATTTAGAAAAATGTCTTTAAATACCATTCTCCCCAAGGACCCACATGATAGAAAATGCCATCAGAAAAATCGTTCAGTCAACTAATTCCGAAAAATTAGGAAAGAAAAAAAAAAGGATCATCCAACTTTAATGTATCTTTGTCTATTTTCTCTTCCACTCCTTTTGTTTGCCTGCCTTATGGTTATCTATTACTCTTTGGTGCCTTTAGGCAATGGGAAAAAGGAAGATAAATTTCAAGAATTATTTGTATTACTTATCAGCAACTCTGGCAAAGTTTTGGTAAGGAAAGCTAATACAATTAAGAATTGGAGGGGCACCAGGCTGGCTTAGTTGGTAGAGCATGCAACTCTTGATCTCAGTGTTGTGAGTTTGAGCTCCATGTTGGGTGAAGAAATGACTTAAAAATAATAAAATCTTGGGATGCCTGGGTGGCTCAGTCAGTTAAGCATCTGCCTGTTCGGCTCAGGTTATGATCTCAGGGTCCTGGGATGGAGCGTCACATCGGGCTCCCTGCTCAGAAGTGAGTCTGCTTCTTCCTTTCCCTCTGCCCCTCCCCCATGCTTGCGTGTATGCTCTCTCTCTCTCTCAAATAAATAAATAAAATCTTTAAAAAAATTAAGAATTGGACTAATTATTTATCTGTGTATGGTAGGCTAAATAATGCCCCCAGAGACACCCACATCCTAACCTCTCGAACACGTCAACATTGTTTTATAAGGCAAAACGGACTTTGCAGGAGTGATTAAGTTAAGGCTCTTGAGATAGGAAGATTATCTTGAATTATCTGGGTGGGTCCTAAATGTAATAACAGGGAGGTTCAGGGAGATTTGGCTACAGTCACTGGAGGTGATGGGGTGATGGAAGCAGAGACTGCAGTGGTGCTTTTTTTTTTTTTTAACAAACGAACAAACTCTTTATTTGAAAACAAACAATTCAGAATCAACTGACCACCTTTTCTAAAACTTAGAGGTTTTTTAAGGGGATTCTTTCCCAGAAAAAAAGAAAATTATGTCATTCCCCAAATACAAATACAATTTTTATCTTACTTTCTTTCTTGCATACACATTCACACTTCTTTATGCCAATATCATAGTACTATTAAAAGACAAATGTGGGGGCGCCTGGGTGGCTCAGTCGTTAAGCATCTACCTTTGGCTCAGGTCATGGTCCCAGGGTCCTGGGATCGAGCCCCACATCAGGCTCTCTGCTCCTCGGGAAGCCTGCTTCTCCCTCTCCCACTCCCCCTGCTTGCGTTCCCTCTCTTTCTGTGTCTCTCTCTGTCAAATAAATAAAATCTTTAATAAATAAATAAAAGACAAATGTGCTGTCACAACACTTCAACTTCAGGGCAATCAGTGGGCAGTCCTCTCTTACTGGGACCAATAAAAAGGTTTCAATAAAAAAAGTCAGTACTCTAGGGGTGCCTGGGTGGTTCAAATGGTTAAGCATCTGCCTTCAGCTCAGGTCATGATCCTGGGGTCCTGGGATCGAGCCCCACATCGGGCTCCTGGCTCAGCAGGGAGCCTGCTTCCCCTTCTCCCTTTCCCCCTCTCCCCAGTTCATGCTCCTCTCTCTATATATATCTCTGTCAAATGAATAAATTTTAAAAAAATCTTAAAAAAAAAAAAGTCGATACTCTAGAAAACATTCATGCCAACTCTCCTCATTTCCATGCAAAACTCAAAGTTCTCCAGACTTCTTGATTCCTTTAGCCCTCAATACTGCTCCTTCTTAACCTTCTACCCCCACGCCACTGCCACTGAGCAAACACCAACAGGGTCCTAAGCACTTCAGGAAAAATTAGTTTTGCCAAAACTAAACTAAAATAAAAAAGAATTCTATATACTAATATAACTATCTATCTCCCTCTAGTTGCTGGCCAGGGCCAAATGTCACTGGGTTTATGTGTGTTTTCTTGGTCCAGCCCACCAACTGACTACCAATTTGTGATTGCAAGCAGTGGTACATTTTCGAGTTGGCAGGAGCCACAAGCCAAAGAACATAGGTAACAGCTGAAAAGGCAGAGAAACAGACTTCCCTCAAAGTCTCCAAAAGAAACCAGCCCTGCTGACACCTTGATGTTAGCTCAGTGAAAATGATTTTAGAGCTCTGACCTCCAGAACTGTAAGAGAGTAAATTTATGTTGTTTTAACCTACTAAATTTGTGATTTGTTACAATAGCAATAAGAAACGAATACACTGTGTTAAAGGAAAAAAATTGGAAAAATTCTGAATTCTTGCTTCTTGTAATATGGAAATCTGAAAAGTGAATATGGAAAGATGTGCCAACGTGTTCATATGGGGTCTAATCAAGAAACCTAACGGTCTCAGGGAAACAATGAACAATTCTCTTACATTTTGGAGTAAGCTAGAAATAATATCTATATAGTGAAAAATCCTGAAAGAAGGCCCAAGAAACATGTCAACAAGAGAAGTGGCATAAAGTTCATTATGGAAAGATACATAAAGAGCAAACTTGAACTATATTTAATGACATAAAGTTGAACTTTTAGGAATTTCTGCTCAAAAATATTGGCGAGGGGTATAGAGATCACTTAAAATAATAATAATAAAAAAAAATAACTGGCTAACTCATTATTTTAACCCCTCTCCAAAGGCTCTAGACTTGTGTATTCAACATGTCCCCTTTGACTGGCATAAACCTAGAAGACTAGAAGAACATAAAGAAGACATAATGAAAGCTAGTGGTTTTACTATTCTCACAGCCAAACCAGAAACCCACATCAGCTCTAAGAGCTAGTTAGTATAGACTAAGGACTTCTCATTTCTCTAGGATTCTCTAGGGCAGAGAAGAATCATAGATAATCAGACTATTTTGGCCCAGAATAGGCTTTGGGGCGTATCTAAGACAACCTGCATCTCTGAGCTAGATGCTAACTAGCTATTAGTCTTAACTGATAAATATGAGCTAAAGGCACAGATTGTGACTGTTCACTTCACACTAACACTAAACACACAGATTGTGACTGTTCACCTCACACTACCTCATGTCAGACTTCTGAATGACCCAAGTTGTTCAAGTTTCTGAATGCTATAGAGTATGGATCTTGCTGCTTCTTTTTTTTTTAATTTTGAGATTTTTTTTTTTTTTTTAAGTAATCTCTACACCCAGTGTGGGGCTTGAACTCACAACCCTAAGATCAAGAGTTGCATGCTCTACTTACTAAGCCAGCCAGGTGCCCCAGAGCTTTCTTCTTATTTGACAAATTCCGGAGCAAAATGAGGGGAAAAATCCCTAATACTTTCTTTTTTTTTAAAGATTTATTTATTTATTTATTTGAGAGAGAAAGAGCATGCAAGCAGGGGGAGCAGCAGAGGGAGAGAGATAGGCAGACTCTTCGCTAACACAGGGCTCCATCCCAGGACCCCGAGATCATGACCAGAGCCTAAATCAAGAGTCAGACGCTCAACCGACTGAGCCACCGAGGCACCCCCTAAATACTTGTAAGTAACTTTTCTGTAGTGCTTTTATAGTTCATCAAATGTTCTCACCTATTGTATAGACAATTTACATGAAGAAGAAGGCAGGAGTGAGGCACACACACACACAAAGACTCAATCACTCACCAAATGAGGCCTATTTTCTATAAGAGCCACATATGCTGGACTGAATCCCTGCTTGTACCTGTGTGTCAAAGACATTATTCAGCAAAATTCCATACTGATGAGAGAGGCAATCAGAAAGCCAACGACAATCATGGATAACCTAAGGAATCAGAAGACAGAGTAATTAGATCCTGATTGCTAATCTTACTAGTGGGGGAATCAGCCTACCCACTCACCTTCAAAATTCTCTTGTCTTCTAATATCATCTGAAGTCCATTGTTGAAAGCACGACTTCCCAGAAGGAAAATGTCAAATAAGTAAACTCGGCTATTTGTGGCCACCTACAATAGACCATTTAGACACATATATTATAGGATATAAAAGAACTAAGGAAGGGGATCTGAGGATCAACAAAGATATGTGATAAAATATTTCACACCCTCACTTTTAAAGAAAACGATAGGCGAGCGCCTGGGTGGCTCAGTCGTTAAGCGTCTGCCTTCGGCTCAGGTCATGATCCCAGGGTCCTGGGATCGAGTCCCACATCAGGCTCCCTGCTCGGCGGGAAGCCTGCTTCTCCCTCTCCCACTCCCCCTGCTTGTGTTCCTGCTCTCGCTGTCTCTCTGTCAAATAAATAAATAAAATCTTTAAAAAAAAAAAATTAAAGAAAACAATAGGCATTCAGTGATTCGTAGGGAAAACAAGTTTAAATTGATCTTAAGAAAAGAAATTATCAGGCACCTGGGTGGCTCAGTTGGTTAAGCGACTGCCTTCGGCTCAGGTCATGATCCTGGAGTCCCTGGATCGAGTCCCGCATCCAGCTCCCTGCTCGGCAGGGAGCCTGCTTCTCCCTCTGACCCTCCCCCCTCTCATGTTCTCTGTCTCTCATTCTCTCTCTCAAATAAATAAATAAAATCTTAAACAAAAAAAAAAAGAAAAGAAATTATCATTTGTGATCTTTTCTTTCTTCTTTTCTCTTTCTTTCTTTCTTTCTCTCTCTCTCTTTCTTTCTTTCTTTCTTATGAGAGAGCATGAGCAGGGGGAGTGGGAGAGGGAGAGAGAGAATCTCAAGCAGACGCCATGCCAAGTGCAGAGCCTGACACGGGGCTCAATCCCACGACCCTAAGATCATGACCTGAGCTGAAATTAAGAGTCAAACGCTTAATCAGCTGAGCCACCCAGGTGCCCCTCATTGTGATTTTTCAATCACAGAAAGAGACAAGCTGGTGGATATAGCCTTTTGCTTTTTACAGTCCTAAATTTAATGTTTTACATCTCACCCATGACATTTTAATACTCAAAGGATTATAGGTTTAAGAGGAATGAACAGCATTTCATTGTTGATAACACAACATGCTATTTCTCTGAGTCTCATAATATGCAGGGTTGTGTTGGGTGTTACATAAAATTACTCATAAGAGAAGATCCCTGGGCGCCTGGGTGCTCAGTTGGTTAAGCGACTGCCTTCGGCTCAGGTCATGATCCTGGAGTCCCGGGATCGAGTCCCGCGTCGGGCTCCCTGCTCGGCAGGGAGTCTGCTTCTCCCTCTGACCCTCCCCCCTCTCATGTGCTCTCTCTCAAATAAATAAACAAAATCTTTAAAAAAAAAAAAAAAGAGAAGATCCCTGCTCTCTAGCAGTTTTTTTTTTTTTAGAAGATTTTATTAATTTATTTGAAAGAGAGAGAGCATGAGCAGGGGGAGAGGAAGAAACAGACTCCCCTGCTGAGCAGGGAGCCCAACTCAGGGCTCCATCCCAGGACCCTGGGATCATGACCTGAGCCAAAGGCAGATGCTTAACCGACTGAACCACCCAGGTGCCCCTCTCTAGCAGTTTTCAGTAGGCAACAAATAAACTGACACAAATGGTAGGATGTGAGACACTGTTTTTTTAGATCAATTTTATATAATCATGAGAATTTTCGATTGTTTCTGATCATAAAATTCACAAAGGCAGTACTATAGCTGGATCATCTACTGAGTCAGGGAATGAAGGCAAAGAGACCCTAATAGGTCTACAGAACCAGCGACAGGGCAGTCTGATGTCATCTTTGTCATTTTAGGAGCTAAGTGTTGATACAGCTACAATTGCCAGGTCTACCTGACACCCATTCTTGGACCTTTCATGTTGTTTGCTAGAACAGGATACCTAAAATAGTTACTCCTTGCTCTTTTTCTCTACCTCCTTAATTATAAAAACTTAATTTTTTCAGATTTTCAAAAAGTTTGAAAAGTAATTCTCTGCTAGATTGCAAACTCTGTGAGAGGAGAGATTATGCGGGATTCACCACTGCACATGCATCAACTAGAACAGAACCAAGCCCATGGATGGCTTAGACATTTCTTCAGTGAGCCAAGGCATGCCATACAATACTCCCTTCCATTTTTCATATGCAAACAATGTATATGGCTCTGATAATATGCATTCCAATCTATATCCTGCTTTCTTCCACTCAGAACTTTGCAAACATTTTTCTACATTGCACTCGTCATCAATTTTTGGCAGCTGCATAAGATCTATCAAATCTACAGTAATGTTTCCTACTGTTAACTACTTAAGTGGTTTCTGATTTTTTGCCAGAAAATGATGCCAAGATCACTAGGTTCTCACATATTTTTTTTTGTATTTTGAATTATTTAGGGTAGATACCTCGATGTAGCCCTGAGAAGTGGGCAGACTGCCAATCATAATAAAATATAGTCTCTCAGTAGGTGGAGGTAGGTCCCAATTCAAAGAACAGAAGACATTGGTTGGGGATTCAGTCTGCTTTCTTGGCTCCCCCACCCCCCTTAAAAACTGATGCTACTGAGTTTGATCCAAAGGTGGCTGCCCAACCTATAGCTATTTGAGGCTCACTACAAACTTCTTTTGACACAATGGGGACCCTCACCCGACAACTCCCAGGCCCAGGAAAATGAAAATGATGTGGCAGAATCCTGCTGTGGAACGCTACCAACCAGAAAGAAAGATAAAAATTCTTCATATATAAAAAAAATCTTCATATATATTTTTTTAAGATTTTATTTTGGGGGCGTCTGGTCATTGGTAGAGTGTGCAACTCTTTTTTTTTTTTAAAGATTGTATTTATTTGACAGAGAGAGACACAGCGAGAGAGGGAACACAAGCAGGAGGAGTGGAAGAGGGAGAAGCAGGCTTCCTGCGGAGCAGGGAGCCCGATGTGGGGCTCGATTCCAGGACCCCGGGATCCCAGGACCCTGGGATCATGACCTGAGCTGAAGGCAGACGCTTAACGACTGAGCCACCCAGGTGCCCCTACAGCATGCAACTCTTTTTTTTTTTTTTTAAAGATTTATTTATTTATTTATTTGACAGAGAGAGAGACAGCTAGAGAGGGAACACAAGCGGGGGAGTGGGAGAGGGAGAAGCAGGCTTCCCGCCAAGCAGGGAGCCCGATGCGGGGCTCGATCCCAGGACCCTGGGATCATGACCTGAGCCGAAGGCAGACGCTTAACGACTGAGCCACCCAGGCGCCCCCAGCATGCAACTCTTGATCTCAGGGTTGTGAGTTCAAAATCAATAAAGATTTTATTTTTAAGTAATCTCTATACCCAACATGGAAGTTGAACCCACAACCCCGAGATCAAGAGTAGCAAACTCCACTGACTAAGCTAGCTAGCCGCCCCTAAAATTCTTCACATATCTAAGGTGAGAGAAAAGAGCTGGGAAAGACCTCAAGCAGAGCCTGTGAGACAGCAATGATGGTTATAAAAGTGAACCTATGAACAGACAGAAGCTCTTTCCTCTTGAAAAGAATAAACTCAGTACTAGAAGAGTGAAAGACATTCCAAACAAGTTATAGGATAGTGACACTGAGGTGACATAAAGAAGACAAAATCAATTTGTCAGTGAATCCACAATTATTTCAAAATAAAAAGTTGAAAATATCTTTTACCTGAAGCCAACATAGTTTCCCATGACGACACACATTAGCACCTTCGGCTGCCACACTCAGGACACTCTGCTTCTTGATGTGGAGCATCTGGTGAGAAAAAGGAAGGAAAGCTCCAGAGAATAAATGTTGCGATTATGACATCATGAATGGCACAAGTAAAATGGCTAGCAATTAATAAAGTGGTTAATAGGGGCACCTAAGTGGCTCAGTTGGTTAAGCATCTGCCTTCAGCTCAGGTCATGATCCCAGGGTCCTGGGATCGAGCCCCACGTCGGGTTCCCTGCTCTGCAGAGAACCTGCTTCTCCCTCTCCCTCTGCCTGCCGCTCTGCCTACTTGTGCTCTCTCTCTGTCAAATAAATAAATAAAATCTTAAAAAAAAAAAAAAAAGCCCAAAGTGGATACTATGTTTTAAATGTACAAAACTGGACTAATCCAAAACACAAGTCAGCTTCTCTTTTTCACACACACACACACACACACACACACACACAGAGCACACTGAATATTTCTAATTTCTTTTTTGTTTTTGCAAAATTATAACACAACTGGAAAATAAATCATTCATATCCTAAATGCTAATAGAAGTTGAAAACTCAGGTACCTTGTGTTACCACTGATGCTACAGCAAAAAATTTCTATCTTTATGACCAGATTTTTATCTTTATGATCAGATTCCTCATGC
The DNA here is from genome assembly GCF_029215605.1 of Mirounga angustirostris. Lineage (NCBI taxonomy): Eukaryota > Metazoa > Chordata > Mammalia > Carnivora > Phocidae > Mirounga > Mirounga angustirostris. Next base: position 62,160,270 of record NW_026991717.1, on the reverse strand, counting down.
AAAGAACAGTGCCCTAACACAGGGCAGTTTACTGTACCTGAAGGGAACTCATGTAGTGGCTGATTCCCACAGTTTATACTATTTAGAATGAGAGACACAAGAACTCAACAGGTCCCTTAAAGTCGTAGGTTCATTAAGTTACTCAAAACTGATATAGTGGTATTACAGGAACACATGCTGATCTTTGATTATAATCTTATCCTATTTCAAAACATTATATCATTCTAAAATCCTTAACCCATAATCTATGAAAATACCTACACGATACAAGATTCTCCCCATTTTACAGGTAGGTAAATTACTCGAGAAAGAAGGGCACGGTAACTTTCACTAGCACGATATCTTCCTTTAGTGAGCACAGAATATTTCTACATTGAGTATTTTCCATCAATGATGAAAAAGGGGGATTGAATTTCAGTTCTACCCTCAACCAACAGCAAGAAGGCTGTGGAACTGGGAACAAAAGCTGCACTTCTCTATTGACAAGAATTTCCAACTACCTCTTCAAATTTCCGGTTTCTTATCCCATTTTTCGTTGTTGTTGGGCCCTTTGAAGAATCTGTTGATATATAAAGAATTCTTACAACACAATTTAAAAATGGGCAAAAGGGGCACCTCGGTGGCTCAGCTCGTCAAGTGTTTGACTCTTGATCTCAGCTCAGGTCTTGAACTCAGGGTCATGAGTTTAAGCCTCATGTTGGGCTCCACGCTGGGTGTGGAGGCTCCTTAAAAAAAAAAAAAAAAAAGGCAAAGGAGGAGCACCTGGCCAGCTCAGTTGGTAAAGCATGTGACTCTTAATCTCAGGGTTGTGAGTTTAAAGCCCACATTGGGAGTAGAGCCTACTTAAAAATGGGCAAAGGAATAGAAATTTCTCCAAAGAAGATATATAAACATCCAACAAGTACATGAAAAATACTCTACATTATTAGCCATCAGGGAAATGTAAATCAAAACCACTGAGATACCACTTCACACTACTAATGTAGCTATAATCAAAATGACAGATAACAAGTGTTAGTGAGAATGTGGAGAAGTTGGAATCCTGCTGGTGGGGATGTAAAACAGTGTAGCAGCTTTGGAAAACAATGGCCAATCCTCAAAATGTTAAACACAGAGTTATTATATGACCCAGCAATTCCACTCCTAAGTATCTATCCCAGAGAAATGAAAACTATGTGCTAACAAAAGCTTGTACATGAATGTTCATAGCAGCGTTATTCATAATAGCCAGAAAGTAGAAGAACCCAAATGGTGAAAGGATAAAATATGGTATATCCATATAAAAGAATGTTATTTGGCAACAGAAATAAGTGAAATTTACTGATACATGTTATAACTCAGATCAACCATGAAAACATGCTAAGCAAAAGAAACCAGTCACAAATGACCACATATTGTATGATCCCATTTATATGAAATGTCCTAGGGGCCCCTGGGTGGCTCAGTCAGTTAAGTGTCTGACTCTTGGTTTCGGCTCAGGTCATGATCACAGGGTTGTGAGATGGAGCCCCTCCTCAGGCTTTGCACAGGGCATGGAGCCTGCTTAAGAGTCTCTCTCTCCCTTGCCTTCCGCCCCTCCCCCGCTCACATGTGCATGCTCTCTCTCTAAATAAAAATAATATGTGAAATGTCCTAAGCAGGCAAATCCATAGAGGCAAAAAATAGATTATTGGTTGCCAAGGGCTGGGGGACGGTGGGGGGAGGCATGGAGGTGATAGTTATGAAGACTAGGGTTTCTTTTGTTGGTATCAAAAATGTTCTAGGGGGGCACCTGGCTGGCTCCGGCAGTAGAGCATGTGACTCTTTTTTTTTTTTTTTTAAAGATTTTATTTATTTATTTGAGAGAGAGAATGAGAGAGAGCACATGAGAGGGGGGAGGGGTAGAGGGAGAAGCAGACTCCCTGCCGAGCAGGGAGCCCGATGTGGGACTCGATCCCGGGACTCCAGGATCATGACCTGAGCCGAAGGCAGTCGCTTAACCAACTGAGCCACCCAGGCGCCCGAGCATGTGACTCTTGATCTCAGGGTTGTGAGTTCAAGTTCCACATTGGGTGTAGAGATTACTTTAAAAACAAAACAAAAATCTTAAAAAAAAAAAGAAAGAAAGAAAATGTTCTAAAATTCATTGTGATGGATGTACAACTCTGAATATGCTAAAATCCAGTGAACTATACATTTTAAATCGGTGAATTTAATAGTATGTGAACTGTATCTTACTTAAGTGGTTAGAGAAAAAAGAATCTGTGGAAAGCTAACTCTCCCTTAAAGAAATGCATAAGCTTGCGTCTAGAAGCTTAATGACTCCCCTGTGAACTGTATGCTGGGCTGAATAGTTACTGTCATGTCTGAAATTCATAAATGATTATAGAGAAATTGCCTAAACAGAGCATGTAGAATGGACTTTTCAAAATATAGTAAAAATATTTCAGACTCTCCTCTAAAACTGCCAATGGCTTTCCTTCTTACTCAAGTCAAACTCAAACTCCTTACCACGTCCAAAAAACCCTACCCGATCTGCCTCCTGACCACTTCCATTTCCTACCACTCTCTTCACCGTGGTCCTGCCTCCCTGCTGTTCCTCCACACAAGTTAAGTGTGCTTCAGCTCAGGGCCTTTGCACTCGCTAATCATGCTTTTTAAAAGTTCTTTAGCTGAATATCTACATGACTAGCTCTGTTACTTCTTTCAAACGTCTGTTCCAATGTCACCTCTTCACAGAGATTTTCTCTGTCCACCCTACATAAAATAGGAACTCCTTGTTCCTCTACTCTTCAAACCACACTTTATTTTTCTTCATAACACTTATCACCAGTTGATAGACATTGTTTGTTTATTTTCTTGCAATAAAATGTAAACGCCTTGGGGTGCCTGGCTGACTCAGTCGGAAGACCATGCAACTCTTGATCTTGGGGTTGTGGGTTCATGCCCCACACTGGGTGTAGTGATTACTTAAATACATAAATAAATCTTGAAAGAAAAAAAAAACTCCTTGGTGGCTAGAACTTTGTCTTTATTATTATTTTACCCTAGACTTCAGAACAATACCTGACATTTAGCAGGCACTCAGATATTTTATTGGGAATTTATTAGGGAAAGCACTAATGATCTTATAGTAACAGAGAAATTTATGAAATATAAACATGATACCCATATGCAGACAATACTCGGAATGATCAAGGGCAATACTTACTGCAGCACCAAACTTCTGCTGGAATTGATCAATGACTGTATATGTCACCTCCTCTTCCTCTGCAGGAGAATGATGGTAATAGACACATTTGTCTTCCTTGGCAATAGAATAACCCTCCCACTCATTTTAGCCATCCTCATAAACTCCTCCTCTATTGCAGCTCAAAGGTCTAGTGTTATTTCATTATCACCTGTGTCAGCCCAACACACAGTGAACACTCTAGCATCCTGTTTCTCAAATGAGAATAAATAAAAGCCCCACCAATGATAATCTTATGAATTAGACTATTTAATCATTTCCTGTGAAAATCCAGTAATGTTTCCTTCCTCATAGATTTATGTCTTAAATATTTCAAGACATGCACTTTTAAAAGGATGTTCATAATAAAAGCAAATGGTTTAAAATAAATCAGTCCTGGAGATGGGCCATAGTTCACACTTTTGGAATTCTCTGGGTCCTTAATTATGGTTTTAAATCATGTAATTTAAGAGATTAGAAGTATAGCATACCATATAGTTTCTCTTCATCTCCAACTTCTAAAACTTAGGAGTGGCAGAGGACACAGTCCACGTACCTCTTTTTCTCTATCCATACTCACTCTCCTAGTGATCTCATCTAGTCTCAAGACTGTAAATATCATCTACTGGCGAATTCTTACATTTGTATCTCCATCTCAGACCTTTCTCCTCCTCTCTAGGCCGACATTCAAACTTCGGTGGACCTAAACTCCTAATCATCTTCCCAAAACCTGTTCTGCCCAGAATGGTTCCCAGGTCAGTTGAATAGCACTCCATACTTCAGGCTACTCAGACCCAAACCCCCAAAGTCACTCTTGATTCTCCTCTTTCACATCCACATCTAATACACGAGTACACTGTGTTGGCTACACCTCAACATACATCCAGAAGTCCACTACTTTTTACCAACCATACTGCTACCACTACGGTCCAAGCTACCATATCAATTTGCCTTAAAATTATTTCAATAGCCTAATAGGTATTCATGCTTTTACCTTCCTCCTCTCTCAGTATCCATACAGTATCTAGAGTAACTTTGTTAAAACAGAAGTCAGATCATGTTACTCTTCTGCTCAAAACCATGCAATAGGAAGTAGAAGTATTTTTTAAAATACCATTGATAATAGTATAAAATATGAAATACTTAGGGATAAACACAGCAAAAGATGTATAAGACTTATACACCGAGAAGTACAAAACACTGTTGGGAAATTAAAGATCTCATAGAGGGATATACTGGGTTAATAGACTGGAATACTCAATATTGTTAAGATGCCAATATTCCCCAAACTGATGTATCGAGTCATTGCAATCCCAGTAAAAATTCCAGTGGATTTTTTTTTTTTGGTAGAAATTGGCAACCTGATTCTAAAATTCATAGGGAAATGAATAGGGAAAAAATACCAAATAGCCAAAACAACTCTGAAAAAGAACAAAGTTGGAGAACTAACACTACCAGATTTTAAGATCTATCATCAATCAACAGTAAACAAAAACAGTCTAAAAAAACAAAAGAAATAGTAAACAGACAGTCTAGTATTAGACATCTACAATGACCTCCATGGTATGCCTACCCCACTTCATCTCCAACTACCTCTTTTTGCTCCAACTGCACTGATCACACTGATCTGGCTGTTCCCTCAAGATCCTGGCATGTTCCTATCTCAGGGCCTTTATATTCATTCTTCTTTCTGCCTAAAAAACATTTCCCCCAGATATCCACACAGCTCGATCCCTCATCTCCTTCAGGCTTTTGGTCAAATGTCACCATTTTTGTGAGGCCTGTCCGGCACACCCTAAAACTGTAAAACCACCCTCTTCACAGACTTCTCTTCCTTCTATTTTTTTCTCCTTAGCAGTTGGCACTAGCATATTATATATTATTCTCCTTTATCTTATTTAGTGTCTGTTTCCTGCACCAGAACTCAATGAGGGCAGAGATACCATATTTTGGTATCTCCAATGTCTGGCATATAGTGTGCTCTCAATTATTAAATAAATAAATGAATCACAATATTTTAACTTAATTCAGAGCCTAGAAGCAATGGCCTAGCTGAGTATTCCATATAGAACCTTAACCCAGAGTTATGCCAACTCTAAAGAGTTGTGAACCACAATGAAGAGAGACTAAACAATTCAGAGCCCCAGTACTCACCTGATGGGCTGTACTTGAGGTCACTCAGCGGAGAGGTGGTTAGTGCCTCAGAGGCAGGAGAAAGAGGCTCACGTATGTTCAGGTCTTCACCTTCACCCATCCTGGTTCTTTCTGTATTTAGACTACACTTACAAAAAACAACACTCAGATGAACTTGTTCTTTGTTGCTGATGCTTACACAGATTTTGCCACACATCGGTGGTAAAGAATCTGGACCTCCATTTCATAGAGGACCCACTCATCCACTGCTTTTACACTGATTTGAAGATAACATCTAAAGATGGAAGCAAATATCCATCTATTTCTTCTCATTTCTATTACCTTAGGTCATTTGAGGAATTACACAGCTAATGAATTAGAGGTAAGTCTTTCTACCCTAATGTGTACACTTGAGTAAAATCATCATTAAGGAAATTATTCCACCATACCTGACAGAAGATGCCTTTTCTCTCATCACACCTTGTTCTACTTCATCCAGTAGTTCCACTGTAAAATAACCAAATGGCTTCCAACAGTTTCCAATCTGAACCCAATTAACCACTCCCCTGTCTCCCTCTACCACAGTCTGACTAGGTACCACACACAGTAATTGGAAATGAAATGTTAGTCCATGGAGGCCTTCACTGGCCAGCAATAAAGAGCAGAAGAGCCTATCCAAAGTACTGAAGATGCCTAACATTATGTTCCTACCTAGCTTCGCTGGTCATTCAGGGGGATTAGAAAGCTCTCTACATGTTCCAAGGCACCTCGTAGTCACACAGATTGGTTCTAGAGATAGATTTTCTTTCCTATTCATTCCCACCCTGATGCATCTTCCCTCACACCATGTACTGTTTGGGGGTTTTCTCTCAGATCCTTCCCAGATCAGTCCCTTTCACTCTCACAGGCTGGTGCAGTAACAGCTCAGTGATGTGAGTTTTGCACAGTGGCAGTACCGTAGCCAATGAGGTTTATCCGAGGCGCCATGGTTGCAAATTGAAACAGTTCAGCAACATGAAAGGCAATAGCAGCTAGACTAGAAGTCACCACAGAAATATGAAACATTCCACAGATTCTGAAAAATTTTATTTTTAACCTAACAGTGCAGGGAATGTAGGGCAATATTGCGTATCATTGATTCTAAGATGCACATTTTAAACAACTCTGAAATCAGATATGATTTACAGTAAGTGCACGACAGTTTAATTGGCAGCTACTTTTTCTTTCTTGGGATGTAAAAGGTAATAGTATAATTTATAATTAACAGCATTTTAGAGTCAATTAAGTATACTTAGGTACTACTCAGAGAAGATCCACTCAGGGGCCACTATATTTCCAAATGTCTCTTTCCCCTGCATTATTGGGGTGTTGAATCTGGGGCAGAGAAAGTGAAAGTCACTAAAAATACTGACTAGTCAATTATTATTCTTCATTTTATTTATTTAATTTATTTTTGTTTCAAGGTTTTATTTAAATTCCAGTTAATATTCTTCTTCATTTTAATAATTCTAATTCAAAGTGCTTTTCAGGGAGAGTGGAAAAAGTCTCAATCCATGGCTGATTGAACCACAGGGCAAAGAAGGAGAAGGCTGTCCTTTGAACTAAAAATTATGAACAAAGGCCAAGTTTTGAGAGTCTAGAAAGAGATGAAATCCATGTATACAGTTCACAAAGCTGGCCTTCTTTGAAGTTAGGGAGATGGTAGTAGTGATTCCTTTGCTTCTCTTTACAAACCCATCCACAGCCTAGCTCTGATCCAGTGCAAAGGCTAATAGCTAAAGCACAATAAGAATTCCACTATGGGGGGGGGGGGCAGGGTGCCAGGTTAGCTTAGTTGGTAGAGCATGGGACTCCTGATCTCAGGGTTGAGTTTGAACCCCATGTCAGGGGTAGAGGTTACTTAAAAATCTTAAAAAAAAAAAAAGAATCCCACTACTACCACCACCCTCAAAGCCATTATAAAAAGGTGTTAAGGGACAAAGAGTGTTTATAGTAGCATACTCTGTGAGAAGGGACCCTTGGATAGCTGTCTGGAACTGTCTGCCTTGAAATAAGTCTGGATTGGCAGTCATTAATTTGGTGAGACTTTCATTTCTCTCTCAATTCTACCTCCCTCACAAAACAAAGTAATCTTTCAAGCAGCAGTAGACCTTGGTCTACAGGAGTCCTTTCCTTTCCTCTCTATCTGCCCCGCTGGTAAGAAATGAACAGCTCTAGAAGGTCCCAGATCTCCCGCTCTCCCCACTCCTCCACCCCACACTGATCTTTACTCCTTCTTGGAGGGCTTTCTGCTTTTGAGTTCTTCAAAGTAAGAACAGTTCTCGCTCCCCTTTTCTTTTATCCTATTTGGCTTGGCTGAAGCACGCTGACCAGAAGAGCTTCCATATCTACTCTTCTTGGCAAACAGTTGGACCTACTCTTGTTAAATGGTTTTTGCTGGTAGAAATGAAGAAGAGAGCTGCATCTTGCAATTCCAAAATTCAAAAATCTCTGAAAACTAAAAATTGTCTGTACCTCTTTTGGCAGCAAAACTGACATACTATTTATAGTCCTATTTTATTCCATTTATAATGATTATCCACGTTTCCCTGTAAGAAATGTGTTTTATTAGAGTGTTTCCCAGATCTGCTTGAGACGTTATATAATATAAAGAGTATACATTGTGTTAGATTTTCCAAAAATCCAGATTTCTGAATTCTGAAACATTTGGCCCCCAGGGTTCAGATAAGGTACAGTGAATGTACCGTGACTCCATAGTGTCAAATTCAAAAGACAATTCCTTGCTGTTCAGATTGCTAACTACCCACTGGCTGAGTCTCTAGTAACGAGTACCAGCAGTCCTCACACTGTAAAACAAAGACGATTAAAATTCTCTATGACTATTCTGCTCATAGTACCCACTGAAAAAGTAAGATAAAGGTCAATTCTCAAATACCAACTTAAAGAGTTTGTAAGTGCAATATTAAAGGCAATACAACATCTCATATTTTTGCAAATACTGGAATGAGGCAGAGCAGTGAGTTTACTATTACTGTAAATCCCAATACCCACAGTCATGGAACATGCAGCTCTCACCGTTCAGAATCTCATGCCCAAAAAACATCTTCACTCCTGGAACACTTCGACCAGTCTCCACATTCTTCACTGTGACAGAAAACAATTCATTCAGTTAATAAAAAGTAGTATTTCCCTAAAATTGTAAGAGAATAATGCCTCTCAAAAGTGCCATATCTAGGGGTGCCAGGGTGGCTCAGTTGGTTAAGCGTCCAACTCTTGGTTTCGGCTCGGGTCATGATTTTAGGGTCCTGAGATCAAGCCGTGTTGGGCTCTGCACTCAGTGCAGACTCTGCTTGAGGATTCTCTCCCTTTCCCTCTTCCTCTGCCCCTCCCTCCATTCACTGACTCTCTCTCAAATAAATAAATAAATCTTTTCTTAAAAGTGCCATATCTTGAGTTTTATAAAAAAATCCCCAAATTATTTTCCCCAAGAAATGAAGAGTCAATAATAAATTACAAAGCTATAGCCTTGAAACAAGTAGGATAAAGAACAGAGAGAAGCTCCGAATGGTCCGAGATGAACTTAAAGGGCAGGAGTATGAATTTAAACTTATCCCAAGACTATACTAAGGCCCTTGAGGCTCAGGACTACCTATTATATTTCTATTGATTTTTACTCCACCTAATTCCAGATAAAATTTTAAGGCAGCTGACTACTTCTAGAGTCCATACCCTGTTTCATGCCATGCTACATGCTCAAAAATACTGTCAAGGACAATAACCCAACTCCTGGCCCAAATATAGAGGCTCTTCTGTGAACAGGTAAGAGGTTAGGAGAAGTTTAGATGTCATATCTACAATATGGTGTCATTTCTCTAGATGTAAGTGCTCCCAGGGCTGTATATTTCCATATCACTCAGCAATCCAAAATAATTGTTTCACCCTCACTGTTCCACTGAATATATTCTTACTGAGGTCAAAAATCACAACTGCCTAGTTTTCTTTTCTTTGTTTTTTTTTTTAAGATTTTATTTATTTATATGACAGAGAGAGAGGGAGAGAGAGAGCATGAGCAGGGGGAGGGGCAGAGGGAGAAGGAGAAACAGGCTCACCGATGAGCAGGGAGCCGGAGGTGGGGCTTGATCCCAGGACCCCAGGATCATAACCTGAGCCTACGGCAGAGGCTTAACTGACTAAGCCACCCAGGCACCCCACAACTGCCTATTTTTCAAATCCAAAAAGAAGTTTATAGTCTTATCATCCTTGGCTCCCATGTATCCTTTGACAATACAGTTCTTTCCTTTCTTCTTTAGCTTATAGGACATATCTCAAGTTTAGTTCTTTTCCTACTAATTTCCTAGAGTTACCATACTGAGCACCGACTCAGAGCTAGGCACCATGCTAATTATTTGCCTACAATTAATTCTCCAGTAACATAACAAGAGAGGCATTTCATTATCTCTGTTATGTAGGAATGTGAGACTCAGAAAGGTTGAATAACCTTTCAAGGTTACACTGCTAATAAAAGACGGAGTTAGGATTCAAACCCAGGCCTCAGGTATTTTAATACGCAACTGTGAACCAATGTTACATTGTCTCCCTCGTTTGCTCCTTCCTGTCTCTTCAACTGCCTCCACCACCTCTGACATCCTGATCTCCCCATTTCTCCTTCCCTTTTCCTTTTCCTTCCTTCCTTCCTTCCTTCTTTCCTTTCATGTAAGTAATCTCTACACCCAATGTAGGGCTCAAACTCACCACCCTGAGATCAAGAGTCACATGCTCTTCGGACTGAATCAACCAGGCACCCCCACATCCACTATTTTTACAGCACAGATTATTTCTCTGACCTCTACTCATATTTCCAGCTAATAGCAGACTTACTCTAAGATTTTCAAATTGAAATCATTATCTTCTCCCAGTAACCAACAAACTTCCTCTTCCCATTTCTATCAACTAATAACTAATATATACCTAATCTTCTGAGTCATAAATGTAGTAATCATTTTCCATTGCCATTTATTTATTTAAGAGCACATGTTGCGGGGTTGGGGAGAGGGAGAGGGAGAGAGAGAATCTTAAGCAGGCTCCACATTCAGTGTAGAACCTGATGCGGGGTTCAATCTTATGACCCTGAGATCATGACCTGAGCCAAAATTAAGAGTTGGATGCTTAACTGACTGAGCCACCCAGGCACCCTTCCATTGCTCTTTAATTATCTAATTGATTACCAGGTTACTTATCCCATCTCTTACGTATTTCTAAAATCTGCCTTCTCTTTTCCATTCCTTGCTGAGCCTTAGCTCTGACCCCCATCTGTTCCCTTTATTGGATTCCTTGATTGTCAAAATAGTTCCATCTATGCTCTTTGCCTCCAGTTTCTCCCTACTTCAGTCCTTCTTTCACATTGCTGTCATAGTGAAAATACTCCCTGCCTTGTCCAAATAGTACCTAAAATTCGTAAACAAGTATAAAGAAATATTTTCAACTTCTTTACGAATATTTTTTAATCATGCCAAGATGAAATATCATTTTTTACCTATAAAACTAGCAAAAATTTAAGAAAGATACACATCAGCATTTTTTTTTTTTAAATCCAATGGTGGGGGCACCTGGATGGCTCAGCTGGTTAAGCGTCTGCCTTCGGCTCAGATCATGATCTCAAGGTCTTGGGATAGAGCCCCACCTCAGCTCTGCACAAGCATGGATCCTGCTTAAGATTCTTTCTCCCTCTGCCCCTCCCCCTCTGCTCACGTGTACTTACTCTAAAAAAAAGAAAAAAATTAAAAACATAAAAAGTTTAGCCATTAAATTGGAGTTTCAAGTAACATGAGAAAATGCTTTTTATCATGTTAAGTAAAAAAATACATACCTAACTGAATATGTCAACTATAAAAAATCTATGTAATTAAAGACTAGAGAGAAATACACCAAAATATTTCATTTAGACTGAATGCTTTGTTGAACAAGCATGTGGCATATCTTGTTTTCAACTCAATGCCATTTATTCAGGCTAGCAATGAGCTTAGTCTCCCCACAGACAGTGGTGGTTTCTTGGACCTCCAGGGCATCTCTTTAAGGGGACTGACTCAGCCGGGGGTAACACCCTCTTACCCCTCTTTCCTCTTCCTCCTATCTGTAACATGATCTTTAGGTTTGAAGCCATGAAGATGGTAGAGCAGGAAGATGGATAATCCTGAATCTCTGCCAACTCTGGGGAGACTCACAGCAGCCCTGGGACGCCTGCCTTCTTTTATATAACAGAATAAACTCCTACTTTGTTTAAGCCACTGGACGTAATCTGTTTCCAGCAGCTGAGCATGGCTCCTAAAAAACACAGCATTAACAATTTCAGGCAACGAGTTTTAAAACTTAGATGCCTTCCACTTAAAAATCTTTCAAATTGCGGGGTGTCTTGCTGGCTTGGTCAGTAGAGCAAGCAACTCTTGATCTCATGGTCATGAGTTCAGGCCCCACACTAGGCCTAGAGCTTACTTTAAAAAATATATATCTTTCGGGACACCTGGGTGGCTCAGTCCTTAAGCATCTGTCTTCGGCTCAGGTCATGATCCCAGGGTCCTAGGATCGAGTCCCACATTGGGCTCCTTGCTCAGTGAGGAGCCTGCTTCTCCCTCTCCCTCTGCTGCTCCCCCTGCTTGTGCTCTCTCTCTCTCTCTGACAAATAAATAAATAAAAATCTTTAAAAAAAATATATCTTTCAAATTGTTCCTCATTGCTTTCAGAAGTGTCCAAATGCTACAATATGTTAAGGCCTTCTCATCAGTCCCATACCTACTTCTCCAGCCTTAAGTCTCACCACATCCCCAGAAGGAAATTTACTTAGGTTTTCTGAATGAACCAAGTTTTCACGTCTCTACATTTTTTGTACATGGTGCTACTTCTGCGTAAAACTATGGTTCTCTCAAAGTGCGGTTCTCCAGCTGAGCGTCAACATCACCAGGAAACTTGTTAGAAATGTAAGTTCTTGGGCCCCACCCCAGACCTTAAGAATCAGAAACTCTTAGAGAGTGGCCCAGCAAACTGTTTTAACAAGTCCCCCAGGTGATTCTGATACACAGATAAAATTTAAGAACCACTGGCTTAAAACACTTTCTACTCTTTTTCCATCCAGTTAAATCTTACTCACCTTTGGGACACCTTCCCCACTATCCTAACCCTACCACTCCCAGATCTAAATTAACTGAAATTTTGTGTTTCCATAGCATCTTGTGCATCTCTCTATCAGAGAGGATATCACACTGCATTATACCTTTCTACTTGCTTATCTGTCTCTTTACCAGACTAAGTTTAAGGACAGGGACCATGTTATTCTTATCTATATCCCTGGTATCTATCACAGTGCCTGTGATACAAAACTATCAATAAATGATTACTGAATGAATTAATATTTCAAAAGTCTGGTGTAGTCCCACCCTGGCCCACAAAGGTCTATTTTAACCTATAATATGGCTTAACAATAACACTAATCTCTCAAATGCCATTTATACATGTTTCAATTGTGAACTTGAAACTTTGCCAGGTAAACAACTACCCTAGCAAGTCAATATTCTAGATGAATAAAAACTATATATTGGATCTTAAAGGTGAACACATGTAGGAACTAGGAGGATGGTACACCCAGAAGAGGCACGGAAACTCTGAGCTCCTTCCCATAGACCTTGACCTATGCATCTCTTCCACTTGGCTGTTCCTGAGTTGCATCCCTTACAATGAACAGAATTGAAGCTGGGAGGTGTAGAGGTTACCTTGTGACCATGAAGATAATGCATGATCCCTGAAGTGGCAAAAACCACAGACACCTGGTCCCTCCTGGCATCTTTGAGCCACTGCACTATTCCTTAGCAGCCTACCTCTGGACTTCTTTTTGCATGACAAAAATTAAACCCTGTCTTTGTGACTCTGTCTGTTGAAGCCAAAAGTAATTCTATCTAATAGAGCGGTTATTTTTAATTTCAATATGCATATAGTAAGAAATTATAAGAAGCACCCAGTAAAAAGAATCTATACACCGAAAATTTCCACTATCATGTCAATAAAAGTATAAAAGTGGGGACAAGCCCGCAGATGCAGCTATGTTTTCTGTTAGGGAAAACAGTATTCTAATCTTCCTCTTAACTCTTCCTTAGAATAGGAATGTCTCCCTCCCAGTTGCTAATGAAGCCCCCAGAGCCCTCACCCAAACTTAACTATTAATTTCTTAAAGGCAGAAGATAATGACAAATAAAATTAGACCTTTCTTCAGGACAACAATCTTGTTAGGGTCCACATGCTGGAGTACTCCCTCAAATATGCCACAAACCAACGTGAGTTTCACCCTTCTCCACAAAATCTGATTGAGGAAATGGTAGTCACTGCTGGGATCCATGCTATTTGATTCCAAAAGCAGTCTTCAAATAATCTTCTTTAAGTATCCAAACACTTGAAAATAAAAGAGATCTAGGATTTAAAAAATATTTTGGGGGAATGAGGTTATTTTCCCTTTCCCCATACCTGGAAGGGACAAGAAAAAGAAAAATATGAGAGTAATTCAGTTTTGCTCATCTTTTCAGAACAATAATGAGAAAAGGACTATTGCAAGCATCAACTCTAATTTATACATGGGAAACTGAAAGCCGTAAAACTTCAGGCACTGTAGGTTTGACTTCTTTGTCTATAAAATGGGGTAATACTACCTTTCATACCTTAGCTAAATGGAACAAGCAGAACATTTTAGAGGCCTTTAAATGGTACATTCATATATCTTTTTAACACCAACCAACAAAAAAAAGAGAGAGAGAGAGAGAGAGAAAGAAACTCTAAAATAACAAGTGAAAAAAAAAAAAACCTGATGCTGGCAAAATATTTGCCAATACTCGCTACCATAAGCTGCTCACCCAGAAATATCTACCATCTAGGGGCGCCTGGATGGCTCAGTCGGCTAGGCGGCTGCCTTCGGCTCCGGTCATGATCCCAGGATCCTGGGATCGAGCCCCGAATCGGGCTCCCCGCTCAGCGGGAAGCCTGCTTCTCCCTCTCCCTCTGCCTGCCACTCTGCCTACTTGTGCTGTCTCTCTATCTCTCTGTCAAATAAATAAAATCTTCAAAAATAAAAAAATAAAATGAGCAGGCTGTTCCTGACAGAGAAAAAAAAAAAATCTACCATCTAAATTCTTCTGGCCTCTTCTACATTAGTAACATTTCCAGAAATTGACACTGTTACCAACCAAAGCATAAGTGACTTAGAACTATCACAATTTATGCATGACCAATCCGGCTGCCATGTCAGTGCCTTTGAAGGGGGACAACACTAGATCAGACAAGAGCCGGTCAATCATGACAACAACTTAGTGAGACTAGAACCTTGGCCTCATGCTAAGTCGTCAAGACCGTAGGTAAAGCTTAAAAGTAGTTTAGGCACAAAATGACCGTTGTTAGAATTTGATTCTTCCCTATCTCAAACCCGTTATGCATAAAGCAACACTCAGAAGGGTGGGGAGGGGGTGAAAAGGCATTGAAGCCACAGGAAAGAACTGGTTCACGGAGGGGGCTGAATTAGTTAACGGGTGGCGTTTTAAACATTTTCAAGAAAACAAAAATATAAAAATAAAATGCAAAATTCCTCATTTTTAAGACAAAATAAGAAACTCCAAATAAACGGTGGGCCATACGCTAGGAATTCAATCTCGTCCACCGTCAGGTTATTTTTTCCCGAAGGAAGTTTGCGAAATCCTGTCCCAGTTTCAGCCAAATGGTGACTTCCTCGAGCTTCAGTACCGAACTAAAAAAGGAGGTACTGCTGTTAAGGAAGAACTGTCCGGTAGTTCCAAGCCGGCGTTGGCGGTTATCAAAGGACAGAGACGAAAGAACGGGAGAAAAGTACACGGCACTGAAAACCCACACCGAAGAGCGGACGCCAGCCTGGCGCAACCAGAGGTACCGGCTGTTTCCCGAGGAGCCAATCGGCGCGCGCCCCGGAGGCTGGCTCCCGAGCGCCCCCAGCGGCCAGGAGGACGGAGGACCTCCAGAAAAAAGGAGAAGGTGTAACTCCCGGCATGCAGTTCCCAAGAGACACACCCTAGAGTTGCCCCAAGAGACATTTGCTCTATTTTTATGGCTTCTCTCCGCAATCCCTGCCACCTGTGGGTGGGGTTTCCACTTTTAGAGTTCTGTGAGAAACGGGTTGGCTATGCTGCCTGCCTCAGGTTAGTTCGTTATAAAACTGTGGGTCGATGGCGTTTCCCTTTTAATTGCGGTCGCTAGAGCCAGAGTGGCATTGCCTTTTTAAGGCCGGTGGCATCACGCTTCCGGGGGCGTGGTCCGTTCTTAGGAATACCCGGCCCTGCGCTGGGCTGATTCATTCGGGGGCTGGAGCTGGAAGCGCCGACGTCGGCTCCTGCGCCGGGCAAAGCCTCGCTCCTCATTGGCTGGTTCTTGGGGACCGCCCTCCCCCTCTTGCCACCCCTGGGTTCCCTCCCGGGTCCGCAGTAGGAACACTGCTCTCTCGCATCTTGACCCCTGGGCCTTTTTCCTTTCCCTCCCGCCGCCGCCGTCGCTTCCGACGCCCCTGCTCCCGAAGGAGCTCCCGGTTCGGTGATGGGGTCTCGGGCTTCCACGTTACTGCGGGACGAAGAGCTCGAGGAGATCAAGAAGGAGACCGGCTGTGAGTTCGGGTAGGGGGTGGGAAAGCGGCCGGGTGCCTCTGGCTGGCCTCAGAACCGACGGCGGCTGTCGTTGCGGTCCGGAGTTGGGGTGCCCGGCGGTTGTCGGGTACTGGGCAGCCCCCAGCGCTGGAGCTTCGTGGCCGAGGGCTGGAGGACCTGTCCTTACGGCTACTTGGAGCGGGGCTCTGGCTCCTGTGGGGCTGTCCTTCCCCTCAGAGGCAGGAGTCGCGATCACCCTTAGAGCACAGGCACCGCTCTTTTCTCTTCCCCCTGCTCATGAAAGTCCCCGAACTCCTTTCTTTTATTTTCCTTCTCACTAACCTTGAATTCAGGAGCTCTGGATGGATCCTGTAGAAAACATAATCCGTTCCTGTGACGTTTCTGGGCAAGCACTTAAAATCACTGTCAACTGCGGGAAATCACAAATAAATTCTTTCCGCGACTGGAAAAATAAATCCAGAAAACAAGATCCTATATAGTAAGGCTTTGGAAGACGTGACCTGGTAACAGGAGACCTTTAAAGAATGAGGGGTCTGAGAATATGAGACTTCTTTCATTCTGAACCTATGGAGAAAAAAAAGCACGGATACTATGACCACCAGTTTTTTACTTACACTGAGGATGCTTGCTGCCCTAATTTCCGATCTATTGATTTCTACTATGCTGGCGTACTTTATGCAGTCGCTATGGAAATTGGATGTGCTCCAAAATCTCAGTGCAAATTTGTACTAGGAACTGATTTTTTATAGTCCAGTCTCTTCCTCGTTCACCTGAACCTAGGGGCCACAGGGCTTTGGGAATTCAGAAGCTCTGTGTAACATCACACAGTTTTGTATAGCCCTTGATAATGAATACACTATTTTCTCAGTAATCCATTATGACTCTTGTATTTTACATAAGTTATGTAACTGTTTGAGCTCTGTCTCTTCGTGATAACCTGTCTTTAATGTGATGAGGTGACCAGTAAGTAACTCAGGGGCCCATATGCAGGTAATGTTGAAGGGTGCTGGGGGAACTACAGAATTATACAGGCAGTGGTGGCCTGAGAGAAACTGAATGCTGTCCTGTGCTTTCGGACAAATTTAACTTTCTAGAATCTGCAATTTGGAAGGGATGTTAATCTAGCCCCACCCTTGTCAGATTGGTTTACTGCTTTTAGCATCCCCTAACAGATGGCCAGTAGCCTCTCCATAAATACCTTTAAGGATGATAAGCGCACCACCTACTGATTTTGGATGAAAGACAGAAAGTAGTTAGCTGGTTATAATGTATAATACTTGTTTGGCCACTTGATCTTATGGTCAATTGATGACTCATTCTGACTCTTTAAGAGTAGAAATATAGGCAGTTTGGAGTCAGCAAGCATTTTGTTAAATTTTGTGGTCATGACCTCTGGCCACACTTGTAAATATAAGAACTACTTTAGGTCTAAGGTGACACCAGAGTTAAAGCATTCATACTTAAAATAGAAAGTCACATAATGAAGTGCAAGCCATAGTGAGGATGGGAAAAAGCTGTTTTTGCCTCAAGATGAAGGGAGCACCAATCCCATTTGGGCTTATTTACATTTGACAAAATGGAAAGACCCTGGACTCTATAGGACTGGAGTTATTTTACTGTGGCTTGTGAAGGAACAGACCTACATACTCCTGGAAGACCTGTTTTCCTAGTTGCCAAAAAGTGCATCAAGCCTGAAGAAGATTCTCAACCACAACTAGTGCAAATGGATTTGTTAAGCCAGAAAGCCAAATGAGCAAGTAGTTACTGAATTTTTGCATTGTCTGTATTTAGTACTATGCTAGGTACTCAAAGCAGATGGTGACAAAAGATGCCCATAGAGATTAGGATTCGCATTATGACATAAGGTAGCTGAAATGGTGTGCCATGCACCTTAAGACTCTGGAAAGACTGAGTCTGTGGGCTGGTCTTGGAGAGGATAGGAATTGGGCTCTGATACAGGCATGGATGAATTAGATAAGTTAACCTAGGGCATTTTGGGTGGCTTCCAGGAGCATTCTCCCCCAGCCTGCTACAAAGTCATTCCTCTGCCCTGGTTGTTGAGCCAACCCTTTATCTGGTTAGTGTCCATCAGCAGAGTTGATTTTTTTTTTTTTTAAGATTTTTATTTATTTATTTGACAGAGAGCGAGAGAGGGAACACAAGCAGGGGGAGTGGGAGAGGGAGAAGCAGGCTTCCCGCTGAGCAGGGAGCCCTATGTGGGGCTCGATCCCAGGGCCCTGGGATCATGACCTGAGCCGAAGGCAGACGCTTAATGACTGAGCCACCCAGGCACCCCAGCAGAGTTGATTTTTATTTTTATTTTTTTTTTAAGATTTTATTTATTTATTTGACAGAGAGAGAACACAAGCAGGGGGAGTGGGAGAGGGAGAAGCAGGCTTCCCGCTGAGCAGGGAGCCCGATGTGGGGCTCGATCCCAGGACCCTGGGATCATGACCTGAGCCGAAGGCAGACGCTTAACGACTGAGCCACCCAGGTGTCCTCAGAGTTGATTTTTAAAGCAGTAATTTTAACACGATGCAAAAGGTTTAGAAGACTAAAAACAGATACCTGAGGGGGAGGTGGAGAAGTGGAATTTGTCCAATTTTCATCTGCTTCTTGTTCCATTAAGAGTTTAGGGAACTATCAATCAGAAACACTTCAAGTTAAGAACAAGTAATATGACATCTCATTACTCCCTTTGCCAGTAAGAAAATGTGGCATAATTGAGGAAAACTGACTTCATAGTCAATATGAAAGCTTTGCATTGGAATTGTTGATTATATTTAAACATATTTTCCGTAAGTCTAAATTGATTAGAATTCTTGCATGACTGGTTTAGCCAGTATTTGAAATGTAATCTCTCAAGTATTTGGCAGACTAATTCTAGGTAAGAATTACCTGTAAGCCTCAGTTTTGTCATCTGTAAATGGGAATAATAATAGTACCTACTTCATAGGATTCTTATGAGGATTAAATGAGATAAATCATTTAAACTACCTAGAATAGTGCCTGATATATAAGTATCAGGTAAGTGTCAGCTATTATTTTGAGCCATAGATAAGACTCATCTTACTGGGAAAATATTTGTATGTGCTAGTTATAAAACTGTCTAGGGCTATATAAGTGGAGAGGTGACAGCATTTTATACTTTTCCTATTTTCAGGGAGCATCGGACTAGAAATCCAGTCGTTTTCCCAACTCTATAGAAATAAAGCTTTTAAAGGAGTAGACATCTTAATGTTTTTAACAGTTTAAAAAACATTGTCTTAAAAAAATATTTTTCTTTTTTTTTGAGAGAGAGAGACTAACAGCGTGGGGGAGGGGGAGGGGCAGACGGAAAGGGAGATAGAGAATCTTAAGAAGGCTCCATGCCCAGCTCGGAGCCCAATGCAGGGCTTGATCTCACAACCCTGAGATCACTTGACCTGAGCCAAAATCAAGAGTCTGATGATGCTTAACCACCTGAGCCATCCAGGCGCCCCTCAAAACATTTTGTGTTGCATAAAACATTTGCTATATTGTCTTTGTTCTGTTACTTTCTTTCACACATCAGCATTTTCATATATTAAAGCCCAGCTGAATAAGTTATCACTGGGGGAAAATCACAACGGTCTTGGGAGTTTCTGTAATCTCCACTCTTAGTTCACTTAACTGTAGCAATAAACTGGCTGTGAATTACTTAAAACCATTTTTTAAAAACAGCCGCTTAATCTGTGAGAAACAATTCAAACCAATGGAGTAGTAATGAATGCCCATTCATTTAATTTAATTATTATTATTATTTTTTTACATTCATTTAATTTTAGTCTCTAGTTCTGGTGTGTGTCATGTGGTACAGGGATGGTGTTGAACAGGTTTAGGAAGTAAGTTTTACAGGCTGGTGAGGTTTTGTTTGTTTGAGAAGGTATAGTGATGATAGAACTAGTGTGGGTTTTTCTAGTTTCGACAAAGAGCACAAGCCTGGCAAAGGCAATTGCTTTGAGAATAATTTCCTGGACTAGAATGTACCCGGAAGTTCAGCTTCAGGCTCCTGCTATCTCAAAATGCAAGAACCCTTCATGGCCCTCACCTGCCAAGCCATGTTGCCTGAAGGTGCTATCTTCTGGCTCCTCTTGAAATGGAAATGTACTTATAACTAACACCTTTAGCTGGTTTGGGGTTAAGTGATTTGTAAAGCTATGTACTTTTCCCCCCAAATTACTATGAAAAATTTGAAATATATAGAAAAGTTAAAGTAGTGTATGAACATCCATATACCTTCCACCACAATTCAGCAGTTAACATTTTGCTTTATCTACATATAGATAAATATATATAGCTTTAGCTGTGTATTTACTTTATTTATATGTGTATATATATTTTTTGGTGAACCATTTAAATGGCAAATAACAGAACTCTTCACCTAAATATATCTGCATGTATCTCCTGAGAATAGGGGTTTTTCTTCCTACATAACCTCAGTACTATATTACACCTAAGAAAATTGACAATAATTTAAAAATATTATCTACCATTTAGTCCATATTCAAATTTCCCAAATTATGAGAAGGTGGTTTGTTCTTGTTGTTTTAATGTCTTTTAAGTCTCTTTTAATCTATAGCTTCCCTTAGAGACTAGGCCAGCTCTTGAAGCCCTAGGCCAGGGGAAACAGGAAGTGTTGGAGTGTGGAATGGTTGGGATTCAAGACTTCAACTTCTCAATCTTTTTTTTTTTTTTTTTAAAGATTTTATTTATTTATTTGAGAGAGCGAGAATGAGAGAGAGAGTACATGAGAGGGGGGAGGGTTAGAGGGAGAAGCAGACTCCCTGCCGAGCAGGGAGCCCGATGTGGGACTCGATCCCGGGACTCCATCCCGGGACTCCAGGATCATGACCTGAGCCGAAGGCAGTCGCTTAACCGACTGAGCCACCCAGGCGCCCCTTCTCAATCTTTTATCTGGAGTTACCTTTGGTTGTAGTAGTATGCTTTACCCTAGGTTATCAGTCTGTTCTTCTGTATTAAGATGTAGGATAAAGGCAAGGGAAAAATAACTTTTTTCTTACTCCCTTTTCATTTTATTCTTCCCTCAGTCATTCCTGCCTAGTGCTTGGTACTTCTCTGAAATGCCTTTGTCCTCTGAGCATGAGGCAGTGATACAGAGAGTTTTGTGGTCAGATTGGCAGGGTCTTTCAAGTAATCTTTCAACAGTATAAAATAATTATTTGCCCATTAGTGGAGAGAAATATAGCTTCATTCAAGACATGACCATGTCCACAGCCTTTTCTGTGAGGTCAACTCCAGAGACTTCCTTTGGGTTACGGAGAATTGGTGCAGGCTTGGGGCACCTGTCCTGTTAGCCTAGTACCTTTTGGTGAGAAGAGTTTACTGGAAACTTTTCTTGCCTTCATTTGTGGCAGTTCCAATATCTTTCTGCTCCTTGAAGTTGCTCTGAGCTCTACACCTTGGAGATTGCTTTATATTCTCTGTCATGGTGGATTTAGCACCTAGATTAAAGCTTGCTTTCCTCCTCCTCTTTCTCCTTTTCTTTCTTCTTTTTTTTCTTTTTTCTTTTTTTTTTAAATGTTTTATTTATTTATTCATGAAAGTCAGAGAGAGAGAGAGAGGCAGAGGGAGAAGCAGGCTCCCCGCCTAGCAGGGAGCCCGATGTGGGACTCAATCCCAGGATCCTGGGATCATGACCTGAGCCGAATGCAGACGCTTGACCATCTGAGCCACCCAGGCGCCCCTCCTTTTCTTTCTTCTTAATAAACATTAGTTCTGGGGACGCCTGGGTGGCTCAGTAAGTTAAGCGTCTGCCTTAGGCTCGGGTCACGATCCCAGGGTCCTGGGGTCAAGTTCCCGCATCGGGCTCCCTGCTTGGCGCAGAGCCTGCTTCTCCCTCTGCCTGCTGCTCCTCCTGCTTGTGGGCGCGTGCGTGCTCTCTCTCTCTGACAAATAA
This sequence comes from Mirounga angustirostris, assembly GCF_029215605.1. Classification (NCBI taxonomy): domain Eukaryota; kingdom Metazoa; phylum Chordata; class Mammalia; order Carnivora; family Phocidae; genus Mirounga; species Mirounga angustirostris. The sequence goes on along the minus strand of NW_026991717.1, from coordinate 62,138,336 downwards.
ATAAATAAAATCTTTAAAAAAATAAACATTAATTCTGAAGTTTAGGACATAGATTGAGATTTGACCATATTGAGTTGTATTAAAAGTTGACATTTATTTGTACATTTGTCTACTGATTTCCATATAGCCTCCTTCCTCCTGGAAGATAGCAGGTTTATGGTTCATGAAAATTTGTGAAGCATTCCGTATGTTTTTTAAAAGATTTATTTATTTATTTATCTATTTATTTATTTGAGAGAGAGAGAGCGCGTGTGTGGTGCAGAGGGAGAGAAACTTCAAGGAGATGCCCCACCCCAGCTTGGAGTCTGATGCTGGGCTCTATCCCACAACCTGGGAGATTATTACCTGAGCTGAAACCAAGAGACCCTTAACGATGGAGCCATCCAGGTGCCCCAGGCATTCCATATTTTTAAGGAAACCAGCCATAAGCTGATCTTTTTTCTGAAATATGGGATGTAATACCATACCAGTACTTAGGGAATTTTTAGAATCATACTTTAAGAGGTTCTTTGAGATGATCTAGATTAGAAAGAGGTCTTATGGCTCATTTGTTGGTTGAAGGGGTTGGACTAGATGACAACATCCCTGCCAGTTTTAAAATTGTATCAATAGCTATACATACTTATATATACATATATGGGATTTCTAGAAGGATTCACAAAAAGCTGGTAATAGTGTTTGCTTCTGGCAAGGGAGACTAGGGAACTTGGTTGTTAGGGAGACTTTTTATTGTGTACACTTTTGTACTATCTGCATTTTTACAATGTGCATGGATTATTTTCTCAAAAAAAGGGGCGCCTGGCTGGCTCACTCCATAGAGCATGCAACTCTTGCAGGGTTGTGAATTTGAGTCCCATGTTGGGTGTAAAGATTACTTAAAAATGAAATCTTAAAAAAAAAAAAAACCTGGTATAAAAAGAAATACAATTCAATGTTTTCCTTGTTAAAAGGAAAGTAATCTGGGCGCCTGGGTGGCTCAGTTGGTTAAGCGACTGCCTTCGGCTCAGGTCATGATCCTGGAGTCCCTGGATCGAGTCCCGCGTCGGGCTCCCTGCTCGGCGGGGAGCCTGCTTCTCCTTCTGACCCTCCCCCCTTCATATGCTCTCTGTCTCTCTCATTCTCTCGGTCTCAAATAAATAAATAAAATCTTTAAAAAAAAAAAAAAGGAAAGTAATCTGAATATATAATAGTCTAAGTACTAAAAACTGAACCAGTGGACTAAATATCCTGCAATTATTAAAAAGGACTCCAAAGCAACACAGAATAATTATGAGTGAATAAATGAGAAGCTGTTCCAACTATGGAAAGTGTACAAGTGGCTGATATTAGGTGGTATATAAAGAAATGAAAACAGTGGTGTTGAGACTGTGAACAAGTTTTGTTCTTTCAAAAAATCTTTTGGGGAATGTTAGTCATTCTTTAACTGACTTATTTTTGTTAAACTAAAGGGAACTTTAGTTCTAGAGCATCCTTTGAGGCCAGAGGCCAGAGCCAGGCTAAACAGGTCAGGTTCCTGAAGAAAACGGCTGTAGCTGCCAGAGTCAGGAGAAAGGGAGAGATTAATTGTAAGTGCAGCAGTGAAGCTGCACCTTCCGGCTCACAGTGCCAGGATGATGACCCTAGTGGCTAACCTGGAGTGCTTCCCCGGTACCAGACGCTCTGTCAAGTGCTTTCTTCTCCTGGACTCCCGTAGTTCTCTCCGCAGCCCTTTGTGTTCATCCCTCACTAGGTAGGCGGTGGTGCCATGAATGGGATCAGCCTGTTACCTGACCCCCACCAGAGAGCACTGGCTGGCCCTGAGTGGGTCCACAGCTGCCTCCTCAGCACCTGGCACCTGCCGGCTCTAGGCTGGCTCTGGGCTGGCTCTGGGCTGGCTGAGATTGATTCTTCTTCTCCGCTCTCTTTGGAGAGCTAGTACCCAACAGCCCAGCTTGGGGTGAAATCTGATGCTGAAGAATTCACTGCTGCCCCTAGTGTGTCCTCTCATCCTAGCTCCAGGCCATTCACTTCCTGCTTCTCCTGCTGTGCCCCGGTTTACTTTGTCCCATTGTTTGTAAAACTGCGAGTAGATTTGGTTGAGCTGGGGGAGGAGGGCTACTATCAGAAAGCCTTCAGCCACCCCTTTAAACCCCTGAAGGTACAGCCTAGGACAAAGTCCACACTTACCACACCCTTTTTGGCTCTTGTCTTTTACCCTTTGATAACTCTCCTTTTTCTCCCCTCCTACTTCCCATCAGCCGGGAAACTAAACTATTTCCCAGAAATTCCTTTACGCATTTTCAAATTCTTACTGTGTACCTGCTGTTATTACCTCATTTTAATTGCCAGCTTGTGCTTGAGTTAAAAAATTAGGAGGAAAATAGCTTCCTTGTAGATATCATCTCGTGACAACCTGATCTTTTTACAGATTGCCTAATTTGCTTTCTGGGAGCCCATTCCTTTACTGGGAGCTCAGTGGAGCTCATGCAATCACAGAAAAGAGGCTGACCTGACCCTGTGATCTTTTACCTAAATGTCAGTCCTGAGGGAAAAGAAAGCCACGAAAGCTTGGTGCAGGAGCAAGCCAGATTTTAAAAATAGAATCTGTCCCAGGGCACCTGGCTGGCTCAGTTGGTGGAGCTTGTGACTCTTGATCTCAGGGTTGTGAGTTCAAGCCCCACGATGAGTACAGAGATTACTTAAAAATAAAATCTTTAAAAAGATAAGATAAAAATAGAATCTGCCCTAATCTGTACAAGTTAACCAGCCTGGCATTGCCAACCTGAAACATCAAACTAATTAATAGGTATGTGTTTTTAATCAAAGCATACATTTAATAGCCTCTAAGGTGACAAGGTGAGAAAAGTAAAAAAGGTTAGTTTTACAATTTCCTTTTAAACTAAATTTGGCTTTGTTTTGGTAAATCTTAACCACTTGACATTTAATACATAGTCCTAATGAAGCCTAGACTTCATTCCTGAGAGTCAATTTTGATTACTCTCAGTTTATTTATTTTCTAACTCCTTTCTTTCTTTAGCTTTTAAAATTCCTGTTTTGACACTCTAGAAATGAGTTAGAGTTGAGACATCTCCCCATTTTACTCTCTTTGAAGTGTATGGTGGGCTGGGGACCAGAAAGGCAGTTGACTTCTGAAGGGCCGTTTGAGTGGAGGGTGACTTCGCCAGGTGGGACTAATTTTGTGTTCTTTAGTTTCCCACAGTCAGATCACCCGCCTCTACAGCCGGTTCACCAGCCTGGACAAAGGAGAGAACGGGACTCTCAGGTAGGCAGTTCCCATCTTTATTTTCGGGCAATATCTGAACAGGTGCCTTTATCCCCAGGGCAGAGGTGATAGGCATCTAGAGTGCAGAGAGCAGGGACCAGTTCTTCACTGTCTTTGAACATCATGGATTCACAAGGAAGTTAAATAAGCGGAAGAATGGCATTACATTTATCACTAGGTACTTTCTGCCTTTACTCTTAACTCCGCTAAGTTTGGGTGGCCATTGTTCTGGTCCTTTTGAAAATCTCAGCTCTCTCTACTTGAGGTTTCCCATGGCCCTTTCCCAAACACGTTAGCTTTCAGGAAGTCGACCCATGGCAATCCAGGGTGGTCTAGATTGTTTTGCCCTCTCCTCTCATTTTCCAATCCAGCCCATAACCCTAAGGTACACCACTTTGTATGTATTAATGTTAGATAAGATGTTCAATGTTTTAGTCTACTTCTAAATTGAGGGCTCTTCTGCTCCTAGACAACAAAATATCTGGAGACGTTTTTGATTGTCATGACTGGGGCGTGCGTTGATGTCTGGTGTGTAGAGGCCAGGAATGCGGCTACATGTCCTATAATAGACAGGACAGCCCCCCCACAACAAAGAATTATTCTTCCCGGGCGCCTGGGTGGCTCAGTTGGTTAAGCGACTGCCTTCGGCTCAGGTCATGATCCTGGAGTCCCTGGATCAAGTCCCGCATTAGGCTCCCTGCTCAGCAGGGAGTCTGCTTCTCCCTCTCCCGCTCCTCCCTCTTGTGCTCTCTCTCTCTGACTCTCTCTCTCAAATAAATAAATAAAATCTTTATAAAAAAAAAAAAGAATTATTCTTCCCTAAATATCAAACATGCCAAAGTTGAGAAACTCTTGTCTAGAGTTAATTATATGACTTCAGAGTAATGTGATATTGTACCACTTCATATTTGTAATTGTCTTGTCATAGTCCAATGAAATCTCTCCTTACCATCACCTCCCACCCTAACTCTCAGTAGCAAGCTCAGCTTTAACTAACTAATATAGAATGAAGCTGTTAGCTTTTCTAGTGGCTGGCAGGAAAGCAAGAAGTAGTTTGGGAATTATTTAGAAGACTTAGCACAGTTGTGGGATGTGGTATAAAGGGGGAAGGAATATAGTTGCTATGCCTTTGTACATAATCCTCAGACAGAATAACTAGAGAATGCTGATAAATCCATAGGGCCATGTTTGTACAGGGCAAAATCTGCTGTCACTGGAAGCTGGGATGGACTCAAACCATGCTGTATAGTCATTAATGTCAACAACTATGGAATACCTACCATGTGCAAAGACCACACTGGGTGCTTTTTCTTCTTTTTTATATTGAGGCAAATATACATAATATAAAATTTACCATTTTAAAGTATACAATTCATTGGCATTAAGTGCATTCACAATGTTGTATAACCATTACTACTATCTAGTTAGAGAACATTTTCTTTTTTTTAAAGATTTTATTTATTTATTTGAGAGAGAGAATGAGATAGAGAGAGAGAGCATGAGGGGGGAGGGTCAGAGGGAGAAGCAGACTCCCTGCCGAGCAGGGAGCCCGATGCGGGACTCGATCCTGGGACTCCAGGATCATGACCTGAGCCGAAGGCAGTCGCTTAACCAACTGAGCCACCCAGGCGCCCCTAGAGAACATTTTCATCACCCGGATGGAAACCTTGTACCCAGTAAGCAGTCACTTCCTATTTCAGGGGCAGGGGCAACCACTAATCTACTTCTTTCTCTCTCTGGACATTTCATATAAATGCAGCCATACAGTAGGTGGCCTTCTGTGACTGGCGTCTTTCATTTAACATGGTGTTTTCAAGGTTCTTCAACAATATAGCATGTATCAATACTTCATTCCTTTTTATGGCTGAATAATATTTCATTGTATACATATACCATATTTTGTTTATCTGCTGATAAGTTGATGGGCATTTGGGTTTTTTACACCTTTTGGCGATTATGAATAGTATTTCTATGAACATTTTTGCGTGGACATACGTTTTAATTCTCACCGGACTTAGGAGTAGTATTGTGGGTCATATGGTAATTTTATGCTTAATTTATTGAAGAACACCAAATTGTTTTCCACAGAGGCTGCACTGTTTTACATTCCCACCTTCAGTGTATTGAGGGTTCAAACTTCTCTACATCCTCACCAACACTTACTGTCTTTTGATGCTAGCTATCCTGGTAGGTGTGAATGGTGTATCATTGTGGTTTTGCTTTGCAGTTCCCTGCTGGCTGTTGATAGTGAGCATCTTTTCATGGTTGACCATTTGTATATCTTTAGAGAAATTCCTATTTGAATCCTTTGCCTATTTTTTAACTGGTTTGTCTTTTTGTTCTTGAATTGTAAGAGTTCTTCCTATATTCTAGAAACTAGATCTTTATGAAATACATGATTTGCAAATATTTTCTCCTATTCTGTGGATTGTTTTTGTACTCTCTTTGTAGTATTCTTTGAAGCACAAAAGTTTTAAATTTTGATGAAGTCTAATTTATCTAATTTATTTTTTGGTCCATGTGCTTTTGGTATCATAGCTAAGAAACCATTGCCAAATCCAAGGTCATGAAGATTTTACCCCTATATTTTCTTCCACGAGTTGTATAGTTTTAGCTCTTCTATTTAGGTCTTTGATTCATTTTGAGTTATTTTGTATATGTATATATGTAATATATATATGTATATATATATGTATATACATATATAGTGTGAGGTTAGAGTCAAACTTTATTTTTTTTGCATGTGGATATCTACCTGTCCCTGTACCATTTGTTGAAGAGACAATGTAGATTTGCACTTGAAAAATTAAAACAGGGGTGCCTGGGTGGCTTATTTGGTTGAGCGTCCGTCCGACTCTGAATTTCGGCTCAGGTCATCATCTCTGGGTCATGAGATCAAGCCCTGCGTCTGGCTCTGGGCTCAGTGTGGAATCTGCTTGTCCCTCCCCCTCTGCTTCTCCCTCTACTTGCGCTCTCTCTCTCTCAAATAAATAAATAAAATCTTTAAAAAAAGAAAAGAAAAAATAAATCAGACTAGAAATCTTTTTTTTGTTTGTTTTGTTTTTAAGTAATCTCTGTACCCAATGTGGGGCTCGAACTCACAACCTCGAGGTCAAGAGTCGCTTACTCTATGGACTGATCGAGCCAGGTGCCCCAGAAATCTTTTTTTTTTTCTTTCAGCCCTAATACTTGAATAATTTACTTGAGTTTGGGGTTACATCTTCCTCATAAATTCAGATTTAACCATTGAGTAAAGATACAGAATTCACATTCATTTTGAGTCCTTTTCTTTGTGGAAATTGAGTGGTATGTAAGTGTGTGTGTGTGTGTTTTAATCACTTTCATTATGTGCTGAAAAACAATGGAAAGACTCTTATAAAAGGAGCTGTCTCTTAGGATGAAAACTTTGCAGGTGTCAGCTAGTATTTACCTGTTCATTAAAATCTAGCTAAGGGGGGTGCCTGGGTGGCTCAGTCGTTAAGCGTCTGCTTTCGGCTCAGGTCATGATCCCGGGGTCCTGGGATCAAGCCCCACATCGGGCTCCCTGCTCAGCGGGAAGCCTGCTTCTCCCTCTCTCACTACCCCCTGCTTGTGTTCCCTCTCTCGCTGTGTCTCTCTCTGTCAAATAAATAAAATCTTTAAAAAATAAAAATAAAAAATAAAATCTAGCTAATTGACTATCTGATGTGTGAGGCACTGTTCTCAGTGCTTGTTTCTACATATTCTTGGAGAAGAGGTGGGAGAAACTGATAAGATAATTTTTTATTTCATAGCTACCTGGATCTAACTGATTTTTTTGTATTCAGCTTTACAAAGCACTAGGTCCTAAATTTGTGCTTTGATCTCCATGTGGTGTGGATTCAAATATGGGAGAAGCCCCAGGCCACCTTGAGTACAAGAAGAAATTACCCCATTATACTACATAGTAAACAACGAGCATGTTAGATGTAAATCATTTTGTTGGACCACCCACTATCAGGGATTTCACTCTGGCTGTGCTTCCTGACGACAGCCATGTCTGCCTCTGGCCATCTGTTAGATTGTCTTACCCTCTTCCTCAGCCACATCTTCTTTTCTACTCCCTCCAGCTTTAGAGAATACCTGATGGACTCTTAAAATCTTCTATACTATAGTATGATAATGGCTCTTTCTAGCCTTTACTGCCAAACCCAGCTCAAGTCCTGTCTTGATCTTTCTAGAACCCATCAGGGTGCTTAGCCAAACGCAAGTGACCAATCTTTTGTTACCTGCAACAGGCCCCACTTTCTTAAGAAGGCTTTTAGCAGAAATAATTTCCTTTTTACATTTTCTTCACTTTCCTCTTCCATGATGCTCCATGCCTGGGCCTGAAGCCAGATCTGCAGAGCGAGAGGCATGTACCATCCATAGCATTTGTATTGCTTTGTAGTGTCAGTCCCAGTGGGAACATAAAGCAGAAACTATGGAAGGCTTAGGTTAGAACTGGAGCTTCTCCAAGGTGCTTTCAGAGATTTGCCCCAAACTATGTTTAATAGGACACTAGTTTTTTGGTCTACCAATAGGTGTTGTATACAAAGAAGAAAAAAAATTATCGACTAAACTTTATGCAAAACTTCGTGAGCATGGTTTAACAGGATTCTTTTTTATGGGATTTCCTGGCATCTTTAATATGCTCAAGTGAATTGGGCCTCTTCAAGAAGGGAATATTGTAAACAGTATTTGTCAAATGATTTGCAGTTTTCCTATAGACTTTCTTTTTACATGGATCATCTTTCAGATTTGTATTTCATAGAATATAAAAATATATTGTAACCTCACAAATCTTATTTTCTTCAGATGCTATTATTTTGGGTAAAATGTTTCTACCACTGCTGTTGAAATTGATCTTCCTGAAATGGGCATCTGTCTTTTTTTTTTTTTTTTTAAGACTTTATTTATTTATTTGAGAGAAAGAGAGCACACAGAGGGAGAAGAAGCAGCAGACTCCCCACTGAGCAGGGTGCTCCATGCGGTACTCGAGCCCAGGACCCTGAGATCGTGACCCCAGCCGAAGGCAGACACTTAACCAACTGAGCCACCCAGGCACCCTGAGCATCTGTCTTGTAAAGGGTCTTGCAGTGGTCCTTTGCAGGTCAGGTTAAGATGAGAATCTCATCAGCATCTGAATACAAAGATGATTTCTTTTGTTTAAATATCTTCTGTACGGGGGGCACCTGAGTGTCTCAGTCAGTTAAGTGTCTGCCTTGGCTTAGGTCGTGATGCCAGGTTGCTTGGGATCAAGCCTCACATAGGGAAAGGGAGTCTGCTTCTCCCTCCGCCCCTTCTCCCTCTACCCCTCTAGTGTTTGCTAGCGCGTTCTCTCTCTCTCTCTCAAATATAAACCTTTAAAGAAAAACAAATATCTTCTGTACTGATATAATGTATGATGTTAGAAGTCAGCATAATGATTACCCTTTGTGGAGGGGAGCAGGTAGAGAAAAAAGGATCCCCACGTTGGGTGTAGAGATTACTAAAAAATATAAATAAACTAAAATATTAATTAAATGCTGGGGTGCCCGGGTGGCTCAGTCGTTAAGCATCTGCCTTCGGCTCAGGTCATGATCCCAGGGTCCTGGGATCGAGCCCCACATCGGGCTCCCTGCTCTGCGGGAAGCCTGCTTCTCCCTCTCCCGCTCCCCCTGCTTATGTTCCCTCTCTGGCTGTGTCTCTCTCTGTCAAATAAATAAATAAAATCTTTAAAAAATAAATAAATAAAATATTAATTAAATGCTTCAAATAATGGAAATCATTTCCATGTTAAATCTAAATAATAAGTTATTTATTTCTATTATATCACTTAAATAGGGAACACTTTTCTTAGAGAGAGAGAGAGAAAGCACAAGCAAGGGGAGCGGCAGGCAGAGGGAGAAGCAGGCTCCCCGTTGAGCAAGGAGCCGGATGTGGGACTTGATCCCAGGACTCTGGGATCATGACCTGAGCTGAAGGCAGACGCTTAACCGACTAAGCCGCCCAGGCGGCCCTGGAACACTTTTCTTAATTGAATGTGTTCCCACAAGTATGTCCTTTTAACAGATTTTAATGTCCTCATTATGCATAAGTCATCTCACCATCGACCCTGGGGCCTGAAATATGAACAGTTAACTGAGGCTGATTTTCCAGGTACGAGAAGGAACCTGCATAGTGAAGATCAGTGTAGACGGCTGACACTTCTGGTTACTATAGGTCTCTCAAACATCCCTGTGCTTGTGAAGGTCTGGAAAACCACTCTTCACTGGGAATTTCTTGGCCACAAAGAATGCTGTTATATATGATTCTATTCTTAGACTTGTCTACTTCTAGGTGTAATATCTTTTCTTACAATATCTTTGAGGGGAAAAAAATATCTTTGAGGAAGATTTTCCTAGGTATACTATAAGGTAAAATATAATATTGGCATGCTTTTTTTATGAGTACACACAAATTTTGAACAAATCTTACTTGTGTGTAAACTGCTTAGAGTCTATATTTTTTCTCTATTAGGTTCGTGTTAGTGGACAAATTTAAGCTATGTTTTAGAAAAATTGCCCAGATGATCTCCATTCTACTATAGAACAACTAATAATAACAAACTGTATTGTTTAGCAGTTTACAAACTATTGTTTTGTACTCTTTCATTTTAATTTTGATACTATCAACAGTATTCCTCTTGGTCTTACAGAACTGCATCTAAATTCCAAGAGTAGAGTTAAGAAAAAAAGTGTCAAAGGACAAGTTTAGGTCTTACCGACATTGGAATTCCAAGACTAGATCCCTTTTGAGACTGAAGTTCAGGCTAGGTTGTGTACTCACCACTTGATATTAGACCTGGTATTTAAACTGTGCCTTTTCTCAGCTAAAATTACTCCAGCTTGTTAGACATTAAGCTGAGGTATGTGGCTATGCAATTCAAATGAGCCTTAATCTTCATTTAAAAGGGAGTAGTTACTGTTTCTTAACCTCTGTCAAAGAAGAGGAACCCCTTTGGGTGATAATGCGGACTTTGTATTACAGAACGAGTTATGTAATAAGAGCTTAGTACATGTTTGTGGAATCAAATAATCAGGACCTCATAATTTCCTTTATCTTTTACCATCTTTTTTTTTTTTTTTTTAAGATTTTATTTATTTGCGAGAGAGACAATGAGAGACAGAGAGAATGAGAGGGAGGAGGGTCAGAGGGAGAAGCAGACTCCCTGCTGAGCAGGGAGCCCGATGTGGGACTGGATCCCGGGACTCCAGGATCATGACCTGAGCCGAAGGCAGTCGCTCAACCAACTGAGCCACCCAGGCGCCCATCTTTTACCATCTTAAGCAATGGCTTCTTCTGGTTCATTCACTGATGTAAAAATTACTACCCGAAGTGATCAAGGAAGATTAGAATTCAGAGTTATTGTTCCAGAGCTTTACATTTAGTCCCAGGTCAGTTTTTTTTAAGATTTTATTTATTTGACAGAGAGAGACAGCGAGAGAGGAAACACAAGAGAGGAGCGAGAGAGGGAGAAGCAGGCTTCCCGCAGAGCAGGGAGCCCGATGTGGGGCTCGATCCCAGGACCCTGAGATCATGACCTGAGCTGAAGGCAGATGCTTAACGACTGAGCCACCCAGGCGCCCACCCAGGTCAGTTTTGACCTGTGTCACCACCAGATGTATTGAAGATGAGCTTCTTGAACTAATTCAGCACCATCTAAATGTTAAACCGTTCTAAGAGAAACAGAGTATTGAAGACTTCTGGATAAAATAGGGATATTGGGATGCCTGGGTGGTGCAGTCGGATAAGCATCTGCCCTTGGCTCAGGTCATGATCCCAGTGTCCTGGGATCGAGTCCCGCATCAGGCTCCTTGTGTAGCGGGGAGCCTGCTTCTCTCTCTGCCTGCCGCTCCCCCCTGCTTGTGCTCTCTCTCTGACGAATAAGTAAATAAATCTAAAAAAAAAAAAGATTAAAAAAATAAATTAATTAAAATAAGGATATTTCACTAGCACTTGGTAAAAGGGGGTAGAGGAGTAAGTTTTATCTCTTCTGTTAGTAAACGTCTTGAAGGCAAGAATCAGGTTCATTTGAGTTTTATTTTTCTTCTTTTTTTACTTCTTACCTGGAAATAATTTCAAACTTACAGAAAAGTTCCAAGAATAATACAAAGAACTTCCACATACCTGATACCCAGATTTATCAATTGTTAATATTTTGCCACATACCTTAGTGTGACATTCTTGTGTCAAAGTCAAGAAATTTCGTTTTGTTATAGTACTATTATATAATTCCATATTCTGTATGGCCTGTGTTCCATTTTTACCTATTGGCTCAGTAATGTCCTTTGTAGCAATGTAATTCCTAGCCTAGATCATTATTGAGTTCAGTTGTATGTCTTTTAGTCTCCTATGATCTGGAACAATCCTCTGCCTTCCTCTGTCCTTCATGACATTCATATTTTTGAGGAGTACAGCACAGATATGTTATAGACAGCTTTATATTCTTGGCACAGAATATAAACTAAGAAGTTTTTAGAAAACACTTTTTGAATATTTTTTGGGAGAGCATCTTTCTTTCAGAATGTTTAATATGGGAAAGAAGTAAGTGTGTGTGTGTGTCTGTTTATTTATTTATTTATTGGGGCACCTGGGTAGCTCAGTTGGCTGAGCATCTGCCTTCAGCTCAGGGTGTGATCCCAGGGTCCTGGGATTGAGCCCATAGTTGAGCTCCCTGCTTAGTGGGGAGTCTGCTTCTTCCTCGGCCCCTCCCCCTGCTTGTGTTCTCGCTCTCTTTCTAAAATAAATGAATAATTTTTTAAAAAGATTTTATCTATTTATTTATTTGAGAGAGTGAAAGAGAGAGAGCAAGGGAGGTTGGCGAGGGAGAGGGATCGAACCTGGAGGAGACTCCCTGCTGAGTGCAGAGCCTGGTGCAGCTGGATCCCTCAACCCTGGGATCATAGCCTGACCTGAAGTTCGATGCTTAACCAACTCGGCCACCCAGGCACCCCAAGAAGTGTGTGGATTTTTTTTTTATGATTTTATTTATTTATTCATGAAAGACAGAGAGAGAGAGAGAGAAAGAGAGAGGCAGAGGCAGAGGGAGAAGCAGGCTCCCTGTAGAACAGGGAGCCTGATGTGGGACTCAATCCCAGGACCCTGGGATCATGACCCGAGCCGAAGGCAGACGCTTAACCGACTGAGCCACCCAGGCGCCCTGTGTTTTTTAATCATTCTATTCTATTCTATTTCATTCCATTTTATTTTATTTATTAAGATTTTCTTTTTAAGTAATCTCTACACCCAACATGGGCCTCAAACTCAAGAGTCATGCTCCCCACCGACTGGGCCAGCCAAGCGCCCCAGAAATGTGGGGGTTTTTTGTTTTTTTTTTTTTAGAAAAAAGAACATGTGCTGTGACTTAAATTTAAATTTAGATTTAAATCCGAGTTGTGCCACTTACTAGCTCATAGCACTGGGCAAGTTACTTTATCTCACTGACTCTCAGTTTCCTCAACTTGAAAAGGGTACAGATAAAATGTTGGCCTGAAGAAATGAGATAATGTGTATACCCAGAGCGGCACATGATGTGTGTACAATGAATGGTGACTAATAATATTCATTTCAGCATAACTTCCAAGTTGTGAGAGGATGACTGCTCTTGCCACGTTCAAGGCTTAAATACTTCTGTGGTCTGAGTCTATGGAAGGCAAATGGAGAAAAGGCCAGAATCAGAGCAAGGAAGGATGGAAATCAATTAGTTGTCACACTTTTATTCTTTCCTTGGACATTGCCTTAAGAATTCCTTGCATTTCATAGGTGTTGTAGATCTTACCAAGGGTACAGGATTTTTGCTACTATATACAGGCTCTGTGGTGTTGATAGTTTGCATTGCTGTTCACTCTCCAAACTTAATAACTAAGTACAAAATGGTAATGTTCAAAGAATGATTTACAGGGACAGCTCAGTATTTGCTTGTTAGTTGTTTTATTGACGTAACTTGTGTGCTGAATTCACTGGAATGTGGCATAGTCAAATCTGGCTTCTTCCACTCCTGAGTTGGTGCAGGAAACACTTGGCAGCTGCTAAAGTGCTATTCTTTGCAGTTATTTGGTATAATTTGCCACAGAAGTAAATTCCACGAGGTAATATTCTTGCTAGGTTGTACTCTTGCATGACTGAATGAGTTTCTGCTAAGGGCCAGTAGTCTCTAACTCAAGGTGATTCTCTTGGCAGCCGAGAAGATTTCCAGCGAATTCCAGAACTTGCCATCAACCCATTGGGGGACCGGATTATCAATGCCTTCTTTCCAGAGGGGTGAGTCCCTGCAGTTGTTGGCTTCCTTTCTGAGGCAAATCTGGAATGTTATTGGTTGGGTCATTTTAAACCACGATCCTCCTGATTATATTGGGCATCCTTAACTTGGTCGTATCTAGAATATCTCTTCAAATAGGTATATGAGCCTATTTTCAAAATTCTGTCTTTAATCGCTGTTTAGCTTTAATGTAAAACTAAAATTTTTTAAAACTTTTATTTGGAAATAATTTCAGGTTTATAGAAAAGTTGCTAAAATTGAAAATAATACAAAGAATTCCTGTATTTCTTTCACCTGGATGCATCTATTGTTACATTGTTAACCTTTTGCCTCATTGGCATGTGCTCTCTGTCTCCTTGTGTTCCAGCCAATGAAATTTAATCATCATATACAGGATTATAAATTTTCTAGTACCCACATAAAAAAAGTAAAAAACAAGTTAACCCTGTCAATATATATATTTTATTTATCTAATGTATTTAAAATATTATCATTTAATATATAATCAATATATTTAAATTACTAATATATTACATTCTTCTTAATATTAAGTCTTTGAAATCTTTTGTGTAATTTACACCTACAACACCTATCAGCTGCTGTAATACTAATGTAAAATATTATGTATTTTATTTTTTCCTGCTTTATTGAGAAATAATTGTCATATTGTGTAAGTTTAAGGTATACAGCACAGTGGTTTTATGTATGTACATATTGTGATTATCACAGTAAGGTTAATGTATTTATCACCTTACATAGTTACTGTTTTTGTATGATGAGAAATTTTATAATCCATTCTCTTAGCAACTTTGAAATATACAACACAATATTGTTACCTATAGTCTGTCATGCTGTACATGACATCCCCAGAACTTACTCATCTTATAACTGGAAGTTTGTACCCTTTGACCACCTTCACCTGTTTCTCCCATTGTCTATTTTATTCTAATATATCAATCATATTCCTGTTTTAATCTCCTTTATAGCACTTTCCCCCTGTCCAGTACAGGATCCAGGCTGGGTCAGTTGTCATGTTTCTTTGGCCTCCTTTAATGTGGAACATTTCCACAGCCTTTATTTTTCTTTTACAACATTGGCTAAGGATACAGTCCCCTCCACCACACACACAGTTTGTCAATAGACTTGGGTTTGTCTAATGTAGAACTAGGCTTTTGATATGCTTCACTACCTAATACACTGACTTCAGAGTACTGAGTAAATATTTATCAATTTGATTAGGTACCTTTTTCTGAATAAAGCTTTATTATGTTATATTATTTTAAGTAATCTCTTCAACAGTTTCTTCCTGGTTCCTTTGACTTACTGTATGACCCAAAGACTTTAAAAAGTTCAGTGGTTGCCAATTTCTTAATAATGAGACTAAATGTCAGTGAAGATATTATCAGATAAAATGGAAAGAGGAAATTTTAGAACTCTAAACTGAGAGCAAAAGAATTTGCAAGTTGAGAATTTGGGCATTCAGTAAAGCTGAGTGACAGAGGCGGAAGACTAGCAGCTAGTTTGTGTGAAGATAGGAATTGAATCAAACAGACCTGCTCTCTTCAGATTTGTGTTGACCATGAGGAATCTCCTGCCCCCCATCTTCATTTTCTCCTTTTTCTCTCCGTGAACTGCCCTGTTTGTTTCAGGTGTGGTTTTTGTGCTGAAATCTTGCGTTTTTTTCCTACTTCCTCCTTAGCCCATGCAGAGCATTGACCCTGTTCGGAGATAACTTACACATCTATGCTTTGTATCCAAACCTTTGCAATGAAAAGTAAACCCAGTAGAGTCATTTTGCCAACATTTTTTTCAGAATTCCGTAGTAACCGTTGGTTATTAGAAAAAGCAGTTTGTGGGAAGCGGTTTTGACTGCAGTGTCACCTGCTGTCCTATGCAATGTTCTGCTGAGGACACTAGGCAGGTGTACATGAGGAAGCTGAGGCCTGCACTGGGCTACACTACTAAGCTCTCCGCAAGCTGCACTTCTGCTTCTTACTCTAATAAGATACAGATATTGAGTTTCTGGGTTTTTTGTTTCTTCTCTATCTAGTCTTCTGCAAGTGGAATTTTTTTTTAATGAGATTTGAAAGTGGAGCATTGATATTTAGTTTCCTTTTACTCAGACCAATGGCAATAATATTTGTACTCATTAATCTGTTGTTCTGGCATATGACTCAAATCTTATTCCACATTACTTGATTCCTCAGATCTACTGCTCCATTAGCAACCTAGCTAACTTGAAAAACTAACAGTCATTCTTTTGAGTACAGTGGGCTCATGAGCTAGCTTTTGAAATCCACCCTTAGAAAGTCTGATGTGTGTGTCTGCCTGGCATTAAGAGACCTGACATAGCACAACGATTCAGTGGTGCAATAAAAGACTGGAATCTACTTTTAGGTAGTCACAGGAACCACGCAACTTGTTCTTTCCATGATTGCCATAGATAAATAACTATGTCACACTGGTTATTCTTTGAAGTATGTTGTTCATTCAAGTTTTAGAAATAATCTTTCACAGGGTTACTGATTTGCCTGTGGCACAATAGAAAGATTTTTTCTAGTCTTAAGTACCAGAAAAGGTTTATACAAGAGTCTTCCCAACATTATGATCATGAGAAATCTATCCAATTGTGAGGGGATAATAAAATCATAATAAGTAACACAATTATTTTGCAGACATTTAAAATGTTTCAAAGTGTTTATATTGATTGAAGACATGCTTAAAAGTTTAAAAAAACAGGATAGGAAATTGTGTATGCAGTATGTTCACAATTATCCAAAAAGCATAGAAAAATGAATAAAAGAAAAGATATTAACAGTAATAGTAATTGCTAGAGCTAGGAGTGGTATTTTCTTTCTACTTTCCCCCCCAAATTTCCAAAAATGTATTTATTGCTTTTATAGCAAAATATTTATTTTAAAAGCTGCATTTCCATAGTATAATTCAACCTTAAAATATCACTAGGTGTATGTGAGTGCAGGCGAAACATGAGAGGTGGGCTGGGAAGTCATTGGGTTGACAGCTAATTTTTACTGCTTGTTATAGAGTTTGAAGCAGTGATTTCAAGTGCTGGCTTGCCTGATAGTGTAGCCCTAGTGCTACTTGAAATCCCTTTTGGGAAAAGAGCTACAAGGAACTTGAGTAGGTAACTCTGCTGAGTTCTGTTACCTCTCTAAGTCTGATTAATCATTTATAATGTGGGAAAAATAATACCTACCTCACAAGGTGGGGGTGATGCTTAATGAAGGTATTTTATGAGTCCTAAAGAATCGTGCATATGGGGAAAGACCTCATTAAATGGACTTTCAGGCCACTCTAGCTAAAACTGTTGCCAATATATTGGATTCATAAGAAAGAATCACCCTGATTGAGATGGTGTTCTGTTTATTCTGTTTCCCAATCAGAGAGGACCAGGTAAACTTCCGTGGATTCATGAGAACTTTGGCTCATTTTCGACCTATTGAGGATAACGAAAAGAGCAAAGATGTGAATGGACCAGAACCACTCAATAGCCGAAGCAACAAACTGCACTGTAAGGAGATAAAGTTTTCTGGCTTAAAATATTTGCTTTTATTTGCATTTACAAATCATTTATTTACTCATTCATTCATTGAGCAAGTATTTACAAGAGCATAGTGATTAATTATACGGACTGGGTTCGGATCCCAGCTCTGCTGCTTTTTAGCCATGTGACTTTGGGCAAATTATTTAAAATCTTTGGGCCTTGGTTTCCTCTTGTGTAAAATGGGATGTTAAGGGGTTTTGCATAAGGATGTTGTGATGATTAAATGAGTTAAAGTATGTGAAGTACCCGGCAATAAGAACTTAGCTGCTAATATTATCCTTAAAATTCATAGAATGCTTACCATGCACCAGGCAGTGCGGTGAATGCTAGAGCAACAACAGTGAATAAGACCTAGACCCATGTTTAAGGAAGAATGGCAGTCTCAACTGATCTTAGAATTTGATGGATACTGGATGTGACTCAAGTAGGCTTAGACAGCTGGCTTAGTGCAAGATTTAACTTTTGTCCCCATGCCTCTTGCCTCCTTTCCTTGGCTGTTTGTTAGATTTCCCTCTGCCCTTGTTGATTCATGTATGGGATTGCCCAATCCCTTACAATGCTTCTCCAGAAATTGAAATTGAATTTCTCTTTTCATTCCAACACAAGTTGAAATGGAAATGGAAATTGTATTGCATTGATTGAGCCCAGGCTTCTGTTGCAAGAGTGCACAGTGGTATACAGAGAGGTCTTCGAAGCCAAGTTTGCCTGATTCTGACATTAGCATAATAGAAATTTTCTTACTCAGTGTTGTCAGACCAGGGCTTAAATAATAATTGAAAAAGCCAGGTATAGCATAGAATCACAGAAGAGGATACAGGGTTTAATATTTTATTTTACCTTAAAATATTTATTTAAATTCAATTAATTAACATATAATGTATTATTGGTTTCAGAGGTAGAAGTCAGTGATTCATCAGTCTTATAATACCCAGTGCTCATTACATCACATTAAGTGCCCTCCTTAATGTCCAGTTACCCCATCGTCCCCTCCAGGAACCCTCAGTTTGTTTCCTATGATTAAGAATCTCTTAAGGTTTATCTCCCTCTCTGATTTCATCTTGTTTTATTTTTTTTTTCCTCTCTTCCCCTATGATCCTCTGTTTTGTTTCTTAAATTCTGCATATGAGTGAGATCATATGATAATTGCCTTTCTCTGATTGACTTATTTCACTTAGCTTGACACCCTCTAGTTCGATCCACATCGTTGCAGACGGCAAGATTTCATTTTTTTTTAATTTACCTTAAAATATTTAAAAACACATTCACTGTCCAATCTTTTGGTGTGGGACTAAGAGTTTTTGGGTTTTATCTGTTTTCATGAAAGTCTGCTTATGGGAGTCGTGTAACTTTTTATACAGAGCACATTTATAATGTATAATCTGAGGTTTCTGGTTGCAGTTTCTTTTAAGTGGAAAAAGAGCTTAAAGATACTCGTAAAGCATTCCAAAAATAGAATCTTTCTGTTGTTTACATTTTTCCTCAATCTCTTACACTTATTCTGCCACACTTTATGTTAGCAGCAGGTGTTTGTTTTCTTTTTCCAGTAACTTAATTTTGAGTCTTTCAGAAGTAATCGATCTAAATTTCACGAAACAGTAACTTTGTTTTCACGTACATGTTTCATTGTTTATTAATTATATATAGTTCTTATTAACAATACAAATAGCTTGTAGGGCAGTGTATACACCTGACTCTTGGTGAACATCCAATGCAGCTGGTGGAGTAGACACTTAGGTGTTGCCCATTAGCTACGAGTACGCAGTGTGCCACCACATCAGTTGGAACGATTTGCAAAGGGAGGGAGAGAATCGGTGAATCAAGTGAGTTGGTTAAGGAGAAGACCATTAAGAGACGTTCTGTGCTGTTATGAAAGCACAGAATGAAACTATGCTTGCTTTTCTAATCCAGGATTAGAGGAGACTTTAAAGGTCATCAGACCAAATCATACCTGTTACCTGAATTCCTTCTCTAGCATGGGCTCTACTTTTGAGGGTAGGGGGGACTCTACTTGTTTTTTTGTGGTTTTTTTAAGATTTTTTATTTATTTATTTGAGAGAGAGAATGAGATAGAGAGAGAGAGCATGAGAGGGGTGAGGGTCAGAGGGAGAAGCAGACTCCCTGCCGAGCAGGGAGCCCGATGCGGGACTCGATCCCGGGACTCCAGAATCATGACCTGAGCCGAAGGCAGTCGCTTAACCAACTGAGCCATCCAGGCGCCCTCTACTTGTTTTAAGTCATGAATTCCTTTGGCAGTCTAGTGAATCCTACTGACCCCATCTCAGAATCCTTTTTTTTTTTTTTTAATTTATTTATTTGACAGAGAGAGAGCAAGAGAGGGAACACAAGCAGGGGGAGAGGGAAAGGGAGAAGCAGGCCTCCCACCGAGCAGGGAGCCCGATGCGGGGCTCGATCCCAGGACCCTGGGACCATGACCTGAGCCGAAGGCAGACGCTTAACGACAGCCATCCAGGCGCCTCTCAGAATACTTTGAAAGCATAAAATCAAATACATAGGATTATAAAGGAAACCAATTATATCAAAATACAATTGCCAAAGTATTTTTTTTTAAAGATTTTATTTATTTATTTATTTATTTGAGAGTGTGAGAGAGAGCATGAGAGGGGAATGGGTCAGAGGGAGAAGCAGACTCCCCACCGAGCAGAGAGCCCGATGCAGGACTTGATCCTGGGACTCAGGGATCATGACCTGAGCCGAAGGCAGTCGCTTAACCAACTGAGCCACCCAGGCGCCCCAATTGCCAAAGTATTAATGCAACTTTGTGAGAGTAATAGATGTGCTTCTTTGTTATTTATTTTATTTAAAGATTTATTTATTTATTTGAGAGAGAGTGTGCACGCATGCATGTGCCCACAAGCAGGGGGAGGGGCAGAGGGAGAGAATCCCCAAACAGGCTCCCTACTAAGTGCAGAACCTGATGCGGGGTCCCATCTCAGGACCCAGAGTCATCACCTGAGCTGAAACCAAGAGTTGGACGCTTAACCAACTGAGCCACCCAGGCATCCCAATTATTTATTAAATAACAGGATGTAACATTGGAGGCTGTGGAACAGCTCTGTATCTTTTTAAAATTATTATCATTATTATTATTATTATTGAAGTATAGTTGACATACAATATAGTAGTTCTGGGTGTACCACATAGCTATTTGACATTTATATACATTATGAAATGCTCACCATGGTAAGTGTAGTTACCATCCATCACCATACAAAGTTATTACAGTTATTACTGATCATTTTCCCTGTGCTGTACTTTACATCCTTACATCCCTGTGAATAATTTATTTTATAACTAGAAGTTCTTCTTGATCCCCTTCACCTGTTTTGCTCATTTCACCCATCTCCCTTCTGACAGCCACGATTTTGTTCTCTGTATTTATGAGTCTGTTTCAAACAGCTCTGTATCTTGAACGTGGTGGTGGTGACACAAAACTACATAGGTGGTAAAATTGCTTAGAACTATACACACATGTGTGTGCTTACACAGAAACACACAGTGAAATCTGAATAAGCTTTGAATTGTACCACTGTCGATTTCCTGATTTTGATGGTATATTACAGTTATGCAAGATATTAACCACCAGGGAAGACTGGTGAGGGGTATATGGGACCTTCCTATGTATTTTTTTTGGTAACTTCCTGTGAATCTCTACTCCAAAATAAAAAGTAAACCAAAAAACGGCCAACAGTACATTGGAGAAAGCAATAGAGAAATACATTCATGTGCTTCTCTTTGCATATTTCTTTCATGGCATTTGTTGACATAAAATAGTTTTCAGAAAAACATTTAATAAAGTCTTTCTCAGTATCTTGTTGTATACAGTGGAGCAGTAGGTTAGAACACCCAAAAGGTATGAATTTGTGTTAGACCAGACAGAGGTTCCCAGTGGTATGTTGCGGGGCTCCTTTAGCTTTTTGTTTTTCTTTTCATCAGTGGCTTTCGTTGAAGCTGTAATAAGTAAATATATCAAGTTTCTGGTTGACTGTAAACTTGGAGGCATAGTGAATACAAGACACCACAGAATCAGAACCAAAAGAGATAATGATAGGCTGCAAAGAGTTGGACTAAATCTAATAAAATGAGTGCTGTAAGGGATATACTAGAGTGCTGCATTTGGGTCCATGTTTGAACAAGACCTAAGGGATAAATCTAAGATGCACCCACTGTACACCATGACTGCCTGGCTTGCAGCACCTTTAGCCTCACCTCAGGGTCATGTAATATCAGGCCACAGGAACAGAAATGTATCCTTTAGAATGAGAATAATGGTAATCCCACTCTATGCTAAAGAGAATACATTTTAGGAACCATATTTGATTTTGGATCCCAGAGATAGACAAAAGCACATTTATAAGAAAGTACCTGGAAGTTTGAGGCACTGAAAACCATAAATCATTATCATAAGGAAGATTTTTTTTATTATTATTATAGTAAAAAACACATAACATAAAACTTATCTTTTTTTTTTTTAATGTTTTTTTAATTTATTTATTCATGAGAGTCAGAGAGAGAGAGAGAGAGGCAGAGGCAGAGGGAGAAGCAGGCTCCCCGCCTAGCAGGGAGCCCGATGCGGGACTCGATCCCAGGACC
The DNA here is from genome assembly GCF_029215605.1 of Mirounga angustirostris. Classification (NCBI taxonomy): domain Eukaryota; kingdom Metazoa; phylum Chordata; class Mammalia; order Carnivora; family Phocidae; genus Mirounga; species Mirounga angustirostris. The sequence goes on along the minus strand of NW_026991717.1, from coordinate 62,116,619 downwards.
CCAGGATCATGACCTGAGCTGAAGGCAGACGCTTAACCATCTGAGCCACCCAGGCACCCAAAACTTATCTTTTTTAAAAAAATTTTTGGTGGGCAGCAAAGCAAAGTTTATGGAGTGATAGTACAAAGCTCCCAAAGAGGGAGGGGACCCGAGAGAGTTGCCCTAAAATTTTTCATCTTAACCATTTTCTTTAAAGATTTTATTTAGTTATTTTAGAGAGAGTGCACGCGTGTACATGAGTTGCAGGGAGGGGCAGAGGGAGAGGGAGAAAAGCAGACTACCCGAGACGCACACAGCTCTACTCAGGGCTCCATCTCACGACCCTGAGATCATGACCTGAGCCAAAATCAAGAGTCGGGTGCTTAATGGACTGAGTCCCCCAGGTGCCCCAGAAGGAAGATTTTTTTTTAAGATTTTAATCAGTTTATTTATTTTAAAGATTTTATTTATTTGTCAGAGACCGAGAGACTGAGCAAGCAGGGGGAGCAGCAGGCCTAGAGGGAGAAGCAGGCTCCCCGCTGAGTAAGGAGCCTGATGCAGGACTCAATTCCAGAACCTTGGAATCATGACCTGAGCTGAAGGCAGTGGCTTAACTGACTGAGCCACCCAGACGTCCCAGATTTTAATTATTTTAGAGAGAGAGAGTGAGCACACGTGCAAGCAGGGGGAAGAGCAAAGGGAAAAGGACAAACAGACTCCATACTCAGGCTCTGTGGAGCCTGGAAAGAGGCTCAATCCCACGACCCCGAGATCATGACCTGAGCCAAAATCAAGAGTCAGATGCTGTTCCACTGAGCCACCCAGGGGCCCCTGGAAGAATTTTTTTAACAAAATATTTACATAGGAATTACAGGTAATTCCTGGTCAAGAAGAAAAGGACATCTAGTAGAATGCTTTTTTTTTTTTTTAAGATTTTATTTATTTTTTATTTATTTGAGACAGAACACAAGCGGGGGTGGGGGTTAGGGCAGACAGAGAGGGAGAAGCAGACTCCCCACTGAGCAGGGAACCTTATACAGGGCTTGATCCTAGGACCCTGCGGTCATGAGCTGAGCTGAAGGCAGACACTTAACCAACTGATCCACCCAAGCGTCCCGGGTCAATTGATTTTTGACAAGAGTGCCAAGACTATTCAGTAGAAAGAGAACAGACAGCCTTTTTAACAAATGGTGCTGAGAAAACTGGATATCCAGATGCAAAAGGGTTAATTCGGACCATGACCTAACACTATAGACACAGACTAATTCAAAATGGATCAAGGACCTAAATGTAAGGCCTAAAACAATAATACTCTTAGAACAAAACATAGGACAAAACCTTCGTGACATTGCATTTGGCAGTGATTTCTTAGCTGTGACACCAAAGGCACAGGTGACATAATTAAAAATCAAGTAGTTGGACTTCATGAAAATAAAATGTGTTCTTGTTTCAAAAGACAATACAAAGTACAAAGACATCCCGCAGAATGGGAGAAAATATTGGCGGATCATATATCTGATAAGGGCTTAATACCCAGAATATATAGAGAACTCCTAAAACAACAAAAACAACCCAATTCAGAAATGGGCAAGGGACTTGAATAGACATTTTTCCAGAGAAAACAAACAGATGGCCCACAAGCACATGAAAAGGTGCTGAACGTCAGTAATTATTAGGGAAATGCAAATCAAAACTACAACGAGATACTACCCTACACCCATTATGATGGCTACTATAAAAAAACAAACGGAAAATAAGGGCGCCTGGGTGGCTCAGTCGGTTGGGCATCTGTCTGGCTGGAGTCATGACCTCAGGGTTCTGGGATCGAGCCTGTGTCGGGCCCCCTGCTCAGCAGGAAGTCTGCTTCTCCCTCTCCCTTGGCCCCTCTCCCTCCGCTTGTGCTCTGTCTCTCACTTTCTCTCTCTCAAGTAAATAAATAAAATCTTTAAAAAAACAAAATAACAAGTGTTGTTAAGGATGTAGGGAAATTGGAATCCTCGTGCATTGTTGGTGGGAATGCAAAGTGGTATAACCACTGTGGAAAACAGTATGGTGGTTCCTCATAAATTAAAAATGGAACTACCATGACTCAGACTTCCACTTCTCTGTATGTTTCCAAAAGAATTGAAAGCAGGGTCTTGAAGAGATTTGCTATAGCCACATTCTTAGCAGTGTTATTCATAATAGCTAAAATGAGAAAGCAATTCAAGCGTCCATCCATAAACGAGTGGATAAGCAAAAATGTGCTATATACATTGAATGGAATATTATTTAGCCTTAAAAAGGAAGGAAATTGCAATATTCTACAATACGGATGAACCTTGAGGACATGATGCCAGTCACAAAAAGACAAATAGTGTATGATTCATTCCACTGATATGGGTACTTAGAGGTAGTCAAAATCAACAGAATATATAATGGTGATTGCCAGGGATAGGGGGAGAGGAGAATGGGGAGTTATTATTTAATAGGTATAGAGATTCAGTTTTACAAGATGAAGAGAGTTCTAGGGATGGATGGTGGTGATGATGGTATAACAATGTCAATGTATTTATTGCCACTGAACTGTACATTTAAAAAATGGTTAAGATGGGGGGCGCCTGGGTGGCTCAGTTGTTAAGCGTCTGCCTTCGGCTCAGGTCATGATCCCAGGGTCCTGGGATCGAGCCCCACATAGGGCTCCCTGTTCCGCGGGAAGCCTGCTTCTCCCTCTCCCACTTCCCCTGCTTGTGTTCCTCTCTCACTCTGTCTCTGTCAAATAAATAAATAAAATCTTAAAAAAAAAAAAAGGTTAAGATGGTAAATTCTATGTGTATTTTACCCCAATAGAAAAAAAGGAAAACTAGTAGGTAAAACAAATTGAACCCCTTGTGGTTTTTTAAAATTCCTGCATTATAGACCTTTCAAATCAGCAAGCAGTTAATAGTAAGAAAAGAAAAAAAAATTATACTTCTTTAGCTTTGTATTCCCATGGCTTGATCCAGATATTTTATGCAACACGTGGATTAGTCTTTTCTTTGTAGTTCATTTCCTTTGTAAATTGCTATGGTCTAAGTACATTAATTCACACTGACCTTGAGGAAAACATTCCAAACAGATTTGGTAGTTACTTGGTGTATCAGTTAGGATTCCTTTAGCTGACTCATCTGGATTCAACAATAAGAAAGTATTTTATCTCACTTTACAAATCAGGTGAGGCAAGTGTCAGAGTTAATTTTGGTTTTTTTCTATTGCTCTGCTCTGCCATCCTTAGGATGTGCTTCATCCAGAGGCCTGACTCCTTGTGGTCACATGATGGCTTTCATCAGCAACTAGGCTGTGTTGTTTCCCTGTTCATATCTGATGGGACAGAGACAGACAGCTGTGGATGAGAGTCTGTTAGGAAGGAAGAAGGTTTGAATGCCACAGAAATGGTGAACTAACTTTCCTTCCTTCTTCCCTTTCCCTTTCCTTTTCCTTCCCTTTCCTTTCCCTTCCCTTTCCTTTCCCTTCCCTTCCCTTTCTTTTCTTTTCTTTTCTTTTCTTTTCTTTTCTTTTCTTTTCTTTTGTAGGCTCTACACCCAATGTGGGGCTTGAACTCATAACCCTGAGACCAAGAGTTACATGCTCTATCAAATGAGCCAGCCAGGCATCCCCAGAAATGGCAAACTTTAGAATGAGATAAAATAATAGCAAAGTACTGTGCACGTTATACATAGTTTTTCCATTACTTTAGTCTTGGCTCTCAGACCAACTGTTACAGAGAGCTGAAAACCAATTAGAATACTGTTGCAGTCTATCTGTTGGGATCACGTTTGTGTGATTAGATCGATGAAACCAAAGCTACAGGAGGAGTCTTGTATGTCTACTTCTGTTTGTTGGTTTTCTCTGAATTTCCCACAGAGCTAAAGAAGCAGCAAGACAGCACCTTTTGGTGTAGACTAAGAGCAATTGAACATTGTACATGTAACAACATATTTGCCACTAAAATACATTTACCTTCCACATTTATCTGCTTAAAAATATGAGTTTCTAGGGGCACCTGGGTGGCTCAGTTGTTAAGTGTCTGCCTTTGGCTCAGGTCATGATCCCAGGGTCCTGGGATCGAGCCCCACATCGGGTTCCCCACTCGGCGGGAAGCCTGCTTCTCCCTCTCCCACTCCCCCTGCTTGTGTTCCCTCTCTCACTGTGTGTCTCTCTCTCTGTCAATTAAATAAATAAATAAAATCTTAAAAAAAAAAAATGAGTTTCTAGAACCAAATTTGATTATGAACCATCTTTTACATAGAATAGGAACTGTGAGAGCACACTTGATCCTATTTCTTTTTCATGCTGCAGTGAAAGTGTTAAGGGCAGCCACCAGGGCTGAACTGTACCTCTGTAGGCACAGGCCCAAGCACACATGGTACTACTGATCTGTTTGTCTCCGAGGAATGGTTCCTAATTGCTCTCTGCTTCGGATCAGTAAGGTTATAATGTCTTATATGAAAGATACCACGCACCTTACGGTGGTTTAAGGTGTGGTAAGGGAGAGAGGTCTATAAGCTTCCCTGTTGATGTTCTAATTGTCTTCTTAAATGATAGAAGTTTTTTTTTAAGATTTTTTATTTATTTGAGGGGCGCCTGGGTGGCTCAGTCGTTAAGCGTCTGCCTTCAGCTCAGGTGATGATCCCAGGGTCCTGGGATCGAGCCCCGCATCGGGCTCCCTGCTCTGCGGAGAGCCTGCTTCTCCCTCTCCCACTCCCCCTGCTTGTGTTCCCTCTCTCACTGTTTCTGTCTCTGTCAAATAAAATCTTTAACAAAAAAAAAACCCTCTTCATTATTTAAAAAAAAAAAATTTTTTTTTTAATTTATTTGAGAGAGCGAGAGCATGAGCAGGAAGAGGAGAGAGGGGCAGAGGGAGAAGTAGACTCCGTGCTGAGCAGGGACTACCCACCCCCACCCCCACGCGCGCCAGGATCCCACGACCACGACCTGAGCCGAAGGCAGATCCTTAACCAGCTGAGCCACCCAGGCGCCCCTGAAGTTTTTTATAACACATAATGAGTGATGCGGGAAATAAGGAGTCTGCATGAAGCTCTTTTATTTGGAGGATGAGGAATATTGTAAAGTGGAGTTAGGGAGAGTAGCCAAGAAGAAACAGTGAACAGCATATTCACAACAGTGAAGAGGTAGAGGCAACCCAAATGTCCATTGAAAGATGAAAGGATACACAAAATGCGTTATATACATACAGTGTAGAACATTATTTGACCTCAAAGAAGGAGATTCTGCTACATGCACATGGATGATACTAAAAAAATAGTAAGTCAGACAAAAGGATAAATATTGTTTGATTCTTCTTATATGAGGTTCCTAGAGTAGCCCAAATTCATAGAAAGTTGTCAGGGACTAGAGATTGGGGGAAATGGGGAATTACTGTTTAGTGGGTCAGAGTTTCATGGGGAAGATGAAAAAGTTCGGGAGATGGTTGTTGGTGGTGGTTATACAACCACGTGAAACTTTGTACATTGTAAAAGAGTCAAAATGGTAAATTTTACCCCCCCTCCTTTTTTAAAGAAGAATCAGTGATCAAAAGGTAAAGATTTGACTGAGATCATTCATTTGGTCTTTCATTAAGCAAATGTTTGAGCAACTACTGTATGCCAGGCACTAATTTAGTCCCATGATACAATGATGCATAAATCAGATAAGGTCTTTGCTTTCATAGAGCTTACGATCTAATAAGAGAAACAGACTACATGGAAAATGACAGATGGGGGTGCCTGGGTGGCTCAGTCAGTTAAGTGTCCCAACTCTTGATCTCAGCTCAGGTCTAGATCTCAGGGTCATGAGTTCAAGCCCCGTGTTGGGCTCCACTCTGGGCGTGGAGCCTACTTAAAAAAAAAAACAAGAAGAAAAAGAAATGACAGTTGAAGAAAAACTTTATGATTGTGGCAAGTCTTGTAAAGGAAAAGGATAAGGTGAGGTGAGAAAGTGGTTAGGGGTGCCACTGCATTAGAAGGAGTTGTGAGTGAAAGAAAGCCTCTCTGAGCTAAGAATGAGCCAGCCATGCAAAGAACAGAAGAGAGCTCTGGGCACAGGAACAACCAGGGTAAATGAGTACTTGGAATGTTCAGAGAACAGAGCATTACCAAGAAAGAGGTGAGTGGTGTGAAAAGAGGGGAGGGAGGTAACAGAAGGTAGGTGATATTTATTGAGCTCTTACTGTGTGCGCAGCACTCTTTAAAGTGCCCTTTGTGGGCACATGGGTGGCTCAGTTGGTTAAATGACTGTCCTCAGCTCAGGTCATGATCATGGAGTGCCAGGATCAAGTCCCACATCAGGCTCCCTGCCCAGCAGGGAGTCTGCTTCTCCCTCTGACCCTCCCCCCCCCATGCTCGCTCTCTCTCATTCTCTCTCTCTCAAATAAATAAATAAAATCTTAAAAAAAATAATAAAGTGCCCTTTGTGTGTAATTCCTTCAGTCCTTACAACCCTGTGAGGTGGATTCTGTTACCCTCATTTTGTTTACCCCTTTTAGGCCACTGAGGCACCGAGAGTTCAAGTAACTTGTTCACGTTCACATAGCCCGTAACCCCCAGAGCCAGAATTCAGCAGAGCCAGAGTCTTAACCAGTGTACCATATCGCCTTGACATCAGTGTCAGGAGCTCAGAGCAGAGGGAATCACAAGCAGATCACATTTGGGAATCACAAGCACTGGAAAGCATTTAATTAAAGCCATGGAACCAGAGATGCAAGAAGATAGCTCTGGATTGGGAGAGTCCAAATCATAGGACCAAGAATGGGGAGATAAAAGAGAGATGAGAAGAGTAAAGAGAGAAATGTTAACAAAATGGCTCAGTCATTTATGCATTTGACCATTCGTTTATCTTGGGGAGAATGTTTTTGCTGGTTCAGGGCCAGAACTGCCTGATAGGAATCCAGGTCAGTTAAGAAACAACTACTAATGCTGTGGTTTTTCTTCAAAGGTCCTATCGGGTAATCTCTGTATTTACCTTTCTGCTGATATCTTCCTCTGCTCACCATAGACTGGGTGGCTTAAACAACAGATGTTTCTCACATTTCTGGAGCCTGGAAGTCTGAGAACAGGGTGCCAGCACAGTCAGGTTCTTGGTGAGGGTCCTCCTGCTGCACCCAGAAGAGCCCCCTTTTTCTTACTGTATCCTCATATGGGGAGGGAGGTAGAGACAGAGAGGAGGAGAAATTTCCTGTCTCCTCTTTTTTTTTTTTTTTTTAAGATTTTTATTTATTTATTTATTTGACAGAGAGAGAGACACAGCGAGGGAGGGAACACAAGCAGAGGGAGTGGGAGAGGGAGAAGCAGGCTTCCTGCTGAACAGGGAGCCTGATGCAGGGCTCGACCCCAGGACCCTGAGATCATGACCTGAGCCGAAGGCAGACACTTAATGACTGAGCCACCCAGGCGCCCCCTTGTCTCCTCTTTTTATAAGGGCATTAATTCTATCATGAGGACCCCACCCTCAGGACCTGATCCAAACCTAATTACCTCCCAAAGGCCTCACCTCCTAAAAGCATCACACTGGGGATTGAGAGTTCCAAAATAGGAATTTTGGGGGGGATAACTGTTTCAAGGGCTCCTAGGTGGCTCAGTCGGTTAAGCATCTGACTTAATTTCACCTTAGGTCATGATCTCAGGGTCCTGGGATCAAGCCCTGTGTCAGGCTCTACGCTCAGCAGGGAGTCTGCTTAAGGATTTCTCTCTCTCTCCCTAAAATAAATACATAAATCTTTAAAAAAAAAATTAGCAGTTCAGGCTTCTGTAAATACCTTGGCAGAAGGAGATGTGTTTATAATAGTTACCTGACTAAAAAATTCAGAAACAGGGGCGCCTGGCTGGCTCAGTCAGTAGAGCGTGTGACTCTTGATCTGGGGGCCATGAGTTCGAGTCCCACATTGGGCGTGGAGGTTACTTTTAAAAAAATGAAAATAAATGGTTGTTTAAATAAAAAAATTCAGAAACAGATGTTTATGGGTTATATAGCAAACAGATTTCCATTCCGAAATCATCCTGAAGAGTGCTTAGTAGATAACACATTTTATGTATTTTAAACTTGACAACATATACAGGTATGTGTGTGTCTGTGTTCACTCTAGGTATTACTAGGGTGCCTGGGTGGCTCAGTTGGTTAAGTATCTGCCTTTGGCTTAGGTCATGATCTTCAGGTCCTGGAATCGAGCCCCACATCGGGCTCCCTGCTCAGCGGGGAATCTGCTTCTCCCTTTCCCTCTGCCCGTCTTCCCTGCTTGGGCTCGCTCTCTCTCTCTTTCAAATAAATAAATAAAATCTTAAAATAAAATAAACATATATTCCTTTAGGAATAGTAATGATCCTTATCTTCTTTCCTTTGCAATCTAAACCTCCTAAGCATGTAAATTCTCAAATTTGATAAAGTTAATCAACTAACCAAATTGAAGAAAACAAACATTAGAGAAAGTCTCCCAGTTCCCCTCTCTAGAATTTTTTTAAGTTTATTTATTTAAATAATCTCTGCACCCAATGTGGGACTTGAACTCACAACCCCAAGATCAAGAGTCACATGCTATACCAACTGAGCCAGCCAGGTGCCCCTCCCCCTCTAGAATTCTTTTTTTTTTTAAGATTTTTATTTATTTGCGAGAGAGAGAACAAGAGGCAGAGAGCATGAGAGGGAGGAGGGTCAGAGGGAGAAGCAGACTCCCCGCCGAGCAGGGAGCCCGATGCGGGACTCGATCCAGGGACTCCAGGATCATGACCTGAGCCGAAGGCAGTCGCTTAACCAACTGAGCCACCCAGGCGCCCCAAATTTTTCTAAAATTTTTACTTCAACTCTTAGGGGACTCCTTTTTGGCAGGGGAAGGGGTGGTTTCAACACTGAGATATTCATCCATGTTCTAATGCCTTTGTGCCTAGTATGAGCTCTGCCTAGAATCCCACCCGTCATCAGATTGGTCTGTCTTTCAGGACCATGTTTAAATGTTACTTGAACCAGAAAGGCATAACTGCCATACGTCTTGTTCCCTAGCATTTCATATGTATGATAACATTGCATATGTATTAAAGTGAGAGGTATGTTGCTCTCCTCTACTAGATCATGACCTGCAGAGGACAAGATCTAAATCTGTATCTTAATAACTAGAACAGTGGATTTTGGCCTTTTAGTATTCACAGCACCATACCAAAACCCAAAAACCTTAGTAGCATACTGTGATTCAGAGCCTCAAAACCACACTTCATTCAACTATAATTACAAAGCAGTCACTTCTTCAGTGTGACGATTTCTCACAGTTGCCAGTAAAATCATCCAATGGTATGACACCTCACCTGGTAGCTCTTCAGCAATGTGGCCCTGTCTGAATGATTTTTGCTCTTCTGAATTCTCTCATTTATCCTAGTTTCCAGAAGACTTACATATGTATTTAAGGGAGAGGAACATGGTAAAGCCAGGAGACCATCAAATTCTTGGCATTTTTATTTAAAAGTGAAGTTCTTAAAAAATAAAATCTTTAAAAAAAAAAAAAAGTGCAGTTCTTTACTTTTAGTGTTCCAGGAGAGAAGACAATTACTTGAAATTTGGCAGAAATTTGCCAAAATGCCATTTTTCCCAAGCACTACTTTGTGTAGTCAGCTCCTTCGCCTGCATGGCTCCTGTTCCTGGCTCCCTCTGAGTGGTGCACAGTAGACTTGGTGGGTTTTGTGAGATGACCTCATGTCCAGAACCACTTACAGATTTTTTTTGTTTTTAAACATTCTAAGGTAAGAAAAAGAACATCCAGTTGTTTCTTTTTATTAAGTTTTCTGATTTGCCTGAAGAGGGGCCCTATTTTATCAGGGTTAAGATGTCATCAATTATGAGATGCATTTCAATTTCTTAAATGTTATAATGTCTTTAAAAGCTCTAGAGGTCATGTCAGTTGCTCTTGAGAAACTACTTGTTGTCAGTTTCCTGTCTGGTGTTCTTTATGTATTTACTTCCTTGAAAAGGGGCAAAACACTGCTAATTTCCAGTAACTTCTCGTTTTCCCCTACCAGTTGCTTTTCGACTCTATGACTTGGATAAAGATGACAAGATTTCCCGTGATGAGCTGTTACAGGTATGTGTGACAGCTGCCGTGCATGTGGACAACTTGTTTGGGCTCTGTCTGCTTGTCCTTTTGGGCGGGAATTGTTCTTTCAGCAAGTGTTTATTTAACACCTGCCTGTGCAGAGTACCGTTTTAGATATAAAAGATATAGACCCTGTGGGAACGTGAAATGGCTCATTGAGTTCTCAAAGACAGATGTCTCTGCTATTTAAAAGCCAGTTTAATGTCTTTTAGGTGCTGACTGGCAGAGCTAAACTATGCAAGATGGTCTAAGTCAGATAGTTCCATTATTGTTATATCAGCTTATTGATATCCAGTATATTCTGATGACACTTAGGTGAATGCTGCTGTCCCGCCTGTCCTTGGGCTTGATGTAGGAGTCATGGAACTCTTGCTGGGCCGCTGTACAGAGCCAAGTGCTCACTGTCCTTTGTTGCTCCTGAGGACAATTCCCTGTCCTCCTACTAGCAGTGACTAGCATTTCATCCTCTTAGCATTGCCTTCCTCTTGTCTTCCTCACTTCCTTAAATACAAGTTCAGAGGGGAGAAAGTTCTCCTTTTTTCTTTTCTTTAATATTTATGATTCTGGAGGACTCTAGGAAGCTAATACATTCAGGACTTTCTGGGGGAGATTTGTCTATTTCAAGATAACACCTAAAAAGTAAAGTAGGGGGCACCTGGGTGGCTCAGTTGTTAAGCGTCTGCCTTTGGCTCAGTTCATGATCCCAGGGTCCTGGGATCGAGCCCCGCGTGGGGCTCCCTGCTCCACGGGAAGCCTGCTTCTCCCTCTCCCACTCCCCCTAATTGTGCTCCCTCTCTCTCTTTTTCTCTCTCAAATAAGTAAATCTTAAAAAAAAAGAGGTAGTAATAATAAAAGTCCTATTTGCTAATGAACTTCCAACTGGAACCCTGAGTGGCTCTGTGGAGTGCTGACTGGGCACAGAGGCGTGGCAGACAGTGAGGGCCACTGGTTGCTGGGACCTGGATCAAGCCACTTCTAGACCCTCTTGTCCTCGTTAACAGACTGGATGAGTGATTCTTCAGACAACACCACTCCTCTCCCCACAGAGCACACGTACTCAATACGGTTCTCTAATTCTAAAAATAAAACACTTCAGAGAATAATTGGACTGAGCTCAGAAGAAGCTGCTATTTGAGGATGGACTTGTCTAGTCAACCACACACAATCAAGGAAGATGGCAAATGGCTTGGCCATTCAGTATTTTTACCAGGATTGCCTCTTTTTAAATTTTTCTTGTTTTGAGAGAGAGAGTGGGGGGGGCGAGGGGCAGAAGGAGAGGGAGAGAGAGAATCTCAAGCAGACTCCATGCTGATCACAGAGCCCGAGGTGGATCTCCATCTCACAACCTTGAGATCATGACCTGAGCCGAAACCAAGAGTCAGACGCTTAGCCAGCTGTGCCATCCACACACCCCAAAATTGTTTCTTTTTATTAATCCTTCCATTTGCCTATCTTTGTACCCCTAAATGTACAACTTTCCATTTTCAAGAATCAATTTGTAAAAAGAAATAACCAGTATTGATGCAAATCAATATTTCAGGTCTTTTTTTCTTTTCAGAAAATCCTGTAATTTACTTTTTAAAAATCTATGTCAAGAGATTGGAGAAGGATGTAAAGGAGTGGGGCCTGTGAGCTGCTGGGCCAAAAAGTCTTTCTCTCCTATGGAAGAGCTCAGCTCTTACCTCTGAAGACAGAGGTGGCTGACTACAGTGATGTGAGGCATCACAAAAGCACCCTGGCCCCCATTTCATACTAACAGTCATATCACTATAGTTGCTTATTTTGCTTAAAGTAATAATTTTCAAAATATATTTACACCCTGAAGATGTTAGCAGAATTGCGGGGAGGAGTTTTTTGTTATGTGTGAAGCAAATTTGGTGAAACAGTGTTAAATTCTCTTGACTACAGTCCGTTAAATGTGCTTATTTTTCTAAAAAGAAGGGTTTAGTATTTAAACCTTCAAAGATCTTTATGTTTCTTGGCTGTCCTTTAGGAATAGCTGGGTTAATGCACTGCTTCAGAGAGGACTGCATTCATGTGGGATTCCTAGAAAGCCCTACCAAACTGACTTAAACCAATAAGGAACTAGTTTGCCTCATGCAACAAGAAGTCTGGGGTTAGATTATCTGGGTTGATACAGAACCTATGTGATGTCCAGGAACCAGGCTTCTGTATTCTTGCTCTGGCATGCATAACACAGAGGACTTTCGTCCCACAGTCCCTGGGATGGCTGCTCTACCACCAAAGCATCATATCTGTGTTCCAGACAAAAAGAATGGGAAGAGCATTAATCTCAGGAAACAAACTGAGGGTTGCTGGAGTGGTGGGGGGTGGGTGGGATGGGGTGGCTGGGTGATAGACCTTGGGGAGGGTATGTGCTATGGTGAGCACTGTGAATTGTGTAAGACTGTTGAATCACAGACCTGTACCTCTGAAACAAATAATACGTTATATGTTAAAAAAGAAAAAAGAAAAAGAAGAAGATAGCAGGAAGGGAAGAATGAAAGGGGGGAAATCGGAGGGGGAGACGAACCATGAGAGACTATGGACTCTGAGAAACAAACTGAGGGTTCTAGAGGGGAGAGGGGTGGGGGGATGGGTTAGCCTGGTGATGGGTATTAAAGAGGGCACATTCTGCATGGAGCACTGGGTGTTATATGCAAACAGTGAATCATGGAACACTACATCAAAAACTAATGATGTAACGGATGGTGATTAACATAACATAAAAAGGGGTGCCTGTGTGGCTCAGTCGTTAAGCATCTGCCCTCGGCTCAGGTCATGATCTCAGGATCCTGGGATCGAGCCCCGCATCAGGCTCCCTGCTCCGCGGGAAGCCTGCTTCTCCCTCTCCCACTCCCCTTGTTTGTGTTCACTCTCTCGCTGTCTCTCTCTCTGTCAAATAAATAAATAAAATCTTTAAAAAAAAAAACATAATAAAAAAAATTTACCAAAAAAAAAAAAAAATGGAAAGAGCAAAATGCAAAGGACTCTCCCCCAGTGAAGCTTTGCCTTCCTATCCAGTGACCTTGCCAGAGAGTTCTACTCATATCATTGTCTAGAATGGCCTAGATGAGAAGACAAGGGTTTCCACTTTCTGTCTGTACATTTGAGGACATCAAAGGAAAAGAGGGTGGAGGTGGCTTTTTCTTTAATCTTTTTCTTTAAAAGAGTCCTGCTGAACTCCAAGTCTCCTGTAATTCCTGGCTTTTGGTCCTGTAGGTGCTACGCATGATGGTTGGAGTAAATATCTCAGATGAGCAGCTGGGCAGCATTGCAGACAGGACCATCCAGGAGGCTGATCAGGATGGGGACAGTGCCATATCTTTCACAGAATTTGTTAAGGTCAGTCCATCACCTCTTGGTTTGAAAAAGTCTGAAAAAGTTTGAAAATTCTGTCACGTAGGAGGGAGGGAGAAAAACATTCCAATAAGAACTTGGGGCAGTATCCCTTCTTTTGACCGTCATAACCATAATTGGGTTTGGGGACGTTTTTTCCCCCCAGGTTTTGGAGAAGGTGGACGTAGAACAGAAAATGAGCATCCGATTTCTTCACTGAAGGACTGAGACCAGACTGTTGCCTGCTTTCTAGTATTTACGAACTGGAACTTGAGAGTCCTCCTGTCCACCAGCCCCACCTCCACCCCATCATTCCCCTTCTCCCAAAGTACTACTGCTGTTGCATGACAACCCCAAATATGTTCTGTCAACGTAAACTTGCCTTTGGTGTATAAACAGGGCATTACAGAATGGTACCCCAGTCTATTTCTGTTCAGTATCATTCACCAGTTATCTCCATTTCTAAATATCATCTCCCCTGGTTCGCTGCTGAAGGCCACATGTCCATCCCGTCTGAAACAGTGAGAGGCAATCCATGCCAAGAACCAACCAGCAAAGCTCTTTCACTGGATGTAGAAGACAGCCTTGCTGCCTTCCCTCCAGCCAGGCTTCGGCATGCTCCTTCGTCCTTTTTTTATATGTCCTTTCCTTCCTACTTCTCTGTCACTTAGTTCTTCAGTCTCCCTGCTCTTCATTAAGCTTCAGCCCCTCTCTTCTACTTGGCCCCCCAAGCTATGCCTGTTAAGCGTATTTCTGACTTGGCAGGATAGTGGGCGGGCTGGCGGTTTTTGTCTACCTTTATTCTTAAATGGGTCTCTGGGATGTTGCCTCTACAGGAGATTTTCCATAACCAACACTTCTCTCAAAAGAATGGTCATCTCTTGGTCCCCTGCACTCTGCTCTGTCATCAAAGGGCTGTTGGTTAGATGTTCTTGGTGAAAGGTGGCGGCCTTGGTGAGAGGTGTAGAGCCAAGGCTTCCACGTGGCTTGCCCAGGTCGCTCTACCTCTGGCCTCTGATTCTCAACTCACATAACTACGTAGCTACTCTTGTTAGTACAGTGTTGACTCTTCCGAAAAGAGCCATATGCCGGCAGGTTTGCTTAGTTTTCGGAAACCATCACCACCACAATGGCTGCCCTGACATTGTGCTTGGGGCCTTTCTCATGGCTTTTTGGTCAAGGAGCCCGGGCACTCTGAAAGCCTGGTGTATCCCCAAACTTATGCAGCATGGCTTATGCCTCAGTGTTACGTGCCCTAGAATGTGTTTCACGTCACATTTCCCAATTGGATGAGCAGTGTTAACGGAAGTGCCTAACTTATCCCAGTCTGAGAGATTTAAAGATTGTCCTCAGTGTCTTGAAGTTTTGCACAAAATTCTCAACGAATTTTACACTTGGCAAATGTTAGTGCTGGAAGCCATAGTCCACTCCTAGAAGAGGTCCCGAGCATTGAATGTATTATTATCATAAGCTGCCTGGTTACATTGACTTCCCAGCTCCTCTTGCAAACCACTACTCATCTCTTAGAAACAAGGAGTCTGGCACCAGTGGCACAAACTGAGGTGACACTTACAGGCCTTTGCATGAGCCAGAGCAACTTCTCTGCCTATACAGCTTAGTATAGACCTCAGTGAATCAGGCTGTTGTCCTCCTGTCTTTATGAGTCTCTTTGTCTATATATCTGCCCTTGGCTGATTTTCTCTGACTCCTTGCTTGCTCGCTTGGTTGTTTCCTTGCTTTGGAAGGCCTTGTTTCCTTGCTTTGGAATACTTTTGGCAGGGAATTGCTTAAAAACAAAAACAAGATGCTGCAAAGGGATTGGGAAGAGTGGGAAACAGGAGTGGCCAGGCCAGATGACTCAAGTATAAATGACTGAGGAATTCTGGATGAAGTATCAGTCTGACTTTGTGATCAAGTGATGTAATATAGGGAATGGATAAAAGGGAAGAATTTTCTGACACTCGTCTGTTAGAGAGGTACTTCAGAGGCTCCTTGACTTCCATATGTAAAGTTCCTAAGATATGGCTTTTTCCTCCTTTTGGCTGTATAGCAAACTGTTTTAATCCACGGTTGTGCCTTATTGTTCCATTAAAATTGTATTCTTTGATCCATCAATAAATACTTGTGGTTAAAACAAAATAACTTGGGTCAGTTTTGTCTTAAGTTTTTTTTTAAAGATTTTATTTATTTATTTGACAGAGACAGTGAGAGAGAGAACACAAGTAGGGGGAGTGGGAGAGAGAGAAGCAGGCTTCCCACGTAGCAGGGAGCCTGATGCAGGGCTCAGCCGATCCCGGAATCATGACCTGAGCCCAAGGCAGATGCTTAACGACTGAGCTACCCAGGCGCCCGTTGTCTGTTTTTTAAGAATTTTATAAAGCTCAGTCCCCTCCTTCAAGTTTGAAATCCCAAACCATGTTTCCCTTACTCAGGTTTATGTCTGGGCTGTCAAATGCATGTTTGCTCTGCTGCTGCCTGTACCTGTGATGTGGGGGTATTCATCTAGGGGCCAGCACTGAGTGCCCCTGGGCACAGGTTTCTTACCTTGGCCACTTCCCGCTCACTCCAGGTAGGATTCCATTTCTGTTCTTGACTCCCTGGCTTTTTAAATGTAGAAAAGGCCTAAAAATGGGGTATGTGTTTATTGCTCGTTATTAAGTCATCCACCCCCTCAAGCATGTGCAGCCTCAATGACTCATTATACCCACCTATCATTACATGGCTTTTCACATCTTCAAGACTCAGTGACCTGGGGAGTCTTGATCTCAGCTTGGGTCTTGATCTCAGGGTCATGAGTTTGAGCTCCACAGTGGGCTCCATGCTGTGTGTGGAGTCTACTTAAGGAAAAAAAAAAAAAAGACTCCATGACTACTTCATCTGTAAGGTGCAAATATCTCTCTTTAGGTTTAGGGGCATGCCACTGGACTCAAAGCAGTAATAATAGCTGGAATCAGCTATACAAATTCTAACGCGATACCCTCTTCTTTTCCCATCCATCTGCCTGAAAAGTCCATTCCAAATGACTTGCTATGGTGTTTAAGCTTTGTTTCACTTTGAGTCTGTTAGGATTCAGTGAAAGTGGCAACTAGATGAAGGACCAAGCAGTCCATTTTGGGAAAAACTGAATGTAACTGGCCATGGCCAAAGGAACAGCAGTCTTGTGACTAAAGTAGAGCATAATCAATACTGTAAAAATGTTATAAACATACTACAGCATTAAATACAATTTGAGGAAAATCCCCTTAACCAACTTGATTTCTCTTGTTCCTTTCTGGTCTATCCATGCATTACATATTTGAACATAAATGGAACATAACACAAGATTATATCAGCTTTAAAAAATTAATGTATTAGCAGAGAAAGTCAATTATCATATGGTTTCACTTATTTGTGGAACATAAGGAATAGCATGGAGGACATTAGGAGAAGGACGGGGAAAATGAAGGGGGGGAAATCAGAGGGGGAGACGAACCATGAGAGACTATGGACTCCGAGTAACAAACAGGGTTTTAGAGGTGAGGAGAGAGGGGGATGGGTTAGCCCGGTGATGGGTATTAAGGAGGGCACGTTCTGCAAGGAGCACTGGGTGTTATATGCAAACAATGAATCATGGAAGACTACATCAAAAACTAATGATGTAGGGCGCCTGGGTGGCTCAGTCGTTAAGCGTCTGCCTTCGACTCAGGTCATGGTCCCGGGGTCCTGGGATCGAGTCCCATATCGGGCTCCCTGCTCCGTGGGAAGCCTGCTTCTCCCTCTCCTACTCCCCCTGCTTGTGTTCCTGCTCTCACTGTGTTTCTCTCTGTCAAATAAATAAATAAAATCTTTAAAAAAAAAAAAAAACTAATGATGTACTGTATGGTGACTAACATAACATAATAAAAAAATAACAAAAATTAATGTATTCCCTATGTTACCTGTTCTTCCTAGCTTATATTAATGGTTACATTTTACAGACTTGATATAGTATTTAATTATTACCTTGTTTATTGTTTCCAATTTTATCTGTTCTAATGATACAATGAATACCTTTCTCCACATAGCTCTTTTCTTTGAAAAGATTTTACAGGAGTGGGATTACTAGGTCAAGGTTTGGACATGTACTTAAAGCTTTTGATATGTCTCCAAAGAAATGAATGCCAAACTGCCACAAGTAATTGAATTACTTTCTTTTACCTTCATTCTTCTTTTCAGAATAGTCTTTACTGTCATCTATTTTTTTCAAATTGCTTTTAGAATCATGTTATCAAATTCTGTTTTTAAAATACTAGAATATGGGGCACCTGGGTGGCTCAGTCGGTTAAGTAACCCACTCTTGATTTTGGCTCAGGTCATGATCTTAGGGTCGTGAGATCAAATCCTGTGTCATTCTCCACACTCAGTGGGGAGTCTGAGATTCTCTCTCTCCTAATCTCTCTATCCCTCCCCCACTCTCTCGTGCTCTCTCTCTAAAATAAATCTTTAAAAATAAAATACTAGAATAGATTGTGTTGATTAGGATTTAGAGCAAACATTCATTGCAGAGATGCCTCAGAGAGGACTATCTTTACAAACTGGGTTTCTTATACTATAAACCAGGTATTTATCCTGTTTCCCAAACACTGAGAGCAGAACTGCTTGGAAGGAAGTCATTACTGGACTGAAATTCCCTAAATTCACATTTTTAAAAAAAAGATTTTATTTATTTATTCATGAAAGACGAGAGAGAGGGAGAGGCAGAGGGAGAAACAGGCTCCCAACGAGCAGGGATCCCTATGTGGGACTCGATCCCAGCACCCTGGGGTCACGACCTGAGCCGAAGGCAGACACTTAACCATCTGAGCCACCCAGGGGCCCCTAAATTCACATTTGACTGAGCTTTGAGTCAACAAACGATTCAAACTAAAGATGGCTGGTATTTTCTAATACAGATCTGTGATCTGTTTAACATCTAGCTTAGTAGAAACTTCAGTTTAGAGATTCTTTTCCTCTACACCAAGGAGTGATGGGAGATTTACCTGTAAGTTTGTGAGGTACTGCAGGCAGTTTCTTCCCAGCTCTGGGATGGAGCAGACTGCAATGAGGAGCCTCATGTCTTTTAAGATGGAGTAAGCAACTAAGCTGACATCTTAACCCAAGGTAGAAGCTGATCAAAGATTTGGTCTTGAGATGCCAAGACTCAGTTTTCTTCTCTATTCTCTTCAGTCTTCTAAGCACTAGATTCTGACCTCTTCTCAAAACTAGAAAGACTTTGGTGACATGGTCTTGACACTTCCCACCACCCTTTGCAGTCTTAAATTATTTAAGAACTGAACCAGGTAGGTGAATTGTTATATCCTATACCTGAATGTGGTTGCAGAAATAAGAATTAATCAAATAAGTTCTCTTGGCTGCTATAATAGATATCAAGCACCATTAAACAGATTTTTAGTGTTTTATTCTGAAAATCTTACTCCCTAAAAAACACACACAATTACTTTTTTTTTTTAAGATTTTATTTTTAAGTAATCTCTACACCCAACATGGGGCTTGAACCCAAAACCCCCCGAGATCAAGAGTTACATGCTCTACCAATGAGCCAGCCAGGACAGCCTCTTCAGAAACAGGTTTTATTTTGCGTGTGTGTGTGTGTGTTTTAAGGTGGGGGTAGGGGTAGAGGGGGAGGGAGAGAATCTTAAGCCAGACCCCACACCCAGTGTGGAGCCCAGTGTGGGATGCAATATCACAATGGTGAGATCATGACCTGAGTTGAAATCAAGAGTCAGACACTTAACCAACTGAACCACCCAGGCACCCCAGAATTTTTTTTTAATTAAATTGATTTTTTTAAAAAGTTTTAAGTAATCTCTCTCTCCAATGTGGGGCTTGAACTCACAACCCCAAGATCCAAGAATCTCATACTCCCATCAACTGAGCCAGCCAGGCACTCCTAAGGAAGAATTTCTTATTATTCAAATGAGGAACAGGATATTGCCAAAACTAGTGCATTCCCTAGCCCTTAGTTGCTAGAATTGCTTAAGCGAAATCTTGAATGACCATTTTTGTCAGGAATCTTGCAGAATTCCCAAATTACAACAGAGGTTTACCTAGATGATCTAGAATTGCTGCCTATTGGTTCATAACATAATAACTAGGTTCTCCCTGTATATATAACACTATTTTACAAAAATACTTTTAGGGGCGCCTGGGTGGCTCAATCGTTAAGCGTCTGCCTTTGGCTCAGGTCAAGGCCCCAGGGTCCTGGGATCGAGCCCCACATTGGGCTCCCTGCTCAGCAGGAAGCCTGTTTTTCCCTCTCCCGCTCCCCCTGCTTGTGTTCCCTCTCTTGCAGTGTCTCTGTCAAATAAATAAAATCTTAAAAATGTATATTTTTATTGTGGGGGGCGCCTGGGTGGCTCAGTCAGTTCAGCGTCTGTTTTCGGCTCAGGTCATGATCTCAGGGTCCTGGGATCGAGCCCCACGTCTGCTCAGCGGGAGCCTGCTTCTCCCTCTCCTTCTGCCTGTTGCTCCCCCTGCTTGTGTGCTCGCTCTCTCTCTCTGTCAAACAAGCAAATAAATAAAATCTTTAAAAAATATTTTTTTATTTTTTGTTTTTGTGTGTGCATGTATTTGTTTTGTATTTGTTTTTGTTTTTAGGAACACACAGGTACATCTGCAAACTTTTTTAACATGAAGGGCATGATTGTTAAGGAGGAGGAAATAAATGAGAGATAAATGAGAAACAGTCTGTATTATCCCAGTTGACACTGTTTTATGGTTTTGTTTTTGGTTCTTTCCTAGTTGCCTGTGCCCTAGGAAGAAAAACATCTATAATGGGAAGTTATTTTTAGCTAGTGTTGGACTGATCTATCAGAATGTATGGCTGGAGCTGAGTCCTAGAGATAGAGCCTCTGCTATGCTAGGCAGTAAACCCTTCAGTTGCTGGATAGGGGATAAGTATGGGCGGGGGGGTCCTGAGTATAAGAGGAGGCAGAGAAGGGAACCTTGGGTCTGGGGAAATGGGAAATGCGAAGTGTGTAAGTATTTTAATATTTTAATAACTGAACTAAATATCAGTTGACCCTGCCAATATCCTGGATTGAAGACACTCTCCTTTTCCCATTGAATTATCTTGGCATCTTGGTCAAAAATTGGTCCTAAATGTAAGGGTTTGTTTCTGGACTCTCAATTCTGTTTTGCTGATTCTATATGCCTATCCTCGTGAATACTACACTGTCTCAATTACTGTAGCTTTGTAGTCAGTTATGAATCGGGTAGTGTAATTCAGACTTTTTTTCCCCAAAATTGGCTTAGCTATTCTGTGTCCTTTGTATTTCCTTATACATTTCAGGATCGGCTTGTCAATTTCTACCACATATGTACTAGGATTTTGTTAGGCATTGCATTGACTCTAATCAATTTGAGAATTGCCATCTTAATATTGAGTCTAACAAACCATGAACATGGAAAGTCTCTACTTTAGATCTTCATTTCTCTCAGTATGTTTTATATTTTTGGTGTATAAATCTTGGATTTGTTTTATTAAACTTTTTCCTAAGTATTTTATTCTTTTTGATGCTACTATGAATGCAGTTGTTAATTTCATTTTTTATATTAGTGTAGAGAAATAGTTGATTTTTGTATACTTATCTTGTATTCTGCAGCCTCACTAAACATAAAAATTCCAGTACTTTTGTTTTTGCTCTGTGCGTGCTCCTTACGATTTTCAACAGAGGATCGCGTCACCTGCAAATAAAGGCAGTTTTGTTTCTTCCAATCTGGATGCCTTTTGTTTGCCTTTTTGCACTGACTACACCCTCCAGGACAATGTTGAATAGAGGTGAAGAGAGCCTGTGTCCTTGCTTGGTTTCTGATCTTAAAGGGAAAGTATGAAGGCTCACCATTAAGTATGATTTTTTTTTTTTAAGTAGGTTCCATGCCCAAAGTGGGACTTGAATCACGACCCTGAGATAAAGAGTAGTATGTATGCTCTTCTGACTGAGCAAGGCAGGCTCCCCCATTTTAAGTGAAGGTTTTCCCTTAGTTGCCCTTTATCATTAGCTTCTGTAAAAATAAAACTCCTTAGCTTCATCCGAGGACTTTGGGAATTGGATCTCAGGGAGGTGCAGCATTAGGAATCCATATTCCTAGGAAGCAGCCCATTTGAGAGCCTTACTGGTGTTTGAGGACCTACATCTCATACCTGGGAGCCACCATTGGCACCGTGTAATGGCAACTTCTAATTACTCTACTTGCCTCTCCTGGAACAATCCCTTTATTTATTTTTTTTTAAAAGATTTTATTTATTTGACAGATAGAGCCAGAGAGCACAAGTGGAGAGAACGGCAGAGGGAGAGGGAGAAGCAGGCTCCCCACTTGAGCAGGGAGCCTGATGCGGGGCTCGATTCCAGGATCCCGGGATCATGACCCGAGCCGAAGGCAGACGCTTAACCAACTGAGCCACCCAGGCTTCCTGGTTTTTAGTTTCTTCATCTGTAATATGACCCAGTTGGATTAGGTAAGCTCTGTGATCCCTTCCAACTCTGAATATGTGAGCATACACTGTTTGAAAATACTCTGGCATTTCTTTTTTTTTTTTTTTTTTTAAGATTTTATTTATTTATTCATGAGAGACAGAGAGAGAGAGCGAAAGCAGGAACACAAGCAGGGGGAGTGGGAGAGGGAGAAGCAGGCTCCCAAGGAGCAGGGAGCCCGATGTGGGACTCGATCCCAGGACCCTGAGATCATGACCTGAGCCGAAGGCAGACGCTTAACCATCTGAGCCACCCAGGCGCCCCTGAAACAATCCCTTTAGACAGGATCCCAAGAGCCCTACAGCTGAGTGTAGGAAGCAACAAAATTGTCAGTTATAACGGTCTGACATTTTCCAGAAGAATCCTTAAACGAAAGAAACGAATTTGCTCTCCTGTATTGACCAGAGCTGGAAACGGCGGTCTGACGTTTGGGCCCCTTACGAATGGAAACGAGTCAGAGAGAATGAGATACAAATTGGAGCTATTAAATTGTCTGCCTAGGTGTGGTATTGTCCGGGGTTAAAAGCTCCCGGTCCGAGAATGAAATTATCAGCAGTATAGTTGAACCTAACGGTGTCTTATAAAACTGTCATGCGGCCTAGCCAGACTACCTTTCCACGAAGTGACACAGGTTCTACGGGAAATAATTTTACATTCCTAACAAGTGAATTACAAAAACGTTTTCCCCCCGTTACCTCAACCCTGGGACCCAATCCCACAAAAAAAAGATCGAAAAGAGTGGGGTCAGCACTATTGACGGACGTACATTCCGACCAGCCGACAGCGGGAAGACAATGCGCTTGCGCAAGTCGTTAACCAGTCAGGACGCCGCGGCAGAAGCGGAGGCGGGGCTTGTGGAAACGGCCGCCGCAGGGTTGGCGGACTTGGGAAGGAGCGAAGATGGCGGAGTGAGGCGTGCGGGTGGGAGCCGGCCGTTGGGCCGGGGGCGGGAAGGCCCCCGGAGTGTCCAGTGCTTCTCCTGGTCGGTGCGAGGTAAGCCGAGAAGGCGGGCGACGGGGAACTAGCAGGAGGTGGCGCGGCCCAGCCCGGCCGGGGAACGGGAGCGCGCGGAGCCCTGCCTGCGGCGGGCGCGGGCCTCGGCCTGGCGCGGGTTTCCTTTCGAGCAGCCTCGGGCGGCCGTACAAACCTTGCGGGGTGTGTCGCACCAACGCTTCGTCTTCTACCCACCTCTGTCCTTCTCAGTGCCTTTTTTGGCTGCCTTTGTGCTTTCGGCTTGTTCCCCGGTGATTGCACCCACGCGGGTGTGTATCTGCCAGCCGCTGCGTCGTCCAGCGGTTTATTTTTTAAAGAATACCTTTATTTTATTGATTTATTTATATTCCTCACCTCACGGCTTCGTGTTCGCTGTTTTGCCTGAGTCTCCGGTATCAATCGAGGCCTATTGGGGCCCTGAGTAATTTGTGTCCCTGGTCCGTTGACCTTGAGATTTGGTTTAATAGGTTCTCCCCCCGGGATTTTAATTTGTATCATTCACGTTCTCTTGCTACCTATTCATTCATTTCCCCCTCCCACCCCTCAAACTTTTAAGATCCGAGTAAGCATCTTTGTCCTTGTGTGACTTGGTAATTGCTTAATGGTGCTTTAATTTCGACTGACTGTAGGTCCCGGTAGAATTCACCGTTGTTGTTTTCCAGAATTAAAAGAGCCAGTGTACAATTTTTATTTATCATTTATAGAGATAGTGAGAAAGAGTTTGGGGAAATATTATTAGAACGTAATTTGTATAATGTGGTGGGGTTGCCAAGTATAATACTGTCAAGTCATTTGTATTCGGTTCTTGTATATTGGGTTTCTTTTTATAAATTGGATTTTTATAACCCCTGATTCGGTGTTTCAGTTAAATTCTTGGAAAGTTTCCTGTTACTAGGTTTCTGAATTAGTGAAGCCTATTTAGAATTGGCATGTTAGTTGGGTGCAGTTCCACTGATATGTCATAATAGGAATGGATATTTCTGGTATGCTCTTTGCTGGTCCTTGATTTAGCAAAGCTGGAAATACGCATAAAGAATAGCTGCCTTATAAATAAGACCTTTCTCTTTTGTCAGGAGTATTTTTTTCAGTTTCATCTAGAAGAAGAAACAAGATATGTAGGGCAGAGGAAAGGAACAGAGTATTATTCCTACCTTACAACAGAGGGGTGTGGTCATCTATATTAAAGCAAAGGTCTTTTGTGAGAAGAGGACCACAGCATCATCAGGTTCTTAGTGGGAAGAAAGTACCATAAAAACTTGAGAACCACTTATTCAAGAGTTTTGATATCTTTATAAAATTAGTGCCAGTGCAGGTAGAGAGTAACTTCTTTCTGACTATTCCTTTTGAATAGTTTTTGATAATGATTTTTTTTAAAGATTATATTAGAGAGGGAGAGAGCCAGAGAGATCGCAGGTGGGGGCAGGGGCAGAGGGAAAGAATCTTCCAAGCAGAGACACACACACACACACACCTACCTCTGACTGAGGTTGGAGCCCTACCTGGGGCTAGATCCCAAGACCCATGAGATCATGACCTGAGTGGAAACCAAGAGTTGGACACTTAAATGACAGAGCCATCCAGGTGCCCCATCGTGATGTTTTTAAAAATAGCTTGGTTCATTTGAATAGTTCTGCACAAAGAAGCATATAGCACAAGTGAGGGCTGTATCCTTACTATAATGTTGTTTTTATTTTTCCTTATTACAGGAAGAACATTTTCTTTGGCTTCCAGGTGCTTTTATATTCATCTTGAGAAGAAAGCAAAAATCAGAACTCAGGATTTGGCAAGTGAGTAATAGTCGCTAATGCTTCCAGATACTGTTTAAGCAGCTTGAAAAATAGCTAGATAGAAGTAGAACAATAAGCTTCAACAGAAAATGAACACCAAAAATGACTAGAAATTTTTAAGATTTTATTTATTTGAGAGAGAGAGAGAGCAAGCATGAGTAGGGGGCAAAGGGAGAGGGAGAAGAAGGCTCTCTGCTGAGCAGGGAGCCCAACGTGGGACTAGATCCCAGGACCCTAGGGTCATGACCTGAGCCAAAGGCAGATGCTTAACCGACTGAGCCACCCAGGCGCCCCATTGACTAGAAATTACTTACATTTAAGCTAAATCTTGTATTTTCAACAAAAGCAGTGTATCAAGTATAAAAAAGAAAAACTTGATCATTTGCCCAAACCAGTAATTTTTATTGGATAAAGAAGAAAGATACAGCTTTAATTAGATTGAAGATCAAATGATAAAATATAAGTGCTACTAGGCAAATTTTAGGATATATTCACTTGTTTTAATTATAGATAAATACTGATATTTTAATCTTTAATTTCTTTTGTTGTTTTTTGTTTGTTTGTTTTAAGATTTTATTTATTTGCGAGAGAGAGAATGAGAGAGAGCATGAGAGGGGGGAGGGTCAGAGGGAAAAGCAGACTCCCTGCCGAGCAGGGAGCCCGATGGCGGGACTCCATCCTGGGACTCCAGGATCATGACCTGAGCCGAAGGCAGTCGCATAACCAACTGAGCCACCCAGGCGCCCTAATCTTTAATTTCTAAAGCTTTTCACTACACCATTAATATTTCTAGGTATGAGTCTAGCCATAGTGTTGCTATCTTCTGAATTTACCACAGATGTAAGTATGTTCTATTGCTCAAAGAACAAAAAGTGATATGTGCTTTAATAATTGACAACTTTATCTGTAAAACAGGGTTTCCTAGGGCTGCTGTAACAAACTAGGTGACTTAGAACAACAGAAATATATTGTCTCACAGCTTTGGAGATCAAACATCCAAAATCAACCTTGAAGGTACTAAGGAAGGATGTGTTTCAGGCCTTTCTTCTAACTTTTGGTAGTTCCTTGGCTCGTGGCAGCATGACTCCAGTCTTCACATGGCATTCTCCCTGTGTCTGTGTCCTAAGTTCTATGGGGACACCAGTCATGTTAGATTAGGGGCCCACCCTACTCCAGTATGACCTCATTTTAACTAATTATATCTGCAATGACTGTATTGACTATTTTCAAATAAGGTCACATTTTGAGGTACTAGGGAGTAGACTTCCAATTTATGAATTTGGGGAGGACACAGTTCAACTCATAACATCTACTTAGTCATATACATTGATTGTATTACATGGAAATCATTCAATTACAGCTGCCTTAAGGATTAAAATATTGTATACCACTGATAAAGGTACTTAAGAATAGTGAAGGGGCGCCTGGGTGGCTCAGTCGTTAAGCGTCTGCCTTCGGCTCAGGTCATGATCTCAGGGTCCTGGGATCGAGCCCCGCATCAGGCTCCCTGCTCCGCGGGAAGCCTGCTTCTCCCTCTCCCACTCCCCCTGCTTGTGTTCCCTCTCTCGCTGTGTCTCTCTCTGTCAAATAAATAAAATCTTTAAAAAAAAAAAAAAGAATCGTGAAAATCATAGAGACAGAAAGTAGGATGGTGGTTGCCAGGGGCTTCAGGAAGGGAAAATTGGGAGTTATTTAATGGGGGCAGAGTTTCAGTTTTGTAAATGAAAAAAGTTCTGGAGATGGAAGGTGGTGATGCTTGCACAACAATATGAATGTACTTAATACCACTGAACCGAACACTTAAAAAGGGTGAAGATGATAAATTTTATATTATGTGTATTTTACCACAATAAAAACAAATTTTAAAAAAAGGTAAGTAAAAAAATCCCAGCTATACAGACAGTCCCTGACTTAATGATTGTTCGCCTGAACGATTTTCTGCCTTTTTGATGGTGTGATAGCAGTACACATTCAGTAGAAACCATACTGTGGTTTTTAATTTTTTTTTTTTTTTTAAGATTTTATTTATTTATTTGACGGAGAGACACAGCAAGAGAGGGAACACAAGCAGGGAGACTGGGAGAGGGAGAAGCAGGCTCCCCACGGAGCAGGGAGCCCAGTGTGGGGCTCAAAACCAGGACCCTGCATGACCTGAGCCAAAGGCAGACGCTTAAGGACTGAGCCACCCAGGCGCCCCCAGTTTTTAAATTTTGATCTTTTCCCTGGATAGTAATATGTGGTGTGATGCTTTTATGGTGCTGGACACTGGCAGCAAAGCACAGCTGTAAATCAGCCACGTGATCCACAAGGGTAAACACAACTGTTTTTCATTTTCAGTACAGTATTCAATAAATTATATGAGGTATGAGGTATTCAATAATTTATTATAAAATAGGCTTTGGTTAGATGATTTTGCTCAACTGTAGGCTAATATAAGTGTTCTAAACATTTAAGGTAGGCTAGGCTAAGCTATGAGGTTTGGTAAGTTAGGTGTATTAAATGCATTTTTGACTTAGGATATTTTCAGCTTAGGTTGGGTTTATCAGATCATAAGGAAGATCTGTATTACAATGTACAAAAGGAAAGGAATAGGGCGCCTGGATGGCTCAGTTGGTTAAGCGATTGCCTTTGGCTCAGGTCATGATCCTGGAGTTCCTGGATCGAGTCCCGCAGTCTGTTTCTCCCTCTGACCCTCCCCCCTCTCTCTCATGCTCTCTCTCTCAAATAAATAAATAAAATCTTAAAAAAAAAAAAAGGAAAGGAATAAAAGAAAAAGAAAAGGAATAAAAACGGCTGGGACAAATTTAGGTGATAGAGTCTTTATCATATGCTTTTAGAACAGAGGCTTTGTTGCTTGAATTTAGAACCTTAATTAAATCCAGGTAGATAGAGGGCAGACACCTGGGTGGTGCAGTTGGTTAAGTGTCCAACTCTTGGTTTCAGTTTTGGCTCAGGTCCTGATCTCAGGTCCTGAGATTGAACCCCACTTTGGGTACTGTGCTAATTGGGATTCTCCCTCTCCCCCCTGTTTGTGCGTGCTGTGTGCACACACACACACACACTCTCTCTCAAATAAATAAATCTTTAAAAAAAAAGAAATAAATCCAGGTAGATAGTAATAGAAACTTGACATTGGTATAGCCCAATATTAGTAACATCTAAATATCTATCTGCAGGAAATTGATGTAAATAAATGTAGGTGCTTCTGTACTTAAAGGGTAGCTTTGGGGCACCTGGGTGGCTCAGTCGGTTAAGATCTGCCTTCGGCTCAGGTCATGATCCCGGGGTCCTGGGATTGAGCCTCACGTTGAGCTCCCTGCTCAGTGGGGAGTCTGCTTCTCCCTCTTGCTCTGCCCCTCCCCCACTCATACTTTCTCACGTGCTCTCTCTCAAATAAATAAAATCTTTAAAAAAAAAAGGTAGCTTTAATTCTGATATGGAATGATCACTAATATACATTAAAGGGAAAAGCAAGGTGCAGAACATGGTGTATAGTATACTTTCATTTGTGGGGAGAAAATAAATCTACTTACACAGATGTTATGTAGCCATAGGATATCTAAAAGGATATGGAATTGGGTGATGGGCATTAAGGAGGGCAGATGATGTGATGAGCATTGGATGTTATAAGCAACTGATGAATCACTGAACTCTACATCTGAAATGTTACGATGTACATATGTACATCTGTTAATGATGTACTATATGTTGGCTAACTTAATTTAAATAAAAATAGATAAATAAATGGATATGGAAGAAACATTGTATATCCTATTGTACCTTTTCCTGTTAGTGCTTTTGTTACCTATTCAAGTAAATAATTTAAAATTTTCAAAGAAAGGAAGCACTCAATAATGTTGAATGACTGAGAAGTTAAATTTTTGCTCAGGCAGTGATTTTACATTAGTAGAGCCTATCCATATCTGGGGGCAGAAACTGTCCATTAGACCCAGCACTATTTTTTTTTTCTTTCAAGATTTTGTTTATTTATTTGAGAGAGAGCATGAGCGGTGGGGAGGGGCAGAGGGAGAGGAAGAAGCAGGCTCCCCACTAAGCAGGGAGCCCCACATGGGACTCGATCCCCAGGACCCTGGGATCACGACCCGAGCCACAGGCAGCCACTTAACTGACTGAGTCACCCAGGTGCCCTGACCCAGCACTATTTTAATAAGACACTTAAAAACTTAACTGGAATGATAAGTATAGCCATTGTGTTTTGTAAAATGCGTTCTGAATTTACATAGCAAAGTAAGAAAGGAGATTTCTTTTTTTTTTTTTTTTTTTGGATGTTGAAACCCCGGAGCAAACCGAATTTTTATTATTTTTATTTTATTTTTTAAAGTTTTTATTTATTTATTTGACAGAGAGAGAGAGAGAGGGAACACAAGCAGGGGGAGTGGGAGAGGGAGAAGCAGGCTTCCCACTGAGCAGGGAGCCTGATGCTGATCTCAATTCCAGGACCGTGGGATCATGACCAGAGTTGAAGGCAGACATTTAACGACTGAGCCACCCAGGTGCCCCTGAATTTTTATTTTTTAAGAAAGGAGTAATTAACTCCCATGATATATCATTCTTTCTGTCCTTCGAGGAAGCAAAGTGTATTACTTATTCAATGATGCATAACAGATTATCCAAAATTTAGTGGATTAAAACAACAGTAAACATGTATTATCTCGTACAGTTTATGTGGGTCAGGAGTTACAGAGCAGTTTAACACTGGGGCTTTCTGGCTTGGATTCTCTTCTAAGGTTGCAGTCAAGATTGGCTGGGGTGGCAGTTATCTAATTCCATGGTGGCTCTTTCACGTGGCTGATAAATTCATGCTGGTGGTGGAAAGCCTTTGTTCCTTCCAGTGTCGGCCTCTTCCAAGGCTGCTTGAATGTCTTCATGTACAACATCTGGCTTCTCCCAGAATAAGCAGTCCAAGAGAACAGTGCAGAAGTCACAGCTCCATGTATGTCTCAGAAGTCACTCATCATCACTTTCTCCTCATTCACTTGGTCACTCTTTTGAGACCAACTAGTGTACTGCAATATAGTCCTGACACTAACCATCCAGAGTTAATGCAGATCCCGCAAGTCAGAGGCCCTGTTCCCAACAAGACTGCCCTCACTTTAATCTTTGTGGGTTTTGTGGTGGTGGTGGTGGTGGTGGTGGTTTTTTGGTTTTTTTTTTAAGTAGGCTCCATGCCCAGCATAATGCTTGAACTCATGACCCTGAGATTAAGAGTCGCATGCTGGGGCACCTGGGTGGCTCAGTTGGTTAAGCGACTGCCTTCGGCTCAGGTCATGATCCTGGAGTCCTGGGATCGAGTCCCGCATCGGGCTCCCTGCTTGGCGGGGAGTCTGCTTCTCCCTCTGACCCTCCTCCCTCTCATGCTCTCTCTCTCATTCTCTCTCTCTCAAATAAATAAATAAAATCTTAAAAAAAAAAAAAAAAGTCGCATGCTGTATGTACTGAGCCAGCCAGGTACCCCAAGATTGCCCTCACTTTAAAAGGCAGCCACACTTAGGAGGATTCCCAGGCAACCTGCAGTTCTGATCAATTGGCTGCAAATTCAGGGATTCTCACAACCCTGTCAGAACCGAATTTTGGTTTCGTTGGTTTTCTCTGTTTTTCTATTCCCTCTTTTATTTATCTCTGCTCTGATATTTATTTTTTCTTTCGTTCTTGCTAGCTTTGGGTTTAGTTTATTCTTTCTCTAGTTCCTTAAGGTGTAAAGTTAGGTTGCTGATTTGAGTTTTGTTTTTTTTTTTTAAGATTTTATTTATTTATTTGACAGAGAGAGATACAGCGAGAGAGGGAACACAAGCAGGGGGAGCGGAAAGGGGAGAAGCAGGCTTCCCGCGGAGCAGGGAGCCCGATGTGGGGCTCGATCCCAGGACCCTGGGATCATGACCTGAGCTGAAGGCAGACGCTTAATGACTGAGCCACCCAGGCGCCCCATGAGATCTTTCTTTTTTAATGTAAGCATTTAGATCTATAAATTTCCCTCTTAGCACTGCTTTACTGCATCCCATAATTTTTGGTTTGTTGTGTTATTGTTTTCGTTTATCTCAAGGTATTTCCTAATTTCCCTTGTCATTTTTTCTTTGACCCATTAATTATTTAGGACTCCGTTGTGTAATTTCTTCTGGCTCATTTACTGTAAATTCCAAGGATTTAGAGTTTCCCTCCCAGGACAAAGGCCAAATTCTTTATCATACCCTGATTCATTGTTAGAGGAGACTGTAGAAGGGTGTGAATACCGGGAGGCAACAATAACTGGGGCCCATCTTAGAAGCTGACTACACCCAGAGTCATTTGAGGCAGGTCTGGCTAGCCCAAGTACTACATTAAAAATTCTGATTTCCCTTTCTGTCCTCCCAGGAAGTCAGATTTTCTAATACAAAGTTACTTTATTTGTATAATCAATAGCACTAAACAAGTGACCTCAAAGACCTAGAAGTGCCTAGTAAGTCATCAACTTTATAGGGATGTATTTGAAGATTTTGTAGATCAGTGTGTATAGTTTTGGTTTCCTCACTTAACTCTAGAACCTATTTACATGTTAACTAATGTTGGCTAAATGTATTTAACAGCCCTGCTCTTCATTCATTCAGCAAATTTTTATCAAGTGGTTACCTGGGTCACATGCTAGTCTGGGTGTTTGGGATTCATTGGTAAACAAAACAGTTTCCTTCCTGATGGAGCTTACATGTTATGTATTAAATATTTTATTTTTAAGTAATCTCTACACCTAGTGTGGGGCTCAAACTTACAACCTTGAGATCAAGAGTTGCATGCTCCACTGACCATGTCAGACAGGCACCCCTGGAGCTTATTATTTTATTTTATTTATTTTCATTTTTTTTTAAGATTTTATTTACTTATTTGACAGAGAAAGAGAGGGAACACAAGCAGGGGGAGCTAGAGAAGGAGAAGCAGACTCCCCGCTGAGCAGGGAGCCCAATGCAGGGCTCGACATGACCTGAGCCGAAGGCAGACGCTTAACGATTGAGCCACCCAGGCACCCCTGGAGCTTACATTTTAGACAGGACAGTAAATGAAGAAACATAATAAATACCTTATGAAGCAACTTAGATAGTGTTACAGGCTATGGATAAAAGGAAAAGTAGATAGGGTAAAGGGGAATGGTAGAAGTGTGTCTGTGGATGGGATGGAGGGATAGTATAATCTTAAACTGGCTCAAAGTAGGCCTCATTGAGAAAATGACATTTAAGTAAAGACGAGGTGAGAGGACTAGCTATGTGGATACCTGGGGAAGGGTCCTCTCACAAAGGGAACAGCCAGTACAAAGGCTATAAAGTTGGAGTATGCCTGACATTCCAGGAAGAGCAAGGAGTCCAGTGTGGTTGGAGCACATGATGGAGGAGGAGATAGAAATAGAGTTGGGGGGCACCTGGGTGGCTCAGTCATTAAGTGTCTGCTTTTGGCTCAGGTCATGGTCCCAGGGTCCTGGGATGGAGCTCTGCGTCGGGCTCCCTGCTCTGTGGGAAGCCTGCTTCTCCCTCTCCCACTCCCCCTGCTTGTGTTTCCTCTCTCGCTGTGTCTCTCTATGTCAAATAAATAAATAAAATCTTAAAAAAAAGAAGAAGAAAAAGAAATAGAGTTGGGGTCAGAAAGGATATGGTGGAAGGTGGTGTAGACCTTAGGGGGAATTGTAGGTCATGGTCAGAACTATGGCTTTCATACTAAGCTACTACTACTCATTCACTTTTCAGTAGGTCCTACAGTTTGTGATCCATATTTGTGTTTAGAGTGAATAAAATGAATGGTGACTGAGTGAATGTGAAATTGGGTATTATGGGTTTTTTGTTTGTTTTTTAAAGATTTTATTTATTTATTTGAGAGAGAGAGGGGGGATGAGCAGGGGAAGTGGAAGAGGGAGAGGGAGAAGGAGGGAGCCTGATGCGGGACTCGATCCCAGGACCCTGAGATCATGAGCTGAGCCAAAGGCAGATGCTTAACCAACTGAGTCATCCAGGAGCCTGAAATTGGGTCTTTTGAAGAGAGAACAGGCTTATGATATTCTAGCGTTATTGCCTGATATAAAGATATAGATGGGGGGGAGGTGGAGTTTATCTATGATGAATGTATGTATTTTTATTAGTAAGTATTCCTGAAGGCATTTGTTTATAAGACAGTCTAGATAGGTTCCCTGTTAGGAAAAGGTGCTCATCTTTGATGCTTATTTGGTTTACATAGAATTCTTTTTTTTTTTTTTTTTTTTTTTTAAAGATTTTATTTATTTGAGAGAGAGAATGAAAGAGAGAGCACATGAGAGGGGGGACAGTCAGAGGGAGAAGCAGACTCCCTGCCGAGCAGGGAGCCCGATGCGGGACTCCAGGATCATGACCTGAGCCGAAGGCAGTTGCTTAACCGACTGAGCCACCCAGGCGCCCTACGTAGAATTCTTTTAGCATATTTCCTCCTGGAAGGAACTAGCTTGTATCTTCTTTCCCCCTCAACATTACTACCAGTTATCTTGCCATTAGAATTGAACTGCAGGTGGTGCTTAGGTGGCTCAGTCAGTTAAGCGTCTGCCTTCATCTCAGGTCATGATCCCAGGGTCCTAGGGTCTAGTCTCAGCAAGGAGCCTGCTTTTCCCTTTCCCTCTGCTGCTCCTCCCTGCTTATGCTCTCTTGCTCTCTCTGTCTCTCTCTCAAATAAAATCCTAAAAAATAATAATAATAATTGAACTACAGAACAGTCTAATGGCTGGTGCAAGCTTTGAATTGGCCTGAGTAAGCTTATATAATGAAACAGCTCTGTTGCCCATGGTGTTCTAAAGGCCCTTCTGTGGATATTCTCTATTTTTTTACTCTTACTTCTGCTGCTTCTGCAACAAATGCAGATTCTATAATTCTCTTCCTCCTGATTTGATTCTGAATTAATTTACATTTGCCTTTAATTCCAGTATAGTTAACATGCAGTGTTATATTAGTTTCAGATCTACAATACAGTGATTCAGCAATTCCATACCTCACCCAGTGCTCATCACAGCAGATGTCCTCCTTAATCCCCATCACCTATTTCACCCATCCTGCCACCCACCTCCCCTCTGGTAAGCATCATTTTGTTCTCTGTAGTTAATAATCTGTTTCTTGGGGCCCCTGGGTGGCTCAGTCGTTAAGCGTCTGCCTTTGGCTCAGGTCATG
This sequence comes from Mirounga angustirostris, assembly GCF_029215605.1. Taxonomy (NCBI): domain Eukaryota; kingdom Metazoa; phylum Chordata; class Mammalia; order Carnivora; family Phocidae; genus Mirounga; species Mirounga angustirostris. The sequence continues at coordinate 62,082,781 of NW_026991717.1, read as the reverse complement.
ATCTCGGGGTCCTGGGATCGAACCTCACATCGGGCTTCCTGCTCCACGGGAAGCCTGCTTCTCCCTCTCCTACTCCCCCTGCTTGTGTTCCTTCTCTTGCTGTCTGTCGAATAAATAAATAAAATCTTAAAAAATAGAATCTGTTTCTTGGTTTCTTTCTTTTTCCTTTGCTCATTTGTTTTGTTTAAATTCCACATATGAGTGAAATAATAAGGTATTTCTCTTTCTCTGATTTATTTCACTTAGCATTGTACTCTTTCGCTCCATCCATGTTGCAGATGGCAAGATTTCATTCTTTTTGGCTTGTTCAGCTTTTTGGCCTTTCAACTTTCATTCATCTTATAGCCGAATAATACTCCATTGTGTATGTGTATATACCACATCTTCTTTATCCATTCACCTATCAGTGAACACTTAAGCTGCTTCCTAATTTGGCTATTGTATGTAACGTTGTTATAAACATAGGGGTGCATGTGTCCCTTTGAATTAGTGTGTTTGTATTTTTTTTTTTTTTTGTAGATATCCAGTAGTGCAATTACTGGATTGTAGGGTAGTTTCATTTTTAACTTTTTTTTTTTTAAGATTTTATTTATTTATTTGACAGAGAGAGATACAGCGAGAGAGGGAACACAAGCAGGGGGAGTGGGAGAGGGAGAAGCAGGCTTCCCGCCAAGCAGGGAGCTCCACGTGGGACTTGATCCCAGGACCCCGGGATCATGACCTGAGCCGAAGGCAGATGCTTAACGACTGAGCCAATCAGGCACCCCTCATTTTTAACTTTTGAGGAACCTTCATACTGTTTTGCACAGTGGCTGCACCCATTCGCATTCCTACCAATAGTGCAAGAGGGTTCCTTTTTCTCCACATCTGCACCAACACTTGTTTTTTATTTTAGCCATTCTGGCAGGTGTGAGGTGATACCTCATTGTAGTTTTGATTTGCATTTCCCTGATGATGAGTGATGTTGAGCATCTTTTCATGTGTCTTTTGGCCATCTGTATGTCGTCTTTGGTGAAATGTCTGTTCATGTCTTCTGCCCATTTTTTAATTGGATTTTGGGGGTTTTTGGTGTTGAATTGCATCAGTTCTTTATATATTTTGGATACTAACCCTTTATTGGGTATGTCATTTGTAAATATATTCTCCCATTCAGTAGGTTGCCTTTTAGTTTTGTTGATTGTTTCCTTCACTGTACAGAAGCTTTTTATATGGATGTAGTCCCAATAATTTATTTTTGCTTTTATTTCCCTTGCTGTAGGAGACCTATCTAGAAAAATGTTACTGTGGCTGATGTCAGAGACACTACTGCCTGTGATCTCTTCTAGGATTTTTATGGTTTCAGTTCTCATATTTAGGTCTTTAATACATTTTGAGTTTATTTTTGTTAATAGTGTAAGAAAGTGGTCCAGTTCCATTCTTTTGCACATAACTGTCCAGTTTTCCCAACACCATTTATTGAAGAGACCATCTTTTCCCCATTGGACATTCTTTCCTGCTTTTTTGAAGATTAATTGACTGTATAATTGTGGGTTTATTTCTGGATTTTCTATTCTATTCTCTTGATCTATATGTCTGTTTTTGTGCCAGTACCATACTGTTTTGATTACCTACAGCTTTGTAGTATTTTTTTTTTTTTTTTTTAAGATTTATATATTTGAGAGAGAGCACCTGCGAGCAGGTGAGGGGGAGAGGGAGAGAGAGAATCTCAAGCAGACTCAGTGCTGAGCCTGACACAGGGTTGTATCTCACGATCCTGAGATCATGACTGGAGCTGTGATCAAGAGTCAGATGCCCTAACCGACTGAGGAACCAGGAACCCTTGGACATGTGTATCCCTTTTTTTTTTTTTTTTAGTTTTTACATAAATCTAACTTTTTTGTATTATGCTTATATATTTTTTTGACTTGCTTTTCTGATGACAATACTGAATTTGGTGTTATCGTTGGACATTTTCTTTTAGACAGCGTGTAATCTAAAATGTATTTTCTTTCTATGTGTTTTTAAATATTATTTTTAAACATGAGCTCATGCAGAAGTACCTGCCTTAACCTCCCTGTTTTTAATTTATTTTTTATTTCCAGGTATTCTGTGTTGTCTCCTGGAGTAGGTAGTCTTTTTATCCAGCCACTTTCCCTATTCCTGAAATGTGGATATCTCTTCTCTACATATTTTACCTCCATGATTTGGATCGGAAAAGGCTGCTTTTCTTTTTGTTCCACTTCTCAGATTCAACATTAAGAAGCTCCTAGGATGCAGTTGTCTTGCCAACTTCTCCAGGAAGAAAGAAGCAACTGACATGCATGTTCTGCTTTTTGCTTAATTATAAAGAAGTTATTTTGGAAGCTGAGGCTGATGTTTAATTTGAAACAGGTGCTTAGATGTTGGTGTTTGTGAATTCTTTACCTTTTGTTTCAAACAAGAAGACTAAATAAATAGCAAGTATGGATGACATCAGGTTTTTTTTTTTTAATGTCTTCCAGTTTCAGCCACTGTCATAAGCACAGTTGAATCTGCAAGGAGTAAATTCCAAATATGTGTTCTAATATGAAATGAAAGATATGCTTAAAAACTACAGATATTAAATATCTAAATCCTGACTCATCCTTTGAAGTACATTTGCTGGAAAAGAACAAAGATCCAATTTTGCAATAGAACCTTTGATGTGATAAAGAAGCATGAAGACAAGAGGATGCAAGGTTAACAGAGTCTCTGTAAAATACACATCTTTATATGTGTAAATCTACAGTTTGGATGTGAAGAGGGATTTTTCTCCTAGAGCAGGAAGCTTTTGTTGACTTCTGTCTCAGAAGTCTTTGGACATTTCGTATTTTTTAATGATTTTTCATTTTTCTAAGGAAAGACCACATTGTACATTTGCTAACCCTATGAATGCATGCTTGAGTTTACTGAAAGGTTGGAAAAGGAAACAAAACAGCTTCAAGTCCACTGGTGGAACCCTTTTCACCTTCCTCAGATGAGAGGCTCCTGTATTGCAAATTACTTCATTCTTTTTTGTAGACTCTTAACATAGCACTTGAGACTTGGTTTTCCATGCTGCTAAGGCAGGAACAAGTGGCTTAAGTGGTTTTTCTGTTCAGAAGATATGGCAGATCCTCTAGTATGACCTGCCTTCAACTTTGGGCATGAAGGAATGGGGAAAACAAAAGAGTTTGCAGATAATTCCTTTCTCCTGCGAAAAGGAAGCAAAAATGCTTTATGCAGCTCCATCTAACTTTATGGCATCTTACATTCTGTAGCTCCAGTTTTCTAAAAACATAAATAACTTTGTTCCTTTGATCCAAGATGGGTATTCAGATGTTTGGTTTATTTTTTTAGGTGAGGTGTAATGTTAGGCTGTAAAGGCTGGGACTCAGGTAACTTTCCCTGGTTGTAACCAAACACTTCAGTAGCAATGTTCCCAAATTTGTGGTTGATTTAGAAGAAATTTGGGGTCTGGAAAAAAACTCAAGAAAAATAGTTCAACAAAAATATGGATCTTTCTTCTTCTCCTTAAAACTTACACCATGTGATGAACAGATTATAATGTAAAGCTATTCTTGCTTCCAAATCTACAGAGGACCACTGTATGAATTGTCAGGTCTTTATATACGAAGAAGGAAGCTATGAGTCTTTGTGAGAAAGAATTTGAAACTTCTTAGATGCAATTAAGAACAAATTGTCTTAGATCATATCTGTGATTTAGGGAATTTGCCTAGGGTCATACATGCTGTGATGCTAAAAACTTAGGGCAGATTTACCAAAATTTAGCAGTGAGAGAAATGGCCAAAAATGGGAATTGTTGAGCACTCTTAACGATTAGTTAAATTGGTCAACCTCTTTGAATTGACATAAGAAAGCTTTTTAGTAAAATAATTCCATAATATAGATAAAATATAATTTCCTTTGAGGGCAAATACTGAGTGGTAAATCATAGAAGTAACTTTGGATAAAGGTAACTTAAATGTTTCTCTAAGTAACTTCTCAGCCAACTTCCTGATATTTTCTTTAACTATTTTGGAATTGTTAAAGACAGAACTGAGTTCCATTGGTATGTTGAGAATTGATATCTTTAGTTGTCTGTTATCCATCTTCCCCATGTCCTTTTTGCAGTGTTTTGGGTAGGACCATTTGGCAGGGGATAGGGACTTTATACCATCAGCACCAGTGAAACCATCTCTGGCCCATTTGTTTGAGTATGTATCAGACTCATCTTCTCCAGTTGCTTTGTATTTATTTCATAGCTAAAGGAACCACTGTTGAATGCTCTCGTTCAAGTTGTTCTTTGAATCTTTAATGGTTGTCACCAGATAGTATCTAACAAAATGGGTCTTTGTCAGTGTACTAGCCCAGTGTTTGCTTAATTATGCCTACATTTTCCCCCCTGGGCTATTTTGTCCCCTTCTTAATGGGAAAAGCTGTAATTTTAGGCAGGACTACACCTTGATCAGTAGCTGTGCCTACTTCCTTCTCTGCTCATCATGTCAGCTGGCAGTTTTTCTTTTAAAAAGTTAAACAAAAACGGGGTATGTGCAATAGAAATATATATATATGTATATTTTAATACTTGTGGACAAATGTTACAAGTTGTTTAAGAACAACAAAATCACCAATGTCTTCCATTTTGAGATGTGTATAGTTTTGTAAGCATTAGTGCTTGGTAGCATATTGTAGTGCCATGTTAGGGGTTAGTGCATGAGCCTAGTAATAATTTAAACTTCAGGATGAATTATTGATAATAACCAGTAGTGTAACATGAGTGGAAAATCGAGACCTTTTCTTTTTTCATAAATATCGGAATCATGATATTCTCCCTGGGGAAAGGAGATTAAGGCCAAAAACTCATTTATGAATAGAACTGTGGGATTACAGTGTGAAATACTGTGTTTGAGGATATTTAAGCTTTTTCTGAGGTAGCTGGAAACCAGCTGCCTTTGTGTCTTATGAAACCTCAAATCAAAATGAGGCCCCATTTCATGATTCTGCTTTGTTCTCTTAGTTTGAGATGAGATTGTTCTTATGCTGTTTTCACACAGTGTGTCTTGTAGGTTTATTATTTAATCCACTCCTTTGCATCAAGAAATTATTTTCTTATTTTGCATGTCTTACTGAAATGCTATGTTAGTCAAGTGCTTTTCTAATCTGCAGACCATTTACATTTCCTGTCTGTGGCATGCTAATTGTTATGGAAGAACACTGGTCAGTAGTTCAGTGTCCTACATTAATTTGTCACAGGCTTTTCCTATTTCACAGTCTGAATTGCGTGTTGATGGCATTCCAGACCTTTTCACAAGAATTGGAGTGTAGCTAGATGGAGCCTAAGCAGGTTGCCATGTAATAACTAACTCTTTTGCTTGGTTATAGTAAGCCACCTCAGGCAGCTTTCACTTTTTTCTGCTTGTAAAAATAAATGATTTTGTTCTGAAAGCATAAGATAGCTTTCTGTGGAAAAGAAACTCCTACCCCTAAAAGCTGCCTTGAGAACTTGGAAAGGGCAGTTTTTGGAGGTGATTTTTAAGTCTCAGTATTAGGAGAGTTCAGGATTTTTTGACACAGATTTTACAGTTACCATGATATGTAATGCAAAAGGAATGTGGTGTGTCTCCAGTACACAAGCAAGCTTAAACAAATAGACTCTGTAGCAGCAGATATCCAGGGACCCAGGTTTAGATTCTCAGAGTGTACTTTTTAAAGCAGTTGTACTCTTGGCTCTAGTAGTTTAGTGCCTGGGAGAATCTATTTCCAAAAAGCATTTAAATATTTTTAAAAATACCTCTGAAAAGGTAATGAATGAATGCAAAATAGCACAGTACATAGGAAAGGATATTTCCTATTGCAAAAAATAAATAAAAGCCATAAAACGAATAATAATTTTCAAGAGGTAGAATCTTTGTAGCAATAACAGTTTTGCATGTATAGTAAATTGTATTAGCAAAGTTGTACAATAGAATAAATATTACTACTTGAGTTGGTGAAGCTCTGGTGATGAACAGAGTTGCACCAAAGGAAGATGTTTTAGGCAAAGAACATATAAAAGGTACTTTAAAAGCTGAATGTATATGAATAAATCATGTGTGAGAAATAGCAACTTTTGTGTAGGTGTAAAGGTTAGAGACCCTGTTTGTTTCCTAAAGCAGAGGGGTAGAGCCAATGAATGAAATTTTTCTAGTGGTTAACCAGGAAACAAATGTACTCCTACCGATGTAGCCCCACTGAAGCCATCAGGTGGGGATTTTGCTTCTGATGTTCTTTTCAGCAACAGGCATTTATAGAATAGGCGACTTTGTGCTCTGTCACCTTTTCTTTTCTCCTTTCATTCTCTGGGTGCATTTTAAGAATGGAAAAGTGTGTGTGTGTGTGTTTGGGTTAAAAACAAACCAAGAACTTGGATAGCTGGCTTTTCCTTATGCCTCTGGTTAGTTTAGGGGAGTTAGAATTTAAAGATGTAAAGCAAAGGATTGAAGGGAATAGCCAAAGACAGCATGTTGGTTTTATAAACCTTGTCTGATGTACATGTGTTGAGGACTTTGGCATGTGACTCTTTAATAAGAGCCCAGCAAACTAGTTTCTTGATCTGAGGGATCTCACACCTCACATCAGGATATAATAGAGGAATGGAAGCTGACTTCTTACTCCCTTTTACCTTGTGTTCATTTTGGCCATTTAGCACCTTGAAGGTCCCTGAAAAGATTGGGTCTCTGTTCCCTTGTTTTCCCAGGGAAAAAACTAAAAGTGGAGCAGATTTAAGAAAATAGTGCCTCTTGAATATTTCTTATATGGCAACTCCAGAGGATAGGGAGAAGGCTATTATATTAAATGGATTATAGCTCCTCTTTAAATGTCCTACGCCGTCATTTGGTGTTAGAGACATTGGAATAACCAAGCAATATTTAGTCATCTGCACAATCATGAGGACACCGCTGTGTATTATAGTGATGTCAACAATTTAGTTACTTAAAGACTAATAACAGCCACGTTAATAGTTGTAAATGCTAAAATGTGCTACAAGTTTTTGTAGTCTCTACGTATGCGGTTATTACTTTTCAATGTTGTGGTCTCATGTTTACTCTTTGTGTACCTGTGATATGCAAAATATGAAGAGACCCTTGGCCTCCAGGAGTTTACATTCTCATGGTGCTGCTGGTGCAAGCAAATTGCTTCTAGTTTATTCAGAACATTGCTTGGCTATTAACCATACCCTATTTGGAAGAATTCCTTGGCTGATAGTTTTCAACGTACAAATCTATGCTGAATTTCAGGGCATTGATTTTGAGTTTACATTATATCAGCTCTGCTGTTCATAAACTCCTTTTCCCCAGGGGGCTGTGCAGATAAAGTTCATTAATGTGAATCAAACCATTCTGCCTAAGAGCATCTTCACCATCTCTATACACGTATGCTCTTCTATGCTACCGCTGTCAATAAATGGCCAAGAAAACTTAACTGCTCCAAAAGACTGTACATCTTTCAATTCTCTTTCTTTTCCCAGAGTTTTCACATCATTCTCTACCCAAAAGGGCCAGGATTCGCAGTTAAGCCTTTTGTAACTAAGTAGTGGTCCTGATTTTCACCTTTTTGTGTGTGACTTTGTACCTCTATTCTGAAGCAGCATTGTGATGTGGAGCACCTGCCCTGCCTGCATTTCTAAGCAATCACTTTATTAACCCACATTTTCAGTTGAAACTGCATGCATCCTTGTTATTTCCCCTAATTCCTCTGAATCAGGGGGTCTTTTCTGCATGTTTATTAAAACTGGGTCTGAATGAAAGTGCAAGAAATAGTGGCAGGCCCGGAATTCTGATTTTAGAGTACTAATATTCTAATGCATGATTGAAAATGTCCAGTGTTATGTGGTGGCTAGTAGATAGATATTATATATGCATTTATTAATGAAGCAATAGAGACTTAAACCAGTAGCCTGAATTTACTTTTTGGATTATTAGTTTTCATTTTCTAATTAAAGATTATCTTAACTTCCATTGAAAATGGGAGCTAGAAGATAAACAGGGGCAACCACAAGACATTCAAACTGTCAGGAATAGAGAGCATGACAGTGCTCACCCTCTAACCTCTTGCCTGGTTCCCTTAGTCCCCAAGCATGTTTAAAAACAAAACAAAGGCACAAACTAAGCATGTTGAATAAATAAGCTGCTATGGCTATAATAATCAGAAAGGTGCAGAGTTTCAGAAAGGGTAGGAAAGTAGGGAATTGCCAGTGTAGAGTATATAAAATGAAAGTATGGGGTTTGTCTGAGAAAATTTATGTGGCTTAAGTTAGGATATTTTAAAACTAGTATCTTGGAAGTGAATGGAAGCAATATGCCCGTATTTCAGATGTTGCAGGATTTTCAGATAACCAGTCAACTCTTCTGGATGCTACTGGTACCGACCAGCCATAAAGGTTCCCTGCAGCCAAGGAGACTGCTCCATTTTGTGGAAACAGTGCTAAAAGTATTGACAAATCTGTGGTTTGGGTTCTTTTTTGTTACTGTATTACATAAATGTTTTGTTTTTAAAATTTTATAGCCAGAGCTTTAGCCATTTTATTTTGCTCAGACTGCATAATTTGTTGCCTAAAGCTTCTGATGCCAGGTAAACAGGAGCAGGTTTTCCCACTTTTGGAGAAAAAAAGAAGAACACTTGCCATATATTTCCTTACTTGATGAAGAAAATAGATCAGTTTATTGTGGTAGCTTAAGATTTTTGAGAAGATTCCTGACTTTGAAATAAACCCTGTTAAGTGCAAATAATCATGACAAGTAATAATACAAATGGAATTCACAGCTGAGTGGTGTAAACAGTAGAGAATTCAGAGTTAGACTAGATGATTCTCATAGGCCCCTCCAAGGTTTCATGTTCTATGATTGAAAATTAATTTTTCTTAAGTCATTTTAACCTGTTTGCTCTGGGATTTCACTCCAAATGCCTCTGGGAATGTTTAAGTGTAAGTGGTAACTTTCCAGGAGTTCAGAACTGAATTAAACTTACAATCATTGCAGTGTTTAGTCTCCACTTAAGTACACAGGAAGTGAGATATCATTTCCCATTTGTAAATTTTCTCCTTGCCACTTACTGATTACATCTGCCAACCAATGAAACCAGTAAAGATACAAGGAAGGAGTTTCTCTCAACTCTGTTCCCATTATTCCACAAAGGCACATAGATAAAAAACCAGGTGTCACAGATTTCTCTAGGAACGTTTACTCCTAAACCTCCATTAAAATCAAAATAGATACCGGAAGGTTACTGACAATTTTCAAAAGGTTTTGTCTCCCTTGGTGATAGTATGCCATGCTATCAATTTTCCTCCCAGAGATAAGAACAGTATTCTGGCAATACATTATCATCAGTCCTTAAATAACAGTAATAGTCTTGGCACTTACCTTAAACCCACCCATCAGAGTTGTATTATATTAGAGTATCATTAACATATTTTGATTTACTCTCCTATAAGTACGGTTGTTGCTCACTGTTTTTACTTGCTGTTCTGTATTTTCTTCATTGCACCATTAGTATATAATGTTAAAAAGAATTTCATTGAATATTTATAAAGTATTACAAAAGGCAGCTTTTTAATCTATGCATCCTTGGGATTTCAGAAATTTTATTCTTTGATGTAAAAGGGAACTGCTATATTGAGTTGGAAACTCTGCACCTGTGTGTGTGTGTGTGTGTGTGTATTTTGGCAATAAAGCAGCATGGGCTGAGAATGCACTGAAACTTCACTGTGTTACTCATTACTTGGAATGGGTAGTTTTTTTTAGACTACTTTTTTTAAAGATTTTATTTGTCAAAGAGAGGGAGAGAGCATAAGCAGGGGAAGAGGCAGGCAGAGGGAGAAGCAGGCTCCCCGCTGAGCAGGGAGCCCGATGTGGGACTCGACTCAGGACTCGATCCCAGGACCCTGGGATCATGACCTGAGCCGAAGGCAGACACTTAACTGAATGAGACACCCAGGTGTCCCAGAACGGGTAATTTCTAATAATGCAGATTACTGAGATGGGAGGAGCCAAGCCAGAGACCTGGGCTGAGGTAGGCTCCAGATGTCAGAAAAGACCAAAGATCTGGGTGGTGGTACCAAGTCGTAGCAGTTTCTGCTGTAGTCCAAGGGACGTGGCAGCCATGTGAACAAAGGCATTCCATTTAAACTTAACGTCATTCCCACCTTTAGGGCCAACCTTATGCTAGGTATTAGCAAATGGGTTTTTTTTGTTTTGTTTTTTTAAGATTTTATGAGTGAGAGCACAAGTGGGTGGAGAGGCAGAGGGAGAAACAAGACTTCCCATTGAGCAGGGAGCCTGACGTGGGGCTCGATCCCAGGATGCTGAGGTTATCATGACCTGAGCCGAAGGCAGACACTTAACTGAGCCACCCAGGTGCCCCAAATGTTCAGTTTCTGATAAGGAAATAGCAAAGTACAATAATGTTTAAACTATTGCAGGGAATCCTTCCTATCTGAAATAAAGCATTTTAAATGTTTTTACATTGAATATTTATTAGCTAGCTTAACTAAAGAGGCTTAACACTATAATTGAGAAGAGAGGGACGCCTGGGTGGCTCAGTCGGTTGGTTAAGTGGCTGCCTTTGGCTCAGGTCATCATCCCGGGATCCTGGGATTGAGTCCTGCATCGGGCTCTCTGCTAAGCAGGAAGCCTGCTTCTCCCTCTGTGCTGGCTCGCTCTCTCTGACAGACAAAATCTTAAAAAAAAAGAGCGATCCTTCTCGATTCAGGGGAAAGTTTAAGTTTAAAGTAAAGTGGATGTTACAAACTTCCTTGGGATTGGCTATTGTCAAGTGGACAGGAACACAAGCTACGTGGTTTTTGTGGTACGATTACTAATGTAATAGTTCCTGTGATTTATGACTAATCATTTAGCACACGCTGATATACTCCACTCCCAGGTACTGTGCTAGATGTTAGGGTTACAAAAATAGAGATAGTTTCTGCTGTTAACTCAGGAGCTTAAAAGTTTACAACTCAACTTCAGTATGCAGTTTTATTGTTTTTATGACTGGAATTTTGAAAATAAGTTTTATTCAACATACATACAGTGCTAAATGATATCAAACTATAGCAAAGTAGACTTAGTATCTGTTAATATCAGACAATCATTGATGTTTGCTAGACTTTACTCTTACACCACCTAAAGGTGTCCTTTAAAAGGGTTGTTTAAAAAGTCAAGTATGCTGGGCGCCTGGGTGGCTCAGTTGGTCAAGCGACTGCCTTCGGCTCAGGTCATGATCCTGGAGTCCCGGGATCGAGTCCCGCGTTGGGCTCCCTGCTCAGCAGGGAGTCTGCTTCTCCCTCTGACCCTCCTCCCTCTCATGCTCTCTGTCTCTCATTCTCTCACAAATAAATAAAATCTTAAAAAAAAAAAAGTCAACTATGCGTGAGACTATCAATTAGTGTAACATTTATGGAAGGCATAATATCAAAATTGTAAATGGACATGCCCTTTGACTTTGCCACTTTTTTTTTTTTTTAAAGATTTTATTTATTTATTTGAGAGAGAGAATGAGATAGAGAGAGAGAGCATGAGGGGGGAGGGTCAGAGGGAGAAGCAGACTCCCCGCTGACAGCAGGAAGCCCGATGCGGGACTCGATCCAGGGACTCCAGGATCATGACCTGAGCCGAAGGCAGTCGCTTAACCAACTGAGCCACCCAGGCGCCCCTGACTTTGCCACTTTAATAATCACTCCTATCAGCACAGATCTGCAAAGATAGGTATAAGGATCCAATACAAGAATGGTCAGATTCTGATACATTCACATCACTGAATCATGTAGGTGTTAAAACAAATGAGGTAGTTTGCGTATGGGCTGGTATGGAAAGTTGTGACATTTATTGTGTGAAAAGCAGGTTGCAGAATAATGTGAAAGATAAAACTGCCTTTGTTTTATGTCTATATGTGTACATCTACATGCATAAAGATTATATTTATTGAGCACCTAGTATGTGCTAAGCACTGCTGTAATTACATTAGATGTATTCATTAACTCAATCTTCACTACAGCCCTGTTTGGGGTTTTTTTTTTAAGATTTATTTATTTATCTCTACACTCAATGCGGGGCTTGAACCCACAACCCCAAGATCAAGAGTTGCATGCTCTTCTGACTGGGCCAGCTGGGTACCCCTTGCTTTTTTTTTTTTTTTTTTTTTTTTTAACAGAACAAGCCTTTTGAATTATTACTCCAAAAAGCTTCATTTTTAAATTTAGCTTTCTGACTCTGTTCTTGTGCCTTCAACACTTTCACAAATGATTTTCTGCTCCTCAGTAAGGAGAGCACGCTTGATCCTGTTGTGAACACAGGTAGCACACCTGGAACCACCCTAGGCCCTGCTGACGTGTTTCCTCATTTTAGACCACCTCAGTAAGAACTACAGGTTTTCACAGCATGGACTTCTTGAAGTCAGCCTGGGCACACGCCACATGCAGATTTTGGGGCTTTCCCAATCTTCTTGGTATAAAGGTAAACGATTCTATTACCAGGGATCTGGGACAGCCTAGTTTTGTTAGAGGCTGTATTGTAGGACAGCCTTCAGTGGTATGTCAAACGCTGGACCATTCTGAATGCCTATGGATGCTGTCCCCAGAAAAGGAAAAACCAACCCTAGTTGTTAATCCCTATTTTACCAGAAGAGTTGAAATAAATTCTTCATGTTCATGGCTAATAAGTATCCAAACCACAATGTGAATCCAAATAGTTTGGCTCCAGAGCCTGCTCACTTCCCAGCATGCTATCCTATGCCTCTCAAAGATGGAAAGGAAGTGTACTTTGCACCCTTTATTTTTGTCTTACATCTATGTCTGAATTTTTTTTTCTAGAGTAAGCATGTAATTTGTATTTGGGGAAAATTTTTTTTTTTTTTTAAGATTTTATTTATTTGACGGAGACACAGCGAGAGAGGGAACACAAGCAGGGGGAGTGGGAGAGGGAGAAGCAGGCTCCCCGCAGAGCAGGGAGCCCGATGCGGGACTCGATCCCAGGACCCTGGGATCATGACCTGAGCCGAAGGCAGACGCTTAACAACTGAGCCACCCAGAAGGCCCTAAAAAAAACTATTTAAAACAGCCAGCTTAATTTGATGTTAAGTTCAAGCATTTAACTTCCCATTTAATTTTCTGCCAAATCAGCAAATCCAGAATTTAAGGGAAATAGCTACATAAGAACATACCCACAGACAATAAAAACCCCAGGATGATTCAATATAGTATTAATTTATTAGGTCCATTCTTTAGGAGTAGAAAGTAAGTTTTTCTGGTACTATTTGTTGCCAGAGGCTTCACCCTTATTTATGCAACTCAAAAGCATAAAGCAAATCAGAATTTTCTTGTTTAAAATATTTTCAAAGGGAAATGGCCTTTATGCAGTATAAAGTGGAAAGAAGAAGAAAATGGCTGCTAGCTACATCTGAACCGAGTCCACTTTTCTATGCCCCCACCACTTGGCTAGATCATGTCTGGATTGTGCTCTTGCCAGCCCCTCAGTGGTCTGCCTGCTGCCCCTATAAACCCATTCTCCACGACAACCATAATGAAGTTCTACAAAAGTGACACCAAGCCTGCCATGGGCCACCTCTGCAAATTCTTCAAGGGCTTCCATTGTTCTTGGGATAAAAACATCCTTCAGGAGGCCAGTAAGTCCTTGCACCCTCTGGTTTCTGGCCACTGGTGCACCTCCTGCACGTGTTCTTTTAAGGGCCTCTGCACAGGTTTCCCCCTCCATTCCCTAAATAACCCCTACTCTTTCAGACCAAGGCTGAAATGTCACTTCCTCAGAGCGGCCCTTCCTGACCCCCAGACCGGGTCCGTTACCTGCTGTATGTGCTGGTAGCTCTAGGTCCCTTTGCTTCAAGACAGAGTAGTCATTTCACATGTATTCATCTGGTTATTTGAATGTCCACCTCTAATGAGATATAAACTCTGTGCAGGTAGAGAGTGGCTTTTTGCTTTCTGCTTACCTTTTATCCTCAGAAGTTAGTATACTTTTATTAAATGAATAATAATGATAAGGTACTGAGCCTAAGTGGTACATAAAGCAAAACATGAAAAAACAGCATTTTGGTGAATGTTTGATGTTTATCATTCCTCTCATTACTACCCGGTTACCTCTCATTATTACCCAGTTTAGAAATGAAAAGAGAAAGACAAATTGTATATTATCCAATTAATTTATTGAGTATCACCTACAGAATATATATATATACCGATATTTTACGTAAGAAAAAAAATGGTTTCTCAGTCTTCACCATAACTGCTCCATGTAGAAATAACAGTAGTCAACATTAAATACAACTCTATTTTCATAACAACCGTGCATCTTTATATCAGACCACTCACAGGACATTGCCTCCTAATCAACCTAAATTTGCAGTAAAATGTTTTCAGAAATAAATATAATTGATAATCTAAAATAAGTTCTTAAGGCAAATAGCTATAAAACCTGGACAGAAGCTTCCTTAGTTTCTCATCTTCTAGAAACAGCTTCACAAATCGTTTGGAAAATCAGCCTAGAGGTAAGCATAATAAACCACAGTTCCCAGCCCTTCTTGAAGCTGATCTTTCTCAAGAATTGATCAAATAGCACCTGTTGATAGAAGATAGCAATAAGGCCTGAACCTGATACTTAGGCTTTAATTCTGGATCAGTTTTCTGGCTTGGGCTGGTCGGGAGTTACTTCTTTCAGAATCTTCATCAGTGAATGTAAGTGAGTATGTGTTAACATTATCTTCTCTTTCAGCTGGGAAGAAAAATGAATAGGTATCAGGGTATTTTTTTTTTTAAGATTTTATTATTTATTCATTTGACAGAGAGAGAGCAAGCACAAGGAGGCAGAGCTGCAGGCAGAGGGGGAGGGAGTAGCAGGCTCCCTGCTGAGCAGAGGACCCTGGGTTCGTGACCTGAGCCACTCAGGTGCCCTGGTATCAGGGCATCTTAAGCTTAACACTCAATTTGATGATTCTAGAAACCACTTCAAATTTAAACTAGTGATTGAGAGATGACAATGTCTCAACACACTACATAAATATGCTTGTTCTATTTCTGAAAGAACTTTATGCAACAAACCCAGAGCACAGTAAGATCCTCAGATACAAAGTTTCATATGAAAAAAGACCAGCCACTGCTGAGCATCACTCTTCTCTGTCTCCCTCCTTCCTACCCCTTTTCACCAGGTTTAAACGCCAAGTATTGGGAAGGAAGACAAGAATACGGTGGGGTAAGAAAGTTTGTGGAGAGCAGCATCAATAAGTCTTCCCCTCTTTTTCTAGTGGCAAGAATCTTTTTTCCCCTCTTTGTTCACAGTAACAAACGCCTTTCTTCAATATTCTGCTAATGGCCTTCTAGCCCTGGCTGTTGGGTTAAGAACCTGTGTTTGTGGTAATTAGGGAATTTTCAATAGTTCTTTCACCTAAGAATAGCTAAATCAAGAACCAAACTTAATGGTATTATTTAGCATACAACATGTGCTTAGTAAATAAAGTTATCATTGAATACAGAATTATGGATAACAATCTTCTGTTGAAGTCAACAAAAATCTTATTTCTGACATAATTTGCAAAAATCTTATTTCTGACATAATTTACACTAAATCTTTTTATTATCATCCAAGATAGAAGAATAATAAAAGTTCATCAGGAAATGCTGCTTAAATAGGTAACTCTAGAGCCTCTTAATCTTCTTGGAGTACCCCTGGATGTGGCGAATCATTTCTCTGTCGCCTTCAAGATTTTGTTCACTCTTCATTTTTACTATGATGTGTTGGGGTATGTATCTCTTCTGTGTTTATCCTACGTGGGCTTGTTGAGGTTTTGGATATGTAAATTAATGTTTTTCATCAAATTTGGGAATTTTTCTACTATTTTTTCTTTGAATATCTTTTCTACTTCTCTACTCCTTTGGTATGTATCCCTTTTACCAAAGAATATTTAGGTATGCTTGATGGTGCCCAAGAGATGTCTTAAGCTCAGTTCACTTTCCTTCATTCTTTTTTCTTCAGATTCCATAACCTCATCAATCTGTCTCCAATTTGCTGATTCTTTCTTTGGGCAGCTCAAATCTGTTGCTGAGCCCCTCTAGTGAATTTGTCATTTCAGTTATTGTACTTTTCAACTCCAGGATTTCCAAGTGGTTCTTTTTTATAATTTCTAACTCTTTAAGGATATCCTCTATTTGATGAGATATTGTCATCATACCTTCCTTGACTTCTTTAAGCAGTTTCCTTTAGTTTTTTGGACCTATTTATAATAGCTGCTTCGAAGGCTTTGTCTGCTAAGTCCGACATCTGGACCCTTTCATAGGCAGTTATAGATGCCTGCTTTTTGTCCCATGTATGGGTCATACTTTGCTCTTTGAGTGTTTTCTAATTTTTTGTTGCAAACTAGACATTTATTTGTAAAAAAAATTTTTTTACGATTTTAAGTAACCAACATGGGGCTCGAGCCCACAAGCCCAAGATCAAGAGTCACACATCCACCAATGGAGCCAGCCAGGCACCCCACAAATTGGACATTTCAAATAATATATTATAGTAACTCTGGATACTAAACACCCAGTCCTCAGCTTGTTGTCTACTTATCTGTTTTAGTGAGCTGGAGAGTATTTCACTGATATCTCTTTTCCCCACCATATGAGAGTCTGCTGTCAGTCCTCAGAGAACCCAGCCTTGAATATGTGCAGTCACCTGGAAGGACAGTGGTTTCAGTAGGTTCTCTTTCAGTGTTTCCCTGATCTTCGTGTCAAGTGTCAAGCTGTTCAAGCTGTTCGCCTTCACTAATTGCTGGGCTGAGTGCTCTACAGGT
Source organism: Mirounga angustirostris (assembly GCF_029215605.1). Lineage (NCBI taxonomy): Eukaryota > Metazoa > Chordata > Mammalia > Carnivora > Phocidae > Mirounga > Mirounga angustirostris. The sequence continues at coordinate 62,065,981 of NW_026991717.1, read as the reverse complement.
TTGGACAATGCCCTGGGACATAAATTGCTCAACAGTCTAATCCAGTTAAATTCAGGACCCCTCCCCCTATTTGTAGGGGTAGTCTTTAAAAGACTGGTAGCCAGTCTTTTTTTTTTTTTTTTTTTTTAAGATTTTATTTGTTTATTTGACAGAGAGATAGAAGAGCACAAGCAGAGGGAGTGGCAGAGGGAGAGGGAGAAGCAGGCTCTGCACTGAGCAGGGAGCCCGATGCGGGGCTCGATCCCAGGACCCTGAGATCATGACCTGAGCCGAAGGCAGACGCTTAACCATCTGAGCCACCCAGGTGCCCTGGTAGCCAGTCTTTTTGTTGTTCTTCTGACGCCAGGAGGGCTCTTCTTAGCTGTCTATTCACTGATTGTGTCTGGTAACCTTCAAATGAATCTATGGCTTAGCTTGTTGCTCTCATGGAACTACCAGCTTCCTCTTGATTGCTTTCCTCAAAATCTCTACTGTTTGGGGCAGCAGTTCCCTTGTGTGGCGGGGGGAGAGGGGCAGTTTTTACAGTCTGCCTCTTAGCCTGGCCCCTCCCAACCTAGGGGCCAGTGTCTCTCGGAATGACACCCTCGCTTTACAAGCAGAGTGCTGGGTATAGGTGCCCGCTTCTGTTCTTCTTGGCTTACCTCTGCCGTGTGAGACCTCTGGCCTACATGCAAGCCGGGGCGAGGGTGAATGGGCTCCTAGTACTTACCCTGCTGTGCCGGTGGTAGAACTCGCACCTACCAGTGGCCGTTTTTGACTGGAATAGAGCTTCTGATGAGAATTCCTGATAGCCTGCCCCTCCTGGGAAGATACCACAGCCCTCAACTGGGAGCTAGGGCAAAAAATGATCCCTGTGTTCTTGGCTACAGCTGCCCAGAGCCTCCCTTCCTCTGAGGTAGAGAGGCATGAGACAGAGGGAGCAGGCTCAAATGCCACCGGGTTTCACTGTTCTTACAGAAGTTTTGTACGTTTTCTTAAATAAATGTCTCCTCATTTGTTTTATGCCTTGAGGAAAATTTCTTACTGATTTAAAATGGTTGTTTCCTTTGTAATTTTATTCAGATATGGCAGTTTTGCCGGGGCGGGGGGGGGTTGGTCCATGGAGTTCCTCAGGCTGCCATTCTAGAAGTTATCTCCCATACCAGTGAAAATAGTTACTGACCCCTCTCATCAACTTGGTTGCTTAGAGCGAAGGTTGGCTCCCTGTAGTCACAGGGATACCCTGCTGCCCATTTATGTAAATTAAGTTTTACTGCAACACAGCCACACCCGTTTGTTTATATATTTGTCCAAGGCAGCTTTTGTGCTACAATGGCAGAGTTGAGTACTTGCGAACGAATGGTCACAAAGCTTAAAATATTTGTCATCTGGTCCTTTATAGAAAAAGTTTGCCAACACCTGGCTTAGAACATGGTTTCATGAGCTTAGTTAGCTATGCAAAACAACACCCCCTAAAATCATTCTTCCCCTGTCCTAAAAGATACTTAAACTTTGGAAAATAAATGCCATTGGTTATAAAATGTAAAATGAGCAAGGAATAAACTATTAACAATACTGAAAACAAAATGAACAATAAATTCTAAGGTTGTTCTTCTGCAGGTAGTGACGTTTTAGCCAAATTTCCACTCAGAAAGAGTCAGTAAGCTACCAAAACAAAGTTGCTTTCTTCAACTTCAAAACTATCAACCACTAGGAAAATCCATTTGATAAGAATTCCTAAATGATCATTTCACCACTTTCCTGAGACATCTAAACATGAAGTGCTTACAGAAAGGACAGATCTGGGGCACCTGGCTGGCTCATTCGGAGGAGCCTATGACTCTTGATTCGGAGTTGTAGGTTCAAGCCCCACGTTGGGTGTAGAGATTATTTAAAAATAAAATCTTTAAAAAAGAGAGAAAAAAAGAAAGGATGGACAGATCTAAGAAAGATGATGGTGTCCATTCCCAGCACAGAGGGGAGAGTAGAGGAAATCCAGGAGCTAAACAGCTTTCTTCCTCCTCTTGAACTGGACATTACACTATCTGGCTTTGTGTCACAAATTCAGTAAGGAATGCCAAACCAGGAATACAGGAGTATTGGAGTATTACACCATTTTATCACCACCGAATTCATTGGAATAAACTGCCAGGAGTTGTCTATACAGGCACACTTCATTTTATTGTGCTTTTTGCTTCATTGTACTTCAAAGATACTGTATTTTCTACAAAGTGAAGGTTTGTGGCAACCCTGGGTGAGAAAGTCTGTTGGCACCATTTTTCCAACAGCATTTGCTCACTACATGGCTCTGTCTCATTTTGGTAACTCTCAGAATATTTTAAACTTTTCATTATTATTATATTTATTAGGGTGATCTGTGATCAACAGTTACAACTCCCTGAAAGTTCAGATGATGGTTAGCACTTTTAGCAATACTTTTTAATTAAGGTGTGTACATTGTTTTTTTTTAGACATAATGCTATTTCACACTTAGTAGACTACAGTATAATGTGAACATAACTTTTATATGCACTGGGAAACCAAAATAATAAGTTGACTTGCTTTTTATTATGGTATTTGTTTTACTGTGGTGGTCTGGAACTGAACCCACAATATCTCTGAGGTATGCCTGTATTACAGGAAACATACAACCATCATGAAATTTTACCTCTGCAACTTTTTCTGGTAGAGACAAGTTGTGAATATCCATCTCAGAGGCATTTACTATGGCTTTTGTTTTTAACAGATAGCTGGATAGAAAATATAGAGAAAATATTAGTATCATCCTACAGATAAGATTATCAATGAACGAAACTTGACCTCTAAAGCAATGTCAGGCAAAGACAGCCTCCTTACAGATTTTCATTTCAACATTCATATTGTATTTTGTAGGAAAAACACATTCTCAATTAAGAAATCATCAGAGACTCTGTGTCTCATCTCACCCCTTACCAGCCAGGAATACAGGAGACAAAATCATCCCATGACAAATTAAAACACATAAACCAGGTCGTACAAATAACTAAATCACATAGCAGTTAGAAGAAAAGTTATCATATGGTGACAATGTGGTTGGTTACCTACCAAGTAGTCATTCCTAACTTCTTTCTTGTTAACAGAACCCAGATTTTGCTTTGTTTTGTTTTAAAAGATTTTATTTATTCATGAGAGACAGAGAGAAAGAGAGGCAGAGGCAGAGGGAGAAGCAGGCTCCCCACAGAGCAGGGAGCTCGACACGGCTCAATCCCAGGACCCTGGGATCATGACCTGAGCCTAAGGCAGACGCTTAACTGACTAAGCCACCCAGGCGCCCAAGAATCCAGATTTTGTTTAGGACAGGAGTATCTTCAATCCTAGCAGATGAATCAGAACTGTGCTAAGCCAAGTGTGGCAATCTTATTCCCTCCTCTCACATATTTGCTTTCCCACCTTAAGGCAATCATGTGACATAGTTCTGGCCAATAATAAGGACACTTTTGATGATAAAATGAGATCATTCCCTGTGTTCCCACTTCCCATATCCTTCTCCTGGTTGGGGATGCTATTGCCTATATATGTAATGCTTATAATTGCAGTAGATTCCAAGAGGAAAAGGCCAAGAGAAACAGAGATGCTGATCTAGAGCCCTATTGTGGCTGAACCACTGGAGGACTCCTGGAGCAGCCAATTACCCCACTCCTTACTTGTTAAAGCCACTGTCAATCAGGTTTTCTTTTACTCGCAACCAAATTCATTCTGATACACACAGACATAGATTATTATCTTCCCAGACTCATGCTACCTATACTTGCCTAATTTCTACTTAATCAAAAAGAATATACTGACCTTTGAGTCCCAACTCCTCATTTTAAAGATTAAGAAATTACTTAAAATCCTATTATACTTTAAAAATTTATATCAAAAATTTTTTGTTACAAAAAACTTAACTTCCCTAAGCAAAAATTCAATTACAGCTCAGCTGGAACAACTACTTTTAACTGTTTTTAAAGAAGATTTGAGGTTACTAATAGCACACATTTACAAACACTTTCCCCCCCTCTTTAAACTTAATTCTAGATAGAAATTATTTAAGAAGCGGGGCACCTGGGTAGCTCAGTCAGTTAAGCATCCTTCTTCGGCTCAGGTCATGATCCCAGGGTCCTGGTACCAAGCCCCAAATTGGGCTCCCTGCTCAGCAGGGAGCCTGCTTCTCCCTCTCCCTGCTGCTCTGCCTACTTGTGTTCTCTCTATCAAATAAATAAATAAACTCTTAAAAAAAAATATTTAGGAAGAAATTAGAAATTGGGAGTGAATTATCAATCCATCTCAAGTATATATTTCTTGTTGAAAATCTGCAATGAAGAAAGAAAAAAAGAAAATTTGCAGTGAAGAACAAATAGTATACCTAATGCATTTTGAACACCCTCATGAATGAAGGACGAGCTTTACTTATGAGTTTTATTATTTTGTCATATATAGCTCAGCTAGAGACACCGATCTAAGCACATTGAATGAGAAAAAGGAAACTTTGTTTAATGAAACAAAAATAAGCTTTGGAGTTAAGACAGATTAAAATCTCAGCTCCTCCAACCTCTCTGAGTCCCAGTTTTCTTCTATTAAGAACTCAGTGAGGTAAGCATACTGCCTGGCACAAACTAGGTCATCAGTGGCTGTTTTTGTTTTTTTGTTTTTAATGGTCCAGAAAAGACTATGATAGATGTTTCAGTTTGTTATAATAAACAAAAAAAGCTTAAGTGACAGTAGTATTAGGAAGATAAATATTCAAAGTACTACATAAGAAGAAACAACAAGTATGGTACTTTATCTGATTCTATGAGGCCACAGTCATTATTTTTTACTTTTCTTTGGGTATCTATCTGCTTCATTCTTTTTTGCAGACAAGATTTCACCACATCCACATGCATAACAGAAAATCGCTACCTTAAACCTAGATCTTTCATTTCCCAACTCTGGCACCAGTACCATCTACAAATGACTAGTGTCTCTGGGTCCTTATTTCAAATTCCTAGAATAGGAATTTGGCTTAGCTTAGGTCAGGTATTCATTCTTGATCCTATCACCTGGGAGTGGTATCACATGTGATAAAAAAAACAGGGACGCCTGGGTGGCTCAGTCGGTTAAGCGTCTGCCTTCGGCTCAGGTCATGATCCTGGAGTCCCGGGATCGAGTCCCGCATCGGGCTCCCTGCTCGGCAGGGAGCCTGCTTCTCCCTCTGCCTCTGCCTCTCTCTCTGTCTCTCATGAATAAATAAATAAAATCTTAAAAAAAAAAAAAAAAAAAACATGGCCACAAGGTCCCACTCTAAAGGGAAAGAAAAAGGGGCTGGGCACAAACCCAAAAAGTGCCTATTACCACATTATTTTGCAAAAAGCTTATCTTCCAGAAGTTTCTGTAAAAAAGAATATCCTCTCATCTATTCCATGGTAAGCTTATTAAGACATGGTATGATCATAAGACTTCTAAAATGAGCATAATGTTATGAAACTATATTTTGGTCCCACTGCCCATCTTTTTGTATAAGAGACAGTGCCTTGCTGTAGCATTTTCTTTGGTACGAACATTCTGCCTTTTCTGGAAACTCTTTTAAAATGTATTTGATAAAGAATATCTTAAGTCTACTCACCACACCATTTTGTCACTGGACAGGCAAAAGTGACCTCTCAAGGCAGCCAGGGCAGCATGGGTAGAATACAAATGGAAACCAATGGGAATCCCACAGGAAGTACAGAATAAAAGGTTGTAAGTGCTGGCATGAAAAATAGAATATGGGTAAGAAAATCAGAGAAGAAATATAAAATAACCAGTCTCTGGAACCAGTTCTCCTAAAAACTGTGCTATAATAGGACTAAGACTGAAGAAATGACATATTCAAGAAAGGTTAACTCAGCTTTTAATATAATTATATCCTAGATTATTATGGATGTACAACTGTCACTTATAGAATAATTTACATTTGAAAAAGCAGAAAAATCATACTAAAATCAGATTAACATTTTAACATATAAAACTACACATGACCTGGGACGCCTGGGTGGCTCAGTCGTTAAGCGTCTGCCTTCGGCTCAGGTCATGATCCCAGGGTCCTGGGAGCGAGCCCCGCATCGGGCTCCCTGTTCTGCGGGAGGCCTGCTTCTCCCTCTCCCACTCCCCCTGCTTGTGTTCCCTCTCCCGCTGTCTCTCCCTCTGTGTCAAATAAATAAATAAAATCTTTAAAAAAAAAAAAAAAACTACACATGACCATATAAATTAGCTACTATTAAACCAATTTCTAGCTTAAGAAAAATAATCAAGTTGGTTGGGGTTTACCAAGCAATTTATTAATAGAACTCAAATCAGGATTTTTCTTTTGCAAATGTAATAAAAAATTAACTTAAAAAAATACCCAGACAAAATGCCAAAAGAGAAAAAAGAAAAGAAATCCTATTACCCTAGCAAGCCATCTATTTCTTTTCTTTTATCCTCTGAAAGATTACTGGATGAGGAAACAGGTAATGATTCTAGTTATACCACTTGGGTAAGTCACTCACCATATCTGCTGATACATAAGACATATCCAAATACTACCAAGAAATATTTTTTGTTTTTTTAAGATTTTATTTATTTATCAAAGAGAGAGAGAAAGAGCGCACAAACAGGGGTAGCGGCAGGCAAAGGCAGAGGGAGAAGCAGGCTCCCTGCTGAGCAGGGAGCCCAGGACTCTGAGATCATGACCTGAGCCAAAGGCATCTGCTTAACTGACTGAGCCACCCAGGTATCCTAAATACTACAAAGAAATTTTTTTTTTTTAAGATTTTATTTATTTATTTGACAGAGAGAGACACAGCGCAAGAGGGAACACAAGCAGGGGGAGTGGGAGAGGGAGAAGCAGGCTTCCCGCAGAGCAGGGAGCCCGATGCAGGGCTCGATCCCAGGACCCTGGGATCATGACCTGAGCCGAAGGCAGATGCTTAACGACTGAGCCACCCAGGAGTCCCTATGAAGAAATGTTTTAAGAAAAAAATTAACTGTGGGCGCCTGGGTGGCTCAGTTGGTTAAGCGACTGCCTTCGGCTCAGGTCATGATCCCGGAGTCCTGGGGTAGAGTCCCACATCGGGCTCCTGGCTCGGCGGAGAGCCTGCTTCTCCCTCTGACCCTATCCCCTCTCATGCTGTTTTTCTCTCTCTCTCAAGTAAATAAATAAGTAAAATCTTTAAAAAAATAAATAAAAATAAAAATTTAAAAAAAGAAAAAAATTATGTTTCATCAGGCATGTACTGAAAACTTATTTTATTTATTTATTTATTTATTTACTCACTCTCTCACTCACTCACTCTGTACACGCACCATGAGGCTCAAACCAATGACCCCGAGATCAAGAGTTGTATGCCCTTCCAACTGTGCCAGCGAGGCACCTCCTAAAAACAATTTTAAAGTGGTTTGGTAAGGGGAAAAAGTATTTGTATAAATATACTATGCAGTAAAACTGCATCAATAGAGTATAAAAATCATATGACTACAGAGAAAAAGATTCATGTCAGTGTATACTAAAAAAGACCAAGCAATACAGTATCCCAATTCATTGGTAAATTAAGTCCCACACCACACATGTAGTACTGTGTTTTTGTGAATACAGTAACCAAAAAGCAAGCCATGAAATAAATTGCATTAATTTGAATTAATTCCTCTGTAGGAATTAATGGTATCAGACAAAGCACAGTACCTATAGAAAAATGTCTGATAGGGCGCCTGGGTGGCTCAGTTGGTTAAGCGACTGCCTTCGGCTCAGGTCATGATCCCGGGGTCCTGGGATCGAGTCCCGTATCGGGCTCCCTGCTCTGCGGGAAGCCTGCTTCTCCCTCTCCCACTCCCCCTGCTTGTGTTCCCTCTCTCACTGTGTCTCTCTCTGTCAAATAAATAAATAAAATCTTTAAAAAAAAAAAAAAGTCTGATAGATACTAATTTATGGCACAGGGCAAAAATGTGAAAAAATCCCCAAATTATGCTTATGTGTGCAATATAAAATATTTCATTGAATATTAGTCCACTAATGGCTCAAGTCCTTCAAAAATGAAGGTCTGCATTACCACACCAGGAAAAGAACTATGACCAGCTGAGTGCTTGCTGAAGGCAAAAGGGGATACAGATGGGTAGTGGAAGAAGGTAGTTACAAATACAGCTATGACCAAGGGACCAGTTACAGAAATGAGGACTGTAATTGTCATGAGTATTTCCTCTGTACTTTGTTATGAGTAAGTTTGTGTGTCTGAGTGTTTATCTCTGTTCTTCTCTTATTCCATTATATAAGATCATACTTTATATCATACTACTATATCAAACTATACATTCTATTTAAGTATTACTAGTTTTATATCACAGTATTTAAATTACAAGAGATCAAAGAGAAATGTAAACATCATTTAAGGACTTTAACTTCCTTTTCCAGAGAAGGGGTTAGTGTGTTTTCAGTTGTATGCATGATAGTTGTAACATGTTAGACAGAATTATGACTTTGTTATTGTCTTTATTTGGAGATTAAGTATGGTTTTAGGAGATGCGTGTGGGTGCCAAGTTAACAAGTGATGGTTAAATTTTATGGTCCACTTGACTAGGCCACATGGCACCCAGTTATTAGGTCAAACATTATTCTGAATGTGTTTTTGAATGAGATTAACACTTGAATCAGACTGAGTAAAGCAGATTGTCCTCCCCATTTGGGGACCCGCATCTAATCAGTTGAAGGTCTTAACAGAACAAAAGGCTGACCCTGTCAGGAATAAAGGGAAACTCCTCTTGCCTGACTGCTTTAAGCTGAGACATTGTTGTTTACCCCCTGCCTTTGAACTTGAACTGAAATGTAGGCTCTTCTTTGGTCTAGAGCCTTCTGGCTTTTGGACTGGAACTTACACTTTGGCTCTCCTGGTTCTAGGCTTGTGGCCTTGGACTAGATCTAAACCACTGGCTCTGCTGTGTCTCCAGCTTGCCAACTACAGCTCTTGGGACTTCTCACCCTCTATAAGCCCATGAACCATTTCCTGACAAATCTCTTCCTGCCAAGTCCCATGGCTCCCCTAATTCTAAAAGTACACAAATACTTGGGAATTTCCCTCCAGTGTTTTAGAAACCATCTAGATCAGTACTATCCAGTTGCGATGTAATATAAGCTATATAAGTAATTTAAAGTTTTCTGTCATGTTAAAAATAAATTCAAGGGGCGCCTGGGTGGCTCAGTCGTTAAGTGTCTGCCTTTGGCTTGGGTCACGATCCCAGGGTCCTGGGATCGAGCCCCACATAGGGCCTTCCTGCTCTGTGGGAAGCCTGCTTCTCCCTCTACCAATCCCCCTGCTTGTGTTCCCTCCCTTGCTATGTCTCTCTGTCAAATAAATAAATAAAATCTTAAAATAAATAAATAAAAAATAAATAAATTCAAAATGAACAGGTGAAATTAGTTTTAATACATTTTATACTACCCAATATATCAAAAATATTTCAGCATGTAATCAATATTTTTAAACTATTAATTTTTTTTGTATCAAGTCTCCAAAATCCAGTGTATATTTTGCACTCACAGTATTTCCCAATTCAGGATGGCCACATTTTAAGTGCTCAACAGCTACACGTGGCTAATGGTTACAGTATTGGACAGCATGTGTCTAGATGTCTTATCCTATTCTAAGAAAGACATTTGGAGAGCTTCTGCTTCTGGCCCCAAATAACCCAATTCCAAGCAAATCACTATTCTCTTCTTCCCTGTTCCCTTTGGGTGGAAAGAGGACACTCTGGTAAGGATAGCTAGGCTCTTTCAGTTGGGAAAGAGGAACTGCAAAACTCTTTCTGGTTACTGAGTAAAGCAACTAAGAATTCCTATGCCTTATTTAACCCTAAAACTGTGGTCAGAATGAATTGTTTTGCTGTAAAAGCCAATGCTCAAAATTAAGGAGCCTTCTAATACTAAAATCACTGAGCACTTCGTTGTCACTTGTAGATCACAGCACAGAAAGATGCAGTTTACCCTCGGTATTCAAGTCCCTAACATTCAACTTGTGTTCTTCCCCAGGTTCCCTAGATTACAGAAGAAATAGTCCTACCATGGCTTATTACAAACTCCAAGTAAAATGCAAATTTAAAAGTCCTAGTTATCTCAAAGGATTGTAGTTTATAATGATTCTCACTATACACCAAAAGGTACTTTTCTCCCTTTTCCCATACCAGACATAACCGTCTTAGCCTCACTTCACTTGCACAAGCCACTAGAGATGTGGCCCTCAGAAAGATCTTAAAATCTACACACAAATACAACCTTTCCATTTCATTAATACATCAAGTTCCTACAAGTCGCAAACAGGTAAAAGAAACATCCTTCAAATACACTGTAAGGACTGAATAAGCTTCTAGCGCAAATAAGAACAAACCATTTTCACCTTGTGCATGTCGGTTCTACGCTCCTCAGTCTTACTAAGTGAGGGACTAGAAACCCGTCGAGAACTCCCAGTACATACCTGCCTTTGAGCGAACCATCAATGCCAACTAGGAAGGGAGCTTCCAAAACCACGTTATTGGTGACTCCTAGGAAGACAAACACGGGTCAGAAGGAGTAACTGTGAAGCTCTGAAAGGGAAAACCTACCCGCTACAGATAGACTCATCATAGCCACAAAAATCATGAAAGGTTGCCCCCACCCCTGGCAGAGGGGTTGATTTCCTTCTAAATCTTCACCCCGTCTTTTTCACCACCCGCTCTCGACCATCCCGTGAGAAAGCTGGAACCCCCTCTCTGGCCCTCCTCCGCCTTCCTCAGACTCCGCCCCCACTCACTGGAGAAGACCACGGCTCCGAGGGACCGCGACAGGTCCCAGGCGAGGTGCACAGAGTCAGCGAGCACGGCGTAGCACTGTGCGCATTGGAACACGGCGCACCTCTCGGGCTGCAGCCACGACGGCAACCGCGGGCTGGATGGCGGCTCCTCCGTCCCCAGGCCTGCGGGGCCAAGCGGCGAAGACCCGTTCACTACCTGCGTGTCCCACTCCATAGAAGTCGTACAAGAGTGTTTGTCAGTTGTCTTCTTAGCGCCATCACAAAAATCACCCCGTGGAAGCTTTGCGTATCGCGAACGATGCCGCCTCGGCCGAGCCGCCATCTTCCCGCAGCCGCGCCTCTGTTTCGAACACGCACCTGGCCCCGCCCAAGCACGGTTTCTGCATCCTCATTGGACATCGTCAGCGGGGAGGGGGGGCTCTGCCCCACACACTCGGCCTGGACACGCCCTTCGGCGCCAAAGTGGTGTTGAGGGGCGAGGGGGATGGGTGGAGAATCTTTGTTTCTATTGGTCAACGCCAGGAAACCCCGCCTTCAGGGCATTTTTAACCAATAGAAGTGGAGCATTTTCAATTTAAACTCTCTATAAAATTCGGTTTAACCAACGCTTACAGTGGCGCCAGAGTTTTGAACTCCACTGCGGAGGCTGGAGTACGCGTCCTCTGCGTGGTCGCCTGGATGCAGCTTGCCATGGCCGTACCTTCCCTTGAGGAGCTGGACTCCTTCAAGTACAGCGACCTGCAGAACTTAGCCAAGAATCTGGGCCTCCGGGCTAACCTGAGGGTACGGAGCCGGTAGCGGGCAGGGCAGGGTGAGCGGCCTGCGGTAGACTTGGTGGGAAGGGACAGAACGGGAATCCCGGGGACGGAGCCACCTGTCCCTCCAACTATGCAAAAAACGGAAAGGGGGCCATAGCATTCACCTTATTTTGGGGCTGATTTGTTGGGGGGCTCACACAGGCCTTGACTTCAAAAAGGTTTGTTCGGCTTGATGTTATTGGAAGTACTCGAATTAATTTAGGAAATGCAGGCCCAGAAAACTCAGGGATGCTGTGTCTAATTCAGGTTGTTAGGCAGTCGCGGAAATAATTGCCTTGGCTTCTGGAAAATTCGAAACTAACAATTCTGGGAATTGTAAATGAATCCCAAATCTCTTAATACTTTATTGGAGGACCTGGAAAAAAAGGATGACTTTTAGAGGACCACCCCATGGACCAATTTTTTTTTTTTTTAAGATTTTATTTATTTATTTGAGAGAGCGAGAATGAGCGAGAGAGAGAGAGAGCACATGAGAGAGGGAAGGTCAGAGGGAGAAGCAGACTCCCTGCTGAGCAGGGAGCCTGACGTGGGACTCGACCCCGGGACTCCAGGATCATGACCTGAGCTGAAGGCAGTCGCTTAACCAACTGAGCCACCCAGGCACCCCATGGACCAATTTTTATAACTCAGCCCTGACCTAGAATGATTGTTCATTTATAATTACCATTGTGGTAGTGTTCTGTTTCAAAACCCGTAAGGTCTTTGACTCCGAGGCGCAAAACGATGAGGGGAAAATGTGGGGGTTCAATTTGGGACTGGGGTTTATATATTCTTTAGTGGACTTTTCCCACAAAATATTTACTGGTACTCTGTAGGGTGTGGTATTTACACAGTGAATGCCTGAATCAGGCATTACAAGTGTTTTTAAGTGAGTTAAAATTATCAGTGCCCAGGTACCTGTTAGGGCTTAATAGTAAAGGAGTGTATTTGGAGATACTTCTGAGCTACTACTTCATAAACAAAGCTTTAATTCCTTAGCTTAAATGCCTTAAGCTTTTTGCAATCTGGTTGGAATCTTATCCAAGACAGCATAGCATCCGGCCTGTGCTCGTTCCTGTACACCTGGCACCTTAGTCCATCTTTCTGCCTTAGCTAATTTTGACTCTTTGGCCTCAGATTCCCTTCTTTCGCCCTCTTTATTTGCATTAATAATTCCCACCTGCTCTTCAGAGTCCAATAGAATTATCACTGACTTAGCTCTTCATCTCCTCCTCTTCGGTCCCTTGGCCACGGGTCTGCCACCCCCGTAATCCCAGGAGCCCTATGTGCTTTTTAAAGCCGTTTAATTTCAGGTACTCTCTTTGAGCACTTGCAGGCTTTCACCTTGCACTCTGGTTATTTGTGTATTACGTTATCCTCTCCACTACAAGTTAAGTTCCTTGAACAAGAATCTCATCCATGCTCCTTGGAAGGTCTTTTCAACACTAAGTGCAGTACATTTTATTGGGAGATACTGAATAATTATTCTCAATCACTTGTTGGCAGTGCTAGAATAATGCTCCAGACGGTGGCAAGACAGTTACAGTGGAGGCTTCCTGATTTCAATGCTCTGGATAACATTAACGCCCTACAATCGTTTGGGTCTCTGAAGAGCTACTGCAACGGAGATCTTTTTCTAAAAGCCCCACCTGCTGTTCTCTTGAGGCACCTGATCTGGGTTAGCGGATTTATCCCCCGTTTTCATAGAGTAGAATAGTGCAGTCTTTCTGGGCACTACAGACCCCCTTACCTATCTGGCACACGGTAGGTGTCAATACTTATTGAGAGGTACTATTTTCCAGACAAAGTTGACCGCATGAGGCTTTGTTACAAGCAACTATAGAAAGACAGTTTTGAGACAATTAAAGAAAATTGAACTAGTTATTAAATTAAGGTATTGTTAATTTTGTTGGGTATAAGAATGGTGTTGCTGTTATGCCCCGACCCCACCCCCCACCTTTTTTCTGTACCCAACCAGCTGGCCCTGCCTGGAGAAAATGACCTAACCTTGTTGACTGAACTTATATTTATGACCATAAATTGTAAAATGAGCATTTGATCCCCAGATGCTTCCTTGGTAGTCATTAACTTTCCCATTTTTGAGGACACTTATTTCCTATGTTACCTCAAATTAGCTCCCTTCCCTCACTTGATGACTTTTGCTCATAGGTGATTGGAAAAATAGATGGAGTCAGCAGAGCATTACCTCATCTTTCCACCATGAAACCCTCAGGCCATCTCACCTCTGTCCCCTTATACTTTACCTTCTCCTAAGGGCAGCCTTGTCGGTTGTGCCGGGGATCCTTGTTCCCGCCTCCAGGGCTACACACCTGCAATTAGCTCCACTCCTCCATCAGTTTCTCCCACTCAGCTGGCTCATTTCCATAATGGATGCAATCAAGTCTTAATATTCCCCATCTTAAAAAAAAAACACAACAAAAACCTCTCCTGACCACTTGTTCTTCATCTTCTGCTCAATTTCTCTGTTCTTTTCCACTGAAATTACACTTACCAAGGCCACCAGGCTCTGCATCTTCCAAAGCTTGTAGTACATCTCTATCCAACCCTGCTATTCGGCAGGATTGAATCCTCCTTTTTGCTCAAACCACTTTCACCGCTTTTCACTCCCGAAATCTGACCTCTGTTTACCATCACCAGTGCTGCGGACCTGGGCCACAGCCTGTCCGCTGCTCTCCCGCCTTCACTCTGGCCTCACGGTAGTTATTCTCTTGTAATCGAGGCAATATTTGAAACTTAGAAGGCGCCACTTTTTCTGCTCAGTGCCCTCCATTGACTTGCCTCACACCTAAAATAAAATACTCCTGCAAATGTAATGTGAGGAACTTGGTTTGATCCTGATTTGGAGGGAATCTTTTTCAAAAGAAAACAGCTAAAAATTGAGGAAATTTGATTATGGGCTACATATCAAAGGATATTAGGAAATTAATATTTTTCCTAGGTATGATAATGCATTAGAGGTTATGTAGAATAGCTCCTTATTTTTAGAAGATGTGGCTGATGTATTTAGTGGGAAAGTATCGTGTTGGCTAGAACTTATCTTCAAATAGGTTGGCAAGAAACATTACTATAGAGCAAATATGAGACTGTATTAATGATTGCTGAATCTAGGTAGGGAGGATAAGAGTGTTTATTATACTATTTCAACTTTTCTATGGACATGACTTTTTTTTATTTGGGGCACCTGGGTGGCTCAGTCGGTTAAGCGTCTGCCTTCAGCTCAGGTCATGATCCCAGGGTCCTGGGATGGAGCCCCGAGTCAGACTCCCTGCTCAGTGGGGAGTCTGCTTCTCCCTCTCTCTCTGCTATTGCTCGGGTGCTCTTGTGCTCTCTCTTATCTCTCTCTCACACTCTGAAATAAATAAAATCTTAAAAAAAAAAATTTTAATTTATTCATTTGAGACAGAGACAGCATGAACAGGGGAGAGGGGGAGAGAGGATCAGGCTCCCTGATGAGCAGAGAGCCTGATGCAGGGCTCAATCCCAAGACTCTGGGATCATGACCTGAGCCACCCATGCGCCCCTGGACTTGACATTTTATTAATAAAAAGTTATAAGTAAGAACGCCGGGGTGGCTCAATCAGTTAAGCATGCACCTCTTGGTTTTGGCTCAGGTCATGGTCTCAGGGTCAGGAGATCGAGCCCTGCATCAGGCTCCAGGCTCAGCAAAGATTCTGCCTAAGTTTCTCTCTCCCTCTCCCTCTGCCTCTTGCCGCCACCACCACCCCCGCCCCACCCCCATCTCAGACTCTCTCCCTCTTTCTCTAAGATAAATAAATCCTTAAAAAATTAAGAAGGTACAAGGAAGAAATCCACACCTTGCCGTGACCTATACCCCTCTACTTGACCCAGCCTCTGGCTCCATCTTTGATCTCCCGGCCCCCAGTCACCCCAGTGTTCACATGCTCCCCGGCACTGGTGTCTTTCTGTCCTTCCAATTCACCAGCCCACCTCCGGCCTTGGTGCACCCTCTACTTGGGATGCTCTTCCCCACATCTTCACCTGCTGCCTCTTCTTGTTCACATCTCGGCTTAAAAGTCACCACCTCTCAGAGGCCTTTCCTGACCCTCCCAACTCCGGTAGCACCCTACCCCAGTCCCCAGTTTAATTTTCTGGTAGCCTCTGATGTCGTATCATTTATTTTGAGCTTCATTAATAGACTGCCCAGTAGTCCACCACTGGAGGTTCCTAGAGAGTGGAGACCTTGTCCCTCTGGTTCAGCACTGTCTGTCCAGCGCCTGGAACAGTGTGCAGCATGGTACATGCTAGCCGAGGGGATGAGGGAACACGTGCGGCTACTAACACGTGCGCTTCTGCTCGGCACTCTTGAGCATCCCCTGTAGCATTCAGCCTGCTTGATGCCCTTCCTTGGCTCTGCCACAGGCACCTTGTTTCGTCATTGTCGCGCGTTTGAGGAGGTTTCTGTGGTATTTTAAGTCTGGAAACCTGTACAATATAGAGCCTATGATTAACATTACTGTATGGTATACTTACAAATGTGCTAAGGTCTTATGTGAAGTGTTCTTAAAACCAAAAAAAGACAAAACCCAAAAGGGGTGTAGGAAACTATTGGTGACAGATAAGTGTATGACCGTGATAAAGATTTCACGGGTATGTATTTATCACCAAACACACGACATTGTGTATATTAGCTATCTATAGCTTTTTGTTTGTCGATCATACCTCAATGAAGTGGTTGGGGGAAAAAATGATCGAAGAACCAAGAATGCCTGAATTCTGCCCTGCCAATCACCCCCTTCACAGAGAAGACCCCAAGAGAGATTCAAGGAACAACAGTGGTAGAAAATATGCACCACCTTATTACGAGCTGGTATGGTGCCTGGGAACTTGATGCAGGGCATACTGGTAAACCAGCTGGGGGATGTGCTGCACACCCTACAGCCTCTCCTGTCCCCTGAAGCCCAAACCAAATCTGGATCCCTGCTGTTCTGTCCTGGACACACACCCAGTGATAAATGGTATGAGATGTGGTGGCTGGGCCCACAGTGAGAAGGAAATCTCTGGTTCTCAGCTGCCTGGCTGAATGGAAGAAGAGAAGACAACCCAGCCAATATGCTTGACCTTTTAAAAGCACAAGATAACCAATCAGATTAGTATTTCTCATTCAGGAAGGGAAGGTTTCTCAGGGTGAGAAGAGAAACTGAGTCCTTTTCCCCCAGGGGCCTGTAACCATCCTCCCCCCGAAGCCTGCCTGTGTTTGGCATTCCTGATCTGAGAGACCCCCACCATGTTCCATCAGCTGCCCAAGCCAGAAACCTGGGTGTAATACAGTTTCACTATTCCTCAACCCCTGTGTTCCTACTGATTTTACTTCCTAAAAAGATTTTGAATCTGTCCCTATTGCCTTAGTCCTGCTCTAGCTCAGGCCACAGACCTTCCTGCTTTCCTCTACCAGCCTCCCAGCCACTTTGTTGGCTTCCGTCTTTCTGCCATCCAGTGCATCCTGCACATCGTCCTGCTAGAGTGATCATTCTGAGCAGTGGAGAACTGGTCACCTACCGCCCTGCTACAGACTCCTCAGACGCTGCCCTTTGCTCTGAGGGTGAAGTTGCTACTCTTAACAGCCTTCCAAAGCCTGGCGGGATCGGCCCCTGCGCACTCTCCCAGTGTCTTCTCTCTCCTTCCCTGAACAGCTCCATGCTCCAGCCACACTGAACTTGAGTTCCCTAAACTCCATTCTTGCCTTCCCGTGCATTTTCTTTACCCCTTCCCTGTGGCCACCGCTGTCCCGTTCATTTTTCAGACCTCAGCAGCTGCAGACATCATGTCTTTGCTTAGAACTGGTGTGGCCAGTTACCAGCTCTAGTCCATCCCGGCAGTCCGGACCTTGGCCAAGCCCACCCGTGTTCTGCACAACAGCCTGGGCATCCTCATGCTGGCGCTTAGCCCAGTGTGTCTGTCGTCATTGCCTCTTTCCCTGTCTGACTTCCCCGTTGTGTGAAATTGGGGTGGCGGGCAGGAGGGGAGGGCGGCAATTCTGTCTTGGTAATCCGGAGCCTGCCCAGAGGACATTTGAGGAGTACAAGGACAGGAGAATAATTATCCTCAAAAAAGGGAAAGTTACTAACCTTTCTTTTTTGCTTTCTTGATTTTTGGCCCTACTGATAAACTCTTTAACTCTCCTGCAGGCAGACAAGTTGTTAAAAGCCTTGAAAGCCCACCTTAAACACAAGGTAAAAAAAGAAAATGATAATCGGGTAAGTAATATTTCTTTAACACCTGTTAAATACTAAAACAATTATATTTAATGAGTGGTAAACACAGCTAGTGATGACTTAAGACATGCTATTTATCCCTGAAGAGATCATTATTGGTAATAATAAATCCTTTGATAATAGTATTTGTTATAAAGAAACTGCCTAGTAGTGAGTAACCTGTTGAATAAGATGTTCTCATAAAAATGCAAAGGTTAATTAATTACTAGTTGCCAAACCTTACAAGAGCTAGCTTGGTATCAGCAAGGAAGGAACAGGATTCGAAGCCCCAAAAATCCAGGTTAAGTAGCATTCTGTCATTTCTTTTTATGTGATCTTGCAAAACTCAAATGCCTTAATTCTCAGTTTCCTATTCTTTAAATGGAAATAACCTCTCCTCTGCTGAATTGAATGTTATGGGGCCTGTGAGAGTGGCTTGTGGTGAACTGGAAACCAGAGTGATGGGGGAGGGGCTGTCGTGGCTGCCTTAGACCGAAGGTTTTCAAAGGGCCTGACCTAGTCCGTGGATGCTGCGTTAGGGCCAGGATTCTAAACTCGAAATAGAGGAAAATCCAGAAAGGCCTTAAGGCCCTGGGCTTTGAAGAGCATCCATTATCTATCTGGAAATGAAAGTAAATATAAACATGAATTCAAAATCCAGCCCCACCCCCATCTTTATCATCTCTATAACTATATTCCAAGTTATAAACATTTAAAACTGTTAGTTAATATTCAAAATTCTTTTGGGGTCCCTGGGTGGCTCAGTCAGTTAAGCATCCAACTCTTGATCTCAGTTTAGGTCTTGATCTCAGGATCATGTTTTCTAGCCCTACATTGGGCTTCATGCTGAGTGTGGAGCCTACTTAAAAAATAAACATGAATAAAAATTAAAAATGTAGGCAAAATCCTTTTGATTCCAGGTTTGATTACCTTAAAAAAGGATTCTGAATTCTAGCTTTAAGATTTTACATCAACTAAGTCTCAGTCTCTAT
Organism: Mirounga angustirostris; assembly: GCF_029215605.1. NCBI lineage: Eukaryota > Metazoa > Chordata > Mammalia > Carnivora > Phocidae > Mirounga > Mirounga angustirostris. The sequence continues at coordinate 62,047,190 of NW_026991717.1, read as the reverse complement.
ATAATTCTTTTAATGATTAAGGGTACATGATTAGTGCCATTTGAAATCAAGATTTTAGTTTGGATGGTAGTTAATAGAGTAAAATCATCTATCATATTCCAAATTCAACATCTCAGGGGCCATTCCATTTTGGAAAAATTTCACAAAAGCATGATGATAGTCCAAATTCAGTCAGATAAAGAATTCCTGGGGTGCCTGGGCAGCTCAGTCGTTAAGCGTCTGCCTTCGGCTCGGGTCATGATCCCAGGATCCTGGGATCGAGCCCCGCATCGGGCTCCCTGCTCCTCGGGAAGCCTGCTTCTCCCTCTCCCACTCTCCCTGCTTGTGTTCCCTCTCTTGTTGTGTCTGTCAAATAAATAAAATCTTAAAAAAAAAAATTCCTAAGTGTTGAATCTATAAATATTGAGCTTAGGGCGCCTGGGTGGCTCAGCTGATTAAGCGTCTGCCTTCGGCTCAGGTCATGATCCCAGGGTCCCAGGATCGAGCCCCACGTCGGGCTCCCCACTCAGTGGGGAGTCTGCTTCTCCCTCTCCCTCTGCACCCCCCCACCATTGGCTTGTGCTGTCTCACTCGTGCTTGCTCGCTCTCTTTCGAATCTTTTTTTTTTTTTTTTTTAAGATTTTATTTATTTATTTGACAGAGAGAGACACAGCGAGAGAGGGAACACAAGCAGGGGGAGCGGGAGAGAGAGAAGCAGGCTTCCTGCGGAGCAGGGAGCCCGATGCGGGACTCGATCCCAGGATCCTGGGATCATGACCCAAACCGAAGGCAGCCACCCAACGACTGAGCCACCAGGCGCCCTAAATAAGTACTTTAAAGGTGTCTGCGATCCAACGATACATGTACCACGAGGGCGTCACGTGTATAGCGGAAGCAGTTTGTCTTTCCTCCCCCCTGACTCTCCAGGGAGTTGGGAAATGTGCTCCAGATAGCCTCTTTGTACTCTCCTGTATCCCCACCTTTGGATTTGTTTACCTGTTTTCACCTGTCATTTGCTGACCTTCTTTGGGGTGAGTTCACAGGTGCATCTGGATGTCCTTTACCACGCTTGTCTCCTTGTTGCTTAGCTCCTGTAAGTTTGCTTGCCACTCTTCATCCTGGACCTTACATCATTATCAAGTGTTTCACTTTTGTTCTATTTTACGTCTGTTTAAAACCTGCCATTCTCTAAGCCTCCTTATTCTTGGACTTCCAACACATTTATATTGTGGTTCTCATTGCAGGATATATGGGAGAATGTATGAGGAGCTTTTTACAAATGCTGGTATATAGGCCTCACTAAATCAGCTCTCAGGGGGTGGGGTCCAGGCAGCGTCGTGAGATGGAGTGAAAAATCAGGATACAAAGCACTCTAGCCACCACTCCCACATGCGGAGCGCCAGGTGTCAGGGCCGTGTGAAATATTGGAAGGCTTCTCTGTAAGGAAATTGGATGGCATCAAGCTAAGGCCTCTGTCTTCTGGCATTCAAGGATTCCCTTGCCTAACAACCTCCTCCCCACCTAAGGATCCTAGTAGATCAGATCCTGCCAGATAAGACCCTGCCACACATCCAAGCCCCTGATGAGGTCTTTCTTGTTTTCTGAACTAGGATAGATAGCCTACAGTCACCAGACATCTGAGGGGAAGCCTGCAGTGTGAGAGAGCTGAAGATAAAAAGGTGACCCTAAAGGAGACCCAGAAAACAAACAAAAGCTTTAAGGGGGGGGAAAAAAAAAACCTTACAAAAAACTTAATGATTTATCAACTAGAATTCAGCTACACAGACACGGCACAGATGATTCAATTAAGGTTATATAACAAGCTATAAATGTTAACTTAGAGAATAGATGACAGACATTGAGCAAGAAAAGGAGGACAAGAGGTGAAGAGAAGTATAAGGATTCTGTACTTGGATTTTACAGGAGGTTTTGTGTAGGTGTGGGACAAGATGTAAAGGTTTCAGAATCCTTAGAGCAGCAAAGGTAACTAATAGAATGAAGGGGTACAGTGCTCTCAGGAAGAAGATGGGAGAGGAGAGTGGGACCAGTGAGCTAAACTGCAGCCCGTGCTAGGCTCTGAAAACAGCTGCTGCAGATAAACGCGTGGCCCACCAACAAACCGCACGTCAGGAACCACCTGAAGCGAAGCCCCAGAAATGGGAGGGCCGGCTTTCCACTAGAATCTCTTCAGGATCTCCTAATTTTTTTAGCCACAGGTGTGTAATATTAGTTTATTTCTTGATTAGAATTTATGTGTAAAAACACCAAAAGCAAATCAAGCCTCTCCTTTATAGTGAAGACAGGCCTTCCTCATACTCATGATCATTTCTCACTTATTTTTTTTTCCTAGTGCTTCCATAGTTTCATTTTTACATGCAAATCTTTGACCCATCCGGATTGTGTTTTGGTGTGGAAAAAAATCAGGCTTCATTTCCCTCCCCCCACCACAGAGAGAAAAAAGCATAGTTCGTTTTCTCTGCCTCACGTGTTGAATCGTGAATCTAGTCTTTCCCCATTAGTATGAAGTGCGACTATTCCCAAACAGTTAGTTCTTACGTAAGCAAAGCTGTTAGGGACATTCTGATACTTATACCAACTGTTCTGATAACGGAGCTCTTTACTTTTAGTTTGTGGTCGTACAGGGTGTCATTCTTCCCTTACTCCCTTATTTTGGCCTTGGACAAGTTACTTTAGATTCTCTAAGCCTCAGTTCCCCCCACCGAACTGGGGATAGTGTTAATACCTTTCTCATAGGCTTTGAGGAATAAATGAGATAACCCATGTAAATACTTAGCCCAATAAATTTTTTATATTAGCTATAATTATTAGAGCATACTGCCTAGTACTATGCTTTGTGTATATTCAAAAAATTAATGCTAATTTGCTTATTTACTCACATTAAGAAAACTTGGAATGCTTTCCTAGCCTAGTTTTTAAGCTGGGGTTGTTAAATGTGATTCTTTTCTTTCTTTCTTTCTTTCTTTTTTTTTTTTTTTTTAGATTTTATTTATTTGTCAGAGAGCACAAGCAAGGAGAGTGGGAGAGGGAGAAGCAGGCTTCCTGTAGAGCGGGGAGCCCGACGTGGGGCTCGATCCCAGGACCCTGGAATCATGACCCGAGCCAAAGGCAGTCGCTTAACCGACTGAGTCACCCAGGCACCCCTGATTGTTTCTTTTCAAATGCTCTAAAATTCTTGTCCTGGTCTATACCTTTAGTATAAGAGTTTTAAAATTACCTTTTGTAAAATGTTTTTTATTCAGTTTAAATTCTGATTCTTCCTGAACATTATAACTCTAAAAATAGGACATGGCAGATGAATGCCTTTCTTTTCAGGATGGAAGTCAAACTTCTGCATCGTCTTGTGACGAGGCTGAGATGCAGAGTGGCAGCCAGGAACAAGCTGAGAGAGAGCCGGTTGGCCATGGCACCAAAACCAGGAGAAGGTGCAGGACGGTCCACAGGAACCCTGACTCCCAGGTGAATGGATGTCTGCAAATTTTGACCACCACCTGTGCCAAAATGGGTATATTCTTAGGAAATTTTCTCTTTGAATTTCCTTATGACATCCAGTGGTTGTAAACTGTGTGTGCTGTCCGCTCCATGAAAGCAGAGACCCGAGTCTAGACTGGTCATCACACAGAGTGAGAAGCACTCACTGAGGATTGAGCACAAATTAAATATTGGTTGACTAAATATGAAAGAATTAAGTGCTCATTTAAGTGAGGGCTAGTAAGAAGGAAAGAGAAGGGGCGCCTGGGTGGCTCAGTTGGTTAAGCGTCTGCCTTCGGCTCAGGTCATGATCCCGGAGTCCTGGGATCAAGTCCCACATCAGGCTCCCGGCTCGGCGGGGAGCCTGCTTCTCCCTCTGACCCTCTCCCCTCTCATGCTGTTTCTCTGTCTCTCTTTCTCTCAAATACATAAATAAAATCTTAAAAAAAAAAAAAAAAAAAAGGAAAGAGAAACTAACATTAGTAAGATTTTTTTTTTTTTTTTTTTTTTTTCTTTTCAACTAGCCTCAGACCTAGTGATCACTCTTCGGTTGGTCATTCAGCATAATGATCAGGTGATTAGCCAGGGGCTTCCCTCAGTTACTTTGAGAGGACTCTGATTTTATTCTTTTTTATCCTCTCATTCAAATGTAACTTTACAAGACACAGTCCTAATTTTTATTTTCTAACTCCATATAGTCCCTAGGAGAGCTAATCTTGCCATTTAAGCTTCTCAGTGGCCCCCTAGTATGTCCTATTCCCAACTCTGCCACCCAGAAATCTAATTCTCCTAGTTTTCTTCCTTTAGCCCCTTTTCAGTGTGGGTGTCTGTCTTTGGAAGGCAGTGGTGACTTTTTATCATTTAAATTCTTTATTCCCTTTTAACATTTGTAGCAGGATGATTCAGAGATAAAAATAAGTGATCACGCTGAATTGCAGAATCAAGAGAAGCAGGAAAACCAGGATCTCAGAACAGTTGCAGAAGTTCCTTCACCACCAGATGAGAGCCAAGGAGAGGAGAATGCCGTTTCCTCAGGAAAAAGAAGAATAAATGGTATGCCAAAATAAGAACAAAACGAAACCCTGAAATTCCTAGGGGTACCCCTGTGCGTTCATTTTCTAGGACTGCCATAACAAAGTACCACAAACTAGACGCATTGTCCTCAGGTCCTGTCAGGGTTACTAAAGGCATCCACCTCCCTTTCTGAGGAACACCATTCAACCCAGACACCATGCTGTAGAACTAAGTGTTCTATAATTACAGCAGAAGTTAAGACCAAATACACTAGCCCATCAAGTCCTCTCTAGTACTGTTGTGGAAAAACCGGCAGAAGAGTGGTAGCTGGGAAGTTGAGGGAGGTTGATCTCCATGTGGATAAAACCTGGCCTCTCCTCCTCCCCATCAGCTCCTTCTGCCCCGCTCCAGACACCGGGGCACAGAGCTGTGTACCCGCTCCTTCACGACCGCAGAAAGGGGGACGCAAAGTCTCCCTTCCTGGGGGGTTCTTAGTCTCTAACCTTCTAAAATCCTCTTCCCTAAACTGTGTCAACTAAAAGTCTGTTTCAGTGAGACCAGAAAACTTCAGTTCCCCCAGACCTAACAGGACTGGGTGCTTTATGATTTCATTCCCCGGGAAGCGTGCCCACTGCCGCGGTGTCTCGTGTTCGCGTCCCCGCTGCAGCCCCGTCTGCACCCCGGAGGCGGCGCCTGATGGGTGGAGAGAGAGGGGGACCCACTCCCGTGGCCTCTCCGCAGTTACGCGCAGAACCTCTAATGCTGAGCCTTCCCTCCTTCCCCAGAATTTGGAATGTCTTACCAAATGTAGAAAGTTGCTGGAGGTACAGTTTCTGATTCTGACTGAGCCTGCGAGCCTGCAATTTTTGATCAACACCCTGGGGGACTAAGATGCATATGCCTCATAAGCCCACTTTAAAATCATGATTTAGAGCAAGATAGAAATGTGACGAAGAGTCAGAAGTGGGGGTGGGATTACCAGTGTCTGCTGTTGCACCCATCATTTTGTCAGCGAGACTTAGCTACAGGACCCAGTTTCAAGGGCGTGGGGAAACAAGGGGGGACGCATTGAGTTCCCCTAATGAAACACAAGCTATTGGAAGAACAAAAATAGGATCACGTAGGTTCTGGTAAGAGGTGGTTTTTTTGGTTTGTTTTAACTTTTTATTTTGACATAATTTCAGACTTAAAGCTGCAAGAACAGTACCAAGTGTTGCTCTGTTCTTGATTTCCGAAATGTTAACATTTTGCCACATTTACTTTGGTCCTTCTCTGTTTATATACACATATGCATCCGTATAGGTGTGTGTACATTTTGCAGAAATGTGCTCCTTGCCCCCTAAATAATTCAGCGTGTGTTTCTTAAAACGCAGGTTTTAGGGGCACCTGCCTGGCTGACTGAGTTGGTAGAGCATGCGACTCTTTTTTTTTTTTTTTTTTAAAGATTTTATTTATTTGACAGAGCACAAAGCAGAGGGGAAGAGAGGGAGAAGCAGGCTCCCTGCCGAGCAAGGAGCCCGATGTGGGACTCGATCCCAGGACCCTGGGATCATGACCCAGGCCAAAGGCAGCCACTCAATGGACTGAGCCACCCAGGCGTCCCAAGCATGCGATTCTTGATCTCAGGGTCGTGAGTTCAAGCCCCATCTTGGGCCTAGAGCTTAAAATAAAACAAAAAAACACAGGACTTTCTCTCACAAATGTATGGAGTACAAAAAGCTCATTGGTAAGGATTCATAGTCCACATTGCAAATAACCTTTGAGAAACTACCATTTGTCGGGGCACCTGGGTGGTTTAGTCGGTTAAACGTCTCCCTTCAGCTCAGGTCAGGATTCCGGGGTTCTGGGATCAAGCCCTGCATCGGGCTTCCTGCTCGGCCGGAGGCCTGCTTCTCCCTCTCCCACTCCCCCTGCTTGTGTTCCCTCTCTGGCTGTCTCTCTCTCTGTCAAATAAAATCTTTAAAAAAAAAAAAAAAAAAAAAAAATACCATTTGTCAAGTGGTACTTAGCATAGTATCAGAAAATAATATCCACAGTTCTCTGAAAAGGGTTAATATTACAATACTCTCCCCTTTCAAACACCTGTTTGTGGCAAGATTTGTTTTCATATATACTTAAAACAGTATATCATAATATACTATATGCAAAAGCAGATAAGAGAATCCAGCTGTCTTTAAGTCGGACATTAAGTAATCGGTGAAAATATGCCATCTTCTCACTATTTTTGTTTTAGAAATTTTAGCCATTTTTCATAAATGTTTTTGTTAACATAAACAAGTACATTGTTTTTTTAGTGTATCAAACATTTTTTAATGTTTTAATTGTAATATCTACTGGCACATATAGATAGAATGTAAACAAAAACGGGGGGTCCTCCATAATTTCTAAGAGTATAACATCTGAGACTAGAAGTGTGAGAATTGCTTATCTGTTCTATAGATGACCTTATTTGTTTCATGAGTTACTCTCTTTTTTAGTTAAAGAAAACTTTTTTAATTTTTGTCAGCGAGAGAGAGCACAAGCAGGGAGAACGGCAGGCAGAGGAAGAAGCAGGCTCCTTGCTGAGCAAGGAACCCCCTGCAGGACTCGATCCCAGGACCCTGGGATCATGACCTGAGCTGAAGGCAGACACTTAACTGACTGAGCCACCCAGCCACCCCTTCATGCGTTACTCTATTCATATCCATTAAAGCAAAGGAAAATCTTGGCCCTTGGATTTCGTTGTCATGTCTCTTTAGTCTACATTAATATGGAACATTCTTCAGTCTTCCTTGAAGTCTTTGAGGATTTTTTTTTTAATGTTTACATTTTTTAATACAGGCCAATTTGGGGGGTCCTCAGCCTTGATTTGTCTAGTATGTGCTGAGGGTTAGATTTAGATCCAGCACCTGTGGCAGGGATCCCACAGAGTAATCCTCAGTGCCCGCCCCCCAGAAGGCACAGGTGGTGGCTTGTTAACAGGTGATCACCCTGCTAAGTTACTCGTTTGGGAAGTTGCTTTTTTTTTTTCCATTTGTAATAAGTATCTGGTGAGGCATGATTCTGACTCCATCAGAATGGAACTTTACCTTTCTGGTTTTAAAGGCAAGTTCCAAGCAGAAGCTCCTGCAGCCCCTCCTGCTCTACCCAGTAATTCTTTGATGTCTTATGGATGCATTGGGAAACCTGTAGTATGAGTGACATGATTATAAATAGTAATTCTTGAAAACCCACTTGGATTTTTTTTTTTAAGATTTGATTTATTTATTTGACAGAGATACCGAGAGCAGGAACACAAGCAGGGCGAGTGGGAGAAGGAGAAGCAGGCTTCCCACCGAGCAGGGAGCCCAATGCGGGGCTCGATCCTGGGATCATGACCTGAGCCGAAGGCAGACGCTTAACGACTGAGCCACCCAGGCGCCCCCCACTTGGATATTTTTAAGTAGATTGCCTCAAGTTGAAAAAGATAACAGAATGTTGTTGTAAGTGAGGGAAAATAGCTAGTACATACACCATGATTACAGCTAGATTTAAAGAATAAAAACCAGTATGGAAACGGAGGACCTGAGGAAATATGCCAAAATGCTCATGGTAAGGATGTTTCTTAGGTTGGTGGGATTGTGTAATTTTTTTTTAAGATTTTATTTTTAAGTAATCTCTACGCCTAATTTGGTGATCGAACTTACAACCCTGAGATCGAGTCACATGCTCTACCAACTGAACCAGCCAGCCATCCCAGGATTGTGTGATTTGTATCATTCTAGTTACAATAACCTGTTCATAGCAAAAGTTTTGAAAAAGTTCTTAAATTTCTTTTATTTATTTATTATTTATTCATTCATTTGAGAGCATGAGCCAGGGGCGGGGCGTGGAGAGGGAGAAGCAGACTCCCCACTGAGTAGGGAGCCCAATCGGGGCTTGATCCCGGGACTCCGGGATCATGACCTGAGCTGAAGGCAGACGTTTAACCGACTGAGCTACCCAGGCACCCCTTAAATTTCTGATATATTTATGTAACTTCTATACAGGAAGCATAAGATTTCTTCCTGCTTGAAGCATATGAGCTAAAATTGTAGTGATGCTATAACTCATTCTTTGTGCTCATTTTTCCCACCACCTTGCAGACCTCCTCACATGAAATACCTTCATGTTAACTTCTAGAAATTTGGGGCGCCTGGGTGGCTCAGTCATTAGGTGTCTGCCTTCGGCTCAGGTCATGATCCCAGGGTCCTGGGATCGAGCCCCCCATCAGGCTCCCTGCTCCACGGGAAGCCTGCTTCTCCCTCTCCCACTCCCCCTGCTTGTGTTCCCTCTCTCGCTGTGTCTCTGTCAAGTAAATAAAATCTTTAAAAAAAAACCCAAAACTTCTAGACCTTTTTTTTTCTTTTAAGTTTCATTTATTTTAGTAATCTCTACACCGAATGTGGGACTCAAACTCACAATCCTGAATTCAGGAGTCGTACATTCTGACTGAGCCAGCTAGGCACCCCCAACTACTAGACGTTTCTTAATAGGAAGAACTTGTTTTGAAATCTTTGATTAGTTCTGTACCTTTCGATTCAGGTAATGAAGATTCAAAGGTACCTTCAGAAAGAAAGAAGCCTCTCTACACAGATGGGTTTTCCAAACTTGGAAAAAGCAAAAGAAATACAAGCACTACTCCAAGTAAGTTTTACACACACACAAACAAAGTAATAGTTGGCGCTTGCAGGCTAATGCCGAATAGGCAGGGCGCAAGGACAGCTAAAAGCTTGAATGCTGGACCTGGGCCCTGCATCCTCCTCCTCACTTTCTAGCTCTGAGACCAGGGGCCTCTTATCCTCAATAAACCCACTTCCTCAGCTGACAGTGGGAGTGAGTAGACTACCGATTTCATCAGGCCGATACAGACAAACCTGATGTTGCCCCTCCAGTTCCAGATCACCACCTGAAGCAATGACTGCAGTAAAGTGAATCAAATGAGTTTGTGTCCTCAGCATGGAAAAGTTATGTTTACGCTGTACCGTTAGTCTGTTAGGTGTGTCATAGTGTTATGTCTCAAAAAACAATGCACATATCTGAATTAAATAATTTATTGCTAAAAAATGCTAACCATCATCTGAGCTTTCAGCGAAGTGGTCATCTTGTTGCTGCCGGGGGGTCTTGCCTCGGTGTTGATGGGCCTCTGAGGGATGGGGGATGGTGGTTACTGAAGTTTGGGGTGTCTACGGCAATTGCTTGAAATAAGACCACAGTGAAGTGTGCCTCCGTGATCGACTCTTCCTTTCAGGAACCATTTCTCTGTAGCGTGCAGTGCTATATTGACAGCATTCTACCCCCAGTAGAACTTCTTCCAAAACTGCAGTCCATCCTCTCAAACCTTGCTGCTGCTTTATCAGCTAACTTTATGGAATATTCTAAACCCTTGGCTGTCATTTCAACAGTCTTCACAGCATCTTCACCAGGCGTAGATTCCATCTCAGGAAACCACTTTCTTTGCTCGTAAGAAGCAACTCCTCATCCAGTACAGTTTTATCCCGAGATGGCAGCAAGTCCGTCACGTCTTCAGGCCCCACTTCTCATTCTAGTTCTCTTGCTGCTATTCCCACCACATCTGCAGTGACTTCCTCCACTGAAGCCTTGCACCCCTCAGAGTCATCGTTGAGGGCTGGTATCAGCTCTTTCCAAACTTCTGTTCGTGCTGATATTTTGGTTTCTTGACATGAATCACAAATGTTCTTAATGGCATCTGGAATGGTATATCTTTTCCAGAAGGTTTTCACGTTTGCCCAGGTCCATCAGAGGAATTACTATCCATGGCAGCTATAGCTTACAAAATGTATTTCGTAAATAGGACTTGAAAGTCTAAATGACTCTTTGATTCATGGGCTGCAGAATGGATGCTGTGTTAGCATGAAAACAACATTAATCTTGTACATCTCCCTCAGAGCCCTTGGGTGACCAGATGTATGGTCAATGAGCAGTCATATTTTGAAAAGAATCTTTTTTTTTCTGAGCAGTAGATCTCAACAGTGGGCTTAAAATATTCAGTAAATTATGTTGTAAACATGTGCTATCCAAGTTTTGTTGTTTGATTTATAGAACACAGGCACTGTAAGTGGTATAATTCTTAAGGCCCTAGGATTTTCAGATGGTAAATGAGCATTGGCTTCAACTTTAAGTCACCACCTGCATTAACCCCTAACAAGAATCAGCCTGTCCTTTGCAGCCAGGCATTGACTTCTCTGTAGCTATGAAAGTCCTAGATGGCATCTTGAAATAGAAGCTGTCTCATCTACATTGAAAATCTATTGTTTAGTATAGTAACCACCTTCATTAAAGATCTAGCTCTTCTGGGTAACTTGCTGCAGCTTCTACATCAGCACTTGCTGCTTCACTTTGTACTTTTATGTCCTGGAATAAACATGAACCTCATGAACCAACTTCTGCTAGCTTCCAACTTTTTTTCTGCAGCTTCCCGAACTTCTTCAGCCTTCATAGAATTGAACAGCATTAGGGCCTTGCTCTGGATTAGGCTTTGGCTTAAGGGAATGCTGTGGCTGGTTTAGTCTATCCAGACCACTCACACTTTCTCCGTATCAGCAATAAGGCTGTTTTGCTTTCTTGCCATTCATGTGTTCACTGGAGTAGCACTTGTCCTCTCCTTCATGAACTTTTCCTTTGTGTTTATAACTTAGCTAACGTGTCCTAGTTTTCGGCCTATCTTGGCCTTTACCGTGCCTTCTTCACCAAGCTTAATCATTTCTAGCTTTTGATTTAAAGTGAGAGACATGCAACTCTTCACTTCACCTGAAGACTTAAAGGCCACTGTGGGAGCAGTCGAACACACAGCACTTACTAACTTTGCCAGCTTATTTGGGCACTGCTTGTGATGCCCCAAAACCATTTCCATAGTCAAATCAAAGATCGCTGATCATAGATCACCATAGCAAATATGTAACAATAAGGAAAAAGTTGGAAATATTGCAGTAATTACCAAAATGTGATACAGAGACATGAAGTGAGCCAATGCAGTTAGAAAGATGGCTCTTGACAGGGTTGCAAGAAACCTTCAATTTATAAAAAGAAACAAAAAGAAACAAAAAAACCCAGTATCTCAAAGTGCAGTAAAAGAAGGTATGCTTGAGACTATTTTTCTACCTCTGATCACCTAACCTAGCAACCAGGACATGGCACAGTAAATCTCTGAGAATGGATGTCTATAAAGTACTTGGTACAATGTCCACCTTGTAATTTTTTTTCTTAAGTACTCTCTACCCCCAACACAGGGCTTGAACTCACGATCCCAAGATCAAGAGTCACATGCTCTACTGACTGAGCCAGCCAGCCCCTAAATTTTTTTTTCAGTAATAAGTTTAAGGGATTCCATATTTAAACATGTAATTAATTGTTCTATATTGCCTGGTACATAGAATGTTGAGTGTTATATATTTATAGTACTTAGAATGCTGCTCAGCATATATTAGAAATATATATAATCATTAGAATTTTAATTTTTAAAAATTCAACTTCAATTATTTTTTAAAGATGTTATTTATTTGACAGAGACACAGCAAGAGAGGGAACACAAGCAGGGGGAGTGGGAGAGGGAGAAGCAGGCTTCCCGCAGAGCAGGAAGCCCGATGCGGGGCTCGATTCTAGGACCCCAGGATCCTGACCTGAGCCAAAGGCAGACGCTTAACAACTGAGTCACCCAGGCGCCCCTCAATTTTTTTTTTTTTTAAGACACATTTATTCAGTATCATGATCAGACCATTACATTTAGCAATCAACCACATGGGTACAAAATAAAAATCTACATTAAAATCCTTTGTTGGAATGCTTTACACTTTCCACAGAACAGAAACTAAAATAACCTGTTATACAATTAGTCCTCAGTTTTTGCCCATACACATGAGCATTGCCTAAAACATGTCTTCTTTGCAGCAGGTAGGCCCTGCCACCACTGTGCTTGGCTGAGTTCACAAATCTGTTGTAACCTGTAGCTTTCCTCTCATTTCTCTGTCTCTGCTCTCCTGCTAAGCTGTGTTTCCTGGCAGTAATTAAAACCTCCTGCCACGGCCGTAGCTCCTGCTGCTGCTGGAACCACCACAGCCACCTTGGTTTCGTGGTTTGGCAAAGTATTGGCCTCCACCACCATGGGGGCCAGAGCTTCTGCCTCCAAAATTTCCTCCATATCCAAAATCTGAGGATTGATTGTTGTAATTGCCAGAATCATCATAACTTCCACCACCTCCAAAGTTGCTTCCATCATTACCAAATTTGTTATGGCCATCCCCACTGCCACCATATCCACCACCACCCCGACTGCCACCAAAGCCACCTCAACCACTGAAGTGTCCTCCACGACCAAAGCTATCATTCCCACCAAAACCACCTCCACGACCACCACCAAAGTTTCCAGAACCACTTTGACCTCTTTGGCTGGATGAAGCACTAGCCATCTCTTGCTTAGATAGGGCTTTCCTTACTTCACAGTTGTGGCCATTCACAGTATAGTATTTTTGAATGACAGTCTTGTCTACAGCGTCATGGTCATCAAATGCTACAAAAGCAAAACCTCTCTTTTTGCCACTGCCTCGGTTAGTCATGATCTCGATCACTTCAATTTTCCCATACTGTTCAAAATAATCCCTTAGATGATGTTCTTCAGTGTCGTCTTTAATGCCACCAACAAAAATCTTTCTCACAGTTAAGTGGGCACCACATCTTTGAGAATTTTCTCTTGGGACAGCCTTCTTTGGTTCCACAACTCTTCCATCCACATTGTGTGGCCTTGTATTCATGGCTGCATCCATCTCCTCCACAGTGGCATATGTGACAAACCCAAAGCCTCTGGAGCACTTGGTGTTTGGATCTCTCATTACCACACAGTCCGTAAGCATTCCCCATTGCTCAAAATGGCTTCTCAGACTCTCATCGGTTGTTTCAAATCTCAAACCTCCAATGAAGAGCTTCCGCACCTGTTCAGGCTCTTTGGGAGACTCTGACTTAGACATGACGGCGGTGGGAGGGGAGACTTTAACGATGCTTACTCGGCAGCATCCACGGGCAGAAAGGACTCAATTATTTTTTTAAAGTGATCTCTACACCCAACATGGGCTTGAACCCACAAACCCAAGATCAAGAGTCATACACTCCTCCGACTGACCAGCTAGGCCCCCCAGAAATATTCTTAATCAGAATAGCGCAGAGCAGGGATCAGCCAACTCCTGCCAACCCTGGCCTGTCTTAAAACCCTTAAGCTAAGAATGGTTTTTACGGTTTTAAAGGATTGTCTAAAAAAAGAGAGATTATACCATATGTGGCCACAAAGATGAAATAAAACATTTACTGTCTGACCCTTAACAGGAAAGGTTTGCCAATCCTTGGTATAAAGCTTTCTAAGCATTATAAAATGTCAAATTTATGATTAAGTAAAGGCCATTTGATTAATTGGTGAGGGGAAAGGACAAATCTGTTCATTCTTATTCTGTGGACTAAACCACAGTTAGCAGTGAAATGGACAGAGGAGAGATGATAAATGTTTGATAGTTGATAAGATGAATATACTTTGTCCCTGAGTTTCCACAAACTGAAAGATACAAAATGGAAGTTTTAGCAAAGATGATGTTTGATCCCTGAATGTCAGGGATGCAGAGAGGAGAATAAGTATTAACAGAAAGACAAAGGGAAGGTGAATAAATGGATTTGTCTTGCTATTAATTGTCATATTTTGGGGAACATTCCAGACTTTAAGAAGCTTCATGAGGCTCGTTTTAAGGAAATGGAGTCCATTGATCAATATATTGAGAGAAAAAAGAAACATTTTGAAGAACACAATTCATTTAATGAACTGAAGGTATGCTGATAAAATTATGTGTTTTGGGTTTTTTCGTTTGTTTTTTTTAAAGATTTGTTTATTAGAGCAAGCATGAGCAGGAGGGGCAGAGGGAGAGGGAAAGAGAATCCCAAGCAGACTCTGAGCTGGGCGTGGAGTCCAACTCCGGGCCTGATCTCAAGACACTGATCACAGCTTGACCAAAACCAAGAGTCAGATGCTCAGATGTGCCACCCAGGTGCCCCTAAAATTATGTTCTTACTGGGACTGAACTATGTGATTTTATGTTTTGTTTTGTTTTTTAAGATTTAATTTGAGGGATGTCTGGGTGGCCCAGTCGTTAAGCGTCTGCCTTTGGCTCAGGTCACGATCCCAGAGTCCTGGGATCAAGCCCCTCATCGGGCTCCCTGCTCGGTGGGAGGCCTGCTTCTCCCTCTCCCACTCCCCCTGCTTGTGTTCCCTCTCTCGCTTTGTGTCTCTGTCAAATAAATAAAATCTTAAAAAAAAAAAAGATTTTATTTATTTGAGAGAGAAAATGAGATGGCACTAGCAGGGGGAGCGGTAAAGGGGGAAGTAGGCTCCCCTCTGAACAGGGAGCCTGATGCAGGGCTCGATCCTAGGACCCCGGGATCACGACCTGAGCCAAAGGCAGATGTTTAACCAACTGAGCCACCCTGGTGCCCCGAATTATTTGATTTTAATGTCAATACCTTAGCTAATACAGCCAGCTTTCTATTCTGCCAGTGGAACGGATTTGAGTTTAATATATCTTTATTATCTGAAATTGCTTCCCCCACCATAAGAATTTTCAGAACCCTCAGAATAAAATCGGGAGTCCTCACTATAAAGAACTAATTCCAAAATGCCAGTAAGTTGTTCTTTTCTCAGGCTTCACACATGGTGCTTATTACTTATGTTGAGGCTAGACTGATTATGGGTGAAGCCATTTTCTTTCTCTCTCACCTAAAGGAAAAAGGAACGAGTTGCACTGGCCAACTTAGGGGCTACCTGCTAACTGAGCTCCTGGGGGCCCTTCAGTCCAGGTCCTGCCTGACTCAAAGTCCCTTCGAATAAGAAAAGGGGAGGAAATCAGCCCCACGGTTGAAATAGAGCACTGAGTTGACAACATCCTGTTATTACCTTACTTGGTCTCTGGTGTTCAAGGGGTGCCACATAGAGTACTGGGGAATATTTATTTTAGAATTTCATAATACATTCCATGTGCTTATTTTTCAAAAAGACTTGGAGGCAGTCTTTGGTATTATAACACATAATATAAGTTGGTTTGAAAGGGGCAGAATATGAGCACTGTTAGCAGGGACGGTATCTGCTGTGTCAGTTGAGTTTCACATTTTCTGATACAAATCCCAACACAGAAACACACTAGGTGACAAGTTCTAAATATATATTTTTTAAAAAACATACACCATAAGCTTCTTAGCAAGAAGCTGAATCTAGAGTAGTAACATTCATTTGAACTCTTTATAAAGCCACTGCTAACCTCATTGAAGACACCGTTTATCAACCAGCTGACAGCGACAAAGCCAAGCCGTGGCATTTGAAGGCTGCAGATTGGTCCGACAGCTCGGGTGGAGAATCAGAGAAGACATACTCAGTATGCCCATAATAATGCTTGCTTAAATATTAGCAAGGGCTAGGCATCACTCTGCTGACAGCTGAATACCTGGACAAAAGGCCCATGCTGATGATTTACAGGAAGTAGACCTCTAGTTTCTTTTTGTCTTCTTTTTCCTTTTTTTTGCATGAAAATGAGCTAGGAGTAAATATGCCTGCAAGCAGGGCCACTCATTTTCCTTACCATGAAACTGAGTCTACTTAAATACGTGATTGAAAGTCAAGTTTTCTATACTACATAATACGGGTGAGTTAAAGGCAAAAATTAGGGCAGAACAAGTGCCTCAACCATAAACTTGAGTGTAGCTCTGAAGATGTGTTAAATAATGATTAGGTTATCTTATTTTTCCCAATACCCCACCTGAATGAATTTAGTTCTAAAATCACCCCCACTCCCCACTAAGGAATAGATCAGATGGGTTATTTGGTATGATCTATTTGGAAATTGAAAAATAAAAAATTACAGTGACTTCACCATAGCTAATAGGAAGTTTTTCTTGACAGCTGACATGTTTTGGGATTGGTCATTGGACAGTGTTAGATCATAATAAATAAGCAGAGATCTTAGAATCATCTTGGCCACGACCTGTCTCTCCTTGACTTTCATTAGAACAGGGAGACCGATTTGATTTAGTTGCCAAATGGTCCTCTATAAGCATCAGAAACACAGCGCCCCAAGATGCCGCTTTATCTTGCCAACAGTGGGAATGATGAATTTTTTAAATCTTTATTAATATAATATGAAAAAATCCCAATTGAGTTGGCATTTCTTTGATCACTATATGTTTATGTGTTGTTATTGGCTGGGGTTTTTTGTGAATTTGCTTTTTCTTAATTTTTACTCATCTATTAGCCATTTATGTTAATGCTATATATTCTATATTATAAATGCTTTCCTTCAGTTTATCTTTTAACTATATTAGTGGTGTCTTTTGTCTTATGAAAGATTTTTTTCTTAATTTTATCCAGCTTTTCCTTTTAAGGGTCTGCGTGGTTTTTTTGTTTTTTTTTGTCACACCCTGCCTGTTTCAAGATCATAAAAATAAGCTCTTATATTTATTTGTACTGCTTTTATTATTTTCACCTATATTTAATCCTTAACCGACTTTTGTATATGGTATGATTGAGCTCTTTGCTTTGTTAGGATTGAACAGATTTTTATTGCTAAAAGAGAGGAATTGTTTACATACATTGCTAACAAAACAAGTTAGTACGGCTTACCTGAAAAAAAGTTAGATGGATAAGAGCTAGTAGACTCATTTCTGCATTGTAAATAGTTCAGAACAAAGATGCAGGGTTGGTCCTGACACCAAGTGAACTGTGAGGAGACACAGCATGGAAAGTGGGAATCTTGGGGGAAAGACAGAAGGCAGCATAAAAAGTGTGATTAAATAGAACAGTGTGCTTAAATACATATAACCTGGGCTCCCACCTCATGGTATAGATGTGCATTTACTAACTATTTTAGTAAGTTTTAACTTTGTGTCACAGTAGAATCTCTTCTGCTTGTATGTTGAGAAGTTGATATAATTCTCGGAGTGCTTGTATTTCCTATGATATAATCAGAATTTTTCTGTCTTTTGGCTTAGCCTTGTCAATTTCAGTAATCCCACCACTGTTGTACCTTTAACAAAGTTGTGTTTCTTTTACTTACAAGAGCTTAAACCAGTGATAGGAAGACATTGTTATTCTTTGTGCCCTGACAATATCTAAAAAATGATAACCTAAGTGGACCCTCCCCAGCCATTTCAAAGGGAGGGTTTCCCTCCCTCCCTCTTGTTTTTTTTGTTTGTTTGTTTTTGTTTTTAAAGAAACTTTAAGAATCCATGGAGGGGGTTGTAGGGGCAGGGGTGGAATTATTTGTAGATTCCATGTGCTAATTACATAATAGGTGGTTCTCTGAGTTTGTATTTAATAAATAGCTTATCAGGGGACGCCTGGGTGGCTCAGTTGGTTAAGCGGCTGCCTTCGGCCCAGGTCATGATCCCAGGGTCCTGGGATTGAGTCCCACATCAGGCTCCTTGCTCAGCAGGGAAACTGCTTCTCCATCTCTCTCCCTCTGCTTGTGCTCTCTGTCAAATAAATAAAATCTTTAAAAATAAATAAATAATAAATAAATAGCTTATCATGTTCTCAAAGATACTATATGTCCAAGAGAAGCTGTTGATCCTCCCTTTCTCGCCACAGTGGACTTTTAAACCACATTCTTTTTTTTTTTAAGATTTTTATTTATTTGTCAGCACAAGCAGGGGGAGCAGCAGAGGGAGAGGGAGAAGCAGGCTCCTCACTGAGCAAGAAGCCAGATGCAGGACTCGATCCCATGACCCTGGGATCATGACCTGAGCCGAAGGCAGATGCTTAACGACTGAGCCACCCAGGCGCCCCTTAAGCCACATCCTTTAGTCAGAAAATACCTGGGTTCATGGCAAGCTGGGAAAGGCTCTCTGTAACACAGGACTCAGCACAACCAGAAGTTACTCCTAACTCGGTCACCATAGCAATACAGGTGCCAGGAACTGCCCTGCCCACCTGGCAGGTAGGAAGATGAGGAGGCACTGAGAAGGAAAGATAACGGGGGGTTAAAAGTGGGGATGGAACAAGGGCATGAACGGGGCTGCTGTGGAGACAGTGCTAAGAAGCCCAGCTTGAACATAGTGCCGTGTCTTTCTGCAGAAGCAGCTGGTCACCAAGGGAATGGTGGTGACTCCAGTTCCTCTCCGGGGAAGGCTCCCCGCGGCTTGCACTCCCACCAGCCAGCGCCACTCGCAGGGCCGGCCCCTGGGCACTGCAGGCCGGAGCACCTTGTGTGGGAAGGGCTCCGCCAAGCGATCCGTCCTCTCGGCTACTAAGATGAACGTCAGGTAAGAAGAGCTCCAAAATATAATCAAGTACAAGGTCTCAAAGCTTTACTGCTTCCTGTACATTTCAGGCGGGCGACATCAAATATGTTTTAATGTTGATGAAAAAGAAGGCAAAAGAGGATCAGAATGGAGAGAAAATAAATGGATGGTTTTTATAAGCTGTAATCTTTTTTCTTTAAATTTGCATTGAGTTTTTTTATCAAACTTCTCTAAGCTCACATTTGGTTCGTAAGTAAAGATAGAAGGTACATACGGATATTCATTTTATTAGTTTAATGTATGCCTATAAAGACATGTAAAGAGAAATTTTTCCATTGACTTAAATGTAAAGTTGAGCTAAATTCCTACAGAAAATATCTCGATGCAGTGAACTTAATTGACACGTCCTAAGTGTAACTTTTGTAACGCACTGGGTACAGTTACCCAGGCCCCATTGACCCCTCTATTTTCTTTGCTTGTACTTCTCCTGACACAGGGTAGCCCCCAATTATAACTATCCCAGAGGTGAAGATCTTCAGGCTCCTTTAATATAGAAAAAAAAAAAATTTTTTTTTTAAATATTTTATTTATTTGACAAAGAAAGACACAGCGAGAGAGGGAACACAAGCAGGGGGAGTGGGAGAGGGGGAAGCAGGCTTCCCGCGGAGCGCGGAGCAGGGAGCCCGATGCAGGGCTCGATCCCAGGATCCTGGGATCATGACCTCAGCCGAAGGCAGCCACTTAACTGACTGAGCCACCTAGGTGCCCCTTAAGATTTTTTTTATTTTTTTTAAAGATTTTATTTATTTGACAGAAGGAGAAACAGCGAGAGAGGGAACACAAGCAGGGGGAGAGGGAGAAGCAGGGAGCCCGATGCAGGGCTTGATCCCAGGACCAACCCTGGGGTCATGGCCTGAGCCGAAGGCAGACGCTTAATGACTGAGCCACCCAGGCACCACTAAGATTTTTTTAAGTAACCTCCACACCCAGTGTGGGGCTTGAACCCACAACCCTGAGGTCAAGAGTCGCATGTTTACCAACTGAGCCAGCCAGGCACCCCCCTTCTCTTTTTAAAGGGCGTTTGCAGCATCTAATAGTGTTGGTGCCTGGTAACACTTCCCCAACACATGTAATTATCTGATGTAGTTTTTAGAGCTTAAAAACGCCCTTAAGTTTGGAACTCTATTTATTGAGTTAGCGTGGAGTCTGAGGAACCTCTCCATGGCAGTTCGGACTGTATGTAAGAGTACTGAGGAACACCATGGTCGGGGTGACTCCTCGCCCCACTGCAGTGTTCACAGCAGCCTGGACTTCACCTAACATGCAGTTGTCTTAACCGGGTTGTACGGTATTCCATAATAATTTTGGGTCCTGATACAGGATCCCTACCACATTTTAGTTTTAAGTCCAGAAGTTCTCTTCTGTTAACCCCATCACCACCACCATCATGTACATTTATGTCTGTCCTTCCCGAATTTCACTGAATCTAAGACACCATCAATTGGAGACTCACCATTATTTTATGAACCACTAAGAAAAATCATTGCCAACTATAATGTGTTACTAATTATGAAACCTATCCCAATTTCAGATGTTAAAATGCATAAAAAATATGCATCATAATCAGTGGAATAAATTTATGGCAATTTGCTAGGAGAATGGGCTTATGTACCATTTAAATGAATGACCATCTACTAGGAAGACGTAAGATCCATTCCCATATTTAGCATAGCAGTGTCCTGTTCACTGATTGGCCATCACCAGGAGGAGAAAGAGGGGAGTGCTTAGAGTACCTCCTAAACTGTAATTTGAGCCCCAAAGGCATTTCCTTGGAGCTCTACCTTGTTCTGCCATTGGCCAAGACAAGGAAAGCAGAGAAGACAAAACCATATTTTACAAATCAAGTGCTGTAAAATGTTTATTCTGCAAAAAAGGTTCCTTCACATAACAAGTACATATCGAGCCCTTTCACTGCTTGGGGATGGGCAGGTGGTTTTGCTTGTATGCTTGATATAAGTTACTCTTCACACAAACACTCGTGTTTGGTACTCCACTGTCCTGTTCAGGTTTTCAGCTGCTACCAAAGATAATGAGCATAAGCGTTCACTGACCAAGACTCCAGCCAGAAAGTCTCCACATGTGACCATCCCTGGGAATACCCCAGAAGGCCAGGCTGTGCTCGGGACAGACAAGTTAAAGACCACAAATGGAAATTCTGCTTCTGGTAAAACAAAAGAAAAAACTCCGGTTCATCTTTAAGCCATCTAACCTCCTGAAATTATTAAGTGTATTTGTTTACTTAAAACCTCTCCATAACTATAAAAGCAAAAGCAAAAATTTCACCATAGCATAGTTTTCATTTTATATTGGTGAGGAAAATGCCAGAGACACAAACAAAAAACTGGTATCTGCCTGAGGACTCCATCTTATCTGTAAGGAGTCCTAAGATGGTGACCCTCCCTGAAGATCATTCGGTCCTTCTTAGACTCAGGGATTAGGAGGAGGATCACAGTATTCATTACAGCCTCTGATTGGTCCTCCAGGACTGAAACTAATAGGATCCCAGAGTTTGTGGGATAAAGGCCACACTATGGACTAGATTTAGGATCCCAGAGTTTGTGGGATAAAGGCCACACTATGGACTAGATTATGTAAGCCAGAATAAGCTATATGGATACTCTGCTACACATGGCCTACTTAATCATCACCTACAATCATTAGGTGGTTTTCAAAAGAATACTGCAGTAGCAGTACAAAGTTTAAAATATATATATATATAACGAGCAGATTGAGGCCTATATTAGAACTGAGTGTGTCACAATTCTCCTGAGAGTCCTATCGAATACATGAGGCAAGAGCCTTGATCGCATAGAAAGGCTCACCAACTCCTGAGACTAGAGCAATCCAGTAGGGGCTTCAGAACAGTGTCAGTAATAATCTGTGTGGAGTCGATGAGGGTTTCTTCATACCTTAAAGACAGAAGAGTGAGGCTGACAGCTACATTTTAAGCGAGTCCAGATGTGGGAATAGTAATTTTATGTGATTCTTCCTCTAAATGAGCTCTCTCATTCCCAGCTTAGCCCTTAATCTTAACGCCACCAGCAAGCAAACATTCCACGTAACCTTCTAAATCTTCCTATAGTAAGGCAAGAAAGGGGCCTGGACAGAGGGCAGTGCCACAAATGGAGTGGACTTGCCTAAGATAGGACGATGTTATTTTACAGAGAGCTGGGGTCACTGACTAGACCACTTACCTCATAATGAGGAAGGACTCACAAATGTTCACAGATAACAACATGAGGCAGAAACTAAATGCTTACCATATTGTGAGCTTTCTCATGGTAATTCAGGGGTGTGCCCAGTTGGGATGGGATAGTTTTTTCCCCCAACTATCAGATATGAATCTTATGTAAAGGAAATCAAATTGTATGATTTTTTTTTCCCTATGATTTGCTTCGTTCACTCAGTTTAATGTTTCAAGAATCACCCATATTGATAAATGAGCTATAAAATTTGTTCATTTTCACTGGTATGGATATACTTCAATTTGTGTTTTACTGGTCATTGACTACGTGAGTATTTCCAGCTTTTGTTGTTTCAGTGGTCATGACCATTATTAACCACGTCTCCTGTACACGTGTGAGAGCTTCTCTAGAGCTCGGAGGGACTGAGGTGTAGCGGGTCTGCAGTTACTGGACAGGCTGAATTGTACCTATTGAAACTCTGCTCGGCATGGTGGACAGCCCGTGTTCCCCTCCCTGCCGGCACCAGATAGCCACACAATGGGATCACTTTCAAACAGGGGTTTTGTGCTTTTCTCATTGAACCAAGTGGCCCTAGATTTTGGTTGCTTATTCATATATATACACGCAAGTGCTGATATTCGACAATAGCCTGAGTACAGCCTGTGATGGGAAAGAATTAATAAAATGTGCCCAATATATGGTGCCAACTGGCAAAAATTTGGCTTACTGAGTCCTGTCACTCTGGTATATTTATGGTACAAAAATTCACATTTTTAAATAAATGCTTTTATAAATAAAAACCAGAGCCACAAATCTTTTCATTTATATGTGATGAGGTTCCTTGCAGGCTTTGTATCTGTATGACTGAAAATGTTACTACTAACATATTATTAAAGGGTAAATATCAGGGACATGGCCTGAACATTTACCCATCAATTATTTAAACAGGATTTTCAACTCCCAGGTGACTCTAGGAAATAACCTAATCCTGAGACTTTGGAGAACTACTCACAAGGGAAGCAAGTCTCAGTGGTTAGCTTTCCTTAGTTATTCTTTTCTCCCTTTTCCTTTTTAAACCTTCATGTTTGAGACTGTCCATAGAGATCATATTTTTAAGACTGAGAAATGGTACTTCAACAAAAAACTGTATAGGCCTTTTTTTTTTTTTTTCCTAATTAAGCCCTGGGGTTTTGTTTCTTGGTTTCGTAGTTGTTACCCCATTCAAATTGACAACTCAGGCAGTACAGACTCCAGTCTCCAACAAGAAGCCAGTGTTTGATCTCAAAGCAAGTCTGTCTCGTCCCCTCAACTATGAGCCACACAAAGGTACGTGCAGACGTTCTGAGATACAAGATGTGCCAAAGACTTAGGATTAAGTAGTTCTACATCTGAGGATGTGAAAAATTCTAGTGCCTCAATGGAAAGCCATACTTGGCCACCTAGAATTTCTTCCCCCTGGGTCCACATGACCCATGATTTAAAAGACTGTCCACTAAGCAAATACTAAATAATCAATTCACTTACATTTTTGTTAATCAAAGACATAACTTCTAATCAGTGTTACAGCAAAGAAATAATAAAATTTCAGGCAAAATCAAGAAACTTGGAAATTGGTCTGTGGGCAAATGAATATTTTCTTTACTACTTTCAAAGGATCCCAGGCTGGAATCCACCTGTCCAACAACCTGGGACATTTACTGGCTATATAAATGCCCATATAAATTGGGCCTATATTAAAGTATCTGTATATCCATTTAAAATACCAACTCTAAAAACAAAAACAACCAATACTTCATGTGATCTTTCAGTAATTCTAGAATTGCTTTTTTTTTTTTTTTTTTTTAAGATTTGTCAGCACAAGCAGGGGCAGCGGCAGGTATATGGAGAAGCAAACTCCCCACTGAGCAGGGAGCCCGACGTGGGACTTAATCCCAGGACCCCGGGATCATGACCTGAACCTAAGGCAGATGCTTAAGGGACTGAGCCACCCAGGCATCCCTAGAATTGCTTTAAAACAGTAAGAATTCCTGGGATGCCTGGGTAGCTCAGTTGGTTAAGCATCCGACTCTTGATTTCAGTTCATGACATGATTTCAGGGTCATGAGACTGAGCCCGCACCAGGCTCTGTGCTCAGTGCAGAGTCTGCTTGAGATTCTTTCTCCCTCTCCCTCTGCAACTCCAGGACGTGTGTGCACACATGCTCTCTATTAATAAATCTTAAAAAAAAAAAACAAAAAACTTATTTTTAGAGGAAAAAAATACGATTTATATCATTTATATTTGTGGAATAGGAATTAAACTAATAGAAATATGATGGCAAATGTCTATAAAGTATAAATATTGATAGCAAGCAAATAGCCTCAGATGAAGAGAATAAAATTGGGAATGTAAGTAGAAGAATCTTCTTAAATCTTTGTCTCTCCTAAACTAGGCAAGCTGAAACCATGGGGTCAATCTAAAGAAAATAATTCTCTGAAGGAGCATGTAAACAGAGTTAGCTTCCACAAGAAAACTTACAAACAACCTCCTCTCCAGACTAGGTGAGTACATAATTATCCAGTTCTATAGTAATTTTAATTTTGAAAGACTATAAAAGCAAAGCCTCTGAGGTAGAGAGGTTCAGTAATAGCGGTGTTTAAGGAAAGGGTAGTTGGGGAATCACATAAAACTTCCTGAAGATACATGTGCCTAGGCGCCCCCTCCCCCCACCGTGGTTTTTAATTCAGGAATTGGGAGGCGAGGCCCAAGCAGCTGCATGGTTTCCGAAGCTCCACAGGTGATACAGAAGAGTACCATGTTCTCACAGGACCTACCAGCCCAAACAGTGTACCTGGATATCCCTCCAGGCGCCAATCCAAGGGCCCAAGTGTAAATTCTTCAACCCCAGGGAAACCAGGCTTATTAGGCTTCAAGGCCCTACCCAGAAGAAATCCCCAGATGATCCTTACAGGCTTCCTTCTGTGTGAAAACCAAAGCCAGAGCTTGCTGTGGGCTATAGCTGGTCCTGGTTGAGTTGATTCCCTGCATGAAACCATCCTGATACAGGATTACCCATCATGTGACTTGCCTATATCCAGCTGCCACCAAGACATTTACTAACTATATTTGCTATTAAGATTGTTAACATAGGGGCGCTTGGCTGGCTCAGAAGAGCATGGGACTCTTGATCTTGGGGTTATGAGTTTGAGCCCCACATTGGGTGTAGAGAGTACTTAAAATCTTTAAAAAAAAAAAAAAATCATTTGACAGAGACACAGCAAGACAGAGGGAACACAAGCAGGGGGAGTAGGAGAGGGAGAAGCAGGCTTCCCGCGGAGCAGGGAGCCTGATGCACGGGGCTCAATCCTGGGACCCTGGGATCATGACCTGAGCCGAAGGCAGACTGAGCCTTCAACTGCGCCACTCAGGCGCCCCCCCCCCCCTTTTTTTTTTAACATAAACCTAGCCTTCCCCCACCCCTCCTACCAATCCCCGATCCCTTCCAGAAACATACAGTGGCTTAGGTCAGCAGACCCTAGTTCTAGCACTTCACCAGACTATAGGATTTTTGAGCTGACATCTGATTTCCAAAGGTAGAGATTTCTCATTTAAAACAAATTAAGGAAGGCACTTGGGTGGCTCAGCTGTTAGGCGTCTGCTTTCGGCTCAGGTCATGATCCCAGGGTCCTGGGATCGAGCCCCGCATTGGGCTCCCTGCTCCACGGGGAGTCTGCTTCTCCCTCTCCCCCTGCTTGTGTTCCTTCTCTTGCTGTGTCTCTGTCAAATAAATAATAAAATCTTTTAAAAATATATATATATAAACAAATTAAGGTACCGAGGTGCCTTTTGTTCCAGTTCCATGCTTAATTTTAGAATGCTACGTTAACATTAAAAGGAAAATACCACTTTCTAGCCCTTTAACACAAGTGACTTAAGAGATGTGGCTTCCATAGACAGCCCACTAGCTAGAGCACAGTGTCCTATAAGAGTGTGTTTTGTACAAGTATACTGGATTTCGGTTTAAGCTTGGACATTAGTCTGACAGGTACTTAAAGTGGACTTTTGTGGAGCTTCACTAGACCCTAATGTGTACCTGTCCCCCTCTTTAGGGAGGAAAAACGGAAACAACATGAGCAAAGACGGAAGGAGAAGAAAGCAAAGGTTTTAGGAGCTCGAAGAGGACTCATTATGGCTGAAGATTAATTTTTTAACATCCTGTAAACAGTATTTTATTCTGAACCCTTTCTTTATTGTAAATATTTTTCTACTGTCTTTCCCACTTTAGTCAAAAGACTTTTTTCTGCTCTTTGTGTTCACTATCTACGTAGTGTTGGTGGTTCTCTTCACATACTACATCCCTGGAAAGTTGTTATTGACCTTAAAGCTCACAAATTCTTTGAAATGGTTTTTATCTAAGTCTCTGTACAATTCAGTTTTCTAATGAGACTCATCCTATAGATTCTTGACCTAGATTTTTAATGTCAAGTTCCCTCTGCTGACAGAACTGGAATCCTCTTCCAGACAGAAGCATTAACCTGATGGTAGGTAGTTCTACCACAACCTTTAGTAGAACCTAAACCACTAACAAGCTGAGAAAGCCACCTCATCCTCCTCCAGAAGATCGAGTCGTCTTAATGAAACAGGGAACCAAATGGGTTGGTAATGGCGTAAATATTCTACCTAGGTGAAGTGTTTTGTTACCTATGCACATTTGTTCCAATCACTTGATGGAATAGCCCTCTGTCACTCACTATATTCTTAAAAACTCTATAGCTCATTCTAGCCTTAAAAATATACAGGGTCATACTGAAATCTGAGGATTGCTGCTGCAAGGATTAATATGGTCTGTCAGAGTTACATCTTACTTTATGGAAAAGACTAGGGTTGCTTAGCCTCCTAGCCATGTTTGTTGCACCTCAGCGGAGCTTCAGAGCTTTGTACTGTTTAAGATTTTCATAAATGTTTTCTCATGGTGGTAGATTCTTTGTAAATAAATTCATGATTGAGTTGACCAGCTAAGATTAAGAAGTTTACTTATACTCTGTTCATCCTGTCCTGACCACCTCTTCTCACCCTAAGAAATGACCATGTTTTCCTCTTGTATTTTTCACAGCACATGTCCAACTCTGTTATACTTACTGTTAAACATACACGAGCCCACAGAACATTGGCATACTCCCGGGTGCTGAATAAACCCAGATTTTGCTATTGAGAAGCAGAGATCATATCAATTAAACCAGCATCAAATAAACTGCAGCTAGAAAGGCAAAATGATCTAATCATTTTGGAAAACAGGTTGATGGCTTCTTAAATATGTCTACCACATTACCCAACAATGGCATGGGTCACACTGACGCACATGACCTTCTACTCCTAGGTATATACCCAAGAGAAAGAGAAGCACATGTCCACACAAGAACTTCTAGGCAGATATTTACAGGAATATTATTCATTGTAGCCAAAAAGTAGAGAACATCCAGCTGTCCATTAATAAATTAAAAATGATGCACTAAAAAGGAATAAAGTATTAATAAAATGTTACAAGATGGATGAATCTCACAGATCTTATGCTAAGTGAAAAGAACCAGACATAAAAGGTCACATATGATTCTCTTTGTACAACATATCCAGATAAGCTAAAACTATGGAGAAAGTAGAGCAGTAGATACCTGGGGGTGGGGGTGTTAAGGTTACTTCTAGGACAGATAGAAATTTTCTAAAATTAGCTTGTGATAAAGCTGACAAGTCTGTGAATATATTAAAAATCACTGAATTGCATAGCAATCTCCTTTCCTTAAATGATGGATTAGAAAACACAAGAAACTTACAAGGAATAGAGTAGGAGAAAGACATCAACAGTCATCTTGAGGACTCCTTGCTTTGGCAATGCCTATGTGTGTAGGGGAATTGTTCCTAATGAATCATTTTAACCCAATCCAGTTAAGTTCTTTACATGATACCTCCGCATCAGGACTTGTATTAAGTTACAGCTTAGAACCTAGGTTCATGCTATGCCTCCCTCTGCAGCCCCTCTTGACAATAGCATTTAGATTTGTCCCAGGGAATACATACCAGCCATTGGTTGGAAGCCATGAAAGAAGTACTTTATTTTGTCTCTGTCATCATGGATAATACTACTTAGTTTGGTAGTACAAAATTACCATCTCTATTTAAAAAGTCTTGGGTTAAGCTCTGGAGAATTTTCATAGGCGAATTCTTCTGTGTGGGCTGGATCTGTAAACACTCCAATAAAATCTATTTCTAGGAAGAATGGACCATCCACTTTATCAGCCAGAGTGAATCCAATAGAAGAGATCTACATTTAAAATAAAACTGATCAAAATCGCATATACTGATATTGTTCCTGGAGTTTTCAAGTTCCATGAGGTGATTCATATAACTGGGTCTTTACACTATCAGCCCTGAGCAAGTATGCCATAGTTCTCCTATGCTATATAGCAAATCATAAGAGGAAGTGCAGGGATGATTCTTCTTTCTACTTTCTCTTCCTCTCTTTAAAGTAGTGCCACTTGGGGCGCCTGGGTGGCTCAGGTCATGATCCCAGGGCCCTGGGATCAAGCCCCACATCGCTCAGCGGGAAGCCTGCTTCTGCCTCTCCCACTCCCCCTGCTTGTGTTCCCTCTCTCGCTGTCTCTCTCTCTGTCAGATAAATAAAACCTTAAAAAAAAAAAAGTAGTGCCACTTAAGACTGGTTAGGACAGCATGGATGTCTAATGGAGGTTCCTTGAAGCCCTCCTGAACTGGAATACTGTTCTCTTATTTTAGAGCTAAAATAAAATGTAGGCAGGCTGAAAAGACCATAGTGAAAGCTCTCCCAGCGGGGGGTTTGGCTCACAGAAGAGGTCTGAAGCAACCTCTGCGTGGAATAACAGGGGAGGCCTTGATAAGAATTTTCATCTTTCATTTGCCAACCCTCAAAAATGGACTGAAATCATCCTCACAGGAGTTTTGTTTTACTAAAGTTAACAGTTCTGAGTCAAAGTACAGGAAAATGTTACCTTGTCAAGCAGAAGCTGGTACTGGGCATCCCGGATTCTTCCTTGATTAGAGAAGAAAAATTTGGAGAAAGGAATCTGAAAAGAGAAACCATTTACTTCAGAGCTAAAATATAAGCAGCTGAGGCATTTGTATGGAATTGCAATGATAACAGTTTAATTCTAACAATTGTAATATATGCAGTTATGACAAGTGGCTAGGCATTTGGATCATAGATATATTTTTTAAAAAATAATAAGTATTAGAAGAAAACAGATGAAAACCTTTCTAAGCCAGAAATCCCAAAGGAAAAACAATAGAGTACAATTTAACTTCTGACAGCAAAGACAAAGGATAAATTAGGAAAAAAATATTTGTAATATTTATGGACAAAAACTAGTATCCACAAAGCTTTCACAGGTAACTAAGATTTAACAACCAACGGAAACATGGGGAAGGGGAGAAACAGGCACACTTGTATACTACTGGTAGGTGTGTAGATTGATACAACTCTTAGAGGATGACCTGCAACTGGGAGGCAGGAGTCCACCATGGCCCCAAGATTTCCACCTTCTGTGTCCACACACCTTCCAGGTATCCACCCTAACCTCTGCCGCTGAGAAGGGACTCTGCAAATGGAAGGTCCCAAAGCACCTGACCTTAATATAGGGAAGATTATCCTCTGTAGGCCCAACTTAATCACTTGGGCCCATAGGTTGACTGGCAAGAGAGGTTAAAACCATCTCCTTGGGGGCAGATTATCCACTGCTGGCTCTGAAGACAGAAGAAGTGAAATGGCAAAGACTGCAGGCAGCTTCTAGGAGCTGAGAGAGGCGCTCAGCTGACAACCAGTACAGAAACCAGGATGTTAGTCCTACAATCATAGGAATTGAATCTGGCCAATAACTACAATGAACTTGTAAGTGGATCCTTCCCCAGAGCCTCTAGAAAGGAATACAGCCCAGGTGACACCTTGATTTCAGACTTCTAAGGCCCTGAGCATTGGACCCAGGTATACTGAGCCCCAACTCATGACCTATTGAACTTTTGAACTATGAGCTAATGAACATGGGCCGTTTAAAGCCACTAACTTTATGGTAATGTTTTATGTAGAAAACTAATGGCAATATTTAGCAGATTATGAAATGCCATAACTTTGACCTACCAATTTCACTTATATTTCACTTATATGTTATAATCTCTGACACATAAAGATGTAGCTTTTTCTAAAAAAAAAAAAAAGGAAAAATAGGAGTATGGTTAAATTATGGTGCATGCATACAACTGAATACTACGCAGCTATTTTCTTAATGCAGACCTACACAGGATACAATGGGAAGGAAGACCTCTACAATATATTAGTGAAGAGGATCTAGACAAGAATCCACAGTATAAACACAAATTTTAAAAACCCCTCAAAAAAAAAAACTAATAAACTTTTGGCAATTGGGAACAACCCAGTATCTATTATTAGAGGAATCAACTATGGGATTTCCATATAATAACAAAAAAATAGAGAATAACTCCACATAGTGATATGGAAGCTATCTAGGATTTCAATTTTATTTTATTTTATATATTTTTAGAGGGGTGGGGGGCAGAGGGATAGAATCCTATGAAGGCTCCATGCCCAGCACAGAGCCTGATGCTGGACTCAATCTCATGACCCTGATATCACGACCTGAGCCAAAATCAAGAGTCGGGCGCTTAACTATTGAGCCACATAGGCACCCCTAGGATTTAAATTTTAAAAATAAGCACAGAAGATGCATAAAGTATGCTATTTTTATTTTTGAGTAAAAAAAAATTGGAGAAAATAAGATTATGTACTTACATTTGCTCATCTGTACATAATGAAACTGCCAAGCTACAAAAGAAAATACTGAAAGTGGCTACTAGAGGGTGGGCAGGAAAAGGGTGGAGAGGGACATGAGTGGGAGTGAGACTTCTCACTGTACATCATTTTAGATTTTGATTTTTGAACCATAAAATAAAAATGTTTAAAAAAAAAGTTGTGGGGCTCCTGGATGGCTCAGTTGGTTGCGTGTCTGCCTTCGGCTCGGGTCATGATCCCAGGGTCCTGGGATCGAGCCCTGCGTCAGGCTCCCTGCTCAGCAGGGAGCCTGCTTCTCCCTATCTCTCTGCCTGCCACTCTTGTGTTCTCTTTCTCTGTCAAATAAATAAATAAAATCTTTAAAAAAAAAAAATTGTGCTGTTCAGATTATCACCAAAAGCACTGGACATAAAAACAAACTCAATTCAAAACTCAGATTCCAACCCACCACTATACAAGATCACATTGCTTCCACAGCAGATTAAAATACAGTCATATCCAGGGTCACCTGGGTGGCTGTCAGTTAAGCGCTGGACTCTTGGTTTCTGCTCAGGTCATGATCTCAGGGTGGTACGCTGCGTAGAGCCCTGCATCAGGCTCCCTGCTCAGCATGGAGTCTGTTTGAGATTCTCTCTCCCTCTACACTCCCACTCATGCTCACTCACTCTAAAATAAATAAATAAATCTAAATCAATCATAAATACATACATATATATGGTCACATCCTATTTCACCTACTCTCTGCATTCCTGTCAAACAAACCCAGAGGGGACCCCCCGCAATCCGTTTCTCATTTTGCATCCTAGTTTAGCACTTCATCTACCTCATTATTCAAAACATATTTTGGAGGGGCCTCTGGGTGGCTCAGATGGTTAGGCGTCTGCCTTCGGCTCGGGTCGTGATCCCAGGATCCTGGGGTCGAGCCCCACGTCGGGCTCCCTGCTCAGCAGGAGGCCTGCTTCTCCCTCTCCCTCTGCCTGCTGCTTCCCCTGCTTATACACACTCTCTGTCAAAAATAAATAAAATCTTTAAAAAAAAGAAAACAAAACATATTTTGGAAATGGAATCAAGGCTACCTACTTGTCACGTGTCACATACTGCACCATCCCCTCAAACTAATCTCTTCTTTTTGACACATGATTCTCTAAGACCGCTGTCTACACCAAGGTAGTTACCTGGATTTTTTTAAGCTGGATAAAAAGAGCTAAGAAGGAACATTAAATCTTGTATAAAAGAGGGGCGCCTGGGTGGCTCAGTTGGTTAAGCGACTGCCTTCAGCTCAGTTCATGATCCTGGAGTCTTGGGATCGAGTCCCGCATCGGACTCCCTGCTCAGCAGGGAGTCTGCTTCTCCCTCTGATCCTCCCCCCTCTCATATTCTCTCTTTCTGTCTCATTCTCTCTCTCAAATAAATAAATAAAATCTTTAAAAAATAATAATAATAAATAAATAAATAAATCTTGTATAAAAGAAAAGGAAGCACAATTGCTCTTTCTCTACAAGTGACGTAAACTATGTAATTTTCCCATCATTTTTCTGTTTTCTCTCTATAATCAGAGTAAATATTTGAGCATCTCACTTCTATTTACTACAGGAGAATTATTCATGAACAAGTAAACAGCGATTAGTAACTCTTAATTAAAAACCTCTTGGGCGCCTGGGTGGCTCAGTCGGTTAAGTGTCTGCCTTGGCTCAGGTCATGATCTCAGAGTCCTGGGATCGAGCCCAGCATTGGGCTCCCCACTCAGTGGGGAGTCTGCTTCTCCCTCTCCCTCTGCCCCTCCCCCCTGCTCATGTATGCGCTGTCTCTCAAATTAATAAATAAAATCTTAAAAATAAAACCTCTTGTGACCACACTTAATGGTGGTGAGCACTGAGTAACGTATATAAATGTTGAATCACTATGTTGTACACCTGACACTAATATAACACTGTACCTCAATAATACTTCAATTAAAGAAAAAATCTCTTCCCCAACACTTTTCCTCAATAATTTAAAGAGAGCTGTTGCAAACAACTATTTTTTCCAGACAAAGATTAGGACTGTATGTATTTTCAGGGAAGAAAGTAATTGTTAACAATGAAATGGTAATACTACAGAATAATTTGGCAATGTGCAAAGGCCTTAAAAATATATCATTTATTCTAGGAATGTTCTTTCTAAGAATATATCCTAAGAAAATAAGGATATTTACTTCAGAGTTTGGTACAACAGTGAAAAATTCTGAAAACAATTTAAATGTACAATAATAGAGAATGAACTAGGTAAATTCTCATCTACTTATACAGTAAAATATGCAGAAATTAAAAATGATGTAAAAATATATTTCAGCAGAAAGTTATATATAAAATTCAGTAAACAATATATGTTATAAAACAGCACTGACACAATACCATTTTTGTTAAGAAATTTTTTAAAAAGTATAAACAAAAATCCAAAGGTACACATGAGAAGTAGTTTGCCTCTGGGTAGTGGCACTACATTTTTTTTCCTTTTTGCTGTTTTCCAAATTTTCTATATGAAATCCTTGTTTTCATAATTCAGTATATATATTATTTGTATACAAGTGTTACATGAATTTTTTTTATGTTTATTAGTGCACAAATACGCATCAAGTGCCTATTATATGCTAGGCACTGTTCCAGGTGCAGGGCAAATAGCCATGAATAATACAGACAAGGTCCTTGCTCTCAGAATTTATGTTCCAGGGCAGAAGGGTAGAAAGTGACAATAAACAAAGAGACAAGTGAATGAACAAAGTAATTTTACCTAGTAATTAGTTCTATGAAAAAATTAAACAGAGGGGCACGTGGGTAGCTCAGTTGGTTAGGTGTCTGACTCTTGATTTCAGCTCAGGTCAGGATCTGAGGATCGTAGATCAAGACCCATTTCAGGCTCTGAGCTCAGCAGGGAGTCTGCTAGAGAGATTCTCTCTCTCTCTCTCTCTCTCTCTCTCTCTACCCCTCCCCACTCCTCTCTCAAATAAATCTTAAAAGCAAACCAAAAACAAAAACAAAAACAGGGTAGTGTTACTCAAAGTGACTGGGTTAGAGGGTGCAACTGTAGCTGCAGGTCAGGCATCTCGGAGGTGAATTTTGAGCTGAGAGGTGAATGACAGGAAAGAGGAAGGTGAAGATATGGGGGAAGAGCATATCAGCAGAAGTACAAAGGCTCTGAGATGGAGGTGAGCTTGTTGGGTCTGACACACAGAAAAGGGGCTAGTATGGAGGAGGGAAGTAGGCGGGAGACTGAGGATAAAGACAGGGGTCCAATACTGTAGGCCCAGTAGGCCATGTTAAGGAGTCTGGGCTTTATTCTAAATGTAAGGGGAAGCCACTGGAGGGTTTTAAGCATGTGAGTGATGTAATGTGCATTATGCCTTAGATCACTCTGGCTGCTGTGTGGAGAGTGGATTTTAGGAGGCAAGAGAACAAAGGACATCAATAAAGAAGCTGCTGTAGTAATCTAAGGGCCTGGACTGGGGTGACAGTGGGAGAGATGGCCAGAAATGGTCAGACTCTGGGTGTATTTCAGAAGAATAGGTGACAAGATTTGCTAACAGACTGTATGTGGGATGAGGGAGAAAGGAATCCACAATGACCCTTAGGTTTAAGTCTAAGCAGAATGAGGACTTTCTTTTGAGTTTATGGATTAAAAACCTTTCAGTAGGTGTAAAAAAAGACTAGGCAGTTGAAATTCATTCCCTGAATTTCTACTTATTTTCCTCCAAGTTAACATTTTTTAACTTCTCAAAGCTTCTTCTGACAAAGTACTTCATTACCAAGGAATAAAAATTTCATGATTGTGAAATATGAAGCATTTATTGTTCTTAAGGGAGCCTTTTTAGTAGAGTTGCCTGGAAGAGGGGATATGGCAGAAACTTAAGCATCTACTTGAGCCCAGAGCAGAGATGTACCCATGACTTAGCATGGAACTGGCCACATCTTTATAAAAAAACATTTACTGATGTATATAAACTAACATTTATATTAATGAAAGAAAAAATCAATTATATAAATCTCACCCCTAGGTCATCTTCCTTCTTTCACTTTCCACACCTTCCAAGAGGGATTAATAAGGAAAACAAGCGAAACAAACAAACTACAGTGTAACCATGATCTCAAGACTTCATTTTCATACACAGTAAAGACTTGTGCTGTTACCTTGACTTCCTGCCAATAGGGCCCCCCACGGGTGAACATGAAGTAACTGTACATCTGATTCTTCCTCTGGATTATATCCGTGTCCTCTCGGATATTCACCATCCAAGGCCGACCATCTCCACGTACACGGAGATACAGAGTGTTGAACTGGGACCAATCATAAGCCCTCTTTCTCTCAAAAGGGCCCTATGGTACAGAAACGAAAATTAATTTCATCTCATTTTCCACTATTAGCAAAATGTGAGTCATCATCTTTTGCAGCATCAAAAGGATCCACTAGGCATTTTTTTGTCTTTTTGGCTTTCCACCACCATAAGGAGGCAGATAAATCTGGTGATTCTTATTTTAGTACAAAATACTGACAGAGGGGGCGCCTGAGTGGCTCAGTCAGTTAAGCGTCTGCCTTGGGCTCAGGTCGTGATCCCAGGGTCCTGGGATCGAGTATCACATCAGGCTCCCTGCTCAGCGGGAAGCCTGCTTCTCTTTCCCCCACTACCCCTGCTTGTGTTCCCTGTCTCGCGGTCTCTCTCTCTGTCAAATAAATAAATAAAATCTTAAAAAATATATACACTGACACAGTTTTATGTTTCTAAGGTAATATCCCAGACATGATTGGCCCAGGACAGTGTTGACATGTGGTAGGCACTCACTTGTATCAATGAATAGAAACAAATTACTGTATGTACCTTTTTCCCCCCCAGTCCTATGGAGCAATGGATTCTGAGTGGGCATGACAACTGCCTTCCCATAAATCAGAAAACTATGAAAGAGCTCAAGTTTTAAAACTGCTGTTTTATAACAATAGCTAACATCCACTGAAAACTTATCTTAAGCACTGTGCAGGCATAATTTCATCCTCACAGCCCTGTGAGATAGGTACTATCGTATCATTGTGCTCCATCTTACAGATGAAGAAAATGAGCACTCAACTAGGAAGTGGTAGATCCAGTGCCATTTAACTCCAAAATCTGTATTCTTAACTAACTAAAAACTGTCTCAGGGAAAGTGGAATTTAGTGTTAATTAACAAAGGTGTTTATTTATACCAGTCTCAAAGATAATCTGATTTCAAGAATAGCAGTGCTCACATATGAACTATTATTTACTAGCTGTATAATTTTTTTTCCAAAGATTTAATTTTTTTTAATGTTTTTTTATTTATTTATTCATGAAAGTCAGAGAGAGAGAGAGAGAGAGAGGCAGAGGCAGAGGGAGAAGCAGGCTCCCCGCCTAGCAGGGAGCCCGATGCGGGACTCGATCCCAGGACCCTGGGATCATGACCTGAGCCAAAGGCAGACACTTAACTGTCTGAGCCACCCAGGCGCCCGCAAAGATTTAATTTTTTTATTTTAAAGAGAAAGAGTGAGATACCTGGGTGGCTCAGTCAGTTAGGCAGGTCATGATCCCAGTGTCCTGGGATCGAGTCCAGCATTGGGCTCCTTGCGCAGCAGGGAGCCTGCTTCTCCCTCTGCCCCTGCCTGCCACTCCCCCTGCTTGTGTGTGCACGCTCTGACAAATAAATAAAATCTTTAAAAATAAATAAATAGAGTGTATGCACACACCAGGAACAGGAGTGGGGGGTGAGGAAGAAGAGCAGAGGGGGAGGGAGAAGGACAAGCGGACTCCACATGAGCTCGGAGGCCCATGCGGGGCTCAACCTCAGATCGCGATCTGAGCCAAAACCAAGAGTCCGTCGCTTTACCAACTGAGCCACCCAGGTGCCCCAACTAGCTGTACAACCTTAGACAAGTTACTAAATCCCCCAAAGCCTCAGTTTCCTCATCTGTAAAATGAGAATGACCACACCTTAGAGTTTTTTATATACACACACACACACACACACACACATATATAAAGTAGCACAAGGACTGGCAAGGCACACTTAATAAATTTTATAACCTATTTTCAATACCCCACAGTGTGTATCTAGCTGTAGAATTATTTTCTACTGCAGAATGACCAAATCCATTCTGTGGATTTCAGGCACTGAAAAAAAAAAAATCTTTGTAAGCAGAGGTCTCTCCAAGAACACATACCTTTCTTTCTCATCATTATCTGGAGAGAGGGAGCCTAAGACTATTCCTAACATTTGCCTTTCTCCTTAGAGCACAATATCCAAGCAAACATCCAGAGGCTGTGGACAAGGCCAAGGACAAGGCATGGGGGCCTGTCCAGGCAGCCCTGGAACAACAGCTGGTCAGCAAATTTGCAAAAAGCCATAGGTTGGCGGTAAGACAAAGGAGGCAACCAAAGTGACTGTGGAAATCAGTGTTCTGATTGGAAACTCTAAGGCTAAAGACAAAAGAAACTATATACCGACACTGTATTCTGGCTGGTAAACTCGTTTCTCACAGGGTTACAGGTTAAAAGTTCTGAAACTGGGGTGCCTGGGTGGCTCAGTTGGTTAAGCCACTGCCTTCTGCTCAGGTCATGATCCTGGAGTCCCGGGATCGAGTCCCACATTGGGCTCCCTGCTCAGCAGGGAGTCTGCTTCTCCCTCTGACCCTCCTCCCTCTCATGCTCTCTGTCTCTCATTGTCTCTCTCGCAAATAAATAAAATCTTAAAAAAAAAAGTTCTGAAACTGCTTTGTATGTACACTGGAGTCAAATTAATAGGTAAGCTGATGGTAAATGATGGGAGTCAGGTTTCTCACTATTACAGAGGGAAATTATAGATAAGCAAGAGGGAGAGGCCCAGAATGAACCACATGGCACTGGATTAGAGTCAGAGCGCAGCATGAACTCATATTTAGTTTACTACAGATATAGAAATAATTGCAGACGTGTTTCCACTGGGTTGGTACACATCCCTGTATTTCCTGCTGTGTCCACTGAGAGGTCCTGGAAGTAATGTCTACCCAGTAGCAACAAGCATACCCAGCGCCCAGATCTCCAAAAAAGGGAACCAGGGCTCCTTCAAGAAATGGCTAATTCTAGGGTTGGGACAGAGAAAATACAAGATGTGCTTAGAGCATCTTGCAGTGTAAGAAAGTGCTAAAAAACAAAAAAAACGCAGGCATGGCAAAGGGACAAAAGCCAACCTGAAAGACCTGCCAATGGCCAAAGCTAGAACTATTTGAGCAACAAAATAAATAACATAGTATTGGATTATAACCGGAAGTGCGAATCCATACAAAATGACTGCCTAAAATAAATGTGGGACAGGAAACAAATCTTCCTCTCTGAAGAATCCCAAATAATTTATGTAAATACCACCCTTTCAGGAGATACAACTTAATCCCATGCCCTATCCCGTGCCTTGAATGTAGGATGCACTTACCAACTTGCTTCCAAAGAACAGAGTATGGAAAGAATAAAAAAAAAAAAGTAACTTAATGGAGTACCCTGGCAAACACTATCTTAGCTAGGTAATCACGGTGAACACATCAGTGTTAAGTTGGGTTGCTAGCATGTACCCCTGGTATGAGGGATGGGAAGGGTACTTCAACTCTGTGGTATTCTTCCTAAAAACCCAGAAACCCAGTCTTACTAGGAGAAAAAACATCAGAAAATCCCAAATTGAGGGTCATTCCACAAAATACCTGACCAGGATTTCTCAAATCCTCATGAAAAATAAGACTAGAAAACTATCACAGACCAGAGGAGACTAAGGAGCCTAAGGAAACATGACAACTGGATGTAATGTGGTGTCCCAGATGGGATCCTGGAACAAAAAAAGGACAGTGGAAGAACTAGTCAAATCCAAATAGTGTCTGGAATTAGTTAATAGTACCAATGTCAGATTCTTAGTTGTGACAAATGTACTACAGCAACATAAGATGGCAACAGTTGGAGAAGATGGGTGAGGGGCATATGGAACTTTCTGTACTATCTGTACAATTCTTCTGTAAAACTGAAACTATTCTAAAATAGAAAGTTTGGGGGCGGGGCGCCTGGGTGGCTCAGTCAGTTAAGCGACTGCCTCCGGCTTGGGTCATGATCTCAGGGTCCTGGGATCAAGCCCCGCATCGGGCTCCCTGCTCCGTGGGAAGCCTGCTTCTCCCTCTCCCATTCCCCCTGCTTGTGTTCCCTCTCTTGCTGTCTCTGTCAAATAAATAAATAAAATCTTTAAAAAAAAAAAAAAGAAAAGAAAGTTTAGGGGCGTCTGCCTTTGGCTCAGGTCATGATCCCAGGGTCCTGGGATCGAGTCCCACATCGGGCTCCTTGCTCGGCAGGGAGCCCGCTTCTCCTTCTGCTTGTGCTCTCTTCTCTCTCTCTCCCCCTCTCTGAGAAATAAATAAAAATCTTAAAAAAAAAAAAAAAAAAAGCCACAGGCTAACCCTACATCTTCTCTAAGGAACCCTGGCCATCACAGGGTCTGTGGTCTATTAGAGAAGATGCAAATCTGGGGCGCCTGGGTGGCTCTGTCGTTAAGCGTCTGCCTTCGGCTCAGGTCGTGATCCCAGGGTCCTGAGATCGAGCCCCACATCGGGCTCTCTGCTCAGCGAAGAGCCTGCTTCTCCCTCTCCCACTCCCCCTGCTTGTGTCCCCTCTCTCGCTGTCTCTCTCTGTCAAAAAATAAATTAAAAATCTTAAAAAAAAAAAAGAGAAGATGCAAATCTCCCCAAATCATTGTTCAAATGTCTGACTTCTCAGGGCCCCTCAAACATAAGAATGGCCCCACCCTGGCCCAGAGTGATGCCCAGAAACAAGTACCCCCTGGTCAGGAACCACTTCCCCCTTATGCTTCTGCTTTACACCTGTGCCCAGTCATTACTTAACCCCATGCCCAGACGGCCTGCCAGGTGTGTTCATTTACAGAAACAAAGCCATGTGCTCTGGTTCGTGCTACAGTGGAATTCACCGCAGGTCACTAGAAAACAGAGGCTCTGGGGCTTCACTCACCCTTGGACTCCTGGCTACCATTGCACAGTACCCACTGCGGCCACTTTCCCCATCCTTAGGCGCCTCAGAGCTCAGGGTTCCATACAGCAGTGCACTCTGATTATTCTTGCCCATTTTCAGGAACACTTCACTTCTGCCTCCAATAGTCTTATCAGAAGTCACTATCCACTTATCCAAATCTTCTTTTCCACGGAACTGCCAGACAACCTTGGCTTGTTCCAGCAAGACCTCATGCAGAGGGCGGCCTTCAGGGCCTATCCAATGATTCACAAGATCATCCTTCAAACGCCTAAAATGGTCCTTTATTTCATCTTTAATTGCTTTATCAAAACTAACTTCAGGCTTCTCCTCAGGAGAGGTCATATCCAAAGCAACTTCTCTCTGGTGATGTCCTTGCAAATCCCCTTCAGAATTCCTCTGAGAGGAGGTTTTGCTAGGAGCAGCCACGGGTTTCTGAAGACTACTAGAACAATAGTCTGCAAAACGAGTACCCAAAAATGGACATGAGGCACTTGGCTTGGGACAATGTCTGAAAATATAAGCGCCATTCAGAAATCTGTGAACCAAAGCCATGGTAAGATAAAGTCCAAATGTAAATTTCTCCCTGGGCTATGAGGGAAAGAAGCTTCAGCAAATAGCCCAATTCCACCTAGAACAGAAGAGACATTGAACAGTTACCAGGGTAGCAATGAATGCATCACAATTTCAAATGCAACACAGATCATGTATTGTGAAATTCAGGAACTTATTTTCTAGTTCTGTCAACATTTACCCAGGGCCTTACTATGAGCAGAATATTGTTTGCACTGTATGTAAAGCATCCCTCTGCCTTGTGAAAAAATGCAGAAAGGGAAAGAAACACAGGCCCCATTCATGGAGTTAATTACTGACCCTAAAATAATTCAATTATGCACTTCAAAAGGTTGTGTCGATCTTAAAATTTTTTACGCTGGGTTTTTAAAGAAATCATTGATTCCTAAAATAGAATATTCAACTAATTCACTCCAGACCTAGGCTAACTGACATTTTAGCACTTCGTCTACAAAAAGAGGGACTACAGTGTGCACTACATATGGAGTCAGAAAACGTGCCCATTTATTAGGTTATGAGTATTGTGAATATTGGCAATTTCAGGCTGTTAAACCTAATCAACCTCTTTATCCTCAGGTAAAGCTATTAATCTTTTGAAGTCTCCACTTCCTCGGGGGTAAGGCTGTGTTAACATCTCCTCTACCTACCTGAAGGGATTCTTCTGAAGATCAAATGGAATGAATGATGGCTATAAGAGCATTCTCTGATCCAGTAAGTCTGATAAACCCCCAAGATTCTTCATGTCTAACAAACTCCTAGTTCAAGGTCCACACTTTGAGTAGCAAGGCTTGGACTATCAGTTACTATCTGAGCTCCTCAAATCTAGAACCTAAACAAAAATACCAATACCATCACATTTAAATGCCAATCTTAATATTCTCAAACCACCTGACATATATTATCTGACTGAATGCACACAAGTCTCCTGTAAGACAAATCAGGTAGATATTTCCTTTTTCTAGAAAACAGATACCAACAGGTGAAGTGATTTGCCTAAGCTGACAATGCTAATCAGTATGGAAGCTCGAACTAGAACCCTAGCCTTAAGTCCTTCTACTACGTGCTGCTGCCTCTACATCAGCAACACGGTCGCCTGGGTGGCTCAGTCATTAAGTGTCTGGCTTTGGCTCAGGTCATGGTCCCAGGGTCCTAGGATCGAGCCCTGCATCGGGCTCCCTGCTCAGCGGGAAGCCTGCTTCTCCCTCTCCCACTCCCCCTGCTTGTGTTCCCTCTCTCGCTGTGTCTCTGTCAAATAAATAAATAAAATCTTAAATAAATAAAAAACAACAACAAGAAAACATCAGCAATAAGTTCTATAGCTCTTGTAAAATAACAACTTTGGCTAAACAGTCCTCTCTTCTACTTACTCCAGCTAGCCCTAAAAGGAATAAAATATGCAATGCCAAGTTCTTTGTTCTCCTGTTTTGGCCCAAAGACCAGGAGAGAGGAAAAACAAACAAAAATTCACCCACTAGTCAGAACATGGAGCTGAATGAGGAACTAAACAGTACACTGAAAACAAAAACAAAAAGCCTCAAAAATGCCAAAATCCAACAATCTGGCTTACCTGCCTCAATTGCCCAAGAGTCTACATCAAAATGGCCCCCGGACCACTAACTAAAACACAAAAGTGCTCATCCTTCTAGAATGCCCCTCCTCCCTCATGCCCCACATTAAATGGATCCCCACTTTCTCTCTTCTAAATCACTGTACTCTGCTTCCTTCCTCCAGGCTTGCAGCCACCACCTCTACCTCATCCCTCCACTCAGCATCTAAAAGGGCCTAAAACACAAAACTGATCATTTATCTTCTCTGACTAAAACCCTTCCAGGGGGGTGCCTGGATGGCTGG
The DNA here is from genome assembly GCF_029215605.1 of Mirounga angustirostris. NCBI lineage: Eukaryota > Metazoa > Chordata > Mammalia > Carnivora > Phocidae > Mirounga > Mirounga angustirostris. Next base: position 62,004,931 of record NW_026991717.1, on the reverse strand, counting down.
GTCAGTCGGTTGGGGGTCTGCCTTTGGCTCGGGTCCTGATCCCAGGGTCCTAGCATCAAGTCCCGCATCGGGCTCCTTGCTCAGCAGGGAGCCTGCTTCTCCCCCTGCTTCCCCTGCTTGTAGGCGTGTTTGCGCGGGCTATCAAGTAAATAAGTGAAATCTTAAAAAAAAAAAAAAAAAAAAACACCTTCCAGGGCTCCCTCATGGTTTTCAGAATAAAGCCCAATTTTCTCCACAGGGTCTCTTAAGACTCCTCCAGATCTGGCCTCCATTCACCTCCCCAGCCTCACCTTAGTCACATTCCACTCTCTACTCCAATAACCATAACCACTTGCAGTCCAACAAGTGCCAACCCCCCCAGTCCCTCTCTGGGTTTCAGGCCTTGGCAGATTGCTGCTCCCAGGCCAGGAGTGCCCTCCGTGGATTTTACCTAGCTAACTTATCCTTTGGTACTCAATTTAGACATCCTTTACCTTCTGCATTTCTAACAAGCTCCCAGGTGATGCTCTCATCATTGGCCCACTGCACACTTTTTAAGTAGCAAAGTCCTAACTCATCTCCCGGACTCTGATCTCTACCTCTCCCAATCCATTCTTTGCCTGGCAATAAAAGGGATGTGTCTAAATATAAATGCACTCCGCTTATAATAAGTCAGCAATTCCTCCCCCAGAAATTCAAACTCCTAAAATAGTACACAAGGCCCAACTCCCTGACCTAACTTCTACTCACATCCATGGCCAATGACCTGAGCTCTATTAAGACCAATGGTAGAGGCGCCTGGGTGGCTCAGTCAGTTAAGCCTCTGCCTTTGGTTCAGGTCATGATCCTGGGGTCCTGGGATCCAGGGGGAGGGGGAGGGCAGGGAGGTCCCTGCTCAGCAGGAGTCTGCTTCTCCCTCTGCCCCGCCAAAAAAAAAAAAAAAAAAAGAATGGAACCAGGAAAATTAGTTGATCTGAGGTCCTGGAATCATAGGTAATATTTCAATTTCCCTCGCTGCTTGTGCTTAATTAATTTTACCTGTACATACAAAGGGATTTGGGAAACAAATGATAATCCGATAAAATGTAATTTGTACAATCATAAAAATGATTCTCGTGAACCCCACCCGCAGGCTACACTAAGTGGCAAATAAGGAGGAATCAAAATTGCATATATACTAATATTACAAACATAAAAGTGTACCGACAAAAAAAGATTTGAGGGAGGAAAAAAAGAAAAAAGCCTTAAAGTCGTATGTAGGATGATGGGATTCTAATATTATTCACCGTATTTTCCAAGCCCTCAGTAGTGCTTCTCTAATAATATAGCTTGAATTATAAATTTTTGTTCCGTATTTTTACCAATAAACATAAAGTAAAACCCATCAACTGGATGACCCCGGGCTGAAGTTGGTCATTTTTGACCGCAACGAAACCCACGGCGCTAAAAGAGAGCAGTCGTCAAGACTTTATACCAGGGCTGACCACGCGCCGAAACCGTTCCAAGTATAGTTCACTGACTCCTCACAACTGCCCTGAGGTACTGTTATTATTCCGATTACAGAGACGAGGAAAAGGAGGTTCCAAGAATAAATTACTGGAGGTCACACAGCTAGTCAGAGGCAAAACCAAACTCTAGAGCCCCGGTGTTTAACTCCCGATCTGATTCGGGGGAGCGGTGCGGACCATGCCGCGGCGAGGCGGCGCCCTCAACCCTCACCTGCTAGGGCTGTTGTCCCCCGACAGCCCGCCGGCGCCCGCTGGCCTCTCCGCCGGCGCCCGAGAGGGCCTTCCACCCGGGTCCCCGCTTTTCCCGACCGGGTCCTCCGCTTTCCTCGTGTGGGTCCATCTGCTTTTCCAGTCCGGCGCCGAACCAAGCCTTGGCGCACGAGAGTTCCGGCCGAGGTGCAGGCGGGAACAGAGTAACAAGGTTCCCGGGGTCCGGCGAATTGAGGCTTTTGGTCGACTAGCCTCCCAAAGGGCTCGGCTTCCACCCCTCCTGATCTTTTCTGCTCTGTGCGAGAAAGTGGGGGAGAATTTAGAGAGGATCCTTCCCTTTCTGCATCCCTCCTTCAGGCTGCCATGTCCACCTCGCATCTTTCAAAGAGGACCCAAATATTACGAACGTCCTTTCACCCCGGGGCGCCAGGGTTCCCCGGTGCCGCCACTCCCCGCAACCTCCTAAGAGGGGTCCATGGCCTCAGAGGACTCGATCCCCTGGAATCGCCCCCGTGGAATCTTAGGAGACCCACCAGGCACCTGGACAGCAAACCGTCCTTACTGGCCTCGCCCAGTCCCGCCCAGTGGGGCCGCCCACTCCGCAGGACTTATATTGTATCTTGTGCACACCTCAGTTTGAGCATTTTCAACATTGTATCTTAAGTATTCATTCACTTCCCACTTCTCTGCCACACTGTGAGCTTCTTGGGTCCAGAACTGTGCTGTTCCTCCTGTCCCCAGCAATTAGCACTGCACTAGCAGGAATAAACTCTCAGCAAGTATCTGAATGAATTGTAACCCCTGGCAGTTAACTCCGTTCTTCTCCAAGGTTAAGGCCTCACCAAACACAATTGGCTTTTCCAAGTTTCCTCCACCACTTGTTTCCACGCCACCACCTCTTCTTTCTTGAAATTCTGCTTTTGACTTTTCTAGACTCTACACTTGCCTAGTTCTCTTACCTTCTAGAATCTTGCCCCAGCTGCCTCCTCCACTGACTCTCTTCCCACAACCTTAAATTCGGGTTGTCTCCAAAGCCCAGACTGCGCCTTCCTCTTTTCTAGTTTCAGATATGAGTTATGTACAATTTTATCTCCTTCTGTAAATCCCAGCATACAATTCCAATCTCTGGACAGCAGTTCCAGCTGTGAGATACAGCATTGGCATCTCAAATTAGATTATGTCTGAATCTGAATGTGTATTTACCCTAACTCCTCTTATGTTCCCTGTTTCTGTAAATGCCCACATCCTTCTAAGCTGGAAATCCTTGCCTTAAAACCTCTCCTTAAGGGCGCCTGGGTGGCCCAGTTGGTTAAGCGACTGCCTTCGGCTCAGGTCATGATCCTGGAGTCCCGGGATCGAGTCCCGCATCGGGCTCCCTGCTCGGCAGGGAGTCTGCTTCTCCCTCTGACCCTCCTCCCTCTCATGCTCTCTCTCATTCTCTCGGTCTCAAATAAATAAATAAAATCTTTAAAAAAATAAATAAATAAAAATAAAAATATTTTAAAAAAAAACAACACCTCTCCTTAAACCTCTTCTCACTAACCCTAAATCTACTGAGTTCTCTTTGCTATCTTTGAGCTTTCACTCCTTCCCTTCAAACCCATATATCCCCCGATAGCTGTTGCCCTTATACAAACTGACATTCAGTCTACTGATTGCCCTACTCTGGACACAACAGTTTGTCTTTTTCCACTTTAAAACGTGGCACCCAGAGCTGAACACCAAATTCCTCTGGCCTCCAGACATTCCACTGCTCTAAACCCTCCATAATCTCCTACTCCATCTATGCTATTCATACTTATCCTCAGTTTCTCAGCCCAGCTGGTATCTGCCTAAACCACACTCATTCCTCCTCATAATCAGTTAACGTTGTTTCTGCTCAGCATTTCTCCCTCTTCTGCTTCCCAAACGGTTGGTTGCAAGGATTTATGACTCTCTTCTCTTCCCACTTTAGCTGATTGGTCCAGCGGTCAGGTAGATCAGGTTATTCCCAGGGTTTTTCTGAAGTAAAACTGGAAAATAGTCCTTTTAACCCTGATGGCTCCTGCGGAGCTCATGAGCTAACTGGTAACACCGTGGGGTGGGGGTGGGGGGAATGGATTGCAGCTAGAGAAAATAAAATCAAGGTGCAGAGAGAAACAGTAATGGGAGGATAAAAGAAGACCCGTTCAGCATTTATATTGCCAGTTCCAGTTGTTCCTGAGGCCCAGTTGCATCAATTATCTTCCCATGGCTTGGCCATTTAGTCTTTCCCTGATTTCTAAGCACCAATAAATTCTTTTTACCTAAATTAATCTGAGTGGTTTCTACCACTTGCAGCCAATAGGTAGGTCCTGATTGATACACTGACTCCACCTATTCTGAATACACCTTAAATCCCGTCTTTTCCTTAAAACTTTCCCTAATAGGTTCATCTCATAATGATTGCTCTCCTTCTGACACCCTATAATATTTATGCTTTACATTGTGACACTGGCACTTAATTATGTTCAAGTGAAAACTAGATTATAAACATGACTAAACTGCTCATTCATTGTTTTATGCATACAAGCCTTTTCTCTTGAATAGGAGGGTAAAAACCTTCAAAGTAGTGATTTTTGTCATATACTTTGAAATATATTTTTACGGGGGCACCTGGGTGGCTCAGTCATCAAGTGTCTGCCTTCGGCTCAGGTCATGATCCCAGGGTCCTGGGATCAAGCCCCGCATCGGGCTCCCTGCTCGGCGGGAAGCCTGCTTCTCCCTCTCCCACTCCCCCTGCCTGTGTTCCCTCTCTCTCTGTGTCTCTGTCAAATAAATAAAATCTTAAAAAAAAAAAAAAATAGGGACGCCTGGGTGGCTCAGTTGGTTAAGCGACTGCCTTCGGCTCAGGTCATGATCCTGGAGTTCCAGGATTGAGTCCCGCATCGGGCTCCCTGCTCGGCAGGGAGTCTGCTTCTCCCTCTGACCCTCCCCCCTCTCATGCTCTCTCTCTATCTCATTCTCTCTCAAATAAATAAATAAAATCTTTAAAAAAAATAAAATAAAATACATTTTTTCGGGGCACCTGGGTGGCTCAGTCAGTTAAGCATCTGCCTTTGGCTCAGGTCATGATCCCACGGTCCTGGGATTGAGCCCCCCATTGGGCTCCCTGCTCAGTGGGAAGCCTGCTTCTCCCTCTCCCTCTGCCTGCCGCTCTGCCTACTTGTGCTCTCTAGGTCTCTGTCAAATAAATAAAATCTTTAAAAAATATATTTTTTTCCTACAGTAATCTGCACAATTTTAGACACAGAGTGGGTACTGCCTAAAGAGCTAAACAAAAGAGAAATTTCATGAAAACCTTCAGGAAGGGCTGTGGTGACAGAGGTCAGCAAAAAATATTTCAATATTATTCGAAATATCATTCAGTAGTCTCATCCCTCAGTGGAGTCCAATCAAGTTTGAGGATGATGAGGGTATGAGCCAGGCCAAGGAACTGAAGTATTTCAGAAAGGAATATTACCTAATGGGAGTTTGGGATCATGGTGGTGTCACTACAGATCCATGGTTCACTCTCTGCTTTGCTAATCCAGGAACTTAATTTTATCTGTTTACTCAGAGGATTACTTCATGCCAAGCAACTTCACAGGAGGAGAAATAACAAGCCAGAATGTCCATTTGTTCATCTACAACAAAGAATGGGCCCGATTTGAGAGCCGAGGCCATCGACCCAGGACAGTCCCTCCTGATGGGGAAGCCAGACTACTAGGTGAGAAGGGTCAAATAATTAGAAAGAACTGAGAGTGTTCAAGCAGATTTTCCATGAAACAAAATAAACGTTCTATTCTTCTTTTGGGGTTATTCCTATCTGCAGCATGAAGACCAAGCATTTTCTGGTGCTACTTTAATAAATTTCTGAACACAGACATGTTCTTTGTCTTTTCTTCTTTTTAAAGATTTTATTTATTTACTTGAGAGAGAGAGTGAGAGAGCACGAGCTGGGGGAGGAGCAGAGGGAGAGGGAGAAGCAGACTCCCACCTTGAAGCTCAATCCCAGGACCTGGGGATCAGGACCTGAGCCCAAGGCAGATGCTTAACTGACTGAGCTACCCAGACACCCTAGGCATGTTCTTTTTCTATGGCTTTTTTCTTAGTTGACTCCTTTGCAGGTAACCCCAGTCCATCCCCCACCAACATGTGAGCACGACAGTTGCCTCACACTGAGGCAATTTTACTCACTCTCCTTTACAATCCCAGTCACAAGCCAGGAGGCTCTATCACAGTCCCTTCCTGACTTGGATTTGGGAAAGACCTGCTGCATCGAGCGTACCATCACAAATGTCCTCAACCTGAACTGCTTCTGGCTAAACCTCATTTGCCAGGGTGCAAGAATTGGACAGACTTGATAGCTCCAGTTTCTGACTGGCATTCCCAGGCCTGATCCTAGTATTCAGTTGAGCCCTGAGGGGAAAACTGCTCATTGTTTCCTGATACTCGTTCTTTCTTCATCTTATTGCAATAGAATATTTACCTGGACAGGTGAATAAAGTTTACATTTCCCCACCTATTTTTGCAGTTACCAATGGGAGTGGAGCTGTCTTGTGATAGTTGCAAGGAGCTCTCCTTAAAAGACAGCTGTCGGGCGCCTGGGTGGCTCAGTTGGTTAAGCGACTGCCTTCGGCTCAGGTCATGATCCTGGAGCCCCGGGATCGAGTCCCGCATCGGGCTCCCTGCTCGGCAGGGAGCCTGCTTCTCCCTCTGACCCTCCCCCCTCTCATGTGCTCTCTGTCTCTCTCATTCTCTCTGTCTCAAATAAATAAATAAAATCTTAAAAAAAAAAAAAGACAGCTGTCATGTGTCTTCTCCCTTTCCCCTTTGCTTTCATATTAACGCGTAGAACTCGGAAATGACAGAACTCCATCTTGGACTATGAGGATGAGGGCAGCCTCCCACAGAAGGAGTAGAAAGAAGGAAGGAGCCTGGGAGCTCGAGGACTTTGTGGATGAGAGCCACCAAAACAGCCCTGGATTGCCTACATCTGGACTTTAACATGAAAAATAAATTTTTCCCTACTTAAGCAACTGCTAATTAAGGTTTATCACCCACAGGTGACTCTAATCCTAAATAATATATTCCAGTTTGGGCTGTAAGTATACAGCTTAACCAACTTTGGGTCAAGTTTCTCTTTTAATAAAAATAGCACATCCAGGTGGACCAATGAGAAATGTAGGCAAATAAAGAGACCTCCTAAATCCATAGAACTTTCTGTGATGATGGAAATGGGTTAAGATTTTTGTTATTTATTTGAGAGAGAGAGAGAGTGTGTGTGTGAGAGAGAGAGAGAGAGAGAGAGAGAGCATGCACAGGCAGGGGAAGGGTAGAGGGAGAGGGAGAAGCAGACTCCCTTACTGAGCAGGGAGCCCAATGCGGGACTCAATCCCAGGACCCCGGGATCATGACCTGAGCCAAAGGCAGATGCTTAACCGACTGAGCCACCCAGGTGCCCCTAATTTAATTTTAAATAGCCACATGTGGCTAGTGGCTACCATATTGGACAGAATAGTCCTAGATAATGGAGACAGAACTATGAATTACTCTGGAATCAGTCAGCATGTGAAAGCCCGAGATTAATAAGCATGATATGGGAAGTAGGATTAGTATAAATTTTGCCATAGATTGAACCTTCCAAGGATCATAATATTGAAAAGGTTAAAAGTGGTTATACATTAATGTTGGTCATACTCTCTGTGAGAACAGTTTAAGCAGCTTGCATAGAATCTTGATTTTAGAGGAGTAAGGAGCAAATAGGAGAATTAAAAGAAATGCAAATTTATTTATTTATTTATAATTTATTTATTTGAGAGAGAGCAAGCCAGAAAGAGAGCACGAGCAGGGTAAGAGACAGAGGGAGAAGCAGGGAGTCTGGTGCGGGACTCGATCCCGGGACTCTGGGATCATGGCCTGAGTCAAAGGCAGATGCTTAACTGACTAAGCCAACCAAGCACCCCAAGAGATACTAATTTAGACAGAAAATCAAATTTTTTATTACAAGAGAGATGATAATATCAGTTATGTACAACGTACCAGGCATTTTTCTAAATGTTGTTCTTTCTTCTTTGAATTAAACATTAACATGTTTAATATTAACATTTAATATTAACATTAAACATTAATATGTTTAATATTCAAAACAAGCCCATGAAGCAGCTACCATTATCATTGTACAGATGTGGAAACTGAGGCCCAGAAAAGCTCCAGAAATAGAACTAACTGAAAATGGAAGGGGAGAAGTAACAAGTCATAAAATCATAAAATTATATTGTTCAAATGGAGATCAGTAATCAGGTTTCACCAAAGTTTGTATGTTTTTTTATTGTGATAAAATCTATATAACATAAAATTGACCATTTTAACCATTTTTTAAGTATATAGTTCAATGGCACTAAGTCCATTCGCATTGTTGTACCATCCATCTCCAGAATATTTTCATCTTCCCAAACTGAAACTTGGTACCCATTAAACATTAACTCTCCATTCCCCACTCTCCCTCATCCCTGGCAACCACCATTGTACTTTCTCTCTATATTAATTTGACTACTCTAGGTACTTCATATAAGTAGAATCATACAATATTTGCTCTTTTGTATCTCACTTATTTCACTTGGTATAATATAATCAAGGTTCAACCTTGAATATATTAGCATGTATCAGAATTCCCTTCCTTTTCTGGGGCGCCTGGGTGGCTCAGTCAGTTAAGCTTCTGCCTTCAGCTCAGGTTATGATCTCAGGGTCCTGGGATTGAGCCCCATGTTGGGCTCCCCACTCAGTGGGGAGTCTGCTTGTCCTTCTCCCTCTGCCCCTCCCCCTGCTCGTGCATTCTCTCACTCTCAAATAGATAAATCTTTAAAAAAAAGAATTTAAAAAATAATCGCCTGCCTTTTCAAGGCTGAATAATGTTCCATTGTATGTATTTACTACATTTTGTTTTATCTATTCATTCCTTTTTAAACATTTATTTATTTATTTATTTTAGGGGGGAGGGGCAGACGAAGAGGGATAATCTCAAGCAGACTCCATACTGAGCACAGAGCCTGACACGGGGCTTGATGACAACCTGAGCCAAAACCAAGAGTTCAAGCCACATGTTGGGTGTGGACACTACTTTTAAAAAAAATTTAGGAATCACCTTACTGTCTTCTATAGTGACTGCACCATCTCATACTCCCACCAGCAATGCACAACCATTTTATTTTCTCTACCTCTTCAACACACTTGTTATTTTCTGTTTGTTTTTTTATAAGAGCCATCCTAAAGTGTGTGAAGTGGTATCTCACAGTGGTCTGATTTGCATTTCCCTATTCAACTGTTTGTTTAAGTATAGGAAACCCCATGTTTATTCATTAGCAGTGGGGAAGGGGAGGCTGAAGGGAGGGAAATTGATCAAATCAAGAAGGAAGTATATCAGGCAACAGAGAGAGTGGGGGCATTACGGGAGGGAAATAAAGGCAAAGGGTTGAGGGAAATGATTATTTAGGTTAACCCAGCCAGGTCTGTGCCATCTTCTTTCTTAGCCTCCCAGAAGCTACTAGGTGGTGGGCTTCACCAGAGCTTAACTGTAGCTTTGTTCATAACAAAACTGAAACCAAATTAGAAATGGAGACAAGAGAGGGCAGTTTATCTATTTGTAGACACAGGGCAGCCAAACACCCAGAAATAATATGACAAAAGAAACAAAGGGAAGCAGATCAAGAACTGGCCACTACAAGGAGAGGCTCCCTTACTCAAAGTGAAATGAACCTTAAAAGCACCATTTGGAAACCTGGAACCAGAGGACATTGAAGCTTCTGTGCATCAGGACATGAATGAGTAAAGCTCTGCAGTCACATACGTTGCAGGGAGGAAAGAGGCAGAGGTGTTGTCCAGCCCTGGCCAACCTTAGTAGGTAGCAGGACCTTGATCGAGTTTCCAATTAACATTAAGTGAGGGGCACCTGGGTGGCTCAGTTGGTTAAGCGTCTGCGTTCGGCTCAGGTCATGATCCCGGGGTCCTGGGATCGAGCCCCGTATCAGGCTCCCTGCTCCTCGGAGAGCCTCCCTCTCCCTCTGCTTCTGCCGCTGCCCCTGCTTGTGCTCTCTCTCTGACAAATAAATAAATAAAATCTTTTAAAAAATAGTAACATTTAGTGAGATAAAATATGTAAAGTGTTTAGCATAATCCTTGGGATTTTTAAAAAAATAGGTATTTTTAAAAAGCTAGATATTACTGTTGAACTCTGGGACAGTGCTCAGCAAGTACATAGTCTAGTGCAGGGCATGGCACCAAACAAGTGACAGCAGCACAATTCGAGAGGCAGGTGCCACGTCCAGGGGTGGCCCAAAGAAGGGTGTCATGAACACTTGTGGGCCAGACACTGAACTGAACATTTTCCCTTTTAATCCTCACAACGATCCTGTGAAGTAGGTACGAATATCATACCTATTTCACAGGTGAGTAAACTGAGTCTTGGAGATGTTAAGTCACTTGCTAGTCGCAGGCCTGTCACAGCTGGTGAAGTGGTCGAGCTGGGATTCAAACCACGTCTGCCGGCTCTCTACAGGGTACATGCTCATTATCCACACTCCTCTGTATTGTATCTGCTTATTTACTCACCTTGGGGAGCAGTTTCTAGAGGGAGGACATGAGTACTGAAGGATAAGGCGTGTAACACGCAGATGAGAGGAGGAAAATCAATCCACGGAAGGAAGCACACAGGCCCAAGGCATGGAATTACGCAACAGACATTACATCTAGAAAAATGTAAGAGTTCTGCTTGACGGAATGGTGGCAATTCCTACTGACCAAATTCACACAGAGTTGAGCCTGGATCCAGATATTTACTATATCATGTCTCTTATGCCTTACCACAATCTTGTAAGGCAGATACTTTTTCCCTCTTTTACCTCTGAGGAGAATGAAGCTCAGAGAGGTTAGGTGACCTAACTACATTCACAGAAGCAGGGGAGTGACCCGAATGCCAGTCTGCTAACTCTATGCACTTCTTATGATTGCAGGGTGTGGGGAGGACAGAGAGAGAAGGAAGCGGTTGAGCAGTTTCTCAAAGAGCTTTTTTTACTGGGACCCACAGTAAGAAATGAAATGTGTTATGACCAAGTCAACTATTAATATATTATTATATATTAATATAAGGTAGAATTTTCTAGTGTTCATCAAGATCCAGTTTTTCTATCCCTCCAGGCACACTGGAGGATTACACTTCTCTGCCTCCTTACGATTAGGCAATCATATGACTAGTTAGACCCTTACTCTATACCATATATGAATCAAAGACCTAAATGTGGGGCGCCTGGGTGGCTCAGTCTGTAAAGCGCCCGACTCTTGGTTTGGGCTGGTTCAGGTCATGATCTCGGGGTTGTGAGATGGAGCCCTGCATTGGGCTCTGTGCTCAGCGTGGATTCTGCTTAAGATTCTCTCTCTCCCTCTGCCTCTGCTCCTCCCCCTGCTTGTGTGCACTTTCTCTCTCAAAATAAATAAAATCTTAAAAGAAAAGATATAAGGTTATCCTTATGGAAACATCCCATTCACTCCCTGGCATTCTGACATGCTTTCTTGAGGGGTGTGTGTGTGGTGTGTGTGTGCGTGTGTGCGTGTGTGTTGAATATGGGAGACAATTCAGGGTATATACATATCAAATACAGACAGCCTCTTTTATATGTGCTGAAGCAGGAACAAAAGGTTATGAATCATGCAGCTATACTGAGAGAGGCCAGAGATAGGGCTGACTTCATAACATCTGAAAATCAGTTCACACTTAGCAGAGGGAACACTTAAATGCAAGGAAGCCCAGGTCTCACTGGACACGCACAACTTAATCATGCACACAGGCTGATGGTGGTAGATATTACCTTGTAGTCTCACACAGCATTTTCTCAAACCCCCCTGTGCCCCTAGGCCTGGCTGTCAAGCCAGTCTAACACTGCTGGGAGAGGTTACATTATAGGATAATACATGTTGCACGATCCTGTTTTTGGATGTGTTTACCTATGTGTCCCAAAAGGTCTGGAACAATATATACCAAATTGGTCCTAGGAGTTATTCTTGGGGAATGAGATTGGGAGAGAAGGGGTATGAGGATGAGAGCTGCTTTTTTGGAGGGAAATACACCTCTGTATTTGGATTTGTTATTTACAATGGGCATGTTTTAATTTTGTACTTCAAAACATAAATTTAGGGGCACCTGGGTAGCTCAGTCGTTAAGCGTCTGCCTTCGGCTCAGGTCATGATCCCAGAGTCCTGGGATCGAGTCCCACATCGGGCTCCCTGCTCAGCAGGAAGCCTGCTTCTCCCTCTCCCACTCCCCCTGCTTGTGTTCCTGCTCTCTCTCTCTGTCAAATAAATAAATAAAATCTTTAAAAAAAAACCACATAAATTTAAAAGGACCTGCAAGTGACTGAAACACGCCTCACTTTCTACCCCCAACTCTCCAAATTATACTTTACAAATTATACTTCACTCAAGGGAACAGAACCTAGATGGCACTTACTGGCTTCCAAAAGACACCTGCTGAATGAATAAAGAAAGAGCCTGGAGTAGACATTGAAAGAAACTTTGGCCTTAAGCTCTGCCCTCCACACATTAGGAGTTGAGCTTCTTCCTTTCCTTTTGATTTCATTTTTTCCACTTTTTCCCTCCTCCTCTTTTTCCTCTTCCCCATGTTCTTCCTCTTCAAACAAACAAACAAACAAACAAACAAACCACAAAGAAACCCCACACAGCAGCAACAACAGCATAGTGCAGCAAAGGAGTTTTACCATGCCATCCTCTAGTAGTAATACAGAAACACGCAAGTACACGAAAGTAATGGGTAGGAAAATACGATTTCATACACACAATGGGGCATTAGGGGATGACTTTAAGTTGAAAGGTAGAGTCATCCAGTCCAAGGCAGAGAAGTAAGGGATAGGGGAGAAAAAGGAAGGAACTGGGCAAGAAAAATACGGTGTTTGCCCGGGGGAACACAGAGCTCAGAGTCTCCCCAGGCTGCCACTCTCTTCTCTACTCAAAGTCAGCTTGCTTAGTTCGTCACTGAAAAGCGACCAGACTCTGGGGAGACCAATAACCAAAGACGGAATGGTTTATAAGACTGACTAACAACCTACCATGAGAAGTATGTTTACCAAGAATACTTGTGTCAGCCAAGCAATGTAGCCTCTTCCCATAAGGGAAAGCCTTCTGGAATTAGGAGGCTGCTTGGAGAACAGGGGCTTCAATGCAGATGGATTTGGGGGCTATGAAGTGACATTTTCTCCAAACTGTGGAAGTCTGGAATGTCACTCGTGGGCTCCCAGGAGAGTGTGACCAGGGTGATGGACAGGATGTGGTAGCTGCTCAGGGCCCCCCCCTGCAGCTCTGGAAATGCATTAGAAAACTCTCCCTTGGGGTGCCTGCATGGCTCAGTCTGTTAAGTGTCTGACTCTCGATTTCAGCTCAGGTCATGATCTCAGAGTCATGAGATCTAGCCCCCGTCGGGCCTGTGTCTGGCTCCATACTCATCAAGGAGTCTACTTCTCTCCTTCACCCCCTCCCTCTGCCCCTCCCCCTGCTTATGGGCGCGCATGTGCGAGCGAGCTCTCTCTCTCTGTCGCAAACCAATCAAGCAAGCAAGCAATCTTTTTTTTTTTAAAAGATTTTTATTTATTTATTTGAGAGAGAGAATGAGAGACAGAGCACGAGAGGGAAGAGGGTCAGAGGGAGAAGCAGACCCCCCGCTGAGCAGGGAGCCCGATGTGGGACTCGATCCCGGGACTCCAGGATCAGGACCTGAGCCGAAGGCAGTCGCTTAACCAACTGAGCCACCCAGGCGCCCGCAAGCAAACAATCTTTAAAAAAAGAAAAGAAAATTCTCCCTTGCCTAGCCCCACTTCTGGCTACTGTGTTTATACCTCCCTACCCCATCTTGACCACATTTATGATCTTGCCCCTCCACCTGCTTTACACTAAAATTATTTCCAGTGTGCTGGTTCCTGATTGCTCTAGGTAAGCAGGCTGTAGTTGCTTGTCTGCCAGACCAGGGAGAGGCACAGAACTGCTGACAGCAGTTAAGAGCACCACCCTAGAGTCAGACATGTTCCATTACTAACTAACTGTGTGGCCTTGGGAACCTCTCTGTGCCTCACTGTCCAGAAGAACACAGAGATGTGACATCCAGTAAGGAGGACTTGCTGGCCCAGCTGATGGCCTCTAGTTTTCAGATACTTCAGCATTCGGCTAAGCTACAGAGAGATCCTGTGCTCAAGGTCACAGCCTTCCCACGTGGCCTACATATAATGAATGATTGAGGCAGGGCGATAAAGGTCTGGCCATTTCAGCCCAGTGTGGGACAACTGACCATCTATCTTGGCTTCGGATTATCCATGTGATTGGTTGACACTGTTGTCAGGTACACACTGCAGCTCAACTTCTCCCACTTTTCCCTATGGTTGTCAATTCCCAGGGACACTCCTTAGTAAATATCCTGCACACTAAACTCTATCTCAGAGTCTGCTTCTTGGAGAACCCAACAACAATTGATGCTAGGAGTGACCCAAGAAAGCAGGCAATAAAAGGATGTTTAGAAGTAAGGTCACTAAACACACAGTTGGAGATGAAGATCTGGTGGTCCAATTGTTAAATATATTATCATTGGTGAATAGGGATAGTATGCTGGCAGAAGGGACCGTACTAGCTGGTGGGATGTATCAGATAAAATAGAGGGGCCAGAGTAATTATAAGAATAGTGAAATTGGGTCACTGTGACTGACAGCCAAGTGTGAAAGCCAGAGGGCCCCCTTAATGGCATATGAAGAGAGCTTCATCACCTGTAGTGGGAGGGTAGGGAAAGCTGAGGCCCAGGATAATCATCAGAATAGTCTAAGATACAATGATGTTAAACTCCCAAGCAAGGCAAGCTGGCTAAAGATCCTAGCTGGGAAATAATGGGAACATGACATGTGGGATGGAGATATCTGATTGGTGCCCCTGAAGATCTTGAATTCCCAGATTCTCCTAAACCCTGAATGTGCAGAAATGGCCCATCATCCAGTGCTTCCCTCTCATTTGTAGACAGTGCAGAAGACCAGACCCTGTAAGACTGCATGTACCCTTCTCAAAGTCTGCTCTTACCTCCCTCCTGGATACTAGGCTGATAACCAGGGTTAGAACACTACATAACCCAGTGAGGGACGTATTGGGCCTCATAAGAGAGGGACTCATTATGGGACTATCCCCCAAAGGAGCTGCAAGAACTAGCCACACATAAAATGGCAGGAGCTGGGAGAGTAGCAAGGGACTGGATTCTGCAGGTGCTTGATCAAGAGGAACAGATCATAAAATTGGGTAAGGGAGAATTTATTGATTTGGAAGCATTCTCCCGAGATATAGCATTTATCACTCTGCCAAGGACCCAGGAAATGGTGCAAATTTGCTACCAGAATGGCTCTTAGAAGCATGAAAAACTACAACCCACACAAAGGGGAAAAAAATCAGAATTGCTAAGACAGTGTAGGAACAGATTTAAAAACTCAGGGAAGCTCAATGAAGTAGATGTACTGTAGGAAGACTGGAAATCCCACTGAATGATTATGTTCCATCGGAAGATCAAGAGGATACTCCACTTACCAAGGCCATAGGGAATGAGATGGTAAAGAGGAGTACCAGCATCAATGAAATTTCACTACATGCTAAAAATGCAGGCCAGGATTGACAGTAGGAGAGACCATTACAAAACATTTTGGCTCACAACAGTAATGGGGTGATAGAACTTGAAACAAGAGGCCAGGTGGCAGCACTTAACTACCAGAAGTCAGGTAGATACAATTACTCTAATAGCAGAAAGGGCGGAGTGACAGCCAGGGAGGCCTGAACCTCAGAGACTTATGGAGATGGTTAACAGAATACAGCATCTCCAAGAGCTAACAGGGCTAATCCTCAATTTTCAATCAGAAGAAATCAAAGTTGGGTGATCAAGGGCCTGAAGGTAGTTGCCCCAATAAAAAGTGACATCCTTCTCCCACCTTTGGATCTGAGGCAGTTTTCAGACCCTGAACTCATTAATTAAGAAAAGCTCCAGGGCGCCTGGGTGGCTCAGTTGGTTAAGCGACTGCCTTCGGCTCAGGTCATGATCCTGGAGTCCCGGGATCGAGTCCCACATCGGGCTCCCTGCTCGGCAGGGAGTCTGCTTCTCCCTCAGACCCTCCCCACTCTCCTGCTCTCTCTCTCTCAAATAAATAAATAAATAAATAAATAAATAAAATAAAATAAAAAAAAAAAAAAGAAAAGCTCCAGTGTTGCGTGCAACTGATGAATCACTGAATTCTACCTCTGAAACTAGTAATACGGTACATGCTAATTAAATTGAATTTAAATAAAAAACTAAAAAAAAAATAAATAAATGGTCTGGTAACCAAAAGAAGGACCTTGCAACACCGTGGCAAACATAGGGGTGCGTGGGTGGCTCAGTAGGTTAAGTGTCCAGCTTTTTTTTTTTTTAAGATTTATTCATTTATTTATTTGATAAAGAGCACAAGTGAGAGGCAGAGGAAGAAGCAGACTCCCCGCTGAGCAGGGAGCCCGATGCAGGACTCGATCCCAGAACCCTGAGAACATGACCCGAACCAAAGGCAGGCACCCAACCGACTGAGGCACCCAGGCACCCCCTGCTTGTGTTCCCTCTCTCGCTGTGTCTCTCTCTGTCAAATAAATAAAATTAAAAAAAAAAGATTTTATTTATTTGTCAGAGAGAGAGAGAGAGAAATATGAGAGAGCGTGCATGTGTACAAGCAGGGGGAGCGGCAGGCAGAGAGAGAAGCAGGCCCCCTGCTGAGCAAGGAGCCAGATGCAGGACTAGATCCCAGAGTACTGGGATCATGACCTGAGCCCAAGGCTCTTGATTTCAGCTCAGGTCTTGATCTCAGGGTCATGACTTCATGCCCTGCATTGGGCTCCATGCTGGGCTTGCAGCCTACTTTAAAGAAAAAAAAATCCCTTATAATCTTAAAAACAAAACAAAACAAAAACATGGCAAACATACACAGTAATGGTTTCTCCAGTACTTCTCTCAACGTTCACACACATACATGTATTTCCACTTTCTTTTTACCTTTTTTTTTTAAGATTTATTTTTAAGTAATTTCTCCACCCACCGTAGGGCTGGAACTCACAACCCCAGGATCAAGAGTTGAAAGTTCTACCAACTAAGCCAGCCAGGTGCCCCAGTAGGAATAATTTTTATAGTAAGAAAAAATATTCTATTTCCCCAAAACTGTTAAACAATCATTATGGGAGACGCTTGGGTGGCTCAGTCAGTTAAGGTCTGCCTTCAGCTCAGGTCATGATCCCGGGGTTCTGGGATCAATCCTGCTTCTGCTCCTTGCTCAGCGGGAAGCCTGCTTCTCCCTCTGCCTGCTGCTCTCCCTGCTTGACAAATAAATAAAATCTTTAAAAATATCATTATGATAAAAAATTCATACTCAGCGTAAAAAGTTCAAACAGCACCAAAGTGTACAAATTAAAAAATAAAAATCTCCTATCTCTAACCATCTTCCTTCAGCCCCTCCCGAAACAATTATAGCTGGCATTTATTGAGTGCTTACTCTTTGCCAGGAAGTACTCTAAGCACTTTTTAAACACATGTTAACTAATCTAAACCTTGTTACAACTCAAAGAGGCAGATATAATCATTACCCTTATTTTACTAAGGGAAAACTTGCACAGGTCAGGTTCTCTGGGAAGCCAACTCAAGAGGAAATTTAGAGTATAGTATGTTTATTCATTCAATCTAGACACCATTTACTCTTGGGGCGCCTGGGTGGCTTAGTCGGTTAAGCGTCTGCCTTCGGCTCAGGTCATGATCCCAGGGTCCTGGGATCGAGTCCCACATCGAGTCTCGCATCGGGCTCCCTGCTCAGCGGGGAGTTTGCTTCTCCCTCTCCCTCTGCCCCACCCCCCCACCCCGCTTGTATGCACTTGTGTGCATGCTCTCTCTCTCAGATAAATAAAATCTTAAAAAAGACGCTGTTTACTCTCAATATGGACTAACTCCAGTACATGAATCATTAGAAGACTTGTTGAAGAAAGAGCAAAAGCAATAGATTTCACTCAAATAAAGAACATACCTTGGGGCGCCTGGGTGGCTCAGTCATTAAGCATCTGCCTTCGGCTCAGGTCATGATCCCAGGGTCCTGGGATCAAGCCCCACATTGGGCTCCCTGCTCGGCGGGAAGCCTGCTTCTCCCTCTCCCACTCCCCCTGCTTGTATTCCCTCTCTCGCTGTGTCTCTCTTTGTCAAATGAATAAATAAAATCTTAGGAAGAAAAAAAAAAGAACATACCTTGGGCGCCTGGGTGGCTCAGACGGTTGAGTGTCTGCCTTCGGCTCAAGTCATGATCCCAGAGTCCTGGGATCGAGTCCCGCCTACTTCTCCCTCTGCCAGCCACTCCCCCTTCTTTCTCTCTCTCTCTCTCTGTCAAATAAATAAATAAGATCTTAAAAAAAAACAAACAGGGCGCCTGGGTGGCTCAGTTGGTTAAGCGACTGCCTTCGGCTCAGGTCATGATCCTGGAGTCCCGGGATCGAGTCCCGCATCAGGCTCCCTGCTCGGCGGGGAGGCTGCTTCTCCCTCTGACCCTCCCCCCTCTCATGTGCTCTCTGTCTCTCTCATTCTCTCTGTCTCAAATAAATAAATAAAATCTTTAAAAAAAAAAAAAAAAAAAAAAAAAAAAAAACACTTTTTTTTGGGTTTTATTTATTTAAGTAACCTCTACACCCAACATGGGGCTCGAACTCAAGACCCCAAGATCAAGAGTTGCATGCTCTCCCAACTGAGCCAGCCAGATGCCCTAGGACCTATCTTTCTTAATTGCAGTCAAGTATACTGACAATATTATGGTCTCTTAACATGGAGCTTGAACTCACAACCCTGAGATCAAGAGTCAGAGGCTTAACCAACTGAGCCACCCAGGTGCCCCTATTATGTCTTTTTAAAAAATTTTTTAGAGAGCAAACGTGCAAGAGTGGGCAAGAGGGGGGAGAAGGTGGGCAGAGGGAGAGGGAGAGAGAATCTTAAGCAGGCTCCACTTTCAGCATGGAGTCCAAAGCAGGGCTCTGTCTCACAACCTTGATATCATGACCTGAGCTGAAATCAATAGTCGACATGTAACCAACAGAGCCACCCAGGCACCCCTGGTCTTCTTCTATGAACACATTTAAAGAGGGTCCTTACAGAAAGGCACCAAACTTCAGGGTGGCTAGAAATAGGGGAACTAGCCTGGTCATTTTGAGTCATTCTGGCCATGGGAGAGAGGTCTAGGGGTTATATCTTAGGAACAATCTTTTGGAGTAAAAAGGTAATTGGGCCTTAGTTTTCTCTAAATCCTGAATGCCTTTTCAAGCTAACTGGCAGCAAATTGGACATCTAGGTATGTGTTTAGTTCCAGGGATTCCTTTAAGTCTGTTATTTTCTTTTATTACTATTTTAAGGCATGCACATTTGTGATATTTTAACTTACTGGAGAAAATAAAATTTAGACAGTAAAGGAGAAAAGAAAAAGGGAGCCAGAGAGCAAAAACTCATCAGCTTGCCTGTGCCCAGTAATGTCCAGGGAAGACTGGGGTCTAACTCCCAATTTCACTACCAGAACAAAGAATTTATGACTCCCCAAAAGTTTTTAGAACATTTTCAAATTATTATTGCGAATGTTCCCTACCCTATATTCCAAATCCCACAAAGAAATCACTTCTGAAATTGCCCTTTATTTTTTAGAAGTAATTTCTATGCCCAACATGGGGCTCAAACTCATGACCCCAAAGTCAAGAGTCGTATGCTCTACGGACTGAGCTAGCCAGGTGCCCCTGAGGTTGCCCTTTAATTAATTTGACCTCAACAAGCAAAAAACTGAATTTATTTCCTTCATACACCAGTCTCCCAAACTTCCTTTACACTTGTGTTTCTTATCTGATGAAGGGCCCATTCACCACCAGCTTCCTAAGCCAGGATCTAAGCATCATTTGTGCTAGGGACCTCACCTTACCCCCTCTCCCAACTAATACTCATGTCCTGGGAATTCTACCTTCCAAATTATCCAGAATCCATCCACTTCTCTCCATTTGCACTGCCTCTTCATTAGTTTGGGGCACCATCATCTTTTGCCATAATGACACCAACAGCCTAAGTGGTCTCCTCACCCTTAGGCTCCCTCCCTTCTAATTCATTTGCCACACCGCACCCAGAGTAATCTTTTTAAAACATAAATCTAATAACGTCGTTCTTCGTTTAAAATCTTTGAATACTGAAGTTCAAACTTCTGAATATAGATTATTAGGCACTGAAGGATGTGGCCGCTTCATCCCTCCACACACCATATTCTCTGTTCCATAATGAACTTTCAGTTCCCCGAACCCAATTTTTTCAATTATCTACGGGCTTTTGCCCACGCGGTTCTCTGCTTGAAACACCCTTCCTTCTACTCTTCTTTTGGGTAACTCGGATGCATCCTCCAGGTTCCAGGTCAGGTGTCACTTGCACAGCCCAAGTAGGTAGGCTTTATTCCGGACGGGTGCCCTCTGCGTGGTCCAGCCGACTTGTGTCTTCCAGGCGGGCAAGACCCTGACGGCGCCCTCGACACTCCATCAGTGTGGGCCAGTTGAAAAACTTGTCAGAGCAGACCCAGATGCTTGCAGCGCCAGTTCACTACAGGTACGTAGCACACCAAGCTTTGGCCCCGCAGAGGAGACACACCCAAAGCTACCAGGGGCCCGCGCAGGGTACAAGACCGCTGTCCACTGTCCGGAACCCAACCCTGTACGGGGGCCCGCCTCCCACGCTGCGTCGGGGGTGGGGCAGGGCGGGGCACTGGGCGCCGGCGAACGGCGTGCGACGAGCGGGGGGCGGGGCCAGGGGCGGAGCGGAGCGCGCATGCGCGGTCGCCTTTGTGTGGGTCGAGCGGCGGCGGCGGCGGCGGCAGTGGCGGTCCCACTGGCAGGCGGGCAAGAGGGGAGTCCGGGCGGCGTCCGGCGTGGGAGCCGGGGGACCACCATGGTAAAGAAGCGGAAAGGCCGCGTCGTGATCGACTCGGACACGGAGGACAGCGGCAGCGATGAGAACCTGGATCAGGTGAGGGCAGGCCGCGGAGGCGCGGGCCAGCGGAGCGGGAGGGCTGACTCCGGGCCACGGGAGCCTGGAGCCGGCCGGGCCCCGGGCCTCCCGGCCCGAGCTCCCGGCCCGCCCCGTGCCCTGACCTCCGCTGCCACCTCTTTCTTGTCCTCCCCGCAGCTCCCGGGCCCCTCGGAGTCCGGACGGGGCCTGGAGACGGAGCCCAGAGGACTTGGCGCCTTGGGCGGGGAGGCGGGGCAGGGACCAGGCTGGTGGGCCTCGGGCTCGGGGGACCAGCGGGGTCCGTGATCTGCCGGGGTCAGATCGGAGCAGCGGGCTGCAGGCCTGGCGATCCGGGCCCAGAGAGATAGGAAGTATCATACGCCCGCCAACCCGGGAGGCTGGGAGATTTTGGAGGAGGTGCAAGGGTGAGTGTGGGGTGGTGGGGGCGGGGGGCGAGATGGTGCGGGCTCTGGAAGATGAAGTTTTTCAGACTAGAGGTGTGGACCTGGAGGAGAGACACCCTTAAACGTTCCGGGGAACCTCTGCGGTGCTTGATGAGGAAGACTTAGGTGTGGGCACAAATCTATTTGGCAACTAGGGTCGTTTGTGGTTGAGAAGGGTTCCCGTTGAGATGTCAGACCAGAGAAAACTCCTGGGAGAAGGAAAGAGGGCAGAAGTGGATAAATATATAGGACGACTTGGAAGGACTATGACTTTGGCCTCTTGGCTCTTTTCATGCAGCATCCCAGAATTCTTTCGTACTTGAAGATTGTGCAGGAACCATTGAAAGTAACTTTTGGTCTCACTGTCTTGGGGTTGAACTGTTTTTGTGCTCTGGAAAATACTGTAGGGAGGAAGCTGTCCTTTACAACAGTGCTCTAGTGATACTAGAAGATTCAAAGACAGTTTCCCCTCATGTTTTGGGAACAAATGATACAAAGAATATGCAAGAGGTAGTAGCTTTATAAGTTAAGTAGAGGGAGTACTGAACTTAGAATCTGAAATTTTGAGTTCTAGGCTGGCTGTGCTGTTTTCTAGCTATGTATCTTTTGTCTGTAACTGTAAAATCTGGATACATTAGCCTTGAGTAGCAAATTGGGCTATTATAAGGATCAAGTATTTTTAAGAATTAATATTGGTACAAGCACTTGCAAACTAAGGCTTTTGTATCAATGGCTTCTTGGGGGTTCTTTGTATTAGGCCACAAGTCTCAGGACTAAAGTATTAGGGCATAAAAGGGGTGGACTTTAAGAAGGAGGGACTGGAAATGTGTTGAAGAAAAGAGGACTGTTTCGAAAATGGTGGTATGGAGGTGGGAAAGTCGTGGGGCTTCATCAAAGGGAGAAAACCTTGTTTGGGGATAGGAATTGAAAGGTAAATTGAAAATATTCTCACTGAAAGGCTCCTGAAATTTACAAAAATATAAAAAATATATTCTTGGCTGGAAAAATTTGTTCGATAATTTTAGACTGGTACTTAAGAGGATTAGAACTTTTTTTTTTATCTAGAAATGTGGGTATTTCCAATAAAAACATCAGCTACCATTTACATAGTGCTTGAGGTGAACTAGTCAATCAATTAAGTACTTTATCTACATTGTCAAGTTTTCAAATTATGGTGAACTTGGTATCATTTTCTCCATTTTACATATGAGGAAGATGGAGATTGAAGAAGTAACATACCTAAATTCACACAGCTTGTTAGTGGTACAGTGGGAATTTGAACTCCAAATCTGCATGATAGCAAGGCACATACTCTTCACTATACCAACTTAATCTGTTAGTCTTTTAATTTTTCATAGTGCAAATTGAGAATGTGTTTCATGGTCATTTTCCACATTGCTAGAATTCATGTTTGTAAAGTACATTGAATAGTTTGGAGGAAATTGTTACATCAATTAAAAAGATTATTTGGGAGCTTCTTTGGCAAAGCACTCTAAGACATCTGTTCTGATGATGAATGAACTAAGCTGCAAATTACTTTGTCTGTAATGATTTTCCACAGAATTCTAACAAATGAAATGAGTTCAGAGCTTCCTTTTGTGGTAAAGAGGTTTTACCTGATCCACAAAGAGCTCTTCCAAAGTGGACACTGGAAGGGATTGCAACTTTAAACCCAGCTCTATCTATTTATAAAAAGAAATTAGCATAAAATTTGTAAGTAATACTTAACACAATTTAACAGCAATTTCAACTTTCTCCTCTTCAACCACTGTCATTGGCATTCTTTTATCAGATGGGAACCAGATCAAAATTCCCTTTCCCAGCACATCCTAACAGAGGCACCTGTACCTTCTGTCTGTCTAGCTGTTCAGTGCTGCACCAGGCTCTCAGAGGAATCAAAAACAAAGATCTCTGCCCTCTAGAAGTTTTCACCAGAGACTGTTAGCAGAAGTTCAAAGTCAGGCCGGTTTGGGGGTCTTTGGAATCCTAAGAACAAAATTAATGCATCTGGGCCTTTCTAACCAAGATGCCTTGGGCTGCTCCATCTAGTTCTGGGTCTTCAGTGGGGGTATAACATCATATTTGCTGTCTAGTGTAAGGTCCTTGTGGAAAAGACAAAACCATAACAAACCTCTGAGTGTCTAGTGTAAGAGTAGAGCAGTTAGAAAGGAGGTCCTTTGTTCTCAGATTTTCCAGATGGGAATAGAAGTCATTATGTCAGAAATATTATTTCCAACTTAGTCCTTGCTGAAAGTGAGGCAGGTGAGCCTACTATGCTGATTCTTCCTGGTGGTGGGAGGAGGACCACCTGTGTCAGAAGCTGCCTGGGTTGCTTATTTAAAATGTACTTTGCAGGGGCTCCCATCCCAGACCTACTGAATCAGACCCTCAGGGGATAGAGCCCTGGACTCTGCATTTTTACCAGGTACAACCCAGGTACTCATTTATGTTAATGATTGAGACCACTGTCTGTGTGCAAGTTAATCTTTTTGGTAAGACACTCTAAGTAGTTTGGGAGAGAAATAGCCTCCTGTCCCGGCTATAGTGTGTGCGTAACTGAAGAAACTTGACGGAGATGTTTGAGGTAGCAAAGCTGTTGGCTTTTAAATCTCTGAAGCTATTTGAATTGTTGGGATGCTTTTTATTGAAGCCTGTTTCCTTTTTTTCCTTTCTTCATGTTGGGAAGAGAGGTGTGTAGGAACTGAATCAGAGTAGTTTAAAATTGGTTTAGCTTTGAAAGGTTTTAAAAACTCAGACCTTTGAGGGGCGCCTGGGTGGCTCAGTCGTTAAGTGTTTGCCTTCGGCTCAGGTCATGGTCCCAGGGTCCTGGGATCTAGCCCCATGTTGGGCTCCCTGCTCCGCGGGAAGCCTGCTTCTCCGTCTCCCACTCCCCCTGCTTGTGTTCCCTCTCTCGCGGTGTCTCTCTCTGTCAAATAAATAAATAAAATCTTTAAAAAAAAAAACAAAACAAAACCCAGACCTTTGAGAATTTGAAGGATTTCTTTTAACATGTGACCTGATAGTGACCTTATTTTTTATGTTGGGCACACCCTTTCTTCAACATTTTTTTAAGGATTTATTTATTTTAGAGAGAGTGCGAGCTAGTGAGCACATATGAGTGGGAGGGGTAGTGGGAGAGAGAATCTCAAGCAAGACTGCACTCAGCACAGAGCTGGATGTGGGCTCTATCTCACGACCCTGAGATCACAACCTGAGCCGAAACCAAGAGTCAGATGCTTAACTGACTGCGGCCCCCCTCAACACAGGCGCCCTATTTTGAACATTTTTAAAATTGCAAATTCTGAAGATACTTGCTTTTGGCACCTCTTGGAAAAGAGTTTGAGGCAAACCTAGGTTTTTTTGTTTGTTTGTTTCCCCATCATGTACTTCCATGGAAATAATGTATGTCACTCGTTATGGAATAATATTTATGCAATGGGTCTTATAAAATGAAAAGCGTCCAAGATAATAAAGGAATAGAGTTCTCTATTCAGATTAATACAACTCAGTATTTATAAAAACTTTACCCTGCCTTTCTCAAGAAAAAAAAAATTGAGCTACTTGCATACTGGAATGCTTTATTTCATAATTTCCTCTCATTTAAAATGGTGGTGTTGTCATGTCCTCTTTTTCTCTGCTTATGATACTCGAAGTAGCAATAATTATATTTGTCTTTGAAAGAATAGACCCCTAAGTATTTTCTAGGAGTTATTTTTAGATATTATATGTAAAAAAATGACATTGTTATAAAGTATCCTTCCATAAACCTTCCCCATAAAAGTTGGGAAATTTATTTTTTAAAAAAAGATTTTATTTATTTGAGAGAGTGAGTGAGTGAGAGCACAAGCTGGGGGAGAGAGAGAGGGAGGAGCAGACTCCCCGCTGAGCAGGGAGCCCAACACAGGACTTGATCCCAGGACCCTGAGATCATGACCTGAGCTGAAGGCAAATGCTTAACTGAGCCACCCAGGCACCAGAGTTGGAAAGTTTAAAAGTTGTGCTGCTTTTTATAGTCTTTTTTATATTTCATAGAAGTCTAGGATGAAAAACTTGTGAGAAGTGTCAGTGTTAACTTGTGAAGTTTTTAATTTGTGTCATAATGTTGCATCCAGCTTCATGTAACTCATTTGCTAATTTCACTCACCTTTTCTGTGCAGGGAAGATTGAGTCCCCCTGGGAGCTTTAGCAGAGAGGCTTTTAGGAAAAATTCAACACCAGATCTATTGGTGTACTTATTGCTCCCTTCCTAGACTGTAAGTTCCCCAAGGGCAGAGATTGTTTATCTTTCAACAAATGTGTTAGACAGTGTTAGGCACTGAGACTATTGGGTGAACAAAATGGAAGCAGTTTCCACTTTCAAGATTAGAGGAGACGGGAGGGGGTTGAGTGTGGGGCAGGCATTGCCCAGAGAGTCATTTCCTCACAGTTTCACTAGAGGCTGTGAGGGAAGAGCAAGGATACTGTGAGATTGTGACAAGTGGCCCTAGACTACCCTGGAGGGAGTAACACTTAAACAGACTTGGAATATGTGTTAAGGAAAAGATTAGGAGACTGAAGAGTACAGAGACGTGTTGAGTGTTCATGGTTGAGGGACCAGCAGCATTGCTCAAAAGCATTGGGGCAGGAAGGACCTAGCACCCTAATGAAACTGAAAGAAACACACAGTGACTGGAATATAACAAGTTGGAGAGAGAAGGTACAAAGGAAGCTGCAGTAGTCCCTGTTTGGACCCTTTGAAGATGGAAAAGTCAGTTTAGTGAATCGCAACCAGCATTAAAAATGAAAATGAAATTGAACCAAATAGAAAACATCAGGGGTGCCTGGCTGGCTCATTCGGTAGAGCATGTGACTTTTGATCTCGGGGTTGTAAGTTTGAGCCCCATGTTGGGTGTAGTGATTACTTTAAAAAAAATCTTAAAAAAGAAAGAAAACATTATGTGTCAGACTTAGTAAAAAGGAGTATTGTTTTTCTGTAACCTGTATTTTGCATATATACATATACATGTATACTGGCTTATGAGTTAGAATTGATCTTACTGTGGGCTGGGGTTAAAAAGAAGTTTTAAAGTTATTGGTAGGGCCATGTTGGCAATGTTAAGGGACTTTGAACTTGATTCTGAGGGTAATGAGAAACCACTGAAGGATTTTAAGCTTGAAGAGGTGTTCACATTTGTTTTTTAAAAAGTTTGCTTAGGGGACGCCTGGGTGGCTCAGTCGGTTAAGTGTCTGCCTTCGGCTCAGGTCATGATCTCAGGGTCCAGGGATCGAGCTCCACATCAGGCTCCCTGCTCAGCTCTCCCTCTCCCTCTGCTGCTCCCCCTGCTTGTGCTCTCTCTTGCATGTGCGCACTCTCTCTCAAAAAAAAAAAAAAAAGTTTGCTTAGGCTATTACATGGAGAGTAATCTGGAGAAGGGACACCAGTTAGGTGGCAGAGAGAGGAGTCCAGGTGAGAGATGGTGGAAAGCATAAGTTCCACTAGAATGGAAGCTCCAGGAAGGCAGGGCTGTTTGTTCACTGTAGTATCCCTGCACCCTAGGGGATGGTATGCAGCAGGTACCCCGTCAATTTTTGCTGAATGAATGCCTGACTTGGACTGGTATGGTACTCACAGAGACAACAAAAGTAGATTTGATTGGACAGAATATTCAGGATAAAGAGAGGACTTGATGATTGATTAGATGTTGGGGGTGAGGAAGAGGAAGTCCTGGCATGAGATGGGGAACGCAGAGGAAGATCAGATTTAAAGGTGAAGAGTTTAAAGTTGTCCGTGAGAGATCTCAGTGGTGACGTCAAGTAGGTAGTTGAAAATAATGCCTGCCTGGGGCACGTGGGTGGCTCAGTTGGTTGAGCATCCGACTCTTGGCTTCAGCTTAGGTCATGGTCTCAGGGTCCTGAGATCCAGCCCTACATTGGGCTCTGCACTCAGTGCGGAGTCCGCTTGTCCCTGTCCCTCTGCTCTTCCCCCTGCTCACTTGCACGCTCTCTCTCTCTCTCTCTGGAATAAATAAATAAAATCGTTAAAAAAAAAGAGAGAGAAAAAATAATGCCTGACACAGAGTAAGCACTTAATCTTGTTGAATATGCAAATGCTACTTGGCATATCCATGGTGGAAAGTTTTCTGACTTTTCTGGTTACAGCAGGATTACTCAAGAGATAAGAGCGTCAATTTGGAAGTTCTTACTTCAGCCCCTCTACTGTAATACTGATAACCCTTCTTTAAAGTGTAGAAGAAATGTATATTAGTTAGAAAGTATATTAGAAAAGGAAACCAAGTACAAACAAGTAACAATAGTAGAATTTTTTAAAATTTTCTGTACGTTTTGTTTGGAATGGGTTGAAAAATGATTTTGTCAATTTTGTAACATTGTGGGCATTTTTACAACTCAGTATTTTATCTACAATTATAATTACTTGGCTGGAAATTTGAAGGGGAAGTTGCCACATTTAGTGCCAATCATCTGAAATATAAAGGATTTTTTTTTTTAATTTATTTATTTGAGAGAGACAATGAGATAGAGAGAGCATGAGAGGGGGGAGAGTCAGAGGGAGAAGCAGACTCCCTGCTGAGCAGGGAGCCCGATGCGGGACTCGATCCCGGGACTCCAGGATCATGACCTGAGCCGAAGGCAGTCGCTTAACCAACTGAGCCACCCAGGCGCCCTGAAATATAAAGGATTTTATACTGTCACTTTGGAATTAACTCAGAAAGGTTTTTGTATATATGTTCATTGTTTGGATTTATTTTCTTTCAATAAAAATAGTAGGGGGGCACCTGGGTGGCTCAGTCAGTTAAGCATCCAATTCTTTTTTTTTTTTTTAAGATTTTATTTATTTATTTGCCAGAGAGAGAGAGCATGTGAGAGCACAAGCAGGGGGAGCAGCAGAGGGAGAGTTAAGAAGCAGGCTCCCCCCTGAGCATGGAGCCTGATGCAGGACTCGATCCCAGGACCCTGGGATCATGACCTGAGCTGAAGGCAGTTGCTTAACCGATTGAGCCACCCAGGCATCCTGAAGCATCCGACTCTTTTTTTTTTTTTTTTTTTAAGATTTTATTTATTTATGTGACAGAGAGACACAGCGAGAGAGGGAACACAAGCAGGGGAAGTGGGAGAGGGAGAAGCAGGCTTCCCGCCGAGCAGGGAGCCTGATGTGGGGCTCGATCCCAGGACCCCAGGATCATGACCTGAGCCGAAGGCAGACGCTTAACGACTGAGCCACCCAGGCGCCCCCTGAAGCATCCGACTCTTAATTTCAGCTCAGGTCATGATCTCAGGGTCCTGGGACTGAGCCCCACATCAGGCTCCACACTCAGCAGGGAGTTGCTTTTCTACCTCTCTCTCCCTCTGCCCCTCCTCCCACTTGGGCACACACGTGTGCGTGCTGTGTCTCTCTCTCTCAAATAAATAAATAAATCTTTCCTAAAACATTAAAAAATAAAAATAGTAGATGCTTGTTGAAACAGTTCCAGCAAAACAAATACCTCTCTGTCCCAAAAACATACATACACCCAATGGCTCCATTCCTTACTCTTGAAAGGTAGCCAAGTGTCCATCATTGGAATCCTGTTCCTCTACCTATAGTTTTGATATGAAAGAAAGAATAGGAATTAACATCTCAAATCTGTTTCTTTTCTTTTCTAGAGGGGGAGGGAGGAAAGGAAAGGGAGAGAAAGAAAGAGAGATGGGGAAGGGCAGAGGGAGAGGGAGAATCTTAAGCAGGCCCCATGCCCAGTGTGAAGCCCCATGCGGGGCTCAGTCTCACAACCCTAAGATCATGACCTGAGCCCAAATCAAGCGTCAGACACTTAACTGACTGAGCCATCCAGGTACCCCAACATATCAAATTTAAACCTATGTGAATTACTACTCTTTCCTCATTATCTCTCTAGTTCTCCCTCTTCTCTTTGTCCCTGTGACTGCTTCCCATGTCCAGGTCACCATCCACTCTGATGACATTGCTGAGGTTTCCTTCTGACTCCTTCCTGCACGTCCACTCTAGCATCTCTGGTCTGTTCCTCTGTCAGTCAGAGTGCTCTTTAAAAAAATCCTCTGGGGATGGTTACTCCACCTAAAACCATTTGATGACTTCCCATTGCCTTCAAATAAGAATGCTTGCTCCTGGTCTTGCTTTATAAACCCTGGAATGAACTCGTTTCTTCTTCTTTTTTTTTTTTTTTTTTTTTTTAGATTTTTTTTTTTAATTTATTTATTTGAGACAGAATGAGAGACAGAGAGCATGAGAGGGAGGAGGGTCAGAGGGAGAAGCAGACTCCCCGCCGAGCAGGAGCCCGATGCGGGACTCGATCCCGGGACTCCAGGACCATGACCTGAGCCGAAGGCAGTCGCCTAACCAACTGAGCCACCCAGGCGCCCTGAACTCGTTTCTTCTTACCTCTAACCAACCTTACTCTTTTCTCCCCCTTGCCTGCTAAGCTCCAGTCACAGTTCTTCTTCAGTTCTTTTTTTTTTTTTCCAGTTCTTCTTCAGTTCTTTGACCAAGCCAAGCTCTTGCCAGTTCAGGCCCTTAGCTATTCCATCTGGAGATTTCTGTCCAGAAAACTGCACCTCTCTTTCCTCCTGAGTTTCTAGTCTCAGCCTAAATGCCGTTGTCTCCGAGAAGCCCCCACAGATCACCCTATCACAGATCTATTCCCCATTCACTTGATTTACTTCCTTCTTAGCACTTATCAGGAGATATAATGAGTTGTTTCTGTTTATTGTCTCTCCCTCACTCAGTTTTAAATTCCATGAGGTCAAGGACTATGTATCCTTTTTTCATGACTGTCTACCCAGGGCTCGGTGGTACATGATAGGTGCTGGTAGTAGGGTGACCATCTGTCCTGGTTTGCCTGGAACTGAGGACTTTCCTAGAATTCAGGACTTTCAGTGCTAAAACCAGGACAGTCCTGAGCAAACCAAGATGTTTGGTCACGCTAGCTGGTAGTAATTATTTGCAGTACTTATATTTGTGGAATGAATAAGGGAAAAAGACCTCAGCATGCTAATTAGCCATAGAAACCCCTAGGGCCTACCCATATGGGCTTTTAGCCTCATTTCTGGGGTCTAGAATATGTATCCTACTTTCATGTGATCATGGAGGTTTGATTAAAGAGATGAGATTTAATTTCCTTTAAGTGAGAGGGAGCTAAGTTGCTTTATTACCAATTGATCCTGACATGACATCACAAAATGTATACTGTGAAGGGGAGGAGGATTAAATCCTAAGGTTTATGAGTCTTCACGTGTTGATGGGATTAGAATTCTAATCTTAACCAGAAAAAT
Source organism: Mirounga angustirostris (assembly GCF_029215605.1). NCBI lineage: Eukaryota > Metazoa > Chordata > Mammalia > Carnivora > Phocidae > Mirounga > Mirounga angustirostris. The sequence continues at coordinate 61,974,425 of NW_026991717.1, read as the reverse complement.
GCTATTTTAACAATCATTACGTAAGTGCAGTTAGATTTGCTTTATTTTAGGGTCTGAGTTTTGGCAGTCCAGTTTAACGTTAAATAAGGCTTTTAAGCAATGTTAATGAAACTGCTCTAGAAGCCAGTTGTGTCCTACACAGCCATACCTGTAGTATGTTGGGCACTGGCCTTGATTTAACCAGATCTTTAGTTCAGCTTAAATTTGATATACCATGCTGTCACCCCCGACTGCCATTCCCTTAGACAAATACCAAGATAAGTAGGGAAGGTTTTCACTGGATGAGATGAAATACGGGGATAGTAGTGAGAGAGAACCACTGGACACACAGAATCATCTCAACCAGCATGGTACAGTTGAATCCAGCTGTTAGGAGAGAGCTGCAGATGGACCTACACCCTGTGCATGAATTAATTTTAGATTGGCTTTTTCAAGTCCAGGTGTTGGATCAGTCACCGCTACAAGTAGTAAATCTGATGGTCTCTTCACCTGTGCATGTTGGAAAGACCTTTCTGTTGCACCTTGGTCTGTTTAGCTGTACTTTTGAGCCCTCAGTTGACTAGGGGACTTAACTATAAAGAGTAACCTTGTCACGCGTTCCCCCAGTAACTTCCTGTACAAATCTTAACTTGTGGAAAGGGTATATATCACACTATTAAGAAGGTCTTTGCTTTCACCATACTATTGTTAATATGGTATTTATGTCATAGGAGAAGAGGGACTGTGTCTGTCAGATGCAGTTGTTGATAAAGGAGCGCCATTGTTAGGTTTTTAGTATGGAGTGGAACTTTAGCAGGAAGGCAGTTTTAACATTTTAACACTTCAGTTATAGTAACTTTTAATGAATGTCTACTAATAATAGTGATGTTTCAGGGTAGGATTTGATTGATAGTTATCTAAACCCCTGTTATAATGAGTTGGTATTAAAACAGATTTCTAGTGCATTTGTGGACCTCAAAGGGTCAGGAAAGAGATTACTTGCCAGAAATCTTTCTAAATTTTATAAAATTCGCATTAAGGTAATGTGGGGAAAAAGATAATAGTAAAGGCTGTATGCCAGTTACCAGGTAACCCAGCAATCCCACTTCTAGGTATTTACCCAAGTGAAATAAAAACTTACATTTAGGGGTACCTGGGTGGCTCAGTCAGTTAAGCATCTGACTCGATTTTGACTCAGGTCATGATCTCAGGGTCCTGGGATCAAGCCCGACATTGGGCTCCACACTTAGCAGGGATGAGGATTTTCTCTCCTTCTCCCTCTGGCCACCCCCCTCCCACTCGTGCTATCTCGCCCACATGCACTCTCTCTCAAATCTTTTTTTTTTTTTTTTAGATTTTTAAAAAATTTATTTGGGAGAGAGAGCCACGAGCAGCAGGGAGGGGCAGAGAGAGAGGGAAAGGGTGAAGCAGACTCCCCCCTGAGCGCCTGGGTGGCTCAGTTGGTTAAGTGACTGCCTTCGGCTCAGGTCATGATCCCAGGGTCCTGGGATCGAGCCCCACATCGGGTTCCCTGCTCGGCGGGAAGCCTGCATCTCCCTCTTCCACTCCCCCTGCTTGTGTTCCCTCTCTTGCTGTGTGTGTCTCTCTCTCTGTCAATTAAATAAATAAATAAAATCCTTAAAAAAAAAAAGACTCCCCCCTGAGCAGGAGGCTTGATGCGGGCTTGATCCCAGGATCTGGAGATCATGACCCGAGCTGAAATCAAGAGTCAGATGCTTAACCAACTGAGTCACCCAGGCGCCCCTAAAATAAATCTTTAAAAAAAAAAATCTTACATGTACACAAAAACCTGTGTATGAACATGTAATTGCCTCCAGATGGAAACAACCCAAATGTTTTTCAAGTGGTAAAGTGTGGTATATCCACACAATGGAATACTACTTAACAATAAAAAGGAACAAACTACCAATATGTGCTGCAGCATGGATGAATCTCAAATGCATTATGCTAAAAAGCCAGACTCAAAACGCTGCGTACTGTACGGTTCTATTTATGTGATATTCTACAACAGATCTATGGTTGTTGGAGGATGGAAGGAGGGATATAAGAGCACTAACTTCCTGAAAAGGCTAAAGATCATAAGAACACTCTACTTTTTTTTATACCAAGACAGTAACTCGTCTTGATCAAATGCAAATTACAATAATATTTGTGGGGATGATAGAACTGTCCTATGTCTTGATTGTGGGAATAGTTAAACTGTATGTATTTGTCGAATTCTTAGAACTTATGCATAAGAAAGGATAAAATGTACTATATGTAAGTTACACCTTGGGTTTTTTTTCCTTCAATTTTATTTTTAATTTTATTTATTTTTATTTTTTAATCAGAGAGAGAGAGCAAGCGAGGGAGCACAAGCAGGGGGAGTGGCAGGCAGAGGGAAAAGCAGGCTCCCTGCTGAGCAAGGAGCCCGATGCGGGACTTGATCCCAGGACCTTAGGATCATGACCTGAGCTGAAGGCAGCCGCTTAACCAGCTGAGCCACCCAGGCATCCTCATTTATTTATTTTTTAAAAATTTCATATATCAGCGAGAGAGAGAGTGTGCACGCACCTGAGTGGAGGGAGGGGCAAAGGGAGAAGGACAAGCAAACTTTCCACTGAGCACAGAGCCTGTTGCAGGGCTCAAGCCCGGGACCCAAGAGCATAATCTCAGCTGAAGCCAGATGCATAACTGACTGAGCCACCCAGGTGCCCCTGTTTTTGTTTTTGTTTTTTAAGATTTTATTTTTAAGTAATCTCTATACCCAATGGGGGGCTCAAACGCACAACCCCAAGATGAAGAGGCATGCTCCACCAACTAAGCCAGCCAGGTGCCCCCTCAGGTTTTTAAAAGACAGTAAACACACATACTTACTGCTGTAATTTGCATTGATCAATAGGAGTTTCTATTTTGGAATGAAAAAGTAGTGTTCGTATGATCTTCAGCCTTTTCAGGAAGTTGGTGTGGTAGCTCTCTTCAATGAAATGAGAAGAGTAACATTTCATGACTACTTATGAAGGAAGAGAGCGGGTCAGCTGTTAATCTGAGAAGGTCATTTTCTCATTCTGGCCAGGGCAGTATACACCTAAAATAGAAAGAGACTGGAAGAAGAAAACAGATACTTTGTAGCAAGTCTGTTATTTTAAAATCCATCTTGGCATTTGACTTATAATTGTATAGCACCATCATCATCAAGAAATACTACTACTAGTATTTATTAGTTGTATTTTTGTCTTTTTTGGCAGAAGGGAAAAATGTTTTAGACTGGTAAACCATGACTGAGTTACGAGGTAGGGTCTGCCTGCCCTGGTTTGAATTCTGGCTCTATCATGTACTAGCTGTGTTACCCTGAGTAAGTTTCTAACCTTTCCTGCTGCTTAGTTTCTTTATCTTCAAATGGGGATGAAGACAGTACTTACCTTCAGGTTGTCCTGAAGATTAAATGTTAGATACTTAGAAAAGTACTTGGTGCCTAGTAAGTACAGTATAATTTTGGACTGGTGCTGATACTATAGAAGGTAAGAACCAGAGAAGTTTCCTTTTGTTGCATGTTTGAGTGACTGGACTGAGTTGGTGAGAAGTAACAGGAGAGAGGAACCATGTGAAAGCAAATTCTGGTTCTAGCCATGACACTTACTGGCACATCCCTCCCCCTGTAATCTGTCATAAATCACCAGGACAAAGCAGAGGTGGTGAATGGGAACATTTGGGTTGTCAAATTAGGATACTGATGTAGATGCCAGAACACTTACTGCTTGTTGTCAGGCTCTGGATTAAACACCAAAAATATACTCATTTTACCCCCTGGTTCAAGCATTCAAATTAAAAGATGATCTTAGAAGGGCACCTGGGTGGCTCAGTTGGTTAAGCATCTGACTCTTGATCTCAGCTCAGGTCTTGATCTCAGGGTCAGGAGTTCAAGCCCCGCTCTGGGCTCCTTGTTGGGTATGGAGCCCACTGAAAAAAAAATTATCTTAGAAACTTGTAGTTTGTCAGCTTATTCAGAACAATCCCACAAATCCAGTTTTTCCATGACTACAATAAGAGGATGCTTAGAGTATTAGTTAGCTATACCAGTTAGAACAGTGAGCAGATTACCTTTGAAAATATGGTTCTCATATCAATTCCTAAGAATCAGTACTTGTGTAGCTTATAGAGGAAATGGTGACAGTTTGGGAGTAACCTCCAGTTCAGTTTTCTAGTCATTTTTGCATTTCAGACATACATTTCCCATTAAGAAGAAAGGGACAGATTTTGTCTTTAGTGCTTAGGAATACTGGCAGTCAGTCTTTTCGTGTGATAAAAGTTCCCATGATGACAACTTTGAATTGAAAGCACAAAGAGGTGGAAGAGACCTAGGGAAGGTGGGCATTTGGCTATTCTTGAATGTTTTTTCTCCGTTGAACCAAACTCATGTGTCTACTTCTGCCCTGTTAGGAGCTCTTGTCTCTGGCAAAGCGGAAGCGAAGTGACTCTGAGGAGAAGGAGCCACCTGTGAGTCAGCCTGCAGCCTCCTCAGACTCTGAGACATCCAACAGTGATGACGAGGTGGGTGTGGAGGGGCTCGGCCCCAGGGACTGCGTGGTATTTGAGGGCCCTGAGGTGGTGACTCCTGACAGCCTCTTTTCCTTAAATGGAGACCATACTGCCTAAGATCTACCAGAACTTCTTAGGGAAAGAAAATTGTGTAAGGAAAGCTCTCGAATTGTCATGTGTCCTTGTGCTGTCAGTTACCTAGTGGGCCCCTCTGCAGGGCACTTGCGGTCATCGTTTAGTGGCTTGTTTCCAGCCCTGTTGCAAAAGAAGAGGCACAACCTGTTAGTCTTCATCTCTTTATTTTATCTATTTTTTGTCATTGTTTTCATTCCACTCTCATGTTAGAAAAGAAATTCTGGGGGCTCCTGGGTGGCTCAGTCAGTTAAGCATCGGACTCTTGATTTCAGCTCAGGTCATGATCTCAGGGCTGTGAGATCGAGCCCACTGTTGGGCTCTGTGCTCAGCAAGGGGTCTGCATGAAGATTCTCTCCCTCTGCCCCTCCCCCCACTCATGTGCAAGTACTCTCTCAAATAAATAAAGAAATCTTAAAAATAAAAGAGAGAGGGCACCTGGGTGGCTCAGTCGTTAAGCATCTGCCTTCTGCTCAGGTCGTGATCCCAGGGTCCTGGGATCAAGCCCCACATGGGGCTCCCTGCTCAGTGGGAAGCCTGCTTCTCCCTCTCCCACTCCCCCTGCTTGTGTTCCCTCTCTCGCTGTGTCACTCTCTGTCAAATAAATAAGTAAATCTTAAAAAAAAAAGAGAGAATGCCATATGTTCAGGTGCCTGGCTGACTCAGTCAGTGGAGCATGCAACTCTTGATCTTAGGGTCCTGAGTTGAAGCCCCCCCCACATTGGGTATGGCTTAAAAAATAAATAAAATATTTTTTTAAAAAAAAGAATGCTGTATGTTAGTGGGAAATACTTTAGCAAGGCAAGAGGCTTTCTTTGGATAGATTGAATCAACAGCCTCAGGGTGATGGTAATTTTTTTTTTAATTAAAGGTTTTTATTTATTTGACAGAGAGAGACAGCAAGAGAGGGAACACAAGCAGGGGGAGTGAGAGAGGGAGAAGCAGGCTTCCCGCCGAGTGGGGAACCCGATGTGGGACTCGATCCCAGGACCCTGGGATCATGACCTGAGCCGAAGGCAGACGCTTAACCGACTGAGCCACCCAGGCGCCCCAATGGTGGTAATTTTTAAGGAGGAATATTCAGCTGTTCATTGTTTAAACCAAGGTGACTTTCCCAAACTGCCCACCACCAAACAAGGTTGTAAAAGATCTATAACCTTAATGGAAGAGAGGGATGAGGGGAAAGGTCTTTGAAGCCCTCCTACGTGTTCCTCATTTGATTTAAAATACTTTTTTTCCTTTAGTAATTTCCTGGAGAGAGGCCAGATACCACCTTTCTGTTGAAGCTCATACCCTGCAGTTTTTGGGAGTGGGGTGGGAATAGATAGATAGATAGATAGATAGATAGGGGAGTCCCCCTCGGGGCTTGAACTCACCAACCCTGAGATCAAGACCCAAGCTGAGATCGAGTCAGACACTTAACCAACTGAACCACACAGGTGCCCCTAGGAAAATATTTTTAACAGTGTATTTATTTTGTTTTAAAGATCCACCAAAAAATAAAAAAAAAAAAAAAAAAAAAAGTTCCACTAAAGTAAAAAATGTTTTTTTATTATAATGAAATTTAATTAACATCTAGAATAATCTTTACCAGTGCCCTGCATATGCAAATTAGGAGTGATTATATTCTGATTGACTGTAGTGATGTTCTCTTAATCTTAAATAATTTAATCTAAAATTGCTTTCCATAGCAAGAGGTAGTGAAAATGTGGGTTTTTGGGCACCTGGGTGGCTCAGTTGGTTAAGCGACAGCCTTCGGCTCAGGTCATGATCCCGAAGTCCTGGGATCGAGTTCCACATCGGGCTCCCTGCTCAACGGGGAGTCTGCTTCTCCCTCTGACCCTATCCCCTCTCATGCTGTTTCTCTCTCTCTCTCTCTCTCTCTCAAATAAATAAATTAATTAATTTAAAAAAATTAAAAAAAAAATGTGAGTTTTTTTCTTTTGTTTATTTTTAATATACTATATTAACTAACTAGAGGAACTATAATTCCTCTCAAATTGATAAAATAACTCTGTTAGAAAAGCAGTAGGCTCTGTGAAGTAATTTTTTGCTTTTTTGTTTTTCTTAAAAAAAATGCATAGACAGTACAGGAAAATGTTGAAATAATTCCCTTTCCCACCATTCCTACATGAACTACTTTTATTTTTCATGTTTCAAAAGTCAGCTTCTGTGGGTTCCCCCCTAATATCTGAGAAGTTTGAATCTGTGTTCCGTCTGGAATACCCTGTAACATGGTTATGGTCTTCGCAATTCCTTAAGATACAAGCAATAACTATCCTTTGAAGTATTTGGTTCTCCATAGTCCTGTCATTAGATCAACGTCCTCGGTATACAGTCACTGTAGGGAGTCCCTTTATCCTTTTTAGCTGCTTCTACCAGAAGGGCCGAGTATGTGTCAACCTCCTAGCATTAGAGGAGTCCAAAACTTGTACTAGAGTAGATCCAGCGTTTCTAAAAGCTTTTACAGCTTACAGTTCCCTGTGTCACTCACAGCTACTTAACCAAGTCTAAATGTCCTCACCTTAGAATGCAACCCAACTGCTTATGCGCTTGTTGGAGAACAAGCTGACACGCAAGCGGCACCCTGCTCCCTGAGACTTTGAGTAACTTTCCCCCACGAGGTTCTTTGCTCTTGCTGCTGCCTCCAGGTCCCAGGCTCTACCCTAGTCGCCTTTCCCCCACACCCACTCGGAATAGCAGCCTCTATAACACGGTCATTCTGAAAGGTGCCTCTTTGGTTTGCATTTTGGCCCAGGCTACTAGCTTAGCACAGATGACCTCAAAGTTAGGGTGCATATTTCATTAACTTGGACAGTTAAACAAACTGTCCAGAAAGATTTAAATATTTTTTTTAAAAATCCTCAGGACACCTAGGTGGCCGGCCAGTCGGTTAAGCGTCTGCCTTCAGCTCAGGTCATGATCCCAGGGTCCTGGGATCGAGTACCACATTGGGCTCCCTGCTCAGCACAGAGGCTACTTCTCCCTCTGCCTGCTGCTCCCCCTGCTTGTGCTCTCATGCTCTCTTTGCTCTATCTGGCAAATAAATAAATTTTTTAAAAATCTTAAAAAAAAAAAATCCTGCCAACTACTGGAGAACTCAGTGGTATTACTCTGAACTCAGATTTATGGCTGCCTTAAAGATACTCTAAGGTAGGTAGGGGATTTCTGCAAGATCCTTAGAATGTGAAGTTTGAGGCAGAGGCTTTTGCTTTTTTCCCCTCTCTCGTGATGTTCATACATCGGGGTAGGTAAAAACCACATACTGAAGTAATTTACTATGTCTTCTGATTCCTGCTGTGGCGCTTATATCCGTATGAACTACAACATAGCCTTTTTGGAATTTGGTTGTTCAAGTTGCAGTTCTCAGTTAGGTAGAGTCTATGATCTAACTTCTGTTCCAGAAGCTACTCTGGAGTTTTTTTTTTAAATACACCTCCTAGCCCTTCTCCCCTTCCACTCTTATTGTTCATTGTTATTAGTAAGCCATGAATACTGGTAGAAGTATGTCGGTCCCTTCAGATTTGCTAGAACAGAAAACTGGTCAAGAACAACTGAGTTAGCGTGCCTGGGTGGCTCAGTTGGTTAAGCGACTGCCTTCGGCTCAGGTCATGATCCTGGAGTCCCGGGATCAAGTCCCTCATCGGGCTCCCTGCTCAGCGGGGGGTCTGCTTCTCCCTCTGCCCTCTTCCCTCTCGTGCTCTCTCTATCTCATTCTCTCTCTCAAATAAATAAATAAAATCTTTAAAAAAAAAAAAAAAAGAACAACTGAGTTAGAAAGCTAATGGGTGGTTTGTTAAAAGGGTAGACATGCCCTAAGTTTAGAGCCAGAAGGTATCTAGCTAATTAATCAGGAGCAGTAGAAGAGGGGAATAGAGAGAAGTTAATGGACATTTCCTATGCAGAAAAAACTGGTACATTGGACATAAAGTGTAAGGTTCAAGTAGGGAAGGAATAGTAGATATTTCGTGTGTAGTATCTTTGCAGGGAGGAAAACCTAAATTTAATGAAAGAGAATATACTTGTGTATTATGTTTGGTGAAGAGATTATTCTCAATGATATCTTGGGACACATGTGAAAATAAGATGCAGGACTCTTTCTGTAAGGCTTACATTGCCCAAGCCTGGGAAATTGGAAAGCACACTTCAGTGGTAGGTCATAAGACCATGGTGTGGCATTTTGGTGTTGTCACTTCCTGTCCCTGAAAGCATTTGATAGGAAAAACACCACCAAGGGTACAAACAGGAGTGATAGGGAGGAAAAATAACAGGGAGGAGGAGAGAGCTAGCAACCACTCATTCACACGATGGGATTTAAAAAAAAAAAAAAAGGCCCAAACAAAAATGTCCATTTGTTAGAAAGAAGAGAGTCCACGGGCGCCTGGGTGGCTCAGTCGTTAAGCGTCTGCCTTCGGCTCAGGTCATGATCCCAGGGTCCTGGGATCGAGTCCCACATCGGGCTCCCTGCTCTGCAGGAAGCCTGCTTCTCCCTCTCCCACTCCCCCTGCTTGTGTTCCTGCTCTCGCTATGTCTCTCTCTGTCAAATAAATAAATAAAATCTTAAAAGAAAAAAAGAAAGAAGAGAGTCCTAAATCAAATAGTTCAGAATCCTTTTTTTTAATTTTATTTTTTAGTGGGGAGGGTGGCGGGGGTGGGGGCTGGGGAGGACCAAAGGGAGGGAGAGAGAATCTCAAGCAGACTCCCTGCCGAGTGCGGAGCCCTACACTGGGTTTGATGTCATGACTGCGAGATCATGACCTGAGCTGAAATCAGGAGTTGGATGCCTAACCGACTGTGCCACTCAGGCGCCCCCAGAATCCTTTTCAAAAACATGGTGGAGGGGCACCTGGGTGGCTCAGTCGTTAAGCGTCTGCCTTCAGCTCAGGTCATGGTCCCAGGGCCCTGGGATCGAGCCCCGCATCGGGCTCCCTGCTCGGCGGGAAGCCTGCTTCTCCCTCTCCCACTCCCCCTGCTTGTGTTCCCTCTCTCCCTGTCTCTCTCTCTGTCAAATAAATAAATAAATAAAAATCTTCAAAAAAAAATTAAAAAAAAAACCATGGTGGATCATGCGCCTGGCTGCTCAGTTGGAGCGTGTGACTCTTGATCTTGGGGTTGTGAGTTCAAGCCCTACATTGGATTTAGAGATTACTTAAAGATAAAAATCTTGGGGCACCTGGGTGGCTCAGTTGGTTGAGTGTCTGCCTTCAGCTCGGGTCATGATCTCAGGGTTCTGGGATCAAGCCCCATGTCAGCTCCCTGCTCAGCGGGGAGTCTGCTCCATCTCCCTCCACTCATGCTTTCTTTCTTCCTTCCTTCCTTCCTCCCCTTCCCTTCCCTTCCCTTCCCTTCCCTTCCCTTCCCTTCCCTTCCCTCCCCTTCCCTCCCCTCCCCTCCCCTCCCCTCCCCTCCCCTCCCCTTCCCTCCCCTTCCTTTATTTGACAGAGAGAGACACAGCAAGAGAGGGAACACAAGCAGGGGGAGAGGGAGAAGCAGGCTTCCCGTGGAGCAGGGAGCCCTACATGGGGCTTGATCCCAGGACCCTGGGATCATGACCTGAGCCAAAGGCAGATGCCTGATGACTGAGCCACCCAGGCGCCCCCATGCTCTCTCTCAAATAAATAAAATCTTTTTAAAATAATTAATTAATTAATTAAAAATAAAAATCATAAAAAAAAACCCCACCAAAAACATGGTGGATCTCATAGAAACAGCTACAGCTAAATAAGAAGGAAGCCCTGATTTCCTTACTTGTTATTAGTAAAAATCACATTGAAAAACCAAAACCCTTTTTTTATTGTTCAGCATTGAATAAAACTACATTAGACAAAGTAAGGAAACAGCTGAATTATCTTCTAAAACCCTCTGCCTAAGCGAGAGTTATTTTTTAAAGTTTCATGTATAGTCTTGTTTGCAGCATTTTTGAGAAATAAAAGCATTTGGCCCAGCCCTGTAGTTCAGTACTTGTCACACCTGTTTTTTCTTTCCACTTGCCTCTTTGAAGACTTTGCTCTCCTCTTGCTTTTCCCCCATTTCATTTCGTTTTACTTTCTTTCTGAGGCTTCTTCCTTCTCTTTTTTTCTTATCTGATCTTTCAGATTCTCTCATTTGGATCTATTTGCGCTCCTATTCCCGCTCTGTTATCTCTTGCTGGTTCCAGTATTTTTATTAATAGAACATTTTGAAAATGATACAACTTATGAATTCATTTAGTAACAACTTCTCCGGGAAGTCGACCTAGATATCCAAGAGCATGTTGTGATTGCTTTACCATACAGATAATTAGCACAAGCTCTCAAGAAAGGTCTTCCCTGCTAAGCTAGTATTTCCCCGTGTGTATATTGGTTTAGTGGAGTTTCCATACACACCATACCTCTGGAACAAGATGTTACATGTAGATGAATTACGCCAGTACTGAAACTAAATCTTTGAAAATCCAGAAAATCATTGTAGTTGGAAAATTTTTTGATAGATATTATTATATATGGTTGTTTTTCTTGCTGATTTAGTCATGATTATGAATGGCAGTTCTTGTATTGTGAAATAAGGACTTCCAGAATATTGAGCTGTGTGTAGTGCATTTTACACCTTTCTCCTCTGTGAATGTTTGTAAGAAGTGGCCATTGTTCTTTTTTTTTTTTAATTTAATTTAATTTTTTTTTTTTAAAGATTTTATTTATTTATTTGACAGAGAGAGACACAGCGAGAGAGGGAACACAGGCAGGGGGAGTGGGAGAGGGAGAAGCAGGCCTCCCGCAGAGCAGGGAGCCCAATGCCGGGCTCGATCCCAGGACCCTGGGATCATGACCTGAGCCGAAGGCAGACGCTTAACGACTGAGCCACCCAGGCGCCCCTGTTCTCCTCTTTTGGTAGTCTTTCTACTACCAACTTCCTGCATCTGATCTTGGGGTCAGGAACCCAGGTGACCCGCTACAGTTTAGGTCAGAATACTCTGCATTAGTACTTGATTTTAGCAACAGCTATGTGGATTGCTTACAAGCCTTTTTTTTTTTTTAACATCTTGGTTCTTGGCTATGTAGATAACCGTACAGTAGCACCTCATTTATCTAGACACCATAAAATCTCATCATAAGAATTTGGAAAAAAACGAAGTGATTTTCATGGACCACTTGCTCAAACTTGTTTACATTCTGACACTTCCACCAAGCAGTGGAATGGAGGTACTGATTATCTTTTACTTTTTTTTTTTAAGATTTTATTTATTTATTTGAGAGAGAGACTGAGATAGAGCATGAGAGGGGGGAGGGTCAGAGGGAGAAGCAGACCCCCCGCTGAGCAGGGAGCCGGATGCGGGACTTGATCCCGGGACTCCAGGATCATGACCTGAGCCGAAGGCAGTCACTTAACCAACTGAGCCACCCAGGCGCCCATCTTTTACATTTTTTTGTATGACTGCTGTTTCACTTCTGTTTTTGTCTCCATAATCAGGCTGCAAGTTTTTATGACTGAATGTAGGGATTCTGTGTGTTTTCCAGTTAAATATATGTGATTGTCTGATTACAGAATACAGTAGTATCTTTTGTACTCTAATTACACAGTAGAAGGAAAAAGAAAGCTGAGCTACCCTTCATGTCCTTTAGCTATCCTTCATACTCTTTAATATTCTGTTAAATTGCATTTACTCTTCAACTCCGCTGACCCTTTTCTACCTTCGGGGGAAAAAACATAATCAGGGACGCCTGGGTGGCTCAGTTGGTTGGGCAACGGCCTTCGGCTCGGGTCATGATCCTGGAGTCCCGGGATCGAGTCCCGCATCGGGTTCCCTGCTTAGCGGAGAGTCTGCTTCTCCCTCTGACCCTCCCCCCTCTTGTGCGCTCTCTCTCTCTCATTCTCTCTCAAATAAATAAATAAAGTCTTTAAAAAAAAAAAAAAAAGAAAAAAACATAATCAGGAACCATGTCCTCCCCACATACCTCTTTGCTGGCCACTGTTAAGGTCTAGAATGATGACTACAGAATCCTTTTGATAGTTGCTTCGACTTAGTATACCACTTCATGAAGAATCCTACTTTAGAAATCCAAGGGGTCGGGCGCCTGGGTGGCTCAGTTGGTTAAGCAACTACCTTCGGCTCAGGTCATGATCCTGGAGTCCCAGGATCAAGTCCCGCATCGGGCTCCCTGCTCGGCGGGGAGTCTGCTTCTCCCTCTGACCCCCCCCACTCTCATGTGCTCTCTCTCATTCTCTCTCTCAAATAAATAAAATCTTAAAAAAAAAAAAAAAATCCGAGGGGTCATAGAGATCATCTGGACTCCCCTATTTCAGAAATGGTATTAAAACAGGCTAATAAAAGTTCTGATTTCCTTTTCCCATCATAAAGAATATCCTGCCTTTATATAGAACTTCATGGTTTCTGATGTGCTCTGTGTACTTCTATTCTGTCTCCTTTGAGTCTCAAACTACCCTGATAGGTGGTCAAGGTAGTATTATTATTCCTACTTTACAGATAAGGTAACACTCTCAGGTGGAGGGCTTGGGCTGTATTCCAGTTCTTTTAACCCCTGATCCCAGCGTGATTTATCACTAGCCCAGCTGTTCTTGAACACTACTAACCTCGGCGATGTATTTCATTTTACTTGTAAATTCATTTCAGAGTAATTGCCCTGCTGTGGTTTCTACTCTGGATCCTGAGACCTCGAATATGATCTTCCTTGCCCATTAGAAATACCCTCTCTGAAATCTTGACGTTTCTGCTTCAGGATGTTCAAAATCCTGCATCTCAATATTACCCAAGTCCAGAACAACCACTTGCCACCCCGTGTTCCTCCGGTCTGTCAGCTGCTTCCCTGAGTAGGCCCGGCCTACACCACCCCCACACACTAAAGCTGGTACCGGGTTGTGTGGTACTAACCCTCCTTGTATCATTAGATCATGCTGCCCGTTATAGGATCTGTTACATCAGCGAGAGTCAAAGTGCTCATTTTAATTCAGTAGTGAAGAACGCATCTTCTTTCCAGTCTCTGTTTGAGGTTTTCTTAGCTGCTTGTCTACAGGACGCTTCCCTGATGGTGAGTGTGGGCCTGCCTCCGCATAGAAGTCCCGCGCGAACGGGTAGTCATGTGTGTGACTGGCAATCTCCTGACTGGCAACGCATCCTTGCCCTTTCCCACATTGTTTTTGAGCAGCTCTCACTGGGGACGTTCAGGCCTTTGTACTCAGATGCCCATCAGCAGGCACTTACCTTTTCATGCTTGCCTTCCGTGTGCCGCGTCCACAGTCACAGCAGAGCCTGCCTTTCAGTAGAGTCACGGTTCCCAAAACACATTTTAAAATGCCAGTCAGGGGCGCCTGGGTGGCGCAGTCGATGAAGCGCCTGGCTCTTGGTCTTGGTTTCAGCTCAGGTCATGATCTCACGGGTCCTGAGATGGAGCGCCGCCTGGGGCTCTGTGCTCAGCAGGGAGTCTTCTTGAAGGTCCTCTCCCTCTGCCCCTCCTCCCACTTGCCCTTGCGCACACATACTCTTTCCCTCTCTAAAATAAGTCTTTAAAAAAATAAAAAAATAAATAAAATGCCGGGTCATTTCCTGTACTCTCTGCTGGATGGGGAAAGCCTAAGAGTGTATTCCTTTAATCCTGTCCTTTATTCTTTAGACTCCATTTACTACCACACTCTGGCAATGAAAGAAGGATTCATTTACCTTCTGTCTTAGAGTCAACAGAGTAAGTCTTTTGCAGGGACAGGGGAGCAACCTCTGGGCTGTAGAACTGGATTAAGATATTTCTGTATTGATGTTACCTGCCATAAGCTTTGACCCTGTCCTTTATGGTTTATCAGAGACTGTGATCTTGGGAGAAGAGATGCTGGACAAATATTTCAAATAGGTGCTTAGACCAAAAACATTCAGGAACCTGTAGTTTATGGGAGTAAAAGTCAAATATGACAAATGTGATCTGCGACTAATATAACACTGTATGTTAACTATACTGGAATCAAAATAGAATAAAATAAACAAAAAACAAATGTGATCTATTCTCCAGGAAAAAAAAAATCTTTGGAAGATGATTGGAACTCATTTGAGTGTCTTTCTGTATACTAATAATACATAAATAATAGACTGGCCCCCACATTTTAAGTGATTATTTGTCTTTGGGTGGTGAAATACAAGTAATTTTCTTTAAGATTTATTTATTTTAGAGAGAGAGCATGAGCAGGAGGGGCAGAGGGAGAGCGAATCTCAAGTAGACTGCGCTGAGCATGGAGTCTGTCATGGGGCCTGATCTCACAACCCTGAGATCACCACCTGAGCCGAAACCAAGAGTTGGACGCTTAACCATCTGTGCCACCCAGCATCCCCAAGTGATTTTTTTTTAAACTTTAAAAATACTTTCGTATGTTTTCAAAGATTCATATAATGAGCATATATTGGTTTTAAAATTCGATTTTAAAGTTGTATCAAAAATAAGATACTTTTTTAGAAAGTAAATATACAAACAGCTTAATCCAGCTTCTCAGAACTGAAAGGCATATTCATAAGAATTCGTATTTTTTACTTTTTTACTTTCTAAAAGATTTACTTATATATTTTTATTTTAGAGAGAGAGAGCATGAGCCAGGGGAGGGGCGGAGAATCTCCAGCAGCTTCCCTGCTGAGCACGGAGTCTTTTAGAGCCTGTTGCAGGGCTCAGTCTCACAATCCTGAGATGATGACCTGAGACAGAATCGAGTCAGTCACTTAACCGACTGAGCCACCCAGGTGCCCCAAGATTTTGTATTTTAAAGTAAAGTCATGTACGTACAATTCCCCTAAAACCCTGTCACGTATATGTGACGCTGGTTGTCAATGGCATGACAGACCCTATTGAGTCAGTGTCACGGGAGATGAAGGTGGTTTTATTGTCTCATTTCTTTTGAAATTGCTAGAAGGAAAAAAATGAGGTTCCCTTCCCACTCAGATTTAGCCAGGAAAGCCCTTGTGAAGTCGAAACATTTTATTTTCTTCTGTTTTTACTCTTATCTTTCCTCCTTCTCCCCCAAGGGATAAATAGCATAGACTGCAAATGAGGGACAGTTGCTAGGCTCAGGCAGTGGCAGATCGAAGAAGATAGAGGGGGGAAGGATAAGGAAGCCAAGTAGCTTCCTGGCACATCCTGAATTTGACTCACCTGTGTGACCTGATTTAACATTCACCTTTTTTGCTCTCATAGAAACTTTTTCCCCCTTCTGGGGAGTTCAGAATTGACTCTGTTGCACATGAGAAACTGCAACCTGTAGGCAGAAATAGACCTAGCCACTCTTAACACACATGTGACCCTGGTAGCTCAATCTTTACCCTCTCGGCCTCTTCATATTCCCATTGGTAGAAATACCAAGGGCCAAGACACACTGTTTGAAAGAGGTTTCATAACCAACCAGTAACTATTGACTACTTATTATGTGTGTAGTTGTGCTATTTCTTGTAACCAAAGCCCATACAAAAGGTGTTTTATACATTATTGCCTGTAGAAATATGTGTATTGTCAGCATGGGAAGCTGATACATTTTAGCTCAGTTGACTAAGATACTGAACCCATTGGTCTTTTTTGGATTCTTTCAAACTGACCTAAAAATTATCTTCCTTGAGTGATTAAAGTTTGAAATGGTTGAAAAGTAGGCTTTAGGGGCGCCTGGGTAGATCAGTCGTTATGTGTCTGCCTTCGGCTCAGGTCATGATCCTGGTGTCCTGGGATCAAGCCCATCAGGCTCCCTACTCCGCGGGAAGCCTGCTTCTCCCTCTCCCACTACCCCTGCTTGTGTTCCTGCTCTCACTATCTCTCTCTCTCTCAAATAAATAAATAAAATCTTTTTTTTTAATGTTTTATTTATTTATTCATGAGAGTCAGAGAGAGAGAGAGAGGCAGAGGCAGAGGGAGAAGCAGGCTCCCCGCCTAGCAGGGAGCCCGATGCAAGACTCGATCCCAGGACCCCGGGATCATGACCTGAGCCGAAGGCAGACGCTTAATGACTGAGCCACCCAGGCGCCCATAAATAAATAAAATCTTAAAAAAAAAAAAAAAAAAGTAGGCTTTAGAGGGGAAGCATTGGGATTTCTTACTAAATAATAATCTAGGTGTTGAAATGTTAAAGTTTGAGGGGTAAATTCACTTAATAAAGAAAAGTTGCTCTTTACTCATTTAATATATCATTCTTGAACATGTGACTTTTTTTTTTCACTTTTCCCTTCTTCCTAGCTCGTAAGTACAAAAATAAGTGGCAATTAAAATAACCAAGAGTAGGGGCGGCTGGGTGGCTCAGTTGGTTAAGCGTCCGACTCTTGGTTTCAGCTCAGGTCATGATCTCAGGGTCCTGGGATCGAGCCCCGCATCAGGCTCCCCGCTTAGCAGGGAGTCTGCTTATCTCTCTCTCTCTCTCTCTCTCTCTCTCTGCCCTTCCCCCTGCTCATGTGTGTGCACGTGTGCACACTCTCCTCTCACTTTTTCTCTCTCTCTCTCAAATTTTTTAAAAAAATAACAGTAAATTAAAATGTGAAAGGGATTTTAATTCTTTGATTTTTCAGTACTTTAATCTGGCAGACTGTGGGCTTTTAAGAGTAGCTCATAACGACCTTTCTAAGATGGTAACTCCACCAGAACCACCCCTCCACCATCCCCCAAAAATACCCCCAAAATAAATTTACTTCTGATCTTAACTATTGTGAGGTAGGAAATCAATTTATGATCACATTATAGGAGTAACAAAGACTTTGTACTTTTGTTAAATAGTAGATGTAGAAATTTTCTGTTAATACTAAATCTATAATTCAATGTGATGCTAGAAAAATGATTATTTTTTGTGGTACATAAAATAAAGCTCCCAAGTAAAGTATTTTTCCCCTAAAATCATCCTCCTAAAATTGGCAAGTTAAACTATCAAATGAGGTATGGTTTAATATGACCAAATAGTTTTTAACAGTCTTTTTTTTTTTTTTTAAGCTTTATTTATTTATTTGAGGGGGATGAGGGGCAGAGGGAGAGGGAGAAAGAGAAAGAGGCTTAAGCCGCCTCTCTGCTGGGTGGAGCCCAACACAGGGCTCGATCCCACAACCCTGAGATCATGACCTGAGCCGAAACTAAGAGTTGGGTGCTTAACCCACTGCACTACCCAGGCACCCCAATATAACCAAATAGTTGTGGGGGGGTTTTAAGATTTTATTTATTCATTTGACAGAGATAGATACAGCGAGAGAGGGAACACAAGCAGGGGGAGTGGGAGAGGGAGAAGCAGGCTTCCCTCCAGAGCAGGGAGCCCGATGCAGGGCTCGATCCCAGGACCCTGAAATCATGACCTGAGCCGAAGGCAGACGCTTAATGACTGAGCCACCCAGGCGCCCCCAACCAAATAGTTCTTATGAATTTTTAAAACAACCATATAGTCTTTCATTTTTATAATTAAAGTGCTTGATGGAGACAGTTTTATTGGCCTTGAGGTGACTGTGTATTGCCTGCCTGTTATTTGTTAATCCAGATTGCAAGCTTCTTATGTCTTTAGGATCTCCTTTTTATGATCCAATTTAAACATTATGTTGTAGTGTTAACATACGCAGATTTTAAAAAAAAAAGATGCACACACGTATATATATTTAATAATACAGTTTACTCTCTGCCTCCTTGTGATTGGTACCAGTGCTGCCATCTGTGCCAGGGATTGGCCTTCATCCTTTCTCCCTGTGCTTTCTGCAGCTTTCTCCTGCTAACAAGCTTTATTCCCTGCCTTCCTGGGACCCACTCCAGAACTAAACCATCCTCTGTGTATTGAAACCCAGTCATACCAGCCTCTAGCCATGACTGCCCTTTATGCCACAAGAAACATTAGAAGCTATGTTCTGTACCAACTGAGTTAGCTCAGTTGACTTGTTGTAAGGTTCATATCTTTGTTTTCCCGTTGTGATAAAAAGTACATTATTTAAATTTTATCTTTGTTATATGTATTATCTACCATCTCTAAGAAATTGCAAACTGGAACTTAGGAAATTTTAAGCAAGGTTTGGAAAAAAATCCATCTTTCTTCGTATACAGTATATTTGTTTTGGGTTGAAAGCCATAGAGACTCCTGTAATCATTTTGATGAATATCAGAGACTCGACTCTTGACTCTTCCAGCTTTTCCCAATAAAGTCCTTGTTTTAGTTTTCCTTTTTCTTTTCTCCTTGTAGTGGACATTTGGGAGCAATAAAAATAAGAAGAAAGGCAAGGCCAGAAAAATAGAGAAGAAAGGAACCATGAAGAAACAAGCCAACAAAACTGCTTCCTCAGGCAGTTCAGATAAAGACAGTTCTGCTGAGAGCTCAGCCCCTGAGGAAGGTGAGCCTGCATTAGAGTCTCAACTCACTTTACCCTGAGTGTATTCTCTTTCCTTTTTCTTGGTTACACATGCATGGTCTGGCTGAGGAGGAAAATCCTTGAACCAGATACAAAACTCAGTGAAAAAATGTTCTTATTTTGAAACCAGTTCCAGAACTTTTGCTGACACTGGAATGAAAGTGAACTTGTTCCGAGACTAGAATGATACACCTTACATTTCTTTTAAGAAATAACATTTATGTGCAAACTGGCCTGTATAGAATTGGCCAAACCTGGTTTTAAGCACATTGCCTGTGAATGTTAGGTCAAATTGAGTTAAGTAAATTCTTATTAAATTGCTAGTTTAACTTAATACTCATTTTTTCCATCACCCTTTATCCTATCATGATCCAGTTCCATTGAGAATTCACCAGTGTAATGACTCATTAAAACATTGAATATTTTAAATGCCAACTAATAAATATAAAAGAAATTATTGAAAATCACCATTTTTCAACCTTCATGGTGATAACTGATTTACTTAAGAATTATGAGTCTTAGGAGCACCTGGGTGGCTCAGTCAGTTGAACATCTGACTCTTGATCTCAGCTCAGGTCTTGATCTCAGAGTCACGAATTTAGGCCCTGTATTGGGCATAGAGCTTACTTCAATAAAAGGGGGTGGCAATGATTATCAACACTGTGGGGTCATCTCTGTGGCCTCAGTCTTCTGTAGCATCGGCTAATCTTGTGTTTGGGCCTTGTTGTAGGTGAGGTGTCAGATTCTGACAGCAACAGCTCCTCCTCCAGTTCAGATTCAGACTCTTCCTCAGAAGATGAAGAGTTCCATGATGGCTATGGAGAAGACCTCATGGGCGATGAGGAAGACCGGGCCCGTCTGGAGCAGATGACAGAGAAGGAGAGAGAACAAGAACTGTTCAACCGCATAGAGAAGAGGGAGGTGTTGAAAAAAAGGTACGGTTGTAATTCCTTAATAATAAAACTCATATTTGGAGCCCTGTCTTCCCAGAATTCAGGACTCAGAACTTCTCATAATCTCTGAGATAAGTATCTGACTATCCTTCCAGCATAGTTTTTGGGTTTTTTTTTTTTTTGAAAACTCAAATGTTAAATTGCCTTTTGATAGTCAAAAGCTGCTTCAGTATTTTTTTCCCCCTTTTTTTTTTTTTTAAGATTTTATTTATTTGTTTGACAGAGCACAGGCAGGGGGAGCGGCAGGTAGAGGGAGAGGGACAAGTAGACTCCACACTGAGCAAGGAGCCTGATGTAGGGCTCGATCCCAGGACCCTGGGATCATGAGTTCTTCCTTATCTCATAACATAATTTCACAGTAAAAATAAACGTGTTTGTTGTCTCTAGAAATAAAATAGTCCTCAGAACTAGGAGCCTTTTCTACCTAACTAATAACATGAAAGAAAAATAGAATTTTCTCTGACCACAGTTAGTTCCATTTCATTTGGAAATCTGTCCCTTTTGGAGACCATATTAAGTATAGTTAGTTATCCTGGACAAGAATGTCTGACTTTCAGCAGCAAGTAATAGACATTTGTTTGGATTATAAATGCTTTCAAGGTTACCTATGTTGGAACAAACAGGACTGAAGAAACTGTGCTGGAGTTGCCAGATAGTTAAGGATGGCTTAAAATTGGTATTTCTGAACAGTGGCGAGCTTAACGAGATTCTTTTTTTTTTTAAAGATTGTATTTTATTTGACAGAGAGAGACACAGCGAGAGAGGGAATGCAAGCAGGGGGAGTGGGGGAGGGAGAAGCAGGCTTCCCACGGAGCAGGGAGCCTGATGCGGGGCTCAATCCCAGGACCCTGGGATCATGACCTGAGCCGAAGGCAGACGCTCAACGACTGAGCCACCCAGGCGCCCTATGAGATCCTTATATAAGGCCAATAGGGCCCCGTGATAAAATCACAGAGTAGGGAATCCTCGGTGGCTCAGTCGTTTAAGCATCTGCCTTCGGCTCAGGTCATGATCCCGGTGTCCTGGGATTGAGCCCCACATTGGGCTCCCTGCTCGGCGGGAAGCCTGCTTCTCCCTCTCCCACTCCACCTGCTTGTGTTCCCTCTCTCACTGTATCTCTATAAAATAAATTTTAAAAAAAATCTTAAAAAAAAAAAAAGTCTGTATAGGGGCATCTATAGTGGCTCCGTCAGTTAAGCGTTGACTCTTGAGCTCAGCTCAGGTCTTGATCCCAGAGTGGGGGTGAGTTCAAGCCCTGTGTTGGGCTCCACACCCAGAGCCTACTTAATAATATAAAAAAATTTTTTTTAATGAAAATATATTGATCTCATTTAATCTTAATAATAGTCTGTTTATGTAAACACCATTAGCATCCCATTTTATAGCCAGCAGCAACAGTAGTGAGATGTCATCTTTAGTTGTTAGGTTCTTAAACTTATTCTAGGCCTGCCCCTTTAAAAAAAATTTTTTTTTTTTTTAAAGATTTTATTTATTTGAGAGAGAGAGAACGAGAGACAGAGAGCAGGAGAGGGAGGAGGGTCAGAGGGAGGAGAAGCAGACTCCCCGCCGAGCAGGGAGCCCGATGCGGGACTCGATCCCGGGACTCCAGGATCATGACCTGAGCCGAAGGCAGAGATGCTTAACCATCTGAGCCACCCAGGCGCCCCCCCAAAAAATTTTTTTTAAGGTGGGTGCAGGTGGTATAAAAGGTAGCTTGTTTGTGGAAATAGCGCTGACATTTGTCTAGGCTCAGTTCAGACTCACTGGCCAGGTGATCTGAATGAGTCCCTTACCTTCTTCCTGCCTCAGCTTCCTCTTTGGGATTATTGTAAGCCTTGAGTGAGATGATATGTATAAGCATATTGTGTAAATAATAAGCTATTAACTTTTTGAAGTAACTTTATTGAGATACATTTTGCATACCACAACACCCATTTAAAGTGTACAATTCAGTGGCTCTTATATATTCACAAAGCTGTTCATCACAATAAATTTCAGAACATTTTTATCACCCTGGAAGGAAATCCTCTATCACTACCAGTCATTTCTCTATTTCCTCAGGCCTCCCAGCCCTAGGCAACCAGTAATCTACTTTCTGTCTCTATAGATTTGCCTATTTCTGGACATTTTATGTAAATGGATACAATTATATCTGTATGGATTTGCCTATTTCTGGACATTTTATGTAAATGGAATCATACAATATGTGACTGGCTTCTTTCACTTAGCACATTTTTGAAGTTCATCCACATAGCACATCAGTACTTCATTCCTTTTTATGGCTAAATAATATTTCTTTCTATGTGTATACCACATTCTGTTTATCTGTTCATCTGTTGATTGACATTGGGTTGTTTCCACCTTTTGCTACTGTAAATAGTGCTACTATGAACATTCATGTACAAATATTTGTTTGAGTACTTATTTTCAGTTCCTTTGAATATAGACCTAAGAGTGGAATTGCTGGGTCATATGGTAATTTTATGTTTAACTTTTTGAGAAACCATCAAACTGTTGCCCACAGCAGCTGCACCATTTTGCATATCTACCAGCAGTATATATGGGGTCGAGTATCTCCACATCCTCGCCCACACTTGTTATTTTCCCCTCTTTTTCATAATAACTACCCTGGTGGATGTAGAGTAGTATTTCATTGTGGTCTTTATTTTTCATTTTCCTGTTGACTAATGATATTAATCATCTTATGATATCTTTGTTGGCCAATCATATATCTTTGAAGAAATGTCTGTTCAAATCCTTTTCCCATTATTTAACTGGGTTAACTGGGTTATTTGTCTTTTTGCTGTTGTGTGGTAAGAGTTCTTTGTATAGTCTGCTTATCAAACCCTTATCAGATATCTGACTTACAAATGTTTTCTCCAATTCTGTGGGTTGTATTTTTCATTCTCTTGCTAGTATTGTTTGATGCACAAAAGTATTTAATTTTGATGAAGTATAAATTTTTTTTCCTTTCCTGTTCAAGCTTTTAATGTCATATCTGAGAATATGCCAAATCCAAGATCATGAAGATTTACCCCTATGTTTTCTTGTAAGAGTTGTACAGTTTTAGATGATCCATTTTGAGATCATTTTTTAATGTGTTATGAGGTAGGGATCTAGCTTTATTCTTTGGCATTCCAATATCTAGTTGTCTCAGTACCTCTTGAAGAGACTATTCTTTCTGCAGTCTTGGCACACTTGTCAAAAATCAATTATCCAGGGGCACCTGAGTGGCTCAGTCGTTAAGCATCTGCCTTCGGCTCAGGTCATGATGCCAAGGTCCTGGGATCGAGCCCCACATCGGGTTCTCTGCTCATCGGAAAGCCTGCTTCTCCCTCTCCCACTCCCCCTGCTTGTGTTCCCTCTCTCTCTATGTCTCTCTCTGTCAAATAAATAAAATCTTAAAAAAATATCAATTATCTATCTACACACACACACACACACACACACACAGAGGCAGATGCTTAACGACTGAGCCAGACGCCCCAAGCAGTTTGGATTTTTATAGAAATTGTGTTGAATCTATAGATCAGATTTGGGAATATTGCCACCTTAACACTATTAAGTCTTTCAATCCATGAGCCTGTTATCTTTCTATTTATTTAGGTATTCTTTAATTTCTTTAAACACTTGTCTTACAGTTTTGGGTGTAAAAAGCTAGCACTTGTTAAATTTATTCCTATATATTTTTTCTTTTCGGTGCTATTATAAATTGTTTACTTTGTTTCATTTTCAGATTGCTCATTGTAAGTATATAGAAGTACAGTTAATTGTCATATACTGATCCTGCCCCTTCCAACCTTGCTGAGCTCATTTATTAGTTTTAATAGTTTTTAGTAGACTCTTTAAGATTTTCTGTACATAATGGGTGCCTGCAAGGCTCAGTCAGTTGGGCGTCTGCCTTCGGCTCAGGTCATGATCCCAGAGTCCTGGGATCGAGCCCCGCATTGGGCTCCCTGCTCAGCAGGTAGTCTGCTTCTCTTTCTTCCTCTCCCCCTGCTTGTGCTCTCTCTCTCTCTTTCTCTGTCAAATAAATAAATAAAATCTTAAAAAACAAAAAATAGGGGCGCCTGGGTTTGGGCATCTGCCTTCAGCTCAGATCATGATCTTAGGGTCCTGGGGTCGAGCCCCGCATCGGGCGCTCCCTGCTCTGTGGGGGGCCTGCTTCTCCCTCTACCCCTCCCCCTGCTTGTGTTCCCTCTCTCGCTGTGTCTCTCTCTGTCAAATAAATAAATCTTTTAAAAATATATATATATTTTTTCTATACCTAAGATCATGTGAGAAAAAAAATAAATTTTACTTCTTCCTTTTCAATATGGATTCCTTCTATTTCTTTTTCTTGTCCTCCAGTACGATGTTGAGTAGAAATGATGAGAGTATCCTTGTCTTCTTCCTGATCTGTGGAGGAAAGCAGTGTTTTATCATTAGCTGTGGTTTTTTCATAGATATCTTTTATCCATTTGAAGAAGTTTCCTTCTATTCTTTGTTGAGAGTTTTTATCAAGATAGGTTGTTGGATCTTGTGAAATGCTTGTTCTGGGTCTGTTGAGATAGTCATGAGATTTTTGTACTTTATTAATAATAAGTATATTACATTGATTTTCTTACATTGAACCAACCTTACATATCTGGGATAAATCCTACTTGGTGATGGTATATCATCCTTTTTATAAGTTGCTGGATTTAATTTGCTACTATTTTGTTGAGTTTTATGTCAGTATTCATAATTCTTGTAATTTCATTGCCTGGTTTTGGTATCAGGATAATACTGGCCTCACAGAATATAATTTGAGAAGTGTTTCCTCTTCTCTTTTTTGAAAGAGTTTGTGAAGAATTGGTGTGTGTTCTTTTTTAAATGTTTAGGAGAATTCTTCAGGGAAGCCATGTGGGCATAAGCTTTTCTTTGTGGGAACTTTTAAAATTACTATTTCAATCTCTTATTACAGGTCTATCCAGATTTTTCTATTTTTTCTTGAGTCAGTTTTGGTGGTTTGTGGCCTTCTAGAGATTTTTCCCATTCCATCCAGATTACCTACTTTGTTGCCATATAGTTGTTCATAGTGTTCCCTTATGGTATCTTTTATGTTTCTGTAAGGTCGATAGTGATGTCTCTTCTTTCATACCTGATTTTAGTAATTTGAATCTTCTGTCATTTTTTCTTGGCCTATTTAGACAAAGTTTTGTCAATTTGGTTGATCTTTCTAAGAAGCAACTTCTGGTTCCATCAATTATTGTTTTCCTGTTCTGTGTTTTCATTAATTCCTGCTCTAATCTTTATTAATTCTTTTTTTCTACTTGATGTACATTTAGTTTGCTCTTCTTTTTCCACTCTGTTAAGGTAGAGGTTAAGTTACTGATTTGAAATTTTTGTTGTTGTTGTTAAGTAAGCTCTGTGCCCAACATGGGGCTTGAACTCACAACCCCAAGATCAAAAGTCACATGTTCTACCACCTGAGCCAGCTAGCCAACCAGCTACCCCTACCTTTTTTTTAATATAGGCATTTATAGCTATGCATTTCCCTGTAGGCACTGCTTTAGCTACATCCTGTAAGTTTTGTTATGTTGTATATTCATTTTCAGTCCTTAAATTATTTTCAAATTTCCCTTGTGATTTCTTCTTTGACCCATTGGTTATTTAGTAATATGTTGCTCTGTGTTTCTAAATAAAGTAAATTCATTAACAGTGCTCCTTTATGTCATATTACAAAAGTACATTAACAACCTTAATCTTGAGTGTAAAGGACATAACAAAAGAGATTTGTGTACTCTGTTAAAAATTAAGTAAAAAAAATTGGTAGTTGGGGTTAAAGTGTTATGAAAAGTTTAATGTTTATTATATTCCTTTATTCCTTCCGTAATGTTCCTTAAATTCATGACCCCCAAAATAGTTTTGTTTCATAAGAGCCTGATTTTTATTACAGGGAAGGAGCCTAGATTGCATTTGTTGAAGAGAATAGTGTATTTATTCACAGCATATTTATTCATTATGTTTGCTGGTGTGGAGGTGAAGGGGAGGGCATTTTTCCTAATGAAGAAAGATGGAGAGTGGTGGTTTTTTTTATTTTTGTTTTAAGATGTTATTTTTAAATAATCTCTACACCCATTGTGTGGCTCGAACTCACAACCTGGAGTTCAAGAATCACGTGCTCCATCAACTGAGCCAGCCAGGCACCTCAAGAGTGGTGTTTTTAAGATACAGTCTTTGGGGCGCCTGGGTGGCTCAGTCGTTAAGTGTCTGCCTTCGACTCAGGTCATGATCCCAGGGTCCTGGGATCGAGTCCCACATCGGGCTCCCTGCTCAGCGGAGAGCCTGCTTTTCCCTCTCCCACTCCCCCTGCTTGTGTTCCCTCTCTCGCTGTGTCTCTCTCTGTCAAATAAATAAATAAAATCTTTAAAAAAAAAAGGTACAGTCTTTGTCCTGACCACCTTAAAAATGTGACAGTGGGGGGATGCCTGGGTATCTCAGTCATTAAGCGTCTGCCTTCGGCTCAGGTCATGATGTCAGGGTCCTGGGATCGAGCCCCACATCGGGCTCCCTGCTCCGCGGGAAGCCTACTTCTCCCTCTCCCACTCCCCCTGCTTGTGTTCCCTCTCTTGCTATGTCTCTCTCTGTCAAATAAATAAATCTTTAAAAAAAAAAAAATGTGACAGTGGGGGCACCTGGGTGGCTCAGTCGGTTGAGCTTCTGACTCTTGGTTTCGACTTAGGTTGTGATCTCAGGGTTATGACATCAAGCCCATGTCAGGCTCCAAGCTCAGCGCAGAGTCCACTTGGGATTCTCTCTCCCTCTGTCCCTCTCCCCCGCTCTCTGTCTCTCTGAAATAAATCTTTAAAAAAAAAATGTGACAGTGGCTCTCTGTGGTTTCATTCTGTTTCTAATGGGACAGCATTGCAGTTGATCCAGAAATCAACTATTTTCCTGTGTTATATGAAGGTTGAAGAAGAGCTGTGTGTTATCAACAGGGTACAATAGTATCCTGAATATTTTCTCTCATTTTAAATCTATTCCAACTTAATGCTTTCAAGTACTTCTGGTATACTTACGTTCATTATTTTTAATGTACCTATAAGGTACATTGGAGTTTCTTGCAGGAAACCAAGATGTTTAACTCCTTCCCCCTACTTACTTCCTTTATCCTATCTAATAGAAATCAGTTTTTGTACATACTTCACTGCCATCTAAAACCCAAACAAATATCTTTTAACCAGATTTGAAATCAGGAAAAAACTAAAAACAGCCAAAAAGAAAGAAAAGAAAGAAAAAAAGAAAAAGCAAGAAGAGGAGCAGGAAAAGAAAAAGCTGACACAGATTCAAGAATCTCAGGTAGGAAATTCAGTGGTCCTTGTTATCCAAAAAATAAACCTCAGTTTTGGGTGTGTGTGTGTGTGTGTGTGTGTATTTGTGTGTTTATGTAAAAGATGGTTTTATTAAAAAAAAGATGGTTTTATATTAATCAGTCTAGTTCAGTTCATGCAAGACATACTGTCTTTATCTTGTAGGTTCACTAATCTCTGGACATATCATTTCATCATTAGCTGTGCTGTTTAATTCCTTAGTAATTCTTCACTCAGGTCTGCTTTTTAAAAAACAGCTCACTGGTGTGTGAGCATTCCTTCCTTAAGGGAAAGTTGATAAACATCCTATCCCAGGTAGCCGGATTAGTTCTGAGGTTTACTCACGTGTGTGTCATCCTGGACTTGGTAATAAATGTAGCTGCAAAAATTATTCATCTCTGAATTCATCACAAAAAGCTTGTTAAAAATATCCACAAATATGAGCCATCTAGGGTGGCCTTCCATAAAGTGTTTATTCCTGTAATTCTTAGGCTTTCTATTTATTGGGCAGGTAAGACAGGAGCTGACTTTATGCTCTATCCTCTTTGTCCACTAGAGGATGCTCTCTTCCCCTAAACAAGTTTCAGTTTCTGCAGCCTATATAGATTCCCACTAGAAAATTGAATGATTTATAGAAATAGAGAATGTGGTCATTGGCTGTTAATAAAAAGCACCATCCTACATATTTTTCCTTTCCCAGGTAACATCCCACAACAAGGAACGGCGTTCCAAACGGGATGAGAAACTAGATAAGAAATCTCAAGCCATGGAGGAGCTAAAAGCAGAGCGAGAAAAACGGAAGAACAGAACAGGTGAGTGGGGAAAATGTAATGGCTGCTTTGTCTCTGGGATCATATGATTTGACATTCTGGTGCCCGTTTATATTTTCCCCCCTTTTATCAGCTTTTTTTTTTTTTTTAAAGCTCTTTATTTTGGGTAATTCCAAACACAGAGAATAGTATAATGAACCTCCATGAACCCATCACCCAGCCTCAATAATCAACTCATAACCAGTCTTGTTAAATCTATATTCCTCTCTTTCATTGGGTTATTTTGAAGTAAATCACAGCATCATTGTATTTCAACCATAAATATTTCCGTATGTGTTTTTAAAAGATAAGCACTCTTTTGTTTTAAACATTACAATATCATTATCACATCTAAAAAACAGTAACAGTGACTTTCTTAATATTATTGAATATCTAGTCAGTGTTCAAATTTTTCTAGTTGATGTATAATTAAAATATACTAATTTGGTTGTTTGAATCAGGATCTTTAAAAAATCCACACATTTTGAGTTGTTAATATGTCCCTGAGGTCACTTAACCTGTTTAGGTTTTCCTGTTCATCTCTTTTTCCCCCTTGCAGCTTATTTTGAAGAAACTAGGTCCTTCGTCCTATAGTTTCTCAGGTGCTGGGTACATCCCATTGGAGGTGTTGAATATGTTGCTCTAGTTTCTTGAATTTCCTGTAATTTGTAGTTAGAGCTAGGGAATTGGACACATTGGGATTTATTCTGTTTTGGTTTCGGTTTGGGGGGGGGATGGTGAGGGGAGGCTGAGTTTTAGTGGTGGTGTATACTTCCATCGGGAGACACGTAATACCTGTGTCTCACATTTTGTGGTATTACCAGCTCTGTCATTTAGCTTTTACCATAAGAACGTGAAATAAAAGACTGCTCCCAACTCAGAAATACGCATTTGCTCCTGCTCATGGATCTGCAGTTGAGCAGAGGGTTGCCTTATATACAAGTGTGCTGGGATTGTCTCCAAGCTGCAGGTTGGGACCAGGTCTGTTACACCTGTCTCTCTCCTTCCCCAGACCAGTATACCTAGGGCACATTCTTCTCTTGGTGACGGTAGAAATGTAATAGCGGCAAGCAGAAACGCGAGATGCCTCTTGAGGCCTAGACTTGACATTGGCAGGTGCAGCGTCAGGTCTGTGCATAATCCATTGGCTGAGGCAAGTCACATGACATCCCATCACTAATGGCTGGGAGAACTACTGAGTCACATGGCAAAGGGCATGGGTACCGAGAAGGATGAAGAATTGGGAAGTAGTAATATGTTCTTTCCCAGTAGCCATTGATAATCATTACCTAGATCATTTCATTTATTATGAGTTGCAGAATGGTGATATTCTAATCTATCATTCTTTCTTCATTTATTATCTGGTCTCCTTTTATAAAGAGAAACTTCACATCAGCTGTTTAGTTATCATTAGATACATTAGGTACATTTTGTATAGGAAAGGCAGAAAGGTGGATTTTTTTTTCCTTTTATTACTAGTTTTCAAAAGAATGAGATAGTACCTTAGCAGCTTCCAAAGGTGACCACTGAGGTTTATTTGCATATTTTGTGTGTGTGTGTTTATGTATATATATATATTTTTTTTTTTTTAAGATTTTATTTATTTGAGAGAGCAAGAGAAAGCACAAGTGGGGGTGGGAGAAGCAGACTCCCCACTGAGCAAGGAGCCCGATGTGGGACTCATCTCAGGACCCTGAGATCATGACCTAAGCTGAAGGCAGAGGCTTAACTGAGCCACCCAGGCACCCCTGTTTGCTTATTTTGAATATCCTTTTGAATTCATGGATTTAAACATCCTTTTATGTATTTTAATCCATTTATTTAATCAGTTAACTCTCAAATTGTCCCATCTTCAGTCACTAGCCTGAGTCCTTTTGATGTGAGACTCCAGTAGTCTTCAGTAGCTTCCTTGCTTTCTGGATTTGGAATCTGCCATTTCTCTAAGGAGCCTTTTCATGAGAAACTGTCACTAGACACCATAGTCTAGACATAAGGAGGGCCCATGCTACTGGGTTGGCTATTACTTCTAAGCCTTTCAGTACAGAGAGCTAGGATTTTTTTTTTTTTAAGGATAAATTTTATCTTTATGAGCTCCATATTGATAAGTCCATTTCAGAATCAGAATGCAAAGGTTTTTGTTTTGTTTTTTATAACAGCGATGCTGAGATAAAACAAAGGTAACGGGATGCCTGGGTGGTTCAGTTGGTTAAGCATCTGCCTTCAACTCAGGTCATGATCCCAGGGTCCTGGGATCAAGTCGCACATTGGGCTCCTTGCTCGCTGGGGAGCCTCCTTCTCCCTTTACCCCTCCCCCCTGCTTGTGGTCTCTCTCTCTCTCAAATAAATAAATAAAATCTTTAAAAAAAAAAAAAAAAAAGAAAGAAAGAAACTACCAGACTGTTTTCCAAAGAGGCTTTTTGCATTCCCACAGCAAAGTATAAAGGTTCCACTTTTTCCACATCTTTACCAAGACTCGTTAATTGTCTTTCTGATTATAGCCACCTTAGTGGGAATGAAGTGGTATTTCACTGTGGTTTTGATCTGCATCTTCCTAATGATTAGTGGTGTTGAGCATCTTTTCATGTGCTTATTGACCATTAGGGTATCTTTCTTTGATGAAATGTCTGTTCAAGTCCTTTGCCCATTTTTAAATCAAGTTCTTTGTTTTCTGTTGTTGAGTTGTGAGTTCTTCAAATATTTTGAGTATTAATCCCTCATCAGATATATGATTTGCAAATATTTTCTTCCATTGATAGGTTTCTTTTCACTCTTGATAGTATCTTTTTGTTGCATAAAAGTTTTTAATTTTGATGAAGTACAATTTAGGTTAATTTTTTTTCTTTCGTTGCTTATGCTTTCGGTGTCCTATCCAAGAAATCATTGCCAGATCCAGTGTTGTGAAGCAATTCCCTTATGTTTTCTTTTTTTTTTTTTTTTAAGATTTTATTTATTTATTTGACAGAGAGAGACACAATGAGAGAGGGAACACAAGCAGGGGGAGTGGGAGAGGGAGAAGCAGGCTTCCCGCCGAGCAGGGAGCCCGATGCGGGGCTCGATCCCAGCACCCTGGGATCATGACCTGAGCCGAAGGCAGGCGCTTAACGACTGAGCCACCCAGGCACCCCCCCCCCTTATGTTTTCTTTTAAGAGTTTTATAGCTTTAGCTCTTACGTTTAGGTCTTTGTTTTTTGGTTTTGGTTAGTTTGTTTGGTTTGGTTTTTAGACAGAGAAGGTAGGAAGGGGCAGAGGGAAAGGGAGAGAGAGAATCTTCTTTTTTTTTTTAAGATTTTATTTATTTATTTGACAGAGAGAGACACAGCAAGAGGGAACACAAGCAGGGGGAGTGGGAGAGGGAGAAGCAGGCTTCCCGCGGAGCAGGGAGCCCGATGCGGGGCTCGATCCCAGGACCCTGGGATCATGACCTGAGCTGAAGGCAGACACTTAACGACTGAGCCACCCAGGCGCCCCGAGAGAGAATCTTCTGTGGAGCCCTGCGCTCCATCTCGCAACCCTGAGATCATGACCTGAGCCAAAATTAAGAGACGCTTTACAGATTGAGCCACCCAACGTGCCCCACATTTAGGTCTTTGAATCATGTATAGTATAGAGTAAGAATCTAACTTTTTTTTTCCCCCCCACATGGTATGTCCAGTTTTCTCAGACACCCTTGTCAAAAATAATTTGACCGTATATACAAGGGTCTCTTTCTGGGCTTTCTGTTTCATTGATCTATGTGTCTTTCTTTTGAACGTCTGTATTTTAATGTCAACTCTTATAGTTCCTATTGTGTGATTATGCCATCAGTTGAATATTTTATTTTTCTTGTGATATATAGAGGTGAGTTTTTTATTATTATTTTATTCCATGATTATATGAAATACAAGGTTCCAGGGTTGCCTGGCTGGCTCAGTCAGTAGAGCATGCAACTGTTGATCTCAGGGTCCGTGAGTTCAAGTTCCATGTTGGGTGTAGAGCTTACTTAAAAAAAAAGGGGGGGGGGGTTCCCCAAATCAAAGCTGCTAAACAAGGTATATTCAAAGAGATTTAGTATCTATACCTTTTTTTTTTTTTAAAGATTTTATTTATTCACTTGTCAGAGAGGGAGAGAGAGAGAGAGCACAAGCAGGGGGAGAGGCAGAGGGAGAAGCAGGCTCCCCGCCAAGCAAGGATCCCGATGCAGGACTCGATCCCAGGACCCTGAGATCATGACCCGAGCCGAAGGCAGACGCCTAACCAACTGAGCCACCCAGGCATCCTGTATCTATACCTTTCTATTTCACCCTGGCCTCCTTCCTGTAACAGACAACCACTTAAAAAAATTTTTTAGGGGCGCCTGGGTGACTCAGTTGGTTAAGCGACTGCCTTCAGCTCAGGTCATGATTTCAGGGTCCTGGGATCGAGCCCCGCATAGGGCTCCCTGCTCGGCGGGAAGCCTGCTTCTCTCTTTCCCACTCCCCCTGCTTGTGTTCCCTCTCTTGCTGTGTCTCTCTCTGTCAAATAAATAAATAAAATCTTAAAAAAAAAAACAACTTTTTTTTATGGGGCGCCTAGGTGGCTCAAGGTGGCTCAGTCGTTAAGCGTCTGCCTTCGGCTCAGGTCATGATTTCAGGGTCTTGGGATCGAGCCCCACATCGGGCTCCCTGCTCCGCGGGAAGCCTGCTTCTCCCTCTCCCACTCCCCCTGCTTGTGTTCCCTCTCTCGCTGTGTCTCTCTCTGTCAAATAAATAAAATCTTTAAAAAAAAAAAAATTTTTTTTTATATCTTATCCTTTCTTCTTTTTTTTTTAATGAAAGGACACAGATTCACCTTCCTTAGATTAATGGTAGCTCACCATGCATACTTTTCGTCTACCTTGCTTTTTTCACTTAACCACAGATTCTAGAGGTCACTCCTTAGTTTTTATGTCACATAGTGGTTGGTAGATGACTTTTTTTTTTTTTAAGTTTTATTTAAGTAATCTGTATACCCCTTGTGGGGTTCAAAGTCATGACTGGAGATCAAGAGTCGCATTCTCCAACTGAGCCAGCCAGGCACCTCTAAACTACATGTTTTTGTAAATAGAATATTGGAAAGCAGCAGTGCCCATTTGTTTATAATTGTAGCTGCTTTTTATCTACAGCAGCAAAGTTGAGTAGTTGAAATAGTGACCACATGAAGCACAATCCTAAAATATTTACTGACTACCCCTCCAAAACACATTCTCTGACTCAGGATGTAGTGTAATGGCTCATTCCTTTTTTTTTTTTTTTTTTTTTAAGATTTATTTATTTACGGGTGCGTGGGTGGCTCGGTCGGTTAAGTGTCTGCCTTCAGCTCAGGTCATGATCCCAGGGTTCTGGGATCAAACCCCACATCGGGCTCCCTGCTCATGGGGAGTCTGCTTCTCCCTCTCCTACGCACTCGTGCTCTCTCTTGCTATATCTCTCTCTCTCTCTCTCAAATAAATAAAAATCTTTTTTAAAAAAGAAGATTTTATTTATTTATTAGTGTGAGCGGGAGGGAGAGAGAATTTGAAGCAGACTCTGCGCTCAGCCCAGAGCCCAACATGGGGCTCTGTCCCACAGCTGTGAGATCCTGACCTGAGTGGAAACCAAGTGTCAGACTTTCAACTGACTGCACCACCCAAGCGCCCTGATTCCTTTTCTATAGCTGCATAGTAGTCTGTTTAGGTGGATGTACTAGAGGTGATTCAGCCACTCCCCTGTGCAGACATTTGGGTTGTTTTCAGTCTTCTCCTAATTCAAATAGTACTTTAAATTGAAAATAAAGTTTTTCTCCAAGACCCTCAGAAGACATCACAAAATTTTCCCCCATCTTTCTTACCCATCTTCAGGCATCTTGAGTGTAATAAAGACAACTGTCAGTAGAGTTGGTGACCCTTTCTGCCCACTTAGCAATAAACTTACAGCCCTTTTTTGTCTATTAAAGCTTGACATTTGGTGCCTGAATGTTTTTACTCTGGTTTAACTCGCTTCTGTGTGTAGCCCAAGTGATTACCGTGCAATCTAGGGAGGATGGGGCTGTCTCTTGAGTCCCTTCCCATGTCCAGGTTCTTTTTCAAGGATGAAAGATGTTTCAGTTTCTTATTGAGAGAATGTGGATAAACATTTCCCCTTTCTTTTTAGCTGAGCTCCTTGCTAAAAAACAGCCATTGAAAACCAGTGAGGTGTACTCTGATGATGAGGAAGAGGAAGAGGATGACAAGTCCAGTGAAAAGTCAGACCGCTCATCCCGAACATCATCATCTGATGAAGAAGAGGAGTAAGCTTGTGTATATTTTGGTCTAGTAGTCAGGATAGGTGGGTTCTTTGGGGAGAAACTTAGTGTAGTTTCCAAAATGTTCTTGTTTGGATGGTGAACTTTGATCTGGTTCAGTACCCTGAATTGCAGAGCTGAGTTCCCCCACACATCAGCCCAAAAATATGCTCCTGCCTTTGGCAATCTAGCCTGCACCCCTCGACATTTCATCTGGGCCTGGCAGGTAAGAACTGACTTCATGTCACCTCAGACTGGTCTGGATCTTCCATTACTTTTCTTACTCTGATAAGTCATCTGGAATGACAGCCTCATTGAAGACAGTTTATACAGGAGCAGGATTCTCTTACCACTCTTTGCTGTGGCTTCATTTATTTCTCTTATGGTTAATCACATGTACTTTGGTTAAGTGTTAAGAAGTTGGTAGTATTTATGTATCTTGATCTGATTTGTTGTTGTTGTTGTTTTGTTTGTTTGTGGGGTTTTTGGTTTTGTTTTTCCAGAGAGAAAGAGAGCACATGCCAGAGGCTGGGGGGCAGGGGAGGGGCAGAGGGAGGGAGAGAAAATGTTAAGCAGGCTCCACGCCCAGTGTGGAGCCCAACACGGGGCTGGATATCGCAACCCTGAGATCATGACCTGAACCAAAATCAAGAGTCGGGGACACTTAACCGACTGAGCCACCCAGGCACCTCTTGATCTGTTTTTATGAGGAACACTTTTTCCATTGCCCTTTATTCCTCACAGGAAAGAAGAGATCCCTCCCAAATCACAACCAGTCTCCTTACCCGAGGAATTGAATCGGGTTCGATTATCACGGCATAAGCTAGAGCGTTGGTGTCACATGCCCTTCTTTGCTAAAACGGTCACAGGATGTTTTGTACGGATTGGCATTGGAAACCACAACAGCAAACCAGTTTACCGGGTTGGTGTTTCTTTCCATGGACAATTGTCCATGTTTTAAATATAATGATTCTTGACTGGGAGTAGGAGCTGCTGAACAAGTCTGTCACTTTTCTGCTACCATTTGATGGGAAAATAGACTCTAATTGAGATGCCTGTAGAATAATGACAATCTGAGGTAACCAGAGATCATGCATGACCTGCTGCCAGAAAGAGTCTTCAGAGTCCAATGGAGGGGGGTTTGAATTTAGACTAACTCTCTTTATTTTCCCTTCATAGAAAAGCAAGAAGAGAGACATTTAGGGAGTATTCATTGGGAGTTACATAATCTGGAAGCTTTGTTCATTTGAAAAATAAATAAATGAAAATTTTCCATGTTACATGGAAACAGAATTATACTGAGGTTTAAAAACAAACACAAAAACACAAAAAACCACCCTCCAACCTAATTGAGGTTGTTTTGTGAGTTCTGGCACTGCTTCTATGATCTGGATGGCTGGAACATAGCTGTTTGATTTTTTTCTTTTTTTCTTTTTGTTTGTTTTAGCCTGGGTTGTATGGTTTTAATATGTGTTTACCTCCTTCTGTGAGGACCAGCAGCCATGCCAAGTCCCAGAAAGCTTGACAAACAGAAACTGACTTCCATATTCTTCATATTTGGTTGATAAAAGTGACCTCTGGGATCCCAAGTACATCCCCCTTAGTAAGGTAGAATTAAGTCGGAGGGGAAGCTCCTAATGGTCCCCACCAGGCTAACTGCTTCCTCTCCTGGCGCTTGCTCACTCTGTTTTCGGGACTTCTGGTGCTTGGCCATCTGGGTTCTGAACCTGAGGAAGGTGCCCAGAGCCCCGGGCAGCTGTGGGGTCCTCTCAGTGCAGGGCCACTCGTCCGCAGTTAGGTTGGTAGAGCCAAAGAGGGAGTGGTGTGGAGAGCTCTGAAAGAGTCTGTTTTTAACTGGCATCTCTGTCCTTTCACTTAGGTGGCTGAGATCACGGGTGTTGTGGAAACCGCTAAAGTTTACCAGCTTGGTGGCACCAGGACAAACAAAGGGCTACAGCTACGGTAGGGGAGGCGCTGCTGTGGGCTTCTGCTCCTGCTGCACACGGGCACCGCCTAGTGGGGCGTCCTCGCCCAGTGTGATGGTTCCTTTTTTTTCTTTTTTTTAAGATTTTATTTATTTATTTGACAGAGAGAGACATAGCAAGAGAGGGAACACAAGCAGGGGGAGTGGGAGAGGGAGAAGCAGGCTTCCTGCTGAGCAGGGAGCCCGATGTGGGGCTCGATCCCAGGACCCTGGGATCATGACCTGAGCCGAAGGCAGACGCTTAACGATTGAGCCACCCAGGTGCCCCCCAGTGTGATGTTTCTTGTTAGAGTGAATTTCTCTTGTCCCCACAGGGGACTTGGAGGGAATCTTATTCTGCCTTTGGGATCTCTCTCTCACAGGGGAAATCCAGGACAAGAAGTGGTAGGACACAGAGAAGGAAAAAAGCAGGTTGGGAACTTCCCCCATCCAGAGTCCTGCAGGCATTTCCTTGGTGACTGTGGTCAGGAGGCTTGCTTCCGGTCCTGGCTCTGTCCCTAACTAACCTGATCTTTGACAGGTCAAGCCACCTTTCAGGACTTGGTTTCCTCTTCTGTAACATGATCCTTACTGAGTGCCTGCTACATGCCACTGTTCTAGGCATCAGGATAGAGGCAAAAACAAAATAGACACATGCAAATCCCTGCCCTCTTGGAGCCTGAAAATTCTAGAGACCCTGTATAAGAAGGAATAGAAGTTGTGTGCCAGAATCACTGCAAATAGTAGCTGATAGATTTGGTTGTACCATGGCCTAATTTGGTCTCTGTGGTCTCCATTCCCTTCTCCTGTCCCCATCATCCTTCCTGGTCTGTTTTAAACGAACCAGTTGGGGTAGGCAGTGATGATGACATGCAGAGAGTGACTGTCCCTAGGAGAATGACACTGACTCCCTTAACTTTGCCACCATAGGGGTCAGTCAGAAGGCAGTGTGCTTTCTCTCTAGGGAATGGAGTTTCCTTGTCATTCAGATATATACATAATATTTCATATTCTTGATGCCAGTTGACAGTGACAGATTTTATTGTAAATGGACTTTGGAAGCAATGGCCAAGTCCAATTTGTCCCCAGTCTAGCTGTGATTCTTTATCCTGGCTGCCCATTAGAACAGCCTGGGAAGAATTGTTTGTTTAATTTCATTGCCTGGTCCCTTCTCCCAGAGATTCTGATTCAGTTGAACTAGAGTGGTGCTTTGACATAAGAATTTTTACAGATCTTCCTAGGTGATTCTAAAGAGCAGCCAGGATTGAGAACCACAGAGATGGGTGGTTCACAGTCTGGTTGGGTTGCTCTGCTGCTACCGGAGGTAACATACCCATTCTTGGAGATGCTGTCTCTTTTTTACGTAGGCATGGCAACGACCAACGAGTGTTCCGCCTGGAGTTTGTCTCAAACCAAGAATTCACTGAAAGCGAATTCATGAAATGGAAAGAAGCGGTAAGTTTATAGATAGTATCTAGCAGTTCATGAAAACCCTGAGGAAGTTTCCAGAATCTCTCATTAATAACCTTTTGTCGTGTTTTGGTCTAGATGTTCTCTGCTGGCATGCAGTTGCCCACTCTAGATGAAATCAATAAGAAGGAGTTGTCTATTAAAGAAGCTCTTAATTATAAATTCAATGATCAGGACATTGAAGAGGTAAGAAACCTGGTGCCCCAGAGACTGGAGGTTCAGTAAGAACCAGTGTTCAAGAAGATCGTGACTTTCTTCTCTTTCCTTGTATCTTGACGATTTTACCTGTGCTACTCTTGCATAAGGGATGAGAGAGTACTGATATTACTACCTACTTAATAGTTCATCCAGATTTTCTCTGTACATTCTCATTTGAAGTCCTAGAGTACAGAAGTGTATTGAGAGTTCAGGGATCTGTATTCTGCTAGGCTTGGTCCTTCAAGAGTTTCCTTTCTCCAAAACATTTTGGTAAAATTCTTTGATCTCTGTTCTCTTGGACAGTGGCTAGCCTTACAGTACCAGGTCCTTGGGCTGCTGCTGTTTATTGGTGCATGTTCCTTCAGACTGTGCCAGAAGAATCTCCGTGACCCCGGAAGCAGCATAGTATCCCTTGGAATGAACTCGCTCTCTCTCTCCGGGGTGTGACACTGCTGTAGGAAGAGCAGCCCCCTTTTAACTAGCCGCTTGCCTCCAAAATGGGCTCACTTAGCCTGTCTACAGAAATAGTTTAGGAATACCTCACTGCTGATATCTCCTCTCTGGTACAGATTGTAAAAGAGAAAGAAAGGTTCAGGAAAGCTCCACCCAACTATGCTATGAAGAAGACTCAGCTGCTAAAGGAAAAGGTGAGGACTTGCACTTGAACCTCCTTCCTCGTCCTGTAAGATGCGGAAATCAGACTTGTTCATCTCCTGCTCAGTCGGTGGTGGCGGGATTGGGCTCCAGAGGAAGCAACACGGTGCTTCCTGGCACCCGGGCACCATCCCTTGGCCATTTTCCTTTCTGTAAATTGATCGTGTCTGTTCCATTCTCCTTACTTCCTAGTCCCTTTTGTTTTATGTGTAATAAGACAGAAGCCAGGGTTCTCTCAGCACTGGGTCTGAACAGATGATCCTGCCAAGCCCGGCTGAGGTGGGTGGCTTTCCATTCTTCACATCAGGATGGGGGTGAGCCTTGGTAGGGTGAGTGAGCCCCATGGGGCCTGGGTTCCAAGGTCAGTGTTACACATCCCTGCTACCAGGGGCCCAGGGCCGGATAGGATATGGCAGGGTGTTAACGACAATAATAAGAATTATACCTTGCATTTGTAAAGCTTGTTTTCAGTGTCCTGTCATATTTCCTGTCGTTTGTTCATCACGTGAGCTGTCTCGCCTGTGCTGGAAGTAAGGGGACACTTGATACAGGGCCCGTCATGGCCCAAAACTCACACGTCTATCTGTGTGCAGGCCATGGCTGAGGACCTGGGGGATCAGGACAAGGCCAAACAGATCCAAGACCAGCTGAATGAGCTGGAGGAGCGGGCAGAGGCCCTGGACCGCCAGCGGACCAAGAACATATCCGCCATCAGGTGTGTTACAGGGCCTGTTTCCGTTGGGCTCCTACTCTGGACCCACGGACCTTGTCACAGTCGTCAGGAGAGCCCGTGGCCTTGCACACGCTGCGCTGCGCTGGCTCCGTGTGGCTCCGGGGTCCGGGCTGAGGGGTTCCCTCCCTCCTTCCGCAGCGCACTGACTCCCCCTTTCACTCACCCACAGTTACATCAACCAGCGGAACCGGGAGTGGAACATTGTGGAGTCTGAGAAGGCCCTTGTGGTGAGTAAGACAACTGCATTTGGATCGCTGAAGACAGTTTTAATGACTAAATCGATACGAAATCTTCCATATATCTTGCTCCCGTTTATTTGTGTAGTTGCTGGCGTAACATGTACCCTTCACACACACGTGCTCTGGGTGCTCACATATACCCGTAGGATTTACTGATGGATAACGCAAAGCAGCAGTCTCCTGCCCGTCTTACCTTGCCCTTCCCTTAGCTTCCGCTCCACAGGTGTTCGTCTTTATCGACTTGCGCTTTTGTTCTTTCGGTTGCTGCCCCCATATCTGCTCTGGTGTTCTTGAAGGGAAGAGGATGAGAGACCACTCTGGACTTTCTTTAGCCCTTGCCAAGACTGTTATTTATACGTAAGCTTAGGATCAACGAAAGGCGGGGAAAAGGAGGCACAGTTCTGTAATGCATGCTCTCTGTTTCAGGCTGAAAGTCACAACATGAAAAACCAACAGATGGATCCCTTTACGAGGCGGCAGTGCAAACCTACCATTGTTTCTAATGTGAGTGCTGAAAGAGGACGTTTTTAGTCAGGACCTAGATTCTAGGACATAAAATGAATTCCATTAGGACATTAATAAGGAAGTTAAAAATAATGTCTTAGTGGGATTTGCTTGCCTCGAACTCTTGGGTCTGGCTACCTCTTTTTCTTTTTCTTTTTTTTTTTTTAAATCTTGCTGTAGGCCATACAGGGAGTGAAAACCTGGCACGGATTTGTAGACACCTTCAGACTCACCCCTCCTGTGTCGGGGTGGGTTTACCGATGCAGCAGACATTAGGACTGTGGAGGCTGGGCCACCTAGGGCCAGGCCGGCCTGGGCTGGGCTTCAGAGCTTTAATTGCCTCTCTTTGCTGCCTTGAGGAAAACCCCACTGAGCTGCTGATGGGTCCACTGTGGTGCTTGTGATGTTAGCATGGTCGATGGGAGAGAATCTGGCGTTGCACTGTGTGAGTGTTAAATAATCTCTAAAATAACTTAATTTCTCCCTCAGTCCAGAGACCCAGCTGTTCAAGCTGCCATCTTGGCCCAGCTGAATGCAAAATACGGTTCCGGAGTGTTACCAGATGCTCCGAAGGAAATGAGCAAGGCAAGTGCGGTGCTGCCCTGTGGCCCGCAGGCTGCCGGCCCGGACACTCGGCCTGGGTTAGGCCTGACTCTTCCCACCTGGGGGAACATAGCGTCCCACTTGCAGCCCTTTCTCCATCCTGATTCTTTACAAATACGATAAACAGCTACTGAATTTTGACTTTGAAAACCTAAATGCTAAACCCAACACCACTACTTAACTGAGGCCTTGATTACAGCTTTAGGCGACTGATATCTAGCCCTCTGATCGACATTTTCTCACGTGTAAAATGGGAATAATACTCTGTCCTGCTGCCTCACAAGATAATTGGGAGAAGCTGATGACACACAACGATCAGATGGTTGTAAAGGTGAAAGCTCTTTGAGAACTAAAATGTTAACAGAGAAACTGCCCATTTAGAAGCAGTTTTTTGCATAAGTTAGGTCTTTTCCTGTGGAGGCCAGACTGTCCCAGGAATTTCTGAAATCTTGGGTCAGAAGGTAGCTTATTGTCTTAAGCCCTCGTCCCCCACAGCACAGACATGAGCCTTCCCTTGCTCTTTTAGGCTTCAGAGAAGAAACCTTCCTGTGGCCTCTCCTAAAGCCCCTGTGAGAGAAGGAGCCAGAAAGAGCCGGTCGACTTGAGCCGAAGCTTTTTTGACCGTTAGCGGCCGCCGCCTCTTAAGCTCACTTGCATTTATACTTTGATGCTTTTCCCCTTCACACTGCAGGGTCAGGGAAAGGATAAAGATCTGAATTCTAAGTCAGCCAGCGACCTCTCGGAAGATTTGTTCAAAGTACATGATTTCGACGTGAAGATTGATCTGCAAGTTCCCAGCTCGGGTAGGTGAGGGGGGCGAGCGGTGATATCAGGCCGAGGACCAGACGGCACCAGGGCTGACTTGGCCAGCAGGGAGGCGCGGTGTCCGGGGAAAAGTGCCGCGTCCACTCCAGCGTGGCTCCAGAGGCCAGAGTGAGCGGGGCTGCGCGCATGCTTGAGACGGAGGCTACCGGAGGAGTGCCGCCGCGCGGGACTTCACAAGGGCCTCGGGAGGCTCCTCAGATGCCGACTTGCTCTTCTCTCCCACAGAGTCCAAGGCTTTGGCCATCACCTCCAAAGCTCCCCCAGCCAAAGACGGGGCTCCAAGGAGATCGCTAAACCTGGAAGACTACAAAAAACGACGAGGGCTTATTTGAGCACACCCAGCCTGCTGCTTCTGACCCTGCATGCCCCACCACAGTGTCCTCTTTTCCTCTTTGCCTTTGATTTGCCCTCTTTGGGCTGGAGCAGCAGTAGAACTGGGAAGAGACTCTCAAACTGCCAGTCATCTGTAATATAAACCATTTGCTGTAAAGACCTCCCCTGTCTGCACCATCTCCCACCCACCCGCCAGGCCTCTCACCCAGTGTGGGCCTGGGCTCTCTTGGGCTTTATCCATGTCTTTAGATTTGTGTTTGCCTTTTTTTTTTTTGTTTCGTTTGTTTTTTGTTTTTGTTTTTAAACCAGCACAGTTCATTGGCCACTCTGCACACATTCAGTATTAGCGTGGAGCTGGGATTCTTGCTGGAGCCCCTGGTGGCGACAGCGGCGGCACTCGGCAGTCTCCTCCGTGGGCTGCCTCGGACCCAACCATTGACCATTTGGCACCGGACCCTTGTGGAGGGAGTGGGGACTGGGCACCTGCAGTCCTCCTTCCTCTCTCCTCATCTTTCTCTTCTTCCCATCTCTGCAGAAGAGAGGTTTTCAAATCCAATTTAGTTTCCAAAAAGTGTACATTTGTGGGGAGGGGGGGGGCTATTTGAGAGAGAGAGAGTGTGTGTGTGTGTGTGTGTGTGTGTGTCTGTAAGTGTGTGGATTTTTTTATCATTTTTTTAAACTGCAGTACTCTTTGTATCAGTCTGTCATGGGTCTATAGCCGTTTCAGATTTTTTTCAGCTGTACTCGAGCATCTGAAACCGCAAGAAAGAAACTCATTAAATGTGATTCTTCTTACTAAACAGGCCTGACTGCTGTAGCTGTGTAACCTCCCCTCCCCTCCCACCTCCCAGAAAGCACCCCGTGTGGCCCCTGCCCTGTAGGCTGTGTCCCGGCAGGTGGGAGGGAAGCCCCCGGCCAGGTACCAGACGGGGCAGCACAGGCATCTTGCTCACCCCATGGGTACGGCCCGCAGCTTCGTGGCTGAACACAGACTATATCTTCTCCCCACCCCATGTACGTGTCTCTTCCTAGTGAATCTGTTTTGCTGTTTCAGAAAGAATAATATTTTGTCTTGTTTCTTTAAGAGAAAGTATTCAACGTGAATGCGGAGAGAACGAACACAAAAAGGATTTAGGTTGCAGGTGTTCCAAGCATGTG
This sequence comes from Mirounga angustirostris, assembly GCF_029215605.1. NCBI lineage: Eukaryota > Metazoa > Chordata > Mammalia > Carnivora > Phocidae > Mirounga > Mirounga angustirostris. The sequence continues at coordinate 61,931,436 of NW_026991717.1, read as the reverse complement.
CAGTTTTGTGTGTGTGTATACATATATATATGGTAAGCATATATGTTGTTGTGCAGCTAGGGTGAAGCCAGCAAAGAAGTGTGTGTGTCTTTATGAAATGTTTGAAAAGAGATAAGCTGACTGCTTGATAATCATTCTCAGGTGTAAAGCTCCAAGTGTAAATAAAAGCGGCATTTAACAAATCTTTTCAGAACAAAGTACAGCTGACTCTGTATACCCAGAACTAAGCTAAAGAAACAGCTGAGAGCTGCTGAGTCCCACGAGAGGGAGAGGAACTTAGAGGCTCCGCTTTGTACTTCTTCACCCTACTTTTCCGTAAGGAAGTGGGATGATGGGAAATCACGGACTTCAGTTGTATTTAAACAGAAAAATGAACTTGGTGACTCTTCTGGGTTTAGTGGAGCCTCGGTGTTGCTTTAACTTAGTTTACACTTTTTTTATTTGAAAAAGAAGCAGCAATGGATGGTTTTTTAAAAAGTATTGTGACTGTAAACTTGGTGAACTGTGACTGTAACACAGCTCTGCGGTAGGCTGTGTCGCAGTTCGGTTGGGCAAAGGTGGGCGATGGACTCATTAAAATCATCTATACTTGAACAGTCCATTGACCGAAACCCTTTACAGACTCTTGTGTAAATGTGGAATCACAGACTGCGAACCGTTGCCCGGACTCCGGCAGAGTCCTAGAGGCTGCTGGGACCTCTCCTATCATGACAAACCTGGACTGTTTTTTTCTTTCTGGTTTTCAAAGACATGAAATTATAGAATCCATATAATTTGCTGGAGTCATTCTGATCCACCATGTAGATCTGTATTTAGTATCATTTGGATTTGGAGAAGTGTCGATTACATTATGGCTGTGTAATAAAATTTTTATTAAAACTGCATCACACTGTAGCCACTTTGCCCCTGCCTCCCCCCACGCAGCTGCTGAAACTTGCTTCCGAGACGCCAGCACACGGCTAGGAGAGAGGCCAAGCAGCATATCTCCTGAGTAGTCTCCTCGGTGATTGGAGTCAGGACTGAGAACTTGTCTCCAATCTCCACTGAGGCAAGGCCTCTGAACCGAGATCTTGACCAGGCGTGAGACTTTGGCTTGGTCCCCCTCCCCCAAAGCCCCCACCCCAGCTGGGTTTCTTGGCAGTTCTCGGTCTTTCTTAGGCTGGGGAGTTGCTGCCGTGGCTCCCTACTCCACACGCACCCCGCTCCATGTGGTTCAGTGTTGAAGGGTGCGGCACCTAAGGCTGTTTTGTACATTTTTCACTTCCTTCCAAGAAGCAAGAAGGCCAATGTCCATCAGCCTAGCTCATGATGTATAGGTCTGTCTGTCTGTCTTGGCTCCTGACAGGTGCAGGGAAAGTCTACTGCCTACAACTTCCCTTCAGAAAGAATGCTTTTGTTTTCTTTGCTTCATTGGAGTCTTGACCTGTCACTCAAACTGTACAGATATTTGTAAATAAACTTTCCACCGTTTGAACTAGGGGATCAGATGTGGTCCAAGGATTTCATCCCAAGTGGCGACTCTCAGAGTCATGTTTTGAAAGTCCAAGAGAGCCTCTCTTTTGCTTGGTTTTCCTCCTTCCCCTTCTCTTAGCCTGACACTCCTCAAAGTGAAAGTGGCTGTTTCAACTCTTCAGCAGCCTGGTTCCCCAGAAGCTTCTCTGCAAGCTGTCTAGAGCCAGGGAGCCCTCCAATTGGCCTGCTCTACTTCCTACCTCGGAAGATATCCACCAGCTTCAAGAGAACCTGGTAGGACCCTGATAACACTGCCTAACCCCAGTGAGAGGCTGCTGCTTCCAGCCTAGGCACCGTGAAGGGGGAGCCAGGGACTGGAGGCTGTGGAGGAAATACTAGAATCCTTTCCTCAGTCTCCCACACTAGGGCGATCTGTAAGGGCTCCACACCCCCCACTCACTGAGGAGATGTCTCAGACCTTCCTGACCATGTTTTAGGAAGCAACATCTGGATCATCTACTCCCCTTTAGAGATGGGAAGGTGGGAGGTAACAATCAAAATGGTAGGAGCCCAGTCCAAGCCTGCCTCTGGTATTGGGAGGGGGGGTCCCTGGGGCTCACCCCGCAACTGTGCCCAGTGAGGTTTTCTCCAACTCCTTAACACTCCCACTACCTGACTGCTGGGAACAGGGGGCTCCCTATGCCCTCGAGAGCAGGGATTCTTGGCAGAGAACAGCCTTATCTGTGCATCTTCCAGGATCTAGTGCCCTGGGGCAGCCATACCTGGAGGCAGAAAGAAAGCTGACTGCCACATGCAGAGGGGAGAGAGGTGTAGGGTCAGTCAACCTAATCTTAGGGCCCTGGTGTGGGGGACTTCCCTTGGGTAGTCCTGGACGCCAGTGTCCAGCAATTCTTGGGAGCCAGGAGACCATCAACCCCTAGCATGGAGTTTTTGCATGACTTCCCTGACCACTGGGGCCCTCTGAATTCCCTTGAGGAGGAAAGCATTGGGCTGGAGGGGGCAGCAACACTGTAAGAGGGCCAAGGGGCAGCCTGGCCTCCTGGCTGCGCAGAACCTGGAGGTGGAGTTTCTTGGCCCTGCAGAGGGGCTCAGCTACTGCAGCTCAGGCACATCTCGGGATCCCAGATGGTGCTCTGGGCCCAGAGGGGGAGCCAGGAGTCACGAGGCACTGCAGGCTCAGTACAGGGTTCACATCCCAGTTCTGCCACTTACTACCTAGGGCTGAGCTAGTTAACCCCGCTGAGCCACGAACTTCCCATCTTTAACCCAGGATCTGTTAGGATCGTGGCAAAGATTAAGTGTACCTTTCCCCAGAAGCTGTTGTTAGAGCAGAGGCTGCTGGGCTTGGGAGGAGAGACTCCGGGGACAGAGTGGCAGGGGTCGGGATGGAGTGGGCAGCAAGTCGAGGGACGCGGTGTAGGCGGCAGGAGACCAGCCAGAGTGGAGCACTCACTTGGCCCAGAAACTTTGGTGGGCACTGGGGCTGGCGGGGGGGGGGGGGGGGGGGGGGAGTCCAGAGGTGCAGAGCGGCTTTTTGGGCTGCCTTCTCCAGACTGGCCAATCTGAATGTGGCTCGGAAGGCCACCCCACCTCACCACCGCCCCAGCAGGCTCAGGAAGATGGTGAGGCTTCACCTACCCACCACCACCAAGAGTCATTCAAACATAAAACAGTACCAAACCGGAAAGTACAGGGAAAGAACACTAACAAAATGTTCTAATCCTTCCCACGGGGACTCTCTCAATACCCTCTTTAAAATACCAAGTTATTATGAGGCACCTGGGTGGCTCAGTCAGTTAAGCCACCGACACTTGATCTCAGAGTCAAGAGTTCTAGCCCCATGGAGCCTACTTAAAAGATTTTCTTTTTTAGCTGTCAGTGACCGTACTTTGCAAAGTGCGCGGAGACGGCATCTTGCTCAGCCCACATTCGCCTCTCAGCAGGAATGCACTGGTCTGTCTCCATCCATTTCCCCTGGAGAACGCCTCACCCTTCAGCGCTCAGCCCAACGGTTACCTCCTCCGGAAGCCTTCCTTGATCTCCCCTCCCACTGGGGTTTGGGAGCAGCTTCTGCTGGCTCTCCCTAGCGCGGTACTGTTATTATTTAGGAGTCTCCACCCTCAGCCTGGAAGCTAACTGTGTCTGCCGCGTATCCCCAGCACCCAGCGCCACCTGGCACTTAAGTTAACGCCCAATAAATGTGGGGGGAGGAAGGGGGCAAGCGGATGTCCTGCGGAGCCGCTGCGTTTGCGGCATTCGATCCCACCTGTCCGTCCCACCCTGTCCCCAGACGGCAGCGCCCGCGGGTCTGAGACCCCAGGCTGCCCATCCTTTGCGTTCGACCCAAGACGGCGAGAAAGGCGGCTGCGGCAGATGGCAGCGGCCCGCTCACCCGGGGCGGGTGCGCCGCGGGGCCCCGACGAGCCCACAGCCTCGGCCTCTGCTCGCCCACTCGGGGCCCCGCCGCCTGCACGTGCGCGCGCTCCTCCAGGCGTGGACCCCAGCGGGATGCGCGTCCCGGCGACTTTCCGGACTTGGGAGCGCGGCCCCAGCTTTCAACCCCCAAGGCCGGCGCGGAGGCGGAGCCGGCGCTAGCTCCCCGGACCTGGGGCCTGCGCGCGGCTTGCCCCCACCCCCGGGGGCTCCTCGTTTCGCCCGGCCACCGGATGCTCTGCGGACTCGGTCGCCGGGCACCCGGGGTGCAAGTCAGGCCGGCAGAGATATCACCAATGGAATTAGGGGAGGCACCCACGCCATCGGGTACAAGATTCCGGGAGGTGCCCTGGTGGGGACTTGGGGGACGGAGGCCGGGCGTTCTCAGAACAGTCCCTTGGACCGGCAGCCGCATGCTTGACCTCAGATGCTCTCGGTCCCCTCTGCCTCCCCTTGGCCACTGGGAGAGATCTTGTGGGTTCTGAGTTCTGGAGAGAGGGAGGAGGGAGAACCACAGGAACACAGGCTCCTGGGAGGGATGGGAAACCTTGTTTCTGAAGTGTGTCAGGAGAGAAAATGTTCTTATTGCGCATACACAGGCGTGGTGGCACATTTTGTTTGTTTTAAACCAGAGTGATTCAGATGGTGAAGGGTCAGCAAACGCTGCTGGATCCCTAGCCCTGCTAAACTATCCTACCTCACAAACCCAGAATATTCCCACCAGGTCTATGAATAATGGAGTGAGAGATTGCACGAGGAGGAAGAGAAACCCAGGTGCAAGGCAAAGGGACTGGGGTTGTCAGGTGAAAACATCCTTTCACGCCCCTACCCAGGAGGAAGGAGACCTCCAATTCTTACCTCCTCCCCTCAAGTTGCCATTGGGCCCTGGCTCTGGCCAGCCTTCCAGCATCCTCTCCAGTATACTCTGGGCAGAGAAGGGCATCAGACTGAGGGGGCTGGGGAGTGGGTGGGATGCATGGGGCAGCTGAAAGGGCAAGGTCTCCCTGACAGTCCCTTGGAAACAGAGCCATTTAGCAGCCTGTTTTCTGGTTGGATCCCTTCTGGTTTCCTTTCTCCAGAAGACAACGTAAAGTGATACACCACCACTCCAAGGAAGGAAGGGAGGTCATTATAGGAGCCACTCATTCCTGTGTCCTTTTCACCTAGCACAATGCCTGGTTTGAGGAAGCTGCTCAGTGGAAGTTTGCTCTGTGAATGAACAAATGAATCACAGGTATTGTCACAAAACGTTGGAACCTTGGGATCAGAAAGTCCCTTGGAAGACACCAAGTCCCACAGAGCATGTCTTGGAGTTGACCAGAATGCAAAGGCTGCGCTCCATCCTTTTTCCCTCCCTGCTTGTGGGTCTTGGGAAGAAGAGACCGGCACTCTGCCTGGCAGGGATGGTGAGCAATGACTTTACTCCTGCCCCTGGGGCCATTGGTGCTGCTGCCCTGGGAGTGGAGGGACAAGGGGCAGAGCTAAATGAGGCAGGCTGGGGAATAAAACCAGGCCCCCAGGAAACCCCCACCTCACACACCCCATTTTCCAGGCCTCCCCTTTCCCAGCTTTTGTGTTCAGTGTTGTTACCCCTAGGAGGAATGTAGCTCCCAGGCCCAATAAATCCTGAAGGCCATGGAGAGGGGTGAAGACTCAGCCACTCCAGGAAGCAGGCCTCTAGGGTACAGGAGGATCCCTGAACTGAGAGGCACAAGAAGAAGAAAGATCAGTTTCCTCCTCAAACACATAACTGGCCTTGTGCATAAGGCAGAGAGCCTCGCATGGCCTTTCTCAGATCAGCTGCCTCATGACCATCAAAACCTTGAAACATTCCTCTCTGCCCCCACCCCCACCCCCCTTTCCTCATTCCTCCATCTACATAGTAGTCTGATTTTCTCCACAGTGCTCTACGTTCTATGCATAGCCATCTACTCACAGCCTCAAATACTGTGGAAACTGAGGCACAAACAACAGGATTCCAGAATTTGAAAGGTCATTCCTGGCTCAACTAAGAGGAGAGCCCCCTGACCTTGTCTCCTAATATGTGCCCCTATGCCTTCTGCCTGGGGTAGGTGGGAGGCAGACTCTACCTTCATTGGAACTAGAGACTGAACTACAAGATGCTAATAAAAGAAAGTACGCATGGCACAGGAATAGAACTCAGGGGACCTAGCCAAGACACTCTCTGGCTTTTCCACCAACTAGCTCTGTGGCCCTGTGCAAAGATCTTAACCTCCTGGGACTGAGTCATCTAACTCCTTTGTTACTTCTCCTGTATTTTGAGGAGACTAGGATGCATCTAAAGGCCTTTCCCACTCTGAAAGTCTATGAAATGAGCTCTCGTTTCAATACCCATTCCCAGGTTTGCCCTTACCTTTCCACTGAGGGATACCCGGGCAGTATGGCAAAGAGCTCTTCTTCGGTTGCTGGCCTTAGGACAGGTGCCCAGTACAAGGAGGAAAGGTGCCCAGTACGAGGAGAAAAGGACTTGCCCCTGAGTTTTCTCTTGGCAGCCAGGACAGAGACTCAGCTCCTGCCTCGCTTGTGCCTCCAACGTTGTCCGGACATGGACTGGCTTACAAACATTGACAGGTGCACAAAACATGTTCCCTCCTCTCATTTTCCTCCCACATTTCTGGTTCTGGCAGGCCCTTGCTGGCTCTCCCCACCCTGGATTTGCCCCTAGCCCTCCCCTGCCCTGAGGGCAGTTCCAGTCCTACCAAAGGCCAGGGTAGCCCCCAAAGAGGGAGGGAGGTGAGTGCAGGAGACATGGGTGCTTCTGGGATGTCAGGCTCTAGAGTACACCCCTCACATACACCCAGGTTCCTCTAGACCCCTGTACACCAGAGGAGGCAGCCATGTGATTTCCCAGGCTCTCCCCAGAGGACTTGAATACTCAAACTCCTGTATTTCCTTCTTTCTTTCACTCCTGCATTCCCTCCTTCCCCTCCATTCATCCTCCCACACTCAGACTTTCTTCATCAATTCCCCTGGGATCTTTCTCCTTTGTGCTCTGCTGAAGCTTCACTTTCTCTCTCTGAACACTCCCTTTCTCTCCTTCTGGGCCATCCTTGAATCTGGCCTAGGGGAGATAAGGGAAGGAAAGTTTCTCCTTTCGGCCTCCATCAGTATCAAAGGTAATCCTTCCGGGGCATCCTGCCACAGGGCCCCCAACAATCCTGAGGCACCGGCCACCTGAGGAGGGATCCTCACCTGTGGCATTTGGGGGAAGACAAGAGATGTTGTGAAATACGAACTTCTACTCAAAGCAGCCTTGCAGTTAGCTGACCACTAACTTGTCAAGTGGTTGCAGATCGAGCACCGCGAGGCCACTGATGAGCACACAGCAGTGTGGGAAATGCTTTACCAGCATCAGGGTTCTCCTCTCATCACAGCCACAGCTCCAGGTGGGGCGGGGGGGGGGGGGGTCCTAAATTTACAAAGGGAAGAGACTGCCTAAGATGACGTCTAGAGTGTGACGAACCTGAGACTGGCTCTTTCTACCACCCACACTAAACGATTCTAACGTTTTATAGATTTTACATCTTTCATTTGATCGTATTCTCACAGCAATCCTGTGAGGTGGACAACAGCCCTGCGGAGAAGAATCAGCAGTTCAAAGAGGTGAGATGACTTGCTTATGGTCATACAGCAGACTCCAAGCTCCGAACTCCATAGGGAAAGGAGGAAGAAGGGCTCAGCACCCCCCGGCCCCCCACCCCCACCCCCGCACCAGGCAGTGGCCAAGGGATGCTGCCCAGGACTCCGCAAGGACACAAGGAGAGATTCAGGCCCCGCCCCCGACCTTGTTCTCTGCCCCCTGGGAAGTGGGGAGCTTGGGGGAGGAAGCCTCAGGTCGTTCCCGGGACGGAGTCCTCACTTGTGCGCGCGCCCTGGGGTGAGGCTTCTTCGGGAAGCTGATGGCCTTGCATTCTGTGCTGAAGGGGCCCCGGACGCGTAGGAAAGCCCGGAAACCTGGAAACCTTGGCCCAGGATGGATGGAACGCGGGAAGGACCCGGAGGGACAGGGCGGGAGAGCGAGAGCAGGACCATCTCCAAGACTGTAGGGCCAGGGGCAGGGCGACCCCTCCCGTCTCCTCGAGGGCGGGCACAGAGGGCCCGCGAGGGCCAGGCCCTGGCTTTGTGTCCACGAGGTCTGGGCTTCCCGGCCACCTGGAGGAGCAACAAGGAGCTTCCCGGCCGGGCAAGGGCCCTTGGAGGCCCGCGCTTTCTCTGAAAGTGAAAGGAGTGGGCGGGGGGCGCGGCCGAGGCGGGGCCCAGGCGGGCAGGCCGCGCAGGCTCCGCCTCGGGGCAGTCTCGCGCCGGGGGCGCCGAGCGTCTCCAGTCCTCGCGGCGGCGCGGGCTGGTGGGCTCCGCTGCGGCTCGCGTGCGGGGAGATGACCCTGCCCGGGGGCCCGACGAGCATGGCGCGGCCGGGAGGCGCGCGGCCCTGCAGCCCGGGGCTGGAGCGGGCCCCGCGCCGGAGTGTCGGGGAGCTGCGCCTGCTCTTCGAGGCGCGCTGCGCGGCGGTCGCCGCCGCCGCCGCCGCAGGGGAGCCCCGGGCCCGCGGGGCCAAGAGGCGTGGGGGACAGGTCCCCAACGGGCTTCCGCGGGCTCCCCCTGCCCCGGTGATCCCGCAGCTGACTGTGACAGCCGAGGAGCCGGACGTACCCCCGGCCAGCCCGGGGCCGCCGGAGCCGGAGGGTGGCTGGCTCCCGGCCGTGGGCTCCTCACACCTGCAGCAGCCGCGCCGCCTCTCCACCTCGTCGCTCTCCTCCACTGGCTCCTCGTCGCTGCCCGAGGACTCGGAGGACGATCTGCTGAGCGACAGCGAGAGCCGGAGCCGCGGCAACGTGCAGCTGGAAGCCAGCGAGGACGTGGGTCAGGTATGGGCCGCGGGGGCGGGGCCAGCGCGGGGCGCGGGGGCTGCGCGCGGCGGACCCACCTCTGAGCTGGCGCGGGGCTGACTTCGGCGCTCGGCTCCCTCCGCCCAGGGTCTGGCCCTCACCGCCTAGCTGGGGCACTGGGGTCGCAGGGAGGCGCCGGGCCGACCTCCCGCCTTGGCAGTTTTCTCCGGGCTTCCACCGGCGGGTCGCGGCCCGGGCCCTAGGGCGTCTAAGAAGGAGAGGAAGGAGGAGTCTGCGACCGGCCGTGGGCACCGGGTGGGGCGGGGGTGGAGATCGTGACTTGCGGGCCGGGAAGTGGGGCCGGAGGGATCGGAGGGGCTTGGACTTGCCCCGCGAACTCTCGGAGAGAGAGAGGGGCGAACGAGTCTCCCTCTCTCCCCGCCCCCTCTCCCGCGCGGCGGCCCCACCCCCGCCGTTGCCACGGTTTCCCTCTCCTGAGTGGGAGTGGAGCGGCGCTCCAGGCTCTGCTCGGGAGCTGCCGCCGTCTGCTCCCCGCGCCCGCACGAGGCGTGGACGCGGAGAAGGGAGGGCCTCGGGGCTGGGGGCTCGGGCAGGGAGTGGAACGCAGCCCTGCCTCGGTTTACTGCTCCTAATCAAAGCCGGGAGAAGGTAAACTGAGGCTGAAAGGGGGGGGGGAATCCTCCTGCTAACCGCCGCCTCTGGTAACCTGGCTGTTCCGGCGCCAGGTTTGACCCTCGGATAACCCGGGTCAGGGTGCAGCGAAGTCATTCCCAGTGCCTGCCCCTTAGGGGTGTGCAGCCCCTGGGATAGCCATCTTGTCCCCTCTTTTTAACCAAGGCCAAATATTTTAAATAATTGCCCGCGGTCAACGCGAAGGAGTTGTTCTAGATCCACGTTATGCAAGTGTCCCTGGAGCGGAGGGAGAGACGAAGGGCGCCCCGCAGGCTCTGGTGGCTCCGGGCCCGCCCAGAAGGGCGGTGAGAGTTGCGGACGCGCGCCGGGGTGGCCTGGGCGCGGTGGGGGGAGCCCTGAGGCGCGGCCTCCGCCTGCTGAACCCGGGCTTCGAAGCTCGTTCGGATTGGACGAGGCGGAGGAGACCCTGTAACGACTTGCTGTGATCAGTTACCCGCTGAGACTTACATTACCCAGAGGGCAGCGTGATTTGTAAGGGACACGAGGGAAAAAGGGCTCCTAGAGCAGGAACGAACACACACACACGCCGCCGCCGCCCTCAAGTGTAGGGTGCGGGGAGTCCCTCTCTCCTCCGGAGATAAGGATACCCGTGATCCGTGATCATTCCTAGTACAACCCTGGCTCCGACAGGGATGCGGGTGCCACCGAGGGATTTCCAGGGCGGTGGAATGTGGGACAGTGAGAGGACTCCTTCTTTTCCACCTCCTCCGAAATGCGGAGCGGGAGTTCTGGGTGCACCGCTGCCCTGGTCAGATCTCTGCCAAGCCCAGAAGCGGGTGCAGAAGAAAGTACGCCAGGAGCGCAGCCCCCCGCTTCCCTCTTTCGCCCCCCGTCTGAGGAGGTCCCGCGACCCAAGCCTGCCTGCAACGTAGGCAGCCGGGCTGGGGTCAAGACTCTGGAGACCGGTCGCAGCTGTGCCCCGGGCGTCTTCGGCCAGTCTCTCCCTCCCCAAGGTTCGCGGTCTTCCGGCGCGGCCAGGAGCTGGAGCAGATGGCCGCTGAGGGCCCTTCCAGCTCCAAGGCTGCGGCTCCCAGGCCTTCCCAACCCCCAGCCCGCCGGGGCCTCCCCGAAGGCAAACAGGCACGGCGGTGGCAGATAAGCCAGTAGCTGTTGACAGAGGCTGCCTGCGTCCGCGTGGAAGGGCCCGGCGCGGACTTTGCCTTGAGGCCGGTCCGGGAGCGGCACAGAGCGCCGGCCCAGGCTGCCTTTAGGGCTCTCCCAGTCAGGAAGCGGAGGCCATCGGCGGGCCGCGAAGGATGCGCCTGGGAGAAGGGTCCTGCAGCAGCCCTCGGGAGCTGCCGGCTGGCCAGCCCCTTACCCGCGGGCCTGGGTACATAACGGACTAGCTCGGAGCAAGAGGCGGCCCGGAAGGCTCTACCTTGCCTCTGCCTGGAACATACTCACACAGGGCACATGGTGTCTTGAGTGTGTCTTGGGTTCACTCAAGACAGAGAGGCTCCGTCTCCTGGGAACACCGCACGTCCTGCCCAGAGCCTGGAGCTGGGCTCCCCCCAGAGTAGTTGGACTGGGCAACCTGCCTGCCTCCTGGGGCCCCTCTTCTGGTAGAGGAGAAAGTCGTGGGCAGGGAAACCCAGACAGATCAGGAGAGGGGTTGGGGGCCTATCCCCAAGAGCAGTTGGCATGACTGTATTCTTAGGCTTTGCCTGCCTCTTAAAACAATTTTGGGGTGTTGCTGTAGCAGAAGAGATGGGTGTTTGCCTCCTGTTCACTTGGTTCTCTTCTTTCAGTGCTCCAGGATAGGTAAGGAGACCTCGATGCCATCCTGTCCTGGACCCAGAACTCCCACACTTCACTTTTCACTAATTATAGAGCAGAATTTAGGTTAACAGACTTCCTTTTTAAAAAGCAAATGCCCCTGAGAGGGTGAAGTCGTGGGTCACTTATACCTCAGTGCAAATCATTTTATAAATTTAAACTGATTGCTCTCACCACCACCACCACCACAGGGAGTGCTGGTTTGATAGGGCAATGGGAACATGAGGAGGAGGTTGGGCTGGCAGAGAGCTTCGGCCAGAGACTGAGTGGTTAGAGGTAAGGAGTGGGAGTCAGGAGGTATAGGGATGAGTAGCAAAGACGAGGGTCCATTCTGGCAGAAGATACACTGAGTATCTGGTGTGATTTAAGGAGTTCTCAGGCCTTCCAAATGGAGCTTGGACAAAGGAGCATCTGAGGCTAGTGTCCAGCCGTGCCCTTCCCAGAGAGAGAGAGATGTCTCCCCTGTGCAGCCCCAGGGGTGAGGATCAGAAGGGGCCCCTGTGACTTCCTCAAAGACTCTTTCACATAGTCAGCTCTCCTGGGTTTTTGCCCCAAGATGCCCAGGTAGCCTTTGGCTGTGAGTTGGTTTCCCAGACTTCTGTGGGGGAGTAGGCTGGGCCAGAGGTTGGGGCTTTGGCCCTCTTTCCAGCTAGATTTCACTCTGTAACATAATAAATCTGCTTTCTGATATCCATACAATAAAAGCCTTACCTGCTCAAAAATATCTTCCCTGCTGTTGTTCATATGCCAAAATCCCCACCCACCCACTGAAGAATGACTCTTCAAGAGCCTTTTTAGATACATGCATTTTTATCTGCATCATGTTCCCTGGAGGAGGTAGCTCCCTAAGATGGATACTGGTGAGTTCATTGATACTTGCATAAACTCCTTCCACGTTTGACCTGTATCCATCGCTGGCAGGGGAGAGAAACCCTGTCCTACCAACCTCAGGGGGTGGCTGGGAGGGCTCAGATGAAAGCCCTTTGTAACCTGCGGGGGCCGGAACCAGCCCTAGTTGCTGTTGCTCTTGGTTGATATGATCCTCACAGAATTGGAGAGAGGAGAGTAGGTGATGACCCCATTTTACCTGAGATCATGACCTGAGCTGGAATCAGGAGTCAGACACTTATCCGACTCACCCACCCAGGCGCCCCCTACAAAGCTCTTTCTCATGCAGGGTCCCATTTGACCCCCAAAGGGAGTTGGGGTGGTAGCATGGATTTTGGAAACTGCTGGGGTGACTGGAACATGGGGAGGAGGTTGGGCTGGTAGAGAACTTTAGCCAGGGACTGGGATGCTGGAGGCAGGGAGTGAGGGGATATGAACTCCTCTAAGCCTTGACTTCCTTCTGTAAAATGGCAATAATGCTACCCCCTCATGCACTTGATGTGCATGTGCATGATTTGAAAACCATGAGTGGGAGAAGAGGGTATAAGATGGTGCCACTGAATGTACATGGCACATACATCTTCCTGGAATTTTACTTGAGGATTTGGAGGTGGGAGAGTTTTATAATAAAACTTGGATTTATTATGCAGCAGAATGCAAACCTTGTACATATTTAAAGAGTAAAAAGGAGTTTTGAAAGAGATGTCATGCTTCTAGTGGGCTGCTTCTGGCTACACCCCCAGATCCCTGGGGGTTGGACATGTGATCACACCCTAGTGTGCCATGTAGGAACTTCAGTAGGGAAACAGGAGCAGTGCTTTCTGATGGGAGATGAGAAGTGCCTGGCAGGCTGTAGGCGGTCAGTAAAGGGTGGCTCGTGTTATGGCAGCAGCTATACCCTCCCAGAGGAAATAGGCTCACACAGATGAAATTCTCACTTGGGTTCACTCAGCTAAAAAGTGATAGAGCCACCTGATTCCAGTGCTCTGTCACTAACCCCCATCTCCTCCCCATGGGAAAGGGCTTTCTGGTCAGCAGCCTTTCCCTGCTGAGGCCACTGTGCCAATTCTCCCTGTCTCTCATACAACTTCCTCTGATCAGGGAGGCTGGATTTCTAAGTTGAGTTCTAGCCCTGGAACTCCTGCAACGCATACGTAACTCCTCATAGGCAAGCACGCTTGGGAGGAGGCAGCAGATACACAGCTTGGATGAGCAAACCTGTGTACTTCAGAGGTTGGCACAGGACTGATGAGTTTTGGGTGGGAAAAGGAAAGGTCCAGAGTATGAGATGCTCTCAGGATTGGGTGGAGGCCAGAAGGAATGTTTGTGAAGCAAGAGGTACACCAAGATCTACATTTCCCTCCCAGTTTCATCTGAGATGACAGGCTCTCAGCTCTGCATCCCATTTTCTTTTGTTTTTTTTTTTAAAGATTTTATTTATTTGACAGAGAGAGACACGGTGAGAGAGGGAACACAAGCAGGGGGGGGTGGGAGAGGGAGAAGCAGGCCTCCCACTGAGCAGGGAGCCCGATGGGGGGCTCGATCCCAGGACCCTGGAACCACGACCTGAGCCGAAGGCAGACGCTTAACCACTGAGCCACTCAGGTGCCCCTCTGCATCCCATTTTCCTTTTTTTTTTTTTTTAAGAGTTTATTTATTTATTCATAAGAGACAGAGAGAGAGAGAGGCAGAGGGAGAAGCAGGCTCCCAAGGAGCAGGGAGCCCGATGCGGGACTCAATCCCAGGACCTTGGGATCATGACCTGAGCCGAAGGCAGACGCTTAACCATCTGAGCCACCTAGGCACCCTGCATCCCATTTTCAAAGCTCAGGTTTCTGGGTCTAGAGTAAGAAGACCAAGGGTAGCCTGGCCCTAGCCAACTGGCGAGGAGTGATATGGCATCCAGGAATAGCAAGGGGGTCTTGGGGAGGCCCAAGTCATTCTTTTCCCAGGCCCTGCCAGGCTAGCCTCTCAGCCCTGGGCCTTTGCAAAGGTTTGTTTCCATGTTTGTCTCCCTAAATGAGAGTAACCAATGGTCCAAAGTGAATGAAACAATAATCCAGATTTGTCCAGCTTCTGCTTCATGCCAAGGAATGGGGTCCCAGGGTGGGGAGGTAGGCACAGGGGCTGGAGCCTGTCACACTCAAACCTCATTTACTACTCATAACAACCCAGTGAGAACGATTATTTCCCCATTTTACAGATGAAGAAACTGACAGAGGCTTGTTTCTCAGGCCCCTGGAATCTCCTGAGGCATTGTTAGAAATGCAAATTTTTTATTCCACCCAGACCTACTCAGAATTTCCTTGAGGCAGACCTGAGTACATTTTTTTTTAAAAGATTTTATTTATTTATTTGACAGAGAGAGACACAGCGAGAGAGGGAACACAAGCAGGGGGAGTGGGAGAGGGAGAAGCAGGCTTCCCGCGGAGCAGGGAGCCTGATGTGGGGCTCGATCCCAGGACCCTGGGGTCATTATCTGAGCCAAAGGCAGATGCCTAACAACTGAGCCACCCAGGAGCCCCCTGTCTGCATTTTTTTTTAACATGGGTGACCATCAGGTGATTCTCATGCTCAGGAAAGTTCTAAATCCTTGACGGAACACTTTAGTAACCTACCCACACAGCTGGAGCAGCAGAACTGGGGTGCAAACCTGAGCCTTCTGACACTAAGTCCAGGGCTCTTTTCAGCACGATGGAGAAGCTGGATATCTGTCATCACGCTGTACCTGTCTCAGTGTCCTCCACACAGGCTCACAATAAACTTTCCTTGAGTGAGTTAGTGAGTGAATGAATCGCGGGGCCCTAGCTGCTTGCGGTGGGCTGGGGCCGGAGGAGACCCTATGCCAAAGGAGGGAGGGCTTATGCATTGCCGAGACGCCAACGTGCGCGCCCGGGACCTGTCGCTTTCAGAAAAGCCACTGGCAGAAGATCCGGACCATGGTGAATCTGCCCGTCATGAGCCCTTTCAAGAAGCGCTACGCCTGGGTGCAGTTGGCTGGGCACACGGGTGAGCACAGGGCAGGCGCCGCTGGGGTGGGCGGGTGCTCGGGGAAGGAAGGGACCAGGCAGCGCTAACTGGTGCCAGTCCGCAGGGAGTTTCAAGGCGGCTGGCACCAGCGGGCTGATCCTGAAGCGCAGCTCGGAGCCGGAGCGCTACTGCCTGGCGCGGCTCATGGCGGACGCGCTGCGCGGCTGCGTGCCCGCCTTCCACGGCGTGGTGGAGCGCGATGGCGAGAGCTACTTGCAGTTGCAGGACCTGCTCGACGGCTTCGATGGGCCCTGCGTCCTAGACTGCAAGATGGGCGTCAGGTACACGTGCCCTGCCCGTCCGGGCGGGGGCACAGGGCGGGGATGAGCGCTCTCCCGGGTGCCTAAAGCCGCGCGTGACCGGGTCCGGGCGTGCGCTCTCTTACGCCCCCACCGCTGCCTGCGCGTCCGCAGGACTTACCTGGAGGAGGAGCTGACCAAAGCCCGCGAGCGGCCCAAGCTGCGGAAGGACATGTACAAGAAGATGCTGGCGGTAGACCCTGCGGCGCCTACCGAGGAGGAGCACGCGCAGCGCGCCGTCACCAAGCCGCGCTACATGCAGTGGCGAGAAGGCATCAGCTCCAGCACCACGCTCGGCTTCCGCATCGAAGGCATCAAGGTGGGCCAGGCCCGCTAAGCTTTGCAGCGCCCTGGCCCTCCCTCTGCCCTAACCCCACTGCGCGGTGTCTGCCTTCCTTGTTGACCCCCACCACGAGGCACCCTCCGGCGGCCTTCCCGCCGTCCCTGGCAGCCAACGTCCTGGAAGGCACCGCTACTCTAGCCTGATCCTCTCCCCTCGAGCAGTGGAGAGACACGGCGACCCTGACACTTCCTGTCCCACTTCCTTCAGAAAGCTGACGGCTCCTGCAGCACCGACTTTAAGACCACGCGAAGCCGGGAGCAGGTGATTCGCGTCTTCAAGGAGTTTGTGCAAGGGGATGCGGAAGTGCTGGTGAGCGCCGGATCCTAGAACCCTGAGGGGTTGGGGAACCTGAAACCGAGGGATGCCCCTAGGTCGTCCGGCCTGGTGCCCTCGCCTGTGACCCCCATCGTAGCATGTAGGCACCTGGGGGCCTGTGTCTTCCTCCCCACGGTATCTGCCAAGCCAAGCATGCATCATGGCCTCTGATATTAGCAGAGGCTCAATTAGTATTTGGTTAATCTGCCCTCCTATCCTATCCTGCCCTCTCCAGAGGAGGTATCTGAACCGCCTGCAGCAGATCCGGGACACGCTGGAGGTCTCTGAGTTCTTTAGGAGGCACGAGGTAAGAGGGGGTAGGCTCACGTGCCAGGACTGTGGTCTGTGAGGGCTACAGCAGGAATAGGATGGGGGGCTTCTCCAGGAAAGGGCTGCGGCCTGACCGTGTGGGGCTCGGCAGGTGATTGGCAGCTCGCTACTCTTCGTGCACGATCACTGCCATCGCGCGGGTGTGTGGCTCATCGACTTCGGCAAGACCACGCCCCTCCCCGACGGCCAGACCCTGGACCACCGGCGGCCCTGGGAGGAGGGCAACCGCGAGGACGGCTATTTGCTGGGGCTGGACAATCTCATTAGCATCCTGGCCAGCCTGGCAGAGAGATGAGGCTGGGCCCCAGTTCTAACAGATGGATCTGCGGCTGCGTCCCCGCCATGCATGCCGGAGAGAGACTGAAACCCCGCGCTGCGGGGCGGTTCACACGGTTCTGCAGGGCCAGGTGCCAACCACTATGGGACGCACTGCACGCGCTGGGGGCTGTCCCCCATACAAGACCCAGAGTTCCCAGAACCGATGGCACTAATTAACAGAAGGGGGTGGGGGAGGGGTGGCTGGGACAATGGGCTCCTTCCTCAGCCCAGCTCTTCTGAGGGGGCTGCATATCTCTCTCGAGAGGCCAGATAATGAATTTTATTTTGCAGGCACTAGATCTATTGGTCTAACTTCCCACACTACAATGGACAGCCTTTCCCAATAAAACTCAAAAACACCAGCTTTGGTGACTCAGGCCTCGTCCCCTCCCTCCTCTGGTCCCTTTCTCACTTCCCTGGCATCCCTCATGTCCACTCAGATCACTGGAGGGTATGAGAAGAGCTCTTTATTAGAGGCATCTGTAGGACTGGGGACTGCCCAGATGAAGGACACTCATGGGGGAAGGGTAATCCAGAGAAGGCTTCCTGCAGGAGGCAATTTCAACCTCTCGTCCCAAAGACAAAAGGCTGGGAGAGGCCAGGCTCTTCACCAGAAAGCCTGAGCTGGTTTCCAGGATGGAGGGTCCAGTGGTGCCAGGCCACCCCTGAGACAGGCGCAGACATGCAGCACAGACTGCAGGGGACAGAGGCTCCTGGAATAACAAGCTCCCTAGAAGCCTGGGGAGGAGTGCAGGGAGGAACCACTGCGACTGTCAGTGCCTGAGTCCTCACCTTCAGTGCCCCTTGGGGCCCAAGAGCCGTAGGGGGGATTCCTTTGGATGCCTTTGGAATCCCCCCTGAGGTTGGAAGTACTTGGATTTGGGGGTCTTGAGGCTAGAGGGCAGCCACGGGCCAAGGATGCTCCCTCCCCAGCTCTTTAAGCTCTCCAGATTCAGTTCCTGGGCCTCTGGGGATCTTAGGCCCTCCAAAGGCCTGCTCCCCAGCCCAGAAGTCCCTTCCTGCTCTAGGGTGGGCCCCAGCTCCATTGGCAGGGGTGAATTCACATCAGCGTCCTGTAATGCGGGGGGCAGGAGAGCCACAGCATTGTTCCACGGCTGCCCTCCTGACCCTCAAGATCAAGATGGTCAAGGCAAGAGAGGGGGCACACCTGAATTCAGTATCGAAGATGCTCCAAGATGGCAGCAAAACTGGGGCAGAGTTCAGGCGGATGCTGCCAACACTGGGTCATGATATGGTACCTGGGGAGAGGCAGGAGTTCGTCCCACCCATAGCTGTGAAGGACCTTCTTCCCTGGACAACACTCCATACTCACACAGGCCCTGGACAGCCCCTGGGAGGACCCATCCATCTCCCTCCACGACGAAGTACAGCACGTCCTGGTTGGTGCCCCCAGGGTAGGGCATGTATCCTAATGAGAAGATCTCCCAGAGCAGCACCCCAAAAGACCTGCATCACGGGTGGGGGAAACTGAATGAAGCTTATCAGGCACGGCCTCCCTTTTGCCTCACATGAGGTGGCCCAAGGCCGGGGGGGGGGGGTATGTGTGTTATCACCAGGAGTCTGTCTTGAATGTGAAGATGCCCTCCAAGAAGGCCTCTGGGGGCATCCACTTGACCAGCAGCAGAGCCCGGCCCCCTGGCGGTAACAGCTGGCTCTATAGGAGGGAGGAGGGGCGTGATGAGTTAGTTGCTCAAGCGCCACCAGAGTGCTGGTAAACTCCCCTGGAGCGGTAGCCTCCCCACCTCCCCAGACCCCACACCTATAGATATCTCTGGCCATCCCAAAGTCCCCAATCTTGGCCACTCAGCTGGGCCCAGTACAGCTCAGCAGGCAGTTCCTGGCAGCAATGTCCCTGCAGGCAAAAAATCCCCACCAGAACTCAGAAGCTCTGGCTCTGATCCGTTTCCATAAAAGTTATCGAAGAGCTGTTCCTTGGGGAGAGAGTTGGGCTGCTCCCCCACCCCCTCCGAGCCAGGATCACTCCCAACCTGTGGATGAAGTGATTTTCCTCCAGGTAGTGGCAGCCCTGGGCTATGTCTTGGGCCAGCTGGAGCAGGTCCCGCATGGCCAGAAGTGATGGCTGGCCCTGGGTAGGGCAGAGGGTACATTAGTCCATGCTTGTTTTGGGACACATGGACAGGGTCTTTATGTTTTTACTTTTATTTTTTAAGAGATTTTATTTATTTGAGAGAAAGAGAGCACAGGCAGGGGAGGGCGGGGTGGTGGGCAGAGGGAGAAGCGGACTCACTGCTGAGCAGGGAGCCCAATGCAGGGCTCCATCCCAGGATCCTGGGATCATGACCCAAGCCCAGGGCAGACGTTTAACCAACTGAGCCACCCAGGTGCCCCGGACAGGGTCCTTAGATGGGCTCAGAGGGCTGGGAGAAGGGTCTTACCAAGCGTGGCTGGCTGTTCCTCAGGAAACTCTTCATGTCCTCTGCAGACATCAACTCGAGCAGAATTAGGTGAGGGACAGTCCAGAGGCTGAGCCCCACACAGTGCACAATGTTCTGATGGCTGAACTTGCTTAGTGGGAGGTGCACATACCCCAGTCGCCAGCAGGGAGGGAAACCAAGCTCGAGGTTCCACAAAACTGGAGACAGGCTCTGTTTCCCTAGGCCTGCTACCTCTCAGCCCCAGGGTGAAGAGAAACCATCCAGGCAGGCAATTCTGCTTTCACCTTCCACCCCTGCCCCTAGCCCCAGGTGCACCTGATGATGAGTGCCTCCATGAGGAAATCCAGCTCATCCAGAGGAGAGCAGTTCTGGCAGGGTCTGGGGAGGGAGAGGGCTCCTGAGCTCCCCCAAACACTTCAGGAGAGTGGGTTGACTCTAGCTCCAGCAACTGTTCCAGAAGTTCCACCCCTCTCACTTTGACAGCCACCTGCAGGGGGCCGGGGTCCCCAGGAAGGCCATTTACCAGTCCCTCATAGACTTCTCCAAAGGCACCATGGCACAGGGCTCTGCAGGAAGACAGGCTGGAAGGGAATGGGTGGCTGGACCTGGGGAAGGGTCCTAGAGGGTCTAGTGCCTCCTTTTTACCTCCTTGCCATCCCCTATATGCCCAGGCGGCCCTATCTGAGGACTCAGGTCTTCCTGCATCATAGCATCTCCCCAAGTACAAGCCCTACAGAGGCAATGTTGACAGGCACAGAATCAGGGCAGAAGAGAGAGGAGGTATGGGCTCAGGGTGGGGGCGGGAGTCTGTGACGAGGTTTTCCTTACGTCCTTGCAGACACCCTGGGTAGAGGCAACCCTTGCTCCAAAGGAATCATAGGGTCCCCACCATCCTAGAATTGGGGATGACGGCTGACCTTGGACAAGTTACTCTGCCTTTTGGAACTTCTCTGACCTCTATCTCCTCCACACAGAGGCTTGGGGCCAGATGCTCTCTGTGAACCATAATTCACCACAGCAGGGCACGGGATGGGAGTGAGAGGAATTCAGAGTGCATAGGTTCTCAGCGGAGGGGGAGAACTTACTTAAGCAGGGTGACATTGGCTGGGGAAACTTCTGTAAGCCCTGGGGGCAGAGATCAGTGCCAGGCCCAGCCAAACCCCACCTGGCAGTAGTAAGGGTTGAGGGCTGTCTTGATGGTGGAGGTTCGAAGATTGCTCAGCTCAAGCTCAGGGCCTGGCAGCCTTGTCCCCCACAGGCCCTGCCACTTCTTATGGTTCACTGAGGAAGAAGGGCAAACTCTCTACGTGCCCATCTGGCCCACCCTGCTTTGCCACCCCTCCGCCCAGGACATCTCTCCAGATACCCATTAAGGCAAACGTCTTCCCTGGGCCTCCACAGTTGCTTCTACTCTTAGAATCCCAGAGGAGCCCATCACTGCTCTGCTGGAAGCAGAGGTCTTGAAATCAGCCACGTCTGTCCCTGGGACCCCACACACAGCTCAGTGAAGAGGTGGGCAGCCTTGAATCAGCCATGCCTGCTGGATGTTCCTTACCCAGAATCAGGACCCCACACACCATAAGGAGACTCAGTGTAGAGGTCACACGACAGTCACCAACAGAACCAGAGGGGCCTGGTGGGTGGGCAAATCTAGGGAGACATAGAGACACCTCCAGTGGGAAGCTCCTCTCTGTCCCCCTCCTCAAATTTTACCCATGCCTCAAGACTCAGCCCAAGTACTAACTTCTCCCTGATACTTGTCCTAGATAAAAGCAACCTTTCCCTCCTGAGAACCCCTAAAACACTTTAAGCCTCCCATGGCAATTGTCACTTTAATAGATATCTATATCTAAATCTAGATACATATCTGGGTGCCTGGGTGGCTCAGCTGGTTAAGCATCTGCCTTCGGCTCAGGTCATGATCCCAGGGTCCTGGGATAGAGTCCCACATCGGGCTCCCTACTCAGCGGGGAGTCTGCTTGTCCCTCTCCCTTTGCCCCTTGCCCCTGCTCATGCTCTCTCTCACGCGTTCTCTCCCTCTCAAATAAATAGATAAAATCTTTAAAAAAATAAATCTAGATACATATCTAGATAGATAAATAGGTAGATAGATAGATCACCCTTTCTATACTAGACCACTAGTCTACATGCTCCTTGAAGGCAGAGCATACACTGATGCATATCCAATCTCCTGCCCAACACCCGGAATGGTGCCTGGCACACCACCAGTCATCTTTCCCAGTACCTCCTGCTCCTCCCAGCCCATGGCCCCAGGAGTCCAGACCTTGGACAAAGGCAGGACTTACCCACGCAAGTGATGTTATCTGCAGCTGGCTCCATGCCCTCTGGGGCATTTGGCTAACCAGAGCTCTGCCTGACATTGGCAGTCTTTCCAAAGGCAATGACTACAGTTGAGGTGCAGTCGGATCTCCACTTCTCCATGGCTCTCCATGACTATGAGTAAAAGAATGGATATCGCAGGGTGAGGGTGGGGGACAGACATACTTTTCCAGCTACGTGGTTAATTCTAGCCCTGGACTTTGGAACAATGAGCAGTACCAGGCATTTGGCGGTGGGCGGGAGGGCCTGGAGGACTTCTGTCAAGCCTGTATACTTCCTCTTCTGGGATCCTTGAGCTCGCAGATTGAGCTGAGAATTCATAGTAGGAGACGTGTGACAAGTGCCCCAGAATGCCCCATACCGACATCACAACTGACAGCCCAGTTCTTGAGTATTCCTGTGCCATGCAAGAACCAGATAGTTCACAGCACAGAGTTGGTAGCTCAAATGGGAGTGGGCTCAGGGATTGAGGAATAAGGCTAGGCCAGGCTGAGAGATGGGGTGGGGGTAGGGGCCAATACCTGCCAGAGGTTGCAGGTAGGGCTCACCACTAGGGTGTATGAAGGATACCTCATCTTCCCCGTCAACTCAGAGGATATCATTCTCTGAGGCATCACCCCCTGGAAATTGAAAGTGATAGAGGGTTTGGCTACAAAATGGGGGGAGGAAGGGGCACACAAATGGGAAGCTGGCTTATCAATAGTGGGGAAGCTGTTCTCTCCCAGTGCAAATCCCAGAGTCACCCTCCCTACACTAGCATTACAATACAGGTGCTGCCAGCTCATAAGTGGGAGCCGGGAGCCATATGGGTGGGGTGGGAGTCATCAGCTGGAGCCTGAAGGCCTGGCTCAGGCTGGCCGGGACAACCTCCTTGTCTGCCTGAAATCCTCTGACTTCATGTCCTCAGCTATAAAATGGGAGAGGCCCAATCCACATGTTGCATTTTTGTGAGAATGGAGAAGATGTGTATAAAGTACTTATGAACAGGATAGCTCAGACAGACCCAAAGGCTCTGTCTCTTTACACCAGTGATTTCCAAACTCTGGAGTGTATTAAAATCACCCAGAGGATTGATCAAAACACAGATGGCTAGGAGACTTCCCTAGAGTTTCTGATTCAGTAGGTTGGAGAGGGGCTGGGAATTTGCATTTCTAACAACTTCTCAGGTGGTGCTAATGCTATGGTTCAGAAACCACACTTGGAGAACTACTAATTTAAATTATCCCTGCCTGGGGCCCCTGATTGGCTCAGTCAGTTGGGTGTCAGACTCTTGATCTCGGCTCAGGTCATGATCTCAGGGTCCTGGGATGGAGACCCAGGTGGAGCCTGTAGGTGAGCCTCACCAAACACTCTGCGCTGGGCATGGAGCCTGCTTAAGATTTTCTCTCTCTCTGAGAATATATATATAAAATAATGATAATAAATTATCCCGGCCTTTCTGCCTCTCTGCTCAGTTTGCTAACTCAGCCAGCTCTAAGTTCCTGGGACTGCTGTAAAACAAGGAGACCTGTTGTGACTTAAAAACAAACAAACAAACAAAAAAAGGTCCTGGATTTAAAGAAAATCTAGGGAATTCTGTCTGCTTGTGTGATTTGCAACTTACTTGATCTCTTTTTTTTTTTAAGATTTTATTTATTTATTTGACAGAGACACAGTGAGAGAGGGAACACAAGCAGGGGAAGTGGGAGAGGGAGAAGCAGGCTTCCCGCCGAGCAGGGAGCCCGATGCGGGGCTGGATCCCAGGATCCCGTGATCATGACCTGAGCTGAAGGCAGATGCTTAAAGACTGAGCCACCCAGGCGCCCCAGATTTATGAGAGACAGCAAGAGAGAGAGCTTGCGCACGCGTGGGGGAGGGACAAAAGGAGAGAGAGAATCTTAAGCAGACTCCACACTGAGCGTGGAACCCTAGGCGGTGCTCCGTCTTCTGATCCTGAGATCAGGACCTGAGCTGAAACCGAGTCAGACTCTTAACCGACTGAGCCACCCAGGTGTCCCTACTTAATCTCTTTTCTAAGAGCTCTTACTCTACTTGCTCTGGGGCCCGGAGGGGGTGCTCAACCCCTTCCCCATCTATCCTCCAGAGGGCCTGTTGTAAGGTTCCAACGCCACTTCACCCTGGGAGCTGCCGCGCTGCCCTCCTCGAGAGTGCCCCTTCCCCAGTAGCCGCTCCGCCTCCACCCGCAGTACAGGCCCCGCCGCCGCCCCCGACGCCGCCGGCTGCGGCCCAGCCGAGCGTAGCTCAGGCCTCTGCGCAGCCCCGGCCGCCCTCCGCCCCCTCCCGTAGGGAGCGGCCCGCCCGCGGAGAGGGGGCCCGCGACGTCCAGCCGCCTCCCCACCTGCGGGGCGACAGCCGGATGACTGTCAGCGGGGATGGGGAGCACGCCCGCCTCTCCCCGCCGCCCCGCGCCCTCACCTGCCGCGCCGCCTCTCCCGCGGCTCCCGGCCGCCGCCGAGCGGTTCTCCAGTTTCTCAGGGGCGGCCTGAAGCCGGCCTCGGTCCCGCCGCCTCAGTAGGCCCGCCCGCCTCCTCCGGCCGCCACCCGCCGTGGCTCCAGCTCGCCGGCGCGCAGCTCCGGGGCCAGCGGCGTGCCGTCTGGCCGTCGAGTGAGGACCGGGCACCAGGCACTGGAGTAAGGGGCCGGGCCGGGCCCAGGGACTGGAGACCCCAAGGCCCGTACGAAGAGCTTGTGTGTGCGCGCCCGCAGCAAGACGTTTGGGACCCCAACGCGAACTGCTGGGGGCGGGAGCCGACCGCGCCGAGGCAAGCACGTGCCGGAAAGACATAGGTGGCGCCCCCGCCGCCTCCCGCCCCGCGACCCCGAGACCCCTGCGGCCCCCTCCGTCGCCGCGTCCTCCGCAGCGGCCCGAGACTCTCCGAGGCAGACGAGCTGGCTCTCCGGGCTCGCCTGCGGGCGGCGGGCGCCAGATCCGGCGGGGCCCGGATCGCTCCCCTCGCAGCGCCGCCGTCTCGTCCCGGAGGAGCGCCCCTCGCTCCGCTCGGCCCTAGCCCTGAGGAGCTCGAGCCGCCCCTTCCCGCCGCCTCCGCTTACTCCGGGACAGGCGTCCTCCCCCTGCTGCCCCACTAGGATGTGAAGCGGCTCCCCGCGACCAAGGGAGAAGACCGCGGAGACGAAGACGCCGTGCGCCCGCGACAGGTGGTTCTTGGCACCTTTGCCCCCCGCAGCTCCGTAAGCTGAGATCCTGCAGGAAGAGGACGCTGAGTCGCTGGCCCTCGCTCTTCGGTCCTCGGGCTGCCCGCCTGCGGCAGAGGTTAGTGACAAAAGCCGCTCCAGAATTTGTTATCTGAGGGACTTAAGAGGCTGTCGATTTAGGAAAGATGGGAAGACTAGGTCCGCACACCAGAAAATTCGATTTTACACTTATTTTAGGAGGCTTAATGGGGGGGAGGGGCTCAAGCCACCGCTTGGCGCCACCGCTGGTTAAGGGCTCTCCATTTGCAGGGAACAGGCTCCTAGGTATTGGATAATTCAGTGGCGACCATTGCCACCTTCCCTGGTTCCGCTGGAAGAAGGGACAAAGTTGCTAGGGCCACACAGGGTTGTGGAATACCCTACGACAACGTAGTGTGCCCGAGGCCTTGGATCCCCTGACTTTAGAACCTCAGACACATGGGTCACCACCCACCTCTCCCTGCTTCACACTTACAGATACTTGCTGGTGGCTGGAGCCTGACACAGCTGCATGCCTTTCAGAGGCTCAGAGGCCCCCACTGTCACCACCACGCTGCTGCCGGTGTGTGCCTTGTTACACTGTGTTTATGTGGGCCCTTGCCGGCTGCTGGCCCCACAGGAGAACAGCCAAGGCCCTTCAGTGCCTTGGAGCAGGGAGGGAGGAAAGGGTCATAGAGCATCTGCCCTGGCCTGGTAAGGTGTGCAGAGAAGGGAGGAAGAGCCTGGAGCTGACCTGGGGGAATTAGGGGAGAAGCTGGCTCTAAGCCACTAAATGGGCCAGTGACGTTCACATCTTGGGGGCTAGGAGCTAGCAGCGACGGGGTGAGGATGGCAGAAAATGTGCCTGGGACCCCAAGCTGGAGTGGAGAATGGCTCCTGAAAGGTGACAACAAGACAGCGGGTTTGGGAGAGGTGGCAGGAGGTTAATGGGGGACGAGATAAAGAGATAACCTCTCAACAGCTGGCCCTTGCCCCTTGCGGTCGTGGTCCTAACCCCACCTAGCCCCACCTAACCCCACCAGCACCCGGAAGCCAGCCCTGACCGACTCCAGTCACTGAAGCCCCTCGGGGTGCCCGCTGATACCTCTGCAAGTTTCTCCCCTGGGGAGTCCTTCCCAGTGAATGACCTGGGGGCTGCACTGAATTCGGTCCTGCAGGCCCCCCATCCTTTCCTCGACCTAGCTAGGTAGTGTCACCCCCAGCGGTGCTGAGACCCCAGAGCCTGTCCCTCCTTCCCAAGCTGCGTGGTGGGGTACCTTGAATTCAGGCCCGCACTGTGCTTCTGGGCCCACTCACCAGGAACACTGACCTGGAAGCATTGGCCTTGAGGGTTCCAGGCCTCTGGGGGGGCCACTAGGACCCAGTCTGTCTCAACTGCTGTTCCCGAGCCTAGGAAGATGCCTCTAGCCAGATGGTTCCTTGACTGAGGTACTCGCCCATTGCTCTAAGCCACAGCAGCAGCCAGCCTGAGCAGTCCCTGGCTTGTTCAGCCTGCCACAGCTAGGGCTGTGGCCTCAGACCTTGTCACCTTGGCCGGCCTGCCCCTTATAGCAGAGTCCAACTGCTTGCTAGACACTGCCGGTCCTAAAGCCAGCCTGGCCACTCCCACCTCAGACCCCAGGATGCTGAAGGAGGGAGGGGTGGGGCATGTGGGCAGCAAGGTCCCCAAGCTTCCTGGAAGATCTTTGCGAGCACCCCTCCAAGGGCTGTCTGGATCCCAAGGTAGGGGAGAAAGTGCCCCCCGCTTTGAGGCAGGAGTGTGGAAAAAGTGGCAAGCCACACCCCAGACACCCTGCCCAGGCTTCTAGGTCTTTCTAGCTCTCTCACATCAGGAGCAGTGGGGTGAGTGCTTCATTGGTGGTAGGATGTGGGTGTATGTAATAACATATGGGAAGTGCTCTTTTTTTAAAAAAAAGATCTTATTTATTTATTTAGAGAGAGAGAACACAAGCCGGGAAGAGGGGCAGAGGGAGAGGGAGAAGTAGACTCCCTGCTGAGCAAGGAGCCCAAGAGAGCTGCAGGGCTCAATCCCAGGACCCTGGGATCATGACCTGAGCCGAACACAGGCACTTAACCAACTGAGCCACTGAGGCGCCCCTCCAAAACACTAATTTTAAAGGCTAAGGCCTATGTTTAATATAAAGCTCTGGAAAAAAAGAAGTGATAGTAGTTAGCGACTTGGTTGTCTCTGAGAATATAGTGCTAAATAAAGATACTACAGTGATTTTGTAAACACTCTAGGACCCATGCTCTATTGAACTCTGGAGGTATCCCACTGTGAGGTCACAGAATTTACTTGGTAAGGTTCCACTAAGCCAGTGGTTCTCAAAGTGTTTGGGCTTGGATAGCGGCATCAGCACCCCCTGAAAATCTGTTAGAGATGCAAATTCTTGGGTTTCACCCTAGATCCCCTGAATCAGAAACACTGGTGAAGGGCCTAGCAGTTTGTTTTAACACACTCTGCAGATGATTTCGTGCAGATTTCTGTCACGAGTTTGGGGAGTATGCTGTTTGCAGATGCAGTGGTTGCTTATAAAACCTACTGTGTAATTCGGTGTCCAGCGGCTCTGTTTATGGGAAGTGGATTCTCTCTACCTACTGACAGGGCACACTGCACTCACTCTGATGACCTGTGAACACAGCGAATCCCACACAGAAAATGACACTGTAAGAAAGCTTAAGTGTTAGAATTTAAAGATTTTTATTTATTTGACAGAGAGAGACACAGCGAGAGAGGGAACACAAGCAGGGGGAGTGGAGAGGGAGAAGCAGCCCTCCTGCCGAGCGGGGAGCCCGATGCGGGGCTCGATCCCAGGACCCTGGGATCATGACCTGAGCTGAAGGCAGACGCCCAACGACTGAGCCACCCAGGCGCCCCAAGTGTTAGAATTTAAACAAAGAACTGAAAAACTCTACCAAAAGAGATGAACCAATGAACCGGAGTTCATGGTTTGATCCACTCCTTCCCAGCCCTTATCTACCACCACTAAAGTCCACAATGGAGGGAGAGTTGTAGGACAGCACTATAGACTGAATGTTTGTGTCCACTCCCCCCTCCCACCCCTGCCAGTTCATATGTTGAACTCTAATACCCAATGTGAGGGTATTTGGAGGCAAGGCTTCTGGAAAGTGATTAGGTCATGAAGGCTCCACCCTCATGGGTGGAATGGGGGTTAGTGTCTTTATAAAGAAGACCCAGAGGGCTCCCATGTCCCTTCCACCATGTGAGGGCTGTCCACAAACCAGGAAGTGGGTCCTCACTGGAGACCAACTGTGTCAGCACCTTGATCTTGGACTTCCCAGCCTCCAGAATTGTTAGAAATAAATTTCTGTTGTTTATAAGCCACTCAGTCTATGGTATCCTGTTACAGCAGCCCAAACAGATTAAGACAGACAGGGGCGCCTGGGTGGCTCAGTCGTTAAGCTTCTGCCTTCCGCTCAGGTCATGATTCCAGGTCCTGGGATCGAGCCCCGCATCAGGCTCCCTGCTCGGCGGGAAGCCTGCTTCTCCCTCTCCCACTCCCCCTGCTTGTGTTCCCTCTCTCACTATCTCTCTGTCAAGTAAATAAATAAAATCTTAAAAAAAAAAAAAAGTTAAAAAAAAAGATTAAGACAGACAGCTACTGCACAGTTTGGCTTTTGGTTTCTTCATATCTCAGGATAGCAGTTGATGGACCGTAAGGAGACAAGACGCTGACCTCACTAAGGATACTTAAACTCCAAGTGGACTGCTGAGAGTCCTTTAAGAAGGACCCCTTCCCAAGAGCATTACCCTGGCCTGGCTCTACTCCAGAACTGGGACCCACATTTTCGTTGTCCCAGGTGTGGACTTAGTTTTTTGTTTTGTTTTTTTTAATGTTTTATTTATTTATTCATGAGAGTCAGAGAGAGAGAGAGAGAGGCAGAGGCAGAGGGAGAAGCAGGCTCCCCGCCTAGCAGGGAGCCCAATGCGGGGCTCGATCCCAGGACCCCGGGATCATGACCTGAGCCGAAGGCAGACGCTTAACCATCTGAGCCACCCAGGCGCCCGTGGACTTAGTTTTTACTTCCCCCATCTCTCACAGAAGTCCTGCTTCTCCCCTGGGATAATCCATCCCTCCATTACCAATCCTGAAGTACCATGTCTGAAATCAGTCCAAATCAGATTCCTAGGAGATAAAAAAATTGTTTATTTCAGTACACATCTATAGCATTCATATATCTTGGTCTGGGGCAGGGGAAGGAGAGATGTCCATATTTTGTCTTGGCCCCAAAAGAGGAGTAAGTTAAATTACCCTTCACTCCCAGTACAGACTCTCAGAAACTGAGCTTCAGACATCAGGACATAATGGTAGGGCTCACCCTGCTCCAGAAAAGCTCAAACGGCCTGTTCCCAGGAAGGCAAGCCTTCTGCTCCTGTCTCCTGTGCACCCTTAGTACACAAAATCCTTTTGTCTGGCCAGGCACGTGCTGGTGAACCCCAGCAGAATGGATCCATGTCTTCATCTGTAGCAACTCTACTAGGCCTCTGACACCCCATTCTGGAGCATCCCTGAGGTCACGCTCTGGAGGTACTGCTGACGCAGAGGGGGCAACTGGGGATATAGCTCAAAGCCTTCTGGGAGGGCAGAATTAGGGAGCTTATAGTGGAGAAGGTGCTGCCGGAGACCCTGCAAAAAGGGAAGAAACTTTATGAAGTAGGTACTGAGATCCTGTTGAGATCTCTGCCCCCCAACACCTACTATTTTACTCCCCTCTGGGATGTGCCCCATCCTACCTCATCTGCCAGCAGCCAAGTTTTCTGCAGCATGCTCCTGCGGGCAGCCTTTACCTCATCCTAGAGGCAGAACAGGGAGGGAGAGATGGCACTGGGCCAAGGGCCAAGGGCCAAGGGCTGACACCCATCACCGGCCTTATCCGACCCTCCTCTCTTGCCCAGCTGACCCAGAGGCAGCTCAGTTGCAGTCTCTCTTCTTCCCTCTGCAGATGGGGATGTAACTTACTGAGCTCTTGGGGTCCTGGGAGAAGATGAAGCTGTTGACATGGGCCACGGCCACAGCATAGAGCACAGGGCACCAACGTGGACAGAGAGCACCCGTAACCAGGGCCCGGAAGTAGAGCTGAAGGAGGGCCAGGTTATCTTCAGGAGGCTCTGTATAGCACTCCAAGGACACAGGCAACTGTGACAGGGGGAATGAGACATGCTGAGGGTGAGGGTGGGAATCGGTATCACGGGACAACAGGGTGGATGCTTGATGGTCACCTGGCCAAACCGTGAGGGCAGAGATAAGGTCCTGGACAGACATCCATTCCTGTCTATCACAAGGACTGAGGTTAAAGACTGAAGAGCTGGGAAGCAGAGGAAACTGGGAAATTGGGAAGTAGTAGTGAATTTCTACTGCCTACCACTACTTGTTTAATCTGCTTAAAATTAAAACTTTCAAAATGTCACATTCAACTGCTCAATCATATTATGAAACCTTTCAGAAGTTCATTTTCTTTGGACCAGTTAACTCTCTAAAAAAAAAATCACTTTTAATTCCATGCAGAAATGACTGAGAGGGGCACCTGGCTGGCTTAGTCGGTACAGCATGCAACTCTTGATCTCAGGGTTGTGAGTTCGAGCCCCACATTGGATGCAAAGATTACTTTAAAAAAGAAAAGAAAAAGAAAAAAGAAATGATTATGAGAAAAAGATAAAGTTTATATCCAGTGGTGTTTATCATAGTGTTACTTCAAATAGCAGAAAATTAGAAACAACTGTCATGCCCACCAAGGGGTTCTGATAAAAGGATGCACCTACACAATGGATTATAATGTAATAAAAAATGTTGATTTCTTAGAATATTTAATGATTGGGAAATGCTTATTATGTAATGTTAAATGAAAAAAACATTATGCAGGAATCCCAATTTTATAAAAATATATACGTACATATAAAGACTAAAAAAGGATAAATCAAAATCAAAAGTTACTACTGGGCCATAATGTTCTTTTTAATTCTTTTTTTTCTCTCAAAGATTTTATTTATTTATTTAAGAGAGAGAGAGAGAGCACGAGCAGTGGGAGGGGCAGAGGGAGAAGCAGACTCCCTCCTAAGCAGGGAGCCCGATGTGGGGCTTGATCCCAGGCCCCAGAGATCATGATCTGAGCTGAAGGCAGATGCTTAACCATCTGAGCCACCCAGGCACCCGTTCTTTTTAATTCTTAAAAATATTTTACATTTTCTCTTTAGTTCTTTATATAACTTATTTTATATACATGTTAAATGTATTTATTAAAACATTTAAGTTTACCAGAATAAGTTATAATGAAAATAAAAAACCAAACCTTAAAAAAAGTTAACTCTCTACAGCTTATATAAGTTTAAAACCATTTAGCCTGATTTTTGAGGCCCTCTAAGACTTTATTAGCCTTGTTTCAATAAGTTCCTAAACTGAAATCTGGCTCCTCCCTCTTCCAACCCTGTTATATTCCTTCCTGCCTCTGAGCTTTTGCTGATGGTGTTCGACTAGGGACGTTCTGTCCTTCATCCTCAACATCAAATTCTACCCAACCTTCAGTGCCCACATCAATCTCTTGCTTCTTCCCCAAAGCTTTCTCCTTAGGGGAAGCCCACTTTGATCTTTCCCTTTCCTGAATCCTGGCCTAACATCTAAAATGTGAATAATTTAAAACTATATTGGTTTTTACGTCTCTTATCTAGACTATAGCACTGAGCAATGAGCTATGGCTTGTTAATAATAACCAATACATACTGTATGCCAGATACCCTGTTAAACTCTTTTCATGAATTCTCTTAGTCTCCTCAAAATCCCCCAGAAGTAAGGTAAGGAACCTGAAGCCCACCAAAGCTCCCCACTGCTCAGGACTGTCCCCCAGGCCCAGTACAGGAAGGCCACGGCAGGCTCTGCTGGGCTGAGAAAGTACCTGGGTCAGAGGCAGGCCCAGAGCTCGCAAGGCTCCCACATGCTCCCCGAAGAGGGCGAGGCGCAGAGTGACGCTGAAACGGCGCTGCAGGGGAAGGAGAACCAGGGCTCCAAAGAGGTGGTTCCCATAAGAGACAGCCTCAAAATGCTCCAGGAAGCTGGCATAGAGGTCAGGGAAAGACGCCAGGCCAGGAAGTGGGCAATCCAGCTTGAGGTCTGGCAGGACCTTAGGCTGGCAGAGGCGGGCCAGGAGGGCGGCCACCAGATGTTGTACTGGGGTCTCCCGGAACAGTTCACTGTCCACCAGGAACACACACATGAGTCGCGCCAGGCGGGCGGCAGGAGGCATGGCCCAGAGGGCCTGGGGGCGCCAGCTCTCCAGGACTAGCAGCCACTGCAGAGCCCGCAGAGCCGTGCCCACAGTGTCAGCAGGAGGGAGCCCCGAGGGAGCGTCTGAGGCCTGGTGGTAGAGATGGATCAGTGGCAGGAAAGGCCAGTCGGTGGGCAGCAGCGGCTCCTTGGGCACGGGGAGCAGCAGGCCTGGGACTCGCTGGAGCTCCCCTCGGTACAAGGCCTGTGAGGCCAGCAGGCTGGCTCCGGCCAGTGAGCAGTGGGTCAGGTAGCAGCTGCGGATGCTGGGGAGGTCCTGGCAGGCCTGAGCCAGCAGAGCCCCTCGCCCACACCCTGAGTCCTTGCCGCTTCCTAAGGACAGCCGGTCAGAGAAGTCGGCTGCCTCCGGACCCCCTGATGCTCTTTCCCTGCAACAGAACCCAAAAGGCAAAAGTGAGCGCTTGAACCACAGCGCTCTGAACACCATGCCAGCTCTCCAGGGCTTCCCAGAGGTTCCAGGTCCAATCCTGCTCCTCCGTGTTCCCTAATCACTCTCTATCTAGTGTGTGTAGCAGTCAGGAGGGTGGGACCCACAGTCTGCTGCTTAGGGGCAGGCTGATGAGGCTTCTCTGTGCCTCAGTTTCCTCACAGTAAAATGGGGATAACAATACAATCTCACAGTACAGAGAAAAAACAACAGAAATACTTAAGAAGCGGCCAGGTACAGAGTAAGCACTCGGTCCCCGTTAGCTGTTCCGTGTGTACAGCTAATTCATACGCCACTTCTTAGCCTGACGGTCACACGAAAATCTCATAATTCTCTAGCGTGGATATCTTCATCCCCGCTTTACTGAGGAGAAATGGAAACTCTGAAATGTAAAGCACGATTCATGGAAGAAAGCGGATTAAGCCCAGGTCTCCCAGCTCCAAGTTCAGGGCTGCTCCATCAACAGCCACAGCAGCCTCTCAAAGGGCTGAGTTGATGTCACCAACCCCGGACTCACGGGAGGAACTCCAGACGGAATACACAGCTCAGCAGTAGCTCATGGGCAAGGTGCTCACTTCCAGGAAGCAGTCGGCCCAGCAGGGCCAAGACCATACTATGATGGAGGGCAGCGTTGATGGCCAGATCTGGCTGGACTGTTGCCTGTGAGCAGAGAAGTGGGGGGTTAGGGGGGGCGGTGTGAGAGGGGACAGAGCAGAGAGATGGGGGGTTACGTGCAGAGAGGATAGCTGCACAGATCCTGGGCATGTCTAGAGCAAAGAAGGGTGTGCATGGACTGCCAGAAGTAGCATGGGTTCCAAAAAACTGGCGGGGGGAATGGGGGGAGAAGGACAGAGGTGGGGGGGCTGGGGTGTACCCACCGCTCTCTGGGCCAGGATGAGTGCCAGGTATTGCAGGTGGTACTCGTGGCGCAAGACCCATGCAGACAAGGGTGTGAGGGGTGGGGCGGCCACAGGAGCCAAACACTGGAGGAAGTAGTTCTGGAGTCCTGGGGCAGCCAGTACGGCAGCCAGCTGAAGAAAAGCAAGCTTGTTCAGATCTAAAGCTGACTTTGATCTTTCCTGGGGTTCCTCAGGTGGCTGCTGCCTCCCCAGAGAAAGTCACAAAAATGGGGGCTGGCAGGAGAGACCTCCCTTCCCCAAGTGGTACCTTTTGCTCTGACTCTTCCCATCTTGCCCCTCCACGCCCCCCCACCCCCGCCTGACCCCTAACCAGGCACCTAGGTCTCACCTGGTTACATAGCCCCTTGTGGATCCGGGCCAAGGTGTTGAAAAGAGAGAGAAGGGCAGTGAGGAATGGGAACGGTGAGGCTGAGCCAGCCAGACTGAGAGAGGGGTGGCCTCCTGTGCTGCCCAGTGACACGAGGCTGGGGAGAGCTTCAGGGGCCCGAACACAGAACTGCGGGTTGCAGAGAGGGGAGCAGCTCCTGGAGGCAGAATGAAGAAGCTGAGGAGGGCTCCGGCCTGATATGTGCCAGGCTGGAAAAGAGCTGCTTGGTCTGTGACCAAGGCCAGCAGGAACCTGGCTACATAGACCAGTACCCACATTCCTCAGAGCCCTCAAGTGCTGCCTGCTAGGGATTCAGGTTTCCTCTGGCTGAGAGGTTCTACTCAGGATGGATGAGGGAGCTAGACCTAGGAGTCCCAGAGGGAGAGAAACTGCCTCCTCCCTACTACCCCTACCCCCCAACCACACCCACCCTCCCACACACAGAGCACATACCCAAGAGAATCCCACAGGCTGCCCAGAGTGGGTGTGCGCAGCAGGGGTAGCAGCAGGCTCTCTGACAGGCGCTCCATATCCTGAAGCCAATCCCCTGGGCACAGGCTTGGCTGGAGGACCGAGGGGCTCACTGAGCTGACAGCCCAAGACACCCATTCTCCTAGACCCTGGGTCCCCAGGCCAAGCCTATTACTCTAAGAGCCCAAGAGTCAGTGTTTGGAGGCTTCCGCCTTCTGACCCTCTGGAGAGAGAAAAGACCCCGAGGTTGCCCCGACACCCACTGTACTCAGAGCATGAAGGCTCTGAGACAGAGCTGCTGCTTGGGGGTCTCTGGTCCCCACCAACACAGCTCCTTGGCAGCTCCAATGGATGTGAAGGGAGAAAAAGGAAGAAAGGTGGGAGGGAAAAGGCAGAGAGTAGGAAAAAGTGGAATGGGGAAGTAGGGATGGAGAAGTGGAAACAGAGAGGGAGGTAGAGGGTGGTGTGTGAAGAGGGAGGCAGGCACCCAGGGCACAGAGGAAGGCGGGCAGGCCACATTCACCTGCTGGCTCCAGGCCTGGTAGTATGCATCCAGGAAGAGCAGGCAGGCAGTAGGCACTGGGCTCAGGGCCCGCCACATCTCAGGTCTGGGCAGCAACTTCAAGGTCTGTCTTAGACAGGGCTCCACAAGAGGCTGGAGCCCGGACACCTGTGTCCAGGTGATCGAGGAAGGGGTGGCCGACACACCGGCCCCAGCAGCATCACTACAGGAGTGCCAGAAGGGGTCACAGTGAAGGTCTGGCTGCCTCAACGCCCCCACAAGCTCTACCCACCCTCTCCATCCGGAGGAGTGCTTCTGCCTGTTCCGGAGCTTAGAGCTATAACCCACCTGCTGGGCTCAGGGGCGGTGCTGCTGGTGGCCAGGGTCAGCTGGGCGAGGAGAGTGAGGAAGGAGGCTATCCGCTGCACCGACAGGGGCCGAGGGGGCTGGGTGCTGAGCTCCCCTGGCACAGCCTGCAGGGCCCGCATCAGCACTGGGTACAGCTCCCTGGGGGAGAACAGTTACTGTCTTTCAGTGTATGAAGACCCTGGACGTGGAGACAGAAGACACAAGGCAGGGCGCCGCCCCAGGGATCTGCAGGCTGGTTAAAGAAGCTCAGGAGGGAGAGGCTCCAGGGCTGGGCACTCTTAGAAGGCTTCAGAGGGAAGGAAGGCTGGGGGCTGAAGGGAAAGAGGGAGACCTTCCAGGCTTCCTCCCAACAGGGGATTTAAATCGGATTTCAGCAAGCTGCTAAGGCTGTTGTGCACAGAATGTGGTTACCTCAGCTTTGTTCTACTGTCCCCCTGGCTAGTCCTGGCCCCCAGACTTTCTTCATTCCTCCCAGAATCCCCTCCTCATTTTCAGCCTCCCTCTGAGCTGGACACCTTGGGCAAGGCTGGGTCATCAGATTAGGCCCGAGTGCAGAACTGGAGGGGTCTACAAAGGAGCCTCCTCCCATCTCTCCTCACCTGTAAAAGTCACCTCCCTGGCCATAGGAGGCAGCCACAGCCCACAGCCGGAAGGCCTCGGTGCTCAGCGTCTCGGCTTCCTCTGGGGGCAAGGCCATTTCCTGGGGAGCCTCTGCTATAAAGCGGCACAGGCGGCTCCGGAGATCAAAGCTGCTCAACTGAGGGCAAGAGGGCAGAGTCTGGACATCCCACTCCCCTGGGGGCCCAAGCGGCCTCAGGTTCTCTTACTATGGCGATGGCCTCAACTCAGCCCATTCCAGGGCCCTCTCGGGCCACGGGGTCTTAACTGTGGGCCAGGATGAAACTACCTCATCCATCTCTCCCTCCCTCCCCTCCTTCTTTTCAGCAAGCACTTGCTTGGGTGACTTGGCTATGGGTGATGGATGCCCATCTCTATGTGGCTCTTCTGGTCTGGGTCCAGGGAAGGGGGAGCCCTCCCTTCAGGTAACGAAAGCACAGTAGGCCTATAGGATACACTAGACTCCAGGTGACTAGGTTCCTGGCTGGTGGTTCCTGCTGCATTCAGAGCAACTGGATCAGAGATGAAGAGGAAGATGGCATGAGCCAGTTATCCAGAGTCCAGAGGCCATGCTTAGACCCCAACCCAGCCCGGTCGTAAGGCCCTCATCCCTTGACCTTCGTCTTGCTCACCAGCCGGGCAGCAATATTCCTACCAGCCGAGGCCAGGACACGAAGTAGTTTCATGGCAGTGGCACAGGGCATTTTGTGTAGACTGGGGGCAGGCCCCACCCCCTTGAGGGACCAGCTCGTGGGCAGGAACTCTCGAACCACGGTCTCTATTAGCCGAGGGCACTCCAGGACCTGTGGGGGACAGGAAGAAAAGGGAGGCAGGGAGGCTGAGGGTCAGGCCCAGGCTCACCTAGGCTCTTTGCCCAGTCCTTGTCTCCTTCTCTTCTCTTTCTCACCCTTGTGGCTGACTCCAGGGAATGCCGGGCCAGACGGATGAGCACAGCCAGGATGTCAAGGACTACAGAAGGTGCTGGGCAGGTCACCTCTAGCACGTAGCGCAGCCGAGGCAGCAGGTTGGTAGCCAGAAGCCCCTGGTGATGAGAGAGAGAAACCCAGTGCAAAACGCAGCTGGGCCCCAAGCCTTGACGACCCTTCTTGCCTAAGATGTGCTCGCCTATAGGGGCGCTGAGGTGGCGCAGTAGCTTGAGCATCTAACTCTTGATTTTGGCTCAGGTCATGATCTCAGGGTTGTGGGATCGAGCCCCACATCGGGCTCTGCCCTGGGCATGGAGCCTGCTTGGATTCTCAATCTCTCTCTCTCTGTACCACCCCCCTGCCCCCAAAAGATGTGCTTGCCCTCAAGGTCGTGGGACAGGTGCAGCTGCCCCAGCATCTTTACCTTGATGACGTCATGTCGAGCCAGGTCAGATGGAGGCTGGCTTCCTTCCTCAGGGCTCTTCCTTTTTGCTTTCTCTGCTGGATGTTCTTCATCTTCATCCTCATCATCCTCCTTGTCTTCCTGGCTGGGCATCAGAGGGAACACCAAAGCTCCATGGTACCAGGAGAAGGTGCTGTCGAGGAGCTCCTGACATAGGGAAGAGAAGGGATGGGAAAAAGAGAAAGGGGGCGCCTGAGTGGCTCAGTCGTTAAGCGTCTGCCTTCGGCTCAGGTCATGATCCCAGGGTCCTGGGATCGAGCCCCGCATCGGGTTCCCTGCTCCGCGGGAAGCCTGCTTCTCCCTCTCCCACTCCCCCTGCTTGTATTCCCTCTCTCGCGGTCTCTCTCTGTGTCAAATAAATAAATAAAATAAAATCTTAAAAAAAAAAAAAAAAAAAAAAAGAAGAGAAAGGAGTCAGGCCCGGAAAGAGGGCCTAGGAGTAGTCAGCAGAAACCTCACACCAAGAATAGAAAGGCAAGGCTGCTGGGCTTTGGGGCTCTTAGGAGAGAAGACAGTGACGCTGCCATCCCGTTCTCTGCTCTGCCTGGCAAAGCCTTGGCAGGGAGGGTGTGCCCAGCAGCAGGGGCAGGGACCCTGATGCCTCAAAGCCCCATTTCTATCCCTGCGTACCTCATCTCCAGGAGCCACCAGCAGAGCCCGAAGAGCCCGGACGGCCGCTGCGATGACCCCATCCACTCTGTCATCCAGGGAGAAGCGCAGTAGGAAGAGGAAACCAGCATCCAAAAGGAGGCGCAAGACACTGCCCACTAGCCGGTCCCCAAACTCACCAGCCTGGGCCTTGGGGACAAGGGAAAACCTTGCTGAAGATGTTGAAGTTACAAAGTCTTTGTCCTAAACCCTTCACTTGCCCACCTATGACCCTGGGTTTGTCCCATTCCCAGTCTGCCCCAGAGAGAGCTGCTGTATGGGCTCCTGGGATCGAACAGAAAGGACAGGAGGTGGGGAAGTCCAAGGCTGCGGTCGGAGGGGGTGAGGCATGGGGGCAGGCAGTCCACTCACCCTGCCGATGACCTGGGCCAACACATGCAGTGCTAATGCTCTCTGCTGGGACACCTGGCTGCGCGTCAGGTGGAAGAGCTCCTGCAGGGAGTACCCTGCTCTCTGGGGCAAGGACAAGATGTCAGAAGGAGCCAACACACAGGGCAGCACCCCCCAACTAATACACAGAAACCCCTATATTCTAGGCACTGAGTTAGCTGTCAAGGGGAAGACAAAGTTAAGTAAGTGATATCTCTCGCCCCCCCCCCTTTTTTTTAAAGATTTTATTTATTTAACAGACAGACACAGTGAGAGAGGGAACACAAGTGGCGGGGTGGGGTGGAGAGGGAGAAGCAGGCTTCCCATTGAGCAGGGAGCCCGCTGTGGGGCTCGATCCCAGAACCCTGGGATCACGACCTGAGCCGAAGGCAGACACTTAACGACTGAGCCACCCAGGTGCCCCTCTCTTGCCTCTTCTCTCCATGGATTGATCCTCAAACTGGTAAAGAAGGTAAGATTTGCACACAAGTAACCACGGCATAAAGCAGAGAGGGAGGAATTCAGTAATCCGTGTTTAACTTGTAACAAGAGAATAGGAAAGAGAGAAAAGAGGGACATGGAAAAGTGCTATGGTCTCAGCGGGTGGGTGGAGCTTCCATGGCCTGAAGAACTGAGCCTGGAGGTCCTTGAGCACACGCTGTATGTGAGGGGGTAGAGCACCACAGTGGTGTGGCAGGGGTGAGAAGGCAGAGCTATAGGGTCAGCAGGGAGAGACTGTCGAAGGACTGTCTTGCCAAGGCTAAGCAGCCACGACAATTCTGTGAGCAGAAGGGAGCCAGGAAACTTTCCAAGGCAAGGCAAGGCATGGCCTGGGCTGGGCCAGAGGGAATCAGTATGGCAGCCCCATGAACGATGGATGGGAAGACATGGCGACTGAACAAAGAGGGAGCAAGCCTCTTCTCGAAAAAATACCAGGGGAGGTGACAGACATAAAACTGGCAAGTTCAGGCAACTGACTGGAATGCGAAGGAATGAGGAGAAACATTTTGAGCCTAAGAACCTATGGACAGCAAGGCCATGAAATGGAACAGGCTACACAGAAGGTCCAAGATAACTGACCAGAGGTCCTCTTCCATATGGCTGATAAAAGCACTTGCTGAGAGCTGCCCAGTCCTCCCTGAGCCCCATGCCTCACCTCTGCCTCTTCTCCATGGTGGTGCAGGCCCAGATGGGTGGGCAGGTCCACATCAGGGGCCAGTAGCTCTCCCTGAAGATTAAATCGGGCCTGCATCCTCTAATGGGAAGAGAAAAAAGACTATAGGCTGGGGACATGGCAACTTCCCTATATGCACTCCTCGCCTTTCATCCCAGGCCTCTGGTCCTGACTCTACTCCGGAGTGGAAATGGAACTCCCTTGACCCCAGGGGCCAGGCAGGCTGATGGGGAGAGGAGGAGGAGTGCAAAGGAG
Organism: Mirounga angustirostris; assembly: GCF_029215605.1. Lineage (NCBI taxonomy): Eukaryota > Metazoa > Chordata > Mammalia > Carnivora > Phocidae > Mirounga > Mirounga angustirostris. Next base: position 61,891,893 of record NW_026991717.1, on the reverse strand, counting down.
AAATGTTCCTCAAGCTCCAGGGAAGAAAAGGGCCTGAGTTCGGGTGCAAGAGCATGGGGGAGAGAGGGGAAGGGGACGTGGAGAAGTGATGTGGTCTCAGAGCTTCCACGGCCACTCCCAGCCCGCTCTACCCCTTACAGGCCAGCTGGCCCTCCTTACCTCCTGCGTCCGCTGCCTCCGGAGTGGAGGCAGATCCTGGGTCCAGTGGAGCTTCTCCAGCTCCACGGTGTCCATGTGCACCCATTCTTTGTGGGGGGTCACAGGCAGTGCCAGAGCTAGGAAGATGGAAGCGGAATAGTATTCCCTAAGGAGCTCAGCTCACTGATCCCCTGGGGTCCCAGCCATTACCCCGCAGCTGCCACATCTCCCTCTGCCCAAGGCTCTGGCAGCCTCTGCCTTTAGCTAGACTTAAGTGGCATAGCCCAGGGGCTGGACTCCTGGGAACTGGGCGGATAGCTCAGATATGGCAGAACACACCTAGTCCTGGGCTCTAGCCCGCTGCTGACTCCAAGTACTTGCTGGGAGGGGCAAGAGAAAGAGGAGAAGGTAAAGAAGAGAAGAGAGAGGGAGCAGAGGAGGAAGGGAGGACCATATGTATCAGGGAAAACACAGTTCTCCACTGCCTAATACTGACCTTCTAAAGAAGTAGGGGAGTGGGGCAATGAAGAGCAGAGATCCTGCTTCTGAGGGGCAAGATACAGAAACACACCTCTGGAACATCCTCCTCCTTCTCCCCCGACCCCCACCTGACCTGCTCAGCTGGCCTGGAGCTCACTGAGAGGCAAGAGGATCCTGGCTTTCATAATCCAATTTCTTCTTTTGTTAATTACTAATAAAATAATCCAGGTCCTGGGAAATGAGTGCTCCCACTGACCTCTCTGCTTTAGGTCTGGCATGTTTGTTAAGACCTGCGTCAGCCTCTTCTCCCATCGCCCTGGCCCTGCCATCTCCCCTGCAACATGGATAGCAAGAGGCAGAAAACTGTGGGGTGGATAGAGCCAGAGCTGGGGCAGCTTGTGTAAAGATAGGGTGGAGATGATCTGCTGGGGGAGGGTCCAGCCGTCATGCCCTGCTGCCACTTCCCGGGAGAGAGGGACAAGGAGCAGGAACAGGACAAGAAAACAGGAAGCATATGTAGGAAGAACATACACATCAGCAAATGAAGAGTCATTTCCAGACAATAAGGAAGATTAATGTTAGATGTCCAAGGACAGAGAAGATTCTCTCTTTTTCCATCTGCCAGGCCTAGGAGAAGGGATACTTTCCTTTACTTTTATTCCCCCAAAGATGTCCCCCTTCCTCCAAACCTGGGGCTCCTGGATCCGGATCATCTTCCTGTCTGGGCTCCCTCGCAGAAGTTGGCACAATGGGTTTGTCTCCAGTGACCTCAGCAGAGTGTCCTCCTGGTCTCTGCTGCTCTGTGGCTTTCTCTGCTGCTTGCTCATGGGTGCGGTTGTGAGACCTCAAGAAGGCAACCATGTTGGGATCTAGAGGAGAGGATGGAAGGGAGAGCGGGTGGTGGCCGATCCTCGCCGGCTCCTGTAGACCTGAAACCTGCTGAATACTGCCTATCTACTGGTGCCACGGCCAGGACAAGCCCCTTCCCACCCCTGGCTGAGCCCCCTGGGCACTCCTGGGGCCTCAATGACCTACACCTGTCACTAGGGCCGGCCCACCCACCCTTCTCTCCATCCTTCACAGTCCCCTGGCCCACCCAGGTTCCTGCCCATCCCTGTGCTTGGCTTCAGGTTAGAGGCCCAAAGGAAGTGGCTGTGGAATAAATGAATGAATGCTGACTAGGGCCAAAGAGAAGGCATTTAGGGGAACAATTTCTTTCACTTTCAGCTAATTTATTACGCACAAATATTAACTAGAACCTAATATACGTATGCTCTATGAGGATGCTAGGTATAGAGTCTGGGACAAGACTGACTCGGCTCGGTGCTGCTGTGGTGGTGAATGGAAACCAGGAAGGAGGTATGGCACGGCAGAGCGGCACAGACAGAACATACAGAATGCCACAGCTATAATACGGCACACATTACCCTAGAATAGTACAGCGTACACGATAGAGTGGTTGAAAGCAGGGCCTGGCAGACCCGAGACACCTGGGTTTACATCTCATCCGTGTTCCTTACCAGCCATATGACCCGGGGGAGAGTTTCAGGTTGTGAGACTCAGGTTTTTTTCCTAAGTAAAAGAAGCTAGTACTACCTACCTTACAGGAACTGTTTGAGGACAGAATGAAATAAAGCATTCAAAGACCCAGCCAAAGGCCTGGCCCTCGAAGTAAGCCTTCAGCAGTAAGTGGCAGTCCCTTCCGAGCCAAGTCCCGGCAGGAAAGCCCGGCGTGCCGTACCGAGCTGAGCCAGCAACAGCTGCTGCTCCCGCAGGATCTCCTCAGGAGCCATGGCTTGCAGTTTTGCTATGTTCTCTTCATGGATGGTCTGGGCTTCTTGCTCAGCATCCTGGCTCCCGAGCCCCCTCCCTGTGACCAGATGGGGTCCCTGGAAGCCGCGGCTGCCCCACGGAAGCTGGCAGCCCTGCTCCCGAGGTGTGAGTGCCTCACAGGACGCAGTCCCTGGAAGAAGTGTATCATCAGTTTCATGGCCTTGCCCCAGCCGGGCCTTCTGGCCCTCGTCCCTAATCCCATTAGCTCTGGAGACAGATGGAGGCCCCAGGGATTTCCCGGGCACAGAGTTGAGACACCCCTTTTTCCCCCTGAAACACAAACACAGGTTGGATTGGGTGGAGATCTCTCCACCCATTTTGCCCCTTTCTGAGGGATGTTAGGGAAACATCCTACTTTCTGACTCCTCTCTTGAATCTCCATGTAGCTATCTGCTTCCAGAAGCCTTCCCCCTGCTCTTCTGCTAATAATTTGCATCATTAAAGGAATCTTGGTCTACATCTTTACTTTACAGTCTCTGACAAATACCTCTGTCTCCTTCCTTCCTCCTAGGATCGAATAATGGCCAGCATTCTCCCTGCACCTAAGACCCAGATGTAGACCCAAGCCACCCATACTCAATACTGTAAGTGGGCATAAGGGACAGCTATCTCTTTAGATGGCTCAAATGCCATCTAAATATGCCTTCCTATCTGATGCAGGGAAGACATATACCCCAAGGTGACTCTAAAAGGCCATGCCCAAGTCTCTTCAACCCCAGTTTACCCTCTGGTGGATCCAGGGTAGACACAACTTCTCTAACTGGTAGGACTCTGGCTTCAGATGCTCTCTTTGCTGCAATTTCTTGGGCAAAGATGCTTCTCTTACCAGACGTTGCAGACTTCCCCTATGGGGCAAAAAGAAAACTCAGGTGACTGATGCTCACTACCCCATTTTCCTCTCAACCTCTTTACACTAAGGCCACTGGAACAAAGAGATAAAAGGGACTTGCTTAATCTCCAAGGGTCACAACCCTAGTCCTCAGAAAAAGCAGGGCTCTATAGGAGAACAGGTCTTGAAGTCTGACAAATTTGGGTTGGATTTCTGGTTCTTCTATCTATTAGATGTGTGATGTTGGACAAGTTACTTATCTTTTCAGGGTCTCAGTTTCCTCATCTGAAAAATGGGGATGATACCTACCTTACACGGTTGTTAAGTAACGTGTGTAAAGTGCTTAGCATGGTGCTGCCTTAACAAGAGAATTGCTTAACATTATTCATATTATCTGCCTGAGGAAGATGCACTATGAGGCTTACCTAATGTCTCCTAAGTACCATCTAAGCACCTTGCCTACCTGTCTCTCCTGTGAGCGATGGAACACAGGAGGGAAAGCAACACCACTGGGCACAGGCAGATTCACTGCCACTGAACTTGTATCTCGTTCCTGCAGCAACAAAGCACAAAGTAGTGAAGATATTGAGATGTCCCCAGAATGGACACTATCCCACTATCCCCAATTCTGTATGACTAGAATCTCTCTAGGGAGTCCTGAACCCACGTTGCTTCTTTGGGCACAGTGATTCTAAAGCAGCCCCAAACTGACTGCAGGGGGTTAAAGTCCCACCTTTCTGGAATCAACCTCTACTCATACGGCTCACCACTCCCACCCACTATCCTTGCTGCCCCAGGATGCCTCATCCCACTCAACCAGGGTGAGACGCACAATAATCTTAGTCAAGACGGCAGTGATGTGCTGATCGTGCCTGTTCAGCCTCTCTTCAGGGTCTTCATGTTCAGGCAGGGGGCAGCCGGGGCTGGGTCTAGCTCTCTTTGGGGGAGCAGGAACCAAAGCTGGGGGCGAATCTGGGAGATCTGAGAAAGAAAAAAACCCAGATGTGAGGATACTCATTCCTTCCCAGGAAGAGACTGAGGGCAGGAGGAAACCAAAGAAAGAAAGGCAGCTGCTGTGGGGCCCTGGCTCAAACTGTGTCACCTTGGGCAAAATATTTAACCTCTGCGAACCTCAGTTTCTTCATACGTAAAATGGGGCTGCAGCAACAGAGACTATGCAGTGTCTGAAATAATGATGGGGAAAAATCCAGCCACATTAGGAAGAGGGAGAGGACCCGGAGGCCATACCCTCTCTCCTTCTCAGCCTCACACCCACAGCCACTCACTGTCCAGTGTCACCACATCCCGACGATCCTGCAGCAGAGGCTGGTCCAGGTTAGCGTTGCCACCTCCCCTATTTCCTTTCTTCACCAGTTGTACTGCTGGAGCTGCACCAGTTGCAAGAAACTGACTCTGGAAGCGCAGCAGGTCCACCTCGGACTCCCCTGGCTTTGGTCTCGACAGCATCTTGATACTCCAGCTGCCTCTCTTGTACAATTCTTTCCAGCACTGCTTTGGTGTGGGGATTCCCTCTCATTCAACCCTACAAACAATAAAGCTGATGGGCCCTCTGCAAATGAACCCTGATTCTCTTTATTGTGCATCAGAAAAGACACTTTTGGGGCACCTGGGTGGCTCAGTCGTTAAGCATCTGCCTTCAGCTCAGGTCGTCATCCCAGGGTCCTGGGATCCAGCCCTGCATCGGGCTCCCTGCCCGGTGGGAAGCCTGCTTCTCTCTCTCCCACTCCCCCTGCTTGTGTTCCCTCTTTTGCTGTCTCTCTGTCAAATAAATAAATAAAATCTTAAAAAAAATTAAAGACACTTCTTAGGTTCACATCAAGTCATTCTATTTCATTCATAACTTATTGCCATTCCCTCCCTATTTAGCCCTCCTTGATGTCATCAGCCTAATAATATTTACTGCCAACTGAAGATTGTTTACAACCTGTGGATGATAAAAAGTCTCAGGAACAACTGTAGGGAATCTAAGAAAAATAACATCAGGAGCCAGGTGGATAGGGAGTAATGATTCTGTATCAAACTGGAGAGAATATGCCTGGCCTAAAGGTGTTCAAATTATTAAAAACAAAAAACAAAAAAACCTTGGGCTTACAAAAGATCAACATATAAAAATCATCTGTATTTCTATACACCAGCAAAAAGAACAATCAGAAAATGAAATTAAGAAAACAATGTCACTTACAATCGCATCAAAAAGAGCAAAACACTTAGGATTAAATTTCACCAAAGAATGGGCGCCTGGGTGGCTCAGTTGGTTAAGCAACTGCCTTCGGTTCAGGTCATGATCCTGGAGCCCCTGGATCGAGTCCCGCATCGGGCTCCCTGCTCGGCAGGGAGTCTGCTTCTCCCTCTGACCCTCCTCCCTCTCATTCTCTCTGTCTCAAATAAATAAATAAAATCTTTAAAAAAAAAATTTTTTTTTCACCAAAGAAGTACAAGACTTGTACACTGTCTGGCCCGACAACTGCCCCTAGCGCTCTGCGGCCGCGGACATTTCTGGACCATCCGATTCAACAGAGAAATTACCGAGTCTCAGCTTATGCAGCCTGCGGATGGAGGGCCGTGGCCGGGGTCTTCACACCGAAGAGGCCGCGGCCACTCCAATGTAGAGCAAAGACACTCGGGGAGGCTCCCACAAAGAAACTGGATACCCTGTACCAGAGCCCTCCGCCGGGGAACTCCGAAGTCCGTTCCTCCAGCGTAGCCCCTTACTTACCTTATTACGGCCTGGGCGCCGCCATCTTGCCCCGCAACGGCCGCGCTTCCGCCACCACCAGATTCGAGCTTCCGCCCCGCAGCCCAGCCCCGCCTCTCCCTGGCCTGGCTCCACCCCCTCTGGGGTTTGCCGGCTTGGCGCCGGGACACACACCCCCTTTTTTAAAAAGTTTATTTATTTGGGCGCCTGGGTGGCTCAGTTGGTTGAGCGACTGCCTTCGGCTCAGGTCATGATCCTGGAGTCCCGGGATCGAGTCCCGCATCGGGCTCCCTGCTCAGCGGGGGGTCTGCTTCTCCTTCTGACCCTCCCCACTCTCATCCTCTCTCTGTCTCATTCTCTCTCTGAAATAAATAAATAAAATCTTAAAAAAAAAAAAAAAGAAAAAAGTTTATTTATTTAAGTAATTTCGACGCCCTATGTGGGGCCCAGCTCCACCCCGAGATGGAGAGTCGGGTGCTCTTCCAACTGAGCCAGCCGGGTGCCCCTGCGCTCGGAACCCTTGAGCGCGAATATACTCTGCTAGCCCTGCCCTACCCCACCACGTAAGCTCTATGCTGACACCCAAGACACTCATCCTTTGGATGTACAGCAGGCATGATGAGGCCCTTCTGCACATACGACACCCGTGACAGAGGCAAAGTGTACTTCAGACGCCCCTCTGCATTCACCAGCCCGGATAATCACATCCTAAACCCAGCACCCAAGCTTGTGGGCAGCACCCAGACACCGGCACACACCAAGGTGACCTCCCCACTGCGTTTATGGGTGAGCAAGAAGGTAAGCATGTAAAAGGAAAGGCGAGGCTTAAGGAAGAAACTGTAGGAATGGCAGTGATGAGAAGAGAGAAGAAAATAGTCTCATTGCCCACAGGGTGATCCCCTTCGTGAGCATCCCACCTTTGTTCATGTAAGTGTCTCTTCGTGGAAATCCTCCCTTTCTTCTCTCCCACCTCCTACCCCCAAAGTCTTTCTCTTCTTTTAAGGCCTAGCTAGAGTGAACTCTAAAACCTCTGCCAACCAGGCCTATTCACTGAACTTCCTTGGAATCCTCCATTGTGCCACTTGTGTGGCTTGTTGGGGATGCACTGCCAATTATCAGCTATCACCGGTCACCTTTTCACAAGCATATGTGCTGTTCTCTTGCAGAGACTGTGAGTTCCTTGGGGGCACCAGGCCTTCTTTTTGCATCAGTAGTGCTCAGCACCCAGCATATTGCCATAAATTTAGGACCTTAGCAAATCATTGCTTCACTGAAGGCCATCTTAGGGCAGCCAGTGTTAGTCCATTGGTTCTCAAACTTTAGCAGGCATCAGAATCACCTTAAGGGCTTGTTAAAACAGATTACTGGGCCTCACCCTCAAGAGTTTCTGATTCAGTAGGTCTTGGACAGGATCCAAGAATTTGCATTTCTAACAAGTTTCCAGGTATTCTACTGGATCCTTCTTTTGGTCTCAACTGCAGCCGTAAATTTCAGCTACTAGGCTTTAGCCATCCTTGGGGTCCAAAATAGTACTGGACCTGGTCAGAAGTTATGGGGAGTGAAGGAGGGGAACTGGAGCTAGAAATGCTGGAAGAATGATAGTAGAAAATCATTGTTTGTAACCACTAATGAAATAATCACTCCAGGCAATGATTGTCAATGGCTGATAAAACTATTAGGTGAAAGGTTGGTGAGGATTTTATGAATGATGGATCAGGTTGCCAATTTATGAACATCACTAAAAGTGAGACCACTGGACATAATGTGCTCCTGATTTGATGAAACTGGAAGTTACAAAACACTTCCCAAGAAACCTTCATGCCAAAAAACTGAACTTGAATCTAGTGAAGGATCTAGATCTAACTACCAGTCTACAGGAAATATGAGTGGTAGAGGAACATTTTAATAACACAAGGATAGGGCGCCTGGGTGGCTCAGTCGGTTAAGCGACTGCCTTCGGCTCAGGTCATGATCCTGGAGTCCCGGGATCGAGTCCCGCATCGGGCTCCCTGCTCGGCGGGGAGTCTGCTTCTCCCTCTGACCCTCCTCCCTCTCATGCTCTCGGTCTCTCATTCTCTCTCTCGCAAATAAATAAAATCTTTAAAAAAAAAAAAAAAAAAAAAAAAAAAAAAACACAAGGATACAATTAACCAAACCCAAATTGTGCAAAATTCTACAAATGACCCAGTTTCTTCTATAAATTTCATGTTCCAAAGAGGAGGGGGACCTTTTATAGATTTACAAATACAAAGATTACAATTAAATATATGGTCCTTGTTTGGATCTCGGTTCAAACAAGCCTAATGTAAGAAGATGTTTTTTTGAGACTGTTGGGGAAAACTAAACACAAACTGGATTTTATAATAAGGATTTTTTTAAAAAAATTATTGGTTATGGATGTGGGTTTTTTTTTTAAATAAACTTTATTTTGGAATAGTTTTAAGATTGTATTTATTTATTTTTTAAGATTTAATTTATTTATTTGTGAGAGAGAGAGCACGAGCCAGGGGGAGGGGCAGAGGGAGGGAGAGAGAGAAGCCGACTCCTCTCTGAGCAGGGAGCCCAATGCAGGCTTGATCCAGGACCCTGTGATCATGACCTGAGCCTAAGGCAGACACTTAACTGACTGAACCACCCAGGTGCACCATTTTTTTTCTTTGTAAAGTTCATTGAATTATAGAGTACAAAGCTCCTGAAAAGGGAGGGGACCTGAGAGAGTTGCCCTTGCCCCCCATTAAAAAAAAGAAAAAAAAGTTTATTTATTTGAGTAATCTCTACATCCAAAGTGAGGCTTGAACCCACAACAGGAGATCAAGAGTCACATACTCTTCCAACTGAACCAGCCAGGCACACCCCTCCCATTTTTTTAAAGTAAGCTCTATGCCTGATGTGGGGCTTGAACTCAGGACTCCGAGATCAAGAATCACATGCTCAACCTACCAAGCCAGCCAGGTGCCCCAGTTTCCCTTGTTTTTAACATTTTACATTAACATGGTATATTTGTTAGAATTAATGAACCAGTGTGCCTGGATGAGAGCCTGCTTGAGATTCTCTCTCTTTTCCTCTGCCTGTCCCATTGCTTGTGCGTGTGTGCGCGCACATGCGCGCCCCTAAAATTTGCTTTTAAAAACTTTAGGAAGAGGTGCCTGAGTGACTCAGTTGGTTAAGCATCTGCCTTCGGCTCAGGTTATGATCTAAGGGTCCTGGGATTGAGTCCCCACATCAGGCTCCCTGCTCAGCAGACTCTGCTTCTCCCTCTCACTCTCTGTGCTCTCCCTCTCTCTTTATCTCTCTCACACATACACATTAATAAATAAATAAAATTTAAAAAAATTAAATGTCTGGGAAAACACCAAAAAATGGGACAATGGAAGACAAATAGCTAAGATTATTTTTATTTATTTATTTTTAAAGATTTTATTTATTTATTTGAGAGAGAGAATGAGAGACAGAGAGCACGAGAGGGAAGAGGGCAGAGGGAGAAGCAGACCCCCTGCTGAGCAGGGAGCCCGATGTGGGACTTGATCCCGGGACTCCAGGATCATGACCCGAGCTGAAGGCAGTCGCTTAACCAACTGAGCCACCCAGGCGCCCTAAGATAATTATTGAAGCAGAGTGATGGATACACGGGGGATTCATTATACTTTTCTCCCTACTTGTGTATATGTTTGAAATGTTTCATAATAAAAATTTTTTAGGGGCAGCTGAGTCGATTAAGCATCCAACTCTTGATCTCGGCTCAGGTCTTGATCTCAGGGTCGTGAGTTCAAGCTCCGCATTGGGCTCCACACCCATTGTGGAGCCTACTTAAAAAAAAAACTTTTTTTTTTTTTTTTTAAATAGAACCAGAGGGGCACCTGGGTGGCTCAGTCGGTTAAACGGCTGCCTTCGGCTCGGGTCATGATCCCGGGGTCCTGGGATCGAGCCCCGCATCGGGCTCCTTGCTCAGCTCCGAAGAGCCTGCTTCTCCCTCTCCCTCTGCCTGCCTCTCTGCCTACTTGTGCTCTCTATCTCTCTGTCAAATAAATAAATAAAATCTTTTAAAAATAAATAAATAAATAAATAAATAATAGAACCAGAAAAGCATCACTTGCCAGCTGTAAAAAGGGTCAAAAAGAGAAACACAGACAGCTAGATATACGGCATTCAAACAAATATACTCACACTCACACATATATATTTCCTTCGTCAGCTGACAAGGACCCTTTACTCACACATGGAATGCTTCCTTTCAGGGCCATCCCTAGGTGAAATTTTGAAGACAGTTTTTTTCTTTCATATGCTTAGACCCAGGTGCTGTTTCAGAAACCCCAAACTTATTGCTGTCTTCCGACCTCCTAAGTTTGCTTTTGGGGAAAAAGTCTGACCATTTGAAAGTCCTTCTGTGACTGTACATTGAAGTTTAATCTCTTCTAGGGATTTACCTTTCTGTTTTGTCTTCACTTGGGCAAGGCGTGGCATTGTTTCTGACTCCGGAATTTCAGGCAAGGGGTGTTTGGCAGGCACAGGGGCCATCCCCAGTGGCCCCTGGCATCACACCTGCAGGCAGTTTTCCTCCAAGCCCAGTTTTCCTCCCTGCTTTCTCTAAGGTGATGGGGAGCACAGTCTGCGGCCTGCCCATTCTGGAAGTGGCATTTCCCAACTCACCTCTTGAACCAGTAGTTCAGAAAGAATGGATCCTTGCTCACAGGGCAGCAAGACTACCTTGATCCCATGGCTCACCTTGGTTCTTTCTTGGCCCATACAGCCTCTTCCTTGAATGGGGAGGATGGGAGGAGAAGGTCCTAACTCTGACAAAGCTGAAGCAGCTGTTTCCTGAGACTGATGGAAGTTGTCATCAAGGGATTCTGCTACTATGGGCAGATGGTTTTTTGTTTGTTTGTTTTGGAGAGAGGGGGAGGGGCAGAGGGCGAGGGAGAGAGAATCTCAAGCAGGCTCCATGCCCAGCACGAGCCTGCTGTGGGCCTTGGGGCTGGATCTCACAACCCTGAGATCATGACCTGAGCTGGAAATCAAGAGTCAGACGCTTAATTGTGCCACCCAGCTGCCCCAGGCAGATGGTTTTTATTTCCAGGTTTGTCTGTGTCTTCTCTCTATCCCTGGCCTCCTTGGGCAGTCCTGGATCATAAAAGGCAGAGTGGGCAGATACTTACTTCACCCAAATAGGGAGATGCCAGGGCCCAACCTAGCTCCATCCATAATAAGGGGCTGCTGCTAGCCCTTCCTCTCCCTTGTGGTCCCTTCTTACTCCCCTGGAGTAGATCATAGCTGGCTCTGGTTCTGTTCTGAGGACAGGAACTCCTGGGACAGCTGCTCCTGCATTATGTCAAATACATTTCCTGTTGATTTGATTAGTTCCCGTCAAAGCAATGCGTTTATGAAAGAAAGGGAGATTTTGCAGGCATGTATTTGCACAGGCGGCCAACCTCCTTCAAGTCACACACACACACACACACACACACACACACACTTTCTCCCCATCCACCCACAAAGTGTCAGTCACATTTAGAGTTTGCACAAATGCACACCCTCCCTCACACATCACAATGCACACCCTCTCACCCACCTACACACTTCTTCCACAGAATCACACCTGCTCACATACTCTTAAAGCACGTTCCTATACCATGCTGAGAGAGAGAGAGAGAGATAGGTAAAAATTTGTTGCTAGGGCTCAGGAAGGTAAGCACTCTATGTGGGAGCTAGAAAGTCAGAAGACCAGGACCCAGAAATACTTAGAAATACTAAGAATTGAGAAGGATTCAAAAGCAGGGGTAGAGAAAGCAGAGACTCAGAGCTCCTTGGCCCCACCAGGAAAGCGTGCTGCCCCAGGGAAACAGTGATGTGCCTGAGGCCTGCAGCTGAGATAAGAATTTGTCTAGGCTGTGAGTGCAGAAGGCGGTGGCATCCCCAACATGTCCAAGAAGCCCATTTGGACTGGTAGCTAAGGGGCATCCTCAGTCTGGGATTCCCTGTCAGAGTTCAGGAAACAATGGAGGAAATGAGGGGAGAAAAGGAAGTGGGAAGTTGGGTTTGGGCTCTGGGTTCAACATCCTTTAGGAGAGAGTCTTTCCAATGTCAACCAGAGTCAATAGGAGGAGGCTTTCTTTCACTGGAAACTTGAAGTCCCCTGGAGAGAGAAGAGATGTGGGAGAGGGCCTTGAGGAGTGACAAGTGCCCGAGGGCAGAGCTGTAGCGCCCCCTGGCCCCAGTAGCTCGGCCCCGGCGACCCTGGCTTCAGCCCCAGACTGCGGTCGGCCTGCCCTGATCCGACTCAACCCAAATGCAGAAGCTGTGGCCTCTGGAAAGGAACAAGTATTTTCCTTTAAGAAAGGATCCTGGAGCCCACCCACAGCACCCAAGAAAACTGGCAGAGCACCCAGCTACACACAGACTTCAGGCCCCTGCCATCCAAGTCTGACAGCCCTTCTGGGGTGTCTCCCCGTGTTGCCACCTGAGGGCGCCCGGAGCTGGGTCTGAGGCTGCCGCCGGCACTGCTGTTGCTGTTATCATTAGGATACTTAATAAGCAAGCACTGATGGGGCCAAGTGGAGGAAGAGGCAGGCCGCTGCTGCTTGGGAGAATCCCTGGAAAGATCCAGTGGGGCTGTGGGGACAGGGGACTGAGTGGCTCGTTCCTCCTCCCTACCCAGGACTTCTGGGAAGGGCCCTCTGGAGTCGGCTCTGGGGGACAGGTAGAGAGGCAAGGGCGAGAGGAGGGGAAACACTTGGTAGGCTGCATTTGGAACCGGCTCAGCATCTGCCTGACAGGATGGCTTCAGGCACAGCCACCCCCGTGATGACTGGTTGTGGGGCAGACCAAGCTCTGAGGCAATCATTCATTAATTTAACAGGCATCTGTCTGCTTATTTATGGAATGCCTACTGTGTGCAAGGTGGTCTACTAATAATAGCTAAGGTTTTATTGGATACTGTGAGGACACAGCCAACTTTCACACCATGTCTTAGAGGTTGCGGGGGGCGTGTAGATGCAGAGGAAGCAACTAGGAAGAATGACAACCCCCAAAGATACGGGCCATGGGGCTTTGGCCTGTGTAGTGTAGCAGTGGGGATGTCAGATATAAAACCTGAGGATTACCAAAAAGATCTTGGAAAACTCGAGACCCAAGGCCCAAGATCCTGGAGATAAAGGGGTGGGAAATGGAGCACGAATATCGGAAATTTGGGTGAAAGGCTCAAGAAAGAGGCAGGAAGGGGTGTTAGTAGGTCCTGAGGGGGGAGCCTTGAGTCACGATTTCGGGGGCCCCGACGATTGGGAATTTAGGGGACTGAGATGCTTTATGGCCTGAGACGGGGGACGGGATTCTGGCATCAGAGCCTGGACAAAAGTTGGGGTGCGACAGAGGCTCTAGCGAGGTTTGACAGCAGGAGCCGGAGTGCTGGGTCTGAAAGGATGCTGGAAAGTGTTTAGGGAAAGGAGGGGCGTGGCTGAGTGCGCCACCCGGGCACCCGGCCGATCCTCTGGTCGGCCCTGGGGAAGCTGGCCCGGGGTGCCGCGGCGGTTGGGGAGGCCGGAGGGCGGGGGCCGGCCGGACAGGCGGCGGCCGGGTAGGCGCTCCGAGCGAGCCGCCCGAGGCTCCGCGGGGGGGCGGTACGAGCTCGGGCTTGAGGGCCGGCGGGCTGGGGAGGAGGCGGCGGCTCGCAGAACATGAATCAGCGGCGGCGGCGACGGCGGCGACGGCTGTGGAAGGAGCGCGGTGGCCCAGCAGCGGCCCCGGGGACCCCGCGCTGCTGACGGCGGCCGCGGCGACTCGCAGCGGGCGCGGGTCTCGGAGGCGCGGGCCCCAGCGCCGCCCCCCGGGACGGCCCCCGCCCCTCCCGCGGCCGTCCTCTCTCGTCCCTCCTCCTCTGTCCCTCCTCCCTCCTCCCTTGTCGCTCGCGGGCCGGGCCCGGCATGGTGCGGCGTCGCGGCCGATGGCGCTGAGGCGGAGCATGGGGCGGCCGGGGCTCCCGCCGCTGCCGCCGCCGCCGCCGCCGCTGCTGCTGGCGGGTCTGGCCGCTCTGCTGCTGGCGGAGCCCGCGGCCGCAGGTAGGGGTTGGTCGGGAGGCGGCGGAACGCGGGGGCGCTGCGGAGGGGCGCGGCCGGGTGGGCGCCCAGGGACCGCCGCGGAGCGAGTCCCGGCCTGGGCGGGCCGGAGACTTGGGTGGGGGGACGAAGCTGGAAGGCCGAGGCTTGGGGGCTGGGGGAGGGGGGCGCAGCGCAGCGTCCGCTGCAGGTTCTTGGGCCGGAGCCCCACCCCCAACTTTCTCGCGTCCGGGGCTCTTCTGGCGGGGTGGAAGGGGAAGGGAGTGGGGCTGTGGGCTGAGTGGTCAGAGGGGATTTTCCCGCCTCGACGTGTCTGGTTGTTTGCTCTCCCCTCCCAGTCCTGGGGACCCCATTCTGCCCGCCCTGCACACGAGAGCCCCACTCTGAAACCACAGGGGCTGGACTCAGCACCCAAGAGGCACACCTACCCCATTTAGGTACAGGGGCTGTGAGGGTGCCCAGTCACGGAAAACATCTGGACATACTCTAGTTCCTGTACCCGCTCAGAGCTTCCTGAAACAGGGAATGCTGGCGAGGATGGGCTGGAGCGAGGTTGCTGGTCTTCGTGGGGGCTAGCCTTGTGTTCCCACGTGGCCATGGAGACATTGGCCGGTTATAGGAGGGCTACTCTCCAAGTTCCCAGGTCCCTCTGGGACTGTTGGGTGTGTATGGGGTGTGAGGTCATCCCTCCCTGCCCTGTGACCGGCCCTGTGTCACAGGCTAAAGCAGCAGCCTCAGCTGGCACCTTGTCTGAGATGGCACTCCCTGCTATATGAGATTCTCAGGGAAGGGAAGGCAAAGAGTGACAAGTTGACAAGTATTTACAAGCTGAAAGATGTGTATCTCAGGATCAGAGAGCCCAAGAATTTGCCTAGGGTTGCACAGCAAAGGGCAGGAAGAAGCAGGACTGGATTCAGTTCTGTGGATAGTTCACCTGCCCCTCTGCTTAAAAACATGACAGGAGACCAGGAGGGGTGTGTGTGTGTGTGTGTGTGTGTGTGTGTGTGTATGCAGAGGTAGCATTACGCAAGGTGGCTCCTGTTGGTGTGACAGCTCAGGGGTCTTGGGCTCCCTCTTCAGGGCCCCTCCCCTCCCTTCTACCTCCTACCTCCCTAGCACCCGCCCCTGCACACATTCAGGTATTAATAGAGCGGGTGGCTGCCAGGAAAGCTGCCATGTGTTTGATCTGACGTGGTTCTGCAGCCATATGTTCTCCACTTCAGGGGAGCACCCCCTCCTTCTCTTCCTCAGCCTCCTTTCATTTGCCAGGGTGGGGTGCAGGGGTGTGCCAGCAGCAGTGTGAAGTCTGGCCAGACACCTCGGGCGGGCAGAGAGCTGGCCGCCTGTTGAACTACAGGGGTGCAGCGGTACCTGCCCCAGGTGTATGTGAGGGCCCTACCTTTTTGGCCTGGCTTGCCTTCTTTTTGGTGGTTGGGCTTGAACTTAACATGGCCCAGTCAGGAGGTATGGGGAAGAGGTCACTTCCTTGGAGCTGGGGGGAACTTGGCAGTGGCAGACATGTGGCTGGAGAGCTTGTCATTTTCCTTCCCCCAGCCAAGGCCCAGACCACCTTCCCTCCCACACTGTCCAACCTCTGCTTTCTTGACCATTAGCTGAGGATGAGCCCTCTGACCCAGAACCTAGGTTCTGGAAGAGGATGGGGGATATTTCCAGGGACAGAGTCCCTGTCAAGCGGGTTGACACCTTCTCCTTCCCACCTCTCAGGCCTGAAGCTCATGGGAGCCCCGGTGAAGCTGACCGTGTCTCAGGGGCAGCCAGTGAAGCTCAACTGCAGTGTGGAGGGAATGGAGGAGCCCGAGATACAGTGGGTGAAGGACGGGGCTGTGGTCCAGAGTGTGGATCAGGTGTACATCCCAGTCAGTGAGCAGCACTGGATTGGCTTCCTCAGGTGCAGGACCCTGGGGGAGAGTGTGCATGCCAGCCTGGGGGCAGGTTGTGCTTTTTCCCTGGGCTTGGGAGCTGGGGGCAATGCTGATGCCCAGAGGTCTGGGTTTTTTTATTCGGCAACCTGTGGAAACTTCCAGAAGTGGGGGCAGGCTGAACGCACTGAGTCTGCCCAGCATAGCTGCGCACCCCCTTGACCCTGGGAGGTGAGCCTGGTGTCCTGTTTCCACAGCCTGAAGTCAGTGGAGCGCTCTGATGCAGGCCGGTACTGGTGCCAGGTGGAGGATGGGGGTGAAATGGAGACCTCCCAGCCAGTGTGGCTCACGGTAGAAGGTGAGGAAGCAGAGACACGAGTGGGCATGTTGGCCTGGAGCAGGTGCTGTCTGCTAGTGACCACACGTCTGCAGAAGAAAGCTCAGTGGAAGCTGATTTGCCCCATTGCCCTCTGAGGCCCGATTGCTCCAGGCTCCAGGCCTTCCCTACCCCAGACATCGGAAGACCCTACTCATTGGAGTCTGGGTATTTCACAGCCAAGGGGGTGATGAGGACCTCCAGTCTATGGGGTGCAGTCAGTTTCAGTTGTCTGAGCAGCAAGCCTAAGCACCCATCTGGGGCTGGACCCTGTTCTGCCAAGTGGCCAGGCCAGGAAGGGGAGGGCTGGGGGAGGGGAGGAAGGATCCGCAGCTGCGGGAGCTCAGAGCTGTTCAGCTCAGGAAAACAAAGTGACTAAGAAAGTAACAAAGGGCCCTGAACGGGATCTGGGGCCTGCCAGCAGAACTCTGCTAAAGCTTCCGCCCACTCCCCCTCCCTTTCTGACCTTCCCCCAGCTCCCCACCCTCTGCCTCCTCCCCTGCTCTGGGAAGGCCGTCAGAGCAGGTCTGGGAAGCGAGAATCTACCATGCCCAAGGGGACAGCATAAAGGATATTCCTAAGGTGCCCAAAGAAGGGAAGCTTCCCCCCTCAAGCTAGACGCCTGTTCTGCAGTTTGACCCAGTCCTAAGGGACCTGTAGGACCTTCTGCATAGAGGGCTGCAAATGGTAGCAAACTTGTGGCTTGGGTAGTTGGAAACTGAGAAGTGGCAAGGCTCATCCCTCCACCCCCCTTTCTCCCCAGGTGTGCCATTCTTCACTGTGGAGCCGAAAGATCTGGCAGTACCACCCAATGCCCCTTTCCAACTGTCTTGTGAGGCCGTGGGCCCCCCTGAACCTGTTACCATTGTGTGGTGGAGAGGAGGCACGAAGGTGTGGGGGCCCGCTCCCTCTCCCTCTGTTTTAAATGTAACAGGTGAGCAGCCTCAGGAGGGGGCTTTGAGTAGGGTTGGTGAGGCTGGCAGCGTGCAAATCTGTGCAAATCACCAAGTCTGCTCTTGTGAGTGTCTAAAGCACACCCTGGTGCCTGGGTACGTGAGCTGCACCGTTACTAAGCTCATTAGTCAGGTGTGCAAGGCTGGCCAGGGAGCTGATCAGTGGTTCAGTGGTGATCCTGCTGGGCGTGCTTGAGGCCTCTGGAGCCTCTTTCCGTCCTGCACGGTAGTCCAGGCCGTGCACAGCTGGCCCTGGGAGATGAGTCCTGTGAAACCAGGGGCACCCGTTCCCCCCACCCCTCCCAAGGGAAGGAGCCGGGAACCAGCCCACGCAGAGCTAGGAGGAGTGTCTGGCAGGCTTGCCTAGAAGACAAGAGTCTAGGGCTGCAGAGTGGGGAATGGCAGGGAGAAGGAAAGGGGGGGGGTGCAGCACAAAGAAACAGGAGCCTCCTCTCCTAA
This sequence comes from Mirounga angustirostris, assembly GCF_029215605.1. Taxonomy (NCBI): domain Eukaryota; kingdom Metazoa; phylum Chordata; class Mammalia; order Carnivora; family Phocidae; genus Mirounga; species Mirounga angustirostris. The sequence continues at coordinate 61,874,184 of NW_026991717.1, read as the reverse complement.
TGACCCTTTCCAGAAATTTCTAGACATTTTCTCAAACAACTATATTTATCCATACCTCCACACAGCTAGACCCAAAGCAGCAACGCCTGTACACCCACCTGGACCCCAAGATCCTCAGGCACATACGAAGCTTGTGAGGCTCCCTTCTCTGTGAAATAAAGCTCATGTTCCTGGTTGAGGCTTGAACTGACCAAAGAAGTTGGGAGGCTGAGCTTGGTCTCACATACTGGACTGTGGGAGGGATAGGTTCTGATGTGCCAAGTCCCCTAGCAATATGAATCTTGAGAAGAGGTGGGCTACCGGGCCTGTTCGGGAGGTGCTGGGTTGGAGCCTATGAGAGGGAAGTTCAGTTCTCTCCAGATGTGCGTGGTTGCGACCCTCCGGCAGCCGGCCTGATAATAAGCACTCACTGAACTCCTACTCCACACACCACACTGTGCTAGGCACCATGGGGGATCGAAGGAATACAAAAGATATAGAAGCCGTCAGTCCAGCCCCCAAGGAATTAGTGTAATTGGGGAGACAAGACACATGCATAAGATGCTGAGAACTATTGCAGGGCAAAGAATCTGCAAATCAACAATGATGCGGGCATAGAGCAAACAGAGAAGGGCTCTGGATTGTACAATAGAGGAGCGAACAGAGAAGGGAGGCAGCTTTGTGCTGTCTGCGGGAGGTGGGATTGAGGCAGGGGGAGTAGTATGACCTTTCTCAGGTGCTTACTGTGTGCCGCACGCTTTATGTGGGTTTGCACAATCCTCCCAATTCAAGAGATGAGAAGACAGAGCCCCAGCCCTGGGGTTTATAGCCAGGCTCGTTAGACTCCAAAGTCCCTGGTTGTTCCAACCTGTCTAGCCCCTTCCTCTGGCTGGAGGGACTTCTAGGATATTCAGATCCAGAGCCTGCACAAACCCCCTTCCCCAGTCCCAGGCTGAATGGGAGTTGCTGCTTGGGGGGCGCTGACTGAGGTTTTCTGGCGTCAGGGGTGACCCAGAGCACCGTGTTCTCCTGTGAAGCTCACAACCTTAAAGGCCTGGCCTCTTCTCGCCCAGCCACTGTTCGCCTTCAAGGTAGGAGGACTGGCAGGAGGGAGGGAGGGTGAGTGAGGCAGGGGCGTTTGCAGCCAGCTGTCCAGCAGCCGGGTGAAGTTACAATCATTTGGTGTTCCGGCTTCCCGAGGCCCTGCTGGGACCTGAGGGATGAAGGGTTAATTGGCAGAGCTCCATCCCTAGTGAGAGCACCTGAGACCCTGCCATGGCTGAGATGAGAATAGAAACCTGACGTCACAGCAGATTTCCCATCACGATGCAGAGTCCTCGGGAGGGAAGGAGGGAGGGAGGGAACCAGCAGGAGATGGTCAAGGCTCATGCCCAGCCTTGCTTCTGCCAGTCCCTGTGGAGGGAATGGGGCTGGGAAAAACAGCCTAGCAGGATGATAGCGGAGATCCAAAGGGCTGGTGTGCACAAAGGGAGGAAAGTTGGGAGGGAGAGAACCAGTGGGGGGGGGGGGGAATGGGTTGTGGCTGCAGGGGCTGCCTCTCAATTGTCTCTTCCAAGGCAGAGGTACTGTTGTCCCCCCTTCCCCGCCACACCCACTCTCTTATCCTATTCCTTGGCCAGATAGGGACCCTGATTCAGAGAGAGGCGACCTCTCCCCGCAGCCAGCTGATAACACTCTCCCTGGTATGAGCAGCTCTCCCCTACTGGCTTCTTGGCTTGTATATGACTGTGGTGCTGGGAGTGCTGGGTAGCCATCATCAGGTTGGGGGGACCCCAGGCCTTAGGGAGGGACTTGAGGCTTGACTCCTTCTCGGGCACTTGAGTCCAGGACGCTGACTCTCACTCCTTGTCCACAGCACTGCCTGCAGCCCCCTTTAACATCACAGTGACAAAGCTCTCCAGCAGCAATGCTAGTGTGGCCTGGACACCAGGGGCCGATGGCCTGGCCCTGCTCCAATCCTGTACGATCCAGGTAGGGAGGACAGGCTCTCCTGGCCATGTTCGTACTGTGGCTGCCTCGGTGGCACTTTGTTCACAGTGGTATCACATTTACCTACACTTGTCCATGGGGCTTGGTCTCCAGCTCTCTCCAGGTGTTGCTCCCTTACCAGGAACAGCCCAGCCCGCCCCTTATCCTGGGTGCTCTGGCCACCAAGTGACTTGGCAAATTGGCTCAAACCCATACATTCTTCAGGCTGGAAAGCAGATCACTAGAGCAGATTTGGGATGCCTGGAGGAGTTTTTCTTCTGTCGGCAAAACCCCAAACCTTTGATTTAGCTGATACCTGTACCCTCATGCCCCATCCCCTGACTCATGCCAAAGAGAACAAGGGGACTAGAAGGGGTTCTAAGCCCCAGAGAGTGGAAAACCTGGGTGAGGTGATATCAGAAACAAGAGGCAATGCAGACTTGTTTATTTTCATCTGTTTACTCAAAGTTTTTAATGAGCACCTTTGAAAGTGTTCTAGGCAGTTCCCCCAGGCAGGAGAGGCCCCTGCTCTGGGCTGTACCATTTAGAGGACTCCACTCTGGCCCTCTTGTGGCTGCACCCTTGCCCCTGGGTAAGGAATCTGTAGAGACAAGGGGATATGCCCATCTAGATCATGAGGACATCCCCTCCCCTTCCCCCAACTGCCACACTACACCATCTTCTAGATACTCAGGACCTCCGCCCTTATGGCCCCCAGTCTGCTTCTAGGACCTGTGTGGGCCTCCTCCCTGGTCCCTCCTTGGGAGGGCATGGTTTGTGCACCTCAAGTCCAAAGGGCAGCCGTTGTGGGGAATCGGTATGCAGGTAGCATTGTCCACACCCGCGCAGTTGATATTCCTCCCGGTACAGACCCTTGGCTCACAGGCTAGCTCTTCTTGTGCCACCACATTCTGGCTTGGGAATCCTAGGGATGAGAGGATTATAAATGCAAACCTGACCTTGATTGAAGCTTTATTTGTCCATATGCCATCATAGGAAATATTTTGTCCAATAATTTGTTAGCTGATTTATAACATTTAAATATTTAGCCATATGGTATGTGGATCTCCATTTGTACACTTGTCCTGGGCCCCCAAAATGTAAGGTGAAGGCCTGGTTCACTGTGCTCCTAGGCTCCCAGTTACTCTGCCCTTGAGAAACTGAGACTTTGCACTTGCGTGTAGTTATAATAAATGGTAACCCTTCTAACTCATACCCTTTGGTATGAGTTTTCTGGAGTAGTTGGGAAAGTCTTTGACAGAAAACGTTGTATTTGCACTGAGTCTTAAAAGATGAGTTGGACTTTGCTAGGAAGAGCAGGTCATTCCAAGCAAAGGAACAGCATTTGCAAAGGAATGGAGGCGTGGAACTTGGTGTTATTAGAGTGGGGGCAGGTGGGAGGGAGTGGGTTGCAGGTGTTTGCTGATAGGCTTAGAGGAGGCATTAACTCAAGATCTCCCCCCACCTCCTCTGTCCCCTGCTCCTGCCCATGCCTATTGCATCTTCGGCCTCCCTCCTCTCCATCATTACTTTGCGGCTTTTCTGTAGGTGACACAGGCTCCAGGAGGCTGGGAGGTCCTGGCTGTTGTGGTCCCCGTGCCACCTTTTACCTGCCTGCTCCGGGACCTGGCACCTGCCACCAACTACAGCCTCAGGGTGCGCTGTGCCAACGCCTTGGGGCCTTCTCCATATGCTGACTGGGTGCCCTTTCGGACAAAGGGCCTAGGTAAGGGGCTTGCAGAGCAGAGTGGCTGGGCAGGGCCTGCACGGGGAACAGGCGATGTTGGCTTCAGTCCTGAATGAAGTTGCTTGAGAGAGAGGTTACCTGAAGGGGGGTTCCTGCCTCATTCAGCAAACACCGAGTGTCTGCTGTGTACCTATGAATTAGATAAATCCGGCCCCTTCTCATGCAGCTTTAGTTCTAGGGGTGGAGCAGACATGCAGATTAGAAAAGATCAGATCATTTGGTGAGGAAGAGTGCCCTCAGGGTGGTCCAGGCATACCCCCATAAAGAGATTGAAGTTTGAATGATAAGGAACAAGCCACACATGGGGGAGGGGAAATCACTGCAGAAGGGGGCATAGCAAGTGCAAAGATCCTGTGGCAGGAACTTGCTTGGAGTTCTCCTATCAATAGCAGAGATGCTGGTGGCGCTATGAGGGGGAAGTGGTGAAGGATGCTGCTGAGGCAGTAACCAAGAGCAGCACTGTACCTAGCAGGGTGCTGTGGGTCCTGCCATTGCTCACCCCTCCTCCACAGGACTCTGGGTGAGAGCAGTCAGAACTGGGAGGGAAGTCCTAACCCCCACCTGTAGCTGTCTGAGCTGTGTAGCTCTTGGGAGTTGGTTCCAAAGGCTAGCACAGGATGGTGATAGTGGGAAGGGCAGGGCTCTTAGCGGCCTTCTCTCTTTGGGTACAGCCCCAGCCAGCGCTCCCCAGAACCTCCATGCCATCCGCACAGACTCAGGCCTCATCCTGGAGTGGGAAGAAGTGATCCCCGAGGGCCCTTTGGAAGGCCCCCTGGGACCTTATAAATTGTCCTGGGTTCAGGACAATGGAACCCAGGTAAGGGGCACCCAGGTAAGGGGAGACAAGCCTCTGCTCTCCAGGTACACCGAGTCATCTGTCAGGACTCTTAAGACCTTTAGAGCTTCCGAATGGCTGTCCTTGGTGGGCCTGGGGACTTTGGTGGGCTGGGCCTCCCACCACCCCAGGGAGTCCACTTTTCCCCACCTTCCCCTGCAGGCTTCCCTCCTTATTGGATTGTCTCCTGTTAGGATTGCCTCCGGTGGCCACTTGTAAAGCAGGAAGCACATTCCTAAACAGACTGGGGGAGGGCACGGATAAGGCTGTCTTATCCTCAGCCTGGTTCCTTCCCATCCCCCACCTCTGCCTGCCTGGACTGAGCCTTGTTTGTGTTCAGGGAAGGCCTCTGCGGCCTGGGGAAGGAATGTGATGACTCCCAGCAGGTTGTGTTCCTGAGGTCCCTGAACCCACAGTGTCCCTTACCTCCTGGGTTCCTAGCTGGACCTTTTTCTGCATTCAGGCCCCAGCTGGAGGCCTTTTCCTCAGACTCAAATGTGGGATGGGGGTTTTTCCTGGCTGCAGGGTGAGCTGACAGTGGAGGGGACCAGGGCCAACTTGACAGGCTGGGATCCGCAGAAGGACTTGACTGTGCGTGTGTGCATCTCCAATGCAGTTGGCTGTGGGCCCTGGAGTCAGCCACTGGTGGTCTCTTCTCATGACCGTGCAGGTAAGGCCTGTAGGGGAAGGGCAGAGGGGATCAAGGCTCTCAAGGCCAACCTAGATTGGTGGAAGGAGCTTGGTAGCACCTTTGCTTCCAATAGACCCAAAGACTCAGCAGTTGAGGCCAGGGTTGGTATTTGAACCATATGTCCTTCTTCCCCTGCCCCAGAACTAGCATAGAAATCCCTGGTCGTATTGTAGGTTCCAACAGCCAGGGCCTGTCACTGACAGGGTAGGAACTCTTGGGGCTTCCTTTGGAGCTTCTTTCCCCTCGGGACCTTTATTGACTTAAGAGAACCTCTTGTCCAGGCCAGATGGCCATCAGTGGAAAGTTCTAAAGGGACTCCTTGATGTCAGCCTCGCTCATGCCACTGCCCCCATCTCCCATAGGCCAGCATGGCCCTCCCCACAGCCGCACATCCTGGGTGCCTGTGGTCCTGGGTGTGCTGACAGCCTTGGTGACGGCCGCAGCCTTGGCCCTCATCCTGCTTCGAAAGAGGCGGAAGGAGACACGGTTCGGGTAAGGGGGTAAGGACAGGAGGGAGAGGCGGGCGATGACCGAAGATCTTGGGGCTGACTCCAAGTCCTGGGTTTCCCCTTAGGCAAGCCTTTGACAGTGTCATGGCCCGGGGAGAGCCGGCCGTTCACTTCCGGGCAGCCCGGTCCTTCAATCGGGAGCGGCCTGAGCGTATCGAGGCCACATGTGAGTGTGGGGAATCATAGGAAAAATGGACTATCTGCGCGCCCCTATCTGTATTCTTTTTGTTAGCTCATTAATTTGGCCAGTGTGTCTGAACATTAATGAGTCCTGAGCACACAACAGTGGAAAAGACACACAGACCTACCCTCGTGGAGGTTGCCATCCTAGCTGTGGGAGAGCTAAACTAAGCTCATGCCTTCTCTGAGGGCCGAGCCTGGGGTGTCGGTCAGGAGCCAGAGAGGCCCCTCTTCTGTCTCACCACCCTTCTCCCCACAGTGGACAGCTTGGGCATCAGCGATGAACTCAAGGACAAATTGGAGGATGTGCTCATCCCTGAGCAGCAGTTCACCCTGGGCCGGATGTTGGGCAAAGGTGTGTGGGGCTGCATGGGGATTAGCCGGAGTGGAGTTTGTCTTTGATTGCTCCCAGCACTTTGGGGGTGTGGGCTTGGGGCAGCTCCTGTGAACACGATATGCTGGTAGACTGCTGAGTCGGGGATGTTTGGGGGAATGGTGGCTGGGGATAAGGAGGGCAGAGGAGCACTCCCAGCATACTTTCGTCGGCTGTGGACAAGGGAGCCTCCTGCAGTGGCCCCGGAGTCTAGTGATTTGTGTCCCTGGGGAGGGTCACCTTGAAGAAAAGGGGCTGGGGCTGGTAGGGCAAAGGGCCTCACCATCATTTGGGTCGGTTCCTAGGAGAGTTCGGTTCAGTGCGGGAGGCCCAGCTGAAGCAGGAGGATGGCTCCTTTGTGAAAGTGGCCGTCAAGATGCTGAAAGGTGAGTGGAGAATAGTAGACCTGGAGTGAGGAGTGGAAGGGGTCCTGAGCCGGAAGTAGGCTCTGCTGCACCCCTAGACTTTCCAAGAAGAGTTAGTCAGCACTAACTAGGATGCCGTCTGTGCCACGTGAATAATTCAAAAGCATAAACCCACACACGTTTGCGCCCTTTGCTTTCTGTCGTCAGCAGTGACTGTCCTCTGGGCTCATTCAGGGTGATTAAAGCTGGTTGCCTGAGCGTCTGGGCTATCCAAACCAAAGGGAAGACCGTTAGCAAGTGGAAAGATGGTTGGAGAGCCCCACTCCATGGGAGTTTCTTCTGCTAATGGCCAGACTGTTTCCTGAGCCCTCTGGGAAGCCCAGGAAGGACAAGGCCTAGGAGTCTTAGGTCAGAATTGGGGGCACATCTCCCTTATTCCCTCCCTTCCATCCTTCTAGCTGACATCATTGCTTCAAGTGACATTGAAGAGTTCCTCAGGGAAGCGGCTTGCATGAAGGAATTTGACCACCCACACGTGGCCAAGCTTGTTGGTGAGCTCCTTCTTGGGGGGAGGCAGATATACAATAGGGCTAAAAGTATGCTCCCCTAAGGTGGGAGGGCAGCCTGTAGGAGAGAAGTTTGGACTTAGCTGGTGAGGAAGCAGATAGCAAAATAGCAAGGAAGGTCCTGGCTGAAATCTGATCCAACTCCAGGTAAGGAGTTTATCGTGCAGGCCCTATACCAAAGGTCTGCACTTGAAGACTGCTCATGTGAACAGAGGAGAAGGAGGGGACAAGTAGATGCTCCAGAGATCTGGGGGGCAGCCAAATCTTAGGTAGTCACCAGTAGGTAGGGCCAGTGTGGACTTACGGGGAGGGAGGTAGCAGAGCCAGGGCTAGAGATATAGGACCTAGCAAGTGGCGGACTCATGCAAACACCTGAGCCATCTCTTGACTGCTATGTGCCCTGCTCCTGACTCTCCCTTGTCCCCAGGGGTGAGCCTCCGCAGCAGGGCCAAAGGCCGTCTCCCCATCCCCATGGTCATCTTGCCCTTCATGAAGCACGGGGACCTGCACGCCTTCCTACTCGCCTCCCGGATTGGGGAGAATCCCTTTGTGAGTGCCTGAGGTGGAATGGCCAGGAGTTGGAAAGGGACAAAGACCCTGGCATTGAGTTTGGCTTGGTGGGCAGGGCCGATTAAACTGGTTGGGAAGAGGCAGCCTGGCTTTGACCCTTTTTATGTTAGAAGGCTTCCTTCTCCCTCACAAGCCCTGCTGGGAATTTTAGGCGGGGCAAGGGCCCACTTCTGGGAGAAGAGACCTCTAGAGCTCCACACTGGGAGTGTCTTGACTCTTGGATGCTCTCTCAGATCTGCCAAAGCTTCTTTGCCTTGGGAAGCCCCTCCAAACGCCCTCCTTTCAGTAATTCCAAGGACAGTCTTTAGGCTTTCTGGCCAGGGAACCCCCTTCATCCTGCCCTGGCTGGGTGGGCAGATCCAGCCTGAGCTAGCCCTGTCTGCCCACTAGAACCTGCCCCTGCAGACCCTGGTCCGGTTCATGGTGGACATCGCCTGTGGCATGGAGTACCTGAGCTCCCGGAACTTTATTCACCGAGACCTGGCTGCTCGGAATTGCATGTATGTGAATTCTAGAGGGCTCGGGGCGTGGGGTGGGTGGGGAACAGAGCAGCCTACGACAGGAGAACTAGCTAATGGTCGGCTCTCACCTGGGTGCGTGGGGACAGCTGGGGAGCAAAGATGCCCTGGTTTCCGTAAGGCTGACTGCATCCTCCAACACCCCTCACAGGCTGGCGGAAGACATGACAGTGTGCGTAGCTGACTTTGGGCTCTCCCGGAAGATCTATAGCGGGGACTACTATCGCCAGGGCTGTGCCTCCAAATTGCCTGTCAAGTGGCTGGCCCTGGAGAGCCTGGCTGACAACCTGTATACTGTGCACAGTGACGTGGTGAGCAGGGTGGCACAGGGAGGCTCGGTGGGAACGCAAGCAGCGTGGCCTAGGGTGTGGGTGGCCCTTTAGAGTCCTCAAGGACCTAGCTGGGTCTCTTCTTTGGGCTTTGGCTGCCCCCTTCTGAGGCCCCTGAGCCCTAAGATGTGCTTGCCTTAGGGTTCTGCCCAGCTCAGGAAACCTAGTGACATCTCCCCTCCAACCTTGCTTCCGTCCCAGTGGGCCTTCGGGGTGACCATGTGGGAGATCATGACTCGTGGGCAGACGCCGTATGCTGGCATTGAGAATGCTGAGATTTACAACTACCTCATCGGCGGGAACCGCCTGAAACAGCCTTCAGAGTGTACAGAGGACGTGTGAGTGCCCTGGGAAGGGGACCTGGGGAGGAAGGAGGAATTTGGGGTTTCAGGTGCTGCCTGCCACCACAGCTGCTGGTCCAGTGGGAGCGCGGAACCTCAACTGGACCTTTCGTTTTTTTGGTGGAAATGTCCTTGTCCCCAGAGGGAAGACCAACCTCCACTCCAAGCTGCCTCTTCATCTGCTACCTCCCGTTTACTCTCTCTCCTGCTTTCCCATCCTGTATTTTTTGTTCCACCCTTTCTTACACTCTTATTTTCTCCAGTTTCCAGGAAGAACCAGGAACCCCGAGGGCAGAAGGTACAGGGTTGAGCAATAGCACACGATTCTGTCACCTTCTCCCCCCCCCCCCCCCCCCACTCCTTCTCAGTCCCCAGCTAGTCTAAGAAAACCTCCCAGGCTGGGCCCTCCCTCCCCCTCAGAGAGGGCTGCACCAGGGCAAGAAAAAACTGCCTCTCTGTCACATTCCTCGCTGGACAAGGAGGGGGCGTGGGGGGAGCGGGAGGTTGGCTTCCTCTTGAGGGAGTGGAGAGACCTAAGATCCTGGGGAGAAGAACTGCCTTCTTTCCTTTCTGAAAGCCTGGAGCCTTTGGGAGTGGGGTAGGGTGGGGATACACCCACTGCACAGTGGAGTGTTGTGAACCCCTCGTGACTGGAAGACAGGGTTACTAGCATTAGCTGGGTACTTTACAGGCATTCTTTCAGGTAATCCCCCTCTAACCCCATAAGGAAAAGACTATCATTATCCCTATTTTGTAGATGAAAAACTAAAGATTAAAGAGGTTAAGTAACATGGCCAAGGTCACACAGCTATTAAGTAGATGAGTTGGGATGTGAACCTAGATGCCTGTGATTTTAGAATAGGTGCCTCTTAACTATGACGCCAAATGTCATTTGTCCATTCTAGTGTTGTATTTCCCACCCTGTGCAAGCCAGTTTCCCTGGGGCCCTGGGGGGCCTTTTCACTAGTACCAGGGGGAGGGAGTCCACAGTGATCCAGGGAAGGAATCTACTCCCTACTTCTTGCTGTGGGGCTGGACCAGAGGTCCAGGATCAGGGACAGGCAGAGGAAGATGCCTGAAAGGTGGGGTCCTTTTTCTCTAGGGCAGTTGGTTTGAAGTGCCCTGATCCTCGACTGTGGGTAAGAGGGAAATCTGAGGGCGTGAGCCAGGCCCTACCCCTCCTGCTCATCTGCACAGTTCAGGGCATGGCAGGGGCAGGAGCTCAGGTTTCCCTGTGGCTGTAGCCTGCCTGGGCATCTGGAGCTGCAGAGGTTCTGCTGGGCATCGGGGATCAGGCTCCAGCTTAGCTTCCTCTCAGGTTGGGGCTAGTGTTGTCAATAGGGCGGGCGCTGGCCTCCTACCAGCCAGCCTGGTGGACAGGCGCCAGTTGGCTCCTAGCACAGCCTTGACAATGTAGCCCAGCCTGGCCACATACCCATGGCCCCACATTTCCATGGCCTCTTCGATGTCTGGCACCATTCCTCCCATCATTGGGGGCCCCTGTCAGGAGGGCCAGTGTGTGGGGCAGTTGTTTGGGGCTTCTGTTGTAGGCACAAGAGAGTCAGGCATTTGCTCTGACTGCATCTGGTCAGAACCCCCTTCCCTTAGTTCTTTTTTTTTTTTTTTTTTTTTTTCCCTTAAGCCTGAGGCATTCCCTGGGAACAGGAATAAGACCTCAGGGAATCTGTAAGGCTCCTGAAAGTGTATGTAGAAAGTGTTCCTTCCCGGGGGGGAGAGGGGGAAGGGGCGGGGAGGGCTGGAAGCTTTTCTAGATTCAAAGGTGTCCATGAACAATGAAGATTTAAGTCTGCCTGAGTGGGTGAGGATTTGGGACAAAGGGTGGCTGTTCAAATCCTTGCCATTAAAATAACACTGACTCCCGCTGTGTTCTGCAAGACAAAAGCACGCCTAGTGCCCCTCCCAGCAGAGCCTAGGACGGACTCTGGAGCTAGCTCCATCCCTTTCTACCTGTGTGACCTTGGGCAAGGTTCTTAACCTTTCTGGGCCTGTTTCCACAGTGGTAAAATAGGAATCATTTATTTCACAGGGTTGTGGTGAGCATTAAATGATAAATGTCAACTACTTAGAAGAAGGCCTGATACATAGTCCTACATATGGGTGTGTTAAAGAAAAGTTTCCCAAATCGTGGTTCCGTATGGTGAAGGGGCCTCAGCTTCTCCTCGGGGGTCCTCACTGCCACCCCTCACGCTCCTCTGCGCCCAGGTATGAGCTCATGTTCCAGTGCTGGAGCGCCGACCCCAAGCGGCGCCCGACCTTCACGTGCCTGCGGATGGAGCTGGAGAGCGTCCTGGGCCACCTGTCCGTGCTGTCCACCAGCCAGGACCCCTTGTACATCAACCTGGAGCGAGCCGAGGGGCCCGCCGAGGGAGGCCCCCTGCAGCTGCCTGGCGGGGACCAGGCCAGCAGCGGGGCCGGGGATGGCAGCAGTGTGGGGGCAGCGGGGGGCACCCCCAGTGACTATCGGTACATCCTCAGCCCTGAGGGGCTCGCCGAGCGGCCCGGGCAGGAGGAGGAGCCGCCGGAAAGCCCCGCCAGTGAGGCCGGGAGGCGGCTCCTGCAGCAGCAGGGGCTCCTGCCCCACAGTAGCTGTTAGCCCACAGGCTGAGCGCGGCCGGGGCCGTGCTGCTGGCTGTGATGCTGGCCGCGGACCCTGGCCCGGGCCGCGCGGCGGGGGGGCTCCTGTGGCAGCCCTCCCAAGCTGCGCTGGAAGCCTGGACCGACCAAATGGCCCAATCCCAGTTCTTCCTGCGGCCACTCTGGGCTGCCTGGCATCGGCTCAGGCCGGGGCCGGGTGGAGGTGGGCCAGGCCTGGTTGCCTAAACCCAGGCAGCTGGCAGGAGGGGGTGGTTATGTTTCCATGGTTACCGTGGGTGTGGAGAGGAGTTGGGGGAGGGTAGATCCAGCCCTGTGGGCCTCTACCCTCTGGCCGAGCTGCCCCTGCTGCTTTAGCGCATGCACTGAGGTGTCTCTCACCCCGGGGGCCCCAGCCCTGCCCGTGCTCGGGGTTTAAGTGTCCGGTTTTGCTCTTCCTCACAAAGAGATGCCCTGGTGTTATTCCCCTGTAGGTGAGAGTTGGTAAGGGGTTGATACAGTCAGGTCCCAAGTGCTGGGAGACAGTGGGGCGCTCCCAGGTCTGAATCCTCGTCCCCTTCCTGATGACCCAGCCCGCCTAGGCCAGGAGTCAAGTGCAGCTGACCAGGTCACAGCAAGGCATGCTGGATCACTGCAGGCTGCCATTTGCCCAGCCTCTAAAGGCAGGGCACCCAGCCTGGCAAGAGGAAGGGGTGCTGTAGGCCCTGCCCAGGAATGCGTGAGGCCAGAGAGGAGTCCAGGAGCCCCTCTTTACGCCCTCCCACAGTCTGTCTGAGCATGCTACCAAATCCCAAAATATCCTAAGACTAACAAAGGCAGCTGTGTCTGAGCTCAATCCTTCCATGCAGCGTCCCTTAGTCCCAGTTTTCCCTCTCCCTGGAGATCCTCTTCTGTCCCAAATCTCCAGAGACAGAGAGAAAATAGGCCTGATGGTTGGCGTGGGTGGGGGGGAGTTACTGGAGCCTGGACCCCAGCCCTGGCTAGGGGAGCCCCCGGATTGCATGGGGCAGGCCCCTGCTGTTAGGGATATTTCCAAGCCGTTAGAAGCTGTTTAAAAACAGAAATAAAATTGAGAGCTAAAGACCCAAGGCTTTGTCTCTTAACTGTTTACTTTTTTCCAGATCGCAAAAATGAAGCATCTCTGCATAGAGAAAAATCTGGAAAGACATATGCCAAAATGTTAACAGCTGTTATCTTTACATGATGTGAGTTAAAGGGACTTGTTTTCCTTTGTGCCTTCCAAGTTTTCTGCACTGAGCACAAAATGCTTTTGTAATTAGAGAAGACCCCAAAGAATGTTATCACATTAAAGATAATACATAGTCATGTAGACAATTAGGAAAATGTAGAAAATCATTTTTAAAAGTGGCAAATACCTATATTCCTACCACCTAGAGATAGCCGCCCTTGACCTTTTGAAAATGTAAATGTTTTGAAAAAGTTCTTTATCTTGGAATAAGGACAAAGACTGCTTTGGCTGTTGGCTGTCTCCTACTCCTCTATCAGACTTCCCTTCTATCGTTGGGTGTGGATACTTTGTTCTCATCTTTACACCATTGCTGGGAGCCAGGGGAAACTCTGGGAAGAAACAGGCAAAAAGAATGGTTTGCCTCTTCCGAATTAGAAGTTAAGAGCATGAAGTTTGCTTCCAAGTATTTCCACCTGAAAATTTTAGTTTAGAAACTTTATTTATTTATTTATTTTTAAAGATTTTATTTTTTATTTTTTCTAAAGATTTTATTTATTTATTTGAGAGAGAGAAAATGAGAGAAAGCTCATGAGAGCGGGGAGGGTCAGAGGGAGAAGCAGACTCCCCGCTGAGCAGGGAGCCTGATGCGGGACTCGATCCCGGGACTCCAGGACCATGACCTGAGCTGAAGGCAGTCGCTTAACCAACTGAGCCATCCAGGTGCCCTTAAAGATTTTATTTATTTATTTGACAGAGAAAGAGCACAAGCAGTGGGGAGTGGCAGGCAGAGAGAGAGGAAGAAGCAGACTCCCTGCTCAGCAGGGAGCCCGATGCGATGGGGGGCTCGATCCCAGGATCCTGAGATCATGACCTGAGCTGAAGGAGGATGCTTAACCGACTGAGCCATCCAGGCACCCCATAGTTTAGAAGCTTTGAGAGCAAGCTCGTGGGAGCATGTAGCAGGAGGCATGAGAACTGGGCCTTTCTCTGTGTGGAGGGGTGTGGGAAGACAGGGAGGGACACAGGTATTGCCCTGCTGGCTAAGGGCAATGGAATGGGGCGGGTGCTTCTGAAAGCAAATATCCTGAAAAACCTGGTGCTGGTACTCCAAATTCTGGTTCTCACGTGGATCGTGAGACCTGAATTCACATCCAGGGAAGTGGCTTTCAGAATGTTTCCTGCTGTAATTAGCTTTAACTGCAGGTAATGATTACTTGCGAGGTCATGTTTGGGAATGATTGAGAAGAGCTTTACTCTCAAATAATTGTCTACCATTAATGGGCTCCTATTATGTGCCAGGCACTGCACCAAGCACTTCATATATATTATCTCATTTAATACAGAGAGCATTCCTACAAGATGGGAATATAATTATCATCCTCCGATAGGACAGAAATGAGGGTTAGTAACTTGTCCAGGGTTATGTAAGCTAATGAATGGTCAGTTCAGGCTTGAAACCCACTAAGAGAGCAGAGCCTGTGCTCCTTCTCCCCCCAGCATTCCAGAGAGCACCCTGAAGCAGCTCTGTCATGATCATGTTATCTTTCGGGTGAATGCAGGTCAGTAGTAGGCACCTTTTAAAATGTACAGGAGCAGGGCACCTAGGTGGCTCAGTCGTTGGGCGTCTGCCTTCGGCTCAGGTCATGATCCCAGGGTCCTGGGATCGAGCCCCGCATCGGGCTCCCTGCTCCGCGGGAAGCCTGCTTCTCCCTCTCCCACTCCCCCTGCTTGTGTTCCCTCTCTTGCTGTGTCTCTCTCTGTCAAATAAATAAAAATTTTAAAAATAAATAAATAAAATGTACAGGAGGCTCCTGGATGGCTCAGTCAGTTAAGCATCCGACTCTTGATCTCAGCTCAGGTCTTTATCTCAGGGGTATGAGTTTAAGCCCTGCATTGGGCTCCACACTGAGCATGGAGCCTACTTAAAAAAAAAAAAGTACAGGAGTTCTAGTGTGTGTGTGTGTGTGACAAAGTAATTAAGTGGGAGTTACCTACCAGTAACTAAATCTGTGTAAATAATTTCCTCAGCTCAGTCTTTTTTCCCCCAAGCATCTTGGCTCCCCCATGGTAAAGGGGTTTGAGGTAGGTGATAATAGTAGAGTTTTTGAAAACTTTTTTTTGAAGTATAGGACACATCTCAAAAAAATACACCAATCAGAAGTGCACAGTCCTTAAGAATTTTCACAAACAGATCCAAATAACCAGCAACCAGATCAAGAGACAAACATTACCAGCACTCTAGAAGCAGCCCTTTAGGCCCTGCCCCAACCTCTGCCTCCTCCCATCTCCCCAAAGGTAACCTCTATCCTGACTTATAACATCATGGATGAAAGTAGCTCTTTTTAAAATTTATATAGAAAAAATAAATAAACTTTATATAGACTCATATAGGTTGATTTTTTTTTTTAAAGATTTATTTATTTACTTGAGAGAGAGAGAATGAGAGAGCACATGAGAGGGGAGAGGGTCAGAGGGAGAAGCAGGCTCCCTGCCGAGCAGGGAGCCGGATGCGGGACTCGATCCCGGGACTCCAGGATCATGACTTGAGCCGAAGGCAGTCACTTAACCAACTGAGCCACCCAGGCGCCCTAAAAGTTGATTATTTTGTGTTTGTGTTCTTGGAACCCACAATATGTTTTTCAGAGTCATCTAACCATACCAATTTTGAGAAGTGCAAGTCAAAAAAAAAAAAGAAGAGTAGATAGAACAGTGCTTCTGTTCTGTTTTATATTTTTGTTTTTTATTATGTGCCTAGCTCAGTGCCTCTCCTACCTCAAACAAGCTCCCTCAAACAAATCACCTGAGAATCTTGTTAAAATGTGGACTGGATTCAGTAGGTCTAGGGTGGGGCCTGAGATTCTGCATTCTAACAAGTTCTTAAGTGATGCTGATGCTGCTGGTCCACACATTGAGGTGCAAGCTCCATCAGTAATTTGAAAGGGTGCAGGATGAATTTGAAAAGTCAGTCAATGCCTCCACTATATGAGCATTCTAACAAAATTACACTAGTGGAAAAGATTAGAGCATAATTTAATTTCTACATCTTATAAAATTTAATTACTTTTTCTTTATGTGTGTCTGATTGATATTTTTCTACTTAAAAATATTAATTTATTGGGGTGCCTGAGTGGCTCAGTTGGGAAGCATCCAACTCTTGATCTCAACTCAGGTCTTGGTCTTGATCTCAGGGTCATGAGTTCAAGCCCTGTACTGGGCTCCAGGCTGGGTGTGGAGCCTACTTTAAAAAATAAAATAATTTATCTTTCGGATAGATGTCAAATACCCATCGTAAAAAAATTAAAAGGTATAGAAAGATAGATGGGGGGAGAGGAGGAAGGTAGACTGTAAAAATAAGTTGCCTTGTCCCTGGCCCTTCAGTTCTCTTTCCAGAGGCAACCACTGTTACTGATTGATTGTGAAACTTTCAATAACCTATACACTTATTTTTCTTTTGCACACGTGGTAGGTAATTGTACAAGCTGTTCTGCCCCTTTGCTCTTTGTATTAACAGTATGTGTGGGGCGCCTGGCTGGCTCAATCGGTACAGCGTGCAGCTCTTGACCTCAGGGTTGTGAGTTTGAGCCCCATGTTGGGTGTAGAGATTACTTAAAAATAAAAAACCGTAAAAAAAAACAGTATGTATAAGTAAATAGCTAATGGTATATATTCTGGATATTCTAAGTGCTTTTGGTAAATTTTTTTTTCCTGTTTAAATTACATTAAAAAAAATTTTTTTATTGTTATGTTGGTAATTTTTTTTAAAGATTTTATTTATTTGAGAGAGAGAATGAGCTGGGGAGGAGCGGCAGAGGGAGAGGGAGAAGCAGGCTCCCCGCTGAGCAGGGAGCCTGATGCAGGACTTGATCCCAGGACCCTGGGATCATGACCTGAGCCGAAGGCAGACTTAACCGACTGAGCCACCCAGGTGCCCTTAAGTGCTTTTGGTATTTTAATTGTAATCTTCACAACAACCTTGTGCAGAGGTACAATTGTTTCTATTTTATGGATGTAATTCAAATCTAGTACACCCTCCAGAGCCTCTATATTATGAAGATTTTTTCCTAGCTGTACATCTGCATCTCCACTCTTCTATGTGCTGTGTCATAATTTAATAAGTTCCTTATCAATGGACATTTAGGTTGTTTCCAATACTTGGCTATGAATTTTTTAGGCATACCATTCCATACTTGTAGGAATGTATCCATAGAAAAATTCCTAAAAGAAAAGTTGCTGAAGGAATCTGCATTTTAAATTGATATTGCCAAGGTGCCTTCCAGAGGTGAGTTTTGCCTATTTGGTAAGTGAGAATGGTATTTCATTGTAATTTTAGTTTCCATTTCTCTTATTATAAGTGATGCATCTTTTCATGTTTGAGAGCCATTTTGATCTTTACCATGAACTGCCTTTTCCTTTTCTACTAAGTTGTCGGTCCCTTGTTACTAATTTATAAGTGCTCATTTTATATAAAGAAAATTATTCCTGTGTGATATGTGGCATAGATGATGTTTTTTGTTGTGCTTGTTTGAATGTGTCTGTGTGTGAGTGTTTATGTGTGTGGCTTCTAGGTTTTGTGTTATACTTAGAAAGGATTTCCCCACTCCAAGAGTGTTTTTAGAAACCTGCATTTTCTTCTAGTGCTTCTAAAGTTTATTTTTCAGTGTTTTCATTTTGAGTGGTCTAAAAGAGGTGAGATACGGATCCAATTTTTTTTTTTTCCTGGTGGCTACCCATTGTCCAATACCATATATTGAACGATCTATATTTTCTGAACATTCTTTAATAATCCATCTCTATGTATATATAGTACTTCTTTTGTCATATACTATGTTCACATATGTATTGGGATTTATTTCCAGATTTTTATTCCATTTCCATGTGCCAGTACCACTATGTTACTGTAGATGTATGGTGTAGTTCTCCTACACGTCCCTCTTATGTTTTTTTTTGCAATGTTCCCTCGAGGTTGAAGGAACACCATCATAGGGCATAGCATGCCAGCAGTGTAATGAAGGAATGCAGGTCTCCCAAGGCTCTACAGAGTGATTTGTCTGTGATGTCACCCAGCAAGAAGGGGCACAATCAGGATCAGAACCCAGGAATTTACCTAGTTCCTCTATCTTTCCAATGCCCCAGAGTTGGAAGGTAGAGGTGGTAGAGAGGCTGGATTGACTTTTCAGTCACCATCCACAATTAACAGCTTTCTAAGTCCTATTGATTCCACTATCCCAGTTTCTTTTGAATGGGTTCTTCCTGTGGTCAACATCCTCAGATCTCCCCTGCTCCCCAGACTACTGCAACAGTTCTGGAAGCTTCCTGACCTCTCCCAACCCAGGCCAGGTCATGCCCCCCTGGTTATAAAGCCCCATCCCTCAGCACCTGGGGAGCTTATCTTCAGGGCTCTCATTCCCCTTTTGTAATTAATTAGTTGTGATTATCCACCCTCTCCCCCTTGTAAGTTGAATGAGCACAGGATCTTTTTTTTTTTTTTTTAAAGATTTTATTTATTTATTCATGAGAGACAGAGAGAGAGAGAGAGGCAGAGGGAGAAGCAGGCTCCCAAGGAGCAGAGAGCCCGATGCGGGACTCGATCCCAGGACCCTGGGATCATGACCTGAGCTGAAGGCAGACGCTTAACCATCTGAGCCACCCAGGCGCCCTGAGCACAGGATCTTGTCTGCTTTATTAATTGCAGTATTCCCAGGCCCTCAGCACAAAATCCTAACCTCAGTTTTCTAAAAATGGAAAGGTAGAATGGGAAAATAATATTTCACAAATCCTTTTGAGGATTAACTGAAACTAATTATCTGTGCCTATAAGAGGGCCTGGCACGTACGTAGCCAAGGCTCAGTAAATGCTAGGCACAATTTCTCACCTTTTCCCTAAATTACTATTTTACCCACCAAAAAGGGGCAAAGCAAAAGGGAGAAGTTGTTTGGGTCCTCCCTAAGACACAGAGGACTGGAGGAAGACCCCCTGGATCATTAAAAGGGAGAAAGGAATTTTACTTCTCAACCCTTGAGAACCCAAAAGGCCCCCAGTCAGACTGCCTGGCCTGAATTTGCTGGCGGGCTCCCAGAAGTGCCGGGTGAGGGTCCTTCTACCCGGGTTCCGACAAGGGGAGCCTGGGGCCGGGCCCGGGGCCCAGCGCGGCTCAACGCGCTGCCTCCGCGGGCCCGCGAGGGACCGGGCCGCACGCGGAGCCACGCGCAGCGTCACGTGCGGGTCGCTCCGCCCCGGCGCCGGCGGAGAAAGGCTCGGGCCGGGCGGCGGAGCAGGGGCGCCTTTGTCCGCGGCGTGGAGGGGCGCCAGCTGCCGCCTGGCCGCGGAGCGCGGCCGGCCGGCGGGCCCTGGACTGCGGCAGCCGAGGGAGCACTTCCCGGGCCGGGGGAGCCGCCGGGAGCGGGAGCCGCGCAGCTCCAGGTCGGCGGATGCCCCCCCGCCACGCCGATTGCCCGCGCCCAGTGCCCGCGCGGCTTTTGTCAAAGCTGTCCGAAGTTTGTCTCCTCTGGAGGTAAAATTTCTTTCAACAAGGATTGACGTGGCCACGAGGGACAGAAAAGAACCGTGAGCTCCAGTTTTTCCGCCCTGGGAGCTCAGGCGCTGGGAAACAAGGAAGGCACCCGGAGTTTGCCCAAGAAGAGCTAAGGAGCAGTGTGGACAGTAGGCGCGCCCCGGGGAGGGCAGAGGAGGAGAGAGCTGGCCTGGCCGGGGTGGCTGGAGCCAACTGGGCAGAGTGGAGGCCGGAAAATGTCCGAGCCAGGTGGCTGGAGCCGTGGCGAGGCCACATGGAAACAAGGTCTGCAGATGCTTACTGGGCAAAACGGAGCTGAAGACCCGGAGGACATTGCTAAAGCCAAAAAGAACGTAATCCAGCTCAGTAGACAATTTTTCATTTTTTTCAGTTTCGTAGCAGAAATCTTTTATTAAAGTGAAATATTATGTATAACGTGTCAATATAAAATGGATGAAAATATATGCAGTCCTCAGAACATTTAAATGTTTCTTAAAAATACTTTCTTCTTTGTGACCTTGAAGGACCTTGGTCCGGCCACCGAGAAAAAACAAATGAGGAAGAAAAAAAAAAGATAGCCGGAATCACTTGTTACTTGCTGAAACTTCCTTTGTAAAATGGAGCATGTATTTCTACCAGCACTATCTCGTATTACTCTGAGTTGTAAACTTGGGATGAGGAAAGTGTCAAACTTCATGGAAATTGAGCTTTGCAGTGCATCGATAGTGTCCTCCAGAAATACAACTAGTATTATTGGAACTGGGCAGCCTTCTTCCAACCCTACTGTGCTTTCTTTTAATCAGATCATGGCCCCTTTTGATGCTTAAAACTGACACTTAGAATCATTGTTCCTAACAGTCTCTGTTCAAGCATGTACTACATACCAGGTACTCTTGTACCTTTGTAAACTTTATTATTTTTAATCCTCAACCATAGTATGTTTTAGCTTGGTTAGTGAACACAACGGTTTGCTTTGTGGTTTTTTTGTTTTGTTTTGTTAGGGAGGGGGGAGGGGCAGAAGGAGAGGGACAGAATCTTTAGCACTTAACCCACTGAGCCACCCAGGAGCCCCAACTTTATGGGGTTTTTCTTTTAAAGAACTTTATAATATTAACATATTTAATCTTGTTAACATAGGGTGGACGCTATTATCCCCATTTTTTTTTTTAAGATTTTATTTATTTATTTGAGAGAGAGAGAGCACAAGAGGGGGGAGCGGGAGAGGGAGAAGCAGACTCCCTGCTGAGCAGGGAGCCTGATGCGGGACTTGATCCCGGGACTCCAGGATCATGACCTGAGCTGAAGGCAGTTGCTTAACCAACTGAGCCACCCAGGCGCCCTCCCATTTTTTTTTTTTTAAGATTTTATTTATTTATTTGACACAGAGAGTGCACAAGCAGGGGAAGCAGCCAAGGGAGAGGGAGAAACAGGCTCTCCGCTGAGCAGGGAGCACGATTCAGGGCTCGATCCCAGGACTCTGGGATCATGACAGGAGCTGAAGGCAGATGCCCAACCAGCTGAGCCACCCAGGCACCCCTATTATCCCCATTTTTAAAGAAGATTTTATTTACTTATTTTGGGGGGTGGGGCAGAGGGAGAGAGAATTCAAAGCAGGCCTCAATCCCAGCTCATAAGCCTTATACGGAGCTTGATCCCACAACCCTGAGATCATGACCTGAGCCAAAATCAAGAGCCATATGCTTAACTGACTGAGCCACCCAGGCGCCCCAGATTTTATTTTATTTTTAACTAATCTCTACACCCAACATGGAGCTCGAACTTAAAGCTCTGATCAAGAGTCACATAATCTACCAACTGAGCAAGCCAGGTGCCCCAAACCCTCAGTATTTTTTTTTAATATTTTATTTGTTTGTCAGAGAGAGAGAGAGAAAGCACAAGCAGGGGAGCAGCAGACAGAGGGAGAAGCAGGCTCCCCGCTGAGCAAGGAGCCCGATGTGGGACTCGATCCCAGGACCCTGGGATCATGACCTGAGGCGAAGGCAGATGCTTTACTGACTGAGCCACCCAGGCGTCCCTCCCTCAGTATTTTTTAAATTAGAAAATACTTTGAATGCTCAGAAAAGTTTTGAGACAATATAGATCTCGATCTTTTTCCATATTTGATTTTGATATTTTTGAAAAAATAAAACATTGTAGATGCAGTTGAAGCCCCTCATGTACTACTCCTTGATTTCATTTCTATTTCTCCTCTCCAAACATGCATTATTTGAAATTGATATCTATCTTCCCCTGCATGTTTTATACTTTTTACTATATTCATATATCCATAAACAAAATATAAATCCATCAGTTTATTTTTAAAACTTACCCACTTTGATATGTAAGTCTAGTTCAATCATTTAAACTTCTATTTCTCCATAGCATGATCACAACAGAGTTTTTTTCATTTTCCTATTGATGGACATTCAGTTTCTACTTTTTTTTGTAATCTGAACAATGCTGCAATGAACATTCTTGCTCAGGTCTCCTCATATACACAAGAGAGAGAGTTTCAGGCTGGTTTTTAGGAATGCACATCTCCAACTCTGCTAGATATTGCCAAGTTCTTACAGTGGCCGTAAAAGTAACATTTCACCAGCAGTAACTGGGAGTTCCTTTTGTTCCACATTCTCAATAGTATTTAGTATTGTCAGATAAATTTTAATTTTTGACAATCCGATGGGTGTGAAATAATATCCCATTTCTTTTTTTTAATGAATTTATTTATTTGTTTGTTTGTTTGTTTATCAGAGAATGAGAGAGCACCAGCAGCGGGAGCGGCAGGCAGAGGAAGAAGCAGGTTCCCCACTGAGCAGGGAGCCCGATGTAGGACTCGATCCCAGGACCCTGGCATCATGACCTGAATAAGGCAGATGCTTAACTCACTGAGCCACCCAGGCGTCCCTTTCTTTTATAAATTTAGTTTAAAGATTTTATTTATTTGAGAGAGAGACCGCAGAGCGAGAGAGAGAGAGCACGGGTTGTGGGGAGAGGTACAGGGAGAGAGAGAAGCCAACTCCTGGCTGAGCAGGGAGGGAGCCCGACCCGGGGCTTGATTCCAGGACGCTGGGATCATGACCTGAGCCAATGGCAGACACTTAACCAACTGGGTCACCCAGGGGCCCCTGATACCTCATTTCTGTCTTAATTTCTATTTCCTGACTTACTCGTGAGGCTGAGCATCTTTTCAAATGTTTATGGGACACTGGGCTTTTCTTTCTTTGATTTGTCTATAGTCTTTGCTCATTTTCATTTTACTTACTGATTATAGATATTCTTTACATATTCTTGGGACGCCTGGGTGGCTTAGTCGGTTGGGTGTCCGACACTTTATTTCTGCTCAGGTCATGATCTCAGGGTCGTGAGATGGAGCCCCACTTGGCTCCACCCTGGGCATGGTTCCTGCTTCGCCCTCTGCCCCTCCCCTCCCACATGCTTGTGCATGCCCTGTCTCTTTTTCCAAAAAAAAAAAAAAAAAGAAGAAGAAAGAAATTCTTTACATATTTTGGACTAATCACATATCAGCTATATATGAGGCAAACAATCTTCTGGTTGCAACTTATCTTTTCACTTTTTTTTTTTTTTTGGTACAGAAGTTTTAAATGTTAAATGTAGTCAAATGTATTACTATTTTACTTTATAGCTTTTTGCGACTTAAGAAATTATTTCCTACCCCCGAGGTCATATAGTTGGTCTCCTATATATATATTTTAAAGATTTATTTATTTGAGAGACAGAGAGAGCAAGCGAGCATGGGGGAGGGGCAGAGGGAGAGGGAGAGAGAGTCCCAAGCAAATTCTGAGCTAAGCATAGAGCCTGATTCAGGGCTCCATCTCATGACTCTGAAATCATGACCTGAGCCAAAACCGGGTCGGTCGCCCAACTGACTGAGCCATACAGGCGCTCCTCCTTTATATTCTTTTTTTTTTTTTAAGATTTTCTTTATTTATTCATGAGAGACAGAGAGAGAGACAGAGGCAGAGGGAGAAGCAGGCTCCCCGCGGAGCAGGGAGCCCGATGCGGGACTCGATCCCAGGACCCTGGGATCATGACCTGCGCCGAAGGCAGACGCTTAACCGACTGAGCCACCCAGGCGTCCCCCTCCTTTATATTCTTTTAAAAGTTTTGAAGATTTTCTTCTCAAATCAAGGTCTTTATCTGGAATTATCTTTGTAAATGGTATAAGGTGATTTCATTTTTTCTCCTATGCATATCTAATCCCAGCATCATTTACTGATCAGACAAGAGTAATTCAGTTAAAAAAAAAAAGCAACATAACTATAGCCTGGGTGTGGATGGGTGGGTGTATAGATTTGGAGAGAGCTCTGAAGGGGGGAAATGTTTCCTAGGGCCCACCCAGGTCCAATCTGGGCTCAGGCACACTACTTAGATGGTGCTCTTGGTCCTGGTCCAACCCAGGCATCAAAGGGGGGATTTAGAAAATCCTGAGGAAGGCATTTCTGGTCACCTAACCCCCTGTGGGACTGGTTCCAAACTGGGATTTCCCACCGGGTTGGCATTTGTGGCCCCAGCCATTCCCAGCCACTAAGGGAAGGCACATCAAAGCATGGACTCCCTGAAGCAGGCAAATGTCTGGGGCAGGGAGCTGACTTGGCAGGTCTAAGGGCTATATTGACTAACATGGCTTTTTCCAACCATTTTCCCTGGAGCTAAAAGCTCCATAGGTCTGTCTTCCAAGTTTTTACAGGGAAGAGTTTTTCCAAAATCTGATGTGTCACCAAATATCCAGCTTTCAAAATCTGTTTCTCTGTCACAGGCTGCCTTACCAGTAAGGCAGAACCCCATATTTTAGATTATTGTTATGGTAACAACCCCATTTCCATGTACCAATTTCTACATTGTTAGATTATAGGGTAAATTGATACAACAAAGAGACTACAAAATAGAGTGGCTCCAACCAAACAGGAGTTTCTTTCACTCTCATACAACTGTGAGGAGGCGAACAGGATCTAAGGTTTGTAGGCAGCTCCGTTCCAGCTGCTGATTCAGGGACCCAGGTTCCTTCCATCTTGTTGCCCCACATTTTCCTAAGCTGTTGACCTCTTAGGTGTGGTCAAAGCTGGGTTACTCATGCAACTACATTCTAGCCGCCAGTCTTGATGTCTGCGGCTTTCTGGTCTTCTTTGGTTGATTTCTCAGAAAGAACTTATGGGAACAGCAGTCTCTGAGTGTTTGCAATATTCTTAACAGTTTCTCTGTAGCCTTTTTACTTGAAGCTCAGTTTGGTTGGATACAGAATCTGTGGTTCACATTCTCTGTCTTTGTCTTAAATATGTTACTCCATTACTTTCTGGATAAAGTGTTAACTAATAAAAAGTGTAATATTTTTTCCCCTTGGTCTTTTTTTTGCCTGGAATGTCAATAACCATTTATTTTTCTTCCAAGTCCAATAGTTTCAAGAGACCATGTATTGGCCTTTCTGGATCCATTTACCCAGATACATGGCATGCTCTTTCAATATATGATTCCAAGTTCTAGAGTAGAGCTCCCTTTTTGGTTGTATTCATATAGTGGCTTTAAAAAAATACGGGGTGCCTGGGTGGCTCAGTTGGTTGAGCATCTGATTCTTGGTTTCAACTCAGGTCATGATCTCAGGGTCGTGGGATCAAGTCCTGAGTCGGCCTTATATTTGCCTTATATTTTCTGAGATTTGCCTCTTCGGCTTCCCTCCTTACTTTTATTTGGACCTTCTTCCTATTTGTCCCTCTTCCTGGGATTTCATTCCCAGCAGTTTCTCCTCATTGAAGAGCTGAAGAGCTTTGTCCCTTGGAAGGAGATTTGTTTGTAGTTCTGAGAGCTTCTAGGACCCAGTCCACCCCATCACTATGAGACCTTATTGCATCTTTCTGGTCCTGTTGCACTCTTGGCCTGCTGGACCCTGCAGGATCCCCTCCTGGCTTCCACTGAGAGTTGCCGATTGTGGGGGAGGGGTATGCCTGCTTTCAGGGTTGTCAAAAGCTGAGTTCCTTCCCTTTGCCTCCCTCTGCACAGATTCTGATCCCACACAAGTCTCGTAGCTGACAGGGTTTATTCTTGCCAGCTTGAATTTGTGGATTCCGAGGAATGCCTTGCCACCCAGGTTTGTGGCGCTGTTATCCATGAGCCTTTCGTTTGCCAACCTTGGTGCATTTTGCTGGTAGTCTTCCCTCACGCCACTAATTTTGCCATATATTGCATTTATTATCATCCAACCCTAAATCTTTTATTATTTACACACATTTCCTTTATAAACCAAATAGACTACATCTCTGGACGCTTTTAAGAGCTACGTTTGTCAGTCTTTTCCCTTGGGTGGAAAAGCTGCCGCAGACCCTGGCTATAAGCGCTGAGCCTGACTCTAGTTCCTGAGCTAGACTGAAGTACTTTTTGTCCCCTAATGTGCCTGGCTGCCTCCCCTGCATCTTTACTAGGATTCTCACAGCCTGGAGGCTTCAGTCCTACTCATGACTTTATGTTTCTCTTCAGTTCAGGGCCACAGAGATTATAATCTTGCGTTTGAACTCAGCACTATCGTTTTGGTGTTTTCTTTTTGTGTTTTATCTATCCCTGCTATGTATTTACAGCAGAAGGAGTGGCGAAAGAGTGAACTCAGAGAGCCATCTTGACTCAAAGTATTGCAAAAAACAGTTTTGAATGAACAATACACAATGAACTGACGAGGCACTGCGAGGACACAAAACTGAATAAGAAAGTCCTGCTCTCAAAGAGATAAGAATCTAGTGAAAGAGGGTGACCCACAACATACCACCATAAAACACACTGACAACTGCTCTATTGGAAGTGATGAGTAGAGCTGTGAGCCCTCAGGAAGGAACAAGGACTTGTGAGTGAGGGAGACAAGGAAGGCTCCTCAGAGGTAGTGGCTTTAGGACAGGAGTGGACATGGCAGTTTGGGGACTGCATCCTTGAAACTGGAGCATAGGCTGCTTTGGTGGAGTGTGGGGGATGTACTGAAGGAAGATGCTGGAAGTTGGAGCACAGGTTGTGGAGTTCACACAGATTTAGTTCCAGTCCCGCCTCTGCCACTGACTAGAGGTGTGAGCCTGGACAGTTCATCTTTCTGAGCCTTATTTTCATCTATAGAAAGGGAATAGAGTATCCCTTGCCTCAGAGGGTTATAATGAGTATAATTGTTGGTAATGTATATAAAGACACAGTAAACTCTTAATAAGTAGTACCCATAACTTTATAAGCATTATGAAGGGCCTTGAGTGTCAAGCTATTAACTTTTTTAAGGCTTGGTTAAGGTATAATTTACATGCAATAACAAACTAAGCACTTTGCCACTTACTGGTCCTACTTCTCTCTGGAGCAGTCCCTGGAATACTACCCAGACTGTGATAATCTTTGTAGTAGGCAGGGTAATGGCTCCAAAGATGCCTACTTGTTAATCTCAGGAACCTGTGAATATGTTAGGTAGAATGCCAAAGGAGAATTAAGATTACAGATTGTTTGCTGATCTACTACCCTAGAGCGGGCATATTATTCTGGATTGTAAGAGTCTGTGTGGGTAGAAGAGGGAGGGCAGAAGAGGGAAAATCAGAGATGGTGTGAGAAGGACTCCCTGACTTTGCTGTATATGGCTTTGAAGATGGAAGGAGCCATGAGCAAAGGTTGTGGGCAGCCTCTAGAAACTGGAAAATACCAGGAACCAGATTCCCTCCTAGAGCCTCCAAGAAATCAGCACTGCTAACACCTTGACTTTGGCCCAGTAAGACCTACTGTGGACTTCTGAGCTCCAGAACTGTAGATAATAAAAATGTGGTATTTTATTTTATTTATTTTATTTTAAAGAGTTTATTTACTTATTTATTTTAAACTAATCTCCATAATCAATGTGGGGCTCAAACTCACAACCCCAAGATCAAGAATCACACACTCTACTGTCTGAGCCAGCCACGTGCCCCAAATGCATGTTGTTTTAAACCACTAAATTTCTGGTAATTTGTTGTAGCAGAAATAGAGAACTAGTAGGGTCTTGAATAAATGCTTATTGACTCCCTGAATTAATGAATCAGGACAAATCTGCTATCTTTTTCTTATAATGATACATCTAATTTTAGAGGAGAGAAAATTTAATTTGGATCATACTATCTCCCTGTAAGGTACTCATATCTTAAATAACATGGAATTCCTCGGGTGGTGCTAAAGTGATTCTGAGATTGATTGAAGAGTGAGTGTTCGTATTCCCCCCCAAATTCCTGTGTTGAAGGCTAATTCTCAATGTCAGAGTATTTGGAGGTGAGGCCTTTGGGAAGTGATTTGGTCATGAGGGTAGAACCCTTATGAATGGAATTAGTGTGCTTATAAAAGGGACTCCAGGGAGCTCCCTTGATCCTGCCAGCATAGGAGGACAGCAAGACGATGACTCTTTATGAACCAGGAAGTGAGCCCTCACCAGACACTAAATCTGCTAGTGCCTTGACCTTGGACCCCCAGCCGCCAGAACCATGAGAAATAGATTTCTGTTGTTTATGATCCCACCCAGTCTATGATACTCTGTTATAGCAGCATGAATGGATTAAAAAAGAGCTTGGGATAATTCCAGATTGGATGCACCATTGATATGATAATAATTTAAACCATATTCCCTTTGCTACCTCTCTGGGTGGGCCAACAGAAGGCACACTGACCCCAACAAAGCAGCTTGCTTTCTTCTCCCCTCTGGGTGACTTCTTGGGCAGTGTTCTCAAAGAGGCGGAGAGAGGAACATATCAGAGTCAGCTGAGTAATCTTACAAACTGTGAATGCCCACTACTCCCTTCTTTCTTGTCTACCCTAGCAATCTGCTCTGCCTTCTCCTCACCTTCCACACCCTTGAGAATCATTGTCTTAAAGCAAATGCTGTACGGGCAGAAGGGAGAAGTATACATGTAGGAATACACAAAGAGGATTCTTCGAACTGAAAAAGATCTCAAAAAAAAAAAAAAAAAAAAAGATCCCATTCTCATTTAGAGCTTGTTCTAATTCTTATGCTATGTTTAAACTGTTGACTTTTTTCCATGGCCAGAACTTTCCCAGAGCACACAAAAGCCCAGGAAGACTGAACCCAGCGGTGAGTTTCTTTCCTTTTGTTACTTTCTGTGTCACCTCCAGTCCTGGGAAGACCAGGTTCTATTAGCTAGTTTACCTCCTGGATGCTAGGGAACCCTCCTGTCCTGCCTGGGACCCAGCCATTCCTATTTTGCTTTGGGCCAGGGTTTTGTGTCCCAGAGTTAGGAACTTCATTGTGCTATGTCTTATCTGGGTCTTTTTTTTTTTTTTTTTTTTTTTAAGTAGGCTCCATGCCCAGCATGGAACCCAAAATGGGACTTGACCCCAAGACCCCGAGATCAAGGCCTGAGCTGAGATCAAGAGTTGGATGCTTAACCAGCTGAGCCACCCAGGTGACCCTTATCTGGATCTTTAGTAAATGGATTGCCTTGGCTTCGGGCCTCTAACCTTGCAGAAGCCACAAGTTTCCTTGCCTTTTGCTGGGGTTGTCAGGATCAGGACTTACTTTACTGACCCCTGTTAGCTCTCTGACTTGAAATACCCTGTCTGAAGCCCTTCTACCCCAGTATATCCTAGTCCCGTAAATAAAAAGGATTCTTGATGATCTTTAGGTTCCGCCTTAGCTCTGTGATTCTGGGATTGTTCTGTCTCTACCATGTTCTCCAGCCAAATTCTTAGAGTAATTTCATAGATGAAGAAGTCAGATCTCTCTACTGGATTTTTCTAACCCAGTGTGCAGCTTATTTTCTCTAGAAGGTACTGCTGTCAGGATAATTGCCATTTGCCCATGCTCTGACCATATAGTTTGCCTTTAGGGATCCTAGATACTTCTGTCATTATTAGTTGGGTAAAAAAAGTCTTCTCTCTGTTTATCTTTTAGATTCTCTTCTCTTAGCTGTTCTTGCAGTTCCTCTGTTCCAACCCCAAGGCTGGCGACTCACACAACTCAGGTGAGGCTCATGGCCCTTAGTCCTGCCCATTCATTGCTGCAGCCCTTTTTCTTAGCTGCAAACATCCACTCAGTTGGGGTGAGGAAGTGGAAAATGGACTCCATAAGACCACAGTGTTGCCTTTTATAATACTTTAAAACAAACGTTAAACTAGAATATAATCAGCTCCCAGCACCAGAAAGGGCATCTTTCTCTACAAGGAGATGTGTGCATGTGCTCACCTCTGTTGTGGTGGCCTCAGGACAGCATTTTGGCACCATGCAGGAGCAGAAGTATGCAGAAGATGTGCTCAGCCCAGCACTGTCCCTTCCTGAGGTCCTTCAGAGTAGAGGAGCTTATCCTGAACCATATTCCTTTCCGGCAATCGAGAAGTGGCCTATGTCCCTCCCAGTCTTCAGTTCCAGCACTGACATTCCTCCCACCGGCACTATCGCAGGGAACTCTTGACCCTTGAGTGAGGCTACATTGGATTCCCTGTAGGTTTAGGTTATGTTCCATCTGTCAGGGGTCCCAGATTCAACCTGATTCCAATTCAGCATTTCTAGGGGCTTAAAATCAATTCTGCCTTTCTATTACTGGACCAGGGATTTTTCTAGGACCATCTGGACTCTCTGGAGTTGCTGCCAATAGGACAGCAGGGGAACTCCAGACCAGCCCAGGCTGATTGGCCCTCGGATATCAGTGTGGTATCCTGTGATGTCTTCCACTCACCAGGTCAGTCAACCACAGCCTGTTCCTTGGGTTTCAGAGTCCTTGCAGTGGAGCTGTTTGGTTCCTCCAGGAGCACAGGAGGTAAACAGTGAGGAGGAGGAGTGGGGAGAGAAAGACTCATGCAGAAGAGGGAGAGGAAGTGAGTGATGCTGAGGGAGGGAGAAAAAGGCAAATACCAACAGCAGCGGGAGCAGAAAAAAAAAAATGGGAATGTGAGGGCGGGAGGGAAAGGCAGAAGGGCAGGGTTCTGCTCATAACAATATTAACCCAAATTCCGGGGTAACATTTTATAGTGACCCATGAAATGTGCGTAGAAAATAAGGAAGGAAGTTTGCAGTTTTAATCAATGATAAAGGCCAGTGTCTCCATGGTCCCCAACCCTGGGAAGAGCTGTGGGCTAACTTCCCGGGTTTCCTCTGCAACACGCCTGGGAGTTCAGAACTGGGGAGATTAGCAGAGCCAAGTGGCTTTGCTGCCCTCCTGCACTCCCACACAGTCAGAGGGTCCCCTGTGTCACAAAGGTTGAGATGCCAACAGCTCTCTGAAGACAGTTCACTTTATCTCTTTCTTTCTTGAATTTTCCCATTCGTCTTGCTTTGTGTCCTCTTTTGTGGACACTCTTGACTCAAAAACACTTTCTCTGGCCTTTTCACTAGAGTGCTGCAAAGATCGGATCAGCTCTCATAAAATGCTTTGTGTATCGCAAATTACAACACAAGTATTAATTGTGATGGCTGTAACCTAGGACGAAGTTGCTTTCCCAACACACAAGCTTGCTGTCCCTCATTCTGATCGTCAGAAAGGGTGCTATTGGTATGCTTTCAGAATTTCCCTATCTCCTCGGTCACCAGGAAATGTTAATGTGAACTTGGAAAATGACTGCTGGATCACTGGGGTGGACATGAAGTCTGTCCTCTCAGTTGGTCTTGTTTTTGGCTTTATGGACAAGGGTCTGCCTTGCATATTCACAACTCACAGCCTTGCTCTCCATTCAGTTAAGCAGGTATTCTAGGGCCAAATTCATGGATTCAGGCTCTGCATATCCATTTAGAATAAGTCTACTTGGGCCCAAGAGCCATGGATTTAGGCTCTGCATGTCCATTTAGAGTAAGTCTACTTGGGCCCAGAACATCTGGACCCCATGTAAATATTGAGTGTGTGTATATGTGTGTCAGGGGCGTGAACGTGAAATTTTTATAGAAATAAATCACGGAGGGGCGCCTGGGTGGCTCAGTCGGTTAAGCGTCTGCTTTCGGCTCAGGTCATGATCTCAGGGTCCTGGGATCGAGCCCCGCATCGGGCTCCCTGCTCAGCGGGGAGCCTGCTTCTCCCTCTACCTCTGCCTGTCACTCTACTTGTGCTCTCTCTCTATCTCTCTGTCAAATAAATAAATAAATGAAACCTTAAAAAAAAAAAAAAGAAAGAAATCACGGAGTGGTGAGGAGGGCTTTCCCTATGATTATGGTGAGATAACTCTAAGCCAATAGGAGCGTAGAACAAGGTGACTGAGAGAAAAGACGAGCTGATTTCTGGTAGAAATGTAAAGACTAAATTTTATGTAGCTAAGCAGTGACTAAGAGGGAATTAAATATGATGTAAACACTCAAAAAGAGGGTTTTAGCCTGTCTAAGAGCAAAAGTAACAGGGGAAAGACAGACTTTTATAATCTGTAGGTATCAGTCTTCAGGACAATATAGAATCTTCTGGAAAAGATATGAAGAGAGCTTAAGTTTAGATGGCATGATCACAAGTCTTCCTCAATCTGTGATTTACTTGTGCATGTGGAGGTATAACATCTCTCTCTGATTAGAAACAGTAATTAGAACACTGCCTTCTTTTGCTTCAAGAGAGTAGTTCCTGATACATGAGGGGCCCCGAGGACTGGGGCTGGATAACAATGGTAAGTTGTTAATGGAATGGTTTTGACTGTCTAAACTGTGTCTACTTTCGTGCCAGGCACTGCTGATCTCTCCTGAGCCTTCACGAGGTACAGTGAGAGACACTGTAGGCTTCATGTCCCAGTAAAGGACTAGATGTTGCCATTCATCACTCTTATGTCTGTCCACAAAGAATGAAGTAGGTCTAAAAGTGCCCCTAAGTCCCTCTGAACTGACCTCTGCTGGAGGTCTCTCAGTTGCCCCAGTTTAGCTCTTTCCCCCTCACTGTGAGGAGTTAGTCTTCCCTCCGAGGCCGCCAGGAGGAGACAGAGAGCACGCCCGCCTGGGTGATGCCGGGGGCAGTCTTGCGGCACTGGGGTTTGTAAAACTTCCCCCTACTTCCTTCCTCTGACAGCAAATGCAGAGGTTAGTAAGCTCCAAGTTTGTCTCCCAGAGTGGGGAGGAGAGAAAGGAGAGAAGGGAGACAGCATATCAAAATGCACTTCCAAAACGAAAATGATTTCTATAGCACATGGTGCTACCGAGGGAGAGGTGATGACAGCCTCCTCCCATTTCAGGAACAGTTCCCAGAGTTGTCCGTAGGCGGATTCACATGACACATTCTTAAACCCAATTCCATTCTGTGCTGTGTTTGCTCCTTGTTGACGTCTCAGGAACAATGGATCTCTACATCTTTGTATCCGAGTTTGATTCCCCACTGGTTGTGTAGCTGAACATCTAGGCTGCCCGGCTTGTAATGTATATGTGCCAGTTATTTATCCTTTTGAGTCGTGATACCTCATCAAACTAGCTTCGCCTGTGCACGTGAACTGGAATATTGAATGGTGTGTATGTCCACACGTCAAGAAAATTATTATTAAGAAGTTGCTAGTTCTTCACGTGTTTCAATGTGCAAAAATACTAATGCATATTGCTGGAGGAAGTAATAACAATGATGCAAATTTGCCTGGAAACTCTTCTGAATCCAATTTGCCTTTCTGTGAAATAAAATTTGGGTTGTGGCATTTTTTGATTGATGTCTCTATATGAGGAGGTTTTTGGCTTTTTAGTGTTGCTGCTTTTCTGTTCTCACTGCTCTGAGAATCTTTGCCAACACACCACTGACATTTGAGGAAGAGAATAGAGACAGTTTGGCTTCTTGTAAATTCTTCTGTTTCCTTGGTGATGTAAATAATTATGGAACATATAAAAAGTTTTTAGCAAATTCAAATTTGGTTTTGAAAAAGCAGGTTTGTTACCTGTGGTAAGGGCTCCAGGAACAATCTCAGCAAGAAATTGTCTTTTCCTCTTTAACTCACTTTTTTATTATTATTATTATTTTTAAAGATTTTATTTATTTATTTGAGAGAGAGAATGAGATAGAGCATGAGAGGGGGGAGGGTCAGAAGGAGAAGCAGACTCCCTGCTGAGTAGGGAGCCCGATGCGGGACTCGATTCGGGGACTCCAGGATCATGACCTGAGCCGAAGGCAGTCGCTTAACCAACTGAGCCACCCAGGCGCCCCCACTTTTTTATTATTATTTTTAAAATATTTTATTTATTTATTTGAGAGAGAGAGAGACACAGCGAGAGAGGGAACACAAGCAGGGGGAGTGGGAAAGGGAGAAGCAGGCTTCCCTCTGAGCAGGGAGCCCGATGTGGGGCTCGATCCCAGGACCCCGGGACCATGATCCGAGCGGAAGGCAGCCGCTCAACGACTGAGTCACCCAGGTGCCCCTTTAACTCATTTCAAATTAGAAAATATTCCACGACAGACAGGGCCTACGGAGACCCCAAGTCTAACGGCAATATAAGATGTGCGTTTTATGGGTTCAGTAAAATCGCCCAGGTGTGTGGGAGGCTTCAAGACCCCAGCGCCGACAGGACAATTCCCTGCCAGGTCATGTCCCAGTGAAGGACTAGATGTTGCCATCCAGCTTTCCTAGGAGACTCCTGTCCAAGGGGCAGACCCAGAGCTCAGGAACTTGAAAGGAAAGGCTGAATCATGTACAACTGAGTGAGGAATTACAAGGAGTGAGGAATCTTCAAGGGGAGAGGTTCTGTTTGCAGGAGAAAATAACCGACTACCACTCAGGAAGAGCTCTGACTGGGTGGCTAACTCCATTAAGTGTCTGCCTTCTGCTCAGGCCGTGATCCCAGGGTCCTGAGATCGAATCCCACATCGGGCTCCCTGCTCTGGCGGGGAGCTTGCTTCTCCCTCTTCCTCTGCAGCTCCCGCTGCTTGTGCTTCCTCTCTCTCTCTGTCAAAGAAATTAAAACCAACAACAAAACAAAACAAAGAACAACGACAAAAAAGAGAGGTCTGACTTTAACAGAGCCCTCGGTAGCATATTTTTCACGCTGGCTCTTGTAAAGTTTCTTACATTCATCAAGTCCCCAGTTTCCCTTTTTCCTTCCTTTCTCACTGCTTCCTCTTTCAATCTTGACAAATCGCCCTTCTCCCTTCACACGTCATGGGGAGAAATATGAGCTCTGCTATTTATTACCTTTGTCATGCTGTTGAAGTTACTTCGCTCCTCAGTGAGTCTTCAACTGTAAATGGGGATAACAATGCAACGCCCCTTATAAGGATGTGCGTTAACCTGCGCAGATGAAATGCGCTAACATACAAAAATTGTTGTTGTTGTTATTGTTGTTTTTAAGATTTTATTTATTTATTTGACAGAGACATGGTGAGAGAGGGAACACAAGCAGGGGGAGTGGGAGAGGGAGAGCAGGGAGCCCGATGCGGGG
Organism: Mirounga angustirostris; assembly: GCF_029215605.1. Classification (NCBI taxonomy): domain Eukaryota; kingdom Metazoa; phylum Chordata; class Mammalia; order Carnivora; family Phocidae; genus Mirounga; species Mirounga angustirostris. The sequence continues at coordinate 61,839,572 of NW_026991717.1, read as the reverse complement.
CTCGATCCCAGGACCCTGGGACTATGACCTGAGCCGAAGGCAGCCGCTTAATGACTGAGCCAGCCAGGCGCCCCCATACAAAAATTGTTTAGGCCCGTGCCATGGCGAATGCTTAGTAAATGAGAGCTCTTAATATCACTGAGAAGACAGAGGCCAATACCGCGGACTCCATCCAGACTCCTCTCTACCTCAAAAAAAATCTCTCACTCTCTGTCCTTACCTCAGAGTACAAGACTGGCTTATTGTCGAAGTCGGTGCCCTCCACCTGTGCCTGGATTCCATCGGTTCCGATCTCCTCAAGGGAACCTGTTGCCTGAATTCTCTTCTCCCTCACATTTTAAATGGATTCCTTTTTCCTCGCTCGCTTTTTGGATTTTGAAAAAGGGCTCCATATGACCCCACTCTCTTTAAGCTACTGTCCCCTTTTTCCTCCTCCTTTCACTGCCAAACCCGGTGAGGCTCCATGTCTTCCTGACGCATCCTCTCATTCTCCCTCTGCCATCTGGCTCCTTCCCCGCGCCCCCACTCTCACGTGGCTGCGTCGATGGTCACTCGACTCCAGACTCAGAGGACTGCTCTCGGTCTCTGCCCTCTGGCTTCTTTGCAGGGGTCAGTATTGCTGACCGTCCTCTGCTCTGAGGAGTTGTCTCCTCTCTTGGCCTGTGTGCAAGTCTGTTGTGCGGCGGCTTTTCCTTCCCTGTGGCCTCGTTGTCTAATGCCTTTTACACGTTCCATTTCTGTCTACGCTCCTCAGGTGTAGGCTTGGAGAGAGGGTCAACGTGCAACCTCTTGATCTGTCTCTATACTCTTACACTTCGATCTCCTTTTTTATTTTTATTTATTTATTTTTTAATTTTTTTTTAAAGATTTTATTTATTTGCGAGAAAGAGAATGGGAGACTGAGACCATGAGAGGGAGGAGGGTCAGAGGGAGATGCAGACTCCCCGCTGAGCAGGGAGCCCGACGTGGGACTCGATTCGGGGACTCCGGGATCATGACCTGAGCCGAAGGCAGTTGCTTAACCAACTGAGCCACCCAGGTGCCCTTCTTTTTTTTTTTTTTTTTTTAAGATTTTATTTATTTATTTGACAGAGAGAGACACAGCGAGAGAGGGAACACAAGCAGGGGGAGTGGGAGAGGGAGAAGCAGGTTTCCCGCTGAGCAGGGAGCCCGATGTGGGGCTCGACCCTGGGATCACGACCTGAGCCGAAGGCAGACGCTTAACGACTGAGCCACCCAGGCGCCCCTCCTTTTTTTTTTTTAATTAATTAATTTATTTGACAGAGAGAGAGTGAGTGCACACAAGCAGGGGGAGCACAGGCAGAGGGAGAGGGAGAAGCAGACTCCCCGCTGAGCAGGGGGCAGATGCGGGGCTTGATCCCAGGACGCTGGGATCATGACCTGAGCCGAAGGCAGACGCTTAACCGACCGAGCCTCCCAGGAGCTCTGTTTGATCTCCTTTTTGTCTCATGCCTTACCATTATATCTCTAAGTATGGCTCCTTCCTCATTGTTTATACTTTGCAGTCTCATCATGCATCAGGCTTGCTCTCTGTTTTGGCTACTCTGACCTTCTTTTAGTTTCTTGAAGGTGCTGCGGCCTGACAGAGGATTTTTGTTATTGGTGTTGTTTCACTTGCACTCATCTTTATCCTTATTGTAATCTCTTTCTCTTTTTAATTTTGAGATGTAAGTCACATACTGCAACATTCACCCTTTTACAGTAGACAATTCAGTGGATTTCAGTGTATTCATAAAGTTGTGCAATCATCATCAGTATCTCATTCCAGAACATTTTCATCACCTTAAAAAGAAACTCTATGTCCTTTAGTAGGCACTCCCTTTCCCCTTCCCTCCTGGCAATCACTAATCTACTTTCTGTCTCTATGCTATAGGCTTTTTACACACGCTATTCCTTTGCTTAGAGCCTCCCCCACCCACCCTCAACTTCTACTCTTCCTTCAGCAATCAGTGCCAACTTCCTTGAGCAGGTCAATTCCTCCTGCTGTATATATTTCATAGGAATATGTGCCTCTTTGCAGTATTTATTATAAATTGCAATTTTATATTTATTTATTTTCTTTTAAAAAATTTTATTTTATTATGTTATGTTAATCACCATACATTACATCATTAGTTTTTTTTTTTTTAAGATTTTATTTATTTTTTTGACAGAGAGAGACATAGCAAGAGCAGGAACACAAGCAGGGGGAGTGGGAGAGGGAGAAGCAGGCTTCCCGCAGAGCAGGGAGCCCGATGTGGGACTCGATCCCAGGACCCTGGGATCATGACCTGAGCTGAAGGCAGACGCTTAACGACTGAGCCACCCAGGCGCCGTACATCATTAGTTTTTGATGTAGTGTTCCATGATTCATTGTTTGCGTATAACACCCAGTCCTCCGTTCAATACATGCCCTCTTTAATACCCATCACCAGGCTAACCCATCCCCTCACCCCCTGCCCTCTAGAACCCTCAGTTTGTTTCTCAGAGTCCATAGTCTCTCATGGTTCGTCTCCCCCTCTGATTTTCCCCCCTTCATTTTTCCTTTCCTACTATCTTCTCTCTTTTTAAAAAAAATATAATGTATTATTTGTTTCAGAGGTCAATTTTATATTTATTTATTTATTTATTTATTTATTTATTTATTTATTTGAGACAGAGAGAATAAGAGAGAGCGAGTACATGAGAGGGGGGAGGGTCAGAGGGAGAAGCAGACTCCCCGCCGAGCAGGGAGCCCGATGCGGGACTCGATCCCGGGACTCCAGGATCATGACCTGAGCCGAAGGCAGTTGCTTAACCAACTGAGCCACCCAGGCACCCAGTTTTATATTTATTTAAAGAATTCTTTGATTTAGATTTGTCACCTCAATAAGCCTCATGAACGCAAAAACTATATATTTTTTGTAGGGGGGAGAGAGGCATTCAAAAATGAATAAAATTCGGGCACCCGGGTGGCTTAGTTGGTTAAATGTCTGCCTTCGGCTCAGGTCATGACCCTAGAGTCCTAGTATCAAGTCCCACATTGGGTGTCCCCGCTCAGTGGGAAGTCTGCTTCTCCCTCTGACTCTCCCCCCTCTCATGCGTTCTCTCTCTCACTCTCTCTCTTTCAAATAAACAAATAAAATCTTTAAAAAATGAATAAAATCTGTATCTCCATTTATAACACTGTTTCACTTGAATGTAATAGTATGACACCCAACATGGCTAAGACAAAATTCATTATTTCTCCCCAAAGCAATTCCTCCTTCATACTTACCCATTTAATAATGCTTCCTCATTCTCTAAGGTACACAGGCTCAGTTTCTTGAAGATATTCGATTCCTTCTCTCTCTTGTCTCCAACATTCAGGACGCTTCAAATCCTTAAGTCCTCTGGATTCTTTTGTAAGTCCTTAATGCTCAGTAAACATTTACTGATAATGACTGAATTTTGGAGATATCTATAGTGAAGGAAATCGTTGCAGCCATGATGTTGGATGAGCCTTTAGAGACTGCCAAAGGGGTGGGTGAGAGAGAGGGGAGGGGGAGAAAAGCAGGTAGTGGGGGATGGCAGTGGATGGAGACTCAAGAGACACCTGTACCACAGAAGGCTGGAAAAGACCAGTAAAATAATGAGAGGAGCAAAAGGAGCTCCTGCCTAATGTATAATAATTCATTCATCATTTACTGAGTGTTTACTACCTGCCCAGTAGTTAGATTATGGTGACACAAAAATGAATCAGAAGTTGTCTCTTTCCTGAAGAAAGTCAGAGTCTAGTAGAGAAACATGAAAACAAAAATTTACACTAGAATATGGTAAGTATTATAATAAAAGTATTCACAAAGTGTTCTTCGAGCAAGGGCAGGTAGTGACTAAGACTGTCTCAGCATAGGGATGGGTAAAGGTGGGTGTCACAGGATGACTGGGACTTTGGCAGTCTGAGATCAGGAGTGACATGCTGGGAAGAGAGAACAACCTCAAAGAGTCTGGGCCTGTGTGGAACTGCAAATCATTTTATTTAGCTTTAGTGTAAATGATGGAAAGGGAATATCCTGGAAATTCAGGCTGGGGCTACCTTGTGAAGAGTCTCCTAGCAAGCTGAGGATCTTAGTCTTTATATTCTAGCTAATAGAGAGTCATCAAAGTTTTGTTTTGTTTTTTTTTCTTACATCAACTTCATTAGGTATAATTTACATACATTATGATATATAGATTTCAAGTCTATGGTTCAAAAAATTTTGATAAATATATATATCCTTATCACTGCTACCCCAATCAAGATATAGAACATTTCCATCACTCCTGAAAATCCACTTGTGTTTTGCAATTGATACCACTTCTTCCCCAAGGCAACTATTGATGATTTTTCTAATTCTATATGTTTTGGTTATTTATTAGTATGTAACACACCCCCAAACCTAGTGACTTAAAACAATAAAAATCATTTATTCGCTCATTGATATTGCAACCTAGGGTTTTGTGGAATCAATTTGTCTCTGCTTTCTGTGACATCAGCTGAGATAGTCTGAATGAGGCTGGAGAATCCACTTCCAAGATGACTCACTCACATGGCTGGCAAGTTGGGATTGGCTCTTGGCTGGGAGTGCAGCTAGGACTGCCAGTAAGAGACTTTGTTTCTCTTCCGCATGGTTCTTTGGACTTCCTCACAGCATGGGTTCCAAGAAGGAGAAGCTGCTAGTCCTTTTAAAAACTAGACCCCAAGGGCGCCTGGGTGGCTCAGTCATTAAGCATCTGCCTTTGGTTCACGTCATGATCCCAGGGTCCTGGGATCGAGCCCCACATTGGACTCCCTGCTCTGCGGGAAGACTGCGTCTCCCTCTCCCACTCCCACTGCTTCTGTTCCCTCTTTTGCTGTGTCTCTCTGTCAAATAAATAAATAAAATCTTAAAAAAAAAATTATAAAAAAACTAGACCCCAGACTGGTACAGTATTACTTCTGCCATATTCTATAGGTCAAAGCAGTCATGGTGAGTCTGGGTCGCTCCGTTGGTTAAGCAACTGAGTCTTGATTTCAGCTCAGGTCATGATCTCAGGGTCATGGGATCAAGCAAAGCCCCACATCAGGCTCCATGCTGAGCTGGAGCCTGCTTAAGATGCTCTCTCTCCCTCCTACTTGTGTTCTTTCTCTCTCTCTCTCTCCCTCAAAAAACAAAAACAAAAACAAAAAACAGTCACAGAGCCAGCCCAAATTCAATTTTAGTATATGTGCTGCCGAAGCGAGCACAGCCAGCCCAAATTCAAAGGGGTGGAAAAATTAATCTCACTTTTCAGTGAGGATAGCGGCAAAGAATTTGAGCCATCTTTTTTTTTTTCTTTTTAATATTTTATTTATTTATTTGAGAGAGAGTGAGAGTGAGCAAGCATGAGCAGGGAGGGGCAGAGGGGGAGGGAGAAGCAGGTTCCCGCTGAGTGCAAAACCCAATGAAGGGCTTGATCCCTGAACTCCAGGATCATGACTTGAGCCAAAGGCAGACACTTAACCGATTGAGCCACCTGGGCGCCCCTTGGGCCATCTTTATACCAGCATATCATGGATTAGTTTTGTTGGTTCTAGGATGTCATATAAATGGAATCATATAGTGTGGATTATTATATACCTGGCTTCTTTTGTTCAACATGTGTTTTGAGATTCCTCCATGTTGTTACATACGTCAGTAGTTCATTCTTTTTTTTTTTTTTTTAAAGATTTTATTTATTCTTTAGAGAGCGAGCAAGAGAGAAACAGCATGAGAGGGGAGAGGGTCAGAGGGAGAAGCAGGCTCCCCGCTGAGCCGGGAGCCCGATGCGGGACTCAATCCCAGGACCCTGGGATCATGACCTGAGCCGAAGGCAGTCACTTAACCAACTGAGCCACCCAGGCGCCCTAGTTCATTCTTTTTTATTATTGAGTAATGGTTTATGGATAATCAATCTGTTTATCCATTTTTCTGTTGATGGACATTTGGGTTATTTCTAGTTTTTGTTTATTATGAATAAAGTTGGTATAAAAATTCTTATACAACACCTCTTTTATAATCTTTAAGTTCTTTTTTTAAAATTTAAATTCAGTCAATTAACATATAATGTATTATTTGTTTCAGGGGTACAGGTCTGTGATTTATCAGTCTTATATAATACCCAGTGCTCATTACAACACATACCCTCCCCAGTGTCCATCACCCAGTTACCCCATCCCTCTACCCTCCTCCCCTCCTGCAACCCTCAGTTTATTTCCTATGATTAAGAGTATTTTATGGTTTGTCTACCTCTCTGGTTTCGTCTTGTACAACACCTCTTTTTGAAGATACATGTTTTCATTTCTCTTGAGTAAGTACCTAGAAGTTGAATTTCTGGTTCATAGAGTAGGTGTATGTTAAAATTTTTTATTTTATTTTATTTTTTAAAAGCAATCTTGGGGGGCGCCTGGGTGGCTCAGTTGGTTAAGCGACTGCCTTTGGCTCAGGTCATGATCCTGGAGTCCCGGGATCGAGTCCCACATCGGGCTCCCTGCTCGGCAGGGAGTCTGCTTTGTCCTCTGACCCTATCCCCTCTCATGTGTTCTCTCTCTCTCATTCTCTCTCTCAAATAAATAAATAAAATCTTTAAAAAAAAAAAAAAGCAATCTTGGGGCACCTGGGTGGCTCAGTCAGTTAAGTGCCTGCCTTCAGCTCAGGTCATGATCTCAGGGTTTTGGGATCAAGCCCTGAGGTGGGCTCTCTGCTTAGTAGGGAGTCTGCTTCTCTCTCTCACTCTCCCTCTGTGCTCTCTCTCAAATAAATAAATAAATAAAATCTTAAAAAAAAAATAAAGCAATCTCTTGACACTGGGGAGTGGGGCGTGGCTTGAACTCATGACCCCCATAGGAGTTAAACATGCTCTACAGACTGAGCCAGCCAGGTGCCCTGCTATATGTTACAATTTAAGCAGTTGTTAAACTGCTTTCTAAAGGATGGTTACCGTTTTATACTCCTGGCAGCAGTGTATGAGAGTTTCAGTTGCTCCAAATCTAGCCAACCCTAGTTATTGTCAAGTTTTTAAATTTTAGACATTCTAGGGGGTATGAGTGGTATCTCACTGTCGTTTTAATTTGTACTTCCATGATAATAGTATTTTGCATCTTTTCATATACTTATTAGCCATTTGTAGATATTTTTTGTTAAGTGTCAGTTCAAGGCTTTTGCCCATCTAAAAAAATATTGTGTTGCTGTCTTATTATTGAGTTATTAGGGGTTCTTTCTGTGTTCCAAATATTTGTCCTTTGTCAGATGTCTGTATTGTGACTACATATTAATGGAGTGGAAGGCAATATTATTAAGGTATTAGTTATTCAGTAATGGAGTCAGTGCAATTCCAATTAAAATACCAGGGGTGGGGGGTCATAGAAATTGACAAGCTGATTCTAAAATTTATGTGGAAATACAAAGGACCTAGAATAGTCAAAAGAATTTTGAAAAGGGTGCCTGGCTGGTTCAGTTGGTAGAGCATCTGACTCTTGATCTTGGGGTCATGAGTTTGAGTCCCATGTTGGGTATAAAGATTACTTAAAAAAGAAAAAAAAAAACCACTTGACCTCAAGACTTACTATACAGCTACAGAAATCAAGGTAGCATGGCATTAGTATATGGAAAAATAAACAGGTCAATGAAACAAAATAGAGTCTAGAAATAGACCCAAACATATGTAGTCAATTGATTTTTGAAAAAGGATATTGTGGTAGGCAGCCTCTAAGATGACCTCCAATGATTCCTACCTCCTGGAATTCATACCCTTATGTGATCTCCCTTTGGGTGAGGGCTGACGGAAATAACAGGTGTTACTTCTGGGATTAGCTTTAGAAAAGACTCTGGCTTACATCTTGGGCACACTCTTTCTCTCTTGGGTGGCTTGCTACTGGTAAAGAGCTAGCTGACATGTTGTAAAGCAGCCTTGTAGAGAAACCCATGTGGCAAGGGATTAATGTCTGCCAAGAACCACAAGAATGAGCTTGGAAGCAGGCTCTGCTTCCCTTCAATCAAGCCTTCAGATGAGCTCCAGTCCTGGCCGATAGCTTGACTGCAACCTCATGAGAAACTTTCTTCCAGAGGCACCCAGGTAAACAGTGCCCAGATTCCTTAACCACAGGAAGTATCAGGTAATAAATATTTGCTCTTTAAACCTAGTAGGTCTGGGGTAATTTGTTACACAGTGGTAGGTAACTAATACAGGTACCAAGGTAACTCAAAGGGGGGAAAAGTCTTCAACAAATAGTGTTGAATCAACTTGATATTTTTATGGGGGCAAAAAATGAACCTCAACCCCTACCTCACACCATACACTGATATTAATTTGAGGTAGATATTAGACCTAAATGTAAAGGCTAAAACTATAATACTCCTGCAAAAAACAGAGAAGAAAATCTTTATAACTTTGGGTAGGCAAAGATTTCTTAGATAAGATACAAAACTAACCATTAAAGAAAAGGTCAATAAATTGGACTTTATCAATGGTTTTTAAATTAAGGCATTATATGATGAGATCTGTGCTTCAGAAAAGTAAGATATATCTGGGAGCAGTCTAGATGGCTGTTTCTCTTTCTGTATCACACACACAAATGCTCAATACTAGTAATCATTGGAAATGGTCACATTCAGTGAAGTTGAAATGGTAAATGAGTATCAGACACATCAGTCTTAGCTTATATATTTATTTATTCCTTCCTACTGTCGAGAAATATCTGCTGACTTTTTAAAATTGTGGTAAAATATATATTACATAAAATTTACCATCCTATTTCTAAGTGTATAGTTCAGTAGTGTGAAGTATATTTGCAGTTTTGTACAACCAGTCTCCAGAACTCTTTTTTTTTTTTTTAAAGATTTTATTTATTTATTTGACACAGCAAAAGAGGGAACACAAGCAGGGGGAACAGGAGAGGGAGGAGCAGGCTTCCCGCTGAGCAGGGAGCCCGATGCGGGGCTTGATCCCAGGACTCTGGGATCATGACCTGAGCCGAAGGCTGACGCTTAACAATTGACCCACCCAGGCGCCCCTACTTTCTGTCTCTATTAATTTGACTACTCTAGATACTTTGTATAAGTGGAAACATAAAGTATTTGTCTTTTTGTGACTGGCTTATTTCATATACTACAATACCCTCAAGATTCATCTGTGTTGTAACGTGTGTCAGATTTTCACTCTTTTTTAAGGCTGAATAGTATTCTATTATATGTATATACTACATTTTGCTTATCCATTCATCTGTCCATGAACATTTGGGTTGTTTCTATCTTTTGACTATTCTGAAGAATGCTGCTATGAATCGGGGTGTACAAATATCTTTTCAAGACCCTACTTTCAATTCTTTTAAATACACATTCAGAAGTGGAATTGCTGGATTATACAGTAATATACTTTTGTTTTTTTTAGGGACTGCCATACTGTTTTCCATAGTGGCTGCACCATTTTACACTTCTATTAACAATGCACTAAGGTTTCAATATCTCCATTTCCTTGCCAACACTTGTTATTTTCTGTTTTTATTTATCTAATTTTTTGTGGGGGAGGGGCAGAGGGAGATGGAGAGAGAGGATCTTAAGCAGGCTCTATGTCCAGTGTAGAGCCTGACGTTTGGCTTGATCTTATGACCCTGAGGTCACGGCTTGAGCCGAAATCAAGAGTCAGATGCTGAAAAAAAAAAAAAAAAATCAGATGCTTAACCTACTGAGCCTCCCAGGTGCCCCTATTTTCTGTTAAAAAATTTTTATTTTTAAATAGTAACCGTCCTAAGAGGTGTGAAGTGGTATCTCATTGTGTTTTTGATTTGCATTTCCCTAATGATCAGGGATGTTGAGTACATTTTAATGGGTTTATTGGCCATTTGTATATCTTCTTTTGGGAAATGTCTATTCAAAGCCTTTGCCCAGTTTTTTTTTTTTTTAAAGATTTTTTATTTATTTGAGAGACAGAGAGCACGAGTACGGGGAGGGGCAGAGGGAGAGGGAGAAGCAGACTTCATGATGAGCAGGGAGCCCGATGTGGGACTCCATTCCATGACCCCAAGATCATGACCTGAGCCAAAGTCAGACACTTAACCAACTGAGCTACCCAGGTGTCCCCTTGGCCCATTTCTTAATTGAGTTTTTGTTGTTGTTGTTGAATTGGAGTTCTTTGTTTATTCTGGATATTAAACTTTTATCAGATATATGGTTTGCAGGTATGTTTTCACTTGCTGTATTTTATATGCCAGATACTTTTCAGGATGCTGAGAATACAGAGGAGGCTTCTACTCTCATCTTGGGTAGAGGCAGAAGGGAAACAATAAAATAAGGTCCTTTGAGAAAATGAGAACTGCCATAAAGAAAATAAAATGGGGTGAGGGGTGCATGGCTGGCTCAGTTGGAAGAGCATGTGACTCTTTTTCTTTTGATAAAGATTTTATTTTTTTGACAGAAAGAGATAGTGAGAACAGGAACACAAGCAGGGGGAGTGGGAGAGGGAGAAGCAGGCCCCCTATGGAACAGGGAGCCCAATGCAGGGCTCGATCCCAGGACCCCGGGACCATGACCTGAGCCGAAGGCAGACGTTTAACGACTGAGCCACCCAGGCACCCCAGCATGTGACTCTTGATCTCAGGGTTGTGGGTTCAAGCCCCATGTTGGGTGTAGAGATTATAAATGAATAAACTTTTATTTATTTATTTTTTAAAAAGATTTTATTTATTTATTTGAGAGAGAGAGCATAAGCAGGAGGAACAACAGAAGGAGAGGGAGAAGCAGGCTCCCCGCTGAGCAGGGAGCCCGATGCAGAGCTGGACCCATGGACCCCGGGATCATGACCTGAGCCGAAGGCAGACGCTTAACCGACTGAGCCACCCAGGCACCCCAAATAAATAAACTTTTTAAAAAAGAAAAAAAATGGGGTGATAAAATAGAGATGACCAGTGGGTGAAGTCAGTCCCCTTTAGATAGGGTAGTCAGTTAAGACTTTTCTCTTAGAAAGTTACATTTGAGCTGATGAGAATCACAGAGTAAGGATGATAACAATGATCAAGGGTGCACAAACCACAACAATGATAAGGAGGTAAGGGCCAGATCAGTTAGGTTCACAGGTCAAGGTAAACAATGTGAATTTTACCTTAAGTGTAATATGAGACATTGGCCATTTTCAAAGAGAGGAGTCACAAGATCTCACTAATATTTTTAAAAGATCACTTTTGCTGGTCTGTGAAGAAGGATTATATAGTGGGGGGAGATGAAAAGCAAGATTCCAATGATTGTTCTTTCTTTGGGCTCTTCTTTTATATCACAATCAGGCAATTGTCCCCCACATTCTCTTATGTTTCTAAATTTATATCACATCGTGGTCATTGGCAAGTGGAGTCTTCCTTAATAAAATGGACTTCTAGCAACTTCCTCCATTTCTATATCATTCAGTGTGTCCTAGGTTACATGTGCTAACTGACAATCCCAAATCCCAGTGTCTCAAAACAACGTAAGTCCTTTCTTGTTCATACTACATATTCACTCTTAGTTGGCTGGGGATATCTGCTCTGTGTCATCCATTTTATGGGACCAAGGCTGATAGAGTAACCACCAGCTGAAGCACTGTTGGCAGCTGTGGCAAAAGGAAAGGGAAAATGGGTAATTGCACATTGGTATTTAAACCTCCCTAGAAGTAATACATGTCACTTCCATTCACATTCATTGCTAAGTGAATAGTCACTCCTAACTTCAAAAGAGCAAGAAAAACAATTATATCATGTTCTAGGAAGTTGGGTGAACCAGAAATATTTGAGAATAGCATAAATGTCTACAATTACTTCCAAGATCACTACTAATACTCTTCAGCACTCAGTAAAATATCTGTCCAAAACATATAGACTTTATAACTTCCTGTATTCTATAATTAGATATATTTGTTTATATTAAAGAAATTAGGGGCACCTGGGTGGCTCAGTTGGTTAAGCGACTGCCTTCGGCTCAGGTCATGATCCTGGAGTCCCGGGATAGAGTCCCGCATCGGGCTCCCTGCTTGGTAGGGAGTCTGTTTCTCCCTCTGACCCTCCCCACTCTCATGTGCTCTCTCTCATTCTCTCTCTCTCAAATAAATAAATAAAATCTTTAAAAAAAAAAGCTTTAAAGAAATTATTTCACTCATTCTTACTAAGAGCATTCCCCATGTAGGACATTACAAACCCTTTCAGTGGTCTATTGTAAAACAATATAGATGAAAGTTGTATTCTGAAATCAACTTTAACATGCTATTACCATTATAATGAAATCTCTATATTTGTAGGGTCTCATAAAGATAGGGGTTGAACTAATGAAATGGTGTAAGAAATGGAAAGTAGGGTTTGGACTTACAAGATGTTTAAGCATTAGAAGCAGCAGAACTTTGTGACCATTTGAATGTGGAAAACAGGTAAGAAAGAGCAATGAAGGATAATGGAGGTTGCCTAGACTGAAAGACTTCTTGGAATGGTGGTGTCATTGCCCATGTAAGGGAATGCAGTAGTAGCTGGTGTGTGGAGTGAAGGGTTGGAAAATTAGTTTGACTTTGGAAATATTAAATTTCAGATGTCTGTGGGAAACTCTGCCTTAGCTAAATCCTTTTTGTTAGAAATTTATGAAGGTATTGGAAAAGAAACCACTGGAAGGAGACTGGGAATGGAGCATCTAAAACATTGTGTTATATAAGTGAAGAGTGAACTTTGAGGATGTCTTTACTCTGAGGTATGTAAATGTAAACATTTTTTAACCTACTTGAAGCAAAGGCACAGGTGCCCCCTCCACTCTCTATTTCTGTATCATCATTATTTTACTTCAGTAATGTCTACAGTTCAGCATTTTAACATGTTAAGAGAAAAAAAACTTGAAACGAAGGCAGGAGATAATGTAACAATATGCATCAACAGATGGACAACAGTCACCAAAGAGTCTAAAAAAGATCTGCAGTGTAAAAATCTGTTAGTGTGCCTCTAGCACTGTCTAGGGGAGAAACAGAATAGTGGAGAAAAAAGAATTCAAGAGTGTGCTGTGTTGGATAGAGTACAGGCTCCTGGTTAGAATACAACCTTTACCACTAACTAGTACACACATTTACAGAATGCCTCCTATGCATCAGGGACTGTGACAGGTGTTTTAAATATTTTTATCTCAGAATCATCATGACAGTCCAAGACTAGGAGTGGCCATAGTTTGCAGTTAAAGGTACTGAGGCTCAAAAAGTTAAAAAACCTGTTTAGGGTCAAAGTACAGTAAATGAGAGAAATGCAGGTTCACCCAGATGGGTCTGACTTCAAGAACTGGGCTCTTTCACCTATAGCCAGTAGACCCCAAACCTGGTTGTGCACCACAATCACTGGAGAACATGTTAAAACACATTTTCCAGTTTCCCATTCAAGACAGTTTTAGGAGATGGTAATATTAGAATAGTACTTTGCTGTCATGGTTGTTGTTAGGATTAAATGTAATCAAGTATTTTGGAGTGTTTTATTAACTTCAAGTTTAACATAGTTATGCTTATAATTTAAAGGTTTTATTCATTTTTGTAACAGATTTTTTAAAAAAGGTAATCTTTCCACCCAACATGGAGCTCCAACCTACAACTGTGAGATCAGGAGTTACATGCTCTAACCACTGAGCCAGCCAGGGGCCCCTTAACAGTTTTATAAAATGCGATCAACTAATTCCCTTTCTTTTGTTTTTCTAGTCAGAAAATAATTTTCTGATTATTAATTAGGCTTATCGAATATTTTAAAGTCAGAAAAGTGTGCCCAAAACTGTGTGTTTTGGCTCAGTAACATTATGAATTAATACATTTAATTTCTTTTTTTTTTTGATTTTTATTTATTTATTTGACACACGGAGAGACAGAGAGGGAACACAAGCAGGGGGAGTGGGAGAGGGAGAAGCAGGCTTCCCGCCGAGCAGGGAGCCTAATGTGGGGCTCGATCCCAGGACCCGAAGGCAGACGCTTAACGACTGAGCCACCCAGACGCCCCAATACATTTAATTTCTAGTTTATAAATCGGCACTCTTGTGAGTCTGACCAGCGCTAGTCAAATTCCCCAAGCTTAATCATCCCTTTGTTAACTGAAAAAATAGCTTTGAAATCAGAATAGCTGAGGAATGGAGTTCAAAGCAAAAGAGGTATGAATTGTTCTAACTGGTGGCTTCATGGGATTAAAATATCAGGGTTTGTCCTGGAGGTTGGTCTGTGACTACTACAAAATTAACTCATTCTGATCTAAGATCACCTTTTCTCACCGTTAGCAGATGGTGTTTTTCTCGGGTCCAATATACCATAGCTAGAGCGGGTTGAACCAGAAAATATAATAGGGCCACATCTCTGGCCCCTTTGAAATGCCTCCTGCGTCTTCCACCCCCACTCTCACCAACAATAGCAGTAACGTTACCATGAAAAGTTTGGTCTTCTAAGAGAAACTCCAAGCATTAGTTCCACTTCCTACTGGGTTTTGTAGTTAAGTTGTATTTAAATTAGCATTCTTTTCCACTAACCATGAAAGGCTGATAGTTTCGTAGTAGGCAAATACTCTTGTTGTTTTGTTGCAATATTCACAAAGGCACTCAACAGGCACTTACTAAATGCATACTCCATGAAGAAAGGTTGAGCGGTTTCCCCAAGACCACACAGATGAACAAGTGGGGAAAGGGGCACTAAAAGTGCCTGCTCTATCCAGTCACACTCCGGTAATTACTCAAACCGCCTCACTCCCAGCCCAAGAACCCGGCTTTCACGGGGACATGAAAGGAACACCCCGGAGGTGAGAGCCAGGAAATCGGGAGAGGTGCTTTTCCCGGCATGCTCTGCAGCACACTGAGGGGCGCCAGGCGTATCCCGGCGTGCAACGGGGAGCGCCCAAGGGCGATGGTTCCCGGCTCCTGAAGAGGCACGCGAAGTTAAACCGGTAGGTGTGAGCTTACTTAGTTTTGAGACCCGGCTTTTTCGTTTCCCCTTTATGAATGTAACCCCAAAGCGGCAAAAAAGGAGGTCCTCTAACTACCCTCCCTTTCCGCGTGCGAATGACTTTCGGCACCGCTTCGAGCACGGTGCCAGGTGATTAGCGGTTAGGGGCGGGCCTGATATGAACACGTGACCAAACCTGGCAGCCAATGACTAGCCGGGTGGTCCGGCAGCGCGAGGATTCCGGGACCCGTGAGCGGAGCGGCGCGTGGGCCCGTTCCGGTCGGCCCCGGCAGGTACGCGCAGGCGCCTTGGTTGCCACGCGCCCCGTTCGTCCCCACGCGCCCAGTGGCGTGTACTTGGCGCGAGGTGTTAAGAGTCTGTTTGGGTGTTTTTGTTGGGGGGGAAGGGGAAAATGGGGGGGGCAGGGGCGTCACGTGGACGCCGCAGCCAATCGCAGGTTGAGGCGCACCCACAGCTTTCCCCGGCGCCCCGGGGTGCGACGTGTTCAGTGAGGTTCGGCTCAGCCTTCACTGTCTGAGCGCTCTTTCGAAGCGCGTGTGCGGCCTGTAAAATCTGGCCACGGGTTTTCGTGGCGTCCTGCCCCGCTGTGAGCACGGACGACAAGTTCTCGGCAAAATGGCTGCTGGAAAGAGTCGCCTAGCAGGGGGAGCGCCGGGGCCGCGTGAAGGTCACATGACGAGGTTGGCAGCGCGTGCTGCTGGCGCGGGGAAGGGGGAGGGTGTGGGGGAGAGGCGTGGCCAGTCACGTGCCGTCGACTGCGCCGACCTGTGGTTTTCTCTAGTGTCCTTGCTGCGGCGTGATCCGTCTGGTTTTGCTCCTCCCACCTCGAAGCGTGGCAGTCGTCGGCGAGAGGCTGTATGGTGTGGTGGCATGAGCTGTGGTCTGGGAATTGAGAGGACCTCGGGTATAGGCCTTTGGCTACTTCTGTAATGAAGAAGGCCTGTTGCCACTCCCGGCCTCCATTTTCTCATTTCTGTGTAAGATTTTTTTAAGTCCTCCCTATGGTATGTGACCTCCACCTAATCCCAGTCTCATGCAGATAACAAGAATTAAGGAACGAAATGAGACAAGCCCGTCTCCCCACAAGAAAAAAGAAATCCACACTGTATCCCTCCCATCATTACAGTGATGTGGGAAACCTGGAGATAATTTCTTATAATATTCTGGGCATATCTGTCCATATTTATCAATTGCATTTATATTCTGCCTTTCCACTCTGTCGTTTGAAAAGTATTCTGGCTTTTAGAGGGCTAGTCTCTATGTGTATCCTGGAAAGAAGTCAAGAGTTAAGTAGTATTGTCTATTAACTGTGGAGCTGGGGGAACAAGTAGTTAGAAGAGATTTGCTGATGCTCCATAAGGCTGTGACTAGAAGGACCTAGAAGTCGTCCTCTCCACTGGGTGGTACAATATTTGTAAAATTTTTGAGGCTTCCTTGCCACCGACCTTTGATGTTTTTCATGGTGTTCTGCTCCCAGCTCTAGCCCTTCATTTTGTCAAGGGATGGGGCTTTAGTGAAATGAAGCAGGCTATTATGTATTTTTCATATCACTGCTTATGTTTTGTGTGCTACCCTTTGATGTATCTTAAAGGGCCTTTGAATTTTGTGGGAGCACAATCTGGAAAACATTTTTTGAGTAAGCATTATAACAAGTTACTTTTGAACAATTATAATGTTAAAATCTTTCAGCTTAGTATTTTGTATGTCTTAATTCATTTAGTTAACAAACTTATGAGGTAAGTACTATTACCTCTATTTTACCAGAGAGTAAAATAGATTAAGTAACTTGCATTAGCTCATGAGGCTGATAATTTCACATAATTCCAACCATAATGCCTTTTCAAATTTGACAATGATTCCAAAGTTCATTTGGAAGAATGAATCTGTAAAGTAAGAAAAGTTTTGAAAGAGTGAAGTGGGGGGGGGGGACTTGTACTAGTGAATATATAAATAAAGCTATGATAATCAAAATAATGAGTAGTAACTTTGGAATAGAGCCGTGGTACAGAATAATAAATTTGGAAATATTTAAAGCTATTTAGTATTATACAGGTGGTTTTTCACGTTAGTTGAGAGAGAATTTCAAAATTGTGTTGGAACAATTGGCTAACCGTTTGAAAAATAATAAAATGGAATCCTACCAAATGTAAGTAAAATAAAATCCAAGTGAATTAAATAGTTAAATATAAAATGTGAAGTCAGCAGGCACCTGGCTGGCTCAGTTGGTTGCCACTCTTGAACTCGGGGTTGTAAATTAAAGCCCCGCGTTGGGCATAGAGATTATTTAAAAATAAAATCTTTTAAATGTCAAGTCAGAAAATAACCACTTTAAAAAAATGGGTAAACATTTTTCCAGTCTTGAGATGGGATGAGCTGTTCTGAGCATGACTGTAAAGGCAGAATCCATAAAGGCAGGTATTGTTTGAATTACTGCATAAAACAACGTGTAATTGGCAAAAACATTATAAAGTTAAAGACATTTATTTGCTCAGTATTTAATATATTTATTGAGTGCTTACTATGTGCCAGGCAGTTTTTCAGGTGTAGGGTATCCAGTGATGAACAATGCCAGGCAGATTGTGGGGGAAAAAATTTGCACCATATGTTCGACTTGTAAATTTAATGACTTTAATATCTAGTGGATGGGCTAATGATACGTGAATAGGTAGATCACATACATAGAGAAAAATAACCAATAAAGATACAGATTCATTATTTTTTACTTATAATCAGGTAACACAAAGCAACCCCCCCAACCCCCAGTCTGGCACTTTTGCATATACATAATAAAGTGTTAATATTGTATTGGCATAGGAGTGAGGAAATTGGCACGCTCATACACTGCTGTTAGTGGATATTTATATGGGAACATCCTTCTTGAAGGGTATTTTGGCTGTATGTACTGAAAGCATTCAAAACCTGTATGCCCTTTGACTCAGCAGCTTTTCTTTGTAAGGCACTAATTCGTAAGTTTGGAAAGATGTTTATTAAAGAGTTGTTTTTGTGGTATTTTTTTTATAATAGCTAAAACTTGGAAAAAAATGTTAAATAATAGGCAGTCGGTTAAATAAATATGGTACTTTCATAGATGATAATACCTTGTAGTTAGTAGACATAATATAGATTTCTACTAATTACTTGGAAAGCTTATATATTTTGTTAGGTAAAATGTGTAGGAAGATTGCATTTTTTGTAGGACTGTACGTATATGTGTCCAAAAGTCTAAAATTTACGTAAAAGTCTAAAATGGTATACATCAAATGTAAACTAATGGTGATTTTATTTGAGTGGTAGGGTTTTTGGATGAATTTAAAAAACAAGCATTACTTTTTAGAACAGTTTTAGATTTATAGAAAAACTGCAAAGATGATATAATAGAGTTCCCATACACCCACCCAACACCCAGTTTTCTGTATTAGCATCTTATGTTAGTATGGTATATGTATTATAAAGAATGAACCAATAAATACTGATACATTATTATTAACTAAAGTCCACAGTATAATCAGATTTCTTTAGTTTTTATCTAATGTTCTTTTTCTTTTCTTTTTTTTTTAAAGATTTTTATTTATTTGATAGAGCACAAGCAGGGGAAGCAGCAGGCAGAGGGAGAAGCAGGCTCCTGGCCGAGCAGGGAGCCCGATGTGGGACTCAATCCCAGGACCCTGGGATCATGATCTGAACCAAAGGCAGACGCCCAACCCACCCAGGCACTCCTAATGTCCTTTTTTAATTCCAGGATTCCATCCAGGATACCATGGTACTTTTTTTTTAATGTACTAGTGCTTTATTTTTATTATTTTTTTAAGTTTTTATTTAAATTCCAATTAGTTGGGGTGCCTGGCTGGCTCATTTGGCAGAACATGCAACTCTTGATCTCAGGGTTGTGAGTTTGAGCCCAACATTGGGTGTAGAGATTACTTAAAAATAAAACTTAAAAGAAATTCCATTTAGTTAACATACAGTGTAATATTAGTTTCAGGTGTAAAGTGTAATGATGCAACACTTCCGTACATCACCTGAAGCTCATCACAACAAGTGCACTCCTTTTTTTTTTTTTTTTAAAAAAAAAAAAAACAAGGGCACTCCTTAATCCCAATAATTTATCCCCATCCTCTTGCCTACCGCCCTCCTGGTATCCATCAGCTTGTTCTCTATAGTTAGGAGTTTGTTTCTTGGTTTGCCTACTTCTCTCTCCCCTGCCGCGCTTAACCCCCTTTGCTCATTTGTTTTGTTTCTTTTTTTTCCTTAATATTTATTTAAGTAATCTCTATATCCAGTGTGAGGCTCAAACTCAACCCAAGATCAAGAGTCGCATGTTCCACAGACTGAGCCAGCCAGGCACCCCTCACTTGTTTCTTAAATTCCACATATGAGTGAAGTCATAAGGTATTTGTCTTTCTCTGGCTTATTCCACTTAGCGTTCTACTCTCTAGCTCCATCCATGTTGTTGCGAATGGCAAGATTTCATTCTTCTTTTATGACTAATGTTCCATCTTCTTTATCCACTTATCAATTGATGGATCCTTGGGCTGTTTGCATAATTTGGCTATTGTAGATAATGTTGTTATACTAATGTTCTATTAAAGGGTGAAATTCCAGGGAAGAAGGTGTGAGGGAGGAAAAGGAAGTGAGGTAAGGAACAAGTGAAAACAAACAAGGGATGTATTATCAAGATGGCTATAGCTTCATTGCAAACAAAGCTGATTGCTTGATCTTCCAAGGCATCTCCAGAGAGTTCATATGAAGCTATTGCCTTTCAGAACTTTTACACAGCCACAATACTTTTGGTAATTATGTCCCTTTGAGAACTTCTTGGTTATAATAGTTTCTCAGACTCTTTTTTGGCATATGAAAATTCATTATGTCAGGTTTTCACCATCAAAACTTATGGTCTTGGTCTTTCCTTCTTGCCTTTGTGTAAGGCCAAAAGAGAGACCCTGGCTACTTTGACAACCTTAAAGTGAACTCCAGGAATGTCACTGACAGCATGACCTTTACAACCAAATCCAACAACTAGAGCCTCATCATTTTCCTGAATAAAATTCAAACAATCATCATTGGGTACAAAGACTGATTTTTTTTTTTGCCGTTCTTGATCAGCTGGACCCTGATATACTTCCTGATGGCAAAATTTGGCTGTTTGGCTTCAACCCCTACTTTTTCCAGCACAATTTCCTTTGCCTGGGAAACGCCTCCCAAAGGGTTGGCCTTAAGGGCTGTGCCTAAATGAGCTTTCTTATTCTGTTTATCATGTCACTTCTGATCTCAGTCGGTGGCTACAGAACTTCTTGCAGTATGAAGATTGCAGCACTTGCTCATCCTGCCAGTGCCACGCACCTGACAAAAGAGAGCTCAGACTTTCTTTATTTTTGATAGCCTTGACAGTTTTGAGGAGTACTGGTCAGTATTTTGTAACATGTCCTTCAGTTGGGATTTAATATTTTTCTCATTAGTGAACTGGGGTTAGAGTATATACTATCAACATGACTTGTTGCTCTTTGAATTTGTTTTTTATTTTTATTTTTTAAAAGATTTTATTTATTTGAGAGAGAGAGAATGAGAGAGAGGGCACATGAGAAGGGGGAGGGTCAGAGGGAGAAGCAGACTCCCTGCCGAGCAGGGAGCCCGATGCGGGACTGGATCCAGGGACTCCAGGATCATGACCTGAGCCAAAGGCAGTCGCTTAACCGACTGAGCCACCCAGGCTCCCTGAATTTGTTTTTTTTTTTGTTGTTGTTGTTGTTTTTAAAGATTTTATTTATTTGAGAGAATGAGAGAGAGAGAGAGAGAGCATGAGAGGGAGGAGGGTCAGAGGGAGAAGCAGACTCCCCGCCGAGCAGGGAGCCCGATGCGGGACTCGATCCCGGGACTCCAGGATCATGACCTGAGCCGAAGGCAGTCGCTTAACCAACTGAGCCACCCAGGCGCCCCTGAATTTGTTTTTTAAATGTTTACTTTTCTATGGTTTTCTTTTTCTGTACTTTCTATTTTTTCTTTACTTAAAAAACAAACCAACCAACCCAGGGATGCCTGGGTGGCTCAGTCAGTTAAGTGTCTGCCTTCGGCTCGGGTCATGATCCCAGGGTCCTAGGATTGAGCCCCGCATCGGGCTCCTTGCTCAGTGGGGAGCCTGCTTCTCCCTCTGCCTGCTGCTCCCACGCTCCCCCTGCTTGTGTTCTTTCTCTCTGATAAATAAAATCTTAAAAAAAAAAAAAAAAAAAAAGCAAACCCAAACTTGTGTTATAAGCAATATAAAAAATATTGGTTACAACTTTCTTGGCATGTCTGCCCATCTTTATCAATAGCATTTATGATAAGCAGTACATTGAAAATTCTGATAATATAGAAAGGATAATGGAAGTTATAGTCAAAGAAAAACAACTGGACAAGTTGCTGACAAGGCTAATTATAGAAAGGAATTAAAGGCATTAGTATAGTATAGCTTGTTTTAACAGTCTTTAAACTGCTTAGTTCTCTGTTCTAGGAAGAAAAGCCTGGTAATCATGAATTAGATATAAATCCAAAAGTAGGGAAGCAAATTGAATTACGCACAACAGGATAAAAATATAAATAAGGTAGATTAGGCCAATTAGGTAAATTTGTTCATTCAACAACAAATAATTAATGAGCCCTATTGAATGCCAGGTATTATACCAGGGCTTGGGATTGAGCAGTGAATAAGACAAAGTCCCTGCTCTCATGGAATTTACACTCTAGTAAATAGACAATAAACTGATAAATAATATGATTTCAGGTATTATCTAAGTGCTGTGAAGAAAATAGTATGAGAGGATAGTGAGTGGTGTGGTGGGTTTGGTGGTTCTTTTAGATAGGTTGTCAGGTAAGGTTTCTCTGAGGTAACTCTTGAGCATAAAGAGACCTGAATGATAAGGAGCATCCCAGGCTAACATGGTGCATTTCAAGTGGTGAGAGAGAGTGCTAATGCAAAGACTCTGGGGTGAGAATCAGTTTGCAATTTTCAAGGAAGTGTAAAAAGGCTGGTGTGCTATAGTTTGGAGATTGCTGGGGTAATAATTGGAAGTGTTAGGAAATGGTACTGGGTAGTTGGTGGTCTCAGATGGTATAGAGTCTGGTAGACCAGAAGGGCTTTGGATTTCATTCTAAGTGTGATGGGATTCATTGGACAGTTTTATGAAGAAAAATGATAGTCAAATTTATGTTTTATTTTTTAATTTTTTAAAAAAATTTATGTTTTAAAAAGATCACTTTGCTGTAGAGACAAGGGGGGCTGTAGGAGACCATTTAGGAAGTCACTGGAATGATAAAAAGAAGTATGGTGGCTTGGATCAGGGAGGCAGTGATGGAGGCAGTGAGAAAGGATCTGATTCAGGGTATATTTTGAAAGTAGAACCAATAGAGTTTGCTGATGGCTTAGTTGGAGGTGAGAGAAGGAGGGAATCAAAGATGATAACAAGGTTTTTAGCTAGAGCAACTGGTGCCACGTACAGAGATGAAAACTGGAATAGCTAGTTTGGGATTTAAAATGAAGAGTTTTAGGGGCGCCTGGGTGGCTCAGATGGTTGGGCGTCTGCCTTCGGCTCGGGTCATGATCCCAGGGTCCTGGGATCGAGTCCCACATCGGGCTCCCGGCTCAGCGGGGAGCCTGCTTCTCCCTCTGACCCTCTCCCCTCTCATGCTGTTTCTCTCTCGCTCGCTCTCTAAAAAATAAATAAAATCTTTAAAAAAAAAATAAATAAAATGAAGAGTTTTATTTTTATTTATTTTAAAAAATTTATTTACTTATTTTTAGAGAGAGAGAGAGTGGGAGGGGAGGGGCAGAAGGAGAGAATCTCAAGCAGACTCCCCACTGAGTGTGCAGGGGGTGGCGCTTGGGGGAGAGGGAAGAGAGAGCATCTTTCTTCTTTTTTTTTTTTTTTAAAAGAGAGCATATTAAGCAGGCTCGATCTCAGTGACCCTGAGATCATCACCTGAGCCGAAATCAAGAGTCAGATGCTTAACCAACCAAGCCCCCCAGGTGTCCCTAAAATGAAGAGTTTCATTGGATAATGTTGAATTTGAGATATCACTAAATATCTAGGAATAATCGTTGAGTTAGCAGTTGACTGTTTAAGTCTGGAGCTCAGAGAAAAGGTTAGAGCTGTGAATATAATAATACATTTGGGATATCATCAATACGTAGTGTTTTGTTTATTTTTAGAACATTTTAAGATTATTTAATACAGTAAAATAAAATTGTATTTCATCACTCCATGAGGTCAAAGGAATTAACTATTTGAGCATTTCAAAATGAGTCAAAATGTCAATCCAGTTTAATCAACAATTCTTTTTTTTTTTTTTTTAAAGATTTTATTTATTTATTTGACAGAGAGAGACACAGCGAGAGAGGGAACACAAGCAGGGGGAGTGGCAGAGGGCGAAGCAGGCCTCCGGCAGAGCAGGGAGCCTGATGGAGGGCTTGATCCCAGGACCCTGGGATCTTGACCTGAGCCGAAGGCAGACGCTTAACGACTGAGCCACCCAGGCGCCTCTAATCAACAATTCTTAATAAACAGAAACCTTTTACAAATTCCTCCTTTATAGTGATTAGCTTCATTAGTTTGAAGCTGTATACACACACAGAAACACACACACACACCCCTAGGTTTACATACATAATTTAGATATATATTATATATATGAATTCATACATACATAATGCGTGTATACTTATTTATTTATTTATTATTTTATTATGTTATGTTAATCACCATACATTGCATCATTAGTTTTTGATGTAGTGTTCCATGATTCATTGTTTGCGTGTAACACCCAGTGCTCCATTCAATATGTGCCCTCTTTAATACCCATCACCAGGCTAACCCAACCCCCACCCAATATGTAGTGTTTTAAAACCATGGGTCTGGTAAGATCAGGCAGGAAGTAAAGAGGGAGAGGGCCAGTGACTGAGCCCTGAGACTCAGTTGAAAGCATGGACAGAGGAATAGGTTACACTTAGATGTCTTTTGTATCTGCATCAGCACAGTATTTACAGAACTGTGTCTATATGGTATAATATGAAATCATACCTTTGAGATGATTTTAATATGACCTAGACTCTTTCTGTTACGTGAACTGATTCTTCAGGTTTTTGTCAAAATTTCCTCAAGATTTCCACTTTGTGTCCATTACCTGGGGGCATAAATTCCAACTCTCATAGCTTTCATACCAGACCCATCATTGTCTAACTCTATCCTACCTCTTTCTCCTCTGTTTGCCATGCCCAGTGTGTTCTGTTTGTGTATAGCTCTGCATTTGCCAGGAATATTCTTTCTCCCCCTTTTCTTGCTCTTTGCCTCAAACTCCTACTCAAGTCTTCAATGTCCAGCTTAGATTTGGTAGTAATTTCCCCAAATTTCCACAGATAGAGTTGGTTCCTCACTGCATGGTAATTCTTCAGCTCTGTTGGTAGTATTTTAATTTATAGCAGAATACAAAATCAGTTGATATTTTGACTGTTTTTTTTTTTTTAAAGATTTTTTTATTTATTCATTTGACAGAGAGAGACACAGCGAGAGAGGGAACACAAGCAGAGGGAGGGGGAGAGGGAGAAGCAGGCTTCCCGCCGAGCAGGGAGCCCGATGTGGGACTCGATTCCAGGACCCTGGGATCATGCCCTGAGCTGAGGGCAGATGTTTAACGACTGAGCCACCCAGGTACCCTTGACTGGTTTTCTTATTCATTTGTTTCTCTAGTGCTTAGCATGTGGTAGATGTTCAATCATAATGCTTTGAAAAAGTTTAGAAGTTTTATTTTGGCAGAGTAAATAATTACAGCTAGATCTTACACAATCATATGGACTGGTAGCTGAGATTTTTAGGACTTTTTTAATGGTGGATTTTTGGTTTTAATGATATACATTGTGATAGACTTTAGCTAGTACAAAGTTTAATGAAATTATGTCAGTTAGGGGTCTTAGTTCAGAGACATTTGAGGAATGTTTTAATCTCTAGGACTGAGTAATGCTCATTTCTTTGGAGGCAAGCTATTATAATAGATTGTTCCTTCACGGGGCGCCTGGGTGGCTCAGTCGTTAAGCGTCTGCCTTCAGCTCAGGTCATGATCCCAGGGTCCTGGGATCGAGCCCCGCATCGGGCTCCCTGTTCTGCGGGAAGCCTGCTTCTCCCTCTCCCACTCCCCCTGCTTGTGTTCCCTCTCTCGCTGTGTCTCTCTCTGTCAAATAAATAAAATCTTAAAAAAAAAAAAAAAGATTGTTCCTTCACTTGCCTACTTTTCCACCCACCTTCTCAGTAGTCGGGAATACTATTTTAACATTAGATGTGTACTTTGAGCTCTTTGCTGGAGAAGAAACCTAATGTAATAAATCCAGTAGAATCAGCAGTACTCGCCCCAGGAGTGTCCTTTAAACTGTTGGGTAGAGGGAGTCTTAATGGTGTGAATTGTAGGTGTGAGGGTTTCAGTCTGTGAGCTCAAAGTAGGGTTAATTATTTTGTCATTCAATTGTAAGCATGTATTGAGCACCTACCATATATGGGCACTGTATGAGGTGCTGTGGGGGACACACAAAAGAAATAAAAGAAATGGTTCCCTGCACATGAATCCCTGACAGTTTAGTGGAAGAACTGGAACAGAACATTAAAAAAGAATTTGACCTTAACAAGCAGTGTATCATTAAGTGCAAAGTACTGTGGTATAAATCAAGGACTTTGCATTTCTTTAAACACATAATTATATTCGCAGGGTATATGTAGTCTTATCTTGCGTCAGTTTTCAACATTTTGACTTGATTTTCAAGCTCTGCATTTTCACCGATCTTTTAACACTTTTAGTTTCATTAAGATACTGATTTGGCTATTTGTTCAATGTGATGAAAGCCCTATGTAGCAGGAGAGTGCCCTGCCAGTACTTGCATTCAAATATTTTATTCTTTCATGTCTATAAAGCAACTATGTAATTTGAAAAGGTAGAATGTCATTTATCCTTTGCAAGTGTGACAGAGGCATGCTTTCATAGTTTTGCTGTGTGTAGGTTTTCCTAGACTTTTCCACCCAAGGGTGGGGGAGAAAAGTATAGAACATATAAAACAAATGTGTGCATATTGAATAGGAATTTAAAAATACTGAGTTTTGTATTTTGGTTATAAAAGCAGCTTTATAATTCAGATTTGAAGATTTGAAAAACATGGATAAGCACAAAGAAGGAGATAAAATTTATTTTTAAGATTTTGAGTAGTTTTTACACCCATCATGGGGCTTGAATTCACAACCCTGAGATCAAGAGTTGCATGTTCGGGGCACCTGGGTGGCTCAGTCTTTTAAGCGTCTGCCTTCGGCTCAGGTCATGATCCCAGGGTCCTGGGATCGAGCCCCGCATCGGGCTCCCTGCTCTGGGGGAAGCCTGCTTCTCTGTCTCCCACTCCCCTTGCTTGTGTTCCCTCTCTCGTTGTGTCTCTCTCTGTCAAATAAATAAATAAAATCTTAAAAAAAAAAAAAAAAGTTGCATGTTCGACTGAGCCAGCTAGGCGCCCCAGGAGATAAAAATTTTTAATATGCTATCACTGTTAACCTTATTGATAGGCTTCTAGGCTTTTTTAATTTTTATTTTTTTTAAGATTTTATTTATTTATTTGACAGAGACACAGCGAGAGAGGGAACACAAGCAGGGGAGTGGGAGAGGGAGAAGCAGGCTTCCCGCGGAGCAGGGAGCCCCATGCGGGGCTTGATCCCAGGACCCTGGGATCATGACCTGAGCTGAAGGCAGACGCTTAACGACTGAGCCACCCAGGAGCCCCGCCTCTAGGCTTTTTTTTTAATTTAAATTTTAGTTTTATTTATTTTTTTAAGGCCTTTTTTTTTTTTTAAGTGGGAAGTTTTGTTCTTTTAATAAATGAATAGCTCAGATACCTTTAAAAGCAAGTGGATAAAAGTTTATCTGATCAGATTACTTTCTACACAGTTCTTCAGTGGCTTCTCATAGTAAATGGAATCAAGTTGAGACAAGTTCAGATTCCTTAGCTTAGCACATAAAGCCCACTACCCTATGGTTTATTTCATTTGCCGTGTGTCTCCCTCATACATATCTTTGATTTAGCCATACTAAATGTACTATTTCAGGTTTCTAGACGGGTTGGCAGACTTTTTTGTAAAGGGCAAAATAGAAAATATTTTAAGTTTTGTAGGCTTTATTGTTTCTGTCATAACTATTCAACTCTGCTGTGGTAGCATGAAAGCAGCCATAGACATTCTGTAAACAAACGATTATGGCTGTGTTCCAGGGAAACTATTTATGGACACTGAAATTGGAATTTCATATAATTCCTGCATGTCATAAAATTTTATTTTAATTTTTAAAAAAAAGTTTAAGCAATCTCTACATCTGATGTGGGGCTCGAACTCAAGACTCTGTTACCAAGGGTCACATGCTCTTCCAACAGAGCCAGCCAGGCACCACCCCTATTTTAACTTTTTTTCAACTTTAAATTTTAACTTTTTTTTCCACATTAAAAATGTGAAAACTATTCTTAATTTGTGGCCTATACAAAAACCTATGGCAGAACATGGCTTATGGGACTGCAGTGTGCTGACCCCTGCTCTAGACTACCATACTTACTGTGCTTCTGTTGTATTCCGTACTCCCCACCTCCCATTCCTTCTCTAGTATCACTGTCTTGCTCAAACCTACCTTAGATGTCATAGTCTCAGGGAAGTCAGAATTTGTTTTAGAGCTTTTTTCTGTTGATTGGAAGTATTCTGTTCAAACCTCTATCAATGTGCTTATATAGCTGTATTTTTTTAATTGTAGTAAAAAATATATATATTATTGTAACCATTTTAAAAAAATGATTTAGGGGGGCGCCTGGGTGACTCGGTTAAGCGACTGCCTTCGGCTCAGGTCATGATCCTGGAGTCCTGGGATTGAGTCCCACATTGGGCTCCCTGCTCAGCAGGGAGTCTGCTTCTCCCTCTGACCGCCCCCCCCATGCTCTCTCTATCTCATTCTCTCTCTCAAATAAATAAAATCTTAAAAAAAAAAAAAATGATTTAGGGAAAGAGAGAATGAGCACACAAGGAGGGGGGCAGAGGGAGAGAGAATCTCAAGCCAACTCTGTAATCAGTGGGGAGCAGATCATGGGGCTCAGTCTCACCTCTCAGATCACGACCTGAGCCAAAACCGAAACTGGGAGTTGGACACAATCGACTGTGTCCCCAGGGGCCCCCATTGTAACCATTTTTAAGTGTACAGATCTTTGACACTAAGTACATTCACATGGTTGTGCAACCAGTTACCACCATCCATCTCTAGAATTTTCATCTTTCCAAGCTGAAACTCTGTTCTCATAAAATACTAGCTTACTATTCTCTCCCCCCAGTTCCTGGCAACCACATTCTACTTTCTGTCTCTATGAACTTGACTACTCTAGGTACCTCACATAAATGGAATTGTGCAAAATATTTGTCCTTTTGGAACTGGCTTATTTAGCCTAATGTCTTCAGGGTTCATCCATATTGTAGCATGTGTTAGAATTTCTTTTTAGGGGCGCCTGGGTGGCTCAGTCGTTAAGTGTCTACCTTCAGCTCAGGTCATGATCCCAGGGTGCTGGGATTGAGCCCTGCGTCGGGCTCCCTGCTCAGTGGGGAGTCTGCTTCTTCCTCTCCCTCTCCCCCTGCTTGTGTTCCCTGTCTTGCTGTCTCTCTCTCTGTTAAATTAAAAAAAAAAAAAAAATCTTACCCCCCAAAAATTACTTTTTAATGCTGAATAATATCCCATTGTGTGTATATATCACATTTTTTAATTTATCTTGTTATCTGTTGATGAACACTTCAATTGCTTCCACTTTTTGTTTATTTTGAATAATACTGCTGTGAACATGGATGTACAGACATCTCTTTGACTCTGCTTTCAGTTCTTTTGAGTATACATCTGGAAGTAGAATTGATGGATCACATGGTGATTCTATATTTTTTTGAGGAACTGCAGTGGTTGTACCTTCATAACTGAGTTTTTTTTTTAAATACTTTTTTGGGAGTAATTTTAGATTTATAGAAAAGTTGCAAAGACTATACAGAGGTTTCTGTATACCCCTCATCCAGTTTCCCCTCATGTTAACATCTTAACATTACTGGGGCGCCTGGGTGGCTCAGTCAGTTAAGCGTCTGCCTTCGGCTCAGGTCATGATTCCGGAGTCCCGGGATCGAGCCCCACTTCGGGCTTCCTGCTCCGTGGGAAGCCTGCTTCTTCCTCTCCTACTCCCCCTGCTTGTGTTCCCTCTCTTGCTGTCTCTCTCTCTCTGTCAAATAAATAAATAAAATCTTAAAACAAAACAAAACAAAAAACCCATCTTAACATTACTGTGGTACATTTGTCCAAACTAAGAAACCAATGTTGGTAAATAACTGTTAGTAAACTCCAGACTTTATTTGGATTTCATTAGTTTTTCCATTAATGTCCTTATTCTGTTTCAGGATTTAATTGAGGATAGTACATTACATTTAATGTATATATTTTTTAATTATTATTTTTTAAAGATTTTATTTATTTATTTGAGAGAGAATGAGAGAGAGCACATGAGAGTGGTTAGGGTCAGAGGGAGAAGCAGACTCCCTGCCGAGCAGGGAGCCCAATGCGGGACTCAATCCACGGACTCCAGGATCATGACCTGAGCTGAAGGCAGTTGCCCAACCAACTGAGCCACCCAGGCGCCCAAATGTATATGTTTTTTATTGTACTTAACGTGGAGTGTGGTGCATAACAAAAGGAGAGTGTTTCTTGAATGAATCACCTTTTAATTTTCCTCCATTTAAAAAATTTTATTTATTTATTTATTTTAAAAGATTTTATTTGACAGAGAGAGACACAGCGAGAGAGGGAACACAAGCAGGGGGAGTAGGAGAGGGAGAAGCAGGCTTCCCCGTGGAGCAGGGAGCCCGATGTGGGGCTCCATCCCAGGACCCTGGGATCACGACCTGAGCTGAAGGCAGACGCTTAATGACTGAGCCACCCAGGGGCTCCGATTTTTCTCCATTTTTGTGGGATGTTTATTAATCTTCCTTTAGGTTGGGTTAGCTGACTTATTTTCCTTTATATCCTTTCTTCCCTCTTCCTCTGCCATCTATTTCTAAGGTCCATTACAGGTTTTTTCACGAACTTTTTTTGAGGAAAAGTAACCATTCTACTCAAATTTGCTCTCCCTTTCTTTGGGCATGTAGTTAGGCAGAATCCCCCAGTCTCTATTGCAGTTTGATTAGTTACATGACTTATTTCCTCTAGTGGAAGTGGGCCTGACCTCCTTCATGTATTACAGTTTTGTCAGCCTTCCCTGGCTATCTGGGCTGCAACATCTGGGATAGCCTTGGAAGCCTTGTAGTCAAGATGGCAGAACTGCTGTCAGCCTGAGTCCTGGGATGACTCTGGAGGAGAACTGGCTTAATTAATGACCTGAATATTCACTCACCAGGCTGATATTTTGGGATCTGTTTGTGTAGCCTAGCTTAATAAGTATGCTGCGTGCCCAGCTCCGAATAAGATTTATATGAACCTTGAGTATTGATTTAATTAGAATTATATAATTATATTGGGAAGACTAGGGGATGGGAAGTGTGCACATGTATATATAGAGATGTGAAGAGGAAGGAGAGCTAAATTCTCATCTTCTATGGTGGGAAGTTAATAGTGCCTAAAACTGGAAAGAAGAAAAAAAGAAAAAAAACATGTAATGATATGGAAGTATATACCAAAAGATTCAGCCATAAAAGTTGAATATTTGCCCCTGGGAATTGGGAAATTGTTGGAGTAGAGGATCACTGTCTTTTGTAATAAGCCATTGTACTTATTTACCTCTTTAATCTCTGTTCATGGATAACTTTGATAAAAACAAAAATGAATTAAAGATACTGGTAAAGAATAAGAAAAAAACCCCTGTCAGATTCTGATTATCCTTTACAAAGCCACTAAAGTTGATCACCTTTTTTTTAAAAGATTTTATTTATTTGAGAGAGAGAGAGAGAGAGCATGCGCAGGGGGAGGGGCAGAGGCAGAGAGGGAAGCAGGCTCCCCGCTGAGCAGGGAGCCTGATGCAGGACTCTGTCCCAGGACCCTGAGATCATGACCTGAGCCGAAGTCATGCACTTAACTGAGCCACCCAGGTGCCCCAATCAGTCACTTTTTGCTAAATACATCTGGTGTCAGAGAGCTTACCACTTTTCCTTGTACTGACATGAAATCTTTCATCCAGAAACCTCAGTTCCAGGATCCTCTGGAGCATATGAAATAATCTATACCTGCTTCCATGACAACCTTCAAATGACCCTTTAAATGATCTTCATAAAAAAATTATCTTCATGATCCATTCCCACATCCTTTTTTTTTTTTTTTTCTTTAAGATTTTATTTATTTGACAGAGCACAAGCAGAGGGAGAGAGAGGGAGAAGCAGGTTCCCTACTGAGCGAGGAGCCCGATATGGGACTCGATCCCAGGACCCTGGGATCATGACCTGGGCCGAAGGCAGCTGCTTAACCGACTGAGCCACCCAGGCGTCCCTCCATTCCCACATCTTAAATCTTCTAGCCAGTGATAGTGAAAATCATCTTTGATTTTGAGACTGATTATTATCAAGTCCTTGCAAATCCTCATGGACTATTCAGTGGCTCATGACTATTTTTGGATGTCAGTTTGTTGGTTCTGCATAGACTTTCAAGGAATTTGAGAAAAGTTACTCTGGGCTTGATAGTGCATCATCTCATAGTGCAAGCATGCCAGAGGATTCTATCCTTACATATAGTCAACCAGAGTTCCTGAATAGAGCACACATTTCTCGACTGGCACCTCAACAAGAATTCTTTTTATACCTAAGGTTTTGCCTGGAGTGGGTGGATATGACCTTTTTCTTTTCTGCTGGATGTTGGGGGAGGGGCAGAAGGGGAGGGAGAGGGACATGCAGACTCCGTACTGAGTGCTGAGCTGGATGAGGCTCAATCCCACGACCCTGAGATCATGACTGAGCTGAAACCAAGAGTCCACTGCTCAACTGACTGAGCCACCCAGATGCCCCTGGCCTGTTTCTTATTTAAGCATGTTAGTCCTAATGATGTGGGTTCCTACTATCAGTTGTAATGATCTGCTGCAAACCCAGCAGCTCATTGCCTGCGCTGCCCAAGTTCCTCTGGAAAGGGGAATCACCTCACTCTGGTCCTTTGTTGCACATATAGCAAAGGCTGGAGGTAACATGTAATGAAGAATAGGGGACTGAAGAATAGGGGAATATTAAGTAAATTGTAGCATTAGAAGTAAAAAAATACAAATTAAAGGTTTTGTAGCAACTTTGAAAATAAGTTCTCAAAATAATGTTAAATGGGGGCACCTGGGTGGCTCAGTGGAGGTCCCTGACTCTTGATTTCAGCTTGGGTCATCATCTCAGGGTCGTGGGGGTAGAGCCCCACTGGGCTCCGCTCTCAGCATGGAGTCTTCTAATCCCTTTCCCTCTGCTCCTACTCCTGTTCCAGCTCTCTCTCTCAAATGAATAAATAAATAAATAAAATCTTAAAATGTTAAATGAATAGAACCCAAAATGCCAAGATTACTGCTTTAAATTATGGAAGAATTAAATCATAGAAAAATTTATATACATGCATATGGAAATTCAGAGGAATAAAAGGTTATGGTCAGTGGTAAGATTGTAGGTATTTAAAATTACATTATTTGTTGTTTTATTTGTTTATTTTCTGTGTTTTGCACTAGAATGTAAGCTCTAAGAGGTCAGGGATTTTTATCTGTCCTAGAACAGTGCCTGGCCTGTAGTAGTTTTTCAATAAATATTTGTTGATTGTTCAATGAATTTTTAAAAAGATTTTATGTATTTATTAGAGAGCACGTGAGAGAGAGCATGAGTGGGGAGAGGAGCAGAGGGAGAGGGAGAAGCAGACTCCCCACTGAGCAGGAAGCCCAACGTGGGGCTAGCTAGGTGCCCCTGAATGTGGCTTGGCTGTGTTTCAATAAAACTATTTACAACAACAAACATTAGGTTGAGTAGTTTGATGACCCCTATCATAGACCCACCACTTTTACCATCCGTGAAAATAGAATAATAGAAGTCTAGGTTGGAGGTCATTTTTTTTCTTTTTTTTCCAGGATTTCTGAAGGCAACAACCCTTCAACAACCCCCAATGTCTTATTATTTCTAGCAAAATAAAATCTAAAATCTTTGCAGTGGCTATAAGGTTCTGTGTTGAGCTGATCCCTGTAACTTCTCTGACCTCATCTTTTACCACTAACCCTCCACTCTCTGCTCCAGCTCTTTAGCCTCCTTGTTTTTCCTTGATCATGCCCTTTCATATCTGATTTCTTCTGTCTGGAACTGCGTTGGCTCGTTTCCTCAATTCTTTTGTGTCTTGAATAAAATTTTGCTTTTTTCCTTTTCCCTCTTCTCTATTATTTTGTTTTCTGTCTCATCTATCACTGGATAGCATATCATATCGTATATTCATTTATTTTGCTTGTTTGAAGGTTCCCTTACTAAAATATAAGTACCACAGGGCAGAGACTTTTGTCTCTCTTGTTCATTGCTGTTTCCACATTCATAGAACAAAGCTGGCATACAGAATGAGTGCCCAGGAAATGTTTGCTGAGTGAGTGAATAAATTGCCACAATACTGTGACATGGGCATTGTTATTGCCTTCATTTTGCAGGTGAAGAAACTGAAGGCCAGAAAGGTTAAATAATTTGCATAAGGCCCCATAGCTCTTTTTTTTTTTTAAGATTTTATTTATTTATTTATTTATTTGACAGAGAGAGACACAGCGAGAGAGGGAACACAAGCAGGGGGAGTGGGAGAGGGAGAAGCAGGCTTCCCGTAGAGCAGGGAGCCCGATGCGGGGCTTGATCCCAGGACCCTGGGATCATGACCTGAGCCGAAGGCAGACGCTTAACTGACTGAGCCACCCAGGCGCCCAGGCCCCATAGCTCTTGACCATCCTACTGAATGGCTTTATTTCCTATTATATCTCACCATGCCTTATTTGCTCAATCATAGACACTATTTTTGTGTGTGTGATTATCATGTACATATCCAGGCTTCTGTGCTTTTCCTCATGTATTTCTTCAGTGGGAGTAATCTTTCTTGCCCCCTACTTAGGTAGAACTTTCTTTGCAGAAGAAATGGTGATGTAGAGGAGTCAAGGTTATAAAGTTTGTTTGGGCAGGTGGAGGGATGAATACTGTGAGCTAAGGTCATATGGTGGGAGATGCATGTACATTCAGGGAACAGTTTGGCTAGAATGAGGTTTTGTTTAGGGCTATGATAGAAGGTAAAGTTAGAGAGAGGGAGAGGATTAGGGCCTTGTTACAGGGAGCTTTGAGCTTCTAAGGAGCTGGTGTTTTTATCTTGTTGCCCCTTGAAGGTTTTTGAGCAGAAGAGTGATAATGTAATAACACTGCTTTTATAAAAATGTTTGATTTTGCTCTGGTGATGAGAATGGCTTGGAGTGGGACAAGGCTAAAATTAGGAAGGAGATGTTGGAGATTATCATAATGATATAGTCCTGAAGTGAGGCAATAAGGGCTGAAATTGAGAAGTTAGAGTGCAAATTAAAGCACAGAGATCGGATACTTAAAATATGGCTTATAAAATCCAAACTCCATACTGTGGCCTACAGCATGCTACATGAGCTCACCTTTGCCTATCCCTGCAACCTTACCTCTTGCCATCTTTCCTTTCTTTCTGCAAGCGGTAGCCACACAAGCTGTTTCTTTTCCTTGAATGGGCTGTTTGTGTTGACTTTAATGCCTTTTGCACTTACCTTCCTTTGCCTAGAGTGTTGTTCTATAAGTCTGATTCCTTCCTGTCATTCAGTTCTCAGTTTAAAACACCTATCAGGTCTTTCCTGATCACCAGTTTTAAAGCAACTTCCCTCATTGCTGCTGCTGCTTTTTTTTTTTAATTTAATTTATTTATTTGACAGAGACACAGCGAGAGGGAACATAAGCAGGGGGAATGGGAGAGGGAGAAGCAGGCTTCCCGCTGAGCAGGGAGCCCGATGAGGGACTCGATCCTAGGACCCCGGGATCATGACCTGAGCTGAAGGCAAACGCTTAACGACTGAGCCACCCAGGCGCCCCTCTATTTTTAAATTTTTGAGGAACCTCCATACTGTTTTCCATAGCGGCTGCTCCAGTTTACATTTCTATCACCAGTCCAGGAGGGTTCTCTTTTCATTGCATCCTCACCAGCACTTGTCATTGCTTGTCTTTTTGATACTACGTGGTACTTTCTGATTCTTACTGGTATGAGGTGATAGCTCATTGTGGTTTTGATTTGCATTTCCCTGATGATTAGTGACTTGAACATCTTTTCATGTGTCATTGGGCCGTCTGTATGGCTTTGGAAAAATGCCTATTTAGACTCTGCCCATTTTAATTTTTTAAAAAATTTTAAATTT
Source organism: Mirounga angustirostris (assembly GCF_029215605.1). Classification (NCBI taxonomy): domain Eukaryota; kingdom Metazoa; phylum Chordata; class Mammalia; order Carnivora; family Phocidae; genus Mirounga; species Mirounga angustirostris. Next base: position 61,804,252 of record NW_026991717.1, on the reverse strand, counting down.
TTAAAAAAGATTTTACTTATTTGTGAGAGAGAGACAGAGATAGCAAGAGAGAGCATGAACAGGGAGGAGAGGGAGAAGCAGGCTCCCGCTGAGCAGGGAGCCTGACGTGGGGCTCGATCCCAGGACCCTGGGATTCATGACCTGAGCCGAAGGCAGACACCCAACCAACTGAGCCACCTGGGCACCCTGGTTGTTGTTGGTTTGGTATTGAGTTGTGTGAGTTCTTTGTATATTTTGGATATTAGCCTCTTTTTTTTAATTTTTTTTAAAGATTTTATTTTTTGACAGAGAGACACAGCGAGAGAGGGAACACAAGCGGGGGGGTGGGAGAGGGAGAAGCAGGCTTCCCGCGGAGCAGGGAGCCCGATGCGGGGCTCGATCCCAGGACCCTGGGATCATGACCTGAGCCGAAGGCAGACACTTAACGACTGAGCCACCCAGGCGCCCCTTGGATATTAGCCTCTTATCAGATATATCATTTGCAAATATCTTCTTCCAGTCTGTTTTGTTCGTATTTTTTTTTTTTTTTTGCTGAGGGAAAGCTTTTTAGTTCAATGGATCTAGTCCCATTAGTTTAGTTTTGCTTTTGTTTCCCTTGGCTGGAGGAGACAGATCAGAAAATATTGCTAAGGCTGATAATCCAAGAGATTACTGCCTGTGTTTTCTTTTAGGAGTTTTAGGGTTTCATGTTTTACATTTAGGTCTTCAAATCATTTTTTTTTTAAGATTTTTATTTATTTATTTGATAGAGACACAGAGAGGGAACACAAGCAGGGAGAGTGGGAGAGGGAGAAGCAGGCTTCCCGTGGAGCAGGGAGCATCATGTGGGGCTCGATCCCAGGACTCTGGGATCATGACCTGAGCTGAAGGCAGACGCTTAACGACTGAGCCACCCAGGTACCCCTTTAATTCATTTTTTAATTTTTATTATTATTATTTTTTTTAAGATTTTTTTTTTTTTAAATTTATCTTCAGTAGAGACAGAGAGAGAGAGAGAGGCAGAGGGAGAAGCAGGCTCCCAAGGAGCAGGGAGCAAGATGCGGGACTCGATCCCAGGATCCTGGGATCATGACCTGAGCCGAAGGCAGACGCTTAACCATCTGAGCCATGCAGGTGCCCTAATTCATTTTTTTAAAAAAAGATTTATTTGAGAGAGAGAGAGCGAGCAGGGGGAGAGGCAGAGGGAGAGGAGGAGAATATCAGGCAGACTCCCCTCTGAGCACAGAGCTCAGTCTCATGACCCCGCGATCATGACCTCAGCTGAAATCAAGAGTCAGACACTTAACTGACTGAGCCACCCAGGCACCCTGGTCTTTAATCCGTTTTGAGTTTTTTTTTTTTTTTTTGGTATGTGGTGTAAGAAAGTGGTCCAGTGTTATTTTTTTGCATGTAGCCATCCATCCAGTTTTCCCAACACCGTTTATTGGAGAGACTGTCTTTTCCAGTTGTATGTTCTTGCCTCCTTTGTGGTCGATTAATTGACCGTGTATTTGTGGATTTATTTCCGGGTTCTCTGTTCTATTCCATTGATCTATGTGTCTGTCTTTTTTTGCCAGTAACATAGTATTTTGATTTGAAGCTTTGTAGTATAGTTTGAAATCTGGGATTGTGATACCTCCAGCTTTGTTCTTTCTCGATTGCTTTGACTTTTTGGGATCTTTTGTGGTTCTGTACAAGTTTTAGGATTATTCTAGTTTTATGGAAAATCTTGCTGGTATTTTGATAGGGATTGCATTTAGTCTATATATTGCTTTAGGTGGTATGGACATTTTAACAGTATTCTTCCAATCTGTGAGCATGTGTACCACCACTTTTTAAATCTAGTAAATCTCTCAATTGTCCTTTGGGTTTAAGCCAAAGCTCTTGATAATCCATCACTACCACTTAATTTATCACATGTTGATATAAATTGTGGTAGGAAGGACCTTGTTACTAGGAGATTGATATTAACTATTAAGTTATAATATGGGAAACCACTTAGTTGGGGATGACTGGCTCTAATTTTTCATGTAGATTTTTTTTTTATGATCATTATAAGTTATCCAAATATTGCATATCTCCATCTGGAAGATGGAAATCATCATTGTATTTCTGTTCCTTGGTTTTTCTGCCCCTAGGATATATTTCTGTGTTCTAGTTTTGACTAGGGATGTGTTTAATAATGGTCACCTTTTATTTAACCTTTTAACTCTGCTTTCTTCAGTTCATTGATGCAGATGAATTTTAATGTTATTAATGGAAACCTTGCTAACTTTAGCAATCCCATAATTTCAGGTCACTCTGAATGGAAATATTTTCCATTGTGGCTCACATGATAAAAAGTTGAGTGGAGTAAGTAATACTTTTTCATAAGATAGAATATTAAAGTTTTTTAAAAAAGATTTTATTTATTTGAGAGCGAGAGAGCGTGCGTGCATGCGAGCATGAGTGGGGCGGGAGGGGAGGGGCAGAGAGAGAGGGAGAAGCAGACTCCCTGCTGAGCAGGGATCCTGAGATCCTGACTTGAGTTGAAGGCAGATGCTTAACCAACTGAGCCACCCAGGCATCCCAGAATATTGACGTTTTAATTTTTCTCTAAAAGAAATACATCACAGATATCTCTAGAAACATGAAAAGTCAAAGCGATGAACACTAAAAGGAAAGCACTAAATAATGTGTTAATAGGCAAATTTTTTTAAGGTTTTTTTTTAAGATTATTTATTTATTTGACAGAGAGAGACACAGCGAGAGAGGGAACGCAAGCAGGGGGAGTGGGAGAGGGAGAAGCAGGCTTCCTGCCGAGCAGGGAGCCCGATGCGGGGCTCGATCCCAGGACCCTGGGACCAAGACCCAAGCTGAAGGCAGACGCTTAACGGCTGAGCCACCCAGGCGCCCCTTTTTTTTAAGATTTGATATATTCATTTGACAGAGAGAGAGAGAGCACAAGCAGGGGGAGCAGCAGGCAGAGGGAGAAGCAGGCTTCCCGCTGAGCAAGGAGCCCGATGCGGGGCTCGATCCCAGGACCCCGGGGATCATAACCTGAGCCAAAGGCAGATGCCCAACTGACTGAGCCACCCGGGTGCCCCAATAGGGAAATTTTTAACCTAAGTACAAAGTTGTCTGAAGGGTTGCCAAAGAGGTCTGTTAATCTGAGTAATTATAATTCTCTACCTCCTGAGGAAGTGTATAGTGACATTTGGTATCACTTTTTAGAATTAGCTAGAAAGAGTTGGTGTGTTCAGTGCAGCATTTCTTCTAGCTTCCTGACAGTATTGGCTTAAATGACAGGCAGAATATGTTAGCCTAGCTTACAAACTTCAAAATGGAAATCTAGATGATAAGGAAGTGAGCTTAAGGGACTTTTTCACTTTTTATAGTCTGTGCGTATTATAGAATCTGGCACTTAAAAGGTACTTAGGAAACATTTGTGAAATGGAAGAATGTGAATAGACAGTTACTTTCACACATTTACTCAATCAAGTAAAATGGCCTGTTCATTTTTGGTACACCCCCCCACCCCTGCCAGGCATTTAATTTGTCCCTTCCTCTCTGTTCTGCTAATCACTGAAACATTTTTTTTTATTTTAAAAATTTTTATTTATTTATTCATGAGAGACAGAGAGAGAGAGAGGCAGAGGGAGAAGCAGGCTCCCAAGGAGCAGAGAGCCCGACGCGGGACTCGATCCCAGGACCCCGGGATCATGACCTGAGCCGAAGGCAGACGCTTAACCATCTGAGCCACCCAGGCGCCCAAACATTTTTCTAAATTATAAAATTTGTTGACATCTTTTGTTGTTGTGTCCTTTACTAATCCTCTTGTCCCTTCTTTTTTCTTTCTTTAGGGGCCTCATTGTCCTCTTTTTCCTTTTTAAAAATGATTTTACTGTTGTTTTAGAGGAGATTAGAGAGGGAAAGAGAGCATATCTGACTAGTCTACTATCTATTCAGTTTTATTCAGTTAACATTTTAATAGAAGTGTTTTTTCAGTTAATTAACATCCTTCTAAATTGAGAAAATGGGCCTCTGGGTGGCTCAGTTGGTTAGGCATCTGCCAGTGATCCCAGGGTCCTGGGATCGAGCCCTGTGTGGGGCTCCTGGCTTGGTGGAGAGCCTGCTTCTCCCTCTTCCTCTGCCGCTTCCCCTGCTTGTGCTCTCTCTCTCGCTCTTGTTCTATCTCAAATAAATAAATAAATCTAAAAAAAAAAAAAATTGAGGAAACATACCTTAAACTTTTAGTAGCCCCTGTTGTTGGAAACTTGGGTGTTCCTATTACTATTTAAAGAAACTAGGATAAATTTTGGTGCATAAAATATTTTCTAAGCTTCAAGGTATTTCCTTAGGAGCAATACTTAGATATAGCCTCTGAGGCAGAGGATATGAACATTTAAAAAGCTATTAATTATAATAAACATTCATTATAGAGCATTTGAAGAATACAGGAATATTATAAAAAAGAACAAGTCAGCTTTAATCTCACAATGCTGTGATAACACTGCTTTAACATTTTGTTGTATTTCTTTCTAGAGATATATATTATCTGTCTATCTGTATATCTTACACATTTTAAAAACCAGTTGAGGTGTGTGTTAGGGCTCTTTCCAGAGGTTGTACTGCTTTTTTAATTTAAAAAAAATTTTTTTTTAAAAGATTTTATTTATTTATTCATGAGACAGAGAGAGAGAGAGGCAGAGGGAGAAGCAGGCTCCCAAGGAGCAGAGAGCCCGATGCGGGACTCGATCCCAGGACCCTGGGATCATGACCTGAGCCGAAGGCAGACGCTTAACCATCTGAGCCACCCAGGCGCCCGAGGTTGTACTGTTTTATTTTTCTGTGAGCAAAGTATGTCAATTAACTTGAGTACTTGACAGGATTAAGCATCATACATTCTTCCATCATTCATAAATGTATGTTTATTTAGAGTGACACTTTTGTCTTAATGTTTACAATTAATCTCCTCCCATTTTTTCTTAAAATCAGGTAGGCTTTTGTCCTCACCACTTCTCTAGAATTATACTTTGTGACCTTTTTATCTCCACATTGCTAAATCCAGCAGTCTTCTCATTCTACATGATCTTTCAGCCCCTGTGCCACTGTTGATTACTTTCTTCCTCTTGAACTGAACCCACTTTCCCACTTGCTTCCAGGACATCACATTTTCCTAGTTCTACTCCTTTCTCAGGGTCTATCCTTCCTGCTGTGTGCTAGTTCCTCCTAATCTCCCTACCTCTCAATGTTAGAATGCTCCAGGGTTCACATCTTGGTTATCATCTTTTAAAAAAAACTATTTCTTCAGCTCATTTAGTTTCTTACACTGATGACTTTCAAATTTGTATCTCCAGTTTTGGCCTTTTCTTTGAAGTCTGGACTCATATTCAGTTACCTACCCAGTATCTCCAGTTAGATATCTGATAGATTTTAAATTTGTCCAAAACTGAGCCCTGATCTCTTTCTGTCCCCAAATCTCCAACTCCCTACCCACCCCCTTGGAGTGAGCAGTCATACAGTAGTCAAGCTGTGGTTGCCTTATCTTATTTATTAATTGCCTATGTGAGTAGCCACAGAAGTGGCTTAGAATTAGAGGACAGTTAAGCCTTGTGGTTTAGCATACTCAGAAAATATGTGCAGAGATACTCAGGGCCCATGGTGGACATTAAGTAATCTGCTTCCTCTTCCCCCAGTTACTCCTCTGATCTCATTTTCAATTATTGTTCTCCTCTGTCACTTCTCTTTAGCTTTAATGCTTCCTTGCTATCCCTCAAACACTCTGGGAAAGCTTCCACCTGCAGGCCTTGCCTGGAATATTCTTCTTTCAGATACGACTTATTCCCTCACCTCTTCTCTTTACTTAAGTGTCACCTTTTCATTGAGTCCTTAACCGCACTCCTTAAACTTATAACCCTTCTCAGCACTGCTAATCTCCTTTCCTACATTATTTCTATAGCACTTAGTCACCATACAACATATATATTACTTATTTAATTTTATTTGTCTCTTCTCCCCATCCCCAGACTAGAATCCTATATAAGCTCCAGAGGGACAGTGATTTTTATCTGTTTTGCTGACTGCTGTATCCTCTAGCACCTAGAAGAGTGCCTGACATTTGATAGGGGTAACTGTGAGTGTTAAGAACATTAGCATAATGTTATTTAAAAGCTAATACAGTAATACCTCATGTTCTTCCTTTCCAACTGGGGCCTGGCACATGGCTCCTGCAAAGAAGGGTGATGAGAAGAGGAATGGCAATTCTGCTATCATTGAAGTAGTGACCAGAGAACATACTGTCACTATTAACAAGTGCATCCATGGAGTGGACTTGAAGAAGTGTGTCCTTTAGGCACTCAGACCCAGAAGTTTGCCCTGAAGGAGATGGGAACTCCAGATGTGCGCATTGTCACCAGGCTCAACAAATGTGTCTGGGCTAAGGGAATAAGGAATGTCCCATACCATATCTATGTGTGTTTATCCAGAAAACATAGTAAGAATGAAGGCGGTGTATATTGGTTACCTTTGTTCCTGTCAGTACTTAAAAATATCTGCAGATAGTCTGTGGATGAGAACTAACTGCTAATTGTCAAATAAAGCTCTAAAGCCACACACACACACACGTAAGGCGGTCTTAGAACATGAATAGAAATGTGTCTAGAGTAGTAGTTTCTTTTCTTTCTTTCTTTTTTTTTTTTTTTTTTTTTACAGATTTTATTTATTAAAAAGAGGGAGAGCACACACGCGTGTGAGTGTGGGGAGGGGAAGAGGGAGAGAATCTTCAAGTAGACTCCCCGCTGAGCGTGGAGCCAGACATGGGGCTTGGGGCTCGCTCAATCTCATGACCCCCCAGATCATGACCTGAGCCGAAATCAAGAGTCTGACTGACGCTCAACCTGCTGAGCCCCCCAGATGCCCATAGAATAGTAGTAATTCTTGATTTGGGGGCGTTCAAGGACAGTTTTAAAATTTTACGAAAGCTATATGGATTGCCTTGTTATTAAAAGATAATTAATAGACCTGAAGTGGACTTCTTTAATTACTAGTACTATTGAACATTTTTTTTTTTATAAAGGTTTTATTTATTTATTTGACAGAGAGATAGAAGAGCACAAGCAGAGGGCGTGGCAGAGGGAGAGGGAGAAGCAGGCTCTGCACCGAGCAGGGAACCCGATGCGGGACTCGATCCCAGGACCCTGAGATCATGACCTGGGCCGAAGGCAGACGCTTAACCATCTGAGCCACCCAGGCGCCCTCTATTGAACATTTTTAGTTGTTTTTAAAAATAGCTTACTTTCTTTCTAAATTTCCTTATTTTTTCCATTTATTTATCAAGTTATATATTTATGGATATGTATGTAATTAATATGTATGTATATTTTATTTCCCATGTTGTCTGTCTTAGTTTATAGAACTTTAAATTTTTTATACAGTCAAATCTGTGTTTTCTTTGTTTCTAAGCTTACAAAATGTTTCCATTTTATCCTTCCTGTCCAGAGATTTGATAAATACTTACTTTTGTTTTGTTTTAGCTTCCTCCTAAGAAAAATGAAAGGGTGTGTTGAGACCATAGAGTTTAGGAAATCATAGCCATATGGTTAGTAACTGAGGGCATGGGTGTGGAAGAGATTGTTCAGGGAGAATGTTTAGCCGAAGAGAAAAGGCAGGGAGAGGGGAACCTCTGCAGAAATGTGTAGGTAGATAATCTGCAAAGGATGATTTAATAAATGAGGTTAAAAAGGAAGTCAGTGGTAGGAAAATAAGGAGAGAGGGATATAGAGCCCAGGGGTGACAAAAGTTTTAGTAAGGGTAGGGGCGCCTGGGTGGCTCAGTCGTTAAGCGTCTGCCTTCGGCTCAGGTCATGATCCCGGGGTCCTGGGATCGAGTCCCACATTGGGCTCCCTGCTCAGCGGGAAGCCTGCTTCTCCCTCTCCCACTCCCGCTGCTTGTGTTCCCTCTCTGTCTTTCTCTGTCAAATAAATAAATAAAATCTTAAAAAAAAAAAAAGTTTTAGTAAGGGTAGAGTGATCAATAGTGTCAATTACCTTAGGACAAAGACTGAACACCTAAGGATAAGAACTGAAGAGTGGTTATTGGGTTTGGCCACTAGAAATTCACTGGTGACCTTTATTTTATTATTATTTTTTAAATATTTTATTTATTTGAGAGAGAGAGAGCGCACGGAGGAGCAGAGCAGGGTGGGGGGCAGAGGGAGAAGCAGGCTCCCTGCTGAGCAGGGAGCCCGATGTGGGGCTCCATCCCAGGACTCCAGGATCATGACCTGAGCCGAAGGCAGACGCTTAACCGACTGAGCCACCCAGTGGCTTCATTGGCGACCTTTTTTTTTTTTTAAAGATTTTATTTATTTATTTGACAGAGAGAGACACAGCGAGAGAGGGAACACAAGCAGGGGGAGCGGGAGAGGGAGAAGCAGGCTTCCCGCGGAGCAGGGAGCCCAATGCGGGACTCGATCCCAGGACCCTGGGATCATGACCTGAGCCGAAGGCAGACGCTTAATGACTGAGCCACTCAGGCGCCCCTTCACTGGTGACCTTTAATAAGGAATGTTTCAGTGGAGAGATGAAAGGTAGTACAAGTGCCTGTAGTTGTAGACTTTTAAGAGTTTAAGTAGGGAAAGGATGGAAAGAGAGTGGGTCACATCTTGTGGGATAGGTAGAGTCGAAGAATTTTGTTTTCTTTTAGGAAGGGAAGAGTTGAGCATTTTTATAGAATGTGGAGATATAGTTAGAGGAAAGGGAGATATTGTGGAAAAGGAGTTACTTGAAGATTCTACAGGCACTTGGGGTTCTAGGCTTAAGGGTCTGGGTGGGGACTAGTTTTAGAAAGCAGAGATACCCCTTCCTTTAAGATGGATAGGAAGGGGATGCCTGGGTGGCTCAGTTGGTTAAGCATCTGCTCAGGTCATGATCCCACGGTTCTGGGATCAAGTTCTGCATCGGGCTCCCTGCTCAGCGGGGAGTCTGCTTCTCCCTCTCCCTCTGCCTGCCGCTCCCCCAGCTTGTGCTCTCTGACAAATTCATAAATCTTAAAAAAAAAGATGGATAGGAAGGAAGTAAGTTGTTGAGGATAAAGGAGTAAGAGAGCTGAAATTTGAAGGTAATTGTGCCTCATTGCCATGTTTTAGGTATTTGATTCATAATAATGGACAACTTAGGTTTTAGTTTTTTTACTGTAAGAAATTTCTTTTTTTTTTTTTTTGGTAAGAAATTTCTTACAGTAAGAAAAGAATATTAATGCTTGCCTTGATTGTTTTATAGACTTCACATGAGTTAAAAATGAAGAAAGTATATGTTAAAATGCTCTAGAAACTTAAAATGCTATACAAATCTGTAGCTTATTGTTAGTAATGTGTTTGAGAAAGTTATGTGCTTTTGTATAGAGTATGTAAATCTTTTTTTTTTTTTAAAGATTTTATTTATTTATTTGACAGAGAAAGACAGAGAGGGAACACAAGCAGGGGGAGCGGGAGAGGGAGAAACAGGCCTCCCGCTGAGCGGGGTGCCCGATGCAGGGCTCGATCCCAGGACCCCGGGATCATGACCTGAGCCGAAGGCAGACGCTTAACGACTGAGCCACCCAGGCACCCCTAGAGTATGTAAATCTTATTAAATCTGGGGCGCCCAGGTGGTGCAGTTGGTTATGCATCCTACTCTTGGTTTCAGCTCAGGTCTGATCTGAGGGTTGTGAGATGGAGCCCGTTTTGGGCTTCTTGCTCAGCTCAGGGTTGCCTTGGGTTTCTTTCTCCCTCTGCCCCTCCCCCTCGTGTGTATATGCACACACTCTTTCTCCCTCTCAAATAAATAGATCCTTAAAAAAAAAAAAAGCTTACTAAACAGAATGTTTCTAATAGCAAGAAGGTGTGGTGTTTTAGGACCATGATATGAGAGTCTTAGGTCTCTCAGGCTTTATCTTGTATCTGGAAAGGTTTCTTCGCAATTCAGGAACCTGTTTTAATAAGAACTGCTGCTGACATTAGCACTTGAAATCATTTAAAATGTTGACGGTGGGAATAATTAGGGGAAAATGTGTGGGAAGAAATCTACCTAGAAACAAAGTAAAGTGAATTTTTCAGTAATTTCAATTTGGCATGAGACTGCAAGAGTTCTACATTCTCATGTGTCTTCTGCTTGTTCATTTCTGAAAACATTTGAAAAAACTTTTTTTTTTTTTTTAAAGATTTTATGTATTTGACAGAGAGAGAGATAGCGAGAGCAGGAACACAAGCAGGGGGAGTGGGAGAGGATCAGGCTTCCCACTGAGCAGGGAGCCCGATGTGGGACTCGATCCCGGGACCCCGGGATCATGACCTGAGCTGAAGGCAGACGCTTAATGACTGAGCCACCCAGGCGTCCGAAAAAACTAAACTTCCCAAGTGTTTATGAATTTTTTATTTTTTTTTAAAGATTTTATTTATCTATGAGAGAGAGAGGGAATGAGAGAGAGAGAGAGCACATGAGAGGGGGGAGGGTCAGGGAGAAGCAGACTCCCTGCTGAGCAGGGAGCATGATGCGGGACTCCATCTAGGGACTCCAGGATCATGACCTGAGCCGAAGGCGGTCGCTTAACCAACTGAGCCACCCAGGCACCCAAGTTTTTATGAATTCTTAATGTTTTGGTGCCTCAGATTAATTTATGCTTAGCTCTTTTCTGCCATCTTTCCGTGTGGCCGTAATGGTGGGTGTGAATGTCCTGGCAGATGCACTCAAGAGCATTAACAATGCTGAAAAAAGAGGCAAATGCCATTTTTTTTTAGGCCGTGCTCCAGAGTCATCGTTTCTAATGGTGATGATGAAGCATGATTACATTGGTGAATTTGAAATCATTGATGATCACAGAACTGGGAAAATTGTTTTGACCCTCACAGGCAGATTAAACAAATGTGGAGTGATCAGTCCCAGATTTGATGTACAATTTAGAGATCTAGAAAAATGGCAGAATAATCTGCTCCCATTCCCGCCAGTTTGGTTTCATTGTACTGACAACCTCAGCTGGCATCATGGGCCATGAAAAAGCAAGACAAAAACATACAGGAGGGAAAATCCTGAGATTCTTTTTCTAGGGTTGTAATGCACATGTGCAAATAAAATGCCTCAATGGAAAAAAAAAACCTTCTGAAAAAACTAAACTTCAAGTTTTTATGAACTCTTAAGGATTTGGTACCTCAGAGTGATTTATGCTTAGCTCTTTTCCACTTTATCTGTGTCCTTATGGCATATAGGTATAGTTTTTATATGTAGGGAGTCTATCACATTGTATTTAGTTAAAAAAAAAAGTTTGTATTGTGCTCTTTCTCTTTCTCTCTTTTTTTTTTTTGCGTTGTGTTTTTCTTAGCACTCTAGATTCCACTAGCATTTCCATTACTTTGCCCTTGCTTATCATCAGTCATGGATTTCTGTTTATGATTTCTGGGTGCTGAGGATGACTGGAGAAAACCATATAATTGAGCTGATTGTTCCACTACTGACTGATTCATGCTGCTCATGGCCCTTGATGTTATAGTTAATTACCATGAACATTTCTTGGGATATTGACTCTTTCTCATTCTCCTGGCAGAAAAGTGCATGATATTGTTTCATTTTGTACCCCTATTAATTTATTCAAATCTATTTGAGTGCCAGCTATATGTCAGCCAATATGCTAACGAGAAGAAAATATTAAGAGGGAAACAGTAACAGTGCCAAATACAGTACATTGGTATAGAAAAATAAAGATAGGAAAAATATTAATTTGACTTGATAATTAAGAAGTCATGGTGATCCTAAAAGTAGTATCAGTAGGAAGTTAAGGTGGAATCCCCCTTATAGTTGGTGGAAGAGTAAATGGCAGGTGATAAAGGAGGAGGATAAAGAGAGGAGACGGGAGTGGGGAAGGGAGCCGGGAGTGAGAGGGAGGAGGAGAGGGAGAGCTGGAGCGGAGGGAAGAAGGGAAGAGGAAGTGGGGAGAGGGAAGGAAAGAAAAAGGAGAATAACTTCTCTGTGAGAAGGTTTGCTGAGAAGGCTGGATGGAGCCAGGAAGGACTTTGTTTTTATGTTAAAACCTCACCTTGTATATGGAAAGGTGCTAATAGGGAAGGAGAGGTTGAAGATTCAAGATATGGTGTGTCTGATAGAGCAAGATGTTGAATGAGGCCGGAAGCAGGTGGGAGTGATGATGTGGGTCAGGGTTGCAGATGGATGGGTTGGTTTTGTACAGGAGGAGGAACATCTCATTTTCTGGGACTGAAATAAAAATAGGTAGGGAGATGTATGAATATAGATAAGGTTATAGGTAGGGAAATGGGGATAGAGGGAGGGCATGCCTGATAGTTTACATATCTTTATAAGATCAGAAGCAAGGTTGGACAGGGGATAACTGGGGAGCTTGAGTTGAGAAAATAATTAAAAGAGTTGTGTAGGGGAGGAATGCCTGGGTGGCTCAGTCTTTTAAGCGTCAGACTCTTTGATTTCGGCTCAGGTTATGATCTCAGGGTCATGGGATTGAGCCCCATGTTGGGCTCCTCGCTCACTTGGGAGTCTGCTGGAGATTCTCCCTCTCCTTTTCGCCCACCCAAATAAATAAATAAATCTTAAAAAAAAAAAAAGTTGTTGAAGGGAAATGGAAGAGGGAATTTGTTAAGTTTATTTTAAAGGACTAAGATTGGAAATAAAGGATTAAGGTTGGAAACTTTATATTGTTATCAGTGTATCTAATGTGTTTTTCTTTTTTTTTTTTGTATGGGGGTGCAGCAAAGCAAGATTTATTTATTTATTTTAAAGATTTTATTTATTTATTTGACAGAGACACAGCGAGAGAGGGAACACAAGCAGGGGGAGTGGGAGAGGGAGAAGCAGGCTTCCCGCTGAACAGGGAGTCCGATGTGGGGCTCGATCCCAGGACCCTGGGATCATGACCTGAGCCGCTTAACGACTGAGCCACCCAGGTGCCCCCAAAGCAAGGTTTATTGAGTGATAGCAAAGTGATAGTATAAAGATCCCAAGGAGGGAGGGGACCCGAGAGGGTTGCCCAAGTGTGATTTTTCTTTAGAATGTCTCACTACCCAGAAACAGTATTGACCTGGAGCTGTGGTTTTGTGGTCAGGTTCAGAGAGGGCAGTGCAAATATGAAGTTGCTGCTAAGAAATTTAGATGTCCTACTATGGGGTCTGGTTTGGGGGGAATCAGGATCTGAGAGACAGGAGGTTTCTATAAAGTCATAGTGAGTATGGTCAGAGTAAGATTTTTGTGAGCAATTAGAATAATCAAGGAGAAGGAGTTTTAAATGACAACAAGATCTAGAGTAAAGAGGGATGCCTGGGTGGCTCAGTTGGTTAGGTGTCTGCCTTCAGCTGAGGTCATGATCCCAGGGTCCTGGGATTGAGCCCCGCATCGGGCTCCCTGCTCAGTGAGGAGCCTGCTTCTCCCTCTGCCTGACACTCCCGCGGCTTGTGCGTGTGCATGCGCGAAGTCGCGCGCTCTCTTCCTCTCTCTCTGACTAAATCTTAAAAAAAAAAAAAAAAAAAAAAAAAATCGAGTAAAGAACTGAAGAATAGGTTCTTAAAATAGAGTTGACCTAAAAATCTTTGTAACCAGAGGCCTGTGAATTCTAATGTACGGTAATTGGATGGGTAATCTTCATGGACTTTGAAAATAACCCAGGATTGTGATAGGAGGTTTAGTGGGAAAGAAGACTCTGAGCTAGGCTCTCAAGTCTTCAGTGATTGAGGAGTTACGACTAAAGGATCAGAAGATCCTAGTGAAGAGAAGATATATCTTGAACATGATACTGTAAAGGAGGATGATCATGATCTAGAAATTTCAGTAGAAAGGCAAGTGAGTGCCAGTCATTCCTGGCTCTGTGGAGGTATGGACTGCAGTAGAGAGAGAGCTGTGAGAAAATCTTAATGGATAGAGAGCCAGGTTTAAGTCAAGGGAAATAAATAGAAGGAGCATTGTTCATAAAGATTGAGGAAGCCTGGGGTTTGGTAACAAGAGAATGATTATTTTCTTGGGCATAATGGAAAAGATTTGAGCAAGTGACATTACAGAAGAAACCAGGGCTGAGGACATTTAGACAAGGAAGTTAGATCATGGTGGGGATATTACTGCCTTTGAAGGTTGGAAGTTTTTGATTGGGCTCTATTGTCTGAACTTTGACACAAGTTATTTTGATACTGAAACTGGTTTAAAGTATATGACTTGATCTCATAGAGGTGGTAAAGCCTTTTATAGAATTAATGGCAAGGGCAACAAAGGCCATATTCTAGTGAGAGGTTGATGTCTTCAGCAAAGTTAAAGTGTCCCTTGTTAAGTAAAGGCTCCCAGGAGGAATGTGGTCAAGGGCTGGTTGTATCCAAGGACTCCTATGATGCTTGTATAAGGTTTTTAAGCCTCTGCTGGGGGGGATATGGTGACAAGGATTATTTTAGAATAGAGTGATTATCAGTTTAAAATTGAATGGCTTGTGTATGTGAACTAGAAGCAAATGGAAATGAATATTGTTTTAGGATGTTGGGATATGGGTTAATTTTTTATTTTAAAATGTGCTAGAATTTTTGTAAAAATTAAAGAGAAATGTGAACCATGGATTTTTGGAGAGCTTCTATATGAATTAAGAATTTTGGTTGCAAATGACAGAAAACCCAATCCAGATTGCCTTAAAAAGAGAATACTTTGTTTTATGTTACTGAAAAGTCTAGGGAAAGCTGGCTTCAGGTGTGGCTTTTATAGTTTAGATGATGTTACCAGGACCTAGTCTCTTTCTTTCTCTGAACTCAAATCTGCTCTCCACTGTGTTGATTTGATCTTCAGGTTTCATATGGCAGCAAGGTAACTGAAATAGCTCCAGTTGCTGTCTTTTCAGTTCAAGTGTAGTAGAAAGAACTTCTCTTCATCCAACAACTCAAACAAAAGTCTCATGCTTGACTGTCATTGACAAGGTGAGCCGTGTATCCATGTGTCACAGCCAGGGGAATGTGATGCCCTGATTTACTTGTATGTAGGTCACTAGTATTTACAGGTTTGGATCAGTATCTCTCTTGTTTTGGACCCTTTTATGTACAGAGGAATAGTCTTATATGTCTGGATTTTCCTCTAGGTCCAAATTGCTTCTTAGAACAATCTGGGTATCTGAGATTTTAGATTAATATTTCTACAACAAATGAGGTGAGTACTGAGCTTTGTGAAAGGCCCCATTTGAGGTACTTTTGGCAATTCTAAGTTGAGTAAGCCTAGTCTTTGTTTTCAGGAAGGTGACTGCTTAGAAGGGTTATTGGTGTGTGTTATGCTTCTTTCCATCACAGATAACAGATATTTGGATTTCTTTAAGAACTGGATGTTCATTACTCAGGTCCACATGGTAAAAGGGAGCCTGGAATGCCATAATAATCCAGGATGAGCAGAGTGGATCCATACTTCAGAGAGACTGGAGTGTAGTTAGGGAACTGTAGGGATCCACTGAAGCTATAGAGAATATGTTTTCTTATAGCTTTTTCAGCATGTGAATTTGTCATTCTTCCCCTCCATTAGGGTTTCTTTTCTTTCTTTCCTTTTCCTCTTCCTGTTCTTCTTCCCTCTCCCCCTCCCTCCCTCCCTTCCTTCCTTTCTTTTTCTTTCTTTCCTTTTCTTTCGTTTTTAAAGTAAACTCTCTGCTCAACATGGGTCATGACCCTGAGATCAGGAATCTCATGCTCTGCCTACTGAGTCAACCAGGTGCCCCTGCATTGGGGTTTCTTAATTTTTTTTTTTTTTTTTTTGAACTCTGGTTATACCATTCCTGTCTCATCCATGCCCTGACTTCATCCTCTTCTTTGTGTATGCTTTTCCTTACCTTATGGTGTCATCTCATGTATGGTCTGTGTTATCTTAAGGCCTCTTTCTGGCAATTGGTTCAGATTCTTTTCTTGCTTCTCACCTGCACAAGTCCCTCCTACTACTTCCCATTCTGTTGAGAGAAGAAGTGTATTTGCTTCTAAGAGAGAGAATCTGTCATACCTGTTGGGCTAAGCTCCTGGCAAGCTCTTTCTTCCTAGGCTGATGGCCATTCTGTAGTACTGGTGACCTTTGGGTCAGGTGCATGCCTCTGTACCAGGATCTTGTGGTACTTATATGGAGATTAGGAGAGAGCACGAAATAAGAGGCCACCACACAGCTCTTTAATATGCAGAGGGCGGTTGGTAGAGCTTTTACCTTGAGGGGGAACTGTGATTTTGTTGACCAATCTGGTGAGAACTAGATTGCTTAGAAGACCAGTGTTTACCTCAGCAAGGGCATCTAGATAGGCTCCATAAAAGCACTAGACTTTTAAGAATGAGAGGATTTCTGTATGAGAAGATTAGGGAGAAGGATGTTGATAGACTATGAAGACCAGGGAGAAGATGCTAAAGCAGTGGAAATTGTAAATGCAAAAGGTTCAGGTAAAAAAAGTGTGGGACATATTTAGTCCAGCATACAGTAGTAATGAGAAAGTAGACGAATCCAGAGTATTGAGGTCTTTTTATACTAAGCTAGGGAGTTGAGGTGCAACATGATGTTCATTGTTTAGTTGTCTTGAAACTCTCACTAACCTTAAAATTACTGTGAGAATTTACGAATGAGTAAAGTTCAGTCTAGAGAAGTGTTGTAATTTTTTTCTTGTAGGTAAGATTGCATAACATTTGAATTTAATTTTGTGACATTAGTATTCATTTATTTGTAAGACTTATGGATTTTCAAAAACGTTTTGAGATATAATTCACATACTATAAAATTCATTTAAAGCATACAGGTCAGTGGTTTTTAGTATATTCACAGTTGTGTACCCATTCTTTCAGCCAATTTTAGAACATTTTCATAACATCAAAAAGAAACCTTATTCCCAGTAGCAGTCACTTTCTATCTGCCCCCCTGTAATATCCCCCGCCCTAGGTAACCAGTATTCTACTTTGTGTCTCTATAGGTTCATACAATATGAGGTCCTTTGTGATTGAGTTTCACTTATAATGTTTTCAAAGTTTATCCATGTTGTGCCATGTATTGGTACTACATTTATGTTTGTGGCTAAATAATATTCAATTCTTTGGATATACCATATTTTGTTTATCCATTCTTTAGTTGGTGAACATTTGCATTGTTTCCCCTTTTTGGCTACTATAAATAATACTACTAGAAACATTCATGTACATTTTTTTTTTTTTAAGATTTTATTTATTTTTTAGAGAGCGAGCGAGAGAGAAACAGCATGAGAGGGGAGAGGGTCAGAGGGAGAAGCAGGCTCCCCGCTGAGCCGGGAGCCCGATGTGGGACTTGATCCCATGACCCTGGGATCATGACCTGAGCCGAAGGCAGACGCTTAACCATCTGAGCCCCTCATGTACATTTTTTTGAGTATGTGTGAACATATTTTCATTTTTCTTTAGTATATACCTAGTAGTGGAAATACTGGGTCATATTTAACCTTTTGAGGAACTGCCAAACTGTTTTCCAAAGCATCTGTACCATTTTACATTTTCACCCAACAGTATGAAAGTCCCAATTTCTCCACATTCTTGTCAACACTTACTAGTATTTGTCTTTTCTAACTTATTTTTTTGAAGATTTATTTATTTTTTTAGAGAGAGAGAACGAGTGTACAAGAGCAAGCATGCACAAGTGGGGAGAAGGGCAGAGGGAGAGAATCTCTAAGCAGGCTCCCCACTGAGCACGGAGCCCACTGCTGGGCTTGATTTCTCTACCCATGAGATCACACCCCAGCCAAAACCAAGAGTTGATGCTTAACTGACTGAGCCACCCAGGCTCCCCGCACTTAAAAAAGAAAAAAAGATTAATTTATTTATTTTAGAGAGTGTGAGGGAGCGAGAGTTCATGAGTCGGGGGAGGGGCAGAGGGAGAGAATCTTAAAGCAGATTCCCTGCTGAATGCAGAGTCCAACATGGGGCTCGGATTCCACGACCCATGAGATTATGACCTGAGGCGAACCAAGAATAGGTCGCTCAACTGACTGAACCACCTAGGCACCCCAGTATCTGTCTTTTTAATTATAGCCATCTTAGTCTGAGGGAAGTAGCATCTCACTGAGGTTTTGATTTGCATTTCCCTAATCAGTAATGACTTTTAGCATATTTCCATTTGCTTTTATTGGCCATTTTTGTATATCTTCTTTAGTGAAATGTCTGTTCAAGTCATTTGAATTGGCTTGGTTTTTTTGGTTATTGAACTGCAAGAGTTCTTTATGTATTTTGGATATTAATCCAGTATCCATGATTTGCATATATCTTTTCCCATTCTGTGGATTGTCTTTTCAGTATCTTAATAGGGTCCAAAACCCAAGGTCATGAAGATTTTCCCTGTTTTCTTCTAAAAGATTTATAATTTTAGTGCTTATGTTTAGATCATTGATTTGTTTTGAAGATTTTATTTTTTTAAGTAATCTTTACACACAACGTGGGGCTCGAACTCAAAACCTGCAGATCAAAAGTGGCATGCTCCACCAACTGAGCCAGCCAGGTGCCTCTAGATTATTGATCTGTTTTGAATTAATTTTTGCATGTGGTATGAGATAGAGGTCCACCTTCATTCTTCTGTATGTGTATAGCCAGTTGTCTCAGAATCACTTGTTGATCTTCTGTGATTTAATAAAGTATTTCTTCATACTTTGGGTAGTAGGACATTTCTTCATACTTTATAAACTGGCATAAGCTCCCATTCAAAATATTATCATATGAATGAATATAGAAGATACTATTAGTATTGGAATATTATGGTTGTAAGGTACCATAGAGATTTTGTTCAATCCCTCTCATTTTATAAATGTGGAAACAAAGACCTAGAGAAGTTAATTGATGTCTAAGGCTGTATAGCTATTAGTGATAATGCTTTAACCCAAGAGTTAGCAAACCTTTTCTGTAGAGGACCAGAGAGTAGATATTTTAGGCTTTGTGGGACAAGAGGCAAAATAGAGTATTATGTAGGTACTTTTGTAATAAACAAATTTCCACAAATTTTTTATTAGTGAAATTCAAAATGTAATTATAGAGTCTCTCTCTCTCTTTTTTTTTTTTTGGGTAATACATACCTACTGATGAGAAAAACTGATTCCTTTTTTGGGAGGACAACATTTTATTTGATGTTCAAAATTAGTGTTCCTTAGCATCAAAACTGATTGGAAATGTTCATCTGTTATTGTTAATCTGTTTGAAGTTTTGTGTGTGTTTGTTTGTTTGTTTAAGAGAAGGAGAGAGAGAATCTTAACCCTCCTTGGTGCTGGGTGTGGAGCCGGTTGCTGGGCTTGATCTCAACAATCCCGAGATCATGATCTGAGCCAAAATTAATAGTTGGATTCTTAACCGACTGAGCCACCCAGGCACCCCTGTATTTCATCTTTGAAAATGTCTTTTACATAGAAAAAATTACTGCCAAATACTGATAATCAGTTTGCAAGCATGCTTCTAATTGAGCATGTACATTGCTTGGAAGGCATTTAGAGAATTGCTAGATTTTTCTCCTTGGTATTTGCCTTTTTGATATGAATTGCAGATTAATCACTTCAATTTAAGGCTAGGTGGAACCTTCAGCTGCACAGGCACAGGTAAATAGATTTTGAAATAGGGAAATATACTTTCATTTGTACTAAGGTCTGAAAAACACTGCTGAAATTATAGTTTGAACTTGGAACATAGATCTGTTATGAATTTGTATAGGAATGGGCATCTTTTTTGCCCATTTGTTTATTGAGATATAATTGACATAAAGCACTATTGAGATATATATAATTGACATAAAGCACTATTATTGTAGAGCATAGTGACTTACATATATTGTGAAGTGATTACAATGGTAAGTTAACATTCACCATCTCATATAGATACAAAAAACCAAAATGGGGGGAGAAAGTCTTGTCTTTTTTTGTTTTTTTTTTTTTACTTGTGATAAGAGCTTTTAGGATTGAGGCTCTGAGTAGCTTTCAGATATACCATATAGCAGTGGTAACTACAGTCATCTTGTATATTACATCCCCCCAGTACTCATTTATCTTATAACTTGAAGTTTCTACCTTTTGACCACTTTCATCCAGTTACACTACCCCCACAACTCCCTTGCCCCCTGGTAACGTCAGATCTGGTCTCTCTTTCAATGAGGTTCCCCCCCCCCGCCCCGTGTGTGTGTGTGTGTGTGTGTGTTTGTGTGTTTTTAAGGATTCCACATATAAATAAGATCATACAGTATTTGCTTTTCTGTCTAACTTATTCATTTAGTGTAATGCCCTCAAGGTCCCTTCATGTTGTTGCAAATGGCAGGATTTCTTCATTTTTTATGGCTGAATAGTATTCCATCATGTATATGTGTGTGTGTGTGTGTGTGTGTACACAAATATGTATCATTTTCTTTATTCATTTGTTGATGAGACTTAGGTTGCTTCCATGCGTTGGCTATTGTAAATAATTCTGCAGTGAACATGGGAGTGCAGGTATCTTATACATACAGTGATTTTAGTTCCTTCAGATATATATCCAGAAGTGGAATTGCTGAATCATATGTAGTTCTGTTTTTGGTTTGTTGAGGAGCCTCCATAGTGTTTTCCGTAGTGGCTATGCCAATTTAGTGTCCCACTAGTAGTGCACAAGAGTTCCCCTTTCTTTACATTCTTGGCAGCTTTTGTTATCTCTTGTCTTTTTGATGGTAATCATTCTAACAGATGTGAGGCATGGGAGTGGACATCTTGCATATTAACTCTTGACAACATGATGTGTTTATGTAGCTTGACATTACTTGTGATTCAAACCATGTTAATTTTCATTTAAAGAACTTCGTTGCAGTGTAAGTTTTGCACATAATTACTTTTGCCTTTTGATTTTAGGTTGATTTCATTGTGAAACATTATCAAGTCTGTAGGAAAAGTTAATTTCCAAAGCTATTTTATTGTTCAATAAGAGTGTTTGAGGGTGGTTCTTCTCAATCAGAAAAATTTCAGCTAGAAAAAATTGCAATAAAGCTTTACCACTGCTAAGCCTGCCAACTTCTTAGTGGTAAGGCAAATCAGGATATACATCTTCTTTTTCTGACAAAAATTAATGGAATCAAGGATACTTAAGTCCATGAGAGCAAAGTTAACTTTTTTTTTTTCCAGAGTTAACTATTGACACTACTAGTTGAGTAACACATGATAGATGTTTTCTGCAGACTGTTTTCTGATGAATATTGCAGTGAATAACCCTAGGCTTGTTTAAACACCCTACATTTTCACGAGCTTTATAAATTTGTCCAATTAAGTCCAATTAAGACTTTTTTTCTGCCCATATGTATTTTTACCACTATCAGTTGTAACACATTGTAGCAGATTCCACTTCAGATTGCACTGAATTAGTGTTTTCCCAGAATCTTTGAAAATCTTCTTGCCTGTTGTTGTTCCATGCAGATTATTTATTTAGGCTAATTTTAATTACTTAGTTCAAACATGTATTAAATTCTCAAATAAATGGTAATAACTGAGAAGTATTGGTAATTCCTATCAATTCATCAAGAGCCAAGGAAACACTCAAAATCATTTGTTTTGATATTGTGTGATTATTTTATTTATTTACTTATTTAATTCATTTATTTAATAGTAATCTATACACCCAGTGCGGGGCTTGAACTCATGACCCTGAGATCAAGATTTGTATGCTCTGCTGACTAAGCCTTCCAGGTGCCCTCTTTCTTAATTGATAAACAAAATACTTTAATTGATAAACAAAATACTTTTTTTTGAACTACTGTCCTTACCAAAAGGCTTATAATCTTAAATAAATTTTATTTTTCTAGATGCATTTCTTTGGCTTCTACAAACATGATTTAATTAACTCACTGTTGATAAAATGCTTTCCTTGTTTGGCTAACAAGTGAGCACTCAGAAGCTTACTTTGTATAGTCATTTTTATTTTTGTGAAGAAATTCAGCTGTGATGAGGTCTACTGTTTAAATTTTATAATTTTTCTGACTGTGTTTTCCTGTGAATTGGAAATATTGTGATGAGTGCTTAGTCTGGTAATGTTGATGTATAAATAAACATAATGCTTTGTTATCTAATTTGATAGTAAAATGATCTATACTGTATTTAAAAGTATATTTGAGGCCCACTTTTTATCTTCTTGTTTTGACTTGAAGGGTATGCTGTGGTAATAAAAAATAAAACATATGGCAGTAAGTATAGTGTTCGAAAAGCTGTCAAGTTATATAATTGCATCACTGTTTATTTGTAGTTTTCTGAGCAGCAGTGTAAAACCATTAGAATGCCATATATGGTCTCGTAAATACTGAAGTCTGCCATTGTAAAAGCAGTCATAGAACGTAAATAAATGTAGAAGTGTTTTAATAAAGCTTTTTTTTATGGACACTTACAATTATATATAACTTTATGAAATTATTATTATGGAACATTCCTCTTAAATTTTTTCCCAACCATTTAAAAATCTAAAAACCATTCTTAGCTCATAGACTGAACAAAAACAGGCCCTAGTTGGCCTCTGTGGGCTGTAATAGTTTGCCAACTGCTTTAATCCAAAAGAGTAAGTCTAATGGGTGGAAAATCATGCTGATGGAGGTAGGTCTGTGAGAAAAATAAATCATTCTTGACATTTTGGAAACCCTTAAATCAGGGTTTGTGTCAGGATTAATATCAAGATGATATTAGGAAAAAAAGAGAAAGATTGAGAGTTTATGTAGTTTGGTTTTTACTTATTTAAGAAAAGACTTGTACAATTTTGTGTTTTTTGTGCACTGCGTGAAGAGCTCTTAGACTTCTTAGTTTCTAATCTTAGTTTCTTATGTGAAAATATTATATGAATATGAATTTTCTTTTTCCATAAGAAAAATGTGTGTAAGATTTTTGACCTACTAGTAAATCTAGAATAAGTTAAAAAAAAAATGGGATGTACTTTTATCTTTGATTTGTAATTTTAATTTTGGCTGATTTTGCATAGGATAGGAAATAAAGTTTTTATTTTTGTAACTCTTCATTTCCACATGTCTTTTTTTTTTTTTAAGATTTTGTTCATTTATTTGACACAGAGAGAGCACAAGCAGGGGTTAGCAGCAGAGGGAGAGGGAGAAACAGACTCCCTGCTGACCAGGGAATCTGGTGCAGGGCTCTCTCTTGGGACTCTGGGATCATGACCCGAGCCAAAAGCAGACACTTAACTGACTGAGCCACCCAGGTGCCCCCGTTTCTACAAGTCTTAACAAATTACGAGGTTGTAGAAACTTTGACAGAGTGGTATGAAATTATAAGTAGATGGAGTTTTATCCCCAGGGAGGATTCAGGAAAGCCAGGTATGCTCTTACTATAGGTATGGTCCAAAATCCTTTACTAGGATTGAGTGAAAACCACATAATCCTTTGTTTCTTCTTATTATGTGTTATGTCTGTGGTGATGATTGTTCATTCTTTAATTTTTTAAAAATGGGTTT
This sequence comes from Mirounga angustirostris, assembly GCF_029215605.1. Classification (NCBI taxonomy): domain Eukaryota; kingdom Metazoa; phylum Chordata; class Mammalia; order Carnivora; family Phocidae; genus Mirounga; species Mirounga angustirostris. Next base: position 61,780,875 of record NW_026991717.1, on the reverse strand, counting down.
TTAAAGAAGATTTATTTATTTATTAGAGAAAGCGCATGCGTGAGCATGAGCAAGGGGGAGGAGCAGAGGGAGAGGGAGAAGCAGACTCCCCACTGAGCGGGGAGCCCCACTTGGCCTCCATTCCAGGACCCTGAGATCATGACCTGAGTTGAAGGCAGACACTTAACTGACTGAGCCACCCAGGTGCCCCCAAAAATGTATTTCTGAAAGAGAGGCTATTATAGCTTAATTGCTAGAGTTGCATTAGATTAAATTAACACCTTAGAAAGACGAGAATCAGTACAAATGTAAGTTTATGGTTTTTTTTTTTAGATTTATTTTAGAGAGAGTGCATGTACATGCGTGCAAGCAGGGGAAGGGGCAGAGGGAGAGAGAGAGAATCCTTAAGCCAACTTCCCACTGAGCACGGAGCCCAATGTGGGGCCCGATCCCAGGACCCTGAGATCATGACCTGAGCCGAAATCAAGAGTTGGCCATTTAATCGACTGAGCCACGCAGGCGCCCCCTAAGTTTGTTTTGATATTTATTTGTTTTTAAGGGGCTTGAACTTATGATCCTGAGGTAAGACCTGAGCTGAGATCAAGAGTTGGATGCTTAACTGACTGAGCCACCCAGGCACCCCAATTATTTCTGTTTTAAAGATGATGAAACTGGGGCACCTGACTGGCTTAGTTGGAAGAACATGGGACTCTTGATCTTGGGGTTGTGGGTTTGAGCTCCACACTGGGTGTAGAGACTACTTTAAAATCTTTAAAAAAATAGGGGCGTCCAGGTGGCTCAGTTGGTTAAGCATTGGACTCCTGATTTTGCCTCAGGTCATGAACTCAGCGTTGTACTGAGCCCTGTGTAGGGCTCCACGCTCAGCAGAGTCTGCTTGTCCCTCTCCCTCTGCTCCTCCCCCAGCTCATGTACTTTCTCAAATAAATGGATAAATAAAATCTTTAAAAAAAAATTAAGATGGTGAAACTGAGGCACAAAGAAATTGAGTAATTTGCCCAAGTCACACAATCAGGAGTGGTAGAGTTGGGAGTTTATTGGGACTCTAGAATCTTTGCTCTTTACCATTTCATGGAACTGCTTTGATGTATCTGCTCTTATCCTTCTTTTTCAAACTTTAATTACTTAAATTGTGCAATTTTAGGGCCTGCACTTTAGAGATCCTACTCAGAGAAGAGCTGTTAGTCTTTAGGCCCTTGGTGTTTCTTCGATTTTTGCTGAATCTTATCTGCCTACCCTCCCATCTCATCTCTTTTTCTCTTCTTTTGGTAGTGAGAGGTGGTATAGATCAAGGGTAAATAAAACTAGTGAAGTAGGGAAGCCAGGGGATATTTTAGTTTTGGCTCTTGAAAGAAAAAATGTAAAAAGTTTTTATATATATAATTACTGAAAAAATTAAGTTAAAGATAAATGTCTAAATATCAGAGATATTGCAAAACAAGTAAAATCAGAAACAAAAGCCCAGGACCTTAAATAACCTACTCTTTATAAACTCCAGTCTTTTCTCCCCTGTTCTTAGAGATGAACATTTTAGCAAGTAAATGTTGTATTGTGATCATTCCAGGTTACTGGAAAATTATTTTCATAATCTGTGTGTGTACATAGGTTAGCAGTGTATTTTTCATTCTGAATCACAAAGTTTGAGAAATACATAGCATATATAGTAACACATTTATTTATTTATTTTTTTATTTTCTGAGTTCCATGCATACTGTCTCTCTTCCTGTATACTTTTAGTTCTTTAGATTTGTTAATCTCATTTGATGAGCTTCAGTTTTTTTTTTTTTTTTTGAAGATTTTATTTATTTATTTGACAGAGAGAGACACAGCGAGAGAGGGAACACAAGCAGGGGGAGTGGGAGAGAGAGAAGCAGGCTTCCCGTGGAGCAGGGAGCCCGATGTGGGGCTTGATCCCAGGACCCTGGGATCTTGACCTGAGCCGAAGGCAGACGCTTAACGCAGACGCTTAACGACTGAGCCACCCAGGTGCCCCAAGCTTCAGGGTTTTTTTATATGTTGATGTTCTCCAGAGTTACTTTCTCTCTAGCTCCTCCTTTTTTCTCTTTCATCTCTGGAGGTTCTTAACTTTTTGGGGGGTCATACACCCCTTTGAAAATCTTATAAAACTTAATGGATTCTCTCTAGAAAGTTGCTACCATATATACATTACACAAAATTCTCACAATTTTGGGAGTTTCATAGGTCATCCTCCCCCAAGATCGTTCATGGATTCCAGATTAGAGCCCCACCACCAGATGAACTCCCCGAACAATTTCATTCATTTTTTTATTTTTTTAATTTTTATTTATTTTTTTGGTAAGATTTTTATTTAACAGAGAGAGAGAGAGCACAAGTAGGCAGAGAGGCAGACAGAGGGAGAGGGAGAAGCAGGCTCTCCGCGGAGCAGGGACCTCGATGCGGGGCTCGATCCCAGGACCCCAGGATTGTGACCTGAGCTGTAGGCAGCTGTTCAACCGACTGAGACACCCAGGAGCCCCAACTTCATTTCTTTTAATTCTTCCAAATACATTGATGATTTCCTAGTCTATATCTTCAGTGTGAGTCTCTCCAGAGCACTAGACCCTGATATCCATTTACTTCCTGGTCATCGGGGTGTCCTGTTGCACTAGTCTACTTTGTTTATGGGCTATTGATTTATTTTTTATTGAAGTATAGTTGACACACAATGTGTTATTAGTTTCAGGTATACAACATAGTGATTGGACAAATTTATACATTATGTTATGCTCACCACAAGTGTAGCTACTATCTGAATATATACTCTTTGCTGTACCTTTTATTCTGGTGACTTACTCATTCCATAACTGGAAGTCTGTTCTCTCACTCTGCACTATTCTACTTTGTATTTTAAACTTATGAAACGGTGTGTAGTTCCTTGGAAACATTTTTTTGTTCTTCATCCTTTGACTCCTTGGTCATTAGGCCCTGTTGACTGATTGCTTATTCTTTGAGACATTCTTTCCACCTTAGCTTCTGTGATGTTATGCTCACCTATATTTCTCTTACCTCTGTGACATCTTCTCTTCCTCCTTCCTAGATTCTTCTTTTACTGCTTATCCTGTAAATGTCTATTTTCCCAGGGTTCTGACCTTAACCCTCTGATATCTGTCACTCTCTGTATATTTTTGGAAAACTTTTACAAATCCCTGGCTTCAATTACTTCCTGAAACTTTGTATATAGCTAAAGTTCACACCTTTATCACCAAATGCCTGTTAGATGTTTCCACTCAGATCAGTGGTTCCTAAATACTTGGGGGATTACATATCCCTTTAAGAATCTGATTAAAGCTATATCCTTCTCCCCAGAGAAGTACATAGGTACACCAAATTTTGCATACCCTTTTGGGGTGTTCGTGCCCCCCACCCAGAACCCCTCCATGGACTCCTTAGAGGTCTGTGGTCTTTTTTTTTTTTTTTTCTTCAGATTTTGTATATTTGAGAGAGAGCACAAGTTGGGAGTAGGGGGTGGGGGAAGCAGACTCCCTGCTGAGCAAGGAGCCCCACTTGGGCCAGGACCCTGAGATCATAACCTGAGCCAAAAGCAGATACTTAATCGACTGAGCCACCCAGGTGCCCCAAAACATTTGGATTTAAAATGTTTTAAGGGGCGCCCGGGTGGCTCAGCCGTTAAGCGTCTGCCTTCGGCTTGGGTCATGATCTCAGGGTCCTGGGATCGAGCCCCACATCGGGCTCCCTGTTCAGCGGGAAGCCTGCTTCTCCCTCTCCCATTCCCCCTGCCTGTGTTCCCTCTCTCGCTGTGTCTCTCTCTGTCAAATAAATAAATACAAAATCTTTAAAAAAAAAAAAAAAAGTTTTAAATTGAGTGCTTCTAAGTGCCAGATACTATAATAGGTGCTGAGGGTATAATGTAGAGTTTAAAAAGGTTATGTTCCTAATTTATAGTCTAGTTTGTAGTGTTGGTGGGATGAGGGAGAGAGAGAAGACAATGAAAGAATTACACAAATAAATATAAAAATTAGACCTGTGGTAAATTCTAGTAAGGGCAGGTATGTGGTGTTTTGACAGCGTATCATGGTCAGGAAGGTCAAGGATGTAGAATCAACAAGAACATTTGGTGATTGACTAGATGCAGGGGCCACATGAAGAAGAGATAGGTTTCAAGAATGACTACGTTTCTGATATGAGCAACTGTGTGCATACAGAGAGAAGTCTTGATTGTTTTCTAGTTTCGTCATGGTCCACACCATTTTAAGCAGTGGCCACAGGTAATTTTCTTAAACCACATGAGTTTGAGTATGTCATAGATCTTATTATTTTTAAAGATTTTATTTATTTATTTGACAGAGACACAGCGAGAGAGGGAACACAGCATGGGGAGTGGGAGAGGGAGAAGCAGGCTTCCCGCGGAGCAGGGAGCCCGATGTGGGGCTTGATCCCAGGACCCTGGGATCATGACCTGAGCCGAAGGCAGACGTTTAACGACTGAGCCACCCAGGCGCCCCTGTCATATATCTTCTTACAATCCTTTGGATGGCTCTTCTTTTTCTGCAAGATGAATTCCCAACTCTTGATTGCTAGCTGTATTGTATAATACGGTTCCCTTTGCCTTTTTTAGTCCTATAGCTTTGTTCCTCCACAGATCATGGGCATTTTTAATTGTAGCCATATTACAGTAATTGTGCTCCCTGAATTTGTTCCCTCTCTTGTTCCTCTCTCTTTACATAGGTTGCTTTCTCTTGGAAATGCTTTTCTTTTATATCCATCCTGCCTCTGTTCTTTGATACCTTAGTAATTTCTACTCATTCTTCATTTTCTCTGGGAATTCTTTTTGGACTTCCTTAGTCTGATTTAGCTGCCCTTTGCTTGTGCTTCCATTGTACCCTGGGCAGAGAGCCCATCCTTACTAATAGGATTCTATAGTTTTTGCTTCTTTATTGATTATTGGTTATATGATAATTGGTTGATAATTGATTGCAAGCTCTTGAGAGTGGGAATGTCTTGTCTTTGTATTCCAAAATCTATATGTGGTGAATGCTCAGTAAATGTTTGACTTGAGGAATTAAGGAATACTCTCTTCTTTTATATAGTGTGACTTTGTATAAATTGTTCTGTTTAGAATGCCTTCTTTGCTTTGTCAACTTCTAGACATCCTTTATTTAACACCAAGCCTTCCTTGATACTTCAGTGACAGTTCCTCCTTCCATTGTGCTTCTATAGTTTTCCTTTTCTTTACCCTGGTAAATATTTGACAGTACAGAGTAGAGATTAAGTGTCCATCAGTAGATGAATGGATAAAGAAGATGTGGTGTATATATGTGTGTCCAAAACACACACAACACATACACAGACACACCATGGCATATTACTCAGCTATAAAAAAAGAATGAAATCTTGTAATTTATAATAACATGGGTGGACCCAGAGGGTATAATGCTGAGTGAAATAAGTCAGTCAGAGAAAGACAAATACCAAATGATTTCACTCACACCTGGAATTTAAGAACAAAACAAGCAGAAAAAAAAGAGACAAAAAATGGACTCTTAATACAGAGAACAAACTGGTGGTTGCCAGAAGGGGGGATGGGTGAAATAGATAAAGGGGATTAAGAGTATATTTATATTGATGAGCACTGAGAAATGTATAGAATTGTTGAATCATTATATTGTACGCCTGAAACTAATATAGAATTAATATAGTGTGTTAATTATACTTGAATAAAAAAGTAGATGAGTGAATGTATATATATCATGAGTATCATGGAGTTGTAGATTGAATAAATATTTCCTAAGTGTCTGATTCCATTTCACAGGGTAGGTTACTTCTGCATGGTACTAGTCTTACCTGTTGCATTGACTTATACTTCATTATCCTCTAAAGGCAGCCCTATTCCAAATTCTGGATAATTTATTATAGTTCTTTGTTTAGTGACTATGTAGATCCTACCTGCAATGCCTCCTTTTCTCTCTTTGTTAATTTTATTTCTCCTTCATGACCCGGCTCAAAAGTCCACTCCTCTTTTGTAACCTTCCTAGATTACCTAGGTTGTATGTGTTCTACAGTGTTCCTAGAAGGCTTTTTCCAAAGTGCCACCAGCAGTATTGCAATGTGATCATCTGGTCTCTTTACCTAGAACTTGAGCTTCATAAAGGGACTTAATTTTATCCATTCCTTAACCCTGGTTCATTGCCTAGTTGGTGCTTAACAAATACTTATTGAACTGATTGTATCCTTATTTATTTTATTTGTGTTTAGATAACTCAGAGAATGTTGGGTGGAACTAGTCTTGGGATGAAAAATACTGTCCCTGTATAATCTCTACAATATATGGTCTCTATATAGGTAATTTGGATAATGCACTGCATTCAGGTTGCTTGAGTAATCTTTATATTTTCTATTTCAGTACAGCTTTCTCCTCTCCTTTAACAGGTGTTCCCTGCCCTCCAGTGGTTAGATCATGGTTAACATTTTTAGTCAAGGTAAAGGTTTTTAAATCCTTTTATGGTGTTTCTTTTTAAGTCATATTTAAAATCCCATAGGTTAATTTTCAGATTAAACAGTGCTGCCCCCCCCCCCCAATTTTTCCCTTATGTCTGATATGCCTGAAGCCTAGCTTAATCTAAGTGTAGCTTGACCTGCCTCTTTTGCCACAGTGAGCTACCATGTGTCCCACAGTTTTTAAGTATGCAGTGATTAGTTGGGAGATTCACTCATTCTGACCTTGGTTCTTGGTTTCACTACATTGTTCTCACATAGCCCTATCAAGTTTCTAAGATTTTGCTACAGTGCAAAAGCTATCATCTTGTTTTCAGAAACCTGCCTTCCCCCTCTCTCCCCAGCACACACTTAAAGTAGCTTGCTAATTATGTGGCTCTTCCTTAGGCTGGATTGGGATATCTTCTGTAGTCTGGTTTGGGGTATCTCCTGGCTAACATCCTTTTCTCCTGTATTGTTATTGATGAGGAGAGGCTGACTCTTGATTTCTTGGCAAGGTGACTTATACACTGTCCTATGCCTTTTGTGTGTTTTTTTTTTTTTTTTTTCCAGAAACCAAATCTTAGTTATCTGGGGAGCCTTGCTTATATATATGGCTAGCCGTTATTTCTAAATACCTGCTGCAAAGTTTTGTTTTGTTTTCTTTTCTTTTCGTAAAGATTTTATTTATTTGACAGAGAGAGAGAGCACGCACAAGCAGGGGGAGTGGCAGAGGGAGAGGGAGAAGCAGCTGTCCCACTGAGCAGGGAGCCCAACGGGGCTCTATCCCAGAACCCTGGGATCATGACCTGAGCCAAAGGCAGATGATTAACCACTGAGCCACCCAGGTGCCCAGCTGCTGCAAAGTTTTCAATAGTATATCATGAAATAAGGACAATGTAGTGAATTTTTCATCTATCTAAATGTATTCAAAATAAAAGACTATTACTATTACTCGTTATGAGATGTGTTCTCCCTAGATTTTTGGTCTTAAAATATCCATTATTATTTTTAAAAGATTTATTTATTTGAGAGAGAGACAGTGCGAGCGAGCTGGGTGGGGGGGCAGAGGGAGAGAGCAACAAGCAGACTCCCCACTGAGCAGGGGGCCTGACATGGGGCTCGATCCCAGGACCCTGAGATTATGACCTGAGCCAAAATTAAGAGTTGGATGCTTAACTGACTGAGCCACCCAGGAGCCCCTAAAATACCTGTCATTTTAAGAAAGAATGGTAATAGTAGGTGGCACACTTTGTAATATAAAAATTTGTTTTGTTTTCTTTTCTTTGGTTCTTGGTTTCACTACATTGTTCTCACATAGCCCTATCAAGTTTCTAAGATTTTGCTACAGTGCAAAAGCTATCATCTTGTTTTCAGAAACCTGCCTTATGATGGTCAACATTTTACTGATCCATAATGTCCAGTAGTTTAGGAACTGCTGTGTTGACTGTCACTCATTTTCATAAAGCATTGTGGTACTTCATGTAAAGTAAGCATGACTTCTTTCATATGCATTTGCGGACAATTTCTCTGTGTATTTTTCTGTTACAGGCTTCTTGATTTTTGCCTGATTCTAGCCTTGAAGGTTACTTGAATATCTCCCAGTCCTCTTCTTTGGCCAGTAGTTCTACTTTCTGTTTTTATACGTTCTCACCTGTGTTTTAAATCTCTGTGCAGCTCTAGGCTTAGTTAGGTAGATTTCTTTTTCTTTTTTTTTTTTTAAAGATTTTATTTATTAGAAAGAGAGAAAGCACAAGCAGCAAGAGTGGCAGGCAGAGGGAGAAGCAGGCTCCTCGCCGAGCAAGGAGCCTGATGTGGGACTCGATCCCAGCACCCTGGGATCATGACCTGAGCTGAAGGCCGATGCTTAACAGACTGAGCCACCCAGCCAGTTAGGTAAATTTCTTCCTGTTTTTTCTTGTATGCTTTTCCAGATAAGCTGTTTCTTTTAAGGACTCAGTAGTACATTGACAACTTTCATTGTTTATGTTTCTTTTAGACTTGTTCTTTTTTATTTTGTAATTCATCTGAAACTAGCTTTTAAAACTTCATTTATGTTACTGATTTCTGACATTTTTTTTGAGGTCTTAGTAAAACAAACAGAAAACAAACCGTTACTAAGGTATCCTTTAATTCTGAAGATATTTACTGATTTTTTCTTGTAGATGAGTATATGCAGATGGCAGTCTTCATTACAACTTGTTGCTTTTATTACCAGATGGTAAATTATAGAATCATAATATTTCTTACAACGCAAAGTATCTGTTTGCCTTTGTTGATTTTCTAAGTAATATTCAGTTGAAAGTCATTCAGGCAAAAAGCAGTCAATAAGTAATTAGACTTTCCTAGGAAAATATTCTTCTCTCTTCAAGTATCTGTCAATAATATTTATCCATTTCTCTAAGGAGAAATAATTTGTGATGAGAGTCAGTGGTACTAGTTTTTTCTAATTAAAACTGCACCTCTTTGGAAAACATTGGTCAAAGCAGAATGCTTATTTGCATTTGTAATGTGAGTGTGGTTAAATGTATAATGATCCTGTTTTCCAAATCCCAACTTGTTGACAGTAAATCAGTATTTGATATTTGGACTTGCCTGGAAAACTGGGACCTGTGGTTTCATAATCATTTATTCTATAGATAGTATGTATTTGCTCTGTTCCAGACATGTGGTAGGCACTGGGATAGAGTGGAGCTAACAGTCTAGTGGGTAAGATATTAATTAATACATAGTTTTAAAAATAGAGTTGTGGGGGCATCTGAGTGGCTCAGTCAGTTAAGCAGCTGCCTTTGGCTCAGGTCATGATCCTGGGGTCTGGGGATCCAGCCCCACATCAGGCTCCCTGCTCCATGGGGAGCCTGCTTCTCTCTCTCTCCCCTGCCCCTCACTGATTCTCTCTCTCTCTCTTTCTCAAATAAAATCTTAAAAAAAATAAAAATAGAGTTGTGGTAGGTGTTATAAAGGAATACAGGGCATTATGAGAGCATATTATGAGGAGACCTCATCTGATCCTTGGGGGTTAAGAAATGTTTCTTGAGGAAGTGACATAAGCTTACGCATGAAGGGTGGGTGAATAGCAGGTTTGAGGCATCTGGGAAGATCTTAGCAAAGGGTAAGGAACATGATTATGTGGGCTTGAGATAGGAGGCAGCAAGAGAGAATGATATTTCTTAATGAACATTGATAACATTCTGTCACATTTATGTCGTCCTCTTTTTCCATCTTCACCTCTCAACATTTTTTAAAACATGCTTTTAATCATATTACTATGCTGGTTAAGAAACTTGTAGAGCTCTGGGCGCCTGGGTGGCTCAGTTGGTTAGGCGACTGCCTTCGGCTTGGGTCATGATCCTGGAGTCCTGGGATGGAGTCCTGCGTCGGGCTTCCTGCTCAGTGGGGAGTCTGCTTCTCCCTCTGACCCTCCCCCCCTCATGCTCTCTCTATCTCATTCTCTCTCTCAAATAAATAAAATCTTTAAAAAAAACAAAAACAAGAAAACTTAAAAAAAAAACCAAGCTCCTCTTTGAGTAGATTTTTGGCTTCATGAAGGTAGGACTTTTTACCACTTTTAATTCCTTAGTTCATGTTTTACATATTGGAGCTAGTCATACTTTGCCCCTAGATAGGGGTTTAGTTGCAGTACTAAATGGTAGGCAAGAATGGCGTTGTGTATAAGCTAGTACGATTCCCTTTTTTTTTCCCGCTGCCTAGCACATAAGTTTATTGCTAGTGAAGGAGTTGGTTTTTTGTTTTTTGTTTTTTTTTTTGGTAAAAAGCCTGTTTTGTAACCTAGTCTGTATGTAGCTCTTATTCTAAGAATGGTTTTTATTGTGTTGACTTAAGAATACTGTAAATAAGGCCATAACCCTGGGGATTTTGGGGTGTGTGTGGTGATGGCTTTGTCTAAAGATTTAAGATGATGAAGACCAAAGATTTTAGTCACTTGAGAGAGGTATGTCACTACTGTAGATATTGGAACTGAGTAGGTGGGATCTGAGTAGATTGGATAAGGAATATAGTTTGTTTTGTTGGTGGATTCTGTTAAGTTGTGCCAACTTTCAGAATTCTAGTGTAGACATCTGAACAGTGAAAGAAGTGCCAGTCTTTGCCCTATCTTCAGCACATACAAGGCATTCAAATATTTGAATAGGAAAAAGTGTGCATGTAAGTGGAATAGGGCCTATGTGTTTATAGAGCAATCTTGGATCAAAATTGTGTTTATATTCCATGCATTCTCTATCCCTACCTCTCTCTTTTTTTTTTTTTTAAATTTTATTTATTTATTTGACAGAGAGAGACACAGCAAGAGAGGGAACACAAGTGGGGGAGAGGGAGAAGCAGGCTTCCTGCTGAGTAGGGAGCCCGATGCAGGACTCGATCCCAGGACCTGGGTTCATGACCTGAGCCGAAGGCAGACGCTTAATGACTGAACCACCCAGGCACCCCTCACATTTCTTAGATTTAGTAAAATATCTTTGAAAGCTCAAACAAGGGAAACCAAGGGAAAGATTTTTATGTTAGGCTGATGAGCAGGGGTTAGCTGTGCTAACTGCAATGAGAGAATTTTTTTCTTTTTTTTTAAGATCAAGAGAGTGAGCGTGCTTGCACGCATGAGCAGGGGGAGGAGCAGAGGGAGAGGGAGATAATCTCCAAGCGACTCTACGCTGAACCAGAGCCCTACTTGGGCTCCATCCCAGGACCCTGAGATCATGACCTGAGCTGAAACCAGGAGTCGGATACCTAATGGACTGAGGCATCGAGTGCCCTTGAAATGAGAGAATTCTAATAGCTAGGTGAAATGCAGGAGTGTCAGCTTTAGCAGTTAGCTTGGCATTTTAAAAACTTGGGTTATATAAGGATGCCTTTTATTTATTTTTAAAATATTTTAGAGAGAGAAAGCAAGATGGGGGAGGGGCCGAGGGAGGGAGAGAGAGAATCTCAAGCAGACTCTGTGTTGAACACAGAGCCAGATGAGGGGCTCAAACTCACCATCCTGAGATCATGACTTGAGTGGAAATCAAGAGTCCCACACTTAACCAGCTGTGCCACCCAGGCGCCCCTGGTGATGGTTCTAAAAGATCTGGCATTTCATGTTTGCTTGGTGTAGGGTAAGAGTAGCAAAAGAAATTCTCCACTCTCCCTGTCCTCCAAGGTGTCCTCTGAGATTCTCCAATGAGAGATTTTATGTTAACTTGTCTCATTTGGGATGCAGCTACCACTAGGTATGGTTGTTAACCAGTCATCAGTCATTTACATCTTAGATGCTTTAATGCTAGGTCAACACATTTCTGCTTTTAATTTTGTATGAGGAAACCTTAGACCCTTGAGAGGAAAGCATTCTTGGAAGAGGTGGGAGATTTTGACAAGGCAGGAAAAGAGGTTTTTGGGGTCAGGGAAGAGGAGGAAGGTGTTAAACTGGTGTTTTGGGGCACCTGGGTGGCTCAGTCGGTTGGGCATCTGCCTTTGGCTCAGGTCATGATCCCAGGGTCCTGGGATCGAGTCCCACATCCGGCTCCCTGCTCAGTGGGGGCCTGCTTCTCCCTCTCCTCCCTGCTTGTGCTCTCTCTCGCTCTCTCTCTCACTGTCTGTCCCTCTCTTTCGCAAATAAATAAAACCTTAAAAAAAAAAAAAGAAACTGGTGTTTTTCAGTTTTGCCTAGGATTTTGGGTATTATTCATTTGTTGCACTTGTGATGCTCTTGTTGACAGTGCCTGCATGGGGGTTTCAGAGCAACTTCAGAAGTCTAATCTTTAGCCTAACATTTTCCAGTCCATACTAATTCCAGCAGTTTCTTCCCGTGGTGTGGCAGAGGAAGAGCAGAATGAAGGGAAACAAGACCCTTCTTCCTAATATCCGGTCCAGCTCTGGTCAATTCTGTTGGATAAGCCTCTTCCTCTTGGCTCCTTTCTTTCAACCCCCTCATTCTCCTTCTTCATAGTGTTTTGTATTAGGTCACCTAGCAAATAATACTTCTTAGTACTTGCTAATTCTTTTAAGAGTGAAAGAATACAGTTTGGAAACATGGACCACAATTTCTACTCTTTCTATTTTGCCTCTTCTTTCTCATTTTAAACAACTCTCCCTTTTTACTACTTGAGTGTTAGCAGCTCAGAAGAAGGAGCAACTGGTAAGGGGTAGGGAAGAATAATTTTTGATGTTTGGTTGGGAGAAATACTGTTCGTTAACCTGTTCAGCGACTGCCTGACATAATATTCAGCAATTTTTTCTTTGCACTTCATAGCTTAAATATCTTGAACAAACAAAAATTGAAAACACAGGATCAAGGCATTAAAGCTTAGATAATACTTCGTCGTGCAAAAAATTCTTGTTTCCATGGTTTACTGTCTTATTAGGACATCTTTCATCTTTGTCAGGCAAATTAGTGGCAACTCTTCTTCCCTTCCTAATTGGTAGTGGAGTTTTCGGTCTCCTTCCTACTTTCCTAGTGTTCTTCGGTCGTGGATGTTGCAGACTCGACCACCCGTCTCTCAAAAGTCTTCTCTTCAAGGTTTCCCGACGGTCTGGCGCTATCCAAACCTACAGCACCTTGGGGAGAAGATCTCGGATTCATTTGACGAGCTGGTGAAGCCCCCGGGGCTGTGGAGCCAGATGTGGGTGGGACTGGGTGCGGCAGGGGCGGGGCCGCTGAGAAGCCCGAGGGAAACGGTGGAGGGCACAGCTGAGAAAGCCTGCGGGCAAAGGTTTCACAGTTTTCACGAAGCCTTCGTGTGCGAGGCTGAGGGAATTGGGGTGCCTTCTTCCTCCCTCGCCGTTCTTGATTCTGGAAGCTTCATTAGGCTTTTACCGGTTTCCTGGACCCGGAAAAGCAGCGGCTTGAGCTCCAGGGGCGGGTCCCAAGGGTCTTGTCGCTGCTCCGGGGCCGTTTGGCCTCCTGATGTTGGGGGAGGGGCGAGGGAGGTGCAGCTCGCGCCTCCTTTTGCGCTTGCGCGGCGGACTCTGAGCGGGTAGGAGCGCGTGCGCGGTGACGTGGACGTCCGGTGCGCGCGCAGGCTCTTCAGCTGGAGCGGACACACGGTGTGCGAACCGAACAGAATAACCCGCCCCCAGCGGGATGTGAAGGACTCCGGGTGAGGCCGACCACGCCCCGCACGGTAACTCTCGGGCCTGGGTGGAGGGCGTCGCTTTAGTACTGGCCCGATTAGAGTTTTTTGAGAGTTTGAAGTGCTTGTGGATTTGAACAGCGTGAGAAGCGTTCTGCTGTGCGATCTTCGCACGCCCCAGCCAGGCCGGGCCTTGCGCGGGGCTGCCTTTGGCGCGCGCCTGTGGCCCCCTCAGCGAGGCTGCGCATGTCACCTCGCGCGCGTCCCCGGCCTCACTTCCGCGTCGCGCAGCGAACTAACTGGGAACATCGACGCCAGAGGGAGAAGCCACGAGGCGGGCGGGGTGAGAAGCGCCCTTGGCGCGGCCCTGCCCTCGCGTGCGTGGGGTGCCGTACCGCGTGGTACGATCCGCGTGATGACTTTCAGCGCGGCCCGGGGCTTTAGGTCGAGAGCTGTGCTTGTGCGCTTTGCATTTTAGAGCTCAGGTCTCGGGGTTCCAAAACTCTGAGGGAAACGGTGCTGACGTCGCTTTTTAAGGAGCTATGTGTAGCATTTTGACACCTGTGTAAACGTCTCATTTAGCATGTAATTTCCGGGCAAGTTGTTTGAGGCAGGACCGTGTGTGAGTTTAATAAAGGAGGGCGAGGAAGTGAGCCGTACAGGAGTGGGAACTTGGTAAACAAAGGACCGGTGGCTAGTAAGTGCAGAAATGAGGGCGGGGAAAACAGGTGGGAAGAGCAGGTGTTATTTTCTTTTTCCCTCTGTGGGCAGCCTTTGGCTAGTTTTCTGTTTATGAGGTTTCCGTCGTCTGTTAAATTGTCAAGTAGGTCTCTGCCCTCAGTGGTAGGTGCGTCTGGGATATAACTAAATCTATTCGAACACCAGTAACCAGAGTTGAGGGATCTATGTGCGAAGAGTATGGAGAAGTTAGATCGTTTCAGACTGGGTTGAGAGCGGAAAGTGGTAATGTCTTCCTGTGAAGATTTTTGCTTTGCTTTTGGAACCCTGGGGATGCCTCCTCCTGGGGAGGGTGCAAACCGGGAGGGGTGAGTGAGGTCTTAAAGGAGGGGTGACTGATGGCAGAACAACGTGAGTGACCAAAGTACAGCTTTCTCTGAGAGAAGACCACCCTCAGGGTTCGCGTCGCCGGAGCAGACACGTGGATCAAGAGAACTCTCGAGCCCACCCGCGCACCCCCGGTGGGTGTTGTGAAGGTTCTCAGGCTTCTGCGGCGTAATAGCTGGCAAATACTGCCTGCTCTCCCTTTTCTTTTTGGGCACGACGCCGCGGCTAGGCTGCAGGGAAAGTGCCTGGAGGCGGCGTGACGACTGCTGGGAAGGGGGCTGGCCCGAGAGGGCCGGGTGGCCAGGTCTGTAGTCTCCACGGTAACAGAATGCGACTGGATCCCGCCGAGCGTTCGGCAGGTTCCGGCCGACGGCACGTGATCTGTCGGGACTCCTCTTCTCCGGAAGAGCTTTCCTTGCGGCATTTTTTCACGTGGTTGTCGGCCAGCTAGCCTCTGCAGTTAAAAAGCGGTGATTTTGGGCCCTTGATAGTCGACGGCGACTGCTCTTCCCGGGGACTAGCAGGAACTAGCAGGAGGCCTTTTCACTTATAAGAATATGGGATCATGCTGGTGCTTCTTGCTTCCGAATGGTTCTGTTTCCAGCGGTTGTGTGCGTAGAGTGGGTTGAGTTCACTTAACAAAAAACACATGCTTAGGACTTCAGGAAGTTCAGTGCCCTGGGTACTTTGCCATACTTATGCTGGGGTAGAGTGGCTGTTTGGTTACTGTCCGTTTCTGCCATAAAAGTTAGTTCTTCAAATTCTGCTTGTGCAGGGCGCCTGGGTGGCTCAGTTGGTTAAGCGACTGCCTTCGGCTCAGGTCATGATCCTGGAGTCCCCGGATCGAGTCCCGCATCGGGCTCCCTGCTCGGCAGGGAGTCTGCTTCTCCCTCTGACCCTCCTCCCTCTCATGCTCTCTGTCTCTCATTCTCTCTCTCTCAAAAAAAAAAAAAAAAAAAGTTAAAAAAAAATTCTGCTTGTGCAACTGCTGGGACCTGAGAGCTTGATTACCTCAAGTTGTAGTTAAGGGACCATTCCTAGGAATAGAAAATGCTCCTGGAGTTAGTATTAACTAGTGATATCTGGGAAGAGAAGGGATGGGGCTTAGTATCTTAGGCAAATTCAGTTCTGTGCCTTAAGACCTAACGTATTTCAGGTAGTATTTTGAGATTTACTTTACAGGATTGTGGTGATTATAAAATGATCAGGATGTTGTCTGGTCTAAAGTAAGTGCTTACTAATAGCATGTATCACTTAATTATGAAAATCAACCGAATGCTTAAGAATTGGGTGTTTGGATATTTTACTGTTTTTGCCGCCATTTGCTGTCATGTTTTCTGATTATATCCACATTCTGTTTTTCTTTTTTTTTTAATGTTTTTAATTAATTTACTTAATTGACAGCGCACACAAGCAGGGGGAGGGGCAGAGGGAGAGGGAGCCCTGACGCGGGGCTCGATCCCAGAACTGGGATCATGACCTGAGCCGAAGGCAGACGCTTAACTAAGGCTGAGCCACCCAGGTGCCCCCCAAATTCTGCTTTTCTTTAAGATTTTTTGAATTTCTGGGCCCATTGTATATTGATAAATAGCGACACTCGAATGAACCCATTCTCTTAAAATTTGTGTTTCAGAAACTTAATTTAACTTAAACCATATTTTTGTAGTGTTTATTTTTTGTAGCGAATGGTTATATTAAGGAACAAACTAACATCTTGGTGCCTACCATACCGTAATGCATTTGTGGTATGAAGGGTTACCGTTATTTTTAGCAACGTTGGAAACCTTCAGAATAGGTTGATCAGCGTATGAATATTTTGTGTTTTTATTTATTTATTTATTTTAAAAAAGATTTTATTTATTTGACAGAGACATAGCGAGAGAGGGAACACAAGCAGGGGCAGTGGGAGAGGGAGAAGGAGGCTTCCCGAGGAGCAGGGAGCCCGAAGCGGGGCTCAATTCCAGGACCCTGGGATCATGACCTAAGCCTAAGGCAGAAGCTTAACGACTGAGCCACCCAGGCGCCCCGTATTTTGTGTTTTTAAAGTAGTTATTTTGATTGGGTGCTTTTTCGGAGGGGCAAGTTGGGGGGGCAGGGAGCAGTACATGAATCATTGAATTAGGTAACTACCTAGTAAACTAACTAGTGTATTTTGTAAGTTGTATGAGGGTCATGGCTTTAGTAGTTAAACATTTCCCAAAGAGGTCATTGGTGAAAAGACATTTGGAATAGGGACTCTGAAATTGTAACAATTTATGGCACTTGCCACATTATTTATCTGAAAACAACATTCTCTCTCAAAGCCTGTGTGTGTGTGTGTGTGTGTGTGTGTGCTGATGGGATTTTTTTGGAATGTGAGTTATTTACCATCCACTAGTAAACTTACTTCCTTGGCTCATTATTATAGTTATATAGATAAATGCTTGATACTGAAAAGCTGAACTGAGATTTTTAAAATTTTAAGCTGTAATTACCAAAACTGTGGTCTTCCTTAAAGCTTTTAGAGAGCCAAATACAAGGTATTTTTAGAATCTTGCTGGGAATAGATTTATTTCTTCATGAGTAACGTAACCCTTCCTAAAGTACATTGGATTTTTTGCAGTTGGTTAAAGCCTTTGACTTTGGAGTGTTGTGTGTCTGAAGTAGCTAAATATACTGAATTGACTATCCTCTTATTGTAAGATCCTATATAGATCCCAGAATTGTAGACATGCTTATAGTAGACTCTGTGCTTAAAGATTATGGAATAAGAATTCAATTTCTTGTTTCTATACTAGTAGCAGTATATAGTTCAAGAAGTAGAGATTGTTTTGGTCGTAAGTTAGGTTTTTGGTTTTAAGCATTTTCATCAACTCATGGAATAGTTTAGAGGGGTTTTTTGAAAAAGACCTTACACAAATCATAAGTCTGAAAGTTCTTTTTCCTGTATTAATACACATTTTTACATTGTTTTTATATTATATTTCTTATCTGTGCAGAGTTCAAATAGAGCAGGCTGACTTTTCTGCACTTAATTTTTTTGTTTAGGCAAAAAGAAAAATTTGAAATATGTATGTATGAAGTTAGCATAAAATTTACTCAATGCATTCTGTAACACTAAATGGGATTTCTGTCATTTGAATCTTTGACATTTCATAGATTTTTAAGAGTGCTTCTTATTTAGGAGGGGGTGGTGCAGAGGGAGAGGGAGAATCTTAGGCAGGCTCCATGTCCAGCAGGGAGCCTGTTGGGCTGTGTCTCACAAACCTGAGATCCTGACCTGAGCTGAAATCAAGAGTCAGATGCTTAAGGGACTGAGCCACCCAGGTTCCTCTTAAGGGTGCTTTTTAAAGCATTGGTTAAAACTTCTTTGCTCTATAGTTTTACTTGTAATCTGAAAATCAAGATTTTAATATTATAGAAGATAATGTTTAAGAAATTTTGAACCCTTTAATGTATTCATTGGTTTGGAATATCTAAAATTTTTTTCAGGTAGTTCTTTGCCACCTTGGTTATATTTAAATGTACTTTTTTTTTTTTTCTTAAAGATTTTATTTATCTATTCATGGGGGGGAGGCAGAGGGACAAGCAGGCTCCCCGCTGAGCAGGGGGCCTTTTAGGGACTTGATCCCAGGACCCCGGGATCATGACCTGAGCCGAGGGCAGATGCTTAACCACCTGAGCCACCAAGGTGTCCTATTTAAATATACTTAAAAAGAATATTTTACGGGGGCGCCTGGGTGGCTCAGTCGTTAAGCGTCTGCCTTCGGCTCAGGTCATGATCCCAGGGTCCTGGGATTGAGCCCCGCATCGGGCTCCCTGCTCCGCGGGAAGCCTGCTTCTCCCTCTCCCACTCCCCCTGCTTGTGTTCCCTCTCTCGCTGTGTCTCTCTCTGTCAAATAAATAAATAAAATCTTTAAAAAAAAAAAAAAGGAATATTTTACGTAATTGCTTGCAAACATAGTTGGTGGTTTGTGAGAAAAACTTTGAACTTTATGAACTAAGTACAGGATTTTGTGTTCTTTGAGTTATATGCCATTGTAGAGGTATTAGTTTTTGTGAACTCTCTAAGCTTTACTGTTTATTTTTACAGTTACCTTAATTTTGATTTTATTTATTTATTTGAGAGAGAAAGAGAGCAAGCGAGGGAGAGAGCACAAGCAGAGGGGAGCGGCAGGCAGAGGGAGAGGGAGAAGCAGGCTCCCCACTAAGCAGGGAGCCCGGAATGGGGCTTGATCCCAGGACCAAGCCCCTGAGCGGAGGGTAGATGCTTAACACACTGAGCCACCCAAGCGCCCCTTAATTTTGATTTCTTAGTCTGTTTAAATTTTGCTTTATCAATCTCTGATAGGTGTTGCCTAAACTTGTTAGTTTTAGGAAACAATAAGCTTAATTACCTTAAGCCTGAAGCAGCTTTTGAAAAGAATCACCCTAAATTTTATCTCTTAAAAGTAAGCTCCAAATCGGAGAAGAGATTTTTTTTTTTTCATCTTTCCTGGGTATTATTGCTTTAGTGTAAGAAAGTAGATTTCTATTTTAATGTTTAGCCATAACAGGAAACAGTAGCTAACCTTTTTTGAAGTCTTGACTTTTAAAATATCTATTATCCTCAGGCTAATTGTGAATATTTTAAGTTTTGGAGCTTTTTTTGGTCATGTGGTCAGTTCTTTAAAAAGAGGTAAGGTTCAGATCATATGATTCTGCTGCTTGTCAGTAGCTCTGATGAAAGATAAAATTAGACTTTTTAATTAAAATGAGAACCAATAAAAGATGGATTTGATTAATCAAAATTACTGACCCACTTAAACAGGAGTAGTGATGTAGCATCTTCCTTTTTGTGTAAAAGCTAATTGGAGATAACTTTATATCTTATAGAATATTTAGGTAATTGAGCACATCAGTTGAATATAATAACCTGAGATTTCTTTATAACTTTTTATTGAGATATAAATCACGTAACATAAAATTTACCATTTTTAAGAGTACACTTCACTGGTTTTTAGTTCCTGAACATTTCTGTCACCCCCAAAAGAAACCTCATCCATACCCGTTAGCAGTCGTCCCAGTTATCCCTTTCTCCTCCTGGCAACCACTAATCTGCTTCCTGTCTCTACAGATTTACTTATTTTGGACATTACATATAAATGAAATCATACAATGTATGTGGGATTTTTCATTATAACTTTAAAAAATTAACCAATTTTAACCCTTTTTTGAATAGGTTGTATGTTCACAAGGTAAAAAATTTAGAACGTGTTTTCCCATTCTCCCAGTTTTCCCTCGATACAGCCAACACTACTAGTTCTTTTCCTATCTTTATAAATAGTCTAGGGGCGCCTGGGTAGCTCAGTTGGTTAAGCGGCTGCCTTCTGCTCAGGTCATGATCCCGGGGTCCTGGGATCGAGTCCTGCATCAGGCTCCCTGCTCAGCGGAGAGCCTGCTTCTCCCTCTCCCTCTGCCTGCCTCTCTGCCTACTTGTGCTCTCTATCTCTCTGTCAAATAAATAAATAAAATCTTTAAAAATATATTTATATATAAATAGTTTATATATGTTAGGCAAATACATATTTCTTTCTTTCTTTGGCTTTTTGTTTTTAACTTTATAAAGAAGTGTAACGTAATCTATCACTCTTTGGAACATTTTGCCTTTAATATATCTTGTAAAGTATGAGTCCATAAAATTTATACATTCTCTATTTTAGCTGTAGAATATTCCATTCTATGGATGTAGCACCATTTATTTAACCAGTCTTTCTTGATGGATTCTCCCACAGCCCCAAAGTCTTTTGCTGTTGTACAGGGAAATACAGGGAAGAATCTTGTATGCATCACTTATCATGGATGTGTGTCTGTGCGTGCATGTACATATTTAAGATAAGGTCTTAGAAGAACTGATGTTTCATAGGATATATGCATTTGTACTTTTGATATTTTCATGTTGCCCTCTGTCATAGAGATTCTGTTGTTTTATAGTCTCAGCATCTTGTTAGGTGAGAATGCTGGTTGACTTAAAACCTTTCCAACACCTCTACCAAGTTTCGATTTTTGCCAGTGTGGTAGGGCGAAAGACAGTGTCAAGATGGTTTTATTTTGCATTTTTCTTATTCTGACATTATGTACATTTTCATAGGTGTTTGCTTTTCCTATCTTTTATCCATTTTTTGATACAGTACAGTACTGCAAATGTTTTCTTTTTTAGGGTTTTCTTAGTTTTTCTTTACTGTAGGAGTACAGTATATCATACATATAGCATACAAAATATATTAATTAGCTGTTTATATTATGGTAAGTCTTCCATCAGCAGTAGACTATTAGTAATTAAGTTGTTGAGGAGTCAAAAGTTACATGTGGATTTTTACCGTGTGTGCAGGGAGGGGAGGTCGATGGTCCTAATAACCCCTGAGTTGTTCAGGGGTCAACTGCAATTAGATTAAAATGAAATATTTATTTATTTACTTATTTATTTATGGGAAAGAATGCAGGGGGAGGAGCAGAGGGAGAGAGAGAATCCCAAGCAATCTGACTCGGAGCTCGATCTCATGACCCTGAGATCATGACCTGAGCTGAAATCAAGAGTCGGCTGCTTAACTGACTGAGCCACCCAGATTCCATTCTAAAATGAATTTTAAAATATATTAAATATTCTGGAGTGAATATCCTTACAGTGATGAGAGAAAGGTAGAAGCAAAGTCTTCAAAGAATTGAGAAATATATTTTGGGGATAACATAATCATTGTATTTATAACAAAACAAACATTCACTTGATTAAAAGGGTTTTGTTTTTTGTTGCAGGCTGGGAAGGCCACTGTGACTATGTGGTGACTACAGTTATCTTACGACGGAGTTTCCCACTGGAATCATGGAGGAGAAACAGCAGATTATATTGGCTAATCAAGATGGTGGAACAATGGCAGGAGCAGCACCTACCTTTTTTGTCATCCTCAAACAGCCAGGAAATGGCAAAACTGATCAAGGAATTTTGGTTACTAATCGGGATGCCTGTGCTTTGGCTAGTAGTGTGTCATCACCAGGAAAATCTAAAGGGAAGATTTGTCTTCCAGCTGATTGTACTGTGGGAGGAATCACTGTCACCCTGGATAACAATAGTATGTGGAATGAATTCTATCATCGAAGCACAGAGATGATTCTGACCAAGCAGGGAAGACGCATGTTTCCATATTGTCGTTACTGGATAACAGGTTTAGATTCAAATATGAAGTATATCCTTGTCATGGATATATCTCCTGTGGATAACCATCGTTATAAGTGGAATGGTCGCTGGTGGGAACCAAGTGGGAAGGCTGAGCCCCATGTTTTGGGGAGGGTTTTTATTCATCCAGAATCTCCTTCCACAGGTCATTATTGGATGCATCAACCAGTTTCTTTCTATAAACTCAAACTTACCAACAATACACTGGACCAAGAAGGGCACATCATCTTGCACTCTATGCATCGGTACCTGCCGAGGCTTCATTTGGTGCCTGCAGAAAAGGCTACTGAGGTGATACAGTTAAATGGCCCTGGTGTCCACACTTTTACCTTTCCACAGACTGAATTCTTTGCAGTAACAGCTTACCAGAACATTCAGATTACCCAGCTGAAAATAGATTATAATCCATTTGCTAAGGGCTTCCGGGATGATGGGCTGAATAGTAAGCCCCAAAGAGATGGAAAGCAAAAGAACAGCTCTGACCAGGAAGGGAATAGTGTTCCCAGTTCTCCTGGTCAGCGGGTCCGTCTTACAGAAGGTGAGGGGTCAGAGATACAGCTAACTGATTCAGATCCTTTATCGAGGGGTCATGAAACATCAGGCAAGTGTTTGGAGAAGCCTTCTCTCAGTATAAAACGGGACTTTCTTGGTTTCATGGATATTGATTCAGCCCTTGGTGAAGTTCCTCAATTGAAACAAGAGGTTTCTGAAAGGTAGGTAATAGCCTTTCTGTTCTTAGAGATAAAAGGAAATACTGGATTTAATATATTGGTTGTGTGGACTACTGACTTGAAATACTGATAAATGTAAGCCACTATCAACTATACCATAGTTCCTTTTACATTTTGTGAAGTAATGGTTTATTTTTTTGTAATAAATATGAGTTGGGTTTGGGATTTAGAATTAGAGGCAAAAATAGATGGTTTTTCAGAATGGGGACCTTTTGTTCATTTAGATTTAGAGTTTTAGAGTTTTTAGGTTTAGGATTTTGTTGATAAAGCATGACTGTTCCTTGGTAATATATAGAGAGAACTCTTGATTAATTGGGGAAGGGAAAAGAAAATACTTTCAAATCATAACTGGAACAAATGAGGCACAGAAGGGATTCAAAGTGAACTTATTTGTATCTGTTTAAGAATTTAATGCCCTGTGGACAGCTAATATCCAGAAGTTGACTAAAAAATAAGCTGAAAATTCTTACATGTTAAAATAGCAGGATGTGCTGTTGTCTTATTTATTTGAACTCGCATTACTTATTTTTATTTTTTTTTTTAAAGATTTTATTTATTTATTTGAGACAGAGAGAATGAGAGACAGAGAGCATGAGAGGGAGGAGGGCCAGAGGGAGAGGCAGACTCCCCACCGAGCAGGGAGCCCGATGCGGGACTCGATTCCGGGACTCCAGGATCATGACCTGAGCCGAAGGCAGTTGCCCAACCAACTGAGCCACCCAGGCGCCCCTCGCATTACTTATTTTTTAATCAAAGACTTTTTTTAGAGAAGTTTTAGGTTCACAGCAAAATTGAGAGGAAGGTGGGGCACCTGGGTGGCTCAGTCATTAAGTGTCTGCCTTCGGCTCAGGTCATGATCCCAGAGTCCTGGGATCGAGCCCCCGCATCGGGCTCCCTGCTGGGCGGGAAGCCTGCTTCTCCCTCTCCCACTCCTGCTGCTTGTGTTCCCGCTCTCACTCTTTCTCTGTCAAATAAATAAATAAAATCTTAAAAAAAAAAAAAAAAAAGATTGAGAGGAAGGTGTAGAGATTTCCCACATAACCTCTGCTGCTACACATACGTTGCATCCCCCACTATTAACATGCTCCACAAGAGTAATATATTTGTTACAATTTATAAACCATTGATACATCATAATCATCTGAAGTCCACAGATTAGGTTAGGGTTCATTTTTAGTGTTTCATATTCTATGAGTTTGGACAAATGTGTAATGATCTATATGTACCATTATAGAATCATACAGTATTTTCATTGCCTAAAAATCCTCTTCTCTGTTAATCCTTCCCCTCCCTCCCCAATCTCTGGCAACTTCTGATCTTTTTATTGTCTCTATAGCTTTGCCTGGTCCAGAATGTCATATAGTTGGAATCATACTGTATGTAACCTTTTCTCATTGACTTCTTTCACTTAGTAATTTGTATTCAAGTTTCCTTCATGTCTTCTCATGGCTTGGTAGCACATTTGTTTTTAGTGCTAAATAATACTCCATTGTCTGGGTGTACCAGACATCCATTATTTATCTATTCACCTACTAAAGGGCATCTTGGTTGTTTCCAAGTTTTGGCAATTATGAATAAAGCTCCCATAAACATTCATGTTTAAGTTTTCAGATGGTTTTAGTAGATACCAAGGAGCGTGTTGCTAAATCGTATGGTAGGAGTATGTTTAGATTGGTAAAAAATATCCAAACTGTCTTTTAAAGTAGTTGAGCTGTTTTGCATTCCAAGCAGTAGTGACTGAGGATTCCTGTTGCTCTACCTCCTTGTCACCATTTGATGTCAGTTTTATGGATTTTGGCAATTCTAATAGGTGTATAGTAGTATCTAATTATCTTAATTTGTAATTCCCCGATGACGTGCAATGTGGAGCATCTTTTTATACACTTAATTGCCATCTGTATTTTTTCTTTGGTGAGGTGTCTGTTAAGGTCTTTGGTCCATTTTTTTTTGTTGTTGTTGTTAAAGATTTTATTTATTTACTTAGCACATGAGTGGGGGGAAGGACAGAAGGAGAGGGAGAAAGAGAATCTCAAGCAGGCTCTCTCTGCTCTAAGTGCGGAGCCCGGAGCGGGCCTTGATCGCACTACCTTGAGATCATGACCTGAGCTGAAATCAAGAGTTGGCCGCTTAACTGACTGAGTCACTCAGGCGCCCCTTGTGGTCCATTTTTAAATTAGATTTTTTTTAAGTTTTAAGAGTTTTTTTTTTAAATATTTTGGAAGAGCAGCCCTCTATCAGATGAGGCTTTTGCAGATGTTTTCTCCCAGTCTTTGGCTTCTCTTTTCATTCTCTTGATACTGTCTTTCACAGAGCAGTTTATTTATTTATTTATTTATTTTTAAAAAGATTTTATTTATTTATTTGAGAGACAGAGAGCATGAGAGGGAGGAGGGTCAGAGGGAGAAGCAGACTCCCCGCCGAGCAGGGAGCCCGATGCGGGACTCGATCCCGGGACTCCAGGATCATGACCTGAGCTGAAGGCAGTCGCTTAACCAACTGAGCCACCCAGGCGCCCTATTTATTTATTTTTAAAAAGATTTTATGTATTTATTTATTTGGGAAAGAGAGAGAGAGAGAGAGCACAAGAGGGGCGAGCGGGAGAGGGAGAAGCAGACTCCCCGCTGAGCAGGGAGCCCGATGCGGGACTTGATCCAGGGACTCCAGGATCATGACCTGAGCCGAAGGCAGTCGCTTAACCAACTGAGCCACCCAGGCGCCCCAGAGCAGTTTATTTTTATGAAGTTTAGGCTATCGATTATTTCTTTCATGAATCTTGCCTTTGGTGGTGTATTTATTTTTTTTATTTTTATTTTATTATTATTATTTTTATTTGACAGTGAGAGACGTAGTGAGAGAGGGAACACAAGCAGGGGGAGTAGGAGAGGGAGAAGCAGGCTTCCCCGCAGAGCAGGGAGCCCGATGTGGGGCTGGATCCCAGAACCCTGGGATCATGACCTGAGCCGAAGGCAGACGCTTAACGACTGAGCCACCCAGGCGCACCTTTGGTGGTGTATTTAAAAAGTCATTACCATACCTAAGGTCATGTAGGCTTCCTCCTGTGATCTCTTTTAGGATTCTTACAGTTAAGTGTTTTACATTTCAGTTTATTCATTTTGATCCATTTATTTTTTGTGAAGGATGGAAGGTGTGTGTCTAGATTCAGGTTTTTACATGTGGATGTCGTGCCATTCCAGTACCATTTGTTGAGAACATGATCTTTGCTCTATTGTATTGTCTTTTGCTCTTTTATCAAAGATCAGGTGATTATATTTATGGGGGGGCTATTTCTGGCCTCTCTAGTCTGTTCCATTGACTTGTCTATTCTTTCACCAATACCTCACTGTGTTGGTTACTTTAACTTTATAGTAAGCTGAAGTTGGGAAGTGTCAGCCCCCCAACTTTGTACTTCTCCCTCCTTCAATACTGTGTTGGGTGCTGGCTATTTTGGGTCTTTTCCTTCTTCATATGACCTCAATCAGTTTATCAGTATCCACAAATAACTTGCTGGGATTTTGATTGTGGTTGTATTTAATCTATAGATCAAGTCGGGAAGAACTGCTGACTTGACTGTATTGAGTGTGTCTATTTATGAACATGGAATCTCTTTCCATTTATTTAGCTTTTTTATTTTTTATGTTTTTGGTTTTATTCCAATTCAAGTTAGTTAACATACTCTTTGGGGTAGAATTTAGTGATTCATCAGTTGCATATAACACCTAGTGCTCGTTACATCAAGTGCCCTCCTTAATACCCATCACCCATTACCCCACCCCCCACCCACATCTCGTCCAGCAGCCCTCAGTTTGTTTTCTGTCGTTACGAGTTTCTTATGGTTTGCCTCCCTCTGTTTTTATCTTATTTTATTTTTCCTTCTCTTCCCCTATGTTCATCAGTTCTGTTTCTTAAATTCCACCTATGAGTGAAATCATATGGTATTTGTCTTTCTCTGACTTATTTCATTTAGCTTAATTCGCTCTTAGTTCCATCCACTACGTTGTAAATGGCAATATTTCATTCTTTTTTATGGCTGAGTAATATTCCTGTGTGTGTGTGTGTGTGTATCACATTTTTATCTGTTTAGCTCTTTAATTTCTTTTATCTGAGTTTTATCATTTGCCTCATGTAGATCTTATACTATTTTTTTTTTTTGTGGCTTTTTTTCTTTTTTTGAGCTCTGTGCCCAATGTGGGGCTTGAATACATGTCCTCAAGTTCAAGAGTCGTATGCTCTACTGACTAAGCCAGCCAGGTGCCCGATCCTATACATATTTTGTTAAATTTATACTTAGGCATTTCATTTTTTTGGGTGATAATGTACATAGTATTGTGTTTTTACCTTCCAGTTCTTTTTAACTTGAAATCCACGTGTTCATTGATGGTATATAGGAAAGTGATTGACTTTTGTATATTAAGCTTATTTTCTGTAGCCTTGCTATAATAGCTTATTAGTTCCAGAACCTTTTTTGTCAACCTTTTGGGTTTTCTACCTAGATGATCATGTCATTTGTGAACAAAAACAGTTTTCTTTCTTTTCCCCCAACCAATCTGTATTCCTTTTATTTCCTTTTCTTGTTTTATTGTATTAACTAGGATTTCCAGTATGGTGATGAACAGGAGTGTGAGAGGAGCCTTGTTTCTGATCTTATTGGGAAAGCTTCTACTTTCTTACCATTAAGTATGATGTTAGCTTTAAGTGTTTTATAGTTATTCTCAGTCGAGTTGAGGAAATTCCCTTCTATTAGTTTAATTGAGTTTTTATTGTAAGTGGGTGGTGGATTTTGTCAGATGTTTTTTCTAACTCTTATTTATATGGTCATGTAATATTTTTCCTTTTAAGTCTGCTAATATGATGGATTACATTAATTGATTTTCGAATGTTGAAGCAGCCTTGCATACTGGGATAAATCCCATTTGGTCAAGGTGTATAATTCTTTTTATACATTGTTGGATTCAATTTGCTATTAAACAATTGTTGTCATTTTCTTGCAATGTCTTTGTCTGGTTTTGGTATTAGGGTAATTCTGGCTTTGTAGAATGAGTTAAGAAGTACTCTCTCTACTTAAATTTTTGAAAGGTTGTAGAGAATTGATATAATTGCTTCCTTAAATGTTTGGGAAAATTCACTAGTGAACCCACCTAGGCCTTGTGCTTTCTGTTTTGGAAGGTTATTAGTTATTGATTAAATTTTTTTAGTAGATACAGCCCTATTGTGATTGCCTGTTTCTTGTGTGAGTTTTGGCAGTTTGTTTTCTTCAGGGAATTGTCCATTTCATCTGGTTTGTCAAATTTATGGACAAAGAATTGTTGATAGTATTCCTTTATTATTTTCTTTCTTTCTTTCTTTTTTTTAAAGATTATATGTTTTTGAGATAGAGGAGAGAGAGAGAGAGAGAGAGAGCATGAGCCGGGGGGAGGGGCAGAGGGAGAGGGAGAAGCAGGCTCTCTGCTGAGCAGGGAGCCCAATGTGGGGCTTGATCCCAGGGCCCCAGGATTGTGACCTGAGCCAAAGGCAGATGCTCAACCAACTGAGCCACCCAGGCGTCCCTCCTTTATTATTTTCTTGATGTCCATGGGATCTATAGTGATATCCCTTCTGATAACATTATCACATTATATACTTTTTTTTTTTTAAAGATTCTATTTGAGAGAAAGCGTGTGTGTACGCACGCCTGCATGTGCTAGCAGAAGGAGTAGAGAGGGAGGGATTGGGATAAGCAGACTGCGCTGAGCGCGGAGCCTGATATGGGGCTTGATCACAGGACCCTGATTATCATGACCTGAGCCCAAACCAAGAGTTGGATGCTTCATCGACTGAGCCACCCAGGGACCCCTATATATTTGATTTAATTTGTGTCCTCTTTTTTTTTTATAAGCCTGGCTAGAGGCTTATTATTTTTTTTTTAAAGATACTATTTTTAAGTAATCTCTGCACCCAAGATGATACTTGAACCCACAACCCTGAGATTCAGAAGTCACATGCTTTACCTACTGAGCCAGCCAGCTGCCCCTAGAGGCTTCTTGATTTTATTGATCTTTTCAAAGTAGCAGCTTTTGGATATTTCTGTTCACTTAGGGCAGTTAGGCTCTGATAAAACCCTAGCAGGTTAGGCTCTTGTTAACTGCTTTCTCTAGAGGTTAGGCCTCATTGTTACAAACAGAGTGCTTCCCCCTGCCCCGCTGGTTTTTGTTTTTGTTTTTGTTTCCCATGAGGAGATATCTCCTGTGAGAACCTGGTCTAGCTCCTGGGGATAAAACTCATAAAAAGTGAGGGAGCTCTTCTTTCCACTGGAGTTTTTAACTTTCAGACTTACTAAAACTGAGCCTCTAGCAATTTGTCATTTACAATTCAGGTTTTTTTACCCTGGCTGGCATTGGTTCCTGAGATTTTTTTTTTTTTAAAGATTTTATTTATTTATTTGAGATAGAAAGAATGAGAGAGCGCGAGCATGAGAGGGAGGAGGATCTCAGAGGGAGGAGCAGACTCCCCGCTGAGCAGGGAGCCCGACGCGGGACTCGATCCTGGGACTACAGGATCATGACCTGAGCTGAAGGCAGTCGTTTAACCAACTGAGCCACTCAGGCGCCCCCCTGAGATGGTTTTTACTTGTTAGTCTATGCTGCACTAAAGCCAGGACCCCCTTGTATTCCACCTATCTCAGTAGTTTGCACTGTGTCTTCACCTATCTTACAGATCCAAGAAGAGTTGATTTTTCAGTCTGTTTAGCATTTTACTTGCTTAGGACATAGTGGCAACTTCCAAGCTTCTTACATGTGGAACTAGAAATCAGAAACTTGCCTTATTTGGAATGTTAGAACACAAGTGCGGCAGAACTAAATCCCAGCCCAGTACTTTTCCTTTTCTTTCTCACTTAATTTGTATCCCGTTAACTATTGCTATTCTTTGAGTTTGGAATCCCCATGCGCATGAGTTCCCCTTGACTTGTTTATTATGGACAAGTTAGTGCTTCGCTTTTTCTAAAGGATGTTTTTGGAGTGAGTGCTCTTTTCAATTTTTGCTTATCACTGTAGTATTTTTTTTTTTTTTAATTTTATTTTTTGACAGAGAGAGACAGCAAGAGCGGGAACACAAGGGGAGTGGGAGACAGAGAAGCAGGCTTCCCGCCGAGCAGAGAGTCCGATGCAGGGCTCAGTCCCAGGACCCTGGGATCATGACCTGAGCCAAAGGCAGATGCTTAACGACTGAACCACCCAGGCGCCCCAAAAAAGCACTCTCTCTAAAATCTATGAGTTATTGTCAGACTGGATAAAAAACTACATCCACCTATATGCTGTTTTCTAGAGAAACACTGTAGGTTGAGAGAGAGAAATCGGTCGAAAGAAAAAATAATGGGAAAAGATACTGCATCCGAACAGTAACCATAAGAGAATTGGCTATACTAGTATCAGACAGTGTAGACTGTAGTATTTTTTTAATAGTTGTAACTAGCGAATGTCATCTATAACTGATTTTCCAACCATAGTCTAATCATCTTTATTACCCAACACAATTAAAAAAAATTTGAACAGTTCACTATCAGTATTTTTAAGCTCATTATCCAGAAGGAGTTTAATCTATCCTTAGATAATGGAGAATTTATTTTTATTACTTTTGTTATTTTTTTATTATTATTTTTAAAAGATTTTATTTATTTATTTGACAGAGAAAGGCACAGCGAGAGAGGGAACACAAACAGGGGGAGTGGGAGAGGGAGAAGTAGGCTCCCTGAGGAGCAGGGAGCCCAACGCGGGGCTCGATCCCAGGACCCTGGGATCATGACCTGAGCCGAAGGCAGACGCTTTAACGACTGAGCCACCCAGGTGCCCCAGATTACATTTATTTATTTATTTTAGACTGCGAGAGTGCGTGGGTGCTTGTGAGCCTGAGTTGGGGGGATGGGCAGAGGGGGAAGGAGAGAATCCTCAAGCAGACTGCCTGCTAAGGGGGGGGTCCCTTGCATGGGGCTCTCGATCCCAGGGCCCTGAGATCATGACCTGAGCCAAAATCAGGGGTGTCGTGTTGGACATTTAGCTGACTTAGCCACCCAGGTAACCCGGAGAATTTATTTTTAAAATTACCTTGGAGGCCAGGGTGAGAAGGAGTTTGTTAGCTGAAAGGGTCAGGTGTATTTCTTTGTTATAGAGAGCAGTTTTTTGGTGTTAATGTGGTTGAGTTTTTGATCTTAATGGATCGAGAAAATGGTTCAGATTTACAAATGCATAATCTGTTTCAGAAAAAAAAAAAGGAACAACTTGAAGTGCATGCTCCAAGAAATAGCATTATTTTCAGTTGTGAAAATGGTATTTAGCTATATGTAAACTTTGTCTCCAAATGCTTGTTTTAGGAGCTCAGATTATTTTTAGGCAGGTGTTGGCTATATCTGGCCTACAGCCTGTTTTGTATGTACATAAGAATATTTAAAAGGGACTATATGAGGCCTGCATAGCCTTAAAATATTTACTGTCTTCCTCTCTACAGAAAAAGTTTGCAAATCTCCTATTTGTTGATTTAAAAGTTTTTTGAAAATCATACATACATATTTTAATTCCTTTACTCTTTTCTGCTCAGTCCACTGAATATGATTACATTGCTGGGGCATAGAATTGCTGTATTTTAGTTTTAGTAGATAGATAGTGCCAGAATTTTTCAAAATGATTATACCAGTTTACACTTCTACCAACAATGTACAGGAGTTCCTCTTACTTCCACATCTTTGTCAACACATAGTCTTTTTTGTTTTTATCTGTTTTGGTTTCACAAATTTTTGAGGCAGCTAATTCCATTAATGGATCACTGCTTATTTTGTGTAAGTTGAAATTTGTCTTTTTATCTTTGTGCTCCCTCTTTTGTAAGTTTGCCCCCACTTTTACTTTTTCTTCTTAAGGTAATTGTAGTTGAGGAGGGCAGAATCAGTCCATACCCTCTTTGACGTGACTGTCCATTAAACATTTGGACAAAAAATTTTTATATCCCGCCAAGAGTTCTCTTCTTTATTTAGGCATTAACAAAACGTGACTGGCCATCTTCTGTTTTCAGAACTTTTCTAGGCCCCAACCAAAATAACTCTTGCCTTAATGATATTACCTTCTACATAATTCCAACCTAAACACTTACAGATCCTTCAACTTTTCCAAGTATGGCATAGTTTTTATTTGTTTTTACATTTGATTGGCTAATTGAACACTGACATGGGTGTACCTGGAATCACTGGCACATATATTTTTTTCCCAAGAAATGGGAAAAGGTAGGACCCTGGGATCATGAGCCAAAGGCATTCATTACCTTTTTTCCCCCACATCAGAATGCAAGTAAGGGAGAATGACATTATTATAGAGAAGAACCACTCTGAGTTAATAGGAAAGAAAAGATGAAGTCACAAATACCAAAATTAGAAATAGACGAAATGGTTTTTTTAAATAAAGATTTTTTATTTATTTATTTGGGAGAGAGAATGAGTTAGAGAGAGCATGAGAGGGGGGAGGGTCAGAGGGAAAAGCAGACTCCCTGCTGAGCAGGGAGCCCGATGCGGGACTCGATCCAGGGACTCCAGGATCATGACCTGAGCCGAAGGCAGTCGCCTAACCAACTGAGCCACCCAGGCGCCCTATGAAATGGTTTTGTGAAATAGTGTTCTGTAGTCTAGAATCCCTTTTTATTTATTTTATTTATTTGTAAGATTTTTATTTATTTATTTGACAGGGGGAATGGGAGAGGGAGAAGCAGGCTCCCTGCTGAGCAGGGAGCCCATTGTGGGGCTTGATCCCAGGACCCTGAGATCATGACCTGAGCCGAAGGCAGATGCTTAACCAACTGAGCCACCCTAGAATCCTTTTTTAATCACAACAGTGAACATCCTATGTTAAGCGTTTTCAAAGGGCCGTTTGGTATCCATAAAATGAATTTAATCAGGCCTCTTGATGGACCTTGAGATTGTTCCAGTTTGGCTATAACAAATGTAGCAGTAAAATTTCTCATGCACATGTTCTTGGACACTTTTCCAAATACAAGGATTTCATAGGAATGGAACTGCCTGGATCAAAGGGTACACAGGTTTTAAAATTTGATTAATTGCCAAATTCGGTAACAAAAATTTAAAACCACTTACATCTCCACCCTTAGTATATGAGCGTAATGATTTGTACTATCTCTTTTGCTAACATGGTGGTCCAGAACATCATTTCCACTGCATACCATCTAACTGGTTTCCCAGTTGCTTCTCTTTTTACCCCCTGCAATCCATGCTCTACTTAGCTGACTGAATGTTCTTTGAAAAATGTGAATTAGATTATGTCATTCTTCTCTTAAAACCCTTCAGTGGCTTACTTTTTTTTTGAAGATTTTATTTATTTGACAGAGACACAGCGAGAGAGGGAACACAAGCAGGGGGAGTGAGAGAGGGAGAAGCAGGCTTCCCGCAGAGCAGGGAGCACGATGTGGGGCTCGATCCCAGGACCCAAGGATCATGACCTGAGCCTAAGGCAGACGCTTAACGGCTCAGGCGCCCCCAGTGGCTTACTATTATACTTTAAAGGCTCCTTGCCTTATCTCTTTGGACTTAATCTTGTACCATACTTTTCTGAGTGTGCTACATTTCAGCCACCTCAGTTCACCCCCTTTCTCTTCAAATTCCCTTTGCTTTTTTTTTTTTTTTTTTTAAAGATTTTATTTATTTATTTGACAGAGCACAAGCAGGGGGGAGCAGGAGAGGGAGAAGCAGGCTCCCTGCTAAGCAGGGCTTATCCTGGGGACTCTATCCTGGGACCCTGGGATCATGATCTGAGCCGAAGGCAGACACTTAACCCACTGAGCAACCCAGGTGTCCATTCCCTCTGCGTCTGCCTTAAGTGTTTCTGCATATTATTATACTGTTGGTACTCCCTCATCGTTCAGGTCTAGTCTCATACTTATTTTTTTTTAGATCTATTATCTTATTTTTAGTGAATTTCTCTGTTTTGGTCTTTTAGGGTTTTTTATAGCATTCATC
Organism: Mirounga angustirostris; assembly: GCF_029215605.1. Taxonomy (NCBI): domain Eukaryota; kingdom Metazoa; phylum Chordata; class Mammalia; order Carnivora; family Phocidae; genus Mirounga; species Mirounga angustirostris. The sequence continues at coordinate 61,747,398 of NW_026991717.1, read as the reverse complement.
ACCTATCACCTTATTGGGTTGGCTAGTATATACTATGCTTTTCTTACTAGCTTATAAGCTTTGTGACAGTAAGGATTTGTTTTACCTGGTACCGATTCCTCAATCCTAGAGTGATATTCCATAGGTAGTAAATATTTGAATTTGTGTACTTTAACCAAAACCTGAATAGTGTCAATGAAATGAAACTTCTGGAATATTAAAAATACCATTTGTGAACACTCAGATTTGATTTTTCATTACTTTGAGTAATTAGCAGTACATCTTTAACTTGTCATTTAATTTGGTATGTTTCTGTCTAAGATTATGATATATTTCAGCGTAGTTTTAGGGGACAGTATTTTATCCTTTGGGAATTAGAGTTTCTTATTAATGAGAGCTGGTGCTTTTACGTTATTCTCTTTCCAGGATCTTTAGTTTCTTTCTACTTCTGCTATTTCTTTTTTTCTTTGCTTTGCTTTTCTTCTTCTTCTTCTTTTTTTTTTAAAGACATGACAAAGTTTTTTCTTAGTTGTCTTTTTCCATTATCATTTACTCCCCCTTCCCTTCTCTTATTTACGGTCAGTGTTTTTTTTTTTTTTAAGATTTTATTTATTTATTTGACAGAGACAGACACAGCGAGAGAGGGAACACAAGCAGGGGGAGTGGGAGAGGGAGAAGCAGGCTTCCCACTGAGCAGGGAGCCCGATGCGGGGCTCAATCCCAGGACCCTGGGATCATGACCCAAGCCGAAGGCAGACGCTTAACGACTCAGCCACCCAGGCACCCCCTGCTAGTGTTGTTGAATGAATAATCTTCACCCATTGCTTGAGTTTTCTCACTTCTTTCTTAATATCCCCTGCAGTCTTTCCTGGTCACATTACTGTACTTGTTCTCTTGAAGGTCATGTGTGATCCCCTTAACAGATTGATCAGCTTGTTTATGTCCTATTACCAGTATTCTGACATTATTTGGCAAATAAAGTCCTTCATTTTTTTTTTTTTTTAAGATTTTATTTATTTATTTGAGAGAGAGAGAAGGAGAGACAGTGAGAGAGTACAAGCGGGGAGGAGAGGGAGAAGCGGGCTCCCTGCAGAGTAAGGAGCCTGATGTAGGGCTCGATCCCAGGATGCTGGGATCATGACCTGAGCCAAAGGCAGATGCTTAACTGACTGAGCCACCCAGGCACCCCATGACTAGAAATTACTTACATTTAAGCTAAATCTATGCATGAAGCCAAGGTATCTGCTGAGGGCAGGTACCATGCACTGCGAATCCGTTATTTTTTCTCTCTTTAGACTCTCCTGCATAGTGCCACCAAATTTAACTTTTTAACACTTTTTTTCTTTACCTTTTCTTTGTTTCAACATTCATTTTCTCTTTATTTTTGTGTGACTTACTAAATTGGAATGTGATACATATCATACATACAGTACAGCTAGATGAATTTACACAACTTGAACATAATCATATAACCAGCATTAATATCACAAAAAATATATATCAGTACACCAGGAGCCCCTCTAAAGGCTTCTTTCAGTTGTTGTCCTTCCTTCCTCCCCAGTAGGATGAACATTATCTTCTAATGTTAGATATTTTTGCCTCCTTTAATGTAAAAGGAATAATACAGTATTTATTCTTCTTTGTCTACCATTTTTAGCTTTACATTGTTTGTGAGATTCACCTATGTTGTTACATGTTGTTGTAGATTTATTCTCATTGATCTACAGTATTCACCTTTTAGATAATACCACAGTTTAGTTTTTTTTTTTTTTTTTTTACACATGGACACCAAGTCAACCACAATTTAGTTATTTTAATGGTAATGGGCATTTGGATAGTTTCCATTATAATTATTTCAGTGGGCGCCTGGGTGGCTCAGTTGGTTAAGCGACTGCCTTCGGCTCAGGTCATGATCCTGGAGTCCCTGGATCGCGTCCCGCATCGGGCTCCCTGCTCGGCGGGGAGCCTGCTTCTCCCTCTGACCCTCCCCCCTCTCATGTGCTCTCTCTCTCTCATTCTCTCTGTCTCAAATAAATAAATAAAATCTTTAAAAAAAATTATTTCAGTGACCATTATAAATAGTGCAGTTATGGATATTCTAGTTTGGGTTCACATTTGAGTGCTTTCTTTGGAGCATATACTTGGAAGTGGAATTGCTTAATCATAGGGTATACATATGTGGTTTTTTTTTTTTTTTAAGATTTTATTTATTTGAGAGAGAGAGCATGAGTGAGGGGAGGGGCAGAGGCAGAGGGAGAAGTCGACTCCCCACTGAGCAGGGAGTTGTACGTGTGGCTTGATCCCAGGACCCTGGGATCATGACCTGAGCCTAAGGCAGGCTCTTAACCTAGCTGAGCCACCTAGGTGCCCCGTATGGTTAGCATTAGTATAAGTCCTCACATAGTTTTATCAACTTATTCTTCCACAGTCAGTGAGTAAGAATTGAAGTTGCTCAACATCCCTACCAGGTTTAGTGTATTTTTTCTTTTTCATTTTAGCTATTCCGGTGAGTGTAGTGGCAAAGTATTGTGGGTTTTTAAATTTTTTTAATTTTTATTTTAAACTTTTTTTTTTTTTTTTTAGATTTTTATTTATTTATCTGACAGAGACACAGCGAGAGAGGGAACACAAGCAGGGGGAGTGGGAGAGGGAGAAACAGGCTTCCCACTGAGCAGGGAGCCCGATGCGGGGCTTGATCCCAGGACCCTGAGATCATGACCTGAGCCGAAGGCAGACGCTTAACGACTGAGCCACCCAGGCACCCCAAACTTTTTTTTTTTTAAGATTTTATTTATTTATTTAAGAGAGCAAGTGAGTGAGAGCACAAGCAGGGTGAAGGGCAGAGGAGGGAGAAGCAGACTTCCTACTGAGCAGGGAGCCGGATGTGGGACTTGATCCCGGGATCATGTCCTGAGCCGAGGCAGATGCTTAACCATCTAAGCCACCCAGGAGCCCCCCGCCCCCCTTTTTAAAGATTTTATTTATTTATTTGTCAGAGAGAGCAAGAGTACAAGCAGGGGGAGAGGCAGGCCGAGGGAGAAACTCTCCTTGACGAACAAGGAGCTGGATGTTGGACTCAATCCCAGAGCTCTAGGATCATGACCTGAGCCGAAGGCAGATGCTTAAGTGATTGAGCCACCCAAGCATCCCTATTGTGGGTTTTTTAAAGTTGCGGTAAAATATACATAACATGAAGTTTACCATTTTAACCATTTTTAAGTGTACAGTTGAATGGCATTAAGTACATTTTACAGTTTTTTGTAAACATCTCTACTATCCATTTCTAGACATTTTCTTCATCCTAAATACATACTTTATACCCATTAAGTGATAACTGTTCATCTCTGCTCCTGGTAACTTCTCTTCTACTTTCTGTCTGTGTTTTACCTAGTCTAGATACTTCGTATAAATGGAATCAAAGAATATTTAATCTTTTCTGTCTGGCTTCTGTCACATAGCATAATGTCTTTAAAGTTCATCCATGTTGCAACATGTATCAGTACTTGATTCTTTTTTGTGACTGAATAATATTCTATTTTGTGTATATACCACATTTTGTTTTTCCATTCATCTGTTGGTGGACCCTTGGGTTGCCTCTACCTTTTGGCTATTATGGATAATGTTGCTATGAACATTGTATTCAAATATCTCTTAGAGACTCTGCTTTCAGTTATTTTGGTTATTTTTCCAGAAGTGGAATATATGGATCTTGTGGTAATTCTATTTTTAATTTTTTGAGGAACCACCGTACTGTTTTTCATAGTGACTGAACTCTTTCACATTCTCACCCACTGCACAAGGGTCCAATTTCTCCACATCTTTGCCAACATTTGTTACTATTATTATTTTTTTAATAGTCACTTAATCATTTAATGGGTATGAAGTGGTATCACTGTGGTTTTGATTTCTGTTTCCCTTATGAATAGTGATGTTGAACATCTTTTCATGTATTGGCCATTTGTGTATCTTCTTTGGGGGAAATATCTAAGTCCTTTGCCCATTTTCAAATTGTTTTTTTGTTGTTGAGTTGTGACAGTTCTTTATAATAGATGTTAATCCATTATTAAGTAAATGATTTGCAGATATTTTTCTTTTTTGTGTGAGTTGACTCTGATAGTGTCCTTTGTTGTACAAAAGCAAGTTTTTAATTTTGATGAAGTATAATTTTTCTGTTTTTTTTCTGTTTGTCCTCTTGGTGTCCTGTTTATTTATTTATTTTGTGGGTGTCCTGTTTAAAGAACCAGTACCAAATTCAAGGTTATAAACATTTTCCCATGTGTTTTGTACTAAGAGTTATTGAGAATTAGCTCTTAAATTTAGGCCTTTGATCCATTTTGCATATTTTTTTAAACTTTCTATTTATTTAAGTAATCTCTACACCCAGCCTGGGGCTTGAACTCAGGACCCTGAGATCAAGAGTTGCATGCTTCTCTAACTGAGCCAGCCAGGTGCTCCCATTTTGAGTATGTTTATGAGTGTTAAAAGGGCCAATTTTATTGTTCTGCATATGTATACCCAATTTTCCCAGCACCGTTTGTTAAAAAGACTTTTTCATATAAATGGTCTTGGCACTCTTGTTGAAAATCAGTTGACCATATATGTCGGGGTTCATTTCTGGGCTGTCTGTTCTGGTCTATATGTATATGTCTGTTCTTAATCTGGTGCCAGTGGTTTGATTACTTTAACTTTTGTAGTAGGTTTTGGGTTTGAGAGGTGTGGGAGTCTCCCAACTTTGTTCTTGTTTTTCAAGATTGGCCATGTGAGATCCCTTGAGATGCCATTTGAATTTTAGTATCACTTTTTCTGCAAAAAGGACCATTGTTTTATTTTTGATAAGGATTACACTGCATCTCTGTGTTGCTTTGGGTAGTGTTGTTACCTTAACAATATTATATTTTCCAGTCCATGGACATGGGATATCTTTCCATTCAGGTCTTTAATTTCTTTCAGCAATAATGTATAGTTTTCAGTGTAAGTCTTTGCGTCCTTGGTTAAATCTATTTCTGTGTATTTTATTCTTTTTGATGCTATTGCAAATAGAACGGTTTACTTAATTTTCTTTTTGAGAAAAAATTTTTTAAGATTTTTTTTTTTTTTTTTTAATTTATTTGAGACAGAGAGAATGAGAGAGAGAGAGCACATGAGAGGGGGGAGGGTCAGAGGCAGAAGCAGGCTCCCTGCTGAGCAGGGAGCCCGACGCGGGACTCGATCCCGGGACTCCAGGATCATGACCTGAGCCGAAGGCAGTCGCTTAACCAACTGAGCCACCCAGGCGCCCGAGAAAAAATTTTTTATATTGTATATTGCTCAGTATAGAAATATTGCTGATACTTCTTGACTTTTGTATTTTGTAGTTTTGCTGCATTTGTTTATTAACTGATTTTTTTTCCTGTGTGTGTATTCTTTAGAGTTTTCTACATATAAGATCATGTCAGCTATGAATAGAGGTAGCTTTATTCCTTTTTCAGTTTGAATGTATATTATTTCTTGCTTAATTGCTGTAGCTAGAACTTCCAGTATTATGTTGAATAGCAGGGGTGAAAGGAGCATGTGGTTTTAATTTGCATTTTTTTTTAATTAGTAAAGTTTTTATATACCTTTTAGTAAAGTTTTTATATTCGTTTTTATATACTTACTGGCTATTGGGAGTGCTCAGGTAGTTATACATGTGAGGGTCTGTTCTTGGATACCATTTTTCCCCTTTGATTAGTTTGTCTACCCTTAGGTAAAATATTGTTTTAATTAGTATAGCTTTGTAATGGTAATTGCCTGACTTTTAGGTTCCACCTACAGTCCTTCCCTACTCCACCTGAGCCACCCCCCTTTTTTAGAAAAAAATAGTCATTGTTGGTTCTTACCTACTTTGATGTATTTATTATCTTGTCTCTTTATCTAGTGTATTACTCTTGTAGAATGCTGCAATGCCTTTTTCTCCAGTTTTGCCCTTATTTGTCAGAGTTTTGATTTTTTTGATTTTTATTTTTTTTAGAGAGAGAGAGGGAGTGCCTATGCACGGGGAGGGGGGGCAGAGGGAGAGAGAGAATCCCAAGCAGGTTCCACGCCCAGTGTGGAGCCCAATATGGGGCTGGATCCGACGACCCTGAGATCATGACCCAAGCTGAAACTAAAAGTCGCTTAACCGACTGAGCCACCCAGGCACCCCAGACTTTTACTTCTTTGTTTAATTCTTCAGGGTCTACTGATTGCCTTAAAATAAAAGAAAATTTTAAGTGAAAGTAGTACTATTTTGTTTCAACACCAAGTCTGCAGTTTAGTTCTGACACTAACTCCATAAGTTTGGAGGTACGGTCCCCGAGAAGACTGCCCCTACTTCAGATGCCATCGTCAGGTAGGGTCTCCAAGCTACTTGGACTTTTTACCAAGTGGCTATGAATTCATAGGTTCCCATGACCACCCTCAGGTTTACTAATTCACCAGAATAACTCAAGAGAACTCAGAAAGGACTATACTTATGAGAGCAGTTTTATTATAAAGGATACAGGTTAGAATCATGAATCATCCAGATGAAGAGACTCAATGTGAGGTCAGGAAGGTCTCAAATGTAAAGCCTCCGTGCCCTTTCCCTAGGAGGCATAGGGTATGTCACTCTCCTGGCATATTGATATGTTCACCAGGTAGGAAGCTCCATCGAGTTCTGGTGTCCACTTTTAGTTGAGGTTTCATTAAGTAGGTGAGATTGATTAAATCATTGGTTAGGTGATTGAACTTAATCTTCAGCCTCCCCTCCCTCCCTTGGAGGTAAGGCTGCTTTGTAGTCCGAATCCTCTAATCACAGAGTTGGTTTATCTAGTGCCCAGCCCCCATCATGAAGCTATCTAGGAGCTCACTGTTGTTACCTCATTAGCATAATCTTAGATGTGATCCAGTGGGCTCATGAATAGCAAAAGACATTTCTGTCGCTTAGGAATTTCCAAGTGTTTTAGAAACTTCGTGCCAGGAACACTGGAGGAAGACCAGACAAATTATTATATGCTGAATATATATACATAATTTAAAAAGCTTAACTAAAACCACATGGTGAAAAATACACTCTTACTTCACTCCTCTTCACCCCCTATATTTCTTCATAGAGGATATTTGTTTTTCCACTTATAATCATTTCTTGTGATATTTGCTTCTGTCTAAATCATATACAGTGCCAGCTAATTACCATTTTACATGTTACCCAAATCTTTCAGTTGTTATTCTTTTCTCATTTTATCAGTATATTTGTCACAAAAATATCCATTTTTAATGTTACAATATAAATTTTCTATACCGTTGAGCCAAGTGGTATACCATAACATTTTCTTGTATTACTTTGTTTTTTAGTAATTATTGCCATTTTTCCCTTTTCCTTAGTTTTCTTTAGGCCTAGTGTTAATTCTTTTCAAATTCTTCAGTTAAACTTGAAATTTCTCAGTTTATTCACACACATACTTTCATCTAATTAAAGTAAAAATTTTTTGTCTCGTCTGAACACTGTCTTCAGTTGCTCTTTATCTTCCTTTGCTAATCTGAAATGGTTGTTCTCTAAGACCATACAAAGCTGCCTTGGGATTTCACTTTGCTGTCATCCTGCTGACTACATTTACCTTTCCCTTATGTAGGTCCTCCTGTTTCTTATATTTTAAGCTGTCTGAGTTGCTTTGTGTTCTCTTTTTTTTCTCAAGTACCTCTTTCAGTAGTTCCCTCAGAAAGGATGTATGGAACATAGAATTTTAGAATATTTTTTTTTTTCTTTTTTTAAAGATTTTTTATTTATTTATTTGAGACAGAGAGAATGAGAGACAGAGAGCATGAGAGGGAGGAGGGTCAGAGGGAGAAGCAGACTCCCTGCCGAGCAGGGAGCCCGATGCGGGACTCGATCCCGGGATTCCAGGATCATGACCTGAGCCGAAGGCAGTCGCTTAACCAACTGAGCCACCCAGGCGCCCGAATTTTAGAATATTTAAATAAAATCACTTCTGATGGAGGGGTGCCTCTGTGGCTCAGTCAGTTTAAGCGTCTGCCTTTGACTCAGGTCTGATCCCCCAGGGTCTTGGGATCGAGCCTTGCATTGGGCTCCCCGCACAGTGGGGGTCTGCTTCTTCCTCTCCCTCTGTGCTTGCGTGCGCTCTCTCTCTTTCTCAAGTAAATAAATCTTTGTTTTTTAAGAATTTTTTTATTTCTTTTTTAATTTTAATTTTTTATTTTTTAAAGATTTTATTTATTTGACAGAGAGAGAGACAACAGTGAGAGAGGGGGAACACAAGCAGGGGGAGTGGGAGAGAGGGAGAAGCAGGCTTCCTGCTGAGCAGGGAGCCCAATGTGGGGCTTGAACCCAGGACCCTGGGATCATGACCCGAGCCGAAGGCAGACACTTAATGACTGAGCCACCCAGGTGCCCCAATAATTTTTTTTTAAATTTATTTATTCATTTTAGACAGAGATAGTGAGAGAGAGAGCAGGAGTAGTGGGGAGAGGCAGAGGAAGAGGGAGAGGCAGGCTCCCTGCTGAGCAAGGGAGCCCGATGTGGGGCTCCATCTCAGGACCTGGAGATCATGACCTGAGCTTAAGGCAGATGTGTAACCACCTGAGCCCCCAGGCGCCCCTCAAGTAAATAAATCTTTAAAAAAAATCACTTCTGATGGAAATAGTCTTTCAACCTGCTTCACCCCTTTCAGCCTTTTAATTTTCTTCTTGCATGGTGAAAAATAACTTTGTTATATGTTTCCTCATATGTTATAAATTTATTTGGTCGGGTATCTTTGCTTGAAAATGTGTTCCAGTTTCCTGTTGAGAAGGTTTTTTTTTTTTTTTTTTTAAAGTAAGCTCTATACCCAATGCAGGGCTTGAACTGACAACGCTGAGGTCAAGAGTCACATGTTCTACTGACTGAGCCAGCCAGCTGCCCTCACTGTTGAAGTTTGATGCCTTTTTGATTCTTGGTCATTTGAAGCTCTTAACATCTTTTGTTGTTGATCCCCTTATATTATGAAATTTCACAGTGATGAGCTTTGGTATGGTTCTTATTTTTGTGCTGCATTTTTCAATCAAGAAATTCATGTTCCTTAGTTCTAGGAATATATTTAGTATTATTCTGGTACATTTTCCACTTAAAGTTTTCTTTTGGTTGTTCCATCTCCTGGATTGATTATTTTACATGGTCTTTTTTTTCTTCTGTCATTATCTTTTGCTTTATTTTATATGAGGTTTCCTTGATTTAACTTATAACTTACTGAAACTTTTATTGCAGCTATCAGATTTCATTTTCTGAGAACTCTGTTTTCTTTTGCATTCTACAGTCCCTTTTTCCAATGGATTTTTTTTTTTTTTTGGTTAATCAAATAAGTACCAGTTTCATGGAAGCCATCTGTACACATCTTTACAGTAGTGTTTATTAAGTTAAATAACATTGTATTGTCTCCTTGTCTGTCTCCTGTACTGGTCTGTAAGTTCCTTGAGTGTAGGGGACTGTGCTTTATTTATTTTGGTAATCCCTGTGCCCAAGAAAATATACTGTCACATTGTAGATGTTCAGTTAATGTTGACTGAATGAGTTTATCCGTAGCACTTAGAGTTTTTATTTATCTATTTTAAAAAGATTTAGTTTGTCAGAGAGAGAGCGCGTGCATGCACAAGCAGGGGTTGCTGCTGGCTGAGGGAGAAGCAGGCTCCCTCCTGAGCAAGGAGCCCCATGCAGGACTCGGTCCCAGGACCCTGGGATCATGACCTGAGCTGAAGGCAGACACTTAACTGACTAAACCATCCAGGTGTCCCACACTTAAAGCTTTTAAAATGTGTTTCAGAGTGACTGGTATATGTCATATTTATTTGTTGCATTGATTATGTGCTATCAACAGAAAAGTGATCCTTTTCTTCAAATTGTACAAATTGTTTGTTTTGCTTGTATTCTTGCTTAAATAATCTTTCACCTCATTTGAATAGACTTCTTAGAACTGAAAATTCAGGGTTGTATGCAAAATCCTCCCGCCAAGACAAATTTTCATGCTTTATGCATAAAGTTTTTTTTGGAAGATAAGGAGAGATACTTTCTGAGAATCTTTCTAAGAGCAAGTTTAATTCCTCAGGAAAATGTGAAAGCAATTATTGCAATAGCAGCCAAGATCTAGCTTTAGGAAGTTCTCAGCTACTGAAAACAAATTCAGGTCATGTGGTTAAATGAAAAGAAGATACAGATTTTTTTCTACATTTTGGGAGTTAATGTCTTGAAATGTGAAGGTAATGAGAGAACTTTAATTAAATAATCTTCAATTACTTGATATAGAATGGCATTTCTTTGTGAACTTATGTAAAGACTGACATTATAGGGAGGAGAAAAAAAGGGCTTGTTTTGCTTAACCTTTTAAAAAGGATGAAGGAGGGGAGCCTGGGTGGCTTAGTCATTAAGTGTCTGCCTTCGGCTCAGGTCATGATCCCAGGGTCCTGGGTTCGAGCCCCACATTGGGCTCCCTGCTCAGCAGGAAGCCTGCTTCTCCCTCTCCCACTCCCCCTGCTTGTGTTCCCTCTCTTGCTGTGTCTGTCAAATAAATAAAAAATCTTAAAAAAAAAAAAAAAAGACAAAGGAAACTGGATTGCGAAACTAAATTTATTAAAAATCCTTGAATTGTCACTTAAAATGGTGGATTTTATTTCTTATGTTTTTGTTTTTAGCCATTCTGACAGGTGTGAGGTGATACTATGGTTTTTGATTGCATATCCCTGATGATAAGTGAGGTTGAACATCTTTTCATGTGTCTGTTGGGCATCTGTAGGTCTTCTTTGGAAAAATGTTCATGTCTTCTGCCCATTTTTAATTGGATTATTTATTTTTTTGGTGTTGAGTTGTTTAAGTCTTTATATATTTTGGATATTAACCCCTACTGGGGCATATTGTTTGCAAATATCTTCTCCTGTTCAGTAGGTTGTCTTTTTATTTTGTTGATGATTTCCTTTGCTCTGCAGAAGTTCTTTATTTTGGGGTAGTCGTTTTTTTGCTTCTGTTTCCCTCACCAAAGGAGACATATCTAGAAAAATGTTTCTATGGCTGATGTCAAGAGATAACTGCGTATGTTTTCTTCTAGGAATTTTCTGGTTTCAGGTCTCATGTTTAGGTCTTTAATCTATTTTGAGTTTATTTTTGTGTATGGTGTAAGGAAGTGGTCCAAGAAATGTGTTGGTGAGGATGTGGAGAAAAAGGAACTCTTGGCACTGTTGATGGGAATGTAGGCTAGTGCAGCTACTCTGGGAAACAGTGTGGAGTTCCTAAAAAAATTAAAATAGAATTATCATATCCAATAATTCCCCTAGTGGATATTTACCCAAAGAAAATGAAAACTCTAATTTGAAAACATATGTGCATCCCTGTGTTTATTGCTGCATTATTTACAATAGCTAAGATATGGAAGCAGCTTGAGTTGCTTCATATGGTATTTATCTTTCTCTGATTGACTTATTTCACTTACCATTATACCCTTTAGGTCCATCCATGTTGTTTGCAAATGGCAAGATTTCATTCTTTTTTATGGCTGAGTAAATTTCCATTTCCATATTATCACATCTTCTTTATCCATTCTTCTGTGGATGCACAGTTAGGTTGAATAAAGCTTTTTAAAGAAAGCATAAAGAAAAATCTATTTTTCACCAGTTAAGTGAAATTTTTGAAAGAGGGAACTTGTTTTAGCTTTCACATTTAAGTTTGTAATCCATCCTGGCTTAGTTTTTGTGTATGGTGTGAGGATGAAGGTCAAGGCTCATATTTTTCCATGCAGCTGTCTAGTGGCTACGATCATTTATTTGAAAGACCTTTAAAATTGTCATGTTTTTGAAAATCAGGTGACTATATATATAGTTGGATCTACTCTTGTACTAAGTTTTCCACTTACTAGTTTATTCTTTTGCCAGTACCATTCGGTTTTGATGACATTAGATATAATAAATCTTGGAATCCAGTAGTGTAACCCTCCAACCTTTGATAGCATATAGAAATACAATTGATATTTATATATTGATTTTGTATCTTATTACCTTGCTGAATTCACTTACTAGTTTGTAATTCTTTGGATTTTCTTTTTTTTTTTTTTTAAAGATTTTATTTTTTTATTTATTTGAGAGAGAGAGCACAAGACGGGAGGAGGGTCAGGGGGAGAAGCAGACTCCCCACTGAGCGGGGAGCCCGATGTGGGACTCGATCCCAGGACTCCGGGATCATGACCTGAGCTGAAGGCAGTCACTTAACCATCTGAGCCACCCAGGAGCCCAATTCTTTGGATTTTCTACACACACAATTGTGCTGTCTGTGAACAAAGTTAACATAAGGGCTGTAAATGCTGTACCAGCTTTGCACTTGTGGGATAAATATTACTGGGTTATAATAACAGCCTTTTTAATATTGTCAGATTCATTTGCTAATATTTTGTTGAGGGTTTTTAAATGTAAATTCATGATGGATATTTGTAGTTTTATTCTGATATGTTGGTTTCAAGGTTATGCTTTCTTCATAAAACAAGTTGTAGATTGTTGCATTGACCTGCATTTTTCTGGATTTGTGCAAGATTAGTATTTTTTTCATTATGTGTTTGATAGACTTCATCAGGGAAGCCTTGGAGTTTTCTTTGTTGGCAGGTTTCAGATCACAGATTCAGTTCTCTATTGTTTCCTGTTTCATTGTTTTATTTTTCCTCTCATCTTTATTTCTTCTTTCTTCTTACTTTTGCTTTAATTTGCCTATTTTAGAACAGGGCTTGGCAGACTAAGACCTGTGGACCATACGTAGCTCACCATTTGTTTTGCATGGCCTGCAAATTAAAAATGATTTATATATATATATATTTTAAAGATTTTATTTATTTATTGGACAGAGACAGTGAGAGAGGGAACACAAGCAGGGGCGGTGGGAGAGGGAGAAGTAGGCTTCTGGCAGAGCAGGGAGCCCGACGTGGGGCTCGATCCCAGGACCCTGGGATCATGACCTAACTGAAGGCAGACACTTAATGACCGAGCCACCCAGGTGCCCCTGATTTTTAAATTTTTAAATAGGTAGGGAAAAAGAATAAAAGAAGAGTAATATTTTGTCACATGTGAAAATTATATAGTATTCAAATTACATTGTCCATTTGTTGCAATACAGTTATGCTCATTTGTTTATATATTGTCTGTGCTTTTATGTTACAGTGGCAGAGTTGAGTAGTTGTAATAGAAACTGTATGGACCTCAAAGCCTAAAATTTTTACCATCTAGCACTTAGCAAACAAATTTATCACCCCTAAGATAATTGATTTTAGACTTTTTACTTAAAGCTATAAAATTTCCTCTGAGCATTGGTTTAGGTGCCTTCTACAAATTTTGGCATGTTACACTGATATTTGTTACTGATTTGTAGCTTGATTCTATTGTTAGAGAACATGTGACTTAAAACCTTTGAAATAGAAATTTATTGTGACTTTGCTTTATTGTCATATGGTCAGTTTTGATTAATACTAAATGCACACTTGAAAATGTATGTGTTGCATATTTGCTGGATGTAGTGTTCTGTAGTTTTCTCAGGTAAGTATGATACTATTGTTCATTTCTTTCTCAGTTTGTCTGTCTGTACGATGTCCTCTATCAGTTACTGAGAAAGGTATGTTAAAATCTCCCATCAGAGTCAGCGGACTTGTCTTTTTCTTTGTAGTACTATAAACTTTTGCTTAAACTATCTTGAAGGTATATGATAAGGTATATATACTTTTAGGATTGTTGTCTTTTTGATGAATTGAATTCATAAAATTTTTATAAGGTCCCTTTTTATCTTTGATGGTACTTATTTTTATTTTTTTAAAAATATTTTATTTGATAGAGACAGATAGTGACAGAGATAGTGAGAGAGAGCAAAAGCAGGGGGAGAGGCAAAGGGAGAGGAAGAAGCAGTCTCCCCGTGGAGCAGGGAGCCTGATGCTGGGCTCAGTCCCAGGACACTGGGATCATGACCTCAGCCAAAGGCAGACGCTTAACCGACTGAACCACCCAGGCACCCCTTATTTTATTTTTTTTTAAAAGATTTTATTTATTTATTTGAGAAAGGAGAGAGTGAGAGAGATCATGAACGGGGGGCAGGGTTAGTGGTGGAGGGAGAAGCTGACTCCTTGCTGAGCAGAGCCCGAGGTGGGACTCATCCCAGGATCCTGGGATCATGACATGAGCCAAGGCAAGACGCTTAACCGACTGAGCCATCCAGGCGCCCTGATAGTACTTAAAGTGTACTTTGATGTTATTGAGCCACCATGGCTTTCTTCTGATTTTCTGTTTACATGGTTTTATCTTTTTCCCTTCTTTCACTTTGAATCTATTTCTGTCATTGGATTTAAATTGTGTGGTGGTTTTTTTTTTTTTTAAGCAGCTTATAGTTGGAACTTTTTTCTTTGTTCACTGTTAAAATCTATTGACCTTTATCTGGATTGTTCATTTACATTTAATGTTATCACTGATAGGGCTAGTTTTTAAGCATTCCATCTTGATATTTTCTGCTTTTCTCGTGTTCTTCGATTATATTTCCTTGTTTTCATTTGGATTGAGTTTTTTAAATTACATTTATATTGCCTCTTGCCTTTTTAGCTATGCCTCTTTTTTCTTTCTTTTTAAAAAGTGGTTGTATTAGTCTGCTTAGGTTGGTATAACAAAATACCATAGACTGTGGCTTAAACAATGAAAATTAGTTTTCTCACAGTTCTGGAGGCTGGAAAGTCTAAGGTAATGGTTTTGGCAGGGTTCTGTTTCTGTTGCAAACTCTCATCCTGGCTTATAGACAGCTGCCTCTGAGCTGTGTCTTCACGTAGAGTGGGGAGAGACCACCCCCACCTTTATGACCTCATTTAACCTTACTTATGTCTTCAAGACTCTTTCTCCATGTACAGTCACATTGGGGGTTAGAACTTCAACATAGGAATTTGGGAGGGACACAGTTCAATCCATTGCAGTGCTTGTAAAGATTATAATGTGCACCCTTAATTTATAAAGTAGAATTCAGTTAGTTGTAGCATTACATGTATAGCTAATTATAAGGACAGTCCTTACAGTTCATGTCTTTGTACATGTGTTATAAATTCCCAAACATTATTATTTTATTTGCTTTAAACAGTAGTCACTTAATGAAATCTAAGAAAAAGTGTTATAAATGCTCACATATTTATTTTTCATTCATTCTTGGATCCATTTTCGTATTGGTTCCTGTCCAGTCAAAGAACTTCCTTAGTATATATTTATTAACTTTCTAAAAATTGAGATTAATTCATTGCCATAAAATTCGCCCTTTTATTTTTTAAAATTTATTTTTATTTTTATTTTTTTTAAGTAGGCTCCATGCCCAGTGTGGAGCCTAATGTGGGGCTTGAACTCATGACCATGAGATCAAGATCTGAGCTGATATCAAGAGTTGGATGCTTAACAGACTGAGCTACCCAGGTTCCCCTAAAATTTATCCTTTTAAAGTGTATAGTTTAGTGGTTTTTAGTATACTCATAGAATTGTGCAGCCATGACCACAGGTTTGTTTTTTTTTTTTTTTTAAGTATATGTGCTACCAAAGTGAGCACTGACGACAGATGTTTTTAGGACATTTTTGTCACCCCCAAGATGAACCCCTTGCCCTCTGTTAGTCACTCCTCACTTTCCCACATCCCCTCCTCAACACCACCCCATCCATATACAACTATGGATTTGTCCGTTTTGGACATTCATAGAAATGCAGTTATATAATATGTGTGGTCTTCTACTTAGCATGACTTCTTCAGGGTTCATCCATGTTGTAGTGTGTATCTGTATCTGTATATATTTTTAAAGATTTTATTTATTTATTTGACAGAGAACAAAAGCGGGGGGGGGGGAGGTGGTGGGAGAGGGAGAAGCAGGCTTCCCGCTGAGCAGGGAGCCTGATGTGGGGCCGATCCCAGGACCCCGGGATCATGACCCGAGCCAAAGGCAGACGCTTAAAGTTAAACTGAGCCACCCAGGCGCCCCTGTATTGTTTCTTTTATTGCTGAAAAATAATCTTCTATGGATGTGGCACATTTTATATATCCATTATATATTAGTTGATAGACATTAAAGTTATTTCCACTTTCTAGCTGTTATGAATAAGGTAAGCCTGTTCTTTCTCCACTTAATTGTTTTGGTACTCTTGGCAATTGAAGATCATTTGATAGAAATGTGGGTGTATATTACTAAACTCTGAATTATGTTCAGTTGATCTCTGGTTTGCTTTATGCCAATATCATCACACCGTTATGATGACTACAGCTTTGTAGTAAGTTTTGAAATTGTGAAATACAAGTTTTAGAGAACTTCATTCCTATTTTTCAAGATTTTTTGGGTTATTTTGAGATCCTTGCATTTTCATGTGTAATGTTAAGATCACCTTGTGAATTTTTTACAAAAGTCCCAGGTGGGATCTTGATAAGGAAGTATTGCTGTTGTACCAATATTAAGTGTTACAGTACATAAATGTAGGGTATATCTTATTTAGGTTGTCTTTAATTTCTTTCAACAGTGTTCTGTAATTTTCTGTGTACAAGTCTTACACTTTTTTGGTTCAGTTTATTACTATTTTATTCTTATTGATGCTGTTTTAAATGGAAATGGAATTTTTTTCTTTCATTTTTGATACTTCTCATTTGTAGAAATAACATTTTTTGTGTATATTGATCTTGGATACTCTTGCTAAACTCATTTATTAGTTCCAGTAGGTTTTTAGTGGTTTCCTTAGGATTTTCTGTATACAAGATCATGTCATCTGAAAATTTCTGAATAGAAAATTTTACTTTGTCCTTTTCAGTCTGGGTGTTTTTTATTTACTTTTCTTCCCTGGTCACCTGGTGGAACCTCTAGTACAATTGAATCCAAGTTGTGAGAGCTAACTAAGTTCTTACCTTGTTTCTGATCTTAGGAGGTAGTATTTCTTGTGCAGTCTCAGTTTTCTCAGCTGTCTGAAAATTGTCTAT
Organism: Mirounga angustirostris; assembly: GCF_029215605.1. Classification (NCBI taxonomy): domain Eukaryota; kingdom Metazoa; phylum Chordata; class Mammalia; order Carnivora; family Phocidae; genus Mirounga; species Mirounga angustirostris. The sequence goes on along the minus strand of NW_026991717.1, from coordinate 61,730,465 downwards.
CTTTGAAGGCTTCTTTGGTAATCTGGAACATTAGGTTGACTCTTTCAATACTGTTCTCTTTCAATACTATCATTCCATTGTTTTCTGGCTTACATTGTTTCCTGTGAGTAGTCAGTCTGTTCTTGTTGTTTCTCTAATGTGTCTTTTTTCCTGATGTTTATAAGACTTTTCTCTTGATCTTTAATTTTCGGCTGCCTGATCTTTATGTGCCTAGGTTTGACTTTCTTTTTATTTATTCTCCTATGTATTAGCTGAGATTCTTGGATCTGTGGGTTAAAATCTTCCACTTTTGGGGTATTTTTGTTCATTTTTCTATCCAAATGTTCTCCTTTCTTTCTAAATGCCTTTTAGGAAGTGCAGTTCATACTATGTTAGGTCGTTTGGTGTTGTCCCACAGATTTGACACACCTTTTTTTTTTTTTTTTTTTGTACCCTTCATCTAGGTGATTTACTTTAATAAATTTTAGCTTCATGTTTCAGATGTGTTAGGGGTGGAATTGGACTCCTCTGCGACGGGAACTTGGAATATAAGTTGTGGGAGAGTACAAGTTCTTGGTTTTCAGGCCAGCTTCCTGCATCACTGTTGCTTATTCTGCGGAAGTGCCCTGGAGGGTAATTGGTGGGAGTGAGGACTAGTTTTCTCTTTCGGCTTCTCTAGATTTTAGTCTGCTCACACTCAGGTATTGAAAGTTTGACTGATTTCTCTGTATCTTACTAAAGATTCTTTATCACTGCTTTTTTTCTTTGTGCACTTGTGCTTCAGGCAATGTAAATGGTACTCAGCGTTTTTATTTATTTATTATTAAAAGATATCATTTATTATTTGACAGAGAGGCACACACAGCGAGAGAGGGAACACAAGCAGGCGGAGTGGGAGAGGGAGAAGCAGGCTTCCACGGAGCAGGGAGCCCGATGTAGGGCTTGATTCCAGGACCCTGGGATCATGACCTGAGTCCAAGGCAGATGCTTAACGACTGAGCCACCCAGGCGTCCCGGTACTCAGGGTTTAAAGCAGTATTCATCTGTGGCCAACTGGAGAAGGCTGGTCCCTCTCTAGAATTCAGTTCATTTGGACTTGTGACTAGAGATCTTTGAGGTCTTTAAAGAAGAGAAGGGTTTTAATTTACCTAGTGTTTTCTAATTGTTTTGACAGAATTGATTGTCTTTGTGATCTTCCACATTCTAACTGGAAGTGGAAGTCCTCCATTGAAGGATTTGAGTAAGATCAAGATCTTAAGTTGTGCAAGGAATGAGTAACTACGCATTGTTGTTAGGGTTGCTTTGTGTGTATTTGAGATTAATGAAAAATTTTACAAAGACAAGTGACTTTAATTGGGTTAGTGAGTAGTTCTAACAGATCCTCAAGTTATATTGGACAATTTATATGTTTTCAGTGGTTAATTGGGAGGAGGGGGAAGCTAAAAAGATGATTTTTTTTTTTAATGAATTATAAACACTGAGTTTAACTGGGTTGTATGTACTTGCCTTCAACTACCCTCCCCTTTTATTTTGGAAGAATTAATGGTGGATTCATTACATTGAAAGTGAGTTTTTCTATTTTATTTATTATTATTATTTTTAAAGATTTTATTTATTTGACAGAGAGACACAGTGAGAGCGGGAACACAAGCAGGGGGAGTGGGAGGGGGAGAAGCAGGCTTCCTGCGGAGCAGGGAGCCCGATGTGGGACTCGATCCCAGAACCCTGGGATCATGACCTGAGCTGAAGGCAGACACTTAATGACTGAGCCACCCATGTGCCCCGAGTTTTTCTTTTTTCTTTTTTTTTTTTTTTAAAGATTTTATTTATTTATCTGAGACAGAGAGAATGAGAGAGACAGAGAGCACATGAGAGGGGGGAGGGTCAGAGGGAGAAGCAGGCTCCCTGCTCGGCAGGGAGCCCGATGCGGGACTCAATCCCGGGACTCCAGGATCATGACCTGAGCCGAAGGCAGTCGCTTAACCAACTGAGCCACCCAGGCGCCCCCGAGTTTTTCTATTTTAAAGTTTACAATCACCTGGCAGCAACATTGTGAATATACTAAGAAACTACTGGCCTGTACATTTTTAAATTGTTAAAATGTTATATTTTATGTTTTTTTTTAAAGATTTTATTTTTAAGTAATTTCTACACCCATCATGGGGCTTATAACCCCAAGATAAAGGGTCGCATGCTCTAGCAACTGAGCCAGCCAGTTATGTTTTATGTTGTATGAATTTTATCTCAATTAAAACAGATCAGGCAGTTTGAAAGTCCTTTCCTGATGTTTATTGCAATTCTTAGTTGTAATGGACACTTGTTTGCTTTTTATTGTTAGTGGTTAATTGGTGTGTGGATTAGTTCTAGAGTTTGATTTTGGGTCATTGCCAGCTGACTTTCAAAATTGAGTTTATTTGAAAAATACCATTAGTAAATAAGTGTTATATCTTTCTTTTTATTTGTTATAAGGTTACTTACTAAAACCTACTCTTTATCCTATATAGTTTTTATGAGAAATTGATGGAAAGGATAAAAGTGTGATGTTGATAAACTGCTTTTGAGAACTTTGCCAAGTTATACAGTGTTTTTTGAAGAATGGCTCATGATATCTGATGTGTCACTTGGTTTCCAATAGTCTTCCTTTTTTTCCTCCTGAGTCTTAATTTTGCCCTTTTTAACCTCCCTCCCCTGTCTCTTCAGTCTCGTTGCCAACAATTTTGAAGACGGTTCCCATGTAGTGTCACCATTAGACCCGAATGGAAACTTCAATGTTGTTATTAAAGAGGAGCCTGTAGATGATTATGAATACGAACTTGCTGAGTGCCCGGAAGGGGTAACTATAAAACAGGAAGAGACAGATGAGGAAACAGATGTATACTCAAACAGTGATGATGATCCTATACTAGAGAAACAGCTAAAGAGGCACAATAAAGTTGATAACCTAGAAGCTGACCATCCGTCTTCTAAATGGCTACCAAATAGCCCATCAGGTGTTGCTCAAGCTAAAATGTTCAAGTTAGACGCTGGAAAGATGCCAGTAGTCTACCTGGAGCCCTGTGCTGTCACCAAAAGTACAGTGAAGATTTCTGAGCTCCCTGATAACATGCTTTCCACATCTCGAAAGGATAAATCTTCTGTATTGACAGAATTAGACTATTTGCCTACGTACATTGAAAACTCCAGTGAGACTGGCTTCTGCTTAGGCAAGGAATCAGAAAATGGTCTTAGAAAACATTCACCAGATCTCAGAGTGGTACAGAAATATCCCTTACTTAAAGAGCCTCAATGGAAATATCCTGAGCTATCTGACAGCATTAACACAGAAAGAATACCTGACAGTTCAAAGAGTTCAGCTGGGGACCCATTTTTAGGAAAAGAGGACTTGGGCAGAAGGAGAACAACTGTGCTTAAGATTTCAACAGCCTCCAAGGTTGTGAATGCTAATCAGAATGCCCCTTCAAATGTCCCTGGAAAAAGAGGGAGGCCACGAAAATTGAAACTCTCTAAGGCAGGGCGACCACCTAAAAACACAGGAAAATCTTTAACTTCTACAAAGAACACTCCTGTGGGTCCTGGGAGTACCTTTCCAGATGTGAAGCCTGATCTGGAAGACGTGGATGGTGTTCTCTTTGTTTCCTTTGAATCGAAGGTAAGATTATCATTTTCAGCATTTCTTTGGAGGTCAGATAGTGATTCTGGAATTGTATACTGGTTGATAACTAACTTAGAATCTTGTTTTTTCGAATGCACCTGCTAGGTGAAGATGTATGTGTAGGGAGGGGAGTGTCTCCAAAATGTTTGGTTTAATTAACAGGCTCCACTTAAGGTATTTTGTTTGAATGGACTTAAATGTCTGCTTTGGTTTCAGTTCATGATTGTTGAACTGTATTTAGCTGGAATTTTAAAAATTGTTGGATCTTACTGGAATTTACATCATTATGGACTCTAAAAAGGCATACATACATGAAAACTTGACTATTTTAGAATACCCCATCCTCTGATTTTCATCAACAATAACAGAGTACCACTGGGGAACTAATATTGTCTTAGAAATTCTGTTGTCTCACACAGATAGTTTATTTTACTGCAACTCTCCAACTACATTATTTTTCTTTTAGATCTTTATAGAAGCCTGGTATTTCTAAATTGGCTACAGAGAGGTTGAATTCTCTTTAGCTGGTCTTTTCCTCTCTGTTAATTGCTGAGTAATCTGTCTTTACATAGGCTATAAGAAATCAGTACATAAATTGGTATAAACAGTTTTATGAGCATATGAGCCTATTCAGATTTTTTTGCCTTTTTCCCTTCTGATTGAAATGCTGTTAATGTAGAACATTTAGAAAATATCGAATCAGAAAAAAAAGGTTCCTGGTTTACATTTAAACTTCTAGAAGTGATAGGAACTTCTTTCTTTTTTTTATATAGGAAGCTCTTGACATTCATGCAGTTGATGGGACAACTGAAGAACCCTGTAGTCTTCAGGCATCAGCCACAAATGACCCAGGTATTATATAATAGTTTAAAAGGAGAGATATTTGGGATTTGGCTCTAGAAGTGAAAGATGCAATCTTTCTTTTTCTTAGTATATAGCAACTTATTTTGTTATTGTTTGTTTTCTGAGTAGGTTGCAGAGCAAGAATTTCCCAGTTGGAAAAGGAATTGATAGAAGATTTGAAGGCCTTGCGGCATAAGCAGGTGATACATCCTGGTCTTCAAGAAGGTAATACTTAAAAAAAATAAAATAAAATACAAGCCAGTTTTTAATTTTGTTCTCTTTTTTTCTCTCCTTTCTTTTTTCCCCTTTTCTCCCTTCCCGGTTCTCCTTACCCATTTTTGTTTTTCCTCCTTCCCCCCCCGCATCCTTGATTTCATTTCTTTTAGTGCCTCTCTCAGCTTGTGTTTTTCTCTGATTCTTTCTCTTAATTTAAAAGCTTCTCTAGGGTTATTTGTTTTTTTTTATTATAACAAAAACCTTTCCAACTCTGAAGATATTGTCTCTGTGAAGCATAATATCTTATGCATAAAAACTATCATAATAAAGTATTTTCTTCCCTATTTCTTATTTTTAAGTTTTAGTTGCTTTTGTTTTGTTTTGTTTTGTTTTTTTTAAAGATTTTTTAAAATTTATTTGACCGAGAGAGAGACAGTGAGGGAACACAAGCAGGGGAGTGGGAGAGGGAGAAGCAGGCTTCCCACTGAGCAGGGAGCCCGATGTGGGGCTCGAACCCAGGACCCTGGGATCATGACCCGAGCTGAAGGCAGACGCTTAACGACTGAGCCACCCAGGCGCCCCATAGTTGCTTTTGTTTTTGTGTGCTTTTTTTTGTGTGTGGGGGGGTCCTACTTATTCTTATATACTTAGTAATATGTAAGTGTGTAAATAGAATACTTTTCTCATTGTGTGACTGTAAACATATTTTGTGTATTTCATGTATTGCCTGGGACGTCAGTTAAAATTTTCACTATTATCTCTATTTTGTTGTAATAAATTATCTTGGCTTTGATTATGTTGCTTAATCCCGTATTTTAATACTGAAATCTATACTAGTCCTACTTCTGACGTATGGTCAGAAGGCCGGTAGTAGCCTAACACTATGTCACAACGCCTACATCATTCACCTTACTTCATTTTTATCACATAGGCATTTTATCATCTCATATCGTCACAAGAAGAACAGTATAATATTTTGAGAAAGACCACACATTCCATAATTTTTATTGTAATATATTATAATCTATTATTTTCTCTTACTGTCCCTAATTTATAAACTTTATCATAAGTATGTATGTCTAGGAAAAAACATTGTGTGTGTGTGTATGTGTGTGTATCAGGGTTTGGTACTAGGTGGTTTCAGGCATCCACTGAAGGTCTTAGAATATATCCACTGTGGGTCTTAAAATGTATCCCCTGCAGATTAGGAGGGATTGCTCTATACTTATTACCATCATAGGAACTACTGACGTTGCCACTTGCTGTAAGTGAGAGATTGTAAACCATGCCCCAGTTTTTAGTTTCTTGTATATTTGATTTTAGGTGTGCTTTTTGGAGTAGTTTATTGAGTTTTTGACTATTAGTCAGCCCCCCCCCCCCCCCGCAAAGGATTGTTGAATTGATTTACATTATATAATGGATCATTTATATGAGAGTCTAAGTAGTATATGCTAACAAAATGATATATAAAATGATCATTCAGTTTCTAAATCAGCTAGTAATACTTGAAGAACTTTTGCTTTAATATGAGGCTGCTTGTGTGACAGTGTGGTCTTAGAGGGATACTGTGGATTGTAATGGGACAATTACAGTCACATCATAGTCTTAATAGTAAATAACATTATTGCTTATTGTTAGCTTTCATTTCTGCTATTTTATTTTAATAATATTCTCTTACCTCTATCAGTTAATTTTTCCTTTATCTTTTTTTCTCTCTCCTACTTCCATATTTTGTTAGTTATGTACTCTGATAATGTGTAAATATCTTTCAACTATCTTTCCCTACCTTTGTTTCCGTCTTAGTTCTAGAGGTAAATACGTTCAGACCTGCTGGTCTTTTTGCTTTGGTTTGTTTGCCTATTATTTCCTGGCTGGTTAAGGTTTGAGTTTGTTTTTTCCTTCTCCTACATACATTGTAGTCAAATCTAACTTTTTCCTCTGTGTAATTGTGGTTCAAAGTCAAATGCTCCTGGAAACTAAGCAGGTAGCCAAATAAAATTAGCCTGATTTTGTGTACGAGGTTGGACTCTTGACAGGCTGGAGCACAGGTGCCTCTTCTAAAGGGGCAATCACATCTGTGGATTATTGTCATATGGGAAGGTTGGCCCAGTATTTTCAGAAATTCTCATTGTTCAGTAAAAACTGAAGTCAGCATTTTTATGTAATGATGCTCAATTTCTAAGTGGTAGAAGCTGATACTGGTCTTTTGGGCGAAGCTTTAAACACTGAGCCAAACAAAATGTGGGTGAACCATCAGTTTTCATCTGCTATACGGATTCTGCATTTGGTGTCATGTACAAGTTTTTACTTAATCTTCATGTTGTTAAAATTAATTCAACTGTATTCTTACATAGTTTTATATTTTTTAAAAGATTTTATTTACTTATTTGAGAGAGAGAGTGCAAGTGGGGGTAGAAACAGAGGGGACAAGCATACTGCGCTGAGTGTGAAATCAGACACGGGGCTCAATCCCAGGACCCCATGATCATGACCTCAGCTGAAATTAAGAGTTGGACACTCAACTGACTGAGCCACCCAGCCGCCCCACATAGTTTTACTTAAAAAAAAAAACCAAAACCAAAAAAAAAACCAGTTAAATCTGTAATTCATAAGGTACTATTCATAAGGTGTGAGGTAGAGATCTGTTTTGGGTTTTTCTCTGTATTTTGTTTTGGCAGATATCCCTTCACTCCTCAACCTTTGTTTGTTAAGACTTAGAATTTCAGAAAAATAAGTTACACTGGCTAAGTATTCGTAGTAACTGTGAGTGATCCCAATCACAGGTGTCCCTTTAAGGTCCCTCTCTAAAAATTGATGATTGAAATAATTTGTTAAATTTTACTCCAATAATGTCATATTTCTTTGCTTTTCTGTTAACTGTGGAGTTACATTGTTTTTTAGAATATAAGCACTTAAAAATCTTTGAGCTGGAAACTCAAAATACTTGAAAAAAGTTTTGAGCTTGCTTTGAAGTTGTGGAAGAAATGTTAAGCCTGAGGAAGTGTTTTTACTAGTGGTGGTAGTCTTGTTGCTAAAATAAAGTAAGAATCTTAATTTTGTTTTCCACAGAACTATATTTTTTCTGTCTCCTGTACTACCTTTACTACATCCAAATTGATTTATTTCCTATCAACCTGAAATTATCATCTGTTTTTGAACTCTGAAGGTATTTTTGTAGAAGCATTTCTACTTCACTGCTACCAAGTCAATTCTATGTCAATTTAAAAATTTTTTAAAAAGATTTATTTACTTGAGAGCGAGAGAGAGCACACATGGGGGGCTAGGGGGGTGGAGAGACAGGGAGAGAGGAAGAAGCAGAGTCCCCGCTGAGCAGGGAGCTAGATGCAGGGCTTTACCCCAGGACCCTGGGATCATGACCTGAGCTGAAGGCCGATGCTTAATGATTGAGCCACCCAGGCATCCCTAAAATATTTTTTAAGGAGATAATAATTTAGCTAATTATTTTAGCTAAGTTTTAGGTTTGTAGAAAAATTGGGAACGTAGTAGAGTTCCCATATACTCTTCATTCCGTTTCCCTTATTATTAACATCTAACATTAGTGTATTTGTTACAGTTAGTGAGACAATATTGATATATTAATATATTTTTTAAAAATTTTATTTATTTGACAGAGAGACAGTGAGAGAGGAAGTACAAGCAGGGGGAGTGGGAGAGGGAGAAGCAGGGTTCCCGCTGAGCAGGGAGCCCAATGCAGGGCTCTATCCCAGGACCCTGGGATCATGACCTGAGCCGAAGGCAGATGCTTAATGACGGGAGCCACCCAGGCACCCCTCATATATTAATATTAACTGAGGTCCATTCAGATTGCCTTACTTTTTTTGTTCCAGGATTCCATCTAGGAAATCACATTTAGTAGTCATGTCTCGTTAGGATCCTCTTGGCTGGGACAGTTACTCAAAAAAAAAAAAAATTTTTTTTTTTTAAGATTTTTATTTATTTATTGAGAGAGAATGATAGATGAGAGGGGGGAAAGCCAGAGGGAGAAGCAGACTCCCCGCTGAGCAGGGAGCCCCCAACGCGGCACTCGATCCCGGGACTCCAGGATCATGACCCAAGCCAAAGGCAGTCGCTCAACCAACTGAGCCACCCAGGCGCCCTGTTTACTCACATTTTTAAATTTTTAATGACCTTGACAATTTTGAGGAGTACTGGTCAGATATTTTGTAGAATGTCTCTCAGTTGAGTTTCATCTGATGTTTTTCTCAAGGTTAGACTGAGGTTATATGTTCATAAGAGGAAGATCACAGAAGTGGAATGTCATTCTCATCCCGTTGTATCAAGGGTACATTTTATCAACATGATTTATCACTGACCTTTCCATGCTGTACTCTTTGGAAGGAAGTCACCGGGCAGTCCATATTTAGTGAGTAGGAAGTTATGCTTCACTTTCTTGAGGTGGAGTATGAGCATAAATTAATAGGAATTTCTCTGCACCAGAGAGTTACCTTTTTCCCCAAATTTTTAAAAAGTTTTTATTTTAGGGGGCGCCTGGGTGGCTCAGATGGTTAAGCATCTGCCTTCGGCTCAGGTCATGATCCCAGGGTCCTGGGATCGAGCCCCACATCGGGCTCCTTCCTCGGCGGGAAGCCTGCTTCTCCCTCTCCTTCTACTGCTCCCCCTGCTTGTGCTCTCTCACTCTCTCTGTCAAATAAATAAATAAAATCTTAAAAAAAAAAAAAAGTGTTACGAGGGCGCCTGGGTGGCTCAGTTGGTTAAGCGACTGCCTTTGGCTCAGGTCATGATCCTGGAGTCCTTGGATCGAGTCCCGCATTGGGCTCCCTGCTCGGCAGGGAGCCTGCTTCTCCCTCTGACCCTCCCCCTCTCATGTGCTCTCTGTCTCTCTCATTCTCTCTGTCTCAAATAAATAAATAAATCTTTAAAAAAAAAAGTGTTTATTTTAATTCCAGTTAGTTAACATACAGTTATATTAGGTTCCGATGTACAGTATAGTGATATATCATTTCCATACATCACCCAGTTCTTATCACAAGTACACACCTTAATCCCCATCCCCTATGTCCCCCACCCCCCCACTCCTCTCCCCTCTGGTGACCATCAGTTTGTTCTCTATAATTAAGAGTCTGTTTCTTCATTTGTTTCTCTTTGTTCATTTGTTTTGTTTCTTAAATTCCACGTATGAGTGAAAATACATGGTATTTGTGTTATCTGATTGACTTACGTCGCTTCACATTGTACTGTAAGGTTGTTGCAACCTATCTATTATATCGCTAATGAACTTTTGTCAGTTATAATGTTAAATTCCTTTATGGCCATCTTTCTAGAGCTCTGTGACAATTTTTAGTTAAAAAATATTCTGAGTGTAGTGTTAAATTGACAGTTACCTGGAGCTTTTCTGTTTTATATATATTTGCTTTTCTGTTCTCTGCTGGTTAGTTACATAGGAGTTTATTCCTCTTGAATGTGTTTTTGTGGGTCCTTTATATTTTAGTGTGTTTAGCTGGGGCAGGCATTTTTTAAAATGCTTTATTTTTTAGAGAGCGCGAGCGTGCTGGTGCGCACAAGTGCGCACATGCGCACAGGCAGGGGGAGGAGCAAAGGGCGGGGAGAGAATTTCAAGCAGGCTCCATGCCCAGCGTGGAGCCGATTTGGGGCGCAGTCTCATGACCCTGAGATTATGACTGAGCCAAAGTCAAGAGTCAGTTGACGCTTAATCAACTGAACCACCCAGGCATCCCAGGCTTTTTTTTTTTTTTTTTTTTTTTTTAAACTATGGTGAGTCTGCCTTTGAACCTGAAGTGTATCTTTTTTTCAGTTCTAGCTTTAGGAGTCTTTTTTTTTGTAATGGTGTGATAATATGTTTTTAAGAAGTAGTTCCTAATCTGGTGGAAAGGTAAAAGCATTTAGAAGTTATAATTTAGTTTAAACCGTCATATGTGGAAAGGATTTTGTTTTTGGGGGATATGCTCTCTGCGAATTATTTAGCTATCTTCTGCAACTTACTCTTCGTTCATAGGAAACCAACTAAGTCTAAGGTCTCTCTCTAGTATGTGTTAAATGGGGAAGGATTTTCTTGCAGGGCAAACATTTCAGGATAGTATAGATAAGCTAAATTGGGAATTACTTTGAACATGGTTTATGTGCCATTGACTTTTACTTTTATGGCTTTAAAAATATTGATAGGTATATTTAAAATAAATTTCATCTTTTTGTTGTTTTTAGAACTTGCTTTCACTTTTGGGGGAAAGTGGAAGTTTAAAATACAAGTAAACACAGACAAGAAAATAGGAAAAACAGTCTCTAAATTTGATTGTGTGGGGTCTAGAGTTTGTAGGTCTACATATAGGTACATTTTTTTTATCAACTTAATTCCTTTTTTTTTAATCATCTATGTAGGCAGCTGTTCTGGCATTTTTTGGTCAATAATAAGTATTTTTCTCTTCTCAAAACACTAGAATATCTTATTTTATCCTTTATTTAGGATTCAGTTCTCACTTGAATTTCTGAGTATATTGCTTTGTGGTTCCACTCTGCTGTCCCTTCCCACCTTTCCTAGTTAATTCTACTTATTCGAATTTAAGAATTACATACTCAGTAAAATTTTACCACATTCCCTTGGGCTTTTCAAGTGTTACTTCTTTTGCTTACCTCTCTTGGGACTTATTTATGCCATTATAACTTCTAAAGAGTCAGTTGGGAAAATAACACTAAAGTTCCTTGAGGTCTGGGAAACGTCTTTTATCTCTATTACCATCTGTATTACAGAGTATTTCATAGAGAAGGTACAATAAATCCTTAAAACATAAAACCCGGTATGGTGGATTAATATTTTAATTGATGAGGAAGTGAAAGCCATGAGAAATTTAGCTCAAACACAAGATAGAAACCAGTTGTTTTGACTTCCAATTGTATTTTTACCTGATTGATTGGAAACATGAGGAAAGACTTAAAAGATTTTATTTTTGGGGTGTCTGGGTGGCTCATTTGGTTAATAACTGTAGAGCTGGTTGTCTCCAGCTACAAGCAGCCTCAGATTTATCCCAGTTTTTTGTATAATTATCATTTTTTAAAAGATTTTATTTATTTGACAGAGCACGCACAAGCAGGGGGAGCAGCAGAGGGAGAGGGAGAAGCATGCTCCCCACTGAGTAGGGAGCCCGATGGGGGTGGGGGTGGGGGGCCTTGATCCCAGGACTGACCCGAGCCAAAGGCAGACACTTAACTGACTAAGCCACCCAGGTACCCCTAATTAATCATTTTATGTGCTGTTATACAAGAAGGATTCAGAATAACTAAGTGTATCATTAAACTTCTTAGTAAATACCAGACTCTACAGACGAAGTAGAAAACAAATTTATTAAAGAGTATTAGATGACTTACACAATCTCCTGAAAAGCCAGAAAAACACACTCTGGGACTGCAGTCAGAAAAATGCCCACATTACTTTTGTTGAATGCTCATACAGGCAGTCCCACAACACTGGACAATCACCACCATTTTAATATGGACATTGCACACAGTATACGTAGAGCTAGGACCTTGGTTACTTCTGCCTCTAAAAATTCTTTACTTGGCCAAACACCGTCACCCTCGTTCACACAGTTCTGCGTAGTATCCCTTCATGGTGCTCTTTCCCAAATTGAAGTCTTTCATGGGTACATTGGCAAAAACTGTTACATGTCTGCACATAAACTGCAAGGGAAGGTGGAAGATGAATTTTTCCTAACACCCACCTTGCAGAGGTTGGTGTTATAATGGAGAAAAGTAACAGCTGGGGGAAGGGTGTTGAAATATTTTGGGCAGCCACAAATATGTTGAGCACTCACAATATCCAATACAATTTGAACATGAACATACCCCAATATATAGCAATTCAATTCCTGGTTAAATGTCTCAAGGAAAAGCTAAATGCACTAGAGAAGCTCTCACACATCACATATGTGATGCACATTGTACACAATGAATAATTACACTGGAGCATTGCTTTTAATTATTAAAAATAGGAAAAAACTAAAATGGGTGAAGGGAGCTGGGAGATACAGGCTTCCAGTTAGGGAATGAGTAAGTCATAGGAATGAAAGGTACAGCATAAGGAATATAGTCAGTGGTATTTTAACACTGTGTGTCAGCTATACTCAAAAAATTAAAAAGAAAAATAGGAAACAACCTAATTCTCATCTGTAGAAGAATGGTGAATAAATTGGGAGTACTATATATTCATAATCTGGAGTAGTGTACAGTGGTGAAAATAAATGATCCAGAGATAAATCTGTCAACATAGACAAATCTCAGTTGTAAAATGTTAAGGGGAAAAGAAACCACCAAAAGCTGTAAAAGGATATGTTAAGTAAATACTTTCCCAAAAGATTACCTCTTAATCTACAAATAAGTTATATTTAAGGTTCAGTTAACCATAAATATCACTAATAATTACAAGGGAATTAGGAACCATAATTCGGGCCAGAAGCTTAGTTTATGGCAAATTTGTATTAAATGTTCTAGAAAGTCTCTGGATCACAAAGGATCTTAATTCTTCTATGTTTATGTATTAGTTATCCATTGTTGCTTAACAAATTACCATAAACTTAAGATACATACTGTCTCGTTTTCTTTGGATTGGGAGTTTGGGCATGGCTTAACTGGGTTCTCTGCTTTATGTCTCACAGTGCATCAGTCAAGATGTCAGGTCTGGTTTCTCCTCAGAGGCTTGACTGGGGAAGATTCTGCTTCCAGTTTCCCTCAGGTTGTTGGCAGAATTTATACCCTTGCAGCTTTAGCAGGATGGGTGATACATGCACTCATATTATCACATACACCAAATCATGTACATCCCATCCCTTTGGCCACTTTTTGTATGCTAGAAATAAAGCACAGGCCCTATTCGCAATCAAGGGAAGCGGAAGAGGGAGGATTACAGAAATACGTAATATCAGGAGGTGAGAATCATGGGGTCACCTTAAAATCCCTCTGCCACTTTTTTTTATTTTTATTTTCTGCTGTCCACTCTGTCCGTACCCTCTCCCCACACCTCAAAAGTTAAAAAAAAAAAAAAAAAGTAACTTGTGGTTCTCTTTCCTTGTAGTGGGCTTAAAATTGAATTCAGTGGATCCGACAATGAGCATTGATCTTAAGTATTTGGGAGTACAGCTACCTTTGGCTCCAGCCACTAGCTTTCCTTTCTGGAACCTTACGGGAACCAACCCTGCCTCTCCTGGTGAGTGTGTAGTATTTGTAAAGTCAAAGTTGTGTTATAAATAAAAAACTACCTTTGTTAGAGACATTTAGGATATTCTAAGGTAGATTTTTTTGCCTAGTGGCATAGTCTTAATGATTTATACATTTTAATTTTATTTTTTTAAAAGATTTTATTTATTTGAGAGGGAAAGAGAGAGAGAGAAACAGCATGAGAGGGGAGAGGGTCAGAGGGAGAAGCAGGCTCCCTGCTGAGCAGGGAGCCCAATGTGGGACTCGATCCCAGGACCCCGGGATCATGACCTGAGCCAAAGGCAGTTGCTTAACTAACTGAGCCACCCAGGCACTCTGATTTATACAATTTAGATTAAGTTTTAATAATTAGATGTTAAATATTAGCTGGCTTGAATTTTGGTCATCTCATTTACTTTTTCTTTTATAGATGCTGGGTTTCCCTTTGTTTCTAGGACAGGGAAGACCAATGACTTCACCAAAATCAAGGGATGGAGGGGAAAGTTTCATAGTGCTTCTGCATCTAGGAGTGAAGGTAATCAGCTTTTTAAAAAATTGTAAATGTGGTCTGAAACATGTGGCCCAAGCCTTTTTTTAAAAGTAAGTTTTGGTGGTTTTTCTTCATCTCTTCTTTGCATGCCTTAAAATAAATGGAAAATAATTGTCTTGCCAATGTCTCTTCATTCCCTGTGTTCCATATCCCTAACCATGTCAGGTTTGAATAATCCCTGAACCCTTTTTTAATTGTACTTCCTTTCTGTTACTCCTACAGTTATTTTTTTCATTTTCATTTTTTAGTTTTTGTGGGTGGTGGGGGGACACAGAGGGAGAGGGAGAAAGAATCTTAAGCAGGTTCCATGCCCAGCGCAGAGCCTGATGTGGGGCTCGATCTCACAACCCTGAGATCATGACCTGAGCCGAAATCGAGAGTTGGATGCTTAACTGAGCCACCTGGGCTCCCCACTCCTCTAGTTATCATAAGCATCATTCTCAAGTATTATTTCAGAACTGTATACTTCAGAGTTGTAGAGTGATTCCTGACAGCATTACACTTCCAAGTAAACTTCTAACCCAAATGTTGTGACTGTATGCCTGTTGGTCTCCTTTCTTAGTGCTTTTCCTACTGCACTTATTTGCAGTTTACATTCTAGCCAGATAAATTGACCATGTATCCAAAATAGTTTTTCTCATCTTTGAATCTTTGTACAGTGTTATAATAGTATAATGCTTGTCTGTCTACTACATTTGCTTTTTCACTCTAAAAACTAAATTTTATACTCCTCTCTTTTTTGTGTCTGTGTTTTACATCAGAGTCCAGGTACTACAGTCTTTTAAATAATCTCTTGGTGTTCTGTTGAGGTTTGACTTAAGTATAATTTTTGCTCTTATGTTTTTACTTAAATGTGGTTTCTCTGCTAAGGTCATAAGTTGTCAAAGGTTGTAGACTCCTAATGTTAATTATTACTATTGTTAGCACTTCACAAAAATTAATGTAAATATATGTAATGAGATGGTTTTAGATAATGGGGGATTTTAATGTAATGAATATATGATTCCATCTCTTCACTTGGTTTAATATTATGTATTTTTCCTATGTTCTGAGGAGGGACAATTTAGATGATTCAGTAGCTTATAACTTAATACTCTTGACCTTTTTAAGTGTATTTTTCTAGAGATCTAAAGATCTGCCATATATTTAAGTATCTGCATCTCTTTATTTCTAGGTGGAAATTCAGAAGGTCCACTGAAAAACCGTTCTGCTTTCTGCAGTGATAAGCTAGATGAGTACTTGGAAAATGAAGGCAAGCTGATGGAAACAAGTATGGGTTTCTCTTCTAATGCTCCCACATCTCCTGTGGTATACCAGCTTCCCACCAAGAGTACCAGCTATGTACGAACGCTTGACAGTGTACTAAAGAAACAATCTACCGTTTCCCCTTCTACCTCCTACTCTTTGAAACCTCATTCTGTGCCCCCTGCTTCTCGAAAGGCAAAGTCTCAAAACAAACAGGCAACTTTTGGTGGCCGAACTAAATCATCTTACAAATCCATTTTACCCTACCCTGTTTCACCAAAGCAGAAACATGCTCATATGATTCCAGGAGATAAGGTTGCCAAGAATTCTTCAAGTACCATCTTAGAAAATCAGGTGAATAACTTTGTTGTGCCAACTTTAGATGAAAATACATTTCCAAAGCAAATTAGTTTGCGGCAGGCACACCAGCAGCAGCAGCAACAGCAACAGGGAACTCGCCCTCCAGGCTTGTCTAAATCTCAAGTGAAGCTAATGGACCTGGAAGACTGTGCACTTTGGGAAGGAAAACCAAGGACCTATATCACTGAAGAGCGAGCGGATGTATCCTTAACAACGCTGCTTACTGCTCAAGTAAGTATCTCTTGGTTTTTTTAGAAGTGTATTAGTTCATGGTTGGAAAGAATTAGGTTAGTGAGGGGAAATGGGAATGGGCTTTTTGGCGGAAGGATGGGGCATTGAGTTACTTTCCTGATAGGATAATTAAGGAGATTGTCTTGTCTTCTGTATTCTTTATAACTAGACATCTTAGTGTAGATCCCCTCCTGCCAGTAGAGGGAGACAGTACAGTTGTGCTTTTCCGTAGTCTTTCACCTTGTAAAAAGTCAGCTGGCCATTCTGAAAATCTCTAATTTCATTCTCTAGCATGTGGGCAAGTATGTTTGCTAATCTTGTTAAAACTGTTTTGAAAGTTCTCCTTAAAAGGTACTACATTTCAGAAAAAAAATTTTTTTTTCCCCAGAAAATTTTTAAAAATTACAAACCTGTGGAGAAAAAGCTTTTGTGTTTTATAAAATTTTATATTGAGAATTTTTTACTTATTGATTTACCTATCTTAGCAGCCTCTGGTGCATGTGAAAAGATACAACAGCATGTGCCTAATTTTTTTTTTTTTTTTTTTTGGTCATGAAATTTTTGTGCCTTAACCTTCCATTTTTAAATTATGTGACTAAATTCTAGACCTGAAGATCATGAGATGTTGGGATTAAATACACAGTATGTCCTTTATTATTAATCATCCCTAAAGACTGTTATGTACATATTATCCTATTCCCTTTTTATTAGTTACTGGAAAGCAGGTGTCAGCAAACTATTTTTGTAAAGGGTCAGGCAGTAAATATTTTAGGCTTTGTAGGCCATACACACTCTGTTGCATTTACTCAACATTATGTGTGATTTCTACTGAGAATAAATTCATCACTATTGGTACTCTGGCTCATAGTTAATTTAAATAGTCTCTTGTCTGTGCTATGCTTTAGAAAGGCAGATTGTTCAGAATCCTGGTTATATTTATGTTCCATCCTTTAAATATACTGCTAATCTTGTGCTATTAGTACTGAGTGTTCAGAGTCCAAAAAGGCAGACTAGTATTTGACTTGTAAGTAGTGGGTGGTGTTGGGACATAATTCAGTAGATTTACAAATTTTTATTTTAACTTTAGGCGTCTCTCAAAACTAAACCCATCCACACAATCATAAGGAAACGAGCCCCTCCATGCAACAATGACTTCTGTCGATTGGGTTGCGTGTGTTCCAGTCTAGCTTTGGAGAAGCGCCAGCCTGCTCACTGCCGCCGACCAGACTGCATGTTTGGCTGCACGTGTTTGAAAAGAAAGGTTGTACTTGTTAAAGGAGGCTCCAAAGCTAAGCATTTCCAGAGGAAAGCTGCTCATCGTGATCCAGTATTTTATGATGCTTTGGGAGAGGAGCAAAGAGAAGAAGAAGAGGGAGTCAGGGAGGAGGAAGAACAATTGAAAGAGAAAAAGAGGAGAAAGAAGCTAGAATACAGTGAGTATTAATTGAGAGTTAAAAGTGTATAGTTTTATTTTTTTTAGAACAGTTTGGTTATTTCAAATATTACTGTTATTTATTTTAATCCTTCAATCAGTGGTCTAGTAAGAATTTTGAGAAATTCTTTTTCTTAAACGTTCTTTCTTTGTGGCTTGTGTGCACACACACACACCTTTTTTTAAATGTAATTTTTCTTTTGAAGATGGCTTTTTTGTATTCCTTTTGAATCATTCTCTCATTTGGACTTCCAGAATGCCTTTGAAGCTTCACCTATTTTTCTGTCTCCCTTTTCTTCCCATGTTCTTTGAATATGCAGATGATCAGTATAACGCATCACTCCCTCCCCCCCCAGCTTTTATTGAGGTATAATTGACAAGTACAATTTGCATATGTTTAAAGTGTATAACATGACTATTTGGCATATGTATACATTGTGACATTATCACAGTCAAGTCAGCTAATATATCTCATTATTTTCTAAAAGAAAAAATTTGTAACAAGACCCTCTGGTCCTGGTTTGAGCCATTCACCAGGTGATTGGAGTTTTGGGGACAGGATAAGGGCATAACTGAGTTAAGCATTATGTACTATTTTGAAAAGCTTATTTTTCCTTTTTGATAAAATATTAAGTAGACCCACCAAATTACATATTGTATCATTCTTGATTTTTTTCCTTTCTACTATAGCTTTTTATTTTGTTCACATACGTTGAATATATATTTCCCTTACAACTGAAGATTTTTTTGCTTCTTAGTTTAGGAGACTAATATTCCTTTTTTGGCAATTTATATTTACATTCACTGTTGATTGCCACATACTTTTTCAGTCATAGTAGATGTTTAATATTTCAGTGTATGTTCTTCCAGGATTTTCTGTTAATACACTTGTGTGTATACATACATGTTTACATAGAAATGGAACTTGTGTGTATGTGGTATCATAACCTTTAGAAGTTTGGTATCATAAAGTCATGTTTTGTTTTCCATATCAACAAGTATAGATCTATATTATAATTTTAGTTTTAATGGCTTCATATTATTACAGTCCTTTTGGTCAGACATTTAGCCTTTTTATATTTTCTTTATTATAAACAGTACAGTGATGAACATCCATGTTCATGATAGGCTATTAAAAGTGGAATTGCTGTGGCAGTGAGAGCACTTTGAAGGTTTATAGATGTTTCTAGGGTTGTACCAAGGTACATATTTACCAGTAGTTGGATAGTGCTGGATTTTCTATACTCTTAACACTGAATAGTTCAACTGATAGGCAGAAATTGATATTTTGTTTTAAAATTTATATTTCTTCAAGTAGTGGGTAGATTGTCCATTTGTCATAAACTTTCTTCTGTAAATTTGACTTTTTGAATTCTTTGCATGTGTTTTTCCCTACATTTCTTTTAAGATTTCATTTATTTATTTGACAGAGAGAGAGCACAGGCAGGGGGAGTGGCAGGCAGAGGGAGGGGGAGAAGCAGGCTCCCTGCTGAGCAGGGAGCCTGATGTGGGGCTTGATCCCAGGACCCTAAGATCATGACCTGAGCCAAAGGCAGCCGCTTAATTGGCTGAGCCACCCAGGCGCCCCTTTCCCTACATTTCCAAGAGCTTCATTTTTCACAGGTTATAATTTTGTAATTTATATTTCAGTTTTGTTAATAGTTCTTCCCTATTCTCTCATTTGCTCTGAAAAAGGAAAAAGCAGGGATGGTTAAGTCTAGTGGTCTTTTTAAAAAAATTTTATGTTTTCTGTCTTTGGAGTCTTGCTTAGAATGTCTTTATCTGCAAGATTTTAAAAAATACTAATTAGATTAATAAATGGGCTTAAAATAAATAATATGATCTGGAATTTATTTGGTGTGAAATTTGTAGTAGGGAATCTTTTCTTTCTAATATGGCTAGGCAGTTTTTTTTTTTTTTTTTTTTAAGATTTATTTATTTGCGAGAGAGAATGAGAGAGAGCACATGAGAGAGGGGAGGGTCAGAGGGAGAAGCAGACTCCCTGCCGAGCAGGGAGCCCGATGCGGGACTCGATCCAGGGACTCCAGGATCATGACCTGAGCTGAAGGCAGTCGCTTAACCAACTGAGCCACCCAGGCGCCCATGGCTAGGCAGTTTTACCATGACTTACTGCGAAGAAATACTTTACCTACTGGCTTAAAATGTCACCTGTCATTTAGTAAATTGAAAAATATTTATGTCTGTGCCTGTTTCTGGTTTCTGCTATTTTGTGATCAGTGCCAGGCTATTCTAATTGCTATTTCAGTGTTTAAATAAGATACTGCCTCCATATACCTAAACAATCTTTATATAAATAAGATTTAAAAGGTTTAAAATGAAATAAAAGAGGGAATTATTAGTTTAGTTCTATGTATCTCCTGAGTTTTTTCCCATTTTGCACTTTAAAGCAATACTTTTCCATTTCAAAGTAACAAGAATAAGTTATAGAAGCCATGTAAGTATGAAAAGTATGTATCTGTTAGGCTTTATTAATTTGCTTTTTTGCTTAAGTGTATTTACCCTGTGTCTTATTCTTGACCTGAATTAACTCCAAAAGCTAGCCAATTATCAAAGTAGTTTCTGTTTTTCTCACTGATAAAAAACATGTCTTACTGTGCTCTAGGAGCCATCAGTTTTCTTGTACTGTTAGGGAAGATGAGGAAAGGAAGGAAGATACTTTTGTTATGACTGCTATGGAAAAGGAACAGAAATAGGGAAGAATTCTTGGAGGCAAAAATGTTGCTGAAACCAAAACCAAACAAAAATAGACATAAAAACTGGAAGAAGATGAAATCTTTTAGGCTGTTTTGAAAAAAGGTAAGTGATGAGAAAAAAATTGATTTAGAGAAGTTGTAGAGGTAAGAAAATGAAAGAGGAAATACTCAAATGATGGAAAAAGTATCTCCAAAGGACATGAAATTTCAGTTTTAAAGGGTCCCCTGAATAGCAGGCAATAACAACTAAGAAGATTCTATCTAGACACATGTTTCTGACATTTGTAGATTAAGAATAAAGAAGATACTCTGATCTCTTTTAAAGAGAAACCACTTTGTTTAGGAAGGATTTAAAATCAATTTGATGTCAAAGAGATCATCATCATCAGTAATTAACACTGATTTAAAAAATTAGGGGCACTTGGGTGGCTCAGTTGGTTAAGCGACTGCCTTCGGCTCGGGTCATGATCCTGGAGTCCCGGGATCGAGTCCCGCGTCGGGCTCCCCGCTCGGCGGGGAGTCTGCTTCTCCCTCTGACCCTCCCCCTCTCATGCTCTCTGTCTCCCATTCTCTCTCTCAGATAAATAAATAAAACCTTAAAAAAAAAAAAGATTAAAAAAAAATTAATTTTTAAGTGTACTCTTGATTAAGAGTACTCTTTAATCCCATCCCCTATTTCCTTTCCCCCAAACTTCCCCTCTGATAACCATCTGTTTGTTCTCTATAGTTAAGTTGGCTTGTCTTTTTTGTTTTCTTTTGCTCATTTGTTTCTTAAATTCCACATGTGAGTGAGATCATATGGTATTTGTCTTCCTCTGAATGACTGGTTTCACTTAGCAATATATTGTCTAGCTCCATCCATGTCGTTGGAAATGGCAAGATTTCATTTTTTCTTATGGCTGAATAATACTCCATTGTATATATATACTACCTCTTCTTTATCCATTCATCAGTCAGTGGACACTTGGGCTGTTTTCATAATTTGGCTATTGTAAATAATGCTGCCATTAACATAGGGGTGCATGGATCCCTTTGATTTAGTGTTTCTGTAGTTTTTGGGTAAATATCCAGTAGTGTGATTCCTGGATCATAGGGTAGTTCTATTTTTAACTTTTTGAGGAACCTCCATACTGTTTTCCAGAGTGGCCGCACCAGTTTACATTCCCACCAACAGTGCAAGAGGGTTCCTTTCTTCCCCCACATTGTCTTCAACGCTTGTTGTTTCTTGTGTTTTTGATTTTAGCCATTCTGATGAGTGTGAGGTGATATTTCATTATAGTTTTGATTTGCATTTCCCTGATGATGAGTGATGTTGTGCATCTTTTCATGGTCTGTTGGTTATCCCTCTTTATGCAGAGCACTCTGTGAGGGTTATACCATTTAAATCTTAAAACCTGTTATAAAAGGGCTTCTCCATTTTACAAATGCACTAATTGTTTGCTTAGAGAGTTTATGTAACTTGTTCCCCAAGGTCAACTTGGTTTTAAGGGAGTGGTAGAGATTTGAACCCAAGTTTTTCTGACTTGAAAGTCTTCATGTTTTTTTTTCTATTGTATAAAATATGATTTTTGATATTTGGCCTTCACCTGATCATCTCTTTACCCTTTTGTATGTAAAAAAAAAAAAATACTGCTGCTAATGTAAAGGCACTGTGCTTAGCTACCATGGGTGGTACCAAGAGAAAGGATAAAACATGACATTTCTGCTTTCTTAAGCCCACTTAGAGTTTTGTTGGAGACGTGTCTCTATCTACAAGTTAACTATGTAAAGGGAAGAAAAAAAAATTGATACCTGATTAGGAAAAAAGGAGAACACACAAATTACCAATATCAGGAATGAAAATTTACATTACTACAGACATCCAAAGGTTAATAGAGAACAGTTTAATGCCAATAAATTAGACAGATGAAATGGACAAAAACTTTGTTAGACACAAAGCTACCAAACTCACTCAAGAAGAAATAAGTACCTGCTTACCCCTATACAAATGAACTTGTAGTGAAATACTCCACAGTAAGGACTCTAGGTCCAGATGCCTTCACTGGTGAATTTGCAAACATTTAAGGAAGAAATAATGCCCATTTTATGTAAATGCCTCCATAAAATGATCTTATTCTATGAGACCAACATAATACTGGTTTGATACTCAAGCCAGAAAAAGACATTACAAGAAAATGGTAGAGTACTATCTCTCATGAACATATGTACAGATTATAAATACAATTTTAACATAACAAATCCAGGAATATATTTAAAGAATAAATACATCATGACCAAGTGGCATTTACCCCAGTGGTGCATGGTTGATTTAACATTTGGAAATAATCAGAGCGTTGTTCACCATTATCATAATAGACTTAAAAAAGAAAAAGGCCATATTATCATTTCTTTTTTAAAGATTTTATTTATTAGAGCACATGTGGGGGGAGGAGCAGAGGGAGAGGGAAAAGCAGACTCCCCACTGAGCAGGAAGCTTGATGTGGGGCTCAATCATGGGGCTCTGGGAACTTGACCTGAGTGGAAGGCAGACACTTAACCAACTGAGCCACCCAGGTGCTTCCATATTATCATTTCAATAGATATTTTAAAAAATGGACAAAATCCATTTCTGGTAAACATTCTTAAGCATAACAGAAGGAAACTTTCTCAATCTGATAAAGAGCATCTATGGAAAACTCTACAAACAACAATTAATTGTGAAAGACTGCTTTCCCCCCAGTGATTAGGAATGAGGACAATGTCCTCTTTTGCCATGTCTATTTAAAATTGTATTGGGGGTCCTAGCTAGTGCAGTAAGGCATGAAAAAGAAAATGCATCCAGATTGGAAAAAGAAGTAAATTGGTTTTATTCATACACTGGAAAATCCTAAGGAATCTACAAAAATACTACTAGAACTATGTTAGTTTAGCGAACTTACAGCATACAATAATATCAGTAGACAATATATTTGTATATATGCCAATAAAAACTGGAAATTGAGATAAAAAGTACCATTTAAAATAGCATCCAAATAAACCAGACACTTAAGAATAAATCTGACAAAAGTTGCCTAAGACCTTTTTTTTTTTTTTAAGATTTTATTTATTTATTTGAGAGAGAAAGAATGAGACAGAGAGAGAGCATGAGAGGGGGGAGGGTCAGAGGGAGAAGCAGACTCCCTGCTGAGCAGGGAGCCCGATGCGGGACTCGATCCCGGGACTCCAGGATCATGACCTGAGCTGAAGGCAGTCGCTTAACCAACTGAGCCACCCAGGCATCCTGCCTAAGACCTCTTTATTAAAAACTACAAAACATTGTTGAGAGCACTTTTTAAAAACTAAATAAATGGAGAGGTAGACTGTTTTTGTACATCTGAGGACTCTCTTGGTAAGATACAATTCTCCACAAATTGATTTATAAATAAATAAATGCTCTTCATGGGGCACCTGGTTGTTCATTCGGTTAAGCATTTGCCTTCGGTTCAGGTCATGATCCGGGAGTCCTGGGATCGAGCCCTGCATCGGGCTTCCTGCTCAGCTTCTCTGCCCCTCACCCCACTCTCATGCTCTTTCTCACTCTCTCTCAAATAAATAAATAAAATATTTTTTTTAAAAAATGCTCTTCTGATGAAAATCCCAGCAGGGTTTTTTGGTAGAAATTTTCAAGTTGTTCGTATAATTTGTATGGAAAAGCAAAGAACTGAGAATGGCTTGGCTATTTGCCAGTTTCAATAAAGAACATAGTTGGTAGACTTACACTACCAGATTTTAAGACTTACTGTAAAGCTGAAGTATTTGGGATAAAGACTTAGAGATCAGTGAGACAGAATAGCGAATTCAGAAGTTGATACACAAAAGTACAAAACCAATGAATGCAATGAATTTTTGGCACAATGCCAAGTCAGTTTAATGAGGAAATGATGATTTTCTCAACAAATGGATCTGGAGCAATTTGATAGCTAGAAATCACCCTCTCCTGCCTCCAAAAATAAAATGAGAACCTCAGTCATGACTTTACATTATATATAAAAATTATTTCAAGATTTAAGAGTTCATGTCTTAGATTAAATGTAAATACTTTAAAGTATACAATGTATAGAAGAAAATAAAGGAAAAAAATCCTTTGTGACCTGTGGCTCATAAAGATTTTTAAAATAGGACACCAAAACCATGATCATAAATGTCAGAAAATATAATGAAATTGAATTTCTCAATTAAAAACTTGCTTTCCAGAAGACCTGTTAAAATTAAAAGACAGGCCATAAACTAAGAGAAATACTGTAAAAAACATCTAGCCAACATAGGACTTGTATCTGTAATGAAGAGCCTTTTTTTTTTTTTTTAAAGATTTTATTTATTAATTTGAGAGAGAGCATGAGCTGGGGGAGGGGCAGAGTGAGAGGGAGAAGCAGACTCTGCTGAGCAGGGAACTCGACTCAGGGCTGGAACCCAGAACCCCAAGATCATGACCGGAGCTGAAGTCAGATGCCCAACTGACTGTGCCACCCAGGTGGCCCTGTCTGTAATAAAGAATTCTTAAAATTCACAAAATACTACAAACTCAAAAGGCAGTCAAAATAATTAAAGAAATGAACAGAAAAATGAAAAGACCTTAATAGGTATACAAACAGAAGATGAAGCACATGAAAAGGTATCAGTAGTCATTAAAAAATGCTTATTAAAGTCACAAGGAGGCTCTCTGCTCCTCCCTGATCAACAGATAGCCTCATCTTCTGGTGCAGTGCCAGCCTTGTCCCCAAGACATGATGGTGAAGGTTGGAGTAAACAGACTTTGGGGGGCCTCCTCAGAGGATGATATTGTCTCCTGCAGCTTTAACACTGACACCCACTCTTCCACCTTTGTTCATTTCCTGGTATGAGAATGAATTTGGCTACAGTAACCAGCTGGTGGACCTTATGGTCTGCATGGCCTCCAAGGAGTAAGAGCCCCCTGTACTAACAGCCCCAACAAGAGCAAGAAAAGAGAGGTGGAGAATCCTTGCCCCAACTCCTCCCCCAGCACACTGAGAATGTCTCGACCTCTACACAATTTCATATCCCAGATTCCCTGGAGAAGGGGAGCCCTGCCTTGTTATGTACTATCAATAAAGTACACTGTACCCAGCTAAAAAAAACCCACAAGGAGATACTACCGTATATCTTTAACTGGCTAAAATTAAGAAGACTGACCATACCAAATGCTGATGAGAATATAGAGCATATGAACTCTCTGCATAGCTGGTAGGAATGTAAAATGGTATAGTCACTTTAGAAAACAGTTTGGTGGTTTCTTAAAATGTTAAAAAAATAGGTCCCGCCATAAAACACAGTCATTTCACTTGTTTGCATTTATTCAACAGAAATGAAAGTGTATGTCACATAAAATCTTGTATGTGGGTACTCAAAACAGCTTTATTTGTAATAGCAGGAAAATTGCAAACAACCTAGGTGTCCATCAACAGGTGCATGGATAAAGACATTTGGTATAGATACAAACAGTGGAATACTACTCAGCAATAAGATGAAACAAACTATTGATACACTCAGCAACAAGGATCAGTCTCAGAATAATTATGCTGAATGAAGCAGTTGGCTTCAGCCTTCCCCCCAAGTTAACATTTCTATTCTATCTATGTAAAAAACAACAACAACAACAACAAACCAATATAGATCAGTGGTTGCCTAGACAGGGTTGGGATGGATGTTGGAGGCAGAGGGAAAAATGGAGGGATTATAAAGAGGTTATATAATTACAATTACAAGGAAATCTTGGAGTTGATGGTTACCTTCACTGTCTTAATTGTGATGGTTTCACAGGGGTATATGTATGTCAGAGTTCGTCAAGTTGTATGTGTGGTATTATATGTTATAGATCAATAAGGCTGTAAAAGAAAAAAGGGAAAAACAGGTTGCTGCCTGTTTAATACTGAAAAAACAGGAAATTTATTGTAAAATCTAGGTTAAATTTTTATTTATCTTTATACAGGGAAACAATGTTACTTAAAATGATAATAGAACTTTATTTTTATTTATTTATTTTTAAAAGATTTTATTTATTTATTTGAGAGAGAGAGAGAATGAGAGAGAGCACATGAGAGGGGGGAGGGTCAGAGGGAGAAGCCGACTCCCTGCTGAGCAGGGAGCCCGATGCGGGACTCGATCCAGGGACTCCAGGATCATGACCTGAGCCAAAAGCAGTCACTTAACCAACTGAGCCACCCAGGCGCCCAATAATAGAGAACATTTTTAACAAGATTAAAAGAGAGAAATTTTATGATAACAGCAAATGCTGTAAAGTTGATGAAAATTCAACATCCATTCTTTAAAAAAACCTTTTTTTATTGTGTTAGAATACACACAACATAAATTTTACTATCTTAACCATTTTTAAGTACACATTCAATGGTATTAAGTACGTTCACACTGTTATGTAATAACCATTATCACCATAACTTTCCTTATGTTATGAAGCTGAAACTGAATCCATTAAAACAATAAGTCTTTTCCCTCTTCCCCCAGCCTCTGGCGATCACATTTTATTTTGTCTTTATGATTTTGACTACTCTAAATACTTATATAAGTGGAATCATTCAACATTTGTCTTTTTGTGACTGCTTCCTCTCAATACTACATCCTCAGGGTTCATTGATGCTACAGCTTATTGTAGAATTTCCTTCCTTTTTAAAGGCTGAGTAATATTCCATTGATGTCTGTACCACATTTTGATTATCCATTCATCCATTGATGATGGACACTGTGGTTGGTTCCTCGTTTTAGCAATTGTGAATAATGCTGCTGTGTATAGATATCTTTTTAAGACCCTGCTTTCAGTTTTTTGGGCATATATCCAGAAGTGGAATTTTTGGATCGTACTGTAATTCTATTTTTAATTTTTTGAGGAATGGTCCTGTTTCCTATAGCATCTATACTGTTTGATATTCCCACTAACAGTGCCCAAGGGTTCTGATTTTTCTACATCCTCACCAGCACTTTTTTTTTTTTTTGATAGTATCCATCCTAATGGGTGTGAGGTGGTATCTCATTGTAGTTTTCATTGCAATTCCCTAATGATTAGTGGTGTTGAGCATCTTTTCATGTGCTTATTGGCCATTTGTCTGTTTGCTTTGAAGAAATGCCTATTCACGTTTTCTCCTCATTGTTGAATTGGGTTGTTTGTGGGTTTTTTTGTTGTTGAGTTTGAATTCTCCCTGTATTCTGTGTATTATCCCTTATCAAAATGTGTTTTCCAAAAAATTCTCTCATTCTGTGGGTTGCCTTTTTACTTTTGGTTACTGTCTTTTGATACAAAAAGTTAAAAAATCTTCATGAATCTTTGTCTTTTTTTCTTTTGTTACCTGTGCCTTTAATGTTGTATCCAAGAAATGATTGCCAAATCCAGTGTCATGAAGCTTTTGTTCTGTTTTTTATTCTAAGAGTTTTATTGATTTAGGTCTTACATTTAGGTCCTTGATCCATTTTGAGTTAATTTTTTGTATGTGGTGTTATGTAAGGGTCCATCTTCACTCTTCTGCATGTGGATACCTAGTGTTCCCAGTATCATTTGTTGAAAAGACTGTCCTATCCCCACTGAATGGTCTTGGCACCCTTGTTCAAAAACTAATTGACCATATATGCAAGGGTTTATTTTTGGGCTGTCCGTTGTATTCCATTGGTCTATTTTTATGGTAGCTTTGTAGTAAGTTTTGAAATCAGGAAGTATGAGTACTCCAGTTTTGTTATTTTTCAAGATTTTTTTTTTTTGGCTATTCATATGAATTGAGATTCCATATGAATTTTAGAGTGGATTTTTCTATTTGTGCAAAAAATGTCATTGGGATTTTGATGGGGATTGCATTGAATCTGCAGATTGCTTTGGGTAATATTGATATCGTAGTAACGTTAAATCTTGCAATCCATGGGCATGGGATGTGCTTCTGTTTCTGTTGTGTTTAATTTGTTTCAGAAATGTTTTGTAGTTGTATAAGTCTGTACTTCCTTGATTAAGTTAATCTCTAAGTATTTTGTTCTTTTTGATGTTACTGTGAATGGAATTGTTTCTGTAATTTCCTTCTCAGATTGTTTATTGTTCGTGTATAGAAATGCAACAGATTTTTGTTGACATTGTATCTTGCTACATTGCTGAATTCATTTATTTTCACTGTGTGTGTGTGTGTGTGTGTGAGAGAGAGAGAGAGAGAGATCTTCAGCATTTTTTTTGTTTTTAATTATTTGAGAGCGAGAGAGCGTGTGCACGAGTGCACGCATGGGGGAGGAGGGGAGCAGAAGGAGAGCTGGACATGGAGCTCTGTCCCAGGACCCTGAGCCCTGAGATCATGACCTGAGCTGAAGGCAGATGCTTAACCAATGGAGCCACCCAAGCGCCTCTAGTGTTTTATACATATGAAATTATACTACCTTGGGGGCACCTGGGTGGCTCAGTCGTTAAGTGTCTGCATTTGGCTCAGGTCATGATCTCAGGGTCCTGGGATCGAGCCCTGCATCGGGCTCCCTGCTCCACGGAAAGCCTGCTTCTCCCTCTCCCACTCCCTCTGCTTGTGTTCCCTCTCTCGCTGTGTCTCTTACCTGTCAAATAAATAAATAAAATCTTAAAAAAAAATTTATACTACCTTGAAACATAATTTTATTTGTTCCTTTCAATTTTGATGCCTCTTGTTTCTTGTTTTCCTTTCCACATTCTCTGAGTCAAACTTAAAAGTGCTGAATAGAAGTGGTGCATGTGGGCATCTTTGCCTTATTCCTAATCTTAAAGGAAAAGATTTCAGCCTTTCACCATTGAGTGTGATGTTTGCTGTGGCTTTTTCATATGTGGCTTTTAGTATGTTGAGGTAATTTCCTATTTTCTTATTTTGTTGAGTGTTTTTTTTTTATCATAAAAGGGTGTTGAATTTTGTCAAATGCTTTTTCTATATCAATTGAGATGATCATGTGGGGTTTTTTTTTTTTTAACCCTCATTCTGTTTATGTGACATATTACGTTGATAAATTTTTATTTGTTGAACCTTCCTTGCATTCCAAAAGTAAATCTCATTTGATAATGTTGTATAATCCTTTTAATATACTGCTGAATCCTGTTTGCTAGGTATTTTGTTGAGGAATTTTGCAACAGTATTCATAAAGGATATTGGTAGGTAGTTTTTTGTTAAATGTCTTTGGCTTTGGGTGCCTGGGTGGCTCAGTTGGTTAAGCAACTGCCTTCGGCTCAGGTCATGATCCTGGAGTCCTGGGATCAAGTCCCGCATCGGGCTCCCTGCTTGGCAGGGAGTCTGCTTCTCCCTCTGACCCTCCCCCCTCTCATGCTCTCTCTATCTCATTCTCTCTCTCAAATAAATAAATAAAATCTTTTAAAAAATTAAAAAAAAATGTCTTTGGCTTTGGTATTATAGTAATGCTGGCCTCATAGACTGAGCTGGGAAATGTACCCTTTTCAGTTTTTTGGGTAAGTTTAACAGTGATTGAGATATTAGTCCTTTAAATGTTTAGTAGAATTTACCAGGGAAGCTCTCCGGTCCAGGGCTTTGTTGGTAGGTTTTGGATTAGTGATTCAGTCTCCTTACTAGTTTTAGGTCTATTCTGATTGGCTGTTTCCCTGGGTAGATTTTGTATTACTAAGAATTTGTTCATTTCATTTAGGTTGTCCAATTTGTTGGTTTACAATTGTTTGTTTATAGTACTCTCTTCTAATCTTTTTTATTTCTGTAGAATTAGTAGGTTTCATTTTGGATTTTAGTAGTCTGAGTCTTCTTTCTTTTTTTTACTAGTTTGTTGATCTCTTTGAAGAAGCAACTTTTGGTTTCATTGATTGTCATTATTTTTCTGTTATGTATTTCATTTATCTCTGTTATAGTCTTTATTGTTCTCTTTTTAGCTTTGTTCCTTTTTTCTAGTTCTTTAAATTGTTAAGATAGGTTGTTGACTTGGGAGGTCTTTCATGTTTTTTAATGTAAGCATTTAGAGCTATCAAATTTTTCTTTTTTTTTTTTTTTAAAAGATTTTATTTATTTATTTGAGACAGAGAGAATGAGAGACAGAGAGCATGAGAGGGAGGAGGGTCAGAGGGAGAAGCAGACTCCCTGCCGAGCAGAGAGCCCGATGCAGGACTCGATCCCGATGCAGGACTCGATCCCGGGACTCCAGTCTCATGACCTGAGCCGAAGGCAGTCACTTAACCAACTGAGCCACCCAGGCGCCCGCTATCAAATTTTTCTTATAGACCCACTTTTGTTGTGTCTGTATTTTTGGTAGTTGTATTTTTGTTTTCCTTTGTCTCTAAGTATCTTCTAATTTCCCTTGTGTTTTCTTCTTTAATCCATTGATTATTTAAAAGTATGTTAATTTCCACAGTTTTGTGATTTTTCCAGTGTTCCTTTTGTTACCCATTTCTGACTTCATCCTCTTATGGTCAGAAAATTTACATGATACCTATCTTTTTAAGTCTATTCAGACTTAATTTGTGGCCTAACATACCATCTATCCCAGATGTCCCATATGCACTTGAGAAGAATGTGTATTCTGTTGTTGGGTAAGGTGTGTTCTGTGTATATGCCTGTTAGATCTAGTTTGTTGATTGTGTCGAGTCCTTTCTTTCCTTATTTATTTTCTGTCTGATTGTTCTATCCATTATTGTGAGTGGGGTTTTGAAGTCTCCAGCTATTACTGCAGAACTGTTTTTTGCCTTTAATTCAAATCATTTTTTGCTTCATATATTTTGATGGGTTGTCATTAGATATATTCATGTTTATAATTGTTACTTATTCTGGATGTATTGAAACTTTTATTAATACATAATGTTCTCTTTTTGTCTCTTGCAACCTTTTTTTAAAGATTTTATTTGAGAGCGTGAGCGTGCACAACGGGGGGGAGAGGCAGAGGGCGTGGGAGAGAATCTCAAGCATATTCCACGCTGAGTGTTGAGCCCAGTGTGGGGCTCGATTTCATGACCCTGAGATCGTGACCCAAGCCGAAACCAAGAGTTGGACACTTAACTGACTGAGCCACCCAGGCACCCCAACTTTTTCTTATTTAGTATTTATTTTGTCTGGTATTAGTGTAGCCACCCCTACTCTCTTTTGGTTATTATTTTCAGGGAGTATCTTTTCCTAGCCTTTCACTTTCAAGTTGTTTGTGTCCTTGGATCTTGGGTCTTGTGTAGACAAGGTATAATTAGATCATGTGTTTTTATCTATTCTTCCAGTCTGTCTATAATGGGAGAATTTAATCCATTTACATTTAAAATAATGACTGATAGGAACTTCTGTCATTGTGCTTTCTTTTTCTTATTCATTGTATATTTGCTATATATGCTTTGAAGCCTTTTTGGCCCTTATTTCCTGCATTATTGTCTTTTGTGTTTAGTAGGTATTTTGTAGTGCATTGCTTAAATTCTTTTCTCATTTTCTTTAATGTGTATTTTATAACTATTTGTGGTTACCATAGGATTACATTTAACATCCTAAATTTATAAGACTCTAATTTAACTTCAATAACATGCAGAAACTCTCCTTTACAACTCCATTCCTACCCCTTTCAGTTGCTCATGACACAGTTTTACAACTTTATACATTGTGTGCTTGAAAAGATAAACAAACTTTAGAAAAAATTATTAATCTCCCAAATTATCTAGAAAACAAAATTTGGAGTTACAAACCAAAGTTAAAGTAATAGTAGCTTTTACACTAATAATGGGTTTTTTTCTTTAAATGTATTAGTCTCTTAAATCCTGTAGGAAACAAAGGACAGCTACAAGTCATTGGTATAATAATACTAACTTTTATAATTGCCCATGTGTTTACCTTTATTGAGATCTTTATTTTTCCATATGGCTTTGAGTTATTGTCTGGTGTCCTTTCATTTCATCTTGCAGAACTCCTTTGAACATTTCCTGCAAGTAGGTTTAATGGTCATGAACTTCATCAGTTTTGAAAGATGTTATTTATTTATTTGACACAGAGAGAGCACAAGCAGGGGGAGAAGCAGACTGGAGAGGGAGAAGCAGACTCCCCGCTGAGCAGGTCTCCATCCCAGGATGCTGGGATCATGACCTGAGCCGAAGGCAGATGCTTAACAACTGAGCCAGCCAGGCGCCCTGAACTTTATCAGTTTTTATTTATCTGAAAATTTACTTTTTTCCTCACTCTGGGGGGCAGTTTTGTCCGACATGTAGGATTCTTGGTTGATAGTATTTTTTTTTCTAGTGCTCTGAATATATTTGCCCACTGTGTGCTGGCTCCCAAAATTTCTGATGAGTAATCTGCTCATATTGTTAAGGATCCCTTTTGTTTTTCTCTTGCTGCTTTCAAGGTTCCCTCTTTGTTTTTCTCTTTCAAGAGTTTGATTATAATGTGTCTCAGTGTGGGTGTTTTTGAGTTCATTTTGGAGTTTGTTGAGCTGTTTGGATGTTTATATTTATGTCTTTCTTTAAATTTGAGAAGTTTTCAGCCATTATTTCTTCAAATAATCACTGTGCTGCCACATTCTCTCTTTTCTTTCTAGATCTCCCATCATGTGTATGTTGGTCCTCTTGATTGTGTGTGGTAGGTCCCTTAGGCACTGTTTGTTTTCTTTAACGTCTTTTATATCTTTAATTCAGATTTCATTATTTTCTCTGTCCTGTCTTCCAAGTTCACTGATTATTTCTTCTGCCTGTTCAAATCTGCCTTTAAATCCCCCTAGTGAATTTTTCATTTTAGTTCTTGTACTTTTCAGTTCCAAGATTGTGTTTTGGTTTCTTTTCAAGTTTTCTCTTTATTGATATTTCCATTTTGTTCATATGTCAGTTTCTTGACTTTCTCCACATCTTTATTTCTTTGGACATATGTTTATAAGACCGTTTTTAAAAGGTCTTTATCTGGTATATCTACCATTAGCTCTTTTTCAGGGATAGTTTTCTGTTGATTCCCCTCCCCCTTTGAATGGGTCATACTTTATTTTTTCTTTGTATGCCTTGTGATGTTTTGTGGAACATTGGACCTTTGAATCTAATAATGTGTAACTCTGGAAATCAGATTTTCCTTCCCTAGAGTTTATATATTTTGTTATTGTTTTTGTTTTGTTTTGTTTTGTTATACATAGTCTCTACTAAGGATCATCTTGATGTATATGTAAGCTTAATGTGTTTTCAGGTCTTCTCTGAGCCTTTTTGTTTTTTTTTTAAAGATTTTATTTATTTATTTGACAGAGAGACACACACAGCGAGAGAGGGAACACAAGCAGGGGGAGTGGGAGAGGGAGAAGCAGGCTTCCTGTGGAACAGGGAGCCTGATGTGGGGCTCGATCGCAGGACTTTGGGATCATGACCTGAGCCTAAGGCAGAAGCTTAACGACTGAGCCATCCAGGCGCCCCTTCTCTGAGCCTTTTTGTTTGCATGCATAGTCAGTTGGTTTTGAATGTTCTCATTTTTAATATCTGGCTCTTGAAAGGGGAAAAAGTAAAAAACTAAAGGGGATAAAGGGTGCTGGCCCTTTAAATGCCTTGGAAGTCACTTAAGACTGATGGGGGGAGGGCTTGCAGTAGTGGGGGGAGGTGCAACAACAATGGCTGCCTACCTCTGTGCGCCTCTGATTAGAAGCAGTCCACTGTCAGAGATCCCTGATGTTTGGAGGACAGAACCCTTTTTGCCTGCCTCCCACAAGCTGCAAGCTACTTCTGGAACACGCACAGAGCTGCCTGCCAAGTGATTAGAAGATGGGGGAATGGGCAGCTGCTACTGTGCTGAAAGCTAGAATAGACCACAGTTAAGGACCATTTACCATGCCAACTCTTATCCTGGAACTTGTAAGCCTTTAACAGGCTCCAGAATTCCAAATTATTCCAGAATAGTTACATCAGGCAGATTCTCCCAGTGCAGTTGTTGTTTATGAATGGGCAGACAGATTTCTTGGTGCTACCTGTTCTTTAATCTTCCTAGAATCCTCTCATCATCCAATCTTGACTGGGAGTGTGGGGGGAAGCAAGTGAAACTGAATATTGTAAAGGTGTCACTTCTCATTTTTATTTGTAATTTCATTGTAGTCCTAGCTTTTTATGTGAAACTTCAAAAGCCAATTCTAAAATTTATTTGAGGGGTCCCTGGGTGGCTTAGTTGGCTGGGTGTCTGCCTTTAGCTCAGGTCATAATCCTGGGGTCCTGGGATCGAGCCCCATGCCTGGGCTCCCTGCTCTGCGGGGAGTCTTCTTCTCCCTCTCCCTCTGCCCCTTCCCCCTGTTTGTGCTCTCTCTCTGTCTCTCAAAATAAATAATATCTTTAAAAAAAACTAAATTTATTTGGAAATGCAAAGGACCTAGAAATAGCCAGGGCAATCTTGAACAGTGACAAGGTGGGAGAATTTGCTGTATTGGATGTGTCAGAACATGTAAAATGACCACATAATAATACAGGGTGATACTGGCTTGGGTATAAAGGAAGTAAGTCAGTAGAATGGATTCAGACATATGTGGACACTTAATTGGCAGAGGAATAATATGGAAAGGATGATCTTTTTAAATTGTGATAGGCTCATTGAATATTCATATGGGAAAGAGTGAGACTTGATTTTATTTACTATACATAGAAATAATTTCTTTGAGATTATAGACCTAATTGTGGAAAGCTGAGCAATACAACTTTCAGAAGATATATATGTATGATCTCATATTAGGAAAATATATTTTTTTTAATGTTCATTTTCAAGATTTGTATTTTTTTTTTTAAATATTTTATTTGTCAGAGGGAGAGATATAGAGCACAAGCAGGGGGAGCAGCAGTCAGAGGGAGAAGCAGGCTCCCCAATGAACAGGGAGCCTGACGCGGGGCTCGATCCCAGGAGCCTGAGATTATGACCTGAGCCGAAGGCAGACGCTTAATCCAGGCACCCCTAGGAAAAGTTTCTTAATCATGATAGAAGAAAACATTCCTTACAAATTAAAATGAGAAATTTAGGTCTTTAAGATATTAAGCCAGTGAAAATGTACACTACAGTGAGAGAAAAGATATTTGCAATATCTGACTAAGAATCTATATCCAAATATGTAGCGAGGTCTATAAATTAATCAGAATCAAACAGTCCCATAAAAAATGGGCAAGACTTTGAGAGGTACTTCATGAAGAGGGATGTTGAACATCTCATTCATGGTCAGAGAAGTACAAAGTAAATCCATAGCAAGATTCTACTGCATGACTGCCAGAATGGTTATAATTAAAATTATATGATAATATCAAATGTTGATAAATGGGAACTCTCATACACTGCTGATGGAAATGTGAATTGGTATAACTACTTGGAAAAATAGTTTGGCAATATTTATTAAATTTGATGATTCACATGCCCTTGATCTAATAGTTTGACTTCAGAGTAATCTGCAGAACTGCATTTTTTTAGGATTATTTAGGGTACCATGATTCACAGTAGCTAAAACCTGAAAACAACCCCAGATATTTTAATAATAGTAGAATGATAAACAATACTATGACTAATCAGAGTAGTACGTCATAGTAAAAATAAATGAATTATTTAGGTATGTGCAACAGCATAGTTGCATTTTACAAATACAGTGTTGAGTGAAAGGAAACTCAGGCAAAATAATATATTTCTGTGGTTACATTTATATAAATTTTAAAATCAGGCAAAATTATGCTGTGATATTTAGGGGTATGTACTTTGGCTTTAAAAAGAAAGTGGAAAGGTAGCTATCATTTAATTGATTTCTTTTGTGGGAAGGAATTGTGATTGATAAAGAGCATGCAGGGGCTCCTGGGTTTAATGGCAGTATTTCATTTCTTGACCTGTGTAGTGTTTATATGGGTATATACTTGTTAATATGTTTTAAGTTATATATACATTGTTTTTGCATCAACTGAATATTACATTTCACAATAGAAAGGCTTAAGAGGCATACAAAAATGGGAGGGAGAGGAATACATAGTATGCTGATTATTAGCATAGCAGTTTTGTGGGACTTCTGTGTCTAACACTATTCATTTCTGGAGCAACTGCTATGAACTGTGCTAAGAGTGACAGGAGGTAAGATATAGACAATTAAAATGAAGTCCATCTCTTAAGAGGTTACTCTCAATTTGACAAAACAGATATGTGGGAACCCTATAAATATGTATTTATTGTAATTTTTAAAAAGATTTTTACTTATTTATTTGAGAGAGAGGGAGAGAGCATGAACATGGTGGGGGGAGGAGGGAGAGGGATAAGTAGACTCCCCGCTGAGCAGGGAGCTCGACCGACCGGGCTCAATCCCAGGACCCTGGGATCATGACCTGAGCTGAAGGCAGATGCTTAACCGACCTGAGCCACCCAGATGCCCCTCTTTATTGTAATTTTAAGTGCCACAATAACAAATGTGCCATAATGTTGTGTCATGAACAAAAGGCTTTTTGAGAACCCAGAAGACATTGATAATGTTAGAGGACCTTGGTCAGATAATATTAGGAAGCGTTTAAAATAGAAATAAGGGGATACTATCCACTTCTTGAAACAGGTTTCTGTTCTTGGCTTCTGTGGATATGCGCTATTCTGGCTCTCTCCTTAAGTAGCTCTTTTTTTTCTGGATTTTTAGGTGAAGGGTAGGAGGATCCCTGGTATATTGTGAAGGGGAGCAGAGAAGTACTGTATCTTTGATCCCTAGCAGTGTAAAGGAATCAAGTGTAAAGCGAGCTAATGAAGTATAAGGAATTGGTTTGTTGTTCTTGCCTTTGTGTGGAGTCTGTCCATTTTTATGGCTTCAGACGTAGGCTCTGCCAATGGCAGTTCTCATCTTTTTTTTTTAAGTTCTTATTTATTTTTTTAAGTAATCTCTTTGCCCAACATGAGGCTTGAAACTCCTTACCCATCGATCAAGAGTTGCATGTTCTTCCAACTGAGCCAGCCAGGTGCCCTGACGGTTTTGATTTTTATTGTGTGCCCTGTTTGATATGTTGCTGGCACATCAGTCTTACATGCCCTAAAGAGAACTGAACTCTACCCTTCCCAACCAGCTCCTTTTATGAAGTCCTCTGTTTACTGGAACACCATTTTTCCATTTATCTATAGTTGAAACTTTAGAGTTGTCTTTGATTTCCTATGAGGAATTAAGATGTCTTAAAATATTTTAAGAGGTTTTCTTCTGTAGTACTGTACTGTATATTTTGTAGCTATTATTTTCAAAAGAAAAAGTTGGAAAGGGACCTTTACTTAGTAGAATCCTTAGCTTTATGGAGGCTTGGAAAAGCCTTAAAGATGATTGAAAGAGATCAAAGTTGTCTATAGTGTTTGTCCTGAAGGCAGCTTTACTTTTGTAGTAGAATTAATATGTGTATGAACTAATTAGCAACACTAGAAAATAAAGTTGTTATCAAATGAGTGGTTGAACCTCTGTTAATACCCACCTCCTTTGTGGGGGCATCCCTGGTTACCCTTTTAAAAATGCAACTCTCCCCCCTCAAAATACATAGTCATACATGCTCACTCACTATACATTACTACTTATTTCCTGTCTCTGCTTTTTTTTTTTTCCCCCCCCATTCCTCATAAGCACTTACTACAATCCAACGTATTATCCTTGTCTGGTTTATTGCCTGTGTCGCCCTCTTCCCCCAACTTAAATGTAAGCTCCATGAAGCCAGGGATTTTTGTCATTCTTGTTCATTATTATATATCTGCAAAGTCTGATCCATAGTAAACATTGAAATATATAAATACTAGGGTGTTAGAAGCCTTTGTGAATTATGTGAGTAAATGAACTAGGTTATAAAAGTTGGACAGTAGATGTTACCTGAATTGGGTTTGCCTCTTGCTGGTTGTCCAGCTAAAAGACATAACCAAACCAAAGAACAGGGAAAGAGTAAAGGTTTTACTTACTCCATACCAGTAAGGAGAATACCGGGACTATTTCCTAAAGCTGTGTCCACACGAACAACAAAATTATGGAAGTTTTGAGCTAAGGGCGCATACATATTCATGAAGGGGCTTGACAAAGGAGAGTTCTGTATAGAACTGGGGCAAAAGTCATCCTGGTTCACAGAATCCAGGTCCTAATTGAAGCCATGAGGGCCGGCCAGCAAGGGTTGACATCATCAGTTCTCTGTTCCAGTTAGTCCACTGTTGGAGTGCTCAAAAGGGTTTGAATCCTGCAAAAATGACTCAAGAATGTGTGATATGTGTTAGGTCAATGTTTACTTTTGAAACAGCACTGGGAAGGAATTTTATCATTGATTTATTGTTGCTGAGAGGGTTAGGCTAATTCCTGGTCTGGTAGAGACTTACTTTTTGCATTCCCTCTGTTCTCTTAAAATCCTTAACTGTGGAGGTTTTTGCCATTTTTTTGGGGGGGTAATTCCAACACCTAGGGAGTTCTGCAAGAAGTGTGCTTGGGCAAGTAGTACAGGTCACAAAATGGCTGGGGGCCTAAAAGGACGTTAAGAAAGCCAAGGCTGGTCTTTTTTTCCCCATGGGGATCCCTAGCCCTATCTGCCTACACAGAGACCGCTAACTAGCAGAATAATTGGGTCAAGTACTTACTAGCTCTGAAAATTTTTTTCCTCCCTATTTTAATCTTTACATATTTATTCAACATTTTGTGGTTATGCTCTGAATGGTACTAGCCTTAGGGACCCTTTAGATAAAGTTGTTTTTTAGTGGAGTCTTAATGTTCAGAGCAAATGCAATTTTGATTCAGCTTTGTTAGGATAATTGAGCTAAATGTTTGAATTAAATGTGAATGCTGCTCAGTCATATTTTATGTGACTGTAGGCAAAGATTTTGGATTTTAGGCTTAGAACCAGCTAAGTCTTCTCTGAGGACTGACCATTAAAATGCAAAATACAGTCTTTGTTTCTCTTTAGCTGTCGTCTTTATGGGAATGGGCACTTTACTTAGAGAATAAAGCCAGCTTCCGCTTAACCTAGATCTTCCATTTATGATAAAATAATACCTATTTTATTTTGTGTAGACCTTCTTGATAGTATGATTTCATCTCTGGTTTCATTGCTTTTCCATTGATAGATTTTTGCTCCTATGCTGAGTTCAGGCTGTCCTTTTTTTTTTTTTTTTTTTAAGATTTTATTTATTTATTTGAGAGAGTGAAAGAGAGCTAGTGCTTGCGCACGAGTGGGGGAAGGGGCAGAGGGAGAGGAATAAGCAGACTCCCTGCTGAGCAGGGAGCCTGGTGTGGAACTCGAACCCAGGACCCTGGGATCATGACCTAGGTGGAAAGCAGACGTTTAACCAACTGAGCCACCCAGGCACCTTAGGCTGTCTTTTGAGTACATTTTGTTGTTAGAGAGCTACGGTAACAGCTGTGTCTCTGGAGCCGGATTGATGGGGTTTGATCCTGGTTCTGCCTCTTATTGTTGGATTTCTGAACCTCAGCATCTGGAAATTGGGAATAATAATGTCTGCAGGGCTATTGTGATAGTTAAATAAGTTAAAACATATTAAGTGTTTCATATAAGTATGTAATGAGGCTCAGTAGATACTTGTTTTATTTGTAAAATAGTGTAGCATAGAATGATTATCTTTTCAGGGTAACAGAGAAGGCCTTTTCTGATCATGCTAAATAGCATCTCCTGTTAACTCTTCCTGCCTTACCCTGCTATATTTTACTATGTGGCACTTAGTATTACTTGATATTAAATGTTAAATTTGTTTTCTCCTATAAACTCTGTGAGGGCAAGAACTTTGTTTTATTCATAGCTGTGTTCCCTCTGGTGCTTAAAACAGTATCTGACTTATAATAGGTATTCAACAAATATTTGTTAATAGATGAATAAATTAAGGTGTATGATGGCAACCAAAGGTTTTTTAGGGGGCATCTGTTAGATTGTTTTAATGAGTTATGAAACTCATTTCCTCATTTCCTGTGAGGAAACACATTTTGTTTTGGCAGTGCTTCTGAACTTCTGTTGCTAAAGTCACTTAAAATCTTATCCTTCTTTTTTATTAAGCTATATGTGAAACAGAGCCTGAGCAGCCTGTTCGACATTACCCATTATGGGTGAAAGTAGAAGGTGAAGTAGATCC
Source organism: Mirounga angustirostris (assembly GCF_029215605.1). Classification (NCBI taxonomy): domain Eukaryota; kingdom Metazoa; phylum Chordata; class Mammalia; order Carnivora; family Phocidae; genus Mirounga; species Mirounga angustirostris. The sequence goes on along the minus strand of NW_026991717.1, from coordinate 61,690,078 downwards.
AGAGCCAGTTTATATCCCAACACCTTCTGTCATTGAGCCTATGAAGCCATTGTTGTTGCCTCAGCCAGAAGTTTTACCTACTACTGTGAAGGGCAAAGTGCTCACTGGAATTAAACCTGCACGGGCATATACTCCCAAACCCAATCCTGTGGTAAGCCCAGGTTTTCATCTTTTGTTGCAAGTTATATAAACCATTTGTAAAGATAATGGATTTCAAGATTTTTGGTTTATATTCTGTGAATCATTTTGCTTTTAAGTAATACGGCTGTAAGCATCAATCTTATTTAATCAGCTTAATTGCTGGCACTTTAGAAATATTATTAAAAGTGGAGTGAATATACTAAGAATTACTGCTATTTTTAAGGATAGCCAAATCTCTCTTCAGGAAGATTATATAAAGTTGTGTTTTTGTTTTTAAACATGACTAGCAAAAGTCTTTTAAAGGTACTCTTCTTCTTCCTGTAGTGTAGAATATTGAGTAATTGAGACTTAATGCATACATATTGTTAGTAGGAGAGCATTAAGAAAAGTTTTAAGAAGTAACTGATCTTTTTAAAGCTGACTTCTTTATATACAGTAACAGTAAAGGATTTAAATAATAGTTGATACATGACTATGAAGATTGATAGGTAAAAGAGCTGATGCTTCTGTTAAGAGTTTAAGCATTTCTCATTATTAGATGCATTTCAGTCTTCAGTCTTTTTGAAGAAAGATGCCTTAGTGCAATGCTATTCAGTGTGGTCTTTGTGCTGATACAGAACTACTTGTTACTAGGTTATGATGAAATAAATATAGAAAATGAGAGTAAATATTTAGAAGCTTTTTACAGATACTTGATAGAATAATTGTATGTGTACTGAATCTAATACTAAAAAACTTGGGCTTGTATTTTACATGTCTTTTGTTTTTCTAAAAATTTATTTTACAAAAGGATCAGTCTATGTTGGACTGGTAATTCAGAAATGTATCCTCATTGCCGATAATTTGAGAAGCACTTCTCTGATGTGATCTGAGATTTCTTGATAAAGAACCAGATCTTTTCTGACTGCCCAAGATTTAGCACATATTAACTGTACTTGTTAAAATTTACATTTAAAAATTTCAAATGTTGTAATAGAAATAAAGATTAAACATTCTTTTCCTTTTGGAGTCTAGGATGTTTTTTCCCCAGTGTATGGAATGTTTTGTTTTATGAAACTTACAGATTCGGGAAGAGGACAAGGATCCAGTCTACTTGTACTTTGAGAGTATGATGACTTGTGCCCGAGTTCGAGTATATGAACGAAAAAAAGAGGAACAGAGACAACCGTCACCATCACCATCCCCATCATTTCAGCAGCAGGGCTCATGTCAGTCTAGTCCTGAGAACTGTAGTGTAAAGGTGATTTACTTATTGCATAATTTGTCTTTCTAACTTCCATTTCCCTGTTGCTGGTATTAGAATTTACATTACTATCAGAATAATTTGGAGTAATTCTTGTGGGGCAGAGAAATCTTACGTGATGTGCATATCAATTTGTTTCTCTGCATACCTGTTCTAGAGAACAGTCCCTTAAGGTTATTTAAAGTACTATTCTTTCTGAAGCTGAAGTAATTTTTAAAAGTTTAAACATTTCTGGTTTTTATTAAATCCTTTATCTGTAATTATTAGGATTTGTGTCTGCATTGGTGAATTTTTAGATTAACTGAAGCTTGTTCTGTTAAACATCAAATATTTTTCCTTCTTTACTAGAATACACTATAAAGTGTGGTGTAAATTTTTTTCTTGGTGACTCAGTTACTGTCAAGGACATTAGAGAGCAAGGCTACTTGTTTTTGCCAAGGCTTATATGATAGTAGTGCAGCTGTGCATGTAGATGTGAAGCTGTTGACACTTGAGTCTTTCTGCTATTTCAGCCTTCTTTGAGAGATTCAATGTTTATGTCCTAGTCTCTATTGGTAATAATTATGTGTTGAAGTATTTGTGTTATTTCCTTCTTTAGGAGCCTGATTCTGAACAGCAGCCCTTGAAACCAATCACCTGTGACCTAGAGGATGATTCTGATAAATCGCAAGGTCTGTTTGAAAATTAAGTCTCAAATCATTTTATAGTAATTAAGGAGGGCACACGCATACACCAAAACATTTTTACCTACCCCTTTTCTAGATTCTGCTAAAAATAGAGACGATAGAGGTCTTTTCCTATTATTCGGTCTGTTTATCACTCCTTAGAAATAAAATTCATTCCTGTTGATATGGCATGTTATTGCAAGAGACACTTAGGATACGGTTAGTGCTTCTCTCTCTTTTTTAAGATTTATTTATTTATTTTTTAAAGACAGTACAAGTTGGGGTAGGGGCGGAGGGAAAGGGAGAGAGAGTCCTCAGGCAGACTCCCAGCTGAGCATGGGGCCCAATGTGGGGCTTGATCCCAGGAACCCTAGATCATGACCTGAGCCGAAATCACAGTTGAACGTTTAACTGACTGAGCCACCCAGGTGTGCGCCCCCCTCCCCTTTATGGCTTAATACACATGAAAAGTGATACTATTTTTATAGCATATTGAGGTTATGTGGGGGAGGCTGCTGGGGTGGAGAGAACCTGTCTGAGAACACAACCACCTTGAAGGCTGAGGGCATCTATATCCTGACATACTTGTCATTAGAACATTGGTTGGGAGACTATGATGTAGAAATCTAGGTGTCCAGTGAAATAGACATCCAGTTAACATGTTGTCATGAATGTAAATACCTGGTGAGCTAAATAATCTTCACATAATGTAGAAATGGAGCAGTCATATCTAGAGTCACAGAAGTAATTCAGAAGTATTTGCAGTAGAAATTAGAAGTAGAAAACACTTTTCAACCACAATATTCTCTCTCTTGTTCTTTAGGATTGATGGGTAGACCCATCATATGTTACAAAGCATCTTGCAAGTGTCTTTGCTTTTCCTGTATGGATAGCAGAACACTAAACTATATCAAATCTTAACCTTGGTTGTAGGTCATGCTTTGTTTGCAAGGTAACACTTACATAATAGTCATGGCTTTTTAGAGCAGTCTTAAGGTGGGACTCTCTTTTTATTAGTGACCCCTGGCAGCAGGATATCCTATTATAGTCTGATTCTCTGGACTATTTCTTTTTCATGGAAAAGTCCCAAATTGTGAGTTGTTAAATTACCACTGAAAGTACATGGGATTCAGACACTGGGCAGGTGCTCAATTTCTGTGCCATTGGCACTTTTCTGAGAACCCAGGGAAAATAAAAATCTTTTATTTTATTATTTTTTTAAATTTATTTATTTGTTGGAGAGAGAGCACAAGCAGAGGGAGTGGTAGGCAGAGGGAGAAGCAGACTCCCCGCTGAGCAGGGAGCCCAATGTGGGACTCAGTCCCAGGACCCTGGGATCATGACCTGAGCCGAAGGCAGATGCTTAACTGACTGAGCCACCTAGGTGTCCCTAAAAATCTTTTAAAGTTCAGTACAAAATGCTGTGATGCAGAAATATCTTTCAATTCCTTATCAGAAAAAAGCTGGAAATCTTCCTGCAATGAAGGGGAATCCTCTACCTCCTATGTGCATCAGAGGTCACCAGGTGGTCCCACCAAACTGATAGAAATCATCTCAGACTGCAACTGGGAGGAGGATCGGAACAAGATTTTGAGCATCTTATCCCAGCACATCAATAGCAACATGCCACAGTCACTTAAGGTGGGCAGCTTCATCATTGAGTTGGCTTCTCAGCGAAAGAGCCGGGGTGAGAAGAACCCTCCTGTTTATTCTTCTCGTGTGAAAATCTCTATGCCATCATGCCAAGACCAAGATGATATGGCTGAGAAATCTGGATCAGAGACTCCTGATGGTCCATTATCCCCTGGGAAAATGGATGATATCTCTCCTGTGCAGACAGATGCCCTGGATTCAGTGAGGGAGAGATTACATGGAGGCAAAGGTCTGCCTTTTTATGCAGGGCTTTCTCCTGCAGGGAAGCTTGTGGCCTATAAACGTAAACCCAGTTCAAGCACATCTGGGCTTATCCAGGTGAGAATTACCTTTAATCTGGATGTAGAACCTTTTTCTACTTAGGTAACATCTTGATTTTTCAGAGCCCTTTGTGGGTGTTATATCATATATCTTCACATTTCCTGGGAACTGGGTGACAAAATCATCTCTTTTTGTAATAGGCCTAGTTTAGATGCTTACCTAGAGTGAATTTTTGACAAATTTACAAACAGAACTGTAGAGCCCTATATTAGTTTGTGATTTTATTTCCAGTCTTCAATTTTATTGCTTGGGCTCTAGTGATAACTTTGACAACTAAACAGGATACTAAGGAGTTCCGTCTAGTTCTTGGGATTATTATTAACAAATAGCTTTCAAAACAAAACAAGGGGAAATTGATTGTAAGAGAGCAGTATATATTTGGAAACTTGGAGAAAATTTTAATTTTGTAAGGTGTTACTCAGATGTATAAAACTTTAAAAAATGGAGCCACAGTTCATTTTTTTTTTCTTTATTTGGTCCATAGTAGGGTTTTTGCTAATATAATCATTGTCATAGTACAAATAAATCCTTCCTGTTTAGTAATTCAAGCAGGTTATATTAGTAAAATTACACTGGCATCTAGAAAATCCTTGGAAGGAGAAGTTTTAAATTAAAATGTAATTAAAAAGGTTTTCTCCTCTTGCTCAGTGATATTAAATGCACTTTTATGTCAGAGTAGCAAATGGGTGGAAGTGTCTGACATTCTTGCTAATAAGGTTACTTCACTTTACTAGTTTGACCACTTCTCTGGGCTGTGGACTGTCCCATTAATAATATGACTGATCTATTTAATTAAAAACTTTTTATTGCAGTTTACTCTTGATGGTGCTATGTAACTGCTTCTGTTCGTATTTCTTAAACTCTTAATAATGAGGAGAATAGTGTTTTCTTCATGTTTCATTTATTGATTGATACTTTGAGAACAGAGACTTAACTGAGCTTATTTCTAGTGAGACTTGACCCCCCCTGAAATACAGGTATAGAAATTTGTGTTCTCCTCTCCTGTCTAGGACTCAGAAAGCCGCCATAAAATATGAATTTGCATAAGCAGTCAGGCCACTGTAATGTAGGCTTTAGGGAAGCTGTTGAATAGTCTTCAGAGCAGGTCCCCAAGGAGAAGATAAGGGTATCTGACCTAGACTTCCAGAGACCCTGAAAACTATAGTAAATTTTCCTTTAGGATGGAAAGATCACATTCTGTATATCAAACTCAAGGCAGAGGTATTCCTGATCTATCTGGGAATAATCATGGTTTCACTTAAGTAGTAAAGTGTAATTTTGTGTCTTTGAGGAGAGGGTGGCTTTCTGTAGCTATTCTCTTTACCAATTTAGAGAGTAGGAGTTTCTCCACCACTTCACCCTCTCCCCCTTTTCAGTGATGGAAAGGAGGAACAGAAAAGAATGTCTTCTCTAGTCACCTAGGAATAGGACTTTGAGAACATGGGTAAGAAAATTAGGGAAGGTTTTGTTTTTCTTTCTTTTTTAAAAAAGCAATTGTGCTGCCCCAGATGGGTAATATGTCAACTCAGGCAGTAGAGAAAAATCTTTACCTCATTTATTGATTACTTTCTTCTGATGGTTCAGTGATTGTTTCTGAAGTTATAATTGAGTTTCTCCATTTATCTTGAGCTCAAGTTTTGTCCAAGAGATGATAGGATCTTCAGAGTTGAGTTTTTGAAAACTAAAAACTGAGGGGACCTTTTGGCTTAGGATATTAAAACAGTGGCCTTTTATAACTTAAAAGTAGACTCACCATATATTTTTCAAATATGAGGGATGCTTGAAAGGACCCTTGAGAGGGCTTCATTATGCCTCCTTGGTCTTGTCAGAGAGATTCTGTGGAACATAGTTATTCATTTTTTGCTGGTGATTGTTAATAGTTTAACCAGAATTGCTTATTAAGTAAAACTGTTGGATGATTCCTTAGATTTGACTGTATCTCTCACAAATCTAGGAGCAGATATGATGGGTTTCTAAGATACTCTGTTTCCAAACTACCAAAATGAAGATGAGATTAGTTCAGAATATCAGATGGCAGCTTTTTTTTTTCCCACCTTCTAATACTCAGACTTTATATCTAATGGAAAAAGTCCGTTTCTTTTTCCCTTTAAATCTGAAAGATAGACTTTTAAAACCTTGTAAAAATGAAACCCCTGTCAAGGGAGATAAGTTAGCAAGAGAATTTTATCTTTACAGAATTTCTCTTTGCCACTTGTTTCAGGTTAATGGTAAGAGTTACCCGCAGGCTAAGTTGCTATTGGGACAGATGGGGGCATTGCATCCAGCCAATAGGCTAGCTGCTTATATCACAGGCAGGTTGCGACCCTCAGTCCTGGACCTCTCAACCCTCAGTACTGTCATCTCCAAGGTAGCATCCAATGCCAAGGTGGCTGCATCCAGGAAACCACGTACCCTGTTGCCTTCAACATCCAATTGCAAAACGGCATCCTCCTCTGGCGCTACAACAAATCGCCCTGGGAAGAATCTGAAGGCATTTGTCCCGGCAAAAAGACCAATTGGTAAGTTGGACTGTATATATGTATTAGGCCTGTGCCTTGGTCCTTGTCCAGGGGATACTGGCCCGGTATGGAGATTGTGAAAAGTAGAGAAATGTAGAATTTGGCATTATTCATACTCTTGATGTCTGTCTTGCCTAACTTTTGTCTGTTTTTGGTAACTCTTCCTGATCACCTATGATAGTAGACAAATTGAACTCTAGTTAATAGTTATTTCCAGACTTTTAGATGGATTTTATTAACATAGAGAAGACTTAGGTTTTTAATTTTGTTTTTAAAAAGAGAAGACTTATTCTTAAATATTTTACGTAATTTAATATTTCTTTTATGGGCACTGGTATTTTTGTAACCCATCAAATGTATGTTCCTTGAACTTAGGAAACCCAAGGAGCTAGCATACCCAAGCGTGTTGAGTTTGTAGTATAGGCTTAGAATAAAAGGCTCTTGTAAAACATAAGTTTGGAAGTGTTGATTTATTCTATTCATCCTGTTCTGTGAATGAAAACCTCATTTGTTTAACATTTTGGTGCTAGAGTCTAATAAATTACCTTCTTGAAAGCATTTGTGTTTTAGTATTTAGAGTGTATATAGTCAGTTTATTGAATTCTTCTTTTTGTTCAAATCTGTTTAGGAATATTAAGTGTAAGTGTCCATTGCTGTATTCTTACTCCTCTGATGGGAAATTGAAATATCTGGCTGAAAGCTGGAGTTATATGAAGATGGAGGACAAGCATTGTATGCCTTAAAAAGACCCCATTTTACCTTTTTAAACAAAGCAGCTTTAACTGGTGATTTTTAAGTCCTATCCTGCCCTCTTTTGAAAAGTGTCTTTATACATTTTAGAAATATGTAAAACTTCACTGTCTCATAACAGGATAGCAGTAATAAAGAGGTGGAGGTGCTGGGACAGGAGGAAGTGGTGAAACAAGTTTTAAAATTAGAGTTAGGGGAGAAAAAATGCTCCTTACTTTCTCTTCATTGTTTTAGATGATGAAGTTGTGTGCTGCTATATTGTCTTTTTAGTGTCCTGGCAATTTGGCTATATTGCACAGTCAAAAGAATCTTGGTAGGAACACCCAATTTTAATCCCTTTCATAGTATTATAAAGGTTTGGTTTGGTTTGAGAGAAGTGTTTGATTTCTATGGGTGGAAATTGGCACATACCATGCAGGTAGGTGGTACCTGTAAGAAATTGACCCAGTGGTGTGCAATAAATGTTGATAAACACAATCACTAAGAGGATAAAATATGAGAACTGAAGATTTTTGACCTGCAAATTTTTATTTGCAGCGGCTCGACCCTCTCCTGGTGGTGTGTTCACACAGTTTGTGATGAGTAAAGTTGGAGCCCTGCAGCAGAAGATACCTGGAGTTAGCACACCCCAACCCCTAACAGGGCCACAGAAGTTCAGTATCAGACCTTCTCCAGTAATGGTCGTCACACCTGTGGTTTCTTCTGAGCCAGTTCAGGTGTGCAGCCCTGTGACTGCTGCTGTCACTACTACCACCCCTCAAGTGTTTTTAGAGAATGTTACTGCTGTGACACCTATGACTGCTATTTCTGACGTGGGAACTAAAGAAACTACTTACTCTTCTGGTGCCACCACTGCAGGGGTTGTTGAGGTTTCTGAAACTAATACCAGCACCCCTGTAACACCTTCCCAGTCTACAGCCACTGTGAACCTTATCAAAACGACTGGGATAACTACCCCTGTGGCTTCAGTTGCTTTTCCTAAGTCTTTGGTAGCATCTCCTCCAACTATAACTCTTCCTGTTGCTTCCACTGCCTCCACCTCCATAGTCGTGGTGACCACAGCTGCATCTTCCTCCATGGTGACCACACCAACTTCATCTCTGGGCTCTGTTCCCATTATACTCTCGGGAATTGATGGGAGTCCACCAGTGAGCCAGAGACCAGGTAAGGCTTAGATGTTACTAGCTGGTTTACCTACTGTACAGCTGTTTTTATAAAACTTACGGTTTTGATAGGATTACAGATATATCAGGGTAACAGTGTAGGTGTTTCTGCTGTAACATGATACATGGATCTGCAGAACTGAACACTAGAAATAATAGACCTCATGGCTAATATCGGTTAGGATAAATCACTGAAAATCTCTGCAACTTTGTAACCAGAGCACTGATAAAAACCATAATTGGTACTTTGGAAATAAATTGAACAGCCTTGACAGATGGTTTAGTGTGGGGCTGGAGATTTTCTGAGGAGATTAAAAATACTCAAACATTATAATGGAAATATTGAATCTGAAATAATGCATGTGGGAGTGGAGTTCTGAGCCAGTAGAGTGGCCATCAAGATGGGCACAGGACAAAGTGCACTACTGTGTGCTGAGATCGAGGGTTGCATATCTCTGAGGAGATAACCCAAATGTAGGTGTTCCCTTTTGGCGGGGGTGGGGGCTGTGTGTGCTTCTTTTTTTTTTTTTAAGATTTCATTTATTCATCTGCCAGAGAGAGAGCCCGTGCGCACGTGTGCGTGCACACATGCGGGGGGAGCGGCAGGCAGAGGGAGAAGCAGGCTTCCCACTGAGCAGGAAGCCTGATGTGGGGCTCCATCCCAGGACCTGAGAATATGGGATTATGACCTGAGCCGAAGGCAGACACTTAACTGACTGAGCCACCCAGGCATCCCTGTGTGTGCTTCTTTTTAATTAAAAAGAGAGCAGAGGGCTTCTGCCATGCTACAGCCAGGCTAAGGGCTTTTATATCCTGTTATATTTTAATTGAGATTTTCTAAACGATATGGATTCCAGCCTTTTTTAATTCTGTCGTGAAACTATGAAGTAGTTTAGCTTTTTGTAGTTCATGGTTTCTCAGATTCCAGTCACTTGGAATATACATTGAGGTATTTGCTCTGATTCTCATTTGTACTATTATTGACTTAATATTTTTATTTAAATCAACTCCTTTGTTTGCTTAAATGTATTTTTAAAAGCAAAAACCAACATTACTTGCCATAACAGAGGTTCGTACACTGGAAAGAATAATAACAAGAAATATATTCTAGCTAGCTACCATATGTTAACATGTGGCTTGCAACTCTCTTAATGAAGAAACCAAGAAAATGCTGATGTAATATCAAAGACTGGTATTTTCTTTTGTATATAATCAGAAGATTGAAAAAGAAATTACTTTCTGACAATGTGATATGGTGATTCTCTATATCCATATACCATCTAAAAATATCTTCTGTAATACTACTTGAGGAAATAATGTTAACAGATTTTCTTAACTGCTCTATTTTATTTTTTTTTAAAGATTTTATTCATTTATCTGAGAGAGAGAGACACAGTTAGAGAGGGAACACAAGCAGGGGGAGAGGGAGAAGCAGGCTTCCCACCGAGCAGGGAGCCTGACGCGGGGCTCGATCCCAGGACCCCGGGATCATGACCTGAGGAGATGGCAGATGCTTAACAACTGAGCCACCCAGGCACCCCTTAACTGCTCTATTTTAAATGGAGCTAACTCTGATAACTTTTTTTTAAAAATATTTTTATTTATTTATTTGAGAGAGAGAATGAGAGAGAGAGAGCATGAGAGGGGGGAGGGTCAGAGGGAGAAGCAGACTCCCTGCCGAGCAGGGAGCCTGATGTGGGACTCGATCCCGGGACTCCAGGATCATGACCCGAGCCAAAGGCAGTTGCTTAACCAACTGAGCCACCCAGGCGTCCCTAACTCTGATAACTTCTAAGTGTGTGTAATTTTGTTCTAGGTTCATAAAGAGGATCCCAACTCTGGCACTTAGACATCTGTGACTTTCTCGTTTAACTTCCCTTCTTTTTCTTTTCCCTTCTTGCCCTCACCTGTATGTGAATAAATAATCACATATTTAGTGTGTGTATTAAAAGCTGCTTTCATTCTCTGGATTAGAGTGCTTTGGGTTTGAATCACTCCCTAAAATGTTCTTTGAATAGAAATGTTCAGGAAATTAAGAATGCTTTAATGTGTTTCTTAAATTACGTAAGATGTTTTTTATTTAAATTGCACATTTTTACCCCCCTGGAACAGTTGGGTTTTTGCATTTTATTTCATTTCCAAGAGTAGTTCTGGATCTTATATATAATTTGTCATGTAAATGTTAGCATAATTTTCTTTTAGAAGTTTGGTATGTTTTGTGGGTAGAGTGATTAATAGTCTCCATGTTAAACTGATTTGTTTGGTTTGTTGATTTTTCTCTTTAGCGACAAACTAACAAAAATTTTTATTTAATAATGTTAAGTAAGTTCACTAATTTGAATGGTAATGTTAGATTGGTTTCATTTCTGCATACTGTTATCGTTATTCCTACCTTTTTATCCCTATGACCAAAAATCTATCTGTAGATTATTCACACTGTTTTTTTCTATGTCTTCAGTATTTCTAAATATCTCTTCCAAACATTAAAATGGGCCTTTAGGTACTATTAATGGTTTGAAATTTTTTTAAATTCACATCTTCTGCATTAAATTTTTGCTTTTTCTGTTTGTTTTAAAACTGTCTTTTGCCTCTTCCTAACCAGGCTTTATTTCCCTGCTTCTTTGATGTCTCTTAATTTCATTCCATTTTTTGGGGGTATGTATTTTTTTTTCCTTCTGAAAAACAATTTCCACAGATCTTTATGCTTTGGTTATTTGTCAGTGAATTTTAAAAGCCAAGGAGTTTTTTATGCCTCATGATTTTTAGTCCTGGACTTTATCTTACTTGAGTATGACCTGTGAAATGAAGTCTTAATTTTAGTAAACGTTAACAACCTGAATTATAAGGTTGAAGAAGAGAATTTTATCATGAATGATGTTTAACTTTAATGAGAATCCAGATTTAGAGGCCTGCCATATTTTTCATTAGGCAGAGGCATTATCTCTATTTTTAAATGCACCTGTTGACAATTGATGCTTTCTTTTTTTCCTTTCTTTCCTTCCTTCCTTCCTTTCTTTCTTTTTTTACCATTCTAAATGTAAAGTCCTACAATGTCTTGATAATTAGGTTTTAAGATAAATTGTTCTCAGCCATTGGACTATTAAGTAATATATGCTAGAGGTACAGGATTTCACCAACTGTATAATTCAAATTAGAAATTATTTGTAGTGTGGTCAGATCCTGTATCATAATAATTTTTTCCTAACATATATTAAAGGGAAATTCTGATAACTGTGTTTCCATTTCCTGTTTTTCAGAAAATGCCCCTCAGATCCCAGTGGCTACTCCCCAGGTCTCTCCTAACACAGTGAAACGTACTGGACCTCGATTGTTGCTGATTCCAGTGCAGCAAGGTTCTCCTACTCTTAGACCTGTCCCAAACACACAACTTCAGGGGCATCGGATGGTTTTGCAGCCTGTTAGGAGCCCAAGTGGAATGAATCTATTCAGGCATCCTAACGGGCAGATTGTTCAGCTCCTCCCTTTGCACCAGCTTCGAGGCTCTAATACCCAGCCCAGCTTACAGCCTGTTATGTTTCGGAACCCAGGTATAAAATTGGAGATTTTTCTGATGCGTTTTTCTTTTGTGGAGTCATTTGGCCATATGGCATGTTAATACAGTAGGATTTCTTAGTCTCTTAGAGTTAACCTGTCCAAAAAGAAAAGCATACCTTGGGAGTCTTGATACAGGCAGTGATAATTAAAAAGGAAATTTTTTTTTTTTCTTACCAGGTTCTGTGATGGGAATTCGGTTACCCACTCCTTCCAAACCTTCAGAGACTCCATCATCTTCTGCTTCATCCTCTGCTTTCTCTGTTATGAACCCTGTAATTCAGGCTGTTGGGTCGTCTCCACCAGTGAATGTTATCACTCAGGCACCATCATTGCTTTCTTCTGGACCTAGTTTTGTGTCTCAGTCTGGTACATTGACCCTGAGGATTTCCCCTCCTGAACCACAAAGCTTTGCAAGTAAAACAGGCTCCGAAACCAAAATAACTTATAGTTCAGGAGGGCAGCCTGTTGGTACAGCCAGTCTTATTCCTCTCCAGTCTGGTAGTTTTGCTTTGTTGCAGCTCCCTGGACAAAAGCCTGTTCCCAGTTCCATTCTTCAACATGTTGCTTCTCTTCAGATGAAGAGAGAGTCTCAGAGTGCAGACCAGAAAGATGAAACAAGCTTTTTAAAAAGAGAGCAGGATACTAAGAAGGCCCTACAGTCAGAAGGAGAAACTATAGATTCTGAAGCTAATGTAATAAAGCAAAACTCAGGGGCTACTGCCTCAGAAGAAATCCTGCATGATTCTGTGGGAGATGGGGGTGATCATTTAGATGAAGAATCTCTTACAGAAGAGGGTCCTATAACTGTTAAACCTTCTCAGCACTCCTATATCACTGGGTCACGCATAGATGAAGACTATAAAGATGTTGATGAAGAGTATGGGATTAGAAATCATAATAGTTCCAAAGAAAAAGTGACTGTTCTAGAAGTTAAGACCATTTCCAAAAAAGCCAGCAATGTGACAGTCCAAAGTATAAGTAATATACAGCTTAAAAAGCTTGGTGATGTGAAAGTGGAACAGCAGAAAGGATTGGAAAATCCAGAGGAAAAATCAAGTGAATTTCCAATCATCTCTAAGGAAGATAAACTCGAATTATCAGGGAGCAAAGTTGTGGAGCAGCAATCTCTTCCACAGCCAGAGGCCAAGGAAAAGGGATGTGGAGACTCTCTGGAGAAAGACAGTATTAGGGAGAGATGGAGAAAACACCTGAAGGGCCCTCTGACCCAGAAATGTGTTGGAACTTCACAAGAATGCAAGAAAGAGGCAGATGAGCAGTTAATTAAAGAAATAAAGACCTGTCAGGAAAATTCTGATGTGTTTCAACAAGAACAAGGCATCTCTGATCTACTTGGAAAAAGTGGAGCTACTGAAAATGTCAGAGTTTTAAAAACTGAATGTGATTCTTGGAGTAAGATTTCTAGTCCTACAGCCTTCTCCATTGTTCCGAGGAGAGCTACAAAAGGGAGCAGAGGGGAAGGACATTTTCAAGGTCACTTACTGCTGTCAGGAGAACAGATACAACCAAAGCAAGAGAAGAAGGGTGGGCGAAGCAGTGCTGACTTGACTGTTTTGGATTTGGAAGAGGAGGATGAGGAAGATGAGAATGAGAAAACCGATGATTCTATTGATGAGATTGTGGATGTTGTTTCTGACTACCAGAGTGAGGAGGTTGATGATGTAGAAAAGGTGGTGAGCCCATTTTTGTTGTGACTGAAACCTCAAGAATTTAAAATGATTTATTAGAGACAGTAGCTACTGATCTTCCAGAAGATCACTAAGACCTGATGCATTGATTTGGATGCCTAGGTTTAGATCATGATTAAATGACTTTGTAGTTTTTAGGCTATGTCAGTCAGGTAACATTTATTGAGCTTATATTGTTCTTTGAGACTTGCCTGCTCTTACTGAAAGGCTGGCTCATGCCTTTGGGGGATAGATGCTTGAGAGTTCCTTTCAAGTTAGGTTTTAAAAAAGAAATCCTGAAACTCCTACTCCTATTTGTTCTCATTTTTTTTTGTTTGTTTGTTTTTTTGGACATTTTCTGTGTGAAGTGGTTATAGCCTATCTGGTAGATATATAAAAAACAGGGAATGGGTGACCTTAGAACTAGAGGAGAACTTACTGCTTACATTTAGAGAGATGTTTCTCTTTTTGGAGAAAAATGGAAAATACCATTTAATATTTTATTATCACCCTGCCCTAAGTTGCTTTTAAATTATTTCCTAAAATTAGTTTCTAGAGTTTATGTTTTAAACTTTGGTTATCTTCCTTTGTAATGTGACCTTTATAATTTTTACAAAAATTTTTTCTGAAGCCGTTTTTTGTAGACTTCCTATTTAAGGTTGTAACCCTATCTAAGTGAGAAACAGATATAGGGCAGGAGTTGGACAAACTTTTTTTGTAAAGGGCTGGATTGTTAACATTTTAGACTTTGCAGGCTGGATGGCTTGCTGTTGCAACTGCTCAGTTGCCGTTATAGTGTGAGAGCAGCCATAAACAATAGTAAGTGAAAGAGTGTGGCTGTGTTCCAGTAAAACTTTTATTTATGAAAACAGGTTGCAGGCTGTGGTTTGCTGACACCTGACAATGGGGTTTGATGTAAAACATAAGGAGATTGTAGCCAGCTGCCTGTAGGGTGCCCTCAAATCTAAATTGTGTCCCTCTCACTAGGAGCAGATAATGTGGCCCTCTGGTGATTGTCATGCAGTTCTCACTTCCATGAGATTCAGTCTCTGTGTTATCTGGTCCTTCTCTGTTTTGTTTTGTTTTTTTAAGATTTTATTTATTTGACAGAGACACAGCGAGAGAGGAAACAAGCAGGGGGAGCGGGAGAGGGAGAAGCAGGCTTCCCGCGGAGCAGGGAGCCCGATGCGGGGCTCGATCCCAGGACCCTGGGATCATGACCTGAGCAGAAGGCAGATGCTTAACGACTGAGCCACCCAGGCGCCCCTGGTCCTTCTCTGTTAATGCCTAACTGCCTTACACAGATAAAATATAACAGAAAGATTAGTATTTTAAAACTCTAAAATGTTTAAATATTCCAATGTTCCTGTGTTGGTTATTTCTCTACCTCATTGTCTCATTTGTAAAATGAGGATCTAGCTCTACTGTTAGATGATTTTATATACATTTGCCTTATATTCTGTCTGTAGCCTCATCCTTTTTGAGGACAGATACCTGTGGGTAGCTGAAGAATCTGAATTCATTGAGTTTAAGAGTTAGATTGCAGATCTTCTGCTTTTTGCAGAATCTCCCATTGTAAGTCAGCTTGGGTAAGCATCAGACCAAAGACAGTCCAACTTTAAAACCAGTGAAAACTGTTGCTGTCAGTAGAACTGACTTAACAGAAGCTTTGAAGTGTCTTAATCAAGGGTGACATTGCTTGAATTTCCTAATAGGGAATCTGACATACAAGGTACAGTGACCTTTTTAAAAGTACGGGCATTATATTAAATGAACTCTAAAAACTAAATTCTACATTGTATTTCTGTACCTGTCCGACGTGTGATATTTTTGTGCATGTGATTAGCATTATACTGGAATAGTGTAAGGAAGGTAGTGAGTAGCCTCTTTAATTTAAATCTTGTATTGTGAAGTTTATTGGATATTATTTATAAAGCCTGCAGTTAAAGCCATGCTGTAGGCAGACATTCTTTGGTTTAAATACCATAAAGAATCTACCTACATTATAATTTAGACTCTTTAGATTCTGTCAGGACTCTGTTGATTTAGCTTCCTAGAGTTAATATATATTGTTCACATTGTTTAAATTAAATAGACATTGTTTAAATTGGGGACCAAGGGGAAAAAAAATAAATTGGGGACCATAATTGATGGCTTGCATTCAGTGTCTATCAGCCTTATGGAACCTATAAGTCATGGGGGTAAGTAATTTTTCCATCACGTTTAAACAGAATTAATAAGGTGATTGGGATGCTTCATTTTAAGTTGTGCCTCTCAGGTATAGTACTATTATAAACAGATAACATATTCCCAGTTTAGTTTCTGGCATAGTAAACACTACTTTTAAAGGTGGACTTAAATATATCTACATATTCCATAATTTGTATATTCTACTGTTTACATAAAATAATAGTGAGTTTCCATAATAGGTGCTCAATAAATGCTCACTGGTTGACTTTTTTAAAGATTGTAGATTTTAGAGAGCGTGCGCATGAGTGGAGGAGGAACAGAGGGAGAGGGACAAGCAGACTCTGCGCTGAGCATGAAGCCCAGTGTGGGGCCTGATCTCACAACTCTGAGATCATGACCTGAGCTGAAATCAAGAGTTGGTCGCTCAACCGACTGAGCCACCCAGGCGGCCCAACTTTATTACTATTTTTTTTAATGTACAGTAAAGCAAGTACAGTAAGCTTGGGCTTTTTTTGATACCTGAAATTCTTCAGAAGCTTTCCTTGTGTGGGATTAAGAGGCTTAGAGGACTGACTCTGGGCTGTATTCTGTTTTCATATCTGCCTTGAGTTTGTTTTTGTGGGTGTGCAATAAGGGGTTAGCCATGAAGCATTCTTAAAATAGAACCTGAATTTTTTTCCTCTCCCCCTACCCATTCACCAAATTTTACTTTACTGCTATTTAATCTTAAGATTTATGAAGCTTTAATATATTTGTACCTGAGTTTTGTCCACTAGAAGTAACACCTGAAGCATATACAGCCCTCTGGGGACTCTGTTCAGTCTAGTGATGTCTGTTCTGTATGTATCTATGATTTTTAATGTAGTGCTTGGTTGTTAGCTCTAACCATATGTTGTCTTCATAACTAATTCCTTCTTATGATGAAGAAGTTTAGGATCATCAGTATTTATGGTGTAAAATCAATGTTTGGCCCTGGTTGGTTTTATAAAGGGAACATTTGGTTGAAAAGTTTAGGTGTGTTTGCTTCCCAATACTTTATTTACTGTTGGAATGCTTTATTTCAGAATAACTGTGTAGAATACATTGAGGATGATGAGGAACAGGTGGACATTGAGACTGTGGAAGAGCTCTCTGAGGAAATTAATGTTGCCCACATGAAGACCACAGCTGCCCAAACACAGACTTTCAAACAGCCGTAAGTCTTACTTTGTCTTTGGAGTTTTGTGACCATATACAAAATTAAATGTTCTGTTTAGGAGCTCTGGATAACTGACCTGGTTTCTTTATTCCTCTAGCTTTTTTCTGATTAGTAGAGGAAGAGGGAGCTGGAATTCAGAGGTAATTAACTTGCCTTGGTTATTGCTAGACGACCACGTGTGAATGTGAATAACCTATGCTTTTGGAGCCTGACACATGGGTATTAAAATATTAGTTTTGTTTGTAGCTGTTTAACCTCGGGGCAAGTCTTTGAGTCTTAGATTCTTTACCTGTGAAATGAGGAAAATGCCCCTAATTTGCGACTAGGGTAACTGACACAAGTGGACTACTCAACAGAAGTTAGTTCCTTTATCTTTTAAGAATAGACATTAAATTCTAAATTTGGTTACTTTACTGGTTAAACAGTTGAGATACAGTTGGGAAACTTTTATGTGTTCACAGATGGTGAGATGAAAATAGAGTATGATGACTTGGTCAGGAAAATTTATTCCATTTTTTGTGTTAGTAAGCCTTGTATTGATTAGGGATTGGGGTGTGAGAGGTTGATGGAAGTAAGGTAGGAGTCCTTATTTTGTGCCAGACTTTGTGCTTTTCCTGTTACCTCATTAATCACCATGTAAAACAGCAGTGAGTTGAGAAAGAGTAATTCTTCATCCCTGATGATGCTGAGAAAGTCTCAGGATGGGGACATAGGTCTAATTTTCTTCATTCCAGAGCTATTTGGAGGCTACTTCAGCTGCCTATTGGTTAAGGTTGAAAGAGTTTAAATCTTGTGACAATGTAATTAATTAGACAAGGTTAGCAGTATCGCTGGATATACTAAAGTTGATTTTTCTAAACAGCAACAAACAAAAAATACCATTTATAATAGTAACAGAATAGTAACAAAAAAAAACGTGTTTGGGATTATTAACAAAAGCTGTGTAAAACTTTTATAAAAAGTTTACCGTGTGACATTGAAGATCATTTCAATAAATGGAAAGATACCATCTTAATGGGCTGGAATAATAAAGGGCCAAAAATAACACACAAAGAGCACACATTGTAAAGGAACAGATTGTTAAACATTTAAAAATTTTCTGTCACTACACCATGAAAACTGAAAAGGCAAACTTATACTGTAAGGAAAATATTTGCATACATGTTTGACAAAGGATTATTATCAAGGAAATAAAATAATTCTTTAAGTCAGTGAGAAAAAGATGATGGAGTAGATAAATATGTAATGGATATCACAGGCAGTTCACTGAAGAGGAAACCTGGATGGCCAGTAAACACATACAAATTTGTTTAACCTCACACAAGTATTTGGGGATATACAAATTGAACCACAGTGACTTCATTAATTCACATACATAAGATTGGCAAAAGTTGTGATTTCTTTTTTTTTTTTTTTTAATTTTTAAAAAAAGTTGTGATTTCTGATGGGACTATTGTGTCTAGTTGTGGAGCAACGGGAACATACTGCAGGTGGGGGTATAAATTGTTAGCACCACTTTGGAGAGTAGTGTGATATGACTGAAGTTGACTTCCATACCTTTCTTCCACCCAGAAATTCCACTCCTAGGTATATGTATCCTGGAAAAGTTCACACATATGTACAAGGGGCCATGTATGGGACTATACATTGCAGTATTGTTTGCCATTGAGAATATTTGGAAACAACCTAAACAATTATTAGAATTCTGAAAAATAAATTTTGGAAATTTCACACTTCGGAACACTATATAGCAGTTAAAATGATTGAACTAGAACTGTGTCTTTCAATATCTCAGATACAATGTTGAGTGAAATCAGATGAAGAAAGATACACTATAATAATATTTAGGGGTAGGGGCGCCTGGGTGGCTCAGTTGTTAAGCGTCTGTCTGCCTTTGGCTCAGGTCATGATCCCAGGGTCCTGGGATCGAGCCCTGCATCAGGCTACCTGCTCAGCGGGAAGCCTGCTTCTCCTTCTCCCACTCCCCCTGCTTGTGTTTCCTCTCTCACTGTGTCTCTCTCTGTCAAATAAATAAAATAAAAACTTAAAAAAAAAAATAATGTTTAGGGGCACCTGGGTGGCTCAGTTGTTAAGCATCTGCCTTTGGCTCTGGTCATGATCCCAGGGTCCTGGCATCGAGCCCTGCATCGGGCTCCCTGCTCCGTGGGAAGCCTGCTTCTCCCTCTCCCACTCCCCCTGCTTGCATTCCCTCTCTCGCTGTGTCTCTCTGTCAAATAAATAAAATCTTTAATATATACACAACACACACATACAATGTTTAAACTGCTACATAATATTTTCTGTTTAGGGATGCATACATTCCTAGTAAAACTGCAAAGATACGCATGGTAAAAACTCATTTTGGGGGCACCCAAGGTGGCTCAGTTGGTTAAGCCTCCAACTCTTGATTTTGGCTCAGGTCATGATCTCAGGGTCGTGAAAACGAGCCCCATATTGGGCTCTGCGCTCAGCAGTGAGGCTCTTTGAGATTGTCTCTCTCCCTCTGCCCCTCCCCTCCGCTTGTGCGTGCTCTCTCCCCCCTCTCTCAAAATAAATAAATCTTAAAAAAAGAAAAGAAAACCCTCATTTTGAGAATGTTCACCTATGAGAAGGAAGAGAGGAAGGAAATGTGATCGGGTGGGCTGCACATAGATCTCCTGTGTTTTTTGATGAATGCATAAAGAAGATGTGTGTGGTTGTATTCCACACACAATGGAATATTCCTCAGCCATCAAAAAGAATGAAATCTTGCCATTTACAACCACATGGATGGAGCTAGAGTGTATTATGCTAAGTGAAATAAGTCAGTCAGAGAAAGACAAATACCATATGATTCCACTCATGTGTGGGATTTAAGAAACAAAACAGATGAACATATGGGGGGGGGAAGGAAAGAGAGGGAAACCATAAGAGACTCTTACAGAACATACTGAGCCTGGTTGGGGGGGAGGGGTTGGTGGTGGTGGTGATGAGGGAGGGAGGTGAGGGGTGATGGAGGGAGGCTAGATGGGTGATGGATATTAAAGAGGGCATTGGTATGATGAGCACTGGGTGTTGTATGTAAGTGATGAATCACTGAATTTACTCCTGAAACCAATATTGCACTGTGTGTTAACTAAGTAGAATTTAAATAAAAATTTGAAATGGAAAAAAAGATTTCTTGTATATTTGAGATGTTTTATTTCTCGAGCTACGTGGTAGGCACCCAGATGTTCATTATATATTTTGTTTAAACAGTGTTGTATATATGAAATATTTCATGATTGAAAAAGTAATTTGCAGTTTTAGGGACTATTTGAATACTTAGTGAAAAAAGTATACTATTGAAATAAATCATATTGCCCCATATCAGACCTTGGCAAAAAGAAGCTGGTTATACTTTTAAACAGTTTGGGATGGTTTTGTTTAGTGTAGCTGTGAAATAGGTCTTGGGTTTTTGAATTTCAGTAAGACATTGGAAAATATTGTCTTTACCTAGGTGCCGTACCCATATCTCTGCAGATGAAAAAGCTGCTGAAAGGAGTCGAAAGGTATTTACAATATATTTAATGACAATTACTCATTTAACTAAATTGATAACATTTGTCATTAGGGTTTAAAATAACATTCGTTGTATTAGTTATGACTAATACAGGCTATTTTTGCCAGTGAGTTAATATAATTAGCTTTTTTTCTTAATGAAATTATACTATTAAAATGTTTTCCCCCCCCCTCTTAACTCTCTACTGCTAAATATTAGAATACTTTAGAAGAATTAAAATGGGTACAGAGTTGATGAAAACAGATGTGCTTATTTGAAAACTAATCCTATATTCTAATTGTGTGATGTGAAAAAAGGCTGGCATTCTTTCTTGTCTAGGCTCATGATTTTCAGTGACCTAAAGAATTAATTATTCTCTGAATGATGGCTAGCAATTCAAGAAGCCATTAAATTATGAGCCCTCTTAGATTTTCTTGATGTATTTAAATGTATGATGTCGTGGCACCATAATTAAGCAAGGGTTTTTTTCCCCTTATCCTTAGGCTAAGCATGGAAGAGAGTTTGGTTGTTTAAACCATTTTCCACTTAAAAACAGTGATGGAGATGGGGTTGAGATGGAGAGTGGTATTCAAGCCTTTTCAAAAACCACTGGGTGATTAGTTTGGGTTTGGTCTGGTTTTGGATGGTACATATTTACATGATTGTAATCATTTTGCATATATCACTATATTTTTTCATTCATCCTAAAACATTTTTCAGATGTAAGAATTTTCATAATAGCTTATATACACAAGCCACTGTTTTGTACCCTAATTATTACATGCAAATCATTTGTAGCGTCTTACTATAATTAAACTTGGTATTAATTTTCTATCTTGTATCTTTTATTTTCTCATACTGTATTAATGCACAATGAGTTTGACTTTAGAAAGACAGTGATTTTATATAAGAGTTTTGGGGTACTATCTGGGTTTGATAAAGGCCAACAGTGTCAAAAAAAAAAAGCAGAAACATTAGAGAGGGAAAAACACAAAACCAAGAAACTGTAGAAGACAGGGAATATAATTATGACTCGCTTTGTATGAGTAGTATTCACATTGTCTTGATTT
The DNA here is from genome assembly GCF_029215605.1 of Mirounga angustirostris. Lineage (NCBI taxonomy): Eukaryota > Metazoa > Chordata > Mammalia > Carnivora > Phocidae > Mirounga > Mirounga angustirostris. The sequence goes on along the minus strand of NW_026991717.1, from coordinate 61,668,405 downwards.
AAGGTAGCCACTGTTAATGATTTTTTTCAAGTTTTCATAATCTGTGAATAAAGTATGGAAGACTTGCAGTCTTGAAAAATGTGTAAGTACAAATGACAAATTGGGAGGTGAAAGAGGGAAGAAGAAATGAAGGATACGAGTGCTGATATCCTCATTTTACAAAGAGATACTGTGTTGATGAAATGAAAAATTGATACAGAATTATATTCAAGTTGCAAAGGGATCAATATAAGAATTAAAATTAATGACATGTCTGTATTAGGAAGAATGTGAGATGTTAGTGATGTGAGCTAAGTCTTCTGCATAGCAGGAAGCAGATAGCATTGAAAATGGAGAAGAATAAGCTTAATATTACTGTTTTTTACTTAGAATATAGATTTAAGAACCAGAAGAAGCCTCTAAAAGAATGTGGTTGTTTTTAAGGATCCAGGTACAAATGTAGGGCACAGTTGGTTTTTATGATAAGCTCTTCAAATATTTATATTTAAAACCCTGTGTGCATCTATTATTACTATTTTTTTTTTTTTTTAAGTAAGTAATTTTTTAAAGTGAAAGAGAGTAACAGAAAGAAGCCTAAGGCATACTGAGGGTCAAGAAAGGCTTCTCTGGAAAAATGCAAAGTTTGACTTTTAAATGTTAAGTTTTGGAGGATAGGATGGGAGGGATAGGTTCAGGCAACAGTTCATAATGGCAGGGTGGTGTGAGATTGCATAGTGGGTTTTGTAAACTTCTAGCACTTTGGAATGGTTGGAGAGAATGGTGATTTAGGAAGAGAGGAGGTTGATCCTTTACCAATTGTAAAAGGTCTTAAAGCAGTTAAAAATTTTAAACCTGTTTTCCATCAATTAAGATTCTGTTGAAATTTTTCATGTAATTTGTGTCATGAAAACAAGTTTTAATAGTAAATTTTATGGATAACCTTTTGTTAGATTTCCCTCTTCAAATTCTTCCTCATTTGAGAACCACTGAAATTTGAGCTGGGAAGTGATTTACACTGTTGGTTACTAGATTGGAGGAAGGATAGACTGAAAGTAAGATGACCAATATCAAGAGGTTGTTAAAATAGTCCAGACAGAAAACAGTAGATACCTGGTATGGAACAGTGCCATTTGGGTTGGAGGTAGAGGGCAGGTACAAATGAAAGATAATTAGGTGGCAATCTTTTGTTTGGATAGGCTCCACCAGTTCCTCTGAAACTGAAGCCTGATTACTGGAGTGAAAAACTCCAAAAAGAAGCAGAAGCTTTTGCTTATTATCGCAGGACACACACTGCCAATGAGCGTCGTCGGCGTGGTGAAATGAGGGATCTCTTTGAGAAATTGAAGATCACATTGGGATTGCTGCATTCTTCCAAGGTTTCCAAAAGTCTCATTCTCACTAGGGTAAGTGTTCTCTGTAAGTGACCCACAAATAAGAATTTGACTAAGAGAATCTTCTAGAGATACTATGAGAAAGAGAATCATCACCCTAAGAGGGACAATGAAGTAGAGCTTATGTTTTAACATCTGAATATGGACTAGTGAACACCCAACAAATCTCTTAAGGGGAAAAGCCCTCATGTTGAGTCAGAGTAGTTTATTTAAAGTCAAGTTCTTAACCAGCCGAGCTATATTTACTTCAGATTAAGTCAGAAACTCCGGTTAGCTCTATTTACCACAATCTCTGTATGTTGGTGTTCTCCATAGCACTTAGGATAATTTACCACAGTGAAAAGCACAACATAAGTGATACTTTAACATAGTTTGAACAGTTGCCAGTCATTTTATTTATTTATTTTTTATTTTTAGATGTATTATTTATTTTAGAGAGAGAGTGGGGAGGGGCAGAGGGAGAGGCAGAGAGAGTCTTAAGCAGACTGTGTGCTGAACTCAGAGTCCGACACGGGGCTTGATCTCACGAACCTGAGATCACAACCTGTCCTGAAACCAAGAATTGGATGGTTAACTGTGCCACTCAGGTGCCCCTAGAATAGTTTACCACAGTGAAAAGCACAACATAAGTGATATACTTATATATACTTATATATTTTAATGTTTCTGATTTTTTTTTTTTAAGATTTTATTTGTGTGTATGAGAGAGAGAGGGCATAAGCAGGCGGAACAGCAGGTAGAGGGAGAAGCAAGCAGGCTCCCTGCTGAGCAAGGAGTCTGAGGTGGGACTTGATCCCAGGACCCTGGGATCATGACCTGAGCAGAAGGCAGACGCTTAGCCGACTGAGCCACCCAGGTGGCCCACATAAGTGATATTTTAACATAGTTTTTAACAGTTGCCAGTCATTTTAAAAGGAAATCTGAAATATCTAAGGTAGTTTCATTTAAATTGCTTTTAAGTAGAAGTTGGAGGAGTACAAGGCAAGCATTCATATCCGTCTAGAACATAGTTATTTCAACCAGATTTTACTTAGACTAGTAGGAGGTGATTTTAAAGTTGATTATTAAAATCTAAGCAGAGTAAAATGTCTTGTATCTCCTTGTAGTAGTAGAAACACCTGTGAAACACTCAGTGATGCTCTTTGGAAATAATCATGTTCCTTAGAAGTAAAGCCAGAACACCTCCTACAGTTTAACAAATAATAGTTTCTGAAGCATTAAGAATTGTTTTAAATGACATATAAAGTTTTCTAAAGTATTAGATTAAAATTTTTTCATTGAAGAAATTGTATAGGCCTTACTTGTTTTTATTATTTATTTATTTATTTTTAAAGATTTTATTTATTTATTTGAGAGAATGGGAGAGAGAGAGAGAGCTTGAGATGGGGGAGGGTCAGAGGGAGAAGCAGACTCTCCCCGCTGAGCAGGGAGCCCGATGCGGGGCTCGATCCCGGGACTCCAGGATCATGACCTGAGCTGAAGGCAGTCACTTAACCAACTGAGCCACCCAGGCGCCCCGAGGCCTTACCTGTTTTTAGAAAAGAGCAAATCAATTCACATGATACTAATTTTTTGTTCTTAGGCATTCAGCGAAATTCAGGGACTAACAGATCAGGCAGACAAGCTGATAGGACAGAAAAATCTTCTGACTCGAAAACGGAATGTTTTGATACGGAAAGTCTCATCTCTTTCAGGTGAGATACGTGAATAATCTCTGGTAAAAAGAGTATAATACAACATCTTTAGTGAGGAGAAATCCTCAGTTAGACTTTACAGATACTTCTTAGTTTATGGCTTGGTTCCCAGAGTTTACAGTTACCTTTTGATTGGGTGGGGCGTTTCCTCTGGATTATAATCACTCTTGCCTTCCATAGTTTTGGGGAATATAGTTAAATCAACTGAATTTCAGTTGACTCTATTTCTCATTATTATGTGGGGTTATATAAAGGGTGACAGTTTATTCCCTATCAACCTATAGGTAAGACAGAAGAAGTGGTCCTGAAGAAGCTAGAGTATATTTATGCAAAACAACAAGCACTAGAGGCACAAAAAAGAAAAAAGAAGATGGGATCAGATGAGTTTGATGTGTCTCCCAGAACTAGCAAACAGCAGGAAGGATCTTCTGCATCATCTGTAGATCTTGGACAGATGTTTATAAATAACAGGAAGGGGAAACCTTTGATTCTTTCCAGAAAAAGAGACCAGGCCACAGGTAGGAGGGACATTTTTTGCTTTCCTTAATGTAGGTGAACATGAGTTTAGTTCAGTGGAGTGAGTCTTCTCTTGGCTGTAATTTTAGATTTAATTAAATGAATTAAAGATGGGTTGTATAAAAAGAATATTAAGTACATTAGATTTTAGTTTCTAGCTTTACACACTCAAGCAGATCTTAAGAAGTTACCAGTTATGGTAACATGTAAGACCTACTTTTGATAGCAGTCATGTTATTCTAATGTTACAGTGAATATTTTTTTTTTAAGCTGCCATCCTTTCATACTTTATACCCAAGCTCTTGATTTCCCTGCAGTTTTGCTCATGAGTTGAGTTGTCTTGCGGAGACAAATAAATTGGAATTTAAAAAAAATTCAATTTTGTTGAGTCAGACTCCGTATTTTCATCAGATTGCCTATCAGTGAATTGCTGTTAAGGAACAAAGTAAATTGGTTTTAAGTTATTGTTCTCTCCTATCTTGATTTTGGAAGTGAGGCCTTGTTGCTTTTATATTACTTGTTTTTATCCTTAGAGAATAGTGTATCCTCTTTTACTCTTCGGGTTGCCCAGTGTATGAACCAGGAAATCTAAGAAAGTACTGAGGGATACTAAAATATGAGTTAGTTTTAACTTCGCTAAGAAGGGATTTTAATGATCGTTTAATCCACCTCATTTCATAGATGGAGAAACAAAGTTTGAGGGCTAGAAACTTGTACTTTGTTAGAGGTGTATAAGAAAAGCCTGTCTGGGGATAGAATTGTGCATGCCTTCATTTAGATTCACTATCAAGACTGTTGGAACTATTCCATTGAAAAAGTGGTTGCATGTTGAGTTTTCCTCAACATAAGTTCTGTCCCTTAGGAGAATCAGTGGACAGGTAACCCGTTAGGCAGTGACAAGTGGTTCAAAAAGTAAATTCCAAGTTGAGGTTCCCTAACTAATTTGAAATTTACTTCTTGCCTTTTAAGTCAAGAGTGTGGTTTTAGGGATATCTCCCAGACTCCTAGGTTATACCAGCATAATTGAAGACCTTTTATCCCTAACTTATTTCTTATTTTCTTTACAGAAAATACCTCCCCCTCTAACACTCCACATACCGCTGCCAACATCGTGATGACTCCGCAAGGGCAGTTGCTCACCTTAAAAGGTCCTTTATTCTCAGGACCAGTGGTAACTGTTTCTCCTGCTCTCTTGGAAGCAGATCTGAAGCCTCAAGTTGCTACCAGTGCTGTGGCTCAGTCAGGTATGTTGTTATAAGTGTTGTCCTCTCTGGGTGGTGAAAAAGAGTTATCCCTGGTATCTCACTGTGACAGAGAAAGCCTTTGAATGTGTTCTGTAATGATAAAGATCTCTTCTATTTGCATTTTCCTTGGAAAGAGATGACCCTCTTTTTATAACATGTTTGGCTCTATTGATTTTTTTTTTAAACATGGGATTGGGAACTATTTTGTGAGTTTTAGTTATTTCTAAGTAGGAAAAACATTGTAAACAAACGAAAGTAAAAGGAAGATGAGTCATTGTTTTAGGTTTTGGTGTTAATAAATATTTATTAATTTTGTGTTGTAATCTGAGATGGTGCACTCCTGCTTTACCAGCCTGATTCAGTTTGAGCACCACTCCCTTTTGGGGAAAAGGAGTAGAATTGAAAAGGAAGTCTCAGTTTGATGATTTAGGTTGTAGGCACCTAAATTTCTATTAAGGTAAAAGGGTATCTTTACCAGTACTAATACTGCTAAACCCTTTCTGGAGGGGTCATCCTTTCTTCTACAGTGCTGCCTCTAGGGCTTCATTTTACCCTCAGAGTAGCAGTTAATTGGGTGAATAGAATCAAGATCCATGTTTGTCCCAGGATAAAAAATAAACTGGGGAGCATTTCTATAAAAGAATTAAATAGAACTTAAAATAGCAAAGAATATTAGAGTACTTTGGTTAGATTTTACCTATTTTCTTGTTGGGCTAGGTTCGTAATTTGAACCTAATATTCCTTTCATCTTCTTGATAAACGTAAACTGGTGAGCGGTGCCTGGGTGGCTCAGTATTTAAGCATCTGCCTTCGACTCAGGTCATGACCCCAGGGTCCTGGTATCAAGCTCCGCATCGCATTGGGCCCCCTGCTTAGCAGGGAGCCTGCTTCTCCCTCTCCCTCTGCCTGCTGTTCCCCCTGCTTGTGCTCTCTCTCTTTGTAAAATAAATAAATAAAATCTTAAAAAAAAAATAAACTGGTGAATTTTGACTACTAACGCTCTGAGATCTCTGGTCATTGGGTATGAATGAGAGTGATGCTTACCACTGTAGATCTGAACGAATTTTTTTTCCTCCTTCAGAAAATGACGACTTATTTATGATGCCAAGAATTGTTAATGTGACATCATTGGCCACAGAAGGAGGTTTGGTAGATATGGGTGGCAGCAAATATCCTCATGAAGTTCCTGATGGCAAGCCATCTGACCACCTGAAAAGTACTATCAGGAATGAAGATAACTCCTTTGAAGATTCGGGTAGAATCTCTTCCAGAAGCAACCATAGAGATGGCAGAATGGCATTGGGTCCAACACCAGTTTTTCTGGCAAATAAAGATTCTGGTTTTCCACAGATAGTTGATGTTTCCAGTATGCAAGAAGCACAAGAGTTCTTACCCAAAAAGATTTCTGGTGAAATGAGAGGTATTCAATATAAATGGAAAGAGTGTGAATCTAGACGGGAGAAACTGAAGCCAAAGGAGTCTACGTTTCATAAATTGAAGATGAAAGAGCTCAAAGACTCAAGTATAGAGATGGAACTGAGAAAAGTAGCATCTGCTATAGAGGAGGCAGCGTTGGATCCAAGCGAACTGCTGACAAACATGGAAGATGAGGATGATACTGATGAGACACTGACTTCATTGCTCAATGAGATTGCCTTTCTTAATCAACAACTAAATGATGATTCTGTTAGCCTGGCTGAACTGCCCAGCTCTATGGATACGGAGTTCACAGGGGATGCTCGACGGGCTTTTATCAGTAAGCTTCCTCCTGGGAACCGAACAACTTTCCAAGTTGGCCACTTGGGAACTGGTTTGAAAGAGTTACCCGATGTACAAGGGGAGAGTGACTCTGTCAGTCCTCTCCTCTTGCACTTGGAAGATGATGACTTTTCCGAGAACGAAAAACAACTTGCTGAACCAGCCTCTGAGCCAGATGTCCTTAAGATTGTTATTGACTCTGAGATAAAGGATTCCCTCCTTTCCCATAGGAAAGCCAGTGATGGAGGGAAGAGTACTTCTGGCGTCCCTGCAGAGCCTGAAAGTGTGTCCTCGCCTCCTGTTCTACACATGAAGGCTGGCCTAGAGAACAGCAGCACAGATACTTTGTGGAGGCCTATGCCAAAGTTGGCACCTCTAGGTTTAAAAGTAGCTAATCCTTCCAGTGATGCAGATGGCCAGAGTCTCAAGGTGATGCCTTCTTTGGCACCTGTAGCTGCCAAAGTTGGATCGGTTGGACACAAAGTGAACTTAACAGGGAATGACCAGGAATGCCGGGAGAGCAAAGTGATGCCTACACTGGCACCTGTTGTGGCCAAATTGGGCAACTCGGGGGCCTCACCAAGTTCTGCAGGGAAATGAACTTATTTGTCCTCAGGCAGAAGCCAGGCTATGAGGGAAACCTCCTTTCTCTGTAGGCATCTGTTTGTGTCATGGAACTGTGATCCTTGACTTTGATGCGGTGGATAATGGTAGAGAAAGGGGGGTAGGGTGCTGACCTCGATATTAGAAATTACTACTATGAAATTCTGATCATGTTAAAATGTGTTACCTCACTTGTGGTGCTGGGTCTCCTCATCCTCTCTAAGAAGATGTGATCCATTACTGAACACGAGGTGCCCCTCTTACCCAAGGAATTCATAACAAGACTCTAGGTCCATAGTGGTTCCTAGTTCTTCCCTCCCAGAGAAAAAGCTGCTTGAGACTTTGGAGTTGCTATGGGCTGAACTGTAGTGGATAGCTGTTGTTTTAAGTGGTTTAAGTCTGAAATCCAAGGAATGTGATGCACTTGTGCAAAGGGATCCAGAAGAGAGAGTTTTTAGTTGGTGTTTCAAGAGTAGCGGGAGAGAGGATGGGTACCATGGAATACCAAAGTGAAACACTTTGTGTCATTCAGCAAAATTTTCTCTTCTTTCATATCCCAAGTAGCTTCCATTCCCTTTTCAATCAGAATTATAAATCCAAGCCTTCTGGTAACGTAGGAATGCTTTTAACTTTTAATACTAAGGTGATTATTTGAGATGTTAAGGAAAATACTAGTTCTCCCTTACTGTCTGGGTGTTGAAAGACATTTCACAGTATCAGGGATTTCTACCTGGAATATATATTTTGGAGGTAGGCACAGAGGGAGCTCTCCCCTTTTCACAGATCACATCACTCAAGAGACAGCTAAAATGAAAAGCATTCCCTGCCCAGACCAGAGACAGTGGCCAAAACAAAAAATTGTGGGGCTGGATGTTTCCCAAATCAAACCAGCCTCCTGGTGCTTGAAGGTTTCATTCACTATTACCTGCACAGGATGTAAAGAAAAGAAAAGTCACAGTAGGCACTCTTTACCAGGGAAATGAGGCAGTATTTGAATCACGAGATATATTTTTTATTATCTGCTACCATGGATTCAATGATCTGTAGAGCTTTTTCACTCATTAGCTGTCAGGGTATGAAGGACTGACAGCCTGTAAAGATAAAGATATTTATATTTTTGTATAGTTGTTTTCATAGATTTCTCAAAGGCTGAAGTTTTCAACCTAGAAGATGAGATTTGTATTGAGTATAGAAATGACGTTTCCTATCTAGTTTGTAAATAATCATGGTGCACTTGAGGGGTCTCTTGGAAACTCCTGGGGGCAAGAATCACTATTCTGAAAATGTATAGATTGGGATTTAGCTGCTGCATTTTGCCTTTCTTAAATAATTATATTTTGGAATGTAACCCCTGTTCTGTCTTCATTGACAGGATTTGCTTGTGTTGTGAAACACTAACACAAGAGCTTCCAGTGCCTGGGCTGTGCCTAGGTGATGCTATTTCTTCTGCATTCTCCCCCTCCCCCACCCCCCTTTGCCTTCTTTATGCCAAATCCCACTCAGCATATCTTCAGACATAGGTTGTGAGACCAGCTTTGGAATGGTTCTAGCCAGTGAATTAGTACTTCCATGGTTGGTTCCCTTTCTAGTAACTCTGGTAATCAGCAGATTGAAAAAGAGTGGAAAAATTTCCTCTGCAAATTGCAGTGAGAGCAAATTCTTTGTTGGTTTTGTGTTACTTGCCTTTCTAGACCTGCTCATCAGCATTCAACCTTCCCTCCTTTAAAGGTTTTTGAAGAAGCTTGAAGTAGGTAATGAGTGCCCCTCAGCTTCTCATTATCCCTCCCTCTCCTCTTTACCCAGCAGATTTCATTCAATGCCTTAGCCAAGGAGTCCAGCACCTGTCTCCCCTGCTAATAATTGTCCTTGGAGATCCTAGTACTTTAATCCAGGTATAGCAGTTTCCCATTATTAACTTGCTTGTCTAGTCCTCAAATTTCCTCCTGACTTCCCAAGGCTCTTGTTATGGCTTTTGAGGGTCAGCCAAAGGAGAAGGCAAGTTAGTTGAATAATCCTCAGGAAAAGAAGGACCATTCTGCTTCTGAACACTGTTCCCTTTTTTAGAAGAAAATAGATTAACAGGTAATAATCAGTTTTTGATGGGAAGATAGTTGACATGAGAGATGTACAAAGATGGAAATGAGAGATGATTCCAGGTGTTTAAGGAAGGCTGCAGATGTCTTTACAAACTCCCAAGATAATGGTGTTTTCAAGACCTCTTAGAACTAGTAAGTTGTGAGGGCTAATTTGGAGGGCTCAGTCTTCACAACACTCCTGCAGTCATGACAGAAATCTCAAATCTCCAAAAACTCCTTCCTTTTAACCTTACCCCAGGAGAAACTGATCTATGAAAATGACATGTGTGATTATGAAAGATGTAGTTGAGTGAGAGGAGTTGAGGAATTGGGAGGATAGTGAGTTCTCCCCCTAACACTATAAGAAGCATGATCTCAGTAGACCAATAATTCGCCTTTTTATACATCTGTAAATAAATGGAATGTTTTTAAGAATATAATTATGTCAGATTTAGCCTTTTCTTTTATATATTAAATATATATCTTTCCTTTTCTGCTTTTGAAAAATGACTATTTTTTTAGAAATGTAAGAACAGAAGTTTGGTGAGTGGAAGGCAGAATGTATAAACTTGAAATAAATCAGTTATAATAATTAAAGCAGGATTTGGTGTTGGGAGGTTTGTGCTGAGTTGGAGCAGAGCAGTCTAATGCCCTTGAGTCATTTGAGAGAGGTGCCACTGAAGTTTTATCATAGGAATTCCGTACTGTTTTCAAAGTTTCTGACATGCCATCTAGGGGAGATTTTTGCTAATTGTAGCATGTTTTACATGGAGACTTCAAAATTTTGCATAAATTGACAGCAGGTGTTTGTCTCAAGAAGTTCTACAGTGAAGAAAGGCTAGCCTCATAATACTAATGTATGCAAGGTAATATGTCAGTTACCTTAGAGAATAACGGGACGTTAACACAGTCTCAGGGGCTAAGGACAATAAATGTTCTTAAAACAAGGTACATGTTAACTAGTATCAAGATTTACAAAACATTTTATTAAAGGAGTCCTTTAGACATTGAAACTAAGATCACTAACAGATGAAGTCTGTGTATTATGAACTTCATGCAAATTACTTTGGGTAAATGTGTAATAAATTCAGGTCCCCCCCCCCCCCCGGAACTGTGGATGAAATACCTGACAGGCCCTTCTGTAACAAGTTTGAAATGTTTTGAACACAGATGAAAGGCAGATAATCCATACATAATTTGGGGCAGTGTTCAGTAATGTGTTTTTTGTTTTGTTTTTCTTTTAATTATACTGGTTAAGATAATTGAATGGGATCAGGTGAATTGAGAGGTAAATGCACTTTGAAGACGGGTCTGAAAAATGGTGATAACCCTTGTTCCTCACATCTGGATTAAAAAACAATGCATAGAGTAGGCAACACATTTTCAGGTACTTTATAGAGAATGATGGATAACCAAGAATCTGAATACATTTCTGGCACATAATTGTTGATTTTGAAGAAAATCCTTATAAGGACATCAAATCTTCATGTTACTGTATTATCTCTAATCAAATTTTACATGAACATGAATGGCTGGATACAGAGAAAATTAAAGCTGAGGTATACAGACTGCCATTTGGAGAAAAAAGATCATTCAAAAATAAATGTATTTTTAAAACTAAGGGGAATAATTTGATACAAACATTCTGAACTGAGGCATGGTTGCAGTATATTAAGTATGACTGAACTGCTCTACAGAGATAATAATATGTGTTGAATAATAGTGTGATGGAGGCGTATGTGGAAGGTGAGAAGGCTAAACCATGGAATGAGTTGGGTATTTTGAGACAAATCTAAGCTCTACTAAATTCTTCTATCATTGCAAACTCTGCTGTTAGAAGAGATTTTGTTAAGTAGGAAAGCAGTCTTGGAAGCATTGTTTTGGGATCCATCCTGTTTCCAACTGCAAGCATTGATCTCAGCTGTCCCACAGTGCCTTGCATGTAAAGGTGCTCAATAAATATTTGAACTGATGAGCAAATGTTTACTCCAGCCTGTTAGTTTTCCAGGATCTTATAATTGCACCTTTTTGCATGTTAAGCCTAGGGTGAATTTTAAAATCTGATCTAATGAGCATAGTGCAAAATTGTATGCATCTATTCCTAGACATCTACAATTTTAGAATCTGACAACCATGTATGTTTAGGACATATACAAGCAGAATAAAAAGTGAAATAATGTATGGATGGTGAAATACTTATGTAAGGGTCAACTGCATTTGGAGGGTGGGTTGGCAGTTAGTTTGGAGAAAGGGATAGCGCTTTTATTCATGCTAGACCTAGGATTACTATTTTATGAGGAATTAATTCATGAAGCATGGGAACAGCCTACAGCCTATTCCCATATTGACAATTCAAAAGCTGCATGATATCTAGACAATGAATGGATTAAATGGTGAAGAATTAAAAATACATGGTTGGCCTTAGACAAAGTATGCAGATTCTAGACTTAGAATATCTCATTACACTGTTCTCAGTCTTTCAGCTAGATGATTTTAGACAATGAAAGGAGCTTGGATTTGTCTCTACAGCTTCAGCTTCAAATTAATTTGGGAAACGTGTCTGAGGGGATAAACCAGGCTAACTCTGGACGGGAAATGACCAATGACACTTTGTAACCTTACCGACCTGGCCACAAGTGATGTGAGAAAACCACTAGTGGACACAAAAATGATGCAGAGAGAATTAGGGACAACTCTTGAGGGTGGAGGTGGCAGTTGCTGGGGCATGTAGCACACAAGTAAAGACAGCAGGTGGCACCATTAGTATTTTTTTTATAAGTTTTTTTTTTTTTTTTTTTAAGATTTTATTTATTTGACAGAGACACAGCGAGAGAGGGAACACAAGGACGGGGAGTGGGAGAGGGAGAAGCAGGCCTCCCGCCGAGCAGGGAGCCCGATGTGGGACTCGATCCCAGGACACTGGGATCATGACCTGAGCGGAAGGCAGATGCTTAACGACTGAGCCACCCAGGCGCCCCCATTTATTAGTATTACATTCACTCCTCCCTCTCTCCCCCATAGAGGTAAAATAGAGTAGCAAGGAATTGAAGGAACCAACTTTCCATTTCATACTCTGTGGCTGACCCTTGCCTCCTTCCTTCAGATTTGAGAAATAAATGGAAAATCCCATTTTATGTTGCTTTATGTCTCCATTGGGTGGAAGAGAAGGAAGCCTCATGCTTCTGGTAGCCATTGCCAGTTAATCGTCTAGGAGGTGACTTGCCAGATCTTTGTTTCAACGTGGGCTTTGCAGATCCTACTTTACAATACATGGCTGCAATACATACAAGTACATACATACCTCTTTTGCCAAATGGCTGTACAAGGCGCACCCACAGCAGTGGGTTTAGGGGTCCTTCCGTTTTGCTAACGCGTTGTGTCCCCCAGGGGTTCCAAAGATTTGGATAGGGTGAGACAGACTATACATAACAGACTACGCTTTGTCTGGGGTCCAAGTCTTTTGGCTTACGTTAACCTTTTCATAGGCAATCTTGAAGTAGCAACGAGGCCAAAGGACTTCTAGAAAACAAACAGGCCGAGACACGTAAGAAGTAGTATGCGCGCGCGCCACTTCTCTCCCCCCACAATGAACTAGAAAAACCACACCACTAAGTCTAGTGCCGGCAAGTTTGACGGTGACCTCGGCAAAGTGACGATACTAGGGAAAAGAGTAAATTTTGACAGAAACAAGGAAAAGATCTGGATCAACAAAATCCTGTCAACTCTAGGGGAGAGAGTGCGGTGGGATATCGGAGCCTAAAGGAAACAAATGTATTTTAGGAGCATTCACTTCTCTCCCTTCCCTCACACACCTAAACTCAGTTCTTGGCTATCATCTCCCGCCCCTTTTTCGATCACGGCCAATCAGGTTGCCCAGTTCAAAACACTTGTTACCGATCTAAAGAGTTACTCAGGGGAGTCATTTCACGTAGGTCAAAGCGCCGGGGAGGCGGCGAGCAGAAACGATTCAAACCGCTTTAAATCCCAGCTCTTGGGGTCGATGGGAGCAGAGCCTTATAGCTTTACCTCAACCTTGTAATTGTGAGCTAGGAGTTAGTTTTGGCTAAGGTCCCTCGGGCCTATCAAATGCCAACCGCTGCACCCTGGGGGCGTGGTTACCGGCTTGTTGGGGCTCTGGGAAGTGCACTTCTCCGGAGGACCGGGCCTGATAATACCATAAAAGGCTGGTTCTCCCAATTCTGAAGCTATGTTCTGTTGACCTTCCTTTAGGAGCGCTCCCCGCGACTGCACTGTGCGGAACCCTTAGTTTTCGAGTCCCATCTCTGCTTCCTAGGCCCTTTCATTGGCTCCGCCTCCATAAGCCTTACTGGTCCACTCTCAGAACGCCCTCCTGGTTACAGACCGCACCCCCTCGCCTGGGCTCCGCCTCACCAGCCCGTAGCTTGGCCCAGGCGGTAGTTCGCGTTTTGAGCCGCTCGTGCCACCATAGCTGCTGCTGCCGCCGCTGCTGCTGCGGAGCCGAAATCGCCGAGCGCGATGCCTGAGGGCGCTGTGAGCGGGGTGCCTCCCGCGCCCTGGGGCTGGTGAGGCTGGGCCCGAGCGGGGGCGCTAGCGAGTTGCTGGGGCTGCTGAGGGAGGTGAAAGAGAAGGGTCCAGGGCCCCTGCGGAGGGCCGAGAGCGAGCTCCCGAGGGTCGAGGGTGGGGGAGGGAGGCTCCCGTGGCAGAACGGGTTGCCGGGCCACAGCGAGCCCCGCCGCGCCGAATGTCCCTGCGGCCGCCAGCTCAGGTGTCCAAGCCCCGGGCGGGACTCCTCGGTGGCCTCGGCGGCCTCCTTCTTTAGACACTGCAGTTGCCATGGGAACAGTTGGGAATTAACGGGGACCAGACCAACCACAAGCCCTACCAGGGCCAATCCCATCCCTCTGGCTGAACGTCTCTGGCAGGCGTGGGCCTGGTATTTCTCTGCAGCTCTGGCTTTTCCCCCCCTCTTTTTCATGGGTTTGTCCTTCAGACGTAAGAAACCGCGCAGGGCTTGAAGGCAGGTACGAGGAGAAGGGAGAGGGTAATGCCTAGAGATAAAAGCTGCAGACACGGCTAGGCAGAAGATAAGGTGGCCTCTGCCATCTTAGGTCAGTGGGAGGGCATACTGGAAGGACCTGTGGAGTGGGAAGGCAGTGCCCCTTTTGAGACAAGTTCCAAGACTGGGCCAGGAACTGTCCCCCGGGGCTCCTCATCATGATGGCTGTGGAAGGGTCAACTATTACCAGCCGGATCAAGAACCTGCTGCGATCCCCATCCATCAAATTACGCAGGAGTAAGGCAGGAAACCGGCGAGAGGACCTCAGCTCCAAGGTGAGTCCTAGTATTGGGAGGCACTCGTTTCCCACCGTCCCTCACTTCTGTTCCGTGTTCTTCTTTCACCTTCCTCTTTCTCGGGAAAGAGAAGAACCAGAAGCTCTTGTTGGCTCTAAAGGATCAAGTGTGCCATCTCTGCGCCTCAAGGAAGCAATGATTTAATTTTAGGTTAAAGGAAAAAGAGCAGCAGGAGTGAGCATGCCGAGATTTCTCCGTGAAAAAGAATAGGAGGAAGGCAACCTGGATTCAGTTTTGGCTTCACTACAAACTAAGACTGTGCTTGGGGAAGCCAGTTCATAAGCGATGACTCAGTTTCCCATTTTGGATGAGGTAGTGGGACCACATACCCTGTGAAGGGCTAAGTTGTGACTAATATAGCTGCAGGTTTTAGTGTCACAGCTGAGGTTATGCAAGACAGTAGTAGCAGAAAGAATACCTAGTTTGAGGAATTGACTTGCTAAATGCTTTTGCCTGGGGTCAAAACAAATTTATTTGTCTCTTCCAGAAGCCTAAATTAATTTAACTGGAGTCTCTTGGATGCTTAGGAATGATAACATGCAAGGAGCCAGGTATCTGCTAGCAAAACAGTCCTCCTGGTTTGTCCTTGAACACTGCCTGTCTTACTCACTCTGTGCCACCCTGCTGCACAAGTTCCTCAGAGGCCAGTCCCTTTCCATCCCCTCACTTGCCTGGGTGTTGGTCTTTATGCTTTCTTCAACTTCGTTGAGCCCCCACAACTTTGGGAATACAAAAGCAGACCAAATTTATTTAATCCCTGAAAGAATCTAGGGTTTTGTTCCCACAGAATCAGATTAGATTTTTGTGTCATATTAGCAGCCTATAAACACAGTAGCCTTGTGCAGTCCAGGATTGCTACAGGGAGAGACACTGGAGACAGCAGCATTTTATTGCCTTGCCTGTATCTCTTCAGAGGATGAGTAGAGCCAATGAGTAGTGACTTAGAGTGCTCATGTGCAACATGGAAGGATTCTGGGAGGACTTGGTTCAGATCTCTGTCCTTTAACAGAACCTTACTTGGATGTGGTCAGAAGGAGAACAGCCTTCCTGTGTATTTCAGCAGAGATCATATTGAATTGAAATTGGCCACAAGGTTCCATGGCAGTGGCGTTGGTGACCTTTCTAAGGACTCTAATAGGAGTTCATTGTTCATATTCTCCAGAGGTAGGAGAATGAGCCTGGAACTTAGAAACTGTCTTAGATTTGACTCTCTTCACTCATTTACTGTGTTGGATCATTCTTAGTACTGCAAGCTCTCTTACTCTTGGCTGGTAACTTGACAGTGACCACCACTACTAGAGCAATCGTCTCATCTGTTTTGGCTTCTTTTTCTGACCACGAATGCTATAGGTAGTAGAAATGTGTAATGGGAGTTTATTCTTCAGTGTTAATACTGTAATTTTGGTCTGGATCCAGAAGGTGCAGTCCACCATTCTTTAAAACTTCCCATATCACTCATCATTAATGGACTCAACAAATGTTAATTGTGTGCCTGTTATGTATGGAATCAGTGATGAATAAAACATCCTTGCCATCAAAGAGCTTGTAGCTAGTCATATTATATATAAACAAATAATTACAACTTGGTATGTTAAGTGCTGTTCTAGAAGTAAGCATAAAGGTCTTAAGGGCGGCACAGGGAAGGGAACCTAAGTCAGCTTAGGGGAATTAGGAAAGACTTCACAGAGGTAGGGATGCTTGAACTGTGAGTCCTGAGGCAAGAGAAGAGGAAAAGCTCGAGAGGAAAACAGTGAAAAAGAGCATCCCAGTGGCATCACCATTAAACATCCCTGTTTCAAATAGAAATTCAGTGTTTCAGACTGCTTTAAATGGCTTTGTTTGTCCTAGAGCTGTGAATGAAGGAAATACTTAGCTGAAGTTGAATGACCCTTGAGTAGTCCGACAGAGCAAGAGTGTGGTGTCTATCTTTAGCACCCAAAAGTAATTGCTGTCTTTGTGTGCCTGGGACCCTACAGATGCCTGATTCCCCACACTCCTTATTGAAGTCTCGACTTAAGATGATTCTAAAAGCCTGCCCTGTAGTAATTCACATAGGACCTGATGTATAAAGCTTTGTGAGCTGCTCTAATATGCGGTAGCTGTGGGTTATCATGGTAACAATCAGAAAGCTTGTAATTCACGGATAACTAACTCTGAAATAAAATTTGAAGACCAAAAGACATATGCCTTTGAGGATGGGAGGGGGGGTGGCAAAGAAGGAAGTGACAGAGGGCCTTTGTGCAGCTCTTACCTGAGATGGCTTGCTGCTTTGAGTCATACTGTTCCCCCTGTCTAAAGTAGCCTTTTCACCAAATTCTCCCCTTACTTTTACATACAGCTCTGTATTTACTGGAGTCTCAGGGACTTCTCTGAGTAGCCCCACTACCTTAGAACCAATCTCTAATTGTTCTTTTACGTATGTCTTCATTTCCTAAGGCCAGGGGGGTCATGTTCTTTATTTCTTTTACATCGCACTGTTTAGTATAGTGTAAGGTGTGCAGTAAATCCTAAGTGAATAAATGAATGAAAACACTTTAATGATGTCAGAATTAGTGGGGATACACTTGGAATTCCAGAAGAATAGGAGATAATCAGGAGGAGTTTGGTGATGTCTTTAAAGAAAAATTGAAATTAGGAATAATAAGATATTGAAAAAGAAGTAGAGATGTAGCCAGCCTCATTAGGTGTGAAGGGCACAAGTGAGAAGGGAAAGTGCATAAATGCAGAAAGCAGTGCTCATTAAAGACTTTTTAACTCAGGAGAGACTTAGTTAAAAATACAGTTGACATATGGTTAAAAGCTGGAATGAGAGCCAAGTAGAAATGGGGATTGAGAGTCTTGATTGAGAAATGGGTAATTGAGAGCTAGGATTTGTATTGAACTTTCTCTAAGGGAGGGAGTCTCTGCAGTGAGATAGAATTAGCAAAGAGTAATTTGAGATTTTATTGCCAGATCTGAGTCTTGATGAAGTGTAACTCAAAGTTATCAGTTGTAAACACCCTTCAACTGCAAATTCTGTACAGTTGTCAGTTCTGCCGTTCAGCTGAGGCTGTGTTTTCCTTAAGCATGTGTGTGCTCTGTGTAGCTAGCCCTCCCCCTCTTTTCTTAAAGTTTCTGGAAGATTTTTATGTGGAGGGAGCTGGGTCATTTTTCTATTTTAACAAAGGACAGAAATGGAATGAAGCCGAGTAGGCACGATGTAAATTAGGGATACAAAAGGATTGCCTGTGCTGGAGAGTTAGATTTTGAAAAAGTAAATGAAGAGGTTTTGAAATCCTCCTCCTCCTTAATAGCCATTTGTCCAATCTGGGTTATGTATTATTCTTCTGGAAACAATGGGTAAGATGACTTGTAGCTTTCTTCTAGTTCTCAGTTTTTATGGATACAAGTCTAATGCATTCTCTCTCTTTTTCTCTCTCTCATTTTTTCCCCAAGTTTTCTCATGTCTGGTTATATGGTGGTGCTTTGAGCCTTTTAATATGTGGCTCTAAGAAGAGTTTGTGTAGGGGATTTTCATGGAAGAGAAAAAACTGGCAATAATCTAATTGCAATTTTTGCTCAGTGTTTGAGTCCAGGTATTAGTACTGAGACTCTTTAATCTGCCTATTTGGTAGTGGGAAAGCATATTCATTTCCAAAGCATTTATGTATGGATCATTGGCTTAAGCTTGATGGCTCTCGACTTGGGAGAGAAGTCAGGACAGCAGTGAGATAGAATACTTTGGCAGCTTTTTAAAAATACACATTCCTGGGCCCCATCCTAGCTATATGGAATCAGAAGCTCTGGGGGTAGAGTTTTTTTTATTATTTTTTTATTATTTATTTATTTATTTTATTATTTATTATTATTTTAATTTTTAAAAAAAGATTTTATTTGTCAGAGAGAGAGAGAGCACAAGCAGGGGGAATGGCAGGCAGAGGGAGAAGCAGGCTCCTCGCTGAGCAAAGAGCCTGATGCGGGACTCCATCCCAGGACCTGAGCCGAAGGCAGACACTTACCCAGCCTAGCCACCCAGGCTTCCCTCTGGTTGTAGAGTTTGGTAGTTGTTTTTTTTTTTTTTTAAAGATTTTATTTATTTATTTGACAGAGAGAGACACAGTGAGAGAGGGAACACAAGCAGGAGGAGTGGAAGAGGGAGAAGCAGGGAGCCCGATGTGGGGCCCGATCTCGGGACCCTGGGATCATGACCTGAGCCAAAGGCAGACGCTTAACGACTGATCCACCCAGGTGCCCCGGTAGTTGTTTTTTAAAGATTTTATTTATTTGACAGGGAGAGAGCGAGCGAGCACAAGCAGGAGGAGTGGCAGGCAGAGGGAGAGGGAGAAGCAGGCTCCCCACAGAGCAGTGTATACATTAAGTTCCACCAGAAGTCCGCTGCTGGGTTACAAACCTGTGGCTTAAGTGCTAGGACCCTGAAATCTGTTGGCTTCATACCCAAGTACTCATTGAGGCTTCTTCTCTCTTTTTTAAAAATTATTTTACTTTATTTAGAGATTTATATATTTATTGGAGAGAGGGAGAGAGAGCATGAATGTGGGGAGGGGCAGAGGGAGAGGGAGAGAGAGAGAATCTCAAGCAGACTCTTCACTGAGTGTGCAGCCCAATGTGGGGCTCAATCCCATGACCCTGAGATCATGACCCGAGCTGAAATCAAGAGTCAGACGCTTAACCGACTAAGCCACCCAGGTGCCCCCTCTTTGAGGCTTCTTGAGAGTGTAGAAAACTAGCCCAGTAAGTATACTCTTCTCCTGGGGTAGTTTTTATCTCCACTGTGTCTTTTAGACTGATTGCTCTGTAAACTGGTATGTCAGAGATAGATCTGAGAGAACTGCCCTGTTGTAGGGTCAGATATGAGGAACTGATAATTGCCTAACTAAGACAGATCAGCAGGAATTTCCTCTGTGGGCAGGAATAGGAAACTTTGATAATATCTCTGAGTCCTGGCCGGTTTGTAATATCACCATTCCACTACCCACTTCCCTTGGCACTCATAGGAACCAAGAGTTTTTAGTGTTTAATACACACTCTCTGGGTTCCCCACCTAGAAGTAGATGGCCAAGGGTAGAGGGCCCCTGTGGGCAGAAGCCCTGCCCCCCCACCTGCCTTTTGTGAATGACCTTGAGCAACTTACTGAGTTTTCTGTCTATGATATATTCCTCAAGTAAGGCTTATGAAGTGTGTTGAGATCCTCAGAACAGGTGGTGTACAGTGAAAAGTGTGAGGTGTTCTCCTGGTTTTGTTCCTTTGATCTCTGCTTCATTTCTCCTTCCGGTTCCTGCAGCTGCCCTCAGCCTTCAAAGTGATTCTCACTGGAGAGGGAGGATTCCTCTCTCCCCAGCCCAACTCCTCCTTTGCTGTCTAAAATAGCCCAGCCTCTTCAGGCTCTAAGTTGTCTTGCAAAGCCTTCGGTCATCTACTTGGTCTCACTCATTTCAGAGTCTACAGCACTGCTGCTTTCCAAGTTTCTTTTCCCTCCCTCCACTTGTAATTTAAGGCAAGTGTCCCCCGTTGGGTCAGTTTGAGTCACTGTCTTATTTCCTGTCCATATTTTGAATGTCTCTGGGGCCATTGGTATTTCTCTGCCTTTACTCTTCCCTCTTCCATTTGTCACTTGCGTGTTTTTCATCCCTTGACTAATGAAAAAACATTGGTAGAAGTGAGCCTTTAATCCTGACTTCTGTAACCTCTCCATCAACCTCCTGCATCTGAAGTTGGGCTTGTGGCTGTTATCACTGCCCCTTTGTTTGGAAAACAGTCCAGGGCTTGAAATTTGGGACTATGTTTATTCAAACTAAGCTTCTCTGGGAACGTGGTCTGTTGCACTGTTGTTCTCAGAGTATCTATTGGTTTTACTTCATGGGCTGACTGCAGTGTTGGTTAGAAAAAAAGCTACAGTGTTTTCAGTAGGATTTGTTGTATTATACATCACATTCCTACTGCTGCAAGCTAAGCCTCTTGTCTAGGCTCCATTGTTTAATGCTGGCCAAGGCCAGGTTTTCTGTCAGCTTCCTTTGACAGCAGTTCTCAGTGGATTTGTGCAATGAGAGCTGCCCACCTGCTGGATGTTTGCTGAATCAGATCCGCATTGTGGTTTTTACCTTAACTTCTGTTACCTCTTAAAATGAAAAGAAAGGGTAGGGGAGGGCAAGAATAAAGGGAGTATGACAGACAGATGGGGCAGTGTGGATCTTTAGGGTTGGTATTTTTGAGTGTTCACATTTTCCACATCTTGGTTTCCTCCCTCCCAGCAGTTATATCAGCAAGTCTACAGTGCTTCTTAATTGGCTACAACATTTTCCTCTGGTTTTGAAGGGCATTTACAGAAGAATGAGTTCACATCACAGGATGG
Source organism: Mirounga angustirostris (assembly GCF_029215605.1). Taxonomy (NCBI): domain Eukaryota; kingdom Metazoa; phylum Chordata; class Mammalia; order Carnivora; family Phocidae; genus Mirounga; species Mirounga angustirostris. Next base: position 61,647,462 of record NW_026991717.1, on the reverse strand, counting down.
GTATCTCCTCTTAGACTTCTAGGGGAGTAAATTCCACCCCCTCTCATTTTAGCACAGAGAATGTTAATAATGCTTTTTGTTGCTTCTCTAGTCTATAAAACAGTCTTTTTGTTGTTGTTGTTGACTAGATTTCTAAGTTTATATGCCTTATCTCTCTTCCTAAAACTGGAATGAAGCTAAAGATCTTTTCCCCTCCCTGCCCTTTCTTTGATAGCTGAGATTTAAATTTACTTGAAAATCTTGGAGCGCTTAGTGAAACCACATGGCTGATTTCTTTTTTTTTTTTTTTTTTCAGTGTAGCACATTCTTTTTTGGAGGAATCCTGAGAAGGGAGTTTCTTAGGTTCTTCTGGATTTGAACATTGCTTCTCATTCATGCTGAGCACACTACAATTTCCAACTTCCCATCATACCTCTCATCAGGCTTTGAGATCTGTATTCCTTTAGTGGTGCCTCTGGTCATTTCCCCATACGCTCAGCTGACCTCGTTAAAGGTGCTGGCACTTAAAAAACAAAACTAACTTTAAAAAAATTATGAAATATAACAGACACGGAAAAGCTTATGAAATATAATAATATAATATTGTATGTACTTACGACATGGTCCCCCATATCATCATCACCCAAAGTCAAGAAATAGAACACTGCCAAAGTGTTGGTAGTTTCTGAAGGATATGATGCTAACAGTGTCATTGTGGTGGGTGAGGACGGAGATGAGTGAAGTTTTTGTGTTAGGTAATTAATATGGTTTTATTTAAAAAAAAAAATTAAATCCCCAAGGACTTGATCTTGACTGTTTGTTCTTTTACTTTTCAAGTTTCCTTTTTCCCCCATCCATTATGGATTTGTGCCATTCAGCATTTTCAGGCAGTGTGCTTACTGGAACCATGTTTTCCAGATTTTGTTGTCAGTGCTTCCTGCCCTTATGTTGCTCTCTTAAAACCATACTAGAAATAATATTTGTAGTGCTAATAATGATGAACATTTGTTTATTGTTTGCTATGTCCTGTGCTATTCTACATATATTATCTCATTCACATTTCACACCACTCTTCTATCAATACTGTTACTGTCCCCATTTTGTAGATGAGGAAACGGATGCTAAGAGGTCAGGTGAGTAGCTGGTGGTTACATAGCCAGTAGATGGTGCAGCTGGGATGCAGACTCCCTTAACTTATTGGCCATCTTAACTCCAAAGCCGACACTTAATCTTGATTCTTTACTCTTCCCAGAGTCTTCTTGTGCACAATGTGACACTGAGCACAGAAGTTTATGCCTAGTATTGCTATAGTCAAGAGTTGCAGCCTGTGTTCAGCTTGGAAAAGCACAGTACCTTGAAAACTATACTTTTCCCCCAACTTGCCCCATCCAAGTTGATTTGATGCATTTCTCAGACTATTTTAGAGCCATCATTCGGTAACCCTCCTTTCCCTCTACATCCTTGCTTTTCTTCCCACCCCCAACTCCAGATTTCCACTTCTTGCCCTATGGTACCATTAGGAACAGTACAACTTGTGGTTCTGTGGGTCCGTGAATGTCAAGTTGACAGGCGCAGTTCTGTGGTGTCAGATGACCATAAGCCGCAAGTAGTTGCTGCTTCTCTCTCTCGGGTTGGAGTGAGGTGGGGGAGTGAAGTGGAGGCCAGTAGATGATTTGCTTGTTTTGGTGTGGGGGATTCATGGGCCTTGAACCTGTTTGCTCTTAGCTGGCGGTTGATTGTGTAGCTCACACTCCTGACTGCTTGCTAGTTCTCCCCTACCCCAAACCTCTCCTTGTTTATCTCTGTACTCCACCTCTCTGTTATTGCTGTGCCTGTCCCGACTCACAACTGACCTTGTCTTTGAAGCTGTGGAGAGTTGCTGAGTTAAAATGCCTATTTTCTGTGGAAAAAAACTGGGCCTAAAATGCCCCGTGCCAGAGCTGAACTGGATGATGACAGTTGGAGTTCAGTGACCATGAAAAAGAGCAAAAATGAGGTCATTTGCCCACCTGACTCTGGTTGGTTGGGCAGGCTCCAAGGTTGCTAAGTTCCTTGAGCAAGTGTCTTGCCTCCCCTGACCTCAGATTTGTATTATTTTGATGTCTTTCGTCACATAGGCAATGATGATAACATTATGGATGCAAAAGCATGGGATCTTAATACATGCTTTCCTGCAGCTGCCCTGGTTAGTCTGAGGAGAGGAAGCCCCAAGCCAGGTGGACTGGGTGGAGAGCAGCCCACAGGCAGTTTGTGATCGTGGGGGAGAAGCTCAGCATGCTCAGAAACTCTAACCCTTGCCACCTCTCAACTGCTGCGTTGGAGAAAAGCAAGCAGCTGCTTGTCAGAACTAAACATGCAGCAGACAGGCTGTAGGCCTCCCTCCGTTCGTTACCCTGATGCTCATTGGTCAGCTTCTATTTGGGAAAATGCACGTATCCATGATTGTTTTCATATGACATAGTAACCTGTTGCAGACTAAACATGTCCTTTCTCCTTATGATGTCCTTCCTTCCCCAGGCTCCTTTGATCTCTCTTGTGAGGCCCCACGCTCCTCCCCGCCCACCCCCCCACCCCCACTCCCCGCCCCAGCAACTGTCTTAGAGACTTGCCCTCATAGCAAACCCAGAACTGGCTAGTGAACGGGGTTTCTAAGAGTGAATGTGCAGGCAGATTAGTGTGTAGGGGCAAGAGGCAGTGAGTGGTTTTGTTAAAATGCAGATTCAGACTCAGGTCTACCCTGGAACTCTGCAGTTCAAGAAAGCTCCCAAGTGAAGTCCATGCTGCAGTTCCTTGGGCTATACATTGAAGAGTCAGGCGTGTGTGTGTGTGTGTGTGTGTGAGAGAGAGAGAGAGAGAGAGAGAGAGACAGAGACAGAGACAGAGAGACAGAGAGACAGAGAGAGAGCTGGCTTCTCTCTCATTTGTAAAATTAGAATACTGAGGGCTTCCTCCTTGGGCTGTTGTGAGGATTAAAGGAGATCTCATGGATGTGAAAGCACACTGTAAGGTCTAAATAAGTTTATAGCTGTTAAGGGGTTGCTAATGTTATCAGGGTCCATAGATTTCTAAAATATTCAGGAATTTTTTTCTCATTTGCTGGCAAGATTTTATCCCTTCAAGTTTCCATTTGTGAGAAGTCCTTTTTTGCAGGTTCAGCCTCTTCTGTTCCAACATTTAATCATTCTCCCTGTGCAGCTTTTTATTGTGACCTATCTTCAGTACATTTTTCTTGCCTATATTGTAACTTGTATCAACAATACTGAGAAAGAGGAAGGCTTAGCAAATATTTTTTTTTATACTAACTACTGTGTAATTTATTTTTTCAGGGCCATGAGTATGTTTTTTGGGAACTCAAAAAGTCAAACCAGTGAACCAGGAGCCCTAATTTACTGTGTCTGATTAGAGATCACAGGAGTGATGCACATGCTTTTTAACAGCGATGGTTCTTCTAGAGATAACTTTTCTTCTTTGGGGGCCAGTTCATTTGTATTGAGAACTAATTTGGGAAATGAATTAGCGCTAGAGCTTCCTTTCAGACTGCGAATTTAAAGGCAGAGTGAAAACGTGTTAATTTTATAACCCATTGTTTTAAGTTTCTAATTTGGCAATTTGGTGATATCAATAGAAGAAGCATTAATATATTCATATCTTTTGATCTAGAAGTTATAATTCTGGGATCTATTCTATGCAAACATTCACACCACACAAAAGTGTATATAACTGAATTTTTTTTTTTTTTTTTTTTTGTGTTACTCACAATAGTGAAATCTTTGGAGTAGTCCAGGTAGCCATCAATAGGGGATTGGGATAAATCCATTAAATGAAATACCTTGTACTTGCTGAAAAGAATGAGGTCAATCTATATTTACTGACATGAAACGGTATACAAGATATATTAAGTGACAAAAAGCAAACTGTATAACTGTTTTTTATGTTAATGATTATTTATATTTTTGTTAAAACCTGTATGTTAGTATACACATAGAAAAAAAAGTGAGGCTATAAATACCAAACCGTTGTTAATATTGGTTACCTCAGGGAGGGCTAGTAGATTATGGCGGACATTCACTGTCTACATTTCTATATTTCTGTAATGTTGGAAATTTTTACAATGAGTCTGTATTATTTTTGTAAGTAGAAAAAACTAATAAAGATAAAGGTCTCAATTTAAACATGCATATTTCATATTTGAATCTAAAATGTTTAAATTTAAAAAACTGTATACTCATTCAAGCACAAAGTTATGCACAAATGTTGAAAAATATATGTGAAATAATAAACTTGGGGTTTTTTTAGTAATAATGGGACATAAAAATGTTTTCTCACAAATTCATCATTAACTTGTTGAATTTGAGATAATTCATTTTTTGCATCTTCAGAAATATTTTCTTGGTTAGCTTTGGTAAACAAAACATTTTTTAATACTTTCTGAAGTACATGTGCTTTCTGAAAAGATTTTTTACACAAGTAATATAGAGAAACATAAAGAAGGAAACAAGTTATTCATAATTTTAACATCCAGAATAGCTACTTATAGCTACATCCATTTCTGATTATAAAGGACAGGTAAAGCTCTTTTTAAATAACAGTATTGTCACTTTTATTTAAAACGTTACCTCTGAGGGGTGCCCGGGGATTCTCAGTCAGTTAAGCATCAGACTCTTGATCTCAGCTCAGGTCCTGATCTGAGGGTCATGAGTTCAAACCCTTCCTTGGGCTCCATGCTGGGCGTGGAGCCTACTTTAAATAAATAAATAAATAAATAAATGTTATCTCTGATCTTTTTAGACTTAGTCTTTAATTATAATTTAGATATATGCTGTACATATATTTACTGAAGTCAAGGACGAAATGGTTTTGTTTGTAATCATTTAAAGCACATGGATTATTCCATTCAGGCCTTCCCCACTGGAAAGGCGTTGAAATCCTGTTCCTGCTCCAACTTCTAGGACTGGCTATGGTAGATGGAGAATTCTCTGGGGGTTAAAGAACTTACTGGGTAAGATGAACCAGAGTATTCACAAATATTTTTTAAAATACTAAAACGTGGACTCAAATATTTATTAAACACTGTGCCTTGTGCTATAAGCATGGAGTTGTAGATACAGCCTCTGCCTTTCAGGAGACTAGTAGGAGAGAAACGACAGAGCCATAAAGTACTTCTGTACGAGGTACTAAGTAGCACATGCCATGTGAATGATGCAAATAAGTGCAGCTGTAAGAGTACCAACGAGGGACGAATCATTCCTGGCCATGGTGATCACGCAAAGAATCACAGGGGATGTGATATTTGAGCTGGTCCTTGAAAGGAAGGGAAGGATTTCAGGAGGGGATGGTGGAAGGGAAGGGATTCTCGGTAGAAGAAGAATAAAAACTAAAGCCCCAAAGCGCCTTTCCAGAATAATGAATAACCCAGATTGACAAGTGCACATGATTCATATAGGTGAGTAGTAGGAAACAGAATTAGAGGAAAGGTAGGATCACTTGACAGAGAGCTGTAGTTGCTAGGCTAAGACATTCATAATTTATTTTGTTGGCAGTGAGGAGCCATTGAAAGTTTTTGAGCAGGGGAGGGACGTGATCAAAGCTGTGCTATGGCAAGATTATTCTGACAGGTTGAGGGAGGGGAGGACATGGTCTATAGTAAAGAAATTGATTAGAAAGTCATTGCTATATACAGGAATCTGGTGCTGAAGGCCTAGTCCAGGGTGTTGGCATTCAGAATGGAAAGGAAGTGAGCATTTTATAGAGAATAACATGTTGAAGAAACCTTTCTTCCCAGGGGAATCTCATAGCCCAAGCTGGCATGATTACAGGGGTACCAGGAGTTCCCTCCCCACTTTCCTTTTTGTCCCAGATCACACATTCACATCGCACACTTAGTTCAGGTAAGGAACAGTTAGTATTCTCCCTGGTTACAAAGTTTGGAAACCAAGAGATTAAGAAAACTCAGGCATGTAGAGCTGGTGAATGAGGAGGATTCAGACTGTTTTTCATGATCAGACTTTTGCTTATAAAGCATTGTTTGTGGTTCTGGTCTTGCTGTAGGGAGGACTGATGCTAGAGAGGAAAAAAAATTTTTTTTCTCTTATTCTGGTTGCTTAAATTGAGGTACCTCCTATCCTGGCCTTTCTGGGAACTGGAAGAGAAAGAGAGAGTAGAAGTGCCTGCTCTGTATCAGGCACTGTGTTGTCAAAGCTGCTCTTTGGACTTGGGTGCATGCTGATGGTGGTATCATAATTGAGTCCTTTAGCTAGAGGCTTCTGATTTCCAGAACTCTGGTCTGAGGTCTGATGCTGCCCTCACCTCTTCCTCCATCTGTACACGAAATCAGATTCTGCTGCTTTGGACACTACAGTGTCATTTGCCTTGGAAATGGGTGTCAGCTCTCCATGTTGACTGTAGGTTCTAGTGCTGGCTGGACATGAGCAGGCTCTGACCAGGGGGGATACTCTGGCATTAGAAGACCCTCTATTTCTTTTTCTCTGCAACCATTCAGTGAGGAGAGGCCAGAGCCCATTTTTTAGACCCATTTCAGGTACTGATAACACCTGCTAATTTAAAAAAAAATGTTAAAACTAGCAGGAGAGGACCCTATTGCCCTTCTACTTCATCTGTGCCCTCTGCCTTCTACCTTGGTTCTCAGACCTGTCCCTGATGCTTCCACGAAGGCATGGGGACTTCCCCAGGTCCTCTTTCACGAACTGCACCTTTCTGATGGTTTTGGAGAACCCGAACTCCCTCCTCAGGTCACCAGAGTTTCTGGAACCAGGCAGACAGACCTAGGTTTAAATCCTGGTTCTTCCACTCACTACTTATCTGATTCCTTCATCTGTAAAATGGAGATAATACCTGTCCTTCATAAAGTTGTCAAGGGTATGGGGCGCCTGACTGTGGAGCATGCGACTCTTGATCTTGGGGTTGTGAATTCAAGCCACACATTGGGCATAGAGCTTATTTAAAAAAAAAAAAAAAAGTTGGTCAAGGGTATTAAATGAGATAATCTTGTAAATTGCTTAGCGCATTTTTGGCAGAGTACACATTCAGTGAATCGTAGTTCTTAGAGCTATAGATCCTGTCTCTGCACAAGACCTTTCGCACCCCATGGGTCTGGATATTCTTTTTTTTTTTTTTTTTAAGATTTTATGTATTTATTTGACAGAGAGAGATAGAGAGCACAAGTAGGCAGAATGGCAGGCAGAGGGAGAGGGAGAAGCAGGCTCCCCGCTGAGCAGGGAGCTGGATGCAGGGCTCAATCCCAGGACCCTGGGATCATGACCTGAGTCGAAGACAGCCGCTTAACCGACTGAGCCACCCAGGCGCCCCGGGTCTGGATATTCTTATAAGAACATTTGGAGCGTTGTTTTCTCCTTAGTCCCAGGAGGGGCTGAAATTTGGAAATAAAAGGACAAAATGCTTTAATTTCGTAGTTCCCTACCTGATTAATCATTAGAGCTACCTGGAGAGCTTTAATATGCAGACTCTTGAACCCCACTCCATATCTGTTGATTGAGAATCTTGTGGAGGCAAGGGAGGTAGATAGGGTAGGGACTGATATCTGAAACTTGTTAAACCCTCTGAGTAATTCTGTTGGTAGGCCAGGATTGAGAACCTTTGTTCTCTAGTCTCCAGGGTTTTATGGCTGGAGGATCTCTAAGGTCACCTCCTCCCAAGCCGTGGCAGATTTACCTTCCTAGAAGCTGAGGCTATTTTAATCCCAGCACCGGAGAATTGGCTCAGCTCCAACTAATGCTGAACTCTAAGCTGGGGAGCCCAGTTTTTCTGTCATATTGGAAATTATTTGTTTCTGGGAGTCTTCATGGTATAGAGAGTAGAACTATAAATCAGCCAGACAGGATAGAGACCAGGAGCAGAGTGGAGAGGCAAGATCTGTCCTGCAGTCTTGGAGTAGCCATCGTGTCCCTTCCTGCCTCTGACCAGATGGCCCTTTGGACTCTGAAGGAGCAGGAGTGAGCTTGGGCATGATACCCGCCTCTCCCTTCCCCCTCCCCAGGCTAGTCACTGGGTCTCTGCCCAGCTGGCTAAGTCTCTGCACAAAGCCTCCTGGCCTTGGGCTTTCTCTGTGGCTTTTTCATAAGCAGCAATTCTCCGAATCTGGTGGAGAATCTGCTCTGTGAGATTAGAGTGCAGTGCGTGGGTAAGAGACAAGCATAGTTATTCTTAACCTGCAGGAAGGGAGGGGAAGGCGGATAGTGCTCTGCTGTAGACAGGTCTGTGACATGCTTGTTTATAGAAATAGCAAGCCCATGGTTTGGCTGGAATGACTTATAACTCAGGTATTTATAACTTGTGTTAGTGGGATTGAGAAGTAGGGAAAAGGAGAAGGGGGAAGAAAGAAACTGGTGGCAACAAAAACAGAGATTGGCTTCCTCCCAGTTGCTGGGGTTTCTTTACCACTTTGAGGTCAGCTCAATCCTAGGTGACCCCGGCCTTTTGTGGCTCTGGCCTCTTCTCTTCCTCAAGGGAGCATCTGCTGACTTGCCTTTGCAGACTCCCTGTCGTGGCCCCTCACAAGAAAGGAAGGGCAAATCCGAACCAGTTATATCACAGACTCCAACAAGAAGCCCTTCTCCAGCAAAGCCATTGTCTTGCCTCCACAGACTGGATCATCATTGACTGGTGCCTCTACTCTAGCTTGTGGACTGATCAGATCTCGGGACCAGATAGAGAGACCAGAAACGCTTAGACGGCCCTGCCCCAGGCTTCCTGGGATCACGTGTTTCGGGGTCTGGGACTGCTTGGAACCTTGTGCTGTGCTGCCCATGTTGCAGATGGCTCTGGACTCTGGAGAGTCCTTTTCTTGACTCCTTCACTTCTTTTTGGCACTTCCATCAACTCCCCCTCCTTTCTGGGAGCTCTCCCCTTCCCTGGCTTCCTGGGTCTCCTCCTGTCTTTCTAATTGCCTGGCATCACATCTTCTCTATACTCTAAAAATAGGTATTCCCCATGGTTCTGTCCTCAGCCTCTCTCTGCCTTCCTGTCTTCTCTTGTACTTTCAGTGGTGGTTTTCACCTCCATGCGAATAATTCTCAGATACTTATTTCCAGCCCTGACCTCTTTCCCAAGCATTTAATTCCATGTTTATGTTGCTAAAGTGAATGTTCTGTGGTTCCTACTAAATATCCCTGAAGTGTCTTGGATTTAGCACGTGTAAAACACATCGCTGGCTCCCATCCTTCCTCCTTTGTCCAGACCCAGGTCTGCATTCTGATCCTGGCACCATTTCTTTTCATGTTCCCTTTCTCTGAGGTTCAAAATTTGAGTCTTCTGTCTTCTTCCTCCATAGTTGTCAGGTGCCCAGTCCTGCCGATTCTATTTGCTTTACTACTTTTGAATCCACGATGTCTTTTCTGCTCTCACTATCTTCATGCTGGTCTAGATCCTCATTACTTTGCACCTGAACTATTGTAACCGCCTCCTAATTGGGCTCCCTGCTTGTGTTGTTTTTCTCACATACATCATTACCAAAACATAGCTTTGATTGCGTCTCCAGCTTGAAATCCTTCAGTGGCTTCCCAGAATCTACAGATGACCCCACTTAGTTTGGCATTCAAGTCTCCTAGTCTGGTTGCAAGTCTACCTCTCCTGACTTGCTCTCTTGACACTGTCTGCATTCACAATTGCTCACCTGCTCTGTTATTTCCTTCTGCCAAACTTTCTATTTTATTTAATTAATTAATTAATTTATTTGAGAGAGAGAGAATGAGAGGGAGGGGGGTCAGAGGGAGAAGCAGACTCCCAGCCAAGCAGGGAGCCGGATGCGGGACTCGATCCCGGGACTCCAGGATGATGACTTGAGCCGAAGACAGTCGCCCAACCAACTGAGCCACCCAGGCGCCCCCTTCTGCCAAACTTTTGTTCATGCAGCTTCTTCTACTGAGAATTCCTTCTCTCTGTATTTCCACCTGTTAAGAACTTATCCTCAAGGCAAGGCCCAGGTCAAATACCATCTTGCCCTCCAAGAAAGCTTCCTTAGTTTTCCTTTCCTGATCCTGTTCAGAAATCATTTCTCTTCCTCCCCTTTGAGCACTTTATATCTTTCTTATGACCCTTATCACATATTGGATTGCTTTGTAATATACCATTAATTTTCCCTGATGGATTTTGAGAATAGAGAGTAGAGTCTGTGTATTCTTCATCTTAGGATCTCCCATAATATCTTGGTGATTTTCAAACTTCTTTGAGAATGACCCACATTAAGAAATACATTTTATATTGTGACCCAGTACACACCCCCCTAAACAAAAGTTTCATGATCAATACTTAACCCTTACTATATGCCGTGAGATCTGTTTTGTGTTCTGTTGTATTTATTCACTACCCACTAAATCAGTCAATTTCAGGTCCCATTAATAAGCTGCAATCTGCACGTTTGGAAAATATTATTCTACCTAGTATGAGTGAGTTGTCCTGTCTATTGCCCCTTAGCCACCTGTTTTTTCCATCTACTCTAATGAGAGCCAGAAGAGCACTTAAATAGTTGGCTTTAGTCTTTCCTTCTCTCTTGGGAATAGGCTATTATGATGTTACCCCTTTATCTCATTAAGGTGAGGGATGATTTTGCTTTCCTTCTTTCTCTCAGGAGGGTACAATACTGCCCTGCATAGTGCATGCTGGGAGTGATGGCTATTCAAGCCCTCCTTTGCAATATGTCTGTAGTAATTCTGCCCTCTGGCAGCCTTGCTTCTGGGGACAGATGACACCCTCTCTCAGGCTGGTGTAGGCTTTCCTCCATCTCAACACTCTCCACCTGCCAAAGCAAAGGCTGGGTCACACCTTGAGTATTTTCTCTGTTTCTAGGCTGTGTTTTGGATGTGGAGGAGATCACTGTAGAGTACGATGTGGGTGCTCTCTTTTTTGTTTTTGCTTGTGCATGAAGCGATGTTCTAGAACTGTATGGCTGTATCAGGGTACCAGCTGCCTGTAGTAGTTGTGTCCCAAGTCACTGGACATAATCAGTTACCTGGACTGGTTGTCTTTTTGGCTAAGTTTCACTGGCATTCGGGCTGTGAGGGTTTATAACTGACTTTCCTTTCAGTACCTTGGGCCCTATCCCAGACTTGGAGAACAGCTGTTTTCTCATAGGACCTCTTCCCTGCCTCAGTTTCCTCAACGATGCTTGAGGCCAGAACTCGCACACCATTGGGCTTGCTTCCTTATGTGGAGAAATGCTATAGTATTCAAGACAGACTAGGTCTTTGGTTCTCAAAGTATGGGCTTGGAATCCTTAGCGTCGCCTTTAGGGGATCTATGAGATCCCCCCTTTTCCAGTTACATATCCAAATGAGGCCAGATTTTCTTCATCTTCAACCAGAATAGCATATCAAAACAGATTGAATGCAGATGCAGATAGGAGAATCCAGCTGTTTACTATTAAGCCAGACATTAAAGAGATTTGTAAAAATGTTAAGTAGTGCCATTCTTCTCACTGAATTTTTTTTTGTTTCGGAAGATAGTTATTTTTAATAAAAATATTAACATGTATGGATTTATTATTATTTTTAAATGAATTAAGAAATATTTTAAACTATTTCCATTGTAATTTCTAATACACTGATACAAATAAAATCTCTTTGGGGTCCTTGATAATTTCTGAGAGTGTAAAGAAACCAAGAGTGTAAGAGACCAAGAAGTATGAAAATTGCCAGGTTATGTCATGCTGTGGTAACAAAATCACCTCAAAATCTCCCTTACTTAACAGATAGTTTATTTCTTGCTCATGCTCATATTCAGTGTGGGTCAGCAGAGGGGCTCTGTTCATCAAAGTTACTCAGGGACCCAGGCTTAGGGGACTCTCTCATTACCTGCTGCCATGCTTAGCAGTCAGGAGAAGGGATAATGATTCTCGAAAGCTTCCACTGGAACCAGCGTGTCAGAGCATCATAAAAATGTGCAGTCTTAGAAGCACTTAAGTGAGAAACCTAATCAAACAAAAACTCATATTCTTGAATTCTTTGTACCCTTTCCCCCAACATTGTTGGGTCAGTGAGTATCAAAAAGCCATTGTTTAAGGATGAAGAGAGAATCAAGGGTGTGAATTATAGAAGGATGTTGTTCATGAGGTCCTGAGCCCCATGCCACATCTGGGACCATGTCTTTTCTCTCTTTTCAACATTGAATGTGCAATATTTAGGACATCTAGTAAAGACATAGGGAATAATAGAATGAACAGCTGTGTGTCCACCATCAGCTTAAGAAACAAAATGTTACCTGTACCATTAAGCTCCCTTTGTGCTCATCCTCATCTGGGCAGTAAGACAGACAGTAAGTGTATGGACGGAAATACAATCAGTGTTGGGTTGCTACCTGAATCTAAGTGCTATGAAGAAAGATAAAATAAGATAAGTTAGGTACAGAATGATAACAGTAAAGTTAGTCTGGAAAGCCTGCTCTGAGGGGAAGACCTTTGAGCAAAGACCTGAGTGAATTAGCTATGTGAATAGCTGAGGGAAAAGCATTTTAACTGAAGGAATAGCATATGCAGGACCTGAAGCTAGAATCTGCTTGAGGTGCTTGAGGCAGCCAGGGTGACTGAGGTAGAGGAAGAGGTGGAGAGTGTAGGAAATGAGGTCAGAGAAGGAGCCAGAGGCCAGATGATTTAGGGCCTTGTAAACAGGGTAAAGTATTTGAATTTGAACTTAAGGATGGGAAGCCCGTGGAGGGTTTTGAGCTGAGTAATGACATGATCTCATACATATTTAAAAAAAAAAAAATCACTGTGGGGGTGCCTGGGTGGCTCAGTCAGTTAAGCATCTGCCTTCGGCTCAGGTCATGATCCCAGGGTTCTGGGATCAAGCCCCACATTGGGCTCCCTGCTCAGTAGGGAGTCTGCTTCTCCCTCTCCCTGTGGCTCCCCACTGTGTGTACTCTCTCTCTCTCTGTCAAATAAATAAAATAAAATTTAAAAAAACCTTAAAAAAAAATCACTGTGGCCTGTCATGTTGAGAAGAGAGAGAATACATGGGAATTATAGTCCGAGTGAGAGATAACAGTGGCCTGAACTTAGTAGTGTATTGCTGAGTGTTTACAGCCTCTCTCAGGGGACAAAAAAAAGAGCCCTGATTTGTAGCATTTGCTGATTTCCATGGTGTAAGTACTCCCACTGTGGTGATCTCAAGCTACCAGGGTGCTGTCACTGAGTGAGGAGGTGGGAAAGGAAGGGCACAGTCAGCTGTCCTGAGCCCGTGGAAGCTGGCTGTGGCACACCACTGCTTGAACTTGGGTGTTTAGTCGATGGTGTGTTTGCAAGGGACATTCAGGTCTGTCTCCATTTTCTGCGGTAGATGGAAGCTGCATCACCTTTTTGGAAGGAGAAAATATGGAGGTTATGACAGGGAGAGAGTCCATTTATAATCTCCATTATGCTGGGCCCTTTCAAAATAAGCCTAGATGTTGGAGGCCTTGCAGGAGCTTTGGACTCTCTCAGATCCTTTGAAAGTGGAGTTCAGCCCAAAACCTCCCTGCAAACAGGAAGCTGGTTTGAGTTAGAACATAAAATAAAAACCAGCTGATGCCCCTGAATGTTTTTCCCCTGCTCCTCCCACTCCACAGAGCCAAAGGAAACTGCCTTTTTTTGTCTTTGGATAGTTGTTCAGAAAGTCAGAAAAAGCCAAAAACCATAAATCCTTTGAAAATAAGCCAAGTTTTGAGCCCAGGCAAACTTCTGCCCATGGGGTTTCCTAGCCCGGATGTCCGTCCCACTGCCAAGAGTCCTAGGAGGAAAGGGCCTGAGGAACACAAAAGTTGCCAGAGATCAGAGCCTGGAACCCAGGCCCAGCAGGAATAGATGGTCTGTAGCAGTTTCTCAAACTGGAGTTTCCAGCCCATTTGTAGGTCATGAAATCAACAAAGTGGGCCATGCCCAGAATCATTTTTTAATGAAATAGAATGTGATAGAAAATAGAGTGTATCACATGGAGTAAGAGAAGTATTGTTTTGTGAAACTTTTATTTCAGTTTTAGGCACATGCACACATGTACATGTATGTATGTACCAGCTCATGATACAAACTCATAAACTATCTCTCTTACCATGGGTCATGGGCAAAAATGTTTGGTGAACACTGGCCTTAAAGGTATGAGTAACTGACATCTCCTTCCTGCTTTAGCTTGCTGTTGAAAAGTCCAAGCTAGTTTCAGAATGAGTCTTTTATGGAACTGCATCCTCTGTCCACAAAACACCTACCCAAATTCCTGTCAGAGGGAAGGAAAGCTGAGAACGGAACAGACTGGTCTAATTCTTTGGGACCAAAGCTGAAGCATAAACGAGGGATTGATACAAATTTGAATGCAAAGGATTTGCCTGCAATGATTCTCCGGAAGGGAATAGGATTTGAGCAGTTTTTTAGCTCACTGCACTTGATCTATGACCTTTCCCATCTATGTGGGTAATGCTGGCCTTGGGTTCCTCTCTCTCCTGTCTGCAGTAGGCAGTTGGTATAGCAGGAATGTTCCTGAGTACCCTCCCTCTGGGATAGCTGGAGGCACAGTGCCAGGATGGGGAGGGGTGCACCGAACTGAGCATCCCCTGGACTTCCCCAGGGGTATTTTGTGCTCTCCAGTCAGTGTGCCTGGTGCTCAGGCCTTTCAACAAGGTGACTGGGTGCCAGGGCATCATGCATCTAAGAAAAAGTAAGGAAGGAGGCATAAGTTAAGGCAAACTATCAAGAACACAGGCTACAGTTAGTTTATCCCACACTAGGCTTAGTGCCTCAGGTAGGCCCAGGGTTCCTGGCAAGTCTGGAGCTTGCCAGGTGGCTGTGGGTTGGCTGTGGGACTAAACTGCCTCTGTCAGTGAGTAGACACATGCTGGAATTGCTGGTCCACATCCCCAGGAAGCACAGAAGACTCTTGGGGGCCTTCCTGGGGAATAGGTTTTAACTGTCATGTCCCAGGGGATTTATTTTGGTCTTTGGCCACCAAAGGGCATTTCTTTCCAACCTAATTCAAGCTAAAATGGTCCTTGGAGATAAGAATTTAAGGGCGCCTGGATGGCTCAGTTGGTTAAGCGACTGTCTTCGGCTTAGGTCATGATCCCAGGGCCCTGGGATCGAGTCCTGCATCGCCGTCCCCCTGCTCTGTGGGAGCCTGCTTCTCCCTCTGCCTCTGCCTGCCACTCCCCCTGATTATGCTGTCTCTCTCTTCTCTCTGTCAAATAAATAAATAAAATCTTAAAAAAAAAAAAAAGTTTAAACCAGCCCTCTAGAGGGACTTTGAATTCTCCAGCTGGGACAGTAAGAGAGGAGGAGAGATCCTAACCACCCTAATTGATTCTGGGTTTCCTCTCCCTATTAAAAAAAAAAATTTTTTTTTAAAGATTTTATTTATTTGTCAGAGAGAGAGAACATGAGCGCACAAGCAGGGAGAGCGTCAGGCAGAGGGAGAAGCAGGCTCCCCGCTGAGCAAGGAGCCCAATGGGGACTCGATCCCAGGACCCTGGAATCATGACCTGAGCCGAAGGCAGACGCTTAACTGACTGAGCCACCCAGGTGCCCCATCTGGGTTTCCCCTCTCCAGAAACTGGCCTGGACTAGGATAGACCACCCTACTACAGACATGAATACTCCTGAAGTGTTTCTGGTTCACACCACCCTCCTAGGGCCTCTGAGACTCTTAGTAGGGTACAGTCTAGCCTATTTACATGACCTTTCTGCATTCAGATGCCTCTCTCTCTGAGCCAACAGAGAGACCAAGGACATCTCTGAGGAGGGCCAGTGCAGGGGGTCCAGACAGTACTAGAGGGTGGACCTGGAGTGACAAGCAAGATGTTCTGTTGCAGACGGTGAGGTGGAGTGAGAAGAGGTTCCAGGGCATTCTGAATCTCCCATGGGATCATCTAGCAGAAAGGCCAGTGAACTAATTTGAGGTTAGTTCAGTGTGCGCCGTAGGGCTGCGTCCAGTGTTGGGTAACAATATTGTTGGTGAGAGTGATGGTGAATGTTGCATGTGGCCATGTCCTCAGAATCTCTGAGCACTTTACACATGTTTCCCTTTCATCTCTGTGGGAGTGGGGCTTAATAATAATAATTAGAGTACTCTGAGCATCTGTGCTTGGCAAAACACAGCATTAAGCCATGTTTCTGTCTCCTGGGCTCATAGTCTGTATGAACTGGCAGATGTTTGGGGTGGGTAGAGTTCTCTGATGGAGGGGAGGAACGTGATGGGATGCAAAGATCAGAGATATTATGAGTCACCTAATTAATACCTAACATTCCTCTGACTCTTAGTAGATCACAGTAGCCTTTCTTTCATACCTGCCAAGGCACGAAGATCAGTGACTTTCCCTGACTCTCAGAGACCCAAGAGGCCAGTCTGGGGACCCAAGGCTTTATCTTGTAAACGGAGCCTTCCTGGATTGGGGGAGTGCTTGTTCCTCTGTGGCCATGAGCCCAGCTTTAACCCTTCATTTTCTTTCCCAGGGTCCCCACAGATTGAGCCCTGTTAAAAGCCTGTAGTGCACGCTAGCTTTTCCCCATGTGACCAAGGGACCTGTGGCCAGGACAGACCCTGGAGAAGTCAGTAGCCCTATTCTCCTGAAGAAAGTAGTCAGCATTTGCTAGATGGTCGTGGGTACCTTCAGCACCTCCTTCCCGACCCTGCTCTGTCCATATGTCACTTCTCTGTCTCCCTCTAACAGGTGACATTGGAGAAGGTGCTTGGAATAACAGTGTCTGGAGGCAGAGGACTTGCCTGTGACCCCCGATCGGGTTTAGTTGCCTACCCAGCAGGGTAAGTATATTGGAAGACGGCTTATTGCATGGGAGTTTATAACCATGCTAAACCAGTTAGGGTGGGCAGGGATTTTTTGGTTTCTTCTGGGAGATATAGCCAGGTGAATGTTTTGGTACCATTTTTGTAAAGGAGATACAGGGCCAGGTCAAGGCTCTTTGTTGAATGCTGTACTTGTTGCCGTCCTGTCCTGTTTTTTTGGCCATCCACCTGTACATACTGATTCACACTTTATATTACACACAGTTCCCAACACCATCTTTAATATCTACCTTCTAGTCACTTAAAAACAGCTTTATTGAGATGTAACTCATGTACCACAAGTTTGCCCATTTAAAATGTACAATTCAGTGTTCTTTAGCATATCCACAAAGTTGTGCAGCCATCACCACAGTCAATTTTCAAACATTTTCATCACCCAAGAAAGAAACACCATACCCATTAGCAGTTATTCCCTATTTCCCCCTCAAGACCCCCAGCCCCAGGCAACCACTAATCCACTTTCTGTCTCTGTAGATTTACCTGTTCTAGACAGTTCATATAAGTGGAATCATTCCATATAAGTAGAATATTTGGCCTTCTGTGACTGGCTTTTTTCTTTTTCTTTTTTTTAAATTTATTAGAGAGAGAGAGCTAGAGAGGGAACACGAGCAGGGACAGAGAGAGAGGGAGAAGCAGGCCTCCTGCCGAGCAGGGAGCGTGATGCAGGGCTCCGTCCCAGGACCCTGGGATCATGACCTGAGCAGAAGGCAGACGCTTAACGACTGAGCTACCCAGGTGCCCCTGTGACTGGCTTTTTTCACTGAGCATAATTTTTTTTTTTTTTTTAAAGATTTTATTTATTTGACAGCGAGAGACATAGAGAGGGAACACAAGCAGGGGGAGTGGGAGAGGGAGAAGCAGGCTTCCTGCCGAGCAGGGAGCCCGATGCGGGGCTCGATCCCAGGACCCTGGGATCATGACCTGAGCCGAAGGCAGATGCTTAACGACTGAGCCACCCAGGCGCCCCGAGCATAATGTTTTTAATGTTCATACATGTCATGGCAGGTATCAGTACTTTGTTTCTTTTTATGGCCGAATAACATTCTATTGTATGGATGTCCCACACTTCATCTAGTCATCAGTTGATGGGCTTTTGGGTTGTTTCCACTTTTTGGCTATTTTTATGAAAAATACCAGGCGCCTGGGTGGCTCAGTCGGTTAAGGGTCTGCCTTTGGCTCAGGTCATGATCCCAGGGTCCCAGGATCGAGTCCTGCATCAGGCTCCTTGCTCAGCGGAGTGTCTGCTTTTCCCTTTCCCTCTGCTGCTCCCCCCTGCTCGTGCTCTCTCTCTCTTTCCCTCAAATAAATAAATAAATAAAATCTTTAAAAAAAAAAAAAGAAAGAAAAAAGAAAAAGAAAAACACCGCTCTGAACATTTGCCTACTGTTGTCACTTGGAGAGATGTCAGTGCCATGGAAGAAAAGTAGGGATCTGGGGCTGGGGTTCCTCTGTCCCTTGCTGCCTTTTCGCTCCTCTGCTCCTGCAGATGAGAAACCCCCAGCCATAGCTTCTTTAGGCTTTTACAAAAGTGTTTCTTTGGGAGGCTTGGCGCCCTTGCTGCTTCTGGTTCTCTCTGTCAACCTGTGTACTTTGCTGCTGGGCATGGGAGCACAGGCATGGGAAGGCCCCCGCCCCTCTTCCTTTCTTCCCCACCATCAGCTCGGGAGTGCCCACTTTCCCAGTATGAGTTCCACAGCAACTCGTGGAGTTTTTGTACCAGTATATGATTTCCTTAGTTTGATCATCCCATCAAAAATCTGCCTTTGTCAACAACTTATTCTGTGCCAGGCCCTTTGCTAAGCACTTTGCAAAGAGCAACCCTGTGAGGTTGGTACTATTATTATCCCATTTAGAGAAGGAAACTAAAAAAAAGAGAGTTTAAGCAGATTGCTCCAGGTCACACAGCTAGTAAGTGTCTGTATTGGAATTTTAACCCAAGTAGTCTGACTGCAAAGCTCTTAATCTTAAAATGGTGTGGAGGGGGGGAAGACCTGACTTTCTGCTGATTTTTGAAAGCTGCTTCTTGTGTCACTATGTGGCATACAAATGAGAAGAGCCCAATTTATGGGCATCTCAGTCTATGCCAGGGAAACTTCTGCCCCTGGGTTCTGGGGCCGGTGCCTTTCCTGAGCGGCCCTTTGGCATCTGATGTCTGTGGTGGGGGTGCTGTAAGAGCTGCACCAGCCTTACTCTGCAGAAGCTGAGCTGGCCGCCTTCTTCCCCTCCAGAAGCCAAGTTGATGAATGACCTCTGTTGCTGGATACCCGTGCAGCTGGCCTCAGGGGAATTCCTCTCGTGCCTGCCTCTGCCTGGGAAAGCCAGGTTCCTTCTTGTTGGAGGTGGGGCTGGGGCTGGATGTGAGATGGGCAGGAAGGGCCTGGGCTGCTGCCTGGTATGTGCTGAGCCTAGTGTGCCTGCCCTAGGGATTGTAGAACCATGCTCCCCACCTCTTCCCCCCATGCCCCTGACCCCAGGCCTGGTGCTTGGGTGTGTGCTTCTGTGTGTGGGCAGGACCCAGCCTGGCACATGTGTCTGGGAGTCATTAGCCTTCCAGATGGTGTATGGAAGCTTCCCTTCTGTGATATCTAGTAGGTTTCCTCAGTGTGCTTGGCTCGGGCGAGCCCTGGGCGGTGACATGATCTACTCCCTGACCTTTTGATTTCCTAGGACTTCAAGTTCTCTCTTTGCAAATGGCCCCCTTTTCTGAGTATTTTCATTTTGCTCTGTTCTAGAGGTCCCTGTTGTGCCTCTGGAGTGTCTGGGGGCCACCAAAGTCTATGTGAGCCAAGTACGCTCTTTCCCTCCCTCCTTCTCTTCTTCTTTCCCTATCTGGTGATCCTAACCCCACCCCCACTCTCTAGTTCCTACTATGCTTGTTGCTCTCAGAGCGGCTCAGGTATCCTAGAAACAAGAAGAAAAACAAAGCTCAGAAAAGTCTCCCGGAGGCCTAGAGGCAAATATCAAACCAAAACAAAGTTTTCTGAAAGGAAATGAAACCGCTCCAAGAGGGTGGGGTAGAGGGGGATTGTGTCAAGCAGAGGTGGGTGAAGTCTCTGGGTAGAGACCCCTCAGTTTTAGTGGCTCCAGAGTTCCCCCTTTGCTGTTCTGTCCACAGAAAAGCCTACCCCTCACCTGTCACACTTTGAGCCCCCCTGCTCCAGGAGGCTAGGTGGTCCCCAGATAACATCTTCGAGGGACTCAGCTTAGTTGAACATCCATAATTGACTTGGGCCCGTTCGCTGGTTGGCTTGGTAGAGGGCTCAGGTGCTGTAGAACCCAGCACAGCCCCCATTGCCGCGGTGGGGCCAATCAGTTCTGAGAGTGAGTCTCTCTTGATCCCCGGTGCTGAAGTGTGGGCCTGGCCTGGGTGAATGCTCTGGGCAAAGCAGCTACTGGAGTGGGAGGTGCCCTATCCAGCAGCCCCGAGGAGACCTCTTGGTTGCTGTTAACTAGGGAGGAGGAAGGCAGACTCAGATTTCCTGAGAAGGCCCTCCCATTTACTCAGCCCATACTGGAAGTTATGCTGAGGTCCCCCAGCTCCAAAGCACTGGAAAAGGTGTGAAACCACAGTCTCCCAACCTGAACTATGTTCTAGTGACAGCTGAGCTAAGGGAGCACAGAATTAGCTCCTTACGGTCTGTGGGCAAGCCCTGTGTGCTGGTTTGCCAGGGGGTGTGTGGGACTGTGGACACCGGATGGGCCTGGGAGAAGATGCCTGCTTTGTGCCCTGGTGGATGGGAGTTATGTGCAGGGGTCCTCGCAAGCGTCGGTCCCCTCAGGGCCTGTCTTCTGGTTGCTCTGCAGGTTTCACACCTGAAACCGAGCCCCCTTAGTTCTTCCTCAGATGGTTTGGTCATAGATGCCTTCATTCATTTGTTCAGCAGGTATTTGTTGAAAACCTGCTCGGGACCAGGCACTGTTCTAGGCACAAGGTATATAGCAGTGAGCAGGACAGGAAGGGTGACCATTTTTGGTGGGGTTTAGGTTCAAGAAGGGCAAGCAGACAATCAGCATGCCAGCCCATAAATGAGCAAGATAGTGTCAGAGATGGTAAGTGTTCTGAAGAAAGTAAAACCAAGTGACAGAAAGGAGAGTAAGTGAATAGCTGGCGGGGCGCGTGGCGGGGCCGGGGCCAGGGCGGGGGCTACTTTAGGATTGGGTCGTTAAGACGCAGGGGGAGGTCACATTCAGCTGATGTCCGAATGACCAAGAGGAAGGAACTCTTGAGGATCTGGACTCCAAAGTGGTCCAGGTGGAGGAAGCCTCAAGTGCAAAGGTGCCAGGGAAGGGAGGATTGGGTTCACTTGTTTGAGGGGGCTAAATGGTTGTCGTGGTGGCTAGAGCATAATGAGTGGGAGGACGGGGGCCCAGGCATTGCATTTTGACAGGGCTCGTAAGTCTTGCAGTGCACAGAGATTCACGTCTTGTCCCAGAAGGGAATGTGTGTAGAGTCCTCTGGGCAGAGAGAAGTGCACCGCTAGCTCTCCACTGGTACCCATGTTATTCTCTGTCTTCTTTCATGTTTTTGAGGAGGGATTTGTAAAATGCCCCAGAAACAGAGATGCCAGTGGGTCCTGTGACCTGGCCTAAGAGGATTGCTTATTTGGAAGGTCCTGGATTGCAGGCATTTAAAGAGGACCACAACGGAGGATGCCTTAGGAAACATCCTTGACTCATTCTCTCTTAGAATAATTAAAGCTATATTTCATTCCCTTTTGGGAGTGAATCCAGAGGGATGGTTTATAATTCCACACCTGGGTGAGGATCCTAATGAGTCATTAGTGTCCAGCAAGTCATGTATGGGATGCCACAGTTGGGGCTCCTGTTGTAACTGCTGACCCCCTGGATCTCGCTTTCCTTGTTAGTGGTGGAGCAGAGTACCCTTCAAGAAGATGGCCAGGAGCACCATGCTGCTTACTCTGCACACTGTCTTCTTCAGTCCCCACAGCAATTCTGTGAGGTAGATTTTGTTCTTCCTGTTCTACAGATGAGGAAACAGATTCAGAGAAATTAAGGAATGTGCCCAAGATCACACAGTATGCTAGCACACAGGTCTGCCTGGCCCCAGTTTTCTCATTCCTTCCATCATCACACTGCCCTTAAGTGTCTGTGAGTCCTAAAAGCCTAAGGTAGGGGAGAACCACGCACCTGCCCTAGGGCCCTAGTAGTTCTCAGTTCTGCTGATTGGGAGGTTCCTTGGCTTTGAGATCTGGTGGCTAGTGACTTAATAATTTATTCACTCATTCACAAATATTTATTGAGTGCCTATCTTCTAGGCCCTGGGGATGTAAACAAAACAGATAAAAATACCACCTGCACAGAGCTGGCAATCTAGTGGTGAAGACAGATCTCCCTGTCCAAAAGTGAATTCTATAGAATATAAAATGTGTGCTTTGGAGAAAGTATAAGCAATAAACAGTGAAAGGGAATAGGGAATGGGGGTAGGGTATGGGGTTGTGATGTTAAATCGTGCTAGAGAGTGACATTTGAGCAAGGCTTGAAGGACCTCTTGTCCCTGTGTGAGTCACCTTCTGTTTTTACCTGGTCTGAAAGAAGAGCGTCCAAGGCACAGGGTCTCCGCTTGAACCTTCTGTGTTCTGCTCCCTGTATGTGCTGCTATGTTCATTGCTCTTCCCACGCTTCTTTTGTTCCTGCCTTCTGGAGGATGGAGAGTGGTAGGAGGCAGATCCTGTGAGAATGCCGGGCTCTTGGTGATGGCAACAGGCCTGGACCTGTCTGGGAAAGGGGTGTGTTGAGGGCTTGGCCCTTCCTGGTTCAGAGGAGCTCCTGGGCAGTGGGCCCAGCACCTGGTACTGGCGTTCCACCATGTGACTACCGGGCTGAGGCCCCGGGGGACCGAGAACTCACGGTCTCCCTACACCCGCACCCTGGGGTTCTGAATTATGGGACTCAGCCGGTTGGGCCAGCCTAGCCCTTGTTGTGGATTGCAGCCAGCACTACTGCAAGGACACACGTGCAGATGACTGCCTGTTGTCCTGGGTGACGTCAAGGGCCCGGGCGGCCAAGGCGGAGGGCCAAAGACATGCGGACTGCACCCCGCCCTCTGCTCCCCGGTAGACTGGGGAGCTTGCTCAGGGTCACAGAAGACTGACGTGGCTCCCACATCAGTGTCGCCGAGCTCTCTTCTCTTGGGAGGACCTCAGCTAGCGGGGCACAGGAGGAACCTTGGATGTCTGTGCCAAGTTCTGCCCTCACCTCGGCATCTGCATTATTGTCCCCACAAGTGGAGCTGTGACCAGGGGTTGGTTTCTTTCCTCCTCTTCCTCTGTGTGGGGAGGTTTCCATATTTGAATAACTAAAAGTAAAAATTTCAGCTTAGAGGTCTGTCTCTGTGTGTGTTTCCCTCCTTTGCACGTTTCTCTCCTTTGCGTAACTCCTCCATGCCGCACGTGAGAATTTTCCAGGCTACGCTGGGGGTGTGTGTATATGGGGGGGGGGGTGTCGGAGAAGGGAAGGATTGCCTCACAGCTAGTCATCTCCCTCTCTACACTGTAGTTTTACACACACACACTGCTCTCCTTCCTCCTCCCACCATGGAACTGCACTTACCAGGAGGAGGAAACAAGATGCTGTGGTCCAGCAAGACTGAGTGTTTTAAGCAGTCTGACGCATTGCTCTTCGAAAGTCACGAGGCTGCTTTGGGATGATGGGCTTAAAGGAAAACTCAAAAGCGTATCATAGAACCCTCATCACCTACTTTTCCTGGATTTGGAATGTGGCCGGCTGGAGTATGTGTGGGGTCAGCTTGAGTCAGAGCAACTTTCAGCCAAAGCCCTTTGCCATGGTTTTTGTGTAGTTGATCAGAAACTAGGTAACCTGTAACCACTCACCCTGGAAGTCACTGCTAGAGAGATGAGCCTGCAGAGACGGGCCTCCTCAGCAGATCAGCCCAGATAACAAGAAAGTTAGAAAACATCAGTTAGAAAACATGGTGGCAGACTGGTGTGTGTGTGTGTGTGTATGCTTTTTCACACACTGAAAAAAGTATTAAAATCTAAATATCTAAAACTATGAACTTGGAACTGTAACTGCTATAGTTTTCATCTGCCCTGTTCTGATTTCCAGAAATCCTGTAGCCCAAATCCTTTTCCCCTCAAAGTGTTCCAGTCATCTTTCCCTCTTCTCATAGGCTCCTGGCCAAGCACCCTGCATGTTAGGTCAGTTGTGTTTCACGTCTCTCATCTCCAACTCCACTTTTCTCTTCTTTCCTCAACTCACTCCACTCCGCAGCCCTTAGAGCACTGCTTCTGGAATCCCGACTCTCTTTGGCTTTAGCTGAGTGGCCTTGAGCCAGTTACCTCACTGCTCTGATCTCGGGTCTCCATCTGTAAAGTGGGGATAATTGTACTAAGGGTCACAAGGTGCTGGAAGGACTAGCTAAAAGCAGACATCTAGGCTGCTTGGCACAGTGCCTGCTACCTAGAAAGTGACAAATGGTAACTCTTATTACTGAGCCCCACTGTATGAAGAGCGGAGGACTGGTTATTAAAGGAACTGGAAGCCTTCATGTTTCGAGTTCACTGACACTCTTGTGGGCTGCTTCCTACCTTAGCCAGGAGGTGGCCCTTCACTTTTCCTTCCGTACCCCTGTGCTACTGTCCTAGACACTTGAGGTGGTTTCTCACTCCGCGTTCCCCCCATCCCTTCCTTTCTCCCCTCCAAGCTTGTCATCCCTTCAGTGAATGAAGATGCAGATATTTTCTTTCCTCAAGCTTAATGTAGCTCTCCTTTCCTGGCTGCCTCCCCAGAACAAAAAATAAAGCCTCCTTTGAAGTTGTTACCATTACTGAGGTCCTAACAGGACTTTCCTCCATTCTTCCAGAGGAAAAACCTGACATAGTCCCTTAGCACCTCGTTCCCCACTGCCAGGAGCCCCCTTGCAGCTTCCTTTCCATGCTTAAGGAGTAGTAATATTAAGATTTGCCATTTGTTTGGCTCCTACTGTGTGTCAGAAAAAATCATTTAATCTTCACAGAAGCCCTAGGAGCTAGATCTGAGTGTCCATCCTTTATTATAGGTAAGTCAACATGCTTGTGCCCTACCCAGGGTCACAGAGCTGTCCATAGCAGAACAAGCCTCAAACCCTGGTCTCTGCCTCCAAAGCCCACAGCATCCCTACCGCCCCAACACTGCCTCTGAGGATCCAGATGTCCTCAGTCCCTCCTTCCATAGAAGACAGGTGGGGCATGGAGTAGGGAGAGCTGGGCCTACTGATGCCCCACAGGACCAAGCTAGTGGACCAGGGAAGACACTCTCCCATTCAAATCGTTCTTGAACAACTGCAGTGGGCCAGCCTCTGCTAGGCACAGGAGACAAAGCAGTCAGCAGAACCAGACCCCGTTCCTGTTCTCGTGAAAGGCACATCAAAAATAAATGTAAAATTACAGCTGTGATAAATGTTACAAAAGATTGATATGCTGTGCTTGCTGTGAGAGCATATACTGAGGCCATTTGACCTGAGATCTGAAAGGGGACTAAAGATTAACTAGTTGGAAAAGGGAGAGAAGAATGTTCTAGATAAGGGAAACAGTTCCTGGAAAGGAGCGTGGCAGGTTAAAGAGAGTGAAAGAATGTGGTTGGAGCATGGTTCAGGGTGAAGCTGGACGGTGGGCAGGGGTCATACCACCCAGGCCTTCATGGGTACTTGAAGGAGTTTGGTTTTGGAAGCCCCCCAGGGCTGATCTTGTGGGAGTGTTGCGATCAGATCAGACATGCATGTGTGTTTGATGTAAAGCACACCGGAAGTCAGGAGGCCTGGGAGGCCTGGCTCTGCTCTTTCTGGGACCTTTCTGAGCCTAGGCTTCCTCATCTCAAAATTCTGGAGGGTTGAACTAGGTGATTTTAAAGTCACCTAGCACGGTGCATTTAATTCCTTCCGTCCTTCCTTCCAACTTTAAGGTTCTATGAGTCTATCTGGAGGAATTAGGCTCCCTGTATCCTGGACTGCCCCTAACAGAAGCTGGGCAAGTGTGCATGGGTGTGTGTGTGTGTGTGTGTGTGTGTGTTCGGGAACGGGGAGGGAAAGTGATGGGGCACAGGGTTTCCAAGGCCATCTGACTTTTGTCATATGTGTAAGGGAAGCAGGAGACTAGAAGCTGGTGGCAGGAGAGAAAGGAGATGAGAAAGGGGAACAAAGAAAGATGAGCAGATGGAGAGAGAAGGAGAAAGGAAACTGAGGACGGATTTGGGGAGGGGTTAGAGGAGCAGATGTGACTCAGGAATTCCGAGGCTGTTTGTTGCCCAGCCTGGCAGTTCTGGGCATACCTAGTGTACCTCAGAGATCCCTGGGTCCCCAGAGATTACCTGCGGAATGTGCATATTGAAATGGTTTATGGAGCCTAATATGCTAAGCGCTCACCAGCAGCTGTACTTGCCTTTGCTTCAAGCTTCTAGCAGGCAGTGGGTTTCCCATTAAACAGGGCTGGTCTGGGGGCTATCACCCTCTGCTCATTCCGTCCCCATCCCCTGACCTGGTGTAGCAGGTCCCACGCTTGCTCCTGTCAGTACTAATGAAGTGAGGCAGAAGGGGCCACGGGCCCAGGCCTGCTGACAGCCACGGAGACTAAGGGAGAACACTGCCTGGCTACAGCTTTGGGCTTCCTGCCTTGACTCCTACCACCTGGCCTCCTCACTGGAACTGCCTCTGGAAAGTCCATCTAAACCTGATCCTGTCCACCCTCGCTGCCTGGTTGGAGAGGGTCCTCCCACCCTTCTCTGCATGGCAGGCAGGCGGGCCGAGTCTCTGACTGTCTTCTGGCAGTCTGGAGGGCCCTTCGCGGGCTCTCTGGGGCCAGGGACTCTGAGGGCGGGGCCCGGGAGTTCCAAGGCACTGAACAGATTGGGCTCTCTCTGTCCGTCCTCCTAGTCTTACTGAGCCTCCCTGCAGTTCAGGCCTCCTGCCTCCTACCCCCTTCCTCATCTGACACAGAGGGTGTGGGGTCGGCTCCTGCCAGATACGCACGTGGGCACCCACATGAGAGGCCTCACTCCTCCTTGGAGCACAAATGCTTGTCAGACATATGGCTCCAACCTGTGGACTGGCTGTACACCTGTGGCCTGCTTTGCTCAAATCACATGGACTCTTCCCTCCTGCACCCCTTCCTGGGCTCTGTGCAAGGGCTGTGGGGAGGCCTGAGTCCTCGCTGCCCTTTGTGTGTATGACCAGAGATGGTGCTGGTGCTTAGGGACCTGGTGGGATAGGCTTCCAGGGAGCCTTCGTCCTCAAGGGGCTGCAGAGATAGGCCCTGGTGGATGGGGAAGGGAAGCAAGAAGAGTAGGTTGCCAGAAAGCAGTCAGTTGCCCTCGGTGGCAAGCAGAGCCCCTCTGAACTTGCTCTATGCAGGTCCCTGTGCTGAGTGATCAGAATTCCCAGGTGGCCTGGGTGCTTGTCGGGGAGCCGTGGTTTGGTGCTAAGTCTGTTGTCTTACTTATCTCCCCAGGTGTGTGGTTGTGCTGTTCAATCCCCGGAAACACAAACAGCACCACATCCTCAACAGTTCCAGGTAAATGGATCTGGGCACTGAGGGAGCACCTCCTTTTCCTGGGAGCTGGGAGAAAGGCACTGTCTGGGGGCTTTGTGGCTCTGCAGACTGGGGCCTGGTTGGGCCACATGTAGGTTGGTGTCTGCTCATCTTGCCTTTTGAGGGGACTCTGAGGGAGCTGGGCTTAGGCCAGGCTATCAGTGCCCCTCTGAGCCTGCCTCGTCCTGCAGGAAAACCATCACGGCCCTCGCCTTCTCCCCTGATGGCAAGTACTTGGTCACTGGAGAGGTGAGTGAGGAAAGTGAGCTGCAGTCCTCTGAGGAGGGTGGGAGGCCTGGCCTCAGCAGAGGGCTACAATCTTAGGCCTACTTAGGGCTGCTGCCACTCTGGTTCCCTGTACAGATGCTAAATCCTAGTTTTTGCTCTACCTGAAAATAGTGGTTCTTAAGCTTCCGTGAGCACCAGAATCACCTGGATTGCTTGGTAAAGTACACATTGCCAGGCCCGCCCCCAGGGTTTCTGATTCTGTAGGTGTGAGCTGGGACTCCGAAATTGGCATTTCTTAAAGGTTCCCACATGCTCATTCTGCTGGTTGGGAGGCAGCTTTGAAAAACCACTGCCTTAAAATGTTCCTGGTCCCCGGAGGCCCCCTGCTGGGCACATGAGGAACGCCTCTGTCTTCTCAGGCTGATGGAGGCGGAGGGGCAGAAATAGGCCTGAGTGGTCGTGGTTCTCAACCCTGGAGGCCCATCAGACTCACTCAAGGAGTGACACAGACATACTGAACAAAATCTGGGGCCATTTTCTCCCGGATAATCATTGTCGTCCTGAGATATTTTTGTTTGTTTTTGTTTTTAACCTTTGCCCTGTATAGCACTCTGCTCCTGACTCTTGGCCAAGGGTCATTAGAGAGATTGTATGTAGTGGCTGGGGAGGTAAGGGCCCCCACTCTGAAAGGCTCGGGGAGGCTGTATGCCTCTGCCCGCACTTCCAGTTCTTGCTTCCCTGCAGAGTGGGCACATGCCTGCCGTGCGCGTTTGGGACGTGGCTGAGCATAGCCAGGTGGCAGAGCTGCAGGAGCATAAGTACGGTGTGGCTTGCGTGGCCTTCTCCCCAAGCGCCAAGTACATTGTCTCCGTGGGCTACCAGCATGACATGATCGTCAACGTCTGGGCCTGGAAGGTGAGTGGACTGGGTGGGCTGGCCTGACAGCCTCATGGGGGTTCACGGAGTTGGGGAGCCAGGAGACTGCTGATCTGAGCCCCTTCCCTCCACTCTGCTGATCTCAGTCTCATGTTAGAAGATAGCCTGAAGCAGAAAAAAGCAACTGTGTAGCCACATGTGTTGGTAGAAAGGGGCTAGCTTTATGCCTTTGAGGGCCTCCAGAGGAAATGAATCTCTTCGACTCCTCTAGAAAGAAATTCTTCTCTCTCCTCCTTTTTCTGACCAAAAAATCTTGGAAAGGAACATTTGTTAAAATACAAATCCTATCCAACCCCTCCTCCATCCTCTGAGCCTCTTTCTTCCTAGCCCCAAGGGGCAGAATTTTGATTCTTCCTTTGGCTTTCCCTCCAGAAAAACATTGTGGTGGCCTCCAATAAGGTGTCCAGTCGGGTGACAGCAGTGTCCTTCTCTGAAGATTGCAGCTACTTTGTCACTGCAGGCAATCGGCACATCAAATTCTGGTACCTCGATGACAGTAAGACCTCAAAGGTGAGCGGCTGCGGCTGGAAGTGGCCCCGGGGTCAGAGCCTGCTCAGCCCTCCCTAGGAGACCCTGTTCCACTTGGGCCCCCCTCTGCTCACTCAGCAGCCGTTCAGAAGTTCCGGGTGGGCCGGATGCTGTCTGGGCCGAGGAGGAGTCTCAGAGAGCAAGGGGGGCCTTGCTGCGTCTCCTTCCTCCCATAGGGCCTCATTTGTCGGGGCAGGCTCCGGGGTGGGGGGTGGGGGATGGGTGACAGGAGCGGTGCATCTCCACAGGTGAACGCCACTGTGCCTCTGCTGGGCCGCTCAGGGCTGCTGGGAGAGCTGCGCAACAACCTGTTCACTGACGTGGCCTGTGGCCGAGGGAAGAAGGCCGACAGCACCTTCTGCATCACGTCCTCAGGCCTGCTGTGCGAGTTCAGCGACAGGAGGCTTCTGGATAAGTGGGTGGAGCTAAGAGTAAGCACCTCTGTCCCCATGGGTAGGGGCTGGCCGCCCATGTGTCAGCTCAGGGGAGATCTGCTGCCTCTGGCTCTGTAGCAGGGGCTAGGCCCTCATGCGTGCGGGAGAGAGGAGCCTGGGGAGCCACAGCTTGGCCTCGTTCCAGCCCACGGAGATCTGTGTAACTCCCTCCTCTCTGCGTTCTCTTTCCACCTTTCTTTCCCCTGCTTCCCTCTTGTGCTCAGAATACAGGCAGCTTCACAGTAAGTGGTGCCTAGACCCTCCTGTCTTTCTCATGCTGTTTCTTTCTCTTTGCTGGGCTTTTCCTACTTTGTCCTCTTGGTCAAAACCTCTTGTGCCTTAGAAGGGTCCCCGGCTCCCATCCCCCAGTTGCACGTGGCTGTGGGCCCTCTGGCCACCTGCTGCTGGAGGGAGGGGCATCTCCAGATAACAGCTGAGGGGCTCAGGCCAGAGCAGCTGGGCAGCTTTCCCCTCGCCTCTGCCTTGGCTGGTCTCTCCTCTTGGCAGGCGACTGTTGAGGAGGGGTTGGGCAGGGGACCCTTGCCAACCCAAGCCCCTCTGCCTGCAGACCACTGTGGCCCACTGCATCTCTGTGAGCCAAGACTACATCTTCTGTGGCTGTGCCGACGGCACCGTGCGCCTCTTCAACCCCTCTAACCTGCACTTCCTCAGCACGCTGCCCCGGCCCCACGCCCTGGGGACAGACATTGCCAGTGTCACTGAGGCCAGGTGAGCTCTTTGGGCCCCCTGCCTCCACCCAGAGCCTCCCTCTGCGCCCAGCCTTCCCTGGCTGTGCTTCAGGGCACAAAGTGAAGAGTGTATCTGCCCCAGTGAAGGCCAGGAAACACCTCTGTAGAGCTACAGATTTGGGTTTATCAGTACTGGTTGCCACCAAGGAGACCGCACACCATGGGAAAGCAGGGAGTGTCTCAGTAGGGGGGTTAGGCAAGGCTTAGTGTAAGATTTGGGCTTGTAGTAGATGATTTTAGGGATGGTTCAAGGGATTGAAGTTTCGCTCCGGTTAGATGCGGTCAGGAAGTAGGGGTAGTTGCCCAGTGGGACATCTTCATAATTTTATCTACAAGGTGGAAGGGAAGGTATGGGGCTAACGCTGTAATTGGTAAAGAAGCAGTGGTCAGTCACCACAGATGGGCCTGGAAACGTTTGGTCACGTTTGTGGTTGGCACAGTGCTGTGCGTTCATCTGTGCTCTCAGACACGGTTATAGAGGGGTCTTGTTTTTGTTTCCCTCTGTCACGGCCACAGAGTTCCCTTGTCTGACTGTGGCGTACCGTGACATTGGTTGTGTTCCTCATGAGAACTTGATGGTCTGACAGCCGGTGCTGGGTCAGCTCCGGCTGACAGCTGTCAGACGCTGCTTTTTCCTTTCTCAAGCAGCTACCCCCTGCAGGTCTGGAGACAGTTCCCCATGCTCGCTCCGCTTCTTCCTTTGTGGTTTGGCTTCTGTTTTCATTCTTTTCAATCCTTCATTTCATCAGCTCTCCACTCACTTTTTGCCCTGTCCTCTTCCCCACAGTCGCCTCTTCTCTGGAGGGGCCAATGCCAAGTATCCAGACACCATTGCCTTGACCTTTGATCCTACGAATCAGTGGCTGTCTTGTGTATACAACGACCACAGCCTTTATGTTTGGGATGTGAGGGACCCCAAGAAAGTGGGCAAGGTGTACTCGGCTCTGTATCATTCCTCCTGCGTCTGGAGTGTGGAGGTATGTGGGCTGGGCTGGCCTTAGACTGGCCAGGTTTGCTGGGGTACCCTTGTGAGGCGGGAAGTGGGGATCCCTGAGTATAAAGTTATATTCCTGCTGCCTTCTTGTTTCTCCAGCAGCATCCCTGTGTATCCACATATCTTCAAATGGGTCCAAGGATTGAGCTTGAATTTAGAGCTTATATATCTCAGGCTTCTTCCGTTGTGCCCCTGTCTGTCCTTAGCTTTGCCTCATCCTGGGCTGGGTGATCTTGGACAAGTTACTGAACTTGACTCAGTTTCCTGAACTGTAAATTGATGCACCTGATTTATCTAGTTGCCCTAAGAATTAAATGAAATGATATAAGTGGGAGACATGGAAGAATGCCTGGAACATAATAGGAGCTTGGTTAAGGTGTTTGCCCATAGCGATTATAGAGAGTATCTAATAGTTATGGCTTGCTTACTATGTGACAAACTCTGGGCTAAGTCCCGGCCAGCAATCTCTCTTTAATCTCATTCCCCTCTATCTCCTTGGGCAGGGAAAGGACTGCCCCCTAACTAGAGATCTGACTTTGTTCCCTCTGCCCCTCAGGTCTACCCTGAAGTGAAGGACAGTAACCAGGCCTGCCTGCCCCCAAGTTCCTTTATCACCTGTTCCTCAGACAATACCATCCGCCTTTGGAACACGGAGAGCTCCGGGGTGCATGGCTCCACACTGCACCGAAACATCCTCAGCAATGTGAGCCCTGAGGTCATAGGGCACCCCCTCCACGCTTAGTCCTCCCCTCCCCGCCAGCCTTCACGCCTCCCTCTCAGGAACTGGGTCCCCAGATTTTGATCTTTCAGCTCTGATTTGGGCGGGCTCCTTGAGCCAGGGGTTTATCTTGTCCAGCATTCCTCTCCCCTTGCAGCTGTACTGGGTCAGGCCTGCCTTATCCACCTCCTCTCCTGACCTGCTCCATTAGGACCTCATTAAGATCATCTATGTGGATGGGAACACTCAGGCCCTGCTGGACACAGAGCTGCCCGGAGGAGACAAAGCCGATGGGTCCCTGATGGATCCCCGTGTGGGCATCCGCTCTGTGTGTATCAGCCCCAACGGACAGCATCTAGCTTCTGGGGACCGTGTAGGCACGCTTAGGTAATGCCAGGCCTGGGGTGGTACCGACTGCCTCCCACAGCGCAGGCTGGGGGATTTAGGTCCCGAAGGACAGAGCTTGAGAAAAATGGGCTCAAAAAGATTGGGGAACAAGATGTCTATATACAAGGGGAACGATAATAACCTTACAATGAAGAAACCCAGCAGAAACCATCCTAACCAAGTGATTAAGCTTAACAGCCTCATATCAGCATCGTGAAGCCTGAAAATATGATGCACTAAGAAGCCACATAGCATGGTTTCTGTGGTATTCTTGCCAAAAATGGATTAACTCAGTCCAGTCATGGGAAAAAGGCAGGCAGACTCAAACTGAGGTACAGAGGACAGAGTAATCAATACTCTTCTAAAGAGTATTGGAGAGTGCTCAGTACTCCTCAAAAGCATCAAGGTCATGAAAGATAAGGAAAGACTGAAGAACTGTCACCAACTACAGGAGACTAAGGAGTAATAGCAACTAAGTGCAATTTGGACTCTTGATAGGATCCTGGATCCAGAAAAAAGATATTGTGGAAAAACTGGTGAAATTAAACTAAAATCTTGAATTAGTAGTATAGTACCAACGTAAATTTCCCGATTCTGGTATTTGAAGTGTTAACATGGAAAATCCCTGTACTCATCGCCACTTTTCTCTAAGCCTAAAAGTTCAAAAATAAATAAAAATTTAATTTTAAAAACAGGCTTGGGGGGGAAGATATAGCAGAGAACGGAGGGTAAGTCTCTCCTCCCATAGCCTGGCAGTGATGTCCTCCCTCTCCTCATTTTTGCAGGGTGCACGAGCTGCAGTCCCTGAGTGAGATGCTGAAGGTGGAGGCCCATGACTCAGAGATTCTCTGCTTGGAGTACTCTAAGCCGGACACGGGTAAGAAGGATGCCTGGTATCTGGCCCAGAGTGGCCCAGGGCTCCTCCAGTCCTGCTAGTGCCACTTGCATCTATCCTGGCTCCCTGGGGTGTGGGACCGAACGCCATTTGAAGCATTTGGTGTCTTCGCAGGGTTAGCGGAGGACAGCTCCATTCCTGCTCTGTGGTTCACTTGGCTTAGGGTTATGGGACTCGGTTCCTGCGGGCCTTTTGCCGGGCCCAGATGGGGGCCTGCTCTGGGCACTCATGGGCTGATGGAGTTCTTTGAACGGCAGGTCTGAAGCTGCTGGCATCAGCGAGCCGGGACCGGCTCATCCATGTGTTAGATGCTGGCCGGGAGTACAGCCTGCAGCAGACGTTGGACGAGCACTCATCCTCCATCACTGCCGTCAAGTTTGCAGGTGGGGGCAGGGCAATTGAGACACATCTTGCCATCTACCAGCAACATCCTCCACCCCCACCCCGACTGCCACCAGCCTCCTGCCTCCATGAGAAGGGTGTGCCAGTCACAGGGGTGTGTTGGACAGCAGCTGGGAGGCCTGGGGCCAGATGGGAAGGCAGGTAGAATGTAGACTCTCTGTCTAGGGGACCCTGAGCCAACCAGGTTGGCTGAGGATAGAGAGAATGGCAAGCTTAGGTTTGGAGGGAAGTGACCTGATTTAATTGGTTGTCTGGGTCATGTAGAGAGCTCAGTAGTGGGGTAGTAGAGGAGGGACTGGCCACTTGTGGTGAGAGCAGTGGGAATAGCTAGGCCCCCCTCTTCCATAGCCAGCGATGGGCAAGTCCGCATGATCAGCTGTGGAGCAGACAAGAGCATTTACTTCCGCACTGCACAGAAGGTGAGGGTATGGGGCTTCCCTGAATGGGGCAGGGGTTGGGGGGGTGTGGGTTTCTACCGTTCCCCCAGCTGAGGTTGTAAGAGGTGAAGGGAGGTGAAAGCGGGGTTTTCTGGGCCTGGTGGAGCCACATATTCTACCCCTGCAGTCTGGAGATGGAGTCCAGTTTACACGGACACACCACGTGGTACGGAAGACGACCCTCTATGACATGGATGTGGAGCCCAGCTGGAAGTACACGGCTATCGGCTGCCAGGACCGAAATATTCGGTGGGCATCCCCTTCTCAAACCGTATGACCACATTTCTTCAAGCCCGAGGGGGTCAGCTCTTGGCAGCTCTCTCCCCACTTCTGTCTTTTTGTCCAGGACTTTGTGGCCCCCCTTGAGCCTATAGAATGAGCACTTTGCCGTACCCAAGAGGCGGTAGCCCCTTTGGTGTTGGGGAGTGGCTCCCAGAGAGAACAGGGTTGGGACTGAACGCTGGGGTCTCTGCCACCCAGCTGTGCTTGATCACGGCCTCCTCCTCACGTGAACAAGAGCATGTTTCTTCACAGGATCTTTAACATCAGCAGTGGGAAGCAGAAGAAGCTGTTTAAAGGGTCACAGGGTGAGGATGGCACTCTGATTAAGGTAAGGGCCCAGGAGGATGGGCCCTGGGCCAGAGAAAGGGAGCACTGGGATACTAGGTGGAAAGGGACTGGTGCTTCCCTTGTCCTCTGCCAGCTATGTGTCCACTCCTCAGGTGCAGACAGACCCCTCAGGGATCTACATAGCCACCAGCTGTTCTGACAAGAACCTCTCCATTTTTGACTTCTCCTCAGGCGAGTGCGTGGCCACCATGTTTGGCCACTCAGGTGAGTGTTGCCCCAGTACTCCACTGCTGGAACTTTGCTCTTTCTTCCTTTAGTTTCTTGGGACCTAGCAGAGCTGCCTGCCCCTCCCTTCTGACCAACATCCACCTCCACTGTTGGGACAGAAGCTTGGTTGGGACTTCAGGGTGGTTCATAGGTTGTATTCTTTCTTCCTCGCAGAGATTGTCACTGGCATGAAGTTTAGTAATGACTGCAAACATCTCATCTCAGTGTCAGGGGACAGGTGAGCAGAAGCCAGCTCCCATGAGACACAGATTTTTCCTCTGTGACACACACCCTGCCCCCTCCTCTCTCTTCACATCAGTGATATCTCTGGGAAATAGGGCTAAGCAGGGGTATTTCTAGGGCCTGACGTGTCACTAGAGGGTGGCTCTGGTCTTCTTGCCAGCCCGTGGAGAAGGGGAACTAGTGGGGTTCCACCCCAGAGTCCTACCTTACCTCTCCCTCACCCACCTCTGTGGCTGTACCCAGCTGTATATTTGTATGGCGCCTGAGCTCTGAGATGACTATCAGCATGAGGCAGCGCCTGGCTGAGCTGCGCCAGCGTCAGCGAGGGGCCAAGCAGCAAGGATCGTCTTCTCCCCAGAGGGCTGCAGGACCCAACCGGTGAGAAAAGAGTCTGGATACGGGCTAGTGGTAGGTGGGCATCCAGACTGCTCGCTGTCTCAGTGCTCCTCCTTTTTGCTCTGTACCTGCCATTCACCTGTACCTCCTGGATCCCCCAACACCTGTTTCTTACCTGAAGACCCATGAAGTTTGGCCTCTTCGTGCATTGAATCTCCTCTTCCCATGACCTTCCTTGTCTTGGACTCAGGCACGAGGCCCCATTGATGCTGTCTCCTGGACCAGCTCTTTCATCAGACAGTGACAAGGAGGGAGAAGATGAGGGCACTGAAGAAGAAGAACTTCCAGCTCTGCCCATCCTTGCCAAGGGCACCAAGAAGGAGCCAGGTGTGTGGAAGTCTGGAGCAGGGCCAGACAGGCACCAGTTGGCACAGTGGCTAGATATGCCCTTTCTGGGACAGGGGGTGAGAACAGGGTGAGCTGAGGAAGCCAGAGCATCTCTATGGCCACACAAGGGTATGGGCTGGTGCGGGGTCAGGGAGCTGGGTGGGTGGGCAGGAGACACTGTCTCTGACTGCCTGTCTCTGTCTAGCCTCAGTGCCCGGCCCAGGCCTGCCCCGAAGCCTGTCCCACTGGGAGATGAGTCGGGTGAGTCACCATCATTAAAAATGGCCTTCCGAGGTTACAAGGAGTGGAGGAAGGTGGAAGCAGGGCTCTCTGGGCCTGCCCACGTGCTGCACCCCTTGTGTCCAAGGCAGGGCCTTGTGGGAGAGTTTGAACAGCTTGGCTGGTCCCAGGTTAGGGATGATGAAGCCCAGGGGTCTCCCTCCTGCAGGCCAGGTGGGGTGGCCTCCAAGGTCTAGTCACCACTAGAAGAAGCGCTCCACTAGTTCAGATGCCTGGGGGCCTGGGGGTAAGTGTGAACAAAGAACAGTTTGAGGTGGGGAGTAGACAAGGGGTGTCTGAGCCAAACAGAGCTGAAGTTCAAGGTGTGCTCAGTCGGTTAAGCGTCCGACTCTTGGTTTCAGCTTAGGTCATGATCTCAGTGTTGTGGGATCGAGCCCTGAGGGCCCCGGCGTTGGGCCCCACTTAGGGCTCCATGCTCAGAGGAGAGTTTGCTTGTCCCTCTCCCTCCCCTACTGCACCCCCCTTGTGTCCATGTGCCTGTGTGCAAGCTCTCTCTCAAATAAACAATAACAAATAAAATTTAAGAAAAAAAAAGAACTGAAGTTCAAGAACATCAAAGGTTCAAAGAGTAGGCATCTGGAGAAACTAGTTCTAAAGACTCCAGGTTAGGAGGTAAGGTCAGAACTTCCAGAGCAGTTATTTCAAGGGACGGGGCCGTGAGAGGACCGGTAACTGGGCGACTACTTCAGGGCAGCCAGAAGCAGGGTCAAGGCTTTCTGAGCAAGCCCGACAGCAGCCCCGCCCTCGCTCGTGCCACATCAAGACTTGAAGTGGCAGTACCTTCATTATCAGTGGCAGCTCCATGGAATGATGGTGGCGTGGTGCCTCTCGTGCCTTCTGACCAGCCCGGGGGCTCAAGGCTGGACTGTTTGTCCTTGGTGCTCTGAATGGACTTGGGGCTAACCTCAGAGTAAGGGACTTTTTAGAGATCACCAGGTCCAAGGTGCCCAGGCTGAGAGTAGAAGGCTGAGACTAGAAGGTCTAAGACAAGATGTAGAGTGAAGCTAAGAGCGTGAACTCAGGAGCCAGACTACTTGAGTTGTAACCTGTAGGCAGGCCACTTACTGTCCGTGGGACTAGGTAAGTTACTTAAGCCCACTGTGCTTCAGTTTTCCCATCTGTAAAAATGGGGATAATAATAATACCTACTTCATAAGGTTGTTATGGGGATTGAGTGAGTGAATACCTGTATGTAAAGTGGATGGCACACAGTAAGTGCTATGAGTGTTTGCTAATACTATTGTATAGTGGTTGTGACCCCCTCCCCAACCCCTGCCTCACACCAGGCACAGGAGACGGTGGAGTTCCTGGCCCCAGCCCCTGCAGCCAACCAAGGACCCAGAAGAAGGGGCCGCTGGGCCCAGCCAGGTGTGGAGCTGAGTGTCCGCTCCATGCTGGACCTGCGGCAGCTAGAGACACTGGTCCCAGGCCCTCGAGGTGCTAGCCAAGACTTGCTGGCCATGACCCCATCTTGCCCTGGGAAGCATGGTCAGCAGGCCCCTGAGACCTCACATGCTAGCCAGGTGAGCCAGCTTTCTCCCAGCAACCTAGCGATCTCCAAGCAGCCGTAGCCAGCCATATGCCGACAGCTGGGGCCTGAGGACTTGGCCAGCTGTGCTTGCTCTGCCCCTGTGGCACATGGGTAACCTGGATTGCAAAGGTTCAAGCTTGGCTAAGCTGTATGGTCTGCTGATTGGGGTGGTACCCTTTGTCCTGGGCCAGGTTTCTTAAAGGGCTCATGGTATTAAGTGGTGGCTGGAGATTGGCAGCCCGGAGTGTGACAGAATATCGTTATTCCAGAAACTCAAGAACCTTAACTGGAGTTCTCCTCAGAGTTGGAATATTCAGCTTCCCCCAGAACTGATGCACACCAGATCCTTGCCTACCTTCACCTCTTTTCCCAGACCCTCTCTCACATCAACAACCTCAGTAACGCCCCTTTGTGTATTCCCAGAGCGAAAAGCCCCCTCGGCCTCAGGCTTCCCAACCCTGTTCCTGTCCCCACATTATTCGATTGTTGTCCCAAGAGGAAGGGGTCTTTGCCCAAGATCTGGAGCCTGCACCCATCGAAGATGGTATTGTCTACCCGGAGCCGAGTGACAGCCCCATCCTGGATACCAGGCAAGGGTCCTTCCCTCACCAGACCTCAGGGGCCATGCAGTCTTCCTTTCCCAGGCTTCCCTTCCCTGAGTGTTCTTTAGTTAGGGGAGGGCTGGCCCAGATTCCTCAGGGCTTGCCCGCCACTTTGCCCCTGCTTCATCCCTAGTCCCACTCACAGGTCGGGGAGAGGGAAGCCAGGTGTCGTGGTAGGGCTACTCACCCCTACTAACTGCCTCTTCTTTCCCCTGCTGGCCTTCCTGGAAGTGAGTTCCAGGTGCAGGCTCCAGCCCGAGGGACCCTGGGAAGAGTGTATCCAGGCAGCAGGGGCTCCGAGAAGCACAGTCCTGACAGTGCCTGTTCTGTGGATTATAGTAGCAGCCGCCTTTCCAGCCCTGAGCACCCCAACGAAGGTGAGGCTGTGGCTTTGAGGGAGGTCAGTGGACTGAGGTGGGAGTGGAGGCTCTGGCGATGGGTGGGTGCAGCATGATGCTTCTCTCCCCTCCCTGCATCCAGACTCTGAGAGCACGGAGCCCCTGAGTGTGGATGGCATTTCCTCAGACCTTGAAGAGCCAGCCGAGGGTGATGAGGAAGAGGAGGAAGAAGAGGGAGGCACTGGTGCCTATGGGCTGCAGGAAGGCAGTCCCCATACCCCAGACCAGGAGCAGTTTCTAAAACAGCACTTTGAGACTCTGGCCAATGGGGCTGCTCCAGGTGTGGTCAGAGGGCCAGTATGTGGTCACTGTAGTCTGCCCTTCTTCCCTCCTTGCCTGGCTGAGAGGGAGGGTCCAAGGGCAGGCCATGCCCTGGGGTTACCTTCGGGGGTGGGGCAGAATCTGGGGCGAGGGCTGGCTTCGATTCATGATTTCTGTCACCTTGGTAGGGGGCCCAGTCCGGGTACCAGAGAGGACAGAGTCTCGGAGCATCTCTTCACGATTCCTGTTGCAAGTGCAGACCCCCCCGCTCAGGTACCTCCCCCACAGCAGCTCTCACTCTCCTACAAGGAGCTGTGGCTCACTTGACTTCCCAGCGCTCCCCAAAGGGCCAGTCCTGCCCTTGAGGCAGCAGGCCATCCTCCTCTCTCCAAGGTTGCCGTCTGTCTTCCCACGCCGAACAGCGTTCTGCACTCCCGAGTTTTGGGACAACCGGCCTGCTGGCTTTGTGCCTGCCCTTCTCGCCCAGAGCTTCTGGGTCTGTGAGAGCTTCTCCCCGTCTTGGCAGGGAGGACTCCTAAGCCTTCTCTGGGCCTTCTTCCACATTTCCTCCCTGTAGGGAACTGTCTCCGTCTTCCTCAAGCCTGGCGCTGACATCGAGACCAGTCCACACGCGGCCGGCTGTGGGTGAGCAGCCGAGAGGCAGTGGTGCCAGTCCTCCAGGAGCACCCCCGGAGGCAGAGCCCTCCCCTGGCAGTGCTGGCCCCCAGCAGGCAGTCCCTGTGCTTTTGCCGCGACGCCGTCTCAACCCTGACAGCAGCTGGGCTCCCAAGAGAGTGGCTGCAGCCAGCACCTTAGGTGGACTCCAGAAAGCCCAGTCTGTGCAGAGTCTGGTGCCGCAGGGTGAGGAGCCTGGTGGGCTCAACTCCAGGGTGTGGGGAGTATGGAGGGCATGTGCATGCTAGAGGAAGGAGGGCCTGATTTAGCCCTGACGTGTCAGTGTTTGCCACTGGGTGTCCCTTAGTGGGTATGGGCAGGGCACCGCAACTTCTAGGGAACTAGTGCCTGGGAAGCCTTCCTCACCACCTGACCTGTGTGTCTCTGTCTTCT
This sequence comes from Mirounga angustirostris, assembly GCF_029215605.1. Taxonomy (NCBI): domain Eukaryota; kingdom Metazoa; phylum Chordata; class Mammalia; order Carnivora; family Phocidae; genus Mirounga; species Mirounga angustirostris. Next base: position 61,607,481 of record NW_026991717.1, on the reverse strand, counting down.
CGGCAGATGAGGCCCCTCCACCAGGCCCATTGCTCTTACGGGAGATGGAGGCCCAGGAGGGCCTGCGCTCCCTGCCACACGCTGATCGCCGTCTGTCTCGGCCTCAGTCCTACCAGAACCCCACCACCAGTTCCATGGCCAAGATTTCCCGCAGCATCTCTGTTGGGGAGAATTTGGGCCTGGCGGCCGAACCTCAGGCTCCTGCTCCCATTCGGGTCTCACCGCTCAGCAAGCTAGCCCTGCCCAGCCGGGCTCACCTGGTCCTGGACATCCCAAAGCCACTGCCCGATCGTCCTACCCTGGCCACATTCTCACCTGTTACCAAGGGCAGGGCCCCTGGTGCGGCAGAACAGCCTGGCTCCCCAGTGGGCCTAGGAAAGGCTCACAGTACATCTGAGAGGCGGGCCTGTTTGGGGGAGGGTGCCCCTTCCAAGCCTAGGACAGAGTGCCAGGCTCAGCCTGGGCCCAGCAGCCCCTGTGCCCAGCAACTGCCGGTCAGCAGCCTCCTCCGAGGCCCTGAGAACTTGCAGCCCCTGTCCCCCGAGAAGACTCCCAGCCCCATGGAATGCACCAGGCCAGGGGCAGCCCTGAGCCAGGACTCAGGTGTGCACAGCTCCCCAGCTCTCATCTCCTGCCCCATCCTCTTTCTTCTGTCTCTGTTGTCTGCACTCTGGCTCCATCCCATTTCTGTGCATCCAGCCTCTGGCGTTTTCGTCCTGTCTATTCCCGTCTTGGTCCATAAGTCACACCCCTGATGGTGAGACACTCCTGCCAATCTTCACAATCTCCTTGTGACCCACTTGCCCCCTCACTGCCTCTGGCTTCTTGGGCTGGAGCTGGCCCTCCCCTCAGGACCTTGTTTTCTGTGTGGTGTTGGGGGTGGTGTTGGGAAGGAAGAAGGCAAGGAGAGGGCAAGCAAAGGGGGTGTGACCCTGCGGGTAGGCCTCTCCTGCTCTCAGGGGCCCCTGGGTGGGGAGGCCTGAAAGGGCAGCTTTGCTGGGCCTTCCTGAGTTGTATGTGTCCCTCCCAGAACCATCAGTGAGCCTGGAGGAGTGCGAACAGCTTGTGGCAGAGCTCCAGGGCAGTGTGCGCCAGGCTGTGCAGCTCTACCACTTGGTACGTGTTGGGCACCCACCGTGGGGGAGACGGCTGAGTATCCAGAACAGCCATAGGCTCTTCCACTGACGGGTGGGTGGAGCAAGCGAGAACATCTGGGGCAGAGTAAGTGAGGGAGTTAGAGGCCAGGCCAGGCCTCTTGAACCGAGCACCTACTGGTCATCTCTGGAGACTTCCTCAGACTGGAGGGGTAGGCGTGGAGCGACCATATGTCCTAGTTTGCCTAGGACCTGGTTTGTCCTAGGACCATCCCAGTTTATGCCTGTCGTCCCAGTGTAATTATTAATAGTAGCCCTTGTCATATTCAAAAACTATTTGGCCACCCTAGACATGGGGACGGTCCAGGAGGGCCTTCTCTGGGGGCAGGCTAGACCCAGGTGGGGTCCCTCCCCTTCGCAGATCCACTGACAGGAGGTTCCTCCACTCTTCCTCCGACTCACTTCCCGGCTCTCGCTGCAGGTGGCTGGCTGCAAGACGCCCTCAGCGGAGCAGAGTCGCATCGCCCAGCTCCTCAGAAACACCTTCTCCTCAGTGCGGCAGGAGCTCGAGGCCCTGGCCGGGGCAGTGTTGTGCAGCCCGGGCGGGAGCCCTGGGGCCGTGGGGGCTGAGCAAACACAGGCCCTGCTAGAGCAATACTCAGAGCTGCTGCTTCGGGCGGTGGAGCGGCGCATGGAACGAAGACTCTAGTTCCGGAATCCTGTCCCAAGTGAATGCTCCCCCTATTCCAAACTGTAGCCCCTGCTCCACTCTCCAAAACCTGTGGGGATGCTTGGAGTGGCTAGCAGGGGTCAGTGCTCAGAGGGGAAGCACCTTTTCCAGCTTCCTCATGGGGCCCCTGTATTTATTAATTTATTTCCCTGACTGTTGCCTCACTTTCTTGGAGCTCCTGCCTCCACAGCCCCTTCAGTGGCTCATGCAGGGTAGGTCTTGGATCCTTGTCATCTTGGTGCTGTGAGGAGCAGGAGGGCAGCCTGCCCCATCTGGGGGAAATTGGGAAGGGCTGGCCCTCTCTTCTTAGAAGCCATTTGAAATTACTGCAGGGATCAGCTCCCTGGGGTGGAGCACACACAGGGTATTCAGTGGGGTGGAAGTGAGAGGCCATGTGGTATCAGTGCCCTTCAGCCAACAGCGGAGCTTCACCTCTACCTCCACTTCCCCTCCCACACCAGCTGCACTCCCCTGGCTGCCAGAGCAGGGGTTATCTGTTTTCCCCAATTCCTGGCAGTTCCCAAAGGCAAAGCCCTCTAGCCCTCCAGGGCGTTCCCAGCCATCAGGAGGCTTGAGTTGGTATCAAGGCCCGAGCCCCCCACATTCCACTCCCATCCCCCCCCAAAAGAGCCCTAGCATTCTCTCTCTCGGTGCCCCCTTTCTCTCCTGGCCAGAACTTGTGGAGACAGCTGTGGGATGTTGCTGCAGGACAGTAAAGCCCTCTGCTGGGCAAACATAAAGCCCTGGCCTCCTTTTCCCAGCCCCTTGGTCTTCCCTGTCTTCCCAACCTTGATCCCCAGCAGGCTGCTAGACCCAGAGGCCACCTTCTCCTTGCATCCTGAGTGATGCTGGTGTTAGAACTTCCCTCATGGTTTACAGGGCGCCAGCCCACCTTCTGAGGACCTTGGCCACAGATGAAGTACGCGCGCGCACACACACACACATACACACAGTTGAGTGTTCATTGCTAGAGTACTTGGCTGGCTGATGTGTGCCTGGTTTCCCTTCATGTGCTACTCCTGCTTTGCCACCCTGGCTCATGTGGAACTATCAAGGGGCACGAAAAGGACTGGAACACACTAACCCGAATTCTGGATTCTTGGTGTCCACAACCTAGCCAATACGAGATGGCGTGTAGGTTTCTGGTTTGGGTAGAAGGAACCTCCTCAAAGGCAGTGCTGGGCACCCAGGATGCTCTGGATGCTGGAAGTTGAGGGGAGGGGGAGGCACGTGGGACTGCAGAAGGGGCCAAGAGACACACTGGAAAGGTGGTAGGTGGGACAGGTAAGTGGTAGAGGGGAGGGGATAGATTAGAATTAGAAGGACAGCTGTTAGGAGTGAGGGGAAGGATGTAGGGCACGGGGCAGGTAGAGTAGGACCCAGTAGTGAAGCAGTTGTTGAGTTGGGGTGAAGAACATGTGTCTCTGGGCCCTACTGCTTTCCTCTGCCTCAGGTAAGTCAGGGTAGCTTTCCTGAAGATTCAGGTTAGAAAAACCAATTGTCCCATGGACAGGCCATGGGGTCCTACTGGTTCTATAGGCAGAAACTTAGAAAGAAATTGGTTTGCATAGAGTGCTCAGCTCTTGTTTGCATCAGCTGGAATACACCAGAAGAGATGAAGCCTATTTCACCCCCACTCTTCTGTACTACCACCACCTGCATGGCCAAGCTGCAAAGAACTGCAGCTGAGGGTGGACCCCGGCAGGGCTGCAGCTGCCCTTTGTGAGGGTTAGAAGTCTACTCCATTCCCCGTCCCGGGACACTAGCCACAGCCCAGACCAAACAGGCTCAGGCCTGGCCCTCTGGCCTGGGTTCCTCCCGATCCTCAGCCAGCCAGCCCCTCAGAGGAGGGAGCTGCACTCCCGCTAAGGTTTGTAAGAAGGTGGCCGCCCTTTCCCTATCCCCAGCCGAGCGTGGGGTGGGAGAGGGGGTCTTGTGGTCGGCCGGCGCCCGTCCCCTTCTGCATGTCTGAGGCCACCGGCAATTGCCGCCCCCCGACCAGATTTGCCCTGACCCAGTTTTGACACCCCCCCCTTATTTATAACTTTTATACTTTGTCCAGGCCCGTGGCGCTTCCCTCTTCCCCAGGTCTCACGGGGCAGGGGCTGTTTTTAACTCGTCCGTTTGTATTGATGTATGAACTCGTCAATAAATACAATCATTTGTTAACTCTAGGATGCCAGCGCGTGGGGCAGGCGGGAGAAGGCGCGGCTTCTCACCGGTGGTCGGGTTAGCCGAACCCCGGCGCGCCGGGGGCGGGGGCGGGGCCCGGCGGGGGCGGGGCCCGGCGGGGGCGGGGCCCGGCGGGGGCGGGGCCCGGCGGGGGCGGGGCCTCGGGGCGGAGTCTTCAAGGGCGGACGCGTGGTCTCGCAGCGGCGGCGGCGTCATGGCGGAGGCGGCTTTGGACGCCGTGCGGAGGGAGTTACGAGAATTCCCGGCCGCCGCAAGGGGTGAGTGGGTTCGCGCGGAGCCTGCGGCGGCCTCGCGTCGACCGCCGGGCAGCCTCAGGACGCGGGCGGGACCTTGGGCATGCGGGGAACCGGCGCCCCGAGTCGGGTGCGCCCTGACCCTCCTGGGCCGCCGACAGACACCACGGTTCCCTCTAGTTCATGTCCCCAAGGAGCGCAGAAGCTCGTGCACCTGATTCGTTGCTGGCCCCTCTCCGATCACTCTTCTGCCCCACCCCCGCCCTCACCCCCGTGCTGGGTCCCCTGCTCCTCTGCTCCCGTGTCCTCGTGGCTTTCTGGGGTGACTCTTCGCTTTACTCCCAGGGCCCGGGCCAGTCTTCCTCCTGGTGTGTTTCCCACAGTCAGCCCGTCCTGAATAATGGGGCAGTCTGTTGCCCTTCCCAGCCTTTCCTGTCGCTAAGTTTTAAGGTGGTCGGATGCTCCCTTTCTGAATCCTTTGCTTGGAACGCTTTATTCAGGAACAGACTTCCCTGAGCTGGTGCAGAGCTTTGGGAGAATTGTAGGCAGCTGTAGAAGTAATTCCTGGCTCTTCCCCTGCTTGTTTTTTTTTTTTTTTAAAGATTCATTCATTTATTTGACAGAGACACAGCGAGAGAGGGAACACAAGCAGGGGGAGTGGGAGAGGGAGAAGCAGGCCCCCCACGGAGCAGGGAGCCCGATGCGGGGCTCGATCCTACGACCCTGGGATTACGACCTGAGCCGAAGGCAGACCCCCAACGACCGAGCCACCCAGGCGCCCCTCCCCTGCTTGGTTTTTTAGTTTTCTCTCTCTTTGATTCCGTCCCTCCCATTTCTGTTTTACCATTAATTAGCAACACGTGCAGTGGCTTAAAAAAACAAAAACGGATTTATAATGTGAAGTAAGCATTCCTCCCATTCTAGGCTCCAGTTTGCATCCTTCCAGAAATACTCAGTTTATATCTACACACATACACATACACTCGCGTGCCTATATAGCTCCTTCTGTATACAAGTGGTAGCCTGCTAAACACACTTTTCTGCACTTTGTATCCTGAAGATCGCCCCGTATCCCTCTTCCTCAGTCTTTTTCACTCCTGTGTACTAGTATGGTAATTTACTGAATCAGCCTACTATTGATAGGCATTTAGGTCATTTGCAGTCTTTCGTTTTGCTAATGCTGCAGCGAATATTTTGAGCACCTCAATGTGTGCAGCTCTGATCAATGTGTTTAGGATATGTCACTGAATAAAACAAATGTCTGCCTTCATGACCTTACCTTCCAGGTGAGGAGACAATTAATCCTGGACACACTAAATGAGTTAATTATACAGTAGAAGAAATGGATTAGAAGATAGATGTTGTGGGAAAGAAAGTAAAGCAGAATAAGGGGTCTCAGGCCAGGTATGGAGTGGGAGGGCAGGTTCCAAGTTTAAGTAAGATAGGGTAAGTAGGCTGCCTTGATAAAGCAGCATTTGAGCACAGGCTTGAAGAAGGAGGGGTAGGGAGTGAGCCACTCAGACATCTGAGAGAAGAGCCTTGCAGGTAGAGGGCACTGGGGCCGATGCCCTGAGGTGGGAGTGTGCCTGGTGTGTTCACGGAACAATGAAAAGGCCAGCGTGCCTGGAGCAGTCTTTCTGCACACGTGCGAGTATTTTTGTTGCTTAAATTTTTAGCAGAGGAATTGTCTGGATTCCTTTTGAAATTCTCTCACATTGAAGCCTCGAGGGAGCAATAGCCCTTCTCTACAGGAAGTCTTTTAACTGGAGGTAGTAAAACTGAAATAATTGCAGAAAATGCAAAAGGTGAAAAACAAATGGTAGTGTCCACATATTTTAAGCATCCCAGTGAGAACAATAGGGAGATTTACAGAGCCCCCCCCATATCACCTTCCCAACGTCACTGCGTTGGTGGGCTGGCTTGACTGGGAAGGCCCTTTGCCAGGTTCCACCCCCTTGCTCCCTTGTCTGCTTGGCAGGTTCCACTGTGCCTCTCTGGACAGCGAAGCAAGCACATGGGCCAGGTCTTTCCTTTTCAGTTTTCTTGGGCCCGCCAGGGTCTTCCCACTCAGTTCCAATTTTTGATCTAAAGACATTTACTTTCCAACTGCAAAGCAAAGGTGACCGGTGTGGAGACTGACATGAGAGAGAGGGCATGACCTCAGAGATGAAAATTAGTGCAGTGGTTGCTGACTGGGGCCAAGACATTCAGGCTAGATCTCATGGATGAAACTAAAAAGCCAAGCCCTGTGTACCCTTTGTAGAAGCCGGGAGAGAGGCATTCCAGTCTGAGTGAGCAGCAGGAATAAAGTTTGGCTCTACCTGAGAGTGTGGTAAGGGGCCGGCACCAGACAGGAGGAAACCAGACTGGAAAAGTAGGTTGGGCCTGATCATGTATTGACTTGAATGCATGCCAGGGTGGATTATAATTTATAAACCATTAAAGGATTTTTTTTTTTTTTTTTTTTAAACTAGGGGTATGACAAGATGAGATTGTATTTTAGGAAGATGATTGGGGCCAGGGTGAGGGATGCTTTGAGAAGGAATGGAATTAAGCCAAGGAAACCAGTTAGTTGACTACAGCAACCAGCCAGCCAGGAGATGTTGGAGACTTTTTTCAACCATTTCTGAGCACCTGCTGTGTGTTAGGGACCATTCTATGCCCTGGGGATACACCGGTGAACAAGGCTTACGTCCCTGCCCTTATGGAGCTTACATTCTATTCTAGCAAGAGAGACCAATGAACAGTTTTGCTAAATGAGATACATAGTGTGTAACATGGTGATGAACGAAAGGGAGAGAGAAGGAAAAAAAAGGGAAGGGGTGTAGGGTTGTTGTGGACAGGTTCCAATTTAAAAGCATCACCAGGGAAGGAAGCCTCATTGAAGTGACATTTGAAGACCTGAGGAGGTAGTCTGAATGTAGATACTAGCAGAGGAAAGGAGGGGGTGGTTTGAGAGACCGAGGAGGTAGAATCAGTAGAATTTCGGGATCATCAGTAGGTGACCTGAGTGAAGGAGAAGGAAGAGCCAAAAAGAGTAGATTTGGGAGAGGTGACACAGGGCCACCATAGACGTCTGCGCAGGTAGCATACCGCACAACCTGCACAAATGCACGTGGTAGCGCTGGGTGTCTGGGGGTAGTGATGCTCTTCAGTAAGATCAAAAACATAGTTCAGCCCTTACTTTTCCTCTTAGGGTTTTGTGTGGCAGGCTGTCTGCCCAGTTAGGTTGTAATCTTCCTGAGATGACAGTAGGATCATCACTTGATACCTCCACATGGGCCAAATCAAGTACTGAGTACATTCTAGGTGCTCGGTGGGTATCACTCTTGGTGGGTGCTTTCCAGAGTCTTGACTCACCCACACCAGCCTGTGGCCTTGGGGCCTCAGCTCTACTCATTCTGGAGTTCCCTGCCCTGCCTAAATGGCTGCCTTCCCAAATGGCTGTCTTCCCTAATGGCTGCCGGGAGGTTGGGCACTGCAGAGTGGGAAAGCTGAGGGTTCACTGTACAGGGCCGGACATGGTCTCAGGGAGGGTTTGGGTTTGGGGCTGAGCAGCATCCCCTGGCCCTGTGGACTCTTATGTCCCAGCTTGGTGTGTTTGTGGGTGCTCCACTCTTTGTCCCTTAAATTTCCCTCATTCTTCAATTCCTGGTTGTCCAGGGTCCCTTGGTCATCAGTGGGCATTACCAGTGGTAACGGTATGTCCTGCCCAAGGAGGGCATCTCTTCTGTAGGCACTGGGGCACAACTGGGTGCTGTTGGCTTCAGTCCCCCCACCCCCCTCTTTCTCTCAGAGCTCTGTGTGCCTCTTGCTGTGCCCTACCTGGACGAGGCCCCCACTCCACTCCACTTCTACCGAGACTGGGTCTGCCCCAATAGGCCCTGCATCATCCGTAATGCCCTGCAGCACTGGCCAGCTCTGCGAAAGTGGTCCCTCCCCTATCTCAGGTGGGGGCTCCCCTGGGGGGTGTTGGGTGGTACTTTGTGGTACCTGGGTATGGGCTGAAAGTCCTTTCCTCCAGAGCCACAGTGGGCTCCACAGAGGTGAGCGTGGCTGTGACACCAGATGGTTATGCGGATGCTGTACGAGGGAACCGCTTTGTGATGCCTGCTGAGCGCCGCCTGCCCCTGAGCTTCGTGCTGGATGTGCTAGAGGGCCAGGCCCAGCACCCAGGAGTCCTCTACGTGCAGAAGCAGTGCTCCAACCTGCCCACCGAGCTGCCCCAGCTGCTGCCTGATCTAGAGTCCCATGTGCCCTGGGCCTCCGAGGCACTGGGTGAGTGAAGGTATCGGTCGGGCAGGGAAGAAATGGGAAGGAAGGAGTCAGCTCTGCTTGCTGCTTCTCCCTTTGTTGATGACTTGGCCCATACTCTTGGCCCCTCAGGGTTAGGAGCTATGCACTAAACCTTCAAGTCTCCAGGCCATGACTTTGAATTGAACTACTGAACATTGCTATCCTCCTTTCTCCCCCAGGGGAGGAGGCCCCTTCTGGAGCTCACCCTCTTCTGCCCTTTCTCCCTGTTTGCTCCCTGTGAGCCTCTGGTCCCCCCTAGGCTTTGGTCCAGCATCACTCTATGGTGGTTATTCCCAGCCTGGCATTTGAGGATGGCCCCCCCCAACTTGCTCTCTTACCTCTGACCTACAGGAAAGATGCCTGATGCTGTGAACTTCTGGCTGGGGGAGGCGTCTGCAGTGACATCTTGTAGGTGTCAAAGGAATACAGAGGTGGGGGAGGAGGGAAGAGGCGGCCAAGAGTGGAAGGTTGGGTCTGGATGCAAGTTAGACTGACTATTCTCTAAGATTTCTTCTGGGATTCCGGGGTTTGGACACGACAGAGGGCCTCCCGATAGCTCAGGTTGGGGAAGGTCCCATGGCACTGGAGGTGGAGGGCACTGTGTCTTCTGGGTCTCTAGAAAGCTCTCCAAAGGCCAGCTGGGTCAGGGGTGAACTCAGGAGAACGCTGTTTGCTTGAATTCCCCTCTAGGTAGACATGAGCCCAGGTGAGCACCAAGTCCCTGGTGAGCAGAGATCTGAAATGCCGAATGCTTGCCCAGCTCCTCAGCATCCCCTTGGGCCTGCTTTGTGCTCTTCTGTTATGCCATCTGTCACATCGGTCTTAGGTGCAGGGTCCTGAATGTGATCATTTATCCCCTCCTGTGCCCTGCCCCTCATAACCCTGGGCCTTCTTTGTATTGGCAGTACATAAGGACCACTATGAGAACCTCTACTGTGTGGTCTCAGGGGAGAAACGCTTCCTGCTGCACCCACCCAGCGACCGGCCCTTCATCCCCTATGGTATGGGACTCAGCCTGCAGGGGCTGGAGAGCAGGTGGCCCAAGGTAGAGGGAGGGCAGCAAGGGCCCTGGGCAGCCTGGTGCACCAGGCCTGAGGTGTGGACGCAGTGTTTCCATTGCACTCAGGGAACAAGTGGGAGGAACTGAGAAGCCGTGGGCCATTTGAGTGTCCCCACACCTTTCTCTGGTTTCAGAGCTGTACATACCAGCAACCTACCAGCTAACTGAAGAGGGCTCCTTTGAGATGGTGGATGAAGAGGCCACGGAGAAGGTGTCTGCCTTGTTTCTGGGCCCTGGGGAGAGGGAAGGGTCAGAACCTGGTCTCTGAGGAGCAGGCACGGTAGAGTTGGGGAGATGGCACCTGGCTCTGAAAGATCCCTAAGTCTGGATCCTCCCAGTGCTGAACAGGGCAGGTCTTGTGGTGTTTCCCTCTGGAAGGCACAGAGCTGGAGGGCCTGGGGGCTTTGGGCCTGCTCCCTGGCATCCATTGTGTCCCCAGGTACCCTGGATCCCACTGGACCCACTGGCTCCAGATCTGGCCCGGTACCCCAGTTACAGTCAGGCCCGGGCCCTTTGCTGCACTGTGCAGGCCGGTGAGATGCTCTACCTGCCAGCCCTGTGGTTCCACCATGTCCAGCAGTCCCATGGCTGCATTGCTGGTGAGGAGCTGCCCGCAGGGCAGCTGGGGGATGGGTTGGGGAGGCAGTAGGTTAGGAGGGGGACCTTCATGCTCAGGTCTCCATTTTCCCCACAGTGAACTACTGGTATGACATGGAGTATGACCTTAAGTACAGTTACTTCCAGCTGCTTGACTCCCTTACTAAGGCCTCGGGCCTCGACTGATGGAGCCCTGGTGAACATTGCCACGACACCTGGTGGGAAAGGTCGTGCCTCCCCGGCCAGGTCACTTCCAGAGTGTGCTGGCTGCCGGCCCAGCTCGGCTTGGGATCAACGTTGGAGAATTTGGGGAGGTGATCTGGAGGCCCAGGAGGTGCCAGACAGGTCTGGGTGTGGGCTCCCAGGAAGTTTCCACACAGGCGAGGCAGCAGCCTGTCCGGAGGAGGCGTGGGGCTTCGGGTGCGACGCCGCCTCTCACTGCCACCGTGGCCTTGGGCAGCTTAGCACCTTGGAGCGCTGGTGTCCTGCCTGGAAACCAGAGAAGCTGGTGTTTCCTACCCCACGGCGTGTTGTTAGCCCCGGACAGAGAGCCTTAAGGACCAGAAGGGCTGGCACGGAGGGAAATGCGCAATAAAAATGACCGTGATTCATGGGTGCTGAGACTCCCTCTCGAAGTTGCCTTCTGTGGTCTGGTGAGGGCTGGAAGGTTCAGGTAAACATTTCAGGGTTACTCTGATTGTGGCTGAGGCTGGGTCCAGACCTGAGCCCGAGGAGCTCTCTGCTGCCAAGACCCCTCTATCTGTGACAGCCGTTGCAGCCCCTCTCAGGGCAAGCCGACCGCACCGACTCGGCCTGTAAAGCTGTGGCGAGCTTTGCTCTGGTCTTGTGGCCTGTCCTCCAGCTCCCGGGCAGCTGGCGAGGTCTGGGGCCCCCAGGGTCACCCCTGCTTCTCCCGCAGCAAGGACAGGTAGGAGGGGACAGAAAACCCTGCCGCCCACCTCCACGGCAGGGGTCTCTGCACGCAGACTCCCTCCCTCCCTGCACCCACCCAGAGCTGGAAGAGCCCCCTTCCCCGAATGCCACCCCGAGGCCTCCTCATCCCGGCCACCCGGCTCCGAGGGTGGAGGCAGCCGCGCACACCGCTTGGGAGGGCTGTTTCGTGGAACGAACCACACACCCCTGCCAGGTTGTGACGGGCCTGGGGCACTCCTCTCAGATTGGCCAAGCGCTTCTGTCAGGACTGGGCATTCCTGTCCTACTGGCACCAGAGGTTGTGAAAGACCCTGTGACAGGGGACGAGGCTCTTCCACTTGCTGCTGCCCTGGGCCCACTCCCTGCTTTCTAGATGTCAGTGGCCCTTCTAGGTCCAGGCATGAGAGCAGGGCTGGGTGGGGTAGGTGCTGATGGTGGCAGCTGGAGGGAATGGGTCTTCGTGGGTGGCAAGCCCCCGTCCCAGGGGTGTCTGAGTCTCCATATAGGTTTAAGGTTCCTCGTTTCCTCAGCAGGTAGCTTGTCCTGGAGTGGGTGTGAGGCTTGGGTGGAGTGGAGGCCGTTGGGAGGGACCAAGGAGGAGCTTGGGGCCAGCTGGTGGTGCATCACTGGCTCTGGGTTAAATAGCCAACAGTCCTCGGTCCTGCATCCACTGCCTGTCATCTGTGGCTCCTGAGGACGGACAGCCTCATGGCTCTGGTAAGACCTGCTAGGGAGCTGGGCCCCCACTCTGACACTTGGTCCTCCTGGGGCCTGGTTAATGCTATTTCTTTTTTTATTTTATAAAGACTTGTTGCTTTGAGAGAGAGTACGCTTGTGGGGCGGGGGTAGGGGCAACAGAAGGAGAGAATCTCAAGCCGACTCCCCACTGAGCACGGAGCCTGACACGTGGGGCCTGACATGTGGGGCTCCGCGGCTGGATCTCACCTGAGCCGAAATCAAGAGTTGGATGCTTAACCAACTGAGTCACCCAGGTGCCCCCCCACCCCCCCAGTTATTGCTGTTTCTTAAGGGGAGCTGTGGGTGTCTCCAGGTGTAGAGGGGAGTTTGCCCACATCGGACCAGGGCGTCCTGCCCTAGAGATGGGCTCAGGCAGAGTTCCTGGCCCCATGGATCGGGCCCTGAGAACTCAGGCTCCCGGGAAGTAGCTGCTCCAGTGGTCCCGACTCAGTTGCTTGGAGTGCGGGGGCCCCAGGGCGGACACTGCCAGATGAATTTCCCCAGCCCTGCCCCTGGACTCCAGCCATCAGGACCCTTCTGAGGCAGGGCTGAAGGCCAAAAGGAATAGTTGGTACAGGTTTCTCTGGCACATTTGTCATGGTTTATATCCCCAGATCCATGTTTGTGGGTTTGGATGGACCCACCTGGGGACCCTCTTTAGCCCGACCTTGTAGCATCTGGAGGACTTGAAAACCTGTGGGTGGTGTGAGCTGCTAACTGCTGTTCCTACTCAGGCAGAGGGCCCATTTCCAGAAATGATTCCCGGCCAGGGGTGGGAGGCTGTCTGAAAACCAAGTCTGTGCTCTCCACTCCTGCTTCTCCAAATAGAGGGTTTGCTTAACTGGATCAGGCCTCCATTTAAGCTGCTTAACCAGGGGAGCAGCCCCACCAAGGGGCCCAAGGCCAGGCTGGGTCTTACTGTGCTTTTACCCCTTACCGTGCTTCTTCCCCTCTCTCTGTAGCTATATATGCCCCCAGGCCTCCTGCCACCCAAGGCCAGCCTCCAGGCTGCTTAGCAAGGGTTAGCTGGGGATGTGGGGTGGAAAGACTGAAAGATACTCTAGTAGGAACTGGAAGCAGATAAGCGTGGGATTGAGAGCCAGCCTGGTCCAGTCCTGGCTCTGGACCTCCGGCAAGTGACTAGCCTTTCTCTGCTTCTGTTTCCTTGTGGGATGGGTTATAATAAGTAGTCCCTACACATAGGGTGGTTGTGTGATTAAAGAAATTAACATACATATAAAGCCCTTGGACCAACGCCAGCCTGGAGTGCTGGGTAAGTGTTGGCAGGCATCGTCGGGAGCTCCCGTAGCCGCCTTCCCATTCAGGACTCTGATGGGGGTGGGGCAGGGCCGGTCCCTTTGGTTCAGGATTAGTCCTGGATGGGTCACCCTGGCCTCTTTGGGCTTGCCTTGTCTCCTTCGGGCTCAGCAGCCTGCAGCAAGCCTGTCCTCTCCGTCCTCTGCAGGCAAAGGTTCCTGGGACCTGCCTGCTCACCATTCGTGTCCTGCAGGCCCATGGCCTGCCCTCGAAGGACCTAGGTGAGTGCTGGGCCCAGGGAGGACAGTGGCATTGTAGCTGGGCTCAGAGTGGGACAGGGCCAGTGGGAAGAGACTCTAGGGCTGGGCGTGCAGGGGGTCCTAGAGAGGGTGCCAAGAGGAGGTGCTAGGGGGAATGTTGGGTAGCGCCCCAGCCTCTCCTCCTGCCTCCCGACCTAGCCCCATTCCATGGGTCTCTAGGCCTCCCAGGGCTGCCTGGGATGGAAGGTCATGGACTCTGGGCAGCTGGGCTGGGTCGGGCTGTTGGCCATCAGCAGGCACTGGTTCCTCCTTCCCGCAGTGACCCCTTCTGACTGCTATGTGAGGCTGTGGCTGCCCACAGCCTCTAGCCACAGGCTCCAGACACGCACGGTCAAGAACAGCAGAAACCCCGTCTGGAATCAGAGCTTTCGCTTCCGAATCCACAGCCAGCTCAAGGTGGGCCAGGTGTCAGTCCCTGCCCTGCCCACCGTCCCTGCCAGCCCTTGTTCCGTGCCCTGGCCCCACTCACCTTCCTACTCCACTCCTCCTTCCTGCAACTCCTCACTCTCTTCTGTTCCAGAATGTCTTGCAGCTGCAAGTCTTTGACCAGGATCTTCTGACCAGCGATGACGCCATGTTGTCAGTGCTATTTGACTTGGGGACTTTGCAGGCTGGGGACTTTCGCCGAGAGAGCTTCTCACTGAACCCTCAGGCAAGGCTGTGCCCAGGGTAGCAGTGGGCCTTAGCTCCGGGAGGGGAGGTGCTTTGGAGGGGAGCTGGGCACATGGCCCTCTTCTCTAGTGGCTGGTCCAGGCTTCCCCAGCATTGCAGGGGCTACGGGCAGCCAGGAGCTGCTGTCACTGAGGAACAGTCCCATCCCCAACCCTCTTTCTTGGCCCTTAAGCCAAGAACAGCTTTCTAGGAGCCACCCAGAGAAGGTGGACAGAGAAACCTGGAGATGGACATTGGCTCTCCCCGCCTTTGGGGCCCCAGGAGCCCCTGCTGGCGTCTGCGTTGAAATCTACACACCCACTCCTCACCTGTTCTAACTTGCTGCTTTATTTCTCCAGGGTGAGGAGCGGCTAGAAGTTGAATTTCGGCTGCAGAGATTGTGAGTCAGGGGTGATGGGGTGATTCCTGGGTGGGAGTGTTTCTCGGGGAAGGACAGAGCCCAGCACACCCAGAGCTGACAGCCTCCCCTGGGAGACACCCAGTGATTGGGGGGTAGCCTTCCCTCCTTGAGGGGTGAGAGCCTGGAAAGCTGGACTTGCGATGAGGGTCACTGGTGGCTTTTTCAGGACAGACTGTGCTGAGCAGCTTGTCAGCAATGGCATCCTGGTGGTGAGTCCAGAACCTCTCCCTCATGCCCTCTTTCCTGGGCCTGAAGCGTGGGCCCCTGTTGGGGATTCAGGGGTAGAACTGAGTTGGGGGGCCCTGGGATTTCAGTTCTTCAAGAGGATACAACCTCAAGCAAATGTTTGGTGACTCAGGGCCAATGTAATAAAGTGCTGAGGACCAAAACCAGGGTACTGGGAGGGTGGGGGCTTCTAACAGGGGAGGGGTGTGAGTCTGAGGGGCTTTCTTAATGACTCAGGCCCGGGAGCTCTCCTGCTTGCATGTTCAACTGGAGGAGGCAGGGGACCAGAAGCGTAAGTCCCCAACCTACTGGGATAGCCCCTAGCCATCCGCCCTGGTCTTCCCCTTTCTATGGGGACCCTGGATGGGACCTTCTATTAGCTGCCCTCAGCTCAGCTCTCCTAGGCAGCAGTCGAGGTTAGGGGCAAATCCATGCTGGGCTCCCCAGGACTTGAGCATGTCCCCTTAGTCCTCAGAGTGGCTGTGGTCGGGGCTCCATCTCCCAGCCTGGGCCTCTGCCAGTCTTCCCTCGCGGTGGGAGGGAAGTGCCCCTCAGGCCCCTTATGCGAGACCGCCTTGGGCCTCTGTGGGCCAAGACCTTATTCGCAGCCACTCTGCTCTGGTTCCTGTTTCCAGAGTCAGAGGGCAGAGTTCAGCTCGTGGTTCCTGGGTCCTGTGAGGGTCAACATGAGGCCTCCGTGGGTGCTGACCCCTTCTGCTTCCATTGCCCGGCCTGCTGGGAGCAGGAACTGGGTATTCTTCTGCAGGTAGTGTGCTTCTCCGTCACACGAGGCGGGGCCTGCAGGGTCTTTCTCCCTCCTTCCCTCCCCACTTCCTCCTAGCTGGTCCCTCTGCTCATGCTGAGCCCCTCGCCCCCCCACTCTGGCAGAATCAGGCATCCTGGGAAGAGGATGGGGTCGACGTTGGCCTCCTAGCCCTCTTCCTGCCGCTTTGTCACTCCCCGGGGCAATGGGCGAGGTCCTTGCGGAAGGGTCTTCTGAGGTCTTCTTTCATCCTCCCTGCAGGATGCCCCTCAAGAGCAACTGAAGGTGCCCCTAAGGGCCTTGCCCTCTGGCCAAGTGGTGAGGCTTGTCTTCCCTACGTCCCAGGTACTTGATCACCCAGAGGAAGAATGCCAGAAGCATGGGTCGGGCTGGGCCCTAGGCCTTGCAGGACTGGCCTGCTTTGGTAGGAGCTGCAGTCTTTGGGCCAGGCTCTGGGGAGAGGGGGTCTTCTGAGCAGCCCTGCCTTCGAGCCTCAGGCCTTGCCCCTGTGGAGATGGCCAAAGGCCCAAGGGAGCATGGGGGGCATCACAGGGTGTGGCTTGGGCCGGCATGAGAGGAACATGGTGGCTGACTTTTGTGACTGGTGTTCATGGTTTCCAGGAACCCCTGATGAGGGTGGAGCTGAGAAAAGAAGAAGGGTGAGAGCTGGGCCTGGGAGAAGCGGGGATGGCGGGGGAGGAAGCAGGTTGCTACCTGAGCTTGAGATTAAGGCAGAGAGAGGGCAAGGGAACTACCAGAGGAGAGAAATCTCGATCCTTTTGGGTGGCAGCCATTGTGGGTGCACCTTAGGTAATCTCCCTGAGACAAGAGGAGTCACCCACCATGGCCCTTCTTCACATGTCTGCGAAACTAACTTCTCACCACGAAGAGGTGGGAGCACTGTTTCTTGTCTCTTCTGGAGTTATTTTTGGGTGAGGGAGGGAGCAAAGCTCAGAGTGGGGAAGTAGATCTGTGGTGGTGGGACCCACCCAGGGGCCTATGTGCAACCTGGGACCCCAGAGGGGCCTATTTATTTATTTATTTATTTTTAAAGATTTTGTTTATTTGACAGAGAGAGACATAGCGAGAGAGGGAACACAAGCAGGGGGAGTGGGAGAGGGAGAAGCAGGCTTCCCGCTGAGCAGGGAGCCCGATGCGGGGCTCGATCCCAGGACCCTGGGATCATGACCTGAGCCGAAGGCAGACGCTTAACGACTGGGCCACCCAGGCGCCCCCAGAGGGGCCTTTTAAGGCACCAGCATTTCTGGTCCTGTGAATCCACTTTGTTGTATTCCCTGTGGTCCCGCAAGGGTCCAGGTTCACCTCCTCCCCCTCACATCCACGCCTGACGCTTCAGTCCGGGCAGGGGTGAGGGGTGGGGAGACTCTGGAGAGTTGGCAGTGGGTTTCTCAGGGGAGGCAGACCCAGCTTCCTTTTCTGTGAGGAGGCCGGGAGCTGCCTCATGGTCCCTTCCTTCTCCCCCCCAGACCGAGGGAGCTGGCGGTGCGGCTGGGCTGTGGCCCCTGTGCGGAGGAGCAGGCCTTCCTGAGCAGGAGGAAACAGGTGGTGGCCAGAGCCCTGAAGCAGGCCCTGCAGCTGGATGACGACCTGCAGGAGGACGAGGTCTGTGGGCCGGGCTGCATGGGATAGGCTTGCTCGGGCCCAGAGCTCAATGATTGTTTCTTCACCAGAGCAGAGTGTGGCCACCTCCTATCTGCCTGGCCCTGCTCTGCTTCCCTCTCACGTGATGTTTTCGGGCGCCCGATGCCATCAGATGCAGAGCAGTGCACGAGGCACCTGGAGCTTGTAACTGCCGCCCCCCCCCCGCCCCCGGCCGCCCCCGGGCTAGCTTTCCTTCTCCTTGTTTCTTGATTCTTGGCCTGGTCCAGGTTTTGGGACTTGGGTCCAATCTGACTGATCAGTGAGATGTGTGGGCTGAGGGCTGCCCGCCGGCCCGGGGCATCTCTTTCCAAGAGGGAAAGGGAGGGCTGTGTGGGAGACTTTTGAGGTGGCCGTGGGGCTTCCAGAAAGTGATTATGAGACTCCTCGGGCTAGGGGTGAGGAGATGAGGTCTTGTACTTGGCCATTTTTCCTAGAGTTCTTAAAACCAGACAAGCCCAACCCTTGAGAGGCTACTTCTGATTAGATCCTCCTCAGCAGGCCTGACCAGCACTGGTTCCAAGAGCCCTGATCAGCTGTTGACTGGCCTGGCTCTTCTGTCTTCCAGATCCCCGTGGTAGCTGTTATGGCCACCGGTGGTGGGATCCGGGCGATGGTTTCCCTCTACGGGCAGCTGGCTGGACTGAGGGAGCTGGGTCTCTTGGATTGCATCTCCTACATCACAGGGGCCTCGGGCTCCACCTGGTGAGCTGGCTGCAGGTTGAGCGCAGGAGTCTGGGGGTGGCAGTGGTAAGGCTCAGTGCCTCTGACCCAGTTGGGAGAGCTGGGAGAAAGGATGTGCCAGAGGGAAACCCGCTCAGTGGGACCACTGGGAGGTGCCTGCTAGACTGTTGTCCTAGGATAGAGAGCCCACGGTATACAATGACCCCCTGGGCTTTGGCTTTTCCCAGGGCTTTGGCCAACCTCTACGAGGACCCAGAATGGTCTCAGAAGGACCTGGCAGGGCCCACCGCGACACTGAAGACACAGGTGACCAAGAGCAAGTTGGGCGTGCTGGCCCCCAGCCAGCTCCAGCGGTTCTGGCAGGAGCTGGCTGAGCGTGCCCGCCAGGGCCACCCGACCTGCTTCACCGACCTGTGGGCCCTCATCAGCGAGGCACTGCTGCACGATGAGGTGCGGGGAGGGGTGTGGCCAGGGCATGGTCTGAAGGTGGGGAGCAGCCCTGGGCAGCAGGGGTCTGGCAAAGGTCTCAGGCACCAGAAAGCCACAGCTTTAGGTTCAAATCCTCTCCGTCCACCAGCCCCATGACCACACACTCTCAGCCCAGCGGGAGGCCCTGAGTCACGGCCAGAACCCTCTGCCCATCTACTGTGCCCTTAACACCAAGGAAAAGAACCTGACCACCTTTGAATTTGGAGGTGAGTAGCCCTGGAGTTGAGAGCTGCGCTCTCGTGCTGGCAGGGTGAGGGAGAGCTGGGCCTGTGTGTAGATGGGTGTTACACCCACCCCTTTGGGGCCAGGTCCCATGCTTTCCAGAGACTGTCATCCTCCCAGAGTCACTCAGGCTTCGGGAGGGGGTTAGGTCCATGCTCAGGGTGCCTGCACCCAGCCTAAGCCTCCAGGTCGCCAGGCTGCCCTGATGTGACGCCTGTGGTGTTTGAGGGTGTTGGGGGTCTGAATCCCACCGTGAAGCTGTGTCGTCTCCTCACAGAGTGGTGCGAGTTCTCCCCCTATGAGGTTGGCTTTCCCAAGTATGGCGCCTTCATCCCCTCTGAGCTCTTTGGCTCCGAGTTCTTCATGGGGCGCCTGACCAAGCGGCTTCCTGAGTCCCGAATCTGCTTCCTTGAAGGTGAGGGGTGGGGGGGCTGGAAGGTTATGGAAGCGGGGGTAGTGGGGAGAATGGGCCTGGGGAACTCCACCTCTCTGCTCAGTCACGGGGACGTTGCCTGGTCTAGGATGGGCTGTGGGGAAGGGTCAGGTTGTGATGGGGTGGGAAACTCTCCCCCTCTGGTCACCTCTGTTCCCCTCATGTCCCCTTCTCAGGTATCTGGAGCAACCTGTATGCAGCCAACCTCCAGGACAGCTTATACTGGGCCTCAGAGCCCAGCCAGTTCTGGGACCGCTGGGCACAGGATCGGGCCAACCTGGGTAGGTTCCTGGGCTCCTTGGAAGGAGCTGGAGAGACAGCCACTAGGGAACCTGGGGGATGGTCCGGTGGCCTTTGGGAGTCCACAGAAGCTAGGGTAAAAGTTCAGGGGTCCCCCTTTCCTAAAAGATGCTCCACTTTCCCCTTTCTTGACTGTGCAGACAAGGAGCAGGTCCCTCTTCTGAAGATAGAAGAGCCTCCCACAGGGGCCGGCAGGATTGCTGAGTTTTTCACTGACCTTCTGACACGGCGCCCACTGGCCCAGGCCACCCACAATTTCCTGCGAGGCCTCCATTTCCACAAGGACTATTTCCATCATCCTTACTTTTCCGCCTGGAAAGGTATCTTTTCTCTCCCTGGTCCCAGTTCTCCAAGGTCTGCCCATGGCCACCTGAGCCCTGGGTCCCTGGTCCAGACACCCCCACCCTCCATCCCCCAAGCTCCTTTGAGCTTAGTTCACTGGGCTGCCTAGCCCGGCAACCCTTTTTCCTCTCCTTATAGCGTGGATCAGTGCCCATCTGTGGGGTCTTGGGAAGTGGCAGGGCTACTTTGGCAGGAGAGGTCAGGGAGCAGAGGGCAGGGTTGGCTTCTACCACTAGCAAGGAGCTAGCGTTAGGCTAGAGGGGTCTGGAGGCCTCGGCACCAATGATAGCTGCTTTTTCACCCCATCCCCTTGACCTTTCCAGCCACCAAACTGGATGGGCTCCCCAACCAGCTGACACCTGCAGAGCCCCACCTTTGTCTGCTGGATGTTGGCTACCTTATCAACACCAGCTTCCCGCCCCTCCTGCGGCCCACACGGGATGTGGACCTCATCCTGTCGCTGGATTACAACCTCGGAGGAGCCTTTCAGGTGGGCTGGGGTGGGGGCAGGCTAGAGAGGCAGTGGTGACCCCAGGCCTGGCCTGACATCCTGGCTCTTGCCTCCAGGGACATCTACCTTAGAGTCCAGGATCTGGTCCAGCTTCCCTGAGAGGCTGAGACAGGGACACCATGGGAATGGCATCCTATGAATTGTGGTTCCTGTGAATTTACCACCAGGGGAAGTTACAGTGACAGGGAGATGGGTTTTTTTTTTTTTTTTAATTCATTTATTTATTTATTATTCTTATGTTAATCCCCATACATTACATCATTAGTTTTAGATGAAGTGTTCCATGATTCGTTGTTTGTGCATAACACCCAGTGCTCCAAGCAGAACGTGCCCTCCTCAATACCCACCACCAGGCCAACCCATCCTCACACCCCCTCCCCGCCCAGAACCCTCAGTTTGTTTTTCAGAGTCCATCGTCTCTCATGGTTCGTCTACCCCTCCGATTTCCCCCCTTCATTCTTCCCCTCCTGCTGCTACCTTCTTCTTCTTCTTCTTTTCTTTTTTTCCTTAACATATATTGCATTATTTGTTTCAGAGGTACAGATCTGAGACTCAACAGTCTTGCACAATTCGCAGCGCTTACCAGAGCACATACCTCCCCAGTGTCTATCACCCAGTCACCCCATCCTTCCCACCCCCCACTCCAGCAACCCTCAGTTTGTTTCCTGCGATTAAGAATTCCTCATATCAGTGAGACAGGGAGATGTTTTTAAGTGTATTTTATATTTGGGGTCCCTGCTACCCCCATTTGGTCCAAGACCTCTGGAACCCTGTGCTGTGAGTTTTTGTGTTGGTCCAGTGAAGTTTCCTACAGAACCTGGGAGTTGTTAGCAGCCCCTCGCTGCAGAGGTCAAAGGAGCTGCAGCAGAGAGGTTGTCAGGGTTCGAGCACTTTCCCACGTCTGGCCTGGCCCTGTGGGGCTGCCTGGGTCGGATTTGGCATCCGGGCACTGAGTCCCCCGTGTCTCAGCTGCCCTCCAGCTTCAGCTGGCCCAGTGTTGGAGACACAGGGGAGCCCCGCCCTCTGACACCCTCTCCCTGCCACGCAGCCGCTGCAGCTCTTGGGCCAGCTGTGCCAGGCGCAGGGCATCCCTTTCCCGCCCATCTCCCCCAGCCCTGAGGAGCAGCGCCAGCCTCACGAGTGCCACTTGTTTCTGGACCCAGCCTGCCCCGAGGCCCCGGCTGTGCTGCACTTCCCGCTGGTGGATGGCTCCTTCCGCGAGTACTCAGCCCCTGGTGAGCGCCCTTGTCCTCCCCCCTCCAGCCTTTATGCCTCTCCACAGGGGACCCCCCAGCCTCAGCTCCACGCTCTCCCCCAGGCATCCCGCGCCCCCCTGAGGAGAAGGCGGCCGGGGAGGTGAACCTGTCTTCCTCCGACTCCCCCTACCACTACTCGAAGCTGACCTACAGCCCGGAGGACACGGACAAGCTGCTCCGCCTGACCCATTACAACATCTGCAACAACCGGGAGCGGCTGCTGGAGGCGCTGCGGGGCGCCGTGCAGCGGAGGCGCGGGCGGCACCAGCCCCAGTGAGGGCGTGGGGCTCCCCTGCCGCCCGCCACACTCACCCCCAGAAGCTCCAGGCGAACAGGGCGAGTTTCCTCCCCCCGGCGTTCCGGAGCCCCTGGGGCCTGGAGGGCCCCGCAGCCCCCAGCAATCTCGCCACATCCACATGCGGGGGCCTTGAGCATCTTAAAAGCAAGGAGAACATTTAGGGGGCTCTGGGGTCGCTGAGGTAGGCCTGGGGGACGAGGGCTTGAGCCCAAAGCAGTATTGACCCTATTTGCAGAAGCGCCCAAAGCCATGTGCCCTTCCCCGTTGCTACCTTGAGTAACTGTACCGAGTGAAATAGAGCGGTTTATGTATCACAGAGGCTCATATAAATGTGAGGTGGGACCAGATGATCTGTCCTTGCTGCCAAGAAAGGACAGGTCATGCTGGGCTCCTGGGCACACAGAACAAGGACTGGTCCCCTACAGAACTAGCGAACAGGTCCCGTCTACCCTGCTAGAGCCCTCGCCCTGTGCAGGGGACAGACTCACAGGCAGTGGCAGCCAGCACCCCTGTCCCCACACCCCCCCCCCAGACGGCTGCTTCCTATCCCACAGTAGGGGTGGCCACACCTGCGATCAGAGGAGCCATGGGGACAAGCGCGCATGGCCTACGACAGCAAGCTGTGATCTTGGCGAGGGCTGCCTCTTAACAAGGAACCGTCCATTCCAGACTTTGGTCCTGGTAGCAGAGTCCCATGCTGGTCCTCTAGAGGTTGTCCTTGTTTGTAGCCCTGAGGTTTGCTGCCACCTCAGGGTTTGCTTCAGGGCCCAGACCTGTTGGGGTAACAGGGAGGCAGAGTGAACTTAGGGCCTGGCCTCCCTTAAAACATCCCACCTCCTAACTTGCTGGGGGAGGTAGATACCGAGAGCTGACAGGCAGCTGCAGGACGGACCGTAGTGTGTGGAGGGTGGATGGGAGAGAATGGGTTCTCTGTCGCTCAGAACTCCCCCTCTGCTCTGGCCCCCTGATGCTTGGGCCCTGCCCTGGGCATGGGCCAGTGTCACAGCGGAAACAAGGGAGGCCCTGGGAGCCGTAGAAGCCACCATCCAGGACAAGGCCTATTCATTCAGCACCATGTTATCTGAATTCTCAAATGGAGCCCATGGGCCCTGCGGGAGCGGGCTTGCGTAGCTGCCAGAGACCACAGCCATGGCCGCCCTCCCGGGTGCTCCTTGGGCCTGACCCAGGGTGTCTGTCTCTGCGAGAGTCGGTGTGGGCGGGTGACCGCCTGACTGCTGGCCTGCTCTAGGACAGTAAGGCTCCCCTTTCCCGTCGGAGCAGGGGAGAGCAGGAGAGGCGGCCGAGGGCAGGCCGGCCCTGTCTTCTGTCGGACTGGAAGAGGAGGCCGAGGAGTGAGCGCTGTGTGGGCGCCTGGGCCGTCCTTACCTTGGGCCTGGCTGGGGCAGGAAAGGCAGTGGGAGCCGTGGGCAGGTGCTGGGGCAGGGCCCGCAGCCTGTAGGAACCCCAAGGGTTGTGGCTGGCCGTCGGCACTCACGGGCGTCTCCCTCAGTGAGGAAGTCGGGGGACAGCCATGGAATCTGTGGGGAGAGGGAACCTCAGGGCCTGGACTCTGAGCAGAGCTTTGTACCCGATGGGGTGGGTGCTAGGATTTTCTATTGCTGAGGGTCTCAAATACGGGGGTTAGTCCATACCCTAGCAGCTTAGGGCTGAGTCTCCAGATCTCAGGCTTGAGAGGGCAGCAGCTGTGCCAGTTATGGGGCTCAGGACTCCCACCTGCCCACATAGCCACGGGCCCTACCTGAGCGGGCTGGCGGTGCTGGGCACTCTCTCAGCAGCATGTGCAGCTGGGAAGCCCACGGGTCTGGCTGGGAGCTCCAGGCTCAGACTGTGGGCTGCAGAGCAAAAGAACAGTGGTCAGCGCTGGCCCCGGTGGTAGGCCCTCTGCAGCCGGCAGCCTCCCTGCATGTTCGTGTCTATCCCCAAATCCCTCTGTGGAAATCCTAATACCAAGGGGACGGCACTGGGAGGTGATGAGGTGATGAGGGTGGAGCCCTTACAAAAACCCCAGAGAACAACCTGGCCCCTTCCACCAAGTGAGGACACAGTGAGAGGGCACCACTCACGACCCAGAAGAAGACTCTTACCAGACCCCCAATCTGGTGGCGCCTTGATGGACTTCCCAGTCTCTAGAGCTGTAAGAAATAAATGTTACCCACCCAGTCTGTGATAGTTTTGTTAAAAGCAGCCCAAACAGACTGATGTGCCTGCTCCAGGAGGCTGTGGTACGCACCAAGCCTTGCCCACGTGGTGCGCAGTGCGGGCCCAGCACTCGGGCAGGTCCCCCAGCGCACCCCTGCCTCCTAGAAGGCTGAATGCAGATGGGCTAAGAGAGGCTTAGTCTGGAGAAGATCCTGAAGACACTCAAGATCCCCTTGGGATTCTGGAAGGACAGACTCCGCTCCCAGGGGACCAGAGAGTGTGAGGAAAGAAGCCAGGAACCCCGAGAGACTGGGAGGAACAAGAAGGGACTCCCACCTGGGGCTCACAGCAGCCTGAGGACATGACCTGAATATCACTGTCTCTGGGTGGAGCCTATCTGACCATACTGATGACAGACTTCTGGGGCAGGGGTGCTCTCCAGGCATCCTTCCTGATATAACTGGGTTTGGCCACTGTCCACAAGATACCCCAAGGGCAGTGCATTCAGAGCTTTTTGAGGAGTGGAAGGTTAGAGAAGATCCCGGGGTCACAGAACAAAGCCTAGGAGCATGCAGGGAAGTCAGAGAGGCAGATTCCAAAGGGGGCAGAACAGGGCCAAGGGGCAGCCAGGGGGGCAAGCCCGGCCCTCCCTCTGGTACTAATTAGCGCTGTGATCTTTGGCAAGTGGGTTACCCTTTCTGGGCCTTAAACTGAGAAGACACTAAGTCCCACTTACCTCTCAGGCTAGAGAGGTACTAGTTGGGGGCCAGGTACTCTACCCCAAGTCCCTCCCCAGGTGCCCCTGGTGCTTACCAGTCGCGCTGCTCAGGGCTCGATGCCAGCTCTCAGCCTGCCCTTCCGAAGGTGCCGCACGCAGGGTCTCCACCCCGCCGCTCAGCCTGCCACCCACAGAGCCGGCGGTCAAAACTCTTGGCTTCCCACACCCGTGGGCCCCTGTGCCTCCAGCCCCCTGCTGCTCTTGGGAGGCCATGCCGGCTGGGTCAGGTCATGTTCTGGGGCCACTGTCTCCCTCCCCACCTGGCCCTCACCTTAAGGAGAAAGCATGTTTCCTGCCATGCTGGTTCCCCGGCCTCTCACACTGGGCTCCTCCGAGGTCAAGGGTGGCCATTGGGGCCATATCCTGAGAAGAGATGAGAGGGGTCACCAGTGCCATGTCCGCTCTTCCCCGTGGGCCTGTCCTCTGCCTCCCCCACATTCCACTGCCCAGTACCTCTGCTGCCCTCCTCTCGTCCCAGGAGAGGCTCAGGGAGCTGCTCCCCAGGGTCCCGTGGCAGCCATCCCAGGGGCTCGAGCAGGGCTGTGGAGAGAAGGCAGGGAGGCTGCACCAGCTGGGCGTGGAGGGGAGGCTGCAGCCCATCCTCGCGATCGCCCGTGTGTCTCCAGAGGCTCCCAGGCCAAGTCCACGGGGAAGAGGGAGCCAGGGAAGGCTGTGCCGGGAAACCAGCAAGAGGAGGAAGAGGGGGGATGGAGCCCAGCTTCCCAAGGCCTTGGAGCCCCTAGCAGAAAGCGAACCCCTCAGGAGAAGGCCCGCAAGGAGCAGAGAGAGAAGCAGAGAAGGGAGGGGGAGGGTCTGGGCCTTGCCCGGGCCCCTCCGCTGGGCCCTCCAGCCCCATCCTGCCTCGGTGCTTCCGCTCAAGCGCGGGTGGGGGCAGCAGCTGTGAGGCAGCTTAAGAATGAAACTGTCCTGGGGCGCCAGGCTGGCTCAGTCGGTAGGGTGTGAGACACCCCGATCTCGACCTCGGGGTTGAGTTTGAGCCCCACGCTGGGTGTAGAGATTGCTTAAATAATAAAGAAAAAAGAATGAAATGGTCTTAAGAATGGGGGGGAGGGGGTTATCCACCATCACGTCAGGATGCCAGGCCCTGACGGCCCCTCTGAGCCCTCTGGTTCTGCGGGGGAGAGCAGCCTGGAGAAGGAGCCTCCTCATGCCTCCCTGCCTCCCTGCAGGCGGGAGCTGCGGCCAGAGCTCCAAAAACCCCTCCGCGGTGGGGGCACCCTTTGCATCCTGAAGGGGCAAGATGGGGCCCAGGAAACATCCAGCAACAGAGGACAGGCCCCCTCTGAAAGGTGGGCTAGGAATCCACCCCTCTCTGACCACTTCATTCCTGAGGACTCTCGGCTCTTCTGCCCAGTGCCCACCCCCCGGGGCTCACTGCTGGGTCCAGGGTCTGGGCCTCACCCCCGCGGCCCCGACCCCACTGGGCTCCTGCTGCCGGGCTGCAGGCTCCAGAGAGACAATGGTGGCAGGGGGTATGTGCGGCCCGACGGGGACACCTGGCTGCAGGTCCCTTGTCTCAGCCAGCTGTACTCCGGGCCCCCAGCTTCCAAGGGGCCTCTGCTGGAGGGCGATGAGCGCATGGCCAGCACTCCTGGGGTTCAGCCCTGGCCCCTGTTGTGGCAGCTTCTGTTCCACCTTGGCGAGGGGAGTAAGGTGAGCCAGGTCAGGGCTCCATGCCCCAGCTTCTCCTCCCCAAATGCCTTCCCCCTTGAGAGCATCCCTGTCTTCTCAGGGGTCTTCATCTCTTCCCGCTTCAGCTTGCTTAAGAGGCTTCCCCCTCATCCTAGTCCACAGTGGGGCTCCAGCCTACCTGGATGCGGGGGTGGGGTGATGGGGCCCTGCAGCTGGCCAGGCAAAGAACAGGGTTTTCCTGAGGGGTCGGATGTGGGCTCAGTGCCCTGGGGCGGCTCCATGCTCAGACTGCTCCCACCCCAGCCCTCAGGCCCCTTGCTGCTGGCATACCCTCGCCCAGCCTCCTCTCACCCCCGCCTTCCTCTGCAGTTGGGCAAACTTCTCTGCCTGGGCTGCCAGCAACTTCTCGAAGTCCTGGTGTCTGCAGAGCAGCAACTCCACATCGGACACAGTGTGCTGGGGAAAAGCCAGGGGGGTGAGGCCCAGCTCCAAGGGGTGCCGAGAGCCGCCGCCCCCCCCCCCCCGCCCCCGGTCCACAACCCGGTTTAGCGGGTCAGGGAGCCCAGGGACCGCAGGGCCCGCCCTTGGCTGCGGCTGCCAGTCGGTGCAGCTGGCTCGTGGCGGCGGGGGGCTGGGCTCACCCCACAGCTGGGGTCGAGCAGTAGAGCCTCCCGGGAGGCCAGCCAGGCCTCGGCCCGGTCCAGCTCCTGCTGCAGCTGCTGCAGGCCCCAGTTCTCCTTGCAGCGCTCCTGGCGTAGGGCGCAGGCCTCTGTGAGTGCCTGCAGCCGCCCTTCTAGCTCCTGCAGACACCCTGTCACCTGGTGGGAAGGGGTGCTATGCGTCAGACGCTCGAGCAGAAGCACCGAGGCAGGATGGGGCTGGAGGGCCCAGCGGAGGGGCCCGGGCAAGGCCCAGACCCTCCCCCTCCCTTCTCTGCTTCTCTCTCTGCTCCTTGCGGGCCTTCTCCTGAGGGGTTCGCTTTCTGCTAGGGGCTCCAAGGCCTTGGGAAGCTGGGCTCCATCCCCTTTGTGCTCGTACCTCCGGGGACATGAAGTGGCCGCTGTCTACCAACTGCTGCCCTTCCCGCTGTAAGTCCTGCGCTCGAAGGCAGTGCTCCCTGATTTCTTGCCCCAGCTCCGCGTGCTGCACCAGGAGCCGCTTGGCCCCCACCACGTCCCCAGCCAGCTCCCCGGAAGAAACCAGAGCTTGCTTCTCCTGAGCCCATGCTCTGGGGGTAGGGAGATGAAGCTGCCGTCAGGGCTGAGAGCGGCCTCGGGCGGCAGGGCATGAGGTGTGCCCGGGGAAGGGGAGTCTGGCTCCCCAAAGAGCTGCGGTGACCCCCCACCCCGCGGGGGCAGCGCTGAGCCAATACCAGGGCGGGATGCCACCTACAGCAGTTCTCGACAGCGGCCGAGGAAGGCCTGGCCCCGGGCCGCGTGCTCCAGCTGCCAGCCCTGCTCCCGGGCCTTCTCACTCAGGGTGGCCCAGGCCTCCTCCACCCTGGCCAGCTGCTGGCACAGGCCCTCCCGGGCCACGGGGTGTAGCCGGCCCAGTCGGCAGGCCTCCAGCCGCACCCGGGCCACCTCCTTCTCCACAGCTGCCAGGTCCCGCTGCCACCAGAATACCCGATCAGGCCTCACGCCCCGCAACCTGATGCACCCCCCTCACTCCGGGAGCACCTGGTCCTCTCTGGGGGCCTCCTGTTTCCCAGAACTTCCCCAGCCAACTCCACTCTGTTCCGCAACCTGGGCAAGCACTCCCAGGCTAGGAGGGCCTTCCCTTCTCCCCTCTGGGGGGCCCTACCCCCACCTGCAGGGAGACTGGGGGCACCCTCACCTCCAGGCACCTGTGCTGTCGCTGTAAGGTCTGCACTGAGGACAAGCTGTGGTCACAGATGTCTCTCACCATCGGGGTGGCCTTCTCCTGCATCCAGCCCTGGAGCTCGGTCACTGCCTGCTCAAAGCCACGGACCTCCCGGGCTGTGGCCAGGCTCTGGGAGAAGGGGGAGGCCTGCTCTGGGCTGAGCTCACTCTTAGGGTCCTTTCTCCCTGGAGACATGGCCTCGTGGACCACCTCCCTTTAAATAACCAAGACCACGGGGCTCAGTGACTCGTTCATGACCACCAGGTACAGAGAATGTCCTAGATGTGGCAAGTGCTCAATGAGTGTGTGATGTTACTGATGAGGGGTAAGGCCTCGGGGGGCCTTCTGTGACAAGAGGGCCTTTGGTGTACAAATCACAAGAAAGGCAGAAATGGAGGCTCTGAGGCAGCGGGGGATGGGTCCACGTGAGGGAGGAGTTTGGTTTCTGGGAGGACTGGCTAGGACGGGCGGGCCAGCTCAGGAGGCTGCCCAGGCTGTTGGGGGCTTGGGGGGCAGCCTGCTTTTATAGAAACCAGCAGCTACAGCTGAGAACACAGGTCGGGGAGCAACATGGAGCCCATCCACTGAGGGCATGGAGCTTCGAAGAGGGAGGGGGCGCAGCGAGGGAGCCAGTTAAGTATGCATGGTTGAGGAGAGATCAACACGGTGTGTATCTTCAAACCTGAGGCCTGTATTTAGGGGAGGTTTCGAGGGGTTCGAAAGCTGGCCAGACCTGCCTTCTGTTTCTCCCAGGTGTGAACTGCCGGCAGGAAAGCAAACTGGTGGAGAGGGCTGGGGTGGGGTAGAGGTGCAAGATTTCGAGAGTCCCCATCTGCTTAGTGCTGGGAATCAGAGGCAGCCACCTCCGTCCGCACACGCATACCCACCCATGCTCATACTCACTCGCACGCTCACCCTGGTGGGCCTGCTCGTCCCTGACCCAGGCAGAAGGCACGGGTGCTCCTGCCCCGTGGCTGCTCCTGGCCTGGCCTGGGCGCACTTACCTGGCTGCGGGCTTTTATTGCCCTGTCCAGCCTCTCCCAAGCGGCCTCGATGCGACTCCTCTGCGCCTGAATCCGGGGAGAGCACCTGGGGGCCGTCCGTTCCAGGGAGGCCGCCAGCTCCCTCAGGGCCTGCACCTTGGCCTGCCCCAGGCTCTGAACTTCCTTTCTGAAAGCATCAAACTTCTCTTCCAGCACCTGCGGGGATAGAGGGCCAGGGAGGGTCACTCCGGAGGTGGTGTCCAGCAGCTCTTGCAGCTCGCGAAGGGCCTGGCAGCATCTGACAGTCCCCTCATCCGTACTGGACGAGGCGGGAGCGGACGTTGCCCGGCTCTGGCTCTGGGACCATGGGGATCTGCCCAGAGCCCACCTTCTTCCCTTCAGCTCACGCCCTCGCCTCCCTCTCGCCCAAAGGCACACACCTCCCTTGCCCTGGCTCAGCCTCCATCCACTCTGCCACGGGTTCGCTTGGGAGAGACTCACCTTGACGGCCTCCAGGTCCCGCCCGAGGTCCTGGGACTCAGCCGTGGCCACCCTGCTGGCCAGCCAGGTTTCGAGGAGCAGGGCCTCCCGTTCCAACTGGTGGCACTGCAGCTGTTCCCGCAGGCCTTGCCCCCTGCCTTCCGCCCTCTGCAGCAGCCCTGAATGGGCCTCCCTCAGCGCCCGCATCCGGCCCAGCGCCCTGGTGCTGTGGCAAGGAGGACAACCCCGCTGAAGCCCTTCTTCTCTAGGCCGGAGCGGCCTCGCGGGCCTCGGAAGGGAGAGCCCTCCCTGCGCCTCCCTGCGCCTCCCTGCGCCCCCCTGCGCGCGCCTGGCTCCCACCCACCTTTCTGGGTTCTGCCTGCTCTCCAGGAGGGCCGCGGTCTGCTGCAGCCTCTCAATTCGCATGCCGAACGCCTCTAGGTCTCTCCTGGTGGCCTCCAGCCGCCGCAGAAAGGCGCGTGTGGCCTCGGCACTCTGGCCCACATCCTTGACGTCCAGGGCACAGCCCCGTTCTTCCAGCCAGGACTCTGCCTCCAGGAGCTGGGGTGGCAGAGAGGAGAGTCCTCCCTGGGTGATGGCCTCTAGGGCTCCCAGCCTGGAGTGCCCGGCCTCGGGCTTTGGAGTCGCGGTTCGCACCCTGGCTGCACACGGGAAGCGCCGAGAGTTTTGACGCTCCCTGTGCCTGGCCCTCAGCCCTAAAGATTCTGATCTGGTCTGGAATGGAATGGGAGTATCTGCATTTCTTAAAGGTTCCAGGTCATTCTGATGAAAAGCAATGACGGAGAACCACCGGTTTAGAAGAAACAACACAACAAAATAACACCGAACCCAGGGAGGGGCTGAGCTCTGGGTGCCATGCAGAAGGAAGAGCTCGGGGCAGGGGGCAGGGGGCGGGGGGGGCAGAAGACCACTTACTGGAGGGAACAGGAGACGCACAGAGCCTAGGCCCTGCTTACCCTCTGGGTTTCCTCGCGCCCAGCCCCCGCCCCTCCGCGCTCCGCCTCAGCCCCTCACCTCCGTCAGGAACTGCTGGGCCTCCTGAGCCTGCTGTAGCTGCAGCCGCCTCCGCGACGCCTCTGCCCGCAGGCAGCCCATGGCGCTCTCCAGCTGCTGCACCCGGGCGGCCACAGAGCCAGCTGCCAAGTGCCCGGCCTGCGCCAGCTTGTGTCCCGTGGCCACCACGGCCTGGGTCAGAGCCTCGTGGCTACTCAGCTCGCTCTCCAGGTTCTGTGGAGTCGGAGGAAGACTTTCCTCAGGGGACCCCAGTGTCGTGCAGGAAGCCTTACAGGATCCCATGGATTTGCCCCCGAAGAGTTCCCTGTCCTTATGGCCAACGAAGAACTCAGGGTGCCCCCCAAGCCCCCCAGAGGTACAGAGCTCCCAGCACCACTGGCTGACTGAGGCTTGTGCTCAATCTGAAGTTCGGGGTGCGGGGGGGAGCCCACACCTGGTGCTTCTCTTGCAGGTGTCGCATGGTGCTCAGGCTCTGCCCGCAGTCCTGGGCGGTAGCCAGAGGCAGCTTCTCCTGCACCCACGCCATCTCTTCGTCAACATCCCTGAAGAACTTCAAGAGCAGGTTCCGGGCCTCCAGGGCAGCTCTGCGCTCCTGCAGGGACTCCTGCAGGCTCTCAAACCTGCAGTGGTGGAGGGTGGGGACGGGGCAGGCAGGGACCATGGCCATCAGTGTTGGGGCCAGACGGTGACCCAGCGCTCGCCCATTCAGTGCCCCCCACCGTGGGGGGAGGGGACAGCCCAGAGGAGACAAGCTGGAGGGCAGGGAGGAAGGGGGCGGGCGGGATGCACAGGGGCAGCTCTACCTCCGAAGCAGCTGCTGGGCCTGGTCCTCCACGTCTTGGGCAAGGCAGCGGCCTTCCCCTGTAAGGACCCGGGCCTGGTCCAGCAGCCACCATGCCCGCCTGGCCTGCCCGTCCATGGCGGCCTCCAGCTCCCCCAGTGCCCCCAGGAGCCCGTCCAGCCCAGACTGGTCTGGGTCCCCGATGGGGGCGCTCAGCTCGACTTCCACAGGCTCCAGCCAGCTCTCTAGTTCCTCCACGCTCTGCCGGAGATGCAGGGCCTGGGGCAGAATGGGAGGTGGGCACAAGGGGGAGAGGCCCAGCGCCCCCTCCAGCTGCTCCGTGGTGCACAGAGCCCACCTTGCAAGCCTCTTGCAGAGCGGCTGCCTCCCTCCGGCTCTTGGCCCACAGCTCGTCCCAGAGCTCTCCCAGCTCCCGCAGCCGCTCCCGGATGCTCTCTGAGGCCGGGTGGCCCTCCTGCAGCAGCCTCTGCCCCTCCTACAGCCACATGGGGACACCGCAGGGACTTAGGACTGCTGGTGCCAGGGGGCCTGTGCTGGCTCCACCCCCAGCCTGTGTGCTCGCTGTGTGTCCCGGGGCAAATTCTTGAACCTCTCAGAGCTCATTTTCCTTATCCATAGAATGGAGAGAACAACCGTTATTTTGTTTAAATGAGATAAAACATCAAACATTTTTAGCAGGACACTTTATACTAGACGGAGCCAGCCTGGGGCCAGGACCTGCCCTTCGTAGGTGGGAGAGGATAAATTTAAAAGATGCTACACTTTGGCTCCTTTACCCACAGGACCGCTCACTGTGGCCTTCTCTGTCCCCTAATGTCTTTCCTAGATGGCTTTAAAAACTATCCCGTCAAAACATGATCTTTAGGATTCTTGAAAAGGCACTTTGTTTTGGAGAGGGTGCTGCAGGAAAGCTACTGTTTCTCGCTACCCTTGGGTGCTTAGCATGATGCCTGTCTACAGAAAGCACTCGATGAATGTCGGCCATCTGTGACTCTGGATCAGAGCCCTCGTCAGGGCTCTGCGGGGTCTCCCCCTGCTCTCTGGCCTGCAGGCCCTTCCCACGGCCCTCAGGGCCTCACCATCTGCAGCCTTTGTTGGTGGTGGACACTTGCGTCTAGCTCGGCCTGGAGACTCTGCTGCTTCCACAAGTGGGCCTGCAGCACAGCGGGGTCCCTCCATCCCTCTTCCAGGGCCACCGACTTCTTCTCCCTCAGCCACATGGCCACCTGCACATACGCGGAGGACCAGGCTCTGCTGCCTTGGGCTCTCCCTTTCCCCCAAACCTCTGGACTGCCCCAAGGAAGGGGGGCCTCTCCCCAGAGCAGCTCCTTCCCCACCACAACCACTACCCACCCCCCAACCCAAGGGGAACCTCAGAGGAATCCTGCAGGAAAGTCTGCAGCTGCCGGAGCTCCTCTAGCTGGCGGCGACGGGTGCTGGCTCGCTCTACCAGGGCCTCTTTCCTGCCAGAAGGAGGGTGTCATGGGTCCTCAGGTCCCCTCCCTGGACCTGGAGCTGCTCAGGGCTGTGTGCACA
Organism: Mirounga angustirostris; assembly: GCF_029215605.1. Lineage (NCBI taxonomy): Eukaryota > Metazoa > Chordata > Mammalia > Carnivora > Phocidae > Mirounga > Mirounga angustirostris. The sequence continues at coordinate 61,574,486 of NW_026991717.1, read as the reverse complement.
TGCCCCCCATGGCCCTTCTCCTGGACCAGGATGCCTGGAATCTGGGGTTCCCTTTGAAACGGAGAGACCCTCTACTCCCCCTCTTCACTAAGTCCTCATTCCCAGTACGTCACAGTGTGACCGTATTTGAAGACAGGGTTTTAAAGAATTAAGTTAAAATGAGCTCCTCAGGGCGCCCCCTAACCCGCTACGTCAGGTGTCACACACACAGGGACAACCCTGTGAAGCGAGAGGAGGATGGCTGTCTGCAAGCCAAGGAGAGGGCCTCAGGACAGACCACCGGCCAACGTCTGGATGGAGGACTTCTGGCCTCCAGCATGGGGAGGACATCCGTCTCCGGCGTTGACGCCGCCCGTCCGGGGGGTTCGGTCGGGGCCGCCCCAGCCAACTAGCACAGCGTCCAAACCACCGTCCGGATCCTGCACTGCGATCAGGAAGAACTTTGAGCGGGTCCCCACCCAAACGTGTATGTACTTGTGTGTGTGCGTCTACTGATTTATGTATGCGCGTACCGCTCTCTGTACCAATGTATCAAATACATTGCCATAGGCACAGAAAGAGTAATTAGGCACGTGATCTAAAAAACAAATAGGAACAGATGTCTAACTCTGCCCGCATCCGTATAGTCTCCACGCCGGTGTTGAGTGGAAACTCTGGTCTCCCTCTGCTGGGGCTACCAAAGGGTGTGGGGGCTGGAGATGGCGCGAGGCTTGATGAAATGTGTACCCCTCCCCCCGCAGAGGATGCCAGAAGCCCAAAGGGAGGGGTCAGGGTGGCACTGTCCCGGGGGGCAGTCAGGCCTGCCAGAAACCACCTAAGGTGATTGGGGGTCACGAGAGGAGGGTGCTGACAGAGACCAGCAAACCAACATTTGTCATCTGTCAATCAAAGACCTCCTGGTAGCCACGTGGGGTCCCACGTGCAAGGAGTAGGAGTGAACGGCCCAGCCCTACCCTTGCCGGAGTGTCTGCACGCGGACTGACAAGCACTGCGGACCCCGGTGGGCTCTCTGGGAAAGACAGAGACACCCGCCAGTCTGAGATCTGACTTTTGGCCAACTCTGCCTTGCTCTAAAAGTCTGAGAAGCTGGATGAGGTGGCTGAACCAGATGGGCTTTTATGAGGACAAAACGCAGAGCCTGGAGTCTCGTAAGCCATGCCAGGTTCATTTAAACGAGCGTGAGAAATGTGCCAACCTGCCTGAGTGGCGGGCACCATGCTGAGACATCAGGGTATCTTCTAAATCCTCCCCACTACCCTAAGAGGCAGGCATTGTTACCGCCCACCCCCCCCAGACCCGAGACTCTGTGAGGCATTTCCCCTTAGTCCCACCATGAGGGGGCAGCACAGGAACTCAGGACACGGTGGCCCTGGAGGCCGAGGACACTTAGCCACCGTGCTTCCATGAGGTCTTCCCTCCTTCAGTTTCCCGGGACACGCTTCTTGGTAAAACTCCCTTTTATCCCCCCGGGTGGCCACACGCTGGGCTGGGCAGGAGTGCTGGGGCCTTGGCATTCACCTCAGCCCCTGGAAAAGGCTGGTGAGCTTGGCCCTCCCGCCCATGGCCCAGAGCCAGACATACCTCAGGAGCATGGCCTGGCACCGGCCCAGGGCACCCTGGGCCTCGGGGTGCCCACCCTGGTGCAGGCTGCGGGCCGCGGCCTCCAGCGCACTGATCTTTTCAGCCTGAGCCTCCAGGCCCCGCTCCAGCACCTTGTGCTTCTGCAGGAGGGTCTCCACGGTGGCCAAAGAGTCCTGGCAGGAGCAGGGAAGCCGCTCCTGTCCACGGGGCTGCCCCTCCCGTCCCAAGCTGCCTGCTCACCGACGGCCACGCCACCCAACGCTCACCCACATGGTGAGTGCTCTGCCCAAACCCGTCCCCCTGATTTCTCAAGGCTGCGTTTGGCTTTAGGGCAGTGATCCTTAGCCAGGGAAGGTACTGGGGATAAGGGTCAGTGTCAGATTCTTCAGGGCAGTTGGAGCTTTTACACCTAACAGGAACACCCCCTCCTCCGCACTCTGGTAAGACCGTGTCAGCACAGGACAAGCTAGCCCCCGAGTTTTCTGAGGTCTCCCCTGAGTCAGGCTTGCCTGCCACAGGGGTTCAGACAGTGGCTGGAAGAACAAACCTCAGTGGAGGGAAGTGAAGAGGGCAGAGGTGAGAAGTTGTGGGAAGGAGGCAAGAGTGGGTCAAAGGGCCCGCGCTCACCCTCTAAGCTCCCGGGACATTCCCTGTGGGGCCGAGCCCCCGCCCCGGTGCACAAGGACTGCAAACATGGACGGGTGAAGACTTCGATGACTGATATGGTAGAGGGTGGGGGGGCCCCCCCTTGGCCTGGGGAGCTCAGGCAGCACTGGTCGCTGCTTTGGTAAAGCCCGTGTCGGCACCTACCCCCGGACCCCCGCTAGCAAGGCAGGCCTCCTGGCTGCAGAGCCAACTTTCCATCTGCTCCATAGAACTCAGAACCAGCTGTCAAGAAAGGAAAAGGCAAAAGGAAGTGAGCAGAGGGTCCTGTTGCTGGAGGTGGAGTGACCGTGTTGGTGCCCCGAGGAGAAATCAGGGACCAAGACCCTGGCTCAAAAGAACGATCGCACAGCCGGCAGGCTTGCTGCGGGCGAGCTGAGCGCTGGGTGGTGGGCAAACCCCTGGAATAGCGGCCTCTCTGGGCTTGGCTCTGACCAGGGGACGGTGGGGTTAGGTGGGGGCAGGATGGAGGCTGCCTACCTGGAGGTCCAAGGCCTGCTGCAGCTGGAGCCGGTGCGCCTGCCAAGCCCCCTCCAGGCTGCTCAGCTCCCGGTCTAAATCAGCCAGGGCCTGGCGGAGGTCGGGGGTAGATGGGCGGCCGGCTGCAAGCAGTCGCTGCCCAGTGCTTTGGGCCAGGCTGATGCTGTCTGTCCGGGAGTCCAGTTCGGCCTGTCGCAAGACTGGCCTCAGATCCCCGAGGCTGGGGCTCCCTCCATGCGAGAGAGGAGGCACGAGACGGGAGCACAGCGGAGTGGGTGGGATGCAAGAGGAGAAAGGCAGAGGCAGGTGAGGGAGAAAGGACCCAAGAGAAAGGTGGGATCACCGGTCGGGACAGGGCAGAGACGAGGTGAGGTCCCAGGGTCCCGGCCCTCACCTTGAGCTCCTGGTGCTCCTCCAGCCTGCGCCAGGCCTCGGCCGGGCTGCGCGGGGTGCTTCGGCCCTCCATCTCCGCCCGCAGCCCCCGGGCCCAGACCGCCAAGTGCCGCAGCTTGGCCTGCAGTTTCTGAGCTTCGTGTAAGGCATCCAGTGACTCCCCGCTGCCCACAGGTTCATCAGCTAGCCCTGGGGCCTCTGAGCCCCTCTTTCCCTCACACCCACACCAGTGCTCTCCATCCCCAAATCCCCTTAGCCAGAGAAGGGCCCATGGGCTGGGAATTCATAGGGGGACAATGCCAACGGTTATTTGAAGGACGGATAAAGGCTCTCAGGGGAGATGAGGGTCTAGGGGAAGGGGAGAGACAGAGAAGCTACGGGGACTAAGTCTGTGAGGAAAGAGGCCCAGGGGTTCGTACCGCTTCTGGGCCCCCCTCCAGAGCTGCCACCAACTGTCCATCACCTCCAGCTGCTTGCGGCTGAGGCTGTGGGCTGTCCCAGGGCTTCTCTGGCAGACGCGGCCCACCGCCCTCTCTAGGGACTGTGGGGGAAAGCCAGGCTCAGGGGCTGTAGTCAGGGGAGCCCTGGCTGCAGGAGGCCCCCAGTCTCCGGGTGGGTGTACTGCTGAACGCAGTCTACCGGCTCCCGGGGTCTCGAAGCCCTCCTGCCTTGTGTGCCTGAGCCGCGTCCCACAGAGGAGGACACACCTCCACCCGGGCCTGGAGGAGGCCCATTTCTTGCTCCAACTCCTTGTGTTTCCAGATCAGCCTCTGCACGCTCTCCAGATCTTTCCCATAGTCCGGGGCCTGGACCAGGGCGGCCTGGGAAGGAATACGTTACTGGCTTTGCCTTTGCCCCACTGCCCCCTCACTGAGGGGTCACCGGCCACGGGGTTTCTGTGTGAGAAGCAAGTACTCCACCTGACCCCCTTCCCCATGCCCTCTGCTGACCCCAGGCCCCTTCCTTCAGTGAAGGAGGACGATTCCCAGGAGAGACCAGGGGATGGATGTCCTTCCGACCCAGTCATCTCTGTGGTGCCCCCACACACCGTGTCTCACTGGTCTCTCATTCCTCTGGGGGGAAACTGAGGATGGACAGACAGCCAGGCCTGGCTGGCTCGGGCGGGGAGCAGAGGAGTAAGAAGAGTGAGGCAAGAGCCCCTTGCACGCCGAGAACAGAGCACCATCTGTGTCGCACAGGACTTCCTGGGGGGGCAGACAACTTCTCCACTCCCACCCTCCGCCAGCATGTAGCCCACGTTTCTCTGTGGTTGCTGACGCGCTCCGGGGCGACGCTCCTGCACGCTCTGGGCTTGCTCAGGGACATCAGAGGGAAGAGTGTGAGGGGGACCTGTGCTCTGGCCTCTTGACCCGCAGTGTTTCTAGAAGCCAGGTGGGCCAGCCACCAAGCCTGTAATGGGGTCTTCTGGGGCCCAGAGTTGATATCCCGAGAGCCCCTGGCAGACCCCTCTCCCCAGCCCTGAAGGACCCCAGCAGCATCTACCGCCAGTAAGCCAGCTGAAGAGGAGAGGGGGGCCGGGGTGGGACACACAGGAAACTCTGGGTGAGCGCACCGCCTCGCTGCTAGGTCTTGCTGCTTACCTTCTCCCCTATCTGCTCCGCGAGGTCATCCAGCTCTAGGGACAACGTATGTATCTCCAGGGCCCCTTCCAGCTGCAGCTGGTACCAGAGTAGGTTGCCATGGAAACTCTCCCATCTGCCAAGGAGGGTGTAAGGCTGAGTCGGAGGTGGCCCTCCAGCCCCCTCTCCTGGCCCCACTGCCTCCCACTCTGGGACTGGCCTGCTATTCAGCTGCTGTCGCCGCTGGTGGATGGTCCTGACTTGCTCAGGGTCCAGGTTCTCGAGCTTCAGGGACAAGTCATTGACGCTCCTGATGTGGGTGTCATTCACTGTGTCCTGCAGGGGGGGAGCGGGGGGGGGGAGACAGTGAGGGCAGCGGCAACACCCACCCCGAACAGTCACAGCACGTGGGGGTCTGCCCGGGCCCGAGAGAGGTGAGGGGCAGGGTGTTGGGGGAGCAGAGGCAGCCGCACCCCCGGCTGGGTGCAGTGAGCTAGATGCCCTAGTGGCCTGCAGCCCCAGCGTGTCTGAGCCTAGGAAACACGCTCCTCGGTCAGAACCCAGCAGGCGATGATTAACAGAAGCTTTAAAGTTAAATTGCTCAGGAAAGCAGTTGGTAAGAAAGCAAGAATAAGAATTGAGAATAAGAATTGATAAAAGCAAAGCAAATGGTGGAATGAAATGGTGAGCTTGGGTCTCCTGGTGTCGGAGTGTCTGCACCCCTACAAGTCCTGGGCTGGGGCTGCTTAGTGAGAGGGGCTTACGGGTCCATGGGGTGGGGGTCCCCGGCAGTGGGAGGGAGCGCAGGGGTCCTGCCCCCAGTAAGAGCAGCTAGTACTGGTGGAGCTGCTTAAAATTCCCAAAGTGCTTCCAAGGAAGGGTCTCGTACGAGCTGGGCAGGGAAGGGGGCTTCTCTCCTCGTACAGACGCCAGAGCAGAGTCAGAGGCCACCATGGCTGATGCGTGGCCAGGCTGGGATCGGAGCCCCGCTCCTTGAGCCTCTCTGGCGCTCCTTCTACCGCAGCGCCTGGCACCGAGGCTGTGAATTCCACTAGCAAAGGGGAGCTGGGGGCGAGCACCGCGGCCTTTTACAAACTGTACGTACTGATGCCGGAGGGAGGACGGGAGCGTGTTTGGTCTCTAACACCTGACTATGACTACATTTGTCCTATTTCTTTCGTCTAGAGCACATAAGAGAAAGAGATTTGGGGGGTGCGTGTGGTGAGGAGGAGCCAAGAGGCTGAACGGGGCTTATGGGTAGTTGCAGTTTACTGCTGGATTATCCACTCCATCCAGGCAGACGTGCATTCTTTTTTAAAATTTTGAAATAATTACAGATACACAGGAAATTGCAAAAGTAGTATGGAGAAGCCCCACGTACCCTCCCCCCAGGTCTCCCTGAGGGTAAAATCTTATATAACTGGGGCACAAAGTGGAAACCAAGAAATGGACATTATAACTACGAACCCGACTACAGGCTTTATTCGAAGTGTGTCTGTTTCTGCATGCGTGCATCTGTGTGTGTGGGGTACAGTTCTCTGCAGTTTTATCACAGGTATAGACTGGTGTAGCCACCGCCTCATGTCCTTGCTCCCTTACCTAAGAGGCAGGCGTTATCCCCATTTTATTTTATTTTTTATTTTTATTTATTTTTTTAAAGATTTTATTTATTTATTTGAGACAGAGAGAATGAGAGACAGAGAGCATGAGAGGGAGGAGGGTCAGAGGGAGAAGCAGACTCCCCGCCGAGCAGGGAGCCCAATGCGGGACTCGATCCCGGGACTCCAGGATCATGACCTGAGCCGAAGGCAGTCGCTTAACCAACTGAGCCACCCACGCGCCCTGTTATCCCCATTTTAAAGATGGAGAAACTACGGCTTGGTGAGATGAGGGGGCCTGCCTGAGCACATGCAGATAGTAAGCATGGAGCTGTGGCTGGAGCCCTCCCCTGACCCATGCTGGGTCACTACTCGAGCGGTATGTCCCCCGTGGGGACACAGTGACTGACCTCTCCCCCACAGGGCCCCCTTACCCGGGCCCAGACTCCTGGGAGCTTGCGGAGCCGCCTGCGGAGCTGCAGACAGTGCTCAAGGTCCTGGCCCAGGTCGCCCAGGTTCACCATCGCCTCCTGTGGAGGCCGAGGGGTGAGGGTCTGGGGGCAGTGCTCTGAGGCCCGGCACCAGGGCACCCAGCCCCCCGAGTGGTGTTGGGGCAGGGGGTGGCTTTGGGGACTTCCTGCTGGGGCTCCCGCCTGTCAGGGAGCTGGGGAGCTGCAGGCCCGTCCTTGCCCCTGTCTCTCAGCCCGGCAGGCCCACCCCAGCTCTGCCCCCGCCCGGCTGCCTCTCACCGTCCCCTGGATCCAGGCCTCTGCAAAGTCAGCTCTCCGCAGAAACTCCAGGAAGTTCCATCTGTCCTCCAGGTCCCGGCCCCGGAGAGCCACCGCCTGCCTCAGCTTCCGCCAGCGTTCCTGCAGCACCAGCAGCCTCCGGGAGACCTCTCCTGCCCGAGGGTGGCTCTGGGCCAGGAGAGCCTCGCCGTCCTGGGAGACCGGACACCCGGAGATCTTGCCTGTCGCCCCACCCCCTGCCTGAGACCTTTCCCCTTGGCCACCCGAGAGCCCACACTTTGGGGTAGGACTGGGGCCGAGGGCCTGGCTGTTACCTTGGTGACAGAGGTTATGAACTTCTCGTGGGCCTGGACCTCAGCCTCGAAGGCCTGGTGTTTTCCCAAGAGCCTCAACTTGTCTTTCAGGTCCCCAGGAGGGATTGGCTCTTTCAGCTGCTGGACTCGCTCCTCGATCCAGTCCTGGGCCTGGTGGGGGTGGGGACATGAATCCCATGATGCCGGGGCTGCTTCAGTCCACAGAGATTCCCACACGCTCACTGTCAGCTGAGCCCAGGGAGTGGACTGCTGGCCCCCAGGGCTGGGCGAGTCAGTGCCGGGTAGGTGTAATCCAGTGCTTCTAGCCCAGCCGGCCCCCAGCCCCAGGGAAGGGCTGGGCAGGGCCTCTGGAGGGGAGGCTGGCCTGCTCCCAGGCCCAGATACTTGGCTCCCTCCCTCTGCCTCCCTGCCTCTCTCTGGCCTAGCCTTCACAGGCTCAGGAAGCAACAAGGTCTCTGCTCATAGTATCTTTGAATCAAATGTTCTGGGTCCCAGCAAGGCCTCTGGGAAAGCCATTGAACCTTCCAGACTCCAGTGTCCTCATCACAGGGATGTGGTGAGGCCTGAAGGAGCCTGTGAAGGTGAAGGTCATCTGTGCACTATAAAATGTTGCCCAAGCAGAAGGCACAGGGTTGGGGGTGGCCCTCTGACCTGGGTCACGGCCCTGGTGAAGCCAGTCAGCAGCAGAGAGGCATGCAAGGCTTGTCCCCGGCTCTCTGCCAGCTTCTTCACTCGAGCCCGATGCTCTAGCACTGTACGGAGCCGATCCTGCACGTTGGGGCCCCCAAGTGTCTTCGCCTGCTCACACAGAGCTGCCTCCTGCGGGGGAGGGTTGGGGGCTCAGTCTCCTGCTCTCCCACACTGGGAGGCTGGCCCAACGGGAAGCCCTTCCCTCAGCCCGCCATGGCCCAGGGCTGGCTGGTCCTCCCAGCAAGCCAGAACCAAACTCACAGCTCCCCTGTGACCATGTCATGTGGAGCCAAAGGGCCCTGGTATCCCCACAGTGTGGCTCTCTTCTTGAACCATACATCTCCCTCTGCTCAGCCAGCCCCAACCAGGCACCCCTATTCCCATAGGCTGTCCCTGTACATCAACATTACCTGTGGGTCACCAAGCACTCTATGTCCCCCATTCAAAACTCTCCAAAGTTTCTAGACTCCGCCCTCTCCCCCCTACCCCCGATTTCTGAGCATGCCCAGTTCTCTCTGAGCCTCTTACCTTCTCATCTTGGGCAGTCAGAACTTTCTGGAAAATCTTGTGTTTGCGGATCAAGTGCTCTACCTCTTCCACTGAGTTCCCCAGGGCACTGGTTTTCAGGGAGACCTGGATCAGCCCGTGGAGAAGTCAAAGAGGCCATTAGGGACTGTCCAGACAGCTGGGCCTCCCCACCTCCATTTGCAGCCATGTGGGCCTCCCATCAGGGATAAAGAAGGGGGAGCACGGGGAGCATGAGTTGTGGGGTGAGGGGGACCTGCCTCCTGGGCTGTGAGGATCTGGTCCAGGTGGCCACACTTTCTGAGGAAGAGCTGCTCCCGGTGCATGGCCTGCAGCTTCTCTTCCTTCTGCTCCCAGGCCTGGAACACCTGCTCCCGCTCATCCTGTAGGGCTCGCAGCCCTTCCTGGACCTGGGGACGGGCATGTGGGGAGCCCGCACTGGGGAGAGCCGCACGGACAAGATGGAAGCCGATCCTGAGGGAAGCCCCTGACGAGAGGCCAGCAGGGCACAGCGGGGCAGGGCGTGGGGTGATCGGGCTCAGACGAGGTCAGGGCAGGCTGGAGGGGGGGCACCGGACAAGGGGGCCCACCTCCTTGCTGGGTGTCCCTACAGCCAGAAGCGCCTGCTGGCCCAGCTGGGAGGCCCTCTGGTGCAGCTCCTCCCGGGCCTCCAGCTCTGCCCGAAGCTGCCGGTGGGCGCTGAGCAGCGTTAGAAGGCCACTGCCGGGCTCCTGGGAGTTCTCTTCCTGCAGCTCCTGCCACACGGCGGCCACCCAGGAGGTGTAGTCCTGCACCTGGGTCCCCAGGAGACGGAGGGAGAGAGCTGGGTGAGGGCTGGGCTGGGCGGCAGAGAACCGGGTTCTGAGGCCAAACTATAGCCTGCCCACGTCCACTCGCACGGCTGAGTAGCTGTCCCAGGTCAGAGCCTCCGCTGAGGCTCACAGGGCCTTTTGTCACCAGGTTCCTCTGAAGTCATCCAACCTAATCCTTCCAGGTCCACGAAATGTCCACATTTGCCACCTCGTCACCCTCACAGAGACTCCTCACCCTTTGCTTTGGTGCCCGTCCTGCTTAGAAGCTCCTTCTCCTCCCTTCCGAGTCTTCCCAGCTCACCTGCTCTTCAAGGGCCAAGGCCTTGTTTGCCTCACGAAGGCCTCCCGGACACTATGACACCTCACTGCTCACCTCGTCCTCAGGATTTCTACTTTAATACTTACAAACTGTCTTCTGATTTGTGTTCAGTGTTCGAGCTGGAGGGGCCTCGGATCCTTGTCCAAACACCTCATTCCAGAGGTGAAGCAAGGTCAGTAGCACAGTGTGTATGAAGGACGTACTCACAAACAGAGGGCGACAACTAAGGCTCCGTGCCTTGCTCACGCTCATGCTACTAGAAAGTAGCCAAGGAGGATCCCTCAGCTCCAGCCCACGTGCTCAGTGCCCTGACCGGCCAGACAGCCAGCCAGACGTACCCACAGTCCTCTAACTCATGTCCGCACTGGGTTTCCCTCCAGAGCAGGAGGGCCTCAGTAGTACACGCACATGCATGGGAATGCGCACGCGCACGCACACTCGCACGCACACGCACACCGCCCAAGAGGAAGGAGCCCCCACCGCTCGGTGGAAACGGGCCAGGAGGCACGCCCGCTCCAGCTGGGTCCTGCGCTGTGCTGAGCGTAGCTTCAGGGCCTCCCAGGCCCGCACCAGAGTCTGCTGCCTCTGCCGCACGGCGTGGGCCTGGGGCCCAGGCCCCAGCTTCTGTACTGCGCTCGCGGCCTCTAGCAGTTCCTGCAGCTGGGGGCAGGTGGAGTATAGGGAGGGAAGGGTCACGTCCTCCTAGAGGCTGAAGGGCCTGCCCATCCCGCAGAACCCCCCCTCGAGCCATGCCCTGCCACGCACAGTAGGCCCAGTTGGGGGCCCTGCGGGAGGATGGGAAACCCAGAGGAAGAGATGGACAGGCCTGAGGGGGCCTGTAGGGGCCCGGGGGGGAGAGGCAGCCAGACCGGCTCACCTGCTGCCCAGTGCCCACGAGCTCATGCTCCAGCTCTTCGTGTCTCCTCAGCTGGGCCTCCAGTCCACGCAGGTCTGGGGCCACCTCACTGGGGAGGCCTGTGGCTTTCTCCTGAGGAGAGGAGATGGCCACGGCCGTCAGAAATAGAGGGTGGGGCACTGAGCCTGGGGTGGATCCACTTCTAGAAAGAACCCCCTTCCTCCCCTCGGGCTCATACCTGGACCTGCATGAGGGCTTCCAACAGATCTCCGTGTACTCTGAGGGTGACCTCGGCGTCTTGGAGCAGGTGGCCTTGGGCCTGGGTCAGCTCCCACAGCTCCGACCAGGCAGCCCTGTCTCCGGGGAATGTGGAAGACCAACGGGAGGTGAGCCATTGGCGCCGCATCCCATTCCACCCTTGGCTAGTCTTGTCAGCCCTCCTCCTCTCTGGGCTGCATCCAGGACTGGCCCAAAGCTCCCCTTCTGAACCCCCTTTCCTGCCTCAGGGCCTGCCTGGAGCCTTTCCAGCTTCACCATGAATTCAGTCCTTCGTCGCTATCATGCTCAGACCCTGATTTCTACGCTTTGTGGTCCTTCTTCCGTCTTGTGTATTCCAGTCTCAATTGTCAATCAGATTATGAATGTTCAAGGGCAGAAGTCACATCTTTTCTCCATTCCTCATGTACTCGGCCAACTCTCATGAGCTTCTAGGGCTTCCACCAGGCCAGGCTCCATGCCAGGGGTCATGGACAAGTCAGGCCTGGCCTCAGAGCCCGCAGGCTGGAGTTGGGGCCGGGAGGGACCCACGCCAGCCGGGTGGCAGCTAGGCAGTTCCTTCCCCAAGTCCCGGGAGCCAGGGGTTTGGAAAAGTGTCCCCGGGGGTCCGGGCAGGACTCCCTGACCTGCACACCCAGCTCTGCCTCCCTTCTAGGCCGCGGTCACCAGGGCCTGGCTCAGCCTCCCTGGGACCCGCGCCCTCTCTAGAATCCTCGCGGGCAGGCAGAGCCAGCGTGGCCCTCAGAGCAGCCTACCCTCTCTTAACACCCCAAGAGCTGCCTGCACCGTTCGCTCCCACAAACCTGCACCCCCGGCCTCGCCCACTGGGCACTCACTGCAGGTCCTGTTGCCTCTGCCGGGCATTGGGGGCGGCCCTGTGCCCGAGCTCCAGCAGGCTCTCTACCAGCGGCAGGCAGGCTGCCACCCACTGGCCGCCCAGCTCCACCTGGTGCTGGAACCTTGCAAACTTGGTGCGGAGGTGCTGAGGAGAAGAGGGGAGTGGGTGACGGAGCGGCCCCCCGCTGGTAAGGCTGCAGGCGCCTCCTGACCGTCTGGGCAATGACAGGTGGGACAGCCACGTGCCTGCACACCTCCTCAGAAGGCCTGTCCTCGGCCAGCACTCCCGACTCCCACGGCCCCCTTCTCCACAGCCCTGCAGGCCAGCCCGCTGCCCCCAGCCTTCCACCGGAGGGTGTCCTCCCAGCCCCAGCCCTTCTCACCAGGATGTGCGCATGGTCTTCTCCGAGGCTCTCCACTGGCCCGGCCGCCAGCTTCTGGCTAGCCAGCCAGCTCTGCAGCTCCTCAGCCTCCCCCATGAACTCATGCAGCTTCAGAGTCCCCTCCAGCTCCCGGCCCCTGGGGGGACAGCCCGTGGTTCCCACCTGCACACTCCCCTGGGGACAGCTGGCCCAGCGGAAGGGGGGAACCTGAAGGAGCTTATTTGTGGTCTCTGCGCAAGCCTGTGGCTCTGGATTCGGGGAGAAGTAAAGCCAAGAGGGCCAGTGCAGGGCAGCGGGTGCATATGCAGGGAAGAAACGAGAGCTGGGAGCTGGGTGCAGGGGGCTGAGCTCCTGCCCAGCGGGCCTGGTTGCGGACTTGATGGAAGGAGGTGAGTGACACCCAGCAAGGACTCCTCTGACACATCTCTGTGGGCCTGGGGCCATGGTTTGCTTCCAACTCAGGGTCACAGTATGGGAACAGTCAACCGTGGCTAGGCCCCCCGTACCCAGAGTGGGTGCAGTGGCCCTTACCATGTGGCTGCCCACTCCCGCAGTGCTTGCAGCTGCTCCCGGAGCCTCTCCCGGACCACGGCCAGCGGCTCAGCGGCCCCGGGGCCAGCGAGCTTTTGCGCCCTCTGGTCAAGCTTCTCCAGGGAGCTCCAATAGAGAGCCAGTTCCTGCTGCAGGGCCTGCCAGAACACATGCACCCAGGCCAGGCGCAGACTGGGTGGCTACTTCATCTACCCACCCATCCATTCAGCCACGGATCCTCAGACCCATCCATCCACTCATCTACCCACCATTCATCCCCAACCCATCTCTCCAGCCATGCACCCATCACCCACCTCCCCGATACTGATGGAGTTCTTACTGTTCCATAGAAGTGAGGACATAGGGGTGCCCTCAGAGGGCTCATTATTTAGCAAGGGAGGGTAAGTGAGGCCAAGGGGGGAGGGCACGGGAGGCACTGCACTAGATCCCAACGATACAGTAGACTGCGACAGCCGGGGCTAAGCGAGCTGCCCAGGATGTCTGGGACACCGAAGCGCCACAAGGGCATGGCTCTAGGCACGCCCTGTAGGAATGGCTGAGAAACCCATGCCCAGGCAAGAGGACGCTTCAGTGCCAGCCGGAACCAGGGCTGCTGTGGGGTCCAGGGCTGTGGGGTCCTGAGAGTCCGAGACCAGGAAGGAGGAGGGTGCTCCAGGCCTCCCTCCCTTTAACCAGGGGGATGCTTGTGGGGGGAGGTAGGTTTCAGGAGGGCATTTGGTTAACTCAAAGGGTGACATTCAAAGTGTGGGAGGAAGAACCCTGCGGAAGATGTGGGGAGGGTTAGAACAGGTGACCCCAAGAGGGGAGAAGGTGCTGGGGCAAGAGAGGAAGAAAGCAGAGAAATCCCAAGGCTGCAGGGGTGTAAACTGGTCAGTGTAAACTGGTCCAAGAAGGGGGGCAGGAATTCTTCAAAGGGCTGTCTCTGAAGAAGGGGAGCACTGGGGATGGGCAGGGGGCCTTGCTGGACTTGGTGGGCTGGCAGGAAAGGAGCTGGCCATATCTTCAGGGAGAAACAGCAGGGCTCTGTGCCTCTGGAAAGGAGGATGTGCCCTCTGCAAGTGTGACAGCCCTCTCCGTGGCTCATCGTCACCCCGGTGCAGACCGTGTGGAGGCTGCCCGGGACATGGTACCTGGTGCTTCCCAATGAGCCTGATGGTTGCTGCCTCGTCTTCACCACAGTCCTGACTGCTCACCAGGGGCTGCTTCTCCTTCACCCAGTCCTCCAGCTCCGACGCAGCCAGCAAACACTGCCAGGAATGAGGCCACCTCACCCTGATGATGTCAGATGGGACCTTCCACCACCCCTCGGGGACATCATGCTAGGCTCTCCAACAGCCCGAGCGGAGAGGATTCTGTGCCTATTGGGGACTAGCCAGCTCCCGGGCCAGGGTTCTCACAACTGACGCGCCCCCTGAGAGGCCCAGCTCCTGTAGACCTCACAGCGTGATCCCGGGTGCTCTCCACTTCCTACCTGCTGGAGAGCGACAGCCTGCTGCAGGCACTGGGCCTGCGCCTCACACGTCTGCTCGAGCTCTGCCCAGTGGTCCTCCAGCTTCTGGCACTGCTCCAGGATGCGGGGGGCTTGGGGGTGCCCCGAGGCTGCAAGGCTCCGTCCGGAGCCCAGAACCTGCTGCACCTGTCCCTGGTGGGCTTTCACCTCCGCCCGGAGCTCCTGCCATAGAACAGGATGACAGGCTGTCACCTCCGGGTTCCCTTAGTCACAGGGGGCCTGGAACAGAGCCGTGGATGTGGCTCCGGGCTCCACTGGGGCAAAACTCCTGGGCAGGGAATAACTGGGGGCAGAGACTTGGAAATCGGGACACCCTGACTGGTGATATTCTAAAGTCTAGGAATGGGAGGTCAAGGATCCTGGAAGGAAAAGGGGGCCGCTACCTCGTGCTTGCGGCAAAAGCTCTGGGCACCGCTGGTGCATGGGGCAGAGCCGGCACTGCGCATGTGCTCAGCCACCCAAGTGAGCTCCACATTGCTCAGTTGGTAGAACTGATACAGCTCCACTGAGGCCTGCAGCTGTAGGCGCCGGGCGGCCAGATGTCCCTGCAGGGACTCGAACCTGGGGGGAGGCAGAAGAGGGCGGACGGTGGGAATGGCGGTGGAGGGGGACGGACAAGGCCCTCAGGGCTTTCCACAGCCCAGCCAGGGACCCACGAGGAACAAAGCAGAGGATGGGGGAAAGCCTCATCTGACAACAGGGAGGCAGCTGGAGAGGGCCCAGGGCCCAACCCTTCGCCCAGGTGACCTGCTTGACTTCAGACTGTGGGGTACTGAGGATGCCAAGTTGGGGTCTCTGGCCTTCCTAAGCCAGGAATGACCCTCCTTGTAAGGGGAGGAGATTTGGACAACCTCAAGTCCTGTAGATGCCACTGCTGGGCTCAGGGGGTGAAACCGTCCTCATATTCACATGGTGGGGGGTGGCACAGAGTGGGGTGAAGATGGAGCAAGCCGGTGGGTACCTCTGTAGGCACTTTTGGGTCTGCTCCACGATGGTCTGGGAAGTGAGCCCCTGGCGGGCCTGGGACACAAGGGCAGCCATCTTGCCGGCCAGGGCCTGGCTCTCGCTTCCCAGTTGGCCGTGCCGCTTCTGGAGCCCCCGGCTCGAGCCCAGGTCCTGCCCGGTTTCTGCGCTCTGCAGGGCCCCGTCCAGCTGCTCCATCTTCTCCTCGGCAGCCTGGGGAGAGTGCAGGGCTCTGCAGCGTAGGCTTGCAAGTTCTTGGACTCCGAGACCACACCGCCTGCAGCTTACCAGATTCACTGAGGACCTGCTCGGGACCCCGGACCCCCCGTCGTGCCCCCCCGCCCCGCACCCGGAGCCTCATGAACACTCCCGTCCCCTCATGCTTCTTCCCCCACAGGGATTCCGGTTGTGCTGACTACACCCTGGGCACACAGGAGGCACACTGGCAAAGCTGGGCTCCCCTTGCCAGAAGCTAGAGGCCTCTAAAGACTGCAGGACTTCCCAGGGCTACTCCAGAGTTAGCAGAATACCCCAGACTCCTCCCCACCCCTTCCCGTCCTGCTTGTTCCCCCCACCCCCCAGCCTGGCCCAGCGCAGCCTCAGTCTCCCTCCTGTGCCCTGCCCCTCTTTGGCAGACCTGCAGCAGCCCCAGAAGCTGTCTGGCCTGCCGGAGCCGGTCCCCCTGCTCGGCCAGCTTGTGCTTCAGCTCTTCCCACTTGCTACTCAGGCACTGGAGGCTGGCCTGCACATCTTCCCGGGCACGGGGCCTGTCGCTTGACAGCTGTCTCCCCACCTGGAGCGGACACAAAGGCCGAGGGAATTTTGTTGAGTTGCTGGTACCATGAGGGGCCACAGCAGGCGGGACCCAGGTGGCAGGGGCGGGGGCGGGGGCAGGTAGTTGGCTACAGGTTGCATTCTCCAGGCTGCAAGGGCTCAGGCATTTCCCGCAGCCCCAAATCTGTGGGCAGAGGCGGGCGGGCTTTCCCCCGATGCTCCCAGTCGAGCAGGGTGAGCGCGCAGTGGATCGGTAGGGAAGTCTTTGTTCAGGTGGAGGTGGCAGCACCAGAGCTGCCCGGAGAGCTGGGGGTGGCGTTGCGGGGAGAGATGATGGAGGCGTTCTGGGCTGGTTTGGGCACCAAGACAGAGGGGTACCCAGCTGAGTGGGGGAGGAATCTGGGGGATCCTAATTCCGCAGTAACTGAGAATGAGTCTTCCTGCGGTGAATTTGTTCCATGGAAACAGGCCATCCATCTGGGCTCGGTATTTGAAGAAGAAAAGGCCCTGCACCCCTGTCCGGCGCCCCCACCTGCTGCAGGCCCTCCACGTGCCCACAGGTGGCCAGCAGCTCGCGCTCAGCTGCTTCGTGCCGCTTGAGTTGCTGCAGGATGTTGCTGGGCTCTCGGGAAGGCTCATCCGCTGCCCTCAGCCCCTTCTCCTCTATCCACAGCACCAGCTCCGCCACATCCTGCTTCCATTTCTGCCCAAGAACCAGGAGAGAATGGGTCTCATGACCAGGGGTGAGGGCTGTTGCATGAACCTCTAGAGAGAGGGGTCTCACGGACCTCCACGGGAAAGCGCAGGACCCAGTGTGCCAGGTGGGGCCTGGGTTACTGCTCGCAAGTGGGGGCAGGGAAGCTGAGATGGGGAGGGAAAGGTTTCCCCTCATGGTAGGAGGAGGCCCGGGGAGGGACGGCCTGGGCCCCATGGTCCCTGGGCCCAGAGAACAAGAGCACTCGGTCAGTTCTCACTACTCAGCCCACCTCAGATCATGTACGGCCATTTCTCTCCTAATAGGCTTATGCTACAGGAGACCTGTAGACTGACCCAGCTCTGAGCCCCTGTGGGGGCTGAAAAAATATGTAACAGAGCCGAGGTCTGCAGCGGGTGCCCATGGCACACACATGGGCCTAGACTGTGGCCAGAAATGATGGGCAAGGGGAGTCAGCAGACAAGGGAGGGCAAGGGGGTTTATCAGGACTTTGGGTCCAGTGCTGCCTCCGAACAGTGTGGCCTCAGCCTGTTCTCCTCATCTGGAAAAATCAGAGCCATAATGCGGTCTCACAAGAGGGGCCATGAGGGTCAATGACAGAACACATGGGAAAGTGCTTTGCAAACTGTAGAAGGCTCTGCACGGCTCCGCAGCCGCGGACTCCTAGGCACTCCTGGGGGGGGGGGGGGGCGGGACTCGGGCCGGCCTCACCTGGAGCCGGAGGGAAGCCAGCAGCTGCCTCCTCCTCTGCTCACTCCTCTCCTGGACCCTGGCCCACTGTACCTGGATGCTCTGCAGCCGCTCTCGGACCCTGCAGGCCAGATGGAGAGGGGGAGGGCTGGGGGGGGGCGCTCCACTCCGCCCAAGGCCCACCGCAGCCCAGGGTGTGCCCCGCTGCTGCCCTGCCCCCCACACCCCCTCCCAGCCTCCAGGCCGCAGGCTTTGCAGGCCGGGAAAGAAAGGTGGCAGGTGCTGCGCACGCAGGCCTTGACTCACTTGTGCGCAGCAGGGTGTTGGCTGGGGGCCAGCTTCTCGCCATGTGCCCACAGAGCCTCTGCTCGACGGCCAAGGACACCCAGGAGCCACCCAAACTCCTGGTGCTGCTGCAGCAGGCTCTGGGCCTCCCCTACATCGTCCTGGGGGTGCAGAGACCCGGGGTCATGCTTGGGACGATGGGGTCAGCACCATCTTGTCCACCGCTGGCCCCAGGGCCACCAGCCCACCCCCCCCGACTTCAAAGCTCCCCCCAGTGATGGGGAAGCAGCCCTGCAGCCCCGTATCCCTGGCCCCCTACCCCAAGCTTGTCCTGCTGCAGGAAGGCCTCGCGGCTGGCACAGGTAGCAGCAAAACCATCTATTTCTCTGCCAAATCTCTGCAGCTCCAGTCCCTCCTGCAGCTGCTGCCATCGCTGCTCCCAGGCGGCCTGCAGGCCCTGGCCTTGCTGGCTCAGGAGCCTCAGAGCACGGGCCACCTCTTGGGAGTCTGGGGAGTCCAAGGCAGAAATGGCCTGGCCCTGGGCCTCCAGCTGCTGCAGCCTGTCCAGGATGACAGGCAGAAGGTCAAACCCCGTCAGCTCCCCTCCTCCCCCTTCCGCTCCTCTCCCTTGATCATTCATTTCAGAGCTCCGATAGAGGGGGACCTGGCAGGGGCGTCTGAGGACGGTAGCCCCAGTGGTTCACCTGTCCCCTGGAGCAGCTGCGCCTGGGCGCACCGGTGATGCGCAGAACATACCGGGCCTAGCACACTCCTTAGGTCTCAGTAGTGGCCCTGCTCCCTGTCCTGTCACACCCTTGTTCCAGGCCACCATTCTACTGGCTATGCCCAGGCAAGGAGAAGGGTCCCTCAAACCGCATCCGTGCCACCGTATGCTCATGAGCATTAGAAAGGGTGCCTCTCAGCCAGTTGAGTGCACGGGCACACAGCTTGGGGACAGGTGACACCTTTGTGTGGGTTAGAAAAGGCTCCACTTCCTCTGAGGTGAGGCAGCCCTGAACCATTAGTAGAGTCCGGAAGCAGAGGATGGGATGGATTGAGTGCCCACTCGGTCACCTTTGGGCTCCCCTATGTGGGCACAGCCTGTGGACTGTGCGTGGTGACCCTGCCTGCCTGACAGACCTGTGCCGTCATCCCTGCAGGATGAGAGGTCCAGCCATCCTGAGGAGCCATCTGACTCCAGGAGCCTGTGGGGTCTGCATTATCTGGAATGCCTTGGGAGGCTAGGCTGCCCTGACTAAAAGCAATCCATCAGGCTCACCTGGATGGAATATGGCCAAGCCTGCACTTGACAGAACCTTCCAGGAAGCTCAGATTCTGCCCTGCATCCCAACCCCCCTCCCTGAAGTATGCAGGATGCCTGACCAGTTCTTGGTTACATCCCCCTCCTTAAAACCTGCTGGACACTAGCCTGGGCTACTCTCCCGGGTGACACTCTGCTTCCTGCCTCTCCCTCTCTGGTGGCCTGTCCCCACAGGCCTTAGCCAGCCCGAAGCCCGCCCTGTCTGCCCTCCCATCCTGACCTCTCCTGCTGCAGCTGGATCTCCTCCAGCAGGTCTCTGTGCTCCATCAGCAGCTGCTGGGCCGAGGCCACATCTGAGGCCACATCCACCACCTTCGCCTCGCTGCGCAGCTGAGCCCAGACACCTTCCGCCCACAGCAGCAGATGCTGACTCTCCCGCAGGAAGCTCCGCCGCGCCCGCGCTTCGGCCTGGGCCCTGGCCTGTCGGGCCACATGCTGCTGTCCCCGCTCCAGCAGCCCGTGCAGCCGCTCCACCTGTTCTTGCAGGGACCGGCTCTCTGTGGGGTCCGACTCCTCCGCTCTGGGAGATGGGGTCCACCGCCTCGTCAGTGCACTGCCCCGGGGCCTGGGGTCCAGGCTTGGATTCCCCAGGGGAAGGGGTGGCGATTCCGCACTCCCATCTCCCCCTCCCCTAGGGGCAGCAAGTCTGTGTGGCTCGCCCTTTCCTCGGAGCATTTCCTCATGCTCTTCCCCCACCTGCGCCCCTGCCTTTCAGACAGCACATCCTGCCCATCCTCCAACTTCTGGCCCAACCTCATTCCACAACCCTGCTCAGTCCTCCCCTGCCTCCCAGGGCCCCGTCACTGTGCCAAACCCAGGCTGTACTTCATGGCCGCTCTTTGCAGGTACTGGACGCTGCTCTCCAGCGTTAGCATCTTCTGCTGGGCCAGTTGCAGGGCACGGTGGCTGTCCTCTGACTGCCCCAGCTCTAGGGTTTCCAGCTGGAGTATCAGGTCTTGCAGTTGGACCTGTGTGGATCCACACTTGTGCAGAAAACTGCACACACCTGTGGTGCGTACCAGCTGCGTTTCCTTCTCTTTCTTCAGGGCTTCCAGCTGCCCCCACCTGAGCGGAGGGAGCAGGGATGTCTCCAGCACGGGGACATCCCCATCCATCCTAGGGCCTTGGCCAGGGCCTCACAAAATAGCTGCTACCAGGCTGGCCGCCCCACACCCTGTCTCTGACATGCCCAGTGTTTGCTCTTGGCATCTGGGGAGGTGGGTAAGCAGGCATGCAGGCCTGGGAACTGCATTCAGCCCATCCTGCACTCCCTCATTCTTACCTCCGGCTCAGTTCCTCCTGCTGTTGCTGGATTTGGGGGGTATCTTCAGGATATCTCTGCTTCAGCTGCTCCGCATTGCTGCTGACCTCAGCCCAGCAGCCCCTCCCCACAGCCAGAGCAGTGAGGAAGTTCTGAGGAAAGGAAGACCCAGGCCTTGAGGGAGCTTCTTCTCTTCCCATACTGCCCTCAAGACTACAAATGACCTCAGACACGCTCTGCTACATAGGTGTTTGAGTTGGATCCCTCTCGAAGGACTGGGATCTCTGTCCTTAAAGGGCTGGGAGGGTCCTTTAAAAGTTCAAAGCCAGGTATCCAAATTAGAAAGAAGTAAAACTGTCACTATTTGCAGATGACAGCGTATTATATACAGAAACCCTAAAGACCCCACCAACAAATTGTTACAACAAATAAATGAATTCAGCAAGGTTGCAGGGCACAAAATCAATCTATGGGAATATTTTGCGTTTCTGTACACTAATAATGAACTATCAGAGAGATTTAAAAAAAAATCTCATTTACAATTGCATTAGAAAGAATAAAATACCTAGGAATAAATTTAACAGAAGAGATGAAAAACCTACACACTGAAAACTATAAGACACTGATGAAAGAAACTGGGAAAAAACCCATAAATAAATGGGAAGATATAGCATGCTCATGGATCGGAAGAATTAATATTATTAAAATGTCCAAACTACTCAAAGCAGCCTACAAATTCAATATAATCCCATCAGAATTCCAATAGCATTTTTCACAGAAATAGAACAATCCTAAAATTTGTATGGAAACACAAAAGACTCTGAACAGGAATAGCAGTCTTGAGAACAAAGTCAGAGGCATCACGCTCCCCGATTTCAAACTATATAGTTTACTATAATGAGCTATAGTAATTACTTATAGTAATCAAAACAGTGTGGTCTTGGCATAAAAACAGACATATAGATCAATGGAACAGAATAGAGAGCCCAGAAATAAACCATGTACATACGGTCAATTAATTTATGACAAAGGAGCCAAAGATATACAATGAGGAAAGGACAGTCTCTTCAACAGTGCTGGGAAAACTGGACAGCCACATGCAAAGTATGAAACTGGACCCCTACCTTATACCAGAAACAACAATAGATTCAAAATGCTCAACACCAAAAGCAAATAATCTGATTGAAAAACAGGCAGAGGACCTGAATACACATTTTTCCAAAGAAGACATACAGATGGCCAACAGATACATTCAAAGGTGTTCAACATCACTAATCTTCAGGAAGATGCAAATGAAAACCACAACCAGAGATCACCTCACACCTGTTAGAATGGCTGTTCTCAAAAAGACTAGAAAAAAGTGTTGGCGAGAACTTGGAGAAAAGGCAACCATTGTGCACCGTTGGTGGGAAAGTCAAGTGGTGCAGCAACTATGGAAAAGAATACGGACGTTCCTCAAAAAATGCAAAATAAAACTACCACATAGTCCAGCAATTCCACTTCTAGGTGTTTAGCCAAAGAAAATGAAAACACTAACTTGAAAAGATAATCTGCACCCCCATGTTTGTAGCAGCATTATTGACAATAACCAAGATATGGAAGCAACCCAAATGTCCACTGATGGATGGAAAAAGAAGATGTGGTATATATACCTACCACATCCAAGAGAATTAAATATTTCTTTCATACTATAAAAAAGAATGAAATCTTGCCATTTGGGACAATGGGATGGACCGTGAGGGCATTACGCTACGTGAAATAAGTCAGATAGGGATAAACACTGTATGATCTTACTTCAATGGGGGACTTAAAAACACAAAACAAAACAAGATACAGAGGACAGATTGGTAGCTGTCAGAGTAGGGAATTGGGGGTGGGTGCAATGGGTAATGGGGGTCAAAAAGCACCAACTCCTAGCTATAAAATAAATAAGTCATGGGGATGGAATATATAGCATGGGAACTACAGTTAATCATACTGTGTTGCATATTTGAAAGTTGAAAGAGCCCCCCAGTTCTCATCCCAAGAAAAAAATTCTGTAACTGTGTGTGGTGATGGATGTTAACTAGACTTATTGTAAAACATATACGTGTATTGGGTCATTATGTTAATAATATGTTATATGTTGATGATAACTAGACTTACTGTGGTGATCGTTTCACAATACATACAAATATCCTATCCTCATGTTGCATACCTGAAACTGATATCATGTCATACATCAGTTATACCTCAATAAAAAAAAAATTCAAGGCCAGACGCCCTGCTCCTCCTTCCCAGACAGGACTAGAGTGAACATGGCCAGGTCAGGCACGGGCGCAAATACCGGAGAGGCAGGGAGGGAGAAGGATGGGGGAGAAGGAGGGGCAGCGGGGCCGAGCAGCTGAGACCCCCACCTCGGCCCAACGGGGGCAGTACCTCATATGTGAGCTGTGTGACCTCCAAGTTGTGGGCCTGGGGCTGCAGCGTTCGGAGCAGGGCTGTCTGGTTCTCCAGCCAGGACCACAGCTCCCCACAGAAGCCATGGAAGCCACACAGGGCTACTGTCCCCTCCAGCCGTGCCCTGTGGTGCTGAGGAGAGGCCGGCCCAGGGGTGGGGGTGAGGTCAGCTTCCCCATAGGGCCCTCAGAGCCATCCCGTCACCCCTCCGGGCAGAATGTACTCTTTTGATCTGGCTCTCAGGTGCAGCCATACTTCTGTGGGAACTGGCTCTGCCTAGCCCTCCAGGCTCTCCCCCTGCAGCCTACCCCTCCCAGCTTCACTTCGGGGCTCCAGGCACTCTGGCCTTTACTCCTCCAGGGCCTCCTTCTTGCCTTGGCATAGGTCCTGCCTAGGGCATGGTCTCCCCGTCTCCCCTGCCCCCCCACCCCGCCCGGCTTTACCTGCTCTTAGCCCCTCCTTGTTCTAGTCTCAGCCAAAGTGTCCTTTCCTCAGAGATGCCCTCCCCAGCTCCCAGCCTGACCTGGGCTCCCAGCACACCTACAGCCATCTACTGACTTCTCATCCTCCCTGCCATGACGTAAACTCCTTGCGGCCGGCGTGCACGTCCAGTAAGTGCTCAGTCTCTGGGCTCACAGCTCAGGGTCCTGTACAGAGCAGGTGCTCCCTGACCGTCTTCTTGAACAAGAGCGGTACCTTTGCCAAGGCCTGCAGGCCCTCATAGTCCTGGCTCAGGCAGTCCTGTGTCTGGAGTATGGTGTTAGGGTCAAAGTTAGCGTCAGGCTCAGCCGAGAGGGCCATCTTCTGGGTGCCCGGGGGGGCGGAGTGGCAGGAGACCTCACTCCAGGTCCCCAGGTGCCTCAGGCCTTCCTTTGGAGAGCTCAGGGCAGACACCACCTGTAGTGACAGGACAGAGGGCAGCATGTCCACTGCGGGCTCCCCTAAGCACAGAAGGCTTGGCAGGGAGGGGCCAGCGGTTGTCCCTGGGCTGGTAAAAGAGAAGAGGGCATTCCAGAAGGAATGCCTGGTTAATGCCTGGAAACTGGCGGGCGAAACGAGCAAAGCCAGACTATACTGGATGACCTCCATAGGCGTGGGCAGACAGGATGCCCCGCACTGGGCTGGGCGGGAGGCGGGCTGTTGCTGGGGATGGGTGCCCGCTCCCCCGGCCCAGCGGAAAGCCAGGATTCCCAGGTCAGCGGCCACAAAAGCCCTCCCATCTCCACCTTCCGAGCGGTCACGGGACACAGGCGCAGCGCTGAGACCACGCGTGCACTGGGAGCTGGAGGCCCGTAGTTCTGGGGCCCTGCCGGGCCGCACGCACCGTGAGCGACACCTGGGCCGCGGCCGCCCGCGCCTGCTCGTCCAGCTGCCGCAGCTCGGCCCCGAACGCGTGCAGCGCGCGCTCCAGCCGCCGGTGGCGCAGCAGCAGGGCCTCGGCGGCCTCCGGGTCCCGGCCGCACGGAGCGCTCGCCAGCGCCGACCGCTGCTCTCGCAGCCACGAGGCCGCGTCCGCCGCGTCGGCCAGGTACTGCGGGGAGGAGGGCAGGCTGAGCACCCGGCGACCCCGCGCGCCTGCCCGGCCGCCCGCCACCCCGCCGCCCCGCTACCTGCTGGACGAGCAGAGCCGCCTGCAGCCGCGCCCCCCGTCGGGCCGCCCGGGCCCGGAGCCGCTGCCACGCGCCCTGCAGCGCCTCGGCCCTCTCGCGGGGATCCGGCCGCGTGGGGGGCCCGCGGGCACCCAGGTCGCATCCCCTCCGCACAAGATCAGCGCACACGGCCTGGTGGTGGCGCAGCTCGGCTTCCAGGGCCTGGCGGGGTGCAGAGTCGGGAGCTGGGCGAAGGGAGGGGAAGAAAGGGTGGCAGCAAGGTGGGGACTGGCAGGGCAGCGGGCGGCAGGTACCTTGTGTTTCCGCAGGCCCGCTCTGATCTGGCTGAGGTCCCGGCCCACGGCCTCCTCCTGCACCAGCTGCTGGCGCTCCCTCAGCCAGGCTTCCTCCTCCCCACAGTTGTGCAGGAACTCTGCCTGCTGCACGCTCTGCTCCAGCAAGGCCCGCCTGAGGGACGGCAAGGGACCCCGAAGGGATTGGGGAGTGGCCTCCCCACCAGGCTCAGACACTTCCCCTGAGACAGGAGTTTTCTTGTTCTGGATGACTCAACAGGGGGCCCAGAAGAGTGGGGGGTGAGGGTCAACGTGGAGGAAGTTGCCAAGTCAGCAGTATTTTTAACCTGGGCAGGAGGTACACTGGGTTACACGAAAATCCTGGAGAAGGTAGAAGAGGGGGCTGAGCTCTTACCGGGCCTTGACGAGGGACACCAGGCTCCAGTGGAGCTGGGCCAGCGCCTGGGCCTTGGCCTGCAGCACCTCCACACTAGTGCCTGGGGACGAGTCCAGCTCCGCGGTCTGGAGGGCAAGGTGGCGCACATGGGCTCCGTGGGCCGAGACCTGGGCCTCCAGCAGGTCCTGCTTCTGCAGCAGCTGCACTGTCTCTGCCAACTGCTGCCCCCAGGCTGTGGAGCTGGCCAGCACCTGCCAGGGGTGGACAAGTGATTGCTGCAGCCCCAGAGCGCTGGGGCCCCCTGAGTTCCCGTGCTCGGGCACCTGCTGTGTTGGCCTGGGGGGGGGGGGCGCTGTCTGCTGGTGCGGGGCCCACCTGGAGCTCCTTGAGCTGGTTGGAGGCGTTCTCCATCTCCTGCAGCAAGCTCAGCACAGCCTGCAGGTCTGCCATCTGCTTCTTCTGCCCTCGGAGACGCTCAAGGAGTCGCTCCCAGCGCCCAGTGATCTCCAGTTGCCTAGAGGACATGAGAATAGGGGTGGTCTTTACTGGGCTGCGGTGGGGTCTAAGCCAGTGGGGGCCTTGGTGGTCAGGGAGGAGCCTGAGCCTGGTGGCTGGGGGCTTGGAGCATCCCAGCCTGGGGTGGTTGGGGCATCGTGTTCTTGCTTCTTAGACACAGAGAAGCCAGAAGGAGGGCCTGGAAGGTTCAGGTCTACAGGGCCCCCAAGACTTTTTTCCAGTCCCCATCTCAGATGATAGATAGCAACTCCAACCTTCTAGGTGCCTGCGCTAAAATCTGGAGAACTTACTTTCTCACACCCCGCATCTGATCTGTCTGTAAATCCTCTTAGATTCAAAATATATCCAGAATCCCACCATTTGTCTTCGCCTCCATTACTTCTCTCTGGCCTAGATTATTGCATAGCCTCATGCGTGGTCTCTCTGCTTCTGCCCCTTCTGTCTGTCCCCGACGTGGCCTCCAGAGTGATCATTGGAGAAGAGGAGTTAGATTGTGTCACTCCTCTGCTCAAGCTCTCCCACAACTCATTCCCCATCTGCCTCTGAGTCAATCTTGTCTTTACTGTGCCCTACAGATCCCAGCATGCTGTCTGCCTCCACCCTTTGCCCCTGTCCTCAGCTACTACTGGTTCCTTTGGTTAACACTGGCCTCCATGCTATTTTCCACGCATGCCAGGCATGTGCCCACCTTGGGGCACTGCACTAGCCACTCCCTGTCCCTGGGAGAGTCTGTCCCCACATCTGTAAGGCTGGCCCCTCACTCCTTTCTGGTCTTTGCTCAAAAGTGAACCTCCTCTCACCACCCAATCTAACTCCCTCCCCCTATCTTGGCATTTCATAATCCCCTATACTTTATTACTATTTTTTATCACGATCTCACATACTATTATATGTACTTTGTTTTCCTTCGTTATGTGTAAGCTCTGTGAGGGGAGCGATTATTGTTTGTCCTCTTCACTACTAAATCCCCAGCACCCAGCACAGTGCTTGGGATATAATAGACACTCAATAACTGTTTGTTTAGTGAATGAATTAGTAAGAGGTATCTAGAAAGGGCGGTGCTTTACCAAAAGGGGTCAATTACGGATGCTGGAAGTTCAGGCATCGGGGGGAGTTAGATCTTTTCAAGGGATCCCTGAACCTATAGATCACACCTCTATGGCCAGGAATGGGCACATGGAAAGATAAGGGTATGATAGGGGGGCCTTAGCCTGTTTTGAGGATGGTTTCCGTGCCCCGGGCTCACCTGCAGGCCACATCTGCCCAGCCATGGTGCTGCTCCTGCTGGAGGACGTCTGCAATCTCGGCCAGGGCCTGGAAGCGCCCCTCTTGGGGCAGGATGCTGGCCTCCAGCATGCCCAGCTTCTGGGCAGCCGCCTCCACTGTGGCCAGGCTGGCTGGCGGGGCTGCGGCTGCGGCCTGGCCCAGCATGCACTCTGTGTCTGTCAGAAAGCTCTCCCTGAGGGCTGCCTTGCGCTGGAAGCGCCGGACCAGGGCTTCCAGCCGCTCTAGCTGTAGGATCCTCTGCAGCAGGGCCTGGCTCCGGGAGGCCTCTGCCCGCTCCAGGCCTGCCCAGCGCTGGGACAGCTCTGCAGGGCCCAGGCCCTCGTGAGGCAGAAAGGGCTTGCGGTTCTGGGCCCGAAGCGCAGTCTGCAGCCGGAAGAGCAGGGCCTCTGTGGCCCCTCGCTGCTGCAGCCGCAGCGGCTTCTCCTGGGTGCGGAAGCAGGCAAAGGCCACCAGCAGCTGGCGCGTGGCGGCTAGGGAGTCTGGGAAATCCCGCGCCTCCAGCTGCACCTGCTTCTCTGCGATCCAGCACAGCAGGTCGGCCACCAGCTGCTCGTACTGGGTCCGCAGCTCCTCCGTCTCCTGCAGCTGACTCAGGATCTGGAGGCGGCAAGGGAAGGGAACGGGGCAGCACCCCGGAGCAGGTCCTGGAATGGAGGTACTCCTCTTTTGGCTGCTGAGTGACTGCCAGGGTTCCCTGGGTGGGTGGTAGCTCCTTCCCCCCAGCTGAGGTTGCACTAAAGTGGGGGTCCTCCCAGCCCCCAGAGAAGCGGGTTGGCCTGCATTGCACACTTAGACCCAGGAATGTGGGGCACCCATCCTGCCTTCCTCCATCTTATTTTACCCCATTTGGTCTCACGTCTAGGGGGTACTATTTTTCTGAGCTGTCTTTCCCTTCCCTGAGGCCCCCACATCCCTAAAGCAGCTCAGAGCCCTTGGCCTTGATCGTCTCCCCCATGCCCAGCTGAGACGCCAACCCTAAGAACAGCTTCCCAGGCCTCCGCATCTGCCAGTGTGCCCAGAGAGGAAGAGAGCCTCCCCAAAACGGACGGAGCCCAGCAGAGCTGCTTCTGTGCCTCTCCTTACAAAGTCCAGCTCTCTGAGCCTTTCAGTCCCATTAGGAGCTCAACAGCCTAAGAGCAGGGGGGAGGGGGAGGGACTAGAGGGGATGGAGCTCACCTGGCTCTTCCTGTGTGCCAGGCCCTGAGCTAGGCACTGAGCCCAACATTCCCAAAAACTCATGGCAGCCTTCTGCTACCCCAGGCATTATCGGCTCCGTTTGACAGAAAAGTTAGGGGACATGGTCAAGGCTGCACAGCTGGGAAGTGGCAGAGGCAGGCTTCAAACCCAGGTGTGTCTGACTCTGAGCCCATGCTCCCGCCGCCTCTCCTCGATGCCACCTTCGCTTTGTCACCAACCTTAGCAAGTCTCCTCTGGACCGTCTGCTCCTGGTGCAGGCGGGAGAAGTGATGGTAGTAGAGGGAGACATAGGTCATGATGGAGCGCTCGTCAGGATGGGGGGCCGCCACGTCCTCGGGGTCCAGCAGCTGAGCAATGCCCATCTCCTGCTCAGCCACGCGGAAAGCCAGGTCAAGGTTGTGCAGTGGGTGCTCGGGACGCAGGGAGCAGTAGTCAAGCAGGTCTGGCCTGGACAGAGAGCAGGCCCAGCTCTTCACCAGAGCCGCTTGCTGCTTGGGTCTCAAGGCCTTGGTAAAAAGGCCAACCAGCTCCCGTTGGCCGTTCACACCTTACCACACATTAGTTTCCCCTGTCGGTAATCTGAACCGCTAATGAAGGAATGGGGCTCTGATAGAGAGGGGAGGGTTAATTTCCTTCGGGGGGGGGCAGGCTTCTGGGTAGGGGGAGAAACTCCAAAGGGGTGGGTACTTGCCAGGAAGAGAATAGAGAGAGAATAGAGTCAGGGACACAGAAAGTGGAGAAAGGCAGGGGTCAAGGCAAACGTGGGCCAATTCCACGGGATTTCCTAGGGAAGGGGGGAGGGCCTCGGCTATCAGCCTGCTCTACTTCCGAGCCCCCGGGTGCAGGGGCCAGAGGGATGTGGGAGATGGGCGGGTTCAGGACCCAAGCCCATTCTCGGTGTTCGGCTGGGTGGTGGAGCCCCACAGGAGGGAGGTTGAGGGGCTGGGAGGGCACCGGGTCCGCTCTCTGTCTGGCGCACCTGTGTGCATGGATGAGGGCACCGAAGCCGAGCCCGTCACTCCAGCTGCGGGAGAAGTCGGTGATGTCGACGTCGGGGTAGCCGGCTGTTTTCCGTTGGCACCAGACCAGCAGAGCTTCCTTGGCAGACAGCAGGGCTGCGCTGGCCCCAAACTCCTCCTGGCAGGGTGGGACAGCGGGTCACCATGCAGGGACGGCTGGGAAGGCAGCAGGACCCGCAGGCCGTGGGAGAGGCAGGCTGGGCTGGGTTGTGATCCTTCTCCCCTGACCTGGAGGCAGGTGCAGATCGCTCTCTCTTCAGAGCACCTGATTTGACTGATTTCATTTGTGGTGGGCAGGGACTGGGGCTGAGGGAGAAAGATCGTCCTTCCAAAGAAGTGGGACGCCTGAAAGCTGTCGCATTTGAGCAGCCGGCTTTGAGTCACAGCTGGTGACCACAACAGCGGGAGCTCCCGTTTCTCCAGCCCTTCTCATGGGCGGGACATTGAGGAATGAGGAATTGAGGCTGGGATTTGTTAGACGGGCTCCTGGTCCCTGGGGGGCTGTCTGCCAGCTGGGCACAGGGCCGTGGCCCTCCAGCCTCTCGCGGCCCCAGGAGCGGGGCACCATTACTATTTCCATTCTAGGGCTGACACAAGGAGGAGCAGAGGGGCCATGAGGAGGCTGCCCAGCATCCCTCCCCCAACAGGGCAGGGCTTGCCTGCGGGGGAGTGGCTGACAGCCTGCCTCTGACGGGTGAGCCCCCCTGTCTGCCTCACAGGGCGGCTGAGGGCAGAGCTTGTGCTGCTTCGTCAGGCCGGGCAAGGACATCTTTGGATTCAATCCCCTCCCTCCATCAATGTTTCTCTTCTTGACAGTTTCCTTTATTCCGGTACTCTTGGTTCCACCTGCCTGCAACCTGCCCTGCTATCTCTCTTTCCCTCAGTGCTTCTCTTTCCCCCTCTTCTACTCCCCTCCCCCCTCTTCTACTCCCCTCCTCCAGCCTCCATTCCTGGTCCCTGTCCTGCCCTTACTGGGACTCTCCTTCCACCCACTCCCTCCCTCACGCTCACCCCCCAAAGGCCCCTTTCCTCCTTCCTCCCCAACTCGTGCTTCCTCTCATTTGCTCCACCCCTCCACTAATTCCTGGTTATAAACTCAAAACGTCAGAGCAGAGCAGGCTGCCTGTCCTTCTTCGCCCTTTGGGCCCAGGAGCTTGGGTGGCAACAGTGCAGGGGGGACGCCTCGAGGCCCAGAGCTCATGCCCTAAGCAGTTGGGCTTGGCTGGCAGACACGACCCAGGAGAGAGTCTGAGGGTGAGCATGGGAGGGAGTGGGGGCAGCCTATTGCGGTTACGTCTGTTTGGCAGGGAGCAGAGCCTGAGCCGGTCAGGGTGCAGGGTGACCAGTCAGGGGATGACTCACCTGCTGCTCCCAAGGGAAAGGGCAGCCAGGGCACCTGGAACTGGCTTAGGGGACCAAGGAAGGGAGTGTAGCCACACGGAAGGGCTTGAGGCCAGTTAGAAATCCACCCATCTCTTCATTCATCGCATAGGTGCGAGACCCTGGGGACACATCCAGGCAACGCTCCTGCTGTCCTGGGGCTCACAGTCACATGATGGGTTTCAAGGGTCCTCCTGGATTTGAGCCAGATCTATGGCTTCTTTTCATTAGGGTCTCATTCTCTAGGTTGGCTTTTATAACCTTTTGGAATTGAGTTTTAGGTGAGGTTTTGGAAACCATAAAACAAATTGATAAATATAAGGACTTTATGTTTTTACTCTTTCCCATTCAGTTGTGGGAAAACAAGGTAGAACAAGAGGAGGATGGAGGAGCATCTCTTTGGTGTTGAGGATACTGGGGATTTGGAAAATTCTGGGGCTGGGACTCCCTCCACATGTCTAATTTCTCCCAATAGCACATTAGAGGTATAATAGAAGTTAGAGGGTTTCAGTGCCAAGTAGGGAACAACCAATCGGGGTGAAAGGCAGGCACTGGGCAGTCACCTGAACCCCTCACTTGTGAATGGCTTGTCCCAGATCAGGACTGAAATCCGTGAATCTAGTTGTCATTTTAGCATATTACAATCTCTCTGACATTCTCAATTCTTTGCCCGTGGTTGAAGAGTGGGTATTCCTTGTGTGGATGCCAGGGTCTGTTGTGGGGTTCCTAAATAGTCAGGTGGAGCTGCTCTGTCTCCAGGGGCCGGAGGTGAGGCCAGGGCTGGGCTGGGCTGGGCTGGGTGGTTGGGGGCTGGGGCATACCCTGTCCAGGGAGATGTGGGAAATCTGGAAACGCAGAATGATGACCCAGATGAGTCCCAGGATGAGTGTCTGGTCTCCGTCCACGATGTTCTCTGGCCCAATGAGGGGTATTGGCACCTGTGGGCACAATTGGCGGGGCTCAACCGTGAAGCCTGTGTACCAGAGAAGACTCAGAGTACCCCAAATCCGGGGGGCCTGCTGCCAGATGGGAGGGTCCTGGAATCCACCCTGTCCCAGGAGGTTCCCAAGGGAGGAACAGGCAGGGCACAATGCCAGGCAGGTGGAGACTTTCTAAATGGTTGCAGCTTTGGACTCAAGTCCTCCCGGGCAAAACCCAAGCCTGGTGAACTGGGCTGGACCACTGGGGTGGGGGATCTCCCTGTATGTGGGCTACAGGTAAACAGAGGCCAAGATCAGTGGTTCAGCCATGGGGGTTGGAAATGAGGGGTCATCATAGTCAATATATGAGCTCAAGAGACAACAGAAACTGTCTGCCTCCACCTCTCAGGGCATGTGGGGATCTTCAGGGAGGGCTTGGGTCCTTGGCTCCCACTTCAATCTCAGTGCTCTTCATCAGTGGTCCATCTCCTGGTAAAAAGGCAGATTCCCAAGCTGCTTTTTTACCCAGTCAGACTCTCCTGGGCCAGGGCCCAGGACTTGCATTTGGACAAAGGCCTCAGGTGGTTTTCCTGTGCACTCAAGTTGAACACCTGCTGCCCTAGATCTTGCCTACATGGACAGGGAGGAGGAATGAATGAGGGGAGAAAGGAACAGAATAAACATCAAAGCCGCACGGGACCTGGGCCCCTTCACCCTCTGGCTCCGTCTTCCTCTCCTGGATCACAGCGCTCCAAGGCCTGTGGGATTCTGGCTGTTCCTTGGGATTCTAGGCACAGGCCTTGGGGCCTTTGTACTGTCTGAAAATACCGTCCCCAATAGCCACATGGCTACTTCCCTCTCTTCTTCTAAGTCTTTACTCAAATACCACTTTTTCAATGGTGTTTTCAATAGCCACCTTATTTGAAATAGAAGCCCAGGGGCTATTCCTCCTGCACAAACACACATGCTCGACCCCCTTACCCTGCTTGGGTGGGGATCTTGGTTTTGTTCTCTGATGCCTCCCTAGTAGAGAGGCTGGCAGATAGTGGGTAATGGATAAGTATGCACTGAATGGAGAAAGAAGAGGGGCGACTTTCCATAAGACCGGCGGGAAGCCGGCTTCAGCCAACCACCAGCCTGGTGGGCAGGGCTGCATCCCTGGGTATCGCAGTGGGGCCCGCCCCATGCTCAGACTTCTCCTCCTGGCACACCTGAGCTGGAGCAGCTAGCTGGTCTGTGGGGGCCTTGGAGTCTGCTCATACCAGCTTGTGAGGGCTGATCTTCCCACTTTGTGCTTAGTGATATCACACTGGTAGCTTGCAGTCAGCTGTGGTGGAGGCCGCAATCCCAGGGAAATGAGCAAATGCTACAAAGCAGGGCTTTTATGCCCCCTGCGCTGAGAGTGGGTTGTTAAACATTTACCAGCACACACTGATCTGGGTTCAAATCCACTGTCTTCCCTGAAACTGCAGGCCCCTGGCAGCCAGGTCTGGGCTTGCTGCCTGTGGTCCCCAGAGCCTGGCATGGAGTGCCCAGCAAATGACACGGTCTCAGAAATGAGTCCATCCCACATTCTGCTGCTCGGTAACCCTGTGTTGGGGCAACAGTATGTAGAGTGGAGACAAGGCTGTCACTTTCATAGACTATGTATCAGTGACATGCTGGGCTTGCGGGGAGCTGCAGAGCCTCTGACAAGGGCCACGGGGCGCCCACTCTTCCCAAATACCTGGAGGGGTGGTGGCTGGCTCACAGGCTATTGTCCCCGGGACCAAAAAAGGGCCTGGCATTCTGTGGCTGTGAGCTTTCTGCTCCTCCCTGGGCTTGGGGACTGCAGTGGCCCCATGCCTAGCTTTGGCTTCTAACTCAGGCAAGCCAGGCTCCCGGGGGGCTGTGACCTCCAACCCAGGACGTAAGTGACAGGCGCACACACCCAAGTTCAGCCCAGCCAGTTCCAGCTCAGTGACTTGCAGGCTCCAGGAACAGCTTCCTCATGGCTTCTGGACCTGCGGGCTTCCCCCGTCCTGGCTCCCAGTATAAACGACCCCTGCCTAGGCCCCTTGACGCTGGCCATGAGGGTCCTTCCATGGCCCTGGAGCTTTTGCCTCCTTTTAATGACTATTTCTTTGGCCAGTCTCTTTCTTTCGGGAGACCGTGGGTCCCTCCTGCTTGCTGCAGCCCCTGCCTGCTAACGGATCCAGCTTCTCCGAAGCAGACCTGAACCTCTTCCCTCCACCACCTGGCTCAGTGTCCGGGGGTCTTCTCCGGTGTCCTCCTCTCAGCCTGCCCCCCACAGCCCCGCATCCGGGCTCGACTGGCCCACTGACCGTGGGTCTTGCCTGGTAAGTTATTTCCTTAGTTAGGGAAGGAGAGAGTTCAGAGTATAGGGAATCTTTCGGCTTAGAATCCCACAGTTCTCTCATGGCAGGCAGGCAGCAGTGCACTTCAGTCCCACCCACACGATGTCCCTGCTCCGGCCGGGCGGTCCGGGGCCCTCTAAGCTGCGAGTGCTGCTCAAGGAAGGGCTTGACCTTCTGGACCTCTGTATCCCAGCAGCTATGCCTGGATTCGGGCTCCAGAGCCTCTGCTCTGCCCCGGCCAGCCCAGGAAAGATGATCTAGGAGCCCAGCCGATGCCCTCCGTCCCCGCCCCAGCTCCTTGTCCAGAAGCCGTCTCCCCAGCACCCACCTTGGCCCTGAGGAAAGCCAGAGCGTGGCTGCTGTTCTCCAGGAAGTGCGCCCGCAGGCGACCCCGGCTGGGGGGTGGCAGGGCCTCCCCCGAGATGAGCTCCAGCAGCCGAAGTAGGTGGGTGCCATCAGCCAGCTCCGTGTACAGGTTCTGGAGCTTGATGCCCACCTGGGAGGGGTGGGGAAAGGGCACAGGGTCAGCCCCCCTCTCCTGTCTGGCCTATCCCAGCACCGGGGAGGGGCAGGCCAGAGCAGCTTCCTTAAGGAAGGAGCACGGCCCTCAGCGGGGCTTTAGGGTCAACAGAAGCAGCTTCAGCTGGGCTCTGGGGTCTGCGAAAAGTCTCAGCCAGATGACCTCACAGCTGGCCCCCAGAGTCCACTGGCCAGGGAGTGAGGGGGACAGTAGAGGCAGGCTGCGGGGCATGCCCCACTACACTCACCCGGCCATGCTGGAAGACGTTGTTGATCCAGTTGGTGAAAGTCTTCTCCTGCATCCTCATGTGCTGTACCTGCAGCTTGCGAATGTGGCTCGTCTCGTATGCAGAGTCCATGGTGGGACAGGACTCGGGGAGCTGCCCTGGGGCTCTGGGGCTGGCCTCCTGCTGCAGGTGCCCTGTGGCCCAAGGAGCTGCTGGGGACCGTGGGACCGACCAGCCAGCAGGCCTGCAGCCCTTTAGGGATGAGGGGCCACTGGGTATTTCTCTAAGCTGGAGATGTTGAGGGGCATGGAGATTGGGGAAGGAGTGTGAATGGTCCCCACATTTGGAAGGGGCGCTTGTGGCTTAGGGCCTAGCCAGGTAAGGTTCTGGGGCTCCCGGCTGGTGCCCTACACTTAAATGCCTCTGAGCCCTTTGCCCCACCCCACTTTCCAGATTCCTCGGACCACGGGCGACTAGCTGCTGCTTCTCAGGATGAAAAGGGCAGGTGGGAGGAAAACAGGACTCACCTTGGCGATGTCTGTGCCGGGAAGGAGACCCTACTGGACGGATGGCAATGGCAGATAGTAGGGGCTGCGTGGGGAGGGAGAGAACCACAGGAGAGGCCAAGGCTGGAGCCGGGGCCACACCATGGCCCTCCTCTTGAGCCACGGGGCAGGGGTGACGGCACACAGCGGGCATTGTCCTCCCACCTGCCAAAGGGCGTGGTCCAGACAGGGAGGGGGTGGCTCAGGAATGTTCTAGCCTATGGCCCCAGGATCTCCTCCTTCATCCTCCCCCCACCTCCGATGCTCCCAATGTCAGGTGGGGGTCCTGGCTATCAAGGCACAGAGGCCCGTGGGAGCTCCCCGAGCTGGCTCTGGGTGGGAGTGCCATGGGGGTGCTGCAGTCCAGGTACTCACAGGGCAGAGCCCCTGGTCAGAAGCTTCTGCCCCCACTTCCCAGTCTGGGCTGCCCTTTGGCACCACGGCAGGGCCTCTTTGTGAGCACCCACAGGGGTGGAAATGGGAGGGGGCATGCCAGCCCTCTCATCCTGTCCAGGGGAATGCCACCATAGAGGGAGGGGAGTCCTTGGACCCCAGGCTCAGCTTTCCAGGCCCTGACTTGGCCCAGGGCTGAATGGTGGGTGCTCCCTCATGCCCAGGGGCCACTTTCTGAAGGGGGCTTTCCCTGGGAGAGGGTAACTAGGAGCTGCAAAGGCCGTGGGAATAGCAGAGTCTCCTCCAAAGCCAGGGACACAGTGTTCACTTCGGGGGGCTTCATTGTGAGGCCCCCAGCACCCATGCTTCCACAGAGCTGTCTGGGTCTCAGGGCTCAGGGCAGGAGCTGTGGAGGGAGCCCGCAGGCAACTCTCTCTCCCTCCCTGAGCAATCTTGAACTGCATGCCAGAGAGAGTTCTAATTCGGGTGGCTTCACAAAATGTTCTGGCTAACCTCGGGGTCATAGTCACTGGTCCGGGGTGGGTGTCTATGGTTTCATCCAGCAGCCCCAGAGACTCTGAGAGGAGATGCGGCACTTCTCGGGCAGGTGTCCCTGGCAGCCAAGGCTGGTGAGAGAGGAGCGTGGCCACAGCCTGCCCTCCAGAGCTGCGCAGGACAAAGCACTCTGGAACCCTGGGCCTGTGGCTGGGAGTGAGGGGCATGGTGCTCTCGGGCTGGGGGCAGCTCCCCTGCATCTGAGAGGAGCTTCATCCCCTGTTGCCCTCTCCCTGTGAGGTCCCTCCCGCCACTGGCTGGCTTCCCGGTGTTGGCGTGAGCCCGGGCTTCTTCCTCGCTCACAGCCCCAGATGGAGCCAGTCCTCAGGGGCAGCTGCTCCGTGCTCCCCAGAACCCCATGGTCTACCGTCCCACCCTGTCTACTTGCACTGCCCCCGCACGGCCCCATCACCGTTCCCTGACTTGACATCTTGCCTGCACATCAGTCTAGGCACAGCCCCCCAGTTTACCCCCCAGAGCACAGCTCTGCTCATGCCTATGAAGACGCCCCATTGCCTCAAAGGGACCAGAGCTTTTCTGCCCGCATCGGGGCTTCAGCTGTTCTTTCAGCTTAGAATGTCCCTTCTGTTCCTCATTGTCCACATTTTCCTATCCTATCAGCCCCAGTTAAAAACCCTGCTCCTTCTAGCAGGTTCCCTGCCACCTAGCCCCTCTCTCTCAGCTTGTT
The DNA here is from genome assembly GCF_029215605.1 of Mirounga angustirostris. NCBI lineage: Eukaryota > Metazoa > Chordata > Mammalia > Carnivora > Phocidae > Mirounga > Mirounga angustirostris. The sequence goes on along the minus strand of NW_026991717.1, from coordinate 61,538,038 downwards.
TCTCCTCCTATTAAGAGCCTTGGCCCAGGGCATCTTGTATGATGTGACCACCAATGGACAGGCTGGAGCTGCATGATGCTTTGCACACAGACCTCAGCAGAGGTTGTTGTATTAGGTTGTTGAGTGGGGCTGGGGAACTGTTTTTTTTTTTCTGTTTTTTTTATTTATTCATTAAAAGAAAGATTTTTTTAAATTTTTTTCTTATGTTAATCCCCATACATTACATCATTAGTTTTAGATGTAGTGTTCCATGATTCATTGTTTGTGCATAACACCCAGTGCTCCATGCAGAATGTGCCCTCCTCAATACCCACCACCAGGCTAACCCATCCTCCCACCCACCCCCCTCCCCTCTAGAACCCTCAGTTTGTTTTTCAGAGTCCATTGTCTCTCATGGTTCGTCTACCCCTCCGATTTCCCCCGCTTCATTCTTCCCCTCCTGCTACCTTCTTCTTCTTCTTTTTTTTTCTTAACATATATTGCATTATTTGTTTCAGAGGTACAGATCTGAGATTCAACAGTCTTACACAATTCAGAGCGCTCACCATAGCACATATAAAAGAAAGATTTTATTTCTTCATTTGAGACACAGATACAGAGAAAGAGTGAGAGCATGAGCAGGGGAGCAGAGGGAGAGGGAGAAGCAGGCTCCCCACTGAGCCAGGACCCCGATGTGGGGCTTGATCCCAGGACCCTGAGATCATGACCTGAGCCGAAGGCAGCTGCTTAACCATCTGAGCCTGCTTTTCTTTCTCCTTAGCTCTCCTTAGCAGATGCAGCTAAAGCCATTGCACACGCAGCAAGGCCTGGCTCCTCTTGCTGCCACTGATTGCAGCCCCTGCTGAAAGGAGAATCCCTTGTTAGTTAGTACCTAGTTTTGGATTATTTATGTGGTGAGTAACTAAGATCTCAAGTCAAACAGATTTAAACAACATAAAAGGAAGGTATTGGCCCAGAGGACTGAAATGTTTGGCAGGAGGAGGACTTTAGGTGAGGTTTGATCCAGCAGTTTCAAACGATGGCACCATAGGCCTGGACTCCCTCTGCCTTTCTCGATGCTTCCTTCACCTTCATGCTCCAGAGGGTGGTTGCTGCCAGCCTAACCTCACTCCTCTGCCCCCAGTAGCTCTGGACACTCCTCTCAATACCATTCATATTGTACCAATGGGCTCACTGCTCTACACTGCATGGTTCAGAGAAGAGAGGACATTTCTCTCAAGAGTTGGAAGAAAAGTCTGAGGGGCTTGGCTCTCATAGGCTTGAACTGAGCCACATGTCCATTCCTGAATCAATTTTTGTGACCAGGGGGATGAAATACTCTCATTGGCTGAAGCCAATCATGACCCACCCCGGAGAGGTGTCTATCCCACCCAAACCTTGTGGCTCAGACGGAGGGTGGGGAAGTAGGGAGTGCTCTGCAAAGGAAATTTCGGGTCTGGATCACCACAAGGGTAGATGGGTGACAGTGGGAAAAACCCAGACGTCTGCTATAGGGCTGTGTGACAAGAGGCAGGAGCAATGCCAGCCGGCCAGGGGGCGCCCACCCTAGCACTCCTGCACCTTCAGGCACAGGGGCTTGCCTCCGAGCTGGACAGGATGAGGCAGCAGGCACCCAACTCCTTTGAGGGTGCTCAGCGATGCCCTTCCCAGTGTCTGAAGGGCCTCCTTCCATGGTTCCGTCCTGGTCTCCAGTCATCCTCAGCTGGGGCCTGCTCTCAGACCTGGCCTCTGCCCCCAGCTGATGGAGCTGCTTTCCAGCTCAAGAAGCCCCACTTTGGGAGTCTCCCAGCCTAGAGGACATAGGGAGAGTTGGGGGTCACAGGGGTGGCGTACAGAGGGGCACACCCTCCCCCCTAACTCCTCTGCCTCATTTCCGTTGGATCCCTGCTTTACTCTTTTTTTTTTTTTTTTTTTTTTTAAGATTTTATTTGACAGAGACAGCGGCGAGAGGGGGAACACAAGCAGGGGGAGTGGCAGGCTCCCCACCGAGCAAGGACCCTGAGATCATGACCTGAGCTGAAGGCAGACGTTTAATGACTGAGCCACCCAGGTGCCCCCCTGCTTTACTCCTGAGACAACTGGGTCACTGGAAAACCAGAACCAATGTTGGAAAGGTAGTAAATTTTTCAGAAGTTTATTGATCAATAGATTGTTTCGTTTGTTTGACACTTCTAAACAAGATTACAAAAAAATAGAAGCATTGTGTATTAACTGCATTGGCTAATGGACATGTAACTTGATACACTCTTAACTTAGGCCCATGTTTACCTGATTAAACTCAGTGGTTATCTGTCATAAGAGCGTTATTTCTCTGCTACATTCTGCGGAGGAAATAAACAGCGCCTCTGTTAACCGCTTTCCTGATCTTCAAGGCAATTTGCCTGGGGTACTGCTCTGGGCGTAATGAAAGAGTGTAATGGTGCAAAGTGGGGAGGTCCCAGTGGTGGCTGTCAGGCCGTGACTGGTGGCTAAGCCCCCCGCTGGGCAGTGGGCTGCAGCCTAAGACATTCGCTGTGTGGTAGACAGGCGCTTCTCGGGAGGCCCAGCAGAAGCATGGCAAAGGGCTTGGTCAGGGGTGGTGGGGCCAGGGCTCTGCGGAGGCTTCCCCTGTGGGCTGGTAATCAGGGTGCGGGTTGAGGGCAGGGCAGGAGGCATTGGCTTCTCCGCACATGCTCTTTGACCCGCCTGGACACTCAGTCCCATGATACAGAATTTAATGCCTCAAAGGCCCACTGTCCTGCAGGAGGAACCACAACTCCAAATCGAAAGACGCTATAGCTCCATAATGACAAGTGCTCTGAGGAGAACCCAGTCCAGCCCTGGAAAGATGAGAGTCAGCTAGATGAATGGCCCTCCCCATCGCAGGGGGACCCGTGGGCCATGCCAGTGTGCAGTAAGGAAGGACTCCATGTACAAAGCTGGGCTGGAGCACGAGGCTGGAGCAGGATGGACATCTGCATGTCGCCACGAAACCGGAGGGTTGTGAGAGGTCTTGGTGCAACGTTTCTTTACAGATTGGTTCAGGAGGGCCTCACTGGCAGGCTTCCAGCTTGCAAGCTGACTTTGGGAGGGGGAGGCCGAAATTGACATCCCCCCTAAACTCAAGGCTGCGGAGGTTTGTTACCTGGTACCAGGGGCTGTGTGGAAAATGGAGTCAACATTCTTAGATCTTCTTCCGTGGAGTTGTGGAGAGCATGGAGAGTCTCAGTGCTAGAGTTTACCTACCTCCACCCTCCTGCCCTGCTGCGGACGCTCTGCCGAGGGAGTACTTTGAAAACTGGGGTGATGTGGGGAAGGCAATGCGGTCGGGCAGTGTGAACAGAATTCTAGAGGGCTCTGCTCTCCCCCAGCCCTGCTGCACGGGGAGGCAGGATAAGGGGTGTTTTGGACACAGACTCAAGGAACTTTGTGCAGGTCCTGGGAACATACAGGTCCCTCATCCTTGGCAGCCATCCCTGAGGTTTTCCAGGGCTTTTCTTTCCAATCAACTTTTTCACAACGAATGACTTCATGTTGTAAGAAAAGATGTTAAGAAAAATGGGCATGTGATTTCCTTTTTTTTTTTTTTCTTTCTCAGCAGGGAAAGGATGCAGCTGCCAGATGTTCTCCCACCTGACGGCATGGGGGTGGCGATCACAGTGCCACGAGAAGTTTCCTTCCGTGTAGAAAGCAGAAACCTCAGTCTGCTAAAAGCTTTCCTCTATGTCTCTGCATAGACAAAACTGGGCCATATCTGCATATATACCCATTGACAAGTATCAAGAATACACATTCACGTGGTGTATGTGTGTGTATATATATATATCTTTATGACGATTGGGAAGAACTAAAGGAACAGGATAATTCTGAATGGAAAATCAGCTAACCCTGGCATCGCTAAACCTTTGGACCAATGAATTCTCTCTTCTTCGCTCTGCTTTGCCCTTTGGAGGACCCCCTTGTGGGTACACACTTGGGCAGTCCTCATGCGTTCACCAAACCACCTGCTTATATTACAGTACTGACATAAACCTTTCTTTGCTACCTATTTGATTAATTTCAAAGTGCTTATTAAGATTAAAAATCCTATTATGAATTTACTTCTCTTAAAGTGATAGTATTTAAAAAGTAAACTAGGGAGTGTGAGGGGTGGCATCTGGATAAAAGCTTCCCCAAAATAAAAATGTGAAGTCTGCATTTCTGACCCTGATGTCACAGGCAATATCATAAAAAGAAAAAACAGTGGTTTTTGGAAGGCTCGGGCGGGACTGTTCTGATTTCCTTCACTTCGGTGCCATGTGGCCATCACCATTTTGTGCCTCTCTTTTGTATTGCATAAATAACAATGGAGTAGCCCACAGAGGAGGGAAGGTGGCAGTGAGCATTACCTGCTTCCGCCTCCGCCTGACGGGCACCTGAGCGAGTGGACCAGAGAGCTTTATCCGGAGACTTAGAGAACACTCAGGAACCAAATCCCGCCTTGTGATGGGCATGCACACTATGAGCCTCACAGCCTTTTGAAGAAAAGGTTTCATATGAAAGATTCTGTCTTGTTTCTGTATAAAGGCTTTTCTTGTAAGAAAAACTGGACATAATAAAAATGCCCATTTTTTTAAAAATAAAAAGTGTCTAAAGCTAGAGAATGACCTTTACTACCTGACAACCTGAGGCGGGCTGACCTTGCATTCCCCTTGGGTCCCTAGGCCCCCCACACTGCAGGCACCAAGACATGGGTTTAAATTTAAATCCTGTCATTGACCAAGGAGCCTTGGGGACATGTCACCACACTGACGACTGCAGAGAACCACCTCTTTCCTTTACTGTAGTTTCATTATGATAAATAGACTTTGCTACAAATTATTGGACAGACCAGTAAGAAAAGCCAACCTTCAGACTTCAACATGACTTGAATACTAGAAATCTTGCCAGGGGCTAATAAAGGTTCTGAGTTTCAAATTCCCAACCAAATGCAACTTTGCTGGGAAGGTCTGGGGTGGGGGGAGCTCTGGGTGGGTTAGTCAGGGGGGGTGCTGGGTATCACAGATGCTCTCTGCTGGCCTGGCTGCCTGTCCTGCTCGAGCCTGCAGGAGGGATGGGGGCAAACACAGGCACAAACCCGGGGGAAGCAGTCTTCTCTTTGGTAGATGGCCTGGAGAGAACAGAAACCTTCTGTGCTCTGTTATGTTCCACTCTCAACACAGCAGGAAACGAAATAAATAAGATCAACTTTGCTCCCTCCTGGTACCCTCTAAGGGACAGACAGGAGCCAAGGCAGGTGCATGATGATGTGTGGCCCAGCGCAGCTCAGGCTCGCCAGCTCCGGAAGAGCCCCCGGCTCACTCCCTGTGGTTGTGGGATTCTATCCAGAAATGTCTATGTCTCTCCAGGCTTCCCAGTACTCTCTGGTCAATTTCTCTTTCTTCTCAACCCTTCAATCTCCTTATCCCCGCCCCTCCCCCCCCGCCTCCCAATATTTTAATAGAAACTCAGGGAATTTTAGAGGTAAAAGAACCTCATCTAGTGACCTGTGTCTGCCCGCCTCATTCCACAGGTGGGGAAACTGAGGCACAGAGAGGGCAGTGCCGTGGCCAGGGTCAGTCAGTCAGTGGCAGCACGGGCCTCAGGCCCGGGCCTCCCCCCTCCCCCCATCCCTACCGCCGGCTGCCTGCCCTGAGAGCAGCCCACCCCTCAGTCGGCCTTTGGCAAGGACTTCCTGTGGGAGGGGGGCACGAGGTGGGGGGGCAGGCTGTTGGGCAGCTCGTAGCCGTCGAGCTTGATCTTGATGAAGTGCTTGGCCAGCGCGAACTCCTCCTCATCCAGCATGCCGTCACAGTCACAGTCAGCCAGCTTCCAGATCTTGCCCAGGACGCTGTTGGGCAGCTTGGATGTCACCATCTCCTTCTTGGCGTTGACACCTGATATCTTGCCGTTGACAGGCGACAGGGTGTAGAAGAGCTCATCGTAGATGGGCTTGTCTTTGGCCACGATCCACTCCTCCTCGTCGGCACCCTCCTTGGCGCCTTCCCCGTAGCCCTGGTTGAAGGGGCCCTCAGTGGTGCCGTCGAAGGCCCCGCCCTGCACGAGCTGCGTGGGCATGCTTATCTCCTCCTGGCTGATGAGGTTCATCAGGGACGAGATCTTGCTGCTCAGCATATTGTCCACTGCCTCGATCAGCTTGGGTTTCAGCGAGTGGAATTTGGTGAAGTCATAGTTCTCCAGCTGTTCCTGCAAGAGGAGAAACCACAGACTTGGTCACAGGCCCTTGCTTAGGAAGCAGACAGGGAGAGGGCGAGCTGTAGGCAGAATTTTCCTTTAAGCAGACATCCCATCCCTGGGCTGCTCCAGAGCTCTCTCTCTTTGGTGGGGTCCCCACACCCGAATTCACCAGATCCAGGAGCGGCTTTTGGAACAAGAAACAAGATGCATAGAACACAACTTTTTTTTACAGTAGCTAATCTTTGGTGGGCAGCCACGTGAGGGATTGCTGTCCCCTAGAGCTTCTGGACACCCTTCCTTCAAGCTTGCCTTTGTGTGTGTGTGTGTGTGTGTGTGTGCTCTAGAGATTAAACATTTTACCTTCTAAGGTGATCTTATGACATACTTCTGTTGGTCTTTACAACAATGCTGGGAGTAAGGAAGGGCAGGGGTGAATAACCCTGTTTGATGGACAGCACATGGGGTGTTCTGACAGAGCCAAAACGAGAGCACCTGGCTCCTGCCTCTTGACTAATGCTCTTTTGTGCTGTAACATGAAGCTGCGTCACAGGGTCTTTTTAGGTAAAACAATTATTTAAGGATGTTGTTTTGGGATGTTAAAAAAATGTTGTTTAAGGTACAAATAAGTAAAAGTTGGAACTGGTAAGTGGGAAAAGAGTAGGAATGGGGAGGGTGAGTAGAAATCCAGCCAGTGGGGCTGAGTATCACTAGCCCGGGCAGGGCAGGTCTCAGCTCCACCTGCCAGGAGAACTGGCCCATTAGCAGACAGAGTGTCAGGAACATGGCAGGAACTGGGGAGGGCCCTGGGACACAGCAGTTGCCCGACTGGGATGGGAGCCAACTGTAGATGCCACATAGGCTCTGTGGATGGCCCTGTAGAAGCAGTCCTTCCTACCTTGATTCTCCTTGGTTACTCATCCATCCATCCATCCATCCATCCTTGCATCCATCCTTCATCCATTGACCCATCCAACAGTTATTGCCAGGCTCTGTTTAGAGCCTGGGGATAATATAACCACAAAGAGCCACAGTCTCTGCCCTTAGGGAGCTTATGTTCTAAAAGAGGGAAAACATTCTAGTATTTTTAGTTCCTGTCTACTTTCAAAAAGGGTTTGACTTAGCTTACAGTGGAAAAATGATAACATGAAATAGAAGAAAGTCATTAGAAAGGGAAAAGCTAAGTAATTGAGAGGGAGAGCAAGGGGACCATTACATCAGACTTCTAAGGTGAGAAAAGCTACTGCCCCTCAGACGCCCTGGCTGGGGCGCAGGGGCAGGGGGGCACCCTCTCACTGCCTGAGGGAAGAAACCACCTGTTTGTTGCAAGAGACAAACTTTTTCTGAATTATGAGAGGTACCTGGGGCCTTTTATGATCTTCGAAAAATGTCTTCAACAGCAGTTTTGCCAAATAAATGCAGAAAATTCCAGATATGGAAGTTTTTATATGGGCTTTATGCGAAATATTTCTGTTAGGAAAATTCTAGAAGGCCAGTGAGGAGCCATCCAGGTGTGCAATTTTCTGGCGATGAGGTAGGGAGACCCCTGAGTAAAAGAGTTTTCACTCAGACCTGACTGTTCTGGGCAGAAGTAATGTGATGGGCAATTAGGGGGGAAAAAAGCAAAATTTTGTGCAATCATAAATATCACATCTTTATTGTAAAAATTTGGGAAAAAACTGATAGACAAAATAAAAAATTTCAACCACTTATAATTCCATCACCCAGGAATACCTTCTGCTAACTTTCTTTGGGCACATATTTCCAGCCATTTTTATAAATGCGTGCAAGCATGCGCACACACACACACACACTCTTTAACTGAAATAAGACCATACTGTTTGACAACTTCCATTTTTAAGAAAAGAATGTATCACATCTTTCCCTGATGATAATTTTCATACAACCTTATTCATAAGAGCTGTATAATATCGAACTGTATAGCTGCGCTGTTCTTCGTTTACCCTATCCCGTGTGGTTGGACACGAGTCAGAATTGTGGTCTCTAGAGGGTACCAGCAGGGCAGACATTCTGTGCTGTTACTTGGAAGGGGGGCCCTGAGCTTCAGGTGGAGGGACAGAGCTAAAAGCTAAACAGCTTGATGGACGTGTAGGGGGCACGTCCACACTCTTCTCAGTAGCAAACTCTGAGGCCCTCGAACCACGCAGGGCCGGGCTGGGCTGACACCCGGTGGGCAGCCGGCGCTCCGCTGAGAGCCACACGGTGGTGCGGGCCCGGTTTCTAAACCCATTCCGGTTTGTGTGTCGTCTATCCTCACTGACAGACCACGGCCACCTGCATGCCACTCCAATACCAGCACTCAGCGTTGCCGACTGCCGCTCGCTCAGTCAGCCGGGGGAACGGAGAAGGCGAAGCCCAGGAGGAGGAGGAGAGCAGGCAGCCTACACAAAAATCCGAGTGCTGCTGCGGTAAACAAGTCTGGATTCCCCTGGGTGCACAGACACCTACCCTCCTTCCCCATGAATGAGCCTGAGCTCTGAGCATACACAAAGTCCCTGTGTCTGGCCAAGCAGACGAACGAGGGCGGAGTCCGCCTGAACCTTCCAGCTGCCTGCGGGGTCCATGGTTCCGATGGCAATCTGCTGGAAGGGGAAATGGCCACATGTCTGCAGGGGTGGACAGGAAGTAACAGTGGCAGCCACCCCTTGCCTGGAGGGCACAGAGGAAACAAGCCCTCTACTCTCATCCCAAGGCCTGACCAGGGAGTATGGGTGCAAGTGAAACCGTGCCATCCCTGCCCTCCACCGGGTTCGCTCCCAAAGGACATCTTTGTATTGGGATGAATACACACGGGGGAATTTACAGATTTACCCGTCAGCAGTTATATCCATCAAAGCCAGCAAGCCCGGGATCCTGGAACTTCTCCCTCCCAAGGCACAAAAGTCAGTTCCCAGCCCAGCTCCCTGGCCTCTCTCTTGCCCGCTCACTGCCTGCGTTCACCAGAAGCCGTGTTCCAGTTTACAGTCGGGCTGAGCAGGTGGTGAAGGCTCTGCTGCCCTCTGCCATGGGAACGCTGCCCCCTCGTCAGCTGAGGGGGGCGGGCTCTCCGAGGAGGGAAACTGAGTCCTCGATCCAAGGGGCCTTGCTAGTGTTCTCACTCTCCAGGCTGGACCCTTCCGTGTGGTAAGTCGGATTCCCTCCCGAAAGGGGGCAGGGCAGACCCAGGCTGCTTCTGCAGCAGGTCACGGGCCTTCAGGCCCGCCCTGTTCCTTGGGGAGTCCCTGAAGGGACTGGGGTGGTGTGATCAGGGCCTGGCCAGCTTCCCAAGGAGGAATCCTCTTCCAGCTTCCAGGGACTTGCTCTGAAAACTGCTGGGCTCTCTATAAGTCGTGTGGGTGTCAGGGCGAGGTCACGGTCCAAGAACTGCACTATCCTCCAGCCTGCTCGATATAAACACGCACTAACTTGCCAAGGAGCTCATCTAACTGTTCACTGGGCGCCTGCTACCCCCCTGGGGATATGGCGGTGCCAGGACATGGGTCACTGGCCTCCAGAGCCTCATGAGGTAGAGAGCCACTGAATAAATAAATGAATGACACTGAAGCACCACAGCACTAGGGCTGTAACCAAGAGCACAAGTCCTAACATCAGGCTTGGCTGCCGAAACTTCACTGCCAGCCATAGTCACAGTGGCTAATACTGTAATCCAGAACATACACTCCGTAGGGGCAGGGATGTGTGCTGTTTGTTCACGGATGTATCCCAGGGACCTAGAACAGTGCCTGGCATGGTACACTTAATTAATATTTCTTGGTGAGTGAGTAAATGAACACGGGCAGATGAGGGTACCCGTCGGGTGGCGCTCCTCACTGCAAGGGCTGGGGGCACTCAGTTGTCTACTGACGGTGCTAAGGCCTCTCCCGAGATGCTAAAACAGGGGCCCATGGCTTCCTGGTCTTCTTCCCCAGGGACCGCCCCCCTGCTCCAGCTCAGAGAGGCCTGGGCTTCCTCTGACGTGGCTGAGCCGAGGCTAACACGGCCGTGAGAAGCTCTGGTCGCCGCGTGCTACCTGTGTTATGGGAGGTCACCTGGGGACAGGTGTGCAGGTCCTGTAAAGGAGGCTTATAGCTGCTTCCTGCTGGGCTCAGGGTGCCTCAGGTCTTGGGAGTGGCACCTTCTTGTGGGTGGGGCACTGTGGTAGCTCATGAGGCTAATGAGCCACAGAAGCCCCATCAGGCCATAGGGTGCACTGTGTATTTATTCTTAGCTTTCATTGCAGCCAAGAAACCAATTTCCCTTAAAAAATATCTGAAGGATGCAAGGAGACAGCTGTCCCTCAGTTTGCTCGTGGGGTGCAGGGCATAGCCCAAGGGCGTGAAGGCGGGTCTGCCCAGGAAGACCGCTCCGGAGGCCCAGTAGCCCTCCAATTAGCCATCTTGTGATCAGAACCATCCCCCGCCCCCCAATTCATCCTCTGAGTACCGGACTACCTATTTCATTTCTGGAAGAAAAAAGGTGTTCTGGACTTATTTTGAAGCCAGCTAAGTCGTATCTGACCCCAGGATATATTCCGTGCTCTTATCACCTTGAACCCTGCCACCTCAACAGTAAGTAGGACCCACTCCTATGTTAGTGTGTCCTTTATAGAAAGTTTACATTACAAAACTCCTCAAGGCCGAAGCGTCCCCTCCTGCTGCCTGTTGATCCTTGCCTCCACTGCTCCATCTCTCCTCCTCCGACGCCCTCCTGAGGCAGCCAGGCAGCTCGCCGGCCCACCTTCCAGCTGCATATCTTTGACCTCTCTTCTTCTAGCCCCGTCCTCCTCTGTGGCTCAGGGCAGAAGATGGCACCTGGAGGTCTCCAGGGTGTGGCCAGAATTGCAGGATGCTCTGTCTGGCCTAGGTAGTACTCTTTGAAAGTTTGAGCTACAAGTTGAAAACCAGGGGACTTTACATACAAATCTAGATTTGCAGCTTCTTTTGAACCATCCAGGCCTGTGTTCCCACCGGGCAGGTCCGGCCTTTTCCACACAGTGAAGCGGGGCACAGATTCCCCAACCGGCCCCCACAAGTTCTCACTGTACTCGCACACTTGTTTTCCTCCTGGGAGAGTCCCGTTTCCCAGAACCCACATCTCCATCAAATGTGGGAAGACAAGAGAGAATCAAAGAGGGCGATGTGGTTTTTCTTTGCCTGGCCTGCCTCACTAGCTATGGGCATCTGAGTTTGTGTGGCCCGCTTTCCAGGAGGACGGTGGCCTCTAGGGCAGATGGGTCCTTGCTCTGGACAAAAAAGTGGTCAGCCTGGCTCTGTGAGGAGCCAGGTGGGGTGGCCTCGTTTGGGAAGACATGGTTAGCATTGATGTGCTTTACTAACGCCACGGCAGGGTGGTAGATATAGACACACCGGACAGGCCAGGGTGGCTGAACGCAGCACCCATTTGGGCTCATCTGGGGCTGCTCAGACACAACTCAGGGAGACCCTAAAATCGGGCCCAAAGTTGCCCAATGCCAACCCGTAGGCAAAACCTTTAGTGAGCACAGCTTGCTGCACCTGTGAAGTCCAGCCACGCCCGGAGAGCCCTCTGGGCTCTGAGCAGGGCCCTGAGCCTACAACAGCAATGCTGCTTGAGTGCGTACTCTCACAGTGCCTGGCGGTCCAGGCTTGAGGGTGCCGCCCGAGGTGACCTCCATGGTCACTGCCAGCTCTTCTTCCCTTAGGGTTCTGGGATTCCAAAAAACAGGGGTCACTTAATGCCAGAACAACTTTGAACACAGCCTAAGAGGCCTGCTCATCTGATTTTTTCACATGACCTAAATTTACTTCTTTTTTGTTACAAATGTAATTTTTTATTTAAAATCAATTTAGGTAACCTAGTATATTATTAGTTTCAGGGGTAGAATTTAGTGATTCATTGGTTGCATACAACACCCAGTGCTCATTACATCACGTGCCCTCCTTAATGCCCATCACCCAGTTACCCCATCCCCCCACCTCCCTCCCCTCCAACAACCCTCAGTTTGTTTCCTAGGGTTAAGAGTCTCTTATGGGGACACCTGGGTGGCTTTGTCGGTTAAGCATCTGCCTTCAGCTCAGGTCATGATCCTGGAGTCCTGGGATCGAGTCCCATATCTGGCTTCCTGCCTCCCGCTCCCTCTGCCTGCAGCGCCCCCTGCTTGTGCTCTCTCTGACAAATAAATAAATAAATAAAATCTTAAAAAAAAAAGAGTCTCTTATGGTTTGCCTCCCCTCTCTGTTTCTACTTTTCCTTCCCTTCCTCTATGTTCATCTGTTTTGTTTCTTAAATTCCACATATGAGTGATATTATATGGTATTTGTCTTTCTCTGACTTATTTCACTTAGCATAATACACTCTAGCTCCATCCACATCATTGCAAATGGCAAGACTTCATTCTTTTTGATGGCTAATATTTCACTGTATAAATTTACTTCTTGAAATGTGTCCCTTTTTGGTTAAATGTTTTGGGGAGGCAGACAATCTCTGCTTTATTCACAGAAGCCTATTATCATGGATCACCATTAGGAAGATGCATTCATTGCGTTCTCTATCCTTTTTTTTAAGAGGGGTGGGGGGAGAGGGCAAGACAGAATCTTAAGCAGCCTCCACACACAGCACGCAGTCTGACTGGGACTTGATCTCATGACCCTGAGATCATGACCTGAGCCGAAATCAGTTGTTGGATGCTTAAGTGACTGAGTCACCCAGGTGACCCGCATTCTCTATCCTAAACCATGAAACCCTCATGAGTACCCAGCAACCAGCCAGACAAGGTGGCATTGCCTCTCCATTACCTGCCCATGATGCTACAATGGGCTCTCAGTACCTGCATTGTCTTGACTTCTGGGAAGTCTCCGGCAGAAATCTGGTATTCTCGCTGCAGCTGAAGGTAGATCTCTGGCAATCTGCTGATAAGCTCTCTCTTCTTGTTTTCCTTTCCGAACACAGTGGGCATCTCCTTCTTCAGGTGGCTGATAATGTAGGCATGTACCTGAAGGGGAATATGTCAGTAAGGACATGCTATTTAGAACTGCACCAGAAAGATAAACAGGAAGGCGTCTTAAATGTATCATAACACATAACAGGTGCCCGTGCAGGGCCATGGCCCTCCGGACAGAAGAGTGAGGATCAGGGGGCTGGGGGCTACATTACAAAACTGTTCTGGGCGTCTAGAATGTGAAGTACATGAAGGACCCCAAGATGGCGCTGTCTACAGGTGCCTGGAAAGAGGGTCCCCCCCCCGCCCCCCACCGCCCCACCGCCAAGTCCGAGCTCCAGAGAGAGCTGGCCTGGGTGTCGGGTTTAAGAGCTGGAGCAGAGATGGTGGCCAGAACCACAGGAGTGGTTGAGACCACTGAGGGAAAGTGGGCAGAGAAAGCCCCACCCAGAAGGATCAGGAAGGGGAGTGGGCTGTGACAGATAAAGGCTGTGGGAGAGAAGGGCCAGGAAGAGGTGACACCTGAGTTGGGCCCCGAAGACTGGGAGGATGTGAGGGAGGGCTGTGGCCATCCAGGAGAGTGGAGAGCGCAGACGGTGGTGTGGAAGTAACACGCTGTGGGCCCTATTTGGGGCAGGGCCGTGTATGTGGCTGTGGCACATCTCAGAAAGTGGGGAAGGCAGACTGCTGTGGGGGCCAGGAGCCGATGGAGGATTAGAATGAGCCTCCACTAACCTCCTGTGGTGTGATGAAGGTTCTGGGAGACCAGGGGCCAGCACAGTGCCGTGAGCTCCCTGCTTTGGAAGCGGGCCGGTGGTGCGTGGCTGGGGATGGGGTGGGGCGACTGACTTGGGCAAGGTCTCTGGCGCTGAGTTGTGCCGAGTCTGCGCAGGGAGCAAGGGGGGTGGGTGGGGCCTGGGCAGAAAGACCTTAGTTCTGGAGATTAACCAGAAGACCTAAAGAAAGTTTCAGCAGGGCCGGTGCCCGGGAGCACCAGGAAACGAAACTGGAGGCTGATGCAAATGGCTGATCTGACGTAAGTGGCTAATCTGCATGGAAATCTGTGCCCAGTGAACAGGGAGATGAAAATTCCTGTAACCTCTCCGTGGAGAGTTTGAACCCCAGGATCTCTATAGATGGTACTGAGGTCCTTTCTGCACAAGACCAGCTGTGTGGGACCATGCCAGACGGCAGAAGCTCCCTCTGGGACAGGGACCCCCAGTACACGAAGGGGAAACTCCAGAAACCCTGATCAGCGAGCCGTAGCAGGCCAGGGACTGTCACCGGAGGGGTGGTGAACCCTGCTGGGTGGGCTCTGCTCGGCTGTGTCACCTCCTTCCTCAACATTTCCACTCTTCTGCTGATTTCCAACTTTAGGACGTGAAGAAATGTTTGTTACAAAAGTTCTCTTTGTATGCCAGAATGCTATAGTATCATTTAGAAGTCAAGAAAATAAAGTGGGAATGGATGAAAAACAGAACAGTGATGACAAAAAGAAAATGACTAGGTAGCTATGGAAGATCCTTTATTAAAGAAAACAGACTTCTATAATCTTGTGGAAGAATGGAAATTGAATAAAGGGGGTAAGCAGAGACATCTTCTACCTCAGCTGAGAGCCTCTGTGTATGGACACACACTGGGCACAGCCCAGAACATTCTGCTAAGATCTGAAACCTAAAATAAGTGCGTATCATAAACGCGGATGGGCTCAGACCAGACGATGCGAAAGGGAGGTGTCGAAACCTCTCTGTCACTAGTACACTTATTTACCCATTTTTCAAATTAAAACAACTTAAATCATTTATATGATTCTTTGAGAAAGGGAAACCCCAAATTTGGGAATGCTTTATTTAGAGTGTCAGACTTTAACTGCATTCCTGAGGATATAATGAATATGTGGTAAGACTAGCAATTTCCTTGCCTTGGACAGTGAATGCCTGGCTTGGTTTGGTGGGGCTGGGGAGGGTACTGTATCACACCGAAGGACTTGGAGGGGCTGCTGTACTCAATTGGGAGAACCAGCAGCCACTAGCTGTCCTTGTGTCATTTCCAGGTGCTCCTGGAACTTCTGGACTGGGCCAGTGGATCCCTCTCCCTTCCATACTCAGGCCTGTCCCGCGCTGGAGCCAGCCCCAACTGAAGCAGGAACTCCCAAGCTGCTTAGTCTCCTATCTACAAGGGTTTTTACTAAACTCCCACCCCCAGAGCCCAGGCCTGGGGCAGCTGCTGGACCCCTGCAGGGCTTCCCAAGACTCGCTCACTACCTACGAATGTGGACCTTTTGAGTTGCCAGGCCTGTGCTCAGGGAAGACTGACACCCCACACAGCCGCCGGCCACACTAGGATTGGCACTCGGTTTCTGAACACTGCCTGGTACCCAGGGGCCTGCATTACCTGGCCTGACTGCAGGTGATGTGCACCTGCCACAGCTCTCCACCATGGCCTGGCACCTGCTCCCTCATCTCAGCCCTCACGGTGTTCTTTGCTGATGACCAAGACTGCTGGATGGTGGGCTGCCCTTGGACACCAGGCCTCTGGTGCCCTGACAGAAGCTGGGCCTCAATCCCTTCCTCCTTCCACCCTGCCTGGCACTATCTGAGTCATGATCCTCAGGGGCCCTACTCATGTTTCAGGCTGCTCTCAGCCTCAACCTCCACTTCCAGAAAGTTCCACCGGCCTGTTTGGTGGGAGTCTCCTGTTGTGCTGTCTTTGCCTCGCCACCCCCTCCTGCCCTTCCATGGGCATGCTGGCAATAACCCAGGGTCAGATACGATGTATGGGCCCTGCCTTTAAGAAGCTTATTGAGTTACAAGGTAAATTATAATCCTTAGAATCATGGAACATTACATCTGTAAGGGACCCCCTATCCCTTCTAATTGCACTTCCGCTTCCAGGAAATTCACATGACTTACTCAAGGTCACACAGCCACCTTGTGTGGGTGAGGCAGAGCTGTCACGAGCATTCAACTGCCTCATTCCTGTCCTTACAGAGTTAATTGCTTTCTGTGGGGATGCATTAAAAAATCTTACTAAAGCTGTTGAAAATCTGGAACTGAAAATGAACTGTGTCCTATAGAAAATCAGTGTGGAAAACTGTGACTTGATAGGTTTTGATTGTCCCTAAGTCCCAGGGACACTGTGGGAAGGTCATTTAGAGTTTCCCTCCCCATATGAAAAAAATGCATATATTATGGCATATACCACTACGAACACCACGTAGGATGTGGGTACAGACAGCAGTCTTCTGGCAGGATGGCACCTTGTAATTTTCTAAAGACTCTTGGTAAACAGAGGGGACAGCCTGGAGGCATATTCCTGCCCTTCTGTGTCAAAGAAGTTTTTCCAGATAAACACAGGACTGAGGGTCAGACCAGGCGATGGTCCCTGGGGAAGGAGGTGGACACAATCTAAGACCTTTTGTTCTTTATAATGAAAGAAAACTAATTGAGAAGAAGGGAGATAGGAAAGACAAGAGGGAAGAGAAAGGGGAGAAGGGGGAGGCCTGATGAGACCCAGCGCTGGAAGGCCAGGGTCAGGCCCTGCCCTCACTGCCCACTTGCTGAGCAACGCCAGGTGACTCAAGTCCCCCACCTCAGCCTACTCACACACAAACTGGAAATGACAACTCTTACCTCACAGGGTTGTTAGGATGAGAATCAAAAGAGATCATGGATTTGGGTGTACTGGAAAGAGGAGTAAAAATGTTCCTTGTTATTGCCTAACGGCCAAAGACCCACAGTTGGAGGGTTAGTAATGCCAGAGAAGGCTTGTGGTTTAGTTCTTACTGAATAATGAATAAACTCTTACTGAATTATTAATCGTTACTGAAAAAATTAATAAGCTCTGTGTATTTGAATAGTAATATGATGAATCTGGATCCCAAGTGCTTCATTCACAAGTGACATTGAACCCTGGGGGCTTTTGAATATTCTTATCTTGTCCAATTCACCCTTTCTCTCGTAGAAAACTGGGAAAGCCCCAACTCATCCAATGTTGATGATTTGGGCTAGGTCAAACGCATCACAATGTCAGTTTCTCTCTGGGCTAATAACACGATGAGCAGAAAGAGATGTCCTTCCCTTTAAATGAACATGAATTTATATCTAGTTAACATACATATTCTGCTACAATCTCATTAACTGTGTCCAGTGACAAGTGTTCATACATACCCAAGGCAGAGAAGCATGTACTCAGAGTGATACTGGATGTATCCACCCTGGGCATGGAGGGCAGCCCCAGACAGCGAGTCCTGAAAGCTTCCATTGCTCATGGTCAGTAGAAGTGGAAATGCTCATGGGATTTGGATATTGGGGAGCAGTTTGGGGGGATTCAGGCTGGGGGAACATGGTTCTACACTATGCCATCTCAACTGCAAGTTAACCCAACCTGGTGAAGACCTGCGTCTTTGGAGGCCCAGCTAGAAACTTGCACCGAGCATTTAACATTAAGAGATGAGCACATTTTAAAAGTGGGTTTATGATGATATATATATATATATATATATATATATATATATATATATCAGTTAACGAAGTAGAGACCCAGAAGGTGGGGTCAGCCACTGTAGAAGGATCCTCACACCTTAGCCTGGGCCCATTTGGTGAATTTCAAAACATCTAACTTCTCCACAGAAGGAATTGGCAGTGCAGACAGACCGGAAAGCTAGGCTCTGTGCTTTGCATGTGACTGGTGGAGAACACGCTTTGAAGACAAAACTGAATGCCACAGACCTAGGGTGGATGCTGAAAATCCCTGACCTCTCCTTTTCTTTCTCATTTTTAGCTGTTCCTTCCTCAAATGTTGACTCATTTTTTGTTGAGTGAAGATTGCTAAAGGGGTGGGAACCTTTCCTACTCTTGGGCAACGTTTACAAAGGGTGGAGTCCTCACTATTTTTGTTCGTTTATTCCATTAAGTACTCTTATTTGGGGTTTGTTTGTAAGAGCCTAATTTCCTCAATTTGGCTATTTTAGTGATAGCTGAATAAAAGTAAATGACATTTTCTAAATGCTTTTTTGGGCTTTCCCAAAACTGCAAAGAATCATGAAATGAACCTTGATTAGCACCTTAGATTGTAAATCGTCTTCAAAAAAGGATGCCTACTGATATCATTAAGATGCAATCTTTGAAGTTAACCAAAAAACCCACTCTAAAGTTTTCTTGTTCCTTGAAATACAGAGAGTTGTGAAAAATACATATAAAAATGGAAAAAGCAGGGAAATCATTAAATTTCAAGAGATCTTTGGTAAGAGTGCTATTTTTCAATTATTTAAAGTGTCATTTTTATGGTACCTTGAGCTTGGTCACTGCAGACCCTGGCAGGATATTAGCAACAGGACATACATGCTTTACTTCTGGACGGGACGTGAATTCTGCCTAATTAAGGTGTTCTATAAATAGACACACTCCATACCCCAAGTCGATCTGACACCTCCTAGGTGACATCTAAAAACTTATCCTTTGCATGTCTGTCAGCTTGATAAACCTCTAAACTTTGCAGGGTTCCTGTGGATAAACAATTTCATAGAATACACAGAATGACAGATGAACGCAAAAAGCAATAGTGAAAAGCTATAGATGCTGTCCACTCTGCATTTCAGGTGAATGCTCTCCAGACCAAGGAGCCAAACTAACTAAGGTCTGAATTTATATTTTGCAACTCACAGGCTGTGAGGCGTTGGGCAAGTTGCTTCACCTCTCTGAGCTTCAGTTCCCTTGCATGAGAACAAAGATAATGCCCGACTTTGTGCACAGTTATGGACTGGATCAGATGAAATAACACATGTAATACACATCGTGGAGCTTCTGGAATGCTGCAGACCCTCAGTAAGGGTTGGCTTGCAAAAGCAACACAGGACCAAGAGAAATAAAGATCAATATGCCAAAATCAAAGAGCATTTTCATGCAATATAAATACCACAAAGAGAAAAACTTGGGTGACTCCTTGTCCATTTAAGCGACGAGTTCACAAATGGCCATAAAGTGGCAGATGGTGTGAAGCAGATGACATTGGTTAGTAGCTAAGGCCTTTGTGCTGAGTTCTGTTCCTTCTTTGCCAGAGCCTCTGTGTCCTGTCCCCCTGTGCAGGATGGTACTGCCCCCAGGAGCACCCTGGCACTGAGAAGCTCAGGCTGGAAACATCCATACTTCAAACATTTTCTTTTATGAAAAGGAACAAGCCAGATACTATTCTTAGGAAGAAAAAAAAAAAGACAAGCTTTTTTCCTAGACATAAGCTCAGCAAGTTGCCGCCCCCTGCCCCCTCCCCCGCCTCGCACCCCTACCCCATGCATCAGCACAAGGGCTTTCATTATTCTCAGTGTCAGGACAGAGCAGCATTCTGTGGCCATGCTGGTCCGTCCGTTCAGAGGGCCTAACGCTCAAGGAGGGCAGAGAAGTCCCAAGGCGCTTGGCACTCCCTGTGAACTCTCTGCTCTTTATTTACTCCTATGACCAAATACAGCTGTGCCTTGAGTCACTAGGCCTTCCACAGTGACTGGTAAAGTAGAAATGTCCATGGGCATTTATAAATCGCTCCAAGACAATCTTGAAATCTACAAAGGCTAGCACAGGATTCATCATCTTGGTTATAGAATAAGGTTAGGTATTGTGGACCCTGAAGTGGGAGTTCAGATGTATCAGCTGAAGAAGAGAAATACCACACGCCAAGGGGCTACCAAAGGGGCGAAAGCAGACTTCCTGCCACCAAGCGTTAGGCCCAGGACTAGTGCACGAGAGAAATCACTTCAGGAAAGCTGTAAGTAAGTGGATCTACAAACTGATTAGCATGACCTACGGCCTTGTAGAAAAAATGGTGGTAGCACCAGAGAGGAACGAGTCTGGACCAGGAAGAGGGGATAAAGAATGGTACCTCACAGGGGCACCGTGACTGCAGATCAGCCAGGCGAGGCAGGAGTATGTGTGAGCACGCACTGGGATGGGAGGTGAGCAGAGGGCAAAAGAGCAGATGGGTCCTATCTGTGGGGCCAGAGACAGACGGCGCCGGGCGTCTCTTTGGATACAGGAGTGATGCTGCTGGGTGAGCACACTGGCACGGAGACGGAGGCTGCTGGGCAGTGATGAGGAGCTGTGAGAAGGCCAACCGCCTGTCCAGCAGTCACCCTCAGTGAAGCCCTCCCTGCGTCCCCCAGCCAGACCCCCTCCTCAGAGCATGGTGTCCACACCCCACTCAGCACACAGCTCATCATTCTGTAATGGGGGCTTGGGGGCCTCCTCCTCCGCCGCCAGCTAGGCTCCCCAGCTCTGGCCCTGGTGCTTAGCAAATGGGGCCTGCATGAGGCAAAGTGGTGGTGGATTCCAGAAGGCTGGCCTGCTGGACCCCAAGGCCAGACCGGAAGTCACTCTCTGTGCAGCAAGAGAATAAGGGAGGAGACATGGTTTCTTTGCCACCAGAAGATGAAGGGGAAGTAAACTGCCCTCCCTTCCTGACCAGGGTGCCAGTGGATTTGGCAAGGCAGGCCTGTGGACTGGTTTTAGCTGATGTAACAAGGCGCGGGGCTAGGCTGAGAGCAGGAGTGCTGTCTTTTCGTCCTAGTTATGTTACTCGTGGATTAGGTGACCCTGGAGAGATGGCTTATTCTACCTCGTCCTTCCAGAATTAGGGAGTGGATAGATCTCTGGCTTCCAAATGTGGCTGATTATCAGAATCACCTGGGGAGCTTTACACACACACACACACACACACTCACTCACTCACATACACACACGCAGACATGCATACACACAAATCAGAAGCTCCTGGGCAGGGCCCAGGAATTTACATTGGTTCAAGCTCCTGGGTGCATCTGATGATCCCTGACACCAGACAAACTCTGGAGGCACTTCCAGCATTAGAGGAATATAGGATTTTATGAAAGGTGCACACAGCCTTTAAAGAACCATTTTTTTCCCTACACTTTTTCTTAGAGGAGTCATGCGCTTTTCTCTCTTCAGAGATGTGACAGAATCAAAGACAGTGCTTGAGGATGGCGAGCAGATGAACACTCACCCCGTCGGGTACACACCCCTGGGGCTGCCGAAAGGCTCGGCTGTGCGGTGGGGAAGCCCAGAGCCACAGTGGGCATGCTGTGGACACCCACGCAGCGTGGGGTGCGTCACAGCCTCCAGAGCAGCAACTCAGTGCGTCAGGCTGAGCCAGCCTTCCTCCCGGGGCAGCTCTGGCCCCAGTGACAGTGGACACTGGCTTCTGTGCCTTAGGCACAGGGTGACTAGCGGTGGCATCTCAGCACCCTAATGGTCCCACCAACACCACCTCTCTGGCTCGGCTGGTTACACTCTCCTTGTCCTAAGATAATAGCAGCTTCCAGGTGGTGAGTGCACCGATCCCTCTCTGTGTGCCCCGCAAGCGAGGTCACACTGGAGCCTCACAAGCATCCTATGCCATGATCTTACTAGCTCTATTTTACAGATTAGAAAACAGGTTTGGAAAGGTTGAATCATCTGCCAAAGATCACAGAGTAGGAGTCAGAATCTAAACAAGCATATTGATCTTGAGGCTCTCTTCTTAACCTTTTCCACTTTCCATTCCCTAGGGCACCTGGAATGGAACCTCCCGCACCCTCACCTTCCCTTAGAGAGGAGAGAGCGGGAAGGGTCCCCTGCTGCCCAGGGTGTCTCCTTGGCTCACCTTGGCCAGCCTCGCTCGCTTGATGAGGTCGTTGAGTTTGCGCACGGCCGCCTTCTGGGGAAGGCTCTGGATGTCTCTGAAGAGGTCCTGGGCCTCAGCCTCGAAGAGGCGGCGGTTGTCAGTGTTCTGTAGGGGCTGTGCCCAGAAGGAGCCGATGTAGACACGAAGCACCTCAGGTGTGTTGATGACCTTGCCCAGGGACCACATGAGGGCCCCATAGACGCGCATCAGCTGCTGTGTGTCCACTTGGTCGGCCTTGTTCAGCACCACGCGGATCTTGTCATCCTGGCCCCGGAAGGCCTTGATGGCCTCTGAGAACTCATCTGAGATGTCCAGTTTGTGAGCATCGAAGAGCAGGATGATCCTGTCCACGCGCTCCGCGAACCACTGCAGGACCTGGCAGAAGTCATAGCCTAGATGGAGAGAAGGGCACATCAGTGTGGCTGATGCTCAGGGCTGGGGACGTGCTGGTGCGCTGGCGGCTGCCAAGGACAGAGCGCCACCTCCAAGGACGCAATGGAGGCCTCATGGCCTGCAAATCACTTCAGATGAGCCCCCTAGGGCTGGATGCATTCAGGAGTTAAAGCTGAGGATCCCAGGAGTTCATGATCATTCTGATTGGGCATCACTTACTTCCGGATCTGTGATTTCATTTAGTCCCCACGAGTATCTTACTTCCCCCGGTACAGTCCTTGGGATTGATGGCAAATTTGATCAATGGCTCTGTAAAACCACAGGCCCTGGGTCAAAAGCTCTCCCTTCTGCCAAAGGCTCGCTTTTCGGAAAGTAGCAGAGGTGGAGAAGGAAGAAAACCCAGGGGTCACTCGGGGTTGTGCCCAGTAAGCACAACAAAAGAGGAATTGTCTTCTCTTATCCTAAGTGTTTAGGGGTTAAGGAGGCCAAATGATGACCTGCCCCCAAACTGTGACCAATATTTATCATTTGGACTATTTATATCTTAAGTAAGTTGTAAATATTTTTAAAAAATCACGTCTCACAGCCATTGTGTGAAGTGGTCTCTTGCCAATTTCGCTTTAAAAAATGGCCAGGCCCACAACAAGTTGTTTAGTTTGCTTTGGCTGCATGCCAATATGCTCCAACTCATGCAGCTCTGTAAACACTCCTCACCGGCCATGGTCAAGGCCTGTTTCTGGCCTGCCCCTGGGGAGGAAGAGGCCCACGGAAAGCAAACAAGAGAGGACCAGTCCCACAAGGTTTATTTTTAATCTCTAGGCTATGACTGATTAGCTGTGGGCTCAGGCTCGGCGCAGCCCAATTAGAGCTAAGATGGTACCTTTCGTGACCTCTACGTTAGTCCTATCACCCCTTTTTTTATAGATCTTGAGAACTTCCAAACACACATAAAGGTCTAGAAAATAATATGATGAATGCTGATATACCCATCACATAACTTTAATAAATTTTGACCTTTGGCCTTATTTGCCTCAGATGCTTTAAAGAATTTAAGTGTACTTTATTTATATAACAAAATTCCATATAGCAGTGAGGATGAATTAGATTTTCACTTGTCAACACAGGCAAATCTCCAAAAGACTGGTGAGCGAAAAGTCAGTTTCAAAAGGATATGTCCAGCATGATAACATTCACATAAAACGTTAAAAAAACAAAGCAATACTCAAGAGCCAATAGATACATACGACAGCACAAATACAAAAATATTAACGCTAATTTTGGAATACTGGTGAACTCTGAGGGTTCTAAGGTAGATGAGAAAGCATCTAGAGAATGATCTATTTTCAAAAATAAAGGGGGTCGAGGGACTAAAGTTTCCATAAATTTGTAGAACAGGTGTAAAGGGAGTAGTTGAAGAACAAAAGGATTTAGACACAATTTTAATAAAGAACACAAAACATTCCAAAAATGCTGAAATCCCCTGTGGACCCCTCCCCAAGCACTCTCCCCAGAGGAAAGCACTGCCTTTGAACATGGTGTTTATCGTCATTACATGTTTGTGTGTTTCCCGTTCATACTTCTTCTCTATTCTGTCTCACAGTGGCACTCCCTGATTCCTTGGGGACAAGGTGGGCAAAGGTAGTTGTCAGAATGTGGGCCCGAGTTTATTTTCATCACGATCAGCAGTCAGGTGAGAACAGAAGAAAATCAAAGACCTGTTGTATGGGGTCGCACAGCAGTATGTAAAGATTCAGAGTCCAGATTTCACTCTGAGTTCTGTCCCTGCAGGGCCAGAACAAACTGCCTCCCAAGGTGCTTCTGTCATTCCAGACTGATTTGGGTCCATCAGATAGTCCCAGACCCTGAGTAGGAGATCCTCAGCAGATGAATGATGGCTCTGTGACCTGGGAGCCAGGAAGATGTTTTAGAACTGACCACCAGAAAGAGCCGCGTGTGGACACTGAAGTGGACATGAGTTGAATTTGCTGGACACCCTTCCTGTTGGACGAGGGGTCCCGTGTGGGCCATAGATGCTGAAGGTGTAGCAGACAGTCCCTTACCCTACTCACTGCCAGGTTGGGGAACAGACAGGTGATCTAGAACCAGAGAATCATCTCCTCCCACCAGACGGGGGTGTTGAATCTTGAGGGAATGATGCAAAGTTACAGGGAAAATGAGAATTTCTTTCTTTCTTTCTTTCTCTCTCTTTCTTTCTTTCTTTCTTTCTTTCTTTCTTTCTTTCCTTCCTTCCTTCCTCCCTCCTCCCTTCCTCCTTCTTTCCTTTCCTTAAAAAAGATTTTATTTATTTGAGAGTGAGCGAGCAAGCGAGTGAGAAAACTATCGGGGGGAGGAGCAGAGGGAGAGGGAGAAGCAGACTCCCAGATGAGCAGAGAGCCAGACTCGAGGCTCAATCCCAGGACTCTGGGAACATGACCTGAGCCCAAGGCAGATGCTTAACCGACTGAGCCGCCCAGGTGCCCCGAAAAATGAGAATTTCCTCATGGCAGAGGTGCTGAATTGAGAGTCCAGTGGTGGTGGCTTCCTAACCTAGTTTTTGAGACTAGCTTTCCAACCTATCCATTAATTCTGTGAACAACTGGATTTTCTGGGGGCGCCTGGGTGGCTCAGTCGTTAAACGTCTGCCTTCGGCTCAGGTCATGATCCCAGGGTCCTGGGATCGAGCTCCGCATCGAGCTCCCTGCTCTGCAGGAAGCCTGCTTCTCCCTCTCCCACTCCCCCTGCTTGTGTTCCCTCTCTTGCTGTGTCTCTCTGCCAAATAAATAAAATCTTTAAAAAAACAAAACAAAACTGGATTTTCTGAAAATTTCCTTTTTGGCTTACATCAGAATCAGCTTCTCTGGTTTGCTACCAAGAACCATGATTGGTGAATAATTTTCCCCACAGCAGAAATACTCTTACAATCAGTGCCAAAAGACATTTGGCATCCCCATCGCTGTCAGCACCCGCACATGTTCAAATTCAGCCATGGAGACATGAATCTCTTCCTCCAAGGACCACCCAGGTTGAGTGGTGGGCCTCGACAGTATCCGTATTTAAACTTTCACTTAAATTTGGGTTTCTAGTAGTTATCTTAAATGTCTTTTTAAAAGATGTCACTCCAATGCTTCATTGAAATAAAAAAGTTAGTGCGAACAGAGCTGCCAGGTATGTTTACTATAAGTGAGGTCATTACTCATCTCTGGAGGAATGGCCACATGTCTATATTTTCTTGTTTTAAAGTAACTAGGAGAACTTAAAGTTTAAGAACTACAGGTAGATATAACTGTGTTGTTTGTCATTGAGCAGGTGTAAGGAATTATTTGTTACACATTAGGGAGTATAATCAAAGGTAAAAAAAAATCACCAAGTGTCTTAGGAGACAGCAAAGAATTACCACAGCCGGGCGCCTGGGTGGCTCAGTTGGTTGAGCGACTGCCTTCGGCTCAGGTCATGATCCCAGGGTCCTGGGATCGAGTCCCACATCGGGCTCCCGGCTCAGCGGGAAGCCTGCTTCTCCCTCTCCCACTCCCCCTGCTTGTGTTTCTGCTCTCGCTGTCTCTGTCTCTGTCAAATAAATAAATAAAATCTTTAAAAAAAAAAAAAAAAAAAAAAAAAAAAAAGAATTACCACAGCTGGGAGAGGTTTTTTTTTGTGCTCATTTTTTTTCATACACAGTTGTTGTTGTTATTAGTATTTTACCACTTTAACCATTTTTTAAAAAGATTTATTTATTTTAGAGGGGGAGGAGGGACAGAGGGAGAGGGAGAGAATCTGGAGCAGACTCCCCACTGAGCACCAAAGCTGACGTGGGGCTCAATCTCGCAACCCTGAGATCAAGACCTGAGCCAAAATCAAGAGTTGGATGCTTAACTGACTAGCTACCCAGGTGCCCCCCACTTTAACCATTTTTAAAGTGTACAATTTATTGGCATTAAGCACATTCACATTGTTGTGCAATCACCACCATCTGTCCACAGAACTCTTCATCTTCCCAAACTGAAACTAAGTACTCATTAAACATTAACTTCCCATTCCTCACCCCCCAGCCCTGACAACCACCATTCTATTTTGTCTTTATGAATTTGACTACTCTAGGTACCTCATGTTACTGGAATCATACAGTATTTGTCTTTTTTGTGAATGGCTTATTTCATTTAACACAATGCCCTCAAAATCCATCCGTGTTGTAGAATTTGTCAGAATTTCCTTCATTTTTAAGGCTGAACAGGTCTGCTCAATTCTTATATCTTCATGATATAAGATAGGCACCCAAGTAGTTATCTACCAAAAAGTTCCAGCTGATTTTAAAGAAATGATTTAATTTAATGATGTTAGTCTGTCTGCTGAAAGAAAACAGTGACTCAGAAGGACCTACAGATCACTGATTCTCAAAGTAAGGCCTTGGACTCAAATAAGGTGCTTGCCAAAGGTTAGACTTGCAGATCCCGCCCTAGAAGCACAGAATCAGAATCCCTGAGGCTGGGCTTGGTGGTCTGCATTTTTTAAACCTCCCAGATAATTGGCGATGCCTAGTGGTATAAAGACCACTACTCTAGACTGAACACCAAAGCATGGGATGGCACAGATAGATCTACATTACTATTGGTCTAAACACATCTAAAGTAGCTTCTTTTTATTCTAAAAAGTTACCAATAGATGGTTAGATGGTGCATCAAAGAAATGAGGAAACAAGGAATTTAACTCTGCTTTCATTTGAAGATGGATTTTGAAATTTATGAAAGTTCCCCTATCTTTGCTGATGCTGGACCTTAGCCCTGGCGAGCCCTTCCCCTTTGGGGTAGGACCGAGAAATCTAGCCTAAATCCTCATCATTCTTCAAAATACCTGGACCTTGATTCAGTTCCATGTTACTTAACTTCCTTAAGCCCCAATTTTCTCCTCTGCAAAATCGAGCTATTGAGTGATTACATGAGAAAATACTCTTAATGTGCTCAATATAATGTTAAGACTTAGTAAACTTTCAATAAATATAAACTTTCATTATTATTTCTATCTCCCAGGCTCCAACCCCTGCTGTATGTGGACTCAATCACTCCCACTTTTGAGCCCCCCAAGCCCTTTAATTATACTTTACACAGTGTATTATAATCAGGTGGATGTACGGGTCTCCGTCATTGGATCATAAATTCTTTAACTGCAGGGACAATGTCTTGCACAAGATATGGTTAATAGTATGGGCTTTGCCTTGGACTTTTATAAGAGATGTTCTTTTTTCAAGGCTTTTTTTTTTTAAAGATTTTATTTATTTATTTGAGACAGAATGAGAGAGAGAGAGCACATGAGAGGGGGGAGGGTCAGAGGCAGAAGCAGACTCCCCGCTGAGCAGGGAGCCTGATGCGGGACTCGATCCCGGGACTCCAGGATCATGACCTGAGCCGAAGGCAGTCGCTTAACCAACTGAGCCACCCAGGCACCCTTTTCAAGGCTTTTAAAAACTGAAACATAATTGACATAGAACATTATATTGTATTAGTTTCAGGTGTCCTAAGAGATCTATTCTTGACAAAGTGCTTCCAATTAAAAACAACAACAAAACCTGAGTCAGAAGCGGTTTCCTCAAAACAAGTGGAAAGCAGTGGTCAGATTTTTCCTTTACTCTTATCCACTTAGGGATAAAAGATTTTGGGGGCTCACCTGCGTAACCCATTCTTATCTTGCAGTGGGGAAAGATCTAGGTGCTATTTTTTTTTTTTTAAGGATTTTATTTATTTATTTGAGAGAGAGAATGAGAAACAGAGAGCATGAGAGGGAGGAGGGTCAGAGGGAGAAGCAGACTCCCCGCTGAGCAGGGAGCCCGATGTGAGACTCGATCCCGGGACTCCAGGATCATGACCTGAGCCGAAGGCAGTCGCTTAACCAACTGAGCCACCCAGGCGCCCAAGATCTAGGTGCTATTAAAAAATGGAGAAAGAACAAAATAGACAATTGCAGTGAAATTTATTGATGGTAGCATAGATGAATTTCCTCATTCAAGAATTTCTGAGAGAATACTATGTGCTTATACACATGATCTTCTACTATCAGATCATTACTCATAAACTCATATAATCAGTGGTTTTGTTCACTGAACTTGTGAGTACAAGTTATTTAAGATCGTGTACATTATTAATGATAGGGAACTCTATGATCAACTTGTAAAGAGGGCCATGAATAATTCTGCTTTAACAGTAAGTATAAGGGTGATCAAAACTGGAAAGTTACAGACAATAATAATAATGGCTAATGGTAATAATATACTTACTGAGGCATTGTTCTATTCAGTGTACAGACATTAATTTATTTAATCTTCATAAGTCTGGGGGTGGGTACTATTAATGTTTTCATCAACATTACTGTTTTTGCAAATACATTATTTTTATACCGTGTAAAGTTAATACAAATTACATACGATTAGAAACAAGGTGGTAACTAGGTAAGGTGATGGATGTGTTAATTAGCTTAATTGTAGTAATCATGTCACTGTATATGTACATTAAATCGTGTTGTACACCTTCAATATACACAAATTTTATTTGTCAATTATGCCTCAGTAAAGCTGGGGAAAAAAAAGAAAGAGTATAAGCTTTGGACTCAGGCTGCCTCAGGTCTAATCCTGGCTCCATCACTTACTAGTTTTGTGAGCTGGGGCAAGTTACTTAACCTCTTTGTGCCTCATTTCCTCATTTGTAAAATGGGGCTGGGCGCCTGGGTGGCTCAGTTGGTTAAGCAACTGCCTTTGGCTCAGGTCATGACCCTGGAGTCCTGGGATCGAGTTCCACATCGGGCTCCTTGCTTGGCGGGGAGTCTGCTTCTCCCTCTGACCCTCCCCCATCTCATGCTCTCTCTCTCTCAAGTAAATAAATAAAATCTTAAAAAAAAAATAAAAATAAACAAAACGAGGCTAATAATAGCATCCACATACCTCATGGGGCTGTGGAATTAACAGATGAGAAACATTTGAATCATCCTGACATCTGGAAAGCTCTCCAAAATGTTATCTACTGGTTATTTAAAAAACCTTTGCAACGGGTGCATGGTGCGAGTGCAGTAAATGTTGAAGGATGCCTGGCTGGGGCCAAGTATAGTCTGCAGCCACGGAGAAAACACAATTAGGGTAAAGGTGACAGCGCTAGGATGCTTGAGCCAAGTGAAACAACCGGTGCTCAGAAGATAGCTAACAGAAGATACGACTTAGCAGAGAACCGCCCATATTTTATAAATAGAGCTGGTGGACCCTCAAAGCGTGAAGCTCTACCAGTTGGTCCTAAAGACCCTGGGTTGCTCCTCAAATAAAGCTATGATTCTAATCACAGATACTTCCTGGCTTATAAAAGTCCTGTGCATAGCCATACTGGCTGGGATAACCAGGGCATACATTGTACCCAGTGGGAGGAGAGTAATGAATTTTCCCAAAGATTCAGTTACAGAGGGTGGTCAGGTCTCTCTTACCAGCTTGAGTTCAGTCACATTGTGCTAACTGGGTCTGTGACAGACCTACAATTTAAAGTGGAAACCAGTGGCCCCGAGACTGAATGTGGCCCTCGGCTGCTATTCTGTTTGGCCTACAGCCTACACAGTGTCATTACATTTGGAGTTGCCTGTTTTTGGTCCAGACACGCTCTGTAGTTCTAACAGCCCATTCCACCTGCTGCCCACTTCTGAGAGGAAATACCACAGACTCTGCCTCTGAAAAGTCACCTCCTGCTCCTGGGCTTCCACTGGGATCTAATAGCTCCCCAGAGACCTGTACCATCTGAGGTCACAGCTGTGTCCCCCACTGGGCCGTGAACACCCAAGGGTAGGGGCCCTTTCTACCCTGCTCCTTACAGCACCAAGATAGTGGTCACCAAGGGCAGGCCTTAGTATACGCTTCCTGAAGGACTGAGTGTTTTCTGTGGAAAACTGTGTTCAAAATTCCCAGAACTGGCTTTACACAAGCTTTTGGAACGCCTCTCTCTGGAATTTAGAGGTACACTCAACATTTAGAAATGTAACAATACATTTCAAACACAAAAGTCAAAATGGATTAATTAATAATTATCAAATGCCTAGGATGTGCTTGGAATACTTGCTGAGGGACATACTTCTATAAAACAAAGGCTGCTAGCTTTATCCATACTAACCCCAAACTGGAAACATTCCAAATGTCCCTCAACAGGTGAATGGATAAACTGTACCAGTGGATGAGTGCTCAGCAATAAGAGGAATGAGCTACTGACGTGCGCAGCCCACGCGGGGCCATCTTGGGAACACCAAGCCGAGTGAGAGAAGCCAGACGCTAAAGAGTACGCACCGTAGGATTCCATTTATGTGAAATTCTAGAGCAGGCGAAACCAAGCTACAGGGACCAGGAGCAGGCCAGTGGTTGCCTCTGGCTGAGGGTGGGGCTGGGACTGACTGCAAAGTGGCACGGACAAAGAAGGAACTTCTCGGGGGGACGGAAAGGTTCTATTTCTTGATGATGGCGGTGGGTGCACTGGTCAAAACTCACCAAACTGGACAATTAAAATGAGTGCATTATTATGTTCTACTTCAATAAGAATGACTTTAAAAAATTAAAAAAAAAAATTAGAAAGAAAAGGAAATGAAGAAAGAACGAACTCAAGGCTGCTAAACTTGTTTGAAGATACAAATCTCCACAAACTGCTGGATGGACCAGGAAGTTGAAATCTGTTCATCAAGGGGAATATGTAGCGCATTTGGCTGGGTAAAGAGTTGAATGTAGCTAAAGCAGGAGCCCTAGGCTTTAGTCGAAATCAGCCTTCCCCAAAAAGGTTAATGTAAAATTTGGCTCATCCACTGGAACTTTGAGAGTTGTGTAATTTCACAAGTGTTCTACCTTCTAGCCAAGGTGATAAGTGAGTCTCCCACAGTGATGATCAGGGATGAGAATGCTCTGAGTTTGAGAATCCGTTCTAGCTAGGGCGAATGCAACAGAGCCTAGGGTACATACACACCTGGGTGTATGTGTGCACATGCATGATGTGGGGTAGTGCATGTATGCTTGTATTAATGAGTATGTATGGAAGGCACAGGAATCCACATCATAACACACTTGTCCCCATGGTGCTCAATGTATTTTTAAAATTTATTCATTCAATTATAGACATCTCAGTTCTATTAGATCTAATGGAACTTTTATTAGTCTAGAACAAAACAGAGATGTCATCAGCCCAGTTGGTTAAAAATGTAGTTTCTATCTTCGCAAAAGGACCCACAAGCTCTATAGCTTTGGGAGCTGAGAAAGAAAATTTGTCCTGTGGAAGATCCCAGCTTGGCATCCTGGCTCCACGTTCTGGGAACAAAGGGAGGGGGCAGGAAGGAAGGGGCCCCTTCCACCCAATCAGGGGCTTCCATCACAGCCCCCGTGGAAGCTGTGGTCTCCATCCAAAGGGACCCACCAGGAAATGACATCTGAGATTGTTGCCCCCTGGCTCAGGTAAATATAGGGTGGGGGCCTTGAGAAAACTAATTTGGCAGTCTGTTTTTAATAGAACAGAAAACAAAATGCTTAAATTTCTTCCCAGAGCCAAGTTGCTAATTACGTGAGTTTTAAACAAGCTGTGTGTCAATAAAAGGATACAAGACAATGGAGTACCAGCCAGAATGGAGGCCGGGTTCTCCCTGCCCATGCCCCTGGCCCCATTCTTGGGGTAGATGAAGCCACTTGCCCAGTTGGACACGGTCCAAGACTCAGCTCAGACCTGTCCTCTCTGGCGGGTCACAGACCTGCCCCTTCTACAGCCCCCAGCTCCCGTTTCATGCCAGGCCACTCAAAACCCCACCACAGCTCTTACTGTGCTTATTTGTCTGGGTAACCCCAGCCTCTCTCCTGGAGGTCCCTTCGGCATCGTGTCCATCTTTGTGTCCCTCCAGCACCTAGGTGACTGTCCAGTGCAGACCGTCCAGAAAGACACCAAGAGTGTGCTGGGAGCACCTCTAAACTGTACTTCTTGTCCCAAGGCTCCTTCCTCTCCAATCCAGCTCTCAAATGTCCCCACCCCTTCTCAGAATTTGGAGATAATCCCCAAAACATTGAGTGCCCTGATTACTTTTAGAAGAGATGTTTGCAAATTCTCCATGACTAGCTCCCACCTTCCCCCTCTAGCCTTGTCTCAGGGTCTCTTACTAAGCCGCACACTCCCCACCCCATATGACTGCCTCCTGCAGTCTCCTGCCTCTGCACCTTTGCCCAGACTTCCTTCAGCCTAGAATGCCCTGCTCTCTCTTCATCTCCAGCTTCCCTCTCCTCTGGGTCACTTCCCTCTAGGAGGCCTTCCCCCACCTGAGTAGAACAGACCCACCTTCCCCATTTCCTCCCAAGAGGGTCTGTGCTCTGCCACAGCTCATCCACTAAACTATAAGCAGCCCGAGAGCAGGGGCCAAGTCTTAATCATGCTTAGAACCCAAAAGCGCACCACAGAACACTTTGTACTGTCTGAATCAGGTTCCCTGTGATGTATTCTTATAGCACCAATGACTTTTCTTTAGTAACACTTATACTTTCCGGTGATATATTTATTTGGTGATAATAAGACAGAAGCTCTATGAGGGCAGAGACTCGATCTCTCACTGTATACCCAGTACTCAGTACCTACTATTGAACAGAGTAGGTGTCCAATAAATTTGGGTTATTCCTCAAAAAATTAAAAATAGAACTACCATATGATCCAGCAATCCCACTTCTGAGATTAATTCAGAAGAATTAAATTGAAAAGAATTTAAATCAGCATCTCAAAGAATTATTAGCACTCCCATGTTTATTGCAGCGTTATTCACAATAGCCGAGATAGGGAAACAACCTTAATGTCTTTGGCAGACTAATGGCTAACACAAATGTGGTTTAGCCATCCAATAGAATATGATGCAGCCTTAAAAAAGGAAATTCTGTAACATGGATGGACCTGGAGGACATTACACTAAGTAAGATAAGTCACTCATAGAAAGAAATATACTACATGATTCCGTTTATACAAGGAAATCTAAAATACTCAAACTCCCATAATCGTAGAGTGGAATGGTGGTTGCCGGGGGGGGGGGGGGGCAGGAGGGGGATGGGAAATTACTAAGCAACAGGCACAAAGTTTCAGTTAAGCAAGAAGAGTAAGTTCTGCTGTATGACACTATGCGTATAATTAACAATAATGTACTGTGCACTTAAAAATTTAAGAGGGTGGACAGCATTTTAAGTGTTCTTACTACAATACATATGTACACATCAATGTACATAAATAAAATCTAAAACAATAAAATAAATTTGATTAATGAACTGAAGTGAACAAGAAGCATAACTGATTTTTAGCAAGTTAGAGGGCAAGGCTTAAACAGTGCTGTGAGTTTCTAAAAAAAGAGCTGTTACTAATTATAGGAAGTACAAATAACCTCAAAATAAACATCAAATATCTGGGATTGCTCAGGTATTAAATATACATTTTCAAAAATAGTCACTTCGGTTAACAATAGCAGCCACTTCAGTTAAACATGTGCGAGGAGTCCTTGTATTGTTTTCAGGCTGGGTTTACTTTGCAACTGGAAAAGGCTGTTTCTGAAAATGTGATTGGGGTTGGGTACAGAATGATAGCTCAAAATAAACGATGGCAGCAAATATTTACTGAGCTCTCTCAACATTCCTGCACTTTCTACCAACA
The DNA here is from genome assembly GCF_029215605.1 of Mirounga angustirostris. Classification (NCBI taxonomy): domain Eukaryota; kingdom Metazoa; phylum Chordata; class Mammalia; order Carnivora; family Phocidae; genus Mirounga; species Mirounga angustirostris. Next base: position 61,504,222 of record NW_026991717.1, on the reverse strand, counting down.
TAATCTCTCCTAATCCTCACAACAACCCCATGAGACAGGGGCTATCATTATCCCTATTTTCTAGGTGAGGATACAGAGACTCAGAGAGGTTAAATAACTTACCCAAGGTCACACAGCTATTTCCTAGGAGAGCCAGGATTCACACCCAGGGACTTGCATCCCAGAGCTTGTGCTTTTATCCACTGCAGGGCACCACAGGTATGCCAGGATGGTGGCATTCGAGGTGATTTTTACTTTTTTCTTTTTGATCTTTTTAAAAGTAAAGTAGTTTTATAAGTATCCTACAATAAATATATACTCTTTTTGTAATAAGAAAAGAATAAGCATATTGTAAAGATTATTGGTCCCTATGTGACTGGGCTAACAATATCACTGAGGAAGGCTTTCCTTTTCTTCTATAATGGTGTTTAGCAAGGGTCTGGATTTCTAGCATTTTCCAGCCTATCACTATCTCAAGAAACCCTGAGGGTGAAGTACTGTCTTTGCAGTTAGTTACAGGTAACCTCTGGGGGAAGAGTCGGCCCTGGATCAGCTGTACTTGCCAGAGCAGTGGGAACAAGCTGGTGGGGAGATGAGCCACAGACACTCTGCTCCTGCTGCCCTCTCTGCTTCCCCTCACCCCAAGCTGATCAGATGCACAGGTGGGGTGCGGTGGGGGTAAGCGGAGGCGGGGGCAGCAGTGGGGTGGGGGAAGGGTTCCAGGCTCCCGCTGGGTGTGGGGAAGGGGCTGATCCTAAACCCTGTCCTGGAGATCCAAGACTGCCAGGGAAGAGGAACAGGGGCCTCCCTATGGGCGCACACCGTGGAGGGGTTCAGGGTGTGTTCACCTCAAAGTGTTCAGTTGGTGGTGGCCCCCTCTTGGAGAGTGTAATTGGCTACAAGAAAATCCCTGTGGTTGCAGAGCTCCCTGTCTGACTGTGCCTGGCCTGAAGGGGGTTTGGCCACTGAACATACCACAGTTGAAATAAAACCAAGGACCAAATCTGTCCTTGGAGGGGCTTGGTGTTGTTTATCCCCTATTTCTACTCCCAACTCCTTCTTCCTTTGGAATTTAGTTCAAAACTCTCTGAACGAATTTATCGGTGCCTGTTTCCTCCTAAAATAAACAAGCCAACCTCACAGCCTCTCTCTTTCCTCTGGGGCTGCTGTAAAAATAACAATGGGGCAGATGGGGGCCATGTGACCCCCAAGGCCGCTCACATCATGGGATCACACCATCCCGCACCCAGGTGGGGAACAGAGAAAGGCTTCATTTGAATATTTAGCCTGATGAACGCCATGGCCTCTGGTCAGGTGACCACGTCAAAGGGGGAAATTGGGTTTCATATCTCGTTTTCCATCTCAGACTAAAAATGAGGTTAAGAAGCAAGTACATTTAAAGAGCACTGGGCCCCGGAAGGAGACAGCAACACTGTGTGGCATTTTAGTCTCTTTGCCAGAGAGAGAGGTTGGTGAAAATTTACCAAGAAAATCCCCCAAGTTCTGGAGCCTGGTTCAGCCATTTCGCTTCGCTGGGCCTCAGTTTCTACATAAATCAGATGGGTTAGATGATCAATAAAAATTTTTTCTTTCCAGATCTTAAATTAACTATACTAGATATTGGTTAGTTATAGTACCAGCATAAGAACATAAAACCGCTCAGCTGGCTACAGGAATACTCAATGACTAAGGGAAAAAATTATCAAGTAACAAGTTTCATTTTACTCTCTTTGTACCACTGGACTCATGTACTATGGCACACAGGGCTGACTGGAAGGTCCTTGCATGTTTCCACAAGGGTCTTTAGTTGCTCTGAAGTATAATTTGTCACCCAACTGCCAACACCTCTGTGCTGAAATTACCAGAGGAAAAGTCACAGAATTTGAGGCATTCAAGAATGCTTAAGAGATCATCAGATCCACCCTTCTAAGAATAGAAGTAAGTGAATCCAGGAATCAAGTGTCATACACCTAGAGATTGCCCATTCCTCATTTTCAAGTGGGCGTTGTGTACCTAAAGCAAGAAAGCCTCTCACAATACATCTATAAATCAGACAGTCAGTTTGTACTTGTATTGGATTTTCTTGAGGCAAAAGGCCAATGAGACACAGTCTCCACCCAAGCGTGAGAAGGCTAAATATTTACAAACAAGGCTTCTACCTTGACAATACATCTTGTCATTTTGTGGTTCAGAAGGGCAAAAAGACAATATTTCTTCAAGCTACACTTTTCTCAAGAGAAATGTTAAACCAAGAAGGTGACAACTTTGGGATCAACAAACCGCTTGCAAGCAACTTCCGACCCTCAATACCCTGCCCTGCCCTGTTCCTCCTTTTAAACAATCCCAGTGTTGCGTGAGTGTTCTGTGAGCATTTGGACAAGAGCCAGTCATGAAGACCAGTGCCAGCCATTAAGTTATTGGCTAACCCGCTCCTAAAGCCAAACTATTAGTTATTTCTGGGTTTATGGCACCGATGCAAAGATAGATCAAGTCAGTGGGGACCATGTGAATCCACATTGGGTTCTTTATTTAAAAAATGACTCAATTGGGGCGCCTGGGTGGCTCAGTTGGTTAAGCATCTGGCTTTGACTCAGGTCATGGTCCCAGGGTCCTGGGATCGAGCCCCACATTGGGCTTCCTGGTCAGCGGGGAGCCTGCTTCTCCCTCTGCCTGCCGCTCCCCCTGCTTGTGCGCTCTGTCAAATAAAATCTTAAAAAAAAATGACTAAATTATTTTAGTTAATAAAAGTTCACGTAGTTACCAACAGTATTTCAAAATGGTCAAATACCTCCAGAAAGGAAATACTTTGAAATATTTGTAAATAGGCAATGGTGCTCAACCACCCTAATAATAAAAATGAAAATTAGAATTATAATGAGACGCCATTCACCTATCAAAGATAAAGTGAAGATAAGGGGGAAAAAAATCAGTAATGCCCTGAGTTGGGGAGGATGTATTGTTCTAGAAGAGTAGGTACATCTTCTAGAAAAGGCATTTTGGCGTCGGCTAACTCCGTAAAAAGACCACAATTCCATTTGACTCAGTAATTTCACTACTAAGTGCATCTTTTTTTATTTTAACTGAAGTATAATTGACATGCAATGTTATATTAGTTTCAGGTGTGAATATAGTGATTTGACGATTCAATACATTATCCAATGCTCACCCCAATAAGTGCAGTTATCATACAACGTTATTATAACATTATTGACTACATTCTCTATGCTGTACTTTTTACCTCTGTGACTTATTTATTTTATAACTGGAAGCTTGTACCTTTTACTTCTTATCAATTTCACCCATTCCCCAACCACTTTCCCTCTGGCAACCAGACCCTCAGTCTGTTTGATTTTTTGTTTCTTTGCTCATTTGTTTTCTATCTTAGAGTTCCACTTGCACACTACTATGTAAACCGTATATACTTGCACTATGTGCAAAACTATATTCTGTAGCACAGTTTGGATGCCATCCATCAAAAGGATACCAGCTGTTAATTTGGGCACATCTATATGATGGAACACTCTAAAAGTCCTGACAAGGACCTGCTGCAAGATTGACTGCTAAGTGGAAAACTCTCAGTGCAGAGCAGTGTGCGGGACCCTCCCGCTCTGGGAGACACTGCAGACAGGGTTTGCTCTGGGAGAGGAACTGGGGGTGTGGTTGGGACACTCTTCACCATCTAACTTTCTGTAATGTAAGCTTTTCATCTCAAGTATGTACACACACTTGTGCAAAATGAAACGTGAAATGCTGAGTAATGGTCTGATTTGTGCTTTGTCCTGTGATTTGGATTCAAGCAGGAGTGGTTTTGAGAAAGAGACTGACATAATCCAGGCGAAGAAGAGGTTTCTAAAGGAAACTGTGTCATGGCACATGTGAGAAATATCCCCAGATACCAGAAAGAAGATTATGGCAAAAAGAAGTGGAAACATGACGAGAGCCGGGGCCCTAGGCCACAAGAGAACACCTCCTCCGGGTCATTGTCTTTGGCAGGTTCGCCCAGCTCCCTTCCTGTGCTGCATTCTCCAAGCATTCTTTCCACACACCTATTGTCAAATCCATCTATTTCCTTTATCCTCCCCTCTCCTTTTTTGAGTTCCTGGAATAGCAAGGTCCTTGTCGGTCTAAGTCCCAGGATATTTCTCATCTTCCATGGAAAGCAAAGATGCCTTGAAAGCGCTGCTATTTTCAGCATGTGTCCACGTCTGCCGGCTCCAGATGCCGGTGTGTGAGGCCCGACTTCTGGCCATACTCTGGGTCCTCTCACTCTATGCATGCTTCATTACTCATGTCTCTGGGGCACTTAAGCATTCACACCAATCATTCAGACCCTCACAAGGTCTAACTCTGTGAGGAAAGTACTTTTCTTCCCATTTTATAGAGGAGGAGACTGAGGCTCCCAGAGCTGGAGTAGCTTACCCAGGTCACCCCGCTGGTAAGGGGAAGCGCCAGAGAAATGGAAAAATGTCTCAGGTCAGTGTTGCTCGGCACTATACTGCTCCACTTCCATCTAGAATCCTGCATTTACAATCTCTCACTCCCACCCTCCAGTCTGGGGAGGTCCCCCACTGGTGCACAGTGACTGGGGGGAGAGGGCTTTTGCCACACCTAACAGTTGGGATGGAGGTTATATAACAAGAACGTCCTCATTATAGCAGTGAACTTATTAAACATCTGAAAATGTAAACGAGACATCTTTTAAAAAAATCTCTTCTTTCTTTTTTAGAGGTTCCTAAAACTCCTAACTTCCAAAGAAGTATAGAAACGTTGGGGGGTGCTCCTCCATGGAGTGAAGACCCAGGCAGAGGAGAGCAGTGTCAGGCCAGGACTCCCTGTCAGATGCCCACGAGCTAATGCAACCACGGTCACCGGGTCACCCAGGGACCACTGTGGGGTAGTGAGCTCCGCTTCCTTTCAAAGCCCTCACCGGGGAGGATGGTGGCTAGTCACAGAGCACAGCCCAGGGCTCCTGCCCCACCCAAAGACACCCCCTCCCTCAACTTACATCCTCCAAGAGGGCAGCATTCATGCTGGCAAGACAGGGATGTGGGGCACAGCTCAAGTCCATTTTGGTAGTTTTCCCAGGTTTGTAATCCTCTCTTCTTTCACTTGACTCCAGGGGCGGGGGGCGCAGAGTGCACAAGAAAGGGCAGGCTCAGAAGGCAGACTCAGAACCACCCCAGATTCCTCCAAGTGGGGATCCGTGTGCAGCAACACCCTGGACAGGCTGCTTTCTGGACCCCACCCCACACTCCCCATGTTGTTTGTGCTGAGGTCAGGAAGTAGCCTGTTAACAAGTTCCCTGGGGCCTGAGAATCATAGCAGTAGAGCTTCTTGGCCTCATTCACAGACCCATCAACTCCAGGGCAGAAGTGGGGTGAGACAGGGTGACCTGTGAACAGGTCCCACAGAGGAAGAAATGACAGCGATAATCAGGGAAAAGAAAACCAACCAATCAGCCAAACCCACACAAGCCAAGTGGCAGACCCAGGGCTGGTTCTGTTACTGTTCAGTGCGACACTCCCGGATGCTCATAGTCATAATTCTGGGTAATCAAGAGAACGTTAAAAAAGATAATCCTTCAATGGCTTCCTATTCCTCCCAGAAGAAAATCCATGCACTTCCCTAAGGCCAACAGCTCTCCCCAGCAAGCCCTCCCAACCTCACTGCCCACCACTTCCCAGCTAATCACCAGCCTCTAGCCTTCCCTGGACCTGCCAGGGCTTAACTTCCCTTGGCCTTGGCCTACGAGATGTCCTTCCCCCAATGCCCTGCCAGGCTAGTCCTTTTATTCTTTGGGTCTTCACCTAAATGTCACCTCCTCAGAGACCCCTCCCCTGACTCCCCATCTAAAGTAAGACCACCCTGCTGTGGGACTCAGCAATTACTTTCTTCAAGTCTTTGTTTCAACTTGCATTTGTTTTGTATTTCTGCTCTTCTGTCTCCCTCCCTGGTGTATACTCCAGGAAGGCGCGACAGGGTCTATCCTGTTCTGTTAAAAGTAAAGCGCCTGATACCTGAAACATAAGAAATGGATCAGGAGGAACCTAGCAGAGTTTGGTGCATGGCAGATATTCAATAGAAGAAAACCTCTTCCCCTTTCTACTATCCTTTCAATGAGAATGCAGGGCCGTGTGTGTGGGTCTTTCCCAAAGACACCATCAACAATTTGCTGAAGGTAAAAAACAGAAGGTTTGGTGTTTGTAGGGGAAAAGCAACAAATACATGGAAACTTGCCCCACCTGGTACCCCTCCCCAGCTGCCCCCTGTGTGTGTGACAGTAAGAGAGAGAGATATATTTCCCTGGTTTGTGTCCTTGTCTCTTGCGGTTAATAGCACGCATTCTGGAACCAGGCTGTGTGGTTTGAATCCCACTCAGCCACTTACTAGCTGCTTTGGTTATCAGTCACCTTAAAACTCAGTGGCTTAAATAATAACTTACTATTTTCTCCGGTCTGAGGGTTGACTGGGCTCGGCTGGGTGGTTCTCCATTGGGGAGTGTCATGAGGTGACAGTCAGATGGTAGTTGGGGCTGGAACCATCTGAGGGCTCAGCTTAGCTGGTTGTCCTTGATGGCTTTTTCACTCACCTCAGCTAGGCTAGAGGCTGCCTGAGCCTGCTGGCCTCTCCATGTGACTAGCCTGGGCTTCCCTCACAGTATATTGGTCTCTGGGTAGTTGGACTTTTTAGATGTCAGTTGGCTGCCCATAGATCCAGCTGGAACCTTCAGGGCTTCTTATGATTTAGACTTGGGAAGTCATGAAGCATCACTCCTGCTGAATTCTACTCATCAAAAAGTGAGTCAGAAGGCCACCCTAGATTCAAGGGGAGGAGACTGCACCAGGGCATGAATATTGGGAGCACTGTTCATGGTGGTGGGGGTGGTGGGAGGAGGAGAAGGCATTTTTTTTGAGACTAGCTACCCCACTTCTAGAGGACTGTGGGCAAGTTACTTAACCTCTTTGTGCCTCAGTCTTCTCTCCTATGAAATGTGGTAATAGTTCCTACCTCATAGAGCTCTTGTGAGGAGCAAATGAGTTAATAATATATGAAAAGCAATTTACAATGTGCTGTGGAAGTATTAGCCATTATTATTATTATTATTACTCAAGAGTAAGGAGCAAACATTTTCTCTGACTAATCTCTGTAATCCAATGTCTATGAAATGTTTGATAATCATGAGCTGCTCCACAGAGGATAGTAAGATAAGGGATCTTCTCTCTACTAAAAAAAAATTGTTTTTCATTTAAAAGCCTAGGTAAGTTTTGAAGTTTGGGTAGAAGCAGTCATTCCTCATGATCAAGTATGCATTTAAAATATTGACAAAAACTAAAAAGAGCTTCCAGGGCTTGGCGAATGCCCTTCTGAGTCACAGTGATGACAGGCTCACATCAGGGACAGGAGCAGCAACATTTGTGGTGTGGAATTTCCTGTGGCAGTGGCAGAAAAGGAGCCATGAATGCGTCTGTCAGTAAACTTCCCCAAAACAAAAAGGAACCAGGATTTCCTGTGGGAGGCCCAAGGAGCGAGTGGTGTCCAGGACCTCACACCCCAACTGGCCTTAGCACTGCCAGAAAACAGGATCCGCCAACAAATCATCGGTGGTCAGCCCCATTCCCTGGGGATGGACCCTTCTGTTGCTGCCAAATTCAAACAAAGCTCTGAAACAGGCATTGAGCTCAAGCTCTAAACATAAAAAATGGCTTCGTGATCTGAGCCTGAAGACTTATGTTCTGTTCTACAGAATTCTCTACCATGTCATCCTTTACCTCGCATTCGTCAGTATTCTGTGCAGCCTTCAGGACAAAATCCAGTCTCCCCCCGCCCCCACATGCCCATGTTCCAGCCACACGCACAATGCACGTTCCTCCAAAGGGCCCCAGCTCACACATCTCCCCCTGTTCTTGCACATACCCTTTCTGCTGGCTGGAAAGGGGTAACAATAGTAAGGGCAGCCATGGTTATCTTTCCCTTGACTATGCACCAGACAGGTGCTGTGGTAGGAGCTTCATATCATCACCTCACTGTATCCTCACCCTATGTGATAAGGTCCTGAGCCTGCTGGCTGATGAACTCGCTCGTTTACCCTGATCAAGATGCACTGCTTCATAAGGTCAGACATATAGATCAATGAAATAGAATTGAGAGTGCAGAAATAAACCTTCATATTTATAGCCAACTGATTTTCAACAAGGGTGCCAAGACAATTCAATGGAGGAAATTATTGTCTTTTCAACAAATGATGCTGGGACAACTGGATATACACATGGGAAAGAATCAAGGTGGACCCCAACCTCACACCATATATAAAAATTAACTTAAAATGGATCAATGACCTAAATGCAAGTGCTAGAACTATAAATCTCTCAGAAAAAAATATAGGATTAAATTTTCATGTGCTTGGGTTAGGCAAAGTGACAAAAATTAAAATAGATAAATTAGCTCTCATTAAAATGAAAAAGTTCACGCACGTTCATGGGGAACCTGGTGCTAAACCATTCGTAGACGACCTGCTTCTGGGTCGGGGTTTCATACGTAGCAGAGCAGCTCCCTCGCTGCTATCTATTGAAAGTCAGCCCTCGACACAAGGGTTTGTAAAAAAATAAATAAATAAATAAAATAAAATGAAAAAGTTCTGTGCTTCAGACAATACTGTAAAGACAGTGAAAAGACAACCCAGGACATGAGATAAAATATTTGCAAATCATTTATCTGACTAGTATAGAGGATACATAAAGAATGTTAAAACTCAACAATAAAAAGACAAATAATCCAATTAAAAATGGGCAAAATATCTACATATACATTTCTTCAAAGAAGATATATAAATGGTTAACAAAGCACATGAGAAGATGCTCAACATCATTAGCTATCAGAGAAATGCAAATTGAAATCACAATGAAATACCACTTCATACCTACTGGGATGGTTCTAATCAAAACAACAGTGTTGATGAGGATGTAGAGAAATTGGAATGCTTGTACTCTGCTGGTGGGAATGTAAAATGATGCAGCCACTTTGGAAAACTGAGTTCCTCAAAACACTGAGTTACCATATGACCCAGCAATTCTGCTCCTAGGTAAATACCCAAGAGAACTAAAAATGTATGTTTTCACAAGAACTTGTACATGAATGATCACAGCATCATTATTCAAAATGGCCAAAACAGTGGAAACCCAATTGTCCATCACTTGGTGAATTAATAAAATGTCACAGAGCCATACAATGGAATGCTATTCAACCATAAAAAGGAAAGAAGTACTGATACCTATTATAACATGGATGAATGCTGAACACACAATACTAAGTGAAAAAAGCCAGATAAGAAGGCCACATATTCCATTTATATGAAATGTCCAGAATAGGCAAATCCATAGAGACAGAAAGTAGATTAGTGGTTGCCAGGGTCTGGGGGGTGGGGAAGAATTGACAGTCATTGCTAATGAGTGCAGTTTCCTTTTGGGGTGATAGAAATGTTCTAAAACTTGTTTTGGTAATGGTTGCACAATTTTGTAAATACATAAAAAACCTACTAAATTGTTGAGAGAGAGAGAGAGAGAACGCAAATCCAAAAGAGAAAAAAAAGGAGGGGGAGAAGAAGAGCCCCTTCTCTTAGTAGCTTCACTGATTACCTATTTCCCATTCCCCACTGGGGGCTGGTGGAGTCCCCACTCACTGGACTTCTTGATCGGAACTCCTGTAACACACAGGATAGACCTGACTTGTTTGCAGGTCTATCCACCCCAGCTGAGTATAAGCACCCCGGCCAAAGCTCGTGTCTAACTCATTTTGAATCCTGGCATCTAGGACAGTGCTTGCCACCCGGTAGATAATCAATCTAAATGTGTGTTGAATGAATAGTCTCTAGCATGCCCCTAATATTACACACTTTTTATACCATCACTTCTAAAATAAAAGAATATCAAAAAGATCACACACACACACAATATCTGTCTGTTATTTTAAAATTCTATCAAATATTTTTTAAACTGGATGATTGATTAGAGTGGTATCTCTTTTCTATGGTTAGCAGGACATATGATTTCAAAATTTAAAAGCGAATCATCAATGACATAACTGAAATATGTGGAAAAAAGGCAGGAACACTTATCTAAAAATAGAAAATTCAGTTCCTGAACAACAAACTATATTTCAGACAACTTGACAAACATTTCTCTTACTCTATAAGACAGAAGACTTTAAGAAGCAAGACACCAATATGAAGGCTGATTAAAATCAGACTTTGAGAACTCTTTGGCCTTCCACAAAAACAACAATAATACAAGGAGATGATGAAAATCATAACAGCCAACATGTATTGAGCACTTACTGTGTGCTAGGCGGGGCATCGTTTTCTGCTTTCTATGTGTTAAGTCAGTGACAACAATGTGGCGTGTGAGGTATTATTATTACACTCCTTTTCCAGACCCCTAACTTCCCTGAGGCCACATGAGTGGTACATGGCGGAGCTGAACCCAGGGTGTCCAAAGCTACTGCCCACGCTTCCCACTATACTACGTTCAGGATTTCAATCCCTTGATGGACTCAGGAAAGCAATTTGTTTGAGTCTGGGTTTACAGACTGATTGAGGTAGGTCACAGAAAAGATCCCGGGGGTTGTGGGAGGAGAAAGAAAACACGAATATTCAGGAACTGAAATCCAGCTGTAATTATCTGACAGCTGAACGTCTCTTATTTTATATATCCCTTATATATCAGGTGGGAAATATCTGAACAGACAATGTCAGTCAAAACTTGCAAAACCTCACCCCACCCCACGCTGAAGGCTGGTTCCCTCTGGGCTTTCAGCCCCAGGCCTCCCTACCTCCAGAGAGTGGGCAGCTCCATGTCAGTCCCTCTCATTGTGCTCAGTGTCTCATCCGTTTCCTTCCTGGCCTTCACCACTATTTACAAGGATTTATTTGTTTGTTCATTTGTTTACCTGCTGTTCTTGTCTGACTTTCCCATCAGAACATGAATTCTGTAAGGGCAGTGACCGTGTCCATTTTGTGGCCTACTGTTTGTTGAACGGATAACAAGTCTATTGAGGTGACACCTTCCTTTCATAACAATTGGGTGCATCAGTGACCGGCTGGGTGACCACACTAGGCTGTAGCCACTCCAGGCCAGGGGCGGTACCTTGTTCATCTCTACGCTCCCCGTTCCTAGCCTGGTACCTGGTACACAAGGGCTCAGTACATCTCAGTGGAACTTGTTCCTTAATGAGATGCTGTCAACCCAGAAGTCAGTCTCTATTGGTATGCCTCAAGGCTTGCCCCTGGGCCCTGTTCGCCCAACATCTGGATTCAAGGGTGAAGGTCCAAGGGCATGCTGATGAAGCCTGGGAATGCCTCAAATGTGGCTGGGAGGAGCCACAGCAGACAAGGGGAGGGGCTAAGAGAGCATGAACTGCAAACCCCAAGAAATGAAGCAAAAAATCAAGAAACCCTGCAGCAACCACAGGATGGGGAGTTGGGGCCGCATGTCCAGGGAGCTCACGGGATTGCAGTCTCAGGTGCTGCAGAAAAGCTGGGATGGTCCTGAGCTATATCTGTAATTGAGTGGCGAACAGAATGAGGGAAAGAATAATGCTGCCTCACCCACCCCGTTGATTCAGTTATTATTTCTACCCAAGTAAGGCCTGAACATCCTTGCTCCAGGGGTACTCAGCAGGCATTAGCAGGCTGCTCTCAGAAAGTCTTCATGAAGTTCTGCGCTCCCACTCACAGCCGAGGCTGTGCAGCCACCTTAAGGACAGGATCCACCTGCCATCGCTGCCCGAGCAGGGAGCTGCTGGCCTCCTAAGTCTCTTCAGCTCTCTGCTCTCCCCAAGCTTCTTAGAAGGGTCTTTGCTGCAGTCGAACGTGGCTAACATCTTGCTCCAAGCCTTCTTGGTCTCTTAGGGAGAAGACTCCTTCCTCTTTGTGTACGTGTGTGTTTTCCTCCGTAGGCCTTGTGGGTCCCAAAGCCTGAGAGGGGAAGTCAGTCTTATCGGGACACCCCTAAATGTTCTCTCTCCTTTCTTGGGCAGCCTTCAAACTCCGGCCTTTCGTCTTTCAAGTTCAAAAGACGTTTCAAGTAGGTGTGTCTCCTTGATTATGGTTTGCTTGCACCTTTTCTATGTTTTCTGCACCTTCATTAATTCCAGGTTGGAGCTGCATGCCTCTTTTCCCCAGGTCAGCTCTTTTGTGATATTACGTTTGGGCGCTTTTGCTGAGTTGGCAGACCCTTGAAATTGCCTGTTCACATTTCCTGTCATGTCTTCAGATGCCCTTTTTATTCTTGAAGGCTTTCCTTAATGCTGCTAAAAGTAAGAGGACTCAAGGATGTCAGTATGTAAATGTTAAAACATGCATCAGTTTTTGAAGCTAATGTGATTGTCATGTTATCTGAAGCACATTTCGATTCCTTCTGTTGCATGCATTACTATAATTTATTGCTTTTACTAGCAGGACATTTTCTGCCCCCCCTTCCCCTCCATCTTCCCAGTTTCATTCATTGACTTAAAATGAGAAGGGATTATATAATGAAGGACTTAAACATCAGAAGATGCTCTCAAATTTTCAACTGACAAGTACTGGTCTTGGAGGGATAGGCACAGCTGTTGGAAAATTCAGACCAAGGGTTTTTTTCTTTTAGTGTTATTAACATTTCTAAAAGAGAAAAGTTGTACTACTCTTGTTACCAAAGTGAAGTCTGTTGAAGGCAACACAAAACCTCATCCTTTCAGGAAACCACAAGAATAATTATCCGCTGCTAAAACAGCACCTTCCACATGCTTATATGTTAAATAGATGGACAAGTAGACCAGTTGCCACACTTGAATTTTTCACAGTGCTCTTCTTGTCAGACCAGTGCATTATGATTAGAGCCCGAGCCCAGAGATTCATACCAGGAGTTGGGAACATACTTGTGTTCATGCCCAAGTCCAGAAATAAGTCCCAGATGATGTTTAGGATCAGCATGAATTAACAATATTTTAGGAAGTAAACAGGCCAGGAGCCAGAATAATAAGAGAGTGGGAATGAAAATAAGGATGTTTGGGTAAATGTGCTCTCTTTTCTCATCACGTCAAGTCAAAAACCTGGATGCTGTCATCAGGGGCAAAGGATGTTTCTTAAGAGTGAACCAACTCATATCTTACTCACACTTTTCAAGAAGATCATTTAGAAAATCTTAAGAATCCAAACATTCTTTTATTGGCTACAAGAAAAGAATCAGGAAATGTTCCTCAGACTTTTAGTTAGCTATTACTAGAATAAAATTATTATTATAAATATATCAGAAATTTTTATCCGGGCTTGATGGATATTTTTTATGTCAGCCAAGAAAGCTACAGTTTAGTAACTAAGCTCAATCCTTTGTTCCTAAAGACTTTCTGCTAACTATAATTAAACTAAGGAACATCTGAATGGTAATGGGTTTCCATATGGAGTACACTAAAAATTGCTCCAAAATCAATCACCTTGGTGGGTTTTATTTATAGAGCTCCTATATGGATTTAGGTAACACTCTCCCCAGTGTTGCCTAAGCCTTCTTGTTTTACTCTGAAGCACAGAGTAGGGACACAAGGGGTCCAGTGATCTGACTTCTAGGGGTAATGTTAAGATTTTGCTGAACACAAGGATGTGCTAAGGCACATCCTAATTGGTAAAGGTCACTTCTTTCTTTTTTGTTTATCCTCATTACCTGTTTCCCCCATACCCCCACTCTCTCCCCTCTGGGAACTATCAGTTTGTTCTTTATAATTAAGAGTCTGTTTCTTAGTTTGTCTCTTTCTCTCCTTTTTTTCCCTTGTTCTTTTTGTTTCTTAAATTCCACATATGAGTGAGATCATACGGTTTCTGTCTTTCTCTGATTTATTTCCCTTAGCACAATACACTCTAACTCTATCTATATTGTTGCAAATGGCAAGATTTCATTCTTTCTTATGGCTGAGTAATATTCCATTGTGTGTGTGTGTGTGTGTGTGTGTGTGTACCACATCTTCTTTATTCATTCACCAATTGATGGACACATGGGCTGCTTCTATAATTTGGCTATTGTACATAATGCTGCTATAAACACAGGGTTGCATGTATCCCTTTGAATTTGTGTTTTTGTATTTTTTTGGGGTAGATACCCAGTAGTGCAATTACTGGATCATAGGGTAGTTTCATTTTTAACTTTTTGAGGAACCTCCATACTATTTTCCACAGTGGCTGCACCAGTTTGCATTCCCACCAACAGTGCAAGAGGGTTACTTTTCTCTACCTCCTCGCCAACACTTGTTGTTTGGTAAAGGTCACGTCTAACATAAGAGTGAGTCTGCCATGTTTGTTAGTTTTTTTTTTTTTTTAAGATTTTATTTATTTGACAGAGAGAGACACAGTGAGAGAGGGAACACAAGCAGGAGGAGTGGGAGAGGGAGAAGCAGGCTCCCGGCCGAGCAGGGAGCCCGATGCGGGGCTCGATCCCAGGACCCTGGAATCATGACCTGAGCCGAAGGCAGACGCTTAATGACTGAGCCACCCAGGCGCCCTGAGTCTGCCATGTTTTGCCTCAAACCTGACACCACAGAATATGAACTATCATGTAGAAATGTCAAATGTTTCTTCCCATCACCTATGACTTTGGCCTAGAGAAGAGCCATGACTGTGAACGTTATGTCCTCCTTGTAATTACACTTACCCCCTCTACTCAGCACTGGATAAAAAGGAACCAGGCTTACGATATCATGAGCGAGAGGAATGAGCCAGGAAAAATGGAGCCACTGGTGAGGTGAGATATGTTACTGAACCCCATGTTCAGAGTCCCCATTTTTGCTTTCACCACTAAGGTGTCAGGATTCCTTCCTGGAGTTACACCCTCACTGACCATCTGGTCCCCAGAGCTCTGGACACCTGGGCAGTGCCCTAGGGGTGCCTGGGGAATGCCAATGATGACGTGAGGCCAGCTCTCCAAGTTCAAGTCCCTCCTTCCTCATTCGACCCCCCACAAGGCAGTGCAACACTCTACCATCTCACCTGCCATTTGCCCTGTCCCCTACTGATGGGGAGAACTCTGGGTGTGGTGGAGTCAGCAAGTCTTCCTGGGGGGCTCAGCAGTCACCAACCCTCCCCACCTCCTCCTGTAGCCGCACTGCCTGTCCAGCATGCTTTCACTGTCAGCCAGGGCCGCAGAGTCCTGCAGCTAGAGGGTGGACTGGGTCCCACGGCATCTGCAGCCTTCAGCGACTGTCCAGAGCACTCATCCTCTGAACCTATGCTTCACAAGTGCACCCTGTCAACAGTGTTTGCCCTGTCCACTCCCCAGACATCAAGCTCAGTCACCCATCTGCCTAGTCACTGGGGAAAAGGCTCTCACGATCCATTGGAAGGCTCTGCTTTCCCAGGAAAGGGAGGGCAAGTGGGGTTTACTTGACCAGGGCTGAGCTTTTGTCAGTGCATGAGTATCAGCAGGTTTAACATAGACAGCAAATCCCAAATGATGAGCACAGTGTAGACATGGAGCAAGGGCTCAATATGGTGGCTGTTCTCATACTGCTATTATGGATACACACCTAAAGAGACTCTTTAGATGTGTAAGAGGGATCTGCCTTATGAGACTCTGCTTCTTGAGGGTTAATCCATCAACTGCACCAAGGGATAAGCAGAAGGCACAGCAGCTGTTATCTTTCCTCTTTTAGAGACAGAACACCCATAAGGAAGCTAGAGCCCCACTAATAAAGTCAATGGCAGATGTTTCAAATGTCTTGCGGGGTCACAATTTTTTTTTTTTAAAGATTTTATTTATTTATTTGACAGAGGGAATGAGAGAGAGAGCACATGAGAGGGGGGAGGGTCAGAGGGAGAAGCAGACTCCCTGCTGAGCAGGGAGCCTGATGCAGGACTCGATCCCGGGACTCCAGGATCATGACCTGAGCCGAAGGCAGTCGCTTAACCAACTGAGCCACCCAGGCGCCCTGGAGTCACAATTTGTATCTCCTCCCTCATCCAATGTTGACATAAGCGACTGGCGAAGGTGGTGCCGTGATTTACGAGGCCGGAGGGATGGAAGCAGCGTGAGGATGAGTGGGAATGCAGCACTGTGTGCAACAGTTTAAGTTGAAGCAGGTTTAAAGTAGTATAGACTCTTCGGAGTTAACGTGTTGAAACTGAGAGCTGAGGGACTCCAGCCACCAACTGTCCCAAACACAGGCTGGTACTCAAGCTTGGGAACGCCAGCCCTGGTGCAGAGTGCCGTCATCCTTAGCAGCTCTTGGTCCTTGCCCAACAGCTGCTCTGTCTGTCAGGGCGGCAGGGGCCGCCGAGCACCGACTGCTTGGAACCATGTGTACTATTTCTGTGCACGGGATGTGAGTAAGTGCATGCCATCATAAGTCGGACCAGGATGTGAGTCAGATTGCTATAAAGGGTTAAAAAGAACTGGTCCTCAAAGCCTCCCAGAAGCAGTCTGCCATGCTATAAAGGAGCTACAGTCTGAAAGACAATCGTAATTACTGAGCAAAGGAGAAGCCCTGAAGAATATGGACGATTAGAATTGGCCATGTGATAGTAGCAGTAAGAGACGGACAGCTTGGAAAAGCTGAGGGACATGGAGTTGCTTTACTTTCCTCTTAAAATAAAACATTTTATCTGCAGAGCAATTTTTATGGGGCCAAATGAGTGGTCCTAAACTGGCTCTGAAAAAAAAAATCTATTGGCACTGAGGCATAAAGATACAAAACCGACGTCTACCTATAGCACACTTTGTAACAGTAGAAAATTATTAACCATCCCTATATCCACAAATTAGTTAAATAAAGGGTGTTATGTCCCTTTGATGGAAATTAAGCAGCTGTTAAGAGGAATAAAGTAATTTGGCTATACTGGCATGGAATACTGTCTGTGATAGACCATTACGGCAAGAAAAATCAAGTTGTAGAAAATGTGCTGGGAAATGGCATTTCGGTTAAAAATGGTATGTTTGTACATGCGCAGGAGAAAGTCTGTAAGGAGCTGGAGCAAACCACTAACAATTGTTCATTGTGACAGAGAGGTTTTGTACATCCCTACTCATCGCTTGACTCCTTTACAACAAACGTTACTTTTACAACAGAAAGTAAAACTAACAGATATTTATGAGCGAAGAAGAGTATTACGCTGTTTTTCTCTATAAGCAATGTTCTTGGAGGCCTCAGGGTGGCCTAATGGCCCACAGAGTCCCTGACCGAATGGGTAAAGGCACAGCAAGGCAGGACCCAGCTCTCCGCGAGTCCATGGAGGCTGCAAAGTCAGCATTCCCGAAATGCCATGAGAAAGGAGGGCTTAGAAGCCTCAAGAGCCTTTCTTTACCCATCTTGTGGACCTTGCTTTCTAGCTCCTGGGAGTGTCCCCATGGCCTACGTAGCTTTTGCTTCATGCGTGCTGGGGTAGTTCACTGCCTGCCCAGAACCTGGGGCTGTGATCCCAGGCACATCACCGCTCAACCCTGGCACTTCTAAACGTGGTTTTACTGGCTTGCTGTTCAAGGGGTTGTGAAGACTTATCTGGGACAAGTGACAGCAGCAAGTCATCTGCTCCATCTTTTCCCTCCCAGCAAAGCCTCAAAGGACTGTCCTTTGTTTCAGGGGCCAGGGCCAGGAGAACCTGACCTGCCTCTGTGACTACGGGAATCCGACCTAGTGCCCTCCCGGTCAGGCTACCTCACTGGGAGTAAGCCGTGCCCTCTGGGCCACCCCCGAGGGCCCCTTCTCCAGCGGGGGCAGGGGAGACAGCAGGCCCAAGTGTTAAGCCACACAGACAGGCCCAGAAATGGTTATGGCTCAGCCTTCTGAAGGCTGAAGAAGCCCAGACGTCACTTCTCAAGCATTTTCTATGCTCCACAGATCTCTGAACACCTTCCAGTCTCTCCTCCCCGACCGCACGGCCTCCCTTAGGTAATTCCCGCTCACCCTCTAGGTCTTGGCTCAGATGTCGCCTCCACTGGGGAGCCTTTCCCAACACTGCAAGGCCAGGCCAGTCACCCCTCCACCCTGATATATGCTCCATCTCTGTTCTCACTTTCTATTTCCCCTGATATATGCTCCATCTCTGTTCTCACTTTCTATTTCCCCGTGATAACTGGCTCGATGTCTGTCTTCCCCATGAGAACGTGAGCTCCTCGAGGGCAGAGCCTCGGCCTGTTTTTTCTGCATCCCCAGCATACGGAGCAGTCTGGCGCCACGACAAAGGCTGATGCATGGGAAGCGTGCCACGGAGGCCATGAGCGTGGGACGCGTGCTGACCGGGGAGGGAGGAAGAGTGGTGGGCGGGGCTTCTCTCCTTTGCAGTGACTACTCCTCTCCTTTATTTGTTGTCATATGCATCCAAGGGAATGGTTAGTAGTGAAATGTATGTCCCCTCCCAAACTCAGAAGAATTACGTGGGGTGGGTACTAGTGGTAGATGGCAGCGTTTAGAGGAACTAAGAGATTACAGCTAACACTCCAGAAAGTTTCTCAGTTGAAATGCAGAAGCTTTAATGCTATCTATGCCTCCCTGGTTGTTTCTTGGGGCCCCTCCAGCTCTGGACCCCTGGGCTGTCCAGGGCTGCTGGGGGCATCCTGGGGGGAGGGGGGTGAATAGAATCCCCTTGAGACCGAAATCCTCTGCTGACACGACGGTGAGCCTCAGCAGTGGCAGAGGAGGGGTGGGCCAGGGGTGGGCACTGACCTCGGCTGATGCGCTGCTTCTCCCCAGACAGGATGCCGGGACTGTCGATGATGCTGATGCTCTTCAGGACCTGATTGGGCAGCTGGGAGCACATGAATCTGGAAAAAAGGGATCAAGGTGGGATCAGGAACTGCACATCTCCGAGCTCGGAGGAGCTCCTTGGCTTCTCAAGGTTACTGACGTTGTCCCTAAAGTGGGGACTTGCAGGGGATTGACAGCACCTCCGCTGGTGCCACAGGGACCAGGCGCTGGACCAGGGGGCAGGTATGGGAAGGTACCTGCTGCTACCTGCCACCAGATTCTTAACCGTTAATTTTGATTTTAGCTGATATTTACGGAACACTTAGATATTTTACAAACATCATCTTATTTGCTCCTCAGAGTAACCCCTTGAGGAAGAAATTCCCGTTAACATCAGAGAAGTAACTTACTCAGCATCACTCAGAGCTAGGCCTTAAAACCAGGTCAGACTGATCCAAAGCCCATCAGCCTCACCTGCCCCTTCTCCATGCTGCTCCTTGCCCAAGCATCCTGGGCTTCTTCTCCCAGGGCATACCATGCCTCCTTCGGGGTCACTGCCCCACTGTGCTGGAGTACCCTAAGCTCCCTGTCCAGCCGCGCCGCCTACTCCCTAGTGTGACCATGGAAGTCCAGTGCCCATGTGGCTTCAGGCCCAGCAAGGGGCAAGCACCTGTGGGCAATACCCCAAATCCTCCAGGTGCCTTGGAGTCCAAGGGGTACCCTAAGAGTGGACAAAGTGGCAGGGGTGGGGGAGAGTCCTGGCCAAGCATCTCAAGCCTCCTTCCTTGGCCCTCACTTGCTTAATACCATTTCTTCCTTCTTATCCCGATCCCCCTGAAGTCAGTTGCCCCGGCCTCAGCCCCACGGAAGCAGAGTGGCGTGGGAGGAAAATTTGGCCTTTAGGTCAGCAGAATGGGTTCAGGTTCAGCTCAGCCTTTGCCAATAATTTGCTGTGGGACCCTGGACAAGGGCTTCCCAGCTCTGGGCCTGTGTCCTTATGTGTAAATGGAGACACTTGGATGGGGACCGGTGAGATCCTTTTTAGCTGTTACTCTAGAGTAACTCTAGAGTAGCAGAGGGAAACACTTTGATACTTTCACCCAGGCAGCAGATCCACCCAAGATGAATCTCTGGTAGGCACTGTGTCTTTTTTTTTTAGATTTTATTTATTTATTTGACAGAGAGCAAGAGAGAGAGCACATGCACACAAGCAGGGAGAGTGGCAGAGGGAGAGGGAGATGCAGACTCCCCCCTGAGCAAGGAGCCCGATTTCAGGGCTCAATCCCAGGACCCTGGGATCATGACCTGAGCTGAAGGCAGACACTTAACCAATTGAGCCACCCAGGCACCCCGCTGTGTCTGTTTTAAGGCAAAAACTATAGAGTGCCTCTCCTTCTCCTATATTGTAAATGACTAACTTTTGTATCTGTGTGGGCAGAAGCCTGGAAAACCCTCAGTGAAAGCTCAATTCTTCCATTCAGTGGAACTGGTGGGATCACTGGAAAGTAAATATGCTGGGAATGCAGGACAGGGCGGCCACACCAGCCTTCACAGTGCACACGTGGATGGCACAGCCCCCGGGCCAGGGTGGGGTCATGGCCCCACGGCTGGGGGTGGGCAGTCCTGAGCAAGAGGTACAATTACTGACATTTCAAAATAGCTTTCTTTGAAGGTGCTCGGGACAAGTTTCCCACACATTCTTTCCTATATTTTCAGGTCAGCCTGGGGAGGTGTAGGAAAAGATATTATGATCATTTTGCAGCTGGAAAAGTTAAAGCCCAAAATCGTTATGACATCTTGAGGTCACACCGTGAATGCATGGCCGGCTGGAGACGGCAACCTAATATTTCTGATGTCAACTGAGTTGAACTCAACCCATCAAGTTAAAAACCTCAAAACACTAAAAATAAAGGGTCAGGTTAATTTAAGAGAACCCTCATTTCTGATTTTCTCCCACCCCTCATGCACCCTCCAGACCTTTCAATAAACCCCACTGCCCAACATGGGGAGAGCAGATGTATGAGAACGAAGTGCACAGAGATCACTAAGCATTCATTCTTTGTAACTTCACGGAGAAAAAACCACCACATTTGATGCTCTAGAACTGAGGTAGGACCAGAGTTCTGAGCACATCTGTGGTAGACCACATTTCTTGTCAGTAATGATTCAGTCTCTTATCATAATCTCATCCTTTTTATTAGATGGCTTGAGACATTTGACAATGCTGAAAAATTGCACATATGTGAAACTCTTTTATACTAAGTATTCCTGTGAGAGACTGACCTTTCTCCAAAACCACAAGCTCACACTCAATATCAACTTTTCCCAAACACAAAACCCCTGGATTCTAGTGTGGAGTTAATAGAGGCATCCAAAACGTATAAACTGTCCACTCTCTCTGCGAAGTGACAAACTTTCAGCAACTCCCATGCCTCCTGACATAACAGCAGAGGCGAAATCAGGTGAAATCTGTGAGCCACGAAACAAGATGCCAAGATGCCGTCAGATATGGTGAATGTGGTGACGTTACCACACAATAAACAAGGGGGCAGGCTGAGGGGCCCACAGGGATAACTGCAGAAAAAGTGAGGAGGGGGAAGAGGAGGGAGAAAGGGGAGGGAGGAAGGGGAGGGGCGGGGGCGGGGGAAGATGGTGAGGAGAGGAGGAGGGAGCTCTCCAGGGGCACCCTGAGAGGGGGTGGTTGGGTTGTGTGTGCAAAACCAGGCCACACTCCAGGAAAGAAAGCAAGAAAGTCTGTGAGGTAGGGGGTGGGGGGGGGGCGGTGTGGGGTATGGGGTCAAGGAGTGTGGGGGGGTAGGGGGTGGTGTGGCAAGGAACACAGAGCATGAGTCAGCTTTCAGACCCTTGTGTGGGGGCAGGCCTCATACATGAGGAGTTAGAACCACACATACATTTTCTTAAATAATTATATTGTAATCAGAAAAAATCCTAATGCAATGCTATTACAGCAATCCTATCTTACTTTTATGCTCTAAGAAAGAAAGGTGAAAGGCAAGGTTATTTATTGGGTATATTAGAGTCAGCCCAGGTCAGGCTTTTCTTGCTTATGCTTGTGTGCTGAAATGTTTCCAAGCACAGATTTGCTGTCCCAAGATGGATTTCCTCCTCCTTCCCAGAGTGACGAACGTAAGTGTATTTGTGCCCTTGCCTTCTACATTTCCCATGAAGTATGCAGACCTGTGGCCGGTGAAGCCCAGGAGCCTCACAGAAGCTGTCAGGCAGTGTTGCCTCACCCAGGGCTGCCCTGATGCACCTTGTTCTCTGATAAAAGGAGAGGAGGATGGGCACAAACTCTGCGTGTGACCGCCATTCTCTGCTACTCCCACACCCAAAGGCGGCTCAGGGGGAGCAGAAAGGGGGCTGGATCAAGGAATAGTCTGGGCTCTAAGGTCCTGCTGCATAATAAAACTGGGAGGTGAGAGGAGCAGGGATTTTATTTTATTATTTTATTTTATTTTATTTATTTTTTAAAGATTTTGTTTATTTATTTGACAGAGAGAGAGATAGTGAGAACAGGAGTGGGAGACGGAGAAGCAGGCTTCCCCCAGAGCAGGGAGCCTGATGCGGGGCTCGATCCCAGGACCCTGGGACCATGACCTGAGCCGAAGGCAGATGCTTAATGACTGAGCCACCCAGGCACCCCGAGAGGAGCAGGGATTTTAAAATTGCCTCTAAATGCTAACATTCCAATTTGATGATCAACATTTTAGAAGAACCAAGCAGTACCTTCACGCTGCTTTTGATTTCCAAACAATGTAGGGATATCCAGCAGGTACAGTAATAATAAAATGACACATTTTCTGCCCACCTACTATGTGTCTAAACACTGCTTTAAACACTTTCTGTATACATTTTAACTCACTCAATCCTTGCCACAACCTGAGAGGTAGGGGCTATGTGCTGCCATTTACACGGGAGGAGACTGGGGCACAGAGGGGCACATATCACAACGTGCCAAGTCACACGGCTGGTAAGTGATGGAGCTGGGATGCTAACCCAGCAGTCTGGACTCGGGCCTGGGTTTTCGACTACTAGGCTGCTACCACCATTTTGTGCATCTGAACCACTACTATGTACCTTATCACAAAGGGCAACATCCCCCAACGAGGGAGTGACGTGCCACAGCCCCGGAACTCCGCACCTGGAGGCTCCCTTGTGACGTGCTCTCAGCCCACTGCTGGAGGGCAGAGGTGCCAGGAGCCAGACCTTGCTCACTCACACTGCGAGCTCTAGGGATCTGAGCAATTCTACCAGCCCGAACCATCAGGTTCGGATCACATCGGATGCTTACAACGGACAGAGTAGGCTGCAGCTTCAAAGCACCTCCTTCAACCCCAGCTCACAGAATAATTAGAGAGAGACCAGACAGAGGACATGACTTCCTAAGATAGCACAGTAAAGAGCACACGATACACAAAAAGACTTTGACAACCATTATCATTACATGGTCCTGCCCCAAATGGCTGATCGAACCTTCCCTGCCCAGGGGGAATTTAATTTCACATCCAGACTATAAGAAGCCCACAGCTACCCCCTTAGATCGAATCTTATAGCAACACCACTGTTACAAGTCAAGGCTGGCTGAATATGGGCACTTGCATGTGGTGCAACACAAACATGTACTTTTCTAAACCAAAGCCTCTCATTCCTGACAGCCACAGTGGGGAACAGCTAGGCCCTGGTGCTGGGAAGTTCTGCCCAAGTGCAGCGGGTAAAGCTGGTTTTCTGGACTGTCAGGACCAGGACCGTGGAGGCAGCTGCCAGTGAACAACAATGGTTAATGAGCTGGCAGCCACCACAAATCCTGAGCTTGAAGATTAATGGGAAGAGCTTCAGGGGGGTTATTACGGATAAACACACCACAAAATGAACAAATAAACAAACAGGACCAGTTCATCACTCAGATTAAAAAGAAAGTAACAAATCTGCTGGTGACTCTTGGCAAAAGCATCTTTTCCTTCATCTCTGCATCTAAATTAGCTGACGGAGCTCGCATGTGTCTGCACTGATGCGGTATGCTTGTAGGAAGCCAGTTAAAAAAATCCCAATGGTCCTCAGTGACTGTAATATTAATATAAAAAAAAGCCTATTACCAAAGCTTCATTTAATTACAGAGAGGTGGCAGAGTATAAGTCCCAAAATACACATACGTATTCTATTATTGCTAAATCTTCACACCAACATGAGACAGTGGCTCTGTATTTTATCATCGCTGTCATCACGCCTGGCTAAAAGGACAGGTGCGCTGGAAGTACCATTCAGATTCCTTCAGCTCGAAAGAAAGTTTCAAAATTTCAATCCCTAGGGCCACTGGTTAAAGTTATTTTTCAAAAGGAAACAGAGGCAAGGAGGAGATGAGATTAAGAATTTCTTCTGTGGATGACTACGATTTAAAATTAAACTACATCCTAAACTAAACAATGCCTGCAGCTATCTGGATTAAAAAAAAAAAAAAGGACTACCATGTTTAGAAAAGCAGACTGAGGGAGAAACATAACATCCAGTTCAAAAGCAGATTGCTGAGGGGAAATGTCAGAGCCAGTCCTGACACTTCTGGAACTGACCAAGATACGCAGAGCCTCCCAGGCCTTGTGTCTTCGGGGGGGCGCTGCTGGTCATCCATCTCCTCCTGCGTGAGCTGGAACTGCCTCCTGGTAACAGACTGTGGAGGCTCAGTGACCACATTCCCACAGAGCAGCTCCAAGACAGGCCCGACTGTGGAATTCCTCTCAAAAGCAAGGTAGCATGGGGGCGCCTGGGTGGCTCAGTCGTTAAGCGTCTGCCTTCGGCTCGGGTCATGATCCCAGGGTCCTGGGATTGAGCCCCGCATCGGGCTCCCTGCTCCGCGGGAAGCCTGCTTCTCCCTCTCCCACTCCCCCTGCTTGTGTTCCCTCTCTTGCTGTGTCTCTTTCTGTCAAATAAATAAATAAAATCTTTAAAAAAAAAAAGTTTAAAAAAAAAAAAAAGCAAGGTAGCATGGTGGAGTTCTGGAATGCCGCATTAACGTTGTTTCCATAGAACTTTTTGTTCTAGACTCAACTCCTTTGATTGTTCAAGTGTGGAATTTCTATAATTTGAAGTTGCCTTTTTGGGAATTTGTCTTCTTTTCTCAGAACTGCTCCCTAGACCCTCTGTTATTTTCTTAGAAACCATCCTTCCACGTTGAAACTCAGGCTGCACGGGTTTGCCTAATGCTTCAAGGTTGACACCCTCCAGGTGTCACCTGGTACCAGCTTGTGAAGTACTAAGCTCTTTGAAAAATGCCCCTGGGGGCAGAGCCTCAAGCCAATGCCCTGTAATGAGAGGGCCAGGGTAATGAGACCTATCCCAGGGGTGACTGGTGGTTGCTCGGTGGGTGGGGGGAGAAAGTTCTCCCCTGCAGACAAAATTCCCATTCCTATTAAGTACTGTATTTGGACCTGGTTCCCAGAAAGTATGCTATGTAAAGAGGAGTTTGCCTGCCTTTAGAGCTAGCCCCGCTGGTGTTCCCATAGGGACACTATAATTACATACACATGTTCAAGCGCCCTACATTAATTGACTTTTTTCTTATGTAAGCACTGGGAGAAACAACAGCAGCGTTGGGTGGATACGACTTAGTCATGCTGTTTACTCTTAGGTGTGATGAGGCACGTCCCTTACACGTGAGCCTCACGTGTGCGTGGCCACCAGCATGGCTAGAACAGAAACTCTTCTCTGCCAGTGCTCCAGGAGGTGCAGGGTGGTAGACAGAAGGGAAGAAGAAACTGAATTCTCATATTGGCTCTGCCTTTTCTTGGGTAAGTCATTTTACTTCTTTGCTCTCAGTTTTCTCACCTGTCAAATGGCCATTGTAGCATTGTCTTATTAACCCAGAAAAAGGAGTGTGTATGAAATTATTAATCGATAGTTGGGGACAAAAATCATCACCTTTATCATCGTTGTTCATGGGCTACATTAAGGACAGCCTTCAAAGTTCCATAGAGGGCAGCAGGCAGTGATTCTCAGTCCAAGTG
Source organism: Mirounga angustirostris (assembly GCF_029215605.1). Lineage (NCBI taxonomy): Eukaryota > Metazoa > Chordata > Mammalia > Carnivora > Phocidae > Mirounga > Mirounga angustirostris. Next base: position 61,478,534 of record NW_026991717.1, on the reverse strand, counting down.
TCAAGCCCTTCGGCGGTCCAGTAGTCACTAGTAGGGACTGTGGGCCATGTGGCCTGAGTTCCAATTTGAGTGGAAGTTAAATTAACTTCTATGCATCAACTCCTCCTGTCTACCCTGGGGGTAAGAGCAGCACCTAGGTCACAGGGGTTTGCTGAGGATTTAGAGCTAATATACAAGTAAAGTCTAGAACTCTTATCTCACACACAGTAAATGCCATATAATTATTTGCTAATATTTTTCTATGTATTCTCAATTAACGCTTGATTATATAATGCATGGATTATTTTCAGCAAGTTTTAGATCCCAGATAATGAGCCTCACCAACCAAAATTTTTTTTTTTTTTAAGATTTTATTTATTTATTTGACAGAGAGAGACACAGTGCGAGAGAGGGAACACAAGCAGGGGGAGTGGGAGAGGGAGAAGCAGGCTTCCCGCTGAGCAGGGAGCCTGACGCGGGAGTTGATCCCAGGACCCTGGGACTATGACCTGACTGAGCCGAGGGCAGACGCTTAACGATTGAGCCACCCAAGTGCCCCTTGGAATTTTCTTAAATGCTTCTTTTCCATACTCATCTGCTGTATCTTTGGCATTTGAAAAAAGATTTGTCAGGGAAGTAAATCATCTGCCAAAAGAAAACAAGCCGACAGCCATTCTTCCAGGGTTTCCCCTTGTGAATGTGGACTTCACAAAATAGGAATTTGAAAAAAGTGGCAGCTTCTTTCTTTTTTAAGCCTTTGTCCGGCAAAAAGAGAGTAAGGCTCAAGGCAGTGGTAATGAAACCATGGGATTCCAAGCCAGTCTCTCCTTCTCCATGAGAGGAGGAGGCCTCTGGAACCTTCCAAGGCCCATCTTGGGACAGGAAGACTGGCTATTGCCTGCTCCATGACCAGGGCTCCCCGGAGGCCCTGATGGGGGAGCTTTTTGTCCCACTTCCCCTCAATTGTCTCAGGAGACCTTCTGATGTTCTTCCGCCTGGGCTCAACCCCCACTTCTCCCACAGGAGAGGCTCTGGTGCCAACCAAAGCCGCTCTGGAGATGGGGAGGAAACTCCTGCCTGAGAGCATCCTGCAGGTGGAAAAAAATCATCTGGACAGTATTCTGCAAATCACTGTGAGCAGCAAGATGGGATTTCTCTGTGACTCCATCTACATCATCTCTGCATTTCTGTTCATCCTACTGCCATATTCCCCGGCTGCCATTTGGATGCCTCCTTCGATTTATGAGAAGAGCATAAAAAAGCCCTTCGAGTCCGGTTTCTCCCAGAGGCAGCTCTGGAGGTTGCCTGGGATGCCCTCGGCAGAGCCACTGCACAGCGCCTGGACACAACACTCTTCCCCTCGTCCTTGTGAATGGCGCCCCCCGGAGTTGTGTGATGAGACATCTCAGCCTCTGGGAGGACGGCAGATGGCTGGGAGGATCCGTTTCTATTTTTTAAACCATTTAAAAAGTTTCTTTTGTTTGGATGACCCCTCCCTGGCTTTGCACCCCCATAGCCCACACCCCCAGAGTAAGGCAAGAGACTCATAAAAGAGGGGAATGGAGGGGCGAGGGGTAGGGCAGGAGAGAAGAAAGAGAAAAAGGTTTAAAAAAAAAAAAAAGCTGGGAGTAGCAAAGAGGAGGAAGGAGAGGGAGGGGATGGCAGGTCAGTCCAAGAGGGCAGGTGCCCTGCATCCACACCCACCTGTTTCATTGGGAGCCCCGGGGAGAGAGTACAGGGTAGTACAAATGAAACACAGCTCCAGCTAAGACAGAACCTCAGCCATCCCACAACTTTACTTCTGTCATAGAATGACCAAGTCACAAATTTAACTTTTTGTATTGTTTTGCCTCTATTTCCCCTGCCCAGCCTTAATGAATAAGGAAGAAGCTCACAGCATGGGAGTGAGAAGCATAAGAGGCAGCCAGGCAGGTGAGGTGACCTGTCCTGGAATAATCAACAGGCTGAATCTGGGGGTCAGGCGAACCCCAAGGGTCCTCTGGGCTAAGTTCTCAGTACAGGAGTCCCCAGCACACCATGCCTGAGCAGCGGCCATTCAGCCGCCACTTAACATTGTCAGTGATGGGGAGCTCGCTTCCTCACAAGGCAACTTGATCCATTTCTGTGCAGCTGAAATATTAGAAATGTATTCCTTGTAGGGGCGCCTGGGTGGCTCAGTCGGTTAATCGTCTGCCTTCGGCTCAGGTCATGATCTCAGGGTCCTGGGATCGAGCCCCACGTCAGGCTCCCTGCTCAGTGGGGAGTCTGCTTCTCCCTCTCCCTCTGCTCATCTCCCTGCTTGTGTGCTCTCTCTCGCTCGCTCGCTCGCTCTCTCTCAAATAAATCAATAAAATCTTAAAAAAAAAAAAAAAAGAAATGTATTCCTTGTACTGTGTGCCCTTATAACGTCCAATCCTGGGGCCTTAGCTCTGTCCTCTGAGGCCACCCAGAATAGGTAATAAATGATCATTTTCTATGATGATCTTTGCAAATATTTGAATACAATAAGCATATTCTCTATATCTTCTCTCTTCTAGAATAGACATGCTCCATTCTGTTATTGAAACTTTATACGTAATTGGCAAGAATTCAAAGAAAAAGTTTAAACAACCTGACCAAAGATGGCGGGCTGCTGGTCCTTACCGATTCAGGAATGCATTTCCAAAGCGACTAAGCTTTCGAAATGGCTTTTTGGGGTCCACGACTAAAGCGTTCCCTGGGGTGCTGCCCTCAGTCTCCCCGTACATCACAGCAATGAAGGAATCGGTGGTGGGCTCTGGACCAATCCTCATGCCTGGGAAATCTTGTTCCAGTAAGTATCTAGGGGAGGGAAACAGAAAAGAAACTTAGCAAGTTATCACAAAGCAAGAGGCCAGAAAGCTTCCTGGGCCTAGAAACATAACCACCAAGAAAAGGAGAATGATTGGCATTTTACTCTTTTGCTAATGACAAATTTTCAAAGCTTAAGATCTACAGACCTAAGCCCCACCTTCCCTCCCCCTTGAGGCCTAGTAACAGGTCAGGCATCTTGCAGACTTCCTGGGTCTTCTGAAAAACATACCTCTGCTCAGCACAATTCCCATTCCTTGTCCCATTGGCACCATAGACACCACCCCAGGGAAGTGTACCCAGCCAGCTCCTGTGCATTCTGCGAGAACCTGCTCAGGCCCACCTCCTTTTGGGAAGTGTCCCCATCCCTCTAGCATGTTGGGCACACCTCCTCTGTGGGCCCTGGGCACCCTGTGCCTGCAGCCATGATGGTGCTCACCAGGGGCACTGCATTTTTCTCATCGTGGGCCCTTGTAGGCAGGCCCATGCCTATGGCCAGATGCATAGCCCCAGCACCCAGCACCATGCCTGCCCACAGAGGTCACTCAATGTAGTGAATGAAATAATGAACCATTTCCCTTCCTTGTCACTGGTGATCAATGAGGTCGGCACATCCTCCCAGTGCACTTTACAGTTCCCTTGGGTTCCTGGAGGTAATGGCCATAAAAGCCGATCTCCAAAGAATTCTGCAGCAACAGAGGCTGCTATAAGGAATGGGGGTTGAAGAAGGGGTGTCTTGGAGGGGTCAGATTAGATACCACCAGGGCTATTACTAGCCCTATGTGCAAATTGGAAGAAGATGCCCCTTCCTCTGGGCAGACACAGCCCTGCACCAGGGTTCACAGCTTAGCAAGTTAGCTGGATTTTACCCCCCAACATGCTCCCCTGCCCAGTGCCTTCATGGAGTTTAACCTGCACAACTGGGCAGGTGGGCCTAGCAAATGTCACTGATGGTTCCTATTCAGGGGGCCCAGAAGACCAACTGATGGGATACAGGCCAAGGACTGGCTCAGTGATATGGCTGGGGTGGGGCAAGGCGGCCAGAGGTAGAGTGGTGGGGAAAGTCTGCTTTATATGGAAAATGGCTTCCACCACCAGCACTTCATTCAGCCGAAGCCCCTCGGAGCCCCTCCCTCCCCACCAAGATTTCCTTTCCATGAAGAAGAAACACACTTCCCTGTATTTATGCATATGTGGAATGGGGCGGGGCAGGGCAAAGACTACTCCCTCCTTCCTTTGCAGCCGAGGGGAACATGAAGAAAGGAATACTTTGGAATACATTTCCCTCATTACCAAGCAACAGGTGGAAAGGCAACACCTTCAGAGAACACTTGAAAGTGACTGGGAGCAGGTTCTGGGAGTGGGGAGCAGTGGAAAGGAATCCCTGTTGGAGGTGATTAGGGCGGAGCCATGTCCCAAGCCTGCCAGGGCGATGACCCTTGACCCTGGGAGAGAAGCTCCAGGGCATGAATGTGCACAGTTTTCTCCAGCTCCCCATTCCTAACAACTATTTGTTTATTTCTAAAACGTCCCAATTGATCAAATTTAGGTCTGAACCTGTCATTTTATTTCCTGGGACAGAAGGGACTGCACTCTCAACTGTCCAACACAATTTTGCCATCTTTCTAAGAATAAGAAATTAGGCCATCCCTGACACCTATGTTTTCTATATAAAATAAAAAACTGAAATTGTTTAGCCATCTTAGCGGCTATATTCTGAACATTTAATTGATTTCATTGCTAGTTTTTATGTCATCCAAAGTTTCTACATTTCTGTGAAGTTGTGGAGCACCAGAATAGATGACATTTAAATATGTCCCCTAAATTTTGAGGAAATGTGAAAAAATGATCGGATAACAGCACCCAGCATTTACTAAGTGCTCATTATTTACCTGGAGTACAAAGCCCTCCATGTGCACAATTGTTTGTGTAATCCCCATAACACTCAGTAATGGGCACTAACATTATTCCCATTTTACAGGTGGGAAAACTGGGGCATCAGAAAGGCTAAGCAACTTGCCTAAGGTCACACAATAAGTGTGTTTCAGTGGAAATGGAATGCAGGCAGTTGGACTCCAGGTCTTGTGCTGTCTCCAGACAATGTTTTTCTTTTTGTTTATTTAAAGATTTTATTTATTTATGAGAGACAGGGAGAGAGGGAGCGGGTGTGCGAAAGAGTGAGAGAGAGCATGAGCAGGGGGAGGGGCAGAGGGAGAAGCAGGCTCCCCGCTGAGCAGGGAGCCCGATGCGGGGACTCAATCCTGTGACTCCAGGATCGTGACCTGAGCCAAAGGCAGAGGCTTAACCAACTGAGCCACCAGGCGCCCCTTCAGACAATGCTTTGAACCTGCGTTTGAGCCAGTGGTTTGCTCTGAGATGAGGAGCACAAGGAGAGTTCAGGGCCCTCATGCAGAGTGTGCTGGCCATAGACACTGCAATCCTATTTCTCCTCAAAAGTGAGGGAGGAGAGTTCTCCCCACTGGCTTCCTGCATGGTCCCGGGGCTGCCCTAACAGCAAGGCACCAGCTCTCTCTGTTCTCCCTAGAGAAAAGCTGGGGAGAGAAGGAGATACTTTTCCAAACATGTTCAAATTTAATTTTTAAAAAATTTCAAAACATTTTCAGGCACTGAGCATACTAGTAAATACCCTTAGGAGCAGAAATGTTCACATTTACAAATTCTTACGAAATTCCACACAAATCTTAGAAATACTGGTAGAAGCCAGCAATAGCATCTCACGCTCCGTGAAACTCCAGCACTTGCAGAGTGTAAACAGAGTGTGTGAATTTCATATACACATAGGAATGTGGAATTTCGGTTTTACAGCCACTCTGGGATCTCAAGTCTGAAGTCATTCATCAGCAAAGCTAGAATTCAATTCCAGATCACACCGCTCCCAAGTCCACTCTGATTTCCACGCCCCATGGCCTGGATGACACTATGCCAGGAGATCCGTGGGACAGAGGAAGGGGGACCACCGAGGAGGGAGGCCTGGGCTTGGAAGAACAGCAGTCAATGTCACCAGGCTCCCTGCAGCACACAAAGTTCTCACAAAAGGCTCAGGTCCAAGTGTTGGCTTGAAACTTGACAGGCATTCTCCCACGGAATCAATGCTAGCTTGCAAGATAGCCTACAATGTTCACAGACACCCCAATAAAATAGAAACCAGACAAGAACTGTAGCACTACCTTTTGGGGGAACACCCAGTGTTGGGCCCTGCCTTGGGTGGTTTTCTGCAATCTTGCCCCTTCTCAGCACGTTCCCAGGCCTGCGCAGGAGGAGGGCCTTTTAGCTCCAGGCCTCAGGAGGTGAGGATGGGGCTCAGGCAGGGGTGGAGGGGTGTGTGGATGCCGTGGTTCAGCAGGGAGTCCCCAGCAGGGAAGTAACTCACACGTAAAGGTGTGTAAGTCAGGCCATCATTGCCAAGGAGAGCCTGAATTGCTTTTGATGTTTACATAAATATATAGGTTTATATAAAAGAACAACAAACCCCACTAATTTGGGAATAATAGAGGTTTCAATGAAAAGTCTAAAGTATGAAATTGTTTCAAGAAGAGTATGTGTTTCTTATTTTCAAGTTCATAATGTAAGAGAAGCTAGAACTTCCCAAGTAGCAACCCTGCCAGACAGAACTTTAATAAATTATTTTTAAAGTATACTTACATATATTTTGGTTTATATTTGACAGGTATTTGTTAAAGTATGTTGCTAATGTGAATCAGTTTGAAGTAAAAGGTGCCTCTGAACTATGACTTTGATAAATCACTCCATCTTTGGGTCCCAGACACAGAAGAGAAGTAGAACTAGGAAGGGCTCTTGTATAGCTTGTTTACCTTGTTAATCTGCTTAGTGATACTTTCTCCCACAGATAATAAAAAGCCAAATTCAGTGTTCAATTTCGTTATCCAAGCGATACCAATAAAGACAATGTATTAACACTTTAAAGAGCTCATAATACCCAACTCTGGTGAGGGTGTAGTAAAATAAACACCCTTATGTATATTAGCAGAATAATCAGTTGGTACAACCTCACTGAAAAGCAATTTGATACTTTGTGTCAAAAGCCTTTAAAATGGGGGTAGTTCTCCTTTTTGAAATCTCTCTTTAGCAAAAATCCTAGATACACGAAAAAGATTTTTGTGTGAAGATGTCCATTGCAGCATTATCTTTAACAGCAAAAAAATTAGAAAAAAAGATTGTGTTCTCTTTCCCATGGCTGTAAAATTCACTTATTATATTTATGACTTATTCCCTGCCTCCACCTGGTAGAGTATATGTTGCAGGAAAGCAGGGCTTTTAGTCTCTTCTGTTCACTAATGCTTCCCACATGCTTGCAACAATCTCTGGCACATGGTTGGGGTGCTCAATAAATACTTGTTGAAATAATGAGTGTTTGAATGTCTGATCACACTGGACTTTGTGCCACCTTTTCAATATGCCAAGGCCATTCCCACCTCGGGGAAGACCCTCCCCCAGATCTCTGCATGCCACATGATACTTCCTTGGGGAGCACCCTAACACAGAAGCCTCTCCAGTCTGATTCCCCATCCCTCCCCCTCATAACCTAATCAGAGCACTTAGCAAGAGTTGATATTGTGCCATGTTCCTGTTGGCATGTCATTGTCCCAGGATATTAGGAGCATCTTGAGAGGGAGACCCTCGTCTGTCTGGCTCTCTACTGTACCCTAGCATCTAACAAGCATCTGGAACAAAGTAGGTGCTGAACCAGTGTCTGGGGGCTGACCGGCTTTCTCCACACCCTCCTTCAGGTGGCCTCCCTCACTTTTCTGCCTCCTCATCACACCTCATGTGGGCTCTGGTCACTCTGTCCTGTCCAGCTGTCTCCCAGCCTCCCTCTCCCCCATCTGCCCTGCAAGATGAGACTGCTTTTCTAAAGTACCACTTTCATTAGACAGCCTTCACCAACAACCCAGTCCTTCCCAGATGACTTCCCTTCCCCACGAGCCACCCCCTTCTGCCTTGAGCTCTGGGGTTCTTGCTCCTCACCTATTTTAGGCCTTCTTCCTCCCTGATTAGTCTTTTCCAGGCTTAAAATTCCTGACCCTGACTTCCCTTACTTCATTCCCTCTGTCTGGCAGGGAATCATGTCTCATGATCTCTACCATCTATCCTACTTGCTCTTTAAGTCACTTTATAAAGTGTCACCTCCTTCGGGCAGTCCTCTCTCGCTGAGCACTCCAGGACCTTTTTTTCTGGCCACTCCCCACCTCCTCTTCTCTTGTGGACCTCCTCGGGAACACCTGGTATTGGTGCTGTTTGTGGGCCCATTTCCTCTTTTCTGATACGTTGTCATTTCCTGCCTGGTGTGATCCACACACTCAGAACTCTTGAGTCCCAAACTCTCTTAGGAATCATGTGGCTCAACCCCATGTCTCGAGAGGTGAAGAGACTGAGGATTAGAGCCGGCAAAGACTTGCTGGTCAGACTTGCTAGTGGCCGTGCAAGACTTGGAGCCTGGGGCTCCTCTCTCTTGGCCCGAGGCGTTTGCTTTTACACCAGGCTCAGCCCATAGCACTGGGGTCCCACACAGCTCCCAGCTGCTGGCACCCTAAGAAGGACCTGTCGGATACATGAGTTAATATATGATACTCTAAGCCGACTGCCCAGAAGAGTTTTACATCGGGGGATGGGGAAACTCAGGTACACTGACGTCACACAGCCAGGTGGGCAGGCACATGTCAGATGCAGTGAGGGAACTAAGACCAACCAGGACACGGGGTATCTGACGTGAACAAAGTGCGAAGAAAGTGACGAGGTTCAAAACCAGAAACCTCGGAGAGTGTGAGTGGATTCTGAGGTACGACATACAAAAACGAGTCACCTATAGGCACAAGGCTGATCAACTGTGTTAAATGTTGATGTATCAGAGGCTTTCCCAGAGCTACGAGTTCCGGGGACTTTGTGGTGTTACCTGCAATAACAAGAATTCAAAGGAACGAGAGGCCACAGGAAGACTAGGGAAGAGTATTGCCACAGCTCACAGTCGACAAGCCCCCTGCACATGCATCCCGTGCGTTAGACAGGGGTTTGGTGCCTGGCTCCACCCAGCTCTCCTTTTCCTGTGTTCTCAGAAAGGGCGGCCACTTCCAGGGGTGATTGCTCCAAGCCATCAACATAAAAAAAAAAGACAGACATCTGGGATTCCAAGCAGTTGGGCAGGGGGCTGGTGGGGAGGATGGGAGACCCAACATATCTTTGTCCCTGTCTGCTGGCTCTTGGGCACACTGGTCCAGCCTTGGTTCAAGGAGCTGATTTCATGCAAGGGTATATGTGGATAGTATCTTTTTCCTTCCATTGCTTAGACTAGAAAAAAATTTTTTTAACGTCCTGGCAAGAAATGTCATTTGTGTCAAGAGGAAAAGAAAATCTTCAGGATGAAAAGTCCCTCAAGATACTCAAGCACCATCTTCTCAGAGATGGGCTTAAGAATGACTAAAAACAAACAAACAAGGTATATTATTCAACGACAGACTTCTGCAAATGTTGTGTCCCCTGGGTATTCATCCATGCGTTCTGCCTAGGTACTGACTTGTGCTTGGAATCATGGACAAGGCATTAATTATTTTAGTAATACAGTAGTCCTCCCTTATTCATGGAGGATATGTCCTAAGCCCCTCAGGGAACGCCTAAACCCTACAGGCACAATGTTTTTTCCTACACATACACGCACATGATAAAGTTTAATTTATAAATTAGGCACAGTAAGAGCTTAACAAAAATAATAAAATAGAACAATTATAACAATATACTGTAAAAAAAATTAGGTTATGTGGTCTTTCTCTCTAAATATCTTACTCTACTGTACTCACTCTTCTGATGATGATGTGAGGTGATAAAATGCCTACGTGATGAGGTGAGGTGAAGTGAGGTGAATGACGAGCACTGTGTGACATCGCATTAGCTACTACCGACCTCGCCATATGTCAAAAGGAGAATCATCTGCTTCTAGACTGCGGTTGACAGTGAGTTAAGTGAAACCATGGGAAGTCGAAAAGCGCATAAAAGAGGACTACCATATACCTAACTTTTGAGGATTTGGTAGGTCCTAAAGTCTTTATATGAATAAATCTATTTCATCCTAAGTGTCTTACAGGGTAGGTATTATTTTTATCCCCATTTTACAAATGAAAAAACTAAGGCTCACAGAGATTAAGTGGTTTGTTAGAACCTAGATTTCTTGCCCGTCCTGTGAGAACACCACCTGCCCTGAATCAGAGCTTGAGAGGCCGAGTTAGCCTGCAACAGGAGCATTTACAGGAACGCATTCTGTGATTCATAACAAATATACAAATCTAAGACTTTTTAGTAGGTATTCAATAATTAAATCAGCACTCTAAAAAGTAAGATGGTGCATATATTTGGGATGTTTTATGAGCATTCTTTTTAAATTCTCAAGCCAAAACCTAGAGAAATGGCTTGTGTAATGATGAGATTTTTAGAAATGTTGGTGCCTACATCGGTATCTGTGCAGACTTTGAGAGTTCAATTCCTTGCAGTGGACTAGGACATTTTTAAAAAGAGCATGAAACCATCCCCAACAGTCATTTTGTTCTTTTGAGTATCAGTTACTGAGGTTTTAAGCCATACAGATGTGAAAGAAATACATAAAGTACAACTTTTGAGTGCCGTGGAGAAGCAGTTATATTTCCTTATTTTAAAATTCAGGGCTATGAGTTTAAACACATTTCAGTTTATAATAAGCGTTGGAAAGCTTTACATAATGTATTTTTTTACTGATAATACTTGATCCACTATTTCACTAGGTGAGCGAATGAAAAGAAAGGGTTAGTCCTTCAACTCTGATTTGTGTTGAATCTAGATGTCCTTTGTTTATCCTTGTGTTTAATCCCAAGAAATGCAAGTGGGAGAAGAATCAAACATTTGTTATCACAAAAGTCTTACAAAACGGTCAGGAATATATAATTATTTCCTAGCAAATAAGCACCACTGCCACCAGCACTCCTGGACATCACTGAACAATAGATTATTATGAAACCACACTGTACCGTTTATAAGGCATTTCATACACATTTTATCACTTTGCCCTCACTGTTGTTGGAGCAGGCATTTTATCCCTGCTTAGGACAAGGTAAGCAGCTCGCACGAGACCACATTAGCACAGGATGACGACTACTTTTAACACTTTGATCTATTTCCATCCAGTCACAGTTCTGTGAATATAATTTTTTCTTTCTAAAATTGGGATCAAAATGTTTAAATAATTTTGCATCTAGATTTTTCACCATTAGTTTTTCCTCATACCATCAGAAATCTTTGAAAACAATTTTTAGTAGCTGCAGACTATTCTAAGACGAATGTCTAACAACTGAGTTTGCCACTTCCTTACTCTTGGGCATTGAAATCGCTTCCCATTTCTGGCTCTTATAAATAATGCTGAGATAAATATCAGAAATATCTCCCTCTGTTTAAAATTTCAATCCTCTTTAAGTTGCCGAAAAACTAAGTTAGGCCAAGCTTCACTTCCATTTTAAGACTCTAGGTCTTCCTTGTGTGTGAAACCTGACTTTTATTTTCCTTTTTGTTTTTTTCCTTTAGTTGAATCATGGACATATTACGGCCAGGGCTCCTTGCTCAGGTGACATCATTTTTGAAAGTGCTGTGCCTACTAAGGAATCTACAATACCCTGTGGGATCAAGAAACCGGAATTTGCTGGATAAAGCCTTTTCACAGCTTGATTTTCCCAGCTATGAATGGCATTTCAACCACGCAAGGCTGTGATGTGCTTAAGGCACCCTGCTGTCTAACTGATACCAGTACCAAAAGCTGCTCCGTTCTGCCTTCCATGCTACTATGGAAGGAGGCTGGAAGAAAGAGAAAGGAAGGAAAGGAAGGAGACGAAAGGGAGCGGAAGTTCACTGGAATCCAAGGCAACATGCTTCCCAGTTGTTTATAGCCCTGTTAATTTCTCCAATCATTCATCTGCTCATGCAATGAAGATCTATTAAGTGTCTTCTGCATGAGGACTTGTAATTTAGGAACCAGACAACAGACTTGAGTTTGATTTGGGAGCACTGGAAAGCTGCATGACGAGGCTATAGAACACAGCCTTTGCCAAAGTTCCTTAACGATAGGACCCTTTTTGAACACCTATTACCAGTCTCCCAGAATTACCTTCCACAGAACACTGGTTAAAAGAAAAAGTAAAAAGGCATTTAATGAAGCTCAACATCTGTTCTAGTGCTTTCAAATGAAATTCTTTTAAGACTAGTAATAGATAATTTCTTTTTTTTTTTTAAAGATTTTATTTATTTATTTGAGAGAGAGCATGAGAGGGGGGAGGGTCAGAGGGAGAAGCAGACTCCCCGCTGAGCAGGGAGCCCGATGCGGGACTCGATCCCGGGACTCCAGGATCATGACCTGAGCTGAAGGCAGTCGCTTAACCAACTGAGCCACCCAGGCGCCCCAATAGATAATTTCTTAATGTGATTAATTTATAAAATATTAAACCAGCAGCTAACATCACATCTTAAGGTGAAGTAACAAAAGCATTGTCATCACTATTAGAAGCTTGGTGTAGATGCTCGCTTCCCAATACAATCAAATATGAAACAGCAGAGGAAACAAAGTAATCATGAATGTAATTGATACAGCTGTCTATCTAGAAAATCCAAGAGAACCTACTAAAAAGCTGTCAGAGTAACTTCAATCAAATGAACAGATACAAAACGAAAATGCATAAAAATCAGTAGCTATCTCACATACTTGCAATACCAATCTAGAAAATATAAAGGAAAAAAATCTGATTCATAAGAGAGAAGGAATATAAAATACCTAAGAACAACATAGAGTATATAGAAGTCTATGTAAGTAAATCAAACACCTCTCTGAGATCGATAAAAGGTCTGAGTCAAAGCCATGCTGTGTTCCTGCTTGGGAAGAGCAAATACCAAGATAAAATGCAGTTCCAATACAAATGGATCCCAATGGTATTTTCTGGGAAGAATCTAATGAAGTAATTTTAAAGTTCCTCTGAACGAATAACAGGAAATGATGATTGACAGTATTAGCAAAATAAAGAGAAGTAAGATCAGAAGGGTCTGCATTACCATTTAATTAAAGAATGTTTTAATGACAGTCCTTAAGACAGTATGTTGTGGGCATAAGAATCTACCAACAGAGCAATACAACAGGAGAGAAAGGCTCCAAAAGATCCCAATATTTAATAAGTTAGCATATGAGGAAGCCTCATGTGGTAGTGGGAAAAGGTAGGATTATTCAATAGTGCTAAAAAATGAAAAAACAAGGGGCGCCTGGGTGGCTCAGTCAGTTAAGCATCTGCCTTCAGCTTGGGTCATGATCCCAGGGTCTTGGGATCCAGTCCCGCATCGGGCTCCCTGCTCAGTGGGGAGCCTGCTTCTCCCTCTGCCTCTGTCCCTCCCCTCTGCTTCTGCTCTCTCTCTCTCAAAATAAATAAGTAAAATCTTTAAAAAAGTAAATTTTTTCCTGTCACACTTGTTTTTAAATAATACATAGTTTTACTGACAGTTTGGTGAAATAATGATCCTCATATTAGATTCTGTGGTGGGAATCTAATTTGAAATGACTTTTCTGAAAAGGAATATATGTACATATACATATTCCAGATAAAATATATGCTTTATTTTATATAAGATATATATTATATATACATATATGTATTACATAGGTGTACATATAATCAGCAATATACATAAACTTGACAAATATTTATAACTTTTGATGTAGTAGTTCATACTTGGGCAGCTATTCTAAGGAAAAGAAAAAACTAAGACATACAAAGATTTACAGCCAAGAATGTCCACTGCAATATTACAGATAACAGTGTAAAATTAGAAACAATGTTCCAAGCTGTAGGATAGACTAGGATGCAGTCATGAAAGCTATTTCTGAAGATTACTTCATGACACAAGAAAAAGTTCATCATATCATATTAAGTGAAAAAGCCTGTTTATTAAATTGCATTTTTTGCATAATTCCCAGTTTTGTAAGCATGACTTCTAGGTCTTCATCTAGGTCATTCACTAAGAATGTGAACAGATGGAGCTTGGACCACATGCCATGGAAGGGCCACCAAAGTGAGCCTCCCTCGTCTGGGTTGAGGCCCACCCGCTTTAGGCTTAAAAAGTTCAACCATCATGATTCCATTAGCTGAACCTTTGTCTATCAATGGTTCCCAAATATTTCCTGGGGGAGGCTACCTAAGAATTACTCTGGGAGGTGGTTTATAAAAACCAAACCCAAACCAAACTCAAACCAGATTTCGGAGCCTCTCCTACAGAAATTCCAATTCAGGAGGTCTGGGATGGAGGCCCCTGGAATCTGTTCTCAGGCTCCCAGTGATTCTGACCCATAGCAGATCCAGGGACCACGGCTTTCTAGTTCATAATTTTCCAAGGTCTTGAAAATTATACTGAATGTCTTTTAGAAGTAAGCTTCTAGATGTGAGTTAAGGAAGAGAATTTTATAATTAAAAAAAACCAAACAAACAAAAAACAAAAAACCCCGAACACATTTCCCCTCACATTTCTCCTCATCCGGTAGCATTGCTACCGTTCGTCAGGCAGGTGATGTAGTACGTGGACAGGAGGCCAACATGCAGGGTCTCCCTCCGTGACTGCTGCCACCCCCACCCCCACCCCCTGCCCTCGAGCTCCCCCTCCCCTGCTCCGAGGCCTGCCTCTTCTGAGATTTCTGAGATACCGGCTGCTCACATTCTACAGGCCCCTCCCATCAACTTATAATGGCTTTCATCAGAATGCCTGTCACCAGGGCACAGTTCCTTCCCTGCAGTACCCAGTTGCTGAGAGTTTTCTATATTTGACGCTTCACCTCCCACTCACTCCTCAGCCCACTGCCACCTGGCTTCCATCACCACCACTTACTGGCATGGCTCTTGCCAGGGTCACCCTGGCTCCTGATGGCTAATCCACGGGATCCATTTCAACCCTTTTCGCAGAAGCATCCGGCCCTGCTGACCATGCCGTGCCCTCTCTTTCCCTGGCTTTGGTGGGGGCTGCCCGATGCCTCACCTATGTAGCAGATATTTTCCCTTTTTTGATAGCACCGTGAGGAGCCACGTTTCCCCACTCTCAGTCCACATGGTTTGGGGGCCAACCACCCCACTGCAGGCATGGGTATTTCATTCCCCTGCCCCAAGGAATTGGTTCAGGATAGGTATATGGCCAAGGTCTAACCAATGAGACTCAAACCTAAGACTTTTGCAGAAACTGTTGAGAGGAGGTTTTCTTTTTTCCCCCACTGGAGTTGCTGAGCTGGCAGAAGGTGAGTCTGGAATCAGAGATGGCCACCTGCCCCTACCCCATGAGGGGCAACTGCCTGAGAGGGAAGCCAACATGAGGAAGGCAGCAGAGCTGAGAGATAGACAGAGACCAGATGGCGCCACTTGGGGTCCTAGGCCAGGCCTAAAGCCAGCACACCCTGGTCTGATCAGCTTCATGAGAAAATGTACATTTTTCCTTAAGCCTTCTTCACTTGAGTCTCTGTTACTCGCAACCAAAAGAGCCCTACGATGGCTCTGAATCACCATCCACCTCCCTGGTGACACAAGCTCGTCTTCCTCTCACTCCAGACCTGTATGTCCAACCCCTTGTGGACTCTACACCTGGGTGTCTACTTAAAAGTGGGTTTAAGGGGTGCCTGGGTGGCTCAGTTGGTTAAGCGACTGCTTTCGGCTCAGGTCATGATCCTGGAGTCCCTGGATCGAGTCCCGCATTGGGCTCCCTGCTCGGCGGGGAGCCTGCTTCTCCCTCTGACCCTCCCCCCTCTCATGTGCTCTCTCTCTCTCATTCTCTCTGTCTCAAATAAATAAATAAAATCTTAAAAAAAAAAAAGTGGGTTTAAGTCTAAACTCATAATTATTCCCCCACTCTTCCTCTCCGTGTGTCTCCATCTCGGTGGATAGCTCTACCACCCACCCAGTTATCCAAGGAACCTGGGCCTCATCATTGACACTTCTTGCCCTCATTCCCTGGTCTGGTTTGGGCAGCTAATTCTGGCTCATTCCTCAGGGCTCAGCTTTTAGGTTGTGTCATCAGGGAGGCCTTTTCCAACCTCCAAGCCAAATATAGGACCCCTCTTATGCCCACATCCCACCCTGTGCTGCTGGTATCACAGCTCTGGTCACTCGGAGCCCTAATGGCCTGTGGATTCTTATCCATATTCCCCACAAAACTCTAAGTTCTGGGATAGCCAGACCCTTCCCGGAAATCAGTATTATTTGAATAAATGGACACTGGGGTATACAGGTATGATCTTATATTGTATATTATAGAGAGTCCATTCTTCTGTAAAAACTAAATATTTCAACATTTCAGAAAGATCTACAAAGGGCTTGGTATTTGGCAGAAAAGACTATCATTTTCAGGGGCTCTAGTGCCTGGAGAACCACCCAATGCGGCCCACAGTGTTTCCTTAATGGGAATTTCTTTAATGGGTAAACCAGGCTGCCTCCTAGTGAGCGCCTTCACTTCACTTTAATAACAGACTTTAGAACTTATCAAAGGAATGAAGTCGAGCTTTGTTCTTTAATAGAATCTATTTCCCCCTTTTTCTGAAAACTGGGACATTTTGCCTGCTTCAAGTTTTCTGATACTCCTCATATTCTTTGTAACTTTTTTTTTTTAAAGATTTTATTTATTTATTTGACAGAGAGAGAGCACAAGTAGGCAGAGTGGTAGACAGAGGGAGAAGGAGAAGCAGGCTTCCTGCTGAGCAGGGAGCCTGATGTGGGGCTCGATCCCAGGACCCTGGGATCATGACCTGAGCCGAAGGCAGACACTTAACGACTGAGCCACCCAGGCGCCCCTCTTTGTAACTTCTTAAAAATCACCAGACACAGCTCTTTGGGCACAACTACAAGTTCTTCCTATCTGACCCTGCCATCTAGCCCCCGCCCCCTGGTATTTATGTGGCCATGCTTGCTCCGCCCCTGGGGAGCTCCTCACCCTCTGGGCTTGGATACCCTCTCCCATCTGGCTAGGCTCCCTTTCCCATCTCTGGATCATTTGCTTTTGAGAGAAAAGGAGATAAGACAATAGTAGCTGACTAGTTCTGCTTTCTCTGAAAGTTACAGCAAGAGTCCCAAGCAGTGGGCCTATCACTTCCTGATTCTTTTTCTTGTTCTAATCATACCGGAAAAGGCCTCTTCTTATCCGAAGTATTTTCGCCTTCCTAGCCTGCTTACCAGCTTCTTAACACTTCACACTGCCCATAAACCTTGTTTTCACACTTGCAGATGGAACTCGAGTCCCCCTTTCTCCTATTAACGCTATATTTAAATAATATTTAAAGTTTTAAAGCACAATTACTTTATCAAGTATTTTATAGGAAAATATTAGACTTTGATTTTACTGACTTAATTTCAGTGTTAGGAAGAATGAACATGTTTATACACTGACAAGAATATATGGGGGAAAAATATAGGGACTGTATAATAGCTACTTGTCCTCCCTTTCCTTTCTTTTTAAAAAGATTTATTTATTTATTTGAGAGAGAGAGAGAGAGATATCACGCAAGGGGGAAGGACAGAGAGAGAGACAATCTTAAGCAGATTCTGCGCTCAGTGCAGAGCCCACTGTGGGGCTTGAGCTCATGACCTGAGATCACCACCTGAGCTGAAACCAAGAGTCAGACGCTTAGCTGACTGCGTCACCCAGGCATCCCTGTACTCCCCTTTCCCCTCATGTATATTCCTTAGTTCCTTTTGTCCATGTGTTCTTTTGGCTTATTTCCACAATTTTTGGTTTGCTTTCTTTCTGGCAACCATTTTTATTTTAAATTATTGCATACAGATGCAGAAATTACTTGACTGGTGCTAACTGCACAATTATGGAAATTAATCACAGGATGCTGAACTGTTGGAAGACTGAACTGTCTTATATTTTTAACCGAGATAAAATTCATATACCACAAAACCTACCCCTTTAAAGGGTAAGGTACACTTCTCTGTTTTTAGTAACTTCACAAAGTTGTGCAACTAATACCACTATCTAATTTCAGAACATTTCCATCACCCCAAAAGAAACCCTGTATCCATTAGCAGTAACTCTCTATTCCTTTTGCAATGTGGATATCTAGTTGTCCACCATTATTTGTTGAAAAGAATGTTGTTTCCCCCATTGAATTGTCTTGGAACCCTTGGAAAAACAAATTTACCAGACATATGGGTTTATTTCTGGACTCTCAGTTCTATTCTGTCGGTCTCTACGTCTATTCTTATGCTACTATCACGCTGTCTTGTAGCTTTGTAGCAAGCTTTGAAATGAGAAAATATGAGAACTCCAATTTTGCTCTCTTTCAGGACTGTCTTGGCTAATCTGGATCCCTCACTTTCCGAGTGAATTTTAGGATCAGCTTGTCAATTTCTGTAAAGAAGGCAGTTGGGATTTTGGTAGGGACTGCATGGAATCATAGATCACTTAGAGCAGTACTGCCCTTCTCAAAATACTAAGTCTTCCAATCCATGCACATGAGATGTCTTTCCTGTTTTGTTTTGTTTTTAGGTTTTCTTTAATTTCTTGAAACAAAGCTTTGTATTTTTCGGTGCATAAGTTTTACACTATTTTTGTTATATTTATTTCTAAACATTTTATTCATTTAGATGTATTATAAAAGGAATTATTTTATAAATTTCAGATCGTTCATTGCTAGTGCATAGAAATATAACTGATGTTGTATATTGATCTTGTATCCTAACACTTTGCTGAACTTGTTTATTTTAAAAGTTTTTTAGAATTTTCCTAAATCCTTAGGATTTTCTATATATATGATCATGCGCTTTGTGAACAGAGATGGTTTTACTTCTTTCCAGTCTATATTCCATTTCTTTTTCTTGCCTAATTGCTTTGGGCTCTACCCTTTTAAAGCCTATACAGTTTCTTGAATGACTTCCCTCTTTTGTCCTCATTAGAATAAATTTTTCTGGGAGAAGGGGACAGGGTGTAGGAGGAAGAGAGAAAATGGAGCTCTTAAAAACCAAAATATTGCAACCGTGTGGTTTGAATTGATTTTCAGTGAGACTCACATCCTCTCAGTGGAAATGTCTTCCTTCATAGCACCTGGGCCCAGGGATTTTCTGGGGGAATCGCTGATATCTGTTTTCCTCAGGTTTTGGATACAAGCCTGGCTGAGCCAAATATCCACCCTTCCTTGGTTGTTACATAGTCTAAGAAAACATAGCCACTTTTCCCAATGCCCGTCTCTTCTTCTTTGGCCAACTCTTACTTGCTAGTTAGAGGTAGAGCACCCGTGGTTTCTCTCATAGCATCCTCTGCCTTCTGAGAAATAAAACAGTGAGACAATAGGTTTATCAGCTGTTCTGCTTCTATCTCAAGAAGACTTTGACAAATAGCTCCATCACATCTGAAGTCACCTTCTGGGCCAGTTTTGTGATCCAGGTGAGGAGGGGCCACCAAGACTCTCCTTCCATATACTTCCATACACTTCCAAAAAATAAACATAGTTTTTGACACTCAGGTTCTTCATCCCATCTAGAAGACCTTTTTATTAGAACAAGGCACACATTTAATTTCCTCATTCCTGATGAAGTCTTGGCTCACCATGTTCTAGTGGAGCTCTTCTTCCCAGTCATGGGACAAAAGGAGGGAAGAATGGTTTTATTAAAGGTGTCCAATGCACACCAAAGGCTTTGCTGACTGCCTTTAGAATGAGAGAAGTTTCCTTCCTGTGAGTGCATGCTCTGTGTTACCAGTGACCTCTTGGGATATACAGGAAGCCAGGTGGATGGAAATCTTTGACTATGTAAATAGGTACACCCCATAGCCAAGTATGAGCGTCTAGTGCTCAATGGCTAGACATGAACAACCTAGGCACTGACTGGCTTCAGAAGAAAGATAGCACTGGATGTAGGCAGGATCCAGGATGGTCAGCACCCTGGGCCAACTCCACTGCTTCCCAGTTCCAGGGCAGGCTCTAGAGGGTAGCTGCCCTTTTGTTTGGGGCTTTCCTCCTAGGAGTTAAATCTCTGCCTCCTAGCTCCACTCTGAAACCAAACTCAGGTCTCTGGTGGCTCACCAAGCTTCCTGTCCACCTTGATTTCCTTTTAACCTCACAGGTCCACTTTGTGCCCACTGCCTAAGGACAAAGTCACTTAGGCCAGGGAAGGTCTCAAGAGCAAGTGACTTCTTGGTAAGCGGACTCCTCCCTCACCCTGAGGTTGCACATGGCTCCAGTGCCTACTGAGAAGTGGTCCATTTGAAGGAAGTAGCCAGGAGTCAAATCTCAAAATCCTTCTTAGAAGTATGCTTAGCCATTCCACAGAACTCCCCACAAATGATGAAAGAGAGAGAAGAGTGAGGCTATGTAAGCAGAGAGGTGGCCACATCACATCCCGGGGGCCACAGGAGCACCAGGGCTCCCTAATCACACAGGGCACAGGAAAGCCCCGTGGCAGAGAGACAGGAGGAACTGCCCAGGGCGCCATGAGCGCGCCACTGCTCATGTCTGCGATTATTATAATTATGACAATGCCAGCCTCTTATCCTCTATCTGTGTGTTTCAAAAGGCCCACCTCCCACTCTTGTACCACTTGGTCACAATATTTCAGTATCCCATATACTTCAACCGAGACCTTAAAGGTATTGTCTGTCATCTTTCAAGGTCCCGGTTACTGTAACATTTCTATGGTTTGAGTGTCTGCGGTGATATATTTAATACTATTTTCACCTTATTAATAAGCACCAAATAAGTCAATTTAAAAATTATTTCCTTCAGTCTTCCTTCACGTTCACTTTACTATCTAGAACTATATTTCAATATAGTGTATTTGCTTTGCTGAATCCATTCATAGTGTATCTGTACGTCTGGATTGAACACATTTCCTGTAGTGACAACTACTCTATTTGTAGGAACTATTTAGGTCACTGGAGTGGAGAAAAAGAGGCCACTGTTTAATAGAAAGGGCATATATCCAAAGATAGATGCAGTTTTCTGAACACCTGTTGAACATCAATGATGGAGAGATTGTTACAACTTTCCAAACCCTAGACCAAAACCATAAATGATTAGTCACTTTGTTTAAACTGACCCAGAATTTAATCCAGGAAAATAAGTTTCCTAACCCCTAAAAATGTGAGTCTTAAAAAGTGTCTTACTTCTGCTTTAGAAGTAACATAGTCTCTTCAAAAAGCAATTTGTTTCGATGTAAATGATTTCCCAACAAAAATCACTTCAGAGGAAGCTATATGAGTTGAGCCTTAGCGCATGCACAGTAATTGTTTGCTTTTGGAGACAGAGCAAGCATGACAAATATTTTCAGTTGTCAAGGGAGGAGGGAATGACCCACCTAAGAAATGGAAACTAACGAAGAGTAATATGACACTCCCCCTTAGTTCCACCGGGCGCCGGCTGGGGCTGCTACTCAGTTAACTTCCTACGGCCGGATAAAGGCGAGGCTGTGCAACAGCCCAATAAAAGCGGCCTCTCTACCCGCTCCCCCCAACACTGTGGTGGGGGACGACATGCAAGGACTTCAAGGGAAGGGGGCATTGGAAAAGTACCCTTTACTGTTGCCATTCATTCATTCATGCATGCATGCATGCATTCATTCATTAATACATTCCTTCAATAAATAGCTATGCGTTGGGGGCTTAATTCTTCAACTATGACTCAATAGCCCATTCGGATACCACACACCTCCGTCCCCATTTCTAGCCCTAGGCCTCACTCGCTCATCAAGAAGATGCTTATTACAGCCTCGCTCTCCTCCCTCCCTTCCCAGGGTCCCCGGGCCAGGGTGACAGGACAAATCAGTCAGAAGAGTCCCTTACCAAGAGCAAGGAAGGAGGGCTCAGAGTACAGGGAGAAGGGGTTTCGGGGACTTTCCTGCCTGCAAGGGGGAGAGGCAGCCCCTTCTTGGGCGGCCGCACCCAGGGGCGAGGCTGAGGGCTCACGGGCACCGCGCTTGGACGGGGAACCTGAGCTGACGCCGATGCTGGAGGGGGAAACGGCCGCGAGGGGATTCCGCACGGGGGGAGTGGGCGCTGCAGGACGTCCGAGGCGGTGGGAGGCTGGTGACAGCACACGCACACGTGGGGAGGACCGCCTCCACCTGGGTGGTGGGAGCAGGGGTGCCGGCAGGGGCGACGAGCGGGCGGGGCGGGTTACCTGATGAAGGTGGTCTTGCCCGTGCTGTACTGGCCCACCAGCAGGATCATGGGCTTGTTCTCGAAGTCGGCGTCCTCCAGCGCCGGCGAGTGGAACTCGTGGAAGCGGTACGCCTCCTCCAGCGGCAGCACCTTGCGCAGGTAGAGCGAGCGCAGGCCGCCAGTCACCGTCTGCACCGCGTCGGCGCCTCCCGCGCGCTCGCGCCCGCCCGCCTGCCGCCCCATCCAGCTGAACATCGTGCAGCCGGTCCGCGCCCCGCGCCGGCCCTCTCAGTGCCTGCCCCGCGCTCCAACCCCGCTCTGGGTTCGACCCTCCCCGGCTCGCTCTGAGCTGCCCCAGCCGCTCTCGCCACCGCCCGAGCTGGCCCCGCCTCGTGCCGTCGCAGCCAATCTCCGGTCGTTACGTCACGGCAGCTCGTTCACTATTCAGAAGGCTCGCTCAAGTCCTTCCTCATTGGGCCGCTGCCAGGACGGGTGGTGACGTCAGTCAACGGAGAGGAGGTTCTTAATGAATTATTGATGACGGGGTCTCTCCGCGGGACTGGGCGGAGGAGAGGGTGTCTCCCGCGCCCCTTGGCGCAGACGGGTCACGGGAGGGGCCCCTTTAGGTCGCCGGAGCCGCACCTCTGGCCAGGTGGCTTCGGCTTCCGGGCAAAACTGAGCTGGCAAGAATGAGCCTCCGGAGGCTGCTTAGTCTCCCAGGAAGTTTACTCCTTCCAGTCTTAATGATACTGGGGACAACAGTGCAGAAAGTTGATAGGCAGGTTATTATTTACCTTCATTTTATTAGTGAAGAGACCTTGACTCACAGACATACTGACAAGATTTGAATAAGGGGAAGGAGACTCCAATTTACTTGAGTAGATATTTCTCTTCACACTGCCTCCACTAAATTCTGGGATCGATTGAAAGCCTTTTGCCCTTATTTTTCTTTATTTGATTTAATGTAAAATTGAAGGTTTAATCATCATCCTCATTATTACAACCTAATTACCACATATGGACATGTAAAGAGTTATTATTACCTCTAAGCTCTCTCTTTTTCAGGTTAAAAGGACACATCTAAATTGAGACTGGGAGAAATAATCAGCCGTCACTTTTGGTGTTCTAGGTAACAGTTTGAGAATATTTCTCCGTTGTTTTAGAGCGTTTCTCAGGTGTGATCCATGGAGTCACCTGCATAAGAATAACCTGGGATGCTTGTTAAAATGTGGATTTCCGGTCATCACCCCAGACACACAGTTAAAATACTGAGGAAGGATGGCTCAACAAGTGCTCTCAGGTGATTCTGACACACCCTAAATTTGGGGAAATAAATTGCCCAACAGTACTTCTCTAACTTGATAGAAATGCAGATTCTGATTCAGGGGTGTGCATTTCTGACAAGCTCTCAGGTGTTTCCAATCTGTTTGTCTATGGACTATACTTGCAGGGCCAGGGCTGTGGTGAAGAGAGAACAGGAGTTGGCATCAAAAGACCTGGGTTTGAATCCTGACTACAGAAATTAATGGCTATTTGGCTTTAAATGCAATGAGCTGCCTCTCTGCCTCAGTTTCCTTGTTTGTAAAAATGGGAACTCCTCGGGAGTTGTTGTGTGGATCAAATATTTAGAGGAAGCTGTATGTAACTAAGGAAGTGAAAAGAAAGCCAAAGGAAAATGAACTTAGATATCTGCCTCATGTCAAAATAAAACAAAGATTAAAATGTAAAAACAAAATAAACACATAGAACTACTAGAAGAAGGTACAGGTGAAGATTTATAAAATTTTGGAAGGGAAAAGCTTTTCTGATCAAAACCAAAGACAAATTATGAAGGAAAAGGTTGACAGTTTTCTCAACAAAAAAGTAAAAGATTTAGTGTATTTTTAAAAATACAAACCCATGTAAACATACTCTTTACCATATGATCCAGAAATTGTACCCCTTGGTATTTACAAATAAGTTGAAAACTTATGTCTGCACAAAAACTGCACATGGATATTTATAGCAGCTTTATTCATAATTGCCAACCCTTGGAAACAACCAAGATGTCCTTCGCTAGATACACTTCACTATGGTACAACCAGCTGATAGAATATTGTTCAGTGCTAAAAAGCGAACTATCAAGTCAGGGAAAGACAGAGAGAAACCTTAAATCCATACTACTAAGTGAAAGAAGACACTGAAAAGGCTGCATACTGTATGATTTGACTATATGACATTCTGGAAAAGGCAAAACTATGGGGACAGTAAAAGGATCACTGATAGCCAGGGGTTAAGAAAGAGGGAAGGATTAATAAGAGGAGCAAGAAGACTTACAGAGTAGTGAAAATAATTCTGTATGATAATGTCATTATACATTTGTCCAAATTCATTGAACATATAACACCAAGAGTGAACCCTAATGTCAACTGTGGATTTTGGGTGATAATGATGTGTCATTGTAGACTAGATTCATTGATTGTAATGAATCAATTACACTCTGGTGCAGGATATTGCTGATATGGGATGTTGATAGTGGGAGGCTATGTATTGGGGAGGCAGGGGTACATGGAAACTCTCTATTTTATACTCCATTTTGTTGTGAATCTAAGACTGCTCTAAAAAATTCTATTAAAAATAGCATATGTAAAAAATAAATAAATCCATAAACAAAGGTAAAAGGCAAAAGACAAATTGGGAAAACTATTGACAGACATATATAATAAATATATTTAATTAAGGATATTAGAACTTTAAAAGCTACTGTAAAATTATTAAGAAAGAAATGATGCTCCATTAGAAAATGAGCAGAGGACATAGGCAACTAACAAGACAAATATAATTGACCAATAAACATTAAATGATGCTAACCTCCATTAATAATCAAAAAACATAAATTTAAAATAAATAGATAACATTAAGAATGGCAGACTTATTTTTATAAGATAATGCCTAATGTTGACAAGAGTGTGGAAAAAGATACCATCTCATACATTGCTGGATATGGTATAAACTGGCACTTTAATGGAGCCCATACTTATCAAAAATCTTGAAAACACACATTCAAGACTTCTGCAACATCATACTTAATGATGAAATAACTGAATGCTAAGATCAGGAACAAGGTAAAGATGTCTACTCTTACCACTTCTGTTTAATGTCATACTAGAGGTTCTAACCAGTACAATAAGAAAAAGAAAAGGTATCCATATTGGATAGGGATAAGTAAAATTGTCTTTATTTGCAGAAAATATGACCATCTATGTAGAAAATTCTATGGAACCTACAAAAAAGCTACTAGGATTAATAAGTGAGTTTAGTAAGAGTGCTGGATATAATACACATATACAAAAACCAGCTATGTCTTTATATACTAGAAATGAACAATGGGACAGTGAAATAAAAAATCAATGTCACTTGTAATAATATCAAAAATATGAAATATTTAAGGATAAATCAGATAAAAAATGTACAAGGTCTAGGGGTGCCTGGGTGTCTTGGTTGCTTAAGTGTCCGACTCTTGATTTCGTCTCAGGTCATGATCCCAGGGTTCTGGGATCAAGCCCTGCATCGGGCTCACTGCTCAATGGGAGGCCTGCTTCTCCCTCTCCCTTTGCCTGCTGGTGTTCCCTCTCTGTCTGTCAAATAAATAAATAAAATTAAAAAAAAAAAAGATTCTCTCTGCCCCTCCACCCTGCTCTTGTGTGTGCTCTCGCTAAAAAAAAAAAAAAAGAAAGAAAAAGGACAAGCTCTATACACTGAGAACCACATAGTATTTCTGAGAGAAATAAAAAAGGCCTAAATAAATGGAGATATATACGATATACCGTGTTTATGGATCAGAAGACTCAATGTTGTTAAAATGTCAATTTTCTCCAAACTAATGTATAGATTTAGTGCAATTCCAGCAGGCTGTTGTTTTTGTAAGAATTGACAGGCTGATTCTAAAATTCATATGTAAATGAAAAAGACATAGCCAAAGCAACTTTGAAAAAATTAACAAAGTTGGAGGACTTACACTACCTAATTTCAAGACTTACAAACCTACAGAAATCAAGACAAGACTGTGGTATTGGTATAAAAATAGACTAATATATCAATGAAATAAATAGAGTTCAGAAATAGACCCACACATATATAGTCAATTGATTTTTGACAAAGTGCAAAGGCAATTCAATGGATGAAAAGAAGTCTTGTCAACCAATAATGCTAGAACAATTGAATACCCATATGCAAAAATATAAACTTTGATCCACACCTTGCACTGTATGTAAGAATTAACTCAAAATTACTATAGACATAAATGTAAAACTTAAAACTATGAAACTTCTAGAAGAAAACATAATTCAGGGGCACCTGGGTGGCTCAGTTGATTAAATGTCTGCCTTCGGCTCAGGTCATGATCCCAGGGTCCTGGGATCTAGCTCCACATCGGGCTCCCTGCTCAGCGGGCAGCCTGCTTCTCCCTCTCCCTCTGCTGCTCCCCCTCCTTGTGCTCTCTCTCTCTCTCTCTCTCTGTGTCAAATAAATAAATAAAATCTTAAAAAAAAAAAAACCACAGTAGAAAATCTTTGGATATTATGTAGGGAAAGGTTTCTTAGATGATACCAAAAGCATGATCCATAGGAGAAAAAAATTAATAAATTGGACTTCATCAAAATTAAGAACTTCTGACCTTTGAAGGATACTGTTAAGAGAATGAAAGGACAAGGCACAGACTAGGAAAATACATTTTCAAATTACATATCTGATAAAGGACTTGTATCCAGAATATATAAAGACCTCTTAAAATTCAATAATAAGGAAACAACCCAATTTAAGACATGGAAAAAAATTTGAACAGATACTTCACCAAAGAAGATGTATGGGCAAATAAACACATAAAGAGATGTTCAACATCATTAGTCATTAGGAAAATGCAAATTAAAACCACAACAAGATACTACTACATACCTATTAGAATGCCTAAAATTAGAAGACTGACCATACCAATTGTTGGTGAGGATGTGGAGCAACTGGAACTCTCATATGTTGACAGTGGAATGTAAAATTATACAACTCCTTTGGAAAACAGTTTGGCAATTCTTTTTTTTTTTTTAAGATTTTATTTATTTATTTGAGAGGGGTAGGGGGCACAGAGGGAGAGTGAGAGGGAGAAGCAGACACCCAGCTGAGCAGAGAGCCTGATGCAGTGCTCGATTCCAGGACCCTGGGATCATGACCTGAGCCACAGGCAGACGCTTAACCAACACCCAACCAGGTGCCCCCGTTTGGCAATTTCTTAAAAAGTAAAGCATATACCTACCACATGATGCAGCAGGGGAAGAGCATAGGGAAGAATTACAAAGGGCATGAGTACAAAGGATTTGTTCATTACCTTGATTGTGGTGATAGTTGACAGTTGTATACATCTGCAGAAACTCATCAAATTGTGTACTTTAAATATGTGCGGTTTATCATGTGTCAATTATACCTTTATTAGTTGTTAGAAATGCTCATACTTCTAGACTCAGAAATTTTACCCTGAGGAAATAGTCAATGTAAAGCTTTATCTAAAGCATGTTTATCAGCATAACACTTATAATAGTGAAAAGCTGTGATTAGCTGTTCCCGCATGGAGGATTAGTTAGATAGATAATGGATTCCTATGCAGTCTCTGAAAATTGTGTCATATAAAAAGAATGTTAATGACCTGGGAAAATACTCAGAATATATATATATATTTATTTATTCTTATGTTAATCCCCATACATTACATCATTAGTTCTAGATGAAGTGTTCCATGATTCATTGTTTGTGCATAACACCCAGTGCTCCATGCAGAATGTGCCCTCCTCAACACCCACCACCAGGCTAACCCATCCTCCCACCCCCCTCCCCTCTAGAACCCTCAGTTTGTTTTTCAGAGTCCATCGTCTCTCATGGTTCGTCCACCCCTCCGATTTCCCCCGCTTCATTCTTCCCCTCCTGCTACCTTCTTCTTCTTCTTTTTTTTTTCTTAACATATATTGCATTATTTGTTTCAGAGGTACAGATCTGAGATTCAACAGTCTTGCACAATTCACAGTGCTTACCAGAGCACATACCCTCCCCAGTGTCTATCACCCAGTCACCCCATCCCTCCCACCCCACCCCCCACTCCAACAACACTCAGTTTGTTTCCTGCGATTAAGAAGAATATATTTTTAAGTGGAAAAAAGATTACAGGAGAGAATACATTCAATTACTATGGAAAACAGTATGGCAATCCCTTGAAAAATTAAAAATAGAACTACCATATGATCCAGTAATCCTACTTCTGGGTATATATCCAAAAACCTTGAAAGTAGGTTCTCTAAGAGATATTGCACATCCGTGTTCATAGCAGCACTATTCACAATAGCCAAGAGGTGGATGCCACCCAAGTTTCCATTGATGGATGAGTGGATAAACAAAATGTGGTATATACTTACAATGAAATATTATTCAGACTTAAAAAGGAAGGAAGTCCTGTCATATGCCACTATCTACAAGAACCTTGAGAACATGATGCTAAGTGAAATAAACCAGTTACAAAAAGACAAATAGCATATGATTCCACTTCTATGAGGTATCTAAAGTAGTCACATTCATAGAAACAGAAAGTCAAATGGTGGTGACCAGGGACTGGAGGGAGTAGGAAATGGGGGAGTTTTCAGTAGTATAGAGTTTCAGTTTCGCAAGATGAAAAAATTCAGGAGATCACAACAATGTGATCATAGTTAACACTATTGGCCTATACACCTAAAAATGGTTAAGGTGGTAAATTTTATGTTATGTATATTTTACCACAATTTTTAAAAAAATGAATCTATAGGGTTTTTGTACTTTTGAAAAAAAATTTAAAGTAAGGAAGTGAAAACATGGGAAAGACAAACCCCAAAACAGTAATGATCTTTGAATTTTGGAATGATAAATGATCTTAGTTTCCTTCTTTATGTGCTTTAGCATTTTTCAGATTTTACACAATAATCATGTTCTTGTTTTATAATCGGAAAAAAATTTGAAGGAAGAAAAAAAGTTACTGCCTTTAATCTTTAAAACCAGTGAAAGTCCTGAAAGAGCCTGGAGCAAGAAGACACATCATAATGTCTTACTTTTCTCCCTTCTCTGTCTTCATACAACTGCAGCCCCTGCTTTCGTGTTCTTGATCTGTCCTTAGTGGGGCAGGAGAGTGATGGGCACTCCTTTGGATAATCATCTTGCATCCATTTGCAAGCTGGAATCCTCTTCTGGTTTTCCTTCTTCAGACTCAACAATCCCAGTTATAGTCACCTTTTCATCTGAATCGAATTGTTTTTTCAGGCTAAATCCTATTTCAGGTAATTTTACAGAGCGTGCCATTAGTTACCTGGATTTTTGTTGGATTAAATAATTCATGAAATATGTATTTTGATAATAAGACTCAACTCTCTTTGCTATATGGAAATTTTAATTGTAATTCTTGTGGAAGGGTTTTTTTCCTTCTTATTCTTGGTAATTTGATGTTCACAAGGTCTGCTTTATTTATTTATTTATTTATTTATTTATTTATTTATTTATTTATTTGAGAGGGAGAGAGAGAGCGCGTGCGAGCTCCTGGGCATGAGCAATGTGGGGAGGGGCAGAGGGAGAGGGAGAGAGAGAATCTTAAGCAGGTTCCACGCCCAACCTAGAGTCCGACATGGGGCTTTATCTCATGACCCTGAGATCATGACCTGAGCCGAAATCAAGAGTTGGACCCCCGGGGCGCCTGGGTGGCTCAGTTGGTTAAGCGACTGCCTTCGGCTCAGGTCGTGATCCTGGAGTCCCGGGATCGAGTCCCACATCGGGCTCCCTGCTCAGCGGGGGGTCTGCTTCTCCCTCTGACCCTCTTCCCTCTCGTGCTCTCTGTCTCTCATTCTCTCTCTCTCAAATAAATAAATAAAATCTTTAAAAAAAAAAAAAGAGTTGGACCCTTAACTGACTTCACCGCCCAGGCGCCCCTCACAAGGTTAGCTGTAGATGGTATTCAGGGCTTGGTTCTACATGCATAACAAGTGCAGTGTCTTACTCTGATACTTTGAGTCCCAGAGTAGTTAAAGTCCTGAGAGACACATGCTAAAGAGATTAGAGGAGGTACTTTGGCCTGCAAAGAGCCCCCTTCATTCTCAGACACACCTCTCCTTTCTCTGTGCCACTCACCCAGGTCACTGCTGCCACTTGGAGATGTAGCTTATAGGACACGGCAGGTGGAGATGTCTGGGAGGTACTTGCAGTAAGACAGCCAGCTGCCTACACATGGTCTGTTTTTCAGCAACGGAACTCTCATTTTCAGCCAGGCGCATTGCCCCCCAGGTAAAAACAAAATTTCCTGTCTGTGCAATTAAGTGTGATCATAAGACCAAGGGCTGGTTGCTGATAGGTTACCTGAAGGATGTGTGGGAGTTGCAGGAAGTCTCCTTTAGAAAGAAAAGAGTTCAATCTTGCTCTCCCCTTCCTCTCTCTTGTAGTCTGGGATAGGGATACGATGGCTGGAGCTTCAGGGCGCATCCTGGACCACGAGGCCAAGGACTACACATGAGAAGGTAAATCAGAGCTGGGAGGGGCAGAATCCCTGATGAATCCTGGACATGCCATGCCCGCCTTGGATGACCTCCTTGTGGGCTTTCACATGAATGTATTGAAGCCCCTATTTGTTAGGTCTCTGCTAGTGAGAGATGAAAGTAATTCCTAACACTGAGTTTGTTCCTAGAAATGGAATCTCCAGTAACAGAACCCCAAATGTGACATTCCTTAGTGGAAGAGAGGTGAGGGTCAGCATTAAGGATTCAATTACTGCAGGCTGGGATTTAAAATACAGCCACACGTATTTTTCGACATGCCTCTTATCGAGAGATGGGATCCTGGTCCTGTCCACTTGAATCCAGGCTGGCTTGTGAGTGCTTCCGCCAACAGCATACTGTGGAAGTGATGTTCTGTGACTTCGGACACTCGGTCATAATACACTGTGCACCTGTCACCGAGTAACACTCGCTCTTGGAGCCCTGAGCTGCCATTTAAGAAGGTTGATGATCTTGAGACCATCACGCTGAGGAGGCCGCGTGAAGGTGCTCTGACAGTCAGTCGGACTGAGCTTGTCCTCTGGTCACCCAGGAACCAGATATGTGAAGGAAAGAGCCATCTCAGACCCTTCAGCTCCAGCTATTCCAGACCCCAGCCATCTGAGCCCTCCCCAGGCAGTTCAAGTCATTTCAGGGGAGGCCCCACCCATGAATAAGAGTTGTCCTTGCTGTGCCCTTTTTAAATTCCTGACCCATAGAATCTGTGGGCATAATCAAATGGTTGTTCTTTTATGCCTACATTTTGTTTTGTTTTGTTTTGTTTTTGTTTGTTTGCTCAACAATAGATAATTGGGACAACTGGTAATTCTCATTATCTTGTTAAGGTAAAAGTTTAGTTTTCTGTCACAGAAAAGAAGTTCAGAGGTAGGCAGACCAGGGCTAGATTGGTGTGTTCATTGTCAGCAGGAGTTCAGATCCCTTTATCCTCCCTGCTGTCTGGAATGTGGACACAATGGGTGGAGCTCCAGCAGCCATATTGGACCAGAAGGCAAACTTGAGGATGGCAGAAGCAAGAGCTGAAAGGAGCCTGGGTATCTGCTAAGAAATAGATAAATCAATTTCTTCTATCTTCTTTAAGACACTCTTAAGAATAAAAAGATCAAAAGTTTTTTGATCTTTTTGATTATGTAATGAAAAGTAATGCTAACTGGTATAGAATTTGAATACATGAAACAAGAACTTAGGAAACTGGCTTGGCTGGAGCTAAAGGTTTGAGAATTTTCAAAATAGAAGTGGTAGTTGAAGTCCTGGCTGTAGACGAGATTGCCTAAGGAGAGTATGGAGTGGGAAGAGAGGAGAGCTGAGGAGAGAACCTTAGGGAATACCAGCAGTTAATGGAGAGCAGGGGAGGTGAGACCACAGGAAGGGCTGGAAAGTGGGAAGGAAACCAGGATGGATGGTGTCCAGCAAACCTGGACCCTTCCCTCTAGGGGGAAGCCTAGTTGGCAGCCCCTAATGTGTTCCTCATGTGTACACGGCTAATACCAAACTTTCCCTTTGTTTTGCAAGGCTCTGTTTTGATGAAGCTCTTCTATGTGGGACGAGGAGGAAGCTCCTTGAAGTGTGGGGTCAACTGTTAATCATTTTTATTGTCCCAGTGCCTACCACAGTGACTGGCATACAGCGAGAAAGCAAGAAATATTTGCAGGCGGAACTGAGTTGAACTGCTGTTGGCAAGGAAGTGTGGGAAGGGAGGGTTTCAGGAAGGAGGGGTGGTCTGTGGTGCCAAATATTGAGAACAGTCAAGTAAGATAAGGCCTGTAAAGGGCTGGTGCCATTTGGCTTAGCGTATCTGGCAATCAGGACATTGGTGACCTTGGGGAGAAGTGTTTTCACGGGGACGTGGGGACAGAACACAGTGGTGTGTGAGAAGCCCAGGCAGGGGTGAGGGCAGGAGTCAGGCTGGTTTTGCAGCACCAGATAATGAATGAAGATGAGTCAACAGCATTTACCCACATGGCCATTTTATTCTGGGCTCAAATACTACAATGATTTTATAAGCCTCATTGTACATACTTTGATGAATCCAAGGCAGGGCTGTCTTTACTGTCCAGCAAACAGGTCTTACAGCATGGCTCACTCTAATTTAAGGAGAGCCTGTTTGTTGCAGATGGAGAGAAAAGATGTCAAAGTGGAGGCTGTTGGCTGCTCTGGCGTAGAGGACGGGCGGCATCCCAGGTCCGACTTATCTGGGTGGGGATCAGTTTTGCAGGTCCAGGAGCCCTGTTTACCAGTGGGTTAGGGGCACTGATGAATTCCTGCTTTCCAAGCTTATAGGAGAGTGTGGCATAAATCCACACCACTGAAATTTAATACGTGTAGCCTCATGGGGATGTGGGTGGTGCGCAGAGAGGAGGTGGGAATCTCCTTAAAATGCAGATTCTGATCCAGCAGACCTGGGGTGGGGCCTGAGCTTCTCTGCATGTCTAACCAGTCCCCCACCACACTTTGAGTAGCAAGGATGGATTTTGGAAGCCGATTTTTCTGGACTTTCGTTACTTGTCACCACTCATCATTTCCTAGCAACCCAAGGACTGCTTCAGGAGCATAGAGGCCAGGAAAGAGGGCCAAGTCTTCCAGGTTTGTTGGGCTTCATGCCTTTCTGGTCACATCTTCCATCGGCCTGGACATCTCCATGGCTCAGGTTATATATTTCTTTAGTCAAATTCCTAGTAGGCCTGGATACTTTGGGCTTCTCCGTGTCCCAGGGCTTTCCCAGTGATTTGTCTGCCAACCTTCTGCAAGGATGGATGGGCTTCTTCCTCAGGGCTAACCTACTCCTTCAAGGGTTGAGTCTTCCTTGTTGAGAGTCGCCTCCGGCCACGGTGTTTACATGATAAATAAGAGGAATCCCGTTTAGAATAAATAATCCTGTCTGGAAACCAGAGAAGAAGGTGAGAAGGGAACCAAGGAGTGCTCCTGGGACAGGCTGGCCGGCGAGTGCTGGCCTGATGCCTGACTCCGTTTCCCTGCTCAGACATCCCTGAGCTGCACCCCAGATTCTCGTTCCGAGAGCTTGAGCTGCAGACATGGGCTTTGCTGGGCATGTCATTGGAGCTAGGTGCTCAGATGAGGCTGCCTGGTTGAGATCCCAGGGATCAGTGTTCCAGGGGCTCTGAGCGGCTGGAGAGGGACTGCTGAGACCCGCCCGTCACCTGTTTGGCTTTGTTGCTGAAGAGACCAGTTCTCGGTCTAGTGCTCGGTCTAGATCTTCTAGATCATCACACTATCTATGAATACCCTGATTCAAAACAACGAAAACCACAAAATATAATAGCCTATAAAAATAATGATTGCCTTGGGGCTCCTGGGTGGCTCAGTCGGTTGAGCGACTGCCTTCGGCTCAGGTCATGATCCCAGGGTCCTGGGATTGAGCCCCACATCGGGCTCCCTGCTCAGCAGGGGGTCTGCTTCTCCCTCTGACCCTCCTCCCTCTCATGCTATCCTTCTCTCTCCCTCTCAATAAATAAAATCTTAAAAAAAAAAATAATGATTGCCTTAAGTTTAAAAAGGCGTTTTTTCCAGAGAACCCAGAGTACTCTTCAGGTCCTCCTCTTGTTTATTCCTGGAGGCCCTCTGTGCCAGGAGGCCGAGAGGAGTAGAATTGAGGGGGCTTTTAGCTCCAGCTCGCAGGCTGTTTCTGGGGAACTCATCTCTTCCGCAGGCCACGCTTTTATTCTCCATACTTGAGGCATGTGTGGGACCCTGTGGCTACTGGACCCCTTCCCTGCAGGGAAAGGTTTAAAAAAATTCCTGTGGGTTGAAAATCCCAACACATGCCTGTGTTATGTTCCTTTTGTTTCTTTCTCTATCTCCCTCAACTTTTTAAAATTTTTATTTTTTTGATAAAATGCCCTGGTCAGCCTGCCTACGCCCCCTGCCAGAGAGCAGAGCCGGCTGAGCAGGCTGGTCAGCCCTGATGGGCTCCACGCCTCTGACCATAGAAGCAGACACAAGATCGGTGAGGTTCGCTGGGACTTAGGAGGGACACCACGCCTCTGACCATAGAAGCAGACACAAGATCGGTGAGGCTCGCTGGGACTTAGGAGGGACACTCGCTCTTCAGGTGTTTCTTCTTCTCCACCGCCAGTCTCAAGGCCCAAAGGAGCTTGTCCTTGTTATTCAGGATGTTGTACTCAGAGAGCTTCACCAGCTTGTCAAAGGCGGCCTCTGTGTATGTCAGCTCCTTGGTAGCGTATGGAGTTTGGGGGCCATAAATGTCCACGTGGCCGTGTTCCAGCTCCTCAGGGCTTCGCTCCACACCTGGAGGCAGCAGAAGGACTTACTATACACAGAAGGTTGTAATGGCTTGTGTCTGTCTCTCTCCCCATGGCCTGTCCCAGCACATGTGGGCGCACACACACACATGCACATGCACACCTCCATGCTCCTCAGGGCAGGGATGCAGTTTGCCCATCTTAGGACCACCCTAGCAGGACACAGAGCCAGGCACCTAGTGGGATGTCAATAAATGTTGAATGACTGAAAGAGTAGAGGATGACATTGCTGGCTTGTGCAGGGGTGGGGGGCTTTGCTTTCTTCCAAAGCCAAGGTTGGTTCAGACTAGAGCTAAGCTGGGCTTCCCTGTTAGTCAAGTCAGAAGACTGCACAAGTCCAAACATAGGAGCTCTCAGCCCAAGACCAGTGAGTGGTGGGAACCGAGTTCAGAGGCGGCTTACCTGGGGCCTTGTATTTCTGGAAGGAGTCGTTGATGAGTGGGAAGAAAAGGACGATGGGGCCATCAGGCTCCTGGGAGTTCTCCAGCAAGTAGCACTCCTTGAGGTTTTCCTCGTCCTCTTGCAGCTCGTATTTGGGGAAGGGGATGTTCTGCACGGTGCAGTACTCACAGGTTTGTTTCATGGGCTGGAAAAGAACAGGACACGTTGGAGGATTAGGAAGGGTGGGGGTGGGTAAGCAACATGGAGCTCTAGATCCAGCTTCCTGATTTCCCCAGCTAACAACTCAGGTCTCCAACTACTTTGCCTCTTTGTGCTATTTTCAGAACAAAGAGCCTGAGACAGTATGTTGGTGTGGGTCCAACTACAAGCTCCTTCTGAAGGTGCACAGAAGCCCTTTCAATGATGCTTCACCCAAACACAGACCTGGGTAGATGTGGGCAGCAGTAGGAGGGTGACTGGAGCTATGCACATCTGGCCATGTCCGGCCAGGCTCCTGGGGGATGTGCATGGCCTTTGGAACGGACAAAGGGCCACAAGGCTGGAAAGGACTCTGAAAGGGCATCTTTATAAACATGATGTAACAGAAAGAGCGGTGGACTGAGAATGTCAGAATCCCCTTACTTCTGCCCCCCGTTCCAAGCTCACTAGTAGTGTGATCTTGAGTGAGCCACTGACCCCTCTCTGTGCCTCAGTTTCCCAACCTATAACACAGGAATAATAGCAGTTGTGCCATCCACCTTGAAGAGCTGGTGTAAAGATCAAGAGAGAGCAGGTGTAGGAAAGCACGTTGTCACTCATTTATAAACTTGACTCCTTATAGTTGGTGTCAGGCTTATCCTCTGTCTGTACGCCCCTTTCCTGGGCTTCAGGATAAGACTGTACTAAAGGAGACCAAAGAACAGTTTCTTCCCCTTAAAAGGCCAGAACTTTTCAAAGGTAAATAGAGAAAAATAAATAAAAACCTCTGGCCCTGGCTTTTAATATAATCACATGGAGGGTCATATTTCCTGAGGAAAAGGGCAATGTGATTATTTTGAAAATAGGACATTAGAAACTCTTGAAGTGGTATAAAACTTTAGAACTGACTGGACTCCATTAAGGTTATTTTTAAGAACTCCTTTTTTTTTTTTTTTTTTTGCAGCTGATGAATTGCCAAATACAGCAAATGGTCAGATAATAAAATTGCTGAAATAAAACTAGAATTCACTCCCTGGGTCTCTTTAAAGCCCACACTGCATGTGAGGGCCAGCCAGCTGCCCCCCGAGGCTTGGATGGCTAACCTCATGTCAGGTAGAGCCACCTGAGTTTCTCTGATGCTAAGTCTTGGGGCCTGTGGGGAACGCATGTTCTTCCATTTCCCAGTTTCGTGAAGGCTCAGTATGTGGCCTGTCTCAGAAGAGGCACAGCGCTCCTGCTCAGGCAGGAGCATTTCTTTGTCACACTCGCCTTTGTCTGGGACCCAGCACAGTAATTGAGGTGGATGATGAGGTCGACTTTTCTCTCGGGCCTAAGGAGGGGAGGGTAGCTGGAGTTGATGAAGAATGCGGTGTCCAACAGGCACAGGTGGCTCACAGACTCTGTCAGCTGGTTTGGGAAACCATCTAGCACCGTGTCTGAAAGCCAAGATTTCCAGTTACCATCACGCCCTGGTGCCCTGATCTCAGCGGATGGTCCCATTCTGTGGACAGAATGCCCTGCCTGGAGCTCCTTCCCCTGGGCCTGGGCTTTGGGCCCTCCCCCTTCCATCCAGGACCCCCAGTGAGTCCCAGTGCCCCTTGGGGTGGGCTGATAAAGAAGAGCATTATCTTGGTGTTGTAGCAAGTCTTTTATGGAACACACAGAGAAAAACCACTCTGACTCAGCCACAGAGCTTTGGGGTTGCGGGGGTATAAGACTATCTTATAAATTAGTGCACACCCTGGGCCCAGAGCCAGCTACGCTTTCTGCCCCAGACAGCGAGAATGAGGATTACTAGGCTAGGTCAAAGCAGCCATTTGCAGGCTGTGGCCAAGGAAAATACCAACGATGGGGGCGAGTCAATCTTCAAGCACTGAGTTGAAGCTACATGACCACAATTTAAGACCTGGCTCTGCCACTTACCATTTGGGGGTTCTTGAGCTGGGCCTTCCCTACCCAACTCTTGGGGGCACCATTCACATTAAAAGGTGCCCCCAGAGCACAACGAGAGAAAGTCAGGGCCCACATTTCCCCAACAGGGTCCCAACTTCTACCTGCTGGGATTGTTGTACAGATTCAAGTAATTAAATACCAACACTGCTCCACCTACGTTCAGAACCTCACCAAACATGGAAGACGCCCTCGGGAGAGTCTGCCCCCCCTTCCCCCCACCCCTACGAACATGGTCAGAGGAGCTTTGCCACCCTTTCTCCACGGCAGCCTCGACACGCACTTCCGCTTTATCCAGGCAGAGGCAGGCGGCCAGGGAGGGTTACCTCTCCACATGGAGAACTGGCTGTTCTGGAGGTAGTCGGTGTGCAACTGCAGGCCCAACAGGAAGTTGTGGAACTGAGACACAAAGGCCCGGTGGGTGAGGATGCTGCGGAAAGTATTGGAGAGCCACGACCCTGGGATCACCACTGTAGTGTCCAAGACGTTGGCATCACATTTGGGGATTTCGGGCAGGAGTGGCTCATCTTCTGCAGGGGAGAGGGAGGACGGAAGGCGGGTCACAAGAGCTGGGGTCCCCCGGTGGCCCAGGCGGAGCCTGCATGGTTACCCGGCACCCAGGGGTCAGCACTGTAAGTGAGGTTCACACCTTCTTTGCCTAGTTGTTAAGGCCCTGGCATTGGAGACTTAGAGACCAGGGACAGGGTGGTGGAGAAGAGGGGTGATGACAGGTAAGGGGCGCGGGTCCCAGAGAGGACAGGGAACCTAGAAGCCCCCCTGTAACTGTGCTTGTGGATCCCTACCCCCTTAGCTCTCCTGGGCACTGTACCACTCTGCTGGCCCCTCCTCCACCCCCAGCCAGGCCCCGGGCGGACCCCTGAGGTTTGTGCCGGAGACTTGATCACCCTCCCCTCCAGGCAGGGACGACCCCACCCTAGCTGCTTTCTCATCTCTGAACCACAGAGATGACGTTGAAACATGAGGCAGGTGGACTGGGCCTTGCTTTGTGATCCACCCCTCTCCCGCATCACCCAACCAAGAGGGGAAGCCAGCGGGGTCACCCACCGATGTCGTGCACTCTCTCCCTGGTCCATCTGTGGAAAAACTCCTCCGAGCTTTGGGACAGATTCCAGGCATCAAGCAAGTTTAGGGAGAAGATGCTGCTCCACAAGCCTAGGGGGCAGGGCCAGCTGTGAGCACCTCTGCCCCAGAGGCCCCAGCCACCCAAACATTGACTGCTTCTACCTTGGCCTTGATGTTCCCTCCCAGTCGGGCTGCTCAGGGGGTGAGACAGACTTTGATTCCCCTCCCCCCACAGGGCAGCGGGACCCCCATGACAGATGAGGGCATGCTGGCAAATGCAGGAGGGTTGCATGCTCCAGGGATAACCCAAACCAGCACCAGCACCCAGGACAAGATCCTGGGGGAACGGAGCAGGCCTCCCTGTCACGCCTCTAATTCAAAGGGGGGCCTGCCCAGCATGGGGCGGGGTGCCCATGGGCCTCCCTGGGTCAGGAGTCACCTAGCATGTAGCATATCCGTGACTCTGGGATCCTCTTCATCAGCCGCCCCATGAAGAACTCGGAGCCGAAGAGCTCGGTGGGGATGAAGGCCCCGTACTTCTGCAGGCCCACCTCGTAGGGGGAGAACTCACACCACTCTGCCCAGGAAGCAGCAGGGTGGGGTGTCAGTCTCCAGCCTGGACAGTCCAACCCTCCCTCCTCAGGGCTCCTACAGGTCCCGGGCCTTGGGGGACCTGTGACAGGGAGGCCGCAGTCCCCCCACAGGGCACAAGGGGGCGCCCACGACTGGTTTCTGTTGGCCAGGCAAACCAGCTTTGCCACCTGCATGGTTCATTTGCTCCACCAAACTGGGTAAACAGAGACCACAACCGACCTCGAAGCAGGGCAGGTTTCTAGGGTCCCTCATTCTGTCACTCCTCTAATTCAGAGGGGGACCCTTTGCCCTCCTAGAACCCTTTCCCTTCATAACTTTATTACCCTGTCCCATCAAACGTCTGCTCCTAGAAAAGCCACAAGCCCCCACCAGCCTGATCTAGCCACACAGAAGGGGTAGCAAAGTCGAGACGGAGGGAGGCAAAGGTATGTGGTGGGTTGTGCGTGTGCTGGGGCGCTGGGTACCTTTGCCTGCCGAGAAGGGACACCCTTATAAATTTCTAGCCACCAGTGTTACCTCTGAAATCCTGGTTGCTTACATCATCCTTGACATTGATGGTGAGGTAGATGGGCAGGGGGTTCTGGCCCTCACACAGAGCAGCACGCTGATCTGACAGTTTGGATTCATCTCTCTGTGGGGAAATGAAATGGTGAAGGAGCAGAGGCAGTCTGGAGACAGTGCAGAATAAGGGGGACGGTCTGGACCTGCAGCAGGCCTTTTCCCGATTCCTGAGCCCACCCGGCAGCTCTGCAGGTCCCAGCTGACACCAGTCAATGTACCCATACAATGTCGCTCGTCCCTGGGCTAGTCACCATCCGAGACGTATGGACGGGAGTGGGACTGAATCTACAGCTTAGGGCTGTCCCTCAGAGTCCCAGGATTCTCCTTGCGTCTCAAGGACCAGGGAAAGAGAAGGTAGGGGTGGAAAAGGCCACCACTGTCCCTCTTCATCCCCATCATCTTCCACCTGATGTACCCTGGAGCAGGTCCATTTTTCTTATCTGCTTTGCATGTTAGACTCCCTCATAAAATTTGTTTGGGAGGGGGAAAAAGCTGCTTGTAAGAAAATTTAAACAAAAGGCTTGGAAATGGTGCACCAGCTGTCAGCCAAGGTCCCTCTGAGTCCCCAGAGCATGGTGCTGCCAAATCAGAGGGGAGCCTGCAGACCAGCCAGGGCCACAAGCCACCTCCCGAAATGAATCAGCCAGTATAGCCAGGCCAGTTGGGGGGTTAGAGGCCCACGCTCTGACCCCAGGCTCTGAGCAGCTGCCTGCTGGCTGCCCATCCCTGGTTCTTCAAGTGTGTGAAGGCCCTGACCTTGTGTGGGCCTGCTAAACACACTTGTGGGACAGACAACTCTTAGGCTTCCCTTGAAAGGCAAGCAGGGTGCCTAACATAATGGCCCAGGGATCTGGGCACTGCAGAGCTGAGTCCTGGAAGTAGAGAGAAAACTATAGACTCAGGGAAGAACCCAGTCCATACTCACTGTCAAGGGGGCCCAAGGGAAAGAGGCTCCTGCCCTGGCCAGAGTGGAACAGCAGAGACCTCCTAATTTCAATCCTACACTTGCTCCCTGGGAACCTTGGCTCCTCCTCATACCAAACCCCAGGCAACACTCAGATGTCTGTTGTCAAAAGCCTGGGTGCTTTCCTCTCATCACACGGAGCACTAAGTATTGCTAGAAATATTAACTACCACTCATTGATGTAGTTCCCATTTAAGGAATAGCACAAAGCAGGACCCAGATTTAAATCCTATCCTGCCTGAATCCAAAGGCCAACGCCCTCAGTCTCTGCCTGCCCTGCTTCATCATAAGCACAGATTAAATGGTGGGGTATCAAGAGGGGGAGGGTGGTGGCTCCATCAAAAGCTGTGAGTGCCTCAGTTCTCAATCGCCATTGCCTAGCACAGTGTATGACGTGCAGGAGGTACTTAATTTTTTTGAATGAAAAAAAAAATGAAGGAATGAATGCACTTTGAAGATGAGGTTCAGGTCATCCTTCATTTTAGGGATGACCTGCATTTAGACCAGCACATGACTGAGAGCGGCAGGGATCCTGAGGCAGGCCCATTTATGCCCATGGCAGGCACCAAACTCCTCTGACAGACAGCTTGTTTAGAGGATTCTCCAAGGGCCTTGCTGAACCTTCCAGACCAGCCGTCTAGGATGCTTCCACCCAGCCCTTCTTCCCTCTCTCCTCCACTTGGGGTCAGACTTGTATCACAGTCTGATGCCTCTCCAGCCTCCCCCAGCTCCCTCCCTGTGTTCTCTCCTGGTGTCTTGGCATGGCTCTCAGAGGACATGCTGCCACTCGGCAGGACTGCTCCTAAGCCATCCCCACCACAAGGGTCTCAGTCATACACGAAAGGCATGTGGGAAGACAATTCCACCATCTTTCTCCATCATGCACTCAGGCACCTCATGCTTCCTACTGTCCACAGATGAATCTGCAGGTCTAAGCTAACTTCCTTCTCATGAGAAGTAAGTCCAGAACCGCACCCCCCTTCTTCCCAGCCATGAAGAAAGAGAGCTGGTCATCAGCCAGGGCAGGTTGGACCTCGGAAGAAG
Source organism: Mirounga angustirostris (assembly GCF_029215605.1). Lineage (NCBI taxonomy): Eukaryota > Metazoa > Chordata > Mammalia > Carnivora > Phocidae > Mirounga > Mirounga angustirostris. The sequence goes on along the minus strand of NW_026991717.1, from coordinate 61,436,949 downwards.
CTGAGTACCTACCTCATCCCCCAGACAGGCCTCAATCAGCAGGCCCCAGAAATCTGTAAAGGTGACCTTGTAGCCTTCCTGACTGCGCTGCCGAAGCTCCTCCTGGAATTTGGAGAGCTGGTCTGGGAACAGGGCAGGCATCTTGTCTTTGACCACGTGCCTCCGTGCCTCAAATATGGCAGGCTCTAGGTTTTTGGAGGACCAGTTAGGGTCACGGTACAAGGTAGCCATGGTCCTGGAGAGAGAGACACACACATGGAGATAGAACTGAGCCAGTCCAGGTCCGATCAACACTGGACCCTGGCCAGAGAGAAGATGGACAGATCGTGGGAGACCCTAACTCACCAGGAAAGGAGCCTGGAGGAAAGGGGTGAACATTATTATTCATAGTCACAATGGCCACCCTGTGCCAGGTATAGCATGTTGCTTGAGAGTGAGGATTCTGGGGACGCCTGGGTGGTGCAGTCGGTTAAGCGTCTGCCTTCGGCTCAGGTCATGATCCCGGGATCCTGGGATCAAGCCCTGCATCGGGCTCCCTGCTTAGCAGGGAGTATGATTCCCCCTCTCTCTCTGCCCCTCCCCCCGCTCGTGTTCTCTCTCTCTCTCAAATAAATAAACTCTAAAAAAAGAAAAAGAAAAAAGAGTGAGGATTCTGGACCCAGATCTTCCTGGGTTCAAAACCAGACTCTACCACTCACTAGCTGTCTAATCTTGGGCAAGTTATCTAACTGCTCTTCACATCAGTTTCCCCATCTGTGGGAATGGAGAGAATTATTACTGTACCTACCTCAAAGAGTTATTGTGAAGATTACACGAGTTAATGCAATTTAAAGTGGTTCGAACAGTGGCCAGCACAAAGTGTGTGCTGGGTCGTGGGGCCGTGAGGCCAACATTGGAACCCAGGCTTGGCTGATTCTAGATCCTGGACTCGTTCCACTCTGCCACATTCATTCCCATAATTATGATGCTGGCTAAAGATTTATTTCCCCTGCTTCTGCTGAACTTATATGGGGGCAGTGGGAAGGAGTAAAACAAAGACGGAGACCCCTCTAGCCCTGGGTCTCTTCTTGGCCTGGACCCAGCCTTTCGGTAGAGGTCAGGACAGCACCCTGAAACCCTGTGCCCTAGGTGACCTTGTCTGCAGCGTCACTGTTGTCTGAACAGTGGCCTCTTCCTTCATAGGGCTTGTCCTGGTCTGGGAAGGTGGGGGTTGGTCAAGAGATTTCGTGGACAAAAAGCACGCTGCTCTCCATAAGATTCACTCTTATTTTTATATGTTTAAAGAGCTTTCAAAACCATTAGAAATGATTGATTTTAAAAGGATACTTCCCAGTGCTTTCCCAGGCCAGGAGACCCTTCCCTTCCCCCCACTTCCCCCTAAGTTCCTCCCAGTCTCCTGCTCAGAAGGATGCAGGCACCCCTTGGCCCTGATGGAAGCAGGTTTTATCTCCTTAGTGTACCACCCATGGGCCATGCCAATAAACGTCAGCTGTCCTTCTGTCCCATCTGGGCTGAAGCCTCGGAGTTCCTGATGCACCAGCAGCCTTGGCCTTTCTAGGGAAAGTTCACATCCACTGCTCAGATGAAAGTTACCTAGAGCTCCTCCTGGATGAGGGGCCAGCTTGGGACCTCGGGGGCTCAGAGGCCCCAGTCCCTGACAGAAGAAGATGCAGCCCCTCGTGGTCAAGGGTCCCCTGCCAGGGCTGTGTTATGACCTCGGTGGGTCTCTTCCACCATAAAAATATTAAAAATTATGTTTTATGATTGTTGTATAAAAACAAATATAATAATGTTATATTTGTCCTCAGGCGAGAAGTTCTTTTTTTTTTTCTCCTGATCTTAAAAGAAGGTAAAACATTTTTCTGGGCTTCTACAAGCAGTGTGGGCCCTAGGCACGGTGGCTCCTGTGGAGAAGTCGACCTCACACTGGCCTCATGTTGTGGGGGGGGGGGTTGGCTCGCAGTCCTTGCTCACCAGCAGAGAGTGAGGGAACCCCCAGGGCAGAGAGAGGGGCAAGGCAAGGATGGGGGTGCGCTGGGGTGGGGACAGCCAGAGAGGCTGGGCCGGCTCCGCGCGGCCTCGGAGAGCTGGCACGCTTGGAGAGGGCACCTGCATCTTCCCGGCAGGATGGGTCAGTGGCGGGAGTGGTTCATGCGTCCTAGCCACTGTGTTTCTGGGTCCCTGCTGCAGCCCCAGAACACCCAGTACTGGGAGAGCCTCACACAACGACCCCATGGGGTCAGTGCTACTGTTAGACCCATTTTACAGATTCAGAAACTGAGACTCAGAGAAGTGAAGCTGCTGCCCAAGGTCACACAGCTATAAGGGGTAGAGCTGCCCAGGTTTTGTGAGTCACCCTACCTGGGGGTGGGGAGAGCTTCACCAGAGACCCCCAGCTAGCCTGTTTAGTGCTTGCTCTGGGCTCCACAGGGCAGTGGCAGCCAGGTCCTTACCAGGTGGCCCCAGACAGGCCAGTGATGTAGCTGGTACAGTTCAGGATGTTCAGCTTCTGCAGCCCCAGCAGGTGGCCATACATGGCAGTCATGGATCTTGTTCCACCCCCGGTGGCCATGATGGCTATCAGTGGTACCTGGGAGCATACAGAGGCAGACTATTGGGGCGGTGCGGGGTAGGAGAAGACACAGACTGACAGACGGAAGCTTAGAAAGAATAGTGGAGGAGGGAGAACTGGCTACAGACAGCAGAGAGCGAGGCACTGAGTGACCTGAAAACTGCCTTTCATAGAGTGATGGGCCACCTGGTAGGTCTAGAATTAGATCTTCGCTCCAAACCCAATAGTTGGTGAGGGTAAGCAGCTCCGAAGCTTCACACAGCTTGCTCAATCAGAACGTTGTGGCTGGAAGAATTCTTTGCACTGTTAGTCTAGCCCTCAGTTAACAGATGATGACGCTGGGGTCCAGCAGGCCGAGGGACTTGCTCGAGAATCCAGCTAGTGTGAGATTCCCTACTGGTTCCTTCTGTGCAAGGATATGATATTAGGGCACCAGGCCCAGACCTGGCACATGAGAGGTGCTCGGTATATATTGTATGTACAACAACAGGAATCACTGCTCCTACTTGATGTGGGAAGGAGCAGGGTTGTCACCTCTAGATTTACATAGGTCGAAGATGCCCTTGGTGTTTTCCCCTAAAGATGGGAAAGTGGGGAGGGCGATCCTTGCCAAGATGTACTCTCTTTATTTGAGCAGGGACGGTAAGATCCTTCTGTCTGCTAAAGCCCCATCAGAGCCCTCCTTGGGCACCAGGTCTCCATCCTCTTGCACTTGGAGGGTGACCTGCTGCCTGGGAGGTGTGGACCTCAGTCCCTAGCAGGGAGGTGACAAAGGGCTCTAACAAAGGCACACCTTCTGCCCCGTGGGAAGAAGCTGGCCCTGCAAGGGAAGCTGCTTCTCTGTAGTTTCCAGCTGCTGTTTTTTTCTGGGGGGGTTATGTATGTGTGCTATTTGGGGAGAAGAGAGAATTGCAGAACAAAGAGCCCAGGGCCTTTTGAGTGGAGGTGGTAGAGCTTCAGATGTTTTCCTGGCTGGGGAGAAGAGGCCGTTGTGTCTCTGTGTAAGTAAGACTTCATTAGTCACCTCCGGACCTGTTGGTGCATGGGGAGGAGCAGCCGAGGCCCCTTCCTTGCTCTCTCTACTTTGCCCTCCCCGCCCTTCCCCTTGCAAACACACAACTGAATCACATCCAGCACAGCCCTCAGATGGGCACCCAGGAAAGGCAGTGGCGAGGCCACCCTGGGGCAGAGAAGGGCTTGGGGGCGGCTGGCAGGGTGCGTTGTGGGCAGGACAAGCTTGGCTCAGAGTGGGATGAAGCCCCGGCCGGCAGGCCTCTGCTTACCCACCTCGTCCGCAGACAGGTCCTCCTCCAGCTGCAACACCTGTTGCAGGGCCTTTGCCGCCACCACCTTCCGCTTCTGCAGGAACTCCTGCTCGGCGGGGCACAGGCTGAAGCCCAGCCGCACATCCAGCGTCGGAGGGCTACGGGGACAGAGGACCTTGATAAGCGAGCCTGTAGACTTCACCACAATGAAGACATGACTTTAGGGTCAGTGGGTCATAGGCTTGAAGACTGGTTCTGCCATATACCATTTCTGTGACTTGGGGTCTCTGTTTCTCATCTGTAAAATGGGGCTAATCGTGCTTACCTCCCAGCACTGTCTTCAGCACTTAATGAGACTGACAAACAGAAAGCCCCTAAAGCCTCAGCTGACACACTCTGAGCAGGTCCTCGACAAAATCGGGGAACTCATCAAACCCTCCGCATCCTCAGCCTGATCTGGGAAGTCCAGGAAGGCTGCCCCAGGTATCTTCTACAACCTGAGGCTAGACATGGGTGACAAGGAGCCCTGGGATCATTTTGGCGAATCCCTCTGGACCAGGCTTTACAGTAAGGGGCTTTCCTGTGGCATTCACATTCTTTGGTAAGTTCTCCCTGCTCCTGGAGTAAATACTCCTGTGTGTTTGTGCAACTGACAAAACCCCTTCATATTCCTGATGTCACCCTCTCATCCGTACAGGTCCGCAAGGCAGGTGGGGCGGAGCTGCCATAGCATGTCCAACACTTGCCTTCTTTTTACCACATCCCTGCCCTGGACAAGTCCAGGCTCCTGGCCTGGCAGTCAAGACCCTAGCTGCTCTGTGCAACCTCACCATTTGCTACTTCTTGGAGGGGCCCATAGGCTTTCAGATTCTGGAAACAGTCCCGGTTCTGAGCCTTTGTGCAGCCCTTGCCTTCACCAGAAGCTTCCTCCCTCTGCCTACTCACATCCCTGGTGTCCTCCCAGGCTCAGTTTTCCAGGGACTCTGGGTGAATGGGCATTGACAATTTCTGACCTGAGTCTTACTTAGTGGCCTGAGTCACCAACCAGATCACATGTCCTTGAAAGCAGAGCCTGGGAGCTCTGCCATCATGTTTCCTCCATGCTGAGCACAGGCCTAAGACACAACTGTGAGGAAATAACTCTTTCCTTGGCCTCAACAAAAAATAAATAATAAAACAACAGTAATAACAACACTGGTTGATAGTTGCTGAGTGTTCCTCTTGTCAGATCACTGATTTTCAGCAAGGATGCCAAGACAATTCAGAGGGAAAAGAATAGTCTTTTCCACAAGTGGTGTTGGGACAACCCGATATCCACATGCAAAAGAATGAAGCTGGATCCCTATTTCACACTGTATATACAAATTAACTCAAAATCTGTCACAGACCTAAATGTGAGAGCTAAGACCATAAAAACTCTTAGAAGAAAACAGGGGAGTAAATCTTCATGACCTTGGATTAGGCAATAGTTTCTGAAATATGACACCAAAAATATAGGTGACAAAAGAAAAAATACGCATGCACCAGACTTCACCAAATTTCAAAATGCCTTTGCTTCCAAGGACATTGCCAAGAATATAAAAAGAGAACCTCCAGACTAAGAGAAAATATTTGCAGATCATATATCTGACAAGGGACTTGTATTCAGAGTATAAAAAGAACTCCTACAACTTAGCAATAAGAAACAAGTAACCCACTTTAAAAATGGACAAAGGATTTGAATAGACATTTCTCCAAAAAGATATAAAAATGGTCAGTAAGCCCATGAAAAGATGCTCAACATCATCAGCCATCAGGGAAATAGAAATCAAAACCACATTTCACTCCCTAGGTTGAGTAAATCAGAGGGACAGACAGAAGGAGGGTACTTTACCAGGGTGTAGACTTCATATGTAATTCACAGTTCTCACCCTGGGAAGGGAAAGATGAACAGCCTTTCAGGGATGACAGTTTAGAGCCAAGTGGTCCCAAGCGAAGGAGCGGCGTCTCGCCACATGGTCCACCCTGACTTGACTCAGCACACACATGTGCACATGCATATGCACACGCACACACGCTACCCTCCTTCCCTCTCCTGGATTCCCTCTATGATCCTCAGCTCAGCCTCTACACACCCTCTTTGGCTCCACAGTGCAGCCTGCAGTCTCCTCCCCCACAACACTCCTCTGTCCTGCCTGAGAGACCCCCCCACTGCATCTCCTCCCCTCCTGCTCTCCCCCTCCCCTCCCACAGGAGCTTCGGGCCGCGCTGCTACTCAGGGGCCCCTTACCACGGGCAGGGTCACCGTCTGGCCATCGGGGAGGCAGTCAAGGGGCTGGCGGACAGGGCTGGTCTTCCTCTGTGCACAGCAACAGCAAAGCTGGAAGGATGGGAGGGTTCTGTGAGGGGGTGAGGGGCTCCTCTGGCAGCCCCGCCTGCACGGGTCCCCCCCAGCCCCCACCGCCACTGTCTCGTACCCTGTGGCCCCACGGGCTCTTGGGCACGTCCACGTGCAGGCAGGGCTGGAAGTACTCGGGGTAGTGGAAGCAGGCTGGGTTTGCGCAGCAGGGCTCCAGGCAGCATGAAACGTGTTGGGTGTGCTCGAAGGACTCCTTCACTGTCACCAGGAGGTCCTTCACTGAAAGAGGGGACAAGAAACCTGGGCCCCTAGAAGCCTCTCACTTCTCTGCCACAACTTGGGCCAGGAGAAAGCTGATGAGCTGGCAGAACCTGGGACAGGGATTTAGAAGCATCTAGGGCACTGGTTAACATGTAGGTCCGGGCAGGGCCCAGGAATCTGCATTTAATGAGGCTGTGTATGATGCGGACAGACGAGGTCCCCAGCAAGCCCTGAGATGCTGAGTCCTCTGGACAGGTCCTCCTAGATTCTGCTTCTCCAGGAGGTGCCCTGCACTGAAAACAGGCCCTCACCATACGACCAGTTTGGGGGTGCGGCTTCTTCCCCCTCCCTCTCCCATGTCTGCACAGCCATGCTGCTCTCCTGAGATGGGACGGGGCAGTGAACAGAAGCTTCTTGTAACTGTGGGTCTCTTAGGTCCCGGCCAGCCATAAGATGCTGGGACCTTCCACGAGGAAGGGGCACAGCTGGAGGGGCCGTGGGTGCTGTCAGTGCCCACCTGTCCTGGGGCTGACCAGTGTGCCAGACCAGGGGTGCAGCCCCGACCCGTGTGGGCAGAGCGGGCCGTGCTGTGTCACTGACCCCGGCCCAGGGCGCTCATCAGGCCTGAAAGCTTCTGAGGGTCCCATGGGTGCCTGGAAGTGCATGTCCCTACAGAGCAGGGGGGAGGCCAGGGGTTCATGGCCTCTGAGGGTGAGGTGATCCTGAGGAGCCCCGGCCAAGCTCAGCCGGGACTGAGCCCAGGGCAGCTGTGGGAAGAAACACTGACCACCACGCCTGTCCTCCCAGCAGCAGAAGAGGTCAAAGGACTCACTTTTCCTGCTCTTCTTCCGCCTCTGGCATTCTGCATGAACCTCCAGGCGGGAGACTTGCCGAGACTGAAACAAAGGAAGGGAGGGTCAGTCTGAGCACCATCTGCCCCCTCCCTCTGCCAGGCCAAATGGAGGAGATGAACCAGGGGATAAATTCAGCGCTAGTCGGATTTGGGGCTGACTCCAGGGAACAACGGTGTGCTGACCACCCAGTCAAGACTTGTCATCTCATTAAGAGATGGAGTACTTGAAAATGAAGCAGTCCTGAAAAATCTAGGCTATATGGTCACCATTTACTAGGGGTCATGTTCTCAGCTACAGGTCAGGGATGGAAGCTGCACGATTTGGTCCAAAATAAAAAGAGGGAGCTTTCCACTGTGAGCTTTGGAAGTGAGAACTTCCAGCAAGATAGTCTTCTAAAAGTCAGATTCTTTTACCACAACCTCCTAAAGACTGATTTCTGGGGGAGAGATCTCGAATCCTGAGGCTTTAGATGCTGAAGTGTCTGTACCAACAGCGGAATTATGAAAATCTTTTAAAACACCGAGCTTATGCTTGTAGAGGAATTGGAGCTGGGGGGGAAGGGGACAGAGGCTGAATATGGGAGGAGGCTGCTTGCAAGTAGGTGCTTTTATTGGGGAGGTTCCCAAGGAGAGGGTTCACCCTTGTGGGATATGGGATGCTGGGCCAGGGGATGGATGCCCGAGCTCCCACCTCCCCAGCAGGGGCCTGGCCCCTGCCCCACCTGCCCAAGCCCCGTTGGCCTGCTTTAGTTAGTCTGACTCCTGGCAGGCTCTAGGACAAGGGCTTAGGTGGGCCGTATTCTCCCCACAGTTCTGTTCCCCTGGGAGCGGCAGCCGCGGGTGGCCTCTGGAGCTACAGGAACCTGGAAGGACAAATTACCACGAGCACGCCATTGGTGATGAGCATCTCGGGTGGAGAGGGACTGGAAAACAAAGTGAGAACTCCTGGTCAGTTATATCATTCTTGCTTGATTTCTCAAGAGGTGTTAAAGAACCTGGATAGGGTCAATAATGAGATAGCAGAGCCTCCTTGATCCTTATCAAAAATAGCAGCTTAAGAAATCTTAGATCACAGGGCGCCTGGGTGGCTCAGGTGGTTAAGCATCTATCTGCCTTTGGCTCAGGCCATGATCTCAGTGTCCTGGGATCAAGCCCCGCATGAGGGCTTCCTGCTTGGCAGGGAGTCTGCTTCTCCCTCTCCCTCTGCCCCACCCCACAGCTCACTCGTTCTCTCTCTCTCAAGTGAATAAATACAATATTAAAAAAAAAAAGCAACCTTAGATCTGTGGATTGTCAAGGAGAAAAGTGGCATACATTTTAAATAGAATAGGAAAAAAATAAATGTATAGGTTGGAAAGAAGAGAAGAGTTCCTTTTTTATTTTTCTTTTTAAAGATTTTATTTATTTATTTGATAGAGAGAGAGAGAGTACAAACAGGGGGAGTGGCAGGGAGAGGGAGAAGCAGGTTCCCGCTGAGCAGAGAGCCTGACGTGGGACTTGAACCCAGAACCCTGGGATCATGACATGAGCCGAAGGCAGTCGCTTAACCAACTGAGCCACCTAGGTGCCCCTCCCCACCTTTTAAAGGGTTAACTATTCTTTTTTTTTTTTTTAAAGATTTTATTTATTTATTTGACAGAGAGAGAGAGAGCACAAGCAGGGGAGTGGCAGGCAGAGGCAGAGGGAGAAGCAGGCTCCCCGCAGAGCAGGGGAAGCCTGATGTGGGACTCGATCCCAGGACCCTGGGATCATGACCTGAGCTGAAGGCAGTCGCTTAACCAACTGAGCCACCCAGGCACCCAAGGGTTAACTATTCTTATGCTCAACTAGATGCATAAGTTGTGCTTTATGCACAACTGTAAGGAACTATGAGGATAAACAGGTAGCAGGAAAAGGCCCGAGCCTGCCACCTGCAGCAGATGTAAAGAGTTCTGGTAGCAGAAATGACCCATTCTCCTTTCTGGGCTTTATTTAATTCATGCATTAAACAAACAGTTCTGACCCAGCCGGAGAGGGGCCTGGTGCATATGAAATGTCTTCATGTTATAAAGTCAAGAATATAAGTCTCCAAGGTTACAATTAGCCTATGGGAGTCTACAGCTTCCCTTGCCAAAATTAGGCCCAAGATGATTGTGCCTCCAGATCAACTCTTACTACCAATTTTGACATGTTTCATTTTGCAAGCTACAAGGACTTTTTCCCCAAGTCTTACTGAGTCAAGAATTGGAGGAGAGAGCCCAGATGTTCTTCAATGGGAGACAAAGTTGATTTTAATTTGTTAAGCAGCTGTTGTGGGTAAATGAGGCAGCCCAAAGAATTCCAAGTGCCCCTAGGTAGAGGACTCTCTCAGAGTGGAGTTTGACAAGCTCTTGTTCTAACTCCTGCCTCTCACCCTCTGCATTTTCCCGGGCTGATCCTAAGTCCAGGGGCTCAGCCCTATCAGGGCTACCAGGAGAGGAGTCGGCTGCCCAATCACAAGGCACACTAGTATCCTGAGCAGGCTTCTCCCTTCTCTCCCCTTCTCTCTTTGTCCTCTTCTCCTTCCTATCCTCCAGCTCTGGGGCCCAGTTCTACTTTAGTGCCCAGCATACTCATATCTCCAGGACCCTGGGTCATTTTCCTAGTTGAAAATGATGAGAAATAACCCCACGTGTTGGACCTGAGCATCTCCTTGATGTGGTTCTAGAGTTGGCTGCAGAGGGGGACAGGCTGCTTCAGGCCAGAGTTTGGGGGAAGTTTTTTTTTTTTTTTAAGATTTTATTTATTTATTTGAGAGAGAGAGCGAGAGAGAGAGAGCACACATGAGCAAGGGGGAGGGGCTGAGGGAGAGGGAGGAGCAGACTCCCTGCTGAGCAGGAAGCCAGACTCAGGGCTCGTGGGGCTTGAACCCAGGACTCCAAGATCATGAACTGAGCCAAAGGCAGACAAGTAACCAACTGAGTCAGCCAGGTGCCCCTGGGGCAGTTTGTTTGAACAGTTCAGGGCCAAGGAGGAAACCCCCTGGTCCTGACCTCTTTCTCAGCCTGGCCTCTCCAAGGCCCCATCACCATGTGGCAGGAATTCTTCCCAGAGGCCACTCTCAGGAATTCAAGGGAGCTGAGGCAGGCAATTTGGCCAGAGTTCTAGATCTCTGAAGCAAAACTGATGTCAGTAGAACAAGATGAGTAGGGCTGGGGCCCAGGCACCTACAGTATTTAGAAGCTCCCAAGTGACTCTGAGGTGCAGTGTGGGGTGCCAGGAGTGAGAGTGGGAGAGGCGAGGGCAGCAAAAAGGCAGACCAGGCTCTGAAATGCCTGCTCGGAGCCACTTGGGAGTCAGGACCATGGCGGGGTCCTAGGGGGCTGGGCCTACTCACCTCTCCTCCAGCAGGAACTCTACCTCCAGCTCTTCCATGCCCTGGCAAGGGGGTAAAGGGAAGGCAGCTGTGACCTGGGGCTGCCCCTGTCTGCCCCCCAGACATGTCCCTTTAGCTTCTACCCCCAGCCTCCCATTGCTCGCCTGCCTTCCCAAGGGGCTCAGTACCCAGGGCAAGGGAGAGTTGAGATATCGTCCCCAGCCAGCTCAACTCTGAAGGATAGGGGCCCCTTCCCTCATCTATTCCTTCACACCTCTCGTTGTGTAACTTCAGGAAGTTGTGACTTCACTGGATCTTAATTTCCTTGTCAGAATGTAAGCCAGCCAAGAGCAGGGATACTCGTCCCCTGCCGTGTCCCCAGGGCCTGGAACAGTGTCTGGCCCATAGTAGGAAATCAAGGATTTGTTGAATGATTGAATTGATAACACCTTGGTCTTTTCTAGCTCTGACGTTCTCTGATGGGCAGATTTGCCCTTTTTTACCCTCATCTGCCTTCCGTCCCCTGGGCTATCTCAGCAGCAGGACTCTGAGGGGAAAAAAGGGAACCAACACGTACTTCATCTCCATTTTGTACCGTGAGCGGTGCTAAGGGCCTTAATTATGTTTTCCCATTTCAGCACCACAACAGCCCTGTGAGGTACGTATCATCGTTGCCATTGGACAGATGAGGAAACAGAACGCAGAGGAATCGAATACATTCTGCAAGGTTACACAGCTGGTAAGCATGGCACTGGGACTGAGCCAGCAGTACTGTTGTTTCCTGACTCGGTGACACAGAGAGAAACCGTAGGGTGGCATCATGAACATAAGCAGCTGCTCCCATGGGGCAGGAGGCCGCGGGCCTGGACACCAGCACCCACCTCCGGGTTGAGTGGGAACTTCACATGGGTTTTCTTTCGGAAGCAGAGTTTGGTGAGGTCATAGAGGATTGTCAAGAGATGGTCATCTGGTGTCAGTGTATCTTCATCACAGATGCTCAGCTCTAGCACGTTCTAGGGGAGAAAGGAGGGTGCAAGTCTGGTTAACGTGTTTGCATGGGCCCATTTTCCTAGGAAGGAGGTGGGTCTGAGGAATGGGGAACAGCACAGAGGTCCCTGCTCAGGTATGAGAGACATTTGTAGAATAATGAACTCAGGGGTGATGGTATCTAAATCCTCCTTTCTAATTCTCTGAAGACTTCCTGACCCTCTGCTCTGAGTCTCCTGGAGAATTTTGCTCTTTTGCAAGGTTGGCAAGGGCCTGTGAAGTGTAAGGGATATCATTTCACCTGGGGGAATGATAGGAGGGCAGAACAAGCAAGATCCTTGCCAACTCATAGACTGTGTTCCACACTGGGGCCCCTGGAGCTGAAGACAGCCCATTAAATGCTAGAAAACCCAATTAAAAAAAACAACAACCAACAATTCAGGGAAGCTAACACCTTAACACTCCTGGAAGGTGATGTGGCAGATTACAGGGATTCTCATACTTGATGGGCTTGGGGTGAGGTGTTTGAACTCTATCCTTTGATTCATCAGCCCCTAAAGAGGTCTTATGGGTGGTCTCAAAGCTGCATGTCAAGAGTTGAGCAGCTACCCTGACATCTGGCTGAACACTGAGGTCAATGGTTTTGGGTAACATGGATTAGCCTCTGAGGTCTCTTGTTTCAAGGACCCTGGGAGATGAGGGTTGGGGCTGGGTTTGCCTCTTTGGTCCTTATCAGGTGGACATAAAGTGGTCTGAGGGTTCCTTATTGAACGAGATCTGTTGACCTTGTAATTACTAGAAACACAGACATGCCCCAGAACCAACCCCATAGATTCATATGAGCAGCCCCATAGGTCTTTAGACAAAGGAAGTCGAAATTCTGATTTCAAGATGGCAAAGCCCATGCCAAAATCCTCCTTCCTCGCCAAAACCATAAATATGATAGAAGAGATATTTCTATAGTAACAAATATAAAGCCCTTCTTTAAAAAAGACTTATTCATTTATCTTTGTGGGGGGGTGGTGGGCAGGGGCAGAAAGAGAGGAAAAGAAAATCCCAAGCAGACCCCAAGATCATGACCTGAGCCATTATCAAGAGTCAGAGGCTTAACTGACTGAACCACCCAGGTGGCCCTAAAGCCCTTCTTGAAAACAAAAAAGACTTATCATGAACCAGAAATAAAGAATCACCCTAAAATATGGAAGCAGAAAGCTGGAGATATCAAGCCTCAAATGCCCCAAGACTGGGGTTGATACCTCCATGATGAGGCCAAGTTTGTTTTAAGAGCACTCTGCTGAGGGGGTACCGGGGTTGGCTCAGTCAGTTAAGGGTCCGACTCTTGATCTTGGCCCAGGTCTTGATCTCATGGTCATGAGTTTCAGCCCCACATTAGGCAAAAAAAATAATAATAATAAAAATAAAAAAGGGCACTCTGCTGAGTTGGTCACAGCTCAGTATGCTCAAGGGAGAACTCTCCCATAGGAGAGTTGCCATATACCTGAAGAAGGCCAACACAATGAAACAAAAGCCCAATAAATGAAAGAACAGACACTCCAGGAATTAGAAATAATAAAGCCTTCTAAAAAGGAGTTAAGATAAGGAAAACCCTCTGGCTGGAATTAGACTGGCCTTGGACCTAGTGAATAGAATGGCCCTTCCCCTCCATGTATTTTCCTACTTGGAGCATGTTCTGAAACACGCTCAGTTTTGTGGCAGGAACCACAAATTCCAGCAACAATTAGGTAGAAGGGCAAGAGAGGAAGGAAAGAAGGTAGAAGGATAAGTAGACTCAGAGGGACAAATATGAGGCAGGCCTAATGAAGAAGTGGGTGAGTGGGAAGATGGGTCACTAGGAGGAGAAGAAGTGGGTGGGAAGAAAGACAAATAGACATAAGAAGGACACAAAAGCAAACAGAAGGACAAGCAGGCATGGAGGAGAATAGAAATGTAGGCAGGGCTGACAGACACATGGTGTCCTCTGAGTCTCACCTTCACTTGGCTCTGGATCTGGAAGCTGAAGGTTTCATTCCACTCTGGGTTTGGGCAGTTGGAGATGGTCCTAGTCTTCAGCTTCTCACGAGAAGCGGTGGGCAGCCAGAGGCTCACAAAGCAGTCTGTCTGGCTCACTGTCCAAGGAAGACAAGGGTTGGGGGGGAAGGGTGGGGAACCAACCCGGGTCCAGAGAGGAGAGTGGAGAGTCAGAAGGAAACCTCAGGCAAGTCACTTCCAGAGCAAGCCCTAGTCTCCCCTCCTCACTCATGGGTCTGACTCTCCAGAGACCTTTGTCCCAGAACCCCCGAGAAGACCACAGCCTACAGGCTAGAAAATTTAGAGAGGGGGTTCATGTCCCACTGATCACTCTCCTGGACATAGATGGCTCTGGCTCTTTTCAGAAGCATCCCAGCTCCCTGAGCAAATGCCTGCTAGGTTGGGACAAGGTCTGGCTGCACAGTTTTTCCTCCACCAGGGGAAGATCTGGAGGACCAGCCCCCACAGAGTCCAGTTTAACTCTTGCCTTAGCACAAGGTACCAGGAAAAACAAAGTGGGGCTCTGCTCTTCCTCCAGGCTGGTGAGAAGCAGGGGAACAGAGCCTGCCCAGAGGGCCAGGATGGGGAAGGGCTTGGGTGGAATAAGAGTTTAGGAGAATCTAGAAGCAGGGGCCATCATTTACATAGGACTAATGTCTTGACTGCACCTAGCCAGGCTCTTTATCCCTACACTGGTCTCCTAGCCTGAGGCATGTGACCTAAGAAACCTTCACATCTGAGGGCATGTACTTTTTTTTTCTCATTTGAAATGAACAACCCAAGGGTGATGTTGCTGGATGTGTTCTGGAGAAGGTACAAAGGCTTTGTTCTTAAAAGGCCCTCCCAAAGTAGAGGAAGGCCTCTCAGGTCTTCTGGCTGGAGCAGCAGAAGGCATAGAGGTGAAAAAAAAAATTCTACCTGGGAGGAGGGAGGAAGAGGTGCTGTACCTGCCCTTGTCCCTCTCCTGGCAATCTGCTGGGGTAATTCCCAGGGTACACACCAGATGTGTAGAAAATGGTAAAAGTCAATACAGTCTCCGGTGTCAGAGAATCCTCTAGATGGTGGAGCTGGTGTGAAGATAGGATTGACCAAAACTAGTTCATAGTTATTAGTAGTAATGTCCTGTGAGAATGAAAGGTGTCCCCCCTGGACTGACTAGTCTTACATTGTCATTCCACTGAGAACATTAGCAGAGTTAAGAACCATGGTTTGCATCATAAGCATCCCTAGCTTCTGATTTCATCTCCGATGTCTGATTAATCTTTGAGGCCTTGACGTTCAGTGAATTGGAATTCATGGCCCTCTTCCCACTGAATAAAGGTGGGATGACACTGCCTTTTAGAGGTCATAATTGCTTAATCCAGACACAAAGAATGACCAAAACCCAGAAGAATCTAAAGAAAATGATGACCTCATCATCCCCACCCATCCCCTCCATGTCCAACCTGCTCCTCCGCACCATCAATTCAGATGGCCAGGCCAGACCTCAAGTACCATCCTTGGCTCTTCCATGACGTTTAACTCCGTTGACCTCTCCAGCCCACCCACTTCTTACTTGTACCACCCCTGCCCTGTTGCAGGCCACCGTCTCCTCTGCTGCCGCTTACCGACTGGGCGCCCTGGCTCTTGTCTTGCCCTACTCTTGTCTTTTCTCTCAGGAGAAACCAGAGGGATCTTTTGAGAGCTGACCATATTACTCCCAGTTTAAAATCTTGCAGTAGCTCCCATCTGCCCTCAAGAAGAAGGAGTTCCAACCGCTCAACATGGCTGTCTCTCCCACTTCCCCAGCCTCAGCCTCCTCGTTCTACTCTCCCTATCACCCAGTCCCTGCCCTGCCACCACACACACACACACACACACACATACACACACACACAAAGTGCTTGCACTCACCCTCTAGACTCCAGCCAAACCCAGTCACTTGTGGGTCTCAGAAGTGCCATGCTGTCTTGCCATTCCTTCTGCTTAGAACACCGTTCTCTTCCACTTTTGCCTCACCCTTCCCTTGGCTAGCCCCTTCAGGTTTCAGAAGGAACCTCCTCTGGAAGCCTTCCTTGAACCCCCACATCTCGGCCAGGTGCCCCCCCCAGCTTAGAGTCTCTGCCCTTCTCTTGGCAGGGCTTGGCTACACTGCACCCCAGTGCAAGTCAGAGCATCTGTCTCCACTGCACCCTGAATGCTGGGAGGGCCTGGAGACCATGTGTCAGCACTTACTAATCATTTGTTGAATAAATAAATGAATTGAATGGAAAAGCCCAACTTCCTGCTTGAGAGCACTGTATCAAATTCTGGGCTGAGTCACCCCAGATATAGGTAAGCAACTTGGATCTCTAATTGCTCTGCCTATAGGGAGACTCCCCAGGGATCTCCTGGGATCCCTCCGTTGGCTTTTCCTGGAACACCCACCATTCCTCCTCAGCCTGAGACATTCTCCTCAGGTCTGCCTCTTGTATAGTAGGAAGGAGCCTGTAGGCAGGGACCCCACCAACTCTATACCCATTTACTTAGCATGATTTGATCGACCCCGTAAAGGCCCCTTTGCTTCTAAAATCCCTTTCCTATTATCAGTCCATGCCTAAAATTCTCCCATTAAGCCCATTAAATAAAATCTCAGTATTTTTGGGCGCCTGGGTGGCTCAGTTGGTTAAGCAACTGCTTTCAGCTCAGGTCATGATCCTGGAGTCCTGGGATCAAGTCCCACATCGGGCTCCCTGCTCGGCAGGGAGCCTGCTTCTCCCTCTGACCCTCCCCCCTCTCATGTGCTCTCTCTCTCTCATTCTCTCTGTCTCAAATAAATAAATAAAATCTTTAAAAAAAAAATCTCAGTATTTTTTACCTAGGGTTTAAATCTCTAGGTAAGATACAAATACTCCTAGAAGAGACAGGATTGATCAGACACCCACACTTCCAGCACTGATTTGTTTTTCAGTTCTTTCTGAGAGAGCTGGTCCCACCTCTCTCCACAAGGTTGGGAAGGAGAGTGCAGCCGAAGAAAGGGGAAATCCTTGGAAGGGAGAGATGACTTGATGGAGCAAGGCCGCCAGGGGCCCGGAGGATACTCTGACTGGAAGGGGAGTGACCGGCATGCTGGCAATAGAGAATGGTTAGGCAATGCTGACCCAATTCTGAGGATTTCAGAGACTGCAGGGGATTTCCTAGGCATAGATGGTTCTAATCCTTGTTCCTCTTAAGTGATAGAGGGCTTAGTCATTTGAATGACATGTCTCCTTTCCTGGGATATGGAGGGCAGAAGATGACTCAATGAGATCTACAGATGTTGAGAACATGATCTTCCTAATACCTCTAGAGACACCGCCTCGCATCACTTGGGGTACTGGTTTGAGTTTTAACTTGATTTTCCCAAGAGGAATAAAAGCTCTTGGCCACTGGGAGGTTTCCAAGTCCACCCTATCCAGTCCTGGCCCAGGGCTGGGTGGAATGCTCCTTGACAAGCGAGTCATCCCTGAATCTCATCCCTTTCAGGCTCCTTGAAATCTTGGGAAACTCAGGCACACACTAGAGGATTGAACCAGAGTGGAGCTCATTTTTGATCCAAGCTAGAAGAGAACAATTTGGGGCAAGAGTAACCCAGGACCCAGAAGACATCATGATAGTCACCAACCATATCAGGCAAGGCAGCAACAGAGCCCAGCCTAGGTCCACTGTGGGGTCTACACATACGGGCCTTGGGCTGGCCCTCCCAGACACCATGGATGCTTCCCACCCTGTTCCTCAGGGGAAATGAGGACAACATAAACAATAAGGGGTTCCCCAAGGGGACCTGGAAACCTCCCAAAGGCAGTCTGTGTGCCAGAGGGACTCGTGGGGAAAGGGAAGAAGAAGGTGGTGGGTCCGACTTCAGCCCGTTTGTCTGGCTGCCTCTTCCCCCATCCCCTTACCTCTGGGATGTGCAGGGGATGCGTGTGGCAGGAGAAGACAGAAGAGAGAGGCTTGGACAAAGGGAAGGTCTGCACACAGATACAGGCATGCCACAAGAGTGTGCAGCCTGGGTGACCCGCAGGGTTGGGATGGACACACCTCAGGAGTGGAGACAGATGAGGGCAGCTGTGGGCATGTGCAAGCTGTGGGTATCCCGGGGATGTGGGGAGTGGGTGGGCACTGCCCGGGGGTGGGTGAAGTGTCTGAGTGACCCACCGTGGCATGGGCAAGAAAGGCAGAAGAGGTGGCCAGGCCCTGCCCAGGGAACACTTCTCCTCAGCTCACTCTCCGGTGGCCTGGGAGGCCCCGAGAAGCCCGAGAAGTCCCCGGCTCTCCTGCCAGCCTCTTGGCAGAGCCGGGCCCAAGCTGGACGCTGGCTGACCTGGGCTCTGGACACCCGCCCTCCAGGGGGTCCAGCTGGAGTCCTTCCCGACCACTTGGCTTTCCCTCAGCCCCAGGGCCCTCCCGCTTCTGCCCTGCACACTCATGCCTGCATTGTGGCAACAGTTTCTCCGCAAGTTTGTCAGCTTCTCCCCACCTATGCTCCAGCATAGTCTGCCTCTTGCCTCAGGAGATCATGCAATCCCTTCCTCAGGAGCTCGGGTGCCCTGTCCCTTGGATCCCCATCCCTCCTCTGCCGGGCCCCAGCCTCCTTCTCCTGCTTGTCCCCTCTACTACTCCCACCTTTAGGCAATCATTAGCCCTCACGTGCTGAATGGGTGACAGCAGTACCCTCAGGTTGTTCAGAGAAGCAAGTGTTGTTTGGAGGCGGCCCCCGGCAGGTGCTCACAGAGGCCAAGTGGCTTCTCTCCCGCCCTCAAGATGGCCTCTCCCCTCAGATCGGGCTCCCAGGACCTCTAGGCGCTCACACTCTGCCCCTCTCAGACTCCAGGTCCTCAGAGCAGCCTTCCTTAGCTACTCCCGGCTTTCAGTGCCCTCCTCCAGTTCTTTTTTAAAGATTTTATTTATTTATTTATTTATTTATTTATTTATTTATTTGAGAGAGAGAGCATGAGCAGGGGGTGGGACAGTGGGGGGGCAAAGGGAGGGGAAAAGTCTCCAGCCGACTCCCTACTGAGCATGTAGCCCTACGCTTATGCTGCTCCCCTCTCATAACCTGGAGATCATGACCTGAGCCCATACCAAGAGTCAGAGGCTTAACTGCTTCACTGATTGAGCCACCCAGTTGCCCCCAGTTCTTTTTACTTTTTTAGTTTTTAAAGATTTTATTTATTTATTTGACACAGAGAGGCACAGCAAGAGAGGGAACACAAGCAGGGGGAGTGGGAGAGGGAGAGGAGGGAGCCCAATGCGGGGCTCGATCCCAGGACCCTGGGACCATGACCTGAGCTGAAGGCAGACGCTTAACGACTGAGCCATCTAGGCGCCTCCCCCACCCCAGTTCTAAATTCTATAATGACAAGTTAGAATGCCATCTCCTGTTACTAGTCTATAATTGCTTCGGGTATAAATGTCTCCCCTTGTTAAAATGCACACTTGGTATCATAGCTCTCTGCATTCTCTGCCCCCCTGAGGCCCTCTCTAGCCTGAATCCCAGGGTGAGGGTAGTACGAATATAATGGAGCTCTGGGGAGCCCTGGTGGCTCTTGGACTATTCCTGTGTGGTCACCAGTGAGTGGGGACATGCTCTCAGCCAAAGGGCCTTGACACAGAGCTTTCTCCTCCTTGAGGGCCAAGCTTCTCTCTGGATGGGGCAGGTTGAAGGTGGCATAGGGAGGGGATCTGGGTTCTCCGGAGTTCTCAAATTCCACCCCAAAGACAAGCGTGAGGGGAGCATCCTGCCTACCCAGATGCATTCATTTCTCACTGAAGCCAGAGACTTCCCAGGGCCCCCCCTAACCTGGGAATGCAGCAGGGGCTGGGATGAGGGCGAAGTTAAGTCTGCGAGAAAACACCGCACAAACAGCGCCAGTGAGTCAAACTGCATCCACGGGACTACGCTGCAGAGCTGGCGCAATGTGGCTTCTGTCGTGAACTCCAGAACCCAACTTAGAATCCATGCGCCGAGAAGGGGCACTGGGGCTAGGCTGACAGATGGGCCTCTCCCTCTCCTTCACCTCTAACAGCACATCAACTCATGCAGAAGCAAGGAGGGCCCAGTGTGGGAGAAGCTGATGCTCCTGGAAATGGGTGCTAGAGGAGGGGGGAGTGGGGAGGAGAGAGTGAGGTGAACAGGGTTCTCAGACCCAGGCGGACTGCAGGGGCTGGTCGTGCCAAGGTCACAGGTGAGAGGAGGGGCCTGGAAAAATGATGTAAACCCCAAAGTCTGAAATACAACCTGACTATGGCAGACACCCCCCCCCGCACCCCCCCACACCTCTGATGTGTCTCCAGCCAGAGCCTG
The DNA here is from genome assembly GCF_029215605.1 of Mirounga angustirostris. Lineage (NCBI taxonomy): Eukaryota > Metazoa > Chordata > Mammalia > Carnivora > Phocidae > Mirounga > Mirounga angustirostris. The sequence continues at coordinate 61,417,007 of NW_026991717.1, read as the reverse complement.
ACTCCAGCCACGTCCCTCAAGCAGAGAAGGAGGGAAGACAGGAGGATACTCACCCCTATCAGCCTGTCGGACGTTTTTCATCCGGATGACCTTCACGGTCAGTAGGTGGCATGGAGACAGCTCGCCCTGTGGATTGAGATGAGGTTAGCAGGCTCACTCCTCAGGCAATGACAACTGACAGAGAGAGCGGCTCAAGTGGGCCACAGGCTCCCACTGCTCAGACCCAAGAAGCCTCCTCCCAGTCAATCTGCATTTCTGGGCTCCGGAGGATGCTGCTGGTCCCCAGGGCTGCTGAGGTGAGGGGCTTTCTCCTCCCCCCACTACGAGCCAGCACCCCTTGGAAGGGGACGGCTTCAGGCCTGTTCTGTTCATGCTTCTCCTGGTTGAATCTCAGGATTTGAAGTCCCTTCCCCGAGAGTTTTACCCAGGCTTAGAGGAGTCTGTTTACCATCACTCCTAGCCCATGCCTATGGCAGATGCCCTGGGATCCCTCCCACGGACCAAATGACCATATTTATAGAGGCCTTTGAACTAGAACCCTTTACACTCCACACAGTTCACCCTATGTTGCCAAAATCTCGTTATACATCTTTAAGAGGATGCAATTCTCTATTTAAAATATTATGGGGGTTTTGGGAAAATCACAAAAATATGAAGAAAAAGAAGAGTCTCCAGCATCCCACCACTCAGAGACGATCACTATTATCACCTTTTTGGGGTTTTTTAAATGTTATAATTATTTTTATTTTCAACACAGATAGTTCATCTGCCTTGGCTATTGTCAGAGATAATAATACTGCAAGAGCAAGCTAGCATCTATTGAACACTTACTATTTGCCAGACACTTTTCTTACATTTTAAATCTTGCATTTTTAAATTGCTATCTTTTTAAATTGTGATATAATTGACATATAACATTGTATTCATTTTAAGTGTACAATATAATGATTTGATATACAGATATTGCAATATGATTACCACAATGAGTTTAGTTAACACCCACCACCATACATAGTGACAATGATCTTTTTTCTTGTCATGAGAACTGTCATCATTTTGATGTCTGTCCTTCCAGCCTCTTCCGGGGTTTCATTCTAGGCAGCAACTCCAGAATGATGCCTGGGAAGGTTGCTACATAGACCCTGAGATAGAATTAGGGCCTCTTCCTCCTCAATCCCCAACAGCTGCCTCAGAATCAGAGCAAAAGCCAAACGGACAGTTATAAATAGGTGTGAGGAATCCCTTCGTGAGGTTAGCTCTGAAATATTGGGTGTCTTCACGGTCAATAACTTGATCTCACAGGATTCTGTTTGGAGCTGTATGACTCGAGCCAAAGGCCATAAACACCACTTCTCCCCTGGCTCTGGAAATAGGGCTGGGCCTTTGGCCAGACCCGTTCTGGGCAGGGTGGGCTCCTCATTTCTCACCCCCCTGTCAGGCGGAGCGGGTGTCCTGGTCTGATCTGGCGAGAAGAGGGAGTCGGTTTTCACCCAGGAGAGAGGTTGTGGCAAAGCCTGTTCTCACTGGCCTACATTCTCAGAGGAGCATCTAGAGTTCATCTAGAGTACATCTAGAGTTCAAATGGGCGGCCAGAGGTCTCAGCCCAGGCGAGGGTCAGTCCTCAGGGACATTTCATAGTGTTGAAGGGCTCTCAGCCATCACGGCCCTTCTCCTACCCCCCAGAGGGGCTGCCCTCCCCCATGTGTCTTGTCTGGAAGGGCATGAGCATTCATGGCTTCCCTCAGGACCTCACTCGAGGTCCCCCTGCCTTCCAGGAAAAGCCCTCTGCTGTCATCTAATCCTGGCACCCTCTAGGGAGGCTGCCCACCTCTTCCCACTCTGACTCAGCAGCGCTAACCACCTCAGCGACGACCTGACGAGCGTCTGCCATATGCTAAGCGTAGTGTGTGTTCCACCTCACTCAGTCCTCACAACGCCTCCCCCCTCCACGGAGCAGTTATTATTAGCCTCACTTTACAGATGGCGAATCTGAGACTGAGTCCTTTGACGGTGGGCCCTCAGCTAGAATCAAAGGAGCCCAAGTTTGAATCCAGCTTTAATTCTTCAGCTTGAGCCCGTAACCATGACCATGGTGTCGCCTTACTTGGAAGCGACCGTTAACGTTCAACGCAAAGACAGGTGTCACTTGTCCCTACCCCCTCCTCCTTCATCTTTTCCTCTTAGAACCTCTTTTCCTGACAGATTCCTCTTTTCACTCTGAATTCCCCCAAGACTCCACAATAACCCCCAAACTCTGATAGTCCTTTTACTTGCAATGCTTGCACTCGCTATATTTCTGCCACCATATTCCACAATCTCTCTCTCTTTTTTAAAGAGCCAGCGCATACCAGAGCCTAAGGTTCGTGGAGGAGTTCTACTTCCCAGGAGCCACAGAAGGCTCCTTTGTGGTCTACCTGGAGTCTCAAATCACAACTTCTAGCTCAGGAATTTTCAGGAGAGACCCAATTCCAAAGTGCTCTACAAATGACTCTGAGATCTCACCAGCAGGGAGACAGAAGCTGGCAAGGGGGGTTGAGAGAGAACCCCTCGGGTCACACTGGGAGGAAGGCTGTGGGAACATGCGACTCAAGTCTTGGGCCCAGATGATTCTGATAACCAGGTCTGTGAAAAATGACCGTCTTGGATAAAAATGAATGTACCTATTTTGCTCCTGCTCTAAGCAGCTCGATAGAAGTGGTACTAGGGAGAAGTGAAACTTCATGGCCCTGGAGGTAACTGATACACAGTAGAAAGATCCAATAGAACAAAGCACAATGTCTGTGGCTGTGCAGATGGGAACCAGAAACTGGTGACATTATGGAACCCAAGTTTATGGGGTAGCTTACCGTGTGGTAAGGGTAAAACCCTTTAAGGACTTGGACAAGCCTGTCCCTGGGATGGGATGCCTTGGCTGGTTATCAGGGTGAAAATCAAATTATTTAACAACAGCCACGGCCGGGCATCAGGCCAGCTGGGCCGCAGCCCTGGAGCACGGGTGGGCACGGATCCTCTGGTTCGTGGGGTCTTTGGAGGGTCCTGGGTAAGGACCAGGGAGCACTCAGGGGGGTTGGAGCTCAAGGCATGAACTGTATGGCCAACAGGAGAGAAGCGTATTCAGACGCACTAGGAACCATACAGCTGTGCAGGGAGGGTGGGCCTGATGGGTTTCGGAGAAGCCCCGTGGGAGAAAGGGCACAGCTGCTCAGGCCGCAGGCACCCAGCTCCGGCTCCAGCCTCCTCTCGGGCCTGGATTCCTGGGGCTGAGAGTGCCAGGACTCTACTTCCCCTTGAGACCTACTCAGGACAGGGGGATCTTGCCAGCTCATGTGGAAAAGATGTCGCTCTTTGACCCTCCGGACTGGCTATTAGGCAATCCAATAGTCCCCCTTCCCGCCCCCAGCTTCATAGGCAGGACCAGTGCGCCAGGCCCGGAGCCCGCACGGGGTGCGCTGCCTCTGTTCTCATCTAGCTCCCCCAGCACGCTCCGAGGAAGGTGCTGTTAGCCCTACCTTGTGGAGGAGAAGCCTGGGTTTAGGGAGACTGCTTCTCACACAGGGGCACATGGTGCAGAAGCCGCAGGGCCAGGCCTCGGGCGCAGATCTACCTGATCACAGGGCGGCACACGTTCCAGCCGCCCGGGGGCTGGCTCTCACCGAGAGTTAACCAAACTGGCTAAAAGCTTGCTCCGGGTCATGCACTGGACTACTTAATAGCAGAGGCAGGAGTAAGCCCTCAGCTGCCAATTCAGGGCACCCCAGGTTTAGCTGTCACCACCAGTCGGTCAGACGAATAGTTACCAATGGGCTCCTGGGGGCAGGCTCCCATGTGGGGGTGGGAGATGGGGAGGGGGTCTGACACGTGGGGTTTCAGAAGTGGTGGGTGTGATCCCCATTACCCCAGGGCCAGGCGAACCCTAACCAAACCAGTCCACAAGGTCTGGAGTGCAGGAGAAGGCAGACAGCTCCTAGGGAGCCTGTAGGAACTCCCTCCCCAGGGCTTCTCAGGGCAGGCCTGGCTGGTGAGGCCACCTCCTCCTCCCCAGAGAGCTGGGTGTATCCATCCCACCAGTTCCTTGCAACACCTGTGTCAGAGCTCCCAACAGCCCGGTGATAGCTTCCAGGGTGTGTGGGCCCTCCCTGAAAGGACACCATTGGGTTGGGGACTTCATGGGACCTCAGAACGTTACCCAGCTAGTCTGAGCAACATCCCAGACCAGGGCACTCCTGGGAGGAGCTACCATGGCTGTTTTCCTTTTTTATCACACAAGCTAGGCGAGGGGTCAGGGCAAGAAGTCCAGCTCTGAGGCACGGAGCCTCGGGGACCTGAGAGGGACAGGAACAGTTCTCAGCTGCTCCATGCCCCCCTTCAAGGTGCTCTGTCCTTTCTGTGGAAGCTCTCCCCCCTCCCAGCCCAGGTTCCAGAGGCTCCACCAGACTAGGGAGGCAGGAACAGGTGCTGACCAGAGGCTCTTCCAGCCCCCCTGAGGGCTGTGGGGAAATGTGGGGACACCCCAGAAGGTGATACCTATCCTGACCAGGGCAACAGGGCACCAGACACCATGCAGCTTGGAGCTCCCCTCCTTGGGCTCCTGGGAGGCTGCGTGGGGTCTCCAAAAGGACAAGACATTTTCAGGGCATCACTCATCTCATTCAGGGATTCAGTGTGGGCCGGGGGAGAGGCCTGGAGAGGAGGATGAGGAAGAAGGTGCTGCTGCCAGGCCTGGCCATGGCGTGCCTATGGCAAACTGGAAGCTTGAAGTAAGTGGGAAAGCTGAGGCAGAGCTGGTCCAGAGCCCTGGCTACCTGACCTTTGACCCCAGCGTCTCCCTAGGAAGCTACGAGGAGTCAGATGGACCCAGGAGTCTTGACCACAGACCCAGCTGGGCTTCTGGGCTGATGTGACAGGTTGGCAATGCCACCGATCCTTCCGAGACACACACCACACACTCACACAGCATGGCAGTTTAGAATGTCCATGGGGTAAATGCCCGCTCACCACTAGGACAGGCGAGCACGGATCCACCCTGGCAGTGCTAAGCACCATCTACCTGGGTGCTGGCCTGGCCCCAGAAGGCCCTGAGCCACACCACAGCACCCGGTCGAGTCTGTGGGTACCCTCAGCTGGGCCATCCACCCAGGAGCCCCAACCGGGCCAGACCACAACCCCGGGTGCCAGGTCGGGGCCGCCCAAGCCCAGGTGCTCTGTGTCTCTGGGGTCTACAGTGTTCCCAGTGCTCCTGGTGCCTGCCTCCTGCCCTCAGCTTCGGGGCCCACCTACCCAGCACGGCTCCCTCACCTCCAAGGCACAGGGGGCTGAAGGCTTGCCATCTTCTGCTTGGCGTAGGTCTGGTAGGTAGTGGGAGAGCCAGGCGGGCATTTGGCTGCTGAGCATCGTGGCGGCTCTCCAGCTGGGTGGCAGGATTGGGTATTTATATTCTGACTCAGAGCTCCGCCCTCTGGACACCTCTCTGCTGTGCCTGGGATTGCATGGGGAGGGGTTACGGTGGGTAGGAAGATGGGGGCCCTCGACTCCTTAGTATCAAGGGACCCTGAGGCCTTCAGATCTTGGAAATGCAGGAACGAGTAGGGGGTTGTGACCCTTGGGGTCAGCAGTCTGCTGCCCCCAGAAACTCAGAACCGCCTGGCTGTCCAAGGGAACGGGTGGTAAGAAGAGTATGCTGGGCCCTCACAACTTTAGGATGAGCCCAGCCATGATTTGGGAAAGACCCCTCTCTTCAGGTTATCAAGGTCATGGCTCAGAGACACCCTTCTGGGCATCGGGGGGGGGGGGGGGATGGGGGATGTACCCTCCCTCCTAAACTCCGCATAGTCCCACAGCTTGGTGCCCAGGAGCTGTGGGCAGGAACCACATGGGAGGCAGGGATGATGGTCAAACTTAGAGGGAGAAGAAAAAGTGATTGCCTGAATCCTTGGTGAGGAAAGGGTCAAGTGCAAGTGTCCCCAGCTCTCCCTCCTGGGAGGCCAGGTGGAGAGAGGTTGTGCCCAGCCTCTGCCTATCTCAGGGCAGCTTAGAGGATGCTTCTGCTCCACCCAGCTGATCCCTATCTCTGGCCTGACAGCGGGCTCACTCAGGGGACTGGTGAGGTGACTTCGCCTGCTCGGCCACCCAGCTAGGTACACTGGGAGTTTCCTGCCTGAGCTATCGCCCGAGGCCCTACAACCGGCTTTTCTGGCCCACATATTAAAGCAATTTTGTGAAACTGAGGGTGAGATCCGAACACAGGACTGATGAGGCCCGAATGCAGGGATGGAACCGGTTGGTGGTATCTGTGGGACCTCTTCCTGTGCCAGGCAGAGGTGCCCCCCACCCTGCTCCCCTCTGCTTGTCTGGCCCTCCAGAAGGCAGATGGGGCCTCAGTCTGGACCCCTCTCAGCTTGTATCCGTCCCCTCCCCTACCATCTACCCCACTGCCAAGGACACAAACTCAGCACCCACACCCCTCAGTGGAATCCGCTAAATTCAATTTCGTTCACACACTTAGGGAGCACCAACTGTATATATGCTACAAAGAGGAAATTCCAGGCTTGAAGTTGCTGATAATGCAGGTGAGGGGACAAATGCGTCCAACCCCTCAGAGGCTCAGAGGTCCAAGTCTCCCATGGTAACAGGGGGCATCCTAGAAGGAGCAATACAAATCCTTCACATTTGTAAACATCTGTGGTTTATAGAGCTCTGTCACATAGCTAATAACTGGCTAGGGAGCCCAGAAAATAGGAGGTAGATGTTGGCTGGGAAGCGAAAGAGTAGATCTGGAAAGCAGATCATGGAGGAGGTGGCGCCTGATTTGGGTCTTAGAGGATAGCTAGGATTTCAAAAGCTAATGATAGGTGAGAAAGGTATGTTAGGAGGAAGGAAGAACATGAGCAAAAATAGGGAGGCCAGAAAGCAGGGTATGCTCAGCTATGCAAGTAGTCTGGAATAGTAAGGTGTGGAAGGGGATGTGGGAATGTAGAAGTTGGGCAGAGAGGAGGGATGCTCTGTGAAGGAACAAATCTGGAAAGATACATTAGGGCCCAGTAGTTGTGACCCTCAAAGGCCAAGCTTTAAATTTGAACTTAGTCCATAAGCAATAAAGAGCCACTGATGGTTTTTGAGCAGGAGTGTGCCATGATCAGAGCTGAACTTTAACAAGGCAATGCTGATTGATGTTGCGGGCAACCCAACCCACAGCACTACAGTGTCCTGAAAGTGAGGGGTGAGGGGTATGGTGAGTCCTGGGGGACCTCCTCACTGGGGATCCTTCCTGTCTCTCCCTTCCCTTCACTCCCTTACCCTTTGCCTATCAAATAGGCCCAGGGCAAGCCCCAAACTCCAGGGCATTCCCCAAAGCCTGGTACTTAATCCTCTCCTCACTGAAGAAGCCCAGCCACATCCCGCTCCATCCATCCAAGGTAATGCATGGAAAAATCTAGGTCTCCAATCCCTGTATTTCCTCATTGTCCATAAATGCCTCAAGAGCAGGGCCCCATTTAGCTGAATGAAATCAAATTGAATAGGAGGCTAACAGGAGGTGAGCTGGAGCCCCTTCCTCCGCACCCTCTGTGTGGCTTCTGACCCACGTGGGAGCTGGTGCGGTGGTAAACTAAGGGGAACAATCCAGCAGCAAGCAGGCCCTCACTGCCCGCTGTGTGCCCAGCTCTGTGCTGACTGCTCAGGGCAGGGTCTGGAAGGAAAGGACCAAGAATTTATGATCTAGTGAAGGGAGAAGAGGGAGCTGAACTCAGGGGTAAAGGGTCCAGCGCGGACTTTAAGTGGGGCTGGAGGGGAGAAGGGCCTCCATGGGGATGGTGGGAAGTGTGCTGGGAAGGCGAGTAAGGAGTGCCAGTCCATGTGACCAAGTAAGAACTGCATCAACCTCCCCTTCTCATCTAACACGTCTCCAAATGAACACACATTTTAAGCTAAAACAGTTCTCTTGGTACACAGCTGATACTCCAGGCCAGGTCCCCTTTCTCCCCTCGTCCCAGAGTCGCTGTGTGGGGAAATTCTAAACTGCTGCTGCAGAGTGGAAGGGACTGAGTTCTTTCCCACCCAGCCCCTCTCCTCCTGGATGAGCAGGGAGCCTGAGATCTCCCCCAGAAACCCCAACCTGCGTCCTCGGACGCCTCTGCCCATGGCAGTGTCCGGGGCCTCGTTAACTGACTCCCACTGACTAGGGTGACCAGGACCCGCCTCTCGCCAGCAGCCCCTTGGCCTCAGGTAAGCCAGCATTGAAAAGTACATTTGTTCCGCTGGTTCAGCTGACATCACTTCCCCGAGAGCCCCACAAGGGTGAATTCCTCACCTTTCCTCTTTCAAGATGCCTCTGGTGCCTGTCCCTTCCTTCCCATCCTGCCAGTGGCATCTGTCTCTCAACCTTGTCCTCCTCTCGGGGATTCATCCCCCACACACCTGGCTGGCCAGGGAGCTTTGTAACCACCCCTTCGATCTGCCATCCTCCTGCTCAAATGCATCCGACGTTTATCCATCCTTTGCCAACAAATTCTGGATTCCAGTACCTTCCGTAAAGCAAGTAAAGCCCCCAAACAGGGGCGCCTGGGTGGCTCATTCATTGGGCGTCTGCCTTCGGCTCGGGTCATGATCCCAGGGTCCTGGGATCGAGCCCTGCATTGGGCTCCCTGCTCAGCGGGAAGCCTGCTTCTCCCTCTCCCACTCTCCCTGCTTGAGTTCACTCTCTCGCTGTGTCTCTGTCTGTCAAATAAATAAATAAAATCTTTAAAAAAAAATAAATACATAAAGCCCCCAAACAGTCCTATGTGTATATGGAATTTTAGTATATGATAAAGGAAGTCTTTCAAATATGGATGAAAGGATGGGTTATTCATTATTGGAAAAGCCAGCTTGCCACTGGAATAAAATAGTTAGATCTTAATTTCATAACAACACAGAAACAGATTCCAGACAGATTAAATATCTAACCATTAAAATAAAACTATAGAAGATTTAAAATAAGATATTAGAGAATATTAATAAGATACTGGGATGAAGAGAATCTTCTAGATGAGGTACAAAACCTAGAAGCCAATAAGGATATGTTACCAGATTTGAATATACAGAAACATAAAATTTCAGTAAAGCAAAAGATGCCACAAGCACACTGCTACCTGCAAAATATATCCCAAATTTAGTCCTCTTAATAAATATCCATGGGTAATAAACCCATCGTTTAAAAATACTGACAAGGGACACCTGGGTGGCTCAGTCAGTTAAGCATCTGCCTTCGGCTCAGGTCATGATCTCAGGGTCCTGGGATCGAGCCCCACATCGGGCTCCTTCCTCAGCGGGGAGCCTGCTTCTCCCTCTCCCACTCCCCCTGCTTGTGTTCCTGCTCTCTCTGTCTCTGTCAAATAAATAAATAAATAAATAAATTAATTAATTAATTAATTAATTAATTAAATACTAGTAAACAGGAGTGTCTTACCCTACCAGATTCTGAGATAAACTACAAAGCCACACTTAGACAAACAGCATGTTGTTGGTGTAAGAACCAGACCAATGGGACAAAATAAAGGGATCAGAGACACGCCCTGATAGTTAAGGGAACGTAATCATTGATAAAGTTGGCACCACAAATTAATAGGGAAAGAACAGCTATTTAACAGATGATGTGGACATGAGTGGCTCCCTAAATAGAACAAATTAAACAGTATTCCCACTTATTTCTATACTAAAAAAAAAAAAAAAAGGCTGTAAATGGGATCAACACCTGAAATGGAAAACTATAAAGTTAATAGAAGACAATGTAGGAGACTCTACTTGTGATCTGGGGATAAGAAAGATTTCTTAAACAACACTTTGAAACCATGAACCATAAGGCAAAAACATTTCTAAATGTCATTACATAAGGATTAAGGATTTCTATCAACTAAGAACACACCGAAAAAGTTGGTAGAATGCAGACAGAATGATGAAAGGTATTTTCAATGCTTTTGCAAATCACCAAAGGATCAACATCTAGCATATACAAAGAGTTCTTACGTAATCCGCAAGAAAAAGATGACTGTGCCAACGTAAAAATGGACCAGAGATTGGAACTTGCAGTTTATGTAGGAAGGGAAACCCAAAAGGCTAACAGGCATTTGAGGAGATGCTCAAAATCATCTGCATTCAGGGAAGGGCACATTGAAACACCAGTGAGATTTCACTGTAGCTATTAAATCGGAAAACGCTGAGAAGGCTGAATCATAGTTGCCTTTCCCAACAACGAGAGAATGGGGAAGGATATGTGGGTACAAAGACATAACAACCAATCAAGAGGGCAAGCACAGGGCTCATGGGACCAAAGAGGACACACTCCACACTCCACATCCTCAGCCCTCGGCACTCAGGGGAGATTTTTTCCCTCCAGCGCTCCCCAGCTTCACGGCCACTGGTCTAGTGCCAGTCATCACCTCCATTCAGCTTGACGACTGCACTAGCCAGACTGGTCTCCCTGCTTCCACTCTTGCCTTCCTACAAGCTTTTCTCTGCAGAAGGCACAAGTGGTCTCCTAAAAACATAATCCAAGATATGATACATTAAATCAAACCAAATAACCACATCAGCTAGGTTCTGTGATGGCCCTGAGTAAAATCCCCCAGCCCCTGGGGGCTCTCACTTCTTGCCATGGCCCTGAAAGGTCCGGTGTGGTCTGGCTGCTCACGTCTGTTCTCCTCCTCCCCTCACGCACAAGTTCCAGCTACACCAGCCCTCCCCGCCTGGAACATGGCAAGCTCTTTCCTACATCAGGGATTCTGCACTTGCCATTCCCTGGCCTGATATCCTTGACCCTGACTCTTGTGTTGCTGCTCTTTCTCATGGTCACGGATCTGCTCAAATGTCCTTTTCTCCAGCAACTCTTACCTGACCGCCCTCCAGAACATGTATGCCTCTCACCCACCTACTTGCTTCTGGGTCACTGTGGTTATTTGGTTTGATTTAATGTATCATATCTTGGATTATCTTGTTCATTGATTCTTTTTGTCTCTTGCTATCAGACTGTAACCTTTTATAGGGTAGAGATATTGCTTGTCTTGTTCATCAACTGGAAACACCTAACCCCACCAGTAAAGGAATGGTTTGAATGTTCAGACGCATTCACACACCTGGAACATTACGCAGATGTCAATAGAAACGAAGTGGCTAACATTTACTGAATGTAAACAAAGTGACAAAGACTAATCTACATATCTTATATTACCTGTGAAGTAGCTAGTGTTATTATCTCACGAAAAAAAGAATTGAGACATGGAGAGGATAAGTAATTAGCTCAGGGTCACCATGGTAAGTGACAGGACTGGGAGGCAAGTCAGTCTGACCCCGGAACTTCTGGCTCTAACGAGACACACATCGGGAGATGAGTGTTAATATGTCGAGACGTATCAGAACCTCTGGCCAACAAGCTAGACGTGACTCCATTTCATGAGGAGATACAAAATGTGCATAAACATGACAAGAAAGGACCTTCATCCCAAAGAAGGTAATATTCTTTGTGTTGTCAATAGATATGGCTCACAAGTATTTTCCGTTCTTTCTCTCTTATTTTTTCTTTCAATATTTTATTTATTTATTTGACAGAGAGGGAGAGAGAAAGCACAAGCAGGGGGAGTGGGAGAGGGAGAAGCAGGCTCCCCGCTGAGCAGGGAGCCCGACGCGGGGCTCGATCCCAGGACCCTGGGATCATGACCTGAGCCGAGGGCAGATGCCTCACCGACTGAGCCACCCAGGCGCCCCCCATTCTTCCTCTTTATAACAAGATGTTTAAGGCCCAGCCGAGCGCTTCGCATCCTGAAAGTGCTTGTGTCAAAAGCCCAACATTACTCCATCTTGTGAAGTTCCTGCTCCTAACAGTTGTGGTCTCTGGTTTCAACTAGAGGATAGGTTTTATTTCCTAGCTCTTGACTCTCTCTCACATAGCAAGACTGGCTGGAGCCTTTTGTACACTGCACTTACCCTTTGTCACTGGTCGCTTCCGTGAGGATGACATTGCCATTGTCTCCAACCTGACTGAACATGATATAGTTGGTTAGGGGTCTAGACTTTCAAGTTTCAAAGACCTGGATTTGAACACCGCTTCTGCTATCCATTAGCTGCCTGAACTTGGGTGAATTTATCCCTATACACTTGAGTTTCTCCATCTGTGAAATGGAAAGCATAATGACTTCTACCTCATGGGGTGGTTACGGAGACTAAAGGAGATAAAGCGCTTAGGACATGCTGACCTTCAGTCAGTGATGCTTTCACCAGAGATGTGTGATGCACAGTAATACCAGAGACACCAAGACATCATCCCTGCCCAAGGAGCTCCTGTCTATTTGGGTGAGTCGGAAAGGTCACACAAGTGGTCTCCGGATGATCCTGTCACATATGAGGAGAGGTGTGAAAATATGCCACTCAGAAAGCATCGCCACCCAGGGCCGGAAAGGTCAGAAGAGGCTGCCTGGCCACAGGAAGACCTTGCACTTGCCTTTGAAGGAAGGGTAGAGACCTGATGAATAAAGCAGGAAGGGGCATCTGTGTCAGGCGAGATAGCATGAGCAAGGGGATGAAGACTCAGAAAGGAGACCAAAGAAAGTCTTGGATATCAAGTGCAAGAATCATGATTTTTGCCGGCCGTGGTAAAGCTCAGGGAAAGTTCCTGAGCAGAGTGTTTGAGAAAGACAGCAAATCCCGCCCCCCGGGGTAGAACAGGTGAATAGTAGCACTGTGCGGCCTGCGAGCGCTGGAAGGCAGGCATGCCTCCTTTATCAGCCCCGTGTGGCCCCCGGGGGCAAGCCGTGGGCTACGAAAGGCCCCGATCCACCTCTCCCTCTGCACCTGAGAGGAATGCTGCTGGGTCTCGTCCTCTCCACATGCCCGATCGGCTCCATGCAGCCTGGCCCAGGTTCTCTAGCTGCCACTCAGGACCTAAGGGGCTGGGGCTCGGGAAAGATAAAGGTGTGCTTATCTGTGGAGGAGGGGGCTGACTCCAGAGCAGGCTTGTCAGAGGGAGATGGCGGGGGGTGGGGGGGGGGTGGGAAGGGGGCGGGTTGCAGATTCTATTCATTTCTTCATTTTGCCTTTAGTCGGCCCCGCCAGGCCAGAGCAGAGTCCTGTCCGTCGTGGTTAGGTAGGGGTAAGTCCACATAGGCAGACACTGTTTTTCCATATGGCTGCTTTAAACGGTTGGGAGGGCCTGGGTATCGGGCAAAAGTCACCTGGCCATGGAGCCCACGTGGCGCCAGCTACCTGCAGCAGATGACATTACACTGGGGGAGAACATTGGCTCCTTACTAGGCTCTGATTCTGGAGAAACGGACTCTGAACAGACACTGCTTTGGAGTGAGGGACTCTGATTAGGAATTATCCTCTCCTGAGAATCAAAGATTTACCAAGGGGATTAAGAAAAAAAAAAAGATGATCAAAACCACAATGAATATCCTGGAAGAGGCTGCTGAGAAGTTCTCCTCCTCCCAGAGCTAGAAGTTCTCCACTGTGGCAGCAGCTGTGACCCCCGCCCCACTTGGAAGACCCCAGTGACCAACAAGCCAGCCCCAGAGTCATGGGCCTTGAGACAGATCTGGAGACCAGCTCGGGTGGGAAGCCGGCCTGCCATCAGGCCATCCCCACCGCTCACCTCACTTTTGTCATTGACTGTGCTCGTGGCAAACAGCTCTCCCTGGTGGCACCCCCAGTGCCGCCCCGAGCCCCCAGTCCCCATCTAGGACCTGTCACTCCTCCAATGAAGACCTGTATCTTGTTCTGTGGAGAAAACCGGCCCCACCTGACTCAGGGGGCCCTCTGGGTGGGAGACACCTGGCCCATGCCGGGGGGACCCTGCCACCCCGCAGTGGGACGGTGGCCCCAGCTTCCTCCCCAGTCGGTCCACGTGTCCCCCAGGAGGCTCCTGAAGCCAAGGGGAACCCCTTAAAGACTGTGCCCTCAAGGTCTTCAGCTTGGGGCACGGTCATCGGCTCGCTCAAAGCCCTCTCCTCCTGTGTCTGTGGGCAGGCAGAGTAACAGGAAGAGCCTGGCCCTGGAGGAGGGGGTTGGCACAGCAGGCTTGAGAGCTCGGGGTGGGGGTTGGGGGCTGCAGTTCCCAAAGCCCAGCCCTCTTTCCCCACCAAGCAGAAGTCTTTGTGCCTGAGCCAAGGAAGAGCATTGGATCAGATCAAGGACATCTGAAACAGCCACTAAGTACACACTCAAAGGTCTCCTCCTTCCTCCTCCTTATCTTTGTTCACCTTTCACTAGAAGCAGGATAAGGCACCTATGCATGGAAAGAGACTAATTCATTGCTACAGCAAATCCTAACGGAGCATCTTCTGCATTCCAGGCTCTGCAAAGTACTAGGGAAGAGACCACAGCATTCTTGGAGCTTATCCTTGGGGCGGTGGGTGGGGGTGAGGGGAAGGGTTAAATAAGTAAACAAATAAATAAAGATGATTTTGAACAATGAAAAAAAAAAAAAACCACGATGAAATACCACCTCACATCTGTCAGATTGGCTGTTACCAAAAAGACAGTAGATAACAAGTGTTGGCGAGGACGTGGAGCAAAGGGGGCCCTTGTTGATGGGAATGCAAACTGGTGCAGCCACTGTGGAAAACAGTATGGAGGTTCCTCAACAAATTAAAAATAAAATTACCGTATGATCCCGTAATACACTACTATTTATCTAAAGAAAATGAAAACACCAATCAGAAGGGATACGTGCACCCCTATGTTCATGGCAGCATTACTGACAATAGTCAAGATATGGAATCAAACTCTGTGTCCATCCATAGATGAATGGATAAGAAGAGGTGTCATATATATACATATATAATATTATATGTATAATGGAATATTACTCAGCCATAAAAAGAGTGCGATCTTTTCATCTGCAACAACGTGGATGGATCTAGAGGGCATTGCGCTAAGTGAAATAAGTCAGAGAAAGACAAATACCACATGATTTCACTTATATGTGGAATCTAAAACACAAAACAAAGAAAACAGAACCAGACTCATAAATACAGGAAACAAGCTGTTGGTTACTAGGGGAGAGGGTTTAGGGGGTGCTCATGAATGAGGTAAAGGGGGTTAAGAGGTACGAACTTCTAGTTATAAAAATAAACAAGCCATGGGGATATAACATACAGCTTAGGGAATCATCAATAATATTATAATAACTGTGTATGGTGACAGACAGATGGTAACTAGACTTATCATGCCAATCGTTTCATAATGTATAAAAATATCACATCAGGGACGCTTGGGTGGCTCAGTCATTAAGCTTCTGCTTTCGGCTCAGGTCGTGATCCCAGGGTCCTGGGATCGAGCCCTGCATCGGGCTCCCTGCTCGGCGGGAAGCCTGCTTCTCCCTCTCCCCTCCCCCTGCTCGTGTTCCCTCTCTCGTTGCGTCTCTCCCTGTCAAATAAATAAAATCTTAAAAAAAAAAAAACAAGAAACATGGCTTCAGAATTTCTCTAGGCCTCAGTTTTCCTATAAATAACAGATATGGCATGTGCCCACCTCCGCCATCCAGTAGCAAGGGTTTACTAGTTAGAGACTCTGGAGACCCCCAAGCTGAGAGCACGTCTGTCCTGCTTCCCACTGATGCCTGGGAGATGTGGTCTCCCAGCGGTGCCCTTTGCCCACTGGAGGGCAGACGAAAGAGGCCAGGGCAGATTCATGGAAACTCTGCAAGGCTCCCGGAGCGAGGAGGGCTGTGGGCCTGTGGGAGAGGATGGGGCCGTGTGGGCTGATGGCCGGAACCGCGCAGCGGGGCTTGGGGAGGCTGAGGCCCCAGCTCAGGGGATGCTGCATGATGGGGCACTTGCGGATGGCCTGGTAGGATGGTTGTGCTTTTGGTAAAGTGACCATTTGGTGGATTGACTTATTTTTTTACTTTAAAAATCAACTTTTGGAGGTATAACTTAGTACAATAAAACACACCTATTTGATGAGTTTTGCCAAACATACACAGCTGTGTAATCACCACCACAATCAAGATGTAGATCATTTGCATCCTTTCCAAACGCTGCCTCATAGCCCTTTGCGGTCAGTCCTTGGCCTTTCCCCTGGCCCCAGCGTGCCACCGATCTACTTGCTGTCACTGCAGATTAGAGGTGTCTTTCCTGGAGTTCCACATAAATGGGTCAGAGTGCTCAGTCTTTTGTGACTGACTTCTTTTGTGTAATGTCAGGTTTTTGAGATCTACCCATGTAGCTGTATTGCATGTGTTCTTTTTCATTGCTGTGTAGTATTCCATTGTAAAAATATTTACAATTCGTTTGTCCATTCATCAGTTGAAGGACAAAGCTGTTTCCAATTTTTATCACTTATGAATAAAGATGCGGTAAACATTCGCACACAGGTTTTTGTGCAAATATATGTTTTCATTTCTCCTGGGAAAATACCTATGAGCTGAATGGCTAGGACTGAATGATTTTTACAAAGTGACCCAGAGCTAGGGGCTCATGTGACAATCCCAGGCCCCAGAACAGAGCCTCCCATCCTCAGCCCTTCTCCACTCTCGCTCTTTTCTCTTGTCTTCTCTTCCCCTCCCCTCACCCTTCCCTTTGGCCTTCCCATCCCACAGGAACCCATAGGATGGATGTGGAGGGAGCTCCTGGCTTCACCCACAGAAGGGTGACAAGCGGCCCTCACTTTTCTTGGTCTAAAGCTGGCTGACCAAGCACCCCCAAACTCTTCCAAGTCTCTTGACATCCGCTTCTCAGTCAGGGAACCTGGGGGGACCCCAGACTCCACAGGGAGAGGACTGGGGGAGTCTTCTAAAAAGCTCAGCCCTGGGGTAATGTGTCAGGGCTGTTTGTACTGGTGCTGTTGTTTTAAGAACTGCATCCGATGGATCTAGTCTATCCCATTCACTGGTGCTCTTTTTTCTTTGTTTAAGGATTTTATTTATTTATTTTGGGGGTGGAGAGGGCGAGAGAGAATCTCAAGCAGACTCCCGGCTGAGCACAGAGCCCGAAGCAGGGCTCGATCTCACGGCTCTGAGATCATAACCTGAGCCGAAATCAAGAGTTGGACACTCAACTGATGGAGCCCCCCAGGCATCTGTGGTGCTCTTTCACCTGAATTTGGTTCTAGACCAGCTCTAGCGGAGGAACATAACTCCCCACCAGTTTCGTCCGGTTCAAGCTCCTGAGCCACAAACTGGATTCGTGTCGTCAGCCCCTGGGGGTCCTAGAACGTGACCCTAAAGACCCATTTCCACCTGTCCCCACAAGCCTCAGCCCTGCTTGCTCTGCCAGACTCGGGGTTCGTGTAAGCCTTGTAACTGGTTCAGGCAAAATACCCTGAGGATTTTTTTTTAGTGGTACTTGGTCGATGTTGGTGTCGTGACCAGGGTTTGAGTTAAAGAATTTGCACGGAGGAAGTGGTGAGTGGTGCAGGTGACTGACACAGCAGTGACTTCTGGGAGGCCCACTCGCCCCTGGCTGCTTGCCCTCCTCTACCCCCGCCCAGCCCCCTTACAAGCGCTGGCTGGTTGGTGGCTGGTGGGCTCCAGGGCCTGGGCCTGGAGGGCAGAGGGGAGCTGCCGGGAAGCTGCACTGGGCCAAAGGGCATTCCTGGCGGTGGCGTGGGTGGGGCCGCCCTTGGGGCCGACTCTGCAGCTGGGTTGCTATAATCCAGGCTGTGTCTGGGCAAGCCTGAAGATGGGGGTGACCCAAGCACAGCAGGCAGAAGGGGCCCTTGGGTCTGTGAGGAGCAGAGGGGTGGGAGCCCTCTCCCCGCCTGCCGCCAGCCCTCTGGCAGAGCCGCCTCCTGCTGCTAGCTTGGTCCTCCAGCTCTGTCCAGAGTGGGCCCTGGAGGGGGCTGGGCTCAGGCCTCGTGTCCCGAGTGTGTGGGAGTTGGCAGGCTTGTAGCCATCTCCTGCCAAGTGCAGGTGACACCTCCCTCTTCCCTCTGTGTGCATGCCTTTGTAGGGGTGTGGTGGGTGGGAGTAGGGGGTGCCAGTCCTCTTTCTGGTGATGCACATCCTCAGAGGGAAGGACACTGGGCCCAATAGTGCAGACCAGGCCCCTGTTGTACCTGGCTTGGAGCCCTTAGCTCCCGTTTGCTGCAAACAATAACTAAAGGCTCATTTAGGGTGACCAAATGACCCGGTTGGCCAAGGAATGAGGGGTTTCCTGGGACAAGGGACTTTCAGTGCTAAAACCAGAATCCTGGGCAAACTAGATGACTGGCTCCATTATTTCTAACTTTTCTTGAAAAAAAATCTTTTTTTTAAAGATTTATTTATTCCCTGGAGAGAGAGAGAGAGAGAGAGAGAGAGCGAGAGAGCGGGGAGGGACTGAAGGAGAGAGAGAGAGAAAGTTTTGCAGACTCCTCACTGAGCTCCAAGGCTGACATGGGGCTCAGTGTGGGGCTGGATCCCATGATCCTGAGATCAAGACCTGAACTGAAATCAAGAGTTGGAAGATCAACTGATTGTCCCACCCAGGGGGCCCCTTGAAAATATTTTTTAAAGCAGAGACAAACCTGGTGTGCCACACCTGCAATTTGTAATTATTTGTATTTATGAGTATTTATAATTACTCCTAGATTTATAATTATTTGAGATAAAATAATTTGATTGTATTCTGGTTTTATTTTGCAGTATTTAAACAAAATCTATATGGAACAATTTCACGTATTCAAGCCAATTCTTTTTTTTTTTTTTTAAAGATTTTATTTATTTATTCATGAGAGAGAGAGAGAGGCAGAGGGAGAAGCAGGCTCCCAAGGAGCAGGGAGCCTGGGACCCTGGGATCATGACCTGAGCCGAAGGCAGATGCTTAACCATCTGAGCCACCCAGGCACCGCAAGCCAATTCTGAGGTTAAGAGGCAATTGAGTCTGTGTGGGGGATCCCAGGTATGTGCACATAATGACCCCAGAATTCCTTTCCCCTTCTTCTGATAAAAGCACATTTGGGATTTTATGGAGTTGTCAATCGTGGGGAATCTTCCTCCTTCCTCAGAGGTGGGGCCCTGGCCAGCCTGGCTAGTCAGCATTCCCATCCCCTTAGATTCAGAGATTAGTTCAGGAACAATTAGATCTTTTCCTGCTTCTTCTTTTTTAGGATTATATGGGGGAAGAGGAAGATTAGTGGGAGGGAGAAAAAGATATTATTCTTTTCTCTAGATTATGAACTCTAAGGAAGACGTAAGCTTTGAGACATCACCCCATAGAAGGGCTTAGCATAAGAAACTAAGCTGACATAGAAAAAAAGCAAGGTTGGGCGCCTGGGTGGCTCAGTTGGTTAAGCGACTGCCTTCAGCTCAGGTCATGATCCCAGGGTCCTGGGATCGAGCCCCACATCAGGCTCCCTGCTCAGCAGGAAGCCTGCTTCTCCCTCTGCCTGCTGCCCCTGCTTGTGTTCCCTCTCTCGCTGTGTCTCTCTCTGTCAAATAAATAAATAAAATCTTTAAAAAAAAAAAAGAAAAAAAGAAAAAAAGAAAAAAAGCAAGGTTGAGAGATACGGAGAAAAAGAGAAAGTTCTGAGCATGTGGTCTGGGCCCCTAGATCCAGCTATGCTTGAAGCCCACATATCCCTTGGACTTATCAATTACCTGAGACAATAAAGGCATCCCCTGACCCAGGAGACCTCATACTTACTTGAATCCAGCTTCTGTTACTCTGCCACTCATGACTGAAGGGGCTCTGACTAATACACCTGGCCACCACCTCTGTGGCAGGACTCTACTCGGGGCTCTCCATTAGGGAGAAGGGAGGGGAGGACTACCTGGGTTGTATTCTCTGTCTCCTGAACTGAGTCCTTTATGTCTTTAGATTAGGGAGACCTTATCTCCTCCAGGACACATCTAGGGTAGGAGGTACATGTCTGTGCTTTTATTTTCAGGGGTCTCTTTCGGGCATCATGGGGAAGTACTGTTCCAAGTGCTTTCTCCCATCTGCTCCCATCCCTGCTCTTGTTTCAAGGATTTGCTGAGATCTTTTGTTGGTCCCTGACTCTGGAAGTCAACCGTATGCTACTGCTACCTCCCACGCACATACCTGTTGCCTTTGTGACATCCCTGCATAGGTTAAGCCTTTCCTAGTCATAGGAGGACCAACCATCGCCTTCATCATTCCATCTCAACACCAGGTACACTGGAATGGAGAGAGAGCATTGGTTACTGTTCCTGCCTAGAGCGGGGGCAAGAGCTCTCTAGTGACTGCCTAGAATTTAATCATAGGAATTATGATTCTTCCTCCTTCCGGCTGGGAGTGGAAAGAGGCAGCCATCCTTCCCCAGTGAGTAAGGCTGAGTTGACGGAAGGGAAAGGCAGGCAGGATGGGGCAGGCCCGGAGATAATGCATAGGAAGAAACAGATGGCAGAAAGATCCCAGGAAATGGAAATCATATCCTGAGCAAGTCGGGATAAGAACTCACAAATGAGCTCAACACTTGACCTTCAGGATGACCTTTTAACCCAAAGACATCCAGCTGGGAGAGGATGGGGGGAGGGAGGGGAAATTGCTTTCGCGCCCACATGAATCAGCCTCCCAGCAAAGCACATCTTCCCCGGCTTCGTTTCTAATTTGAATTTCTCCTTTTAAAAAAGTATTAAGCAATTTTATGACATACAAAATGTATAGAGAGTAACAAAGTGAACATCCATAAATCCACTACCCAGAGTAAAAAATAAAACAGTGGTAACAGAGTTAAGTCCCCCTGTGTGCCGCTTACATGGTCATTTCCCCTCTGGGGATAGCCACAATCCTGGATTTCTATCCATCATTCTGAGGCATTTCTTTATTCTTTTTCTAAATACGTCTGTATTTCTAAGCTCCATTTTGTCTCACTTTGCATGTTTTAAACTTTATATAAACGATATCACGTAAAGGATATGTATTCTACAGTAAACTTGTTTTTTTTTCCCCACTAGACATTATGTTTATAGAATTTGCTTATGTTGATAAGTATAGATCTGGCTCATTCATTTTCAGAGCTGTAAAGTATACCACAATTTATCTACACATTTTTGTGTGATAGACACTTAAGTTGTGTCTAAGTTTTTATTATTACTATATTTTATCAATTCTAAAGCATGCATTTTTTCGCATTTAAAAAATCTCTGAATTAAGAGATACTTATTAAAACCAATGATGTGTTATACTTTAATTGGCAATGTTTTCCCTTAGAGAATGATGTACCTTAGATTCAATGAAGTATATAGTAGTGCTAACCCTACTGTGAGCTTTCCTGTACGTGTCGTGTTTCTTTAGTATATATCCCCCTGGAAGTAGAAATTGTTGGGTTATAAGGTATATTACCACCAACTTTACTCGATATTGCCAAATTGTTCTCCAAAGTATTTTTACTGATTTATACTCCCATCACCATGGAAGAGGGTTCCCATTGGGGTATACCCAGGAGTATTGGCTGACTTTCTGAGTTATGCTAATCCAATGGGTATGAAATGGTATCTCATTGTGGTTTTAATGTGTATATCCTTGATTATTAGTAATCCTGGGTAACTTTTCAAGATCTTTTACTTTCTCCCACCCATATTCTTGGGACTTTTTTTTAATCAATTCCCCTGCCTCAGTCCTTCTTTACCATAGTCAAACCAATGACCATCAATATTTAATAGCATACAGCAGGAATTATCAGAAGCTATAAAACTATTCATGCCCAAGTAATTCTACTCTTGGAAACTCACACTGGGAGAAAAAAATGCTACTGCTTAAAAACGTTAATTGCATCTAAATTTTTGATGGTTAAGAGTTGAAAATCATCCAAATGTTCAATATTGGTAGATATATCAATATAAAAATTGTGGCACATTCCTATGATTAAATTCTATGCTGTCACTAGAGAACTATAAAGAGAATGTATGCATGTATCTATTTGAATTTAGGGCATAATAAGGATGGCTAATTAAAAAAATAAGCAAAAATCATAAATATTCCCATAAAAATTATAACCACCAGAGAAAATGAGATCCCATACACAATAGCAAAGAAAATATAGTAAGTAAACTTGAGGGGAAATAAATAAGAAAGTTACGTGTGAAGATGATAGCATTACAAATTAATAGGGGAAAGATGGATTTTTTTATATTATATTGGAAAAAAGTATTTTTTAAAGATTTTATTTGAGAGAGAGAGAGAGAGAGCACGAGCAGGGGAAGGGGCAGAGGAAGAGGGAGAAGCAGACTCCCTGCTGAGCAGGGACCACCCCCCCCACCTCCACCCCAGGCTCAATCCCCAGACCCTGGGATCACACCTGAGCCAAAGGCAAACACCTAATCAACTGAGCCACCCAGGCACGCTAATATTATATTGGAAAATTAACTGCTTTCTGAAAAAAAAACTAACTATTTTGCCATATGGAGAAAGAATAAGCTGGATCCATACCTCACTCTTTACATTAAAATAAATTTCAAAACTAAATATAACCTAATTAGTTATTGTCTTATCATCAGTGAGGAAATGAGATCCAAAACTGAGATGCAATGAAGGAAACAAATCAATAATTCTGACTATAGACCTATTAAATTTCTCTGTATCAAAACAACCACAGACAATACTAAAAGGTTAATTCGTAAAAATATTTGTCAAAGTTATGACGAAGGGTTAATTTTCCCAGTAAACAGAAAGCTCTTTCAAATAAATACTAAAGAGCAAACAATTCAATAGAAAAATTGACAAAAGGTACAGACACGCTGGTGGTTATGCGCATGCTTCTCCATGTCAGCATCTCCCCAGCTTTGATAAATGTTAGAATTAAACTGGAGATCATTAAACAAATATTGATGCCTGGCTCCCAGATATTCTGATGGACTTGATGTGACATGGGACCTGGACACTGGGAGTTTTAAAAGCTTCCCTGGTGATTCTAATGTTCAACAAAGTCAGGATCATTGGAATATGCAATAAGCCTATAAGAGATTATCACGAATAATAAGAATGTAAATTAAAACAAAAAAGTGATGCCATTTTTCATCTATCAGATTGGCAAGGATGAGAAGTTGACAAGGCTTCATGTTGGTCAGGGTATGGGGAAGACTCTACAAGACTTTGTTGATAAAATGTAAATGGGCACGATCTTTTTAGCGGGCAGTTTGGTAATCTTTATTAATATTTAAAACTTGCATGAACTTATATCCAGCAATTCTATTTCTAGGAATTGATTGTACAGAAACTCTTATACAAATCCCCAGAGATATTCTATGTAGCATTATTCCTCTAACTGCCTTTCATTTTTGTTGTTGGTTGTTAGCTTAGCATTCAGTATTGAGCTCATATTGTAAAACTTTTCTACCTATCAGCAAATAGTAATCATTTTCCTTTGCCATTAGGAAAAAAAATTTTTTTTAAATGATTACAATTATCATCACATCATCTCAGTGTGATCATATCCACCAATTTTTGATTCTGTGAGTATTACCTCAAAGCCTAGAAAACATGTCATTAATATCCAAACTATAATGATCCCTCTCTCCTCTTCACCAAATTGGCAGAGATTTCAGTATTTCCCCAAGATTTCTCTCCAAGCAACTCAGAGAATTCCCAGGATGTTGTCCTTGTCCATGAGGCAGTTGGTTGTTAGCTTAACATGTTGTTGTTAACTTAACAAGGACTATGCCTTAGAAGACATTGATGAACAGAGGTAGCAGTCATTCCCTTCTTAATATAGCCATGGCTTTTGGGCCTTGGGCGTTGCTGAGTGGAGCTGGGTAGCACTCTCTCTTAGGAATCCAGTTGCATCCATAAATTTATGTAGGAGCAGAGAAGCCTCCTGGTGGAAAAAGGAGGTTGGGACCCTGACCCCTACCCATTGGCATGCAAATTATTGACATGTCTATGATGAATTGAAGAGACCTCAAGAGACCCATTTGAGGTCAAATGGCAGGAAAGGACATTGGGAGTCCCAGGGAGGAAATGTCCATAGAAATGAGAGAAGGTTGGACTGGTGTCTGGGACTCAGTATTAGCGCTTAGCTTACTGAAATCTAAGGCACAGGAATAATGTTGAAACTTCTTTGTTCACCTTGCTGCCATGGGTCTATCTGGGGGGAAACTGATTCCCTGTGTGTGTGGGGGGGGGTTTGAGAGAGGCTTATTACCAAGTGATAGTTGATAACCTGGTAACTTTTCTGGGGGAATTCTCCTCATTAATCCTGACCAGGCAGGTGCATTCCTTCGCCTGGGCAAATCAGCAGAGATACTTCTGTAGAGAAGTCTAGAGTTAGCAGAAAAGTGATAGGGGAACCAGCTCATGGACAAGGACAGCAGCTTGGGAATTCTCTGAGTTGCTTGGAGAGAAATCTTGGGGAAATAACGGAAATGTCTGCCAACTTGGCAAAGAGGAGAGAGGGATCATTGTAGTTTGGATATTAATGACATGTTTTCTAGGCTTTGAGGTAATACAGCATCTCAGAGAAATTGGCGGATATGATCACACTTAGATAATGTGATGATAATTGTCACCATTTTTTAAAATCCTTTTTTTCTAATGGCAAAGGAAAACAATTACTATTTGCTGATAGGTAGAAAAGTTTTGCAATGTGAGCTCAATATTGCATGTATATATAAATAAAACTGATTTCTATGTATCTATGTGCCTAAAAAAAGAACTGAAAGGAAATCTCTTAAGGGTTCAAGAAGTTATCTCTCGATGATGAGATTGTTGGGAATGTTTATTTTCTTCATTAAACTTTAAAAATTTTTAGTACCTATCCTGAACATATCTTACATGTTCTTGACAGAAAACCAAATTTTTCAAAAAGTAGGATTACTGTATGTTAAATAAATAGATAAAGTGATTGTGTGTTAAAGAACTTATATGTTAAATAATAAAGAGACAAGGGAAGGAAAACTACTGGACTTCAAGCTTACTCCGCGCTGTCATCATACAGGATATTTACATATGTTAATTGTAAAAAGTACACAGGTGTATTCTCTTGGGCCTATTCTCTGAGAGTAGCAGGAAGCATTGAGCAAGGACAAGGTCAGGGACAAATTTTTCCTTAAGTGCTCAGAGGCCCTCTCCTCCTCCCACCAAGCAGCTGGCCTACTGCTCACCATCTGGATCCTCCTCTTTCCCCCAGCTGGAACAACCACGAGGGGATGAGGCAGGGAGCAAAGCCAAGGCTCACTGAAGACTTGACTGGAGCACAAAGCAGAGCCCGGGACAGCAGGGTCCTGCCACCGCCAAACATGGAAACTAACTCAGGGTACGTAAAGGGCTGTCAAGTACAGAAAAGGATTCGACTGATGTTGTGTCACACCTGGTGGTGGAAATGCGCCTTTGTGGGTGGGTAGATTTGACCTCAGTGTAAGAAAGAACTTGGTCACATGGGAGGTATGAAACTTCCATTGCTGGAATTATGCGAGGGGTACCTGCCTGGGAGCACAGAAGAGATTCCTCTACTGTGCAGGAGATAGCTCTAAAATCTAGATGATCTGCTTCAGCTTTGAGATTGTGTTACTCCCTATCCAGACACACCCTTGATCCAGGGGACAGTTCGCTAACCCCTTCAGCAGCTTGAAACGTCTGAGGGAGAGGCCTTCTGAAGGTCAGGCCAGCCTTTGTCGCCTAACATGTAAGCGACTCCTGTGATGGGAATTTCACTGGGCAGGGAGGAGAGGGTGGGACAAGGCCAGTCTGGCCTGGTAGGGGAAAGATTAGGAGACGGTGGGTCTTTGGGCCCCCACAAGTCAGGTTCTGTAGATGGCCATCTGCCCTGCCCTTCTTAGACCCAGCCCTGGCCCTCGCCTCCCAGGGCAGCTCCGACAGACATCTGGAAAATTTTGTCCTGCATGGCTCTCACCTGCCTGCTGATGCACTCATCATAAGGTGACACGTAAATGACAGGTACCTATGGGGACCTGCAGCATAGAGATGGAAGATACCAAAAACAAAACAAAACAAAAAAACAACCAAACCAAACCAAACCAAAACAACAGCAACCACCACAAACCAAAGAGGCCACTAACAAAACACTTACAACAACAACAACCTTTCACAGACTAGCCGGACACAACACCCACACAGACAAATGTAGAGGAAAGAATAAGAGTTTTGGAGTCTGAGAGGCCTGAATTCCTATCTTGCCTGTGACACTTACTAGCTGCATAGCATTAGGAGATCATTTTCTCTGAGACTCATTCTCCTAATCTGTAAAATGGGGCTAATAGCATCTATTTCACAGGATTATTGTGAAGATACACACACACACACACACACGACAGGCGTGCAGAGTCCGGCATATAATAAACCTTAATATATTGTAGCTATTGCTATTTTTAATGTTTCTGCTATGAGACAAATAAATTGGGAAGAACTAACTAAAGGCAAAGAACCGAAGAGTCAGTTTGAGCAAGAGAAGTCAGGGAAAGCTTTGCTCATTGATGGCGACGACCTTTGAGCCCCTGTTAGTGCTAGACGCTATACTATACTGTAGGTTCTGGGTGTCAAGTTGGATGTGGCACCTGCTCTTGTGGAGCGGTGAAGTACGGTTGCTAGGCAATGGACAAATAAGCGAAAAGCAATTTATAATAATAAACTCTGGTAAGTCTGATCAAGGAAAAGCAAAGGGTGTTATTAAAGACTCTAGCAGAGGGTACCGGATTTTGCCTGGGGGAAGAGTCAGGGATGAGCTCTTGGAGGAAGCAGTCTTTAAGCTAAACCTAAAGAAAGATCAGAGTTAGCCCCACATGGGCTGCAGGTACAGCATGTACAAGGTGCCGAGCGGTTGTAAAAGCTGGTGCATTTAGGAGCTGAAGGTGTGTGTCTATAGCATCCTAAGTAGGGAGTGACAAAGTGAAAAATGCCTGGGAATGTGGGCAGTTGGCTGAATCACATGAGGTCCTGAAGATGTGGTAAGGATTTGGTATTTTATCTTAAGGATTGGATGCCATTGACAGATATTAAGTGGAGAAGTGATGTGAACATGGTCACTGGCTACCATGTGCAGAATGGAGGGGACAAAACTGGAAGGTGGGAAGATGGGTTGCAGTGGGTCAGATGGGAAATGGTGAATTGGGCCAGGGCAAGGGGCAGAAATGGAGAGAAGTGGTGGGATTCGAGAGGGATGTCGGGCCAGACCCTACGCAGGAGGAAAATGGGTTAGATATGAAGGGCGGGGAAGGGGCGTCCAGTGGGCTTCCGTCACCTGGCAGGGAAATGTGTAACCATAGGGGTGGTCCTGAAGGGAGATCTACCAAATAGCAAAGTGGGAGGCAGGCGGGGAGAGACTGAGGAACTGAGCCTTGAGTAGGCCTAGAAGGAAAAGCAGCAGGAGGAGAGAAGGGCTCTCCAGGAGGGGAAGTAGCAGAATCCAGAAGAGGTGGGAAGGAGCTTGCCTCATGCCAGGTGGGCGGCACCGAGGGAGCGAGACCTACTGGGCCACAGGGCGTGTGACGGGAGTAGGGAAGGGGCGAGGGTGGGGCCTAATTTCGCCCGGGCTCTGCAGCCTGCTGGAGGTATCAGCCTTGATGTCAGAGATAATGGGAGCCATGTGGCTCTTGGCAGCTAGCCAGCCAGCCAGCCAGCCAGGCCCATCTCTCAATGTTCCAGGACTGTGCCAGATGAGACATGAATAAGTGGCACAAAGCTTGTGCTTTTTACCAACAACCTGCTCCGATAATAGTATGGGGCATTTATAGAGCAAGTCTCTGGGCTCCCAGGACACCACCTCCTCCTTGGTATCTTCCAGCCTCATGGGCTCTTCTTTCTCAGTCTCCTCTGATGGCTCCCCTGCTTCTGCCAGGCATCCAGAAGGTAGGGAGCAGGAGAGCATAGACATATGCCTCTTCTCTTCCGTCTCTTCACCCCATCGTTTGGAGATCCCATCCAGCTCTCTGGCCTTAAAAACCATCTATACTCTGCTTTATGTATTCAAACAGATTATCTCCCTACCCTACCTCCTGAGTCCCAGACTTGTATTTTCAACTGCCCATCTGACATCTCTACTTGGGTATATATCCGGCATCTTAAATTTAAAATGTCCAAGACAGACACCTCCAGTCCCCTCCACCCTGGACCCATTTCTACCTTGGTGCTCCCCAGCCGAGTACGGGTACCCCCCTCCACTTATTAAGGCAAAACCTAGGAGGCATCACTGATTTCTCATTCCACATCCAAGTGACAGTAAGTCCTGTAAGTCCCACCTCCAGAAAAATCCAGAATCTGTCCACTTCTACTGTCTACCATGACCACCCCAATCGAGCCTCGGCTATGTCCTCCTGGACTACAGCAGACGCCTCCTCACTTGTCTCGCTATTTCCCCTCTTATCTCCCAGGCAGCCCATTCTCCACAGACCAACCAAAGCGATCTATGTGAAACACAAATCAGATAAAGCCACCCCTCCGATGAAAACCCTCTGGTGGCCCCCCACTGCTTCAGAACAACACGAAAGCCGCCTCTGTGACATCAGGGCCAGCATAAGGCTCTGACTTCGTCTTCTACCACCGACTTCTTCCTCTCTTTCCCTGCTCTCTTCTCCCCAGACACACTGGTTTTCTCTGTTTCCAGAACAGATCAACCTTGTACCTGCCTCAGGACCTTTGCATGTAGAATTTGCTCTCTCTCTGGAACATTTTCCCGTCAGTCTTCTCATGGTTCAGGTCTGGGTTCAAATGTTACCATCCTATTGATGTCCCCTCCCTGCTGCTGGTCCCTCATGATCACATATTTTGTTCTGTTACCTGTGACACAGAAATGGTTACCTATTTGCTTATTGTCTGTCTCTCCCATTAGAATGTAAGTTTGAAGAGAGCTAGATCTTGTCTGACCTGCTCAGTGCTCTAGCTCCCTCCTAGAACAACACTAGGAACACAGTGGTAGCTCAATAAATATTTGTCCAACGAATGAATAAATGCTTTGGATGTGATTCCTGGTCTTCTTGAGATGAGAGATATGTAATGAGCCACAGGACAAGTTACCTAAGAATGCAGTGCAGGAAATGGTGACTCTGAAAACTGATCTACAACTAGTCTGATAAACTGATTTTTCCTGAAGTATTGCTGGATGACAATATGCTACCCAGTGATGCTGGCCTCTAAGGGGGCTCTAGAAGGACAAAGACAAAATCCACATGGTGGTCCTGGAGGGAAACCCTTCCAGGACCAAAATGGAGGGCAGAAGAGGAGCTATTTGAAGATTGGTGGGTCCTTGTGGTTCCCACTAAATTTGCCGTATAAGTAATCAAGGACTTCTCTGTCACCAAATACACACACATTCTCCCCCAAAATACGTGCCCCCACCAATACATACACTCCCTAACGTTAAACCCCCTCTTACAGAGCTGTGTTTCTTCATATCTTGTTCAGATATTTCAGAAGGTCTTAGGAAATGACCAACTGACCAGTTTCTGAGAAATTCCACACAAGTTTGCAAAAATAAAGCACCTATAAAAACTCTAGCATTTCACCATAAATCTTAATAAATTATAGTACAGGCACACAATGGAATAGGATTCAGCCATTGAAGTGACAATTGTGAAACTTAAGTATCAGCCCAGAAAATATTTATGACTATAATTTTAGGTTAAGAAAAAAAACCCTGGACATAGGTCTGGTATAAATATTATAAGCACCACTCTATCAACATTATCCAAGAAGAAAAAAGACTAAAAGGGACAGTTATTGTATTAAGGGATTATGATGGATTTTTCCTTTATGTTTCCAAACATTTTTTGAAATGATTTTATATATATATATATAAAATGAAAATATTAAGATTAAATACAATGCCTTTGTGTGGTTGCCTCTTTCCCAATCATGCAGCCTCATTGCTGAGCTATGTCAGGCATGGGGATGACGAGGGCAAAAGGGAAGAAAGAATCATAAAGTCTCTAATGGTCAACATTGCTCCAACCTCATCCTTTCCAAGGGTCTGCTAAGCATGCTATTTACTCCTCATAATTTTTTTCTCCTTAGGTGAAGAAACTCAAGTCTTAAGAGGTTAAGAAACTGGTCTAAGGTCACAGGGCTGGCAAAGGACAGAGAAAGGTATCAAACCCTAGTGTGACTCCACAGCCCAAGCTCTGCACCACACTGTGAGGACAACACTCTCACAGATATTGAACCATTATGTTTTAATGGCCAGCTGCCTCTCAGTGTGAGTCAGGAGGTTTCTGATACCAGGGGAGGCAGGGGCTGACCGCTCTGTCAGGGCCAGAGCTGACCGTATCTCCATCCACGGCAGCATATTAGGAGCAGGAGTCGTCTATTGGACCACAGAGACTTCTGGGAAGGAGGTAGAGTCAGGAAAAGGGGAAGAAAGCCTGCTCACTGAGGACTGGGGGATTACAGGAAGAGTGGGAAGGGTGTGGGGCAGGGAGGTTGAGGGAAGCACTGGGGTGGGACCCTTGGCCACTCTTCACTTGCAACTCTGACAGAAGTCAATGGCAGGGGTCCTAGTGATTCTATGGGGCAGTCAGTCTGGTCAAGAGGTAGAGTGGTGTCCTTGGGAGGATTGGTCATCCCCCCAAGAAGCCCTCATTGCCTTGTGTGGTGGATGCTGGTTGACCACTGCAACTATGAAGTGGGGCCTACTGGGACCAGGCAAGGGGACACTATGGTCAAGGCCCAGGATCAACCCACCAACCCTGGGGCCAGACAGAGGGTGAGGCAGGGACAGAGGGGTCCATAGGAGGCCAAGGGACCACCATGGCCAGTGCTCCTTATGAGCGAGGCCTAGACCCACAGAAGGAAGAGGCTTTCCCCACAGAGCTCAGCCTGGAGCCACCGCCGAGACCGTAGCTGCCAGAGGGACACAAGAACATTGCCTCCTTTCCAACTGCTGGACGCCTCCAACCTCACATGCACACCCACAGTAGAAGCTGGTGGGCAGATCTGGATCCACTGATAACTACCTAAAGACACTGTTCAATTTTTGTAGCCCACTAAATTACCAGTGGCATTTATCTATTTAAGGTTTTCTCTTCACTGACCAATAGGTGGGGCTCCTGAGGAAGGCTGATTCAGCACATTCCCCTCAACATTTACGACCCTGCCCTGTCCCTGCCATTGCATGGTTTGAGCGTCTGCTATGTGTCACGCACCCTGCTACATCCGTGTCCACTCTCCTAGTATCATAATACAAATGTCTTCCAAAGTAGGACATGTGGAGAAGTGAATCCGAGGTGATATTCGGGAGGATAGACCGGTGGGGGGGGAGGGGCCTCTGTCGGCCGCTTCTGGCAAGTGATAGAGCCACGGAGCACAAAATTGGAACTTTTAGGAGTCTGCTCCGCTGAGGGACGCACTCCAGTAGCTAAGCAGGGGGTGGAACCCTCGCAGGACAGTGTGGTCTTAGGACCCTAGGGGTCACAGGAAGACCGGGGGTGCCTGAGTGTGGCAGAGCTCCCAGGTATCAGAGCCGGGAAGCCGGCTGCAGAGACGGAGCCGAGGCGCAGGCTCTCAGCTCCGGGTTGTCATAAACTGTGATCCACAGCACAGTCGGGCCAGTGCTCCTCCAGCAGGGACCCAACAAGCAGCAGATCCAGGGAGACTCCCTTCCTCCCCCAGGAGGAGAGGTGCGGGAGCGCACTGCAGGGGTCTGCGGGGTTTGGAGACTCCACATGGGGTCAGGTGCCAGAGATAGAAATGCTTGGTCACAGGACTGGTGATCACGGAGTGTGGGCGGAGACCGGGGAGACAGGAGTGACTGACTGCTTTTCTCTGGGGGCGCACTGAGGAGTGGGGCCCCGAGTTCTCGGCTCCTCTGGGGTGGAGATTGGGAGGCCGACATTTTCACTCCCACCCTCCAAAGCTGTACGGAAAGCTCGCAGGGAACAAAAGCTCCAGAGAGCAAACCCGAGCAGATTACTTAGCCCAGACCGGGCAAGGGCAGGGCAATTCCGCCTCCAGCAAAGACATTTGGGAACCATGGCAACAGGACCCTCCCCCAGAAGATCAGCAAGAACAGCCAGCCAAGACCAAGTTTACCCATCAATGAGAATGGCAGAACGCCAGCGCTAGGGGAATAATTCACATAGAATCCATGGCTTTTTTACCATGATTCTTTAGTCTTTCAAAGTTAATTTTTTTTAACTGTCTTTTGTTTTTTGGGTTTTTTTGAATTTTTCTTTTTCCCTTTTTCAACCAACATCTTATCAATCCCTTTTTTAAAAAATCTTTTTTATTTTTCATTTTTAGAGTCATATTCTATCCCTTCATTGTAGTTAACCCTATTTTTGGTATATATATAAGTTGTTCTCTCTTTAAAATTTTGGGATACAGTTTCTTCTAAGAGACCAAAATATACCCTAAATCCCTAGTGTATGGCTTTGTTCTAGTCTCCTGCCTGATCACAGTCTCTCCCTTTTTTTTTTTTTTTAGTTTCTCTTCTTTCATTTTTCAACCAACTTCTTATCTTATTAATTCCTTTTATAAAATCTTTTATAATTTTCATCTTTACAGTAATATTCTATCCCTTCATCATATTTACCCTTATTTTTGTACATATATAAGTTTTTCTTTCTTTGAAATTTTGGGAGGCAATTTCTTCTAACAGACCAAAATATGCCCCAAATCTAGTGTGTGGCACTGATCTATTCACCAGTTTATCATATTTGATCATATTCTTTTTTTCCCCCTTTTTTTTTTCTTTCTTTCCCTTTCTTTTCCCCCAGTTTCAGGTTGCTTCTGATTTGTTTAGTGTATATTTTTCTGGGGTCGTTGTTACCCTGTTAGCATTTTGTTCTCTCATTCATCTATTCTCCTCTGGGCAAAATGACAAGATGGAAAAACAGCTAAAAAAACGAACAAGAGGCAGTACTGACTAATCAATACAGACATTAGTAAGGGACCTAATCAATACGGACATTAGTAAGATGTCAGAACTAGAGTTCAGAATGACGATTATAAAGATACTAGCTGGCCTTGAAAAAAGCATGGACGATACTAGAGAAACCCTTTCTGGAGAAATAAAAGAACTAAAATCTAACCAAGTTGAAATCAAAAAGGCTATTAATGAGGTGCAATAAAAAAAAATGGAGGCTCTAACTGCTAGGATAAATGAAGCAGAAGAGAGAATTACCGATATAGAAGACCAAATGATGGAGAATAAAGAAGCTAAGAAAAAGAGAGATAAATAACTACTGGATCAAGAGGGCAGAATTCAGGAGATAAGTGATACCATAAGACTAAACAATATTAGAATAATTGGGATCCCAGAAGAAGAAGAAAGAGAGAGAGGGGCAGGAGGTATATTGGAGCAATTATAGCAGAGAACTTCCCTAATTTGGGGAAGGAAACAGGGATCAAAATCCAGGAGGCACAGAGAACTCCCCTCAAAATCAATAAAAATAGGTCAACATCCTGACATCTAATAGTAAAACTTACAAGTCTCTGAGACAAAGAGAAAATCCTGAAAGCAGCTCAGGACAAGAGGTCTGTAACCTACAATGGTAGAAACATTAGATTGGCAACAGACCTATCCATAGAGACCTGGCAGGCCAGAAAGGACTGGCATGATACATTTAGAGCACTAAATGAAAAAAATATGCAGCCAAGAATACTATATCCAGCTGGGCTCTCATTGAAAATAGAAGGAGAAAAAAAAAAAAAAAAAAAGAAAGAAAATAGAAGGAGAGATAAAAAGCTTCCAGGACAAACAAAAACTAAAAGAATTTGCAAACACGAAACCAGGCCTACAAGAAATATTGAAAGGGGTCCTCTAAGCAAAGAGAGAGCCTTAAAGTAACATAAACCGAAAGGAACACAGACAATATACAGTAACAGTCACCTTACAGGCAATACAATGGCACTAAATTCATATCTTTCAATAGTTACCCTGAGTGTAAATGGGCTAAATGCCCCAATCAAAAGACACAGGGTATCAGATTGGATAAAAAAAACAAGACCCATTGATACGCTGGCTGCAAGAGACTCATTTTAGACACAAAGACACCTCCAGATTGAAAGTGAGGGGGTGGAAAACGATTTACCATGCTAATGGACACCAAAAGAAAGCTGGGGTGGCAATCCTTATATCAGACAAATTAGATTTTAAACCAAAGGCTATAATAAGAGATGAGGAAGGACACTATATCATACTTAAAGGGTCTATCCAACAAGAAGACCTAACAATTGTAAATATCTATGCCCCTAACATGGGAGCAGCCAATTATATAAGCCAATTAATAACAAAATCAAAGAAACACATCGACAACAATACAATAATAGTAGGGGACTTTAACACCCCCCTCACTGAAATGGACAGATCATCTAAGCAAAAGATCAACAAGGAAATAAAGACTTTAAATGACACACTGGACCAAATGGACTTCACATATATATTCAGAACATTCCATCCCAAAACAACAGAATACACATTCTTCTCTAGTGCCCATGGAATATTCTCCAGAATAGATCACATCCTAAGTCACAAATCAGGTCTCAACCGTACCAAAAGATTGGGATCATTTCCTGCATATTTTCAGACCATAATGCTTTGAAACTAGAACTCAATCACAAGAGGAAAGTCAGAAAGGACTCAAATACATGGAGGCTAAAGAGCATCCTACTAAAGAATGAATGGGTCAACCAGGATATTAAAGAATTAAAAAAATTAATGGAAACAAATGAAAATGAAAACACAACTGTTCAAAATCTTTGGGATGCAGCAAAGGCAGTCCTAAGAGGAAAGTATATAGCAATACAAGCCTTTCTCAAGAGACAAGAAAGGTCTCAAATACAAACCTAACCCTACACCTAAAGGAGCTGGAAAAAGAACAGCAAATAAAGCCTAAACTCAGCAGGAGAAGAAAAATAATAAAGATCAGAGCAGAAATCAATGAAATAAAAACCAAAAGAACAGTAGAACAGATCAACAAAACTAGGAGCTGGTTCTTTGAAAGAATTAATAAGATTGATAAACCCCTGGCCAGACTTATCAAAAAGAAAAGAGAAATGACCCAAATAAATAAAATCACAAATGAAAGAGGAGAGATCACAACCAACACCAAAGAAATACAAACAATTATAAGAAAATATTATGAGCAACTATATGCCAGCAAATTAGATAATCTGGAAGAAATGGATGCATTCCTAGAGATGTATAAACTACCAAGAGTGAACCAGGAAGAAATAGAAAACCTGAACAGACCTATAACCACTAAGGAAATTGAAGCAGTCATCAAAAATCTCCCAACAAATAAGAACCCAGGGCCAGATTGCTTCCTAGGGGAATTCTACCAAACATTTAAAGAAGAAGTAATACCTATTCTTCTGAAACTCTTCCAAGAAATAGAAATGGAAGGAAAACTTCCAAACTCATTTTATGAAGCCAGCATTACCTTGATCCCAAAATCAGACAAAGACCCCATCAAAAAGGAGAATTACAGACCAATAGCCCTGATGAACATGGATGCAAAAATTCTCACCAAAATCCTAGCCAATAGGATCCAACAGTACATTAAAAGGATTATTCACCACGACCAAGTGGGATTTATTCCTGGGCTGCAAGGTTGGTTCAATATCTGCAAATCAATCAATGTGATACAGTACGTTAATAAAAGAAAGAACAAGAACCATATGATCCTCTCAATAGATGCAGAAAAAGCATTCGACAAAGTACAGCATTCTTTCTTGATCAAAACTCTTCAGAGTGTAGGGATAGAGGGTACATACCTCAAAATCATAAAAACCATCTATGAAAAACCCACAGCGAATATCATTCTTAATGGGGAAAAACAAAGCTTTCCCCCTAAGGTCTGGAACACAGCAGGGATGTCCAATATCACCACTGCTATTCAACATAGTACTAGAAGTCCTAGCCACAGCAATCAGACAACAAAAAGAAATAAAAGGCATCTGAATCAGCAAAGAAGAGGTCAAACTCTCACTCTTTGCAGATGATATGATACTTCATGTGGAAAATCTAAAAGACTCCACCCCAAAACTGCTAGAATTCATACAGGAATTCCGTAAAGTGGCAGGATATAAAATCAATGCACAGAAATCAGTTGCATTTCTATAAACCAACAACAAGACAGAAGAAAGAGAAATTAAGGAGTCAATCCCATTTACAATTGCACCAAAAACCATAAAATACCTAGGAATAAATCTAACCAAAGAGGCAAAGAATCTGTACTCAGAAAACTATAAAATACTCATGAAAGAAATTGAGGAAGACACAAAGAAATGGAAAAACGTTCCATGCTCATGGATTGGAAGAACTAATATTGTGAAGACGTCAATGCTAACTAGAGCAATCTACACATTTAATGCAATCCCTATCAAAATACCATCCATTTTTTTCAAAGAAATGGAAAAAATAATCCTAAAATTTCTATGGAAGCAGAAAAGACCCCGAATAGCCAGAGGAATGTTGAAAAAGAAAAGCAAACCTGGTGGCATCACAATTCCAGACTTCAAGCTCTATTACAAAGCTGTAATCAAGACAGTATGGTACTGGCACAAAAAACAGACACATAGATCAATGGAACAGAATAGAGAACCCAGAAATGGACCCTCAACTCTATGGTCAACTAATCTTTAACAAAGCAGGAAAGAATGTCCAATAGAAAAAAGACAGTCTCTTCAACAAATGGTGTTGGGAAAATTGGACAGCCACATGCAGAAGAATGAAACTGGACCATTTCCTTACACCACACACAAAAATAGACTCAAATGGATGAAAGACCTAAATGTGGGACAGGAATCCATCAAAATCCTTGAGAACACAGGCAGCAACCTCTTTGACCTCAGCCGCAGCAACTTCTTCCTAGAAACATCGCCGAAGGCAAGGGAAGCAAGGGCAAAAATGAACTATTGGGACTTCATCAAGATAAAAAGCTTTTGCACAGCAAAGAAAACAGTCAACAAAACCAAAAGACAACCGACAGAATGGGAGAAGATATTTGTAAATGACATATCAGATAAAGGGCTAAAATCTATAAAGAATTTATCAAACTCAACACCAAACAACAAATAATCCAGTCAAGAAATGGGCAGAAGACATGAACATTTTTCCAAACAAGACATCCAAATAGCCAACAGACACATGAAAAAGTGCTCAACATCACTCGGCATCAGGGAAATACAAATCAAAATCTCAATGAGATACCACCTCACACCAGTCAGAATGGCTAAAATTAACAAGTCAGGAAACGACACACGTTGGCGGGTATGTGGAGAAAGGGCGACCCTCCTACACTCTTGGTGGGAATGCAAGCTGGTGCAACCACTCTGGAAAACAGTATGGAGGTTCCTCAAAAAGTTGAAAATAGAGCTACCCTACGACCCAGCAATTGCACTCCTGGGCATTTACCCCAAAGATACAAATGTAGTGATCCGAGGGGGTACGTGCACCCCAATGTTTATAGCAGCAATGTCCATAATAGCCAAACTATGGAAAGAGCCTAGATGTCCATCAACAGATGAATGGTTAAAGAAGATGTGGTATATATATACAATGGAATATTATGCAGCCATCAAAAAACCCGAAATCTTGCCATTTGCAACAATGTGGATGGAACTAGAGTGTATTACGCTAAGCAAAATAAGTCAATCAGAGAAAGACAGTATCATATGATCTCACTGACATGAGGAATTCTTAATCTCAGAAAACAAACTGAGGGTTGTTGAAGTGGTGGGGGGTGGGAGGGATGGGGTGGCTGGGTGATAGACATTGGGGAGGATATGTGCTATGGTGAGCGCTGTGAATTGTGTAAGACTGATGAATCACAGACCTGTACCTCTGAAACAAATAATACATTACATGCTTAAAAAAAAATAGTAGGAAGGGAAAAATGAAGTTGGGGAATCGGAGGGTGAGACGAACCATGAGAGACTATGGACTCTGAGAAACAAACTGAGGGTTTTAGAGGGGAGGGGGTGGGGGGATGGGTCAGCCCGGTGATGGGTATTAAGGAGGGCACGTATTGAATGGAGCACTGGGTGTTATACACAAACAATGAATCATGGAACACTACATCAAAAACTAATGATGTAATGTATGGTGACTAACATAATAAAATAAAAGAAAAGAAAAGAAAAAGGAATGTCTTCCATCTCAGGTCTCCTGTGCACTAGCTGGGGGACCTGAGCCCCTCTGAGCCTCGGTCTTCTCAACAAACAGAAATGCTAATCCCTCAGCGGCAGAGTGTTGGGCACTTAGAATGCACTCGGTAACAGGTGTCACGGGGCCAAGGAGGCAGGTAAAGACAGGTGATGCAGGTGAGGGTGAAGGGATTCCTCTGGGAAAGAAAAGAATGAACCAAAACACAACCTCTTAACTCTACAGCGCTGCAGGTGATCTCGTTCAGGGTCACCAAAGTGGGGCTAAAATTTACGGGGTAGGAGCCCCCCTTCCCGGGAATGCAGACATACCTGAGAGCCCCAAAGGGCCATGGGAAGCAGAGGTGGGAGATTAGGAGTTTCCGGGTCCTGTGGATACTCAAACTCACTGACATTTCTTTCTGATCTGCTGTCTTCTTCAGTCTCTTGTAGGCTCTGGGGAATGAACACATCAGGTCCCAGGCCAGGACAGCCCTCCGAGCTCTGGAGAGTCATTCCGGCCATGTCCCCCTCTCTGGGGCTCAGGGCAGGCTGTGTGGAGCTGGGGCTGGTCCTTCACCGTGAGGCGTCTGGA
This sequence comes from Mirounga angustirostris, assembly GCF_029215605.1. Lineage (NCBI taxonomy): Eukaryota > Metazoa > Chordata > Mammalia > Carnivora > Phocidae > Mirounga > Mirounga angustirostris. Next base: position 61,378,475 of record NW_026991717.1, on the reverse strand, counting down.
CATCCTTGGGAAATTTCAAGGGAGTTTTGCGAAAATGTGGAACGATGCCATTGGATTCCTCGGGAAGATAAATAAGCCTGATGAATTATTAAGGAGGTGAAAGATGTCAGCGCTTAGCTAAAGGAGTCCCATGTCTCTGTGACTATTTCAAACAATCTGGAACTATTTTGGTGCTGTGTGAAATGCAAGCAGGGAACTAGAATTACGCTCACCTAGGATGGCTTTTGGTCAAGAGAGGCCTGCCTTTCTGAGCTGGATCCAGGCTCTGAGATCTCTCCTCACAGCTCAGCAGCTATTTTTAACATTGTGAAACCCAATATGTTAGTGGGGAGGGCAGGAGGAAGCAGGGCCGGAGGTGAGGTGGCCGAGGCTGTCCAGGCCCTTGAGGGAGGCGAAGCCACTCTGTGTCTCTTAGCTGACACCCCCACATCTCTCCATTGATCCCTGAAAGTAAATACCTGGCCTGGTGTTCAGGGCTGACGGAGGGGGCCACGGGCCAGAAGAGAATTTAATAATTCACTCTGTCTCTCGTTTGAGCTCTTTCTTTGGTTTAATAGATCCTGTGTCTGGCAGCTGAGAGAGAACACATCATAGCTCCATGGTAAAAAAAAACAACAACAACACTAAACTAAAAACAAAACCCAAGGGTGCGTGGGTGGCTCAGTCGTTAAGCGTCTGCCTTTGGCTCAGGTCATGATCTCAGGGTCCTGGAATCCAGCCCCACATCAGGCTCCCTGCTCCGCGGGAAGCCTACTTCTCCCTCTCCCCTCCCCCTGCTTGTGTCTCTCTCTGTCAAATAAATAAATAACGTCTTTAAAAAAAAAAAACACAAAAACAAAACCTAAACACTCGATGTGTCCTGTTGACAAGGGTTTGAAAATGTCCATTCAAATGTGTGTCTTTTAGTCTGTGCATCGGCTCTGAGTGATCCGGCATCCTCTCTAGTTGGGAACACCCCGTGAGCTCCCCCGTTTCTAGTCTCTTGTTCCTGAGGCTGTGGTTTCCAGTGGGGACTGCCTCTGACCTAAGCAGCCACCGTATCAGAAGCCCAGCGGCGGCCAGACCCACAGTCCCACGGACCAGAGTCATGTGCGATCGTTTTTCTGTTTGTGCTGGAGTAGCACAATCTGTGCTCACCTCTCCCACCCCAGATATGTCCCTTGGCAGAGGGATTATTTTAAGCTGAAGGCAACTGAGAAGAAGCAGATACAAGAAAAGCTCTCTGCCCTCCCCTATTTGCCTAAAAGCAGGACAAACATTTGCAAAGGTGTCCCTCCTCCCCTGTCGGCCAGGAAGGATAGAAGTTAATCAGCGGAGACAACACCTGACCCGCATCAGCCCAGAGAAGCACCAGAGGAATTCTTGTAACAAACTTTACTAATTAGCCCTTCCCTCCCAATCCTTCCCCCCATGTGTCTGTCTTCCTACAATTTGCCACCCTAGAAATTCAAGGTCCTTTTCCTTTGTCTTGTCACTTCTCTAGAAATGTATTGCTTGGGGCGCCCGGAGGTGGGGGGGTGTGGGGGCTCAGTCGGTTAAGCGTCTGCCTTCAGCTCAGGTCATGATCCCAGGGTCCTGTTATCCTGTTATCGAGCCCCACGTCGGGCTCCCTGCTCAGCCTGGAGTCTGCTTCTCCCTCTCCCTCTGCCCCTCCCCTGCCATGCTTGTGCTCTTGCTCTCTCTCTCAAATGAATAATAAAAAATCTTTAAAAAAATGTATTGCTCCTTTGCTAAGGTGCTATGTAATCCTAAATGCTAAGTGCCCCGTGAGTTACTCCTGACCAAGTGCCCCTGTGTTCCCTGACCATAAATCTGTTAATGCACTTCTGTTGGTGTTTCTCTGTCTTTTGTGAGTCTAATTCACAGGACACCAGGCAGAGAACCTGAGATGGGTAGAGGAAGAGATTTTTTGTCCCCTACCGTGCTATATGGAAAACATAACATGAATGACAGTAATAATAATGATAAAAGCAAGCGCGCATGCACACACGTCCCTTTACAAAGGAGGCAGTTGGAAAGTGACCTGCAGAGTCGCTGAATCTCTTACCAGCATGGCATTCAGCAACTTATTAAGCAGAGCCATTGATGAGGGGTCTCATTTCTAGAAATCTTTATTAGAATCCAGTGCCAGCAAAGGTTTGGGAAAAACGCATTTATTTGTAGAGTAAGTGTGCAGATGTCAGATATGACTATACTATTTTACTATTTATTTTGCCACAGAGAGAGGAAGCTCAAGGTTGGAAGAAAAAAAGTTCTGTGGATGGAGATATCTAGCCTATAAGGGCATTTAAAGCCAAGCTTCTTCGATGTCCAAGAGAAAGCCATCTGTGTGACCCAGAAGAACTTCTGATTGTAGGTGAATTTTCAGAATGCCAGGGGGAAACCTGAATTAGATTAGGTACTGACAGGTGATAGTTGAAGATGAGTGAATTAAATACCTAACTAACTACGTGTTCTCATTTTTTCTTTCTTTCTTTCTTTCTTTCTTTCTTTCTTTCTTTCTTTCTTTCTTTCTTTCTTTCTTTTCTTTCTTTCTCTTTCTTTCTTTTCTTTCTTTTTTTCTTTCTATTTCTTTCTTTCTCTCCCTCTTTCTGTCTCTCTCTCTTTCTTTCTGAGGGAGAGAAGGGCAGCAGGAAGGAGAGAGAGAGAATTTTAAGCAGGCCACACACCCAGCGTGGAACCCAACATGGGGCTCGATCCCACAACCCTGAGATCATGACCTGAGCCGAAATCAAGAGTCAGATGCTTAACTGACTGAGCCACCCAGGCACCCCTTGTTCTCATTTTCTTAATCTTACCCTAAAATTTATAAATTTTAAAGATAAATATAGATATTAGAATGGGATAATTTCAAGCTTTTTGGTCAATATTTTTCAGGCTTAGTTGAGGCAAAGGGATGGCCCAGGCATGGCCATTCAGAGCCCTCCCCTGCCCAGAGCATCCTGGAGGGTACCAGGAAGGCGCTGCTATGGCTCATGGAGCTGCCGCTCCCACCCGTGGGAGTGGGACCCAGAATGGGCACTGATTCTAAGCAGCTGACCCATCAGATCCTGGGTCAAGGCTGACTCAGGGCTAGTTGGTGGTGGCAGAGTTGAGGGCCCAGCGTGGGAGAAGCCGTGGCTCACTGAAAAGCGAGCAGAGAGAGCGGCCTTGTCAGAGGCCTGGCTGTGGGGCTGCAGAGAGGGGACCCGGGGCTTCCCTTCCCCTGCCTCCCTTCTTCCTGCCTTCAAAGACCCTCTGCTTGCTTGGTGAGCCTCCCCTTCCATGGTTCCAACTTCAGGGCTGCTCCAAGGCAGGTACATGGTGACAGGAGAGACAGGCAGGTACATGGTGACAGGGAGGAGATGGGTGCTGAGGAAGCAGAAGGCAAGCTGAGGACAAAGCCAAGCTGACACCCCCCACCTCACCCCCCATCCAGTGGGACATGCGCGGCATTCCTCAGGCATTCCTGGCTGCCCTAAGACTAAGGGGAGGGAGGGAAAAACAAATGGTTAACTGATAGAGATCATGGTCCTGCAGGATGTGAGTGTTCCAATGACTTAGTGATTTACAAGGAAAAAGCATTCTTATCAATAGCCTAACATTCAGAGACCCATAGCTCAATTTCCTGGAGCCCTAACATCACCTTCCCTTCCATGAGTGATGTGGGAAACAGAGGCAGAAGAAATGTAAACAAAGTTAAGTTTCTTTATGACCTTCAGCCCATTGAGGAGGACTTGTAATAGAGCATAACATTCCTCCAGGAAGCTCCCAATTGTCTTCATGTTAATGCTTTGCTAGAAGGAAAAACAATCTTAGCTTGACAATTGCCAGGCCTCCAGTATCCTGAGAGTCTTCTTTAGCGTATGAAAGTCCTTTTGGACACCTCCCTTTTTCCTTACCTCCCCCAACTCCCAAGTTTATGATCAGCCATTCCTTACAACACCAGTGCCGTAGCTCTCCTCAGGGGCATGGTGGGGGCTCCACTCCCCCACCCGGGGAGCAGATGGGGAGGAGCCTTCACATCTTGCCCAGATCTGTGTCAGGGAGTATCTGAGTGTGTTTTCTCTTTAGAAATGAGGAATGTCTCCAGGCTTCCTCTAGCTTAGTCCCCTGCAAAATCCACTTCCTGCATATTACAAATAAAGGGCAAGCAAATGAACTTCAACCTCAGCCAAAACACATGTTCTTGCCCTGGGTGGCTTGTGCCCAGAAATCCCTGAGGGGCCCCCTCCCCACCAGTCCTACAGAAGGCCCCACTCCCCTGGGCTGCAGCGGGGTCGGTCACTCCCCGCAGGGTTCTTGGTGAATACTGGCCCAGAATGGCTTCAGTCAGCATTGTCCCTAACAGAACATGTGTTCTGAACTTAAATACATACACAATCAAATATTTATAACGGCTCCCTGCCTCCACCCATTACAGTACTGGTCTCACTGTGCTCATTTCTGCCTGTGTGGTCCTCTCCCTCACCGAGGGAGGGGCTGTGTTTGAGTGAGGTGCGGGGCAGGGGCTTGGTAAATGCCAGGGAGGATTCGCAGGAGTAACAGTCTTTAATGGCAAGAGGGGACAGAATAAACTGAGGCAGTTACTAGGGACAGTACATCTGGCCTCTCTGTGTGGCCTTAATATGCATCTGCTTTACCACATGGAGGAAGTTTTGACTTCTTTCTGTGAAATATAAGCATTTTAATGAGAAGTATACTAATGTTGATGAATTTTTTTTTTTAAAGATTTTATTTATTTATTTGAGACAGAGAGAATGAGACAGAGAGCATGAGAGGGAGGAGGGTCAGAGGGAGAAGCAGACTCCCCACCGAGCAGGGGGAGCCCGATGTGGGACTCGATCCCGGGACTCCAGGATCATGACCTGAGCCGAAGGCAGTCGCTCAACCAACTGAGCCACCCAGGCACCCCTGTTGATGAATTTTTATCTAGAAGATGTTTTATGCTGGACCATTTCTGAACACCACACACAAAGATAGACTCAAAATTGATGAAAGACCTAAATGTGAGACAGGAATCCATCAAAATCCTTGAGGAGAACACAGGCAGCAACCTCTTTGACCTCAGCCGCAGCAACTTCTTCCTAGAAACATCGCCGAAGGCAAGGGAAGCAAGGGCAAAAATGAACTATTGGGACTTCATCAAGATAAAAAGCTTTTGCACAGCAAAGAAAACAGTCAACAAAACCAAAAGACAACCGACAGAATGGGAGAAGATATTTGTAAATGACATATCAGATAAAGGGCTAAAATCTATAAAGAATTTATCAAACTCAACACCAAACAACAAATAATCCAGTCAAGAAATGGGCAGAAGACATGAACATTTTTCCAAACAAGACATCCAAATAGCCAACAGACACATGAAAAAGTGCTCAACATCACTCGGCATCAGGGAAATACAAATCAAAATCTCAATGAGATACCACCTCACACCAGTCAGAATGGCTAAAATTAACAAGTCAGGAAACGACACACATTGGCGGGTATGTGGAGAAAGGGCGACCCTCCTACACTGTTGGTGGGAATGCAAGCTGGTGCAGCCACTCTGGAAAACAGTATGGAGGTTCCTCAAAAAGTTGAAAATAGAGCTACCCTACGACCCAGCAATTGCACTCCTGGGCATTTACCCCAAAGATACAAATGTAGTGATCCGAGGGGGTACGTGCACCCCAATGTTTATAGCAGCAATGTCCATAATAGCCAAACTATGGAAAGAGCCTAGATGTCCATCAACAGATGAATGGTTAAAGAAGATGTGGTATATATATATACAATGGAATATTATGCAGCCATCAAAAGGAATGAAATCTTGCCATTTGCAATGACGTGGATGGAACTGGAGGGTATTATGCTGAGCGAAATAAGTCAATCAGAGAAAGACAAGTATCATATGATCTCACTGATATGAGGAATTTGATAAACAAGACAGAGGATCATAGGGGAAGGGAGGGAAAAATGAAACAAGACTAAACCAGAGAGGGAGACAAACCATAGGAGACTCTTGATCTCAGGAAACAAACTGAGGGTTGCTGCAGTGGAGGGGGGTGGGAGGGATGGGGTGGCTGGGTGATGGACACTGGGGAGGGTATGTGCTATGGTGAGCGCTGTGAATTGTGTAAGGCTGATGAATCACAGACCTGTACCTCTGAAACAAATAATATATTATATGTTAATAAAAAAAAGAAAATGTTTTATGAAAAAAGCCTAAAATTGGTAATAGGAGTGGGAAATGGGAATCAGAGTGGGGGAGGGGAGGCTGTATATTCCTGTTCTGTTATTGCTGGTAACAGGAATGTGTTTTTAAAATTTAAAACTTATGTAAATTTAAAATTTAAAATAATAAAAGGGAAAAAAGTACTTTCCAGAGCAAGTTCAATGAAACCAATTTAATTTCTTGACCGATTTTCAAAAGAATAACACTTTTCCACTTATTTTCATTGGGGTCAAGTCTTTTCCATGGATCATGAAATTTTACCTCTTATAATGGAGCGGAATACAAGGTATTCCTCTACTTGTCTTAGGTCCTTGGCTGGAGCTCTGTAACAAAAGACAAATTAACAAGAGGAAAACACAAATTTTAATAGGTTAAAAAAAACCCAACAACATGTACAAGGGAACCCTCACAAGAAAAATGAAGATCCAAAGAAGTAGCTAGAGCCAAACACTTAGATATACCAAGTTGGACAAAGGGTAGTAAATTGTGAAAATGTGGCAAGACAAAGGGGCTTACGCTAGGGCAATTAATCGTGGAAAAGTAACTAGGAAGATAAGAGTTCATTTAACCAGGTCTGCTGGACAGATTCCTCTCTGCCTCAACACCTCATCTTTGCTGATAAGAATGTTTCTTTTCAGGGTGCCTGGGTGGCTCAGTTGGTTAAGCGACTGCCTTCGGCTCAGGTCATGATCCTGGAGTCCCGGGATCAAGTCCTGCATCGGGCTCCCTGCTTGGCAGGGAGTCTGCTTCTCCCTCTGACCCTCCTCCCTCTCATGCTCTCTGTCTCTCATTCTCTCTGTCTCAAATAAATAAATAAAATCTTAAAAAAAAAAAAAAAGAATGTTTCTTTTCTCCTGGTAGAGGGAAGGCATCTTCTGCGTGGGAGTTTTACCTCCGGCTTTCAGGAAGAGAAAGGAAGATCAGGCATCCTCTTGCACCTGTTGTTTTTTAAAGTGCCTTTTACTCAAAATGATCAACGTACCAGAGCAGCCTATTTGGGGTGTCAAATCTGGTTTTCTTCAATAGCTTCACCTTGGTGAATTTTCTTTTCTGACTACTATTTCTTAACAAGCCTACTTTTTGGTAGGTCATTATTTTTATCCCCAAGATGTGATTCTTTAGAAATTCACCATGTAAAATTTTAGCTGTTGGTTTTATTGGCTTTGGTTCTTCCTAAAAGTCATGCTCACTGGAAACTGGATACATGACTGATAATTTGTTTTTCTTTTTCATTGCAGAAAGCATTGGTAAAGAAAAGGTATTTCCATGGTATGGTTAAAATGGCAGGATGCTTTGTTAGACTAAAATAATAGTTAGAATGTGGGAAGTCCTACGCATGAAAAAGAAAAAGACATCCTCAGTTCTCTGGGGCGAGTTCTTTAAGGAAAGAAGTTTTCCAATAAGAAAACCCCTCATGAGACATAGAGGGAGAAAACCATGTAGAGAAAGGGGTTGTCAAACAGTACGGCGATATCAAGCCAATCCATAGTAAGTGTTAAAATTAGACCCATTGGTGTTTAAATTAGAATTTTGGGAACAGACTCATGGCACATTTAATTAATTAATTGTGTAAGCAACATTGTATGTCCAGGTTTGGGGAACAGTGGACTTACTTCATAAGCATTGCATCTATCTGTGGGCCTTCGATTTTAGGGAAATGAAAAAATTCACAAATAGAAACATAATACACCTAATAATGTATGTTATTTATTTATTTAAAGTTTTTTTAAAAATTTATTTGACAGAGAGAGAGCAGGGGGAGGGGCAGAGAGAGAAGGAGAAGCAGGATCCCCGCTGAACCGGGGAGCAATGCAGGGCTCGATCCCAGGACCCTGGGATCATGACCTGAGCTGAAGGCAGTTGCTTAACCGACTGAGCCACCCAGACGCCCCTAATGTATGTTATTTAAGTGAACAATGGTCATCTTATATTGTCTGGAGGACTGCCTTTTCTCCAATATCTGTATCTAGCAAGAAGGGAGGATTTGACAGAGTAGTTGGGGAGAGTTATTGGGAAAAATAATACTGTTTCCTGTTTATCCCAGAAGGAGTTGGCTCTGTTTGTAAAGGGCTTACGGTAGAGCCTGGCAACTGGTAGCTACAACTGTCCTCAGCTATGGGCTCCTGAGGGCACTCTGGTTTCAGGCAACAAAAGCCCCCTTCATTTAGCTCAGAAAAGGCTTAATCAGAAAGGAGCTGATTCATCTTCAGCCATGGATACAGGAAGGTAATAATCAATTAGTCTATCTCCTTCCAGGTCCATGGAAAAAGTATTGAGTGACATGAGGAAAGTCACAAAAGGCTTGCTGCTTCTCCAGTAGTCCTTGGTGCCAAACTGGATGGAGTAAGCCTGTAGGAAGCTGGCCTGGGCTTTGGGAAGCGCAGGGGTTCCCACAACTCCAGAGCGTTCTACTGGCAAGCTACCCAACCTTTCTGAGCCTTGGTCGCTTCATTTGTAAAACAGGGATAAAAATGATGGTGCCAGCTTCAGAGAAGTGTGAGGCGCCTGGGTGGCTCAGTCGGTTAAGCGACTGCCTTCGGCTCAGGTCATGATCCCGGAGTCCCGGAATCGAGTCCCGCATCGGGCTCCCTGCTCGGCGGGGAGTCTGCTTCTCCCTCTGACCCTCCTCCCTCTCACGTGCTCTCTCTCTCTCTCTCATTCTCTCTCTCTCAAATAAATAAATAAATCTTTAAAAAAAAAAAAAAAGAATCCATTCTATGGGTGCCTGGGTGGCTCAGTTGGTTAAGCGACTGCCTTCGGCTCAGGTCATGATCCTGGAGTCCCGGGATCAAGTCCTGCATCGGGCTCCCTGCTCGGCAGGGAGTCTGCTTCTCCCTCTGACCCTCCTCCCTCTCATGTGCTCTCTCTCTCTCATTCTCTCTGTCTCAAATAAATAAATAAAATCTTTAAAAATAAATAAATAAAATACTTAATGCTTTAAAAAAAAAAAAAAAACACGCCTGGCACAGAGTAGGCTGCGATCAATGTCAGCCCCTTCTCTGCCCAGAAAGTGTAGCTTCAGTAACCCAGGTTAATACCAGAATTGATTCATAGAACTATTACAGTTCTGTTGAGACTCCTAAAATGATCTCAATATAACAATGATTTTTTTTTTTAACAACTAAAGAACGATATATTGTCTTTTTTTCTTATCCCATGAAGAGGAGGGTGGACATTTTCCTAACTTTCCTTCAAGAACTAGCTTTAAGCATCACTCCCCGGCCCCAGCCCCTTCTGCACACCCTGAGGAGTTCTTCATCAAAGAGCAGGAAATGGGGCAGGGTTTGCTTGAGTTACAATTTCCCTCCTTCCAGGGGCCAGAATGCCTACAGAGGGAAGGGAAGGTAGCTCAGGGCCGGTGTGTGCCTGAAGCTATGGTCTAGAAAACCCTTTGGACCCTGGCACCCTGACACCCAGGCCTTTTGGCAAGTGGCTGTGGGCTGGTGCATACGGCAGGAGCTGAGGAACCAGAGGGGGTCTGAGCCAGGAAACTGGCGGGCCAGCCAAAACCACCTGCCCCGGGAGGGAGAGGGAGCAGAGGGGCACACCAGGCACATCAGGCAGCAGCTGCCAGTGGGGTCCACGGCCAGCCGACCCAGACCATCCAGCAGTGGGCAAGGAGGACAACCCCAGAGTGAAGGGAGCATCTGTGCTTCACCATCAGGCCTCGAGACCAAGCAGTGGGAAGCAGGCCCATGCTGGGATTGCTTGTGCTACAACAGTGACACCATGTGGCACTGAGAGCAAAAATAGCTGAGAATCTTGGAGGAAGGGAGGTTGTCCATTTTCTTCTCCTCAAGATTTTAATGGCCAAGACCTGCCATCTTTGGACCAGCAAGCATCCCTGGAGGTTGTGTGCTGATCACTGATGGGAGAAATCCAGGGAGGAAAGACTTTATTTATTTATTTATTTTTAAGTAGGCTCCATGCTGGGGCTTGAACTCACATCCCTGAGATCACGAGTCAGACGCTTAACCCACTAAGCCACGCATGTGCCCCAGGAAAGACATATTTTGAAATGGACTAGGTGGAGGCTGGAAGTCAACTACATTGATAATTAAAAAGAATATAATCTCAGTATGAACCCCCAGCTAGGGGACTGATTATATGCTATTACCTCGGGCACTAATCATCACCCCCTTGTGTAGATAAAGATCACGTCAAACACGAATGTCAAGTTATGGAAACTTCCTGACATCCAGAAGAGCTCTCATCCCCTTCCCGGAGGATAGGGACTCCGTGATGCTCACACTTTGTCCAGAAGAGAGTGCTCCTCCTCTTCCTATTGCATACTCCAGTAGATACTCTGTCATCCACCAGTTGCTCAATGGATTAGTCAGGACTATTTCAGTGGTAGGTATCGGGAGCAAGCTTAAGCATAAAGAGCAATTTATGGCCTCATCTAGCTGGGAGAGACACTGGGTTAGGTCACGGAATTGAGAAATGAACATCTTGGGAAGTCAAGGAAGGATAGAATGTGGGGTTTGAAGCAACAGAACTCTCTGTCCTGCTCCCAAGTCCTCTTCCTCTCCTTCTCTTTGCCCTTGACCTCGTTCTCTCCTAATGTGGACAGTCCCCCTCCGCCTGTGGGGTGTATAGTCACTGGCAGCCAAACTCAGCAAGCCCCACATCAAGCGAGAAGTTTTTTCACCAGGTACCCTTGTCTTAGAGAAGGGCTCTGTTCAGCTTGCTTGAGGCCAGTCTCGGCCCCTGGGCTCCCCAGGGTCAACAAGATGGCACACTGTGATAGGCCAGCCCTGGCTACACCCTCGCACCTGAGGCCACTGGGCAGGGGCTGTTGACAGAGAAGAGTGATGGGAACAATTATTAGGTGAGCACAAATTGAACAGCAGTATAATCCACTCTACAGATGCTAATATTCCCAGCATTTTAAAATAAACTCTCAAGTGAAGCCTTCTGTGTGGAGAAAAAAGTGCCTGAATCATAAGTGTGCAGTTCAATGAATTTTCGCTGTTGAGCACACCTACGGAATCGGCACCCTGATCAAGAGACAGAACATTACCAGTATCCTAGAAACCCTCCTTATGCACTGCTCTCCTGAACCCCGAAGGTAAACAGTAAGCTGATTTCTAATATCACAATTCATTTCTTCTATTTTGGAACTTTATATAAATGCAGTCATTCAGTATTCTTTTATGCCTGGCTTCTTACACTCAACATTGTGTCGATGAAATCCATCCATATTGTTGTGTGTAGACGCACAGTGTTCATTTTTACAGCTGCATAGTATTCAGTTACATGACTACACCAAGATTCATTTATCCATCTTATGGTTGATGGACATCGTAGCCATAAAGAGAGAGATTCCTAGTCCTGTTGGGTTGAGATAGTAGTTCAACGAGAGGCTTTATGTAGGCCTCTGAATTATGTACTTCCTTGAATGTATATGCATGCGCTGGTTAGTAATTAATATTTAAGGTTGCTACCTGGGTTTTAAGGCATATTTTGTGGAATGGTTTACGGTGATGGGTATGCGCTATGTATTTGCAATCCACCACGCCAGGCCTATTTTTTGGTCGTTTGGCATCAAAGCCTCCTGGTGGCAGCTGCCTAAACCGCAACCATGCTTCTTAGAAGTTACTGCCGGCTTTTCAAACCAACCATTGTATCAAGTGTCACAACCCAGCAGGTAACTTTTACTTGGACCAGTGATCATTTATGTAAATAAAACGGCTCCGTCTTAATCTCACAGTCAGGATACAGGTCCATCTCTAAAGTAATGATAACGTATTAAGAATAACAACTCCCATTTATTAAGCACCCAGATAACCGATGTGACAGCACCTTCTTCACACACGGTGTTCTAGGTCATCCTTACAGCAAGGCTGTGAAGCGATTATTGTTGTCTGATTTTAGAGATGAGAAAACAGACTAACAAGTCCAATAAGCATCTCAAGGTACACAGACCAGGATTTGGACTCCAGCTTTCCCATGGTCCTGGTCTCTAACACCTTCTACGACAGGAGGCGCCTCACTGGTCAAGCTTGCACTCCAGGTTCGTTCCCTCTAGACCGGACCCCTCTCCGGGATGGCTGGAGAAGAGCTTGTGCTCCCTTCTGTGGCTCTCTGCTGGAAGGCAAATGCTTCTACCTCTCCCTCTGCCCATGAGGAGGGGACATGCACTCCTGCTTTCCCTTGTCCATTTACGCAAGGGGGACACATTGTTCTCATTAGTAGAAGCTCGAGACACTGGGAAGCCTGGGTGGCTCAGTCGGTTAAGCGTCTGCCTTCAGCTTGGGTCATGATCCCGGGGTCCTGGGATCGAGCCCTGTATCGGGCTCCCTGCTCAGCGGGGAGTCTGCTTCTCCCTCTCCCTCTCCCTCTGCCACTCCCCCTGCTTGTGCTCTCTCTCTTTCTGACAAATAAATAAATTCATAAAATCTTAAAAAAAGAAAAGAAGAAGAAGCTCGAAACATTGCCCAGGTCATGTTGTACTAGTGGATGGGTTAATACACTGAAGGTCAAGAGTCATGTGGGGTTTTCTCCATCTCCCTGCATCTGTGCAACGTAGGGCCGCCTGTTCTCTGTCCTTGATTACTGCTCATGACCAGGTGTTAGGATGACAAACCTTTCCTGGTGTGCCCGGACTTGCTGTGTTCTTGCACTGAAGCTCCCAAGTCCCAGGAACTCCCTCAGTCCCAAGCAAGTTGACTTCCCCTCTCAGTCCTGGGCTGTTAGGACCCATGTCGTACCGTGGATTCAGCAGCTCTAGAGCCTGTGGGTGGATGAGACATTCTTTAGGCCTACTGGCTTGTGACATGCCTGCTGATCCAGCTACTACCAGAACTCTGCACTGGGAATGAGAATCATCAGGGGCTTGTCCTGCCTGAAGAGATGGGCTTTGGTGGCACGTGGGTTCTGCAGGTGGCCTGGGTTGGGAGCCTGGCTCTACCTCTCTCACTGGCTCTGTGGCCTTGGGCAAGTGATTTCACGGACTCCAGCCGCACAGCCTCACTCTCAGCACAGCACCTACCTCATTGGGCCAGCACAAGAATTAAATAAGAAAATGCAAAGAGTTCAGCTCACGGGCCACTCTCAATAAATGGCAGCCATCGCTGGTCGCCTCGGTTGTACACAAAGCTGCCGCGTCAGGTGTGGAGACAGATCCTGCTAACTGCAGGCTGTGATGGCGTCCCAGGTAGCAAGCCTCGCTCTTTTATTTATTTTTACTATGTGGTGTTTCATAATACCGAAGAATAGATATCCTACACATTCGCCTATAGGACATAAAAAGTAATAAAACACATATACCCAAGTACTTACCTCCCCTACCGCCCTGGCTTGAGACACAGAATATGGCCTATTCTCTTGGAGCTCATGCGTGCCCCTCTCTAATCATAACTTCCCTGTAAGGGTAACAACTAATCTGAACTTGGGTTTATCAATTTCCTGACTTCTGTTTTATGTTTACTACGTACGTATATATCCCTAAATAAGATACTGTTAAGTTTTGGGTATTTGGGTACTAATCCAAATGCAACCATACTTTCTTGTTTCACTCTATGTTGTGTTTTTGGGATTCATCCATATCAATGTGCAAACCCATAGTTCATTATTTTTCCTTGCTGTGTAGTTATTCTACTGTCCAAGAACACTAATTTATTTATCCATTCCCCTATTGATGGACATTTGGATTTAGCTTTTGGGGAACATAAATAGTGCTGCCACAGTCTCATGTATGTCTCCTGGGACATGCGTGCACGAGTGACTCTAGGGTATAAACCTGATCCTAAAATTCTTCCTTGATTGCCCAGAGGCAAAGGCCTACTTTTTTTTCCACCTCAGGGTTCTGAGCCCAACATTCTCCTCTCCATTAAACTCTCTTTTCTTATATATTAGTTAGGATTCATGATTGTGGGCCATGAAAATCCCCACTCAGGTGAGATTAGGCCAAAAAATGGAGGGAACGGGGAGGAACGTATTTGAATGAACAGTCAGGAGGGGGACGGATTTAAACTTGGACTTGACACTGTTGACAAAGCACAGCGTCTCTCTCCAGCTCTGGGCCTGGCCTCTGTTTTCCCCCTATCCTCAGACAGGCTCTTCCCTCCTCATGGCCAGATGGTGGCACTCACTTCAGCCTCGCGTCTGCCCAGGTTCAAGTTCAGTGGGAGAAAGTGCCCACCTCTGTAGTCCTAAAAAAGTCTCTTGGTGTCTCTCTGGCTGCTCACCTATTTGTGTCTAAGCCAGTCTCTGTAGCCAGGAAAATGCAGCATGCTGCTCTGAGGGCCAGGCCCAGCGACAAGCCCACCCCGGAGTGGGGTGGCGAGTCAGAGCCCTAAGCTCCTGGGCTGAGAATGGAGGAAAGGGCCCTTCCTCACAGGGAAATGGGTACTGTTCCTAAAAGGATAATGACCGCAAGATGAACAGTGAGTGTCCTGAGCTTGTCGCGTGATCTTGGACGAGTTGCATCACATCCTCAGGTGTTACTCTCTTTATCTGGGGGTGAGAGTGATGAGCTAAGGTCTGAGATCTGGTCAGGCTTCTGGACTCTGACTGGGTGGGCTCTGGCCGCCTTGTCATTCTCCTCCTTGCTATTCTTGTGCTTTTCAAAAACACAGCTGGTGGGGCGCCTGGCTGGCTGAGCTGGTAGAGCAGGCAACTCTTGATCTCAGGGCCATGAGTTCAAGCCCCATGTTGGGTGTGGAGCCTACTTAAAAAAAAAAGCAACAACAAAACAAAACAAATAAAACCACAGCTGGGCCTGACCTCTTTAAAACTTTGTGTGTCGGCATTTGTTTTCCTGTCTTCCAGAGCATTTCCTTAGTTTAAGGCTCAAAAATGCCAGACTGTGGTTCTGATCACATTCCTCTGGCGGACAACATGATTTCAGAGGTAGCTTGCCACAGGACAATTTCTCAAACCAAGCCCGCCTCAAAGGCCAGAAGTCTTTCTAAAGCACCTCATCATGCTCACCACTGCCTTTCTTTTAGGCTACAAATTCCTTCAGCATCTTCTGTGGATCTTTAACCCCCCTACATCCCTGAATCTGATCTGCCATCGAGTTTGGTCATTTTCTTTCTCTAGAATGTCCCTCAGACCCTCTCTGTGGTTCTCCTTGCTTATTCACATTGATGAAGTCAGCTGCCATGTTGTGACCTGCCCTGTGGACAGGCCCAGTGACAGGAAACAGGGGGCAGCCTCGAGCCAAGAGCACATGGGGACCTGAGTCCGGCAAGCAGCCACCTGTGTCAGCTTGGGGGCAGACTCTTCCCCAGCTGAGCCTTGAGCTGATTGCCAGTGATGGCCCGGCCAACACCTTGCCAGCAGAGGACCAGCTACATCATGCCTGGATTCCCAGCCCACAGAAAGGTAATGAGCGCTAGGAAATGGTTACGAAGAAATGGAGATAGCAGGCATCCTGATCTTGTTCTTGAACTGTAAGGAAATGAGTCTAAGATTTCACCAACCTGGATGACGGGGCATTTTTTCTTCTTCTAATAGATACTGTATTAGTCAGGGTTATTCAGAGAAACAGAACAAACAGGAGATACATATATAGATAGATAGATATGACAGAGAGAAGGAGAAAGAGGGAGAGAGGAGGGGGGCGGGAGAGGAGGGCAGAGGGGGAGAGCTAGTGTCTGACTTACTGTGAGGAATTGCCCATATAATCGTGGCGGCTTTGCGAGTCCAAAATCTGCAGGGAAGGCTGCCAGGCTGGAGACTCAGGGAAGAGTTTCAAGGCATCCAAATGCAGTCTGCTGGCAGAATTCCCTCTTGCTGGGGGAGGTCAATCATTGTCCTGTTAAGGCCTTCAATTGATTAGATGAGGGCCATCCACAGTGTGGAGAATAACCTGTTTTACTCAAACTCCACCGATTTAAATGTTAATCTCATGCAAAAACAACCTTCACAGAAACATCTAGAATACTGTTGGACCAAATATCCAGACATTGTGACCCATCCAAGTTGACAGAATTAACCATTGGAGATACCCTATATCAGGTTAAGTAAACGCCCTTCCATTCCTAATTTATTAAGAACTTTTCATAAATCTTGAGTTTGTATTGAATTTTATCAAGAAATTACTTTTATATTATTATTCTCATTTGGTCTGTACATTGTTAAATAAGATGTGATGGGAACATGAAGTACCTCTCAGTTCACTCTCTGTTTGCCGCTCCCACCTCCACCACCTGTGCTGGGCGGAGAGCAGACTGCCAGCAGGGGCCCAGGGGGAGGGATGAGGCAGCTTATAGGGCCTTCCGGTCCCTGAGGCAAGCTCCGGGCCTGGCGCAGGAGGGGCCCACAGGCTGCAGCAAAAGCCTTGCACAATCTCCCTGGAGCCCGTGGGTGGGCCTGACAGCTGCCTGAGCTGCAGTCGTGACTCAGATCAGGAGGGGCTGATGAGACCTCAGGTAGTCAGGGAACCTGGAGTAAGAGCAGCTGGTCAGGGGGTGGGGGGCGGGGGGAGACAAACACACTCATATACCCACACGCGCACTCAGGCACCAGGTGTGGCCTTGAGCCGCAGCCCAGCCCACTCTGGGCCTGCATGGAACTCCTCAGCCCTCTCTCTGGCTTTAGGGAACGTTCCTGAAATGCAACAAGTCTTTTTTTTTTTTTTTTTCCTACTTGTGCCCCTCTCACTCCCCAGAACGTAGGTGCCCTGAATCAGCCAAACTGCGAAGTTGAGGGTGTTGTCCCCCACACTGCCAAGTCTGCCCAGGACTTCTGACCCCACCTGCCAGGGAGCTCACCAAACTGCCGCGTGAGGGAACAGCTGCTATACAATAGGGCCCTGGCTTCAGACACCAGCCACACATTCAGACTTCCCGGGACGACCCTCACTTCAGACTAGCTGGCTGCCAATTCCGGGGTCCCCAGGACCTCAGGTTGGATAATCGGCTAGAATGACTCACAGAACTCAGGAAAGCTCTGTACTTGGGATTACTGTTTATTTTATAGGGAAAGGATACAGAGTGAAACCAGCCAGAGGAAGAGATGCACATGGCAGAGTCCAGGAGGGTTCTACACGTGGAGCTCCCAGTCATTCTCTCCCCACAGAGTCATGGGCGGTGTTCCCCTATCCAGCCACAGTGTGCGACAACCCACAGCATATTACCAACCAGGGAAATTCCCTGGGGCCTTTGGGGTCCAGAGTTTTTACTGGAGCTTGATCACATCCTGCCCACGTGGCTGACATTTGGTCTCCAATCCCTCTGGGATGTTGGACTCCTGGCTTTAGTTCCGGGTCCTCTGGAGGTGGAACGGACACCGACTGTTCCAGAGTTCCCATCACAAATCACACTGTGAGGCTGTGCTGTGGCCAGAGCCCCAGGCAAGCAAAGACACTCCTGTCAGGCAGACCATTCAAGGGGTGAAGAGATCACCTCTCAGTAGCCCAGAGTGAAGGCCAGACCTCTTTTTAGGTTAGGTTAATTCTTCATCGTACAATAGGGCATGCTATAAAATAAGTACCCAAAGATGCAGTGTGGTCTAGCAGTTAGAAACCTGGCTAGATTTTTTTTTTTTAATTTTTATTTTCTTAGATTTTACTTATTCATTTGAGAAAGACAGAGACAGAGAGGATGAGCAGGAGGAGGGGCAGAGGGAGGGGGGCAGAGGGGAAGCAGACTCCCCACTGAGCTGGGAGCCCAACCCCAGGACCCCACATGACCCCCAGGACCCCACATGACTCCAGGACCCCACATGATCCCAGGACCCCACGCAGGGCTTGATCCCAGGAACCTGAGACCATGACCTGAGCCAAAGTCAGACGCTTAAGCGACTGAGCCACCCACATGCCCCAAGCCTGGCTTGATTTTAAAGTCTCTAGTTCCAGCGCTGGCTTTGCCACTTTTGAGTTTAGGGATCTTGAGCAAGTTGCTTAACCCTTGTTCATGCCCACCAACAAAGTTGGAAGGCTCACAATTCCTGATTTCAAAATTGACTACAAACTACAGTAATCAAAACAGTGTGGTATAGCATAAGGATAGACAAATAGATCAACGAAATAAGTCCAGCTATACACCCTCACATCCACAGGTAACTGATTTTCAGGGAGGGTGTCAAGACCATTCAATGGGGGAAAGAACGGCCTTTTCAACAAATGGTGCTGGAGTAGCTGGATACCCATATGCAAAAGAGTGACGTTGAACCCGTTTCACACTGTATACAAGAGTTAACTCAAAATGGATCAAAGACCTAAATGTAAGGGCTAAAGCCATAAAGCATTAGAAGGAAATAGGTGTAAATCTTCATGACCTTGGATTAGATGATGGTTTTTTTAAATACGACACCAAAAGCACAAGCAGCAAAAGAAAAGATAAATGGCAGCATCAAAATAAGAAAGCTTCTGTGCTTCCAAGGGTATCCTCAGGAAAGCGAAAAGGCAGCCCCCAGATTAGGAGAAAAACTGCAAATCATACATTGGACCAGGGATTTGTAGCTAAAAAATATAAAGAACTCTTAACAATAATAAAAAAAACACATGATCCAATGAAAATGGGCAAAAGATCTGCATAGACATTTCTCTAAAGAAGATCTACAAAAGGCCTACAGTATATGAAAAGGTCCCTAACACCATTAGTCATCAGGGAAAGGCTGATAAGATACCACTTTACACCCACTCTGATGACTGAAATCGAAAGGCAGACAATAGTGTGTGGGCTAAGACGCGGAGAAATTGGAGCCCTGGACAGGCCGACAGGAACGGAAAATGGGGCAACAGCTTGGGAATGGGCTGGCAGGTCCTCAAAAGGTGAAGCAGAGGATTACATTATAATCCAGCAAGTGCACTCCTAGGTAGACATGCAAAAGAATGGAAACCATTGTCCACATATAGACTTGTACATGATTGTTCATAGCAGCCTTATTCAGAACAGCCAAAGATTGGAAACAACCCAAGCGTCCGTTACCCAATGACCATCAGGTAAAGTGTGGGAATTTTATTCAGCCATAGGAAGGGATGAGGCATTGATGCCCGTTCCCACGTGGATGACCCTTGCATGCATCATGCTGAGTGAAGGGAGCCAGACACAAAAGGCCACATATTGTATGATTCCATGTATAGGAAATGTCCACAATAAGCAAATCTATAGAAACAGAAAGTAGATTAGTGGTTGCCTAGGGCTGGGGAGGGAGGGTTGAGGTTGACAGCTAAGGGGTGAGGGGTTTCTTTTGTGGGTGATGAAAATCTTCTCAAAATGACTGTAGGGAGGCTTACACAACTCTGTGAATACAAAGTAAAAGCCATCAAATCGTACTCCCTAGAAGGATGAATTATATGGTATGTGGATTATATGTCACTAAGGTTGCTTGAAGATAGTATAAAAGAAGAGTGAGAAAGAGGAGGAGGAGTCGAAGAGGAGACTCTCAGGACACAGTGTGATTCCTGATGCCTGGAGCCACCTCTCAGTCAGGACCCTGCCCTGCCTGTCCCCACCCCTGGTCTGACATCTGTAGCTGGTACCCCAAATCCGTTCGGCTTGGCATGAAAGTCGTCACATGTGAACATTTGTCTGGTCGGACCAGCTATGCTGCACTTTGGTCTGGCGAGGAGTTTACTTTCAGCTCCTCTCAAGCCAGTGATGAAGGTGAGGGAGAACTTGGGGGGCCGTGAGACCCGCTGCAGAGGAGGCCCAGGCCTGGACAGCCCGGGAACCCCAGCCCAGCGAGGGCTGTGGCCATGCCTAGCTGAGCTTGGGTTAAGCCCCCAGCCCGCAGAGGGTCGTCAGAGTGCTGGGGTCCCTGAGCAGCCTCACTTCTGTGCTGCTGGAGGCCTGGCCCCCAGGGCCCGGTGCTTCACGGCAGTTCTCAAGGCCTGCAGAATGACGCTCTGGCTGTTCCGTATGTTATAGTCACTAAGCTGCAGCAGGCGGTCAAAGTCTTCCTCCTTGTAGGTCATGTTGAACAGGGAGTAGGGTGAGGTGGTCCCAGTGAGATCCACCTGGCCAGCTGGGAGCTCTGCAGGGCTGCGCCGGACACCTGCCCAGGGGTGAGAGGGGTTAGGAGCAGGACCCAGAGGCCTCCAGAGCTGGGCAGAAGGAAGCCTTGTGGCTGGGCACAGGGATGGGCTGCTCCTCACTTTCCTCCCAGCCCTCTGTGTCCTTTGCCCAGAAATAGAAATGCAGACATTAGGGTACGATTTTGAGATATGAAGGGTTTGCTGCTCCCCACATTTCCTTGTGGCAATGCACTCCCACTTTGGGGGCAACCCGACAGTCTCTCTGTTTCACCTTCAGGGTCAAGATGGAAACAGCTGGACCACAGTCAGTCAGCTTAGTGAAGGATTCTTAAAACACATGATGGAAACAAGAGTCTGAAAACCAAAGGGATTTTTGCTTTTTAAGAACCAGTCTTCGTTGAGACAGAGAAAGAGAGAATTCTAAGATGGGGGCTGAGCCTGTTAAGGGTAAAGCTGGAAGGTTTGGAATTAGAGCGGGAACCAGAAAGCCAGGAATAACAGACAAAAGCAGAAGTGAGGCTTCCCCACCAGAAAGGGCTGACCAGTTGGCGGAAGAGAAGGATTGGAAGGCATGTGATGAGGGTTTACATTTCAGGGACCCCAGAGTAGAGGCCCACCTTCCCGAGAAAAGACCACAGGCTGGGCTGGGGTGGGAGGGGAGAAGCCAACTGAAATCCCAAGTAGTGTCAGGAGAAATCTGAGAGCCCGGGGCCCGGGGCCTCATCGTCCTGGCTGCCTAGGCCTCCAACAACGTGGTGCCCAAACAGGCATTGGTGGAGACGGCTGCAGACGGGGACAGTGCAGGAAGGCCTCTGGAAGCAGGGATTCCCACATACCACCCCAGAACAGGAGAGCAGAAGAGCCCAGGTGCAGCTGGGGACGGCGGGGGCCATAGGAGCCTGGGGGCATGACAGGACAACAGCACGGTGACTTTGCTAGCAGAGAGCCCCTGCAGGGATGTGGCATCCCCACAGAGACCAGCACACTGCTGTGTTCAGAGCAGGGCCTGAGGACCCCCTCCCTCCGCCGGCCGCGGGAGCACTGGGAAGGACGCAGGCAGTGCCTCTGAGGGTCAGGCTGCCGGGCCGTGAGGAAGGGAGGGGATGCCTTACCTGGGGCTGAGTGGTCCCTGAAGGAGGCGTTGACCAGCGGGAAGTGCAGCAGGACCGGGGCATCGGGGCAGGAGGGGTCTGAGAAGAGGTGGCACTCTGTCAGCTGGCGTTGGTCCTGAGGGCTGGGCTCCACTCGAGGGAATGGCAGTCCCCGGGCCCGGCAGTACATCTCAGTCTGCTGCAGCACCTGGTTGGGGGGAGGGGGGCCCAGAGAGAACCGGCTACTTCCTGGTCGTCTCAGGTCAGTGGTCTAGAAAATGCTAGAGCCCCAGCCCAACTGATTGCTCAGTGTCAGGACAACCTGGTCCTGGCCTCTGTGTGGTCCAGTTAAGATACATGGTGTCTCCTCGGAGGGAGGCAAAGGATTCCAGCAGTCTGCCATGTTGTTTGGTTAATCTTCAGGGGAGGCACAGACCTAGCACCCCTGCTTCCATTTGGGATTCTGTTGCAGGTTATGCAAATCCCAGAGCCTGGAGACCTCAGTAGGGGACCCACTTGTGTACCAGGGCCCTATTCCTGCCCCCAGCCCGCCCTGCTCCTGAGTGCCCAGGGAGGCCCTGAGGGGATGGATGTGGACAGGCCAGGGTCTCCTTCCACCTTCATCTAGCTGCTCTTCTTGGGGTGGGCGCAGCGAGCTTCTTCCCTGTCCACCTGTCCTGGGAGCCCAGGGCCCCAGCACCTCCACAGCCCTTCCCAACCAAGGGCCCTGGCAGGAGTCTGTGAGTCAGAGCCTGTCACCCTTCCCTCCCCTTGGGGACCCAGGAGGTCAGGGTCAGTGGCCCCTGGAGCATGGCCTGGCTGCAGGGTGTCTGGGGTTTCCATGGGGCAATGAGAAGCACCTCAAAGGGTGAGGGTAGGGAGTAGTCGAAGGAGAGAATGAGGTCCAGCCTGCGGCCTGGCCGGAACATGGAGGGACAGCTGGTGTTGAGGAAGTAGCCGGCATCTACCAGGCAGAGCCGGGGCTCCTGAGGGGTCAGCTGGCTAGCGGTGGAGTCTAGCTGGCAGTCTGATGGGGGAGGCAGGTAAGAGTCAGAGGACAGCCACTCTGCCACATGTCTTCTACCCTTCACACTGCATTTGCCTCCATGTCCCCTTCTGTCCTCTGGCGTCACTCTCTGTAGGCACACGCCACCCCAGCCCTTCCCAAGACCTCTGCAGGCCAACCCCAGAAGGGGATGCTGTGACCCGCCCCCCAAGTCCTCTGCCAGTCCTAACCACGGTCCACGTCCCCCCCGGGAGCCCAAGCTTGCTCCCTGCGGAGACACGGCGGGGGCCCTTACCTGCCCAGGTCGAGAAGTCTTTCTGGCTGTTGTAGCCCCTGTGCAGCTGGAGGCCCCGGAGGAAGTTGCAGCTGTGCTGGTGGAGCGGCCTGCCTGTCAGCAAGCCCTTAAACGCCTTGGCCAGGGCCGTCCCGGGCTGCAGCCATGAGGCCTCCAGCCGTGAGGAGGTCCTCAAGGAGGCAGGAGATTCCTCTGGGCTCAGAGAAGCAGACCTTGGTCCAGTGAGAGGCCTGGAAATGCCTGGCCCTGCTTCCCCTCGGAGAGTGCCCCTCCTGCAAGCATCTGAAGAGGAAGGCGCTCATCCCAGGCTCCCCTCCCAGCCCGGCTTCTTACCCACGTTCCTGATCTTGTCCTTGATGTGCTGCTTCCGGGTGTCATCAGAGCTGAGGAGGTCATACCAGACATCCAGCAAGTTCAGGGAGAAAATGTTGCTCCAGATACCTGAAGGCCAAGCCCCCACAAAAGTCAGCCTCGGCCTCCCATCACGCGGAGGGCGGGGATGGAAAATGGGAGGCAGGTGGGCTGCTTGGACAGTGGCTCTTCCCCACAGCCCCCCCCCCGGTGGCGCCCCACCCCAGGGGCTCTGCCAGACCCGGCTACAGGAATCATGTCCAGTCAGGGAGGCCTGGCCCAGGACCGGCCAGAATCTTCGGAGTAACCACCACTCACCTTCCAGAAAGCAGATCCGGGACTCAGGGAGCCTCCTCATCAGCCGCCCCATGAAGAACTCAGAGCCGAAGAGCTCGCTAGGGACGAAGGCTCCATACTTCAGGAACCCCACCTCGTAGGGGGAAAACTCCACCCACTCTATGGGAACAGGAGTGAGAGGCGGGAATGAAAGGAGAGTGGGCTGGGGGAGCCCCAGCTCTGACAGGGGCCAAAGATGCTGCCCCCCAGTAAGCCCCACCCTTCTCCCTGCCTGGCTGACTCCCTCCATCCAGCCCCTTGACCACATCCCCACCACCTCCACCACCAGGACAATGAACTCTGCTGTCTGGCTCATCAGCTCATCAGAACCGCCTCCCTTCCAGAAGGCTGAGCAATCTGTGTAGGAGTTTCCTGTTTCAATTCTCTGAAGACCCGCAGGGTGCACAGGAGGTGTGTGTGTGCGTTGGAGGGTTACGTGAACGGGGCTGAAGACTGTACCCTTGAAGTCGAGGGTCTCCAGATTGTTCTCTTTGACATTGAGGCTCAAGTAGAGGGGTAGAGGGTTCTGGCCCTGCTCCAGTGCAGCTCTCTGTTCCGACAGCTTCTGATCCATCACCTGCGGTGGGAGGCATGAGGGCCTAGGTGTGGTTGGAAGCGCCCTAGAGGCAGCAGCTCCACCAGGACTGGGTGGAGGAGGGGCACAGCCTGAGGGTGAGGCAGCTCTCCACTGGAATTTGGGTGGCATGGGTGAGTGCACTCATCCAGTTCCCACTCCCACCCCCATATTCTGACCAGATGCAGGGTTGCCATGGAGGGCTATGGAGGTTGTGCACTGCATATCTCAAGAGAATGCCGTTCACAAGGACTATGGTGTCAATAGTGACACCCCACCTCTGCTCCTGCGGTCTTTGGCCCCATCTTTATGGGTTGAAGGGTGGAGGGGATGTGGACCCTGATGCACAGACACAAAGACACACACACACACACACACACACTGCTTTCCAGAAAGGACACAGGAATCCCATTTTAGTATACACCATAAGCTCTGTCAGGGGATGGGCTGCCTCTTCTAGATTCACACGAATGCAGTCCAATTCTCGGCCCCTCCAGAATGCTTTCCGGGCATCCTTGCCTCCCCCTTACCTGCCCCCCTCTTTCCTGCTTTGCACAGTATGATGTTGTACCCCATTGTTTATTCTTGCCTGTGTTTCCAATTTTCTCGTCAATGGAACACCAAGTTCTGCCTTGATGGCAGGGACTATGGCTTGCCTTTTGGGAGAGCCTCCCAGAGTTCTAGGGGCACAGAAAGGTCTCGTTGTATCCCGGACCAAAGATGCCAATAAGGTTCCTGTCCAGCGTCAGCAAGGTTAATGGTGGTGGCTGCCTGGAGCCGCCCTTGGGAAGGAGCCCGCCACAGGCCGTGGCTGCTTCTGACGGGGTGGGACGTGTACCACAGATGCACAATCCCTCTCTCGGGCTCTCTGAACTGGAAGGCACCTCACTCAGCAGCTAGACCTAGGGGTTCCCAGACCGCCCAATCCGCCCTTATCATCTGATTTACCTAGAGGATGTGCTAAATAGATTAATAGGTTACTTCTGAGAATCAGCAGATTCTCACTGAGGAATCTGTTTCTTCAATCTCCCCAGGTAATTCTGATGATCAGCCAGGTGTGTGTCCCAGGATTCTAGCCCCACCTTTCCAATGAGGAGTCCCCCTCCCACACCCGTGGCAAGGCCCCAGTGTACTTCTTCCTCCCAAAGACCTCTGTCACTGATGGGTCATCTTTCCCCCTAGTTCCGCAGGGGTACCCTATAGGACCTGAGTTATAGGGAACCCACAGGAAAAATCCCCCAATGTGGCTCAAGCCCCTGGCGCTATGCATCATAGCTATAAGTCAGTCCTGCAGGTGTGAGTGGATGTACATACTGAAGTGGGGCGGACCTTGATTAATAACTGCGATTTCCCTTCTCAAAGTCTTTTTATTCAGGAATCCTGTTTGCCTGCTCTTTGGACATGTAAGATGAGGGGAAATGTGATCTTTTACTCCAGATGCACCATTTCTGACCTGGGGGAAAAGGGTCAGCACATCCCTCCATCTACTGAAATACCCAGTATTCTTTTTCCTTTTAATAGCTCACCAGTGGTGGCAGGCCTCTGGATCTCCAGGCCCCCCGTTTCCAAATGAGCATCCCCAACCCTGCAGAGCACGCCTCTGATGATGACTCAAGGGTCCCCTTGAGGTGTGGGGGCTGGGTGTGGTGTTGACCATATGTTGACATGGTCTAGGCACTGTATGGGCAGGGGGTACTAATGGCAAAACCTTTTTGGCCAGAAGTGAAGAAAAACATGTAAGACCTTCTTAACTCAGGAAAAGGCAAGAGAAAAGCTATGAGTTTCCTCCTGAGGAGTGGTGAGCAGCTTCTAAGCAGTTCAGTGCTTGTCAGCAAAAGATTAAAGAAAAAAGTTTGAAAGACATAGTTTTAATATACCAGATTATAACTGGTATATTTTACAAGCACTTTTTCTTTTAACAAAAACTGAAGCAATATTATAGAAGTGTGTAGACTAATAAAGTTCTGTATAAAGTTCAGGGTACACTATTTCTGTAATAATAATATTAATGAAATTGTTATTTCTTATAGAGTTATATTTTCTGACATTTAAAATGACTTTTGGAGTTGTACATTAGCATAAAATAGAGATAATAAATGCTTTTACCCAAAAACTTGAATTTGAAATACACACTAAATTTGTCTGATTAGGGCGCCTGGGTGGCTCAGTTGGTTAAGCGACTGCCTTCGGCTCAGGTCATGATCCTGGAGTCCCTGGATCGAGTCCCGCATCGGGCTCCCTGCTCGGCAGGGAGTCTGCTTCTCCCTCTGACCCTCCCCCCTCTCATGTGCTCTCTCTCATTCTCTCTGTCTCAAATAAATAAATAAAATCTTAAAAAAAAATTTGTCTGATTAAAGAATTATTTTAAAAAGCATATAATGAATGTTAGCTTTAAGAGATAAAGCATAATAACTAAAAAAAAAGAATATTTGAGAAGCTTTAATATTGAGACAAAATTTTTAAAACCACATGGGTGCTCATTTTTAAGGATGCATTGTTTGTTCAGTAATACCACAAGATTTCTTCTGAACCAAAAACACCCTAAACCTTATTAAGTTTGTCTTTTAAAAAAAGACTCTAAACCTTGTAGATAATACCATGCATTAAGTCATTACTGAAGGATCAAATGGTAATTAAATAAAAGTCTTCTTTATAGCTTTGGATCAAACTGCATTTTTTAGCACCTCATAAAGTAAACTGTTAAAACAAGCTTCTCCCAACTCTACAGTAATTAATTGTCACTACCAGGCAGAACAGTCATTAATAAAACACAATACCCTCACAACTGAACATGAACTTAAAATACAGATCTAAAGAATACATAGGATATATTAATAAAGTAAAAATACTTCAAGTAGTTACATTGGTTTTATAAATTAAATACCATTTCAATAAAAATTCTTTTTTTAAAAAAGATTTATTTATTTATTTGAGAGAGCGCGCATGCGCATGGAGGGGAGGGGCAGAGAGAGAGGAAGATAAGCCGACTCCTCACTGAGCAGGGAGCCCCACATGGGGCTCCATCCTAGGACCCTGAGATCATGACCTGAGCTGAAACCAAGAGTCTGATGCTTCACCAATTGAGCCACCCAGGCACCTCTCAATAAAAATGCTAACATTTCCCATGAAACATAACTAGCTGATTCTATTACACATATAGAAGAGCAAAGGGCCAAAAGGAGCCAGGGTAATTCTGAGAAAAACCAAGGTGGTGAATGGGGGTAAACCTGCCCTATCAGATACCAGCATGCATTACCACCGTAGAGTCTCTAAACCAGTGCAGTCTTGGCACATATTAGAGAATCAGCCCCATTGGAATGGAAGAGAGCTCAGGAAGTGTCCCATGAATATATGAAAGCTGACACAGGACACAAGTAGTAATGCAGATTTGTGGAGAAAAAGGTATAAGTGATATTCGGAAAGTTTGCAATCCATATGGAAAAAAAAATAAAACAGGGTTTGTGTTCACATCCCTGAAGATATATTAAAGATTAAATTCCTAATTGTGAAAAACAAATCTTTAAAACTTTTATAAGGATACATAGGACGATATTTTATAACTTTAGGAGAGGGAAAGATTTCTCTAGGGAGACTCTCAAAGCACAGACCATAAAGGAAAAGAATGATACACCAGGTTATATTAAAATTATGCATCAAAATCTAGTGGAACTCATAAAGGATTAATATCCAGAATCCATAAGGAGCTCCCACAAAATAATATTAAAGATGAATTAACAGAAAAATGGAAAAGGACTTGAGTAGGTAATCCATGGAAGAGGAAGTCCCAATGACAAATATACTTGAAAATAAGATCAGTCTCACTAAAAATCAAGGAAATGGAAAGCCACAATAAAATTTTGTATGACACCCATAAAATGAACAAAAAACTAAAAGTCTGAAGAGCATGTAGAGAAAAAGAAACGATGATACACTGATGGTGGGAGTGTGAATTAATGAAACCTTTTTGGAGAATGATTTGGCAATAGGCAGGAAAGCTGAAGATACAAGTCCCCAGCTGCCTAACAATCCCACTCCTGGGTATGTATCTTGGAGGCTCAGAGAATCTCTAACATTTGTGCACAAGGAGACTTGTTTGAAACCATCTGTGCAAGTAACATTGTATTTTTCTTAAGGATGTATAATAAAAGGTATATACAATAAAATATATAACAGAGGTAAATAAAGTATGTTATGTAATTATATGTTATGTATTACATGATACAATCATGTATACAGACTGAAGATATGCATGTGATGATATGGGACTGGGGAGGCATCCACAGGGGAGCTTCAATTCTTTCTGTAACATTCTATTTCTTAGCCTGGTTGGTGAGATTGTGCATATTCATTACATTATTCTTTATGCTTTATGCATTTTCTTAGGTCTGAAGATTATTATAATATTTAATGATAAATATTATTTTTGTAAACTAATACATAAAAAATAAGAATGGTTGGTAATTTCCACGTAGCATTGTTCTTACCAGCAAGAATAACATTTAAAGGAAAAAATCCAAAGCAAATTCATTTTTGGTTAGTTTACATGATAATCTTTCTTGGTCAAACTCCTGATACCCAAAGATAAGAAAGGTAAGAATCCTTCCTCTGCTAATATATTTGATAGTTTACTTTTTTATTATGAATGTTAAAGATACTTTTTTGTGTGTTTTAGTCGTTTCAAATGCTTCAAAAGAAATGTTCAGATAATTATCTGTGGTAAAACAATAGTGGGAAAAAATAACTGATTTTAATAATTGTATCAGTTAATGTAAGATTTAACAGTGGACTTACTAAACTTTCCTTAAAGAAGCAAGTTATAAAAAGTGTATCTGCTCAGTTTGGTCTTCATGGCATTACAATAAACAGTAAAGAAATATAATAGCTGGGGCACCTGGGTGGCTCAGTCGGTTAAGCCTCTGCCTTCCGCTCAGGTCATGATCCCAGGCTCCCTGCTCAGCCGGGAGCCAACTTCTTCTTCTCCCCCCGTGCTTGTGTTCTCTCTTGCTATCTCTCTCTCTCTCAAATAAATAAAATAAAATCTCTAAAAAAAGAAAGAAATATAATAGCTAACAATGCTAACTCTATGCCAAAGCACCACTGAGTGTTCACAACAAGCCTGTGAGGTAAGTACTACTCTCAATCGTCCCCACTGAACAGATGAGAAAACCGAGGCGCGGAGAGATCAGTAACTGGCGAAAGAACACATAGCTAGTAAGAGGCACTGAGATTAAACCTGGGGAATCTGGCTCCAGAGTCTGTGCTTTTAACACTACCATGAAGATATAGAAGAAGAAGACATTCTATATTGCAGTATTAATAAAATAAAAATTATTCGAGCAATCTGACACTTAAACATAATGTGAAAGTTTTGTTTGCTTAACTGACTTTGGCATTGACTCGTCCCTAAGCTCTTGAGAGATATAGAAATCTCTGTTTCATGGCAAAGAACTGAAAAATAGCCTGACTCAAAAGGGCAGCATCCCAAAGTACAGTAGACACTGAGACACTGCGATCCCCGTGCCCTCTCCCCACAGATCCCAGCCCCCCTCACCCTGTAGGAAATGCGCATGCGCAGTAGCTAACTGCGAGGCTGCCCCAGCGCTGCAGGTGCACGCACGTTGCGCCTTGCCAGCATTGGTGCCCTACCTGGCCGTGCAGCATGAACTCCAGCACGAGAGCCCACAGGTCCACAAAAGTCGTGGGGTGGCCCTGTTTGGCCCGCAGCTCCAGCTCTTGGTGGTAGCTCGCAAGGCGCTCTGGGGAGAAGGCCTCCATCTTGCTCTTGACCAGGTGCTCCCTGGCGTATTTGATGGGTCCTTCGAGGTCCTTCTGTGACCACTCAGGGTCCCCGTAGAGGTGGGCCATTGCCCTGGGAGAATAAAGGGACAGTATGGTGGGGGGCGGAGGCCCACCTTGGCTCGCTGCAACATCTCCTTCCCACCCTCCCACTTCTCCCAATGTGGTGATCCTGCAGCCAAGGCCCTGCCCATCTGGAAAATGTGTCTCGGGGTTTTCTTTCAGATCAGCCCTATCCAATATAAATATAATGTGAGCCACAGATGTAATTTGAAATTTCCTAGGAACCACATTTTGGAAAAGTAAGAAGAGGGCAATAAAAAAATTTTTTAAAGATTTTATTTATTTGACAGAGAGAGACACAGCGAGAGAGGAAACACAAGCAGGGGAGCGGGAGAGGGAGAAGCAGGCTTCCCGCTGAGCAGGGAGCCTGATGTTGGGCTCCATCCCAGGACCCTGGGACCATGACCTGAGCTGAAGGAAGATGCTTAACAACGGAGCCACCCAGGCGCCCCTTAAAATTTAATTTTAATAGTATTGTCTTAATTCAGTATATCTAAAAATTCTCATTTCAACATGTAATCAATGTAAAAAATTAACATAAATTTATATTTTTTCTAGCTAAGTCTTCGAAATTCCCTGTGTATTTTATCTATATAACCCATTTCAATTCGGACTAGCCACATTTCAAGTGGTCGATAACCACATGTGACTAGTGGCTACTGCATTGTACGGAACAGATCTAGACTCTACACCCATCTTCATGGGCCTGTCCTGAAGCCTTTAAGACTCTGCTTGTCAACAGCTGTCACCTAAAGTCCTCTGAGTTTACTCTCCTTTTACTCCTTAAAGTCACATTTCAATAAGACTCAAAGGAACAAATCTCTAACAGTGAAAAGTCCCACCTCATCATAGGCAGGGTGGGGTTATAGGGAGGCAATGTTGTCTTCAGGTAAGAGGTAAGATAGTATCTCTTCATCTAAATTTCTCCATCTATACTATAGGGATAGCAAAAGAAACTACCCTAGAGAGTGTTACAAGGATTTAAATGAGATAATAATGTTTAAAGAAAAAAGAGCTACCGAATTGGAGTTCCTGGTACATGTCAGACAAGGTAAGTGTTTTACTTGGGCTGCCCCAGGACAATCCTGTGGGATAAGTACTACTATTACCCCCGTTCTGGAGATGAGTCAACTGAGAATCAGAGGAAATCAGTTGCCCAGTAAGTGGTGAGGCAGAGACTCAGACCCCAGCTCCTCCTGAACCAGCTGCCTTGGGCCTCTCCAGTAGCATGGAATGGTGTCCCCCAATGCCTCTCTCACAGGAGGACCTCTGTAATATCTACTTCCTCCCTTCTGAGAAAGCCACCTGGCACATACCAGACTATACTGCTCAGACCCACTTGGCTTCCACACATAGAGGGGTTCCCCGGTGTCTACTCCATTCCCCTTTGGGACCTGATCATCTCTGCTGTTCCAGTCCCTATGGCCCTCACCACGTAGAGCCCGAGATGCCGCTGAAGTAGGTCACACAGTCCAGGAGGCCTAGCTTCTGCAGGGCCAACAGGTGGCCATAGAGAGAGGTCATGGCCCGGGCACCTCCTCCTGTGGCCATGATGCCCACAACAGGGACCTGGACCGACACAGACATAGGCTGGCTTAACCAGGACCAGGATGTGGGGAAGGGACCTCGGGGCCAGGGCCTGATGGAGTCGGGGTTAGACCTAGCACCCAGCCCCTACCCCAGGAAGTAACAGCTCTTGGTCCTGGACAGGGCCTGAAAAGGAGTGAGAACCCCAAAGCTCACCCCCACCCCCCACACAGCCACTCCCATCTCTGCGACTGGAGCGTCTGGAGAGGGCAGCGGAATCAGGTACTTCCTTAAGGCAGTCCAAGGTATTGTACCCACATTCCCCAGTACCCCCAAACCTCATCCTCCTGTAGGTCTCTGTCCAGCTGCAGGGCCTGCTTGAGAGCCTTAGCCACCACTTGCTTCCTCCTGCTCAGGAAGGCTTTCTCCTCTGCGCATAGATCGAAGCCCAGGTGCACAGCCAGCTCCTCAGGGCTGGGGCAGTAGAGGATCCACAGGTCAGGGGCACTGCATAGCTCAGCCACTGGCTGGCCAAGCCCCTGACAGCTGCCAGATTACCTCCCTGCTCCCAACCCCAGGGGCCACCCTTTCCACAGCACTCCCTGCCTCACGACCACCCCACGCCATCCCCCACGATATGAATGTCTCTTACCAGCCCTCAGTCTTGAGCTGCAGCTTCACTTTTGGGGTCTGAAATCAAAGCAAGAGTCTGGACTAGAATATCCTCAACCCTCAGGGGAATGTGGGTACCCCCTGGGGGCCCCATCTTTATTCTCACTGGCACTTCCCATCCAGTCGAGGCCACTTACATTTGTGGCAGGAATGTTAATGGTCACTTCCTTTCCCACAGCCAAGGACCTCAGGGGCACAGTGAGGTGCCCAGCTGACTTGTCTGAATTCCAGCCATTGCTTGCAGAGCTCTGGAGGGAAATACTCATTCAACCAAACCTTACTGAGTATCTAGACAGTGATCCAGACAGACACAGTCCCTCTCTGATAATGTAAAAATAAGCACAATATTTACAGTTATTATAATACTTATAATTACTAATTATTAAAATACTTGCTGATATTTTTTGTTCTAACTGAATTATGTATCTGAATTTATCACAAAATAGGTAGTGAACGGATGTTAGCAAATGCTACAAAGGGAAAAAAGTGTTGTAAAGGAAATGAGCAGGGTGATATGATACAATAACGAAAGGTGGGGTGTGTGGGGTCTATTTAAGATGGGGAGTCAACAGGGGCCCTTTGAGCTGAGATCTAAAAGAGGAAGAAGAGAAGGAGGCAGCAGCCTTGAAAGGAACCAGAGGAGAACACAGAAGGCCCTTGGCGTGTTGGGAAAGCAGGAAGAGATAAATATGGCTGGGGCATCATGAAAGAGGGGGAGCATGGAACAAAGTGAGGCAGCAGAGGTGGGCAAGGGCCAGGCCGTGCAGGGCCTTAGAGGCACCGATCTGGGAATTTCTTCTAAGAGTATTGATGCAGGCGCCATTGAAAGGTTCAAACCAAGTCTGACAAGGCAGGGCAGTCCCCGGGCCCACGCCAGGCTCCTGGCAGTTCTCCCTGTCTGCCAAGGGCTTGGTGCTTCACTGGGGGAGGCTGGCGAGCCCACGGGGGCCTGGCGTTGGCCTGAGAGGGGCCCGCGCCCACGGCGGGGAGAGCTCCAAAGCCAAGACCCACCCTCAGATGCGCGCTCAGGTTGGCCTCTTGGGCTGCCATGTAATGAAAGCGGAAGGCAGAGGCTGGGCCCAGAGCAGATGTCTGTGTGTCTTCATAGGACCCCTTCAGCTCCAGCTCCAGCTCCAGCTTGTCCTGATCTAGGCGGAGAGTGGGCAGATTAGCACAAGGGCAACAAGAGCCAGGAATCCGAGCAGGGACCCCAGGAAACTGGCAGTATTGCTCGGGCATGGTCAAGACCTGGGAGTTTGGACCACGGTAGACAGGATTCTGGAGAGCGCCCTCCCCAGCCCCCATGGGACTCCCACCTCCTGCAACACACCCTCTCTCAGGTCAGGGGGACCCTTGAGCCCACAGACCTGTCACCCTCGTGCTGTGTGAGTAAGAAAGAGGCTCTGCTCGGCTGCTCGCCTGCCGCCCCGCACAGGTGTCCCAGCCACCCCATCTAGCAGAGAGCAGGCCTCACCTGTGACTGTGGCCGCGCTCCCGGCGCTGTCCAGACAGACATCCAGGCAGGACAGCTCTCGGGCCTGGGGCAGACCACATCGTGGGCCGGGGGCTCGGCAGGGGAAGCTGAGGTCCCCTCAACTTCACCCTCTGAGCCCCAGGGATCCAAATCCACCACACACAGAACAGGAAGCGGGGTCCAGCGTGGGATTGGAGGGCCACCCCCTTCCTCTGATCTGCTAGGACTGCTGAGTTGGGTGTTCTGGAGCAGCTGGGTGAGCCCCGCCTCCACCCCGTGCACACCCCCAGCTTTCAAAGATTTGCCAAACTTGGGGGATCTCTGAAGGCCGCCCGGCCCTCAGGCACCGTTCTTTCTTCTCTGTGTTTCTCTGTGGGCTCAGCCTGAGAGTGCCTTCCTACCACAACGGCTCCCAAACAGTAGTATGCAAACCACTGGTCTACAGGATGATGGAATGATCTCCCGGCTGTCCTCCAGTTGACCAGCTTGCCAAAGGAGCCCGCTGCATTCTCTGTAAGGCATGTCATCTGACGCCCGCAGTCCACCCAACTCCTGACTGACTCCCGCACACAGGCTGAGTTTAGCCTCCCACCACTGGTCTCCATGCCCTCAGATAAAAAGCAGCTGCCGTAGGCATGATGATTTTAACGTGCATTTGTAAAAGTAATACTAGCCCATGAAGCAGGCCCTTGTACGACCCTGAGGGTAGAGGCCTCCTTCAGTCTGGGGCTCTAACAGCCTTCCCTCACACTAGGCCCGGCCCTGCTCCCCGGTCATGCCTGCGTTGCTGGCCTGCAGCCTTTGAGTGGAAAGCTTCTCGGGCCTTGTTTACCACGTTCCTGACCACTGCAGCTTTGTGAGCTTGCTCTGTCTTCGAAGAGCTGACCACAACTCTCCACCGGCTCAAGGAGGAGCCGACTGACCCCCTGACTCTACCCCAGCGCCCCCAGGTTGGAAGCGCAGCGCACTGGAAACTCCTTCCGAGCCTCTGCTGCTGCAGTCCTAACACCCCAGTGGGACCTGGCTCGCGTGACTTGCCCACCACCCTCCGGGGCTAAGAACTAGCAGTCCATCACAGGGGATGAAACACTGTCAGGAGCACCCGCGATTCCCCCCCACTCCCTCAGCCGCCAGCCTTGGGCCAGAACCTCCCCCCAGCAGAGCCTCGGCCTCCCTCTCTCCATGTTCCCCTAAGGCCCCGGCCCCTCCCAGCTCCCAGCCCCCAGCCCCTGACCACCGCCCCCGGTGACCACCCAGCTGGTAGGCCAGAAGTGGTCTTACCACAGTGCCCTGTCCCTGCCTGTCCCTTCGGCACCCCCCAACCTCAGTGTCGGCTCTGGGGCCCCTCCCTCAGCTCCCCTTTACAAGCCTGGGGAGGGTGGTTACCACAAGGACGCCGTTGGTGATGAGGTTTTCTGGACAGTCTGACCTGGAAAAATCACAACATCTGGAGCTCAGCCTGACAAAGGCAAACGCTCCCTGCACTGAGCTGCCCCCTCACAGCACGGCCTCCAGCCCCCTTGGGGCCTCCCTGGGTGATGCAAAGGGACCCTAAGTCCTGGATACCATTCAGGGTGAGGGAGGTGCTTCTGAAGACTGCAATGTGAGGACAGGGAGAGTGGCGCCAAGGAGCCAGTGACCTTCCTCTCCTCATTCCTCTAAGAGGAACCCCCCCAACCCAAACTGGCAGGGGTGGGGACACAAGGGACAGAGAATCTGGGTCAAAGACAATTTCCTTAAATAAAGCCTGGGTCCTGGGACACTCCCTGGGCTGTGTGATGATTACTCACGTTTTTTCCAGCAGGAACTCCACATCCAGCTCCCCCTGCCCCTGAAATCAAAGATGAGCAACTCATCAACATTTACACATATCTTCACAGCTGACACAGTTCTTTGAACTTGTATTGTCACATCTCGAGCAGTCTTTCAGGGAGGCACGGTATTACAATTCTTCCCACTTTACAGATGCAGAAATTGAGAATTGGGGAAAAGACGGGCTGCCCGCCCAAGTTACCCACAGCTGAAAAGTCTGCAGGGAACAGGTCTCCCTCCTTGGCAGGGCTGAAGGAGGAGGTGAGGAGCACAAGCCAAAAGAGGCTTAAGGATGCCCAGGGCCCATCCCCTGTTCCTCTTGAAGGGGAGCTGACCCCAGAGCCCTGCCCTCCCATTCCTCAGCCTTCACCTGCTGGAGAAGGAGCAGAGACCTTCATAAAGCAGGCCTTGGGCACCGCAAGAGAGCAGTGAGCAGGAGTGATGGAGCCCCCAACTGCCCAAAGGGTTAGTTACCCTGAGCTGGGTTTTGATTGATATAGGAAGTTCTCCACCACCAGAAACCTTCCTCGGAGTGGACTAAAATCTCTGCTTTGAGTGATTTCCGTCTAGTTAACAGTCTAGTTAAGCCTTCTCCTTTCCTATTAAAAATGTAAATATCTCTGGGAGGGGCTTCCCTCTTTCTGTGAACGCAATCAGCACAGCAGCATTCCAGAAGGGAGAAGCTGTGTAACTTCCTCGGTCTGGAGTGCTGAAGGGTGGGGCGCAGAGGGGTGGGACTCCCCACTCACCTGGGGACCAGCGGAGAAGGTCTTCCGGAGCAGCTCCCCAGGGACGACTTCTGAGACGTCATAGAGAACTTTGAAGCAGGCATCATCCTCCGGGATTGAGTCTTCATCATAGACATTTAACTCCAGAACATTCTAGGGACCCGAGAACAGCAACGTAGCACATTATTTACTCATCACTGTACTCCATACCTGTTGAGCCTTTACTTGATGCCCAGGGTCGGAAAAGATTATTATGCCTCCACACTTTTTACTTCAAAATAAAAATAATAGTAAAACTTTTAAAAGCACTAAAAGGAAATCTGACAAAGTTCCTAATCTGCCCCAGCTAATTTTTATTTTTATAAAAAATAAAATTATTTCAGCATTTCCCCACCATTGCACACCACCCCCCCTTTGCGGGTCCCCCAAGGCACCGTATGTACCAGGCGCTGTGTTATGAGTCTTCCATGCATTATCTCATTTAACCTCATAACAGCTCCGTCAGGAAGGGATTCTTAACTGCCTCCATTCCACAGATGGGCTTAGAGAGGACCAGCAACTTGCCAGAGGTCAGGCTCACAGCCACATGGTGGATCACATGTTCTCTCCCGCATTGCACACCCAGGCTGGGAACAAAGTCACTCCTCCCCCGTGTCTCTGACTGAGCCCTGGAGGAAGGTGTGCTCTGAAAGAAGGATACAGCTGGTCCTTAGGTGGGTGGTCCCAGCCTTTACCTTGACCTGACTCTGGATTAGGAAACTGAAGGTCTCATTCCATACAGGATGACTGGTGTTGGTGATAGTTTTGGTCTTAAACTTTGTTCCAGGGACGGTTGGCAGCTGCAGGGTCACATAGGGGTCTGCCTCACTCACTGGCAATGTCAAGAGAACAGGGTAAGAGAGAATTCCTTACACTCCTCTCCAGGGGCCTCGCCAGGTTCCTACCATGACCTTGGCGGCCACTGTGGGCAGCCCAGCCCAGCCCCCAAGTTCTCACCTGGGCCTTTCCCGTAGGGCCTGGTCATCTCTACACCCCTAGAGCCCCGGAAATAGTTACTCACACAGGTCAGTCCAGCCCAGGTTCTGTGCCTCCAGGACCCGCACAGTGAGCTGCCAGCAGGCAGAGGCCTCCCCCTGGAGAGAAAAACAGACTGCTCTGTCCCTCCTGCTCGGGCTCCAGCCCCACCCCTCTGTGCTGAGGTTTCTCCTCACAAGCTCAGTGATGCTGCCAGGCATTTGGGGGCAAACAGCCTTTGCCCACCACTGTCCTCGGGGCCGTAGTCCTGGGCTGCAGCAGTCAGGGCAGGCAGACCAACGGGGGGTGGAATCTGTGGGACCCCCTCCCCTTCAGGGACAGAATTGCACAGTGTAGAGGTGACAACAGGGAAACGAGGACCGAGGAATGGTCACCACACTGGACATGTACTAAAACCCTGGGGAGGCCACATCAGCCCACAGCCAAGCACAGCGAGGAGGAAGCAGAACCTGAGTGGGCACGGGCTCATGGGGGCAAAGGGAGCAGAGGTGGTGAAGGAAAAGCAGAAGGCAAATAGGGTGTGCCAAGTCCTTCTGGGGACAGGGCACAAGGGGGCTCTCCTCAAATCCCTACTGCTGAGGTCCTTGCCACTGCCTGGAACCCCGGGGTGGGGTGCTTGTGTTTCTGTTCTTCTTGAGGCCTAGCTATAGTTTGCTCTTTCTGGGTGCCCTGCACCAGTTTCTTATGGTAAGCCCCCGCCAACTGAGGCAGAGGCGGCACTGGGCTTGCAGGACCGACATTCGGCCCTGCGGGGTCCTGGGAAACAGTGTTGTGATGAAACCCAAGAGTTCTTCTGCTTTGTGCCCTCCTGTCACCGGTCCCCTCCGTGCCTGTGACCCCGAAGTCTCCTGCCAGGAACCCGTCTGGGCTCTGCACAGGTGCTGTCTGCTGAGGGTTGCCTCAGTGTCCGCAGACTGTCCATTCCCATAGGGAAATTTAAAGGATGATGAGGCCACAGCAAAGCCACTCAGGACTGGTGCCCTGTGGGTCCTCGCATCTCTCTCCTGCACCTTCATGCTGAGTGTCTTTGTCATTCCTGTCAACTTTCTGGAAGAGCACATGTGATACCCCAACCTTCCTACATTTCTGCCCCCCCCCCGCCCCTCCTCCCCCCAGGGCACACTGGTTTCTCCCTTCTTGGGGATTAACTCCAGGGATGCCAGCAACATTTTGACTCTAGGGGCCTTAAGCCAGAGCTTATAAATGGCAGAGATGTTACGGCTTTTGAGACACCTGGCTCTATTTCCTCCCTGCGCCCAGATCCATCACTGCCCACCACAGAGAAAGTGCTGGCTGGGCTCCCGGGGCCTTGGACAGAGCTGAGCTTCCGTGTGCACACCAAGACAGGGGAAGGACAGAGGCAGCCCAGACTCCCCTCATCCCTGAGACCACAGCCTGTGGGTGGCTCTAGAGCCCACCGGGGCTACTACGAGGTGTCCCCACCTGCTCCTTTCCAGCCAGTCACCATGCCCAATTTAAGCATCGTTGCCCATTTCTCTCTCTGGTCATCAAGAGCCTCTCAACCTCAGAAAGCCCACTGTCCCCTAGCAGGATATTTTTCCCAGGGTGAAACCCCATTTCTTATTACCTCTAAAACCATCACCAAGACAGAGCACCATAGGATGGGCTGTGACAATAAATACAATGATGGGTCATTACTCGGGGAGGTCGAGTGGAGTGGGCAAGGCAGGCTCCCAGCCAGGATATCTTGGATCTAAACCTTGGTCCCCTGCTTACTTGCTGTGTGACCCTGGACAAGTCACTAAACCTCTCAGTACTTCCATTTCCTCATAAGTAGTGGGACTAATTAATAGAGGCTAAATGTGTTAATGCCTGTAGAATGCTTAGCAAAAAAGTAAGCAGTTGCTAGATAATTGGTCTTATTACTATTTATTAAGTGCTTGTTATATTTCTAGGTGCTGTACTAAGCAGGTTATGTATTCCAACTTGATTTATCCTCCCGACACCTCCTAAGATAGTACTCTCATTTCCTCCCATTTTACAGAGGAGAGAATTGAGGCTTAGAAAAGTTTGCCTAGGCCACAGAGTTAGCAGGCGACCTAGGCAGGATTCAAGCCCTTCTGTCTTCAAGGCCAAAGCTCACATCCCCTGTACTGCTCTACCTCCCCAGGACTTGGCTCCTTTGTAAAAGCATGCAACTTTCCCCCACTGCCCTCTGGATATCGAAACAGAATTTCTTAGATTTGTTTTAGACCAATATGGTACTGAACTAACTAATTGATATGATTCTCCTGAGGGCATTGGGTCTTCCCCTCCCCTGTTGAAATGTCCTCCTGTCTGAAATACTGCCTTAATTGATGACTGACCCTGAATGCTATGGAGGGCTTCTCCAGCAGGAGAAGGCTCCTGTAGGCTCCCGGGAGTACCTCCCTGCTGCGAGTCTCAGCCCCTGTTTCTCCCTATGCAGGGACCCCAGGGCCTCCTCCAGCCTCCTCCCTGTGGAGAGGCTCAGGGCTGGCCCCTGCCCATCACCGGGGAAGTGACCCAAGCAAGTTTGACGGGGCTGGAGTCCCCATACAGGGGTCCAGACCATGGGGTCTTCACCAGCAAGAAGAAAATGAGCAAGCTGCCTTTCCCCCTGCTGGCCCCAAGCAACCCACTGTGGCAGGAGAGGTTGGAGAGAGGAGTGGAGACTTCAGGCCCAGCCTCGGGCCCTGTATCTCCTGAGTCATGCTGAGCCGATGCTCCTGGATCATGCAGCAGGCACGTCCCAGAGCCAGTCCTGGATGCCTGGCCTGCTCTGCCGGCCCACCTCCTACTGCCAGGGCAGGCTCCAGTCCCCTGTTCCAGCAGGAACGAGGCTGGGTGAGGCCACTGCTGAGCCTGCCCTGGGAGCCAACTTGAAGGCTGGGAGTTAAGGGCCTGATCTCTGGGATTCAACCAATCCCAACAGCATCAGCTGGAGGCGATGTGCTTTCCAGGCATGTGGGCAGACTCAAGCCCCCAGAGTCACGGCGCATTGGGCTTCAGTTTTGCCCCTAGGCTGTGTCTAGAGCAGGCAGAGGGTAGCAGGAAAAGGATGCCCAGTCTTCTCCAGGGAGATGAGGATGAACACAGATACATCAGAAACCTCCACAGCTGGGTTCTGGGGCTCAAGCTCCTGATGGGAGGAGCAGACGGAGCTAGAGCTAGGCCCCCTCCACCGCCCTGCTCCTGCAGCCTTGGGGTCTTCCCAGGCAGCCATCTGGGCGTTTTCACTAATGTCCACCTTGGTGAGGGGGCTCCTCTATACCTCAGGCTGACAGGGGCTGGGGCAGGAGGTGTTGTTCTTCAATGGAGGGTTCCCTCTCTGTATTTCCCAGGATGGCCGGGTACTTGGCTTGAGCCAGGCAAGTCTTCTCCAGGAGCACCAGTCTGGGGCTACTTGGCTGGATCTGACTCGGGCCTGGGTCTCAGGGCCAAGGCTCCAGAAGCCTGGCAAAGTCTGAGAATGAGATAAATGCCTCAGGATGGTGAGCTTGGCACACTTAGCCTCTTTCATGGCCC
Source organism: Mirounga angustirostris (assembly GCF_029215605.1). Lineage (NCBI taxonomy): Eukaryota > Metazoa > Chordata > Mammalia > Carnivora > Phocidae > Mirounga > Mirounga angustirostris. The sequence continues at coordinate 61,338,076 of NW_026991717.1, read as the reverse complement.
CTGCCTGGGGCACCCGGGGAGACCCGAAGAGCCAGTCCCTCTTGGCCTTGGTCCACAGCAGAGGATGAGAAATCTGGCAGAGAGGAAGCACGTGGAAGGAGTGGGGCTAGCAGTTTGTAGATCTTTTTGGCCTGGTTGCAGCTTCCTCTCTTGGCCTAGGAAGTAATTGGCAGCGGATGGGGACTTGGCCTGCAAAGCTCTGGGGACACACAAGGGGGTTCCTTGGTCCCCGCCAGTTCCAGGAGGTCCACTCCCTGCAATGACGAACTCTGGGCCTGGTGGGGTGTCGTCCTGTGACACACAGCCACTGTGTTCTCTGACGTGGCATGCGAGCTTTGGCGGGGAGGAGGGTAAGAGGCTCTAAGGAGAACACAGGCCCTCATGTCTATGGATATTGGTCATTCATCCACCCTCCCCTAACTCTCCATCCCCAAGCACGGACTCTCTTACCCTCTGCCTCCCACCCTCGGCCTCTGCCTAGGCAGAGACCCCTAGCTTTGGGACCCTGGCCTTCCCCAGAGGCCAGGATCACCTCGGTTTGCGCTGCGTCAAGCTTCTCAGAATGCACCCTGGCCCCGGGCCCTGCCCCAAGTGAGACACTGTTACCTGGTGAGGGTGGCCAGGGGGTCCCCTCGTTGTCAGTCTCTCCATACCAACCCTTCTGGCTCCACTCCAGGACCGGCTTCTGCCCAGATGTCAGCTCCCTGGCCAGCTGGCAGTAACTATTCCAGTGGGATGGGGCTGTGAATCTGCCCACATCCAAGGAGCCACAATCCTATAAACAGGTTGGGCTCCACCCCTGGGTCACTACCTTAGCCTAGCATCTTCCCTTCTTCCCCAAGAGGCTGGGCCAACCAGCATCTCCAGAAACCTCTGGCAGGGCCCCAGGACCCGCAGTGGAGCACCCCTTTCAGACGTGGAGCATCACGACTGCAGACGCAGCGAGGAGGGGAGACAAGTCCTAGGAGCAGTGGCCAGAAGCTGGATCCCCGGAGGCTGAAGGTCTGGGACAGGGTAGGGGCAGAAGGGTGGAAACCCTGCAGCCCAGCCCCCGCCTGAGCCAGGCAAGCCTCTTAGGGAGGAGGGTTGAGCGTATGAGAGCAGAGGAGAGGCCAGACCTCCTTGGCAGCTCTCTGCAGCCAGCAGCCTGGGTAGCATAATAAAGGCAGTCACAGTGGCAGGCCCTGAGCAGAATTTGGAGAGCTACATGGGGCTCTGGTCTCTCTGGTTCTAAGCCCCTCATCCTCAGCTTTACCCTCCCCCCTTCCCTTTGGCTGATCCTAGGAGTTTAGAAGATTTCCATTCGACTCAAACAGCAAACTTTCTAATAAAGGTAACAGAGGCCAATCAGGAAACTCTTAGACTATGAATATTATAGAAGAAAACTTTGTGAAGTTAGCCATTTAAACTGTTCGATGTTGGGGGGCGCTGGGTGGCTCAGTCGACTGAGCGTCTACCTTCGGCTCAGGTCATGATCCCAGGGTCCTGGGATGGAATCCCACATTGGGCTCCCTGCTCAGCACAGAGCCTGCTTCTCTTCTTCCCGTTCATGCTCTCTTTTGCTATCTCTGTCTCTCTCTCTCTCAAATAAATAAATAAAATCTTAAAATAAATAAACTGTTCAGCGTCCGCAGCAACACCAAGTGTTTTCCTGAAATGACACGAATTCAGTTATTTCACTGTCAATCCACTATGTAATTGAACAGCATGATTTGTTTTTCAAGGCAAATGAAACTGAATTAACGTTAACTTAGTACAAATGGATCTAAAAGGTATTATTACAGGGGCACCTGGGTGGCTTAGTCGGTAAAGTGTGTGTCTTTGGCTCAGGTCATGATCCCAGGGTCCTGGGATCGAGCCCTGCATCAGGATCCCTGCTCAGTGGGGAGCCTGTTTCTCCATCTCCCACTCCCTCTGCCTCTCCCTCTGCTCAAGTTCACTCTCTCTCTCTAATAAATAAGATCTTAAAAAAATAAAATAAGAAGTATTATTACAGAATTGACCAAAAAAAGAAAATTAATAAGAGTCTATGAAAAAGTCAGGAATAACTGAATGGAAAATATTTCTAATTTGCATGAACCAGATGTAAAATGTAATGAAAAAGTAAACATAAAATGTAGAAAACTCTGAAGAACAACTTATTCCAAAGTAGGTCACACATGAAGCAATGCACGGAGTCACACAGCTGGTGAGTGGCAGAGCCCAGGATTATGCCCTCTGGACTAAAAGTCTGTGTCCCCTTCCCCAGTCTGGGCTTAGCCTAGCCTGGAGCCTGCCCGCCCCACCATGGCCTCCAGAGCCATCCCTGGACTGTAGAAGTCCTGAGAAATACAACTCGCTGACGAGTGATTTAACATCTCCCTGAAGTGATGTGGGTCTCATCTCAGACCACCAGATTGTCGAGGGGAGCTACAGAGGTTGAGCTGCAGCATCACCGTCTATGAGGTAACCCCCAGTGCCAGCCCTTCACGCAGGTATGGCAAGGCCAGGCACCCCCCCATCCCCAGAGGATCTGGACCCAGGGCTCAGCTGGTTGGACTCGCAGGAGAGCTTGGTGCTCAGTTTCCCCATCTATGCAGTGACGGTGTGGTTGATGCTAAGCCAGGTGAAAACCATGACATTCCTGACTCAGAGATTCTTAATCTGGGACTAGGGCCCATGGATGGGATTTGGGGCACTCTCAGTGGTTCTGGAAATTATATACAGAATGATGTGGGTATGTATGCATGTGAATGCTTCTGGAAAAAGGGTCTAGAGCAGCACGGTCCAATAGGAATGTCATGCAAGCCACATACGTCAGAATTTTAATTTTTAAAAAATCTTCAATCAACCAAGATAGAGAGAAGATTGTTTTCTATTTGTTCTAAAGAAAATGATATTATAAAATCTGTGTCAAATAAAGAGAAATCAAAGCATATGCAACCAAACAGCAAAGGGAAAGGTACAGAGGTTAATTAATGGCAATTAATTAGTTTAAATAGTATGTTACTTTAAAAATTTTGTGATGTTTTGGCATTTATCAGCCTTTTAAAATTTGTATTTTTGTGTGATTTTTTAAAAAAGATTTTATTTATTCATTTGAGAGAGACAGAGAGAGAGAGCACAATCAGGGGGAGCAGTAAGCAGAGGGAGAGGCAGAGGGAGAGGGAGAAGCAGGCTCCCCACTGAGCAGGGAGCCCGATGCAGGGCTCGATCCCAGGATCTTGAGACCATGACCTGAGCCAAAGGCAGACACTTAACCGATTGAGCCACCCAGGCACCCCTATTTTTGTGTGATTTCTTTTATCATTCCAAATAAATACTTTTGTAGCTAATTTTAAATCAACTTCAGGTTCCATGAAACATGGATCTAGGCCATATATCACACCATTCAAAGCACTTTACATATATAACATATTTATTCATCCCCCAAAACTCTACGAGGCAGGTGTTATTATTATCCTCATTTTACAAATGAGAGAACTGAGGCAGGAATTGGTTGAGGGACTGCGCCCAGGTCAGCCTGGGGATCTAGTCCAGAGGCAGTGTTTTTAACCACCATCTGCAAGACGGACTCTCTCCAACAGAACTGCAGGCAAGGGGGAGCATGAGAGTGTCCCTGGATCCAGCCTTGCCTGAAGGAGTAGATCTAGTTCTGGGCTTTTCATTTGGGTCTCAGCTCTTCCCTCACCCACCTTAACTTCAGGAAAGAAGGGTTCAGTTACTCCTCTCCCTTTACCTTCCCCTAGAAAAACACTTGATGACAGTGTCATGGAGGAGAGGAGACACCTGACAGGGGGAGGAGGAGACAGAGCTGATGCCAAGCTGAGTCTCAATTCTAGGCAAAAGTCCTGAAGTGAATGATGAGACAGGTGGCAAGATGTATCGTGTGAGGCAGGGATGACACATGCTTCAGCATTCAGCACTAATTAGCATGTCAAGATCGAGGCACAGGCAGGTCTGCTCTCTTGCCTCATGAGGAAGTGATTATTCACTCTGTTGACAAAAGAGAAAGGACCATTTCCTGTCCAGGACTGCTCAGGACCAAGCAGGAAAGAAGCACTGGTCCTTCTCATTCTAGGGCTATTGGAATGAATAAGCCTTTCTCTAAGCAATGGACAGGATACCACCCAGCCAATCCATTCATTCATCCAACAGGTATTTATTGAATGTCTACCATGTCCCCAAGAGAGGGTGAGCCAGGGCAGTAAAAACAGGCCTGATCCCCACCTAACAAAGCTTCTGTCAGGCATAAATCTGTGTTCTACTCCACGTCTCTCAGCCAATGGAACACATCAGAGTCTCAGAACCTGGGACATTACACTGCAGGTTCTGGAGTGCTGGGGCTGGTATCTGACCCAGAATAGAGCCTCTGGAATTTCAAAATAAAGAGCCATAGAAGAGCTATAAACAAACATCATTCAGCTAATTAATTTTGTCTGGAGGCAGTGGTAGCATGTACATGAACTTCAGGATGAGCTAAGAAATAAGAGCATGTCTCAAGAACTACAGATGTGGGGTGCCTGGGTGGCTCAGTCGTTAAGCATCTGCCTTCCGCTCAGGTCATGATCTCAGGGTCCTGGGATCAAGCCCCGCATTGGGCTCTCTGCTCTGCAGGAAGCCTGCTTCTCCCTCTCCCACTCCCCCTGCTTGTGTTCCCTCTCTCACTGTGTCTCTCTCTGTCAAATAAATAAATAAAATCTTAAAAACAACAACAACAACAACAAAAACCCTACTGATGTAACTGGACCAACCTCCCTGTAAGACTCTTCTGCTTTCCCTGCCTGGCTTCCTCCATCTCTAGGGGGCTCTGCCTGCCCCCCATTCTGCCCTATTGGTTTTTTCCTCTCAGATTCCTCTTTTCTTTCTTTCTTTTTTTTTTAAATTAAAGATTTAATTTATTTATTTACTTGAGATAGAGAGAGAGACAGCATAAGCAGGGGGGAGCGGAGAGGAAGAAGCAGGCTCCCTGATGAGCAGGGAGCCCAATGTGGGACTCGATTCCAGGACCCTGGGATCATGACCTGAGCCGAAGGCAGATGCTTAATGACTGAGCCACCCAGGCGTCCCTCAGATTCCTCTTTTCATAAACTTTCCACACATTGGAAATGTGTGTGAGCATTTAAATTTATTATATTTATAACTTTTATGTTCTAGCTCATAGTTTTAAAAAAGATTAGTTAAGCCCTTTATACATTTCAAAACACAAACCAAAACTGAACTGTCGTAAGCATGAATAAGGCCCTCTATCGATTTTTATTTCCGTGGATTAGTTTATCTCAGTAGAAAAAAATCATTCTCTAAACTTCAGTGGTGGCCTCCACCACATCACCAGATTTCACAGGAGAACGCTACCCAGATCCGTGTCCAGAGTTTCAGGTATCCTGCTGTGCTGCCCAGGGTTCATATGAAATATACTCTTCTCTCTCCACCTAGCATTGACTCATCTGAATTGTGGTAGTTTTCCTATAAACACCCAACAAACCAACAACCTCAAGGGGGAGGACCCTGAGACAATGATCAGCTTGCCAGGGTTTAGGAAAGGTGGGTACATCTGTGCCACCTCAAGGCTTGTAGCCCCAGCCAACCTGACCCCTTCCTGCGACCAACTAGAGTAGCACCTGAGGCTCCCCTCTCATGCCAAGAACTCTTCCTTCCCTCTAGCCCCACGGGGGGTTGCAGTGAGTGATTGAGATGGAACTGAGCACTGGGGGTCAAGCCTGGCCCCCCATCATGCTCCTCGGCCACAGCTACGGTTGATATCTTTTCTCATGTAGCAGGATTTTAAAATATATATGTAAATGTGTTTTTAATGTTTTGACCCTTCCTCCTGCTCATCTTCCCCCTCTTGGCCAATGGCCCCTGTTGTCAAAGCTGGAGATGAGAACACAAAAGGGGCCCCCCTCTTCTACTTCAAGTCTCAAAGTCAACTCTCCAGAGACAAGGCCTGAAGGCTAGACATTGTGAGAAAAATTAAGTTGCCAAAATTTCCCTTTACATATCACAAGCAAAGCTTTGAAATGTGAGTCCTGTGTGCTTAGGGCACATGCTCACCCAACTTAAAAATGAATGGAGGGGCACCTGGGTGGCTCAGTCTGTTAAGCATCTGCCTTTGTTTCAGGTCATGATCTTGGGGTCCTGGGATCCAGCCTCATATCTGGCTCCCTGCTCAGCAGGGAGTCTGCTTCTCCCTCTCTTTCTTCCCCCCACTTTGTGCACTCTCTCTCTCTGTCTGACGCTCTTTCTCTCACTATCTCAAATAAATAAATAAAATTAAAAAAAAAAAAGATGAATGGAGAAAGGCTCTATAGTTCCAGTATGGGGAGCATGGAGAATAAAAAGAAGTCAGAGAGTCATGTATCTCAGCTCCTGCTTCAGCCCCAAACCCTGAGAGGGCATTATGCACAACTGTGGGCTTGGTCCTCTCTCTGAAGATGCATCCTGGGAAAAGTCACATCCTCTGAGAGAAGCATCTGTTCAACTTGGTGATGCCCATGGTGTTGTTAGAAATGATTGAGAAAGGGTCTAGGTAGGGCAAGAGCCAGCAACAGTGGCCCCCAATCTCTCTAGGCCCCCTTATGGTATGGAAGAGATCCAGGAGTCTTTCTGAGCTCTCACTGAGGGTGTAGAAGGTAGCTAAGCTGAGAGCCAGGGACCAGTCTAGTTCTGCCATGGAAAGGCGTGAGGTGTGACAGAAGCAGACACCAGTCTAAGCCAAAGGATGGACAGGGTCTGGATGAGGCACAGACTATTCTCAGCTGCCAAGAGAGCTGAGGTGGGTCCGAGTCAGCAGGGTCCTGGCCCTGACCCGGCCAGCATAAAATAGGACAGTTGTGCCACCAGCTGCTGGTATCAGCTATGGTGTAAGAAAGAGCCCAAAGCCCAGGCCCAGGAGACCCCAGAAAACCCCAGGTAAATGCTGGGCTACATCCCCTCAAGGCTGTTGAAGCTCCCCGCTATGCTTAGCTGCCATCTGGACTACAGGATGGTGGTGGAGATCTCCAAAATAAGCATTTCCTAAAAGTGGTTGAGTTTACCCAGAACCAAACCTGAAGTGGCAGATTTTAATTCCTCCCAGCCCACTGCAACCTCCCCCTTTACACAATTATCTAGAAGCTCAGGGGCTGGGATATAAGATAACACAAGTAATCAAAAAGAAAAAAAATCTAAATGGGATGTGTGGAAAAAGGTTCCCAGAGGAGGAATCCTTAAGAGGAGATTTGGAAGATGAGTTAGTACTTACTGATCATTGCAACACCAATTTACAGTATTCTGTGCTATTTAAAAGTGGAGTACCAGTATATTTATTGGTATAAAATGTTATTTCAGAAGTCATCCAGCCACTGTGCTCAGACTTTTTGGCTCTCTGCAGCCCCTCCCCATTTTTACCACTTCCCAGACCCTCTTCCCACAGCCCCTTCTGGGCCATCTTCATCACTCAGTTCCTACAACCTCCTGTCTTGCCCATATCATATTGCCAGCCCTTCCCATCCTCCCGCTTCCCAAAAAGGCTGAGTAGAGGAGCCCTGTGAAGCAGATGCTTCCCACTTAGACATGAGTCAGGCAACCACGAGACCCTCCCATACACCTCCCAGTGCAGAGGAGTGGTCCAGAAGCAGAAGTCCTGGGAGCCCCATTCCTGGAAGGCTCGGACAAGAGGCAGGGGACCAACTCCATCAGGGGCTGCCCCTCTGAGGACACTGGGTGGGAGAGCACTGAGATCAGAGGTGACAGAGTCAGCCTTTCTTTTGGTATCTAAAATATGGAAGAAGAAAATGAAATCAGTCTCTACATCTTAAAGCCAATATCAATGACTGTTGTTCCATTTATACTGAGAATACTTGCCAAACACAACTCTTCCCTGCACAGTCTGTCACTGCAGTAAAATTCTAAATCAAACTGAAGTACATTCTGTACATATTGAAATTAATAATAACTTTATATAGAATACTCTGTCTATAGGTGATGAAACAAAAGACCAAGACCATCAGTAAATGCTTTCTTTGAAACAAAAAATGTAGCTAGGTATTAAAAGATTGCAATCTCTACAAAAAGATAATTAACAAGTTTCAGTAAGATGTTCTCAAAGTTATCAAATAAGAGCTGGCCAGAGGATCCAGAGGAAAGTTAGAAGTTTGGAAGTTTAAAGTTTGAAAGTTTTTTTTGTTTGTTTGTTTTATTGAAGTATAATTAACATTGACTTATACAGATTCAGAAAGAGATTTTCCAGCACCTGGGATTACTGGCTCTTAATTCCAAGATAACAACTTTACATACTTAGTTTCTTAAGAACACACTTCTAAAAAATATCAATATTATTTCTGTCAACTTTTCATTATTAAATATTCACCTTTTCATACAGTTTTTAATTTGCTATTTTAAATATTTTTGACTTTCAAAGCTAACTATATATATATGTTTGTACATATATATGTATTTAATATTAATATTTATGTAAATGGAGGGCAAAGAGCAGTGGGAACAGGGGTGCAGGTCATGAAGCAGGCTGACTATGGGCAGCTCAGCACTGAGGGGTGCACTGGTGGGAAGGGATGAGACCACTAAGTCAGAATGAGTCTCCTTTTCACCAGCCTAAAATCTGCTGACCCTGAAGAAGTTCTCAGTATTTGTTGGCTCAAAGAGGCTTGGGGGAATGAGAAACAGGGACAGAGAAACAGACTTGCTCAGATCAAAGGATGCATCCCTGACAGAGCCAGAAATCTAGATCAGGATCTCTCACACATGTACACATACATACCCTTTCACACACATCATTTAGCTTTTGAAACAATAAGCCCATGTTTGCATGGAGTGGCAGGTGTACAACTGGCCCAAGTTCAAAGAGCCAACTGTGGATAATTAGGGAGGAAACTGTGCACACCCATCAGCAGGAGCCATTCCAGCATGGGTCCATCACCCCATACCTTCAGGAGGCTGAAGGAGGCGCTGGATTGTGAGGGGGGATGGGGGGGTTGGAGAGTCAAGAGAAGGAGACAAAAGGATGGTGAATCAGAAGCCAAGACCAGCAACTGAAAACAAAGTACCAGTACAGACATAATGGTGAGTGAAAGAAACCAGACACAGAAGAATACACACTGCAGGATTCCATGATTATCAGGATCTGGAAGAGACAAAATTAATCTTTGGTGATGGAAGTTAAAATGTGGTTACTTTTGCTTGGGATTATTTTCTGGGAGGAGGCACAAGGGAATCTTCAGATGAGATGAAAATGTTCTATGTCTTGACTGAGGTGGTGGTTACTCAAGATGTATTTTTTTTTTATCTGAGAGAGAATGGGAGACAGAGAGCATGAGAGGGGGAGGATCAGAGGGAGAAGCAGACTCCCCGCTGAGCAGGGAGTCCAATGCGGGACTCAATCCCGGGACTCCAGGATCATGACCTGAGCTGAAGGCAGTCGCTTAACCAACTGAGCCACCCAGGCGCCCCTCAAGATGTATTTTTATGTAAATATTCAACTAGCTGTATATCTATGATTTTGTACCTTACTGTATAAGTTATACTCAATTAAAAAAAAAAAAACCCAAAAGATAGAGTTGGGAGTCTGCATTTAGGAACGGGGTCTGAGAGTGAAAAAGTAAGTTAATTGGTGGTTTAAAACACTAGGAAAGCTTAGGTACCCCTAAAGGGAGAAGTGCAGATGAATCTGAAAATAGGATGATGGATTGGAAACTGGTAGAAGAATCCTAGTCTCACAGATTTCCTGCCAAATTCCAGCAAAAGATGGAAAATTTACTCTAGGGAGAGGAGGAAGATTTGAGGAAAACAGACAGCTGTGAACAGGCAATTTGAAAGGGAGTCCATGTACTGAAATGGGTGTCACCACCTCCACTTCTTTCCCCACTCAGCCCTCAGAATGCTGGCAGCCAGCCACATGCCTCTCCTGTCACCAACCATTACCAACACCACCAGACAAGAGAATAGAGATTCCCTTCCAGGGAAACTGAACAACAAAAGATAAAAAGCTACCAATACTAACAGGTAAGCATTTTACTACACAGTTTTAGGTCTCTGCCTAATCAACCTACAGTGAAGTCCCTACTCAACCAGGTCAGACTATATGCACAGAGCTTCTGAGGTCACTTTAGTGCCTCACTCTTAATGTGAACTAATAGCCAGGTGTCACCAGACATTTGAAGAAATCCTCTAAGTCATCTAATGAAGACAGAAGATAAAAACTACAAACTAAATAAAGAGACTTAGAGGAAACAGAGACAATGCAGGAGGGAGAGGAAAACTTAAAAAAAAAAAAAACCTACACTTTTTCTGGTGAGATAAAAAATATGATGTACCTATGTAAGAAAAAAATGGGATGCCATAAAATGGGACATCCAGAGAATATAAAGAACTCCTGTACATTAAAAATATGATGGCAGAAATAAGTAAAATTAATAGAAGAATTAGTCAATAAAGTTGAGAAAAATCTCCCTAGAAGCAAAACAGAGATAGGAAGAAATGAAAATAAAAGATTTAAGATAAGAAAATTTAGAGAAGTATGTCAGGAAGTCCAATATCTTCCCAACAGGGAGTTCCAGGAACAGATAATAAAGGAAACATTTGGAGAAATAATACAAGAAAATATTGAGAACCAGAGTCCCCAGATTAAAAGGGTTCACTGAATATACAGAACAATCAATAACAATAACAAAGACCTTCACCAAAGCACATTATCATGAAATTTCAGAAACCTGGAAATAAGAGTAAACAAAAAACCACAAAAAGGTCACACACAAAAAACCAGAAATTATAATGTAATTAAACTTAACAACAACGCTGGAGGTTAGAAGACAATGGGAAAATATCTTGAAAATTCAGATAGAAAATGACTTCCAACTTAGAATTTTATTCCCAAACTATCAGTCAAAAGTGAGAATAGAATACACGTATATAAATAAATGCAAGTTCTTAAATTATTTTTACCCCTCTTGTGAGTTATCAGAGTGCTTTCTAAGCCTTAAAGTACACATGGATCACCTCGGGAACTTCTTAAAATGTAGATTTTGATTCAGTAGATCTGGGGTGGGGCCTGAGATTCATCATTTCTAAAAGGTTCTCAGATGATGCAAAGCTGCTGGTCCATAGACCATCCTTTAGGAAATAAGGTACTTTAAGAAATAAGGTCCCACCAAAATGAGAGAATAAGCAAAGAAAGAGGAAGGAAGAAGATCCAACATAAAAGCAAATCAAAGGAAGGAAGATCCAGAAGCACGCTGAAGGGAAGTCCCAGGACATTACCTACAGGGCAACCAGTAAATTGGGACATCAAGGAAGTATCAAAAGGAGGAGGAGGTTAAAGAGGAGAAAATAAGTCGATGAATCATCTGACATACTGAGAGATTTACATTTCTGGTGGAGAATTTGAGGACAAATTAGTGACAGTAACATAGAAAACTAAGCAAATGAAAAAGTAAGGCAAGTATTAACTCCAAGGAAAACTAAAAGTTAAGAATGAAAGAAATGTAATCATATACAACATAGTCAAAATAATATAAACAATAAATATTAACCAAAAATTATAATAATATTGGGGAGTTGAGGGAGGGTAGTATGAAAGAACTAAACCCTCATCTTCCATAAGAGGAACTCAATAAAAATCAAGAAATAACAGTATAAGCATGTAGTTTAGCAATATGGAGGTAGATACCTAAAGGAACAATAAAAGAATTCAAAGCAGATGCTGCTGGGTGGATTGGAGTGGGGCAAGGAATTAATGTTTTTTTCATTATAAGCTTTGTAAAACTATTTGATTTTTTAAAAACTAAGTACATGGATAATTTTAATCAAAATAAAAATAAAGAAAATGATTTGGATGTTTTGTCATTAATAATAAACCACTTCTAATATAAATTACAACACGTTGCCACTCCTCAGGGGCAGAAAATATTTGGGGGTACATCAATAACAAGTTCCAGAGATGGTTCTGAAGCCCCCTGGCATCTAGGAGGACACTGGATAAGGTAATACTATGCTGTGCCTACTTTTCCAAAGGAAAAACTTTTCCCTCCTGGGTTGCCTATTTCAGTAAGCAGCAATGTCCATCCAGTTACCCAATGGATTAGTCAGGATTTTTTCAGTTGCAAGTACCAGAATCCAAATTCCAACTAGCTTAAGCAGAAAAACAATTCATGGTCCCATGAAGCCCATGAGAAACCCCGTTTCCAATCCTACCTTCAACATTCATCATTGTGCAACTTGGACAAGATACTTAAATCACCTATAAAATGGGGGTGATAATAGTATTGTTGTGAATATGAAATGAGTTAACATTTTAAAGTACCTTGAATAGTGCCTGATGTACAGCTAACGCTCAGTAGGTATTACCTATTATTATTACAAGCTATTATCCAGGAATCACCACAAATCTGGAGGACAAATAAAAATATTCATCCTGGATACATTGTAGTGTAACTGCAGAACACCAAAGATAAAGGAAAAAAGTATTGAAAGCTTTCAGGAAGAAGAGAAAACCTACAAAAAAATGGACAATTAGGTTGGAGTGGGCTTCTCAACAGCTATAATGAGAAGCCAGAAGAACATAAAATATCTTCAAAAGGCTGAGAGAAAAAAAACTGCCAAATTCGAATTTTAACACAGCCAAACTATTTTTTAGGATGGAGTGTTAAATGAAGGAGAACTTACCAGATCAACAACTGAAAAACTATTACCAACAGCTCTCACCAAACATGTCTAAAGAATCACTCCAGGAAGAAGGAAGTAGAACAAAGGATGACATGCAAGAAGTATCGATGGGAAAATAAGTTAGTAAGCATATGGTAAGCCAAAAAAATATTGACTATACAAATAATCATGATGATGACTAATAACGGGGAATAAATAAAAGGAAGTAAAACACAGAGTGATGACATGTGAAATAGAAGTTGTGACTAGAGCTGAAAAATTCTGAGGGCATGGTATTGTTCTGGAAGAGAGTGAAAAAATGGATCAACTTTAAACTCTGTGCATTTAAGTAAACAGGTTAAAATTTGGGGGTAGTTATAAAAAGAATAAAAGTAGAGCATATAAATCCCAAAATAATAGAGGGGGAGGGAAAGAATCAAAAAAATTCAGGAAGAAAAAAACTGAGAAAAAGCAGAGTAAATAAACACAAGATAAGATAGTAGTAATGAATCCACACATCTCAATAATCATAATAAATGTTAATGGACTAAATTCGTCAGATTAAAAACATAAATTTAGGGCGCCTGGGTGGCTTAGTCGTTAAGCGTCTGCCTTCGGCTCAGGTCATGATCCCAGGGTCCTGGGATCGAGGCCAGCATTGGGCTCTCTGCTAGGCAGGGAGCCTGCTTCTCCCTCTCCTATTCCCCCCGCTTGTGTTCCCTCTCTCGCTGTCTCTCTCCGTCAAATAAATAAATAAAATCTTAAAAAACAAACAAACAAAATATATATATAAATTCACTTTTCAATATGATTGAAGTTGATCACAATACAACATTTTTAAAAGGGAGATTGTCAGTCTATAGTTTCTAAAAAAACACCTATAGCTGTTTTCAAGGGTACACTAAAAAAATAAGGACACAAAAAAAGTTGAAAATAAATCTAGAAAAAGCTACACCAGGTAAACCCTGATTATAAGAAATCTGGTGTAGACATAGATAAAAGAGACTTTAATACAAAAATCATTAGGGATAAAGAGAATTGCTATGTAAAGATAAAAGGAATAATTCACCCCAAAGATATGACAGTTTGAAACTTGCATGTACCTAAGTAACATGCTTTTAAAATGTTCTAAGCAAAACTTGAAAAAATTACAAGACTGACAAATCCACAATCACATCTCTCTCACTAATAGATAAATAAAACATACAAAAATATTAATAAGAATATAGATTTGAATAACACAGTTAACAAGTTTGTCTACTGGACATAGATAGACCCCCTACAGCCACAACATTCAGAGAGAGAATACACTTTCTTCCCAAGCACAATGGAAAATTTATAAACATTGATCATGACCAAAGCTTTATGGTTAAGTCTCAAAAATCGAGGTAACATAACGATAACATCCTTTCACCAAGACACAAATAAACTAGAAATCAATTTGCCTTAAAACGTGCCTTAAAAAATTTATGATTTGAAAAATATGACTTAAAAAATCTATGCCTTAAAAACATGCCTTAAAAATCTATGATTTGAAAAATATGAAACACATCTCTACATGGACACATAGAATAAACGTAACCTTTAAAAAAAATGAACTTTGTTTTTTAGAACAGAAAAATTGTGGGCGCCTGGGTGGCTCAGTTGGTTGAGCGACTGCCTTCGGCTCAGGTCATGATCCTGGAGTCCCAGGATCGAGTCCCGCATCGGGCTCCCTGCTCGGCAGGGGGTCTGCTTCTCCCTCTGACCCTCCTCCCTCTCATGCTCTCTGTCTCTCATTCTCTCTCTCTCAAATAAAAAAAAACAAACAAACAAACAAAAAAACTTAAAAAGAAAAATTGTGAAGATAGTACAGGATGCTCATATATCTTGTGCCCAGTTTCCCTATTATCAACATCTTACATTACGGTGACACATTTGTTACAATTAACTGATACTGATACATTGTTATTAACAAAATCTTTACTTTATTCAGATTTCCTTGGTTTTTACCTAATGTCTTTTTCTGTTCCAAGATTCCACCTAGGATATGACATTACATTTAGTTGGTCATGTCTCCTTAGCCTCCCTCTGGGCTATAACCGCTTCTCTGAGTTTCCCTTGTTTTGATGACCCTGACGGTTTTGAGGGAGTACTGGTCAGGTATTTTGTAGAATGTCCCATGATTGAAATCTGTCTGATGTTTTTCTCATAATTAGGGTTATGGCTTTGGGGAGGAAGACCACAGAGGTAAGTACCATTTTCCTCACGTCACATCAAGGGTACATACTATCAACATGCCTTTCCATTATTGCTGTTGACCTTGATCACCTGGCTGAAGTAACACTTGTCAATTTTCCCTATTGTAATTTATTTTATTCCTCCTTTTCATACTGTACTCTTTAGTCACTAAGCATAGGCCATGCTTAAGGGGTGGGGAATTATGTTCCATTTCCTTCAGCAGGGAGTATCCACATAAATCCTTTGGAATTGGGCACCTGGGTGGCTCAGTCGGTTAAGCATCTGCCCTCAGCTCAGGTCATGATCCTGGGGTCCTGGGATTGAGTCCCACATCGAGTCTCACGTTGGGCTCCCTGCTCAGCGGGGAGTCTGCTTCTCCCTCTCCCTTTACCCCTTCCCCCTGCTCATGTTCTCTCTCTCTCTCATATAAATAAATAAAATCTTTTCCTTTGGAAATCTTCTGCACAGAAAACTGATTTGTCTCCTCTCTCCGATTTACTTATTTATTCAATCGTTTATATCAGTATGACTCCATGGATATTTGTTTTATGCTTTGGATTATAAATACTGGGTTATTTTGTTATTCAAATTTATGTGCATGTAATATGTTATATATTTAATATATTATATATGTATATATAAACCTGTGTGTATATAACATATATCAAGCCATGTGTATACCCATATCTATAATTATTTCTATATCTCTCTATCAGTATCTGTATCAAGCTAAATGTGAGTTCATTCTCATTGAGTCTCTAGTTCTTTTTTTTTAAAGATGTTATTTATTTGAGAGAGAGAGTGAGAGAGAGAGAACATGAGCGGAGGGGAGGGGCAGAAGGAGAGAGAGAAACAGACTTCCCATTGAGCAGGGAGCCAGACGTATGGCTTGATCTCAGGACCCTGGGATCATGACCTGAGCTGAAGGCAGATGCTTAACTGACTGAGCCACCTGGGTGCCCTAATTACTAGTTTATTGTTTAAAAAGGACTTATAGATGATGAGAGTGAAGCATATAGGCCTGTACTAGAACTAGAGACTTGATGGGGCACCTGGGTGGCCTACAGGTAGACTCCATATCTAAAGATGTCAATTCTTTTAAAAATAATCTACACATTTAAGGGCATTCCAAATGAAGCCCCAGAAGAGTTTGTAATAGAATTTGACAAGCTCTATCTAAAATTTATATAGAGGGTCCAAAAAACAATAACAGCCAAGAAAATTTTAAAGAGGAACATGAAAGAGAGTTGTCTTACTATAAATTAATTAAAGCAGCTAGGTCTTGGTGCAATAGACAATAGACAAATATTAACAGAATATGGAGCCCGGAAACAGCTCCACCCATATTGGACACTTGTTAGATGGGAAAAGTTAGATCAGAACAGAAAAGATGCACTAAATGGTGCTGGAAAAAACATAATTTAGGTCCTTTATTTTAAAAGCAAAGAGATTATTTACAGCAACAGGGTAAGGAAAAGTTTCTTAAACAAGAAATGCAAACCATAAAGGAAAGCAATTATACACTCAATTACATTAAAACATAAAATTTCTTTTTAATAAAAGACACTTTCCAAAGTTGAGAAAAGAAGCTACAGACTGGCTTTTTTTAGATCAAAAAAATATTAATATATACACAAGTCAGCCAGACAAAGACAAAGAACTGAATTGAAAAATGGGCAGAGTATATCAACAGGCATATCACAGAAGAACAAACCAGAATACCAAGAAACATACAAAATATGTTTAATCTCACTAGTATTCAGGGAAATGCAAATTAAATCCACAGATACTATTTCACACACATCACACTTGCAAAAATTCAAAAACCTTATAAGATTTTAAAATGGTGCAGTAAATTCAGCATTTTCCCTTTGGAAGTCATCCAAAAGCAACAGGATAAAATAATAACAGAAACACAAACTCCACCTTTGATGAGACTAAAAGACATTTATTTGAATCCCAACCTACAAAACGCCTGGAAAGACTGCCCAAAGCAATGATGATCCATCAGGAGGGAGCAGGTAGAAGGGCAGGGAGGTGGGCGGATGCTGAACTCAGAGCCAGGGGCAGACAGCACATACCGAGGTATAGAATATGCCCTGAATTGCAAAGCCAAAGTAAGGAGTGGGTGCGTGGGCTTGGGGAAAGAACTTTGTTGGAATCAATTTAGTTATAAGAAATGTAGGAGGTAGAGCTGATTGATAAGTCCTGGAAACAAGCTCTCTTGAACAAGAAGCTGAGTATTCCAAAAGCTGAGCAGACCAACAGCTGCCTCTCCTTTGGCTGAGTAATGGCATCCAAATATTGGGATGGCCAAGAACACAGGCTGATTGACAACTGGATGGGCCACCCTACTCATCTGGTTGTTCAGTCCTTCTTCTGTAAGTGGTAGGCCCCGCCATTAGCGCACAGATGCTCACCCTTTGAGCCCACTCCCATAAGTCCATCCACTTCCCAATCCATCCTATCCATCTTCTCCCCTAGACCACCCCGTTCCCAATCTTCCTTCTCCCCAGACTTTGTGTCTTGTTCTGCCCTTCACAAAGGCACCCAGCTGAAGTGCCCTGGCATGGGGCTGGGTCAGAATTAAAGAAGGAGCACATTTTGTATTTTATCCACCCAAAAGAGATGCTTCTGCAATTTGCTAGTGCAGAAAGGGAATTGCTTTGTACTTTGTGTGTCCACAGTGAGTGTTTTATGCAATCATTCACAAAGGTTCTGTGAGCCCATTTGATAGGGAACAGAATGAGAGGTTTTCGTCATATCCTATAAAGTCTTTGTCATTTTAATAAAAAAAAGCCAAATCCTAGACGAACCATGAGAGACGATGGACTCTGAAAAACAAACTGAGGGTTCTAGAGGGGAGGGGGGTGGGAGGATGGGTTGGCCTGATGGTGGGTATTGAGGAGGGCACGTTCCGCATGGAGCTCTGGGTGTTATGCACAAACAATGAATCATGGAACACTTCATCTAAAACTAATGATGTAATGTATGGGGATTAACATAAGAATTAAAAAAAAAAAAAGCCAAATCCTGATTAACCAGAAATAGAAAGTGTAGCAGTCTGGGTCCAATCAAGAGTAGTTCAATATAATATAAAAAATGGCTAGTTGTGGTAAAAGAGTAACTCTAAGATATAAAGAACCTTTGCATGGTCCCCTAGCATTGTTGGAGAAACCAGGTTCAGCCCACCGGATGGCAGAGCAGTTTGCTGGTTTGGCCACCCAGAGTGAGCCTGGACTTGCTCGGCAAGCAGTAGGCACAGCTCCAGAGTTTAGAAGGGGGAGCAGGTGACCAGGCAATCCCTGACTCTTGCTGTCCCCACTCCCCAGACTGACCCTCAGGCCTGTGTTTTAAGTCCATCCTGCTTGGGCATGAGAATAGCTCCTATGAATATTGTTTGGTTGACCAATATTCTACACAGGTAGCTCCTCTCAAATCAGCCATGGACGTAAGGGAGGGTTTTAGCCAGGATGCAGGTCCAGGGCCCTAAGAGCAGCTGCAGAGGTGGCCCAGGCCTGGGAGAACTGGGAAACGCCAGCCCAGGGATGTGTGTGGCTGTGCTCAGTGTAGACTGGGTTAAACCTCCAATCCTTGGATGGCCAGAGTATGGCCTTTAGGGTCTCTGGGGGCCTCCTTCTGCACCCACCCACCCCCCAGGGCTCAGTGTATCAGGGAGGTCCCAAGGTCTGCAGCTGTACTGTGGTTATACAGGAGACAAGCAGTCAAAATCTTTCCCCTCGGACGTCATATAGGAAAAAGGACAGTATAAGGAGAAGTGAAAATGTTTACTTAGTTTCCCTGGACACCAGCCTCAGTGGGGAGAGGAGAAGATTAGGAACAGATCCCAGAACCACCCCCCCCCCCCCACTCAGCTGGTAAGAAGAGGCTTCCAGGTTGGGCACAGGCTAGCCTTCCTGCCTGGAACTGGAAATACTTGGGAGCTGGTCCCCCCTGAGAATTCAAAGGGGCCATTGCTGTTTATCTCCCTTTTTTCTGAAATAATAAGAACAGTCGTCAGTTCTATTTATAATAATTCACTGACATCCATTTTCAACCTGCTTGCCCATCACTTGCTTCATTATACCCACTCGACAGCATCTAACCCTGGTGGAATCTGACTTTTGGACCACTTGCACCCACATGGCCAAATGTCCCACTTTAACTCCATGACCATGAGCCTCAAGGGGGTTCTTGTGCTGCCTACAGGCCTAGCCCATGTTCTAGCCCATTCTCTCTCCCACTCAAAATACTTGGTCATATTTCCTCCTCCATCTGGTTAACCTCCCAAACCTCCTCCAAGCTCTCAGCCAATGACCTCGATCACCATTTCACTGAGAAACAGAAATAATTTAGAAAAGAACTTCCCTAAGCTCCCCCCACCAACCATCTGTAGCCATGCTGTGTCCCCAGCCTTCCCTTCTGTAACTAGAGGTCAATCATCCATCTCCTAAGGCCAACCACCTACTTGTCCACTAGGTTCCATTCTCTCTCCCCTACTCAAGGACACTTGTCCAGAAAATTTCCATTCTCTCTCCTGCATCATCAATTTTTCTTCTTCTGTTGGATCATACCCACCAGTGACTAAACATGCAGTAATCCTTCATTGTCAAAACAAAAATTCTCTTGCTCCCCCCATAGCTCATCCCTTTAGCTACTTCCCCATTTCTTTGTTCTTCTTTATAGCTTAGCTCCTCAAAAGATTTATCTGTATTGTCATCAATCTGTCTTTCTTGAATCAGTCAGGTTTCTCTCCCACCGCTCTGCTGAACTGCTTGTTCCGGCCCCCAGTGAACCCGTGTTGCTGGTCCGACGATGGGTCCTCGGTCCTCACCCTACCGGGCCTCTCAGCTGTGCATGATGCTGTCAGTGATGCTCCCCCACTTCAAGTGCCTTCTTTTCCTGGCCTCCTGGACCCCACGCTGACCTGGTGTCTCTCCTGCCTTGCCAGCTGCTCCCCTTCAGTTACCATGGCTGTTTCTGGCCACCCTCCTGACATCTGCACGTTGGAGTCCCCATGACTCTGTTCTTAAATTTCTTTCCTTTTTTTCCCCTTTTTCCCTCTACATTCACTTGCTTAACAATCTCTTCCTTTTTTTCTTTTTTCCTTCAGAGAAATCTATTGAATGTAGTCTGACCCATATTCAGTGAGCACTTTGTACAAGCTTTCTGATTGCCCCGCTAGGAGACAGTGCCCTGGGTGGCTTCCGGATTTGGTCTTGTGTTTCTTTAAGTCCCTGCCATGGTGGTTTTCAAACTGGGTCATGAGGCTGAGCTCCTGATGATGCAGTGAACACTGATAGGGCATCAGGTGAACAGACGATCCAGACATTACGCAGCTCTTCTCCACCAAGTCCAGGCTTGAATCCCTCGCTCCTATAAAGCCAGGGGCATGGTGGCGAGGTCCCAGGGTAGTTATGTAGAGTGGCACCACCTTGACCAGGCAAGACGTGTCAGGGAGACAGAGTGATGCTGATGTGATCACAAAAGGTCTATCTATGCACCTCTTCTTCAGAATCAAAGGCTCTGAGGGCACCAAAGTCTCTTGGCTTTGGTGATTTCCAAATTTCTATTTCCAGACCACAGAGAGCACATCTACCTGCTAATGGACCATGTTCTCTGGGAAACACAAGAATTTCAGGCTGTTGCAGGCTGTGGGGGCAAGCCCCTGGCCACACTGTCCCTCAAAGAAAGGGGATGTCTGGCCCTGGGACTCCAAACTGCCTCTCATCCTGGATTCCCCCAGAGTCAGCCTGACCTCACAAGCAAGCCTTCTCTGGGAGTTCCACTCAGAAACTGCTTGTCTAGACCCAGGTCAGACCTAGATTCCAGAATCAGGGCTCCAGAAGCCAGGCATAGTCTGGGAATGGGACAAGGAGCCTCAGGATAGTGGTCCTGGTCACATGTAGGCCAGCGTATGGGACACTAGAAGACTTGAGAAGGCAGCCAGCCTGCAGTAGTTCTCACTCAGAGGAAGACACAGATCCAGAGAGGGGTCCACAAGGGCTTTACTGAGCATGAAAGTCTGTAGGTGCAACTGGGAGCCCCGGCAGCCTGGTGGGGGCAGGGCAGGGAGCCTGTGTAAAGGCTTTGGCCTCAGCTCTTGATCCTAGCAAGTAGTTCAAGAATGTTATGACTGAGGAAGGCCAGGTGGTGCCTTTGGTCTGTACTTGCAATTCCTTCCATCTATGGCCCTCCTATCCAGCACGGTCGCTGACTGGGCACACTAGGGTAAGTGGACATGTCTGCAGGAAGCTGGAGGAGAATAGTTGAGAGGGCTCTGGACACCCAGGCCCTTCCAGCCACCTAGAGGGCTGAGGGGCTCCATGTCTCCATTCAGGAATGTCAGAGAATAGTAGCCAGCGGCTGGGAAGCTCGGCCTTCAGTCCTCGGCTCCTGGTTCACCCTGCCAGTCCCTCCTGCCCGGGTTCTGGCTCCCTTCCAAGCCCATCTCTTGACAAAGATCCCTGCGCCCTGGGTTGTGGCAGTGAATCTTCACAGCTCAGCAAGGCACGGATTTGTGAGCTCGGAGCTCCACCCTCTGGGTGGTTCCCATGCCAAGGGCTTTTTCCTCACCTCTTGGAGGTCAGCCAGCACTGCCAAGAACCTCTGGTACAACTAATAAAAGAAAGAGAAAGTACATACGTGTGTACACAGGGGCATAAGAAGGTGGGACACCTTCTCCCAGGCCAGGAGGAGGGAGGGAAATGGGACACATCCATGGGGCGAAGACAAGGAGCAAGTCCTGTGAAACATCCCAGAAGACCAGGTCCTTCCCCTGGCCCTGGGGAGGGTTAGGACCGGAAGTTTGGTCACTCTGCCCAGCTTAAGCAGCCACCCCCACCCCAGGAGTGTGGCAGCAACAAGCCCAGGTCTGAGCCAGGCTGCCTGTTTGTACCTGGCAGTGTGGGGGAGCAGCGAGGACCGCATCATTTAGGACAAGCCCAGACACCACTCTCAGCAGCTCAGAGCACTCAGCACCCCGTGTGAGAGTAACGAGCATGTGCTGAGGACACGCAGGTCAGTCACAGTCGCAGCATGTCACATGCTGATTCGTCCCACCCTCACGGCGCCCAGCAAGCGGCCTCTGACAGCCCTAGGGAGGCCGGCCGGCGGCTCTCAGACCAAGAGGCTCCTTACCCTTTCATGTGTCAGATCCAACTGATCCCTCAGAAGAGGGGACATTAGTTCAGCTTGATGGTTCCTTTGGGATCCCCAAAATACACTGGGGATCAAAAAACCCTCAGATATTGTTAATAGAATAAAATTCTATGTAATAATAATAATGCCTAAAATTTCTTCATTATTTAGGATATACAAGTTAATTTAATCTAAATTGTTTCTTTAAAAGACAAGTTTGTAAAATTTACTGTGTAATTAAAAATCACTAAATTTATTTTTAGTGTTGGGAAGGGAAATTGGAAATTCTCCTTCGCAATATTTTACTTACCACCAGCACCAAACCCATCAGATTAATGATGGAAAAGATAGAAATAGATTAATAAATTCAGAAGCCATGATTCAAAACAAGAAAGAATCAGAATCATAATTTTGATTTTGTTTAAGAATCAGAAACCCTGAGACAACCCTAAATAAGAGGACAAGTCGGAGCCTTAGCAGTATGGGGCGCCCTCCTTGCCGCGGCTGAACCATCCAGCCAAGGGCTACAGTGCAGCCTCAAGGCCCTCACACAACCACCCCTTCCACCCCTTCCACCTCTTCCACCTCCTCCCCTAGCCCCACACTGCCACCTGGAGGCCACCATTACCAACTGCATGGCCAATGACGAGCAGGCCATCACAGCCGAGAGCTTGTAGAGAAGAATGCTCTCATAGATGAGATTACAACCAAGAATTACCAAATACATAAAGCAGGCAAAGTCTATGAAAGAGGGGCAACAAAGAACTTACCCCAAGGAAATAGTTCACAGAACATTCAGGAAAATGTTTAAAAATTCCTATGATAACACCATCTGAGGTAAAGGAGCGAAGCACATCAATGCAGTGAAAACAGGTAGTTTTGAAGATCCTGTTAGAGAACTTAAATTGAAAAATGTGATCGTCAAAAGTTAAGCAAAAATCCCCGACAGATGGATAAGGAGCAGACTGGATACAGAAAAAGAATGTATTCGTGAACTGGGAAGCATGCAAGGAAAATTCCCTAAGAACAAAGCACAAATGGAAAGACAGAATGTGTAAAAGGAAAGTTGAGGGATATAGAAACTCAATACAGAGACTGTGATATCTGTTTGAAAGGAATTTCAGAAAGAGAATGAAGAAGAGTAGTGTTTTGATAAAACTGGTAGACTATTTCTCAGAGCTTCAAAAAGATATGAGTCCAGAAATTGAAAGAGTTCACTGGTATTTTTTTTAAGGTCACACTTCAGAAAAATCTTAGGGAAATTTTTGCAACTTAAAGACAAAGAGGAAGCCATAGAAGTTAAAAGACAAATTACCTACAGTGGGATGAGAATTAGACCGACATCAGATTGTCCATCAGTGATATCGAATCAAGAAGGCATTAAAATCTGACTAAATGTAAGTTTAAGTCAAGAGTTTTATATTCATCCAGACTATTATTCATAAGTCAGGGCAAGAAAAGATAATTCCAGACATACAAGAAATCAGAAAGTTTACTACCCATAGACCCTCCTTTAAATACCTGTTCAGCTTTGAAATCAACAGAAATAAAAATAAACCCAAAAGGAAGAAAGGAGTTATAAGAAGCAATAATGAGCAAGTAAATCAGTAAAATATATTGTAAAGTTGAAATAAATATTTCTACTTTAAAGTTTCGTTTTTGTTTTAAGACTTATTTGTTTAGTTGAGAGAGAGAAGGGGAGAGAGAAAGTGCATGAGCAGGGGAAGGGGTAGAGGGAGAGAGGAAGCAGACTCCCCACTGAGTGCAGAGCCCAACTCAGGGCTCCCTCACAAAGCTCAGATCATGACCTGAGCCGAAACCAAGAGCCGGACACTTAACCAACTGAGCCATCCAGGTACCCCATCTATTTTGAAGTTTTTAAAACACTGGAAATAAAATTCAGGCAAGAGCCCCAAGGTAGTTTGTGGAAGGTCTGGGTGGTTGGGAAGCCAGATGTAGGGCAGAAACTAGAAAATGTGTTAGCATGCACAGGTTCTTGTCTTATTTGGGGAGAGAAAATGGAGACTGACTGGCTTTTTAAAAATAAAAGTTTAAAAGCTTTATGAGAACCCCAAACTGGAAATAACCCAAATTTCCATCAGCAGGTGAATGGATAAGCAATCTGTGGTATATCCACAAAATCCCAACTTAGCAATAAGAAGAAACCAACCACTGGTACACACAACAGCATGGATAAATCTCAAAAGCACTATGTTGAGTGGGAGAAACCAGACCCAAAAGGGTACACACTATATAATTCCATTTATGTAAAACTCAGGAAAGGACAAAGCTGGTCTATAATGACAATAAGCAGATCAGTGGGCACTGGGACCAAGGGTGGGAGACTGATTGGGATGGAACCCAAGAGAACATTTTGGGTGATTGAAATGTTCCATATCTTGATTGTGGTGATGGTTACATGTGTATGTAAACTTGCTAAGATTCGTTGAACTGTGCACTTAATCTTTTTTTTAAAGATTTATTTATTTGAGAGAGAGAGCACATGCACACAAGTGGGGGGGGGGGACAGAGGGGGAGAGAAAGGGAAGAGGGAAAGAATCTTAAGCAGACTCCCGCTGAGCATGGAGCCTGACACGGGGTTCGATCTCATGACCCTGAGATCATGACCCAAGCCGAAATCAAGAGTCAGTCACCCTACTGACTGAGCCACCCAGGTGCCCCAAACTGTACCCTTAATCTTAAACATTTACTGTATACTTAGAACGGGCACATTATGTTATTTATAAAATACACTTCAATAAAATTGACAAGGGAAACCATCAGCATTCTAGAAATAGAAAGTAGAACTTTCATACTAGCAGAGGGGGATAGTGGAAGAAAGAGAATTAAATCAGAAAGCAAGAAACAGGAGGCTTAGGTGGTACCTGCCTGAACCAGAGATCAAGGGGTACCTGGGCCTTATTGTAGAGCCCTCAGCCCAGGTCCAGAGGACTGAGTGGGGGTGGCTAGAACAGGGCATATGGCCTGCAGGAGACCGAGAAGACCCAGCTTAGACATCTGTACTGTTTAAACTCCCCAGGTGATTCGACTGTGTGGCTACATTACGGAGTAGAGCACTACTCTGAGAGGCACAGAAGTCTTGCAAACCACCAGCTAAGCAGCCAGAGCCTGTCTCCAAAGCAATTGCCCCACTCCCTTCTGCCACCTATTCACCCCCTCCCCACCCGATTGCCCCTCTGCCTTACTCATATTTTCCTCCCTCTATCTTTCTCTGACTTTTCCCCCAACCTTGCCTCCTTTTATCACTTACTTTTCCAAAGCTTGCCACCTAGCGTTAGCAACTAGACTTTTAGAAATTCTCATTAAATGGCCTTCTATTACATATATATTTCTTCAAAACCAAAGTCTGACTAAAGTAAAAAAAAAATTTTTAAGATTTATTTACTTATTTTAGAGAGAGAGTGCGCATGTGGGAGAGTGGGGGGGAGGGGCAGAGGGAGAGGGACAATCTCCAGCAGACTGCCCAATGAGTGCAGAGCCCAACGTAGGGCTTGATCCCACAACCCCAAGATCATGACCTAAGCCAAAACCAAGAGTCAGACGCTCAACCAACTGAGCCATCCAGGCGCCCCATAAGATAAAAGTTTTAAAATATATATGGGCTCCTACTTGCTTAATATTTCCTGTGCCTCACGTGGCCTAATAGAAAAAATTAATTCCCAACCCTGAACTCTGGTGACCAACCTCCCTGACTAGCAGGACAGCCCCAGTGTAGACCCCTCTCTCCTGCATGGGGAAGAGTCCTGGACTCCCTACCCTGTTCTGTGTTCCTGTGGATTTTCAACCACTATAGAGTGGGGACTGGGGGGGAAATGGAGGCATGCAGAGTAATGCAGGTAATCCTCCTTTCCTCCTCTCCAAGAATGACTCCATCTGAAGTGAGGGAGCTTTCATGTAAACTCTGAGCAAAAGAATGGAGTAGCAGTGAGGCAATTAGCTGCAGGGACTGAACTCTGGAGAGGGTGGGAGGGCACCTATGCCAACCCACCCCCTGCCAACACCGGAGGCCCCCTCCCGGTGCTGTGCCAGCCAATGAAAGAAGAAAACGCTTCTTTTTCTTCTGTCTCTCCTTTCCTTCCTTCTTCCTTCCTTTCTTCCTTTCCCTCCTTCCACCCCCACATCTGCCCTGCACCTCTTTCTTTTTTCTTCAGGAGACTCTTGTGAATGCCCAGAGATATATCTGAAGAAGCCAGGAGGCCTAGTATTTGAACCAGTGTCTGTTCTCACACACCTTGAGCTAAGATTGTGGGCCCAGGGCTGCCATGTGGTACAAGCCCACTGGGCAAGTTCATATCGTCACTTCATATGAATGGCACCTCCTGGAATTGTGTAGTATACAACGTGTGCAGCCATGCATGGCAGCCTTGCTGGCCACCCTTTTCTTCCTTTGCCTGATGAGGGGATCTGACAAGAAGGAATGACATCCTTGCTCCGGTGTTTCTGCCCAGCCTCAGAGTGAATCAAGCTCTGTTCCTGGGGCCAAATCCCTCCAACCTGGTCACCCTCGGGACCTTGAAACATGTTTCTGGCCATCTTGCGCCTGGGTTGGAAATGGGGCAGAAATGCAGTAGAAATAGCCTTAGATCCCTCCTCACCAAGGAGCAGGAGCCAAACTGGCCAGGTCATCCTTGACCCCCAACTCCTCCCTCTAGTTGGCTCCCAGATTCAATCCTGGTGATGGTTCCCCATTCCCTGGCTGAGCTCACCCCTGCACCTGCTGACCAGTTTCTTGGCTAGGGAGACCAGCCTCCCCTTTCTAGCTCTCCCACCCTTATCTCATTACATCTTCCCGAACCTAATCTGAGCCAAGGTGGCATTTCCTACACTTCTGTGTGAATCAAGGTACCTCCCAACTCTGTACAAGCCCATGTGCCTGCTTTAAACCTCCCTGGAGAGCAAACACCAGCCCCTGCACCCCGGGGTGGTGATCACAGAGTGAAACAGAGCTCTTGTTGTAGGCAGTTTTGCATATATGTGTGCATTTTTCTTGGGAGAGTGTCCATGGCTTTCATCAGCTTTTCAAAAAGGTCCACTTGGGTTAAGAACCACTGGAGGACAGCGGTGTACATCTTTACGTGGTTGGGGGTTAATGATCCGTCTCTTTAGAATGTAGGATCCCATTCATTTATTTGTCAAATATTTTTGGAGCATCTACTATCTGCTAGGCACGGCTCTAAACACTGAAGATATAGCAGCAAACAAAACAGACAGAAATCTCTACCCTCCAGGAGCCAGAGACAGACTGGGGCTATCTGAGGCATTAAAGACAGACTGACTGAAGATTCTAAGCAAAGATTCCTCCACGAAGATCTAAGAACTCTACAAAGTTCTAAATTATGAACTCTATGGGGGTCTTAATAAGTTACTGATGATGTCATCACAGCAGGGGTGATGACAGTGGCCATAGCGGGAGCTCAGGGGCCAGCCTGGGGCTACCCCAAAGGAAACCTCTCATTGCTGAGCCAAGACAGGGCTGGTGGTCTATGACGGGCAGCAATGGTGAGGAGAGAACCAAACTGGCCCCCCTCCCCATGCCAGCCCAAAGCACTGGGCCTTCTGAGGCCTGGCTCCTTCAGCCCTCCTGCTCATGTCCAGCTGGAGGCCTGGGGGTCCCAGGTCAGGCCAGGCTGGGGGCACAGGCTGGGATCTAACGACCTACCTCACAGCTGGGAGCCAGAATGAGGGTTTTCTTCCCAGAGTCAGGACGGGTGAGGCTTCCTCTAATAGGTGTCCCTGACTGAAAGAGCAATTGTGACTTTGGTCTAGAGAGGATGGAAGGGGAAGGCTGCAGCCCAAGAGAGCACTCTGGAGGAGAGGGCAGTAGAAGCAAGGGTTCAAGAGAGTATGGCATCCGGGCCACTGAAGGGCCCCAGGCAGCTCCACGCTGGGCGGGATGGAGGTAGGGAGAAGAAGCCTGCAGAATGCTTATGGCCTGAGGGCCCCCAGATCACACCTAGTCAGAGTGGATCTCCTCTCTACAGACGTAAAATCTGGCCATGCTAGAGATGCTCCTGCTATTCAGAGGATCCCATGTGGGTCAGGAGAGATGAAAGACAGGGGGAGAGAGGGGCAGATTGCCCAGATCATAGCATGTGTCTGTGAAAGGGGCAGGAACCCAGGCCTCTGAGTTCCCAGCCAGGCGCCCTCTACCACTGCCCATCCCTGGCCAACAGACAGGTGCTCGCCCACCCCACCCTCACTAGGAACACGCACACATTTGCAGGCACACACTTGCTGTGCTCCCCGATAAACAAACACACCCTCTAGACACACCCATTGAGCTTCCGGGAATGCCGAGCCTATTTGCAGGAGGTAGCAGCACATGAGGAGAGCGCGTGGCCCGAGTTTAAAGAGCAAAGCATCAGTAATTAACAGGGAGACATGAGCACACCCATCAGTGGGAGCCTCACCAGGATGGGGGGGTACCATCCCACAGCCTTCAGGAGGCTAAGCAGAGGATGGTGAGCAGTGAGGGGCACAGGGGAGGCCAGGGGCAAAGGAGAGTCAGCAGGCTGAAGGATGGAATTAGTAATCCAAACTGGCAGCCCAGGAGGCCCCCCTTTATTCATGATAGCACTGAGCACTGCATCCAGGAGCCTGGCCATTTGCAAAAGTGTAGATTAGATGGAGGAATCTGCTTTTGGCCTCAGCTTAAGGAGAGAAACCTGTGCCTCAGCTCTCACAGCTCCCAGTCTGGTGAGGGTCTGAAGACCTGGGCCCTCTAAGGTCCTTCTGGGTTTGGGGCAGGCCCTGGGGCTAGACTGTTGCCTGATCCCCTCTACACTCCAATGTAAAATGAGCACCGCTCACCTCTGCCCCCCTTCCCCAAGAGCCCCAGAGAGACATACTGCCCCATCATATCCCAGAAACACCTATGAGAAGGGCCCAGCCCCAAAGCCCAGCTGCCATTCTGCAGGAGCTTTCTGGGGCCTGGAGGACTTAAGCAGGTCCCTGTAACATGGGAAGCAGGAGCCCCTCAGCATCTACCACTCCTCCTCCCTCAAGCCCCGGTCTGGAGCCCACGGTGGCTACTCTCCCTCGCGGTCCTCCCCTCCAGCCTGGTCAGCTCCAGCCCTGTCCCCAGCCTGCCGCTGCTCCAGAGCCAGCCGTAGGGCGTGTCTCACGGTCTCCGCGTTGTTCAGAACATTGTATCGACTCAGAGCCACCAGCCGCTCAAACTCCTCAGGCTCATAGGTGAAGTTCATCATGCCATAGGGAGTGTCTGACCCGTTGACGACGAAGTCCCCGAAGGCCTTCTCCTCAGCTGTTTGTCGCTCCACACCTGTGGGTGGGAAGTGGAAAGAAGGCCCAGCTGGGGGCATTCCGAGGCTAGGAGCTGCCAGGCCAGAAGGCGCCCCCTCCGCCCCATTGCCCTAGGATATCTGGCTGGACCCACATTTCCTCTCTCTCGACCATCAGGATGAGCTGGGCCAGTGTGAACACTGAGGCCCCGGAAGCAGAGGGCAGCAGTGGCCAGCTCGGGCCCTCCGGGAGGCACGCTTCAGTACGCAGTCCCGGGAGTCCACTCTCGGCACAGCACCCCACCACCAGACCCCAGCCCAGGGCCTCCCCTCACCTGGGGCCAGGTGTGTGCGGAAGGTACGGTTGACAAGGGGGAAGTGTAGCACGATGGGTGAGCGGGCGTCCTCGGTCTTGGCGAACACGTAGCACTCGCGGGGCTCCTCCAAGTCCTCAGGGAGCACCTCAATCCTTGGGAAGGGGATGCCTCGGTCCAGGCAGTACTTCTCTGTCATCTGTAGGACCTGGGCGGGGAGGCCAGCTTCTGACCCTGCCTCCTACCACCTGTGCTCACACAGCCCCGCACCCCGCCGCCCCGCCCCCCCCACTAGCTGAGTGACTACAGGCAGGTGACATCGCCTTTCTGAGCCTGTTTCTTTACTTACAAAATAAAAACGGGAAAAATTCTAGTGGGGTGGTTGTGTAGATTAACAACAATCACCAGCGTTCTCATGGTCATTCCTCCCATAACCACCCCCTGCTTCCCTTCTCCTTCCTCCCTCTTAGGGGCTGATTTCAATGTCACCAGGTGGAGACAGCATGATTACAGAAGGTCAAATGGGAAGAGGCTTTATCCGTCATCTAATCTGAGGCTCTCCTTAGACCCAGGAGGATAAGGAGGAGGAGGAAGCCAGCAGCTCGACCAGAACCCTCATCCAGATGGTGGAACCTGTCCACTACCCCGCAGGGCTTGAGGGAGCTGCCACTGGAGATGCCCCAGGGGGAGCTGATGGTTCTGTTGTTACCCCAGTACCTAAGGGACAGCAGACCCAGACACAGGTGCAGACAGGAGCCAAGAAGGCTTTCAGAAACAGGCAGGGGCCAGAACAGGAGACTTCTCTTCACCAGGATGGAAGACTCCTGAGGATTATCTTTGGCCTCTTCTCCCGACTCCTGCTCCAACCCATAGCCTCAGCAATCCCCCTCCTCCAGCTGGGGAGACCAGTGCCACTAAAAGTCTTCATGAGGTACCCTCCTGCACATTAGAACGCAGGTCCTGCATGAAGGGCAATCTCCAAATGCCCAGCCAGGCTGCCTCAACAACCTCAATTCCTCCCCACCACACACCTTACCTCAAAAGGGGCCTCCAGGGAGTAGTCAAAGGACAAAATGAGGTCCACCGCTCTCTGGGGCAGCAGGTTCAGTGGGAATGGAGAGTTGATGGCAAAGCCCCCATCTACCAGGCACAGGCAGTCCCGCGTGGGAGTGAGCTGGTTGGGGAAGGCATCAGGGTGCGTAGCTGCAACAGGGACAGATGCTTGCTCTTCTCTTTGCATTGGGAACGCCCCTCTCTGTAGAGATCTCTCCTCCCCTGCTTCTGATGGCAACAGAGTCTCCACCCCAGCCCCTGGCCCTGCCTCCTAGCAGACATCCCAGTCCTTTGCCCTCAGCGCCCCCAGGGCAGCAGGAGTCCACAATCCAGCCCCCAGGGGAAAAGGCAGCGCAGGCCCCAGTGAGCCAGAGGTGCAGGCAGCAGGGGATCCCCACCCAGAGCAGCACCCACCTTTCCAGGCCATGAACTCCTGGCCAGCTACGTAGTCTTTGTGTAGGCAGAGGCCCCTGGTGAAATTAAAGTTCTCCGCGGAGGTAAAGCGGGAGGTGAATATGTCCAGCACAGCCTGGGAGAAGGGGCCCTGGGGGGTGAAGAGCCTGGTCTGCAGACGTGTGGGGCCATGCAGCTGGAGCTTCTGGCTGTCATCTAGATTGGGGTGGGAGGGTGAAAAGTAGAAGTGGGGCCCTCCTTTGTCCAGTGGCCCTTATGGCTCAGGGGAACCCCTTTATCTCCTCCCCACATTCGTCCCTCCTTTCCCCCCAGCTCCCAAGCCTCAGACTGCTGCTTCCCAGAACCTCTTTTAAATGACATTTTGTTTCAGGTTGCCTATATTTTGAAAGTTGCCTATGGCTTTGTATTTATTAAGTGCTCATTTATTTCCCCCTTTTGAAAATAAAGTTGTATATACAAAATTTCGTCCAGTAAACACCCACTGAGGAGTACTGCGTGCTGGGCACTGTGCCAGGCACAAGGGATGTGAAGGTGAATAGGGCCTGGCCCTGGGAGAGTCACATAAAGAGATCATAAATCATAACAATGCCTCGAGGTAAGGACAGTGATGGAGGGTTTGCACAGCGCTGCGGGACTTTGGTGGTAAGACCCTCTATCAGCCTGGAGGGATGGAGTAGAACAGAGAAGCCCCGTGACAAAATGATGTCTGACCTGAATCTTAGGAAATGAGCAGATGTTATCCAGGGAAGAAAAGTGGAAAAGGTATTCTGTGCATCAGGGAGCTCATGGGCCACTTATTAAAGAGCAGCCCCGAGGGGTATGGACAGACAGCCACCAGATGCACAGTGGTCCTGGGCTGAGTCGACATACTTGAACCCGAGCAGAGACTTCAAAGCTGTGGCCTTATCACAGAGCACTCACAACTCCCACTGGCTTTTTTTTTCAATATATTTTTTTAAAGATTGTTTTTATTTATTTGACAGAGAGAGAGCGAGAGAGGGAACACAAGCAGGGGGAGTGGGAGAGGGAGAAGCAGGCTTCCCGCGGACCAGGACCCTGGGATCATGACCCAAGCCTAAGGCAGACGCTTAACGACTGGGCACCCAGGCGCCCCTCCCACTGGCTGTTCTGACACGGCCTCCCCCGGCCCCCCAGGCACACTGTGTCCACAGGCCTCTGGAGACCCTAAGCTAGAAGTCATTTCCTCAGGACTTCCCTGAACCCAGCGGGACAGCCAAGGTCTGCACCATCCCTTCCCTCGTCCTTCATGCCTCAGCCAGGGCCCTGAAGAGAGGGCTGTGGGGAGGTCAGGGTGTCTACCCTCACCTGTGATGTTTACTTTCCCTCTGTGCCCGTCCAAGAAGCTGAGGCCCGAGCCCGCAGTCTTCAGGAAGATCTCCTCCACGCTGGCTGCAAAGGCACTGCCCCACATACCTACGGGGAAAGGCAAGGCCCTGGGCCCTCACAACTGCCCCCATCTCAGGGCCCGGCCCCACCCCTGCCGCATCCCCAGCCCTCCAGCCCAGACTCACCCTGCAGGTAGCAGATCCGGGGCTCGGGCCAGGGCTGCAGCAGATGCCCCATGAAGAACTCAGAGCCAAAGAGCTCAGTGGGGACGTAAGCCCCATACTTGGGGAAGCCGACCTCGTGGGGGGTGAACTCGCACCACTCTGGGGGCCCAGAGTGAAGGGAATGTTACCCAGGGCCTTTCACCAGGACCCCAGGGTTTCCCCTCACACTCGAGTGCCTGAGCAGGAATCAGACTTGCCACGAGCAGGAGGCAGCAAGCCCACTGTGCGCCAAGGCTCCCGTCTGTTCGCTGCCAGCACTGGCCTCTCACACCCTCCTACCGACCACCGCCTCCACCTGCTTCCCGGGTCCCCACAGCCAGGCACCTGCGAAGTCTTCCCCGCTGATGTGGGTGAGGACATTGATGCTGGCGTAGATAGGGTAAGGGTTCTGGCCCTGGCTGACGGCCTCCTGCTGGTCAGACAGCCTGGCGGGGTTTTCCTGGCAGGCAGGAAGGGAGGCACTTGGCTTTTGGGGACCTCCCTTCGCCCACCCCCAGGGCGTGAGGCCCGATACCCTTCAGGGGACGGCTTGCCCACCAGAGACTGGGGCTGCCAAGGCCGGTGCTCTAGAAATAGCTCTCTAAGGGCCAGGCTTTCGGCTGCAGCCCAGGTAAGGCCACGGTGAGTTTTGTGCAATTCCAGGGGCATTGGGAACACTCTCCCCACTTCTTTCCTGTTTAAGAAAACATATTAGAGCCCAAGGGAGTCAGTGACCTTTTTTAAAGGAAAAACTGAAAAAAAAAAAAAAAATCCAGTTTACGTTCTTCAAAAAATAAATCATTCAAAAATATGGATTCTTTTCTTAGACATGAGAAATCACTTGTGATTTACATCCACACCCTGGTGGGCCAGGCCCCCAGGCCTGAGACCCTCACTCAGCTCTGACTCCTCTCATCTCCCAGCTTGTGCAGGGCCTGCAGCCCTAGGAGCAGGGGGCAGCTTGGCCGGTTGGTAGGAGACGCGTTCGGCCGAGGCTGCAAGTTGGAACCCTTGGAACACTTTCAAAACACACGAGTGTTAGAGCTCGAACCCAGACCAATCCCAATCAGTATCTCCAGAAGTGGGGCCCAGGCCTGGGTGTTTCTGAAAGGCAGTGCAGGTGATTCTTTTTTTTTTTTTTTAACGATTTTATTTATTTATTTGACAGAGACACAGCGAGAGAGGGAACACAAGCAGGGGAGTGGGAGAGGGAGAAGCAGGCCTCCCTCTGAGCAGGGAGTCCGATGAGGGGCTTGATCCCAAGACCCCGGGATCATGACCTGAGCCGAAGGCAGCCGTTTAACGACTGAGCCACCCAGGCTCCCTGGTGCAGGTGATTCTAATATGCAGACCGACCCGAGAACTGCAGACCCGCCTCTCCCTTCAGGGGTTAGGGCCCAGGAAAGAGGGAGCGAGGTCAGCCCACTCTTGTCCTCAGAGAGCTCAGACCTAAGGGATAGCTTTGCAAATATTCCATCTTAGCCTAGCCAGGAAGGCAGCATGTGCTGGTGAGTCAAGGGTGGAAAGGAGCCAGGTTTGTTTATTATGTGTTCTTCTCTTACCTCCTGGTAGAGGAAATACTCAATGAGGAGACCCCAGAGGTCGATGAGGGAAACACTGCGGCCACTGCCTTCCAGGCTCCCCAGTTCCTGGGCGTAGTACTGTAGGCGCTCCAGGGACATGGCCCCCATCTTACTGCTGCAGACCCGAGCCTGGGCATGTTCAATGGGGCCCTGCAAGGCCACCTGGGACCAGGCTGGGTCTCGGTAGAGGGTGGAGATGCACCTAGGCATAGAGAGCACTGGGGCAGTGGCGCAAGGAGCACAGCAAGGGGAGAGAGGGATGCGAGTGTCTGCACGTGCCCCACCTCTCCATCCCTTGTACCCACTGCCCTGCCCCACCCACTCAAGGAGGGCTGGGAACGCGGTGCCTTCCTGCCCCTCCGAACCCCCTTGGAGGCAGGATCCCCAGCACCCTCTCAGGGAATCCACCAGACCACCGGTCACACTCCTGCCCCTTGAGGGCTCTCCTTTACTCTGCCCCCTGCCCGCACCTCACGTACCAGGTAGACCCAGAGACCCCACTCAGGTAGGTCACGGTGTCCAGGAGGCCGAGTTCCTGCAGCCCTGCCAGGCTGCCGTACAGGGAAGACATTGCTCGGGTCCCACCTCCCGAACCCAGCACAGCCACCACAGGCACCTGAGCGCAACGATATCACAACAACACTGACCACCACTGTCATTTAGGTACTATTGCTTACAGTGTCAGACCCTGGTCTAAGAGCCTTATACGTCTATCTCATTGAATCCTCACAGCAACCCATGGGATCCCCATTTTACAGAGTAGGAAACTGAGGCACAGGAAGGTTGGATAACGTGCCCACAGTCTTACAGGTGGTAAGTGACGGGCTGTGAAACCAAAGCGGTATGACTTTGGAGATGGCTCTTAATCATTGCACCAGGAAAGAGAGTAACTGGAAGGTAGACTGGATTTCACCCAAATCCGTTAGAGCAGGGTTTCTCAGTCTTGGCAGTAATGATCATTTGGGACTGGGCAATTCTTTGTCACGAGGGGCTGTCCTGTATGTTGTAGGATGCTTAGCAGCATTCCCGGCCTTTACCCACTAGATTCTAGTAGCATCCCTCTCCCCTGCCCTAGTGGTGGCCATAAAGCATGTCTCTAGACAGTGACAAGCGTCCAGTCAAGAAGCACTGGGCTAAAGTGGCAAAGACCGCCAAGCAGCCTGGACCTGCCCCAGACATGAGAGGCACCCAGATGTCTCTTCAGGATCAGAGGTGCCTGGTGGGATCCGACTAGAAGCTTTTTGGCTGCTCAGCTTTTCCATGAGGCTTTGGCTCATTCTGCCCCCGGACTTTTGGTTCCCTTCCCTGCCCTCCTTTCTTCTGTCTTGAAAGAAATGCTCCCTAGCCAGCACTCAGCAAGGGCAC
Source organism: Mirounga angustirostris (assembly GCF_029215605.1). Taxonomy (NCBI): domain Eukaryota; kingdom Metazoa; phylum Chordata; class Mammalia; order Carnivora; family Phocidae; genus Mirounga; species Mirounga angustirostris. The sequence goes on along the minus strand of NW_026991717.1, from coordinate 61,302,560 downwards.
TGTCCCTCCGGAGGGCTGGAGGACACAGAGCTCCCCAAAAGCCAGGTCTGTGCCTTCTCTGTCCTCACCCTACAGAGTGGAGAGCTGGCACAGGGCAGGCAAGACCAAAGAACGGTCTGGGCTTGCTCACCTTGTCAGTGCCGGGAACTGGCTCCAACTCCCGAGCACACTTGCAGCGAGGAGGAAGCCACCAACTTGTTCCTGATTTACCATAGCTCTCTCCCTTGGTACCGCCTTCCCGCCTGCCTCCCGGCCACAGGCTCCCATGGACCCTCCACTTCCAAACCCCTTTGTCCACGGTTATGGACCGAATTGTGCCCCGCCCCTGCAAATGCCTATGTCGAAGCCCCAGTGTGACTACATTTGTAGAAAGGGCCTATAAGGCCATTATATAGGTTATGTAAGGTCACAACAGTGGGACTTTTATCTAATGGTACTGGAGTCCTTGTAAGAAGAGGAAGAGAGAAATTGCCCTTTACCCTCTGTACCTGCTCAGAGGAAGGGCTATGTGAGGACACAGCAAGAAGGTGGCTGTCTGCACATCAGGAAGAGAAGCCTCACCAGAAACCAACCCTGATGGCATCTTAATCTTGAACTTTCAGCCTCCAGGGGAGAAAATAAATGTTTGTTGTCTAAGCCGCCCAGTCTGTGGTGTTCTGTTACGGCAGCCCGAGGGGACTAATACACCTCGCTTGGCCAGGGCTGCTCGTCCCTCATTACACACAGGGTCCTGATTCTCCTAATTTTGCCTACGGCTCAGGCTACCAAGCCTGCCCCTTCCTCCTCTGTTCCCTGCCCTTCCTCAAGGCTTCCTGTCGCCTCTTGGCCACACGGTCCTCTCAAGGGGAGAGGGTGGATGTGACCCTGGTGACCCTGGGGGCCACCTCCTCCATTTCATACCTGGCTACTGTCAGGAGCCTGGCTCAATCCCAGCACCCGCTGTAGGGCCTTGGACACGATCTGCTTCCTCTTGTCCAGAAACTCCTGTTCCCCGTCACACAGGCCAAAGCCAAGGCGCAGGTCAAGGTCTCCAGAGCTGCCTCAGATGGGGGTGGGGGTGGGGTACTGGGCAACCGTTCACTGGTGGAGAGCCTCGGACCCAGCCCATTTTTCACAGTAGCAGACCCACATCCCGTGGAACCCCTTAGAAAGACCTCACCGGAACCAGACATGCCCTCTACCACCCAGGCTGAGTCGAGGCAGCAGAAGAACCCCTACCTTCCAGCCTAGCCCAAGAGCCTTCCTCCTGAAGTCAGCCTTCCTCACCTCATTTCTGCCTTCATACTCAGAACCACCTCCTGGTCCTGAAAGAGACAAGAGCCCCATCCCTGAGTGTCCTGAGTGGGATTCTCCCACCTGCAGCCCCTGTTGCTCTGGTGGCTCTGGCCCCGATGTGAGCATCATGACTGAAGTCCAGGCTGGCCTGATCTTGACCCCCTTCCTCTCAGGCCCCTTGACCTTCCTCGCAGGCCCCTCCCCAGCCCCCTTTTGAGAGCAGGCAGGGGTCCCTCAGGCACCCAGAGAGAGCCTTACCTCCCCCAGGTCCACAAAATGCCTTTCCTCCTGGCCTAAGGCCAAAGAAGAGAGCAGGATGCCCCCGTCACCCAGCTTGCTGGTCTGGGTCTCTAGCTCAGCACCTGGGTCACCCTGCAGAGAAGAAAACACCCTTCATGACCCTTCATGGTGAAGGAAAACGTGCCTCCATGGTGGCCCTGGGACGCCCCTCTCGGCTGGACTGATTCTCTCATCCATGCCTTCCCAGACTATGGGCTCACTCACCTGCAGGACTGTGAGCTTCTCCCCCAGGTCCACATCCAGCCTGGAGCTGATCACTGGATTCACGTGAAAGGTGAAGGTGGCTGGCAGGCCTCCCTCTTTGGGGGGTTGCAGGGGCAAGAACTGTGGCTTCTCGTAGGCCCCAGGCACTGTCAGCTGAATCTGCCTAGAGCCTGGGAAAGAGGGCCCAGGTGAGGACCTAGGTGAGGGGGTGAGAATGGGGGGGATGGGTGGCACATGATGGTAGCACCCTGAACAGCAACTCCCCTTTCTTTCCCCTTAGAAATGCCAACTCATCGCTCCGCTCACTCTCTGGCTCTGTGCCCCATAGCAAAGACACCATGAAGGACCTTGGGGTCCTTTAACCTGCCCTGGTCAGAACTGGGACCCTGGGGGGGAGTGGGAACCACACAGTGCCTAGGGAAGGGGGAAGGGCAGGGAGGGAGAGGGCTCCTTGCCCAGACTTTATGGGGCTGATGATTTTGAGATTATTATATTAAGTATATAAAATATAATTCTATAATAATTATAATGTTATAATTATCACACATTATTATATTAATTAGCAGTCTTCAACTGATAGTTGCCCCATCTCTTGCCTCCGCTCAAGCTCTGGGTTCACCACTTTGGGGAAGGTTTGTAGCCAGGGAGAAAACAAATAGGCAGCAAGTTGTCCTGTCCTTTATTTCCAAAGTGTACGACCTTGCAAGAAGAGAGGGTGTGCAGAGGAGGTGAGAGGAAGAAGTGGGTGGGTAGAGACTTGGAGAAGCAGGGAGAACCAGCCCAGGCTGGAAGGAGGCGAAGAGGGAGGCCTGTGGGCTCACCCTGTTCCAAGTAGCTTTCTGGGGAGGAGGCAAAACCCCCAAGAGAAATGTGCATGACACTCAGACAGAGGGGACTCCAGACCTTAAACATGACTTGGGAGCAACAGATACCCAGAGAGTCCAGGATGACAGATGCTTCGGGAACAGAGGTCCACATGGAATCTCTCCCCCAACACACCCTCTTTGGCACTAAATGAGACCTGGAGACGTGACATGACCCCAGATGGGTAGGGATTAGAGAAAATAAGGAAACAGTGGTTTATGGCTGGAGATTGCTATGTGCTATTCCGAGGCAGAGACAATAGGATCTGTGATGGAGAGAGCAGACAGGCCCCCAAGTGCCACCGACCTGGGTCTGGTCCTGGCTCTCCCACTTTCAGGCTGTGGGACCTCAAGTGAGTTTCTTGTTTGAGCCACGGTTTCGTAAGTTAAGAGGATAATAGTTGTACTTTACGGGGTTGTTATGAGAATTAAAGATAAAAGATGTGAAATGCTGAGCACAGTGCCTGGCTCACAGTGAGTGCCAGAACGTTCCATGGACTCATCCTGTGGGCTCAGACTCTCAGCGTCAGAGGGGACCTGAGCTGTCCCACAGCTTCTGCTCTGCTCCAGCATCTGGAACCCCCATCCCCATCCTGAGTGGCTGCCCCCTATGGCACACTTCATCAGTGGCCCTAGTCCTTCGCTCCTGGAATTCCCATACTTTGCCGTGTGACTTCAGTTCCACCCGCTGAGAGGCCAGCTGGATTGCCGGCCCTCCAACTTTAGGGTCAGCCTTGGGATGTGTCTTGGCTAGCAAAATGTCAGTTAGTGGCTGTGATGTGACCAAAGGCTTGAAAACCACCTGCTCATTTTGGCTCGCTCTTCAGACCACGACTGGCCCGCGGGCCACAGAGGTGGATGAGGGACCTATGGCACAAAGCCAGGTCCCTCCTGCCAAGCCCAGCCTAGATCAGCCAAGCATCAGCTGACCATCCGACACGTGAACTAAATAAATGCTCCCTGTTGTCTGCCCCTGAGACTCAGGGTTGCTTTTTGCAGAGCAGTGGTTGGACTGATAAAACTCTATGCTTGAACACTTCCAGGGACAGGAAATGCACTACCTTCAGAGGCAATCCATTCCATCCTTGGTCCGCTTTGAGTGGTGAAACATTTAAGAACTGCCTGCCTTGGACCCACCTTCTAGAAATCAGCAGCCCCCAACCCCCAGGAGAGAAGGCAAGACCCAAGGCCATGGGCCAGACTCACCATACTCTCGATGTGGGGCTGTGCCATCTTCCCCGAGGGTGCCCTGGATTCTCAGACAGGGGTGAGCCTGAGGAAAGCAGAGGCCGCTGGGAGCCAACAGTTCACGGGGCCCTCCCTGCACAGGGCCCAGACCAGGGCAGAAGGAGGGGTATCTGGGGTGGGGCCCACATAGCAACTTTGCCAGGGCCTGTGCCTTGTGGGTAGGAGTCTTCTTTAGCAGCACCCCTCCCAGGACTCAGAAGAAGTGGCCCTGGTGGGAAAGGGGAAGGAGGAGAGGGTCTCTGATAGCCATGTCTTCAGCAGTCCCAGCAGCTAGGGGCCCCAGTGCACAGGGGAGGAAGGAGGGCTTCTGAGCTGGCCACTCTGACTTGAAGAAGCTTCTTGCCCTGACCCCTGGAGATGGCTCCCTAGCACATTTCCCCTCTCAGGAGGGTTCGAGTGTCCTTCAGAGGCAAGGGGGCATGGTAGGCTCAATCATGGACTCCCAGTCCTGGACAGCCCCAAGCTTGCCTTCCCTACTCACCACCAGGACCCCATTGGTGATGACTTCAGATGCGGGCACCTGGCTGCAAAAGATGATGGGCTCATGGGACATCTGGCTCCCTTCGAGAGAGCTGTTACTCTAATAATGTGACTAAAGCAGCTGGAAGAGCCTGGGGAGCATGGCCAGGTTTGGGTAGGAGTGGGCCTGTCGCCAACACTCAAATGGGTGTCTGGACTAGGACCTTCCCTCTCAGGCCAGGTCAGGGCAGAACCTGGTGACTGACAGCCGGAGCTGTCCATGATTCTTGGCGTAAATGAGAGGGCATGGGCACCACCTGGACTCACCTCTTCTCGAGAACAAATTCCACCTGCAGCTCCTGTAAGTCCTACATGAATGAAGCAAGGAAGAGTTCATTTTCAAAGAGCTCGGAAAGCATCAGAGACCATCCCTGCCCCCTACCCTGCTCAGCTCCAGGGACTAGAAGAGGTGACTGTTGTCGTGGCTTCTCGTGGGCACAAGAGGGGGAGCATCTTCATGAGGAGCTTCATGCATTCAAGACTGTCTGCCAGGCCCTGTTCCTGACACTGAGAGTTTGGTGGTCGCCAAGCCAGACAAAGTGCTCTGCCCTCAAGGAGCTCACATTTTGGCTCCACTCAGGGAAGACATATTTGAGGGGAAACCTTTGTAGGGTCAGTGGTGTAGGATAGAGGAGGGTCTGTCTTGGAGGCCTGGCCTGTGCTGACCTCAGTGCCCTGTGCCAGACTTCCTCTCCTTGAGTTCAGTTCATTGCTGGCACAGGTGGGGTGGCTCACCTGGTGGTTGAGTAGGAAGGTGTGTCTGTAGGGTTGGCCAGGCTTGAGGCTCCTCAGGTCAAACAGTAGCAGGGAGAGCTGGTCACTGTCCAAGATATCCTTATCATAGAGGGTGAGCTCCAGAACATTCTGGGAATGGCAGGTGAGAGATGGGAGCCTGAGGCAGGGCAGGAGGGCAGACAGCCCTCTCCCTCCACTGCCCGGGCCCTTTGCTGGCCCTCACTTTCACAGCACCGTGGACCTGGTAGTGGAAGGTCTCGTTCCACTTGGGGTCACTGCAGTTGGCCACCATCCTTGTCCGGGTGGGGCTGGAGGACGCAGTGGGCAGGCACAGCTGCACGTAGCAATCGGCTTTGGACACTGCAGGTGGGATGGGGGAGGGGTTTTCATCGTCTAGCTCTTATTGTTGGAAAGGTTCCCCGGAGAAGGCTGGGGCAGGAGGGGAAGGAGCTGAGGGAGGGACAAGGAGATGTGGGGAGAGCCAATGTCCTTAACTCCATCTGGACTGGTTACACCTCCCTTTCAACTGAAGCCTGTAGTGGCCAGTTGAAAAGACCACATGGCCGCACAGACCGTTGAGTAATCCCCTGAAAGGACCTGATTCGGGCAATGACGTCCCCTTCCATGGTGACCATTGGTGTGGAAAGTGGCTGGAGAACAGATGCTGATTTCTGGCAACAGCGGGCCTCAGCTCAGTCAGGATGGTACTGCCCCACTTGCTAGACTCAAGGAGGAGTCCGAGGTCTGCACAGGCCCCCCCTCCAGCCCCTGCCTGCCTGCCCCGGAGCTCCCTCACTGGGGAGGACTCCCTCCACAGTCAGCACTACCCCTCTGCTCCACACCAAACACACACACACACACACACACACACAACTTCAAGCCAGTTCCTGCTGAACTCTGGGGAGGCTCCAGGGAAAGGAAGGGGAGAAAGGGTGGAAATGGGGGTCACTCACGCAGATCTGTGCCCTGGATATTTCTGGCCCTCAGCACCTTCACCTGGAGGTCATAGTATGGGTGGGTTTCCTGCTGAAACAATAGGACTCTGGAACTCAGTTCTGGGAAGCTGGGTGGGGGGCCTGATCTGCCCCCTGTGGTGGTGCCCAGCTCAGGCTTCCCTCGTCCCCTCACAGAGCAGCAGCCTGGCCCAGGGTCACTGAAGTTGCTGTGCCTGGGACCTGAGAGGCCTTGGGGCACTGGGACACTCGGAGTTCAGCATGTCGGTGATGAGCCTGGACTTTGGAGTCAAGTCATGCTGGGTTCAAATCTAAGCTCCACCATGGACTAGCTGAATGGCCTTGGGCAAATTACTTGATTTCCTCATGCCTCATTTTCCCCACCTATAAACAGGGGTTTACAATCCCATAGGGTTGTGGTGATTTTTAAATGAGAAGTTCTATAAAGTGGCTGGTATTAGTGCTTCGTATATGTAGCCATTGTTACTAATTACGGATGTGATGCACCACAGATGGGCAGCTCCCCTCACCTCTGTACTGCTGCTAAGAGCTTGGGAGCCTAAGTGAGAGCTGGAGGAATGCACCCCGGAGATTAAAGATCAGAAGAGAAAGCCGTGACCGACCCCACCCGCCAGCTCACTGACGAAGGCCACACCCCCAGGAGGCTGCAGGTGAAGGGAAACCAGGTGTCACCCAGCTTGTTCTGGTCCGATGAGTCCCTAAGGAGACATCCTGGGCCCAAGAGAGGTAACAACAGACTGCACTCTCCTGGGAGTGAGGCCATCCCCTCAAAAGCCCAGCAAGCACCTTCCTCCTTACCCCCTGGGGCACTCTACGGCCAAGCTGGGGCATCCTGGGCAAAGCCAACAGCTGCAAGTATCATGGGGGCGGGGAGGGGGATTATTTCCAAAAGCCAAGGTCTTGGCCAACCTCTTTAATTTAAGCTCCACCAGGTTGGCTAGAGCAAACTGGTCCCAGCCCAGATCAGAACCCAATCCCGGGCTGGCCTGTCTTCACAGGGCCCTGTGCTCCCAAGGCTCCTGCAGTCCACACTTCCCAGGGAAGACCAGGTACTTTACCCGCCAGTGCCTCCACTGAGGTCCCCTCTTCTCTCTCTTATGCAGCAGCACTGCCCCCAGGAGGGGCAGCCCCTTGCCTGCCAGCCACCTTGGCCAGAGTACCCAGTGCATGGCCAGGCAGCACGGTTCTCGGCTGGAAGCCTGCTTTCCAGAGCCACCCTGCTCTCCTCTGGCTCCACTCACTGCTAGCTCAGGTCTGACAGGAAATGTTGAGGGTGGAGCTGGCCACTCCTGAGGACTCAGGGTTGGGTGGCCTGCTGGGGCTGGAGGTGGGGTTTGATGTGCTCCAGGAAGTGACTGGAGTCCAATTCCCTTACGCAGGAGACACTTCAGTCCCTTTCCAAGAGAATGAGGAACTGGTATTCTGGTTCCCAAAACACGGCCCCTGGTTATCATGGGGCTGCTTATGGAAATAGATACCTGAGCCTCACCGCCTAGATGATTTGATTTCGTGGGTGTGGGTAGAACCCAGGTGTTCCTATTTCCAACAAGCCTTCTAGAAAATGCTGACACAGCAGGTGCTGGGGATGGAAGGCAGGAAGTGCTGCACCGGCCTCGTCTCCTCCAGCTAGAAAAAAGTCCTAAAACCGTCTGCCCTTCAAGTCCCACCTTGCCCACAGCTCTTAAGCAGAAACATGAAAATCTCTGGAGCCAAATGTGTTTCCCATCTCTTGTGACATCCCTCATTTATTCATCAAACACTGACAGTCTGCTGTGTACCAGACTTACACTAGGCCTTGCAACCAAAGGTGAGGAGGATCCATCCGTATCCTGAGGAAATTCACGGCATCCTGATGGCTATGTGGCTTTTGCCCGAGGCCCTCTTCCTGGATCGGTGGATATACCTGGATGGTCCAGGTAAACAGGTAGGGATATCATCAGGTGGTATCAGTACCAGTACGGACAGCTAAAAAGCAGGCCTGCCTATCCTTAAGCTCCTGGAGATAAGGCTTTAAAGAGTCCTCTTTTAGGGCGCCTGGGTGGCTCAGTTGGTTAAGCGACTGCCTTCGGCTCAGGTCATGATCCTGGAGTCCCTGGATCGAGTCCTGCATCGGGCTCCCTGCTTGGCAGGGAGTCTGCTTCTCCCTCTGACCCTCCCCCCTCTCATGTGCTCTCTCTCATTCTCTCTCTCAAATAAATAAATAAAATCTTTAAAAAAAATAATAAAGAGTCCTCTTTTGATCATCGTAAGCCTTAGGCTACAGATGGTACGTGACCATCTGTGGACCACAGCCGTCTGGATGACAGAGAAAGGCAGTTTCCTGAAGAAAGGATCTCTGGGGCAGTGACCTGTTGGGAGATAATTTCTGTTCGTTAACCGAAATTTAGTCATCTCCACTTTCCTCCCCCAGGCCTGAGGTGGAGATTGAAGAAAAACAACATCCAAAAAAGAGGTAATTCAACTCCAAAATGAACCCTGTAGTCGTTTAGACCAGAACCTCCTAGAAAAGAAGGGGATGACTGCATTGGCCAGGCCCCAAGGGGAGGGCCCATTTCTGCTTAATTTGGAACAGAGAGCCAAGACCTGTGCTGGGGTCTCAGAGATTGCCAGAGTACCCCCCTGCTGGTGGTTTCTAGGCACAGTGTGTGGAAGATCCACCTCAGGGGGCCCCGAGGGGGGGCATGGAGTTAGCTGGGGCACACAGAGCAGTCTGGCGTCCCATGCTCTGGGCTGTACGACACCGTCTCCTGGAAGTCACATGCCCTGTACCTCAATAAATAGAGAACTCAGGATGACCACAGATGGCTAAAGATGGGGACACAGGACCAAACTGCCTTTTTGGAGCTGGACCAACCTTTCTCAAACATCCTTGGGCCCTTCAATCCCACCAAGTCCACACCTTTCATGACTCTCCCAGTCATTAGGAGCTGCAGGAAGAGGCATGAGGCCCTACTATGTGAAGTGCAAGGGGAAAACAATCGGGATTAGCTAGAGTTCCAGGGTGTCCAACAGAACTTGGTGAGGCTGGAAATGTTCTACACGCACACCGTCCAACCATCAGCCGCCAGCCACACTAGCTGTGCTGGATGGCACAGATTGAGACAGACAGGACAGAGGTGTCACACTGACTTTTTTTCTTTATCGTTAATTGGCTTATTCTCAATTCTTAGCTAAATCATTATCTCCTGTTATTTCCATCAAACTTCACAGGAAAGGCGGGGGGAGAAGAGACTCACATAGGCTGGTTTCTTGCTTTCTGATGTTTATTATGAGAGATCCTCATGAGTCATTACAGAGCTTTCATCTCTAGCCTTCTCCATACCTCCAGAGAGGGCAAAGAGAGCCTAGGGAAGAAGAATGGAGTCTGGGAAAACTGGGTCGTGTATGTATTCCAGAAGGAAGAAAACACACGTTCTTTATTCTATTGCTTCAAACAGATGTGCCACACAGGTTGTGGGAATGGAAGATACAAACACAGAAAGCCGGGAAGACAGGGTTTGCGGGGCGGGGTGGGGCGGGTTCCTGCTGCACAGAGGGCTGGCCTGATGACTTCACTGCTGCTCCCAGGGGAAGCTCCTTCGAGCTGGTGCAAACAGGTCCAAGGGCAGCAGGGCTTCTCGTGGGTTGGTATGGCCAAGTGGGACACAGCTCTTCCGAAGCGCTGCTCTGCCTTCCAGACCTGAGCAGAGTCCCTGTCTGGGTGTGTGATGCTGAGGGCATGCACTCTGTACTTCCGAACCCTCCCTGGGCAGTGTGCCTGGGAGGCGCCTAGTCTACAACACCCACAAGGCGGCCTACGACACAGACCCCACATGGCGCGGTGCTGTGGTTTACAAAGAACCAAGATCTGTCAAGGCCAGGCTACTCAAACACTGTCAGGGCCGGGCACCATCGCCCACCCTTCCCACCATTAAAAACACAGAAGCATCAAGACTGAGTCTGCAAGACCCCAGGGAGGACAGGATGCAGGGCCGCTCTCCCCGTAGGTCTGTGGCCTGCTGTGCTAGACACTCCTTCTGTGTGCCTCCAGTGCCCTGGGCGGGGGGGGGGGGGGGGGGTGTCTCCCTGCCCCCTACAAGTGCTCCGGGGATCTGGCGCTGAGTTCCTTCATAAACCCGTGTGCGGCTGCCGCGGCCACCTCCCGCGCGCTTTCGGCTGTCCCCGGGCACCTCACAAGCATGCCCGACCTCCCATCCCCGTCAGCTCCTGATCTGATCGGTCGTGTAACAGAGACCCCCTACCTACAACAGGCCGGCGCAGTCCTCCAACCCCTGCACAACAAAGCTGGAGAAGGACGGCCAGGCCAACCGTGAGGTAAGCGGACGACACTGGCTGCAAAGAGAAAGGTGCCAAAGCACAAAGCACTCGGCTCACAGAGACCAAGCAAACCTGTCCTGGGTGGCTGGTGGGTGACCCAGGAAGGGGGGCCTCCACAGGTGTCTGCCTAAGAGGTCATATGCCCAGTGCAGGCCATCCTGAGAACCACTGTCACACTTGGCCCCAGGGGAGGGAGGACGACGCTCCCCTAAGCTTCTAGGCACAGAGCTCTCAGTCCAAGGAGGACCTGTTTACAACATACCTGACAATCAGTTGTCAGTGTACCCTGGAAACTGAGACTTCCTCTTGCTTCTCATTTTACCTTAAGTATTAGTTATCCCCGGTGTGGGGAAAACGGGAGACAAAGCGTGGGGGGAAGCAGTGAGGGGAGAGATAAAGGAAGAAAATCAATAGTGAGGACGAAACGGAGACTGAAACAGGACATGGTGAGCGGGCAGAACCCGGGGGACAGGGGCTCTGGCGGCTACAGAGAAATGACTGTCATCACCTGGAGAGCCAGGGCCGGCCCGCATGGCAAGAGGAGCTCTAGGAAGGCTCTCCTCCCAGGCTCCAGGCCACCGCGCAGGGGGCTCCACGCCAAGTCCTGCACGTGTCTTAAAAGAAAACTCTGCATAAACAATCTCAGGGTTACAGACACTTGAGACACTTTCCTTGTTCAGGTGATTGGTGTGCAAAGGCAGGACAATGGCCTTCCCCACCTCCTCCCGTCCAAGCAGGTAGTAAATTCTCCGAAATTGCCTGCAACACAATAGTATATAAGGTATAGCTAATCTCTTTTTTCTATCAAAAAGCTGGTAACACCAGACCGCAAGTCTGATAAACTCAGAGATGTTCCAGGGCTCAAGGTAGCCAGGAGTGTCCAAATGGGGAGACACCTGGTGGTGGAAGCAGCCTCCCATTCCTAAGGCCGGTGCTCCTTCCCTTCTCTGGGATAGCCGACTGTCCATGAGAAGAGTCCCTGGCATGCTGGGCTCAGGTGTCAGCCGGGTTGACCTCTTTGGAACAGAAGTAGTGCACGACCACTCCGTTGGGGTATCTTGCAAATGCACTGTAGAGAAGGAAAACGGCTCAGGAGAGAAGACCACTTCCTAGAAAAGGTGCCTTACCCAGGTGCCATCCCAGAAGTGACCCACCCTAACCACAAGGAACGGCCCGCCCCTAGGGTCTTTTGGATTTACACAGCCACCATCTCTGTCAAATAACCAAACAGAGCATGAGTTCCGTGAAGTTTGAAGGCATGGGAATATTTCTTATTAAGTCATCAATGTGAAATACAGGGCAGATGGAGCAGATGGTTCTGCTCATCAGAACAAGTTTTTAGGCTAATTCTAACAACATCTTTCTAAAGAAAAGGATTCTTCTACTCACGTAAGAAAAAGGACAAAGCACCCTACTTTGCAGGCAAGGGGATAGACTAGAGCATATGCTTTAAACAGAATGATGCTGGCTCAGGATTTTACTCAAGTCATGAGGTAGCAGATGAAAAGATCTTTTTCCTCCTTCACTGGCACACCCTAAAAGAGAACTTTCTCCCACATACAACTCCTACACACGCACTGGCTACATCACAACGTCTAGCTGCCAGAAAGGAAGGGCTCTACAGGCACGCCACACACTGCAAGTCTTTAAATCCTCAAAGCTAAGCCGCAACAGACAACACGGACTGCTCTCTGGAAGCCCAAGAAGTAACAGTGGCCGAGACAGCAGCCATGCTCTCCCCTTCAGCTAAAGGGCAGAAATCCATCCTGGGCATGACCCACATCACAGCTGAGGCTGCATAGCCGTCGAGGAGGCTCACCTGTTCCCAATCTTCTTCTTACACACCATGCAGACCTTCTCCTCCGTGATGATGCATTTCACCTGCTGGTGTAAAATCCGCTCTTCCTGGACCTGTGAGAGGACAGCGACTGGGATGGAAGCCTCAGAGTCCGGCACACAGAACCGAAGGCAGAGGCTGGAGCTGTCTCACCCCCCCAGCCCCCCCAGATGCCTCTAATGGAAACCCTTGCAACCAACTGTCAAGTTGGTTATGACATCAGTTTGAGCTACAGTGTTCAAGGAACACAAAGCTCTGCTTTTGTCTATGGGGAATATGTGGTTAACTGTCTCATACTAAAAATACAACCCCATCCTAGAGTTTGGAAGGTTCATACCCTCAGAAATTCTGCATGGAGAAGGTTCTTGAGCACTTGATTGAACCGTTTTTTTTGTGCATTTTCTTCCAAGACCTTTTCCAGAAAGATGCGTATATCGTTAATCTGAGTGTTTGCTGGTAGAAGGTTGATGGCCTAGGGACAGGAACAGAGATGGGAACAGGGTGAGACAGAACGGGAGTGAGCCTGAGGAAAAGTCTGAAGCCACACAGCTCTCTCGAACCCCAGTCCCTTTCTCTGTCCCCTCCTCTCACTCCTCTCATTCAGTGCACCCCTAAGTGCCTCCCATCTCCCCAGAAGAGCTCCTGACCTTGGTGGTGTCCAGCTTGCTATGGTGCAGCTCAAGGACCTGCAGGGCGGCCTGGAGGTTGGCTTGTGGCTCCAGCAGTTCCAGCTTGATTGGTCCCAGGCAGTGAACACTGGGGGGTGACAGGTACATCCGGAGCAGGGACAGATACACCTGTCTCATACAAGTCACATACGTCAGGCTGGCAGTAAGCCTCCCAGAACCCCTCAGCATTACCACACCTAAAAATAAGAGGGGTTGGTCTCTAGTAAGAGCTGCCCTGGAGCACATAAAATTCATCATTTTTCACATTTTAAAAGATTTTGGTAAAGTCAGCCAACTGAAGATGTTAAAAATTAAGGACTGTTTTTCCTGAGACAAAAAAAATCAAATGCGTTGTGTTTGTTAAGCATTATACTGTCGACAAAATGCTAACACTGCAAAATGACTCAAAAAGATCCCTCCCAGGAATCTGGATTTGACGCTGTGACCCCGTCACATTCTGGCAAATGAGGATTAACCTGAGCTGAAACACCATCTTTCCTACTGGTACTAGTAACACAGGGTTTCTCAACCTTAGCACTCAACAGTCTGGGCTGGCTAATTCTTTGTTGAGGCTATCCTGTGCACTGTTTAGCAGCAACTCTGGCCTCTACCACCTAGATTCCAGTTACCCCGACACCCCCAGGCATGACAGTCCAAAGTGTCCAGACACAGACAAATCCATGTGCATTCTAGACAGAGCACATGAGTGCACCTCACTGCAACCATTAGATGCTCCTCCTCAACAGGCTGACCATAGAACTTATACAAGCTGGGACTCTTTTAAGTAAAGGGGCAGGGGTGCTACTAATCATCACAAGGATGACAATAAGCCAGAACCATCCCAAGCAAACAGGATGTACGGTCACCCTGTCTCTCCTCAATACACATGTGCAAAATCAGTGATCTCAGCAACTCCTACCAGTGTTACCTGTGGCCGCCCCAAGGGGGTGAGGAGTGCTGTGAGGGACAGTGAAAAGCACACATGTTCCCTGGGGCCAGTGTCACTACTTACGTCTTTGCTGCCATCTCTGTTTTGGTCGTAATGCTTGTGGCAGTACCTGCAAGGGAAAAAGTGGTGAGACTAGGCCAGAGCAGCCATGTCGAGAGAGAGGTCATCAATTCTGCCTGCGGGAACAGCCTCATGAGGGCTCCGCAATCGGGGGCCAGCACGGGAGGCAGAGTGGAGGGGAGGCAGCTTTCTGAACCTCTCCCACTTCTCCTCTGCCTCTCCTCTCTCTGAGGGGCCTGCTGTCGGACTCGTTGGGCGGACTCATTGGGCGGTGCGGTGGCAGGGTGAACGTACTCCTCGGCCATCTTTGTGTCCTTCAGGATGTGCACGTAGATGAAGAGCGCTTGCTCGTGCTTCCCCATGCGGCCCAGCAGCAGTGCGCGCTCTTCTAAGAGGCCTGCAAGGAGGAAGGAGTGTGAGTAACCCTCACCACCACTGTGTGAGCACAGGCCAGGGGCTAAGCTGTTACACAACTGGGTGAAACTATTTGTATTACTTGGGACTTTTTCAAGGAGAAAATTGCTAAAATTTTAAAAAGGGCGAAGGGAGCTATTTTAGAAAGTACTTTATCCCATCTTTTTTGTGATCACTTCTAAACTGGGAAAGAACGCTCATCCAACAACCAAGTGCATAATAAGCGCCCACAATGTGCCAAGCACTCCAGCTAAGGAAACACTTGGGCTCTGCTCCCCCGGAGTTTATACATCAGACAAACGTGTGTCTTTTTCAGACAAATTATGCCAGATTACAAATATTGCTAAATAATGAACTTGCCCAAGAACATGTACTGATGCAATAAACAGGTTTCAACCTGGCCATCAACTGCCAGGTGGTTCACACCCAAAAGAGACTCCTCTCAGTCACGGTACAAAAGCGAATCTTCAGATGGGATAGAACAGCAGCCCTGGCCTGAAACATGGGGCTTTTTCCAGCCCCAACTTTTGGGAAGAGTAGGGAACTGGGGAAAAGAGAAGGATGAGTTTTTGCATTACTTTCCGCTGAAGTGGCTTCTGGCCATGAGCCAGACACTCACCATCAAAAGGAAAGTCACAGATTAGCCGGCCTGGATCATAGTAGCCAGAAATTTCCAAGAACATAAGGAGCTTCCGTCGGTATTCTCCCAGCTCACCATCTTCCTCTCCAGCAGGAACTGGAGTTTGGCCTTCAAAGGAAACCAAGCTCAAAATGAAACGATGCTGTGGGGCAGCAATGTGGGGTCATCAAGAAAAATGAAGGGGATGGGGTTCAATGATATCACCACAATGATCAGAAAGGGCCTCCAGAGTGGGTTCCAGTTGGATTTTTCTTAGTTTACGGTCTCTACACGACCCAAAACATCAGCTTGAGAAACAAAGGAAATCAAGCTACACAGACAAGCGCTCTTGTAAGCAAACCTGTTTCTTATCAGCACAGCTGTCGTCTTGCAGACAAATCTGTTCCTTCCCCCTCCCATATGGGCGATGCTCAGCAATGCCCAGATCCAGACAAGAGCTCTTGAGTCTCCCATGCTGGCTCACTTAGCTGCCCTGGCTCCTCTGAGGAACTTCCCACCCCCCTGGGCCCACAGAGAAGAGTAAGGTCTGCTTCTCTGTGCCACATGGCACCCTCGGGTCCCAGGTCACCTCTAAGGCCCAGGGCCACCTGGCTTTCTATTAGAACTGGTACCTGCAGGGAAGGACAGGAGATACTCCTTCATCAGACCTTGCACCTTCTCACAGTACAGCTGGATCAGGCAGTTGTGGAACCGAGAGCCTGTCTCCTCCCAAACGTGGATGACATGTTCCTGAGGCAAGACATGGGTCTACCTGGTACCCTCTACGCTGTGGCCCAGCTCTGTCACCCCATCTCCCTCACATTTTTAAGGCCCAACAGGTCCCATCGAGATTGTCTCCTAAAATAGCTCTTCTAAAACCACCAGGAAATTTTGGAATACAACCCAGCAACATCAAGGATTATTTTCTTGATTTGCAATCTAAGCTCATTCATTAATTTTGTCCCATAATCCTCTAAACTCTTGCATCAGCCCACGTAGTTACGGTTACATAGTTGCATTCCGGTACTTAAAACCAATTTGGTTGTCCTGTGGTCACGGATGAATCTGAATGGCCATACAAATGTGGCTTTGAGATGTTTTTCTTGAACATCATTCTCTTTTATCCCTCTGTACTTTACCTCGATTTAGAAGGCATTCATCAAAGGTAACATTTCCAGCTTGACTACCAAGATCTTTCTTCAGAGGAGGCAGAAATAATCTTCTTTCTTACATTTCTACCAATCCCCAAGTGACACAAACCCCAATCTGAATTGCCGGATAACTGCCCCATGCGGCCCTGGATCCCACATTTAAAGGTTTTTAGTTCAGACCAAAAAAAGATCTTACCAGATAAGGAATAGCCAGACCCTTAAAATTCTCCACTAAGAAGCCAAGCACTCGGTCACGTGGCAGAGACTCCACCTCCGGGAGGTCTTCGGTAAAGATCTATGGGAACAAACCTGAGTTCCAGCAGCAGAACCATCTGACTGCAGTGCTGCCAACCACACACCTGCACACACACACACACACGCACACACACACAGTGGAGGGTCAAGTGGACTGCTGAAGGGGGAAGGGTCTACCAGATGGCACCTTAGCTCGTGTGACAGACTAGGTCACGGGTGCTGGTCTCCTGATGTCTGCACAAGGCTCTCTCCACCACATTATTACACTGTTGTCTCCTCTTTCCCGGACTACTCCTCTGAACACCAGAGAAACTGCATGAATCCTACCCCCACCACCCCACTGTCCTTAGTCGAATCAGGACCCAGCATGGGACTAGATAAATCCGAGAGACCCCTATGACCTACCTTCAAGCCATCCTCTGGGAAGTCTCGCAGCACCCACACCGAGTAGGAAAAAATCAAATGCAGGTTTTCTGTGCCTGAGAGGGAAAAGATTCGTTGACAGGTGAAGCCCACCCTGGCCACAGGACTGAGAAGGCAGGTGCCCAGGTTGCCCCCGAATTTACTTTCCAGGGAAGATAGTCTGTCCAAGCACCAGTCACTTAGGGCTGCTTGGCCCTACTTGGCTGGCTACATGCCAAAGGGCTGTCACAGTTCCACCATGGGGGTACTCTTACCCCAACTGGAGAAACAAAGTTGGGTGAGCACAAGGGAGGTAGGGGACTGACCCGCCGGAATCAGAAATGGACAGAGATCAAGTTCATTTGAACACAATCCTTCCCCACTTCCCTTTCAAAAGCTGGACTTACCCAAATGCTGCAGATACTGCACTGTCCTCTCGTGGCCTTTCAGAGGCGAGTTGGCCTTCTTGGACTGGTCCACCAGCACCTGCAGAGCTGGCCATGAAGCGCCCCCCAAAAAAGGTCATTAGCCTCTTCCAGGAGGCACATGCCCACGGGAGAGTTATCGTACTTCAGTGGGTTTCCCCTCTCCCCAGACAAGAGACCCTCCCAGATTCGAGAAGCCCCTGCTCCGGCCACCTTTCTCATGGAGCCCCTTCTTCTCGTAGAGGATGATCAGCTCGCTGTACTTGTGCGCCTTCTTCAGCACGTGCTCGCTCTCCTCGATGTGGCAGTGGTTGTTCTCCAGGCGCAGCAGAGGGGCCACCAGGGCCACATTTGTCTGTGGAGGAAGCAGGACTTCCGTGGCAGCCGTGTCGTGAAGGCGCACCCCCACCCCGTCCCCCTCCTAGCCCAGGCCTGCTTCAGGCCAAAAGGAACTGAGGTTCTGAAAAGAACCCAAGCCAGAGAAGGCCAACCGGCCTTTATCAGGACTACAGGGAGTGGCTTTCACAGCATTATGCTCTTTCACACAGCAGGTTTTCACGTGCCGGAGGGGAGTGGGGGGCAGGCGGGGATACATTCAGGAAACACTGTCCCTGTTTGCCCTGTAGCACCAACCCCAGTCTTACCAGAGAAGACCAGCCCACTGCAAATTCTGGGGCAGTATCTTGCCTTATCCTCCTAATTCTCAGAAGCTCAGAGGTGTCAGGTCAAGGCTAGGTGGTACCCATCATCAAAGATTTCATTCTTACTGATGGCAGTTACCCCAAAGTAGCCCTTTCCCAGCTTCAGGGGACTGGGGAATTGTGGGTACCAAGTGCTTGGAGAACTCACATGGAGGTAGCACTTGAGCAGGGTGGTGTCAATGATTTGCAACAGCTTCTTCTTGGATTTGATGGTGGGAGTGCCTTCCATAAGCGGGGAGGTGCTAGATTGGTGATCAGAGTCATTCAGCTTCTTCACCAACTGGCTTCGTTTCTGCCAAGACCCGGAAATGTGGGGTTAAGGCCAGGACTAAATTATCCTTATCACCTGAGCTACCAGGTAATTCCAAATACCGCCAACACAGCTCACACCTATCCACCCTGATCTCACATTAGCATATAATCTTTATCGGGGATCAAAAGAGATGAATGCCAAATTGCCACAGATCCAGTTTATGGGTACAGATCCAGTAACAATTATTTATCGGGTAGTTACTACACACCAGGCACCATGCCAAGAACTTTATGTCACCCTATTTTAAACCTACAACAAATGCAGACATTATCATCCCTGCTTTACAAGAAGCCAAGGCACAGATAATTAGATCTCTCACAAGCAGCTGAGGCAAGTTTCAAATTAGGATCTAATTCCAAAGCCCATGTTCTTTTATTAAAAAAAAAATCAACTTTCTTGAGGTGTAACATGTAATAAAATGTACCCTTTTAAAGTATGAAATCCATTTTGACACATATGTACATGCATATAACCACGACCCCAATCAAGGAACAGAACATTTTCTATCACCCCAGAAAGTTCCCTTGGGCTCTTCTCAAAGAGTCCCACCCACCTCTGACACCAGGGATCTGATTTTGATCACTAGAGATTAGTTTTTACCTATTGCAGAACTTCACATAAATACAATCACCCAGGTTGCACTACACTGTGTCTGGCAATGCCCTTGGTCTTAGATGCTCCACCATCTCTCTGGCATAGCAGCATCAGTGTCAGCTAACCCACACATCCCAAATGTCAGCGGAGAAGTCCAGGGAAAAATGTGTGCTCGGAGTCCTAAACAAAGACACTGGCAATAGAGGGTTTTCTTCAATACCACAGGCTTAGGAGACATTCTGCCCCGGGAACCTTCTTCACTTGACAAACCACATGAGCTGTGCAGGGTGCAGACAGACACATGTCTGGGTACCCCTGGAGCCCAATGTCAAGGAAGTGCCGAGGCTACGCATGCCTGACCAGACCTGTGGGACCTTCACTAACCCAGAAGCAGGCGGCAGGTAGCTGGCTTACAATTTCCCGGCAGTCTTTCTCAGTGCCTGCCCAGGGGACCCCTCACAGAGGTCTTCACAACACCTATGGGGAAAAAAATTTACTAAGTTCTCGGACTGGGTGAGTGCCCAGAAAATAAATAATAGCCCTTTGTGACAGAAGTTTGTGGTGAACAGTCTTTAATGGAGACATTAATTTGAGTGTTCCCTTGAAAATTTCACTTATCTCTCCATAACAGTAAACTGGAAAAAAAACAAATCTACTCCCTCTTAAAAAAAACCCATGTTATAGAAGAATATTTATTGACAGAGAAGGATTTTCTCAATATACAGCTAAATTTTTAAAAAGTAAGCTATAGAACTTTAGTTGATATCCATTAGCAATAACCCCATAAATAAATTTTATTTTTATTTTTTTATTCTTTAAAGATTTATTTATTTGAGAGAGAGAGATTGAGAGATCAAGTGTGCAGGAGCAGGGGGAGGGGCAAAGGGAGAGGGAGAAAGAATCCTCAAACAGACTCCCTGCTGACCGCAAAGCCCAATGCAGGGCTCAAACCCAGGACCCCGAGATCATGACCTGAGCCAAAACAAAGAGTCAGCCGCTCAACCGACTGAGCCACCCAGGGGCCCCAATAAATTTTTAAAAAACCGAATTCATGAATACATATCCAAGCATACCTCAGAGACATTGTGAGTTTGGTTCCAGACCACTTCGATAAAGCTAGTATCTCAATAAAGTGAGTTAAATTCATTTCTTGGTTTCACAGTGCATACAGAAGTTATGCTTATGTGTAAGTATGCTTATGGTAGTATTATGCCTAACAAAATAATGTATATACCTTAATTTAAAAATACTTTATTGCTAAATAATGCTAACCATCATCTGAGCTTTCAATGAGTTATAATCTTTTGGCTGGTGGAGGGTTCTGCCTCGATGTTGATGACTCAGGGTTCGGGTGGCTGTGGCAATTTCTCAAAATAAGACAAGGAAGTTTGCCACATCAATTGACTCTTCCTTTCAAGAATGATTTCTCTATAGCATGCGATGCTGTTTGATAGCACTTTACCCACAGAACTTCTTTCAAAACTGGAGTCTACCCTCTCAAACCCTGCCACTGCTTTATTAACTATGTTTATGGGTAATTTTAAATCCTTTGCTGTCATTTCAACAGTCTTCACAGCATCTTCACCAGAACTAGATTCCATCTCAAGAAACCACTTTCTTTGCTCTTCCGTAAGAAGCAACTCCTCATCCAGTACAGTTTTATCCTGAGATTGCATCAAGTCAGTCACGACTTCAGGCCCCACTTCTCATTCTAGTTTTCTTGCTATTCCCACAACATCTGCAGTCACTTCCTCCACTGAAGCCTTGCACCCCTCAAAGTCATCCTTGAGGGCTGGAATCAGCTTCTTCCAAACTCCTGTTCATGTTGATATTCTGACCTCTTCCCATGAATCATGAGTGTTCTTTTTTTAAATTTAAATTTTATTAACATATAATGTATTATTTGTTTCAGGGGTACAGGTCTGTGATTCATCAGTCCTTATATAATACCCAGTGCTCATTACAACACATACCTCCACAATGTCCATCATCCCGTCACTCCATCCCTCCAGCCCCCTCCCCTCCAGCAACCCTCAGTTTGTTTCCTATGATTAAGAGTCTCTTATGGTTTGTCTCCCTCTCTGGTTTCGTCGTTTCATTTTTTCCTCTTCCTCTACAATCCTCTGCCTTGTTTCTTAAATTCCACATATCAGTAAGATCATATAATTGTCTTTCTCTGATTGACTTATTTCGCTTAGCATAATACCCTCTAGTTCCATCCACATTATTGCAAATGCCAACATTTCAATTTTTGATGGCTGCATAATATTCCATTGTGTGTGTGTGTGTGTGTGTATATATATATATATATATATATATATATATATATGCCACATCTTCTTTATCCATTCATCTGTTGATTGACATCTGGGCTCTTTCTATCATTTGGCTATTGGGGACATTTCTGCTGTAAACATTGGGGTGCACGTGCCCCTTCGGGTCAATTACATCTATATCTTTGGGGTAAATATCCAATAGTGCAATTCCTGGGTCATAGGGTAGCTCTATTTTCACCTTTTTGAGGAACCTCCATACTGTTTTCAAGAGTGGCTACACCAGTTTGCATTCCCACCAACAGTGTAGGAGGGTTCCCCTTTCTCCGCATCCTCACCAACATCTGTCGTTTCCTGACTTGTTAATTTTAGCCATTCTGACTGGAGTGAGGTGGTATCTCATTGAGGTTTTGATTTGTATATCCCTGATGCTGAGTGATGTTGAGCACTTTTTCATGTGTCTGTTGGCCATTTGGATGTCTTCTTTGCAGAAATGTCTGTTCATGTCTTCTGTCCATTTCTTGATTGGATTATTTGTTCTTTGGGTGTTGAGTTTGATAAATTCTTTATAGATTTTGGATATTAGGCCCTTTATCTGATATGTCATTTGCAAATATCTTCTCCCATTCTGTCCGTTGTCTTTTGGTTTTGTCTACTGTTTCCTTTGCTGTGCAAAAGCTTTTTATCTTGATGAAGTCCCAATAGTTCATTTTTGTCTTTGCTTCCCTTGCCACTGGAGACGTGTCTAGCAAGAAGTTGCTGTGGCTAAGGTCGAAGAGGTTGCTGCCTGTGTTCTCCTCAAGGATTTTGATGGATTCCTGTCTCACATTTAGGTCTTTCATCAATTTTGAGTCTATTTTAGTGTGTGGTGTAAGGAAATGGTCCAGTTTCATTCTTCTGCATGTGGCTGTCCAATTTTCCCAACACCATCTGTTGAAGAGACTTTTTTCCATTGGATATTCTTTCCTGCTTTGTCAAAGATTAGTTGACCATAGAGTTGAGGATCCATTTCTGGGTTCTCTATTCTGTTCCACTGATCTATGTGTCTGTTTTTGTGCCAGGACCATACTGTCTTGATGATTATAGCTTTGTAATAGAGCCTGAAGTCTGGAATTCTGATGCCGTCGGTTTTGGTTTTCTTCTTCAACACTCCTTTGGCTATTCGGGGTAATCATGAGTGTTCTTATGGAATGTAGAATAGTGAATCCTTTCCAGGTTTTTTATTTATTTGGCCCAGATACAGAGGAATCATTACCTATAGCAACTATAGGCTTGTGAAATGTTATTTCTTTTTCTTTTTCTTTTTTTTTTATTTGCGAGAGAGAGAATGAGAGACAGAGAGCACGAGAGGGAGGAGGGTCAGAGGGAGAAGCAGACTCCCCGCTGAGCAGGGAGCCCAATGCGGGACTCGATCCCGGGACTCCAGGATCATGACCTGAGCCGAAGGCAGTCGCTTAACCGACTGAGCCACCCAGGCGCCCCGTGAAATGTTATTTCTTAAAGAAGACTTGAAAGTTAAAATTACTTCTTGATCCATGGCTGCAGAATGGATGCTATGTTAGTATGAAAACATTAATCTTACTGTACATCTCCATCAGAGCCCTTGGGTGACCAGGTGCATTTCAAATAACCAGTCATATTTTGAAAGGAATCTTTCTTTCTGAGCTGCAGGTCTCAACAGTGGGTGTAAAATACTCAGTAAACCATATTATAAACAGACGTGCTGTCATCCAGGCTTTGTTGTTCCATTTATAGAGCACAGGCAGAGCAGATGTAGCGTCATTCTTAAGGGCCCTAGGATTTTCAAAATGATCAATGAGCATTGGCTCCAACTTCAAGTCACCAGCTGCATTAGCCCCTAACAGGAAAGTCAACCTGTCCTTAGAAGCTTTGAACCCAAGCACTGACTTCTCTTCTCTAGCTATGAAAGTCCTAGTTGGCATTTCCTTCCAACAGAAGGCTGTTTCATACACTGAAGATCTGCTGTTAAGCGGAGCCACCTTCATTAATGATCTCACCTAGATCTTCTGGAGAACTTGCTGCAGCTTCTACATCAGCACTTGCTGCTTCACCTTGAACTTTATGTCATGGAGACGCCTTCCTTCTTAAACCTCATGAACCAACCTCTTCTAGCTTCCAACTTTTCATCTGTAGCTTCCTCATCCCTCTCAGCCTTCATAGATTTGAAGAGAGTTAGGGCCTTGCTCTGGATTAGGCTTTGGCGAAAGGGAATGCTGTGGCTGGTTTGATTTCTACCCAAACCACTAAAACTTTCTCCAAATCAGCAATAAGGCTGTTTCATTTTCTTATTCATGTTACTGATGTAGCAGTTTTAATTTCCTTTAAGATTTTTTCTTCTGCATTCACAACTTGGCTAACTGGCACAAGAGGCGTAGAGTTTGGCCTATCTTGGCTTTTGATATGCTTTCCTCGCTAAGCTTAATTATCTTTACTTTTGATTAGCAATTCTTCCTTTTACTTGAACACTTAGAGGCCATTGTGGGGTTAATAACTGACTTAATTTCAAAATTATTGTGTCTCAGGGAGTAGGGAGACCCAAAAAGCAGAAGAGGCAGGAACAGCCAGTTGGTCGAGTAGTCAGAACACACAGACATTTATTAAGTTTGCCATCTTATATGGGCACAGCTGGTGGCATACCAAAACAATTACAACAGTGACATCAAAGATCAATGATCACAGATCACAAAAATAAATACAATAATAATGAAAAAACGTGAAATGTTGTGAGAATTACCAAAATGTGACACAGACACAAAGTGAGGAAATGCTGTTGAAAAAATGGTGCCAACAGACTTGCTCAATGCAGGGTTGGTGCAAATCTTCAATTTGTAAAAAAAAAACAAAAACGCAGCATCTGTGAAGCACAATAAAGGAGGTGTGCCTCTAAAGGTCTAGAAGGACAACACTATAATGTTTGTTACTTTTCTCTGGGTGGTAGGGTTATGGGTGATTTGTACTTTTGCTTTATACTTTTCTATGTTTGCCCAGTTGCCTGCATAGAGCATGTATTTTTCCACAAGTATGTATGTTCCAAAAGAGTATTTCAAAAAACTTATTTTCTATCAACTAAGATTTATTCTTTTTAGTTCCCAGAAGAGCTTAGTGTAAATTTACCAGAAATCAAGTACGTTTCCTGCTATCAAGATTTGGCATCAAACAGCTCAATGGTATGACTGAGCAGGGAGATGGAGGAGAAAGAAATGTGCCCAGCCCACCATGACTTCTACAGCATTCATTTATGGAATGCCTATGGAATTTGAGAAGGCCTGCCCTTCTCTGCCACAGAAAAGAGGTACTGGAACTCCCAGGTAAACTCTTCCACACACCTCTGTATCATACCTACCTGTGTCAGGTAGTCAATCAGAGCTAAGTGTGCCTTCTCCAATTCAGCCCCCGAGAGCACAGGCAGCGGGTTAGGATACTGCAGCTGCTTCCTATAGTCTGTGGGCAGCAGGTCCGGGTACAGGCCCATCACATGGGTAGGATCTACATGGAAGGTAAACATGATTCCCCAGAAAGGAGCACAGCAATTTAGGGACCAGATAAAACAAGACCATTACTAAAGCAAAATAAGTTCCAGACTGATTTTTTTAAAGATTTTTTTATATTTCACATAATCTCTATACCCAATATCAAGAGTCGCATGCTCTACCGAATGAGCCAGCCAGGCACCCTCAGACTGATTTTTTTTTAAAAATTGACTCCAAGTTCATAAAAACTCAATGAGCTCTATACTTCTATAGTTTGAGCACTATTTATATGTATATTTCACTAAACCATTACAAAAATGCTTGACTCTATCTTCCAAGCCGTACACAAATACACATATGCAGAATTAGAATGGAAAATTTATGAATTCTCTGAAAGTGGAGAAGAAAACATATTCCAAGAAAATATTGCTAAGATATTAAAGTTGAAAAAAATCAATAGCCTTAAAAAATAAAAGAACTGTATGTCAAAAAAAGAATTATTACCAAAACAAATTACTATTACTAAAACAAAGCCACACAATAGGCTAAGGAATATATTCGCAGCATATATGGCAAGAGGCTAATAAGTTAATTATATAAAACATAAATCGGTAAAAAAAAAAAAGATTTCATCTGATAAACAGGCAAAAGACATGAACAACTGACAAGAAAATAATATAAATAAGTGGGAAAACATTCTGCTACATTAAGAATCAAAGCAATACATTTAATTAGTAAAATTAGTAAAAAAAATTTTTACATGATACTACCCAGTGCTTGCAATATTATGAGACTGAATCACTCTTACACTGACTGCCAAGGCAAAAATACTCTACCTCAATAAGGAAAAAGGCACTTGGACCCACTAATCCCACTTCTAGGAGCTTACGCTAAGAAAACAGTCTAAAGGCGGGGGGGCGGGGGGGGAGACACATCTGAATAAACAGGTCATGTAATGAACATTATTTGTAACAGTGCAATTCTGGAAAAATTGTGGAATTCCTTCAGCAGCAGAACTACAGTCTATTCAACTAAGAGACTATAAGGCAATCATTACAAATTGTAATTATGAAGGGCACACAGCAACATGGAAAAACAGTGTAACAATTCTAAGTAACAAAAACTATAAAAGCATATACTGTTATGATTATCATTACATTGAGATGTACACATGTGAAAAAGCTTGGATGAAAAAGAGACGAAACGAGAGTCAAGGCTAGATCTAGAGTAAATTTTTTTTCCTTTAACACTTCAATAAATATTTTGTCCCAGCATTACTTTATTTTCATTAAAATTAAAAAAAAAAAAAAAGTTGGAGGACCAGGAGGCCATGTCCCTTCTAGAAGGAGCTGAGCCCCAGGCAAGCAGACCAGAAGAGAAATGTTACCCAGCCTTGCCTTGAAGCCTCCAGAACCCACATCATCCCCAAGAAACCTTTGTCTGACCCCGGTATTTCTGCCAAGCTAGGAAGACTGTGTTTCCTCAAAACCTGAGAACCATGATAATGTGAAACAGACACTCCTGGGAAGCTGAAAGGGACAGCAGGCGGATCTGTGTGGCTGCCACACAGAAGCACAGGCTGAGGAACGCAGACAACCACTGGGGGCCCGGAGTGAACCCACCGCCCTCGCCTAGGCTTTGCCAGGCTCCCGCACCACTGTGTGTGTCTACAGATGTGGCTCTAATCACATCGCTCTACTTAAAACCTTGTGATGTCACCTGAAGCCTACAATACAAAGTCCAAAGTCCCTTGCAGCACTCAAGGTCCTCTGAGATTTAGACCCAACATCTCTTTCTCATATGACCTATCAAGCACCACCAACATCACACTGGGCTGGGGCTCACAGACCCTCAGCCACCACTGAGTCCTCTTGCCAACCACCCTTCCTTTACACTCTGCTTTTCCTTCTATCTTCCAGAGCCTGGTCACCTCCTCTTGAGACTCCTGACTTACTTCTCCACAACCCTGGAGATGCTTATTCCAACATTTCACTGATGGTTTTACATGCAAGCGCTCTGTGGCCATATAAGAGGTCTTATTTATCCATGAAGCTCAAGATCAAAGGTAGAGCTGGCACTGACATCGCTTATCTGATTTGCCTTTGGCCCGCATGTTCACCAAGTCCAGGATTATGCCACACATTGAATCCCCAGTAATACAGACAGGTAATTCACAATGGGATTATATTCCTTATGCAGAACAAAGGATACAGATCAACTATGCTCTAGCCACATGGATCTGGCTGCTCCTGGAACACACTAGGCAGCATTCCAAACTCACCACCTTGGCACTAGCCATTCCCTTGGCCTGCAGTGCACCTGCCTAGACACCTGCCCGGTTCATTAAATAGCTTCCTTCAGGCCCTAACTTCTCAGAGATGCCTTCCCTGACCATTTTATCTTAAATTGTAATCCTAATTCCCATCTTCAGTACTCCTTATCCCCATTCCCCTGCTTTATTTTTCTTAGGATTTACCACTTCCCAATATATTATAAATTTGCTTATTTATTTGGTTGTCTGCCCCCTCTCCAACAGAATATAAGCCCCACTACCTGGTACCCAGAATAGTCTCCAACGCATGGTAGAAGCTTGATAAAATTTTTATTGACTAAATAAGTAACGAATATAGTATCTGAACAAATTCAATAGTCTAAGGCTCAACTTCAAGATCTAAATATGGGTTTCAAGAAATATAAAAACTGGGGCAACTGGGTGGCTCAGTCAGTTAAGCGTCTGCCTTTGGCTCAGGTCATGATCCCAGGGTCCTGGGATCTAGCCCCAAGTGGGGGCCCCTGCTCAGTGAGGAGTCTTCTTCTCCCTCTTCCTCTGCACCCACCCCCTGGCTTGTGCTCTCTCTCTCTCTCAAATAAATAAATAAAATGTTAAAAAAAAAAAAGAAATATAAAAACTATCTTATTCACATTCTTGCCATTCCACACATCCTGCTCAACCACCAAGACTCCAACAAAACTCCATGGTCTCAATGCAGTGTGTCTTCTTATCAAGCCCTTGTGCAAATACCTATAGTACTTACGTTTCTATCTTGCCTTAGAGCTTTTTATGTACAAGTTGTAGGTTGCCATAAGGAAATAATCTAAAATATTGGTTCTTAAACATTTTTAGGATCTAAGACATCAGAGGATGTGATCAAACATACTAATCCTCTCTCTAGAAAAACCCACGTATGAAAAAAATTTTATATCAAGTCTAGGGTGGTTCACAAACTTGATAAAGTCTACTCACAGGCCCTATGTCCCCAGTGGGAGCAGACAGAGCTTCTTTCTCACTCACAAGGGGTAGAAATAGGCCACCCTTATAAGAAACCTATCTGTGGAACACAGTAAAGTGAGAGGCAGGAAAAGCAAACCTGGGCCCAGTCCATCCTACACTAGGGGGATCAAAGGACACTGGGCCTGGCAGTATGACATTCCAGCTGTCTGAGACTATTCTCTGAAGCCCGGCCTCCCTCTGGCTCAGAAGAAACATCCCTCTACAAAATTTCCTTTTGCTCCTATTCCATGCCTCCAAAAGCAGTCTTCTGACTTGGCATCCCAGGTATACTCTGTTCTGCTACAACCTGAGTTTCTTTCATATGAATTAGTTAACACAGTTCATAAGTGGGATAATATTATCATTATGAGGCAAAAGTTGTGTTGGGGGGCACCTGAGTGGCTCAGTTGGTTAAGTATCTGCCTTTGGCTCAGGTCATGATTCCAGGGTCCTGGGACTGAGCCCCGCATCAGATACCCTGCTCAGCGGGAAGTCTGCTTCTCCCTCTCCCTCTGTGCTCTCTGTATGCTCTGTGCTCTCTCTCTCTCCAGTAAATAAAATCTTATAACAACAACAACAAAAAGTTGTGTTGATTTGTATGCAAATTTCCCCAGCTTGTTAATGTTTTAAAGTGACCAGGCAGGCAAGCTTCCTCACAATTTTTTTTTTTTTTAAAGATTTTATCCCTTTATCTGACAGAGAGAGAGACAGCGAGAGAGGGAACCCAAGCAGGGGAAGTGGGAGAGGGAGGAGCAAGCTCCCCACGGAGTAGGGAGCCCAATGCGGGACCCGATCCCAGGACCCCGGGATCATGACCTGAGCAGAAGGCAGACGCTTAACAACTGAGCCACCCAGGCACCCAATCTTCCTCACAATTAAAGAAAAAGCCTTACCTATACAGGGAGACCTAAAGAAAAGAACTGAAACAGAAGTGACCTCTTTTACTGCAAGGAGTGGCTGGCTAGTTAGTAGCTTCAAAATCCACTATACTTTCTATTAAGTTAAACCACCTGGAAAAGCTGAGAGTAAAAATAAAGCAAAGATGTTCCCCCCACATTCATTTTTTGGGGGGTCTCATAAAGAAGTCTATACCCAGGATCAGACTTTTTATTTTGATGAAACTAGTTTCTATTAGAAGCAAATATTCTCAAAGATTTGTATCTCAAAGGAGAAAGCATAGCCACAGAGTTCAAGACTGCAAAGCACTACCATGCTGAGTACCAACAACAGTGGGGATTTAACGTTAGTAGGACAGCTATTGTTTTAATTAGTGTTCCACTTACCAAGCTGCCTATGCCTTGAGTGGTCTGCCCCAACCTCATTTCTCCCATAAGCCCTGTTATTTCCCAAGAGTATTTATTATAGAATATAAGGTTTTCCAGGACCACATTCAAGGCCTCATAGCAAAAATGCCTGCACCTTGATATACGTACAGAAGAGTGCCTTGGGTGCCATGTATGAATATTCTAGCCACTGGAAAGAGATCTCACCTCTCTACTGTAAGTAAATAAAGGGATATTAGAAGTCTGTGTTTATGGGTGAGACCAGTTACACAAGATAAGGACTGTAAATATATAACACTGTGACCACCCACAAGATCCTGTGAGGCACGAGGATCAATTGAAATGAGCAGAAACTAGTCCCAGTTTCAGATGTCTAGTACCATTTCTCCCATCCTTTCCAGTTTCCCCTCCCTCTATGAGGTCCATCCAAGGCCAAACCCACGTGTTACCTGTGCCAAGCTTAGCAAAGACCTGCATAGACTCATCAAAACGCTTCTGGCAGAAGAGGTTGAAGGCATACAAGTTCTTGATGTGATGGATCTGTTGCTGCTTTTCGCTGTCGGAATCATCTTTCATTTCCTAAGTAAGAGAGTAGAACAGGTAAGAGCGCATTCATTCAACAAATATTTATTCAGTATATACTAGGGATCAGACAACATCATAGGAGGTCCGCATGCCAAACTGTACAAGAAAAGCCACGTGGCACCTGCCCTCATAGACTGTCCTGACAATCTAACCACAAGACTGAGAAGAAACTCTGCAATTAAAATGTAACAGCGTTTCTACAAAATATCTGAGCAGCACCCCTGAAAACGGTCAAGGTCACAAAAAACAAGGGAAGAGTAAGAAACTGTCATACAGGGGCGCCTGGATGGCTCAGTCGTTAAGCGCCTGCCTTCGGCTCAGGTCATGGTCCCAGGGTCCTGGGATCAAGCCCCGCATCGGGCTCCCTGCTCAGCGGGAAGCCTGCTTATCCCTCTCTCACTCCCCCTGCTTGTGCTCTCTCTTTCACGGTGTCTCTCTCTGTCAAATAAATAAATAAAAAATACTAAAACAACAAAAAAAAGAAATTGTCATACATCAGACAACACTAAGGACACAGACCAACTAAATACAATGTAATTTCTGGATTTGAAACTAGAACAGAAAAAGGGCATTAACTAATGGAAAAACTGGTGAAATCTGAATAAAGTCTAGAGTTTAGTTTAAAAACACAGAAAAATCAAAACTAAAAACACGGTGAGTGAGGACAGAATGCAGGGCATTTAATGTCACTGGCACAGCTGGGCAAGGTCCTGTTCACAGTAAGAGCTAAATTAATGCAGCTATTTATTATCTTTGTTTCTTCCTTATAACCTTTTATTCCCCTTATATTCTTTTTAACCAATCTTTACTACATTTAATTTCTTCCTTCAAAATTTTTTTCCATTTCTTCCCTTCTTTTCCTTTCCTATTCTGTTGCCATCACCCCACTCCAGACCACCACCACAGGGCCATACCCCGTCTAAGCCCTCTTGGTGCTTTACAGGTTTTCAGAACCGGCACAGCCTTCTTCTCTAGCTTATTCCCAGATGCTCAAGCATCACCCTCCACTCCAGTCAGGATGAGCTCCAAGCCATTTCTACACTTGTTTTCACTTCTTTAACTTCCTCAGGCTCTTCCTCCTCCCTGTTTCCCCATCTGATCCTGATCTCACCTATTCAGAAAGGGTCCAACCCCGGGATGTCCTGTCTAGCCCACAGGGAACTGTCTGTCCCCTGGCTAAAATTTTGCTCCACATTTTGTCAATGGCAAAGTTTAATGTGTACTTGCCTTCTGAAAGTTTCATGTATATTCTTTGACTTATTTAAATAAAAGACAGGTTCCTAAAGAGCTAAGATGGTATCAACCAAACTTCTTTCATCATAGCACGAACACCTAGTAAGTACAAGTCTAGAAAAGAGAAGGGAAAAATGGAAACCCACTTCCACCTTCTCTACCAAAGATTAAACACACAACCTGCAGCAGGAAGATCACTAAAAACACCCAAGACCTTCCTGTGAAGAAAAACAGATACTAAAAAAGCTATGTGCTGCATGACACCCTTTAATGTTCAAAACTAAGTAACATATTCAAGCACACATATATATGTAAATGGTTAACAAAAAACAACCTTTTAAAATTTATTAATTCCAGTGTAATTAACATAGTGTTGTATTAGTTTCAGGTGCACACTGCAGTGACTCCACACTTACATACATCATTACAAGGGCACGCCTTAATCCCCAGCACCTATTTCCCCCACCCCCCACCACCTCCCCTCTGGTAAGTTAAGAGTCTGCTTTTGTGGTTTGTCTTTTTTGTCCTTTTGTTTCTTAAATTCCATATGAGTGAAATCGTATGGTATTTGCCTTTCTCTGACTAATTTCACTTAGCATCATACCCTCTAGCTCCATTCATGTTGTTGCAAATGGCAGGATTTCATTCTTTTTTATGGCTGAATAATATTCCATATTACTGATTTATATATATATATATATATATATATATCAGCTCTTCTTTATCCATTCATCTATTGATGGACACTTATGTTGCTTCCGTATCTTGGCTATTGTAAATAATGCTGCAGTAAGCTTAGGGGTACATATATCTTTTCGAATTAGTGTTTTTGTATTCTTTGGGTAAATAGCCAGTAGTGGAATTACTGGATCATATGGTAATTCTTTTTTTAATTTTTTAAGGAACCTCCATATTGTTTTCCACAGTAGCTGCACCAGTTTGCATTCCCGCCCACAGTTCATAAGGGTTCCTTTTTCTCCACATCCTCGCTAACACTTGTTGTTCCTCGTGTTTTTGATTTTAGCCATTCTGACAGGCGTGAGGTGTATCTCACTGTGGTTTTGGCAGCTCCCTCCCCCTTCTGTTTATCTTCTGATATCTCCCCACAGTTTCACGACTCCCCACGGTTTACCTTGCCAAAGGCAGTTGCTTTTCTGCTTGTAGAGATCCAGATATATATTCTTACATCTCAGGCTGATTTTTCACGGGTGTTCAAAATGGTTTGATAGATATCCAGCTAAATTCTGGGGACTAGTTGAAACGGGGTCCCCTTCTCTGCCATCTTGCCTTCACCTTTCATTGTGGTTTTGATTTGCATTTCCCTGATGATGAGTGATGTTGAGCATTTTTTCATGTGTCTGTTGGCTATCTGTATGGCTTTCTTTGGAGAAATCTCTGTTCATATCTTCTGCCCATTTTGTAATTGGATTATTTGCTTTCTGAATGTGCAGTGTTACAAGTTCTTTATGTATTTTGGATACTAACCCTTTATTGAATATATCATTTGTAAATATCTTCTACCATTCCATAGGTTGTCTTTTAGTTTTGTTGATGTTTTCCTTTGCTGTGCAGAAGC
The DNA here is from genome assembly GCF_029215605.1 of Mirounga angustirostris. Classification (NCBI taxonomy): domain Eukaryota; kingdom Metazoa; phylum Chordata; class Mammalia; order Carnivora; family Phocidae; genus Mirounga; species Mirounga angustirostris. The sequence goes on along the minus strand of NW_026991717.1, from coordinate 61,270,025 downwards.
TTTTTATTTTGATGTAGTCCCAATATTTTATTTTTGCTTTTGTTACCCTTGCCTGAGGAGATATATCTAGAAAAATGCTGCTATCGCCCGTATCAGAGAACTTACTGCCTGTGTTCTCTTCTATGATTTTGATGGTTTCAGGTCTCACCTTTAGGTCTTTCATCTATTTTGAGTTTATTTTTGTGTATGGTGCAAAAAAGTGATCCAGTTTCATTCTTTTGTATACTGCTGTCCAGTTTTCCATATCATTTTTGAAGAGATTTTTTTACCCATTGTATATTCTTGCTTCCTTTGTCGCAGATTAATTAACCATATAATCATGGGTTTATTTCTGAGCTATTCTGTTTCATTGACCTTTGTGTCCATTTTTCTGCCAGTACCATACTGTTTTGATTCCTACAGCTTTACAGTGTATCTTGAAATCTGGTATTGTGATACCTCCCCTCCAGCTTTGTTTTTCTTTCTCAAGATTATTTTGGGTATTTGGGGTCTTTTGTGGGTTACATACAAATTTTAGTACTGTTATAGTTCTGTGAAAAATGCTCTTGGCATTTTGATAGGGATTGCACTGAATCTATAGATTGCTTTTGGTAGTATGGAGATTTGAACAATATTAATTCTTCCATTCATTGGCATGAGCTATCTTTCCATTTGTATCATCTTCAATTTTTCATCAATGTTTTCAGAGTACAGGTCTTTCACCTCCTTGGGTAAGTTTATTCCTAAGTATTTTATTCTTTTTGGTGCAATTGTAAATAAATAGTTTTCTTAATTTCTCTTTCCACTATTTCATTGTTAGTGTATAGAAATGCAACGGATTTCTGTAGATTGATTTCGTATCCTGTGACTTTAGTGAATTCATTTATCAGTTCTAGCAGTTTTTTGGTGGAGTCTTTTGGGTTTTCTATATATAGTATCATGCCATCTGCAAATAGGGATAGTTTTACTTCTTCCTTACTGATTTGGATGCCTTTTATTTCTTTTTGTTGTCCAACTGCTGTGGCTAGCACTTCCAGTATTATGTTGAATAAAAGTGGTTAAAGTGGACATCTTTATCTTGTTCCTGACCTTAGGGGAAAGGTTCTCAGTTTTCCCCATTTAGGATGATATTAGCTGTGGGTTTTTCATATATGGCCTTTATTATGTTGAAGTATATTCCCTCTAAACCTACTTTGTTGAGGGTTTTATCATGAATAGATGTTGTATTTTGTCCAATGCTTTTTCTGTGTCTACTGAAATGATCATTATGGTTTTTATCCTTTCTCTTATTGATGTGATGTATCAGGTTGACTGATTTGCAAATACTGAACCACCCTTGCAACCCAGGAAGAAATCCCACCTGATTGTGGTGAATGATTTTTTTAATGTACTGTTGGGATTCAGTTAGGAAGTATTTTATTGAGGATTTTTCCATCTATGTTCATCAGGGATATTGACCCAGGGATACTGTAGTTCTTTTTTTGTAGTATCTTTATCTGGTTTTGGTATCAGGGTAATGCTGGCCTCAAAGAAGGAATTTGGAAGCTTTCCTTCCTCTTCTATTTTTTGGAATAGTTTGAGAAGAATAGGCATTAACTCTTCTTTAAATGTTTGGTAGAATTCACCTGTGAAGCCATCTGGTCCAGGACTTTTGTTTTTTGGGAGTTTTTTGATTACTGATTCAATTTCATTGCTGGTAACCAGTCTGTTCAAATTTTCTATTTCTTCTTGATTCAGTTTTGGGAAGTTATATGTTTCTAGGAATTTATTTATATCTTCTAGGTTGTCCAATTTGTTGGTATATAATTTTTCATAATATTCTCTTATAATCCTCTTTGTATTTCTGTAGTGTCAATTTCTCCTCTTTCATTTCTAATGTTGTTTGAGTCCTCTCTTTTTTGATGAGTCTGGCTAAATTGGCTATTACCAATTTTGTTGATCTTTTCAAAGAACTAGCTCCTGATTTCATTAATTTGTTTACTGTATTGTTTTGTTTCTATTTCACTTATTTCTGCTCTAATCTTTATTATTTCCTTCCTTCTGCTGGTTTGGAGTTTTGTTTGTTGTTTTTCTAGCTCTTTTAGGTGTAAGGCTAGGTTGTTGATTTGAGATTTTTCAACAAGAAATACATTTTTAAAGGGCACAATAAACACAAATTTAGGATGATGGCTTGTCTGGAGGGGAGGCAGAAGAATGAGATGGAGAGGAACATATAGGTTATGTAAGCTATTTTTCTTGGGTAGGATGGTGGGTTCATGGGTATTTATTATTTTAAAAATGAAAATAAAATAATTTAGGGCAATGCATGAGTGACAAAAAAATAAAAATAAAGTAGTAAGATGCTGAAATTAAATGCCCCAAGAAAAACACAATCTTTATGGGATATTAAATATTTCTAACTATTAAGACTGGATTTTTGTTTTAAATCCAAAATGTATATATCCAAGATAAATACTGCCCTTCAAAAGTATCTATCAGGGGCACCTGGGTGGCTCAGTCGCTAAGCGTCTGCCTTCGGCTCAGGTTATGATCCCAGGGTCCTGGGATCGAGCCTTGCATCAGGCTCCCTGCTTGGCGGGAAGCCTGCTTCTCCCTCTCCCACTCGCCCTGCTTGTGTTCCCTCTCTCACTGTGTCTCTGTCAAATAAATAAAAAAATCTTTAAAAAAACAAAACAAAAACAAAAAACAAAAGTTATCTAACACATGTGACTATAAACATAAATTCCAAAATTTATGATCACTGCTTTCCTCTCAGAAATAATTTACAAAATACTCTAAAAACTAAGCTTTTTAAATATTATCTTCATAAAAATCTCTTCTCTTTTACTAAATTAGCACTGTCTAGTTCAAGGTCTAGGATCAGAATGACCTTTGGTTGTTTCCTAAAATCAAATCCACTCTCTACAGACAATAATCACCACTGGGGATATTTAAAAGAATAAGACAAGTCTCAGAAGTCAGTCTCCACGAAGTGTGTTGGCAATGAGAGAACCGCCAAAGCAAAAGCATGGGCACTACTTGGCTGTGAACAACATTCCATTCTAACATTCAAGGAGAGTGGCAGCCATAAATATAAGAGTGCAGCCCCCCAATGCAGCAACTCGAGGTGGTTTCAGAAACCTGAAGAAGGCCTGCTTATCCAAAGACAGGGATCTACTGTTGAAAGGAATTCTGAAAAGCCCTCTAGTTGTTGCATTCAATCAGACTATAATCTTACATTATGACTGTTCTTTTATTTTATTTTTTTAGGATTGTTATTTTAATGCTTGTACTGTCTAATTTTTCAAGGCTATTAAATTCAAGGCTATATCATATCTATTAAATTATTTTATTGTCTTCTAAATTCTAGGAGATACTATTATTGTAATTGGCATTCATTCTACATTTGACAGATAAACCATCTGAAAAAGTGAAATTATTTAGAGTTATATAGGTATTTTATGGCAGAGTCAGACCCTGAATCCAAGTCCCTTAACTCGCAGCTCTGTGCTTATTTTACCAGTCCAAACTAAATATAAACATCTAAACCAAAATCACTTGCTTTGGAGAACAATGAGGAAGGCAGACTCAAATCCAAATCTCAGAAATAGTACTTACTGCGAGTTGTAGAGCCAATTCAAACTGCTTGTCCTGGAGAAGCTGTTGGATTTGGGTTGCCATGGGGACAGGAATGAGTCTCCAAACAAAATGATTGCTGGCCACATAGATAATGTTTGATCTGGAGGCAGGAATAAGAATATTAGCAAAAGAGCACAGGCTTTATGATGACACAGGTGATTTTAAAAGTTCTGCAATAATATGGCAGCTATAGTAAAAAAAGAAATTCCTTACCCTCCCGAGGTAATGAAGCGGGGCCTTTGCAATTCAATGCTCTGGACCAGAAGCCTTGGTTCAAATGTTCGGATCTCCACATATCGAGGTAAAACTGCAACGATGTAGGGAGGCTGGTGCTCTGTACAAGAAAGAACACTTTGAGTTATAGATCTGGTCTAAGGCTTTAGGTTTACTGATTGCTTCAGTTCCCCATTTCTAAGCTGCATTCAGATGGGATCTCCAAATAGTCCACTACTCAAATACCAAGCCAGGATCCTACGCTGTGGTATCCAAAGGGAAAAAAAAAATTTGTTTTGTCCAAGTGACGCTAAGAGAAATCTCGTGCACAAGAAGGATGCATCCAGCTTTGCTGAGAGTGACCTGATCCCACTCCTACCATCAGGTGAAAGCTTCACCTGCTCCCTTTCTCATCAGTCACAAAACCAAGGCAGAGAAAGGGCAGCTGCAGCTGCCCCTAACAATGCATCAGTGGGAGAAGGTTACATGACCTCTTCTTTCATTCTCTTGGGAAGGGCAAGAGGAAGGCAACTTCTTTTTTCCCTAAAATGAGGCTAAAGAGAGTTCCACATTTCTGGCAAAGGTTATTGTTGCTTGAGATTTTCACAGGGAAAAGATGCAAAACTCCACTCGATGCTTAATGGGTCACAAAGAAAACAGCTGGTTGGCATTCTCAGTGTGGCAGTTTTCTACCACTTATATGAGGTCCAATCATGGAAACAGAAAGTGGAAGGGCCAGGGGAGGGAGAAAAGGCTTGTTAATAGATACGGAGTTTTACTGCTGCAAGATGAGAAAGTCTTGAAATCTGTTGCATGGACAATGTGAATATGCAAAACTACTGAACTGTAATAGAATGTAATGGTAAAGATGATGATAGATTTTGTTTTGTTTTTTTTTTACCACAATTAAAATAGAAAATTTTTTAAAGGGAAAAAAAATAAAAATTGAACCACTAGATGCATAATTATCATATAGAAACTTAACCTCAAAGACTATATTCATAGTTTCTTAGTGTGGCTAATTTGCTATGGATTTATTTTTGTCATTTATTTTCTGACAAAAAATTTTTCATAGTATATATGCAGTTTATACAGTAAAAATTTTAAAGCCAGAAGGGAACTGGCCTAATAGTTCCATCACTTTGAATGCTACTGCTGTTACTATGCTAGTATTTTTCATCTTCTAAAAAAATTAAATTAAAAAACATGTTGTTTGGTATTGGATTTTTTACTTCTCTTTTTATGCTGGCCTCATTCTTAAAAACTAGTATAATCCCCTTTATTGTTAATCTGTATAAATATGTAAAATTTCTCTCTCCTTTAATCTGGCCCACTTTAATAAGGGCTAATTTAATAAAAAAAGGTAATCTATAATAGAAAGGCTTTTGGTTGTCATATTATATCATGGTCCGGTCTCCCCAACTCTTTGACAACAGAGTTGGTCTGGATCTCTGTATCTTCAAAACTTGGCAGAGTGGCAGGTATACAGCAGGCGTCTAATAAATGGCCGACAATGACAGTGATTCATCCATTCAGCAAGCATTTCCTAAAAGGCTATGTTATGGGCCCTACTCCAAGTGGATCAAGACATACGTCCAGAGCTCACAGAGCTCCTACACAAAGGAGACAGACGACTCACTGCATCCAGTGGGACAGTGTGGGGGCCATGACAGAGAAACCTGAAAGGGCTTTGGAAGCACCACGGGGGAAGTGATTCACTCTGCCTGCACATCGGAGAAGACTTCACAGAGGAAGTGCCACTGAACAGGGCCTTGTCACGTGAGCAGGACAGTGCTGGGCAGAGAAGAAAAGAAGAGGCAAGAGCACAGGTGATGATGGCTCGGTGAGGGGAGTCCAAGACAAATGGAGTCTGGGTGAAGTGGTTCAGTTGAGAGCGTAAGTAAAAATGAAGTTTAAAATGCACACCACTGAAGAAGTTTAGTCTTTGTCCTGTCAGATGGTGGTTCTCCTACCCTACCTAGAAAGAACGCCCTCTTCCTCCCTCAGTATGTTAAGGCACAGAAACGTTTTTGAGAAACACTGCCAAAGGCACTGGGCACTAACAAAGGTTTGAAAACAGGAACTCTCACACTAGGGAATAGGAAGCATAGTTCAAGCATATTACACACATCTTCATCAATTCTACCGTAGGGAACACAAGCGCCCCCCAGAGCACCATGAAGCTTTTCATGAAGCTCTTAGCCCCTCCAACTTGTTAATATACATAATCTTGGGCCTTACAAAATACTGTCCTTTTGACTTTTCTTCCTTCTGATCTGTTCATCTCTAACCACCACCAGAATAATTACCCTAGAACATGATGCTTTTACCAAACATTCTACCAGTTGGGAATCTACTGGCATCTCAGACCTTTGCATGGGCCTCTAACAACCGGCCCTACCCTTATTCCTCCGTAATTCACACCACCTGTTTTAACCAGGTCAGTCTCTGTAATGCTCTGTCACAAATGAGCATTTCCAATCATTTTTCGAACTACTTTTTTCTGCCTAGAATGAAAGGAATTTTTCTTCAAGCCAAGTCCTAAACTCCCTGCCTGGTCTAGTCCAATCTTACCTATGTAATGAAACTTCTTACTGGCAAGTTGAACTTTCTGAACGACTGAATCTCAACTCATCCAATTTAACACCTTAAGCAGTGCCTTGTTTTCTCTCTTTATCCAAGATGTTATCCTTACCTCCCCAGCTAGAGTCTTTAAAGATGGCATGTCTGTATGCCCCACTCCACAGCAGTAACTATTTTTAAAATGCTCACTCTTCTGACTGAAAATGAATTGCTGCGAGGGTGGTCACACACTTCCAGGCAATACCACTGCTGAGAGCCGGAGGCAGGGTAGGAGCAGAAACACCTAATGTGCCAGCCAGAGACTTACATCTAAATGCAATCTGCACCTCCAAACTACAAAACAACAGAAGCAATAACCACCACGTCAAAAGCACATCAATACTGAGTTACATGTATTACAGGAATAAAGAAAGAATTGCCACTAATTTCCAAATGTAGTCTATCTGGCAGAGGACACAATAAAACCATTACAAAGAAGGTAAAACAAAAAGGACTCAGAAGTAATATGGCAATAGACAATCACTTCCTAAAACACATAATTCTGTTTATATTTTTCCCCCTCTGGGGCAAAACCTGGCTTCCTACAAAAATCAGGATATCGCATTTTTAATAACTTTAAACACTTGTCTACTTCTAAGAAGGGGAACTGAGAGTAAATGACATTATAAACCACAGTCTGTGAAAGCCATAAACGGAATTCCATTCTGCAAGGATGACACACAACCCCGGCCCACAGTGGGAAATGGCCGCTATGGTGGTCTCACCCATGGCCACTGGTATGTCTGTCCAGTTCAAGGCACATTTCTGTGTGCAGATCCCCTCCTCATTGAGCACCACGGTGAGATCATCCTGACCCACAGCCACTTTTCCATCCGCCAGAGGTGCAACTAATGGCTCCAGCTGTTTTCCTGTTGGAAAGAGCTCTTTGATGGACCCTTTTCCATCCACCTATAGGAAGACACAAAGTGAGTCAACCAGCGTTCTCTTGCTAGAGGCATGAACACGGCCTGAAAAATCCAAATAAAACCCCGAACCTACAGAAGCCAATAATATTCCTTGTTTGGCATAAGGAAATATTATGGAGTTTGTTATGACAAATTTTGTCATCACAACATAGAACCAGTTCTCTTTTTCTCTAACACAGAGACAAGCATCTAACCTGGCAACTAACAATGTCAAGTGCTGGTGAGGATGCAGAGCAACTGGAACTCTCATTCGCTGCTGGTGAGAATGCAAAATGGTACAGCCATTTTGTTTGTTGGCTTCTTCTAAAGTTAAATATACACTTACCATACAACCCAATAATCCCATTCCTTAGGCACTTGCTGAAGAGAAATGAAAACTTCTGTTTACACCAAAACCTGTACGCAAATGTTTATAGCAGCTTTATTCATAATGGCTAAAAATTGGAAACAACTTTGTCCTTCAACTGATGAATGGATTAACAAACCATAGTACATCCATACCATGGACCACTACTCAGCCATAAAGAATATAATGACACACACAATACAGATGGATGTCAAATGCATTATGCTAAGTGAAAGAAGCCATATTCAAAAGGCTACATACTGTACGATTCCATTTATATGACATTCTGGAAAAGGCAAAACTATAAGAGATGAAGAACAGATCAGTGATTACTAGAAGTTGGGGCATAGGAAAAGAGGTTGACTTCAAAGGGGCAGCATGAGGGCATTTTTTGAGTGATGGAACTGCTCGGAATCTTGATTGTGGTGGTGGTTACGTGACTCTAAGCATCTATTGGAACTGTACATCAAAAAGGATGAATTTTACTGTCTGATCTAAATGAATAATTTTTGAATAGCTCGGGCCAAACCAAGATTTCCCACGCTCAAAAAGAGGGTGGCAGCATTCAAGATAGTCAGAGGAAAGAGAGCCTACTCTCCAGCTTCTGGCTCTGTATCCCCGGCCCTCACAGACTTCTTTCAGCACCTATAGGCCTCACTGCTACTCTGCTCATCAGTCAGCTGGAGAGGAGCGACTCCTCTATGAGTTTGCAACTCTGATGCTGATAAAATCAGGATATTCCAACAATGTAAATATAGAACAAATATACTAACTAGATAAATAATGAACAGCTACCACGGTGGGGAGTAGGGAAGTGGGGAGAAATGGACATGGGGGAGAAAGGCTTCTAGAATTGCCAAGTCTGGAATATGAGAGGGGTATAAGGCTAAGGAATTTGGATTATTCTATGAAATGCATGGTATATCAACCTATTCTACATACAGTATGCGTAATGGAGGAGAAAAACCAATGTCATGGATATTTACCACTTAGGTTAAGAAAAAGAGGTTATAAAACAATGTGTATAACATGCTATTTTTGTAAATAGATGGAAGCTCATCTACCGAAAGTTTAACGGTGATTATTTCTGAGTGAAGGGATTATAGGTGATTTGTACTTTCTTTATCTTGCTTATTGATATTTCCTTATTTTTTATATTAACATGTGGCTTTTGAAATTTAAAAAAGAAGTAAAAATAATTTTAAAAATAAATATACTAAAAGATTTTGGGTTGCAGGAAACTCAAAGTCTTAAAAATACTTAAGTTAATACTCGGGGCGCCTGGGTGGCTCAGTTGGTCAAGCATCTGCCTTCGGCTCAGGTCATGATCCCGGAGTCCTGGGACCAAGTCCCACATCGGGCTCCCTGCTCAGCGGGGAGCCTGCTTCTCCTTCTCCCTCTGCCTGCCTCTCCCCCTGCTTGTGCTCTCTCTCTCTCTGACAAATAAACAAAATCCTTAAAAAAATAATACTTAATACTAAAATTAGTTTATAATTCCTGAGCACTGAAGCCTTAAGATGACATTCCATGGTAATGCTGCTGAACGGAGGCAAGCAGCCCTAATTATCTGTTCCAAAAATTAGATACAGGATATGGATAATTCATCATGTAGAGAATTGAGAGTTGATGCTGACTGGCATCAGACATCTATTTGTAGAGACGCTGAGAAGCATAAAAAAAAATAACCAAACATACAAACACAAACCCTGTTATGCCAAAACACCACTTAAGGCAGTCTCTTGACCTGTAGTTCAAATCACGTGATCCTATCCCCCAGGTAAATGGATGATATATGCAAAAGAATAAGTTTTACCCTTATTAGGTAGTAGTCTCTCTTGAAACCCACACAGATAGAATTTTCGCACCAGGCCATGGACTTGGGCACATCTGGTACACTAAAGTCCCCCTGAAGAAAGAAAGCAAGAGTTCAAATGGAAAGACGTTAAAAGAAAAAAAAAAAAAAACAAAAACAAACTATGACTTTCCTGTTATTCTGCCTCCACTCTGCAAAATCACCCTCATTCTCATCTAAACACAAGTCTGTAAGTGCAAGGCCAGGAAACCACCTGTAACAAAAATTTATGTCACCCATGAACTGGATGACTAGATGCCTTTAGAAAAGGTGAAACCCACTTTGAAATAAACCAGTCTGTATAAACGATGCAGAACTGGATTACCACTGCCTCTGAAGACCAGGAGACTGACGAGTGGCGGTGAACAGGCTCCCCTGTACTCACGGCAGAGCCTTCATCCGGACAGAGCTCCAAGACTGAAGGCCCTGACCTTCAGTATTACTGAAGAGGAAGCCTTTCAAGCTTTGGACTTCACCTGCAATTCATGGAATTCCCTGTCCTTCCAGAAGTAGAGCTGCAGCTTCTTTTTCACGGCCACACACATCCGCAGCACCTCCTCACCGGTCTCTGTGTGCTGGGAAGAGACACCCGGAGCAAATGAGGGTATGTATGCGATGACTCCATAACTGAGTGACACCTAAATTCAAGATTTTCTACCTTGAAATGGCTACTAATCTGAAAATCCCCTGTAATACAAAGTCACCCTTGCCAGACAAACTGAATAGAAGAACACCATTTTTCTAAGACATTCTTAGAAACAATAGGCTGAGGAGCACTTCCTCCCCAAGGGCTGCTAGCCAAAGACCCCAACCCCAGCAAATCTCTAGGACATTCAAAATTCACACAGGAAAATCCCAGGGCAGGCCTTCACCTATGTAACCGCTTACTCCTTTTTTTCTTAAATGTTTCTCACTCATGGCTGTCAATACATGCTGGTCAGGGATCAGCATGTGTCAGTGGCCATTTTCAATCTTTTAAGGAGGGAGGAGAAGAGAAAGGTCTAAGCATAAAACAATGCATTGTCGATGTAGACCACAAAGGCTAAAAAGTGATCTAAGCTGAGTAGAAGGGTAAGGCAGATTTTGAATAATGTAAGGATGATGAATTGGCACAAATAAGAAATGTCTTTCTCAAATGACCAAAAAACCCCTATAGAGAAAGAATACAATAATATGTTCAGAACAAGGTCAACTTAATGCCCCATTGCTATGTTCGTGATACTGGTTAAGTCTGGATTTCCCCACTAATGGTTTGTTCATGGCAAAGGCTTTTAATCGTGGGTTAGTTGGTCTGATGCTCTAATTAGCACAAACACGGGGAACCCAAATGTTTCCCCTTCAGACCACATACAAAGGGGGAAATTTCTCTAATACAATCCAAAATCAAACACTTTCTCTGGAGTCTCTGCTGGGTTCGCATATCAATGTTATTCTTCCCACCTAATGGTAGGAATAATATAAGAAAGACCCTATTTATTAAAACATGAAGTCAAATTTCATCTTGCCTACACTTACCTGGAGGTCACATGTGAACAGTGAGGCTCCCTTTGCCTTTGAAACCGTAGTGATTTGTTGAAATGTCAGTAAGTCATGGACATAAATGTTATTTTCTGTTTGGAAGGAGGAATAATAACAGTATAAATTATCACAATTCTCTACACACACAAAAATAACTAATGATGAGAAGAACCAAATGGTAAGTGTTGGTTGAAGATGTATCTTCGGTTTCACTAACAATGATTTATTCTGGCCTATTATCAGAATTACATTACAAAATGTTAGAGGTCACTTTTGTTCCTTTAAATTCGGGCTGGCTGAAGCAGAAGAGCTCTCTCGCTACCAAAGCAATCTTACACTCTTTCTCAAGTCTGGAAATTCGTGATGCAATATTTGTACAAGAATAGACTCTCAAAGCTACTTCCATTAGGAGGCCTCAGCGGAAGAAAGGAAATCCTCTGTGGATTTGGTACAATCCCATGGCAAGGATTTCTTTTCTGGCAAAGCAAGCAAAATAATTTCACTCGGGCCTCCTACCTAGTTTTACTCCTGAAGATTTAGTTACTTTAAATGTTTCTCTCTCCACCTAGAAACTTAGTTTAAAATGATTCTACCATCTTGGCCCTGGGCTGAACAGTACAAAGCATGAGGCAAGTTTCCAATCCTCTGTTTGTTAAGAAAAGGCCTTGCTGGCTGCCTTCAACTGAATCTATGGCTTTTCAAATGAGGCCTGAATAGTCCGGCCTTGATGTGTCTCTCCCCTATCTCTTGCCACTCTGCCACTCTCCACCACACTTCCTAGATCTGGCCAGACTCCAGGGCCTCTGCTTAAAATGCTCTGCCTTCCTCTCTCTTCCTGTCAAAATCTTAATCATCCACTAGATGATGTTGTCTTTCCCATTACTAAGATCCACAACATTTTTTATAAATTTCCACTGTAACTTACCACACTGTATCATGATTACTTTCTGTCATTTCAGTCTTCACAATCAGAACATAAATTCAAAGACAGAAACCATGTCTCATTCAACTTGGTATCCCCAATGCCTAGAGCAGAGCTCAATAAATATCTGCTAGATGACTGAATAAATGAATGAATGAATGAATGACACTCCATGGAGAACAGAGCTCAAGTTTATGAGGGATGCTGTTGCCTTTAATACCTGTGTACCCTGCTGTGTCTGGTTTGGAACAGGTCAGTTTCATTGTCTATCAAATTAACCATAAAGAGTGATTAATCAGGTCATAGCTTTTGTTTTTCGACACAGGAGATATAACTGCAACCCCTTTTCTTACCTAACAAGCTGACCAGAATCTTAAACTGGGAAACCACATGGATCTAGAAAAGAACAAATCATTAGACTCAATTAAACATTTCCAACAAGGCTTAACAAATGTTCATTTAAGTACAGTACTAAAAAGGGACTGAAGAGTCTATGCCAATGACAGGGATCTGACTGATATTTATGTGCAATCGCAATTTCTGCTCATTATAGAGGATCTCAGGCACATGATGGATGAACCCAGATCCCTGAATAAATGGGAGAACAGACAGCAGAAGATTCAGAGTTAATAAATAATGTTATCAAAGTTCCAGCTTTGACAGGGTCTCATGGAAGTCAAATATTCTTGTAGTTACCACTATCACTGCCTACCTGCTGAATCTTTTTGGAGAAGTTTTTATTGGATTTCTCTAGTGTCACTTCAAACCTGTTGCAACCTATGGAAAAGAAACAAACGTTCACAGTTCCAAACATGTAAAAATAACCACAACAAAAAACGCTGCTCCACATTCCTGCAGGAATCTAAAAATTCCTAAAGACTGGAAGCTGGAGATCTACACTAGACAGCTGTCTTCACTGAGTACAGGAAGCTGCTTTCAATTCCAATTTTAGAACAGAGGGTTTCATGCACCTTCACTTGGCATTAGCAGAAAGAATCATACCACAGAAATTCACTGAAGCTGCCAAGGTACTTGTGAGTCTGAAGGTCTTATCCTATAAAACAGTACCTTGGCTAAGTGTTTGTAAAAAGTAACAGTCAAATACCAGAGCCCAAGCAATGAAACCCTGCCCAGAGCATCCTTAGATCTAGACCAACTAAAGCCCAGCAGCTACCCTATGTCCTGCATCATGGGACACAGCAAACGGTCAACACTATCCCCTCAGCTAAAGCAATTTAATGCATCTACACTTACTGCTGCTCTCAGGAGATGCGACATTGGTTGGCACTGTTACAAAAAGGGAAGAAAGTGACATACCATAAAAACATGTGATGCCCGCCTTGTGGAGATGACAAAAACATTCAGCCTCAAAAGTCACCAAAAGGTCAAAAAGAGAATAATCATCATAATAATCACAGCAGTTATCACAAACTAACCAATAACTAAGTGCCACATTCTGGGTTTAAAAATTTATATATATTCCCTATAACCTCACAACTACCCCCAAGAAGTCAGTATTATTATTCCAGTTTCATATGTGAGGGACCTGACTGGTCAAGTAGTTAGGTAGCCATCAGGGAGAGACAGCCCAGAAGCAAACTTGGGGCCGACTGTAAAGCCCGTGTGCTGAACCGACACCCTGCCACCTGCCTCCCAGCTTGTGAAGAGACTGTTCACACTGCTGACCCCAAGCTGCTCCCCACAGCTAGTGTGGTCCATGGCTCAGAAGTCTGTGGAGCGTCTCCGAGGCAACCACAAGGGCCTATGCCACCAAAGCTGGTCTTACTTCTTCCACATGTCCCTCAGCAGAGGAGATGAAGGGGCTCTGGAGTTGCGGGAAATTCAGAAACATGCCCTCTATTCTGCCATTATATTTCACAAGAAAAAAAAATTCAGCCACTTCCTGCTTGATAAACAGTTCTGTATCTGAAAAGGGCTTTATTATTACTTCCAACAATTCTCTTCATAAGTAGAATTATCTAGGACTGAGATTCTCAAACTTCGTGGTGTCAGGATTCCTTCACAGCCTTAAAAATTATTGAGAATCCCGGGGCGCCTGGGTGGCTCAGTCGTTAAGCGTCTGCCTTCGGCTCAGGTCACGATCTCTGGGTCCTGGGATCGAGCCCTGCGTCGGACTCCCTGCTCTGCCGGAAGCCTGCTTCTCCCTCTCCCACTCCCCCTGCTTGTGTTCCCTCTCTCGCTGTCTCTCTCTCTGTCAAATAAATAGAAAAATTAAAAAAAAAATTATTGAGAATCCCAAAACTCTAACATGGGTTGTAGTTACCAATGTATACCACAGTAGAAATTAGACTGAGAAAATTTTAAAATGTATATTTATTAACTCATTTTTAAATATTAGTGAACTTAGTTTTGACCTGGTAAACCTTCTGAAAGGATCCTGGGGACCCCGTGGGGTCTACAGAACACACTTTGAGAACCACTGCTCTAAGGTGACGGCACCACTGAAGTAAACCTGAAACTGTTAAGACATCTGATGTGAGCTAATCTAACACCTCTGTTTAAGAGAGGAGTAAAATGAGGCCTAGAGGCATTTCTGAGCCCAAAGAAGATGACTCACATCTGATCCCAAGTCCCCTTAATTCCAGCCTCTCCATGACATCTTATCATCCTCTCTCTTTCCTCAGAAAGACAGTCTGGTTGCAGCCCTATTTAGGTTTGGAATATCTCAAACTTAGAAACCAAGTTAGTTCTATGGCTGATTCATGGAGGCCCAAGTCTATTTCTATTTCGGGCCATAAACAGGCGAGAGCTGAGCCAGAACTGAACTGTTCTCTAAGGGTATAGGGAGAAGTCAAGTTTCTGATCAGAGCTTGATTCCCAATTGTCTAAGGCCGGTGGCACTGCTACTGAAGTTACCTATGCAGAAATTGAGCCCCAGGAATTAAGGTCTCAAAAGTCACATGGTGAACTCATCACAGGGCATGGAATAATCACCACCAAAGTTCCAAGTCAGATTAGCACTAATATTACCAGTTTGAGTCTATACTGTGTTGAGATTTACTCTTATAGTCTAGTTTTCAATTCCCTACCATTTATATAGCAATGACCTATCAAACAAATCACGTTACCTTGGTATTTAGTATTTGATGCTACAAAGAACTGCTTATCTACTGGAGTAAAGAATATTAAGCTCTCTTATCTCCCTGCCCTGCACAGTATCTGAGCCTATGGTGGATAGTCAAATCATGGTTGTCAAATGCTGAATAAAATCCAAGGCAAGCTTAATTTTTAAATTATAGTCTAATAGGTGTCACAGAATGGAAATATTCTGGCCCTGAGAACTAAAAATTTACAGCAAGGGCAAGCAAAGTACTGCCCCAGGGCCAAATCCAGCCCTCAACATGTCTTCATAAATAAAGTTTTGTTGGAACACAGACACGCCACTCCTTTGCACCCAGTCTATGGCTGCTTTTGGCTAAAATAGCAAAGTTGGTAGTCACAACAGAGATCTCAGAGCTTACAAAGCCTAAACTGTGTTTATTTTTTGGGCCCTTTTGGGAACAAGTTTACCAACCCGATTTAAAGGAAAGTTGAAAAACTTAGAAATGAAATAACACCCTCTGCTTTGACTTCTGGTTTCTCTTTCTGACCAGGTGCCTTCCTCTTTCCTTATTCCACCAGTGAT
Organism: Mirounga angustirostris; assembly: GCF_029215605.1. Classification (NCBI taxonomy): domain Eukaryota; kingdom Metazoa; phylum Chordata; class Mammalia; order Carnivora; family Phocidae; genus Mirounga; species Mirounga angustirostris. The sequence continues at coordinate 61,254,383 of NW_026991717.1, read as the reverse complement.
GGGTAGTAGAATAGGTCCCCCCAAAATATGCCACTTTGGGATAAGGATTATTTTGAGCTGAAGGGAACTGAGAAGAAGCAGATAAAGAAAGGCTCTCTCCCTACCTCTAATTTTGCCTAAAAACAGAACATACATTTACAAAGGTGTCCGTCCTCCCCTCTCTACCACGGACAGAATTTAATCAGCGGAGACAGCTCTAGACCCTCATCAGCCCAGAGAGGACACCAGAGCAATCTATAAACAAACTTTACTTACTCATCCTTATTCCGTTAGTTCCCCCATGTGTCTGCCTTCTAACAATTTGCCATCCTAGAAACTCAAAGTCCTTTTCCTTTGTCTTATCCCTTCTCTAAAAATTTGTTGTTCATTTGTTAAGATGTTATACAAGCCCAAATTCCAACCACCCCTTTGAGTTACCCATCACTGAGTGTTCCCATGTGTATGTGTAATACACATGTAAATACACTTGTTTGTTTTTCCCGTTAATCTGTCTTTTGTCAGTCCAATTTACTTACATGTTCCCACCCAAGGAACCTAAAATGGGTAGAAGGAAATTGTCCCCACATGCCCTAGAAAGATGTCCTTTTTTCCCATGTTACCCTTGCTCCAGGCTCCACTCTTACCTTAAGCTATTTACTACAGAAAGTTTATTGGGTTGAAAGTTATGAAATTTATTTTTTTCTAATATAGTCAAATAATAACAATTTCATACGGTTTAACACACTCTGGCATTAACAGATTTCTCCAGACTGGAGCTCCAAGGTATATTATCCAAACACATCAATTTTCCATAAAGAGAACATAGAAATAAAATCACAAAACGGAAGTGAGGTGCTTTTTCCCCCCAACAGAGGAAACCCTAACAAAATAAATTTCAAATACTTTAGTTATTATTCTACATTTTTACTGATGAAGTCACATTTGATTGGAGCTTTACTTTTCAAAGTCCTTGCATCTGACCCCAACAATTTTGTGAGACAGTTTATAGAAAAGGAAAATGATATTGGAAAGGACCTACTCAGGCATTCGGCCAAGGAAAAGGAAAGCTGGGTTCAAACCCAGGCCTCCTCTCTCCTAGTCCACCCCTCACAAGTTAACAAAAGTTATTAAATCAATGGTTCCTAATTTTGTTTCTTACTACCACATCATTTACACAAAAATCTTATTCGCATCAGTAATAGGTCTTATTTCTGACAGTGAGTCTCCTAGAAGCAAGGAGGGGAGGAACACTCAACCTCACCTACCAGATCAGGATAGGGGAATAGACTCTGAAAAAAAAAAAAAAAAACCCTAGAGATTTTCTCATGCTTCTCCCCACTTTCCCACTGTACTACTTTCAACCCCAATCATTTTTAATGGCCCAGGAATCACTGATTTCACAGTTGTATACTAGCTATCATAATTTTTTGCATGAGTAATAAGTCACCTCTCTCTTGATGCTGGAGAGCTGCCACTTACCAGTGTCCTTCCGGATCCTATAGAGAAGAAGATGTCCTTGTTTGGTGCCAACAAGAAGCCATTCCTCTGGAAGATAAGAGTGATGAGAAAGGTCAATCAGCTTTAGTTAAAACCCTATTTCTTGAGCTGGGGTTTGTAATCAGAAATCAAAGGGTCAAGAAAATGAATTGCTTTTGATAGCTGGTGCTTTGCAAAGCTAAGGAATATTTATAGTCAAGAAATGTTTGAAGGGACGCCTGGGTGGCTCAGTCGGTTAAGCGTCTGCCTTCGGCGCAGGTCATGATCCCAGGGTCCTGGGATCGAGTCCCGCATCAGGCTCCCTGCTCCGCGGGGAGCCTGCTTCTCCCTCTGCCTCTGCCTCTCTCTCTCTCTCTCTCTCTCTCATGAATAAATAAATAAAATCTTAAAAAAAAAAAAAAGAAATGTTTGAGAACCAACCCATCAAAAAAGTATCATCACTGATCCATTACTGATGCAAAATATCCCTGCCTTCAGTGTTTCAAAATTAAACTGACCAAAAATAGGATGAAAATTTATAAAATTATAAAATGGATAGTGTAAACATGAAACTAGGAAACTAATATCAGAAACAAAACTAAACGACATCCTTTAAAGGTTTAATGCTTTTACTTCAGGGAAAATAAGAAGTGCCAAGAATTCATTATTTTAAAAGATGGTCTAGCAGATAAAAACAAGTGTTGACAAAGAAGTGAAGAAATTGGAACCCTCACACGTTGTTGGCAGGAATATAAAATGGTGCGGTCACTCTGGAAGACCATCTGGTTGTTCCTCAAAAGATGATACACAGAGTTGTCATATGACCCAGCAATTCTACCCTTGGGCATATACACAAAAGAAATGAAAACATATGCCCACACAAAAACTTGTACACAAATGTTCAGAGCGACAGCATCTGTAACAGCCAAAAGGTAGAAACAACCCAAATGTCCATCAACTGATGAATGGATAAACAAAATGTGGCAAATCCATACAATGGAATATTAGCCAGCCAGTAAAAGGAACGAAGAGCTAATACATGCTATAATAGGGACGAACCTGACATTATGCTAAATGAAAGAAGCCAGACAAAAAAGGCTACATTATGACTCTATTTATATGAAATATCAGAATAGTCAAATCTATAGAGACAAAAAGATTAGTGGCTGCCTAAGGTTGGTGGGTTTACAGGAAAATGGGGGAATAAATACTAACGGGTATGGGTTTTTTTTTAGGGTGATGAAAATGTTCTAAAATTGTGGCAATACTTGGACAACTCTGTGAATGTACTAAAAACCACTTAACAGTACACTTTAACTGGGTGAATTGTATGATAGGTGAATTACATCTCAATAAAGCTCTTATAAAAAAGAGAGAGAGAGATGGTCTAGGCCAGTGGTTCTTCGGTATGTATCAGGATTATTTGAGGATTTGTTAAAACAGATTGCTGGGCCCTGCCCTCAGTTTCGGATTCAGTAGGTCTTGCAATGGGCCTGAAAACGTCCATTTATAACAAGTTCCCAGGTGATGCTAATGCTGTTTCAAGGACTACATTTTGGGAGACACTAGTCTATGCTCAGAGGCTCCAAAAAGGGTTTAAATAATTACCCTGATAGATCTGTATTAACTCATTAAGGGAAGGTAAGCATGTACAGACACTTCTGAGCTTTTGGATAGTGTAAAAGGTCATTCATCCCTTGTATAAACTCTCTTGATCGTCTACAAGATAAAATATTGGATAATGGTACAAACTGTTAACTTTATTGAGCATGTATTGCACTCCAGGAAATGCTAAGCACATAGCATATGTTACTTCATTAATCCTCACAACTATCCTTTGAGGTATGTTCTTCTTATAAATCCCCATTTTATAGATGAGGAAGTTGAGGCCTAGGGGATAAGTAATTTGTCCAGAGTCATACATGGAGGAAGATGTGTGTAGAAGCGTCAGGATGTAACCACAAGCTGTGATGCAATGTGATTACGAAGGCATCCTATGTCAAAAGAATGGGTGTTGGCCAGAGGTTGTCTGAAAGGCACTGGTTGTATTTATAAAAACAGGTCAGAAGCCTGTTTTTCCAGGTTGATGTCCTTAGTCTTCCAGAAAAATATAGTGATTCTGACTTCTTTCGTGTTTTAAAGCAAAGGCAGGACACAGAAAGTAAGACAGTGTGTGCTCTTAATGACATAAGAGAAATGAGAAACAACACTAGCTCTAAAGGAAGGTTGGAACACTACATCAAAAACTAATGATGTAATGTATGGTGATTACATAACATAATAAAAATAAATAAATAAATAAATAAATAAAGGAAGGTTGGTGATTTATGTTGGAGGAGAACATAGAAAGCAAAAGAAGCAAGGCTGGAGATTTATGTTGGAGCAGAACGTAGAAAGCAAAAGAAGCAAGTTCACAATGCTTGCTTTGTAAAAGATACTGTGCTTAGAGTTCTACTTATAGATATCACTGTATTGAGCAACTGGGAATACTGAAGTTGATTTTCAGGACACCCACTGCTATTTCAGATATAAATAAAATGAGGTAGAAATTTTTTTAACTCACTTGTAACATACTAAGAATCTATAACCAAAAGGCCAAAAGAATACTCACCATCTTCCCCATTCTTTCCTCCCTACTCTGCTCCCCAAATCCCTACCAGCTCCTGTTTTTGTCTCTTTTAACAGCCTCATCTTAACACTCAGGTGTGCAAGGCCTATCAATTTTACCTCTACAAGGTACCTCACAACAGCCATATCCCAGTCCCTCCAGGGACCCCTGTGATGGCCTCAACTGCTCTCACTATACGTGTTCTTCCACGTTTGCTGTACGTTACTTAGAGCACGTCTGTGATTCTGTCACACTGGGGCTTAAATCCTCATGAAGCTGCACTACCAAAATAATGAAGTCAAACTCATAAGCATGACATTCAAGGGTCTACTTTCCATTTTTATTGAAATGTTTACTTGCCAACAGATGTTTCTTATCAAATGTCTATTGGTCAGAAAACAGAATCAGACAAATTCATTAAAATTAACAAAATTTTTAATTGAGGTTTTATTTAACCCTTTTCACATTTTCATTTGAAGGTGCTCAGGAAAAAATGCATTTATCATACATGTAAAGTGTTGTAACAACTTTCCTTTAATTAGTAAAAGCACCACATCCACGTTCCTAATCCTCACACTCCCAAGGGAAAACAGCGCATCACCCCAGATGCACTAATGGCACACAACCTTGAAGAGACTTGCTTTGGTTAGAGAAGTCAGGGGTGGGGTGGGGGTGCGGCGCCTGGGTGGCTCAGTCGATTAAGGTCTGCCTTCGGCTCAAGTCCCGGGATCGAGCCCCGCACAGGCTCCCTGCTTACTGGAGAGCCTGCTTCTCCATCTGCCCCTCACCCACCTACTCCTGCTCTCTCTCTATCTCTGAAATAAATACATAAAAACTTTGAGAAAAAACATTAATTAAAAAAAGTCAGTGGGGGCTCGGGTGACCAGAGGACCCAACCCATGTTGGGTCTCCACATTCTATGACATGTCATCATATAATACAATCATGGATACAAAACACAGAGAATGAGAGACTTGCAGAGCCAACACAGAGTGGGGTAGACAGTCCCTTCTGAGATTCAACACAGCAAATCAGAAAGTGGAACACACTACAAAAACGGTGTAGTCTGTGGGTAACACATACATAAACAAATGTGAATCAGCCCTAGAGAATTCCTGACAGCCTAATCCTGAGCCACAAGGCTGGACTTTATTCCTCCTGCAAAGTGAGTAGGTGCTGGGCCATCTTGCTCATAATTACCCTAATGAAGCTCCATCGTCCAACAGTACAACCTAGTCCAAGCTCATGTGATGAACAATTCCATCCCTGGCCCAATGCTGACCACTGCAGGGAATACAGAAATGAAAAAGGTAGTGGTCACTTCCCTCTTCCGGGTCATAGGGCAAAGAATAGTGTTCCTTAAAGCATAAGCCTTTTTAGCTGCATCCAAATCACCTGAACTTATTAAAAAATGCACATTCCTGAGTGCTGTTCTCAGAGATTCTGACACAATAATTCTGTAGTGGTGACCTGAAATCTGCATTTTTTAAATCCAATTTTTTAATTATATGATGCATTTATGTAGTTTCAATGTTAAAACTGTGGGAAGTCTGGCTTCCATCCTTGTCCACTCTCCCTGTTTTCTCCCTCTGCTATAGGCAACCATCTTAGTCCTTTTTATCCTACCATTTCTTTGGAAAATAGAATGATTGTGTAGACACACATACAGATACACATACATACAAACATCTGCATTTTTTTTTACAGGTTCTGAATATACATTAAAGTTTGGGAACCAGGGTCCAGAATCAGACATAATTTACTGGATATGTGACCTTGGAAAAATTACTTAAATTCTCAGGTTATTCCTCTGCAAAATGGAGTTATTATTTCATAAAAGTTTAATAAAGATTAGTGCTCAATAAATGGAAGTTATTACTATTAATATCATCATCTATTCATTCATTCATTCCTTCATTCAACAGAAAGATTTAATGAATACCCATTATAAGGAACTATTCTAGGAACTACAAATAAAGCAATGTACAAAACAAAGCTCCTGCTCTGAAGGAATTTTCTAATATGGAGACAATAATATAACATAAAATAGCATTAGGCAGCAATCCATGAGAAGAAGAAAGATAAGGCTGAGGAAGAGAATAGCACCTTGTCTTTTATATAGCATCGTTAGGGAAGGTCTTGTTGATTTATGTGACATTTCAGCAGACATCTGAAGGAAATGAGGAATGAGGCATGTAATATTTAGAGCAAGAGAGTGCCAGGCGGAGGAAAAGAACAAGTGCAGAAGCCCCGAGGTAGGTACATACTTTGTGTGTTATGGAACAAGGAAGACTGTGTGACTAGTAGGAGAATGGAGCAAGGGGTAAGAGCATAGATGGGGTAGATGAGGGGAAGTAACCATAGGCCTGATTATGTCAGATGTAGAAAGCACAGCAAGGACTTTGGAACTTATTCTAGTTGTGACAGGAAGCTATGAAGGGTTCTGAGTAGAGGAGAGATGCGATCAGATTAAGTTTTCAAGGGATCACTCTTCCTCTGTGTGGATAAAAGATTGAAAGTGGCACAATGACACACAAACGGTGATCAGTCAGAGGACTACTACAGTAATTCAGATGAGAGAGGTGGTGCTTTCATCAGAACAGAAATAGTGCAGATGGAGAGAAGTGACTGGATTCTAGACTTATTCTGGAGGTGGAGCAGACAAGATTTGCATATGGACTGGATGTGGTGTATAAGAGAAATGAAGAATGATTCCAAAATCATCAGCAAAATGGGTAAACAGAAATGTCATTTGCTGAGATGTGGGATACAGGTGGACAAGCATGTTTTGGGAGAGTGGAATCAAGAACCATTAAGGCCATGCTATTAGACATCCATATGAAGGTGCAGAAAAAGCAGCTGGATTCTACAACTCTGGAGTTTAGGGAGAAGTCATCATCAGTATCCTCATTTCCATTTCCCAAGAGATGGATTATGGTGTCTCTCGAATATTGTCTAGCCCTGCATGATCTGGCTTCAGAAGGTTCCTGGATGAATTTTAGGTAAAAGGGGTAACAACTAGATATAGCAACATTCACTGCTGCTTAAGTCCAGAAACAGTTTTGAGTCAAGAGGTGGTAAGTAGCCTCCTGTAGCCCAATACCTACCATAGCATCCTAGAAGATAATAAGCATTTCTCATGTATGGTGGGAGATCAAGGTAGACAGAGGTACCTAGCATTTCCAAACTATCTTTCTGAAAAGCTCAAGTACAGGGAATCTTTACTGTGACAAAGTGGATTGGTGAGAGGCTGAGATAATGTACTATTAGTTCCATAGGGTATCAGTCAAGGATTCTGGCAAGCTAAGCAAAGCATTGTAAGCAGCTGCATTCACCCTTTCCAGAAGCGTATGTCCTAGGCTGAGGGGGGTACCCCTCCTCCATGTTTCTGTAATAGGCAGCATATGACTCCAGTATCATTTATCTTGTATCATAATCTGTTCCTATGACTTTGTCCCTCATTGTGTGTCCTAGGAGCACAGGCACTGTTTCTTACTCACCCTTTTATCCTTGTCTTTAGCAGAGAACCTGGTCCATATAAGCATTTAATACATATTTGATGACGAATTAGGGAAATGTGTCCCTTTGTGCAGTGTCAAGTCTTTCATTTTTTAAATTTCCTTTCTCCTCTATTTAAATTTTTGCTGAGCATTTAATAACAGAAAATGGAGGTTTTCTTGAGATATCTAGAGGAAGCAAGGTTCTCTCCTTAACCCAAGGGACTAGCACGGCTTACTGTGGGGGTGTGATTTTAAAGAAGCCCAGGGTTGCTAGAGGCAAGATTGTGCACATCAACATGAAGAGCTGTAGAGAAAGCACCCTACTGAAAAGGCTGTGAGGAAGTCTGCAAGACTGCCTGGGTGGCAATGTCCGTAAGTGATGCAGAAGATGCCAGCCACCACCAGACTCCACCAGGCCCATCTTGGGTACCTGACTCAGTATAAGATCTGATTAAGAGTTCTGAACCACCTTTTTATGGCCATTGATTTCTAGCAACTGGACATTAACAAGAAAGACTGAAATTATTTGTTTGGTCTTTCATGACTGTTATCAGACACAACCACTCTAAGAGCATAATGTTCATAATTAAGAGTCAAGGTTTAGACCCCTGAAACCATTTGTATTCTAGAGCATACAAGAGATGCCAGACCCTGCTTTCTGTACTGGCCAATCCCAAGAGGACTACACAAATTTTTAATAGGTTAGGTTTCATGACAGCCTCAAATGATGCTCTTCTACCTACATAGTTAGGTAGCTTGAGCACTTTGAACATAAGGCAATCAACCACTTGGCTAGACTGTTTAGAACAACAACGTGAGTTACCTACAGTAATGAGAAGTAAACAATTAGTGATCACTAAGGGAAAAAAGGCATATGGTGTTAACGCATTTAGTGCCCCCCAAATAGTGTTGCTTTTCATCTAGCAAACAACAGAATCATCTGGACAAGTCAGGCCCCGGGCAAGTTGAAAACTCCCCAGTGCCTGCCCCTCCAAACTGAAGACTTACTGGGAATCGAAAGGAGCCAAAGCTGAGCAGTCAATAAGAAAAGCTCTACCGAAAGCAAGAGTCGTACCTAAAATGACTGGGTCCCTGAGGATTGCCCAAACAGTCCCACTGCGCTCGCTGTCTACAATGCTACGCCCTCCCTCATCCCAGGTTTCTTTCGGACAGAGTCCGACCGGAGTTCATACAGTCAGATAGATGCCTGTCCACTTTCCCAGCCTTGTGAAAGGTCGGAACAGCTTCTGCGCTGACCCCGCCTCGGCCCCTCGGGCCCTCAGCTCACCCCAGGCAGCCAGACAGTCGATCTGCAGAGGCAGCTTTTCTAGTATTGGCACCGGCTCGAAGGCGTCGTGCATGGCGGCGAGCAGTCACCACAGCAGTCTCACCCGGAACGGGCCGGGCCGGTCCTGGGCCGGGAACCAGCCCAGTGAAAGGGCCAACCGTGAGGCCGGACCGAGACCCTAGCTACAGGCCGTACGACAACACAGCCATCAACACCGGACTTCCTTCCGGGCTAGACCCGCCTCTTCCGCAGAAGCCCCGCCCCTTCCGCCCCAGCGCCTTTGAGGGACGCGCCGGCGCTTGGGTCCCCGCCTTCCCCCGGGATCCAAGTCACGGAGCGAATTAGCGATATAGGATTTAACAAAAAAGGGGGAAACAAATCTTAAGACTGTTTCAGGCAGCGAATTTGGGCTTTGGCTTGCTAGCCAGGATGGAGATCTGCCATTTAGGAAATTAGCTGTGACGTTTAAGAAAACAAAGCCTCTGGAGATTATCTGCAAAAAGATGGTAGTGTTCCGCACTAACCTAGCGTTGTGGGCGCTTAGCAATTCCTGACCCACTCTCTATATAAACACCCAGTAAATGGTGGTTTTTGCATTACCATTATAATCTCAACCAGTTCAAGTATCTTACCCTTTTTTAAAGGTCGTTCTAGGGCAGTTCTCAAAGTTGATCCCTACACCAGTAGCATCAACACCGCCTGCGAACGTGTTAGAAATGCAGTCTCAGGCCTCATTCGTGCCCTACCGAATCAGAGCATCTGGAGTCGGGGGGTTCAGCAGTCTGTGTTTTAGTAAGTCCCCAAAGTGAGTCCATGCACTTTAAAATTTGAAAACCACCGCAATGAGGTGAATATGGCAACTCCACCCCCCCACTGCCCCCAGAGGAAATAGGAGGTAAGTCATAAAAGTAAGCATTTGGATCTAAAGCAAAAAATGTTAATGAAAAAAGGGGTGAGTCTATGATAAGAAGTAAAAAAAATGGCCTTGGTCAGTTTATTTATTACCCCCTCCTTCACTTCATTTTTATACAATGGCAGTTTCTTCACTTGTAAATTAGGATAGTTGTCCCATCTTTACCAAATGCTATGTCTGATAATCTGGTGAAATATTTTCAAAGTGTTAATACTAACACAAAAATTGCTAAATAAATCAAGTGTTGTGGCTGATTCTCACCACAGCTCACCCCAGGCAGCCAGACAGTCGATCTGCAGAGGCAGCAGAAAATTCAGAATTGTCAGCTGCTGTCCTTGAAGAAGGCCTAATACCTAATAGTTTCAGGCCCAAGGACTAGGAACTAAATAGATCAACATAATACTATAAATTACTTCAGAACCAGTTTTAAGAAATAATACACTGTATCTAATCACAGTGACATAACCCATTAAGAGAAAACAGAATTATCAAGTCCCAGCCTACATAATTTACTATACACTCCTGCTTAGCACAATATGATTTTTTCCCTAGCCTTAAGTCAACATCTACCCACCGTCAGAAAATATTTGACCAACTATCTTGCTGCATCACAACTATTTTTCACTTGCTAAGTTTCAGTATGGAAGAACAGAAGCACACAATAGTACCAATAGCCTTTTGCTAGTGGGTTAACCTGAGAATATAGTCAGTTCTTCATATTGTTCCTTTGATATATTGCCCAGGTGATTTTTTTTTTTTTAAATCACCACAGCAAACAGCTATAGAGAGATGTTAAATAAATGTAAACACTTTCACTATTTTATGAGTTAGTAAAGATTGCGGTCATGTGGTCCCTGGTTTCACAATAAGATGATGTAGAACAAAAACCATGGAAGGAAAATTCCCACAAGAGTTTAGGAGGAAGAAGGGTCTTTAGAGGCAAGTCCAAAAAAAAATGAGGAAAATATATTAATTTTGTTAAGACTTTTTTATATTAAAAAGTGGCATGAACTTTCTACGTAGAACAAAAATCTTGGGAAGGCAAAATTGGACAAAACCATTAAAACAGAAATATAGTGCTTCAAATGAATCCCATCACCTTGTGATGTCTCTTATAAACAGTCTCTAAACCAACACCAGGTATAAGAACGGTCAATCCTAAAGAATGAGCAGCAGTCCAGGGCCTCCACACTACTTCATGCAGGAAAAACTGTTTCAATTAAGCCAGAAGGACCTGTTTCCTTTGTATTAGCTCCTGCTTAAGCATTACAGTTCCTTTAGCAGGGCGCTCACTCACTCACTTAGATGGAGTGCCTCTTTGCATCTAGTGCAACACCCAGTGAATGGCATGAAGGCAAACAAAGCATTGCCTAGGATTCTGCAATGCCGCCGCCCTTGGAGGCTTACAAAACAGTAGTTAAAAGTTCTGGAGTGTGCACCACATTGCCAGCAATGGGATGTGTCACAATAGCAGATGTCAAGAGTTAAGCTAATATTTCTCTCTAAAGTACATCTGAAATAGAAAAATCTTTAATATACACCATTTGTAAACAAAATTGCACTTGATTTTTTTTAAATGATCTGAATCATACTGTAACAGGTTTCTTTCTTGCACACTCTTCTTTTTGTTCTAAATCATCGATAGAACCATGGCTCCTTAACTCAGGATTCTTTTTGTCTCCAAACTACCTCTGCAAGAAGTCTTGGCTTCTCAGGAAATGGAAAAATAATTAACAATTTCCCCCATCACCTATGTAACTCCCTAAATAAATAAAAATTATAGGAAGTTGCTCCTGGAGATTACATATTATGGCGTTGATGTCATAGTTCTTTAGAAGATGTTAAACTTTTTAGTTTGATAGATTAAACAATTTAAACATTAAGGAAGGCTCAGGAACAACACACATAAGTTGCATAAACATCCATGTCTGGGTGTGGGAAGAAAAGGGGCATCAATGTTGTAATAAAACACTTGTAGATTTTTCTCATCCTATGAACTTGTTTTCAGTAAGATGTTCTCCTTGTTCTGACACTTCTCACCAGCTCCAATGCACAAAGGTCAAGGAACAGATCAGGTTTCACTGCCTCCTTTAATTCCATGGAGGAGTGTAGAAGATTAACACAGAAGCTGATCTCTTCCCAGATATTGCCCATCTTCAACTGCACATCTTCCCATTTTTTCTTACTCCATTTTGGACCTTTCAAAGTGTGTGATCATTCGTTCCTAAGGAAAAAAGAAAAAGTTTTTTCTAAGCATTTTAAATGGTCTACATTCCAAATATCTTCTACAAAGATGACACACACACATTTCCCACAAGTACTTTTGCTTACGTCCATTAAACAGTTAGAAACGGTTCCTAACTGGGGTGCCTGGGTGGCTCAGCTGGTTAAGCATCCAACTCTTAATTTCGGCTCAGGTCATGATCTCAGGGCTGTGAGATCAAGCCCTACTTCAGGCTCCATACTGGGCGTGGAGCCTGCTTAGGATTCTCTCCCCACCCCCCCCCACCCCCTCTCTCTCTCTCTCGCCACCACACCCCGCTTGCACTCTTAAAAAAAGAAAGAAAGAAAGAAAGAAAGAGAGAGAGAGAGAGAGAGAAAGAGAGAGAGAAAGAAAGAAAGAAAAAGAAAGAAAGAAAAGAAAGAAAAGAGAAAGAAAGAAAAGAAAGAAAAGAAAAGAAAAGGAAAGAAAAGAAAAGAAAAGAAAAGAAAGAAAGAAAGAAATGGTTCCTAACTGTGAAGATTTTGAAACGTAAGATGTCCAGGCCCCACCTAAGATTAACTGAATCAAAATCTCTAGGTTTCTGGACATTAAATCACAGATCAAAAGGAACTATGTATTTGAGTCAAAGAAAATGAATAAATAAATATCTACTGAAGATTAAACTTAAATGAAAATGTGTACCTCCTCTGATTCACGAATTTAACTTGAAGAAAAAGTCAAGGATGTGGACAAAGATTTAGCCAGAAACATTTCTACTGCAAAACTCAAAATTATGACAAAATAGTAGAAAAAATTAAATGTCCAAAGATATAGGACTGCATAAACAAAATTATGGTATATCCTTATAATGAAATATTACATACTCATTAAAATTACATTTAAAAAAAAGCTCTAGAGATTTGTTGTATACAACAACGTGCATATAGTTAACACTTTACACTTAAGAATAATGAGGATGGTAGATTTTATGTATTTTCATAGTTTTTTTAAAAAAGCATGTTAAGGCAGAGCCTGGGTGGCTCAGTAGTTAAGCATCTGCCTTAGGCTCGGGTCATGATCCCAGAGTCCTGGGATCGAGCCCGCATCGGGCTCCCTGCTCTGTGGGAAGCCTGCTTCTCCCTCTCCCACTACCCCTGCTTGAGTTCCCTCTCTCGCTGTGTCTCTGTCAAATAAATGAATAAAATCTTAAAAATACCACCCAGGCATCCCCAAAATAAAAAGATGTTAAGAGGCATCTGGGTGGCTCAGTCTGTTGAGCATCCAAATCTTGGTTTTGCCTTAGGTCATGATCTCTGGGTCATGAGATTGAGCCCCATGTCAGGTTCTGCACTCAATAGGGAATCTGCTTGAGATTCTCTCTCCTTCTCCCTCAGCCCCTCCCCCGACTCATGCTCTTTCTAAAAATAAGTAAATCTAAAGAAATTAAAAAATAAAAAGCAGGTTAAAAATTATGTCTGATTAGAAAATAATACTTAGGGGTCTAAGTAGTGGTTCAGTCGGTTAAGCGTCTGCCTTCGGATCAGGTCATGATCCCAGGGTCCTGGAATTGAGCCCCATGTTGGGCTCCCTGCTCAGTGGGGAGTCTGCTTCTCTCTCTCCCTCTGCCCCTCTCTCTCCCTCTGCCCGTCCCCCCCAACTCATGCTCACGAGCAAGCTCGTTCTCACTCTCTCAAATAAATAAAATCTTAAAATAGTATTTATAGTATGCCATTTCAATTAAGAAAATTAATGTACTACCATTAAATTTCTTTACTTATGTAATTTTTTTTACCTTAGAGTTAATATTTTTCATTTTTGTTTTGCTTCATTTGCTAAAAGTACATTATCACAAATATACTGAACTCTGACAGAACTGTAAATATATTTTCAAAATGATCAATTACATCAGCTAATCTATCCTTTTCACTTTTTTTCTTAGAACTACTCCTCCTGAAGCTCTCTGGTCTGCTCCATTGTGGACTGGATGCCCTCCAAGACTGTTGCCCAGCTATCACTCTTGGAGTTTCTTACATCATCATCCTGGGAATTTATCCTTGCCTCTCTGTTGGACCCTTATTTCCTGGATCCCGAGTCTTTTTCTTTTTAGTTCTCTCATTTTGTAAAGAACACTTTCTACTACTTTTTTGAGACTGCACACATAGTATTTTATTTCCTGCATGACTAAAAACATCTTTATTTTACCCTCGTATCAACAGTTTAGGTGAATATACAATTCTAGGTTGAAAATAATTTTCCTTACAAATCAAAGACATTGTTCTATTATGTTCTAAATTGCAAAGTTGAGGCTGGAGATTCTGATGCCATTTTGATTCCTGGTCCTTTAGAACTTGTTTCTCTTATAATTCATTTAAGTTCTTATTCAGTTCCTGAAAGGTTTTCACACAGGGAAATATGAACAGATGGGTGAAGTCAATACCACCAAAAATACTATAATAAACCTGTATTGCCATAAAGAGCCCAACGGGGTTTTACATACTCAGCCTTCTCTGCCTGAAATATAGCGGTGGCTGGAGAGCTAAAGTCACAGGGAAGCCCCGAGGGCAAACTATTAGCAGATGCCCTCAAGAAGGAGATTTGGGAACTGCAGAATACACCATAGAAAGCAAAGTGTTACAAAGAAAGGTAAGTTTAATTCTGCATGATAGAGTTCTCAGTTATTTCAATGCACAGAACTGCTAAGGAATTTGACATTGTGTGCTACATCACACAGCAGGTCAGTGGGAAATGAACAATCATTTTTTAGCAGCCAATCCAAAACAATGAGTTAAAATCAGGCAGATGCTTTCAAAGGGCTTTCTAAAATCAAGAGGGTCTAGAATAACCTAATATTCAGAACGAAAGACATGTCCTCCAGTCTGATCATGTAACTTAGGAAAAGAAACAGGGGACGTGTATAGAAAGGAAACATTCTTGAATACTTGAGTTCTCATCTTAGTATTTCTATTCTCATCCTTTTTCAACTATACCAACTATAGTTCTTCAGGGCACTACTGAGTCAAATAAAATTCCCCTGAACAAAGGACCTATGATTTCCTATTAAATCATCAGACCCACAGTTTATGCACATGATTTGATTACTAACCTCATCTGAATCCAAAAGGGCTGGAAGTGCTCTGCAGAGAGAAAAACACCAAAATGAACAACATAAAGTCATAAATAGTTCATAAAGGAAAGAATTATGAATACAATTTAAAGCCTTTTTTATAATTATCTAGGATCTGCATCTTATTAATGGCCATTTCAGGGGAATAAAAGCATATACAAAAACAGAAGGTTACTGGAATTGTATAGAAAACAAACATGTTCTGCATTGTGACAAGGCCAATGTTTAATTAAAAACAGTCATGGGAAGGAACTAAAAAATTCCAAAGAATTCTCCCAATGATTTTGGGAAGATGTATTACAGCTAAATCTTTCTAAGGAGAAATGTCATCTGAACAATCCTGATTACTTTTGGTTGTATATCATTTGTAATTTTTATTTAACATCTTTTTAACATTTTTAATATTCTTTTTAAATAATTTAATCTATAAGCATTCTCATTATCATATTCTTCAGCTCATTCACTTAAAATAATAAAAGCAAGACTAACTGAAATAGGATTCTCATGGTAATGATTCAAAAACTTACACATCTGTCACAGAAGAAGGAACATTCTCTTCTACCCACTTCAAATCATCTTCCTGCTGGGAACATAATACCAGTTGTTACTAAAATGCCCCAAATAATACATGTCAAGTGAGGATATACAGAGGTCTCAAAATTTTTAAATTTAATCTTTTGGGCATTCTGAAGGAGTCTACTCACACAACAAATGGGACTGCTAATAATTTTAAAAACTATATAGTCCAATACGTTAAAAAACTATGTCAGTGAGATATAAAATGATATCTTTAAATGCTTTCTTCTCAGTGGTCTAATACCTAAGAATTTGCCTCATATAAGTTTTGCTCCTTAAAAATGAGTTTAATTCGGGCGCCTGGGTGGCTCAGTGGTTAAGCAACTGCCTTCGGCTCAGGTCATGATCCTGGAGTCCCAGGATTGAGTCCCGCATCGGGCTCCCTGCTCGGCAGGGAGCCTGCTTCTGCCTCTGACCCTCCCCACCTCATGCTCTTTCTCCCTATCTCATTCTCTCTCTCAAATAAATAAATAAAATCTTTAAAAAAAAAAAAAAGACTATTTCATTGTTTAAAAAAAAAAAAAGAGTTTAATTCTAAAGCCCTTAATGTAGACTGCATGTAACATTTTAAAACAAAACAAAACAAAAAACTGCTGAATGAAAAAAAATCTTGGGGGTGCCTGGGTGGTCAGTCATTAAGTGTCTGCCTTTGGCTCGGGTCATGATTCCAGGGTCCTGGGATCAAGCCCCACATAGGGCTCCCTACTCAGTGGGAAGCCTGCTTCTCCCTCTCCCACTCCCCCTGCTTCTGTTCCCTCTCTCCCTGGGTCTCTCTCTCTCAAATAAATAAATAAAATCTTCAAAAAAAAAATATTGATCTTTAACTACAAAAAATACCTTAGGTTATTAAAAGGACTATAACTTGCACTAATGAAAACAATTAAATAGAACCATCAGACTAGGGACGCCTGCCTGGGTGGCTCAGTCAGTTAAGCATCTGCCTTTGGCTCAGGTCATGATCCCAGAGTCCTGGGATTGAGTCCCACATTGGGTTCCTTGCTCAGCAGGGAGCCTGCTTCTACCTCTGCCTGCCGCTCCCCCTGCTTGTGCTCTCTCTCTCTGACAAATAAATAAAATCTTAAAAAAAAAAAAGAACCATCAGACTAGTCTGGTACCTTTTCAGGACACAATAGCAAACCATCTAGTTAAAAATTACTAGGTCTTAGAATCACTTGCTGTTTTTAAAAATGTAAATATAATATATATTAAAAGATCTTTTTATAAAGCAAGCTTAGTTAGAGCACAGATTTAAAAAATCATTAAGGCCTATGCATAATTACTTACCGCTTTGTTTACTTTACTATTTCCATTTGGTTCTTGTTTAGTACTTCTCATTTTCATTCCTTCTGTAAAGGGAAAACAAAGTAGATGGGTTAAGTATATTAATAGACCAGCAATGATTTCAAACATGAATTCACAACATTAAGTTTACTGAAACTGAATTATATAACAATGTTTCTCCATCTTTATGCTAGGAAGTTCCAAGCCAGATTTTCAGCTCCTCTAGTAAGCAAACTGGACATTTAATGTGCAATTATTTACTGAATTTACCACAGCTTCACCTGAAAATTTATACCCTTATTTTTGCTGTCCCCTAATACACCACAGACCAAACTGAGACACAGTTGACACCTAAGTAAAACGACTGTAAAATAATAAACTATATCCAAGTATCCTGATTTGGATACTCACAAACCGTTATACTTGCTCTACTCTATTTCTAAAAAACAGAAAATAATATTTAAAGCACAAATAAAATTTTAACACTACCAAAGCTTTCTTTTAGCATAGGTTCTTTTTGTTCATCCTCTTCCTCTTCCTCAGACAACGGTGAAAAGGCAAACCTGACCGAACAAAGATAGAACAGAAGGAAAAAACTTAGAAAACTACAAAAAATGCTCCACTAACTAGATTTTACAGGCCTTACTACTGAAACTGCAAGGAGTCATTCATAAAATTATTTCAGTGAAAGCAAAATAATTCTTCCTGTTCAGAAAGCTCTTGATTGCCTAAACGTGAGAAGCAGGACGGCATCACACTGATGAGTACAGGCTCAGCCACGTACTACTTATGACTCGAGACAAGTTACTCTCTGTACCTCAGTTTTCTCATCTGAAAATCGGGATAATGAAACACTACTCACAGAGGTGTTTTGAAAAAAGTAAACAAATCATTTCAAAAAATGCTTAGAACAATACCTCACACATAGTAAGCATTTATAAGCATATAAAATCACACAGAGGGAAGTAAATACTCATGTAATTTAAAATCTCAGACTTTGAATTCGTAGTTAAGAGACACAAGTCCTGACCTTTTATGTACCGGTAATTTTAAAATCTCAGTTTCCAAGTGGGGAGCTGAGAAGATGAAGGCCTCATCTTAAAATACCTTTCCTTTACAACTTTGAAGAGATTCAGCTGCCAGACAGGTAATTCTTTTACATATTTTTTTAAATTTTTATTTATTTGAGAGAGAGAAAGAAAGCAGGGGGAGGGGCAGAGGGAGAGAATCTTTCAAGCAGACTCCCCGCTGAGCATGGAGTCCATACATGGGGCTCAATCCCAGGACCCTGAGATCACAACCTAAGCCAAAACCGAGAGTCGGGATACTCAACTGAATGAGCCACCCAGGTACCCCCAGATAGGTAACTCTTAGAAAGCTTTAGCTTTGAACTCACTCTGTACTTACTGTTGCCTATTATCTTCATTCTACCTTGTTTTTAAAACTCCCTTTCATGAATTAAAAAAAACAAAACATAACTCTTTAAAAACTAGGAATAGGGACGCCTGGGTGCCTCAGTTGGTTAAGCATCTGCCTTTGGCTCAGGTCATGATCCCAGGATCCTGGGATGGGAGCCCCGCATCAGGCTCCTTGTTCAGCAGGGTGCCTGCTTCGCTCTCTGCCCCTCCCCCTGCTTGTACTCTCTCTCAAATAAATAAAATCTTAAAAAAAAAAAAAAAAAAGCTAGGAATAACAGGGAACACACCCATAACCTATTAAAGAATAACTAGCAAAAATTAACAGTAGATGCCAAAGTTAATGATACCTGAGAAGCACTTACTTTAAAGTCAGAATAAGATAAGGAGGCCCACTCTCAATGCCTCAATTCAGTATTATACAGGAGGGCCTAGCTAACGTAAGAAACAGCAATGAGGCAGCAGTATTATTTGGAAAAGAAGGAATAACAATTAATCTACTTGGAAAACCTAGAAATTATCAGAATTAAGAAGACAGAGACACCTGGGTGGCTCATCAGTTGGGCGTCTACCTTCAGCTGGGGTCATGATCCCAGGGTTCTGGGATCGAGTCCCATATCAGACTCCTTGCTCAGCAGAGAACCTGCTTCTCCCTCTGCCTGCTACTCCCCCTGCTTATGGTTGCACTCTCTTGCTCGCTCGCTCTCTAACAAATAAATAAAATTTAAAAAAAAGAACTAAAAAGACAATGTAGGAGGGTTGATGGGTATGATAAATACATAAAAATCAATAGCATTCAAAGGCTCCTGGCTGGCTCACCCCAACAGAGCATGTGATATATGCCCTCCTCCCAAGGGGGGAGGGCATATACCAAGACTTAAGAGGAAACTAAGATAAGCATACTACTGATGCAGGATCAGAGGAATAGAAGAAAAACAGAGAACCCAGAGCCAAACAATTCTTGATGAATAAAAGTTCAACTGTGAAATTTTGAAAAAATTATAGAATAACTTTAGACTTCACCTCAAGCCAGGAAAAAGTTTCTTAAACAAGACACAAAATATACATACATGAAGGGAAAAAAAAAAAAGACAAATTTGACTCCATACTTTCAAGTTTTTCTATGACCAAAAACACCATTAAAATGTCCAAAGATAATCAACAACTAGAAGAAAATACCTGGAATGCTTAGAACAAAATACTGGAATCTAGGTCCGACTGCCTGTAGCCTCCCTGAGGCATTCAGGGGCCATGTTTGTAGTCAGCACTGTGCTTCCCAGATAAGATTCCATCAGCTTGTGATAGACGATGAAACAAATAAACAATTTTCTAAATCTTTTTTTTTAAGATTTTATTTATTTGAGAGAGAAAGAGAGAGCGAGAGGACGAGGGCAGGACTGAAGAGGTTCCAGGAGAGTTCACCCAGGATGATTTAGCAGATGATGATGTCATGTTACTAGATGCTTGGGAACAGATTTTTATTTGGGTCGGCAAAGATGCCAATGAAGTTGAGAGAACAGAATCTCTGAAGTCTGCCAAAATGTATCTTGAGACAGACCCTCTGGAAGAGACAAGAGGACGCCAACTGTCATCGTAAAGCAGGGCCATGAGCCGGCCACATTCAAAGGCTGGTTCCTGGGCTGCGATTCCAGAAGGTGGTAAACTGGTTTTTGTAGGAAAAAAACAAATATTTTGGAGCCACTGTCCCATTGCTGTTTTGAGGGGAAGAAAGGTTTTTTGGTTTGTTTGGTTTTAGAAAATTAACCGGCCCTATGACTATTTTTTAATGCTTACTATTGGTTTGAAATTCTTTTCAAACTAGAATTTTCTTATGTTAGTATTTTAAAATAACCTGAAGGAAATTTTTGTTATGGACCAATGTTAACTCTGCTGGAAACTGACTTATACCTTTTTATATGACCTTTTTTTTTTTTTAAAGATTTTATTTATTTATTTGAGACAGAGAGAATGAGAGAGAGCATGAGAGGGGGGAGGGTCAGAGGGAGAAGCAGACTCCCTGCCGAGCAGGGAGCCCGATGCGGGACTCGACCCCGGGACTCCAGGATCACGACCTGAGCCGAAGGCAGTCTCTTAACCAACTGAGCCACCCAGGCGCCCTTTATATGACCTTTTAAAAGTGAAAAGCTGCACGTAATCTAGGGGAGTTCATCAGGGAATTTTATAATTCAAGAAACTTCAGCCAAACTTGTTCTTTAATATGCCAGAGAAGTAAGCCATAATGCCTTTGAGGTTATTCTCCTTTCCATGTGCTGTGTTCAAAAGAATTGTATATTTGCAGTGAGGTTTATGTTAAGATGGTTTAAAAGTTTGTTGTTATTTTCCTTCTTCAGCCAATGTGACTCTGATACCATTCACTCCTAAGCATCTTTTTCTGAGTAATTTTACCATTTTTGCCTTTTTAAAAGCCTTTGAAATAACAGTTTTTTCATGACAAAATAATTACAGTCTTATCCGGTTGGATGTATGTATTTGACAGTACATGTTTAATACCACAAAGGTTATGTATGAAAAAATTCACTAATGCTGTCTTTCATCATTAAAATGCATCTCTTTTGGAAAAAAAAAATACTGGAATCTAAAATATATAAGGAATTCCTACAAATCAATACAAAAATGATCAACAAGCTGATAAAAAAAAAATTCAGATATTAAAAACTGATTGACAGGATAACTAAATGACCAGTAAACACATAAAAGCCATAAAAAGTAATTCAGCCTTAAATGCAACATTTTAAAAATAACAGTGAATATCTCCTCTACCAGATGTGCAAAAATTAAATAATGGGGATATAGGAGGGAAGAGAACTCCTCTCGTACAACTGTTAGTATATATGCAATTTGCTTCAGGTTTTTTTTTAATGCAATCTGACTTTAATACTTTAAAAATTACAAATGTGCATGACCTTCACCCCAACAGTCCCAAGCCTACTCTATTTTCCTTTTTTTAGTTTTTAAAGAACACAAACATTAAATGTATAATAAAAAGGCTACTTTCATGGGATAAAATGGTATCACTTATTTTCTAAGCCTTTTATTGGTATGTCTGATTATAAAATGAGCTGTTCAGTTATGCTGCCTCATCCTTTTCCTCCTTGGTAATATGGGTGGGTAATATAAGCTCTTAACTGTCTAATCACAAAGGGGAGGGCGTGCCAAAGACATGGATGTACAGAAAAGAAAGACAGCCAATTCCTAAATAATTGAGATTTGCCAACAGCTGAACAAAGCAAATTCACATATAAATTTTTAATTCCAAAGTCTGTCACATAAATTTTCATTTTACCCTATTGTTATGAAGTGAGCTGGGCTACTGGCTATAAAAATTGTTCTTTCCTTCCTGACACTGGACAGGTGAGACTCTCATTATAAGTATCACTATCTATCCACTTCCCTTCTTTATTCATATACATACATATTATCAGATGTCAGAATTTAAAAATACCTCATATCAGGTGGTTCAATTCCCTCTTATTATATGAAGAGGAAACTAAGGCCCAGGCTAGTGAAAAGAGGCACCATGACAAAACTCACAATGCAAAAAGGAGAGCTGGACAGGAACCCATTCACTGAATTCCAGACCCAGTGAATATTTTTTTTTTTTTAAGATTTTATTTATTTGACAGAGAGAGTGCAAGTAGGCAGAGAGGCAGGCAGAGGGAGAGGGGGAAGCAGACCCTCCACTGAGCAGGGAGCCCAACGTGGGGCTCGATCCCAGGACGCTGGGATTATGACCTGAGCCAAAGGCAGCCACTTAACTGACTGAGCCACCCAGGTGCCCCTCAGTGAATATTCTTTACACTATCTGACACAGCCATGACACTGTCACCCATTCAATCACCCCTAACAGATGACATGGCCATTCAATGGTTAGCGATATAAATAAGAAGTGTCCAAGAACCTCTGGTTGTTTGCAGATGGTCGCCAGAGAACCATGATGACGAAGAGGATCATGGAGAACAGCAACCGCCAGATGGCGTCATCTACCCAAAGCTCCCGCCAATCCTACCAAAAGGGGGAGAAGTACATTTTTATACATAATCTTAACTCTTCACAAAGCCCTTGGCATAGAACAAGAATCAATTATTTATTCCTTCAACTTACATTTACTAGGAGCCTGCTATGTGCTAGGCACTGTGCTAAGTGCTAGGAATAAAAAATAAATGAACACTGTTTCTTCCCTGGTAGTGTTTATTGTTGCTAAAGAAAAGGCACAACTGAATGGAGCACTTTATTAATGCTTCATTATAGCTCTGAGAATCTTTAGGAAGGATTTTTATACAAGGTAAGAGAAAGTAACATGTTGTTACTTTTTATAGTTTTCATTTTTGTTTATTTTTAACAGCTTCCAAAGAAATGCTACTGGGCAGTCTCTGTGCTCCTATCTTAAGTACATGGCTTCTGCTCAGATTAGCATTATTCATACATACTTAGCGTTTAGGACTCTGGACTTCTTGTTAATAATTTTTAGTTAAGGCAAGACTGAGTTATGAAAAACTGTGATATCCTTTATAATGTTCTCCCCAATACTGGGATATATAGTCAGTCCTTTCTCTCCCACTGTCTGCCAAAAAACCCACAAAACAAACCTACCATATCAAGCTCTGTGATAATACAGAATACTTATGAGGAGGAAAGCATTTCTAACCCTGAGTGGAGCTAGCCCTAATTTCTTAAAAGGTGTGAACCTTACCACTGTCATTAACATCACTGTGTATGTATAAAACAGTACACTATTCATAAATGCATGTGCTTATAACTCACCGACTGACAAGTCACTATCCTGAACTTCATGGTTGTCCAGATGATAAACACAATAGATGCTAACAGGAAATGAAAAACCTGGTCAGAGTATGAATGTTAGTTTATACCCCCAATTATTTATCTGATTCTCATCAAGTGGAATCAAACACATCCATAACTCCCAATATATCACAATCATTCTCTCTCATTTATTTTAACACGTTTATTCAACACAAATTTACTTAACTGCTATAAGCAAGGCACACAATGCGTACTCTTGCCAACCCTTTCTGTACTTAAAGAATAGTTTTATTTATCATCTGGCTACTTTGGCAACCCTCAGAAGTGGAAAAGAAGGTATTAGAAACATGTCTTTTTCCAGCATTATCAATAATATGATTGTTTTCCCTTTCTTCATCTTTAGTAACTAAACGTTAATATTTCTTTGCCTGATCAGATGGAAAAAAAGGTTGATAAAATGACTGTAAGACAAACAGAATTATTGGTCCCAATCATAGGCCAGACCTCCCTAATCCTGGTACACAAGCCAAAAGGCAGGCAAATTAGCCTATGTGGGCTATAGTCTAACCTAATGTATATGCATAACGTATATGTTATGCATGTTTAATGACATATGTAAAGGCAATATAATAGCAACATACACTGATCTAAAATCCATATAAAATTCTGTATTTATTTCAATAAAACCAAATAAGCAAATATTAATGTCTTCTAAAAGAAATCTGAACGCATATGACCCTAATGCTAACTTGCCTCAAAAAAAAAAAAAGTTTCAGAATGGAGATAGGAAAGGGATATACCAAGAGTTAAAATTATATGTAATCAATTTCCAGCTATTAAAATAAGTGGTTGTCAAACTTTTTTGAACCAAAGACCCCTTCGAGAACTTGACAAAAGTGCAAGACCCCTTCCCTAAGTGAAACACACAAAACTTTCTATGTAATTTTAGAAAGCCCATCTCTGGCCTCTCAGGTTAAGAATCTTTGTTCTAAAGGAAATGCATTTAAACAGCAGGAAGCAAGTCCCCGACTTACCTGCCACTGCCAAGATAAGCGTGTTGGTAAAATGTCGGTACAAAGAGAGTTTTACAATGTTCCTCCGAAGTTTTAACAGCTTCATTGTTTGAGTCAAGCTAATAAATATGTGTTTGCAGGTCAAGGAAATCAACATTCAGAAAAAACAGTAAGCTAGTAAATTAATCCTTACATTTCTTTAAGGATCTGGGGTCATACTGACAGAGCCATGGACGCCAGGCCTTACAGCTCTCACTCTCAACTTTACAAACACTCCAGGCCCACCATGATTAGTAAGAAACTCTTCATTTTCAATGACACTTAAAGAGAGGACAGAACCAGGATAAAATGAGAATACAAAAGACAAGAAAAAAGAAGAGAGGAAAAATATAAAGGAGAAATAAAGATAGGAAACTTTCTAGAGAAACAAAGAAAAAGAAGCAAATGGAAGAAAATGAAATAAAAATGAGTAAGAGGCAAAACAACAGGAGTTAGCATCATCTCCTTTCTTCTTGTAAGGCAGTGGCTCTGTTCTCACTGTCCTAGCTAATCCAGTCTAGAGTCTTACATTCATGCCTACAACCTCCCAGAGTTCTACACTCAGTCCCTTTGTGCCATGCTAAGGAGGAACCTGCCATCACTGAGCTATCCTGAATTAAAAGGACCAGACAATTACAATTGCCTGAGAATCCCAGGCAGTTAGGCTCTAAAAGCAACAACTCTCTACTTTCAAGTCATTATCTCAAGTATAAACTGCTGCACAAAGATAGGGGAGATCTAATGACTACTATAGGCATTTATCTGCTATCTTATGTTCAACTTTCAGAATGAGGGGCAGATATGAAAGCAAGTGAGCTGGAGCTCACTCATGCACTTTAACAGAGCCCTCACTGCTACCTAATTATTGGGTCATCTTCTTGTATGGTCCAGTCTCTCTCCCTACTCCTCTCAATATGCATAGTAGAGATTCACAAAGATAGTGACCTAGAAAAGCTTTGGCCATTTGGACGCAGGACATTTCAATTTCAAACATTTTTGATACATGAAAATCCCCTCAAATTCACAAAATTACTATTTTATTTACACTCAGCCTTTTATAATAGTCACAGTTCATCAGGACAATAATACTGCACAATTGTACATAGGACCAAATAACACAAAAACCAAAATAAATTTTTAAAAATCTCCAAAAGATAAAAGTCCAAAAACCTGAATCCTTCATCCAACAGGCCAAGTCCCTAAATAAACAAATGTTTACTCTTGAAAAGCAGGAAGAAAAGATTATTCAAATAGAAACTTGTTTGTTAGCTGCTGGTTGACTTTTCCTATAAATGAAATAAGATTTATTTCAAAGAGTAAAGTCTTCAAATAATCCCAAGTCGCTTTTGAATGAGGGTATAAAACACTTATCCTGTAAAGGTTAAAATCTGCTCAATCTACTTAGAATTTTTCAAACAACCTCAAATAGTATAGTTCCTGAAACCATATTTTAAGAATCAAAATATTTACATAATTTTCAAAGCATTTAAGAACTGCCGAAGCTGAAAGAAACAGTAGGACCACAGCAGCCAGTGATTCTAACACTAAGTGAGGTACACAAATAAATCCAAAATCAAAGTGAAATACTCATTTAAAAAAAGGCCAGAAGCTTTTATCTTATTCTCAGTCTGCAGTCACCAACTTTTGATGAAATTTTTAAAATTAAAAACAAAATAACTGCTTACCTGAGCCCCCAGGTTGTTAGAATGAAAATACCCTATTCCCCAAAGTAAGCAGTAATCAACGAAACTGGCAAAAACCATTTGCAGAAAGATCAATGGAAACCCAACTCCAAGGAGAAAATGGACCGCCATCAAACAAGCCAATGAAAAGGATATCCACCAGCACAGGGCAGTGTCTAGGAAAGCCAAGGGGATAAAGGCCAAGGAAGCAAGATCAGTCTGGGCCTGCAGACAAAGAAAAAGAGGTGGTGAAAAAGAGATGTCTAGAGAGCACAGAGAAGAAACCAGCAAATGACTCTGCCTTTACATAATCATCTAGAATGATTCTGCATTCGAACTGAAAGAAAATAAGGAATAATACTTTGTACCTACATCATTCTTCCCTTCTGACAATCGATCACATAGAATACACAGCTATAAGCATTTCATACAAACTATTGATCACAATCTCAATACAATAAAACATGCTGCTAACTAATACAAGGCAACCACCACAGAGCTCCTAGCATGGCAAGTAAGGTCGTCCATGTTAAGAAGTGACCACACTGAAAAGTCGTGGTGTTACAAGCCCCCATCCCATCCTATCATCTCCCATCATTGTGATTTTGGCTACAAGTCTAATAAGAACCTTCTCATATTTCAAAGTACTGCAGCATTAATACACAATTTTAATTTCCAGAATTATAATACAATATAATTCTACAAATAAGAGCACACCCCAAAATAAAATGTAAGGCAAATATCTGTCCCAAAAACTATGCTGCTTGTTTCACGAGTTTATACATATAAGGTGCTATTTATATAACCGTGATTACCCAAACACCAGAGCATTATTGAAAGGATATCCATAAAATAATACAGGCATCAACTGCTGAGAGGGCCAGGTTTACAAACAGAGCCAAGGGATAAGAAAAATACTATAGCAGCAGAAAGAAAATGAAATTGACAGAGGGTTAAAGTTGCTAAAAGTTGAAGGAAATCACATAGAGGACAGTGTGATCTGAAAAACAAATATGTATCCATAAAATGTTTTATTTAAGGGGCAATTTATTACAAAACTTATTGAGCTCAGTAAGTCAAGTTTACAGCATTTACCACCTTGAATCTAATGGGTGATTACTGAGAGTGATTTTTAAATAAGTAACTACTGGAATGACCAGTTCTTCACATTAATCCAGCTTTAAGATAAACTGCTTTATCATTTTTATTTAGTGCTTTGGTTTCCCTCCCTGACAAAGGGTATGATTTTATAATTTCTCAAGAATGATGTGAAACAATTAGCTGCATTTTAGAAAAGCCTTTGAAACCCAAGTGCTGGTTAAGCAAAGAGCACTCTCACTTTAAAACAAAAAATAGAGGGTGCCTGGGTGGCGCAGTCGGTTGAGCATCTGACACTTGGTTTTGGCTCAGGTCCTAATCTCAGGGTTGTGAGATGGAGCCCCATATCAGGCTCCAAGCTCAGCGGAGTCTGCATGGGATTCTCTCTTCCTCTCCCTCTGCCCCTCCCCAACAAGCGTGTACGCATGCACTCTCTCTCAAATAAACAAATAAATCTTGAAAAAAGTAGATTTTTGAGCAAGATTACAATCTTTGCCACTTAATACAAGAATGAGAGCCCACTTTCTGGGAGGAGGAAATGAGTAAGTAGCAATTTGGGGACAGGCAGGAAAGCATTCATTCCTGGTCACACATTAAACTTATAAAGTTCTAACAGATTAAAAAGAAAATTTGAATTATACATACATTTTGAAAATCAGAGTTAAAGGTGATTTAGAAGAAAAAGTAAAGAAGCCCACAGACATTTCCAATTCACCCTCTCAAGACAAAAACAATGTATCTGAACTGACCATATACAACACTTAGATTAAGCAGTACTGACCCCAGTAACTCTGAGGACCCCTTCCATGCCAGAGAACAAAAGATAGAGGGCTCCTGCTACCACAACTTTGTGAAGAGTGACTCCAAGGCGAGGCCTAAACAGGAAGCAAAGAAAGAGTTGAGTACCAATGTCACAAACTCCAAAATAAGTAATAGCAACTCAGGTTAATTAAAATACAGGCCAACAACTTAACAGAGATAAGTCAGACATACTTGATCCACATGAGAAAAAAAAACTCAGAAGAACATATGGTCTTAAACCAAGCTAATACTAGAACTTTAGATCTGGTCCCTAGTTACTATATTAAAAACAAAACAAAACAAAACAAAAAAACTCTTTAATAGAGAATTCTGAAACATTCAATGGTATAATGAACCCCTCTATACCATCATCCAGTTCCAATAATCACTAAGCTATAGCCAACTGTGCCTCATTCAAACCCCATCCACTTCCTATCCTCCCATATTATCTTCAAGCAAATCCTAGATAGCATACCTTTTATTTGTATATATTTCAGCCTATGTTTTTAACCAATAAGGACTTTTTAAAAACATAACCACAATTCCATTATCAAATCTAAAAGTTTTAACAATATAAGCAAATACCCTACTGCAACTCATTAGATAAACTGTACATTTGTAAGCTCAGAATCCAACAAAATATGAAGTCTTTCAAGCACCTTCTGCTTGAAGAAAAAGTCTTGAATCCTTGACATTCAAAATGCCATTCAATCAGAATCTGCATTTTAACAAGATCTCCAGGTGATTCATTAGTGCACTGTAAGTTTGAGATGCACTGCCATAAATCATGTCTACTTACATCTAAGTAATATTTGTTCTTGTATTTTTTGTCATATGCTAGCAAAGCTCCATATGGGCAAGGATTTTTCTCCCCACTGGTTACCTTAGAAACCTAGGCCACGCCCTGGCATATAGGAAGCATTCAAATATTTGTGAAATGAATTAAACAATTTAAAAAATGAAATCCACTCCATCCCCCTAATCCCACTGAAAACAAAACTCCTTTAAATGAATAAATTTAAAAAATTAAAACCCATTTCTTTAATACCACTTAAAGCAAGACTCCTTGAAATAATTGTCTATACCTGGCTAGTTCCAATTCCTCTGCTTCTATTCTTTCTTGAAATCACTCGAGGCAAGCTTTTATCCTAGCACTTCATCAACACCATCTTATTAAGGTCACTTATATCTTCCATGTAGTTCAACCCAATAGTCATCATTTAACCCTCTGGACACAATCACTCCCTCCGTGAAACAGTCTTTGGGTTTACCTCTCACCACAACAGTCCTTCTCAAATTCCTCTAATTCTGTTTCATCTCATTGAATTCTAAATAACTGAAAATGTTCAAGGGCTCCATCCTTTGACCTCTTGTCTATATACACTTACTTCCTCAGTGATTGCATCCCACTCTCATGGCTTTAAGTAAACAGCTATATTCTGATGACTCCCAAATTCATATCTCTATCCTACTCTCTCCCCTTTATTGCCCCATTTGGTTATCTAACTGAACTCCTAATCTTGCCTCTACTCCAAACTTATTCCACCTAAGATGCTCCTGAACTTATAAATTCCATCCTTTCGGGGCGCCTGGGTGGCTCAGTCGTTAAGCGTCTGCCTTCGGCTCAGGTCATGATCCCAGAGTCCTGGGATCAAGCCCCGCGCATCGTGCTCCCTGCTTGGCAGGAAGCCTGCTTCTCCCTCTCCCATTCCCCCTGCTTGTGTTCTCTCGCTATGTCTGTCACATAAATAATTAAATCTTAAAATAATAATAATAATAATTTTCAGACTTTCAGAGTAACACTCTCACAAAAAATGTGATTTCAAAAACATTTGGGAAGATTAAAAGTAACTAAGTTCACTCTAAAAGTTTGATGTTTTAATGTCATTCTCTACATTGCAGACTTTGCTGCATACGCTCAAGTTCTCAGAAGTGAAATAAAACACTTAACATTTTCTAGCTTTTGCAAATCTACAAAATTTTAGATACCTGTCTTACTGCAGAACTATTTCTTATATCAATTCTTTCAGAATTACAATGGGATCCTGCAATACTGTTTCAATTTAATCAGTGTTTTAATATGTCCTTTCCATATAAAAAGTTAATACTTACTTAACTATGCCATATCCCAGGCTGACTATGATGACCAGGGTTCGAGCCAGTGAGCGTTTAACTGCTGAAAGCAGCTCTGCAAGGATCAGGGCACCTTGAACTATGAGAAAGAAGAAAGAGGGAAAGAGTGCTATAATCTAGGTTTGGGAAAAGGCGTGACTCCAGAACCAGAATGTGGATCTAGATAACTAATGCCCTTCAGAATAACCATTGGAATTAGTCCTGTTCAAAGAAAAATACCTCTCCTGCAATTCTTGTAAGTACACAAGCTGATTTCACTTACCTTGCTCATGTGAATAGCAATCTGGGTGCACTCAAATCACCTTCCCTCCCCAACCCCACTTCACTAAAACCTCAACAGAATACCTCACCTACACGGACAGTTTATAACACCTACGGAACTTTTCCCCCATTTTTAAAAACTGGGGAATACACATTGAAAAAATATATATACACTGAAAAGCACAAAACACAAACACATGCAGTTTTCAAATTATTTTCACATCTACTATTTTCAAGCCTTTTCAAAGATAGGGAAAGCTCTGATCAGTAATCTTACAACAATAACCATTAACAATTAAATGGTCTGAGGAGAGAGAGCCAAAGCTAATCACAAAAAACTTCAGTACAATATAATTTCTGTCATTACCTGTTTACTTTAGTGAACCATAAGCACCCTTCTATTTTCTTGGTATTACTATATTTTACCAATTCTTAGAGGCACTTCTCCCTCATATTTTAAAATCTCTGAAATCATAGTAGATCTTATCATCAATGACATCTTACTATTAAGTTAGTAGTATTTATTTCCCTCCTTAGGGGTATAATATAATAATGGTGCCTTAAAAATCAATGGCAATTGAGATTCAATGATGGTGATAATCTTACCCAAAATGGCCACTACTGTTGTAACTTGTGTGGATGTATTTCAGTACAATCACTCTTAAATCACTGAACCCGTAAGTTATGAGATTAAAAACAAAAGTTACAATCATAATGATTATGCTTAGCTTATTATTACTTAATAATAATTAAGTAACTGAAAAGTTAAACCCACTTAATGACTATTGACCTGAGGAAAACTCACGTCTTACCTGCCCATCATTCACAGACGGGGAAACATTTTTTGGTTACATACCTGATTCTCCTTTGTATCGGACATTCTGAAATTCTGCATAGAAGACAGCTTTCTCAAGCATTCCCAGGAAGATGACAGCACCAATCCAAAACTGAATTCTTAGGAGATCTCTCCAATAGCAGGCAGACCACGCCAGCCACAGAACACCAAACAGGACATATACAATACACATCACCATGAAAAACTGTCATCCAAATGGGTAAGAAATAAAAAGGAGGATTAGGGCCAAGAGCCAATTTAGAATTAATACATAGTCTTAAATTATATTAAAAAATACGTATTCTACCTCCTACTTTAAGAATAATTATTTTATTTCTTTGAAGTTCAATACTACCACAAAAAAATTATCTCCTCTTGCACAGAGAGAAACTACCTAAGGACCTATCATTAAGAGTAACTGTTCTTCTGCATTAAAAGTGCCTTTTCATTACATAAATGAAGAGAACACTTAAAGAGGAAAAAAAGACATGGCAGGGTTAGGATACAACTGAAAGCAATGAAACACAATGTGGGAAAACTATGAAAGGCAAAAGAAGAAAGAAATGAACAAAGGAAATCTGAAAACAGAGTAAGACTATTCCCATGGACACAGACATACACACGACCTAAGTGTCATCATTTAGTTACTTTAAATGTGATCAGAAACTACAGGGTGGTAAGAAGTGCCCCACTCTGGATTCTAGAAAGAATGTGTGATCTGAAATTATCTTTGAGGTACTTTCCAATTCTGAAATTCCTCAAGTCATCAACCTCTTCATTCTACAGATGAGATGAGGTACAGAGTGATTCACTGACACTCTCAAGGTCATATTTTAGTAAGAAGTACGAAACTACAAAGCAGTCTTTTCTGAACTGTTCAGGAACAATTCTTCAAAGAAAAATATTGCCACAAAACATGGACAATCTTTCAAGCTAAACTCATGTAATGTTAAGGTTAAGAATATAAGTCCACTTACAATCATCAAGGGATATTCTTCAAGCGTGAGGTATTCATAGGGACCCTTCACTTCAACAGTCACTGCCAAAACACAGTCCTCAGAATTAATGTAAAGGATGCAGAAATTAAACAAAAACATAGCATAAAATTCGTCTGATGAAATTAATGAAAAGTCCACCGGGTTATTTACTTTTAACCATTTCAATTCTGGTGATTAATACATTTATAGAGCACTCTGAAATTCCTGAGGTGTTCTCATGGTTCATGCTGTGTCCTGCACAGGCCTCCATGCCTCTGCTCCCAGTTCCCAGACACACATCCTGTAAAGACTAGATTGAAGGTATTTCCTCCACAAACCCCAACTGGAACCACAGCCCAGCTCCTCTAAATTCCAAACACATTTCATACATACTTTTTCTTACAACACATCATTAATGTGCTTTGAAAAATAAAGGATTTCATTCCTTCATTCTGCTATCCTCTTTGTCTTCTATCTATCCCTACCTATATTTTCCTATTTATTACTTTATTTACCTACTTCAATTTTATGTGACTTTGCTACATTAATGTATCATTTGCAGAAAATACTTTTTTTTTAAGATTTTTATTTGACAGAGAGAGAGAGCAAAAACAAGCAGGGGGAGTGGGAGAGGGAGAAGCAGGCTCCCCACTGAGCAGGGAGCCCAACGTGGGGCTCGATCCCAGGACCATTGGATCATGACCTGAGCTGAAGGTAGCCGCTTAACTGACTGAGCCACCCAGGCACCCCTCATTTTCAGAAAATACTTAATAACAACAAAGTGGTTTATTTTTACAAAGTATTTAATAACAAGAATGTGAAAAACAGATTTGCCTTACTGAAGCAAAACTATGACTTTTAAAATTGTAATTGATAAAGCTATTTTAGGTCTGATTTGATACTTATGTGAGAAGTGTTAGTCTGTGAAGACAGACTAATAATTGCCTATTCTACAAAAATTTCCTAGTTTTTACCAAGCAAAAAAGACATGCCATTATTAAAAGTAAACCAACAACAACAAAAAAGTAAACCAGGTCCAACATTCGTATGAACAAAGGGAGCACCCCATAATAGCAATCATAAAAACTTTAAGCACACTGGTTATTAAACCTATACCTTCTTAATTTAATAAAATAGCAAATCAAATAATTAGTGAATATTTATATATCCTTTGCTTATTCTACGTCAGGGGTCAGCAAAATACAGCACATGGGCAAATTTGGTCGCCCACTTTTTATAAATAAAGTTTCATTGGAAAACAGCCACATCCATTCACTTACATATTATCTATGGTTGCATTCACACAACAATGGCAGAGTTGGGTAGCTGTAGTAGAGACAACATTTATTATCTGGCTCTTTAAGAAAATTTGGCTAACACTTGCTCTATGCTAACATATAAAATACATTTACTAAGCACTTACTATGTGACACACACTACAGAAAACAGAGGAGATAAAAAGATGAATAAGATGTCTTCCACCATCTAGTGGATTACCTGATAGAAGGGAGAGAAAGTAGGAAAGCAAGACAGAGAACTGCCCCTCTGAGCCAGACCTAGAAGGATGAGTGTGTATTTCCCAGAACAAAGTAAAAAGCCATCTGGGCAGAAGAAATAACATGAACAAAGACAGGTGTGAAAATACATGATATCTATTTAAAGAACATGTAGTCTGAGACTGCACCTAGTAGCAAAAGGTAAACTGGGACAAGCTGCAGAGTTTTATAAGCCTTGCTGTACAAGATGGACATTTTACAGGCAATGGGGAGACATTAAGGTCTTAATGAAGGCAAAAAAGATGACAAAACTGTTCCAGAGAATTCTAGGAACTTCACATGGCATAGTTAAGTCCATGCTTTAAAGTACCTTCTTCTTGGGGCACCTGGGTGGCTCAGTCGGTTAAGCATCTGCCTTTGGCTCAGGTTACGATCCCTGGATCCTGGGATCGAGTCCTGCATTGGGCTCCCTGCTCAGTGGGGAGTCTGCTTCTGCCTCTCCCCTCCACCCCCCCCAACTCATGCTTTCTCTCTTGTGCTTGCTCTAATAAATAAATAAAATCTCTTTAAAAAAAAATAAATAAATAAAGTACCTTCTTCTTAGCTCCAAACAACAGATGGATAAAACAAAACAAAATAAGGACATAAGCTCAAAAACAAGATAAATACCTCCAAATATCAAAACTGAACAAAAGCTCAGAACAGTTTAAGAGGCTGAAGCTATGGTCATGTTTGACTCTGGGCCTGAAAAGCAAGCTATGGTAGTTGGGAGTGCATTTCCTATGGGATCACCAAAACTAGTAGGATTCTAAGGAAAAGGAGGAGCAGAGCCAGATTTGATGCATGAAGAGGCTGAAGTGGAATGGAATAGGGCTTCTTTTCCATCCTTTTCAAAGAAAGAAGGTTGAAAGTAAATGTTGGCAACTACTGCGTTAGACTAGTACTCTTTAGAAAGCTATGGGCCTAGAAATACAGGATACATATACATCTTGGGTCCAGAAACTGTGCAGGGCCACCCGCTGGTTTACCTAGAACTGCTATATCCCATAGAACTATAGAGCATAAAACCCATTTCTGGATTGGGAATTAAAAGCATTCAATGCAACAATCTATAAAAAAAATTTTTTTTTAATTAAGTCAAAAGAAATAATGAAATAGAAAAGAAAGATACAGTTGGGAAAACTAACAAAAGCTGGTTCACTGGGATAAAAATAGAGCAAAATACAATTCTACAAAGATTTTTTTAAGAAGTTAAAAGGGAAGATAAAAGCAATATTAAGAATGAAAAAGCTGCAGATACAGATTTTTTGGTAAAGAAGTACTATTCATAACTTTATGCCAATAAAATGTGAAATCTTGAATGACAGGACAGTTTCTCAAAAACAAAAAAAACATCGACTCAAGTAAAAACAGAATAACTAAAAAAACTTATTACTATTAAAGAAAATTAATCAGTCATTAAAATCTATGTAAGGGAGGGAAAAAAAGAACATCAGGCCAAAACACTATTGTAAGTTCTACAAAACATTCAAAAAATGGATAATCCTACCCATACAAAAACTACTCCACAGAATTTGATAAATAGGGGACATTCTCCAATTCATTGAATAAGACCAGCATAACCTGGATGCCAAAACCCATAGATGACAGTATGAGAAAAGACACTATGAACAAAACTTCCAAATAAAATCCTGTAAAACACAAGTCAGCTATGTATATATGTATATGAGTGTGTGTTTGTGTATCAAGACCAAATACTGGCATCTCAGAAATTCAAGAACGGGTTTTTAAAAATTTTTTTTTAAGATTTTATTTAGTTTATTTGAGAGAGAGAGAGGGAACATGAGCAAGAAAGGGGCAGAGGGAGAAGGAGAAGCAGAGTCCCCGCTGAGGAGGGAACCCAACACTGGGCTCAATCGTAGGGACCTGGGCTGAAGGCAGACACTTAACTAACTGAGCCACCCAGGTGCCCCCAAGAATGGTTTAACATTAGAAAAATCGGTTAATATAATGCAACAATAAACAGATCAGTGGGGGAATCTATATGATCATTTTAATCAATACAATCAAAGCACTTGATAAAACTTAGCATTCATTCTCCATACTAAAAAAAAAAGGCAGAAAAACACACTTAGTAAATGAGGAAAAGAAAGAAACATCCTTAACCAAACAGAATATTCTGAAAAGTCCACAGTGAACATAATTAATGGTGAAATGTGCTAAGAGAGACAATAAAGTCAGGAGCAAGATAAGGATGGTCATCATCATTGTTTCATTCAATATTCTACTCCAGAAAGGAGGGGAGGGAAGAAAACTACAAAGTAGGAAGAAACATAAAAAAAGAAACTACAGAAAATAAGACTGGTTAGTTAAGTGACCACGAAATTCCAAGTAAGAGATGATTCCAGGAACTGGGTAAGAGCAGAAAGGAGAATACTAAGAAAAACTGAGACACTAAAAAATTACCAAAGTCAATTAATTCAAAAATTTCCAAGTTTTGACTTGGTAACCAAGTTTTGACGAGTCTAGTTCAGAATACTGAGAACATAATACCAATTATGAATCTTAAAAGTAGGAGGATCAAATGAAGGGAAAATGAAGTCTGGTATCTATAATACATAACAAGAAAGCGTTAAGTGAAGTGCCTAAGACTGTGTCTGGTACACAACACACCTTTTTTTTTTTTTTTTTAAGATTTTATTTATTCATTTGCTAGAGAGAAAGGGAAAGAGCGCACAAGCAGGGGGAGCAGCAGGCAGAGAAGCAGGCTCCCTGCTGAGCAAGGAGCCCGACGGGGGGCTCGATCCCAGGACCCTTAACGGACTGAGCTACCCAGGCACCCTCACAACATTCTTAATTATTCCCTCCATTAAAGCAATTTTACACTACCCATCAAGCATGACACAACTAGATAAGATGAATGGTAAAAAGGAACAAAATGTACTTACTGGTAAAAAGATTACTAAGTGAATTTTCTTTTGAGGATTCCTTTGAGGAGGAAATGCCAATATGTACAATAAAAATGTATGGTGCATCTTGCCAAGTTTTCAGTGGATCATGCATTGCCTGGAGAAATAAAAAAAAAAAAAGACATCCATCTACAAATCTTAAGAACTAAGAGCACATGTTAATACGAAAATCGTCTTCTGGAATGTGCCCAGAAACACAGCTGAGTTCTTCACTCTGATTCATTAAAAGAGTAGGCACAACAAAACAAACAGGCCTACAGTGCATACAATAAAGTATGTTAGACTACAAATTATTGAAAGGACATTTTATATCTTGTTATGCACAAAAATCACGTATAAACATATTTTTTTTTACAAGGAAAACCTCAGCTAAAAATTACTAAATTGAATCTGTTTCATTAAGCCATGCTAGGATACTTGGTTATATTTTAAACAGATAAAGTAAGATTTAAATCACCTCAAAACAAAAACGCCCATGTTGACAGTGAATTATATTATAAACACTAACTCCTGAATTTAATTCCCTTTGTTCAATGTCATTCTCAAGACTACCAGAATTTCTACAGAAAAGGACTCACATATTTATCAAAAATTTAATCATTGGGGCACCTGGGTGGCTCAGATGGTTAAGTGTCTGCCTTTGGCTCAGGTCATGATCCCAGGGTCCCACATCAGGCTCCCTACTGAGCTCCCTGCCACATCAGGCTCCCTGCTCAGCATTTGATAAAAAGCAGGGAGCCTGCTTCTCCCTCTCCCTCTGCCTGCTGCTTCCCCGGCTTGTACACTCTCTCTGCCAAAAATAAATAAAAAATCTTTAAAAAAAAAATTTTATCATGGCTAGTCTATGTGGAATCACTGTCCCTCATAATAAAGGAAGTGGAGGGAACAGCCTCCATGTTTACAAAACTAGTCACTTGGGAAGAATCTGTTCCAAGGCCAGTCAGTTTATACATAGCCCAAGCAAAAAGCCTTCAAAAGATTTGTTGCCATACTTGCTAGATGGACTATGGACCCTCACAACCACAAGATTAAAACACAAAGATTAAGGAGATAAACACAGAAAATTACTGGCCTCTTCCTTGTGTGAAAGGAGGTATTGCTACTTAGACTTACAATTTATTACCTTCTGGTCTTAAAATTAAAAGAAACTTTTACCCAGACACCTTTGGGTAAGCTTCATTGATCTATGAAACCCCTCAACGTGAATAACAGATTTTACATATTTATGTGTTTTCCCGTGGAGCCACAGGTTTTCTCAAATGTTCAAATTATCCTACAACCCAAGAAAAAGCCAAAACAAGAATTCAAAAATTATATTCCAGGGGCGACTGGGTGGCTTAGTCGGTTAAGCGACTGCCTTCAGCTCAGGTCATGATCCCGGAGTCCTGGGATTGAGTCCCACATCGGGCTCCCTGCTCGGTGGGGAGCCTGCTTCTCCCTCTGCCTGCCGCCCCCCCTGCTTGTGCTCTCTCTTTCTCTGTCAAGCAAATAAATAAAAAATCTTTAAAAAAAAAAAATTATATTCCACGATACATATCCGAAGTGTCAAAGTAGATTAAATGATTCTACAGCTATAATACATTTACTAGGTTATCTTAGTAACTTAAGAACATAAATGCCATGCTGAATCACATATTGATTTATCTCTGCCTAAAGGCCCCTTTCTGACAAAATTAAGGAGCAATTTATGAGAAAAATTTAAAGCTTCAAAGTTATAGGTACATCATGTCCTTTACCCATAATTCTTTTTTTTTTAATATTTTATTTATTTATTCATGAGTCAGAGAGAGAGAGAGAGAGGGGCAGAGGCAGAGGGAGAAGCAGGCTCCCTGCCTAGCAGGAAGCCCGATGCGGGACTCGATCCCAGGACCCTGGGATCATGACCTGAGCCGAAGGCAGACACTTAACCATCTGAGCCATCCAGGCACCCCCCTTTACCCATAATTAACTGAACTTTCCCTGAACTTACATGTGCGTTAACCAATAAAACTTAATTTGGCGTAATAAGCTGCTCTGGTACTAATTTTATCTAACTCTGGGATATACATATTTTGAGCCTGTAAAAATAACCATATGCCAAGTTTTGTCTTGGTAACCAACTTTGACAAGTCTAGTTCAGAATACTGAGAACATAATACCAATTAAGAATCTTAAAAGATATGCCCAGCACTCTTCTCACAGGTTTAACATTATAGTCCTTAATCCTCACAACAACCACATATGATAGGTACTATTATTAGCTCCTTCATAATTGTCCTTTAAGAGGTGAATGGATAAAATAAACTGTGGTACATTCAAGTAATGGAATATTATTTAGCACTAAAAAGAAATGAATTATCAAGCAATGAGATCGCAGGGAGAAACCTTAAACTCAAAATACTAAGCGAAAGAAGCCAATCTGAAAAGGCTATATATCACACAATTCCAACTATAAGACATCCTAGAAAATGCAAAACTATGGAGACAGGAAAAGAAAACAACAAAAATCTATCAGGGGCACCTGGGTGGCTCAGTCAGTTAAGCATCTGATTCTTGATTTCAGCTCAGGTCATGATCTCAGGGTCATGAGATTGAGCCCCAGATGGGGCTCCACACTCAGCAGGAAGTCAGCTTGAGATTCTCTTACCCTTTCTCTCTGTCCCCCCCATCCCACTCTCTCAAATAAGTAAATCTTTAAAGAAAAAATCAATGACTGCCCGGGGCTTGAAGGGAGAGATGACTAGATGGGGGGAGCACTGAGGATTTTTAGGGCAATGAAACTATTCTCTATATTATAATGGTGTTTATCTGTCATTTTACATTTGATTAAAAACACTATACAACAAAAGGAACTAACACTTATGTTAACTATGGACTTTGGTTGATAACAATGTGTCAATGCTGATTCATCAATTGTAACAAATGTGCCACACTGGCTGGTGCAAGATGGGGATGGGGGACTCTGAGTGTGCATTTGTGGAGGAGTTATGTGGGAACCTTGCCTTTTGCTCTATTTTGTTATGAATCTAAAGCTGCTCTAAAAAAGAAAATATACTAATTTAAAAAACATTACAGTGGTAAATGTATCACATTACTGCTTAAATCAAACCATAAAACTGAATTAATAAAGACATTAAATCTTCTTAGGAAAAAAGAACAGAGAAAGGCCCCTTTGTCTAAAAAACATGTTTTCTGAGAGCTTTAATAAAAGGGGGTAGTGCTGAACTTGTGACTGCCCTTTAAATAGGATTATCAGGGCCGCCTGGGGGGCTCAGTTGGTTAAGCATCTGCCTTCAGTTCAGGCCATGATCCCAGCATGCTGGGATCAAGCCCCATGTCGGTCTCCCTGAACCTGCTTCTCCCTCTCCCCCTGCTCATTCTCGAGCTCCAGTAAATAAGATCTTTTTAAATAAATGAATGAATGAATGAATGAATAAATAAAGGATTATTAAAGTATTCTCTTAGGCCCAATTTTCAGGTCGAATGATCAAAGGACAGATAAATCTCTGACTTTTTATTATAATCTGACTAAATATCTCTAAATATTACTTGTGATATTCAACAGGGTCATCTTTCAGCCAGCTTTAATCACTAGGAACAGGGCTCAAGCCTTGAGTAGAATTTAAAAGTATGCTCTGCACAGGGGCAGCCTGGCTGACTCAGTTGGTGTAGCATGTGACTCTTGATCTTGGGGTTGTGAGTTCGAGCCCATTGTTGGGTGTAGAGATTATTTAAAAATAAATACAAAATCTTTAAAAAAATAAAAGTATGCTATACACAAAATAAATGTTTGGCTTCAACAGTAATTTTTTAAAAATACAATTTACAACAATTTAACCTGACAAACTGCATAAAATCTGTTTTAAATTATAATAGCCATTGTTTGTGAGCCAAGAGGGAAACTCAATCCAATTTTCTTGGGACAATAAATTGCTATAATTTTTCTCTAGAGTACACTGACAAAATACAAAAAAAAACTTATAAACTGTGCATACACTTGGACCTAGCAATTCCACCTCTAGGATTTTAGGCTAAGAAAATATTATAAAAGTGCACAGGGGTGCCTGGGTGGCTCAGTCAGTTAACCATGTTCAACTCTTGATCTCAACTTAGGTCTTGATCTCAGGGTTCTGAGTTCAAGCCCCAGTGCGAAGCCTACTTTAAAAAAAAAAAAAATGTGCACATAGATACAGCTACACATTATGAATTTGGAAACAAAACAATATACATCGTAAAATGAAATAGTATGCAACCATGAAAAAAGTAAAAGAGCACTCAATGTACCAATCTATTAAGTGAAAACAAATTACACAGCAGGATATATAATATGATCTCACTTTGGTCAATATGCATGTGTTCTGTGTAATCACACTGAACTGCTAGAAAATAAAATTACAAGGGATTTTTACTTTTAAGTTATATAAGCAACATGTTTGCCAACATGGAAGTCTTTTGAAATCAGAATATAAAAATTTTTTTAAATCTTCAAAATTAATCACTGAAGTGCTGTTTAAAATTGCAAAATAATGAAACACATAAATGTCTAACAACAGATAGTTTGCTAACAAACTGCAATGTATTCATACAATGAAATACTCTGCAGTGACTTAAATTATGATGTCATAACGATATTTACTAAACTGGAAGGATGTCCATGTTACACTGCCAAGCTAAAAAAAAAAGTTACAACATAATACAAATTGTAGGATTCCCATTATTAAATAAATATAAGCATGCTCAGAGACAAAAGACTATAAAGTAAATATATTTAAACTCTATCAGTGTATGGTAGTATTACAGATAATTATTTTCTTTGCATTTATGTATGTTTTCTAAATTTTTGAACAGATTAGCAATAAGAAAAAAAACCAACATTGTTAAAAAAAAAAAAAAATGTAATGAGTTCTGCAGTGCCAAACTCATCTTTAGGTTAAAATTCTATAACTGTAAGTCAGGGCAGGAAAAGTGGGGACACTTCCAGAATGGCAGAATGAGGACCTCTGAAAATGCACTCACCCCTAAAAGCAACAAGAACACGGGCAAAAATTATCTAAATCAACATTTCTGCAAGTCCAGAAATTAGCTAAAGACTTGCGCCAACCCTAAATGTGTTACCTTAAGAAAAACAGCTGGGTCTCATTAAGAAAAGCAAGCCTGTGGTGTTTTTGTTCATCCTAATCCCATCTCCCTCTTCCAAGCACCTTAAAACCAAAGTTCTCGCAACTGTAACGGCTGTGAAAAACAGCAGTTTGGCAGCCACTGGAAAAAACAGAACAAGTTTGGAGATGCCCTAAAACTGTCTGGCAGGTGCTGAAAAGCTCCTTTCCCAGGTCTTATCTTTTATATGACCTAATCCAGCCTCATTCAGTGGAAAGGATCCTATACTCAGGACACTGTCAAAGGCACTCAGCAGCAACTGTGATAGATCACAACTGTCCCCCCAGCTGATGTTAGTAGGCTGGGCTATCAAGAGGCTGACTAAAAACTTAAAAGGAAAAACTGGAAATGAGATGACCATAGGGGCTTTGAAAAGCTCCAAAATATTCCTGAAAATCTACAAGGCTACAAGCACATGCAGATTTGTGCACATATATGCGGAGCTATACACATACACTTAAGAGAGGCCTGAGAAGGCCCTAATCACTCACCTCTGACTGATCTTAAGGTTCTGCACAAGAAGGAAGTAAAAGTTAAGACAGAGTTTTAAATTGTGAAAGAAGCCAGACACAAGACCACAAACTGCATGATTCAATTTATATAAAAATGAATAGAACAGCCAAATTCGTAGACAGAATAGTGGTTGCCTAGGGCTGGGACAAGGGTGGAAAGAAAAGTGACCACTAATGGCTTTGCCATATTCAAAACAGTGACTTTCTGGGGTGATGGAATTAGATCCTGATTGGTGGTTGCACAACTTGTGACTATACTATACAAAACACTGAATTATAGGTTTTAAAAGGCTGAATTCTGAGATGTGTATGTCTGAATAAAGTAATTATAAAATCTAAAACTTTAATCAGTTTTGTAAAAAGCATGATCCAACATGGTTAACAGTCTTATTTCCTCTATATTTTTAAGAGGTAAAGTTTTGAGGAATTAGTTATCGTGAATTAGAAAGTAAATTATGAAAATAAAGGCATATTTATCATTTTCAATCTTATTTCAATTTTCCAAACTGTCTTCCACTTATATTCTATCATAAGATAACTTTAGATGGAGTTTGAGGTTCTTTCTTAAAAGGTTCTTCCTATTTATGAGTCATATTTATCAGGTGATAATTACAAAAACAACAGATTGTAGCAAATAGGGAAAATTCAGGAAACACATAAAATAAAAATTGCTCATATTATCCACAACGACCATTATTAACATTTTGGTGTTTAAAGTTCATTTATTTTTTTTTAGTAATCTCTACACCCAAGGTGGGATACAAACTGACAAATCCAAAGATTAAGAGTCACATGCTCTACTGACTCAGCCAGGCAGGCGCCCCAACATGGTGTTTAAACTTCCATTCTTAAGTTTCTTTTTTAAATGGTACGATACCAAGATAATTCAAAACACATAAAACTAAGAAAACTGAAATATGTGCTCAATGCCCCAAATTCCCTACCATACTTACAGTTTTGTCTCCAGTAAGGGTAAGATTTGTTCCATTCTCCTTAGCCTTTAAACATTAAAAAAGGAAAATTAATTCAGAATTTTTACTTCACTCTCAGAAATATATAACAATGAAAACAATTACCTCCTGTTTTTCTCCTAAGAGAGGCAATCGCACAAAATCCCCAGAAAAGCTCTATGAAAGAAACATAACATTAAAGAAATATAATAGTAAAGGCATAGTTCAAAATCCACAGAAATGGTTAAAGCAAAACTTACTGTAACAGTAAATAATATGGCACTGACAGACAAAAGATTTCCAATTAACCATAAACAAGTGAATAAAGCCCTGCAGAGAACTAGAAAATAGTATCAGACTAAACTGGCCACTCAATTTTTCTATTAAGAATTAAAGATTTTTAAGAATTAAAAAAAACCTTAAATAGAAGGTATATGCTTAGGATGGAGAGATCTTATGGTTCCCTCTCTTGCTACAGATGAGAAAAATATGGCTCAACATTATAAAGCTTTAGATGCAGAAATGGGATTTGAACGTAGGATTTTTAACTCTTATGCTCCTTCCACCACCACACACTCATGCCTAAAAAAAACTACACTAATTACCTTTCTTATCAGTTATCAGCAGATGAGGCATTCTCCTTCCTGAGTAATTAGGACACGTATTTCAACTCTGTTACATTAGACTGGAGGAGGAGAGGTAAGCTTACCAATAGGGGTATATGCCAAGACCCTGGAAAGATTATAGCAGATCTCAAAGTGAACCTTGGGCAACAGTATACAACAGGTAGCTTCCCATGATCAAATCCAAGAAAGGCCAATCAATCCTCCCAGGCTAGAAAACTAACAGAAAGCCGCTTACTCAACATTCCACTGTTTCTAGATTTCTTATTC
The DNA here is from genome assembly GCF_029215605.1 of Mirounga angustirostris. Lineage (NCBI taxonomy): Eukaryota > Metazoa > Chordata > Mammalia > Carnivora > Phocidae > Mirounga > Mirounga angustirostris. Next base: position 61,210,443 of record NW_026991717.1, on the reverse strand, counting down.
TTCCACCATTTTAAAGGTATCTTCTTTTTCCTCCAAATCCATAAAATCTAAGCTATAACAAGAACTCAGTTATCAATTGTTATAGTTCAATTATCAGTTACTTCATTTGCTTATCAATCACTAATTATTAAGTTAAGGCCTTCTTATAAATCAACTTTACTTCTAGTAAGTGGACAGAAAACCTAGCTTTTGGTGAACTCTGCCTCTACAAGGCAATTTGCTAAATATTCAAAAGCAATAAACACAGTAAGGACAAAAAGGCTATAGTTAACAATAACTATTTTCAACACCCATAAAATGTATAATTTTTCTATCAAAAAATTGATGCTAGATCCTATTTCTACGAAAAAAAATTTTAGAATATAAATTCCACTTACATGATTACATATGTGAAAGCATTAAAAACACAACATTATTCAACTCTTCTCCTTTACTCAAGAAAAGGTGTGGGGGGTACCTGGGTGGCTCAGTTGGTTAAGCAACTGCCTTGGGCTGAGGTCATGATCCTGGAGTTCCAGGATCGAGTTCCACATCAGGCTCCCTGCTCAGTGGGGAGTCTGCTTCTCCCTCTGACCCTACCCCTTCTTGTGCAGTCTCTCTCTCTCTCATTGTCTCTCTCAAATAAATGAATAAAATCTTTAAAAAAAAAAAAAAGTGTGAAATTCAACTCTGAGTTCAGATCTGTAGCAATAAAATCTAGAAACACTGATTTTTCTGAGAACGTATCAATTAGATGAGATGACAAGAGAACTGAAAATTGAATGTTTCAAATGCCCATCAGTGGATGAATATATATATATATACACATACACACACACACATATGGTATGTATGTATGTACATATATACACACACACAATTTGTCCTTAAAAAAGAATTAAATTCTGATACATGCTATATGGATGAACCTTGAGAACATTTCACCAAGGGAAAGAAGCCAAACAAATATTGTATGATTCCACTCCTTTTAAGTACCTAATATACTGAAATTCATGGAGACAAAGTAGAATAGTTGTTACCAGGGATGGGGGGAGGGGAGTGTTATTGTTTAAAGGTTATGAAGTGTCAGTTTGGGATGATGAAAATTCTGGAGATGGCTATTGATAGTTGCCCAATAATGCAAATGTACTTAATGCCCCTGAATGGCACACTTAAAAATGGTTAAGATGGTGGCAAATTTTTTTTTCTACCATAAAAAAAAATAGGGATTTGCTTTTTACACACAAAAGAAAGCACATCCTCTTTTTAATGAGATAAATACTAAGTGGCTGACTATGCAACTTTGGAACATGCTTCTAAGTTAGTTCTGTAAGAACAAAGAATTGGGAAGTGGGAAATGGGGAATCACCAAAAATACACATATTACACATTTCACCTCTTCTATTTCTCTCCAACCACTATCAAACATTACCTGTGTTTTAAAGAGTTCACTGCAGTTCTGGAACAACTTTGATGATGTTTGGTATTTCCCAGACAAACCTTTTTTTTCCTTAAGGTTTTCCAAATATGTCTCCACTTCTTCTGCCTATAAAAACAGAAAAATACAAAGTATACAACTTACTTTTCACAAGTAAGGTATTTAGAAGATAACAAATAGATTGCCTATAGGACAGATACATGCTTGGATTTGCTATTTTAAAAGTTAACAGCATCAGATAAAAACTGTGTAATAGTATCCAAGAATCTCACAGTTTTAGACTCTAAAGTACAGAATTCTAGTCCATTGCTCACAAAGAGGACTTCTTCTAAAAATTCTAGGAAGATCTGGAAAATGTCAGAGTCCAGAAGGTTTTGTCACAAGAAAATATATTTACAAGAGTTAATAAACTAAACTGCCAACACCAACAAAAAGATATACTTGTGCTCATAAGCTAAGATAGAGCACAAAACTGCTGTAGCTATTCATAGCCCACTGTTGATATTCTGAAAAAACTCATCATTTCTGTGGCTGCATCTATCAGTTCTGTGATTTTTCTCCTATACCTATATTCCTAATCTTCCCCTTTTTTTCCTAAGCTCCAGTTTTACATCTCCAACTATCTGCATGTCATTTCCATAATTGTCCTGTGGCAACCCAACATAATTTTTACATTCTTAACTTATCTTACCTATAAAGACCAGATCTGCTAAGCTCTTGACCAGTTTATTCCAAGTATCAAATGTATGAAGGGTTTTTTTTAAGAAGATAATTTTTTTTTCAGATTTTATTTATTTATTTGACAGAGAGAGGGACAGCAAGAGAGGAAACACAAGCAGGGGGAGTGGGAAAGGGAGAAGCAGGCATCCCGCTGAGCAGGAGCCAGATGCAGGGCTCGAGCCAAAGGCAGATGCCCAAAGACTGAGCCACCCAGATGCCCCAAATGTATGAAGTTTTTAACTATAAATTCAATTAGTGATTAAGAGGAAAAGATCAATAATGCTTCAAACTATACTCTGGACATATTATCATTTCTCTCTAAATTCTTCAGTCCTTTTAGTCTTCCTCTCCCTACCACTCCTATCCAATGTTGTACAAAAGCAAAAAACAATCACCAACACCACAAAAAAGGTAATGTAAAACCCTAACACAAGGCAGAAATCAAAACGCTTAAGGTTTGAAAAACCAACTAGATGGTGGACATTTTTTAAAGACCAGTTAGAGTATCTTCAGAAAGGAAAAAAGAAATAAATGGAGACTAGAAACAGAATGGAAAAGGCCTGAAATATCCATCTTGGAACCATATATCTTCAGTGCCCAAGTACAGTGTACTATGTCAACTCTGAAATGAGGTCTAAAACTATTTCCACACTACTAATAATAAAATAATATGCTATTTCCCTTGTACTGATAATGCAAAAGTAATGATAGGTAAAATTGCTGCCCCGTATCAGGAACCAAGGCAGTGGCATCTAATTGTACCAGTAGTCGGGACGCCTGAGTGGCTCAGTCGGTTAACTGTACCAGTAGTCATCACAATCGATCACATACAGCTTAAAAAAAAAAAAAAAAAAGCCAGTTTTACATAAAAATGTCCTTAATGAAACAGTAAAAACTATTAACGTTATTAAATCTGGACTTTTGAGTTTGTGCATTTTTTTAATATTCTATGAGCCAAAATGGGAAATATGCAAAATATTATAAATGAGATAAAACACTTTACAACTGTTTTGACTTATAACCTGAACTATCCACTTTTTTCATTTGCCTGAAAGAATAACCGACAAGGGGCGCCTGGGTGGCTCAGTCATTAAGCATCTGCCTTTGGCTCGGGTCATGATCCCAGGGTCCTGGGATCAAGCCTGCGTCAGGCTCCCTGCTCAGTGGGAAGCCTGCTTCTCCCTCTCCCACTCCCCTTGCTTGTGTTCCTTCTCTCGCTGTGTCTCTCTCTGTCAAATAAAATCTTAAAAAAAAAAAAAAAAAAAGAATAACTGACAAACTACAGTAATTCAGATTTGGTTATCTGGGAGATACTTTCTTGAAAATGGGCAAAGGGAGGCTGTTACTTCAAGGAAGACAACCGAGAGTACTCTTTGCCAATGATAAAATTTGAGCTTTCAAATTGTTCTTCCTCACAATGAGCTTAACAGTGTCCAATACTTAAGAAGGAGTTTCTGATGTGACAGGAGGGTAATATTAGCAAACATAACTTCGGGGTGCCTGGGTGGCTCAGTCATTATGCATCTGCCTTCGGCTCAGGTCACGAACCGAGGGTCCTGGGACTGAGCCCCACGTAGGGCTCCCTGCTCAGCGGGGAGCCTGCTTCTCCCTCTGCCTGCCCCTCCCCCTGTTTGTGCACACTCTCTTTCTGACAAATAAATAAAATCTTTAAAAAAAAAAACAAAAAAATATATAATTTCAACTTAATTGTAGAATGAGTTAGTATTTTAAAGATTTATGAAATTCAGTCAAGCAGTCTTTTTGAAATAACCAAAATCAGACGCAGATAAAAGACCAAAGTGCATGACACACCAACTTATTTAAATACAAAAGAGTAAGAATAAAGTTCACTGATATGGTTTCAGATTCCACATTGCCACCAACCTTTAAGAAACTCTACTTGTTATGTTTTGGTATAGAATCAAAGAACACTATCCACAATTATCTGAAAACACTATTAAAATATCATTCCCTTTTCTAACTATGTATCTGTATGAGGCCACATTTTGTACATATACTTCAACCAAAATAATATATCACAATAAACTGAGTGAAGAAGATATAAGAATTCAGCTGTCTTCTATTATATCCAACATTAAATGAAGGGCTTTGCAAAAATACAAAATAATACCTCTTCTGTGTTTTTTTGGAAAAAATTATTTTTCATTAAAAAAATTTTTGTATTAACATGCAATGCCTTGTTACTGCTATCTTAAAATAAATTAATAAATATATCTGTATTTTCTGTTTTAATTTCTAATACAGTAACCTACATGAACAAAAGACTTTTTGGGAACTGCAGTAATTTTTTTTAAGGAATGCTTCATGAATTGGGTGTCATCCTGTGCAGAGGCCATGCTAATCTTCTCTGTATTGTTCCAATTTTAGTATATGTGCTTGTTAGAAGGTGGAGGAGGAACAATAAAGTATTCCACAAACTGAGAAAGTATTTTGAGACAAGAAAACGAAGGAGGCAACTCTCTACAGTTTATGCAGAGTTTTATTCAGGGTAACTTACTGACGGGGAGGAAAATGGGCAGAGGACAATTCACAGCAGTTGCAGAGTTATTCTCTGCAAAATCCAGACCTTAGTCAATAGATATTATACAGTGAGCGGACACATAGGAGGGCACTGTAGTGAGATCAAAGGATTCCCATGCACCTGCAAAGAGCTTGCATTGCACTTAATTAACAGCTAATCATTAATTAGATCTTGTGGCACCATCTGTGCATCAGGAAAGGTAAAGACTATGTTCTCTCTAACAGATTCATGAAGGCCAAAACAAGCCTCCCCCAATCCTGGCTTTGGTAGGCATTCCCCCCCTTTTAAAATTTTTTATTTATTTATTAAATTCAATTAATTAACATATAGTGTATTATTGGTTTCAGAGATAGAGTTCAGTGATTCATCAGTCTTATATAATACCAGTACTCATATATCACATGCCCTCCTTAATGCCCATTACCCAGTTTCCCTAGCCCCCCACCCCTTCCCCTCCAGCAACCCTCAGTTTGTTTCCTAGAGTTAAGAGTCTCTTATGGTTGGGCGCCTAGGTGGCTCAGTTGGTTAAGCGACTGCCTTCAGCTCACGTCATGATCCTGGAGTCCTGGGATCAAGTCCCGCATTGGGCTCCCTGCTCAGCGGGGAGTTCTGCTTCTCCCTCTACCCTTCACCCCGCTCATGCTCTCTCCCACTCTCTCTCTCTCAAATAATAAAAATAAATAAAATCTTTAAACAAAAAAGGTTTGCCTTATGGTTTGCCTCCCTCTCTGATTTCATCTTGTTTTATTTTTCCCTCCCTTCCCCTACGATCCTGTTTTGCTTCTTAAATTCCACATATGAGATCATGTAATTGTCTTTCTCTGACTTATTTCACTTAACATAATACCCTCTAGTTCCATCCACATTGTTGCAAATGGCAAGATTTCCCTTTTTTGATGGCTGAGTAATATTCCATTGTGTATATATATACCACATCTTCTTTATCCATTCATCTGTTGATGGACATCTGGGCTCTTTCCTTCATTTGGCTATTGTGGATATTGCTGCTATAGACACTGGGGTGCATGTGCCCCTTCGAATCACTATATTTGTATCCTTTGGATAAATACCTAGTAGTACAATGGCTGGGTTGTAGGGTAGCTCTACTTTCAACCTTTTGAGGAACCTCCCTACTGTTTTCCAGAGTGCTGCACCAGCTTGCATTCCCACCAACAGTGTAGGAGGGTTCCCCTTTCTCCATATCCTCACCAACACCTGTCATTTCCTGACTTGTTCATTTTAGCCATTCTGACTGGTATAAGGTGGTATCTCATGGTTTTGATTTGTATTTCCCTGATGCTGAGTGATGTTGAGCATTTTTTCATGAGTCTGTTGGCCATTTGTATGTCTTCTTTGGAGAAATGTGGTTCATGTGTTCTGTCCATTTCTTGACTGGATTATTTGTTCTCTGGGTGTTGAGTTTGATAATAGATTTTTGGATATTTCTAAGGTTATGTTATAATAATCTCCAAGGGGCCTGAAACACATAGCCCCACAAGAGAAGCAACTAAACAAACATAAACAAAATGGAGGGCCAAAGATGGGATTCAGTACTGTCAGCATTCCTACAGTGCTGCCAAAGTGAGCAGAAGTCTGCAGTAAATTTTAAGGGTTGAGACCAAAAAGTTTGAGAATTGCTAGCACAGTAGGTTTGCAAACTGGGAAGCACAGAAGATTCTAATTTCAGCTCTTCTCCTGCTAGCTACATGACACTCCTTCCTCTATAAGGTAGGACAGGATATTTAAAGTCCAAGAAAGTCTGTTAATTTTATATTCCTTACCTTGAAGTTGTATATTTCATTGTAACAATCAGCACTTTTCAGATACCAGGTTATATTCAAAGACACATCACAAGGTTCTCCGTCAACTATAAAAGAAGAAAACTTTGTGAATAAAGATGATTCCCAAAGCATTTTTCCTAAACTGTTACACATTCTATTTTTCCTGCTAAATTTAGATACTCAAAGACCATCTCTTCTCCCAACACAAGGTACTGAAGTAATATACGTAAAAAGAAGTGGATATTCTTCAGATAAAAGTACTGTTGTTCACAAAAGAAGTTTCTGACCTGCTTAAATGTGTCTACTTTTATGCCTTAAAACCTCAATTTCTGGTTCTCTGTTGCAAAAAACCTGGAAGTGATACAGCAGTCCTAAGTTAAAACCACTCTTCTATTATCATTCAAATATTTACTGAGCAGAGCACTTAAGTATACAAAGCTACATGACACTGTTAGGCTAGAGAACAGGACTCTGTAGGAGGCTACATTCTAGTTGGAGAAACAAGGAATAACATTAGGGACATCATAAGGCAGTATTCAAAAGAGTTCCACTGAGGGAAAAATTAATGGCTTAGACCTTGAAAGATATCAAAACTAGACAGAAAGAAAAAAGGAAAAAAAGCAAACCTGGCTGGGGAAGGCAGGAAGACCAAAAGCAAAAATGAAAGACTCTTTCCAAAACCCACCTTAAGAGAGGCCTCAACGAACCTCATGAGTCAGAGCCTCATAACTAATTAAACAGTTTGGAAAGAGTATCCTAGTGGACCAAGGCATTAGTCTGAAAATTTGAGAGCATAAATCTGACTATATCACTGATCAGCTGTCCCACCTGGAAGTCAGTTTATCTTTGATTCCAGCTGTGTTACAGAAAATATACTAGAAGATACCTGCCTTATACAAATGTGACAAAGATAAACATGACTGCATCTAGGAATCTATTTTTGGTTCTTAACAAAAGGTCCACACCTAAAATTATTACCTTTCCCTTTTCTTTGTTTTAAATTGTTTTCTCAAATTAATTTTCAAGTGACATACTTTTACGAGGGTCAATTAAAATACACAAAACTCTGATGTGCTAAATAGAATTTATGGAAATGATAAAAAGGATATTTGTGATCTCACTGTTAACTATTCAGAAGAACCATACAAAGATGGGATTAACTCAACAGAGCCAATAAGAAAATCCCCTAAACAGAAGATCTGCAGAAAGACTTGGCTGAAAAAATGCTATGTATGTTAAAAGACACCATTCAGAACTTTGAATGGATGGCATTAAGAGACGAAAATGGTCCTGGCAATTTCATGGAAAGCTATATACGATAGCCCTAAAGTATACAATCAGAGACAAGGTAAATGTGAGAAAGCAGAGAAGTAACAAAATGAAAGACAATGTAATTTTTAAGGAGCCTCAAATTCTCCCAAAAAATGAAATGTAAACACTGCAAAATAATGCAGCTTGTGTAAGTTGGCAAAGCACCAGCTGATCAAAATACAGGTGAGAAAAGACTATACATGATAAAAAGGCAGACCGGCATGCAGGCTGTCAGGCTATTCAAAAAAACCAAATACTGTTATCCCTAAAAGTTACTCTTATCTAGCACATCAACCTCACAAGACAGACCAGTTTATTTCAGTAATCTGATTTAAACCAAATTTAAGTCATCAGTCAAGAGATTGTATTTTCATAGACATAGTCTATTCTTTATAGAAATTTTACTGGCCCCCTTCACTCCTGTTAGACTGTAAGCTCAGTAAGAGAGAGGGCCTTTTCTATCACTTCCCTGCTGTTTAAAACAATGCCTGGCACATAATAGGTTTTTAATAACTACTTACTAAATGATTAAAACAAAATCATCCAACTACAACTTACAACTTTGCACTTTCATGGAGAAAGACATGCAAAGAAGCACACACGGATGATCTGAACTTCTATCCCTGATCCCGAAACAGAGCTATCCATGATCACTTACCCTAAAATAAAGCCAGTTTCAAAAATAAAAGGAAGCCTTTCTTTAATATGCAACAGGATATTCTGGATTCAGATACAGTGGTTTTCTCACTGGACAGACTGGTTTTGTTCTATAATAATCCCTATACCCCGGTAATATCTTTGAGCTTCCTCTTCCAAAGATCCAAATAGTAAAATACTCCTTCTGTAAACAAAGGTTTACTGAACATATTCATTCAGAGCCAAAGGTCTGACAAACCTAAGTCATGTGTTCAGTAAACATCTAACAAGCACACAAAAGCAAAGTCAGTGGTATCTCTAACACAGGACAGATTAAAACACCATGCAGACAATCAAACAACATAATTTGTCTAACTGTATATAGTAAACACCAGAGAAACAAGAGAAGAAAACAAAGTTCACACAAGTATTCTGAAAATTACTCACTGAAAAGACCTTAATTACACTACAATGTTTATGCCTAGATAGTGCCAGACTATTAAATTTTAAAGTTCATGTTTAGAGTAGGTCAGAGATAGAAACTAGGTAATTTAAAAAGTTTAAGGATCGCTTAAAAACTCAAATAAAAACTTCATGAAATGCAAAAACTCACATTTCAGGAAGATAGTGGTATTTTTGAACAGGATCTTTCCAAAACTAAAATAATTTTTCCCCTGCAAAGATAAAGGAGAGAAAGATAATTAGCATCAGCTCACTTTAATTCCCAAGGCAGAATTGTTATAAAAACCTAAATTTATAAAATGTTTAAGTTAGTTTTCTTAACAACAAAAAATACATCAACATCCTTCCTTTTAGTAAAATTCAACCATATCCAAACTGCAGTTTTGTAGCTTGGTGCAGACACAATCTTTTCCCCCCCCGCAAGCCATGAAGCAAGGACTCTAGGAGAGAAGCTGACAGAAATCCCAACTTAAATCTTCATGGGAGGTACTCCTTAATTAGTTTATTCCCTTTACTCACTAATCACTGTTCAGAATAATCCAATCATTTCTTCAAATAAACTACTGTATGAGCAGACAAGACGAATTTAACTAGTAACCATTTCAGCAACAACACCTGAAAGTCAGAACCTGAAGATCTTCACCAAATGAACAAAAGCTATAATGCTTGCTATGTAAAAGCTCAAATAAGATTTGGACATTACAACCAGTGAGCAGAGCAGAACGAAACAAAAAGGCCACCGTGGTTTCAAAAGGACAAAATGCTTTTTGGCATTTCCTGGGTGCATCTGATTTGCTGGCTCGCAGGACTATAGCTCTTACTCAAATGAGGTTTAAAGGAGGGGGTGGGGGGACAGAAAGGGTCAACCTATCTAGTAAATTGTCCAAAAGAAAGACTACCTTTACCATATCAAATTTTAGAATACAATTTCTTCCATTTCAGCCATTCTCATGTTAGAATACATTTTATAAATGCCTAGGCTTCCTAATCACACAGCAAAGCTTAGAATAACCACTGCAAAGTTCCAATGAAATCAAACAACTTCGTAAGTAGAATCACCCAGTAATAAAGAAGTGCAGAGCAAAAAAAGAAAGACACCAACTTCAGATCGCTCTCATCCAACTCGGGGTCACTGGATTCTGTGAAACTTCGGCTGAAAGGGAAACCGTTCTCTACCTATTCATCAACTTTCCCGTCTCAAATAAAGCATTCAAAGTTCCGACTTAGCTGATAAGAAACCGCTCCACCATTCTCCTCCGCTCCTGAAGTGGCCCTGGCACTCCCGCTAACCTACCCACAGAAGTGCACGGCTTTCCACTCCAAGGAGGTGGGTCCCTGCTAACCAGCGACACAGACGCTCCAGGTAATTCCACCCCTTCGGAAGCGGACTTTTGCGAAACCTTCATGGACCCCTAGGGCCGCCGTAGCCCCACCCCTTGTTCCTCCAGGCTCAGTTGCTTCTGAAGTGAACACTCACCGACGGTATCGGAATGTGCCACTTGGATCGGTCGGCAGCGGCGACAGGTGCCGGTCCTACACCGAGGAGCGACAATGGGGACGGCTGAGCCCCCAAAAGAAGAAGAATGACAGGCAGCACCTGAAGCCACGCAGCCGCCGCCATCTTCACAGCCGTGGAGCGCCTACCGAAAGCATTTCACCTTCTTCCGGTTCGCCCCGCCCTCTTCCGGCTCTGCTCTGGGGGCGGGAATATCCGGGTCCTCGAAACCTCGCGGTGCTTGTTTGTTTTGCCACCCAGCAGCCCCTCCCTAAGCCAGCCGTCACGACCTCGTGTGAGTTTTAGACCGTACAGCGCAGGCGTAGTCCCGTGGTAACCCGGTCACCTTGGAGCGTTAGGATGTTCACCAAAAGCCGCCTCCGCTTCGGTCGGCTCTTCTCTCTCCCGGCCCTTAAAGGGCCTGGGGACCAAGCAAGCACCCAGTGTAGCGTTTGGCTCTCTCCTCCTCTCGTTCGCCCCAGCCTGTCATCCCTTCTAGATCAAAGTCAGTCGCTGGGGCCAGAAGTCTGGGAAAGCCGTAAGTCCGCCTGTTTGGCGCGTAGTAGTGAGTTCTCGGTTTTCTGGAGATATTTAAGCAAAGACTGGAATTTGGCAGTGGTAGAGTATAAGCACTTACTGAACTGTTTGGACTGTAGTAGATATGCCCTTTATAAAGACCGTTCTGTATAAAGTATGATGCTGCAGAATTTGACCGGGGAACATCAATCTTCAGCACAGAGCCGGCCAGCACTTTCTATTAAAAACTGAAAGAGTGGGTCAGTTTTCAGTACCTGTGGCGTCACGGTCACTGAGATAAACCTGCAGAAATTTGGCCTGGGTCGGGCAAGCGGTCTCGGTACTTCCTGGTTCTCACGCTCTTGACTTTTATCCTCTAGGGCTCTTTGAGTACACGCCCCCTCCACTGCAAAGACAGTGTTGGTTCCTAATGAAAGCAGTTCTTCGTCGGGCGCTCGTAACCAAGAAAAAGTGGCCAACTAAATCCCTCGAAACGCAAGTTTGGGCCTGGAAAACCCAGTAGTAAGTGCAGATTTGCTACTCCTTAAGGACCTGGAGAGGACTCCGTTTCCCAGGACCTGACAGTGGTGAAGTCCTGGTTGTAATTTAGAAAAACGTCCAATCGGCGTTTTAAAAAAGACTGCCCTTGGCCTTGCCCTGAGCGCTGCAAGTCAGTCGGATTGACTGGGAAGCCATGGAAGCTGCTGGGAAAGAGGAAATCAGGTAAAGGCCCAGTGGTGGTCCTGCAGGGACTGAATCCAGACAGCAGGGGATAGATAGTAGCTGAAAGCAACATTCTGGTGTTGAAGGTTTTACTGATTGTTTGAATGGCCTCTTATTTGCATGTTTCATATTTATGTACTTTATCATTTTTTCTCAATTCCCCAGGGAATTAGTTGATATTAATAGCCCCTCAAAATACTTTCAGGATGGTTCACAAAACAGTTGAAGAGTTGTGATCAGAACTGTAACATGAGAATTTCAAGCATGTTGCTTTCCATGTTCAGCTGTACCCCCATCTTCCTATATTATTACTGAGCTCATTCTTCAAAGCTGGAAAGCAAAGACTGCAAATTTCTCTAATCTTTGCACAGTTGATTAAAAGAAACAGTGACAAAGACTGCATCAGTGAAGGATTTGATGACTTCCAAGAAAATAATTTAGTACAGCCAAGTGTATCTGTGTGGGCTTGTTTTCTTAATATCTTGAAATTTGTGTTCAATCATAGTTTCCTACATATTCATAGACATGCTGACTACAGCTGTATTCAGCAACATGTCTGCTTGAAGGCCAGTGTGTTTCCCCCTCCTTACAGCCTATGGTTGTTTTAATCATACGGAGGCTAATTTATTTTTTAAAGATTTTATTTTTAAGAAATTTCTATACCCAACACGGGGCTCTCGAACTCAGAACCCCGAGATCAAGATGCTGCATGGACTGACTAATCCAGCCAGGTGCCACTGGACGCTAATTTAAATACATATTCTCTAGTAGCAATATGCATGTATCTTATTCATGTTCTATTCCAGAAACAGCTGTTCTGGGAACTTGGTTTTAGAAAGCATTGGCTCCTAATTGCCAGCATCATCTTAAAAAGCAAAAAATTTTCCTTCTACATCTGTTTCTATTATTCTCCTCCTTGCATATACCTCTGTTAAAGCATTTGTCAGGTTGATTTGTGCTTGTTGGTTAGGCTCTTGTAGGAAACTCAGACACATCTCTTCATATCTTCCTTAGAGCCCAGCACTCAGTAGGAATATTCTGAAAATATTTTATTGAATAAATAAGTGGGTAGATTTTTTTTTTCATTTGGGTTTTTTGTGTGTTTTTGCTTCTGATTTTATTGTTGTAGTCATAGCCTTCAGCCATTATTTTAAAAGAACTCTTCCTTGTAAGTGACAATACTCTTTTTCCAGTGCTTTCAGAGTAATCCCAGAACTTGATGTTTTGTTGTTTATCTTGTGTGATTTACAAAAAGATGTTATTCTGCAGCACAGCGGCTATCGTGTTATGTTATGGCCATGACACAGTTTTGCATTGCAGAAGTTTATTACCTGCGTTCATGCTATAGTTAGAGCAGGAACAAAAATTGGATTCACAGACCTTATAGAAAATATGTTTCTTAAAATGTCTTTTTATTTAGTGTTGAAGATGAAGCTGTGGATAAAAACATTTTCAAAGATTGCAGCAAGATTGCTTTCTACAGGTAAGGAGAGGAAATGTATTACCTAGATCAAAACATTTCAATATTGCAATGTTTATAGGCTTTTTAAGGAAAGGGTCAATTAGGAAATGTAATCATTAAGAAATTCATCAGACAGGAGACATTCACCTTTATACACTTACTTTGTCTTATTTAAATTTCTCAATAAATACATATTTTAAAAGTGTTTATGTATTTGAATAGATAATACTTTTACAGGTTTCAGAAGTCAAATAATATAAAAAGATATACTTTGAAAAGTGTTACTCCCATGCCTGTCCCCTATCACCCCATTCCACATCTTGTCCCTCTAAGTAACCAGATTTATTAATTTCTTATTTATCCTCCCAGTATTTCTTTTTGTAAATACATACATCCTTATATCACTGCCTTTCTTATACCAAGTAGCTTCCTATATATGCTGTTGTGTCCTTTTTTTTCTGCTTTATAGTTTATTCTGAAGAGCTCTGCATGAGTATATAGAGATTGCCCTCTCTATTTATAGCTGTATAGTATGTACTATGATTTATTCAGTCTCCTTCCTATTGGTAGATCCTTGAGTTTTTAATCTTTTAGCTATAAAATCATGCCATAATGAAAAGCTATACATATGTCATTTCCTACACCTATAAGTGTATTTATAGGATTAATTTCCAGGAATGGTATTACTGCATCAAAGAATAGATACATTTAAAATTATACCTATTACCAGAGGCCCCCTCCCCCATAGGGATTGTACCGTTTTGTACTCCCATCACCACTATATAAGATTACCTATTTCCCCAGAGCTTCAAAAAAAAATTTCTTTAAAATCTTTCTGTTGAGTGTCTTTCCGTGATCCTAAACCTGAAACCACCAAAAATTGTATCCTATGTTACAACTTTCTAATTAATTCACACTACTCTAAAGGAAGAAAATCAGATCACCTAAATTCTGAATAGGTACCTTAGAGGGAATTCTATAGGAAACTCTTGGTCATTTTGTTAAGTCATTGGATTATATTGGATTTCCATTAGAATTTATTGAGTTTCTATTGAAGTGTACATTTCATGGAAAGAGGAAGGAAAATTAACAAGCTAATAAATGTCATCTATGAAAACTGCCCCACCTTCTCAATAAAGTGGACAAAATGCCATCCTTGGGCAGTGCTATGTTGAACAATTTCATTCGTATTATTCTTATTAGTACTAATTTTATTGGCACTGTAATAACAAAGTACTCTTGTTAGTACTTTATTAGAGTACTAATACTGCCTGGACCCAGTTCATTTACCATCATAGTGAAGTTTAATGACTTCCACATGATAATATAGTCTTTTGGATGCTGACAGTCACAAATAATTCTCAGGTATTTGTATTCTGTATATCGGCAGGCGTCAGAAACAGCAGCTCTCCAGGAGAGCCACCTATCAGGCATCACTAGACTCAGCCACAATAGGCAAAGACAGCACCAAGTTCCAAATCATCAGCGAAACAACCAAGGTGAGAGAGAAGTATTTCCTACAGAGAATTATTTGTTTCTATATTAAGTTGGGTTTGAATGAAGTAAATTTCCACAAAGGCTAATTAAAACTACGTATGCTTCAAAAATAAACTTCGTTAGGGAAGTAATGTCATCTACAGTAATAATGTAACATTATCTACACTAATGTAGATAAAGCAATGTTATATACATGAATACTACTTTAACAGTAATGTGAATGTTAACTTATAGATTGCCTGTGTATCACATGCTTTCCTAGATGTTTTACAAATGTTATTTCCTTTTAATTCGTCCTAATAATACAGAAAAGTGACTAGAAAGTCACCTGCTCAAAGTCATGCAGCTGGTAATCAGAGTTTTCACCTGCATCTGTCAACTCTATCAAGTACCCATGTTCTGTTACTATTAGACAGTGTGCACTTGAGCGTGCAGCCTGAGCAAGGTACAGATTCAGTGACTGTCCAAACCTCAAAATGTGGGTGGGCCAGGGGAACAAGGGACTATATAGTTGAAAACCTAAGTCACAAATGTTCCATCTCCTAAACTGCTTCACTAGCAGATCACCCTAGTTATTACATACTGAAAGGATTAGAGCAGTATATTAAGTACTTTTTCTCACTTGTCAAGTCATCATGCTACTTCGGATGGGCCAGTCACAGAGGAAGTGCTATATGGGCTGAGCCAGGAAGTGTGACCGTGCACAAGTACCCATGCTCCTAGCCTGATCCTCACTTCCAGAGCCTCCCTGTCTTCTTAGAAGCTTCAGATGCTTCTAAGCCCTCTCAAACCAATATGACTTAATTGGTAGTTCATGTAACTAAAAGACATACTTAAAGCCATGCAGTCTAGGTTCCCTAATAGGTGACTGAGAAGAAATCCCCCCTTTTCCTGCAAAGTTGTGAGAGATCTCCCTGTGGCATAGTTCTCACCCCATGGTGCTACACTGAGGAACCACTTCAGGGAAGACAGAATAAAAACTTCTCCACAGCAGGGGGATCTCTATAACATTTGTAAGACCTTTAATTTAGCAAAGGGTTCCAACTTTATTCCCAGACAGGAGGATCAGTTGCACACTGAAGAAGGCTACCTTCCTTACAAATTTTAGAAAATTTAGCTATTTCGTAGATGTGGAGTTTTCTAACATACTTTTCTTGCCTGAATTCAAAATAAGGGCTAAAATCATGTCAACAGTTCTATGTTCTCTATCCCTGTCCCCTGTCCCCAACTTCTGGTTACTTAAGGGTATATTGTGGTAGCAGTATACTTAGTTCATGTCTCTTAACTACACAGATGGGATGGTTAACCTTTCTCTGAAACCTAGTGCTGCTTTTATACCACCTTTTTTTTTTCTGGAGGCATTTGCCCCCTTGCTTGGCATCTTTGATGCCTCTGAGTTCTTTGTTCATGGTACTCCCCCCCCCCCCCCCGCCCAAAGTCATAGGTCCTCTACAACTGATCCATGTCTATACTAATCATTTTTTTTTAGCATAGTTTGATAGCTATTCATGGGAAAACATGGAGTAGCACTGATTTCCTTCCTGGGGAGCCACCTGCCATTTGCATGTGGTCTAATAGCCTGACACCCAGCCAAACCTCTGTATTCATAGTCAACAGAAGCAGTTGGCTCCAGGAAATGCAAGGAGTCCACTAGGAACCTTCCAAGAGTCATAGTCATTAAGCCTGCCACCAGATGTCAGGTACCTTCCTTTCTTTTTCCTTTATTTTTTTGTTTTGTTTTATGTTTTTTTTGTTTGGGGGGTTTTTTGTTTTTGTTTTTGTTTTTGTCATTTGCTCATTTTCATTCCTGTCTCCAGTGTGTCTAAACCCAGAGAGTTGTAGCTATCCCATAGTCAGGGCAAGAATCGCTTTCCATCCTTGGGGAGCCTCAGTATATTGAGCATCTGAATATCCACTGTCATGAAGACTCATGGTGAAGCAAAGTAAATGAGGCAAAAGCACTCTGTGGGCCAGAATGCAAATGTCCATGCACCTTGATACCAGTGCAGTTAGTGGTAGATCCCCACACACAACCTTTTACAAAACTGTGGATCAGTTCTCTATACACATCCCTCTTTGGAGCCTGAAAACGTGAGAGACAGTGCTGTTCAGGTCAGGTGCCAGAACCAGAGTCCACCAGATCTGGATGCCTCCCAAGGAAAAGAAGCCACAGTCCAGGAGGACCCACAGAATCTCAGCAGAAGGTAGCACATGGCTCAGAAGGGAGTTGAGAAGCCCAACAAGCAAGGGCAGGTTATCCAGGATGTCAGTAACATGGCTCCCAAGACTGAGAACTTTGAGGACCCCTTGGAACAGACTTCATGTTCAGGTATTAGAAATATTGGGGCTGCATAGAGAATCTGCATGCTCTGATCTCAGGCAAATATATATGTTTAGGGGATCACCCTGAAATTCTGGGCTTTCTTGTCACTTGGAGTTGAGATGACTAAGAGAGACTCAGGATTTTATGTCCTCTATCAGTCTGGTAGAGACAACGAGGACCCGGACATTAATCTCTAAAGTTGTCTGAACCTTGTATCCAGCTCATTGCATAGACAAGCATCCTCCATTTGAGGTGGTTTCTGGGACGAAATGGGTGTGTCATGGGAGATTTCATGTTAGGACATGGTATAGGTGTGGTCTGGAGATTCAAAACAAGCTGCACGTATCTACTTATTCAGAATGACAGCTTTTTACTTCAGGTTCAGAGAGAGAGAGTCCAAAGTCTAAGAGGATCATATTCAGCTCACAGCTGTAGTTCTCAGATTTCACGGATTCAGCAGATTCTGACAAACCCAGCATTCTTGGTGTCTCTGCCTGCCGCCACACCATTACATCTCTTAAAGCAGTAACTTTGTTCTCAAGATCTGTTAATTTTTGAAATCTTCTTCTCAATCCCCTTCCCCCAATATAAGTAACCAGGAAACAGAACCAAGCTTCATTCAACATTGTCTTAGCTCAGGTTCCCATAACAAAATACCATAGACTGGGTATCTTAAACAACAGATACTGATTTACCATAGTTCTAGAGTCTGGGAAATCCAAAATCAAGGTGTCTTTGGGGACCCTTTTCCTGGCTTATAGACTATCATCTTCTTCTTATATTTTCAGATAGTGGAGAGAGAGCTAAATCTCTGGTTTCTTTTTCTAAGGGCACTAATCCCATCATAAGCCCACCCTCATGATCTTATCTAAACCTAATCACTTCCCAAAGGCCCCATCTCCAGATACCATCATACTGAGGGGCAGTGCTTCAAAATAAGAATTTAGAGTTTGGGGGAGACACAGTTCAGCTCAAACATGATGTTCCTGGGACACGGTCATGTTACAGAACAAACTGAAGTGTGGCCCTGTGTGTTGTCTCCAGCTCAGGACATCTAGGCTTTGAAGAAAAGCCAGTTGTAGGTTAAACTGCATTTAAGTTTTCTCATACAGGGTCCTGTTATAGTGTGTTGCCTATTCCTGATGAAAAAATAATCAGGTAGATATTTGGTAAAGAGACTTCCAAGAGAACATCTAAAAAGAAAGCTAACAGTAAAATGTTGACTGCTTTTTAGAGTTTTGTATTGGTTTTTTTACCAATTTTTTTTTACCTTCAGTGAAAATTTGACCTGGATTGAGAAACATGGTAAAATCCAGTCTTGTGACTTCAGAACAGAGCGATGTATTCTGTCCGCTGAGTCTAGCTACAAAGCACTGCTATCAAGGCTATCTGGAACAGACCTATGTCTTTGACCTGCTTTATATTGCCAATTTTGAGGCTTTCTCATAACATGGATGACCTTTTAGCAACATGTTTACTTTCCTTTGCAGCCTGTTTGCAAGTTTTCACCAGAGACTCCACTTCTGGCAGCATCTCCAAGGATGCAGGGATATCTCTGAGCACCTCCATTAAGTCACTCCTTGCCGTTGCCTCTAAGCCTGATGAAAATGGGATTTTGCCCAACCCGCCATCTCCTCAGCAGATGAGGAAGAACTACCACTTGTTAGCCAGTAGTGTTTCTGCAGAAGTGGCCATGAACAGGCAGCTAATTTGGGAACTAGCCAAACAACCAGAAGCACACCTGGACAGGCTAATTGTCCTTAGGGAACGGGCTAATACCAGCGTGAACTTGCCAGCGTTCTCTGTAGAGAATCAGTGCTTGCAGTAAACCAACTGGCTGCAACAGTGGAAGGGGCAATTAGTGCCCTGTGGCAATTTAATGAACTCTTAGATGGTCCTCTGAATCCTAGGAGATCTTGAGCAACAACTTGCTCACTCTTGTAGGCCTTTTAGATGACTCCTTAGAGTACAGTGAAGACACCTGGTGCCAGAGGAAAGGCAAGATCTGTATCCATCATGGAGAAGTTGACGGGGTCATAATTTCCATTCCTAATACCCACTGCCATTTTAATATGTGTTCTAGGGCTGTTCTGGTAACTCCATCACAGTCTCTACTAGTTGTGATTCCCAGTTCTGGGTAAATAACAGGTTTTGTTTTAATATAATTGTGATCAGTCCACTACTTGAATACAAAGACAAGTCTGTCTCTACCACCATGGTTTTTACAACCTGATATTTTTGCCCATGTGGCCAAAAACAACAACAATAAACTAGATCTATGGATGACAGACTACAGGTTTTGTTTTTATTAAGTATAAAAGAAATCAGATAGGAAAAGAGAATTAATACTCTTTCCCAGACTGTGAGAAGTGAGCCTCTGAATAAAGCTTTATGAAAAACCAAATGGAGACTTGTAGTTTTAAAAGGAACCTCTGGGGCGCCTGGGTGGCTCAGTTGGTTAAGCGACTGCCTTGGGCTCAGGTCATGATCCTGGAGTCCCGGGATCGAGTCCCGCTTCGGGCTCCCTGCTCAGTGGGGTATCTGCTTCTCCCTCTGACCCTCCCCCCTCTCATGTGCTCTCTCATTCTGTCTCAAATAAATAAATAAAATCTTTAAAAGGAACCTCTAAAATGGATTCCTTTCTCTGAGGATTTATCTCATTTTCTCTGCGTAGATGGACATTTACAGATTTTAAATATTTTAAATATTTTTAAATATTTAAGATGCTCAGTTACACGTTTCTTCACTTGTTTTACGTAAATCCATCTTGCTGCAATTTGAGTGTAACTGCTACTATGATCTAAGTACTCACACTAACTCCTAGTTTACGCAGTCTAGCTTCTGTAAGTTAACATATCTTTTCATTGTCATCTCCAATCATCACTAACAGGAAGAAGAGATTCCATCATTTATTTGTATATTACTTTTTCATAAATGTCCAGACAGGAAAAGAAAAGGAATATAGAGAAATTCTTAATGTGTTAGAAGAGTGTAACATTCATGTCCAGGCTTTTTGACAAGAGCAAGGTTTTGGTGGAAGAAGTGAGCAATAACTGGCAATTGAGAAACCTAGAGAAGTGGTTTCTAAACTGTCAGCCACAGAACCTAGGTCTCCATGGAGGTGTCTCAGAGCTCAGCTCAGGGAGGGCTCAAAGGTAGGGGCTCCGAGCCACTCCCCACTGTCTTTAACCCACATAGCTTTGTTTATTGGACTTCTGAAAATCTGTTGCTGTTTAAAAATGTTTTTAAGTCAATAAAAACAGCATGAGCCAGATCAGAGAAACAAAGCATATGAATATCTAAGGAGATTATATGCTTGGAACATGAAAGCTATGTAGGTAATAGTAGGAGATAATGAATGAATCTGAATATCGACCTTGAAAAGGATTGCCTGTTGGAAAAAAAAATCATTTGCTTAATTGAGCTAAAATGAAAACAAAATGGAGCTTTGACTCTGATTTATGTGTTTGGTTGTAAAAGGTCATTATGGTAAAAAGAAAAGCAGGGTTATTAACTGCCTCCTCATAGAATTAGAATTCTTTCCTGACTGCAGCCTCAAGAACAAAACAGACAGACCAATCTTTGGTTTTAAAAAATACTGTTCTTAAAGAGAGCTATTTTCCTAAAACTGGGAGGATCTCTGAGTAGAGAAACTAGGTGCAATTTGTTCATCATATGTAGGCAGCCTGTGTGCCCTCTGCTTAGGATGTTCTTGCTCATTTTGCCTATCCAGAGTCCTGCTAGTCCCCGAAGGCCCTGCTCCTCCAGAGACAGCCCAGAACCCCTCTCCTTACAAGTCATCATTAATATTCCCTCTGTTCTCCCACAGCACTGTCCTTGTCCTTCTCCCTCAGCACTTACAGCATGCTTTATGTTTACCGTGTTTCGTCTCTAAATTGCAATTTCCCTCTAAGAGTTTGGTCATCTTTTTCACAGCACATCCCAATATTAGATGCCAAGTAACTGTTAGTTGAATTTGAGAGAGCAATGGAAATATAGGTCTCACTTAGGAGAAAACATAATCTGACAGAATTTCAGCTTTATTGGTATTTGAGCACATTTTTAAATCTTAGAATTCTGATGACGCACTTGAAGTAATTAAATTTACAAAAGAATGTTAGACATGAAAGGAATAATTACAATATGATTGGGGTGGGGGAAGGATGATGCTGGTCAAAGAGTATCAACTTCCAGCTGTACATAAAATAAGTCCTGGGGATTCTCCTGTACAGCATAGTGATTATAACTAATAATACTCTATTATATACTTGAAAGTTGCTAAAAGAGTAGATCTTAAATGTTCTCATCACAAAAAGGAAATGGTAATTATGTGATAAAATGCAGTTGTTAGCTAATGCTATAGTGGTAATCATCTTGCAATATGTATCAAATCAACACAATGTACACCTTAAGTTTGTACATTATATGTCTATATCTCAATAAAACTAGAAAAAGTAATTACACTGTGCTCGCTACTACTCTACTATAACTCTACCTTAAGAATTATCTGTAAAAGCAGCCATAGCCACTGTACTCTTTACCTGGTCACTCTCAAGTGTCATGTCACTGCTTAAGTGCCCTGACTACTTTCCTATATTTTCAAGAGGCAGAGTTCCAGCGAAATCATTTTTTTTTTTTTTTTTTTTTTAGTGCTGTGATAGTCTCCCTGCTTGCTATCTTACTTGCACCACATTGTACCTGTTCTGGACGAGGGCCCACACAGCCTGCCCAGCTTAGCCTTTCATTGAACACATGTTACAGTGACAATACATGTACCCAAGTGTAACGAGAATTTGGCATCACATGAAGGATTTAATAAAGCATTTGCTGTCAGTCACTGCTATACAGCACAGCGGTTGAAAACTGTCAGAATATTTCTCTGATCAAGCTTTTTTGATAAAGACTGTAGCTCTGTGTTGGAGGGGCTTGCTATCACTCAGAATCCTAAATAATTTGATTTGGGGAGAGGAGAGGAGTCTCATCTAACACTGGCAGGTGATACTTTATATTTTGGGGTCCTTTATTTGGAAGGGAGAGTTGGTAAAGTGAATGATAAAGTAAATGATATTTCTGTAAGAGAAGCATGGAGTTTTGGAAGCTTTGGCACATTTGACCCCTTTTTAAAACTACCTGCTAGAGTAAATCAAAAGGGAACAATAGGTTAGAAAAGCAAATTCTCAGGTGTAGCCCCAGAACCATACCTTAAGAGTCAGTAGAGTAATAGAATGTTCCATAGGCCAGGTGCCCACTGAAATCTCTAAGGAATTGCAGAAGGCACTGAAAAATGGGCAGGTTCATTAAAATGCCCAAAGAGGGGCGCCTGGGTGGCTCAGTCGTTAAATGTCTGCCTTTGGCTCAGGTCATGATCCCAGGGTCCTGGGATTGGGCCCTGCATCAGGCTCCCTGCTCAGTGGGAAGCCTGCTTCTCCCTCTCCCACTCCCCCTGCTTGTGTTCCCTCTCTCGCTGTGTCTCTCTGTTAAATAAGTAAGTAAAATCTTTAAAAAAATAAAAAATAAAAATAAAATGCCCAAAGAATACCTATGAGGAGAAAACTTGTCATATGAAACTAAGATACTACTTGGCCTTTTCCACCATTCTCAAGTAAACTGGATTTTCAAACTACATAAATGAACAGAAAACAAAAGCCCATGAGATCCTAGATGTTTTTTTATTAGAGATTCATGTCTGATTTTAATGTATATATGAATTATAATAAAGATGACTGCATATTAAAAAATACATATTTCTCTGATCTAGATGCCTCATCTTGTAACCTATAGCTAGCCACTTCTGTTCTCTTGAGGTTTGTTGTTGTCTCATGTTTTATTTCTTAAATCCTATATTCTCTATAATTCTGTGTTGCTTCCATGTCCCACTGTAGGCAGAATTTTACCTAAATTCCCCAGCCTCTTAAAAAAGCTGAGAGTATCCCAACCTCCTGAGAAAGTTCCCCAGACCTTATTCCCAGGTATACAGGAAATGCCTTGATTTTAGTATAGCCAAGTCTTAATCATCTATCCTGGGGAACCCCAGTGACCACTTTTATTCTTTATTCTTTTCCATTCTGTGGCTTGTTATCCTTCATCTT
Source organism: Mirounga angustirostris (assembly GCF_029215605.1). Classification (NCBI taxonomy): domain Eukaryota; kingdom Metazoa; phylum Chordata; class Mammalia; order Carnivora; family Phocidae; genus Mirounga; species Mirounga angustirostris. The sequence continues at coordinate 61,187,469 of NW_026991717.1, read as the reverse complement.
TCATTCAGCTGGAATCCAGTTGCCCCTAGTTTTAACACCAAGTTCTTAAGATGTCTGCAGTTTGTCATAGATCTAGGGCCATAGGTCCCAGCTTTCCAAAAGCAGTTTCAGTTTATGCCCATCATTCAGTATAATTATTAATAGAGACCTCTTTCATCCTTAAAGGTCCTGGTATGGACAATTATATGTTTGCCTAGCCATAGAACACATAGAAGGTATTTCTTGCTCTACTGTCAGGTATAGCCAAACAAGTACATACAAAGTTTGGGGAGCTTTTTCCTTCATAATTCCCATTGTTCTCCAGTTTATTTGGCCTGTAATAATTCAAACATAGCTTCCTTTTTTTAAAAGATTTTTTTTTATTTATTAGAGAGAGAGAAAGGGAGGGGGAGCACAAGCAGGGGGAGGGGCAGAGGGAGAAACAGACTCCCTCCCAGCGAGGCCCCTGGGATCATGAACTGAGCCAAAGGCAGATGCTTAACTGACTGAGCCACCCGGGCACCCCAAACATAGTTTCTAATTATTGCAATTTGACTGTAGAACCGACCATCAGTGGGGTAATAACCTATTGAAACTAATCTCGTGTCTGTTCCCAGGTTTCTCTTCTGGCTGAAGTTTATGGTATAGAGGGAAATATTTTCAGGCTTAAAATCAATGAAGAAACTCCCGTGAAACCCAGGTATGAAGTTCCTGATGTCCTCACAAGCAAGCCCAGCACTGTAAGGTAAGCCAAGGAACAAGAGATCTTGGATACACCCTCAATATGGGCGTTTATCATACCTTGAGTAACAGATTTTGTATGTGCCTCCTGTTTTCTCTATTCAAAGCTACCATCATTTGCCGAGTTCGTTTTCAAGTTATTTGGGGATAAATTTATCCATTTTGTATGTTATCCATTCTGTTTTCTCTTCCTCTACCATGTGATTTATCAGCACTTACAAATGGGGAGAGGCAGAGCTTTTGATCCCTGCTGTCCTTTTTCACAAAGAAAAGGATTCATCAACCCGACTTTGGGGACAAGTAGAAGCAGAGCTATTTAATTTCCTCAGATTAGCAGCAGGGCTCCAGAGATCTGATACACTAGCCAAACTCGCTTGCCGTAATTTATACGGTTAGGGTGACCCACTTTTAATTAAAGGTAGTCTCAGAAGTCTAACATGTGACTTAATTGAGAGTCAGAGATAAATTAATAATCAGTGTCTAGGTGAAAAAAAAATCTTTGGGGATTAAAAAGCATTTTCCATATCCCTGCGGCATCTTCTTCAGTTCTCCACGCACCTTCCAGTGATATTTCAACTTGGTTCTGCCTGTTGATTCCTGTCATTTTTTCATATTATTTCACCAAGGGAATAGAAGATTATGCCAGATGCTTTAATTTTCACTATATTTTCATAGTTTTATGTAGATTATTATTCCATAAAAATTTAATAAAGTCTATAAATTATAAGGAGAAATTATTTCAAATATAGTAGAATCATCGTAAATTCAAAATAGGTCTGTCTGTTCATTGAGCTGCTACTATATGCCAAGAACTTATGAAACAGGAATTAAAAAGAAGACTGTTCGTAAGACTTTGCAGTTTGCGTGCACACTTGTGTTTGTATGTATATGGATGTGGGTATATACTTAGTCACAGTATATTATTTTTTACTATCCTGGAGGATTTGCTTTACTGGTACATCCTTTAACATTTTTACAACTCTATTCATAAGCAAAATTCATCTTTACTTCTCTTTTTCTGTGTTATTGTTGCCATGTTTTGGGGTCAGGGCAATAACTAGCTTTGTGTAATAAATATGGCATATTCTGCTTCTGTTCCAACCTCTTTCTAGAGGGCCTGTCTTGACTACTGCACTAACTAGAAAGCTAAAAACTACATTCTTCATCTCCTATATTCCCATGCAGCTAGTTTCTGGTATAATTCAGGTTCTCCCAATCAGATGCACTTACAGGGATCTTGATTTCAGAACTGAGCTTCCCATTTTGCTAATGTGGATTTGGCAGCCATAGAATGTCTCTAGAGGTACATTAGTGAGGGCAGTCATTTCCTGATTTCTGGAGCTGACATGGCATGATCTTGGAGCCCAGCAGTTGCCATAGTGACTTCTGATTATCCAACTTCCTGATTCTAGCTGCAACAGAAGTTCCATTGACCATACAGTTATGCAGTATTGTTCTATGGGTCATTTCTATTACTTCAACACTTCCCATGATGTTGTAAGCTCCTAAGTCCCCATATTAAGTCACTTATTTTCTACCTAAAATAACCAGAGTGTTTTCTTTAATCTACAGTTGACTCTTGGTTGATATAGACTTTAGTATCAGAAGTGAGTATAGGTAACAAACCCTCCAGGAGGGGAATATGAGATTGGTTAGCAGATTTGGCTGGATTTGAAAATAGTAAGGACCTGGTTATCATTAAAGGATGAGATATTAGTGTTATGGACTGAATTGTGCCCCCCCCCCCCAAGCTCATTTGTTGAAACCCTAACCTCCTATACCTCTAAATGTGACTATATTTAGAGGTATGGCCTTTGAAGAGGTAACTAAGTTAAAATGGGATCATTAGAGTGGACTCTAATACAATATGACTTGTGTCCCATACGAAGAGGATATTAGGACACAAGTAACACAGACAGAGGGATGACTGTGTGAGGACATAGCAAGATGATGGCTATCTGAAAGCCAAGGAGAAAGGTCTCAGAAGAAACCAAACCCACTGACACTTTGATCTTGGACTTCTAGCCTCTAGAATTTTGAGAGAATTAATTTCTGTAGTTTAAGCTACCTACCCAGTGTGGCATTTGTTGTGGCAGGCCTAGCAAACTAATACAACTAGCAGTAAAGCACAGCATTCCATGGCAGAGTTACTTAAATTACTACCCATGGTCAACTGAAATAAAGTGCATATTGAAAGTATGGCCCTTGCAAACCAAGAAATGGGGACATAGCATAGCACAATTGTCATAAAGAACTCAAAACTCTGAAGTGGCCTGTTATTAACTTAACTGAAGAACTTAAAGAAAGAAAAGTACAGTCTCAGGTTTTAAATTCTTAGCTCAGGCATTTGTCAGAAACCAAATAAGTTTTTATGACAGTCCTAAAAGTCTCTCATATCTGTTATAGCTACCAAGTCCTTATAGCTGAGAGTTTGATTCTGTGGTTCACTGAATTAGACCATGCGTTTAATTTACAGCCTCATCAGTTCTGTGAATTTAGGGCACTAACTGGGAAAAGGGAAAATTAAATATCAACATTTGGGAAGATTTGAATAACTGAGTACCCAAACCTCAGAATTCCATCAAGCCTCCTGTTCCAGCAGAAGCAGCTCCTTTTCCTCTAACATAGCTGATCCTACCTTACTTGGACACCCTGTGTTGACCTCACCTAAGATATATTGTGCAGGGGGATTCCAGTGCTCCTTGTGCCTCATCCCTACCTCCCTTCGCTGCCTTTAAAACCACTATCAGAGCCCAACATGCCTAAGGAGTTAATTACAGTCAAACCCAACACCTACGGAATTACAGGATTTTCTCTTGGCAAAAACCTGGGATATGGATGGAAATGATTTCTGAGGGGCTCCTAGACTGAAGGAAGGAACATAATTTTAGGACCACATTAAATTTATTGACATGAGCACATGTACCAGAAAATCTAGATTTGATATGCTAGCTTGGACAGCAGGGAGTGGATCTAATTATTTGCTTGGTTGGTTAATTATAATCTGTATTCAGCTATGGACTCTGCTAAATGAAGCTGAGCTACCAGAAATTCCTTGGCACAGAGTAGAAGAAATGACCCATAGACTTAGGGAGGTAAAGATGTTGAAGTGGATATATCATATACAACAGCTCATCTAGCCCCTAATTTTGTTTTCCAAGAGGATCCAAAAGATATTCCCTTCACTGAGAAATAAATTGGTAAGGGAACACTTGGAAAGCATTGTAGTGAGTGAATGTCTTTTGTGAGGTAGACATAATGGTGGGAAATGATGCCATCAAAATGGGCTCCCTGAGGGGCATCTGGGTGGTTGTCTACCTTCGGCTCAGGTCATGATCTCAGGGTCCTGGGATAGAGCCCCATGTCACATCAGGCTCCCTGCTGAGCAGGGAGTCTGCTTCTCCCTCTGCCCCTCCCCCTCCCATTTCCCTTCCCCCTGCTCCTGTTCTCTCTCACTCTCTCTGTCAAATAGATTTTATTATTCTTTGTGTAATAAATATGGCATATTCTGCTTCTATTCTATTCTAGCTGTAATAGAAGTTCCATTGACCATACAGTCCAGCCTTTCTGACAACCAAAACCCATGCTCTCAGTTACCACCCATTTAAAAAAAAAAAAAAAGGGCTCCCTGATTTCAGTGAAGATGGTGAGACTCCAGGTGGCAGAATGAAAGCAGAAGCATTTAGTTGATAGAGACATGGTGAACATGTTTCCATGATGTGTAGCCCTGTATGTATGGTACCCAAAATGGTTTAACCCTTGGGGCAATGAACAATATATCAAAGAGTCCATTGGACTGAAATAGATGCACTAAAGTGCAAAAAACAAAAGAACTCCACTTAGGTTTGATGAACAGTGAGATACAACCTCCCACCCAACTCCAGACAGTTTCCAGAACCCAGGCATCTTGCTTGAGAGGGAGGGAGGCCTAGAATCCATGGAGAAGGACTTGATAAGGATATAATAAGAACATAAAATATCCCTCCTCACCTTCCCTAAAGAGGCATGTGACCACTTACCAGGGTGACTATGCACCGAGAAAGGAATATCTAGACCTCTAAGGGATTTTAAGTGCTGCCTCTGAGCTTACATATTCCTGGGAATCCAGAATATCCTAACAGTCTACCTGTCAAATTAGGGACTGATGGAAGTCAGGAGAGAATCCGTCTCACTATGGACTCAGTGCATCAAAATCCAATCTAGGTTATTTCCTTAGTTTCTGAGTGTATGGTTGGCATGAGAGAGAAAAGCGAAGCGTTTAGTGCACCAAAGTGTTACTAGGCTGTCCAGACCAAAGTAATGATGATGATAGCTAACATTTATTGAGTGCTTATTATGTGCCAGGCACTGCCAAGTGCTTTGCATGCATGATCTCATTTAATTCTCCCTGAAAGCTGTATTTGTTCTTGCTTTTGTTAATTCTACTTTACAGATGAGGAAACTGAGAACTGGATAGACTGATTAATTTGTCCAAAGTTATGCACCTAGTGCATGATAGAGCTACGTTCAATCCAGCCTTTCTGACACCAAAACCTGTGCTCTCAGTTACCGCTTTCCACTGCCTTATCTATGTATGCTATGTTACATGAATATTGATTTACAAATTAATTCTTTTTTTTTTTTGAGAGAGAGAGAGCTCATGCGGGGCGGGGTGGGGGGTGAGGAGGGGCAGAGGGCAAAGAAGAGAGAATCTCAAGCAGACTCCTCACCCAGCATGGAGCTCAGTAGCACTCCCATCTCACAACCCTGAGATCATGACCGGAGCTGAAATCAAGAGCCAGGTGGTTAACTGACTGAACCACCCAGGCACATTAATTTGAATTGAGAATCACATTGAGCCATGTAACCTCTTTTTCTCTTCTTGTTTTGTTTTCTAGGCTGATTTCATGTTCAGGGGATGCAGATAGTTTGGTACTGACAGATGGAAAAGGAGATCTGAAGTGTAATATCACAGCAAACCCATTCAAGATAGATTTGGTGTCTGAAGAAGAGGTTGTGATGAGCATAAACTCCCTGGGCCAGTTGTACTTCGAGCACCTGCAGATTCCTCTCAAGCAAAGGTATTTTTGCACATTACTTGACATACAAAGAACTTTAGAAAACCTGATTGTGATTACTAATCGCCTAAATAGTTGATATATCACCATGGAAAATTGGTTCGCCTTATTTGCTGGAATATTGTTCTGAGAAATTTCATCTTTTCACCTGTGCAAGTAAATGCAGGCTTGATGACAAGAATGATTCCCAGACTTTTGCAGATTGATACTCTTAACATATCCTGTGTGTTTAACTGATGGCATTCTCTACCCTCTACACCCCTAAAAAACACTCTGTTGAGACTTGATAAATGTTACTGTGAACTGATGTCTTCAGAATTTCACTTTATCCCCTTACAATAACTTGAGTTATCCTACACTTGAATTTTCAGGAAACAATCACTTGATCAAAGCTGTTTGTGTGGGGGTGACATGAACTGGGAGGTTATGTAATAGGGGGAGATTCTTCTTCCATTTTTACCACTATTGTTTTTAAATCCTCCAGTCTGTAGTTCTACTTTTATCCTAATAATGAACATCTTATGTAATCTGTAGAAAACATTCAACATTCATTATTCCCACGTAGTGATTTTTTTCTGGATTTCAACTTATTTGTATTTTTATATGTAAAAGTCTTATTTTCTTATTACAGAGAATAATATCTGTTCATTGTAGGAAAAATAGAAAATATTGAAAAGAAAAATTTAAATACCTGTAATTCTGCAACTTATTAGTACTTTATGAATATTCAATTTTTTTAATTGAAAAATACTGATATACCTCTGGAATAAAACTGCAGGGTTGTTTGGGTAGAAGGGGCTTTTGGTTTTTGCTTTTTACCCTCTGAACAGTTGGAGATTTTCACTATGAGCATTTTACCATTATAATGAAATAAAAAGTGGAAAAAAAAAAAGAAAAATACTGATAGCATAACAAATACCTGTGTACCCATTTCCTGGGTTATTTATATTTAAAAATTTTTTTCTTTTAATAAACTCCCATATTTTTGTTTTAGAGGTGATATCTAAGTTGGGCCTTAATATTTTCATTTATTTTTTAAATAAGCATATGCTACAAAGGGGTATATATTGAAAAGTCTCCCTCACCATTTGTCCTTGAGCTACCCATTCCATCCTTGATAGTAATCAATATTTCCAGTTTTTTATGTATCCTTCCAGAGATAATTTATGTTTATACAGTAAGATACATATGTGCTTTGCTTTTTCCTTTCTTAACACATATGATACCACCTTTACACATTATTCTGCACTTTGCTGTTTTTCCTTTACCAATGTGGTAGTTCCTAATTTCTTTAAAGCAGCTGTATAGTTTCTATTGTATGGTTACACCATGATTCATTTAGTAAATTCCCTCTTGATGGACTTTAAAATTGTTTCTAATCTTGTTTTACAACTACTGACTTCATGGATAACTTTGTATTTGTGTCATTTTGCATACATGCAAGTCCATCCATAGACTAGAGTCATAGAAGTACAATTGCTGATCAAACGGAATTTGTAATTCTGACTGATGCTACCAAATTACCTTCCATAGAAGTTGTGTACTAGTTCATATTTCCAGCATTTACATTTGTGTTAGGAAAATCAGATTATCCACCTGGAAAAAGATTTAAGTTAGGTCCAAACCTCACAACATTAGCAAAAATGAATCCCAGATGAAAAAAATTACACATAAAAAAACATAAAAAGAGGCAAAATCAAGATGGTGGTGTGAGAAGATCTTGAGCTCACCTCCTCCCACACACACATCAAAATCTACAACTACATATAGAAAACTATCTCTGAGGAGCGCCTGGGTGGCTCAGTCGATTTAGTGTCTGACTCTTGATTTCAGCTCAGGTCCTGGTCTCAGAGTTGTGAGTTCAAGCCCCATGTTGGGCTCCACACTGGGTGTGGAACCTACTTAAAAAAAAAAAGAACACTGTCTCTGACAAGGAACTAGAGACTAGCAGAACAGATCATATACAACTAAGGATATAAAGAAAAAAACACATCAAGATTGGTTGGAGGAGCAGAGACATGGTTTAGTCAGGTCCCACACCCCGAGTGCAGCAACCCACAACTGGGAAGGCTATCACAACTATAGAGGCGTGCCCTTAGGAACAAGGTGTCTGAGCCCCACATCAGGCTCCATGTCCCAGGGAACCTCTACCAGGAAGATGAGCTCCCATAATGTCTGCCTATGAAAACCAACAGTTCTTATGTCCAAGAGAGTCAGAGGGCAGGAGAAAACTGAGACTCTGCTCTTAAATGGCATGTGCACAATCACACTTGGCTTTGAGTCCCAGCACAGAGGCAACCACTTGAAAAACGCCTGGGTGATATGGGAAGGAGATCCATTGACTAATTTTAGGGCATGGGCCAGAATGGCAGGAATCTGTTGGAATGTCCTCCAGGAACAGGTGCACTGGTGGGTACCATTCTTCTATCTAGCTGGCCCAGCATTGGTGGGTGTCATTTCTGGTCCTCTGTATCTACTCTGCTAGTGCCACTCATGCTGTCCAGTGTTCCCCTGCAGACTTGCTCCACCCAAGCCATCTCCCAGCCTGGACCCCCTCCCAGGTGTCTCTACACACTGGCATTCCTGGTGGGTGCCTTTGGCTAGCATCAGAGCTCCTCCTAAGCAGCCTTCAACCCCAGCATTTGCAGCGGGCAGCCTCAGCTAAGACCAGAACCCCTCCTAAGCACCTCCCCCATGGGGGGCCAGCCCTACAAACTAGAACACCTACAGCACTCACAGCTGGACCCCTCAGCAAGCCAAGAAGGAGATATGCCCCACCCACCAGTGCACCCACAGCTGTCATAGCCAGGCCTCACAGCCAGCCATGCCAGGGACCAACCACACATAACAGCATATCCACAACAGTCACAACCAGGCCTTTCAGTCAGATGGGCCAGGGCTAGCCCCACTAACCAGCATGACCGTAGCAGTCAGTCAGACCTCACAAGACGGTCATGCTGGAGGATAGCCCTACACACCTGTGAGTCTGCACCAATTGCAACCCAGTCACTACAGGAAGGTGCATGCCGCCCACATAGGGAACACACTCTTGGGGCAGCTGACTGGGGTGGCTGGGGGTTTATGCTACTGGACCCACAGGATACCTTCTGCATAAAGCCACTCCTTCAAGATCAGATGTAACTAATCTACCTAATACATAGAAACAAACAGAGACTCAGGTAATGAGGAGACAGAAGAATATGTTCCAAATGAAAGAACAAGCCAAAACTTCAGGAAAAAAACTAAAGAAACAGAGATAAGCAATCTACCAGATAAAGAATTTAATGGTCATAAAGATGCTCACCAAATTGGGGAGATGAATGGATAACACAGTGAAAACTTCAACATGGAAGTAGAAAATACAAAAAGAACCCATCAGCTGAAGGTTACAGTAACTGAAGTGAAAAATACACCAGAGGGAATCAACAGCAGATTAAATGATGCAGAAGAACAGATCAGCAATCTGAAGACAGGGTATTGTAAATCACCCAATCAGAGCAGCAAAAAGAAAAAAGAATTTTTTTTTTTTTAAATGAGGATAGTTTAAGGGACCACTAGGACATCAAGCGTACTAACATTCACATTTTAGGGGGGCCCAGAAGGAGAAGAGAGAGAGAAAAAGGGACAGAAACCCTATTTAAAGAAATAATGGGGGCACTTGGGTGGCTCAGTTGGTTAAGCATCTGACTTCAGCTCGGTTCATGATCTCATGAGCCCTGTGTTGGGCTCTGTGGGTTGAGCCCTGTGTTGGGCTCTGTGCTCAGCAGGAAGTCTGCTTCTTCCTCTCCCTCTGCCCCTCTCACCACTAGTTCTCTTTCTTTCTCTCTCTCAAAATAAATAATTAAAAAACAAAACAAAACAATGGCAGAAAACTTCTCTAATCTGGTGAAAGAAATAGACATCCAAGTCCAGAAAGCACAGAGAGACCCAAATAAGATGAACCCAAAGAGACCCACCCCAAGACACATTACAGTGGAAGTATCAATAGTTAAAGATGAGGGAATCTTAAAAGCAGCAAAGGAAAAACTAGTTACATACAAGGGAAACCCCTAAACTTGATAGGCCAGAAGGGAGTGACCTTTATATTCTATATTCAAAGTGCTGATAGGAGAAGAACTTACAACTAAGAATACTTGGCAGGGTTATTCCTCAGAATTGAAGGAGAAATAAGGGGTTTCCCAAATAAGCAAAAGCTAAAGGAGATCATCAACATGAAACCAGCCTTCCAAGAAATGTTAAAGGGACTTCCTTAAATGGAAAAGAAAAGTCCGTAACTAGAAATAAGAAAATTATAAAAGAAAAAAATTTCATTGGTAAAGATAAACATATAATAAAGGTAGTGGTTCAGCCACCTGCATAGCTTGTACAAGGTTAAAAGACAAAAGTAATAAAACCATCTAGACCTACAATAATTAGTCAAGGGATACACAAAATAGTAAGATGTAAAATATGACTTCAGGGGCGCCTGGGTGGCTCAGATGGTTGAGCGTCTGCCTTCAGCTCAGGTCATGATCCCAGGGTTCTGGGATCAAGCCCCGCGTCGGGCTCCCTGCTTGGTGGGGAGCCTGCTTCTCCCTCTCCCTCTGCTGTTCCCCCTGCTTGTGCTCTCTCACTGTCTCTGTCAAATAAATAAATAAAAACTTTAAAAAAAAAAAAGCTTTAAACTATGACTTCAAAAACCTAAAACATGGTGTGGGAGGAGTAAAAATGTAGTGCATTTAGAATATGCTTGAACTTAAATGGCCAAACAGACTTTAAAACAAAGTAACAAGAGACAAGGCCATCACACAATAATGATAAAGGGAAAGATCCAACAAGAAATGACACATTAGACCAGATGAACTTTATACATACATACATGCATGTACAGACATTCCATGCAAAAACAGCAGAATATACATTCTTTTCAAGTGCACATGGAACATTCTCCAGATCAAACCACTTACTAAGCCACAAAACAAGTGTCAATAAATTTAAGAAGGTTGAAATCATTATCAAACATATTTTTCAACTACAATGTTAAGAAACTAGAAATCAAGTACAGGAAGAAAACTGGGGAAAAAACCCACAAACATGTGGCGACTAAACAACATACTACTAAACAACTAATATGTAAATAAAGAGGAAGTAAAAAAATACCTAGAAACAAATGGAAGTGGAAACGCAGTAGTCCAAAATCTATGGGTTGCAACAAAAGTAGTTTTAACGGGGAAGTTTATTGCAAAAAGGGCCTACCTCAAGAAACAAAAATCTCAAATGAACATTGTAATCTTATACCTACAGGAACTAAGAAAAACTAAACAAAGCCCTAAATCATAGAAGGAAGGAAATAATAAAGATCAGAGTGGAAATAAATGAAATAGACTTAAAGACAACAGAAAAGATGAGTGAAATGAAGAGCTGGTTCTTTGAAAAGATAAATAAAATTGATAAATCTTTATCCAGACTCATCAAGAAAAAGAGAGGGCACAAATAAACAAAATCAAGTTAAAGAGAAGAAGTTACAATCAATACCACAGAAATACAAAGGGTTATAAGAGACCATGATAAACAATTACATGCCAGCAAATAGGAGAACCTAGAAGAAATGCATAAATTCCTAAAATATACAGTCTTCCAAGACTACACCAAGAAGAAATAGAAAATTTGAACTAATTACTAGTAATGAAATTGAATCAGTAATCCAAAAACTTCCAGCAAACAAAAGTCCAGGACTAGATGACTTCACAAGCAAATTCTACAAAACATTTAAAGAAAAGTTAATACCTGTTCTTCTCAAAGTATTACAAAAATTGAAGAGGAATGAATGCTTCCAAACTCATTCTATAAGGCCAACATTACCTATCATTAAAAAAGAAAACTATAGGCTAATACTCATGATGAACATTGATATAAAAGTCCTATACAGCATATTAGCAAACCAAATTCAACAATGCTTTAAAAGAATCAAACAGGGGCGCCTGGGTGGCTCAGTCGTTAAGCGTCTGCCTTCGGCTCAGGTCATGATCCCAGGGTCCTGGGTTCAAGCCCCGCGTTGGGCTCCTTGCTCGGCGGGAAGCCTACTTCTCCCTCTCCCACTCCCCCTGCTTGTGTTCCCTCTCTGTGTCTCTCTCTGTGTGTCAAATAAATAAATAAAATCTTTAAAAAATAAAAAAATTTAAAAAAAAGAATCAAACATTATGATCAAATGGGACTTATTCCAGGGACGAAAGGGTGGTTCAGTATCCACAAATTAATCAACATGATACATGATACACTGCATTAACAAAAATAAGGATAAAAATCATATGATCATCTCAATAGATGCAGAAAAGGAATTCAATAAAATTCAACATCCATTCATTATAAAAACTTAGAACAAAGTTGGTACAAAAGGAACATACTACAACATAATAAATGCCATATATGGCAACCCATAGCTAAGATCATACTCAAGAGTGAAAAGCTAAAAGCTTTTTCTCTTAGAACAGGAGCAAGACGAGGATGCCAACTCTTCCCACTTTTATTCAACAGTACTGGAAGTCCTAGCCACAGCAATAAGACCAAAAAAAAAAAAAAAAAAAAGGCATCCAAATAGGAAAAGAAGTAAGACTGTCACTATTTGCAGACTACATGATGCTGTATATAGAAAATGCTAGGTTCCACCAAAAAAACTACTAGAATTAATAAATAAATTCACTAAAGTTGCAGGATGCAAAATTAATATACAGAAATTTGTTGCATTTCTATATACTAATAATGAACTATCAGAAAGAGTAATTAAGAAAACAATCCCATTTACAATTGCATCAAAAAGAATAAAATACCTAGGAATAAATGTAACCAAGGACATGAAAGACCTGAACTCTAAAATCTGTAAGACAATGATGAAAGAAACTGAAGACAGTACAAATAAATGGAAAGATACACTGTGCTCATGAATTGGAAGAATTAATATTGTTAAAATATCCATACCACCCAAAGTAGTCTATAGATTGAATGCAATCAAGATACCAATGAAATTTTTCTCAGAAATAGAACAAATAATCTTAAAATATGTATAGAGCCACAAAATACTCCAAATAGCCAAAGCAATCTTGAGAAAGAACAAAGCTAGAGGTATCATGTCCCTTGATTTCAAAGTATACTACAAAGCTATAGTAATCAAAACAGTATGGTATTGGCACAAAAACAAAAACATAGATCAGTGGAACAGAATAGAGTCCAGAAATAAGTCCATGCATATACAGGTAATTAATCTTCAACAAAGGAAACAGGAACATACAGTTCCTGAGAAGACAGTATCTTCAATAAATAGTGTTGGCTACTGGTATTTACCTAAAGAAAACAAAATACTATTTCAAAAAGATATGTGCACCCCTATGTTTACTGCAGCCTTATTTACAATAGCCAAGATATGAAAGCAACCCAAGTGTCCATCCATAGATGAATGGTTAAAGAAGATGTGGTATATGTGTGTGTGTGTGTGTGTATGTACACACCACACACACACACACATACACAATGGAATTATTACTCAGCCATAAAAAAGAATGAAATCTTGCCATTTGCAGCAATATGGATGGATCTAGAAGATATAATGCTAAGTGAAATAAGTCAGTGTGAGAAAGACAAATACCTAATAATTTCGCTCATATGTGGAATATAAGAAACAAAACAAATGAACAAATTAAAAGAAACAAACAAACAAAAAACAACCCCGGACTCTTAAATATAGAGAGTAAGCTGGTGGTTGCCAGAAGAGAGGTGGGAATGGGGATGGGTAAAATAGGTGAAGGGGATTAGGAGTACACTTACCATGATGAGCACTGAGTAATGTATAGAAGTGTTGAAATATTATACTGTACACCTGAAACTAATAAGACATTGTAAATTTTACCTGAATAAAAAATATATTTCAAAAATGAGTCTAATGTCCACAATAGCCAAACTATGGAAAGAGCCAAGATGTCCATCAACAGATGAATGGATAAAGAAGATGTGGTATATATACACAATGGAATATTATGCAGCCATCAAAAGGAATGAGATGTTGCCATTTGCAACGACGTGGATGGAACTGGAGGGTGTTATGCTGAGTTAAATAAGTCAATCAGAGAAACACATGTATCATATGACCTCACTGATATGAGGAATTCTTAATCTCAGGAAACAAACTGAGGGTTGCTGGAGTGGGGGTTGGGAGGGATGGGGTGGCTGGGTGATAGACATTGAGGAGGGTATGTGCTATGGTGAGCACTGTAAATTGTGCAAGACTGTTGAATTACAGATCTGTACCTCTGAAACAAATAATGCAATATATGTTAAGAAAAAAAAAAGATAGCAGGAGGGGAAGAATGAAGGGGGGGAACGGAGGGGGAGACGAACCATGAGAGACGATGGACTCTGAAAAACAAACTGAGGGTTCTAGAGGGGAGGGGGGTGGGAGGATGGGTTAGCCTGGTGATGCGTATTAAAGAGGGCACGTTCTGCATGGAGCACTGGGTGTTATGCACAAACAATGAATCATGGAACACTACATCAAAAACTAATGATGTAATGTATAGTGATTAACAATAAAAAATTTTAAAAAAATGAATCTAGGCATAGACCTTATACCCTTCACAAAAATGAACTCAAAATGGGTCATAGATCTAAATGTAAAATACAAAACTATAAAATTCCTAGAAGATAACATAGAAGAAAACCTAGATGACCTTGGTTATGGTGATGATTTTTTAATACACCACCAAAGGCATGATCCATGAAAGAAATAACTGATAAATTGGGCTTCGTTAAAATTAAAAACTAGTGCTTTGTGAAAAACAAAGTCAAGAAAATGAGAAGACAAGCCACAGACTTGGAAGAAATATTTGCAAAAGATGCATCAGATAAAGGACTATTACCCAACATATACAAAGAACTCTTAAAATTCAACAATAAGAAAATGAACACCGAACTTTAAAGTGTGCCAAAGAGCTGAACAGACACCTTACCAAAAAAGATATACAGATGGCAAGTAAGCACATGAAAAGATGTTCAACATCATATATCATTAGGAAATTGCAAATTAAAAAATAAATTGCAAAATAAAAAATAGTGAAAAAAGTATGTTACAGTACATTTCTATTTGTATAAAAAAAATTTTGAAGGCAAAACCAAATACATGTTGGAGGACTCATACACTTGTGGGAATGCTATAAAGAACAGCAAGGGAATGGTTTCACACAAAATTGAGTAAAGTGGTTACCTCTGAAGGGTCAGGGGAGGAGGTAGATGATACATTTGAGAAGAGGCTCACAGGAACTCCTAAGGAACAAGTCATCTTTGTGGCTTATGTGGGTTCACAGTTAACTTTATATTACTCTTTAACCTCTGAACTTACATTATATACCCATCCATATCCATACTTTATTTTACACTAAAAAATTAACATATAATGCGAATAGACAATTCACAGAAGAAATAGAAATACCATTTAATGTATAAAAAGGTAGTTTACAGCTTTAATGAAAGAAATTCAAATTGAAATGTATTGTCTTTTCTAAAAAAAATTTTTTGTTTGAGAAAATGAGTTTTTTTCTCTTTAACAAATTACATTCCAGTTTTTAAAATCCTATTTTACAAAATCCATGCTAATCAATGCATTGATAGGGCAGCTAAAGTAAAAACTTTTGAGACTCCATCAGAACACTGTCAGGAGGCAGGAAAGTCTTTTCTAAAATTTTAGATTGTCAAAGATTTTAGAAGTGTATAACATCCAGTATTGTTAAGAATGGGGAGAAATGAGCCCTCAAATCCAACTGTACATGATAGAATAAGTTGTCAACAATCATTTTGGAAGACAGTGCATTATGTTGCTCTGTACTAAGGTAAAATTGGGTGAGGGCAGCTGTGTTCTACCTTGCTTGCTTATGTTTTGTTTCATTGATGGATTATGTATTACATGTATAATAAAACTGATAAAATTTTTTAAGGGTAAACAAGAAAATTCAAATATATTTACATTTTAACAAATCAAGCTATTGGATTAATGTTCATCATAAATGTTCAATTTCATAAACTTATGTTTGTAATGACATTATTTTTAATAAGTTAAAAGATATAGTTTATGGGGTCTCAAAATTTGGAAATTAAAATCTTTATCATTGAACAAAATTCTGTCAGTCTTCCCATGAGTGAAACAACGTTATTTATATTGAAACAGAGCTGCCAAAGAAAATAAGAAGGACACATCAGTGGACGCTTCTCAGGTAATCTAGATTGAGCAATTTAGCTTTTTTTAAATCTCTTTCACCATCATTACCATGATGTGGAATATAATGGTTCTGTTCTTCCCTTCCTCTCACAGATGGGTACTTGATAAATACTCTACTGCATATAAATGGGACTACCTATCTCTTTTGCTCACCTTGTCATTTCATTCTTTCATTCATTTGTCTATTCATGTATTCATTCATTCATTCATTCATTCATTCATAAAACAGGTAATTCCTGAGTGCCTGCTTTTGTGCCAGCTGAAAAAATTATGCTAGGCATGGAGAATCAGCAGTGAGTAAAACAAATCCCAGCCTGTCCTCATGAATCTTAGAATCTAATAGGAAAGATGGACACTGACCAAGTACAAGCATGAGGAGTGTTAAAAAGAGTGCTATAGGAGAATATAACAAGGAACTTGACCAAGATGAGGGTCAAGATAGACCTCCTGAAGGAAATGATTTTCCAACTGAAACTGATGCATGGGGATACATTAGCTAGTCAAAAGGTGGGAAAAGAATATTCCAATAGAGGGAATTTCATATTCAAAGACCTTGAGGTAGGAAGGAGCACATTTGAGGACATTTTAAAATATATATATACTTTTTAGTAGGATAAAGAAAAACAAAGGTAAAGATGCTGTATAACAAGGCCAGAGAGATAGGCAGGGCAATTCTGTGGAAAGTCTTGTAATAATTCTTGCATTCAACAAACATTTGTTGAGTATTTCCTATATGCCAGGCACTGTTCAAGGAATTGGTGATGTATCATTGAATAAATCAAAGTCCCTCATTACCATGGAGCTGGCATTCTTCTATGTCTTGTTAACCTTTTTGGACTTTAAGGGCAAAGGAAAACCCTGGAAAGGTTCTAAGCAGCAGAGATATGTGGTCTGCTGTCTGTTTTTAAAAGATTATTTTAGCTGAATTATGGAAAATGGGCATTCCAGAAATCTTCTCTTCATCCAAAGCCACATGCATCTTTGAAGGATCCCTGACAGTAGGTATGGCCACCAGGAATGGTGAAAAATATTTCCAGTGCAGTAAGGACATGCTTCTTCCTCTTGAAAACTGACCCATGCTGATGAATATGAGAGAGAATATTTCTCCCATTTTCAAATCGAGAAGGACAACTAAGACATAGCTTTACACAGTTTTGTGACAACATGTCCAGTCAGCTTTGGGGAGACCTCTAATTAGATAGCTTAGATAGGGGGCGCCTGGGTGGCTCAGTTTTTAGGCGTCTGCCTTCAGCTCAGGTCATGATCCCAGAGTCCTGGATCAAGCCCCGCATCGGGTTCCTTGCTTGGCGGGAAGCCTGCTTCTCCCTCTCCCACTGCCACTCCCCTTGCCTGTGTTCCCTCTCTCATTGTCTCTCTCTCTGTCAAATAAATAAATAAAATCTTCAAAATAAAAAAAAGATTTAGATAGCTTAGATAGTGGTTTTGTGTCATAGATGTCCTTGCAAGAATCTGATGAAAGTTATGAACCACCTCTGTACAACAAAATTTTCATACTGTTTGAAGGAGTTCACAAACTCTAAAGCCCATCCACAGACCCAAGGATAGTAGTCCCTACATTAAGAATGCAGTTGCGATTTAAACACACATTCACATAGAGGCTTACTTTACAGAAGCTTATAATTATGAAGAAACCACCTGGAAATGGGCATGGGGCTCATTTTTTAAAAGAAACATGCATTTCACACACACACACACACGCACACAATTTCTAGAAGACTTTTTCATTCTACCAGAGAGGAAGAATGAAACTTGTAAAGCCAAGAAAGGAAACTTGTAAAGCCAAGAAAATTCATTAGCTCTACATCAAAAGATTGTGAACCTGAGCAGTCTTGACTTCTCATGTAGTTTGGCTAACTGAAGCAGGGTGGGGAAGTACCCATCTCATCCAAAATGTCTGCTTTTTACCCAAATTATTTGATTCTAATTATTTTGCCTCACATGTTTACAAGAAAAAAAAAGAATTTTAAAAATCTGACTTTTGTAAAGACTGCATTTTTCAAAGTGTTTTCACATCATTTTGGACTGTGTAAAGATACTTATATCAAATGGTGAGGCAGTTCCTCAGAAAATTCAACATAGAATTACAATATGGTCCAGCAATTTCACTTACGGGTATATATCCGAAAGGGAAAGCAGGAACTCAAACAAATATTTGTATGCTTGTGTTCTTAGCAGCATCATTCACAGTAGCCAAAACGTGAAAGCAGTCCAGAACCCAAGAGTCACTGACAAATGAATGCACACACAAAATGTGGTATATACATACAGTGGACTATCATTCGACCTTAAAAAGGAAGGAAATTCTGACACATGCTACAAAATGGATGAATCTTGAAGATATTATACTAGGTGAAATAAGCCAGTTACAAAAGGACAGGTACTACATGATTATAGTTATATGTGGTATTTGCAGTAGTCAGATTCATACAGACAAGAAGTAGAATGGCTGTTGTCACAAGCTGGGGAAGGACAGTATGGGGAGTTATTGTTTAATGGGTATGGAGATTCAGTTGGGGAAGATATAAAAGTTCTGGAGATGGATGATAGTTGCACAACAGTGTGAATGTACTTAATGTCATTTTAACCTGGTAAAAATGAAAAAAATGGTGGTGGGGTCCCTGGCTGGCTCAGGAGAGTATGTGACTCCTCATCTCAGGGTCATGAGTTCAAGCCCCACGTTGGGTGTAGAGGTTACTTAAAATAAAAAAATAAATAAAATCGTTAAAGTGGAAAATAAATAGTTAAAATTGTAAATTTTATGTCTATTCTACCACGATAAAAAATTACATTCATGTCAGCTGCAGTTCATAAGGAGGATGACTACTAGCATTTATATAAAACACAGATCAAATTTGTTAAATATACTGACATCACAAACAGGTCTTTTAAAAGATACTCATTTTCTCAGTCTGATTTTTTAACAATCCAAATAAAATATGCTATTGTGGTAACCACATTTGTTGCAGTGTATAAACTCAATTTGCTCCTTTTTTTGTGCCATCAGGAAGACCAAGAGGATCTGGGCCTGTGGGAGGAGAAATTCGGAAAATTTGTGGATGTCAAAGTTAATGGTAAAATTGAAATTGGTGTAGTATTAAAGGAGAACCTGCCAAAATGGCTAAATATCGCTATCTAAAGTCTCTTCAACCTTCCACCCAAATAAGTGATTTCTGTAAGGGGAACAGAAATCTCAGATTTGGGTCTTCTGTTCTTCACTAATGCACTGCAACAGAGAAATAGTGAATGTGTACCTTTTGTGGGGTATGTAAGAGAAGTACAGGCCTCATGGAGTTGATGGTCTCATGTTAGGGGCCTAGGACAGCACACTGCTGGTACTACTCAGTATATCAGACAGCCACAAATACCACATTCTATTTTTATGAGAGTCAAGTGATGAGAAATGAAGTTCTAGAGCTCATTAGCTCCAACATTGCAAGCCATTGGTTCTCAACCTTTTCCAGGCCTCCCCATCATTCACATGAGTATCACATGCCCATCTGTGACATTTCTCACTAGACAGTGATAGTGGGTGTCGGGGGTGGAGTTTGTCTCTTTAGGATATACAGTTCAGATACTTGGGGCTTATAGAGTTGGAAAAATACTCTCCTCCTCCCTCCTACCAGTAGGATAACAGGTCTTCCCTAACACCTTGAGATTTTCTGTTCTAGCATCTATATCTATAGCCTAGCATAATTATCAGGACTGACAACATGTCCAAAATGTTTAAGTAGGGGGGCCATCAGGCTTTCCTTTCTGTAACATCATAAATCTATTTGACCTTCTCTATAGCATCCCCTTTCCATAAATTCCTTTAAATAAGGACCATTTCATGTCAAATACTTTTACCTAAGAGTAAATTTAAGTCTGTTATTTCTCCTAGTTACTTGCATTTTTCCCATATCTCTAAAATAATGGTCAAATAAAGGAGTTTGTCTCTAGTTTTAAAAAACTTACATATCTACAATCACAGGGAAGGGGTATTTTGAGGAGCCAGGAAAGCTCTCTCTGATGCCCTTGACATTATAGTCCCTGTATGCAGTAAGAATAAATGATCATAAGAAGACACCCAGTCTTCTATCTAGTGAAGATTAAAATTGCTCAGTATCCTTTGTTTGCTAATGTAAAGAAGCATGTGATACATTTTAGGAAAATTTAGATTAGAAAAAAAATCTAAAGCTTCATAGCCATATTTTACAGATAGAAAAGATTTACTATAAATGAGGACACAGAGAGCTTCAGCACATAGCTAAGGAAACACTAATAAGTGACCAGAACTTTGCCTTGAGCATGTTTGTATCCCCACAGTACCTGAATGTAACATCTAACAGAAAAGGCACACACGTGATTTACTGACTGATCAGGGCAAGTTCAGGTCTCTAGATCCCTAGTCTAGTCATCATGCTACACTCATAGGCAAGTAAGTCTCCTTAATTGATTGTCCCACGGAGAAGCAAAACTCAGTATCCTTGTCCCTTCAGGTCCTGCCTCCATTGGTTTGGATTTCTCCTTGCATGGATTTGAGCATCTCTATGGGATCCCGCAACATGCAGAATCACACCAACTTAAAAATACGAGGTAAAGTGAAAACAAAAATTCTTATAGGATACTCTGGTTTCTGGACTGGAAAACTTTGAAGGGAAAATATGTGAGCTTTCCGAGCCTGGGCCAGTATGTGCCTAGCCTTTTCCTCCTTGATAATGCTTGTAGATCTTTAAGAACTTTAAGAGCAGTGGTTTTCAATTTTTATCTTTTTTTTTTTTTTGGCAAAAAGTTGAGAATTATAAAAACTGTAATGTTGAACCTAAAATCTACAGAGGAAGTAAAAATATGGAACTATTGTGGTTGAAGTAGGGGAGAGAGCTTCATCACACTACCTCCCCGGGTTTTGCTTTCACCCCTCAAGGCCTCTCTGTGGAACCTGGGAGAATAAACTGTGAAAATCACTGACCTAGAAAAAGGCTTTTACCAAAAAAGGACAATGATCAGAGAATGGAAAAGTGTGGCATCTCATGTCACCTTTGATTCCTTCAGAGAGATAATTTCAAACTAACACTATTGACAAGTAAATGCCAGAGGCATCAGACTAAGAGGAAGCCAAACCAAAGAGAAACAGAGTCTGATCAATTCGCTGGGTTCAGATGCTGTTTACACAACAGGTCAACAGGTGGGTGTAGTAACAAGTGAATCAGAAACTGTGCTGCTCACACACCAAGCCAAGCTTTGGACTCCCCACCCCAATTCAGTTCCCCATCTTTCCCTACTCAGCACTGCAGAAGCGTTAGGACACTATTGGTCATTTTGTTTTAGCAGCAGAGAAATACAAAGTTTGCCAGTTATATCTACTGTGCACTTGTTATTGTGGAGAATTCACGGGAAACAGTCCTCACCTCACAAGAAATCCTCAGAAAAGATATCTAAGATATGAGACCATGCATGCCAATTGTCACAGGAGGGGATGCCAAAAGAATCAAAGGAGGAGAATCGTATTAACCGTGGTTGGATTAGGGAAGTGCTAAGAGTTGAGCCTTGAAAAATGCATAGGACTCAAGTGTTTGCAGGGGAGAATGGAGCTATACTATTCATTAATAATATATTTGTGATTGTAACTGATGATAGTCCATCTTTGTGTGTCTCAGTGATGGCGATGCTTACCGTCTTTATAACCTGGATGTCTATGGATATAAAATACATGACAAAATAGGCATTTATGGTTCAGTGCCTTATCTCCTGGCCCACAAACTTGGCAGGACTCTAGGCATTTTTTGGTTCAATGCTTCTGAAACACTGGTGGAGATCAATACAGAGCCTGCAGTAAAGGTGAGCTTATGGATCATGGCTGCATGTCATATGTACGTTAAGAAACAAAACCAATGTGGGGCGCCTGGGTGGCTCAGTCGTTAATAACGCGTCTGCCTTCGGCTCAGGTCATGATCCCAGGGTCCTGGGATCGAGCCCCGCATCAGGCTCCCTGCTCGGCGGGAAGCCTGCTTCTCCCTCTCCCACTCCCCCTGCTTGTGTTCCCTCTCTCGCTGTGTTTCTCTCTGTCAAATAAATAAATAAAATCTTTAAAAAAAAAAAAGAAAGAAACAAAACCAATGTAGTCATAGCTCTGGGCGTTGTAGTGACAATTCTCTGCCACCAAAGTCTTTGCAGTATAATCAGTAAAAGCTAATAATATGTACCTGTTAGCTACATATGGATGAGACTTATATACTGTAGGTTAGAGGGAAATTTTTCAGAACTTCATTCCATTCTTTTTTCTAGTACACACAGACCCAGATGGGCCCTGTTGCAGCTAAACAAAAGGTCAGATGTCGAACTGATGTGCACTGGATGTCAGAGAGTGGAATCATTGATGTTTTTCTGCTGACAGGACCTACGCCTTCTGACGTTTTCAAGCAGTACTCATACCTTACAGGTACTTGTGGAAGTGTCAGCCTCTTCTTCTACTACATTTCCTCTATCGCATGTATCATCACTGTAAGTTAATATTTATTGCACATCATATAGAATTTATATGCTTTTCAAGAAGCAGGCATTCTCCTCCCACCTTCATCCCATTCAGCTTGGTAAAATTTTATACTGGGGCTAGAACTCTCCACTCTGTAATCCCTAATATTTATTCTCCATCTGCTTTCCTTGGAGCCTTTAAGCCCTGGGCTTTCTCTGCCTTTATCTCAGATAATCAGTGTCCCAACTTGAACTTTTCTGTGTTCTCTTCTCCACTGAAATATACCACTGGCTTTAGCACTAAAGCATTTTATCTTTAAAAGATGTAAAAGATCATCTCTGTTGATGCAGAAAAAGCATTTGACAAAATCCAACACTATTTCATGATAAAAACTCTCAGAAGGCTAGGAATAGAAGGAAGCTTCCTCAATATGATAAAAGGCATTTATGAAAAATCCACAGTTAACACCCTGTTCAGGGGTGAAAGACTGCAAGCTTTCCCTTAAGATCAGAAACAAGACAAGGCTGCCCACTTTCACCACTCCTCCTGAACATTGTACTGGAAGTTCCAGCCAGAGAAGTTAGGCAAGAAAAAGAAATAAAAGGCCTCCAAATTGGAAAGGAAGAAGTAAAGTTATTTCTATTCACAGATGATGTGATCCAACATGTTAGAAAATCCCAAAGAATCCACAAAAAACTACCAGAGCTAATAAATAAATTCACCAAAGTTGCAGGGTATATAACCAACACACAAAATCAGTTGTGTTTCTGTACACCAGCAGTGAACAATCTAAAAAAGAAATTGAGAAAACAATTCCATTTATAATAACATCCAAAAGAATAAACTACCTAGGAGGGGGCACCTGGGTGGCTCAGTCGCTACGCGTCTGCCTTCAGCTCAGGTCATGATCCTAGGGTCCTGGGACCGAGCCCTGCATCGGGCTCCCTGCTCCGCGGGAAGCCTACTTCTCCCTCTCCCACTCCCCCTGCTTGTGTTCCCTCTCTCGCTGTGTCTCTATCAAAAAAAATAAATAAAATCTTTAAAAAATAATAAATAAATAAACTACCTAGGAATATATTTAACCAAGGAGGTGAAAGACTTATACACTAAAAACTATAAAACATTCCTGAAAGAAATTAAAGAAGTCCTAAATAAATGGAAAGACATCCCATATTCATGGATTAGAAGTCATAATATTGTCAAGATGACAGTACTACCAAAAGCAATCTATAGATTCACTGCAATCCTTACCAAAATTCCAGTGGTCATTTTTTGAAGAAGTGAAAGAGCTGATCTTCAAATTCGTATGGAATTGCAAGGGGCCCTGAATAGCCAAACAATCCTGGGAAAAAAAAGGTTGGAAGACTCATACTTCCCAATTTCAGAACTTATAATAAAGTTAAAGTAATCCAAACAGTGTGGTACTGGCATAAGGATAGACATGTAGACCAAAGAAAGAGAATTGAGAGTCCAAAAATAAACCTATACATCCCTGGCCAATTGATTTCAACAAAGGTTCAAGACCATTTAATGGGGAAAGAATAGTCTCTTAAACACATGGTACTGGGACAACTGGATAGCCACCAGCAAAAAATGAAGTTGGAACCCTACCTAACACCATATAAGAAAAATTCAAAGTGGATCAGCAACATAAATATAAGAGCTAAAGCCATGAAACTCTTAGAAGAAAACAGGTTAAATCATCATGACCTTGGATTTGGCAACAGATACTTAGAAAAGTCACCAAAATCATGAGCAACAGAAAGAAAAATAAGTTCAGCTTAATTAAAATTAAAAACTTTTGTGCATCAAAGAATATTATCAAGAATGGGAAAAGGCAATAAACAGGATGGGAGAAAATATTTGCAAATCATACATTTGATGAGGGCCTAGTATCCAGAATAAATAAGAACCCATACAACTCTACAACAACAACAAAAAAATAATTCTAAAATGGTCAGAGAGTTGAACAGACAGTTCTCTAAAGATATACGAATGGATTAATAAGCACATGAAAAGTTGTTCAACATCATTAGTTGTTAGGAAAAGGAAAATTAAAACCACATGAGATACCCCTTAGGACAGCAAAAGTTTTTTAAAAATAGAAAATAATAAAGGTTGGTGAGGATGTGGAGAAATTGGAACCTTATTATCTGCTGGTGGGAACATAAAGTAGTTGAGCTGCTCTGGAAACAGTTTCGCATTTCGTCAAAAAGCTAAACATAGGATTTTATGTGTCAGCTTGCCAAGGTCATGGTATCCAGACATCTGGTTAAGCACTAGTCTAGATGTCACTGTGAAGTTATTTTTTAAGATGACATTATACTGTCAGTACTATTAGTTACATCAATAGACTTTGAGTAAAGCAGATTACACTCAATAATGTGGGTGGGCTTCATCCAGTCAGTTGAAAACCTTAAGAGAAAAGGACTGAGGTCCTCTGAAGAGAAAGGAATCTGTCTCCAGACTGCCTTCATACTCAAGCGGCACCTTCCCTGCGTCCTTGGTCTGCCAGCCTGCCTTGTGGAATTGAGTTGCTAGCCCGAACAATCACATGAACCAGTTCTTAAAATCATTCTCTCTATATATATACGTATAAATATACACATACAAAGCACATCCTATTAATTCTGTTCCTCTGCAGAACCCTAATACACCCAGCAATTCCACTAAAATTGGATGCTTGGATACTTGGATGCCAATGATCATTGCAGCACTATTCACAATAGCCAAAAGATGGAAACAAGCAAAGTACCCATCAAAGATGAGTGGATCAACAAAATGTGTTAAATACATAAAATGGAATATTATTCAGTTATAACAAGGAATGACATTCAGATACAGGCTGCAACATGAATGAACCTTAAAAGCATTATACAAAATGAAATAAGCCAGACACAAAAGGACCAATACTACATCATTCCACTTACATGAAGTACCTACAATAGGCAAATTCATAAGAGACAAAAAGTGGATTAGCTGTTAGCAGAGGCTGGAGGATGGGATGGGCAATGGAAAGTTATGGCTTAATAGTTAAAAGTTTCAGTCTGGGGTGATATTAAAGTTTTGGAAATAGCTAGTGGTAATCCTTATAATACATTCTGAATGTAATTAATGCCACTGAGTTGTACACTTTAAAATGGTTTAAATGGCAAGTTTTATGTATTATATATTTTTGGCCACAATTTAAAAAATGGTAATGTAATATATCCCCAAAAGTTGAATTGTATGCTTTAAGTGGGTGAACTGTATGAATGTGAGTTACATCTCAATAAAGCTGTTACAAATAAAAGTAATGCAGCATCACTTCTGCTACATTCTGTTAAAAGTCCCTGGATCCAGCCCATGTTCAGGGGAAGAGGAATTTGATTCCAACTTTGATGGGAGAAACAACCAAAAATTTATGGACATGGGAAGACACTCATATAGGAAAAAGTACTGTAAAGGTCCACCTACAGACTTTTTCAACATTGTTATTATGGAGAATAAGCCTAGTTTATAAGAAAATGCTTCAAAAACAGTGGATCTGCCACCATGTCCAAAGAAATCCAAGTTTTAAGTTTACAGATTATCTGTTGATGAGGATTTAACTCAATCATATCCCTCCTTCTTCTCTCCCAGTATTGTTATATCATCATTTTTGCTTAAGTCAATATTTAGTGTTTATGCTTTTCAAATGTTCAAGAGTGTCAGATATTTTATTCATTCTTATTTTCTCCCCAGAGACTTCCTTCCCAGATCTCTCTGTCCTGCCCCCATTGGGGTTGTTTCTCTCTGGGCTCCCTGCACAGCTGTCATCCTGGGAGTTTCCTAAGAAAGTGTGCATTAGAGGTACACTTTTTCCATCTTTGCAGGTACAAAAACATCTCTTTTTCTGCCTTCACCCTTGATTGATCATTTGGCTAGCTAGATTGAAAATTATTTCTCTCAGAATTCAAAGGCATTTCTCTATTACCTTCTATCTTCTTGCTCCAAAATCACTCTGAATTCTGTTTCTTTGTATATGATCTGTCTTTTCTCTCTGAAATATGTTCTGAAATTTCTAATATTCCGAAATTCTGAAATTTGACAATAAAATGCCTTGATATAGATCTTTTTAAATAATTATTGTGTTGGTTATTAGATGTGGACTCTTTCAGTCTTGAGAAATGTGCCCCTCAGTTTTGGAAAACAATCTTTGATTATTCCTTTGATAATTTCTTCCCTTCCCTTTTCTTTTTCTACTGTACAGATTTTATAATCTCCCTTCTTTTTTTTTTCTGAGCAATTTTATCTTCTAGACCTTCCATTTATGCTGTATGTCTAATTTCTTCATACTTTTTCTTAACCTCTGATTGTTCCTTGTTCCCAGTATCTTATACTAGTCTTTCATGGGTGCAATATCTTTTTTCATCTCCCCAAAGATACTAATGATAATGTTTTGATGTTTACTTTTCTTGTATTGTCCCGGTTTTCTCAGACATCCTTTTATTGTATTTCTACATGTGGGTCCTTCTCATCTTCGAGGATTTGAATAAGGTTCTGCCTGGAAGCCCTCTAGTACTGGGGTTGGAAAGTGGGGGGGGGGGGGGGAGTGGATCTTCCATCTGCTAGTGTTCTGGGAGCAGGGGTGAGCTAGACTTCAGTATCCGCCTCACAAGCACTCTGGTGAGAGCTTCCCTCACTTTGCTCAACGGTTACCATCCCTCCCCTGCCTGCCACCTTCCAAAATTTTGTTGAAATTACTCCTCTCCCATTCTCTTTGTTCTTGTGGCTTTATTCTTTATTTCTTTCCTTTACTCTGATTTTATTGGGACTTTAGGAGGGGAAGGAGATAAATGCAAGTGGTTGACCAGAAGTCCTCCATGTTATCAGTAAATGTTTTGATAATAATTTGAGTTTTTCCTGCCTTTAGTCTCCTTGCTTTTAAGTCAGTCTCAACACTGCTCCCTCACTAATTTTTCTAAAACATAAGTCTGCTAAGGTTATATCTTGCCAAACTTTTGATGACTTCCCATAAGAGAAGATTTAGCATTCCTAGCTTGAACTACAGTGCCCCTTACAAACTGACCCTCTCCAATTTCATCTTCTACTGGTCTCTCTCACAATGTAACCACCCTAGAATATTTATTTTTCCCTAAATTTATCATGTACTTCTTTGCCTCTGTGTCTTTTCTCTGCCCTGTGCCTAAGTGTTCTATCCAATCTCTCTGGTAGATTCCTCGTATTCTTCAGGGTCCAAACCAAGTGTTACTACCTCTATGAAACCTTTCAAGACCCCACACTTTACTGCAGGCAGAATTTATTAACTCCTCTGTATTCCCATAACACTAGGCTGCTACCTTTAACATAGCAGTTATACCTCAGAGCGGAGCAGTTAATTTACATGCCTGCCTCACCAGCCAAATTGTCACTTTCTTCAGGGTAAGGACTATGTTTTCTTCTCCTTGATATGCTAAGTATCAAGCTCAGTGCTTAGACTCTGTAGACATTCAGGAAATGTTTATCATGTATGTAATTATCATTGTGACGGTAGCCAGCTCAGTTGTCATCTTCCCCTTTCAGGCACACAAGCCATGCCCCCTCTCTTCTCCTTGGGGTACCATCAGTGCCGCTGGAACTATGAGGATGAGCAGGATGTAAAAGAGGTGGATGCAGGATTTGATGAACATGACATTCCTTATGATGTCATGTGGCTCGACATAGAGCATACCGAGGGCAAAAGGTACTTCACTTGGGACGAGAAAAGATTTCCAAACCCCAAAAGGATGCAAGAGCTGCTCAGAAGCAAAAATCGTAAGGTAAAATAAGCCGACCCTTCAAAACCTCTTAATTACAAAGCACTTGTTTAATTTTTAAAACTTGCCTTGGCACATTAGTGGAGGAGAGCCACCTGATAAAAAAGGGCCATGAAAATAATACCATCAAATATAATTGTAACTGTGATAATAGGAAAGCAGTGGTGGAAAGATGGTCCCACCATCCGTCCCTGCCTTAGCTGTCTAGGTCCCCACAGGATAACGGGGCCTCGCATTCAGTCCTGTTTGTTGTGGCCACACTGTAGGGATATGATGGATACCCCAAAAGCAAAATGTGGTACTGATGTCAACATCAATCTCGAGCTTGAGGACATCATGTGGACACTACAGGGTCTGAAAAGGTTAATTAGTCACATAGTGAGGCATTCTAGGGGAAGCAGGGCTGGCTCCCAGGCTGGTCTGAAGATGGCTTGAGAGATCTGGGAACGGAGACAGCTCAGCTTTTATGGTGGTTAGAGGGTCGGACTTGGGTGAGGATTCCTGTGCATTCCTGGGGCTTGTGTGGTTTGAACTTCCTGCTGGCACCCAAGGAGGAAGCATTAGGGCTTTCTTTGTCAGATGTGGCAGAAGGGTAAGGGGGGATGGAATGGCTTGAAAGCTCTTAACAGTCAATCAGAAATGGAGACAGATTCTTCATTTCCCATTCTCCTAATTTCCCAATTAATAGCTACCATTTGGCAAGTACTTACTATGGGCCAGAGAGTTTGATAGAACACATTATTCTTGCTAGTCATCACAAAATTAAAAGGTAGATCTTGTTAGCCCATTTTTCAGATGAAGAAACTGAGACTAAGAATAGTTTTGTATTGGGCGCCTGGGTGGCTCAGATGGTTAAGCGTCTGCCTTCGGCTCAGGTCATGATCCCAGGGTCCTGGGATCGAGTCCCACATCGGGCTCCCTGCTCCTTGGGAGCCTGCTTCTCCCTCTGCTTCTCTCTCTGTCTCTCATGAATAAATAAAATAAAATCTTAAAAAAAATAAAAAAAATAAAAAATAAATAAAAAAAAAGAATAGTTTTGTATTTTGCACAAAGGCATATAATAAGTAGTAGAGCAAGAATCTGAACTCTGATCTGCCTGACTCTAGAACCCATGTTCTTATAAGCAACTATTTATTGAAGCCATCAATCAGATGTTCAAAATGCTGTTCTAAAGATGAGGGAATGCAAAGATGAGCTCCTTGGGGTCTTACAGTGAGTGGGGGAAAGGCAGGTATACAACAACCACAATATTGGGCAATAATATAACAGCCAAAGAAAGGTCAGGGTCAGGAGTGGACTAGGAGAAAGAAGATTGCATCCAGCTGGACTCACGCTGGGCTTTGTGCATTTTAGATGAGCCCTGAAGGATGAGCTCTAACTAGCTGAGAAGTGGGGAGGGGGTGGAGACAGTGCAGCCAGAGGCTGAGGCAGCCAGTGGTGTTTGGAAAACAGCGCACAGGTTGGTTTGGCAAGAAAACAAGGCATGTGCAAGGTTTGAGTAGTAGGGAATCTGACCTTATCGTAGGCTGCTTTGTATACATTTGGAGACATTAAAAGTTTTTGAATAAGGGGTTAATATGCAGAATATATGAAGAACACCTACAACTCAACAACCAAAAGCAAACAACCCAATTAAAAATTGGGAAAAGGACTTGATAGACATTTCTTCAAAGAAGATATACAAATAGTCAACAAGCACATAAAAAGATGCTCAACATCACTAATCTTTGGGGAAATGCAAATCAAAATCACAATGAGATACCATTTCATACCATTAGGATGGCTACTATGAAAAACCAGAAAATAGCAAGTGAGGAGGTGGAGAAATTGGAACACCAACCATGGGAATGTAAAATGGTGCAGCCACTACAGAAAACAGTATGGCGGGTCCTTAAAAAATTAAAAATAAAATTACCATATGATCCAGGAATCCCACTTATGGGAATATACTCAAAGAAATTGAAAGCAGGTACTTGAGCAGATATGCTCATGCAGATAAGCCCATGTTCATATCCACACTATTCACAATAACTAAAAGGTAGAAGCAATCCAAGTGTCCCATCAGCAGATAATTGGGTAAATAAAATGTAATCTACACATATATACAATGGAGTATTATTCAGCCTTAAAAAGGAAGGAAATTCTGATACATGCTACAACATGGATGAAGCTTGAGGACATTATGCTAAGTGAAATAAGGTAGTCACAAAAAGGTGAATACTATATGATTTCACTAATCTGTAATACCTAGAGTAGTCAAAATCATAGAGACAGAAAGAACAATGGTGGTTGCCCGGGGCTGGGCAGAGGAGGGAATGAGGAGTTGCTTTTAATGGGTATAGAGTTTCAGTTTTACAAGATGGAAAGAGTTCTGGACATTGTACAACAGTGTGAATGTGCTTAACACTACTGAACTGTACACTTAAAATTGGTTTAGATGGTAAATTTTATATTATGTATATTTTACCACAATTAAGAGTTTTTTAAAGTTTTTGAGCAATGGTGAATTAAACTTTAGTATGTAGAATAAATTTGAATAGACCCGAGGCAGGATGATAAGGTTGTTATAACCAAATAAAGGGTTTTGTGGCTTTAGACTAGGAAATGATGGCATTAGAAAGGTAAAGAGACCTTAGAGACACAGAGCTGTGATTACAGCTCTTCTCAGACCTCCTTCCTAAATATACCTGTACCATTAATTGGGTTGGGAAGGTTTGTTTTGTTTTTTCTTTAGTGTTTGCTTTTGTCAGTATTAGCCTCTAGATGTCTCGGAGCAAGGATGACTTAATCCTTTATGTATAGCACCCAGCACGTCAGACAGAAGCTTAATAACTGCTATTTTGAGAACATGTATTGGTTGGGCAGCAATAATTATGAAAGAGCACTGGCCTGGTTTTGATACCAGTTCAATTTCCATAAGCATGAAAAGTGTTAGGGTTTTACTGACATCTTAAATATTTCAATACTAGTAGTTATTTCTGAGTAAAATTTGAACCTCCAAACTATGATGAAAGCATAAAAACGAACGTATAACTCCTGTGAAACTGATGAGCTCTTCAAACCTCTATGTCCGGACAGCTTGTGGTCATCAGTGACCCCCACATCAAGATCGATCCTAACTACTCAGTGTATGTTAAGGCCAAAGAACAGGGCTTCTTTGTGAGGAATCGTGAAGGAGGAGACTTTGAAGGAGTATGCTGGCCTGGTAAGATAGCACTTTATACACTTATTAATTCACTTGTTTAGTCCCAGTTAATGAAGGTTGCATGGCCATCACCCTCATTTCTGCAAAGATGTCCCTTGCTATAGTGTAAGCACCTTTAAGAAAGAGATGGTATTACCTTCTTTTGTATCTTTCATAACACCTGGTACAGAGTGCTTTGTATACATTTATCAGTCAATGAATGAATAAAAAATGAGCAAGCACTCCATTTCTCTAGGCAAATAAAAATAAAAAGCCAAGAAAAAGTGTTCACAGTCTCTCCCTGTGAATCTTCTATGCCTTGTTAGCTCATAGTTTTGATTTCCCAGACTTTTCATGAGTGACCTCAGCTGCCTCCAGCAACTCTGGATTCTTCATTTCAGAAATTATTAGTTTAAAGCCATGGTAGAAACCCGAGGACAAAGGGGAATCACCACTCTATCATATCCTGGCACTCTGTCACAAATCCACATACTGAAGAGACACCCTACACATTCCTTTTCCCCCTTACACCACTCATGAACATTTCTCTGTTCTCTTTAAGGACAGAAGGGTCATTCCAGGATATTTGCCATGCTTACTTGGGCTATCTTGGGCCATCAGTGAGGGACAGGCTCCATCTGAATGCTTGTTCATTGGCCTTCCCCTGGGCCTCTCAGGTTGGAAGGTCTACTGATTATCACTGGAGTCCAGCATTGCCTTCCTTCATGTCTTGCGTGACCGTGCCTCCACCTCAGCTACCTTATGTCTAAGGTGCCCAGTGATCAGCCAGCTTTTACATCTTTACCGCACATCCTACCATGAATACCACTGTTTCTCACAGTCTACTCTTCTGCCTCTACAGGTCTCTCCTCTTACCTGGATTTCACCAATCCCAAGGTCAGAGAATGGTATTCAGGTCTTTTCACTTTCTCTGCTTATCAGGTTTGTTTTTATTCTTTTGCTCTTTCCTAGTTACTTGGAAGGATGAAAGAAGGAAAAACGTGATAGAATAGAACTACTCCTCTGCTTCATTGAGTAGCTCTTGATAAATACTACTTGGCTGAAAATGCAAGGATAGCAACCACATTACAGACTTTAATGGTGCCATATATATTATCAAAGGCACAAAAGCTGTGATTTCTACCTCAATCATAATAGACTCTGTGACATATCAAAGTACTTAATAATAGAGATTTATATTCTCAAATTACTCCATAAACTTTACATAAAATAATATTCTATAGCTTAAAGATGATGATAGTGACATATATGAGAATATCTTGCAAAGTATAATGTGACATTAAAAATAAGGTATAGGGGTGCCTGGGTAGCTCAGTCAGTTAAGTGTCTGCCTTCGGCTGGGGTCATAATCTCAGAGTCCTGAGATCGAGCCCCACATCGGGCTCCCTGCTCAGTGGAGAGCCTGATTCTCCCTCTCCCTCTCCCTCTGCCTCTGCCCCTCCACCTGCTTTTGCTCTCTCTCTCTAATAAAAAAATAAAATCTTAAAAAAAAATAAAAGATGTAATAAAACTTGAAATTTAAAAAAGTAAGTGAAATAATAAATAATCCTTAAAATATTATAAGAATCCCAGAGAGAACCAGAAAGGCCACTTGTAGAGAACTGTTTTCAACCAATTAGGAGGATGATAATGATGCCTCATATAAATTGAATCCTTTGCTGTGTGCCAAGCACTGTGCTAAGCAGTTTCTGGGCATTTTACCATTTCATCTTCACAAAAACCTCTGAAGTTGGAACTATAATTAATTCTAATCCCACAGATGAGGAAACTGATGTATGGACAAGTTTAAAACCCTGCTCAGTTCACCCATGTTACTAAGTGCTGGACCTAAGATTTGATCTCAGTCTGTTTGTCTCTCACGCCCAAGTCTTAACCACTAAACTCTAGTTTCTGAGCATCATATATTAGGACACAGAAAACAACTTAGAGGAGGGATAAATACCATTCGGGTGAAATCTGGCCATGTTCATTCATTTCCCTACCGTCTATGGCTGTTTTCACACTGTATCAGAGTTGAGTTACTGAAAAAGAGGCCTTATGGTCAGCAGTTGGAAATATTATCCAGCCCTTTCTAGAAAACATTTGCCAACCCCTGACTTGGAGAGTGCTACAGGAGGACAGTCAAGGTAGTTAAATATTTGGAAACCATATAGCCTTGTTCATAAAGTATACATGTTTAGGAATAGTTGCAGGTAGAGCCAAAAGAATATATTTAAGTCTCCCCTAGGCATCTGAACGACTGGCATGTGGGTGAGGCAGCAGATGTATTCTGTGGTATCCCAAAAGACAAGCCAGACCCACTGAGAGGATGTTACAAGGGGCAGGACTTTTAGAAAGTAATGGAATGAGCTTCCTGTGGGACTCCCTGTCATTGTAGCTACTGAGTCAAATGCTGAGAGACCAGGGATTCTATAAAAGGGATTTCAATACAGTGTTAACTAGATGACTCAGCAGCCCCTTCCCACTCTCAATTGAACAATTCCTGTGTAGAATACAAAATCTAGACCATGCTAACAAACAGGTATACTGGCTGCCAAGTCTTTCAAAGTAGGGACGGCTGGGTGGCTCAGTCCATTAAGCATCTGCCTTCAGCTCAGGTCATGATCTCAGGGTCCTGGGATCCAGCCCCGCATTGGGCTCCTTGCTCAGCAGGGAGCCTGCTTCTCCCTCTCCCTGCTGCTCCCCCTGCGTGTGCACTCTCTCTCTCTCTCTGACAAGTAAAAATAAAAATCTTTAATAAAAAAGTCTTCAGAGTATTAGAGGGAAGGCAGAATCTTATTGTGGAAAGCTTTAATTGCCCTTAGTTAAGAGTTGTAGCAGATGATGGTTGTTATAGAATCTAACTGTGAACATTCACAACCTTTCCTGTATGGCGGTTCTCCAGAGTAGGTCTTGGAGTGGACTTGCTGGGCAGTGTATATTTCACGGACAATACCACACAGCATTCTTTCATTCATCGACAAATACTTATTGGGAACCTTCTGTAGTTCAGCTACTGTTTTAGGTGTTTGGGATTTATCAGTGAATAAAATGGACAAAATTCCCTGCCCTGTGGACCTTTTATTATAGCATTGGAACAGAAGACAGAACATAGATAATAAACATAGTAATAATACATTAAATGGATTATGAAAGAAGAATAGGATGGCTATCATATTAACATCATCACTATAGGAGTATTATCACGACCAAAGAAGAAATTTACTTCCTAGGGATCTACTGACATCCTCTACATATGGAACGACATGAATGAGCCCTCTGTCTTTAGAGGGCCAGAGCTAACCATGCAGAAGAATGCCATTCATCATGGCAATTGGGAGCACAGGGAACTGCACAACATCTATGGTTTTTATCAGGTAAGACATCCATAAAGAAGCCACTTGGACTCATGTGCCCTGCCTTTTGGGTTGAAAGTCATTTGTAATAGCCATACTATATTGTTCATTTCTCTCTGTGTGACTTTTCTAACAACTGCAATGGATCTTACAGGTTGTAGCCAACATAGGACTTACTATTTCTTTGCACCTTTTCTTTCTCTAATGAACTTGAATTACAGATATTATGAGATTAATGGTAACATAGAAACATCTTCCTTGACAGGAGTCATTAATAAATGGCATTGAATACCTCAAAACTTTTTTTGGAGTAGGCAATGTATAAATACATAAACAAAAGCAATTAAAACAAATTTTTTGAAATTTCACAAACAGGGGCACCTGGGTGGCTCAGTTGGTTAAGTGTCTGCCTTTGCCTCAGGTCATGATCCCAGGGTCCTGGGATTGAGCCCTGTGTCAGGCTCCCTGCTCAGCAGGAAGTCTGCTTCTCTCTCTCCTCCTGCCCTTCCCCCAGCTCGTGCTCTCTCACTCTCAAAATCTTTGTAAAAAATGAAATTTCACGGGACGCCTGGGTGGCTCAGTTGGTTAAGCGACTGCCTTCATTAACTACTTAGCCTTCTCGAAAAATGAAGGGGGGCAAATCAGAGGGGGAGATGAACCATGAGAGACGATGGACTCTGAGAAACAAACTGAGGGTTTTAGAGGGGAAGGGAGTGGGGGGATGGGTTAGCCCAGTAAGAGGTATTAAGGAGGGCACGTATTGAATGGAGCACTGGGTGTTATACACAAACAATGAATCATGGAACACTACATCAAAAACTAATGATGTAATGAATGGTGACTAACATAATAAAATAAACTACTTAGCCTTCTCATTAGAAGATGGTAGAATTGTCTTCCATTTGCCAGTCACATCCAAAACATTTGTCAGTCATTTGCCCTAATTGATATCCATGGTTCTTTGTTATTTTCATCCTGTAACTGTGTTCCTAAGGCCCTCCCACCAACTGGTATATTTTCCAGTGGGAGTTGCTGCCTACATAAACACATACTATCTGAACTGTGCTTTACTTCCTTGAAAGCCTCTTGCTATAACTGCAAACTACTTTAGAGAATTTTCTTATGTAGGCCAGAGCCAGTCACTTAACCTCTCTGAATCTCAATTTTTTTCATCAGTGAAAACGGTCAATCTCAGAGGTTGTTCGATAGATTTTAAGAGAAAATCTTATAAAATGCTTAGCAATAGTAAGCATTGAATATGCTAGCTTATTTACTATCTTCATTTCTCTTTTAATCAAAGAAAATTTTCCACTCTGGATAGGGGAATTTAGTTTCATTACATCATGAAAATTATTTGGTGGATTTTCATATTTTCCATTTTATATTCCCACCTACTGTTGACTTTTTGCATGTTCAGTAGCTTATTAGGGATGTCTGCACAATGTCCTAATCTAATCATCCCTTTGAAATTTTTCTCCTTTATCTTTGTAGCAAATGGCTACCGCAGAAGGACTGATACAACGATCTAAGGGAAAGGAGAGACCCTTTGTTCTTACACGTTCTTTCTTTGCTGGATCACAAAAGTATGGTAAGGAATAGCTCATATGATCAGACTTAAAAACGTAAGTTAGCAACCTGCCTTTTTTTTTTTTTAACCATTTATGGCATATGTTGCTACTGTTTTGAGGCCTTCCTTTTCAGTGGCAATTGGGAAGGCCTTCGATTGTAGCAAGTGATGTGCCCTGAAGTATGCCTTTTGTCCTGTGAGACAGAGTACATCAATTTTAATAAAGTTTAGTTACTTGTTTCCCATTGAAGAAATGGACACTTAGTTGCTGGGAGAATATCTCAGTTTGTTTGCTGGGATGGTCATCTCTGATTCTGTCTGTTTGATTTATCTAAACCAGGGGAAAATGTCTTCTTAGACATTCCTTCAACCACCTGTTTCACTTAGCAATATGGCTTAAAATAGGCCTGGCTGTTGCTTGTGGTCAGGGTCATCTATAACTGGATTCAGTTTACTAGCTAACGCAGATCTAATTCAACTTAACCATCTTCCAGCAGGAAGGCTCTTTTAAGTGCTCTGGCCTTGCATAAATAACTGGGAGCTTAGGTCCTAGTTTGAAGAATCCAGTCTTTCCTGTATCATAGACATTATTAGGCTTCTTCTTCCAGCCCTGAAAACCAGCCCCTGTGGCACCCTGGAAAAGGCCAAAATATTGTTATCTCAGGCAAAGATTCATGTGCAGAGATGCTCACCACAGCATTACTTCCTTAAACAAAAAAAGAAATAAAATCCAAATAAAGGAATATTTATAAAAACATGATGATATATCCATATGACAGACTATTATAAGACTATTTAAAATAGTAGCCTTAATTGCATGAGCAAATGTTTGTGACATCATGATAAATGGGGAAAAAAAGCAGAATGCTTAAATGTTTTTGTAGTATATTATCATGATTTTTTTTTTTTTTTAAATATAGATGGCAATCGAAATCAGTAAGTTTAGTACCTGGGTGATTATGAATGATTTTTAAATGTTTTTCTTTTTACCTATCTCTATTCTCCATATTCTACAAGGGTCATTTTTAATCACTAAAAAAAGTCAAGTGTTTTTAATGAAAACACTTTTAAGTAGTTTAAAAATGATGATAAAAGATGTGCATACTAAGTAATCTCTGATCCCTTAAATATCGGCCTACTGCCTAACCTTCAGTGCTCTGTGTGGAACTATTGGCCTGCCACAAAGTGTACCAAGTGACTTATTGCAGAGAACACTTCTGTGTCAAGTCTTACACTTAGACCAGTAGCCAAAGAGCGCTTCTGACTGAACAACCATATGA
Source organism: Mirounga angustirostris (assembly GCF_029215605.1). NCBI lineage: Eukaryota > Metazoa > Chordata > Mammalia > Carnivora > Phocidae > Mirounga > Mirounga angustirostris. The sequence goes on along the minus strand of NW_026991717.1, from coordinate 61,149,819 downwards.
GACATGAAAAGATGTGCATGCTTTTACAAGAACTTTCTTTCTTGATGAGAATGCCGCCATGTTGATTTCAAAACCATTTTATCTCATTTGAAGTCAAGGCAAAATTATTAGAGTACCTTTTAAAAACAAAACAAAACAAAACAAAACAAAAAAACAGTCCCTTGAAAAGATTTTTCTTTGCGGGCCATACAACAGCCAAAAATTTCTATGGAAGATTAATACAAAAATAGCTACCAAAGCTATTTTGGTAGAAGATAGACAAAAATGCTTCCAGACTAATCTAGATTTAGTAAGATTTTTTTCTTTTGTGGATCTCTTTAGTGGTATATAATCTATCTTCACAAATTCTTATCTACTATACAGTGATCAAGAGCAGTGGCTTTAGAATCAGACTGCCTGAGCTCAGTCCTGCCTCTACCACATAATAACTGTTACTCAGGGTATACTATAATAATCACTGTTTGCCATATTTCTGTCATCTGTAAAATGAAGTTAAATAGTGTTTACCTGGTAGGGTTGTGATGATTAAGTGGGCTACTACAAGCAAAGTAGAATCACCTGGCTCAGTAAGGACTTGAAAAATGTTAACTATTGTTCTTGCTACTATTATTATGTCTCCTTTATGTAGTCTGTACCACTCCTCTTAAATTATAGAGGGTTTTTTTTTTTTTTTGAGGGAGTGGAGGAATAGGCATATAAATCAATGGAACAGAATTAAGAATCCAGAAAGAGTCCAACACACATACGATCAATTAATTAGGAAGAGAGTTACCAAGGCAATTCAGTGCAGAAAGGAGTTTTTCAATAAATGGTGTCAGAACCCTGAGTATGGAATGGGGGGAGGGGGAGAGGAAAGAACCTTACCTCTCACTACACAAAAAGTAATTCAAAATGGAATATAGACCTAAACTATAAAAGCTAAAATCAAAAACTTCTAAAAGGAAACATAAATCTTTGTGACTTTGAGATAGACAAGATTTCTTGGAGAGAACACAAAAAGCATGAACCATAAAAGGAAAAAAAGTGCTAACTTGGACTTCATCAAAATTAAAAACCTCTACCCTTTCAAAGATAATAAGAAAATGAAAGTCAAGCTTCAGGTTGAGAGAAAATATCTTCAATATACATATATATGTCAAAGGACTTGTACCCAAGATATATAAAGAACTTTTACAGTTGAATAATAAAGACATCTACTTTTAAAATTAAGCAAAAGATTTGAATAGACACTTTACAAAAGAAGACATGAGTGATCAATAAATACATGAAATGATGCTCAACATCATTAGTCCGTAGGGAAATACAAATTAAAACCACAGAGAGACACTACTACACATCCATTACAGTAGCTAGAATTAAAAAGACTGACACTACCAAGTATTGCCAAGAATGTAGAGTGACTGAAATTGTCATACGTACTGATACTGTAAAAGCAGTATAGCCACTATGCCAAACAGTTTGGAGTTTTCTTTAAAAAAAAAAATTTATTTGAGAGAGAGCACAAGTGGGGGGTGGGGAGGGGGGCCTGTGGGCAGAGGGGGAGAGAGAATCTTAAGCAGACTCCACATTGAGCTCGGAGCCCGACGTGGGGTTTGATCTCATGACCCTGAGATCACCATCTGAGCCGAAACCAAGTTGGTTGCTTATCTGACTGCACCACCCAGGCGCCCCCAGTTTGGAATTTTTTTAAGTGTTCAACATACACTGAACACAGACCCAGCAGTTCCGCTCCCAGGTAGTTACCCAAGAGAAATGAAAAACATATGTCATGCAAAGATTTGTACAGAAATGTTTATAGCATCTGCCTTCATAATAGCCAAAACTTGGAAAGAATTCAGATGTCCCTCAGTAGGTGAGTGGATAAACAACTTGTGATCGATCCATACTATGGAATACTATTCATCAAATAAAAAGGAATAAGCTACAACATCATGCTGAGTGAAAAAAGCTAGAACACAAAATAGTATGTTTTATGTTATGTTTATATGAAATTCTAGAAAAGACTTTAAGGAATCAGATCAATGGTTGGGTAAAGTGGAGGGTTATTCACTACAAAGAAGCCGCTTCATGCAGAATCCTATGAATGTTCTGAATCTAAATTGATTTTTTAAACTAAATATTCATATGAAGAGGATTCATTTAAAAAGAATTTTAGTCTGAGCAACATCAGCAAAGCATAAAGCCATTATTTCTGGGGGAAAAAAAGCCCATGTGATCTTTTACAGTTATGGAAATGGTTCTATACCCTGCTTGTGGTGACAGTTACAGGTTTCAAAACTCATCAAACTCTTCACTTAAAATAGGTACATTTATTATATGTAAATTATATTTCAGTAAAGTTGATTTTTTTAATGTTTCTCCTAAAATCAGGCTTGAGTTATACTTCAAAAATAAGTGCCATTTCAGAACATTTTCACAAAAGGTTTTGTGGATTTTAAGAACTTTCTCACATTAGAAGATTAATATATTTTTTTAATTGCTGAAACCAGAATTCGTATATTTTTTAAAAATATTTTATTTATTTATTTATCTGAGAGAGAGAGAGAGAGCCCATGAGAGGGGGGAGGGTCAGAGGGAGAAGCAGACTCCCTGCTGAGCGGGGAGCCCGATGAGGAACTCAATCCAGGGACTCCAGGATCATGACCTGAGCTGAAGGCAGTCGCTTAACCAACTGAGCCACCCAGGCGCCCCAGAATTCGTATATTTTAAGGTCAGAAAGAAATGCTTTCCTTTGCATTAACTTGTCTGTTCCAAATAAAGAATCTATGAAATCAAGTGCATGGGCTGATTTGTGATTTTTTTTTTTTTTTAATAACTTGTTACCGGTGATCCAAGGTGCTGTGTGGACGGGCGACAACACAGCAGAATGGAGCTACCTGAAAATTTCTATCCCTATGTTACTCACCCTCAGCATTACTGGGATCTCTTTTTGCGGAGGTAAGATGATATCCGCAGGCTTGAAGTGAGAGAAAATAAAAAGCGAGGGTGTTTTTCCGTCAAGCCTGGTCATAAATGCCTTCTCATTTGCGGTTTCAGGCAGGGATAACTGCGGGAACAAGAAAATGAGGAAAGTGAAAGGACGCTTCCAAGCAGTTTGTGTGTCTGAAATGCGGACTTGAAATAAAGTCATCAGAGAGCCCGAGTGCTTCTTTCCCTCTTTCTCTGATTCCTCCTTAGATGCACTTGAGAACTGAGTTTCTCTTCCTGAAACATACCTTTTCTTCTTCAAAGTGAGAAAAATGAAGAGTACAAAGAATTTAGCAAATCAGAAATCAGCCTTACAGATAAGCTTTTTACTCAGGAGGTTTAAAATTCTATGACATATTTTAACTTAAAAAAAAGATACGCTCTTGGGAAAGATAAATTTAGTTAAAATATGATTTCCTGATGGGCTGCCTTCCCTAAATCCTAGTAATTCTCTGCAGATGAGAAATCCCAATATGGAGGCTGCTCAGCATGACTAGTTCCAGCTGTTCCTTGTTTTCGGTAGGAATAGAAGCAAGTTAATGTCAAAAAAACCCAGCAAGTTAATGTCACTTTTTGATAGATGTGTTTCTTATGGCATTGGTCCACGTACAAGGAATATGTATCCTGCTTACGGACTAAGCATGAAATTACATCTAAAGCTCTAATTCTGATTGTTTTTCTTTAGTTCTACAATTTTTATCTTGCTTGAGCTGCTGCTTTCGAAAAGAAATAAAGGGGCGCCTGGGTGGCTCAGTCCGTTAAGCATCTGCCTTCGGCTCGGGTCACAGTCCTGGGATCCTGGGATGGAGTCCCACCTCCAGCTCTCTGCTCAGCAGGGAGCCTGCTTCTCCCTCTCCCTCTGCCTACCGCTCCCCCTACTTGTGCTCTGTCAAGTAAATAAAATCTTAAAAAAAAAAAAGAAAAAATCAATTGTCAACCCCCACCACATGGCTAAACACAGACTTAATGAATCAGGTCAACATTTTGCAATTTCTGGGTTTGGGAACATACAGAAATGTTGATCTTGTAGTAAAACCTTTTTTTTTTTAAAGACTATTTATTTGACAGACACAGCGAGAGAGGGAACACAAGCAGGGGGAGTGGGAGAGGGAGAAGCAGGCTTCCCGCCCAGCGGGGAGCCCGATGTGGGGCTCGATCCCAGGACACCGGGACCATGGCCTGAGCCGAAGGCAGACGCTTAACAGACTGAGCCACCCAGGCGCCCCAAAACCTTGGACCTTGTGATAAGAAAAAGAGGACTCAAAGAGAATGCTGTCAGATCCCCAAACAGGCTGAGTTTTGAAATACGTGCTCCCTAATTTCCGGCCGCAGTGTTGTCCTGGCACTTTGAGCGCACACACAGCCCGCCTGTCCTGGCCGTCTTCAAGCCCTTATCCTACGTGGGTGCAACATGCGTTAGAAGCCCGGTTTCCTCACTCGGCCTCTGTCTGTCTGATCAGCTGATGTAGGCGGCTTCGTGGGGAATCCAGAGGCGGAGCTGCTAGTGCGATGGTACCAGGCTGGGGCCCACCAGCCCTTCTTCCGGGGCCACGCTGCCATGAGCACCAAGCGGCGGGAACCCTGGCTCTTTGGGGAGGAACACACCCGGCTCATCCGAGAAGCCATCCGGCAGCGGTACACCCTCCTGCCCTACTGGTATTCTCTGTTCTACCGCGCGCATGTGGCTGCTCAGCCCGTCATGAGGTAAACAGGCTTCCCCGGTTGCGGGCCCCAGCAGCCAATCTACAGCAGAAAACCCCGGCCATTGGGGAAGGGAGTAATTACACAGTGATTTCAAGAGAAAAGCCATGTGTTTTTAGTCAAATGTCCTTCAGATTACTGAGCACCAGCTGTGAGCAGGGTCAAGGAGTTGAGGTCACAGAAAAACCGGACCCCCTGCTATTTTGTGATTCAAGTGTTAATACTTGATAGGAGACAGATTTTTTAAAGAAAAAGAAAGTTACTGTAACTGAATTCGCTACTTAATCCACAAGAATCCTCTCATGAACAATTTATTCCGCCAGTCTTAGGCTGTATCTTACCTTAGAGCTAAACCATTCCAAGTTTGAGGCGAACATTTTTCCCATAGTATAAATTATATTCTGATTCTATTTTAGAGGCAGGATGTGGAAAACCAACTTTCTAGGTCAGAGAATGATACAAAGACACATAATACACCGAGGCTTCCAGATCAGCTGATCCTAAACCTGGCTCAGATAAGAATCACCTGGGGAGCTTTTTAAAACTCTAGATTCCAAGGCCACACCCCCAGACCTACTAGGAATCTCCTTGGGTAGGTGTCAGGATCTAGATTTGTTATAAATTTCCCTGGTGATTCTAGACATCAGCCAGATTGAGACTGCTGCTTTGTTACTATTCAGTGGGAAAGTGATATATTTTTACAGAGGCTAGTGAATAAACTAAAAATAAGTTTCTCTTACTTAAAAATATCCTTTACTCATGAGGTTGAAAAAAAATCAGAACCATTAAGTTGATATCCAGCTGCACAGATAATGAAGATTTTATTATCTTCATAAACCCAAATGCCTCCTAGATAGTTGTGTAAAACAATAATAAAAAAAGCAAAAACCACACAACAGTTTCTCAACCCTCCAAAAATGTTGCCTGCTTGAAAACAAGTAAAAACAATTCTTTTCATTTAAATAGATAATGATTAAGGATGCATGCATGAAAGGCAGTGACAGCATGAAAACATGGCACAGATTTTATATCATTATAAAATAATGGTTTTACAAACATTTAATTTGTTCCATACTGAATGTGTTAGGCATTTGGACTTGTGCAGAGCTCTGATTCTGCCTTCAGAGTAGTATTTAGTACTCAACAATCAGAAGGAAAAATTGTAGGTACCAGAATTCTCAATCTGTCATTGGAACATTTCATCAAGTAGATAGCTCTTTAACATTAGAAAAAGATACTAATCCTACCAATTGCTTATAAAATCTTAAATCATGAAAAGAATCTTGGCTCTTTGGCTTTTCCAGTTTCCTTTGAATAGTTATAAAATTGAAAATGAAAGTGATTTAATAGTAATAAAACATCTAATGATGTTGAAATAAGAATTTTTTTCTTTTCCCAGACCTCTGTGGATAGAGTTCCCAGAGGAACTAGACACTTTTGGTGTGGAAGATGAATACATGCTGGGTGAGCATTTCTTGATTAATTATCATTATGATAAATACTGTAATTATGTTTTTGTTATATTTCCTAATGTAAGAGCACTAAAAATCAATCCCTAATCTCAGGAAAACCAAAAAAAAAAAATTCTGTCATTAAGATTTTTAGTGTATTAGTGGACTGATAACTCTCTTCTGTGGTCAGGTAGCACTTCTCATATTGTTAACTTCACAAACCCATTCTATTTGTGGATGCAATTTGAGATTCTTGTTCTGGATTCACTCCTGGACCTAATGATACCCCTGTAGGGAATGGAAGTAGAAAACAGTAGACCAGATGGTTACAGTAAAGATTGAGAGAGCTTACTTCATGGGCAAAACAGAGTTATTGGTGGTGGTGATGGTGGTGGCCTCTTCTTTAACAAGGGTTGACCACCAAATCCAGGATATGGAGGTTTATCATCTTGGGAATAGGACTCAAGAAACCAAGCTCAACAGAGAGTTGCCCAAAAGGTGCATCCTATTTCTAAAAAGCAGAAATCCTAAAATGTAAAAAGCCTAGTGCTACCTCTCCACTCATTCTTAGGTCTCAGTTTAAATAGCTACTCCCTTGGAGAACATTTCCCTGACCAGAATTGCTTCTAATAGCTAATTACACCCAACTATAGTCAAAGTCAGTCCCTCTTATTACATAACTTTCATTCCATTTTGTGCTTTTGCCTCTAATTAAATTATAATATCTGTCTATACTGACTGCAAACTCCATGAGGACAGGGACACTGTCTTATTTGCCACTGTATCTCCAGAGCCTAGCATAATACCTGGCACTCAGCCGGAACTCAGTAAATATTTGTACAATTTTAAAGAGTAAATTCTTAAATGGATGAAATTTACATACATGCGGAGCCACAGTCAAAACAAAATTAATAATCCAGATGGCCTTTAAGAGAATTACAGCCTTCCTAATGATAACTGCCCGTGGATATACTCCTATCCATGCTGATCACGCTTCTGGATAACAGTTGTAGGCTCACTGTTCTCAAAATCACTAACAGCAGGCAATGACGCACCTGGAGAAACGCGACGGCTCTTTCAGACTCCCGGCACTAGCGGCGATGTGCAAATGAGACTGATAGACCGTGTCAGGGTCCCTCCCTATTATCCCAATATGCCGTAAGTGGACGAATGATAAGTAAGAATACAGTCACTGGTTTGAGCACCAGACCTCTTTCTAATAATGCGTCTCTCTGATGAATCATTGGTTCAACTAACCAAGGTCTCTACTTTCACCAAGTTCATGGTTGAGTGGTCTCCAAAACCACAGAAGCACTGAAAGGAGAAGGATGTTTTCAGACCTCTTGGAATGATAATTCAACTTTATTTCTTCTCTGTTTTTCAGGAAGTGCTTTATTGGTTCATCCAGTCACAGAACCAAAAGCCAGCACAGTTGATGTGTTTCTGCCAGGATCAAATGAGGTAAGAATATATGACAAACAGCCATGTATCTTGCCTGTCTCCTATCTCCTCCCTTCATTCTGATGAATTAGCCCCTGTTAGGAAATAGATTTCTGCATCATGCAGTTGTGAAGACAGCCCAAATGCCTGTAACAGCTGAAGATTCTTGTAGGTCACAACCTCAATGGAAGAGTGGGGAGAAATTGATGAATAGGGAGAACACCAAGGAAGGTCAGCATGGTTCTTTACCTTCACACTTGGACTTGTGTAAGTGACTCCTTGTAAACACAGGAAGAAATTTTTAGTCTGCTAAGAGGTATCAGTTCGCTGGGGGGAAGCATAAGTAAAAAAGACTTTGCTCTTTGTTTCTGGCTCTATCTAAATTCTAAGTTTTTGGTACCAAAACCCGGTCTCCAGACACTCACCAAAGTGGGTAAAAAGTAACAGTGGTGACTTTCCTTTATGCTCCTCTGGCCTCCCAGCTCTTTTGTTGGTTATTGTCATTGATTATTATCACAGTATAAAATATCATCCTGCACTGCTGGAACCCAGGGCATTGAACCCAGGCAGGGCCCAGGGAAGAGGTAGGATTAGCCCCTGGGCTGCAGAGCAGAGGGCCATGGAGAAGAACAGCAACAGCCTCCAGGGACAGACCAAGGATATATGCAGAGGGGCCAGGAGAAGAGGCAGGGCAGAAACTTGGGGCACCAGACCAGGAAAAGAGGGTATGGAATGGGGAGCAAGGAGGAGACAGATCCTGGAGAGAGTCCTTGAGCACTGGAGCATCATCAGAGGCTTCTGCAGGCAGGGGGAGGAGGCATGAAGGTTACCAAACTGATGTGAGACCTCCATGTCAAGATATTCCTGGACTGACTCTGGAAAACAGTATGGAGGCTCCTCAAAAAGTTAAAAATAGAACTACCCTGTGACCCACCTACTGCACTGTTAGGTATTTATCCAAAGGATACAAACATAGTGATTTGAAGGGGCACATGCACCCCAATGTTTATAGTAGCAATGTCCGTGATAGCCACACTATGGAAAGAGCCCAGGTGTCCATTGACAGATGAATGGCTAAAGAAGACATGGTATATATATACAATGGAATATTACTCAGCCATCAAAAAATTGAAATCTTGACATTTTCAATGACGTGGATGGAACTATAGTGTATTATGCTAAGCGAAATAAGTCAATCAGAGAAAGACAAATAGCAAATGATTTCACTCGTATGTGGAATTTAAGAAATAAAACAGAAGGGCGCCTGGGTGGCTCAGTTGGTTAAGTGACTGCCTTCAGCTCAGGTCATGATCCTGGAGTCCCGGGATCGAGTCCCGCATTGGGCTCCCTGCTCGGCAGGGAGTCTGCTTCTCCCTCTGACCCTCCCCCCTCTCATGTGCTCTCTCTCATTCTCTCTCTCTCAAATAAATAAATAAATAAAATCTTTAAAAAAAAAAAAAAAGAAAGAAAACAGAAGAACATACGGGATGGGGCAAAAAGGGAGAGGGAAGCTAACCATGGGAGACTTAACTACAGAGAACAAACTGAGGGGTCATGGAGGGACATGGGTGGGGGATGGGCTAGATGGAGGATGGGCTTTAAGGAGGGCACTTGCTGTGATGAGCACTGGCTGTTGTATGTAAGTGGTAAATGACTAAATTCTACCGCTGAAACCAATATTACACTATACGTTAACTAAAGTTCAAATTTAAAAATATGTATCTCTCTATTCCTGGACTGTCTAGGCAGGTGGTGAGGCCACTGAGCCCGCCACGCTCGCTGCTTGGGACTGTCCAGTGCCTGCGTGGCAATACCGTGAAACACCGCTGCCAGTGGTCTCTGTCCACCCAGCTTTGTGTGTTTGCTTGGGCTAGTTTCCTGAGGCCACTGTCACAACTTACCACAACCCTGGTGGCTTAAAACAACACAGAAGAGGCTTGAAGCCCCAAACCAGGGTGTCGGCAGGCTTGGCTCCTTCTAGCAGTCCTGAGGGAGCGTCTCTTCCATGGCTCTGTCCTGGCTTCTGGCGGCCGCCCGCCGTCCTTGTGGTTCCTGGCTCTGCAGCCACGTCACGTCACTCCAATCTACGCCTCCGTCTTCACGCGCCTTCTCTGTGCGTCTGTGTCTCCTCTTCTGTTGCTCTTATGGGTGATGTGATGACATTTAGGACCCACCCGGATAATCCCAGATAATCTTCTAATCTCAAGATCCTTAATTTAATCAAATTTGTTACCATAGAAAGTGATATTCACTCCTTCCCAGTATTAGGAAGTGCATATAACTTTCTGAGGGGCCACTTCAGCCCACTACGCTTGTCTTTATTGATAAGACAGTACCCAGGCTTTTCTCCAGAATGTTCATCAATTATGTTCTTTCCTCTTGGTTTCTCCAGTAATTTGTAGTTCTGAAGATGAGGGCTCTTTATAAAGGTTCCCCCACCAAGTAAAAACCTGAGAAAAAGGTTAAATACAACAACAGATAAATAAATTGTCCTGCCAAGCACTTCACTGAGAGTTTCTCAAGTCGATTTTAACAAAGCAGTAGGCTCCCATTAAGAGGAACTAGCTCCCCTTCTGACGTAGCCACAGATTAATTTTTTAATTAATTTTTAATTAATAAAAACATTTTATTAATGACCTATCATCATTGCAAGCACACTGCAATGACTGTGTAACATATTCCTTCAACGCTATTTCCCTGAGTGTTCTGTGATTGTTTCTCTCACTACATCTTCAAAACCCTAGGTAGATGAGCCAAGCCATTTCTTGCCAGATTTTTACCTCACCAGTTAGCTAGTCCCACATCACACTGTGCAAGGGGGCTACCTACAGTTCCTCGTTGTCACTCTTCCCCATATTTCTAGATGGCCCATTCCCTCTATTTGAAGTCTTTGCTCGAATAGCTTTTTCTCAGTGAGGCCTTCTCTGACCACCTAGTAAGATTACAGACCACTCCCACTGCCCCGGTACTGTCCAGCCCCCCTCATCCTTCATTTTTCCCACAGAACCCGACACCTTTAACATTCTAGATATTTTACTGATATGTTTTGTTGATGATCTTTCTCTCCCATTAGAATGTTAGCTTCTTAAGGGCAGTGATTTTCCTCTATTATGTTCACTCTCTATCCCCAGCATCTAGAAGGGTACCTGACAGGTAGTAGGCCTTCAGTAAGTACTTGCTGAGGAGCTTGGTGACTGAGCACTAGGTCTGATCTACATAGTACTTTATACCAGTTTTACTCTTCCAAGGCTGGGGACCTTTGTGTATAACACCAGAGTACATACCCTATACATATACCTCTTACTCTAATTAGTTCTGGAAATGGGAGACAGGTAATCCCAAAATCTTATGTAAGTCCATTTTTTTGTTTTGTTTTATTTTTTACCTTTCACTCCCACTACTCTATCTGAAGCTACTGGAATTTGTCAAAGAAAGCTAAGACAATATCTCCCATAAACACAGACACAGAAATCTTTGACAAAACATTAGCAAATTGGATCCAGCCAAAGATAATACATAGAGACAAGGTGGGGTTGATCCTGTTGAATTGAGAGTTCACTGGAGCTGACGATGGTCAGGCCACAGCCCTCTCACCTTCACCGTGGGACAGGGCAGCTCTAGAAAGCATGTGGTAATCCCAGGAGGTGACCTTGTGAAATAGACTGTGGCTGCCAGAAATCATACTGGGCTAAAAAAGAGAAAAAGAGGTTTTTGTTTCCATGCTGCTGCTGCTGGTGGTGATGTCTTAAGGATTTGTCCTATCAGATTACTCTGTAGGACCTTCTTGGTACTTCAGCAACTAAACCGCCTTGACCAGGATCCCAGATAAGAATTTGAACCTTGTCCCTGAATTGTACTCTGCTAAAAAATGATACTATAGTAGCGATCCAAGTTTCCATTTGTCTTTCTCCTGGGTCTGTGTCCTTCTCTGACACTTCCCTTTTCTCCTGCCTCATTTGTAATTTATTTGCTCACAATGTGCTTTTCTTCTTTGGTACTGCTTTTTCTTTCTTCCATCATCTTTTTTACTATAAACACATTAAGTTTATAAGACAACCAGACTATAAAATCCACGAGGGCAGGAACTCTGTCTTTCTGTTCACCCATGCGTGCCTAGCAGTGCTGGGCATGTGGTAGGTTGTTGGGTAAATAACTTGGATGGATGGATGGACAAATGAATGGCCTTTTAGTGAACTTAATCCATCACAGTACTAGGTTAGTCCTTTTGGGGTCTTCTTAAAAACATATGTTCTTGCTAACTTCTACTTAAGATTTTTTTTTTAATTATACTTATTTTAGCATTCCAGTTATTTGAAATCCAGATAAATGAATGCTTTACTGAATAATGAGATTGTGAGCAGACTTGCTCATATACTCTTTTTCATTAGGGTCTGTTCCTTTCCAGGTCTGGTATGACTATAAAACATTTGCTCATTGGGCAGGGGCACGTACTGTGAAGATCCCGGTAGCCTTAGACACCGTAAGTCATTTTCAGGCTGTTATTTTTACCTGTTGTGTTATATCCGTCTGCTTGGGCTGCCACCATAAAATACCACAGACAGGGTGGCTTAACCAACAGAAGTTTATTTTCTCACAGTTCTAGATGTCCCAGATGAAGGTGCCAACAATTCACTTCCTAGTGAGGACTCTCTTCCTGACATGTAGGCAGCCACCTTCTGGCTGTGTCCTCACGTGGCAGAGGGAGAGAGTGAGCTCTCTTAATGTCTCTTCTTATAGACACTAATCCTATCAGTTAAGGCCCCACTTTCTGACCTCATTTATCCTTAATTACCTCTTTCAAGGCCCTATCTCCAAATACAGTCACATTGGTGGTTGGGGCTTCAACATATGAATTTGGGGGGGACACATTCAGTCCATACCATATGCCTACATAGAAAGAACCAAGGGCATTAGTGTTCTAATTAAAAACATTTAATTGTACACCTTAAATGGGTGAGTTGTATGGCATGTGAATTATACCAATAAAGCCGTGAAAACGTGAGATGAAAGTATCCACGTATAGCCTGATTTCACAGTATGAAGCGTCAAGGACAAACAGCTCTTCCCATATATTTCCATTTGTACGCCTAAGAAAAATAGTAACTCTGAAAACGGAGTAAAAATGGCGGTCACCACACACACCATACAGAATGTCCTCCTACAGGACCGAGTCACAAAACATGAGTTTTCAGTTGTAACCCTGGCCCTCTAGGCCCAAGGGAAGGCTGTCAGTTACGATGGTAGAGTCAAGGGGGCCCATCCAGACTGAACTTGTGAAGGGAAGTTTGCTCTTGCCGCTAAATCACAACCACTACTGCAGACCCTAAGTAGTGTTAGGATTCATACAGATATATTGACGTTATTTTTTAAAGCTGTTATCAGTAGTATGAACTCCATAATGAAACGATTTCAGATGTCAACTTTCAGATCTGAAAGATCCTTAACATTCATCTACTCCAATCCCTCGTGCTTACAGGTGAAGAAACTGAGTTCAGAGAAGTTAAATTACTTGTCCGGGGCTGTGGCTAGATTGTGGCAGAACTGAGATAAGACCCCAGGTCAGCTGCACTCCCACTTCAGAGCCCATTCTTTACTAACTTACTACCTCGGTCTTTGGGGAAAAAAGAAAAGAAGAAGTGATTGGTTGATGAGGGGGAGATAAATGTGCTTTACTTCTTGCTGCCAACTGTGAGTCAGAGGGTGGACATCTTAACTACTCCACCGTCACTCCCAACTTCACTTATATTCTTGTACTTTTTTCCCTCTTGTACTCAGAGCGAAGTACAAGCCCCCGTATGATCCAAAGAGCTTCCTTACAGAGGATTGTATGGGGACGCAGGAAATTTCCTGGGCTTTCCTTGCTGGGAATGCCATTCCAGAACCATAGCTATGGGCCATGCTTATAAACCTGCGGTTAGAGTCACTTCAGGTGTCTTTGGTGGCCTCTACAACAGAAGTTTCACAAATTTACTCTCAGAATTGAGTCCATCACCCTGGTGATTCAGGGAAGCAGGGAGCAGGAAGAGTGTAGACTCTAGTAAGGACAGAGTCATCTCCCTGAAACCAAGAAACCATAATATTTTTTATGCACACATACATACATGTGGGCCTACTTACACAGGTACAAAAACTCACTCCTTAGCAGGGCCCTAGAAATAAACACGTGTATTATTTGGCAAGAAAATTAAAAATACAAAATAGGAACTACTGATAGGATAGGCAGAAGAGATAACAAATTGATGAAGGGTGAGAAGTTTCCCTGATAATTAAAAAATGGACCACTTTTTAGTCTTGGAACTCTTTTCCTTTTAATGCCATGGCTTCCATATTTTCCATCTGTGTGTTCACAAATTTCTTTCACCTTTGAGTCTATACTTGTAAAGAATGGGAGTCTTGTATAATGAAATATTTTTAGATTCTGCATTGAAATTGCTTTCTACGAATACTCCTTCCCTGAGCATATTGTTCTGTTACAGATACCGGTATTTCAGCGAGGTGGAAGTATAGTACCAATAAAGACGACTATAGGAAAATCCACAGGCTACATGACTGATTCCCCATATGGACTCCAGGTGGCTCTAAGCACTAAGGTATTTGGAAAATGTTACCTTTACACATCTCATTCGTTACTACTTTATCTCTTTACAGGAGTAGTGGCCTTTTGAGTATGTGACACTATGTAAAAATGATAAGCCCCAGTGATGGGATGGGTGCTTCTGATGTTTTTCTAGAAATCAAAGTTTTGAATCATTTCTGAATCATAGTCCAGCTTACCTGGCTTTTCTGGAATTGTTCTGAAGAGAACTCTAAGAACTAGAAATGATAAAAATTTCCTCCGGGGCACTGTGACCCTTGGTGCTCTGCAGCTTGGCATTGATTACCACTGGACTAATTGACCATTGGGCCTAGTCAGCCTGCCACATGGATTAGCCCTAAAACTCTGTCTCCTATAAAAAGGTGCCTATATCTATGCAACATTTCAGGAACACCAGACCCACACAATGACTCTGTTCTCATCAGATGGCTCAAACAACTAAGATCTGGGGTAAAGCTCAGAAGGATCCAGAATTTGTCCTTTTTAGAAGATTTTTTTTTTTAAAGATTTTATTTATTCATTTGAGACACAGAGATACAGAGAGAGAGAGAGCATGAGCAGGGAGAGAGGCAAAGGGAGAGGGAGAAGCAGGCTCCCCACTGAGCAGAGAGCCTGATGCGGGACTCGATCCCAGGATCCTGGGATCCTGACCTGAGCCGAAGGCAGATGCTTAACCATCTGAGCCACCCAGGCACCCCTTTAGAAAACCTTTTGAGCCAAATGAAACCTATAGCAGACTCCTTTCCTGTCCATTTGCCCACCTATAGTACCAACACAAACTCTTCCTCTTCTACAGGACTGAACACAAATTCATACTCTTATGCAAATATAAAATAATTAAGCTTGCTTTCCTATCTGTTTCACTTAGGACATTCTTATTGGGCCAAATTACGAGCCTCAGACCATAGAATAAATACAAGAGACTCAAGATCCATAGCACATCAAGCATTGTCAATGAACAGTAAACGGCCATTGGCGTGCTGTGACTTTGTTTGACATGCCAGAGGCGTCCTCCTACTGAAAGGAAATAGGAGCCAGATGCTATCCTATAAGTGGAGGGCTTCTAAAGATAGCTAATCTCATCCATTATATACTAAATTTTTTTAGCTTTAGTTTCATTCTGTGAACTTTTTTCAAAGAAGCCACCTATGCCACTGACCATATTTTGTAGTTTAAATTTTTTTCAAGATCTTACTCTTTGAGCTCCTCTTACGTGACTTCCTTATTCATATTATTTCACTAATGGGTATTGAATGTATATATTTATATGACTACATTGTACAGCTTGAATATTAAGTTTTTGTTTAATAAAATTCTTCACAAATTTTTTACTTCCTTTAGGGGGTGACATGCTTTTCCTAGTAAGCTATTATATAAGCACATTCTCTTTCTATGTTTCTATGTTTCACTCTCCAGGATTCTGCCACGGGTGAATTCTATCTCGACGACGGCCATTCATTCCAATACCTCCACCAGAAGCAATTCTTGCACAGGAAGTTTTCATTCTTGTCAGGTGTTTTGATCAACAGGTAAAAAGCTGTGTGCTTTCTTAAATATGCGATCCTCAAAAACACAGCTAATATTTTAAGGTACTACTTAAATTATTGATGGTCATTTATGGAGTGTTTTTTTCAGCTTCACTAAATAATTGACAAGCACAATTCTAACGTATTTAAAGTGTACAACATGGTGAGTCACTACATGTATATACTGTAAAAGGATTCCCACATCAAGTTAATTCATCCATCACCTCACATACTTACTTTTTGTGTGTGTGTGAGAACACTTAAGTTCTACTCTGTTGGCAAATTTCAGTTATACAATATAGTATTGTCAACTGTGGTACCATCATATACATTAGATACTCAGACCTTATTCATCTTATAACAGAAAGTTTGTACCCTTTTACCAGCCTCTCCCTATTTCCATTTGCAAATACAATTTTATTTCTTCCTTTCCAATTTAGATGCCTTTTATTTCTTTTTCTTGCCTAATTGCTCTGGCTAAGATGTCCAGTACTATGTTAAACAAAAATGGTGAGAAGTGTGCATCCTTTTCTTGTTTCTGATCTTGATTCAGCTTTTCCCCATTGAGTATGTTAGCTGTGGGCTTGTCACATACAGCTTTTATTAAGTTGTGGTACATTCTTTCTTTTTCTTTTCTTTTCTTTTTTTTTTTTTTTTTTTTTTGAGAGAGAGAGAGCAGGAGCATGGGAGTGGGAAGGGGCAGAGGGAGAGGGAGAGAGAGAATCTTAAGTGGGCTCCACACTCAGCATGGAGCCCGATATGGGGCTCCATCTCACGACCCCGAGATCATGACCTGAGCCAAAATCAAGAGTTGGACACTTTACCCACTGAGCCATCCAGGTGCCCTGAGGTACATTCTTTCTATACCCAGTTTTTTGAGTTTTTATCATGAAAGGATGTTGAATTTTGTCAAATGCTTTTCCTATACCTACTGAAATAATCATATTATTTTTGTCCTTTTTTGTTAAGGTAATGTGTCACATTTATTGATTTGCCTATGTTGATGCATCTCTGTATCCCAGAAATAGATCCCACTTGATCATGGTGTGTGGTCCTTTGTTGAAGAATTCTACATCTGTGTTCCTCAAGGATATTGGCCTGTAATTTTCTTTTCTTATACTGTCCTTGCTAGCTTTAGTATCGCTGCCCTCATAAAATGAATTTGGAAGTGTTCCATTTTTGGAAGAATTTGAAAAGGATTGATATTCTTTAAATGTTCGATAGAATTCAACAGTGAAGCCATCTGGTCCTGGACTTTTCTTTGTTGGCAGTTTTTTATTTACAGATTCAGTATCCTTACTAGTAATTGGTCTGTTCAGATTTTCTGTTTCTTCATGATTCAGTATTGGTAGGTTGTATGTTCTAGGAATTTATCCATTTCTTCTATTTTATCCAATATATTATTAGCATGTAATTGTTCATAGTAGTTTCCTATGATCCTTAGTATTTCTGAGGTATCAAATATAACATCTCCTCTTTCATTTCTAATTTTATTTAAATTCTAGTATAGTAAACATACAGTGATACGTTTCTGATTTTATTTGAGTCCTCTCTCTTTTTTTGTTGGTGAGTCTAGCTAAAGATTTGTCTATTCTGTTTATTTTTTTTTAAACTAGCTCTTAGTTTCATTGATCTTTCCTATTGATCTTTTTAGCCTCTGTTCCATTTATTTTCACTCTGATCTTTGTTATTTCCTTCCTCCTACTAACTTTGGGCTTAGTTTGTTCTTCATTTTATAGTTCCTTGAGGTGTAAAAGTAGATTGTTTATTTAAGATTTTTCTTTTTCTTAATATAGGCACTTATTGCTATAAACTCCCCCCTTAGAATTGCTTTCGCTGCATCCCATAAGTTTTGGTATATTATGTTTCCATTTTAATCTAAGATATTTTATTTACCTTTTATTTTTTTGTTTGACCCATTGGTTATTTAGGGGCATGTTATTTAATCTCCATATATTTGTGAATTTTCCAGTTTTCTTCTTGTAATTGATACCTCCTCACCTACCATTATGGTCATAAAAGATGCTTAATATAATTTCAGTCTTTTTAAATTTGGTAAGACTTGTTTTTAGTTTAACGTATGGTCTGTCCTGGAGAAAGTTCCATGTGTGCTTGAGAACAATATGTATTTTTCTGCTGTTGAATGGAATGTTCTGTATATATCTATTAAGTTTATCTGGTCTAACATGTAGTTTAAGTTCACATTTTCCTTACTGATTTTCTGTCTGGATGATCTATTCATTGTTGAAAATGGGGTATGTAAGTCCTCTGCTATTACTGTGTTGCCATCTATTTCAACCTTCAGATCTGCTAATATTTGCTTTATATATTTAGGTGCTCTAATACTGGGTGCATAAATACTTACAAATGTTATATAGCCTCTTAGTGAATTGACCCATTATATAACTAT
Source organism: Mirounga angustirostris (assembly GCF_029215605.1). Lineage (NCBI taxonomy): Eukaryota > Metazoa > Chordata > Mammalia > Carnivora > Phocidae > Mirounga > Mirounga angustirostris. Next base: position 61,131,729 of record NW_026991717.1, on the reverse strand, counting down.
CTTTGTTGTCTCTTATTACAGTTTCTGGCATAAAGTCTGTTTTGTCTGATATAAATATTAGCTACCCCTGCTATTTTTTGGTCTCCATTTGCATGGAATATCATTTTCCATCCCTTCACTTTCAGTCTGTATGTGTCCTTAAAGCTGAAGTGGGTCTCTTATAGGCAGCATATAGTTGGGTCTTGACTTTTTAACCATTCAGCAACTCTGTCTCTATTGATTGGAGGATTTAGTTCAAGTTACTTAAAGTAATTATTGATAGGTGATTTGGGGTCCCATACTCAGGTGGGGGTCTTAACACCGGGGCAGTAGGAGTGTGGTCCAAACCTTTCACTCTTCAGGGAGAAGTTGGGAGTTCCCCTCCTAATTGTATGGCACTGTCCCCGGGGTAGTGGTCACGGTAAGCGTGTTTCAGCCTTTCCTACCTGATTTGATGTGGCTATTTCCTCAGTCACCTGATGTATAAGAGTCACTCAGCTAGTTTCTGTATCTCTAAGAGGGAATTGCTCCACAGCTTTACATTTGGTGCATCTGTGGGAGGAAGGAAATTCAGGGGCCTCTTATGTTGCCATCTTGGTCTGGAGTTTCTCTGAAGTATTTTTCAATCCCCCTGTGAACCTTCCTTCCTTATTGTCTCCATCTTCCTGTTCTTCACTCTCTAAAAAATAAAAAATTCAGTTTAAGTTCTGATTAATCCCATTTATCTGCCCATTCAGCAATTCGTTAAGTATCCGATTTCTTAAAATCTGATTGCAGTGTCCAAGTCACATTTGAGACTTCAGTGTCCTTAGGTGATTTCTCTCCAAATGGCTTGTTAAATGGATTCTGGTTTGTCTACTGGTTAGGCAGTCCTCGGCACAGGGAATCATCGTTTCCATCTCTTCATCCTAGTAAACATGATAACCATATGGTTCATGCCTCCATAGGGAAAGATGGGAGGAGAACTCCCAAGGCTAGGATGTTGACCTAATAACCAGTCCAAACCCCTATTCCTCTCATTTTCCTAATACCACCTAATATCCATATTCCAGTTGTGCCGACAAAAGAGGTCGTTATCCCAGCAAGTGTGTGGTGGAGCAGATCTTTGTCCTAGGCCTCAAGAAGCAGCCATCTTCTGTGACCACCCGTTCATCTGGTGAGAAAACAGGTCATTTGTTTGTGTAAACATGGAAGTATCTGCAGCAAAGAAATGATTAGTCCTAAAACTGATGTAGCACGCTTAGCCAAGTGGACCCTGCACTTTCTGATGGAGGTCAAATATACTGGTATCTAGGGGGAGCAAGGCCATCCTGCTTCTCCTCATCAACTGGGCTTTCTGTGAACTGTAAGCTGTTGATATTTTTCTAAGGGAAATTATTTGGGGCTTGAAATAATATTGTAGCTTCTCTGAATGTATTTTTGACTGTAGATGTCTGAAGCCCCAGAGAATCCTACCCATGTTTATGGAGTTATTTAAAGAGCTATATCCTTTCTTATCTACTGAATTTCTTAGATAAATCACTTTGTTCCTTACAATTTCCTTTCAACCAATCTTGCACTCAAAATAATGGAGTGTTTAATGTTTAAAAAGTTCATGGACATCCATGGGTAAAAGTGCTATTAAATTGGATTCTCCCAGGTGGGGTATCAGGTTTTATGATCGAGTCAGAAATATTTTAGATTCAAAGGAAAGATTTTTTTCTCCTAGATATTCATTAAATTTTTCCTCTTATTGTCCTGATATTTAGATGGTAAAGATGAGCCTGTGGCTTTTACATATTGTGCCCAAATGTCCACCCTGCGGCTGGAAAAGCTGTCGCTGAACATCAGCACTGACTGGGAGGTCCACGTCCGATGATGGTGCAGTGTACCCGGGGTGAGCGTGGGAAGCAGCCTGCACCTTTCAGCCTTGCCCTCGGCCTCTTCTGAGATCTGTGCTGCATGCTAATTGACTTCTCTGGCTAAAAAGTATCCATTGATCAGCAGCTTACTAATGAGAATAGACTTCAGGTTTTACATTTTTAGAGGTACTAGTCATACTCTTTGTGTCAAACACCACTTCTTCTCCTAGATGCAACTAGCCCTGCGACATTTATAGAGTTCATTAATCTTCCACTGCTTATTGGACCGTGGTGCTGTGGTAAACGCTGTGGCCCAATGAGTAGCTTCTCCTTGAGCATAGCTGCATGGGTTTGTTTGGTTGTTGTTGTTGTTTTTGTTGTTTTAAGGAAACTCTACCCCCAACGGGGGCTTGAACTCACAACCTGAGATCAAGAGTCGCATGCTCTACCAACTGAGCCAACCAGGCGCCCCTGGATGGGTCTGTTTATGTGAGATTTGGGCCAAGCGCACCTTGTGTGGCCCATTTGTGGAAGCTTGCCTCAGGCCACACAGCAGAGTCAGGCCGGCTACAGCAGCTGAGTTACTCGAGGCCTGTCTCCAAGTGGACAGCAGCCTCTGGTACCCGGCCCCCCCAGTTACCTTTCACCCACTTAGACGTGGGCAAAACAACCCTTTTCTGCTTGTACCGCATACACCGCAGCAACAGAGGGTTACTCACCCCTAAAGACTGACTCGGGAGCAAAAGAGAATTCTTCTCCCTGTCATACTTTTTGGGCTTCAAAGTTCCTAATTAATCTTCTTAAAATCCTAATTTATCTTAATTGTTTTTATTAAATACTGTTTACTAGCCACAGAATATTTGTAACATGAGTAAGCTGTAGCTTATAATTAATAATAAAATGAATATCCATTTCCCTACTCCTGATCTTCAGAAATAGAACACAGGGCTGGGAGGAGGGTGAGGTAAGCGTACTTGCCTTGAGCAAAAAATTTAAGGGGATACAAAAAAAATGCAATCATCAAAATAAATGATATTTTAATGCAGTATTTTTTAAAAATCAAAATTAATGCAAAAAATAATAACAAAATATCAAAATTTTAAATAAAGACAGGATCGGTGTTACTGAGGTTTCCTTTTCCCTCAGGCTCCGATATGGCTTGGCATGGGCTAGAACATTCCAACAGCCCAGTCCCTCAGGAGCCGCCGGGGACCGCCCACGGCCGGCCGCAGCATCTGTGGGGCGACCCCGAGTCCTCGGCGCTCCTACACCAGTGCGCATTTTCACGTGTCCTTCACCCAGCAGCTTGCCGACTGCCACTTCTGTGCCTTGTGGTCCCTGGGCCGCCGTACCCACCCCCTTCCCCCCCAATGCAAACCTTACCATCCCTTCAGGCCCCACCCAAATGCCGCTGTTCCACTAAGCCTTTCTAACTACCCTAAAGACCCCGAGCCCCTATACCCGTGAGCAGTGATGTTGCCCATCTGTGAAATGTTGCTGCACTTACAATGTGTGTTCTACTTCGCATTCTCAGGGGTGGTCCCTTAACGTTTCAGTCTTGTCTGTCTTGTTCCCTGGCTAGAGTGCATGTTCCTTAAGAGCACGTTACATTTGTCTTCTGTCGGCCAGAGCAGCGTTATCCTTGGCTTTCACCAACTATTGGCTACAAGTGGTTAACTGATGAATTTGGTTGATTAAAAAATGAGAATTGGGGCGCTTGGGTGGCTCAGCCGTTGAGCATCTCCCTTTGGCTCAGGTCATGATCCCAGGGTCCTGGGATCGAGCCCCACATCAGGCTCCCTGCTCCGCGGGAAGCCTGCTTCTCCCTCTCCCACTCCCCCTGCTTGTGTTCCTGCTCTCGCTGTCTCTCTCTCTGTCAAATAAATAAATAAAATCTTTAAAAAAAAAATGAGAATTGAATGTATTTGTTTCTGATTTACTTTTCTGACAGGACTCTTCCCTCTAGACGAGTAGACATTGTGCATTTCCTCGTGGACACGTTTCATTATATCAGTTGAGATTTGGGCTTTGCACCGTTTGTCAGCTCATACAAACATTTGCAGATTCTTTGCTATTTCTGTAAGTTGTGCAATTCAGGAGAAGGGAGGAAGGTGACATTAGCTGAAGCAGTATTTCCCAGCTTCAGACTTACCTTAGCAACCTACAGTAAGAAACTGAAAATGGGGTGCTTTTACCTAATATAAGTGATGGCTTTTAATAGCATTTAAAGTTGAATAATTAAGACCTATCTTTAGATGAACATCTATCTATTGCATTTATTTTTCCATGTGAAGTATTTTGGGGGGAAGGAATGAATAAGAACTAGTAAATTGTGGGAAACTGCTCTACCTTGACCCAGAATGATACCGAAACGTTCACTTAGAGACACTGAGTGGAGAGAAATATAGTCTGGGTGTTAACTGTTCTCTGCCCTTTACTGCTTCTCCCCCTCCCCCACCCCCTGTTCCTGCAGCTGTGCCCAGAGCGCTGTGTGGGGGTGAGTTGACCTGCAGGTGTTCGATTACCTTGTTGTGGCTAATTCTTGACATGTTACTCAGGAAACTGGATTTCATGTAAGAATTAGAATAATTTCCACAGGGATTGAAACAAAGCTCTCAAATGCATGATGTGTCTCTACTTAAGGCTTAAATGCCAAGGAATGAGTTGACAAATTAGTTTAAAATCAGAAACTGCCCAACAGAAAAACAGGCAAAGGTAATTCGTAAAATAAAGTAAAACAGACAAGCATGAAGGGTGCTCAGCCTCATTAATAATCAAAGAAATGATTTTTTTTTTTTTTTTTTTTTTGCCTGACTGGCCAAGATGAAAAAGAGTGAAAATGTCCAGTGCTGATGTTGGTGTGGGGACAAGTCATTCTCGTGCATCACAGGTGGAGTTATAAATAAGTATAACCTCTCAGCATGAGTATCTGGCATTAGTGTCGGAACTTTAAATCTGCATACTCTAACCCAGCAATTCCACTTCAGATAAATCAGATAAATTGCTCAGAGCTACTAATTGCAGTGTGATTTACACTGTGGAAAACCAGGAATAAGCTGTGTTCTCTAACAGGGGGCTGGTTAAATACAGCCCTTTCATACAGCAGAATACTATATAATTATTAAAATAACAATATATACATCAACATAGAAGAAACATTTTTGTTAAATGTTTGAGTGATTTCACTTATGTAAAAGTTATAAACTGAAATCGAGGGACATCCTATACTCTTCAAAATGTAAAGGCCATGAAAAACAGGTCTGAGGAAATGTTCTAGATTGAAGAGGGTACAAAAGAGACATGACAACAAATGTGTGTGTGATCCTGGGCTGGAATCTGGGCCTAAAAGGGCATGATTGGGACAGTTGGCAAAATTTGAATGGGATCTTTTGATTACATGGTAATATTCCTAATTTTGAGGGTTATACTATAATTATATAGAAGAATTTCCTTGCTTTTAGGAAATACATACTAAGGTATTAAAGGGTAATGAGTCATCATATCTTTAACATATTCTCAAATGGCTCAGAAAATGTATGTATGTATGAGAAGGAGACAAAACAGAAAAAGGCAAAATGAGTTTAAATGTTACAATTGAAGAAACTGGGTGAAGGATATATAGGAACTCTTTATGCTGTATTTTCCACTTTCCTATGTTTTAAACTATTAAAAAAAAAAAGTTGAGCCATATCTCTATAATATCTAACAGCTTTAAACTGTTTGCTTTCTAGTATTGTAAAAGCTTATAAGCTGTGGCATATAAAATAGGATGAAACCAAGTTAATAAAAGAACATACCTCGATTTTAATGCTGCAGACCACTTCAGAATGTTCCTCAGATCAGCTCTTCTTCACCTGAGAAGCGCTGGACCACGTCAAGTCCTCTACTTCAGGGACACAAATCCCATCCTCTTGTTGGCTAGGACACAAAGGAGAGTTAGTCAGATCTGAGGGCTGAAAGCCATCAGCAGAAGGGAGGAGAGGGAAGGAACAAAAGCTGGGAAGCAATGTGCTTTGTCTTGCAGAACCAGCAGCCAGCCAAGGAGACTCCCCAGCCAGGTGGTTCACCAGATGGCCTCTTATGTGAGCCAGTTTTGGCTGGTTTGGAGCTGAGGACCTGCCAAAGAAGCCCCCCTGAGTTGTCCTAAAGTTAACTTTAGCTCATTATAATACTAAGATCTCCTCCCACGGGCTGAGTTTTCTGCCATTTTTGAACATACAATGTATGCACTAGCATGTTGACATGCTAGGCATGCTCAGTTGAACCAAAGTGCCTAAGCATAGAATATCTCTAAGTTTCTTAATGTATATACAAGTTCCCTGCTCCTGCCCCCCAATACAGAGTTAAAGCTTCTTGTACTAACCCCACAGGAAGACAGTACTTTGAGAGCTATCTTCCCGTCCTTACTTGTAACAAGTAATAAAAAGGTCTTTGTTTTCAACTTACTTGGGTTGTGTTCAATTTAATGCACACCAAACGGCAAAGCCCTTGAGTTCAGTCGTACTCTGAGCACCAGGCCAGCAGCCCCTGGCCCTACACACCCACACTGTGGCAGCACTTTGTTGTTCCTTCACCACAGAGGTCTTACCTGACGGCAGCAGCTGACCAGAGAGCCTTCAGGAGGGCTCACACTAAGAAACAGAATACACGTGGGGTGCCTGGGTGGTTCAGTCGGTTAAGCGTCTGCCTTCGGCTCAGGTCCTGATCCCAGGGTCCTGGGATCTAGCCCCGCATCGGGCTCCCTGCTCCGTGGGAGGCCCGCTTCTCCCTCTCCCACTCCCCCTGCTTTTGTTCCCTCTCTCACTGTCTCTCTGTCAAATAAATAAAATCTTAAAAAAAAAAAATAGAATACATGTTTACATGTTGATGGGGGCATTTATTTTAGGGCAGATGACCTGTATAGGGACCAGAGAAAGTCCTTCATGCGTTTGGAAGGTCGGCTTGGTCACCATCCTTCTCTTCCCAGATCTGAGTTATCCAGAAGATCCTGGCTGTGGTAAATCTGAGGTGGTCGGTTCCTCATAGAAGTGATCCCAAGATTTGGCTCCAGTTTGACTAGGTACCAAGACATTGTCCGTCCAAGGAGGCTGACTGTACTTGAGACTGACCTATAGGACTAACTATGTTCTGGGCACAGCTCACTTCAGAATAGGTGAACTCCCATGTGTCAACACGACCAGGGCCAATCCCAGATCAGGCCATTCTCCTAAAGGCTCCCTAGAGGAGAAAGCACAGTCTGTCACCAAGAGTTTGTCTTAAAGTTGCGCTGGGCCCTATATCCTGGTTAACTAAAACCAGTGAATCTGGGGGTGCCTGGGTGACTCAGTCTGTTAAATGTCTGCCTTCGGCTCAGGTCCTGATCTCCAGGTGCTGGGATCAGCCTGCATCAGACTCCCTGCTCAGCAGGGAGTCTGCTTCTCTCTCTCTGCCTCTCCTTTGCTCCTGCATGTGTGTTCTCACTCTCTCTCTCTCTCAAATGAATAAATAAAAACCTTAAAGAAAAAAACATGAATCCAATCACCACAGCCATAGAGAAAATCGCAATTCTGGAGTTTGGTCTGTGGGCAGGGTTCTTTCTCTTTTTCACACCTCTTTCAGTATCGGGGTATCATAATCATAGGCAGCAGAAACACAGTCAAAACACATAAATATCTGGAGCTTAATGGTTTTTCATCCATAATTGACCATCCTACCCAAGAGCCTTCTGGGAAATGGAATTCCTATGACAACATCAACCTTTCCACTCTGCTTTTAAGATTTCCACCTACCAAACCTCCTGAATGCCTTGCGTAAATCCCAGGGGCAGCACCCTAGACTAAAATAACTTCTAGGCCCAGGACACAGAAAGCCACTAGCAACTCCACTGGAAACAGATTACCATATTAACCACAGACAATGGAAGCCATATAAAGAGCATTCTAGGAGAAAGAAAGGATGGCATCTGATATCAGATCTGCCTGTCTTATGACCAGCCTCGCAAAAGACTGCAGTGCCCCAGAAAGGCCGGCCAGAATTCGACAGCTGCTTCTTGACAGTTGTTTCTAGCAGGGCTGTGGTATTAAATTCCTCTCCAGTCAGAGCTAAGGGAAGGGGAGCCCTCACTATTTATATGCAAGGATCCAGCGATCTTACACCTAGCCCACATTACTGGAGTCCTAGTTACGCATTCAAGTCCCTCCCTGGAAATCCGAAAACCTGGGGTCTAGTTTGGTTCTGCAGCTGAGTGATCTTGGCTATGTCATTTAATCTTTCCAGGTCTTGGTTTCCTCATTTGTTGAAGAAAAGAGGTAATTTCTAAAATTCTGTGAGCTTTCCACGACTTCACTATAAAATTACAGCAGATATCTCAAGTTTCCTCATGTAAAATAGGGTTAATCAAACCCGCAAGGTGGTCATACAGATTTAAAATATTCTATGTGGGGGGACCTGGGTAGCTCAGTCGGTTAAGTGTCCGACTCTTGATCTCAGCTTAGGTCTTGATCTCAGGACCATGAGTTCAACCCCCATGTTGGGCTCCACACTGGACGTGGCGCCTACTTAAGAAAAAAAACATGTATCCTATTGAGTAAGGGATAGGTGGGGCTAGGTAGGGAGAGATAGGTAGGGGGCTACATGACTAGGCTCACGCAGGGGGCTACGTGTTCAGGTTCATAGAAATCCTCGATGTGGAAAATGCTAAGGCGTACAAAGCCAGAGATAAGGGAATATAATGAGACTAACAAGAGTACCTCGTTTGTCTTAAATGTCAGAGACAAGATATCTCTGTAACAGCTACAGCTGGACCACTGAAAATTACCAAACGTCAAAGAAAAAGTAAACACCGTTGTCTTAGTGGTAGAGACATCAAGATTTAAGTTCCCTAGTCAGTTCTCAATAAAAGACTACCAGGAAAGCTCACAGTGGCAACCCATTCAGGACCCCTCTCACTCTAGAAAGCTTTTTTCTTTCCTTTCTGTTCCCCCCTTCACTAAATAAACTCACTTCACTTCACTTCACCCTTTTGTGTCCGCGAGATTCATTCTTCGACTCCGTGAGACAAGAACCCTGCAATCCTGTAACACTATGTGTATGGAAAGGAAAAAATAGTAACTTTACTTTGCAGAAACCTGGTAGATTCCACCTTAGCCAGATGATCAAGATTGCTGTCACCTGTGATAAAACACAGGTATATCATGTACCCCCAAATGAGAAGGGCATATGACCACTGTGATATTCTTTCCCCAAATCCATAACCTGTCTAATCAAATGAAAAACATCAAACTCAAGTTGAGGAATATTGTATAGCATGCCTGCCAAGTACTCTTCACCAGTCCCAAGTCATGAGACAAAGACTGTGGAACCATCAGAGATGGGAAGATCCTGGGGAGACATAACAGTTAAATGCAGTGCAGGAGCCCGAATCGGAGCCTGTAACAGAAGAGGAAAAAACAAAACCATTAGTGGAAACACTAAAGAAATCAAAATAATGTCTTTTGTAGATTAGTTAATAGTATTTTACCAGCATTAATTTCTTAGTTTGAATCACTGTACCATGGTTATGTAAGGTGTAAACATTAGGGGAAGCTGGGTGAAAGGCATACGGAAACTCTTACCATCTTGCAACTCTTTTGTAAATCTAAAATTACTTTAAAATTAAAAGTTTTGAAAGCTATGTGCAGTGGCTAACTCACAGCAGGCACTTAATGAATGATGGGTGTTATAAGCAAATGCATTGCTTCCAATAGAGTTAAATCAAAGAAATATTTATTGTTGGAAGAGACAGTGATACAAAGCCATTAGTTGGCTGTGTTGGTGCCGGAGGAACCATTCCAATCACAGATATTGCATGATGTTGGCTGAAATATGTTATAAAAACTAGTTCTTTATCCTTGAAGAGACTTCTGGGAATTGAAATGTGCAGCTCTTCACATGCTCATTCCCTGCCCTTTGTCCTTGGGCCCAGATTGGATTTCTCCCAGAAAGCAGGAGTTTCTACAGCTACTAACAAGCTGAATAAACCTTGTTTTTTAGACCTGCTAATCTGAGAGGGGGTTTTATCCACAACAGTCGTTAAAGCAAAATGAATAGCACCTTGCACTCCATGTGTTTGATATTCCCATCCTACTACGACAATAGGCTCATTTTATCACATGCTCATGTTAGTTACAAGTTACTTGGTGAGACAGCCAAGGAAAGCAAGGTCAGAGGGTGTGTGGCCCAGAGACAGCTCCTCCCCCCGGGACAAATAAGCCAAGATGCTTTGATTGCATTAGCAAAGCAATAAGAAGGGTAAGAAATTTCTCCTCACATAGGGAGATTTCATTCAACAGATAGACAATACATATTTATTAAAAGCTTTCAATGCGCTTAACCCTGACAGTGGAATGGGGACCCAGGGCCCAGCTTCACAGAGCTTACTGTCTTGTAGGGCAAACAGAAAGCTCAATGAGCAGAAACAATAAAATGTGGGTGGGTGCCGTGAAATTTCAAGATGGTATGGAACAGTGGGCTGGGACTCAAACGTTTGAGGGTGGAGAAAGGAAACTTCTCCCACTCTGCTTTCCATGTCATTGTTGAGTTTGAGAGTGGAAGTCAGTCTTTTTAGAGGCTCTTCTAGTGTAGGCAGATAGGCATGCTCTGATTAGAGACACTGTGACCATGTGATCCTGAGCAGATTACACATATCCCAGTGTTGTACACATGGGAAATATTCAGTAAATGCTCAGAGACTGAATGCTGATCTGCACCAATGAGTGACTCTAATGCAACCTGATCTAACCCCAAAATAATGTTAAATTTAGGTCACCTCTAACAACAACATTTATTGAGTGCTTAAGACAATCCTGGCATTATTTTAAGTAGTTTACATAAATTGTTTAATTTTTATGATAACTCAATAACAGAATGACTATCCACATACCCACTCTATAGGTGAGAAAACTGAGACATAGGAAAAAAGGAAGAAATAACTCACCTCAAGTTATATAGGCACAGCCAGCAAGCAACGAGCCCAGACTTTGAACCCAGGCGGTCAGCCTTCAGGCTGCCCTCCCCTATCCTGCCTCTCTAAGAGTAGTAGTAAAGGTCCTTGGGCATTTCCTTAGGGGACCGGAGGACAGGCTGAGGGTCCCTACAAGCAGCAGCTCCAGACACAGGGCTCCTCAAAGCTGCAGCCCCAGCGACCATGAGCCTGGTAGTCCTCCCTGTTTTCAGCTGTCACTTTCCACCTTCTCTCATAGCCTCTAGCCTTGGGCTGGTGAGACTGGTCACGTGGGAGCCGGCAGGGCCACAGTCTAGGACAAGCCCCCACTGAGCCACACGTGGAATGTAGCCATCTCCTGACGGCCCGGGTAGTAGCCACCATGGGTACAACACAAGGCGGACGACACCAGGCGCACAGTTCCCTTCCCCAGAGCCACTTGTGTTCTTATCTGAGAGCCCTGAAACCCACTCTTTTGGAATGACATCCCCCCGGGACTCAAGAGGCAACGCGATTCAGTGACCAATTCCACCTTCTGACTCAGCTGCCTAATGTGACGTGCCTGCATAGTCTACTCAGGGGCCCTCTTTGTAGCACATTTGGTCCAGTATTTATTTGGGGGGTGAGGAGAGACAAGAGGTATCTAGGTCAAGTGGGCAAGAAAGAGACAGGCATTTTTCTCAACTGGGGACTCTGCAGAGTGGCATTTTCCACCCAGACAGCTCCACGGATGCTGACACCATAACATTCTAGAAGAGATGCCAAACCCAACTGAATAATGTTCTGATAACCTAGGGTTTTAGAACGTAAAGATTATGTTCTCAACGATGTCTAGAATATCCTCCTAGAATTCAGGATCTCACATTCACTCTGGCTACCTTTTTTCTCAATATTGTTCTGCATTCACGTGGTGGCCGATGGGGGGACGATCTGCCTACGTGCCGACTCAATAACGCATCAGCAGTTCTTGGCTAATTTTCAGCGTCCAATCTCCTCAAATATTCCCCTTTCGTCTCCTGATAACACCAGCACTCAACGACAACGCGGGAACGTCCCTAGCCGGGTCCTTCTCGCTCCACCACGCCGTCTGGCTGCACGCTAGCCTCCCGGGCTCTCATACTCATAATCTTCCTTCATGTCTATTTTTAGTTTTCCTGGCTCAAGCTTCTCCAGGCCAGTGAAACACAAGCCTCCCTCTCCCCTCCGCCTCTCCCTCTGGCATGCGACCCCAGGTAAACACCGCCGCCGAAACCCTCTAGTGCTTCTGCCTCAGGAAAACCTCCGACTTAGGGATCACGGCTCGGCTTTTAGGATGGACAGAAGCTGGATGACCTTCTGATGGGCTTTAGCTCCGGGTGTGGATGTGGACGTTTTTCTCTCAGATGACAGAATCACTCCAACTTCCCCTTGGCCATTGCTTCCTTCCCTTGCAGGTAGCTGGATCTTGTTTTCCTTAAAAAACCTTTTCCTTTCAAATTTGCCTGCCATGCCAACTGTCATTAGCGCATCTGTGGCCCCACGGACGGGGGCGGAGCCCAGGTCCCCCGGGCCGATTCCCCAGCTGGGCCAAGGCAAGACCACCGAGGCCGGGGGCGCAAACCCAAGTGGCATCTATTCGGCCATCATCAGCCGCAATTTCCCCATTATTGGAGTGAAAGAGAAGACATTTGAGCAGCTTCGTAAGAAATGTCTAGAAAAGAAGGTTCTTTATCTGGATCCCGAGTTCCCACCAGATGAGACCTCTCTCTTTTACAGCCAGAAGTTCCCCATCCAGTTCATCTGGAAGAGACCTCCGGTGAGTAGCTCGCAGGCTTGGGGTTTTTTTTCCCTCCGAGAAGTCCTCCCCATCAGCACCTCCCCGCAGCTCCACAGTGCACATGGGCAGGAGGGGGAAGGATCCTGGCAGCCCCGTGGGCTCTGTCCTCAGCGGAGGCCAGGCCCATTCTCACTCTCTTGCTCTCTTTTTCTGAAAAACATCTTGCTTTGTATAAAAGTAATGGGAACTCAGTTTAATTCATCCTATAAAAGTAAGCATCCCTTTCCCAGAACAAGTCTTTGTAAGAGTCCTTCCATTTCTCGGGCTAAAATCATGATGTTGTTCCTTAGTTTGTCAGTAGCCATGACTTTCTGCAACACAGAAGCCCTGGAAAGAGGAGAGTAGCCAGCAAAGACCACTTTTTCTAGCATTAAATGTTAGGATGAGAAGAAATCCTAGCAATCATTTTTGTCCACATACCTCACCCCACAAACGAGAAGGGCACACAGAAGAAGTACATCCAGAGAGGGCATGACAGCCCGGATTAAAACCCCTTCTCTTTAGGTAACTCTTCCAGCCTCCAGGTTTCATTTATAGTGATCTATCAGACCGAAAATCCTATCCCCCTACTCCCCTCTCTGATCAGACCTCGCATACGACTCTTATTCTTAATTCAAGGAATTTATTGGGCATCTGCTAGAGCCAGAAAGTGGGCAATTGACTGAGGAGACAACAGTGAACAAGAAAGACAAAAATTGGGGCACCTGGGTGGCTCAGTCGGTTAAGCATCCAGATCTTGATTTCGGCTCAGGTCATGATCTCAGGGTCCTGGGATGGAGCCCCACATTGTCGTGGTCGGGGGGCTCTGCGCTCAGCAGGGAGTCTGCTTGAGATTCTCACTCTCCCTCTGCCCCTCCCCCTGCTCACTCCCCGCCCCAAATAAATAAATAAATCTTTTAAAAAAGAAAGAAAAAGAAAAATTCCTGCTGTCCTGGAGTCTAGAATCCTGAAGGGAAGGCTGTCAAGAGAGAACATTCAAATACTATGGGATCACAAGACAAGGGGAGCTAACCCCATCCAAGGAGAGAACGCCCCCCTACACACACACACACACACACACACACACACTGAGGAGATCATTGAAACTGAGGCTCAGTGCTATTCATTAGCTTAATCAAGTTACTCTGGGACCTAGTGCCATGTTTTTCTTTCTAACCTGAGATGCAATGTCCAAGGCTCCTTTCCTCTCCTGATAGTTCTGTGGTAAGTCCTGTGACTGCCCTGAGGACCCTCAGTTTAGAAGAAAGGACTGGCAAGAATTTCATTCCGCAGCCCAGTCCCTGCCCTGCTGCTAGAGGAATGGGACATGTCACATCCCTGTTGAAGTATCTTCGATGACACTGTTCTCCCCTCCCCACATGCCTTCAGGATAAGTCCAAACTCCTTAGCTGAGCTACAGGCCCTCCCATACAGGCCCCTGCCTACCTGTCCATCTCATCTTCACCCTCTCCCGTTGGACCCCGACACATTCAGCTGCTCTGTTGCTCCAGATCCTGTATCTCAAGGCCTTTGCTCATGCTCTCTGTTTGGAATGACCTTGTTTTTATCTGATCTGCTCCCCCTCCCCCTCTCCCCACTGCTCAGGTATCACTTCCTTCAAGCTTTCACATATCTGTTCCCCATCTGCTGAGAACTGGAACCATTCCTGGTCATCTCTGGACCCCCTTAGCCAGGGAAGGACCAGGCCCACAGTGGGTACTCAGCTGCTGGTGGTGAATGAAAACCCACAGCTGGAGGGCATTGAACATTAAGAGCTAAGGGCAGCCCAGCACTCCAAGGTGGTGGGGGTGTTCCTAAAAGCCTTTTTATTTATTTATTTATTTATTTTAAGTAGGCTCCATGCCCAGCGTGGAAACCAACTCAGGGCTTGAACTCACTACCTGAGCTTGAGATCAAGGGTTAGACACTTAAACAACTGAGCCACCCAGGCGCCCCCTAAAAGTCTTTTCTAATACTACTGCAGAGAAAAAAAAATTCACAAATGCTGTTTTTAGTGAAATCATTGGTGGATTTTAGTCTTAAAAGCTAGACTTGCATATTACTAAGAACAACGTAAGGGTCTGTTATGCTCTAGGCTCTGCGTCAGTCCTAAAATGTATACTGTCATTGTCAGTGTGACATTGGGGGGCACCAGAAGACCTGTCTGTTTCAAACTGTGCCCCCCCCACCAACACCCCCTCACGTACAGGTGAAGTGATTAAGGTCCAGAAAGGGCAATCACAAGTTGATTGACATTGAAACAGTGAAATGATTCCAGAAATTTCTGAAGTATAAAGCACTTCTTGGAGACCTAAGTTTCCCATGCATTCCATAGACTTCGTAACCTTTACCTGGTTCGAGCAGTCTGAAGTGGAGACTGTATCCTAGGAGAGGCCCTTCCTGCTTTTACTATGTGAGGCACAGAATCACTGAAAGCCAATCTGAGTATTCGCAATCAAGTAGTACTTATTTCAATTGGATGGTGGTGGTGGTGGTGATGGTGATGATGATAAGGGGAGAATTATTCAAGCCACCTATAATTCTAGTTAAGATGATGCTGTACTTTCAGCCTTTCCCTCCTCAAAGAAGGGACAGCCAGGCCCTCTGTCCAGGCACACCCACAATCTCTTCCCACTCACTCACCAGTGCTACCTCACTCTTTTCCTCCTCTACTAGGGA
Organism: Mirounga angustirostris; assembly: GCF_029215605.1. Lineage (NCBI taxonomy): Eukaryota > Metazoa > Chordata > Mammalia > Carnivora > Phocidae > Mirounga > Mirounga angustirostris. The sequence continues at coordinate 61,116,476 of NW_026991717.1, read as the reverse complement.
GCTTCATGCATTGAGTCTCCAGGCCAAACTGATTCCTTTTGCCCTTCCTTCTATGATCTATTTCTAGAATCAGAAAGCAAACAAACCATACAACACTTCCCAATTGTTGAGCCAAATTTTCTGATGACAAACCCCTAGACAGAAGAGAAACAGGGCCTCTGAGAAACTGATTACTCTTGCCCAATTTCATCAGGGAAATGCAAATCAAAAGCAATGAAATATCACTTTGTTAGAATGGCTAGAATCCAAAGGACATAGAAGGAACAAATGTTGGCGAGGATGTGGAGAAAAAGGAACCTTTGTGCACTGTTGGTGGGAATGTAAATTAGTACAGCCAATGTGGAAAACAGGTTCCTCAAAAAATTAAAAATAGAAATACATTATGATCCAATAATTCCACTACTGGGTATTTACCCAAAGAAAACAAAAATACTAATTCAAAAAAATATATGCACCCCTATGTTTACTGCAGTATTATTTACAATAGCCAAGATATGGAAGCAACATAAGTGCCCACAAACACACACACACACACACTGGAATATTACTCAGCCATAAAAAAGAATGAAATATTGCCATTTACAACATAGTAGTTGGACCTAGAGAGTATAATACTAAGTGAAATAAGTCAGACAGAGAAAGATAAATACTAAATGATTTCCCTCAAATGTGAAATCTAAGAAACAAAACAAATGAACAAATAAAAAAGACACACAAAAAAAAAGACTCTTAAATACATTAAACAAACTGGTGGTTACCAGGAGGGAAGTGGGTCGGGGAATGGGTGAAACAGATAAAAGGGATTAAGAGGTAAAAACTTCCAGTTATAAAATAAATAAGTCATGGAACTGAAAAGTACAACATAGGAAATATAGTCAATAAGACTGTAATAATGTTGTTTGGTGACAGATGGTGACTACACTTAATGAGGTGAGCACTGATTAACGTAATGTATAGAATTGTTGAATCACCTGAATGTTGTACACCTGAAACTAATATAACACTGTATGTTAATTATACTACAATAAAAAAGTAATAAATGGGGCATCTGGCTGGCTCCGTCGGAAGAGCGTGGGACTCGATCTCGGGGTCATGAGGCCCACGTTGGGTGTAGAGATTACTTAAATAAACAAAAATTTTAAAATAGTGATAATAATCATTACATTTTTCAGGTCAGGTCTTGTTACCACTACAAAATTCTCTGATTTTTTTACAGATACTTAGCCAAATGTGCTTAACAAAATGTGAATCCTTAGCATGGCAGACTCCAGCTTTTCTCTTCATGAGGAGAATTCATAAGGAAAAATTAGGAAGATTCTTATAACTACAAAAAGAATAATTTCTCTCTAGGGGTGGACATGATTGTTGTTTATAGTGGGGGAAAAAAAATGCTAGTTTATTTACAAGAGGGAAGGAGCCAGAACAGAAACCCAAGTGGGGTGGGGGGGAAGCAACGGGGCAAGAGGCCACATACCCCAGTGTCATCCCTCCGCTTGACCTGACACCCAAAGACATCTTTTTTAAGATTTTATTTATTTATTTGAAAGAGAATGAGTGAGAAAGCACAAACGGGGGGAAGGGCAGAAGGAGAGGGAGAAGCAGGCTTCCCTCTGAGCAGGGAGCCCGATGCGAGGCTCCATCCCAGGACCCTGGGATCATGACCTGAGCCGAAGACAGATGCTTAACAACTGAGTCACCCAGGAGCCCCAACACCCAAAGACATCTTTACTCACGAACTTGTGAAATGCCTGGGGTGAGTAAAAAGTAACTTGTTGGTAAAGGGAGGAAGTGCCTTCAGTTACACAGACAGGATGAGCCAGCACACCCAGAGGCCAGAGTGTGGAAAGCACAGTAGTGGGGAAAGAGAGAGCCATTCGGAAGCAACTGCCTGGAACCCCCTGAATGCTGGTGGGGGGAGGCCTCTCCTCTCCGACGCTATGAGGTGGGAGTTCCGGATCTCTGAGGGACTGTGAAGCCCCAACTAACGCCTGGAGAGTGCCCTGCTTAAGAGAAGCTGACACATGGTGCAGCCACTGTGGAAAACAGTATGGAGCTTACTCAAAAAGTTAAAAATAGAACTGCCCTACGATCCAACAATCGCGCTACTGAATATTTACCCAGAGAATACAAAAACACTAATTCAAAGGGATACATGCACCCCTATGTTTATAACAGCATTATTTACAATAGCCAAGAAATGGAAGCAGCCCAAGTTTCCATCCATAGATGAATGGATAAAGAAGAGGTGGGATGTATATATATATAGGACTATTATTCAGCCATAAAAAAAAAAAAAGAAATCTTGCCATTTGCAACGACATGGATGGAGCCAGAGTATAATGCTAAGCGAAATAAGTCCGAGAAAGACAAATACCATACGTTTTCACTCGTATGTGGAATTTTTTTTTTTTTTTTTTTTTTTTTTTTTTATTTGAGAGAGAGAGAATGAGAGACAGAGAGCATGAGAGGGAGGAGGGTCAGAGGGAGAAGCAGACTCCCTGCCGAGCAGGGAGCCCGATGCGGGACTCGATCCCGGGACTCCAGGATCATGACCTGAGCCGAAGGCAGTCGCCTAACCAACTGAGCCACCCAGGCGCCCTGGAATTTAAGAAACAAATCAGCAAATGGGGGAAAAGAGAAAGAGACAAATTAAAAAACAGATTCTTAATTATCGAAAACAAACTGGTGGTTACCAGAGGGGAGGTGAGTGGGGGGATGGGTGAAATAGGTGATTTAGATTAGGAAGGGCACTTGTGAGGTGAGCAGCAGGTGATGTATGGAATTGTTGAATCATTATATTGTACACCTGAAACTAATATTACACTGTATGTTAACTGGAATTAAGATAAAAATTTAAAAAGCCAAAACAAAAAAAGAAAGAGAAGCTGACACTTGCTTTACCATTTTCATCCCAACTTCAAATCTAAATAATCACCATCACAACTTTTAGAAGTTTATTATATTCCCCAGAATACCAGGAAGATAGTATTAAAACTGCTCTCAAAAATTCCTTATAGGGCACCTGGGTGGCTCAGTCGTTAAGCGTCTGCCTTCGGCTCAGGTCATGATCCCAGGTTACTTGAGAGAGAGAGAGAGAGAGAGCACAGCAGGGGAAGCGGCAGGCAGAGGGAGAGGGAGAAGCAGGCTCCCGATAAGCAGGGAGCCCGACGTGGGGCTCGATTGAGAACCCTGGGATCATGACCTGAGCCGAAGGCAGACGCTTAACCCCAGGCGTCCCAACCCCTTTAATCTTAAATAGCATCCTGTTTTCTGGCCACACCAAAATGTCCCAGGCTTGTCTTGTACATTTCTTCCCCCAGACCTGGAATGAATCATTTTTGCAAGTAGCCTGGTTCCTTTCAGTCTGAAACAAAGCTAATGGAAAGGGGTGAAATGTGGAGTATAGAGGACCACTGCCTCCCGAGCACCCAGTGCTTGGCCACTGCATCGGTACCCCGAAGTTGGAAGCTTCCTGACAACCCGGGGTGACAACAGAGGTCTCTTGCTCTCACGGTCCCTTCCATGTGCCCCAGCCCCTGCATAAATAACACTCTTCCCTGGGTGTCTTCCCAGCCAGGGGGTCACTTGGCTCGCCGTTACTCAACTCTAAAAAGAAGAAACTCCAGGTTGGCATAAAATAAAAGCTACTCCCTGCCAGTGTGGAATGAGAGGAAAGAAAGAGAATTATAGGAAAACCCAGGCTGTGTGCAGTGAGCCCTCTGTTTCCAGGTTAGGAGCCCAGTCGCTGGCTACGTAGCTTCTTCTCCCAGGGATATTACTTATCTTTCCTGAACCCAGCTCAGGAGGAAGGCTGCTTGCAACCTGATTGAGAGTGTCCTCTTCTGTCAGACAATTTAGAGAGAAGTGGGATCACTGGGCTGGCTACAAAGAGGAAGACCTGAGGGCATCCTGCAAAGTGGTTAAGAAAACTAAATTTAGAACCAAACAGACCTGGTCTGAACCCTGGCTGGCTCAGCCACTAACAAGTCAAATTAGGGGTGCATGGGTGGCATAGTCGGTTGGGCGACTGACTCTTGGTTTGGCTCAGGTGTGATCTCGGGGTCATGGGATTGAGTCCCACAAGGGGCTCCACGCTCAGTGTGGAGTCTGCTTAAAAGACTATTTCTCCCTCTCCCTCTGCCCCTCCCCACCTCAAATAAATAAATCTTTTTTTTTTAAGTTTAAATTAATAAATACCCTTAAGATGCCTGGGTGTTAAGCGTCTGACTCAATCTCAGCTCAGGTCTTAATCTCAGGGTTGTGAGTTAAAGCCCCATGTTGGGCTCCACGCTGGGTGTGGAGCCTACTTTAAAAAAAAAAAAAAAAGTAGGGACACCTGGGTGGCTCAGTCAGTTAAGTGTCTGCCTTTGGCTCAGGTCATGATCCCAGAGTCCTGGGATCAAGCCCAGCTTCTGGCTCCTTGCTCTGCAGGAAGCCTGCTTCTCCCTCTGCCTGCCACTCCCCCTGCTTGCCACTCCCCCTGCTTGTGCTCTCTCTCTCTCTGACAAATAAATAAATAAAATCTTTTTTTTTTTTTTAAAGCCCTTTAGAGAGTGAAAAGGCAACCATGAAGTGGGAGAAGATATTTATAGCACATCTAACCCTTAAGCAATCTGTATCCAAAGATGCCTAAAATTCAACTTGAAAAAGACAAACTCAATGGAAAAATTAGCAAAAGACAGGTATTTCACGGACAGCAAGTAACAAAGATCCAGAAATACATGAATGTATGAAAGATGTTCTGCCCATAACGGGCATAGTGATACTGTCATTGAGTAGCTGTTCTGAGCTAGCACCCTTGAAGTCCTAGTAGGTGTTCAAGGTAAGGTAGTAATTCCTAGGAGCCGCGACAGCAAAGGACTAGAGCATAACTCAGTGATGAAGGGCACAGGCTTCGAAGCCAGACAAACTTGATTCGAATCCCAACTCCACCTCTTAACAAGGTGGCCTCGGGCAGGTTACTGACCATTTTCAGGTCTCAGTTTCCTCATCTGTGAAAAGAATACGAAAATCCTTACTTCCATAAAGTTGTTGTAAGGATTAAATGGCATGTTGTAAATGACATACTGAACACAGTGAATCAATAAATAATGATGATGGTAAATCAAAGGCAAAATGAGGTACCCCATTGAGAGCCAGCCCTCTCTTGACTCAGTAGTCATGATAGCGCCGTGCTGGGGTGGGGTGGGGGGAGGTAAGTTCTGGTGAAAGTGTAAATTCAATAAATAATTAGGACTGCCTCCCCTTATATTCCGCAAGACAGCAGCTCCTACTGACAGGGACAGAGATCTAGACATCATAGCGAAGAAGCTGAAATAGCTCAGCAGTAAAATGCTGAAAATGGGGGACGCCTGGGTGGCTCAGATGGTTAAGCGTCTGCCTTCAGTTCAGGTCATGATCCCAGGGTCCTGGGATCGAGCCCCACATCTGGCTCCTGGCTCAGCAAGGAGCTTGCTTCTCCCTCTCCCCGCTCATGCTTTCTCTCTCTCTCTCTCTGTATCTCTGTGTCTCAAATGAATAAATAACAGCTTATAAAAAAAAAAAAAGCTGAAAATGGGAGGGGCAGGGACAGAAACAGCCAAGAAATGTATGAAAAAATGCATTTCCCTGATTATGAATGAGGCAGAGCATCTTTTCATACATTCATGTATTTCTTGACCATTTGTTACCTCGCTGTCCATTAAATACCTGTCTTTGCTAGTTTTTCTGTTGAGTTTGTCTTGTTCAACTTGAATTGTAGGCATCTTTGGATACTGATTTTTTTTATTGGTTAGATGTGTTATAAATATCTTCTTGGGGCACCTGGGTGGCTCAGTCGGTTAAACATCTTACTTCAGCTCAGGTCATGATCCCAGGGTCCTGGGATCGAGCCCCGCATTGGGCTCCTTACGCAGCGGGGAGCTTGCTTCTCCCTCTCCCTCTGCTGCTCCCCCTGCTTGTGCTCACTTGCTCTCTCTGTCAAATAAATAAATAAAATCTTTAAAAAATATATTTTCTCCCACTTTGTGACTTGCCTTTTCACTCTCTTAAGGGCTTTCTTAGTTTAAAAATTCTTAATTAAAATCTCTTAATTAAAATTCTAAATTCTTAATTTACTATTTTTTTCCTTTATAGCTAGTGCTTTTTATGTTCTGTTAAGAAAGTTTTTCTTAGGGCGCCTGGGTGGCTCAGTTGGTTAAACGACTGCCTTTGGCTCAGGTCATGATCCTGGAGTCCCTGGATCGAGTCCCGCATCCGGCTCCCTGCTCGGCAGGGAGTCTGCTTCTCCCTCTGACCCTCCCCCCTCTCATGTGCTTTCTCTCATTCTCTCTCGCTCAAATAAATAAATAAAATCTTAAAAAAAAAAAAAAAAGAAAGAAAGTTTTTCTTAGGGGCACATGGGTAGCTCCATCAGTTAACCTCCAACTCAATTTTGGCTCAGGTCATGATCTCAGGGTCATGAGATCGAGCCCCACATTGGGCTCTGCTCTGGGTGTGGAGCCTGCTTAAGATTCTCTCTCTCCCTCTGCCCCTCCACCCTCCACCCCCCACCCCCGCTCTCATGCATGCTCTCTCTCTCTCTCAAAAAAATTAAAATTAAAATTAAAAAAAAGTTTTTCCTAAACCAAAGTCATTCTTCTTTATTATCATTTAGAAACTTAATTTTTCTGCCTTTATATTTGGGTCTATAATCCATCTAGAAATGATTTTTCTTATATAAGATAGGGATCACATTTTGTTGTTTTTCCAACTATTCTGTAATGTTACTTTTTAAACAGGGCAAATGTCTACCAAGGTGTGGTTCTGTTTCCGCGGTCTCTACCATGTTCCACTTGTGTTTACTGATCTTTGTGCCGAATCCACATCTTCTGCCAACAAGTCTTGACATTCAGTAGAGCAAGTACTCCCAACTTGTTTTTCTTCTCCAGTATTGTTTTAACTATATCTGGCTCTTTGCCTTTCCATTAAACTTTAGAATCAGGATGTTGGGTTCCACAAAAAATCCTGTTGGGATTTTCATTGAGATTGCATTGAATCAATCTGGGAAGAATGCATGTCTTGACAATATTGAGTCTTCCTATCCATGAAGAAGGGATATCTCTCCATTTACTCGAGTCTCCTTTAGTATCTTATTTTTTTAATATTTATTTATTTGACAGAGAGAGACACAGCGAGAAAGGGAACACAAGCAGGAGGAGTGGGAGACGGAGAAGCAGGCTCCCCGCTGAGCAGGGAGCCCGATGCAGGGCTCCATCCTAGGACCCCAAGATCATGACCCAAGCCAAAGGCAGAAGTTCAACTGACTGAGCCACCCAGGCGCCCTCCTTTAGTATCTTTTAATCAAGTTCTTTGATAATTTTTTCCACAAAGGTCTTGAACATCCTTTGTCAGATTTCTTCTAGGCACCTTTTGTTTTTGTTGTTTTTAGGAAGGGCATCTTTCTTAAAATTGTACTCAATTTCTCAGGCATAAACATGCATTTGACTTTTATATCCAATATATTTGCTAAACTTAGTAATTCTAACAATTTAACTGTAGATCCCAAGTTATTTGTCTTAGGTTCTGTTTCTATATAGATAGTAAGGTCATTTGTAAATAATGACAGGACCACCCAGTACATTATGCGCAACTGTATTCAGCATCCTAATTCCTGTTTTACTGCACTGGCTAAAACCTCCAGCATCATGTTAATAATAAAGGAGATAACAGAATCTGTCCGGCTCCCAATTTTAAAGGGAACTCAATCTTAGTGTTTCATTGTTGGATAGACTAGATATAGATTTCTATGTCCTCATGTCTGGGGTGTGTTTCTTATAAACTGCTTAGAGTTTAGAAAAAAAATCTAATCTGAAAACCTTTGTCTTTTAACTGAAGGTTTTAGTCAATTTACACTGATTATGAACATTTATTATATATATAACATTTATTATATATATTTATGAAAATATATTGGATTTATTTCTATCATATTAACCATAACCTTTCTGTTGATATTGATTTTTAAATGTTCCTTTTTTCCTCATTCTGCCTTTTCAAAAATGTAATCAAAGTGTTTTCTCAGGGCGTCTGGGTGGCTCTGTTGGTTAAGTGTCCAACTCTTGATTTTGGCTCAGGTCATGATCTCAGGGTCGTGAGATCAAGCCCCACATCAGGCTCCATGCTGGGCATGGATCCCACTTAAGATTCTCCCTCTCCTTCTCCATCTGCCCCTCTCCCACCTAAAAAATTTTAAAAGTGTTTTATTTTTTTTCTTTCTACTAGTTCGGAAGTTATTGACTATTTCTGTTTTTTCAGTGGTTGCCCTAAATGATTAACACACATTTCATCTTGACAAAGCCTGAAATTGATCAATAGCTTTATTTTCCTCATAAACAGTATGAGGACCGTAAGGCACTTTGACTCCAAGTACTCATAATTTTAGTTCTATATTGATTTTACAACCTTAAAAATAGAAAATATTACAATTTTTAAAACCGTCAATATTCGGTCAGATTTACACATGTTTACCAATTTCTTTTTTTACTGTTCCTTCTTGAGTCTTAGACTTGTCCTCCTAAAATAATTTTGCTTTTTCCTAAAGGACCTTGTTGAGAAGTTTCCTTAGTGAGTGTCTATTTGTAGTAAGCATTCTCAATTTTTATTTGTATAAAATTTCCTCTCACTCATGAAATAGTTTTCCTGGGTAATCAGTAATAGGTTGATCCTCATTAATATCATCTGGCTTACATTCTTGCTGAAATGAGTCATTCTAATTGGTGTCCCTTAATAGGCCATCTGCCTTTCTCTCTGACTGCTTTTAAGATCTCCTCTCTATGGCATTTGCAATATCTCTATGATTTGTCCCAACATATATTTCTATATATCTTTCCTGTTTAGTATTCACTGGAATTCCTGAATCTGAGGATTGGCGTCATTGGTCAATCCTAAAAAATGTCTTAGAATATTAATTCTTTTCATATTTTCTATTATCTTCTTCTGGAACTCCAATTAGATATATGCTGAACTTACTTTGCTCTATCCCAAGTATCTCTTAACCGTTTTTCTCTTTCTTTTTAAAAAACTTCCCATATCTTTGATTCTCTGTGTGATATTCTAGGTGATTTCTTCTGCTCTCCCTTCTAATTCACTAATGCTCACTTCAACATCACATAATCCAATTATTAAATTATTAAATTTCAATGTGTGAAACTTAATTGGATTCTGGTTCAAAAAAAGCAGCTATGGGGTGCCTGGGTGGCTCAGTCAGTGAAGTGTCTGCCTTCGGCTCAGGTCATGATCCCAGGGTCCTGGGATAGAGCCCTGTGTGGAGCTCCCTGCTCAGTGGGAAGCCTGCTTCTCTCTCTGCCCCTTCCCCCACCCCCGCTTGTGCTCTCTCTCTCTGAAATAAATAAATAATTTTTTTTTTAAAAAGCATCTATAAAAGACATTTGGAGAACAACTGAAGAAATTAGCATATGGATATAGATCTTGGATAATATTAGAGAATAATAGTTAATAATAGTTTCTTAGTGATAAGGGCATTACAGTCAGTAGGAAAGTGCTCTTGTCCTTAGGAGATGCCTGCTGTATCCCAAGTATACTTCTAAGTATTTAGGTGTGAAGTGTCATGATATTGTCAACATTCTTTCAAATGGCTCAGCAAAAAAAATAAAATCTATATATACAAATATAGATAGGTAAAACAAAGATGACGAAATGTTAACAATTGTTGAGTCGAGACATAAGCTATATGGATGTCCGTTCTTTAAACTTTTCTGTAAGTTTGAAATTTTTCATAATATAAATATATAAATAATATAAAGTAGAAAACTATGAGAGTAGAAATTTAAATTTTTAATAGCTGGGTTAAATATAAAATCAAGGAAATCTATGTAGAACAAAAATAGGAAAATACAATAAAATTAGAGGAGGTTTAACATCTGATTTTTTAGAAGTTTCACAAAAAGAAAGAAAGGAAAAAGGAAGGAAGGGAGGAAGGAAAGAAATAATTGAAAGGGAGAGAAATGTCAAAGAAATAATATAAGAATATTCCAGAACTGAGGGCAAAATCTCTATATTGAAAGGAGTCACTGAGTGCTCAGCAAAGAATAAAAAAATAAACTCATACCAAGGCACATAAATGTGACTTTTGGAATTGGGGGCAGGAGGAATAGGAAGGAAGGGTAGAAAACCCTAAAAGCTTTCAGAGGGAAACGATAGGTCCCACACAAAGGAATGTTCATCAAGTTATACCATACTTCTCAACAATACCAGATGCTAGAAGCAATGAAACCATGCCTTAAAAATTCTGAGGGAAAATGCTTTTCAACTTAAAATACCTAGCCAAATTCTCAATCATGTGCAAAAGTAGAAAACAGAGTTAGCTGGGCAATGACTCAGGGGACTTACCTTCCATGCACCCTTTCTTACAAAGCTGCAAGTTGTTTGCCAATCCAGTCAAGGAATAAATGAAAGAAGAATTAAGATCTGGGAAATGGAATTCCACCCAGAAAGGCACAGTCAGTCCCAGGCCACAGCTTCTAACCTGGAGGGCAGCCAGTCCAGTCTGTAAGGAGAATGAGGCTGCAAAGGAAGGCCTTGGGGGGAGAGCAAAGGAACCACTAGGTTATCTGATGAGTTTAAGTATTTGGAGAAACTGCTTACTGAGGAAAAGCATTGATAGATACATAGAAAATCAGAAAATTATAAAGAATAAGAGAAAAGAAACATTTCTACAGAAAGGACTCTACAGCATAATACTTAGCTAAGAAGTGAACAATATTCACCTAATCATACTCAAGTAAATTCAGAATTTTAATTTTACGAAAATTTGTAACTATTTGGGAAACTATTTGGGAAAAATGGTGGGCAAAGCATAATGTGAGAAGCCTAAATCTCATTTGTCAAAATAGGAACTCTGCTGATACTTTCTAAAAATAATAAATTAGGGCCGCCTGGGTGGCTCAGTCAGTTGAGTCTCCAACTCTTGGTTTCGGCTCAGGCTGTGATTTCACGGTCCTGAGATCCAGCCCATGTCGGGCTCTGCACTCAGCATGGAGTCTGCTTGGGACTCTCTTTCCCCCTCCCTCAGCCCCTCCCCACTGTGCTCTCTCTCTCTCAAATAAATAAATAAATCTTAAAAGAAAAAAGTAAAGAGAGATCCATGATGAAAGACTGGACTCTTAATAATAATAATAAATTAAAAACTAACAATAGAAAGATATTATTTAGGGGCGCCTGGGTGGATCAGTCGGTTAAGTGTCTGCCTTCAGCTCAGGTCATGATCCCAGGATCCCAGGAGGACTGAGCCCCGCATTGGGCTCCCTGCTAAGTGGGGAGCCTGCTTCTCCCTCTCCCTCTGCTCTTCCCCCCAGTTTGTGATCTCTCACTCTCTCTCAAATAAATAAATAAATAAATAAACCTTTTTTTAAAAAAAGAAAGATATTATTTAGAAATATAGAGGTAAATCCCAAAAGAAATTGCTAAAAGAATTAAAAGTTGGGGCGCCTGGGTGGCTCAGTCAGTTAAGCGTCTGACTCTTGATTTTGGCTCTGGGTCATGAGATCAAGCCCCAAGTCGGGCTCCACACTCAGCACAGAGTCTGCTTAAGATTCTCTCACTCCCTCTCCCTCTGCCCCTCCCCTCACTCACTCACTAAATTAATTAATTAATTAATTAATTACATTTTAAAAAAAGAATTAAAAGTAGCTGTCTCTGAGGAGAGGGATTTGCCGGGCAAGAGGCTGCTATTCCTCTATGTACCTTTTGTATTGTTTGATTTTTTAAAACTTTGTTCATGTATAAATGTAATAAAAATATACTTATTTCTTAAAAGAACTGACCTCAAAAATTATATTGAGCTGTTACAGTAACTCTGTAATGCTAATGTCATGGATTCAAACCCCAGTGGACATAAGAATCTCCTGGCATGCTTCTTTAAACTGAAGAGTCCCAGAGCCCTACCAAGAATATGTGAATCCTTAGGTCTAGGGTGAATCCTGGGAATCTGCTTTTTAAACTGGCATCCAGGTGATTCTGATGCAGGTCGTCCAAAGACCACACTCGGAGGAGCCCAGAGCAGGTGCAGGCTGGCAGGAGTCAGTGACTGGACAGGGGCAGCATCCCCCGAGGGGGCAGGCTGCTAGGCCCCGGGGTCCACCTGCGTCGGCTCCCAGCTCTCACATTCGAGTCGTCCATCGAAGCATGGTGAAACTTTGAAAAAGCTGGGCTTTCTTGTGAATGTAATTCCGACACACACGTATCCTTCCTTCCCCACCCACGTTCTCTGCCTCAAAGTTCCTGAATTTGTAAGCGTGGAAGTCCGTCTGTTGCCACAGGGCCTACTCTAACAGGGACTTGCGTCTGAGGTCACGTTACCCACCCTCCACAGATTAGAGTCCCTGAATGGCCAGTCAAGGTCTTTGGGGGGATGGGGCAGGGACATCAGGAGAATGAAGGCTTCATTAACCTCAGACAATGGCTCGGAGCAGATTCCTTCTATGCATTCAGCAGCCTGTATAGGATTAGTGTATACAGCATGTTTCGAAGGCCCCATGCTGTATCCCCCTGGCCGCCAGTGTGAAAGGCATGAATGCCTTTTGCTGAGGCAGGGTAAGCCTCTCAGCAACTACATTTTTCCTTTTTAAAGAAAGAATCCCAGCAAGGCCGATGGAAGTCCCCTGGAGTTCTCCAAGCCACCATGGCCTGTCCTGGGGCTGTCCCTGGCTCTCTTGCTCCCCTTGCTGGCTCGCTCTCTGGCTGGCATGGTGTTGCCCCTTGACCGTGGGCTCAGGGGCCTCCAGCCAAAGCTGCTGACTCTGACCACGGCCTTTCTCTGGGCTGTGTTCATTTGCATTGCGCTGCTGAGGGCGGAGGAGTTATATAGGCTCCGGCCCATTCACGGGAGGATTAGGCCTGCACTGAGGGCGCAGGGGGAGAGAGGCCGCAGGGAAGGCCCAGCTCCTCTCCCTGAGCGGCCACCATGCCCTACCTGCTGCCAGGATTCTTCTGTGACCGCGTGATCAGGGAGCGGGACAGGAGAAATGGAGAGGGCACCGTCACACAGCCCCTCAAGTTTGAGGGGCAGGATTTTGTTGTTCTCAGACGACGGTGCCTAGCTCAGAAGTGCCTCTTTGAAGACCGTGTGTTCCCAGCAGGGGTTCAGGCCCTGGGCTCCCATGAGCTGAGCCAGAAAACCAAGATGAAGGCCATCACATGGAAAAGGCCAAAGGTAGGGATGGGAGGGACGGACGGGGCTTCAGGACCCAGTTCCTGGGGACAGGATGTCAGGTGGTCCAGAGCCTTGAAGCCGAGAACCCACGACCTGAGCAAGTGGCTTATCAAGGCTCTCTGACCCATGTGCCCCCAGAATGCCTTCCTGCTTGCTCCTGAAACTGGAGATGTTATTTTCTGTTCCTGAACTAGAGGTTATTATAACCCTCTAGAGGTCTCTGAGCCTGTAAATATTTTTAGGAGAGCTAATGCCCTGGCTTTAATTCGTAGTAAAATAGTAAGGCATAATTGATGATCAAGTCTTCTTGAGAGCAGGTATTCTGGGGATGGTAAAGCGGAGTGGCTAAGAGCACTGAGGCTCGCAGTTGCAAGGAGATTTCCACGAAAGGTGGTGAACAACTAAGAAACAGGAGGCTGTGGGAGGCTGGAGACGCCTCGGGAACCTTGCGCCTAAGGCTGGCTCATTAGGGATGCGCCGCTTCTGTTTAAACAGAAAGGTCCGTGCTGACCAGCCAGGCTTCTTACAATGCAATGTGGTGCATCCACATTTAGGATTATGTGTTTTCTTGGAGAATTGCCTCCTTTATCATTATGTGATGCAACTCTTTATCCCTAATATTCTTTGTTATGAAGTCGTCTTCGTCTGAAATTAATACAACTACTCCAGCTTCCCTCTGATTACTGCCAGCATGGCATATCCTTCTCTAGCTACCCGAGTCTTTATGTTTAAAGGGAGTTTCTCGTAGACAACATATAGACGAGTCTCTTTTTTTATCCGCGCTCACAATCTCTATCTTTTCACTGGCGTATTTAGACCATTCCCACTTAAGTGATTATGATACGGCTAGACTCCTATCTACCATGTTTGTAACTGTTTTCTATTTGTTAACAATTGTTCTTTGCTTCTCCTCTCACCTCTCTTCTGCCTTTTCTAATAATTTAATATTCTTCATGATTCCATTTTATCTCCTCTCTTAAGTGTATCAATTATACTTGTTTTAATGTTAATGGTTATGCTACAGTTTCCAATATACATTTACAACTAATCTAATTCCACCTTCAAATAACACTATGCTGTTATATATGCAGTCTAACACTTTATACTAGAAAATGCCCAGTTCCTCCCTGGCTTCCCTTCATTCATTTTACCTGTGCATATGCGATCATTACTCAACACATTGTTATTATTATTACTTTAAATAAAGTTATCTTTAGGGGCGCCTGGGTGGCTCAGTCGTTAAGCGTCTGCCTTCGGCTCAATTCGTAATCCCAGGGTCCTGGGATCGAACCCCGCATCGGGCTCCCTGCTCTGCGGGAAGCCTGCTTCTCCCTCTCCCACTCCCCCTGCTTGTGTTCCCTCTCTTGCTGTGTCTCTCTCTGTCAAATAAATAAATAAAATCTTTAAAAAATAAAGTTATTTTTAGATTAAGAATAAGAAAAACCCAAGTTTTATTCTACCTTCCTTTATTCCTTCTCTGAAGATCTTCCTTTCTTTAGGTAGGTCCAGGTTTCTGACCTCTATCATTTTCCTTCTCCCTGAAGCACTTCTCTTAACGTGTCTTGCAAGGCAAGTCTGTGGGCAATAAATTCTCTCTGGTTTTACTTGCCTGAGAAAGTCTTTCTCAGTCAGTCTTTTTTTTTTTTTTTTAAGATTTTTTTATTTATTTGACAGAGAGAGACACAGCGAGAGAAGGAACACAAGCAGGGGGAGTGGGAGAGGGAGAAGAAGGCTTCCCACGGAGCAGGGAGCCCAATGTGGGGCTCGATCCCAGGACCCTGGGATCATGACCTCAGCCGAAGGTAGACACTTAATGATTGAGCCACCCAGGTGCCCCTCTCGTTCAGTTTTTTTTTTTTTAAAGATTTTATTTATTTTTTAGAGAGCGAGCGAGAGAGAAACAGCATGAGAGGGGAGAAGGTCAGAGGGAGAAGCAGGCTCCCCACCTAGCAGGGAGCCCGATGCGGGACTCAATCCCAGGACCCCGGGATCATAACCTGAGCCGAAGGCAGATGCTTAACCATCTGAGCCACCCAGGCGCCCTCTCGTTCAGTTTTGAAAGATAATTTCTTGCAGCTAGAATTCGAGTTTGGTGGGTTTTTCTTTCATCAATTTAAATATTTCAATCCAGGGGCACCTGAGTGGCTCAGTCAGTTAAGCATCCTACTCTTGATCTCAACTCAGGTCTTAATCTCAGGTCATGAGTTCAAGCCCCAGCATGGAGCCTACTTAATAATTATTTATTAGTTTTTAATAATTAATTTCAATCCAGTCTTTCTCACTTACATGGCTTCTGAAGAGAAGTCTGCTGTAATTACTACCTTTGTTTCTCTGTAGGAAAGGTATTTTTCCCCTCTTGGCTTCTTTCAACATTTTTTTTGTCTCTGGTTATCTGCAGTTTGAACACGATATGCCTAAGTATAGTTTTGTGTCATTGTATTTTGCTGGTACTTACGCCATTTGGTGTTCTTTGAGCTTCCTGGATCTGTGGTTTGGTATCTGTCATTAATTTTGCAAAGTTACGTTTGCAAAGTTGCATTGTTACTTCAGATATTTCTTCTGCTCTGTTCTCTGTTTCTTTTCCTCTGGTATTCTGGTTATGCATGTGTTACACCTTTTGAAATTATCCCACAGTTTTTGGATGTTCTGCTCTGGTTTTTTTGGCTTTGGGTTTGTTTTGTTTTGTTTTGTTTTTTCATTATTTTTCCCTTTGCATTTCACTTTGGGAAGTTCCTCTTGTCTCACCTTCAGTCTCATTGCTTTTTCCCCTTGTCTTTACCCAGTTTGTGGATGAGCCCATCAAATATACGTTACAGTGTTTTTTATTTACATCATTTCCTTTTCATTCTTTCTTAGTGTTTCCATCTTCCTGCTTATATTACCCATCTTTTCTTGCACATTATCTACTTTTTCCATTAGACTCCTTGATGTACTCATCATGGTTATTATAATAACGATTCCTGCCTAATAATTTAGACACCTGTGTCATATCTGAACCTAGTTCTGCTTTCTCTCTTCACACTATTTTTGTTTGCCTTTTGGCATCCTTTGTAGTTTTTGCCTGAAGCCAGACATGTTGTTTTGGGTAATAAGTGAGATGGATAATCCTTTGCCATGAGGATTTATGTTAGGCTGACTGGGAGTTGTGCAGTGTTTAATGCCTCTTGTAGCTGCAGGGGCCAGAGCCTTCAAATTTTTCTAGTATTTTTGTTTTGCCCTTCACCCCACCCTCCTCTTGCCTTTGAACTTTCCTAAGTACTCCTTCTCAGTGTTTACACCTAGAAGCTCTTGGGCTGTAAGTGGCTGTTATTACACTGAAGCCCTGTTGATGAGGTGTTAAGGTGGGAAGGGAAGTGTTCCATAATCTAATGATTAAATCTCCACCTTTTAATGGGCCTATGTGACCTTCATACACATTTCCCCATTGGTATAGCGTTTTTTCCCCTTCTTAGGTGAGAAAGGAAGGCTGGAGGGGGCTGGAAGGGACACAGTGCCCTTCCCCCAACTTAGGTAAGACTCTGGAAAAGAGGGGGATCTCTCTTAGACCTTCACCATGAGAACTTGGTGGGATTTTTGGAGGTAAAAACCATGAAAGTATGTGTGGGAGTGGGGGAGGATCATCCCAAGACTGTGGCCTCCAGAAGTTTCTTACTCTCATGCTAGTCTACGCTCAGCCTCCAGAAATTCATCAAAATTACCAGTTAAGTGTTTCTACCACTTCATGGCCTCAGCAGCTTCTGTTCTAGATAAGCACATCTCGGCTGTAACTCTCTAGTTTCACTTGTGTCCATATTTCAGGGTGGTGGATTGCCCTGCAACCTCAGTTCTCTAATGGGTCCAAGCAAAGATGCTGATTTTCAGTTTGTTCAGCTTTTTCTTGTAGTAAGGACAAGAGTGATGACTTTCAAGCTCTTCACATGTTGGAACTGAACCAGAAGTCCTCCACATATATCTATTTTAGCCCATCCTTTTAAGTGTATGTTTCTATTTATTTTATAATGCACAGTATATGTTAGGGCAATCAATATACACATATATAATTTAAAACCAAAAAGAATATTTACATAGGGTTGCATGTTCAAAAATATTTTACTGCTGGAGGTAAACAATAAAAGTTTGGAGTCACTATGGAACACTTCATCTAAAACTAATGATGTAATGTATGGGGATTAACATAAGAATAAAAAACATAAAAACAAAATACTAAGAAAAGTTTGGAGTCACTGTGCGAACCATGGTACCCAAGAACTGAGGAAATGGTCATCTGTTGCCATTGCTGGGACTCCATCATTGACAGATCCAGTCTCCAGGCTAAATTATAGCCAAAGGAAGAGCTAGAAATCTTAGGTCCCCAAGCTAAAATGACAGAGCTGGGACCATTTACCCTTTGTTCATATTAGCCAACATAAACAGGTCTCAGACCCTCTAGGGGGTATTTACATAGTGTTTTTAAGTAAGGAAAGAGGGAGAAGTATGTGGTAGGGAGGGGTATCTAGGCAAATCAGAGCTTGTTTATGAATTAACCTTCAATAAGCTTGGTAACTGATCCTCACCAAACAGACATCTTTTATGAGGACAAACAGTTAAGAGCCTCTAGGCTGGAGGGCAGGCAGGGATGATTTCTCATTTTATTGTACCTTTAATTCCCCCAGCTCTGTACATACTTGGGGGCTCAATTAACGTTTGGTGAACCATAGCTAAGGTGGTGTTGAAGGTAAATGTGGTATATTGGGGAATCTACTACTGCAAAAAACGTAACTCCATTCCAATACCTGGACCTCCAAATAGATGGACGAGATATCAGAGTAGTTACTGCTGCCTTTCCAAGTAGCCAGCCCTGGAACTGGTGAGCAGGAAGACGATGAAGCATGCCTCTGAATGCATATCCCAAGGAGAAGAAGCTATACCTGTAACAACTAAAAACTGTAGCTACAAGTTGGGTATTTGAATCACTATATAATATATTCCTTATAGCAGGGGCAGAACATCCAGTAGTCAAGGGTTTCAGCTGGCAAGTAGGAGAGACCCAACTCAAATTAGCTTAAACCAAAAAAAAACAAAAACAAAAACAAAAAACTCATAGAATTTGAATGTTCAAGGGTGATGTTGGATTCAGACACACCTAAATCCAGCCCTCAAACCTTGTCATCAAGACACAGTCCCTAATAGCATCTATCTATAGACCTATCATCTGTTTATATATCTGTCCTCACCTCCTCTCTCTCCCCCCATCCCCATCTGTTTCCTCTGAGTTGGCTTTAGTCTCAAGCAGACTAACTTCGCAAGGGGCAAAGGTGCCACTGGCAGCTTCAGGCTGACCTTCTACCAGTTTAGCAACCATAGCAGAAGAATGTACAGTTGACTCTTGTGTAAACTGCATGGGTCCACTTATACATGGATTTTTTTTTATAAATCCAGTATTGTACTGTAAATGTATTTTCTCTCCCTTATGATTTTCTTAATAATATTTTCTTCTTCCCAGCTAATATTATTGTAAGAATACAGTATAAAATACATATAACATACAAAATACATGTTAAGCGACTGTTTAGGTCATCGGTAAGGCTTCTAGTCAAGAGTAGGCTACTGGTATTAAGCTTTTAGGGAGTCAAAAGTGATATGTGGATTTTTGATTGTGCAGGGGTCGATGCCTCCAATCCCAGTGTAGATCAAGGACCAATTATATATATTTTTTCTCAATAGTTAACAACAAAAGTCTTAGCCGATACCTCATTGACCCAGATTTGGTCATGTGCCCATCCCTGAACCAATCACTCTCACTCACTAGTTGCCCCTACTATATGTCTAGAGCTGGGTGAAGGGGGAAGCTCACCAGAAGGGTGTGATTTGACAGTGGAGCTGTTCCCCAGTGAAAAGGTGAGGTATAACCCTGGGAGAAGGGGCTGTTTTCCAAGGAAGCAAAACACTGGGGAGACCAAAAAACATGTCCGCTATCCCTTACTTGGCTTCTTTTTAAGAGGAAGGAGTCTTGGAGCACCTGGGTGGGTCAGTTGGTTAGGTATCTGCCTCAGGTCACGATCCTGGGGTCCTGGGATCCAGCCCAGCCTCAGGCTCCCTGCTCAGTGGGGAGTTTGCTCCTCCCTCTCCCTCGGCTCCTCCCTCACTGCTTGTTCTCTCTCTCTCTCTCTCAAATAAATAAAATCTTTAAAATAATAATAATTTTTTAAAGAAGAGGAAGGAGTCTTGGTCTGGAATAATGAGTTTTACCTTTTGTCTTTGTGGAAAATGGTTTTTTTTGTTTTTGTTTTTGTTTTTAAAGATTTTATTTATTTATTTGACAGAGAGAGACACAGCGAGAGAGGGAACACAAGCAGGGAGACTGGGAGAGGGAGAAGCAGGCTTCCCGCGGAGCAGGGAGCCCGATGCGGGACTCGATCCCGGGACTCCAGGATCATGACCTGAGCCGAAGGCAGTCGCTTAACCAACTGAGCCACCCAGGAGCCCGGAAAATGGTTTTTAAAAACCACAATCTGGGGGCACCTGGCTGGCTCAGTCAGTAGAGCATGTGACTCTTGGTCTCGGGGTTGTGGGCTCTATCCCTACATTGGGCAAGGAGCCTACTTAAAAAATAATAATAAAATCTTAAAAAAAAACCCACACACAACACAATCTGGATGTTGATGTTCTCTTTATTACCAGATTGTTACTGCTCCTAGGTTTTTGGGGAGATTTTTTTGGTGGGGGTTGTTTAGTTGTTTTCAATGCAGAGAGATAGGAAATATTTTCTTAGGAAAAAAAGAAATCATGAGTTATATTTATATATCTAATTCAACTCTAACATTGCAGAGTTGTTACTTAAATTATTTGATTTTGTAATATTACATATTTTCTTTTATGGTAAAAAAAATCTTGGTACCTAATGACATTAATATAAGTTCTTATTTATCATATAGCATACATGTCAAAGTTTTGAAATAATGACATTATTATTATTATTTCTTATGATTCGTATTTCTTTATGATTTGGGTTTTTGACCTTAGGATCTATCCCAAGAGGAATAAAGAGTCAAAATACTACATTTTAAGTCACTTGAAATAATTCTTTTTATGTGTGTGGTCATGTCACCAACTTGATATGCAGTTAAGCTCCTTTGCTTCAATTTGCTTTCAGCTTTTACAAACTGTTTTTAAAAATTGTCTTTCTTGGGGCACCTGGGTGGCTCAGTCTTTAAGCATCTGCCTTCGGCTCAGGTCATGATCCCAGGGTCCTGGAACTGAGACCAGCATCGGGCTCCCTGCTCAGCGGGAAGCCTGCTTCTCCCTCTCCACTCTCCCTGCTTGTGTTCCCTCTCTCGCTGTCTCTCTCTCTGTCAAATAAATAAATAAAATCTTTAAAAAAAATTGTCTTTCCTTTTATTTTGGCTTTAAGAAAAAAAAAATTTTTTTTTTAAGTAGGGCTCCATGCCCAACATGGGGCTTAAACTCATGACCCTGAAGTCAAGACTAGCAACACTCTACAAGACTGAGCCAGCCAGGTATCGCTTGGCTTTTAATTATGTACAAATTTACTTGGTTCCTAAGTCAAAACTCTTTTCAGTTATATTCAGTTTTACTTCCATCCCTATTCCCACCACCTTCCCCCTATAGGTAACCTTTTTATGAATTCTTGATTGGGGTTTATCCTTCCATTGCATTAAGAGTTTCAGACAAGAGGTGCATGCCGTGTGACCTTAGCAAGACATTGCATCCAGTAGGAGGGTGAGATCCCCGAGTACAGGGAGCTTCAACTCAACACGGGTATATGGAGTTGTCATGGGGGCTGGCATGGGGAGAGAGACATGCGCAGACACACAAGGAGATACAGAGAGAGAGAGAGGGCTGGGTCACAGGGATAGCAAGGCTTCTTCAAGCTCTGAGGAATGGTGTTAAAACCAAAACAAAGAATCTACAATTATTTCAAAATTTTCTAAGTTAAAAAACAAAGCGTAAGTCCTAGAAAGAAAAAACAAGAGCGCCCTCTGTTGGCCGCTGTTGGACTGCACATAATCTGTAGTTGTAAACTACAGCCCCCGCCCGGCCCGGGGTGCGTACTGGGTTAGCTTGAGTCAAGAAATGTGCCCTGGGGCTCTCTGATCTCAGGTCAGGTCTTGATCTCTCAGAGTCGTGAGTTCAAGCCCCGAGTTGGGTGCCACACTGGGTGTGGCGCCTACTTAAAAAAAAAAAATGTACCCTCAACTGACCTGGGGGCCTGCAGGGCCCACACCAAATTTACTCTCTGCTCTCCCCAGCTCTCAAGTGCTACAGACCCTGGGATCTATGCTGACTCTAAATATCTATGTTACCACATCTTGGCAAGAAAGATCTTTATTTTCCTTCCTGCACTTATTTTCCTGGCATAGAAAACAACAACAACAGCCATGCTTTCTGTCGTCCCTTGCCAAAGATACGACAGTAACAACATTGCCCTAACTCTCAAGGTATATCCTTACGTAGATAGTATGTCAGTGTGAGGGAACAATGTCGAACAATGGGAAAAGGAGGCATGTTTCTGGCTTCCGCCACTTACTAGCTGTGTGTCCTTGGGCAAATTCCCTCACCTCTCTGAGCCCTGGTTTCCTTATCTGAAAAATAAGAATGAGAGTATCCAATTCACAGGCTGTTTGGGGGGCTTACCTGAGTGGTGTGTACAACGCTCCTGATGTGGGATGTCAGCACGACATTACATAAGGAGCCTCAATAAACAATAGCTCCTACTACTGTCATTATTTCCTTTCTGTTTCACAGGAAATTTGCGAGAATCCCCGATTTATCATTGGTGGAGCCAACAGAACTGACATCTGTCAAGGAGATCTAGGTAGGCAAGTCCCCTGAGATCATATCCAGCCAAACAATCAAGGGGTGATTAAAAGGTGTGGTCCCTTTACAGGAAGTAAAGGGACAATAATCTGGTTTTGGTCTTAATGCATTTTGGGGAGGAGGCTTTTCTAACAGTACTTCATGCCCATGTATCTATGTGCTGGTGATGGCTTCATTTACTTTCTGTTCCTCCCACATCTCTCATCAGTTCTTTGCCTCCTGTCACGGGAGATATGCCTCGTTCCACAGCATCCTCCCTAGAGTCTCAAGGACACTTGCACACCCCACTCCGCAAGATAAAAGCCTTGCTTTTAACTGTACCCACTCCCTTAAAAGAGAGCTCTGAAACTCTGCGCACCAAGCACGTCCCTGGAATCTATATGGAATCTGTATGCACACGGAAAGTGCACTTGTAACTCACTCTCTTGTTGACAATGCCCCAGCGTCGCTCCATATGAAAGGAGTCTTTCCACAAAGATGGCAGTTGCCACAGGATGCGCGTCCAGTGTTCTGTCTGGGTGGTCAGCTTGGCTCTTCCACCAGACCTTCCTCTCAGGAAGTATTCTCTCCGGTGTGGACCGCGGGAAAGCTCTGCGAAGCAAAACTGGAGAGAACATCAACAGGCATAGTTTAAAAGTTGCGGGGAAAGAGCATCCAAGACCCAGTGAAACGAACTTGGCTTATTTGGCCCCAGAAAGAGAGGCTAAGGAGGTTTTCAGTATCTGGGTTCCTGCACCCGGGGGAAGGCTGCCTACAGAGCCCTGGGCAAGCTCATAATCTGGACCTTCTAACAGAAACTGTTTCAAAGGAGAGGCTTGCTTCTTCTGGAGGGGGGTGGGACGTGGTGGGGGAGGGCGGGGGGGGTAGGGCTGCTGGCCGCTCTTAGTCTCCCCTCTGCAGGCTCAAGGATGCCCTCACATCTGCACAGCCAAACAAAGGCCTTGCACAACTTAACCCATCCTCCTTAGAGGGCAGCTCTGTGACTGCGAGTGTACCAGGCATGCCCCCTGGGCATTCTCTCTCTCTCTCTCTCTCTCTCTCTCTCACACACACACACACACACACACACACACATATAGCAAAATGACTACACACCATGCTCTGCCAGAAAGGAAGTTCAGGGAATAAGAAAATATCCCACCTCATTCTATTGTGAGCAATGTCTTCGTGCCCCCTGTAAACTGGTTGCAGGGCAGCTGCCCAACCGACTTTCCTTCCAGTACCAATGGACTTGGCCGATGGCTCTCAGATGCTCAGGCTCCCCCAAAGGGGAGAAATGCACTCAAGTTGCAAAGGTCTGGGCAGTGCAGATTTCATACGGGTGTTAGGAAGAATGACCCAATGTTGACCTACTGCTCTGTCTTCCTTGAGGCCCAAAAAGGAAGTGAGCTTATATTACAGAGGGAGGAATTGCCTACAGCCTTCAGGTAAACCTGTCAGAAGGGAGTAGGTTACCCTGACCTCATTGCCAAGGGACCACTAGCAAACTGCTCTGGGTCGACACCTCTGGAAGTAGGACAGTGAACACTGAGTGAACTCGTTCGGCAGAAGGGTCAGCTGGGATGGGGCCTTTTTCCTCCCCGGATGTAACCCCTGCCCTGTACTTGCCTGCAGGGGACTGCTGGTTTCTCGCAGCCATTGCTTGCCTGACCCTGAATGAGCGCCTGCTTTTCCGAGTCATACCCCACGATCAGAGTTTCACCGAAAACTACGCGGGGATCTTCCACTTCCAGGTGAGGGAACTGGAGTGTGGTTAAGAGGCCCAGCTGCTGTCCACCCAGCCCCGGTCTCCTGGCCTTGCCTTCCCAGCAGCTTCAGGAAAGGTTCCACCCACACCCTCCCCGCCTTGGCCGTGGGCAGGGACCCCCTTAAGGTCTCAGGCCTGCGAGGAAGCAGTTGTTTATCTCTGCCCCCTGAGCCTGTCTCCCCCTGCCCCCCACCTTCCGCTGTGCCCCAGAAAGGCAGGAAGACATCCTGTTTGCTGGCCTGCGGGTCTATTTTTGCCTCTCCGGCTGGCTGGCTGCTACGCTATTACCCACATCCCTTCTCAAGTAGGTCCCAAGCTACTAGCAATGGGAATTCGTAAGGCCCTTTGGTTCACGAAGGAAACAACGGGCACCCTGCGTGATTATGGCTCCTTTTCTTGTTGCCCTTTAAGGCGGGTCTATACGGCCTCTCACACTCCCCTTTTCTAGGGAAGGGAGTCTGGTCCCCTGGAAGGAAAGTCTGGTCAATCTGGGGACCAGGCTTCTGGTTCGGCCCCTAAATGAGTCTTTGGTTTCCAGATGCAATTAAACCACTGGAAATTTTCTAGATCCAAATTGTCCTGTCAGAGAGCCAAATCCTGGTGCTGGCCCAGCACTGAAGTGAGTTCCACATGTGGGGATCCAGCAGAGGCTGGGATTCTGAGGCATCGATCTGTTTCCAGCCCTGGAAGCTCCTAATGTCCTGGAACTGACCTGAGTCATCACTTGGTGTACCTGCTGATCTTGTACCTCAGCACTGAAGGCCTCAGAAAAGGTCCCTGATCAGGTTCAGGTTCACGGTCCTGCTGCCCCCTGGAGCATGGGTAAGGCAGCCAGGTCCTCATTTTTGTTTCTCTCCTGGGCCATCAAGCTACTAAGTATCCCTCTGATATTTCAAGGGTCTTATGCCTCGAGGGTCATATATATAAAGACCAGATAGATTTTTGCCCTCTTTTCAATAAGGGAGAAAATGTCATTAGAAAGAGATTAAACCGTATTTGGCCTTCTTCAGTTAAAACTGATTTGTTCAAGAAAGAACAACATCCAGGGGCGCCTGGGTGGTTCAGTCGGTTAAGCAGCTGACTCTTGATTTTGGCTCAGGTCATGATCTCAGGGCCGTGAGATTGAGCCCCTGTCGGTCTCTTCGCTCAGTGTGGAGTCTGCTTCAGATTCTCTCCCTCTCCATCCAGCTCATGCTCTATCTCAAATAAATAAATAAAACCTTTAAAAAAGAAGAGAGAGAGAACAACATCCAGAACTGGAATTAGTAGACAATGATCCTGTTACAGCCAGAGTCTATTCTGGGCCACTTCCCTCTTCCCTGTCAATCTTTCTTCTTCAGCAGCAATTTCTACCTTGTTTGTCATCAAGAAATCTATAATCAATACGTCACCCTCACCTAGACCAGTAGTTCTCAACACTGGCTGCACATTAGAATCAGTTAAAATACCTAAAATACAATACGTAGACCCCACTCCAGACCTACTGAGCAGGAGAATGAAAATCTCAAGTCCTCAGATGTGCACGGAGCACCTACCATCCCCAGGACAGTCCTGGACTGTGTGGAAGAGATAAAGTGGTAGGTACCTCACTTTCTGCCCCCGAGGAACTCACGGTCCAGTTAGACAAAGATACGCACATCCCAAACCATAAGAATATGGACAAGCACCAAGGCGCAGAGTGGAGGAAGTGGGACTGCTTGTCAAAGAGACTCTAAGGAATGTGGAGTAGAGACACGTTTCCCAAAGGTGGTCTGACAATGTGACTCGTTGTTTTTGTGCAGTTCTGGCGCTATGGAGACTGGGTGGATGTGGTTATCGATGACTGCCTGCCGACTTACAACAATCAACTGGTTTTCACCAAATCGAACCACCGCAATGAATTCTGGAGTGCTCTGCTGGAGAAGGCTTATGCTAAGTAAGGCAACACTTTAGGATGTGAGGCAGGGCTAGAGGTGGGGGGCTGCAAACTCCAGCCAAAGTCTTGTCACAAGAGAAGGTATTTGTGTGTGCATGTGTGTGCGTGTGTGTGTTTGTGTGAGTGTGTTCAACTGTGACCCAAAGTCAGAGACGATCGGGTCTAGGCAGCAATGGCTCAAACTAAAAACACTATATTTAAGAGTAGAATGAAGACATGTGTAGAAAATCTTTAGATATAGCTTCCCATAGCGAGCACTTTAATTCTGCCTTTAGAATTAAAGGTTGGTGTTGCAAGCCTTGGATCTGAGCATTGTATCTGTGAAGCTCACATCCCAGGGTCTTGCTTGGCTCAACCTCCTGATCTTGCAGTATATTAATAAAGTCATGTTATCTCTCAACTCCGAAGCTTCACCCCAGCTACTACTAATGGCTTTAATGGAACCCTTCCTTAGGGTTTAGGGTATGGTGGAAAGAGAACTATCAGGAGGTAGGAATAGCTGGGTTCCTGTCCCAGTGCTTCCGGGTCTCTGGTGCCTTGGGTAAGCCACTTGGCCTCTGGAGCTCAGTTTTCCAATGTGAAGAAAGGGAGTCGTAGTATCCATCCCATTAGCTTACAGGGTTGTTGGGGGATTAGATAAGAAAACATCACAGGACCTGAGAGTAAAATTCTGGTGGCATGGCACCTGGGTCATGTCTCCTGGAACCCTGTGATCTCAGATTGATCTTCATTCTCTCTCCAAGGCTCCACGGTTCCTATGAGGCTCTGAAAGGCGGGAACACTACTGAGGCCATGGAGGACTTCACAGGAGGGGTGACTGAGTTTTTTGAGATCAAGGATGCTCCCAGAGACATGTACAAGATCATGAAGAAAGCCATCGAGAGAGGCTCCCTCATGGGCTGCTCCATTGATGTAAGTCTGGGGTGTGGGATGCAGGGCAGGGAGCTGCCGACTGTCAGGAAGCCTGTCGTGTGATGAATAGCAGCATAGGGCTTTCCTCTGGGACAGGGTGGATGTTTTTAGGAAGCAGGCACTGGCTCTCAACTTCGAAAATTTCTCAAGGAAGAAGTGTTCCTGGGGATTTTCACCAAAGAGATGGGATAAAGACATTCCAAGCCCTGGACTTTAGGTAGAAATAGGTCCAGAGGCCTGCATCAGCATGGGCCTCCTGTGGTCAGTGGGGTTCAGCCTCAGCATGGCCCAATTATGCTGGCCACATATCTGGTTCTGGACCAGAGCCCGCCATTCCCCAAGACAGCCTCCCAGTCCCTGAGCTTTGGTCTTGTCTCTCTTAGGACGTGGGCTTTGTGTTGTAATCTGAGAGACACTTGGCGAGCAGGCACGGCCTCGGTGTGGCAGAGTGGTGTGAACCGAGACTGGGGCCAAGGGGAAGAGATGGTAGGCTGGCCAGGCCTCCTGACTTTCAGGAGACACACCTGCCCTGGAGACTGCTTGGTGTGTAATAGTCTTGGCCCTTTCCATCACTGAGGAAGGGGCCCAAGCTGAATTCCCGAATTTCCTTCCTTTCCCCATACTCCAAATGGGTCCAAAAGCATGGGAAGATCAGTTAGCGTTAAACACCCATAGATGAACATTTTCTTTCTGTATCACTTTTCTCCATCTTGTCTCCATTCACGCTGTTTATCTCTCCTCTTTTCCTTGTCTGTCCCCTTCCTTCTCTCTATCTCCTTCCCTTTCCATCACCCTCCCTTGTTTGCTCTCGCTCCCTCTCCTGCACTGTCCTTGTCCCCATCGGGCATCAGGATGGCACAAACATGACCTATGGAACATCACCTTCTGGACTGAAAATGGGGGAGTTGATTGCGCGGATGGTGAGGAATATGGATAACTCGCAGCTCAGGGACTCAGACCTCGTCCCCGGAGGCTCAGATGACAGACCGACCCGGGTGTGTACACCTCCAGTTGTCAGGACTGACCACCCCTCTGACCTGCATGACCCGGGCCTCCTGGTGTTAGATTCCCCTCAGCAGCCAGTGCCTCCCACACTGACCTCTGTGTGGGCCTCCCAAGGGTCTGGGTTGGAATAACTTGCCCACTCCAAGGCTCCTGAAGAAGGTGGGAGAGACCGGATTTGGAGGGAATCTCTGTGGGAGTTCCTTCACACCCGTGGTCCTGGCAGTTTGTCTGATAACAAATTAACAAGCAGAAATACAAGAGAGACTTCACTTATTTTAAAATACTTCTCCTCTTCTAATTCATTCAACTGTTCCTTCAACACATATTTATTGAGCTCCTACTGAGTGCCAGACACTCTTCTAGTAAACATACAAAATAGTTTTTGTTCACTAGAATAGTCTCTTCCCTCATGGAGCTATATTCTAGTACTTTCGGAAGTAATGCACGTTCACTGAAGAATACTGCCTGAGCCATCCAGAAAAGCACAGAGGAAAAATTAACCTACATTCTCTCCCATCTAAAGGTAGTAACTCTAAGTATCTAGTATACATCCATCTAGGATTTTTCTTTGCATACAGTTCATCTAAATGTTTGTTTTTAAAATCTCATACTCTATGTACCTCTTTGCAGTTATGCTTTTCTCAGCTAGCTTTATGTTCTTAATATGCCAATATGAATTATATTGTTAATGTGTCTCCTAAAACATTTTTTGGTGGCTGCACAGTATGCTGACATACTGATAAGTTATAATTTATTAACCCAATACCCTATTATTGGAAAATTGTTTTCTCTTTCTTGTGTTGGCTATTATTTTTAAATGCTATCATGAAAACATTCTAAGAGATACATCTTTGTGTGTGTTGTGATGATCCTTTGGGACAGATTGCCAGGGGCTGATTTGCTAGGTGTGCATAAGTAATGCCAAAGGAGTTGTTTCAGGTGGTTTCCCAGGTCTAGACTTGAGGGATGTGTGGGTCTCCTGCCCCATCCCTTTCTATTCAGCATGATCTGGGTCATGTAAGGACTGAGATGTTGAAGAGGCTAAGATGCCAAAGAGCCCCGGCTCCACCCACATCCCTGAGCTTGAAAAGGCTCACGATCTATACAGCCCAGCATGGCTGCCGGGAGCTCTTCTTAAAGCTGTCACATTACCAGGCAATGTGAAGCCACAGAAATACGGTCTAGGGCTCACTGGGCGTTGGAGATCCTACCCCTCTGCCGAGCATCTCCTGGGGCTGCCACTTGGGAATTTCTGCAAATGGAAAAGCTTCTCCTGCCCCTTAGGCTGAATCATGTCTGAGCAGGACTCACCTCGGGCCTCCTCCAGATTCCCCTCCCTGGGCACTGTGACTCTTGATTTCTCAAGTATCATGTTCTCAGTGGGTCTGGAGGACGTGAGGGGATATACAGAAAGGAGGTTAGACCTATGTTTCATCTAACCTCTTTTCTCACTTCTTTCCTCTTCCGAGAGGAGTCAGCTCTGGGTGGGCTCAGGGGAAAGGGGGAGCCTGAGTCCCAGGGCAGCCGCCATCTGTCCCTGTTCCTCCTCTGAAGACCCCAAGAGATCCAGAAAGGAGTGGGGATGTTCTCGCCTACCTCGACATCATCCCAGCCTCACATGGATCTCCAATGGTCAGAACAGACCTTTTCGGGGCCACCAGCTTGAGGGGAACCACTGGTCTCGGCTGTGTCTTCTTGCCTCTCTGAAAGGGCCAGCAGTGGTCCTTGCACGGCCGGGAGGCCCCCTTTCAGAGCGCGGAGGGGTCCTTGTCCTCGCAGAACCTGGAAAATTACCTCATGTGCACTTTGTCTCAGAGGAAACAGAACTTCTGCCGCCCAACCCCTGACAGGCTGTCTGGTTTTTGCTCCACAGACAATTGTTCCGGTTCAGTATGAAACAAGAATGGCTTGCGGGCTAGTCAAGGGCCATGCCTACTCTGTCACTGGGCTGGAGGAGGTGAGGCTGGTGGGGCGGGAGCCACTTGGGTCGCCTTCCGAAGTCAGGACTTAGCTTCCTGGGCCCCTTCACCTCTGCAGAGCCTGCCTCCTCTCGGGACAGGGGAGGGGGGTGTTCTGCTCAAGGTCTGGGTCCAGTGCCTGTGGCTGGAGGCCCCCCACCCCCACCCCCACCCCCCGGGACGGGTAGAGGTGGATCTTGCCACAAGGTGGCGCTCAGATCATCTTTGCTTTTAGTGCTAAAGTGTCAGTTTTCCCCACATTTCCAGGGAACAAATAGAAATCGCTTTGGTTTTATGGAATTGATTTCACGGGCTCTCGTGTTTCCTGTTCTCCGGGAGTTGAACAGTTACAATACTTTGCTCCTCTTGGCACGTCTGGCTGGAGACAGGAAACTTGTCAGGACCACTGTGCACAGCTGGGCAGGCTGGGCCCCATCCACAGGGATTGGCAGAGACTGGAGGAAGGGGCACCTTCTTCTAACCGGTCCACCTATGGGGGCCATTTGTCTGTAGTCCCTCAGCCGGCAGGGGGGTTTCGTTTTGTTTTGTTTTGTTTTCTAATTCAAACAGAGACACCTAGTGTGCTAGACTGGCCCCACAATTTACACCCTCTCTCCTCTCCTCAAGCTCATAATGGCTGGGAAAATCACTTCTTAGCAGACAGTCAAGCCCTGACCACGGCAGACTCAGTCTTAGGGTGCTGACATTCCCTCTGCCATTCCACAGAGAGCCTCTGATTAGTCTCCTTGACCAGGACCAGGCAGGACAGCCCCTGTACAGGATTCTCTCCCTATCCCCATCCTAGCCCTCAGGGCAAGACAGAAAACCCCCTTTCCAGGAAGGCCCAGACCAAGAGAGCTTTTTCTCTTTGTCCAAGGCCCTGTTCAAGGGAGAGAAGGTGAAGCTGGTGCGGCTGCGGAACCCCTGGGGCCAGGTGGAGTGGAACGGCTCCTGGAGTGATGGGTAGGTGGCGGGGGCCCGCAGAGCCTGGGGCCAGGCTGTGTTGGATACTGCACCATAAGAGTACTACAAATTACCCTCAAAACCCATGATCTGCAGAGGGGAAGAGGGGATGTGGGCTCCAGGGAAGGGCCCGCAGAGGAGCCAGGGGAGCTGAGTATCCACAGACCTCACTGATGGCCATTGGCTGAAAAGGAAAGATTCTAGAAAGCATGGGCTAGGTCCAGGTAGAAGCAAAGTTTGAAGGCAGGGGTCTGGACTAGAGGAGTGATTTCCCTTCTCTGTTTCCTTATCTGTAAAATGGGAGCAATGTTACCACTTACATGGTAAGCTGGAGAGTGCCTAGCTAGTGCTAAGATTTCCTCTCCTTCGCTGCGCCTGAAAGATCTTGCTGCTTATCACCAAGAGGAATGAACCGGGTGCAGCAAAAGTAACAAACACAGGCAAGTTGTATGATGGCTCGAAAACATTTACAAAGCTTTTAGAGTGCACGCAATCACTGGATCCCAATTGCCTCACTGAGTGGGGGGCAGCCCCTCGAGCTCTTTCATTCCCGAGAGGACATAGCCGGACTGTGTAGCTGCGCGTGCGCTCTTCAGCCCCTGGGCTTACCTCCACCCAGGGCACCAGCATTGCTGGTTCATTCAGCTCTACCTTCACTTAGTATCACTGAGCACCTGCTGGACAGCAGGCACAGGTCTGGGCACTGAGGATATTCCCTGAACAGGCAGCCTCCCCGGAGAGACTGGGATAATCTGTTGACTCTAGTCTTCCTACTGCCTCTTGCAGACATTTGCGGCATTCCTTCCCTCAGCAGTGAGACAAATTGTCACTTCCTCTGTGCCCAGACGTTACTACCTGGGGACTTAGAAATGAACAGGGAGGCACAGGCCCTGCCCCTGTGAACTTTAAGTTCCAGTGGGAAGGACAAAACGACCACTAATAATGAAGATAAAGGTCCCAAAGGGGGAGTCCCTCACCTAGTTTGAGTGGGATAGGAAGAGTAGAGAAAGTTTGCCAGAGAGAGCCACATAGGACTTAGGCTCTCTGCTCTGGGAAGGCCCTCGAGGCCCCGTCAGCGGCCCGCTAGCCCAGGTCACCCACAGGGACCCTCGCTGTGTTCTCCAGCCCCATAGTTTGGTGTCCAGCCTTAACCCACATCCTGCCAATGCCTCCACGCTGGGACTGCTGACAAGTGGGGCCCATCTCTGGGTCACTCAAGGAGACCACCCTCCCTGCTCTGGGTCCCTCCTTCTGCTCTCCGGAACCTCCATTTCCCCTTGAGCATTCCCTGACCCCAAGCCCTTCCTCAATCCCTTACCTTGCCAAGGACAACCCAGTTTAGCTTTATTCTCCTCAGCAAGACTGAAACACACATGTGCTTCATTTCCTCCCTCCTGAGGAGAGTATGGAAAACCAGCCAGCCTTTAGAAACACGCAGCCAGGCTATTTCCTGAGGTGGCAGGAGAAAGGAAATGTTTACATGCTTGGTCTTCTTCTCAGAACTCAAACAGTTATTTATTGGAGGGCAGGCACTGGTCTAAAACTTTTGCATGCGTTATTTCATTCATTGTTCATCGCAGCCCTCTAAGTAGATGATAATACTCATTCCCCTTTTGCAGTTGGGAAAGCAGACGCTGAGAGGTTAAGCGACATGCTCAAGGTTACGCAGCTAGTACTGGTATTATTAAATGGAATCCTGAGGGGCGCCCAGGTAGCTCAGTCTGTTAAGTGTCCGACTCTTGATCTCAGCTCTGGTCTTAATCTCAGAGTTGTGAGTTTAAGCCCCATGTTGGGCTCCCTGCTGGCCATGAAGCCTACTTAAAAAAAAAAAAAAAAAAAAACTACAACTAATGGAATCCAGTTTGTCTATTTCCAGAGGTCAACTCTTAACCTTTAAAGTGTGAGGGGGGATAAAAACAAATGAACAAACAAACAAAAAACAAAAAACTGAGCCAGAGAGGGATAAAGCCCTTACAAACCCATTTAAGGTCTTACTCCTGCGGATGGTGAGAAGCCATTATTGGGTTTTACACGGAGGGGATCAGATCAGATTTCCATTTTGATGCTTCATGCCTGCTGCAATTTGGAGGTGGGCTAGTCTTTCAACATATTTCTCTTGATACCTCCTGCACCAACCTACATCAGGTCTCCCCTTCTTCTTCCTTCCCTAATTCCTCCATTTTCCCTCCAGTTGGAAGGACTGGAGCTTTGTGGACAAAGCTGAGAAGGCTCGTCTGCAGCACCAGGTCACTGAGGATGGAGAGTTCTGGTGAGTCCAAGACCCAGGAGGACCCCGAAGGGTAAGGGATGAGGTGGGGAGCTGAAATCTCAAACCTCAATCCCCGGAAAGAGGCCATCAGACCCCGGCCCTCAGGAGATCTGGGCCCTGTTCTCCTCCTCCAGTCCAAGGCCCAGCAAGGAGGGGGTTCTGAGAGGAGCCGACCAGGTCACGGTGGTGACTGAGCCTGGGACCAGGCCAGCATGATGTGGCTCCTGCCTCACCTGTGCCCCTCTGTGGCACACGCAGCTCCAGCTACTTGCCCCCTGGCCTTTGCAGAGCTGTCTTCTGAGCCAAGGCAGCTCTACTTTGCTCACCCAATGCCATGCTCACCCTTCACTCAGATCATTTCTACTCAGCCCTCAAGTCTCAGCTTAAAGGGAACTTTCTTCAGGATCCCCTGTTTTGCCCAGGCCTGGGATTAATTAGTGAGACTCATCATCCTCGAAATTGCTTGCTTAGTTGTCTGTCTCTCTTTCTGCTGAGCCCAGCACAGTGCCTGGGTCCAGTGCAGAGGGACACGGTTCCATTGGAGAACTAAATGCTGCCAAGCTCTGCCATCAAGGACACAGAAGTTTGAGTCATTACCGGACGAGATGCTAGTTTGGGGTGCAGACATGAGAACAGATAGTGTGCACCCTAACGAGGAGAGACAGGGTCCTCTCTGGGGCCGTGCCCGAGTTTGTCTGAACTGTCTGATCGCGCTGCGCTCGTCCCAGCCTCCCCCATGGGTCTCTCTCTTCCAACCCCTCAGGATGTCGTATGACGATTTCATCTACCATTTCACGAAGCTGGAGATCTGCAACCTCACAGCCGATGCCCTGGAGTCCGACAAGCTGCAGACGTGGACGGTGTCCGTGAATGAGGGCCGCTGGGTGAGGGGCTGCTCTGCCGGAGGCTGCCGCAACTTCCCAGGTGGGAGAGGCTCGGGATGGCGGAAGGGCCGCGCAGAACCAGTTCCAGGGGGAGCTGAGTCTGTACTAAGTTCCCGGGGGTATCTCGTCTTACGAAACCCTCCCCATTTTACCGAGAAGGAGACGGCCAGGCTGAGGAGCGTGCAGTAGGGAGCTGGTAACAACTTTTAAGCAGGACACCGTGTCAGAACGATGCTGCATTCCTAATGCTGAGGATGGGACTGAACCCAGAGTTAGCGGCGATGGCAAGGGTGCAAGCCAGAGATGATGAGAGCCGGAGCAAGTCCCTGGCAGTGGAGATGGAGGGAAGGGGGCAGATTCAGCGGACAGAATATTGGGTGAAGTCCCTGAAGAGTGACTTCAAGTTTCCCAGTTTGGGGGGGCCTGAGGGGATGGGGTCAGTGTTGCAACATAAGACACACAGGAGAAAAAACTCAGCGTGTTGTTGGCTTTTCGGTGGAGTTGGTCGTGGGCTTGTAGGGAGGGGAGTTGAGCTGGGGACATGGGAAGTTTGAGGCCCCTGTAGAATATCCAGGTGAAGATGTGTCACAGAGAATTGGATGCACAGATTAGAGGTCCTCGGTTGTATGATTAGAACTCAACATATATTTGTGGAAGAGAGGATGGAAAGAAGAGAAGGAAGGAGGGAAGACAGAAGGGACAGAGGTAGGGAAGGAGGGAGGGAGGGAGTCAAATGCAGATGGGGGCTGGGATCTGCATCGAAATTATGCAGGGACAGTTAAAAAGTGGATAAGACGGTGTAGGGTCGCAGAACAGTGGGGTGGGAGGGAGGCCTAAGCCCACATCCCAGGGACCAACAGCATTTCAAGGGCAGGCGAGGAAAGGGAAGCCATCAGCAGAGACTGAGAATCACAGTTCAGAGAGGGAGGAGGAGCCAAACAGCCAAGCAGTGGGACTCCATCTGTAGAAAGGTCAAGGCTACCCACTGCTCCCCCCACATCATTTGACAAATGCCGGAATCACTCCTTCTGTATTTATTGAGCACCTAGAGGCAGGAGATAAGCAGGTCCCCTCTGTCTTATTCCTCTTCCTGCCCGTTCTCTGAGAGGCAGATCCGAACGTACATTTCCTTCCTGGGGGGCACAGACACTTTCTGGACCAACCCACAGTACCGTCTGAAGCTCCTGGAGGAGGACGATGACCCCGACGACTCTGAGGTGATCTGCAGCTTCCTGGTGGCCCTGATGCAGAAGAACCGGCGGAAGGACCGGAAGCTGGGGGCCAACCTCTTCACCATTGGCTTTGCCATCTACGAGGTGTGCAGCTCCTGACCAGCTTCAGCCCCAGACACACATACATTGCTCAGAGGGGAGGGTTTCGGGGGCTTCCCCAGTACTCAGTGACCTCCAGAACTCCTGGTATCAGGCCCACTTGTGTCAGAAGCTCTTAGATATTTGTCACAGGAGGAAAAAAACTCGGGATGGGAGAGGCGGAGTGGGGCTGGGGCTGGCTGGATAGGTGGTGGGAAATCAGGCTTCTGCATTCACTCCATGCTTGCTGGCATTCCCTTCCTGCGTGCTCTTCATCCCGATTCAGATGTGAAATCCACAGAATCTGAGCATCTTCTTTTTTCTGTTTCTCCCCAAGGTTCCCAAAGAGGTATAGAAGTGGCAGTGGCCAACAATTGTGTGCAGCATTGCCCGGGGGTCCTGTGTCCGTCAGTGGCACGTCGGGAAGCTTCCTGGTGGGGTTTGACGGCAGGACTATGATAGGGGAGGGTCTTGCCTGTGTCACGAACCCCAGAGAGGGTGCCTCAGGGTGACCTCCCGACTGTCACCATCATGATGTGCCCTTTCTCCCTTCCCACCACAGACAGTCACACACATGCTCTCACACATTCATATTCATGTCTCACACGCATGTGCACACAATTGCTCATACTCATACACATTTGCACTCACAATTACACACACACACAGTCACACAGACACATTCTGAGGGTGACTGCCCTCTTTGGGATGGAGGAATCGCCTCCCTCAGACCCCAGCCAAGGCCCCTCCTGCCTCCTTGGGGTCCTTCCCCAGCCTGGAGGTGATTTGGAGCTGACCAGCAGCAGTTCCGGTAAGTGGGGGAATGATAGACTTGGCCTTCACTTCTGAATCACAACAGAAAAGGAGGAGGAAATGGGGTAGGGAGCTCCAGGGATATTGAGCTATTTGAGGCCTTGGGAGTCGGAGGTAGGTAGGTCATGACTGTGAACTGGGTGACCAGGGAGTCGGGAAGAGACCCCCAGGGGGCTGTGAGCAGGACTGGGTGTCCTTCGCAAGGAGCTCAGTCCCTTGGCTCTTCTCTCCATCAGATGCACGGGAACAAACAGCACCTGCAGAAGGACTTCTTCCTGTACAATGCCTCCAAGGCCAGGAGCAAAACCTACATCAACATGCGAGAGGTGTCCGAGCGCTTCCGCCTGCCTCCCAGCGAGTACGTCATTGTGCCCTCCACCTATGAGCCCCACCAGGAGGGAGAATTCATCCTCCGGGTCTTCTCCGAAAAGAGGAACCTCTCTGAGTGAGTCAGCCCCCCGTTCCCCACCTGTCCCTAAAAGCCCATGCAGCCCATTCCAGAGATTGGAGGCATGAGGTAGCTGGGCCAGTCCCCTCTAGAAGTCCTGGATAGGCTGACCAGGCTGCCCCTCTTCCCCTGCTCCCGAGCCACTGGCCCCACCTCCTCCATTCAGTCAGTCTGTCATCCCACAGATACTTCTTGAGCATCTGCTATGTTCCAGGCACTCTTCTTCTAGGCACTGAGGATAGGCAGTGAATCAAACAAAGAAATCCCTGCCCTCATGGAGTTTAACATTCTAACAGGAGACAAGGCATGGGGATAAACACACACATATATATGTTAGAGGAAGATAAGTGATAAGAAGAAAGAGAGAGAGTAGGGAACAGGGAGAGGAGGCATTGGGGGTGATGGAATTTTTAGGTAAGGTGGCCAGGGAAGTCAGCATGGCCATATCCTGCATTTTTGGTCACTGCAGATGAGCTCATAAGCCCAACTCCTCTGAACTCTGCCCTTGAAAGAAACACAAGGTCCCTGGGTAGGTGGCTGGGCCTGAATTTGAGGAGCTCTGGGCAAAGCCAACAAGAACCCATGTGTGTGCCCTTGGCTGCTGGGGCTGGTGCCGACATGAGGCTGGTTCCTGCGGTGGGAGAATTAGGTCCTGGGGTTCCTTTGAGGTCAGTCCCGATCTGGCTCTGAGAAGCTGCGTGACCTGAGCAAATCCTCTCTGTGCTTCCTGCTTGCTCCTGGTGACACTGAGACCCTCCCCCCAACCATTTGTGTTTCTCACAGGGAAGTTGAAAATACAATCTCCGTGGATCGGCCAGTGGTGAGTGGTTTGGTTCTAATGTGTGAAAAGGTCCCGAAGGTCACCTTCCCTAACCCAGGCAGGGAGAGAAGGGTGGGGGGAGGGGAGAGAGGGTACTGGCAGAGGAAGATGGGAGTCGGGGGGCATGCAGAGCAATTCTTTCACATTCTTGCAATTTTTCTTTGCCATGACTAGAGTAACAGGCCTCATGGCGCTGGGGTCACATAGCCCAGGAGCTAGGACATGCAGAAGGGAGTCCTAGAGGGGAGAAGCGGTTTGAACTGCTAGAGGGAGGGGTCAAGGCCATAGGAAGGGACACCAAGGGCAGCAACTAGCTTGCATTATGAGGGCCAATCTCAGATACATAATATACACACTGGCTTTGGAGTCAGTGTCAAAACCTGGGTCCTCCACCTACCACCTGGGTCATTTGGACAAGTTACATAACCCCTCAGTTTTCCTCCTCTGTCAAATAGGGATAATAGGAGGTGCCTTGCAAGGCTTTTGTGATGTTGGAATCTGTGAGATCATGTATGCGAAGTGTCTGGCACAGCATGGGCTCCCACATGGTGGTTATTAGTCATGGGCTTTATATCTTACAAGGTACTTCTCCCGTGCATTACCTCACCTGATTCTTGCAAGGTTTCTGAGATGCAATAAGATTATTATCCCTGGCATTAAAGTAAGGGAGGAGAGGCTCAGTGGGGTTAAATGGCTCCCTTGAGTTCCCAGAGCTCACAGGTGGCAGGGCTGGAACTGACATCCAGATTCCTGGAGCCCAGGCTCAGGCTCTTTCCTTGGTCGCCATGCCGAGACCTGTTCCCAGGGATGTGAATCCCAGAGTTACAAGCACAGAGTTGGCGTTATGTGGTGTCTCCTTGTATTAAGGAGTCTTGTGCCTGCCTTGGGCCTTGGGGCCCTGGTTTGTAAACCAGTCCCTTGTGCTGTGTGACTTTGGCCAATAAGAGGACAGCAAACGCCCCACCGAACTGTCTTCTGGGTAGTCATACTCACGGTTCTAATCCTGACCCTGTCCAAGTGCCTTCTGAATTATCACGGGACACTGGTTTTAGTATTAAGCGCATTTGGTTCTGCTCTTATCTTTTATTTTATATATTTTTAAATATTTTATGTATTTATTTGAGAGAGAGAGAGAGAGCACGCAAGGGGTGGGGCAGAGGGAGAGGGAGAGGGACAAGCAGACTCCCCTGAATGTGGAACCCAATGCAGGGTTTGACCCCAACATCACGACCTGAGCCAAAGTCAGACGCTTAACCCACTGAGCCACCCAGGCGCCCCTCTTCTTATCTTTTAAACATTAGTCATCAGGGTAGTGTATTTATCAGGAATTTCAAACTCAGGAGAGTATGGGAACTGGCATGCCACCTGAACAGGGCAGGCAGGTGTGGGGGTTTGGATGTCCCTGGACACACGCATATGGCCTGCAGCTCTCAACTGACTCTTAAGCTTCAGTGTTGGAGGGACAACTGGAGTGATGGTGACTGTGGCATCTGGAGGGCGCAGACAGCAGCTACTCTCAGCTCCCCATTTTTGCCACAGCGGGTCGCAGGCACATGCAGCCTGCCAGACCTTCTAGTTTTATTTTTTAAAGCCCAAAACCTAGATTTCCATATTAAGTCTCTCCCTATGTTAAATAGTTGCAAAAACAACAACAGAAAAAAAAAAGAAAACAAAACCCAAAACTCTGTAAATCAAACAAAATTCATTTTTAGGCCAATTTGGGTGAGCCACTTCTTTTGGTGTTTTAGTAACTAACTTCCATTAAAAATACAAAACACTGGCACCTGGGTGGCTTAGTCATTAAGCGTCTGCCTTTGGCTCAGGTCATGATCCCAGGGTCCTGGGATCGAGCCCCGCATCCGGCTCCCTGCTCCGCGGGAAGCCTGCTTCTCCCTCTCCCACCACCCCCTGCTTGTGTTCCCTCTCTCGCTATCTCTCTCTCTGTCAAATAAATAAATTAAAAAAAAAATACAAAACATTAGCCAGAAGATCCCTTTCCTGGGCGGTGTCCAGAATAGGAGTGGACTATAAACCAGAGCTGCCGCCAGGGCAGCCGCCAGTCTCTGAGCCCGGAAAATTCTCACCTCCCTTCACCCTCCAGGCCTCTTTTGGTTCTGTGTAGCCCAGATTCCTGGACCCCGGAACCTCACCCGAAGCTGAGGACCAGGTCACAGGGAAGCCAAAAGCCACTGGGTTTTCTGGAAACTTGACTTTCACTTATTCTGCATTTATTGTTTCCTTTCCTTATGCAGAAAAAGAAAAAAATCAAGGTGGGTGTAACAGGGTGAGTGGGCAGACAGCAGAGGGTGTTTGTGCATGTGTGTGTGTGACAGCATGTGTACCAGACTTGCCTCCTCCCTCACTGCCCCCCCCCCCCCCGCCCTCCTGGGCCCAGCTGCTGGGTGTGGACCAATGTTACACTGGCCAAGGGAAGGCTGCATGCCAGGCACTCTTCCAGGTGCTTTGCATGGATATACTCAATCCTCACAACGACCCTGTGAGACTGGTACTGTTAGTATCCCCACTTCCAGAGGACAACAAGGTACAGATGAACTGACTTGTCTAAGGCCACAGAGCCAGTAAGTGGCAGAGCCCGCACTGGGAGCCGGGCAGTCTGCCCCAGAGTCTGCTCGGCACCCCCATGCCCACCTCTCCAATGAGGGAGGGAGGGGATGGCCAACCAGTGAAAACAGACCTCTTGCAAAAACCAGAAGGAGCACCCCTTCTTTCTCAGAAGTGGGTTTGGCTCTGCTAAGCAAGGCTTGATTCTTGGGGGGAATGGCAGCTGGTTGTTTCTCAGGGTACAGTGAGATAGGTGTGTGAGGGTTTCCAAGGAGACGGTCTCAAGATGCCAGCCACCTGCTCTGTAGACAGGACTGCTCCTTCTCCCTCCTTTCTTTTCCCTGCCTGCTCCCCACTCCTCCTTTTTCCTTGGCCTGCTGGGGTTAGAGCAGAAGAGGATGCCCAGAGAGGCTAAGTCATTGCCGGGGCTCTTATTCCAGGAGAAGCTCTTGCTCCAAATCCCCTTCTAGACAAGTGACCTCTCGTTCCAAACGCAGGCTCCGCTAAGCCATGGGACCCGACAGACTTGGCATGCTGTGTCCAGCTAGCAGTGGGGAAGAGGGAAGAGATCTTCACCCTCACAGCCCCAGAGGAGCTCATCAACCTGACTGGTTTAATGGGGAATGAGAGCTACCTGGGCAGCTTCCCCTCTTGGGGTCTTGGTAGGTTGTGGTGATCTATGGATTCACCAGGGCCTCTAAGATCTCCTCCTACGTGTCCTGGTTATAACCACTCGGCTGTAAGGACACTGTTGCTAAAGGCGACCATGTGTGCTTAAAGCATCTCAGGGGCCTCCGAGCAAAGCTTTCATCTGGGACCAGGGGCACTGTTCCCTTTGTGTGATTTTAGAATTCAAGACTACAGTTGTTGAGCAATTCCAACTCCCTCCTACATCCTTGTTCCATTTACCCCATAACCTTCCCATGGTCTCCAGGGCCTACCCATGATGGCTAACCCTTTCCAAATTTTGGGTTGACCACTCAGAGTGCCATCCGGAAATGACTGACCTTTGAGCATCCTCAAGCCCATGAGGTAGTAGCCATAGGCCATCAGACAAGGTTTGGTGTTAGTGTTTATGGTGGTTCCTGGAAAGATCCAACATAGAGGTCCTCTGAGTACTGAAGCTGGTGTAGATCAGAGCTGACATTGATCAAGCACCTACCACATATGAGACACTGTGCTAGGGGTAAAACATACACTGCTTTCTGTTACAACAGTATCTATAAGGTAGGTGCTATTATCATTCCCTTTCTATAAATAGTTTACAGATATTCAGAGAAGTGAAGAAACTTGCCCAAGGACACACAACTAATGAATGGGGAAACTGGAAGCCATATCTATCTGCTCTAAACCCATGTTTCTTGCCCTCACCAATCTGGTTCAGGCTCCTTACACTCCAAGACCTGTCTTATCCAGACCCACACTTAGGCCCGGAGACGTATGCCTTAGCAGGGGTGACCCATGGACACACCACGTCCAGAGGCACACATTTCCCCTCCAACTGTGATCCACACTGGCTCTAGGACCCCTACAAGAATCAGTTGCTTGAGCAAGACCCTTTGCTTGAAAGGCAGGGCAAGCCAGGGCCTTTGGGGCCTGCTGGGAACCAAAGTTCTGGAAGCTTGTTTCCACAGGTCTGCCCATGGTGCTGTTCTAGATGAATAGCATGGGAAAGCAGACGGAGATTCAGAAACTGGTCAGATTGCTTTTCTGCATTGAGAGACTGATTGCCCCATTGCTTTCTGCACGGCAGCCACAGCCCTGACGCCCTAGCCTTCTTCTAGTTTTCCCTGTGCGGCGTATGGCTCCAGCTAGGATCCACGTAGCATGGCAACTGCTCTCTACTCTTTTTGTGTCCTCTTCACTTGCATGAGCATGTCTTGAGTGAAATATTTTGCAGTACAATTTTATACTCGGTATCTCATGCGCACCCCCACCCAAGAGCCCTATGGGAAAGGTCAAGCAGGTTTTGTCATCCACATTAATGGATGAGTAACCTGAGGCCAGAGAGGATATTGCTTGTATGTGAGGGCAGCGCTGGACTTCCAGCTCAGTGTTCTGACCTCTCCCCCACCGACCGTGCCACTAATCTGAGACCTTTTTTCAGTCTGTCCTCTGCAGAGTCGTAGAGGTTCCTTGGCAGTGCCTCCCAGCTACCATGGGTGACATGGGTGTGCTGAGGGAAAAAAGCTCTACCCTCTTCATTGAGCAGAGAAGCTTGTTCTTAATGACTTCATATACACTGGGCTTCTGGAGAAATTTAATTTGAACAGTATTTCCATTTGAAAAAAAAAAAGCCTTCATGATATTTGAAAATCATTGCACTAAATCACACTGCTTCTAACATTCTTAGCATTTTCACGTGTACTGACGGCCTTGTTTAACCCTCAGAGCTCCACCATCAGGAGATAAGGAACTGAGATAGTTTCTATAGTTTACAGATATTCAGAGAAGTGAAGAAACTTGCCCAAGCACACACAACTAATGAGTGGGGAAACTGGAAGTCATATCTACCTGCTCTCAACCCATGTTTTTACTTGAAACATGCTTGAAAGGCAGGGCAATGGAGGCCCATCAAGACTTAGCATCTTTCCCCAAATCACAGACAGCTTGCTAGTGGCAGGGATGGAGCTGGGACTGAGGTTCAAGAGCTCCCAACTCTGCTCTTCTCTTCATTGGACAAAGCTGCTCCAGGAAGGAGGCTGCATCCACATGCCCGCTCAGCCTGTAATCCCTGCTTCCTTCCTGCCCCTTCCCCACTTCCCTCTTCTCTCCAGCCCATCATCTTCGTTTCGGACAGAGCAAACAGCAACAAGGAACTGGGTGTGGACCAGGAATCAGAGGAGGGCAAAGACAAAACGAGCCCTGATAAGCAAGAGAAATCCCCACAGGTTTTTGAGCATGTGGCATGAATGGGGTGGCCAGCGTACCGTGGGGTCCTCTGGATTGTAGGGGCTGTAGGGTGGGGTGTCCCTATAGCATCTGGAGGTTTGGATGTATCCCACTGACCTTTTCTCTCATCAAGTTCTCCTAAAATTTGGGGTGCTGCTTGGGTGAATGTCTTGGGGGTTGGCAGCCATTCCACACCAGTCCTGGGCTTGGGAAGGACAGGCTGAGCCTGCCCGCTGGAGCCCCCAGCCCGGACAGTGAAGGAAAGGGGAGGCAAAGTCTGAGACGCAACAGCTTGAGAGAGCCCAAGACAGAGCAACCCCTGTTTCCTGGTATCTTCGAGCTCTTGACAGTGAGAGGATAGAGGATAGTAGCAGAAAAGGGGGTGGACCTCAGAAATGGAGGCCCGCAGAGCCAAGGGAAGGGTATTCTATTGAAGTGGGGAGAAGGGGGCATAGAAAGCTTAGTGGAGCTGAGGCTAAGGGACCAAAGCCCACAGACAAAGCCAGGGCCACGTCCTCTATGCTGCAGTGT
The DNA here is from genome assembly GCF_029215605.1 of Mirounga angustirostris. Classification (NCBI taxonomy): domain Eukaryota; kingdom Metazoa; phylum Chordata; class Mammalia; order Carnivora; family Phocidae; genus Mirounga; species Mirounga angustirostris. The sequence continues at coordinate 61,073,441 of NW_026991717.1, read as the reverse complement.
CCATGCAGCGGAGTGGGGGGTCCTCTGAGGACTTAGCCTTGAAGACACAGGTGGACACAGGTGGCTGGAGGTGTCAGAATGCTCTGGTCCCCTCTGTCCTTCTCATCTGGTTGAGAAGGTCAAGTTGAAAACAGTGGGGGGAAGGCTCTAGCTGGTGGGGGTGGGGAGAGAGGGCCAAGGGGGCTGTCCACATGTCTGCATGGCTGACGTAAGCTCTCTGGCTAGGATGTCTGGAATGAACGGTCACTGGGGCCTAGAGGATTCTCACTCCAGCTCACTAGGCTCAACTAAGAAAGAAAAGCCTTTGTCCTGTACCCAGCTCCTGCTGCCACCTAGGCCTGTTTAGGCACTCTGGCTCCTTCGGCCCTGAAAGAACTTTCCTCCTGCATCTGCCCATCTCCCTGATTACCTGTGAACCAGTTTTCCTTTGTGCTTCCACAGCCACGGCCTGGCAACACTGACCAAGAGAGTGAGGAGCAGTTGCAATTCCGGAACATTTTTAGGCAGATAGCAGGCGATGTGAGTACTGCCGACCCTGACTCCTCTCCTGCTCAAATGACTGGTTATTTCATTATTGTTCAGTAGGGGTCATTAGGCTTTTGGTGGAAGCAGGGGCTATGTATGTGTAGCACAGAAAAAACCCACCAGTCAGGTCCTAGACCATCATCCGCTTGGGTGGCTCAGAGGCCTTTTTGCCCTGAGCTGCCCACTGCAGTCTGGACGCGGAGGGCGCCGTGTCTTCCTTGGAAAAGCCCCGGCTTCCCAGGACGGCACGGCAGTGATGGAGACTTGACAAGCACGGGGACTTGTTTTGCAAACCCTGTGCTCCATCAGGAGCTGCCCTCTAGAACTGTTCTTCTCTACTCCCTTCCTCCTCAGGACATGGAGGTCTGTGCAGATGAGCTCAAGAATATCCTTAACACGGTTGTGAACAAACGTGAGTGGCTCACAGTGTATGTGGAGGATGGGCAGGCAGGAGCGGGTGTCCAGGTACCTGAAAGAAGCTCCTCACTCTTTTCCCTACCGCCCAGATAAGGACCTGAAGACACAAGGGTTCACGCTGGAGTCCTGCCGTAGCATGATTGCCCTCATGGATGTATCCTTCCTGCCGCTCTTCCCCACTATGCTTCTCTGTCATCAGCCCCTGTGCAGCCCACGGGGGCCAAGGCAACAAGGGGTGCCCAGTCAGAAAGAGAGGCCCAAATTTGTGCCTAAGGGAGGACTTGAGGTCCTGAGCTACTGGTCTGAAGGGGGCTGTTGGAGGAGGCACAGTTGGGCAGGACATTGGGCTATAACCAGCTCCTAACCTCTGCCCTCACCTTAGGCCTAGGATTCTGCCTAGGGCCTGGTCCAAGCCAACATGGTCCTGAGGAGACAGGCTCCCTGGGTTTTAGAGCAGACACGAACTCTGACTGCAGAGGCGTGGAAGGGAGGGTTAAATACCAGGACAGGGCGGTGGGAGGCTACCTGGGGCAGAGCCTTCCTGTGAGGTGACCTTCCCTGTAGTCGCTAGAACCCCCTCCTCCCAGTCCAGGGGGATCTCGCTATGCGTGTCCTGTAGCCCTGACCTCCTTCCTCCAGACAGACGGCTCTGGGAGACTGAACTTGCAAGAGTTCCACCACCTCTGGAAGAAGATTAAAGCCTGGCAGGTGAGAAGAGAAGGAAGCATGGGAGTGAAGGAGGGGGGCTAATTCAGGGGTTTACTGTGTGACCTCTGTCTGCAAATTTTCTGTTGCCAGAGAATTTTCAAACACTATGACACAGACCAGTCTGGTACCATCAACAGCTATGAGATGCGAAATGCAGTCAATGACGCAGGTGCTGGGGAAGACAGTGGGGGGCGGGGACGTGGACAGGGCTGGTGGAATCAGTGGGTTGGGGGGACAGAGGAGGGACACGGGGTGGCTGAGAGGCAGGGAATAGGACAGAATGCAGGCAAGGACTCAGCCTACTTCCTCCTTCCCCACGCCGCCCTCCACAGGTTTTCACCTCAACAGCCAGCTCTACGACATCATTACCATGCGCTATGCAGACAAACACATGAACATCGACTTCGACAGCTTCATCTGCTGCTTCGTCAGGCTGGAGGGCATGTTCAGTAAGTGGGGGGCCGCCCTTCCGCACCCTGGGGCCGGACGGCAGCAGCGGTAGAAAATCTTGGCCTGACCATCTTCCAGTCTACTCTCTCCAAGCTGAACTAAGGCAAAGGCCCACTTTAAGCTCAGAATGGGCTGGTAAAGGGAGGGTGATTGTGCATACTCTGCCTGGCACATTTTTGTGCTGAAGGACAGCACTTAGCACATGGTCTTCTGAAGAGAAGTTACAGTAGTGGAGGGGAAGTGAGCCCGTAACTGCCTGTGTTCTTCCCCACAGGAGCTTTTAATGCATTTGACAAGGATGGAGACGGTATCATCAAACTCAACGTTCTAGAGGTAAAGCCTAATAGAAGCAGTATATTCACCCTGTACCTTAAAATTCCAGGTAGAGGAGCCAATGAGGGCGACTGGAGGCACTGTGTGCTCCTCACTTCCAAATGCTGGGGGAGGGATGGCCTAGGAAAGGAATAGAAAGGCAAGCTCATAGGGAATGAGTACTGGGGGAAGACTCCAAAGGGTACTCAGATCCTAAAAGGCTTTTCTGCTGGAAAACATACCTTCCTAGTAGAGACTGGGGAAGCAGGCCCTAAACCACTGCTTCTTAGAAAATCTTCCCAGGGTCTGGCATGCTGGGGCTGTCCTTCTCCCCCCACCCTATCAGACCCTTAGGGTTGGGCTCTCTTTTCTTGGTTGCATTCTGATCTTGGGACTTCCTCTTTCAGTGGCTGCAGCTCACCATGTATGCCTGAACCAAGCTGGCCTCATCCAAGGCCATACAGATCACTCAGGATTTCCATTTCATCCAATATAGCTAGAGCCACTTACCTCAAAGGACACTGTAGCTGCGCCCTGCCCGGCCCCCCAGCAAGCCTCCAGGCACCTCATCGGTCTTGTTCCTCCTCTGCTTCACTCCCCACTCGGCCTCAGGGCATCTGTCCATCTGTCACGCCCACATTGACCCTTTGGTTAAGAAATGAGAGAGAATAATTTTGTCCTTTTGCCACATGGAGCCAAGTGTCTGTCTGCCTCAGCAAGTTGTAGCCCAGCTGAGACGTTTGCTCAGGATCTGAGTGGCCTCAGCTCTGAAGTAAATGCTCTCCTTAGCTTGCCCTAGGCTGTTCACAGAAGCATTTGCCAATGGCACTCAGCACTTCCTGTGCTAGTGTCCTCCATCGCCTTCGTGTCACCCATGGGACGGTAACCAAACTAGCACTTGGTTCTGTCTCATTGTTTCAGGATGGGCCTGCTCCGGGATAAACTAGCTCAGTGGAAGAGGGCTGGATACTTTGGGCTGTCTGACTCATAAGTTTGGCTGCATTCTGAAAAAGAGTTGATCTAAATAAAGGCATGTGTATGGCTGGTTCAGTTGTGTTTTGTCTTCTCACATTTAGAATATCAGCCAGAGCAGGGCTGAGTAGCTTCCAATGTTACACTCAACTGTCATGCAGAGAGCCCGAGTTTCAGAAGACAAGAGACACATATGCACACACAAACAAAACCTGGACCCCATGGTAACCGTGCCTATTGGCATTTCTTGAACATAGGAATCACTCCGATACTTTTCAAGATTGGTAAGAAAGGGAAGAGCTGTTGGTGTATAGAATATCAAGAATAAATGAGCAGCCCTGTCACTGGAGGGGCCAGTTACCTGAGTGTAATGCAACAGAGATGTAGTTGTGGTTTTTGTTTTTGAGGAGTGTCAGGTATACGACACTGTGATTGGACATCTGTAGACACTATAAAGTAATCACCCAAAAGTCTGCTTGCTATCCATCACCCTACCATCCACCCCATTTCGCGCCTATCACCCACCTTCCACCCCTCCAAACCTCTCTCCCTCTGGTAACCACTGATCTGTTTTCTGTATCTGAGTTTTGTTTTTTTAGATTCCATGTACAAGCAAGACCATACAGTATTTGTTTTTCTCCTTCTGAGTTATTTCACTGCTTAATACCCTCAAGGTCCACCTATGTTGTTGCCAATAGCAAGATTTCATTCTTTTTTTATGGCTCAGTAGTATGCCATACATATACACCACAGCTTCTTTATTCACGCATCCACTGATGGACACTTAGGTTATTTCCATATTTTGATTATTGTAAAGAATGCTGCAGTGAGCATAGAGGAGTGTAGGTATCTTCTCAAATTAGTGTTTTGGTACCCTTCAAATACTCTGTAGTTCAATAGCTGGATCACACGGTCATTCTTCATTTTTTTAACAATCTCCATACTGTTCTTCAAAATGACTGCACCAACTTATAACCCACCAAGTGTCCAAGGATTCCCTTTCCTCTACATCCTCACTGACACTTATTACTTTTAATCTTTTTGATAAAAGCCATTCTGACAGATGTGAGGTGATAACTCATGGGTTTTCATTTACATTTCCCTAATAATTAATGATGTTGAATATCTTTTCACATGCCTGCTGGCCATCTGAATGTCTTCTTTGGAGAAATGTCTATTTCTCTCCATTTTTTAATTGTTTGTTGTTGTTGTTGTGTGAGTTCTTCATATATTTTACACATGAACCCCTTATCAGATGTATAGTTTCCAATTATGTTCTTCCTTTTAGTAGGTTACCTTTTCGTTTTGATGATGGTTTCCTTTGCTGTGCAGAAACCTCTCAGCTTATCAAGTCCCACTTGTTTATTTTTGCTTTTATTTCTGTTGCCTTTGGAGTCTGATCACAAAAACAATGCTAAGACTGTTGTCATGGAGCTTACCACTTATGTTTTCTTCTAGGAACAGGTCTCACATTCAAGCCTTTAATACGTTTTGAATAAATTTTTGTGCATGGCATAAGATCATGATCTAGTTTCTTTCGTTTGCATGTGGCTGATCAGTTTTCCCAAAACCATGTATTTAAGAGAGTGTCCTTTCTCATTATATGTTCTCGGTTTCTTTATCAGAAATTATCTGTACAGGTGTAGGTTTATTTCTGGGTTCTCAGTTCTCTTCCATTGATCTGGGTGTGTTTTTTGCCAGTACCATACTGTTTTGATTCCTATAGCTTGGTAGAATAGTTTGAAACAGGGAGCAACCAGCTTGGCTCTTCTTTGTTAAGATTGCTTTGGGTTTTGGGGCTCTTGTGCTTCCATAAAAATTTGAGGATTGGCCCCACATTGGGCTCCCTGCTCAGCGGGAAGCCTGCTTCTCCCTCTCTCACTCCCCCTGCTTGTGTTCCCTCTCTCCGCTCTGTCAAATAAATAAAATCTTAAAAAATTTTAGTATTGTCTATTCTATTTCTGTGAAATATGTCATTGGGGCTTTGACAGGGATTGCGCTGAAATCTGTAGATCGCTTTGGGTAGTATGGCATTGTAACAATATTAATTCTTCCAATCCATGAGCACCGAATATCTTTCCATTTATTTGTGTCTTCTTCAATTTCTTTCATTAATGTTTTATAGTTTCCAGTGTATAGGTCTTTTACTTCCTTGGTTATATTTATTCGTAGGCACTTTATGATACAATTGTAAATGGGATTTTCTGGATTTGATAGTTCAAACTATTATCAGTGTTTAGCAATGCAACATATTTTTATATCTTGATTTTGTATCCTGCAACTTCACTGAATTCTTTTTATTCTAAGTTTGTGGGGTCTTTGGGGTTTTCTATATATATATCATGTCATCTGCAAATAGTGAGTTTTACTTCTTCCTTTCCAATCTGGATGCCTTTTATATCTTTTTCTTACCTAATTGCTTTGCCTAGGACTTCTAATACCTATGTTGAGTAAGTGGTGAGAGTGGGCATCCTTGTCTCGTTCCTGATCTTAGAGAAAAAGCTTGCAGCTTTTCCCCATTATGTTGTTAGCTGTGGGCTTGTCATATATGGCCTTTATTATGTTGAGGTATATTCCCTCTACACCCACCACTTTTGAGAGTTTTTATCATTAATGGGTGTTGGAATTATGTCAAATACTTTTTCTCCATTTATTGAGATGATCATGTTTTTATCATTCTTTTTGTTAATGTGGTTAATTACATTGATTTACAGATGTTGAACCATCCTTGTATCACTGGAGTAAATCCCATTTGATCATGGGGTATGACCCTTTTTTTTAATGCATTGTTTAATTTGATTTGCTAATATTTTGTTGAGAATTCTTGAATGTATATTCATCAGGAATACTGGCTTATAATTTTCTAGTGTCATCCTTGTTTTGGTATTAGGGTAATGATGGCCTTATAGAATGAGTTTGGAAATGTTCCCTTCTCTTCTGGTTTTCTTTTTTTTTGGAAGAATTTGAGAAGAATTGGTATTAATTCTTCTTTGAATGTTTGGTAGAATTCACCAGTGAAGCTGTCTGGTCCTGGGCTTTTGTTTGTTGGGAGGTTTTTGATTATTGATTTGAGTTTCCTTACTAGCAATCAGTCTGTTCAAAGATTTTCTGTTTCCGCTTGATTCAGCATTGGTAGGTTGTTTCCAGAAATTTATCCATGTTTTCCAGGGCATCAAATGTGTTGGTATAGAATTGTTCACAGTAGTCGCTTATGACCCTTTGTATTTCTGTGGTATCAGTCGTAATGTCTCCTCTTTCATTTCTGATTTTGAGTCCTCTTTTTTTCTTGGGTGAGTCTAGCTAAAGGTTTGTCTGTTTTATCAAAGCAACAGCTCTTAGTCATTTATCTTTCTACTGTCTTGGTAGTCTCTTTTTTATATAAATATATTTGTTTCCTTCCTTCTACTTACTTTTGGGCTTCGTTTCTTCCTCCCCCCCACCTTTTTTTTTTAAGAGAGAGCATGCACATGAGTCAGGGGAGAGAGAATCCCAAGCAGGCTCCACACCCAGCACAGAGCCTGACGCACGGCTCAATCTCACGACCCTGATATCATGACCTGAGCTAAAATCTAGAGTTGGACCCTTAACCAACTGAGCCACCCAGGTACCAGTTTCTTCCCTTTTTTTTTTTAAGTTCTTTTAGCTATAACATTAGACTACTTGAGCTTTTTTTCTTGAACTAGGTCTGTGCTGTAGCCCATAGATTTGGTATGTCGTATTTCTGTTTCATTTGTCTCTAAGTATTTTTTTCTATCTCCTTTATTTCAATGACCTATCGATGGTTCAGTGGCATGTTTAATCTATTTTTGTGGTTTTTCCAGCTTTCTTATTATAACTGATTTCTAGTTTCATACCATTGTAGTTGGAGAATATGCTTGATATGACTTCAATATTTAATTTATTGAAACTTGTTTTGCTGCTAATCTAACCAGGAGATTGTTCCATGGGCATGGAATATGTATTCTGCTGCTTGAATGGAATGTTCTGTACATATCTATTGAGCCCATCTGGTTGTGGCACAGCTGTTGCAGAGGGAGGGTGAACATGGAACATGCCCAGCCCAGATGCGATGTACTCACTTGGCCCAGTTGTGGTGTGGCTGCTTGCATAGGTTCAGTGGGACAAGGAGCATGCTTACCAGTGCTAGCAGGCTAGAGGGAGGGCACCAAACATGGTGCCCACCAACTCTGTTACCAGCTAGTTAGAATGAGATTGCAAAAATGGCACCAGCCAGTGCTTCTGTCCCCAGAGAAAGTCACTGCAGGTTCTTGCCTGTAGTCACGTTAGGATTAGCAAATGGGTCTCTCCCTCAGTTATAGTCTAGGCTCTTTTCAAATTATTTTTGCAGTGGTTTTCAGGATGAGTGGATGGGCGTGTGAGCCCTTTACGAGCAGGTTCTTTGTTCTCTACACTTCTATGGTTCCCCTGGACTTAATAATCCAAAACCAGATGTTTGGGGAGCTTGTCTTTCTGGGTATACTCCTTCACTCTTCGAGGAAAAGCTCTGTATTTTGGGGATCCCTTCCTGATAGTGGGTCATCGTACCTCAAGTAGGATCCGGAGGGAGACCGCAGCTCTGCCTCTCCTACCTGTCTCAATGCATCTCTTTTATCTTTTGTTGTGGAGGCGCTGTTAATCTAGTTCCCAGGTCATTTGCAGAGGAAAATTATTCTTTATATAACTGTAAATTTGTTATCTGTGGGAGGAGATGAATTCAAGGTCTTCCTACACAGCCATCTTGAACCCCGAAGATGTAGTTTTCATCCTAGCTCCTTCACTAAATGACTGACCTATTTTATGACCTTGGACAAATCCTTAAATGTAGCTGTTTGCCAAACTTATCTGGACCATGGTCTGTGGTATATCTATAACCATCTTGTGTTTTCCACTCAATTTCCTTCTTGCTGTCTATACCGACATGGAGAAAAAAGGATGGGCTATTAATATGCAGATAAGGTAGCAAAAGTAAACAATTAGTAAAAGTACTTTATTTTCCTCTTGTATTTGCTTTATAACTTGCTTTACAAAGTTATGAAGTTCACAGCTTTATACCAAAATGTAAGAAGGCTAAGCTATTTGCTTATAAACATTTTTGCCGTCAAATGTCATCTGATTTCATTCTTCTAATCCATATTCAATATATAAAAAAATTCAGATACCAAGGGTACTGGAGCAGCTCTAGGGCATATATTTCTCTTAAGCAGGAGAAAGCTCTTCAACAGCCTTTCCTCCTGGACTTCCTTCCCCACCAATTCAACTGGGCTACTACCTTGAATTTAAAGCAAATCTAGGAAACTTCAGTTGCCATGTGACCCAGCAGGGCCATATACTTGGGGGCTGGAGGTGAGGTTAGAGGTTATTGTCTAATAAGCATTATGTTTGGTTTACACCAGGATTTCACATCCACTTGCACATGGAACTCAGTATAGACCAAATCACCTCCACTGTAGCTTCTACCCTATCCATTAGACAGTCACTCTGAAATCCTGAAGATCGTGATGATTTGGGGCAGGGATGAAATCACAGTTTTACCAATGTGGCGGGCATGGCCTTCTTAACAGTTCTAGGAGCTCTCCTTTTGGTAGCAGAAACAAAATTTGTTAAGTCCGCGTATACAAACTACAGTTATGTGCGCAAACCAGAGGGTATGTGCTGTTTAAATCCCACTTCACAATATACTGTGATCTCCCCTCCTATGAATTCTCTTCCATAAAATATACCACACCATTCCACTAAGTGTTGTATACCTCCTCCCAACACATCATCCACATACCTAGTCACTAAAGTTGTCTACTATATAATCTACCCCAAAACCAAAACCAAAACCAAAAAGCCCCTTTGTTAGGCAAATAATCACTTAAACAGCAATGGTACTGCCTATACATTATAGGTAGGTCAGGAGCTAAACACTCAACTGTTAACTTCTGAGGCAGAAAAACATTTTCCCCCACAAAAGCAGGAGTGTAGTAGCAATAGCGTTCCCTCGAATTCAAGTAACACCGGGTGGAGATCATTCTTTGCTCTTATGTGTTTACCTGCTTTATAACTCAGTAGAGGAGTATGTCAAAACACACTCTGAACCTGGTTTAAAACTTTAGGATAAAACTTGAAGTGACTGACAGTTTGTTGTAAACTGCCATTACAACAAAGGACGGATACCATGGTTTTCTTGGCTTCTGGCCATTAGAAGTAGGCACAGGCAACTACGGATAACATTCTCGAAATGGCCTCCAACCCCTTATAAGAAATGAGTTGGGTTTTGTCAGGTCATGTAACACTTTCCTTCCTTCGTTAAGTACTAAATACCAAGTCAACACAGAAACCTGAGCCACCGCTCTTCTCTAAGGGAAGACGGAAGGCTAGAAGCAGTTAAGACACTGTAAAAGACAAAAAACAGCCTAAGTTCTGCATAACTCTCAAGGCTCTTAAAAGCAGTAACACAACCATAAGCAGCCAAGATGCTTATGGTGCCTTTATTTCTAAATCAACAGCTAGAACAGTGCATTTAGGATGACACACTAACCTGGGGTTAAAATAATTCCACAAATTCTTGAAACAAAGATGTTATTACCAGGGCTTCAAAAAAACAAATGTTTGTGAAATGAGGGAAAGTATTACAAGTAGAGGTACCCACACCCACACACACGTACAAGAAACATTCACACCTGCACACACAAAGGCAGATAGACTGTGCACAATTCTACCAAAAGTAAACGCGAATCGGTTGTTACTTGATTCTATCAGTCTGTTCATACCTTCAAAGGCTCCCCACGATTGCCCAACACCTCACATAACCCGTCCCTGCTGTACAACGGCTCCAGCACTCTCATCTTTTCAGACATGTCCTCAGGCAGGACAGAAGGGCATCTATGCAACAGAGTGCGCAAGGCTTTCTTAGCACACTGCCCAGTCAACATGGAAATGCAGCTTCACTACAACCCCGAATAAAACGCCAGGTTTAGTAATAAATTCCAATATGCTTTCCTGGGAAATCGCCCTTCTCAAACCCACACAACAGCCTGACTGCTCCGGTCATCCTTACAAGAAATGGGGAGGAGAGGTAAGAAAGCTTCTTAATCTCAGACAGAAACAGCACAAAGACATTTTATGCAAGAGATTCTTCTCTGTTCTCTCTCAAGTATCATGCAACTATCAATAGTGTGGTCAAAAGAAAAAAAAGAAAAGTTTTCCCGTTCATAAGGATAGACGTAAATAGTTCATGGGGCCATTATTTGGTAGTAGCTCCTAGATTAGTTGTTTATGGATCCAGTAAGAACCACTGGAGCCTTTCCTGAAAAAAAAAAAAAAAAAAAAAGAACACATCCTAAGTCTTGCATCCAATTTCATACCCTCCTGAAATCCAACCATGAAGCCCAGTGAAGTCTCCAGCCCTAGAGCCAGAGTGAAGACCTACGAGTAGGTGTGTGCACACGAACAGGGGTGGAGAGAAACCTGCGTGCTATGCAATCCCTGAAAACAGTATGCATCACATCCCCAAGTCTGGTATGTGGCACTGGGCTCTTCACCCTTCTTTAGCTCTCTGAAGAACCTTTCAGAGTTTTGAGAATCCAGAAACAAAAGGCTGGAAAGCAACACTTCTATAGCTTCTCTCAAGAGTCTAGAGAAATTCCAAAAAACAAAGCAGTCTCACTAGGCTTTGTTAATTTGGCTGCTCTCAGTGGAAAAATGGAGTCTTTCCCTTCTTCATACTCCACTCTTCTTTGCCAGCAAGAGGGGAGGTGAAGGCAAGATTCTAGTTTCAGAAATCAGTCTCTAAGAAGCCTGCTTGGACCCCTAAAGACTGTATGCAGATGCTTTATCTTAACTCCCCCATCTTGGGTGCTGCAGGTGGGGGGAAGCACCCTGGGAGCCTAGAGGAAGTATGTGATGGCCACCAACAGTCTAGGCACAGCCAGAGAGCAGGGGAGAGAGGGTTTGGCAATGGAGCAAACTAAGAGGTTTCATACCCGCAGCAGGCCTGGAGAGTCAGAAACTGGAAAGGAAGATAAAGGCTACACTCCAGTTCGAAAGGCCTGATAATACCTGCAGCGTGAGCACCCGGGCCTAACAGCAACATTGCAAGGTAGATGTTAGGTCTGTGCACTGTCTTGAACTGAGCACTCCCATCAAAATGTGCACAGACGTTCGATAGGAAGTACTGTCTGTGAGGACTTGTCATTATGTGATTTGCTGAGTTCCTAAAATATAACCAGCAGAGCAGTCACTCTAGCTGTTGAAAATCTACTGTGTGTCCCTTTGGCATTTAAAGCCAGCTCTGTCTACCTACAAAGCAAGAGAATAGTGAAACACACTGCACATAATTGTTAAGAAAGGGAACTAGTTGCTTCTAATTTAAATACCCAGTTATTAGAACTAAAGAAATTAAAAGTGATCCTAAAAATCTAGCATTTGCACAAACTTGTACTTAAAAGCCGGACTACAGGTTTAAACCATCATAAGAACATAAACTAAAAATCGCAAACTGAAAGCAATTAAAAAAATACATATGATTAGGGTCAGACTGGGTAGCCAATTAAGATCTGTATCTTTAATCCACATCTGGAGAATACTAGTAGCACAGATTACTAGGTTCCATGCTGTCCCAGAGAAGTATAGTTCCTTAAAATCTGTTTCAATCTGACAAACCTCCAGTAAGAACTTAACGTGTAACTATCATCCCATAGAGCTGCCCAGACTTATGCTAGTGGTAAGCCTGGCTAGTAACCACTTTCTCCTTCCCTGATTCTCTGCGGAAGGGAAGACTGTGGCCTCTGTGAAGGGCCGATGTAAAATTAGTTCAAATGATAACTTCCCAACATGGGAGGCAAAAAACTTCATGAATCAATTTTGCTGTCATCCTCAGCATGTCGTTCAATGTGTCCCGCAGCATCCTAGAAATAAAGGGAAAGGGGCCCGTGAGAGAAAAGTTGGTAGTAAGACAAGAAAAAATCCAAGCCAAGGAGAGCTTCACGGGTACATTCTAAAATCCATACATGGAAGGCGATTAGGACCCAGCACTTTGCTCATTTATATGAAACTATGCGCTTAAAGATGAGTTCTTATCTTACACAAGAACACAGTAATAATCCTCTAGGTCCAGTTACTGGATTTGAAACATTTGAAAACATTCTCTTGGGGCGCCTGGGTGGCTCCGCCGGGAGCCTGCTTCTCCCTCTGCCTGCCGCTCCCCCTGCTTGTGTTCCCTCTCCGTCAAATAAATAAATAAAATCTTCAAAAAAATTAAAAAAGAAAACATTCTCTTTACGCTCTTTCTCAAAAACTACCTATGTCATCATTTGAAACCTCATTAAGCTATTCCCCAAATCTGTGAATAACAATAAAAAGGAAAATCCCTAGACTCTCCCTGTTTATTGCAATTCTGAACATTCTAATTAAGGCAAAAAAGGTCTGCCTGCTCTGAGCCGTTGAATGACCCCAGGCCGGCCTCAGGTCCCACTCATGTACCTGTTTGGATCCTTTCCTAGCAGTGAAGAAAGCGTCACAGTTCTTCCAGCGACATTTCAGAGTTTGAAAGTTTGGATTTGTATGGTCAGTGAGCAAATGTTGTTTCAAATGATCTACAACACCAAATATCAGAGCGCAACCGTGCCACTGAGGAGAAAGACAATGAAAGGGTGAGGGAAAAACAGTACAGGAAACATGCAACCACAATTTACAGCAGTCCTCACTTGTATCTTTTAAGTACTGTGGAAGCAAAAGCAAGCCCTTTATTCTTTATTCTTGGCTAGAAAATATAACAAAGCCAGAGGCATCCACATTAATTACCAATATTCTGAGGAGCCTTGAAAAGACTGGAAAGTCTTGACACTCTGCTCTATTGAGAAGGCAACGCACCCAGAGAGCCACATTGTTAGAGGAAAAGGTTAGCAAATATTGACAGACAAGTTACCATAAAATTCAGTTTAAGCCACATTTATTTTTTATCTTGCCATCATAAAATGAGTTCCTTAGTCCATTTATTTAAAAAAGGCGGGGTGCTGGGTGGCTCAGTCGGTTAAGCATCTGACTCTTGATTTCGGCTCAGGTCATGATTTCAGGGTCGTGAGATCAAGTCCTGAGTCGGGCTCCATGTTCAGCAGGGAGTCTGCTTGAGATTCTCTCCCCCCCTCCCCCGCCTCCCCCTGCTCGCTCTCTAATAAATGAAATCTTTAAAAAAAAAAAAAAAAAAAGGCTAAGAGCTCTCTATAATACTGAAGGGGCTGTATTTCACAATTCTGAGAACTGCTGACTCGTAAACTTGAAAATAAAAAGGTCTGACAAAGAAAGCTATGCCTTGGAAACCCGACTTTACTGAGAATCTTTATCACTTGAATCGCAATCTTTTTTTCAAGATTTTAGGTATGTATGTATGTATGTATGTATTCATTTAGCATGCATCCAAGTGGGCAGAGGGAAAGGCAGAGGGAGAGAATCTTAAGCAGACCTCCCACTGAGCATGGTACCCAACTCGGGGCTCAATCTCACGACCTTGACAACATGACCTGAGCTGAAACCAAGAGTCGGATGCTTAACCAACAGAGCCACCCAGGTGCCCCTCTTTTTTTTTTTTTTAATTCCTACTTTACTAAAAATGTGGCTCAACTCTCAATCTCACTCATTGGTCAGAAAGCATAAAGACTCTTTGTCTTGGTTTTTTCCCCCTCCAGGCTTGCTTGTTTTAAATCTTAAAATTCTGGGGCGCCTGGGTGGCTCAGTCGTTGGTTAAGCGTCTGCCTTCGGCTCAGGTCATGATCCCAGGGTTCTGGGATCGAGCCCCGCATCGGGCTCCCTGCTCGCCGGGAAGCCTGCTTCTCCCTCTCCCACTCCCCCTGCTTGTGTTCCTGCTCTCGCTGTCTCCCTGGACTCTGTCAAATGAATAAAATCTTAAAAAAAAAAAAAAAAGATCTTAAAATTCTAACAGGTTCATTTCTATGAAATAATGCAAATTTGAATTTTTCCTGTAGCACTATTCCTTCCATCCCCTCCAACTTTAAAGCCAGATGGTATTTTCTCCATTTCTCTAGATAAGTTAACCCTCTATTTGTATTCTAGATTCTGCTGTACTATATTTTGTGTCCTTCACTGAGAAAACCAAAAAGCAAACACAGTAACGTGTAAAAAGCTGCGAAGTAACCAGGCTGTGGACAAGTCTAAATCAAATCTAAAAATGGAGAGTATTTTAATTCCATTCCATTATTTCTGCAAAACAACATGTTAGGGTATGGGGGCCGGGGCGGGGTGGGGAGTGGAAGATCAGTGCCAGAAACTTTTCTCTGATCACCACTAATATTAGAACTGATGAAACAACTGAAGGCCTATAAGGAATAGTATAAAAGTGTGGAGCTCCCACCCCAAAATAAAAACCATGCAATTTGGCCTAGGCAACAGGCGTTTAAAACCTTCAAGAATACACATTTTTATTTGCCTATAATCCCATGAGGACACAAATCCAATTTATTTGCCTCAAAATCCAATGAGGACACAAACCAAACTATGAATACATGAAATCCCCGAGGCATGAGTATCAGATAGTGAGCAGGTCACAAAAATAAGCACTTCCACTTTTTATTTCACATACAGTTGACCCCTGAACAACATGGTTTCAAAATGCATGGGGTCCACTTATACATGAACTTTTCTCAATAAATATAGTACAGTACTGTAAATGTATCTTCGTTTCCTTACGATTTTATTTACTTACTTAAGTAGGCTCCACGCCCAACATGGGACTCAAACTCACGACCCTGAGATCAAGTCGCACGTTCCACCAACTGAACCAGCCAGGCAGTGCTTCTTAGATTTTAGTAACATTTTCTTTTCTTTAGCTCACCATATTGTGAGGCTACAGTATATAATACATATAACATACAAAATATGTGTAAACTGACTGTTTGTCAGTAAGGCCTCTGATCAAGAGTAGGCTATTAGTAGGTAAGCGTTTGGGGAGTCAAAGTTATATGCGGATTTTCAACTGCACAGGGTTTGATGCCCTTATCCCTGCACTGTATCGTTGATATTTTTGTAAGCATGTACTGATTTACAATAAAACAAACAAAAACCACCATAGAGATGACCTCTGAGTGGATGATATATAGACATACCTCATATCTAATCTTAAAACAGACTATTCATGAAAGAAGTATGGAAGCATTTTATTGTTAGCTTTTAAAAATAAGCTTCCTTGGGGCATTGGGTGGTGCAACTGGTTAAGCATCCGACTCTTGGTTTCGGCTCAGGTTGTGATCTCAGGGTTGTGAGATCAAGCCCCATGTCGGGCTCCATGCTCAGTGCTGAGTCTGCTTAAGATTCTCTCTCCCTCTCCCCCTCCCACCCATGCTCACTCTCTCTCCCCACCCTCTAACCCTCTAAAATAATCTTAAAAAAAAAAATAAAACAATAAAAATAAGCTTCCTTGTCCTACAGTGGGAGGCATAAAATAGATGCTCAAATATAAAAATATAAAAATATAAAAATGCTTAATTGATGCTAATGAAGATCTATAAATTAGCCTAGGGGCAAGCACTCCTTACCCAACAACGGTAATTCTGCATCAGATTCAGCCTCACAGCTTGAATACTGCCATCGTAACAGCCAGTATAAATCTGGAAAAAGAGGTTTCTCACATCAGACCAAAACAACACACAAAAAAACAACTACTAAACATCCTCAAAATACATGTCAAAAGCTCTTGTGCCGGGTGTAAGAAAACACAAACCTACAGCAAAGCCGGCCGCGCGTCCTACCGTCCTACCGTGGGTAAGTATGTCTGGTGGGGCTACATTGAAGCTATGCTGCTTAGACAGCCACTCCTGAGACACTGGCTGAGAGCAGTAGCGGGGCTTGGGCTGGGAGGCACCTGCCCACACTGTAAGCTGTGCACCCAGGCTCCTGAGCATCGTATGCTACACCGCACGCCACACAGTAGCCATCTGCCTTTCGTTGCAACAAGGGGTTCTACTGCTCAAAATCTAGAAAACATCCACTCTGGTTCAACCACATAATTTAAAAATAAAATAAATCGAGACTTAGCAGGGTTGAGTGAATTAGCTTCTACTTTTAGGTCTGCTTTCGCTATGCCGTACTGGCCAAATCTCCGGGCTCTATTCCAATGTTCTGTTTGGATCGTAATGTCTCTGGAAAAAGCACCACTCAATTTTTAGGGGAAACATCTTAAACTTATTTTCTGTTTAATGGTGGTATCAGATTTTTATTGTAATTATTTTAGCTTATGAATAGCAAAGAGAATATTCAACAACGTCACTGGGTTACTTCTCAGTGATACTATGGCAAGACAGAAAAGCATTCAATAATGAGGCATATCAGAAACAGATGTCATCTTTGGAAGTGATAAATAGGAACATTATTATCAGTTTGTAGTTTTTAGTAAACATATTCAAAAGCATTATGTGACATGGCTAATAACACTCACCATACTTTTATGGATGGTCATACACATAATCATGTCTTTGTGTCCTCCATAAACTTGCAGTCGATCATGGGACTTAGGTGGAGGAAATAAATAGAGAATTAGGGTTATTTATACCCTGTGTTTAATAAGCCTAATCCCTGGAGGCCTCTGGCAGGTTTAAAACCATCCCTAAGGCACTATGCTGAGGCACAGTGGCATTTTCAGAGAAACACAATCTTTCTAGTAAGTCCGCAAGGGAGGAGTTGGTAATTGGAAATGAGAAAACTAATTTCTGTGTAGTGTCAAAGTCTCAAACCTGAAACTGCACACAAGGAGCACCAGATAGGCTTTAGAGACTACAGGTGCAGTCTGGAAACCATCCGGTATTAACCTCTGTGAGCCTCACCAGGAACCTCAGAGCCATGTTTCTCAAAGTGTAGTGCACGGACCATCTGCTTCATAATTATCAGGAGGGCTTGTGAAAAATGCAGATTTCTGGGCCCCACCCGTCTTACTATATTAAAAAAAAAAAAAAAAAAGATTAACACCAAACCCAAACAGACCTTCTCCCCAAATTGTTCAAGCAAAACAGTGGATCTAAATTCTACCTGTAATTCATAGACACGAACAAATTTATCCAGGCAAGCGGTCACCATCACTTTTCCTAGGATATTCACCACAGTCACTGCATGATTGTGACCTTTATAGATCCGCACAAGCTCACCAGTCTGCATCCAAAAAAGAAACAAGTCACTAGACTGGCTTTCAAGATTCCTTCTGACTTTTGAGATTTACGATTCGTTTATTCCAAAAGTCATCGTTCTGAAACTACTTGTAGCTGAACTAATTTTAACAGAGGAAGTACTCACACAAGCATTTACTACAATATAGGTAATACAATATATATGAAATGTATCCTGATGGAGAGAAGCTGGTGTCATAGAAAGAGAAGGCCCACAACTCTATCTGTATGTATTTTATAGGTTGTGAAGTATTTCCACTTTTATCATTTTATTGCATCTGGACAAGTTCCTGAGGATGCATTATCCTCAGGTTTACAGCCCAGGCACTGAGCTTCACAGAGCTGTCTCTATGACCTGAGCAGAGTCTCTCAGCTGTTTTTATTTGTTCTATTTTAAACTACATAACATATCCACTTTCTTAGAGCCTCAGATGCTCAATTTATCTCAAGTTTAAATGAGTTTAAACTTTGAATCTGTCCCCCATTAAAAATTTTGATGAGGTCAGAATTTCTAGAGTGCTCACTATCTTCCAAGAGCTTATGCGGGTAGGGATTATTATTAAGCTTTTCCCTGGAAAAGGGGTTTCATTTAAATTGCAAGAGGTCTGAGGAATCCTTCAAGCTTTAACCATCATTCCATTAAAGATTTCTTTACATCAACACAACTTACATGAATGTTATGGGCGTGGACTGACTGATCGCTGGAGCCACTGAACACAAGGTCATTCACCACCTTGAAAAAAATTCACTGAGTTAGATTTGGTATAAGGTTCTGACTTTCCTCTGTAACTTGTAAAGCACATCGTTGAATTCTAATTTCTAACTTACTTTGACATGAGCATGAACTAGGGATAAAATAGTAAGTTCCTCAGACAAATTTTCTAAAGTTAAACTTCCGTCCTACCACCAGGTACTGTGAGGAACTGCCAATGTATTATTGGGTTTGTTGTCTCTTCAGAATGATTGCGAAATAGCCGAGAAGGGCTTTAAAGTATATCTACATTCTATGATAAAACACACCTGTTTCTCTGTTGATACAGTAAAATACAGTCCATCCCTTGGTGACCCAAGCCTAAAGAGAAGCACTGTAATCTCCTTGCTCTTCTCAAGATGATGTGTTCTAAATAAGGCATTAGACAAGAAGGGAAATGCCACTCAAAGTCTTCTATTTGTGCCAGACAACCAACTCCTCTTCTCTTGCACTGTACTTGCCTTCATGCAAAGAATGGTTTTGCTGTGGCCCTCCAGAGTTCTGAGGAGGAGTCCATTCCGTGCATCACGAACACTAATGGTACAGTCATAAGACCCAACAACAAGCAGCTTTCGGGCACCCTCCTGTGCTGTGGCAAGACAGCTGACAGCCCGAGGGCCGTGGCATTCAAAGATTTCAAGTCGTTTATTGTTCTGAAAAATAAGCCACCATTATATGAAGTAAAAGCAACTTAGGTGGTAAATGTCAAAATCACCTAACCCAAATCACTACCTGAATACGAACTCTTAAATTCTATTACCTGTACTTAAGTTCTCATACCTCACCCCTGCCTTTAACTTCCCAACCTCTGCCATTCCCATTCCAACTCATGACTCCCTCCTCCCCGCTTCCAGTGGGGGCACGGTAAACTTGTGCATTATAAACACATTTCTAACTTCAAACTACACTATCTGATCATAGTTAGCACTTGATTCTCTTTTTATGCCTTTGCTCACTTCCCTGAAGTTAATGATAATGATCAACTTTTTTTTTTCATATTCTAATTTCCATGCCATAGACCCAGAAACTCTTTCCCTGATTTTTTTGTCATCAAAAATTATGCAATCAGTCACATGTTTCCAAATTTCTCTACTGAGAATTACTTATTTAGATAATTTCGGTAAGAGTCTCTCATTCTCCACCTTTCTGTTATTCTCAAGTTCTTCTGATTTCTCGTTCTATGCTATCTCTCATGACATCATTTAGTGAACTAGAGAAGCCTTTTATATCAGTCAGAGTGGCATGGTCACATCCCGAATTCCCAAACACTCCTTTACCTCAAATCTTACTTGCTTCCCTCATTCCCACACCAATCTTGTTCATAAAGTTTCCCCCTTCCTCAAAACTTCTAAAAAGGAACTTTAGGGGGGGGTTGCCTGGCTGTCTCAGGAGGTGGAGCATGCTACTCTTGATCTTGGGGTCATGCCAAGCCCTGCATTGGGTGTAGAGATTACTTTAGTAAATAAATAAATAAATTGAGTGCAGAGATTACTTTAATGAATAGATAGATAGATAGATAGATAGATAGATAGATAGATAGATAGATAGATAGATAGGAACTTCAGGTGCACACAAGCAGTGAAACTCCCAGAAACTAAGCACTAAGCTCCGAGCAGCTGGGAGCCTCCAGGGCTAAGCAATGACTCCAGCCATCTTAGGTGCTGGGGAGACAGCCTGATGGAGCTCAAGGTCCACTGGTGGACAGCACAGAGAAATAGCCCTGGCTTTCTGTTGAGACCTCAGAAGTACTGCATTCTAGGTGTATGGGCAATCCAAAAAGGGCCCAGCCCTCACAAGGCTTCAAAATTCCCATGTCTGCAGAGATTCTCAAATCTGTGTGTCAAGGTCCATCTTCTCTGCAGCTTGTCAACCAGTTAAAGACCATTTCCATTTGAATTTCTTGTCCTCATCTTACCTCAGAAGTCCTGCTCCTAACTTCTGTCCACCTTTGATAACGTTACTCTTCCGAAAGAGAATTAGGCAATTATCAAATTTTATCCTTTAAAATATTTTAAACTTATTCTTTCTTATTCATTTCTATTGCCCTAACCAAATCTAATGTAGGCTGTTAACACTTCACATATGGAATGCAACAACTTCCACTAATGAGCCATCTGTGATCCATTCCTATCAAGTGGACCAAATAACCTGACACTTGATTATCTATGTGCTAGATTCTTCTAACTTGATTCTAAGCTTCTGAAAGGCAAAAGCCATGACATATTTTATTGTATCCCTTATAAGCAGTGGTTTCAGCTCACATGTGGAAGGAGAGTTGGTACGTATTCGCTAAACACATGAATGATACTATAATTGGGCATAACACAGTAAACATTGTTTTGTTTTTTAAAGATTTTATTTATTTGACAGGGAGAGACACACAGCAAGAGAAGGAACACAAGCAGGGGGAGTGAGAGAGGAAGAAGCAGGCTTCCCGCGGAGCAGAGAGCCCGACGCGGGGCTTGATCCCAGGACCCTGGGATCATGACCTGAGCCGAAGGCAGACGCCCAACGACTGAGCCACCCAGGCGCCCCAACACAGTAAACATTTTAACATGCTGTTAAAAGATGACCATGGAGTGCCTGGGTGGCACAGTTGGTTAGGCATCCAACTCTTGATTTAGGCTCAGGTCATGATCTCAGGGTCATGAGATCAAGCCCCATGTTGGGCTCCATCTGTGGAGCCTGCATAAGATTTTCTCTCTCCCTCTCCTGCTCTCCACCCCCAGCCCCCGCATTGGCACACTCACACTCTCTCACTCAAAAAAAAAAAAAAAAAAAAGATGACCAGATGACCTTGGGATATGGTGCTACAACTCATTAGTAACCAAACCCATCAACTCTACCTCTTACATCTTTTATCCATTCTCTTCTCTTCATCCTTAGTCTGACCTTTCTACTTCATCTTCTACAACAAAGCCTCCTAAATGATCTTCCTGCCTCTACTAGTACCAGTACTTTCCTATCATCAGAATGACTTTTTCTAAAATACAAATTGGGGGCGCCTGGGTGGCTCAGTTGGTTAAGCGACTGCCTTCGGCTCAGGTCATGATCCTGGAGTCCCTGGATCGAGTCCCGCATCAGGCTCCCTGCTCGGCAGGGAGCCTGCTTCTGCCTCTGACCCTCCCCCCTCTCATGTGCTCTCTCTCTCTCATTCTCTCTGTCTCAAATAAATAAATAAAATCTTTAAAAAAAATAAAATAAAATAAAATAAAATACAAATTGGATCATGTCTCTCCTACTTTAAAGCCCACATGATGGAAGTCCACCTACATTAACAAAGCATATAGGGCCATCAAGAACTGGTCCTCCCTCATTTCCTAAGCTTTATCCTGAGGCTCAGCATGTAACACATGCTCAGTAAAGGTTTGCTCAACAAATGAATTTATCTTTGGATTAGGAAAGAATGAAGCCATATGAGCAAAAAGCAAACCTACAACTGGGTTCACATTACAGAATAGGCTATCCTCATGAAACCCTAAATCAGTTCCAAACCACATCAATGTCATACTCAAAAGAATTTAAAAGAATTTAAGCTCATTTTTCATGGTGTCATTCTTAAAATGAGATAGACTAGTTCAACCTATGACTCATTATTGGCCCCAAATCATCAGGCTTGGTTTAACTTAGTAGAGTTACCTTTTGGTCCTGGCACACTTGGGCCTGAGCAGACAGAATGAAGGCTCTTGTTTCACTTATACTAGAAGATAACAGTTTTTGAGTAGCAGCTCCTTCTGTTGTTTTCTCACACAAGAAAGCAGGAAAATGTCTGCCTTCTACTTCTTCCCACACGCACGCTACTTTCAAGTGATATGGGAATGTAGCCTTCTCCCCCACACACTAACCTTTATGTTGAAGGTGACCACAGTGCCATTTGCCAGTCCTGCATAGAGGATTCGCCATCGACTATGGAGGCAGAGAACCCGATCTTCCAGCTGTAACTGCTCCACACACTCTCGCGTCTGACAAAGTACACAACATCTCATCAGCAGAGGTTAACAGCAAATAAAATGTGAAATCAATCCTTCTTAAAGCAGAGTCTGAAATGATTTCTATGAGGAAGAAAATGTAGCATCCTCTATCTTGTAGAAGACTATCATAGATTTGGCCAAAGACCCTCAAGCTCTAAACAAATATTAACTCTAATAATGTCCCTCGTGTTCCTAATTTGGAACGCAGAAATTATTTGAAGGGCACTAAGAAGTGGGCCTTAAAATTTCAAATTAAGGAGCCAAAGGTAAAGCTGCACTTGACATCTAAAAAGGAAAATAAAGGTTACAGGAAATATACAATTGTATATTTGATACTTGAATTAATCATGTATGTGCTTTCCTGTAATTGATTCTCTATTTCAATAGTTCCCAAATGCCTCCTTCAAACCAGCGCTCGGTTGGCCGATCCATAATTAGCTGAGAAGCTTTTAAAAT
This sequence comes from Mirounga angustirostris, assembly GCF_029215605.1. NCBI lineage: Eukaryota > Metazoa > Chordata > Mammalia > Carnivora > Phocidae > Mirounga > Mirounga angustirostris. The sequence continues at coordinate 61,050,729 of NW_026991717.1, read as the reverse complement.
ATACAGAACCCTTTGGGGTGCCTGGGTGGCTCAGCTGTTAAGTGTCTGCCTTCGGCTCAGGTCATGGTCCCAGGGTCCTGGGATTAAGGCCGACATCCAGCTCCCTACTTGGCGGGAAGCCTGCTTCTCCCTCTCCCACTCCCCCTGCTTGTGTTCCCTCTCTCGTTGTGTCTCTCTCGGTCAAATAAGTAAAAAATCTTAAAAACAAAAACAAAAACAATTTATATATAACCCCAAGCTTCATCCTCAACCCCTGAGATTCTAATTCGGTAGGCTCTGGAATATGCATTTTAAAAAATTTCTTTAGTTATATCCAGGTTAAATAAGTACTATTTGATCTCACCTTCAAGAAATGATTTCCATGAATTTCCAGAACTGGGTTATACTAGCAATTCTAGTTACCTAGGTAACCTGGCCCTGTTTCCAGTAAGATAGTGAGCTCTCAAGATTTGTTAATGAATGATACTAAGCAACTAAAGGCCCAAGTGTAGCTTTTAAACAGGATTGGAAACAGATGATAAAATCAAGATGGTTAAAACTGGATAGAATGAGACAAGCTGTGGGTAGGATGATAAAAGCTGTAGGCTGTCAAAGCTTTTGACCTCTTTCCCCAACCTTCTTTTATAAAGAGCCAGTCTCCGAAATTAGTCAATTCTCTTCCATAAAATTATAAATATAAATGCCATGTATAAAATTGTGAAATAGAAAGACAGTAAATATGCCCAAATGTTAAAATTCATGTTGCCTCTGGTTAAGCCATGTGAGAGCTTTTTGTAGCTTTTATAGGGGAATCAGATATATACTGTAATAAAAAAGAAAAAAAGATTCCTTTTAAAATATGAATGCTCGCTGACAAGCACCTAGTCACCCAAGAAATCTAATGGAGATGTACAAGATTAATGTTGTTTTCATACTTGCTAACATCCGTCTGCAGCCCATGAATCGAGGAGCCATTTCGACTTCCAAGTCCTATTTTTTTTTTTTTTAAGATTTTATTTATTTATTTGACAGAGAGAGAGAGACAGCAAGAGAGGGAACACAAGCAGGGGGAGTGGGAGAGGGAGAAGCAGGCTTCCCGCCGAGCAGGGAGCCCGATGCGGGGCTCGATCCCAGGACCCTGAGATCATGACCTGAGCCGAAGGCAGCCGCTTAACCGACTGAGCCACCCAGGCGCCCCCCAAGTCCTATTTTTTAAGAAATACATTTCACAAGACCATAGCTGCTGTGACAGTGATTCCTCTGATGGATCTCAGCAAAGTAAACTGCAAACTTTCTGGAAAGGATTCGCCATTCTAAAGATGCCATTAAGGGAAGAAGTCAAAATATCAATGTAAAAGGGGGTTTGGAAGAAGCTGATTCCAGCCCTCAACGATGGCTTTGAGGGGGCCAAGGCTTCAGTGGAGGAAGTCACTGCAGACGTGGTGGGAATAGCAGCAAGAGAACTAGAATGAGAAGTGGGGCCCGAAGACGTGACGGACTTGCTGCCATCTCAGGATAAAACTGTACTGGATGAGGAGTTGCTTCTTACGGAAGAGCAAAGAAAGTGGTTTCCTGAGATGGAATCTACTCCTGGTGAAGATGCTGTGAAGACTGTTGAAATGACAGCCAAGGGTTTAGAATATTCCATAAAGTTAGCTGATAAAGCAGCAGCAAGGTTTGAGAGGATGGACCGCAGTTTTGGAAGAAGTTCTACTGGGGGTAGAATGCTGTCAATATAGCACTGCACGCTACAGAGAAATGGTTCCTGAAAGGAAGAGTCGATCACGGAGGCACACTTCACTGTGGTCTTATTTTAAGAAATTGCTGCAGCCACCCCAGGCCTCAACAACCAACCCCACATCAGTCAGTGGCCATCAACACTGAGGTAGGACCTTCCACCAGCAAAAAGACTACAGACTGCTGAAAACTCAGATGAGGGTTAGCATTTGATTAGCAATAAAGTATTCATTCTCTTTTTTTTCCTTCCTTTTTTCCCTCTCTGTGGAGAAGAGAAAAAAGTGTTTCTTAATTAAGGCACATAGTTCTTTTTAGATACAATGCCACTGCACACCTAACCGAGCAGTGTATAGCATCAACGTAACTTTTATGTTCACTAGGAAACCAAAAACTTCATTTGACTAGTTTTATTGTGATGTTCACACCTTACTGCAATGGTCTGGAACCCATCCTGCAGTATCTTTGAGGTATGCTACTAAAATAGGCTCAAAGCATAATCAAGTGGGCAGAATGAAGCATCTGTCTCAGCGTCTCCACTCTACACAGTAAATACAGCCAGAGCAGCTTCATATGATCACTTCTGATTTCTCTGGACTCACTTACCTTGACATTATAGCAGTGAATGGTATGGTCACTGGAACCAGTGTAAAGGGCAGCGTTCTTCCCAGAGGTTTGTGTAACCAGGAGGCAGTTCACTTTGGAGGTGTGCCCCTCGAACACACCAATGCACTGGCGACTCTGAAGTTAAGCACATATCAGATCATTACTTGTGGATACACGAGGATTAGGTAACACAGTTCCTCAACAACAACAAAAATGCTGAAACATAGTTTGCTGCTGTATCCTCAGTGCCTCAGCTAGTGCCTGGTATACAAAAGGTGCTCAGTATCTGCTCACTAAATGCCCAGTCAACAGTCACATGAACTAAGTACCTCCAACTCTATGTTAGCTGAGCCATACCAAAAATACTTAGGGCAATCTGCTGTAAGATAGATCAGAATTTTAATTAATGCCTAGGGCAAGGATCTCCAACATAAGAACAAAGATCTGACAAATCCAAACTGTAGCTAATTTCCCAGATAAGTTCCTGCATCTCATCAGTAAGTATGGATGTTCCACGATATTCAGAGATGTGTCACATGCCATGGCGGGCCGTAGTGGTCCAGGGGCGGTTTCACAAGGGAGTGTCCTACATGTTATCTTCGTGCACATATGGAGATCCACTTAGAATGTGCATACATATATACATTTATCTTGCAATTCAGAGTTAGAGCCAATCCCCCAAATGTTACACTCCTACTTCCTGGTACCACTGCTTCCTTCCTAGACACCTGTTGCCTAGAGCGAACACATTTTCATGGTCCATCATCTAACCTTTTGACTTTCAAGACTTCAGTAATTTCAAATACTTTCATGGTGTTTGCTCAGACAACAGAGTGTTCCTAAAGTTTCTTGGCTATCACTGTTGATTAGCAAAATCAGTTTGACATACACCAAAATCAAAACTCGTTCTATGAAAAGTTCGTTCTATGAAAATTGAGACTAACGAGCATCAGATTACACTAAGTGTGAGGAACTAGAACACTGTTGCTCTCCTTGGTAACTTGGGACAATTAATGAACTGTAAGGAAAAATGCCTCCTCCAGTACTTCCCTGACATTCATTCTACCCTATTGTGTAGCAGCTATGGGACTGACCTCATCAACAACGCCAGGACTAGAACCTGACTGGCCAAGCCCACTGCTGTCATCTCATCTCCCTTTGCTAAGTGGTTGTTCACGGTCAAGCACAGGACCCATTTTTATGGCGATGGGAGGAAAAAGAAACCCCAAGGGCTTCCAAAATCTGTGAGCAGAACTAGCTTTAGGAAGAGGTGACACCAGAGAAAGCAGAATGGAGAGACAGAAAGAAGCTAAGTCCCCAGTGACCCTCTAAGCCACTGCATCAACCTCATCTACGGTTAGTCTAAAACTCACCTCATCTCTGGACAGCAAATAGATCCCTATTGTTTAAGAGAGTGTAAAATGGAGTTCCTAAACCCTGCAGAAACATTCCAATTGAGTTATCAACTCACCACCAGATTATAAGCTCGGACAGTTTTATCTGCTGAACAGGTGTACAGTAAGTTCCCAAATATCTGAATTGCATTCACTGCGGCTTGGTGCCCCTCAAAGCTCCCTTCTGTGGGCTCATCATCATCTCCTGGCTCAGAAGATATTTCTGGAAAACAAGAATATGTTTCAGAGACCTGTCTGCTTTTGTCTGAAAAGATACTCAAAATTTAAAACCATTACATAATATAGTGGTCCCTGGATTCTCCTTAAAACCTTGTTCCCCTAGCAAAACACATCTTTCATTAATTATCTTCATTATGAAGACTTTATAACAAGAGAAGGCAGAGGAGGCTTCCATGTAGGAAAAAAGATACTTATTTTTTGAGTCAACCTGGAAAGTACCAAATCGCTCTCTATATCCTCTCTTCTGCTGCCAGTTCTTCTGTTGAATAAGGCACTATTCTTTAAGCAGTTCCTTCTCAAAGCAAAAACCCCGGGAGGCAATGAAACCTTAATACTCATTAGTTGAACAGCTAAGACAGATGAGAATAAGAAACTAAAAAGGCAGGATTTAGGATTTACAGATACCATAATTGCTGGTCAAAGCAATCCTTCTGGTGACAATCACCCCACCTCACCCCATTCTATAGGCTTACTTAAACCCTGGCTCTACTATTTATAAGCCTTTTTTTCTGTGGTTAATTTAAATGAAGCTGAATAACCAATACCTGAAGAGTTCTTTGAGCCTTTTATGGAGGAGATCACAGTCTGAGTTTCTGCCACACTACAAAATAATAACAAAAGTCTTTTTAGCACCTGTGAATAGGACAGGCCATAAAACTTATTTTTCCTGACTCAAAAGATTGTTCTAAACAATGGGCAACACAGCAGTGATAGATCAGTTTTTCCATCTGAAATTTCTATATGAAAGGAAATAGAAGTACAGTAAATATTTACAACACAAATGAGAAAGCAGAAAAATCTCCATTGCCAAGGTTTGATTCCTCCATACCCATAATCTCTACTGATTTTCTATACATCTGATTCATTTAAAAACTGATTCATAACCACAAGTTCTATTTTTTACGAAAAGAATAATGGTGAAAGCTGTTCTGATCAGACCAGCACAACATCCTCACCTTACAGGGATACCATCTTTATAACGAGTGCCAATCTCACTGGTAGAGCTAACTTCATCACAACCAGAACGAGAAGTTTCTAATGAGTTTTGCTCTGTGGAGTTCCAAATATCCTTTTTAGATGGACTGTCTGGTTTCTCCTCTCCAGATTCAGAAGAATCAATGGCCACCACTTCCAATTGAGGGTTAGGGATCTCTAGGACTTCCAGAGACGAGTCACTATCTGGCTCATCTCTGACACTCTCTTGTTCCGGGCCAGTTCTGCTATCTTCCCAGGTGGAGGTTGTTACCTTCCCCCCTTTAGTTGACTTTCCAGTCTTTACTTTCCTTACAGGTTTAGCAGTAAATACATCCTGTTCAGTGTCACTGTTCTCGGGAACATGAGCAGCCCGAAGCGTTTTCTTCTTCCTAAGTTTCTTCTTTTTCTTGTTTCCCCGCGTTTCAGCTGATGTCAGGGTAGACTCTGCCTGCTGCTCAGGCTGGTCCGCTGGAGAGTGGGGGTCCCTCTCTAAGGGGGTTTCGGGAACAAACGACAATCTTGGAAAGGAACTGGTACAGGCCTCAGACCCGCTGTTGCCTCTGACTAGCTCTTCATGAAGATCAGCTGGTTGGGAAGAGGGGGCATTTCCTCTGTTGCTGGTATTTCCTTGCTCCATGGAAAACTTCAGTTCTTGGCTAGGCTCATGGAAACTTTCTGTGGCCTCTGATAAGGACAATGTTGCAGTGATGACTGGATAAACTGGACAACTGTCACTGTTCTCTCCTGAATTGGGAAGAAAAAAAATTATTGCATCTTCTTTTGTGTCTGCTGTTTATCATCACAAACTGCCATTATTTATCAATGATCGAATCTCTACCAAGTAATGACCTTTCAGTGATATGTGAACAAAGCTACAACTGTTACAGTGGTTATCTCATCCCTCAGCTTCCCATAACCTACAGAAATTTCTGTGACAGCACTTACTACACTTTGCCCTGCACTGATCTCACAAATAACATGCATGTCTTATGCTGTACAAAAGCTCTTTATGGGCACAGACTGTTTCTACCCATCTTTTTTCTTTCTTTCCTGTTTGACATGTCCATATATTTAACGTCATGTTTTATTCTTGGTAGACATTTAAATATCTACTCAGCTCGGGGCACCTGGGTGGCTCAGATGGTTAAGCATCTGCCTTCGGCTCAGGTCATGATCCCAGGGTCCTGGGATCGAGTCCCACATCGGGCTCCCTGCTCCTTGGGAGCCTGCTTCTCCCTCTGCTTCTCTCTCTCTCTCTCTCTCTCTCTGTCTCTCATGAATAAATAAATAAAATCTTTAAAAAAAAAAAAAAGTAAAAATAAATAAATAAATAAATACTCAGCTCAAGTGCTTTTGCCTTTATTTCTTAGATGTTTTCACTATGCCATTATGGGTACATCATCCAGTTTGGCTACATAACAGTAGTTAAAAAGTCAGCTGACTTAAAAATGTCTATTTTCTTTGACTTAGTTATTTCATGTGGAGGAATTTAAACTGATAAAATAATCATAGACATACTCAAAGACATACACAATGTACTGTTATACAGAATACTAAAAAAAAGATAAAAAGCAAATATTCAAAGGAGATTATAAATTAACATACCCATATAATGCAACTTCTCAAGTATTATTCAACTAGTAAAATTAAAATATTTCAGATGAATTATTTTTATGACACAGGAAAATGATCATGATGTATCAAGTGGAAAAAAGTCAGGTTATATAACAGACTATGATTTTCTCTTTGTATAAAGTCTATGGGTAAACACACATTTCTAATTTAAGACTGAAATAATATATAACAAAATAACATCTACATTTTTAAAGATTTTATTTATTCATGAGAGAGAGAGAGAGGCAGAGGGAGAAGCAGGCTTCCCGCAGAGCAGGAAGCCCAATGCGGGACTCGATCCCAGGACCCTGGGATCACGACCTGAGCTAAAGGCAGATGCTTACTGACTGAGCCACCCAGGCACCCAGTCTTCCATCTTTTTACAGTGAACACGAATTATTTTGCAGAGAAAGAAATCTAATATTAGCTTAAAAAGTCACTATAATACTTCTTTACCAGTCTTTAAAAAAGTATTGAATACTATTCACAGAAAAGCAACAAAATTCAAGATGGAAGATAATATACATTTGAGATAAATATCTAGATTAGTGTTGCAACAGGTAGCAAAACCTAGGGTAATTCTTCAGACTTTTTTTTTTTTAAAGATTTTATTTATTTATTTGACAGAGAGAGACAGTGAGAGAGGGAACAGAAGCAGGGGGAGTGGGAGAGGGAGAAGCAGGCTTCCCGCCGAGCAGGGAGCCCGATGCGGGGCTCGATCCCAGGACTCTGGGATCATGACCCAAGCCAAAGGCAGACGCCCAACGACTGAGCCACCGAGGCGCCCCTCTTCAGACTTTTTTTGTTTAGGTCACACAATGCCAGTTTATACCATTACAGTTACACAAACTTTGGGTAAGGTTTAAAACAGCTTAGAAGTTATTCTCAAATGGTAACCAGGTGAGTGTTACTTTATGAAGAGAGTAAAAACTGGCTATTTCTCAAAACCACTCAAGTTCCTACTGATGATTCCAGCCCCAGTGTCCTCTGCCTTTCATCATGGGCACCTGCCTCTTAGGCTTATATTAAACCTGTCTTGCCTTTATTTATTTATTTATTTTTAAAGATTTTATTTATTTGAGAGAGCGAGAATGAGAGAGAGAGAGAGAGAGAGCACATGAGAGGGGGAAGGTCAGAGGGAGAAGCAGACTCCCTGCTGAGCAGGGAGCCCGACGTGGGACTCAATCCCGGGACTCCAGGATCATGACCTGAGCTAAGGCAGTCGCTTAACCAACTGAGCCACCCAGGCACCCCTGTCTTGCCTTTAAATGATAAAGTTAAGTGCTGAGAAATTCAGAGGATATAGTTTATCTAGGAAGTTGACTGAGTAACTTCAACTCCACTTATCTCACAAAAAAAACAATTCTGGGGGCGCCTGGGTGGCTCAGTTGGTTATGCGACTGCCTTCGGCTCAGGTCATGATCCTGGAGTCCCGAGATCAAGTCCCGCATCGGGCTCCCTGCTCAGCAGGGAGTCTGCTTCTCCCTCTGACCCTACCCCTCTCATGTTCTCTCTCTCTCCCAAATAAATAAATAAAAAATCTTTAAAAAATAAAACCATTCTGCACCAATCCTCATTATGGAACCTTTTCGGTGCTAATGCAAAGTCAATTTAGTAATCCTAGATTAGGGAAAATTGAGGAAAAGTTACTGATATTTAAATAATCCTCGTAGGGGCGCCTGGGTAGCTCAGAACTCTTGATTGCGGCTCAAGTACTTATCTCACAGTTATGAGATCGAGCCCCGTGTCAGGCTCTGCACTGGGCGTGGAGCTTGTTTAAGATTCTCTCTCCCTCTGCACCTCCCCCACCACAAGTGCACATAATCTCTCTCTCAAAAATAAACAATCCTCTCTAAATGAAGGAAACTTAAAGAAAAATTAATTCCATCAATTTTAGTTTTAATGGGGCAAATATGACTTCATCACTGACCTAAAACTGCCCTAAACCCACTGCCAGTCTGCCCCTAACCCACAGAAAGGTTTACATACTATTAGCTTGCAGTAATTCCTTGGACACATTGCCAGCAGAGCCTTGTGACACAGCAGTCACACCCTCGTCGTGTTCAGGAGACATGGGTTCTTGTTTAATCTGAATTGAAGAGTCTGGAGCAGGAACACTGCCGTGAGCTTGGAAAGTAGGAGACGTGGTTACTTGGAGAGGGACTCCAGTGGATGATGGAGACATGTGGGAAGATGGAGGCTCCAGAACAACTGGGAAAAAGGGAGTAGGCAGCAGGGTGGCATCAGCAGATGTCTGAGATCTACTGTTCCTTCGCTCTCGTGGAAGGCTATAAGGAACCTGGTCTGGGCGCTCAGAAGGTTCATATGTTTCTAGAATGGGAAACATACGTATGTACAAATGCAAAAATGTTCTCTGAAAAGTCACTCATTTCAGAGCCAATTTGTATTTTTAAAGATTACAAGAGAATTCCGAAGTCCCTGATAATTCTTCGAAATATGTTGTCATAAAATCTATACGACCAACAAGGACACAGGCAGAACAGGGATTAGTATTCCATTTTTAAATTTTAAGTGACTTATCCAAAGTCATAGAGTTACTAATGGAAGAGCCAAGATTTGAACCCAGGTCTTTTGATTCCGAACCCAAGGCTCTTTCTGTAACATACTGCCCCTGTTGCTAAGCATTTTCGGGGCCTACAGTCTCACAGGCTCTTCTACAGAAGGATGAAAGCAAGGAGACAGGAGAGAAAACATATGACCTCTTCATGATTACTTCAATTCCCCTGTATAAGTAACAAAGAAATAAACAAGCTACAGAGGATCCAATCCATCAGATGCTCTCTGAATACCTTGTAATCCCTGTAGAATCTGTATTCTGTGGGTCCTCAGTGCACTCATCTCCATAGTTATCTAAAAATAAAGTAATTGGTTAAGCATTTTGAAGTCCAACTTTAGAGATGACACGTTCTCATTAAACGTTCTGTCCGCTGTTACCTGCTGCTTCAGCATAAGAAGCCTCTGAACTTCAACATATGCTGTCTGCAGGGCTGCACGGGCTTGCAGAAGGTTGTTATCCATGCACTGCAATGATTTGCTCAGTTCTTCCTCCCTTAAAGAAATATTCAGCAGCTGGTCAACCTGAGAACGTTCTGCCAAGAGAAACCATAAGACTCAGTTTAATACGGGAGACAATTCTTGATAATACAGCTCCTCAGAAGGTGGAACTACATCAGTTCTCTAGAAGCCTTTATTTTCTCTCCAAAAGGGCAACTGGAGACTCATCAAATCTCGCAAATCACTGATGTATTAAGTTAAGACTGATGTCAGAGCTAAACGAGAAGTGAGAACTGGTAAGATGGAGGTAGCTCATAGGTACAAGTGTGTCGCCACATGGTCCCATCTTACCTCGTCACCATCTTCCACCACTCCCCTTCCAAGTGAAATCTTTGTCCCAGGCAAAGCAACTGCTGTACATTTCATTTCCCATTTTTCCTTTATCTACCACCCTCTTCACCTATGGTTTTTGCTTAGATTAGGCCTCAGATGTGAATGGCTTGCACTCTCTTCCCAATCTGTATTTTTCTAGTCTCTTAGTTAATATAAAATAGTTCGCTTTGTCAGACAAAAACTTCCTGAAGAAAATATAGCTTCAAAATAGTACATTTAAATTACTTTAAATAAAATGTCCTACCACGTGTATGTATGTTTGTCTCTTTCCCATTCGGTAAGTCAAGATCTCTATCCTAAACTCCAGATCCACATACCCAACTACTACCTTGATATCTTTACTGAGGTATCTCTAAGATCCTTTAACTCAAAGGATCCAAAAAGGAACTCCTCATCTTCCTCTACCCTCAACTTGTTCCTCTCATGGAGTTTTCTAGCTCTACAAATGATACCAACACCCCAAAGATGCCTCAGCCAGAAACTGGGGTCATCCTCGACACTTACCTTATCCATCACATCCAACCACCCCAAGGTTCATCCAATCACTTCCCACACTAGCCCTTACACCAGAAAGGGTTCAGAGTCAGTGGAAAGCAAGAATCACAGAAGTGTATCATGAGGGAGCGACTCTAACAACTTCCCTCAATTCAAGTAAGAGAAGCAACAAAGATACCTCAGAAATGGCAATTGAGAGAAATGGCTATAAAAAACCAACAGAGACAAAATCTTTACTAAATGGCCTATTCCTCTTCATCACTGAAAAGGACCAATGAGACTTTCTGACTTTATACTGAACTCAATTTGTCCAAGATGCATATTAACTTTAGCTTATGGGTCTATGTGGCATCAAACATTTCTTCTGTAGCTGCACTGGATATGGTAGAAAAATCAAACTTTTCTATGCCCTTAAGCAAGACAACAAAAATGTCAAAAAATAAGAATAAATGGGGGATCAGTGTTTGATAACCACAAGCAATACTGTGTCCAGTTGTAAAAAAGGCTGAATTGCTATAAGAACAATTTCTTTCTGTCAGAATATTTTGCACTATACCTTTCTTTCCTTTAATTTTCCTTCTTTTGTTTTTTCTCTCAAGACTTGGGAGTTCGGGAGAAGATCCATCCTGAGAAGAGAAAGAAAACTGAGTAATATTGAATGTGTAAAGGCCATTACCCAGGAAGGGAAAAACCGAATCAATTCTAAGACCACTGTACATTATTCTTCACTATTGCTGCCATCTCTAACAGGATACTAGGAATCTCATGCACAAGGTATGAACTCAAACATCAACTGAATGTATAGGATTAAAAAAATAAAACAGGGGCGCCTGGGTGGCACAGTCAGGTAGGCATCCACCTCTAGGTTTCAGCTCAGGTCATGATCTCAAGTGTCGTGAGATTGAGCCCCGCATCGGGCTCCGAGCTCAGCATGGAGTCTGCTTGAGATTCTCTCTCCTTCTCCCTCTGCCCCTCCTGCTCATGCGCATGCTCGTGTGCATGCTCATGCACGCTCTCTCTCTCCCTCCCTTAAATAAATTAAAATCTTTAAAAAACAAACAAAAAAAACCCAGAACAGAATTTGAGGTCAAGTACCTTCCTAGCATCCTAGAGGTGGTGAAGCACTGGGGCTAAGGCAAAGCATTTCACGTTGGTAAAGCAAGGCATAGTTAGAAGTATGGACAAAGCCAGTAATGCATATACCTGATTTCACCGTGGCATAGTTTCTACTTTACTAGGAAATCTTCACAACAAAACCTTTACAACAAAAAGCTGAACAGTCTTTGAGACAAGCCCCTAGATATGAGCTTTGTTACAGGACAAACTTTCATCCAACAATATCCACTACAGTGTCCAACTCAAAGGAGCAAAGCTGGAATTTGAACCCAGGTCTACAAGCCAAGCCCTTAACTACTCTGCTTTATTGCCTCAGTATTAATGAACACAGCCCCATTAAGGAGGGCACGTGATGTAATGAGCACTGGGTATTATATAAGACTGATGAATCACTGACCTCTACCTCTGAAACCAGTAATACATTATATTAATTAATTGATTTTAAATCAAAAAATGGGGGGGAAAAGCAAATATAAAAAAATGGAAGGTGAAAAAAGTAAAAATTAAATTTAAAAATAAAAATAAATAAATAAAGGACACAGCCCATTTTCTCACAGTGTCACATTCCAGACTATATCACTACCAACAACTCTTTCTTTTCAGAAAGGGTTCCTGAGAGGGCTAGGCAGTATTAGCAACAGAGATACCAGAAGAGAAGTGGTGTCAGTGCAGGAACGTATTCTGAAAGGGCCAAGCTGGGTAACTGAGGTACAAAACACTGAGTAACAGAGACTAAAAATATTTCTAAGACTATGTTCACATAGATGCACTCCAGTAGTATTAAAACTACCTTAGCGTTGAGCCCAGCGGTCCTGGGTCTAACAAGCATTCACGCCCTACCAATGCAACACTAGAGTGCCTTTCTTCAGTAGCAGTACAGAATGCATGGTGAAAAGAGATAGAGTTACAGCTAAAGATGTGTCTTACTCCTTGGTAAGGTGATACAAAGAATCACTGGCTTGGAGACTAGTTTTAGAGATGACTTCATATTTTCCTAGTACTGTACATTCATATTCAATTACATCTAACTTAGGAGAATTACTCAGCGAAAGAAACCAAGAGGATAAGAATATGACAGTAAGAGCCTCACAAACCTATTTCAGAGTAAGAAGCAGCAGAACCCCAGCTACCCAGAAGCAATTAAACAGTTACATCCTGGGTGCCTGGGTGGCTCAGTTGGTTAAGCGACTGCCTTCGGCTCAGGTCATGATCCTGGAGTCCCAGGATCGAGTCCCGCATCGGGCTCCCTGCTCAGCGGGGAGTCTGCTTCTCCCTCATCCTCCCCCATCTCATGCTCTCTCTCTCTGTCTCATTCTCTCTCTCAAATAAATAAAATCTTAAAAAAAAAAAAAAAAAAAAACAACAGTTACATCCTTCTTCCAACAGCCAAGCCACCACGTGAAATGTCCTACAACAAGCGTGGGCAATTATACTCACCCCAGTGGCTCTGCGTTTCTTCCGCACACTCTGGCTGTCGTTTTGTTCGGCACCAGAGGTGCAGCTACTGTCTGTGGCTGCGTCTGCCAGACTGGAGATTCCGAGGGCTGGGGATGTATTTGATGATAAAGAGTTTCCTTCGCCATTACTTTCCTGGGTATTCTGGTTCTCTGAAGATGGCGTAGAACTCTCCTGGTTGTTCAGGTCTTTGGCCAAGTGCATCAAAGGTATCGTTCGGTCAGTGGACAACTGTGCACTGTGTCGCCTTTGACTAGCAACATTTTCAGCCCTTTCACCTGTTCTCAGGGAGGCAGCGAGAGGTGTCACTTCCTGCTTAAGGCCCAGGGTCGTTGTCTGACTCTGTGCAGCCCTCAATGAGTTACTAGGTGAAAAAATCTGCTGGGGCTCATTTTCTTTGCCTGTACCTTCCTCACTGAAGAAGCTATACACAGAAGGAGCCCTGTCCATGATCACACTGCTCTCAGAAAGGCTTCGCTTCCTTGCCAATCCAGGAGATGAAGAAATGGAAATACCCTCCCACTGGAATCCTTCTAGATTGGACAGATCAGGCTCCCCATCCAAATCCAAGACCTCTTGTTCATTTTGAACCAAAGGCACCATTTCTATGCCAAACCTTAAGAAAAAACAAAGAAAAAAGCCATAAATCAGACTTGGGTAGGGAAGAGGGGGCACCACTTAATGAGATTACAAATATAAGTAAGATGGTTTCTGCCCTCAAGAAGCTCACAGTCTAGTAAGTATTCCAGACACAAAGTAAATAACCATCTGTAAGTACTATCATGTAACAAGTACTAAATTAGAGATTTGTGCACAGTTATGAGAATACATTTGAGGAAGTGAATATTGAGAGTTTTATTAGTATGGAGCTTTTCCAAACCAACAACAAATAATTTTTAAACAGCACACAAATCCAAACCAACCAACCAAAAATATTTACTGAGCATTCACAAGTGCCAGGCATGAGGCTAAGAACAAGAACTCTGTAATCTCAATATTCAAGGGATGGAAAAGGGTGCACAATAAATATGCTATTTCAACAAGGATAAAAATTTAAGCCTGAAGGGCCATACAATTAATAATAATACAGCAGGTTGATTTTCACATAGCAAACCTATGTTGAATGCTGCTTTCCCATCCAGAGAAGTTTAGCACCTCAACCTAAGATGAATAGCCAAAATGCCACACAAGGACTTAAGAGAAAGTATTTTGTGATCATGAATACAATGCCCAGAGTATATACAGAAGGGTAACTATTCATAGGTTCTGAGTAAAAGGTAATAAGAGCAGTGACACTTAAAAACTGTACTGCTCATTAAGATCTAGAGATAGATACAGATCTATAGATACACTTTTTCATGCTGTCACTTTCTGGCCCCTATAACTAAAGTGATGGATTTCTGATCATCTTTTTCTATGTCCCCGTCTCATTTCTTTTTTTTTTTTTTTAAGATTTTATTTATTTATTTATTCATGAGAGAGAGAGAAGCAGGCTCCCAAGGAGCAGGGAGCCCGATGTGGGACTCGATCCCAGGACCCTTGGATCATGACCTGAGCCGAAGGCAGACGCTTAACCATCTGAGCCACCCAGGCGCCCCCCCGCCTCATTTTTTAGAGGCTGACGTGCTTCTTTGCAACCTGAATTCCCTGTCAGGAAACACTCTACTGCATTTGTTATAGGGTAGCAGTCACTCTTTGCTATTTAAACCAGACATCTACAACATACATTTCTTACAAACATTTAATTAACCAGAATTCTCTTGACCAGGGTCAAAGGGTAAGTTTAAAAGACAGAGAAATGGGATACTAAAAAGAGGTACACACCTGGGCAAGCCTTTGCCTAGCTCTTGCTTTTTCTTGGTTACTTGCTGGATGACTTGTTCCCAGTTGACATTTCTCCGAGATGCATTTAGAATCTGTCGAAGGGTTGGCTTGAGCCCAGATTCCTTCTCTGTCTCACCCTTTCGATGACCACTAATATTGCGAATGCGGCGAGCACTATTGAGATTTGGCTCGGGAAGGTGTGCTCCAGTTTTGCTCTTCAAACTAATGTGCCGGGTTAGATCTCTCTGGAGAGAGGCAGGAAAGCCAAGCTTACTGAGTTCAGGCAGAAGAGGGCCTGAGGACTGACCTAGATCGTTTTTCTGAAGCTCTGCATCCAAGCTAGTGCTCTCAAAACCTTCTGTTTCGTAAGATACATGAGATTTAACAGGGTCATCCACCTGTGCATCTTCTAGAGAAGTTTTCAAGTCTAGCAGTAAGCCAGAGGGTGGACTGGCCGCAGAGGTCATCTGCATCTCAGGTTCTTTCTGATGAACTGTTGAATTACATGCATTAGTGGAGAGTTTTCTACATGTTTTCAGGTTTTGGTCATCCCCCTCTTTCTCGTCAGCGAGGTGCGTGCTGCAGGATAACATTTCTGTAGTGGCAGAGCCCAGGGTCCCAATTTTTGATCCTCGCTTTTCCGTGTCAGAGAGCTCCCCATCGCTTTCATCTTCTAACGTGTGTACCTGAAACTCTATCTTCAAAGATCCTTTTTCAGACTCTTCTACATTCCTACTTGCTTTTGCAAAGTTCCTGGTCTTTTTAGAAGTGCCAAGAAGTGGATTTTGCAATGATTCATGACACTGTAGCACCTCTTTGGCTTTTTGTAATGTATCGCTGAAATTCTCATCAGGTTCTCTCTGAGTGCCAAATGTACTTTTATTCCCTTTTAAAACATGAGGACATGAACTTCGCAATTTGGTTACATGAGACCCATGACTGTCTTCCATAGCAGGTTTGTTCAAGGGATTTGAGTGTTCTCCAGGAAAAAAAGAATTTGTTCTGGTGTTTTTTGAGGGATTCTTTAAATCTGGCTTTTGAGGAACTGACTTGGTGACTGGAATTGGAAGGAGTGGGGATTTTAAGGATGGCATCTTACTTAAGTGAAGCTCTTGTTCGTGCTTTTCTGTAACAGGGCAATCTCTCACCGCCTCGTAAGAAGCGGTGCAGTCAGAAGGGGCTTTGTGAGTAAGAGATCCACCATGTGTTTCTTTCTGTGTTTTCAGCGTTGGGGAATTATTTGTTTCATCAATCTGGGGCTCTGGTGTTGCTGCGGTTGTCAAGCTGAAGTCAAAGAAAGGCTTATCTATCATTTCTGACTTGTTACCAGTGACTTCCTTCATTCCTGATTGTAAATCCAGAGTCTTCTGGGAAGGGTAAGGAGTCCAGCGATGGAGCTTGTCCCTCGCTACACTGCCATTCTTCCCACCCATTTTGGAAGCTATGGGATCTGTCTGCTTGGTAGTTTTGCTTTCCAGCTGCTCAAAATTGAAGTTAAGTAAGCCCTCTGAAGGAAATTTATCACCTGTAAATCCTTCAGAAGGACCTCTATACGTGGCAGCCGTACCAACTTGGTCACTTTCTTGCCGCTGCCAACTGTATCTCTCTTGATTGTATTTGTTTGGCTTAGATTTCTTGTTCCACAGCATAGTCAGGTCGTCCATCTGACAGTTAGAATTTCTGTTTCTGCCTGGTTGAAATTTGTCTCCGGGGCCACTGTAATTCCAACTATTTGTACTACGGACACTGGATTTCCAGTTTCCGTTACTGCTGTTCATATGCCAACTGGAAAAGGCACCTGTTCCTTCAGAATGCCAACTGGAATTCCTTCCTGTACCATTAGGATTCCAATCTACTGCACCACTCTTTGAATGCCAACCACCTCCAGAATTGCTATGGTTGTGAAACCAAGTCGAGGAGCCTCCTGCAACGCCCTTGTGCCACCCGGAACATCCTCTTGGTCCACCGTTATTCCTCAAAGAATGTGCAAAGTTGTTTTTCCTGTTATTATTAAAGCCATCTTTCTCCCACTTCCAGTCTCGCTGAGGAGGTCCACGATGATGCCACGCTGGCTGACTGCAGCTCTCTCTGTCTTGGTAAGGGATTCGGTCTTCTCGTCTCCATTGGGGTCGCCTGTCATCAGAGTTTATTTCTTGGCTGCTATTGGAAGGTTCATCTTGTCTGGAAGAAGAGCAGTTTTCCATTAGAGATGTAAAGAAATTATCATGCTTCACAGGCAGAGCGCATCAAACTTCCCACTACCTATCTCCTCAGTTACTCAAAATATATAATAGAGTCTATTTTTATTTCTAATAGTGGCTGCTTTCCTATCTTTAATATAGCTCAACTTATATTTCACAATTGATTTAGACATTAAACAATATCTTCATTCTGCTACCACCTCAGAAATATTAAAAATTAACACATTTATACTATCCACCTTTTCCTGCTCCTATTTTTCTTAGCAAGTTCCGGGACTTTTGTCCCTATCATCCAATTATTGTTTTTACATTATGCACCTATTTGAAAAGCACAATTATATTTTGTAGCTTTGGCTAGCTATCATAGTTAATACAACTTAAGTTCAGCAGCTCTTAATACTGTGGATTTTTCCAGTTGTAGGTTCTTTCTCAAAAACCCAGTTTCTTAACCTATTTTAAACACTAAGATTTCACTTTGCATCAGCACCTGCATTAATAAACACTTTTATCAGGCACACATCCAATGACTGTGGTGAGAGAGAACTTTTATGTACAGTGCCCGTTCCTGAAAGGCTTACAGCCTAGCTGAGAAAGTGAGATCACACACAGGAGTAAAATAGCACACACCGAATAAGCAGCACCTGCAATCAGGGCTAGCTACAAGGAGCTCCGCGAGCTGGAGGCTTTTATAAAGCTACAAGGAGCTCCGCGAGCTGGAGGCTTTTTTTTTTTTTTTAATTTTATTTATTTATTTGACAGAGAGAGAGATAGCGAGAGCAGGAACACAAGCAGGGGGAGTGGGAGAGGGAGAAGCAGGCTTCCTGCCGAGCCGGGAGCCCGATGCGGGACTCGATCCCAGGACCCTGAGATCATGACCTGAGCTGAAGGCAGACGCTTAATGACTGAGCCACCCAGGCACCCGAG
Source organism: Mirounga angustirostris (assembly GCF_029215605.1). Taxonomy (NCBI): domain Eukaryota; kingdom Metazoa; phylum Chordata; class Mammalia; order Carnivora; family Phocidae; genus Mirounga; species Mirounga angustirostris. The sequence goes on along the minus strand of NW_026991717.1, from coordinate 61,032,764 downwards.
CTGGAGGCTTTTATAAAGCTACAAGGAGCTCCGCGAGCTGGAGGCTTTTGTAAAGCTACAGCTGTTTCAACTATTCGTGTTAGCCATGGAGCCCACAGACATGTGGGTAAACCTAAGTCAACATCACAGAAATAGGTGCAAAACCACTTTCCTCTACAAACTGCCTGTAGTGTGCCTGGCATTGTGCTTAACGTGCCACAGGTGCTCGAAACACGGAGTCATACTAGCCAGAACGTACTGAGTACCTACTGTCAGGCATTTGAGGCACTTTATATAGACTATCTCATTTAGTTTTCACAGCCCTGAAGCAATCTTCTTCTTATTCCTACCTTTTGGATGAGGAAACTGAGGACTGGAGAGACTGAGTCACTTGCCTAGAGTAAGACAGCCAGAGTGGTACAGCAGAGACGTGAACCTCGGCAGTGTGACTCTAGCATCTACACTCTTCACCGCTGGGGCTTTGAGAGACTGAAAATCCCCCAACGAAGTTTTTGCTGTTGGGCTCCCTCCTCTAAATCTGACTTAAACTCAGTTTCTAAAAACTCTAAAAAAGTTTCAAATGTGTCTAAGATTTTGGAAATTTGGAATTTCTTCCTTTTTCAACAAGATGGAACTGAAAGTTAATTTACCTGAAAGTTCAAACATCTACTTACATTATGAATTACAACCACTTCTAAACCGGAGATCCTAAGTCCCCAAGTGACAAGTGTTACTACAAACATGTGCAGGATTTTTGTAACACCAGTGACCAAACTGTTTTTATCTTTTGTTTCTAGGCAGTATACAACTTTTGACATCCAAGGAGATTCTTGGATCTGACTCGGCAACACTAATGGGATCCAGAAATGGGAGAATCGGGCAATAAATCTGTCACAAAGTAGAATTCCTAGATCACCCTGAATTAGCTAGATCAAGGGGCCAACAGTATGCAGCCAAATCCATAGCCCAGAAAAAGCAATGTAAATTAAAAACCTCATGAAGGAAAGAAGAAAAAAACTTCCTAAAAAAATAAGACTATATATAAATCACCAAAGTAGCATATCAGAATATTCAAAGAATATTAACTATGATATGAATGTCTAATTTACTGAGAAGCTCTTTTACCTTCTGACTCAATATTTAATCATCTATACAGATAAGCTAATAATGGCACAAGTGTGTAAGAAAAAAATAAACGTTAATCTCCTAGAGACTTCAACGCCCTTAAAACAAGAGTAAACTATAGCTATACTGATAGTAGTAACAATGTCATTTGAAGGACTAAGCAACTAAACGGGTTTAAGAACCATGCTGCTACTGATGTTTTAAGACTAAGAAAGTCTCCTTCAAGGACTTGTTCAGAACACTTGCAGCATGTACAGTGAAAGCTACTTCCTTTTTACACTAAACCTCTAACTAAAAATGAAATGCATACCAAGTATAACTAGTATTCAAGAAGAATCTTTAAAATTTTATTTTAGAATTGTAATGTTTCTCCTTATACTCCAAGACTTGAAAAAATTACCCAGCCTCTTAACCGGTTCTCTTACCCGAAAAGAAAGAGAAATCTGAAAATTTCTGCTTCATGAATTAAACTCTTTAGACCACAACTCAGTAATGCAAAAATACAAAAGCCTAATACCTGAATTATAGATGTAGGTGTCAAATTATAGAGTATAAGCTGGAAAACTTATATTGATCTTGACAATGTCAAACTTACAATACAAATTTATTCAATAAATATTTACTGAAGCACTAAATAATGAAGGATGAATCAAATTTGGTAGAAGCACCATGTTAATTCATATCAGGCAAAGTATTTTTACCTAATGGATATAATAAGAAATACTTAAAAGAAGAAGCTTTTACACTAATACCTTTCCACTAGAAATTCTGGATACCAAATAAAACAATTCACTGGTGTCCAAAAGAAATTGGAACCAATAAAAACAGTTCTAAACACGGTTATCAACATAGGAAAAATTTCAGATATGTAGCACCTACAGATAATTTTTATAGAAACAATACTGAGTTGTTTGTTTTTTTTTTAATACAGATAGTATAGTAGCTCAAAGAAGGATTCCAATCACCTTTTATGCGTAAGAAAGCAACCTCAAGCTAACCTTTGCCATGAAGGTAAGTCTGAAAGCTACAGGCTAAAAAGTATAGAAATGGAAAATGTATTCTCTATTATATTTTATTTTAGACAGCCTTTTTAAAAACCAAAATCATTACTTACCGACTTTGTTCTTTCCTTTGTTTTATTAATTGAACGAGTTCCTTGTCGAAATAATCTTCTTCCTCTTCTTCTCCCTTTCCATCGTCTTCTCTTTCCTGGGCATCAACATTATCTTTGTGCAACTGGCTAGAAATGTGCTTTGCATATGCAGAAAGACCCACTTCTGTGACCCCGCACACTCGGCACTCATGACTACTGTCCCTAGGGAAAGAGGGAGATGAGGGACATTCAATTCTCCCCACTGGCATGGCACACTCAACAGATCTCTTCCGGTTTCCTCTGAAAAACGCTGCACACTTTGGCACAGTGAAAGATTAGTGCTAATCAACTTCAATGCTCCTTTCATCACTTTTAGTAAGTTTGTTCTAAAGTTATTTTTGAAATGATTTTAAGATTCTTTTCCAGCAATCAAGAGGCAGTACACTTCAGAATAATATAGTTTAGGAGGAGAAATCTTCTTGAATTGCTGTACTTAAAATCTTGCCAGAGGAAACATGGTGAAAGGGGAGGCAGGGCAGGGGGCTCAGAGCAAACAAAAGTTGCTCTAGAGCACACCCATGGTGCCAGGGGCACTCAGGAGCCTGGTCACAGCGCGAACATTTTATCTCAGGCTCAAGAGCTTTCTCCCAGGGAGAGTTAAGGGGTGGAGAAAAGAGCAGGCAGCCTAGCCAATCCCAATGTGGTAGCTAAATCGGAACAGCGGGAGCTCTGCCTGGAATGTGAAGATTCCGGACCCCAGGGCAAAGGATAGGAGTAGTCTCAGCAAACTTTTTTGGTCTGGATGATACATGTGACCTACATTCTGCTTCAGAAGGGCTTATTTAAAAGGGAATGGAAAGCATTTCAGTTGTAGGAAGTTAACAGCTGTGCTAGGCAAATGGTTTTTCTCAAGTTTCAGAAAACGCAAGTTTGGAGAGAAGTGAAGCCAGGTTCTTAGTTCAGAAAGAAATTGAGCAGGTTTTTTTCCTTTTACTTTACGCAGTCAATGGTAAATCTCATACTTGGCCAGTTTAAGAAACCAAAACCTTGAACCAACACCCAGAGCTGTAGTGGATGAATAATTTAACAGCTTTTTTAGCTTCCTGAAATCCCTTGATTGGTTCAGCTGTCTATGTAGCCACTGATGAGAAACATCTGAACACCATGGCCACAAATGTAATGAATGGAGAGTAATAGCCATTCAATAATGGCTCAACGGGCTTAACTCTGTATCACTTGTCTTGGGTTTACACTAGTGATATTTTTGCATATTTTCCTATGCCAATCTCTATTATCCATTCATTCATTTATTTATTTTACAAACAGAAGCTTATTACCATGCATATCCCAGGTATACATGAGAGACACCCAGGAAAAATGAGTGACTCTCCTAGGTAACCTAAGCCACCAGCTTAAATACCATCTTCAGCTAACGGCAAAAGAAAGAAAAGCAGGAAGGAGGAACAGTTATGGGAGGTAACCAGGAAAAGCAAGGAAAGCAATGGTAAGGGTAGTTATGTAGATTTAAGTTGGTGCTTTCTCCACTGATAAAATTCTCTATGCCAATCTTAAAAACAAAACAAAACAAAAAAAAAACCCACAAAAATACATCCTGTCTTATAAGACAGGCAGAAAGACACACATACACACATGCACAACACTGTTCCATCCTCCCCTCACATATATCTATAAAGACAGGGTGGAATTCATATCAATTAACCAGAAGAGAACCTCAAAACTGAGCACTTCATTTACCAAAAGATGGTTTCTATTACAGACCACCTGAACATTCATTAAAAAAAAAAAAAAACCGGGCACCTGGGTGGCTCAGTCGGTTAAGCGACTGCCTTCGGCTCAGGTCATGATCCTGGAGTCCTGGGATCGAGTCCCGCATCGGGCTCCCTGCTCGGAGGGGAGTCTGCTTCTCCCTCTGACCCTCCCCCTTCTCATGCTCTCTATCTCATTCTCTCTCTCAAATAAATAAATAAAATCTTTAAAAAAAAAAAAAAAAAAAAAAAAAACCTTGCGGAATACCTAATAAATTCTGGGCATCATGCTAACTATATGGTTACAGTTGTCTAGCATGACAAAGTAGAAATAATGCCCAGTAAATTAAAAGTTTTTCCCCTTGTAAGAATTATGGAAAACACCTCAGAAAAATGGAGAAAATTCCTAAGTTTTTACCTTTTTTGAACTCTGTAACCTCAAATGCTCTGGACACAATACAGTCTCTGACATTAAGATTCATTTTAATGAGTTCTGACCAGGTTCCCTGAAAAATCTCATTACCTTATTATCCTGTATATCAATATTCTAATTCCCCAAAAGCTTAAATCTATTCTTTCACTGAGCATTTTCCACTAAAGTATAATCCTCAAATTCCTCAAGTTTGCCACGGATACCCCTACTCTTCTCTCAAAATTACGGTAGCTCATACAAAGTGTTAACTTGTAGCAGAAATCAAGCCTTTTCTCATGGCAACACAAAAAGAAGCTAAAAATATGTAAGCATAAATCTGTCCAGCATTGGAAGAGTCTGAAAACTGCAACTAACCTAGAATACATAATTTACACTATCATAAAAATTCGAATCATACTTGTGGTGAGCACAGAGGTGTTGCATCATGATGTCTTACTCCTAAAACTAATGTAACACTGTGTGTCAACTATACTTCAGTTAAAAAAATTTTTTTTAATTTAAAACATAAAGTTAAAAAGAAAATTCAAATCAACTGAATTTTCTGGTTAGAAAATCTTTTGAGCTTTAAATTCTCTAAAACTAGGGAAAATGTTTTAGTCCACTTTTCTACATAAAACTTATAGAACACTAAACTGTATATTGTAATACCAAGGATATCTTTCCTAAAGGCATTCTTAAATAAAACTTCTGCTTATACCCTTACTTCTAAAATGCTGAGAATTTTTCTCATGTTCAAGCTATTAAGAACCCTCTCTTTACAGATATAACTGGAAGACCACACTGTTTAAAATATTAAGGAACGCAGTGTAGACAGTATTTAACTCTGTTAAAAATAAATATCCATAATCATAAACCCACACACTTTGCAATCTCCAAAGCACAGGCATATGTTGGATATGTAACAAATACTCAAACACAGATTTTTAGAACATATGTGCGTTCCTTCTAAGAAAGGGTATTAACCATAGTTCTAAAGTTATATTTAATAGAAAAACACCTAAAGAGATCCTGCCCACAAGGGTAGAGGCAATAAGTGTAACAAAAAAGCACTAAAAACAAACTCTCCAAAACCAAAAATTCCTAAAATTTTTCCTATAAATGAATTCTAGTTTAAAGAGAGAGAGAGAATCTTTACAAGAAACTTCAAAATGAGGGGTGCCTGGGTGGCTCAGCTGGTTAAGTGTCTGCCTTTGGCTCAGGTCATGATCCTGGAGTCCCAGGATTGAGCCCCACGTCTGGCTCCCTGCTCAGCGGGGAGTCCGCTTCTCCCTCGCCCTCTGCCCCTCCCCCTGCTCCTTCTCTCTCTGTCTCTCACTCTCTCAAATAAATAAATTTAAAAAAATTTAAAAAAAAAAGAAATGTCAAAATGAGAAAAGAGAGGATCCACATTTATCTAGGGAAAGAATGGGTTAGGACAACCACATCTCTTAAAAATGCGAGTGTGTCTGTGTCTGCAGGAAAGCATATTACCCGTTTTACATACAAGAGGCATTCATGCTTCTACATATGATGTTAGGGAAACCACGTATTTAAAAACTTAATGGCAAATTAAATAATATTTTAATGATGCTATTTTCCAATTCTCTATCAATAACCAGTTAAAACACTTACTACTTTGTATAACTATATAAAGTAACTGCTGGGGAACACGTACTACTTCACTTCTTGACTAATAAAGGCAAAAACTGTCCTTGGGACATTTAAAGGAGGGCCCAAATTAACTTCATCCTGTTACCACACAATTTCCTCTCATGTGTGGAAGGCAAAGCCTTAAGATATTCTACCCATAAGCTTTTCTTTATTAAGCTTGCTCTAACTATACCACAACAGCTGGTTGATAAATAAAGGTTTGAGCCCTTTTAATAGCATTTATCTGTAGAAAGAGGCCACACATCTGAGTAAGTATACCGGGAAAAAAAAAGAGAAATGTTCCAGATGTCCAAAATTGTGAACCAAATAAGAAAGTTTCTTACTGAACATAATAAAAAAATAAATTTAAATTATTATTAAAATAAAAAGAAAGTTTCTTACTTTTCAAATTTGTATTCAAAACCTAAAAAATATGCTCTTTAAATTTCTTAACCAGATCACAGCTAAAAATTAGACTGATACAAATATAAAGAGAAACAGAAAGCTTTAACATCAGAAAGCCAGTAATTAAACATGAATTCCACAGAAAATAATCACAAACTGAGAGAAAGGAAAAATAATGACCAATAACTACTTGTCCCTATGGTCCAAACTAGTGATCACAGTTTGTCACTACAGTAAATGCTCCAAGTAAGTAAATGATTTTTGAGATTTTGTTTTTTATAGTTTTGTCGGTTGTTTTTCCTTGCTACCTGCTTTGCCTTTGCCCTTAGAATTTATTACAGGCTAGGAGACCATATAAAACTTGTTAGCTCTGTACCTAAAATATGAATAAGTAAGTACTAAGGTGTTTCCCTCTAAATAAAATGACTTTGGATGCTAAGGTTGACACTCTTATTGTCAGCTTGGAGGCTTCTCAATGCTTTCTCCTCGATCACTTGACTATCTACGCTCCAAATAACTGAAAATGATACACAAAATCTCCAAGGCACAGTTAAGTTGATGGGTGGAGGAGAGGGAAAAAGTTACTGAACAATAAATATACAGCATGTAGTTCAGTTACGTGAATAAGACAAGACCAAATGTGTCTATATAGAAACGTAAGGCTATGTATACCCACAGAACGAGGTTTAGGTAGGATATGGGCCGAACTGTTGGCTTTCCTGTAGGAAGGGAGCAGGGCTGGGGCACGTAGGACTGAGAGGACTTCTACCTTTTTTACTTTTTACAATTAATTCTGTATTCATTATGAACACGAATCTTAAGTAATCAAAATTCTTTTTAACATTTTAAATAGCTGTTTAGTGGATGTATGAAGAAAATAAGGCATTAATCTTGGAATAAAAGTGGCTTCTCTCCTAATGACTAGATTTACTGACCTCATATGTTTCATTTGATTTATAATATAGTCACATGGCAGGTAGATAGCCCAGAAAAAGGTGAATTCCAACAGGAAGTCTGCTGGAAATGGGATTAAGTAATTAAGATAATACCCATTTAGAGAATCAAAGGTTGACTCTATTTCATAGGTTTCCAATGATAATGAGTTAAAGATCATATGTATGCAAGGTATTATGACAAGGATTCTCCACACTAAATCTGAATGAAAGCCTCTTTTATGTTGCTGCTAAGACCTAAACTTCCTATGGTAAGAAACTGAGACCATGCAAAAATTCTACAAATATGCTAAACAGATGCTAAAAGTTTACTAACATATTAATTTGCCCACACCATATAAAACTGTATTATTTTAAATACAAATAACGTCAAATGACTTAGTCTGGCTTCATGATTAAAGCTTGTATCTATTATTCATGCAATAAGTATTTCTCAGTTCCCCAATGTTTCTCTGTTCCATACTATCTCCAAACCTCAAATTCAAGTCAAAAACATCAAAAAAAAAAAAAAAACATAGATGGGAAAAAAAGAGAGACAAGGAATATATACATCCGCTACATTTAATTTTTTAAAGGTGCTTATTAGACTTACTTTCTTTAAATATCTCAAGTTTTGCATCACAAAATAGCATTCTTAGATATTCAAAGTTTGTGCCCTGATTTTATTTACACTAATGAGACTCAGTGCTATTCAGCAGACTTTGGACTTCTCAGACTTTTTCAGTAACACTACAGGTTTCTGCCATGTAATAATTTTTGTAACACAGCTGAGGCAATAACAGAGAAATGTCTTAGTTTCAAGGCTGGTGTACAGGAATGAGAAAACACCCTAATGAGAGAACTAGCTCATCCTCACCCACCTCTGTTGCAATCTACTACCTAGAGCTGCAGTGAATTCTCCATATTGGAGATGCACAAAGATTTATCCTTTTGGAATGCCAAAACACTACTGTAGTTGTTAATAATTCTAAAAGATCATTCTATGTCATAGGACCATATTCATTTATGAAGAATTACTATAAAATAAGCTAAGAGGCACCCTCAGCACTGAGATCCCCCGACAGTCGCAAGTTGATGGAAGACAGCCGTTCCCATACCTGCCCTTCAGGTTCTCAAGTTCCCTGTGATGCAACATGCTCCGCATGTGTTCGTCCATCTCCTTCAAAATTAAAGAAAGCAGATTAAACTAAGGGAGATTGCTTTGGGAAAAGAAATTCCTCTGTTTTTATTCAATCAACAGTTGGGGTTCAGGTTCTTTGTGTCATTAAGTGTTTGTCCTGGTTACCCTTCTCAATTCAATATTGAAATCAATTCCTCATAGTTCTTTAGCTATGTTTTTGACATTATTTCATTCTTAAATAAAGGACTTTTTAAGAAAAACCTATTTAAATGGCTTTCAAAAAATATTAGAACGTATATTGTCTTTAGGGGGCAAAAGATTTAAGAATAAACTATGTGGGTTAAATTCTATCTCAAAGAATTTACTTGTTTTTTTAAAATCTGAAATCACTTAACTTCTCAACTATTTGGTTATTTTTCTCCATACTTTCCCCACTCAACTGAGAGTTTCTCAAAAATAAGCTAAAATTCTTACTCAAGTCTTGGCCAGGGCTTGGCATACGGTTGTCCACATTTGCTGAATGATAGATATATTAATTCTAGGTAGAAGTTATGGATATAACAGAAGTTCCCTGTGGTTGATTAGAAGTGTTTTTTTTTGTTTTTTTTTTTTTAATATTTATTTATTTTTAATGAGAGAGAGAGAGCACATGAGAGGGGGGAGGGTCAGAGGGAGAAGCAGACTCCCTGCCGAGCAGGAAGCCCGATGCGGGACTCGATCCCGGGACTCCAGGATCATGACCTGAGCCGAAGGCAGTCGCTTAACCAACTGAGCCACCCAGGCGTCCCGATTAGAAGTTTTTTAAAACTGTTTTGAACACAGCTCAATCATGCCTTCATCGTCACTGCCCACTCTCGCCCAATTGATTTGTTTGGTTCCAATGAAATGTTTGAAAATCTACTAGGGCCTCGTGTACCTCCATCCCATCCTTAGTGGGAGGAAAATGAAATCTGTGGGAAGAGTTTCCACTTAAAAACATGCGCACATACACGCAAATCTCAAAAAGCTGTAAATGTCTACCCCTTTGTCACGCAGGCATATATATAGGTAGCACGCCATAATTAGAGAATGGCTGTTCACGTATAAAATAAAATGAAGGGCCACTGGGGCGCCTGGGTGGCTCAGTCAGTTAAGCGTCTGCCTTCGGCTCAGGTCGTGATCTCAGGGTCCTGGGATCAAGCCCCACATCGAGCTCCCTGCTCCGCGGGGAGCCTGCTTCTCCCTCTCCCTCTGCCTGCCGCTCCCCCTGCTTGTGCTCTCTCTCTCTCTCTCCCTCTCTTCTGTCAAAAAAAAAAAAAAAAGCTTAAAAAAATAAAATAAAATAAAGGGCTACTATAATTGTTGAGTATTACTATTAACTGTGCCCTGTGTTTAAGTGCCTCAAACATTTCCTCATATGAACTACAAACACTGCTGAGGGAATATTACTAATTTCATAAGGATACAAGAATACACAGAGCTTACTCATTTATTCACCAAGTATTTATCATTGCTTGTTCAGTGCCAAATACAGAGCTAGGCATTGAAGGGATAAGTGTGAAAATATTCAGTCTTACCCTCTCAGAGTCATAGATAATCAAGTGGTCAAACTAGGACTCAGACCCTGACATATCTGACACCAAAGCCAAGGTTTTATATACCACTTCACACTGTAACCATCTAGTGCATTGAGATTTTTCTTCATATACAATTCATTTGTCAAAAAGAATACAACAACCCAATAACCTATTCTTACTTTATCTACTACAGTGTGACAAACAGCTTTGTGATTCCAAACACTTCCTTTAAATGACAATTTTACTGAAGATGACCATCACTTCCTTCCTGTCTCTATAAATGCTTCACTTGGAGGGGATAGCTTTACATGTGACCTTCCCCCCCACCCCACCCGCCCCACCTACAATTGACTGGCCACTAACTAGAATGAACACTTACAGAGCTGAAAGCTGAATCAGATTAGTGACATAATCAAGAATGAAAAAAATCCATGAACAATATAAACACCTGCTCAAATCCCTATGTATTCTTTTGTTCTATCTTTCCTTATATTAGATTTATATTATATATTATATATATATTATATATATATTATATATATTATATATATATTTATATTATATTTAGATTATATTTATATTAGATTGTGCCAAATCCCCTTTCTGTGAGCTAAATTTAAGTTGGTTCTTTTTCTTACAATGAAACCATTCCTGATCAAAACAGCATTCACTGAAATAGGTTATTCTCAGATAGAAAAACCAATTCTGTATCCTATTTCAGTTATAAAAATGTTATCATTCAAAATTTGTTTTAGGGTAACTTCCGACTAGATGTCTAAAACCCTTCACAAATCTTTTCCTAAATTTACATGCAAAATTCTCTCCTACCCTGCTCCAAGGAATAAATGCAAATAGCGTGACAACCTGAGCTTTCAAAATAACTAGGAAAGATCCACGGGTAGTAGGATTAAATAACCCCAAGTGCTCAGTTACCAAGCTTCTTTTTCGTTCTTATAATATTAATCAGTATTATGTTTTTTAAAGAAGGGGGGAGAAAGGAAGTTTTTTTTTTAAAAGATTTGGCAGTTGAACAAATTTATAAAACAGTGAGTAATACAACAGAATTTTTTTTTTTTAGTGTTTTTAACTCCAGGGTTTCTCAGTCTTTTAATAAATTAATGAACATCCAGCAGGGAGCCTGCTTCTCCCTCTCCCCACCCAGCCCCCGCCCCGGTTCGTGCTCCCTCTCTCTCTCAAATAAATGAAAAATCTTTTAAAAAATAAAATTAAAATAAAAAAATAAATTAGTGAACATCAGAATGCTCAGGGATGTAGTACACAGCTTTTTCCCACACTTACGGAGTATTTTTCTTCTCCACAGTATATTTGGAGAAATCAGGGTTACACTAGTTTGGGAGACTACAGGAAAGCACTGCTTCAACGTAAATTGTTGATAATCGATTTAAAACTCAGTATCAGGGACGCCTGGGTGGCTCAGTCGTTAAGCATCTGCCTTCGGCTCAGGTCATGATCCCAGGGTCCTGGGATGGAGCCCCAAGTCAGGCTCCCCGCTTGGCGGGGAGCCTGCTTCTCCCTCTTCCTCTGCCCCTCCCCCTGCTTGTGCTCTCTCTCTTTCTGTGTCAAATAAATAAATAAAAATCTTTAAAAAAAAGTAAAAAAAAAATACATTTATAAATAAATAAAACTCAGTATCAGAGTTATCTCTTTCAATTAACCCATTCCACTAATTCCTTAGACCACATTAACCTTAACACTCAAATCATGTCATTCCCTTGCTTAAAAACCTGTAACTGGCATTTCCTAAGGCAGGAGTGGGTAATCCCAGCTCTTGATTTTTCATTATGATCCACGGAAAAATATGAAGAGATGAAAACATGTTTAAACCAGAGTAGAGGGGCGCCTTGGTGGCTCAGTCAGTTAAGCATCTGCCATTGGCTCAGCTCATGATCCTGGGGTCCTGGGATCCAGCCCACCATAAGGCTCCTTGCTCAGCAGGGAGTCTGCTTCTCCCTCTCCCTCTGCCCCTGCTCAGGTGCTCTCTCTCTTGCTCACACTCTCTCTCCCAAATAAATAAAATTGTTAAAAAATTGTTAAAAAGAAAAAAACAAGGATCCTAGGTGATTCTTATTAAATAAACAAACAAGCAAACCAGAGTGGAAGAAATGCCAAAAGACTTAAAACGGCAAAATTATGAGCTATCACAAGGCAGGGCTGCTACTCCATGAGAAGTCTGACACCACACCTCTGAGTGTCTGCCTATCCCTCTCACACCTTCTCAATTTCCCATCTCCCCTCAACCTGAAAGGAGCCATAGGAATTTTTATTTATTATAAATTTGCATAAACTCTGGTCAAAAAATTTTAAAACTAGAAGGGCTCTTTTACTGTTGTAAAAGGCAGCAGCTATATTATTAAACATGAATTTAAAATCTCAACTGATTTTTCCATCACTAACAGAAATCCTAAATGGGGGGGGGGAATTCACCCCAGCCTACTGGATGAATTATAATTGAACCCCTCAGTCTGGCATTCAACACATTTTATAACTGTTTGCATTTAAATTACAAATTATATTGCAGTCCCACTATCCCCATTACAAACTGTCTTAATCAGGTAAGCCTTCTCATGGACTCCTAGAACTCTTAGACTCCATTCTACCTCTGTATCTCTGTACATGTTGTTATCCCACCTAAAATATCTCTCTTCTATTTCTCTGAAACCATCTTACTCCCAAACATCTTTCCAGGTTCACTCAAACCTCCCTGGCTAACCTAGCTCATGATAAGATAATCTTCCCAGTTCTCCGAATTTTCATTGACAATCCAGAGCATCTTAAAAGCTTAGAAAAAAATTTCTCAGTAGTTAAGATAGCAGCACTACTTTGAAAGCAAAGGATACAGGCAAGAAAAAGCAAAAAAGTAAGTCAAATTGCAGCCAATTTCCCGAAGACACAGGTAAAATTCTTTTAGTTCTTAAAAATGTTTTTCTCTGAGCAACATCCCCCCCTTGTGGACATCTAGGGTACTGTTAATGCCGTTTCTGCTCTGCAGCACTTTTCACAAGGCAGAAACAGAACGCAGGTACGGAAAACTAATGCTGTATCCTTAGCTCATCAGAAAGTAGTACAACCTCAAATAAACTGAATTTTAAGGTCTTTTCTCTGTAACTGGTTACTGACTAAATTAGTAACTATTTACTGTCGACTTCTGAGTATCCTCAAATTTTGGGTAGATTTAATAATATAGTTATATTGGCTTTATGAGGCACTAAAGAGAAAGAAACCAGTGGAATGAGACTATGATATAGGAAAGAAGCATAAATAAGACACTGTTAAAAGCTTTTACCCATCTACAAATTCCAAAAAGAGCAGTCATAAAGCCTCAGATTCTCCCTCTTCTATGTATTACCTTTTTTGAGCTGTACACAATGTGGCACAATATGCATTTTCGTTCTCGTACCATAGTGACCAGATCTGAAGCACTCAACTTCACACCTGCAATGAGGAAGTAACATTTAGTAACCTTTCTCCCCCGGATGTCTTCTTAGATCCACCTTAACATAGCTAAAAATCCAAGTCTTGCAACGCCCTCGCCTCCACCCTGCTCTTCCCAGCCTTCCCATCTTGGTAAACGAAAATTCAAGCTTTCCAGGTACCTAGGGCAAAAACTGTGGAAGTCAACCTTGATCCCTCTTTCTCACCCCATAGCTTCCCTCATCAGCAAATCTTGTCAGTCCCCCCCTTGAAATACATCCCAAATCCAACCCCTCCTCACTACTGAGCTCAACTGCCATCTCACAAGCCACCAGCCTACTGACTTGCCTCCCTAGTTCCACTCTTGTCCTCTTATAGTCTATTCTCAAAACAGTAGCCAAAGATTCTCACAAGATTCTTTTAAAATTTAAGGCAGATCATTTAGCTCCTCTGTGCAAAATGTTCCGAGAGATTCCCAACTCACACAACATCCAGTCCTTTGCCATGGGCTACAAAATCTGTTTCCTCTCCCGCTCTCGGACTCCATGCCCCACCTCACTGCCTCTGTCACTTCATTCCAGTCACACTGCCCTCCTTCCTAGTCCTTGATCACCCCAGGGCTTCTCCCACCTTTGAATTTCTACATTTCCTATTCTCTCTGCCTGTAATTTGCTTAAGACGTCTTTTATGTTCTCATGGCTCACTCATTTCCATTGGTATCTGAAATGTTGCTTCACCAGGGATGAGGGAGGCCTTTCCTGACCTATACAATGATGTATTTTTTGCTCCCCATTCCTTCTATCCTATTAACCTGCTTATTTTTTTGGCTGCAAAAAGCTTTATTGTTTCCATTTGGTCTATGGCTCGGGAGAGGGCTCCAGGGTGGTTAAAAAGCTGCCTAGTGGCTGTAGGGGGAGGCTCAGGCAGAAGCCCTGACACCAGGAAGATGCCAAAGGGCCCCTCAGAGGCCACTGGGCTCTAGAGGCTTAGTCATGCTTGAGGGTGAGCCTCTGGAACAGATACTTGCCCAGCCCAGCCTAGGGGCCAGCCAACCTGCCGAGATTAGTCAGGTGGTTGCCCATCTTCTAGGTGAGTTTCACCTGCTCATCTAGGAAATGGCTCTGCAAGAAGTCACAGAGATTAGGGTCTGCATGGGCAAAACCCAAGGCATGCACATATAAAAGGGGCCTCGTCCAGGTTCTTCTCCAGGATCACAGCATCTCCCATAGTGTCCAAGCTTTCATCCCCCCCATCTAGGGACAGCTTCTACACGTCCTGTCACAGGGCACAGCCACCCACATTTTGCATCTTCAGGAGATACTGGGCACCCTTGCACTTCTCCTCAGTTAACTGTAGAAGTGCCGGAGCCACAACGTCATGGCCAAAATACAAGCCCAGAGAGAAGGAGGTGTAGGAAGGCTGCAGAAATGTGTTTTGGTTTGGTTTTGTTTTTTTTTAAAGTAGGTTCCATGCCTAACGTGGGGCTTGAACTCATGACCCTGAGATCAAGAATCGCATGCTCCACTGAACTGAGCTAGCCAGGCCCCCCATGTCCAGAAATGTTTTTAATACTTCCTCAAGTTATTAACCATCAAAGCAAAACAGGATCAAAAAAACTTAAAAGCAATAAAATCAATGAAAAAGTGTGACTTTCTGGCATAAGCAACAGCTACTGTGGTGTTTTCACATATTCAGTCAACTGAGAACTGGGCACTAAAATACAAACTGTGTTTCTATTTAGTAAAGCCAAAGGCATCAACTCCTAGTAAATAGTCATATAATAATAATATTCTCTATCAACCTTTTAACCAAAGACTCCCTCTTTTTGTTTTCCTTTCACAAGCTCCGTGTTTCTAACCTGCATGAATTAAGTAAATTCATCTTCATTTCTGTAAAAAAAAATCAAAAAGTATAACTGCTAGCAAAGCATTTAATCAAAAAGGAAGACCTAGTATTTAAGCACTAAGTTGATAGGATTCCAGCCAAAGACAAAGGCATTTTAATTTCTACATCCTTGGGGCGGCTGGGTGGCTCAGTTGGTTAAGCGACTGCCTTCGGCTCAGGTCATGATCCTGGAGTCCCGGGATCGAGTCCCAGGTCGGGCTTCCTGCTCAACAGGGAGTCTGCTTCTCCCTCTGACCCTCCCCCCTCTCATGAGCTCTCTCTCTCTCAAATAAATAAAATCTTTAAATAATAATAATAATTTCTACATCCTTAATCTGGGTTAATATATGATTTCCATTAAGCTTTCTGAAATACATTAGCTCACAGCTTTCTAGATGGCAACCACTGGTCTCCTTAAAGGTCTTACTTAACAAGGGGGTGCCTGGGTGACTCAGTAGGTTAAGCACCTGACTGTTGATTTCAGCTTAGATCATGATCTCAGGGTCTTCAGATGGAGCCCCGTGTTGGGCTCCAGGCTGAGCATGGAGCTTGCTTGGGATTCTCTCTCTCCCTCTCCCCCGCTCCTGCCCCACTCGCTCGCTCACGTGCTCTCTCCCTCTCCCATTCACTCTCTTAAAAAAATAATAAAGGTCTTAACAATTATTAGAAGTCAAGGAAATAGAAACCATCCAACTTTGCAATCTCGAAGTGCTTGAGAGGTTACATTATACAAATCAAGTAAGTGTAAATAAACAATTCAACTACTGCTGTTCTTACTTTAACCACCTTGCATTTTCCTCCCATTATCACTTAAAAACACCCACTATGAAATCTTTCAATTTTCTCCAAACAACTATGAGAAATATCTGATATTTTTTTGTCATAATAGCCTTAAAAATACTGTAATAAATACCTTTTCTCAACATGCTATTTACTGTTCTGTCAATACAATTACCATGTCTGTGGGCAAAAACCCTATTATTAATTATTCTCCTTCAGATTCTTGTATTTAGTCGAGTCCTAATAGATCTCTATTTTTCATTTTTGCTGTCTATTCTTCAATGTGATAAGCCTTCAAGACCTTACATCTATTCTTCCTTCACCCAACTGCTCCACTCATTAAAGATTCCTGCCTTGACTCCCACCCCCAATAAAGAAGTTCTACACTCAAGCAGTACCTCAGAATCATCCACATAGCTGATTAGTAAAAAGAATTACAGTTGTGAAGGCAGAGTAGAATTATTGCACTGTAATCTCCAGAGACTCCATTTTGTACTTTACTATGCTCTCGCCATCCCTATGCAAGGGTCGTCATTCAAACGTGACTTAAATAGGTCAGAAAAACACACTTCCAAGTAACCACTATCTCATAATACTGTATCCCATCTCAAATATCAATGTTATAATATTTCTCCAAATATTTATTATGTAACTCAAGGCTGGAAAACACACTGTTTAGTGTCATAGAACTTTATTTGAAACATTGTCACATTATCTCATCCTACTATTCAAACACCCAGCAATGTAAGTGCAGGCTATCTGATGGTAGGTTATGTCTATCTCCCTGACCTTACCATAAGGAAGGGATCTGTCTTTTTATAAATCTCCTAAGATTCATTACAGTAAACCCGGTAATGCTTAAGATATTTGAACTCAGACTTAATTAAAGTCAACTCAGACTCTACAGGACAATGATAAACTGTGAAGAAAAAAAGCTTAGAGGTGGCTGGCTGGCTCAGTCAGAGGAGCATGCGACTCTTGATCTTGGGGTCATGGATTCGAGCCTCACGTTGGGTGTAGAGATTACTTAAATAAATAAAAACTTTAAAGAAAAAAAAGTTTTAATTATTGGGTTGAGGTTGGGGGAGTGGTACTCAGATTAGAATCCCTTCTCTGAATCTCACAGGTTAACTTTCTGTGCTTCCACCTCAACCCTGACCAAAAAACTAATAGATTTCTGATGAGCAAGACAGGGCAAGAGAGAGACCGTACTCAGTGACAGAACAAATCTTTGCCACTACCCCTAGGTTGCCCAGAAGGTTATAGAGCAAAGGTATGACTGGCACTTCTGGAAGGTCCTCACTTTCCCGAGAAAGTTTCAAGTCTCCTAGCTAAGGAAGGAATAAGCTGGTAACAGAGGTCAGAAAGTATTTTTGGTCACATCAACCTATAACCACAACTTTCAAAGGCTTATTCTGGGTAGCTGTCATATTTGCTAGTTCTAAGTTCTGGCTGGCTCCTGTTTCCCAAGGCAAGTGACTGGTGGTTTCTGCATCCAATATCGTTGACTGAGCATAAGCTTATCAGGATTTTACTCACTAGCATTCCTACTTTTTATATTATCAGCCCTAACACACTTACCAAGAGTTCATGTACCAACCACTCTTTTTAAATAAGCACAGGGCTAACAAGGCTGTGACCAGAAAAAGGCATTAAAAGTTGTGCCCCCCAAAATGAAGCTGTTCACATTGTCCATTACCAGGCAAGGAAATGGACAGGGTGGCCCACTGATCCCTTAATTCAGAATCAGAACTACCGCCAGGTTCCAATTTTTTACTCAATTATGGAACTTAGCAAGCATTACATCTTACAGGGAAGTGACTGAGGAAGAAACTGGGATAACACCAACCCTAACAAGACAGTAACATATTGCAAACGTCGTCATCATATAACAGACTAAGTTTTAAGCCCAAAGATAGCCTGTACAAACACTTTTTTAAAAGTATAACTTGGTAGCTTGTTGCATGTATTTAACAATTTTAAAAATTTTTATTCCTGTACTCAATATATCTTATAAAGATATTAAAATTTAAAATTCTGTGACATGAAATTTAAAATTCTGTGGCATGGAGATACGTTCGTTACGCCTTTCTGCCCACTGAGTCTCCCCTCCCACCACTGTCATGTCTAAGTCAGAGTCTCCTAAAAAGCCTGAACAGCTGCAGAAGCTCTTCATCAGAGGTTTGAGATTTGAAACCAATGAGAGTCTGAGAAGCCATTTTGAGCAATGGGGAATGCTTACGGACTGTGTGGTAATGAGAGATCCAAACACCAAGTGCTCCAGAGGCTTTGGCTTTGTCACGAATGCCACTGTGGAGATGGATGCAGCCATGAATACAACGCCACACAATGTGGATGGAAGAGTTGTGGAACCAAAGAAGGCTGTCCCAAGAGAAAATTCTCAAAGACGTGGTGCCCACTTAACTGTGAGAAAGATTTATGTTGGTGGCGTTAAAGACGACACTGAAGAACATCATCTAAGGGATTATTTTGAACAGTATCAGAAAACTGAAGTGACTTAAATCATGACTGACCGAGGCAGTGGCAAAAAGAGAGCCTTTGCTTTTCTATAACATTTGATGACCACGACTCTGTAGATAAGACGGCCATGACTGTGAACTAAGGAGAGCCCTATCTCAGCAAGCGACGAAGTGGTTCTGGAAACTATGAAGGTGGTTTTGGTGGGAATGACAACTTTGATTATGGAGGACACTTCAGTGGGCAAGGTAGCTTTGGTGGTGGTCGAGGTGGTGGTGAATATGGTGGCAGTGGGGATGGCCATAACAAATTTGGTAATGAAAGAAGCAATTTTGGAGGTGGCGGAAGTTATGATGATTCTGGCAATTAAAACAATCAATCCTCAGATTTTGGATTTGGAGGAAATTTTGGAGGCAGAAGCTCTGGCCCCCATGGTGGTGGAGGCCAATACTTTGCCAAACCACGAAACCAAGGTGGCTGTGGTGGTTCCAGCAGCAGCAGGAGCTACGGCAGTGGCAGGAGGTTTTAATCACTGCCAGGAAACAAAGCTTAGCAGGAGAGGAGAGCCAGAGAAGCGAGAGGGAAGCTACAGGTTACAACAGATTTGTGAACTCAGCCAAGCACAGTGGTGGCAGGGCCCACCTGCTGCAAAGAAGACATGTTTTAGGCAATGCTCATGTGTATGGGCAAAAAACTGAAGACTAATTGTATAACAGGTTATTTTAGTTTCTATTCTGTGGAAAGTGTAAAGCATTCCAACAAAGGGTTTTAATGTAGATTTTTTTTTTGCACACATGTGGTTGATTGCTAAGTAATGGTCTGATCATGATGCTGAATAAATGTGTCTTTAAAAAAATTCGGGGGGGGGGGGCGCCTGGATGGCTCAGTCGTTGGGCGTCTGCCTTCAGCTCAGGTCATGATCCCAGGGTCCTGGGATCCAGCCCCGCAATGGGCTCCCTGCTCAGCGGGAAGCCTGCTTCTCCCTCTCCCACTACTCCTGCTTGTGTTCCCTCTCTCGCTGTCTCTGTCAAATAAATAAATAAATCTTTAAAAAATAAAATAAAATTCTGGGGACACCTGGGTGGCTCAGTCAGTTGGGTGTCTGGCTCTTGGTTTCAGCT
Source organism: Mirounga angustirostris (assembly GCF_029215605.1). Classification (NCBI taxonomy): domain Eukaryota; kingdom Metazoa; phylum Chordata; class Mammalia; order Carnivora; family Phocidae; genus Mirounga; species Mirounga angustirostris. Next base: position 61,013,010 of record NW_026991717.1, on the reverse strand, counting down.
TGGATCATGATCTTAGGGTTGTGGGATCGAGCCCCATGTAGGGCTCCGTGTTCAGCAGGGAGTCTGCTTGGGATTGTCTCCCTCTCCCTCTGGCCCTCTTCCCCCAGGCTTACTCACACGCTCTCTAAAATAAATAAATAAATCTTTAAAAAAATAAAAATCACTGAATTACAATCACTGCAAGCTAATGAGCGAGTCTAGCTAACTGCCCAACATCTCCCCCAAAAGCTTTGCCGTTCTCCAGGCATCTTGTTGCTAACAATACATTCAGTAATCTTCAACCACTTTATATAAGTAGGACTACAATAGCTATCATCTTCATTATTTCTTCCTTTTATATAATCTTTTAAGTTCATTGACTACAGTCCTGGTGTAATACAATAAAGCATTTACTTTAGCAGTTGATGTTAATAGCTTTCTAAATGCCTCTGTCCTATACTTAAAAAAGTATACTTTAAAAAAAAAAAAGTACACTTAAGTCTCTGAGGGCAACCCCTTTGGGTCCCCTCCTTGGGAGCTCTGTACTATCACTCTGCTATGACTCAATAAATCTTGCTTTGTTGCCCACCAAAAAAAGAAAAAAAATAAGTCTCTGAAAAAGTCACCATATATTTTATCAGATTTTAGGGAGGAATTTATGTGCCACTAAAGTAGTGGTATTGCAAATTTTAGAATTTGCAAAAATGCTCAATATCGCTCTGTAAATGTCAAAAGTCTAATGCTCACTAAAAGCTCACATGGGGGCGCCAGGCTGGCTCAGTTAGTTGTGTCTGACACTTGGCTTCAGCTCAGGTCCTGACCTCATGGGTTGTGGGATCGAGCCATCAAGCGCATGCTCTCTCTCTCAAATAGTTTTTTTTAATTTTATTTTTTTTATTTGACAGAGAGAGAGAGCATAAGCAGGGGGAGCAGCAGAGGCAGAGGGAGAAGCAGACTCCCCGCCAAGCAGGGAGCCCGATGTAGGGCTCGATCCCGGGACCCCAAGATCATTACCTGAGCTGAAGGCAGATGCTTAACCGACTGAGCCACACAGACGCCCCTCAAATAAATCAATCTTTAAAAAAAATTAGAAATCAAAAAATTAAAGCTCTGATGCATACTGTGCATGTGGCAGTGATATATCCAAACTTCTCAGCAAGTAGGTAGTAAAAAAAATACGCTTAGACAAAATTTGGTACTATTCAAAAGTTCAGCAATCCAACAGCTTGGAAATTTTCCCAGGGCTCAAATTCTACCTCAAAATTGCCAGCCTAAAATGAACAGTCATATATCCTCCTAAATGGTCTCAGCATCCTCTCTCAAACTATTCTCAGGTAATCCTCTACTTTCCTAATCCTTACACAGCAGCAGGAGAAATCCCTTTAAAATACAAATCTGTTCATAATATTCCCTTTTCTCCCTATATTGTATTTTAGAAAATTTCAAGCACAAAAATGCTGGGAGAATCTCATAGTGAATATCCTACACCCAGTTTCCCATATATCCCTGTATCTACCACCTAGATTCTACCATTAACAATTTACCATATGTTTTATCAGATAGATACCTTTCCATCTATCCTTAATCACTTCATCATAATGTATTATGGCTTGTTAATAGTTTGCCCAGAATTATTTAGGGTCTATGTTCATAAGGCACACTTTTGTAATTTTCTTTTAAATCTGTAACGTCTTTATCAGGTTTTAGTTACTGGGGTTATGCTGGCCTAGTGAAATGAGTTTGGAAGTGATTTCCCTTTGTCTATTTTCTGTAATTTTATATAAGATTGATGTTATTTCTTCTTTAAATACTTGATAGAATTCATCAATGAAACCATTATGGCCCTAAGTTTTCATTATGGGAAGTTTTTTTCAATCATTATTCCATTTCTTTAATATAAGCATCTTCAGATCTTATCTCAACTTGTGACAGCTTTAGTATATAGATATTTTCAAGAAACTGTCCAGTTATGTTGTGAAATTTTTTGGCATAAGGTTGCCTATAATATCCTCTTATTGTTCTACAGGATCTGTAGTGGTAAATCCCTTTCATTCCTGATACTAGTAATTTGTGTTGTTTTCATCAGTGTATTTATGGATTTAACATTATTGATCTTTTCAAAGAACCAACTTCTGACTTTGTAATTTTGTGTAGTTTGTCTTTTCCTATTTCACTGATTGCTTCTGTTGTCTTATTTCTTTTCTTCTATATACTTTAGAAGTATCTTGCTCTCTACTAGCTTCATAAGGTAGAACTTTAGGCCATTGTCTTTAGACCTTCCTTTTCTAAAATAGGTGCCTAAAGTTATAAACTTCCCTCTACACACTCCATTAACTGCATCCTACAAATTTTTAAAGCACTTTTTTTTTTAAAGATTTTATTTATTCATTTGAGAGAGAGAAAGAGAGACAGAGAGTGCACAAGCAGGGGTAGAGGCAGAAGCAGACTCCCTGCTGAGCAGGGAGCCCAATGTGGGGCTCGATCCCAGGACCTGGAGATCACCACCCGAGAAGAAGGCAGATGCTTAAGCATCTGAGCCACCCAGGTGCCCCTTAAAGCACTTTTTAATAAACTATTTATTCTAGAATAGTTTTAGACTTACAGAGAAATTGCAGAAATAGTAAAGTACCATATACCCCACTCCCAGTTTCCCGTATTATTTACAACTTGCATCAGTATGAGAGCTTGTCATAATTAAAAAAACTGATATTGATACATTATTCATTTAAGTCCATTATTTTATTTCCTCACTTTTTACCTAGTATCCTTTTTCTCTTCCAGGATCTCAACCAGGATACCACATTACATTTGGTTGTGATGTCTCCGCAGGCTCCTCTTGGCTATGACCATTATCCCACAAATTTTGATGCTCTATTTTCATCATCCAGTTCAAATTACTTTCTCTCGTGATGTCTTCATTCACACAAAGGTGTAGAATATGTGTGTTATTTTTTTTTTCTAAAGATTTTATTTATTTGACAGAGACACAGAGAAAGGGAACACAAGCAGGGTGAGTGGGAGAGGGAGAAGCAGGCTTCCCGCTGAGCAGGAAGCCCGATGCGGGACTCGATCCCAGGACCCTGGGATCATGACCTGAGCCGAAGGCAGACGCTTAACGACTGAGCCACCCAGGAGCCCCTGTGTGGGTTATTTTAGACATCTTGATTTCTACTTTAATCCCACCATGGTCAAAGAACATATTCTGTATTATTTCAATCCTTTCAAATTTATTGAGACTTGATTCAAAGCTCAGCATCTGGTCTGTAAGTACACCTGGGGAAAGAAGTATATTCTGTAGTAGTTGGGTGGAGCTCTATACTGACTTTTTGTTAGTTTAGTTGTCTATCAGTTGTTGAGAAGAGTGTTAAAATCGCCATGATTGTTGTCTATTTCTTTTTTTAATTTTATCCATTTTTGTTTGATGTAATTTGAACCTCTGTATTAGGCACATACATGTTTATGATTATGTCATGAATTGACCTCTTTATCATTACGAAATGACCCCCTTAACTCTAGCAACACACTTTATCTTGAACTCTACTTTATCTGATATGAATATAGCCACTCCAGCCTTCTTATGCTTACTCATTAAAAGGTGTATTTTTTTCCATGCATTTACTTTTAGCCAATCTGTCCATATGCATTGAATCAGAGTATCTATTCCATTAAACTAAATGAAATTATTGATATGGTTGGATTAGGTCTACCATTATTTCTGTTCGGCTGTACCTCTAACCTCTTTTGGATTATTCACTTTAATTTTTCTACTAGCTTTTAAGCAACACTTCACATTTTTTCCGTAGTGAGTATTCTTTTTTTTTTTTTTTTTTTTAAGATTTTTTATTTGTTTGACAGAGAGAGCACAAGGAGAGGGAGAGAGAGGGAGAAGCAGGTTCCCTGCTGAGCAAGGAGCCCGATGTGGGACTCGATCCCAGGACCCTGGGATCATGACCTGGGCCGAAGGCAGCCGCTTAACCGACTGAGCCACCCAGGCGTCCCTCGTAGTGAGTATTCTAAGAATTACAAAATACATTCCTCTCATTTTACACTTTACTCAATGTTAATAATTTGCCATTTCACATAATATATACAAACCTTGTTCCCATATAGGTCCATATACCCCCACCTCCCATTCCATGCTTTATCGTATAGGTTTCGTATCTACATTATGTGATGATCGCCACAAGATGCTTTTTAAAAATTATTTCAACAGTTATATGTTGAAGAAAAAAGTGAGAGATTTATAACTATCCACATATTTACCATTTCTGATGTTCTTCATTTCCTTATGAAGATTCAAGTTTCCACCAGGTATCATTTCCCTTCAGACTGAAGCACTTTAGCATTTCTTGTAGTGCAAACCTGCTAGTTATGAACTCTCTTGGTTTTCTTTTATCTGACAATATTTTTATTTCACTTTCATTCTTGAAGGCGATACTACTGAATCTGAAATTCTGGATTGTCAAATTTTTCTTTCAGCATTTTAATCATTTTCTATTCTCTCTGGCCTTTATGATTACCCTTCTGTATGCAACATGGCTTCTTCTGCTGTTTTCTGGATTTTTCCTTTGATTTTTGGCTTTCAACAGTTTGATTATGAAGCACCCAGTTACGGTTTTCTTCATTTTTATTTATTTATTATTTTTTAAAGATTTTATTTATTTGAGACAGAGAGAATGAGAGAGAGAGAGCACATGAGAGGGGGGAGGGTCAGAGGGAGAAGCAGGCTCCCTGCCGAGCAGGGAGCCCGATGCGGGACTCAATCCAGGGACTCCAGGATCATGACATAAGCCGAAAGCAGTCGCTTAACCAACTGAGCCACCCAGGCGCCCTTCTTCATTTTTAAACCTGTGGTTTGCATGGTTTTGTCTTTATCCTTACTGGGATTTGCTGAGCTTATTGAATCTGTGAATTTATGCCTTTCACTAAATTTGGGAGATTTTCAGCCATTATATTTGCAAATATTTTTCTTTCCCATTCTTTCACCTCTACTTCTTCTTCTGGGACTTTAATTACATATGTTGGATTTTTTGATATTGCCCCCAGGTCCTTGAGGATATGCTGCTCCTTTCCCTGAATAATTTCTACTGATCTTTAATTTCATGGATTCTTTCCTCAGTCATCTCTATTCTGATTTTAGCCCATCCACTTTATTTTCAGTATCATATTTTTCAACTTTGGAATATCCATTTGGTTACTTAATACTCATTCTTTGTGAACATATTTTCCTATACATCGCTTTCCTTTTATAAGAGTTACAAAAGTTTCAAATCCTTTCCTGCTAATTCCAACATTTATGTATTTTAAAGTTAGTCTCTGTAGATTGTCTTTTAACTTGAGGTTACATTTCTCTGATCCTTTGTATGTAAGTAATTTTAGAATATATGCTGCATGTTGTAAATGTTCTGTTGTGGAGGCCCTGGATTCCTTTATATTCCTCTGAAGAATGTTTTTATTTTTGTTTTAGTAGGTACTTAAATTGGTTGACTCAAACTGCAAACTCTGTGTCTTAGGTAGATGAAATCTCAATTTAGTCCTTTTATCCTTAGTTGATCTTCTTGGAGTCTGCTCTACACATGCATAATTCAACAGTCTGCCAAGATTTGGGTAGAATTCATTCACAGAGTTTGATGCTTCTCTATGTTCCAGGATTCTCCTCTCACTTCCCAACAGCTGTGTCTGCCTTGAGCCTTAACTTTTGTTTCTTCAGGAACCAAAACACTGCAGTTTATTTCAGAATTTTAACCATCCTACCTGGTACAGATTGGGGCCGTGAAAATGGGAAATCATGCCCATGTCGTTCTGTTCCTCAAATGTTAATTCCCTTCCAGAATCTGCTTGCTTTGGGTAACTCCCCATTGATCTTAGTTGTATTATGTACTTCTGGTCTAAATAGCTGTTATGCACAGGAGGGTCTACCAGTAGGAGCTTACTAAGCCATGACCAGAACTGGATTCCCATGCTTGCACTTTTAAAAGCCCTCAGACTGACTAAATGGCTCCAGGCAATGTTCAAGCAGGTGGGGCTGTTCAAAAAAGACTTACCTATCAATCCTGTGATGGAGTAGGTAGGAGGCCCTAGGTTTAGTGACAAAGTTGGCTAGGGTCTGCAGTGACTCTTAAATGGCAGTTGTCTTTCATGAAATGACTCAGCATTCTGGTCTACTTCAATTTCACTTTCACCTAAACATACATTTCTATGATTCCCTCAACCATACACTGAAAAAGCCAAGCCCATACACTCATGTTTAATGCCTCAGCCCCTGACTTTTAAAAGCCCTTCATTACGTCCAATAATTTAAGATAAAAACCAAAATATTTTAAAAAGCCCACTTGATATGACCCTTGCTAATAAGTACTAGGTTTGAGCTACTTTTCCCCTAGATCTCTGTACACCAGACAAAATGGTATTTCCAGTTCTTCCCATCTACCATGTTCCCTCCCTTTTTCATATGTTGGTCCCTCTCCCTGGAAAGCTTTTATTCTTTTCCATCTTGTTAACTACTCATCCTTCAAATCTCAGTCCAAATGTCAGCTGCCTGGGGAAGTGCTCCCTGATCTCTCAGATTAGGCCATATTCCCTCATATACACTTCTTTCCTAAAATCCTGTACTTTCTTCATACCACTTGTCACAACTGTGACTATTTCTGAGGCAGGGAGTAGAGCAGCAGTTCTCAACCATATCAGACCCAATATCCTTTTTTTTTTCTAAAACATGATGGGAATTTTCATTCTTACATAAATGTGAGGGATTAATATAACACTCCCCAGTGTGCTCATCAACCAGCTTCCCCAACTGTCACCACACAATTTTTCTTTCAAGATATTTATACCTTTTCTTAATCATAAATATTTTGTAATATCGCCTATCCTTTTTTTTTTTAAGATTTTATTTATTTATTTGACAGAGAAAGACACAGCGAGAGAAGGAACACAGCAGGGGGAGTGGGAGAGGGAGAAGCAGGCCTCCCACTGAGCAGGGAGCCCCATGTGGGGCTTGATCCCAGGACTCTGGGATCATGACCTGAGCCGAAGGCAGATGCTAAACGACTGAGCCACCCAGGTGCCCCTAATATCTCCTATCCTTAATGAAATGAAATTCAGGGCGGTAGGGGGAGGGGGAGTGGAAGAAGCAGATTTCCCCCTGAACAGAAAGCCCAATGTGGGACTCGATCCCAAGACCCTGGGATCATGTATGCACACGTTCTCTCTCAAATAAAAATCTTTAAAAAAAAAAAGAAACGACATTCAGAGCTACTGTAACTTACACAAGTAAAATCTAAAATATCAATATAATGTGCTAACTATAACAAAAAAGTAATTTCTCATAAAAAATATGCATTTCAACATGCAAATGCTTGGACATGACTAGATTAGATGATGTAAGACTATGAAGGTAACAATTACAAATACAGACTGAGGTAGACATGTTATGTTGTTGATAAAAATACCAGGAATAGCACTGCTGTCTATGATATGATTTTCCAAAATAGGGGCCAACTCTTTGTAAACTTTCTAAAGTAAAGAAAGCACAATCACTTGATTTATACAGTAACTATGCTGTATGTAAAAACAAAACAAAAAAAAAATAGAGTTTCTGTGTAAAACAAATTGGTTCTAGGCCATACGATCATAAACAGATTTTTCACATACATGAACATCTTCTGGAACATTTGAAAGTGATGCAAAATGTGTAACAATTTTTACCACATAGGTTAGGGATGTCCTTTACATTGCAGGATGTCCAACATCCCTGATCTCCATCCACTAAAGTCAATGTCATCCTCTCAATGATTCTGAAACCAAAAAACACTCCCACAAATTTCCAAACTTCCTTAGGGGATGATCTCAAACTCATTAAAAACCATTGCATTAGGATAAAGGAAGATAGCCAAGATCTCTATAGCCAGACTGCTTGTGTTTGAAACCTGGCTCTATCACTTACTAGTTGTGTGCAATCTTGACCAAATAATTTAATCTTTTTGTGCATTCATGAAATAAAAATATTATTAGTATCAATGTCATAGGGCTGTTTTGAGAAATAAATTTAAAAATCCACATAAAGTGTTTGGCACAGAGCAGGTACTGAATCTTTGCTATTGTCATTAGTATAATGATTTGCTTAATGACTGCCTCTCCCAATAGAGGGTAACCTCCTTGACAGCTAGCAGGAATGCCTGTCTTGTTCATCATTTTATTCCTATGACTTGCCACACCATCTGGTATAGAATAAGCACTCAATACTGTTGAATGAATGAACACAAGTTAGCAAAGACATTCAAAATATAAACAATAAAAACTGGAGTATAAACTTCAACAGTATTATTTTAGGTTATGCTGCTAAGATACTTCTATAGAAGAATGACAAAATTTATCCTAGTGACATATACATAAACATGCAGAGTATCTATAGTGGGATACCCAAGGAACTGGTAACAGTTACTGCCTCTGGGGAAAAAAGTGAGGGTGTGCAGGTTTTCATTACAGACCCTTTTGTACTTTTAAAAAAATTAAACAATAATACACATATAGTTTTAATTTTTTAATTTTCTTTTAACTCATATTTTTTTTAAACCTTGAAGACTTTAGGCACAAGAACCAAGACTGCATAATGCTTCCACGTATAGAACTTTTTTGGAACTCCAGAAATCATTAAGAGCTTCGACTTGCACACATATTTTGAACTTTCAAAATGGCTCATTATAGACTATTACATTACAGAGATCTATCCACATTTACTGATACTCCAAAATGTCTAATATCATTAGATACTGATTACCTGTTCAAAAAGATATGAGAGACAAGTAACATAACTACTAGGAGTAATAACAATTTTACTTTTACATACCAGTGTATAGTTTACAAAGTATGGTGGAAAAGCATGACCTTGGAAACAGATAAAATTAATAGGTCTACCACCTTGAGTAAATTTTAACCTCTGAACTTGAAATTCCTCTTGTATAAAATGAGATACTACCACCTAGTTATCAGGGATTCAGTTTTAAAAAGCAGCAGCATGGGGCATCTGGGTGGCTCAGTTGATTAAGGGTCTGCCTTCGGCTCAGGTCCTGGGATCCAGCCCCACAGCGGGCTCCCTGCTCAGTGGGGAGCCTGCTTCTCCCTCTCCCTCTGCTTGGGATCCTTTGTTCACTCTCTCTCTCAAATAAATAAATAAAATCTTAAAAAAAAAAAAAAAAAGGCAGCATGGGGCACCTGAATGTCCCAGTCGGTTAAATGTTGGGACTCTTGATTCCAGCTCAGGTCATGAATTCAGGGTTCTGAGATTGAGCCCCATGTAGGGGTCCACGCTGAGCACAGAGACTGCTTAAGATCCTCTCTCTCCCTCTGCCCCTACCTTCCCCCCGCACCCCACCCCCCCCAAAAAAACAGCATGGAGCACCTGAGTGGCTCAGTTGGTTAAGAAATCGACTTTTTTTTTTAAGATTTTATTTATTTATTTATTTGACAGAAAGAAACACAGCGAGAGAGGGAACACAAGCAAGGGGAGTGGGAGAGGGAGAAGCAGGCTTCCCACGGAGCAGGGAGCCCAATGCGGGGCTCAATCCCAGGACCCTGGGATAATGACCTGAGCCGAAGGCTGACGCTTAAGGACTGAGCCACCCAGGCGCCCAGCAACCGACTCTTGATTTCAGCTCAGGTCATGATCTCCGGGTTGTGAGATGGAGCCCCACCTTGCGCTTAGCACGGAGTCAGCTGGAGATGCCCTCTCCCTCTCCCACTGCTCTTGCTCTCTCTAAACAAGTAAATAAATAAAAAAATTTTTTTTTTAAGATTTTATTTGTCAGAGAAAAAGTGCACAAGCAGGGGGGAGCAGGACGCAGAGGGAGAAACAGGCTCCCCGCTGAGCAAGGAACCCAAAGCGGGATTGATTCCAGGACCCTGGGATCATGACCTGAGCCGAAGGCAGTCGCTTAACTGACTGAGCCACCCAGGCATCCCTAAATAAAATCTTTAAAAAATAAAAAATAAGCAGCAGCAATTTCTTCCAGTAAGCTTTGTCTTTTTATTTTTTTTTTTTAAGATTTTATTAGAGAGAGACAAAAGAGAGCAAGGGTAGAGGGAGAGGGAGAAGCAGACTCCCTGCTGAGCCTGGAGCCCAACCTGGGGCTCTTGGAGCTCAATACCAGGACCTGGAGATCGTGACCTGAGCCAAAGGCAGACGCTTAACCATGTGAGGCACCCAGGCACCCAAGCTTTGTCTTTTTAAAGGTAATTATTTATATTTTGAATAGGTAACACTAGTTTTAAATTTTAAATATACAAAAGGGCTTACAGCTGGTTTCCAAGGGGAGAAATACAATTTTACAATGGAGAATCTCACATTTACCATCTGAATCCACTAATCTCAACATCATTAATAGAAAAACTAGAGTACACAGCATAGTCTATGATAGCCCCAAAGTGTTTAACCTGAATCCAATCAAGCATTTACCTGTACCTTCCAGTTTGCAGTAACCAGCTAAGTAAACCACTAGGAATCAATCAGATAAATCCAGATAATTGACCAGGTCTCTTTCAACAAGTCATGACGAAAGAAGAGAAAGGGAGAGAAAAAAGGTAACTGTTCTAGATTTAAAAAGATTTCAAGAGACATAATAGCCAAATGCAATGCATAGACTTTGATTGCAAATAGGATCAAAAACAGTGCGGGAGGGAGGACAATTTGGGGAAAATTTTTAAGGTTTTTTTTGTAATCTCTACACCCAACATGGGGCTTGAACTCACAACCCCAAAGATCAATAGTCGCATGTTCCTGAGCCAACCAGGTGCCCCCAATTTGGGGAAATTTTAATAAAGACTGGGTATTACATAATACAGAAAAATTAGTTGTTCAGTGTGATTGTGTTACCGGGTTATGCAGGAAAATGTTCTTTTTATGAGAGATGTGTATTAAATTGTTTAGAGATGTCAGGAATAAAATACAGCAATGTAACAACAGATTTTAAAATGATCAATTTGCACAGATTCAATACAGCATTTTCTCTACTTTTCTGGATGTTTTTAAGTTTCATAAAACAATTCTTAAAAACATGATGTGGGAAACAAAGGCAGAAGAAAAAATTAAATTTCCTTACTATCTACAGCCCACGGACAAGTCCCTGAAACAGGTAGAGTGACCTCTCTCTAGGAACTCAGCTGCCTCAATATAAATACTTTGCTAAGGGCAAAAGGCTAGTTTTAGCCCACCCCGTAAGTCTACTTTAACATATAAAAATTCCTTTGGAAACTTCCTTTATCTACTCCCCCCATGATACAAGTTGTCAATCATCCCCCAAGCATATGACCCACAGATATACATCTGAAGGGTCTCATGACTAAGTTTTTACTAAACAGTAATATAAGACCTTTCCTAACAATTGCTAGCCCCCTCAGGATCCGGGAAACCTTGTTTCCAAAATAGCTGGGAGGCTAACACTATCCCTAACCCCCTCCCAACTTGAAAGTATATAATGGGCCACTCCTCATGACCCCAGGGCAACTCTACCCACAGGTCCTGTCCCCGTGCTTTAATAAAACCACCTTTTTGCGCAAATGCGCGCGCATGCGCGCACACGCGCGCGCGCACACACACACAATCTTAAAAACACAGAAAATTATTCCCTTCCCATTCCTATTTCCCAGCCATGTGCACCTACAGTCACTGTTACCACTTTCTTACATGTTCCTCCAGACGTATTCTATACATATATATGCAAATACATAAACTTTTTAAAAAAGTAACAAACGGTTGCAAAATACAAAACCTCTTTTGCACTTTTTGTTTCACTTAACATATCTTGGTTATTACTCAGTATCAGCACAGAGGGCTGGCTTGTTCTAACAAATGCGTAATTTCTTTAACCAGTCCTCTACTGATGAACACTTAGGAACTCTCATTTCTTGATAGTTCCTTTCAGATTAGATTCTAGGAGGAAAAAACCCAACTGACTGTAAGGTTTCAATTAAGAGACTTAGCATGCTGAATGTGCAACTGGAGTATTCCTATGTAACTTATCTACCTACATGTTCTTACTCACTGGATACACAAATTAAACCTAAACGTCCCACTAAAATATTCCAATTACGAAATGCACAATATGTATATTTCTCACAGAGCCATTCATGGTCCCAGAACCAAGTCAGCTAGCATCTACCATTATTCCTTGCTTTCTTTGTACAGGAGACTCTTCTACAGATTACACGTACTGCGCTCTAATGTAGATAAAAAATTACCATTTGCAGTTTTTCCTTTCTAAATATCGTCCTTTTAATCAAAGCAACTGGTTCTGAACTAACTTGATCATTTTCCTTCACACCCTCCTACCACCTTCCAAGCCACGTTGAAGTTCTTCAAAAACCATCTAGTACCTTTAAAGGTGTCTACCATTTTCTAAAGAGTTAACTCTAGAAACTAAAACTGTCATGTAGTTGCTTCTCAAAAGTGCTTAGGATTCTTGGTGTAACAGGACAAGATGAGCCTTGGCATATGTGAATTTCACCACTTACCCTAGCTAGGTTAGCTTGAGCAAATTACCATCAAACTTTCAGCGGCCTAATCTGAAATCAAAAAAACACTTTCCATTACAGTATCTCATCAATCTTTGTGAGAAACCTGAGTGTGTCTGGCACATACGCAGTGGTGCTAAATGTATCCTAACTGAATCGAAATATTATCTTCCATTGTTTCATTCACAACCAAACTGGAGAACAGGGATTTAAACAAATTTTACTATTTCCCATGGGCTTTAGAATAGTATTGGGCTCGGGCGCCTGGGTGGCTCAGTTGGTTAAGCGACTGCCTTCAGCTCAGGTCATGATCCCAGGGTCCTGGGATCGAGCCCCGCATCGGGCTCCCTGCTCCGCGGGAAGCCTGCTTCTCCCTCTCCCACTCCCCCTGCTTGTGTTCTCTCTCTCTGTCAGATAAATAAATAAATAAAATCTTAAAAAAAAAAAAAAAAAGAATAGTATTGGGCTCTTAAGTGCTAAAAAGTTATTTCGGCTTGAGTAAATTCTATATAAACCATTATGGTGGATAAGGCACCTATTTGTTAGTAAGAGAACTTCCCTTAACTAGCATGGCAGTCCCAAATTTCTAAAAGCCATGGAAATCTCAAACTTCCCAATAAAATGGCTTACTGACTCTCAAGGATGATTAAATTGAGCAGACTCAAGCGGGAGCGGGGTGCAAAGTATTTCCTCCCCCATAATTATGCACCGGACTAAATATTAAACTGACACGTAGTAAACGCTCCATAATTAGTAGCTGTTATTAAGAGGCATCCCACGGGGAGAGAAGACGGAAGGAGGCAAAAGAACGGAGGCTGTCAGTCACAAGAGGTCGAAAGGTGTTCCTGGCCTGTGACCCGTAGGCCTTGAAGCACCTGGGTCTACGAGATCCCTGAGGAACCGGGGGCCGAAAGAGGTCAGTGGCCTCCCCTAAAGGTCAGGGTTCTTTCAGGCGCGTTTCCTGCAGGGGCCAGAAGCAGAGCAGAACGCCCCCGCGAGAATCTGTACCCCGAAGCCAGAAGCACCGCCTGCCTGTAAACCGCGCGGGCTCTGGGAGAGGGGAGGACCGGGATGCCGCTGCGCCGCAGCCTGCAGGAGCAGAAACCCGGCCGCGTCCTGCAGCTCGAAACCTTAGGGGCAGACCACCAGGACCCCGCCGTTCCGGGATGCCTCAACGCAGCCCGGCCCCTCGATACTCACAATCACAGCCGACCCCTCTTACTCCATCAGGCCGCCAAGGTCCCCGGGAGGGGGCTCCCCGAGGCCCCCCTCAGTTTTGGGTCCGGCGGCCCACTCCGGACCCCTTCCCCGCCGGGCACCGCCGCCGCTGCCGCCAGCGCGCAGGCGCACACCGCCGCCGTCACGCTCCTTTTTTTCCCCCCCCTTTGCTGCCCGCCTTTCTCAATAATCTAGCTTTATTTGAACACACGAGAGTGAACAACGGACACAGGGGAAAGAGGCTTTACTGGAAAAGAAAGATCAAGAAGGCAGCCCGGCTTGCAGAAGTTACTCGGCTGCACTGAACGCACCTGTGACCAGCCTCCCTAGTTCCTTTCTCATTCTTTTACTCTTTCTGGGCCTCCCAGTTGCTTCTACTCTCTTCCTAAATCCCCAGCATTCCTTTTATATTGTGGCAATTGTTTAAGCTAAATTTCGAACCATTTTTGCCTTGTAAAACTTACTGAAGTTTAATGGAAGGTGCAAGAGCTTGAGGGCAGACAGATCTGAGTTCAATCTTGACCTAGCTACTAGTAATTTATGACTTTGGGCAAATTACAAGTTTTCTCGGAAACTCAGTTTCTGCACAGTTAAAATTAGGATAGTGATATCTCTCAGGGGGTTGCTGGGATTAAATGACATAACAGGGGTCAAGTGCCTATCCATGAATGGGTGCCCGTCATAAAGTAAAAAAATCCATGAATACCAATGATTATATTTTAATACTGAATGTATTTATTTCCTTCATTAAATGTAGTCCATACTCATTCCCTCAGGATCCTATTTTTAGTGACTACAATTAATCAGATAAACCAAGTTACATTAAGATTAATAATGGTGTGAAGTGTTACTCCTATATTATTGAAGTTCTAATAATGTCTATGTTCAACAAGATCTTCAATACCTAAAATCAAAGTAAGCAACTCATCTTCATCTATGTATAAGCCCAGATTTGCATCTACAGGAGTGAGGAGCTATTCCAATTCTGTATTTGTGACATCACAATTTCTTGAAACACTCAAAGTCTGAGGTACACTGCTCATTCTACTCTCCTTCAAAGGTGCAATGGAAGGACTATGTTGCCCTATAAGCTCAGGGCCATAGTCCAAGAAAAAGCTTGTAGAAGACCAAAGTCAGCCATTGGTGAGCATCAAGGTAATCCTAGATCAGGGTTTTTTTGGGTTGTTTTTTTTTTTAAGATTTATTTATTCATTTGAGAGGCAGAGAGCAGGGGAGCGGGGAGTGGCAGAGGGAGAGGGAGAGAAGCAGACTCCCAGCTGAGTACAGACACCACCACTCCGAGATCATGACCTAAGCGGAAACCAAAAGGAGGACACCCAACCGACTGAGCCACCTAGGCACCCCTAGGTCAGGGTTTTATAACCTTGGTACTATGATACTTTGAACATAATTTTTTTTAGAGGTGGGGAGGGGCAGAAGGAAAGAGAGAGAATCTCAAGCAGGCTCCACGCCCAGTACAGAGCCCAATGCTGGGCTCCATCTCACAACTCTGAGATCACGACCTGAGCTGAAATCAAGAGTTGGACACTTAACGGACTGAGACACCCAGGTGCCCCTATTTTGGAGATAATTCTTGTGCTGTCCTGTGCATTGTAAGATGCTTAGCAGCATCCCTGGACACTAGATGCCTGTAGTATCCCCCACCTTTACGTCCTTCACATGCCTTTACATTACATCCTTTACATTACACCTACGTGCCTTTATATCCCCCAACTCAATCCCCATCATCTTGACAATCAAAAATGACTCCAGACATTTCCAAATATTCCTTCAAAGGCAAAAATGTTCCTGGTTGAGAACTATGGCATTATACCATGGCATTATCCCAACCATAAATAAACTCAACCATACATTTTGTCCACTTCTGCGCACAAGAAGTGACTGCTACTTGAGAAAGTCACACAGGAGGGTAGAAGCTGGGAAGCTCATTTTTACCAATCTTATAAAAGCCCACACTGCTTAACAGTCCTACTTGTCTGGGGTCAACTTGTTCTTTCACTTTCTGTAACAATATTCCAAAACTTCTCCACTTTCCTTAAAGCTCCCAGCTCCTTTTCTATTAGCAGATGACCTCATCTCCTACTTCACAGAGAAAACAGAGGTCATCAGATGAGAACTTCTTTAACTTCCTGTTACTAAACATAAAACATAAAACTTACACATACTTCCTCTTATAACTGAGATACCTTCTCTCTTCCAAAACCCTCTTCTTCTTTGAAATACTTTTTATTTATTTATTTATCTATCTATCTATCTATCTATTTTAATTTCAAGCACTGTGCTCTATTCAGGAAGAGTTCCTGGACCTGTTTAAAGCCCTTCAATGGCTGTGTTCATAGCATAAAGTGCAGGCTCACTAGTCCAAAAGTGCAAAACCTTCCAAGATCTGGCCCATTGCTGACTATTTAAACCTTATTCCCCACTTCACCCGGAGATACACCATGAGCTGCAAGCCTCTAACCAGGATGAACTACAAGGAATTTACCGAAGGTGCTATGTTCTTAATGGCATACGCTGTTCCCACAGGCTGGAAAACTATTTCCCTCCATCCCAGACTTCTGGCAGAACTCCTACTTAGCCTTCCTGACTGAAAAGTCAATTCCTCTGGGAACCCTTTCTGACATCTCTAAGAATAAGGCGCTGCTTTCATTGTGCGCCAACTTCGCCTCGGACTTTCCAACGCCATACACCATATTCTATCCACTATAATTTGTTTACATATCGATCTCCAATCTAGACAGGTGGAAAGACCCGGGAAGGCAGGGAAGGCATTTTTTTTCTCCCTCTTTTCTTCAGCGATCATCCAGCAAACGGTTTACCCTTGACAAATGTTTGTTGCATAAATACTTCCCACCTTTGAGAGGGATTCGAATTATCCGGTCAACGGGTGAGTCCGCAGACTCTCCGCCTGCGTGGCAGGGAGATTTAAACCCCTCAGACTGTGATTGGCTCTAGATGCAGGGGTGTGTCCGCGGCCGCGCGGCCAGGGAAGTGCGCAGGCGCGCGGCTCCGGCGCGCGCAGGCGCTAGGAGGACTCACCCTCAGGTCCGGCCGGGGGTGTCCGAGCCGCTGCGGCGCGAGAGGAGTGGCCGGAACTGCTTGGTGAGCCTTCAGGAGTGGGGTTGAGGGAGCTAGCCCGGTTGAGATTTGGGATCAGATCCCAGGAAGAAGAGTATTATCGTGACGGCTTAAAACTTGGGGTGGCCGGGCTTAAGGGGAGGAGTAGAGGTGCTCTGGCCGGGACTGGGCAGGCTGGGCCCGGAGCAAGGACTCGAGCCACCGGGAAACTACCTTGGGGCCGGCGGAGAAGGGTGGGGGGATGGTGGTTCGTCGGACCCCTCCTAAAAACCAAGCAGAGGAAGGGTGGCGGGATGGTGGTTCGTTGGACCCCTCCTCAGCCTCTACCCCTCCAGTGTTCCTGTGATCGGGCTTAATTGACTGTATGGTGACCACAGTGATCAGATAACTCTGAACTAGTTGTGTGAAGGTGTCTAAGGTTCGTGGCGTTGGAGAGTCCATGCTCTCTAGGAAAGTCCATCCTTAACGTCGCGGCTTTACTGTAGACTAACGAAGGATCTGTAAAACACCGAATTTTACAATTCCAGGCTGGAGTTGTTGGTTGCGGGGGTGGGCAGGGGGAGTACCGGAAAGTGCTATTTCAGCTCATCCTTTTTTTCATCATTAGTCACCACAATGTTAGGAAAGGTAGACGAGGGTAGAGGAAACCGAAAGACATCAAAGTTGGGAAAAGAAGATGAAAAGGGAGTATCATTTTGCCTTTTGCTAGTCATCTCCTTTAGGAAGTAGGGGGACGACTGGCGAGGGGTGCTTGGATATTAGCTTCTGACAGCGTTCCCTCAGTCATGTGAAAATAACGTAGCTTCACAGAAGCAGATATTTCAAGAACTGAGAGGAATATTACTCCCTCTGCCCTTATGTCCTTAAGACTGGCTTCAGATGTGCCAGTAAAAAGTACAGCAGATAAGACCAAATAGAAATGATTCTCCAGCGTTCTTGCCTAGCCTGGAAAACCACACTTGACATTCATGGCACATCATTAGCTAGAACACGTTGAGATCTAAACAAACTATTTCATAGTAAGGTTTTTTAAAAATTAATGTTTCTTCCACCATCACAGTTGATGCCTCAGGCATTCTAATGGTTAGTTGTCACTCGTTCCTTTGGCAAGAGGTAACGAGAAAGAACACATTCATATAAATGTTAGCAAATATTAGGAGAAACATCTCTGCTCACATTACCATGCTCCTTTGACAGTAAGTGTGACAGTAAATAGAATAATCATGTAACAGCCTACAGCTCAGATATTTATCGTATTTCTAGGCTTCTTTTTTTTTCTTTTTTTTTAAGGTGCTTGTATGTGGATATGTACTAGAAAATTCCTGTTATTCTAGTTCCAGGATAACAAAGTCTTATTGTGCCATTATTTTCTTAACAGTATGGCACTCTTTCCTATAAACAGTAGTATTTCTGTATGCATCTTAGTGTTTGCTTCTTTTACTCTAAATGAGCTTAAGCATAGTAACAGGATAACTAAAGGTCACATCATTTCTAATCATTCAGAACACAACCTTGAACCAAGAAGGAAGCAAATACACAAAAATAATAAATAAAAAAACAGGCCCTGTTGTTCATGGGACAGCTGTATTTCACTCCTCTTGAACCATACCACTATAATAAAATTTGCCTTTTAGAAGATCATCTGTGTTATTTTATTTCATGTTTTTAATAGACTTGTTTTCAGCACTACCCTCTTCCAAAGTGATAATCTGTGAAATTATGGTTTTTATGTATACCTTTTTCTAGTATACATTATAATAACTTCAGTATGTAACTTGTTTATATAACAACTGAAATCATCTCGTGTTCTTGCTCTGCATTCTGGAAAATACTGCTTTGGAACTAACCTACTCATTTTTAAAATAAAGTGAAGATTGGACTAGGCCAGTGGACTTCAAAATTCTGTGAACTCAGTGATGGCATTCACTATTGTGACACAATTCTAGCACACCTACTTATCTGGTTTCACCAGATGAAAGTAGATTAGAATAGCAAAAGGGAAAAAGAGGATGTTTGCTCTTTGACATTTTTGTGAAATCAGCTGCCTTTTTTTTTCTTCTAAATTAAGGTGCTATGTCTTAAAACATTCTGGAAGTTTGTTTTTTATGTTTGTACTCAGTGTTATTTATATTTTAGCATTTATAATATATGATGTTGCTTGAATTCAAGAGTGCTGAACTTTTTTATTCTAGTGCTATATTTCGTTTCTAGGTTTGTCGATTGAGAAAGGACTAGATGACAAGGACTGGTCTTTTTCTTTGTTGTGGTGAATAGAGACTTGAAACAGATGGATCCAGTGCCTCCAGCAACTGGAGGAAGTGGATTATAGAGCCAGGAAACAGCATGTACTGCTCATTTTGTAATATTGGTGGTGGAAGTGGTGTTCCATTTGCACTCAGTTAAATTCACTGACATTTTGGTTTTGATTTCAATTTCATACTTGTATACTTATCAGTATATTTTTTCTGGAATCCCCCCATCCGTCTTGACTTTTGTGAGATGTGTAACTTGGATTTAAATTTATTTGAACAATGCTTTGACAATTGAAATTACCTTTAGATGGCCTTTTGAGACTTCTAAAATAAAATCCAAACTTCTTGGTAGAGTACACAAAGCCCTTCAAAACCTGTCTCCTGTGTCTGCCTTTTAAAGCCACCCTACCCACTCTGAATACACATAACAGTATATTCTGGCATGACTACGGAGGCCTTACATTATGACACTTCTTTGATAGTCTAAAATCACAATTTTTTTAGGGTTGATCATGCTTGGATTTTGATTCTCAAATCAAAATCACAAGAGATGTTTAATAATTATGAAAGATTATGATAGCTTCATTGAGCACTATATACCAGTCAAGGTTTAAATGCTTAGCATGAATTAACTCAGTCCTTATAATGCTCAAAATAAACATTATATTCTCATTTAATGAAAAAAACTGAAGCACAGAGAAGTAAATTAGGCAATAGTCAGGATTTTAAAACATGCCTCCAAGTATTGGGCACTTAACCACTACGCTCTATTGCCCTTTGTATAAACAAGAATGGCACTCTTCTTCTTTTTTAAGATTTTATTTATTTGAGAGAGCAAGAGCATGAGCAGGGGGAGGGACAGAGTGGAGGGACAAGCAGACTCCCTGCTGAGGACAGAGCCTGCCTGATTGGGGCTTGATCCCAGGACCCTGAGATGATGATCTGAGCTAAAGTCAGATGCTTAACCTGCTGAGCCACCCAGGCGCCCCAAGAATGCCACTCTTTTTACCTACTGTGGGGGATATTCTTTTCCAGGGTCCTGAGTGCTTATGTTCTCTATCTCTGGCATCGTATCAGAATATTTGAGAAGCTAACCAGAAAGCTTCTAGGTGAACTTAGAATCAGAGCCAAAATACTTGGATGACTTGGGTAAATATTTCATTCAGGCAAGGTGAATCCTTGCTAATTGTCCCTACCTCACACTTGGTGTCTTCCTTGGCAGATACCATACTTAAGTCTGCCAGATTGTACGTCTCTCCTACTTAGAGAATGAATGCTGCATTCTTGAACCTCTTTCTTAACTCTTATAGAGCATCCCTTTTCTGTTTCCATACCCTTTCTTTTAGACAATGTCAATACAATTGATTATAATCACATATAGATCTACCTTCCTAAGATTATATTCTGGTCACTTAGAGTAGAATTGTGGAAGTTCCAGGGTTGAGCAGGACTTGAAAACTAGGTGTTGGGCTTCAGCAATTAAGTCATAAACAGTACTTCTATAAAGCTGAAATGTAATCTTGATCTTTTCGGTTCCTGATTTTTAGTGGTATTTTCTCAGCAGTATGGTTTCTGTCTGGAATCCTGTGCTTCAGTGCTCTTTGAAACAAGATGTTTAATAGATATGATTCAGTGGTGTACTTCTTATATTTGCATAGTTTTTGAGCTTTATAAGAATGGTTAAAATTGGGGACGCCTGGGTGGCTCAGTCGTTAAGCATCTGCCTTCGGCTCAGGTCATGATCCCAGGGTCCTGGGATCGAGTCCCACATCGGGCTCCTTGCTCAGTGAGGAGCCTGCTTCTCCTCCCTCTGCTGCTCCCCCTGCTTGTGCTCTCTCTCTCTCTCTCTCTGACAAATAAATAAATAAAAATCTTAAAAAAAAAATGGTTAAAATTGTTCCTGTAGAAGGAAGTAGAAAGGAAACACAGGAAGTAAAAGGAGGAAACTAGCCTTGACATAGATAAAGCTCTCATCTGAATGTCTTTAGAAAGAATTAAATTTCTAACCAGAGCAGGGGCTCTTTTTGGCGTGACCTAGAGTATTTTGAGTATTTTAGAATACTGTGCACCTGTACTTTTTGTGTGTGTGAACATCCTTCCTTCTTTTCTTTTTTTTTAAGATTTTATTTATTTATTTGAGAGAGAGACCGCAAGAGAGCACACAAGCAAGGGGAGCGGCAGAGGGAGAGGGAGAAGCAGGCTCCCCGCAAGCAGGGAGCCCGATGCAGGGATCAGTCCCAGGACCTCAGGATCATGACCTGAGCTGAAGGCAGACGCTTAACTGACTGAGCCATGCAGGCGCCCCCCATGTGTGAACATTTTTAATGTTTCATATTAAAAATGGGATCTAAGCAAAAAATATATTCCTAAAGAAAAACTAAATTCTTTTACCCCATAAGTGATGGTCCATGTCTGAATTTCTACTTTGTTCTCTATTATCCTTTCTTCTATTTTTTCCATTTTTTTCTCCGTTATTCATCTTTAGATACACAGGTGTGAGATGGGGATGACACAAGGCTCACCCTGCTTGAATAAAATATTCACCCCAACCATCCAAAGTATTTTGGCTGTGATTCTAAGTTCACCTAGTAACTTTTTGATTAGCCTCTCAAACAGTCAAATACCACAGATAGAGAACATAAATAACGTGAGCACTGTGCTAAACACTTTACATACATTAATTCATTTCTGAAACAACATTGGGAGGTAGAACTGTTACCCTAATGAACAAGGAAACTGAAACTTGAATAGGTTGAGTAAATTGCCTGGGTATCAGAGCTAGGATGAACTCAGGGTCTGTCTGACCTCGGGGTCTGTGTTATTAACCACTACATTATGTTCGTTCAACACAATTTATTAAATTATCTCACCTAATCTAAAAGTAGCAAGCTTAGTCACAGGAGAATTGATAATAACTGAAATCATTTTCAGCCCAACTTGGCCTTGACATTGGTTGAGATGGTTTTAGCCTTAAGCTAAGAAGACTTTAGTCTTGTAGAGAGGCAGGATTTGTGTACACAAAACAACTAGAAAACTGAAAAACTGGAAACTATATATTTAGAGGCAGGAGAGAAGAGTGCTTTATTTTCCATGTCCTAACTACAATGTGTCATAAAATACACATTTAAAAAGGAAGGAGGGTAGTTTTCTTTTTTTTTTTTAATGGTCGTTTTTTGTGGTTTTTTTTAAAGATTTTATTTATCTATTTGACAGAGAGAGACACAGCAAGAGAGGGAACACAAGCAGGGTGAGTGGGAGAAAGAGAAACAGGCTTCCCGCTGAGCAGGGAGCCGAATACGGGGCTCGATCCCAGGACCCTGGGATCATGACCTGAGCCGAAGGTAGATGCTTAACGACTGAGCCACCCAGGTGCCCCTTGATAGCAGATTCTTGAAAAATGTTTCTGGAATGAATTAAGAGGGATGTATTCTGGGACCAGAATCTTTTTCTGCTAAGCTTTCAGGCTAGGCAGATTGCTGACTCTCCATCCATCAGCATAAGGGAACTCTCAGCTCTTTGGGGGCAGTCACCATAGCTAGATGTCACCACATTCTCTTCTGACAACCTTTGTCTAGTTTTCCTCTTCAGTTGGGTTCTGGTCTGGCATGCCCTTCTAAGACCACAGGCCTCTGCAAACAACTGCCTTTTCCTCAGTTACCATCAAGTCTGTTCCAGGAAGGACCACCCCCCTCCCCCAAAAAAGATTATGTATTATGGAAAGAGCCTAAGAGCCAGAAGTGCTGCTTTTTATTCTCTTAGTATAAAGGAGTTGGACTAGATGATCTCTGAGGTTTATTTTCAGAGACTATTCTCTGAGATAAGAATTGAGCAGAAACTTTGTTCCCAGATAACTGATTGATTAAGCAGAAATTTCTTCAGGCTAGTAGTTTCCAAGTCATGTTCCATGGAACCTTGGTTCCTTGGGATTAATAAAAATGTTCTTTGAAGGAAAGATTTTATGGTCATCTCTATTTGACTGGGATAGCCAAAATTAAACAGATTTCTTCACTGCTTCAGGACTTCTGATTTCCAGCCAAGAATTTAATTAGCCAGCCAGCCAAGGACAAATAAGAAAAATAGGAGATGGGGAGGTATAAGAGCTAAATATCTTCATTGTAGAAAGTTCATGAATGATACCCAAAATTGGAAAATATAAAGAAACAACACTATAAGCATATGATTTAGGAATTTGAGGTTAAACACTGGAACAACTAACACTGTTGAAAATTTTGCCTCTGGGCTCCTGGAAGCAGGAATTGGTTTGGGGCGCAAGGGAGGGCAGGGGAATTGCTATTTATTACTGTTGTAGAACTATTTGACATCTCAAACTATGTGTATATATACATAGTTTGTATATGTGTATGTGTATATATACATAGTGTATATATACACAAACTGTGTGTATATATACATAGTTTGTATATGTGTGACCTGAGCCGAAGGTAGATCCTTATATATACAGACACATATATATATATATATATTTTTTAAAGATTTTATTTATTTGACAGAGACACACAGCAAGAGAGGGAACACAAGCAGGGGGAGTGGGAGAGGGAGAAGCAGACTCCCCGCCGAGCAGGGAGCCCGATGCGGGACTCGATCCCAGGACCCTGGGATCATGACCTGAGCCGAAGGCAGACGCTTAACGACTGAGCCACCCAGGCGCCCCACACATATATATTTTTGATTAAAATTAAATATGGAAGAATATAAAGTCTTCAAAATAATTTTAAATGGCTGAATAACATTCCATCATGTAGTTGTACCATAATTATTCAGTTAAATCCCATCATTGGTTATTTAGATTGCTTCAGTTTTTTTTTTAACATTATAAATACTGGGAGCAATGTATTTTTGTCTGTATCTGTGATTTTCTTCTGGATTTCTGAAAGAAAAAGTCAAAGAGTAGGAATAATTTAAAATTTTCTTGTATATATTACATCATCTCTTGAAAGTTTTT
The DNA here is from genome assembly GCF_029215605.1 of Mirounga angustirostris. Classification (NCBI taxonomy): domain Eukaryota; kingdom Metazoa; phylum Chordata; class Mammalia; order Carnivora; family Phocidae; genus Mirounga; species Mirounga angustirostris. The sequence continues at coordinate 60,988,992 of NW_026991717.1, read as the reverse complement.
TTTTTTTTTAAAGATTTTATTTATTTATTTGACAGAGAGAAAGCAGGAGAGCACAGGCAGGGAGAGCAGCAGAGAGAGAGGGAGAAGCAGGCCCCCTGCTGAGCAGGGAGCCCAATGTGGGGCTCCATCCCAGGACCCTGGGATCATTACCTGAGCCGAAGACAGTTGCTTAACCAACTGAGCCCACCCAGGCGCTGCAGAGTTTTGGTTTTTAAAAATCAGCATTTTACTTTCCTAAGCACTGGTTAAGAAAACTTTAATTTTATAGGAGTGGGAATTGAAATACCCACAGACTGTCCTGAATGCTAAAAAAAAAATACTGTTTATATCACTGTTTCTTGTGTCATTTGGAGTTTGCAACATTTTTTATCTTTTAGAGTTTTTCATTATCAAAAGCTTATAGTTATTGCATAAATTTGCTGTTAATGAAGTTATAGAGTAACAGAGTATTCTGAAACTTATCTACAAAACCAGTGTATGGATTTTTTTTTAAGATTTATTAATTTTAAAAAAAGATTTATTAATTTAAAATTTTTTAAGTCCTGGTCTTTGAGTTCTTTCTTTTTCCCCCCAAATTTTATTTATTTATTTTAGAGAGAGGGCCAGCGTGCGAGTCGGGGGAGGGGCAGAGGGAGAAAATCTTCAAGCGGATTCCCCAATGAGCCTGGAGCTGCAGGCAGGGCTGGACCTCACCAACCATGAGATCATGACCTGAGCTGAAACCAAGAGCTGCATGCTCAACCGATTGCGACTGCGCCACCCACCCGCGCCCAACCAGTCTATGTTTATAACTTTTGGGGAGTGGGGTAAGGAGTTGGGTTAAATAGGTGATGGAGATTGAGGAGTGCTTTTGTCGTGATGAACACCTGGTGATTTATGGTGATTTATGGAAGTACTGAATCACTGTATTGTACACCTGAAACTGTATTGTACACCTGAAACGTATGTTAGCTAACTGGAATTAAAATAAAAACTTAGGGGCGCCTGGGTGGCTCAGTTGGTTAAGCGACTGCCTTCGGCTCAGGTCATGATCCTGGAGTCCCGGGATCGAGTCCCGCATCGGGCTCCCTGCTCGGCAGGGAGTCTGCTTCTCCCTCTGCCCCTCCCCCCCTCTCATGTGTTCTCTCTCATTCTCTCTCTCTCAAAATAAATAAATAAAATCTTTAAAAAAAAATTTTACAGACGATTTTTGTCTTACACAATAATGTATTTTTCTAAATTTTCTTTAAAAGGACTTTTTTTTAAGTTTTTATTTTATTTTTTTTAAAGATTTTATTTATTTATTTTGAGAGAGAGAGAATGAGAGAGAACACATGAGAGGGGGGGAGGGGCAGAGGGAGAAGCAGACTCCCTGCCGAGCAGGGAGCCCGATGCGGGACTCGATCCCGGGACTCCAGGATCATGACCTGAGCCGAAGGCAGTCGCTTAACCAACTGAGCCACCCAGGCGCCCCGTCTGTAAAATTTTTTAAAACGTTTTCATTCCATCTCATTTAAGCTGGGTAGACATTTACATTTTTGGCCTTTAGTTTTTAAACTATACATATTTTTTAATGTGGCATTAAGATTTATTGCTGGAAAATAGTAGTATATAACCTTTATAATGACCATTTTAAGCTCTAAAAACAGTTCAGCATTTTCAGATACACTAACATAAAAGTTATGACCTTGATGTTGCCTTATTTAGGTTTTACTTTCTCTTGCACTAGTTATTAATAATAGCCAGAAGTGCCAGTTAAAAGAATTTTTTTCTCTCATTGTGAGAAAGAAAATTGGACTCTTCCATTTTAAAGATATGGAATGGCACGTTCTATCCTGTTTTCCAACCACCATTTTTCTTTTTGGAGAAGAAAGGAGGGGATCCACTGAATATAAAGTACAAGTTTTAGGGCACCTGGGTGGCTCAGTTGGTTAAGCGACTGCCTTCGGCTCAGGTCGTGATCCTGGAGTCCCGGGATCGAGTCCCGCATCGGGCTCCCTGCTTGGCGGGGAGTCTGCTTCTCCCTCTGCCCCTCCTCCCTCTCATGCTCTCTGTCTCTCATTCTCTCTCTCAAATAAATAAATAAAATCTTTTAAAAAAATCTAAAAAAAAAAAAAGTACAAGTTTTATATTTCAGTGGTGCCTACTCTATAGCTACTATCATTTATTTTAACTAAATCTATCATTTTATACTGTGGCAGAAAATTTTTTGGCATAGGAAAAGCTACAGAATTAATGTTTTCCTTCTCATCTTCCTTTTCATTCTTACTCATACTGTTTTCCTTAACTGTTTTCTTCTTTTAAATATTCTTTCTCCATCCTTAAGTCATTTTTTTCAATTTTTAGAAATTGAGACATAATTCACATAATGTAAAGTTCGCCATTTATACAATTTAGTGGCTTTGGGTATATTCATAAGGCTGTGCAGCCATCACTACTAATTCCAGAACATTTCCATCACCCCCAAAACAATCCCTATATCTATTGGTAGTCAGTCCCGTCCCCACTTTCCCCCATCCTCTGGCAATCACTAATCTACTCTTTGTCTCTATGGATTTACCTATTCTGGGCATTTCACATAAACGACATCAAACAATATGGGGTCTTTTGTGTCTGGTTTTGTTCAATTAGAATAATGCTTCCAAGCCTCAAACATGTTGTAGCATGTAGCATTCCTTTTTATGGCTGAATGATATTCCATTATATGGACATTTGGGCATTTGGTGTTTTCTGCTTTTTGGCTGTTAGCAATAATGCTGCTTTAAACATTTGTGTACAAGTTTTTATGTGGACCTATGTTTTCATTTCTCTCTAATGTACGTAGGAATAGAATTGCTGGGTCATATGTAGTAATTCACTGCTTAACCTGTTGAAACCTAAGTTGTTCTTGTCCTACATTGTTAAATAGTATGTTTTTCCTCCGTTAGGTACCAGAATTATAACAGGGGTAGGATATCATCAGTTAGTACTTGGCTATACATTAAAAAACAAAACAAAACAGGGTGCCTGCAGTTGGGCGTTTGCCTTCAGCTCGGGTCGTGATCCCAGGGTGCTGGGATCGAGTCCCACAGCAGGTTCCTTGCTCTGGAGGGGAGCCTGTTTCTCCCTCTCCCTCTGCCTGCCGCTTCCCCTGCTTGTGTGCTCGCTTGCTCTCTTTCTGTCAAATAAATAAAAATCCTAAAAAAAAAAAACCAAACAAACAAAACCAAAAAAACAACTTTCACCTAAAACAGTGGTTTTCAACCTTGGTTACTCATTGGAGTCATCTGGGAAGGTTTAAAATCAACTGGCTCTCACCCCCAGAGTTTCTGATTTAATTAGTCCGGGGTGCAGCTTGGGCCTCCAGGTGATCATGTGTAGCCAAGACTGGGAACTACTGTTCTAACTCTGACTGGAGTTAGACTTGCTACTTGAAAAGGGGAAGGCAGGAACTTCATATATATACTTTTCTTGGCAAAGCTGCTATACATTTGAATGACTTGATAATGTGTCTTTCTTTTCTTCTCTTGTTAATGTATGTAATAGTCATTGAAAGCACATACTCTGGATCAGTCTACCTAGGTTTGAACCTGGCTCTACTATATGACCTTGCGAATGTTGCTTAACCTCACTGTTCCTTAGTTCCTACATCTGTAAAATGTGGAATTAAATAGTGTTTGTTACGGTCTGAATGTTTGTGTCTTCCTACCAAAATTCCTATGTTGAAATCCTAATTCCTGGTGTGATGGTATTACGTGGAACCTTTGGGAGGTGCTTAAGGTATGAAGGTGGAGTCCTCATGGAAGTGATTAGTGCCTTATAAAAGAGGCTCCAGAGAACTCCCTCGCCCCTTCCACCATATAAGGCATCAGTTTTGCACCAGAAAGAGGGCCCTGATGAGAAGGTGACCAATGCTGGCTCCTTGAGCTCAGACTTTTGCCTCCAGAAATGCGACAAATAAATTTCTGTTGTTAATAAGCTACCAAGTCTATGTTTTTTTGTTACAGCAGCTGGACAGACTAAGAGAGTGTTTTAAGGACTAAATGAGTGAGTGTGTGTGTGTGTGTGTGTGTATGTGTATGTTTTTCATTTCTTAGAATAGTGTCTTGCATGGGGGCGCCCGGGTGGCTCAGTTGCTTAAGCGTCCAACTCTTTTTTTTTTTTTTTTTAAAGATTTTGTTTATTCCTTTGACAGAGAGAGACAGCGAGAGAGGGAACACGAGCAGGGGGAGTGGGAGAGGGAGAAGCAGGCTTCCCGCTGAGCAGGGAGCCCGATGCGGGGCTTGATCCCAGGACCCTGGGATTAGGACCTGAGCCGAAGGCAGATGCTTAACAACTGAGCCACCCAGGCACCCCAAGCATCCGACTCTTGATTTTGATTTTTTATCTTGATTTGGCTCAGGTCATGATCTCAGGGTTGTGAGATCGAGCCCCGCTTTGGACTCTGCGCTGGGTGTGGAGCCTGCTTAAGATAGTCTCTCTCCATCTCCCTCTGCCACGCTGCACCCCCCCATGCACACACACACACACTCTCTCTCTCAAATAAATAAATCTTTAAAAAAATAGTGCCTTCTGTGTATAGTGCTTTGTAAGTATTAACTTGTAGTTGTTCCTGTGATTCTTCTCAATCCCTTACTCATTATTTAGACTTACAAAATGGTAACGACTATTAAAAAGTTACTTGCCATTTTAAAGAACTGTCATATATGTTGAATTCTTTCATAATAAAAAGTTGAGAAAGTAGCATGATGACACTTTCCTGTATTATTCACCAGCTTCAACAGTCATGGCCAATCTTGTTTCCTCTGTACTCCCACCCTGGCTCAGATCTCAGGACTGTGGGATCCTGACCTGAGCTGAAGGCAGACGCTTAACTGAGCCACCCAGGCGCCCCTAAGCTATCATATCACCTCTGAATTATTTTAAAGCACGACCTACAGGTTACCTTTTAAATGGCTTCTAATTTCAGTCATTTTCTTAGAATCCCTGAGGAGGTTGATTATTGGTAGGAAGGTTAGAGAAAGAGAATACACTGAAGGTGAAGGGCCATGACAGGAGATTGGTTGTATTCCAGGACTGAGTTGTAAATTCTCTATTCCAGCTAAGTTCTCTGCTTCTTTGTGGGGCCCTCTTTTATCCACCTCTTAGTATTTTGCCATGAAAGCATTAAGAACTTATTCAGAACTCATTAGAACCTATTTCTGCCATCTACTGTGAATGAAGTAAGGTCCCAGCCAAACTTTAGCAAGGGCCTTTGCTCTAACCATCTCTTAGCAGGATGTTTTGGACCAATTGTTCTGTATTATTTCCATACCTTTGTGGTTTGGAAAGGTGATCATCTGTTAATGCATGAAAATGTTCCTACAAATTTATATTTACTGTGACTATATGCCAACAGAAGATTTCTCTCAAGAGAGGCCAAGAATTCATAATTATGCTTATGAAATGGGGTCTAAAATTAATTCCTTGTCTTTATTTTCTCCAATCTTATAAATCAGCTTTCTTGGTTGTCATGAGCTATCATATATTTTTAAAGGTTTTATTTATTTATTTGAGAGGGATTGGGAGCGAGGGAGCAAGAGGGAGCACAAGCTGTGGGGGGGAATGGGGAATGGGCAGGGGGAGGGAGAGAAGCAGGCCCCCCCCACCCCCCCGCCAGCAGGGAGCCCTACTCAGGGTTCGGATCCCAGGACTGTGGGATCCTGACCTGAGCTGAAGGCAGATGCTTAACTGAGCTACCCAGGCGCCCCTAAGCTATCATATTTTATGATAAAAATAAATGTATGAATTTTAAAAGTAGTATAACTACATTGCAAACTATTTGGTAAATTGGGAGAAGAAGTAAAATCACTCTTAATTCTACCACCATAGCTATTGGTTATATTTTAATGATTCCCTTCTAGACTTTTTTCTACCCATATTTTTTATAGCAAGTATTTGACTATTTTTAAGTCTTACTTTGTTCACTTCATATACTGACCTTCACCATTTTGTGTGGTTTTGTGTTTGCTAAGCCTTAGCCAGGGGGAAAAAAAACACATTTTGGGGCAGTCTTTAATTTTTTAGACATGCAAAGCTATATATATATATTTGTCTAGATTAAAGTACCTATCAACCGGAAATGGTTTGATTTAAACCTGTTTAATATCTGTCTTGACATGGGCAGACTCATGGCTGGCATGAAAATAGGTCAGATGTGTAGCTCACACAGTATTATCAACTCTAATATTTAAATTTAGCCTTACAGATGGAACAATTAATATTTAGTATCATTTACATTAATGTCACATATACTTAACATTTTTGTTTTGCTTTTCTTTTGCCTATTTCTTTCTGCTTCCCTAATAATATTAAAATAATGGCTGACACTAGAATATTAGCCATGTATCAGGCACTAATAACAAGCACTTTGTATGGATCATCTTTTTTTAATCCTCACAAAAAGGGCCTGTTATCTCTATTTTACAAATGTAGAAACTGAGTCTTAGTGGATTTAGCTAACTCGCCTGAGGTCAGACAACCAATACATTTTGGGGTCAGAATTTGAATGCTGGAGTTCCTGCTAATGACCACTATGCTAGCCTGCTATGAACAGAAATTTGCACTTGCTGTCAGTACACTGATTACCATGAAAGTCCAACCAAAATATATCAAGGAGAGTCACAAATTTTTATCCTACAGTAATAAACTATATGGGTGTAATTTGTAGAGCATTTTAGGATTAGGATTAATTTTTTAAATTAGGATTAATTTTAAGAGAAGGAATAAGTCATGAAGCTAACTTAGTAGAATATTTTAATGCAAAATCTTTGCTTTCCAGTATAAAATGAATTATTTTATAAAATCACTCCTATGTTGGTCTAGGCAAGACACTGGAATTGGTGGTGATTTAAAGTGCTGTTTCTTTTATTCCTTACATATCTTCATTTTTATCAGTGAAAACATGGATCTCCTGTTGATTCAGTTCCAAGGCCTTTTTCTTTGTATTCCTTCTTCCCAGTAGTATTAGTTTCATTTTCTAAATTTAGATAATTTCAGATTCTACAAGATATTCTTTTTTTTTTTTTTGCTTAGTTGCCTAGGAAAGCAATTTCTTTTTGTATTTTTTGTTCATTTAAGTAATCTCTATACCCAACATAGGACTTGAACTCACAACCCCAAGATCAAGAGTCGCATGCTGTACGGGCTGAGCAAGCCAACTGCCCTTAAATAATTTCAGATTCTAAATTATTTTAAAACAGCTGGAAAAAAATAAAACAGCTGAAAACCATGATTACTCTTGTCTGTGTAGTTCTTCCTTTAATTATTTTTTTAAGATTTTATTTTTAAGTAATCTCTACACCCAGTGTGGGACTTGAACTCACAACCCTGAGATCTAGAGTCCATTGCTCTACTAAATGAGCCAGCCAGGTACCCCAGTTCTTCCTTTAATTTAACTGTCTTTGAATCTGTTGAAGAGTTTTTATGGTTTTATTATAGAAGGCATCTTAGGGGGAGACCTGGGTGGCTCAGTTCGTTAAGCATCTGCCTTTGGCTCAGGTCATGATCCCAGAGTCCTGGGATTGAGTCCCGCATTGGGCTCCTTGCTCAGTGGGGAGCCTGCTGCTCCCCCTGCTTGTGCTTTCTCTCTCTCTCTCTCTGACAAATAAATAAATCTTAAAAAAAAAAATCTTTAAAAAGAAAAAAGGCATCTCAGGGGCACGTCAGCTTGTCAGCTCAGTTGCTTAAGCGACTGACTTCTTTTTTTTAAAGATTTTATTTATTTGACAGAGACACAGCAAGAGACGGAACAAGGGAGAGGGAAAAGCAGGCTTCCCGCGGAGCACGGAGCCCAGTGCGGGGCTGGATCCCAGGACCCTGGGATCATGACCTGAGTTGAAGGCAGACGCTTAACAACTGAGCCACCCAGGTACCCCATAAGCATTTGACTCTTGATTTTGGCTCTGGTCATGATCTCAGGGTTGTGAGATTGAGCCCCACATTGGGCTCCACGCTCAGCGGGGAGTCTGCTTGAGATTCTCTCTCCCTCTCCCTCTGCCCCTCCTCCCCCAAATAAATAAATAAATCTTAAAAAAAAAAGGCATCTTAAATTTTGAAATGAGCTGTCAGGTAGGGTGCTTAGTCTATTTTCCAATATTCAGCAGTTCTTGTCATCTGATATTTGTTAAGGGAAGATGCATCCAACAGTTAAGACTAGTTACTAAACCATGAGCTATTTTTGGTTTCAGAATATCCAAACTTGATGATAAATCTGCTCTTTACTGACTCAGTCACCTTGGGCAAATTACTTACTGGACCCTTAATTCCCCCATCTATAAACTGGTATAATAAAGATAATGATGTATATAAGTACTTAATAGGGTATATGACACATAGTAGGTACTCATTGAATATTTCTTCTTCCCCACTCCCCCCAAAGTTTATAACAAGAAATTAAGGTAAACTTGGAGTCTTCTAGAAAGCCCAAATGAACCATAGTAAGGAAGATATGTTGTAAAAGCATTGGGAAAAATATTGCAGTTACCTCTCAAAAGGAGCATATACTGTTCTCACAATTAACATAGTATATTAGATTCTGGGAGCATTGAAAGAATGACACAGATATTTAATCTATTAGGTTATATCTAAGAACAGTAAGTTAATGGGATATTTGCGTCAAATGACATTTTGTTTTCCTTCCCCTGTCCCACCTCTAATTCTCTTTACTACAACATTCTGGATAGCCTTTCCCTGACTTTATAAGAAAAACTTCTGGAGAAAATAATAAATATGAGTAAAGCTAGCTAATTCTAGGTTGCACCCTGCCCGACACTTCTGAGCAGTTTTGTAAAGGCTAATAACAGCCTGGGGAGTATTGTTAGCTTTGTCCTTCCCCCTTACAGTTCTGCTTTGTCTCTCTTGCTCCCATTTACTGTAACCATGTGTTCAACACCCTCCAGAATCCAGAGTAGAGGTCTTAGGCAGCTGTGTTCTGATGTCAGCTTGTCAGGTATGTGAGAACTTTACAGTCTGTTTCTTGTCTTGTGCCATCTGCTCAAGAGAGAAAAAAGGAAGTACTAGGCAGCACTTTGAGTTCACCAGTGGGTGTGTCCCTTGAAATGAGCCCATGGCCATGCCAGGACTGATTCTTCATACACACCTCCCAGCTGTATCTGCCTTCTTTTCTTTTCTTTCTTTCTCTTTCTCTTTCTCTTTCTCCTTCCTTCCTTCCTTCTTTCCTTCCTTCCTTTCTTCCTTCTTATCATTAGAAGGTAGGACTCTTGGAATCTTCTTGTTTGACAGAGGTCAGTTTTATATTCAAGCCTCTCTTTGAATCTATGAGAAGTTTTTGCTCATTTTCACTAGGACGGGAAGATAGCAAATACTGACTTGTACCTAGCAGGAATTAGGTCCAGGAGTAGAATTATAAAATTATACAATTTGAGAGATCTGGGCATCCTTATGCCCAAAATGTCTTCTACCCACAGGATACCATATTGGAAAACCTGACACTTCCAGGCATTACTTGATTAGCATGTATTACTTTTCTCCCCACTTTCTGCTCTGTTGGGCATTGAGGAGGTATAGACAACTGGAGCATGCTGGGAAGGGCAGGCTTTTATAAGTATGTTGTTGGGGCTCTGAAAGTAATGGAGAAGCATAGTTACCTGGGGTATTACAGAAAGAAAAGGTATACAGAAATCTGGAGGTGAGAGGTTACAAAAACAATTTTTCATAATTGTAACTATGAAATACTAACAAGAGAAACTGTAGCATGAACAGATCTATGATAAATCTAATGGCTCAAATGATTAGCAAAGGAATAAATCATGTGGTTCTATTTATGCTTCTATCTAATGAATGATCAGTTCTTAATTCAAGAAAGACCTTTATATCTTGATTTTATAGCTTTGTGTATGAACCTTTTGCCAGAGCCAGAGTCCTACAATGGCAAGCAAGATATTAAATTAAATTTGCAACTTTTTGTAGTAATACTTTTTTATTAATAATAGTAATTAATAATTTTCTTCATGAGCATTAATAACTTTAATAAATGTTCAAAATCTTAATTAAACCTAAAACAGCCATGGCAGTAGAGTTAATAAACAGACCTCTAAATGCAATGCCTTTTTGTACTGAGAATCTAATATTGTTGCTTTTTGCTTTATCGATGATGATTCTACTAAAAGTGATGGTTAGCTATGGATGTGACTAAAAAGATTTGTGTGTGACCAGCAGGCCATTCCAGATTATATGTATGTAATGGCAATTTTTGCTTTGTGTTTCTAGTGGGTATTTGCAGGCTTTCTGCTGCTGGTACATGTAGCTTTGTTTCTAAGATCCACTTAAATATTTTGAGAATACCCTTATTTTTCTACTTATTTGTTCGTTCATTCAGCACACATTTGCTGGAGTACCAACTGTCAGATCCTATTAGGTGTTAGAGATAAAAAGATAGAACAAAATCTCTGCCTTCCAAGGGTTTAGTCTAGTATATTCCTGGTTAACTAGGTTCCCTACTGGTCAGTAAGTTTACTCCATGGCAGGGTTTCTCAACCTCAGCATTTTGACATTTGGGGTCAGATAATCCTTTGTTGTGAAGGGCTGTCCTGGGAAGAATTATAGTATATTTAGCAGCATCCCTGGCCCCTACCCACTAGATGCCAGGTGTTTCCTGAGGGTAAATTCAGAATGTAAACCAGACTTTAGCTGTGTCACTGACAAAGAACTTGATAAAATCAGTTTTTAAAAAATGTAATACAGGGGCGCACGGGTGGCTCAGTCGTTAAGCGTCTGCCTTCGGCTCAGGTCATGATCCCAGGATCCTGGGATCGAGCCCCACATCAGGCTCCCTGCTCCGTGGGAAGCCTGCTTCTCCCTCTCCCACTCCCCCTGCTTGTGTTCCTGCTCTCGCTATCTCTCTCTCTGTCAAATAAATAAAAAATAAAATAAAATAAAAAAATAAAAAAAAATAAAAAATGTAATACAAAAAAAAGTAATAAAAAGCTAGCAAATGTAATGAAAAGAAAGCAACCTAGAGTGTCACACAGTACTTATTACTTCATATGACTTTTCAAAGAGGAATACACAACGGTAGTCCTGAATAACACCTTCTAAATGTGTAGTGTTTTAGTTTGAATGTCCATGAATCTTCTCTGAGTTATGAGTTACTATGTGTAGGAGAATAATTATAGTTTCTTAGGGACTTCACTAAAACTTCACTAAAATACAAAATAATTGGAAAGGGAAAGTCCATTATGAAAAATTTCAGGGTTTTTTTCTGAGTTCTGTGTCAACATTATCCTTTTCTTGTTAAGAATGAAAATATTTCATTTTCTCCAATGAGTAGCCTGGACAACTGGCCCATGTCTGGAATGTCTCCTATGTTGTTCAGGCACACGACTTTGAATTTTGTTACTTTATTAATGGAATACAACCTGACTTAGACCTCTTCACCTCATTGCTTTTCTATATTCAAATAATGTATGAAAAACATTGTACAACCAAGAATTCATTTTAATAATCTCTTAAAGCTTGTCTTCTAGTTCGTGCTCCTCAGAGTAGAGAGACCACTTTCTCTCTGAAACAGCACTTCATTAGAAGTCCTGAAACCTGAGTTTCAGGTTCACCTCTGGTACTAACTAGCATTTAACCATCCATTTATCCTTTCTTGGCCTTAATTTCTTCACCTGTGATAGCTAGCTAGTTAGCTAACGATATAGATAGGCTTTTTTATCCTGTTTTCCAGATAAATATCCTGAATTCCATAAATCCACACTCTGTTCAAACAAACCCTTTTGTGCCCTTATTCTTACAGAATATCCACGTTTCACTTTCGGTGCTTATCAAAAGTTTTAATTCATCATGGATAATCTGTCATCAGAAGAAATTCAGCTGAGAGCCCACCAGGTTACTGATGAGGTAAACATTTTACTTCGAATAAGTAATTCTCTGAGTTTTCACAGTGGAAGGATTGAGAGGACCTTCTTAGACGTCCATTTTGGCCTCCTCCCTGTCCCTTTATGTCTAAGAATGCATTTGCCTCAGAGTGCCATTGCCGGCCCCTTAGTTTGTCAGCTCACCAAAAACTAAGTAAGCGAAAGCAGCTTGTATGATTTTTTTTAAGTCATTGTTTAATAAACACAGTTACAACAGATACTCTAGATTTGAGGAATTGGAAACATCTGTGTAACATACCTAGCTTTCTGCTTACATTAAACTTTTATAAATACCATTAACTTTACCCTCCAAATTTTCTCTTAAGGAGCAGCTGGTAGGAAGAAAATAACTAAATTACAGTGATCAACTTTCTTTTTTTGTTTTTGTTTTAAAGAGGGGAGGGATGGCTGGGCTGGCAATTAAAAATAGAGTAGCATCATGACTATGTGATCAGATTTTTTTTTTTTTTTTTGACTACATATTTTAGAATACTAAAAGCCTGTGTTTTTCCCTAGTCTCTGGAAAGTACAAGGAGAATCCTGGGTTTAGCTCTTGAGGTAAGACAGTGTTTAATCATTAAGTACAAAAATTGTATAAGAGGGATCTTGAATAGCACAAGCTGGAATTTGTGTTAAGAGTCAGAAGTATATGTTATCAGTGAGCTTTATTATTTGAAACCAGCAGTTGCTGAACTTGTCAAACCATGCAGTGATGGGCCTTTTTTGTTTTTCCCATTGACACTATTAGAATATGACAGGGAAGATCAAGTCACCATGAATTTGTGACTTAATTATATGGGGGTGTTTAATATGTTAAAGTTTGTTGCTTTGGGATATTAGTTTTCTCTGTAACTCTCATCCTCTGAGAACTTAGGTTTCTAAATGATTCTCTCTTGCTCTTAGGCCTTACAGGCTTTGTTTCTGTTGCTTTTGTATTGTTTTGTAGTGCTATCAGCTTTTTTCTCTTTTAGTCTCAGGATGCAGGAATCAAGACTATCACTATGCTGGATGAACAAGGGGGTGAGTTGCAGGCATTGGCAGAAACTCTTGATTTGACGTAACGACGACAGAAAGCCCTTCCAAATCAGCCATGTCTAAAATTAAGCCTTGGGAGTGCCTTCCCTATGTAAGATAAGAGTGATACGTTTACTTCTTTTTTCTGATTTGAATTATATCATGTTCATTGCCTATTTGAGGTGGGAGCAACAATGCCCAATTATATACCAAGTATTTGTCAGGCAGCAGGACTTACTGTGTGTATTTGTCATATGTACATTAGATACTATGATATTCTAGCATCATTTTCAGAAATGAAGCTTAAGTCCTTAAACAGGTTTACATTCAGGTGAGCTTGGAAACATTCCATTTGAGTTGCCCCTGAGCAATCCGGCCTAGATTTGATTAGACTTATGATAGCCTTCAAGTTTTGAACTTCCTCGGAGAGAGAAATGCTGGGGATACAGTCTGGTCAAAGTACACTTAATTTGGTTGCAAGGGTGATCTCTAAATAAGCCCTCACATGCTCCTATTATACAGATCTCTTTAGAACAGATCTTCCCACAATAAGAAGCCAGGTGCCTCAGGATCAGTTTGTGAAAGATTGTTTTCATGTTGGACACTATGTAGTACTTTCTGGCACTGATACAGTCACTGGGATGGATTACTGGTGGATTCAGAGTTAAAGTTTGCTGTTCCATAATAATAGTATCTTCTCACTGGCACTGTGAATATAACACGAAATGTCACTTCCACAACCTATTCTTAGAACAACTAAACCGCATAGAAGAAGGCATGGACCAGATAAATAAAGACATGAAAGAGGCAGAGAAGACTTTAACGGAACTCAACAAGTGCTGTGGCCTCTGCGTCTGCCCATGTAATAGGTGAGTTGAGAAATCAAGACCTTTTTAAAACTAAAGTGAGAACATTCCACCCTCCAGGAAGGTCAGAAGTGTAACTGGGCCTAAATAAGGAACTTTGTTAGAAAAATTTAAGCTGTTTTTCCTTTGGGCAGATCAAGTTTTTCATGTAAATGGGCATGTTCACCAAAAGCCATGGCTTCCATTTGGTCAGTCCTTGGATCAAGTCCCAATTTCATTTTTTAATTATACATGAAATATAATATAGGAAATATACATCTGGATAATACAGAGCAGGATGGAATGAGTGTCTTTTCCTTTCAAACAAAGAATATTAAAAAAATACATATTCTGTGGTAGGCACATGAAGAATGGCCGAGGGAGGAAAGGACTTGGATCCTATCTTCGAAAGACCTACCATGTGGTTGGATATATGAGGAAAAATGGCAAAAAAGTAGAATGTATAAATCTAATGCTAGATCATATGTCAACTGAGGATAAGGGAACAGAACTGATAAAGTTTGGTTTGGAAAAATATTACAGGAGAGAGAGCACTTGCGTTGAACTCAGTGATTAGAAGGATTTGGATGGATGTGGAAGAACTAGGGGGGCATTTCCTAATGTAAACAAATTATAGAGGAGCTTGACTTAACTGAACTGCATGATTCATATAGTTGAGAAGTGAAAAATAAGACATAAGTAGGCGGGCTAAGGGGTAGATGGATTGCAGTAGAGTACATAACTGTACTAGTTAGGAACCTTTTGTAATCTAGGCCTGTGAGGTGAGGCCTTATTATTGAGATTAGAGAAAAAAGTATAAGTCAAGGAAATTTATTTTATTTTATTTATTTATTTTTTTAAAAGATTTATTTATTTGACAGAGAGAGACACAGCGAGAGAGGGAACAGAAGCAGGGGGAGTGGGAGAGGGAGAAGCAGGCTCCCCACTGATCAGGGAGCCCGACGCGGGGCTCGATCCCAGGACCCTGAGATCATGACCTGAGCCGAAGGCAGATGCTTACCGACTGAGCCACCCAGGCGCCCCAAGGAAATTTATTTTAAAGCAACTGATTGTCAAACGCAAACAAGGGAAAATCAAAGAAGTCTCTGAAAATTTGAAGTTTGTATTAAACTAGGAGATGAAAAGTCTTCAAACTTTTTGTGTATAGTGTATAAAATTATGGTTGACAGAAGAGATTCATTCTTTTTGGTGACTTCATTATGAATATTTAAATTCCCTGCGTACTCTTAGGTAAACCAAAGTCCATGTTGTTGACAAATTTTTTTTTATATATTTTATTTATTTATTTGATAGAGACACAGCGAGAAAGGGAACACAAGTAGGGGGAGTGGGAGAGGGAGAAGCAGGCTTCCCGCCAAGCAGGGAGCCTGATGCAGGGCTCCATCCCAGGAGCCTGGGATCATGACCTGAGCTGAAGGCAGATGCTTAACGATGGAGCCATCCAGGCACCCCATGTTGACAAATATTTTATGTATTTCGACCATGAGAAGGTTTGGGCTGAGGCAGTTAACCATTATCTTCCCTTCTGTCTGTTATTAACAGAACAAAAACTTTGAACTTTCCCCTTAGTTGAAATGACAACATCTGGAAATTGAATGACCATCCTTACTGCTGAGAGCATTCATTTGAGAAGAGTTTCATAAACATTAGCATTTCATCTAGTTGTCTCAGCTGGTATGGTAAACCAAGAGTGGGATACAAGGGTTTACATATTCTCAGCATTTTTACTTCTCAAGGAGTTAGGAATGGAGGAACTTTTGTTATATTGTCATACTTTTAGATAGGTGTTTTCATGTGACAGCATTCTCTGTGCCATCTCTCTACAAGAGAAAATAGAGTTAAGTTGCTTATTAGTCAACTTTGGTGTTTATTTGGAGCATAACAAGTTAAAATTTGACAGTATTCTTCCTAGTGTTGTCCATTGGCTTTCTATTCTAGGACAAATCTGTTGGCCTGTTTAGACCTGGTTGACTCTCTAAAAGTGCATATTTAAATAATGACTTTAAATTTAAATATGACTTGGGGCGCCTGGGTGGCTCAGTCTTTAAGTGTCTGCCTTTAGCTCAGGTCATGATCCCAGGGTCCTGAGATCGAGCCCCGCATCAGGCACCCTGCTCGGCAGGAAGCCTGCTTCTCCCTCTTCCACTACCACTTCCCCTGCTTGTGTTCCCTCTCTCGCTGTCTCTCTCTCTGTCAAATAAATAAATAAAAATCTTTAAAAAAAATAAAAATAAAATAAATTTAAATATGACTTGTCCATCAGGGAAAAGCAGTGAATCCTAAGATGGTCTAATATCTTAGAAAGTGGGAAATGGAACTACAGAAGTATTAATTATTAGTTAAGTATTACTATTTCATTTTGTATATCCCAGCCAAGCATAGGCAGGATTTTCTGGGACACTGGTGAGAGAGAAGGTAGAGTATGGTCCTGAGGCAGCTTGCAGCCTCTCACCTTAGAAGAACCCTTTCTCAGTTGGCCCAGAGAAGGTACTTCTTAGCAGATGGAATCAGGGGGTTCCTATAAGAGAACAGTTGTTCCCTGGAGAGAAGAGTGATATTGCAGTTTAAAGATGTTGTATATTAATTGCCTTCCTTGGCGTCTATCTCTTCTTTATAACATAGACTTTTTGGCCTCTATGGTATCCTTGTCCTCAGCTCTGTCTACTGTTATTCCTGCTATTGTCTTGACCTTTCTAATTTTATCTGCTAATCTGGGTTTTAGTTAGGCTTATTGTATAAATAGCCATAACATGAGCTTCTCAAATGCAGATGCAGGATCATATAAGGCTAGTATTAATTCTGGTAGTAATAAAAACCCAGGTCCACAATCTCTTATTCTGCCACTAGAAATCTGAAAAACTCTGAAAACCAAGGATTTAGGTTTGGGTTTTTTTTTTTCCCCATGATGAGCCACAACTCATTAATTAGGCCATAAAATGTAACATGAACTGAAGCTATTTATAATCTTTATCCCACTTAGTGTAAATGTTAATTTGTTTCACTACAGAAATAATCATGTATTTATTGATTATATGGTACTGATCAAAATGTCTCACATCCAAGGGTTTGGATGAAATTTGTGGGCCTATATGTTAATTTAGGCTCTTATTATTCTGAGCACTTTAAATTTATTCCTAACAGTAACCTTAATATGAGTTAGACTCTTTTCTTATCACCATTTTACATATGGGGAAACAGAGGCACAAAGAAATGGAAGAGCTGAGATTCAAAACCAGGCAGAGTCTCAGTTTTTAACTATATAGCTACACTGCTTGACTTTGGCAGGAAAAGAATGAACCTTTTGTTGTTGCTGTTGTTAGATGTATTGCTATATAGAAAATGTCTTGAGTAGATTTGTTCTTTGAGATTTTTTTTGTTCGGTAGTATTCATTGAAGCCAGGTCAGCAAATGAAACAGACATGAAAATAGCTTTACTTAATAGAACCCTGTATTAGAAGAGAATTTTAACTTAAGCTAATTCTTTTTAAAGAACTACCAGAATTTATTTATTTATTTATTTATTAAAGATTTTATTTATTTATTTATTTGACAGAGAGAGACACAGCGAGAGAGGGAACAGAAGCAGGGGGAGTGGGAGAGGGAGAAGCAGGCTCCCCGCAGAGCAGGGAGCCCGATGCGGGACTCGATCCCAGGACCCTGGGATCATGACCTGAGCTGAAGGCAGTCGCTTAACCAACTGAGCCACCCAGGCGCCCCAAGAACTACCAGAATTTAAACAGACTACCAGGATTAAACTTTAAAATTGTGAATAGGTGTCATTATCTTTGACGGTAACTTTGTTAAGTTGTCATTCTTTTTTTTTTTTTAAAGATTTTATTTATTTATTTGAGAAAGAGAGAATGAGAGAGAGCACGAGAGGGGGGAGGGTCAGAGGGAGAAGCAGACTCCCTGCCGAGCAGGGAGCCCGATGCGGGACTCGATCCAGGGACTCCAGGATCATGACCTGAGCCGAAGGCAGTCGCTTAGCCAACTGAGCCAGCCAGGCGCCCTAAGTTGTCATTCTAATTGTTAAACTAATTAACAAGAGTTTAAAAGGAAGCAGACTTAAAATGGGAAGTCTCAGAATAGTAAACTCTCTGGTGTCCCAGTTTAACTATTCTCAGACAAGGTATTCCTCTCTCTGAACTTGCCTCTCTTCAGTGTGTACTTAAAATGTCAAATACATAGTTTGAAGACAAATTGGTATTTCTGGACCACTTACTAGAGAAGTTCAAAATTGGTACTACAGATTTTCTACTACTCAAGTCTTATGTTATGTTGAGATGTAAAAATTCAGCTCTGATTGTTAAAATAAATGTTGAATTATATTTTAGTCAACATTTGAGTTCCCCCTCCGCCCTCCTCACTGGAGATACAAAGATTAGTAAGGCGTAGCTCCGGCACTGTTTCATTTGTCATTACTCTTTATTTTTTTTGTGCCTGACATGGTACCTGAGACATAGTAGGTGTTCAGTAAATACTTGTTGATTGAATATCCTTAAGAAACTTGTTGGCTGATGGGAGAGTTAGACATGTAAAAAGATTTTTTTTTTTTTTTAAGTTAAATGCAAACGAGACATATAACAGAAATATCTAGGAGAAATCTGTAATCACCAAGAAAGAATGAAGAAGTTTTAGAACCTCTCCATTAGGGGCTCTGGGTGGCTCAGTCGTTAAGCGTCTGCCTTCAGCTCAGGTCATGATCCCAGGGTCCTGGGATCAAGCCTCGCCTCGGGCTCCCTGCTCAGCAGGAAGCCTGCTTCTCCCTCTCCCGCTCCCACTCCCCCTCCTTGTGTTCCCTCACTTTGTCTCTCTCTGTCAAATAAATAAATAAAATATTAAAAACAAAAAAGAACCTCTCCATTAGTTTTTACCTTCTCTTCATACTAATTTTTATAATTTTGGGAAAGAATATCATCACCCAGACATTCTTAAGAAAAATGAAGTGTGCTCTGGTTTAAAGCATTTTCCTGTTTTTCTTTTCATCTAGATTCTCAGATGTTCGTTGTTTCTATGAAACCAGGCAGGAATTTAAATGCATTATGTTTTTAGAATTCTAAACTTGCTTCTGTTCTGTTTCACTGGCATTCACTCTTTTCTGCATGTCATTCTCTCACTTAATAAATCTCTTCCTTTCTAATCTGCTTACTAAAAATGAAGATTAACATCAGGACCCGAGCTCAGTAACTGGTCAAAGGGAACTTTAAGATGCAGTCTTATGGCGCAGTTTGGGCTGTTAATCTGCTATCTAAAGGTGATGCTTCAAATGGTTTTTCTGTGCATGTGCATGGATTTTGTGAATGGTGGAGACTGTCCTTAAAATGGTGCTGTGGTGTGTAATGTAAAGTGAGTTTGTTCTGGGTGCTGTATGCCAAAAAGATGGACTTGACGAAATGTTCTTAATTTATAATGCCAGCCTTTGACTAATGGTTCTGATAACTAAGTTTTTGCTAAATAACGTTTAAGATAAAAATAAAAACATCCCTGAAGTTTCTAAAGACGTTTTAATTAAGTTGATCTTTGTAGAGAATTGCTTCATCCTAGTTCTGATCAAAGGTAAGGGAATTTAGGCTAAATCCACCTCTCTCCATAGGACTTCGATTTCAGCATCCTATCTTCTGTTACTCCCTGTGCCTTTCCGGTTCCAGAATCAAGATTTTTCTATTAAAGAGTTGCTTCTAGTGCTCGCTTCGGCAGCACATATACTAAAAAAAAAAGAGTTGCTTCTAATGATTTGGATTATCCATAATTTAGGCCACTACCAAATTGGAATTAATTGCCAATCTAGTCATCTTGAATACCATTTGGAACAAGGTTGGATATAAACTTAGAATGTTACCTTATCTGGTATTTTCTTCCTTTAAATAAGGATTTTCCCTCTTAACTTGCTCTATAATTCCTACTATGTCACGTGTTAGCTTGCTTTGGTTTCATGTTGAATTAATACGGAGCTAACTAATCTTAACTTTTTATGAAAGTTAAGCCTATAGTCTGCCTACTGTTTAGTATAATGTTTGACTGCTTAATTTTGGATCTTTAAAGGAACTGTGAAGACCATGGTTAAATGTTAGAAAATTAAGCATTTGATTTTTACCCTTTGTTTCTTGACCTCCTTTTTCTTCCCTCCTGTAGCCTGATCACCCAACACACACACACACACACACACACACACACGCTCATTACATTTGGTATTTATCTGGTCCCTTTTCCTGATATGAAAGAATTATAGCTAATATTGGGCTTTCTTTTTGCTCTTTTTATTCAGTTAATATTAATGTTGACAACCAGAACTAAATAGTTAAAATTACTGTGATCATATCTTCTTTAACTTTTTAAAATTTATTTATTTATTTTTTACGTAAGCTGGGCATGGAGCTTGAACTGAAGACCCTGAGATCCAGACCTGAGCTGAGATCAAGAGTCAGATGCTTAACTGACTGAGCCACCCAGGCATCCTGTGATCATATCTTGATACTTGTTTTCTGCTTTTACAGCAGCTTCTTGAATTGATTAAGGGATATTTCAAATTCTTATTTCAAACTTGCCATTTTCTTTTGTTTCTTCAATTTTTTTTTTTTTTTAAGATTTTATTTATTTGAGAGAGCATGAACAGCGGGAGGGGCAGAAGGAGAAGCAGACTACCTGCTGAGCAGGGAACCCGATGTGGGGCTCGATCTCAGGACGCTGGGATCATGACCTAAGCCAAAGGCAGATGCTTAACGGACTGAGCCACCCAGAAGCCCTCAAACTTGCCATTTTTGAATGAGATATTTATATAGAAAAAAGTGGTAATGGTTATTAGACCCCTCAAAACTGACAGGGTAAATCTAACTTTCCATATGGCGTTCTTAATAGCAATTCTGTCACAAATTTGCTTAAGCATTTTATCATAAAGTCTAATTTCTTCTCAGAAGGGCTGTAAATTTTATTAAGCAAGAGTTCAGTCGCAGATCAGAACCATTTCTTTTCTTAATGTAGGCCAAAACAACTTGGGCCTAGTTGTCTTTTTATGTAGCCATATTCCAACTATATTCAGCTCCTGTAGATCTCAAAGCTAGGGAGTATTAATGGGCCAGAATAGTAAACATGCCATTTGGTAATCTGTGCACTTAAAGGCATGAACTGTTAAGTAAGGATCAGGTTGAGATCAAAGCCAAATAATAAAAATATTTGACAAATGCTTTTCAAAGCCATTTATATCTATTATCTATTTCACAGTCCTGTGAACTATTAATATTAGTACAGTATCGTTGTTTTATCTTAGTTTTACATATAAGGATGTATATGGATGTATAAGGATCCTTCAATCTGAGTCGAAGGCAGATATTTAACCAACCGAGCCACCCAGGTGTCCCCGAAGGGTCTTAAATGCTTTAAAGGTAGTATTTCCCAAACCTGACTGAGCCAAATAATGGAAGTTTGCTTAAGGTTCTACAGCAATAGAATGACAGGTCTAGGATTGGGATTCAGGTCAATATATTACAATTTTGTAGCCTTTTAAAAAAAGAAAAATTCTTGGAGTGTACTTTTGCTTTGTCCAGATTAATTCTCAGTGTCCCAATATACAGAAATACTAAGGTAGACTACTGGAGTAACTGAAATACTCTTTCTACAAGAGATTGGCAGTCCCTTAGACTGTGTTTCTTTTCCCTGGCTGGGAAGCTATATGAGCTTTTGAATTTAAATAAAACAATAATAACAATAAAAGATTCCCAGGCTCTACCCCATACATACTAAAACAAAATTTTTAGCATGTAACTTATGCATCTCTGTGTTCAAAGGCTTCCAGGTTGCCTTGTGTTCAGTCAGGTTTGGGAAATATTGCCTTTAAAGCATTCAAGACCCTTTGGGGATGCCTGGGTGGCTCAGTCGGTTAAGCATCTGCTTTCGGCTCAGGTCATGATCTCATGGTCCTGGGATTGAGTCCTGCATTGGGCTCCTTGCTCAGCAGGGAACCTGCTTCTCCCTCTGCCTGCCACGCTCCCTTGCTTCTGCGATCTCTCTCTTTCTCTGACAAATAAATAAAATCTTAAAAAAAAAAATAAAGCATTTAAGACCCTTTGAAGGAAGACAAACAAGATTAAAACCATTATCATCATCATTATTATTAGATGGGCAGCTACTTGACAATTCCTTAAAAACAGGTAACTTTCAAGGGTATTCCACCTTGTGGGACAAACTCCATCCAGGGTGATGGCAAGTGGCAGGGTAAACTGGAAGGCATTACCTAGAGTGCATGTGCTGAAAGAGACATGGAGGAGTCATGTGGATGAAGATACAAAATGAGCACCATTTAAAAATCACCTCTTCAGGGGCTCCTGGGTGGCTCAGTCGTTAAGCGTCTGCCTTCGGCTCAGGTCATGATCTCAGGGTCCTGGGATTGAGCCCCGCATCGGGCTCCCTGCTCAGCAGGAAGCCTTCTTCTCCCTCTCCCCATGCTTGTGCTTCCTCTCTCACTGTGTCTCTCTCTGTCAAATAAATAAATAAAATCTTTAAAAAAAAAATCACCTCTTCATAAACGTGGAGAATATGTCATAACTGCATGAGAAAAGTGCAGTTTTTTTTCCCCAACTCATTTGAAAGTAAACATGACAACCCAATGCAAAGCTGTAGAAGGAAAAATTCAGTGTCAGCTTTTTATTCCTTTTCCCCTTAATATTAGAAGAACATCTTCTAGGATCCAGTTCTCTTAAAGGGAGAAGGATTTGATAACCATTCTGATTCTTTGTTTATAACACAGACCATGATTTAATTGGAACTCATTCATAATATCATGTTAAAACAATTCATTTGCATCCTAAGCCCCTTGTATCTAATTATGGAAGGAAGAATTCTCAAAAACTTAAAGGAATTTCAAATCTTTTAAGGTTGAGAAGGATGTTGGAGCATGTATATATTCCTTGATAGACCAGGAGCTGGCAGGTCCTGTCCCAGTCTACTCTTTATGTACTATGACTCTCAGAAACATAATATCATTCATATAGTGACTTTTGAATTCCAGCCCTCACTCTTTCACTTGTTCTACAATCTGACATCCCAATAAAAGCTGCACTTGTCTTATATTACTTGTATTACTACATCTGGTTATTCACTTTCTGATAAACTTACGTGCTGTTTACTAGGTATTCCTCTGCTTTAGAATTTTGTCTGAGAACTTACCTTGTTAAAAAAATAATACATGTAAATGGGTTTCACCAAACTAACAGATAATTATATATAAATATTCGTTTAGAAAAGGTATATCCCACCTTGTTCCAGGACAGATTTAACATGGCTTGTTAATAAATTGATTAATTAATTAAACATAGCACAAGTAGGAAACTGTGAGAACTTAAAGTGGAACCAAGAAAGGCACTTTGATTAGCTTTTCAGTGTTCATAGATATATTTACCTTTTCAGTACCTCTTATAAAAAAGGTAGTAGCACCCTTTCTGTAGCATTAATGATTAAGGTTTAAGAGCCGATTCTAGGTTTGCCAAAAAGGAATCCTTATATCTATTAAGGAAAGAACTACCATTTTCATAAAAATCTCCTCTGTTTTTGCAGTTTTGAGACTTCCTTGTTAACATTATGTGGAATAAATCAGAGACCAATATTATAGCTATATACTCCTTTTTGTTTATAGAAAAGTAAAAATTAAAATTGTGTGAGTGAAAATTGTACCTAGCCAAATAATCAGTAAAAAAGTTTTGTGTTATTTTTTTGTAACAGTCATTTAAAAGTCACTTTACAAGGCTTTTTTCCTTGCCATTATTACCAGTTTGAGTAGTAAATCCCTAGATAAAATTCTGACTTTGACTATATCAGTTACATCTAAAGTATGTACTTTTATTTTTAAGAGGCCTGGATTTAGGATCATCTTTTTTTAAAGGAGGAAAAGTAAAATCTTAAATGAAAAAGCCCTAAATCAAAGGCTTTGTAACTGGTACCAATGTGGTCAAGATGGTTATCATTGACTGTTCAATTTGGAAATAATTCATGCCTTTCTTTCATGATTTTTTTTTTAATTTAATGCAAAATTCTAACTTTAAAAAGCTGAATCAGCTGGATCTACTCTGGTTCAAATAAGTGGGCACCTGGGGTCTGAGTATTGCCCACTCAGCCTTCTTTCTCTTCCATCCCTCATCAACTTGTGAGATCCCTCCACGGAACGCCAGAACACCTTTCCTAAGGAATTTTTTGGTCCTGGTATCCCCTATTTTCTTTTCTGAAGCCTGTCAAAGGCTAGGGGAACCTGAAAAGTCAAATAATTTGCTACTTGCTAACTGCTTAGTGAACATTTTGTGGAAATAGTTGAACCTTTAAAAAAGTGTTTAATGTCAGTGGGCTTACACAATTCATCTGTTTCATATACCGTATTGTAGCGGAGCATAGTAGAGCTAATGTGGATCTAGCTGTAGGTAGCTTTTGTGCTAAGGGCGCTAGAGTCGTCCTGAAGGTAAAAAGCACTAATAATTACACTTCTTCCCCTCCTGCTTTTCCGTATCTCTCTACACTCCTGACTTATACAGGACAAAGAACTTTGAGTCTGGTAAGGCCTACAAGGCAACATGGGGAGATGGTGGAGACAACTCTCCTAGCAGTGTCGTATCTAAGCAGCCAGGCCGAGTGACCAATGGTCAGCCTCAACCACCAGCCACTGGAGCAGCTAGCGGTGGCTACATTAAACGGTATGCCGGCTCCTCCTGATGCTCTTTATCCCTTTCCTAAATGAATGGCTCACTCAGGAGGATGGGGGGTGTTGTACATGAGCCCTAATTCATCAGTTAGAAACAGTGTTTATTCCATTTGAAAAATGCATTTTATAATCTGCCTTCTGACAAAATGTTGACTGTGGTACTTGACTTTCATTGATGGATTAACTTTTCTTTATGTTTTTCAGTACTTTCAAAATTACCCAAGTAAGCATATTTTACTTCTATAAATAGGAGAATGTGTTTTAAAATGTATCATGCAGGAGCACCTGGGTGGCTCAGTCAGTTAGGCGTCAGACTCTTGATCTCAGCTTAGGTTTTGATCTCAGGGTTGTGAGTTCAAGCCCCATGTTGGGCTCCATGCTGGGTGTGGAGCCCTACTTAAAAAAAAAAAAAAAAAAATGTTCATCTGCAGATAGCGGTTGGCCAGATCCCTATAAAGATAATGGTAAAGGGGGCGCCTGGGTGGCTCAGTCGTTAAGCGTCTGCCTTCGGCTCAGGTCATGATCCCAGGGTCCTGGGATCGAGTCCCACATCGGGCTCCCTGCTTGGCAGGAAGCCTGCTTCTCGCTCTCCCACTCCCCCTGCTTGTGTTCCTGCTCTCGCTATGTCTCTCTCTGTCAAATAAATAAATAAAATCTTTAAAAATAAATAAATAAATAAATAATAATAATGGTAAAGGGTCAGATAGTAAATATTCCAGACTTTGCAGGCTGGTGTCCATTGCAGCTACTCAACTCTGTTGTTGTAGGGTGAAAGCAGCCATAAACAATATGTAAGCAAATAATAAGTGTGGCTGTATTTGAATAAAACCTTATTTACAGAATCAGGTGGTGGTGTCGCACACTGAAATAAAGTTCTCAGACACCAATCTGAGTGGCCATGCGGAGCTGCCTCTGCAAGGGAGAGCAGCAGCTGCTGAATCCTGCACATAGCTTTTATTTTGTTTTTTTATCAGAAAAGCAAGGACAGATGCTTCCGAGCATGGGAAAGGAGTACAAAGGGATGGCAAATATCTTGAAGCAGGCTTGCATTTTCCCCTACACGTAGGCACGCAGGGAGTCAGTCATGGGATAAGGGAGGAGTGGGATGTTTGGGCTGGCAATTGCCAGGTACAGAAAGGGGGGACAGAGGGTTACATTCTTTCATAGCTCCTAACTTAAACGCCCTGCTCCTGGGGATCATGGGGTCCTGCTCCTACCGGGCCCCTGTGTTCAAAAGCCCGAGAACAGGAATGCTGCTGATGTTTCAGCTGCTTCCACACTCACTCCTTAGGGTTTATAATATATTTTCTAAGAATAACTCCATAAGGTGGCAGGCCAGCTTTGACCTTTGGGCCAGAGTTTTGCAACCTGTTTTACAGCAGTGGTTCTTTAGACTTAGTGTGCATGAGTCACCTGGGGGTTTATTAAAACATAGAATCCTAGGATCCACTTCCAGTTTGATTCAGTAGATCTGTAGTAGAGTGTGAGAATTTGCATGTTTTCATGTCTCATAAGTTCCCAGGTGACGCTGTGATCACTCGTTGAGAACCATTGTTCTAGAGTTGTTTCTTCTCCTACATGGCTTTAAGACATTGCGTTCTCTTGGTCAGTCTTTCAATTTTTACTACAGAATGTTTTCTGAGAATGGTAACCTACCTTCCCATGGGTCTAACGCTTGCTGAGGTCATTTTGGTTACTTATTTTTATGAAAACTAAATCCAGATTTAGTCCATTTTTATAATTCACCAAAAAGTACTGAATTAACTGTCTTTTTGTGATAGTATAACTAACGATGCCAGAGAGGATGAGATGGAAGAGAACCTGACTCAAGTGGGCAGTATCCTAGGAAACCTAAAGAACATGGCCCTAGACATGGGCAATGAGATCGAGGCTCAAAATCGACGAATAGACCGGATCACAGAAAAGGTAAATGCTCCTTCATGCCATAGGAATTTGAGACACTTTAGTAATGGACATCTGTGCTTGATACTTGGGGTGGGGGGGGCAATAGAGAAGATCCTGTCCTCACAGGTCTTACAGTTTTGATGAGATGGGATTTCTAACACATTGAAAAATTATAGCCAGGTCCTCCTATCTCTTGTTCATGGCAGTTGGTTCATTTTGAAACCAAGACCTTAGAATGAAGTGGTTTTATTTAAAATTTCACACACGAAGCTTAGAGTCTACTCTAACCTTTGGGAGGGCTATATTTTTTTTCCCTTGAGTGAATGAGTTAGCTTTTGGAGTTTTATTTTGTTACTAACAAATTAGTAAGTTCCTAAATCCTCATCTCATGAGTCATTAAGTGAAAATCAGTTCTGCAGAATAGTTCTTGTGGAGTGGACACACAAAACAGGGTTCTATGGGTAAAGATAAGATGGAATTGCTATTTTTTTTTCTTCACATGATATAAAAGATACTGAAAATGAAATTGTATTCAGTGTTTGGATGTGCCATGGCTAAAAGCCATTCTTGTTATTGTTATTTCATTAAAAATCTCAGGGTCCCTTAAAGGATGGGATGAGTTTTTAAGCTTAGTTCTATTGAGTCACTTAATGGTGGATTTCATGGAGGCAAACAGTGGTTCATAAGATGCTTTCAAAGCTGTCCTGTGGTCAGATGTTGATGTGGATGATAATACATCTGTTACAAAAATCTTGGGGAAGGTTCTTTCAGTCTCTCTGGGTTAGACCTAGAGTAGTCTCAGATAAGATTCTATGATTCAGTTCAGGGGACTCCCACAATGTCCTCCTCTATAGCAGAAAGCATTCTTAATTTCATTGCATCGAAAATGGCATTGATTATAAGATGCATCCCAGTTAAACTATGAGAAAATGTTACAGAATTCATGAAATACTGGCAAGTTCTTCTGCTAAACCTTCTGTTAAACCTTTATATTCCCGGTTTTCCCAAATGAATTTCATGTTCTCTCTCTTCTTGCCCGGAATGAGTTTTGTAATGTGACTGTATGTTTCCTGAATTTTCTCAGTGTGTCATTTACTCCAGGTGTATGAAATTCAACTTTTATTAGAGCAAGTTACCTTGTAACATAATGCTGGTACCTTTTTCTTTTTTTCAGGCTGACACCAACAAAGATCGTATTGATGTTGCCAATGCCAGAGCAAAGAAACTCATTGACAGCTAAAGCTGCTGCTGTACTTCTTTATCGTGTATTCACTTCTCTAGCTCCTCCTTCAAAGTCATTATCTTTTCAGAGTTTGACGTTTTGGTTCCACGCTCTTCTAAATCAGGAGATAATGTGCAAGAAGGCCAGGAGTACAGACCCCCTATTCTTTTACGTTCTCTTTCCCTTGAGGGTACACTACTGCTCAGCCTTCCTTCTAGTACCTTTTTTTTTTCTCGGTCCATAGTCTTAGACTGGTTTTTGTACATCATATATAGTGTTATTTTTCATCCTCCTCATTTACTTTAGCAGGTTCTTTTGCTTTCAAGATTTGGAAGCATTGCCAAAGACAGCCATGAAGAAGGAAGTTGGAGGCAGGGGGAGCACAAGGAGGAGAGGCGAGAGAGAAGAGGTTGTTACCGCAGTAAAACCTGCAGGCCACAAAGCAAAAGTTGCATGGCCAGAGTAAAGATCTAGTTGGGTTTAATTTTTCATTTAAGTTGCAGTTATTGCCAATTTAGGCTAATACTTGGTTTGGGAGCTTTTATACACAATATTTTTGTTAATCATCACAACTTGGCAACCTCGGCTCCAAAAAAATAGAATGACTTTTCTCAAAGTGGGCTTAGTTTCTGAACATTTGGTGATTTGTGTATGTACATAGACAGTGATCCCATTTCATTCTGCACCATACAGGAACACTTTGTATAAATGAATGACTTTTTATTTTCACATTATTAGTAGTATTATGGTCCCATTACATGCCTATTAACCTCTTAAATTTGTCATTAGTCTTTGAAGAAAAAAATATGTAAATATGTATGTGTAACATGAGCATTTCTCTCTAAAGCAGGGCTTAAAATTTTTTGGAAAAGTTTGACAAAGTATATTACGTGAATTCAGATTTACCTCAATGTCAAGAATTATGTTTAGATGGGGAAAAAGAAACTTATTTTGATCTCAGGTAGAAAAATAGATTGCTTTGAGTTTTTTGTAGCTTTAGACCTTAAAAAAGCTAGAATTTATTCTGTTTAACTAAAAGTGATTTGGAAAATTATGCCTTTGGTTTAATTATTGATGATTGCACTATCATTCAATTAGCCTTGTAGATTGAATTATGTCCAGAATCACATTTATTTAGATCCTGAACAGTGTTATAAGAATCTGATTGGTATTTGTCACCTTTATTTAAGAACTAGTGTCTGGGGCACCTGGGTGGCTCAGTTGGTTAAGCGACTGCCTTCGGCTCAGGTCATGATCCTGGAGTCCCTGGATCGAGTCCCGCCATCGGGCTCCCTGCTCAGCAGGGAGTCTGCTTCTCCCTCTGACCCTCCCGACCCTCCCCCCTCTCATGCTCTCTCTCTGTCTCTCTCTCTCAAATAAATAAATAAAATCTTTAAAAAAAAAAAAAACTAGTGTCTGCACACTTCAAAGCTATTAATGTGGATTGGTTTGACCGATAACCACTGCTTGCTCTTTACAATTAAATTTTATAACTAACTGGTGGAATTGTTCTTTCAAATAGGTAATGTGTTTCTGTGACTATTTGGCAAGGGTTGGGGGCAATAATTTCATCAGCTCTTAAATTGAATAAAGCAAAGGTCCATAAATCAAGAAGCACTCTGATGGAAAGCTGCCTTCAGCACCTTTCCCAATTTTTATCGGAAGTACTGACAGGACTTTTCTTCCTACGATTTGTCATGAGGTTCATTGTAATTATTATTAGTCTCTTACTCATTTGAGCTTTAATACACTAATGACTGAAAGGATGTTTATGCACTAGAACTACAACCCACTTACTGAAGATACTGTTAACATGAGGACTTTCACAGGCCTTAGTGGAAAATATTTAGAGTGAGACTCAATCAGGCCCTCTGGAATAGAAATGCTGCATGCCAGAAGGAGTAGTTTGGTAGGTGGTGGTAAATGTGTAAAGAGAGAAAGTACAAAACATTGGGGATTGTGCTATACCTAAATGCCCTTGCTTAGAACATTAAAAAAATTTTTTATCTTATGGCTAAAGGTAATAGTTCTGAGGATACCAAAATGCTGCCCCCACATTATAATTGGTTAGAAGTATAAGCTAAGGCACTCAACTATCTGCATTTACTCTTCCACTTGCTAACTGAGACTGTAAGCCCATTTCTGTGCCTCAGTTTTCTTGTCTGTAAATGGGGATTAATAATTCCTCCTCCATAGAGTTGTCACGAAAAGTCAGTGTGGTGATGCCATGTAAAGAACTGAGCGCAGCACCCAATAAATATAAGAGCTTAATAAATTATAGTTGCTATTCTTTCTTGGGTGGAGCTTTTTGGGTCAAGAATCCATTTGTGAATCTGATGAAAGACAACATAGCCTATCTCCCCAGAGAAATAGATACTAACACAAACATGAATCACGCATAAGAATCACGCATCAGTGGATCTTGAAAGCAAATCCATGGATCCCAGGTTACAAACTCTGCCAAAGCTTCTCCTACTAAGAAAGAAGAGGGATGAGGCCATAGAAGTTAGGTCCATAATGCACTAGAAATACAAGCTGTTGACTTAAAGCCTTTTCTGATTTTTCTGGTTAACATTGTCTGGAAACTTGTTTCCATTACTTTTGAAAGGTAGTAACTGAAAGTGATTAACACAAGCTCTAGAGTCTGACCACCTGGTTTCAAATTTTGCTTTAGTCATTTACTTGTATGATCTTGAGCATAACACTAACCTATAACTAAGGAGTTCAAAATAATCACCCTGAATTTAATTTTTTAACGGTAAGCTCCTTCTTCAAGTTTCCAGTCTTAGAGCGACAAATGGTATTTATCCCCAATAGTTATGCCTGTTTCTTTCTTCCTTCACAATTCCTTCATCCTTGTGGGGTTTTTAAAATATTATTTATTTATTTATTTGTCAGAGAGAATGAGAGCACAAGCAGGGAGGAGCAGCAGGCAGAAGGAGAAGCAGGCTCCCTGGGAGCCCGATGTGGGACTCGATCCCAGGACCCTGGGATCACGACCTGAGCCAAAGGCAGACACTTAACCAACTGAGCCACCCAGGCGTCCCTTCCTTCATCCTTGTTACCACACTTTAGATCTTTTCATGTCATGTGTGAATTATGAATTTCCTCTTAACCCAGCCATTTTATACTCAATTGCACTTAGAATTAGTTTCCTTAAATGTTACTTTCTTTAGGTCACTGTCTTATCAAAATTCCAGGTTATCCCAATTACATTCCTAATCAGATTTGTATTTCTCAGATTGATGATATTCAAGTTCCTTACTCTCTAGTCATTTGTTTTCATCCTTTTTAATGTAGTATTTGCTCCAAGCCTTCCGTTTCTATAATGATTTGCTAACTTCTATTTTAATGCTTTACAGATGAAATAAATGGCACCATTTATTGATTGCTTACTCTATTGTGGGCACCCTGCTAAAATGCCTTTATGTATCTTTTTACCATATCCTCATAACAAATCTGAAAGGTTGGAGGTATTCACCATATTACAGATGAGCATAAATTGCTCAGATTCACAAAGCTAGTAAATGACAGACTGTGTATTCAAACCAGGATCTTTCTGACTCCAAGGCCCATGAGCTTAATATACTACACTGACTTCCAACCAAGCTCTAAAAGAATGTGGGTGACTTAGGGCTGGTGGCCAAACTAGAATATGGGTCTCCAGACCACACACAAGTTAACCAACTTTGTTATGTTAGCTCATAGGCAAGCCTAAATACTTGTGTGTTATAAATCTGGGCATGTTACTTTACATAGTTCCTGCACACAAGTAGCTCATTCTAGTAAGAAACAGATGAATATAGAATGTGAGAAGATGGGGGAGCAATTAATTTGGCTTAGACTTAAAATGGGTTTTAGATAGATGGAGCACGTTAGTGAGAGAAGACATTCCTGACTGAGCAAACAATGTAAAGGCAGTTACAGGGGAGACACTGCACTGTGGATTTAAGGAGAATAATCTGGTATGACTGGGCAGGTTAAATAAGAGTGAAGAAAGGGTATCTGGAAATAAGGCTAGGTACAAGTTGTGAAAGCTAGCAGTCACTGATTCTCAGAGATGGGGGATATTTTTAACTCCAATTAATTAAATGTCTGGGGACATTTAAGTTGTTTACTTTAGAAGCTCTGATTTATTAGATGTTAAGCACTGATAAAAAATCTAGAGAAACATTGTTTAGTAGACCAAAAAGATTAAGCATTGAAGTTTACAAAAAGCAAAACTCAGTTGCTAACAATAAACTGGCAGCCCATCCCTCCCCATGTTGAGAAACAGAAAATAACATGGGAAATAGAGAATATGGATCAGATTTAGAATACGGATCAGATTTAAAGTCAGAAAGACTTCCTCATATAAACACTAAGCTGTTGTGATCTACTGACTTAATGGTTAGACTAGGTTTATAAAACAAGAACTGACAATACATGCTAAATTGCCCCGCCAAAGGCAAAACCTCAGAATATTTGAGAGTGGTAGTTGCCGAAATGTTCATGTCAGTAACAACCTGACATCATCTACCTTTGTACTTTCAGTTTCTCTTAATAAGCATGGTTTTAGTACTGCAAAATGCTTATCAGTCACATGAAGGCATTTCAGTACTCCTGCACCTTATGAAACATTTCTTTCTAATCAGTTTACTTTCAAACAAAGGGCCACATACAGGTTAAAGTTCTCCTGTCTTCTTCCTTTGAGGATTAGCACTTTTTCCAGCCGAAGTTCATTAAAAATTCTTTATTTAGTATATTCTCTCATCCAGAGAATAAACTTTATAAACATAGGTTATTTTAAAATATTGTAGGAGATTTTTGATAGGTAATTTGATTAGAATTATAAAGACAAAAAGGGAAAAGGATTACCAGAAATAAGACATTATTTCTAAAAAAGCTTCAGGAAAATCTTGATTATTACAACCCTTTGTATCTTACAAATTTTGCATATATGGTTTTAGCTCTTCAGAGCCCTCTACCAGTAAGGCACATGCAATAGTAAAAAATTTGCTACTGCAGCCTTGGGGAACATCTCTTAGTGTGTTGGTGCTTCTCTGACAAAATATACTTTTAATCAAGACAGTCACATATTTATGTACATTCTAAATTCCAAGTATACACACTGCGATTGAACTGATGGACTGAAATAAAATCATAAATCCTAGATTAACCATAGTAGCCTCTCACAAACTATATTTCATAAAAATATGAAATGTTAACACAGGTGGAATGGCAACTGACTTTATGAAAGTTCATACACTGAAACTAAACATGAAATTTCAAGCTGTGATACGGAGTGATTCTGTGACCAAGCAGCATCCCCTCATTGTATAAATAACAATGAGCTACTGTTTTTCTTAAAGCCAGACTAATGGAGGTTTTGATGATCAACACTGTCCTTTACCCTTATCCATGACTCAAAATGGAGGAGTCTTACTGTCCCTTGATTTTTTAGCTTGCTTAAGACGAGCCCTGGAAAGGGAAAAGATCATTGAAATATCTGCAGGAGTATCATCTCCTTACTGCAGATAATCCTTGACAACAGGACCCTTTGATTCAGCCAGATTGCAAGAGATTCCATGTCAGTGTCCTGTAAGGTTCCCGTGCTCCTGGAGAACATCATGCAAACTTCTTCTTAGTGGCTGTGAACCTCTCCATGTACTAAAAATCATAAAAGAAGAATATGTGGTATTTTGGCACAAGCAAATATTAGCCTATTTTTTTATTAGGATTTTGTGATTTTTTTTTCATTTAGATTTTTATTGGATATGGTCTTTTTCATTTCCTTAAAAATCGACCTATTCTAAATGCAGATTTAAAGCACATAGCTTTGGGGTTTTTCCCTTATATTTTAATAAGACACCCATCAAAAGACAAAATGCTTTACAATAAGCTACCTGGAGGAAAAGTTACCTTGGCACAATACCATGTGGCTAATTTTTAGAATCCACCTCCAAAATGGGGAACAAATCCTGTTGACATAAACAGGATTATGCATATATCCTGTAGCTATAAATGTTTATGTGGGTTACTTCACCATTATCTCTGGAACAATGATGAAGTACACTAATACATACCTTATCATATCCTTCCAGTTCTCGAAGTTTCTTTATTTCAAAAAGGTTGCCTTCCACAGCAAGCAGACAGATCTGGGAATCACTGAGAATGCTCTGTGGAAGCATGCTGAGCTCAAGACAGTTCTCTTCCAGGCGAAGAACTTTAAGGCGAGGACAACAAGATATCTTTACTGAGATCTGAGATATCTATTGAACAACAAAAAAGAATCATAGGAAAAAGTAAAAGCACTACTATAATGTTTTTTATGTGTTTTGTTTTTTTTTTTTTACTAAATTAAAACAAAAACTTGACCATTTGTCCTAGTTCTTTCTTTTACCGCCTCCATTTTCTCACCACCTACCCATTTCCAAAGCCTATGCTATCTAGCTTCTGTTACTCCTCCACTTTTTGGAAAAAGATGCTGTTTGAAGGTTACTGGTGGCTTTTTAGAAACAGAAGTGTCCTAATAAAAGCACTGTTCATTACAGAAAATTTGAGCATCACATAAGTTTAAAGAAAAAAGTTACCTCTTATCTACCACCATAAACATTTTGGTGCATTTACATTTACTGCCTATCTTTTATGTGTACATAGATGCTGACCGCTATACTGCCAAAGTCAAGGATTCACTGTCCTCATTCCCTATTGGATTTGACTATCATCTACCACTTTTTTGAAACTCCTTGTACCTAAATATTGGACTTTTCTTCTTTTGAATTATTGCTGATTTTTGGCTCCCCCGCCCCCTTGTTCCTATGGACATTTTCAAGCAGCAGTCTCTAATATTGGATCTTCTTTCTAAACTTCCTCCTAAAAAGCTCATCCTTTCTTAAAGCTATCAATTGTTAAGACCTGAAAATCTGTATCTATATTCATATCTACTCATGTCTATTCCACTCCCATGTCTCCAATTTTTAATAAAACATTTCTGTTGGGATGAGTCACCATCATAATTGACTCAGCTTGTCCACTCAGTAGCACCACTCTTTTAGGCCCTTGAACAATTATCTTTGATTCATTCACTTCTTTTGCCCTTTAAATGCTCCAAGTCACCAAATTATATTTACTCTACCTGGTATCATTTCAGACCATCACCTGGGAACTTGTTAGAAATATAAATTCTCAGGGGCGCCTGGGTGGCTCAGTCGGTTCAGTGTCCGACTTTTGATTTCGGCTCCGGTCATGATCTTAGGGTTGTGATATGGAGCCCCACCTTGGACTCCACCTTCATCCAGGAGTCTTCTTGAGATCCTCTCCCTCTGCCCCTCCCCATGCTTGTGTGTGCACGTGCACGCACTCTCTCTAAAATAAAAATCTTGTAATTTTTTTTTAAGATTTTATTTGTCAGAGAGAGCACTCACGTGCACAAGCAGGGGGAGGGACAGGCAGAGGGAGAAGCAGGCTCCACTGAGCAAGGAGCCCGATGGGGGACTTGATCCCAGGGCCCTTGGGATCATGACCTGAGCAGAAGGCAGACCCTTAAGAAACTGAGCCACCCAGGCATCCCAATAAAAACCTTAAAAAATGTAAATTCTCCCCCGAAACAAATAATACATTATATGTTAATAAAAAAATTTTAGGGGCACCTGAGTGGCTCAGTCGGTTAAGCGTCTGCCTTCAGCTCAGGTCATGATCCCAGGGCCCTGGGATTGAGCCCCGCATCAGGCTCACTGCTCAGCGGAGAGCCTGCTTCTCCCTCTCCCTCTGCCTGCCACTCTATCTGTGCTCTCTCTCTGTCAAATAAATAAAATCTTTAAAAAATAATAAAAATTAAAAAATAATAAAAAATTAAAAAATTTAAAAAAAAGTAAATTCTCAGACCCCACTCCAGACCTACTCAATCGCAAACACGGAGGGTAGGGGCCCAGTGATCTCTTCACAAGCTCTTCTGGTTAATGTGGTCCACGCTAAAATCAGAACCAGTGATTATAGGGCAGCAGCCTAGGTGAATGGGGTGAGTGTGCAGCTAGTATTTCTTGAACAATGTTTTCCCAGAAGTTTTTTTCAAATATTCACATTTTTTTTTCCCCAAAAGCTCAACATACAAGAATATCCACTTTCATGGAAAAGGTGAGGCAATCTACTCAAGACAGACTGAATTTTATCATAATGTAAGATTACTACAATCTAGAACAGTTTTATACAATAAAACTTGGCAGTGATTGAAATCTATATCTTTGTGGTTCAATATGGTTGCCACATCCGGCTTTTGAGCACTTGAAATATAGCTAGTGGCAACAGAGGAACTTAATTTTTAAATCTAATTTATTATTATTATTATTTTTAAAGATTTTATTTATTTATTTGAGAGAGAGAGAATGAGAGACAGAGAGCATGAGAAGGAGGAAGGTCAGAGGGAGAAGCAGACTCCCTGCTGAGCAGGGAGCCCGATGCGGGACTCAATCCCAGGACTCCAGGATCATGACCTGAGCCGAAGGCAGTCGCTTAACCAACTGAGCCACCCAGGCGCCCATATTTTTTAAGATTTTATTTATTAAATGAATTTTAACAGCCATATGTGGCTATTGTATTGGACCGTGCAAATCTAGAACTGTAGGCACTAAAAAATTAAAGGCCACCTAGTCTCACTATGTTTAATGTTTCATCATTTAAGCCTTATGTCTAGACCAAGGATTATTTCTCCAGTCAGATACATATTAACCAGAGCTTCCAAAGTAATGGAAACAAATTTCAAATATTTCAATTAAAGCTGTCCAACAATGAAATGGGCCAGAAAGCCTGTCAGTTATGAATTTTCAGTATAAGCAGGACACACTGGACAAAGATGTCAAAAAAGGGACAATTAATTATCTCTTGTCCAACTCCAAGAACCTATGAGTTAAAGCCTCTTTTCCACCCCACCCGACATAGCTCCTTGCTAGGTGATTAGAGGCATATTTGTGGAGGATCTGAATTCTCCAAGATTTGTGAGACAGTTTAACTTTTGAAATTATCTCACCCCATTACGCATCCCACTCTCCTAAAAACACCTATGCAACACACAAACACGCAGTGTCTCAACTAATTCCATAGCACTTTTAGCTTTGAAATTAGTCCAGCCCATGGACTATACTGCTCATCTAGCCTGATACCCAGCTCCATGACTACAGTTTAGCAAAGAATGGATTAAACAGGAGACTGTAAATCCACATGATGTAGGAAAAAAACCCTTAAGCTCTAGACCTGGTTCTGGTTGAGATTGAGCTCGATGACCTGCAGCTCCCCCACTGAGTCAGGTATGCTCCGAATCTGGTTCTTGGAGAGATCCACCACATCCAAGTGCCGTAGGCTACAGAGCTGTGGTGGCAGTGCTCGTAGCTGGTTCCCAGAGAGGCTCAGGGTCTTGAGGGCTGCCAGTTGCCCAAAGGTAGATGGTAACTCTCTCAAGTGATTGTTGTTTAGGCTTAGCATCTCTAGTTTTTTCAGATTGCATAACTCCTCAGGAAGAACAGCTGGCAAAGAAAAAAATTAAAAACCTGAATCTGATACAGCTGAGACATACCTTAGACAAAGTTTAGAAAAACTATATGGCCACCT
The DNA here is from genome assembly GCF_029215605.1 of Mirounga angustirostris. Lineage (NCBI taxonomy): Eukaryota > Metazoa > Chordata > Mammalia > Carnivora > Phocidae > Mirounga > Mirounga angustirostris. The sequence goes on along the minus strand of NW_026991717.1, from coordinate 60,951,849 downwards.
TATATGCCTCCTACTGATAACACATAAAATTCCCACATGTGCCATTTTTAAGTATTGCATTTTACCAACATAGTCTTCAGAAAGTGAGGGTGCCATCAAAATACAGGAAAGTATTTATGTGTATATTGGGCTCCTCTTGTAAAAGGACCTCTGCAGGATCCGACAGCAATTTTGTGGCATTTGTTAGGCCCTCCCCATCCCATTCCATCCCCCTTTCTAAATTGGCAGCAAAATTAGCTCTGTTTACATCACATCCCAAAGATGGTCTTTCCTTTCAAGTCCAAATTAAGCCAGTACCAATCATTACACCACCAGAGGAGGCGGGTAGATGTAATTACAAGAGATAGCTTCAAGGACTCTGATATCCTCCTGCGTCTTGAGCTCTCAGTACGGTTTCATAACAACAACAAAAATCAGCTTGTAAGAGAAAACCACCCTTCTCAACAGCTGATCACTAGCAAAAAGCTTCCCAGGCGCAAAAGCCATACTCAGTTTGTTGTTGTTCAAGGAGAGGCTCTTCAGCAGAGTGAACTTTCCTATAATCATAGGCGGTAGGCTCTCGATCTTGTTGTTGGACAGGTCGATGGTCCTTAGATTGCCGGTCAGCTTCTGCAACTCTGAGGGGAACTGGAGAAAGGGGTTCACAGCGCGGAGAATTCCTCACCGATTAACTTCACCACCCCCGCCGTCCCTCTCCCTTTAATTTCCCCGGTCGGCCCCCTCCCGGTCTCACCTCGGTCAGCCCACGGTCCTTAAGCTGAAAGACACCAGTTTTCTGCGCGGTTTCCACATGAGCGCGGAGGGCACTGTTTCCCATCCTAGGGCCGCGGCTCAGGTCCCTGCAGGAAGGAAGCGCAGCTGTCACCGCTCAGTCCAGGCATCCAGCCATCCCATCCGCCTCTCGGCTGGTCTCGTGCCCAAGCTGTCACCTCCTGCCGACGCCCAGATCTTGGGGACCAACTAAAAGTCGCACGGAAGAAAGGGAAGAACCACCAGACCACCGGGGCCAACAGCTTTTACAGCTGTTCCGAGGCCTGACGCCGCCGGAGCCTACGAACAATCAGGGAGCGCCGGACGCGTCTCCTACCCCTCAGCTCACAGCCGGCTAAGCAAGGGAAGAGCCGCGGCCCGCTCTCCCCCGGGATGCGCTCGCCGCGCTTCCGCCCGGGCCGAAACGCCCTGTGACGTCATCGCCCCGCGCCGCGGGTTCTCCGTGCTTCACACTCACTTTTCGCGCCGGCCGGGGAGGTGGGTCCCAGCCATGGCTGCTGCGAACCCTTGGGATCCCGCGTCCGCGCCGAGTGCCGCCGGGCTGCTGCTGGACCATTTTGTAGCTTCGGGGATGGTCACTCAGGTGCGTGGGCGGCGATGGCGTCATTAAGGGGGTGCCGGCGGTGGCGACAGAAGATGGCTGTGAGGTGGTGGTGCTGGGTGGGGGCTGTGCCGGAGTGGAGGCAGGTGGAGGCCCTTGCAGGCAGCAGTAGCGACGGTTCTGCAGTGGTTGTGCCAAAGCGGGGCTCCGAGCAGACGAGTTTCAGGTGTCTGCGGGCGAGTTATCCTGGGTCAGTTCGTGAGAGACAATAAAGATCAGTCTTCCCCCGCTTTTTTCTCACCCAGTGATACCGCCTGTATATTGTAATGCGTGCGGGGTTGGGAAATACGGGTAAGTGTTAAAACACAAACGTTGCCAAACAACGCTTGTTTGTGTGAGGTATTGAAGCGTGTTTGGGGCGGGAGACGCTGGGTACAGGAGAGCGTCAGGGGAAGCATGCAACTTTAAAGGCAGAAAATAAAGAAATTTTTAAAAATGTTGAGAAAGACCCGAAAGACCTTGGAACGTGAATGCAGGAGGGGAGTAATTATCAGAGAAGAGGCAGATTAGTCCCAGCGGTTGTAGTTTTAGGAGAAATTAAAGATATGAGAGAATAATGGAATCCAAGTGACGAGGGAATGGGGGAAAGTGAGATGGAGGGAAAGAAATTTTGAGATAACGAGCAAGTTGAGGATTTTCTCTAAAAAGGAAACGGAGAAGTAGAAAGGTAAAATCATACGGAGAGATTAGCTGTATGAACATGATGGAAGACTTATGGAAAATACATAACTTTGTATACTTAGAAGAGTCATTAGAGAATTGTACCTTACACTTTTTTTTTTTACAGATTTATTTATTTATAAAAGAGAAAGAGGGTGGGGAGGGGCAGAGGGAAAGAATCTCAAGCAGACTCCTTGCTCAGCTGAGCAGGGGGTGGGGCTCCATACCAGGACCTTGAGATAAGGACCTGAGCCGAAATCAAGAGTGGGAGGCGTAACCCAGGGAGCCACCCAGGCGCTCCTACTGTACACTATGTTTTTTTTTTAAAGATTTTATTTATTTGACAGAGAGAGACACAGCGAGAGAGGGAACACAAGCAGGGGGAGTGGGAGAGGGAGAAGCAGGCTCCCCGCAGAGCAGAGAGCCCGATGTGGGACTCGATCCCAGGACCCTGGGACCATGACCCGAGCCGAAGGCAGACGCCCAACAACTGAGCCACCCAGGCGCCCCTACTGTACACTATTTTTAAGATGAAGAAAGTAAAGGGGCGCCTGGGTGGCTCCGTTGATTAAGCCTCCGACTCTTGACTCTTGATTTTGGCCCAGGGCCCTGGCATGGAGCCCCACCTGGGGTTCCGCGCTTAGCAGGGAGTCTACCATTCTCCTTTCCCTCTCTGCCCCTCCTGCTCACTTGCGCGCGCGCGCTCTCTCTCTCTCAAATAAATAAATAATTTTTTTTTTAATGGAACTAAGGCGTAAGGAGACCAAGAAATTTTTTTTTTTTTTTGAGAGTGAGAGAAAGAAAGAGATCACGAGTGGGGAGAAGGGGCAGAGACAGAGGGAGAAGCAGGCTTCCCGCCGATCAGGGAGCCTGATGTGGGGCTTGATCCCAGGACCCCGGGATCATGACTTGAGTTGAAGGCAGACTCTTTTTTTTTTTATTCTTATGTTAATCCCCATACATTACATCATTAATTTTTGATGTAGTGTTCCATGATTCATTGTTTGTGTATAACACCAGCACTCCATGCACTACGTGCCCTCCTTTATACCCATCACCAGGCTGACCCATCCTCCCACCCCCCTCCCCTCTAGAACCCTCAGTTTGTTTTTCAGAGTCTATCGTCTCTCATGGTTCGTCTACCCCTCCGATTTCCCCCCGCTTCATTCTTCCCCTCCCGCTGTGAAGGCAGACTCTTAAGAGACTGAGCCACCCAGGCGCCCGGAGACCAAGAAATTTACCCAAGGTCACTCAACCAGTGAAATAGATCACAGAGCTCCCTTTTCTGACACATTGTATCATCTCTAAGATGAACTGTGGTAGATGATACTATGACACTATCTTGAGAGTTTAAACTTCTGATGAAGAATTCTTGTAGATTAGTCGAGGTTCTAGTAACCAGAATTTAAGGATTTGGGGGGAGGGGTACAGATGAATGCATTGGAAAATAGGCAAAACATAACTACAGCACTCCCTCAGTTCTCACCTTCTCTTATGTGTTTTCTTCCTACCAAATCACCTGGTAGTCTCACTGCATTGTTTAGTTCTGTAACAAAGTAATTTGGTAAACTCATATGGTAAGACATTTGGGACTTATCCCTCTAGAGTGTATTGGTTTGAGAAATAAACACCTAAGAGAATTTTGACATTGATAAGTCAGCTGTTTGTTGGGGTAGAAGTTGTTTTGAAGAGGCTCTTCCTAGTGTCCCAACTGGCATTCATTAGACAGTTACCTGTTTTGCCTCAGGTAAAATCTGCCAATCCATAGCTCTTTAAGACCATCTTACAATCTTACTACACAACTAGTCCCAATGAGGAAACTTCACAGATTTGTAGTATGATTTTACTTTAAGCAAACTTTACATATGAAAATCTATTCTTATTAGAAGGATTTAGCATTGGTTCTTTCAAAATAATGTTCTATGATCTCTTTAGTCTATCCCTTAAGTGCACATCATCCCATTTGCATTAAAAAAATCAAGTGATGCTTAAAATTGTGATATGATGCAACTCTTCCAGAAAATATAGCTTGTTTGAGTTTTATTTTGTTTTGATCTATATCCATTAAGGAATGATTTAGTGAAAGAAAGTTATAGGTAACTCTCTGTAGGATAAATGGGGTATTTGTTTTTGTTTATGCCGTAGGATTGCTTTTTTTTTTTTAAGATTTTATTTGTTTATTTGACAGAGAGAGAGACAGAGAGAGAACACAAGCAGGGGGAGTGGGAGAGGGAGAAGCAGGCTCCCCGCGGAGCAGGGAGCCCCATGCGGGGCTCCATCCCAGGACCCTGGGATCATGACCTGAGCTGAAGGCAGACGCTTAACGACTGAGCCACCCAGGTGCCCTTGATTGCCCTAGGACTGCTTTATTGGCCTTACATCCTAGCTATTTTTCTGGCAAGCTTTAGTGAGTCATGATAGCTCAATCAAATACATATATACATACACTATATAGAGATATATATAGACATATATATATAGTTTACATATTTATATGTATGTTTATACATCTATATATATAAATCTTATTTTCTCAGTGTGTCCTGCCCACCTCTATATCCCCTCCCCCATTTTAAAGCCTCTGCTTTTAATTTCTCTGCTATACATCTCCCTTTTAATGTCCCTCAGCTAGAATTCAGTATGAAGTAGAAAGGACAAAAAAAGAAGAAAGGATGCCCAAAGACACAAGTTTATACATATATATTTTTTGTACACAGTGTTATCAGGATTTTTATATTATACATAAAAGTCTTGGATTTCAGCTTCTTGTGCCTAGCAACAGAATGAACAGAAATACCTTAAACAGACTCCCTTTTCATGATCCTTTCATTTTCAGTGTCCCTTTACCCTACTGGCATGTAAAGTATATAATATATAATAGCAGTAGTCAACAGTAAAAACTTTTCTGTATTCCCCAATCCTTGCTTTTTTTTTTTTTTTTTAAGATATAAGGCTAAGTCACAATCCTCAAGTAGTTAGAATTTCTATTTATTAGAGAAATTTGGCTACTCTTTCTTTCCTCTCTCCTTTTGGCTCTCCCTTGAACATTGTTATTTTCCATTGGTTTCTCTTACATGTTCTTGGCTAAGCTCCATTACCCTGCTGTTGAACCCAACAGTTTACTAGTTTCCATGTGTGTGGTTAAGATTAGCATATACACAGGAGGGATGAAGAGATACCAGAGAATGAGTAAGTTACAGTGAGAAATGGGAGATGTTTTACTTTTTATTTACCTTCTACCTAAGAGCAGAAAAGAAGAGTGAAAGAGTTATGCTGATATGATGGAAATTCAGTAGATTAGATTCATCCTCATTTCAGCCATGATATATATTTATAGAATGAAATTAAACTAATACTTTTCTCCCCCAGACCTCAATTTTGCCATCAGTAAAGTATCTTGTGTTATCTTCCTCAATGCGTGGCGTATCTTTCTGTCCAGTCACTAGGGATCCTTAGAGTCAATATTTTTTTTTTAAGATTTTATTTATTTGATATATTGAGAGCACAAGCAGGGGGAGTGGCAGGCAGGGGGAGAAGCAGGCTCCCCGCTGAGCAAGGAGCCCGATGGCGGGACTGGATCCCAGGACCCTGGGATCATGACCTGAGCCGAAGGCAGACACTTAACCAACGGAGTCACCCAGGCGTCCCCTCAGAGTCAATATTGACTTGACTTTATCCCTAGTACCCCGTATCAACCAGGATTTATCCGTTTCATCTCTCCAGGGATTCACATCTCTGCCTTCCTTTTCCTTTTTTAACTGCTACTGACCTAGTCCACATTCTCATCTTCTCACCTGGAATGCTGTAGTAGCCACTTGTCTAAATATTCAACCTCCAGTCCTATCTCTCACCTAGTATTTTTGTTTGTTTGTTTTATGTTGTTGGCTAGTTACCAGAGTGATGGGTTTTTTTGTTTGTTTTTTTTAATAGATTTTATTTATTTGAGAGAGAGAGAGCATGAGCAGAGTAAGGGGCAGAGGGAGAAGCAGACTCCCTGTTGAGCAGGGAGCCCGATGGGAGGCTTGATCTGATGTGGGGCTCGATCCCAGGACTCCAGGATCATGACCTGAGCCGAAGGCAGATGCTTAATGACTGAGCCACCCAGGCACCCCAGTGGCGAGTTTTTTTGGTGGTAAAATGCTCATAAAATTTACCATTTTAACCATCTTAAATTTAGTGTACAATTCAGTGGCATGAAGTACAGTCACAATGTTGTGAAACTACTTTCAAAACTTTATCCCCAGGGAAAACCCCATACTCATTAAGTAGTCACTCCCTATTCCTTACTGTCCCCCCCAGCCTCATTAGTGTTATTTTCCATACTATCCCCATTTACATTTCTAAAATATGTATTATATATGATCATGTTACTTCTTCACCAGGAAACCTTGAATTACTCTCATTTCCTGCATTATAATTGCTTGTCACAGCTATCAAGATCTTCACGATTATGTAGGAAACTATGTTTTCAGATTCATCTTCCCCTCCTTTTCACATATATGTTAGTACTAGAATACCTTTTCCTTCCCATCCATTCTTCAATCTTCGAGTGTCTTACTCAGTAAACGCTTATAAAATTGGTTATCTTTGGTCAGCAAATTTTTGCTATTAAGGACCAGAGGGTGAGTATCTGAGGCTTTTAGGTCAATATAGTTTCATCTAGTCTATTGTAGTATGAAAGAAGCCAGAGATAATAAGTAAATGAATGGGAGCAGTTGAGTTTATTCTGGATCCTGAAATTTGAATTTCATGTTGTTTTCATGTGTCATAAAACACTGTTTTTCTTTTTTACCCAGCATTAAAAAATATAAAAACCATTCTTAGCTTATGGGCTATACAGAAACAGGCAGTGGGCTGCATTTAGTTCATGGACTATCATTTCCCAACCCTTTGCCTATAAGATCTCTAAAGATCTCTAAATGTGCTAATATTCTTGAAAAAAAGAAGAGGTTACAGAAAATTATGGATCAAGCCAGGGGATGAACAATATTCTTATTCTGAAGTAACCTGCAATTTAAGGAGGCAATATTTGCAAGCAATATTTTGCATGGAATTAAAGGATAAAAAGGAGCGGGTAAGCTTTTTAGAAGAATAATTCCACCTGGACAAAACATTCCTTTAAGAGAGTATGTGAAAAGAGACAGTATGAATGAGTTATAGCCAATAGAGGTCATTTAATGAATCAGATAAATGATTCCATGGTGGGAAAGTATTTGATTTTAGCCCCAGGAAGGTCAGAAACCAGGTTTTGTTGATTTGTGTAGAGGTAATTCTCCAACAACCTCAAGCTTATCCTTCTTAACCTTAGCCTTCTCTGATAGCTGTCACTAATTCAGATGTATTGTGCATAGTACTTTAGGAAATAGGCAAAGTGATTAAGTCTTGTTTTTCTAATTTTTAAATATTTGGCCAAAGGATTTGTGATAGTGAATATTTAGTGCCTTTTTTTTTTTTAAGAACATAATTCTTTTTTTTTTTTTTTAAAGATTTATTTAGGGGCACCTGGATGGCTCAGTCAGTTAAGTGTCTGCTTTCAGCTGGGGTCATGATCCTAGTGTCCTGGGATCGAGCCCCCTATTGGGCTCCCTGCACTCTGTCTCTCTCTCTTGAATAAATAAATAAAATCTTAAAAAAAAAAAAAAAAAGATTATTTATTTTAAAATGAGAGAGCATGTGCAGGCTGAGGGGCAGAGGGGGAGGGAGAGGAAGAGGGAAAGAATCCCAGGCAGACTCCACGATGAGCACAGAGGATAATGCCAGGCTCAATCTCAGGACCCCAAGATCACTACCTGAGGCAAAACCAAGAGTCCGACGCTTAACCCACTGAGCTACTCAGGTACCCAGACAGTGAATATTTTAAAAACAGGAAATATGGGGCGCCTGGGTGGCTCAGTCGTTAGGTGTCTGCCTTCGGCTCAGGTCATGGTCTCAGGGTCCTGGGATCGAGCCCTGCGTTGGGCTCCCCACTTGGTGGGAGGCCTGCTTCTCCCTCTCCCACTCCCCCTGCTTGTGTTCCCTCTCTCACTGTGTCTCTCTCTGTCAAATAAATAAATAAAATCTTTAAAAAAAAAACCCAAAACATAAAAACAAATATACATTGCTACTGTTAAACTCTGTACATCATTTTTTAAGGGCAGTGTTGGACATAATAAATCCTTTTGTTTTAAGCCCATGGGTATGCTATTCCAATGCACACAGAAACTTTTTGTGACACACTGCTGCTTTCTCTGTTCATTTACCAATAGGAGATGTTAAATATATCCAAGAAATCAGCTTCTTACTTTGCGAACTTCTCTAGACTACAGCAGATCACAGATATTCAAGCTGAAATCTACCAGGTAAATTATGTTGGACTTTTTACTTTCTATTTCTAGTACACGAAAAAAAATTGATTCCAGCAGCAGTTCTCTTGCACTTAGAACATTGTCTAGCACATAGCTGGATAAGTTTTTACTTATTTGTAGTAATAGTCATAGTAGTAGTTAGTAGTAGTAGCAGTAGCAGCAATAGGGCTTGAACACCAAAATGAAAATCTTCAATAAATCCCCTGGGCTCTCATAACGAATCCTCCTCTCTCCCCGCCTCAATATTCATGGGTTAAAGACTATGCCTTTTTTACTAAAGTTTAAGCCTTCGGGCAGCATTCTACGTGAGCTGAGTGTTATTTTTCTTCTTAATGTAGAAAAACCTGGAAATTGAACTTTTAAGACTAGAAAAAGATACAGCAGATGTTGTTCATCCTTCCTTTTTGGGTAAGTAATTGGATGAAATGGGTAATCATTGAAATTTCAACTTTTTCTTGGATTACCTTAATCATACATTATGATATACCATAATTTTTTCAGGTATTGCCCCAAAGCTAATAAAGTGTTCTATTCTGTGCTCAAATAGAAGTCCTGTTGGTTTGACTAGTGCAAATAGCATGAAAAGTGACCCAGGTAGGAGCTCCTCCAATTCAGGAAAGCTTGAAGACAAAAGCTGAGGAACTTTCCAGATTAAAGGAGACTAGAGGGACTCAACAGCCAAAGCACAATGTGGTCATGGATTGAATACTTGATTACAGATTTATTTTACTATAAGGGATGTTATTGAGTTACTTGGTCATATGTCAATATGGACTGTATTAAATACTGGTAGTATTGTACCATTGTTAAATTTTCTGAATTTGATACTTACAGTTACATAAGAGAATGTTCCTATGTGGGGAAATACATGCTGAAGTTTTAGGGGTAGAAGTTCATGGTATCTACAACTTACTCTCAAATGGGTCAGCAAAAATACATGTATTCAGTATGTGGGAAAAAAAATGTAGCTAAATGTTAACAGTTGGTGAGTCTAGGTGAAATGTATGTGGGAGTTCAATGAAACTTTTCTGTAAGTTTGAAATTTTTCAAAATAAAAATTTAAAAGAAGAGTCAGTTGGCAGCCATTAACTGAATTCTAGGCAAAATATTGAAATAATCAGAAATAGCTTGTAAGACATGTTTATTTTTTAATTTCATGTAGAATGTTAGAGGCAGAGATGAGAAAAGAGATTTTATGTGAAGAATACGGCTATGGCGATAAAAACTGGATTAGGGGGCACCTGGGTGGCTCAGTCGTTAAGCGTCTACCTTTGGCTCTACCTTTGACCCAGGGTCCTAGGATCGAGCCCTGAATTGGGCTCCCTGCTCAGCGAGAAGCCTGCTTCTCCCCCCACTTGTGTTCACTCTCTCGCTTGTCTCTCTCTGTCAAATAAATAAATAAAATCTTTTAAAAAATAAAAACTGAACTAGGAGTAGAGTTGAATAATGTAGACAAAGAATTTAGCACTGGATTTGGTGTCAGCAAGCAAAGTAAGAGAAAAATCATCGAAAGCAAAGTGGTTTTGATATTAAAGATAGCAAAGGAGATATTTAGGAGGGAAATGGATTAATTTTTGACACTGATAGTGTCATACCCAAGCAAAAAATAATTAGTGATTTTGAAACTTGTCATATTGCTAACTATGATTACTGTTTTTGGTTTGTATAGCTCAGAAGTGTCATACTCTGCAAAGCATGAATAATCATTTGGAAGCAGTGCTAAAAGAGAAGAGGTCCCTCAGGCAAAGACTGTTGAAACCCATGTGCCAGGAAAACTTGCCTGTTGAAGCTGTTTATCACAGGTTAAACTAAACAGTAGAAACTAATGGTTACACATATTTCCTGAGGGTATTTTTTGTTTAGACTAGTAGTTATTTCATAGTGTAATTCATTAAACAATATATTAGTGACTGTATCTGTTAACATTTTTAATGCTGATACATACAACCAGAAAGAAAATCTTTTGCATTTAAAGAGTTAAGCTGTGGTGAAGAAAAAGACATGCCTTTTGCCCAGTGTGTTTTGGGAATGATATAATGGCTTCAATGAAAGAAATCAGATCAATAACATATAGTAAGATGGGTAAAATTATTTTTATTATTTATAGACCATTTTCTATGAAGTAAACTTGTGTTAATGTTGCCTATATGTAAAAATTCTCTTAGGGAGTGTAAGCAGGGAGAGATGAAAACCATGTCAGCTAAAGGAAAAAAAACCGAGTTGTACTCTCATTTCTGCTGTTTGTATGCCTCAAAACCTTGGGCAAATGATTGGTTTTAACCTCAGCCCCCCAATCCATAGAATGGGCATGCTTTCTGTTGCTCTTTTCCCCATACAATATTGCAAGTATAATAATAAACAATAGTAAAGAATCAAACATCTGGGGATCTGATTGCTAACTTTCTCCACCAGTGCCTCACTCGCTGACCCTTAGCAAATCAGTACCTCTCTTAAGTGTCAGATTTGTTATCTTGTAGTAAAAGAATAAATGTAAAAATCCCATTCTTGTGGATATATTCAGTTATCTATTCAGTATAGTAAAATACCATTAATGTATATGTTATACATTATATATATCAGAAGAACTGAGTAATGATTTTAAAGCATTTTGCAAATGCGAAGATTCAAAGTGGTTTTAGGTGTAGGCAGTTTCAGTCAAGTACATTATCCTTATTATATTCACCTTTCATGGAGAATGAATAGATGGAAATGGAATGAGATTTAATCTAGGGAAATTACTTGTATGAGAAAATGATTAACATTAAGTTTTGTCTAATATTAGGTTGGATACCAGATATGATTAGTGTTGTCTCTCTTTTTCTGTTTGGATGATGAATTAGTTTCTGCTTAAAGTGAAAGAAAATGACATTTTTATCACTGGTATTTCCATAAATGCAGAAAGGTTATTATTGGCTCCCTGGGTTGATTGTAATTCTCTTATCTTGTATTAAAAGTCCTAATTGAAAAGAAAAAAGAGAACACAAAGTAACTAAAAAAAATAGTTGACTTTTTTCTCCCTCTTTTAGCGACATGGTACATTTGCTGGAATTGGCAGTAACTTTCATTGAAAGATTAGAAAACCATCTTGAAACAATTAAAACTATCCCACATTTAGATGAAAATCTAAAGAAAATGGTGAGTATTAACAGTAGCATTTAAGTGTCTCAACTACTTCACATTACATTTGGCTGTCTTTAGTTCTTTTATACTAGAATCTCAAATGTGTGATCTCTTTGTTTAATTTTTTTTTTTTTTTTAAGAGAGGGAGAAGGCGGGAGGGGCAGAGAGAGAGAGAGAGAGAATCTTAAGCAGGCTCCACACCCAGTGCAGAGCATGATGGCAGGGTTTGATCTTACAACCCTGAGATTATGACCTGAGCCAAAATCAAGAGTTGGACGTTTAACCGAGCCGCCCAGGTGCCCCTTTGTTTAACTTTTTGATGGTAAATATTCTAAATGAATTATTTTTTAAAATTAAGATGGCTTTTTTATAGCTTTTCTAGAAGTCATTTTATATTGTTTTATTCTAATATTTAATAAATATGTGTTCTCTTTATTGTTCAAGGGGTTATGCTATAGGTATCAGGAGAGATAAACAGATACGACTACTCCCTGCCCTCAAATTCTCAAGGTTTAGTGAGCTCTGAGATACTCTCTATTTTATAATATTTTTGTGCAATGGATATAGCAGAGAATTATAAAGAAGATGCTGTCTGTTAAGCAAAGAAAAGGGAGGGATTGCTTCTACTTTAGGGAAATTGGGAGTAGAATGGGGGTAAGAATACTTCAGTAAAGTTTTACGTAGAGGTTAGTAGTGAGCTGAATCTTGAAAAATCAGTGAAATTTGCATCAGAAAGAATAGTTTGGCCCAAAGCAGCAATGTGAGGAAAGACATGAAAATTAGCATTGGCCGTTTTGGGGAAGAGTGGTACTCCACTTTGGCCTCAGGTGATTCCTACACCCATTAAAGTTTGATAAACTGTAGGTTAGAGGACTAGGCAAATGAACCAAAGGCAGAGAAACTTGGAGAATAAATACAGGCATTCAGATAAAAGATTTAAAGCATAGGAAAACAAAAGATTATGTAAACTTTGAGATTTGGGATGTCAAATTTCTAGAATGTGTCCACTCTTTGGACAAGGGACACATCCAAAGTAATGAAGTAGCTAGCCTTGGTGACCTGAGGGTGAGTAGGATCAAGAAATCAAAAAGCTGATGACTGTTTTCTGACATGCCTTCCACAGAGAGTAAATCTTCAATCATTGCTGAATTGCAATTAAATCATAAATAAAATTAAAATAAAGTTTGAGATACTGAATGTACATTCAGGTGGAGATATTCAATAGACAAATATGGGACTGAATTTTAGGAAGCAGGTAGGTTTTACAATATAGATTATGGGTCGTTATCTTTGAGATGATAATTGAAGACAAAGGAGAGGTAAACTCATAAATAAAAAGCATGTTCTGTAATAAGTGGGGAGAACACAATTTTAAGAAGCCTTTGTATTAAGGGGCTAGAAAAGGTCAGGTGTGAACTTTTGGTATCATAACCATTTTGCTGTCATAACCATTTATGATATAATAATGATGTATTAATGACATGTAATTTCTCCTATTTTCCCCTTCTTTCAAACACTACAGAGCATGGCATTAGCAAAAATGGATATGTTGGTGACTGAAACAGAAGAACTGGCAGAGAATATACTCAAGTGGCGAGAACAACAAAAGGAAGTTTCTTCTTGTATCCCCAAAATACTAGCAGAAGAAAATTATCTTCATAAACATGATGTTATAATGCCTTCTTTACCTTTTGCTTCTGAAGTTCATGTCCAAACTGTTAATGCCAAGTGATTGTCAACTGTTAGTTTTTGCCTAATTATATGTAGTCATGTGAAGTCTATTTCTAGCCAGTTGTAATACGGGCATTTAGAGGCTCTGCTGCTATTGAAGTACTAAGATTTCAAGTTCACTGAGACCAAATTGAGTTTTCCTTTGTTTTTCATATATTTTCATTCTTTGCAGTAAAACTCTTGAAAATCAAATACAGCTATGACAGTTTATTAACATGAATGCATTAGCCATATCTCAGACAGCAGACATAATAGTCTTTTTAAATGCTTGTTTCTGAATTAGAAGAGTCTTCTTGCAAGTGAAAGTATGTTGATTTTTCCTGTGGGATAGTTACTAAGTGTATAGAAAAGAGCAAACATAACAGGCCTGACTGCTATCCTTTGAAAGGCTTGCTTACAAAGTTGGTCCTTGCCTGGCTTCTAGGAATTTAGATTTCAACAGGGTTCCTTCTGCTATTACTGATGAATTGCTCACTATGCCTGAAGTGTTTGTATAATCTGGTTTGTGCTGAACACCTTTCCTTCTGGGAGTCTAGAATTTTGGTACATGTTAAACAGAAGATACCTATGTGGCTAGCCCATGATAATAACCCTGGGCACTGCATTTCTAATGAGCTTTCATGAAAGACATTTCACACATGTTACACCTTAGTTGCTGTGAGAATTAAGCATATCCTGTGTGACTTCACTAGCAGAGGACTCTGGAAGCTTGTGCTTGGATTCCCCTGGACTTTGTCCCTTGCACCTTTTCCTTTGCTCTTACTCTGTATGCTTTTGTTGTAATAAATCATAGTCATGGATACAGTGATATACTGAATCCTGTGAATCCTCAAAACATCAAACCTCAGGGTGGGGGTGGGGTGGTCTTCAAAACCCTGAGACATGAAGAAATTCCTGAGGGTGTTCACTGGCAGCCTTAAGGATAGGCAAAGAAGAAAGGTAGAACCAAGAACAGAAAAAGGCACGTTATAGTAAAACTTTTAGACATTTACCTTACAAAATGCTCAGATATTTTACCCGAGATTATTGTATATATAAAAGAGCAGTACATTGGGGCACCTGGGAGGGTCAGTCGTTTAAGCTTATGATCTCAGGGTCCTGGATTAAGCCCTGCATCAGGCTCCGTGCTCCCTCTTCTGCCCCTCCCCTCTGTGCTCTCTCGCACTCCCTCTCTCAAATAAATCTTTTTTTTTTTTTTAAGATTTTGTATTTATTTATTTGACAGAGAGGGACACAACGAGAGAGGGAACACAAGCAGGGGGGAGTGGGAGAGGGAGAAGCAGGTTGCCTGCAGAGCAGGGAGCCCCACACAGGGCTTGATCCCAGGACCCTGGGACCATGACCTGAGCCCAAGGCAGATGCTGAACGACTGAGCCACCCAGGCGCCCCATAAATCTTTTTTAAAAAGTGGTACAATAACAATTCCTAATACTAAGCCTCAGTATGTATTCATTTGTATCAGTACTGTAACTACCTCTGGTTATTTTCAGACTATTTTTATGCTGTTGCATTCTCTATCACCAGGGTTCACCGATCCTTTTATTCATCACACTCCTTAACACAAGAAGACCTCAACACAGTGATTGAGTAAAGTAGTTGTTCATAAGGAAGCAAGATCATTGCCAAAAAACTGCCAGAACAACCAGGGATCATGTTTTGAAGTCTCCTTTGCTGACTTTTGTAAATTGGATATAGAAGACTGGCCATAATATCTTGAACATTACCTAATATTGTCTAGTCATTTAAAGTTTTAGTTGTAGTTCATCAGAAATTTGTTCAAACCCAGCCTTGGTTTCAAACATCGTAGGATGTTTTTTCTTCATGTGATTTCCTATATTTGTGTGTATATATATTTATATTTATATATATATCATGTCATTGATATTCCTGGTTGTTTTTTGTCTAGTATATCTTTTTCAAAATAAAAAAACAAACCTGGGGGCGCCTGGGTGGCTCAGTTGGTTGAGCGACTGCCTTCGGCTCGGGTCATGATCCTGGAGTCCCGGGATCAAGTCCCGCATCGGGCTCCTTGCTCGGCGGGGAGTCTGCTTCTCCCTCTGACCCTCCCCCTCTCATGCTCTCTCATTCTCACTCTCAAATAAATAAATAAAATCTTTAAAAAAAAAACAAACCTGTAATTTGTAACTAAAATTTTCTGGCCCTTGTCTGAATCCTATGGGATAGATTCTCTATATAGTGCCATTAACGTATAGGCGCATAGGCCTTCAGGCTGTCTGACTCAAAAGCTTGAGGTGAGTTAAGACAGGTCTACATAGGGGTGCTGGGGTGGCTCAGTTGGTTGAGCATCTGACTCCTGATTTCATCTTGGGTCATGATCTCAGGTTCATGGGATTGAGCCCTGCCTCAGGCTCCACACTCAGAGGGGAGTCTGCTTCTCTCCCTCTCTCTGCCCCTCCCCCAACCCCTCTTCCTCTCTCTCAAATCTTTAAAATAAAACAGATGGGTCTGCTTCAAAGAGAAAAGCTAATTTAGTACTACAGTAGTGTCGATAAGTGCTGATCAATTTTTATTACTACTTAGCTTTTAGATGTGGATACTAAAAAAACTCTGGAATGTCTAGGTGGGGGAAGGTCATCAAGAAGATGTGACTACCAGTTGATCTGTGAGCTAGACCCCAGCAGTTAGAAGCTCCTCACCCTCTCCCCTATCCTTGGAATGTGGGTTCTACTTGATTTCCCCACTCCCCAAAGCTGCCCCAAGGACATAGCCTTGAGATAGCGATGTGCTGAGACCATCTGGATGGTATACACGACTGAACCCAGTTAAGGCCTCCACATACAAACTTCTAAGATTTGCTAGATGGATTTGGGGATCTACTCATCTTGTAGCTTCTCAAGACAACCCTCATAAAGTTCCCTTGCTTATTAAATCTGCCACCTACCAACTTGGAGGAGCCAGCCTCTTTCTTCAGTCTCATCCTGCCCAATAAATACAGGGGCCAATTTTAAGTTGCACCTGGAAAACTCCTGAGGCGTTTGTGAACCAACACTAAGAGGTATGTGAGATGTGTAAATTCATTTCCAGCATAATAATGATGCCACTCTGGGGCTCCTGGGTGGCTCAGTCAGTTAAGCGTCTGACTCAATTTTGGCTTAGGTCATGATCTCAGGGTTGTGAGATCGAGCCCTGCATCAGGCTCTGCGCTGGCCATGGAGACTGCTTAAGATTCTCTCTCTCCCACTCCCTCTGCCCCTCCCCGCCACCTCCTCTCAAAAAAAAAAAAAAAATGTCACTGTGAAGAATATTCTGGAGGAATTGAGATGCTGCCTGGTTTTTCTAGCGTTTTTCTTATTTTGCTCCTTCCTTTGATCTATGACTATATGTTCTTTCTAACTTCTTAAATATGAGTCTCAATTTCCTTTTCTCTAAATGGAGATAACAGTGCCTACTTCATGGATTCTTGGGAAGATTAAATAAGATAATACACGAACAACTGTTCCTAGTACATAATAATAAGTGAAAGTCCTTGCTGTTATTAGTTTTAACCAAAGTAGAGTAGATGACTTTGGTAACTCCCATTTCCCTTTCCAGGCTATTCTTTTTATTCCTTCAGACACTGAATTAAACAAGCAAGAATTGGATATAGAACTTAGCTAAAGAGGCCTTTCTGGATTCCCTGAAATTTCATTCTTTTTATTCAGTCTCATTCTTTTGGATGTGGCTGTCCAGTTTTCCCAACACCATTTATTGAAGATGCTGTCCTTGTTATATATTCTTGGTTCCATGCAGTAATAGACTAATATGCATGGGTTTATTTCTGGGCTCTTTATACTCATGTGTCTTTTTATGCCAATACCATACAGTTTGGATTACTCTAACTGTAATACAGTTTGAAATTAGGGAGTGTGATTCCTCCAGCTTTGTTCTTCTTTCTCAAGATTGCCTTGGCTATTCAGTGCCTTTTGTGGTTCCATATACATTTTAGGATTATTTCTTCTTTATCTGAAAAATACCATTGGAATTTTGATAGGGGTGGCATTGAATCTATAGATTGCTTTGGGCAGTATGAACATTTTGACAATATTAATTCTTCAATCCATGAACATAATATCTTTCCATTTATTTGTGTCTTTGTCAATCTCTTTTATTAATGTCTTGTAGTTTTCAACTTCAAGTCTTTCATCTCCTTGGTTAAATATATTCCTAGGCATTTTATTCTTTTTGATGTAATTGTAAATGGGATTGCTTTCTTAATTTCTCTGATAATTCATTATTTTTAAAAAATATTTTTATTTATTTATTTGACAGAGAGACAGCAGGAGAGGGAACACAAGCTGGGGGAGTGGGAGAGGGAGAAGTAGGTTCCCTGATAAGCAGGGAGCCTGACACAGGGCTCAATCCCAGGACCCCGGGATCATGACCTGAGCTGAAGGCAGACGCTTAATGACTGAGCCACCCAGGTGCCCCTCTGATAGTTCATTATTAATGTTTAGAAATGCAACAGGTTTTTGTAAATTGATTTTATATTCTGCAACATTACTGAATTTTTTTATTCTAATAGTTTTTTTTGTAGAATCTTTAAGGTTTTCTTTTCTTTTTCTTTTTTCTTTCTTTTTTTTTTTTAGATTTTATTCCTTTATTTAACAGAAAGCAAGAGAAAGTACAGGCAGCAGAAGGAAAGGGAGAAACAGGCTCCTCACTGAGCAGGGATCCTGATGAGGGGCTCAATCCCAAGGACCTGGGGATCATGCCCTGAGCTGAAGGCAGACGCTGAGCCACCCAGGTGCCCCTCTTTAGTGTTTTTTATATATAATATGTCATCTGCAAGTAGTGACAGTTTTACTTCTTCCTTTCCAATTTGGATGCATTTTATTTCTTTTTCCTGCCTAATTGCTATGGTTATGACTTCCAAAACCATGCTGAGTGGAAGTGACAAAAGTGAACATCCTTTCCTTGTTCTCTATCTTAGAGGAAAAGTTTTTAGCTTTTTATTATTGAATATGATGTAATCTGTGGGCTTGTCATTTATGCCCTTTATTATGTTGAGGTGCATTCCTTCTATACCTTTCTATATTATGTTGAGACTTTTTATCATAAATGGATGTTGAATTTCATCAAATGCTTTTCCTGCATCAACTGAGATGATCATATGATTTTAATCATTGATTGATTTGCAGATGTTGAACCATCCTTGCATCCCTGGAATAAATCCCATTTGATCATGGGGTATGATCCTTTTAATATATTGTTAAATTTGGTTTGCTAATATTTTGTTGAGGGTTTTTGAATGTATATTCATCAGAGATATTGGCTTGTAATTTGGCATTCTTGCCTGGGTTTTGGTATTAGGATAATGCTGGCTTAGTAAAATGAGTTTGGGATTTTTCCCTCTTCTATTTTTTGGAAGTTTAAGAAGGATTGGTATTAATTCTTTGAATGTTTGGTAGAATTCACCAGTGAAGCTGTTGGGTCCTGAACTTTTATTTGTTGGAAGATTTTGTTTGTTTTTAAGTTTTGTTTATTTAGGTAATCTCTACACCCCATGTGGGGCTCAAACTCACCACCGGGAGATTAGGAGTCACATACTCCTCCAACTGAGTCAGCCAGGCACCCCTGGAAGGTTTTTTATTTACACATTCAATCTCCTTACTAGTAATTATTCTGTTCACATTTTCTGTTTCTTCATGATTCAGTCTTAGTAGTTTGTATGTTTCTAGGAATTTATCTTATCTTCAAGGTTGTCAAATTTGTTGGCATATAATTGTTCATAGTAATCTCTTTTTTTAAAGATTTTATTTATTTGAGAGAGAGGGACAGAGAATGAGAGAGAGAACAAGCATGAGAGGTGGGGAAGGGCAGAGGGAGAAGCAGGCTCCCTACTAAGCAGGGAGCCCAATGTGGGGCTTGATCCCAGGACCCTGAGATCATGACCTGTGCTGAAGGCAGACGCTTAACCAGCTGAGGCACCCAGGCACCCCTGTTCACAGTAGTATCTTATGATCCTTTGTAGTTCTGTGTTATCAGTTGTAATGTCTCTTCTTTCATTTCTGATTTTGTTTGACTACTCTCTTTATCTTTGTGAGTCTGGCTAAAGGTTTGTTAGTTTTTTGGGTTTTTTTAAAGTTTTTATTTTTAAGTAATCTCTATACTCAACATGGGGCTCGAACTCACAACCCCAAGATCAAGAGTTGCATGCTCCACCTACTGAGCCAGCCAGGCACCCTAAGGTTTGTCAGTTTTGTTTAGCTTTTCAAAGAACCAGCTCTTAGTTTCATTGATCTTTTCTATTGTTTTTTTAGTCTCTATTTTATTTATTTCTGCTCTGATCTTTGTTATTGCCTTCCTTTTACTAACTTTGGGCTTTGTCATTTTTTTCCCTAGTTCTTTGAGATAGGAGGTTACATTATTTATTTGAGATTTTCTTTGTTTCTTGCAATACACATTTATTTCTATGAACTTCCCTCTTACGACTGCTTTGCTACATCCCATAAATTTTGGTATGTTGTGTTTCCATTTTCATTTGTCTCATGGTTTTTTTTTTGTCTTTTGATTTCTTTCTTTGACTCACTGGTTGTTCAGTAGCATGTTGTTTCATCTCCACACACTTGTGAGTTTCCAGTTTTCTTCTTGTTTGATTTTTAGTTTCAGAATATTGTGGTTGGAGGGGCGCCTGGGTGGCTCAGTCATTAAGCGTCTGCCTTCAGCTCAGGTCATGAACCCAGGGTCCTGGGATCGAGTCCTGTGTCGGGCTTCCTGCTCAGCAGAGAGTCTGCTTCTCCCTCTCCCTCTGCCCCTGCTTGTGTTCCTGCTCTTGCTGTCTCTCTCTCTTAAATAAATAAATAAAATCTTAAAAAAAAAAAAAAAGAATGTTGTGGCTAGAAACATTGTTTGATACCTTCTTAAATTTATTAAGACTTGTTTTTTGGCCTAGGATAAACTAATATAATGTATGTCAATTTTACCTCAATTAAAAAAATTTTTAAATAAAAAATAATAAATAATAGAGTCATAAAAGGAACCAGAAATCCTTGAAGAAATGGCTGATATCACATTTGGAGTAGGAAATGTTCAAAATGAACTTGGAACTTCTTGTCATATCAGAAATAAAAGAAGCTATCAAAGACTACTGGAGCTGAGTCAGAATTCAGTGATGTCCCACTGGCCAAAGTTGGGATGATTTGGTTATCAATAATAGTAAGTACAATAGGCTGAAGCAAATCATATATGCTTAAATCCATGAATTTATAATAATATTAAAAAAACAACTCATTAATCACCTTTGGGAAGTGCTAGGGAACCAACTTATTTTAAAAACTGGTAATTGAAACAATCAAGCATTTGTCCTGCCTTTGCAATGTAAACTGTACCTCAGAATAACCAAATAGTTGATGAGGAAAAGTTACTCAGTGTAGAAGTATTTCAACTCATAAATGAAAAATGATAGGGGCACCTGGCTGGCTCAGTCGGTAGAGCACGTGACTCTTGATCTCAGGGTTCTGAGTTCAAGCCCCATGTTGGGTGTAGAGATTGCTTAAAAATAAAATCTTTTAAAGAAATAAAATAGATGAAGAATGATAAAATTAGAATATCATCACTTTGCAATCCTGTGACATTGTGATTTACAAAAAGAAATATGTATAATGGTCTTCACCCCATTTCTGGTGTAGAACTCCTAAAACCCTTGGAATTTTCTAAGTGATGAGACTGTTAAAGATATTACTTGTTTTGGTAATGAGGTGACTTTTTGACCCCACCTAGGGATGGGGGCTGGTTGCCAGGAGAACCAACCATGTGAACAGAGGGTTGAAACTTTCTCACCTCCCTGAACTCTGGGAAGGAAGGAAGGCTGGTTGAATCGATTAGCAACAGTCACTTATTTAATCAATCATGCCCTTGTAATGAAGCCTTCATAAAACCTCAAGAGGAAGGAAGGAAGGAAGGGAAGAAGGAAGACAGAGAGAGAGAGAAAGAAAGAAAGAAAGAAAGAAAGAAAGAAAGAAAGAAAGAAAGAAAGAAAGAAAGAAAAGAAAAGAAAGGAAAGAAAGAAGAAAGAAAGAAAGAAAGAAAGAAAGAAAGAAAGAAAGAAAGAAAGAAAGAAAGAAAGATGCTAAGAGAATAATTTTTCTTCCCCAGACTGGGGAACCAGAACACTTCCATGTGCCACCATGTTGGGTCCTGAACTTCATGAAGACAGAAGCTCCTTTGGGACCTCACCCTGTGTATGTCTTCATCTGGCTGTTGATTTGTATCCTTTAGTTTCTCTGTAATAAACTAATAATCTAGTGAGTAAATGGGTTTCCTGAATTTTGTGAGCTTTTCTAGCAAATTAGTTGAACCCAAGAAGGGGCTCATGGGGAGCTTTTGGTCTATGACCAGTTATGACAGAAGTACAGGTAACAACCTAGATTTTTTGACTGGCATCTGAAGGCCACTCTAGGAAATTAATTGAATAGAGGAGGAGTTTGTGGGTACCTCCACTCTGTAGCCAGTGGGTCTGAAGCACAGGTAACAACGTCGGTTTGTGATTGGCATTGGAAGTGGAAGACAGTCCAATGGGACTGAGCCCTTAACCTTTGGAATCTGATGCTATCTCTGGGTAGGTAGTATCAGAATTGAATTGAATTGTAGGACATCCAGCTAATGTTGGAGAATTGCTTGGTGGTATGGGGATCCACACCACCCCTCCACACACCTTCAAACCCCTAATGAATTGATGACCCAGTGAGCTCAGATGATAATCATTAGTGGCTGCAAATAGCACAAAAAAAAAGACAGGTGCTGATTGATTTGATCAAGGTTCTGGATTGAACTACCAATTACAGAAAATACAGAGGATAGAAAAATACTTGAATATCACCACAGGGATCAATTTGCAAAATATAGTCTGTGGGAAATCTACAGGAAAATGGCCTGTTTTTGTGTTTTGGGTTTTTTTTTTAAATAAATTTATGCCAGGGAGAGAAAGAGAGGAACAAGGAAGCTACTCAATTATGCACCATCAAAAGGAATGAAATCTTGCCATTTGTAACGACGTGGATGGAACTGGAGTGTATTATGCTGAGCGAAATAAGTCAAACAGAGAAAGACATGTATCATATGACCTCACTGATATGAGGAATTCTTAATCTCAGGAAACAAACTGAGGGTTGCTGGAGTGGTGGGGGTGTGGAAGGGATGGGGTGGCTGGGTGATAGACATTGGGGAGGGTATGTGCTATGGTGAATGCTGTGAATTGTGTAAGACTGTTGAATCACAGACCTGTACCTCTGAAACAAATAATACATTATATGTTAAAAGAAAGAAGATAGTAGGAAGGGAAAAATGAAGGGGGAGAAATCGGAGGGGGAGACGAACCATGAGAGGCTATGGACTCTGAGAAACAAACTGAGGGTTGTAGAGGGGAGGGGGTTGGGGGGATGGGTTAGCCTGGTGATGGGTATTAAAGAGGGCACATATTGAATGGAGCGCTGGGTGTTATATGCAAACAATGAATCATGGAACACTACACCAAAAACTAATGATGTAATGTATGGTGATTAACATAACATAATAAAATAAAAAAAGAAAAAGAAAAAAAAAGTGAAAGACATATCAACCCAATTTATTTGGATCCTGATTTAAACAGATTGTTTAAAAAAAAGAAACAACAGCTTTATGAGACAATAAGGGAAATTTGAACTCTGAATATTTATGGTATTAAGGAACTAATATTCTTGGTTGTGATAATAGTATTATGGTTATGTTAAAAAGGAGCCCTTATTTTTTAAAAACCCATATTGAAATATTTATGAGTATATACAGTTTTGAAAATACAGAATATTGTTGTGGCAACCTCTCCAACCTGAAAATAGAAATATATTAACACAGCAATACTTTT
The DNA here is from genome assembly GCF_029215605.1 of Mirounga angustirostris. Classification (NCBI taxonomy): domain Eukaryota; kingdom Metazoa; phylum Chordata; class Mammalia; order Carnivora; family Phocidae; genus Mirounga; species Mirounga angustirostris. The sequence continues at coordinate 60,928,784 of NW_026991717.1, read as the reverse complement.
TATCCAGCTTTATTGAGATACAATTCATATTTAACTGTGTAAGTTAAAGGTATACAACACGATTATTTCTTTTTTTTTTTTAAAGATTTATTTATTTATTTGAGAGAGCGAGAATGAGAGAGAGAGAGTACATGAGAGGGGGGAGGGTTAGAGGGAGAAGCAGACTCCCCGCTGAGCAGGGAGCCCGATGCGGGACTCGATCCCGGGACTCCGGGATCATGACCTGAGCCGAAGGCAGTCGCTTAACCAACTGAGCCACCCAGGCGCCCCTAATGAACCATTTCTGTCTGACAGCATTCTCTCCACAATCACAAACACAGCTAGAGTGGCCCTGAAGTTCATCACAATCCAGAGAAGCTTGGAGCACTCTAAACTTCTCCACATTCCAAGTGCCTCTTCAAAGAGACACTGCTCTTTTCCAGTAACTGCAAAAACATCGGTGCTCCCCATTTCATTTCTGCCCCTAAAATTTAAGCACAGAATTGACAACTCAGGCCAACGCAGCGAATTCACGTATTTAGCAAATTCCGTTGTAAACTTCGCTTTAACCGAAACTTAAACGTATTGACTTGACTCGGTAGAGCACTGTCCGAGAACAAAAGCTAGTTCCTGGTGGGTGGGACCCGGCCATACCAGGAGGGGACTGGCGCCCTCTCGGCCTCACGGTTCGGGATTGGCTGAGGCACCTCAGGCACCGCCCCCGTGGGACAGAGGCGCGCATGGGCGGGGCCGTGCCGGAAGGTGCGTGGGCGGGGCGACGCGGGGCGGAGAGAACCGGGCCCGGCAGGCGGGGCCGGGACGCGCGGCCTCCCGCCCATCGGGCTCATGATTGGCTGAGGCACGGCAGGCACCACCCATGCCGGCCCACAGCGCGCGCATGGGCGGGGTCGTCCCGTGAGCGCGTGGGGCGGGCGGGGCCGGGTTGGGGTTGGGGCCGGGGGTGCTGCCCCTGGGCGGACCTGCTGCTTGGGTGGTGGCCGAGGGATGGCGAATGTGCGGGTGGCCGTGAGGGTCCGGCCCCTCAGCAAGAGGTGAGTCTGGGAGGGAAGGGGCGCCTGAAGCGTCAAATGAGCTGAGAGGAGGGCGAGGTCTTCGCCTCTCCCTCAAGTGATTCTGGCGCGGAGAAATCAGACACAAAGTGACCCAGGGGGCCAGGGTCCGGAAACCTTAAAGGCCTGCCGGGACAAAGCCTCTCGTAGAGCTTTACGGGTCCTGTCCTGGGGTACAGCGGTTCCTGGATTGCGTCAGGGGTGGGGTGCGCTGTGTCCGTGTCCCTGGAGTCCTGTGAGGAGTTTTGGGGTACAGCGGCTCAAGTCGTGATGCATGACTTGGGCCTTTCTCACTGAGTTCCCTGAGCAGGGCTGGGAAAGTACGCGGGGAGAGGGATGGGGAGTCTCCTCTCCTTGGTGGCTCTGGAGTACCTGTGGGGATTGAGGCAGAATTGCGTGTGTTCCTGGGCGCACATGGGTGTCTCTGCAGAGATGTGGAGAGAGCTAGATTGTAAGGTGTGAGAGGGAAATTGAGGCCCAGGGAGATCGTGGTTTCATTAACAGCAGAACTGCGAAGTAAAAGGAAGTTATTCTAATCCTTTTCCTCAGCGTGGTCAGTGCGCATTTCCTCATGGGTGAATCTGATGCAGCACCTCTCAGCTCTTGAGGCATCCAATGTCCAGCTGCATAGTTTCTTCCTGTTTTCACTGATTTTCCACTCAAGTTTGGAAAGTCAGGGAAGGGCTGGTATTTGAACTGTTTTTCTTTTAAGTAATCTCTGTGCCCAATGTGGGGCTCTAACTCACCACCCCTAGGTCAAGCGTCACATGCTCTACAACTGAGCCAGCCAGGCGTCCCGGAATTGCTTTTTAAAGAGCTATTAGAGTTTGCTGACAGGTGAAGAAAGTGTAGAGAGCACTCTGTAGAAAGGACACTAAGAATAAAGGACTTCAGCTGTTAGAAAACAAAAGTTTTGGTTGTTTGGTGAGAAGGTGTGTAGAGGGAGGTGAGTGAGAGGAGACAAAGCTGGCAGAGTGTAGCTTGGGACCAGAAGACATATAATGGAATTATTTGGGAGGTTTAAAAATTTCCAGGACATAAGATGGCTTGAAAATTGGACAGAAGGATCAAAAAATGCATTGTCTCCCTTAACATAATTTGGTACCAGCAGGGATTATATTTGTCCCTGATATGGTGGTAGTTTTGCAAAGTCATACAATGGACAGAATAATGAGAAGAGCAATGGGATGAAGGAAGGAAACAATAACAGAAAAGAAAGTAGGAAAAAGACAAAAGAGATACATGGAGAAAGAAGGAAAGTAGCATATGCCCAAAATGCTGTTTAGATTGGTAAGTGGCTTATGACATCTGGCTTCTACATTACTTGATGTGGTTACTTAGGGTTGAGTAGTTTAATAGGAGTATGCCACCTTGGAGGTAGCCTCTAGCAGATCTTTTTGCAAAACTGTTCTTTTAGGGTTCTCAGGATAATTACCTTGGCCACTCCCAACAGTAACTTCTCCATTCCTTGAGAGCTAGGAATTTACAATAGTGTGGATTGGATTAAGAAAATGCTGTTGAAATTGAATTGCTTGCAGCCACAGTAGAGAGTAATTTATCTCATCAAACAAAAGTGAGGGGAAAAGGACACAAAAGCTTATTTACTTTCAGTCAGGTTAAGAGCCTTCAGCATCAAGAGGTAGAATGCCAATACTGCAGATACCCAGGTGTGAGTAGGTTGTACCAAGCTGAAGATTTAGGAGCAAATTTGGATAAACACAGTGTGACACCCCCCCCCTGCCCCACCGAGCTAAGAAGTCAAGACCACTCCTGTCTCCTCAGAGAATCCTGCAGAGATGCTACTATACTACTATACTCCAGGGTTTGTTAACTTCCACCATCTTTGCTGAAGCTCATCTGAATGTAGGGACTCTGCTAATTATATGGTTTGTTCACCCTTCAAATGAGTTATTGGCAGAGATTCAGTTAATAATCATTGGATCTGGGGTTGTACTAGGGAAAAAATCTTAGAGATCATCTGGTCTAAGCTTACATTTTTTGTTTTTCCAGATGAGAAAATGGTCTTGTTTAATATCTAAAAGTAGGTAAAGCCAAGTTTCCATTCAATAGACCCAGCTGCTCCTTCCTGAGATTACAGAAAAGTTGTACTTCTTGATCAAATGCCTGTTTGCTTAGTAGGACTAGAACTGACCATCAGTAAAATGGCAACGTGGGACATGGTTTTGATTGCCTCCCCACTCCTCATAGTTTCCCATAATTAGAAAGTCTGTAGCTCATTATGTGATGCTGTCCCTTGTCTATCCAAAATCATTTATCATTAAAAGAACATGTTCTCTTCAGCCAATATTGTAGGCTTTGGAACACTCCTCACTGCCCTGTCAAAATTTACTGTTCCTATACTATATTCCCTTTCTGTGGAGAGAGAGAGAGTGTGTGTGTGTGTGTTGTGGGTTTTTAAAATTTTTTTTAATCTGTAAAGTAGGAGAACTAGTTCAATAGTTTTTTATGAAGATTAAATGAAAGAATACATTAAAAATACTTAGGGCTTGGCTCATTTTAAGTGTCCAACAAAGTGTTCGCTATATATTTTTATTACTGCTTATACTTAAGTAGCTGTCTTTTTTTTTTTAAGTTTTATAAATGAATAGATAATAAGTGGTCATGGCTTGCTTATTTTCCCTTCTGGACAGTGATTCTCAAGTTATAGTATGCATACAGTCCACCTAGGCAGTTTGTTATAATGCAATTTTGCTTTGTTTTGTTTTTTTACCTCCCCCCCCCCATAATGCAACTTGTTAACAGGAATTTTTTTTTTTTGGAGTAAAACAAGATTTCATTGTTGACAAGGTTACTTCTGAGTTGCAGAAATTCTTCTGGTTTTTCCGTGTACTCCCCCATTCAATCTTGACTGCCATAATGAGACAGACAGAAAACGCGAGGACACTTTTTTCTTGCATCTCTAGTGGAAACCTTAGCAGCAGACAGGAACTGCTCCAGGTCTGTCAAACGGATGCATTGTTAACAGGAATTTGAATGAATAAGCCCCACCATCTCATGTAATTCTGATGAAGGTAGCCCGTGGACCACACTTTGAGAAACATTGTTCTGGGAGTAAATGTGTAACTGAGGGTTTATCCCTGTGCAAAGGGAAATTCATCCTAAGGAATGAATGCCTGTTGGTAGAATTCAGGACCCCGAGGCAAGTGGTAGTAGTGCCACTCTGCCATGGGTAAGGCTCCATCTCTGCAGACTTTCATTGAACTCTGTGTGGCCAGCTCCCCAGTTGAGGTTGGTGCCCCTTCTTTCTGTTCTGCTCAATTTTAATTCTCCTTCATTTTGTTTTAGAATAGCTTGGAATCACTAGGTTACCAGTGGCAGTGTTCCAGGCCAGGAAGGAGCAGCATCTTACCCTTATAGTTTGTATCTTTCTTCCAAGAAGTCAAATTCAGGACACTTCTTTTCAGGCTGCTTTATGTGAAAGGGTCTTAGATGAATCCTCAAGAAAGAGCATACTTGGGGCCCCTGGGTGGCTCAGTCGTTAAGTGTCTGCCTTTGGCTCAGGCCATGATCCCAGTGTTCTGGGATTGAGCCCCACATGGGGCTCCCTGCTCCATGGGAAGCCTGCTTCTCCCTCTCCCCCTGCTTGTGTTCCCTCTCTCACACTATATCTCTCTCTGTCAAATAAATAAATAAAATCTTAAAAAAAAGGGGGGGCATACTTTAAAAAAAATTAGATAATAGATTTGGAAAAATTATTGCATAATTTTTTATTTTCTTTATTGTCCAAATTTACTACAATCTCTGTATTACTTTTTTAGAGGGAGGAGAGATAAGAAAATCTACCTTAAAATGGAGAAAGGAAAAAAAATGTTATCTTGTAAAATGTTAACAGCAAAGATGAAAGATTTTCTTCAGAATTGTTGAGGGCTGTGTATGTGCGGGGGTGTGTGGTTTATGATCCTCAAGGACTAAGAATATCTCTGCTGCCTTGAATACTATCTAGCATGAAATGCGAGATAAAGAGCATTAGGGCCTTGAGGAAATTTTTTTTTTTTTAAGATTTTATTTATTTATTTGAGAGAGAGAGAACACCTGAGAGGGGATAGGGTCAGAGGACAAAGCAGACTCCCTGCCGAGCAGGAAGCCCGATGTGGGACTCGATCCCGGGACTCCAGGATCATGACCTGAGCCGAAGGCAGTCGCTTAACCAACTGAGCCACCCAGGCGCCCTGGGCCTTGAGGAAATTTAAGTAACAAATGTTATTACATGGGAGAGGGAAATTTCCTATACAGGGCTTTATCCCAGACTCACTTACTGGTTAAAAAAAAAATCTTAAATGTAAAGACCCCTCTCTCACTGTGCCTGTCCTCCCCTCCCCAAATTCTCAAGGTCACATCCTGGGAACCATGAGGAAGGATAAAAATGAGACAGAACATATTTTCTTAACTTTAAGGTCCTGGGCTAGGAGTAATTTAAGTGATTACTTTCATTGTAGTGGAGGAAATGCTAATGAATTTAATTCTTACCTCTTAACATTCTGGCCTTGAGTACTTTCACTAAAGGTTTTTATGTTATGAAAAAAGATTTCATCGATAGAATGGAGTATATTCCACTCCTTTTGGGCTTCAGGTATATGGGTCACTTGGATTAAGCCCCTTAAAGTAAATTTAGGGATTGGTTAGTTGCTAGCAGTGTTACTATGTAACTGCAACATAGGAAAATTCTTGAGGATCTTGGCTCTCATTCCAATTTAGGAAGATAAAAGGAAAGGATTTGGGAAATATGTTCTCAGTATCTCAACAGAGAAGACTCCAAAACCTTTTTCATTACTATCCATGCTCAAAATCCCAGAGAAGGTGAGAGGGGATGCCTTGTACACTGAGCGAAGGATACTGTCCAGAATTTCAAGCCTGATTTCTAAGGGTATGGTTAAGAGCCCAGGCTTTGTGGTCAGACAGATCTGGGTTTAAAATCCCAGCTCTGCCACTGCTTGATGTGTGACCTTGGACAAGTTACATAATTTCTCTCAGCTTCAGTCTTCCATCTGAAAAAATGAAGATATGGTAGGAAGCCATGTCAGGAGAGTGTGTTAGTGGGAAGATTGCATAAGATGAAGTATAATATGTACTGTACCTAATACAGCAGCTAGGCACATGGAGGGTGCTATATAGTGGTAATTCTTAGCTGTTTCAGAGCCAAATTCTAATGATCCAGAGAAGTGTGTCAGCCAGGGACAGCTACTTATAGAGACAGCAGTAGGGAAACATTTTGTCCCAGTAGCGCTGATCTCAGCTTCTCTTTTCTTGATTTTTTTTTTTTTAAGCAATGTTTCTTTTCATATGGGTTTGGGTCTTCTTTCTAGGGAGACCAAAGAAGGGGGAAGAATTATTGTGGAAGTTGATGGCAAAGTGGCAAAAATCAGAAATTTAAAGGTAAGCATGAAATTGTTTTCCTTTCTCTTTCCACTGAGGAGTTTATATTATTACAGGGGCTTCTGGGATGAAGGTGTGTATGTGAATGGGTTTAGGGTGGCAGTTTGGGAGAAGGAAGAGTTTTATACAAAGCAAGTGTAAGAATAAAGCAGGAAAGAAGTATAGAGATTGTGGCCACTGCAGCCCAAGTCCTGTCAAACAGGGTGCAGCTGTTTGGAAACTGGTCATTTACAGCTTATGGGCGTCATGGCTAGTGTAAGTCATGCTGGGTACATCCATGGGTATATTTAACTCACCAGACCAGTAGACTTTGTCCCAGGCCTCTCATTTGATGTCACTTAATCTAGAGGCATTACTACAGATTTAGTATGCATCAGATCCCAGAAGGGAGTCAGTCACTATCCTGAGTTGCACTGCAGATTTTCTTTCACAGATCTGACTGACCTTTGAGTCACAATTGGGCAAACACTGGGAACTTCCTCCCCTACCCGTCACCCCCCTCCCAGGGCTAGTTTTCTCCATCTCATTCTTCCATTTACCCGAACAGCGGAAGTGGAAGGAGTTCTTTCTCTCTGGCCTTGGGGAGTGGAGAGAGACAGGGAAACTGGCCTTGTGCCTGCTGCTGTAGACAGCTTGCAGGTGGTGTTCAGCATCCCTGAGAGCTGAGGAAGCTGACTGGTAGGAGTGAGCGTTCTTTGGACCCCAGGCCTACTGGCTATGCCCACCCCTGTGATGTGATCTGTTTCCTTTTGTCAGCACTTCTCTGCTAAAAGAGAATGGGACCTGCCAGACTTTCAATAGGCGCTCCCTAGGGACCAAAGACCTTTTATTCTCTGCTGTCTCTTATTTATATCTCTGTTGCTTTGTTCTTAGAGCTGAGAGTTTTGGTTTTTTAAGAATAAATCCTGGCCAAGATCAAACTCTAATCTGCCCCCTGCACACCTGCTTAGCTGCTTACTTCCTTGAGGTCAATTATCCGCTAAGAATTTCTTAGTTATTCTGACAGCCTCTTTCTACTGTAGTTTATGATGGTTAGTGCTAGGGTTTGTCTATCCTGTCCAGAGTCTAAATATTAAATAGTAAGATAAAACATTTGTGGCAGTAATACCATTTTCCCCAGTACCTGGAGGTCAGTGCGGTTCCAATCTCTGACTCTACCCTCATCTACTCTGAGCAGTTGGATTGGTCCTCGCTCTTCTATCCAATGTGCTTTCTAATTCACTGGGGATGGGTACCCAGGGACCTCTGTGAAAGTCCTAGGTTGATAGACTCTGTCAGGCCCAGGGACTGAACTACTCATGCACTCCGGTATCCTTTATAGAAATACTTGCAGAAAAAATGATAGTGATACGGCCCATGACGGTCAGAGAGGGAAAGGCATTCTTTCCTAAGCTTGGTTCATATGTAGGCAGATAGGTGATAGTATGAGAGACAAATTTAATTCTCTGGAGCTTTTATTTGATGAGATGAGGACAGAGTTTACTTTTTTTCTTTTTTGGGTAGATAACGTAAAGATTCTCATGACCAGTCTGGGTCTCTCTAGCTATAGTAGGGAGGAATCAAGTGGCACTGGCTAGATTCTGACATTATGATAGAGAAGACTCTATTCTGTTTGATTTTAGATGGACAATCAACCAGATGGCTTTGGAGACTCTCGGGAGAAGGTTGTGGCATTTGGCTTTGATTACTGCTACTGGTCAGTCAACCCAGAGGACCCTGAGTATGCATCTCAGGATGTGGTAATGTCATTTTTCCTTCACTCTCCTCAGTGTTCCATAACTGGATAATTATTAGGAAATTAACATGCAGTTGGGGCCTGGCTGTTTCTTACTTTAATAGTTTGGTCAGAAACTAATAATGTTTTGATCTGAGAAGTAGTAGTGAAAGGCCATCAGTTGCAGAAAGAACAAAGGAGATGAGAAAAGACTGCTTGCCTAGGGCATAGAAGTTGGCTAGGGTCCACTTAAGCTTGGGCCTCAGCATGATTCAGGTGGGTACACATTAGTTCAGGTAGTGTTCTACTCCTAAGGCAGGGAAATGGGTTCATCTCAAAGTTGGCCTTTGTTATATACAGCAGAAGGGCTCAGGCATCCTAGAGGCTAGTATCTTTGAGTCTTAGGCTTGTGCTTATGGTCCGCAGCTGAACGCAAAAGGCTTAGATGACTAGTCTGGCAGTCTGCAAGGTATGTAAGAGGTGAACTCTGTTGATGTGCTGAGGATTGAGAGGACCAGCCAAGGCCTTCCCAGCAAGGCTGTCACCCTTCTTGTGTCTGGTAGTTCTACTTAGCTCTCTCACAAGTTTCTGAGGCAGCAGGTTTGGCCAGGTGGGTCTACAGGACTTCTCGCTCTTTCTTTTTTTCAAGATGTTTTATTTATTTATTTGAGAGAGAGAGACAACGAGCAGGGGGAGGGGCAGAGGGAGAAGCAGACTCCCCGCTGAGCAGGGAGCCTGATGTGGGAACTCGATCCCAGGACTCCTGGATCATGACCTGAGCTGAAGGGAGATGCTTAACCGACTGAGCCACCCAGGCACCCAAGTCAGTCTATATACTTTTGAATAAAAAGCTAACATATGTTTTCTGCTAAATGTTTCAGTTTTTTGTGAAACTTTTTCTGATTATGCCAAAGAAGCAACGTTACCAAGTTTGAGCGACTTAGAGGACAGTATTGATTTTTTGCTGCTGCAGACTTCTGAAGATGATTGAATAATTTTAAATCATGAAAGTGTAATTCCCCCATTCTTCTTTTCTGAGGGGATCATGTGGAAACAAGACCCTAGACCACTGTGGGATTTGTTGTTGTGGGCTCCTTCTGTTGTAATATGAGCACCCTATATTTGTAGTGACAGTGTGTTTGCTGTAAATGCTCAGCAGAAAAGGTCAGTATGGATATTACCTCGTCTCTACCATATTTTCTGTCCTTTGGAATATGGAGGCACTGGCAGGTCCAGGCTTGTCTTTTGGCCCATGATTTTTATCCTAGCACTCAAGCATATATGAGGTGTCTGGTTCCTGGTGTTTGTATCTGTTCCTTTGAGATCCTCCATGAATAACCAAAAAAGGAGCTGATTTTCAAATAAGAGAATGGGACTCCTACAGTAGGTCACAGTTGTGACTGTATATGTGTCATAAAACACAGTGGTCTTTATTAGTAGAAAGTGAGAGCATTCTAATGGCTATTTTAGTCCTCCCTGGCCATAGCCTATCTAGGGCTATTCTTTTTTTTTCTAATATTTATCTATTTTAGAGAGCGTGTGTGTGTATGTGTGCACATGCATGAATGGGGGGAGGGGCAGAGGGAGAATCCTGGAGCAAACTCCCTGCTGATCGGGGAGTCTGACACGGGGCTCAATCCCAGGACCCCGAGATCATGACCTGAGCTGAAATCAAGAGTGCACCGCTTAACCGACTGAGCCACATAGGTGCCCTAGGGCTATCCTGGATACCAGAAAAGTTAACCATTTTGTATATCATTTGATAGATCAGTAATCTGGGTTAATAATGTGTGTAAACAGAAAATTACATATCTATTTATGTCTCAACAAACTTGGGTATAATTTTGGTGTGAGGCTTACATTTATTTATTTATTATTTATTTTTTTAAAAGATTTTATTTATTTATTTGACAGAGAGAGACACAGCGATAGAGGGAACACAAGCAGGGGGAGTGGGAGAGGGAGAAGCAGGCTTCCCGCGGAGCAGGGAGCCCTATGCGGGGCTTGATCCCAGGATCCTGAGGTCATGACCTGAGCCGAAGGCAGACACTTAACGACTGAGCCACCCAGGCGCCCCACATTTTACATTTATATAGCTTAAGTGTATAAATATAATATAGTGGGAAGCCCAAAAGTCCATAGTGGAGGGGAGTTCATAAATATGATTATTCTTCTGTTGCCCGATTTGGAGTTCAATGGAAAGATCAAATAGGATTTAGACAGGAAGCCTGTACAGAGAGATAAAACCTGTGTCCCCTGAGGTTTATTCTCACTTGTTTATTAATTGTCTAAGGCCCTTATCAGTCCCAAGAGGAGTTAAGATAGGAGACAGCAGGAAAGGAGCCTCTGTCACAAGCTAAAGTAGGGCCAGAGATCTCTGAATGATGGCAGGACTCATGTACACATGATTTGGTCAGAGAGACTCATCGCTTTAACACCGAAATTGCAGCCCAGACTTAACTCTGAGGTCACCAGGGTAGGAGAAGCAGACTGTCATAAAATCACAGGACATGGGGTGGAAAGAGTTTTGATGTCATCCAGTTCAACCTCTCCCGAAGTACAACAATCTTCTCTATAGCATTTGTGGTCATATTTTGGGGGTGGGGTGAAAGGCGCAGTTTTATTGAAGTATAATTTAGACACAGTAAAATTCACCTTTTTAATGTACAGTGTACAGTTTTATGAGTTTTGACACAGTTGTATAGCTATAATCAGTATATAAGTAAAACAGTGCATCATTCCCTAAATGCCTTCATGTCCCTTTGCAGTCAAACTCTTCTTACCCCCAGCCCCTGGCAACTGCTAATCTGTTTTCTGTCCCTATAGTTTTGCCTGTTCCCAGATATCATGTAAATATAATAAAATAGTATGTAGTCTTTTGGGCCTGGCTTGTTTCAGTTAGCATGATGTATTTGAGATTCACGTCTGCTGTTGTGTGTATTATCTTACTCTGGCCTTCATTCAGACTTACTTAAATCAGCTGCTTGGCCAGAAGGAACTGATGGCTTTGAAAGCATAGATTCTAACTGCAAAGAGCAAGGAACCAAGTCCCTGGAGGACTGTGCCCCCTTCATCCCTGGGTTTCTTTCCTTTTTTACTTTATTTAATTAATTAATTAATTTTATTTTATTTTTTAAAAAAGATTTCATTCATTTATTTGACAGAGGGAGACACAGCGAGAGAGGGAACACAAGCAGGGAGAGTGGGGGAGGGAGAAGCAGGCTTCCCCTCCGCCCCCAGCAGAGAGCCTGATGTGGGGCTCGATCCCAGGACCCCAGGATCATGACCTGAGCTGAAGGCAGATGCTTAACAACTGAGCCACCCAGGCGCCCCCCCTTTCTTAAACAATTTTTAAAAAGATTTTTAAATTTATTTGTCAGAGAAAGAGCACAAGCAAGGGGAGTGGCAGGCTCCCCGCTGAGCAAGGAGTTGGATGTGGGACTAGATCCCAGGATCCTGGGATCATGACCTGAGCTGAAGGCAGATGCTTTACCAACTAAGCCACCCAGGCGTCCCTCTGGGTTTCTTCCTATTGTGAGGAAAGGCTGTCCTCACCCTTAGAAATACAGCACTGATTTTAGAATATTAAATATTGGAGGGAAAATTTTTCCCCACTGGCTGTAGGGGGATTTTGAGCAACGTCATAAGCCATTGCTTGATAGATGTTAGCAAGAATGTCATCTGTTTGGTGTTGGTGCTGCCTCATCATAGTCTCTTAAGATGTTAGAGCTCAAAGGAAACTTAGCAGTCATCTAGGCCAGAGCTTCTCAACCTCAATGCTATTGATATTTTGACCAGATAATTCTTTGCTGTGGGCATCTGTCCCGTGCACTGTAGTAAGTTTAGCAGCATCTCTGGCCTCTACCCACTAAATGCCAGTAGCAATCTCAATCAGGAATATAAAAAATATTTCCATCCCCTTCATGTTCCAGAGATAGCTGTTTGATTTATATGGCATTATATAGGCAGCTAATGCCCAAGCAGGACTGGACCCATGCTTCCTGTGGTGGTTTTTCATTGCATTGTACCATTCTACCTCCCTCTTTTTATATTTATTTTACAGCCTCAGAAGATAGGTTCAAGGTTTGTATTTCTTCGTGCTTTAGCACTACCAGTCCTTAGTGGCGACACACATGATACATAAATTAGGCATCAGCAAACATGGGCCACTAGAGAACAAGTCAGCTACTATAAGTTCTACTGAAAGGCAGGTTTCTTTGTTAATATATTATTAAATATCTATAGATTCTAAATGTTTATCATTCCATTTGATCATCTCCCAAATCTATTACGTCCTTACTATTTATTCCATTTTATAGATAAGGAAACTGAGGTACATAAAGGTTACAAGACTTGCCCAAATAACTTAGCCAGTAAGTGTTGGAGCAGGGATTCAAATCCAAGACTGTCAAATTCTAAATTGTATACCAAGAAGCCTCACAGACCCTCAAAGTTAAAAGAAATCTCACTTAGTCTCTAGGAGACCTGGTCATCTCTTCATACATACTGTCTGATTTAATCCCTTCAACAACCTAAAAGGTAGGAGATTTTATCCTTTTATAGTGAAGAAAATTTAGACTTAGAGAGGTTATGTGATCTGCCCAAAGTCACACAATAAGAAATGAGTCTTAGATTTGAACACAGGTTATCTGAATGCAAAGTTCATATGCTTTGCTATGCTACAGTTTAAGAAGGAAAAAAAAAGGGATAAAAGAAAAGAAAGAGATGGTAAATTAGGAAAGAGGAGAGAGGGTGAAGAGGAAAGACAGAGAAAAGACTGTAGTGAATGGGGGCGGGCAGGGGATCATACCACCTGTCTTGTCCATTACCCTGTGACCCTTGTGTCACTAGCTTCCCATTCTTAAGGCAGCTCATTCTTCATCTGAATTGTGTTTTTAGTCTTTGTTAATGTTTGGACTTGCAGCCAAGGCTTTTCTTCAAAATTGGCCTATATTTTATCTGGTTATAATCTGTATTAATGTTAATCTACTTCTCCTCTGAGGTTAGACCTGGGTTTCAATTCAGGCATAGCCACTTAGTAGCTGGCTTACTTTAGACAAGTTACTTAAATTCTGAGTCCTCATTTCTTGAGCTTGAGTTCCTGTGAGGAGGAAGTGAAATAATTAAGTTCCCAGAGCAGGACTTGGCAACTGGAGTTGATAAGGGAGGTCCTGAGTACTGTGGCTTGGTTCCGTGTTGTGATTACCCTATCACAGTACTAGAGAAATGAGGCCCATGCTTCTAAGAGCTGAACTAGATTTGAAAATCTCTTCTTTGAATCTGGTTGTGATCCCTTCTGGATCATCATGCTCCCTCCCTTCCTCCTGGTCAGGAATATCTCTTGGAGCCAGAGTTCTCTGCTTAAGTGTATTGTGTTTGGGTAATTTTGTGTTTGTAAAACTTTCCATGAAGAGCATTAGCTCAGCTTTACCTAAGAAGGGCTGTAATTGGCTGTCAAAACAAGTGCAGACTGAGTCAACAGAAAACACGTCCAGGAACAAAAAGCTACCCAGCCCTTTGTGGAAAGCAATTGCTTCTATTCTCCTGGGAATCTTTATTTTACAATGGTCAGTTATTTGGCTGAAACACAATACCTAAAACACTTGTATCTTTTCCAGACAAAAAATCGTGTGAGTGTGCAAGAGATTTCCTTCCCATAACCACTGAATCCAAAACTGAAATTATAGCAGCAATGTGATTGTGCGTTTGTTTTTATAATATTTATTTAATCTCCACCATGCACTGAACGCCAAACAACACGCAGTACATCCATTGCCTACCCTCAAAGAGCCCTGAAGAGGGGTGGGGAGTGTGTGTGTGTGTGTGTGTGTGTGTACACACACATTCTTTGGTGAATATGTTCTTCAGTTCTAGACTTTAGTTTGAGGATGTTAGGAACTCCGAGAGTCTTCAGAGGATAACCCCACATACCCCTAAAAATGATGGAAGGGCTGACTGCAGGAACCAAGAAGAAAGCCACTATCAGTATAGTGATTAATGAAGAAATGTTTCAGAGACAAGAAGACAGGTGGTAATAATGCTCAAGTACAGAACATGATGATTTTAACAGTTTATGGAGCATTAGAACCAATTGGTCTTCTGTTCCATTAGGATAAAATAGAGGAAATTGCAGACGACTATATGTAATTAGGACATGAAGAGTAAGTTGTGCAGAATTTTTGAATCCTGATACATGACCAGGCTGTGATTAGATACTGCTGCCGAAGAAGGAGTGTTTCTCTCTGAGGACCCCAACCCATTATAAGATGAAGACAAATGATCTATTACTTCCTCAGAAAGTAAGTAGAGTGAGGTGGAGAAACGGACTGAGACCCTCATTTCTTTTGTGTGTTCTGAGCTTGGAATGTGAATGAAGGCTTTGGGGAAAGAGTAGAGAAGGTGGAAGAGTTACGGAAACTGAGAGAAGGACCTTAGAGGGGCAAGAGGAGGGGAGCGTGAAGAGGAAACTACGATGGGAAGAAATCTGAGAGTTCACAGAGGGGGAGATGCTGTTAGGGTTATGGCACTTTCTACAGTCATTATTATTATCCCCATTTTCAGGATGGGAGCAGGCTCAGGCATTTTGAGTAGCTTGCTTTAAGGTCATACAGCCAAGTCACAGACCCAGTATTCAAACTCAGCTTTCAAATGGCACACCACACAGAGTTCTGTTTATTTCTGTATTTCCAGTGTTGCACATTTTATTTTTTTTAAGATTTTATTTTTAAGTAATCTCTACACCCAGTGTGGGGCTCAAACTCACAACCTCGAGATCAATAGTCACATGTTCCCTCGACTGAGCCAGCCAGGTGCCCCCCGGTGCCATACATTTTAAATGACCAATTAATGGTTATTGGATCAATTCAATTTATGGTTCAGTGGATGAAAGACAAGTTAGGACTCTGCCTTCTTGAATCTTGCTGCCTGTTTTGAGAAAGCCTCTCAGTTTACTTAAGTTAGAGAACCACAGACGCCTATCAGTTTCTCTGTGCATCCCTTTTCCCTAATGCATGTATGTGTTAGGGGAGCTGGGGAGCGTGTGGGCGTCAAAGCATTTTTTCATGAATATTTGCAGAGTTGTGTACATTCCATCACTAGTGCTGTTTCTTCCCAACCAAGATGGAGACAGAAGTAGAACGGAGAGAAGTTTGTAAGAAAAAGCCTTTTTTGTGCAATAACTGGATGGGGCTCTGCAGGCACGAGTGGGGGAAGGGAGATTATCATGAGTGTTTCATTTTAGTATGTTCCTTCTCTCTGCCAGCAGCACAGCTGCTCAGCTACATAAGCATGGCCATGGGCTGGATTTTAAGGGAATAAGGTCATTCTTTTGGCTTCATCTAACACATTTTTCCCCTCTCTAGAAACTTGATTATGAATCTTTAAAGAGTAGCTTTCAGACTCATAAAAGTCTGAGGAACTGAGGTCCTTGAAACTTAATATTTGCTGCTGGTGCTGGATGCCTGTACAGAAATGAACAGCAGAAACTAGAGAAATCTTTTAAAATGCAAAAGCTTGCTTGAAGGGCCCTTTTGGACTTTTTTTCCTTCCCCTGTGAGCCAAGGACTAACAGAAATTTCTGGTACTAGCTGGGTCCTTGAGATCTAGGCCAGTGAGGGAGGTTATCTGTAGAGGAGGCATGCCTGAAGCTCCATAGTCAGTTGCAGACCTGGGGCAGCCTAAGTATAAATATAAATAGGGTTCCCGAAACAGTTGTCCTTGACATTATCCAGAAGTTCTCTTGCTTGCATGTGCAATGCTGATAAATTGCCCTATACATGCATTCCTTTTACATGTGAGTTTGTCCTGGGTTTAAAAGGATTGCCAATTAATTGCTTGAAAAAGAGAAGTGTGATGATGGTGATGCTTACTTCGAGAGTCTGGAAAAACTGATTTACAGAGTCATCTAAACAAGGGGATATAAACTGAAGAGCAGCCCTTTGAACAAAAGGTCTATGTGTCTACCACAGTAGACATGTGTGCACAGGCAGACCAATAACGGTAGACCTCTCCAGAGGAGGCCACCTGGTCTGCCTCGCCAGGTGCTAAATTCTCTCCCGCATATTTGCACAGTAAGTCTGTGTCCAAGCACCCTCTCAGCACCATGTCAATGGTCCTCTGTTTGGGGAAGCCAGTCCAGCTGACCAACAAAAGGCCCCTTCTAAGTACTGTGTTCTAAAAAGGGTTCAGAAAGTGTGGAGAAAGAAATGGGACGGGTTTCTCTCTAGTTCTGTGCTCAGCAGAAAGCAGATGTCCCTATAAAAAGTGTCAGCAAATTAATTAGTTTATTAAAATATTTTGCTATAAAGGCAATACAAGCTAATTATAACATATGCAAACAGTACAGAAGAGTATAATGTAAAAAGTGGGAAAAAAAACCCTTTCCCTTCCACACCTCCCCCCAAGTCTCATTCTCTAGAGGTAACCACTGTCTACAGTTTCATTAGTATCCTTTCAGACATTCTCTAAACATAAGAAGCATATATGTCCTTAAAAAAATGTGAAGGGGTTTACACTGTACATATTATTTTTCAATGTGCTTCATTCTACTCAGCTTATCCTGGCCCTAATTTATTTGCTATACATGTAGTTCTACCTCATTGTTTTAATGCTACATAGAATTCTAGTGTATAGGGGCACCTGGGTGGCTCAGTTGTTAAGCGTCTGCCTTCGGCTCAGGTCGTGATCCCAGGGTCCTGGTATTGAGCCCTGCGTCAGGCTCCCTGCTCCTCGGGAAGCCTGCTTCTCCCTCTTTCACTCCCCCTGCTTGTGTTCCCTCTCTCACTGTGTCTCTCTCCGTCAAATAAATAAATAAAATCTTTAAAAAAAAAAGAAGTCTAGTGTATAAAGATATTAGTGTTTAACTAGTTCTCTAGTTATGGACAGTTGGGATATTTCCAGGTTTCTGCTATAATACAGAATACTGGAATAAATATCTTTGCATTTTTGCAAGTATAACTGTAAGACAAATTTTTTGGAAGTGCTGTTGCATGTTCAGAGAGTTTGTGCATTTTATTTTTAACTTTTTCTTTTAAAATTTTATTTATTCATGAGAGAGAAAGAGAGAGAGAGAGGCAGAGGGAGAAGCAGGCTCCCTGCGGAGCCCAATGTGGGACTTGATCCCAGGACTCTGGGATCATGACCCAAGCTGAAGGCAGATGCTTAACTGACTGAGCCAAGCAGGTGCCCAAGTTTGTGCATTTTATATTTCAATAGATTTTTATCTAAATGCCTTCCAAAAGATTATACCACTTTATACCCTCAACAATAATTTATCAGAATACCCACTATATCCCTTGTCAATATTTTTTTTTTAAGATTTTATTTATTTGACAGAGAGAGACACAGCGAGAGAAGGAACACAAGCAGGGGGAGCGGGAGAGGGAGAAGCAGGCTTCCCGCCGAGCAGGGAGCCCCATGCGGGGCTCGATCCCAGCACCCTGGGATCGTGACCTGAGCCGAAGGCAGACGCTTAAGGACTGAGCCACCCAGGTGCCCCTTTTGTCAATACTAAGTATTACCAAACTTTTTAATCTTTGCCCATCTGACAGGTAAAAATAGTATCTTACTGGCTTGATTTTCTTTCATTGTAATTGAAATTGAGCATCTTTTCATGTTTTCTTGGCCGTTTGTATCTTTTCTGTGAATTATGTGTTCATATATTTTCCCCATTCTTCTACTGTATTGTACATATTTTTCTTATTTTTAAGAGCAGTTAGTGTATTAAGGAAATTAATCCCCCTGTTTCAGATGTTGGAAATATGTCACATTTTTACTTTCGTTTTGGCTCTGTTCATGGTAATTTTTTTTCTCTGTGTGTATATGTCTTTAAACATAGGCGAATTTGGGGTGCCTGGGTGGCTCAGTTGGTTGAGCGTCTGACTCTTGATTTCAGCTCAGGTCATGATCTCAGAGTTGTGAAATCGAGCCCCAAGTTGGGCTCCGCACTGGGTATGGAGCCTACTTAGAAAGATTCTCTCTCTCCCTCTGTCCCTCCCCACCTCTAAAAAAAAATCACCATTTTTTCATGGTATACTAACAGATTTATCTTTTCAATATTTAATATTCTATCATTTGAAATTTTTTGGTATAAGAAATGAGGTAGAGCTTCAGGTTTATTTTTTTTTTCTCAGCTAGCCATCTGTCCCATTACCATTTATTGAACACCCAGCCTTTCTCCACTGATATGAAAAGCCACTTTTATCATTTACTAAATTCTTGTCTGTACTTGGGTCTCTTTTACAACTATTTTGTTTAATTGATTGATTCATAGTCTTGTGATAGAACCATACTGTTTGAGAAATTTTCAGATGTTTATAAAAGTATATACCACAATTTTTCGCTACTTTTTTTTTTTTGAAGGATTTTACTTTTTTTTAAAGTAATCTCTACACCCAACGTGGGGCTAGAACTCATAACCCCGAGATCAAGAGTCATGTGCTCTACCAACTGAGCCAGCCAGGTGCCTCTCACTATTTTTTAATATTGGATAGGGCTAGTCCTTTCCCCTTTCTCAGACCATCCTGGTTATTTTGGTTATTACTCTTCCCCAAAATGTCCTGTATTTTCTTGCTTTTGCTTTTGTTGGCTCCTCTTTCTAAAATATATTAAAATATCTCACCTCTTCAGTTCCTGCCATTCAAAATGCTGCTTGTTTTTCAAGACTCAGTTACAATGGTACTCGGTCCTTGAGGTTGCCATCCCTTAGGTTCTCATAGTATTTGTTACTCTGTTCTGACACTTCCTGTGTATTACAATTAATGCTCTTTGGGTACATGACTTACATATTTCAATAGATTATGGTCCTTGAAGGCAGACTGGGCCTCATCCATCTTTTAATACCCCACGTTCCCTAGCACACTGACATTTCTTTCATTCATTCAGTGAGCATTTAGGAAGCAACTACCATTTGCAATACAATGGGGTTGAGTACTGTGCAGAATATGGAATATGGAGTGATACAAGACATGATCCCTGCCCTCAGAAAGTTTACAGTCCTATTGGGAATGCTAGGGCTTTAGATATATAAAAATAATCAATAATACCGAGCATTCAAGTTGTTAAATGAGTGGTACTTAATGGTAACTACTTCAGGAATCCAGAGGAATAACAATAATAATAGATTGCTCTGAATAAGTTCAAGGGAGTTCATTTCAGTCAGAGGGAAAGACAAAGATTGCAAGGCAAGAATAAGAATACACAAGATGTGTTTGAGTGGATTAGGTGGTGCCAGTCCAGGGTGAATCTAAGAGGATGTCAGAGTGCCCATCTTTCCAAGTGTTCCAAGGCCAGACTCCCATATTCCACCTCTTTAGTTACTCCAGACTCCAAGGGATATGGAGGCTAATCACAGTTTCTCTGGCATAGTGGCAGAGTGGCCTCAAGAGTATCCTGGCTACTCGGCTGAGTCCAGCAGATATAAGCCATGTCGTCATTCCCATTCCAGAAGCAAAAAAGGGGAGGGTAGGTACTTTCACTTTAGATAATTTGGGCACCATGAAGATTTTCAACCTGAGGGAAGGAGGCCAAGTATCCTGGGTTACAAGATTGCAGAAACAGCATTCACTCACTCAGCAAACATTTGTCTACTATATGTCAGGCATATGCTAGGTGTTGAGTAAACAAATTGTGAGTGTGTGTATTTATGACAGAGTTTTGCTCATTTTTTTTGTTCTTGTTTTTTTAAAATTATTTATTTATTTTTATTTTTACCTCACTTGATACAGCTTCTTTTCTGCAGATCAGATTTTGAGCAAATCTAATGTCTCATTCAGAGCTCCTTTTCTAGAGGTTCTAATAGGCTATCATGCCTGTATCATCTTTCTGTCCACCCCACTGTTGCTTGGACACCACTGCCTTTCTTTGTTTCCAGATCCTGAGCTTGGGGTTATGGTATCTCCATCTCTACTGATTTTTCAGCAGCCTGCCCATTGGGCATCAAACAGATCTGTTCTTATTCCGGAATAGTAGAAGTGTTCTGATTTTATTATTTAAGCTACTTTCTTGTAGAAAAATAGCCTCCCAGGAACACATTGCTGGTTTTACCTTCTGGATATGCCTATTGAGCTTTACTAAAGACCATGCATATCCAGATGCCTCCTTACCATGGGAGGAAGAGGACTTGCTTCCTACTCTGGGAACACAGGTGTAGAGAGCCTGGGATTATTCTGCCTTGCTACTCAAAGTGTGGACCTTGGTATTGCCTAGAGCTTGTCAGAAAAGTATATTTTAGGGGCGCCTGGGTGGCTCAGTTGGTTAAGCATCCCGACTCTTGGTTTCAGCCTAGATCGTGATCTCAAGGTTGTAAGATTGAGCCCCACATCAGGATCCTTGCTCAGCAAGGAGTCTGCTGGAGATTCTTTCTCTCCCTCTCTCCACCGCACCCCCCCCACTTGCATGCCCACTCTCTCTCCCAAATAAATAAATATTTATTTATTAAAGATTTTATTTATTTGTCAGAGAGCACAAGCAGGGGGAGCAGCAGGCAGAGGGAGAAGCAGGCTTCCCGCCGAGTAAGGAGCCCAATGCAGGACTTGATCCCAGGACTCTGGGGTAGATGCTTAACTGATGGAGCCACCCAGGCATCCCAATAAATAAATCTTAAAAAAAATTGTGTATTTTCAGACCCAACCCAAGGGTACTGAATTAAAATCTGCATTTTAAAGAGATCACCAGGTGATACATATACACCTGAAAGTAATTCAAGTTAGAGAAGCAGATTTAGAACCAAGAGGTCTGAGGTGGAGTCAAGATGCTGCTGGCCTGAGGACTACACTTTAGTAACAAGACTGTAGAGTATGTGATACATCCCACTGTAATTTATAGAAATCTGAATTGATGACTGCTTTTCTCAAGGCCCAGTTAACTGCTTTTTTTTGGCTATAAAATGTGGATTATTTTCTTTTTAAAGATTTATTTGGGAGAGAGCGAGCGTGTGTGTGCGCACGCGCACACACACACACACACAGTGGGGGGAAGGGCAGAGGGATATGGAGAGAGAAAATCTCGAACAGACTCCCTGCTGAGTGTGAGCCCTACTCTGGCCTGGATCTCATAACCCTGAGATCATAACCTGAGCTAAAATCAAGAGTCAGATGCTTAACTGACAGAGCCACCCAGGGGCCCCAATGTGGATGATTTTCTGATTGAAATTTCTCTGTCTGGTTGACTCAAGAAAGAAGCTGTGTTAGACTTTCCCATATCCACTTACATAACTGCCATTTCAGGCAAACCTTGATGGCTTTTGGTCTACTGGAACAAGTTTTTTATTATGTGATTTAAATAGCCTCAATTTTTTTTAACTTTTAAGAGGCAGTGATAATTCTCCACCTACCAACATTACAAGAATATTGTTACAATAAAAGGAAGTGTTAGGCTTGAGATGACTTTGGAAAAGAGTAGAAACATTAAGTAAATATCACTTGTTTTCTTTTTTTAAAGATTTATTTATTATTTTAGAGAGAGAAAGAGAGTGTGAGCAGGGGAAAGGGCAGAGGGAGAGAGAGAGAGAGAATCTCCAGCAGACTCCCCACAGAGCATGGAATATGACCCTAAGATCATGACCTGAACTGAAATCAAGCATCCATACTTAATTGACTGAGCCACCCAGGTGCCCCTAAATATCACTTACTATTATTACTACTGCATTTTATTCTCTGTTGTTTCTGTACCAAACAGGATAGTCTCTGCTGAGTTCTATATGTTGCCAATGCAGTATCTTCTGCTTTTAATTCTTTAATAAAAATATTTTTCTTCTAAAAATACTGTCTTAATTTTTAACAATAGGTGATAAATGCATATGGCAGAAAAAAAGGTACAACAGGATATATAGTGAAATTTAAATGTCTCTTCTATCTCCAGCCACCTCCTTCCCCTCTGCTGAGGCAACCATTGTTATCAATTTCTCGTATATATATATATTCTCAGAGAATTCTATACAAATATAAGCATATAATTGTATATTTCTTCTCTTTAAAAAATTGGAACACATATATTCTGCATCTTGCCTTGTTAATATATCTTGGAGACATTTTCATATCCATTTATATCATTACCTCAATTTTTTTGATGGCCACATAGTAACCTTCTGTGTGGGTTAACCATAATATATTTGCTACTATGAACTTTTAAACTATTTAAGTTTTTATATTTACAGTGAGTTTCTTGTAGGCAGCATATATGTTTTCCTATTCAGATAATCTCTGCATTTTAATTAGGGCTATTTCAACCATTCACACTTAGTGTAATTACCAATACAGTTATGACAATCATTTTGCTTATTTCTTTCCTATTTGTCACATCTGTTCTTTGTTTTTTGTTTTATATATATATTTTTTTTACCTTTTCTCGGATTGGATATTTTTTGTGATTCCATTTTATCTTTGTTGGTTTTTTAGCTATAACTCTTTGTTTTGTTAGGGGTTGCTTTAGGGTTTATAGTATACATTTCTAACTTAATATTGTCTACCTTCAAGTGATAAGATACTACTTCACCTGCCTTAGATTACTTCTATTTCTCCTCTCTCTGTCTTTATCCTATCAAGTCATATTCTTTATGTCTACATGAATGTTATCAACTCTATTATATATTAATATTTTTGCTTAGACAGTAAATTATCTTTTAAAGAATTTAAAATCTTTAAATAAAAAAAATCTTATATATTTATCCATGTAGTTACTGGTTCTGGTGCTCTTCATTTCTTTTTTAGATCCATATTTCCATCTGGTGTCATTTTCCATCTGTTTATTAGTATATTCTTCAGCTTTATTGTAGCTATCATATTTTGGATACTGCAAAGATGGAGACTTTGTTTGATTTATATCCCACAGACTATATAACAGTATGACTGGTGTCAGCACATGATCCACATTGGTTTGTGATTTGCTCTATGGACTTTAGCAGAGCAAATTTTAACTTAGCCTTTGTCTCCTAAATCAAAGGCAGCCAGAGCCTTTGTCAGGCACAGTGATAATACGCTGTGGCTTCTAGAGCATGGACAGAAGACTTTTCCATATATTCTAAAGCCAAAAAAATTTGATAATTTACTATGTAACATTTTGGAGCATTTCCAGTTGTAGATCTTGGCTACCTAACATCCTTGTTGCTACTTGCTTTCCTTTCTGAACTGCATTTTTTGGGACAGGAGTTTGGTCTCATATTTTCTTTTTCAGGATCCGAAGTTAGGGGTGGTCACTACAGTATACTGGCTCTAATCTGTCTCGAACAGGTCTGTTCTAATTTACATATATTTACATAAGCTCAGCTTCCAGCAAAAATGGCCTTTTTGGAGTTTAATCTGTTTATATCTTTGTTCTGTCATTTCTACTTCGTTGGCCCCCTTTTCTGTTACCTCTCCCTTAAACCAACATTCAATTTGATGTTTCTTTTATTTGTGAAAGCTCATTAAGGTCATATAATATGTGATTATTTTAACTTGTTCCATTATTTATTCAATGTATATCTACTAAAAAATATTCCAAGAATTGTGCAAAGCACTGGAAATAACCAAAAAGAAGTGGACACTGAAGGGACGCCTGGGTGGCTCAGTCAGCTGAACGTCTGCCTTCAGCTTGGGTAATGATCCCGGGGTCCTGGGATGGAGTCCCATGTTGGGCTCCTTGCTCGACGGGGAGCCTGCTTCTCCCTCTGCCTGCCACTCCCCCTGCTTGTGTGCACTCTCTCTCTCTCAAATAAATAAATAAAATCTTAAAAAAAAAAAGAATTGGATACTGTAGTTATCCATTAAAAATTCATAGTTCTTGGGGCTCCTGGGTGGCGTAGTAGGTTAAGTGTCTGGCTCTTGGTTTCATCTCAGGTTGTTACCTCAGGGTTTTGATATCGAGCCCTGCTTCAGGCTCCATGCTCAGTGTGGAGTCTGCTTCAGATTCTCTCTCCCTTTGCCCCTCCCACTTGTGCGTGCTCTCTCTCTCTCTCTCTCTCTCAAATAAATAAATTTTTTTTTTAAACTTTCTGTTTATTTATTTGACAGAGAGCACATAGCTTGGTGAGTTTCCAAAAGGATCAGACACTTCTTTTTTTTTTTTTCCCAATTTCTTTATTTATTTTTTTAAATTTTATTATGTTAGTCACCATACAATACATCATTGGTTTTTGATGTGGTGATCCACGCTCCATTGTTTTCGTATCACACCCAGTGCTCCATGCAGTACGTGCCCTCCTTAATACCCATCACCGGGCTAACCAATCCCCCCTCCCCCCTCCCCTCTAAAACCCTGTTTGTTTCTCAGAGTCCATAGTCTCTCATGGTTCATCTCTCCCTCCAATTCCCCCCCCCATTTTTCCCTTCCTTCTCCTAATGTCCTCCATGTTATTCCTTATGTTTCACAAATAAGTGAAACCCTATGATAATTGACTTTCTCTGTTTGACTTATTTCACTTAGCATAATCTTGTCCAGTCCCATCCATGTTGACGTAAAAGTTGGGTATTCATCCTTTCTGATGGCTGAGTAATATTCCATTGTATATATGGACCACATCTTCTTTATCCACTCATCTATTGAAGGGCATCTTGGCTCTTTCCACAGTTTGCCTATTGCAGACATTGCTGCTATGAACATTGGGGTGCATATGGCCCTTCTTTTCACTACATCTGTGTCTTTGGGGTAAATACCCAGTAGTGCAATTGCTGGGTCATAGGGTAGCTCTATTTTTAAATTTTTGCGGAACCTCCACACTGTTTTCCAAAGTGGCTGTACCAACTTGCATTCCCACTAACAGTGTAAGAGGGTTCCCCTTTCTCCACAACCTCTCCAACATTTGTTTCTTTCCCTGTCCATTTTTGCCATTCTAACTGGTGTAAGGTGGTATCTCAATGTGGTTTTGATTTGGATTTCCCTGATGGCTAATGATGGTGAACATTTTTTCATGTCTGTTAGCCATTTGTATGTCTTCTTCAGAGAAGTGTCTTTTCATATCTTCTGCCCACTTTTTAACTTGATTATTTGTTTTTTGGGTGTTGAGTTTCAGAAGTTCTTTATAGATCTTGGATACCAGCCCTTTATCTGTAGTGTCATTTGCAAATATCTTCTCCCATTCTGTGGGTTGCCTCTTTGTTTTGTTGACTGTTTCCTTTGCTGTGCAGAAGCTTTTTATCTTGATGAAGTCCCAAAAGTTCATTTTTGCTTTTGTTTCACTAGTTTTTGGAGATGTATCTTGAAAGAAGTTGCTGTGGGCGATGTCAAAGAGGTTACTGCCTGTTCTCTTCTAGGATTTTGATGGATTCCTGTCTCACATTGAGGTCTTTCATCCACTTTGAGTTTATCTTTGGGAATGGTGTTAGAGAATGGTCGAGTTTCATTCTTCTGCATGTGGCTGTCCAATTTTCCCAGCACCATTTATTGAAGAGACTGTCTTTTTTCCATTGGACATTCTTTCCTGCTTTGTCAAAGATTATTTGACCATAGAGTTGAGGGTCCATATCTGGGTTCTCTATTCTGTTCCATTGATCTATATGTCTGTTTTTGTGCCAGTACCACGCTGTCTTGATGATCACAGCTTTGTAATATAGCTTGAAATCAGGCAATGTGATGCCCCCAGCTTTGTTTTTCTTTTTCAACATTTCCTTGGAGATTCGGAGTCTTTTCTGATTCCATACAAATTTTAGGATTGTTTGTTCCAGCACTTTGAAAAATGTCATTGGAATTTTGATCGGGATGGCATTGAAGGTATAGATTGCTCTGGGTAGCATAGACATTTTAACAATGTTTATTCTTCCGAGGATCAAACACTTCTCAAGGCATCATATAAATTATTCACTAATTTTGGGGTGCCTAGATGGGTCAGTCAGTTAAGTGTCTGACTCTTGATTTCAGCTTAGGTCATGATCTCAGGGTTGTGATATCGAGCCCCATGTCCGACTCCGCACTGGGTGTGGCGCCTGTTTAAGATTCTCTCTCGTCCCTCTGCCCCTCCTCCTCTCTAAAAAAAAAATCATTCACTAATTTTAATTGGAGTTCTTTCTAGATACCATTTACTCTTATAATAAAATAGGTGTATGAATTAGTTGATTGAACCTGGCTACTTAGCATACTAACTTGATGTATGACTATTATAGAGGGAACTGGATTCGGTGAAGAACTCTTCTCTCTGCAGGAAAGGCAGTTGATGGTTTCTGATTTTTCAAGTGTAAGGCATAACAGCATGAGCTATTTATAGACTTACTTCCCCCCACAGACTGAACACAATAGAAGCCTGAAATCAGATGATGACCAGATGTGCCCAGGCATCCTTCAGTTTGTATTTAGAAGTTGGAAAAGGCAGAGTCCCTGGGGAGTTGGTCTCTGGGCAGAAGCAGATGGACTCACTCATAAGATAATTTTCTATATACAAACAGCCCCTTACATCTGGTCCCCAGGAGTGGAAGAGGTAAACAGAAGAGTATATTAAACTTTTTTTCTTGCTTTTTTTCCCTAGAAGTGGGGGATATTCCTTTGTCAGTCATTTCATTGCTTGACTCTTATCTCAGTAGTTATACAGATAAAATACAAATGTTTGATGGGGTATGTGCTGAACTGATGTAGCAGGAAGAATTAATACAGCTTCCTTACAGCTGGTAGAGATAGTGGTTCTGCTCAGATGAGAAGAGATCTGACAGGAATGGGAACCCCTAGTTACTTTTTTCCCTTTACTATTCCTCACCTATTAAACTAACCCTGTCTTGTTTGTGGTGGTGGTATGGTTTAAAGCACAAACATGTGGTTTCTGGTTGGTATTGCTTTTCCTTTTCTCCCACATCAGAGATTTTAAGAAAATAGAAGCAACTTCCTCCTTCAGTAAGCATCTGGAAATATTCTTAAGTAGTTTAGAGATTTGATTTCAGGGTTTGGAAAAGTTGCATTTAATTTTGGAAAACATTCTCATGACCAGCTTGCTTAAGTGGGAAGTGAGAAAAGAAAATACCATTTCTTTCTTTCTTTTTTTTTTTTTTTAAAGATTTTATTTATTTATTTCTGACAGCATGAGCATGAGCGGGGGGAGGGGCAGAGACAGAGGGAGAAGCAGACTCCCCACTGAGCAGGGAGCCCTACATGGGGCTTGATCCCAGGATCCTGGGATCATGACCTGAGCCAAAGGCAGATACTTAACCGGCTGAACCACCCAGGCACCCCACAAAAATACCATTTCTTGAGAACCTACTCTGTTCTAGGTACTGAGTGCCTGACTTATTTTCTCATATACTCTTCACAACAACCCTGTAAAGTGGATTATTATCTCTACTGCAGAGACATGAAAACTGAGGTTCAGAGAGGTTAGGTAACTCTACCATGACCACACTACTAAGAGGTGGAGCCCAGATGGAAACCCCGATCTGCTGCCTCCAAAGCCCTTGTTCTTTCCACTACACCCTGCTGCCCACTATGTGAGATAACTCCTCCTACGTGCCTACCTCTTATATTTGAAATATGATATGAATTAGCTGACAAATAGAAAAATTTGGGCTGTTAAACTTTGCATTTATTGTAGGAAAGAACCCCAAAGTTATGAATAAGGAACATGTGTCTTCAAGCCTTCGTATTGATGCCTCTCTCTCAGATATGGAGAACCCCACCTATTTTAACTTTGTTTCTGAAGCAAGTGTTTGCCTATAGGTGCAGTCAAGGTGTTTTGTTCTAAATCCTCTGAATAGCCATAAATGACCCAACCATGAGACAAAAGAAATAGCTCACACTTCATAGCAAAGAGATACTTCAATTCACCTCTTCTAAGCAGGGGCCAGGTTATTAAGTGGACTTTAAAAGTGATAAGGTGTAAATCATGGAACACTACATCAAAAAAAAAAAAGTGATAAGGTGTTACCAGAGGTGCCCATGAAGGGGACTGGGATGTGTGCACTAACCCTTTCAGCCATTGTGCTCCTTTACCTTCCTGGCACAACTCAGCATTTCCTGGTACTTGTTTGTTGTTGGTGTTTTTTTTGTTTTTGTTTTTTAAAGATTTTATTTATTTATTTGACAGAGACACAGCGAGAGGCGGAACACAAGCAGGGGGAGTGGGAGAGGGAGAAGCAGGCCTCCCGCAGAGCAGGGAGCCCGGTGCGGGGCTTGATCCCAGGACCCTGGGATCATGACCTGAGCCGAAGGCAGACGCTTAACGACTGAGCCACCCAGGCACCCCTGTTTTGTTTTGTTTTTGGGTAGATTTCTTATCTGTGAAGATACCCTACGGTGTCCGCTTTCATATTGGGGAGGGAAAGAATGAATGCAGGACCTCCAAATTGAATCCAGAAGAAAAAATCTTAATATGTATATATATTTGAATTAAATGATATCCTACATTGTTATCTAGATTTATCCTAAATTCTACTAGCTTTAATTTTCAAGTATTTATTATTCAGCAGAGATGAACCTTATCTCAGTATTTTTCACATAAAAGCATTTATGCACCAGAGAGACTGAATCTCTTAGGCATTTTTCAGCTCTGTTAGGATTTTTAAAAGTGTATTAACCATGCTTCCTTGAAAATCAATCTCAAGTTCCTCACTGGCCAGGTTTATGTCAATTCCTCTCTTTGTTGTCACCAGCAGGTAATTGTTGAACTGAGCACTCACCACTGTCAGGTTGTCTTCCATCATCTTTTTTTGTCTTTTGCCTACACTTTGGTAAGTGGCAGTGGTAACCCTGAGATTGTCGCAGGCTGTTGGCTGAGGTTGGAGTTATGATTTGTTAATTTGGTTGAGGTGACTTAATATGAAGGGTTGAGGTACAGCAAATGCCCCATACCAGTGTGGTTGGAGATCTTTTGATTTTTTTTTTTTTTGTTTTAAGATTTTATTTATTCATTTGACAGAGAGAGAGAGGGAGAGCACAAGCAGGAGGAGTGGCAGACAGGGAGAAGCAGGCTCCCCACTAACATGACCCTGAGATCATGACCTGAGCCAAAAGCAGATGCTTAACTGACTGAAGGACCCAGGCACCCCTGAGATCTTGTGATTTTTTTTTTTTTTTAAAGATTTTTTATTTATTTATGTGACAGAGACAGAGAGAGCAGGAACACAAGCAGGGGGAGTGGGAGAGGGAGAAGCAGGCTTCCTGCGGAGCAGGGAGCCCGATGCGGGGCTCGATCCCAGGACCCTGGGATCATGACCTGAGCCGAAGGCAGCCGCTTAACGACTGAGCCACCCAGGCGCCCGAGATCTTGTGATTCTAACATGCAGCTCTTCTCTTTGCAAACTAGTGTTCAGGGTTGGAGGAGGGAAGTGTGGCTCGAGGGGGAAGGACCCATGCCAGTGGGATGCATGAGACAGATGCTGTGCAGATCAACACAAATCTAATCTCTTTAACTAGGCCTTGGATTCCTGGGAATGAAATGGGCTTCAGCAGGGCTGGCTGCACCCAACTGTGAAACCGGAACTGTCTTGGGGGCTCAGTTCATTTGCTTCCTCAGCGTTAAGATTGGTCTCTAGAGACCTATTCAGACTGAACAATACTAAAAACAGGAAATTTGTTCCTAGCAGTATGGTTGCAGGAAAACTTTTTCCACTTAGGCAGGAATGAGAGTTAAAAACAGAAACTCCATCCTCCAGGCTTACTTACTTCTTAGATAAAAGTATTAACAACTCAAACAACTTGAAGCGGCTTCATCCTACTTGACTGCCTTCAGAGTGCTGCCTGGTGGGATCTGTTACAAAAGGTGGTAAAGAGCTTTTGTGAACACATTCAAAAATATGAAAACAATGCTGTGTGGAAGATATTAACCTGCTGATGTTCATCTTGGTTAAAGATCAAATATGCAGAATTAATGCAGGCAGGATTTAGAGGAGACTTAGAGAACAGCCATCATTTAATTTTATTCACACACTTATTGCACACATTTTGGCTTCAGTCCATAGATAACGTATTCATTTATTCAGTCAGTTTTAACAGAATGTGCATTGCGTGTTGTGCATGGGTGCCATGGCCCACCTGCAGCCTTAGAAGTGTGATGTTCTCTTCCCTCTTTAGTACCGTAGGGCCCACTCAGGTTTCTTTGTCATGGTCAGCTCAGGGCATCCCTAGATCTAGGGACCCAACTTCTGGGACTGCTGCTCTTTTGCATAATTTGCTGCTGAGGTTAGTGGGGGTGGACAAGGGACATTTAAGAAGAGAGTGGGGACAAAGAGGAAGCTAAAAGCTAGGGAGGAAATGCTCTTTTCTTCCTCCCCTGCTGTGATGTCACTCTGCCTAAATAATCCAGTGTTGAGGAAGGCTTCTGAAGCCCTCTGTGAACACGACCTGAGCTCATTCTGTCACCCCAGACTCTCTTTACAGTCCTTATTCTGGCTCAGTAGATGTGTCATGAACAAGCTTCTGCCGTAGAAGAGATTGTGTGGTCAAAAAATTCTTTAGCAGATGTGTGTCATCGCTTTCTGCTGGTGAGAAAACAGAACTACTCTTTTTAAAACTTTTAATTGAAATATACGTAGAGAAGGATGCATGTATTATAAGTGTACAGCTCAAATTTTCTATCTACTTGAATTTTCACGAGCTGAGCTTATCCATATAACCAGCATCCAACTCAAGAAATAGAACTGGGGCACCTGGGTGGCTCAGTCGTTGGGCGTCTGCCTTCGGCTTAGGTCATGGTCCCAGGGTCCTGGGATCGAGCCCCACATCGGGCTCTCTGCTTGGCAGGAAGCCTGCTTTTCCCTCTCCCACTCCCCCTCACTGTGTCTCTCTCTGTCAAATAAATGAATAAAATCTTAAAAAAAAAAAAATAGAACCTAACAAGCCCCTTAGAAGTCCCACCTGTGCTCTGTTAAAATACATTTTTAAAGCTCTTTCCTGGGGCTTTTTTCTAGTGAATGCTCTGAAATGTTGAGAGGTGAGCTGTTTGAGGACAGGTCTTTCATCTTGGTTCAAGTGTGACATTCATCATGCTGCTTCCTAGTGGACCTGGCAGAGGGTCTTGTAAATATTAGAATAGTCACTGCCTTTCTTCAGTCCCTATAAATGCTTCAGTGTCACAATGATAGAGTTTGGTTGCAGGGGTTACTCTTACATACAGTCTTAGAGTTTGCCTGGCGAAGAGAGGATGAAACACCAGCAAGTGGAGACCCTGTGCAAAATAGATGCAAGAGAAATCAGGATGATCTCATAGAGGTGTCTAAGAATACAAATAGAAAGTTTGGACATAAGTGTAAGTACTCCTCTACCATCAACTTGCTACGTGACCCTGAGCAAATTACTTCTCTCTGGATATCAGTAGTGTCATTACCTAACCTGCTAATCTGTGAATCTAAAAGATCTCAGGCCAAACACAGCCCTGCCTTCTCAGCCTTCCCTTCTTTTTCTGACTTTCAGGACTGTATGTGGGCTCCTTGAACAACCTTCTGCTGAGACCTAAGGTCCAAGACAATATATGCTTCTCCCCACCCCCTTTCTGTTCTGTTTCTCTTTATATTGTGCTTTCTTTATGTGGAGTTTTTATGGAATAGACTGAGAGCTGTCAGTATCCTACCAACCTCCTTACATCTAGCCCTGGGCTGGTTTCTAGCTATAGAGATGCATTTTACCTTGTTCTTATTTTGTGTTACATTTATAAAATATACTGAAAGCCAAAAAGTGCATTTCTTTTTTTTTTTTAAAGATTTTATTTATTTATTTGAGAGAGAGAATGAGATAGAGAGAGAGCATGAGACGGGGGAGGGTCAGAGGGAGAAGCAGACTCCCCGCCAAGCAGGGAGCCCGATGCGGGACTTGATCCCGGGACTCCAGGATCATGACCTGAGCCGAAGGCAGTCGCTTAACCAACTGAGCCACCCAGGCGCCCAAAAAGTGCATTTCTTTATGAAATGTGCGTATCATGTAGAATGCCTTTATTTTTATTAAGATTTTATTAGAGCACAGCGGGGGGAGGAGCAGGGGCAGAGGGAGGAGTAGGCTCTGCACTGAGCAGAGAGCCCAATGTGGGGCTCGATCCCAGGACCCTGGGATCATGACCTGTGCCAAAGGCAGACGCTTAACCGACTGAGCCATCCAGGTGCCCCTAGAACATCTTTAAAATAGAGTAGACCCAGGGCGCCTGGGGGGCTCAGTCAGTTAAGTGTCTGACTCTCCATCTTGGCTCAGGTCTTGATCTCAGGGTCGTGAATTCAAGCCCCTCATTTGGCTCCCTGCTGGGTGTAGAGCCTACTTTAAAAAATAAAATACAGTAGATCAGTGAGGTTTTAGTATATTTGGTGTTCATCATCCCTCCTCATTTTGGTACTGGCCAAGTTGAGTACATGTCATATTTAGTAGTTGTATTATAGCCCAGAATTGTGAGTTATCATGCACATGCTGGCAGTGCGGCTGGCGAGCTTCTTGGGAGCCATGCCTGTGCTTTGAGGTAGCTCCATGCTTGATCAAATGGCCACAGAGGAGTGGAATGTGTGTGTGTGTGTGTGTGTGAAAGGGAGTCAGTAAGAAGAAGGATCATAGAATTAGAATTCTGTAAACAGGGCAGACTTTTAGAAGAGCATCCATCATGCAATATTTTTTATAGTTAAGACTGTGGGCTATAGATCCAAACTGCCCAGGTTTGATTTTCATCTTTTCATCTCTGACATTTACTAGCTATATGACTTTGGGGAACTTTCTTGACCTTCAGTTGCCTCATCTGTAAAATTAAGATGATAATAGTATCTATTTCATGAGTTATTGTGAGGAGTAAATTATTACTGCATGTAAAGTGCTTTGAACCTTCCTGGTACATTTCAATAGTGAATTAACTGGTGCACCTGGGTGGCTCAGTCGTTAAGCGTCTGCCATTGGCTCAGGTCATGGTCCTAGGGTCCTGGGATCGAGCCCCACATCAGGCTATCTGCTTAGTGGGCAGCCTGCTTCTCCCTCTTCCACTCCCCCTGCTTGTGTTCCCTCTCTCGCTGTGTCTCTGTCAAATAAATAAAATCTTTAAAAAAAAAATAGTGAATTAACTGATATTCTTCTTGTTACCTTACCATTGATCATGACACTAGACTGGCAACTATCTGAACCTTTTTTTTTTTTTTAACTAAATGCAAGTCCCTATGGGTTGGAGTGGAACATAGAGTTTCCTCTTCAGAAATATTCTTTACAGGCAATTTTGCTTGCACATGTTTATTTCATAAGATGAAATGAGGACATCCATAGCATGGGAAAGAAAATCTTGCAAGTTTTTTTTTCTCACAAGTTTTTTTTTAAAGTCGTCTTTCTGTCCTAAAAATTTTCTCTATAGTAAGGCAGATCCATTGTAAGCTTCTATCAATTCCACTTTGCAGAGAGTGGCTGAAGTTTTTCTTAAAACAGTAATTCTTAAAGTAAGGTCTCCAGATCAGCAGCATCAGTATTACCGGGGAACTTGTTAGAAATGCAGCTTCTTGGGCTCTGCCCCATACCTACTGAATCAAAAATTCTGGGGGTGAGTCCCATCAAACTCTTTTTAGCAGCCCTCCTGGTGATTATGATGCATGCTACAATCTGAAAACCACTGCTGTACAAATTTTCTATTTGTAGGCAAGTGGGAGTGTAGTCATAATTACAGGTTGCGGGGGAGGGACTGGAAGTTGGGAAGCAGCTGTCTTAAATAAGTTAACTTCATAGTGTAGTCTCTACTTCACAAAGTATTTTCACATGTGTTGTCATAGACACATGTATTTGATTATCTCAAAATTGTTGTGGTAGGTACCATTATTTCTACATTTTGGAAGGGCTGATAGAGACTTCCATTATCTAATAAGTGGTAGAGCTGGAACTTTGTCACTTGGAGTTTTCTGAGTCCAAATCCTAACCTCTTTCTATAGCATCAATTAGCCTTTTTTTTTTCTTAAGCTGTGGGTGGGCTGTTTCCAGGCTGGCTTCCTCAGTAACTGACTCCAAGATGGGGCAGGGAAGTTGTGTGAAGGTAATTTATTAGGAAGTATTGTCAGGAAAGAAATGGTAGGTGGGGAGGGGAAGTGAGACCAGCAAGGGAAAGAGGCTGAGCAGCTTCACGGGGGTGCTTTAAAGACAGTGTAGAGTCTTCCTGATCAGTTTTTTGCACCTGTCAGCTATTGGTTAAGGCTGACTCCTAGGACATCTGGCTTTCAAAAGCAGTGCTCCAAAAAGAAACAGAGACACCGGTATTGGTTTTGGGGAGTTAAAGCACACCAGCTGCCCAATGTGCGTGCATTAAAATGGTAAAGGAATCTAAGTGTCTATGAATGGAACATTAATATCTGCTATACCATCAAAATTGATCTAGAAGACTACAGTAGGGAACCTAAGGAATTGTGAAATATATATATTGGTCCCAGAGTGGAATATGGCAAAACCCTTTGTGAATCCTGTCCCCAATACTTCCTGGAGAACTCTGCTCCCCATGGAGTTTCTGGTTACATCGCATGGTCAGTGATAACCACAAGGTCCTGTGATTTCAAAATCCTCAGACAATAAGGAAAAAGATACCAAACAAGTTAAAATTTTAATTTAAATGAAGTTGACTGTGGTTTCTGGCTAACCAATTAATCAGAAATGTTTTAAGAATCTCATTTTGGGATCAGTTAGGTAAAACTGGCTTAACTATTGCTATGTGATAGTCATTCATGCTGCTTACTGAGTATTCATGGTTCTTCATCTTTGTGATAGAATTTTACTTCCTGGTCCTATTGTGTGAGGTGGGGCCATATGATTAGTTTTGTACAGTGTTATATGAGCAGAAATTATGTCTGAGCATTCAGTTGCTAGGGTATGACCTTCCAAGCCCTCTTTTCTTCCAGCTCCATGAAGCAACATTGGAAATAGATTGTTCTGTCCATTGGGTCTTAGAGAAGCTACAACCCTAAGAGTCCCCTATTGACCCACATGTAGCATGAGCCAGAAATAATAAAATAAAAATAGTTGTTTTAAGCTACCATGCTTTGGTATTTTGCTGCAATAATGTTACTTAGCCTGTTGTGACTGATATACTTAGCTTACTGAATGACTTTAACTTAGCTACAGTATCAGTCATTATAAGAAAATGGACAAGGTGATCTGTAAATGTACTTTCATTTTATTTTTAATGATAAATGATTTTTATGTATTTCTAAGGATTAGAAGAACTTTCACATATGCAGGATTCACTTTAGTTTTGCTTTGTTCCCTTTTTCTCTTGAAACCCACAAACCAACTTGTATTTTTTAAGAAGTTGGCTCTAAAAAGGACTTTTACCTTATGGTAGGGATTGGCGAACTATGGCCTGTGGACCAAATTGGACCATCACCTGTTTCAGTAAAATTTTACATGAACATGGCTGTGCCTATTTGCTTATGTAATGTCAGTGGATGCTTTTGTACTATGAAGGGAGTTAAATAGTTATGACAGACAATATGGCCCACTAAGCCTAATTAATATATTTGCTCTTTGGGGGCACCTGGGTGGCTCAGTTGTTAAGCGTCTGCCTTCGGCTCAGGTCATGATCCCAGCGTCCTGGGATCGAGCCCCGCATCAGGCTCCCTGCTCTGCAGGAAGCCTGCTTCTCTCTTTCCCGCTCCCCCTGCTTGTGTTTCCTCTCTCGCTGTGTCTCTCCCTGTCAAAAAAAAAAAAAAAAAAAAATATATATATATATATATATATTTGCTCTTTGGTCCTTAATAGAATTTTTTTTCTTTCTTTTTTTTTCCCTAAAGATTTTATTTATTTATTTGACAGAGGGAGACACAGCTAGAGAGGGAACACAAGCAGGGGGAGTGGGAGACGGAGAAGCAAGCTCCCCGCCGAGCAGGGAGCCTGATGCAGGGCTCGATCCCAGGACCCTGGGGATCATGACCTGAGCCAAAAGCAGATGCTCAACGACTGAGCCACCCAGGCACCCTTAGAAAGAATTTTCTAACCCCTGCCCTATAGGATTCTTAATTAATTTCCAGATGATTTGCCTCAATTGTTGCAGACATCCTAGCTTTTGGAGCTTCTACCTAATAGAATGAACGCCTTCTCCTGGATCTCCAGTTCCCCTTTATTTTGTATGCTATCCTTAAGTCAGTAACACAGCTTATTATTCTTGGATTCTGCCTGTAACTAAGCAAAGACTCCCTCATCTTTGATAATCAAACTGCTTTCTGTATTGCCACTGGCATTGTTTTTGTCCAGGCCACTGTTGAACAAACTGCTAACATGTCTACTTACGTGACTGCTGCTCACTGTTTCTGCTTTGTACTTGTTGCTGTTGACATTTGAACTTGCCATTGTGATAGGGTTTTCTCGGGCTGCATGGAAGGAGGTGATCAGATTATCTCACAGAATGGGTCATAAATATAAAATTATGTGGGGAAATAGGAAACTGGAAACTGTCAGCAGTCATACAGCCGGCCACATGACCCCGGAACATTATTTGTTATGGCTCAGACTATAAGAGGCTGATGGCAGCTCTGTCTCCCTAACAGTTGATAATGCCAGTTAATCTTTATCCAATTTGGCACACCTTATTAGCATTCTTATTTGGGTCACCTAATGCTGATAGTCTCACTTAGGCCCATGCTGAATGTGCTTGCTTTTGCTTGGGGTCCAGTTAGTTGGGGCCTGGAAAGCAGGGTCAAATGACAGAAAACATGGCAAATTGTGATCAAGGAGCCACTTGTGGTTGTCTTTTTAGAAGAAGCTGTGGGAATGGAAAGAACTTTGGACTCTTTTCCAGTAAAGCCATCTTTCATCTTTTCTCACAAGATCCTGTCTAATGAATCTATCTTTTTGCAAGGAAAAGAGGAGCTAGATATCCATCTTTCTATTCTAGGAATTCCTTGCTTATGTCCAGAGGGTAGGACAACTGCATATGGGACCGACCAGATCTCACATGCCATTCAGACAGTTGTCCATGTGAACATTCTTTAGCAACACAATATTTTTAGAAACAGCAAAATCTTGTATAAACAAAGACATGTGTTTTGGTGATCTCAAAGCTCAATTTTCCTGGTTCCTTCAGGAACCAGGAGCTTAGACTGGGAATATAAATTTATGTTTCTCCATGCATGTATGTCTGTATAAATGAGTATGTGTATTTATTACCTCTATAGGAGTACTGCTATGTGCCATTTTCTTTTTCTTTACTTTTTTTTTTTTTTTAACTTTTCAGAAAAAAAAAGGCCCTAGGTAAGTAGACTGAAGGACTGCCTAGAGACAGACAGGAATTTCTTTTTTAATCTTTTGATAAAGATGAAAAAAGAATTGCATTTGGTAGAGATATATTTGTCTCATAACCATGTCCAGCAATGAGAAGGCCAGTTCACCAGCTGCCTGCCTTAACATTAAGAACAAGGGGAAAGGGGCGCCTGGGTGGCTCAGTCGTTAAGTGTCTGCCTTCGGCCCAGGTCATGATCCCAGGGTCCTGGGATCAAGCCCCACATCATGCTCCCTGCTCGGCGGGGAGCCTGCTTCTCCCTCTCCTGCTCCCCCTGCTTGTGTTCCCTCTCTCGCTGTGTCTCTGTGAAATAAATGAATGAAATCTTTAAAAAAAAAAAAAAGAACAAGGGGAAAGATAGTATAGAAATGAGGTGGTGCCAAATAGAAGTTAATGTGGAGCTGAGGAAAGCTAAGAAGGATAACCACATGCTGAAAGGAGCAATGTTGTAAGCTCTTTTCTTTTTTTTAAATTTTATTTTGTTTTATTTTTTCTGTTTTATTTTTTTATTTTTTCTTTCTTTTTCTTAACATATAATGTATTATTTGTTTCAGGGGTACAGGTCTGTGATTCATCAGTCTTACACAATTCACAATGCTCACCAAAGCACATACCCTCCCCAGTGTCCATCACCCAGCCACCCCATCCCTCCCACCCCCCTGCACTCCAGCAACCCTCAGTTTGCTTCCTGAGATTAAGAGTCTCTTATGGTTTGTCTCCGTCTCTGGTTTTGTCTTGTTTCGTTTTTCCCTCCCTTTCCCTATGACCCTCTGCCTTGTTTCTCAAATTCCTCATATCAGTGAGATCATATGATAATTGCTTTCTCTGATTGACTTATTTCTCTTAGCATAATACCCTCTAGTTCCATCCACGTCATTGCAAATGACAAGATTTCATTTTTTTGATGGCTGCATAATATTTCATTGTATATATATACCACATCTTCTTTATCCATTCATCTGTTGATGGACATCTAGGCTCTTGCCATAGTTTGGCTATTGTGGACATTGCTGCTATAAACATTGGGGTGCAGGTGCCCCTTCAGATCACTACATTTGTGTCTTTGGGGTAAATACCCAGTAATGCAATTGCTGGGTTGTAGGGTAGCGCTATTTTCAACTTTTTGAGGAACCTCCATACTGTTTTCCAGAGTGGCTGCACCATGTAAGCTCTTTTCTTGATGTTGCTACTTCTCCACTGCAAGTAAACTGCAGCAAGCAGGGCACTATAAATTGGTCTGTTGATGACATTGTCAAGGCATAAAAAGCACAGATTTGGAAAGCCAGCTCCAGGCTACTCAGGCTGCTAGGAAATGGCTTTCAAGGGAAAAACAGCCCCCCATGGACAACATAATGTGGGCTGGTTTGATTCCACACTTTGTGTCCTTGGGCAGAACTGATAGGAGTCTCCTTCAGTTTGGATCTGGTTCAGTGCTCACAAACATTGCTTCCAGGACTTCAGGCCAGACCAACGCTGTGGTAGATAGAGTACTATCCCAGCATTTAATTCTCTCTTGGCATCTTCTCATCACATCAGTGCACAAGCTATGTGGGCTCTAGGAAACATTGCAGGTGATGGTTCAGTTTTCCAAGACTTGGTTATTAAATATGGTGCAGTTGATCCACTGTTGGCATTTCTTACAGTTCCTAATTTGTCATATTTAACATGTGGTTACCATGGAATATATTACAGGTGACTTAGAAGAATTTTCATGAGATGATATTGACTGAAAAAAAAACAGTGTATAATAACAATAACATCCCATTTTAATTTTTTTAATTTTTATTTTATTAAAAACATTTTTTTTTTTGAGAGAGACCATACGCTTGTGGGGTTGGGGAGGCTAGGGGGAGAGGGAGAGAGAGAATCTTAAGTAGGTTCCATGCCCAGTGCAGAGCCCAATTGTGAGGGGATAGGGCTCGATCTCACGACCCTGAGGTCATGACCTGAGCCAAAATCAAGAGTCAGATGCTTGGGACGCCTGGGTAGCTCAGTCAGTTAAGCATCTGCCTTTGGCTCAGGTCATGATCCCAGGGTCCTGGGATTGAGTCCCACACTGGGCTCCTTTGTTTAGCAGGGAGCCTGCTTCTCCCTCTACCTGCTGCTCCCCCTGCTTGTGCATGCTCTCTCTCTCTCTCTCTCTGACAAATAAATAAATAAAATTAAAAAAAAAAAAAAGGCAGATGCCACCCAGGAGCTCCAGTGAAATCCCATTTTTAAAATAATTAACCGGGGTGCCTGGGTGGCTCAGTCAGTTAGGCGTCTGCCTTCAGCTCAGGTCATGATCCCAGGGTCCTGGGATCGAGAGTCGCGTCGGGGTCCTGGGATCGAGCCCCGCGTCGGGCTCCCTGCTCGGCGGGAAGCCTGCTTCTCCTTCTCCCACTCCCCCTGCTTGTGTTCCCTCTCTTGCTGTGTCTCTCTCTGTCAAATAAATAAAATCGTAAAAAAAAAAAAAATTAACCAATGGTGCCTGGGTGGCTCAGTTGGTTAAGCGTCTGCCTTCGGCTCTGGTCATGATCCCAGGGTCCTGGGATTGAGTCCTGTGTTGGGCTCCTGCTCAGTGGGGAGTCTGCTTCTCCCTCCCTCTCTGCTGCTTCCCCTGCTTGTGCTCTCTCTCGCTCTCTTTCTCACTCTCTCAAATAAATAAATAAAATATTTTTTAAAAAGGAAAAAAATAAAAGAAGTAACCAAAACCCACAGATATGTGTGTAGGTGTTATGACTATGGGAAGAACAAGAAATGATGTCAGTTGTTAACATGTTACCTGAAGGTATGGGGTTAATGTAGAAGGAAGGAAAGAGGAAGGGAGAAGAGGAAAATAAATAAAAAGTAATTAAAGCATTTCCCCCACAGCATGAGTGATACCTGAATTATTTTAAATTTTATTTGTGTAACTGCGGCTGTAGTGTGTATGCATGAAAAAAGAAAGGTTATATCTATGGAAAATAACCTGAATGTTCATGGTATATTATGTGATTAAAACCAAGTTGCAGGTTGATGTGTATTGTATGTATCTATTTCAGTGAAAACAGACAAAAACAAAGAACTATATATCTTTCTATATGTGGAGAAAGGTACGGAAGGACATACCTGTTAGATATATCCTTCTCTGCCTAAGTACCTGAAGGCTACCTGTTGGATACCTGAATGAGTGGGATTAGGGGTGAGGAAAGGAATGCAGGGTTAGCTTTTTCTTCATGCATTGTTGGGTTTTTGTTTTTTTTTTACTTGATAGAAAAAGTGAGCATTCTTTGTAATTTGAAAAACAGCAAAGAAAAAAATATAATTGTGCCCATCTCTAATAAGGCTTCAAATTCTGGTCATTTAATAATGGCAGTGTGGGTGAAATTTGGGTATGAGATTATAATTCTCTTCACACACAATGAAAAGGTTAATGGAGCAGAACACTCCAAAAGTGATTAACAAATGGCAGTAGGATCAGAGTTTATTGTTTTTGACCAAAATATAACAAAATATTACTGAAACTTCTAATCAGAAATACTAAAAATGAGACTTGGTAAAGTTTCTCCCAGTGTAGAGCAAAAACAACAGGATGTAAGGAAGCCATGAAGACAGTTGTAAATTGTAGGGTAATAGCTTAGTGTTCAGCAGCGAAACTGAATAGTTACTTGTTACCAGTTGAACGGTTACTGGTAACTCTGCACAGTTACTTTGTTAAGTACAGGGTATCACAGCGGTTAAGAGCAAGAGCTTAGTTTAGAAATACTAGTACCTGTGGGACTTCAATTTTCTCCTGTAAAAATTAGACAATGATAATAATAGTAACTACCCCATAAATGTGTTGTGAGAAGTAATAAATTAAAAACATTTAACGTGCTAAGAAGAGAGCCTAACACAAAATAATTGCTTAGTAAATGTTACTGGCTATTTGGATCTAAAACCCTGGCTTTGAGTAAAACACCTCAATTTTTTTTTTTTTAAGATTTTATTTATTTATTTGACAGAGCACAAGCAGGGGAAGCAGCAGGCAGAGGGAAAGGGAGAAATAGGCTCCTTGCTGAGCAGGGAGCCCAATGCGGGGCTCTATCCCAGGACCTCAGGATCATGACCTGAGCTGAAGGCAGACTGAGCCCCCCAAGCACCCCTGAATAAAACACTTCTAATGAAGTATTCATTGTGCAAAGTAAGCCTAAACAGTTATCTTTAAACAATGGGAGTGGTACCCTGCACAGTATTTTGCCTTAGTAGGCACTCTACAAATATTGTTTGAATAAATAATTTTAATTTCTTTCACTTGATTTTATTAGAGTCTCTGATTAGTTTAACATTATTTCACTTATTTCTGTTTGTTTTCAGAAAATTAAAAGGAAAAGTACATCTGTAGGGTGATAATTTGGGTGAATCATGGTTAATGGATTGAAGAATAAAAGAGATTCCTATGTACTTAAATAGGTACAGTTTTCAATAGGGGAATATGGGGATACTAATTTGTATTTTCAAGAATCATTATGGAGGAGAGGAGTCTGGGAAGATGGCAGAGTAAGGAAGCATCAGGAATCTGTTTCCCGACCTAGACAGGGATTTCACTGGCCAGATCTGTCTGATGTAATGGTTTTTGGAATTCTGGAGTTTATTGAGGGTTTGCAACTTCCAGAGGAAGACTTGGAGGATAAATGGCAGTTAATTTCCATCAATTTCAGCTCTTAGCACAGTAGCAGCTACCCATTCTTTACCCCAGCCACATGGCAGGCAGCTGTGCATTGGTCCTAGCGCATCTTTCACACAGCTTGCAGGAGTTGGGTAGACAAAAAAGACCCTGCCTCCAAATATCAAGAATCTGTGCTGATTGCTAATTCCTGCTTGGATCACAGAGTTGCAGACAAAGAGTTGGGCAACCATTGTTGCACCATTCCCATTGTTGCAAGTCCCTTCCCATCCAGCCGAAGTGGCTTTTGGGGATTTGGGGATTTGGGGATTTGGGGATCCACCCCACTCCAACGTCATTTTGTTTTTCTCCACTTGGCAATCAGACATTGAAGACCAGGGCATTGAAAAACAACTACAGGGCGCCTGGGTGGCTCAGTTGGTTAAGCGACTGCCTTAGGCTCAGGTCATGATCCTGGAGTCCCGGGATCGAGTCCCGCATCGGGCTCCCTGCTCAGCGGGGAGTCTGCTTCTCCCTCTGACCCTCCCCCCTCTCATGTACTCTCTCTCATTCTCGCTCTCTCAAATAAATAAATAAAATCTTAAAAAAAAAGTAAAGAAAAACAACTACATACATGGGGAAGATTAGGAAGTGATGATGCGTGCCCAGGGAAAGGCTCAGAAAAGACCTGCCAAAACCTTAGGTTTACACGGCAGGCTGATCCTCATCACAGAGACAGCCTACAGTAATAAAAAAAACAAAAACAAAAAAAACAGTAAACAAAAATAATAAGACACAGCATACCCTGGGGAAAAGAGAGAATCTGATTTCCAGAGTTACTACATTATTAGATTCAAATGTTCAGTTTTCACTTGATCTTAGCCAAGAGACTGAGAAGTGATGACACATGTTCAGTTTTCAACATTAAAAGTCATAAGGCATACAAAGAAACCTGAAAGTGTGGCCTATTCAGAGGGAAAAAAATTCATCAGGGTGCTTGGCTGGCTCAGTTGGTAGAGCATGTGACTCTTGATCTCGGGGTTGTGAGTTCAAAGCCCCACATTGGGCATGGAGCCTACTTAAAAAATATATTTTTAGGGCGCCTGGGTGGCTCAGTCGTTAAGCATCTGCCTTCGGCTCAGGTCATGATCCCAGGGTCCTGGGGTCGAGCCCCGCATCGGGCTCCCTGCTCGGCGGGGAGCCTGCTTCTCCCTCTCCCACTCCCCCTGCTTGTGTTCCTGCTCTCGCTATCTCTCTCTCTGTCAAATAAATAAATCAAATCTTTAAAAAAAAAAAATATATATATATATATTTTTAAAAATGCATCAGTGGACACTGTCCCTGAAAAAGACCTAAGGCAGATATACTAAATAGAAACTATAGGGTGCCTGAGTGGCTCAGTTGGTTAAGTGTCTGCCTTCGACTCAGGTCATGATCCCAGGGTGCTGGGATTGAGCCCCGCATCGGGCTCCCTGCTCGGCGGGAAGCCTGCTTCTCCCTCTCCCACTCCCCCTGCTTGTGTTCCCTGTCTCACTGTCTCTCTCTCTGTTGAATAAATAAATAAAATCTTAAAAAAAAAAAAAACTATAGACCAATTGTTTTAAAGATGCTCTAAGAACTAAAGGAAGATGTGGAGAAAGTCAAGAAAAAATGTATGAATAAATGTATGAACAAAAAGTTGTTCTTTAATCATGGATTTTGCTGTATTTCATTGATATAAGTTCTTTTTATTGCTTTGTGAATAGTTTATAATTTCAGTTTTGATTTCCTCTGATTTGAGGGTTATCTGTAAATGTGTTTCTTAATTTCTTTCCCACTTGGTTGTCCTTGTGCTGCTGATTTTTCATGGTGTAGCAATGGCTCATCTGTCATATTCCTTGAGATTCTGCCATAAATAATGCAGTATATGTTAAGACGAAAGAA
This sequence comes from Mirounga angustirostris, assembly GCF_029215605.1. Lineage (NCBI taxonomy): Eukaryota > Metazoa > Chordata > Mammalia > Carnivora > Phocidae > Mirounga > Mirounga angustirostris. The sequence goes on along the minus strand of NW_026991717.1, from coordinate 60,885,015 downwards.
AATAAAACCTGATCCTTAGCATGACCCCAATACTTTAGTTTTATCTCCCAACGTATCTGATTTTCAAATTCCACCTGAACAGCCACACATTTTCGTTACTCACAGCTTTACATGTGTTGTTCATGCCACCTAGAAAATCATCCCCATCATGAAAATCTTTGAGACTCAGTTCAGATATTCCCTATTTCATAAAGTCTGGGCAGGTTCTTCATCCAGCATTCCCTTCCTCTTTTAGGTCCTGTTGGAATATCTTCCTTTTGCCCTTCAAGATAAACTCTTAAACCTTTTCCACCTTACTATCTGCCCCAAGGATGACCCGTTGGACTAAATAATGGGTTCTCTTGGCCTCTGGCTTGAGGAACAATGGAAAGCCCTAGCAGGAGATCTGAGGGATATCCTGTAGGGTTGTCTTGGTCTGGCCTCATCCATTTGTGTTTATGAAGACCCCTGCCCTCCCCACTGGCCAAAATCTTTATTTTTGGGGAAGTAGGGTTCCATACAATATTTTGTTAGTATCAGATATACAACACAGTGATTTGACAATTATATACATTATTAAATGATCAGCACCATAAGTGTAATTACCATCTGTCACCATACAAAGTTATTACAGTATTACTGACTATATTCCCTGTGCTGTACTTTTCATCCCTGTAAATTATTTTATAACTGGAAGTTTGTATCTCTTATGCCTCTTCACCTATTTTACCTATCCGCTAAACCCCCTTCCTTCTGACAACCACCAGTTTGTTCTCTGTTGAGTCTGTTTTTTGTTTGTTTTGTTTCTTAGATGGTATTTGTCTTTTTCTGTCTGACTTACTTCACTTAGCATAATATCCTTTAGGTCTATTCATGATGCTGCAAATGGCAAGATTTCATTCTTTCTTATGGCTGAGTAATATTCCATTGTATAATATATATCACTTTTTAATTTACTCATATATTGATGGACACAGGTTGCTTCCATATCTTGGGTACTGTAAATAATGCTACAGTGAACTTATGGGTTTGTATATCTTTTCAAATTGGTATTTTTCTTTTCTTTTTTTTTTTTAATTTTTTTTTAATTTTTTTTTTTTTAAGATTTTATTTATTTATTTGAGAGAGAGAGAATGAGAGACAGAGAGCATGAGAGGGAGGAGGGTCAGAGGGAGAAGCAGACTCCCTGCCAAACAGGGAGCCCGATGCGGGACTCGATCCCGGGACTCCAGGATCATGACCTGAGCCGAAGGCAGACGCTTAACCAACTGAGCCACCCAGGCGCCCGGTATTTTTATTTTCTATGGGTAGATACACAGAAGTGGAATTACAGGGTCATATGGTATTTCTATTCTTAATTTTTTGAAGAACCGCCATACCTTTCTCCACAGGGGTTCTACCCATTTATATTCCCACCAGCAGTGCACTACACATCCTTTCCTCCACATTCTCACCAAAACTTGTTATTTCTTGTCTGTTGATTTTAGCCATTCTGACAGGTGTGAGGTGATAACTCATTGTGGTTTTGATTTCCATTTCCCTGATGATTAGTGATGTTGATCATCTTTGGCCATCTTTATATTTCCTTTGGAGCAATGCCTATTTAGGTCCTTGGCCCATTTTTGATTGGGTTATTTGCTTTTTTGGTATTGAGTTGTATAAGTTCTTTATGGTTTTTTGGATAATAACCTCTTACTGGTTATATCATTTGGAAATATCTTCTTCTATTCAGTAGGTTGTCTTTTCATTTTGTTGATTTTTTTTTTTTTCTGTGCAGAAGCTTATTAGTTCGAAGTAGTCCCAATTGTTTATTTTGCTTTTGTTTCCTTAGCTTGAGGAAACAGATACAGAAAAATATTGCTAAGGCCAATGTCCAAGAGATTACTGCCTATGTTTTCTTTTAGAATTTTTATGGTTTCAGGTCTTACATTTAGGTCTTTAATCCATTTTGAGTTTATTTTTGTGTATGGTGTCAGAGAGTGGTCCAGTTTCATTCTTTTGCATGTAGCTGTCCATCTGCTCTAATATGTCATGCAAGGCCATTGTTTTCTTACTGATTTTCTGTCTGTATGATCTATCTATTCTTACAAATGGGGTGTTATAGTTCCCTACTATTAGCATATTACTGTCAACTTCTCCCTTTATGTCTGTTAATATTTGCATTATATATTTAGGTGCTCCTGTGCGTAGATATTTACACGTGTTATATCCTTTTGTTGGATTGATCCCTTTATCATTATGTAATAGCATTCTCTGTGTCTTGTTACAGTCTTTGTTTTAAAAGTCTATTTTGTCTGATAAAAGTATTGCTCCCCCAGCTTTTTTTCACTTTCATTTTCATGGAATATCTTTTTCCATCCCTGTAACTTTCAGTCTGTATATGTCTTTAGGTCTGAAGTGAGTCTCTTATAGGCAGCATAAAGATGGCTCTTGTTTTTTATCCAGTTACCCTATGTCAGTTGATTAGAGCATTTAGACCATTTACATTTAAAGTGATTATTGATAGGTATGTACTTATTACTGTTTTGTTAATTTGTTTTTTTGGTTGTTTTTGTAGTCTACCTTTGCTCCTTCTCTTACTCTTCCCTTGTTATTGATGACTTCATTCAGCATAATGCTTGGATTCCTTTCTCTTTATTTTTTGTGTATCTATTATAGGTTTTTGGTTTATGATTACCATGAGGTTCATATATAACATATTAAATATATAGCACTCTATATTAAGTTGATGGTTGTATAATTTCTAACACATTCTTAAAAGTTCTACATCTTTACTCTTCTATCCCTCCGTGTTTATGTATATGATGTCATATTTTACATCTTTTTATAAACTTAAATTTTTTTTGAAACGAGGAAAAACAGATAAGATAGAAGTACATTTAAAACTTATTCCTGAGCCATCTGAAAGTTGTCATCCTGATGTCCAATTACCCCAAGTAATTGCGTGTGTATTTTCTTATAGAAAATGACATTCTCTAATATAACCACAATACAACCTTCAGAATTGAGAAATTAAAGTGTTACATTACTACCATCTCATCTTTAGACCCCATTCATGTTTTGTTGATTGTCTTAGTAATGCCCTTTATACCAAAAAGATGTGTTTGAGAATCGCTTATTGCATTTAGTTGTCTTATGTTTAGTTTAATTCAGTCTGGAACAGTTCCTCAGTTTTTCCTTATATTTATGATCTTGACACTTTGGAAGATTACAGGCCAGTTATTTTGTAGAATGTTCCTTAATTTGGTTGTCCAGTGTCTCTTCATGGTTAGATTCAGATTATACATTTTGGTAGGAATATCACAGAGTTCACTTTGATTACTTGATTAAGGTGGCATCTGCCAGGCTTCTCCTCTGTGAAGTTACTCTTTTCCCCCTCTTTGTAATTAATATTTTGTTGAGGGGTACTTACTATGTAAATATCCCATTTCTTGTCAAATTTTCAAATTATTTATATGTGTATTAATTCATGGTTTCCCATTTTATTCAGTGAATTACAGTCTGTTATTATCATTGTTTATTATGATGCTCAAATTGTTCCTATTAGTAGAAAATGATATTTAGAAGCTGAGATCTGGGTGGTAGCTGTGGTCATTGCTGTGGGGGTATCACTGCTTCCAGGTCCTCTCAGCAGAGTTAGACAAAGCTAGGGATGATACATTTGTGTACACACACACACACACACACACAGAGTTACATCATATCTATTTCTGTATCTTTTTCTCTTGAAAGCCATGAGTTCTCACTGATTCTGATCTGACACTGTACAGCTCAAAGATGAGAGTGGGAGGAGAGAACTTGAGTGTGGATGGAGTTAATTAAAAATAACCCAACCATTGCAACAAAAGCAGTTCTAAGAGGAAAATCTGTGGTGATACAGGCCTACCTTAAGAAACAAAAAAAAGGTCAAATAATCTCACCTTAAAACCTAAAGGATCTAGAAAAAGAACAAACAAGACCCAAGTTGAGTAGAAGGAAGGAAGTACTAAATATCAGAACAGAAATAAATGAAAAAGATAAACAAAATTGATAAAACCCTTAGCCAAATTCATTTAAAAAAAAAGGACCCAAATAAAATCAGAGAGAACTGACACCACAGAAATACAAAGGATTATGAGAGAATAGTATGAAATCTTCTATGCCAACAAATTGGACAACCTAGAAGAAATGGATAAATTCCTAGAAACACAGAATCTTCCAAAGTTGAATCAGGAAGAAATAGAAAATTTGGACAGATTACTAGCAATGAAAGTGAATCAGTAATCAAAAAACTACTAAAAAACAAAAGTCCATGACCAGATGGCTTCACAGGTGAATTCTATCAAACATTTAAGGGAGTTAATACCTATTCTTCTCAAACTGTTTCAAAAAAATAGAAGAGAAAGGAAAACTTCTAAATATATTCTATGAGGTCAGCATTACCCTAATACCAAACCAGATAAAAACACTACACTCTCTCTCTCTCCAGGCCAGTATCCCTGAACAACACTGATGCAAAAATCCTCAAAAAATATTAGAATCATTCACCATGATCAAGTGGGATTTATTTCAGGGATGCAAGAATAGTTCAGTATTTTGCAAATCAGCTTGACATATTACATCAACAAAATGAAAAATAAAACTCGTATGACCATCTCGGTAGATGCAAAAAAAAAGCATTTGATAAAATTCAGTATCCATTCATGATAAAAGCTCTCAACAGAGTGGGTTTAGAGGGAACATACTTCAACATAATAAAGACCACATATGAAAAGCTGACAACCAGCATCATACTCAATGGTGAAAAGCTGAAAGCATTTCCTCTAAGATCAGGAACAAGACAAGGATATCTACTCTTACCACTTTTATTCAACACAGTACTAGAAGTCCTAACTGCAGCATTCAGACAAGAAAAGAAGTAAGAGGCATCCATATTGGTAAAGAAGTTAAACTGTCACTATACGCAGACGACATGATACTCTACATAGAAAATCCTAAAGACTCCACCAAAAAACTACTAGAACTGATAAATGAATTCAGTAGAGTTGCAGGATACAAAATTTATACCCAGAAGCTGGTACTGTTTCTATACACTAATAACAAAGTAGCAGAAAGAGAAAGGAAACAATTCCATTTACAATTATACCAAAAATAATAAAATATCTAGGAATAAACTTAACCAAGGAGGTGAAAGATCTGTACTCTGATATAACTATAACTATATAACTGATATAACTAACTATAAAACACTGATGAAAGAAATTGAAGATGACACAAATGTAAAGATATTCCATGCTCATGAATGGAAGAATTAATATTGTTAAAATGTCCATACTACCAAAAGCAATCTATAGATTCAATGCAATCCCTATCAAAATACCAATAGCATTTTCCACAAAACTATAACAAACAGTATTAAAATTTGTATGTAACCCACAAAAGACCCCAAATAGCCAAAACAATCTTGAGAAAGAAAAACAAAGCTGGAAGAGAGGTATCATAATGCCCTATTTCAAGATACATTGCAAAGCTGTAGTAATCAAAATAGTGTGGTACTGGCACAAAAATTGACACATAGATCAGTGGAACAGAATAGAGAGCCCAGAAATAAACCCACACTTACATGGCCTATTAATCTATGATGAAGGAGGCAAGCAATGAGGAAAAGGCATTCTCTTCAATAAATGGTGTTGGGAAAACTGGACAGCTACATGTGAAAGAATGGAAAACTGGACCGCTTTCTAATACCATATACAAAAATAAATTCAAAATGGATTAAAGACCTAAGTGTGAGACCTGAAACCATATAAATCCTAGAAGAGAACACAGACAGTAATTTATATGACATAAGCTGTAGCAACATTTTTCTAGGTATGTCTCCTCAGGCAAGGGAAACAAAAGCAAAAAATAAACTATTGGGATTACATCAAAATAAAAAGCTTCTGCATGGCAAAGGAAACTATCAACAAAATGAAAAGGCAACCTACTGAATAGAAGGTTGAAGATATTCACAAGTGATAAATCCAATAAGGGGTTAATATCCAAAATATATAAAGAACTTAAACAACTCAACACCAAAAAGCCAAATAACCCAATTAAAAAATGGGCAGAAGACCTGACTAGACATTTTCTCAAAGACATACAGATGGCCAAGAGACACATGAAAAGGTGCTGAACATCACTAATCATCGGGGAAATGCAAATCAAAACCACAATGAGATATTACTTCACACCTGTCAGGATAGCTAAAATAAAAAACACAAGAAACAAATGTTGACAAGGATGTGGAGAAAAAAGAACCGTTGTGTACTCTTGGAATGTAAATTGGTACAGCCACTGTGGAAAACAGTATGGAGGTTCCTCAAAAAATTAAAAATAGAACTACCATATGATCCAGTAATTCCACTACTGGGTATTTACCCAAAGAAAGCAAAAACACTAATTCAAAAAGATATATGCATCTGTATGAGTTTTTTTTTTTTTAGTTTTTTTATTTTAATTCCAGTATAGTTAGCATTCATCTATTGATGGACACTTGGGCTTTCCTCCATAATTTAGCTATTGTAAATAATGCTGCAATAAACGTAGGGATGTGTGTGTGTGTGTGTGTGTATCCAGTGGAATATTATGCAGCCATTAAAAAAGATGAGATTGTGCCACTTGCAATAACATGGATGGACCTAGAAGGTATTCTGCTAAGTGAAATATTTTGACTGAGAAGGACAAATACCATATAATTTCACTCATAGGTGGAACCTAAAAAAACAAATGAAAAACAAAAAGCATAATTATACCTATAAATATAGAGAACTAAATGATGGTTGCCATAGGGGAAAGAGCTGGGGGGATGGCTAAAATAGGTGAAGAGGTAGGAGATACAGGCTTCCAGTTATGGAATGAATAAATCACAGGAGTAAAAAGCACAGCATAAGTAATATAGTCAATGATATTGTAATACCATTATATGATGACAGATGGTAGCTACACTTGTGAGCATAGCTTAATGTATAAGCTTGTCTAATTGTTTTACACTTGAAAGTAATGTAATATTGTGTGTCAACTCTATTCAAATAAGAAAGTAACCCACCCAAATAAGCAAATTTATTTCAGGGTAGGGGGTACTTGACTAAGGTGAGTTGAATTCAAAGAATTTTAGAAATTGAGGGCTTAAAAATTGTGAAATCTGCGTTTTTTTTCTGTGTTCTCTTACAACCGGTAACAATTGATCTTGAATCGCAGTTATAAACCGGTAGCACTAGTTGCTACTAATATTCTTTTTTTAAAAGATTTTATTTTTGGGGGGCGCCTGGGTGGCTCAGTCGTTAAGCGTCTGCCTTCGGCTCAGGTCATGGTTCCAGGGTTCTGGGATCGAGCCCCACATCAGGCTCCCTGCTCGGCGGGAAGCCTGCTTCTCCCTCTCCCACTCCCCCTGCTTGTGTTCCCTCTCTCTCTCTGTGTCTCTCTCTGTCAAATAAATAAATAAAATCTTTAAAAAAAAAAAAGATTTTATTTTTAAGTAATCGCTACATTCAGTGTGGGGCTCAAACTCACAACCCTGAGATCAAGAGCTGCATGCTCTACCGACTGAGATAGCCAGGTGCCCCACTACTAATATTTCTTGATGGGAGTTTTGGGTTTCATTCATGTTGGAACAAGAATAAGAAAACAGTCAATTGTTAACTCTTTAGGATAGTTGTGTGAATTATGAATCTATAAAATTATAATTGTGAACATGAATAACAGAAATGTTTAAAATAAGCTTAAGTGTTTCAGAAAATATAGAAATGAAAAGCAGTACACAAGAGCTTATATACTGAGTAGCAACCATATAGAACTTAAATATTTGTAGAAAGATGGAAAACTACAATGAAAATATATTGTGCACAGCAGTAGCATTTGGGTAGTTCTTCCAGTTTTCTTTTGGGATGTTGACTGATACTGATTTGGAAGTGCTGATAATATATTGCGATATTAAATTACAGTGTCTACATTATAGATAATAAGTACAGTTTTGGAGGAGACAGAAGAAAGTGAGATAGAAATGCATGTATATTTCAGCCTTTATTTTTCCTTCTTTCTGCTGACTAAAGCAATATAATGAGTGCAGTTAGATAAAGGCTGAATGCTTTGGTCTTTTCCAAATGCCCCCTAGTTCTCTAATGATGACAGTAGCTATAGGGTCTGAGAAATTTTAAGTGGGACCACTCTGGGAGATTCTTTAGTCCTGTGTCATGGTTGAGAAAATTGCAGCCCTTCTGTCTCCTACTCTTCCCTCTTCAGGAGGGATCTCATAGATCAGTTATCTTACAGGGCATTGTGAGAAGAGGGCTAGTTTACAAAACCCAAGCAGAAACTCCAGAAAGATGCTTTTTTATCTCACCACAGAGTAGTTATTCGTTTTATTTTTTTTTAAAGATTTTATTTATTTATTAGAGAGAATGAGAGAGAGAGAGAGAGCACATGAGAGCGGGGAGGGTCAGAGGGAGAAGCAGACTCCCTGCTGAGCAGGGAGCCTGATGCGGGACTCGATCCCGGGACTCCAGGATCATGACCTGAGCCAAAGGCAGTCGCTTAACCAACTGAGCCACCCACGTGCCTGCGTAGTATTCGTTTTAGGAAGTGATAGTTTCATACCACTAAAGGGTTGCATAATGTGAATGGGCCACTGCCACTACCAGTGGGACCCTTCCATTGAGGCTAAGAATATGTAGCTGCTGATGTCTATCCTTTTGTACCCATACCTCCTTGTTCAAATAAAGTAACTTGAATGAAGGAATGGGGAGAGATTTATTTGGTCATTTCTGGGATTACTTCCCTGGATGTTTGTTGTTCCTGTGGTGGGAGATATTGGGTCCTAAGCATGAACTTTCCAAGGTTGACAGCCAGATATTTGGAGATGGCAAATGGAGGTCCAAAGGTTTTTCAGAGTAAAGTAGTTGTCTTACTGTTTCAGCCAGAACTCTGACTTTCTGAAGAATTAAAATGACAAGGATACATTTTAGATTTTGTGGTGGGGTCCTGGGGTCACTCTCGATTAAGAGGGGCGGCCTTTATCTGGGGATGTAATTTAAAGAAGGGACTTCTCTGAAAACATGCCTAAGACACAGATCAAGTGCCATGTCTGCTATGAAGATTTCTCTAACTCCCCAGCCCATAATCATTTTCCCTTCTCAAATATATTTATATCCACCCTTCATTCATATTTTACTATGTACTAGTATTGAACTTTTTACTAACTGCGTGGTCTGTCTCTTCAACCATATTGTAAGCTCATTTTGAACCAAGACAATGTTTTAAATGTCTTTCAAATCTCTCTCAGTGTCCCCTGCAGTGGTAGGGCCCTTTTAGGAATTTAATAAATATTTGCTTCCCAAGGTGAAGAGAAATCTATTTCTGAGACCTGCTTGTGTCAAGACTAGTTTCTTTCAGAATATTGATTCTTCTTTCTCTCATTGGGTGTGGCATAGGTTTCATTTGGCCTTGTTTGTGTTTACTTGCATTTTAAACCTTCTGTTGTTTCTTTCTCTTCCTGTTCCTTGGGGACTGTTTAAAATTTCCATGGTAGTTAGTGTATGTGTACATTTACAGTATGAATGAATATGGGAAATAAATCTCTCTATATTTCACCTTATAATATGGAGAAGCCAAGTAGGAAATCTAGTTTCATCTGTCAAATACAGGCTGTTGCCTGTTTCCTTTGGATAAATCTGCTACAAAAGACCAGGGATGGTATCTGGTCCTTACTTGGACTAGGATCCAAATGATGATTAACTTCTGGCCAGGCTTAAAATGGAAATGGACCATCTGTAAACATTTATGTTGGGTAGAGACCCAAAGATGAATGACCTGCAGTGGGATTGAAGAACTAGCCCAGAATTTACCTGACATTTATGAAGAGAGGACAATGTTTCCTGACACTTTGTGGGATTGTTTTGGCAAACATGACACAGATGAGGCTTTTTTCCCCCCTTCCTAGACACCTTGCTTGCACTTTGGGTAGCGCCTGCCAGGTGGACAGCAGAGCCTGGGCTGTGGCTTAGATAGACTTGGATACCTGTTGGGTGGGGCTGTAGCATGCCTTTCCACTTGGAAAATTAAAGAGAAATTTTAAAATAAAAAAAATTAAGAATTGTAACAAGTTAAAAAAATGAAAAACTAGGTTTAGTTTAGTATTCTAAAGAAATCATATTCAAGTATTCTTAATTACTGTATGTCAGAATTTAAGACCTAGATGGGACATTCAGTATTATCTAGGAATAGAACAAAAGTCTGAAAGAGTAAGCTATATGCCAAAATGTTAACAGTGGTTTTCTCTAGATAGTGGGATTGTTTTTGTTTATCAGCACTTTCTGTTTTTTTTTCCTATTTTTTTTTTTTAATTTTTATTTATTTGACAGAGAGAGACACAGCGAGAGAGGGAACACAAGCAGGGGGAGTGGGAGAGGGAGAAGCAGGCCTCCCGTTGAGCAGGGAGCCCGATGCGGGGCTCGATCCCAGGACCCTGGGATCATGACCTGAGCCGAAGGCAGACGCTTAATGACTGAGCCACCCAGGCGCCCCTTTTTTCCTATTTTTAATACATTATTTATATAATAAAAATAATTCTCACAGTTGATACTCAAATGTTGTTCCTGTCAGTAAAGATGATATCTATTACTGCATTAAATAGCAGTTTTACTAAAAGGGAAAAAGTTTTCTAGTTGAATCCTTTTATTTTAACAATGGATTTATAGATCAAGAGAAGTAATATTTAATATTAAACAAAATACATAGTAGAATTTAAAGCCATTTTCTCATAAATATTCCTTTAGATAATTAAAAACTAATAAGAATTTCTTTTCTGTGTGAAATCTTACTTTATAATAGCAACTTCATTTTATAATAGAAACGTGTGGGTCAAATCTACACATTTCCAGTTACAAAATGAATAAGTAATGATGATGTAATTGACAGCATGGTGACTGTAGTTAATAATACTGTATTGCATATTTGAAAGCAGCTAGGAGAGTGGATCTTGAAAGTTCTTATCATGGTAAAAAAAATTGGTTGCTATGTATGCTGATGTATATTAATGATTTGAGGTAATCATTTTGGAATATATGTAAATATCAGATTGAATCATTATGTTGTATACATGAAACTAATATAGTGTTATGTCAAATATACCTCAATAGAAAACAGAAGCCAGAAAAAAAAATATATATATATATATGAAGACTTTCTGTGGAAAAGTATTAAGGGCCAAGAACTTAATATATTTTGTTGGATAGGAACTTCCTGTAAATGACATGATTTTCATATTTATAGGTGGGAAATAATAATCCCTAGGCTCCAGCAAAAACCTTCAAGATGTGAAGAGTTTTAATGATTTATTACTTTAATGGTTTGTGAAGGATTTTTTTTAAATTTATTAAATGCTTTTTATTTTGGACTGTAAATGTCTTACATAATTTTTTAAAGTTTAGTCACAAAAGAAAAACAAATAATCCCTTAAAATCTGAAAGTACATCTAAATGAAGGAGCCTAACTGCATATAAAGTATGTGGCATAACCACATAAAAAAAACCAATTACTTGAAGTGGCTTTAAAACACGGCATTTTGACTATACATCCCAAGTATTCTATGGATAATAAAAATGGAAATAAATGATAAACTGCATTCAGTAGTCATATGATTAGTATTGATATTTGTATTAAATGACTATATTGCCATCATTAGGTACCATAATTTTCAGCATAAAAATGATACAATATAAAATCAAGGAAGTTAATTAAAAATCCTACAATCTTAAAAATCAATCAGAAATAGCATTATGAATTCATGTTGTATTTTTCTTTTTTTAAAAAATTTATTATGTTATGTTAATCACCATACATTACATCATTAGTTTTTGATGTAGGGTTCATTTGATTCATTGTTTGCATATAACACCCAGTGCTCCATGCAGAACCTGCCCTCTTTAATACCCATCACCAGACTAACCAATCCTCCTACCCCCCTCCCCTCTAGAACCCTCAGTTTGTTTTTCAGAGTCCATAGTCTCTCATGGTTCGTCTCCCCCTCCAGTTTTCCCCCCTTCATTCTTCCCCTCCTGCTATCTTCTTCTTCTTCTTCTTCTTCTTTTTTTTTTTTTTTTTTAACATATAATGTATTATTTGTTTCAGAGGTACAGGTCTGTGATTCAACAGTCTTACACAATCCACAGCACTCACCATAGCACATACCCTCCCCAGTGTCTATCACCCAGCCACCCCATCCCTCCCACCCCCCACCACTCCAGCAACCCTCAGTTTGTTTCCTGAGATTAAGAATTCCTCATATCAGTGAGGTCATATGATACAGGTCTTTCTTTGACTTACTTCACTCAGCAGAATAGGGTATTATGCTGTGTGAAGGGTTTTTTTTGAAATAAATTTTTAGTAGGATAGAAAGTAGAAGTTTTTCAAAAGTCTATCTGTGTGAAGTTGGGAAGTATTAACTATGGTATCTGTGTTCAGGTATCTATTTTCCAAAATAAGTACATAGCTCTTTTTAAAATTGATGAGGGTATCAGAAAGAAAGATGACTGAGTAGTCCTTATACAGAAAAATGGAAAAAATAAGGTGTAATAACAAGAAAAACTTTTATTTAATTAGTGCTCACTTTGTTCCAAACATTGTTCTTTTTTTTTTTTTTTTTAAAGATTTTATTTATTTATTTGACAGAGAGAGAGACAGAGCAGGAACACAAGCAGGGGGAGTGGGGGAGGGAGAAGCAGGCTTCCCGCCGAGCAGGGAGCCTGATGTGGGACTCGATCCCAGGACCCTGGGATCATGACCTGAGCCGAAGGCAGACGCTTAACGACTGAGCCACCCAGGCGCCCCCAAACATTGTTCTAAAGGCTTTACATATATTAGAACAGTTAATCCTCTCAAAAACCCAATGAGGTTTAGGTGCTTTTTTAAAATCCATTTCATAGGTGAGGAAACAGAGGTAAGGTCACTTGCCCAAGGAGCCAAGCTTTGAACCTAGAAAGTTCCAAAACATGTGTTCTTAATGATTAAACTATAGATAGCTGTTTAGAGGAAGAGAAATCATTTTAAGCACTTTCCCCAACTCCAGGCCCCATTAAGTTATATATTTTACATGAATACTCTCTCTTTAAATAACAAGCTCCAGCCCTACTTTTCTATACAGTTACAAGTGTGGAGAGAGGATGGGTCAATAGATCCATAAATGGTATTAACCTTACGTCAACCTTTGGAGACAAACCATAAAATACTTTTTTTTTTTTTTAAGATTTTATTTATTTATTTGACAGAGAGAGAGAGCACAAGCCAGAGGAGTGGCAGGCAGAGGGAGAGGGAGAAGCAGACTCCCCACTGAGCAGAGAGCCTGACGCTGGGCTCGATTCCAGGACCCTGGGGTCATGACCTGAGCTGAAGGCAGATGCTTAACTGATAGTTAACTGCCCCCATAAGAGACTCTTAACTATAGGAAACAAACTGAGTGTTGCTGGAAGGGAGGTGGGTGGGGGAATGGGGTAATGGGTAATAGGCATTAAGGAGGGCACGTGGTGTAATGAGCACTGGGTGTTAATATGCAACTGATGAATCATTGAACTCTACGTCTGAAACTAGTAATACACTGTATGTTAATTGAATTTCAATAAAATAAAATTTAAAAAAAAGTGTAAGTACAACTCTGGATTATTTTTTTTTTAAGTTTTTAATTCCAGTTTGTTGACATACAGTGTTATATTAGTTTCTGGTGTAAAATATAGTGATTCATCAATTCCATACATCACTATTCTGGGTTATTATAGTTTAAATTTTTTAAAGTTTTCTTTAAGTAATTTTTTTTTTTAAAGATTTTATTTATTTATTTGAGAGAGAATGAGAGAGAGCGAGTACATGAGAGGGGGAGGGTCAGAGGGAGAAGCAGACTCCCTGCTGAGCAGGGAGCCCAATGCGGGACTCGATCCCGGGACTCGATCCCGGGACTCCAGGATCATGACCTGAGCCGAAGGCAGTCGCTTAACCAACTGAGCCACCCAGGCGCCCCTCTTTAAGTAATTTCTACACCCAATGTGGAGCTTGAACTCATGACCCCGAGATCTAGAGTCCTATGCTCTTCCGACTGAGCCTTGGGTTTTTAGTATTTTATTTATTTATTTGTCAGGAGAGAGAGAGAGAGAGCATGCGCACAAGCAGGGGGAGCTGCAGGCAGAGGGAGAAGCAGGCTCCCCGCGTAGCAAGGAGCCCAATGGGTGACTCGATCCCAGGACCCTAGGATCATTACCTGAGCTGAAGGCAGCTACTCAACCGACTGACCACCCAGGCATCCCACCTTGGGTTATTTTTAATCTAAAAATATTATAAAGTGTTTCAAACACACGTGACTATAAATTCCCTATAATTTCTCAAGAATCAATTCAGTTTCAGAAAAAAATTGCTAGGGGAAATTTATTCATTCAAATATATTTTAAAGTGCTTACTGTATGCTGGGCACAATGCTAGACATTATAAATTTTAAAATGATATGGTCCCTCAATCTGGTATGGGAAGGACTACAGTGACATGTATTCTACTTTCATTGTGACAGGTTTTCCAGGATTTGGGGACTGAAGTATTGTCTGGTGCTGCTAAAGGCTACAACATATGCCTTTTTGCCTATGGGCAGACAGGCTCTGGGAAGACATACACCATGCTGGGGACCCCAGTGAGTATTGGTATTGGAGTATGATCTCTTTCTATTGCTGCAGCAAGCCTGAATCTCACACTGTCCTTGTTACTGAGAGAAAGAATGCGAATTTAGTAGTCAACTTTAATAAGATTTAATGGGCTCTCTTCTGTATTAAGAATGGGTTTCTCAGCCCTTTAATTGAAAGGTGAACTTTGATTAATTAACCCCTATTTATTAAACCCTGAAGAACCTTAGAATTACATAACTCCCTTTGACAAAGCTGACCTTGTCAGTCCTGAATTTCTCATATCATTTCCAAGTTCATCACTTGAAGCTTTTTAAGACCTTTGGTGTGGACAAGCCCCAGACTGAATGTGAAGTGTTGCTTAGGGCTGTGCAGAAATGGGGCTATGTGTGTTAGATCTGAACTTTGGAAAGAAGCAGGAGAATCAGGTACTGGGATGGAGGTTTAAAAAGTGTGAAGGACTTATGAGAGCCTTACTTTGTCATGGAATATTGGAAGGGTCGAGGTCCTTAATCATACCTCTTTGTTTTAGGTTTAGAAGTATCTTGGTGAGTTGAACTGGTGTGGCAGGTGGCAAATAATGCTACACAGGAGCATTCTCTGGGACACTTTTCCTCCTGAAAGATTATCCTTGCTACCTTGTGCTCAACTCATTGCTTACTATGTCCGTGTTTAGTGTGATTTTATATATTTGAAGTTAAAAGAAGAAAAGGCCCACTAAACCAGGGTATACAACCTTTAACCTATGTACAAGTTAGCAGTGGACCCAACATGAAAAAAGAAGCTGCTTTTCCCTAAATGTTTATTTTAAACACCATGTATTCTAGTTCTCCTGTGTGTATAAGGATAGAAAGGTTCTGGGAGGGACCAGAGTGGTAAATAGGTTTATCCAAGAAGGATGTAACCTTTATTGTGTGAAAGCAGTTACCTGGGTTTGTTAGCTTCTCCTCTCTTCCTTCTTATGGTGATGATCTGCCTTTCAGCTGGTACTTTCCTCCCATGAGTGTCTCCCAAGAGTCAGGCAAATAGTCTTTTATATACCACCATGGAAACTGCCTAAAGTGAAGAGACTAGGGCAGGCAGCCAATGTGTCCACCCCTTGCCAACCTTGGTTTCTGGGTGTTGGGGGAGAGTTTTGCTGTGAATGAACAGTAATGTTTTTCTTTCTTCTGTTCTCCAGGCCTCTGTTGGGCTGACGCCACGGATATGTGAGGTATAGACTCTCTTTTGACTAGATCCTCTCAAAGTAGACCTTCTTTGTACACTCCCTTCAGTGAAACTCCAACCCTCTGGTTTGTGCAGGGTCTCTTCATCAGGGAGGAGGACTGTGCCCCACTGCCTTCCTCTCGTAGGATAAAAGTAAGGTAAGAACGTTTCAGGCTCTGGGGCCTAAAATATTTCCATTTCCACCTCAAATTCTAGCATGTTCAGCTGTCCTCTCTGTTTCAAGAGTCATCCAGAGGACTGGAGAAGAGCCACAGCAGGAGTATATTTTGCAGTATAGGGAGATGAGAAACATACTTAGATCTTTGGGTTGCAGGAAACTTAATTCCTGTTCCTAGGCTTAAGAAACAGGTGTTTCCTGTGGACCAGCTTGCCTGTCTGGTTTCCTTTTCTTCACTTTCCTTACAGTTTAATATTAGCGTTTGGAATTTCTCTTCCAGCTCCTGCTGGGTTGTTCTTTGGGTCAGTAGTTTCTAAGCTCTAGTTCTGAGACAGTGCTGTCTACTCCGATGTGAAGTTTCAACCAGTCTGTAGCGAAAATGTTGGTGCAAGGTTACCAATTGCCCAATTACCCTTAATTTTCTGTATTCTATTTTTTGGAGTTCAGTGTCCTTTTTAAAAAACATGAGATGTAATTCACATACCATAAAATTCATGCTTTTGAAGTATATAGTTCAGTGATATTTTTTTTATATTTACAAGGTTGTCCAATCATCCTTACTATATAATTCCAGAACATTTTCATCACCCCAAAAAGAATAAATGCCCTTTTTAAAAATTAAATGATAGTAAACAGTATTTATACATTTTTTAAGTTTGCAAAGTAAAAATTTGTAGGCCTGTATGTGTGTGTGTGTAAACATGTACATATATACTAAATGTTTTATTATCCATGAAATCTGGGAACCACTATCCTGAGAGACATCTGGGCTTCCTGTGTTCAAATCTGAGAAAGAAGGAGAAACAGTTTATAAGAGGAGTGTGCATAGAGTTCATCTGAGCTGGAGCCTTTTTTTTATGGCCGGTGGCTTCACAGGCAAACATCTGTGTTCTGATGAGGAAGACCTTTCTGTGAGAAGTTTGTTTTCTTATTTAACAAAATCTTTGCTGATTTTAATTAAGAATTGTAGCTATGTTATTATTTTAAAAAGGAATAAAATGCCAGCAGGTACCTATAAGATAGAGCATATCTTAAACAGAAGAATCCTAGTGTATAAAGCAGGTAAAATGAGAACTCTCCTACTTAAATTAGGGGTAGGGACCAGAATCTCTCATTTAGCTTTCCTCATTGCTTAGCAGTGGCCCTCGAGATGCCTTCACAGAACAGTAAGAGCTCAAAGATCATGTTTGAAAATCACTTAAGAAACAAGCCTGTAAATTCTGTGGTCTGGTGGCCTGATAAAGGTATAGGCTGGGGACAGCATACCCCAAAACTGTGCTGAAATAGCCTCTTGAAGGCTAAATTTGAATCAGGACTGACATTGTAAACCTACAACTGTGAAGTGATGACAGCTGATGTGGCAACACAATTGTGCACACATGGAAAGAGACTCAAGGGGGAACCCTGACATGGTTAAGGTCTTAGGGTGTCAGAGGTAGAGCTAGATCAAGAATTAGGGCTTTCTGATTCTTGGCTTAGTGTTTTCCCCACTTTTTCCCAAATCTAACTATGTTGCCTTTTTTTAAAATGTAATTTTGAAAAGATGTCACCATTTTCCAAAATCTGATTATGTGCCTTGTTCTACGTGTCTCTAGTTTCCTGGAAATCTATAACGAACGAGTACGGGATCTGCTGAAGCAATCTGATCAAAAAAAGTCCTACACTCTGCGGGTCAGAGAGCATCCAGAGATGGGGCCCTATGTACAAGGTGAGCCACTGTGGTCCTGGAGGTCCGAGACCAAACTGAATTCTGGGAAGCTTTCCTAATGGTCACTGATTCATTCAACAAATGTAGAGTGAAACTTGCTATGTGCCATCTACTGTACTAGATGTTGGATAAGTAACAGTAAATAGAAAAGACAGTCCTGCCCTCACAGGCGGGCTTATAGTCTTACGGGGGTGAGGCAGAAAATAAACACTTAATTACAAGTTGTGATAAAGACTAACAAAAAAATAGATGTCATGATGGAAAAGAACAATGGGCCGTGTAGAGAGTCCATCTGCATGGCATGGGCAGGAAATGCTTCTCTGAGGAGATTCAGGAGCCAGTCACGTGAAGAATGGTGTAGCAAGGGAAGAGTGATTCTCTTCCCCTAAGAGCCCTGAGAGAAGGGCTGGGTGGTTTCAATGAGGCCAGTGTGTCTAAAGCATGGTGGATGAGGGGGAAAGGGGCATGGAATGAGGTGGGGTCTGTCGTGCCAGGCCCAGAGGGCCTGGACTGAGTTTCAGGTCAGCTAATCTCCTTTTCAGGGCAGTTTCACTGGTGGCGATAGGGAGATGAGGAGACGTCACAGTGCATGGGTCTGAGCTGCTTCCTTATTAAGTGCTGATATTTGGTGTTTGGTACCATCTGTCTTACTCTGTTAGACTAGGTCTTACTTTTTACCCTTTCAGGCCACTTATAAAGGCAACACATGAATTTTATGCTCCTGTTCCTCTCACAAAGAGACGGACATGAAAGATCAAGGGCTGGTCTCTTCTTTATCAGGGCATGGCTAATGGAGTGTGTCAGTCACTGATTCTGCTACCTGTGTCTTTTCCCAAATGTTCCATCATAAACAGCCTGGAAACAAACAAACAAAAAATACCATTTGCTTTGCTGGAAGCCAGTGGAGTTTACTTCATAAAACTCTGTGAATATACATTTCTGTGTAAAGCAGTACTTTGAGGGCAGACCAGGAGTTGATGCAGTAGTTTCAAAATTTCTTACCTTTGTACTTTATTTTATTTTAGTGTGTGTGTTTGTGTGGTAGGGGCAGTAACTAGAGGAGACCTCAGATGTAGTCCAAGTGTCCCCATTGCACAGAAGCTAAAACGAAGCTGCAAGAAGCTACAGTGTGTTCCCAAAGTCACACAGCTAGTTGGAGCAGGATTGGAACTGGGAACCTTGCCTAGGATAGGAAGAGATGAGTGGGGAGAATCCTGTATATCAAGGAGACCTGTGATCATAGATTCTTTGATTGGCATAGTACTTGAAACCTAGAGAAGGTGGAACTTATGCAAGGTCATTCAGCTTGAGTGATATACCCAAGGCCAATGATAGGAACCGGACTGAAATCTCAGGGCTCTTTTGGACCTTCATGGAGCGAACCCTTTTTGGGAGAGAAGATGGTTGGTAGGAAATAATTCTACCCAGCAAAAGGTCTCTTAGGTCCTTTGGGTTACATGTTTTTGAAAGTTGGTCTGGACTTTCTCAAATCATGACAAATATAGGTCAACAGTCCTCGAATTTCTTAGTGAAGGAGCCTTGAACTCAAGTAGTATAGAACCGTCCTTAGAAGCTAAGACCCTGAATAGTCACACTGAACTATTATTTCCATTACTACCTTCTGGTGGCATTGCAGCAAACTTTTTTGTTTTAAAATTTTATTTATGTATTTGAGAGAGAGAGCCTGCGCACATGCGAGCAGAGGGAGGGACAGAGGGAGAGGGAAAGAATCTCAAGCAGACTCCCTGCTGAGCGTGGAGTCTGACATGAGGCTCTAACTTACAACCCTGAGATCATGTCCTGAGCTGAAATCAAGAATCAGATGCTTAACTGACTGAGCCACCCAGGCACCCCTACAACAAACTTTTAGTTTTCTAAATGTTTGCTTTTTCATTCATTAATTTATATTATCTGCCTCCCTGCCTGTATCTTTGTGTATCTCTATCTTCAGGCTCATATATTCTGTGAATATGATTCCCAAGTGGAAAGTGGTTTCTGCTTTGAAACCAATTCTATGGGAATTTGTTGGGTACCTGCTAGATACCTATACTCTTCAGGGTGTCCCAGGAAATAATGGAGATATAAGAACTTAAAGTTCTAGTTCAGATTTGTGAGCTAGAACTTGATAGTAGCCTAAATCAAAGGAAAGGAAGGGAGTAGCCTATTACTTTCCATTAAATAGTTTATTAATTAGATGACTGGTTGAAATCTGAAACATACATAGGCCTACCCAAAGCACACATAAAAGGCCAGTGATTACAGGGTCTTGGTGTTATTTAAGTGAAAACAAGATAGTATAGTGTTTTTGCCTTGGCCTTTATCTTAACATAAAAGGATAGGTACAGAGTAGGAGGTGTTGGAGGTAGGTAATTGCATTGTCAAAAAAATTTTTTGGTATTTTTCTGTGTGTTCAATCTGCATAAAAATTCTTTTCTTTTTAATTATTTGTTTTCTTTTTAATTCTTAAACCTTTTTTTCCCCTTGCCTTTCTGCACTTACTAGGACCTCTGGTACCATATTAAATAAAAGTGCTAGCAGTATTTAGTCTTGTTTTCCAGGGCAAAGCTTTAACATTATGCCATTAAGTATGATGTTTGCAATAGCGTTTGTTTTTAACAAATATTCTCTATCACACACTTGTAAAAATGTCTGTAGCAAAGGATCAGGTTTTTTTTTTAAGATTTATTTATTTGAGAGATAGTGTGCGCATGTGTGCAAGTGGGGAAGGGGTAGAGGGAGAGAGAGAATCCTCAAGTACACTCCCCGCTGAGCGTGGAGCCTAATGTGGGACTTGATCCCAGGACCCTGAGATCATGACCTGAGCTGAAATGAAGAGCTGGCCGCTTAACTGACTGTGCCACCCAGGTGCCCTGCAAAGGACCAGGTTTTTGTTTTGTTTTTTTTAATTCCAATCTATGGCAAACTCACACTTTGATAAAATAAAGATGAATTACTAGAAAAATGAAAAAGACATCCTAATTACAAACCCAAATTCTTTTTACAAGTTGAAAAGATATAAAATCACTCTGTCACATTGTTATAAAGGTTGCTAATACTCTCAATTTCTGTATCTATCTCATTATGTACCAATAATAGTTTGAGAACTGGCCTTAGTCTTTGGACCAGCTTTGAGAAACATTGCCATAGCAGACTAAGGGAATTCTCTTTTTCCTCTAGTTTTCTTTTTTTTAAAGATTTTGTTTATTTATTTGAGAGAGAGAGAGAGAGAGAAAGAGCACAAGCAGAGGGAGGTGCAGAGGGAGAGGGAGAAGCAGGCTCCTCTCTGAGCAGAGAGCCCAACATGACCTGAGCCAAAGGCAGATGCTTAACCGACTGAGCCACCTATGGGCCCCTTTCCCTAGTTTTCTAAGAGTTTTTGTTTTTTTAACACTGAAACAAATTAAACTTTTTAAAAAGTTGCAAGTACAATATAAAGAACTTTTTTCTTGAGCCATTTGAGAGTGAATTGCCAATCTAATGACCCATCTCGCCTGATTAATTTAGGGAATTTTCCCTCCATTCCTTCAAACAAGAATGTTCTCCTGTATACCTGTATAATTACAACACAACCACCCAAATCAGGAAATTAACTTTGGCATGTTACCACCATCTAATTCTTAGAGCCCATTTAAGTTTCCCTAATTGTCCCAATAATTGCCCATTTGAGAATCATGTGTTGCATGTTGTTAGGGCATCTCTCTGGTCTTCTTTGGTCTGTAAAGTTTCCTTGGTTTCTCTTTAATGTTCATGAAGTTGACAACCATCAAGTGGTGTACGGTTTTGGTTTGTCCCATTACTCATGATTTTCAAGATGATATCTGCCAGCCTTCTTCGCTCTAAAAATGCTATTTTCCTTTTGTAATCTTCATCTTATTTTCAGTTTGTCAGTATAGGTTCATGCTTATCTATTTTATTCAATTCTGTTACTGTGATTTTCTTTTATTTTGATGCTCAAATTATTCCAGATTTAGTCAGTGGAATCCCTTTCAAGTGCACTTCTGTGACATTTTGACAGATCACTGTTATTCTTTGAGCACGTCCTTCTTTTCTGGCACAAAGGTGTTCCAGGCTCATCTTCTACTTTCTTTGCCTCAGTCTTGGAATCAGCCATTTCTTTTTCTTTTTATTTGTCATACCTGTTCCTTTTTACTGGAGAATAGTATTTAGAAGCTAAAGCTAAGGTGTAGGTGCTAGGCATGCCTGTTATTATTGATGTTGCCACTTGTAGTCCCTCTGAGTGGACAGAGCTAGGTAATTTGTGCTCACACCAATACCTCTAATTGCAGTCCAACACAGCAGAGTTCATTCTCAATTTCTCCCTTTTCCTATTTGTAATTATTTTATTTTTAAAAAGATTTATATATTTGAGAGAGAGAGAGAGAACACAAGCGAAGGGAGGGGCAGAGGAAAAGGGAGCGAATCTTAGCAGACTCCCCTCTGAGCACAGAGCCCGATGTGGATCCCACGACAGTGCCTGAGCAGAAACCAAGAGTAGGATGCCCAACTGACTGAGCCACCCAGGCACCCCTGTAATCCCTTTATTTAACAGGGGAAATACTTCTTTGATCTGCCCTCCTACATGTAATCAGTCTCCTTGCCATTGCTCTCCTCTCTCTCATGTGGGTGCCTGCCTCGCCTGGCTGTGCTTCAGCACCCTCTGCCGGGCCCTATTACCACAGTTCCAGTACTCTGTGTGGGGCTACCTGTCTCTTAGCTCCCCACTATGCAGGTGCATTCTGTACCCCTCCTTTCACGCTCTTCATCCTGATCTGCATCACTGCAGCCCCTCACCCTCATGGTAGCCTACCTTGCTCTGTTCACCTTGATAACTTTAGGACTAAATTGTGCAGGGAAGAGAAATAGAAGGAGTGCTAAAAATGTTTTAATAAAATTATTGTGTTTTGGGGTACCTGGGTGGCTTAACCAGTTAAGCATCTGCCTTCAGCTCAGGTCATAAACTCAGGGTCTTGGGATCAAGCCCTGCATCAGGCTCTGCTCAGTGGAAGTCTGCTTCTCCCTCTGTGCTCTCTCTCTTTCTCAAATAAATAAATAAAATCTTTTTAAAAAATTACTGTGTTTTTACAAATGCTTTTCTATAGCATATGACTTTTGTCCTTTATCCTGCTAATGTGGTTAATTATACTGGTTGATTTTTTTGTTGTTGTCTTTTGTTTTTTCTAAAGATGAGGAAATACTTAAATTTTTTTTTAATTTAAATTCAATTTAGTTAACATATAGTGTATTATTAGTTTCAGGGGTAGAATTTAGTGATTCATCAGTTGCATATAATACCCAGTGCTCATTACATAAGTGCCCTCCTTAATGCCCATCACCATTTACCCCATTTCCCCACCCACCTCCCCTCCAGCAACCCTCAGTTTGTTTCCTATAGTTAAGAGTCATTTGTGGGGCGCCTGGGTGGCTCAGATGGTTAAGCGTCTGCCTTCGGCTCAGGTCATGATCCCAGAGTCCTGGGATCGAGTCCCGCATTGGGCTCCCTGCTCCTTGGGAGCCTGCTTCTCCCTCTGCCTCTCTCTCTGTCTCTCATGAATAAATAAATAAAATCTTAAAAAAAAATAAAAAAGAGTCATTTGTGATTTGTCTCCCTCTGTTTTATCTTATTTTTCCTTCCCTTCCCCTATGTTCATTTGTTTTGTTTCTTAAATTCCATATATTGTCTTGTTTCATTCCCCGCCCCCCCCCGCCCTTCCCCTATGATCCTCTGCCTTGTTTCTCAAATTACTCATATCAGGGAGATCATATACTTGTCTTTCCCTGACTGACTTATTTCACTTAGCATAATACCCTCTAGTTCCATCCACGTCACTGCAAATGGCAAGATTTCATTCTTTTTGATGGCTGAGTAATCTTCCATTGTGTGTGTGTATACACACACCACATCTTCTTCATCCATATATGGATTGATTTTTGAAAGTTACAGCAATATTTTTTTTTTTTAAAGATTTTATTTTTTTGACAGAGAGAGCACAAGCAGAGGGAGAGAGAGGGAGAAGCAGGCTCCCTGCCGAGCAAGGAGCCCGATGTGGGACTCGATCCCAGGACCCTGGGATCATGACCTGGGCCGAAGGCAGCCGCTTAACCAACTGAGCCACCCAGGCGTCCCGAAAGTTACAGCAATCTTGCATTCCTGGAATAGACCCAACTTAATTGTGATATATTATCCTTTTTATATGTTGCTGGATTTGGATTTTTTTTTTTTTAAAGATTTTATTTATTTATTTTAGAGAGAGAGAATGAGAGACAGAGAGCATGAGAGGGAGGAGGGTCAGAGGGAGAAGCAGACTCCCTGCCGAGCAGGGAGCCCGATGCGGGACTCGATCCCGGGACTCCAGGATCATGACCTGAGCCAAAGGCAGTCGCTTAACCAACTGAGCCACCCAGGCGCCCTGGATTTGGATTTTTGATATTTTATTTGGGCTTATTGCATCTACATTCAAGAGTGAAATTAATCATCCTCCTTGTCCTGTTCCTTCTCTTCCTCCTCTACTTCTTCCTCTTCTCTTCTTCCTACTCTTTTGTTTCTCCCTCCTTAGGTTTAGGTACAAACATTGTGTTTGTTTCCTAAAATGAGCTGAGAGATACTCTTTTTCTATTTTCTGAAAGGTCTTTTGTAAGATTAGGATTATTTCCTCCTTAAATATTTGGTAGAATTTCCTTCCAAAGCTGTCTGGGTCTGGAGGATTTTTTTTGTGAGAAGGTTTAAAATTATATATTTGATTTCTTTCAGATACTCTATTTATTGCATCAATTTTGGTAGATTGTGTTTTTCCTTTTTTCTTTTTTGAGAAAGAGAGAGCAAGAGAGATTGAGAGCCTGCATGGAGTGGAGGGTGGAGGGAGAGAGGGAGAGGGAGAGAAAATCCCAAGCAGGCTCCATGCCCAGCATAGAGCCAGATGGGGGGCTTGATCCTACAACCCTGAGATCATGATCCCAGTGGAAATCAAGAGTTGAGTGCTTAACCGACTGAGCTACCTAGGCATTCCAGTAGATTGTATTTTTCTAAGAAAAATCTATTCCCTCTAAATTTTATAAATGCATTTTGCATGAAGTATAATATCCTCTTACACTTTTTTTTAAAGATTTTTTAAAAAATTTATTTGTCGGGGAGAGAGCACATGCAGGGGGAGCGGCAGGCAGAGGGAGAAGCAGGCTCCCTGCTGAGCAAGGAGCCTGATGAAGGACTCAATCCCAGGACCCTGGAATCATGACCTGAGCTGAAGGCAGATGCTTAATTGACTGAGCCACCCCTGCATCCCATCCTCTTACACTTTTTGTATAAGGGGTCATTTAAATGTAGGACTTCTTTCAAGCACCTGGCTGGCTCAGTCACTAGAGCTTGTGACTCTTGGTCTCACGGTTGTGACTCTGGTGACTTCCCATTCAGTTTTCCCTCCCTTCCCCTATGATCCTCTGTACTGTTTCCTATATTCCACATATGAGTGAAACCATTTGATAATTGTCTTTCTCTGATTGACTTATTTCACTCAGCATAATACCCTCTAGTTCCATCCATGTCGACATCTTTTGGTTAGTATTTGCATTTTTATCTTTTTTATGTTTTCAACCTTTCTGTACATGTTTTATTTTTTTAATTTTTTAATTTTTTAAATTTATTTTTTTTAAAGATTTTATTTATTTGACAGAGAGAGACAGTGAGAAAAGAACACAAGCAGGGGGAGAGGGAGAGGGAGAAGCAGGCTTCCCGGCAAGCAGGGAGCCTGATGCGGGGCTCGATCCCAGGACCCTGGGACCATGACCTGAGCCGAAGGCAGACTCTTAACGACTGAGCCACCCAGGCGCCCCTTTGTACATGTTTTAGATGTATTTCCTACAAAATTATTTATTTGGCTTTTGCTTTGTTTTAGGTAGCATCATGATTTTGACCTTTTGAGTATGTGGGTCTGTTTATTTTTAATATAATTACTAATTTTATTTAGGTTTAAATCTATTGCCATGTGTTTTTTCTTTACATTCTTTTATGTTCCTTTTGCTCTACTTTCATATCTTTTGGGTTAATTTTTAAAATTCTGTATTTCTCCTCTGTTAGCTTACTATTTGTACATTGTCTTACTATTTATTTTAGTAGTTCCTGTAAAGATTACAACATGGATCATTGAATTAAAGTTTAGTATTAGCTGGTACTTGTACTTCTTCCTAGACAATGAGAGAACCTTAGAAGACTTGAACTCCATTTATCCCTTCTTTATATGTCATTTTTGTGGCTCTACATTTTTTTTTTTTAATGTCTTACCTTCTCTCTGGCATTTTCCCTCAGCCTTAAGAATAATCTTTAGTCTTTCCTCCAGTGTGGATCTGCTATTGACAAATTCTCTTCACTTTCAGTTGGTTGAAATCATCTTTATTTCTTCTTTATTCTTGAAGAGGATTTCTATACTTGATTTCAAGTATAGAATTTTAAGTTGGTAGTTATTTTCTTTCACCGTTTAAAATTTATTCCATTGTCTTCTGCCTTCCATTGTTTCTTTTAAGAAATAATCTCTCAGTAATTCCTTTAAGGTTTTTCTCTTTGCGGGGCACCTGGGTGGCTCAGTTGGTTAAGTATCTGCCTTCAGCTCAGGTCATGATCCCAGGGTCCTGGGATTGAGCCCCACACATCAGGCTCTCTGTTTAGCTGGGAGCCTGCTTCTCCCTCTCCCTCTGCCTGCTGCTCCCCCTGCTTGTGCTCTTTCTCTGTCAAATAAATAAATAAAATCTTAAAAAAAAAAAAGATTTTTCTCTTTGTCTTTGGTTTTCACCAGTTTACTATACCTAGGTATAGATTTTGAGGTGTGTGTGTGTGCGTGTATACACGCGCATGCATGCACATACTCACACATGCTAGGCTTCTTGAATCTGTGGTTTAATGCCTCTTTATCAGTTGCGGACATTTTTAAACCATTATTTTTCTAGTAATTGCTTTTACTCCACTCTTTCCTTTTGTAACTGTACTTACAGGTGTGTTAGAACTATTCCCTATATGTGCTATGATTCTTACCCTCCCATCTCTGTTTTTTATATTTTGTCTTTCTGTGCTTTATTTTTGGTATATGATTCTGACCTACTTTCTGTTCACTACTTTTTTTCAGCTGTGTCTAACCTATTAACCTTAGATATTGAATACTTAGTTTCACTTTAGTACTTTTTATTTTCCAGATCTCCGTATGATCCTTTCATTATAGCTTCCAATTTTCGCTGAAAATTTATAATCTTGTTTTTCAGTTCCTTGAAAATGGTAAGCAGAGTTACTTTAAAGTTACTGTAACCCCAATATCTGAATCTTTCTTGCATCTCTATTGCCTATTATTTTTACTGATTTTCATTTATTTATTGTCAGGTATACTTGGATTTTGGTTTGTTATAATTTTGTTACAGATGGTATTTCCTAAACTGTTTATAGAAATAATTGGAGGTCTAGGACAGTAGTATCTTCCTATACAGACAACCTATCTTTATTTGTGCCAGGTTTCTGCATTCGCTAGTGATCCAGAATTACCTCAGTCCAATTTAAGGTTTGAGAATATTCAAAGCTGAGCTGCAGTCCCTTCAAAGACTGTCCCCCCCCCCCACTTTTTTTGAGCGGTGGGGGAGGCGCAAAGGGAGAGGGAGAGGGAAAATCTTAAGCAAGGGCTTAAGCCCCTTAAGCCCCGATGTGGGGCTCAATCTCACAACCTTGAGATCACGACCTAAGTGGAAATCAAGAGTCGGACGCTTAACCAGCTGAGCCTCCCAGGTGCCCCAAAGGCTGTTTACTTATAACTCAGCCTTATTCCTGTGTTTTAGCCCTTTGGGTTTCCAATTCAAGTAGGGTTCTACAGGGCGACTCTGAGTAGGCTCTGGACTTCAGTCTGTATCTTCCTAGACCTGTGAGGTTGTCAGGAGAACTGCTGTCAGTCACTTGCCCTCAAGATTTGGCAGATGACTTCAGAGGAAAAGTGTCCTCAAATGCTGGCTTCATTTCTCTAGACTTCCATTTTCCCCCAATATATGGCCTGGAAAATTTTTGCTATCTGGTTATCACTCTGTGCCTTAAAGCTTATGTCTTTAATATTTTATCCAGATTTTTCTAATAGTCTTTACTGGAAGGATTGGTTTGTGTTATCTCATTTGCCATTACTAAAAGCAGAAAATCTCCGTTCTTGCTTAAATTTTTAAAACTCTTTGGGGCACCTGAGTGGTTCATTTGGTTCAGCGTCCAACTCTTGGTTTTGGCTCAGGGTCATGAGATTGGGCCCCATGTTGGGCTCCATGCTCAGCAGGTAGTCTGTTTGGGGGTTCTCTCCCTTTGCCCCTCCCCCCTGCTCATATGCTCTCTCTCTAAAATAAATAAATCTTAAAAAAAAAAAATTAAAACTCTTGGGTGCCTGGGTGGTTCAGTTGGTTAAGCGACTGCCTTCAGCTCGGGTCATGCCCAGGGTCCTGGGATCGAGTCCCACATCAGGCTCCCTGCTCAGCGGGGAGCCTGCTTCTTTCTTTCCCTCTGCCTGCCACTCCCCCTGCTTGTGCTCTCTCTCTCTGTCAAATAAATAAAAATCTTTAAAAAAAATTTAAAACTCTTTTTATTATAGAGAATTTTGAACATACACAAAAATAGGCTAATATAATGAACCCCCATGTACCCATTACACACTTAAGATAATCATTAACCCTTGGCCATTTCTGCTGTATCTATATTCCTGTTCACTTTCCTTCATCCTATGTTGTTTTGAGGCAAATTACAGATGTCACATCAGTTCATCATTTTAGTACATAGCCCTAAAAGATAAAGAATGATTTTTAAAAAAACA
Source organism: Mirounga angustirostris (assembly GCF_029215605.1). NCBI lineage: Eukaryota > Metazoa > Chordata > Mammalia > Carnivora > Phocidae > Mirounga > Mirounga angustirostris. The sequence continues at coordinate 60,856,470 of NW_026991717.1, read as the reverse complement.
TAACCACAAAATTATTATAACATCTAAATAATAATTTTATTTATTATTTATTTCATTTTCAATTTTATTTATTTTTATTTTTTATTTTATTTAAATTCATTTCATTAACATAATGTGTCATTAGTTTCTGGTGTAGAATTTATTTTTTAAATTTTATTTTATATCCAGTATAGTTAATATACAGTGTTATAATAGTTTCAGGTGTATAATATAGTGATTCAACAATTCTATACATTACTCAGCATTCATCATCTTAAGAAATTTTTTATCCCCATTACCTATTTCATCCATTCCCCCACCTTTGTCCCCTCCAGTAACCAACAGTTTGTTCTCTAAATAGTTAAGAGTCTGTTTTTTTGGTTTCTTTTTTTGCTTTGTTCATTTGTCTTTTTTCTTAAATTCCACACATGAGTGAAATCATATGGTATTTTTCTTTCTCTGACTTATTTCACTTAGCGTTATACTCTCTAGTCCCATCCATGTTGTTGCAAATGGCAAGATTTCATTCTTATCTATGGCTGAGTAATATTCACTTGTATATATATATATATATACCACAGTTTCTTTATCTGTTCATCTATTGATGGACACTGGGCTGCTTCCATATTTTGGCTATTGTGAATAATGTTGCTATAAACATAGGGATGCATATATCTTTTCAAATTAGAGTTTTCATATTCTTTGGGTGAATAGTGGAATTACTGGGCCATATGGTAGTTCTGTTTTTAATTTTTTAAGGAATCTCCATACTGTTTTCCACAGTGTCTGCACCAGTTTGCATTCCCACTAATAGTGCACGAGGGCTCCCTTTTCACTACATTCTCACCAACATTTTTGTTTCTTGTGTTTTTGATTTTAGCCATTCTGACTGTTGTGAGGTGATAACTCATTGTGGTTTTAACAATAATTTCTTAATATAAAGAAATCCAGTCAGTGTTGAAATTGCTTTGTTAATTTGTAGCGTAATTATATTTACCGATGAGCCGCCAAAGTTAGTTTGTCCCTCTATCTCTGATTCAGTTGTGAAGGCACTTTTTCACTTGGTCAGTAACCACCCACAAAAACTTACTTTCATGTCTTTAAGCTCCTCTTCACCTATATGAAGCTTGCCCATTGTTCAGTGACTAAATTCAAGTCTCCTTCCTCCATGGAGCCTGCCCTGGCCACTCCTCTGATCACCTTAGCATTTATTATCTCTTCTATTCCTGTGGCATTTGGCCATAATTTATGTTGTATAGTATAACTTCTTATGATTGTAAACTGCGTTTAGGATAGGGACATGTGTGCTGTATGTTTTGTATGCCAGATTGTGGGGCACATAGCATCTGTTTACCTCAGCAGTTTTGTGAGGGCCAAATGAGGTAATCTAAGAATTTTTCTTATACCCTATATAGCTAAATTGTAAGGAATTACCGTTGTTTTTGTTGTTGTTAGCATAACCACTAAATGAATTCTGGACTACATTCTCTGTGAGGGCAGAGACCTGTGTTTCCAGAGCCTATCATAATGCCTGACAGTAGGCTTCCCATGCAGATATGTTGATTTAATTTATTATCTTAAGGGATTTAGTCAAGTTCTCTCATTCTTTTCTATCAAATGATATAAAATAGGATAAAGTTAATGACCTAGAGGAAGAAGTTAAACTTTACCAAAAATTTTATTTTCTTTTTTCCTCCCTCACAAATCTGATAGGTTTATCTCAACATGTAGTTACCAACTATAAGCAAGTAATTCAACTCTTGGAGGAGGGAATAGCAAACAGGTAACAGGTTTATTTGTTGCTGTCCTTTCAGTCTCATTCATCTTTCCTGTGTGCTCATTCCCCTTTGGAGTATATGATTGTACCTCTCTCTGCAGCTTCCCCACATTCACAATCAGGAGGCCTTTTTCAGAACAGTAATGTACCCAGGGTAAGGGGCAGTGGCTGAGATTTTGTGCATTTCTCAGTAGTGAAGCTGGAGTTTGTTCTGCATATAATAATATAAGGCAGTAAGCTCAGAGTTACTCTGTGCTTTGTCTCATAATAGATAACTTTTTGACCGAAGAAAAGATTCTTGCCTGCGTTGTCCTCTCTGTAGGCTTGATAAAAATAAGATCCAATATAGTTTAAAGTGTTTTAGAAAACAGTTTTTCTTCTAGTTTTGCATACTTGTAAAGGCTACCCAAAAAAAGACTGTTTTGAATCTGCTATGAATAAGCACTGTAGACTTTCCTATAAGCTATTGTAAATGGTGATAATATTCCATGTTGTTAGTTACTAGGAAATACCCAGACTGTTTAGTAGATGCCTGAAAGAATAGCCTTTTTTACCTGGAAAAAAATGTTGGGATATAGTCTTCTTTTTACCCTCTTAGTAGCAAGTCCAAGTTAATTGACCATAAAGGAAGAACTTTAAACTTAACATTCTACTCTTTGGGTTTCATGGAACTATCCTGGAGGCACTTGCCTCTGATCTTCAGATATCCTGGGTTCCTTGATCTTTAAGTGTCAGGTTTCACTTTTTCTACCCTTGAGTCATGAGACCTGCCTTTGGAGTTTGACTCTTCTTCAATTCTCCAGCTCCTCTGAGAACAGAAGTCAATGACATGATCCTAAACTGAATAATGATTGACTTAGATTTAGATGAAGGGAAGGCTCTTCTTACTTTGAGGATTAATATTGCAATGAATTTCTAAAGATCACCTGGCTTAAGTATGACATTGACACAATTCAAGATCTCATTTCAAATCCCTTTCTGACATTGTAAGATTAATATTTAGTGTTTAATCACATTTTACTTTCTCTGTTTTTGACACTTCTCCAGCAAGCTCTCTACCTCCATATGTCCTACTTAAATGGGTCTGTTTTAGGGGTATTCTTCCAGGTTGATGACACTCTAGTATTCCCTTTTCAACTCTGATTTTTGCTTCTATTGCTTAAAAAATGTTTTAATGTGGTTTAATATGAAGCTACACTGCCTTTTATTCTCAGATATCAGTACCTAGAATGCTGCTTCTGCCATCTTTGGACCACTCTCCTAACTAAACTGGTCTAAATATGGATGTTCTATGATTCTCACCTTTGAACCTTGGCACTAACATTTCTTGTGTTCCCCATGGATTCTTAAGGATCCACCATGCATAAACAATACTTATCCTAATTGTTTTCCTTTATGTACACAGAATCACAGCAGCTACTCATGTTCATGAGGCCAGCAGCAGATCCCATGTCATCTTCACTATCTACTATACACAGGTTGGTTGCCCCTTTATTTGCTTAGATTTCTTCCTTTCCTAGTCCCTTTTGACTGCTTTCTTGTATTCTTGTTTCTTTTCCTTTCTTCCTACCTTTCCATTTATAGGTCCTCTACTATGACCTAATGTTATAAAGAGGACCTACATTACAATCTACTAAGCTCTACACCAGAAAGGGTAGAGGCAGTTTCATAAAGACTAATCAAAATATCTTCAACTTATATTTTATTTTTAACATTTCAAAGTACTTTTATATCTATGTGATCAGTATGAGCATTAAAACAAGAAGTAAGATGGAAATGAAAATAAGCATTAAAATGAAAAAGTAGATTTACTTCTATTATGAAGATTTACTCCTATTAAAAAGTAGAAGATTTACTTCAGTTAGGAGTGAGTAGATCAGCAAATCCTATCCCCCAAAAGCAACTATAAACCTGGACAAAACTGTCAAAACAACCATTTCTCTGCTCTAAAAATAGACCAGAGTCATATAATAAACCAAGACATTTATTCAAGAAAACTACTGAATTATAGGTAAGAATGGTGCAAATCTGTGGTATATTGCCTTGGGCTGTTCCCATCCCTACCTGTCTCTGTAAGTGAGGTGGTTCATCAGGGAATGGAAGGCAGTCAAAACCAGCTACTTTGTTGCTACCATTGCTGGAAGAGTTCACTTGATTTGGGCCATTGTCAGAATGGTGCTCTTGGTTTGGAGATCCATTAGCCTGAGATTATGGGTCTGTTTCAGGCAAGAGATGAACTGGCAGATTGGGGATTTAATAGGGAGTTCTGGAAAATGATGCAGCCATAGTGGGCTTAATAAGATCTTCACATATCCTGTATTGAGCAGAACTTAAACCTAAAACTGAACTTTTAATGCATTCCCCAGTCCACACATTGATCCATCAACAAAGAATAGAGATCTTATTGGCTTGAGGTGTTTGATTATAGCTTCTGACCAGTCTTTTGCTGAACACTCACCTATGCAGACAGAGGGTAGCCCCCAAAAGGCCAAGCTTAGAATTAAAAACAACTGAAGGAAAAAACTGAATGGAGACCTCTTTGGCTACATATTGCTGGGGAGGCAGATTTTAGAGATTTTTAGCCCAGGCAAGTTACCAGAGAAACTAAACAACAACCATTACCACCCTCAAGATGGAAAAATTCAGAATTCAGAGTTGTTACAATATGTTATCTAAAATGTCTAGTATTCAACCAAAAATTATTAGACATGCAAAAGGAGATTAAAAAGTACAACCCATGGTTGTGGGGAAGGGGGGAAACAAACTGATTCTAAGTGCTCCAGATGTTTGATTTAGCATTCAAAGACTTCAAAGCAACTAATATAAATATGTTCAAGGAGCTGAAGGAAACCATGTTTAATGAATTAAAGGAAAACATGCCAGTAACTCTAGGGAATTTCAATAAAATCATAGAAATTGTTATATAAAATGGGGGTCCTGGAATTCAAGTGTACAATAGCTGAAACAAAAAAGTAGTGGAACTCAAGCACATATGAGGATGGCAGAAGAACTAGCGAACTTGAATATAGACAGTTAGAAATCATCCAGTTGGGGGATGCCTGGGTGGCTCAGTCAGTTAAGTGGCTGCCTTCGGCTCAGGTCATGATCCCAGGGTCCTGGGATTGAGTCCCGCATCAGGCTCCTTGCTCGGCAGGGAGTCTGCTTCTCCCTCTGCCTGCTCTGCTTGCCACTCCCCCTGCTTGTGCTCTCTCCCTCTCTCTAACAAATAAATAAATGAATAAAATCTTTAAAAATAAATAAACAGTCCAATTTGAAGAGAGAGTAAAAAGATTAAAGAAAAATGCACAGAGTCTCACAGACCTATTGGACCACAGCATATGTGTTAACATAAGTGTAATGGGGATCCCAGAAATAGAAGAGAAAATAGGCATAAGAAAATTTTGAAAAATAGTGGCCAAAAAAATTCCAAGTTGTTGAAAATCATTAGTGTCAGATACAAATATTTTAAGAACTCCAAGTAAAATAAACATAAGAAGATCTGTACCTAGACACATCATAGATTGTTGAAAGACAAAAAGAAAATCTTGAATACAGTTAGAGAAAACTGACTCACAATGTACAAGAAAACAATTACATGATTAATGGTTGACTTATTTTTTTTAAGATTTTATTTATTTATTTATTTGAGAGAGAGAGAGTGAGAAACAGCATGAGAGGGGAGAGGGTCAGAGGGAGAAGCAGGATCCCTGCTGAGCGGGAGCCTGATGTGGGACTCGATCCCAGGACTCCGCCCGAGCTGAAGGCATTGCTTAATGAATTGAGCCTACCCAGGTGCCCCTAATGGTCAACTTCTTATCAGAAACATTGGACCCCAGAAGACAGAGTGCTGAAAGAAAATAAAACTGTCAACCAAGAATTCTATATGCAGCAAAACTAACTTTACCAAATGAAGATGAAATAAGACATTCCTGGATAAAAAAAACACACACAGAAAAAAACCCAAGAATTCATTGCTAGTAGGCCTACCTTACAAGAAAGCCAAATGAAATCTTTCAGGCTGAGAGAAAGCAGTATCAGTAACTTAAGTCTACAGGAAGGAATGAAAAATTCTGAGAATAGGAAATATGTGGGTTAATATAAAAAGCTACATAAATATATTCTTCCTTATTTTTTCTTCCAATGTTATTAAAAAATAAGATTGTATAAAAATAATTATAATGCTGTATTACATATATCACATATATATACATTGTCATACATAGGACACTAATAGCACAAAGGAGTGAAGAGGAAAAGAAGATATATTGGAGTAAAGTTTATAGGAATTAAGTAAGTATTATTTTGAGGTTGATTCATGATAAGTTGTGATGCATATAAGGAGTGAAGAGGAAAAGAAGATATATTGGAGTAAAGTTTCTATATTTATAGGAATTAAGTTAGTATTATTTTGAGGTTGATTCATGATAAGTTGTGATGCATATTATAATCTGTAGAGCAACCACTAAGAAAGTAGCTCAAAATTATAATTCAAAATTAGAAATTAAAATGGCACAGTAAAAATTATTTAACACAGAATAGGCAGTGAAGGAAGAGCAGAGGTGCAAAAAATACATGAGACATATGGAAAATAAATAGAAAAGAATAGGTACAATTCTAAATACGTCAATAATTACATTAAGTTGAATGGATAGTTAAAAGCAAAACTCAACTATATGCTGTCTCTAAGAAACAGCCCTTAGATTCAAAGATACAAGTGTGTTGAAAGAAAAGGGGTAGGAAAATATACACCATGTAGGAGCGCCTGGGTGGTTGAGTTGATTAAGTGTCTGCCTTTGGACCAGGTCATGATCCCAGGGGCCTGGGATGGAGCCCTGCATCAGGCTCCTTGCTCAGCGGGGAGCCTGCTTCTCTCTCTCCCTCTGTCTACCACTCTTTCTACTTGTGCTCTCTCTCTCTGTCAAATAAATAAATAAGATCTTAAAAAAGAAAAATATACACCATGTAAATAGTAACCATAAGAGTTATAGTATTATGTTAGTGTCAGGCAAAAAAATAAATTTTAAGACACCTATGTACTATAGACAGAGGGACATTTCATAATGACAAAGGGTCTGTACATCAAAAAGATGTAAGAAATATAAATGTATGTGGATTTACTGTGTGCAAGTCCTGCTCATATGTTTAATGAAGTAAGGACCCAGGGCTTACTGATTGACTTATCAGACTTTGAGAGCCCATCTGGTTCAGAGCACATTCAAATACAGATTTCCTGTGTGATTTGCCTAAAAATCCAGAATATCACCTTGTTTAGGAGGGCGTCTAAGGGGAAAGAAACCACTCTGTTCCAAATAACAAGCTTTATTTATTTTTTTTTCCAAATGCAATATAGGGGCTTAATTTGGATCACAATTTGAACAAACCAAAAGAAAAAAAAAAGACATCTGTGTACTGGGTATTAGCTAATAGTAAGGAGTTGTTACTCTGTTAAATTATGGGGGTTATGCTTTTTTTAAAATTTTTATATATATACATATTTTTTAAAGATTTTATTTATCTGACAGAGAGAGACACAGCGAGAGAGGGAACACAAGCAGGGGGAGTGGGAGAGGGAGAAGTAGGCCTCCCGCCGAGCAGGGAGCCCGATGCGGGGCCCGATCCCAGGACTCCGGCATCACGACCCAAGCCGAAGGCAGACGCTTAACAACTGAGCCACCCAGGCACCCCTAATTTATTTATTTATTTGAGAGAGAGCACATGAGAGGGGGGAGGGTCAGAGGGAGAAGCAGACCCCCTGCCGAGTAGGGAGCCCGATGTGGGACTCGATCCAGGGACTCCAGGATCATGACCTGAGCTGAAGGCAGTCGCTTAACCAACTGAGCCACCCAGGCGCCCAAGGTGCCCCTAATTTTTATATTTTTTCATTTATTTTTTATTAACATAATGTATTATTTGTTTCAGGGGTACAGGTCTGTGATTCATCAGTCTTACACAATTCACAGTGCTCACCATAGCACATACCCTCCCCAGTGTCCATCACCCAGCCACCCCATCCCTCCCACCCCCCCTGCACTCCAGCAACCCTCAGTTTGTTTCCTGAGATTAAGAGTCTCTTATGGTTTGTCTCCCCCTCTGGTTTCGTCTTGTTTCATTTTTCCCTGCCTTCCCCTATGATCCTCTGTCTTGTTTCTCAAATTCCTCACATCAGTGAGATCATATGATACATGTCTTTCTCTGATTGACTTATTTCTCTTAGCATAATACCCTCTCGTTCCATCCACGTCGTTGCAAATGGCAAGATTGCATTTTTTTGATGGCTGCATATTATTCCATTGTGTGTGTGTGTATACACACACACACACACACACACACACACCCACCCCACGTTTTCTTTGTCCATTCATCTGTTGGACATCTAGGCTCTTTCCATAGTTTGGCTATTGTGAACATTGCTGCTATAAACACTGGGGTGCACATATCCCCTTGGATCACTACATTTGTATCTTTGGGGTAAATACCCAGGAGTGCAATTTTCAACTTTTTGAGGAACCTCCATACTGTTTTCCAGAGTGGCTGCACCAGCTTGCATTCCCACCAACAGTGTACGAGGGTTCTCCTTTCTCCACATCCTCGCCAACATCTGTCATTTCCTGACCTGTTAATTTTAGCCATTCTGACTGGTGTGAGGTGATATCTCATTGAGGTTTTGATTTGGATTTCCCTGATGCCGAGTGATGTTGAGCACTTTTTCATGTGTCTGTTGGCCATTTGGATGTCTTCTTTGCAGAAATGTCTGTTCATGTAAAATGACAAGTTTTAAATGTGTTTTCTCCCTTAGGCAATCCTGGAGAACAACCTCCGCTCTGAAATTGCTAGCAAGATCAACCTTGTGGACCTAGCAGGCAGGTAATTAGGATTTCAAAGCCAAGGGGAATTAATCCCTTGACAATGACCTTGCTCTTGCCCATTTTACAGGGAATAAACTCGTTCCATCTTTTTTCACATTTCAATCATCCTGAGAAAATTACCAAAAAAACCCCAAATTTTTGAATGCTATGTTAAGAAATTACAGTTTTCCAGGAGCTAAAAAAAAATCTTCTATGTCAAGGGTTCTAAATCTTAGCTGCCTATTAAAATCACCTGGGCCTGTCCCTGCTCTGCGGGGAGCCTGCTTCTCCCTCTCCCACTCCCCCTGCTTGTGTTCCCTCTCTCGCTGTGTCTCTCTCTGTCAAATAAATAAATAAATAAATCTTTAAAAAAAAAAAAATAAAAAAAAAATAAAATAAAATCACCTGGGCCTGTAAAAATTCTCAGTGCCTTGGTTTCACCTCTGATCAAATAAACCTCGTTATCAGTGAGGTGAGAGGCAGTGCAGGCTTCAGTAACTTTTTGAAGCTGTGCAGGTGATTCCAGTGTATAGCCAAGATCAAAAAACACTGCTCTAAGTGGAAGTAGCTGAGTTAGTATACTCTTTTTTCTGTCTTAATATTAATTGTATGCAGCCCTATGTGTTACTGGAAAAAAAAAAAAGAAATCTTTTAAAAATACTGCGGCAATGAGAAGATAAGACCTTTGAAGTATTAGAAGAAAGCATGAATTGTAGTCACATGTATATCCAGAAAGAAGAAAGTCTTGGGGATAATGTCACAAAAAAAAGTGTGAGATGAAATAAAGCAAATTTTCTTATTTTAAAACTGCTAAATTATTAATATGGTACATCATTCCATTAAAAATGAAGTGTTGTCTCTGTCAGCTGCAACTCTGGCATTTTGAGGGGAAAAATGACGTGCTGTCTGGAAGAAACTATATCAGGCACCTGGAAGTATGACTTTTTAGTAGTTCCCATTGACAGTTGACAAATAATGATAAAGCCATTAATAGATGAAATTAAAACAAAGATTGGGCATAGTGATGCTAATATCATTACTGTAAATGAGCATTACAGTTAGCTAAATTGCTCTGGCAGCCAAAATAAAGAAAATATAATGAATTACTTGATTTCTATTGCCCAAGAAGTGGAGGAATGCCAGTTCATTACAAGATGGTAATACTTTTTCTGGTAGTGAATTCTAAAAAGAATTTATCATGTGAGCTTTTTATATAATGTACAACATAATGGATAGTGTCTTTCAACAACATTATAAGGACAGTGTCTTCTTTGCTTTTGTTTTTGTTTTCATTGACTGTTTTAGTGAAAGAGCAGATCCCAGTTACTGTAAGGACCGCATTACTGAAGGAGCCAATATCAACAAGTCTCTTGTGACTCTGGGAATTGTCATCTCCACCTTAGGTATTTTGCTGATAGACTGGATCATCAGAGTGGGAGGGAGACTTTGGAAAATAACTCACATGTTTTCATTTTATGAAAATGGGGTAGACATTTACAAGGTTCTTTTTTATAAAGTTACCTTCTGACTGAGGCCATAAAAATTGATATTTGTCTGCAGTTGAGAACACTGTGTGGTCATAATCCCAACCCTCTCATTTCAAGAAGAAGGGAGACTGAAAACTCCGTTTGTGGCTCAGATAGTCTGTGTCCTGAGTCCAAAGTCTAATTCAGGATTCAAACTTGTAGCATTCTATCATGCAGAGAGGGATTATAAAGTGTGATACTTAAATTTGTGTTCTCCCACCATTGTTTTAATGCATGTGTTTCACAATTCCTTTCTTCTTCCACTTTTATTATTTTGTTGTCTTTAAAGCCCAGAATTCCCAAGCATTCAGCAGCTGCCAGAGCTTCAACAGTACAGCCAGTGATGCTGGTGACAGTGGGATCCCTATCTCTCCTTCTGGGACCAGCAGTGGAGGGGGGCCCTCCCGGAGGCAGTCTTACATCCCATACCGGGACTCCGTGTTGACATGGCTGCTGAAGGACAGTCTTGGAGGCAACTCCAAAACTATCATGGTTGCTAGTGAGTGGGATGCTGGAGCTGGTTCTGTGTTGGGACTGGTACTCTGCCTCAGAGAAAGGGCCATGACCACCCATTTCATTAAGAGTTTCATAATACAGCATGGACGGTAGCAGTAAGGCAAGTGGTTACAGGCTGGGTCAGGAGGGCTTGGCGTGGTTTTTAACTTTCTCCTTCTACCTCAGCTGTGTCTCCTGCACACACTTGCTACAGTGAGACCATGAGCACACTGAGGTATGCATCCAATGCCAAACACATCATCAACAAGCCACGGGTAAATGAGGTGAGGCCTTCATTTGAAGTCTTGGTCTGGTATCGTTTACACTAAGTTCTTTTATTCTCTCATTTTTTAAATTCCTTCCTTCCTTCCTTTTTTCTTTCTTGTTTCCTTTCCTTTCCTTTCCTTTCCTTTCCTTTCCTTTCCTTTCCCTTTCCTTTCCTTTCCTTCTTTGTCTTTCTCTCTCTTCACCCTCATCCCAACTTGCCTGACTTTGCCAAATGAAAATGGAGTGGAATTCTTTCTTTCAGTGTCATACCCTTCTCTTATATCTCTGCTGACTTCATTCAGTTGCCTTTTTGAATAATTTATTTTAGATACTTCTCTGAGACCATTCCTTTTAAGATCTCTGGTGTACCACTGCCACCCTAAGGGAGATCATTTAAAAGTTTCTGTGTTCTATGCTTTTATTTTGAGTTTGTGTGGATGTATGCTTGTATTTTATTTCTTTTCTGTGCAAACTGCAGTGACCTCTGTTGCAGGCTAAAAAGGGGCATATTAAGGAATTTGTTTTGAAAAGTGGAGTAATAATGAGAAATTTTAAAAATATGCTTTGCAATTTCAGTGAAAAGTTTCAGGGCAGGGATCACAAACTGGTGGCCAGGCCTATATAGCCCATCTGTGGACTGTTTTATTTATTTATTTTTTTTATTTTCGATTTTTTTAAGAGTGAACTACCTGTGGACTGTTTTAAAAGGCAATGTAATTAGGTGGCTACTAAGTTTAGTCACATTACAGGAAGATGAGCATCGACTGCCTACACATGTGCTGGCACTTGTGTTACCCGTCCACCTCCTGCTCAAGGGCAGCGATTCTCATACTTGAGTGTAGATCAGAATCACCTCCTGGAGGGTTGGTTACACCACAGCTGGGCCCCAGCCCTCAAGAGTTTCTGATTTGGTAGGTGGTGGGTGGGTGGGTGGGTGGGGAAGCAGAATTAGCATTTCTAACAAGTTCTTAGGTGGAGTTGATGTGGTTCTGGGACCATACTTTGAGAAGACTGCTTCAGAAGTTACTCCAAAGGAGTAAACCACTTTTTCCAAACTAGTTCTGTGTAGCATCTTAGAGCTGGTTGGGGCCTGATATCAGTCTTTGTGAAACCAAGTTCTTTGTGTTTCAGGATGCAAATATGAAACTGATCAGAGAACTCAGGGAGGAGATTAGAAGACTCAAAGCCATGCTGCTGAGCTTCGAACTGGTATTCAGGCTATCAGAACTTTTCTGTTCCCCAAAACCTGCTTTTCTTCTGCATAGAATCCGAGCCCTACTGCATTCCATGTTTTCAATTAAGGGACACTTGTGGAACAGAGGCAGGAACAAAGACAGGACATGGATGACTCTGATTACCTGAGTAGTTTCAGATGGGGTGGACATCGCCACTATATCATTTTTGTTGTCCAAAGGGCATTTGCCTAAATGGCCCTTCTTCTGTGTGTAGGTGGATTCAGGGAATGGGGCCCTCTAGAAAAATTCGTTCGAATTTTCCTTCTTTGTACCAGTGTGAACCCCAATATTTAAGCTTCTGATTTGTTTCTGATTTTAATGATAAAGTCTTTTCTTTATCTGCCCCTCTCTTCCTTCATAAGAGTAAGGGTGAGACCCACAAAGCACATCTGTCTCTTTGTGCAGAGAAATTACAGTCTATTGAATGAGGAAAAGGATGAGAGTCTGAAGGAGCTGGTTCTCCAGAATGAATTGAAGGTGGGTGAATTGGGTGGACTCAGTTATGCTCTGCATCACCCTGGTAGTAGGTCTCATCTCTCTCCATTATTCCTGAGTCATGGCTGCTCCCTTGTGAGAACAGAGAGTTTCTATCTAGTTTAGAGACAGTTTTTGTCTTCACTGAGCTTTGAGTGGGGAATGCGTTTGCCTTAGGGGCTGGTAACTGGCTTTCTTTGTTTTGTTCTCTTAGGGGTTAATGATAACTCCCTTTGGATAGGGAGAAAAAAATTATTTTCCAGTCAGTAAATCAACTGACTGACATGTATTCATTGAGCACCAAATAGGTGTTCAGCATGATGCTTCAAGAGATACAAAGAAGTTCTTCCCACAGGTGGCTTGCAGTCCAATTGGAAACACATTTAGAGAATGGTAAAGGTAATGAACTATAGTGTTATATGAAAAGAGCTTAGGGAAGGAAGAAATCATTATGGCTTGGAGTTTTCAGTGCCGGCATCACAGTGCTGGGGCTGGAGGCTAGAGAACTTGAACTAGACCTTGAAAGATTGGTAGAGTATGTTAGGAAGAAAAGGGTAAGGCATTCGGGGTGAGGGTGGGATAATTTCAGCAAGGCCATGGAACTGAAAGAATGAACTTGTGTGGGAGGCCATATGGAAGCACACAGTGTGAGAAGACTGAGCTGACTAGAATACATGCTCATGGCAGAGAGTAGTGGAGGTAAGGTTAGGGCCAGTTTAGGAGTTTGGACTTTACATTCACAATATTAATCACGGCTTCTTGAACCAGTTTGGTGACATAATAAAAGTGTATATTAGGAAATTAATATGACAGCTGTGTGTAGGATGAACTGAAGGGAGGGAAGATTGGAAGCAGAGAGATCAACCAGGAAGGAGACTAATTTTGTGACTCCGTGAGGGTGAGGGCAAGACATATGGGGAGGTTAGATTAAATGGTGATTCCTGGAGACACTTACAAAGAAGAAATGGCAGGCATTATTTGGTGACAGTTTAGAGTTAGATACCACAACCCAAATGTCCCAATTCCCAGTACTCTGTTGCATCATCATTATACATTATAAAGTATCCTGGCTATGTCAATATTTTGTTACCCAAACTAAACTTTAGGACTACATCACACATCCAGGCATTTCTCAAAAATTCTATGCTTAAATATACGTTCTAATTTTTGGTTCAGAAAATATTACTGCTGTATACATAAAAGATGAAGTAGAGAGTCAAAATCATTCCAAGCTCCTTAGCAGTTTTACATTATACATTTCTGGCAGACCTGGACTTGAATCTGCCACTTGCTGGCCTTTGACCTTATGCAGTAAAGGGGTAGGTGATGAAAGCCAGCCAGAAGGGGAGGTGTGTTCAGCGGTACCTCCAGGTAGCTGAATCAGGCAGGCTAAACTGTAAGCCAGAGTGCCCTGCTGCTCACCTTTGCCAGGTCCTCATCCAACCCAGTCCTTCATGGGTACCCTGTAAGTCTCACTCTTTGCAAACTTCAACTCAATGAGTATAATGTTAAAAATAACATTTCTAGGGTATGTAAAACACTTGTACCTAAACTTGTCATACTTTGTTTCTTCTCAAGTACTTAGCTGAATCCAGGTCCTTTTCCTGCTTCCTCAGTTCTTCCATTCCCAGGATAACTTTAACTTTCCTGCCTGGGCATCCATTTCCACCAAAAGAAGAAAAAAGCACCTTACATTCAACATTGTTAATTCACGTTCCCCAGGTGGCCTTACCTTAAGGCCTCTAACTTGCTGTATTGTGTGTGTGTGTGTGTGTATGTATACACACATACATATATACATGTTTTGTTTTTTTTTAAGGCAGGGTAGAGGGAGAGAGAGAATCTTAAGCAGGCTCCACGCCCAGTGTGGAGCCCGATGTGGAACTCGATCTCACAACCCTGATATCATGTCCTGAGCTGGAATTAAGAGTCAGATGCTTAACCCACTGAGCCACGCCAGCGCCCCTACATATTTTTTAAACTCTGTTCCTAATACATAGTAAGCCCTCAATATTTTGTTATTATTACCTGGTCTTTCAGACCAGTTTTTCTTTTTCTCTTTTTTTAGAAATTTTAAATGGAATTTTTATTGGAATATGATGGACATGCAGAAACATAAAATATACAAAATACAAAAAACACAAAATACAACATAGTAGCATTCAATGGATTTTCCACAAAGTGCACACAGCCATGTAACCACCACCCAGATCAAGAAATACAGTACTACTGGTACTACCCAAGATCCCTCATGGCCCACTGCAGTCAGTGCCCCTCCAAAGGTAACAGCTATTAAAACAACTGTCAGACCAGTTTCTTACAGTCTTTGTTCTGAGGAGATTCCTCTTGATGCTTTGTGTATCTTTGAGCCCCATATAAGCTTATATTAGGATTTGGGGTTCTGCACCTTGGGAAAGAAGTGTTGGGTCATAAAACTATTCCCAGTATGGATCACATAGAAGAGGGATAGGGAAAGGGGAATTATAGACATAGATGTACGACTAACATCTCAATTTAAAAAAAATAACATTTATGGCATTTTTTTTCAAGTTATAGAAACAATACACGCTTGTTGCAGAAAACTTTAAAAATAACATTTACAGAGGGAGTTTCTATTTATAAAAGTAATACTTGCTTATTGACGGGATGTTAGAAAACCGCTCACAGAGGAGGTGCAAAGGCCTCTGTGGAGCTTTGAATAGTAACACTGAGGAAAGTGAGGAAGGAATGCCATGAGGAATCAGACTAGGATGACTGCTGACCTTCAGTCTGCTCCCCAGGCGGGGTGTCTAAAACTGCCTCCTCCATCTCTGCAGATAGACCAGCTGACTAATGACTGGACCCAGAAGTGGAACGAGTGGAAGGCCCTCGTGGAACATTACAGAGTGGACATCAACAGGAGGAGGGCTGGCGTGGTCATTGACTCCAGCCTGCCACATCTAATGGCCTTGGAGGATGACGTACTCAGCACAGGTGTCGTGCTCTATCACCTCAAGGTGAGCAGGCTGTGCATTCCCTCTCTTCCTGAGCCACTGGCCCCAGAGGTCAAAAACAGAGACGTTGAGGGCAGTAGCCATGCATCTGTGGATTGAGCCAGTTGCTGCTGAGCTGCCTTTCAGGTTTGCCCTCAGGAAGCTGGGCTAGCCAACCAACTGTGATTCATTTGCTTTTGTATAATTAGAGCAGAAGACTGGAAATCAAAACAATTATTTGTTTTTCCGTGGCTGCCATTGTGCTCTTAGATAACTTACTTTCATTCTCTGTGATTTAATCTCATTTTAAAGTAAGAAAGATGCTGCTTATATTCCTTTTCTGGCTTCCTGAAGGACAGGAGTGCAGACATGGAAGTGCAATCCTAACCTCAGAATACCATGGGCACTCCCAAGCTCTGCACATCCAGGCTGCTCACAGACAGCTTTCAGAGGCTAAAGGGGATCAAGATCTGAAACAGTTTCCTTCTAATACCTCCCCACTCCTCAACTCTCAAGTCAACAAAAAGTGCACCTCCTGCTTCTCCTTTACTAGGCTTACCGGGGAAAGAAGAGAGGAGAATGAAAGTAGATGCAGAAAGCTTAAAGAAAGCATGAGGGAGAGCCCAGAGAGCTGGTGGGCCAGCAGGGTGGGGCAGGGCACAACATGCAGCCATCTAGAAGTTGGAATGAAGCTCCTGCCTTCCAAGAAAGACCTGGATCACCTGGTTGTCACATGGAGGCAGGTCCTCATTTCTAAATGAAGCATTTTGAGAGTTAGTCCCCAGTGGTAGGTAAGTCATATCCTGTCCTCATCAAAAATATTTGTCTCCCTGTAGGAGGACAGTCTCTGTGGTTGGCAGAACATACTTTATGTGGCCAAAATCCCTATGCTCACTGAAAATCCAATCATCATTCTCCTAATTGCCCCCAGCTGCCATTTGAAAGCAACAGAGTTTATGGGGGATACATAATGCTGTTCTTATCCCTGGAGAAATCAGGCTTCTAATGCTGTCATGCATCTGGTAGTGAGATGTTAAAAGGCGCTCATTTTAGGATAAGCCCTTAGGGAAGTTGTCAGAGACCAAGCCTCTCAGAAAGTTAAAGTAGCTTATTTTCAACACAGTGAGTGTAAATTTGCTCAGTGAAAATGCCTCAGGCAGAAGTGGCTGTTACCTAAATAACAGATCTAAATACCAAAGGCTGTCAATCCTTCTATTAGTCAGAACCAAGGGGAGAGGTTGGAGGTCAGGAAGAGACCAGGTGGATTAAAATGGTTAATATCTGAGTAGAACTGATCTGCTGTATTGGTTGGATGTGGAGCAAGCAGATGAAGGTAGAATTCAAGTGGTAGAACTCAGGGTGGCATCAGAGGGTTAAAGGACAGGACTGAGATTGAATCAGAGACAAGAGATGAGTGCAGGCCTCATCTGAATGTAGGAGTGCTGGTTTTCATTGCAGAATCTGTGTGCACTGAGGGTGGTGCTCCCTCGATGCGTTTGCTGTGAACCTGAGGGATGAGGGTTCAATCTAGTTCTAAACCTGGAATTCTGCATTTTATGTACCCATTTTCTCCCTTTTTGTTTGTTTAGATCCTGGTTTGGGTAATAGTATAGCAGTAATTGCTCAAGGATCTCTGTGTGTTTGTTTGCATTGCTACCTTGGTTACAGACCTAATCCCTGTCTATGCCCAGGAAGCTTTTTTTCCCTTTGGTCACCTTGGGAAGTACCTTGGGTGGGAAGAGGACAGAGGGAAGTGTGGGTGGAACACAGGTTACTGGAATCCTGGACTTTATTCTCATAATTGCCTTGTGCCATTAATTCTCCCTGCATAAATAAGCAGAGGGGGCAGCAAGCACAGGCATCAACTAAGTCCTTGTTAAATGAGATACCATTGTGTTTTGTGGTGGTTTCTGTCCTGTAGATGTAGGAGTTGTGATAGGCTGTGACCTTATCTTTTAGTAAGGAATGCATTTCATCATCAGGGCTGATCATGAATTGGCAGGAGAGGTCTTGACCCCTTTTCCTCAGTTTTGTTTGGTGGTGTTTGTAGAGGCCAGCATCCATTTGTCTGTGTGGTCCTCAGTGGCTGAGCAGGAAAGGCTGGGCTCTGGCTGTCTGTGGGTGCAAGCCCAGTAAGGTCAGAGTCTCATTCATTACTTCCAGGAGCCTGCCTTTATACCAGCTATTTTAGGGGAGCTGCAGGGACCGCCCACTTCTGACTGCTAACAGTGAAGCCTAGTAGGGAACTCTCTGCTCACTTCAAAAACATCAGCTACCAGGGAGGTGGTATGGTGAGGATGGATAAGCATGGGCTCAGGCCCAGAGAGACCTCAATTCTAGCCATGGCTCTCCTATTTAGTATATAGGTTCCCTGGACAACTTTCCCCATCAGCTTCAGATTCCTCTTATATAAAAGGGGGATAATAACTATTTTAGGTTGTTTGAGGATTAAGCAAGAGATGTCTATAAAGCACTCAGCGCAATGCCTGGGACATAGTGATTGGTTTTTCAATATATGATAAACATGTATCTAAACTCAGCATCTCTGTTGTCATGTCGCTGCCTTCCCCAAACAGAGGTATGTGTTCTTAAAAGAATTGCCATAATCCAAGGGCCAAAAGGCCGTGTCTTCTACTAACCCAGTGATTTGTTTATGCTAACTCCAGTTTCCCTTCCTCTCTTACACTTTCTTCCAGTCCTTTTTGATTCTAGATATGCTTTTCTCCTATTTGTGCTTTACCCTTCTTAGCATCTGGTATCTGTTGAACTTTATCTGTCGACCAAAAAGGTAAAAATCCTGTGCTTCCATACATCTTCATAGAATATGTGTCTCTTTGAGACTAAATGGACCAAACTTGGACCGTACCAACCTTAGTCCCTGGAGGAAAGTTCTGCCTGTGTGCCCACTTTCTCAGACTAGAGAGTCTCTGACCAATGGTTCATGGCTGTTCCCTAACATCAGGCTGTGGGACAGCAGGGAGTTTGCCAATACTTGTTGACTTTGCAAAGAGCTGGTGCTGCTTTCTTATGTCCCCCCCGCCCCGCCCACCGCCTTCTCAGGGGCTTCCTGGGCTGCAGTGAGTGGGCAGAGCGGTCAGAACAGCCTAGACCAAAGTTGGAAAGTGGTGTGGAAAATGCCAGGGTGGGCGTGGGAAGACAGTGGTAACACTCCAACAGGTAGACTCTGCTTTGGGGGCAGGCTGTGTCTCTTTCTACTCTTGTTAAAAGGGCTTTGTGTTTTCCTTTAGGAAGGGACAACAAAAATAGGAAGGATTGACTCAGACCAAGAACAGGACATTGGTAAGTGCTAGAACATTTGGGTCTGGCACTGTGGCAGGTAGTCATGCGTGACCAGTCTCTTTAGAGGAGCCTGATGATGCCCTGATGAGAAGAAGGTATCTCTGAAGATCAAGGGACTGTTCCTGTTTTGCTTCTATGTTGTGGTCGTGGGTCGGGGACATGGTAGGAGGAGACCCACACGGTGGGAGGATCCAGGTCTGGGTGGTTTCAGGTGGTGGCTCCTCTTCTCTTGTCGTAATGTGAAGATCTTACAGATGTGGATTCTGATCTCATAGAAAGGGTGTTCCCCTGGGTTGTCTCCCCACCCCATTGACCCCCATCTCCTGTATAGTCCTGCAGGGGCAGTGGATCGAAAGAGACCACTGTACTATCACCAGTGCCTGTGGGGTAGTCATTCTGCGACCTGCCCGGGGGGCCCGCTGCACAGTCAATGGCCGGGAGGTTACTGCCTCCTGTCGTCTGACCCAAGGTAAGACTGCTTATAGCTCTATTTATGCCAGGATGAGGGATGGACTCTCTTCATTCTCATGGGACAAACCCAGAGAGCTCAGTGAAGCAGGCTTTAAAGTTGGGACACCCAGCCTCTGCACTCAGATGTGAAGATTTCCTAATACCACCCTCTTCCCATAAACAAAGAAGCCTTAATTCTAGGGTTCCAGGGTGGAGAATGACTCTCTGAAATTTGTACCTGTGTCCTTGGGAAGGTCTCTGAACCTCAGTTTTCTCATCTGTAAAAAAGCCATAGAGGATTGTTGTGAGGATTGAATGACCTAGTTCATGTGATGTTCTTCACAGTTCTTGGCACCCAGTAAATACTCATTATCATCATTGCTATTACTACTATTGTTAACCTATTACTATTACTACTATTGTTAATCTAATGTTAAACATTCCCTCACTACTCCACTGGGAACTCATTTTGCTTTCCCTTGGAGTAGCAGAACTCCTCCTATTCATTTTGTTAATTCAGTACATACGCTCTGCGATATCCAGTGAATCTTACTGCCTCACCTAAGTTATCAACTTGTTGAGGGCAGGATTTTGTTTTCCAGAAGGGTGCCCTACACATAATACATACTCAGAACGTGAGCTGTTGATTAATTCTCACCCGTCTCTGTCACAGGAGCAGTCATAACCCTGGGGAAAGCACAGAAGTTCCGATTCAACCACCCAGCAGAGGCCGCTGTCCTGCGGCAGAGAAGGCAGGTGAGTGTGCTCTGGTTTCAAGTGGCTGCCAGCCTCCCTGCTTCTCCTTTTTGAGGGACAAGTTTGAGCTTTGTCTCGTTCTCTTGGATTGGGGGTGGTGACAGCAGGCTCACCACTTTTCTTCCTCGTTCCCAGGTCGGAGAGGCTGTCAGTGGCAGTGGCTCTTTGGAATGGTTGGACTTGGATGGAGATGTCACTGCCTCCCGGTTGGGTCTCTGCCCTTTGCTTTGGAAGAAAAGGTGAGAAACATGTGCTCCTTCTGCTGTGGAACCTACTGTTCTTACTTAGTCTCTTACAACATGGAGCCAGATGGGGGAGGTGAGTGTGACTGAGTGAGGCCTGTGCAAGTGATTGAGGGATCCCGAGCTAGCTGCTTAGCTTGTTGTTGGCAAGGAAGTGGTCCTGGCCTTCATTCATTTCCTGTTCAGTATTGTAAGTTTGTTCATCACTGAAAGGAGTATATCATTTGATGTTTCCTATGGCCGCTCTCCTCTGTCAAGATTTGAATGTGACGTGTCCATACGTATCTTTGAGACTGCTTCTGAACTTACCTCCCTGTGTTCCCCTTTAAATTCTGGACTGCCTGTGTGTGAGTTCATAGGGTGTGTTAACTTCCAGGACTATGGCTTCCTCCAGGTTTTTAAAGAGAGTATGGGATTAGGAATCTTTTTTTTTTCCCTCAATACCAACGGTCCAGAACTACACATAAGAGGGTCAGAAACTCCCGGAACAATATGCAAATATTTTGGGGTTCTGCCCTCTCATACCCACTTCGCCTGCATTGTGACCATGGAAACATGGAGTCAGAGTTTTCTATGTGATTGGTGGCAACTACTTTTCTTCTTCATAGTCATTCTTGATCCATTTCTACATAGAATGCTCTTCCCAGATCTACATGTCTTGTAAGTCGGATACTGGGAACAGTGGTATCCTTCCTGTAAGTCAAAGTAGCCTCTGACCTGGGGACGTTCTATAGAAAATGTCAGCAGGAGACTCAGTGTCTGTGAGATCCCTGGTGTTGGGAGGCTGCCTAGCGCCATGAGCACGGGGTTCTGGAGGGGTTCTGATGGCCCTTTCCCCTGGTTCCTTCAAGAGGGATCTAGCTGTTCTTTTCTCAGGCCAGGAGCATTTGCTGGCAGCTGATGACAGTCTTGGGTCTGACCTTGGTGGTGAGGGGCATTGGACGTAGGAGCAGAAGTGCTGTGATGCAGGGAGCATGAACAGCAGGCAAGTCCTCACGTGCGGGCTGCTAAGGACCATAGGATGAGGCAGAGTCTAAGGCAGGATGGTCCCAGTGTTGCATGACAGAGGACTCTATGGAGTGACAGGGAAGGTGGGAGAGGTGACACAACTGGAGTGTATCAAGGCCAAGGCGGATTAAGGAGCAGCTGGAATGTTTGTTTTGTCAGAGTGCAGTCATGAAAGGAGGCCTTGTCTTAGGTCCGGTTTCTGCTGGGAAGATGCACTGGAGCTCTGTCTTTTCCAGAGTTCACAGGTGTGCAGAGAAGAGAGCCCTGCAGCTTAATGAGCTGTGATACTGAAAAGTCACGTTGGAGTTGGATAAAGCTGCATCATGTCCTGAATTTCTGAAGTAAAAACTGTGTGGCTTTAGGCAAGTTACTGAGACTCCGAGTCTGTTGGCTCAGCCTAAGTAAGGATATTACCATCTATCTCCAAGAGATCCATGTGATAGGGGTTGAAAGAGCAAGTACACGTGGAGTGCTTTGCCCGCTACCTGACGCTGCCAGCCCTGCTGCTGGGGGCCCTTGTTGGGAGCTGCCCAGGTACACAGCCTCCCTTTCATTTTTGTGCCTCCCACTTTGTCCAAGCTGACCCATCCACCCTTGAGAACATGGGTCTTCTCCTGCCTTTTTAAGGTCTTCTCAGCTCTCTAGCGCATGGCTATTGACATGACCTTTCAGCAACACCAAGAATGCATCCTTTCATTTGGGGAGGACAGAGAGGGATTGGAGAATCAAGGCCTCTCCCACTCACTGCCTCCATTCTTTGGCACCAGCTCCAGGAGCCTGTGGGCTGGGCTGGTCCTATGCAGCTCCCGTAGCTAGCATCTGTGTGCCAGGCCCTGGTGGAAGTGGGGTGGAGTGGGGCTCAAGCCTGTGATTGGGCAGAGGGACCAGGGAGAGAACCCGTGAGAGAGGAGAAAACTGCCTGTTGTCAGCTGGGCTCCCAGACTGGGTTTGTGGCTGTGTCTCCATGAGAGTCTCATCTGTTCTGGTGGGGTTGGCTCTAAAGCCTCTCCTTGTCCTAGAATTTTCTTCCCTCGTTTTTCTCTCTGGAGGAGCACTCCTGGGGAGCCTGCAAAGCTGGAGCTAACTCCAGAGCCAGAGGAGATTGGCCAGTCTGCCTCTTTTTACCCTTTGCAGCAGTGATCTAGACCAGAGAGGAGTTTGTCCTCGAAAACTGTTGCATTTCCCCTTTGGAATTTGGGGGGCTTAACCTTAAGTGCTTAGAGCCTGGGAGACCCTGTTGCTGCTGCCACTGCCGCCTTAGTGAGTACACACTGCTGCATTCTGCTGCAGAAGCTGTCAGGCCTCGAAGCAGCTGGGAGGCCTGGGAGAGAGGGTTGGGGAGGGCGTGATGGAGTCCTGGCAAGCAGGCGACCAGGCAGCAGCGGGGAGATGCTGGAGCCACCCACGATGAAGGGCAGTCATCTAACAGGGGTCCTTGGCTGGCAGGTTAACTGAAGACTTGCAAGTAGTAATCTACCCAGATATGTAACATGATGTTGGTATTTTTTTTTTTTTTCCACCTGCTTTCTGGGTGGAAAACACATTTGACTGATGTGCTTAGCAAAGGAGCCATTTTTCAGTCTGCTGGCATGTGGCATCTCAGGTGAATGTGCTGTGTCTCTAGTGATCATCCCAGACAGCTTCCCTTTGCAGGTCTTGTTGGTGCTGTGAAGGAAGCTGCATTGGGTCCGCAGAAGCTGACTGGCTCGCTGCTGGGGGAAGGGTAGAGGGAGTTGTCTACTCTGGAGAAGCAAGTTGTGAATCTGAGGATTGGGAGACAGGGAGAGAAGGAAGTTGTGAATACTCTCTGGGAATTAAGAATAAAGATGCCCTTCCTGCTCTTTGCATCTGATGGTCTGGACTTTAGCTGGGTTTGTCTAAGACCTTCTGATGGTCATGTTTGTAATTCAGCCATGTCTGTAGTCAGACAAAATTTGGAGGAGTAATGCAGGCATGATACATATAAATGCATGTATAAAATGTTTCCCATCAATGGCCTTTTCTATCTGTTCGGTGTAACTGGTTTTCTATTCTAACTGCTGTCCCTAGTCTTTTGCCTTACATGTGACAAAGGGTGCTTTTCCTTTTTTCTGTACATTCCAGTGTGTGTATTTGGCCTTTTGCCCATGGCAGTCAGCGCCAGTTTTCCCCAGAGCATACTCAAGTATCTGGGCCTGTCCAAGTCCTCGGACCCATTGTAGATTGAGTCACCTCATAGCCTCCTTCCCAGGGAAGAAATTGCTATCGTGTCACCTCCTACCCACACTCCCCCCTCCCCATTCATCCTTCACTCTCCTCTGAAGCCTGCATTAAGAAATCACAGTTTCTTCTAAGGCAGAGGCAGCAAACTTTCTGTAACGAACCAGATAGTATTTTAGGATTTGTGGGCCGTACAGTCTCTGCTGCAGCTACTCAAGCAGCCTAGATAATACATAAGCAAATTGAGTATTCCAATAACACTTTATTCACAAAAACAGGCAGTGGACCACATTCGGCCTATAGGCTATCGTTTATGGACCTCTGCTTTGATATACCCTCTGTGATTTTATTCTGCTCTACAAAGTAGCAAATGTAAGCCAGGTGAACCCCCTAGAGTGCTACTGCTCAGACTATGTAGTGTAAGTCATTAAGTGGGCCTTGAAGAGGCATGGCATCCTGGGACCGGAATGAAGTCTAAGGGCTGGCTAAGGGAGGGCAGATTGGGGCTTTTTTATTAGCTTGCAGCAGATCCCAATCCCTCCCAGTCACTCCCTACTCCCACCACCTGGAATGGCCGTGCACTTGGCTCCTTTAGAAACCTGAATGACAGGGATGGAGAGACCTTGCTGTGAGGTCCTTGCATAGGAGGCCATGTGTGACCAAAGGAAAAGCCACACAGGTAGAAGCTGTCAGTCTTCAGAGGAAGGCTCTAACTCATCCATGGCCACACAAGAACCTGATGGCAGAATAAAGCATGACTGCAATCTAGAATTCTTTTTAAACTTAGTATTATGGAGAATTCCAAATACACAGCCAGTCATCAAATCATGGCTAATCTTGTTTCATTTATATCCCCACTCCCTTTCCACTCTCCCCTGCTCTCCCCTGACTGGATCTAAATAAATCCCAGAGAGTTTCACCAGTAGGTACTTCAGCATATATTTCTGAAAGTTATGGTAGAGTCTAAAACTCTTGAACCCTATTCTTGGGTTCATTCACTGAGAACTGCCCTCGAGTGGAGACCAGCTCTCCTCTGGGTCTCCAGGCACACACACAGGTGTGGTGTGCATATAAATTCTCTCTCCTCTAGATTGGCTGTCTCCTACTCCCAGGTCACAGAGGGTTTCTGTTTCACAAAATGAAGATGGAATCATAATCTCTGAACATGTAGGAGAATTTCCATTCCCACAGTGTTTGTTGGAGCTTCTGTTCTACTCTGTTTCCAGCAGGTTTTAAGCAGACCTTTTTATTTTTTAAAGGACAAAGCTTCTTGATTTAGCTAAAATGTTTGTGTTTTTTAAAGCTGCTTTACTTTCCTGGTCATTTTCCTTAACCAGAATGAATCTGTGTTTCTGGTCAACACACAGTCTAAGAATATGCTAGTCTAAGGACCATTCTCCCCTCCTGCACTGTGACATCATGAACTGCCTGTGACAGCATGCCTGTGTGTGCTAAGTTGCCAGAAGTTCAAAGCCCACTCTGCCCTGTTGACTTCAGGGCTCTCAGAAAGGCTTAGACTGCCACTGGTTTGTCCTGAACTGGGTTTGCATTTTCCTTGGGTAACCCTGGCCCCTCTGTGATAGGAGAGTGCTGGAAGAGCAGAATGACGAGGACCACCAGCTGCTGAGGGCTGGAGAGGCGCCCCACAGGGCCCAGATTCAGCAGCAGCACTACGTGGGGGATTTGAGGCAGCGAATCCTAGCGGGACAGATTAGAGCCAAACAGGATCTGGAGTTGGACCAGGTGCACATCAGCCGGCAAATTAAAGACAGTAGGTGCCCACTGCTCGCCGTGTCTGCTTCACCTTCTCATCTCTTCATTTTCATGCTTCCACATCCTTCCGTATTCTCTCCTTTGTTTTCTTTGTGATATGATGGAATCTTCGGTATTAGGTGTTCTCTCCCCTCTTTCAGAAACCAGAGGCTCTTATGAGGGGCTGGAAGCAAGAATAAGGAAGCTACCTTCCTTACTGCCCCTCAGAGTGATGGACCCCTTGCTCTCTCCTCATGTGCACATTTATCCATGCTTTGCTGCCTGCCCCAGCATGTGCTAAGGCCTGGGGGCTTCCTTCCCTAGCCCTGTGGTAAGGGGGCCCGGTAGCCCTCATCCACCACATCACCCCTCGCCAGCACTTTCCCTCCATTTATGTCCAGCCACAACCAGAGGTGTCTGAGTCTAGGCTGCACGGGCAGGGAGGGAGGTGCTGACTTTGTCTCAGGGAGTCTTTGGTTCCCAGACCAGCAGTGGCTGCTCGGAGAAGAGACCCGGCTGGCTGGCTTGCAGCAGCAGCAAGACCACGTGGTAGAGAAAGAACTCGAGGCCTGTGTGCCACCTGGTGCTTGGCTTCAGGCAGATCCTGAGACTCTGCTAAACCCACTGGTCCGAAGCCAGAAGAGGGAGGTGCGACGGCAGCTTGGGCGCAGGAACGTACTTCGGGCAGCACAGCGGGACATCTGGCGAAGAAAGGCCTCCTTCCAGCTAGAGAGAATCATCAGGAAGCAGGGGCTGCTGGGGGCCCAGAAGGGACTGGCGCAGCCCAAGGCGTTGTGCTGGCTCCAGGATGACTGCACCCAGAAGCCCCCATACCAGCTACCCGGCACTGACGCCATGGCCCCAGGGCCTCAGCATAGAAACAGACGGACAGGTTACAGTTCTTTGAGCCTCCGAAGGCTCTGCAGCCAGTACTTGCCCCAGCTGCACAGGTACAGCCAGCGGTGGTCACCTGGGATCATTGGCTGAGGTTTACTGCCTTGTTGCTCAGGTGGTGTTCTTTTCTTCCCAGAGCCTCAGTTTCTCAGTCTGTGAAATGGAAAGATTTGCTTACTCCTCTCTTCTCCACCACTTCTTCCCTCTTTTGACTGCTCTTCTTTTTCTGTAGGTGAGATCTTCTAAGACTCAGGCTTTTACCTTCTCCCATTCTGAGTGGCAACTCTTGCTGCTTTGGTGATATCTTCCAAGTGAGAATCTCAGCCTCATTTTTCACCTGCTCTTTAGACCGTGGCTGTCTATGTACATCTCCTTGTGTTTGTCCTTCCACCGCCTCCATCTCATCTCTCCTCACCCCAGACTCGGTTCCCACATGCTTCCTCTCCCTCCCACCTGTCCTGCCACCTCAAGTAAGCTTCCTGACCCTAAGCGAGTGGAACACTATCTTTCTGACTCCCAGGTCCAATTTGGGATCTTCCTTGTTTTTTTTTTTTTCTCCTTCATTCCTTTCAGTCAAGGTGAGGATGGAGTAGGGGACTGTGTCTGCTTCTTTATATCCTCCACGCCTACCCCAGGGCCTTGCCCATAGTATGTATACAGTTCATGTCTGTTGGTTGTTTGCTCACCTCTCTGGTCTTCATAGTACTAGGCAGGCTTTTTTTTTTTTTTTTAAGACTTTTTATTAAAATTTTCAAACATAAACTAAGTTGAGAGTATAGTATGCCTATCTCCCACATTCAGCAGTTACCAAGATTTACTATGCTTGCATTAATCTTCTTTCCGTCCTTTTTCTGATGAAGTATTTTTAAAGCAACTCCTAGACATCATGTTATTTCTAAAATACAAGGACTTTTCTTATAATCACATTGTCATTATTCACCTAACAAAATTAAGATCAGTTATTCAATATAATCTAAAACCTAGGCCATATCAGATTTCTCTAATTGCCTCAAAAATATCTATTTACAGTTGGTTGTTCAAATTAAGACCCAAGTAGGAATCACACATTGCATGTGGTTATGTCTTTTAAGTTCCTTTTAATAATACTTTCTGTTTCATTTTTATTTCTTCATATCATTGATTTGTTAAAAGTGGATCAGTTCTGTAGAAGATGCCACTTTATAGATTTGCCTGTTTGATTCCTTGCAGTATCATTTAGATTCCTCATACTGCCTGTTAATGGAAGTTTTCCCTAAAGGCATGATTAGATTCAGATTCAGTTCCGTCTTTTTATAAGTTAAAGAAATTGAGCAGCAGAGTGTACCTGGGCTTCTTTGAAGCTAAGACTGTAGTCCACAGTTGCCTTTTGTACCTGTAGAGCTTTTCTCTGACCTCAAAGGCTAGAGGGACAGTGACATTGGCCTAGTTGTTAACCTCTTTCAGAGCAAATAAGTGGGACTTTATACTCCCTCTGTGAGCAGGAAATAGGGGCCTTTTACTTTTCTAAAATGGCTTTCCTTTTCTCCACAGTATTTTCCTGAATCGGGATCCCTCCACCATGTTACCTCCTATGCCTGACCCTACTGACCAAATATCAGAGAAAATTCCATCAGAAGAGTATTTGCCCCAGGCTGCTTCTTACCCTCCAAGGACAGGACACTTCAGTAAGAATGCCCTCTATTCCTCAGGCAAGCGGTATCTCTGCACTGCCAAGGGGGCCTTGGCAAGGAAAGGAGCCTTAGCCTCAGGCACCTGCCTCACTGTGAGTTCTGAGTTTGCCAGCGTCCAGGAAATGGAAAGAGTGGGTAAGCAGCCCTGTCGGATGGCGTCCCAGAGCTTAGCATCTCTGGATCATTCAGCTAACAAGCTAAAGCTAAGGGATGAGCGAGATGCACTCACCCCCTCCACCTGTACCAGGAGGGGTAGGGGACTATCAGACCCTGACCACACACGAGCAGAGTGGCGAAAAGAAGGGAACCTTGGGACCCACAGGCCTGCTAGGGGAGACTGTTGCAGTTCCTCACATCCCTGTGGACCCAAACAGGCATCTGGGCATGGAAAGGCAGCCAAGACTTTCTGGGTGGAATCCAAACCATCTCCTCCAAGCAGGGCATCAAAAAGGCAGCAGAGGGTTCTGGTCAAAGACATTGCCAAAAAGTCCTCTTGTTTGCCTCATGGCAGCCCTTTGAGGGGGCAACACAGTGTGGGAGACCCAGACTCCACATCCTCACTTACAGATGTCAGCCCAAGAGTGGACCATGTAAGAGATAAAGATGGTGACTTATCTGATGCAGATAGCAGTTACTTAGTGGATTCTCTCTCCTGTGTCTATGCCAAAGCCCTAATGGAACCACTGAAGCCAGAGGACCCCCAGGGGAAGGAACAGGATCTCCCAGAGCCAGAGAACTCTGAAAGTGACGACGGCCAAATATCTGAGGACTCGCTGGCTGAGAAGGGGTATGAAAGCCCACCAGACAGCCCAAGGAGTAGTTATCTTCCCAATGGCCATGGCCACCGCAGGGCCAGAACTAGAGCCTCTGTGAGGGGCTTCACCACATCCTCAAACAGTGGACTATTCACCCAAACTCACAGGAGCTTTTCTCTGGATAGCCTGATTGATGCCAAGGAGGAACTGAGGGAAGATCAGCAAGAAGAGCCTTTCTTCAGTTCAGCTGATGAGATGCCCACAGAGACTTTCTGGCACCTACAGACCTCCAGTCTGCCCACAGTCGACCAGGAGGCAATGTACAGGCTTGGTCCCATCAACCACGGAACAGGAACCAGGCTGGATGCCATCCTGCCAATGAGCAGTTCATTTTACCTTGGTCCCCCACCCCAGCCCTGCTGTGAGCAACCTGAGTCAGAGGTAGAAGCAAGCTCCTCTGAACAGGCAAACACACTCCAAGGCCTGCAACTTTCAAGAGGGAGCCCTCTGTTGTCCATGGATTCCTGGTTTTCCTGTGACTCTAAGATCAATTCCAGCAGCACCTCAGGAATAATGGGTTCTTTATGTCCAAGTCCAGATGTCCAGGAATCTCAGCCCCATGGTTGGGAGAGGCCTGGACACTGGCAAAATAGGGAAGAACTAAAGCCATCAGGGGCAGAAACACTCCTGCCCTATAGCTCCAAACTATCCGGAGATGGTGCTGAGCTGCCCTGCTGCATAAGCGGTGTGTACACAATCCCTGCTTCTGATACATCCAGGCTGTCACTCTGGGGGTCTTACAGGCTTCTTCAGCCACGAGTTGCTGGCATCTTTCGGGCCAGAGGTATCCCTGACACAGCCCAGGAGGCCAACTCTGAAGTATCCAACAACTCCAGTGTGTCAAGTGTTTTGGCTGCCTCTGCTGCCTCATTCACTCATGTAGGCAGTGCCCATGAGAGGGACTGGGCTGCCCTTCAGCAGAAGTACCTTCTTGAACTGTCCCATCCTGTGTTGGAGGCTGTAAGAGAACCCAGGCCAGCTTTCTCCTCCCTCGAAGAGGACTCTGCCTCCTTGACCCAAGCTTCTGGCAAAGAAACAGATACTCTATTGCCAGTTGGTTCTGGGGTATCTAGCAGTCTGGATTTCAGCAACTTTCCTATCCATTTATCCAAAATTAGGCATTTGAAAGCAGAGAAAGAACAGGACAGTTTGAGTGCTGAGTTAGAAGGTACTTCAGATTTCTTTACAACTAGAGAGAAAGAGATGAGTCATAGTGGAACTTACTCAGCAGATGTAGAATCATTGACTTCTGGAACTACAAATGCACCAGTTTTTGCAGCAGAGAACAAGGTAGCAAATTCCATGACTGAAGCATGTGAAGTCAAGCAGAACAGCTTGGAAGAGTCTTCTCAGAGTAGTGGGAAACCTCGACTGATGACTTCCTCTGATGAATGTTTTTTGCAGAAGAGCCCTTGTCACGGTCATGTCACCATAGCCACTAAAAAGGACCACTGGCCCGAGGGCTGGGCTCCTCTCAGGACAAATAGTGCAAACCAGGAGGGGCAGTTCAGTCCCAGTGGCTACCCACCCCTGCAGGAAGAGAAGGTAGACTATCAGGAGAGCTCCCGGGAAGTGGTTGGAAGGCACCCAAGTGTTTCGTTTGTGTTTCCATCTGGTCCAAAGCGGTACCCCCACTCTGCCGCCTGGAATCCATTCCCGACTTCCTTGGAGCCAGCTCCCTTGGAGACATTCTATGTGACCAAAAGCCGGGATGCCCTGACAGAAACTGCCTTAGAGATCCCAGCTTGCAGAGAATCAAGAGTGCCTTCCCCACCCCCCAGAGAAGCCTGGGGCTTCGGTCATGACCATCAGGTTCTCCAAAATATTTATTTGAAGAATGATTTGCCAGTGCTGTTACAAAACCAGAATTCCAAGATTGCCTCATCTCAGCAGGTCACAGCAACGGGGCCATTTGATCTGAACACCAAGGAAGTTAGCAGAGAAAGAGGGAAGTGCCCTGGAAATATTGAAGAAGAAAGCCGTAATTCAGTTTACTTTTTTGTTGCTCAGAACAGACATTTTCTTTCATCTACTAGCACAAAAGTATGTGAATTTGAAAATCAAGTTGGAATTTTAAATAAACACAGTCTTTCAGCGCTTAAGGAGGGAGAAAAGGCCACTGTACAGTCCTATTGCAATGTTTGCTCAAGGCATTCTAGGTCTAGGAAGCCTCTCATTTATGAGTCTGAGGCAGATGAGGAAGAAGAGCAAGATCACAATGTAATCCTAAGACAGACTCAGGCCTTTGATATGAACAGGCAGTTTCCTTCTGGGCCCAGGTCTGATTTCATCTATGAAACCATCAATTTAGCCCTTGACAAGGACATGCTGGGGGAAACTGCTATTTCTTTGCAGTCCAGATCAGTACATCGTAGAGTAAGTGGCTCAAAGATGATGGCCCCAGATGAGAGTCCAGCCCACAAGGGTAAGAGGAAGAATGAATTTGGTCTTCTTGGGAAAGTTCTTCATTCCAAAGGCAGCTCCAAAGAGTTTAAGCTTCCACAGGCAGAGTCTGCATATGAAAGATTCCAGTCGGTTACATGCTCTCAGGAAAAAAACCTGAGTGAATGTAAGGGCCCTGGAAGGTCACAAGAAATGGTAAGCCCCAAAGAAGAACCTTCTAGAAAGAAACAGAATAAAAGAGTCAACAGTGCTGAGGAAATGGCCAGGCTAATTAGGAGTGTAATACAGCTCGAAAATGGCATCTTGGAAATTGAATCCAAGCAGAATAAGCAGCTAAATGCTTCCCACACACTGGGAGTCAGTAAGGAGTTTATATTCCAGAACTTGAGGGACCAGGAGATGGCTGACCATGTCCCGAGGCCAGGCAGCTTTGGAAACCACCTGTCTTTGAAGGATCAGCCATCTTCTCCAAAACAGACAGATGATGTTACCTTTAGGGATAGCAAAGCTGGAGAAATGGAGGTTAACAGTAGCATTGGGAAAAGTCCCCAGGTCCAGAAAATCACCTTGTACCCCTTCAAGTCAAGGGAATGTGTACAAGACATTAAGTTTGCAAAAGAACACACTCACCCAGCTGTATTAGACAGACCCTCCTGGGACACGTGTGATGATGTAGGGACATGTACAGCTTGTAGAGAGTTTGCAGACACTTGTGCTGATCCAAGAACCAAGGCATCAGCTAGTGCTCTGCCATTGCAGCGGAGTGTCAAGATGTCTTCTGAGAAGGAGGGCGAGGCGGGGAATGCATCCCCAAGCCCCAGAGGGCAGCCCTGTGGCTTGGGAAGTCTTGAGGAACTGGAAACTGTGAAAAGTTTTTGGGAAAGCCAAGTTGTCAAATGTGTAAATAGTTCTAAGCAAGAGGAGCCCAAAGTTCAAGGCAGAGTTGAGGAAATGGCTGTGCAAAGAGGAGGGAGCCTACAGGTGGAAAACACAGTGGCCTCATCAACTCAGAAACTTCCTAGCCCAAGCCAGCATTGTATGGGCACATCTTCCAGCCAGGAGATTGACCCATTGCTGAGCCAGCCAGACTCCTCTGCGTTTCTTCATGGAGACCTGAGTAATACCTTGTCCTTGAATTGTCCAAGGCTGCCAAGAGACTATCTTCATGCACGTGATACTGTAGGCATCTCTTCAGTTGGCTATGTGCTGGATCCCACAATGTTGAGAATGCCTAACAGTCCCTTGGTAACTGGAGCAGGGAGTCAGAATCAGAGTGGAGAGCCCCAAAGCCACAGTCCTCAGGGAGATGTTAGAGGGGACTCCTCCTTGGCACACTCTGCTTGGTGTGGGTCTGTGATATCCACAGCCATGGGATCTCATGGTCAATCCCATGTATCAGAGGGCATTCCCGTGGGGGCAGAGGGCCACAGATCAGCAAGTACCCAAGACCAAGGAGGGGACCTCAGAAGCATCTCAATGGGCTTGAGTCCCAGAGAGGGTTTTGCTTCTGAAGCTGAGGCAGCTGTACAAAGAGGAACAGAAAGAACCAGTTCCCTGAACAGGGTCTCTAGCCCACTTGAAAAGAAGGCCTGCTGCCTCTTAGAAGAGGGTAATAATCAAGGCCGGCAGGCGAGGCAGAAGGCAGAGAAGGAGGCCGAGAACCTTGGTTCTCCTAGTGGTACTTTCTCAGCACCTGTGTCCCTGCCAAGGGTGCCTCACCTAGAGCGCTGTGCTCATATGTCCACGGGCCTGGCTGTGTTGGAGGAGATCAGACAAGCAAAGGCCCAGGGACAGCAGCTTCATGACTTGGGGGCTGGAGGTAAAATTCTTCCTTACTATGAGACTTTATTAGGACCTGAATGTTCTTCAGGGGCCCCGGGTAGGTCTCAGTGTCCACGAAGGGACCAGTTAGTATCAGACAGGATGAGGAATGAGGCTGAAGCGCAAGGATTTCAGGTGGCATCTTTCTCTGCTGAATCAGGACATCTGTTGACTAATGAGAGGAAAGTTCCTCAGGCCACACCCCTCCCTTTCAGCTTTCAACATCTGCACAACACGGAGGCTAAAACAGGGCCACAGCATCCCTCACAGACTTCCTCCCATGTAGCCCCAACTCTAGGCAAAAGCCATTGTGCTGGAGAACTGAGACATTTTCTGGGAGCTGGTGAACAGTTTGTATGTCACTCTTGTTCTGAAATCATAGAGAAAAAGAAAAAAGCAACCAGAACACCTTACTCTTCTGATCCTGTGGGCTCAGGCAGTTGTCCTTCAACGGCTGTAGGAGACAGGAGGGAAATACCAGAGAAAGTAGTGGCTCCCTTATCTTCTTGGGCCCCTAATGATGACCCTGGTGTGATTCCACGTCAGGGAAGCCAGTTAGGTCTGTGGGACACTGCAGAGGCCATGTGTCCTGGTTGTCAGGAGCGCAGCCCAGCGCATCAAGACCCTAGAATTCTAGATACCGCTTGTAGAGGAGGTTCAGGTAGTTTCTTAGTGCCTGCACAGGGAGGAAAAACAACCTATTTTGAAAGTCAGCTTTTGACCTGTGACGTTCAGAATTCTGTCAGCCTCTCAGCGAGTACCCAAGACTGCTCCCAATGCCTTGAGGCTTCCACTGGCTTAGAAGAAGGGAGGGCAAGTCCCAAACAGGGTACCATCCTGCCTAGAGCCCTGAGAAGCGTTGAACCGGAAGCTCCCTTGCAGCAGTGTATGAAGTGGAAGGAGACTGTTGGCTGTGGGCTGGCAGGAGCCTGCAGTGCTGGCAGCAAACATCCCGGGCTGACTCCGTTGCCAGATCAAAGACCTAGCCCAGGTCCTGGGGGAGTTCAGGAGGAGGCCCAGTGCAGATGCCCACAGCAGACTTCCTTTTGTGTTGTCTTCTTAGGGAACATTGAAAGCAGCAGGACTCTTAGTCCATCTGGGGGGCAGGAAGACAGCAGAACAACTCCTTGCCGACATCTGTGCAGTCCTCAACCCGCTGCTTCTCTTGCCTGTTTCTCCCCACCCTCCACTTTGCCGTGTTATAGGGATGGTGACCTGGGAAAAGGGAGTTCCAAGGCTGCCCCACACACTCTCCAGCCACCCTGCATAGTGCCTTCCAGACCCTTTGGAATGAATGAGAGAGGAGAGAGCTATTCTGGGGAACTTGAAGTGCTCTTGGCACCTGGCCTTGAGCCCACGGGCATTCACGGAGAATTTGGGCCAACAGACAGCAGCACTCAGGAGCCTTCTGCTTCTGCTGCTGTCCTATCTCTGGCTCAAGGGGGCACATCCCCTTCTGCCTCTCATGTGGGGACAAATTCACTGAGCCACTCAGTGGCTAATGGAAGCTCAAGGTCAGTAGAGGATCCTGAGAAAAAGATTGCTGAGAAGAAAGCCAGCACAGAGCTTGAGGCTGCCGTTTCCTCTGTAGGCTTGTGCTCTGAGCCACTGAGGATGTTTCAGGACAGCTCTGGAGGTGGCCAGAATGCACAAGAGTCTCAAACCAAGCCAGAACCACCTTTAACAACTGAGAGACCACACACCCTGGATTTAGGTGAAGGGTCTGTTGAGAATGAGCTTCTGGGGGAACCACAGCATGGATATTTAGGAAATGCAATCCAATGCCTTCCAGAAAAGCCACAACTTTCCACTAAGTCCAGAGGTCACAGTGGCTTGGATCCCCAAGCCAAGTTTGTAGCAAAGTTAAAACACATCTCCAGGCACCAAGCTGACAGTCCCTGGGAGGAGGAAGAGCAGCAGAAAGACCAGGCTTCAGGTGGTGGTAAAGAACCTGCCCAGGGCAGGAATTCTCAACCTTCCCAGGAAGGTGGTTTGGACAGCTGTCAGATTAGAGATGCAGGCAGAGAGGAGGCACATGCAGCTCAGCCCTCTGTATCTAAGATGTTCTCATCAGTCTTCAAAGACTCAGCTACCATGCCTTTGGGGCAAAGTGGAGCCCCACAGCCCACACCCCTGAGCCCTGGCCTGCCCGCCTCTGGCAGGGAGCAGCTGGCTCCCCCCAGTGGGTGCTCACTTCCTGTGATTGCAGTTGTCTCTGACCCCAAACACTCTAGGTCCTCCCTTAAACCACAGTTCTCTGTGGTCAGCTCTTCCCGGTCTCTTCAGGAGCTGAACATGAGTGTGGAGCCTCCTTCCCCCACAGATGAAGATACACAGGAGCCTAACATATTGTGGTTTCCACATCCCAGGGACTATTTCTCAGGTAATTCAGCAGTGAGAACATCTCTGAAAGCTGAGGGCTGTGGTCAGAAAGCCTCATCTAATTTGGACAATAGCACTGCTGGTCACTGGCCCCCGAAACCTGCCACTCCTCCTTACCCAAGGTCATCAGCTCTCTCTTGCATGCCAACCCCTGATTTTATGACCAGCTGGACGTCTAGTACCCGGGAAGAGGCCTGGCAGGAAAGTCCAGAGAGACCGGTTGGCCAGGCCAGGCCAGAAAAGTGGCACTCCAAAGCGGACAAAGGAATGTTACACTTTGACTCCAGTGACATCAATCCCTACATCCTATCCTCCAGTCCAGAGGGGCCTGTGCAGATCGGCTGGAAGCAGTATGTGTTTGGCAGTGCAGTGGATGTCTCCTCTGGCCAGACACCCCAGGGCCTGATACCGCCAAACATGGCCCGTTGTTCAAGCATGGACAATGGCCTAGAATGCCAGAACTCTCCACTCTACTCCCACCTCAGCACCTGTGCCAATGCCCGGGACCTGTCGAGCCCACACAGCATTGGACATGCCCGGGGTTCACGTGAGGCCTGGGAAGTATGGGGTTCCTCACGTGCCTTGGGGAACCTCCACATCCTGAACAGCCCTGAAGGAGCAAGCCCCAGTAAGGGTCCTGACAAGAGAGCCCAGTTCCTGGGCACCCCTGATGAAGCAGGCTGGCTGAGGAGTGAGCCCCTCTTGGCTGAAGGAAGTGCTGCAGATCCAGTAGATGAGATTATGCTGCTGTATCCATCAGAGGCGGGTCGTCCTGTGGGACAGTCCGGGATGGACACCTCGGAGCAGGGCACACAGACCCTGGGGTGTAGTCTCTGCTGGAGCTCTACCGACATCTCTGCTCAGCCAGAAACCAGTGCAGTGCCAGTCTCTGGTCTGGTCTCCTGGACCAGCATGCATAATCTGTCTCTCCACCTCTCACAACTGCTGCACAGCACCTCAGAGCTGTTGGGGAGTCTCTCACAGCCAAGTGTGGCTGAAAAGGAACAGAACATCAAGAGGGAGACCCCAGATGAGGTGACCCAGGCCTTTATGATAGACGGCTGCACTCAGACCACCATGGACAAGTGTATCCAAACTGACCTGGCCTTACCACCTCTGCACTCTCAGGCCCCAGAGGCCAACCCTCAGGAGGTCAATGTGGTCCTTGAAGTGCTGGACTCAGATATTCCCACCATGTCTCAAGAGCAGAGATATGTCATGGGGACACTTCGGAAGATAGAGGCAGAGGAAACAGCATGGAAAATGGCAGAGCCTTCAGAACTTCAGGAAGAAAGTACCCACTGCAGGCCCCAGAGCCTTCCAGCACCCCCATCCCACTTGAGGTTTCAGAAAGCTCACTTTGGGCAGAACCTCCCTTCTGTGAGCCCTCAGGCTTCTCCTGATGCCTCCCTACCTCCCACCTCCCAGCCAGAGGAACCCTCTGGCCTGGCTGTTGGTAGCCCGAGCCTCAGTGGCTCCCAATCCCCAGAGCCCTGCCCCAGTGCTGCAGAGTCCGTCAGGGATCCTAAGGTTGAGACGGAGCTGGGCACCATGGGTATGTTGTTGGTGGACAGGGCCTCCTCCCCAATCCTCACGCTTAGTGCCAGCACCCAGGGGTTGGGGTTCCCGGCAGACTCTTTGTCTGCCACAGCCCCCTCAGCTTGTCCTCTTGAAGGCCACCAGGAGCTTGTCTCCAGCCCAGACCTTCTCCTTGACACCTCCAGGCCTCCAGTGGATAATCATTCTCAAGCCACTGAAGAGTCAGGTGGCTCCCAGAGAGTGGGGGCTCCATGTGGGGAAGGCAAGCATCCCTTAGAAAGGAGTGATGGCAGGTCATTCCTTGCGGGAAGCTCCCCAGGCAGCCCACCACAGGGCCCGAAACTCCAATTCTGCTTGTTAGAGCAGCCGCCTCCGCAGCTTCAGCCCAGGACCACCACCTTGGTCCAAAGCGGACTGCCACCACCCTCACTGAGGAGCAGGGGCCAGAGGCTGGCTGATGGCTTTGTGCCGGAGGACCTGGCTTCCTCAGAGTGCGGCCCAGTGAGGAATAGGGGTCCAAGTCAATGGCAGAGCAAGACAGAAAATGGTGGTGAGAGTTCAGCATCTCTGGTGGAGCCACAGCCCACTCTGGACTTCTCGCCTTCAAGGGGAGGCCTCCAGCCCCTCAGCCCCTGCCCTGCCTCTGAGTTGACTGATAGAGCAGGGCTCCAGGGTTCCACTTTGGGCCCGACCAAGGCCTGCCAGTCTGAGGTGCTGCTGCGCTCCGGTTCCCAGGTGTGCATGGCCCCTGAGCCCCAGCATCACGGCCTGAGGGACTTCCCAATGCATAACAAATTTACTCATTGGCATGGGGTTCAGGATGGCTCTCCTGGGGGGCTAGGTGTGATGGAGTCACTGGGGACCAGATGTGATCTGAGCTCTGGAGAGCAGGAACAGAAGCCCCTACAACCTCCTGACGACCAGAGCCAGGATACTCAGTGGTCCCAGAGGGAGCCGATCCCCCTGCAAGTTGGGGCCCAGAACCTCTCACTCAGCATGGAACTCACAGAAGCGAAACTGCACCACGGCTTTGGGGAGGCAGATGCCCTGCTGCAGGTGCTGCAGAATGGGACAGGGGAGGCATTCGCTGCTGAAGAGCCTGTGCGGTCTGCCTGGGAGGAGCTCTATGCCCGGTAAGGGCCCCCAGCCTGGTGGGGTAGGGCAAGAGTTGGGCTGAAAGAGAATCAGAGAAGGCTAATAGCTGGCTATTCCTTTTTCCTCTGCTAAGCTCTGGGATCTTCTGGGGATCAGAGGTAGATCTTAAGATGGAGAAGGGCATTCAGGGCCAGCTTAAGTGAATCAATCACATTTTGTCTCAGGCAAAAACAAACGATTGAGACCCTCCGGAGAGAGCGGGCTGAACGACTTCAGAACTTCCACTGGACACGGAACCTCGGTCCCCAGAAGCACCTGAGCCTCCTGCCCAACAGAGATCTCCCCACCCGGGACCCTGACCTACCCAGCAGGCGCAGAGAATACCTGCAGCAACTGAGGAAGGATGTTGTGGAGACCACCAGGTAAGAAGGGTGGACCCAGAACCCCGCAGAGAGCAGGTTGTGTATAGGGTGAGAGGGCTGTGGGGAGCAGGGCCTGGAGAGTGGAGGTGCAGCTTCCTTTGACAGGAGTGATTCCAAGAGTGGGTCCCACACTCCTGTGGGCAAGTGGAGGTGACCATGGGAGAATGGGGCAAGGAAAAAAGGAGGATGTGGGAGGGAATAAGTGGGGGCAGAGGTAATGGGAGAGGATGGGCAGAGTGGCTGTGACCTACCATGTAAGACAGTAGGCCTGAGTCTCAAAATGGGTTGTAAAACGAAACTGTAGGCAAAGAGAGGATGGTGTTGGATAGGTCTGGGATGAGCAGGCCAAGGCTGTCACCCACCTACCCACAATGTTAGAGGGTATCTCTCTACCCTATGGTTTTCCTCAGGAGCCCAGGGTCGGCATCGCGGTCTGCTCACCCCGCCTCTGACATAGCACTGATGCTGCAAGAATACCAGCGTGCCCGAGAGGAGGCCAAGGTGGAGATTGCCCGGGCCCGGGCCCGGCTACGGGAGCAGACTGAGCAGGAGAAGCTGAGAATCCGCCAGCAGATCATCTCCCAGCTGCTGAGGGTGGGGAGTGGGGCAAGCCAGTGATGTCAGGGTAGACCTGGAGCCTGGGGCAGATGTCAGACTGGGTCAGCCTTCACTGGGGCTGCCTCTGAATCGGGATGTGGCATTTGGAGGAAGGTGTTGGACTCTTAGTACCAGCTCAAAGCTGTGCTCACTCTTTTTACATATCATCCTGCTCCGACCACTCCTGTCCCCAGGCCAGAGTCTGGGAGGAGGCAGCTTTGGTTTTTTTTGTTGTTGTTGTTTTTTAAGATTTTATTTATTTATTAGAGAATGAGAAAGAGAGCACATGAGAGGGGGGAGGGTCAGAGGGAGAAGCAGACTCCTTGCCAAGCAGGGAGCCCGATGTGGGACTCGATCCAGGGACTCCAGGATCATGACCTGAGCCGAAGGCAGTCGCTTAACCAACTGAGCCACCCAGGCGCCCGGCAGCTTTGGTTTTTAGTTGGGGTCGGCATGTGGGGAGGCATGAGGGTTTCAGGTTGAGATGGGAGGTGCCGGGAGGTAATGGGTGCTGGGGAGGTGAGAAGGGGTGGTGTTCAGGGAGGAGTGGGTAGTGGGTAAGGTACACCAGAAGCTGGTTGACAGCCCCCTGTCCTTCTCAGGAAGAAGAAAAGCTGCACACCCTGGCCATGTCCAACTCCCTGTGTACCAGCTCCAGTGGAAGCCTCTCCTCTGGTGTTACGTCCGGCTACAATAGCAGCACAGCCTTGCCAGACCAGCTCCAGTCCCCAGACAGTGTGGTGAGTAGGCAGATGCTAGCAGTGAGCCAGGGGCAGACCAGAGGCAAGAGTTGGGGCAGGAAGTTCTCCCTCCTGGAGGCTGCTGCTGACATGAGCCCTTCTTGTGGATGATAGATAGCGTTTGGTTTTCCCTTTAGTTTTGTCTCCCACTCCTGTTTATTCATCCAACAAGTGTTTATTTTGTAGGTAGTATTTTAGGCACTGGGGATATAGCAGTGAGCAAAACCATTCTTGTCCTTAAGCCTGTTAGAGGGCTAAGTACAGCTTATTTTGTGATTATTTAATCATCATCGTAGTAAGTTATATGAAGAAGGGGTTCTACGCCAACATCAAACAGGATCTGATCTAGTCTGGTAGGTCAGCAAAGATGGTCTGAAGAGGGTGCCTTTAAACTGCGACCAGGAAGGGTGAGAGGCAGTGAATAGAGGAAGAGCTTAGTGCTGGGGTGTCAGGTGTCAGGAGAGATGGGGGTGGGAGCACAGTCTTCCAGGCAGAGGGCTTGGCAAGTGAGGCCCTGAGGGAGGAAGAGTTGGAGGAACTGGAAGAAGGCTGGTGTGGCTGGACAATAGTGAGACAGGAATGACTTGAGGAAGGACCAGGAAAGGGAAAATCACATAGACTCTATTGAGAATTCTGGCCCTTTTTGGATCCATGTGCTCATGTTACTTCCCAGAAGTTGCTGTAAAGCTTTGAAGCAGGGGAGCAGGACGATGAGATTACAGGAGAAGGGGGCAGAGCAGCTGTGGGTAGAGCCGTTGATGACCATGGCAAAGCCCAGTGAGAGGTGCCCCTCGCCCAGCCAGGAGCCCTGCCAGTGAAGACGAGCACAGAGGGTGCCGTGGACAGAGACGCAGGAGCCCATTGCCTGTGAGGAGGGGACAGGGTGGATCCGGGGACAACACACACTTCTGGCTTGAGCAGCTGAAGGGGCCGTGATGGCGACAGTGTGTGGAGCATTGGAGGAGGACAGGTTTTGTGGGGAAGATCGTGAGTCTGGTTTTGCACTTACTGGGTTTGTAGTGCCTGTGAGAAATCTGAGGGGAGCAGTTGGAAATATAGATCTGGAGCTTAGAGGTAAGATCTGGCTGGGGATATAAAATTTGAAATTTGTTTTCTATTAAACTTCACATAGTAAAAAAAATAATATTCAGACAGTAGCAAAGGACATACGATGGCAAGTTCATCGTTCAATCTCCTGTTTGCCCTCCCCAGAAGCAATCACACACCAGCATGGTGTATATTTCCAGAGGCATTCTGGAATACATTCTATGTTTTAGTATCTATAAGAATGTACGTATCTTTTTCTTTAAATTTTCTTCTTATATATATTTTTTCTTTCTATTTAAAATTTTATTTCTTATATTTTTGTTATATATATTTTTTTTAATTTTTTTTTTTTGAGAATGTGTGTATATTTCTAAAACACATGAATGGCAGCATACTGTACCTGCTTTGCCCCTTTACATCCTGAAGAATGTCTTTTGGACAGCACTGCACACCAGCAAATCTCCTGCTGACTTATCCTTTTTAACAGCTGAAGTAGTGTTTCCTTTTTCTCTTTGCATGTTTTTAAATGTAATGTTTTGCATAGATAATCTATTCATATGGTATTTCTACCATTCATGTGGTAGAAAAGACAAAAAACGTAGACATCTATGAAGGTAGATAGGGAAGTACCTGTTCCTGTTGCCTGAGAACCTGGTCCTCCTCCTTTAGCCCACCCAAGGGAACAGTGCTGCCGTGCAGGGGGGCTTGACTTCAGCCTTTTGCTGTTATGTATGAACAGTGCTGCAATAAGTAACTTTGTGCATGTATCATTCCACACATGTGCAAATATATCTAGAAGTGGACTCCTACAAAGAGTATGTGTATTTGAGATCTTAATATTGACAAGTTTTACCCCACAGATATACCAGTTTATACTCCCACCAGCAATAGGAGAGAGACCCCTTACCCCCACACTCTCACCAACATGTTATCAAATGTTTGAGTTTTTGCTAAGCTATCTGTTCATATCTTTGGCTCATTTCTCTATTTTTTTTCTTATCGATTTCTGGAGCTCTTTGGCAAGCTAGCCCTTTGCCTGATAGGAATTATATTTGTCCCAGTTCTTGGTTCTCTTTTGACTTTGCTTATTGTGTTTGGAGCCATTCAGAAGGTTTTATTTATCAGTTTTCCTTTTCAGTGTCTATGTTATGATCATAATTAGAAATGCATTCTTCATTCCAAAGTTACAAAGAATTTCTCCTGTGATTTCTTCTGGAAATTATATGGTTTTATTTTTCATGTTTAAATCTTTGATTCAAAAAAATAAAATAAATCCTTGTTAATTTTGTGTGTGTGTATACACACACACACACACACACAGTATAAGGTGGGATCCAACTGTATTCTTCCTAGTTGGCTATCAAGTTGTCCCTTTAACATTTGATAGTTCCTCTGGATAGCTTGTCTCTGCTTCACCAGCTTAAGATGCCAACTTCTCTTATATAAGGCTTATAGTGTGTTTTACTCCCTCTTCTTTTTCTGAGCTTTTTTTCCCCTTAAGATTATTTGAGAGAGAGCAGAGCGGAAGAGAGAGAACATGAGTGAGGGGAGCAGGCAGAGGGAGAGGGAGGAGCAGACTCCTCACTGAGCAGGGAGCCCGATGCGGGGCTCAATCCCAGGACCCTG
This sequence comes from Mirounga angustirostris, assembly GCF_029215605.1. Classification (NCBI taxonomy): domain Eukaryota; kingdom Metazoa; phylum Chordata; class Mammalia; order Carnivora; family Phocidae; genus Mirounga; species Mirounga angustirostris. The sequence continues at coordinate 60,814,142 of NW_026991717.1, read as the reverse complement.
GGACCATGGCCTGAGCTGAGGGCAGACACTTAACGGACTGAGCCACCCAGGCCCTAGAAAAGCCCTTTCTGAGCTTTTCTAGAGTATTTTTTCTTGTTTACTTTTTATATGAAATTTAGAATTAGCTTAACTAGTTCATTTATAAAAACTTGTTCATGTTTTTAATGGGACCATGTTAAATTTTTAAACTGACTTAGGGAGAAATCTCATCTTACACTGTGGAATTTCCTAACCAATAACATCGTAAGGGCCAGCCACCTTTTTGTGTTTAAAATTTCCTTGACATGTCTCTCAATTTCTTGTCCGATTTATTCCTGTTTTATTTTGTTGTTGTTGTTGCTGTTATAACTGTGTTTTATTTTATTTTTTTGGTTCCTGTTGTTCTGCCTTTATATCTTCTGTCTGGTTGTTATTTTGTATGTATGAAAGGCACTGATGTGTGTTAGTTTTGTGTCCATATTGCTTTTTGGTCTGTTCTGTAGATCTGTCCTAATACAGTAGCCACTAGCATGGGTAGCTATCTTACTTTAAATGTAAATTAATTAGAATTGGATCATAGCTTTTGCTCTTAAGTCACACTAGCCACATTTCACATGCTCAGTAACCACATGTGGCTAGTGGCTACCATACTGTATAGCCCTGCCTTAGATTTTTTTCAGGTATATAACCACCTAATCTGCAAGTAGAGATGGTTTCACCATTTCCTTTCTAATTTTTCTTTCTTCTTTATTTTCTTCTTCTTTTCTAATTGCATTACCTAGTATTTCCAGCATAAATAAAATCATAGTGATGACAGTGAGCATCCTTGTCTTCTTCCAGGCTTTAGTGGGAATGCTTCTAGTGTTTCTCCATGTAAGCTGGGTGCTAGTTTTTGAGCTGAGCTAGATATATTTTTCAATACTAAGTAAGTATCTATCTATTCCTATTTTACAGAGCATTCTTACATAGAATGGTTATTTCAGTCTTTGGAGATGATCATCTGATTGATGGGATAATATTGAACCATTCTTGCATTCTGGAATCAATCCTATAATACACTGTATATTTATGCATATGCTGTATTATTTTAATGTGCTGTCAGAGTCTATTTGCTATTCAGGATTTTGCATCAATATTTATGAGTTTTTTCCCTTTAGTTTATGTTTTTGCAATATGTTTCAGGTATGGTTATCAGTGTTATATTTCTTTTATAGGAATAAAATGTTCAGGAATAGTTAAAAAGTAATAGAACTTTATACCTATTAATTGTCAAAAATTAGAAAGTCAGATGTTGGCAGGACTTTTGGGGAAATAGGAGCCTTTATAGGTTCTTATGATCCAGCAGTGCTTGCATAGTTTATGAGGGGACATGTATGAAATTATTTATTAAGGCATTATTTGCAGTGATAAAGAGTTGGAAACCATTTGAGAATCCATCACTGGGAGAGTGGATAGATAAAATGTGGTTGATACAGGGCGCCTGGGTGGCTCAGTTGGTTAAGCATCCGATTCTTGATTTCAGCTCCATTCATGATCTCAGGATTGTGAGATCCGCTTTTCCTGGGCTTGGATCCTGCTTGAGATTCCCTCTCTCCCTCTGCCCATGCTGCCCCCGCCCCAGTACATGCATGCTCTCTCTCTGAAAAAAGGAAAAAAAGAAGTGGTCTGATGAGATCAGGAGTTGATAAACAAGGCTCTTTGGCCAGATCTGGCCCTCTGCCTATTTTGGTAAATGAAGTTGTACTGGAATATTGCCTTGCCCATTTATTTATGTGTTGTCTGTGATGGTGTTTATGTTACAATGGCAGAACTGAGTAGATGAAACTACTCAAATAGTCCACAAAGCCTCAAATACTGTCTAGACCTTTATAGAAAAAGTTTGCCAATCCCTGGTTTAGATTTTTCCATTTCTTCTGGAGTCAGTTTTGATCCTAATTTGTTAATTTCTGCTTTAAAAAGTTAATTCCTTTTTCTTGTGATAATTTCTAAGTCGTGTCTTGTGGTCAGTAGTTTTGTAGAATGTGTTTGCTATTTTCTAATGATTAGATTGAAGTTATGCATTTTTGGCAAGAATACCACAGAAACAATGTGCCCTTCTCATTTTTGGTTGCCAGATAAAGCAAAGAAAAACACAGGACATCAGTTAGAGTTTTAGACAAACAACAAATGATATTGTTGTGTAAATATGTCTCCTGCAAATGCCTTACCCTTAGTGCTTTATATCAGAGGGTGCATGATGTCAGTATGTCTTATTAGTGGTGTTAACCTTGAAGTTAGAGTGATGTCTGGGAGCTGTCCACTGAAAGTTACTATTTTTCTCTTTATAATTAATAAACATTTGGCAGATACTTTTTTTTTTTAAGATTTTATTTATTTATTTAATTGACAGAGACACAGCAAGAGAGGGAATGCGAGCAGGGGGCGTGGGAGAGGGAGAAGCAGGCTCCTGCAGAGCAGGGAGCCCCATGCAGGGCTTGATCCCAGGACCCTGGGATCATGACCTGAGCAGAAGGCAGATGCTTAACAACTGAGCCACCCAGGCGCCCCTCTTCTACATTCATTAATTAGAATTTTTCTGTAAGGATGTATTACTCTTCTCTCCCTATTTATTCAGTCATTTACTTTGTTCAGTTTGGTCTCATAAATATGTTATTCTGTAGGTTATAATCTAATACTATCATTTTTTTTAAGGATTTTATTTATCTGACAGAGCGAGCGAGCACAAGCAGGGGGAGGGACAGAGGGAGAAGCGGACTCCCCGCTGAGCAGGGAGCCTGATGCGGGGCTCCATCCCAGGACCCTGGGATCATGACCTGAGCTGAAGGTAGATGCTTACCAACTGAGCCACCCAGGTGCCCCTCTAATACTATCATTATTAATTTCCTTGCTCAGATTGTACCAGCTTTCCTTATTTGGAGTTCTTTCACATTGAGTCTTGTGCCCTTATAATATGTCCCTCCTTTTTTTGAGCACTTCCTTTAATTCACTTAATCTTTTGTTGTTATAATTCATTGGCTTTTAGTACATTCACAGAGTTATGTATCCATCACCACAATCAATTTTTTTTTTAAGATTTTATTTATTTATTTGACAGAGAGAGCAGGAACACAAGCAGGGGGAGTGGGAGAGGGAGAAGCAGGCTTCCCGCTGAGCAGGGAGCCTGATGTGAGACTCGATCCCAGGACCCTGGGATCACGACCTGAGCCGAAGGCAGACACTTAATAACTGAGCCACCCAGGTGCCCCACCACTATCAATTTTAGAATATTCTCATTACCCCAGAAAAAATCCCCATGGCCATTAGTCATCACTCCCCAAACTGATCATCCCCTAGCCCTGGATAAGCACTGCTTTCCACCTCTATGGATTTGCCCATTCTGGACATTTCATAAAATGTAATCATATAGTATGTGGTCCTTTGTGACTGGCTTATTTCACTTGGCATAATGTTTTCAGGGTTGTATTAATTTCCTAAGGTTGCTGTAAAAAATAACAGGGTGGCTTAAAACAACAGAAATTTATTCTCTCATACTTCTTAAGTCCAGGAGTCTGAAATGATAGCATCGACATGGCTGTGCTTCCTTCGAAAGCTCTGGGGGAAGAATCTGTTTCATGCTCCTCTCTGGGCTTCTTGTAGTTGGAGGCAGTCCTTGCCTTGCAACTGTAACACTCTGATCTCTGCCCCTGCCATCACATGGCTTTCTCTCTGTATCTCTTGGTTGTCTTCACTGCTCTTCTTAAAGGACACTAGTCATTGGATTTGGGGCCCACTCTAATCCAGTATGACCTCATTATACTTGATTACATCCAGTGTAATCCAAATAGGGTCACACTTATAGAGACCAGGGGTTAGGACTTAAAATATATCTTTTTTTGGAAGACAGTAACTGAACCCACCAGGGTTCATCCACATTGTAGCATGTATCAGACGATCATTCCTTTTTATGACCAGTAACAACACATTGTGTGAATAGGTCACATTTTAATCATTCATTTGTCAGTTGATGGATATTTAGATTTTTTCCACTCTTTGCCTACTATGAATAATGCTGCTCTGAACATTCACATAAAAGTTTTTCTGTGGGAACTGTGTGTTAGGTCTGTGGGAAAGAGCTACAAGACATCTATCTATCTGCTATAAAACTATGTGAAAGACCTAATAGATTTTTAAAAATGTAGGTATGGGTGTATCCCAACAATCTGTACAATTCTAGGGTGTGACAGTTTAGGGGTGAATAGGATTTGAACTCATTCATGTTTAGAGGGTGTCTGAAATTGAGAACCAGGCAGATCCATCTACTCCAACCCTAAATGTGGATGTAAAGAAACTGGATCCCAAAGATTACAGGTGGGGAATTTTTGAAGTATGTCCATATTCAAATGGAGATCAAAGAAGCCCGACTGAAGGAACTCTGGACTCACAGTGACAACTGTGGATTGAACAACAGTTCTTTTTAAAAGGGCTGTTTTGAAGATTATGATTCTGACTTTGGAGGAATTATGGTGGTTGGCATTAGAAGGAATCACACGTAAAATTCCTTAAATAAAAACTTACTGACTTAAAAAAAAAAAAAGTTTTGGGGCCACCTGAGTGGCTCAGTCGGTTAAGCATCTGCCTTCTGCTCAGGTCATGATCCCAGGGTCCTGTGATCAAGCCCCGAAATAGGCTTCTTGCTCAGCAGGGAGACTGCTTCTCCCCTGCCCCTTCCCCCTGCTCATGCACCCGTGTGCACACGTACGTTCTCTTGCTCACTCGCTCTCTGACAAATATCTTTAAAAAGAAAAAGGTTTTATATGGACGTATTTTTTCATGATTTTGGGGTATATACCCAGGAATTGGGTTGATGGGTCATAGGGTAACTGCGTATTTCAACATTTTTAACAACTACCAGACTGTTTTTCACAGAAGCTACACTACTCTACAGTCCCACCAGCAGTGTATGAGCACTGCATTTCTCTACATCCCGGCCAACACCTTTCTCTTTCTTTACAGTCATCCTAGTGGATGTGACGTGGTACCTCAGTGTGGTTTTGATTTTTGCATTATCCTGATATTTAAAGGCTTTGAGCATCTTTTCATTTGCTTACTAGCCATTTATATGTTTTCTTTGGATAAATGTCTATTAAGATCTTTTGTCCATTTTATAATTGGGTTGTCTTTTTGTTGAGTTTAAGAATTTTTTATATATTCTAGTACAAGTCCCTTATCAATTATATGGTTTGTAAAAATTGTATCCAATTCTGTGTATTGTCTTTACACTTTCTGGTGATGGCCTTTGAAGCACAAATGTTTTGATGGTGTTCACTTTATTTTTTTATTTCCTGAGTTTTTGGTTTCATATCTAAGAAATTGTTGCCCAGTCCAAGGTTACAAAGATTATGCCTGTACAGGCATACGTGCCTTGTTTTATTGTGCTTCGCAGATAATGTGTTTTTTACAAATTGAATGTTTGTGGCAGTCCTGCGTTAAGCAAGTGCTGTTCTTCCAACGCTATTTTTCCAACAGCATTTGCTCACTTGGTGTCTTTTTGTCACATTTTGGTAATTCTTGAAATATTGCCAACTTTTTCGTTATTATTGTGTTTGTTATGATGATCTGTGGTTAGTGATTATGACTCACTGAAAGCTCCAATGATGGTTAGCATTTTTTAGCGATAAAGTTTTTTTTTTTTTTTTAAAGATTTTATTTATTTATTTGAGAGAGAGAGAATGAGAGAGCACATGAGAGGGGTTAGGGTCAGAGGGAGAAGCAGACTCTCTGCCGAGCAGGGAGCCCGATGCGGGACTCGATCCTGGGACTCCAGGATCATGACCTGAGCCGAAGGCAGTCGCTTAACCAACTGAGCCACCCAGGCGCCCGCGATAAAGTATTTTTAAATTAAGGTTGTACACATTGTTTTTTTAGACATAATGATAGTGCACACTTAATAGACTATAGTATAGTGTAAACATCACTTTTTTATGCACTGGGAAACAAACCAAAATCATTTGACTCACTTTATTGTGATACTCACTTTATTCCGATGGTCTGGAACTAAACCTGCAATATCTCCACGGTATGCCTGTATTTTCTTTTAATAGTTGTATAGTTTTAGTTCCTACATTTAGGTCTTTGATCCATTTGAATTAATGTTTGTATACTAGTGAGCCAAAATTAGGGGTCAAATTTCATTCTTTTGCATGTGAATATCTAGTTGTCCCAGGACCATTTGTTCAAACAACTGTTGTTTCCCCTCACTGAATTGTCTTGGCACCCTTGTCGAAGATGAATTGACCATCAATGTATGGATTTATTTCTGGACTCTGAATTTTATTCCATTGAATTATATGTCTGTTCTTATGCCAGTACCACTGTCTTGATTACGGTAGCTTTGTAGAAATTTTGAAGTCAGGAGGTGTCCAACTATGTTCTTTTGCAAGATTGTTTGACTGTTCTGTGTCCCTTGAACTTCCATGTGAATTTTAGGGATCAGCTTATCAATTTCTGCAAAGAAGTCAGGTGGGATTTGGATTTGGATTGAATCAAATCTGTACATCAATTTGGGATATATTAAACATCTTAACAATGTCTTTCAATCCATGAACATGGGGTATCTTTTCTTTTATTCAGGTCTTCTTTGCTTTCAACAGTGTTTTATAGTTTTCAGAGTGTGAGTTTTGAATTTGTTTTGTTAAATTTATTCTTAAGTATTTTATTCCTTTGATGCTATTGTAAATGGAATTTTTCTTTTTTTTTAAGATTTATCTATTTATTTGAGAGAGAGGAAGAGGGAAGGAGGGAGGGACAGGAGAAACAGAGGGAGAGGAGAGAGAGAATCCCCAGCAGGCTCCTCACCGAGCATTGAGCCCAATGCAGGGCTCCATCTCAGGACTCTGAGATCATGACCTGAGCTGAAATCAAGAGTCAGACGCTTAAGCAACTGAGCCACCCAGGTGCCCCAAATGGAATTGTTTTCTTAATTTCATTTTCAGTTTGTTCATTGCTACTCGACAGAAATACAGTTGATTTTTGTATATTCATCTTGTCTCCTGTACCCTTGCTGAACTCATGTATTAGTTCTAATAGCTTTTTAGCAGATTCCTTAGGTTATTCTGTACACCAGCTCATAGCATCTGCCTTTATTGTTGTTTTTTTCTTGCCTAATTGCCCCGGTAGAATCTCCAGTTCACTGTGGAATAGAAGTGCTATGAGAGCATACATCCTTGTTTCTGACGTTAGGAGAAAACCATCCAGCCTTTCACCATTAAGTATGATGTTAACTGTGTGGTTTTTTTGGATAATCTTTATCAGGTTCCCTTCCAGTCCTACTTTGTTGAGTGTTTTTATCACGAAAAGGTGTTGAATTTAGTCAAATACTTTTTCTGCATCTATTGAGATGATAGTGTGGATTTTTTCCTTTATTAACATGGTGTGGTGGCACCTGGGTGGCTCAGTCGTTAAGCATCTGCCTTCGGCTCAGGTCATGATCCCAGGGTCCTGGGATCGAGCCCCGCATCGGGCTCCCTGCTCCGCGGGAAGCCTGCTTCTCCCTCTCCCACTCCCCCTGCTTGTGTTCCCTCTCTCGCTGTGTCTCTCTCTGTCAAATAAATAAAAAAAAAAAAATCTAAAAAAAAAACCAACATGGCGTATTACATGATGATTTTTGTATGTTCAACTAAGTATATCCCAGGAATGGTGTATACTTGGTCATGTGTATATTGCTCTTTCTGTGATGCTAGATTCAGTTTCCTAATATTCTGTTGGTGATTTGTGTGTCTATACGCCTAAGGGGTATTTATCTGATGTCTTTGGTTTTGTGTCAGGGACTTACAGAATGACTTATGAAGCATTCCCTCCTCTTCTGTTTTTGGGAAGAATTTGTGAAGTATTGGTGTTCTTTAAATGTTTGGTAGATTTGAAGCTAATGAAGCTGATCTCATCTTGAAATTTTCTTTGTGGGAATTTTTTTGATTACTAATTCAGTATCATTAAATGTCTGTTCAGATATTGTTTCTTTTCGAGTCAGTTTTGGTAATTCCTGTCTTCCTAGTGATTTGTCCATTTCATCTAAGTTATCTAATTTATTCATATATAGTTGTTATAGCATTCATTGATTATTTTTTCATTGATGTAAATATTTAAAGCTAGAAATTTCTACCTGAGCCCTGCTTTAGTTATAGCCCATAAATTATTTTTATCTATTTTTTATAGCAGTTTTGCAATTTCAGTTTGTATTTCTTCCTTGATCCAGTTGTTGTTAAGAGTTTTTAAAAACTTTTTTTTTTGGTTATGAATATTCCCATGGACATCTAAAAATTTTTTTTATCATCATGTCTGTGTGTTCTCTACTTTGAGGGTGAATATGTGTGTCTTTTCGGATAATCTGGAAGTCTTTAAAAAATTCTTTTCATGATCACTTTTATATCTTCAAAAGTCTTTATTGCTGGATTAGCAGTTTTCTTTTCACCCTGGTGATAAAACATGAGGAAATCAGTGTATTTGCACCTTGTCTTTTTGATACAGTATTTCTACATTGTTTATAATGTTTGCATGCATAGAGATGTTCTTATGCTAGATTAAATGGACTCTACTCACTTCCAGTTATTGGCCTGGCATTCTTTCTACAAGAAGGACTCATGGGCACTTTCTCTAGGGTCTCTGAGTTCATATTTGAAAATGTTTGTTTATTGCTTTTATACTTAAATGAAAGAACATCTGTTCTTTGCTAGGTCAAAGGACACTTTAAATTTAAAATATGTAGTAAATGTTCCCAAAGTATGCCAATTTACACTCTTAAATAGTACCTGACCACTCTGCTAATGATTATTTCCTTTAGTCTTTGTCAGAGTGATAGACATAAAATACATACTTCATTTTAGTTTTGGTTTGCAGTTCGGTTCTGCCCTTGTGCCTGAGATCGAGTGCCTTGTCAGGTACTTCAGAGCCCTTTGTCTTTGTGCTCCGGGCCCTGTATTATGTCCACTTCTTGGTTTTGGTGGCCCTTTTTATATTAAGAAAATTACCCTTTTGTGTCATCTGAGATACCAGGTTTTTTTTCCTAGTTGTGTGTGTGTTTTTATTTTGTTTATGATATTTATTACTACCTGGAAAATGTTAATTCTGTGTTGCCTAGTGTTCATTAGTCTTTAGTTTCATGGCTTCTGGAATTTGTGCCCTGTTTAGGAAGGCATAGCCCCACTATGAGATAATTTTTAAAAATTTATATTTTCTTGTAGTAATAATAAATTTTCCTCCACTCCATATATTTTGAGCCACAAATTATGAAGAATTTATATTGGCATGATGCATGAAATGGGTCTCTGATGTAACCTTTTTTTCACATGGCAGCCAGTTGTCTCAGCAATATTTATTGATCAATCCATGGATATTTAATTTTGGAAATCATCAGTGTAGCAGTGGGAGCAGATGGAATCCCCTAGGACTATATTATTGAGGGAGAAAAGAGGGCCTAGGCCTGAGTCTTGAAAGAATCCCAGAATAGCAGTTTTTGTTTGGGGAGGATGAGCCAACACAGGAAATCGGGGAGGAGCACCACAGAGATAGGAAGTGAGGAGCCTGGGAACTCAGGAATCGAGTATCTCAAGTGGAAGGGAGAGGCTGGCTGAGTGGAAGTTCTCTGAGAGGTTCAGTAAGATGGGGACTGGGAGTTGCTGATCAGATCCAGCCACATGGACATCACAGAGATGTGGGTGATTGCTCTTTGGCGGAGTGGTGAGGCAGATGCTAGGTTCAAGTGGGTTCAGAAGGGAGTGAAAGGTGGGAGATGGCAAATGGTGACAGTTCTTTCAAGAAGCATATCTGTGGGTGGAAGAGCAAAGACCCCTTTGAGGAAGGTTTTTAAAGGTGGGAGAGGTTTTTGCATGCTTCAGTGCTCATAGGAAGCATCCAGTGAAGAGGGTGAGGCAGAGGCAACAGGTGAAGGAGATGATCAGCAGTGGAAAGTTCCCAAGAAGAGGGCACAAGACCTCAGTCTGAGACAGAGGGACCTGCCTAAAGTAGGAGAGACCACTTGTAATGTTGCAGCAGGAGGAATGGAGGCAAGGATGGAGGCAGAACTGTCTGTGTTCACCTCTTCTTGTCTAGAGTAGCAGTAGGTTAAAAACTGATGATAGAGGTGGGATGGATGGTACCTGTTAGGTTAAGCAGGAGTCAAGGTCATGTCCTTGAGTTGCTGGCTGAGGTAAAGGTGGGAGAAACATATTGCAGATCCAGAGGGTCATCCCCATCTGGTTCCAAATTAGGACCTTTGGCTTAGCTGCTGTATGGGGCATGGCGGGGTGGGGCGGGTGTAGAGGTTCTGGGAGGTCAGGCCCAAGGGTCAAGCTTCTCACAGCCCATTGCTCTCTCCCCACCCCCCACCCCCGCTTTCCACTTGGGCTTTGTTTGCTATCCCACAAATCCCAGCTCTAGCCATGGCCTCATTCCTGTTGCCACAGTGGTAGAGAGCCTCCCCCCCCCCCCCCCCCCCCCGCCCCAGCCCATACCCACTGATGCTCTGTGCTGGGACTTCTGAGGCTCTGTTTGTTCTGATCCCTTTTGGGAGCTCTCCTACAAGCTGTCTTTGAGCCTGTGGCTTAAAGCATAAGGAGAGATTGTCCAGGGACTGGTTTCTGTTGCTCTTGACTTCTTGGGGGCATCCAGCCTTCTGTAATCCCGGTGGGGAAGATCTTTTTGATTGAGCCTTTATGTTGGAAACTGTTGGCACAGTTCAGAGGCAGAGGAGATAATTCTGCATGGGCTTTCTGGTGCTCTGCTTTTCTCTTTATCTGCCTTTGATCTGATCCTGAGCATCTTCTTTTCTGCAGGGGGACATAAACTTGCCTGATTCCAGTGACTCCTGGATAGGGGATGTTCGGGGCAGTTCCACAGTGAGGAACAGTCACCTGAGTCTGGCCGGGTCCACCTGGAAGAGCTTAGCTTACAGTGAGTGGAGCGGGGTGAGGGCACATAGCTACCTGCCTGGTTTGGGGACTTCAGGGGCTGAGGTCTGCTAGATCCTAGGGAGTCACTAGCCTGAAGTTACCAGCCCCAAGTCACTGTCCCTCAGGAGGCTGTTGCTGCCCTGAGGCCTTGATGCTCATGCTGTCTCATGGCCTCTGCCCGTTCATTGTAGGCCACAGAACCTCCCTGGGCAGCTGCTGCACTTCTCCGTCCAGCCTCTCCAGCCTGGGGATCTGCTCCTCCTCCTCCTATCAGGACTTGGCCAAGCACATCGTAGACCTCTCTGTTGCTGATGTGAGGAACTGTTCCCCTTGTCCCCATGGTTCCTTTATCAGACCTGTGCTGGGTGGGGAGGAGCGGAAATGAGGGAACGAGCAGGGCACATGAGGGCCAGCAAGGCTGCTAGCGGCTCTCCATGTTGACAGAAGGGGAATTCAGTGCATGCTGGCCAGAGCGAATGGCTAATCCAAGGGTCTGGGTTGTACTGTGCCCACTAATGTGGGTGTGACCCCTCTGTCTCCAGGTAATGGCTGCTTGCTCCGATGATCTGCACAACCTCTTCAGCCACCAGGCAGCAGCTGGCTGGAAGTGAGTGCCTTTGCCCAGCGTCTTGTCCTGGCCGGCTGTCTGTCCTGTTTGTCCTCTCTCCTTTCCCTTCTCTGCCCTGGCTTCCTTGAGTCCCTCACGCCGAGCTGCGACTCTCTGAGCCTGGAGCCCAGTTTTTACCTCTTCTTCCTCTTCCCCACCCTCGGTGTTCCCCAGCTATCAGGGTGAGGAGCAGGAAGTCCAGCTTTACTACAAGATGTTTTCTTCTACTCGGCATGGCTTCCTGGGGGCAAGCCTGGTGTCCCAGCCACTGTCGCACGTATGGGCAGCTGTGAGTGACCCCACCCTGTGGCCGCTGTACCACAAGCCCATCCAGACAGCAAGGCTGCATCATCGAGTGACCAACAGCATCAACCTGGGTGAGCCCAGGGAAGGCTTCCCATGGGCCGTGGCCACGGGACAGAGGGAGCAGGGTTGGAGGCAGCCCTCTTGGGAGGCCAGATACTCCGACAACCTCCGGATCACTCAGGCTAGGTCTGCCTGTCAGGTTGCAGAATGGTGGGATATTGGGGGTGCTTCTGGGCTGGGAAGTCCGTCCACACACCTCCTGACTCTCCCCATTCCTGACCCTCCAGTATACTTGGTGTGCAATACCACCCTGTGTGCCCTGAAGCAGCCGCGGGATTTCTGCTGCGTCTGCGTGGAAGCCAAAGAGGTGCCTGTCTTGCTGGTGGTAAAGACACTGTGGGCAGACCTTGGGCTGGAGTGCTGGGAGAGGCAGTCATCGTGGGCATCAGGTCCTCTGGGCAAAGGAGGTTTGGGCGGGCGTGAGGATGGCTTAGAGGCTGGCTGCACTGGAGCCTGTCCCTGTCTGACCGCCACCACTCTCTGTCCCCAGGGGCATCTGTCTGTCATGGCAGCTCAGTCTGTTTATGACACATCCATGCCGAGACCTAGCAGGGAGATGGTCCGAGGCGAGATCCTGCCCAGTGCCTGGGTCCTACAGCCCGACACCATGGAAGGAAAGGAGATCACCAGAGTCATCTACTTGGCCCAGGTGATCCTCCCTGTGTGGCTGGCGGCATGGAATGCCTTAGTTTGGCCCCGGCACCCCATGGGAGTTTTCTCTTGAGCTGCTCGACACCCTTCAGTGCCCAGGCCCTGTGTCCCAAGAGCCGGAGACTCGGGCTTCTTGAGTCACAGTAAGGGGGCGGTCAGTGGGGAACTGAGGCAGGAGGGGGACAGAGTTGCTCAGTCACCGAAGCACGCAGCGGCCTTTAGCCTCTCTGTCGCCAGCGTCCTCCGGAGATAGAGGAGTCATGACAAGGGAGGAGCCGCAGCCTCCGCAGAGCAGAGCGAGCACGACCCGGTCTGTTTCCTCTCTGCTCCCAGCTCCCCACCGTGACCTTCATCAGCGGGAGGGGAAGCCCGTGCCAAGATCTGAACAGCAGAGCCCAGAGGCCTGTAAACTCTGGAAGCGCAGACAGTTGGAGGAGCTCTTCCCATCACGACAGCTTGGGTGGCTCCTCGTGCCTGTCGGGTGCCTGGCACATTCTCCCACGTCCGTTCACACCTTCAGCTCTTCCCTCTCTGCTTAATTTCAGGTGGAACTTGGCGCGCCAGGCCTCCCCCCTCAGCTCCTAAGCTCGTTCATCAAACAGCAGCCGCTGGTGATAGCCAGACTGGCTTCCTTCCTTGGTAGTTAGCATCTTCCCGTCAAGATGATGCTGCAGAGACGCAGGCCCAGGACGCGCCAGTGATGCGAGGGTGGCTCTCGTCACTGTGCCACGATGCAAGGAGAGGCCAGGCTGCCGGCTGTGGCTAACCAGGCAGACAGCACTCAGACCGAGCTGCCGGCAAAGCCCCATCAGTACTTGGGTCACAGCTGGCGCCTCTGCAGAGTGAGGGGACCTGAGCTCCTGGCCCTGGCTGGCCAGAGTGAAAGAAGCTCAACTCACCGTTTTGGACTTCTCACCTTTCTTTCCTGTCCCTGGGACCCTGTGGCAGACAAGCTGCTCGAAGACCAGGATAAGCGAACTGGGAGAAGGCGGGACTCTGGCACCAAGCTTCCTTGCTCTGCCGGCCCAGCCCTTGCGCAGGGAGGGAAGCAAGCAGCCATTGGCCAGGACTCCTCGGAATCTGCCTCCAGCGTTCAGCTCCACTGTGGAATGGAGTATTGGAAAATAGCAAACCAGAAAAATGGTTTAAAAAAACAGCTGCACAAACCACAACAATGTTCAGAATCGTTTCTCCTTGGGTTTTTTACAAAATGCTTTATTATTAATTTTTGCTTCCCCCACCCCTTCCTTTCCCTCACAGGAGAGGACAGTTGGGTCTTTGCCTCCTTCAGAGTATTGAGCAATGCTCAGTCTTGGAGCTGTCACTCCAGAGCTCAGAATGGGAAGACCACGGTAGAAGCAGGTTGGACAGATTTGGGGTCAAGGAGGGGAATCTAGCTCTTTGAGGAGGGGTGGGGGTGGGCAGCAAGATGCTGGCTGCTGACAGGGCAAGAGGAATTTCAAAAAGCTGAAAAGTTGCTTTTCAAAGACTGGAGAGAAGATACTAGAACTCCTAGAGGAAGTATGTGATTTGTTAGGAGGAAACTCAGTTCCGTTCCTCACCTCCCTCAGAGCCTTGGCGCCAGCCTTCAGTGGTCTCTTGAGCATCCATGCTGCTGGGGTAGGATCGCTATTCTAGGAGGGGGTGGGGAATGGGCTTGGTTTTCTTGTACCTCAGCCTGGCTGAACTTGAGCTTTGAGTATTCTGTATGGTTATGTGGAAGTGGTTGGGGTGGGAGAGAGTCCCAGCTTCCATTCTGGTGCCTACAATCTTTGGTGGAAGAGGGTGACCATATGGGGTTTGAAAAGATGTGGTGAAAAGGTCCGTTTCTGTATGGTACAGCACAGATTTCTTTAGAAGTGTTTGCAGGATTTTTTTTCTTTTACCTCAGATTGTTACTTATGTAAGATTGATTGAAGGCTTTTTAAATTGCCTTTAAATGTATTTTTCTGGTTAATGTTTTTGGTATATTTAACACCCTATTTATGTACTCGCATCTCTTTTCACATAAATCTCTTAAGACTATTGATTGAAAAAGTCAGAACACTTGCAAATTAGAAGTCCGTGGTGTCCTTTCATTTAGTGAAGACTACTGTATCATTTGAGCTCAGAATTTAGCCTCGGTATGATGATGGCAACGAGATGATGATGGCAACAACTGCTCATGGCCCTGTTTCAAGCTATATGGTTCACACTAATATACTGAGTTCTTGCCATGAGCTCAGCAGGACTTTGCTTGTGAACAGTAACCCGAGCAGTTGGCCAACTGGAGCCTGCTGGAGCCCAGATATGCACGTGAGAGAGGATACCAGAGCAGGCACTGCCCTGCATTGGCGACCACAACCCCCTGGAAGGAAGCTCTTTAACAGGTGAGCACCTCTGGGCTTCTGGGCAGAGCCGCCATTGGGAATCTGAACATATGGGTTGCCCAGAGGCGACCCTATCCCCTTACTGTGAGAGCCACACACCTGGCCTGAGTCAGCAATCTAAGGAATATTGTATTCAAAAAAGTCCAGGGACCCAGCTCTAAATGATCATGAGGAAGTCAAATTTTGGTTTCGATGGGTGGTGCTCAGACTTCATCAGAGTCACCTGGAGAACTTGTTATACCCCAGAGTTTCTGACTGACTGGATCTGGAGAGGGGCCAACGTACGTGTATTTCTAGGAAGTCCTAGGTGATTCTGAGGCTGCTGGTCTGGGGACCACACTTTGAAGACCACTGTTTTAGACAATTCGTAGAGAGAGCAGATACACAGAAAGGGACCTGTTTCGTTCACTAGTTCATTAGCTGCCTGTGCTTCCTAAGTTTCTCTTACTGCCTTTAAGATTCACACAGGCCCCTGGTGAGTTTCCCAAATTGGGCCCGTGCTACACTGAACTGAGTGGGCTTGAACCCAGCATCCATGGGGCTTCGGGCTTGCCTCCGGCCCTGCCCACCTGTCCCGAATCCGTGGGGAGCTGCCCAGCTACAGTGGCCGGTGCTTACCTCGGGGCTCAGCTTCCCAGGGTGGTGCTTGCATTCAGCCACACCTAGTGGGCACACAAAGATAAAACCCTCCTTAAAACGATTTTGGTTCCCAGGCATTCAGCACTTCTGAATTTGCTACAGTATCAAATGGATTTAAAGGACAAAGATAGTCCTTTGAAAATGAAGCGATGGTGGAAGGAAGGTTCAGTTGCCAAAACCTGTGAAAGGAGCAACTGGGAGGAGAGGTGGGAGGGAAGGCGCCGGGACCAGGTGGTGATGGAGGGATCCTTCTGTGCTGCTGGCCACCAGGAAGGACTGCCCCCCAGCTTTCCTAAGGTACCGCAGCAGGCCCCCTTGGCCCAGAGAACCTGACGCTTCCTTGGGTCGGCCTCTTTTGACAGCTGTGCACTTTTCCCCCAGGAAGTACACATGGAGAACAGACAGGAGTTTTGCAAGACATTTCCAGAGGGTTCCCGGAGTACCGTCTCCTTCTTCCAGCACAGCCTGAACCTCTCTGAGCTGCTGATGCAGAAAGACCATGAATTTTACAGGAGCGAACTGCATGCACATTATCAAGGTAGTGCTTTTTAGTCAAAAATCAATGGATCAGTTAGAGACACACAGAATACTTCTGAGCCAAACCACATACCCCCAGCCCTAACGAAACAAGCCTAACAAGGGCTGCCCTGCCATCTAGTTTGTTAGAGAGTAGCTGGTGAGTGGAGACTTTGCATATTAACTTAACCTTGGAGTTGTACAGAAGTCACTACTATTGGCAAGGAGTTAGCAGGGCCCCAGGCTCTGACATGAGGGAACATTTAGGCATTGCTAAGTGGCCAGGCCATTAGTAGAGCTCTACCCTGTCAGTGCCCACCTTCAAGCGCACCTGGGACTTTGCAGCCTGCTAAAGGAAAGGGTCAGGTGAAAATAACTAGACAGGAAGCCCTTGATAAAGAAAAGAGTTTATTTTAAAAAGCTCTAATGTTCTGCCCTGTGCTTGGCCCCTGGATGGAGCTACGGCTGAGAGTTAGTACCTGTACAGGGCTGAAGGCAGAGAAGGTGCAGGGTCAAAGCTGGGTTTCTGGCGGGTCAGCCCCACCTCACGTACTGTGCATTTTTAAGGAGATGGCAGGCGGTCCAGCTCCTGGTGGTAAGAAAATGTCGACTCCCAAGATTCATGTGTTAACTTTACCCACAAGTTAAGCAGAAGTCATTTGCCTCTGTCATGATTTCCAAACCACAAAGTTTTAAGGGACAGTGGGGTAGCAGCAAATGGGGCTCAAGTCCTGTGTCGTCAAGCCCACACATGTCATTTAATAATCCAAGTAATAAATGCCAACTCTTCTGCTCCAGGACTGGAGTCTCTCTCTAGGCTTTGCCATCATAATCCTGAATCAGGTGAACTCTCCTCCCTGTAGGACTCGGGTGGTGAGCCTGCAGTCGGGATGCCAGGCAGCCCCACACTTCCTTCACACATGAGCAGGAGGCCTGACTACAGACTTAGCTACTCCTTCCTCAGCAAGGGTCAGCAGTGAGCACTCAGAGCGGGGCGTGGGGGCCTCCTCCTGAGGCATAGTCAGCCGGGGTTCGGTCAGACACCCAAGACACGGCTGCTCCCCAGCCCTAGCTCTGGGCCAGCACAGTTCCCCGATTTGTTTGCACCAGCTCACAAGCTCTTAGCTGGAGTTCTGGCATGTGGGGCTCAGCTAGAAACAGGTGGAACAGTGTCGCTAATTCTTCGGAGAAGTCCTGGAATAAGCAGAAGGATGACAGACAACACTGACTGATACATAATTCTGGATGGTACATCCTTTCTATTAAAAGTCAATCCCCAGTATCAAGCCCTAGCTAACCAGTGAGCAGACAACCTTATTTTTTCCCACCTGCCTTCTACACTGAAATGGATGTGACCCCTTTTCCCATGAGTACTCTGGGATGCTCAAGTTCCAGCAGGGAGAGTGAAATCTGAGAGCAGACTCAACCATGGAGTGACTACTTCACCACCACCATGTTTCGTCTTGACAAACCGTAGGAGGTATAAATCATTCTGCCCTAGATCACAATAACTTTAAGTACCAGCTGAGATTAAAATCTAGGTTATTCTGATTTTAAAAACTCCTACTCACTGTGCCACGCTGCTTTCCAACTAACTACCTGCCTTCCCTCTTCCCTCCTCCCTCCCTCCACGGACACAGTCTTTCATACAACACCCACTCAAATGTGAAAAACGCCCTCCAGAACAGCCATGCCATTTCAGGGCGGTCCTGAAGATACCTGACAAAATCCACTCGGATTTGGGAAGATCCTAAGAATGCCTGGGCCCCATCACTTGCCTCATTTCAGGATAAAAGGGCATAGGACTCCTGTTCTCCAGCTAGGTATGAGAATATGAGGACTCCTTACCTTTGGCCACTGGGCGTCACGGAGGCTACCCAGGCAGGCCTCTATCTCTGTCCGTCCCATGAGACCTTTCTCTACCAGCTCCCGGAGCAAGAAGAGCAGCAGGTCCCACTGCAACACACACGGAGGTGGTCAGGGTGGCTAGGACCGTACAGCGACCCTGGCTGATCCAAAGGACAGCAAACTGCCGCAGAGGCTGCCTGGAGCCCCGCTAGCGTGTCAAAAGAAACTGAGCATGGCTGCCAGAAAGGGGGAGTAAAGGAACCCCGCCCATGGCGGTGGGATAAGCACAGGACTGCGGAGGCTAAGGAGCCTGACTGCCCCCGGCTCACCTCTCTTGGCCGAGTGTCCGCCAGAAGCCCCACGTTCCTTGGGCTCAGCAGCAGCTGCAGCGGAACCGGCACCCGAAAGTCGTCCTTCCACAAGGAGAGCAGCACGTGCAGGAGCCTTCGAGCCTGCCCCCTCTCTAGCCTGCGTGGGGCCGGGGGCCCAAGGACAGGGATGTGGTCTGCCACTATGGGAAGAGAAGAAAGCCCAGCTTTAAGAGACAGAGGTAGGGTCCCCTAGCTGGCCCCTGGGAGGAAAAAGGGAACAAAGCTCTGTGTATCAAATCTTGCTTGTACCCGGCCCTGCGATCTGGGGGATCTGGCAAGAGCGTGATGTCATGAAAAGGAGCCATACCAAGGAGGGATGCTAAGTCCACAGAGCATTTCGCCAGATGCTGCTCCGCAGGTGGGCACAGGAACTGTGGGGAAGAGACAGGGGGACCCTGGGCATCAGTACCGTCCTTAGAGCAGTGGCCCCGAGCCGCTGCAGCTCCAGTTCGTGGGCACCGGAAAAGGACCCCCAGCGGAGCATCCCACTGCGGCTCACCTGGCGGCACTGCAGTGTCTGGCCCAGCTGGCCCAGGAGCTGCTCCAGATGGTCCGGAGAGACTCCCTCCTCGGGGTCCCGGGGGCCCACAGCCAAAGACAGCACATCCTGGAGGCAGTAGGGGTGGAAGCAGAGTGAGACTGCATACCTGGCTGGCACCTAGGAGGCCACAGAGAACGTGGCCTGGGGCAGGGATCAGCCAGTGGAAAGAGGCAGAAGGAAAAGGAAGACAGGGCCCCTGGATGAAGTGGCGGGTTCAAGGTGCCTTAGACCTGGGGCTCGGGCAGACCGCACAGCTGGGAGAAGCAACCATGTGGACGCCAGCTGAGGAACAACATGCTGCCTGAGAGCTCAAGATGTCCCTCGTCCTGGGACAAAGGCGATCCTAGCCAATTCCCAGACAGCGCCTTACTCTGAAAACACTTAGGGGAGCCGTCCTGCTCCATACACGGTAGATTTTCTCTCGCGCGCGCTTCTCTGTTCATCTTCTTGGGAGAGTCCGGCTTCAGCAGGGAAAACCAGTAGCTACTGGCCACTTAGCCTTCTCTTCTCCCTCGTGGATACTCTCCCTCTTCAGTCATTCCTCCTTAGCCCTAGTCCTAATCTTTAGCCCCACCCAGCAGCAAAGAGTTGAGGCTCTGCAGGCCATGACGTCTCTGCCCCAACTACTCCACTCCGCTGCTGCAGCACAGGAAGGCCCTAGACGGTTCAGAAGTGAACAAGTGTGGCGTGTGGCTCTACACTAACCAGCGGCAGGCTGCACTGGGCCCCTGGGCTGTTTGCTGACCCCTACTCTAGACAGGCTCTCAATTTTTCAGATCAAGAGCAATGGTAGTTTATTCTTACCGTCTGTAACTAAATAAGCATCACCTCCCAGAGGAGAACGTTTCTGAAATCCGATCCCAAAAGCAGGTGACTGCTTAGAGACTTTCCTACCTGTTAACACCAGACAGCCCCTCGTGACCAGGCTCCCGTCGCCAATATGCAGCCCCTCCCAAACTTGCCCATCTGCCCTCTTCCCCTTTTGGGTGACTCAGGTACCAGAAGTCCGAGAAGAGCAATGAGGAAAACCATTCAGTTCAGCTCTGCCCCACCGAACCCCATTCAGTCATGACGGACACCGGACTAGCTGCACAACACAGAAAGCGGCTACATGAAACACTGCGGCGGACGCAAGGAAGGAGGGAGACCAGGAAAAGAGCAGGGAGAGGGCAGAGGGGAGGGGCGCAGGGAGGAGGGGAGCTGTGTACTTTGATCTCGGAGATGAGGTGGGAGGGGAGGGGAGCATGGTGCTCACAGGCTCGGGAGCAGCCCCTCCGCTCCCCCCGGGCAGCTGCTTCGGGACCCTGGGCTCGAAGTGTGCGACTCACTGCCGCCTTCACCTCTCTCCTGATCAGCGCTGCAGGTCAAAGGGAGAACAGAAAAGGGGTCACACCACATCAACCCATGCCCTGCACCCTTTCCAGCTGCCTGGTGTTCCATCTACCCCAAGGGCCTCGCACTTTCTGCCAGTCCACCTTGGAACAACCCGGCCAGCCCTCCCCGGGGCCCGAACCTTACCTGTGATGTTGGCTGACAACCAAGCACAGGCTTTCTCTGTTGCAAGCCCCACAGCAATGTTCTCTGCGCTGCTTAGAACCTGTGACCCAGAAGAACTGCAGTGTCAGGGGCCCGGGGAGGCTTGGGGATGACATGAACATGTGAGGCGCACCCAATGCCGGGACCAAGCCATGGGCCTGCCTGTCACCAGCAGCCTCACGCACACCCTCGCGCACGTACGGCCCACGGCGCACCTCTCTCACACCAGACACTAGTCTGCAGGCTCTTGGCCTCCTCCCTACTTACAGCTGCCGGGGTCTCCTCGGGAAGCAGCGCCCGTACGGCCCCAGGGCTCTTCTTCTGACAGAACCTGAAAGGAGACAGAGGCTGTCAGTGATGGCTAGAGATTTCAGCCTGGCTCACAGAAGGAAAGGCCAAGCGTACCCATCACCTGAGCTAGGAGGGCTCTGCCCTGGGGAGGTGTTGGGGGGGTGGGGGGGAGGAAGAGAAGCACTGTCAGCCCTGGGCCCACCCCTGATCCCCGATGCTGGGAGGAATGGGACCCCCAACCCCCCACTCTTCCAATTCAACTTCGGACTTTGGGACCGAAAGCCCAAGATATGAGCCTACAGAGGAAGCAAAAGAACAAGAGGGGTTTGGCGAGCACATGGAATAAAGGAGAGGAGTGTGAAAAAATCAGAAAAAGAAAAGCTGAGAGTGGGGACGAGGGTCTCTTACTCCCGCCCCCGGGTCAATGCCTGGGCCCCATGGGGGCACAGCTGGGAACACAAGATCTCCAACAGCTGGGCTGGATCTCCCCCGTCCTGTCCCTGTGTCACCAGTTGCTCTTGAAGAAGCGACTCTGCCTGGCGCACCAGATCTGCCACCAGTGTGGCCCTGTAGCAGGGACAGAAAGGCTTGGAGGTAACTGAGGGGGCTGAATCCGAAAGGGGCTACAAATCTGGTCAGAACTAACTTCAAAGAACTTTAGCAGTTTGAGCCTCCCCACCACATCCTTCCCCTCAAGCTAACTTGCCTCAGCCTGGCAACACCACGTTAGGAGATTTCAAGGGGGAAAATATAAGGGAACGGGGCCTGGCACCCTCCACATCTGCCTTCCCGACCCTCTGAACCCACGCTCACTTGATGTGTTTGACGCAGTTAGAGCCAATTCTCTCCGCCACAAACTCCACAGTCCTGCGCAGGGAAGGCGGCTGGTTGTGGAAAAAGGCTTGGGCCAGCTGTGCCTGTCGGGGCGGGGGAGGCGGGCAACAGTGTGTGAAGAGTTCCCTTTCTCTTCCCTGCCGGGCGCCCCCTGCCTCCACCGGCCCCTTACCTGCAGCCCCTGGGCAGTCCGGGGAGGCTGGGCTCCAAGGCCAGTGGTGGTGGTGGTGGGAGTGATCTTCCTCACAAAGCCCCCACTCCGCCCACTGCTGCCCGACACCCATGACGCCAGCAGCTTCCGGAGCTCTCCTGCAGCAGGGAAGCCCAACTACTTAGCTCCAGAGCCACCCCTACCCTCCCAGGCCTCTTGGACTTTAAGTATTTGTGGAGTAAAGATGCTGAAGCACCCGGGGAACGCCTAAGAAGAGAAGAGCGTATTAGGGTGTCGGGCCTACGGGATGCCTGCTGGGTACTCATCAAGGGGCAGACCGAGGACCCTGGGCGGCGGAGGACCAGTGTCCTCACCAATATAGGGGCAGCAGGTGTAGAGCAGGTGCTGGTCCACCACAGGCATGCCATCCTGCGGGAGAGAAGAGAGCAGAGCTAAGTAGGCAGGTTTCTCTTCCTTCCCACTGTGCCAGAAATGGGACAGGGAAGACAGTCTAACTCCCAGCCTGCCTGCCTCCTTTGTTCCTGCCACCCCCATGGCTCTGGCCGGACCCCAACACTTACCAGCCCACGCTCTGAAGCTACTGTATCCACCTCCAAGGCATCCCACTGACCCTCTTCCAGAAAGAACAGGTCCTCAGGGACCGTGGGAATCTGACAAAAGACCAGGGCAGCGTGAGCGCCAGTCAGCACTACAGACATGCAACGCACAGACCCTGTGGTTCCAGGAGCAAAGCAACACCATGGGGATTCCCACGCCCGCTCTAAACCTCCATCTTCTGGCCCTGACCTCGTTCAGACTCAGACCTCCCCCCACTCCCCACCTCCACCACAGTGGCTGCCTCTCCTCCCCAGTCTGGATCTTCCCTCCCTCTACCAACCTGGAAAAGCCAGCCCAAGACAGCAAGCAGCAGCAACTTGTTCAGGAAACACATCTCCCCTTCGCTTTCCTTTGACAAGACCAAGCTCCTGACAGGTACATTTGTGCCAAGAAAGAAATGGAATGGAGTGAAAGAAAGCTATCACTGGGAAAGTAATTCTCAAAAGCAGACCAAAAGGGGACGGCTGTCGTGCAGGCGAGCAGGATCTCCTCACCGCCCTTTCCCAGATCTGTACTCCCTCTCAGCTGGGCCACAGGAGGAATAAAAAAGGGCCAAAGTGCAAGGACCCCATCCTGCGTCCCCGCTGGGGGTCAGCCTCGGCCCAGGAGGCACGGGCCCCCAGCCCTCCTCACTGACAGCAGCCTCAGCAGCCCTCCCGCTCCCCGGCTCCAGCCCCGCCCTTGCCGCACTCACCGGTGTAGGTGCAGCAGGACGGTGAAGATGCTGCGGTAATAGTCCAGCAGGGGCACGATGTGGTCGGCGAGGGAAAGGAACTCCACCAGCCAGGGCACGGTGAGCACGGCTCGGCGGGCCCGCAGCCCCTGCTGCAGCAGAGCCCGCACGTCCAGGGCGGGGGGCACCTGGCGGGGCAGGGCTTGGTCAGGGGGCAAGGCCGGGGGCCGGACATACCCTCCAACTCCAGGGCTCTGGGGCCCCTCCCAGCCCTCCTTACCAGAGCCCCCATTCACCTGGCTCCTCAGGGCCAGAATGGAGTCCTGGAGCTCACGGGTGGGGGGTGGCTCGGGCCCCCGGTATGGCAGGAAAGCCACAAAGCCCAGGAATTTAGCCAGAAGCCTCAGGCTGAGCAGCACCATGGCAAACTGCCTCCGTTCACCCTGCAAGGGATCAGGGAAGGAAAAGGTCCTAAGCATAGGGCTTCTAGAATAATTCTGAATCTGTTACAAAGTTCTTGAAAACAGCCCCTCCCTCCTAGGTCAGAACCCTGTACTCTGCCTCATTCCGCTTTCTAACCTGCCAGTCCACGTCCGACTCCCCGTCTTCGTCGCTAGGCTCAGGCTGGGGCAGGGCAAGGCTGTTGAGCTCCCGGATCTTCAAACTCAGACTGTCCATGAGATGCTGATTAAACTGGAAGCTAGGAAGGAGACAAAAAAAAAAAAAAAAAAAAAGACACTGGCAGAGGTGTAGAAAGACCCAGAATAGAGAAGAGGTGCTGCAGACAGAAAGGCACAGTGGGGTAGAGAGGGAGGCAAAGGAGCAGTGAGGTTACCTACGTGGGTAAAAGAACGAGAAGGGAAACGGAGGCAGAAGTGTGAGCTGGAAGGAGCCTGGCCATGGCCCAATCCCACCCTGTTATATTCCAGGACAGGAGAAACAACTGTTGTCCTTCTGGAAAGACAAACCTCTCCTGGCCCCAGCCCCACTCCCTGCAAGACACAGGGGACCTTTACCTGCTGGCGCTCAGGATGAAGTCCCTGAAGAAGCCCTGACAGCCTGGGAAGGTGGGGGGTGGGCAGGGGCCCCCGCTGCTCTGAGGGGCCACGAGCCTTTCTTGTAGGCGCCGCAGCCGCCCCAGCTTGTCAGCTCCAAGCATACTTAACACATCCGGAGCCTCCCCCAAGACAGTGCCCCCAGCGCCACCAGGACTCTGACACATCTGGGGCAGCGGAAAGAGGAGACAAACAGAAAACCCGTAAGTTTGTTCAGAAAGAAGGACTGAACAAAATAGGGTGGAAGTAATGAACATTTAGGGAATGCCGACCCCGTCATCAGGTGCCACAGATCTGTTTTTCAAGGTAGGGATGATACTGTTTTATAGGTGAAGAAGCTAAAACTGCAAGGTGAAACACGTGCCTAGGTTCCCCAGAGCTAGGATGTGAAATCAGGCCTGAGTCGTACGCCAGTACTCTCTCTACCACGGCACAAATCGAAGGCAAGGAAGTAGTGAGAGGCTGAAGGAAGGCAGGGCGTGCAGGGCATGTGACAGAAGGCTCTGGCTCCTCTCTGGCTGCCTGCATTTTGGCCACCCCCCACAAAGAGCAGAACTCCAAACTCCAGCCCAGGACCTGCCTGGCTGTCCGCCCCATCCCAAAGTGCCAGCCATTACTTGGCTGCCTTTAATATCTACTGTCCACTGTAATCTCCTGCTGGGGCTATTACCTGGAGAAGTTGTTTCTGGAAAAGCCGAACAAAATGGCTGTGGCTGCAGGCTGCAGAGAGTTGACCCATCATGGCTCTGAGGCGTAAGAGGCAGGAAGAGAATGTGAGGGAAGGGGGAAGGGGGCAGAAATCTGAGAGAACGAGCCAATCCCTGGGCCTTTCAGTCCTTTACCAGGGGCCCGAGCAGACCTCGGCCAGAGCTGGCCAGCACAAGGATACAGAAACAGGTAAGGGACACCTTCCTCAGCACCAAGATCCCTCAAAGCTAGAGATACACTTAATGCGACAAGAAATAATACCACCCCTCTCATCTTCAGTACACTGGGCTCCAGTGAGTTTCATGACCCAAGTGGAAGGTAGATCCCTGGACGGAGGATATTCTCTCTGTGCCTCATCTAGCTATGCAAAGTTCTCAGAACTGCTGAACTAGGTGATGGAGAAAATGGAGGTTGGAAAGGGTCTAACCAGTGACTTGGACTAAGTAATCTGGCACTCAAGCAATCTGGAGAAAGGGCTTTGCACTTATCTAAGCATTCGCCATCACGGAACAAGTCTGGGTCACGTCTGAGTGCAAGGAGCTGGCCCAACAAATCCCTTCTGAGTGGGGGCAAAACTGCCAGTAACTAGAGATTAAGGTGCACAGAAGGTAACGTCCGTGGGCTAGGAGTGGGGGAAGAGGCCTCCTCCAATCAGCTACCCGAGCACCCCTAAGCTGCTCACTGCCAGAAGCAAGAGAGACAAGGTGACCAGTGTGGGAGCACCTACCTGATCCTGCTGCCCAAGCCCTTCTCAAAATCCCAGCCAGGCTCCTCATGCCGATCTTCCCACTCTCGAAGCACCTCAAAAAACACGTCCCTGACAGACGTAAGAACGCCTGATCAACGGGGGCGCAGCTGACCTCACCGACTCCCAGCAGTGCCTTCTCTAGCTCAGAGGGACGGAGGACAGGACTATCCGCAGCCCCATTCCTGATCCCCCCCCAGAGTTCTCTAGGTGATGACAACGCTGCAGACTCAGCAGCAGAACGCCACACGCCTCACAGACCCCGGGGCACAGCAAAATCTGGTTCTGTCTTGTTGAAGAACCCTGTGACTAAAGTCATACACCTGTGAGAAGGCTGCCTAAGGGCGGAGGTTCCAGTCCACGGCAGGAAACAGGATGAAGGTACGTGCCCATTCTGATGGTTGGAAGGAAGGGCCCGGTGGTGCTAAACTACCACCTGTTAGTGCCAAACTCCTAGCTTGTATGAAAACAACACAGGCTGCCTATCCCAGAGAAAATGCCACCTCGTTCCCTCCCAAAAGTTCCCTTTTCTTATCACCTCTGTTTTTTAAAAGTATGAAAGGCTCGGTCACTGGAGAAGTTGGCACGATTGTCTGTTTCTGGCTGAAAGGAGACAGCTTGAGCAGAGGGTGGCATCGCCAGAGAGACCTAAAATATGGCAGTGACGTTAGGGACTGAAACCCTCCCAGGTCATGCTCAGAAAACGTCACCCCCGCATTCCGGCCCGGGGTCAGCCCACATGACACCAGAGTGGCGTGCGCCGGGCTGCCTGAAGCACGAGGCTGGGAACGGTCAGGTCCGGGCTAGCTGGGCTCCCTACCTTGGCAACACTGCCCTCATAGGCCGCTCGGAGGCGGCCTTGCAGAGCCGGTGAGAAGCACAGCAGCCGCTCGTTCTCGGCCAACAGCTTCAAGGTCCCTTTGTCCAGGTAGGAAAGAACCCTACAGGGACAAGAGCGCGTATGACTGAGAATGGGATGCGCTGCACATAGGAGCCGGCACCTGCACACCCCAGAGAACGTCATCTGGAACGTGGAGCAGGATGTAAGGCAAAGTCATGGGCCGAGCGTTTAAGATGCTGGAGGCAAGGGGGCAGGAAAGAGACCTCTGGAGCAGGGAAACAGACACAAACCCGAAGGCAGATGCCAAGGCCACAGGGGGCAATTTGATTCTTTCAGGGGTTACATTCATAGCCTTGACACAAAATGACAGGCTACGTGTAGGAAAAGGCCCAGGGTCACTGCACCCGTGTGAAGCACAGCACTTACCCCAAGTGGCCAGAGAAGCAAATGGACAATGGCAATGAGGCTTAAATGCCTCGCTGGGGAAACTCACTGAAACTGATGCTCCAGAACCTGCACTGCAAAGAAGACACAGTCATGGACACTCTGGAACAGTGGGCTTTCCAGGGAATCTAGAAGGATAGTACCAAGCTGTCAGTTAAGAACTGTTTCATCTCCAGCCCTCATTTCCCAAAAAGAGGCTTGCCCGCTGACCTGGTGCTCCTGGAGTTAGTTCAAGGTCACTGTCCTTGGTGGCCACCATCCTCCGAGCAGTAAGGAGCTGAAGGACGAAGAAAAGCTCCAAGAAGAGGTTTGGTACCAGGTTCTCTGGATAGAAAAAGAAACCTCAGGGTGTCAGGCACCATTTGGAATCCTAGCCCGCAGTTCCGCAAGCATCTCCACTCCAGCACCCTTTGCTCTCACCCACCGGCAATGCATGAAGAGTAGACGAGGGCTATCAGCTCCAGGCGCTGGCGGGAAGACACTCTGGCAGGGTCAGCGGGTTCAGCTGTGAGGCTTCCTGTCCGGCTGGGGAGGGGAGACCCCGATTCTGAGGTGGGACAGGTGGCAGTAGGTGACTGCTGCAGCTGCTTAGAGCTATGGGGACAGAGAGATGTCAAGAGCAGTTCCCCTAGCTTCCCCCCAACAGCCACACTCTGGTTCCTCCAGAGCAGACGTCCACAGCCCAGGAAACAGGCCCAGGGCTCCCTGAGCGGGCAAACCAATCTCAGGGAAAAGCCCTTCAGATCCCCCAGTGGGAGGAAGCTGACAACCCAGGGAGTGGCAAGGTCATACCGCTCCTTCCTGAGCATCTCCCGCTCCTCTTGCAGACTTCTGCACCCTGGGGGAAGGCCATGGCCCCAAGGGCTAGTGTCCGGGACTGAGGGTTGGGAACTGGGGACACAGTTGATTGGGGGTGAGGTGAAGCAGGTCTTGGGCTTGGAGAGTGACCGCTCTTCGCTCACCGGAGTTGGGTTGATCCGGCGTGAAGGCTTCGTCCTGCTAAGTAGCCACAGGTTTTTCTCAAATTCCCATCTTCAAACATGTCCCCCTCACCACCTCAAGGGCGGGGGCCCCTTGCGAAACGCCCTTCTCACTACTGTGGTTATCTCACCCCCAACCTTCGGGCCATTCCCACGCTCGGCTGCGGAGCGCCCGGCCCTAATTTCCTGACTCCCCTCGCACAGCCTTCGTGCCCACCCCGCTCGTGGGGGAGGGCGGATTCTCACCCTGCAGGGCCCGGGGGAACCGAGCCGACGGGAGGGAACTCCTCCAGGTTGCTGAGGTTTGGCGGATCAGAGCGCGCGCGGCTGGGGCTGCCGGGGCTGCCAGAGCCTTTGGGCCTCCGGCCCCCGGCCCAAGGCTGACCCTCTCCGCCGACCCCCTCCTCCAGGCCCCCGGGGCCGCGGCCTCCCCGCTCGCGACCCGGGCCCGGGCCCCGCCTCCTGCCCCCGCGGCGGGCCGAAGGGGCGTCGGCGGCGGCGGCGCTCGAAGGCTCAGTCGGGGGGAAGAGCTGGCTGCGCGCCCCGCGGCCGCCCCGCGGCGGGCCCCCCGGCCTCCCTGGCAGAGCTGCCGAGGAGCCCGGGGCCTTGGCGGGGGTTGGGGGGCCCTGCGGGAGGACGCGGCTGCTCTGCTCCCTCAGGAAGTTCAGCAGGAACGGCACGAATTCCTTCCGCAGTGGCCGGAGGGAGCTCAGCGCGGCCGCCTCCCCGGGGTCATCCTGAGGGAGAAGCGGCGGGGGACGAGAGGGTCAGCGGCCAGCCCGGCGCCACGAGCAGCCGGGGCCGCAGTGCGCGCTGAGGCGGGCGGCCCGGGCAGCGGCCCCTAGTTGGAGCGCACTCGGCCCGGGCTGACAGCCAGGCACCCGAGAGAAAAGGGACCGGAGGGGTGGAGGCTCCCGCGGAAAGCAGACTCGGGTCAGGCCCGGGGGTGTGCGGTCGCTGTTACCTCCGAGCTCTGGGCGCTGCGCGCGATCCACCGCACGGCCTCGGCGACCGACACCTCCTCTCGCAGCAGCGACTCCAAAACGGCCGCCATCCCGGTCGGGGCGCTTGAGGGCGATTGCGCAGGCGCCGGCGCGCCACGGGCGGCCTCGGAGGGGCGGGGCCGGCTCGCGGAGCGACCGTTGGGCCGCGGCGCGAGGGGGCGGGGCGGGGGGCGGAGCCCGGGCTTCCCGGGGCTAAGGTTCCGCGCAGCCCTTGGGTCAAGGCCCCGGCTTGCTCCGCGGCTCCGCACCACAGGCCCGTGGCCCGCCAGGTACGGCCGCACCGCGGTCGGCGAGGCCCAGCTCCGGCTGCCCGGGTGCGCGGGGCGACCTGCGGGGACTGGAGGACGTGACTGGGGAAACCGAGGGCCCGGGAGAGCTGCTGGACGGTAAAGGTGAACAGTTGTTGGGAAAGACACCTGCCTTTTCTGCAATAAGCACACCCTTTTCTTTCAATCAAAAGTTTAAGCTTTTTTCTTTAAGATTTTTTACTTATTAGAGCACAGAGGGAGAGTGAGAGGGAGAAGCAGACTCCCCGCGGAGCAGGGAGCCCGGCTCTGGGCTGGATCCCAGGACCCCGAGCTCATGAGCTGAGCCGAAGGCAGACGCTTAACGACTGAGCCACCCGGGCGCCCAAGAGTTTAAGTTTTCTCTATTCAACCGTCACCACCCTAAAGAAGTTAGGATAAAACTAGCCTAACCTCTGACCTTGTCTTTCTCAAAGGCTGAGTCTTCTGTGCCCTGGCTCGTGGGCATCCACTGGTTTTCCAGCAGCCACCATCAAATGATCGACCATTTAAGACCTAAGAATTCTTGCAAGGACGAGTTTTAGAATCTTCGGGCCGCAACCCTTAAAGTGCCTCAGGTGCCCACAGAATCACCTGTCTGTATCTTTACCTTGCACCAGGTTATTATTTCAACTGCTTTGCAGTTGAAATGTTAAGAGGCACATTCTCGAGTTACTTCTTAATTTCTCTTATTTGGAAGCACATGATAGGCAGCTCTTTGGATGTTGCTTCTCACTGAGAGATCAAGGAGGGGAAACCAGGCGGGGAAGACAGATGGCCCTAACATTCCAGGTCAAACCGCACGAGGTGGGGGGGAGCAGTGCCCATGTGAGTGCCTCCCGAGACTTGCTCTGGTTCAGAGAAGGTCACAGGTGGACAGGAGAGGGTGGTGGGGAACAGGAATGACTCTAGCGCTTCCTGCCGAGGAGAAAGTACCTTCAGCCAGAGAATGAAGGACTTAAAGGGAGCTCTTAGCACTTGCCAGTTTTTTTTTTTTAAAGATTTTATTTATTTGTCAGAGGGTGTGTGGGGGGGTCACACGCAGGGGGGAGCGGCAGGCAGAGCAGGCAGAGGGAGCTGAGCAAGGAGCCCGATGTGGGACTCGATTCCAGGACCCTGGGATCATGACCTGAGCCAAAGGCAGACGCTTAACCGACTGAGCCACCCAGGCATCCCCAGTTTAGTTTTTTTTTAAAGATTTTATTTGAGAGAGAGAGAATCTCAAGCAGACTCCACACTCAGCGGGGAGCGGGACACGGGGCTCGATCCCAGGACCCTGAGATCATGACCTGAGGGGAAAGGAAGAGTCTGACCCTTAATCTGCTTAAGCAACTGAGCCATCTAGGCACCCCTTAGCACTTGCAGTTTTATTACTTCACCTTCAGTTTTATTACGTGGGGAACCATCTCCTGGTATCCCAGAACTCTGGCTTTTATCTGCAGGGGTTCCGAACACCTAGCTTCTATTTAGTCCAGTGCTGCTTTTTCTAGGTCACTTCTGGATGTGGAACTGCATTTTATAGCAACATCTTCTGTTCCCTGTTGATTTTGTAACCTCTGGTGCATTCAGTAACTTTATTAAATTAGAAAAATATTATTTTCCCTTTTTGAAAGCAAACCATCACACAAACAGAACTAGAGTGTGCATGCGGAATGAATATTTTATTACTAGATTATAAAAATAAAATACAAAATAATTTTAAAACAGAACTTAAAACACTGTACAAAGCTTTAATATGATACAAATGGGAAAATTAAATAAATAATTACACTTTTA
This sequence comes from Mirounga angustirostris, assembly GCF_029215605.1. Lineage (NCBI taxonomy): Eukaryota > Metazoa > Chordata > Mammalia > Carnivora > Phocidae > Mirounga > Mirounga angustirostris. The sequence continues at coordinate 60,783,393 of NW_026991717.1, read as the reverse complement.
TGTACAGATGGCCTATACAAAAGCACTCCATGTTTCTGCCAATACTCTTATGTCCTTGGTTGCCTGAGCAAAAATGCATAAAGAGGGCTGCTTGGAGGGAAAACGACAATACAATACCTTTGGAGGTATTTCAAAGAGCAACTTCGTATCACTCTGGTTTCATGAAGAGGAGGAGAAAGGGAGAAAAACTGTGGGATTACTAGTCTTCTATCCTAACTTACTGGTTTTGCTCAACAAGAGACTTCTGGTTTGTGGTTCAATCTATTATAACAGCTGCCAGTAGTTCATAACTTTCAAGAATTGTATCTAAGTCAAAACTAGATGTCTCCCCCTCTTTTTTCCTAAAAGCTGCAAACCGGTAAGTAAATGACCCAGTGAAATCAGCGCTGGCAATTTTAGGAATGGGAGTCAGGAGGGGGACGGGAACTGTGCAGGAGGGAGTGTGTGGGCTCAAGCATGGGTCATCTGATCAGTTCTCTTCTTTGTTCAATTCACTCAGTCCAATTTCGGAGCCCCAAGTGGCAGAGTGTTGTGTTTCCTTCATCTTCTTAACTGTATTTCTGGATGCTTTTTACCTTAGTGAACTAATTTATCTATCTTGTGAATCATTTAAAAAGAAAATAGTTTTGAAAAGTCCTAAGGGCTTTCCCCTCCCTGGGTTGCTCCCTAAGATAAATCACATTTAAGCCCTGGTCACTTTTTGTATCGTGGGTGAATGACGAACAAAGCCCAGATTCCAAATACGGGGAAATGCTGTGAATGCATTTGTTAAGGATTTTACACTGTGTACTCTAAGGTGAGGAGAAAGAGTCATATGGCAAGGATAGTGTATATTAAAAACTAGGGTTTACTCAATGTTTTTAGCTGGGTGAGTGAACACTTCTGTACACAATATGAAACAGTATTAAACTAACTGAAGAGAGAGGTAAAATTCCTATCATTAGTGTGTAAAATTATCACGGGCTCAAAGATCTGCCTCATGGAATCCTATTCTCTAGGTCGAGGAACCCAGAACCACTGGCCCAGGGGTACCGAAGACACACGGCAGCATCACTGGTGACACGTACTATGCCCACACTGTCACTTCCAATTTAACAGGCAGGCTCTGTTCAAGTTCCACAGGATCATGAAGGAAAAGGCTTCACCTCCTTTACATGTCTCCTCAGACCAAAGATCCAGCAAAGTGTAAGGAAATATTCAAATCATTACATGACTAAATCATTACTTGCTGGCTATTCAGTTTTTTGAGATCGTGGTATAACCACAAAGTGATCTTGATCTTGTCCCATACTTTCATTTTCTGATCCAGATTTGCTCAAGGGGAATAATTAAACATCCAGCTTACATTTTGAAAGTCAGAGCAGATTATCACAACTCAATTAGACAATGTACTGATGGGCCAAGACTCTGTCATCATTTCATGTCCAGCCAAGGATTTCTCAGGGACTGAGGTGTGCAGCATCCAGATTCCCCTTTAAATTCATAGGGACCCTAGTTCCATGTCCTGGAGTTGCCTAAGAACTACAGGACTTGCCCCAGACACCTCCTGCACATCTCCCTTGCACTGTCAACAACAGATTCTGCAGGCTCCCAAGACTATCTGGGTTAACATTCTCCTAATTCCAAAGGGGCAGCCCAGCTATTGAGAAAATCCAATGACAGATGTTTCCACACTCCTCCCCCATCCTCCCAGTGTACCCCAGAGCTCTCCTAGATGACAGCAGGGGAGTGGGGTGTCCGAACCACCACCTGGGGGTTTCCATGCACCACGTCCTCCCGTGTGGTCTGAGGAGCTGCAGCTGCTGCGCGTTCCCTTCTCTAAGTTAAGTTCTACATCGACACCTCTGGATTCGGGACTCGGGTGACTATTGACCTGTGGGGACTACCACAGTGGTTACATACCTTAATCCTGTAATACTTTTTGTGTGAAAACCTAGATAAGTAACTCTTCCGCAAATAAACTGTACAGACCCAAACTCAAGCAAGTTGAGTAAGTCCGCTGTCATCAACCATTCTAGCTCTCCTCAGTGATACAGGTGCCAAAATATGTCTCCCTTTAGGCAAAGTCCCAGCACATCTGGGGTAAATGCACATAAACAGAAGTGGGCAGAATATAAAAAAGTGAATGCAAACAACTTAATTCCAAAATACATGAACATGACAGAAGAAGTGACTCTCTAACATACGCCATGTTTTGATAGATACAAAGAAATGAACAAAGTTTTAAAATGTGAAAACGTTGATCTCCAAGACTAAATCTAGACTTATCTACAAATTAATATATTTCCAAATAGCCAGACTAAGATGCATTTTTTCCCCTAAGCCTAACTCTGAATTCCGGATCCTGTTTCTCCTATTGCCAATTTCTAATGTTAGATTAAGAATGTAGTTCCTAGAACAAAGAATCCTCTAGGGAAGAAGCATCTGTTTTTAATTCAAAGCTATCGGGTACAGGAAAACTAATTATAGTTTTAACTATCGGTGTGTTGGTTTATAAAACATGCACCAATGTACACTTTTTCCTTGTAGCCTGAATGCAACCATAGAAACATCTGCATAAAAATCTGTGGCCTGTAAGGAATCTATGATGATTATCAAAGAGCCTCAAGTTCCCCTAGTGGCTAGGAGCTGAATAGAGATACTGCACGAGTAGTTCGCTGAATCAGTAAGCAGCTGGGATTTGTTTAGTATTTTAAAGCAAATAATACAAAGTGGATAATGACAACAGTGGGTATCAATTATCATGTTGCTACTTATCTAGGACTGGACTGACTTGGTAACTTTTACAAAAAAACATTCACTTCGCACCATGCAACTTAAGAAATGCAAGACCAGCTTGCACACCGAGGTGGGAATGACAGCGCCCGCCTGAGACTTACCATTCAAAGATGTTTACAGTCTGTCCTTTAAGGTTACATTTGATATGATCCAATTTTCCTTTGTTCACTCTACATTAAAGTTAAATGCCTTGATGCTGTGCAAAAGATGACCGGGTGAAATACTAATATTCCAACCCATCTGTATACCCTGGAGATTTGGCAGCATAATGTAAGAAGAATGCTGTCTACAGGGACTGAGCTGGTGCGAATGCATTTTCTGCTCCACCCAAGTAACTCCAGAGACTAGACATGGCAGGGTAAAGGCAAGTATGACTAGGGTTGCCATCGTGCCTTGAGAGGAGAAACCAGGAGGCACTTGATTTTCAAAAGATAGTTTTGACTTTTGCCCCATACTACTTTTAGTATAGTTTGGCTTGACTTTAATTAATGGCCGTGTCCCTCATCTTAGGTAAAATAACCAAAGTGGTTTAAAATTACTTGGATGATCTATGTTTGTCACTGAAATCTGAAATATGCCATCACTAAAAAAACCCAAAATAAATTAAAAAAAAAAAGGAACTAAAACAACAAACAAACAACTCATTCTCTGTATCATACCTTAAAATAAAACATAATAAAAAATCCTTGTGCCAAAAATGTTTTGCTCAGGGCTGCCAACTTCTCTTTCTAGCCTAAGACACTGAACATCTAAAAGCACAAACTATGCTTTTAAAAACCATAAGTAAATCTCTATATGATAGTACTTTTAAGTGGACCTATTGATACATATGATATAACTAGTCTGTTTTCTTTTGAAAGTATCAGAGCTGAAACATCTTTGGTTAATTCTTTCCTCTACATGCAAAATAAAGTATTCTTATACACCGAGGCTATTTCTCTCCTTCTCTCTGGATATGGAGTTCGTCGGTGCCATCTAGAAAAGGGGGCAACACAGTGGAAGAGTTGGGAGAAAAACAGAAGAAACGAAGAGAGAGAAAACACTCAATTGCCATGTTGCCATCACTGTCTGTTTTGACTGCTAGAAAAGAAATACCAATAAGAAATAACACACACACCACAACTATAACCTCATCCGCTTTTCCAGTGGTTATGAAGGGCGCATTTCTGACGACAGGGGTCAGGATTTAAAGCTGGCTACTTTTAGCACAATTTAGCTAATACAAGGGAAAAAAGAAGTTAATTCCTTAATTGTAGATTACTCCCTCACCATCCAAAAAATAGTGAGGTGAAAAGAGGAATGTAAAATGGCAATTTTTAAGAGATTTTTTTTCTTTAAATCAATTTATATCAGACCCATGATTATCATCCCAGCTTATCCCCTTTAACCATGAGGACAGAATTATGTGATTAATGTGACAAATTTTTGAGCCAGTATCACAAGCCTGACCCGGTAATTTTTTCTCCTATTAACATCTTTTAAAAGTGAAAATTAAATAACCTATCTTGGCTTGAAGGCTGCCAACCCTTGCATTATACACAAAGAAGGCAAGAAGAATCTGAAGTGTCCCATGCCAAGAACATATTTTCAGAAAATGAAGACAGGCAAGGCCCAAGTGTACGCGAGGCACACAATAAAAAGGAATTTCACCATCTGTGATCTTGAAATTACAAATGGAGAATGAGAAGGAATGAGTTTATATAAGCATATGTTTCTCTATATATTTATAAATATTTATATCATTTACCATGAAGACATGCAAGTAGTGTTACAGCAACTATTATACAAATATCATACAGAAGGACTGGTCTTCCAATATTACAGTTGCTTTAGTTAAACAGCAAATATGTCTTATCTATTGCATTCCTCTGTAGTGCTTGAAACCGGAGAGAAATTAAGATTCCACACTATGCTACATTTCTTACAGGAGATTGTATAGGACTTGATAGTGTTTGGAGTTTCGGTTTTTTTTTTTTTTTTTTTTTAAAGCTCAACACAGATAAAGAGAACAAGAGAAGTTCAGTGAAGCTTCAGGGCAGCTTTGAGGCAGCATTAGAATGTATTTGCTTGGTGAGGAAATATACTTTTTGTTTTGTTTTGTTTTTTTTCCTGTTTTCCAATTCAACCATATTAGATTTGGCAGCAAACACAAGGTCAAAGAGAAAGCACAGATGTTTGCTAGAAGGCGAATTTCAACAGCAAGCAGACCAATTTACCTGACCTCAATCAGGTCTTTACAACACAAAACACCTACAGAGTAAAAAAGAGCCCATCTGAAAAATCTAGCATAATTTACTTTTGCCGGATTCCTTTTGGCAGAAGAGTGAAATTAGAACAAATATGCTCCTCCTCGCAGCTTTATAAATTGAGGTTACAAGGAAATCAGGTCCAAAAGCCCAAATATTCAAACTAAAGCACAGGAGAAGCAGGTAATAAAACATTAAAAGATAAATATTGAGCCTAAATTTATTTCCCCAGATACTCATTCCTTATTGGCTAAATTTATATAAAATACAAAGTTTGAGGATTATAAGCCTCAACAACGTACCTAATTTCTGTTTTTCTTTCTAAATCTCTAAGAGCATAAAGTCACATTCCACAGCATTATACTTCCCTGGTATCATCTTGGAGGTTGATATTGCAAACAGTCAGTCTCCAGAAGACCTAAGAAAGCAAGGTCTACTCTGGTTGGTCTTCCTTCCACAAGGAGGAAACAGAGGGGGAGAGGTTTCTTTTGTCTTGAAGGGTATTCACCCCACCCTGTCCCTCTGTCCCCAAAGCTCTAATGCCTGTGCAGTAAGCTTTGTTTCCACTTCTCCTTCCTTTACCTAAGTTTCAGTAGCTCTTTTTCACAATAAAAATATACCGAGTTAACAACTGTTAACTTACTTTTTTCTGGTCCACAGAAAAATATTAGGGGACTAAAAACACAACTGGACTTGAAATTCTCAGCATGTGCTGCTAAAAGCATATTAGAATGCATTGTTAAAATAAGGGAGATTGCATCCGGGGAGATAACTTTAAAAACTGAAATCCAGGAAGGGTAGTAGGAGTGAGGCAAAGTAAAGGTGTGAACTCTCAATACACCAGTAAACACACACAAGCCTCGGGGATATGCGCACTGGCTCCCCAGCAACAGACTGGTTACATATCCTCCTATTGGAGCAATTCTGACTCTCTAAGGTTGGGAAGTTTTGAATGAAAATATTAAAACAAGAAATTTCACTTTTGCTATATAATCTTTAACAATGCCTTAAAAAAACAGGCCAAACCCCTTAAAATTCCATTCCATTTCCTACCATCAACTCTTTTGTTTCAAAGGCAGCTGAAAAATGAGAGTTCATTTAATCTCCCCCGTGGATTTTGCTGGATTGCCCCTTCCTATGCAAAGGCATTGATCCCTGACCTGCTTGCTGCCTGCCTTAGGTAATTCCTTATCATATATTTATGTCTTCTTATAAATAATTTATCATGTTACTTTCCTTTGCAAGAGAAGATCAACACTGATTTTTTAAATAGACAGTACAGGGCCACACATGCATCAGGTTTAGGAGGAAGATCTCACACCTTTCACAGAGATGCAGCCCAGCTCCTATCTGCTGAGTTTAGTAGCTGACTTACTCTTCCCTGGGGGGGCTTTGGTGCCGGCCGAGTGGTGGTGGAGGCTGCTGGATCCTTTCAGGCCATTCTTGCTGGGTTTGCAATGCTCCTGTTGGCAGGACCTCCTGGAGGAGGAAGATCCTGAGTGGCTGGGAGGTGACTTGCTTCTCCCCAGATGCGGGGATGAACTCCTCTGGTCATGGTGGGGCCGTCCAGCCCTGGATGGTGAGGAGCTGGACGTGCGAGGCAAGGAAGAGCTTCGAGGAGAGGCACTGGGACTCCTGCGGGGGACAACTGGACTCTTGGGTGGCGTTTTTGGATTGTGAGGGGATCCTGGACTCTTGCACTGAGTAGTGCTCCGGGGCTTCTGAGATCCATTTTGAAGAATTTGGGCCAGGCGGGAGAAAAGGTCTGAGTCGGAATTGCTACTCCCTAGGACTTTATATCTGCGGAGCCTTTAAAAGAACAGAGAAGAATTCTTTTCATTTTAATTCAAGTGTGTCCGGAAAGTCACAGCGTCCTAATGATAATGTATATAATGCGAGTCAAGTCAGTGAACACTGGAAACAGAGTTACTCTTTCACACACCAGTTGTAAGAGCCTGGACAAATTACTTAACCTCCCCCCCACCTTTTTTTTTGAGTGAAGTATAGTTGACATACAATGTTACATTCATTTCAGGTATACAGCACAGTGATTCCACAATTCTATACATTACACATGTTCACCATGATAAATTTTGTTACTGTCACTGTACAAAGTTATTACAATATCATTGACTATATTCTTTTTGCTGTACTTTCCATCCCTATGACTTACTTATTCTATAACTTAAAGTTCATACCTCTTACTCCCTGCCCCCCTCGTCACCTCTTTCGCCCATCCCTCCCACTCCACTCCCCTCTGGCAACCACCAGTTTGTTCTCTGTATTTATGAGTCTGTTTCTGTTTGCTTGCTTGTTCATTTTGTGTTTTTAGATTTCACATGTAAATGTGAAAATACCGTATGATTTCACTTATATGTATTTGGGTTTTGTCTTTCTCTAATTTCACTTCGTATAATACCCTCTAAATCTATCCATGTTGTAAATGGCAAGATTTCATTCTTTTTTATGGCTGAGCAATATTCTATTACATGTATATCCCCCCTCCCCCACATCTTTACCATTCATCCATCAGTGGACACTTACGTTGCTTCCATATCCTGGCTACTGTAAATAATGCTGCTGTAAACATAGGGGTGCACATATCTTTTCGAATTAGTATTTTGTTTTCTTTGGGTAAATACCCAGCAGTGAAATTACTGGATTGGATGGTAGTTCTATTTTTCATTTTTTGAGGGAATTCCATACTGTTTTCCATAGTTGCTGCATAAATCACATTCTCAGCAGTAGTGCATGTAACTGCTCCTAGCTTTTAATGGGAATGTTATCTACCTCCCAGGATTACTGAGCAACCAAGAACAATGGCCCAAGTAAAGTATTTAGCTGGCTGACTGCCATTCAGAAGGACGTAAGTGTTGTTAGTCCCTTTCCTCCTATGGTATGTTTGCTCTTCTTTTTTTAAGTTTTTATTTAAGTAATCTGTATACCCAACATGGGGCTCGGACTCATGACCCCAAGATAAAGAGTCGCACACTCTTCTGACTGAGCCAGCCAGGCACCCTGGCATGTTTGTTCTTCTAATTTTAGGATCAACTTAATGAAACGTCTCTAGCATGTTAGTAAGTGAGAGAGAGAGTAAGCCATTTAGTTTAAGGCTCCCACGACAGAAATTTGGCATGTGTATATGCAAACATTAAACCCCACAACATGAAGTGTACTCACCAACAGCAGGAACTACAGATCGAAGTATATTTCAACCTCATTTAACACTTTGCAAAAGGAAAGCATAGTCACTGGTTTCTCTGGGCCTCAGTTTCTGTCCCTGACAATAGTCTGAGATTCAAGAGAGCTGGGTTTGGAGACCGATTGCCCTGTCTTACTGGCAACTGAGCTTGGGCCTTAGAATTCTAAATCTAGAGAATATCCATATGAGTATCAGTGTCTTCTCTGCCCTAAATGTCTTTCTGTCTCAGCCTAAAATTCATTCAGTTAAAGAATTTAAACCTCAAACTGCTGGGGCACCTGGGCGGCTCAGTCGGTTAAGCGTCTGCCTTTGGCTCAGGTCATAATCCTGGGTCCTGGGATCAGGCCCCGTGTCAAGCCCTATGTTGGGTTCTGTGCTCAGTGGGGAGCCTGCTTCTCCCTCTCCCTCTGCCCTTCTCCACTCATGCTCGCTCACTCTCTCAAAAAAAAAAAAAAACCAACAAAACTTCAAACTCCTGACATGCCCCTCCTTAAAGAAGGAAGTGGGAAAAGAACTTCCAAGGCTGTATTAGTCCCTCAGGATGCAGGGGCATAAATAGCCATCATCTCCATCATAGGTCAGCAACAGCTACTGATTTTTTCTCTGAATTTTCTCTCCTCCTCCTTTCCCACTATCTACTTATTCTAACATGATGAAACTCATTCTGGTTAAGCCTACCCTCATGGACGTTATAGTAAAATACGAAGAATGGAATAAAAGAATTCTTCTGTGCCAGGACCTACGTGGGAAAGTTGAGTGACCTCTGAGTTCCCAGATGAGGCCCAGGCTGGTGATTTCTGTAATATCTGACACAACGCCACCCGCTTGGCTTGGCTGCTAAGTGCCACCTTTAAGGGACACATGAAGTGCTAAGTAGTAAGTGATAATCCAGATCTGTTTGCTGTAGTCCAAAGCAGCTCAAGCCACAGTTTGCAGCATCTTTATTAAACACAAAGGGCAAGCAGAAGGAAGAGGGGATGTGTGGCTACTGCTCATGGAATCACCTTTCTAAAATGTCTCAAATGACTGCTGTTCACTCATTACCATTCTTCCTGTGGAAGTCTAGTCCCACCGGCACTTCAAATCCAATGTTTGGTTACATTGGACCTGAAACCCTATGGCAACTCAGAACTAAACTTAGCTAAGGGGAGCAAGTTCTGCTGGGTAATGATACAGATAGAATCTCACTTTAACACATTTCAGAATCCATAACAATAATCCATATTGTTGTACTATCTAGAACAGGCTATGGTCTTCATGTACTTTGATTTTCACCTGGTTTTTGTTCAAAGGCCATCCTTTTTCTCATTCTTCTCCAAGAGTTGAGACCTTTCTAGTCTGTGGAATGAGTAATGACTCTCCAAGGAAAGCACTCTTAACTGGTTTAACACTTCCCAATCGTTTCCCCTCTTCTTTAAAATATAATCACCCTATGGTCAACTATACATGAGAATACTTCAGTAAACAAGTATATACCATATAGTAAGTATTAAAGTAATACTTTTATTATGTATGGCTGTGTCATCAGACCTAGGGAAACTGCCTGTAGGGTTTTTGTGTTTGTTTAATTCATTATAATCAAATAAACAGCACTGTGACCAGGACCCATTCATCAAATTATGGACACAGTCTTTTTCACTAGAATTTGACATCATAATGACATCTCTTATAATGGGATTCTGACTAGAAAAAGCTGGAAAATTATTGAGTATCTAGTTAACATGGACTAGAAGAGAAGTAACCTTGGTTGCATGCTAATGAAGCCCTGCACAAAGCTCTACATGTATGCAACCGTATTCGATCCTCCCCAAACCACTAAGGGTCATACTGCTAGAAAGCGGGAGTGCTAAGAATGAACTTGGATCAGTATGACCCCTTCTTCTACACTTGGGAAAGGCAGGGAAGGAAACAGATTGTCAGAAGCAGGCAACAGAGAAATGAAGCCACTGACGTAACATAATCAAGCAGACACAGAGCGAACGCTGCACACTTAACACAGTAGGAACACAGAAGGTTACCTGGCTTCCACTCCAGGCCTTGTGGGAGGCTTCCCTGGTGGTGGCCGAGGCAAGAACTGAGCTGAAGTTGCGCTACTGACTTGGTCTGTGTTGACCCATGAAACTGGCCTTGGGATTTTGCTCTTTCTGGACTGGGAAATGATGGGTGACAGAAAGCTGTCCTCGGCTGATCTGCTCAGGTGCGAGTCTACAGTCAGTCTCGAAAAGGGAGCAAAGACTTCCTCCTCAGAGAAGGGAGCAGGAACAGTGGCTAGTCTCTCCTCCAGCAATTTATCAGAGGCACTTGAGAGGTCCCCAAGGAAAGACCTGAGTTGCCTTTTTTCCACCAGAAGCCTGATGAGGTCTGGCTGATAAGCTTTCTTTTGGAGGAGCTTTTCTTTTGCAGAGACTGGAGAGGAAGATTCAAAAGTTGAGTCTATCTCTTGTGCTAAAACAGGGATTCGGCTGTGTCTAGTTACAAAGGATGACCTAATCACGTCCTTCCGGAATGGGGGACAATGTTCACCCTCTGAAACACAATGAAATAATTCTCCATTCCTAGGAGCCACTTTCTCTCTCTTACCCTCTTGGTGCAAAAAAGTAGACAGGTCCCCCTGCTGACCTGGCAAGTCTTCACTCCTGATGTCATCATCCTTAGATATCTTACTTTTTTGCATTGCTGCCACCTGACCTATCTGTCCTTCAACATGTGGGTCAATGACTTGTGAAGAAATCTCTGAAGTTCCAACTGCCAGAAGCTTCATTATCTCATGATTTTTGTCTTGATTTGCCACTACACTAAAAGTCTGTGTCTTTGTCACCTCACGAGGTTCAGTAGTAGCTGAGTGATCCCTTTCCGCAGTTACCAAGTCTCCTGGAAGGGAGGCGATCTCAATATAATGCTGCCCTTTGCTTAACTTCTCATCTTCATTATCTGACCCTAGAAGATTGCTTTTCTCTTCGGTTTCCCTAGGGAGACTCTCAAATTCTCTCACAGCCAGTCTGTTATGGTCAGGAAGGTCTTTTGGTCCCAGGTTTTGAGATTTGTTACACTCTCTAATATTGGGTAACAAGCCATGACCAATATGATCTATCTGAAGCCCCAAGTCTATTCTGCTTCCTCCACTAGGAGGTTCGCCCTCTGTTACAACTAGGCCAGAGAAGTTCTCCCTTGGAGAGTAAAGTTCCACGGTGGGTTCCACAGGCTGAAGGTCTTTCTTCTCTGGCTGTTGACCATAGTGAAAGCTTCCTGAAGTAGACTGTGTAGATGCCACAGAGGGTCTAGGAATTGTAATCTGAAGAGACAGGAGAAAAAATATTAGGCAATAATGTGGAATATAATGAAGATGCAACCCTTGAAATTTCACACTTCAAATTCTAATTTAAAAGAGGAACACAGATGTTGACCAGGTCTGCCCAACTCCTACGTAAAATGAGCAACTCCAAATCAAAGTACATGACGCTCAAGCTCTCCTACTCAGGAGCTGTACAAAGCAGTCTCCCTCAAGGCTCATCCCTGCCTTTTCTTTAGCCTGCTCTGTGCTCTGCAAGACTGACTTCTACAGACTGCACAACCCAGGCTCCCTTGCCTTCTGATTTCTGGCTGGGTTTGCTCAATGGGCATCAACAGAGCATCAGAGCTGGAGGAGAGAAAGGTCTGGGTATTATTAATATTTTTTAAAAGATTTATTTATTTATGAGAGAGAGAGAGAGGAGGAGCAGAGGGAGAAGGACAAGCAGACTCTGTGCTGAGTGGGGAGCCCGACATGGGGGCTCAATCCCAGGACCCTGAGATCATGACCTGAGCCAAAATCTAGAGTCAGATGCTCAACCGACTGCACCACCCAGGTACCCCAAGGTCTGGATATTAATTTTCTCTGCTTCCTGCCCAAGGGACGGCAGCTTTGGTGGTGGCTACATTCTACCACTTCTGGCCAGAGCTGCTATGGCATGGCCCTTCTCCCAGCTTTTGCTCCTTCTTCCTCCTCTTACAGGACTCAAGATAGAAATGGCTCCCTCCACTGATGATCCTGTTAGCTCTCTTAACTCTTCCCACACTTTTTTTTTTTTTTTAAAGATTTTATTTGTTTATTTGACAGAGAGAGACACACAGAGAGAGGGAACACCAGCAGGGGGAGTGGGAGAGGGAGAAGCAGGCTTCCTGCCCAGCAGGGAGCCTGATGCGGGGCTTGATCCCAGGACTCCCGGATCATGACCTGAGCCGGAGGCAGACGCTTAACGACTGAGCCACCCAGGCGCCCCTCTTCCCACACATTTGTAAAAAGCTCTTTTCAGTAAATTCTCTCCAAGTCCCCTTGAGTGTGCCAGCTATTTTCTGCCAGATTCCAGATACAGGATTATAGGAAAAAAATTACTGGCAAATTATTGTACATTTAAAAACTCCAGATTTAGGGCTGCCTGGGTGGCTCAGTCAGTTAAGCGTCTGCCTTCGGCTCAGGTCATGATCCCAGGATCCTGGGATCGAGCCCCGCATCGGGCTCCCTGCTCGGCGGGAAGCCTGCTTCTCCCTCTCCCACTCCCCCTGCTTGTGTTGCCTCTCTCGCTGTCTCTTTCTCTGTCAAATAAGTAAATAAAATCTTAAAAAAATAAAAAAATAAAATAAAAACTCCAGATTTACATCCATCTTGTTTCCCCCATAACTCTTATCAATCAAACAATGTTAGGAATATTTTATCTTCCTATAAACAAAGACATACAAAGATGTTCCCTAATGTTTCATTATCTTCTTTAATTTTTTAAGGTCAAGCCTATGAGAAATTAAATTCTACCATCCCTCCACTGAGGTCATTTCAATTCTATGTGAATGAGATTCAATGTCTAATAAGAAGGTCCTATATTAAGACTCCTAAAGTTTCTACATTTCCACATTTGTTAAAAGTAACATGTAAGAAAACAAAAGTGACATGTAAGGAGGTAGCAAATGTCAACCACATAAACTGGTATGGAAAAAAAGCCTTTCTGAGAAATGAAATAAGTCAAATTACTTAATGAAGCCAATTTAGTTCTAGGAAACTATGGAAATTGGTCTGAATTCAAAGCAAAATGAACTTGGAACTGTCGTGGGAGATTATGCTTAGACCCCACCTTAGTCCAAAGACATCAAGAAATCGATGTTCCAGAGTCAGAGAAATGGTCTGGATCTGTTTCTCTGTGTGTCAGGAATACAATTAGGTTTAAGAACATGTAAAGCTTGTCCTGAGCCCAGCCCAGGAGAAAACACCTAACTAATGTCCTGAAATAGCTCCTGAACAGAACCAGTATCCTGAGGATCTGTCAGGTTAATTGAATGAAGACAGGCTGTTTGGGTTCAGATGTGAATTCTTACAATAAGCCCAGACCTATAATGACCTTCGGGAAAAGGGAGTAAGTTCTAGTGGTGCTGCTGCCCTTCAGGAAGTCACCTCACACTTGAATCTCTTTCATTATTCTAAAACATATTCAGGCAGATGGCAATTTTCTAGTGTATATCAAAAATCATATAGAAACCTAAAATGTATAGTTACTTACTATTCAGAATGTAATTTTTAAGACCCAAGAGTGATGGTGATAAGAAAATCAGGTAAGAAGTTATAAAAATGCCAAATAACAAGGGAGATGATTCTACCTACACTGAAAATAAACCAATAGTCACTTCATTATTATATGTAACTCCAAAAACATCAGCCAAATTAAATTCAGCAGTGTTTACAAAAATAACAGTCCACTGCTCTTTTGAGACTAGAGCTAAGGAATCCATGCACTTCTGAGCTTAACTCATCTTAGATTCAGGATATAAATGGATGTGTGTGTGTGTGTGTGTTATGAAAAAAGGGGTGACAATCTTGTACACATAAAAGATATAGGAACCACCAGACGGGAGAATCTATTTTCTTGAAAAAGATTCTGAGCACTTAACGATAAACTGCATAAAATACTCTCATATTAATATTTCTATAGCACTTAAAATTTCTAAAATATTCCTAAAACCATTTTTACGAATTCCATTTCATATCTATTTTAATTGGGTGCTATTATTTACACAAATGTCACAAATGAGAAAAAAACCTGGTCCAAAAAAGTCAGGGATAGGACTTAAGGATTTTGAAAATCATGCATGGCATAACACAGCCTACTGGCATGCACTGTACTCAAATGAAGTTTGGAAAAGAGTCTGCAAAAATATTATCTGATGAGACAAAAGGAGAAAAACCAAAGATCAATAGCCAGATGTAGAAAAAGGAAGACTAATATAGCTGAAAATAACTTCCTTAACCTTACACTGTAAGACACAAAAGCAATTTCCATATTTGGGACACTTCACAAACAGACTAAATCAATGATCCGCCAGTAAGCCATATGCATCTTTTATATCTTTAATTTCTATAATTTACAAACATCTCATTAAGGCATGAATTCACTCATGTCCTTTCTTCTGCTAACTGTGTAAGGTAACACCTTTTTACAGAACTAGAAAATGACCTCAGTATTTTCCATTTCTTTAATGTTAGTTTTACTAATGCCTACTACTCAGTTTGACTAACATCAGTCTCATTACTGTTTAGTTCAGATAAAGCAGCCTCATTATTTATAGTTATCCCATGTTTACAACTGGCCAGATAGCAAGAGACAATAAACTGCAAACTATTATTTACATTTAACTTATAAATAATTACCCTTTAACTTTCACCTAATTCAAGGATTGTATTAAGATAATAAAAACTTTGGGAAATCCAACATTCCTACCAAATAGCCTCTCTTCCAAATAAAAGGTATGTGATATATGAAATATCTAGATCTCATTTTGTTTTTTTGACAAATACTTTATGAGATATAGGTCGTAGAATAATTTATTGGTTTCTACTATTGCCAAGAGTAACGGAGTTATATGAACACATTCCTGGTCTATTAAAAAACTTAAATTTTAAACATTCACATTTCTTTGGGCCATTCAAATTCCCCAAAGACTTCTTTTGTTTAAAGCATTTTTATGTGATACTTTATACAAGTGTGGAAAATTATGAATAAAACCAAAACACTATTACTGAACCATGTTTTTAATATGTCAAATTTTATTTCTAGAAAGAGTGCACAGTAATGATAACATGTGAGTAATAACCCTACATGCTAACACAATGTCCCACTCTCTCACTCTTTACCCCTACTGCTTCTTCTGACCACATGTGTGTTGGTTACTATTGTTGAAGACGGTGCTGTAGTGTGACTTGGCTTATGGATGGGGGGCTGGCGGGAGGAGGAGTGGGGCAGGCAGCAGTCTGCTACACGGATGGGGAAAACTGAAAACCTGAAGCCTCAAGACCTAAGTAAACAAAAAGTAGAAGTTGCTTTTTCCCTTCCCTGTTATCCCACTCCTCAGAGACAGTCACTCCTCATTAATAGTTACAGTGTATTTAGTGGGATTGGAAACTCTTAAGAATTTTGTGGGGGTGCTAAAAATCATAGGCAAGCCACAACTACACCCAAAGATTAGAAGTCACAGAAAAGACAGACTGAAACAAAAATATCTTTGGCTGGTCTGTGATTACACACCACATACATGACTACAGGATTTCACGGTCCGTTTTCAAGCCTCTTCATGCAATATTGGAAGACAATTCAGGTTTGAATCTAGTTCAACTATTC
This sequence comes from Mirounga angustirostris, assembly GCF_029215605.1. Classification (NCBI taxonomy): domain Eukaryota; kingdom Metazoa; phylum Chordata; class Mammalia; order Carnivora; family Phocidae; genus Mirounga; species Mirounga angustirostris. The sequence goes on along the minus strand of NW_026991717.1, from coordinate 60,767,530 downwards.
CCAACTTCCATAACCTACAGATTTCTATCATAGCATCTCTAACACTTAAACTGAGTTTCCTCCCTCTACTAGCCTGAAGTCCCCTGAAAGCAGTGAGGAGACTCCCTGGGCTTTGAATTCTTTGATGCCTAGTCCAGTACTTGACACATAGGAAATGCTTGATAACTGTTGAACACGTGACTGACTTGGTCACTGGATGCTTGGGTCCTTTCCAAGAAGCCTCTCCCAAGGGGCAGTCCAGTCCGTTATTTGAACACTTCACAAATGGGCTTTCTTTACTTCCCAAATCAGACCATCCAACTTCTGATCTTTTCTGTTCACAGACTGAATTACACTATCATAGATAATTTCAGAGAAGTCACCGCATACAAACAAAACTTTTCTATCATTACAAGGACCAAATTTTCCAGATCAAAAATAGGTATCCGTGGTCAGATGGAGGACATGTGGCCACTCCCCAGTCAGGGTACATGCAGTCAATGCAGATTTCTCCTGCAAAATCCCTTTCAAGTTAATAGGTGGCAATTATTCCAGAAAGTCTTTACCTTTTCACATGATTAAAGTATACTATTAATACCTTCCATGGATCATTCCTTTTTTCAGTGGAGGCTCTTAGTAGCTCCATGAGCTTCCACATAGTCCCTCTAGTTTATACAAGGGCTCCAAACGGTCAGTGGAACACATTTCACTGGGAAAGCCATATGAAACTACTATTTCAAATAAGTTGTACCACTAAAATGTCTCTCAAGTTCTCACTGCAATTGTCATGGTTCAGTCCCTCATCGTATTTGCTTGGATGCCAAAGCCTCCTCACTGGCTGCTGCCACAGCCCATTTTCCCCCACTCAGCTCCCAAACAGCATGTTACTCCTCTCCCTCTATCTTGGCAGTTTCTTGTCCCACAGCCCACACACCTCAGCAGAGCTGGCCAATGCCCTTCATCACCTTACCTTCTGTAGCTCATCTTCAGCCTTTTTCCTTTGTCTTAAGGAAAGGGCACTTAGATTCTAGATCATTTAAACACTCTGAACTCCGGTGCTTTAAGCCTCTATGTCTCTGCACGTACTGTGTTCTCTGCCTAATGCCCCTGCATTTCTTCCGGCAAGCTAATTCATCCTTCAGAGTCCTCTTACTTTTGAAGTGCACCTTAATCTCCCCAGAAAAAGATTTTTAATTTTTATTTCCTCCCCAATTATGAAAGTAGTGTATTTTTAAAATTTCAGCTTTCATGGTAAAAAAAAAAATCAGAAAATAAAGAAAAGTTTCAACAATAAAACCCCCAATATCACACTCCTCAGTCCTAGGCAGATCCATCTGTGTCCTCACTTGTGTACACAGCTCCACCAGAATCGCTTCATGTTGTTTAAGGTAACTGTTAGACGTGGGCCTTCAGTGCCAACCTGGCAGGGTGGTACCAACTGATTATCCCTGGGGTATAGCATAAAGCCTGGAACTTAAGAGACACTGAATAGAACTGAAGGAATGAATTAAGGCAATGCAATCACTGCTGATCTGATTTTTGTAGGCCTGGCATTGGTACTCCTGTAAATAGTCAGAGGAATCCTCTTATTAGATGCTGACTACCAGACAGATCACACAAAAAAATTATGTGACTCCCTTTCTTTCTCTCCTGCTCCCACTGTGTGCATTATTATACACTCCCTTTCTTTTTCTCAATGGCTATGAAACAAGTCAATGAGAAAATTCCTTCAGTATGTTGATAATCCCCTGGTGTGGGGAACAGAACAGAGTCTACTCTACCAGCCACCTGCCTCTTTATAGATCATCTCACTGTCCTACAGCTTGGTCTCATCAGTGCTAAAAAGGACAATATTCCCTCTGCTTGCTCCATAGACTTGTTGTTAGGATCAAATATCAAAGTATTCTATGAAATATAAATGTAAGATAATATGGTAGCCAGTCTCTAAATGGCCCCCAATGACCTCTGCCTCCTGGTATTCATACCCTTGTATAGTCCGTCCCACATCGTAGCAGACGTGGTCTGCATGACCAACAGAAGGCAACAGAAGTGATGGTATGTCCCTTTTGAGATTAGGTTATAAAACAAACTATGGCTTCCATCATGGTGGAGGCTTCTTCACGCTACCACCACACCCCTCCCCCATCTCTGTCTCTTTCTCTCCTCACACTGTGGGAAAGCCAGCTGCCACGTCAAGAATGGAGAGGCCCACGTGGTGAGGAACCGAAGCCTCTGGCCAATAGCTACTGAGGAACTGAGGCCTGCCAACAGCCACTGAGTGTGCCTGGAAGTGGACCTTCCCATCCCAGTTGAACCTTACAATGATTTCAGCCCTAGCTGACAGCTTGACAGCAACCTCATGAGAGACCCTGAGCCAGAACCATTAGAGTGAGCCACTCCTGCGCTCTTAACCCTCAGAAACAGGGTGAAATAACTGTGTTGTTTAAAGCTGCTAAATTTGGGGTAATTTGTTACCCAGCAACAGGTAACATATTGGTGGTATTATTATTCCCCAGTCACATTTATACTGCTTCCAAAGGTAATATTAAAATGAAGCACTTCCACTTCTACATTACTTTTCAAATCCAACCTTCTCCCTACCAACAGTGATTACCCAATGTCACATAAAACTGGTCACATTCTTCCCTACAGTTCCTGTCATTCTGGACTAGTAGTTAGACCTCTTTTGGAAGCAGTTCATTTTCTTTTCTTTTTCATCTCTACCCTTGTTCGTTTATGCTAGCTTAATTTTGTCTCTTCATTTTCTAATCAAAACATAATCTAATATTTCTCCTGTAAGCCAAAAGTTGGTCTTATTTACTCCCTGTAAATCCATGTTGTTTAGCTTCTTTTTAGAAATGACCGACAGTGGGTAAATTTCAATACTGTTTACCCAAGGAAAAAAATTTAATTTCCAACACAGCCCCAAACCAATTTCTTTCAAATCTAGCAAATTTATCCATCTTTCAAAATATATTATCTAAAAAGTTTACACATGCTATTTGAAAATCAGCAGTTTCATGTGTAGGGATAAGGGAAGTCTGGACGAAGGCTCATAAATCTGCACTAAGAAATAAAGAGAACTAGGGGGTGCTAAAGTTCTCACTGGTTAGTTTATTATGCCAACTATGCCTGTAATATAGATAAACTTTTGCTTTGCCCATTTTTATAGTTCTTACATATTTTAAGACATCAGTATACTTTCCCTTCATAAAAGAGAAACAATCCTGAGTGAAAAAGATACAAACTAACAAAGTGTTTCCCATCAGAATATGTCTTAATTTAAAATATTCAGATAGCCCAGTAATATGGTTTAGCATATCATCCAAGCTAGAACATTATATTCAGAGTTGCAAGAGATATGGAGAAGCTAATTGGCAGTACTCCCTATTTAATGTGTCTGTAGTAAATTAGGGAATTAATAACGTCTGCTTTGCAAAAGTAAACTCTGAATTTAAGCCTCAAGAAGAGAATCAAGATAAATATATTTTTAATTCCCGCCCAAGTGAAGGCAATGGTAGGTTTATTACCTTAGACCTAAGTATACAAGTGATGTAGCTGTTATTTCTTTAGAGACCTTCTTCAGTTAAGAAAAATGCTTTTATTTAAAGATATCTGAAAATAAGATCAAACTCATAATATCAAATATATGAATACAAGTCTTTCAATAACTTGACAGAGAAAATGCTGCAGACAGTGTAAGAGAACCATGAGAAAAGTCTTTGTGGACAAAATACTGCTGATGGGAGAAGGCAAAAAATACTAGGAGAAGTGGAGCCAGGGCCGTAGAAGCGTCTTTGAAGGGAAGCATGCCAGGATGCGGTGAGCAAAATGCTTGAGTGGCAGTGAGTGCGCAGCAGGACAGAATTGCAGAAGAGAAGAAACTGAATGTGGGAGGAGGGAAAGAGGGAATGAAATAGGGAAGAGGAAAGGCGGGAGGAAAAAGGGATAAGGGGAAGGGAGGGAGGTGGCTTGATTTGTCCATAGGTTACCGTGTACAATTTGAAAAAGGATGCTCCTCAATGAGGAAACAGACCCACACGAAGACGCAGTTTGGTTAGCAACCTTTGGGCTAGAGGTCCAGCTGATAAGCTTTCTTTTGGAGGAGCTTTTCTTTTGCAGAGACTGGAGAGGAAGATTCAAAAGATTTCAGCCCCTACTTGTTCCCTTGGCTAGGCCACTTTATTCAGTGAACAACCTGTATAACTGTACAAAGCAGTCCTGCAAATGAAGGAAAGACTAACTCTGATGAAGAATGAGGCAGGCATTTATTTTACCATGTTGAAGTGCAGATGAATTCCTACAGAGCTATACACAAAACCAAATTTTGTCATCTTTTCTCACCGTTTCACACCTGCATTTGGAATTGTTTTCTAATAAAAAACATTTCAGCTTGGGGAACAATGTTGTTTCTGGTGAGCTGGAAGAGATGGCTGCTAGATCATTAGGGAATTTAAGGAAATCTGGTACTTGCACCCATGTAAGGACAGATGTACCTTTTTGGCTGGTGCCCAAAATCTGTGTACACAGTTCCTTACTGCCTCCATGTTTGGCTTTTCTGGGGATCCTGCTGCTCACAGTCGTAGGGGGATCACTGATCACTGACAGTAACAGGCTAACAGGCGTCTCTAGCTTAATGCCCAAACTGAGAGTAAAGAGGACGGTTTCTTCAAGATGTTCCTTTACAGAAGACCTTTATCACAATTGCTTTCAGCTACTTGTTAAAATGCAGACTCCTGGGCTCACTCTATCCCAGACCTCTTGAAGTAGAAGTTCTGGAAGAGAGGCCGGAACTCTGTATTTTAAACAACAGACATCAAAGTTGGAAAACTATGTTTAAGAGTAATGTAAAATATGGGGCACCTGGGTGGCTCAGTCGGTTAAGCGACTGCCTTCAGCTCAGGTCATGATCCTGGAGTCCCGGGATCGAGTCCCGCATCGGGCTCCCTGCTCAGCAGGGAGTCTGCTTCTCCCTCTGACCCTCCTCCCTCTCATGCTCTCTATCTCTCATTCTGTCTCAAATAAATAAATAAAATCTTAAAAAAAAAAAAAAAGAGTAATGTAAAATATGACAAATTTCTGTGTGGAGATTACAAAAAAAGGCAAAGAGAATCAAGCCTAGCCAAGTGTACCCTATAAAGTATAAACCACATATGCCTTCCTCACCAGATTTATAACGTAGAGATTCAAAATCTCTAGAATTACAAATCCTTAAAGTCATAGCTAAATGCCTAGATAGATAGCTCGTGTGGTCTAATTACAGATGTTATTCTGAAATTAGGTTATAATGACACTTCATGTGTTGAGTTGTTGTCCTGACAGGAAAGCTCGCCTGTTTTGAGAAATTTCACACTGGATGACTGACTCTAGAACTTAGTCCAGACATCACTCCCTATCCCCATCTGCCAAACTTAGGCATCTGCTGAACAATCTTAGTTGATCAACTGTTCATTCTTTTTTAACAGCACATTGAGCAGGTAACAGAAAAATAACTGGAACAAATCTCTTACCGCTGTGAGGGGTCCTTCTGCTTGCGCCTCCATCGGACTTGTGGGTGTCACTGCAATAAACGGGCCAGCAGCCTGGAGTTCTAGCCTATCCGTATACTGTTCCGAAGCAGCAGTGGCAGGGCACTCCCCAGAAAGTGCTAGGACCACACCTGAGGGTTCTTTCTTTAAATGATCGCTTTCTGCCCAAGGACCCAGTAGGAGCTTCTCATCTTGAGGCGATTCCTCTAGGACTTGAAGTACTTCAGGTTCCTCATCAGAAGGGCTTCCAGTTGTTTTATGGCCTAAAGCCTCATTTGTCCTAAAATCCCGAAGGTCCTGCTCCTTGTCCACAATCACCCATTCTTTGGAATCAACCTCCTGCTTGCAGGAGCTCAAGTTAACTGCTATAAATCCATTGCTGGCACCGCCATCTGCCTGTTCAGGGGTGTTGGCAGAGGCAGGCTTTGAAGCATCTGGAAGATATTCTTCATCATAGTGCCAGATGTGGTCAGTACGGGACACGGCAGGAACACAAGGCTTATGAAGCAGAGCAGGGAGAAGAGATTCCTTTCCTGCACTGGACTCTTTCTGCATTTTCTCCAGGCTTAAAAAAAAGACAGAAGTTACTCATTTGCCCTAGGAAAATATTTATTACATAAATTATAAGCTCTATACAGACCTAATATTCACACACAGATGAGAGAATATATAAATAAAGCATAAGGAAAGTTTCACAGGCTGATAATGTTCTTCTCCACCTGTTATAACCTGGTTTTGGAAGATGGGACCCCTGGGAGGAAGATGGCTCTCCTGCTGTCGGGCAGGGGACAAGCCTCATCAGGTTGCCTGATGGGATCTCTTTCACCTTTTCTTTGCCAATTCAATCACACTGCTCTCTGCTCTCTCTGAGGGACTGAGGCAGAATTGAGCCAAGGGGATTTTGCTTCACCAGAAGCCCTATAAAAGGAAATGAAGAAGCTAGTATAGGAAAGGAAATGGAGAAGCTAGGCAAATACTTCATGTGTTTTGTCTTCAGAGATGTATGTAAATGCAGACTCATTCAAGTAAACTCCAAAGGCAGAAATTTTAAGAAAAGCTACTACACCTGCTCCAGCGCGCCCAGCGCCCTATGTACACAGTGGGGCACACAGCAGTGGGGCGGTGGGCACGGTGGCGTGCAGGAAGCTTCAAGACGTATTGTCAGTTGGAGTGGATTAAAAGGCAGTTGACACGGTATACGAATCTGCCTGCTAGCCGAGGGGCAGGCAGTGGTGTGACCATTTGGCTGCACTTACTTCTACGAACTGACCTCATCGTCAGGGAAGCACTTGAAGCGATAGGTTTTTTTCTTTCCAAGTGTGTAATTAGGTGCTTCAATTCCTTCAACGGTTTCCTACTCATTCTAGGTTCTGGCCTGAGTTCATTTTCTTAGATAACTTCTGTTTTCTCAACTCTGTCTTTTTTCTTAGCTCTTCCCACAGCAGGGACTCTCTTTTTAGTTCCATTCTTTTATTAAACTAATTCTTTACCAAACTAAGCTTTTTTCCTTATTGCATTTAAATAACTATATAAATCCTAAATTCCTAATCTTAGCCACAGCTCGAAATGTTTAAGCACTGCCTCAACTCGATTCCATTCTTTTGATCATATTAATGTATAGATTCAAGTTTCTATCATGTAGCTGTGAGGCTGAATGATTACATGGAAGGAAGAATACACATATATGAAGGACTGTCAAAAATGGAAGCTAGATTAGATTAGGCTGAATTATCTTGGACACAGTAACTACCATGTCAGTCAAATACATGGTCCTTCTAACCCTAACATTTCATTGCCAATAGCAGCCACCAGGATGTACATTGAAGGGTGGGTGACTATCACTAGTCACTCAGCTCTTCATATTACTGCAGCCTTCTATAATTCATAACTATGTCCCAAATTCTTTCTAAAGTTTCATTTCTGTCTTCTGTTATCAAAATTTGGGAATAATGGGACTTATAAACATGAATTATAGTTATTACCTATGTATAGCTCTCTGAAGTTCCACCTTTCCTTCTTTCTAGGAAGAAATGATAAACTTATTTGTGTCTATTTTCCCTACAGTACTAACTCATAAAAGGCCTTCATTAAAGTGAATCGAATTGCCTGTCCCTTGTGTATAAATTACTTGTTTACCTCCTTCACATACTCCCCTCCTTCCTCTCTCATACCTTCTTCATCATGCACTCTTCAACTCTACACTGCATCTTCTCATTCCAATAAAAGAGATCCCTTACAAAGTGAATTCAAAATGTTCATTTAACTTATACCTGGTGTCATAAAGTTACCAGCTCCCACTGCTCAGCTCCCAAAGCCAAAGGTTTTGTTACAGAACTTGTAACAATTTTATAAGACAATTCACATTAAGAATCACAATGATAATTAAAAATATGGATGGAGATGAGAATTTAATCAAATCAGTAATACAAAAATGCAAAAATTTCTTATTTGAAAGACTATGTAATAGAAATTCATAATGATGATGATGATGATGGTAATTACAGTATCTTAGTAGCTTTAAAGAAAAAGGAAAAGTATTTTATACCAGGTCTCAAGAAACTTGTCAGTATCTGGCTTTGGCTCCAGTGTAAGACGTTTTTCCAGCTCAAAGCTGTGGATGGAACGTAACTTCCGCACCAATGGAACATCTCTGTCTGGCTGAGTAATCTCTGAGCGGACACGAACTGGTGAACCAAGGCTTGGAGCATTCAGAATACCGTTTACTTGACCATGGCTGTTCTCTTCTTCGGTAGCAGCCTAGACAAAATATAAAAGAAAACCATGAAAAACATTCAGGTGACTCTATGTGTAGCAATCATTGAAGTCTTTCAAAATAATATAAGCAAAGGCTTGGGAGGTGTTTTCAGAAATCATGATATTTTGGATAGTTGACATCATTACATACTTGTCTACTAACCCTTCATAAAATGAGTTTTCTTAATTTATTCTTAGTTCAGTATTATTTTAGTTTTTTATATTTGTGGTACAGAGATAAACAGTCTAAAAATGTTTACCCACCTTGACTTTTTGTATTATGTCTAATGAGATGCTTGCAGGACTCCATTCCTCTAAACTAAAAATAAAACCTGGAAAGGTTTTCTTGGAGACACAAGTGGTCTCACAAGAGGTAGGATGGGTCACCAAGCCTGAATATCCCCTCTTATTCCCTCTCTAAAAGTGAAAAACCAAACAAAAACAAGAAAACCTGGAACTAGAAAAATTAGGAGCTGGGTAGAGAAGGAGGAGGTTGAACATGATGCAGCTCTGAGCAGTGGGGTTGCCTAAGGACAGATCCCTCAGCAATACACTTACCAGAGAAATTAAACCTGATCCCAGTAGTGGGGTGAGAGAGGGAAGTCTGGTATGTCTCTTCTGATTAGAGACCCACAGAAGATGCCGAACTGGTCTCAAATTGGGGGTCTACTCTGGCTACCAGCAGAAGCAGAAGGCAATCTCTGAAGGAAGGCTTCCCAATCCCCAATTTAGGTCTACAGGACTGCTACCAATTATTAACTAATAAGTAAAACACTAAAGATAGTCAAACACAAGAAGGCATGCCCATGACTAAGAGCAGAAATAACTTTTATTTATTTATTTATTTTTTAAGATTTTACTTATTTATCTGACAGAGAGACACAGCCAGAGAGGGAACACAAGCAGAAGGAGAGGGAGAAGCAGGCTTCCTGCGGAGCAAGGGAGCCTGATGCGGGGCTCGATTCCGACCTGAGCCAAAGGCAGACACTTAACGACTGAGCCACCCAGGCGCCCCAGAAATAATAACTTTGAGAAAAACATTTAAAACTCCCTAAGACATGAGGGGCACCCGGGTGAGACAGTCAGTTAAGGGTCTGACTCTTGGTTTCGGCTTAGGTCGTGATCTCAGGGTCATGAGATTGAGACCTGCATGGGCTCTGTGCTCAGTGTGGAGTCTGCTTAGGTTTCTCTCTGCCTCTGCCTCTTTCTTCCCTCCTCTCTCACTCTCTCTTTCTCGCTCTCTTGCAAATAAATAAATCTTTAAAAATAAGAATCTCCCAAAGACATCAGATATTAAACTTAAGATACAGAATACAGAACAGTTATGCATAATATGTTTAAATAAATAAAGGTCATTATCACAAAGATCAACAAGGGATTATATGGAATTAACTGATGAATTTAATATGAAATATTCAATTAACAAGTTAAACATCAAATTACCCAGAAAAAGCCAAAGTTATTAATCAGTGAACTAGAACACATAGCAAAAGAAATTACTTACAATGAAGCACAGTAAGGAGAAGAAAAATATGAAAAAAAAATTTATAACAGAATGAAAAAGCGTACATTTACTTAGATTCCCAGGATGAGAGAACAAAAAGAATGAATTAGTGGCAATATTTTGGTAGGGAATAGCTGTACATCTCCCAGAAATGATACGAAACTATGAATCAAAAATTCAGGAAACAAGATATTCTAAGCTGGATAAATAAAAAGAAATGTAAGCTGACGCACAGGGTAGTTACAACGCAGAACACCAAAGACAAAGAGAAAAATTAAAAAGTAGCTGGGGAGCAAAGACAGAGGGCAATGAATCATCTAGAAAGAAAAAAAAATTAAGAGTACCAGACTTTTGAACACCAATAATTGAACCCAGAGGAAAAGTAACTGTCAGTCAAAAACTCTGAATCTAGTATGAATTCTCTTTATTTTTTTAAAATCTTTTATTTTTTTTTAAAGATTATTTATTTATTTATTTGACAAAGAGAGACAACAGCGAGAGAGGGAATACAAGCAGGGGGAGTGGGAGAGGGAGAAGCAAGCTTCCCGCTGAGCAGGGAGCCCGATGTGGGGCTGGATCCCCAGACCCTGGGATCATGACCTGAATCAAAGGCAGATGCTTAATGAATGAGCCACCCAGGCGCCTTTAGTATAAACTCTCTTTAAAGAATGATGCTGGGCAACCTTCTCAGGTCCCCTCCCTCCTCGGAAGCTTTGTACTATCACCTTGCTATCATTCAATAAACCTTGCTTTGCTGCCCCCCCCAAAAAAGAATGATGTTAAAATATACATTTACAATTAAGTAGAAATTTAAAGAGTCCTCCCAAAAGACCTCAACTAAAGGAACTTCTAATAGAAATACTTCAGGAAGAAGACAAGCCCAGGACTTCCAAAAATGCAAGGATATGGTAAACATCTTTGAAAAATCCAGACAAACATCACTGATATAAAAAAAAAAACCAAACAGTATCGGGGCACCTGGGTGGCTTAGTTGGTTAAGTGTCTGACCCTTGGTTTTGGCTCAGGTCTTGATCTCAGGGTCGTGAGATCAAGCCCTGCATAAGGCTCTGCACAGAGCTTGGAGCCTGCTTAAGATTTTCTCTCTCCCTCCCACTCTGCCCCTCTCCCACCCCCTCTCCTTCTCAAAAAAACCCCCCAAAAACCCAACAACACTAATAATCTAATTTGAGTAATGTTTTTGAAAAGGAAGGAATTGGGGCACCTGGGTGGCTCAGTCAGTTAAGCAACTGCCTTCAGCTCAGGTCATGATCTCAGGGTCCTGGGATCGAGTCCCACATCGGGCTCCCTGCTCAGTGGGGAGTCTGCTTCTCCCTATGCTTCTCCTTCTGCCTCTCTCTCTCTCTCTCAAATAAATAAATAAATAATCTTTAAAAAAAGAAAAAGAAAAGGAAGAAATTAACATATAGAAGAGAACGAAATACAGATTAAATAGTGATGATGGGTAAAAGAAACTAAAGTCAGCTCCATGTCAAGGGCCATTTCACAATCTCATACACACAGATACCCATGTGGGCTGGCAACTGAGAATGTCACTCGAGATTTTTTACTGTAAGAACAGTTTTTGCTTCTGGTGCAATAAAGACAGCCACAGTTGACATTATAAAAATCCGATACTGACACTTTTTGCCTACTTTTCACTACTTATTCCTAATTATTATTAGTCTAGATAAGGCTTTTTCTTTTTTCTTAATAGTTTATTTTTCTTTAAAAATTTTTTTTATTTTAATTCAATTTAGTTAACATATAGTATATTATTAGTTTCAGGTGTAGAATTTAGTGATTCATTAGTTGCATACAACACCCAGTGCTCATCACAAGTGCCCTCCTTAATGCCCATCACCCAATTACCCCAGCCCCCCCACCTCCCCTCCAGCGACTCTCAGTTTGTTTCCTATAGTTAAGAGGCTCCTATGGTTTGCCCCCTCTCTGTTTTTATCTTATTTTTCCTTCCCTTCCTCTATTCCATCTCGTCTTTCTTAAATTCTATAAGAGTGAAATCATCTGGTATTTGTCTTTCTCTGACTGATTCATTTTACTTAGTACAATACCCTCTAGTTCTATCCACGTCATTGCAAATGGCAAGATTTCATTCTTTTTCATGGCTGAATAATATTCCATCACACACCCCCACACACACACACACACATCTTCTTCATCCATTCATCTGCTGATGGACATCTGGGCTCTTTCCATATTTTGGCTATTGTGAACATTGCTGCTATAAACATCAGGGTGCATGTGCCCCTTTGGATCACTATGTTTGTATCCTTTGGGTAAATACCCAGTAGTGCAATTGCTCGGTCATAAGGCAGTTCTATTTTTAACTTTTTGAGGAACCTCCATACTGTTTTCCAGAGCGGCTGCGCCAGCTTGCATTCCCACCAACAGTGTAACAGGGTTCCAGAGAGGGCTTTTTCAATAACCAGACCACAGTGTAGCACGTCACATCTATGCAGAGAATGTTTTTACAAAGTGACTCCCATGACTGAATGTATATACTGTTAATTTTTCTAATTATTAAGTTTAACAATATAGTATATATACTGTCTGAAGACAGGCCAAGCTCCTCAGAATTGATCATGGAAAATTCTTTTTAAGATACATTTCATAAAGCATGACTAGCCAACTTTCTATCATGTTAAAAGGTATGAGCCCAAAGTCTCATTTTACACCTATAAATTTAACTTCCATCCCAACTAAACCTTTATAAAATCATAGGAAACACCAAAAGCTAACTGGTTCATAATTCACTGCCCCTCCATTCCCATTTATCTTCATCTTATCTTCTATGAAAATGGAAATGACAAGGACAGTAAAATCAAAAAGAAACTTGGAGATAATCTGCCCAAGATTACTAAAAATTAACCATTTAATTCAGAAATCTGTATCTCTCCCCTTACAAGTGGTACTGCTTACAATCCTAAAGAAGAAAAAATCATGTCAATTATTCAACATCCACTTTGTCAGCTTGTGATCAGTTCGATGCTTTCTACTTCTAGCTCTCACTTCCCCACCTCCACTTCAGACAATTTTCAGAATGGGTACTCCTAGTTCCATAGGCCCACAGAGTCTTGTCATATTATTTAGAAAGACTATTAACTTCTGACCTATAGATGTCTCTTCTTTTAGTCTCAGTGTTATTTTTTTTTAAATGCTTTCATCTTTTCCAAAATACAAAATGAAAATTAATGTTCAGTGTCTATATCTGAGTGGTATGGGCAAAATTAGCCAAGATGTTGTAACTACAAATATATAAATCACCAGCAATACAATGTTCTAACTATTTCTCATTCAAAATTAAGAATCATGATACTTTGCTACAGCAACAGAAGAAAAATATTAAGCACTTAGGAAAGATAACCCCTCCTATGCAAGAAATACGCACCTTACAAATCCCAAGCCTTATCTTGTTCCTGTTGGCGTCCATCTCTTCCCAGACATCCTTCTCCTGGGGACGTGGGTGTCCCAAAGATCCTGGCAATTTATCTGGTGACACACCAACAGGGATGCCATTCTCCCCATCACTAAGCTGCTCATCTGGAAACACCTCATCTGTATTTTCTCGAAGCAAGTCTCCTGGGATGGGCGTGGCATTGGCAATTCTAAAAATGTGGGGTGAAAAAAATGTAGAACTTAAAAACACCAGGATCAAAAATTACTATGAGACTATCCTACATTTTGTTTCTGGACTTAAATGATCAAGTCTATATATAATTAAAAGACTAAAACAAAGGCGCCTGGGTGGCTCAGTTGGGAGCTCAGCGGGAGGCCTGCTTCTCCCTCTCCCACTCCCCCTGCTTGTGTTCCTGCTCTCACGGTCTCTCTCTCTCTCTATGTCAAATAAATAAATAAAATCTTTTTTTTTAAAAAAAGAGTAAAACAAAACCTCAGAAACTTAAACCATGCCAATTCTACAAAATAGAACTATTTTGGGGGGGCAGAGGGGCAGAGTCAGAGGGAGAGAGAGAATCTTAAGCAGGCTCCACACCCATTGTGGAGCCCAATGCAGAGCTCGCTCCCACAACCCTGTGATCATGACCTGAGCTGAAATCAAGAGTCGGATACTTAACCGACTGAGCCACCCAGGTGCCCCAAAACTTCTATTTTTGATTAGGAAAATTTTCAGGCTGATCTAAAAATACAAATTTTAATCCAGTAACTCACTGATTTAAGAATCACTTTAAAAGTTAGAAATATTTGGTCTATTTTCTAATAAGTCTTTGTCAATTTTAATATTTTCTACTCTTTACCCATTTCTTGCTGCAAGAGTAACAAAAACTATAAACAGAAAAATGTCAAGTGTCATAATGACATAAGCAGGTATGAGACCAGTTATATATATATTTTAAAGATTTTATTCATTTGACAGAGAGAGACACAGCAAAGAGGGAACACAAGCAGGGGGAGTGGGAGAGGGAGAAGCAGGCTTCCCACTGAGCAGGGAGCCCGACATAAGGCTCGATTCCAGGACCCTGAGATCATGACCTGAGCTGAAGGCAGATGCTTTATGATTGAGCCTCCCAGGGGCCCCAGTTATATTTTTTTAATAGTGTAAAATGTACATTTGCTTCTTCATTTACAGACTTTTGACAAGTATCTACTATATGCAAGGCTTTAGGGACATAAAGAGGAGAAAGGAAATTCTTGCCCTCTGGGAAAAACTAGAAATACTGTAACTATACAGAACAAATACAGAACTGCATGAACTGACCAGGAACAAAATAAAAAAAATATTAATTGACATTCATTGATATATTTCTTTCAAAGTAATTTCATGTCCTATTTATATAACTCATCTCTCCCTTAGACTTCTGGCTTGTGAGGAGCTTTTTCCAGTTCTCAGCTATCACTCATTAAGTGCTCAGGTCCCCGTCAGCTCTAATGTTCTATAGCTCTACTTTGTACACTAGTTTGTTTTGTTTTTAAATATTGCTGACTGAACACAATATTTACCACACAGTGAAATATTTTCTTAGATGTGATCTGGAATGTCTAAAAGTAGAAAAAAGCAGTTTTCAGTAGACTATCCTGACACACACAATTATTCTGAGTGGTAAAACAGGCATCTTCTCAGTGAGCCACTCCAAGGGTAAGAGCTACACCCTGGCCCAGGTATCATCAATATGTCATATTGTGAGGACAAGTCATTTTGCAGGGACTTGTTCCGCCCGAGTTGATGACCCTCACTATCATCTTTCCCTATTGGGTCAACAGTAGAAGATGAAACTCTTACTGATATGTTATAGGTATAATTTAGAAAAGCACTGATAATAGCCCCCGGGGAAAAAAAAACCCTTATAGCCCTGTAAAGCAGTTCTTGTAGTTCTGACACTGGGAACATACTGAAAAGGGAGTTTGAAAGAAAAGAAAAGAAAAGAAGAAAAGAAAAGAAAAGAAAAGAAAAGAAAAGAAAAGAAAAGAAAAAAGAAAAGAGAAGAAAGAAAGAAAGAAAGAAAGAAAGAAAGAGAAAGAAAGAAAGAAAGAAAGAAAGAAAGAAAGAAAGAAAGAAAGAAAGAAAGAAAGAAAAAGGAAGGACGGAAGGAAGAAAGAAAAATAGAAAAGGTAGTTTATAGCCTAAAATAGTTCATGTGAAAGGATTTATTATAAAAGTAATTAAAGTTCAAAAGTAAATAAAGTTGATAAAGTTCATAAATAATACTCTCATGTATACTTTTGCACTCATTCGACTCCTGAATGTAGGATAATTTTTCTGGGAAGGAATTTCTTTCTTTCCATATCTCAAACTGCAGATTTGGATCAGAGAGCCGGTGAGGAGCACTAAAAGATTTTTCAGATAGAAGTTCAATATACTTTACTGATTGATGCATTACAGTGGACACTAACATAGATGTGCTACACAGTAATCCAAATGTTCACTGAAAGAATTCCCTCTATTCCTGAGGAAAGGGAATGGCAAAAGAATCAATATCTGAATTCAGGAAAGTCAGTCTACTAGCCCCACATTTTTTCCCATTTTAATCAGTATTCTTCCAAATCCTTTTTTCCCTATGCCTAGCTAATACTCTGCTTCTTTCCAACTACGCCAATTCCTTGGCATTTCCTTCTCCACTCCTGAGGAAATAAAAGCACACCCCTACCTATGAACTGCTTCTATTCTTACTCTCTCCTAGTTTCCCCCTTCTCTCTGATACTACACACTTCAAGGGGCTCTCACATCTTCCCCACACGGGCTCGCTTCCACATGACTCAGGTTCCTCTCTGCATTTATTCCCCCATTTTTACTCCTTACATAATTACTATTTTCTTCTTTCTCCTATAACTCTGATCCAAATCTGGGAGTTTGAGATATGGAAAAAAAGAAATTCCTTCCCAGAAAAATTATATTACATTCAGGAGTCGAATGAGTGCCTAAGTATATGTAAGAATATTATTAGCACATGGTCTGTGTTGGGTCTTTGCAGATAAGGTATAAATTACAGAAGCAGATTAAGGGAAAAAAGTAAGGACATAAACAGAAGAATTGGAGAGATGTCAGGAAAAGTAGGAAGAACGGACGGACATCCTTTTCACACTCCCTTGCCCATACTCTAAGGCAAGGGCTGACCAACTAGGGCTGTGGGCCAAATCTGACCTGCTCAGCTGCTCACCTATTTTCGTAAACCAGGTGGTATGGCACGGAGTCCTGCTCCTTCATTTACACACTGTGTGAGGCTGCGGTTGCACTTCCAGGCAGCGGCAGTGGTGGCAGAGAGAGCAGAGCCCGCAGCTACTTATCTGGCCCTTACACACCAGGTTTGCTGAAGAATCAGCGCTTTGATTCAGAGGTCAGCAAATGCACTCACTTCTTAAATGGTAGGCCTGGGGGCCTAATACTTTTCAGGCAGATACAGTGACAGATGCTAAAACTTGTGGGCAAAATTATGATGAAACACAAAGCTTGTATGAATTGTCTCAAAGTTATCTTCCCACAAAATACTTACTACTTAGAAAGGGAAAGATAGTCACTTCACAGTGGAGAAACTAACATCACCCTAGCCAGATTAACAACATCAATACCATCTGTAATAGGACATACTGACATTATGTAGAACTCCTTATTTAATACCATAAATTTCCCTCTGATCTTAGCTTTAAATGTAAAAAAGAGTAGCTTGATAGGTTTCTAAGTTTCCAGAAGGAAGGGCCTTTGACATGTTTTTGTTGGAAATTTCTAGTTCTTATTGCAATGTGATCAGATAGTATAATACTTCTGCTTTATGGAACTACTTATACGCTTTCTTGGTGACCTAATAACTGATCAATTTTTATAAATGTTCCAGAGGCACTTGAGCAGAAGGCACAAGCTCTATCAGCAGGGTGTAGAGTTAAAGAAATATGCATAACACCCATCTTATTGGTCATATTTTTTGTCTATTTCTTATTCTTCGTTCACTTGATCTATCTTGTACTGAGTTACATATTAAGATCTCCAATTACTTGTGTGTTTCTAGCTATGCCCCCCTGAAACTCCTGTAGTGTTGCTTCCTAAAGGTGACTAATGGAATTCTTGGGACTAAATATTAATAAACATTTGTGAATTGCAGCATTTAGCATTAAAAAGTATCCTTCCATCTTCGTAACTTGTTTTATTTCGGCTTGAATTCTATTTGTCTGATATCAGGATCATTAATTCTCCTCTTACAGCTCCCATTTTTCCCATATATATTTATTCATCCCTTACTGAAATATTTTTAGGTGTGTCTCTTGTATATAGCATATGTATTTAACTATAAAGCCAAACTGAAAATCTTTTTAATAGATGAGTTAAGCCCATGTATATTTATTGCTATGAATGTTTGGTCTCAACTGTGACACAGTATTTGATGATTATATGTATTTTGTTATATTTGCTATATTTCTTTCTCTACAAGATGGATCTTCTTCACACTCTCACTTCTAAACGTTTTTTCTTTCTTTTTTTGGGCACTTTAGGTTTGCCTGTTTGTTCTAATGGTATACTTTGGACATATACCTTTTAAAATGCTCTTAGTCCCGTTTTCTTACTTCACCTTGCCACTGAGTTTCTCAGCTTTAACTGGTATTGTCTTGTTTTCCTCCTTTAGGGACTTAAAAGAGTGTTACCCCTCCCTCTCTCTACATTCCATTTACACTACTTTCTCTCTAGTCCTTTTAATTATTTTTTGGGGGGGGAGGGGCAGAAGGAGAGAGAGAATCTTAAGCAGACTCCACACTAAGTGTGGATGTGGATGCGGGTCTCGATCTCACCACTCTGAGATCGTGACCTGAGCCGAAATCAAGAGTCGGACACTTATTGGCCTGAGCCACCCAGCGCTCCTCTAGCCCTTTTAAATGATTTATTTTATTTTCATTCTCTTAGGGCTTTTATCCCCTCTGCCTTTATTCAATGCCCTTTATTAAATCTTCATTTGAGCCTGCTCTCCTTTGTGCACTTTATAATTTTTTCACTTCTAAGACATCTTTTTCTTCCATTTTTTTCCCGACCTCAATCAACTCTCATTTCTTCCTCTCTCTCTTCTCCTTTTCCTTTTTCTCCCATCCCCCTCTACTCTGTGGTCGATTTCTTAGTTTTTAACTGTCCAATTCAAGGTAGTTATCCCTATCTTCAAATGCACAAGTATATTAACTTCTATTTGGGGTTTTATTTTACAGTTTTCTTCTCCTTCATGGCCGCTTCTCTGAGAGGACATTTCCTTAGCATGAATTAGATTTTCTCTTCTGATTTTTTTCAATAACATTTTATGGATCTTTGAAATCTTTTTCTTGTTCATTTTTATGGTTTAGAGTATTTCATGAGATCTGTAGTTTAATTAGTGCCCTCTTCTGTCAATGTAGCAAAGTCCAAACAAGTTGGGGGATTTTTGTTTGTCTTTATGGTCAGAGAGACACAGTATCCTCTGATTTTATAGTTCTCCCTTTTGTAGGCAAATTTTATTTCCCCTTTTGCCCTTCTGTGATTACTGATGTATCGCCTTCAGCTTGAAATTCATCCTTTTTGCCAGTTCTGTGAAAGCAGACCTGAGCCCTTTCTGTATTTTCCTTTGCCAGCTAGCATTGGAGCTCTATCAGTAGAGGGCACTGGAGAGACACTGCAGGAGGACAGTGTTCTGCTCTGAGCTCCAGTGTGCAGCTTGGCCAGTTTGCCCAGCACAAGGAACCTGCCACATCCCAGCATCCTCAGCACCTGGCTCTCGCAGCTCGAGGACAGCAGCAATCAACAGCTTCCCTGAGCAATCCCCGCTATTTAGAAGAAAGCAAATAGCTTTTTCTGCCACCCCAGGGAACAGATTTCCATTAAGTTCCAGAGGGCAGATTTTCAGCAAATTCTACCAGGCATCAGAGTGACTTCCCTGCCATCCAGTGAGCAATGGACATACGCTCTCCAACAAGGTCAGGACCTCAGCCCTGGGGTCGGGCTAGCAGAGCTCTTTCTTGGATGCTTAATCTCAGCCCCAGGAGCAGGAGCTGTACTTTACATTTGCTATTCCTCCTATTAGTCTAGCCCACATTACTCCAATTAGCTAATAATTCCTTGTATCATCTTCCCCTGTTCAAATTACTATGTAGTTTCTCTCTCCTGATCGGACCCAAACGCATATATGTTTTTTCCTTCACTGCTCAACTGATAAAAGGCATTTTCTCCTTTCTTTTTTGTCTTTTTTCTTCTTTCTTTCTTCCAGAAGCTATATATTTTGAATCATGCCTATTTTTACCTCTCTGTAGTTCATGATCTAATCTACCCAAACACTCTCTAATAATTACATTTGTAGGATGGGATTAGTTTATCTGGTGTTGGCTTAAGATCAATCTTAAGTCCTATTTCTAATTCGCTTCCTCTGCATGGTTTTTATTGATCTGCCTTTATAAAGCCTTGGGGCAGAGCTGAGTGAGGCAGGAGCATGAGAGAGTTGGTTTTGGTTCCTCTTTTTACTTATTTTGGAGTTTAGGCTAGGTATCCTTTGTCTTCAAATTATGTTGAGGACATGGTTTTTGTGTAGCTTTACTCTTCCTTTCTTGTTATTGTTTTATTTTAGGAGGAAACATTGGGAGATGGGTACTTACACTGTCTTCACTGACTTCAGTTACCCTGAAGTCCTTATCACCTGGATTTCTACAAGTTTGAGACTTACCTACTTCTAACAAGAATCAAAGGAGGAGGAGGACAAAGGCACGAAAACAAGAATCAAAATTTCTAGACAGGATCCAGCTCTGTTACTAGTATTTACCAAAGTTAGATGATTCACTCAGCCAGTGTTAGGATTATCTCCTAATTTGTTTGTTTTTTTAAAAGATTTTATTTATTTATTTTAGTGAGTACTTTAAACAAACCTATGTGACTATTCTAATATAGCTAGTCAGTGTCCCTCACTTAAGAACTCTGAGACTAGCTAATCAGGATATCATACCCAGTTAAACAAGTCCATGTAAGCTTTTCTGATTCAATAAGCTCTAGTGATCCCAAATTTCAATATAAAATCAAAACAATGGATTAGTGATAAACTGCCCCAATTATATGATGATTTTTCCCTATTTACTTTTTTCTTCATTAACCAAACATTTTAAAGCAACCAGAGCAGGCAAAAATGGACCAGGAAAAAAAAAAGGATGACCCCCCCCAATTTATTTAATAACAAACAAAAGCAACTGTATTTAATACATGTATAGAAGAAAACAAACAAAAAAACACAAGATGATGGAAATACATGATAACCTGTTCCTAATACACTTTGTAAATTAAATCACTTTCTTTTTTTTAAGATTTTATTTATTTATTTGAGAGAGAGAGAATGAGAGAGAGCACATGAGAGGGGGGAGGGTCAGAGGGAGAGGCAGACTCCCCGCCGAGCAGGGAGCCCGATGCGGGACTCGATCCAGGGACTCCAGGATCATGACCCGAGCCGAAGGCAGTCGCTTTAACCAACTGAGCCACCCAGGCGCCCCTAAATCACTTTCTTAGAGGAACAAGCTACATGTGTTGTTCATACTAAAACATAGTAAAGTTGGCTCATTCTTTCCAGGGTCCCATATATTCTTTAGAAGTAAATGCAAACAGGGCACCTGGGTAGCTCAGTCGGTTAAGCATCCGACTCTTGATTTCAGCTCAGGTCATGATCTCAGGGTCATGGGACAGAGCCCTGCTACGGGCTCCATGCTGGGTGGAGAGTCCACTTGGGATTCTGCCTATCCCTCTCCTTTTTCCCCTCCCCCCGGCTCGCTCTCTCAAGTAAATAAATAAACCTTAAAAAAAAAAAAAAGAAGCAAATGCAAACAACTCCTCCTCATTTCAAAGAAAACCCACTGCAAATATGACATCAACAGGTCATACAAGCTCAAAGTTCCCATTTCAAAGTATGATCTGTAAATACTTTCTAAGAAAAGTAAATCCGAACAAAGACATATATAAAAGCAATGTTAATGCAAGGAAATCCATAGGCTTTCTCCTGTGTCTTAGCATTTTGTCATCTGAAGGAGCCACAGGAAATAAAAGCTATCTCTGCGAATGTAGTGCATCTAAGAAAGCCACTGTTCAATGATCTGCGCAGGACGTACCCGATCGCTGCGGGGGTCAGGCGGGTGTGCAGCTGGGGGGTGGTGGAAGTAGTGGTGGTCGTCAGGGAGCCATCCGTTCCAGTCTTCTCCCAGTCAAAAGGATCACTCTCAACTACTCCAAGGGTCTTGGTGCTGTTGTCAAACACGGATGTCAGAAGCTAGGCCATAAAGAAAAAAGCTAGAGTAAGCTAACAATAAACGATGTCATTTTATTCTTTAAGAGAAAGCCGCCAGACTCACTAATTAATTCTGTAGTAGGATTAAAAAAAAAAAAAACAGATGGTACAAATAGGGTTCTGAATAAGGACTATATGTGGATGACGATACTGAATAAATACTGATTTTTCTCAGTTGAGGTACCAGTTTGTAGTTATGTACGAAATTGTCTTTGTTATAAGATACATAATGAAGCATCTTCTCTAAAACCTACTTTCAGATGGTTTGGCAAAAGGAAATTTGTGTTGTATGTGAAAATATGTATTCAGTTTCAACCAACTATATGATCTTTTTTTTTTTTTTTTGTCAAAAAGGAGTATTTTTATATGGTTCAGCTTAAATAAGTGAGCAGTGTTAACAGTTGTTATATCTAGGTTAAGGGGTATATAGAAGTTCATTGTGCTTTCTTACAATTTGGGGGAGTTTGAAAAATTCAACTGTATGTGGTGTGAGTGTATACACAAATTATCACAAAGAAATCTGCCTCTTTATTTGGTTTATATTAAATATTTCAATTTTTGGTCTTTATTTTATTTTTTTAAAGATTTTTTTAAAGTAATCTCTCCACCTAAAATGGGGCTTAAATTAACCCCCAAATCAAGAATTGCATGCTCTATAGACTGAGCCAGCCAGGCATCCCTCATTTTTTTGCCTTTAAATTCCAAAACTCTGATGTGATCTAGATAATGATCTCACAAAGACTGCCCTTTACTGTTTCTGATTTTTAATTTTATGATTATGGCTTCATTCTCTCCTCATCGTTTCTCTTACCCTGTTAGTATCCAAGAGTAAAGAATAATTTAGATTTCTGTCTAGAGCCATTGGGTAAATAAATGGTGATGTCATTTACTGAAATGGAAAGCAGAGAGTTTGAGGACTGGGATACTGAAAGTTTTAGGGAGTTTAGGGTGGAACAGGATATACTACAAACTTGAAAGTCATCAGCATATAGATATGAATAGGTATTACTTAAAGCCTTAGGACCAGATATCATCTAAGCAGAGTAGGTAGCAAAGAGGTCCAAGGGCAAAGGCCTAAGGCACTCCAACCTTTAGTTAGAAAGAAGACTCACTAAAGGAAACCAAGAAGGAGTGGCCAGTGAGACAGAAAAACAAAGTGTGTGCTGTTTTAGATGCCTAACTGAAGAAAACATCTCAACAAGAAGATGGCCAAATGCTATCAATTGTAGATTTATAGTTATTTCTGATTATTTAATTGGTTTCTCTCTTTCACTCAGACTGTAAGCTCCAAGAGGCTGGCACACATCTGATCTTGTTCATCATAGTATCTAACACAGTATCTTATATATGAGTGCAGTGCTGTGATTTATAAGAAATAAGTTTGGTCAACTGCATGACCAAAATATATTTCTTACATATATTTGGTCTTTGTCCACAGTTCCTGGCTCACAGGTCCCCAAACCTTTGAAATTTCCTGAGAAAAAAAGAGCAATAGGAGCCTCTTTTGTTATAATATTTGATCTGTAGTCCTCAGTTCCTGAAACCACGTCAGAGCCATAAAGGTAAAATGGCTCTCTTGTTATTCCTAACAAGCCCCTTTCCACCACAACTGGGTTTTTGTTAATGAGGTGACTTTTGGAAAGCACCTATGGATATAGGCTAGTCACCAGAGGAACCAACCCTATGATTAGAGAGTTGGAACTTTCAGTCGTATCCCATGGCCTCCAGGAAAGAGGAGAGGGGCTAGAAGTTGAAATCAATCACCAAAGGTGAATGATTTAATCAACCATGCCTATATAATGAAGTCTCCATAAAAACCCAAAAGGATGGGGTTTGGAGAGCTCCTGGATGGTAAATACAATGGAGGTGCTGAGAGAGTGGTGCCCTCAGAGAGGGCTTGGAGGCTCCACACCCTTTCCTCATACCTTGCCCTATGCATCTTTTCCATCTGGCTTTTTTGGAGTTATATCCTTTGTAATACATCAGTCATCTAGTGAGAAAACGGTTTTCCCAAGTCCTGTGAGCCACTCTTACAAATTAATCAAATGCAAGGAAAGGGTTGTGGGAACCTCTGAATTATAGTCATAGGTCAGTCAGAAGTACAGGTGACAACCAGGACTTGGGAGTGACATCTGAAGTGGAGGCGGTCTTCTGGGATTGAGTTGTTAACCTGTGGAATTTGATGCCATCTATCTCTGGGTGGGTAGTGCCAAATGTAAGTTGAATTGCAGGATACCTGGCTGATGCCCAGAGCATTGCTAGGTGATGGTGGTGGGGAACCTATCTTAGAATTATGAGTGCAGCAGAAATCAGTTGCATTTCTATTCACCAACAACAAGACAGAAGAAAGAGAAATTAAGGAGTCGATCCCATTTACAATTGCACCCAAAACCATAAGATACCTAGGAATAAATCTAACCAAAGAGGCAAAGGATCTGTACTCAGAAAACTATAGAATACTCATGAAAGAAACTGAGGAAGACACAAAATACCATCAACTTTTTTCAAAGAAATGGAACAAATAATCCTAAAATCTGTATTGAACCAGAAAAGACCCCAAATAGCCAGAGGAATGTTGAAAAAGAAAAGCAAAGCTGGTAGCATCACAATTCTGGACTTCAAGCTCTATTACAAAGCTGTCATCATCAAGACAGTATGGTACTGGCACAAAAACAGACACATAGATCAATGGAACAGAATAGAGAGCCCAGAAATGGACCCTCAACTCTATGGTCAACTAATCTTTGACAAAGCAGGAAAGAATGTCCAATGGAAAAAAGACAGTCTCTTCAACAAACGGTGTTGGGAAAATTGGACAGCCACATGCAGAAGAATGAAAGTGGACCATTTCCTTACACCACACACAAAAATACATTCAAAATGGATGAAAGACCTAAATGTGAGACAGGAATCCATCAAAATCCTTGAGGAGAACACAGGCAGCAACCTCTTCGACCTCAGCCGTAGCAACTTCTTCCTAGGAACATCGCCAAAGGCAAGGGAAGCAAGGGCAAAAATGAACTATTGGGACTTCATCAAGATAAAAAGCTTCTGCACAGCAAAGGAAACAGTCAACAAAACCAAAAGACAACTGACAGGATGGGAGAAGATATTTGCAAATGACATATCAGATAAAGGGCTAGTATCCAAAATCTATAAAGAACTTATCAAACTCAACACCCAAAGAACAAATAATCCAAACATGAAACGGGCAGAAGACATGAACAGACATTTCTGCAAAGAAGACATCCAAATGGCCAACAGACACATCAAAAAGTGCTCAACATCACTCAGCATCAGGGAAATACAAATCAAAACCTCAATGAGATACCACCTCACACCAGTCAGAATGGCTAATGTCAGGAAACAACAGATGTTGGCAAGAATGCGGAGAAAGGGGAACCCTCCTACACTGTTGGTGGGAATGCAAGCTGATGCAGCCACTCTGAAAACAGCATGGAGGTTCCTCAAAAACTTGAAAATAGCGCTACCCTACAACGCAGCAATTGCACTACTGGGTATTTACCCCAAAGACACAAATGTAGTGATCCAAAGAGGCACCTGCACCCCAATGTTTGTAGCAGCAATGTCCACAATAGCCAAACTATGGAAAGAGCCTAGATGTCCATCAACAGATGAATGGATAAAGAAGATGTGGTATATATATACAATGGAATATGCAATCATCAAAAAATTGAAATCTTGTCATTTGCAACAACGTGGATGGAACTAGAGGGTATTATGCTGAGTGAAATAAGTCAATCAGAGAAAGACATGTATGGTATGATCTCACTGATATGAAGAATTAGAGAAACAAGACAGAGGATCATAGGGGAAGGGAGGGAAAAACGAAACAAGATGAAACTGCAGAGGGAGACAAACCATAAGAGACTCTTAATCTCAGGAAACAAACTGAGGGTTGCTGGAGTGGAGGGGGGTGGGAGGGATGGGGTGGCTGGGTGATGGACACTGGGGGAGGGTATGTACTATGGTGAGCGCTGTGAATTGTGTAAGACTGATGAATCACAGACCTGTAACCCTGAAACAAATAATACAGTATATGTTAATAAAAAATTAAATTAAAAAAATAAAAGAATTACGCGTGCAGAACCTTTAGTGACTCTAAAAACATTTTGAGAACAAGTATTTGTGATAATATTTATTGAAGAGGGCACCTGGGTGGCTCAGATGGTTAAGCGTCTGCCTTCGGCTCAGGTCATGATCCCAGGGTGCTGGGATCGAGCCCCACATTGGGCTCTTGGCTGAGCAAGGAGCCTGCTTCTCCCTCTCCCTCTGCCTCTCTCCCTGCTCATGCTTTCTCTCTCTCTCTCTATCTCTGTGTCTCAAGTGAATAAATAAAATCTTTAAAAATAAATAAATAAAATATTTATCGAAACATTCCATATGAAAAAAAAATAATAAACGGAGAAAAGGAAACTAAAAAGATCAAAGGAATTGGAAAAGGCATGGTTATAAAACCGGGGAATTTTTGTTTTGGTCATTTTTTTGTTGACTTAAGTCAAAATTAGAGGGCTTTAGAAAACACACCAGAAAGGAGGATGGATTGAGACCCAGCATATGGGAAGAGAAGTGGCAGACCCTGACCTTCTCTGCTGACTCTGGAAATGGAGGTTCCCACAGAGCGAGTTGCATGCCCCCTGAAAGAGGGAGCCCCTATGCATGAGGCAGCACCTGCCCTGCTGTGTGAGCCCTTACACCACCGCCACTAAGTGCAGTGCCCGCACTGGGCTGCCACGGGAATGGATCCTCAACAGTTCTTATGCCAGATGTCCTTTTATCATGAATTATTTTCTTACATTTATCAGAGTATTTTTGTATGTCTTAGAAAATGTAGCATATGCCACTGGGCCTCAGATAAAAAAGTGTGTTACTGAGATGGTGATACCAGAGACCAGCAGCAGGAGGTAGAAGGATGGAAGGCACAGAACAAAAGAAATAGAGAGATCTCCTCTGGCCCTCTAATTTATGTGAGGTTCCCCCTTGTTACTCTCTAGCTCAACCTCTGATTTTTTTGTTTCCCTAACAACCCAGCTATGCCTTCTGAGAAAATTAACTCCAATGTCATCAGAGTCAGGGTAATCCTACAACAGCTAAGTCCCCCGAAGCAAGAGGCAAACCTGCTGCATTTTGATGTAACCTCTGCTTAAACAGTCCCACTCCTAAACCTGGAAAGTCGATTAACAAGATTAATAAGAAGCTTGGTCAGCTTTGGATTTCTGCTCTATCATATCCTCTGATTTTAGCAATGTTGTGGTACACTGTATGAACTGGCTGATAGACACATTTTAGTTTCAGGCTCCCCAACATTGTGGGTATTTATGGGTTTTGTTAGTCTTCTCAACTTGCTAAACAATGCTTAACATAACTGGGACACTCCAGTAAATATACTTTTATGTTCTTACGTCAGGATCACATGATTCTATTAATCACTGACAAAGATTTCTAGTAACTCTTCATGTAACTTTAATTCTTTTACTGCATTTTCATGAACCAGTCATGGTAATATTTATTTCACAATGGCTGTTGTGTTTGTGGCCACCTCTCCAAAGGTAAGATGGTGAAAAATGGCAAGTGTTTGGACTTCTTTGAATGAGTCAGAAATTGGGTTCAGACACCACTTCCAGCACCACGAGTTTTCCCAGGCAACAGGTCTAAACTACATCTCCATAAAATGGGAATAATAACACTACCCAGGTATTACTGTGACACTGCTGGGTGTCATTATTGTGACAATTAATGTGCAAAAGCACCAAGGGTTCTTCTTTATCCAATCTGATGCTATCTTAGTTTCCCATTAACTAGTAACTGTGTCACCTACCAGTGCAGTCTTGTGGTGGAATTCAAGGTTAAGATCTTCCTACACACTCCTCAGAGACATGTTCCTTTCTCAAAACACTTTAAAAAGGAGTGTTTAAATTATAAGGTGGCCACAACAGAATTGAATGTTTTTATTTGTATTTTTTTTTTAAGATTTTTTATTGATTTATTTGAGAGAGAGAGAGAGCGAGAGAGGGAACACAAGCAGGGGGAGTGGGGGAGAGAGAAGCAGGCTTCCTGCCGAGCAGGGAGCCCAATGCGGGGCTTGATCCCAGGACCCTGGGACCATGACCTGAGCCGAAGGCAGACTCTTAACCGACTGAGCCACCCAGGCGCCCCAGAATTTAATGTTTTTAATCACTATCTACACATTTCTGAAAATGTTGGCCCAGCATTTTTTTTTACTTTTAATCTGAAAAAATTAGAGATTCACAGAAAATTACAAAAACAGTAAGAGAAATCCTCTTCACCCAGTGTGCTCCAATAGTAACGTCTTAAGCAGCTAGAGTAGAATACCCAAACCAGGAAAGGGACATGGGCACTACCAGTCCACAGAGCTTATCAAATTTCACCAGTTTTACATGCCCTCATGTGTGTGCTTCCGTGTACGTGTGTATAAATCTACACAATTTTATTAACCTGAGAAGATTCGTGGCCTGGCAACTTTTTGTCTCTTATAGTTGCTATACTCTTTCAGAATCTAATCATAAAAACAATATTCATAATAAGATCTCTGTTTCAATCTTGGTTATAATTCTGATAGCTTCACCTAGTTTAGTTTAACAGATAGAAAACAGTATTTATGCACTCACAAGTTGATTTTTCTTAGATTTCCTCAGTAGGAGACTGTTAGGCAAACTAAGATTCAGTTCAATTTTCCTAACATTTGTTGAAAATTTAGGTGCCAGGCACAGTGCGAGGATAGTGTGGGATAAAAAAAGAAGACATGGTTGTACTTCCAGAACTTAAAAGCCAGCTGGGAAGACACACTTGTACATAAATACTAAGTACTGATAAACTTGGATGTAATTTCCCAAAACACCGTCAACACTTTTCAAAAGCAAGTGTCAACCATTATTCTAATTGAGACATGCATAAAAGATTCCTGGTAAAGAGCAAAACAGCTCCTCTCTACATTTACTGTCACAGTGAGCACTAGCAGGCTATTGGATGAGATGTTGGCCATGTGCAACTTATTTTTTTTTAAAGATTTTATTTATTTATTTGACAGAGAGAGAGAGAGAGCACAAGCATGGGGAGCGGCAGGCAGAGGGAGAAGCAGACTCCCCGCTGAGCAGAAAGCTGGATTTGGAACTCAATCTCAGGACCCTGGGATCATGACCTGAGCCGAAGGCAGATGCTTAACCAATTGAGCCACCCAGGGGCCCCTCACAATAGTCTTCTTTAGATTACAGACATAACAAAGTGGTGAATGTGATAAAAATTTTTTGTTTGCCCAACTCTTATGCTCCCATGCATACTTGATCAATAAAAAATTTTTTGCACCTAAGGTGGGAAAGTTGGAACATTTTCCAGTTCTTCCTGAATCTAGCATTATAGGTTTTATTTCATTATTTTATTATAGGTAATATGAACTCTGTGCATTTCAGAAATACATATGAAATGTAAATATAAGAACATACTCCAAAACGCCTTGTATACAATGTACTTTCTCCATTTGTTAGAGTCTATAGTTATTAACACAGTTATTAACACAAATAGCCATAAAGGAAAGAAACTCACTCACTTAAGATCTCTAAGGACCCAAGACTGTATGCTGCCTCTCTGCTTTTTTTTTTAAAGATTTTATTTGACAGAGAGAGACACAGTGAGAGAGGGAACACAAGCAGGGGGAGTGGGAGAGGGAGAAGC
The DNA here is from genome assembly GCF_029215605.1 of Mirounga angustirostris. Classification (NCBI taxonomy): domain Eukaryota; kingdom Metazoa; phylum Chordata; class Mammalia; order Carnivora; family Phocidae; genus Mirounga; species Mirounga angustirostris. The sequence goes on along the minus strand of NW_026991717.1, from coordinate 60,738,329 downwards.
AGGCTTCCCGCTGAGCAGGGAGCCCGATGCGGGGCTCAATCGCAGGACCGGAGCCGAAGGCAGATGCTTAACAACTGAGCCACCCACGTGCCCCCGGCCTCTCTGCTTTATATCCTATTTATATCTTATACAAAAGCTGCCATTTCACACAGAAATAGTTAATATATACAAATTAAGTTTACTCTGCTGTTTATAGTCATTTGACTGGGTAAACTGACAACACTGTAGAATGTAAAACTTTCTTTAACAGTAAAGTCTATGTGTTGTACTTTGTAGATAAAAATGATAAACTAATTCATCATTTTTACAGGCACAGCTCCAGACCACCACAATAAAGCATATATCGCAATAAAGTAAGTTAAATTACTTTTTTGGGTTCCTGTGCATATAAAAGTTATGTTTACATTATCCCATACAATAGTATTATGTCTAAAAAAACAACATATATGCCTTAATTAAAAATCCTTTATTGCTAAAAGATGCTAACCATCATCTGAGCTTTCAGTAAGTGGTAATCTTTTTGCTGGTAGAGGGTCTTGCCTTGATTCTGATGGCTGCTGACTGATCAGGATGGTGGTTGCTGAACATAAGGGGTGGCTGTGGCAATTTCTTAAAATAAGGCAACAATGAAGTTTGCCACACTGATTGACTATTCCTTTCACAAGTGATTTCTCTGTTCCATGTGATGCTATTTGATAGCATTTTACCTACAGAACTTCTTTCAAAACTGAAGTCCACCCTCTCAAACCCTGCCACTGCTTTATCAACTAAGTTCATGGAATATTCTAAATCATTTGTTATCATTTCAACAGTCTTCACAGCATCTTCACCAGGAATAGATTCCATCTCAAGAAGGAAAGAAGGTACTCATCATCCAGTACAGTTTTACCCTGAGATTGCAACAAGTCAGTCACATCTTCAGGCCCCACTTCTCATTCTAGTTTTCTTGCTATTCCCACAACATCTGCAGTTACTTCCTCCACTGAAGTCTTGGACCCCTCAAAATCATCCTTGAAGGTGAGAATCAACTTCTTCCAGACTTCTCTGTTAGTGATAATATTTTGACTTCTTCCCATGAATCATCAATATTCTTAGTGACATCTAGAATGGTAAATCCTTTCCAGAAAGTTTCCAATTTAGTTTGCCTAGATCCATCAGAGGAATCACTATCTACAGCAGCAATCACCTTACAAAATGTTATTTCTAAAATAATTAGACTTGAAAGTTGAAATGACATCTTGTTCCATGGCTGCAGAGTGGATGTAGTGGCGAGCAGGCATGAAAACAACATTAATCTCATTGTACATCTCCAGCAGAGCTCGTTGGTGGCCAGGTGCACTGTCAATGAGCTGTCATATTTTGAAAGGAATCTTTTTTTTCTGAGCAGTAGGTCCTAACAGTGGGCTTAAAATATTCAGTAAACTATGTTGCAAACAGATGTGCTGTCATCTGGGTATTGTTGTCCCATTTACAGAGCACAGGCAGAGTAGATTTAGCATAATTCTTAAGGGCCCTAAGATTTTCAGAATGGTCAATGAGCACTGGTTTCAGCTTCAAGTCACCGGCTGCAATAACTCCTAACAAGAGTGTCAACCTGTCCTTTGAAGCTCTGAAGCCAGGCATTGACTTCTCCTCTCTAGCTATGAAAATCCTAGATGGCTCTTTTTCCAATAGGCTGTTTTGCCTATATTGAAAATCTTTTTTTAGTGTATAGCCACCTTCAGAAGCTAGATCTTCTGGATAACTTGCTGCATCACCTTGTACTTTTATGTTACAGTGAAGGCTTCTTTCCTTAAACCTCATGAACCAACCTCTGCTAGCTTCAAATTTTTCTTTGGAAACTTCCTCATCTCTCTCAGCCTTCATAGAATTACAGACTCAGGACCTTGTTCTGGATAAGGGATTGCTGTGGCTGGTTTGATTTTCTATTCAGACCACTAAAACTTTCTCCATATTGGCAATAAGGCTGTTTTGCTTTCAATCATTCATGTGTTCACTAGAGTAGCACTTCTAATTTCCTTCAAGAACTTTCCCTTTGCATTCACAACTTGGCTAACTGTTTGGCAGAAGAGGCCTAGCTTTCAGCCTATCTTGGCTTTTGGCATGCCTTCCTCACTAAGTTTAATCATTTCTAGCTTTTGATTTAATGTGACAGACATTTCACTTGAACACTTAGAGGCCATTACAGGATTATTAACTGACCTAATTTCAAGATTATTATGTTTCAGAAGACAGGGAGGCTCAAGGAGAGGGAGAGATGGGGAATGGCCGGTCAGTGGAACAGTCAGAACACACACAACATTTATGAATTACGTTTACCATTTTAGGGGCGCCTGGGTGGCTCAGTCATTAAACATCTGCCTTCGGCTCAGGTCATGATCCCAGGGTCCTGGGATCGAGCCCCGCATCAGGCTCCCTGCTCAGCGGGAAGCCTGCTTCTCCCTCTCCCACTCCCCCTGCTTGTGTTCCCTCTCTATGTCTCTGTCAAATAAATAAAATCTTAAAAAAAAAAAAAAAAAGCTTACCATTTTACATGGGTAGGGTTCATGGCACCCCAAGACAATTATAATAGTAAACATCAAAGATCACTGATTATAGATCACTATACAAATATAACAATAAGAAAAAAGTTTGAAATATTTCAAAAATTATCAAAATGTAACACAGAGACACAGAGACAGGGAAAATGGTGCTGATGGACTCGCTCAATGCAGGATTGCCACAAACCTTTAATTTGTAAAAAAATGCAGTATCTGCAAAGTGCAATAAAGCAATGTGCAATGAAATGACGTATGCCTGTTTTAATATATGTGTGGCTTCATTTATGTCTTCAGAGGTAGTGATTATTTTGCATTAAGCTCTAACTTCTCCCTGAGAGCAATAGAATCTTCTGATATATAGTTGGTTGGGGTTAAGGGTGCAATCTGTGGTAAACCTAGTCATTCCTTCTAAGGCCTTATGAATGGATACCCTAAGGAAATCATTCACTGACCACAGATAGAATGGAGCCAATAATCTTCAGTGATTTTGTTCCATAGCATATTAACATATGATATTACAGCCCTTAAGCCCTTGACAGATACATTACCTAGCTGGACAGTTCCTTCTTGTCAACAAATTAGCTATAGGATTTACATAATTTGAACCATAAGCAGTTCTATACACCAATGAATCACAGCAGGAACAGTAAAATCTGTTCAATAATAAACAAACCTAAAACTCTAATGAAGTACGTCCATCCAGAAGGGAGGAAACACACACACACACTGTCCTCATCAGTCAATTTCACTGCATTTCTCAGGATGTACTGAAATAATATTCTAGGGACCACCCATACTCATTTATAATACCCTCAAAGCTATAATAAGTGAAGATAAAGACTAAATGAGAGAAGAATTAACCCACAGAACTCAGAAAGATGATTACCTGGTAGTCTGGTTTTGTAAAATAATCCAAAGAGGAGATGTGATCCAAAAAGATGCTGAATTCTGGAGGGAGATGTTTCAACATAAGCCTGTGGTCATACCTCTCCTTAATAGAGCCTACTTGCTCCTGGGAAGTAAAGAGAACAGGAACCAAAGTCAATTTCTCTTGGCAGCTACACATTAACAGCCTCTCAGTAACAGTCTCAAGGGTATGTACTAGGGAATGAGATAGTGAGTAATTAAGTATAAAGCAAGAACTGAGCTCTTACTAATAGCTTAATGCACACTGCTTTATGGAGGGAGGGAAGATTATAATGAATAACAAAAATGCTAACAAAGAGTTCTGCATCAGTGAACTGACAGTCTGCCAAAATAAAGAGTTGATCTTAAATCTAGCCTACTTTTCTTTGTCAACACATGTTTACAGTTTTCAAAGTAAACAATATAATGTAACAATTAAAATTTAAAAGCTTACGTGACTTAGAAAAAGGGAGAACTCAGGAAAAGAAAAGCTCTGAGGGAAAGCTAAAAATCAAATTAGAAGTGATGATTTAATAGATACTTAAATGAGTATTCTCCATGTACATAGAAAAAAAATCATAACATTAATTAGATCTTTAATATCACCCTAATTTTAGTTCTTATATATAAGTATATTCTCATCTATTATGTCTACCCAGGAGAAAATTTTATTCCTTCCCTTACCAAAACTGATTATTTCCATTTCCATTTCCAAAATTACCTTGTCCTTTATTTTTCTCCAAGGCAGCTGACCAACCACAAACTCCACCAACATGTAGAATAAGGACCAAAGGTCATCATGTCTTCCCATTTCCTTCATAAGCCAAACAGAATTCAATCACATTACATTACTACTCCTTTTGAGTATATTACATTGTCTAAGGCCTAACCATTGTGTTTCACCTTATTAGGCTTAAAAAGTTTAATGTATTTCCCATAAAATCTGGTAAATATATCTACCTAGCTATATAACAATCTACATAACAGAATGGATATAATGAAGTACTTTTTGCTACAAAGAAACCCCAAAACCCAGAAATGCTGGAAATGTAATTAACAGCCTGTTAATTAAGAAATGAGTTCATTAAGAAGGGAAAGTGGTTGCCAAGGGCTGGGGGAAAGGGGAAGCATTTAGCAGGTATGGAGTTTCAGTGTTGCAAAATGAAAAAAGTCCTAGAACTTTGTTGCACCCTAATGTGAATATACTTAACACTGCTGAACTGTGAGCTTAAAAATGGTTAATGTGGATGGTAGCTACATTGGTGAGCACAGCATAACATACATAGTTGTTGCATCACTGTGTTGTACACCTGAAACTAATGTAACACTGTGTGTCAACTATACTCAAAAAAAAAAAAAAAAAGAAAGAAAGAAAAAGAAAATGGTTAACACGGTAAATTTAATGTGATACTTTTTTTTACCACAATTAAAAAAAAAAAGAAAGCAAATTCTAGGAGCCAAAATTAAAAGAAAGCTGGAAACAAGAGAAGCAAGCTGATGCTGAAGCTTTGGTTTTAGGGGCACCTGTTACAGGTTTTGTCAACCAGGGTTTTAACAATCAGGAAGGGGACAGGTGTAAAAGTACTGAGCCTACACAAGACAGGAGTTGTAAATGAGACACTTCCCCTTAGGCCCTCACCAAATAGCTAGGACCCTCAAAGGGCTATCTTTAGTGCAATATTTGATATGTACATTATATTGCAATAATTGTTTTTTTCTGTAAAATTTAACCACTATCAAAGGGATAAAGTAAGTGGTTAAAAAATTTGCCCTGAAAATTTGTTACTATAGGCCTGCCCCTCACTCAGATTTGGGGTTTAAATTTATACCACTCGTGTGGTCTGGGAAACCAAATCCAGAAATTGTTTTCTGGGTGATTGTGTCCCGTAGTAATGACAGATGCAAATGAAAATCCTCTAAAGATAAAAGCACCTTTAAATTCAGGCCTCACGGAAGTCCTACAGATAAAGGCCCAGAAAATATAGGCTCATTATTCAAAAGTATAAAATACATTAGGAAGCAGGCTATCATAAGCTAATGACAACAGAAATTATACAGCAGAATTAGATATCCAAGAATTCCAGATATGGAATTATAGGATAAAGAATACAAAATTAAAATGTTTAAAATGCTTAAGCAAAAAATGGAACCATATCCTATCTAAAAAAATAAAAAGACCAGTTTGATTTCAAAAAGGACCAAAAAGAATATCTAGAAATTAAAAATTCAATATCTATGTGGATAGGTTAGAAAGCTGATCAAAACAGCAGAAAAAAAATTAATGAACTGGAAGACAGATCTGAAGAAATTATCTAGAACACAACACAGAGACAGAAAAAAAATCTGAGTGTGAACTTCCAGCATGGAAGACAGAACAAGAAGATCTAACGTATCAATTTGAGATATGAAAAAAGAGGTATAGAAAGAAAGGGAAAAAGGCAATATTTAAAGAAGAAATGTCTGAGAATCTTCCAGAATCTATGAAAGACATGAATGTTCAGATTTAGGAAGCACAACAAATCCCAAACTGAATAATTATAAAGAAATCCACATCTAGGCACATTAAAACTTATCTGTAGAACAGCAAAGACAAAGAGCAGATATCTAAAACAGTCAAAGAAAAAGGACAAATTAAATACAAAATCACAACAATTAAATGGACAAAGATCTTCTCAATAGCAACCACAGAACCAGAAGACAAAATTTCTTCAAATTATTGAGATAAAACAAATATTAATAAAGGACTGAAATGTAGGACAACAATGTAGTGAACAGAGTTCAAGTATTTTGAAAAGTCCTATACTGTATGGGAATTACTCATGTTAAAAGTTTAAGATTAAGGTACCCAAAAAACTGAAATGGAGTGTATTTTTATTTTTTTTAATTTGTGGAGATCTCTTCTAAAAGTAAAAATATATAATCTTTCTACTAGATATTTTGGAAATGCCTTTACAGCTATTATGATCTCTGGAAATGTTTATGCTTATCTCAGAAAGAGTGTCCTATCTCAAAGATTCCAATGTTGACCAAAATTTTAAATAGAATTAGAAAGCTTAGTAATTTTAAAGGTTTTTAAGAATGTATCTGGAAAATAAGAGTACTTTCTTTTCAAGACAGGATAATTGACTAGATGCCATAAATTTTTTTAAGTTTATTTAATTTTTAGTGATCTCTACACCCAATGTGGGGCACAAACTCACAAACCCGAGATCAAGTCACATACTCTTCTGACTAAGCCAGCCAGGCAGGCACCCTAACTGGATGCCATAATTTAATATTACACTGAATCAAACCAAATGAGCTGAAATCCTTGGCAGAGTGCTACATTATACATTGATAAAAATACTTTTCCTATTTTCAATTTATAATCATATTATTAGAAACCAAATTAACTGGAGCATAACATATTAAGACCACTGCATTCTCTTCCTACTATAGTTAGCATTAGTCAAATTTTCATTAAGGCAATTTTGGCTTCACAGAACAAGAATAAGGTAAGATCAAGAAAAGATTTCTCTTTATTTTATCAAGGAATCACACGTTAAATTTCTCACCTCCAACCAGCCAAGTTCAAGGATTGAGAATCCATAAAATACCCACCTTTCCTACTCATAATTAAGGTTCAGAATGAGAAAAAAAAAAAAAAATCAGAGAAGCACAAAAGGAGCAAAGTAAAAAAAAAAAAGAGAGAGACTTTAAAATTTAACCCAAAAGGTATAATTTACAAAGATGAAAATTTAAAAGTAGTTTGTACTTGAGATCTTCATGAAAAGAAAAGGTTTAATGCAGAAGAGATATCACAGATTAGATGCATACTACAGATAAAATGATGACCCCTGTATTTCATTAGGTATTGAAAGTATGATATTCCCAAAAGAACTTCTTACGACTAGAACACAGATGTTTTATTTCTTCAAAATTCAATATTAAATTTGTTACTACTTATACCTAATTAAGGACACAAGGTTCCCTACACACACACACACACAGCTATTATCTTTTCTCGCAAATAAAACTTTTTTTATGCAGCTGTATACATCTATTATCTACTATACATACTATGGTTCATTAGTATTACTAAGACCCTACCATCTGCTCCCAAGCACCTTCCATACTTGTGTACTCTAATGTAAAAAAGTTACTCTGATTCAAGTAATCAGCATGCTTATGTAGATATGACTCTAGTTCAGATACCTACCCTGTTTCGATGAGCATTGATTGATGCGTAACGAACTGTCCCTCGAAAGCCTGCCACAGCTCGAGGCTACAACAAAACCAAGCAAAGAGTAATAAAATAAGCTTCAAATAGCAAAAGACTCAGCACACTTGAGCCCATGAAGTAGATGGGAGAAACATGCATTACCATCACAATAAAATACTACTTAAATTTCTAATTTTTTATTGTGAAATTACAGAAAATTAGAGAATATCTCTAAATCATGTTAAAAAAACTAACATTTTAATTATCAGTGAGTCCCATTTTTTGTACCTACATTTTAAAATAAAGTGGCATTTATGACAAATAAATCCTGTACATTAGAAAACACTAAATGCTTTCATATATCTAGAATCATGCCAAGCATTGTAGTACATACACTAATATTCAGGCTCTGGTTACATTTAATTACAGTAAGACCATAAGGAGTCTCTAAGTAAAGATGCCAACCTCTTCATGTCTTGGCTATTTCATTCAAACTCAATTCGACGATGGTGGCAACTTATATCCCTCCCTATGCATGCAATTCATATATTCATAAATCAAGTTATTGGGTAACTATTACATGCTAGGTACTGAAATAAATCCAAACATGAATAATACATGATCCCAGTTCTTAGAGAGCTCAACTTAGAATAAAGTCCAAACTCTTCTTACTTGGCCTATAAGATTTCCATGATTTGGCATTGGCCTCATTCCAAAATGGATTTACTTATGGTTTCTCCTACAACCAACTGTGTTTCTAGCTTATTCTGCTATTCTCCCCAGTGAAAAGCCATCTCTTCACATACCTCCAATGGCTAGCTCTTCTACCCCACACTAACCCCTCTGCTCAAATGTCACCTCCTCAGAGAAGTACTCCTTAATCATCCTAATCTAAAATACTACCCACCCCCTCAATGCCACTCCATTCTTTTTTACTCTGCTTTATTTTTTTCTCATAAAATTATTTTATTTGAACTTTTACTTATTTGTTCACTGCCTATTTTCTTCCACTGAAATATAAACTCTGTGATGGCAAGGTCCTGGTTTGCTCATTTCACAGACACAGAAACAGGCTCTGAGAGGTAACTAAATTTATCTGAACACACAGAATTAGTATGTGATAAAACCAAGCATCAACCAAGGTCTTTTGACTTAAAATCATACACTGTTTCCACTCTACTGCTTCACAAGGATCAATTCAGTACCCTAAAGACTCATGGATGGCACCACAGCTCAATATGAAAATTTAACAAACCTGAAAATGATCACAGCCAGTAATTTTCATTAGATTTTTCCCCCAGTAACTTCTAATTATCTTCAATTAAGATGTATTACTTTTATAGTCAGAAAAAGACTATAACAAATGTTATTTTAAAAATTTTTAGTTACCAGAATCATTCTGGTCATATGCTGTAAGATAAACATTCTATGTGTTCTTCCTTCGTTTGATCATTTTTGTAATTTATGTGTTATTTGCTCAAATTAGTTTTCTATTTATTTCTTCTTTCATGAAATTCTGTCTTCCCTTTCTAAAAATTTTCATTTCATTTTTTTTTAAAGATTTTATTTATTTATTTGACAGAGAGAGAGATAGCGAGAGCAGGAATACAAGCAGGGGGAATGGGAGAGGGAGAAGCAGGCTTCTTGCGGAGCAGGAAGCCCGATGTGGGACTCAATCCCAGAACCCTGGGATCATGACCTGAGCCGAAGGCAGACACTTAACAACTGAGTCACCCAGGTGCCCTTTTCATTTCATTTTTAAGTAAGCTCCGTGCCCAGCATGATGCTTGAACTCACAACCCCAAGATCAAGAGTCACATACTCTACTGAGCCAACCAGGCGCCCTTCTATTCCCTTTTTAATGCCTCCTTTTTGTTTTTGTCTTAAGATTTAACTATTTAAAAAATACTCTTTGTATTTAATGACAACTCTCGATAATCAAAAGTTCCTGTGATATATTTAAATCCCTTTTCTTAGGGGCCATTCATTGACAATCATAGTCAGTAGATCTCAATATTTTCCTAAGATATCACAACTAACAGGAATATCTAATATTCTCAATTTGACGGAACTTTGAGATCAGAGATTTCTTGTCTTGACAAAGAATGTACAAGATTATACATGAAAGCCTGCTATCAACCCTTTTCACTAACATTTCACTGGTTGTACTTTTATTCATTACCTGACAAGAGCCTTCACTAACAAAAATGTTTTCATAGCATGTACTTATGCCCAGTTATTTTCATTCCAGTAACTATCAGGATAAAAATCTCCAGAGCTATTACCACACTCTGCAACCCAGTCCACGATTAATCAGATACCTAGATGCTCCCTGACCCCAGATAGATTCTAGCCAAGACAAACCCAGGGGACTTGTTCCAGTTAAGAGTACCCCTGACTTTGCTTCTGCCATGGAAAAGTTGAGCCAGCTGTTTAGAAAGATCTTGATGTGACTCATCAAAGAAATAATGCCAGGTCAAGAAAATTCAGCCACCTTATATAAAGCAGAAAAGACAACTCAACCCAACTGGGGAAAATAGCCATATATACAACTAATTCTAATTTAAAGCAGATTATAATTAATATCATTAGCAAGGTACAATGAGCTATGAAAGCCTAGGAGTGGTAAGCATTAGTTCCCTTTGGTGAGAAGCAAAAAGGAAAAGTCCTGCTGAAGAAGAAAGTCTTAAGAATAAGGCAACATTGGGTGCCTGGGTGGCTCAGTTGGTTAAGCGACTGCCTTCGGCTCAGGTCATGATCCTGGAGTCCCGGGATCGAGTCCTGCATTGGGCTCCCTGCTCAGCAGGGAGTCTGCTTCTCCCTCTGACCCCCCCCCCATGTTCTATCTCATTCTCTCTCTCAAATAAATAAATAAAAAATCTTAAAAAAAAAAAAAAAAGAATAAGGCAACATTTAATGGGGCCTTAAAATAGGTGATCTCTTGACCGTAGAGGAAAAAAGCTCTCAGTTTTTCCCCACTGAAGATGATATCAGCTGTGGGTCTTTCACACATGGCCTTCATGATGTTGAAGTATGTTCCATCTATACGTACTTTGTTGAGGGTTTTTATCAAGAATGGATGCTGTATATTATCAAATGCTTTTTCTGCATCTATTGAGAGGATCATATGGTTCTTATCCTTTCTGTTATTATTTTTAAAAGATATTTATTTGAGAGAAAGAGAGCATAAGCAGGGGGAGGGGCAGAGGGAGAAGGACAAGCAGAATCCCCACTGAGTGAGGAGCCAATGCGGGGCTCAATCCCAGGACCCTGAGATCATGACGTGAGCTGAAATCAAAAGTCAGATGCTTAACCAACTGAGCCACCACGCACCCCCTTCTTCTTTCTATTATTAATGTGGTGTATCATGTTGATTGATTTGTGGATACTGAACCACCCCTAGAGCCCAAGAATAAATCCCACTTGGAGGTTCTTCAAAAAGTTAAAAAGAGAACTACTCTACGACCCAGTAATTGCCCTACTAGGTATTTACCCAAAGGATACAAAAATACAGGTTCAAAGGGTTACATGCACTCAGATGTTTATAGCAGCATTATCAACAACAGCCAAACTATGAAAGGGCCCAAATGTCCATTGACTGATGAATGGATAAAGATGTGGTATATGTACACAGTGGAATATTACTTAGCCATCAAAAAGAATGAAATCTTGCCGTTTGCAACAACGTGGATAGAGCTAGAGTGTATTATGCTAAGTGAAAATAAGTCGGTCAGAGGAAGACAAATACCATATGATTTCACTCATGTGGAATTTAAGAAACAAAACAGATCAACATATGGGATGGGGGAGAAAGAGAGACAGGGAAACAAACCATAAGAGACTTTTTAAGATTATATTTATTTATTTGAAAGAAACAGAGAGAGCGTGCACAAGTGGGAGGAGGAGAGGGAGAGACAGAGAATCTCAAGCAGACTCCACGCCGAGCATGAAGCCAAGCGCGGAGCTTGATCCCACGACCCCAAGACCATGACCTGAGCCAAAGCCAAGAGTTGGACGCTCAACTGACTGAGCCACCCAGGCACCCCAACCATAAGAAACTCTTAAAGATATAACAAACTGAGGATTGATGGAGGGAGATGGGTGGGGATTGGCTAGATGGGTAATGGGTATTAAGGAGGGCACTTGTTATGATGAGCACTGGGTGTTGTATGTAAGTGATGAACTACTGAATTCTACTCCTGAAACCAATACTGCAGTGTATGTTAACTAACTAGAATTTAAATAAAAATTTGAAAAAGAAAAAAAAATAGGTGATCTCTTGAAACCTCCCTAATTGATGGCAATCTGGCAATATCTATCAAAATTTCAAATGTATATATTCTCTTTGACAAAGCCGTTTCACTTCTGGAAAGTCATCTTACAGATATACTTGCATATGTGCAAAAATAATGGATGTATCACACTTACTCACTACATTAATGTTTGTGATAGCAAAAGACTGAAAGTAACCCATATGTTCACAAATATGTTCATAAGTAGACTGATTAAATAAATTACAGTACATGCTTGTAACGGAATACACTTTGTAGCTGCAAAAAAGAATGAAGAAGCTCTATATCCTGACACGGAAAGATCTCCTAGATACACTGTGGAAAAAAGACAAGTGCAGAATGTACATCATGCTACCTTTTGAATCAAAAAGAGAAAAATGAGAATATACATTTATATGTATTATATATGCAAGAAAAGGCTCTGGAAGAATACATTAAAGAAATAATAATACAGCTACCTAAAGGTTGGAGGAAGGCATAAGAGCAGTATAGAAAATGAGTGGCTTTGGGATAGCAGGGGTGAAATAGAGATTTATTTCACTGCTTATCTGTTAATTTTTTTCAAGTCAGGCTTATTAAGGTATAATTTACACACAGCAAAATGCATACTTTAGGTATACACAGTTCTGTGAGTTTTAACAAAGGGATATAGTTATGTAACTACCACTGCAATCAAGGTATACAGTATTTCTATCGCCCCAAGAGTTCTCGTAAAGCCCCATATAGTCACAATCCCTTCCCCTCCACTCCCAGTCTCTGGCAACCTCTGATTTCTGTCCCTCACAAGCATTCAGAGTTGTGTTTTTAGGCTTATTGCTGTGTAGTGATGTCTCACTGTGGTTTTAATTTGCATTTCTCTGACAACTAAAGACGTTCACCATTTGCTAATGTGCTTGTCATCTGTAGTATCTCTTCTTTGATGAAATGCCTATACAAATCTTTTGCTCATGTTTATTCATTTGTTTTATTATTGAGTTGTGAGAATTGTTTATAGATTCTGGATATAAGTCCTTTGTCAGATGTGTGTTTTGAAATATTTTTCTCCCAGTCTGTGATTTGTCTTTTCATTTGCCTAATAGTGTCTTTCAAAGAAGTATTTAACTTTGATGAATTTTTTTTGGAAGATTTTATTTATTTATTTGACAGAGACACAGCAAGAGAGGGAACACAAGCAGGGGGAGTAGGGAGCCTGATGTGGGCGGGGCTTGATCCCAGGACCCTGGGATCATGACCTGAGCTGAAGGCAGATGCCTAACGACTGAGCCACCCAGGTATCCCAACTTTGATGAATTTTTACTTTCTTATTTTCACACTATAGAAATATCTCTTCAAAAATTGTATTTAAAGACATCTTTAAAGAAAAAAAGTAAGAGTGGTTAACAACCTAAGAGCACATTTTACTAAAATAAATACCTAGATATTTAAGTGAAAATGAAAAAGAAAAAATAAATTGGACCTTGAAAAAGGGGGTGCCTGGGTGGCTCAGTCAGTTGAGTGTCCAACTCTCGATTTCGGCTCAGGTCATGACCGAGTTGTGAAATCAAGCCGAGTCGGGCTCCATGCTCAGCAGGAGTCTGCTTGAGATTCTCTCTCCCACTCCCTCTGCCCCTCCCCCCACTCATGCTCGCTCGCTCTCTTGCTTCTCTCAAATAAATAAATTTTTAAAATGAAAACTGAAAGAATTACAACAGGGAGAAGGAAAAGCACTTTAAGTAAAAAGAACATTGTGTGCAATGCAAAATGGGAGGAAAGTACTGTGTGTGTTAGGGAAAGTGTTTGATATGGCTGGAGCAAATTTGAGAGAAAATAGTGGAAAAGTAGGTTGGAATCAGGTTAAGCAAGGATGGCCCTGAATGTCATATTGAGGTGTTTGGTTTATAACATGCAGGGAAATGGAATTCATCAAAAATTTTTAAGTAGGAAAGTGACATGATTGATAAAGTGCTTGGGATGCTTACTCTTCTGGAGGTAAAAAGAAGAGACTGGAAGGGGATGTAGGGAGACCAAGGAGGAAACTCTTTTAATAATCCAAACGAGAAGCCACAAGACTACTACAAAGACAGAGCAGTGTGAACGTGAAGGAGGAGATGAATGTCAGAGACAAAATGAGCTCCCAGGAGAATAAATCTATCAGGAGAAGGGAAGGACTGTAGGCATGAGCCCAGGCCTATTGCTAATCAAAGGGAGGGGCTCTGGAAAGGGGCAGAAAGCATGAGAACTATGTAATATAGCCCCCAATGGAAATAAGAAAATAGCTGAAGTTGTGGAATGGTAACAGAGAAAAAGACTTAAAAGTTTTGTTAAGTAGGTCACTATAGCCCTAGGCACTGGGAGTTTCAGCTGAATGGTAGGAAGAAGCAGCAGGAGAAAACATGGCATTGCAGGAGCTGAGACACAAAGGGCCAATGTGAAATGCCAGCTGAAGGAGTAAGGAAACTAGGGCATGCTTTAAACCAGGAGGACAAAATAATGAACATAAAGATTCAAATCATTAAGTAAAAAGAAGTTCAACTCTGAAACCATATGGAACAGAGTACTGTAAATATATATAGCTCTGGACTCCTTTGTACCTCACGTCCCTATTTATTGTAACTAATACATCTTAAAAGCGAATAGTAGAGGCTCTCAAAACCAACCACAAAAACAATTCATTAATAGTGTAACAGAGAGTATCCATCATTCCCTTTGTAATGCATTCTGACTGATGGTCGTCCTATACTAAGAATACTATTATTAAGTTTGGTAAATAAATTAACATTTTTGTTTTGAGGGAGTTTCTTTGTGGTGATGGAATAGTTTTGTATACTGACTGTGGTGTTGGGTGTACGAATCCGTACATGTGATAAAGTTTCATATACTCTCCTCCTTCAAGAAAAAGTACATGTAAATTATAGTGAAAGCTGACTCGGGTCTGCACTTGAATTAGCAATAGTATAACAATATCTATTTCCTAGCTTTGACAATGTACTATGATTATGTAAGCTATTATCAGTGGGGGAAGCTAGATGAAAGCCACATGATAACTGTACTATTTTACAAAAGCCCCCGAATCTGCTCCCTACTCCAAAACAAGTACCCTCAGGTCTACAGAAGACAGAAAACAGACTGATTCATGCAAAATTCAGAATGGAGGTTATGTCTAGAGCTGCAATGGCCAATGTAATAGCAACCTAAAACTAAATGAAATTTAAAATTCAGTCTCTCATTTGCTTTGGCTACATTTCAAGTGTTCAATAGCCCAGGTAGCTAGTGGCTACCGTATTAGTACGGATACAGAACATTTCCATGCTCACAGTAACTTCAATTAGACACTGCTGCTTGAGGAAGAAAAGGGAATGAGATGTACAGTGCTAATGAGCTAATTCTTAACCTAGATGGAGGCCATAGATGTTTTAATATTCTTCCTTAAAATTTTGATATGTGTTTTTTACACTCTTCTGGAATACATAATATAGCAAGACAAAATAAAAATATTGATTTTTGCAAATAACATGATGGCATACCTAGACAATTCAAGTGACTCAATTCAAGTTTCTTAAAAGGAATAAATAAACAAAATTGTATAATATGAAACAAATCTACAAAGGCAACTTTGGTTTTATATTAGTGGAGCAATATGAAAAAATGATTTCAATCATAATCATGATCCAAAAAAGTATGAAATTAATTTTATTTGAGATTTAAGAGATTTAAAGAAAACCATGAAACTACTGAAATTCTAAAAGGAACTAGCTAGTGATATGCAAAAAAAAAGGGAAAGTTCATTCCTTACACAGCGTGAACTATGTTCAACCACAATAACATTCTCTCAACTCTCTTCCCTCACTCTTCCATAGTGCTAACCTGATCCTTACCCAGGTTAAACCCAACTCTTAGACAAACTGCACTTCTAAACAAGCAGTTAAAGGTGTCTAGAGAAAAACAAACTTTACTGACAATCTCACCTTAAATTACCATAATACTCAAATGAGCTTTCAGCACAGGTCTACAGTCTATTTTGCTGAAGCTAGTTCACTTCTCCCTCTCCATGGTAACTATTGCACTTGTCCTCTTTCGTCAACCTCCAGCACCTTTCTGCACTCTCAGCAAAAGGTCTTACCTTCATGAAGAAGATAAAAGCCATGAGAGAACTTCAACTTCCCACTACCAAATCTAAATGCTTACCTGTATCTGTGTCCACTTATTCTGCCTTTTCTCAGTTACAATGGAAGAAGTGTTCTTGCTCTTAGAGAATGGGCTAACCTCATCATTTGTGCTCAGGTTCCTTCCCTTGGTCATGCAAGAATGTGTCTCCTAGAATTGTTCCTGCTCTGTCCTACATTATCATTTTTTTCATGTCTCCTGGAGCATTACCATCAGTACACAAGCATGCTGTAATAACTGCCATTTAAAAAAATAAATAATAAGGAAGTGAATAAACTAAGGAATAAAGGATTTTACTTCCCTTTCAACTACTTCCCTGTTTTACCAATCTTCTTTAAAATAAAACACCTCTCAGCTGGTTAATCGTCCATCTCTTGATTTCGGCTCAGGTCATGATCTCAAGGTTGTGGGATGGAGCCCCCATATTGAGCTCTGTGCTCAGCATGGAGTCTGCTTATTCCTCTTCCCTCTGCCCCTCCCCCCCACTCTCTCTCTAAAATAAATAAAATCTTAAAAAAATAAAATAAAATAAAACAGCTCTCAGGGCACCCTGGGTGGCTCAGTCCATTGAGCATCCGTTGAATACATTCCTTTCTTGTTTCACCACTACTTGTCTCTTTGCCTTTGGATTTTCTCAGTGACAAGTAGTTGAACCTCATCTACTTGGGACCCCCAAAGCCAGGTATTCTTGCACCCCTGTGCCCTGGCTATACCCCCACCTCCAATCAAATGATTCTTAAATTTATATTTCCAGTCCTGATTTCTCTTTTGAGCTACATATTACCATATCAAATCACCTTCTTGTTATTTCCATCTGGAATCTAAGAAGCATCTCAAACTTGACTTCTAGAAAATAGAACCTCGTTTTTCCCTTATCAAATCCACTCTTCAGCCTTCTTCCCCATCATGGTTAATGGCATGACCATTCATTCAGGAGAAAAATTTAGCAGTCAATCTTGACTTTTCTTTTTCCTTGACATCCCGATATTTACAAATCCAAAAGGAAGGCTTGTTAAATCTATCTTTAAAATACATCCTAAATATGACCATTTCTCACCACCTTCACTGGCGCACCCTAATGCCCTAGATCCCAGTCGCATGCAATGATCACTGGACCAATGGCATTAGCCTTCTCACTTGTAACTTTCTGATTCCACTCTTGCTCTCAACAGTCTCTTCTTCACAGCCAGAGTGACTTTTTTTTTTAAAAAAACACATGTTCTAAAAATTGAAAACCTGTTTATTTAGAATAGAAACGGGATTCCAGAAATATATTTAAATATAACAAACTACACAGAACCTAAGTTCTTTTCTGCATGGCTACTAATTTACACAAGAATACTGATAAAACTGAAGATAGTCTCCCTACAATTTCCAGGCACTGAAATTCTCCTATGGCTATGTTTTAAATATAATCTACTTCTGTATATAATTCCATTATGTAATCAGCTTATTGACAGATCATGTACCAGATTATGCAAGAACCCTGCTCAAAATTTTCCAAAGGCTTCCTATCATGTTTAGAATAAAACATCTTTGCAAAATCATACACAATCTAGGGCCAACCAACCTCTTACATCTTATCTCTCTCCCCTTAACTCATCATGCTGTGCTATGTTGTGCAAAGCCACAGTAGCCTCCCTGCTTTTTCTTGAACAGACCAAACTTACTATGCCTCGGGGCCTTTGAACTTGCTATTCCCTTTGCCTGGAAAACTCTTTCCAGATATTCACATGGCTTGTTCTCATACTTCATTCAACTCTCAACTTGATACCTCCTCAGAGAAGTCTTTTTAAACTAATACTTCTAAAATATTCTTTTTTTTTTTTTTTTGGTACTAAAATAGTCTCCTATTCTCATTGCCCATCACTCTCTACATCAATACACTGCTTTGTCGGGGTGCCTAGGTGGCTCAGTCATTAAGCATCTGCCTTCGGCTCAGGTCATGATCCCAGGGTTCTGGGATCGAGCCCTGCATCGGGCTCCCTGCTCCGCAGGAAGCCTGCTTCTCCCTCTCCCACTCCCCCCCTGCTTGTGTTCCCTCTCTCGCTGTGTCTCTGTCAAATAAATAAATACATAAAATCTTTATTAAAAAAAATACACTGCTTTGTGTTTATTCATAGCATATACCACTACCTAAAATTATGTATTTGTTTTCTATCTGTCTTCGCCAATAAAATATAACCTCCATAAGAGGCTCATTTTGGTCAGCTTGTTCACCACTACAGATCCATGCCTCACACATATTATGTGCTCATTAGATATCTGTTATGTGTATGAATAAACAATAACCTGGTAATAGTCTAAAACCTTAAAAATAAAAGATATCTGGAAAAGAAATGGGATTCTAGAAATACATTTAATCTAGCAAGCTACACAGAACCTAAATTATTTACCTGCTTTGCATCTATTAATGCAAGATCTTCACCAGAATCAGAAAGATTCTCTCGTAATTTTTAGGCACCTAAATTCTCATGTGCCTATATTTTAAATATAATTTACATTTATGTAAACAACTCTATTATTATATACTTAGCTCATTCAAAAGTCAGTATTTCAACTTCTGTGCAACTAATTTGCTAGAAAAGGAAAATCACAATCAGTACCAAGTTAAAACAAAACTAAAGGTAAAAAGGAGACATCAGAAGAACTGAACTATCGGTAGGACAATATAAGGAGCTCCACTGACCTGATCCCCAGTAAAACTGGTGAGAATTATTTTAAAAAACTAAAGCTCTTGGAAACAGTCCTTAGGGCAAATAACAAATGGAGAAACATCTATTCAAGAAAAGTGAAAATTCTATGGTACTTGAACCCAAACCGTTCTCTCCCTCCTCTCTTCCAGAGCAGAGAGGGTGGCTCCACTCCAGACTGTTGCCACCAAGGACACAGGACTCCCTCATTCCCCAGTTCCCAACCGGAGGGCTTTCTTCCCATAGAAGCAGGACTTCAGCATTTCTGAGGTTCTTCCAGCTCTCTGTTGTGGAGGAGGCTAAGTCCTGGGTTAGTGTGGAAAGAGAAGCTTCTTTCTTGCACCTAGCGCCACTCATGGAATGGAAGCTCTACCTTGGGTATATGTTGACAATACTCGAGGCCCAAAAGCCCGCCCCACCCCCCAGCACCACCCCCCCAGCTCAGGAAGCAGTGTTTCCATGCAGGAGAGACAAGCTGAGAGATCTCCACCTACTGCCCCATCTCAGCTCCCAAAAAGTAAGGATGTCATCCAGAAGCTTACCATAGTCCTCAGCCCAACTTTAGAGCCCTGGCTCAGAGATTTTGCCTGGGGGCAGGAGAAAGGCCATTTAAAAAGACACCTCCTAATCTCTTCCCAAAGGAACTTATCTTGTTCTCAACAGTAAAGTTTAAGCTTAAAGCATTTCTCAAAAATACGGAAGGTTGTGGTATAGGGAGTTGGGAGATCTGTAGAGCTAATGAAGATAAAGCCTAGACTACAGGCTGGCCAGGTAAGAGAGAACAGGGGGAGTAAGACAACTGGAAGGCGGGAGGCCTCCCGAGGTCACAAAAAACCAAACTCTGACCTCAGAGATTGGATTATATCAGTTTGTCCAGGAATTTATGCCCCAGGGTACTACTGTAAACAACAGAGCAATCAGCCCGCAATTAGTGGAACTTAAAAACTGGGTATGGCCACGGCAAGTGCAGAAGAGAGGCCTACCATACAACTGCCATTCCAGGGCAACCGCAGGCTGACTGCCCCAGGAGCAACAACAGAGACCTAATACTATGTGTTGGGGAAGGGGAGGGGTGGGGAGGGTGGCAGGGGAAAAGCCTTCACTGAAACAAATCCAGTTCAGTCCCTAAACACATAAACAAGCAAATAATAATAAAAAGCCCTGGAAAGGAGGACCCATATCTAAAACTATATTATCTAAAATGTCCAGTTTCCAACAAAAAAATTAAAAGGAATCAAAGAAACAGGGAAGTATGACCCATCCATTTGGGGGTGGGGAGAGGCAACAGAAACCGCCTGTGACAGTGACCAGTTGTCGGATTTAAGAGGAAAAAATTTCAAAGTAGCCCTTACAAATGCATTCACAGAACCAAAGGAGAGCTTGATTAAAGACATAAGGAAAGCATGATGACAACATTGTATCAAATAGAGAATATCAATAAAGAGAAAATTTTTTTAAAGAACCAAATGGAAATTCTGGATAGGAAATGTACAACAATGAAAACAGAACTGCAGGATCTAGAAAGAGCCTCAGACTGCAAAAAAGACCCTTGATCCTAAAGGGCCAATGTGTGTTCTTACTACAAATCCACTCTAAGTCTGTGTCTAATGTACTTTTTTTTTTTTAAGATCGTATTTATTTATTTGACAGAGAGAGAGCAGGAGAGCACAAGTAGGGGGAGCAGCAGAGGGAGAGGGAGAAGCAGGCTCCCCGCTGAACAGGGAGCCTGATGTGGGGCTTGATCCCAGGACCCTGGGACCATGACCTGAGCCGAAGGCAGACGCTTAACTGACTGAGCCACTCAAGCACCCCTAATGTACTTTTTTATTAAAGCCACAACTTTCAATAAAATTAATTTACTCTATCCTATAATTTCATCATAAAATCTATATGCTACTTCTTGGATAAGATCCATTCTATACATAATTCATATTTCTTTTTTTAAAAAGTGATACTATAAATAACAGGTTAATTCTTGAATATTTAATAATAATATGAAAAATCTTACTGGTCTGACGTCACCACAGGAATTGGTAAATTGTCGAGCCAAGCCAAAATCAAGCATGTAACATTTCCTACATGTACTAGGAAAGCGACCCATGGCGAAGTTCGACTAGAAAAGCAAAGAAGGAAAATATACATATTCTTACAATACTAAGTCCTTACATCTATCCTTCCTATATTTTAATTCTATTTAAACTCTCTCTATATAATACATATGTCTCAAATACACTATTCTAATCCATGATGTTTACTGGATGTTAATACATAATCTCATTATGGGTTCTATTAATGCCCAGGAGCAGGTAACTTTGAGAAACAAAGAATTTAAGTGATGATACAAAGTTACATACAACAACACTGACTTAAGTGTAACTCTATGTTCCTTGAAATTCTAGTCTAAGTGAGTGCTTTAAAGACAGCCCAATTCTTCCTTTTTAAAATGGGAGGAACTAGGAGTGAGCAAAATTAAATACATAGCTAGAAATTTAAATGAATTTCCTATGAGCAACATAAAGCTGAATTTCACTAAGCATAAAAATTAAAATTCAATTTAAGGAAACATTTCAAAACAGACTTAAGGAAAATATACTTTGCATTCTTCCCTTAAAAAAATAAATGTAATGTTAGATGAGCACAGACTCGCAAAATGGTATGTAAAAAGAGAATTTATAAAGGAAAAAGCAAAACTGCAACAGAATTGTTAGCTTTTATTTTAAAATACTGTTCTACTTAGGGAGCTTTCAGATGAAAATGGAAAGTCTTCAGTCACCATGCTTTTAAAGTAGTGACATTTAGTTTGGCATAGAATTAAGTGCAAGAGAAATCTACATTACATTAAGTCTGACTCTACAATGTTAATTTTAGTTGGCATTTTCATGTAAACTATTTAATTTTAAAAATCATGTAGCTACAGATGGGTGTAATTTTCAAATGCACTAACCAACACATGATATATTTATAGTAAATACAGTATATCAGAAATGGATAATTTCCCCTTGTGAGCAATAAAAAAACCAAGAAGGAAAAATAAAAGCATATTTCAGTTATGGAAATGACAATTTCTAAGAAAAAACAGAATAGAAAAAAATACTATATATTGCCACTGTAGCACTCAGAAGAAAAAATAAGGTCTTTCATAATTGATGGTTCCTTATAAGTACAATTTGTCACTTGAGAAATAGTTCAGAGAACACAGTGCATACATCTAAAAGCAACATATGTATATATTTTTACCCAGTATCAGGAAAAAGAAATCTAAAGAATAACTTCCAATTTAGATGTAAGGCTAAGTAACTAGAAATGTTAACACACATAATCATAATAGTCAACCATTAATAATTTTTAATTTGGCTGTGAGCAACATTTTCATTGTATGAGAAAAGCTCTTGAATGTTAAATTGTGGTTTGTAATTAGAAATTTTTTTTATGTAATTAGAATTTTTTTAAAAAATTGAGAGGTAAGTTACATTTTGCTTCTAGTTACTGAAATTAAAATATTACCTTGTATTTAATAATGGAAAGCAAATACAGAATGCTACATTCATAATTTATTGGATCCCATTATCAGATTAAGAGTACAAAGCAAACTCATTCTGTGCTCTGACTTGAAATGGCCCCTTACCGGTTTGATGTCTCGGTGCAAGAATCCCACAGAATGGATGCTCTCAATAGACTCCAGAATCTGTCTACCCAACCGAAGAGTAGTGCTAATGGTGAATGTACCCCGGGACTGGCTACGGCGTAGATCTGCCAGATTCCGACCCTGTGGAAACCAAATAAACACTTCCAAATATGGTACTATGTTATAAGAGAAGACTGGGAAGTTATTCATTTATCATTAAAAATGTTTTGACAGGGGAACCTGGGTAGCTCAGTTGGTTGACCATCTGACTCTTGGTTTCCACTCGGGCTGTGGTCTTGGGGTTGTGGGATGGAGCCCCGCGCTGGGCCCACACTCAGCAGGGAGTCTGCTTGGGACTCTCTCTCCCTCTGCCCCTCCCCCTACTCATGCTCATGATCTCTCTCTCTCTCCTCAAATAAATAAATCTTTAAAAAAATGTTTTGACAGAAAGAGCAAGGATTTTACCCAAATCATGATCCTCTCATTCAAGAGAAGAGATTCCATTAAGGTAATACATGAATGTTTCAGACAAATTTAAGAATAACCAGAAGTTTTTGAACATATTATGTTTTTGAGTCATCGTGTTTCCCTTTGTCTTTCATGCCATAACAAAATATAGTCTTGATTATTTGAAAATACAGAAAATGTATGTACCCAGAGCAGTAATTCCTCATTACTGCCTAACATACTCCCATACAAACTATTTAATTTTTCTGTGTCTGGTTTCCTTATAAAATGAGGGCAATGATACCTACACCTTGCAATGTTTTATGAAGATTAAAGAAGATCCACGTAAAGTGTTTACCATACTGTCTGGGACACACTAAGTACTCAGTAAATGCTAATGATTGTTATTATAAACAAAAATGACATGAAACAAACTCAATTACTTGTAGCAACAGATAAAAGCAATGAATGTATCTAGCCTGTGCCAGACGTGTTACATCATGATTGCATTTAATCCTCACAGCCCCCTAAAATAGAAGATGTTGCAGATGAAGAAACTGAGGGTCAGGAAGTTTAAACAATCTTAGCCTATTAAGGTAAAGCTGTTTTTCAAATCTAAACCTGTGTGAATTTGAACTTGTTGTTTTGTTCACTTCACAGTGCTGCTCCTCCGGAAAGTTCTTCGTTGCCTAGGTAACAAACCAATAATTTGATGAGAAGAGCAGGGCTACGATGCTGCAGTTCTATGGCCCAAAGAATGGAAACTGGCTCCTCCATCACAAGAGAATTTATTTTTTTTTAAGATTTTTTTTTTTAATTTATTTATTTGAGAGAGAGGATGAGAGGAGAGAGAGAGCACATGAAGGGGGGGAGGGTCAGAGGGAGAAGCAGACTCCCTGCCGAGCAGGGAGCCCGATGCGGGACTCGATCCAGGGACTCCAGGATCATGACTTGAGCCGAAGGCAGTCGCTTAAGCAACTGAGCCACCCAGGCGCCCCTCACAAGAGAATTTAAATAGCCTAATCTCTCTATTCCCCAAATTTTGTAGTGTATGTTAGGGATTAATACCACCAATGCCATCATCTCAACTGAAGACACCTCATTCACTTTTGAAAAAGTAATAAATTCTTAAATTACTTCAGTGCCACTTAAAATACTAACTAGCACTCAAGTAACTGAAGAATCAAAAAAGTACAAGAAAGTCAGGAGCCTTTCCCACTTCATCGCTTCTTTAAAAATGCAGTTTTAGGGGTGCCTGGGTGGCTCAGTCGTTAAGCATCTGCCTTCAGCTCAGTTCGTGATCCCAGGGTCCTGGGATTGAGCCCTGCATTGGGCTCCCTGCTCCATGGGGAGCCTGCTTCTCCCTCTCCCACTCCCCCTGCTGTGTTCCCTCTCTCACTGTCTCTCTCTGTCAAATAAATAAATAAAAAACCTTTAAAAAAATAAAAAAAAAAATTCTCACAGCACAAACTGGCAGTTCTCTGTATTACGAAGTTTTCATGTTAGGAGAATTTATTGTTCTCTACATCTCAGCAAATGTCAAGTAAGTGATAATCTACAACAAGTTTTATAATCCCATGAGTAGCGAATAACTTATTAGCATTCTAATAATTTTTTCTCAAAAATCAGTATTTTGATTTCCAAAAATATACCTAAGAAATATTGGAACTTTATTTGTAAACAACTTCCATCATTATAAAAGCTTTTGAAAGAAAATCAATTAATTTGGTTTATGGTATTAGTAATGATTTTAAATTTCAAATCTTTTATTTTTTAATTTTTAAAGATTTTATTTATTTATTTGACAGAGAGAGAGCGCACAAGCCGGGGGAGTGGGAGGCAGAGGGATAAACAGGCTCCCCACTGAGCAGGGAGCCGGATGCAGGGCTCGATCCCAGGACCCTGGGATCATGACCTGAGCCGAAGGCAGACGCTTAATTGACTGAGCCACCGAGGTGTCCCTAAAATTTCAAATCTTTTAAAATGTAAATCTAAGGTATCAATTAACAAAATCTAAAAAGATAAAATATAAGGCTAGCAAGAGTATGGGGGAAAGTGGGGGTTTTTTTTGTTTTGTTTTTTTGGGGGAGGAAAGTTATTAACATGGTAAGTACAAGCAGGTTTTATCCACCAAATTATACTTCAGAGTATAAACTAAAAGTAGTTATTATCTGTTATAGAGAAAAATAGAAAACAATCTATATATCTATCAATAAAGGAAAGGTTAAATAAATTATGGTACACTCATCTTACTGAGTGGTATGCAGCCACCAAAAAAAAAAAAAAAAGAATCCTTATTCATAATAACATAGAATGAATACTATTGAATGAAAAAACCAAATTCATTTTTCTCTAAGTAATTCTATAAATTTAACATGATCCCAATAATAATGCAAGTGGATTTTACTATTAAAAATGTAACATACACTTAAAAGAAAATAATATAATGAACCCTCATACACCTACTCATCACCAAGAATTAACAATTATCAGTTCACAGCCAATCTTGTTTCACCTGTTGCCAAAGATGGAGCAATTTGACCATTAAAAAGAAAAACAACTGCAATAATTGAGAACCATAAAATATGTGAAATGCATGAACTCATTTTTTTTTTTAAAAGAGAGCTCATTTGTCCTCTTTGGAAAATATTAGGGAACCAACTCATTATTCTGAAAACTAGTAAAAAGAAGAAAAGAAACAAGTATTAGTCCTGCCCTTCCTGTATAAAATTTATCTCAGGTAACCTAAGTAGTTGGAGTGCTTTTTTGAAAAAGAATTCCAGCTAATAAATTAAGGAAAACTGACAGAATTAGAATAGTACATCTGCAGCCCCACTGAAGTAATGGATATAGGCAATGATTACTAATGCGTTGATAAAACTTAGGAGAAAAACCACTGGGAACTTTAAAAAGGATGCATCAGGCTGTCTCCCTGAATCTCAAGGATCAATCCTAACAATATTAAAAAGAGACAACCCAGACATTGCTTACTGATGCGATGCAAGAGGAAGCATACCCTCACCTCTGAAGTACTCTGGCTAATTAAAACAAAAGAGCTAATCACCAGTTTACAGAAAATACAGTGGATAGAAGAACATGTTAAACAAGGAGGGAGATAATCAGCAAACTCCAGAATATGAAAACTTCATGATAAATGACTTCATTTTTATCAATGACAGTATGAACAATAAGAACAAAAAACTGTAAAAAAAAAAAAAAAAAGAGGGAACCTATAGAGTAAAAGAAGTTTAAGAATTATATCCACCAAATGCAATGTGTGGAACCCTGTGTGAAACCAGATTTAAGGAATCCAAACATAAAAAAAAATAAAACACATACAATAAGGAAATCTGAAGATCATCTTGATATTTAATGCTATTATGAAGGAATTACTGTGTACTGTGATTAAGAGGAGAAAAAAGGAATCTCTGACTCATAGGAATACATATTCATGTATTTCCAGATAAAATATGCCTTCAGTTTGCTTTGAAATAATCTGGGGAGGGAGAGGAGAGGAAGAATACATCAGGAACAAGATGGGCCACATACTGAAAACTACTGAAGCTGGGTGATGAGTACATGGGTGTTCATTATACTATTCTATTTTTGTGTATGTTTAATTTTTTTCATAATAAGAAAAAGTTTTAAAAATATGGCAGCTCTGATGTCAGGCAAACTAGATCTACATCTGTACGGTTACAAGATTCAAAATATTTTTTTGCCCCTCCCTAGGTGATAATGCTTTTCACAAAATATCACTCTTAGGCTATACTAAAGCTGCTCATGTAAAGCCTCAATGGTTAAAGGAAATTTCATGAGACTTGTCCCAGGTCTTGCTGGTAGAAATGAGAAAAGAAATAAGTACAACTTCTTGAACCCGTAAGATTTTAAGACCCAGATTTTAAGAGCCACTGAGGCGTCCCAGTCCTTAAAAATTTTAAGGCAGATATTATACAACTGAATCACCAAGAGGAAGGCATTTCTCCTATATTATCAAGTAATTCTTAAATTTTCAAGTAGTCAAAGTTGGTTCTTGAGCACAAAGATTAAAAATTAGATCCCCAACTATCCACCCACCCACCCTCCCCAAAACCAATTTCAATAAATTTACATTATTTCCGTCAAAAAAAACAAAAAAAACCTAGAGTCCTTAAGGGAACAAAAAGAGGAATGGAGAGGGACAGGGCAAGATTCATATCCAGCAATCCACATGGGGATTTAAACTTTGCAATGATGACACTCAATGAAGATATGGATCAACTAAAACAGCTGACAAGAACAACCCTTCCATCTCTGGAAAAATCTACGTCAAATCTGTTTAAATAAAATTCCATCTGCATAATATAAAACATTCTGAGATGATACCAAGAATTCTGTTTGTATTCATATCCACTGCAATTAGGTACTTTGATCAAAATTGAAATATTTTAAGATACATTTCCAAGTAACCTACCTGCAACTGCATGACCACATAGTTGAATCGATCATTCCTCCCACAGCCAATAAATCTACAAACATGGTCTTTCCCTGGATAAAAGAAAGAAAGAAAACAGTGGAAAAGGTTACATTATGGTTTCTCTTCTAAAAAATTAATAATTTGTTTTTCTGTACAGTATTTTATAATTGAATACAAAGGACCTGTCTTAAGAACCTTAAAAATAGGAAATCTGTATTATTCAAATTTTCTATCCACCTCCTCCTGGACCCTACACTGCTCCGTGTGTAGTCAAATACATGTTTATTGAATTTATTCATTCAATAAATGAATGAGGGAATAAACAATGATAATTTATTTAGGGAGTAAAGAATTAAAAGGTCCTTTCAGATCAACTTTGCCCAGACATTACACATACGAAAACAGAAGAGCAATAAATAAGAACTCTCTTAGGAATATAAATCCTAGGTGATATAAATACTAT
The DNA here is from genome assembly GCF_029215605.1 of Mirounga angustirostris. NCBI lineage: Eukaryota > Metazoa > Chordata > Mammalia > Carnivora > Phocidae > Mirounga > Mirounga angustirostris. The sequence continues at coordinate 60,710,563 of NW_026991717.1, read as the reverse complement.
ATTTATAATATAAATAAATCTATATTATAAATCCTGAATTTTAGATATGGTCTGCCATTCACCAATACATGACTTCAGTCCTTTAATCACTTAATCTTTCTGGGCCTCACTGATTTGGAGTAGTTCAGTGGTTTTCAATCTGAGTTTTACCTATGAAATCCAAGGAGGTGCAGGCTAGGGCGCAGAGGAGAGCAGAAGTGGAGCAGGTAGCAATCTAGGGTCTGCCCTGGTTCAACAAAAGCAAACAAAGGTCCTAGAAAAGGATCAAGACTGGTGGCTCCAGGGCGAGAAGAGGGCATTTTGGCTGGAGCACAGTGAATGAAGGGAGAAGAGCATGAGAAGATGCTGGAGAGAAGCAAGCGGCACGAGGTCCTGAAAGGTCTTAGACTCCGTAACAAGGAAAGTGAACCACATGGAGAGGTCAGTTTTTCTCAGCCCTGGCTACTTAACAAAATCATCTTGGGAAGCTTTGTAAATTCCTAAACTCTTTACTGATTCAAAATCAATGGGGGAAAATACAGGTTGGAGCTTTTCAAAAGTTCTCTAAATGATCCAAAAGCAGATGGGCCATGGATGGACATATGATCTATTGGATCTATTGGTGGGTAATGAGAAGCATCTAAAAGATTTTAAGATGAGGTAAAACACACTTAAAACATCATACTTTAGAACACTGCTATGGTGGCAATGAGGACAGACTATACAGGGGTCAATTCTAAAGGCAGAAAGGTCACTCTGGGAACAGTTACAATATCCCAAGAGAGAGAACACGGTTTAAATTATAAATAGTATAGGAGAGATGGAAAAAATAAGATAAATATGAGAGATACTAAAGACAGTTTTTGACTAGAAACTGGTACAATTAAATGGTAAGTTGTACCAAAATAAGAGAATATATAGTAGGTTGTATAGGCTGTAAGGGAAATTAGAATGTTGAGTTTAAGGACAACCTGTTGAATTTAGCAGACACTTGTAATTTCAAGCCTGCTGCTGAGCAAAAAGCAGCTCAGTAGAAATATACTGGGGCATCATTAATTCATGGAAGGTAGACAGAACTACATACACAGATGGACAACTGCCAGGTTGGAAGAACATAAAGAATGAAAAGAAAATTAACCTAAGAACAGAGTTTTAGAAAATACAACATCTAGAGCATGGGCAAAAATAAAAGAACACATGAAGGAAAATCAAGTAATAGCCAGAGAGGTATGAGGAAAATATGAGAAAGGGGTATTATAGAAATACAAGAAGAAGCAGCATTTTAATGCAAAAGTAGCCAATGGCAAATGCTACAGAAAGGCTGAGAAGCGCCGGTTAATATAAAAATTAGGAAGTCACTAGTGAGTGGAAAGGGCGGCAGCCAGTCTTTAACGGATTAAAGTGTAATTCAAGTATGAGGCAGTGAGGGCAATCTTTGAAGAAGTTTGTCTGTAAAGTGAGCAAGTCACACACCAAGAGCTAGAAGGGCAAGATTTGGTGAATGAATGAGAAATATATCTCAACTTGAATTAAAAAAAAAAAAAAAAAACTTTCTACTGATTGACTTAAAATATAAATACAATCCAGACTTATTTTAGTTAATAATTCTACTTCTTTTACACTATTCTCTCATTCTCTGTGCTTCTGTTGGAAAGGGTTGGAACTAGCAAGAAATAAGTGGGAGCAATAATTCCCAATGTGTACAATGCATGTGCATCACTTTACATGTATTTTACAAATGTTTGCAAAACTGTGTCTGTCACTTAGTAAATTGCAGTAAGAATGAAAGGATGAAATGATGGCCAATTAGCAACTTACTCTTTCCCTCAGCTTCAACGCAACAATTTAAAAATCATTTAGGAAGTATTTTCTTCTTGTTATCCATTCAAGATTCCACCTTCCTAGCATATAACATTTAAATTAAGGATCTCTATTACAAAGACATTTCAACCATCTAAAAACAAAAGGCCATACTATATTTAACTCTTCTTGGAATGCTCTTTCAAAAATATCTTTATGGTACGTTATACCAAAATACTATTTATCCCTCAATAGTGAAAACATCCTACTTTTAAAAAGAAAAAAGAAATCAACTGTAGATCCTTGACTGGTAAACAAAATACAAAGTCAGTAGCAAACTGTTTAGGATTCACCAACACATCTTCACTGCTTTAGGTTAGAGCTTAATGAGTTCTTACCTCACACTTTATAGCACAGTGTGCTACTGCTCTTATATTTTAGATACCTGCAATTAATGAAAATCCTTAATAAAGTTAGTTCAATAACATGTACAAACTTTTAGAAGCATGGAGAAACTACAATTTAACTGGAACAGGAATTGTTCACCACCACTTAAAGAGTGTTAAAATAACTAGTACAAACTGAGGTATCACTCCATGAGTATAGGGACCATATCTATCTTGCTCTGGAACTAGCACGGTACTTGTCAGATAGTGAAATGCCCAATCAAGGGACGCCTGGGTGGCTCAGTTGGTTAAGCGACTGCCTTCGGCTCAGGTCATGATCCTGGAGTCCCGGGATCGAGTCCCGCATCGGGCTCCCTGCTCGGCGGGGAGCCTGCTTCTCCCTCTGACCCTCCCCCATCTCATGCTCTCTCTATCTCATTCTCTCTCTCAAATAAATAAATAAAATCTTAAAAAAAAATGCCCAATCAATATCTGTGAATAAACAAATTAATATAAATAATGATAGCTAGTAAAACATGAATAATATGCAAGCATATTGTGCCAGGCATTATATTAAGTGCTTTACATGCATTTAATCATCACAGTTTAAGTATTATTATTTTCCCCATTTTTCAGGTGTGAAGAATTAAGCAAAATAATCTCTAAAAATGAAGGGAGCAGAGTAGGTTATACTTGAAGAGAATTCTAATAATTCAAAATCACTGCTGTGGAGAAAGGGAAACAGAAAATCAGCTTGCCAAACCCAAAATATATCAGGTGAGACCTAATAAACTGTCATTTAGGTAAGAGTCCTGAGGAAAATCCAGATACCAGAACTATAGCAATCTTTATGGTAAATTAGGCAGTCTCCTAGGTCATATCTAGTTGGTAAGCAAACAAAAAAGACAGTCCCACGCTATGCACTACTAGGTCTAATCATGCTCCACGTTCACAAAAATAGTTATTCAACTTCATGCACAGTAAGATTAGAGGAGAGGTCCAGAAATATAACAGAAACAACTCAAAAGTCCCTAGGTAAACCATTCTATAAACTTTCAAGTTTTAAGAATTCCCAGTATAAAAGACATCCAAATAATCTTTTTTTAAAGATTTTATTTTGGGGCACCTGGGTGGCTCAGTCAGTTAACCGTCTGCCTATGGCTCAGGTCATGATGCCAAGGTACTGGGATCGAGCCCCACATCAGACTCCTTGCTCAGCCGGGAGTCTCCTTCTCCCTCTCCATATGCCGCCCCGCCCCCCACACTCACGCGCACGCTCTGTCTCTCTCAAATAAATGAATAAATTCTTTAAAAAAAAAAAAGATTTTATTTTTAAGTCATCTCTACACCCAATGTGGGGCTCAAACTCACAACTCCGAGATCAAGATTTGCACACGCTACCAACTGAGCCAGCCAAGTGCCCCATGACATCTAAATAATATTAATGTCACTCTAGAGCAGGAGTGATGTCAAACCCAAGCCAATCCTCATTTTATTCCTACTTAATTAACTCCCATAGATTCTCATTATTGTACATAAAGGCACCAGAATATAATAGATATATAAATTTAATTTCAGCATCTTTAGGCTATATTGTCTTTGTTTGCTTGTCTGACCCCTAGACTGTAGGTACTTCTAGGGTAGGGACTCTAGTACCCAGCTCTGCACAGGATACTCACTAACTAAACAATGAATAAGTTTTTTATAATACCTTTATTGGAACATTACTAATATACCCCACCAAATCCACCCATTTAAAGTGTAATTCAATTGTTTTTAGTATATTCAAAGTTGAACCACCACCACCACAATAAACATTAGAACATTTTCATCAGCCCTACCCCATCCCACCAAAAAACCCATACTCATTAGTTGTCACTTCCATTTCCCCCTGCAACTCTCCCAGCCCTATGAGAGTCAGCCCCACTAATCTACTTTCTATCTCTACAGATTTGCCTATTCTGGACATCTCACATAAATGGAATACTACAGTAAGTAGTTTTTGTGACTGGCTTCTTTCACCTAGCATAATGTGTTCAAAACTCATCCATGTTGTAGCATGTATCAATATTTCACTTCTTTTGTCAATAATATTTATTATATAGCTATACCACATATTTTGTTCAGCCACTTATCAGCTGATTGTCCATTTGAGTTGTTTCCACTTTTTGTTTACTATGAATAATGCTACTATGAACATTCACATACAAGTTTTTGTGTAGACATACTTTCATTTATCCTGGGTATATATATAACTGGGAGTAGAATTGCTGGGTATATGGTAACTCCATGTTTAATCTTAAGCAGCCCAAAGGCACTGCTGGACTGTTTTCCAAAGAAGCTGCACATTTTATATTCCTACCAGTAACATATGAAGCTTCTAATTTCTCTACATCCTCATCAACTCTTGTTATTTTCTATATCTTTTTTTATTGCAGTCATCCTTGTGAGAGTGAACTGGTATCTCAATGTAGGTTTGATTTACATTTCCATAATCACTAATAATGTTGAGCATCTTTTCATGTGCTTACTGGCAATCTGTATTATCTTCTATGGAGAAATGCCTATTCAGATCCTTTGCTGATTTTTAAATTGGGTTGTTTATCTCTTTATTACTGAGTTATGAGTTCTTTATATATTCTAGATAAAGTCCCTACCAGATGCATGATTTGTAACTATTTTCTCCCATTCCATGGGTTGTCTATTCACTTTCTTGATGGTGGTCTTTGAAGCACAAAAGTTTTTAAATCTGATGAAGTCCAATTAATCTATTTTTTATTTTGCTGCTTTGCAGTTTTAGCATCATATCTAAGAAATCACTGCCTAATCCAAGGTCATGAAGATTTACGCATATGTATTCTTCTAAGAGTTTTAAATGTTTAGGTCTTTGGTCCACTTTGAATACATTTTTTTAAAGATTTTTTTAATTTGTAAGTAAATTCTACACCTAACGTGGGGCTCAGACTTATGACCCTGAGATCAAGAGTCACACGCTCCACCAACTGAGCCAGCCAGGTGCCCCCACTTTCAATAAATTTTCATATATGGTACGAGGTTAGGGTCCAACTTCACTCTTTTGCACGTGTGTAACTGTGTTGGAAGACAGACTCCCCTTGTGTTTCTCCTTTACTGTGACACTACTACCACACTCACAACACTTTTGACACCAGATGTGTGGGCTTTCCACACATCAAGCTATTCTCGACACCGGCTGGGTGTCCTATAATTCAATTCAATTCTAATACTGTCTACCTGGAATCTGCATCAGATCCCCATAAGGGCTTAGTCCCACAAGACTGCCCCTACTTCAAATGCCAATCACAAGTCCCAGGCTGTTACCTGTTTAAATGACCCCCTCCTTAAGTTTGACAATTTGCTAGAATAGCTTATAGAATTCAGGGAGATGCTGACATTTACCAGGTTATTACAAAGGATATAATAAAGAATACAGATGAATAGCCGGATTTAGAGACACAATGGGGAAAGCTACGTGGGAAGTGGTGCAGAACTTCCATGCTCTTTCTGAGTGTGCCACTCTTACAGCACCTCCATGTGTTCACCAACTCAGAAGATCTCTGAACCCCACACTTCTGGAATTTTTACTACTTCCCAGAGGATAGGGGGTGGGGCTGAAAATTCCAAACTTCTAATCATGACCTGGTCTTTCTGGTGACCTGCTACGATCCTGAAGCTATTAAGGGGCCCACCAAGAGTTTGTTCATTGGAACATGAGACACTGCTATCACCCAGGAAATTCTAAGGAACATAGGAGCTCTGTGTCAGGAACCACTGTTCTGGCCAAATCTGGTCTAAGACCAAATATCAGAACAAAAGATGCTCCTAGTGCTCTTATCACGTGGGAGATTACACGGATTTTAAGAGGTCTGTGCCAGGAACTAGGGGCAGAGACCAATATATGTGTTGTTTATTCTCTTACAATATCCAATGGAGTTGTGCTGGCACCATTTGTTGAAAAGACTCCTTTCCCCATTGAATTGTCTTGGCACCCTTGTCAAAAATCAATTGACCGTAATGTGACAATTTCTGGACTTTGAATTCTATTCCATTGATCTATATTTCTATCCTTATGCCAGTCCCATAATGTCTTGATTACTGTAATTCTGTAGCAAGTTTTGAAATCAGAAAGTGTAAATATTCCAGCTTCATTGTTTTTGCTTTTTTTTTCAAGACTGTTTTAGCTATCTGGGGGTCCCTTGCAATTATTAATTTTAGAATCAGCTTACCCATTTCCAAAGAAGGCAGCTGCAATTCTGACAGGGACTGTGTTCAATCTATAGATCAATTTCAGGAGTACTACTATCTTAACAATATTAAGTCTTCTAATCTACAAACACAAGATATCTTTCCATATATTTAAAGTCTTATTTTTTCAACAATGTTTTGTAATTTTCAGAAAATAAGTTTTACACTTCTTTTATTAAATTTATTCCTATTTTATTCTTTTTGATGCTACTGTAAATGGAATTGTTCTCTTAGTTTCATTTTCAGATTGCTTATGGTTAATGTCTAGTAAGATAAGTCATCTCTTTATATTGATCTTGTTTCCTGCAATCTTGCTGAACTTGTTTAGTAGCTCTAAAAAGTTTTTAGTGGATTCCTTAGGGTTTTCTAAAAATAAGAGGTCATCTGCAAATAGAGGCTAGTTTTCCTTCTTTCCAGTCTGGGTGCATTTTATTTCATCTTCCTGACTTGAAGTAGCAATTGCAGAAATCCTTGTCTTGTTCATTATCTTCAGGGGAAAGAGTTGTTTTTTATTGTATTAGCTGTGGCTTTTTTGGTTTTTGTTTTGGATTTTTTTTTTTTAAGATTTTATTTATTTATTTGAGAGAGAGAATGAGATAGAGAGAGAGCATGAGAGGGGGGAGGGTCAGAGAGAGAAGCAGACTCCCTGCTGAGCAAGGAGCCCGACACGGGACTCGATCCAGGGACTCCAGGATCATGACCTGAGCCGAAGGCAGTCGCTTAACCAACTGAGCCACCCAGGCACCCTGGATTTTTTTATACATGGCCCTTTACACATGGCCCTTATCAGGATAAGGAAGTTCCTTTCTATTCCTAGTTTGGTGAGTATTTTTTATCATGAAAGGGGTATTGGATTTTGTTAAATAGGTCGTCTGACATAATCATGTGGTTTTTGTCTTTGATTCTATTGATACAGTGTATTATACTGATTTTCATATTTTAAACCAACTTGGAATTCCAGGGTTAATGTCACATATAGCACGTTGAATAATCCTTTTTATATGTCGCTGGATTCTGTTTGCTAGTAGTCTGCTGAGGAATTTTGCATCTATATTCATAAGAGATACTAGTTTACACTTTTCTTCTAATGTCTTTGCTTGGTTTTGGTGTCAAAGTACTGGCCTTATAGAATGCATTGGGAAATGTTCCCTCCTTTCCTATTTTTTTCGAAGTCTAAAAAATTGGCATTAATCTTTCTTTAAATGCTTCTTAGAATTTACCAGTGGAACCATCCGGGCTTGGGCTTTCCATTATGGGTAGGTGTTTTTTTATTACATCTAATTCCATTTCTTTACTTGTAATAGGTCTACTCAGGTTCCTACTTATTCATGAATTGGTTTTAATAGTTTACATCTTTCCAGGAATTTGCCCATTTCATGTAAGCTATTTAATTTGTTGTCATGTACGTAGTTTTCCCTTATTATAACCCTTTTCATTTCTGTAAGGTCAACAGAAATGCCCTCTCTTTCATTCCTGAGTTTAGTAATTTGATTCTTCTTTATTTTTTCTTGGTCTGTCTCGCTAAAGGTATGTTAATTTTGTTAATTTTTTTTCAAAGAACCAATTTTTTTTTTTTAGTTTCCTCCCTTGTTTTTCTATCCTCTATTTCATTCATTTCCACTGTAATCTTTATTATTTCCTTCCTTCTGCTGCTTTAGATTGTTTTGTTTTTTAAATAAGCTCTATGGCCAACATGGGGCTTGAACTCACAAAGTTGAGATCAAGAATCATATGTTCTATCAACTGAACCAAGACAGGCTTGCTCTGCCAACTTTAGGTTTAATTTGCTCTTCCTTCTCTAGGGTCATAAGGTGAAAGGTTAGGTAATTTATTGGAGATCTTTCTGGCTTCTTAATACAGGTGTTCACTGTTATAAGTTTCTATTTAAGCACTGCTTAAACAGAACCCCAAATGTTTGGTACCTTGTGATGATTTGTAATTAAGGAATCTACAGAAAATCACTTTGGAATCTTAGAAGATAGGGTCATTAATGCTATATACCATGTGGAACAGCCTATTATTTTTCTTTGAAGGAGACACAGACTGATGGAAAGAAAAAAAAAGTACTAGCTTAGAGTTAAATCTCAATTCTGCCACTTAACAATTATGGAACCTTAAGCAAGTCTCAGTTTCCTCAGCAGAACTACTGAGAAAATTAAATGACACAGTGTATTTATAAAGGATCTTTTTTTTTTCCCCCTGAGATCAAGAGTCAGACGCTTAACTGATTGAGCCACGCAGGTGCCCCATAAAGCATCTTCTTGATTAACTATCCAGTGTTCATTCCCCCTTACTAATAGCACCCAAATTACCCTTGGGCAATGATTTTCCTTTATCATGTATCTACTGTCTCAATGGGCTTGATCCACTGCCAGGCCCAAAATCGGGCCTTAATTGCTCTAAGTCAACCAGAATAATAGAGAAATTTATTTTTTGTTATAGAGATCGATCTGTTGATAGGAAGAAAACTAAATATTCCAGACATAAGGCACCCTATGCATGATATTACTCTGACGAGTATAACTGTTTCAGGGATGTTCTAATCAGAGCAAAACTCAAGTTTCATATGACAATTATGAGAAAAGATGTTATTTTTTTCTTTTTTTTTTTTTCAAAGATTTTATTTTTTTGACAGAGAGAGACATAGCGAGAGCAGGAACACAAGCAGGGGGAGTGGGAGAGGGAGAAGCAGGCTTCCCGCAGAGCAGGGAGCCCGATGTGGGACTCGATCCCAGGACCCTGGGATCATGACCTGAGCCGAAGGCAGACGCTTAATGACTGAGCCACCCAGGCGCCCGAAAAGATGTTATTTTTAAAGAGAAAGAATGTAGCTCCCTTCCAGTGCTACCAGCAACTATCTCTCAACCATGAAGGAAACCAGCATAAGAATTAAGTCCACAATATGGAAAAGATAATCACACACAAAAAAGTCAGATGGACAGTCACATGCAAAAGAATGAAAACTAGACTCTATCATATGCCATACACAAAAATAAACTCAAGATAAATTAAAGACTTGAATGTAGAACCTGAAACCATAAAACTCACAGAAGAAAACATATGAAGAAAAACATATGAAGAAAACAATTAATAAGCTCCTTGACACTGATCTTGGCAATAATTTTTTGAATTTCACATCAAAAGCAAAGACGACAAAAGCAAAAATAAACAAGTGGGACTACATCACATTATAAAACTTCTGCACAACATAGGAAGCCATCAGCAAAATGAAAAGGCAACCTACTGAATGGGAGAAAATATTTACAAATCATGTATGTGATGAGGGGTTAATATCCAAAATACATAATGAACTCATACAACTCAACAGCAAAAAACTAGTCTGATTTAAAAATGGGTAGAGGGCCTGAAGAGACATTTTTCTAAAGAAGATAGTAAAATGGTCAACAGATACATGAAAAAGTGTTCAATATCATTAATCAGCAGAGAAAAGCAAATCAAAGCCACAGTGAAATATTACCTCACATCCACTAGAATGGCTACTATCAAAAAGACAAGAAATAACAAGTGTTGGTAAGGATGTGGAGAAAAGGGAATCCTTGTGCTCTGTTGCTAGGAATGTAAACTGGTGTGGCCACTGTGGAAAACAGTATGGAGGTTCCTCAAAATAAAAATAGTTTCTTAAGAAACAAAATAAATGAACAAAAGGAAAAAGATACAACCCAAAAAAAACAGATTCTTAACTGTAGAGAACAAACAAATGGTTACCAGAAGAGAGGTGTGTAAGAGATGGTTGAAAGTGAAGGGGATTAGTTTTGCGATTGTCTTGATAAGCACTAAGCAATGTATGGAACTGATGGATCACTATATTGTACACCTGAAACTAATATAGCACTGCATGTTAACTGCATTGGAATTAAAATTTTAAAAATTAAAAACAGAACTACCATATGATCTAGCAATTCCACTTGTGGGTATATACCCAAAGAAATGAAATTACTATCTTGAAGAGACACCCCATGCTCATGTTCAATGCAACATTATTTATAATAGCCAAGACATGGAAATGACTTACGTATCCATTATATATGAACAGATAAAGAAAATGTAGTATTTATATACATAACAATATTATGCAGCCATAAAAAAATAAGAAAATACTGCCATGTGTTAACATAGATGGGCCTTGAGAGCATTATACTAAGTGAAATAAGTCAGGGAAAAATTTATATGTGGAATCTACAAAAACCAAACTCACAGAAACAGAGAACAGATCAGTGGTTCCCAGAAGTTGGGGGTGAGAGGTAGGGGAAATGGGTAAAGGTGGTTAAAAGGTACAAACTTCAGTTGTAAAATAAGTAAATCTTGGAAATGTAATGTACAGCACGGTGATGATAGTTAACAAATTTTAAAAGTTCTCATCACAGGAAAAAAAATGTAACTGTGAGGTGATAAACTCAACCAACTAAAAAACCAACTAAACTTATAGTAATCATTTTGCAATATATATGTATCAAATCTTTATCCTGTACATAATACAAAGTTGTATGTCAAATATTTATATATATATAAACTGAGAGGAAAAAAAGAGAATTCAGATCAAAATATACCTGAAATCTATTCTACACCTCTGGATCTTTCAGTTTGGTGTAGAAGAAAAGTACATGTCCTCAAGACCACTTGAGGTAAATATCAGCTTTTTCACTTCCTAGCTTATTACTTCATCTCTAAAAGCCACATGATGGGTAACAAAAGCACTTACCTCAAAGAGTTATTACACAGGCAAATCAGCTAAGGTATGTCTCATACTTAATATACTACCTGGCACATAGTAAATGTACTTCCTATTATTATCATTAGTGATTATGAACACAAGTTTTAGAAAGAGACAGATCTAAGCTAAAATCCTGGCTCTTTACCTTACCACTTTTGTGACTGTGGACAGATTATTTAACCTCTCTTAGGCTGTATTTCCTCAACCATAAAATCAGGGGAAAGTTGTGGTAAGAATTAAATCAAATAATATTTTTTATTTTTATTTTTTAAGACTTTATTTATTTATTTGACAGAGAGAGACACAGCGAGAGGGAACACAAGCATGGGGAGTGGGAGAGAGAGAAGCAGGCTTCCCGCGGAGCAGGGAGCCCAATGCGGGGCTCGATCCCAGGACCCTGGGATCATGACCCGAGTCAAAGGCAGACGCTTAATGACTGAGCCACCCAGGTGCCCCTCAAATACTATTTTGAGTATTATAAACAAGTGGGACTACATCACATTATAAAACTTCTGCACAACATAGGAAGCCATCAGCAAAATGAAAAGGCAACTTTTCATTTTTTAATGAAAATTAAATACTATTTTTTAATATATACTATTTTTTAGTATATATTATATATATATTTTTATATATACTATTTTTTAAATACTATTTTTTAAAATACTATTTTTTAAAAACACATTTAAAACAAAGCCTGACACAGAAAGAATAAATGACTGCTAGCCTCTTCATTACATAATAGGTACAAATTGCTTTCTAAAGTGGTTGTACCAATTTATACTTCTGCTATCAGGACATGAGGAAATTTTCTTTTCTCTATCTTCACCAACACTTGGTATTGTCAGACTTTTTGCCAGTCTGAAGGGTATGAAACAGTGTCTTGCTATATAATTTGCATTTCTCTAGTTACTAGTAAGGTTGAGCATCTTTTCATCTATTTATTGTTTAGGTTTCCTTTTTTGTGAATTTCCAGTTCTTATCCTTTGCCCATCTCCCCTCTGTCCACTCCTGTGACTGCCTACCTTGGCCTAGGACATCACTATGTCATAGAGTATTTACTTGGAATCCTTAGCTTCTGTGTTCTCCAAATACTTTAAGGCCCTCACTGGTTCCTTGCCAATACATCCTTCCTCTCCACATTACTGGTGCCATTTAACCTCTCACCTAAAGACTCAAGACCAACTCCCTCTCTCCCTTAGGCTCAACAGGAAACATTTATGGAGCTCTCAGAACCACAGTATTCTAGATGTCATTCATCCTTGCTGCTAGTCTTGTCCTTACCTAACTCCTTGGTTCTGACACCTGAGCTTCTGCCTAATTTCCCTTTTGTTCCCTTGTCAATGCTCCTATGGATCTTTTTATACATTCCTTTTTTTTTTTTTTTTTTTAGATTTTATTTATTTATTTGAAAGAGAGCAAGAGAGCGCATACATGCAGGGGGAGCAGCAGGCAGAGGGAAAGGGAGAAGGTGGCTGCCTGCTGAGCACAGAGCCCAATGCAGGGCTCAATCACAGGACCCTGGGATCATGACCTAAGCCAAAGGCAGACCGCTTAACCGACTGAGCACCCAGGCACCCTTACATTCTTCTTTCTTATATATTTTATACATTTTTCTTATAACTTATCATTCTATAATGTCATTATTCATTCTCAGTGTCAGTCTGACTTGATTATGAACCCCTGAGGACAAAGACCATGCCCTGTTTATATCCCTAGCTCCTCGCATAGTGGTTCACATTTACCAGGCATCTAAGAAGGAAAGAAGGGAGAATGAAAACAAACATTCATAAACTATCTAGTATCCTGTACTTTCTAGGGCTAAGGTCATTTGCCCCTTCTTCTCCACTCTACTGCCCCTTTCCCTACCCCCCTCCCCAGGGCCAAATGTCCGCCTTAGAATGATAAGCATGAGCTTGCCTTGTCCTGTGCTCACTTACCTTTTATAAACATCCTACTGGACTCCCCTGATGACGACTCCTTTAATGAATTACCACCTATTATCTATTGACAAGCTCAACTTGCAGTGTCTCTTCTGGACACTGCATCCAGTGTGTCCCATCCATTATGTCACATCTGACTGTACTTCAGGCCAAATATGTCCCATAATGTCCCTGGCCACACACTATTCATAAGATAATCTCCCCCCAAATACTGTTTTTTATCATGTCATTTGCCTACTTAAGAAACCATTAACAATAATGCCTACAGAAATACCACTAAAATGGTGAACCTGGACTTCTCCACTAAACTACTAGAACTGATGAATGAATTCAGTAAGCTCTCAGAATAAAACCAGTATAAAGAAATCCATAGCATTTCTATATACTAATAACAAAGTAGCAAAAAGAAAAATTAAGAAAACAATCCCATTTACAATTGTGCCAAAAATAATAAAACACCTAGGAATAAACTTAGCCAAGGAGATGAAAGACCGGTACTTTGAAAACTATAAAACATGGATAAAAGATATTGAAGATGACATAAACAAATGAAATGATATTCCATGCTCATGGATTGGGACAACAAATATTGTTAAAATGTCCAAATTACCCAAAGCAAACTACAGATTTAATGCAATCCCTATTAAAATATCAACAGCATTTTCCACAGAAGTAGAACAAATAATCCTAAAATTTTTATGGAACCACAAAAGACACTGAATAGCCAAAGCAATACTGAGAAAGTAGAACAAAACTGGAGGTATCACAAACCCAAATTTCAAGCTATACTACAAAGCTATAGTAATCAAAACAGTATGGTACTCACATAAAAACAGACACATAGATCAAGAGAACAGAAAAGAGAGCCCAGAAGTAAACCCATGATTATACGGTCAATTAAATTGTGACAAAGGAGGTAAGAATATATAATGGGAAAAGGACAGTCTCTTCAACAAATGGTGCTGGGAAAACTGGACAGCTAAATGCACAAGAATGAAACTGGACCACATTCTTACACCATACACAAAAATGAACTCAAAATGGATTAGAGACCTGAAACCTTAAAAATCCTAGAACAGATCACAGGCAATAACTTCTCTGACACTGGCCATAGTAACATTTTTCTAGGTATGTCTCCTAAGGCAAGGGAAACAAAAGCAAAAATAAACTATTGGGACTACATCAAAGTTAAAAGCTCTGCACAGCAAAGGAAACCATCAACAAAACTAAGCCAACCTACTGAATGGGAGAAGATATTTGCAAATGATATATCCAATAAGGGGTTAGTATCCAAAATATATAAAGAAGTTTTTAAAAGATTTATTTAAGAGAGACAGAATGAGCTAGAGAGAGAGAAAAAGAGAGTGCGTGTGCGGGGGTGGGGGGCAGAGGGAGAAGGAGAAGCAGACTCCCTGCTGAGCAAGGAGGCCCACTTGGGACTTGATCCCAGGACCCTCGGAATAAGACCTGAGCCAAAGGCAGATGCTTGAACAACTAAGCTACAGAGCGCCCCCTAAATATATAAAGAATTTATACAACACCAAAAACAAAAAACCCAAATAATTCAATTCAAAAAGGGTCAGAAACATAAAAAGACATTTCTCCAAAGAAGACATACAGATGGCCCACAGACACATGAAAATATGCTCAATGTCACTAACCATCACGGAAATGCAAATCAAAACCATTATGAGATATCACCTCACACTTGTTAGAATGGCTAAAAACAACACATGAAACAAGCGTTGGCGAAGATGTGGAGAAAAGGGAACCCTCTTGCACTGTTCATGGGAATGCAAACTTATGGAAAATGGTATGAAGGTTCCTCAAAAAATTAAAAATAGAACTATCCTACAATCCAGTAATTTCACCACTGGGTATTTACCCAAAGAATACAAAAACACTAATTCGAAAAGATGCATGCACCCCAAAGTTTTTTGCTTTATTTACCATAGCTAAATAATGGCAGCAACCCAAGTGTCCATCAATAGATGAATAGAGCCCTACAAGAAATACTGAAAGGGGTCTTCTAAGCAAAGAGAGAGCCTAAAAGCAACATAGACCAGAAAGGAACACAGACAATATACAGTAACAGTCACCTTACAGGCAATACAATGGCCTAAATTCATATCTTTCAATAGTTATCCTGAATGTAAATGGGCTAAATGCCCCAATCAAAAGACACAGGCTGGGCGCCTGGGTGGCTCAGTTGGTTAAGCGACTGCCTTCGGCTCAGGTCATGATCCTGGAGTCCCAGGATCGAGTCCCACATCGGGCTCCCTGCTCAGCGGGGAGTCTGCTTCTCCCTCTGACCCTCCTCCCTCTCATGCTCTCTGTCTCTCATTCTCTCTCTCTCAAATAAATAAAATCTTAAAAAAAAAAAAAAAAAAGACACAGGCTATCAGATTGGATTAAAAAAAACAAGACCCATCAACATGCTGTCTGCATGTGACTCATTTTAGACCCAAAGACACCTCCAGATTTAAAGTGAGGGGTGGAGGGGCGCCTGGGTGGCTCAGTTGGTTAGGCGACTGCCTTCGGCTCAGGTCATGATCCTGGAGTCCCGGGATCGAGTCCCGCATCGGGCTCCCTGCTCAGCGGGGAGCCTGCTTCTCCCTCTGACCCTCCCCCCTCTCATGTACTCTCTCTCTCATTCTCGCTCTCTCAAATAAATAAATAAATCTTTAAAAAAAATAAATAAATAAAGTGAGGGGTGGAAAACCATTTACCATGCTAATGGACATCAAAAGAAAGCTGGGGTGGCAATCCTTATATCAGACAACTTAGATTTTAAACCAAAGACCATAATAAGAGATGAGGAAGGACACTACATCATAGTTAAAGGGTCTATCCAACAAGAAGATCTAACAATTGTAAATATCTATGCCCCAAACATGGGAGCAACCAATTATATAAGCCAATTAATAACAAAATCAAAGAAACACATCAACAACAATACAACAATAGTAGGGGACTTTAACACGCCCCTCACTCAAATGGACAGATCATCTGAGCACAAGATCAACAAGGAAATAAAGGCTTTAAATGACACACTGGGGGCACCTGGGTGGCTCAGTCGTTAGGCGTCAGCCTTCGGCTCAGGTCATGATCCCAGGGTCCTGGGATCGAGCCCCACGTTGGGCTCCCTGCTCAGCGGGAGGCCTGCTTCTCCCTCTGAGGCCTGCTTCTCCCTCTCCCATTCCCCCTGCTTGTGTTCCCTCTCTTGCTGTGTCTCTGTCAAATAAATAAAATCTTTTAAAAAAAAAAAAATAAATAAACGACACACTGGACCAGATGGACTTCACAGATATATTCAGAACATTCCATCCCAAAGCAACAGAATACACATTCTTCTCTAGTGCACATGGAACATTCTCCAGAAGAGATCACATCCTGGGTCACAAATCAGGTCTCAACCAGGACCAAAAGACTGGGTTCATTCCCTGCATATTTTCGGACCACAGTGCTTTGAAACTAGAACTCAATCACAAGAGGAAAGTTGGAAAGAACTCAAATTCATGGTGGCTAAAAAGCATCCTACTAAAGAATGAATGGGTCAACCAGGAAATTAAAGAAGAATTTAAAAAAATTAATGGAAACAAATGAAAATGAAAACACAGCTGTTCAAAATCTTTGGGATGCAGCAAAGGTGGTCCTAACAGGAAAGTATATAGCAATACAAGCCTTTCTCAAGAAACAACAAAGGGCTCAAATACACAACCTAACCCTACACCTAAAGGAGCTGGAGAAAGAACAGCAAATAAAGCCTAAACCCAGCAGGAGAAGAGAAATAATAAAGATCAGAGCAAAAATCAATGAAATACAAACCAAAAGAACAGCAGAACAGATCAACGAAACTAGGAGCTGGTTCTTTGAAAGAATTAATAAGATTGATAAACCCCTGGCCAGACTTATCAAAAAGAAAAGAGAAATGACCCAGATAAATAAAATCATGAATGAAAGAGGAGAGATCACAACCAACACCAAAGAAATACAAACAACTATAAGAACATATTATGAGCAACTATATGCCAGCAAATTAGATAATCTGGAAGAAATGGATGCATTCCTAGAGACGTATAAACTACCAAAACTGAACCAGGAAGAAACAGAAAACCTGAACAGACCCATAACCACTAAGGAAATTGAAGCAGTCATCAAAAATCTCCCAACAAACAAGAGCCCAAGGCCAGACGGCTTCCCAGGGGAATTCTACCAAACATTTCAAGAAGAATTAATACCTATGCTTCTGAAGCTGTTTCAAAGAATAGATATGGAAGGAAAACTTCCAAACTCATTTTATGAGGCCAGCATTACCTTGATCCCAAAACCAGACAAAGACCCCATCAACATGGATGCAAAAATTCTCACCAAAATCCTAGCCAATAGGATACAACAGTCTATTAAAAGGATTATTCACCATGACCAAGTGGGATTTATTACTCGGTTGCAAGGTTGGTTCAACATCAGCAAATTAATCAATGTGATACAATACATTAATAAAAGAAAGAAAAGAACCATATGATCCTCTCAATAGATGCAGAAAAAGCATTTGACAAAGTACAGCATCGTTTCTTGATCAAAACTCTTCAGAGTATAGGGATAGAGGGTACATACCTCAATATCAGAAAAGCCATCTATGAAAAACTCACAGTGAATATCATTCTCAATGGGGAAAAACTAAGGTCAGGAACACGGCAGGGATGTCCACTATCACCACTGCTATTCAACATAGTACTAGAAGTCCTAGCCACAGCAGTCAGACAACAAAAAGAAATAAAAGGCATCTGAATCGGCAAAGAAGAAGTCAAACTTTCACTCTTTATAGATGATATGATACTTCATGTGGAAAACCCAAAAGACTCTACCCCAAAACTGCTAGAACTCATACAGGAATTCAGTAAAGTGGCAGGATATAAAATCAATGCACAGAAGTCAGTGGCATTTCTATACATCAACAACAAGACAGAAGAAAGAGAAATTAAGGAGTCGATCCCATTTACAATTGCACCCAAAACCATAAGATACCTAGGAATAAATCTAACCAAAGAGGCAAAGAATCTGTACTCAGAAAACTATAAAATACTCCTGAAAGAAACTGAGGAAGACACAAAGAAATGGAAAAACGTTCCATGCTCATGGATTGGAAGAACAAATATTGTCAAAATGTCTATGCTACCTAGAGCAATCTACACATTCAATGCAATCCCTATCAAAATACCATAAACTTTTTTCAAACAGATAGAACAAATAATCCTAAAATTTGTATGGAGATAAAATGCTTTTGCACAGCAAAGGAAACAGTCAACAAAACCAAAAGACAATTGACCGAATGGGAGAAGATATTTGCAAATGACATATCAGATAAAGGGCTAGTATCTGAAATCTATAAAGAACTTACAAACTCAATACCCAAAGAACAAATAATCCAATCAAGAAATGGGCAGAAGACATGAACAGACATTTCTGCAAAGACATCCAAATGGTCAACAGACACATGAAAAAGTGCTCAACATCACTCGGCATCAGGGAAATACAAATCAAAACCTCACTGAGATACCACCTCACACCAGTCAGAATGGCTAAAATTAACAAGTCAGGAAACGACACATGTTGGCAAGGATGCACAAAAGGGGAACCCTCCTACATTGTTGGTGGGAATGCAAGCCGGTGCAGCCACTCTGGAAAACAGTATGGCAGTTCCTCAAAAAATTGAAAATAGAGCTACCCTACGACCCAGCAATTGAACTACTGGGTATTTACCTCAAAGATACAAATGTAGTGATCCGAAGGGGCACCTGCACCCCAATGTTTGTAGCAGCAATGTCCACAATAGCCAAACTATGGAAAGAGCCTAGTGTCCATCAAAAGATGAATGGATAAAGAAGATGTGGTGTGTGTGTATATATATATATATATATATATATATACACACACACACACACACACAATGGAATATTATTCAGCCATCAAATAAATGAAATCTAGCCATTTGGAATGACATGGATGGAACTAGAGGTTATTATGCTAAGCGAAATAAGTCAATCAGAGAAAGACAAGTATCATATGATCTCACTGATATGAAGAATCTGAGAAACAAGACAGAGGATCGTAGGGGAAGGTAGGGAAAAATGAAACAAGATGAAACCGGAGAGGGAGACAAACCATAAGAGACTCTTAATCTCAGGAAACAAACAGAGGGTTGCTGGAGTGGAGGGGGGTAGGAGGGATGGGATGGCTGGGTGATGGACACTGGGGACAATGGTCAGTGCTGTGAATTGTGTAAGACTGATGAATCACAGACCTGTACCCCTGAAACAAATAATATATGTTAAAAAAAAATTTTTTTTTTAAATAGATGAAGAGAAAAAGATGTGATGTGATGTGTGTGTGTGTGTGTGTGTGTGTGTGATGGAATACCACTCAGACATTAAAAAGAATAAAATCCTGCCGTTTGCAACAACATGGATGGATCTAGAGGGTATAATGCTAAGCAAAAGCAGTCAGAGAAAGACAAATGCCATATTATATCACTCATATGTGGAATTTAAGAAACAAAACAAAGATAAAAGAAACAAAAAACAGACTCTTAACTATGGAGAACAAACTGGTTACCCAGAGAAGAGGTGGCCAGCAGGATGGGTCAAACAGGTGATAAGCACTGAGTAATGTATATAAATGTTGAATCATTATATTATACACCCACCTAATATAACACTGTATGTTAATTATACTGGAATTAAAATTTTTTAATTTACTTTCTGGAAAAATAAATGAAATAAAATGGTGAACCTGGAATTCACGATTCATTCTACATTACTTACCAAACTTCATTTCCTTCAGTTCTTCAACATATATCATACACTCTGATGAAGTCAGTTTGTTTTTTTATTCTCCTGTGAAAATGTGCTATTTTTTTTGCTCACATTACTCCCCTCAACCTCACTTCCTCAAATCAAATACAACTCTCAAATCTAAATATCCCTATAGGAAGTAATATCAACCAATTAAAACTCAGCAAAGCCCTGAGGGAAAAAAATAAACAAGACTATTAAAATAAGTTTCTGGAGTTGAGAAAGAGTGATCAAGTCTGCTGCAAAGATGGAAGGAGAGAAAGAAGAAAGTCAGCAAGGTAGCACTGATCACTAAGAGTCATAGATTGTTGACCTCAAGAAAACACAGTATGCAAACATACAACAAATCAATTTTAACTCCCTGCTTATCTGTCTCTTATGTTAAAGAAATCCTTTTAAAGATTAAAGGAATCCTGATGGGACACCCGGGTAGCTCACTTGGTTGAGTGTCTGCCTTCAGCTCAGGTCATGATCCCAGGGTCCTGGGATCGAGTCCTGCATCAGGCTCCTTGCTCAGCGGGGATCCTGCTTCGCCCTCTCCCTGCAGCATCCCTGCTTGTGCGTGCTCTCTCTCTCTCTCTCTCTCTCTCACAAATAAATAAATAAAATCTTTAAAATAAATAAATAAATAAAGGAATCGTGAACATACAAACCAAATTTTTACCAATCACTCCAAATACCACCACTAAGGCTTTCTCTTTTATCTTCTAGCTCTTGAATAATCTAACTCAATAGGGAATGTTTGTGGTCTGTCACCAAACTGTGCAAAAAAGAAATAATCAGTGATATCTCCACTCAAAAAAGACAATAAGAAGTAGACTTAATTTAGATAGGTAGATAATATCTACAGATATTATAGGCAAGGTAGCATCTTGCTAGTTAAACACAGATTTTAATTGTGTGAAAAAAGGATTTTTATTCATCTGAGGCACAAAGTGATAAACGCTTCCTTACTGTCCAAAATCTTTTTTTTAAAGGAATAGATAAGCTATACTCTAAAATAAATACATATGGAGCGCCTGGGTGGCTCAGTCAGTTAGGCGGCCGACTATTGGTTTCAGCTCAGGTCATGATCTCAGAGTCCTGGGATTTGAGCCCCACGTCAGGCTCTGTGCCAGTGGGGAGTCTGCTTGAGGATTCTCTCACTCCCCTTCCCTCCCCCCGAACTCATACTGTCTCCCTTATATAAATATTTTTAAAAATAAAAATAAAAACATTAAATAAATGCATATAACCTAATGGATCTTTTTGTTCTTACAATTTCAAATGATCATCTACTCCCCTGCTTTCGATCCAAGAGCTTAAGAAGATATGACAAGTGATGGTATGGTGGTCTACGTCCCAGCATTATATATTAATGCATAACAATGCCACACAAAAGGCAAATATATTATTTTATATGATTTTTATATGCCAGAAAAAAGTAAATCAATCAGAAAGAAGCACTGATTATTTTCCTTTTTAAATAAAAAAAGCCACTTAGTAATAAAGTGAAAAGCTAGCTAAAAGTATCCCAAACCCACTAATGGGGATGATCTGGAACTCAAAGAACAAATTCCAGGTCAATGGCAAACTAGCAAATACTGGGAAATTCTGCAAAGCTGGACTACTGTACTGCTAAGGACACAACAAAACCAGTCTTAGCTTCCTCACCCATCTATCATTTATTCCTCTTATTTACCCACTCACACCACCACCAAACAGACAAACCACACCCAATCTAACAATAACAGCTCATGAAATAGTTATACCAAGGAAGAAGAAAAATATAAGGCATAAGTCCTGTCCTCAAAGAATTTACTATCTTTTTTTTTTAAAAGATTTTATTTATTTATTTGAGAGAGAGAGAATGAGAGAGAGCACATGAGAGGGGGAAGGGTCAGAGGGAGAAGCAGACTCCCTGCTAAGCAGGGAGCCCGATGCGGGACTCGATCCAGGGACTCCAGGATCATGACCTGAGCCGAAGGCAGTCACTTAACTTAACCAACTGAGCCACCCAGGCGCCCAAGAATTTACTATCTTTTTGAAAGAAATGAACTTACTATATGATAATATGACAATATAAGATCAAATGATAGCTTCTAAGAACAAAGAATAAGCACTGTGAGAAATCAGTAGATTAGGTGGATCAGAATGCTTAGAGCACAGAGCTTGGAACTTACTGAGTTAACTTGATGGTAAAACAAAAAGAATGCTGAGTCCTCTAAACCAAGTCCCCAGGAAAAAAAATCGAGCCAAGAAGTTTAAGGAACAAAGGCTCCTTTTAGCTTTCATGAGGATGCCCATCTAATAATTCCTTAGGTTCTAGTAGCTCACCAGGAGACAAAGGCAAAAGAAGTTTCCAAGCTCTTCACTCTAGATAACCACCACAGGGAATTAATATCATTTAAACAAAACTACCCTATCACAATGGCCAATTTAAAACTATCAGGTTTTTGTGGTTAGAATGAAAAAAATGAACACAATTTCATCACCCTATCTATTTAAAAAATGTACTTGGCTATTACAAAAATATATGAACAAATGTATGTAAAAATAGGAGAGAAAAGATCAAGAACTGGGGAACCATTCCAAGGAGCCTAATATCTGCATAGCAGGTGTTGCAGAGAAGAAGGGGTAAAAAATTAAGGGGGTGGAAATCATCAACACTTCCTGAGAAAAACCTTCCTGAGAAAAACCTTCAAATCACAAGTTTCAATAAAAGACAAAGACAGGCACACTAGATGAAAACACACCCATACTATGGTATATCATCATGAAATTGCAAAACCCTGGGGGAAAAGAGAAAAAATTAGGTATTTCCAAAGTAACATGAATCATAACAGAATTACACTTCTCAGCCGCTACAAGGGAGTATGAAGACAAATTATGGAAGTAAAATTATTTTCAATCCAGAATTCTATATCCAGACAGTCTTTCATTTAAACACCAGGGTAGGATAAAAACACTTTCAGACTGGGGCACCTGGGTGGCTTAGTTGGTTAAGCATCTGCTTTCGGCCCGGGTTGTGATCCCAGGGTGTTGGGATCGAGTCCCGCATCAAGCTGCCTCTGGGAGGGAGTCTGCTTCTCCCTCTGCCTCTGCCTGCCACCCCCCTGCTTGTGCTCTCTCTCTCTCCCAAATAAAAATAAATTAAAAAAACAAACACAACACTTTCAGACTTGGAAGAGAGGTCTCAAAGACATACCTCCCATGCATCCTTTACTCAGGAAACTATTAGAAGAGGTGATTTACTAAAATGAGAATAAACAAACAAGAGAAAGGGATTCAACAAGGCATACAACATAAAAGAGAATCAAAGAGAATCCCCAGGAAGACACTGAAAGGTGATACAAGGATGATATTTGTGAGTAGACAAAATACCAAGCTGGACTAGAGCTGACTAGGAGGTCCCTGGAGAGACTTCCCTAAGAAGAGGATATCAAGAGTTGTGCAAATCAGTAGTTCATCCTTTTTTATTGCCAAATAGTATTCCACTGTATGGCTATACCACCCTTGATTTATCCATTCACTTTTTGAAGTATACATTTTTGGCAAGTAAGAATAAAGCTGATATAAATACATGAACACAAATTTTCATTTCTCAAGGGTAAATGCCTAGGGGTAGGGTTGCTGGATCACACAGTAAATCCATATTTGACATATGATAAGTATATGCTTAATTGTTTTCGAGGAACTGAATCATTTTGCATCCCCACCAGCAATATGTGAGGGTTCCAGTTGCTCCACATCCTCCGCAGCACTTGGTACTGTCACCAGTTTTAAGTCATTCTAATGGATGTACAGTGGTAGCTCACCATTTGCATTAATTTGCATTCCCCTAATGGCTAGTTATGCTAAACATCTTTTCATGAGCTGATGTGCGACTCTATATCCTCTTTGCCAAAGCGTATCAAACATTTTTAAGTGGCTTGTTTTCTTACCATTGAGTTTTCAGAGTTCTTTACATATTCCAAATATAAGTCCTTTGCAGGTATGTGATTTGCAAATATTTTCTTCCAGCCTATACTCTGCCTTTAATTCTCTTAACAGTGTCTTTGCAAGCAATGGTTTTAATTTGATGAAGTCCAATTCATCAATTCTTCTTTTATGAATCATTCTTTTGGTGTGATGTGAAATAACTTCTTGTCTACATTCAGGGCACAAAGATTTTCTCCTATGTATTCTTCTAAAAGCTGTAGTTTTATATTTCAAAGTTAGATGTGTGGTACATTTTAAGTTCATTTTCATATAATATGTGTAGTTTAGATCAAGGTTCATTATTTTTGTATGTGGATATCCAATTGTTCCAACACCACTTATTGAAAAGATTCTTTTTCCATTTTGCCACTTTGTAAAAAATTACTGGCCATATTTGTGTGGGCCTATTTATGTAATCTCTATTCTATTTCATTGATCTACATGTCTTTCCCTTTGCCAATACCACAGTCTTGATTATGATAGCTTCATGCTGTTTTTTTAAATCATGTAGTTTGATTTTTTCCAACATTTTTCTTTTTCAAAACTGTTTTGGGGGTGCCTGGGTGGCTCCATCGGTTAAGCGTCTGCCTTTAGCTCAAGTTATGATCCTAGGGTCCTAGGATTGAGCCCCACACGGACTCCCTGCTCAGCGGGGCGTCTGCTTCTCCCTCTCTCTCTGCACCTCCCCTCGTTCTCTCTCAAATAAATAAATAAAATCTTTAAAAAAATTTGTTTTGGCTATTCTAGGCCCTTTGCCTTTGTAAATAAATTTTAGAATCAGCTTATAAGCAGAAGCAGTGCTGTTGGGACTGTTTTTATCAGTACTGCATTAAATCTACAGATCAATTTGGGGAAAATCAACATCTTTACTACTGTGATTCTTCGTTCATAAATACATGTTTCTCCATTTACTTAAATCCCCTTTGTTTTTTTTTAATCAGGGTTCTATAATTCTCAGCATAGAGATCCTATACATATTTTGTTGCATTTATGCCTAAGTGTTTCATTTTGGGGAAGCTATTGTAAATATCTTTAATTCAGTTTTCAATTGTTTATCACTAGTATATAGAAATATGATTGTTTTTTGTGAGCTGACCATGAATCACTTGCTAAACTCATTTACTCTAAAAATTTTTTTGTGGATTGCTTAGGATTTTCTACATAAGATGATTATGCCTTCTGCAAATAGGGGTAGTTTTATTTCTTCCTTTTCAATCTCTGTGCCATTATTTCTTCAAGTATTTTTGATGGACCACACTCATTCTCTTCTCATTCTGGGTCTCTGATGACACAAATATAAGACCTTATCATAGTTTCATAGGTCCCTGAGGCTATATACTTCTTTATTTTTAACCTTTTCCCTTATTCAAATTGGATCATTTCTGTTTATCTATTTTCAAGTGAATAGACTTTTTCATTGTCATGTCTACTCTGCTACTAAGCCCTTTAATGGGCTTTTCATTTCCATCATTGTATTTCTTAGTTCTAAAATCTCCATTTAGTTCTTCATATCTTCTATTTCTTTGCTGAGACTTTCTATCTTCCCATTCAATCCTTGAACATGGTCATAATAGCTGATTTTAAAACTATTTTTCAGATAATTTTAATATCTGTGTGATCTTGGCATCACCATCTGTTCACTGTCTTTTCCCATGTGAGTTCAATTTTTCTAGTTCTTTTTTAAACTGAGTAGTTCCAGATTGTATTCTGGACACTTGGAATATTATGACACTCTGGATCTTATTTAAGTCCCACTGAGAATGTTGGTGTATTTGTTTTAGCCAGTAATTGACCCAGTTGGGTTCACATTTCAAGTTCTGACCAGCCTTCTGTGGGTTGTATTTCCAATTACAATTCAGTTTGCAAACCCTTTGTGGTCATACTGAATGTGTTTCATAACTGTCCCACGCAGTGTCCAGTTTGGGGGTTAGGGGTGGTCTATCCCATAATTCAGTCCTCGATGTTTCTGTATGCTGTTTAGGAATCAGACTCATGCATGTACAGCTTGGAAGTCAGCTCATGAGTCCATAAGCAACTTTAAGTAGTCAGTTTCCCAAGCCCCTCATTCTCTTGCAATCTTTTGGCTCCCTGGGGCTCCCCTTTTCCAGCCTTCCAGCAGAAAGCTGGGGCTTCATTAACCCCACTCTGCAATGTACTTCCCATGACTGCGCCCACATCAGGGCCAAGCAACAGAAGAGCAGAGGGAGAAGAAAAGCAATGGGATTTGCTTTGCATTCTCTTGACACCAAAGCAGAGGGAGAAGAAAAGCAATGGGATTTGCTTTGCATTCTTTTGACACCAAAGCTCCTCCAATCTGGGAGAAAGGTTCCCCTCTCTCTGAGATTTAGGCTCCTGCCTGCCCCCACTGAGGCCACTGCAGCTTCTGCCAAGGTCTGCTTGAGGCCTGGGGTGCAAGAAATTGAAGAAAAGGGAAAAAAAAGAAGAAAAAAAAGAAGGATGTGGGATTGCCACACTTTCTCTGAACATTAGGAGATCCCTTTCGGCTCCTTGAGTCAGAACCAGAGGGCTTCTCCTGGTGCTTTTTCTGTCCGTGTTAATAATGCTCACTTCCAAGTTTCAGGATACATTAAGTTCAGGCTGGGGCATACCGGAAGAAAAAAAATGGTAAACTCACCGCCGGTTCAGTGGTACTTTGAATTCTGGTCTTCTTCCCCAATCTGCCTCCTACTATTTATTTTTCAGAGTCCTCAAATAGCCACTCCAAGCATTCTGTCCAGGTTTTATAGCTGCATTCAGTGGGAGAGACAGGGTGAAGTGTGCTTACTCCATCTTATCTGGAACCAGAACCTGGACTACTGTTTTTCATAATACACTTTGTCGAACTGATTATTGAAACTATTTATATAACTTTGACTACACGAAATTTAAAATTAAAAATAAGCAGATCCTGTATTAACCTTATTGTGGAAAAGGGAACAAGCAAGCCAGTAGGATAACATTTTTTTAAGCATATATTCTTTTGGGCATTATATGCTTAGGAAAAAAGTTAAGTTTTTAACTGTACTTTGCTTTATTTCTTTAAATCTTATTTTACCTGTGGACTTTTATAAACACTAGGACTGTTATAAATTTTTTAAAAGAAGAAAAAAAAGTAGCAGTTATACAAAGTACGAGACAGAGGAAGTAGACTGCAGATGAGAGGGCATAAACTGTTTAAGAAACTGAAAAAAGGGGGCGCCTGGGTGGCTCAGTCGTTAAGCATCTGCCTTCGGCTTAGGTCATGATCCCAGGGTCCTGGGATCGAGCCCCACGTCGGGCTCCTTGTTCAGTGGGAAGCCTGCTGTTCCCTCTCCCACTCCCCGTGCTTGTGTTCCCTCTCTTGCTGTGTCTGTCAAATAAATAAATAAAATCTTAAAAAACTAAAAAAGAAACTGAAAAAAGTTCAGGATGACCAACACTCCAAGTGTAAGCCAACAGTTTCCAGTAAAGAGGCTAGCAAAGCAGGCAGGAATCAATTCAAGGTCTTGTATGCCAGGTTAAGGTGGCTGGACTTTACCTGAGAAAAGGAAGAGCCTGAAGTGTTTTAGCAAATGTTGGGAGTGACATGATCCAACTGGTATGTTTGAACAATCACTACAGAACATAAAGGTATGTAAAATACGAGTCTTACTGTGTGAATCTTAGGAGTCACATCAAGTTTCAAAACATATATATATATACACATATAGTGTGATTGCACATGTTGTTGAGGGATATGGGAAAGAGGGAAGTTTCACATACATATGCATGCACATAATCATCATATGTAATCATATGATTTTATACATGATTATGATTCCATATGATTTACATATATAGGATATATATCAGATCATCATTATATATGTGTGTGTAAAAATATATAGATGACATGATATGTATTGAATGTTTCCAGAAAAAAACACAAGAAACCAGTAAGTGGTTAGTTTTGGAGGAGAGTGGGGGCTAAGAGAAAGCAAACTTACTTTTCACTTTATTCTCCTGTCTGATTTTTAAATCTTTTAGCGTGAATATTTACACCTTTAAAAAGGGTTGTAAAAAAATAGAGGGAGGTCTTACACATGAATTAGATACATTAAAACAAGATAAGTATGAATGAGCCTAGCATTCAGTAACCCATTTTCTGGCATAGAGTCAGCACTCAAACACTGCTACAGATTTCCCTACAAATATTACTAACCATTTATAAAGTAAGTTCACAACACAAAACAGCCTTTTTTATTATATTACTCTATACTACATTTCACTAATTTACCATGTGTTTTCAAGTACTCAGAAATTTAAATAGAAAATAAAGAGTAAGAATGGATTTTGAGGATATTCATTATTACCATTATACGTTTTTATTATAAAAGAAATGTTTGTGTGATTCTTTTCAATTTCTTAAGCACCGAAGGGCATAAAGGGAAACATTAAAAGATCCTTTTCTTCCCCTAATGCCCCCTAATGCCAATACCCAAACATAACCATTCTCAATAGCTTCCTGAGCTCTGTATGATTCCAGACTTTCATTGTGCTTATAAAGCACATAGAAATATATGTGTATACAAAGACACACACACACATATATATATATATATTATAATCTCTTTCAAGGAAATGGATCTCTGCTCCTTAAGATAACCTAGACCTATTCTATTTCCTATACATCATTTTCTTAAATCCAAACAAAGTAATGAATAGACAAATCCCAAACTAGCAGTTAACGTTAAATCTTTCAAGTAGAGAATGTTAAAATAAACACACTGAACAGATAAAGTTCTCAGAGATCTCCTAACACACCTTTGATGGAACAGGTGAACTTTAACCCAGGGCAAGCAAAAAATTACTTTAGAGAAAAAAATGTACAAGCTGAAATAAACCAAAGGACAGACGACAGGTTTATAAAAGACTAAAGGAAAACTTCAGAGCACAAACTGAGAGTTGGAAAAAAGTGTCATTAGTACAGAAGAGCAAATGCATGGGCGCCTGGGTGGCTCAGCTGGTTAAGCGTCTGCCTTCAGTTCAGGTCATGATCCCAGGGTCCTGGGATCGAGCCCCACGTCGGGCTCTCTGCTCAGTGGGGAGCCTGCTTCTCTCTCTCCTGCTCCCCCTGCTTGTACTCTCTCTCTCTCTCTCAAATAAATAAATAAAATCTTTAAAAAAAGAGCAACTGCAACTCTTCTGCCTTCCTGCTTGAAGTCTCTAGCTACTGCTGCAAAGTACAACTACTACCTCTCCCCAATCATAAGAATGACATATGTCATTTTGGATGAGACTACTGGTCTATTCAGTATGGAAGACTGTCTATGAAAGTTACTCCAAAGTGCTTGCCCTCATCAAGGTTCATCTGTTCCATCAAAGGGTGTTAGGAGATCTCTAATAACTGCTTTTATGGGAAAGCACAGTAGTTGAACTCTGGGACTAAGAGGTTAGGGATAACCCCTTATCCCTCATTATATTCCTTACTACTTTGTGCTATCATTTTGCCACTAAGCATAATATAAAGTTTAAATGTACATAATTCTTTAAGTGGCTTGCAATTTAAAAGAGAACACAAGTGTATTTTTAAAAATAGGGCGCCTGGGTGGCTCAGTTGGTTAAATGACTGCCTTTGGCTCAGGTCATGATCCTGGAGTCCCGGGATTGAGTCCCGCATCAGGCTCCCTGTTTAGCAGGGAGTCTGCTTCTCCCTCTGACCCTCCCCCCTTTCATGTGCTCTCTCTCTCTCAAATAAATAAATAAAATCTTTAAAAAAAAAAAAAAACTAGACTCAAAATATATTAAAAATAAACAATTCAGGGGCGCCTGTGGCTCAGTCATTAAGCATCTGCCTTCTGCTCAGGTCATGATCCCAGGACCCTGGGGATCAAGCCCCGCATCAGGCTCCCTGCTCGGTGGGGAGCCTGCTTCTCCCTCTCCCACTCCCCCCTGCTTGTGTTCCCTCTCTCGCTGTCTCTCTCTCTGTCAAATAAACAAATAAAATCTTAAAAAAATATATTTAAAAAATACACAATTCAAACAATTGAAAAGTGCACATAAGAATAAACCAGACAGGGGTGCCTGGGTGGCTCAGTTGGTTGAGCCATCTGTCTTCAGCTCAGGTCATGATCCCAGGGTCCTGGGATCGAGCCCTGCGTCAGGGTCCCTGCTCAGCCAGGAGCCTGCTTCTCCCTCTCCCTCTGCTGCTCCCCCTGCTTGTGCTGTCCTGCTAAATACATAAAATCTTTTAAAAAAAAAAAAAAAGAAGAAGAAGAAGAAACCAGACAAAATCTAGTAGTTATTAAAACCTATTGAGAGAAATGTGTTGGCCCAATAACAGTTAGTGCCCTGTGCCCATACTGTGGCACAGGGTTTCAATTATTTCTCAATGAAAGGAAACAGGGCTTCTTGGAGAAAGAGAGTTCCTGATTCCAACAACGACACAGAGAAAATTCAAGGAAAGTCTGAAATATGGACTGTGCCAAAAAGGAAATATGATATCAAAGAACATTGGAGTTAGAAGGACACAGCAACCAACTTAAAAAGACTTCCACTAGCCAAATACATGAAAATTTGAGCATCAAAATAACAGTGACTACAATGAGTTGAAATAAAATACATAAAACCCATGACTTCATAGTGATACTGAAAACAAAAACAAAAACAAATTCACTGGTCATATATGGCACAAAACTCATTCTTCTGAGAATCAGTAAATAAGAGGGAAGAAAAATCAAGCCTTTATACTGCCCTTCTTATAGTAACTACACTTCAGGGGAAACAAACAGCTGATGAAATAAAGTTCTACTTGGTAGAATAATTCCAGTTCAGAAATTTGGAAGGAATAAAAGAATCAGAAAAATCACAATACCGCCAACCCTGTGGAAACAACAGATCTAGACCATGTACTCTTCCTAAAAACAACAGCAATAACAACAATATGAATCTCATCAAGGCTCTACATCTACTACCAGTTCACAGGAAACACAGAGGCTAGAGAAACATGTTAAAAGACACCCAAGTATGCAATTAGCCAAATCCAGAATCTGGACTCTTCTATCAAACTAAGAACTTCATTTCTTCAACAAATAAATGGCAAGGCCAAAAAAAGGGGGAGGCAGAGAGAATGAGGGAGGAAGTGTGGAACTCTCAGATTAAGAGACTGAAGAGAGAAGTCAACCAAATGCAATGGGCCTACAGTGTATGTGAATCTTGATTTGAACAAGTCAACAACGGGATATTGTTTTCAATCAATCTAACATTTATTGAGGGCATTGTGCTAAACACTTGACATTTATCACTTCATTCTCACAACCCCCTATAATTTGTGTATTAATGTTCCCGTATTACCCTTGGGAATTTGGGCTGAGTAGGTTCACATGGGCAGTAGTTGGTGGAGGTAGTCCTGACTCCTCAGGTGTCACTTTTTTGTATCAACCAAGTTATGTTTCTCTATATATTGTACTTCTGCTACTTCTCACTGGTCAATGCTACAGTCAATAGCCAAAGCATGCCCCCCGAGTCCTCCTCACTCACCAGTTGCTTCCCTACCCCACCATCAGTGCTGACAAGGTCTCAACATGCCTCAAAGACAGAACAATAGGGTATTTCCAAGACAATGGGAGAAATTAAACAATGGCTAGATTTTAGATGGCATTGAGAAATAATTTTGTTAGGTCTTTAAAACTATTGTGCTTATGTTATTAAAAAAAAGGAGTATCTTAATGTAAATTATAGACTTTAGTTAATAATAATGTATCAATATTGACTTCACCAATTATAACAAACATATTCCACTAACACAATATGTTAGTAACAGGGGAAACTGTAGGTGGGGAGGGGGAATATGGGAACTCTGTATTTTCTGTTCAATTTTTCTGTAAACCCAGAACAGTGCTACAAAAGTAAAGTCTATTAGTTAAAAAAAGTAAAACTCTGAGCATGGGCTTCCTCTCCAATGAGTTCTCTAATCCATTCTTAAAACTGGTCACCTGAGGAGTTTCCAGAGCCTTATTATTTCACTTTTTCAATTATACAGATGTCCCAAGTTTTCCTAACGTTTAACATAAACTACCTCTAATATATTCTCACAGCATTCCTTTTTTTTTTCTTTTTTGAAGGATAAGTGTATAAGACTTTCTAGGCTCCCACAGATGCAAGTTAATGGTTTCGCAAAATCCCTGATCATCAACAAAGCTCTCATAGGCAAAGTAATATCTTGTCAAATTTTGATGTATCTCCAAATACCCCCACCTCAAGATTCCCTAATTGGCTGGTAATTCATGACTCTCTGTAATAAAGAATATTTTCATTTAAAAAAAGGAGCCCTTATCTATTAAGTAGAGATACATACTGAAGTATTTATACATGATATAATGTCTAGCATTTCTTTTTTAAGTTCATTTGTATCTGTTACAATCTTTTAAAGCACACTGTGACTTGAGCACTACATTTCCACTCACAAAACTTGCTTACTTTCTGAACAGCTTCACAACACACCTAAGTAGGCTTATAACTTCGCTACTCTAAACATTGCTCTTTGGGGCGCCTGGGTGGCTCAGTCGTTAAGCGTCTGCCTTCGGCTCAGGTCGTGATCCCGGGGTCCTGGGATCAAGCCCCACATTGGGCTCCCTGCTCCGTGGGAAGCCTGCTTCTCCCTCTCCCACTCACCCTGCTTGTGTTCCCTCTCTCGCTGTATCTCTCTGTCAAAAAAATAAAATCTTAAAAAAAAAAAAAAAAGACAATGCTCTTTGGAAAACAGACCCTATTATAGATAGTTACTCCCATCAAGTTGGTTCAGTTTAACATACTAGTTTCTAGAGGCCTGATGCATGCACTTCATAACTACAGGAGATATAAGATTTAAAAAGTAGATCCTAGAAAATAAAAGTTGTTTTAACCAATATTTTTCTTTTAAACATCAAGGTGTAGCTCAGAACACTTCAGGGACAAAAAATTTGGTCTTACTAAAGAATCCGCTTGACAGCTAAACACTTTTTTTTTTTAAAGATTTTATTTATTTATTTGTCAGCGAGAGAGAGAGAGAGTGCAAGCATGCGCACAACGGGGAGCGGCAGGCAGAGGGAGAAGCAGGCTCCTCGCTGAGCACGGAGCCCGATATGGGACTCGATCTCCTGGGATCATGACCTGAGCTGAAGGCAGACGCTTAACCGACTGAGCTACCCAGGCGTCCCTAAACACTTTTTTTTAAAAATTTTATTTTATTATGTTATGTTAGTCATCATACATTTCATCATTAGTTTTTGATGTAATGTTCCATGATTCATTGTTTGTGTATAACACCCAGTGCTCCATGCAATACGTGCCCTCCTCAATACCCATCACCAGGCTTACCCATCCCCCCACCCCTCTCCCCAATAGCTAAACACTTTAGACCACACAGTTAACATTAGGTTACGTACATCTTACAACAAATTTTACCTTGTCCTGTTAAAGTAAGCCCACATGAAACTATAGAGAAGAAAAACTAGCTGGGCTTTAGTTCCTAAATATCACAGTATCAGAAAGAGAATGAAACCTTATCTTCCCCTTAAGTAGTTATTGTCATGTCATACAGATTTTTAAAATGTCAACAAAAATAAAGAAAAACATCCTTGAAAATATATTATCAGAGGGAATAAAGACACAGTATTGTATACATGTACAAGTACTCCTTGGGGCAGAGGTTAGTCTACTTCTGTGCATGACATGTCATCATCTCCTTTGAGAGGTGGCATCTCTTCCTGTCACAGCAGCATAGCTATCATCAGCGGTGGGGTCATCTTCATCGATTCCATGACCAAGTTTGATCATGGTGTACATCCTGTTATCATGTGTCTGGGGATCTTCCAGACTGAAGCTGGAAGACAGAAGCACAGTCTCATAGAGCAGG
Source organism: Mirounga angustirostris (assembly GCF_029215605.1). NCBI lineage: Eukaryota > Metazoa > Chordata > Mammalia > Carnivora > Phocidae > Mirounga > Mirounga angustirostris. The sequence goes on along the minus strand of NW_026991717.1, from coordinate 60,676,793 downwards.
ATGACCACATCTTTCAGACTTGTCATTCTTGTCATTTTGCCTTCTGCTGTAAAGTCTCAGTCACAGAGTGGTCAGAGTTTATCTCCAGGTGCTTCTTTGCTGCCATGTAGCCCATGGTTGAGTTGTCTCTATGGCTTGAGCCTTCATGATTCTTTCCTTATTTGCCATCCAGCCACATGCGCTTGTGACAGTGCAGCATGAGGATGTCACCAGTTTGACACGACCACCTTTTCTACTTTTTTCTCCAAGATATCCTTCATGATTTTGCACAGATTTTCAAACTTTTTTTCTCTTCCTGTTTCTTTTTCTCTTCTTCATTTTCTGCAAGTTCCAAGCCCTCTTTGATAACAGACACTACAGTCTTCCCCTCAAATTCCTTCAGCTGTTGGACACAGTACTTGTCAATAGGCTCGATCATATAGATCACTTCTAGGCCATGCTTCCAAAGACATTCCACAAAGGCCAAATTTGCTATTGGTCCTTGGTCTCACCTGTGATGTAATAGATATGCTTCTGGTATTCCTTCATTCTGGTGCAATAGCCCTTGAGAGAAACCATCTAATGACCAGAAATAGATGTGTGGTATCTTAACAGCTCTGAAAGCTTCTTCCAATTCTGAAAGTCTTCATGTATTCCAAGTTTAATATGTTTTTTAAATTTTATTTATTTATTTTGGTGGTGAGGAGGGGATGGGGCAGAAGGAGAGATAATCCCAAGCAGACTCCCCGGTGAGCACAGAGCCTGACATGAGTTTTGATCCCACAAACCTGAGATGATGACCTGAGCCAAAATCAAGAGTCAGAGGCTCAAATGAATGAGCCACCCAGGAGCGCCCCCAAGCTTAATATTTTAGAGAAATGCTCATAGGGGCATCTGGGTGACTCAGTCAGTTAAACGTCTGACTCTTGATCTCAGTTCAGGCTTTTGATCTCAGGGTCATGAGTTCAAGCCCCACACCGGGCTCCATGCTGGGTGTGGAGCCTACTTAAAAAAAAAAAAGAAATGCTCATAAAACTTTTTGTAGTTCTGTCTTCTGTCAGTTCAGTGAAGAGTTCTAAGCATCTTTTGACCAAATTCTTTCTGATAACTTTTAAAAATTTTGCTTTGCTGCAACATCTCATGGGAAATATTTAAAGGAAGATCCTCAGAGTCCACCCCATCCCTAATGATGAATTCAGATATTAGGGATTAGCTCCTTGCAGTTATCCATGATGAAAACTCAGAACATACAACTTAATGTTGTTCTTTTTCTTTGTTTTCAAATAGGTCAAAGGGAGTATGTCTTGGGACAAAAAGAAGGGCTCTGAATTCCAACTGTCCTTCAAATGAAAAATGCTTCACTTCTAAGTGATCTTCCCACTCATTGGTCAAGCTCTTATAAAATTATCCAATTCTTTATTAGTAATATCATCAGGATTTCTGATCCAAATAGGCTTTCTCTTGTTCAGTTCTTCTTGACCAGTGTACTTCTCCTTGATCTTTTTCTTTTTCTCGTCACCGTCTTTCCTTTCTTCCTTCACCTCATCAGAACCAACATGCATTTCAGGTTTGTCATCAGACTCCTTTTCTTCCTTTTCTTTTTCTTCCTCTTTCTCTTCCTTTTCTTCAGCTTCATCATCATTGACTTCTTTATCACGTTCCTTCTCCACAAAAAGAGTAATGGTATAGCCAATAAATTGGGAGTGTTTTTTCACAATCATCTTTATTCTTCTTTCCTTCAAGTACTCAGTTTGGTCTTCTTTCAGGTACAGGATAACCTCTGTTCCATGACCCACAGGTTCACCTGTATCAGTCCTAACTGTGAACGATCCTTCTGCAGATGACTCCTAGGCATACTGCTCATCATCATTATGTTTGGTGATCATGGTCAGTTTCTCAGCAATCAAACAGGCACCAAACTGGCCAATCATAGAAATAAGCACCAGCCTGCAAGGCTTCCATGAACACTTTAGTTCCAGATCTGGCGATAATACCAAGGTTACTGATCAAACTGGCCTTGGTCATGCCAATCCCAGTATCCACCATAGTGAGGGTTCGATCTTGGTTTGGAATGAGATTAATGTGCAGCTCTTTCCCAGAATCTAGCTTACTGGGATCTGTCAAACTTTCATATCTGATTTTGTCCAAAGCATCTGATGAATCTGAAATAAGCTCCCTCAGAAAGATCTCTTTATTAGAGTAGAAAGTATTGATGATCAGGGACATCAGCTGAGTGAGTTCCACCTGAAAGGTTAATGTCTCAACCTCCTTCTCCTCCATCGGCTGGTCTTAGGTCTGGGTTTCCTCAGGCATCTCAGCTAAGGGACGACATGGGCTTCGTGACGACACAGCACCAGGACAAAGAAGCCCCTTAGCATTTCTTTTTAAATACTCCAGCAAGGTGGGAAAAAGTGTTGAATGAGCAGGATATAGCTGCAACAAGACTGGCCAAGTGCTGATAACTTACTGAAGTTGAGTACTGGGTACAAAGAATGTTCTTTGTATCATTATTTCCATTTTTGTGTATATTTAAACTTTTCATAATAAAAATTAGGGAAAATAGCAAATTTAAGATTTGCCTGTCTTGCTGCAGCATTCTAGCTATGTATCAAATTTTGTTAAGAATCTTCTTATACAGGGGCGCCTGGGTGGCTCAGTCGTTAACTATCTGCCTTCGGCTCAGGTCATGATCCCAGGGTGCTGGGACTGAGCCCCACATTGGGCTCCCTGCTTGGCGGGAAGCCTGCTTCTCCCTCTCCCACTCCCCCTGCTTGTGTTCCCTCTCTCGCTGTGTCTCTCTCCGTCAAATAAATAAATAAAATCTTTTAGAAAAAATAAAAAGAATCTTTTTAAACAGCATTGATGGTAGGCTCCTCAGGTACTGCAGAATTACTAGTGTTCAGTTTGAAATCATAAGACAGAAGTTTTTTTCCTCTTACACCAGCACTGAAAATAAAACTGTATTTATTAAAAAGACAAAAATGAGCAGTGTGGTGAGATACAGCTCAAGAGTTCATTAAAATGGAGAAGTGAAGATAGCCAGGATATCACCATAAAACACTTATCGAGAGAAGAAAGAAAAAAAGAATCTAACAGCCTAGGGAGGCAATTATCCCCTTTGCTCCAAGTTTCAAAGCAAATGAACTGAAAGACAAAGGTGTGAAGACAGTATAGTCCAAATGGAGACAAGGAGGAAACACAAATAAATGGATACATAGAGATGTATGTTAATAAAAAGAAAAGTTTATTATGTTTTGTGATTCTATGTACTAGGGATACTTTAGAAAATAATAACTAAGTGTAGGAGAAATACTACCTAACAGGCCTACAGACAGATGGTTTAGTTGTCTTTTTTTCTCTTAAGATTTTATGTAAACTCAAGTCAGTTCACATATAGTATAGTATTAGTTTTGGGATAGAATTTAGTGATTCATCAGTTGCATATAACACCCAGTGTTCATTACATCAAGTGCCCTCCTTAGTGTCCGTCACCCAATTATCCCATCCCCCCACCCACCACCCCTCCAGCAATCCTCAGTTTGTTCTCTATATTTAAGAGTCTCTTACTGTTTGTTTCCTTTAGTAGTGACTAACACATTCAAACACATTTGTAAAAACCAAATATAATTCAGGAGTCTAACTTGATTCAATAGAGAATTGTAGGTACATCCAGAGTGGTTCAGAAAGTTGTGATAAGAGAGTAATCTGAGGTAGCAGCATAGGGGAGGTCATTTAGAAGAAAACATGGGGTAAAATGCTAATAAGGCATCACACTTCAAAGCCAATGAGACAGGATCATACTAGTAATCAGAGTTATACATGAGCTGAGGCAGTCTAAGGTTAGCAAGTACAGGAATGACTGAGAGAAAACTGAGAACTGAGGGAATCCAGGAAAAAACAGTGAGAATTTTGAAAAGGGAAACTGATTTATTACAAAGAACAAAACTTGGGCGCCTGGGTGGCTCAGTTGGTTAAGCGACTGCCTTCGGCTCAGGTCATGATCCTGGAGTCCCTGGATCGAGTCCCGCATCGGGCTGCCTGCTCAGCAGGGGGTCTGCTTCTCCCTCTGACCCTCCCCCTCTCATGCTCTCTCTCTCTCTCTCATTCTCTCTCTCAAATAAATAAATAAAATCTTTAAAAAAAAAAAAAGACAAAGAACAAAACTTAGGGTTCTGGCTAAATTCATCATAAAATATCTTTTTATCTTGTAAAGAAGCAAATCCTTATATCACCTATCAAAAACTGAGCATCAATTTAAAGGTTTATTTGAGAGAGAGTGAGCATGCACATGCAAGCTTGCATGCACAGGGGGAGGGGCAGAAGGAGAGGGAGAGAGATGACCCTGAGGACACAACCTGAGTGGAAACCAAGAGTGTGATGTTTAACTGATTGCACCACCTAGCGCCCTGAACATCAGTTTAAAACCAACCAATCGGGGCGCCTGGGTGGCTCAGTTGTTAAGCGCCTGCCTTCGGCTCAAGTTATGATCTCAGGGTCCTGGGATCGAGCCCCGCATCAGGCTCCCTGCTTGGCAGGACGCCTGCTTCTCCCTCTCCCACTCCCCCTGCTTGTGTTCCCTCTCTTGCTGTGTCTCTCTCTGTCAAATAAAAAATTAAAATCTTTTATAAATAAATAAATAAATAAATAAATAAATAAATAAATAAATAAATAAAACCAATCCTTTAAAGAGTTAGTCTCTGGTTATATATCTTCTCTTACACACTTAGCCTTTTTATTGGGGCCAGTAAGAAGTCATTATGCCAAAAGGAGGCAAGCCTAAGTCAGTCCCATAAAATGTTCTCAAAAAGACCCAGATTCTAAAGCACCCTCAACCAAAATAAGTTGTGAGGCATTCAATATGCAGAAGGCATAAGTTAGGAAGCCAAGAAAAGAGTCAAGGGCTGCCTCACTGAAATACACGCCATGGAATTAAAATAAAAACTTTAAAAAAAAAAAAGAAGAAGAAGAAATACAGACCAGAAGATAAAAACCTGTTTGTTTTTGAAAAGTGAAGACTTGTGAGGAGTAGGATGTAGTTATAAGTAGGTAGGAGAAACATTTTAGTTAATAGTATGAAGGATAAAATAGAAGGAGAGACTTAGCATCCTAAGGTCTCCAATTCATCCACTGGAGTTATCTTCAAGCTTTATCCCATAGAATCCTGGGTAAATCAAAGCCAAAATAGGCCAGAGAACCTACAGAAAGGGCTATGGAGCTGTATCCTGCCTCACCTGGAAGCATTTCCTCAGGGCCAAGCAGGAGAAAGGTGAAGTGGCATGCTCCAGGCCACACTGATGCTGACATATCCCTTACGGGCTCGTCTGAGAGTCAAACAGATCTCCTAGGATCTGTGCAAACCAGGAATTGGTAGCTCCAGCTGCACCTATTTGTGGCCTCTATGTCACTGAGCTGAGAACAGCTCCAAAGAAATACGGAGTAAGGAGAAAAGGTGAAAAAAAAAGGGAGCGCCATCTTTTCCCCTATTCTTCCTTTTCGAGTTACACTTTTCCTAGTAGTGACAATAGGTGTTGATCTATCCACTGCCTTCCTCATTTCCCATGTTTTGGGAAACCTAAGTTTGGGCTAAAAATAACTATTAAACAGATCTATAATTTTATTAGCATCAGGCTCTAATCAAATGATGAGCCAATTGGTAGAGAAACCTGGATAATGAGAAAGCTTAGGCAAAGGACAATGATTAAAAGAACAGACAATGCCAGGATACATAATACACATTTCATCAACTTAACACAAACTAGTTCACTAGAATTTCAAACATCAGTAATTCACAACGAGAGCACATTTACCCTAGAGACTACACAGCCATGAATTTGAAGGTCCTAGGCTACACAGCATTTTGTGCTTGCTATTTCTACCAGCTACAGTTATTTCTACTAAATCCAGCGACTTCTTTTGCTCTATGTTAGTATTAAATTTCTTTAGATACTAATGAATGTCCCATAACAATATCAAACCTTCAAGAACTTAACAAGATCATTTAATGTGCCAATCATCTAATTTTGATTCAGATAAAATATTTAAATACGAGTAATATCAGATTATATCATTAAACTGAAAATACAAAGATGAATACAAACTAGCAATATATTCAGGGTTTTACATCACTGGGTTAAAGTGAGAAAAAAAGTTATTTATCCTTGTAGTAAAAAATAGGAACCCAAGTAGTAAAACAGATCTCAAAAATGACAACAGGGCCAGAAAAAGTTACTCTATGAATTTGAAGTTAATGAAATCACATAACAAATACTATTATTTTTAATCAACCCTGCAGTGTGATTTGAAGGCAGCTTTCTTAATGTGAATAAAGCATATTTACCTCCAACAACATGGGTAGAAACAACTCAGAGGTATTCATGTTTAGTGGTTTAATAAAAGAAGGCAAATTTTTACCATAACATTCTAAAGTAGAATGTTTCAGCTAATTCACTCTCTCATCCTTACTCACCATGAAAAGGAATTCCCACAGTCCAATTAGCCTAAGCAATTAATATTTCTACTACTACAAGCTAGTGAGAAAATTTCAAAGAGAAAAATGCTAAGCATTGTTTATACTGAGCTGACACCTGATTATTCAGTCAATAGTGAAAGGATGTAATGAGGTTCAGAAAGATAACAATAAATTATAAGCTGTCTGGCATATCATACAAAGCAGCTTACCTTGTAGTTTCTTCAATACAGCCACCTCCATTTTCAGAACTTGTTTTGGTTGTTGAGCTGATTCTACCTTCAGTGCAACATTTTCCCTGGTAAGCATGTCCAAGGCATCGTAAATTTCTCCAAAGCCCCCACCCCCAATCTTCCTCAACTGCACAGGAAATAAGAACATACACACATACAATTACTAGAACATTCTAATCGGAAATCAATTCATCTCTTATATTAAAAATATATATATAATTTTACTATCCCTATTTGAGGATAAAAGATCTCAATATTGTTAAATTAATTATACATATGCCAAGAAGAAAACAAATGCCTAGAAACAGCATCAAAACCTTTTCCCAGTTTTGCCACAAAAGGTAATGAAATTATTTTAGCCACAGACAATTTTAAAATTTAATCTACAGCCAGCATCAAAAAGGTCACAAAAAAGTGCAGTATCTGAAAGTTTCACTTCCCACAAACGTCCCTCAACAACCACATGTTATTTTAATTCTAAGGCAATCATTTGAAGACTTTTTAAACCATGAAGTCTTTTTGCCAAGTGAAATCTTATCTGGAACCCAGCTGGGATGTGTATGTGGGGAGATGGGAGTGGGGCAACCAGAGCCCAGCCCTCGCAGCACCACTCATCCTCCCCCTGAGACACCCAGCCGGCTCCAAAGAAGAGACAGAAACCTCCTGTTCTAAGCTATCCCAGAGTTTGCTTTCTAACCATATGCTCAAATACTGAACTCTAATCAAATAAAACACTTTAAACCAACACTTACTATCCTTCCTGATAAAATGTGTTAGCTTAACCGAAGAATACCAGGATCTTTGAGTAATATAAGCAAATTCTCAAGTGTCAGTGACAACTGAACCTACAGGGCTACAAGCACCAAGGTGGATAATATACTTCAAGTTAGATACAGCATGGAATCAGCCTTCTTCCATTTCCTGAAAGTCTTCTCTTTTCCACATTATCAAACAACTAGGATGTGATATAATGCACAAGTCATCACTAGAGGCACAAGGTCCTAAATCCTAACCACCCCAGAGGACTCACCTGAAGTTCTACTTCTTTCAACACTGGGTCTGTACTGATTACTGCCTCCAGGCTGATTTATCTATCTTCTGAATTTCTATAGGAATTATTTGCTTAAGCATTTAATTAATCATTTCACTAGGCTAAACACCTCAGATATTACTTATATTAATACACTGTACTGTTTTTTAACTTTCCACTGTCAATGTCCTAGCCCCATACAGTGAAACTAAGCTTCTTCAGAGAGAGCCACTCCTTTCTATTTTTTTGTTTCCCCTGTAGCAAGTGGCTAAGTGGTAACTACATAATTATTGCTAAATAGCTATTCAATGCTTTGTATAAAGAGCCATAATCCTTTATTCCAGTTGGGTGATGGGAAGAGATACCCCGAGGAGCTCCAGTATGAACTCAGGATTAAAATAAAGTTCCAGAACTTCATTTCAGTTAAACAGTTTTTTGTTGGGCCCTGAGCGATACTTAGGATTCTTAACATTTATCCATTAAACAAAGCCTAGTGTAACTTTAAAAACTCATAAACAGTACAAAAGAGACATCTCTCTAATTACGGACTGTGGTGCGAGGTAACTTCATGTTTTACCTCACAAAAAAACCTTACCAAATGACAGAACAAAAAATCTACACCAAAGTAATGATTTTGCTCCTTGGTCTATTCTTAAGTCATTTCAACAATAGTGGAACATCAATATTTTTTATTGAACTTGGCAAAGCACTAAGACATCATCAATTCTTACAAGGCAAAGAGCTAGAGACAGTTTAGTATGATAAGGGTATGCAGATTAGGGAAAGTATAGAGGTAAATGGCAGACTTTCTTTTCCAAAGATGATCACAACAATATCAACCATCCCTTTTGCTCTTCTTCAGTTTGACCTTGACGCTCACCCATCAAGAAGCAGAGTCCATTCCCCACCCCCTTAAATCTGGGTAAATCTTGTGACTGCTTTGACCAACAGAACACAGCAAAGTAATTCTGCACCAGCCCTGAGAATAGCCCTTAATAGCCTTGCAGCTACTGTTTCCAGTCTCTCAAAAGCCAGCTACCATGTAAAAAGTCTGACCATCCTGAGAAGCCACAGACCTGTGGAGAGGGCCTAGAAAAGAAGCTACCAGGGATGAAGCGGGTTGAGTAAGGGAACGAAGGGCCTCCGAGTCACCAAACAAGCCATTTGGGAGTAGATCCTCTAACCCACACAATCCTGCAAGTGCTACATGGTTAAGAGACCAACCACCCAAGCAAACTCTTCTCAAATTCCTAATCCACAAAATTGTAAGCAAATTAAAAATTCTTTTAAGCCTATAAAGGGTAGTTTGTTGAGTTGTTGAGTTTTTGGAGGTAGTTTGTTCATAATGGTAGTAACCAAAACACCATCCGTAATAATGAGCCTGTGATTTCTTACTAAAATGCCACTATGCCTCCCAAATTTGGGGGACATGTTACATACATACATTAGCTCTAATTATCTGGACAGAGCAACTATGCCAGGCCTAGTTTCATTTGTCACCTTTTGATATGTCTACTGGAAATGGCCAAACTTTATCACAGCACTTAATACAAAGCGCTCACCGAAGAAACTCTCATTCCTGACTTACATAAAAGACTACTAATTGTTGGAATTTCTCTGTATTAATCCATGATGGCAACATGGTTCTTATATTTACTCAAGTAAATTTTCAAAGCCTACTGATTTGCCTAATTGGTAAAACACTGTAACCCAGACACAACATTTATATTTCTAAAGGAAGAATCTTCTTTTTCCAATCTGTGATAGAGTAAGGACACCACTAAAATAACTTTGCTAAACCTGCTAATGGAACAAAACTTTAATAAAAGAATGGGTAGCAATAAAATATATATTTAAATATATCTAAAACAAAATTTGTTCCTTTAAGAGAAGGAAAGATGGCAGATTCCAGGTCTCGGGCAAGGAAGACTTTAAAAGACTATTATTAGGATCATGTTGAAAAGACTCAAGAGACAACGTGAAGGGTGTCCCCCAGTGAAATGAGACAATCTGGGAATCAATAAGGGTAATAACTACAACTGACTGAAACACATGAAATATGTTTAAATCCATGAATTCTTAATTGTATATTTTTAAAAATCTCACTGGTCACTTTCAGAAAATGCTAGGGAGCCAATTCGTTATTCTGAAAACTGATAAATTAAGAAACAGAATTAAATATTTATTCTATTTCCCTAATCGAAATGTATCTCAGGGTAATCAAATAGCTGATGATAGGAAATTTCTCTTTGTAGATGTACTTCAACTAAATAATGAAGGAATGACAGAATGTCACAATCTGCAATTAATAAACCTAGAAAATGATCAATAGTGCTAAAATGACAATGGGCAAAAGGACACACAATGTCTTAATGGGTGATAAGACATGTTGGCCTCGTACTGACAGTTCACAATACCCTTTATGGAAAAAAAATGCCACCTCAATAAACAAACCTGAACTCAGATCTAATTGAGCCTCAATAAATATCAACTTACATAAAACATATGAGACAGAGAAACATGTTAATGCCATATGGAAGAAATCAGAAAAATCCAAACTATGGGAAATTTTACAGGCAAATGACCTATTTTCTTCAATTAAAAAAACAGCAAGGAAAAAAAGAAAGATGAAAAGAAATCTAGAAATTAAAAGAAACTTAAGTGATGTCAACCAACTGCAATACCCAGGCTTTACTTGGATATGATTCAAACCATTAAAAATAATTTACAATAGGGGAAATGTGGAAGTTGAAAGGATACTTAACGATATTAAAAAATTATTACTTTTTTAGGTGTGATATTATTATGATTACATTTTTAAAAGAATTTTTATCCTTTAGAGATACATAACTGAAATACATACAGAAGAAATGCTAAGGTAAAAGATTTGCTTCAAAATATTCTCAGAGGGAGGTTAAAGAGAAAACAAGATTGACTATAAAATGATAACTTTAAGCTGGGGCATGAGTACATAAAGCTTCATTAAATCAGTCTCGCTATTTTTATGTATGCTTACAATTTTCCTTAATAAAAAGTTCAAAAATTTTTAAAAAGAGAAGTTCATTGTACGCTATTTTTTTTGTTGGTTTGTCTTTCCCTAAGTACATTTTTTTCTACTTTACTCAATATTAGCTATCAGAGGTTAGCAACATTTACTACAATATAAAGCAAGAATTATGGTGTAAACAGGACTAAATCACAGGAAAATAACTGAAAATATGCTTTAGGCATATATGCAATATATGTATTATTTTCTATACCAAAAATTATCCCCTGACATTTTCTCCCTCTCTCTCTAAGGTGTGTACCCACCACTTTCCATCTTTCTTTGACCAGGATTCCAACACTGAGAATATCCGGTTGCTCTCCTCCTCCACTCATTGCAATTCACTGATGTGATAAAACGGCTACACAAGCAACCAGCTCCCAACGATGGTTTCCATTTAACCTAAAACAAAACAAAACAGCAGCAGCATATCAGGGCTCATTAAGTAACACAAACATTCCCAGGGCCAAGTAGCACTACTAGTTCTATACATTAATTAGGTTGCTTTGTTGGAAGACGGGTAAAAACCCCACAAAACTCAGGTTCAAAATCTGTTTAGTGCATATAAAAGTACTTATCTTTCCATTACAGATGCCCCTGAAATAGCTAGATATTACAAAGACATTACGTTACAACAAAGATATAATTTCAATCACTGAGATTGCTAGACTATAGAGCAATCATGGTATCAATGGCAACTGACCAAGACAGACCACTGTCCTAACTACAACATCTTGCTAAAGAAAAAGACATGGTGCCTAACTTACTTACAACACCTTATAGTTTAATAGGTTGTAACTTAGAGCTTAACATCATCCAGAGCTAATAAAATTTTAACGTTACATATTGTACATAATGCATTCAAGTGCACAAAAATAAACATGAGCCACAGAAAAGGGCAGTTGATCAATTCCAATACTTTAAGAAAAAGAGGATAGTCATATGAATAGCATACCTATAGAAAATGAAAATACAGCAGAAAAATCTGGCCTAAAGGAGATGAAAACTTTAACTTTACGTTATAGAACAAACTAAAAGAAACTTTTTTTAAAAAGCTTTAAAACAACATAAATTGTAATTAGAAAAGCCCTTACATGAGAAAGCTAGACAACAGGAAGACATAAAAAGAAATCTGAGCTAACTCAGAAAAGGATCAGAAATGAAGACTCAACTAGAAGAGACATGAGAGAAGACACCATACAAATAAGGGAGAAAAAAAGAGAAAAAAAATTAAACAGAAATTTAAAAGTAAAAGTGATAAATAAAAGGCAAAGTAAATACAAATAGATATTCTAGGAGGCCCCCAAAAAGAAAACCCATGCTATGAAATAAATACTAGCCACTATAATTCAAAAAATTTCTGGAAATCTAAAAAAAGGCTAAATCTGCATATTGAAATGGTATATCACATACCTGGGAAAACAACTCAGAAGATTAACATCAACACACAGTCTCATAAAACTACTGGATTTTAAGGGGAAAAACATTTCATTGGCATCTGTGCAGTAAGTCCAAATAACTTAGAAGGGAAAGACAAAAAGACATTGGCAATGACCAACAACAGACATTGGCACAAACAGTTTACACCAGCAGACAATGAAATTATATATTTAAATACCCAAGGAAATAAAATGTAAGCCAAGGATGTTCTATATAGCCAAACTAACTTTCATGGCTAAAGGAAACAAATGGTTATGAAAAACAGAACTCAAAGAACAGTATTCCCAGGAAATGCCCCTAGGAACCATGTAACAAGTATCAGACAATCAAGAAATTATGATAAGAGATTTGGCATGAGGAATGGCCTAAAAAGGCCTAATAGCAATGATAACCCAGTAGCAATGAATACCCCTGCCTTCAGATTGTGGACTTTAAATATCATTTCCTATTAAAAGAAATCAGACTCCATCAGGGAAATACAAATCAAAACTACAATGAGATACCACCTTACACCAGTTAGAATGGCAAAAATTAACAAGACAGGAAACAAGTGTTGGTGAGGATGTGGAGAAAGGGGAACCCTCTTACACTGTTGGTGGGAATGAAAACTGGTGCAGCCACTCTGGAAAGCAGTATAGAGGTTCCTCAAGACATTAAAAATAGAGCTACCCTAAGACCCAGCAATTGCTACTAGGTATTTACCCCAGAGATACAGACGTAGTAAAAAGAAGGGGCACATGCACCCCAATGTTCATAGCAGCAACGTCCATGATAGCCAAACTATGGAAGGAGCCGAGATGCCCTTCAACAGATGAATGGATAAAGAAGATATGGTACATATATACAATGGAATATTATTCAGCCATCAGAAAGGATGAATACCCACCATTTACATCGACATGGATGGAAGTGGAGGGGATTATGCTAAGTGAAGTAAGTCAAGCAGAAAAGACAATTATCATACGGTTTCACTCATATGTGGAACATAGGCAATAAGCACAGAGGACCATAGGGGAAGGGAGGGAAATCTGAAGGGGGGGAAATCAGAGGGGAAGACGAACCATAAGAGACTATGGACCCCAGGAAACAGAGGGTTTCAGAGGGGAGGGGGATGTGGAGATGGGGTAACAGGGTGATGGGTATTAAGGAGGGCACATGCTATGATGAGCACTGGGTGTTATATGCAACGAATGAACCACTGAATACCACATCGAAAACTAATAATGTACTATACAGTGGCTAACTGAACATAATAAAAAAAATAAAGACTGATTGATTGATTTTAGAGAGAGAGCAAGCTGGGCGAGGGGCAGAGGGAGATGGTGAGAGAAAGTTCACAAGCAGACTCCTCACCAAGTGCAGAGCCCGACACGGGGCTAGATCCCAGGACGACCTGAGCTGAAACCAGGAGTCAGCTGCTCAACCAACTGAGCCACCCAGGTGCCCCGGGTTGAGTGTCTTTAAGTGTTAATTTCATTTGGTTGATGGGTTGCTCTGTTTCAGGTCTCTGACACCAATGGGGTATCCTACAATTCAGTTCAATTCTGACACTAACTACTCAGAATCAGTGAAGACCCTACAGGTTAAGGGACTTAGTCCCACAAGATTGCACAAATTTCAGAGTATAGCCATAAGTCCTGGGTGTCCCAAAGCCACACATGCTTTGCCTGGCTGGCTACAAATGTGGAGCTTCTCACAGGTTTAATAATTTGCTAGAAGAACTCACAGAACTAATGAAAGTGTTATATCTAGGATTACCATTTTATTATAAAAGATACAAATGGGGACGCCTGGGTGGCTCAGTCGGTTAAGCGTCTGCCTTCGGCTCAGGTCATAATCCCAGGGTCCTGGGATCGAGTCCCGCATTGGGCTCCTTGCTCAGCGGGGAGCCTGCTTCTCCCTCTGCCTGCCTCTCTCCCTGCTTGTGCTCTGTCTCTCTCTGACAAATAAATAAATAAAATCTAAAAAAAAAAAAAAGATACAAATGAACAGTCAGATGAAGAGGTACACTGGGCAGGTCGGTAAGGGTTCCAACCACAGGAGTTTCTGTCCTTGTGCAGTTAGGGTGTGCCACCCTCTCAGTACACATGTTCACTAACCAGGAAGCTCCTTGAGCCTTGTTGTTCAGGGTTTTTAATATCAAGATTTCATTACACAGGCATGTGTGATTAAATCATTGGCCATGCACAAGGATGTGGAGAAAGGGGAACCCTCTTACACTGTTGGTGGGAATGCAAACTGGTGCAGCCACTCTGGAGAACAGTATGGAGGTTCCTCAGAAAGCTAAAAATAGAACTGCCCTATGACCCAGCAATTGCACTAGTAGGTATTTATCTAAAGGATACAAAAGTACTGATTTGAAGGGGCACATGCACCCCAATATTTATTTATTTATTTATTTATTTATTATTTATTTATTTTTAAAGATTTTATTTATTTATTTGACAGAGAGAGAGATAGTGAGAGCAGGAACACAAGCAGGGGGAGTGGGAGAGGGAGAAGCAGGCTTCCTGCCGAGCAGGGAGCCCGATGTGGGACTCGATCCCAGGACCCTGGGATCATGACCTGAGCCGAAGGCAGATGCTTAACGACTGAGCCACCCAGGCGCCCGCACCCCAATATTTATAGCAGCACTATCAACAATAGCCCAAGCATGGAAAGAGCCCAAATGTCCATCGACTGATGAATGGATAAAGAAGATGTGGTATATATACACAATGGAATATTACTCAGCCATCAAGAAGAATGAAATCATGCCATTTGTAACAACATGGATAGAACCAGGCTGTATTATGCTAAGCAAAATAAGTCAATCAGAGAAAGACAATATCATATGATTTCACTCATGTGAAATTTAGGAGACAAAGATATGAACATAGGGGAAGAGAAGGAAAAATTAGATACAACCAGAGGGAGGCAAACCATAAAAGACTTAACTATAGGGGCACCTGGGTGGCTCAGTCGTTAAGCATCTGCCTTCGGCTCAGGTCATGATCTCAGGGTCCTGGGATGGAGCCCCACATCAGGCTCCCAGCTCACTGGAGAGCCTGCTTCTCCCTCTGCCTCTGCCCTGGCTCATGTTCTCTCTCTCTCAATAAATAATTTTTTTAAAAAATTAAAAAAAAACATTCAGACCTGGGTGGCTCAGGTCATGATCCCAGGGTTCTGGGATTGAGCCCTGCATCAGGGTCCCTGCTCGGCTGGGAGCCTGCTTCTCCCTCTCCCTCTGCCTGTTGCTCTCCCTGCCTGTGTTCTCTCTCTCTCACACAAATAAATAAAAATATTTTAAAAAAAGAAAAACTGCCATGATATGATACTTTATGTGGAAAACCCAAAAGACTCCACCCCAAAACTGCTAGAAATCATACAGGAATTCAGTAAAGTGGCAGGATATAAAATCAATGCACAGAAGTCAGTGGCATTCCTATACACCAACAACAAGACAGAAGAAAGAGAAATTAAGGAGTCGATCCCATTTACAATTGCACCCAAAACCATAAGATACCTAGGAATAAATCTAACCAAAGAGACAAAGGATCTGTACTCAGAAAACTATAAAATACTCATGAAAGAAATTGAGGAAGACACAAAGAAACGGAAAAACGTTCCATGCTCATGGATTGGAAGAACAAATATTGTGAAGATGTCAATGCTACCTAGAGCAATCTACACATTCAATGCAATCCCCATCAAAATACCATCCACTTTTTTCAAAGAAATGGAACAAATAATCCTAAAATTTGTATGGAACCAGAAAAGACCCCGCATAGCCAGAGGAATATTGAAAAAGAAAAGCAAAGCCGGTGGCATCACAATTCCGGACTTCAAGCTCTATTACAAAGCTGTCATCATCAAGACAGCATGGTACTGGCACAAAAACAGACACATAGATCAATGGAACAGAATAGAGAGCCCAGAAATGGACCCTCAACTCTATGGTCAACTAATCTTCGACAAAGCGGGAAAGAATGTCCAATGGAACAAAGACAGTCTCTTCAACAAATGGTGTTGGGAA
Organism: Mirounga angustirostris; assembly: GCF_029215605.1. NCBI lineage: Eukaryota > Metazoa > Chordata > Mammalia > Carnivora > Phocidae > Mirounga > Mirounga angustirostris. The sequence goes on along the minus strand of NW_026991717.1, from coordinate 60,660,584 downwards.
AATTGGATAGACACATGCAGAAGAATGAAACTGGACCACTTCCTTACACCACACACAAAAATAGACTCCAAATGGTTGAAGACCTCAATGTGAGACAGGAGTCCATCAAAATCCTAAAGGAGAACACAGGCAACAACCTCTTTGACCTCAGCCGAAGCAACTTCTTCCTAGAAACATCGCCAAAGGCAAGAGAAGCAAGGGCAAAAATGAACTATTGGGACTTCATCAAGATAAAAAGCTTTTGCAAAGCAAAGGAAACAGTTAACAAAACCAAAAGACAACCAACAGAATGGGAGAAGATATTTGCAAATGACATATCAGATAAAGGGCTAGTATCCAAAATCTATAAAGAACTCATCAAACTCAACACCCAAAGAACAAAGAATCCAATCAAGAAATGGGCAGAAGACATGAACAGACATTTTTCCAAAGAAGACATCCAAATGGCCAACAGACACATGAAAAAGTGCTCAATATCGCTCGGCATCAGGGAAATCCAAATCAAAACCTCCATGAGATACCACCTCACACCAGTCAGAATGGCTAAAATTAACAAGTCAGGAAACGACAGATGTTGGCGGGGATGCAGAGAAAGGGACCCTCCTACACTGTTGGTGGGAATGCAAACTGGTGCAGCCACTCTGGAAAACTGTATGGAGGTTCCTCAAAAAGTTGAAAATAGAGCTACCATATGATCCAGCAATTGCACTACTGGGTATTTACCCCAAAGATACAAAAGTAGGGATCCGAAGGGGTACGTGCACCCCGATGTTTATAGCAGCAATGTCCACAATAGCCAAACTGTGGAAAGAGCCAAGATGTCCATCGACAGATGAATGGATAAAGAAGATGTGGTATATATATATACAATGGAATATTATGCAGCCATCAAAAGGAATGAGATCTCGCCATTTGCAACGACGTGGATGGAACTGGAGGGTATTATGTTGAGTGAAATAAGTCAAACAGAGAAAGACATGTATCATATGATCTCACCGATATGAGGAATTCTTAATCGCAGGAAACAAACTGAGTGTTGTTGGAGTGGGGGTTGGGGTGGGAGGGATGGGGTGACTGGGTGATAGACACTGGGGAGGGTATGTGCTCTGGTAAGCGCTGTGAATTGTGCAAGACTGTTGAATCTCAGATCTGTACCTCTGAAACAAATAATGCAATATATGTTAAGGAAAAAAAAAAAGAAGAAGAAGAAGAAGGTAGCGGGAGGGGAAGAATGAAGCGGGGGAAATCGGAGGGGTAGACGAACCATGAGAGACGATGGACTCTGAAAAACAAACAGGGTTCTAGAGGGGAGGGGGGTGGGAGGATGGGTTAGCCTGGTGGTGGGTATTGAGGAGGGCACATTCTGCATGGAGCACTGGGTGTTGTGCACAAACAATGAATCATGGAACACTTCATCTAAAACTAATGATGTAATGTATGGGGATTAACATAAGAATAAAAAAATGAAAAAAAAAAAAAAGAAAGAAAAACTGCCAAGAGAGAATACACAAATTATCAATATTAGGAATGAAACAGGAATTATCACTATAGACTCCACAAACATTAAAAGTATAATGAATGGAGCAAACAATGAATCATGGAATACTACATCAAAAACTAATGATGTAATGTATGGTGATTAACATAACAAAATAAAATTGGAAAAAAAAGTATAATGAAGGACATATGAAGAACACTATACACATAAACCAGACAACAACGGAGCAACTCATCAAAAACCATAAACACAACAATTCACCCAAGATAAACGGAAGAGCCTGAATAGTCCTACTAAAAAAATTGAATCCATAATTTAAAACCGTCCCAAAAAAGAATCTCTGGGCCCAGAGATTTTTTTCCCCCCAATGACAAATTCTACCATATTCAAACATTTGGGGGCGGCGCACAGGGAGAGGGAGTAAGAGAATCTTGAGTAGGCTTCACACCCAGCTTGGAGCCCAACTCAGGGCTCAATCTCACAACTGTGAGACCATGCCTGAGCCGAAATGAAGAGTCGACACGTAACTGATTGAGCCACCCAGGCACTCCTACCACATTCAAACATTTAAAGAAAAAATAAAACAAATCTATAAATCTCTTCTAGAAAAAGAAGGAAAGGAAACATTTGCCAAATCATTTATGAGGCCAGCATTACCCCATCATCAAAACCAGTCATAAAACTAGGGGGAAAAAATGTAATGCCTGGTGTGGAAATTTTATAAAAATAAAAATAAAATAAAATAAATAAAAACAATAAAATAAAAACAAAAAATAAAAACAAAAACAATACAAATAACAGAGCAATCTTTCTCATGAACACAGATACAAAAATTCTCAACAAAATATTAGCAAATTAAATCCAGCAATACATAAAAAGAAGACACTCTAACCACCATGTGATTTATCCTGAGTGAACAAAACTGGTTCAATATTCAAAAATCAATTCATATATCCATCAGATTCATAGTCTAAAAAAGAAACCACACAATCTATCATTTGATGTGAGAAGCTTTTGACAAAACTCAACAGTCATTCATGATATAAATTCTCAGTAAACTAGGAATAGAAGGGAATTTTCTTTTTTTTAAGATTTATTTATTTGAGAGAGAGAAAGAGTGCATGTGCAGGGGGTGGGGGAGTAGGCAGAGGGAGAGAGGGAGAAATCTCAAGCAGACTCCCTGCTGAACAAGGAGCCAACTCAGGGCTGGATCTCATAACCCCGAGATCATGACCTGAGCCAAAACCAAGAGTGCAACGCTCAAACCAACTAAACCACCCAGGTGCCCCTAGAAAGTAATTTTCTTAACCTGATAAAGGGCATCTTTAAAAAAGTTCCTTGAACTGATGAACAGATTTAACAAAATTTCAGTTGAAATCCAAGCAAAAGGCCCTATATAGACAAGCTGATTGTAAATTTATGTGGATAGGCAAAGGAACTAAAATACCCAAAACATTTTTGAAAAGTAATAATAAAGTCAGAGGAATCACACTGCATGATTTTAGGACTTAACGATATAAGTTTACAGTAATCAAGCCAGTATGTTACTGGCAAGGAATGGACATATATAGAGATAAATGAAATAGAATAAAGAGTCCGGAAATAAACCCACACAAATATGGTCAATTAAATTTCTTTTAAGACTTATTTATTTATTTGAGAGAAAGAGAGCACACGCAGGGAGGAGCAGAGGGAAAGAGAGAGAGAGAACCCCAAGCAGACTCCCGCTGAACACAGAGCCCAATGCAGGGCTTGATCTACGACCCTGACATCATGACCTGAGCTGAAATCAAGAGTCAGACACTTAACCGGCTGAGGTACGCAGGTGCCCCGGTCAATTAAATTTTTAACTTTTAAAAAATTTAGATATAATTCACATACCATAAAATCCATCATTTTAAAATATACAACTCAGTGATCTGTAGAATATTCACAAGGTTGTATAATCATCGCCACTATCTAATTTAGAGCATTTTCACCAGCTCCAGAAGAAACCCCCACTATTAGCTGTCACTCTCTATTCCCTCCTTCCCTCAGCCCCTGGCAATCACTAATCTACTTACTGTGTCTATGGATTTGCCTATTCCAGCTGATATTTGACAAAGACACAAAAGCCATTCAACAGAGAAAAGACAGAATTTCTAACAAATAGTGTTGGAACAATTGTATATCCAGATGTAAAACACTTAACCTCAATCTAAACCTCACACCTTATACAGAATTTACCTCAGAATGTATCACAGATCTAAATGTAAAATATAAAAGTTTTAGAAATAAACTTGTGAGCCAATCTTTGTGCAAAGAGTTTAGGACAGAATACTAAAGCACAATTCACAGAAGAAGAAAAAACTGATAAACTGAACTTCACCAAAATTAAAAACTTTTACTCTGTGAAAGACACTATTAAGAAAATGAAAAGACAAACTACAGAATGGGAGAAAATGTTTGCAAATCACAACCAAGGGCTTGTGTCTGAACATATAGAGAACATTTAAAATTCAACAGTAAGAAAACAAAAGAACCAATTTAAGACTAGGAAAAAGACAGATGTTTCACCAAAGAGGATATACTGGTTGCAAATAAATAACTGAAGAGTTGTTTGACATCAGTCACCAGTCTCCAAAAATTACATATGGTAGAATTACACGTATATGACATTCTCAGAAAGACAAAACTATAGTGACAGAGAATAGAGCAGTGGTTGCCAAGGGTTACAGGCGGGGTGAGAGTATGACTATAAACGAATAGTATGAAGGAGTTCACAAGACGTGTTGGAGCTAGTATGAATACTATTATGAACTATTATGATTATTATGATTATGGTGAGGGTTACATGAATCTACACACGTACTATAACTCATAGAACTGTAGAACCCAAAAGTCATTTATCATGTATTATTTTTTAAATAAAAAAATTTCTAATTTATAAAAAGAAAATCCCAATCTAAAAAGGCTAGTAAAATATTCCTCCCTTTCCCAACTGTGTCTCTGTAAAGGCCATATTTTCTTCAGATGCTTCAACCAAAGCAACATATTGCAAGAGAATGAACACAGAAGTATGAGAATCCAGCTGTCTTCTATCACGCCAGACATTAAAGAGACATGAAAAAACATAAAACAATGCCACTCATTTCAGCAATTTGCTTTTCTGTTTTGGAAACTATTTGACACCTATTACATGTTAACATGTAATAGTTTTATTATTTTAAAATAAGTAAATTTAAAATACGTTTTAATCTCAATACAGTAAGTATCATCACATATAAATCCATGCTAAAAAAAAAACAAAAACTCTTTATGGTCCTCAATGAATTTTAAGAATAGTAAGAGGTCCTGAGACCAAAAAGTTTGAGAACAGCTAAATTATGTTACAGAGATCTGTATTTTTCCCCATTAAAAATCTTGATTTATGGTACACAAAGTTATTTGAATGAGTAAATTTTTTTAGAGTTTCATTTTTATTTGTTTTATGATGTTTTCTAATATACCATTTTGTAGTTTTGTTTTGTTTTCATCATGATAAGTGTACTCTTTAATCCCCATCACCTATCCCTCCACCCACCTCCCCTCTGGTAAACATCAGTTTGTTCTCTATAGTTAAGAGCCTGTTCCTTGGTTTGTCTCTTTTTTTTTCCCTTTGCTCATTTGTTTTGTTTCTTAAATTCCACATATGAGTTATATCATACGGTATTTGTCTTTCTCTGACTTATTTCACTTAGCATAATACTCTCTAGTTCCATCCACATCATTGCAAATGGCAAGATTTCATTCTTTTTTTAAGGCCAAGTAATATTCCATTGCATATATGTGTGTGTGTGTATGTGCGTGTGTGTGGATATATATATACACACCGTATCTTCTTTACCCATTCACCTATTGATGGATGCTTGGACTGTTTCCATAGTTTGGCTATTGTAAATAATGCTGCAATGACTATATGGGTACATGTATCTCTCTGAACTAGTATTTTTGTATTTGGGGGGTAAATACCCAATTGTGCAATTACTGGATCACAGTTCTATTTTTAATTTTTTGAAGAACCTCCATATTGTCTTCCACAGTGGCTGCACCAGTTTGTTTTCCCACCAACAGTGCAACAGCGTTCCTTTTTTTCCACATCCTTACCAACACTTGTTGTTTCTTATGTTTTTGATTTTAGCCATTCTGACAGGTGTAAGGTGGTATCTCATTGTAGTTTTAATTTGCATTTCCCTGATGATAAGTGATGTTGAGCAATTTTTCAAGTGTCTGTTGGCCATCAGTATGTTTTCTTTGGAGAAATGTCTACTCATGTCTTCTGCCCATTTTTTAATTGGGTTGTTTTTTGGGTGTTGTATTATATCAGTTCTTTATATATTTTGGATACTAAATCCTTTATCAGATAGGTCATTTGCAAATACTTTCTCCTATTCAGTAGATTGTCTTTTAGTTTTGTTGATTGTTTCTTTTGCTATTCAGAGAATTTTTGTTTTGATGTAGTCCTAATCATTGGTTTTTGCTTTTATTTATCTTGCCTGAATGAGTAAACTTTTTTTTTTAAATTCTACAATCTGAACTTTTATCATTATTTTTTTTAAAAAAAGATTTTATTTATTTATTTGACACAGAGAGAGAGAGTGTGCGTGCACACAAGCAGGGAGAGCAGCAGGCAGAGGGACAGGGAGAAGCAGACTCCCGCTGAGCAGGGAGCCCAACATGGGGCTTGATCCTAGGACCCTGGGATCATGACCTGAGCCCAAGGCAGATGCTTAACTGACTGAGGCACCCAGGCGCCCCCCAATCATTCTTTCAATAAACATTTGATGAGGACTCTGACAAAAACTGTTGAAATACTAAATGAGTAAGTCACAGTCCCTAGCCTGTAGGACACGAGTGGCTCTAGGAAAGACTTCTCAAAGATGATGCTATTGAAAGAATACCTACATGAACAGAAATACATTAAGAGGAGACCTGTACAACTGGTGGAAAGTTTGGGATTGAATTAGTGATTAGGAAACTAACCAACCAAACACACAAACAAATGAAAAAAATTATTAGCTCCAGGAAAAACTAAAAACAATATAGGAAAGAAAAGATTCTCACCACCTTTATCTCTATATCGATAGTAAATTTCACCTACATGTCAAAGCATTTACAGAGTCAAGATAACTTAAAGTCTGAATACTGCCATAACCAAAATTAAGATATAACATTACTGGAAAAATAGCACCTAACTAATAAGATAAGTAGTAAAAAAACTAAATCCCCATCTTCTATAGTAGAAAGCCAACAAATTATGACTTTAAAAATTAAAAATTAATCAGCAGCAATACAGCATATTAGTTGGAGATATGGAGCTAAATACTGGAAGAATCAGGAAAAAGTTCAAATTGAGTACATCTGCAGAGTTGGAAACAGGGCAGGGTGGGGAGGACAGAAAACTGTTCTTTTCTGTAATGAAGTGTAGAGAATCATTCAACTTCATATGCATAAATTGATTAAAAATAAAAAATAAATTTAAGGGGAGCCTGGGTGGCTCAGTCAGTTAAGCATCCGACTCTTGATTTTGGCTCAGGTCATGATCTCAGGGTTGTCAGATAGAGCCTCACGTTGGGCTCCGTGCTGGGCGTGGAGCCTGCTTAAGATTCTCTCTCTCCCTCTCCCTGCCCACCTTCGCTTGCATGCTCTCTCTCTCTAAAAAAATAAAAAGTAAAAAATAAATTTAAAAAGCAACTTGTAAGACATTTAAACATGAAAAGTTGTTTTTTATGTTTTAAGTGAAAGAATTATAAAACAGCATATATGTATGATCCCATTTGTATTTTAAAAAAAGTGTGCACACTGGGGTGCCTGGGTGGCTCAGTCAGTTAAGCATCTGGCTCTTGGGTTCAGCTCAGATCATGCTCTTAGGGTCCTGAAATCAAGCCCCGTGTCGGGCTCCATGCTCAGCGCAGAGTATGCTTGTCCCTCTCCCTTTGCTCCTCCCCTTGTGCTCTCTTCTCTCTCCCTCCCTCTTGAATAAAGTCTTTTTTTAAAAAAAGATTTTATTTATTCATGAGAGACAGAGAGAGAGGCAGAGGCAGAGGGAGAAGCAGGCTCCCTGCTGAGCAGGGAGAAGCAGGATCCCCGAGGAACAGGGAGCCAGATGCGGGACTTGATCCGAGGACCCCGGGATCATGACCCGAGCTGAAGGCAGATGCCCAACCATCTGAGCCACCCAGGCGCCCTTGAATAAAGTCTTAAAAAAAAAAAAAAGTGTGCACGTTAATTACATATAGAAAAAACCTGAGTCATGTTTACCAACTATTAACATATTAACAATTATATTTCTATATAATAGGATTATTTTCTTGGGGAAGACTCCTCTTCTATAAATTTACTACAGCAAGTATATATTTTTACAATAAGAAGAAAAACACTATTTTTAAAAGTTGAAAATTTTAACCCTTACATATATGGTCAAATAATTTTCGACAAGGGTGCCAAAACCCATTCCACAGGGAAGGACAACCTTCATAACAAATGGTGTTGGGAAGCAAGACATTCATATGCAAAACAATGAACCTGGACCCTCAATTTATACCATATACAAAAATTTACTGAATATAGATCAAAGACCTAAATGTAAGAACTAAACTACAAAACTCTTAGACTACAGAGGTAAAAAGCTTCATGACATTGGATTTGGCAATGATTTCTTGGATATAACACCAAAACAAAAGGAAAAAAAAAGATAAATTGGACTTTATAAAAATTTAAAAACTTTTGTGCATCAAAGGACATTATCAACAGAATGAAAAGAACATGGAATGGAAGAAAATATCTGCAAATCATATCTGATAAGGGGTTAATATCCAGAGTATATAAAGAACTACAACTCAACAACAAAATGACAAACAACATGATTTTGGGCGCCTGGGTGGCTCAGTTGGTTAAGCGGCTGCCTTCGGCTCAGGTCATGATCCCAGGGTCCTGGGATCGAGTTCCGCATCCGGCTCCCCGTTCTGCGGGGAGCCTGCTTCTCCCTCTCCCTCTGCCTACTTGTGTTCTCTCTCTATCTCTCTGTCAAATAAATAAATAAAATCTTTAAAAACAAAACAAAACAAAACATGATTTTAAAATGGGCAAACAGAAGGTGGGGGTGCCTGGGTGGCTCAGTCGGTTAAGCGTCTGCCTTTGGCTCAGGTCATGATCCCAAGGTCCTGGGATAGAGCCCCACATCCTCTCCCTCTGCCTCTACCCCAGCTTGTGCTCTCTCTCTCTCTCTCTCACTCTCTCAAATAAATAGGTAAAAATCTTAAAAATAAATAAATAAATAAATAGAACGGGCAAACAGGGACACCTGGTGGCTCAGTCAGTTAAGCCTCTGACTCTTGACCTCACCTCAGGTCTTGATCTGTGTCATGAGTTCAAGCCCTGTGTTGGTCTCCACGCTGAGCATGGAGCCTACTTAAATAAATAAATAAGTAGGCAAACAACTTGAATAGACATTTTTCCAACAAAAATATGCAAATGGTCAATAAGCACATGAAAAGATGCTCAACATCATTAATTATTAGGGAAATGCAAATCAAACCACTAACCACTTTATACCCATTAGAATGACAACTATAAACACACACACACACACACACACACAAAATAACTGCTGGCAAAGATGAGAAACCAGAACTTGTGCACTGCTGATGTTAATGTAAAATGATGCAACCACTACAGAAAACAGTATTGGAGGTTCCCCCAAAACTAAAACGTAGAATTAAAATACAATCAAGCAATTCCACTTCTGAGTATATGCCCAAAAGAATTCAAAGTAAGGAGTCAAAAAGATATTTGCATACCAATGTTCATAGCAGCATTATTCACAATAGCCGAGAGGTGGAAGCACCCAAGTGTCCATCCCAAGTGACAGATGAATGCATAAAAAAAATGTAGTACATACATACAATGGCATATTATTCAATCTCAAAAAGGAAGGAAATTCTCAAACACACCACAACATGAATGAGCCTTGAAGACATTATGCTAAGTGAAAGAAGCCAGTCACAAAAGGTCAAATATATGATTCCACTCTTAATAGGCACTTAGAGTAAGCAAATTCATAGAGACAGAAAAGTAGTTTCTCTCTGGTGGTTGTCAGGGGCTGCAAGGACAGGATAACAGAGATTTATTGTTTACTGGGTACAGAATTTCATTTGGGGAAGATGAAAAAGTTCAGGTGGCGATGCATGCACAACAATGTTACTGTACTTAATGCCACTGAATTGTACACTCATAAATGGTTAAAATGGTAAATCTTATATGTATTTTACCACAATAAAAAAATTTTTTTAGGGGCGCCTGGGTGGCTCAGTTGGTTGAGCGACTGCCTTCGGCTCAGGTCATGATCCTGGAGTCCTGGGATCGAGTCCCGCATCGGGCTCCCTGCTCAGCAGGGAGTCTGCTTCTCCCTCTGACCCTACCCCCTCTCATGTACTCTCTCTCTCTCATTCTCACTCTCTCAAATAAATAAATAAATCTTTAAAAAAAAAATTTTTTTTTAAATGACCACTAGGTACCCCTCAGATATAACTACAAAAGCCAAGTAATTTTCACTGTCCCACGCTAAACCGCCAGGAACAAAGTGGTACCTTTGTGGAGTCCTTCACAGAACACTGAAATAAATCTAAGAATACACCTGTTCCAATTAGGAAATGAACCCTAGGGAAAAAGCCCAGAATCCTATAAGCTACCAAGGTATACTACACTGCTTCTAAAATGGCTCCCAATGATGCCCCATCTGATGCTTTTGATCACCGCCCCCCCATCGTGTGTAGGTGAATCTAGTGACTTGCCTCTAATGAATAGAATACAGCAAAAGTGATAGGAGGTCATTTCCCAGATGTATTATAAAAGACTGTGACGTCTACCTTGCTGACATTCTCTCTCTTTGGCTCTTCCCACTTGTTTACTCTGATGCAGCAAGCTGCCATGTTACCCCCAGGAAAGGCCCACATGGCAAAGAACTGAGGGCAGGTCCTGCTAGCAGAATTATATGGTTCCACTTACAATAGGTACCAACAGTTAGCAGAGAACTGAGGTCCTTGGTCCAACCACTCACAATGAATTGAATCATACCAACCACTGGACTAAGCTTGGAAACAGATCCTTCCCCAATTGAGCCATGTGACAACTACAGGCTACCCTGATTGCAGCCTGTGATTGACCCTAAAACAGAGTACCTAGCTGAGTCAAAAACCAAAATCTTGACTTACAGACACTGTGAGATAATAAATGTTGTTATTCTAAAACACTAAATTTTGGGTAATTTGTTATGCAGCAATACGTAACTAATTGCACCAGACTTCAATGGCATGGGGCAATAGTTTCTCAAAGTTGTACATGAACCACAAGTTCTTTTTGATTCCACATCACCGATTATATCTAAAAAAATTAATGGAATTTGGCTGCAGTATCAATGCTGTCAAATAATTGAAATTCATTTTTTCAGTAACATAAGTTTATCAATCTTGACGCAAGAAAACTAGGTACAGCAAGAAAAAAATTAAATTCCTCCTTGACGATATCCTTAATGACCTAAAATAGGGAGTAAATAGCATACTAAAATTCAGACAATGATGCTAAATGTGGAGATGTTGTCAAAACAGACCCAAAGAAGAGGGTGCCTGGGTGGCTCAGTCGGTTAAGCGGCTGCCTTCGGCTCAGGTCATGATCCCAAGGTCCTAGGATCGAGCCCCACATCGGGATCCCCGCTCAGCGGGAAGCCTGCTTCTCCCTCTCCCACTCCCCCTACTTGTGTTCCCTCTCTCCTGTCTCTCTCTCTGTCAGATAAATAAATAAAATCTTTAAAAAAAAAAAAAAGACCCAAAGATAATAAAAATATGGACAAAACATACTAAATGGGAGATTCAACTTGCCAAAAAACATGTGGTAAAAAATCATTGGAAACATTTGCTAGATAGAAAAGATTGAGAAGCAAGTAGGCAACAAATTAGTAACACTGACAATCCCCTAGATTATAAATCCCTTGAAGATGAAGACCATATCATAATCACATACCCTCTGCCATAATCAAAAAAATATAAACTTTGCAGTTAATCAATAGATAGTTGATGAAGTTGATGAGCTGAAAATGAGACATCAAGCTATAATTTAAAGGTCATATAGATTCACATACACAAATACAACAGAAAGATGAGAGGAAAAGGAGAAATAAAGGGAAAATGAAAATAAGAATGATAAGAGGCAAAATGGCAAATGGATAAAAAAATTGTATAAGAATTCCATAAACATAAGCCAAACCAAACCACACCTAATGAAGAGAACTCCCTGTAAGAGAAATTAACATAATACTGCCTTGTGTTTATTGTCTTCTAACTCCAGGGACTTCTCACAAAATAAACATTAAGACCAGACTACCTAGATTCAAGTCCTGGCTGTGTAATCTAAGGCCTATTACTTAACTTTTTTGGGCCTCAATTTCCTCATCCATAAAAAAGAGATAACAATGGCGGCTATCTAAGGATTAAAAGTGATAATATATGATATATGTAAAGTGCTTATTTATCATACTGCCTGGCACAATAAGTATGCTCAATAAATGGTTGTCACTACTTAGTAAACCATTTCGTATGCTTCTTAACCAAAAGAAGGAGAAATCGTCATATCCACAGACATACTACTGTCCAAAACAGACCCTGTATACTGCTTGAATGCTGATGAAAAGAAATTATGTTTGCATGGAGGCCCTGAATTTAAACGTATCATACAACTACTACTTAAAAAATTCAAATAAAAACGTTTTTATCAGCAAGAGAAAATTATTACTCTACAACTATGATTACAAATTAAATCACAGCATTTGCATTGTTACAATTTTTGCTTTTAAAGTTAATAGAAAAATTAGTTGATCAAAAAGGGAATAAAAATAAATCAATGACACCTACTATTTCTAGATTGGCAACAGTATAAATTAGTTCCTAAATGGGTCTTGAAGCAAATTTTGAGAACCCGCCCACATAAAGGAAGGAAGCATTATCACAGTGACTATCAAAGAAGAAATTATTTAAAAATAAAAACTTACTCTCATACACTGCTGGTAGGAATGTACTTTGGAAAATAGTTCTATATTATAAAGCTGCAAATATGCATACCCCATGACCCAACAACTCTTCTCCCAGGTATATATCCTAAAAACACTCTTCTCTCATGTGCACCAGGAAATATACACAAATATGTTCGTAGCCACACCATCCATAAAACCAAAACTAAAAACAACCCAAATGTCCAGCAAGAGAAGAATGGATAAAGTGTAGTATATTCATAGAGTAAAAAAAAAAAAAAAGTATTAGTTTCTTACTGCTATTCTAGCAAATTACTACAAATTTAGTGGCAAAACAACACAAATTTATAATCTTATAGTTCTAGAGATCCGAAGTCCAGGATTCTAATGGGGATAAAATCAAGGTGTCAGCAAGGCTATGCTCCTTCTGGAGGCTATGGGGGAGAATCCCTTTTCCAACTTCTAGAAGCTGCCTGGATGCTTTGGCTCATGGCCCCATCCTCCATGTTCTGAGCTAGTAGTGTAGCATCTTCAAATCTCTCTTTGACCTTTGCTTCCATCATCACAGCTCTTCATATATGCTTCCCTCTTATAAGGTCCCTTGTGATTATACTGAACCAACCTGGATAATCAGGGATAATCTTCCCACCTCAAAAGCCTTAATTTAATCACACCTGCGAAGTCCCTTCCACCATATAAGGTCACACATTCACAGTCTGCAGGGGATTAGGGCATGAATATCTTTCAGGGACTATTTTCTACCTACCACAAGAACTGTACTGAAATGAAATGAAGAAACTACTGCAACACTGAACTACAGGAACAAATTAAACAACATTGAAAAAAAATCAAGCAAGACAAAAATCCTTTATATAAAGTATATAATATAAATTATTTTATATAAATATAATATATACAATATAAATCCTTTTATATATATACAATATAAATCCTTTTATATAAAGTTCAAAAATAAGTAAAACTAAATTATGTTAAATAAGGATACAAACATAGTAAGTCTATAAAGAAAACCACAGATACGATTTTTCACAAAAATCACAAGAATAGATTCCTTTGGGGTAAAGGGAGATGAGATCAGGAAGGGGCTTCTGAGATGCACGTAATGTTCTATTTCTCAACCATTTATAATTATGTGTTAAACTGAAAACTAAGTTTTATGTAGTCTGTGATTGATATGTCTTATAATAAAAAGAGTAACAGATAATAGTCATATGAACCAGAGGCAAGGATAGCCAGAACAGGAAAGATTAGGCAACAACCATCTAGCAGTGTGACTAACCAGCAAGAGACTGTTCCAACTACGCAATGGTGAAAAGCCAGTTAACCTATGAGCTGGGCATAGAGCAGAAATCTAGGTTCACAATAAAGAAACAAGCTTAGAAACATATACATAATTTACAAGGTCTTCCTAATAGACTATAAATTTCTTGAGGTCAAAAGCAGAATTCTTCTCATCTTTGTACTTAGTACTTACTGTAATACCAACCACAGAACAATCTTTCTAATAAATGTTTAATTACTGGAAGAATGAATGAAACTTCTTTCACCTCCTTTAGAGCTAACTGAAATTAAGTCATCCTCCAGCAAATAATTGAGAGTTGATTTGAAAATACAACATATAGTCATTCAATAAATTGCTATGAATACACAGAAGAGGAGATAGAAGTATAATGTAGGTTTTGCCCTCAATGAGTTTCATCAAGGAAAGAAGAAAATGTAAACAAATTATTCTTTGAAATAGAATACATAATACAAAAACAGAAATTAACATTAATCTCTGGATTAATTAAATTTAAATTTAATTAAAAATTAAAATTAAATTAAAATTAATTTACGTTTTAATTAAAAGGTAAAAAATATAAAAAGTTAATCAACATCAAATTGTATGAGCCAAGTACATATGACACATCAGAACTGCAGGACGTTTACACGGGCTAGGATGATCGCACAAAGTTTCTTAAAGGAGGTGGATAGGATTTACAATGGTTCGGTAGATTGCAAAATAGCCACAAATTGCTCCCATTCCTGTATACACATCTCTTTACATTGTGACCTTGCTTCATCTCCCAACAAGAGGTAGTTTCTTTCTCCATCCTAGAAACTGGGCTTGGTCCTGTGACTTGCTTTGATCAATGGGACATTAGCAAACATGACCAGAAACTTGAAAAGCACGTAAGCACTGAACTTGCCCTCTTTTGCTGGTTTTGGAACCTAGATTGTGAAGAAACCGAAGATAGGTGACTGCCTCACATAAGTGAGCCCAAACAACACCAAAAAAAGAACCATTCATCTGGGCCCAAACTGCCAATCCACCGAATAGTTAACAAATTGTTGTTTCAGCCTCTGAACTTTGGGGTGGTTTGTTTGAAGGCAAAAGCTAACTGAGGAGCTAAGCAAAGGCACAGAAGAGGAAACGAACACAACATACAAGTGCATGGGAAAAATGAATGTGTACATTAGTCTAAATGGACTAAGATTTGTCTAAAAAAGTTCTGATCATAGAGAAAGAATACATACGTGCGAAAGATAAAGTTCAGACTAAAAATCAGGCTAGGAAGAAAATGAACTCATTCTATTTCAGGAGACAAAAGGGAGCCACTGAAGGGCTTCAGAGCATGGGGAGGATATAAAGCAATAGGAAAGGAAGTCCAGTTAGAACTACTATTATCTAGATACACTAAAGTAATAAAATTCTCCTATTTGGAAGGGAAGCTAGATAATTCACAAAAGAAAAACAGTGTGGTTTTTATAAGTAGTGCCATATATAGTTTATGTTAGATTCTGCTCTAATAGAAAAATAGGAAAATTATTTTAAAGATTTATTTATTTGAGAGAGAGAGAGACCTCACACACGTGAGTGCCCATGAGCAGGGGAGCAGCAGAGGGTAAAGGAGACAAGCAGATTGCCCACTAAGCAGGGATCCCAACTCGGGGCTCGATCCTGGTACCCTGAGATCATGATCTGAGCCAAAATCAAGAGTCAGGTGCTTAACCAACTGGGCCACCCAGGTGCCTCAGGAAAATTATTTTTACCTACAATTTTAATCCCAATGGAAAGAATGCTAGCATTAATCATCAGAAGAGCTTATGACGTGTCTAAACGGTATAGAAGATATTTTTGAAACTATATTTGGGCATAAAGATAATACATAGATTTCTAATGACAGCATAGCTGTGAAATATGACTCCTCTTTGTTTGAGATTTAAATATACTCACCAGACCACTGCAGTTCCTGGCCACAATAAAGTAATAGGGACCAGATTTACCCTCCCACCTTCAACAACTAGAGAAAAGGACAATGGATTTTATTTATTTATTTTTAAAGATTTTATTTATTTGTTTGACACAGAGAGAGAGAAAGCGAGAGAGGGAACACAAGCAGGGGGAGTGGGAGAGGGAGAAGCAGGCCCCCTGCCGAGCAGGGAGCCCGATGCGGGGCTCGATCCCAGGACCCTGAGATCATAACCTGAGCCAAAGGCAGACGCTCAACCTACTGAGCCACCCAGGCGCCCCAGGACAATGGATTTTAGACACTATAGAAAACAGGCACTACAGAACAGGGATCCATGAGAAAAGGGAAATAAGTAAGGCAAGTCTTACAATTGTCCCCAACTCACCACTTGGGACGGAATTTCCAGGCCACAGCACAGGAATGGGGAAAACAAAGAGAGACCAACAGTCTCACTGAGTTGAGGAGACAAAATTCAGAGTTCTGGGGAAGTCAAAACAGGACAAAACACTGGAAAGGAGAGATCAGCACAATGAGCTGTGGCTATCTAAAGAGGACTGATTCCCCTTGAGACTCTGGCTGAGTACTTAAAAGTGTATGTGTGTAAGGAAGTGAAGTGATCAAAGTTAGGTTCAAATCACTGGAAATGGGCAGGCAGAACAATCTCTGATGCTCAAATAAGGCTGCAAATAGTTTGCATACTCACCAGACAGGGTGAAAAAGGCCTTCAAAAACATCCAGGACCTTGAATACATCAAACTATTTTCAATTAACTGTATCCCAAAATAAACCCCCAAAATATTTAAAGGAATGCAAAAAAAAAAAAAAAATTCTAGCACATAACAATGTAAAATCATAATGCCTAGCACTCAAACAAATTACCAGGGATGCAAATAAGGAGAAATTTCAGTCAATAAAAACAGACCCAAGTCAAAGCAATCTTGAAAAAGAAAAACAAAGATGGAGGTATCACAATCCCGGATTTCAAGATCTACTACAGAGCTATAATAATCAAAACGGTGTGGTATTGGCACAAAAACAGACACATAGATCAATGAAACAAAACCCAGAAATAAAACCAACATTTATGGTCAATTAGTCAACAACAAAATGAGCAAGATTATACAATGGAGAAAAGACGGTCTCTTTAGTACATGGTGCTGGGAAAACTAGACGGCTACATGCAAAAGGATGAAACTGGACCACTTTCTTATACCATACACAAAAATGAACTCAAAATGGATTAAAGGCCTCACTGTGAGACCTGAAACCATAAAATTCCTAGAAGAAAATATAGGCAGTAATCTCTCTGACATTGGCCTTAGCAACATTTTTCTAGATAGGTCTGTGCAGGAAGGGAACAGGAAATTAAAAATAAACTATTCAGACTACACCAAAATAAAAAGCTTTTGCACAGTAAAGGAAACCATCAACAAAACGAAAAGGTAACCAACTGAATGGGAGAAGATATTTGCAAATGATATATGTGATAAGGAGTCAATATCCAAAATATATAAAGAACTTAGACAACTCAATGGCAAAAAAACCCAAATAATCCAGTTTAAAAATGGGCAGAGGTCCTAAATAGACATTTTTCCAGAGAAGACATACAGATGGCCAACATACACATGAAAAGATGTTCAACATCACTAATTATTAGGGAAATGCAAATTAAAACCACAATGAGGTATCATCTTATACCTATCAGAATGGCTAGCATCAGAAAGATAAGAAATAGGGGCGCCTGGGTGACTCAGTCATTAAGCATCTGCCTTTGGCTCAGGTCATGATCCCAGGGTCCTGGGATCGAGCCCCGCATCGGGCTCCCTGCTCGGCGGGAAGCTTGCTTCTCCCTCTCCCACTCCCCTTGCTTGTGTTCCTGCTCTCCCTCTCTCTCTCTCAAATAAATAAATAAAATATTTTTTAAAAAAGATAAGAAATAACAAGTGTTAGCAAGTTTGTGGAGAAAAAGGAATCCCCTTAAACAACTGGTGTAATGCAAATTGGTATAGCCACTGTGGAAAACAGTATGGACATTCCTCAAAACACTAAAACTAGAAATACCATACGATCCAGTAATTCCACTACTAGGTATCTACCTAAAAAAAAAAAAAGAAAGAAAACATTAATTCAAAAAGATATATGCACCCCCATGTTTACTGAAGCATTACTTACAAAAGCCAAGATACAGAAGCAAACTAAGTGTCCATCAAGAGATGAATGAATAAAGAAGAACTTATATATATGGAATAATATGGAATGAGGAATATTAGTCATAAAAGAATGAGATCTTGCCATCTGTGACAAGATGGATAGACCTAGAGGGTATTATGCTAAGTGAAATAAGTCAGACAGATAAAGACTAATACCGTATTTCACTTATATGTGGAATCTTAAAAACAAACAAACAAACAAACAGATAACTAAAAAAATCAGACCCACAAAAACAAAGAACAAACTGCTGGTTGTCACAGGGGACGGCGGTGGTGGGATGTGCAAAATGTATGAAGGGGAATGAGAGGTATAGGCTTCTAGTAATGGGATTAATAAGTCACAGAGATGAAAGGTTAAACACAGGAAATATAGTCAATGGTACTGTAATAGCATTGTATGGTAACAGATGGAAGCTACACTTGTGGTGAGCATAGCATAACTCTAGACTTGCTTTAGCACTATGCTGTACACACCTGAAACTAATGTAACATTGTGTATTAATTATACTTCAAGACAAAGGAAGGAAAGAGGGAGGGACTGAGGGAGGGAAGGGAGGAGAGAAGGAAGGAGGGAAGAAAGGAAGGGAGGGAGGGAAGGGAGGAAGAAAGGGAGAAAGAAAGAGAAAAAAAGAAAAAGGAAGGAAGGAAGGAAAGGAAAGAAGGAAGGGTGAAAAAAGAAAAGAAGAAAGAAAGAAAAGAAAAGAAAAGAAAAGAAAAAGAAAGAAAGAAAGAAAGAGAGAAAGAGAGAAAGAAAAAAGAAAAGTAAAAAACAGACCCAGAAAAGATACAGATGATAGAACTGGTAGACAAGGAATTCTAGACATGAAAAGTAGATTAGATTATCTGAGATAAAAAAACAAACAAAAAAAACCCCAACACTGTATAAGATTAACACCAGATTAGCTACCATAGAAAAAGGGATTAGTGAACTTCAAGAAAGAGGAAAAAACTACCCAAAATTAAACATACAGAGAAAAAAACCAAACCAACACAGCATCAGTTAGCTAAGTGCTAACAACAAAAAGCCTAACATACATGTAACTGGAGTCCCAGAAGGAAAGAACAGATTGTTTACACTTTTACTTTGTTGTCAGTTACTGTAACCATACTGTCTTATATAAAGTTTCTCTCCACTTTTAGTAGATATTTTAATTTCTAGATACACTTATTGGGCCCAGAAAGATTTCATGCTTAGGGGGAAAAAAATCTAAAGAGAAATGTCTTAAATCTTTTCAAATCTGATGAAAACTATAAATATACTAAACACCCGCTATTATTAAAATGAAAGATCAGATGCTTTCAAAGTAATCATGATTTATTATGTAAATAATATTTAAAATACATAATCTATATTCCAAAAATATAGTTAGATGCAGAGTGGCTATCTCATATATCTCAAAAGGCAAAATAATATATTTTTCACATTATAAAAAATAATCTCAATTATGTATTAAAACAAGCTGAAATACAGACACAAATTTTCAGAGACTACACAACAGGTTAAGTTTTCAAGACATCTAATAATATTAATGTAAACAACAGAAATAAGAGTCAAGAATTGGATAAAACCGACAGGATTTTGTTTTTGTTTTACCCCACAGGTTTTAGCAAGAGCCTCTCTAAAGGGTTATTAAAAAGTGATGAAGGGCGCCTGGGTGGCTCAGTTGGTTAAGCGACTGCCTTCGGCTCAGGTCATGATCCTGGAGTCCCGGGATTGAGTCCTGCATCGGGCTCCCTGCTCAGCAGGTAGTCTGCTTCTCCCTCTCCTGCTCCCCCCTTCTTGGGCTCTCTCTCTCTCACTCACTCTCTCTCTCAAATAAATAAATAAAATCTTTAAAAAAAAAAAGTGATGAAGATTTGTGAATAACCCTATTTGCTGATAGCAAAAGGAAAGGAACATTTAGTTACCACCCATACTTCAAATGCTCCTTCTAAACTTTTACAGGAGGTAAATTACACTTCCAGCAGCATGGAATCTTACTGGGTTCAATAAATATATTCAAGAAAGTAAAATATCTATTAAAGAGAAACTTTACAAGTCAGTATGGTTACAATTACTGACAACAGGATAAAAGTGTAAACAATCTAGTTCTATTCTCCCTGACTACAACGCTAACAACTATAGAAAGTACGGTGTAACTTACATGTCCAGATTGTAATGAAAACACGAAACAAGACCATTCCTTGGGTAAAATCTTCTGTAACCGTATCAACCAAACAAAGCATTATACCTATGATCTTCCCACTAAAACAAAGGAAAAAACATCAATACAGAAAACTTCCCTGTAATGATCTCCATTGTAATTATATTTTAAGTATATTAATTTCCCCTTTTAAAAATGCAAAACTGTGGTGAAAAGAGATGAAGTAATCTAAGGTCCTATGATATGTTACAGTAGAAATGATAATACATTCAAATCTCATCTTGATGCATAATTAACAGTTTATATTCATTTATTTTGTAAGCATTTATTAATTTAAGAGGTTAATGGCTCTAACCTTTTCTTTTTTTTTTTTTTGGTTCTTTATTTTTTTGTGTGTGTGATAATTTGGAACATACATTTTTTTTATTTTTTTATTCTTATGTTAATCCCCATACATTACATCATTAGTTTTAGATGAAGTGTTCCATGATTCATTGTTTGTGCACAACACCCAGTGCTCCATGCAGAACGTGCCCTCCTCAATACCCACCACCAGGCTAACCCATCCTCCCACCCCCCTCCCCTCTAGAACCCCGTTTGTTTTTCAGAGTCCACCGTCTCTCATGGTTCGTCTACCCCTCCGATTTCCCCCGCTTCACTCTTCCCCTCCCGCTACCCTCTTCTTCTTCTTTTTTTTTTCTTAACATATATTGCATTATTTGTTTCAGAGGTACAGATCTGAGATTCAACAGTCTTGCACAATTCACAGCGCTTACCAGAGCACATACCCTCCCCAGTGTCTATCACCCAGTCACCCCATCCCTCCCACCCCACCTCCCACTCCAACAACACTCAGTTTGATTCCTGCGATTAAGAATTCCTCATATCAGTGAGATCATATGATACATGTCTTTCTCTGTTTGACTTATTTCACTCAACATAATACCCTCCAGTTCCATCCACGTCGTTGCAAATGGCAAGATCTCATTCCTTTTGATGGCTGCATAATATTCCATTGTATATATATACCACATCTTCTTTAGCCATTCATCTGTCGATGGACATCTTGGCTCTTTCCACAGTTTGGCTATTGTGGACATTGCTGCTATAAACATCGGGGTGCATGTACCCCTTTGGATCCCTACTTTTGTATCTTTGGGGTAAATACCCAGTAGTGCAACTGCTGGATCGTATGGTAGCTCTATTTTCAACTTTTTGAGGAACCTCCATACAGTTTTCCAGAGTTCTAACCTTATTTTCTAATCCAAAATTAGGTGCCAGCATATGATAAGGGATTTTTTTTTCTGATAAATGCATTATATATTTTAAACTTATAAAGATATTAAAATTATATCCTAATTACTTATACATTTATTTTTTTTTAAGATTTTATTTATTTATTTGACAGAGAGAGACACAGCGAGAGAGGGAACACAAGCAGGGGGAGTAGGAGAGGGAGAAGCAGGCTTCCCACTGAGCGGGGAGCCCGATGCGGGGCTCGATCCCAGGACCCTGGGATCATGACCTGAGCTGAAGGCAAACGCGCTTAATGACTGAGCCACCCAGGCGCCCCTACTTATACATTTAATAACTCACCTATAAACTGCTAGATTCTAGCTAAGAGAGAATTCTCTACTTACCTGGAAGACCTCTTTCTTATAACCATACATACCCTCCTACTGGTAATGCCTAGTCCTAATTTCTGAGGTTCAAGCAGAGAATGTGAAACATAACATAGGAATTCTGTCAATACTCAAGCAATTGAAGCCTGGGAGAACCCAAAGTAGAAACTCATATTGGAGGAAGACGTGGACTCTGTAGGACCAAATTTTTCAAAGTGTTCTGGCGTTCTGAAAGGATTTTGTCTGAAGCTGTTTCAAAAGTTGTGTGAGCATTTTCTTATTAAAAATTTTTATTAAAATTTAATTATCAAAAATATTATTATTATTTATTATTTTTAATTATTTAACTGCTTACACCTATAATATTATCTACTAACCTCGGAATCTGGTAGAGAATGTAGAATAAACTGTGGGTGACAAAACAGAAGACTACTTCCCTGAACCCACTTCCGAGACTGTTAGGTCTGTCTGTAAATACGTTCATGCATTTTCCCTTCATGATGCTTGAACACCTGTAATTCCTTACTCTACAACAGATTGCCCTCCCTCTACTGTAAGCTCTAAAAGTAACATTATTTTTGCCCTTTTCGCTGCCAAATCTCTAACCCCTAGCAGAGTAACACAGTAGATGCGTAACAAATATTTAACGAACGAACGGATAAAGCTATTAAAATAGTTCTAAGGAGAGATAATGAGGTGCAGAGAGGCTACTACATTAAGGTGGTAGCAAGGGAAATGAAAAGGAGAAATTTTGTGCAAGCAGAACCAGGGGAAAGAGGAAGCCAAAACATATATACATAATGAGACTGTTGAGCTTGGGTGACTGATTAAATAGTAATACCTTCGTTTGTAGAATTAAAGCACTTGAAAGAGGGCTGACTTTTGTCTTGGACATGTTGAATTTTTTAAGTGCTAAATAAATGTAGCAGAATCGAAGTCCTAATCTAGTTTACTATCTACCATACGAATTAGTTTCCAGATGATTTTTTCAAATCAGATTTCATGAGAGGCAGGAATCTCTTTAGCTATTTATTTTTTCCTATTTCTTCCCCCTCATCTCTGCCTTCCTGGCCATTGGGAAATGCTGATAAAACCATTTCTGAAGTATTTTAGAAACTGAAGCCCTTAGCGGATCAAAGAAAAAAAGAAAGAGGGGCTTCCCAAACTTAATACATAATATACAACACATGCGGAAAACTAAATGTCAGACAAAATACAGTATTTAGATAAACAAGGGAAACCATGCAAAATCACTTTTTTTTTAAAGATTTTTTTTTTTTTATTTGAGAGAGAGAGAGAATGAGAGAGAGCACATGAGAGGGGGGAGGGTCAGAGGGAGAAGCAGACCCCCTGCCGAGCAGGGAGCCTGATGCAGGACTCGATCCCGGGACTCCAGGACCATGACCTGAGCCTAAGGCAGTTGCTTAACCAACTGAGCCACCCAGGCGCCTGCAAAATCACTTTTTAAAAAAGGCAATTACCTAGAAACTGCAGAAAGAAAAAAAGACAAGGATAAAAGGAAGCAACCCAAGTGTCCATCCATAGATGGATGAAGAAAAAGTGGTATATATACATGATAGAATATTATTCAGCCATAAAAAAGAATGAGATCTTGCCATTTGTGACAACGTGGATGGACCTAGGGAGTATTTTGCTAAGTGAAATAATTCAGACAGAAAAGGATAAATACCGTATGATTTCACTTATATGTGGAATCCAAAAACCAAAAAACCAAAACAAACAAATAAACAAAAAAGCATTAACAGACCCATAAATACAAAGAACAAAGTGATGATTGCCACATGGGGGATGGGCAAAATAGGTGAAGGGGAGTGGGAGGTACAGGCTTCCAGTTATGGAATAAGTCATGGGAAAAAAGGTTCAGCATAGGGAATACAGTGAATGGTACTGTAATAGCACTGTATGGGGACAGATGGTAGCTACACTTGCGGTGAGCACAAGATAACATATAGAGTTGTGTACATATGAAACTAATGTAACATTGTATATCAACTACATATGTCAATGAATAAACAAAACAAAATAATGATAAAAAGCATTTTGGTAGAAACACATACAACGGCAAATAAGTTTTCTAATTCAAACATTTAAAAATACTGATTCTTATTTTCAATAAAGTTGCAAACTTTCTGTAAAAAAAAAAAATACTGATTCTTAAAACAAGGTTAGGTTAAGGAGCGCCTGAGTGGCTCAGTTGGTTAAGCAGCTGCCTTCGGCTCAGATCATGATCCCAGGGTCCTGGGATCGAGTCCCGCATCAGGCTTCCTGCTCAGCAGGGAGCCTGCTCCTCCCTCTCCCTCTGTCTGCCTCTCTGCCTACTTGTTCTCTCTTCTCTCTCTCTCTCTCTGTCAAATAAATAAATAAAAAATCTTTAAAACAAAACAAAACAAGGTTAGGTTAAATCTTGACAGCTTACCAGAGGGAGCCAAGAAGCCACCACCGCCCTTCTTCAGAAGACACTAAAACACCTCAGATTCTTTTCAAAGAACACTTCATTTTTACCATGGGAAGCTTTACTCTGATCAAAGTGAAAGCAAATTTCATAATACAATATCTAACCTAACCTAAGAGAACTATCAACATCCCAAAACATCAAGAATCTTATATACAAAGGTAAAACAAAACATGGGAAAAATTTCAGAATGTTTGCAAACGTTTACAAAGTTCAATTAAGAATCAGGAACATATAAAATATAAAATAGGGGCACCTGGGTGGCTCAGTCGGTTAAGCGACTGCCTTCGGCTCAGGTCATGGTCCCAGGGTCCTGGGATCGAGCCCCACGTCAAGCTGGCTCCCTGTTCCGCGGGAAGCCTGCTTCTCCCTCTCCCACTCCCCCTGCTTGTGTTCCCTCTCTCATTGTCTCTCTGTCAAATAAATAAATAGAAAATCTTTTTTAAAAAAAAAAGAACATATAAAATAATTACAAAAAGAAGAATAATTATGTCTACCATAGTCATATAAAATAAATAAATATATACCAAGAAATCTGCTTAAAAATCACCCTGTTTAAAAGATGAAATGGTCTGGCAAAATTGACATTCACATTATGTAAATAATTTAATTTCAATCTGTATTTTGAAGACTTTTATTTTTTAAAGTAATCTCTAGACCCAACATGTGGCTCAAAGTCACAACCCCGAGATCAAGAGTCACATGCTCTTTGGGGCGCCTGGGTGGCACAGATAGTTAAGCGTCTGCCTTTGGCTCAGGTCATGATCCCAGGGTCCTGGGATAGAGCCTCAGCGGGAAGCCTGCTTCTCCCTCTCCCTCTGCCTCTCTCCCTGCTCACGCTCTCTCTCTCTCTCTCTATCTCAAATGAATAAATAAAATATTTTTTAAAAAAGTCACATGTTCTACCAGCTGAGCCAGTCAGGTGCCCCTCAATCTGTATTTTATTTTATTTATTTATTTTTTAAAGATTTTATTTATTTGAGAGAGAGAATGAGAGAGAGAGAGCATGAGAGGGGGGAGGGTCAGAGGGAGAAGCAGACTCTCTGCCGAGGAGGGAGCCCGATGCGGACTCGATCCAGGGACTCCAGGATCATGACCTGAGCCGAAGGCAGTCACTTAACCAACTGAGCCACCCAGGCGCCCTGTATTTTAAATCTACAATCAAAGATCACCACATATTAAGGAAGATAGAAACTTTTGAGTGGTAATACTATATGTGTTGTACATATGCTGAAAATTCAGTTCTAAAAACCTCAACTTTTTCATATATACTTAAAGGCTCTCATATCAAACATGGAAATAAGACATTTAACCTGAAACACTAAGTATTTTATAGAATAAAAGCTATAAAAGTATTTTCAACACAAGGATTCTAGCCACTAAAGCCTGGGGCGTGGGGAATCTACCACTGCCATCACTATTGTTTACCATATACTGGATAACAAAAAAATTTAATTTCAAAAATTTTAAAATATTGAAGATGTCCTGCAATATTACTAATCAAATAAACTGACAAACCTCCAGCATATTTTGAGTATTTCGCAAAAAACCTCAAAAAGAGAGAAAAAAAAAAAGAATACATTACTAGAATATTTTTGAGTAACATATGCTCAAATTGTCTTTTTTTTTAAGGTTTTATTTTAAAGTTTTATTGAAGTAATCTCTAGACCCAACATGGGGCTCAAACTCATGACCCTGAGATCAAGAGCTGCATTTTTTCCGACTGAGCCAGCCAGGCACCCCATATGCTCAAATTGTAAAGCTGCTTGCCACACGTCTATAAAATGATTTTCTTTTCTTTCTTTTTTTTTTTGAGACAGACAGCACAAATGGGAGAGGGGCAGAGGGAGCGGGAGAAAGAGAATCTTAAACAGGCTCCATGCTCAGTGTGGAGCCTGACACAGGGCTGGATCTCATGACTCTGAGGATCACCACCTGAGCTTAAATCAAGAGTGGGAAGTTTCACTGACTGAGCCACCCAGGCCCCCCTAAAGAATTTTTCTATAGGAGTTTTTTTTTAAGTGGGGAAGGAAGTAAGCTACATTCTCCATTAATTCTCAAAGCCTGTTTTATTTTGCAAATCAATTCAGCCCACACTAGTTCAATATGGTCATTAAACCTTTTCCCTTATGTATTTTTTTTTTTTTTTAAAGGCAACAAACATTCATTAACTCACAGAGTTTCTAAGGGTTAGGAATCTAAGAGTGTCTTAGTTGGGTGGCTCCAGGTCAAAGTCTCTCTCGAGTGGCAGTCAAGTTCTCATCTCTATATATTACTTTTTAAAGTTATAAAACAAAGAATTGACTGCCCCTGCCAAAGTTAAATTCCATGATCATAGCGAACTCAGTTCCATAACATTCATTTACATTGAAAAACCAACAATCTATCACTACAATCCTCACATTTTGGTGCATTTTTTTTAATGTAAAATACCTTCAAAATTGTCTACATTATACAAACTTCACTTCCAACACTACATTTAAAGACATTTGAAGTCCTACATAATTGAGTTCAATTTGCTAAAGCAAATGAGCCTAATCTCATGAAGATTTCCTAAGGCATTAAAATAATCAGTATTTTTTAAAGTCAAAAAAGACACAAAATCTGAAGTCCTATGCAGTACAATAGAGAATTCACTAAATTATGTATTAACCATAGTACAAGATGAGCGAGATATATTATTCTTAGCCCCCTACTGAAGATCAAATTTGTTTCAATTTAATATTAGAAGTTAAGTTAAAGAAGCTAGGGACTTCAATTTCCTTTATATGTCTAAAACTGAAAGAGGAAAAACATTTCTTAACATTCTATCATAAAGGAAAAGTGCTAGAGAAACTTTCCTTCATAACCATGCTTCAAACATCGCTTTCAGTGCCTTGATAAAAATGTATCATACAGGGGCGCCTGGGTGGCTCAGTCATTAAGCGTCTGCCTTCGGCTCAGGTCATGATCCCAGAGTCCTGGGATCGAGCCCCGCATCGCGCTCCCTGCTCGGCGGGAAGCCTGCTTCTCCCTCTCCCACTCCCCCTGCTTGTGTTCCCTCTCTCGCTGTCTCTCTCTGTCAAATAAATAAATAAAATCTTAAAAAAAAAAAAAATGTATCATACAGGAAAACATAAGCTTCTAAATTAAATATTCCTTTTGGTATCTTTTCAATTTGATAGATTGCAATATGCCATGGAAGTCCTCATTATTTGAAAAATTTCTAGAGTTAATATTAATTCTTCAAGATTATTCATATTACTAATATTTGTCATCATTACTCCTTCTTTATAATACATGGCATTCAATTTCCTCAATACTTTAAAATCAATCTCCTATTTCCCCTTTCCCCCAAACAGAACGTTACTCTATTCTATTTAGCCAAAAGAAAACAGCAAACACATCTTTGTGGTCTATTCTGGGAAATCAGTGTTTGGAAACCACTGCAACTGTTATTAATGGCTCAGAACCAAACACTGTAACAAAACACACTGAGTGGATCCTCCCTGCGTATGTACATGCGCCCATTCATAATAATGTGATCCTCACACATGCATACAAAATCTCAATTTCTATTGAATACCAGAACATCTTTACATAATACACAGGTTAAAAGAAAACTGCCCTCTTTAATGTTCAAAGCAAGAACAATTTCTAAAGCTAAGGATGAGAAGAGTTAATACCGGGATTGCTGCCACCTATCAACTTTAATTCAAAGCAAAGTACAACTCAATGTCATTTTTACCTCTAATGCTGCCACGCTGAAACAAAATTAACTTCACTGTGCGATAAAGTATCCTGGCATCCCAGGGGATTATTTACTTCCCTGAGTTGACATTACATATGTGTGGAGTCTTTTGTCCCTCCCACAGCATCCCAGAGTGTCAACATCATCTTAGTCAAGGCAAATGACGGGCAAGTCCCTCAGGTCATTACTTCGAACCTTAAGTACCAAAAAGTCATGGCCTTCATCGTCGTTACTACACAGCGAGCACTGTAGAGTCCCATGCCCCCTTCTACTATATTTGGGGAAGCGGAGTGCGAAAGAAGCGCTTGGTGTATCCTGAGAATTCTCTGTGTTCAGTCCTGGTACCAGAAACAGCACGAATACAAGTAATATGTGGGTCACCCACAGAGAGAGAAACAGACGAAGCTTCGTGACCCTCCCAAGTTCAGTGAAGACACCAAAAGCTTCTCGGGAAACGGGGCACAAGCCTTCGGGGAAAGGGGGCAGAAGCAGAAGGTCTCCGAGGTGGAGTGACTAGGTCTGGCACAAGCCCAGGGCGTGGGCAGCGACCGAGGAGTCTCTCGTACCCTTCCCCTCCGCACCAGGGTCGGTCACTCCGCGAGAGGTGCGGCCGGAGGAGGGGGTCAGGACTGGGGGAGGGCGGGGCCCGGTGCGCCCCAGCAGCGACCTGGGGGCTCGGGGGGGTGTGTCCTACCTGGGCCGTGGCGGACGCAGGGATTTCGGGCGGAGGGCTCGGATCCAGCTCAGGGCCAGGACCCGCAGATATCAACCCTCGGCAGGCGGGACCGCCGCCGCCTGCCCATCCCCCGCCGCCGAGTGCGGCGGGACCCGAGCGCGGCTTCGAGGGCCGGCCGGCTTGGCAGTCCCCTCGGGTACCCTCCGCGTTTACTGGCGGCGGCGGCGGCTGCTGTTAATGCTGCTGCTGGCCGCCCCCAGCCGCTGCTCTTGTGCCAGCCCCTGTTCCTCCTCCTGCCGCCGCCGCCCCCGCCTCGTCCCCACCGCTCCCATCGCCGCTGCGGCGACTACTGCAGCGCCCGCTGACCCGACCCGACGTTATTCTCCCCCTTCGCAACCCGACACAGCCTAGCCCACCTGCCCTGCCAGTACGCACGCCCACCTCCCCACCACAGGTGCTGATTGGAGAGCGCGTCCCGGGCCCGCCACGTCGGTTGGCTGGTCCCATTGCCTATCACGAAGTGGGCGGAGAGTCAGGCAGGGAGCGTCTCCGCCCCCCACCGGAGAATTGCCGCTATCTTCAGGTTTGCCTGAGAGGGCGAGTTACCGGGAAAGGAGCATCACAATGGCAGCGCGCATGTGCGCCGGAATTCTGGGCCTTGTAGTTCCAGCCACAGCCGCAACTACCCGCCGGTCCCGAGTCAAGAAGTAGAGCTTCTGAGACTAGTGGTTGGCGCACAGTGGTGTCCTCCTAGCTCAGTAGTTAACTTGCTTATAGGGGCATGATTGTGACCCCAGGATTGGGCTTTTTGGAAAAAAATCGGAAATGCGTTGTTACATTACGAATTTACACACTGAGACAGTCACGAAGAAGGGCCCCAAATCGTGAGGCCCTACCATGCCACCTCCTCAGAACCGGAGCTGCCAGGATCTGACAAATTGGCGCTGTCCCCAGAACCGCCTAACAAGAAGCTAATCACTAGGGAGAGGCCTAAAGGTATAAGGAGGAAAGGAGACGGAGACCTCCAGAAAAGAATACCAGCCTGGAGCCCGAAGTATCCTTACGGTTTCTGCAACCCATGAAGAATGAGATTTCCTTCCCTTTTTAAAACACCCCAGCGAAGGGTTCAATGAGCATCCCCTGCGAGCACCAGTTTGGGAATCTAAGCGCGGGAATGCGGGAGTCCCTCGAAGACTTTCAAGGAAAAACGAGGAGAGCAGAGCAAAGAGGTTGTGTGGGATGAATTTGTATTAGGTGTTGATTGTGTCAAGCTCTTTGGTGAAGAGGAAACCTTAAGATTAAACCTCTCCCATCCTCACCCACCAGTTTACAGAAGAAAAGTCTCAAAGAGATTTAACAACTTTCCAAGGCTATAAAACTAACTACTGGCAGAACCAAAACTCAGGTCTCTTAAGTTTACTCCTGTGCCCAATGCTTTTTTTACTTAATAATCAAGGGACTGAAAATATGCAATGACTTGTGAGCTTCATTTTATTTTAAATCTTTTTCTTCACTCAAGTGACATTATGATTAAAGCTGATTAATTAGGAGTATGGAAAGGTTAAATATAAATCCTATATTCAATCTCTGAACTGTTATAGAATCTGTTTCTTCTTGTTCAGGAAATGCCACAGCCTCTCGACATTCTTTAAAAAACAGCAGATACCTCGACTGTCTGTCATGTCTAAATCCTTGGATGAAAAACAGGACAAAGTGTACATTAAAGGCAATTGATGATGCAGCTCATCTTGTTCTATTCAAACTTAAAGAAGATGCCAAATCATTTCCTTTCCACTGATTAAAACCACAAGTTGTTTTTCCCATTATTTTGTCTCACAGACTATAGTTCACAATATTGACTGGGCAAGTAATTTGAATTGGAAGGGATTAGGGTTTCTGCAAATGCTTTTCTTTAAATAAGTTTTTAGGGGGAAAAAAGTCCAGATTCATTGAAATTATGCCTGGCAATATTTCAAATAGCTATTCCCTATTCAAAGAGAGTATTTTTCACTCAGCAAATACAGTGTTCTCTTCAAGCTACCCAGATATAATCTCTGCTATCATGGATAAGGTTTTTGTTTGGTTTGGGTTTTTGGTTTTTTTTAAGAGGGGGGAGAGAGAGAGTGTGTGTGTGCCCGCTGGGGGGGGGGGGTCTGGGGGGGGTCTGGGGAGGGGTGGAGGGAGAGGGAGAAAGAGAATCATAAGCAGGCCCCACTCTCAGCACGGCAGAGGCCTGGGGACAGGGGGGCTCCATCTCACAATCCTGAGATCATGATCTGAGCCGAGATCATGACCTGAGCTGAAATCAAGAGCCAGTCACTTAACCAACTGAACGACCCAGGTACCCCCAAAAGGGTTTTGATTAATGTATTCACAGAATTACTATTTTATTTATTTATTTATTTTTAAGATTTTTATTTATTTATTTATTTGAGACAGAGAGAATGAGAGAGAGAGAGCACTCATGTGCTCTCATTCTCTCTGTCTCAAATAAATAAATAAAATCTTTAAAAAAAAAAAGAATGAGCCTCATCCTAGGATCAGTCTTAGAGCATCTCCAAGGATAATGAGCAAATTTCAGATTTATACTGATTCCCCACCCAGAGCATAATACCCTTTCAACACTGCTTCTTTTCTCCCAGCACAGAATAAATAACATATTTGAGAACCTTTTTCTTTCTCCTTTTCTCCATTTGTGGCTACCTCTACCCATCTTTAGACACCCATTGATTTACCACTTTCTAACTTACCCCTAATCCAAACAGGAAACGATCTAAATGGGTTATTTACATCATTATCAAAAGGACAACAGGGGACAGGACGCCTGGGTAGCTCAGTTGGTTAAGCGTCTGCCTTCGGCTGGGGTCATGATCTCAGGTTCTGGAATCAAGTCCCGCATCGGGCTCCCTACTCAGCAGGGAAGTCTGCTTCTCCCTCTCCTTCTGCCTACCACTCCCCCTGCTTGTGCTCTCTCTCTGACAAAAATTAAAATCTTTAATTAAAAAGAAGAAAGGACAACAGGGGTGACTGCGTGGCTCAGTCGGTTGAGCAACAGACTCCTGGTTTCGGTTCAGGTCATGATCTCAGGGTTATGATCTCAGGGTCCTGAGATTGAATCCCACTTCCCGTGTCCCATGTCCAGCTCTGTGCTCAGTGGGGAGTCTGCTTATCCCTCTCCCTTCCTATCCCTCTAACCGCCCCCCACTTAAATAAATAAATAAATAAAATCTTAAAAAAAAAAAGGACAACACATGAACACCACAGTATAAACCAGTGTGCAAGTCAAGGAAATGTGACCCCTTCCCTTTTGCTTGCTGTCTCTTCAAAAACAAACCTCATGTTGTACACCTGATACCAGTATAATGTTATGTCAATTACACCGCAACAACAACAACAAATCTCAGAATTATGTATTTTAAATGGGTGGATTGTATGGTATGTGAAATATATCTCAAATCTGTTTTTTAAAACTGCACAGTCCTTTGAAACATGAACAATAGTGGACCGGTGCTCAAGTGTTTCCACAAACCAGGAAACAGCCCTGTTTTTTAAATTTTTCATCAATCTTATGAGTTTCTATTTGAATCTTGCTTAATCCACTAAACAAAAAATTTTAGGACCTATTAATGCCAACTACTCTGCTAGGTACTGGGGAAACAAATATGAATAAACTCAGTCCCTGTTTCACAATGGGTCAGCAAACATGTAAATCCTATTACAATGCATTGCAATAACTGCTCTGAAAGAGGAATATTCTGTGGCACATATAGATGCTCTAGAACAGGAGTCAGTAAGCTATAGCCTACAGGTCAGTCAAATCCTTGGGGTCCTCTGAGAGCATGGTCTCTTTAAGCCAGTGTTAGCTGCATTCTCATTTTGACAGAGATACATTCACGCCAAATCAAGTATTTGTGTTTTTGAAAACTTCAACTTTTATTTTGTTGTGAAAAGCTTTATAATTTTTTAAATTTCAAAAAGAAATAAGCAAGAGAAATCTGGGAGTAGGGACATAAGGCAAGGTAATCTCAATTTTGAGTATATGAATCTATTATCTTTTTTTAAAAAGATTTATTTATTAGAGAGAGAGCGGGGGAGGGGACAGAGGGAGAGAATATCCAAGCAGACTCCCACTGAGCACAGAGCCCGATGTGGGGCTAGATCCCACGACCCATGAGATCAGGATCTGAGCAGACACCAAGAGTCCAACACTCAACCGACTGAGCCACTCAGGCGCCCCTGTATCTATTATCTTTTAACATACTGAATATCAGTGTGTGTTTGATGATGATTAAAATAGAGCATTATATCAGGGAAGATTAACCCTGATTAGAACTAGTAAAATTAAAAAAAAAAATAGAACTAGTAAAATTAGGGGCACCTGGGTGACTCAGTCGTTAAGCATCTGCCTTCGGCTCAGGTCATGATCCCAGGGTCCTGGGATGGAGCCCCGCATCAGGCTCCCTGCTCGGCAGGAAGCCTGCTTCTCCCTCTCTCACTCCCCCTGCTTGTGTTCCCCCTCTTGTTGTGTCGCTCTCTGTCAAATAAATAAATCTTAAAAAAAAAAAAACTAGTAAAGTTAGAAAAGAAACTAAATGTTTGCCTTTACAAAATATTTACTATGTTATTTCTTGATCTACTTCCTGTTTATGCCTAACTTTTATGAAATACGAAACAACTATACCATTGAATGTTAACAGTTAACGTTTTCCAAGTTTTATCCCTTTAGAACAGTTAATTCTATACATATTTGCTCAGCCTTCTAGGTTTCTTCTTTGTTGCAAGGTCATTCAGTAGCATAGCATGGTTGTATACTTAAAATTTTCAAATGTGAAAGTGGCGAAGTAATGTTGTGATTCCTGATGTGTGCCTGTGACAGTGTGGAAGAAGTTCAGTGACTTTCAGTCTGGTCCAGCAATAAGCTTCTGGAAACACTGGACCACGAACTTTCTATGATTTTCAGGCTCTGCTGCCCAGAGGCTGACTGGCTGAGGATGCTAATAGCGCACCCTAGTGATCATACTATTCCACTGCCCCTGTATTGAAATAAAGCCAAACAGTCTTTTTTTTTTTTTTTTCAACTTTAAAAAACTTTTATTAAAATAATTTTGGGCTTTATTAAGAGTTACAAAATTAACTCAGAAAGTTCCCATGATTACTTCCAGTAATCCCCAACTCCCCAACATCCTTCATAACCTTAGTAAAATTCTCAAAACTGAGAATTAAGTTTAGTATAATACTCTTAACTAAACTGTCAGTTTTATTTGGATGTCACCAGTTTACCACTAATATACTTCTTCCACTCCAGGGACCCAATCCAGGATGCCACAATGCATTAGTTTCCTGTCTTCTTTGTGTTTTCCAGTCTGTCAAAGTTCCTTAGTCTCTCCTGTCTTTCATGGTCTTTTTTTTTTTTTTTTTAAAGATTTTATTTATCTTGAGAGAGAGAAAGCACGAGCAGAGGGAGAGGGAGAAGCAGACTCCCTGCTGAGCAGGGACTCGATCCCTGGACCCTGGGATCATGACCTGAGCCAAAGGCAGACACTTAACTGACTGAGCCCCCCAGGTGCCCTGAATGGTCTCGTCTCCTATCTTAACGGACCAAAGCAGACTATCCGGTGACTAGGGATTTTTATAATTTTTAGAAACCTGATGATGATGGTGACCAAGATGATCTTTAAAAATATTTTTCTGGTGGTGGTATTTGGTCATTGTATGTTCTGCAAAATAAAATATATTTGCAGATGCCAAATAAAATTTCCAAAACTTTATTGGGTATCTACAAAAAAGATACTGCTGGATGATATCCTATGGAGGATTCAAAAATATTAGATGTGGTTCCTATATAGATAACTTTGAATCATAGTTTTTGTACATATATCATTTCTTTCTGTAAGTATAGAAGAATCATTTCTTATACTGCATATTTTCCATACTTTCTTTACTCTGTATCTATTAAATATGTTCAGTATTTTTATTTTTTAATTTTTTTAAAGATTTATTTATTTATTTGAGAGAGAGAGAGTGCACGGGGACAAGGGGGAGAGGGAGAGAGAGAGAGAATCCTCAAGCAGACTCCCCACTGACTGAGTGATGAGCCCTTCTCGGGGCTCAATCCCAGGACTCTGAGATCATGACCTGAGCTGAAATCAAGAGTTCAACACTTAGGGATGCCTGAGTGACTCATCTGGTTAAGCGGCTGCCCTTGGCTCAGGTCATGATCTTAAGGTCCTGGGACTGAGCCCCGCATTGGGCTCCTTGCTCAGCAGAGAGCCTGCTTCTCCCTCTGCCTGACATTCCCCTTGTTTGTGCTCACTCTTTCTCTCTCTGCTTAAAAAAACAGAAAGAGAGAGAGTTGGACACTTAACTGACTGAGCCACCCAGCGCCCCACACTCAGTATTTTTAAATGAATGAATGCAATGCAAAAAGTTAAATATAGTAGAAAATAATACAAAATACTAAGAATACAAAAATACAAGTGCTATTAACTTCCAAACAAGTGCTATCAACACCTGTCGGTTTGCCTTTTTCTGTATCTTTTGTATGAAGATAACTATACATTACTCTTTGATTTTCCTTAATTCCTACCCAGAAACAACAAAGGGTGATTATTAAAAAACAAATGACAAAGAAAAAAATCCCAGTTCGGAGGTCACAGAAGAGAGAGAAAAGAGAAAAATCCTACTAAATTTACTTTAGAACAAGTAACAATAGACTAGAGCCAGAAACTGGACTTTGTAGGTTCCTGGGCCAGCCTGTCTTTATACACAGAATTCAAATAGAGTCCCTGCCTATTCTCAGCACTGCATCCCATCAATGTGTGTCCGTAAGCTTGCTCTGGTTAATTCAGGGTTGCAAGGAAGTGGGGGGTGTCTAGATTCAGTTGAAGATGAGCTCTAGCCTACCCTCCTGCAGAAAGATGCCATCCTTATACTTCGGTGTGTTTTTGTTTGTTTGTTTGTTTGTTTGTTTGTTTAGTAAATTGAAGCTTCATTTTACTTGCTCACACAGATTTTTAAGAAATCCATTGCTGAAAAAATTAAAATTTAAAACCTTTAATCCTAGTTGACTGGAATAGGGAGTTTGGAAATAGACTCAAGTACACTTAATATATGATAAAAGTAACATCTCAAAGAGGTGAAACAAGGATAGATCTTTATTGAAATTGTGTTCAGACAATCAAACAGCGACTTGAAAAATATAATAATAAAATTGGATCGCAGTCAGAAATAAAGTCCAAATGGATTAGAGATCTAAATGTAAACAATGAAACTATACAATGGCTGGATTCCTTTGAGCCTGGGTGTGAAAAGCAGCTTTTAAACTATGACTCAAAATCCAAATGTAATGAAAAAAAATTGAAAAACTACTACAAAAAACTTTAAATATCTTTCCATGGCATGAAACAGCTTAAAGAAAGTCAAAGTGACTAAGATGAAATATTTAGAATGTTTATCACCTGTAAGAGCTAATATCTGGAATATATTAAAAAAAAACCTTAAAAATCCAGGTTATGGGGGAGAACAAAAAATGGGCCAAATAACATACCACATGGCTAAAATTTAAGAAAGACTAACAGCATCAAATGTTTGAGGATGTGGAGCAACCAGAACTCCCATACATTGTTCGTTGAAATATAAAATGGCACATCCACATTGGGGAAAAATATCTGGAGGTTTCTTTAAAACTGCACATACATTTACCCTATTTTTAGCAATCTGATTTCTAGATATTTACCCAAGAGAAATGAAAATGTGTGTTTGCAAAAAGACCAATTCAAGAATGTTCAGAGCGGCCTTATTGAGAAGAGCCCAAAGTCAGAAAAAGC
This sequence comes from Mirounga angustirostris, assembly GCF_029215605.1. Taxonomy (NCBI): domain Eukaryota; kingdom Metazoa; phylum Chordata; class Mammalia; order Carnivora; family Phocidae; genus Mirounga; species Mirounga angustirostris. The sequence continues at coordinate 60,624,113 of NW_026991717.1, read as the reverse complement.
CCAAGTGTCCACCAATAAGAGAATGGATAACAAGCTGTGCTGTATTCATAAATGAAATACTAATCAATAAGAAGGAACCGACACACACAACAACATGGACTAATCTCAACAGTAATAGGCTGAAGGAAAGAAACCTTACACAAAAAAGTTCACACGATTCTCTTTATATGAAAACGTCTCACAGAAAAGAGTTTAAATTCTCCCAGTTACATAAAGCTGTAGCACAGGACACACTAATCTATGGTAAAAGAAATTTTACAACAATGATTACAATCTCTGAGGAAATGGGGGAAGGGATTGGCTGGCAGGGGATGAAGGGTGATGATGATGTTCCATATCTTGACAGGGCTTTGAGTTCCACAGGTGCATATTGTCGAAACTCAGTGAATATACACATAAGATGTGTACATTGCATTCAAATTTTATAGCCAAAGGAAAAAACTGTAAACAAATATTGAAGTCTAGCTAATTACATGCATGCTGAAGTATATAGGGGGATGTGCATTCCTATCTGCAATTTACTTTGAAATGCATCTAAGAAATAAGTTGGATCAATGGAAGAATAGAGGGATGGATAGATGGGTAGATATATGATAAAGCAAGGATAGTAAATTATTACTGGTAGAATCTATGTAGTAAATTTTTTTTTTAAGATTTTATTTATTTATTTGACAGAGACACAGCGAGAGAGGGAACACAAGCAGGGGGAGCAGGAGAGGGAGAAGCAGGCTTCCCGCAGAGCAGGGAACCCAATGCGGGGCTCGATCCCAGGACGCTGGGATCATGACCTGAGCCGAAGGCAGACGCGCTTAATGACTGAGCCACCCAGGCGCCCCTAGGTAGTAAATTTTTATTGGTAGAATCTAGGTATATAGATGATTGCTGTAAAGTTCTTTCAACTTTGAGGTATGTTTGAAAATATTCACAATAGATTATTTGAAAAAAAATTTCACAAACATGTTAGTGAGCCATTTTGGAAATGGATCTTCTCTGGTAGATGTCTCCATGGGATCCACTGGGGATGTGAATTTAGGGATTGTTCAGTTCTACCCAGGGCTGAGGGGAATGTATTAGTTTTCTAGGCTGATACAACAAATTACAAGAAACATAGTGGCTTAACACAACATAAATTTATTATTTTAGAGTTCTATAAGTCAGAAGTCCAAAGCGGGTCTCACTGGGCTAAAATCAAGGTGTCAGCAGGCCTCAGTTCCTTTTCTGAGGCTCAAGAGGAAAATCAGATCCCTTGTTTTTTTCAGCTTCTAAAGGCTGCCCACATCTTGACCCTCTTCCTCCATCTTCAAAGTCAATGCCACCATTAGGCAAAGTCCTCATGGCTCATCCCTTTGACCCACTCTTCTATCTTCCTCTTCCACTTTTAAGGACTCATGTGATTAGACTGGGCCCACCTGGATAAGCCAGGCTAATCTCCCCTTCTCAAGGTCCACAACCTCAATCACATCAACAGATACCCTTTTGCCATGTAAGGTAACATATTTGTACATTCCTGGATAGTAATGAACAGCTTGTGAAGAGAAGGGACATTATTCTGCCTACCACAGGGAGAGTTAAGAAAAGCTTCCTGGAAAAAGTAACACTTGAGTTCACTCTCAAATTTTCTTGCAACTTTTAATTTGCATTCATTATATTATTCATTGATATATTCTTGCTTTTGTCCTTTCTGCATCAGTCATTTAATTTTATGTTAGAAGTTCAGGATTCCTTCAAGAATCCCCATGGTTTCTTCCGTATCTGCTAAGAATTATAACCAACAACTTAAAAAAATTCAAACCGGCCTAATTTTGAAACTCCTCTAATTGTTGATTTGACTTTGTACCGTAGTATACATTGGTCACTAACTGTGTTGGCCTTTTCCAAATTTTAAGGCCCCACTCAGCAGGAGTAAACTTGCTAACCTTTGCACAGGGCCTAGCCCAGAGTCATGCACACACACTAAGCAAAAGAATGACAGGAATCCAGGAATAAACAAATACACCTTTAAACTACTGTACGCCAACTCCCCCAAGTGTGAAGCCCTCATAGACCATAAAACTGAGCTTCAAACAATATTAGCTGCTGTTCAGCCCATAGTTTTAGTTTCTCTCTCTCTTTTGTCATTTGATCCTGCCCCTAATTAGAATCAATGTCTCTCATGGATGAAATCCACAAGGAAGAGCATACACAGAAAGAAGGCAGAGGGCAAAATTGGAACCTGGTGAAAAGCTAACATTTAAAAGGAAGATGGTGGGACAAGATCCAGGGGAGGCCACTGGATGGGGCAACTTAACCTGCCTGAGCGAAAGGCTCAGCTTTCACGTCCCTCACTGCACAGTGTTTACAAACCTGCCGAGAGACTCCTCTTGAAAAGATCTTACAAAGGCTTATTCTCAGCTGCCTTCGCCCTATTCTCTCCTGACAGGAAAAATGCTCATCCACTCTGACTAAAAATGTCAGAGGGAGGATTTGGCAGACCATCTTTTTTCCCCCTGGTTTTGTCGTTTGGTGTGCTTGTTTGCTTAATGGAAAATAGATTCACATGGTTCAACATTTGAAAAGTAGTAAAACAGTATATTGTGAAGAGTAAGCTTCCTTCCCATGCATGACTCCCAGCCACTCAGTCCACCTACTCTAATTACTGGGTTCTTGTGTAGCTTTCTTGCCCGTCTGCAAACAAATACAGCTATCAATTCTTTTTCTTTATACAAACAGCAAGCAGATTTGATGCGCTCCTTCGGCAACTTGCTTTTTTCAATATTTTCTTAGAGTTTCTTCAATATTAGTGCATAAAAATCTGCCTCATTCTTTTTGATGATTGTGTAATACTTATTTGGAAATAAGATTTAAAAATAGACTATTCTTTGAAATAGTTTTAGATTTATAGGAAAATTAAGAAGGTAGTACAGAAAGTTCTCATGTATCTTTTCATCCAGTTTTCCTTGTTATTAACAGCTTATGTTTGTATGGCACATTTGTAAAATTAATTAATAAAATATTGATTCATTATTGTTAACTGAAGTTAATAGTTTATTCAGATTTCCTTAATTCTTACCTAATTTTATTTTTCTGCTCTAGGATCCCATCTAGGGTACCACATTCTATTTACATGTCATTTCTTTAGGGTTTCCTTGGCTATGACAGCCTTGGTTTTGATGGTTTTGACAGTTTTGAGGAGTACTAGTCAAGTATTTTGAGGGATGCCTCTCTTTTGGAATTGGTCTGATGTTTTTCCTATTATTAAGGGTTTTTGGGAGGAAAGGCACGTAAGTTGCCATTTTTATCACATCATATCCAAGATACCTACTACCAACATGATTTATCACTATTGATACTGACCTTGATCACCTGGCTGAGCTAGGATTTATCAGTTTTCTCCACTGTATTCTTTTTTCCTTCCTTTCATACTGTATTGTTTGGAAGAAAGTCACTATCTACAGCTCATACTCAAGGAGTAGAGATGAAATGGGAAATTTTAAGTACTTGTTAAAATTATTCTTACAAATTGGCTAAAAGTCAGAGCATAGCTGGTTGCAAAGGAAGGGGGAAAAAACAACCAGAATAACCTGGAGCCATGTTTTAGAGGCTCTTGAGTTTCATGAGCCATCGAAGATTTTGGGGTTGCTACTGAGAAGCCACTGTATCAATCAGAGATATTACCAGATCTGTGCTTAGGAAGATTAAATTTGTGATGATATGCAGAATTAATTCACAAAAGTGAGAAACTAGAGAAAGAAGACCAGCAAAGAGGCCACTGCAACTGTTCTCGCAATGATGGAAGAAGGGCCTGAAATGGGGAGGTGAGAGTACAGAGCAGAGAATAATCAGAAGAAACAGTTGATGAGACTTGGCCAGTTTGCCAAGCTATTTCCTGTGGAAGGAAGAGTCAAAGATAATTTCGATGTCAAAACTGCATGACTTGGAGAATAGTGGTATCTTTAACAGAAATTTAAAAAGCAGGAAGAAGAACTGGTTTGGGGCCAAGGGTGAGTTTGATTTTAGACTCTGAGCTCAAAGGTCCAGCAGCACTACCAGGTAAAAAGTTGGAAATGCAGCCTGAGGTCAAGAATGGACACATAAATTTAAAAATTTTTTCACCTAGAGATGAAATCATAGCTCTAAGCCATGGGGTATCCACTAAGGCGATGAGACAAGGGGAGAGTTCAGGGCAAAAGGAAAGAAAACCAAGAGCAATGTGGGAAGTGGTAGAAGGAGGCAGTCCTCGGGCTATTGAGGCCTTAGGTGAGCTCAGTGAGTTACATCCTCCAAAAGTCATCTGCTTTTTGCATAATTCATTCAAATTTTCTGCTTTTGTCATCTCTCTTACCACCCAGGCGCCCCTGGACATACTTTATTTTTTAAAAATCAATTCTTCTCCACTCCAATTGCCACTTTCCTAGCTTAGGTCACTCACCTCTTATCTATATTACTTCAGGAGCCTTTTAACTGGCCTTCCCTGGTGTCTTTATTTTTTCCACATTATAGCCAGAGGGCTTTTGCTAAATGCAAATTCGACCACATTATTCATCTATGAAAAAATACTAGTGATTCCTCATTGCCCTTAGCATCACTTACAAAACTCTTCACGGGGGCGCCTGGGTGGCTCAGTTGGTTAAGCAACTGCCTTCGGCTCAGGTCATGATCCTGGAGTCCCTGGATCGAGTCCCGCATCGGGCTCCCTGCTCGGCAGGGAGCCTGCTTCTGCCTCTGACCCTCCCCCCTCTCATGTGCTCTCTCTCTCTCATTCTCTCTGTCTCAAATAAATAAATAAAATCTTTAAAAAAAAAAAACAAAACAAAAACCTCTTCACGATCATTTTCCACTCTTGCTACTAAGCCACCACACTCTATACTCCAGCCCATCCTGTAAGAGAAGAAATAAGGTATAAATCCTGGAAGGGAAGAGAAAAAAATATATTTATCATCTACATAGTAAATTTCAAAAGCATCTAAAAAAAGTATTACAATTAATGAGACAGTGAGCTACCATTACATACCCACCAGAATGGCTACAATTGAAAAGACAGACAATACCAAGTGTTGACAAGAATATGGAGTAAGAGGAACTTTGGGAAAATATTTGACAATTTCTTAAAAGGTTAAACATGGATCAGTACACAAAACACACACACATTTCATTACATATCTCATTATATATCACTAAATATATACACATACACATACATATTTATACACATGTAGTCTCCAAGAGAAATGAATGCACATCATATATCTAAAACAAAACACTTGTAGGGGAGCCTGGGTGGTACAGTTGGTTAAGTTTCGGCTAAGGTCGTGATCTAGGGTTGTGAGATAGAGCCCTACGTCAGGCTCTGCGCTCCGTGCAGAGTCTGCTTGAGACTTTCTCCCTCTCCCCCTGCCCCTCCCCCGACTTGTGTACTCTCTCTTCCTTTCTCTAAAATAAATAAATAAATCTTAAAAAACAACTTAAAAAAAGAACATTCTTATACAAGTGTTTTGGTTTATTTTTTAAAAGATATATTTATTTATTTGAGAGAGAGAGAGAAAACGTGGGGGAGGGAGGGGCAGAAGGAGAGAGAGAGAATCCCCAAGCCGACTCCCTGCTGAGTGTGGAGCCCGACACAGGGCTTGATCCCAGGACCTGGAGATCATGACCTGAGATGAAATCAAGAGTTGTCCACTTAACCGACTGCACCACCCAGGCGCCCCTATGAGAATGTTCTTAAATAGCTTTATTAATAATAGCCCCAAATTAGAAACAATGCAGATGTCTATCAATAGAAGGGATATATTTTTGTGTATTCATGTAATGATGAATACAATAAAAGAAAAGAACGACTGGTACATACAACGTGGATGAATCTCATAGGCAAAAGAAGCTAGACATAAAGAGGACACACTGCATGATACTATGGATGGACATAGTATGTGCACAAAGTGTGAAGATTTTTGCTTTAGATGTTTTTAGATGCCCACCAGGAAGCATCTATTACAGAAGACATACTGAGCAAGGAAGCAATCAAAACAACTTAGACATTAGCATCCTTTGGCAGCTGATACAGTAGGCATACGAATGGAGAGATGGAGGTTAAGCATGTGCCCAACAGCATGGACTTCCACTTAACAAGACCATTAGAGCTACTGCCACCTTTGAATGTCCATCCTGCCAACAACAAGGTCCATTGCTCTATTGATATGGTATTTTTCTTCAAGGAGATCAACCAGCTACTTGGTGGCAAGTTAATTTCACTGGGATGATTCTATTCTAGAAGAGTCAATGCTTCATTCTCACATGATTGTGCATCTATTCAGGGTCTAAGTATGCCTTTCCTGTCCACAGAGCTGCAGGTAACACTGCTATCTGGGGACTTATAGAGTGCGTGTTCCATTAGAATGCAATTCCACACAACGTATCATGCATGCAATCAGTGAATACACATCACAGCTAAGGAGGTGCAGGAGTGGGCCCATGGCTTTGGGATATACTGGTCGTATTGCATGCTGCATCATTCAGGAGCAGCTGGGCTGACAGAATGTTGGAATGGCCTGCGGAAGATGCAGTTCAGGTATCGGCTTAGAGGCAATGCTCTGTGAGGGTGGGGTGCTATCCTCTAGGATGCAGTATATGCACTGAATCAGAAACCTTTACACAGTGCTTTGTTTCCAATAGGAAGTATATCTGGGTTCCAGGGGCCAAGCAGTGGCTCCACTCATCATCATTCCCAATAGTTCCTTGGAGGCTTCTATGCTTTCTGTCCCAGCAACTCCGAGCTCTTCAGAGATCGAGAAGTCTTAGTCCCCAAAAGGGGCTTGCCCTTGCCAGAGGACTTGGCAACGATCGCGCCAGACTACAAACTATGGCTGCAGCTTGGGCCTTTGGGACTGCATATAACCAGGGACTAGCAAGCAAGAAGAGTCACCATCTTGGCAGGGGTAATTGGCATTGATCAGCAGGAAAGTATAAAGGCTTCGTTAGATAAAGAGAGGACTACTTGTGGAATTCAGATGACCTGCTTGGGCACTTCTCGGTACTCCCTTGCCCAGTTGTAATTGAGTGGATTAGTGCAGCAATCCTTGTGTGCTCCCTAATCTGTCGCAGTGTCTGCTTACTGTAGGACCCACTTAACCCGACTGACACACTCACGATGTTGTTTGGGTCTACGATATACTTACAATTTTTTTGCCTGCTTTATTTAGGTTTGGGAGATATTTGTTAAAGTCTCTTTATTAATGTGTCTATTTAGCCTTTTTTTTTTAACTTTATAAAAGTTGCTGCTCTCTTACAAGGCATCCTCAGCTTGTATGGTTCCTATATGCAAAATTTTCAGTTACCGGGTTTTACTTAAGTTAACATCAGTCCCTCAACAACAATGATTCAAATTTCATTTAAGATGGTATGCTAATTGTAATTGCATAAAGTGTGAACTTTGCAGCTAGCTCTTCCCTTCACACATCACCAAATAACAACGCTTGTCATGATCAGTGGCCAATTATGTCACTACTTTCAAAGTCTGTTGGTGATCAGCGTGGCACGTCTGTTATTGAGTTCAGGGACAGGGAGCAAAGCATGTAGTTGTGTTGTCTCCTTGTCTCCCAGTGATAAGCCCATGAGACATTTGACAAAAATTGATAATCAAAAGAGGGAATTGGCCAACAAAGATAAAAGTGCCATAAAGACATTAAAGTGATAATGCAGGAAGTGAAATCTGGGCCAAATATAAAAGTCATCGAAGTTATACAGGAGTTATAGAAGAAATCGTACACTGTGGGATTGTGGACACTGTTGCTGCTTGAGAAACTCTCCATATGCAGTCAGAGGAACTTCGCGGAGACACACTCCTTGAAATAAATAAGTGGTTATGGCAAACATCCCAGAAAAAACAATACTGGCACAAAACTTCACATGAAAAGAACTCCTGGAAATATTTCACAACATTGAAAACACAAAGGATATAATGTTGGAAGGGGATTCAAATTTAGAAGAATGACAACTTGCCAAGGCATAAAAAAGAGACTCTGTATCATAAATTACACAAAGAAGGCAAGCACTCTTCATGTTGTTTTCTTGGTAAGTTTTTACAAAAATAAATGAAACACTTTAATTTTCAATGTTTTTAATGTTATAAATCACACTGTGCTCAATAATGTTAGTTTCACTATTTTCATTTCCCTACACACTTAGAAGAGTTTGTTTCCACCACAGTTTGTAAACTGCATGGAACAATCACAATCTCTCCCATATTATTAAGAATGTTTTGTATGGTTTCAGTTTGCACTACCATACAAAGTGAGGACTGCCTGTATTTGGTTCCAATTTCTCTACCTCCTATTGCCAACATGTTACTGTCTGTCTTGTTGATTAATAGCCATCCTAGTGGGTGTGAAGTGGTTTCTCATTGTGGTTTTGATTTGCATTTCCCTAATGACTAATGACGTCGAGCATCTTCTCAGGTACTTATTAGAAATTTGTGTATCTTCTTTGGAGAAATATCCAAATATTTTACCCATTTAAAAATTACGCTTGTCTCAACGTAAGCAACAGAATACACACACACACACACACACGATTCATTTTTTTATTTTTTAAAGATTTTTTTATTTATTCATTAGAGAGAGAGGAAGCGAGAGCATGAGCAGGGGGGAGTGTCAGAGGGAGAGGGAGGAGCAGACTCCCCACTGAGCAGGGAGCCTGATGAGGGACTCCATCCCAGGATCCCGGGATCATGACCTGAGTTGAAGGCAGATGCTTAACTGACTGAGCCACCCAGACACCCCACGCGAGATTTATTACAGGAATTGGCGCATGTGGTTTTGGAGGCTGAAAAGTCCCACTGTCTGCAGTCTGCGAACTTGAGAACCAGGAAAGTTGGTGGTATATTTCAGTCTGAGTCCAAAGACTTGAGATCCAGGAGCTCCGAAGTCTGAGAACAGGAGAAGATAGACATCCCCGCTCAAAGAGAGGGAGGGAAATCATCCTTCCTCTACCTTTTGGTTCCATTTGGACCCCCAGTGGATTGGATGAGGCCCACCCACAGATCTCTTTGTGGTGAGGACAGATCTCTCTGCTCAGTCTATTGAATCAAATTCTAATCTTTTCCAGAAACACCCTCACAGATACATCCAGAAATTACGTTGTGCCTGCTATCCAGGCATCCCTTAGGCCAGTCAAATTAATACATAAAATTAACCAGCACAGTTATATTCTTTTTTAAATGAGATGGATTTTCTAGACCATCAGGGGGAGGAGCTTGTCAAATGGACAGGGATGGGTCAAGAAAACGTTCTTAGCTTCACAGCTTAGAGTTACCTCTTTTTTTTTTTTTTTTAGATTTTATTTATTTGACAGAGAGAGACAGCGAGAGAGGGAACACAAGAAGGGGGAGTGGGAGAGGGAGAAGCAGGCATCCCGTGGAGCAGGGAGCCCGATGCGGGACTCGATCCCAGGACCCTGGGATCATGACCTGAGCTGAAGGCAGACGCTTAATGACTGAGCCACCCAGGCGCCCATTACCTCCTCTATTTTTAATGTCAAGTACTCAGATAGTACTCTCATGTACTTACATCTTTAAATGCAGCATTTTGCTAATATATTTTTTCTCCAAATTTTTATTTATATTCTAGTTAACATACAGAGTAATATGATTTCAAGAGTAGAATTTAGTGATTTATCACTTACATAAATCATAAATACGCATAGATCACTTACATTTATCATAACAAGTGCCCTCCTTAATACCCATGACCCACCTAGCTCATCCCTCACCCACCTCCCTCCCACCAACCCTTAGCTTGTTCTCTATCGTTGCTGGATCATTGGGTAGTTCTATTTTTAACTTTTTGAGGAACCTCTATACTGTTCTCCAGAGTGCACCAGTTTGCATTCCCACCAATAGTTTAAGAGGGTTCCCCTTTCTCTGTATCCTTGTCAGCATCTGTTGTTTCCTATGTTGTTAATTTTAGCCATTCTGACAGGAGTGAAGTGGTCTCTCATTGTGGTTTTGATTTGTATTTCCCTGATGATCAGTGATGTTGAGCATCTTTTCATGTGTTGCTAGCCATCTGGATGTTTTCTTTGGAAAGTGTCTTTTTGTCTTCTACCCATTTCTTAATGGGATTATTTGGTTTGGGGGTGTTGAGTTTGATAAGTTCTTTATAGATTTTGGAAACTAACCCTTTATCAGATAATGTCACTTAAAAATATCTTCTCCCATTCAGAAAGCTACCTTTTAGTTTTGTTGACTGTTTCCTTTGCTGTGCAGAAGTTTTTTTTATCTTGACGAAGTCCCAATAGCTCACTTGTGCCTTTGTTTCCCTTGCCTCTGGGGATGTGTCTAGTAAGAAGTTGCTACACCTGATGTCAAAGAGGTTGCTGTCTGTGGTCTCCTCCAGGATTTTGATGGGTTCCCATCTCACATTTAGGTCTTTCATCCATTTTGCATACAATCTGAACTTTCTCTTACCCACAGTATTACTGCCACTCTCAGTCTGGTTTCCGTTTTTAGCAGTTTTCCATGGGGTGAGGCTCTTTCTGTAATGAAGGCAGTATTTAATGGTTATTTATAAGAATGTAGAGGATTTAGAATGCCAGCACCTTGTTTGATTCTCTCAAGACTGAGCAGTTTTTCACCCATGCTCACAGCATGTGAGGACTTCAGTTCGTTCTGCTGGTAATTCTCAGTCCTGAGTGTCCATTTTTTCTATTGAATGGGTTTCTTCCCACTCAGGGGTGGTTAGCAATTTCTCAGTTCTGCAACTTTTTTTTTTTTTTTAAGATTTTATTTATTTACTTATTTGAGAGAGAGACAGTGAGAGAGGTAGCGAGAGAGAGCAGGAACAGGGGGAGAGGGAGAAGCAGGCTCCCCGATGACCAGGGAGCCCGACGTGGGGCTCAATCCCAGGCCCCTGGGATCAGGACCTGAACCGAAGTCAGACGCTTAACTGACTGAGCCACCCAAGTGCCGCCAGTTCTGCAACTCTTACTCAGTTTCCCCTTTCACTTTCCACCACTTCCACTGCACAGCTTTGCTGCTGTTGGTGCTTTGAATATATCTGCCCATACTTGGGAGTTCATGGAGATTTCCCGCTGCCTTGTTTTGTTAAACTTTGGGTTTTTTCTTTTGTTATCCTGGTTAGTGTACATGGTTTTCAGGAAGAATTTTGAGGAAATTCAGAAGCTGTACTCTTGATGTGATTATACCACTTAACTCTGGATATCTTTTTATTAATGGTGCTCTTTGTTGTACATAAGTTTTAATTTTAAGAGGGAGGGAGGGAAAGAGAGAGAGAGAGAGAGGAGAGAGAGAGAGCACTCGCTCCCATGGGTGGGGAGGAGCAGAGGGTGAGGGAGAGAGAGTCTTAAGCAGGCCCCATCCCCAGTGCAGAGCCCGATGCGGGGCTTAATCTCACAACCCTGAGATCCTGACCTGAGCTGAAATCAAGACTCAAGATGTAACAGACTAAGCCACCCAGGTGTCCCAGAAGTTTTAAATTTTAAAGCAAATTGTGAAAATTTGCCTGGTTGTATGACTTGTTTTTCCTAGTAGTGCCCAGCTACTCTAAGTATGGAGAAGACTCCATAGTGACCTCTTCCTGCTAATTCCAAGTGCCTTGTATTTTCATAACCAAAACACTTTCTTCATTGCCTTCAGTGCTACTACCCTCCCAGAATATTGTATAATCTTAAAACTAAAGCAATGACTTTTTGTTTTAACTCTAGTTACCCTTTCCTTAAATGAAAGCTTACACAGAAACTCACAATGAAATAACACAACTATCCAAGTTTGGCACTTTTCCCCCTCTCTGATGTACTTTTCTCTCTGAGGCTCTTTGGCACGTAGACTAAAATCACTGAGGTAAAAAGAAAGCAAGCTCTAAAATTTAAGGGTACTGGTTTAGAAACAGGAGATCATAATGGTTTTGTAAAGGCTCAATCTCGGGAGATTCTGATTCAGGATCAAGGGTGAAATCTGGACATTTATATTTTGTTAATGCTCTTTAGGTGATTCTAACACTGTCAAGTCTGAGAACCATTAACTAGATTTATGCTGTCCAATATAGTAGCTACTAGCCACACATGATGATTTAAGCTTAATTAAAATTAAATGAAATAAAAAATTCAGGTCCTCAGTTGCACTAGCCACATCTCAAAAAGTTCAATAGCTGCATGGGGACAGTGACTATCATATTGGAGTGCAAACAGAGAACACTGCCATCATTGCAGAGTTCTCCTGGACAGTGTTGCTCTAGACAGTTGTGTCCACAATGGGGTGTACATACCCAAAGAGATGCACAGATTCACCTGGAAGTTTTTAAATAGAAATATTCTATTTTTCGGCTGATTTTTTAAACTCCCATTTTTGGGCAATCATTTATAATGTACTTAATACATTAGTACTGTACTGAATATAAAAAATTCTCTCTCTATATGTATAGTGCATGCTTAAAAGTTATTTACTGATGGAATGTATGGTCAGAAAGTTTGACCATTACACTGAATACCTATGTCTTTTATTTTATTTTTAAAGAGATTTTTATTTATTTGTCAGAGAGACAGAGAGAGCACAAGCAGGGGGAGCGGCAGGCAGAGGGAGAGGGAGAAGCAGGCTTCCCGCTGAGCAGGGAGCCCAACTCAGGGCTCCATCCCAGGGCCCCGGAATCATGACCTGAGCCCAAGGCAGATGCTTAACCGACTTGCCACCCAGGCACCCCAATACCTATGTGTTTTAAAGAATTTGTCTGGGCTGGCAGAGGTAACATTTAATTAAGAGCTCCTTTCTAGGTACAGAATTTTATACTTCAAACCCAAATCCCCAAACATGAGAAGTCCCTTTTTTCTTTGTAAATATACACATATAAGATATTTTATTTCAAAAAGCACAAGAACATTATACAAGTTTTAAATTTACATTTTGCAATAAAAGATATCAATATATGCATTATTTGTATAACTTCATCATGGATGGAATTTGAATCAGTGGTATAAACATGTTGCAGTCACTAGATATAGATCATCATCACAGTGAACCAAATGCATAGTTGTTATGAAATGACAAATGACCACTAACAGGTGAACTCACAGCCCATACACCAGCAAAATAAATTAATTATACAGATACATGTTTTTCTTCACTCTGTCATTAAAATTCCTGTCAGCCCCTCACCAAAAACATTAGAAAAACACAGGTTTGGAGTCATCCTGTTGAACCAGTTCCTGCACATACTACACTAATGAAAATAAAGTGACTTTTTGCTCATTTGTAAGTGAACTCCATAAGCATGATTAAATTGTTTGCAATGATGAAGGCAAACCACTATGATATTTGAATATAATTAGAAATCCCTAGGGCTGGGGGCAGCACTAAGACACATATTCATCTCCAGTGCAGGGGTCTGAGTCAATCTCCAAAGTGGAGCTCAATATGAAATGTGTTCTTTGGCAATAAAGGTCTGACTGGCCATTACAGGGTAGTCCCTCTGGCAGCTTAAGAGCATAACCCCAGGGTTTATGAAGTGAATATAAAAAGACTAGAAATAAAAAGTCAGTTTATCTTTGCTAAACCGGGGCCAATCAGGGCAGAAGTCAGCATCTTCTGTTGCCTATTCTGGCTCAGATTTCCCAGACAATCCACCCATTATTTCTATCAGAAATAAGGGAAATGTTCTAATCATTTAATCATACTGGTAAATTGGACAAGCTGAATACTGAATTTTCTGATCCTCACTCATCACTTGTTACAAATTGTTCAGTGGAATTGTATCTGTTTCCTGATACCTTCTGAATAATAATTATTCAAGTAGATAATCATGATTGTGATTCTGATGCCTGTTCATGCCAATCCTTTACTGCAAAGCCCACCTTTTCTTTACTTTACATAAAAATACCAAAAAATCTAACCCCAAATGTGCATCATCACTTTGCAAATGTATTTTTATTTGTTTGCCTTTGCTGAGCAAAAAGAAGATAGGAAAACATTCACACACATATAGGACGATGGTCACCAAAGGCAAAATCAGATGGTCTTTGAATGCATCTTTCAAATTCCTAACATTACTCCAGAAACAACAGAAGCTAAAATGGAAGGTTTCAATTAATCTTCTGTTTGCTGTTTATATCACAAGTTCTCGATATAAAAAGTTAAAGCCAAAAATCAAGAAGTCTATGCACACATTCTGGAGAACTCTATTATTTATAAACAAGATGGCTCAACCACAGCATATTATAACAGGACACATGACCACTGATCACATGGCTTTTTTGGTTGTCTGTACTAGTCATAAAACCAGAGTTTATGAAAAGGTTGCACACAGATAACAATTGAAGGATTTATCTTTTACAAAGACATAGAAAGTTACAGAATTGGCTTCAGTCTGATTGTTCTAATTGACAGCTGCCATGCTCCATTCATTGGGGGAATTTTCTTATCCTCATTCTAGAGATAGCTTATATCAGAACTGCATCAGGTTTTTAAGAGTCAAATAGGATGGTGCCACAAACAAGAGATAAGTGAACTCATTTTAGAAATTTGCCTTTGGAAAATAGAAAGTATAGTTTCAAAACTCAGCAAAGCTATTTGTGGTAAGAGGTGAGGACTATAGTTTCTTTGGCCCATGAGGGATGAATAATGAATACATTATCCTATCCTATCCTGTTCTTGAGGTCTACAGTGCGAAAAAAGCTTTTCCACACTAGCAGAAATTTTCCTTAGAAATGGCAACTTTGCCCAGAGAAAGATTTGTTTAATTTCTGGCTGAAACAGTAAGTGGCACATTAGAGGTATTTCCTTAAAAGAGAAATAATAAAAAAAATTTACTCTTTTGGAAACTTTCTCAATTGAAGTATACTGCATGGTTTCTGCAATTCCTGTTTAGCTGCAAGGAAGACTACCACAGATTAGAGTCCTGTCAGTGTTCCAACGTCAGCTAAACTAAACCTGGGTGTGTGTGGGAAATACCAAATACAAAACTGTAGAAGAGTTAACCAACATATAAAAACGTCCACAACTGCTTAATGTGACTACATTTACCAGGTGAATGAAATGAAATGAAGTGGGACAGATTAGGAAGGGAAATGAGTTTTCTGGAGATAGAATCAGACACTTGGGGTAAAGAAGCATTTTTAGTGTTCTGGAACATAAAACAGATTAATCAATGTCCTTTTTCTCCTTTAAGCATATTTTCACTAATTGAAAGCAATACTCCGTTAAGGAATATTTTATTGATGTATGTGAATCTGGACATAGAGCAAAAGACCCTCCAGCCCTCCCAGCCCTCAGAAAGATCTCTATAATTTTGAATCAGTCTTCATTACTGTCTTCATTTGTGATTGTCCCAAGGCAGAGTTGAAGCTCACAATAATTGCCAGTTGAATCCAAATAACATCTGATTAGTTTCCTGGCTCCTAGCAATCTCTTCTATAATGCAGTGTTGTTGCCACACCAAATGGAGCTTCCGGTACCGCTCACGAGATAAATGAAGGGGGTTGCCCCTCCTTCAGGAAAAACAAAACAAAACAAAACAAAAAAACCCAACACGTAAGTTCAAATCAAATAACTGCCACATCTTTATTGCCTAAATTAGTTCACACTCTTGAGATGTTCTTAGAGCTGGGAGGAATCACAACGACAGAGCTTTAAAAGGGATATTCTCCCTTCACCACTAATCACCATGAAATTAATAGATTACTTAGCTGATGAAGCAGAAATTTACTCCTTGATTATTCAGAAAATAGGCAAAGTATATCATAGGCATTATGAGACCCCGTTTGAATGTGAGGTTTATAACATGAAGCAGCTCTATTCTTTTTTTGGGTAGTCTGATGGGGCTTTAATGGCTTTTGGCCTCATACAGTTTATTTAGCTTTGATTTCTGGTCTTTGTATAGTAGAGATTAAGTCTGAGGTATAACACTAAGCCCTCAAATTATATTCTGATGCCCAGAAATATTTGCTTATTGTTGTCCTTATGACATAACAAATTTGCTGGTGATTAGCAACTATTTAAACAAAACTACTCCACATCAATCCTAAGGTTGTACAGTTTGTAACACTGTAGAGCAGTTAACCCGAAATGACTAAAGTTTGGCTGTTCCAATTATGGAGAACTATGAGATTCTCATTCTGGAGGCACTCAAGTGTCTCAGCTGGTTGGGTATTTTCAAGGTGCCTAATTAAGTAAAAAATTCTGCTTCTTCTCACCTTTCTGGAACAACCCAGATCTTATCCTCAGTCATTGGCAAAGCACCATTCAGCTATTTTCTCCCTTAATCCAAAGACTATCTCCATACTTAAACCTTCTAAGTAATTCTGAAGAAAGGCTGATTAAAAATAACATAACATTCAAACATTTGGATGGTTTGTATCTTTCATTTTGGGAAAGTATTACCCTCACATTCTGGAGAAGCACAAAGTTGTTCAAAATTATGTGCTACATTTAGAATGGTATCATCCTTAATATTTTTAATTTGCACCTATTTAAAAATATCTCTCAATATTTAGCATCAGTTTCTGTGTTTAAAGAACTGTTACCGTCCATGTACAATAATGTGACTAAAATGAAAAACAAACCAATCTTACTTCAGGCCAGGGTCTGTTTCTCCATATTCATCCAAGTAAGGGGCTGGATAGGCACAGCCTCTGGCTTTACCTTCAACCAGGACTACTCTGCATTCTCGGATTCTGAGGGACAAAACAGTAACAGGAAATATTATTAAGTGCATATATGCAAATGATAGGCACTACATCAAAGTTAATCTAGAGAAAAGACATGGCCAATACTGTTAGGAATTCAGTATAAAGACAATAAACATAGACAAATAGACTAAATTGTATTTTGTCTAAATAAAAGAGAGTGACCACTGCTATTTTTATTGAAGTTATGGGAAAGTATCAATGGATTTAGGGAAATGGGACCATTAATACTGACTGAATATATTGAAGAGAGGAAGGAAGCTGTCCTACTTGAGCCATAGATACCCTGGAAAATGATGGCCGGGGTTGTTTCTGTTGTTTCCTGACCTACAACCTAGAGTGGGGAGGGAGCTTAACAGAAGGACAGAACAACATCTCTTGTTCTGATAACGGTGGGCCAGAAAGAAGGTCAGCTAGGGAAGTGTCAAGCCATTTCCTGTTAGAGCCAGCCTCCAACAGTGCAGATTATAAAGAACCACCGCCACTGTGAAGTTACTTGGGACTCTCATTGCCTAGAAATGAAGCTATAGAAAGAATGTTTGTGTGCATGTGTACAGAAGGGATAAGTACCACAGAGTAACATGACATAAATAGTTGGAATAGGTAGTGGGTTTATATGCTGTATATTTCCTAAAAGAAGAAAATAGGTGTTTGGGTGTGGCTTCTATGAATTCATTACCATTGTTCCAACAGAAGCCTACAAACAATAATTATATATTCCATAGTTAGTGAGATATTTGCTTACATAAACGGAAACTATGTTACATGGGGAGAATGGAAAGAAAAAGCACACGTCTCCACTTTGAATCCTATTTATCTCAGGGAACTTGTACTCTTCTTTCATAAACATATTGTTCCACTCTCAGCCTTTTTCTGAGAAACCAGGGAAAACAATGGTTGCTTGATAGAGGAAATGAAGAAAATGAACATATTCAAAGGACAACTTTGTATACGTACTTTTTAAATATAAATGTTAAGACTCCAAGCCCTTTCACCACACCTGAGTGTTACACAACACCAGAGTAATTAATACAAACTCTATCATGCTTAAAATATACCACAAATAATTAAAATGTGAACAGAATTCTTTTTTTTAAAAAAACTTATTCTGTAATTCTTTTTTTTTAGTTTTTTATTTAATTTTTTATTGTTATGTTAATCACCATACATTACATCATTAGTTTTAGATGTAGTGTTCCACGATTCATTGTTTGTGCATAACACCCAGTGCTCCATGCAAAACATGCCCTCTTTAATACCCATCACCAGGCTAACCCAGCCTCCCACCCTCCTCCCCTCTAGAACCCTCAGTTTGTTTTTCAGAGTCCGTCGTCTCTCATGGTTCGTCTCCCCCTCCGATTTCCCCCCATTCATTCTTCTCCTCCTGCAATCTTCTCTTTTTTTTTTTTTTGGTCTTAACATATATTGCATTATTTGTTTCAGAGGTACAGATCTGAGATTCAACAGTCTTGCACAATTCACAGCGCTTACCAGAGCACATACCCTCCCCAGTGTCTATCACCCAGTCACCCCATCCCTCCCACGCCACCCCCCACTCCAGCAACCCTCAGTTTGTTTCCTGAGATTAAGAATTCCTCATATCAGTGAAGTCATATGATACATGTCTTTGTCTGTTTGACTTATTTCGCTCAGCATAATACCCTCCAGTTCCATCCACGTCGTTGCAACGGGCAAGATCTCATTCCTTTTGATGGCTGTATAACATTCCATTGTACTTATATACCACATCTTCTTTATCCATTCATCTGTCGATGGACATCTTGGCTCTTTCCACAGTTTGGCTATTGTGGACATTGCTGCTATAAACATCGGGGTGCACGTACCCCTTCAGATCCCTACATTTGTATCTTTGGGGTAAATACCCAGTAGTGCAATTGCTGTATGGTAGCTCTATTTTCAACTTTTTGAGGAACCTCCATACTGTTTTCCAGAGTGGCTGCACCAGCTTGTATTCCCACCAACAGTGTAGGAGGGTTCTCCTTTCTCCACATCCCAGCCAACATCTGTCATTTCCTGACTTGTTAATTTTAGCCATTCTGACTGGTGTGAGGTGGTATCTCACTGAGGTTTTGATTTGGATTTCCCTGATGCCGAGCGATGTTGAGCACCTTTTCATGTGTCTGTTGGCCATTTGGATGTCTTCTTTGGAAAAATGTCTGTTCATGTCTTCTGCCCATTTCTTGATTGGATTCTTTGTTCTTTGGGTGTTGAGTTTGATAAGTTCTTTATAGATTTTGGATACTAGCCCTTTATCTGATATGTCATTTGCAAATATCTTCTCCCGTTCTGTCGGTTGTCTTTTGGTTTTGTTGGCTGTTTACTTTGCTTTGCAAAAGCTTTTCATCTTGAAGTCTCAATAGTTCATTTTTGCCCTTGCTTCCCTTGCCTTGGGCGATGTTTCTAGGAAGAAGTTGCTGCGGCTGAGGTCGAAGAGGTTGCTGCCTGTGTTCTCCTTTAGGATTTTGATGGACTCCTGTTTCACATTTAGGTCTTTCAACCATTTGGAGTCTATTTTTGTGTGTGGTGTAAGGAAATGGTCCAGTTTCATTCTTCTGCATGTGGCTATCCAATTTTCCCAACACCATTTGTTGAAGAGACTGTCTTTTTTCCATTGGACATTCTTTCGTGCTTTGTCAAAGATTAGTTGACCATAGAGTTGAGGGTCCATTTCTGGGCTCTCTGTTCTGTTCCATTGATCTATGTGTCTGTTTTTGTGCCAGTACCATACTGTCTTGATGATGACAGCTTTGTAATAGAGCTTGAAGTCTGGAATTGTGATGCCGCCAGCTTTGCTTTTTCTTTTTCAACATTCCTCTGGCTATTCAGGGTCTTTTCTGGTTCCATACAAATTTTAGGATTATTTGTTCCATTTCTTTGAAAAAAGTGGATGGTATTTTGATGGGGATTGCATTGAATGTGTAGATTGCTCTAGGTAGCATTGACATCTTCACAATATTTGTTCTTCCAATCCATAAGCATGGAACATTTTTCCATTTCTTTGTGTCTTCCTCAATTTCTTTCGTGAGTATTTTATAGTTTTCTGAGTACAGATCCTTTGCCTCTTTGGTTAGATTTATTCCTAGGTATCTTATGGTTTTGGGTGTAATTGTAAATGGGATCGACTCCTTAATTTCTCTTTCTTCTGTCTTGTTGTTGGTGTATAGGAATGCCACTGATTTCTGTGCATTGATTTTATATCCTGCCACTTTACTGAATTCCTGTATGATTTCTAGCAGTTTTGGGGTGGAGTCTTTTGGGTTTTCCACATAAAGTATCATATCATCTGCAAAGAGTGAGAGTTTGACTCCTTCTTTGCCGATTTGGATGCCTTTTATATCTTTTTGTTGTCTGATTGCTGTGGCTAGGACTTCTAATACTATGTTGAATAGCAGTGGTGATAGTGGACATCCCTGCCGCGTTCCTGACCTTAGGGGGAAAGCTCTCAGTTTTTCCCCATTGAGAATGATATTCGCTGTAGGTTTTTCATAGGTGGCTTTTATGATATTGAGGTATGTACCCTCTATCCCTATGCTCTGAAGTTTTGATCAAGAAAGGATGCTGTACTTTGTTAAATGCTTTTTTTGCATCTATTGAGAGGATCATATGATTCTTGTTCTTTCTTTTGTTAATGTATTGTATCATGTTGATTGATTTGTGGATGGTGAACCAACCTTGCAGCCCAGGGATAAATCCCACTTGGTCGGGGTGAATAATCCTTCTAATGTACTGTTGGATCCTATTGGCTAGTATTTTGGTGAGAATTTTTGCATCCATGTTCATCAGGGATATTGGTCTGTAATTCTCCTTTTTGATGGGGTCTTTGTCTGGTTTGGGGATCAAGGTAATGCTGGCCTCATAAAATGACTTTGGAAGTTTTCCTTCCATTTCTATTCTTTGCAACAGTTTCAGAAGAATAGGTATTAATTCTTCTTTAAATGTTTGGTAGAATTCCCCTGGGAAGCCATCTGGCCCTGGGTTTTTGTTTGTTGGGAGATTTTTGATGACTGCTTCAATTTCCTTAGTGGTTATAGGTCTGTTCAGGTTTTCTTTTTCTTCCTGGTTCAGTTTTGGTAGTTGATACATCTCTAGGAATGCATCCATTTCTTCCAGGTTATCTAATTTGCTGGCATAGAGTTGCTCATAGTATGTTCTTATAATTGTTTGTAGTTCTTTGGTGTTGGTTGTGATTTCTCCTCTTTCATTCATGATTTTGTTGATTTGGGTCATTTCTCTTTTCTTTTTGATAAGTCTGGCCAGGGGTTTATCAATCTTGTTAATTCTTTCAAAGAACCAGCACCTAGTTTCGTTGATCTATTCTACTGTTCTTTTAGATTCTATTTCATTGATTTTTGCTCTGATCTTTATGATTTCTCTTCTCCTGCTGCGTTTAGGCTTTATTTGCTGTTCTTTCTCCAGCTCCTTTAGGTGTAGGGTTAGGTTGTATATTTGAGACCTTTCTTGTTTCTTGAGAAAGGCTTGTATTGCTATATACTTTCTTCTTAGGACTGCCTTTGTTGCATCCCAAAGATTTTGAATAGGTGTGTTTTCATTTTCATTGGTTTCCATGAATTTTTAAAATTCTTCTTTAATTTCCTGGTTGACCCATTCGTTCTTTAGTAGGATGCTCTTTAGCCTCCATGTATTTGAGTTCTTTCTGACTTTCCTTTTGTCATTGAGTTCTTGTTTCAAAGCATTGTGGTCTGAAAATAGGCAGGGAATGATCCCAATCTTTTGGTACTGGTTGAGACCTGATTTATGACCTAGGATGTGATAGATTCTGGAGAATGTTCCATGGGCACTAGAGAAGAATGTGTATTCCGTTGCTTTGGGATGGAATGTTCTGAATATATCTGTGAAGTCCATTTGGTCCAGTGTGTCATTTAAAGTCTTTATTTCCTTGTTGATCTTTTGCTTAGATGATCTGTCCATTTCAGTGAGGGGGGTGTTAAAGTCCCCCACTATTATTGTATTGTTGTCGATGTGTTTCTTTGCTTTTGTTATTAATTGCCTTATATAATTGGCTGCTCCCATGTTAGGGGCATAGATATTTACAATTGTTAGACCTTCTTGTTGGATAGACCCTTTAAGTAGGATGTAGTGTCCTTCCTCATCTCTTATTACAGTCTTTGGTTTAAAATCTAATTTGTCTGATATAAGGATTGCCACCCCAGCTTTCTTTTGGTGTCCATTAGCATGGTAAATGGTTTTCCACCCCCTCACTTTCAATCTGGGGGTGTCTTTGGGTCTAAAATGAGTCTCTTGCAGACAGCATATCGATGGGTCTTGTTTTTTAATCCAATCTGATAGCCTGTGTCTTTTGATTGGGGCATTTAGCCATTTACATTCAGGGTAACTATTGAAAGATAGGAATTTAGTGCCATTGTATTGCCTGTAAGGTGACTGTTACTGTATATTGTCTGTGTTCCTTTCTGGTCTATGTTGCTTTTAGGCTCTCTCTTTGCTTAGAGGACCCCTTTCAATACTTCTTGTAGGGCTGGTTTTGTGTTTGCAAATTCCTTTAGTTTTTGTTTGTCCTGGAAGCTTTTTATCTCTCCTTCTATTTTCAATGACAGCCTTGCTTGATATAGTATTCTTGGCTGCATATTTTTCTCATTTAGTGCTTTGAGTATATCCTGCCAGTCCTTTCTGGCCTGCCAGGTCTCTGTGGATAGGTCTGTTGCCAATCTAATGTTTCTACCATTGTAGGTTACATATCTTTTCTCCTGAGCTGCTTTGAGGATTTTCTCTTTGTCTCTGAGACTCGTAAGTTTTTTTTTTTTTAATAGTTTTCTTTTTTAAAGGTTTTTATTTATTTATTTAACAGAGAGAGAGAGAGCACAAGTAGGCAGAGCAGCAGACAGAGGGAGAGGGAGAAGCAGGCTCTCTGCCGAGCAGGGAGCCCGATGCGGGGCTCGATCCCAGGACCCTGGGATCATGACCTGAGCCGAAGGCAGCTGCTTAATGACTGAGCCACCCAGGCGCCCTGAGACTTGTAAGTTTTACTATTAGATGTCGGGGTGTTAACCTATTTTTATTGATTTTGAGAGGGATTCTCTGTGCTTCCTGGATTTTGATGCCTGTTTCCTTCCCCAAATTAGGGAAGTTCTCTGCTATAATTTGCTCCAATATACCTTCTGCCCCTCTCTCTCTTTCTTCTTCTTCTGGGATCCCAATTATTCTAATGTTGTTTCGCCTTATGGTACCGCTTATCTCTTGAATTCTGCCCTCGTGATCCAGTAGTTGTTTATCTCTCTTTTTCTCAGCTTCTTTATTTTCCATCATGTAGTCTTCTATATCACTGATTCTCTCTTCTGCCTCATTTATCCTAGCAGTTAGCACCCCCATGTTTGATTGCACCTCATTAACAGTTTTTTTGATTTCGACTTGGTTAGATTTTAGTTCTTTTATTTCTCCAGAAAGGGTTTCTCTAATAACTTCCATGCTTTTTTCAAGCACAGCTAATATCTTTAAAGTGATGATTCTGAACTCTAGATCCGACATAGTTCTAATGTCCATATTGAGTAGGTCCCTGGCAGTCGGTACTACCTCTTGTTCTTTTTGTTGAGGTGATTTTTTCCATCTTGTCATTTTGTCCAGAGGAGAATAGATTAATGAGAGAACAAAATGCTAACAGGGTAACAATGTCCCCAGAAAATATACTCTAAACAAATCAGAAAAGACCTGAAGCAGGGGGAAAAGAAAGGGAAAGAGACAAAAAAGAAAAAGAAAAAAAAAGAAAAAGATAAAGATAAAAACAAACAAAAACAGAACAAAACAACAAAAAAAACCAGAATATGATCAAATATGATCAGGCTGGTACATAGATCAGTGCCATACACTAGATTTTGGGTGTATTTTGGTCTGTTAGAAGAAAGTGCCTCCCAAAATTTTAAAGAAAGAAAAACTTATATATGTACAAAAATAAGGGTTGATATGATGAAGGGATGGAATATGACTGTAAAGATGAAAATTATAAAACATTTTATAAAAGGAATTGATAAGAAGTTGTTTGAAAAAAGAAAGAAGAGGATTTAAAAAAAAAAAGAAAAAAAAGGGAGAGAATGTGATCAGGCAGGGGAGTAGGAAAAAACCATACGCTAGAGATTTAGGGTATATTTTGATCTGTTAGAAGAAACTATCTCAAAATTTTAAAGAGAGAACAACTTATATATATATATGCCAAAAATACAGGTAATTACTACAAAGGGATAGAATGTGACTCTAAAAATGAAAAATAAAAATGTTTTTTAAAAAAGGGTTTGATAAGATGTTGGTTGAAAAAGGGAAAAAGAAAAATAAAAAAAAAAACTAAAGAAAAACTAAAGAATCATGGTAAAAAGCCATGGATTCTATGTGCATTATTCCCCTAGCGCTGGAGTTCTGCCATTCTCATCGATGGGTAAACTTGGTCTTGGCTGGCTGTTCTTGCTGATCTTCTGGGGGAGGGGCCTGTTGCCATGGTTCCCAAATGTCTTTGCTGGAGGCGGAATTACCCCGCCCTTGCCGGCCGGGCTAAGTAATCTGCTTGGGTTTGATCTCCGGAGCTTTTGTTCCCTGCAAGCTTTCCGTACAGCTTTGGAGGCCGAGAGTGAAAACGGTGGCCTCCCAATCCCCGCCCCGGAGGAGCCAAGAACTCGGGGCCCTGCTCCTCAGTGCGCCCCCAGAGAAAAGCAGTCACTCACTCCCGTCTCCCCAGTCTCCGGATATAGTCCATGCTCACCCGTCCTGTGACCGAGCGTTTCTATCTCTGGCACCTGACCCCGTGTGGAGTCTCCAAACCCAGCAGATCCCTGTGGTGCACTCCCGCACCGCTCCTCCCAGGGGAGGAAGGGAGTCTCCCCGGATCTGCCACTTGTTGGGTCCCTGCTGGAGGAGCAGTGGCCCGACTGTGCCGTGGATCACGGTTTATGACAAACCCGAGCTGAGAGCCCGCACCTCAGCTCCGTCTCTGCAGCCAGCTTTCCCGCTCCGATACCTGGGAGCTCTGCTGCACTCAGGCACCCCCGTCTTTCTGTGACCCTGAGGGTCCTGAGACCACACTGTCCCGCGAGGGTTCCACCCCCAACTTAGCCACCGGAGCGACGTCCCTCAGCGGAGCAGACTTCTAAAAGTTCCGATTTTGTGCTCCGCGGCTCTATCACTTGCCAGAAGCGGCCGACGGAGGCCCCTCCCCCACCGTCTATCCTCCCAAATATCGCCTCGGATTCACTTCTCCGCACGTCCTACCTTCCAGAAAGTGGTCGCTTTTCTGTTCAGAGTTGTTGCTATTCTTTTCTTTGATCTGTTGAGTTTGTAGGTGTTCAGAATGGTTTGATCCCTAACCAGCTGAATTCCTGAGACCAGACGAAATCCAGGTCTCCTACTCTTCCGCCATCTTGCTCCACCCCAGCTTATTCTGTAATTCTGTAGTATCTTCTCAAATGGAATTTCATGTAAATAACCGGTCTATACTCTAACTTCTGATAGACCATTTCCTATCAACATAGTGTCCCACCATAATAGCCTCCAGATTGGATCCAGATTCCTTAAGTTCATTATAAGCTTCCAGAACACTCACTACTCACTTTAAGAAAATGCAGACTCCAGCTCCACAGTGAAGTGCATGAAAAATGCAAGCTCCAACCTCTTCCCCATTCACAATTTCTTGGCAGCAAATGTTCTGAGAACACAGTATAGCTCCACAGAAAAGACAGAGGACAGGGTGCTTTCGCTCATCATCTGCAGACCGTGGGCACCTCAAAGGGGAAGAAAACATTCAGTATGGTGGAGAAACAATAAAAGCATGATATATCCAGTTAGCAATGAATTGTGTTCATCACTGGCTGCTTTGCAGCAAAGAAAGCTCTTAAAACACAAGAAATTCATTAATTCATTCACTCATTCATTCATTCATTCAGAGAAAGAGAGAGAAAGAGAGAATCCCACGCAGGCTCCATGCCCAGCGTAGAGAGCAGGCTCCATGCCTATTGCAGAGCCTGACGCAGGGCCCCATCTCACAACCCTGACATCATGACCTGAGCTGAAATCAAGAGTCGGATGCCTAATGAACTGAGCCACCCAGGCAGCCCAAAACACAAGAAAACATTTAATTAGATCATTCCCCTTTAATAAGGCCTTAACAAAAAAAAAATCTCCTGATTAATCCACAGTAAGAAAATGTATTATTAAATATACAGTGTCCTGATAATTCCCATAGTTTGGCAATTAAATATGCCTTGAGATTGAGATACTTTGATAGAATCTAGTCTTCATCTGACATGACCAATTTATAGTCAACTCCCTCCTCTGGACTGGTTTAGTCGAGCTTAAAGTCCTCAATATTAGAGGAATATGACCCTGTTAGGTGTACTTTTTTTTTTAATCACAAATGTGCAGTAAGGGTTTAGACACATTTCCTGTCCATTGTAAGTATTGAGATCTTTAGGGTTGAAATGAAAGACTGTAGTCTTAGAGTTCATACACCTCTATCTGGGAAACAAAGCAAGTCTTTAGGAAGGAAAAAGTGACAGAATTGACTTGCTTGAATTGAACCAAGTAGTACACTGAGATGTACCATTTTACACAGTAGTATGCTACAGCCTTGCTATAATGCCCCTCAAAGAGGGGTATCACTCTCTGAATTAAAGCGATAGTGGCTATCTTTTAAAAAAGAAGCTTTCTACACTCCTCTCTCTGCCTTATAATGGACATATTAGAAACATCAAGAATTCCTTTATTTGGGGAGTAATAAATAAATGCAACCACTAAGTTGAGATCCAATGTGGCTTATAATGGGGTCAGAAGAAAGAGCACCAAAAGAATCTCCATCTCCAGTAAGGTATTAATGGTTTATTCTCTGATCCCTCGTTTCTCAGGTAAGATAAGAAAATCACTGTCCACATAGGAGCAGAAGGACCCAGTGCGTAGGTATTCCATGCCTATCTCCTGGAGATGAGGAGGCTATTTTCACTTCCAGGGGGAAGAACATAATTTTAGCTCTTTTTGGATAAAGCCAAAATCTTTCACTTTTCGCACAGGATGGCTGAGTCCTAGTCACTAATATCCTATAGAGGAAAACAGGGGTGATACCTAAAGTATAGTAACTGGGCAGCTTACCCTCCTACAGTAGAAATGGCTCAGTCTTAATGGAAACTGGTGGTGACAATAAAACTGGAAGAGATCATAAGATTTATTTTCACTTTACTTGAAACCAGTATGTAGTAATATCATCCAAGGGGCTCTTCACTGTGATTAATGACTAACACTCTTCTCAGATCCTCCTAAGAGCCCACAGTGATACTCTTTAATCCTGGGAAGATAACATCTATTCACTGGGATTGCAATACAGCCCTAAAAATAGGAGAATCATGGAATTCAGAGCTGGATGCAATCTCTGAAATCCTCTAGCTCATGTTTTTTTTTTTTTTTTTTAAGATTTTATTTATTTATTTGACAGACAGAGACATAGCGAGAGAGGGAACACAAGCAGGGGGAGTGGGAGAGGGAGAAGCAGGCTTCCCGCAGAGCAGGGAGCCCGATGCAGGGCTCGATCCCGATCCCAGCACCCTGGGATCATGACCTGAGCCGAAGGCAGACGCTTAACGACTGAGCCACCCAGGTGCCCCCATCTAGCTCACGTTTTAAGGGCTGCAAGGTAAATGGCTCAGCCATTTCTTTAGGTGGCTGAACTTAATCTGCATGGGACAAACAGCAAGGGAACTAACACCAAGACCAATTCTATCTTGTAACAGAGGTGGGAGTATGGGCTGCCCAAGCCCCTGCTGGGCCCGTTAAACTCCCCGGCTTCAGGGTTCAAAGCAATGGTTATAACAGAATAGGAGAATTTCCTTAGACTTCTGTAGGGCGGTGATTCTCAGAATGGGCCACATAAGGGCTCTTCAAACCCTCAAAATGATGATAAACTGCAATCCCTTTCTTTGCCCCTTCAAATGACAGCAAGTTATTTACAATATGACTAAGGACTACAATAGTCACTTTGTACGCCAAGGCAGTTCATTAGAATTACTAACTGGTACCCTTAAAGCAAAATTTAAGAGTTATTTATGTTTTCTGAGAGCTCTAATTAAGTTTATTAAGAAGTTTGGCTGCTGTACGATGCTTACTTAATATTACAAAACTCCTAACTGAGCTTTGGAATTCCTGCAATTTGGGGAAGAGATGCTGTATTACCAGTATATCATCAACGAAGTCTTGAATAGGTTTTGATTTTCAGACTGCTGAGATTCTTGCCTTTTATTTTTTTTTAATTTTTTAAAAAAATTTTATTTATTTATTTGACAGAGAGAGACACAGCGAGAGAGGGAACACAAGCAGGGGGAGTGGGAGAAGGAGAAGCAGGCTTCCCACAGAGCAGGGAGCCCGATGCGGGACTCGATCCCAGGGCCCTGGGTTCATGACCTGAGCCGAAGGCAGACGCTTAACAACTGAGCCGCCCAGGCACCCCAGATTCTTGCCTTTTAATTACAAGTTACTGCTAATATGTCATCATTATTAATGATTTGCTATGGGTGGTGGTGTGATGCCACCTCAGTGTCAAGGATACATAATTGCATCAATAGTAATTTTAGCCTATTATTTTTAAGACATGATGCACTGTGATTCAAATATGAAATATTCACACACCAATGGCTAAGGTGGGTATGAATATAATTTCTCCATTCAGGGACATTATATTGGTGGTGTGCAGCTCATGAATTTATGTTATTTGAATAACTTACATCATATTATAGCAAGGTAAGTGTAAACTGTTAACTTTATAGGATATTACTTTAGCATATAGAATCATGTGTTTAAGCTCATGCTGTTTTCTTACAAAAGCAACTAACAGGTAATTCATACATGATATTAGTAATGAATATAATGTAACTTGTTTATTGTACTTCTTATTAGTCATCATCCAGATTTTTTTTTATTTGAAAGTAATCAGTGAAAGGGAAGAGGAAGATGAAAGAAAGTCTGAGAAACACTGCTTTAGTGTGGTGTTTAATTTGATTGAGGTAGGGGGGAACATGGTATCAGAAAAGGCTAAGGAGGTGTACTATTCTCTCTAGTACCCAGGCTTAAACTTGAGCCACAATGCTATTACCTGTTTTACTGTTACTATGGGATTCCATATAAGATTTTGCTTGGGAGAAAAAGGGTTCTTCAGCGTTATTTCAGTGAGGATATGGTCACCTCACTGTAATGTACATAAAATGGTGCTAAAGAGATATGCATAAAAGATATTTCTAAGAGAACTACTTGTTTATGAAGTTGAGAACAGTGTTATTTCAGTGGATGGATGTACTGACCACAATTCTACACGTAAAACACTGTTTAAAGATACACGAATAAATGATGATTCTTAGAATGCTAAAAGAAAAAAAAAAGGCTCCTGTAGCTTTAAAAAAAAGTTGAGGGGGAGATATCCTATAAGATGGTAGAGTTATGAGCTCCAGGAATTGCTTCCTTTACCAATACAACTGTTGATCTGGCAAGAACTGTCTGAAGCAACTATTTTGGAATTTGGAATCTAGGTGAACACTTGCAGCATCCACAGCAGTGCTTAACGAAGAGGCTGGAAAATTTCAATGAATTTTGGCTTTCTGTGTAGTGGCTACCACCTCCTATCCCCCAGCCCTATAGCAGGTAGCTATGGGGGTGGTGGCTTGCTGGTGCCAGGATGGGTAATAGAGACATTGGCCTCAAAAATCATGGTTGTGTGTTTAGTTCTGCCTGGCAGCTCACTGAAGGGCTGATGCAGAGACTGGCCATTGTTTCAACCCTTATGGGCTGAAGTGACTTTCTTGGCAGTGATGGTAGAGGGAATTTAAAGAGACAGAATATTCTTTATATTTTCTTCTTCTCTTCACTTTTCTTACTGGATCCAGAAATTTAAGGAAATCTGTCAGTTCACTGGCTGACTGCAGAGATAATGGAACAGAGACTTCGGTGAACACACAATACGAAATACAGTCTTTGCAAAAAAGAGTTTGGAAAAGTCACTGAAGAGACACCCGTAGCCTTTATCAAGCAATGGTGGCAATTCTTGGGGAGGGGGTAGAATCTGATTTAAAGAGCTACTACAATAATCAAAATGTCCAATTCTCAACAAAACTAACAGAGCTTACAAAGAAGCAGAAAGTATGGCCTATTCACAGTCAAAGCAACACTGAAAAAGAAAAAGTTGGAAGGCTGACAGGTTAAATTTCAAAACTTACTACAAAGCTATGGTAATTTAAAAGTGTGGTGTTAGCATAAGGATAGACATATAGACCAACAGAATAGACTTTAGAAAGAAACCCAAACATCTATGACAAACTGATTTTCAATGTGGGTACTGAGATTATCCAATGAGGGAACAAAGTCTTTTAAAAAATGGTGCTGGAATAACTGGAAACCACATGAAAGAAAGAATGAAGTTGGACCTCCTGTCTCATTCCAAAAATTAACTCAAACAAATCCACAGTGTAGGGGTGCCTGGGTGGCTCAGTCGGTTAAGCCTCTGCCTTCGCCTCAGGGTCCTGGAATCGAGCCCACATCAGGCTCCCTGCTCAGCGGGGAGCCTGCTTCTTTCTCCCTCTCCCGCTCCCCCCTGCTTGTGCTCTTTCTCTCTAATAAATAAATCAAATCTTAAAAAACAAATCCACAGTCTAAATATAGAGCTAAAACTACAAAACTATTGAAAGAAAACAAAGGGGTAAATCTTCATGACCTCAGATTTGGCAATGAAGTCTTAGTTTTGACACCAAAAGCACAAGAAACAAACAAAAAAATAGATAAAATGAACTTTTATGTATTGAAAACATTATGAAGAATATGAAAACACAACCTATAGAATGGGAGAAAATATTTGCAAAATAAAAATCTGATAAGGGCTGAATATCCAGAATATACTGAAAGAGAACAGAAGAGGCCACCTCAAAATATGCCACTTTGGCATACAGATTATTTTGAATTAAAGTTACCTAAGAAACAGCAGGTGCAAAAAGGACACTCTGACCCTCTTTCCTCCCCTTCAATATAAAGAACTCTTACAACTCAACAACAAAACAGACAGTCCAATTACAAGATGGACAAAGGACTTGAACAGACATTTCTCCAAAGAACATAAACAAATGTCCAACAAGCACATGAAAAGATGTTTAAATGCTCATCAATAGATAAATGGATAAACAAACTCTGGTATATACATACAATGGAACATTATCATTGTTATTTTTAAGATTTTATTTTTAAGTAATCTCTACACCTAACATGGGGCTCAAACTCACAACCCTAAGATCAAGAGCTGCATGATCCACCGACTAAGCCAGCCAGGTGTCCCTACAGTGGAATATTACTTAGCCAACAAAGGACTGAATACATGCTACAACTTTGGATGACCTCAAAAGCTATACTAAGTGAAAGAAGCCAGACACAAAAGGTCATATGTTATATGACTCCTTTTATAGGATATATCCAGAGTAGGCAGATCCACAGAGACAGGAAGCAGATTATTGCTTACCAGGGGATCGGGAAAGAGGGAAATGGGGAGCAATTACTTAGTGGATACAAGGTGTTTCTCTGGCATGGTGAAAAAGTTTTGAAACCAGAGAGAGGTGGTGGTTGCACAACACTGTGAATACACTAAATAGCACTAAATTGTATACTTTATCATCATTAATTGTTTGTTTTATGGTTCTCACCTCAATAATAAAGAAATTGACAATCACTGTTGTAAAGGATGCTCTGTGGTCACTTTAAAAAAGTCTACTAGTGGTGGTGCATACCAACTGCAAGCTTAAAAATTTTTTAGAAATATATTTCTTCTTACCTGAAATGAGAAGCTTGATTTAGGAGACAGCTATAGTCATCAGGAAGCTCTATCAAACTATTTCTTTTTCTAGGGTATCTAGAAATGTAATTTAAAAGACAATTTTACTTCTGAGTAAATAAGCCCATGCCAAAAATTGACCAAGTAAAGAGTATTTTAAAAATAACAAAAGGATCCATACTTGAAACCCACAGTAATTCCTCCTGTTGACTACATTAAATCCAAGTTTTTCAGCCTAGAATTTCAAATCTTTCATCATCTGGTTTCCTTTCCAAACTCAACTTCCACTATTTCCTAAGACTAAATTGTTCTAGCTAGATTTCCATGATGGCTAGGAAGGTAATATAAAGAACACAGCCTTTGAAATCAGACAGACCTCGCTACAAATCCTAAATTCTCTGATATCTGACAAGTCACTGAACCCTAGCCTGTATTTCCTGGTCTGTAAATAGAGGATGGACATATTATACTTTCTCAGCCATAAGGCATACCATCAATTTAATAACACATTTTTGAGATGGTGGGGAGAGAGAAATATAAAGACTCATGCTGATTTAAGAAATGTTAAATATAAATAATAGTATGGAGGAAACTCACAGCCGTTGAAGACTCAATAAGATATTGAAGTGGAACATAATACACTTAGTATTATGTTGAAAACATGTTTGCAAATATTATTATTCATTCTTACCACACAATACAGATACAGTAAAAGCCTTGCATGCATGCCCTGGGAACATCATCTCAATCACGTGGAAATTCTATCCTCAAACCCCAATTAACTTGAATTCTTTTTTAAAATTATTATTATTATTTTATTTGAGAGAGAGTGAAAGCAAGAGAGATCACAGAGGCAGAAGGAGAAGCAGACATGCTGCTGAGCAGGGAAAGCCTGATGCGGGGCTTGATCCCAGGACCCCAAGATCATGACCTGAGCCAAAGGCAGATCCTTAACAGACTGAGCCACTCAGGCGCCTCCCAGATCAACTTAAATTCTATAATTCCTTCTAAGTTCAGCTAAAAATTATCTCCTCTAAGACTAACTTTGCATCATTAAGAATCTTTTACTCTTTAAATTTCTATAGCATTAACAATATATTCCATATACTATTTTATGTCTTTAGTTTATGTACATAATTAGGTTGTAAATTACCCATGACCAAAAAGCTGTGTTAGGTCTTTTAACTCTCCTTAAGTATTTTAGCACCATGCTGAGGAAATAGTAGTTCTCTAAAAGGCACACAATGAACTGAAATAAAGGGAAAACTGTGTGAGATTAACAGTTTTAAAATAAGTACTGATCTTTTAAATTTTTCTCTCTTTCTTTTCTTGGTGATGTGAATACTACTGTATTTAAGTTATAAAAGCCGATCTATAATCTCTAAATCACTAAAGTTGGGTTAGGAGTAGGTA
Organism: Mirounga angustirostris; assembly: GCF_029215605.1. Classification (NCBI taxonomy): domain Eukaryota; kingdom Metazoa; phylum Chordata; class Mammalia; order Carnivora; family Phocidae; genus Mirounga; species Mirounga angustirostris. The sequence continues at coordinate 60,591,226 of NW_026991717.1, read as the reverse complement.
GCATATGTACATTTACAGTAAAGGGGAAGTTAGTTCAAGGGGTAAGAAAGATGAAAAGAGAAGGTGGCAAATGCACATTGTGTCACAATGTTTGCTTTAGCCATGGAAAAATGGTACTGATGTTAGCATTTAAGGTTGGGGGTCAATTGCTCTGCTTGTTTACTGATGCAATTCAACTGGAATAAAAATCAGACACATACATAACAGAAAGCAGGCCCAGGAGAGGATACAAAGAAAATAAGCATGCAGTCTGGTCCCTGGTGAGTTTACTGTTTAGTGCTTTGTGGAGCTGGCAGGCACACATGCACACACACAGCTGAGAGGATATTACTAGAGCAGACTTGCAGGAGGAGGTCACATTTGAATTTGTCTTTGAGGGAGAGGTGGATTTTGATTGAGACATAACTTAAGGGAGATAGGAGGGCTGAAGAACAGTTTTGTTGGGTCATCTCTAAGTATACAGATCGGAAGGGAAGGGGAAGAGGGAATAGTTCTATTTATATCTTACTATTCTCAAAAGGAAAAAAGTGGTGTATAGGAATACTGTTACTACTTTCTGACTTTAATAAACCGGCAGCTCCAAGATGCCATCTCCTCCTGTGCCTTTTAATAAGCATGTACGAGGGGCGCCAGGGTGGCTCAGTCGTTAAGCGTCTGCCTTCGGCTCAGGTCATGATCCCAGGGTCCTGGGATCGAGTCCCACATCGGGCTCCCTGCTCCGTGGGGAGCCTGCTTCTCCCTCTCCCACTCCCCCTGCTTGTGTTCCCTCTCTCGCTGTGTCTCTCTCTGTCAAATAAATGAATAAAATCTTAAAAAAAAAAAAAAAAAGCATGTACGAGCTTAAGGAAGAGGAGCTGGTGGGGTCAAACAATTTAAGAGGGAAAGGATAGCCACTCCAAGAAAAAAATCAACTGTAGGAAGAATCCAATTTCTGGCAAAGACCTAACAGAAACGTAGGAAACAATGTACTGAGTGAGAATGAAGAAGACAGACTGGAAAGCATGTTCCACAAACCAACTACTTTTGGAAACACAACCTGTAGATGGTTGAGGGGGAGGGGAGGATTGAGAAGTAAAACCAACCTGACTACGGTGCTTTTCTGCTTCAAACAGTTTAGTAACGCAGGATCTGCACACCACCTATATGGGGGAGCCAAGAGAAAAGCAAACAGGTCATCACAACTTCAGCGCAATGTTCATCAATGAGCCACCCATTCCAAATCCTTCTGTCCCTTCTTTCCATGTTCCTTCAGCTAGACTTTTTTTTTTTTTTAAAGATTTTATTTATTTATTTATTTGAGAGAGAGAGAATGAGAGACAGAGAGCATGAGAGGCAGGAGGGTCAGAGGGAGAAGCAGACTCCCTGCTGAGCAGGGAGCCCGATGCAGGACTTAATCCCGGGACTCCAGGATCATGACCTGAGCCGAAGGCAGTCGCTTAACCAACTGAGCCACCCAGGCGCCCGCCCTCAGCTAGACTTCTATCTCACATCTTACCCCTTTGCTTTTCTTCCCTTCGTTTTTGTGTCTGCCTATTTATTTTCCCCCTTTCTTTTATTCATCTTTTTAATTTTTATTTATTTTAAGATTTTATTTATTTATTTGAGGAGACAGAGATAGCAAGAGAGAGCACAGGCAGGGAGAAGAGGGAGAAGCAGGGAGCCTGATGCGGGGCTCGATCCCAGGACCCTGGGATCATGACCTGAGCCGAAGGCAGATGCTTAACGACTGAGCCACTCAGGCACCCCTATTCATCTCTTTTTTAAAGGGTTAATCAATCAAAGTCTTGCTAGAAAAACAGAAACCATTCTGAAGATGGAATTTAATACCAGGAATTGGTAATAAAGGTGGCAGAAGGGCTGCAAATCCAATCCAAGGGCTGACAGAAGGAGAGAAAAAAGCAAGGCGACCCAAAGATTAGCCAATAACAGGAAGCCACCACCTCTCCCAGGCTGGAGGAACAAAAGGAAATTGTGGTGTTATTAGAGCCCAGGGGCTGGGGTCAATAGTGGATACTGGCAAGAAATGGCAGCTGCAGGGAAGAGTAGTACAAGGAATGGTAATCACGGTGGGACAAGTACAAAGTCCAGCTGCCCATGGCTGCTGGACTTATGTCTAATTCATTGAGTGTGTGAATTAGGAATCTCCTATATTTTTGTTACCCACTTTAATCAAGTCTAATCAATCTAAAAGCTTAGCAAATAATTTTAATTTAAAATTTCCAAACTGTATAATGACCCAACAATGATATTTTGCCCTCACAGTACCTCTGGAGGAGGGGTCTTACAGTATCCCAATATTCCTGAAAAAGCAGGAACAAATTTGTGGGTAAAGATAGATAGCTACAGAGTGCACTGTACTCTCCTTCTGCAGGATCTGCAAGAGAATAAAAATACATTTAATAAGCACATTATTCTTATCTGGTCAACCTGTGAATAGAATTTCTTCATTGTTTATGTTCATTTCTTTCTTTTTTTTTTTTTAAGATTTTATTTATTTGAGAGAGAGAGAATGAGTGAGAGAGAGCGCACACATGAGAGAGGGGAGGGTCAGAGGGAGAAGCAGACTCCCTGCTCAGCAGGGAGCCCGATGCAGGACTCGATCCCAGGACTCCAGGATCATGACCTGAGCCGAAGGCAGTCGCTTAACCAACTGAGCCACCCAGGCGTCCCTGTTTATGTTCATTTCTATACTCTATAAAACTGGGTGACAAATAAGACACAGTGATTCTTTCAAAACACAAATCTGATTCATTCTCCTGATAAGGTTTCTCCAATGTCACACCACCAAAAGGGAAAAAACACAAAGTCCTTATCAAAACACATAAAGGCCCTACATGATCTGCCCCTGGCTGCCTCTTGAACCTCATCTCCTACCACCCTCGTCCTCTCATTATGCTTCAGCTACACTCATCTCTTTACTATTCTTTGATGATGTCAAACAAAGCCTTTGCATTTAGTGTTCCTTCTGCTTAGGAATACTCTTCCTTTAACTCTCTGTCCAGTTCAACCCCATCTTTATTTCAACATCTCTTTGCTCGAAGTGTCCTCAAAGAGCAGTCTTCTATGACTATCTACTAAAAGTATTACTCCAGCCCAGCACTCTCTATCCCCACAACCTGCTTTATTTTTCTTGGTAGCACTTATCACCACTTGACGTTGTATTACATACATTTATCTGTTTGTATACATTTAGTCTCCTCCCAGTAAAAGACTTAATCTTACTCACTGTTGTATTACAGCACCGGCTAGATAAATTAATACATGATTTTCTAAAAATGCAAACAACACATCTGTACAGACAACTACTTGGAAAGTAGCCCCCCATTTATAGGCATACTGTGGAGATAATTGCGGGTTCAGTTCCAGACTGCCACAATAAAGCTAGTATCAGAGTGAAGCAAGTCAAGTGAACTTCTGGTTTCCCAGGGCATATTAAAGTTATGTTTCTACTAGATTGTAGTCTTTTTTTTTTTTTTTAAGATTTTTATTTATTTATTTAACAGAGAGAGACACAGCGAGAGAGGGAACACAAGCAGGGGTAGTGGGGGAGGGAGAAGCAGGCTTCCTGCGGAGCAGGACGATGTGGGGCTCGATCCCAGGACCCTGGGATCATGACCTGAGCCGAAGGCAGATGCTTAATGACTGAGCCACCCAGGTGCCCCTAGATTGTAGTCTATTTAGTGTGCAAGAGCATTAGGTCTAAAACAACAATGTACAGACCTTAATTAAAAATATTGCTAAAAAAATGCTAACCATCATCTGAGCTTTCAGCCAGTCATAATCAATCACCACAGATCACCCTAATAAATATAATAATGAAAAAATTTGAAATATTGCAAGAATAATCAAAATGTGGCACAGACATGAAGTGAGCAAATGCTGTTGGAAAAATGGTGCTGACAGACTTGCTTGCCACAGGCTTGCCACAAACTTCCAATCTGTAAAAAACACAGTATCTGCAAAGCACAATAAAGTGATGCACAATAAAACAAGGTATGCCTGTATATAGAATCAGAACAAACCTTGATCAAATAAGCCCTACCGAACTAAGTTCAAGATAAAGAAGGTGATAGCCAGTAAAGCTGACCCGTTCAACTTAATCTCAAAGGACAAAAGCAAAACTCTCTGAACAATTTTGGTGAAGCTTCCAAATCATACAAACGTTCAGATTTTTACCCATACAAGGCCACAAGGAAGCTTTGTCTACTTTGATCTAGATTTAAGGCAAGTAAAGAAGAAAGGAAATGGTTGTTACTCAGATATACGTATCCTGGGTTTGTTCCAACAGGCCTCTCCTAGCAGCATTTTAGTTCTTTTGTAATAATCATATGTTCAAAATTCAAATAACAGAGTATACAATAAAGTTTTCCTCCTACTTAGCCAAAACATTCTCTTCCCTAAAGGTAACCAATGTTTCTAATTTTCTGCATATCCTTTCAGTTATATTGTGTGTGCAGACATCTTATAAGCTTAAGTACATGAACGATACATAGATAGGAGCCATGAGTAGGTTTTGCATATTTATGAGGCTAATCTCATTTTTGGTCTCACCTTTAACCTACACCAGGCAGAGGCACATATGTCGGGAGTGAACGCTGATGAAAAAGATAGGGAATAGAGAAGTGGTTCTTGCCTGTCCCCACCTTATATTTTTGAGGCTGAAGATAAAGAAAAAAAAAAATCCCTTATTTGCTACTTTGAGATTTCATTTTCCTACTTACTGGTAAGCAGTTCTTCAGGTGGAGTTACTCCAAGTAAATAGTGGAAAAACAATGCAGCACAGCGAAGGTAAGGGGTGATGCCATTCTTCAATGAGACCCACAAATACCAGCCAGGAACACCACATCCAATGCAGCTGGGGGGAAATAATTCCAGAATAGAACAGAATACTGATCAGACTAAAACTCTAGACACATCCCCCTTTAAAAACACAGCTAAAGGGGCGCCTGAATGGCTCAGTCGTTAAGCGTCTGCCTTCAGCTCAGGTCATGATCCCAGGGTCCTGGGATCGAGCCCCGCATCGGGCTCCCTGCTCCGCGGGAAGCCTGCTTCTCCCTCTCCCACTCCCCCTGCTTGTGTTCCTGCTCTCACTATCTCTCTCTCTGTCAAATAAATAAATAAAATCTTTAAAAAAAAAAAAAAACACAGCTAAATATTTAAATATTTTTTATCCATTTAATACAAAATATTTAACTGGCAGTAGCTTCTGTCTTTAAATCTTCTAAGTTTCCTAAAGAAAACCACAGACCTTGCATCTTTTACCATGTAGATTTTTAAGGCAAATAACTATTATCTTCATTTTCCTAACCCTTACGATGAAATGTGAATCAGATATATTTATCAATAACTAACCAAAGGAGTTAAGTTAGCTAAAAAAAAATTAATACTTTCTTGATTTCTGTATTCAAATTGGTGATTCACAGGGCAATGAAACTATTCTATATGATACTTATAATGCTACCACAAAAAAGTGAACCCTAATGTAAACTATAGACTTTAGTTAATAGCAATGTATTGATACTTGTTTGTCATCTTTAACAAATCTACTAATGCAAGATGTTAATCACAGGAGAAACCTGTGAGGGGAGGGAGTAAACGGGAATGCTTTGTACTTTCTGTTCAGTTTTTCTGTAACCCTAAAACAGCTCTAAAAAATAAAGTCTAGTAACACACACACACACACACACACACTCTTTTTCTCTCTCTCTTCTGCAACCCCCCCCCCCAACCTTCAGTGCCTAAACGAAAAACCAAAATGAAACAGAAAACCCAACTAAATAAAAAATGGTGAAGAAGGTGAAAACAAAGATGAGAGAGTGTGGTAGCAAGTGAAGCTCAGCAGGGCACTCCTATTATATTTTTGGTTTTAGCTTCTGCACTGCCAAGGTATTTCACATGTTAGAGAACAGTCTTAAAAAACCTCTATTTAGGGCGCCTGGGTGGCTCAGTTGGTTAAGCGACTGCCTTCGGCTCGGGTCATGGTCCCAGGGTCCTGGGATCGAGTCCCGCATCGGGCTCCCTGCTCTGTGGGGAGCCTGCTTCTCCCTCTCCCACTCCCCCTGCTCGTGTTCCCTCTCTCTGTCAAATAAATAAATAAAATCTTTAAAAAAAAACAAACAAAAAACCTCTATTTAGTAAAGTGCATCAACTGTATAGATTGCTTTAAAAGGATGACCTATTTTCTATTTTCTACATTTATTTAAATTCTAAATGCTGACATTTGTTAAAATTCTATCATTTTTTGCCAATGTTCCCAGAACAATTTACAAGAGTAAAGATGTATCCAAACTTGTTTCAGTCTCAGAAACAAACAAATGGGTACCTGTTATTTCAAAAACCCTCAACTAATTTTTAAAAACTGGAATTAAAATGATTCAAAAGTTATTCTGCCAAACAACTGAACTAAAAGGTAGAATTATTAAAACAACATTCAAATAGGTTGGACTAATGGGCTGCTACTCACCCATTTGTATATTGAGAAACTTCTGCCAAGAAAGAAGATGCAGAACGAGCCTCTTCACTCTCTTCTTGAACCTGAGCAAGGGGAAGATCTGAAAAAGAAATTCTGAAAGATAAATCTATGAATTTGCTATTCAATTTATAATTACACCTCAATTTCATGGTTCCAGGATAATAAACAATGTCAACTCAACTGAGGTTCTTTTCCTTGTTCTCAATCTAAATAGTTGATTTTAGGGCGCCTGGGTGGCTCAGATGGTTAAGCGTCTGCCTTCGGCTCAGGTCATGATCCCAGCGTCCTGGGATCGAGTCCCGCATCGGGCTCCCTGCTCCTTGGGAGCCTGCTTCTCCCTCTGCCCCTCTCTCTCTCTCTGTCTCTCATGAATAAAAAAAAAAAAAAAAAAAAAAAAACTGATTTTATTTTATTTTTTTATGAATGGATAAATAGCTGATTTTAAATATTAGAACTGTTAGGTAAACTTTATCAGTATATTAGGTGAAGAAACAAATAGGGCAGAATCACATGGATATTTAATAAATATTTATCTCAGAGGTGCCTGAGTGGCACAGTTGGTCGTGTCCAACTCTTGGTTTTGGCTCAGGTTGTGATCTTAAGGGTCATAAGGTCGAGCCCTGGGTCGAGTGCTGCATCAGGCTCCATGCTCAGCAGGGAGTCTGCTTGAGATTCTCTCTCTCCCTCTCTCAAATAAATAAATCTTTAAAAAATAAATAAATATTTATCTCACTGTAATATGACCAGGTAAAGAAATTAGTGGTCATCTGCTCTGGGTTCCTAGGAGTCTTAGCTAACAGGTAGAAATTCAGACTCTAGAAAGGGAAGTAGGTTGCTGTCCTGCCTTCATGCTCAAGCAATGAAACACATTAAAAAGAACCTTGCGGGGCGCCTGGGTGGCTCAGTCGTTAAGCGTCTGCCTTCGGCTCAGGTCATGATCCCAAGGTCCTGGGATCGAGTCCCACATCGGGCTCCCTGCTCCACGGGAAGCCTGCTTCTCCCTCTCCTACTCCCCCTGCTTGTGTTCCCTCTCTCGCTGTTGTCTCTCTCTGTCAAATAAATAAAATCTTTAAATAAATAAATAAATAAATAAATAAAAATTAAAAAACCTTGTAAGGTAATTTTCCTCCATTAATCTATCCTTAAGGAAACCATCCTAAACCCTTCCAGCAATTGCTAACTCACCCAACAGAGTAGTTAAAACTCTGGTTAAGCCACTTAAGTTCTGTGAACTTCAGTTTTATTATATTAAAATGGGGATAAAAATGCCAACCTTGTAGTTCAATGTAAAAGATGGTTACATCCCATTTGAATAGCACTCTCTTGCTTCAAAAATGCTTTTTAAAAATATACATTAATTCATCTGAAAGACAACAATTAAAATTACCCCGTTCTTACTTTGGTTGGATATTGCTAGTTTTTCTCCTTTCCAATTAGGGTCTCTTTAGGAAATACATACTTTTTAAATTTATTTTTTATTTTTTTTTAAAGGATATAAATGGCTAGTTTATTTTTTTAAAAACATTTTATTTATTTGACAGAGAGAGAGACAGAAACAGAGCACAAGCAGTAAAACAGCAGAGGAAGAGGGAGAAGCAGGCTCCCCACTGAGCAGAGAGCCCGAAGCGGGGCTAGTTCCCAGGACCTGGGATCATGACCTGAGCCAAAGGCAGACGTTTAACAGACTGAGCCACCCAGGCACCCCTTTTTAAAAAAGATTAAAATATATTATCATATTGATATTTCAAATTTAAATATAATAGTTCAATATTTGTACATGATTGAGGTAAATTTTATATGCAATGAAATACACAAATATTAAAAGTACCATTTGATGAGTTTTGATAAATGCAAACACCCATGTAACAAGATTTTTTTAAATTAATAAACTTTATTTTTTTTAATAAACTTTATTTTTTAAAGCAGTTTTAGGTTCATTACAGAGCTCAGTGGAAATTACAGAGTTCCCATACACTTGCTGTCCCCACAAATCCATCATCATCTGTGACTATGGACACCTAGCACCAGCGTGGTACATTTGTCACAATCAATGAACCTATACTGATACATTATTATCATCCAAAGTCCACAGTTACCATTAGGGTTCATTCCTGGTGCTGTACATTCTATTGGTTTTCACAGATACATAGTAACATGTATCCACTATTATAGTATCATACAGAGTAGTTTCACTGCCCTAAAAATCCTCTGTGCTCTGCCTATTCACCCATCTCTCTCCCCTAACTTCTGGCAATCATGGTTATTTTTACTGTCTTCAAAGCTTTGCCTTTTCCAGAATGTCATATACAGGTGACCCTTGAACAACACCGGGGGCTAAGGGTGCTGACCCCTGGCACAGTAAAAAATCTACCTATTATCTTTTGATGCTCTAAAAACCTTACTAACAGCCTACTGTTGACTGGAAGCCTTACTGATAACATATCTAGTCAATTAAAACATATTTTATATATGTATTTTATATATATATGCTACATGTTGTATATTTTGTATGTTATTTTTTATTTTATTTTTTAAAAGATTTTATTTATTTGCCAGAGAGAGAGAGAGCACAAGCAGATGAGCAGCAGGCAGAGGGAGACGGAGAAGCAGACTCCCCACTGAGCAGGGAGTCTGATGCAGGGCTCGATCCCAGGACACTGGGATCATGACCTGAGCTGAAGGCAGATGCTTAACCGACTGAGCCACCTAGGAGCCCTATTTTGTATGTTGTATACTGTATTCTTACAATAAAATAAGCTAGAGAAAAGAAAATTTATTAAGAAAATCATAAAATACATTTATAGTACTATACTGCATTTATTGAAAAAAAAAACCCATATAAGTAGACCCTCTCAGTTCAGACCTGTGTCATTCAAGGGTCAATTGTAGTTGGAATCATATAGTATGCAGCCTTTTCAGATCTGCTTCTTTCATGAAGTAATACACATTTAAGCTTCCTCCATGCCTCTTCATTGTTTGAATGCTTGTTTCTTTTTGTGCTGAAGAATATTCCATTGTCTGGATGTACCACAGTTTGTTTATTCATTCACCCACTGAAGAACATGTGGTTGCTTCGAAATTTTGGAAATTATGAATAAAGCTGCTATAAACATCTGTGTGTAGGCTTCTGTATGGACATAGGTTTTCAGTTCATTTGGGTAGATACCACAGAGCACGACTGCTGCATCACACAGTAGGTGTATGTTCAGCTTTGTAAGAAAGTGCCCAACTGTATCTCAAAATGGCATGGCATTCCTTCCTTTCAGCAATGAAAATGAGAATTCATGTTATTCTACATCCTCACCAGTACTCAGTGTTGTCAGTGTTTTGGATTTTAACTATTCTTTTTTTTTAAAGATTTATTTATTTGACAGAGAGAGAGACAGCGAGAGCAGGAACACAAGCAGGGGGAGTGGGAGAGGGAGAAGCAGGCTTCCCGCGGAGCAGGGAGCCCGATGTGGACTCAATCCCAGGACCCTGGGATCACGACCTGAGCCGAAGGCAGACGCTTAATGACTGAGCCACCCAGGCGCCCTGGATTTTAACTATTCTAATAGGTGCATAGTGATATCTTGTTTTAATTTGCAATTCCCTAATGACTTATGATATTGAACATCTTTTCATAAGCTTACTTGCCATCTGCAGATCTTCTTTGGTGAGGTGTCTTTTACTTATTTTTAATCAGGTTATTTTCTTATTGTTGAATTGTTAACTGTATATTTTATAGAACAGTTAATCACATGTGTCTTTTGCAAATATTTTCTCTTAGTTCGTGGCTTATCTTTTTATTCTCAACATTGTCTTTTGCAGAGCAGAAGTTTTTAATTGTAATGAAGTCCAGTTTATCAATTACTTCTTTAATGGACTGTACCTTTGGCTTTGTATCTAAAAAGTCACTGCAAACCTCAAGGTCATCTAGGTTTTCTCCTACACTAACTTCTAATAGTTTTATATAGTTTTGTGTTTTACATTCAGGCCTATCAACCATTTTTTTTTTTTTTTTTAAGATTTATTTGTGAGAGAGAGAATGAGAGACAGAGAGCATGAGAGGGAGGAGGGTCAGAGGGAGAAGCAGACTCCCTGCTGAGCAGGGAGCCCGATGTGGGACTCGATCCCGGGACTCCAGGATCATGACCTGAGCAGAAGGCAGTGGCTTAACCAACTGAGCCACCCAGGCGCCCCAACCATTTTTTTTTTTAATTAACCATTTTTAGTTAACTTTTTTTTAAAGATTTTTATTTATTTATCAGAGAGAGAGAGAGAGCAAGCGCACAAGCAGGGGAAGCGGCAGGCAGAGGGAGAAGCAGGTTCCCTGCTAAGCAAGGAGCCTGATGCAGGACTCAATCCCAGGACCCTGGGATCGTGACCTGAGCCGAAGGCAGACGCTTAACCGACTGCGCCACCCAGGCATCCCCATTTTTAGTTAACTTTTACAAAGGTTGTAAGATCTGTGTCTCTGTCTTATGTGTGGGTGTCCAGCTGTTACAGCAACGTTTGTTGAAAATCAGGCTATCTTGGCTCCATTTGTCTTTGCTCCTTAATCAAAGTTACACAATACAGTTAACTGTATTGACGTGTATAGATTTTTTGGGCTCTCTATTCTGGTCCATTAATCTTTTGGTCTGTTTTTTCACTGCCTTGATTCCAGTAGCTTTATAGTAAGTCTTGAAGTCAGGTAATGTCAGTCCTCTGACTTTGTTCTTCTGCTTCAGTACTGAGTTGGCTATTCTGGATCTTTCTCCTTTTCATATAAACTTTAGAATCAATTTGTTGATATCCACATAATAACTTGCTAGAATTCTGGCTGGGAAATTATTGGGTTTTACTTAACTTTTCTGAATTTATTCTTTTTTTAAAGGTTTTTCATTTTAATTCCAACATAGTTAACATAGTGTTAGATTAGTTCCAGGTGTACAATACAATGAATCAGCCATTCTATACATCATTATTCAGTGCTCCTTATATGTGTACTTTTAATCCCCTTCACCTATTTCACCCATTCCCCCCACTCACCTCCCCTCTGATATGCTTTAATTATTTTTTAAAAGATTTTATTTATTTGAGAGAGAGAGAGGACTAACAGGGGGAGGGGCAGAGGGAGAAGCAGACTCCCTGCTGAACAGGGAGCCTGATGCGGGGCTCAATCCCAGGACCCTGGGATCATGACCTGAGCTGAAGGCAGATGCTTAACCGACTGAGCCACCAGGTACCCCTTTATTTTATTTTATTTTTTAAGTTTTATTTATTTAAGTAACCTCTACACCCAATGTGGGGCTGGAACTCATGACCAAGAGTTGCATGCTCTTACAATTGAGCCAGCCAGGTGTCCTTGATATGCTTTATTTTAAATGAGTACCCTCAGTTAATTATTTTTCAATAAGAATATCTATTACTTGAAGCATACTTCAGAATGCACAGTTCTGAATTTATTCTTATGTCTCCTCCTTCCTACATTGAAAATCTTGGGTCCCAGTGACATTAACACAAACACTTACTTGGTTTATCCTGAAAATTACCTAAATTAATTTCAAAATAACAATACTAGTACCTAATACCATTTGTACCACTAATATGAATTCAGTTTAATGATTTTTTTTTGCTAGTTCTTTTATGGTCAGAATAGATCCTATTAGGGAAATACAGTTGAAATACCGTGTTTTAGGGACGCCTGGGTGGCTCAGTTGGTTAAGCATCTGCCTTTGGCTCAGGTCATGATCCTGGGGTCCTGGGATTGAGCCCCATGTAGTGCTCCCTGCTCAGTGAGGAGCCTGCTTGTCCCTCTCCCTCTGCCCCTTCCTGCGCTCATGTGCTCTCTCTCTCTCAAATAAATAAATAAAATATATATATATTTTTAAGATTTTATTTATTTATTTGTCAGAGAGACACAGCAAGAGAGGCAACACAAGCAGGAGGAGAGGGAGAAGAAGGCTTCCTATGGAGCAGGGAGCCCAATGTGGGGCTTGATCCCAGGCCTCTGGGATCATGACCTGAGCTGAAGGCAGATGCTTAACGACTGAGCCACCCAGGCACCCCTAAATAAATAAAATCTTAAAACAAAAACAAAAACAAAAACCTATGTTAAAAAGACATTCACAGAGTCTTCGCTCAAATCTCTGACTCTCTACCTTACCTAGAGGCAACTCTTCAGTTTTTGGCTTATACTTCTATTGTTTCATTTATAAAAAATGTAAGTAAATATGAATATATGTAAGCATATATATGCATACATATACCTAGAATACCTTATACAAAGATATTATACTACAACTACTTTTCTGTACCCCACTTTTTTCACTTAGTAAGTATCTCCTAGGGATTACTTCTTCAGTAGATCTTGCTCATTCCTTTTTACAGCTGCAGAACATTCCATTATATGCATATACCAAAGGATATTCAACCAATCTCTGGGGTTTTTGTTATTCCAAATAATACCACAATGTGCATATATCCTTTCATATTTTTGCCAGTATAGCTTTGGGATAGATTCTTAGAAGTGGGGTTGGTAAGTCAAAGAATAAATGCATATTTAGTTTTGCTAGGCATTGTTCTAAAGTCACTTTAATTATCTGTTTTCTAAATTACCTGAATTTTCAGGAGCCCTTCTTGATCACTGATACCTAGGAAGCAGACCTTGCTTTCAACTAAGAGCAGAGTCTAAGAGAATAACTACATCATAATTCCATGATGTTATCATTCTAGCTGGAGGAATCAAGAATGGTTTCAAAAACAGGCTTATCAAAAGACTGAAAGTACTGAGGTGGGGCAAATATTGGAGACACTAATCCCCAACACTGAAATTAGGAAATCTGAAAAAGGGTACAGCAGGTCCAAATGGTTTCCCTGTATATTTGGAGAGCAGCCACAAGTTAGAGAATCAAGTGGTTTAGCTAATTATCCCTTTCACAGCTCTTCTGACTTTTTATTTAAATAGCATCTATAAAGAAACATCTATAAAGATCATTCAACAAGAGATATAACATACAACTTAGAAATATATATATATATGATTAATCACAATAATTAATTTTGCCAATAAACCATGGGTAAATATTATTTACAGTTAACAAGTGATGGGAGGTTTACCTGTGTCTATGGTAAGAAGGATCTGAAGCATGTGTGCCATAGTGATCAAATGGAAGAGATAAAGGTGGTTATAGGAAGAACTAATTGACGAAGGCTGCAGATCAACAGTGTCATCCCAATACAAGGATGGAAATGCTAACACAGCACCGACCTGTGAGAGAAAATGGACATCAACATGGGTGACAACAAAGATCAGCATGTGCTAATCTTATAACTATATGTATCAGATATTGCAGTGTGTTTGTGTGTGCTTTTTATAACCACCATATTTTTCCTAATTATTCAACAGAATATCTTAGAATATAGTGTACCGTAAATGGAGAACAAAAGTCATCACCAAACAGGTTATCCCTTTGCTGAAACTTCTTGTTCTAGGTAGTGGTCTCAATCCTCTCTGTGGCTCAGAAGATTCAACAATACAATAACTCGGGGAGCTCTTAAAATAACACTGATTCACAGGCCAGTCCAATCAAATCAGAATCTCAGGGTATAGGGAGCAGTTACTGGGATTCTTTTCAAAGTTTCCCCAAAGAGTCCAAAAGACAGGAGTGACAACCACTGGGCAGAGTCCTGGGCAATGAGGGATGGAGAATACTGGCTAACCCGTATCCACAAACTCCATGCTCCTAACCTCATCAATGATCTCTCTAGAGAACTCATTTTGAAGGAATGAAGTCACTGCAGGGAGGAAAAACCTCTGCAAGAAACTCACAGAACAAGGGCGCTTGGATGGCTCAGATGGTTAAGTGTCTGCCTTTGGCTCAGGTCATGATCCCAGGGTCCTCCCGCTGAGCTGGGAGCCCACTTCTCCCTCTCCCTCTGCCTCACCTGCTTGTGCTCCATTTGTCTCTCTCTCAAATGAATAAATAAAAAATCTTAAAAAAAAAAAAAAAAAGAAACTCACAAAACAGTTGCCACCCATCCACAGGTGTTTGGGGGAAGCCTAGATGTGTCAATGGCCTGGTCCCCAACACCAAATAATCAATGATTTTAAGATAGCTCACACTGTCATTTACTGCTTATAATGTAAACAAGAAAAAGGTGGAGGAGGAAAGCATAATATTTATTTAGAAAAAGTCTGCTTGGAGGGGGAAGAGCAAGATGGTGGAGGAGTAGGAGACCTAAATTTCGTCTGGTCCCAGGAATTTAGCTAGATAGTTATCAAACCATTCAGAACACCTACAAACTCAACAGGAGATTGAAGAAAAGAATAGCAGCAATTCTATGAACAGAAAAGCGACCACTTTCTGGAAGGTAGGATGTGTGGAGAAGCGAATCCGAGGCAATATACGGGAAGATAGACCACTGGGGGAGGGAGCCTCCGTCAGCCGGCTACCAGCAAGTGACAGAGCAGCAGAGCACAAAATCAGAACTTTTAGAAGTTCGCTCGGCTGAGGGACGTCACTCTGGTGGCTAAGCAGGGTGAGGGGGGGCGCGGGGGGGGGTGGAACCCTCGCTGGGACAGTGTGGTCTCAGGACCCTTGGGGTCACAGGAAGACTGGGGGGGTCTGAGCGTGGCAGAGTTCCCAGGTATCAGAGCCGGGAAGCTGGCTGCAGAGATGGAGCTGAGGAGTGGGCTCTCAGCTCAGGGTTGCCATAAACTGTGATCCGCAGCACAGTCGGGCCACTGCTCTTTGAGCAGGGACCCAACAAGCAGCAGCTCTGGGGAGACTACCCTTCCTCTCCCGGGGAGGAGTGGTGCAGTTCTGCTGGGTTTGGAGACTCCAAACGGGGTCGTGTGCCAGAGATAGAAACGCTCAGTCACCGGGTGGGTGAGCGCACGGAGTGCGGCCAGAGACCAGGGAGAAAGGAATGATTAACTGCTTTTCTCTGGCAGCGCACTGAGGAGTGAGGCCCCGAGCTCTTGGCTCCTCCAGGGTGGAGACTGGGAGGCCGCCATTTTTCTTCTCATCCTCCAAAGCTGTAAGGAAAGCTTTCAGGGAACAAAAGCTACAACAGCAAACCCGAGCAAATTACTTAGCCTGGCCCCGGGCAAGGGCACTGCAATTCTGCCTCGGACAAAGACATTTGAGAATCACTGCAACAGGCCCCTCCCCTAGAAGATAAGCAAGAACAGTCAGCCAAGACCAAGTTTACCAATCAATGAGAACAGCAGAACTTCAGCACTAGGGGAATACAGCACATAGAATTCCCCAATGATTCTTTAGTCTTTCAAAGTTAATTTTTTTTTTAAGATTTTATTTATTTGACAGAGAGAAACACAGGGAGAGAGGGAACACAAGCAGGAGGAGTGGGAGAGGGAGAAGCAGGCTTCCTGCGGAGCAGGGAGCCTGATGTGGGGCTCAATCCCAGGACCCTGGGATCATGACCTGAGCCGAAGGCAGACACTTAATGACTGAGCCACCCAGGCACCCCAACAATTCCTGTTTTAAAATCTTTTTTAATTTTCATCTTTACAGTCATATTTCATCCCTTCATTGTACTTACCCTTATTTTTGTATATATATGTTTTTCTTTCCTAAAAATTTTGGGAGACAATTTCTTCTAACAGACCAAAATATACCCAAAATCTAGTGTGTGGCTCTGTTCTATTCACCAGCCTGATCATATTCTTTTCTTTTCTTTTTTTTCCCTTTCTTTTCCCCCCAGTTTCGGGTCTCTTCTGATTTGTTTAGTGTATATTTTTCTGGGGTTGTTGTTACCCTTTTAGCATTTTGTTCTCTCATTCATCTATTCTGGGCAAAATGACAAGATGGAAAAACTCACCTCAAAAAAAAGAACAAGAGGCAGTACCAACTGCCAGGGACCTAATCAATATGGACATTAGTAAGATGTCGGAACTAGAGTTCAGAATGACAATTATAAAGATACTAGCTGGGCTTCAAAAAAGCATGGAAGATACTAGAGAATCCCTTTCTGGAGAAATAGAAGAACTAAAATCTAACCAAGTCGAAATCAAAAAGACTGTTAATGAGGTGCAATAAAAAATGGAGGCTCTAACCGCTAGGATAAATGAGGCAGAAGACAGAATTAGTGATATAGCAGACCAAATGATGGAGAATAAAGAAGCTGAGAAAGAGATAAACAACTACTGGATCACGAGGGGAGAATTCAAGAGATAACTGATACCATAAAGCGAAACAATATTAGAATAACTGGGATCCCAGAAGAAGAAGAAAGAGAGAGAGGGGCAAAAGGTATACTGGAGCAAACTATAGCAGAGAACTTCCCTAATTTGGGGAAGGAAACAGGCATCAAAATCCAGGAGGCATAGAGAAAGAACCCCCTTCAAAATAGGTCAATACCCCGACATCTAATAGTAAAACTCACAAGTCTCAAAGAGAAAATCCTGAAAACAGCTCGGGATAAGAGGTCTGTAACCTATTATGGTAGAAACATTAGATTGGTAGCAGACCTATCCACAGAGACCTGGCAGGCCAGAAAGGACTGGCATGATATATTCAGAGCACTAAATGAGAAAAATATGCAGCCAAGAATACTATATCCAGCTAGGCTGTCACTGAAAATAGAAGGAGAGATAAAAAGCTTCCAGGACAAACAAAAACTAAAGGAATTGGCAAACACAAAACCAGCCCTACAAGAAATCTTGAAAGGGGTCCTCTAAGCAAAGAGAGAGCCTAAAAGTAACATAGACCAGAAAGGAATATAGACAGTCACCTTACAGGCAATACAATGGCACTTAGTTCATATCGTTCAATAGTTACCCTGAATGTAAATGGGCTAAATGCCCCAATCAAAAGACAGAGTATTGGATTGGATAAAAAGACAAGACCCGTCTATACACTGTCTGCAAGAGACTCACTTTAGACCCAAAGACACCTCCAGATTGAAAGTGAGGGGGTGGAAAACCATTTACCATGCTAATGGACATCAAAAGAAAGCTGGGGTGGCAATCCTTATATCAGACAAATAGATTTTACAAGACCAGTGCTCTAACCCCTGAGCTATGGAGCCTCCTGGTCAGACAAATAGATTTTAAACCAAAGACTATAACAAGAGATGAGGAAGGACACTACATCATACTTAAAGGGTCTATCCAACAAGAAGATCTAACAATTTTATTATTTATTTATTTATTTTCTTTTTTAAAGGTTTTTTATCTTTATTTGAGACAGAGAGAGAGAGACAGAGCACAAGCAGAGGGAGTGGGAGGTAGAGGGAGAAGCAGGCTCCTTGCTGAGCAAGGAGCCCAATGCAGAACTCAATCCCAGGACCAAGGGATCATGACCCGAGCCAAAGGCAGATGCTTAACTGACTGAGCCACCCAGGCGTCCCGAGATCTAACAATTCTAAATATCTATGCCCCTAACATGGGAGCAGCCAATTAATAACAAAATCAAAGAAACACATCGACAATAATACAACAATAGTGGGGGACTTCAACACCTCCCTCACTCAAATGGACAGATCATCTAAGCACAAGATCAACAAGGAAATAAAGACTTTAAATGACACACTGGACCAGATGGACTTCACAATATACTCAGAACATTCCATCCCAAAGCAACAGAATACACATTGTTCTCTAGTGCACATGGAACATTCTCCAGAATAGATCACATCCTAGGTCATAAATCAGGTCTCAACCGGTACCAAAAGACTGGGATCATTCCCTGCATATTTTTGGATCATAATGCTTTGAAACTAGAACTCAATCACAAAAGGAAAGTCAGAAAGAACTCAAATACATGGAGGCTAAAGAGCATCCTACTAAAGAACGAATGGGTCAACCAGGAAATTAAAGAAGAATTAAAAAATTAATGGAAACAAATGAAAATGAAAACACAACTGTTCAAAATCTTTGGGATGCAGCAAAGGCGGTCCTAACAGGAAAGTATATAGCAATACAAGCCTTTCTCAAGAAACAAGAAAGGTCTCAAATACACAACCTAACCCTACACCTAAAGGAGCTGGAGAAAAGAACAGCAAATAAAGCCTAAACCCAGCAGGAGAAGAGAAATAATAAAGATCAGAGCAGAAATCAATGAAACACAAACCAAAAGAACAGCAGAACAGATCAACGAAACTAGGTGCTGGTTCTTTGAAAGAATTAGTAAGACTGATAAACCCCTGGCCAGACTTATCAAAAAGAAAAGAGAAACGACCCAGATAAATAAAATCATGAATGAAAGAGGAGAGCTTACAACCAAGACCAAAGAAATACAAAGAACTATAAGAACATATTATGAGCAACTCTATGCCAGCAAATTAGATAATCTGGAAGAAATGGATGCATTCCTAGAGACATATCAACTACCAAAACTGAACCAGGAAGAAACAGAAAAACCTGAACAAACCCATAACCACTAAGAAAATTGAAGCAGTAATCAAAAATCTCCCAACAAACAAGAGCCCAAGGCCAGACGGCTTCCCAAGGGAATTCTACCAAACATTTCAAGAATTAATACCTATTCTTCTGAAGCTGTTTCAAAGAATAGAAATGGAAGGAAAACTTCCAAAGTCATTCTATGAGGCCAGCATTACCTTGATCCCAAAACTGGACAAAGACCCCATCAACATGGATGCAAAAATTCTCACCAAAATACTAGCCAAGAGGATACAACAGTCTATTAAAAGGATTATTCACCACGACCAAGTGGGATTTATTCCTCGGCGGCAAGGTTGGCTCAACATCCGCAAATCAATCAATGTGATACAACACATTAACAAAAGAAAGAACAAGAATCATATGATCCTCTCAATAGATGCAGAAAAAGCATTTGACAAAGTACAGCATCCTTTCTTGATCAAAATTCTTCAGAGTATAGGGATAGAGGGTATATACCTCAATATCAGAAAAGCCATCTATGAAAAACCTACAGCGAATATCATTCTCAATGGGGAAAAACTGAGAGCTTTCCCCCTAAGGTCAGGAACACAGCAGGGATGTCCGCTATCACCACTGCCATTCAACATAGTACTAGAAGTCCTATCCACAGCAATCAGACAACAAAAAGAAATAAAAGGCATCCGAATCAGCAAAGAAGAAGTCAAACTCTCACTCTTTGCAGATGATATGATACTTTATGTGGAAAACCCAAAAGACTCCACCCCAAAACTGCTAGAACTCATACAGGAATTCAGTAAAGTGGCAGGATATAAAATCAATGCACAGAAATCAGTTGCATTTCTATAACCAACAACAAGACAGAAGAAAGAGAAATTAAGGAGTCGATCCCATTTACAATTGCACCCAAAACCATAAGATACCTAGGAATAAATCTTTTTTTTTTTAAAGATTTTATTTATTTATTTGAGAGAGAGAGAATGGGAGAGAGGGTACATGAGAGGGGGGAGAGTCAGAGGGAGAAGCAGACTCCCTGCTGAGCACGGGGTCCGATGCGGGACTTGATCCAGGGACTCCAGGATCATGACCTGAGCCGAAGGCAGTCACTTAACCAGCTGAGCCACCCAGGCGCCCCGATACCTAGGAATAAATCTAACCAAAGAGGCAAAGGACCCGTACTCAGAAAACTATAGAATACTCATGAAAGAAATTGAGGAAGACACAAAGAAATGGAAAAATGTTCCATGCTCATGGATTGGAAGAACAAATATTGTGAAAATGTCTATGCTACCTAGAGCAATCTATACATTTAATGCAATCCCTATCAAAATGCCATCCACTTTTTTCGAAGAAATGGAACAAATAATCCTAAGATTTGTATGGACCCAGAAAAGACCCTGAATAGCCAGAGGAATGTTGAAAAAGAAAAGCAAAGCTGATGGCATCACAATTCTGGACTTCAAGCTCTATTACAAAGCTGTCATCATCAAGACAGTATGGTACTGGCACAAAAACAGACACATAGATCAATGGAACAGAATAGAGAGCCCAGAAATAGACCCTCAACTCTATGGTCAACTAATCTTCGACAAAGCAGGAAAGAATGTCCAATGGAACAAAGACAGTCTCTTCAACAAATGGTGTTGGGAAAATTGGATAGACACATGCAGAAGAATGAAACTGGACCATTTCCTTACACCACACACAAAAATTGACTCCAAATGGATGAAAGACCTAAATGTGAGACAGGAATCCATCAAAATCCTAGAGGAGGACACAGGCAGCAACTTCTTCAACCTCAGCCGCAGCAACTTCTTCCTAGAAACATCGCCAAAGGCAA
Organism: Mirounga angustirostris; assembly: GCF_029215605.1. NCBI lineage: Eukaryota > Metazoa > Chordata > Mammalia > Carnivora > Phocidae > Mirounga > Mirounga angustirostris. Next base: position 60,570,562 of record NW_026991717.1, on the reverse strand, counting down.
GGGAAGCAAGGGCAAAAATGAACTACTGGGACTTCATCAAGATGAAAAGCTTTTGCACAGCAAAGGAAACAGTCAACAAAACCAAAAGACAACTGATAGAATGGGAGAAGGTATTTGCAAATGACATATCAGATAAAGAGCTAGTATCCAAAATCTACAAAGAACTTATCAAAGAACAAATAATCCAATCAAGAAATGGGCAGAAGACATGAACAGACATTTCTGCAAAGAAGACATCCAAATGGCCAACAGACACCTCAAAAAGTGCTCATCATCACTCGGCATCAGGGAAATACAAATCAAAACCACAATGAGATACCACTTCACACCAGTCAGAATGGCTAAAATTAACAGGTCAGGAAATGACAGATGTTGGCGAGGATGCAGAGAAAGGGGAACCCTCCTACACTGTTGGTGGGAATGCAAGCTGGTGCAGCCACTTTGGAAAACAGTATGGAGGTTCCTCAGAAAGTTGAAAATAGAGCTACCCTCTGACCCAGCAATTGCACTACTGGGTATTCACCCCAACAATACAAATGTAGTGATCCAAAGGGGCACCTGTACCCCAATGTTTGTAGCAGCAATGTCCACAATAGCTAAACTATGGAAAGAGCCTAGATGTCCATCAACAGATGAATGGATACAGAAGATGTGGTATATATATACAATGGAATATTATGCAGCCATCAAAAAAAAAAAAGAAATCTTGCCATTTGGAACAACATGGCTGGAACTAGAGGGTATTATACTAAGCAAAGTAAGTCAATCAGAGAAAGATAATTATCATATGATCTCACTGATATGAAGAATTTGAGAAACAAGACAGAGGATTATAGGGAAAGGGAGGGAAAAATGAAACAAGATGAAACTGGAGGGGGAGACAAACCATAAGAGATTCTTAATCTCAGGAAACAAACTGAGGGTTGCTGGAGTGGAGTAGGGGTGGGAGGGATGGGGTGGCTGGGTGATGGACACTGGGGACAATGGTCAGTGCTGTGAATTGTGTAAGACTGATGAATCACAGACCTGTACCCCTGAAACAAGTAATACATTATATGTTAATTAAAAAAAAAAAAAAGAAAAAGAAAAAGTCTGCTTGGACAGATACCAACTAAATATAATCAACTAGGATGATACCTGTCACAAAATAAAGAGTAAATGTGCTTTCATTTTTAAAGTGATTTTTTAAAAAGATTTTTTATTTACTTATTTTTGTGAGAGAGAGAGAGACAGAGAGAGAGCACAAGCAGAGGAGAGGGAGAAGCAGGCTCCCCGCTGAATAGGAACCCGATGCAGGACTAGATCCCAGGACCCTGGGATCATGACCTGAGCTGACGGCAGACGCTTAACCGACTGAGCCACCTAAGCACCCTTTAAAGTCATTTTGACGGTCTCAGTCAAATCTGTTACCTATTTGTAAATAGAATGGACAAGAGACTAAATTTTATAGTTTGAACACTAATAATTTATAATCTTGAACAAAGAACATGAATTTGAATGGGAAAATACATGAAATCATAAACTTGAGAGACTTAAGAACTTTTGTTGAACACTTACCAAAACATGAAAGAGATCTATAGATAGGAGGCAAGGTGTATCTTCTGATTTTAGGTTAGGGAGAACAACTGAAAAAGAAATAAAGAAACAGTGTAATTCATTCAGTAAGGTAGCAATGTAGTTAAATATTATGTAAAACACCTAAAACAAAAATGTAACAGGGTTATAAAATACAGAAACTGGTAAACTGGCACATCACACCTTTAAGATATGGGAACCATAATTAATAAGTTAAACTGACAAAAAATTCCTAGAAAGCCTTGTATATAATTTAAGAGTTGAAAGATAAGATCCAGGAGGAAAAAAGGTAAATAGCATAAAGGAAACAGAGATTATTCAATAAGTATATACTTAATGAATAGTAAGAATTACTTTTATCCAATGTTCCTTAATACTTTTTTCCAAACTATGCATTTCTAAATGTCTTTTTTTTTTCTTAAAGATTTTTATTTATTTGACAGAGAGAGACACAGTGAGAGAGGGAACACAAGCAGGGAGAGTGGGAGAGGGAGAAGCAGGCTTCCCACGGAGCAGGGAGCCCGACGCAGGGCTCGATCCCAGGACCCTGGGCTCATGACCTGAGCCGAAGACAGACGCTTAACGACTGAGCCACCCAGGCGCCCCTCTAAATGTCTTGTGATACATAAAATATGTGAAGAATTTGGAGTGGGGAGCAGAGAGAGCTTGCAAAGCAGTGCAAGTGAAATGAGGACGAGGAATATCCCCCTGATCCAGCAAAATTAAACCTATTTTTAAATGATCTATCCATATCATTGATCCCTTTTCTAACCAGATTAGGATACAAACATGTTAGCGGTTGTGGACGTTGGTTCAATAAGGCCCCTAGGTGGGTAGATGTAAGTTAAAAACATTTGGAAAATAAACTGAGTTTTAAAATAAGATTGCAGGGGGGCGCCTGGGTGGCTCAGCCGTTTAGTGTCTGCCTTCGGCTCAGGTCATGATCCCAGGGTCCTGGGATCAAGCCCCACATTGGGTTCCTTGCTCAGCAGGGAAGCCTGCTTCTCCCTCTCCCACTCCCTCTGCTTGTGTTCCCTCTCTCGCTGTCTCTCTCTGTCAAAAAATAAATAAAAATCTTAAAAAATATATAAATAAATAAATAAATAAATAAAATAAGATTGCAGGTATTATAGGGGCATCCAGGTCTCTTGTTTTTTCTTTTGTAAAGCTGCTGTAGTGAGTGTTCAAAATTAGTGCAGTGTGTTGTTTCCTAATGAAATACATTGCCAGAAATGCAATGGAAAAAGACATATAAGTAATAATTTAATAATAATTCAGAAGATACTACCTGATAGGAGACGAACCAGATGTTTCTGTATCAGGACCTGAGGACAGGTAATCTTCTGCGCAATGGCAAACTGCATTAATGCTTTCAGACCATTATGCTAGACGGTAAGAGAGGGAAACATAAAAAGATAAGGGATGATGATAGGCTGAAGTCACTCACTGTAGAACTCAATCCCAGTCTGCAAGAATTAGATGCAGACTTATTATATACTTTACATTCTTGCAAATAAATTACAATATTTTTAGTACTTTTAGAAAGTTTTATGAACTCATCAAGTTTTTAACAGATTTTCCCATGACAAAGAGGTATTAAAGCTATTAATTATTTCAATTCTCCTTTAAGTACTCATTTCCCCCCATCAATTTCTTAAATGTCTGGACTAATTTACTCTGCTGAGGCCTGGGCAAAAAAAAATATATTACAGAAATTCTAAAACGATGGCAAAAAACCCCAAACGTTCCATTGAATTCAGATCTTCTGCTTCCTAACCAGAAGGCCAGGAACTGTAGGGAAGCACACTGTGGACTACAAGTCCCCTGTGCCAGCTGTCAGGAAAATAAGAGGGAAATGGCAAGGAGGGGATGGTCTAGGGAATCGTTGGTTGCCCACTCTGTTTTCGTGGGGCTATTTGTTGAGCACTATTTTCCAGGGTCCCCTACAATATGAGGCGTAGGCCTGGAGATAGGAGTATAGTCCTGTAGTGCCAAGATGTGCCCATCAAGGAGCCATGGCTTAGTTTTATTCTTGAATTTACTATGATGATTCATTTATAGTTAAGCCAACACTAATACTTAATGTTACAAGATGCGGCAAAATTAGTGAGGAAGGAAAATGTAGGAGACAGGAGGTTTCTGACTTGGCAATAAACAGAGTAGGGGGAGAAAAAGTAACTGAGTATCATCTGAAATCTCTCTATGAATTACATTTAACCACCAAGATTGAGTAAGCTCTCTAAAGCGCACAATGTTGGCCATTCAGTCTCCTGTGAGACCGAAGTAGCTTTAAAAAAAAAAAAAGAATTTTGCTCATTTTTATAGAAAAAGGAGTGAATTAAAAAAATGATTTAAAAAAAATGGTAAATTAACTGTAGACTATACCAAAAAAAGCCTACCACGAATTACACATACCCTGCTGGAATATACACACCTGTCTATTTTGAAGTGCTCCAAACAGAGGTTTTCCTTCATCTCCCAAGAGGTTTTCTCAAAGAGTAAGAAAAACAAAAATAATAAATCCTGAATACTGCTACAATTGTATACTTGGCTTCAGATGTTCTTTAACTGATTCTATTTTTGACCAGATGATTTGCACTTTTCCCCCTCAAAGTTGCATGTTTATGTCTATGCCAAAATTTCCAAATTTTTGAGTGAGAAGATATTATAGAAGCAAATGTAGATCACTTACAAACTGTTATTATAAATAATAAAGCCCCTGCAGCTATCTATAGAGAATACTTGGGAAAAACAAAGCATCCTGGTTCATTTTTCATCCTTTTAACATTGCTTCTATGCCAACAATTTTTAAACAAGTGATTTTTATGTATAATCACAACTTATTTATTTATTTTTTTAAAAGATTTTATTTATTTATTTGAGACAGAGAGAATGAGAGAGAGAGAGCACATGAGAGGGGGGAGCGGGAGAGGGAGAAGCAGACTCCCCGCCGAGCAGGGAGCCCGATGCGGGACTCGATCCCAGGACTCCAGGATCATGACCTGAGCCGAAGGCAGTCGCTTAACCAACTGAGCCACCCAGGTGCCCCACAACTTATTTTTTTAAAAATACATAGGCAGATGCAAGTAACTATTGCTCTTATAGGTACTATTAAAAAAGAATTACATTTATAAGAAAAAAACCAAAACCCATGGATTCATATACATTTTGCCTTGCTGGCTAGGGTATTTATTGCTATATAACTTGTTTTTTCATTGCTTTCTGGCAGCAGATACATCTATGAGTAAGGAAGGCTTATTTCCTATTTTCTTTTTCCAAGTTGGAATGGACATTAATAAAAGATGTTGTATATTGATTCCTTAACGATAGTTCCTAACCATGCCAACACATCCTGTATATGTCACTCCACACCCACAGGGAATGAGTAAGTTAGCTGCTTATGCACTAGGAATAAAGTAGAGCACTATGTCCCCTGGATGGAAAAAGCACTGTGAAAACAGTGTAACACTATAGTAATCAAATAAAATCCAATTACTAGGTTACAGAACCACACAGAAAAATTTAGTCCTATTCTCCAGTGAACTTCTCATCACTTTTATGACAAAAACTGAACTTTTTATTTTTTTTTTAAAGATTTTATTTTTTAACAGAGAGAGAGAGACTGTGAGAGAGGGAACACAAGCAGGGAGAGTGGGAGAGGGAGAAGCAGGCTTCCCGCTGAGCAGGGAGCCCGATGTGGGACTCGATCCCAGGGTCCTGAGGCGCCCACCCAGGTGCCCAAAAACGGAACTTTTTAAATGTTAACTCTCTAAATATAAACTTCTGATTCCTTATGTTTGTCTTGCCAAAGACAGTAAAGTGTAAAATGCCTTCGTTGAAGGTCTCATGATACTTAGTAGTAGATCATGACTCTAAAAGAATATGTTATATTTCTTATCAATTCTATTGATAAGAAATTCTTATCAATAGATTCTATTCTATTCTATTTTTAGATTCTATTCTATTCTATTTTTTTTTTAAAGATTTTATTTATTTATTTGCGAGAGAGAATGAGAGACAGAGAGCACGAGAGGGAGGAGGGTCAGAGGGAGAAGCAGACTCCCTGCTCAGCAGGGAGCCCGATGCGGGACTCGATCCCAGGACTCCAGGATCATGACCTGAGCCGAAGGCAGTCGCTTAACCAACTGAGCCACCCAGATGCCCAGATTCTATTCTATTTAAATCTCATTCTTCCAGGGTGCCTGGGTGGCTCAGTTGGTTAAGCGTCTGCCTTCAGCTCAGGTCATGATCCCGGAGTCCTGGGATCAAGCCCTGAACCGGGCTCCCTGCTTGGAGGGGAGTCTGCTTCTCCCTCTCCCTCTGCTCCTCCTCCCTGCTCATGCTCTCTCTCTCTTAAATAAATAAAATCTTAGGGGCGCCTGGGTGGCTCAGTTGGTTAAGCGACTGCCTTCGGCTCGGGTCATGGTTCTGGAGTCCCAGGATCGAGTCCCGCATCGGGCTCCCTGCTGAGTGGGGCGTCTGCTTCTCCCTATGACCCTCCCCCTCTCATGCTCTCGCTCTCTCTCTCATTCTCGCTCTCAAATAAATAAATAAAATTAAAAAAAAAAAGATTTAAATAAATAAAATCTTAAAAAAAAAAATCTCATTCTTCCTATTTCCCGTTTTATTTAATCATAGTAAATATAAACCTGTATATTATCTTTTATCCATGATTTAAGTCTGACAGGTTTGGATGTAACTCCTAAAATCTGTTTAGGAGGCTGAAGCTGGTATGCAGGAAGGTTTTGTGAAAGAAGTGGCTTCCCACTACTTAATTTGAATCACAAAATAGTGTCTTGCTACAAAAATATATGTAAATCAAGAAAAAGTGGTAGACTGGGATGGGTGGCTCAGTTGGTTAAGCGTCTGCCTTCAGCTCAGGTCATGATCCCAGGGTCCTGGGATCGAGTCCCGCATTGGGCTCCCTGCTCAGCGGGGAGTCTGCTTCTCCCTCTGCCTGCCGCTCCCCCTGCTTGTGCTCTCTCTCCTGACAAATAAATAAATAAAATCTTTAAAAAAAAGACAAAACGGTAGACTCTATTAAAAACAACTGCTAAAAATTTACAATGGAAAGGGAAATTGAAACTGTCTTGGATAAAGGGGACATAAAAGTATTACAGTTCTTATTCTTTTTCAGATAATATTGTATCTCATGACTGTAATAAGCAAATATGCTAATTTTAAAATCTAAGCAATTCTTCACAACTACACTCTTCTCCCCTCCCCAGCTTTCCTGATATATAACTAACACATAACACTGTGTAAATTTAAGGTGTACAATATGTTGATTTGAGGGGCGGCTGGGTGGCTCAGTCAGTTAGGCAACTGCCTTCGGGTCAAGTCATGATCCCAGGGTCCTGGGATCGAGTCCCACGTCGGGATCCTTGCTCAGTGGGGAGCCTGCTTCCCCCTCTCCCTCTACCACTACCCCTGCTTGTGCTCTCTCTCAAATAAATAAAATCTTAAAAAAACAAAAAACACAAATGTTGATTTGATTGCTACACTTTTCTATAAGAAGCTTTCAATATGGCTGGGATTTTGTCAGTGGGCTTCCCTTCTGACCTCTTAGTTCCTGCCCACTAGACTACCTCAGTCTTCCCTTCCTTTTCCTGATAATGTTTTAGGTGATTTTGGTTTCCATTCTTTTTCTCTCAAGGTGTAAAAGAAACAAAAATTACTGAACATTTCTGGCTTGATTCTTCTTCCTTTGCCTTTTTTCTTGATTTTCTAGTGTTGTAAATCTGCCAGCTTTTGAATATAGCTTGCTTCATGCTATACCTTTCAAATATTTTGAGCTTATTTTGCATATGGCCAATACTGTAGTTAAAAAGGGATTGATACAAAAATTCTCAGACTAAATGGCATCAGGCCACACTAATACACTGAAATACTAATACTTCTCCAACAATTCAAGCTATTTTAAGCCATCAGGGGAAAAAAGAGGAAAAATTTGGTGAATCAATGTTAATTCTGTTTCTATGAACCCTCTAAAGCAGTCTCTCATAGGCTTTACCAATTGCCTGGATAGTGAAAGCACACGTGCTCCAGGTCATCATGGGGATTCGAGGATCCGTTTCATCAGGAGGTACTTTCAGTCCAATTCTATAAATTGTTGTAGCAAAGAGAATGACCATTTCCTTGATGCTATTAGAATATTTTATCCTAAAAATAAAACAAGAAAAATTTATATAATAATTTAGTAAATGGGGTTACCTACTCAGAAGTCCAATTAGGTATTGAAGTAACAATTTAACTCCTTTTGACAAAGTAAACTGCTTTTTGTCAAATTAGAGATTAGAGCCTCTGAAGATTTATTCATTAGGAAAAAATGGGAAAAGCAGAACTCCATCTCTTAGAGGCAGAAAAATATCTCTTACAAAATGATAATGGCCCATATAACTTTAGTTCCTGTAAAAGATGCAGTAAATGATCACAGCAGAAAGGATCCAGGTCCAAATTAAGGACAAACTGCAGAGAAGGAATAAAATTCAGAGGAAACAGATCTGACTTAACAAGTTTTAGTGTCTGGAAAAGGGACTAAGAAGGACTTCAGTGTTAACACGTGTGTGTGTGTGTGTGTGCGCGCGCGCACGCGCGTGAGTGAGAAACACAGAGAAAGAGAGAAAAGAGTATGTCATGTACTTGGAGTGGTAATTTCTGGTTTCCTGAACTTCCTTTTCTAACAAGTATTTTCAATAACAATGAGATATGCAATATAAACAAGGATCACAACTAAAAAAATGTACATCAGATAATATCTAATAAATAATAATACCTGATTTGGATACATTATATTTTTCAAAGTGTCTTCACATAAGTATTTTTCCAATAATCTTATATGTAAGATAATAGGCTACTGTTTCAATTTTACCAACAAGAAAAATGAATTGGAGAGGTGGGTGACTGGAGACTTTTCAGAAGTCAGAGGGCAGGTTAGATATGACTTTAATTAAAGTCTCTTAAATGCTGTTCTTATTGTAGGCAGGACTTTAATAACTCAAACCACTTAATTTTATTGTACAAATAAAACTTCAGGGAGAAAGAAAACAAGATAAAAATGGGGTAAAGAAATAATTTTACAAATAAAGCAGGAAGGAGAGATGGGAGGATGGAAGGAAGGATTATTCTTCATTCTTATTTTCACAGCCATTTACAAACTTCTTTTAACTATTTAGATACTTACGAAGGCTGAATTCCAAAACTGAGGATAGAATGGAACTCAAAAGTGGAATCGCCCATTCCTTGATCCAGTAAGACTGGAATTGTTGGGTTTTCTCCTTATAAATGAAAAAGAAAAAGAAAGAAAAATCATGAGGGTTTAGCGTGACACACACTTTCCTAGCTTTTTAAAATTATATATGACCATTTTAGAATACTTAGAAAATGTTAACAAGTAATAAACGATCATTTAAAATTTCTCTACCCTAATAACATTTGGGTGATATTCTTCTGTTCTCCATATGAATGTTACACATACAGATTTTTTTATAAAGACAAAATCACAGTACTGTTCTGTATCTTGTTTTTTCACCAACGGATCATAAATGTCTTTCCACATTGGTAACTCCCCCTCTATAGTTCCATTTTTAATGGATGCATAGTATTCTATTAGTAAGGCAGTATACATTAGTGAATAAGAGCAGACGATCTGGAGCCAAGGTGCCTAGGTTTGCATCCTAGCTCTGCCACCATTACTAAGACCTTGGGTGAACACTAACCTTACTTTGGTTCCATTTCCTCATCAAATTAGAATTGTTGTTCCCCTATATGAAACAAGTTGTCTTTTTCTGATTGCCTTTGAGATTTTTTCCCTTCATCTTTGATTTTTAACAGTTTGGGTATGATCTATGTAGGTGTGGTTTTCTTTCAGTTTATCTTTGAGGTTCACTGAACTTTTTAAATATGTAAATTTATATTTTTCGCTGAATTTGGGAAGTTTTCAGCCATTATTTCTTCAAAAAGAATTTTTTTTCTCTATCATCCTTTTTCTTTTGGGGACTTGCAGGACATAAATATTGGATTTAAAAAAATTGGGTCCATATGTCTCTAAAGTTATGTTCTTTTTTTTTTTTCTCCATCACTTTTCTGTCTATTCCTCAGATTGGAGAATTTCCACTGATATAATTTCAGGTTCACTAACTCTTACCCTTCCCATCTCCATTCTACTATTGAATCCATCCAGTTAATTTTTATTTCATACAGTACTTTTTCAATTCTATTATCTCCATTTGGTTCTTTTTTTTTTTAATAGTTTCTATTTTTTTCTGCTGAGAACTCTATTTTTCCAATCATTTCAAAAGTGTTCACCTTTACCTTATGTTTAATGATTATATAGGTGTTTTAAATTTTTTGTCAAAAAAAGTTCAATGTTAAAACATCTCAGGATTGGCATTTGATTTTTTTTTCCTTAAGAGTTGGTCAGATTCTTCTGGTTCTTTGTATGCTGAGTAATTCTGGATTTTATCTTGCATATTTTGAATATTACATTGTGAGGTTTTGGTTCTTGTTAAAATTCTCTGGGAAAATGTACCTTTCTTTTTGTTTCAGTAGGCAAACCACCCAATTAGGTTCAACAAGTTTTATCTCACTGTGTATGGTGGTTCCAGTGTTAGTCTTAGAGCCTTTGCTATGCTGCTTGGGTCTGCCTGTACATGTACTACTCGGGTCAGTCTGAGACTTAAGCAGTGGTTTAATGCAGCTTCATTCTCAACCATGCTGCTGTTCCTTTGGGCCTATTCTACACAAGTGCATCTTGGAGGCAAGCCCAAGATTTGTGCTGGTCTCAAAAACAGGAGATTTCCCTTCTATAGGCTCTCTCCTCTCTGGGATTTCCCCCATATTCTCTAGCTCCAAGGGGCCCTTTTCCCCAGTTCCTCTGGCCAAAATGACATGTTTCCCTCAGTTTTAGTATCCTCTGTTGTTAAGTAGATTCAGGCGACTGGGGTTACCTGTGGGGTGGAGCTGTGAGGCAAAGACAGAAAAAAATAATGAGGATTCACCCTGCCTTCTTTGGAACACAGAGGTCCCTTTTTTTCCAGTTCCTCCAGCCAGAGATACTGCTTTTCTGTTGGGATTTTACGTGTCTATATGGCCACCATGGCACTGTAGCTCCATGACTGGGGCTGACCTCAGGAGAGGGTCAGAAGATGAAAACACCACAACAGGAATTCCCTTTACACTCTCCAGGTCTGAGAGGCTTCTTTTCCTGATCCTCTGGCTAAAAAGGGGATCTCTCTTGACTTTTTTTGCTGTTCATGTCCATTGCAAAGCTCTGTGACTCAGGCTACCCTGGGGTCAAAGCTGGGAAATACAGGAGGAAAAAAACCCAGGAAACTCATTGCCAAGCATTCTTCAAATTTTGACTTCCCTCCTCAATCTGCCTGCTGTTGTTTACTTCTCAGAGTTGTTAGATAGTCTTATCTCTCAACTGTAAGGAATATATAAATGAGGTAACAGTTTTTAAATGTTGTTTTTGTTATTAATAACAACATATTAATGAAATTAGTAACAGTAATGGCTAATGCCTATACTATATACCATGCACTGTTTCACTTTACAAAGGATAACTCAATCCTTCAATCAGTGAGATAGGTACTATTATTATTCCCACCTTGCAAATAAGAAAGTTGAGGCACAGAGAGGTTAAATAACTTGTCTGAGATCACAGAGACAGTGAGCTCCAAGCAGTGTGACTCTAGATTAACCACTGTCTATATTGCTTGCCAGTATAAAAATTATTTAATCAAATAAAGTGATTTAAGCCAAACTTAGTCTTGCCTTTGAAAACCTTTACTTCCTGATATTCAACAAATCTGTATTGGCAAACCGTATTTTAGAGCAGTTAGTACTAGAGAAAAAATTAAAGACTCTGACACTTAAATCTCACACAACTAAATATAAAATAATTTTAAGCAAACCTTTGGCATGTTTCATATTATAACCTGATATTCTGGCCAGAACAGTCTGTATCCATTGCGCCAGGGTCAAAAGTTGAGCAAGAGCTTCTGCATTCTCACTGAAAAATGACATTTAAAAATTATTAAGCCATTGGCACCAACTCAAACTGAAAAGCTGAACTTGTAGAGTCTTTCTATGGATAAATGGTTGTATAAAAAAGGTCAAATTCCTTCAGATTAACTTCCTAGGTCACAGTAACACATATGTCTAAAAATGTAGTTTTAGCATCATTTACAATAGCCACAATATGGAAGCAAACCTAAGTGTCCACTGACAGATGAATGGTTAAAGAAGATGTGGTATATATACACCACAGGATATTACTCAGCCATAAAAAAGGATGAGATCTTGCCATTTGTGACAACATGGACAGATTTAGAGGGTATTATGCTAAGTGAAGTAAGTCAGACAGAGAAAAGACAAATACCATATGATTTCACTTATATGTGGAATCTAAGAAACAAAACAAATGAACAAACAAAGCAGAAAGAGACCCATATACAAAGACAAACCGATGGCTACTAGAGGGGCAGGGAATGGGCCAAAAGGGGTTAAGGGGAGTGAGAAATACAGGCCTTTAGTTATGGAAAGAGTAAGTCATGGGGATTATATTCAATGGTATTGTGATAGTGTTGTATGGTGAGAGATGGTAGCTACACTTGTAGTGAGCACAGCATAACATATAGACTTGTCAAATCACTGTGTTGTACACCTGAAACTAAGGTAACATTGTGTATCAACTATATTTCAATAAAATAAATAAATAAAAGAAAAAATGTAGTTTGAGGAGGGAGGAGAATTTTACAAGTACAATGAATAAGATACCACTCATAGGCCCAACACCTAGAAGTAACAAATGTCAATAAATGGAATCACCATTCTAGTCGTTCAAATAAAAAACTAGGTGTCATCACTGATTTCTCGGATTCTCTCACAGCCCACCTTCGAACCCAGCAGTTAGTCTTGCTGGTTTTACCTTCTAAATATAACCCAAGTTGATCACTTCTTTCTACCTCCACTGTTACTACCCTAATCCAAGTTACATTATCCCTCACCTGAACTATTTCAATACATTAACTGTCCTTCCAAAGTTTCCACAACAGTGCTTCATTATTATCTATGTATTCATTATACAACAGCCAGAAGGATCTTTTAAAATGTAAACCTGATATAACTTCTCTGTTCAAAATACTCCAATGGTTTCCCATCACACATAAAATACTATGTGTTTTTAATACTAAAAATAAAATTCTAATTTCTAACCTTATAAGCCCTTTTACGATCTGGTTCTTTGCTTCTTCCATTCCAACATACTGCCTTTCTGCTGTGCCTCCGACATGCTGATACATTCCTACTTCAGGGCATTTGCTCTTTATATTCCCTGTGCTTGGAATTCTCTTCTCCCAGAAATTAGCACTACTTGTCTTTCACTTCATTCAGGTCCCACTCAAATGTCATTATCCCAAAGAGAAGCTCCCTGATGACTGTGTCCATAGTCTCATGCACCCCATCTGTTTCTAGCCCTTCACCTTGCTGCTTTAGTTTTGTCATAGTAGAAATCATTTTGTATTCATATGTTTATTGTTGTTCTCTCCTTTCTGTAATATAAATTCCATAAGGGCAGGGGCCTGATCCAAACTTTTATTAACAACCAAGAAGATTAGAAACAATGTTATTAAAAGGGACTGTTGAAAAGACAGTCTTGTGAAGTGAAATTATACAATGAACTGTGCCAAAATTCACATATCTGGACATAAATTTGTCCTAAGAATTTTTTATACACCCTTAACTTTCACATCTTAGATTATACTCATGTTGATTTTCTAAAAACAAAAAAGGCAAATATATTCAAATACATAGGTAAGTTCAAGTGCCTAATAAAAATGTTATGTATAGGGGCGCCTGGGTGGCTCAGTCGTTAAGCATCTGCCTTCAGCTCAGGTCATGATCCCAGGGTCCTGGGATTGAGCCCCACATCGGGCTCCCTGCTCTGCGGGAAGTCTGCTTCTCCCTTTCCCACTCCCCCTGCTTGTGTTCCCTCTCTCACTGTGTCTCTCTCTGTCAAAAAAAAAATCTTAAAAAAAAAAATGTTATGTATAATTATGTATCCTAAGTAACAAAGGTGTTACTACACATTAAAGGTGTCACAGGTTCAAAGAGACCCAGTTGTAAGGATTGGTCTAACTTCAGAAAGGACTGCCCTGAAGTGTCCTGTTCTTTCTTTTTACTTTTAATGATTTTATTTATTTGAGAGAGAGAGAAAGAGAGAGCCCATGAGCACGAGAGAGCACAAGTGGGGGGAGACAGGGGGAGAGGGAGAAGCAGACTCCCTGCTGAGCAGGGAGAACCTTGAGATCATGACCTGAGCCGAAGGCAGAAGCTCAGTCGAGCCACCCAGGTGCCCCTGAAGCATCCTACTCTTAAAGATATCAAGGCAAGTAGGTGCTGAACATTCCTTTAAAGAATTATTTACATGTTTAATAATCCTTACTTGGGAAACCACTGTGTAAAAAAAAGGCTTATACAGGCTAACAAGAAGTTGGAAAAGTCACTTAATTTTATTATGATTTGTTTTTTGTCTTCATGTGTAATAGTTAGGTAAGGCTTTCGAGTCAGGTCTGGGTTCAAATCTTGAGTCTGTCTTGGGACAAGTAAAAACTACTCATAGTCTCCAATTCCTTATCTTTTAAATGGGAATAACAGTACCTGCCTTTGTTAGGCTATTTGAGTATTAAAAAAAAAAATGTAGCAGGTGCTTGGTAGAGTGCCTAGAACATATCAATTACTCAAAAAAGATAAATGCTTCCAATGCCACCTTCTTCCTAAAAGATGACATTTTATGTCCCAATATGCTGAGTAGAAGACAATTTCCAAATCAGGTTTTCTAATGACATGGAATAGTAGAGACAGAACAACTACTTATTGACCCTGATTGCCAAGCCTATCGCCCTTGAGCACTTTTGTTGTGGAAACATGTTAAAAGTGTTTTTATCAACAAAATCTTTTTCCTTAGCAAAACTTAGGTTGATTATTACAAATTCGTTGAGTAAAAAAAAAATAAAGTAACAATAATAATACTGTTATCATCATATACAACAGTGACAACACAGAAATATACAATTAAGTGTTATAGTTATCATAACAAATGAATAAATTTGCTGTTAAATTCCATTTGTAAATGGTCAAAACAAAAGTTTAAAAACTTAGTCTAAAAATTCAAAGGCTATCCAAAGATACACAATGAATCTAGTGTTTTTTTTACTTTAACACTTTGTCCACATCTCTACAACTAGAAAACTGGATCTTCTGAAAAAATAGAATTAAAAATAATAATACGAAGATTTTAGAGAAACCAAATTCTAAAAAGTAACTCTATAGAGGTATCAAAGGACTATATGAAAGAAATGAATCTTCTCTGCATCTTCTCTCCTTATGTGAATGCTAAGGTAGAGATCCAAGTTCTACTGCTTTCATGGCTGTTAGAAGATACACACACAACATAACAGATTTGAGTTAATGAACATTACAGTTATTTTAAAGACCAAAAACTGGGGCTTTTCATCATATTTAGAAAGTAGAATACAAGTTATGAAAAGAAAAAGTATTACTTACTTTAAATAGCAAAAGAAACTAGCAATCTAATCAAAACAGATACAAATGAAAGGATTAAAGATAGCTTTTAAAAAAATTAACCGGCTCCGTAGCTCAGGGGTTAGAGCACTGGTCTCGTAAAAAAATTAACCAAAACATGAATTGAAATATACCTGTTTATCCTTTGAGGTTGCAAAGGAATAATGGGGATCACAGTATTACACAGAGACTTGCAAAGAGGGCAAAGATATTCTCCACTCTCCAAATCGAAAAGGTCAACATGAATGCGCTGCTGAGAGCTCAGTTGTACAGCTTCAAAATACCTGCAAAATTCCAAGGCATGTGTCCATTCAGAATGATGCATTTATCTTTGTTCTAATCCAAGAGACAAAAATCTGGAATTTTTGCTTCAATAAACGTCTTTAGAATCTATATGCCCCAATACCCAAGTTACAATTACAGAAGAAACGGGATACCCATTCTTTTGGCGGCAAAATGGAGGACATATCATGCCAGAAACAAATTTAAAATAATTCTACTGAATCATAACGTGGCTCCTAACTCAAAAGCATGGAAATACAATGTAGATGCTACTTCCCTCAGTTTCCAATGGTCAACTATAATAGTAAAGGCTGTTACAGGAAAATTATGTATTTTAATAATGTCAAAAGGGTGAACCCTATAGAAAAGATTTCCTAGGAATTATATTTCTGAATCTTTCTCTTTTAGAGGTGGAACTAGAATTTCTTGTCCTATTTTATCTCAAAGGTACTTTTTATTCTGTTTTCAGAGAAATGAGACTTTTTAGGAAGAAAGATTACAGCTTCTTTTACACAAATACTAATCAAGAGCAACTAACTAGCTTATGGAGAGGGAATACAAAGGGGTAGTGAAAATTTAAAGTTGATAACTTTTTACACCCATTTCTAAAGGTGATAATGAGTATCACGCAAACAAAATTAGTAATTAAAACTGCTTCACTTATTCACATAAAAAGGAAGGAAAGAAGACATGAGAAAACATGCCTTTTTGTGTCCTTTAGTGAACTTCAATTATTCCTAGTTTCTTTCAAGAACAGGTCAGAAGGACAACTTACTTCTGCCAGCACACCGCATGCATTACATGACCACAGCTTCCTGTGTAAGTTCCATATGCTAAGTCTGGATCCATGAAAAGGGGGTCCACGGTTTCTGGTACAGGAGGACAAAAATAGGAGGTATGTATTCATCTCCCCCATGGTCATAAAATGGAAAAAAAAAAAGAGAGAGAGAGAGAGATTATCAGGTCTAAATTTCTAACCGTAAGCTTTCTTAGGAATGTCCAACTAAACTGCCATAGTATCTTGATAGCAGGAAATATATTCTTAATAGTAAATAAAAATTTTAGAGAAAAATAAAAGCTAGACTTCCAGGTAGGATTTAAAATTAGTATGAATTAATGACATCCTCTATTTTTGATTTGCACTTTTATTCTGAACATTAGGTTTAAGTTGCTTTGTCTTAGTTGTTGAAGTGATTTTCTATGATTGAAGCACAATTTGCTTTTGTAATTTTAAGAGTAATTTCAATTACTTTTTAAGGGATATTTAAGGCATTATAATCTACTGGAAAAATCCAAAGCAAAGACGAAGTGGCTCAAAATCTGGTTTCATTATGTATAACTCATGGCCTTGGGCAAATTATTTAACTTCTCTGTGCCTCAGTTCCTTCATCTGTAAATGGAGCCAATATTGGTACCGAACTCATAGAGTTGTTGTGAGGATTAAGTGAGTAAATACACAAAAAAGCACTTAATCAGTGCCTGGAATACAGTACATAGTCAATAAATGTTAGTCTTTTTTTAATCATTATTATTATTATTATTCCAAGAGTATATTATAAAGCAGCTAACTCTGATGCAATGTAAAAAAAAAAAAACCCAAAAAACAAAACAAAACAAAAACCAAAAGCATTACCTAATTAGTGTTCCTGCCAAGAAAATATTTAATATGAACCTAATCTTGAGGCAACAGACAAATCCGCAATGTAAGATACTGTACAAAACAGTAGGTCTGCATTGTTCAAAGAAGTTCAAAGAAGTTATCATGAAAAAAAAAAAGGTTAAGTGACTAAGGCTAGATTAAATTAGACTAAAATAGACATAATAAAAGCGATGCATGAAACATGTCTGGATCCTGAAAAAAGAAAAGTCTAGCTAAAAAAAAAAAGATATTTTGAGGGCAACTGGGAAAATCCAAATATGGATTAGGTGATATTCCTGAATTATTATTCATCTTTTAAAATGTTATAATGGTATGATAGATATGTAATAGATTATCCTTAGCTTTAGAAAATGCATATGGAAATATTTAGGGATGAAAGCCATATGCCTGCATCCTACCTTCAAAAGGTTCAGCAAAGAGAAGTGGAGATAGACAGGTAGATAGAGACAGACTGAGCAATGTGGCCAAGTGTAACAAAAATTAAAATTAAAAAATAAAACAAAGGAGCCAACATGGCATGTAAAGACCCAGAGTCCATTTTACACATGATAAAATGTGATCTGACTAAATAAAGCTAAATACAGTCTCAATCCCAAACTTCTTTCAATATTTTTTCTAATTACATAAGTATGAAAAGAAATGCTCAAAAGGATATTTATTAAACAATACATACCCCCTGAAAGTTCTATAGGTTTTCCCCTGTTCTGGGTTAAGGCGGTGGATTTCTGGACACAGGCCGATAATACCATGGCATTATTTTCTATTTTCACCTCTTGTTCTTCTTGGCAGAGGATGCATGTCAGCACCTCCTTTTCAGTAACAGTCGGACCCCGTTTAGGACCCAAAGCAATTCTAGAGTAGTCACTGACTGCTGGGGTGCTACCAAGAGAAACGACCAGAAATGAGGACACATGTTTTGGTCACTTGTCTTTATATTTTGGTAGATTTTAAGTAACTGTAGGGCAAGAACTTTAAGGACAAAAATAGTAAAATAAAATAACTTAGCAGTATTAGCTTAAAATCTTTCCCCTTGATTTTTCTGACTCTTATCAGTTAATTTGCTTATTAGAAAATACATTGTGTGCTGCTAAGTGCAAAAAAAGCAGACCACAAAGTAAACTGTATAATTATACTTAATTTATTGTACCAAGAAGCTGGGTTATTGTTTTTTTTCTGATTATAAAAGTAATGGAGGCTTATTAAGAAATTTTGGAAAATCTGGATAAGTATAAAGAAGAAAATAAAAAGCATTATACACTCACAACCTAGAGATAACCATTCATATATTCCCATCCAGTTCACGTTCTATTTATAACATTCTTTTTACATAATTAAGATCATACTACATATACAGATTTGCATCCTGCTTTATTCACTTGTATCTTAGTTGTTTTCTCATGTCATTAAAATCTCCTCAGAAACATTATTTTTAAATGGCTGCCCAGTACTCTTGAGAGCTTTTTGGAGGTTCTAGCAGGGGAGCGCAGCTACTCGTATACCCTTGCCTGAAGAACGGTCCTCCTCTATCGGGGAAGGTCGTCCTCTTCGACCGAGCGCGCAGCTTCGGGAGGGACGCACATGGAGCGGTGAGGGAGGAAGGGGACACCGCCTAGCCAGCCAGATCAGCCAAATCAACCCTGGCGATCAATGGGGTGACAGATGTCGCAGCCAGATCGCCCTCACATCCTGCCCAGTACTCTTACTATATGTGCCGGTAATAGTTTTATCCATTCCCTCTTACTAGGCATTTAAGTTTCTATTCTATTTTGGTAGGCATTAAAATAAAGACTTACATCTTAATGATTTAGCAATTCTTAGTATGTACTCAAATGTGTGTAATAATAACAGCAAATATTTATAAAGCACAATTGCAATGTGAGGTACACTGTTTAAAATACTTCACATTACGTTAACTCATTTAATCTTTACAACAATCCTATGAGGTAGGTCCTAATATTACCTTCCATTGTTAAGATGAAGAAACTGAGGCCTAGAGACAGTAAGAGACTTACCTAATGACTCATCACTATGAAGTAGCAGAGTCAGGATTTAACCCATGTGATCTGACTTCATCGGCCATGCTCTAAACTACTCTGCAATACTGCCTCTTTCCCTGTGCAAGAAGCTCCCTGAAATGTCACAGATCATTCAACAAACTGGAAATAACTTAAATGTTTATCATCCATGAAATGCAATTATATAATACAGAATATTATGCAGTTTTTTTTTTTTAAGATTTTATTTATTTATTTGACAGAGAGAGACAGCGAGAGCAGGAACACAAGCAGGGGGAGTGGGAGAGGGAGAAGCAGGCTTCCCGCCGAGCAGGGAGCCCGATGCGGGACTCGATCCCAGGACCCTGGGATCATGACCTGAGCCGAAGGCAGACGCTTAACGACTGAGCCACCCAGGCGCCATATTATGCAGTTTTTAAAAGGTGCAGTTTAAAAAGCTAAGTGTGGTACAACCTCATAGGAGGTGTTCAGCAAGACGTGGGGTAAGGTTTATTTTTTTGGTTATCAAAGACTAGGGAACACTACTGGAATGAGTGGATGAGGAGCTGGAGATGCTAACTGTCCTGCAATTCATGGAGCATGAAAAAGAACTGCTGCCCAAATGTCAAGACTGAGAAACACTGAGCTCTTTTTGTATGTAAGAACATATTGCATAGATTTCCAAGTGAAAATGACAAGTTGCAGAATGACACACATATAATAACACTTATGCAAATAAAACCAAACACTGAATGATACAATAGAATTTCTATAGTTACATACATTTGTATGTAATAGCATAATAGCCATTCTAACAGGATTAACATAAAACTTATAACCAGAATATCTACTGAGGAAGGGCAGAAAGGGGTTCTGGGTTTAGGCCAGTGCTCAAACAGAACTTTAGCTTTATGTCTAACATTTGATTTTTAAAAGGAAAATGTGTCAATATAACTGTAATTAAAATTTTGTTTTAAAAAATATAAGAAAATATATTTGTGACTTTGGAATTGAGAAAGCCTTAAGATACAAAAAATTAAAACTCTAAAAGACTGATAAATCTGTCCTTATCAACACTGAAAACTTCTCTATGGCTTAACTTTATAATTAATAAAAGAATTGGGACAAAATATGGGAAACATGCAACAAAGTTTAGTATCCATAATTTGAAAGGACTTCTAAAGATCAATAAAACAAAAGCAAAGTATCCAAAAGAGATGGGCAAAGGATAGTAACAGGTAATTCCCAGAAGACAAAACACAACAGACTAGTGAACAATCATATGAAAAGATGCTCAACCTAATACTAACTAGTAATCAGGGAAATTCTGACTGGTACAGGCTTATAATGTTGATTATATCTAATTTTTTCAAGTACTGATAATAGTAATTATTGGTGAATATGAAAGAAATAGAAACTCTCAAACACTGTTGGGAGTAGGAATTGGTAAAACTATTCTGGAGGACACTGTGGCAGTATCTATTAAAATTTCAAATAATTATGACTTAGCTCTTTCACATATTATTTCCATCCTTGAGAAGTACTTATACAATTGTACAAGAAAGCAAATAGCTAAAAATGTTCTGACACATTGTTTATAATAAGGGAAAAATGGAAAATAAGGGAAAATCAACTTAAATGCTCCAAGTCTGATAAATAAAATATTATATATACACACTATGGACTACTATGCAGTAGTCATAAAGAATCATGTAGAATCTATACCATAGATCTATATGCAGTGACATGAAAAGATTTATGACACTGAGTAAAAAAGCAATCTGCAGAACAAAAGGCATGGTAAAATAACCTATTAAAAAAACAAAACAAAATTCATTTATGTGCACATTAATAAATGCACAGAAAGAGGTAGAGAACAGAGTTATTTATTAACAATGGTTATCTGTGCAGAATAATAAGGAATGTAGAGGATGGTCAAAGGGAACTAACTGTATTATTTGAATTGTTTTCAATGAGAACACAATTTTATGTATGCAATCAATCAGGCAATAAAAAATAAATAATAAAAATATTAAGGCCATTAATTAACTCTGAGCACATATTTGCTTATATCCTGTTGTTTGGATAAATATATGGTAATCTCTTTCATTACTTTCTAAGGAGTATGCTGCCAATATGTAATATCTAGAGGGCTAGAACTTCTGTTGTTTAAAGTTTTGTGTTAATTTCTAGTTTTATTACTATCATCAGCCAAGGATACCTTAACCTTTATATCTTTTTTTTAATCTTTAAAATATATAGTCTTTATTCTTATTGGTACTTGTTAGCATATTCAACTTCAGGAATACAGATATATTATGTATATTGTTACTATTGTTATTGCAAAGGCACAATTTCCTAAAACTATCCACAACACACACTGTTTAAACAGCAGTGGAAGCTTGTTTTTAAAAATAAGCATAGGAGGTATTTACAATATTTTTAATTGGAATGCTTTTAAAGGTACCCTTATTTTGCCTCCTTTTCTCACTGTATCTATATAACATCCCACAGAGTTTGACTCTCAACAGGTTAGCTGATTTCCCCAAGAGCACATCACAGTGGGACCCAGAACACTAGATTTACTGATACCCATTTTCTTTTTTTTTAAATTTTTAAATTTTTAAATTTATTTTATTTTATTTTTTTTAAAGATTTTATTTATTTGACAGAGAGAGACACAGCGAGAGAGGGAACACAAGCAGGGGGAGTGGGAGAGGGAGAGGCAGGCTTCCCACAGAACAGGGAGCCTGATGTGGGGCTCGATCCCAGGACCCTGGGATCATGACCTGAGCTGAAGGCAGACGCTTAACAACTGAGCCACCCAGGCGCCCCTTCTTTTTTTTTTTAAAGATTTTATTTATTTATTTGATAGAGAGAGACACAGCGAGAGAGGGAACACAAGCAGGCGGAGCGGGAGAGGGAGAAGCAGGTTCCCGCTGAGCAGGGAGCCCGATGCGGGGCTCCATCCCAGGACCCTGGGATCATGACCTGAGCTGAAGGCAGATGACTGAGCCACGCAGGCACCCCGATTCCCATTTTCTAATGTGGTATCCATGACCACAACTATAGGCATTGTCTTCTTTCTCTTGAAGAAAAAATGAACAACGAATATAAACCTTTTTCAAGTGAAGGATTTTTTTTTCCAATCTGTTATAACTGCAGTCATTTTTACCAGAAATCATAAAAATGATGTGGAATATTTGAACTGATACATAAATGTGCATCTAAAAAAGCCTGTGCAATATGTAATACACTCTGCAATATATTATGTCAATATAAAAGAATATTAAAATAATAAGTTCAAAGAAACACAAAAAGTACAATTAGTACTTACATTTTTTAATATAAAAAAATAAATAAAAGAGCCTGTACATACAAGATAACAGAAGTTGATTTTGATTTGTGCCATTCCCATTTTGTATCTTTTTATGCATAAAGCCTCTCAACAAACTATTGTGCACTTGAACTGCTTATGAACATAAACTTACATTCAATTAGTACCTTAAGAGCTTTCACTGTGCCTTTCGTAGTTTAAAAATAAATGTAATTTGTCTTACTATGAAACATATTTTGGAAAAATTTTATATAAAATGAATATGTCATTTTCCCTCCAAAAAACTGAGTTGCTAATTTCTAGTTTTGCTTGGTTTTACCTCTCTTCCTCCATAATGGAGTCTTCTTTCCCAGACATTTCTGAGGTGCTGTCATACATGAGTTTGTGAGTTTCAATAAAGTTTTTCTGTAAGGCAGACATCTGAGCCATGATCTTCTGGCGGTGCAGTCTAGCAGCTTCAGCTTTTCTTTTCCGTTCTGCTTTTTCTTTATCATGAGTAATCTGGGTATTAAGAAGCCACAAAAATTAGGTAAGATCCATTGTTGAAATTTACATATACTGTTCAGTCAGGCAAAATTTCCTAGAGTAAGAGTCTGATAAACTTTGATTACCGCTTAAGCTTAGACTCAATCTAATGTCTCAAAATGAGCATACAGGCTCCATCATATCATACAACTAACTGCTCTTTTGGTTATTTTAATAATTCAATGTAAAAGCCCCAAGTACCTTAAATATCTAATAAATTGCATTTTATACTCAATGCAGGTAGGTTAAGAAATAAAATTGAAAGAAAAAAATTTTAAATCATATGTCAGTCATTTAATCACTGACATTTAATCAATTTTACCCAATTTGATGATATCTAACAGTTACGACTAGATGCACTGCTAAGACTGAGAACTTAAACATACAACTGAGATGTATGGTGTCTTTTTGTTTATATCTAACTTAAGTCCAGTGTTTTTCTTTTAGGAGGGTTAGTTAAAAATCACAATAAAAAAAAATCACAATGGTATTCTAATAATTTTAAGATTAGAATAATCAAAACCTGATTCATTATATTATAGAAATTCATAACCTAAATATTACCGCATTTCATTGAATCTAAGATGTAGCATTATCTTATGTTCCACTAAGAAAAGAATGCTGCTGATTAAATTATAAGAAGTCATTATAGGATATATCCCAATTTCAGATATTAAAATATTTCAAAAATTAATAAACTATGGTATTTCCAACAGAGCTCCACTGTACATCAATTTCCTCTGCTTTTATAAAATACATATGTTATACTGGATAACTATATGTCAAATACCACTAATCCCTGTGATATAGAAACACAACGAACAAAAGAAGATGGACATCTCAAACTTTACAACAAACAGGTTCCTTCTAACAAAAAAGCAGCAGCTCTCTTACACCAGTAAAGTTCAAAGACAGAGAAGAACATCACCATTATTATGTTATTACCTCATCATTCTTAATAGATTCTGATCCTGATGTAGTTGCTACAATTAAACAAGATTTTTCTCTTAATCGCTTCACTGTGTCAAACATCTGTGAGAAACAGATGAAATGTTAAAAGATTTGGTTAGACTGACCAGACACAGAAAAATTCAGTAATTTGATTTTGTCATCATGTCACCAAATATCTTTGACTTAAATTTGACATATATACACGCACACAAATAGTTACACATGTAAATAGTTATATAATTAGTTTAAGTATATAAAAAGTAACTCCTGACTCTGACAAACACCTCCCCTAGTTGATGAGCAATACAGCTAAGGAGGAGGTTGCAGGCAGTAAAATCAGGTGATTCCATCTGCAGGTATGAGAGTACCTCTACTTTTGCCAGGGGAAAAATTTTTTTTAATTTAAAATAACATTTTTAGTACAAAGACATATAAAGACAAAAATACAAAATGGAAAGTGAAACCCTCTCTTCCTGAAGCCAGTTGCTCTCCCCAAAATTAACTAAATTAAAGATTATTAGGGGGCACCTGGTGGCTCAGTCAGTTAAGCAACTAACTCTTGACTTTGGCCCAGGTCATGATGTGAGGGTCATGAGACTGAGCCCTGCTTCGGGCTCCACTATGGGTGTGGAGCCTGCTTAAGATTCTCTCTCTCCCTCTCCTTTGCCCCTCCCCTGCTTTCTCTTAAAAAAAAAAAAAAAATTACTATTTTTTTGCAGAAAAAAAATTATCAGAATATATATTTTTCAGGCGCCTGGGTGGCTCAGTTGGTTAAGCGACTGCCTTCGGCTCAGGTCATGATCCTGGAGTCCCGGGATCGAGTCCCATATCGGGCTCCTTGCTCAGCAGGGGGTCTGCTTCTCCCTCTGACCCTCCCCCCTCTCATGTGCTCTCTCTTTCTCATTCTCTCTCTCTCAAATAAATAAATAAAATCTTTAAAAAAAAAAAAGAATATATATTTTTCTATATTTACATATATTCTCATCAAAAGCAACCCTACCATTTACACTGTTTCCTATCTTTCTTTTTCACTTAAACATTTATCTGTGGAGATATTTCCACAATAGCTTATATAGATCAGTTTCATTCTTTTTAACAAAAATCAAAGTTTTAGCAATAGGATGGTACATCCACAAAACTTATTTTTATTTTGAAGGAGTCACATTCTCATGTGTAAAAACCTCCCACAAGGAACTTACAACACAACTTTATATTAAACATTTGGGGAAAATACCTAGTAAGTGTATGAGCTGATACTTGTACTTTTTGTCTATTTTGACAATGAACTTCTATTTTTATTAAAAGAAAATAAACTTTTGGAAACAGATCTCCAATATATAATATTGTATCTATAAGATATAAATGTTGAACTAAATGTAGTTCAATTTATTTTTTTTCTTTTCTTTCCTTCTTTTAAGTAGGCTCCATGCCCACTGTAGAGACCAACGTGGGGCTTGAACTCAAATCCCTGAGATCAAGACCTGAGCTGAGATCAAGAGTTGGATGGTTAACTGACTGAGACACCCAGGTACCCCTGATTTCTTTTCTTTTCTTTTTTTTTTTTAAGATTTCATTTATTTGAGAGACAGCACAAGTGTACATGAGCGAGGGGGAGGGACAGAGGGAGAGGGAGAAGCAGACTCCCCGCTGAGCAGGAAGCCCAACTTGGGGCTCAATTCCAGTACCCCAGGATCATGACCTGAGCCAAAGACAGAAGCTTAGCTGACTGAGCCACACAGGTGCCCCCTCAATTTATTTTCTTAATAAGAGTTGAATACTTATCTACCTTGTTTCTGTTTTGGTTTATATTTTTAAAATTATTATATTGGCAAATTTAACACAAATACTAAATACTTGTGAATTCTACTCCAAGAGAAACCTTAATAATAACATCATTATCTTATATCAAGCATGTTTAAGGAGCATCTCTAGTTAAGAAAAAAGGTGACTTCTTGAAGTACAGATCAATACAAAGATCTCCAATTGATGTAAATATGGAAAATAACCACTCCATATTCTAGTTATCAAAACAGTATCTAGCTGATCACATCAGAATTTTTTAATAAATACAGTGAGGGGAAGCTCCATAGTCTTGGCTTCATGTTTCCATGTGGAGGGTTTCCCATTAAGGTAATATTCCTGGCTTCTCTTACTACCCCTTATTCACTCCTCCCCAAAGGCAGTGGCATCTACCCAACAGTTCAAGCTTCAAATCCAAGTCATTTTTGACTCTGTGATCTCCCTCATCCTTTCCACCATTATCTATCAACAAATCCTATATATTCTGCCACCAAATTACATCTGAATCAGTTCAGCTTCTTGCCATCTGCACCTGAGCCTTGGTCACACTCATTTCTCAACAGGATTTCTGCAACAGTTTTCTTTCTTTTCTTTTTTTTTTTTTTTTTAAGATTTTATTTATTTATTTGAGAGAGAGATAGGGAGAGAGAACACGAGCAGGGGGGAAGGGTAAAGGGAGAGGCAGACTCCCTGCAGAGCAGGAAGCCTGACATGGGGCTCGGTCCCAGGACCCTGAGATCACAACCTGAGCCGAAGGTAGACGCTTAACCAACTGAGCCACCCAGGCGCCCCTCTGCAACAATATTGTAATAGTTTCTCTGCTTTTACTCTTGTCCCCTATAATCCACTTACACCATAGGAGCCACAGTGATCTTACAGAAGGAGAGACCAGATTATGTCACTCAAATCCTTTAATGGTTTCCCACTGTCCTCAAAAATAACATCCATCATTTTACCCTCACCTGTCAGGTCCTATATGATCTGGCTCTTGGCTGCCCCTCTGACCTTGTTTCCTACCTTCTCTCCCTCCCTCATTGTGCTTCAGTCATACTGGCCTTCTTTCTGGCCACCTTAGAGCTTTTGCAGTGTGGTCTCCTTTTTGTGGAATACTCTTACAGATTTTTATAAGTCTGGCTCCATGTCATTCAGTTTCAATGTCACCTCCTAAATGAGGACTTTTTTTTTTTTAAAGATTTATTTATTTACTTGAGAGAGAGAGAGAATGCGAACAAGCAGGAGGGGCAGAGGGAGAGGGACAGAGACTCTCAAGCAGACTCCGCCCTGAGCGCAAGGCCCGACACGGGGCTTGATCTCAAAACCCTGAGATCGTGACCTGAGCCGAAACCAAGAATTGGATGCTTAACTGACTACGCCACCCAGGCACCCCAAAAGAGGCCTTTCTGACTACCCATCTGAAGTTACCCTCTATTCATCTACTGAATTATCCTTTTCTTGTTCATTGACTGTACCTCAACTAGTGTATTCTCCATGATAGCAAGCACCTTATCTGTGTTGTTGAGTCTAGAAATGACCACGGCACTATAATAGGCATTCAACAGATGCTGACTGAATAATGACACAAATAAATAAATCTTAATTTATTAAAAAAAAAACCTCCACTAAAACATGAAAATATGTGAGTGACCATGAAATCAGTAGTAAATGACTTTATAATTGGAGAATAGTGGTTTAACATTACAGGCAGAGGATTCTTCAATATTTAAACCAAGATATGATACAGTTTATTTATCAGGTTCACCTGGAGTATCCATGTTATCATGTCCTTCTGGCCTTCTAACTGGGGAATTCCTTTTAGTTTTTCCAAAAGCATTTGTATATTCTGAGCATTCATGGCTGAACTTCCCAATCCTTTTTTAAAACACAAAAGTTACAAATCATAAATAAAAACCTTTATAATTATAATCTATAGTGTTATGTTATTCACATTGCTAACCAAAGTTCAAAATCACTCCCATTTTTCAATGGGAAAATCTGCAATGACATGAAGTACTCAGTACTTAATTCAACAACTTGAAAAACTTGAATTATTTTAAAACTCTTAATACATTTTCCACTGGGGTTGCTAAATAAAAGCTACCTTTAATGATCTGTCTCCCGCCTTTCCTCCACTTGGCTCACTGTCTAGTAAAAGTAGTTAATGAGAACCAAAGCTCCCAAAAATATGAAAGTGGGGCCTTTTTATATCCATAAACTGAATAGGTTTAGGATGTCTTCAAGGACCTAAAGAATACAGTCTGTAAACAGAATATGAGATGCTTTTCTCCTATTGGTTTCGTAATCAATGTCCCTGGAATGTGCTTTGATGAAACTGTCTTAATGTAATAAATAAATCTAAATACATCTTAGTAAAAATCTAATCTAAACCTATCCTGTTCTGCCAGAAAGAAAACAGTGCAAGACAAACTCACTATCATTCACTTGGACGTCTACAGTCAAAAAAAAGGGGGGGGTTAAGCAGTGAGAAAGATTGTAGTAGGGGATTGAAAATATATTTTTATTGTTGAAAACATCAGTTAAAAACTAAAGATGCTAGGAAAAGTATTAATTTCAGAACTGTCTATACTTTAAGGAGTGGTAGATTAACACTCTGTAAGAGCTAAACTTTCACTTACAAATTCGTAATTAGCTGAAGCTATGCTGAAAATTAATACTAAAACATACTTGAAGCCTTATGGTAAAAGTCAAATGTCACTTCTTCTTCAGGAGCTTTTTGAAGCTGCTGCTTTTCTTCCAGTAAACCCAATGCCAGAATATGAAATGCCTGAAAGGGGAATATGAAAAGATCTATAAAACTGTGCTTCCAGAGGTAAATATATTTTAAATGAAGGTAAAAATAAGCAATCTGATAGGTAAAAAAGGGGCAAAGGTTAAAAACAAGCGGTTCTCAGAAAGAGAAATGATAAATACACATATGAAAAATGTTCAACCTCACTTAAAATTGAAGAAATGTGAACTGAAACAAGACCATCCTGTTTTTCACCTATTACAGTGGCAAAATTTTTAGAGTTCAGTAAAATACAGAGCTGGCTGAGGTGCAGGAAAACAGGCACTTTCCACCACACTGGTTATGTCAAAGTAAACTGGTGTAACATTTTGAAGGCCAATTTGACGATATTTATCAAAAATGTAAAGGTACAGACCTAGTATTAAGAATCAGTATGACAACACACTCAAGTATGCAAAGATATTTGTACAAGGATGTTCATTTCAGTGTTATTACACGGAGACCTAAAAATAACCTAAATGTCTATTAATAGGAGACTGGTTAAGCGAACTATACATATCCACACAATGGAGCAATCATCTATCAAGAATGAAATAGGCCTATATGTGCTAAAATGGAATGATTTCCAGAAGATACACACCTTTAACAGTGCTTATCTCCTAGGTAGGACACTAGGGGGTAGGGAGAGAAATTTTAACCTTTGATTTCAAATATATCTCCATGGCCTGAAATTTTTTACTCATGTATTTACCATTGTTATAACAAAAATTGAGATACACATTACAGTATGACCAGTATTTAGAACCTCCAGACCAATAACAGCCAAGGAAGAAAGAAAATTAATTAAATTAAATTAATTAAATTTTAAATTAAGTTAAATACCGAGTTATAGCTACCAAAGATGACACTACTAAGTAATTTATCTATAACAATATCAAGAAAAAATAGCTGCTTCTACTTAATGAGCTAATTCTCATAAAAACTCTATGAAATAATTATACTTATACCCACTTACCAGTAAAATGGAGAAATTATTCTTTGCTCCTAAATAGGAGTGGGGTAACCCAAGATTCAAGTCTGTCTTCAAATCACTACTTGCTCATAATACAAGTAAAATAAGAAATGTAGAAAATTATAATGCAATAAGGATATACCGATTTATTATTAGCAGGGCAGGCTTTTTATTTTATTTTATTTTTCCAGTATAAATGGTTCTCAAGAGTAAGGATACTAAAAACATGAGAATGTATGACTAAGAAAGTCTATGCCACATCTAACCTATTTTTAATGACCCCCAGGTCTCAGGTGCTCTAGTGTGGTTCTGACTGAAGTTACATAGTTAGACCAAAGATCTTTTCCCTGGCTCCTCACAAACCCTACGATGTAGAGACAGTATTGGAAGTAGAAAAAATATTTCAAGTATACATACCATCTGAAGCATTCCTTCAGTCCACAAGTTAGAATCTGTGTCAATTGCCCGCTCAAATATGATCCTGAGAATGTACATCATGATATCACAATTGAGAAGGTTAACCACTTTGCTGAAAGCAGGGCAGAATTCAGGAGGTGGTGGTGGTGGTAATGCTGTAGTGAGTGGAAGATGGATAGCAGAAGAGACAAGTATATTTTTATTTAGGTTATCCTACATGCTAAATTGCATATGTCAAAATCATATTACACGCAACAACACATGATTTTTGTTACCTTTAGAGCAGTGAACACATCAATGTCAAGGGAAATATAAGTCACTATATTAATCACTCAAAATAGACTCTAATTGCTATAAATTTAAAAATTCTGTCCCGATTGATGTAAGCCATAACTTAATGTGAGGGCAAGAATTAAAGGGTTCTTTACACTTCCATTAGTTGCCCACTCTTAAAAAACAACAAAAACAAAAATGAAAAACACTATACGCTTTGCTGATACAAAAACCACAGAAAATAGTCAAAATGAGTCAATTCAGGGGCACCTGGGTGGGAGGGTTCAGCTGGTTAAGCGTCTGACTCTTGATTTTAGCTCAGGTTATGATCTCAGGGTTGTAAGATCGAGTCGTACATCAGGCTGTGCACTCAGAGCGGGGTCTGCTTGCCTCTCTCCTTCCCCCTCTGCCCCTCCCCCTGCTCACTCTCCCTCAAAATAAAAAAATAAAATCTTAAAAAAATGAGTCAATTCGGAATCTCACTTTTTACCTTCATCTTTGTTTTCTTGTTTTCTCCTTTTTTTCTGCATATGTTCCGCCTTTGTATTAAAAAAGAAAAAAAGAGTAACTTTAAATATACTGCTTGGCAAGCATGAAACAAATGGAATAGTTTGAAGCAGGCAGGAAAGATCCAGGAGCCTACCAAAATACATACTAAGTATGTATTCAAAATGTTACCTTGTGCCAGAAATGAAATGACTGTCCTAGGAAAAGCAACTGCAAACCAGATGAGTAACATCCCTCCTCAAGATTTTACTCCCCATTCTTTCGGTCAACAATACTCATTTAGTGCCTATTATATATTCAGGGCATCGTACTATGGGCTGGAAATTATTCAATCACATTTATAAGGACAAGTCCAGACATCACCCTAAGTGATCAAACTTAACATTACCCTTAATGGGACAAATAGACATTATGTGCCTACTGATGTGATACAATATATTACCTATATAATATTCTTGCCCCAAAAAGTTTAACTTGAATCTAACCATGAGAATATAATCAGGCACATTCAGAATGTAGGATATTCTAAAATATCAGTAGTCCATACTCTACAGAAATGGCAATATTATGAGAGACTAAACAGGCAAAAAGACTACCCTAAATTAAAAGATTACAGAAACATGACACCAAATGAAGTGCAAGATTCTTGACTGAATCCTCCTCCCCATGAGACAGTGATAAAGGATATTTCTGGTAAATCAGAAAAATTTAAATACTGCCTGTACACTAGATAACATTACTGATTCAATTTTAATTTCTTGGGTGAGATAATGGCCCTATTAGTGAGAACCAGTATGAAACTACATAAAAACCAGGAAATTTTCTGTGGAGTTAGAAACCATAAAGCATTTTAGGCTTATTTACTGAAAAGCATATCTTTCCTACCTTGCTATGCTGTGTTTTGGAATAATGATAAAAGTACATATTGAAGTCTTTCAATGATTCATCTTTCAGTTCATAAACTCCATGGCCGGACACACCTGGTTTCCTGAACAGAAAATATAGAGATGAACTGTGGTGTTCTTGTAGTATAAAATACTGAAAATAAGAACCTAAAAATTAATCAAACTGTCAAAATCTAGAAGAAATACAATCATTTATCAATTAGCTTGCTTAAACTGAAATGACTAATTTCATTCCAACAGTAAAACTAAAAACCTATACTGCAAGCTCAAAGTCCTTATAACAGCCAAGTTGTGTTTCATAATTAAGAAATTTAAATAAAGCTGAGGAAACTTATTTTATATTATACAGACCTCATTTGATTGATGCCCTACTTAATTTGCTAAGGCTTTCTAAAACAGTAGTGAGATATCAAATCGGAGATGAAAATACAGTGTTGGGGCACCTGGGTGGCTCAATTAAGCGTCCAACTCTTAATTTCAGCTCAGGTCACTATCTCAGGCTCATGAGATGGAGCCCCTTGCTGGGCTCATGCTCAGCGGGGAGTCTGCTTGAGATTCTCTGCCTCCCTCTGCCCCTCCCCACCTCCACGCATGCTCTCTCTAATAAATAAATAAATCTTAAAAAAAAGAAAAAAGAAAAAAACAGTGTTGAATCCTTCATACAGCACTATAAGGAAAAGCATCAAAGCCAAAAGGAATACTTCATATTTGTTCAGCACACTAAACAGCTTTTAGTTTCTTTTGAATTTTTAAGTGAAAAAGGTTACTGAGTATTATTAAACCATAAAAAAGCTATATCCTATTTTAAAAGTTATTTAAAACCACTAATTTATGACCATAATACTATAGAAAGTAGAAATTCACTACCAGTAGGAATTTTTTGAATTTTAAGAATTAATCCACTTAAAATCTTATTTCCATTTCATGTATCTCAAAGAATCAAAGAATTATAAAATCTCCCATTCAGTATGTTGCCTTTTTGTTTTGTTGATGGTTTCCTTCACTGTGCAAAAGCTTTTTATTTTAATGTAGTCCCAATAGTTTATTTTTGCTTTTGTTTCACTTGTCAGGAGACATTTAGAAAAATGCTGCTACGGCCAATGTCAGAGAAATTACTGCCTGTGTTCTCTTCTAGGATTTTTATGGCTTTAGGTCTCACATTAAGTTTTTAATCCATGCTGGGTTTATTTTTGTGTATGGTGTTAATAGGTGGTCCAGTTTCATTCTTTTACATGGAGTTGTCCAATTTTTTTTCCTGGTGCCATTTATGAGGAGACTGTGTTTTCCCCATTGCATATTCTTGCCTTCTTCACCATAGCTTAATTAACCATATAATTATGGGTTTACTTCTGGGCTCTCTTTTCTATTCCACTGATCTATGTGCCTGTTTTTGTGCCAGTAGCATACCGGTTTTTATTATTATTATTAGTTTAATTCCAGTATAGTTAACAGTGTTATATTAGTTTCAGGTATAAAATATAGTGATTCAACAATTCCATACAACACCTAGTGCTCATCACAAGTGCACTCCTTCATCTCCCCATCATCTATTTCACCCATCCCCCCACCAATCTCCCCTCTGGCAACCACGAGTTTGTTCTCTATTTTCAAGAATCTGTTTCTTGGTTTCTCTCTCTTTTTTCCCCTTTGTTCATTTGTTTTGTTTCTTAAATTCCACATATGAGTGAGATCATATGGTATCTGTCTTTCTCTGATTGACTTATTTTGCTTAGCATTATACTCTCCAGCTCCAGCTATGTTGCTGCAAACGGCATGATTTCATTCTTTTTTATGGCTGAATAATGTTTCATTGTATAATATATACCACCTCTTCTTTGTCCATCTATCGATGGACACTTGGGCTGCTTCCATAATTTGGCTATTGTAAATAATGCTGCAATAAACAAAGGGGTGCATGTGTTCCTTTGAATTAGTGTTTCTCTACTTTTTGGGTAAATACCCAGTAATGCGATTACTGGATCGTAGGGTAGTTCTACTTTTAACTTCTTGAGGAACCTCCAAACTGTTCTCCAGAGTGGCTGCACCAGATTGCATTCCCACCCCACAGTATGACAAGGTTCCTTTTTCTCCACATCCTCACTAACACTTGCTGTTTCTTGTATTTTTTATTTTAACCAATCTGACCATACAATTTTGATTACTATAGCTCTGTAGTATGTCTTGAAATCTGGAATTGTAACACCTCCAGCTTTGTTCTTCTTTCTTAAGATTTCTTTGGCTATCTGGGTTTTTGTGGTTTCATACAAATGTTAGTATTATTTGTTCTAGTTTTGTGAAAAATGCTGTTGGTATTTTGATAGGGATTGCACTGAATCTACAGATTACTTTGAATAATTTGCACATTTTAATAATATTAATTCTTCCAATCCATGAGCATGGAATATCTTTCCATTTGTTTGTTCATCTTCTATTTCTTTTATCAATCAAAAACTTAACTATCAATAGCCTACTACTGACCAGGAACCTTACTAATAACCTAAACAGTTGATTAATAAATGTATTTTGTATGTTAAATGTACTATACACCATATTCGTACAATAAAGCTGGAGGAAAGAAAATGTTATTAAGAAAATCATAAGGAAGAGAAAATACCCTCCAGTACTGTACTGTAAAAACTCGATGTATAAGTGGACCCATGCTATTCAAACCCGTGTTGAAGGGTCAACTGTACTTACTATCTATGTCATTTAATATCATAAATGAGTATTTCTCATACACCTGTTAAAGATACTCATTTCTTCAACAAACACATACTAAGTGCTTATTGTGTGCCTCTCACTTTCACTCTTTCTAATCGGTACTCCATTCTTATTCTTGGGAGCTCAGGCAAGGACTTCAGAGCTTCTACAAAGTATCCAAAGTACAAGAGCAAAGACTGGTCTATCTCTCAGAATAAGCATAAATATTAAGTACTTACTTAAATGTGGCCACTTTGTTAATGACATTCTCTAAGCCAGTTTCATTATTTTCCTGTTGAAACAATATTTTTGTCATTTTACCTTCATGTTACGACTTTTCCTTCTCTTACTGTGAACTGAAATACATTTCAACAGCATTCTTGAAGTACTTTGTAAGCAATAAAAAAAACAACTTCCAATATAAAAAAATTAGGTCTGAAACCAGTTAGCTTTGTTTTGAGGAATCAATTTCTAAACAGAAATAAAATCTATAAATAAACTACTTATGGAAGAAATTTTATCTAAGTTTGCCCTCATATATGTATACATATAGATACACACACACAAACACACACATACCTGCCCAACAGTTCAAAGAAAAAGAGCTTTCCTTTATGTAATATGTTCATCATCCACATCATTTAAGCACATATCCATGCTGTACCAACACCTAAAACTAAGGTTATAAAATAAATGGGATCTACAGCAAAACACATGTAGATGCCCAAATGTATTCTGGCTTCTGCATTATAATAATTTTCTGACTGGCTGGAACTTTTCCTTAATCAAGAAATACTATTTTTTTATGTAATCACTTCAAATCAGGATAAGAACATAGTCAAGATACTAAAGCAAGCTCACAGATTCCTATAGTTTTGCAAAAATTATGATATTTAACCTCCTTTAAAAATAATGCACTTGGGGTAAGCAATGAAGTTAGGATATGCCCTAAAGATTTCTTTTGCAAAGTACGGTATATGTATCACTAGTGGTATGTGAAATTATTTTAGGTTGCACACAGTTACATATTTTAAAAATCTTGAATAGTTACTCACTTATTTTAATATGAATTAGGAAAAAAAAATCCAGAATCTAAACCTACTATTTCACTGATAGTACTGCCTAGAAAGATGCTAAGAAAAAATATAAGTTAGGGGCGCCTGGGTAGCTCAATCAGTTGAGCATCTGACTCTTGATTTCAGCTCAGGTCATGATCTCATAGGTCATGAGATTGGGCCCCACATTGGGCTCTGCACTCAGTGGGGAGTCTGCTTGAGGATTCTCTCCATCTGCCCCTCCCCCCACTCTTGTGCTCATGGCTTTCTCTCAAATAAATAAATCTTTAAAAAAGTAAGTTAAATCTTGGGGCATCTGGGTGGCTCAGTCATTAGGTGTCTGCCTTTGGCTCAGGTCATGATCCCAGGGTCCTGGGATCGAGCCCCATGTCAGGTTCCCTGCTCTGTGGGAAGCCTGCTTTTCCCTCTCCCACTCCCCCTGCTTGTGTTCCCTCTCTCGCTGTGTCTCTCTCTGTCAAATAAATAAATAAATGGTAGATAGATATGCAGAAATTATGAAGGTGTTATGCCAAATGGTTAGCTTGAGAATCAGTTAACAATGAAACTGGAAAAAGATACAAATATTTTTTGGGAAAAATGACCAATAGTCCAAGCTTATCTCTATTCTACTTCTCTAGAACACCTTGATAGTAGATAAGTCTAATTCTCTTTTAAAAATCATTGTTCTAATTCATAATTAACTCTCAGGAGAAAAAATATGAGACTCATAATCTTTAGGACTATTACTTCGATAATCAGTATATACAAACACGTAAGTATCACCTGAGGTGGCCCTGAGACAGCACCCTGCAGGCCTCAGTTAGAGGCAGCAGAGATACTAACGCAGGCTCACTCTGGGATACAGGGGAAGACATCAAGCCTAGAGTAGATTACCCAGTGGTCTAGAATGCTTCTATCTAACCTTTCTTCCTTCCTTCACCTGAAATCAGCCTCTCCTGGCAGTCTCATGGCTCCCCCAGCTTTTCCAAACTCCCTCACCATTTTCTCTCATAGGCATCATTCCTCATAAATTCTTGTATGTTTTGGCTTGACATCTGCTTCTTGGAAGATCCAGACTAACACACTACCCAAATAGTATTTCAGGGAGCTCCCTTTTTCTCTGGAGAAATTTTATTTTAAGGTAAACAAAAAGTCAGGGAATTTCTTGTTCTAAGATGTTTTCCAAATAGCTATAGTGTTTCTTAAATGTTTCCTAATGCCCCGCAGTCCAGAATTAAAGTTTATATCTGGAAAATTTGCCAAATAGATTTTCCTCAAACTTCAAAGTAGTTTCCAATTAACAAAAAAGAAAAAAAAATCCCATCTTAAGGTGAATGGAGTAAAAAACCTTATTGGACTTACATTCTCAGGTAAATTTTTGGCAATGGCACTATGTGGCATGGGTTCAATACAAAGCAAGTGAATAATTTCTCTCATTGTGACCTCTTCTTTGGTCACATTTCCCACTCCAGGTACATAACGCTCTCCTAATACAAACAATGAAAAGAAACAGTAAAACAATTATTTTCTATTCAAATCTCTTCTACCAGGAACACTTATTACACAGAACAATGCAGTAACTCCATGAGAAAGGGACCAAATTATTTGCACATGTTCAAAAATATGAATAAAATTATGTAAAAGCCAGAGGAAGAAAAATGAAGAGATCTAAAAACACAGGCTTTCTTGTAATTTATACACACACAAACACAGAGGTACACATACACATTAGAAACAAGGCCCCTCAATTAAATTAGCATGTGCTTCTAAATCAGAAAACAAAGCACATGGCATTGAAAAAGCAGTGGCCATTGTTGAACGATAGCTTTTCTTTCAAGATCTTCCTCAATTTTGTCCCTACTTGTTATTTTAAGAAAGAACAAAGTGAAACTCAAAAACAAAATACTTAAAATAATATGTATCAGGAATGACTGGTGTTGCTAAAATGCCCACATGATCACATTTCCATTTTTCATCTCAATAAACTGCCAAATGGAGAGAGAAAATACAGTTAACTATGGGAACTTCATTGGTGTCATATCATCTAATTCTAATTGCCTTAAGAAGGCCTACGATAACTGGCCTTATGTCACCACTGATTTTCAATACTACAGCATGTATAAAAAGTCCTATGATATTTATAACAAGGTTATTTTAAAGATAGGAAACTTTTGCCTAAGAGATTTGATAAATTCTACACATTAGCCAAAGAATGACTTTTTGTGAAGTGAATTCATTTCAAACAGATCATTCCTCTTAACATTTGTAAAGCACTTTGTAACTTTCAATTTTCTTTCACCTAAAACAATATTCCCTAGAAGTTCAGTGCTAGAAGGAACTTTAGAGATCATACAGATTAGCTTCTAGTTTTACAAGTCAGGAATCTGAGACCCAAAGAATATAGATGGCATGCTCTTGATAGTTAATATATTATAAATAATGGAAGTATAATAATATAATGTATAACAATACAATATGTAATTACTATAGAATATTATATAATTACATATATATTACTTACACATATATATTAATGATATATATTAAATGTTGACTCCTGAAAGTAATGAACTTATTATACTCAAGAATATAGCAAGTATTTTTTTTTTTTTAAGATTTTATTTATTTATTTGACAGAGACAGAGACAGCGAGAGCAGGAACACAAGCAGCGGGAGTAGGAGAGGGAGAAGCAGGCTTCCCCCCGAGGAGGGAGCCCGATGTGGGACTCGATCCCAGGACCCTGGGATCATGACCTGAGCTGAAGGCAGACGCTTAACGACTGAGCCACTCAGGTGCCCGAATATAGCAAGTATTAACCAAGAATCAAATCACATAGGAGGAAAAACCCAATAAATCTGGATAAACACAATAACAGAAAAATAACAGTAGCAATAATAAAACAGTAAAAATATAAAATAGCAAAAATTTAATACAGTACTAGAAATTCTGCATATAGTATTCCAAGAACAAACATTAAAATTCCCCTCAAGTTTTTGTAATTTAATAAAGTATAGCATTAATTTAAAAATCTTTTACACATGTATATCTCATTTAGCAATTAAGGTTTATCATACTTCCTGCTGAGACAAGCAGCCAGTCAGTAACTAATTCTTTCACAACAAGTAAAATGAACCCATGTTTTCAGATTTAACTAATGGCTAGAATCCTCACTAGGAACTACTAATATAAAGCCATGTCTGCTGCAGTAAAGTAAGAAACAACAGCCAGAATGAGAAGTTAAGAACTTTTACTTAGCTGATAAAATCAATAAAGACTATAAAATGAACATAAAAAATAAAAGTATGGCCAGTATTGCACAAAGTAATTTAATAGAATGACACGATGAAAATATATTTTAGACCTGAAATTTCATATATAAATAAGATTTTCAGCAGTCAACGTACAGATATTTTTCATTTACATTTCTAAGTAGGATAATTGTATTCCAGACCTCTACAAACGAGACCAAACAATTATAAATCAGGTACTGAAAAATAAAGATATAATAGAGCTGTGCTTTTTTAAAAGCTGGGTTTCTAAACATAGCAATCATATTAGTCACATTAATATTCTATGCTATGTTTGGGAAGAGAGTAAAATGATAAATTACAGTTTTTATTAATGTTCTCTCTAAAAAGAACTCATATCCTATTTCAAACATGTTTTAGTCTTACCTACAATATAGATGAGGACTTGAAGCATTTCTTCTATTAATGTATTATATTGTTTAATCAAATCCTATTAAATCAAAAAAGAATAAATTAGTTACATATGAACCAAAAGCTTTCATAAAACATACATTTCTGGATCAGGCTCATGGCCCATGCAGTCCAGTATTTTCCTCCAGACTAGAGCAGATTTACTCAATAGAAATATTATTGTTTTCACTATCATTACCATAGAGCCTTAAGTCAACAAACTAATTCTAATGACTTCCTTCTTATCTGGGTTGGTGGGACACTGGCTTCAAATAATAGATACCAGCTACGGTGACAGGAGCTGTCCTTAACACATCTCTTATTTAAGCAACGTAGCAAATCAGATACTCATTTTTACATTGAGTATAAAACATGACTAAAAATTAGCTTTGTATTTTATATTCTATTCTTTGGTTCTTTGCAACTAACTTCTAATGTGAAAGCATAAAATAAATTTGTAAATTCAAAGTAGGTAAGGACTAATTTATAAGTTCATATCAAATTTTAAAGCAATGAAGGATGATGAAACTGTATAGGACAACAAATAATAAATTGTGAAAAATGCAACAATACAATAAATGAAGAATATCCTTACTAAATAAGGAATTCTGACAAAAAGAGAAAAAGGATGAAGGACTAGAAAGATAATTTATTATCAGAAAGGGGGATACTACTGCATCAACAAAGATTAAAAATACCAGTGCCATACTGGTACATCTGGTAAAAATACCAGATGTACAAACTGCTAAAGAGTGTAAATCTGAGTAACTTTTAAGAGTCTTAAGAAAAAAAAAAAAGAGTCTTAAGAAAGAGCACATTGTTTTCTTCAGCAAATCCATTCTTAAAAATTTATCTTAACAAAATAATTAGGCAAGTGTTTAAACTGAAGTGCAGAGATGTTTCTGAGACCAAAAAAACTAGAAAACCGCTTCAGCAATAGGGGACTAAGGTATAATGCAATCATACAGTGCAATAATATATAGCCATTAAAAATTATGACATAAAAAATGATGTGGTTATGTATTTAATGACAAGAAAAAATATAGCAAATATCTCATTAAGAAGAGAAAGCAAATTACAAAAAAGCACATACAAAATGATCCAATTTTTGGTGTAAAAACAAGACACCAAAACTTAAAAAGTGATCATTTCTAAATTCAGCAAAGTCACAGGATGTAAAATCAATGGCAGAAATCTGTTGCATTTCCACACACCAATAATGAAGCAGCAGAAAAAGAAATCAAGGAATCGATCCCATCTGCAACTGCATCACAAACAAGAAGATACCTAGGAATAAATCTAACTATAGAAGTAAAAGATGTGTACTCCAAAAACTATAGAATATTTATGAAAGAAACTGAAGAGGCATAAAGAAATGGAAGAGCATTCCATGCTTATGGATTAGAAGAACAAACACTGTTAAAATGTCTATACTACCCAAAGCAATCTACACATTTAACGCAACACCTATCGAATACCACAGCATTTTTCACAGAGCTAGAACAAACAATCCTAAAATCTGTATGGAACTACAGAAGACCCTGAAGAGCCAAAGCAATTCTAAAAAGGAAAAACAGAACTGGAGGGGCGCCTGAGTGGCTCAGTTGTTAAGCGTCTGCCTTCGGCTCAGGTCATGATCTCAGGGTCCTGGGATCAAGGCCCACATCGGGCTCCCTGCTCAGCGGGAAGCCTGCTTCTCCCTCTCACACTCCCCTTGCTTGTTTTCCCTCTCTTGCTGTCCCTCTCTCTGTCAAGTAAATAAATAAATAAATAAAATCTTTAAAAAAGAAAAGAAAAGAAAAGAAAAACAAAACTGGAGGCATCACGATTCCGGATTGCAAGCTATATTACAAACCTGTAGTCATCAAGACAGTATGGTACTGGCACAAAAACAGACACATAGATCAGTGGAACAGAATAGAGAACCCAGAAATGGACCCTCAACTCTACGGTCAACTAATCTTCAACAGAGAATATCCAATAGAAAAAAGTCCCTTCAACAAATAGTGTTAGGGCAACTGGACAGCATCATGCTGAAGAATGAAACTGGATCACTTTCGTACATCATACACAAAAATAAATTCAAAATGGATGAAAGACCTTAATATGAGACAGGAAATCATCAAAATCCTAGAGGGGAACACAGGCAGAAATCTCTTTGACCTCGGCCATAGTGACCAAAGGCAAGGGAAACAAAAGCAAAAATGAATGACTGGGACTTCATCAAGGTAAAAAGCTTCTGCACAGCGAAAGAAACAATCAACAAAACTAAAAGGCAGCTTTCGGAATGGGATATTTGCAAATGACATATCTGATAAAGGGTTAGTATCCAAAATCTATAAAGAACTTAATATCGACACCCAAAAAACAAATCATCCAGTTAAGAAATGGACAGAAGACATGAATAGACACTTTTCCAAGAAGACAACCAGATGGCTAACAGATACATGAAAAGATGCTCAACATCACTCATCATCAGGGAAATACAAATCAAAACCATGATGAGATACCACCTCACACCTGTCAGAAACGCAAAAATTAACAACACAAGAAACAACGGGTGTTGGCAAGGATGTGGAGAAAGGGGAATCCTCTTGCACTGTTGGTGCAGCCACTCTGGAGAACAGTCTGGTGGGTACAGCCACTCTGGAGAACAGTCTGGTGGTTCCTCAAAAAGTTAAAAATAGAAATACCCTATGATCCAGCAATTGCACTAACCCAAAGGATACAAAAATACAGATTTGAAGGGGTATATGCACGCCGATGTTTATAGCAGCATTATCAACAATAGCCAAACTGTGGAGAGAGCCCAAATGTCCATCGACAGATGAATGGATAAAGAAGATGTGGTATATATATATATACAATGGGATATTATTTAGTCATCAAAAAGAATGAAATCTTGCCATTTGCAACAATGTGGATGGAGCTAAAGTGTATTACGCTAAGAGAAATAAGTCAGTCAGAGAAAAACAAACACCGTGTGATCTCACTCACACGTGGAATTTAAGAAAGAAAACAGATGAGCATATGGGAAGGGGGAAAAGAAAAGGAGAGAGGGAAACAAGCCATAAGTGACTTTTTTTTTAAGATTTT
This sequence comes from Mirounga angustirostris, assembly GCF_029215605.1. Lineage (NCBI taxonomy): Eukaryota > Metazoa > Chordata > Mammalia > Carnivora > Phocidae > Mirounga > Mirounga angustirostris. The sequence goes on along the minus strand of NW_026991717.1, from coordinate 60,528,441 downwards.
ATTTATTTGACAGAGAGAGCAGGAGAAAGCACAAGCAGGGGGAGCGGTAGGCAGAAGGAGAGGGAGAAGCAGGCTCCCCTGCTGAGTAGGGAGTCCAATGCAGGGCTTGATCCCAGGGCCCTGGGATCATGACCTGAGCCAAAGGCCGATGCTTAACCAACTGAGCCACCCAGGCACCCCGCCATAATTGACTCTTAATGCCAGAGAACAAATGAAGGGTTGATGGAGGGAGGTGGGTGGGGGATGCGCTAGATGGGTGATGGGTATTAAAGAGGGCACTTGTGATGAGCACTGGGTGTTGTATATAAGTGATGAATCAGTGAATTCTACTGCAGAACCATTATTGCACTATATGTTAACTAACAACATTAAAAAAAAAAGTGATCATTTCTAGGAGGCAGACTGTTTCATGTGATTTTTCTTATTATTAATCTATATATTCTAAATTTTTATAAAGAGTATATGTGTACATATGTAGATATATATACATGTTGTATGTATATGTGTGATTTTTGGAAATATACCTAAAGATAAAAAATCCTAAATATGATTAAAATTGTTAACAAAAATATTTCCTTTGGAATTAATTCACATGTCTGTTTCTGTTGCTTACCTGGTCTTTTGTGGATATAGTCTTATTAAAAGCATCAGCAAGTTCATACCTCTGAAGTACCAGTAACAAGAACTTATTGGGATCCATTAAAGATGCACCAATCTGTGAAAGAAATGCAGCATCACAGTTCTACATGTATTAAATGAAGAAACATTTGTCTCTAGTAGGACTGTCAGAAATAGCATAAAGTCTGCAGAAGATAATGTAGTAGTCCCTTCCGTTTTTATGATGTCATATTCCTAGTTTTAACAATGAGAAAATTTTAAATAAAGTTAAAAATAATTATAGTATCTTTTCTCATTACAAGGGATCTAAGAAGGAAAGTTAAGACATAAATATCCAAAGTAATTTCAATAGGTACCTGAAGCATAATGATATCTTTATCATACATTTCTTCTCTGCACTTAACATCTTGGTAATAAAATACCTATAAAATAAAAGGTAGAATAGAAGCTACAAGAATTATTTTATTTTAAACAGAATTCTCAACAAAAACTATTTCTAAAACTTTCTCAAAACTAAAAAATTCCAAGAACTCCTTAGTGGGAAAAAAATTGTAAATCTATGAATTATTTTAAGGGATGAGATTTTGAAGGAAATATGCATGAAAATACTTGAGTTTAAAATGCTCTATATTATTACTCAACAATGAAATAATTTATTTCCTCTAAGTTAAAAATGCCCACTTCAGAGTCGGTCTGGGATTGGAACCTGCTGGGGGCTGAAGGACTCGGTGGGCACCCACTTCAAGGACCCCTCCCTCTGCAGATGCTCCGCGCAGTTCGTGTTCGAGAGTGAACTACACTCGCTGCTACAACTGGACGCACCTATCCCCAATGCACCCCCCCACCCCCCGCGCGCTGGCAGCGCAAAGCTAAGGAAGCCGCGGGGCCGGCTCCCTCACCCATGCGGGCAGCGCTGGCAGGACCCCAGGCCAAACTCCTGGCAAATCCAGCTCCAAGGCTCAGACCAGTCCCAGCAAACCTGGCAGTGACTGCTATATCCCCCATTGCATTTCTTCCCAGATGGAGGTGGCCAGTTTCCTCCTGAGCAAGGAAAACCAGCCTAAAGATAGCCAGATGCCCACCAAGAAGGAACATCAGAAAGCCTGGGCTTTGAACCTGAATGGTTTTGATGTGGAGGAAGCCAAGATCCTTCGGCTCAGTGGAAAACCACAAAATGCCCCAGAGGGTTACCAGAACAGACTGAAAGTGCTTTACAGCCAGAAGGCCATGCCTGGCTCCAGCCGGAAGACCTGCGGTTACATTCCTTCCCTGGCCAGACCGAATCGTGGACGCCCCTGAAATCCAGAATGACTGAACCTTGTGGACTGGAGCTCTGGGAATGTACTGGCTATGGCGTTGGACAACAGTGTGTACTTGTGGAGTGCTAGCTCTGGTGACATCTTGCAGCTGCTGCAAATGGAGCAGGCTGGGGACTATATATCCTCTGTGGCCTGGATGAAAGAGGGCAACTACGTGGCAGTGCGGAGGTGCAGCTGTGGGATGTGCAGCAGCAGAAGTGGCTTCGAAACATGAACCAGTCATTCTGCCTGTGTGGGCTCCCTGTGTTGGAATAGCTATATCGTGTCCAGTGGCTCACGTTCTGGCCACATCCACCACCATGATGTTTGGGTGGCAGAACACCACGTGGCCACACTGAGTGGCCACAGCCAGGAGGTGTGTGGGCTGCGCTGGGCCCCAGATGGCCAACATTTGGCCAGTGGTGGCAACGATAACTTGGTCAATGTGTGGCCTAGTGCTCCTAGAGAGGGTGGCTAGGTTCTCCTGCAGACATTCACCCAGCATCAAGGGGCTGTCAAGGCTGTAGCTCGGTGTCCCTGGCAGTCCATTGTCCTGGCAACTGGAGGGGGCACCAGCGACCGACATATTCGAATCTGGAATGTCTGCTCTGGGGCCTGTCCGAGTGCTGTGGATGCTCAATCCCAGGTGTGCTCCATCCTCTGGTCTCCCCACTACAAGGAGCTCATCTCAGGCCATGGCTTTGCCCAGAACCAGTTGGTTATTTGGAAGTACCCAACCATGGCCAATGTGGCTGAGCTTAAAGGTCACACTGCCCGGGTCCTAAGTCTGACCATGAGCCCAGATGGGGCCACCATGGACTCAGCAGCAGCAGATGAGACCCTGCAGCTATGGCACTGCTTTGAGTTGGACCCTGCACGGTGGCGGGAGCAGGAGAAGGCCAGTGCAGGCAAGAGCAGCCTCACCCACCAAGGCATCTGTTAAGGACCAACTCATCACCTCAGTTGTTTTGTTTTTTTTTCCTAATAAAGTCATATCTCCCTCTCTTAAAAAAAAAAAAGCCCATTTCAATAAAAGTAAACCAATTTCTACAATCATAAAGCCATTTATCTCCCAAGTTGTAGCTTTACAAGTCCAGTTTCCCACCTTTTAGGAAAAACATTCCTCTTTATTTGCTTTAGAATGGAAGGAAAAATTGTTCAGGTAGCCTTCAATTAAGAATGGTGGGGGGGCGCCTGGGTGGCTCAGCCAATTAAGCATCTGCCTTCACCTCAGGTCATGATCCCAGAGTCCTGGGATCAAGTCCCACATTGGGCTCCCTGCTCAGGGGGGGAGGCTGCCTCTCCCTCTCCCCTGGCTCCTCCTCCCTACTCATGCTTTCTCTCTGTGCCAAATAAATAAATAAAATCTTAAAAAAAAAAAAGACTACAGGTCCCCAAGTAAGGAAATCTTCAGAAAAGACCTATATTAATGGACAGGTTTCTACTGGCTTTCACTTAATCTATCCACTCAATAGGATAAAACAACAAATGTCTAATGGTTACTAGAACTTTCATTTCTGAGTTTACATAAGAGAACAGAAAGTAAATAGTCAGCAAAATCCAGGGACACAAGGTAAAATTAAAGAAAAAATGATCAGAAATAGAACACACTCATAAATGTGAACAGGCCTTGCCATACCTGGCTAATGAGAGAGAGCCCATTTCTTCGCCACATCTCAGCAACAACCTGGGCAACCAATACCAGACAACGCAAAGGATATTCCACTAGTACCTCTACTTGAAAGTCCTCCTGAAACAAATGAGCAATTTTGTTATTTTTCAGAGGGCTTGGATGTGTCTCAAAGTTATGGCACTAAACAGTCCTCAGTTTTCTCATCTGTAAAATGGATGGACCTGAATGAGATAATTCCAAGTTCTTGTGATTCAGATTTCAATGTTCTTACATATAGACATAAAAGTACTGAATGGAAATTATTCAGGTGGGTTTCAAAATTTTTCTTCCCTCTCATCAACCAAGAAGTATTTAGAAATAGGATATAAGTAAATCAACACTTAATAGAGTCACTTACAAAAGGCACAAATTCATGCAGTCTTGAAACAGCTCCCAGCCTGCTTAAACGCACATGAAGACCTAACAGTTATAAAAAAGAGAGAGAAAAATGAAAAAGGAATAAACCCAGTTAATCTGTCTCATTAATTCCTCAAGTTTAGGAACTTGTGAGATGTTAATATACATTTATTGAGATTAGAAATGCAAACTTTTGATTTCTAATTTTGAAACACAGTAGTATTAATACATTTAAGATCCCACATTGTGCAAGTTGTGTTTATACATTATGTAAAAATAATATGTTGCCTCTCAAGATATCCTTATCCTGCTCTTAAATAAGCATCAAAAGAATTGAAAACTAATTTAAGTATTTCTTCTTATAAAAAGAGAAGTGACATACAAATCACATCAATTACACCATGTGCAAAAATTAAATTAATCAGGGCGCCTGGGTGGCTTAGATGGTTAAGCGTCTGCCTTCGGCTCAGGTCATGATCCCAGGGTCCTGGGATCGAGTCCCGCATCGGGCTCCCTGCTCCTTGGGAGCCTGTTTCTCCCTCTGCTTCTCTCTCTCTCTCTCTCTGTCTCTCGTGAATAAATAAAATCTTTAAAAAAAAAATTAAATTAATCAAAAAGCTAATCATAGGAGCTAAAACTATAAAACTCTTAGAAGAAAACATAAGGAAAAGGCTTCAAGACATTAGATTTAGCAATAATTTCAAAGGCACTATCAAAAGAGTAGAAAGGCAACCCACAGAATGGGAGAAAATATTTGCACATCATATATCTGATATCCAGTTAATATTGAGAATATACAGAAAACTGCAACAACAAAAAAATCTGATTAAAAAAACATACAAAGGACTTGAATAAACATTTCTCCAAAGAAGATATAAACACAGCCAACAAGCACAGGAAAAGATGCTCAATAATCACTAATCATTGGGGAAATGCACATCAAAACCACAATGGGCTACCACTTCACTCATTAGGATGGCTATTAAAAAAACAGAAAATAAGAAGTGTTGGTGAGGATGTGGAGAAAATGGAATCCTTGTGCACTGCTAGTGGGAATGTAAAATGGTGCAGTTGCTATGAGAAAGAGTATGGAGTTTCCTCAAAAAATTAAAAAGTAGAATTACCTTATGGGCCAGTAATTCCACTTAGGATACATACCCCAAAGAATTGAAAACAAGGGCTCAAAGAGATACTTGTACACTCATATTCACAGCAACATTATTCACAACAGCCAAAAGGTGGAAGCAACCCAAGCATCCATTTGTGGATGAATGCATATGCAAAAGGTGATATATACATACTATGGAATATTATTCAGCCTCAAAAAAGAAGGAAATTCTGATACATGCTATAACATGGATAAACTAAGGACACTGTAGTAAGTGAAATAAGCCAGTTATAAAGGATACGTGTATGATTTCAATTACGTGAGGTACCTAGAGTAGTCAAGTCATAGAAATGGAAAGTAGAATGGTGACTGCCAGCTACTGCAGGGAGTGGGGATTGAGGTGTTATGTTGAGTAAGTACAGAATTTCAGTAGGGGAAGATGAAAAATTCTGAAGATGGATGGTAGTGACGACTGCACAACAATGTGAATATACTTAATGCCATTGAACTATACATTTAAAAATGGTAAAATTATAAATTTTGTGTTATATGCATATTTTACCACAATTAAAAATATAAATGTAGGGCATCTGGCTGGCTCAGTCAGTACAGCATGCGACTCTTTTTTTTTTTTTAAGATTTTATTTATTTTAGAGAGAGAGAGAGAGCAAGTGTGTGAGACCAGGGGGCGGGGGAGGGAGAGGCAGACAGGGAGGGAGATAGAGGGGCAGAGAATGTCAAGCAGACTCCCTGCTGAGACCGGAGCCCTGCTTGATCCCATGATCCTGAGATTATGACCTGAGCTGAAATCAAGAGTCAGACACTTAACTGACTGAACCACACAGGCTCCCTGAGTATGCAACTCTTGATCTCAGGATAGTGAGCCTCAAGCCCCATGTTGGGAGTAGAGCCTCCTTACTTCCCAACTAACTAAATTAGAAAGCTGCTATCAATATTGTTTAAAAATAAATAAATAAATAAATGCACTTATATAAAGTTGCTTTAAAAAAACCTGACAGGGCCAATTTACACGGAAATGCAAATCAAAGAACGATTAAAGAAAATCTATGATTTCTTTCTTTTAGTGGTGAAAGGAACAAGGACACACACAACACACTGGCGTAATCAGGCAGAGAAGAATGTTAAAAACCAGTAACAATGTATGTTAACTATACTGCAATTAAAAAAAAGCAAAAAAACCCAAATGAGAATTTAAATAAAAATTTGAAACAGGGCGCCTAGGTGGCTCAGTTGGTTAAGCAACTGCCTTCGGCTCAGGTCGTGATCCCGGGGTCCTGGGATAGAGTCCCACATCAGGCTCTCCCTGCTCTGCGGGGAGCCTGCCTCTCCCTCTGCCTCTGCCTGCCACTCCCCCTGCTTGTGCTCTCTCTCTCTGTCAAATAAATAAATAAAATCTTTAAAAAAAAAAAAATTTGAAACAGAAACAAACCAGCAACAAGATTTTGCTATATTTAAGTCTGAGTGGGAGATGAGTTACCAAGTTAGTCCTTAAGTGTGTATTATAAGGATCCATTAGTTGATCCCGATTAAAAAAAGGCCCAGATACACAAGCATTCTTAATTAGATATTCTTTGAAGGACAGTGATAGCTCTTAACTGCAGTATCTGATCTGAGTATGTCTGTACATACTGAGCACAGAACAAAAATAGAAATAATTCCACTACCCTGAATATCTAAAAAACAAAGCTAATAGAAACATGCAAAAAACCACTCACCAGCAAGAGTCCTAGAGAGTGGCAGATGTATGCTTACAAGATCTTCAGATACTCTGTAGGACTTAGTTTCCAGAGTATGACCACACAATTGTACTACTGTCTTGCTACTAGATATAAAACTTGTACTGCACCTCATCACAGCTTTGTGACATTCCTTATAAGCCACGAGTAAGAGCTCTTCCTAAAAGAAAAAGAAAAATGCAAATACATTAAGTTATCTACTTTACCACACCATTCAATAAATATTTAGTCAATATAAGCACAAAATTATTTTATGTATAGCAGGGATACCTGCAGAGGATCTGCAAACTAGGTGGAAATATCAGACAGACAAACACACATGCACTATCAAAGTAACACATTTTAAGTACCATGTAAATGGTATAGCAACTAGCCATATCACATATTTTTTGGCAACCCTCATCTTATGGAAGGCATGCATAATTATTCAAGATGAGGTCAAAGTATGCGTTGCTCATCTGGACATTTACCAAACTTTCTGAAGTCATCTACATTTGCTGTTGTCACTCTAGCTTCTGAAACTTCTTTAGGGTCTGCTTTCTGCCCTTACCAATTGATCGGAACTGCTTTTTGAAAAAAAATTCAAAGGATCTATGTAGTAACCAAATTCAGAGGGTCTTTTCCAAGTCCCCATCTTCCTTAAAATGTGTGTGGCATTGTATTCTGTTGAGTACCTTAATCTCTTTTTTTTTTTTTTAAGATTTTATTTACTGGGGCGCCTGGGTGGCTCAGTCGTTAAGCGTCTGCCTTCGGCTCAGGTCGTGGTCCCAAGGGTCCTGGGATCAGGCCCTGCATCGGGCTCCCTGCTCTACGGGAAGCCTCCTTCTCCTTCTCCCACTCTCCCTGCTTGTGTTCCCTCTCTCGCTGTGTCTCTCTCTGTCAAATAAATAAAATCTTAAAAAAAAAAAGATTTTATTTATTAATTTGAGAGAGAGAGCAAGAGCGGGGTAGGGGCACAGGCAGAGGGAGAAGCAGACTCCCTGCCAAGCAGGGAGCCCAACACGGGGCTCAATCCCAGGACCCTGGGATCACGACCTGAGTCGAAGGCAGACACTTAACCGACTAAGCCACCCAGGCACCCCTGATGAGTAAGTACCTTAATCTTTTTGAAACTTTCTTTCCCTCTGGTTTTTACAAACCTACTTATTCTGATACTTCTGTTATTGATTAAAGATTTCAGTCAGTGATTCCTTTTTTTTTCCCCCCAATTCCTTCTGCCTACTAAATGAGACATTCCCAATATTCTCTTCTTACAGGTCTTTAATTTCTACCACCTCAATTAAAACTGCAGAGATGACTCTCCTAAGCTATATCATTTCTGTTTATGTGCTAGACATTCTTGCTTAGGTCTTACACTTATATTTCAAATTCAGAATATATTAAATTGGTTTGTCATCATTTCTGCTTCATTGTGTACTTCCCTTCTCAACTTCCCTTGTTCTGTTAATGACACTATGATTCATACATTCATCCACACAGAAAATCTCAGAGCCACTGCATTCTGTGTGTTAGATGTTAACAGATTTTTCAGGGGAAAAATGTTCTGTGTTCACATAAGACTGAGAAATGCTAGGTTGAACAAGATCAAGTAAGATTTTTTTTAAATGCCACTGAACTTTTCAAACCCTTTAATTAATCACTGTGCTGATTTCTAAATGGAATATTCCCAAAATTTATTTGATCATAGAATTCCTATTTTGGGATAAAAATAGTGTGAGAAAAACTATCTTGAAAAGTCAGTTTTGACTCTTCTCTTCCTGGCATACCACCCCGATTTGAGTTTTCCTTATCCTAAATTTATTTTATAATCCTTACTTCCTCTGGGTTCTTTCTCTTTTTCCCTGACTGCCCCCACCCTAGTTAAGATCCTGTCACCTTAGATTTAGACTTCATGGTAATCTTTCTGTTGGTTCCCTTGTCTCCTAACATTACCCTCTCCAATCTGTCATCTTCAGTGACACCCATTAATTCTTCCTGAAGCAGTGTGTTGACATTGTTACACTTTAGACACAGTGTATTCACATACTGATGCCAAGGCATATTTCCAGCTTAATTGCTCATTAATTTCATCCATAAATCCTTTGATTTATCTAGTTTTTATTCTTCCACACTGCCTGAACAGGAGTTGGACTTCCCCTTATTTCTCTGTTTACTCTGTATCTCTGCTCATGATGCCACTTTCCCCATACTTAAATTCTGCATATTCTTTTACACCCACTCAAAAATGCTTTCACAAATATGTTTTCCCAGTGGTTTGTAATTCTTTTTCCTCCCTCTTAGAGTAATTTGTTTGGACAATATTTCCTGTCCTTATTGTTCTACAAAGCTACAGTGCTAGATTAAATTGTCATGTCTGTATGACGGCTCTGAACCTGTGACCAACTGTTCATGGTGAAGCAGAAGAAAGGAGGAGAAAAGAAAGTTCACAGAAGTAGCAGAGACAATGAAGGGGCTTTTATTCTTATTGATTTTAAGGATAGGGGAGTCCTGTGGGTGTACAGGCAGATGAATGAAAGTCTGGGAAATCGTAGAGGAGACAAATGAGGAAGCCAACTCCAGGAAGAAGTAGCTCAGGACCAAGAGCCTAGGTAGAGACCTTAGTTTTAGAAAGAAAGAGATGAAAAGAAAGGGACCAATTGTGAAGACACAAACTTAATGAATAGACTATGTCATGTGAGAGGTACAGAGAAACTAGAGAAAATGAAAGAATTTGATGCAGATAATGTCAGTTTTCTCAAAACAGAAATAAATGAGGTCACCCTTCCCGAAAGGGAATCTAGGGTAGGACTGTGTGTTTCAAGAGGGTTATGTTCTAAAATTATTGCATAAGGAAATATATTAGTTCTATATTTTGAAATTAATTTTCTTAATGGTTTAACACGCATAACAGAGCTCTTGATTGAATAAATATCCACCCTTCTTTATTATTGAAATACTTTAAAGTCTATGTGATCCTAATTTTCATATTAATATTCATGTCCAAGGAAATAAGTGCTTATGTAAATAGTGTTTTGTTGTATTGTTTAAACCCCACAATTCCCAGAGGTAAATGAAACTACTATGGAGCACATTCTTTTAATTAAGTATAAAAACTGGATTTTCTGGGGCGCTTGGGTGGCTCAGTCGGTTAAGCATCTGACTATTTTTTTTTTAAAGATTTTATTTATTTATTTGACAGAGAGAGACACAGTGAGAGAGGGTACACGAGCAGGGCAAGTGGGAGAGGGAGAAGCAGGCTTCTCGCCGAGCAGGGAGCCCGATGCGGAACTCGATCCCAGGACCCTGGGACCATGACCTGAGTCAAAGGCAGACATTTAACGACTGAGCCACCCAGGCACCCAAGCATCTGACTCTTGATTTCGGCTCAGGTCATGATCTCAGGGTCCTGAGATCCAGCCCTCCGTTGGGCTCCATGCTCAGAGGGAAGTCTGCTTGAGATTCTTTCTCCTTCTCCCTCTGCCCCTCCCCCTGCTCATGCTCTTTCTCCCTCTCTCTAAATAAATAGAATCTTTAAAAACAAAAAAAAACCAACACTGGATTTTCCTTCTAAATTTAATAAGACAAATTCAAATACACAACTACTTAAATAATAAAATTTTACATCAAGCAAGTTGCTACATAAAACTCTACTACTAATAACCATTAGAGCACTTAAAAAGGCACTGATCCTACTAACAAATTTTACTTACGTCACAAGCGCACCACTCTTGGAACATGAGTAAAATATTCTTTAATTGCATCTGTATAGCAATGGCAGCCTCCCAGTCAGGATCCACTTCTATGTGTTGCCCAACCTGTCTTCTGATTTCTTCCATTCCCTATAAGAAAAGAGTGATTACTATATATGTATATAGTAGACCCTCTTTCTTTGTTCCTCTACTGTCAAAATATAAAATTGTTAGGATTCATATTCATATATGCATAGCTTTTTTAACATGGCTATTATACAAGGTCAGAATGCATGGTTCAAATCCCAGCTGTCACTTTCTAGCTGTATGTGACCCTGGTCAAATTATTTCTAGACTTCAATTCCCTTATATGGAAAATGAAAATAATAATAGTAACAGCCTCATAAGATTGCTATGATGCTCAGCAGAGATAATGCATGTAAAGTGGTTACTACCATATCACATAATAAGCATTCAATAAACATTCAAGAGTAATAGCAGCAGTTAACTAAAGTAACAGAATTATACCTATTAAAGATCTATTAAAGCAGGATCAGTGAGGCAGTGTTTAAATTTTATTACTACTTTACTAGATATAGTCTTCCTCAAATAACAAACAGAATTTGCTTAAAACAAAGACTGGGGCTAAATTTTTAAAAATAAATTTATTTTACTGATGTACAGAAGAACTATCATACCTGCATACAGGTAAGAATCTTCAAAAAAGACCGAAAACCTTCAAGGAACTGCATTCTTAATCTTTCTGTCCATGCTGTGGGCTTGCTGATTAGGATATACCTATCATTTCAAAAGACAAAGAAATATTTCACTTTCCCATTCTGAGATAATTTTAAAGTTCTCAAAGCTACAGACAATGTTGATTCATCAACATTATGGATTCTAATTTCTTAAAATAATTAGACGCTCTGGGCAGAGCTAGGATTATACCAGCAAAATGTGAAGGCTCTATGAGAGGCGGCTGTCAAAGTTAAGCCTGACTTCTCTACTCAGAAGTTGTTCTGCTTAATGATCCTTGGAAGCAACCTAGCCTATCACAGATGGACAACCACAGTACAGATTTTCTAGTTGCCCAAAATATGTGAATTTCCCCTTTTCCTTGTCATTAGAGATTTCTCTGTTTAGGTAAGGATGTAGGAGAGAAGTTGTAATAACAACCAAAAGACTGGGAAAACTTTAAAGTTAACATCTAAACCAGCAACCCTAAAATTTTAACATACGGTAAAGTATCTAGGGATGTGCTAACTCCAAATTATTCATTGTAGAGAATAACTATATTCAGAAATACATAAAATAAAATAAAATGTGATAAAACAATGAGGTGATTATGCACCACTTCCCTGGATAAAAAAATAACTCAGCTACAAGAATATTTCACAGGAATGAGGCCCATGGTAAAAAGATTTTTCCTGTACATTAGACCAAGGAATAATAAATACACCGATTTAACTTTGTTAAGTTTAAGTACAGCCATTTGGCATTTTTGTGCATTTTGTGCTTTTTTGTTTTTGCATACATGTAATTTATGCATAATTTGTGAAGCACGCTGGCTAAATAGTGATTCACTACTGAATTCATCTACCATCTCTGTACTGAAATTGTGGTAATGTAATAATTTGCTGAACTTTAGAGAAAGATTTATAATCATATTTAAAAACTGAGAAATTTGAAAAGGTCTGGAAACTTTCTCCTTAGTAATATCAAGGATCCAATGCATAATTTCAGAAATCTGTCAAATGTACTTTTTAAAAAATATTTATTTATTTGAGAGAGAAAGAGAGAGAGGAGGTTGGCATGTGGGGAGGGACAGAGGGAAAGGGAAAGAAGCAGGTTCCCCGCTGAGCCTCCAGTGCAGGGCTCTATCTCACGAACCTAAGATCATGACCTGAGCCAAAATCAACAGCTGGTCACTTAACTAAGCACCCAGGTGCCCCTGTCAAATGTATTTTTAAGCAAACCAAACTATTTCTAGGTTAGTTTGGAAGACTGTTTCCACCTCTCTATGCCCTAACCGGTCACTAAAAGAGGTAGACAAAATTAGAATGATTTTTTCCCCCTGGGGACTAGAAATAATTAATCCTATACACCTTGAAGCTCTTTACTTTAAATGGTAAACTAGGGCGCCTGGGTGGCTCAGTTGGTTAAGCGACTGCCTTCGGCTCAGGTCATGATCCTGGAGTCCCGGGATCGAGTCCCGCATCGGGCTCCCTGCTCGGTGGGGAGCCTGCTTCTGCCTCTGACCCTCCCCCCTCTCATGTGCTCTCTCTCTCTCGTTCTCTCTGTCTCAAATAAATAAATAAAAAATCTTTAAATGGAAACTAAATGAAATGTATTTTGTTTTAATATATTCTTTTTTTTCCCCAAGATTTTAATTATTTATTTTGATAGAGAAAGTGACAGTGAGAGAGGGAACACAAGCAGGGGGAGTGGGAGAGGGAGAAGCAGGCTTCCCGCTGAGCAGGGAGCCCGACTGGGAGCCCAATCCCAGGACCCCGGGATCATGACCTGAGCCGAAGGCAGACGATTAACGACTCAGCCCCCAGGTGCCCATTTAAAAGAATTTTTTGAAGCTTGTGGTTTATTGAATACTTGATATATCACAACCCTTATAATATTCACCAATTCTAAAATAAATGGAAACTTACTTCCTTTTAAGTCCAACAATCCCAAAAGTGATCTATCATGTGATTCCAATTTTAGTTTAAAAGGAAATTCCATCCTCTTCAGCAAAAAAACTTAAGAAACCCCTGATGAGCATTAATAATTTGGTTGTATGTATGAAAAAGGGAGTTAAAAAGAAACTCAGATCAACAAGATTATCTGAAACTATGTACAAATAGACTATGTAAAAGAAACAGAACCAAAGTGCATGAGTGAGAGTGAGTGGAAGGCATGGCAGTTATGATGGAGATTCATTTAGTGACCCCAAGAGACCCAAAGTTTCTGTAACAGGCCCCTCCTCAATACCTTCTTTGTTAGCCTGGCTGTAACCCTCTAAGAAGCCCTCACTTAAAACATTTATTGACATGAGACAGTTAACAGTTCTTTGTACTTGCCATCACTATAAGGAGAATTCTAAATAACCAAAAGGATCGGAAGTTTATTTATAAAATGGAATATATAAGCACACTGTAATTAACAGGTACCCTTACCATTTCACTTGAACAACTTACTTTAAATCACATATTACTGCATATACTCTTCCCAATTTGTCCTGGCTATAACCTTGGAAGTTGAATTTATTGTTCCTGTCCAAGTATTCAGGCAAAACTTCTAGCAGGGTTTCAGTAATGACAGAGATAACATTCTGTTCTTCAATAAGATGTCGAGCCTGCAGAATATTTCAAGAATATTCTTTATTATTAACTCATGATAGTATGGACTTAATTTATTCATTCATTTGTTGGTCAGTGAGTCATTTTAAATAAATGTTTCAAATAAATGCATCAAACACAGTCCTTAGTCTCACAGAACAGTAAATTCAGAGAAGTTATTTTCTAAAAGTAAAAATTCCCTACTCCTCAGTAACACCTGTCTGGACACTCCAAGCCCATCACATAGGTTACCTACATAAATGTTCACCATCGATAATCACACAATGAGCAAAGTAGAACACAGATACACTTCATGACTTCTATCATATTACTATCTATTCTATCATATTACTATCTGTTACTATCTCCCTGTCACTCCTAATCCACTGTCTCTTTTCCATCCTTTTCTCTGGCCTTTGAAATGGGAAAGTAAAAATATTTAACCAAACTATCCAGAAGAAACATGAAAAGTAGCAGTATTAAAAAAAAAAAAGCAGAATTCTCCACTCTCCTCCCAAGCCTATACAGTACCATGTCAGCACCTATTTCATGCAAATGCTTGAGAGTAGTCTCTCCTCCTGCTTTGTTTTATCTTAATCTATACCCCTGCCCCCAAACAATAACTAAAGAATAAAAGAATAGCAAAAAAAGTAGTTTGGGTATTGAACAGACAGGGCTCTCAAGTTAGTCTAGAATCTGAGAAACTAGTTCTGGACTTCACCTTCAGGGATCAGGACTATTGGACAATGGTCATGCCATCACTACCACTCCAAAGCTATCTTGTCCTTGGGTCCCACTAAAGTATACTTCACATGCAGATACCACTGAATTATTATTCAGTTTTCCAAATGAAATTAGCGCAATATAGTACTGACATTGTTTTAATTTGATTCAATAGTAGGCAAAGTTCTTTTTTTTTTTTACTTTTTTTTTATTATGTTATGTTAATCACCATACGTTACATCATTAGTTTTTGATGTAGTGTTCCATGGTTCACTGTTTGTGTATAACACCCAGTGCTCCATGCAGAACATGCCCTCTGTAATACCTATCACCAGGCTAACCCATCCTCCCACCCCCCTCCCTCAACAACTCTCAGTTTGTTTCTCAGAGTCCATAGTCTCTCATGGTTTGTCTCCCCCTCCGATTACGCCCCCTTCATTTTTCCCTTCCTGCTATCTTCTTTTTTTTTTTTTTTAACATATAATGTATTATTTGTTTCAGAGGTACAGGTCTGTGACTCAACAGTCTTACACAATTCACAGCACTCACCATAGCACATACCCTCCCCAATGTCTATCACCCAGCCACCCCCCACCACTCCAGCAACCCTCAGTTTGTTTCCTGAGATTAAGAATTCCTCCTATCAGTGAGTCATATGATACACGTCTTTCTCTGTTTGACTTATTTCGCTCAGCATGATACCCTCCAGTTCCAACCACGTCATTGCAAAAGGCAAGATTTCATTCCTTTTGATGGCTGCACAATATTCCTTTGTGTGTGTGTGTGTGTGTGTGTGTGTGTATACCACATCTTCTTTATCCATTCATCTGTTGATGGACATCTAGGCTCTTTCCATGTTGGCTACTGTGGACATTGCGGCTATAAACATCAGGGTGCATGTACCTCTTTCGGATCCCTACATTTGTATCTTTGGGATAAATACCCAGTAGTGCAATTGCTGGGTCGTATGGTAGCTCTATTTTCAACTTTTTGAGGAACCTTCATACTGTTTTCCAGAGTGGCTGCAAAGTTCTTAAAAAGCAAAACAGGTTTTACTTGCAAAGGTTGCAAAGAAATGATCAATACATACCAGAGTAGGAACAGTAAACATCTGAACTGAGAGTGCAGTTACTGAGATACTTCTGTCATGATCATCACTGATATATTCTTTTTGCAGCTGTTTATAATACTGAAAAATATAGTAAATGGAAAATCAATTATAAATTACTGAAAACTTTTAAAATCCCAATTTTAATAGCTGCTGATTTATTTCTATGCATATGATTAAAAGTATTATAATTCCTATTTCTTAAGATGTATTTTTTAAGTAATCTCTACACCCAACGTGGGGCTTGAACTTACAACCACCCCAAGATCAAGAGTTGCCTGCTCTACTGACTGAGCCAGCCAGGTGCCCCTATAATTCCTATTTCTAAAGGGAAGACGGGGTGCTTGGGTGGCTCGGTTGGGCGGCTGCCTTCAGCTCAGGTCATGACCCCAGGGTTCTGGGATCGAGCCCCACATCAGGCTCCTTGCTCAGCGGGGAGCCTGGTTCTCCCCTGCCTGCCGTTCTCCCTGCTTGTGCTCTCTGTCTGTTTCTGTCTCGTGCTCTCTGTCAAATAAATAAAATCTTAAAAAAAAAAATAAAGGGAAGATAATATAGTGAACAAAAATATATCAGAGAATAACAAACGAAAGACCAAATATGAACTCAGCTACCCAATCTAGCAGAGTTGTAAGTGAAAACTATAAAAAGACAAAAAACAAAACACACACACACACACGTAAGAGTCACAGAGGACTGTGGTGGTTCCGTATATCCTTTCTCTAAACAGAATCTGGGACAATCTTTAGCAGATTCTACTGCAGTGGTATACGGCAGAGGCAATATTCTAAGTATTTAAAAACTGATAGGACCCAGAAAACCAACCAATCAGATTCAAACCAACCTTAAACAGAATGGATGCTGGCTGCAAATAACTTCTTAACTATACTGATGCATACCAGCCAAAAATCAACCCTGATACAGTGGGAAACAAAAATAATAATACATCCACTCATGTACAAGCAGAGTGTTAGATCCTTGACCTACATATTTAATTTTATCCACTAGAATTCCTACAAAGAAGTAACCATGGTATAAAATAATCTCATTTAAGTAGAGAGAACTGCTTTTGTAGAAGGAAAAAAATTCATTTCAGATCACAGATATGGTCCAATATTCTAAGAGTTTTAGAAAAATAGAGTTAATAGCTTGAGTTGTTACCATCTTTCAAGAAACTAAATGTGTTACTTTTAACACTCTACTTGTAAAATCCAGCAAGTGCAGGTATCTTGTCCCACAGTATCATTTGCCTTCAACAGTCATTATTTCATTCTCTTTTTCTAATCCTATCCTGGATCCTACCTCTGACCTGTTCTAATTTTTACAGAACTGCCTACAACTCAAAATTAGAGGAAACAAGTATTTATTGATACCTTTTTCTTTTAATGTTACTTTATTTTTATATATATGTACCATATATACACACACATATATTTATTTATTTATTTATTTATTTTTAAAGTAGGCACCACGCCCAACTTGGGGCTTAAACTCATAACCATAAGATTAAGAGGCACATGCTCTACTGACTGAGCCAGCCAGGCGCCCCTTGGATACCTGTGTACAAGGAAAAGTAAAAGATTCAAAAAGTACCTGTCATGTATTTACCTAACTTGAGAGACACACCCCTCTCTCCACAAAATATATATATAAAACAATGTAAGGGACAGACAATAGATCAATAAAACAATATTAAAAAACTGTGAAGTTTTATCTTTATGTTTTAGCCTCAGTTAAGTAAAACTCTTGCTCGTCTCATTCCTGCCTCCCTTTAGCATGCATATCTGTTCCTTTCCCATGCTATGCCTTTCAACTAGTCACTTCTACTCTTATAATTTTACTTATTATAAAACAGACAAATGATAAAGAAGAATGAATGCATGTGTAATGTGATAACTTCCTATTGCTCTGTCCAGGCAAAAAACAGGTCATTTTCCACCTACCTCCTCTCCAAGACTACTGCTTCCATACTCCCAAATGTGAAAATGAATGGACTTTCGAAAAAGAAATACATCACAAACTGAGGGTTCTAGAGGGGGGATGGGTTAGCCTGGTGATGGGTATTAAAGAGGGCACGTACTGAATGGAGCACTGGGTGTTATATGCAAACAATGAATCATGGAACACTACATCAAAAACTAATGATGTAATGTATGGCGATTAACATAACATAATAAAATTTTAAAAATGTAAAAAAAAAAGAAATACATCACAAAATTAAACTGATTCATAATTATCTGCTTTGTTTCTACAACTTCATTTCCAAAATGGTTTTCTTTTTCTATTATTGATATCTATTTATAAAGAGCAATTACCTTCACAAATTCCATAGCAAAGAATTTTTTGTATTCCATCTCCATAAAAAAACTGCTGAAGATCAATTCGTGAAGGATCTTACGGGCACCTAGAGATCATTTTTGGGGGAAGTGGAAGAGTATCACCAAGGCAAAAAAAACATTCCGGCTATTAGAAGTGGCAGAATACTATAAAAATATTTCACATACTAACAGACCTCAAGAACTCAAATATGAGTAGCATTTATCACAATAATAGCTAGAATTTAAAATACATATATATAAGCCTTTTCCCTCTCTTTCTGCCCCTCCGCTTTGCCTTACTTCACTCTACCTTGCCCAAGCTTTCTCCATTCCTTTTTATTCTATTTCATTCAAAATTACTCTTACTCTATGTCTTCCCTTTTCCTTTCCTTAAGCCTTTTTCTCACCTTTCACTGTATGTTCTGCATTTGGATTTTAAAAATGAAAATTAACATAGCTTTAATAATGGCACCAAATGAATATATACACATACTCTTTTTTACTGGCCCTGACTAAACGAAAAAACACTATAATTAAAAGTATCCTTAAGTTTTAACACAGAAGACTACATATTGATTGGTTAACTTTTTCTTAATGTACAATATCTTATCAATCAAGAGCACTGATTTAATAAAAAAGATTATAGCTCCACTTTAAGGTCATGCTTCATGGCAAGCAGCATAAGCAAAGATCCACCTACCTTTATAAAGCTTTGCATCCCAAAGCATTAATCTGCTTATGAGACAGGGATTCTCAGAGCCAGGTTCTTCTCTAAGGCATGCCTGGCAAAAGATCTGTCTAAAGTCACCTACAAACAAAAGAAGTCACATAACTTTTATTTTCATAATATTCCTCCCAAAAGTACGTTTCCTACAATAACATGTGAAAAAATTAACATTAATCTTCCCAGCTTAATATCAAGAATAATTCTGTCAACATCAAAGAATCAAAAGCTGATAAAATATTATTTATGGCATTTTGAGATACAAATCTGAAAATTAATCAAAATGTATAAACCAAAAATGAGAAAGAAATTTTGTTTTATACTCAATGACATTTTTAAATTCATGGCTATTTCAAAAACCAGTATTTTATGAGAAATAAGAAAAATAGGCAATATGCTTACTTGAATAGCTCATAATTTTGTTCATCCAGGAGCCAAGACGCAAAGCAAATTTCTGATGAGCCATAACTTCAGAGTGTAATACTTCTACATGAAGTGGATGTTGAGAGACATTTTCTGAATGACTCTACAAATGAAAGGAATATTAAAAACAAAACACTAGTTTTAAAATTCGTTTTAACTAAGTAATCTATTCTTCAAGAAAAAATCTTATATAATAACACTTACAGTTTCAGATCTCTGGGTCTAAATGGCCCAATCCTACCTTTACTTAGGATACCAAACCACTTCAACAATGTGATTATTCTACTTCGGCTCTTGTAATGTGAATTCCTCTTACAATTCTCTTTTGTCCCTAATTCAGAAAATTACCTTTATATCTTCCTTTGCTTCTTGGCAAGCAGCAAAAGCACCTGCTTTGACAGCCCGACGACCCTAATTATAAACAAACATGAGAATTAAGTAGTAGAATGACAATCCCAATCAATAAGTAATATGTAGCCCAAAGGCCTAATGAGCTCTTAATTATTAATCATTTATCAACTGCCTAAAAGTAGTAAGATGGGCAATACCTGGACGATAAACATAAATGTTTAACATCTTTATGAAACTTCAGAACTTTTGATACCGCTAGCAGAGAATATACTTTAGGATGCTGGATTTCCTGCTTGGCAAGAATGTTAGTTCTTCACTTGCTATAGTGTACTCTATTTCTATCCAATAATAATAATTTAGGTTTTTACTAAAATCCTGCTATCTGTTTTAAATACTTTTCATGAGGCGCCTGGGTGGATCAGTCGGTTAAGCGTCTACCTTCAGCTCAGGTCATGATCCCAGGGTCCTGGGATTGAGCCCCGTGTCAGGCTCCCTGTCTCCCTCTCCCACTCCCCCTGCTTGTGCTCTCTCACTTTCTCTCTCTCTCTCTCTGTCAAATAAATAAATAAAATCTTTAAAAAATAAATACTTTCCATGAATGAATTTACAAGTTCCTCAACATGTGTTCCACAACACACCTGGCACCCACTAGTGGATGACAGGTGTGACCAGGATATTGATTCCTCAAGCCCTAGCACCACTACACTAATTACTAATGCCATGCTGCTTCTTCCACTATATTACACTCCTCTCAAGGACAAGGATTAAGTTAATATTCCCTCTATATACCTGAGGAACACATTTTGCTTTGGATAGATTTTTTTTTTTTTAAAGATTTTATTTATTTATTTGAGAGAGAGAGAGAGAGAGCACATGAGGGGGGGAGGGTCAGAGGGAGAAGCAGACTCCCTGCCGAGCAGGGAGCCCCATGCGGGACTCGATCCCAGGACTCCAGGATCATGACCTGAGCCGAAGGCAGTCGCTTAACCAACTGAGCCACCCAGGCGCCCTGGATAGATATTTTTTAAAAAGCCGAACCACAGCATCAGTATTATGCTAAAAATAGTTGTAATATAAAAATGTCAAAATTAATGCATTTATTCATATGCTCAATAATTACAGAATGCTATTTTATTATTATTTTTTGAAGATTTTATTTATTTATTTGACAGAGAGAGACACAGCAAGAGAGGGATCACAAGCAGGGGGAGTGGGAGAGGGAGAAGCAGGCTCCGCGCAAAGCAGGGAGCCCGATGTGGGGCTCGATCCCAGGATCTGACCCGAGCTGAAGGCAGACGCTTAACGACTGAGCCACCTAGGTGCCCCTAGAATGCTATTTTAATAAATAATTATAGAAACAAACTAAAGCAGACATTCTTAACTACTTTTTGCCAAATATATTCAGTAACTTTTAATTATTTAGAATAAAAGAAGAAAGCTAATAGTTTATCTACAATTACAATACACAGAAAAATCAAGTTTTAACCAATTTACCTAGGATATAAGGAATAAAAGAAGAGTATGATTGTTCCTAACACAATACAGAAGAGCACTTGTCAAGGACTCAGTCAACACCTGACTCCCAGGAAGCTGATATGGGGGAGCGTAAGAATTCAAATGAAGCTCACAAACCTCTTTGTCTATGGCAGTGGTATGCAACTGGGCCTCTGCGAGCTCACAGTCAAGAGCTCTTTGTAGACTGTATATGACATGGTCATATGAATGGTGTTCATCATTGAAAAGGACACAATAGTATCTTTCATTTTTCTCCCTGTTAAAAAATAAAAGATACATATTCAGATACTGAAACAAAGGAAAATGTGAAAAATAGACTAAAATAATATATAACATATAACCACCGTGTAGTTTCTTATATATGAGAAAGTACCACAGCAATACTGATAAAGGAAGTTATTTTAAGTGTTACAGTGCCATGAAATTTTAAAAACCCTGATACCACTTCATTTTTTTATTACCTCCAGATATAAATTATTACTTTCAGTTTAGTGGCAATATGTTTTTAATACTACTCTTACTGCGGCAAAGGGAGACAGCCCTAGGCTCAGGACCTTCAGATAGGCAATGATAAATGGTAAGATTTTATTAACACTTAATTTTTATTGAGTTTGTTTTTGCTTTTACTTTCTACTTACTTGAAGTGATACTGGTTTTATAGAACATTTAAGTTTAACAAAAAAAAAGGTGTACAGATTGAAAGTGCTTGCACTACCATGTGATTGAGGGACCTCAGGCTGCTTAAGCTTTTAAGCTTGCTGAGATGACAGTGCCTCTTCCATCTTTAAAAAGAGTATAATATCTACATTCAAGAGTGGTGTGAGGATCTCATAAAAAATGTGAAAGCACTTGTCATGGGCTACACAAATGTCAGATGTTATTATCAGTTTTAAATAGTTTACAGTATGCTTTTATAATATACTCAATCCAACTCATAACTCTAAGAGGCAGATTTTCTCAGGCCTGTTAGAGCTCAGGAAACAGGGGTGCTTGGCTGCCTCCGTCGGTAGAGCATCTGGCTCTTGATCTTGGGGTCAAGAGTTCAAGCTCCATGTTGAGTGTAGAGCTTACTTTAAAAAAAACAAAAAAAAAAAAAACAAAAAAACTTCTCCATGGTCACAATGCCAAAAAGCAGTTAGAAGGCCTCAAACTCAGATCTATGAATCTGAAGTCTGGTGCTGCTATACATACACTCAAACTCAAGCAACTCTCCCTTTTCATGCTGGCAGATTGCTATATCATGTTTACCAACACAAAGTTTCTTTTTCTTTTTTTAAAGATTTATTTATTTATTTATTTATTTATTTATTTATTTATTTATTTGAGAGAGAGAGGGAGAAGCAGACTCCCTGCTGAGCAGGGCACCTCACGTGGGGGTTGGATCCCAGGACCCTGGGATCATGACCTGAGCTGAAAATAGATGCTTAAGCAACTGAGCCACCACACAGGCACCCCAACAACACAAAGTTTCTTAAAGAGTTTAATTGACATTATCACATATCTGAAATTAAAGCCTTTTTGGATGCAATCTTTGATGACCTTTATTTCCCCAAGCAGTTTATGGCCCACAAAGAGTCAAAACAATACATTTAATGTCTTTATAAATTAAAATTAATTCTCTCCCCTCCTAAAACAAAAAAAATCCATAAAAGGAACAACAGTATTTGAATTTGTGACGCAATTTTGTGAAATTCCTAATATTACATGGATAGAAAAATTCCCACAAGGCCCAAACTGTATCTTCATATCAGATCTGGAATTCTCTTGTACCTTTGTAAGTTAAGAGCAAATCTGTCACTGAAAGACTTATGGCTGTTAAAAATTGCTGGGTTTTAGTTTTAAAATGTTAAATCCCTACAACTAGTAGGGAAATAATCCTAGGTATCAAAGCACATGGTAAAGGGCTATCTTCTTATTACCATCACAAACCTCTTGGGGAATCTGGATGTTGGTCTAGGACAGGATCAAACTGGGCAATTTACTTCTCTTCTGGGATGAGTAGCTATTAGGTCCTTATAAATCATTTAGAATAAGACCCCCAGCCCAAATAATGAAAGAAAGGCCTTTATCCCCGCCATGGGCTGAGCTAATCCAGAAGAAGCTACAGGGAAAGGGGGAGAAATATCAGCAGCTACAGAAGGACTTGAGTAAATCCATGTCAGGGTGGCAAAGCTTGAGGCACAACTAACAGAAAGTAATACTGTGAAGGAGGAGCTGGCCCTGCTAGATGTGTCCAACATGGTCTTTAAATTTCTGCGTCCTGTGCTGGTCAAACAGGAGCTGGGAGAGGCTCAGGCCACAGTGGGGAAGAGGCTGGACTGTATCACAGCTGAAATTAAGCGATATGAATCCCAGCTCCAGGACCTCGAACGGCAGTCAGAGCAACAGAAGGAGACCCTGGCTCAGCTGCAGCAGGAGTTCCAGCGGGCCCAGGCAACCCAAGGCAGGGGCTTCTGGGAAGGCCTGACCCCGTGGTGGGGGAAGGGGAGGGGAGGGAATGAAGCAGCTCTAGGGTCTATACTGTAGCTAATAAAATGTGAAAACACCTCATGTTTTCTGACCAAAAAAAAAGACCCCCAGAATGCTCTTTCTTAAAAGTCAGCAGCTCCTGTTTAGGGTTTTCTTTTGGCTTACCTTCTGTTAGTGCCTGTGCAGAGCATCTCATATAAATGGACATTTTGGAAGTATTCCCAAAAGAGAATTCTCTACATAATTGTCATAATGCCGATAAATTATAATCTTTGCTAAAACTTCTCCCTTTTGAAAAATGTCCTCACCTTATCTGGAGTTCAGGAGGCAGTTCTTTTTCCTCTTCCCATATAGTCATTTCTACAATGTATTTTATCACTGAAGGGAATATTTTCCGGGCTTGGGCAATTACCTCTTCATTCAATGGACAACGTAAATTCTGTAAGACAATATAGAAAAAATATAACTACTAACATTGTATACAAATAAATGGTTGAGAAAATGTTATTAATTTGTAATTATTTTAATGACTTCATTACACCATCCTTCAGGAACAAATTCAAGTTGAGCTCAAGAGGGTTGCTATTCACATCAGTTTAGCTTAATTCCTTGTGGCCAAGTTGGTGCTACAGATAGAAAGGAAAGGAGACAGAACACAGAGTCCCCTTTTTAGTGATGCTCTCCCTTATGAATGTTCTCTGCCTTCCTGAGTAGCCTAATTATGGTAATATCAGAGAACATTTGGTTATCCCTTAGACCTTACAAAAAACTTTTCTCATTATTTCAACTGATCCTCATACCCACTCTGTAAGAAAGGGAGAGAGTTAGTGACATTTTTTAAAAAGATATTATTTATTTGAGAGAGAGAGCATGAGAGAGCACATGCAAGAGAGAAAATGAGCAGGGGGGGAGAGGCAGAGGGAAAGGGAGAAGGAGGCTCCCCACTGAGCAGGGAGCCCAATGCGGGCTTGATCCCAGAACCCTGGGATCATGACCTGAGCAGAAGGCAGATGCTTAACGAAATGTGCCACCCAGATGTCCAAGAATTAGCGACATTTAAAGGATAAGGAACCCATCCAAGGTAAAAGAGCCTATAAATAGCAGGAATGACTAAAACCTGAGTCTTTGGCTCCCACAAAAAAACATGTTCTCTTTATTCCAGACCACTACCTCCTTAACAAAAGGCTTGCTGAAATCAATCAGCTAAAAAATCCATTCAAATGCTCTTTTGATTTTCATACAAATCAAAACCACAATGAGATACTTCTTTATACCTGCTACAGTTACTGTAATAAAAAAGACACATAATAACAAGTGCTGGCCAGGATGGAGAGAAATTTGAACGTTTATACACTGCTGGTGGAAATGTAAGATGGTGCAGCCAATTCGGAAAATAGTCTGATAGATGCTCAAAATATTTAGCATAGTTATATGACCCAGCAATTCCACTCCTACATATCTATACAAAATAAATGAAAACATGTCTGAAACAAAAACATATACACAAATATTCATAGCAGCATTATTTATAATAGCCAAAGAGTGGAAACAACCCCAATGTCTATCAACTGATGAATGGATAAATAAAATATGAATTCTTTTTTTTTTTTTAAGATTTTATTTATTTGACAGAGAGAGACACAGCGAGAGAGGGAACACAAGCAGGAGGAGTGGGAGAGAGAGAAGCAGGCTCTCTGCTGAGCAGAGAGCCCAACGCGGGGCTTGATCCCAGGACCCCAAAATCATGACCTGAGCCGAAGGCAGACGCTTAATGACTGAGCCACCCAGGCGCCCCTAAAATATGAATTCTTATACAACAGAATATTACTTGTACCAAAAAGTACCTGGTACAACATGGATGAACCTTGAAAACATTATGCTGGTGAAAAAAGCCAATCATAAAAGACCACATACTATATGATCCCATTTATATAAAATGTCCATAATAGGCATATGTATAGGGACAGAAAGTAAAATAGTGATTGCCTAAGGCTGGGGAGTCTGTAAGAAATGGAGAGTGACTGCTGATAGATACAGGGTTTCTTTTGGGGGTGATGAAAATGTTCTATAATTGAGGTGATGGATGAAAAACTCTGTGAATACACCAAAAAGTGCTGAATTATACACTTTAAATGGGAGAATTTTTTAATATGGTATCAAGTTACATCTCAATAAGCTGTTTAAACAAAGAGTAAACAGGAAAAAAAAAAACAAAGGAGCTCTTTAAGACAAAAAAATCCAGTAGAAATTCAATATAAGATTTTAATATTAAATTTTAACCTACCTGCTACAGACTGTTCTAATGAACTGTTTCATTCTGCATTCACCAAACTTTTAACCTACACATTTTTACTATTTTGCACCTATTCTTTCTCACTCTCCAATGCTTTATGATTTCAATTTTTACCTTCTCTTCAATATGTCACCTTCTCTCTGGAGATTTTTTTCAGAAGCATTTACTAGAGAGAGATACAAAGAGTGCCAAAGTACTAAGAGCAATATTGGTCCACTACATTCCTATTTCATATATATATATATACATATATATAATACATATAATACACACATATATGTATTTTTTTTAGCTCAGTATATCCTTTCAAATTCTTCAAAATAGTAGTCCGAGGTGAAGAGTTAAAAGAATCAACTCATTACTTCCATGCCATAGCAATCAGAAGTAAGTCCTTTAGAAGAGGTCTGGTAAGTATATAAGAAACTTTCAAGCAAAGCATTAACGCTTAGAAAATAAGGTCAGGGCGCCTGGGTGGCTCAGTTAGTTAAGCGACTGCCTTCGGCTCAGGTCATGATCCTGGAGTCCCGGGATCGAGTCCCGCATTGGGCTCCCTGCTCAGCAGGGAGTCTGCTTCTCCCTCTGACCCTCCCCCCCTCTCATGTGCTCTCTCTCTCTCTCTCAAATAAATAAATAAAATCTTAAAAAAAAAAAAAAAAGAAAAGAAGAAGGTCAGTGAGAGGAAACAAAAGGGCTATAATCTAAATAGGAAAAAAAAAAAACTTATTAACCCAGAAATGTACTGCAAAACTAGAGAGAAACTGCTTTTATATATATACAGGAAAGAGGCCTCTCTTCAAAAGACATTGCCAAAAGCTGGATGATTGGCTGATTAGTATCAGCCAGAGCAGATTACACTTGGTAGATCCCTACTATGACTGGCACAATGCCATGCACCTGGTAGAGTATGGCTTTCACATTCATCAAAGCAAAGATGAAACAAACGCTAGGTACACAGGACTGTTCGTGTTGCATGAATTGATTAGTTATATGCTAGCCATAGGTGCCCTTCTTTCACCTCCAGATAATCAGTAAGTTCCAGAATATCCAGGTTTACTTTTTGGATAAGTCTGAACGACCAATCACCCTTTGAATCTAATTCTAAATCCAAGATCAGCTTAGTTCAAGACTAAATTCAGTGTTCTGAGGCCACTATGATTCAGGAAAACCCCAAACGGACTGGAAATCCATGAGGCAGAGGGAGGGAAGCTAGTTTTGTAAACTCTGAGTCAACTTAACTCCCAAGGATTCTTCAGGTATTTAAAACACAAAGACAGGGGCGCCTGGGTGGCTCAGTCGTTAAGCATCTGCCTTCGGCTCAGGTCATGATCCCAGAGTCCTGGGATCCAGCCCCGTGAGCCCTGCATTGGGCTCCCTGCTCAGCGGGAAGCCTGCTTCACCCTCTCCCGCTCCTCCTGCTTGTGTTCCCTCTCTCACTGTCTCTCTGTCAAATAAATAAATAAAATATTAAATAAATAAATAAGTAAAACACAAAGACAGTTTTTGCAGAATGACTAGTTATGGAATGAACAGGTTATAAATCACTCTCTACGTGCCAAAAGATTTCAAAATATTTTGACGTATTAGAAAAGTGAAATAATCAGAATTAAAAGCGTTCCTTAAAACAAAAATGAGAATAAAATTGAAAGGGTTACACTGGTATTCCAGGTAATGGACATTTGGTAATATTTAATCAAGAAACGGGCACTTGATAAGTATTTGTCAAGTGAAGGAATGGCCATCTGAGATTAGGACAAGTAAATGAGTAAGAGGGAAGAGGCAATCTAAAAATCGAATGCTGAATAGTAAAGTAAATGGGGGAAAAGGCTAACAATTGGTGAATGGGTAACAAGTATATGACTATTCTTTGTACTATTTTTATTTTTGCAGCTTTTCATAAATTTGAAATTATTTCTAAATTCAAGATTTTAAAAAACCGTCTGGAACGCAGAATCTAAAGATCTGAATTTTAGGTCCAACTTTGCCACTGACTAGATAATGCAAACCTGAGCAAGTCACTTTACTGAGGCTCTGTTTCTACTTCTATAAAATGGAGCTCCTGTATCTACCTCACAAAGTAGTAATGAGGATAAAATTATATAATTCGCGTCAAAGATTTCTGTTAATTCTAAAACATACAAATGTGAGGTATTATTAGTATCAGAAGTAAGAAAGGTAATGGGAAAAGTAGTAGGAGCTGCAATACTAATACTAATGACGACAGCTAACATTTACTGGGCCCTTAGAATACTCCCAGGCAAATTCTAGAGCTAAGCACTTTGCATGTATTATCTCATTTAATCCTCACAGCCCTGTGAGGCGGATGGTATTATCTCCAGTTTAGAGATATACTGAAAGGCAGAAAGGTTGAGTAACTCTGCCAAAGTCACAGAGCTATCAGTGGGGTTCTAAAACAAACTAAGGACACCTGTTCTAGAGCCCATACTGTTGCCCTCTGATGCTTCTACTCAAGAGAAGACAACACATTTTACCTCTCCAAATATAATTCCATTTCTTTCCATTCTGAGTTTTGTAAAATGGAGTACACTACACACAAGTGGTCACATAGCACAAACATACAGAATACCAGGGGTTTCTTAATGATAGATCATTATCCTTTATGATACACTGCAATGTTTTTTTCTGGTCTGTCATTTAATCTCATGACAAAGTTTTTACTATAAAGAAGTTATTAATATTTGCAGAAGCAATTTATTATCTTTTCCTTTTTATGGCTTCTAAATTTAAAGAAAAATCTGAGAAAAGCCCAATCTACTTCAAGATTATTTTTAAAAATTTACCCATATTTCTTTCTAACAAGTTCATAATTTCTTTTCTTTACAAAAAAGCTTTAAAAAATCCTTGATATTTCTGGAATTTATCTGATCAAGCTTTATATTTTTTTCCCCTCAAATGGGCAGCCAGTTACATACCACCACCGATCTGAAATGCTATCTTTACTACCAATTTGGATTTAGATTCTCTTTCCTATTCCATTCTTTGCTGTCTATTCCTGTAGCAAGAGTCACATTATTTGTATTACTACAGCTCTTTAGTACATTTTAAGTCTGTTAGACCTACTCACACTCATAACTCTTTATTTCAGCTTTTCCTGACAATTCTCACAGATTATTTCTCCAGAAGAACTTCTGCTTTGTCAAGTTCCAAAAGAGTATTTGGCTATTATTCTGGTTGGGGAAATACTGATTTTGTGGATTAACTCTAGAAAAAATTTTGATACTGTATATTTTTTTGTAATATTGAATCTTCCAATCCAAAAATGAAGTATATCTCCTGATTTTTTTTTAAAAGAGATACTTTTTTTTTTAGGATTTTATTTATTTACTTGACAGAGAGAAAGACAGCGAGACAGGGAACACAAGCAGGGGGAGTGGGAGAGGGAGAAGCAGGCTTCCTGCGGAGCAGGGAGCCCGATGCAGGGCTCGATCTCAGGACCCCGGGATCATGACCTGAGCCGAAGGCAGATGCTTAATGACTGAGCCACCCAGGCGCCCCTATCTCCTGATTTTTCTTTCTTTCATGCCTATTGGAGTATACTTTTTAAGTTTCTTAAAATAGACCTGGCAGATTTATTTTTTTCCAAAGTATTATTCCATAAGTATATTTTTTCTCATGCTATAATGAATGAGATCTTCTCCTCCATTACATTTTTAAAAAAAATAATCTCTATACCCAACATGGGGCTTGAACTCACGACCTCAAGATCTAAGAGTCATATGCTCCACTGACTGAGCCAGCCGAGCACCCCTCTTCCATTACATTTTCTTTTTTTTTCCCCCCAAGATTTATTTATTTTAGAGAGAGAGCGTGCATGAGCAGGAGGGGCAGAGGAAGAGAGTATAGAATCTGAAGCAGACTTCATGCTAAGTGCAGAGCCCAACATGGAGCTTGATCTCACGAGTCTGAGATCACAACCTGAGCCAAAACCAAGACTTGGATACTTAACCAACTGTACCACCCAGGTGCCCCTTCCATTATATTTTCTAAAAGATATTATTGCTCGTAAGGCATTCAAGTAATATTTGTTGAATACATTAAACAGAAAAACCAATGGTTTTTAATATGAATTCTGTAACCAATAACTGGACTAAACTCTACTTTCTATTTCTTTTTCAGTTAACATTCTTGGGTTTTCCAGGTATCATGATGATTTTGCCTCCTCTCCAATACTGATGTATTTCAGTCTGTTCTGTGAGTCTATTTGATTGACTTCCACAACAGTGTTAAATAACAACAGCAGTGGATTTCCTTTTCTTCTCTCTATAATGGGAATACCCTAGTGTTTTATCATCAAACATGATTAATGACTTTTGATTTCAGGTCAATAATCCTGGAAGAAATTGAGAATGTTATCAAAGAAGCTACTTTCCCAACTAAAAAAAAAATTTT
Source organism: Mirounga angustirostris (assembly GCF_029215605.1). Taxonomy (NCBI): domain Eukaryota; kingdom Metazoa; phylum Chordata; class Mammalia; order Carnivora; family Phocidae; genus Mirounga; species Mirounga angustirostris. The sequence goes on along the minus strand of NW_026991717.1, from coordinate 60,498,303 downwards.
TTTTAAAGATTTTATTTATTTATTTGACAGAGAGAGACACAGCAAGAGAGGGAACACAAGCAGGGGGAGTGGGAGAGGGAGAAGCAGGCTTCCTGCTGAGCAGGGAGCCCGATGCGGGGCTCGATCCCAGGACACTGGGCTCATGACCTGAGCCGAAGGCAGATGCTTAACGACTGAGCCACCCAGGCGCCCCCTTTCCCAACTAAAATTAACAACTCAGGAAACAACAGATGTTGGTGAAGATGTGGAGAAAGGGGAACCCTGTTACACTGTTTGTGGGAATGCAAACTGGTACAGCCACCCTGGAAAACAGTATGGAGGTTCCTCAAAAAGTTAAAAATAGAAATGCCCTATGACCCAGCAATTGCACTACTAGGTATTTATCCAAAGGATACAAAAATACGGATTTGAAGAGGCACATGCACCCCAATGTTTATAGCAGTAATGTCCAGAATAGCCAAAATATGGGAAGAGCCCAGATGTGGTGTGTAGTGTGTGTATGTATGTATATACAAGCTATATTCCACAGAATGGAGTATTACTCAGCCATCAAAAAGAATGAAATCCTGGGGTGCCTGGGTGGCTCAGTCATTAGGCGTCTGCCTTCGGCTCAGGTCATGATCCCAGGGTCCTGGGATCGAGCCCTGCATCAGGCTCCCTGCTCAGCAGGGAGCCTGCTTCTCCCTCTCCCACTCCCCTTGCTTGTGTTCCTGCTTTTGCTATCTCTGTCTCTGTCAAATAAATAAATAAAATCTTAAAAAAAAAAAAAAGAATGAGATCTTGCCATTTGCAGCAACGTGGATGGAACTAGAGGTTATTATGCTAAGCAAAATAAGTCAGAGAAAAATATATTATTTCAATCATATGTGGAACTTAAGAAACACAACAGATGAACATAGGGGAAGGGAAGGGAAAATAAAATTAGACAAAAACAGAGGAAAATAAAATTAGACGAAAACCGAGAGGAAGGCAAACCATAAGAGACTCTTTACTCCAGGAAACAAACTGAGGTTGCTGCAGGGGAGGAGGGTGGGGGGATGGGGTAACTGGGTGATAGGCATTAAGGAAGGCACCTGAAATAACAAGCACTGGGTGTTGTTGTATGCAACTGATGAATCACTAAATTCTACCCCTGAAACTAATAATATAGTATGTGTTAATTAAATTGAATTTAAATAAAAATTTTTTTAAATTAAAAAAAAAAAGAGAAGAAAAAAGAAGCTACTTTCCCAGAAAGTGCCAGGATTAATGGTTTCACAAGTGAATTCCAAGAGGTCATTCCAGGAATGTAAGCATGATAGTGCTACATGATTCCTTTAAACTTGATTTCACCCAGTAATGTTTTATTTAGTATTTCAGCATAACAATTATTAATAAAACTGATCTGTAAATTCTCTATTTTGTCAGATATGAGGTCAATATAATGTTGGCTTTATGTAACAAATTTGGAAACTTTCTCTTTCCCCCCTTCTATGCTTAAGGACAGTTTCTATGTTTTTGTTATTTACTTGGTGTTTAATTGAGTGATTTTTCTTTTTATTTTTTTTTTCAAGATTTTTATTTATTTGTCAGAGAGAGGGAGAGAGAGCAAGCACAAGCAGGGGGAGTGACAGGCAGAGGGAGAAGCAGGCTCCCAGCCAAGCAAGGAGCCCGATGTGGGACTTGATTCCAGGACCCTGGGATCATGACCTGAGCTGAAGCCAGACACTTAACCAACTGAGCCACCCAGGTATCCCTGATTTTTATTTTTAATCAGTAAAATTTTTTAAATACAGAAAAACAGGACACTTTTACCTAAATTCAATAAGTTATTTTTCCATATATGTATTTTTTGTTCAAGGATTTTAAGGTAAAAATTAATTATATTTTACCCCTAAATACTTAATTATGTATCTCTAAAAAATTTTTTCTTACATACTTATAATACCATTATTATATCTAGTAACATTAATAATTTTTAAATATCTAATGTCTTGATCATATTCAATTTCCTTAATTCTTCCCAAAATATCTACTGCATTTGGTTATTATGTCAACATCACTTACATTTAAATGAATCTCCCATCCCCACTTCCAGCTTTTGTTCTTCATGACAGAAACCAGGCCATACTTCCTATAAAAACTCCTATCTTCTAGATTTGCCTTGAAATGTCCTACATTAATTTATATTTATCTTCCCTGTGGTCTTCTTTATCATGTTCATGTCTCCCCTGTATTTCCTAGAAGTTAAACCTCAAGGTTTTATTAAGTTCAGGCTAAACACAATTTTTATTTTTTTAAGATTTTATTTATTTATTCACGAGAGACAGAGAGAGAGAGAGGCAGAGGCAGAGGGATAAGGAGGCTTATGGACAGCTGGATGGACATTGAGTTGATGGACATTGAGTTGCTTCTACTTTTTATTACGAGTAATATATTATTCTATAATAATACTGTTATAACAATATTATGAATAACGCTACCATGAACATTCATGTCTAAATATTTGCTTGAACAACTGTTTTTAATTATTTTGAGTATATACCTAGAAGTGGAGTTGCTGGGGTGTATGATAACTCTACATTTAATCATTTGAAGAACTGCTAGACTATTTTCCAAAGTGGCTGCACTATTCTACATTTCTACCAACAGCATATGAGGGCTCCAACTTTGTCACATTCTCACTAACACTTGTTATGATTTGCGTTGTTGATTATAGCCATTAGTGGGTAGGAAAAAGAATGTCATGATTTTGGTTTGCATTTCCCTAATGAGTAATGATGCTAAGCATCTTCTCATGTGCTTATTGGCTGTGTGTGTGTGTGTGTGTGTACACACTCTTTGAAGAAATGACTTCATTTTTTTTCCTTTTTTAAATTTTATTTATTTATTTATTAAAGATTTTATTTATTTATTTGACAGAGAGAGAGAGAGGGAGTGGGAGCATAAGCAGGGGGAGTGTCAGGCAGGGGGAGAGGGAGAAACAGGCTCCCCGCCAAGCAGAGAGCCCAACGTGGGGTCGATCCCAGGACCCTGGGGTCATGACCCGAGCTGAAGGCAGATGCCTAACCAACTGAGCCACCCAGGTGCCCTCATTATGGTTTTGATGTGTATTTCCTTAAGGATTCCCTAAGTGATGTTGAGCATCTTCTTATGTGCCTATTGCCTATTTGTATGTCTTCTTTGTGGAGAAACGTCTATTAAAGTCTTTTGCCCATTTTGTATTCTGCTTGTTTCACTGTTTCTATTCCTAATTTGATGAAAGCTTTTACTTACTTTTAAAGATTTTATTTATTTATTTGACAAAGACAGAAAGAGCACAAGTAGGCAGAGCAGCAGGCAGGGGGAGAGGGAGAAGCAGGCTCCCCACTGAGCAGGGAGCCCGACACGGGGCTCCATCCCAGGACCCCAAGATCATGACCCTAGCCAAAGGCAGATGCTTAACCGACTGAGCCACCCAGGTGCCCCAGAAATGACTATTTATGAAGAAATGACTATTTGCTTGTTTTAAAAATTGGGTTGTCTTTTTTTTTTTTTTTAAAGATTTTATTTATTTATTTGACAGAGAGAGAGACAGCGAGAGCAGGAACACAAGCAGGGGGAGTGGGAGGGGGAGAAGCAGGCTTCCTGCCGAGCAGGGAGCCCGATGTGGGACTCGATCCCAGAACCCTGGGATCATGACCTGAGCCGAAGGCAGACGCTTAACGACTGAGCCACCCAGGCGCCCTGGGTTGTCTTTTTATTATGGAGTTTTAAGAGCTCTTTTTTTTCAAGATTTTATTTATTTATTTTACAGAGAGACACAGTGAGAGAGGGAACATAAGCAGGCGGAGTGGGAGAGGGAGAAGCAGGCTTCCCTTGGAGCGGGGAGCCCGATGCGGGGCTCGATCCCAGGACCCTGGGATCATGACCTGAGCCGAAGGCAGACGCTTAATGACTGAGCCACCCAGGTGCCCCTTAAGAGCTCTTTATAAGCTCTAGATACAAGTCCCTTGTCAGAAAATATGATTTGCAAACATATTTCTCCCATTCTGTATACTTTTCATTTTCTTGACAGTGTCCTTTGATGAAGTCCAATTATCTATTTTTTCTTGTATTATTCAGGCTTTTGCTGTCATATCTATCAATCCACTGCCAAATATGAGGTAATGAAGATTTACCTCTATGTTTTCTTTTAAGAGTTTTATAGTTTTAGCTCTCACATTTAGGTTTTTGATCCATTTTGAGCTAATTTTCATGTATGCTGTGAGCTAGGGATCCAGACTCATTCTTTTGCATGTGGATATCTAGTTGTTCTGGTACCACTTGATAAAAAGACTATTCTTTTCCTAGGGAATGCCCTTCCTATTCTGGTTGAAAAACAGTTGACCACAGACATGTGGGTTTATTTCTGGGCTCTCAAACCTATTCTCATAATCTCTCTGTTTATCATTGTCATATCACACTGTCTTGATTACTGTTGCTTTGCAGTAGGTTTTGAAATAGAGAAGTATGAATTCTCCAAATTTGTTCTTTTTCAAGGTTGTTTTGGCTATTCTGTGTCCCTTATAATTCCACATAAACTTTTTTTAAAATTTTATTTTATTATGTTATGTTAATCACCATACATCATTAGTTTTTTTGTTTTTTTTTTAATTTTTTTTATTCTTATGTTAATCCCCATACATTACATCATTAGTTTTAGATGAAGTGTTCATACATCATTAGTTTTTGATGTAGTGTTCCATGATTCATTGTTTGCATATAACACCCAGTGCTCCATTCAGTACATGCCCTCTTTAATACCCATCACCAGGCTAACCCATCCTCCTACCCCCCTCCCCTCTACAACCCTCAGTTTGTTTCTCAGAGTCCATAGTCTCTCATGGTTTGTCTCCCCCTCTGATTCCCCCTGCCTTCATTTTTCCCTTCCTGCTATCTTTTTCTTCTTCTTCTTCTTCTTTTTTAACATATAATGTATTATTTGTTTCAGAGGTACAGGTCTGTGATTCAACAGTCTTACACAATTCACAGTGCTCACCCTAGCACATACCCTCTCCGATGTCTATCACCCAGCCACCCCATCCCTCCCACCCCCCACCATTCCAGCAACCCTCAGTTTGTTTCCTGAGATTAAGAATTCCTTATATCAGTGAGATCATATGATACATGTCTTTCTCTGATTGACTTATTTCGCTTAGCATAATACCCTCTAGTTCATCCACGTTGTTGCAACATCCATTAAGATGATCATGCGGTTTTGTTTTTTTCAGTTTTTAGAAAATTTTATTTTTTCCCAGTATTTCAAATTTCTTGTAGTTAACATATATAGTGTAATACTAGTTTCAGGAGTAGAATTTAGTGATTCATCACTTACATATAACACCCAGTGCTTATCACAGTGCCCTCTTTAATATCCATCACCCATTTAGCCCATCCCCCTGCCCCCAGCAACCCTCAGTTTATTCTCTATAGTTAAGAGTCTCTTATGGTTTGTCTCCCTCTCTCTTTTTTTTTTCTTTCCCTTATGTTCATCTGTTTTGTTTCTTAAATTCCACATATGAGTGAAATCATAAACATATGGAACACTTCACCAGTTTGTGTGTCATCCTTACACAGGGGCCATGCTAATCTTCTCTTTATCATTTCAATTTTAGCATATGTGCTGCCAAGTGAGCTGATTTTTAGATGTTAACCTATGTACTTTATTTTACATCCTGTGAGGAGGCTCATTATGCCATATCACCCCACTATTAGTAATGATGCTAATACTGATGACCAGTTTCAGGAGATGACAATATGGTATCTCCATTATAAAGTTTCACTTTTTTTCTGTATGCCTAGCAAGTAATCTATGACATGACAATTTAGAACTATGTGAATATTGTTCTTTATCAACTCATGTCTTAATGGATTTAGCATCCATTAATGAGCCTTGCCTGAATCAAATATTTCCTCAAGGTTTGCAAAATGTTGATTATTCTAATTCTATTATCCCGTCTCTATTAGCTAGCTAGCAATCACCTAGAAAGAAGAGCTTTACCTCATAAACTGGAAAGACTTGTTTACCATGAAATACAACTCCTATTGAAAAGGTAGAATAGGGCCTCCTGAGTGACTCAGTTGGTTAAGCGTCCAACTCTCAATTTCGGCTCAGGTCATGATCTCAGGGTCGTGGGATAGAGCCCCAAGTAGGGCTCCCAGTTCAGAGCGAGTTCAGGACGTGGTCTGCTTCAAATTCTCTCTCTCCCTCTGCCCCTCCCCCCACTCCTGCTCTCACACACGCTCTCTCCCTCTCTAAAATAAATAAAATCTTTAAAAAAAATGGTAGAGGGCGCCTGGGTGGCTCAGTTGGTTAAGCGACTGCCTTCGGCTCAGGTCATGATCCTGGAGTCCCAGTATCGAGTCCCGCATCAGGCTCCCTGCTCGGCAGGGAGTCTGCTTCTCCCTCTGACCCTCCCCCCTCTCATGTACTCGCTCTCTCTCATTCTCTCTCTCTCAAATAAATAAATAAAATCTTTAAAAAAAATAAAAAAATAAAAAAAAATGGTAGAATAAATGCTTAGTTCATTCTCTTTAATTACCAGTTTTTAAAGTGAGAAATTAATATAATAACCATTGCCATAGCAACGAACCACTGCCATGGCAAAATTATTTGTTTGTTTAAGTTCTCTGCAAGTTTTATTAGGCACTCATGAATTTTCATATATTATGATTCAATCAGTTATAGTAGTTATTATTATTATTTTGATGTTCCAATTGTCCAACTCCGATCAATGACAGCTCTTTCAAGCTGGGTCCTAGATTCTTTAGACACAAACCCATCCTCATAAGCTTACCTATTCCTTGACTCAGACCTGGTCAGGTATTTTTACAAGCCCTGAGTTCTTTTAGTGGGTAATAGTACTTAAAGAGATCAAAATCTGGGCCCTAGGGGTATTCAATGCTAGAGGATTATCTGGAACAGTTTAAAGAGTACAAAAACTATTTCTTACAGTTCTGAAAAGGGTTACTCTGTGAAACCATTTGAACATAGGAAGTACTTATTAGGAAGTACTTTCTTATAACAACATTCCAAATTTCTTCATTGGTTATTAACTGTTCAAATTTTCTCCATGTTTGAAAAAAATCATGAAATTTTATACAGTCTGATAAAATAATTCATTTTTCAAATGTACTTGCACAGTCTTATCAAGAGTCTTTTATACCCTTTTAATTTCTTCTGTATCTGTGGGTTTTTGTTTTTTCCTCATTCTCCTTCCTAATAGCCTTTATCTGGGCTTACTCACTTTTCTTGATTAGGATATATAGCAGATAATCAATTTATTGACTGTTTTTTCTTTAAGAAAAGGAATTACTGAAGTTACATGTCAGTTCTACTGTTCCATTTGCTCTTTTAGCCTTATATGTCGTTTACTCTTACTTATCAAATTGACTGCTTAACAAGCAGAAGAAATTCACTCTTTAGACAAAGAATACAGAGTGGAATAAAACTCCTTACATTTAAATACTGGAACATAAAAAGCAGGCTTTTTAATGGAATTGAGTTTAACCCATACACATAACATTTCTTTCTATCTAAGTGCATCAAGCTTAAAATAATTAGCAATTTTTAAAAATACTATTCTTACCTCTTTTGTAGTACCTGCTCTTCCAGGTTCATGACTTACACAAAAAGGGCCAGTTTTCCATGCCTCTGTGTCTCCACAGTCACAAAATCCCCCTCCAGTAGAAGTATGCATCTGATAAATGAAAAATGAGTTTGTCTTGATTTCAAACATATTACAAAGCAAGAAGGATGAAGATGACTCAAATAATAAATGCTCCCCAATACTTAAACCTTAATTGCCATTAATATAATAGAAACCAAATAAACCAAAAACCATTTTAGTTAACCAAAATAAATAAAAATCTGAATACTTAATCACAACAAAAATGAGCCTTCAAAACTGACAAAATTTTGAAACAAATATGCTTTGAAACATCTAACTTTTAAATAATAGTTTTTAAAATTGTGTACTAATGGAGAACAGACTGTGAAGTATGCAAAAACAAAACAAAACAAAACAAAACAGCCCACTATGCAACACCTAGAATGCTTGAGTAATGACATTTTTCTGCTTAAACACACTTCTAAAAATCATTATAATACTTATATAGTTAAAAAATGTTTACAGTATTTACATCTATTTGATGTTCCACTGCAATTAAAATTATTTACTTTTACTTTTATTATTATCATTTACTATGTATTTTTCCTTTCAGGGTTCCTGCAAACAAAAAAATAAATGATGCGACATATATGAATCCTGATATAGGATGATGACAGTGGCCTGATTTTGAATCTTTCCCAAAACCTCCCTCTCCAAAACATAAAATAAACAAGGAGAGCAATAAAACCACACGATTTATGTCTGCAGCATTACTGAGAGATGAAAAATAAATGCCACGGCCTTCAAATGACTTGTTCCATTAGAGTTCCTATTGCCTATCGCTTCAAGCCTACAAATGCAGACGAGAGAGGAGCTTAAGAGATTCCATGAAAGAAAACAGAGAGGTACAGAGGACTTAAGTGAAGCATACACAAAGTCACACCCAATGTTGAGGAACATAGATTGAGACTTGGCAGTTCCCAGGGAAAGATCAAAAGTGAGCATGACCAGAAGTGGCAACCTGAGAGAAGCACTGCTTTTGGAGGAAAATGAAATACATTTAAAAAAAGTGATAAACCTTAACAGTGTGGCAGTAAATGAAAAAAGGAAATAAAAAGGGAAAATTAAGGATCCTACAGAAATGAGAGAAACAACACAGGGCCACTCTCCTCACCTCACCTCTACCACCACCATCATCTATAAAAGAAATTACACAGAAGAGGACCAAACTTATAGAAGAGAGCACTTGTGGACACTGTCCATGAAATAAAAAAGAAGTAGACCATATTCATACAGAACTATTACCAAAAAAGAAAGGCAAAAAATGCAGTAAGAGCCAAAACCCAATCACAAAGCTGAAGAAAACTGTAATCTAATGTTTCAAACTTAATTACATAGCCTCAAACGAGCATTTGGGGGATATGAAAACCCTTAATCAGATTAAAGCACCTTTAATTAGAAATAAACTAAGAACAGAAGTGGACAAAAAAGGAATAAATGAGACCTGACTGAACTCAGGAAAAAAAAATAAAAACAGAAGAGAACTAGAAAATCCTATCAGAAATGAATTCTAAATTATAAGGTGTCCAAGACAATACATTCAAATGAAAAATTAATAAATAACATTAAACAAAGCAGGAGAAACAATCAAGAGATGAAAATGCGATAATTAAAGAAATACAAGGTCAGAGAGAAAGGGGTTGCAACAGAAAACAGGCATTAACTGGAGTCACCAAAGAAGAAAATCTGAAAAATGGAACAGAGCTGATACTTAAAACTGTAATCTAAGGAAATTTCCTAAAATAAAAGAAGACCTGAATCTACACACTGAAAGCACCCATGAGTAACTAAAACTCACCTAATATGATCAACTCTGAAGTATATCCTACTAAAATTCTAAGACTTTAAAGATGAATGTCCTGAGGCTTTCTGGCAAAAAGATGAAATAACACAGTATAAGAATATTAGACTGGTGGGACGCCTGGGTGGCTCAGTTGTTAAGCTATAAAAATACAATTCTGAACATGTCGGAACATCGGGAATACTGTATATGTGAGCCCTTCCTGAGAAATCTACTTGAACAGAGATCAGCAAACTTTATGTATAAAGGAACAGATAGTGGGGTGCCTGGATGCTCAGTCAGTAAAGCATCTGACTCTGGATCTCAGCTCAGGTCTTGATCTCAGGGTCATGAGTTCAAGCCCTACTTAAAAAAAAAAAAGGAACAGATAGTAAATATGTTAGGCTTTTCGGGTCATATAATCTCTGTTGAATTACCCAAATCTACTGTTGTAGTGCAGAAACAGCCACAGATAATAAATACATACACGAGCAAGGTTATGTTCCAATAAAACTTGATTTATGGGCACTAGAATTTTAATTTTATATAATTTTCATGAAATAGGAATTTTAATTTCACATAATTTTCATGTATCATAAATTACTACTTTATCTTTTCCCCAACCACCTAGAAATATAAAAACAAACTTAGCTTGCAGGCCATACAGAAACAGGCAGTGAATCAGATCTGACCCACAAACTAGTTCACCAACCCTTAGAGGATGAGCTTCATCTGATCAAGAGGTGACTAGGAAGACCTCAGAAAAAGGACAGATGGTGAACATTTTATAAATTTAATTGCAGAGTTAAGATACAAATCAAAAGTAAGGACATGGATGAAGAACGTAAACATTATATGATCTAACAATCAGAAGGGCTACAACTAAAAATTGGGACAAGGGAAAGAGAAAATAAGATTATCAACTATTACACAGGTATTAAGAGGAAATCAAAGATACCATTAAAACTGACAGACTAGGGGCGCCTAGGTGGCTCAGATGGTTAAGCAACTACCTTCGGCTCAGGTCATGATCCCAGGGGCCTGGGATTGAGCCCCGTTTGGGCGCCCTGCTCAGCGGGGAGCCTGCTTCTCCCTCTCCCTCTGCCATTCTCCCCACTTGTGCCCTCTGGCTCTATCTCTCTGTCAAATAAATAAATAAAATCTTAAAAAAAAAAGTAAAAGCATAATCTTAGAATAGGGAATGGCATAGAAGCAAGGCACAAAATCTAGAAGCCTTAAAAAAATCTGGCAAATTTAACAATATATGTATTTAAAATGTCAAGACAAATGATAGCATAGATCAAGTTAAAAGATAGAAAACAGATCTTATAAAATCAAATATACACTTAAGATTTAGCAATCCTACTCCTAGGTTACTCACGAGAAATGCAAACATTTCCCCAAAGACTTGTACATGAATGTTTAAAAGAAGCTTTATTTAAAAGCTGGAAACAGGGGCGCCTGGGTGGCTCAGTCATTAAGCGTCTGCCTTCGGCTCCGGTCATGATCCCAGGATCCTGGGATTGAGCCCCGCATCGGGCTCCCTTCTCCGCGGGAAGCCTGCTTCTCCCTCTCCCACTCCCCCTGCTTGTGTTCCCTCTCTCTCTCTGTCTCTCTATGTCATATAAATAAATAAAATCTTTAAAAATAAAAAAATAAAAAATAAATAAAAGCTGGAAACAAACGTGCACCAACTGATGAAAAGAAATTGTAGCAGATCCATACAATGGCAATAAAAGGAACAAAATGCTGATATATGAGAGGATTTCAAAGGCATTATGCTAAGTGAAAAAAATCCAGACAGGAAACACTACACACTATATGATTTCATTTATATTACATTCTCAAAAGGCAAAAATATAGGGACAGAAAACAGTTCAGTGACTGCCGGGAACTAGGGGTATGGAGGCAAGGCAACTGAATGCAAAGAGTATCTGGCAGATGTCAAAACATGTCTTGATTGTGGTGATGGCCACTGAACTGTATAATGTTTGCAGTAACTTCAAACTGTACACTTTAAGTGTAGATTTCATTTTATATAAATTATATCTCAATAAATCACACTTAAAAACAAGGTTTTTTTAATTTTATTTTTTTTAGATTTTATTTATTTATTTGACAGAGAGAGACACAGTGAGAGAGGGAACACAAGCAGAAGTAGTGGGAAAGGGAGAAGCAGGCCTCCCGCTGAGCAGGGAGCCCCATGCGGGGCTCAATCCCAGGACCCTGGGATCATGGCCTGAGCCAAAGGCAGATGCTCCACCTACTGAGCCACACAGGTGCCCCAAAAACAAGTTTTTAAAAGACAAACATAATAAGATAATATTTGTAAAGTATTTAACATAGCAGTAAGTAAAAGGCAATAGAAAAATGAGTAAAGAAATAAACAATACATAGAAGAAATTAAACACTTAAAATACGAAAAGATGTTAATACTACACATAAGCAAATTAAAATAATGACATTCTTCAATAATCTGAAATCTATCTAACAGATGGCAAAATGTAAAAAAAGACTAAAGATTGGGGACAGTTGTGGAAAAAGAACATTTTCATATTCTTTTTTTTTTTTTAGATTTTATTTATTTATTTAAGAGAGAGAGAGAGCACACAAGCGGAGGTGAAGGGCAGAGGGAAAGGGAGAAGCAGACTCCCCCTGAGCAGGGTGCCCAACACGGGACTCAATCCTGGGACCCCAGGATCAGGACCTGAGACAAACCCGCAACCAACTAAGCCACCCAGGTGCTCCCATTTTCATATTCTTTTACTGAGAATGTAGCTCATGGTAATTCAAGGAAAATATTTGGCAAAAATCTAACAAAATTTTAAATGCATACACCCTTCAATCCAGAAAATCTATCTCTAAATATCTAGCCTCAGGCATTCTTGAATATATATATACATTGGTTCATATGAAAACAAAGGTATATGTGTATACTCCAATATTTTTGATCAGTGAAAAACTGGAAACATAATTATCTAAAAAAAGGAGAGGGCTAAATATATGATGATATAGGGCGCCTGGGTGGCTCAGTCGTTAAGCGTCGGCCTTTGGCTCAGGTCGTGATCCCGGGATCCTGGGATCGAGCCCCGCGTCGGGCTCCCTGCTCCAGGGGAAGCCTGGTTCTCCCTCTCCCACTCCCCCTGCTTGTGCTCCCTCTCTCGCTGTGTATCTGTCAAATAAATAAATAAAATCTTTAAAATATATATATATATGATGATATAATCCCGCAAAGGAATATATGCAACAATTAAATAAGGCAGGGGAGTTGTTGTTATATGTATCAACATAGAATTATCCCCATGACATACTGTTAGGTTGAAAACAAATTGCAAGATAGGATATACAGTAAGATCCCATCTATATACATACACACATACACACACCCCTCCTAAACATATAAATGTGTGTACATGTTTGTAAATACATAAAGATTTGTAAGGATGTACATACATTAAATTGTATTTAGTTTAACAAAGAAAGTACAATGGGACAGAATGGCAACTATAATTTTTATTTATATTTTTCTGTACTGTTTGAATTTTTAAAAAGATAGTTTTATTGTATTCCCTGGGTAAATTATTTTTTAGTGCTGTTGTGTTTCAAAGACAATATAAGAATAAATCTCATCATGTAGGATTACAGCAGGCTGATGTTAAAATAGACCTTCATGGTTATTTTTATAATTAAATGTTAGATATCAGCTCTATATATGATCTAGTCTTCTTGATCCTAACACTTCATTTCTTTCTTTTTTTTTTTTAAGATTTTATTTATTTATTTGGCAGAGAGAGGCACAGCGAGAGAGGGAATACAAGCAGGGGGAGTGGGAGAGGGAGAAGCAGGCTTCCCGCCGAGCAGGGAGCCCGATGGGGGGCTCGATCCCAGGACCCTGAGATCATGACCTGAGCCAAAGGCAGATGCTTAACGACTGAGCCACCCAGGCGCCCCTTAACACTTCATTTCAAGAGACGTTTGTTGAAAGCCTCTATGTCCCAGGTACTATGAAAGACATAGGAGGTATAAAGTCAGATCTGGGCCTTGTCCTAGAGAGTTTACAGTCAGATGGGGATGAAGGACACATAGACATATCATTGCAATTTAGTAAATGAAGATAGAAACATTACACAGGAAAGGGAGAAGAAAAAGAAGACTCATAGTGGGCTTTGTTTTCTTCTCCAGACTTATTGTAATTGACTCTGGAATGTGTTCAATAAAAGGACACCAATGTTAGAAGCAGACCTGGTTTTGGTATCAGTTTCCAAGATACAAGAAGACCCTGGTTAGGTGAACTCAGCCACTATTTTGGTTGTTTGATCAAAGCTACATTACTGTGATCGTGGCTTTCTGTAATTTAATCTACTTATCAAATCAATGACCTTGGCCCTGTCAGCAAGGATGATGGCAAAACAAACAGCCTGTTCCTTTTATCCAGGAAGATGGCAAAGTAGCAATGCAAGGGTATTTCATATTCACCATTCCAGAATAAGCAACGAGAAACAACATTAGAACAATCAGGAATACACTTTTCAATGAAGTGGGGAAAATTTTTTTTTAAGTTGGGTTCAGTTTGAAAGGTTTTAGTTTAAAGGGTTTCTATTTAAAGGTTTCTGCAGGTTCTGCGGGATTCTATACCACTACTTGTAGTACATTTGGTATAATTCTTTCCTGAAGCACTTTGGCAAAATGCACTAAGAACCTTTGAAATTCATAAAAATTAACAGACTTTTTTTTTTTATTTTATTTTATTTATTTATTTGAGAGAGAGAATGAGAGAGAGCACATGAGAGGGGGGGAGGGTCAGAGGGAGAAGCAGACTCCCTGCCGAGCAGGGAGCCTGATGCGGGACTCGATCCAGGGACTCCAGGATCATGACCTGAGCCGAAGGCAGTCGCTTAGCCAACTGAGCCACCCAGGCACCCCCAGACTTTGTTTTTTAGAACAGTTTTAGGTTTAAAGAAAAATTAAGCAGAAGATACCAAGTTCCCATATACCCCTTCTTCCCCCGACCAGTTTCCCCTATTATTGACACCTTGTATTAGAGTGATATATTTGTTGCAATTGAGGAGTCAATGTTGATACATTATTTTTTGATACATTATTATTAACTGAAGTCCACAATTTACATTAGGGTTCTCTGTGTTGTACACTTTTTTGGTTCTAACAAATTAATAATGACATGTATATACCACTTCAGTATCATACAGAATAGTTTTACTACCCTAAATATCCCCCGTGCTCCACCTATTCATTCCTCCATCCCTCCCACCACCATCCCCCAGGTCCTGAACTTTTTAGTCTCCACAGTGTTGCCTTTCCCAGAATGTGATACAGCTAGAACCACACAGTATCTAGTCTTTCACAGTAGCTTCTTTCACTTTGTAACATGCATTTACGGTCCTGCCATCTCTTAGTAGCTCATTTCTTTTTATCACTGAAAAATATTCTACTGTAGGGGTGCCTGCCTGGGTGGCTCAGTTGGTTAAGCGACTGCCCAGGTCATGATCCTGGAGTCTCAGGATCGAGTCCCGCATCGGGCTCCCTGCTCAGCAGGGAGTCTGCTTCTCCCTCTGACCCTCCCCGGTCTCATACTCTCTCTCTCTATCTCATTCTCTCTCTCAAATAAATAAATAAATCTTAAAAAAAAAATTCCATTGTACTGGTATACCAAAGTGGCTTATCTATTCATCTATTGATGGATATCTTGGTTGCTTCCAAGTTTTGGTAAATGTGAAAAAACCTGCTATAAACATTCCTGTGCAGTTTTTTGTGTGGGTGTAAGTTTTCCGTTTATTTGGGTAAATATTAAGGAACACAACTGCTGGATCATATGGTTACAGTATGTTTACTTCTGTAAGAAACTGCCAAAATGTTTTCCCAAGTAGCTGTACCATTTTGCATTTCCCCCAGGAATGAATTAAGAGTTCCTGTTGCTCCTATCCTCATCAGCATTTCGTGTTGTCACTGTTTTGGATTTTGGCCATTCTAATAGGTGTGTAGTGGTACTTCATTCTTGTATTAATTTAGTAACAGGTGATGCTAAGCATTTTTCATGTACTCGTTGGCCATTTATATATCTTCTCAGTGAAGTCTGTTTCAGATCTTTTGCCCATTTTTTAACTGGGTTGTTAATTTTCTTACTGTTTAAGAGTATTTTGTACATTTTGGATACCAGTCCTTTATCACATACATGTATTGCAGACTTTCACCTAATCTGTGGCTGGTCTTTCTATTTCCTGAAATGTCCATATTTTTCAATCCAGTAATTCCACCTCTGAGAACCTATCCTAAGGAAATAATCCTACATATAGATAAGTGATTCACACATAAAGATATTTATAGCAGGGTGCCTGGGTGGCTTGGTTGGTTAAGCATCTGAATCTTGATTTCGGCTTGGGTCATGATCTCAGGGTGGTGAGTCTGAGCCCAGGTTGCGCTCCACGCTCAGTGTGGAGTCAGCTTGAGATTCTCCCCATCTCCCTCTGCCCCTGCCCCCACCCACACACATGCTCTCTAAAATAGATTAATCTATTAATCTATTAATCTACTAATCTATAAAAGATGTTCTGGGTGATGGACATTGGGGAGGCTATGTGCTATGATGAGCGCTATGAACTGTGTAAGACTGATGAATCACAGACCTGTACCCCTGAAACAAATAATACATTATATGTTAATAAAAAAAAGATGTTTATAGCAACACTGCTTACTATAAAAAAAAAATAACAATCCTAATTACATTCCCCCAATAATAGGTAAACAATTAAAATAAATTATGGTTAAGTATTATATATACAATGTTTTAAAAGAAACACCAAAAACTGAATGCATAATTTTATATATTTTGCTTTTTCCATATAAAAGTATACCATGAGAATTTTTTTCTTTCATAACTTTTTAAGCTTCATTTGAAAACATTTATTTCTGATTAAAGGGGATGATTGTATGAATATAGGCATACCTCAGAGATCATACAGGTTTAGCTTCAGACCACTGAAAAACAGCAAACAGCATGATAAAGTGAGTCAAATGACTTTTTTGGTTTCCTAGTACTTATAAAAGTTACATTTACACTATACTGTAGTCTATTAAGTATCTAAATTATTGTCATTATATCTAAAAAATGATGTATATACCTTCATTTAAAAATACTTTACTGTTTAAAATGCTAACCATCATCTAAGGTTTCAGTAAGTGGTAATCTTTTTGCTGGTGGAGGGTCTTGCCTTGATGTTGATGGCTGCTGACTGATCAGTGTGGTGGCTGCTGAAGAAGGGGTGGCTGTAGCAATTTCTTAAAATAAGACAACAATGAAGCATATATACCACGTTGACTGACTCTTTCATCAACAATTCTTCTGTTCCATGCAATGCTACTTGATAGCATTTTATCTACACTTGAACTTCTTTCAAAATTGAAGTCAATCCTCTCAAACCCTGCCAATAATTTATCAACTATGTTTATGGAATATTCTAAATCTGTTGTCATTTCAACAGTCTTCACCAGGAAGACTATCTCAAGAAACCACTGCTCACCCATCAAAAGCAACTCGTCATCCATTACAGCTTGATCATAGATTGCAGCAATTCAGTCATGTCTTCAAGCTTTAGTTCTCTTGCTATTCCTACCACATCTGCAGTTATTTTCCTCCAACAAAGTCCTGAACCCCTCAAAGTCATCCTTGAGGGTTGGAATCAACTTCTTCCAAATTCCTTTTCATGTTTTTTCCTTCTTTGCATGAATCATGAATGTTCTTAATGGTATCTAAAATGATGAATCCTTTCCATAAACCTTTCAATTTACTTTGCCCAGACCCATCAGAGGAATTACTATCTACAGCAGGTGTAGTTTTATGATATGTATTTCTTAAATAAGACTTGAACGTTGAAATGACTCCTTGATCCACGGGCTGCAGAATGGATGCTCTGTTAGCATCAAAACAACATTAATCTTATTGTACATCTCCATCAGAGCTCTTGGGTGAACAGATGCACTGTCAGTGAGCAGTCACATTTTGAAGAGAATCTTTTATCTGAGCAGTAGGTCTCATCAGTGAGCTTAAAATATACAGTAAACCATGTTGTAAACAGAAATGTTGTCATCAAGGCTTTGTTGTTCCATTTATAGAGAACAGGCAAACTAGTTTTCATGTAATTCTTAAGGGCCTTAGGATTTTCAGAAATGCAAATGAGCACTGGCTTCAACTTCAAGACATCAGTTGCATTAGCCCATAACAAAAAAGTCAGCATGTCTTTTGAAGCTTTGAAGCCGGGCAATGACTTCTCTCTGGCTATTAAAGTCCTAGATGGCATCCTCTTCCAATACAAGGCTGTTTTGTCTACATTGAAGATCTGTTGTTGAGTAGAGCCACCTTCATTAATAATCTCAGCTAGATCTCCTGGAGATCTTGCTGCAGCTTCTACATCAGCACTTGCTGCTTCATCTCGCACTTTAGCACTTTATGTTACGGAGATGGCTTCTTTCCTTAAACCTCATGAACCAACCTCTGCTAGCTTCCAACTTTTCTTCGGTAGCTTCCTCACTCCTCTCAGCCTTTACAGAATTGAAGAGCGGTATGGTCTTGCTCTAGATTAGGCTTTGCTGTAAGGGAATATTGTAGTTGATTTGACCTTCTATCCAGACCCCTCACACTTTTTCCATATCAGCAATAAGGCTGTTTTGCTTTCTAATCATTCATGTGTTCACTGGAGTAGCACTTTTAATTTCCTTCAAGAACTTTTCCTTTGCATTCACAACCTAGCTAACTGGCACAAGAGGTCTGGCTTTCAGCCCTCACTCAGCTTTCACCATGCCTTCCCTACTAAGCTTAATCATTTCTAGCTTTTGATTTAAAGTGAAAGATGTGTGACTCTTCCTTTCACCTGAACACTTAGAGGCCATCGCAGGGTTATTAACTAGCATAATTTCAGTACATTTCAGTCTCAGGGAATAGGGAAGCCTGAAGAGAGTGAGAGAGACAGGGGAATAGCCAGTCAGTGGAGCAGTAAGAACACACACAACCTTTATCAATTAAGTTTGCTGTCTTATATGGGTGCAATTTGTGACAGCCCAAAACAATTACAATAGTAATATCAAAGATCACTGATCACCATAACAAATAAAATAATAATGAGAAGTCTGAAATATTGCGAGAATTACCAAAATGTGACACAGAGACATGGAGTGAACAAATGCTGTTGGAAAAATGGTACCAACAGACTTGACACAGGGTTGCCACAAACCTTCAACTGTAAAAAGCACAGTATCTGCAAAACACAATTAAGTGCAATAAAATAAGGTATGCCTATATATTGTTTGTTGTAACTCACTTTCCTTGCTTTAGATAAAGGAAACATTTATCTATTTAAAAATAATCTTTAACAGTGGGTGCTTGTTTATTTTGAGGAGAAAATGCAGAGGTTAGCTTCAGGTTATTTTTAAAAAATAGTACTGGGACACCTGGGTGGCTCAGTCATTAAGCGTCTGCCTTAGGCTCAGGTCATGATCCCAGGGTCCTGGGATTGAGCCCTGCATCGGGCTCCCTGCTCAGCAGGAAGTCTGTTTCTCCTTCTCCCTCTGCCTCTCTCCCCAGCTTGTACTCTCTCTCTCTCTCAAATAAATAAATAAAATCTTAAAAAAAAATAGTACTGTATTATGTTTTTTTTATATCTACTTTTTTTAATGTGTCCACAAGTGTTTAAGTTCTACTCTTTTTTTTTTTTTTTTAAAGTTCTTATTTATTTGACACAGAGAGAGACAGCAAGAGAGGGAACACAAGCAGAGGGAGTGGGAGAGGGAGAAGCAGGCTTCCTGCTGAGCAGGGAGCTGGATGTGGGGCTCGATCCCAGGACCCTGGGATCATGACTTGAGCTGAAGGCAGACGCTTAATGACTGAGCCACCCAGGCGCCTCTAAGTTCTACTCTGTTAACAAATTTCAACTACACAATACAGCATTATCAACTATAGTCACCACATTGTATGTTAGATCTTAAGACCTTATTTATCTTACTGTAGGTTTTCTTAAGGGATAAACTACGGAGAACCTAGAGATCATGAAGAGTCACATTACACACAGCAGAACAAACAGTTCAAAATTTCAACTTTGTTATTTTCTTGTTCTCAAGTTGTTTTGGACTGTTCTGCCACTAAAAGTTTTTCTTGGTCCTGTCTTCTTCACATAGTATCCAATCTTCCGTCTGTCCCCTGTCATTACACTCTTCTTCCTCTTCTCTGGAGCAACACATATCCCTTCTTACCTCTTCCAATCTTTTTTTTTTTTAATGGCTTTTTTCTTTTATGAAGTGTTTTATTATACAAAAGAATATACACAGAGTATAGGTAAGTTACAAAGTATAACAATGAAATGAACACCCGTGAACCCAGCACCCACCCCAAGAGAATATGAATACTGCTGAAACTGCCTGTGTGATCATCCAAAGTCCCATTCTCTTACCTGCCCTGGAAGTTACTACTCACTTGTATTATGCTTATTAGTCATTCATACGCTTTTCTTTAGAAATTTCATCACACATACAGGTATTCCAGAGAGATTCTATCAATATATTCTCTCATCAAAAGTGTTCTGTCCCTTCACACTCACATGTGATGGGTAATATTTTTTAAAGCTTATAGACATCATCTTTTATTAGTCATAAAATAGCCCATCCTTCTGATGACTCAAAGGTTCCTGAGTAAACCATGTAAGCACCTTCTTCTGTAAGAAGAACTCTGCAGAAACTCAAGATGGTAAACCTAAGTATGTTCCATAAAAGAGTGCTTTATGGTGGTGATGTAAACTGGTAAGCTTTAAAAACTTAAAGGTAGCTTGATGAAAAGGTTCCCAAAATTTAACAAACAAGTTTTTACCAGTCTACAGAAAAACCAGAAAAGGAAGAAATGTAGTGAGCTGTGTCACAGAGCTACATGGATACAATTTAAAGGACTGGTCTTTATTCTGGGATTATCCTACTTTCTTGGAATTAAAATGTCTTTTCCTTTACAAAATGATAGGAAATGGCAGGTATATTTGGTTGCTGTCCTTGTGTCCTTTTTAAAATTAAAATTGAACTTACATGGCCAAAGAAAAATTTGAAAACCCTATGTCTCATCCAAAGCTTTTGCAAATTGTACTGACCCACAAAATCCCAAAGCCTGGAAAGCATAAGCTTAGAAGTCTTTAAATTTGAGGAACTGGAAAACTTGGGTCTTAAGACTTTTAGCATCTTTCCCTATTAGTCTCCCAGAGTAAAAATGAGAAGAAATTAACAACTTCCTCCTGTCTCTACTTCTGGCATTCCTTCTTTGGTTCTCCAGCATAAGAAATACTATAATTAATGGAGGTGATGAAGAAATATGGAAATATGGAATAAAGTTAACAAATGCTTAACTCTATAAATCTCATCAGTGATTAGCTTTGCAATGTTGGGAAAACATTTTAACCACACTATATCATAGGTTCCTCTATCTGTTTATTCCACACTATATCATAGGTTCCTCTATCTGTTTATTCTCTTATAATAATACCTATAATTTATATCTATAGCCCATCACCTCCTGAAATAGAAGTGGTAATGTTGAGGCCAGTCTCATAACATGAATAGCGCTTTCAACTCTATGGAAGACACAAACATAACTTCAAGATGTTATATACATTTACACAGGACCTTAGACATTGTTTAACAGGATGTTAAAGAGAACCATCAATAACATCAACAACATCTGTCTAAGTCCAGAGTATACAAAGTATACAACCAATACAAATATTTGAGAAATACATTTCAGCTCAAAATAAAGTTGTCTAAAATGTAACAAAGTAAGGAAAAAGCCCTCAACCTCATTAGTAATTAGGAAAATTAAGACCACAATGTGATACTATTATATACCCACCAGACTGGCTAAAATTAAAATGACTGACAAGACCAAATCTTCCAAGAATGTGCAGCAATGGGAACTCCCATGTACTGCTGGAGAGACTATAAATTAGTATAACCACTTTGGAAAACAATGTGACATTATTTATTATAACTGAAGATTCACATACCCTAGAACTCAGCATTCTATTCCAGATATACACCTTAAAGAAACTACTGGACATGTGTACCAAATACACAAATAAGAATGTTCACAGCACAACTGTTCATAACAGCCCCAAACTAGAAACAATCTACATATACAGTACAATGAATAAAGACAACATGGATTATTGAACACTATAAGATCAATGGACAAACTACAGCTATTAAACATAATACTGAGTGAAAGAAGCTACTCAGCAAGTAAAAGATACAGCATGACTCCATCTATATAAAGCTCAAAAACAGATAAAACTATTCAGTGTGATTTGGGTGATAAACTAAAAGAGAAATCAAGAAAACCATTATCACACAACACAGGAGAAAAGTTATCCAACGGGAAAGAGAAAGACTGTGATCTAGAAGGGATAAACAGGAGGCCTCTGAGAGCTGACAATGCCTATTCTTGACCTAAGTAGTGGTTACACAGATGTTCGCTTCATAGTTATTCTCTAAGTTCTTCATATGCCTTATACAGTCTTTTGTATAAAAATGATGTATCTCACAAAAAATTTACAAAGCGCTGCCTCTTGAGGTAGTAGCTCTCCTATCGTGTTATTTAACCAAAGCTAAATGTTCATGTATCAGAGCTACTGCATAAGGAATTCAAGTACTGGTAGGAATTTGGACTAGATGGCCACCAGGTTCCTGCTAATTTAGAGATTTTATGGATCTATTTCCATACCTTGTAACGATGATTTTTATGAACACTATTCTGGAAGCAGTCCATACAGAGTACACATGTTGGGTCAATTGCACAGTCCCTGAAAAAGATTAAAAATTAGATTCCAAAATTTAGAGGATGCCAATGATGTTTAAGGTACGACTATAATATAATGTGAATGAGTTTCTGTATGGTGCACAAGCTGAATATGAAAATGTCTCAAAAACTAAATTCCAAATAATTTTAGCCACATTTGAATACATAGGTTTGGTTTTGCTTCTTAAATCATCCTCGTTACTTCGAGCTTTTACCTGATTTCAGACTGCTAAGTTGCATATTAAAATTAGTTTTGTAACAAATGATTAGCTGTTTTTTCCATTATCTGTCATCATCTTACCCTCCTGCATTTATAAACATATTTTCATAAACACTGACTGTTCACCGGTAAATGAGGCTTGGATAGAGACAAAATTCATTAGAATGTAATCAGCATAAGGGCAGGAATGTTTCTTTATTTTGTATATTGTTATGTCCTAAGTACCTAGAACAGTGCCGGGCACATGGTAGGTATTCAGTTAATATTTATTGAATGAACAAAAAAAATTCAATCTCTCTTAATCTCTTCCCTAATAATAGCTCTTGAAAGTCACTATCTTATTTAACTTTTTCAGGAAAACATTAAGAGCAACATAAATTGGTGAAAAGTGCAAAATCAATTTTTAAAATATCTGATTTAGAAGAGTCAAAGAGATGGAATTGGCAAGTTAAAAAATGATTTTAAAGGCTATTAGGAAATAAAGATTGCCTAACTATACTCTTGAAAATATATATGATCTACTGACCTATTTAGAGCAGAATTTCTCAACCTCAGCAGTACTGACATTCCGAACTGGGTAATTACTTATTGCGGATAGAGGAGACTGTCCCGTGCTGCAGGATGCTTCAGCAGCAACCCTGTCCTCTACCCACTAGATGCTAGTACCATTGCCCCAGCTGTGACAATTTAAAATGTCTCCATGACACTTTTGGAGAAGTGAGATCTGCAAATGTCTATTATGTTTTAACTGAAACTCATTGGGCTTCAGCTAAAATATATATAAAGAAGATAAATAAACCTTACTACCTATGTAGCAAAATAGTACACAAAATACAAAAGCTGCCTTTTTTCCTGAGAAAAGAAGAGGATAAAGATACTATGTTCTAAACAACTGTTAACTATATGTAAACCAAGGACACCTGGGTGGCTCAGTCGTTGAGCATCTGCCTTCGGCTCGGGTCATGATCCCGGGGTCCTGGGATCAAGCCCAGCATCGGGCTCCCTGCTCCAAGGGGAGCCTGCTTCTCCCTCTCCCGCTCCCCCTGCTTGGGTTCCCTCTCTCGCTGTGTCTCTCTCTGTCAAATAAATAAATAAAATCTTAAAAAAAAAAAAAACTATATGTAAACCAGTGAAACCTAGAATTATAGTGAAGCCAAAAACAATTCTCTGAATTTATAAAGTATAAAAATTCACTCCTAACCTGAACTACCTCTAGTAAAAGGGGAAAAAAACCCCACTAAAACTAGAGTGCAGCTAAGATCTAAAAGATGAAAAACGTCAGACAGAAGTAGGGAATAAAAACATTCTGTGTGCTCCCTGATGTTTAAAACAACTACTCTTGGGCACCTGGGTGGCTCAGTCGTTAAGCGTCTGCCTTCGGCTCAGGTCATGATCAAAGGGTCCTGGGATCGAGTCCCACATCGGGCTCCCTGCTTGGCGGGAAGCCTGCTTCTCCCTCTCTCACTCCCCCTGCTTGTGTTCCTGCTCTCGCTGTGTCTCTCTCTGTCAAATAAATAAAAAATCTTTAAAAAAAAAAAAAAAACTGCTCTTACAAAGGACAAAAAGCCTAAAGCTGCTTCCAGTTTCCCTACCAATGGCTTTTTCTACTCAACTGAATTTCAACTGTCCCTACAGGTCCACCATCCCTTGACACCAAATCTCACTTGGTAGCAAAAACTGACCTGAAATGACATAAGACTAGACTTTATTTATACCACTTGCTGTGAATATTCATAGATTTCTTACAGAAATGCTATGTTTGATGATAGGATCCTGCCCTGACACTCCTGGAAAAGTGTTTAGAACTCTGAAATACACCTGGCCCTAGGGTGTCAGATAAGAGTATGTGGACTATATTATAAACAAGGCAAAAGTCCATCTCTGAAATACTTTTAGAGAACAGAAAAGTGAGACAACTGTTTAAGTCATATATTCACAAACAAGCTATACAAGCAAAAACAGATTTATAAGTGCATAATAAAAGGAAATTAAGTATGATTAAGTATATTATAAATAGTAATACACAAAATAAAATACATCATAAATAAGTACAAAATACCAAAATTGAAATTATAACCAATCCTGAAAATTTCTAATTCTTACCTACAAGAATATGTTGTCTCTCCACTTTTGAAAACCTTCCCACAGAGTTGAAATGCTCCACTGTGTTTCAATTTCTCTAAGCAAATATCTGGATCTTCTCCAAATAAGTACCATTCCAGTGGGGTGAATATGGACATTTGTATGCTCTCCTCCTGCTTTTCCAAATCTGGGTCCATTTCAGCAGAATAAATTTCTGGCACCAATTGTGCCAAATGGTGCAAGAAAGTAGTATAAAAATCAACTTGCTGATCCCACCACTGAAAGAAAAGAAATCAAAAATTAGACTTTGTTACAAGTTTCCTCTTGAAGATGTAGGGGGACAAATATTGGCATAATTCTGTAACTTCAGAGAAAGTGATTTACAATATATTATCTTATCCCTCACCAATACAAAAGGAAAGTGGGTAAAAGGAAAGTGGGTAATTAAAAAAAAAATAGCTTTGGAAATAAGTGGTTGCCCACATACCACATATACCTGGAAAAAAAAAGAGCAGCTGTATTGGATGAGAATTACCCTTCCCTCTTGGAATGGGCAACTCCTGGTCTGTGAAGACAATTCTATTACCAGTCAGGTGCTGTACAGACAAAACATTTCCCAGTCTTAGTTTAATTGTTTTAAGGAACCATAACATTTACTGAGAGATAAAAATGAATGAGTGCAAAAGAGTTTTTAGAATGCCAAAAGCACTAAATATAAAAGAAAATGGGTAAATTAGACTCATCAAAAAGTACACCTAAACCCTTCTGCTCTTTAAAAGAAACTATTTCAGATGGCTTATTTGTACATGAAAACATGTTCAACATCATTAGTCATTAGAGAAATGCAAATTAAAATGACAGTGAGATACCCCTACACAACCTATTATATTAAGGTGTAGATAAAAAATAAAATATAAAACTAACAATATCAACAGGATCCAGAAAACTGGAAAAGGAAAATGCTGGTAGGAACTGAAAATGGTATAGCCACTTTATAAAAGAGTTTGGTAGTTTCCTTACAGTTAAACATATATTACCTTATGACCCAGCAATCAAACTCTTAGGAATCTACCTAATAAATGAAAACTTATGTTCACACAAAAAAGTAAAGACGAATGTTACAGCAGCTTTAAATTGCCAAAACCCAGAAATAACCCAATTGTCCTTCAACTGGTGAATTAGGAACTGTGCTACAGCCAAACCATGGAATACTGCTCAGCAATAAAAAGAGTAAGTTATCAATACATGCAACATCAAAATCTATTATTGTAAAAGCAGTCTAACTCAAAAGGCTATGTACTGCCTCTTAGCAATTGGGGACATGTTCATAGTGACAGCATCTGTGTGAACTGAGCAGAGCTCATCTCTGTGCCAAATTCCTGATTCCCATCATGGGGTTTCATAGACACTATATGCAGGTTTCAAGAACACCACCATTCCACTCTTATCTTCAAACAAGACAGCTTTCCAAGTATCAAGAAATGCCCTGTTAAAAAAAGACATTTGGGGATTACTCATTTGGGCTTAAATGTGAGGTATGATTACCCTAAACTGTCCGACCAGCCCAGCCTGACCAATTTTCAATGGCACTCAGTAACAGCAAGCTTAAATGAACAGAGGTAAGGGAAACAGAAGGTTGAGTGCACAGATCTCTACTATCAACCCAACACTGACAATTTAGTTGCACTTAACATCCTTCTTTTTTTTTTTTTTAAGATTTTATTTATTTATTTGAGAGAGAGAATGAGAGAGAGCACATGAGAGGGGGGAGGTCAGAGGGAGAAGCAGACTCCCCGCTGAGCAGGGAGCCCGATGCAGGACTCGATCCCGGGACTCCAGGATCATGACCTGAGCCGAAGGCAGTCGCTTAACCAACTGTGCCACCCAGGCGCCCCTGCACTTAACATCCTTCTAATTAAATTAATATTATTCATTTGAAATGGGTTAGCTATGGTATTTCATGTTTGTCTCATAGTTATGTAAAAACTAGCATTTATACATAGTCTTGTATTTGTTCACATTAAAGTTATATTCTAAAAAAATAATTTAAAATTTTAAAGGCTATGTACTATATGATTCCATTTATATGACATTCTGGAAAAGGCAAAACTACTAGCAAGACGGAGGATTGCACAGTGGTTGCCAGGGGTTTACTACAAAGTAGAAGTGAGGATATTTTTTTTTAAGATTTTATTTATTAATTTGAGAAAGCAGGAGCGGAGGGAGGTGCAGAGGGAGAAGCAGACTCCCCTGCTAAGCAGGGAGCCCAACACGGGGCTTGATCCTAGGACCCTGAGATCATGACCTGAGCTGAAAGCAGACGCTTAACCGACTGAGCCACACAAGGCGCCCCTGAAGTGAGGGAATTTTGGAGTGCAATGGAATTGTTCCATACCTGTATTATGATGATAGTTACACAACTGCTGGCAAATATCAAAACTCACAGAATTGTATAATAAAAAGTTATTTAATTTATGTAAATTTTAAAAGCAAATTTCAAAGTACATAGTTTAAAAGATAAAAAGGAGAGTCACTGGGGTGCCCGAGTGGCTCAGTTGGTGGAGCATGTGACTCCTCATCTCAGGGTTGTAAGTTTGAGCCCCATATGGGGTGTAGAGATTACTTAAAAATAAAAAATCTTAAAAAGAAAAGTGATGCCAAATAGTCTCAAAATATCTCCCTGAAGATACTTATTAACTATAAGGGAAAAGGTAAAAAGTTTAAAGTAGAGAAACCCTGCAGATACCAACTTAACCAAGTGATTAACATAAGTATCACCAGTTATAAGAATAATGATACCAAAAATCCCTGAATATGATACACTGAGAAGGCTATGGTATCACTTTTGTGTTATTTTTGCCAAAAATGCATAGCCTCATTATAATCATGAGAAAACATCAATCCAAACTGAGGAACATACTACAAAATAATTTTTCAATATTCTTGAAAAATGTCAAGGTCATGAAAAACAAGGCAAAAACAAGATACTGTTATAAACTTGAAAAGACTATGAAGAAAATAAGACCCTATTAGAGACCTGAGGCAACAAAGGAGAAATAACTAAATGTAATGTGAGATACTAGATAGGATCCTGGAACAGAAAAATATTTAATGTCAATGGGAAAACTATTATAATTCAAATAAGGTCTATAGTTTAGTTACTATCAATATTAATTTCCTGTCCCTGATAATTATATTATGGTTATGTAAGATGCTAACATTAGGGAATGCAGGTGTGAAGGATATAAGAGAACTGTTTCTGCTATTTTCACAACTTTTCTGTAAGTCTAAAATGAGTTCAAAATAAAAAGAAAAAAGAACCAAAACTGAAGATGATCATTTACTAATATAGAAAGCCATTAATAATACACAGTTTGGTAAAGCAGGTTACGAAGCAGTATGTATAAAATCTCACTGTGGCTAAATATTTTATATGAGGGGAAAAAATCAGGAGGAATATACACCAAAATGTTAACAGCAGTAGGTAGTGAGAGTTTGGCATATTTTCACAGAATGTGTACATTTGCTTACCTAATATGAATAATACTTACTGATATTTTCCACATTTGGGGGAATTTTTTAATTGTAAAATTAAAAATATTTTACTAAAACCTTAAAAAAAAACATCTATACCTTCCAGTATTCTAACTCCCAACTTTTCTAGGGTACGCACAGACCAACAACTTGTTTCCTCCACAAATCCAGCAACAACTGTAACTATGAAATAAAGAATACCTAATGTTCTATGGTATACCTAAGGTTCTTTTCTCCAAACAGCACTAAATAAAAAAAAAATCCCATATGTTTACTGCTATACACCAAATAAAAAATTTTTCTCTGTTATCTAATTATGGAAGGCACAGAATTAGTTCCTTTCAAGTTTTTGAAGAATACTTTGAAGAACATGAGAAATTTGACAGTCACCAAAACCTAAGGGATCTTCTGGTTCAAGTCTCGCATCTTATAGATGAAAAACATGAGTCACAGAGAGAAGTAAATTGTCTTTTCCAAGACTGAATAACCAATTGGTATCAGAGTCAGGAATAGAAGTTAGATATCCTAACTCCTAGAGTTCAGTGCTCACTGTACTCAACCAAATGTAAGTACACAGTACTTTTAAATTTACTTATTCTTTTTTTTTTTTTTTTAAGATTTTATTTTTTGACAGAGAGAGACACAGCAAGAGAGGGAACACAAGCAGGGGGAGTGGGAGAGGGAGAAGCAGGCTCCCGGCCGAGCAGGGAGCCCGATGTAGGGCTCCATCCCAGCACCCTGGGCTCATGACCTGAGCCGAAGGCAGACGCTTAACAACTGAGCCACCCAGGCGCCCCAATTTCATCTTTTTAAATTTTATTTTATTATGTTATGTTAGTCATCATACATTACATCATTAGTTTTTGATGTAGTGTTCCATGATTCATTGTTTTCGTATAACACCCAGTACTCCATTCAATACATGCCCTCCTTAATACCCATCACCGGCTAACCCATCCCCCCACCCCCCTCCCCTCTAAAACCCTCAGTTTGTTTCTCAGAGTCCATAGTCTCTCATGGTTTGTCTCCCCCTCCGATTTCCCCCCCTTCATTTTTCCCTTCCTACTATCTTCTTTTTTTTAACTAATCAATTTCATTTCAATCGTAAAACAAAACAAGAAACATAGTTTTGTCTTCTTTTTATTTCTTTCCTCCAAATGAAGACTCTTCACTAACATCTGCCTAACATTCCTGTGTACTACTAAATATTCTTAAATTGTATCTCTGTCATTACATGTCTTGGTGTGAACTAATATTTTATTCTTATTTTTTTAAAAGATTTTATTTATTTATTTGATAGAGAGAGAGACAGCGAGAGAGGGAACACAAGCAGGGGGAGTAGGGGAGGGAGAAGCAGGCTTCCCACTGAGCAGGGAGCCCCATGGGGGGCTCGATCCCAGGACCCCGGGATCATGACCTGAGCCAAAGGCAGACGCTTAACAACTGAGACACCCAAGCACCCCTTACTCTTATTTTTTTAAAGATTTTATTTATTTATTTGTCAGAGAGATAGAGCACAAGCAGGGGGAGCAGCAGGCAGAGGGAGAAGCAGGCTCCCCACTGAGCAAGGAGCCCAATGTGGGACTCGATCCCAGAACCCCGGGATCATGACCTGAGCAGATGCTTAACCAACTGAGTCACCCAGGCGTCCCTGTGTGAACTAATATTTTAAAATGTTATCTTTATACTGTTGGTTGATTTGGGCAGAATGTCTGGGTATTGATGCCTTAAATGCTCTCTCCAGTGATCTTACCACTAGCTCTCCATCCTTCCATCCCCGCTGGGAGTTATTCCTTAAGGTCCATCAAACTCAAGGCACTCCTCTCTGACTACTACACTGATCAGCCTAAGAAAATTTCTCTCCCCTGTAACTCCAATACAGCACTTACTGAAGGAGGTACTCATTCAGTACCAATACCTCTGTCAGATAACATTAATTATCTTTATATGTGTACACCTAGCCTCTTCACCCAGACTATAAATTCCCTGAAGGGAGGACCACTGCCTTCCAAATCCCTGTATCACCACAGGCCCACCACAAATACTTAACAAAAGTTCTCTTGGGGCACCTTGGTGGCTCAATTGGTTAAGTGTCTGACTCTTGATTTCGGCTCAGGTCATAATCTCAGGGTTGTGGGATTAAGCCCCACATCAGTCTCTGTGCTCCTCTGTGTGAGGAGTCTGCTTGAGATTCTCTCCCTCTCCCTCTGCCCCTCGCCCCCCCAATCGCATGCTCTCTCTAAATAAATAAATAAATAAATAAATAAATAAATAAATAAATAAATAAATAATCTTTGAAGAAAAAAAGTTCTCAGTCATTGCTGAATGTTATGGATTTCTTGCTAGAGAGAACAAAGCAAATATTGACATTAAGCCTTCTAAAACTATAAAATTCTTATAGGATATAAAGTATAATTTCACTCTGTCATGAAGACTTTTTCCTAGATGACTGCCACATCTATGAAAAATCTTTTTCAACTAAGATTTTAATTTTGTTTCCAGATAAGAAAAACTACACAGCATGTATTTTACTGGGTGACATGTTCAGGAATTATTGGTGCCTGGAGTAGGCTTGATTTTCTTATTTTTTGTTTGGTTGTTTTAATATTTTTACCCACTTCAGATAAGAATAAAATTAAGAATTTTTTTTTATTTTTTATTATGTTATGTTAATCACCATACATCATTAGTTTTGTTTTTTGTTTTTTTTTTTTTAAGATTTTATTTATTTATTTGAGAGAGAGAGAATGAGAGACAGAGAGCACGAGAGGGAAGAGGGTCAGAGGGAGAAGGAGACTCCCTGCCAAGCAGGGAGCCCAACGCGGGACTCGATCCTGGGACTCCAGGATCATGACCTGAGCCGAAGGCAGTCGCTTAACCAACTGAGCCACCCAGGCACCCTACATCATTAGTTTTTGATGTAGTGTTCCATGATTCATTGTTTGTGCATAACACCCAGGGCTCCATGCAGTACGTGCCCTCTTTAATACCCATCACCGGGCTAACCCATCCCCCCACCCCCCTCCCCTCTAGAACTCTCAGTTTGTTTCTCAGAGTCCATAGTCTCTCATGGTTCATCTCCCCCTCCAATTTCCCCCACTTCATTTTTCCCTTCCTGCTATCTTCTTCTTCTTCTTTTTTTTTTTTAAACATATAATGTATTATTTGTTTCAGAGGTACAGGTCTGTGATTCAACAGTCTTAAACAATTCATAGCGCTTACCATAGCACATACCCTCCCCAATGTCTATCACAAAATTAAGAACTTTTAATTTCAATGTCCAGGAGGAAAAAAAAATTTTTTTTCGACATTTGGAGTTCAGAGAAGGTTTTCTTAATTGACTGTTCTGTAAAAACAAGTTCTCACAACATTTAAATTCCCAAACATTCCAAACATTTTCTTCATCCCCATGGAGATTAAGATATGTTCTCAATTCTGACCCAGGGACTTGGATGCCTGTTTGGGAACACCATTCTGAAAAAGGAACGTACTTTTAGAACGTTCTTTTTGTTCAAACCACAACTTACACTTCCTTAGACAACTGCTGACATCTACAAGGCTTCAGATTCCCTGAAACTCTTTTTCCAACTCTTCTGTTTTAAAGTAGTAACAAAATCTAGAGGCTCTAGGATCGTTCATAGCAAGTACTGGATGAGTGTAGTTGGAGTATCTACAGGCATCAAGAAATCTTTTGGTTACACAAAGTTTTCTTGTAATACTATCTGACAGATTCATAAAGTTTCATAAAAACAAGCAAACAATAACAGCAAAACCCCTAGTTCCACTGCATACCCCATGAGGCATCCTATCTATAACATATCTGATAATTGGTTCCCTAAGCCTGTCTGAACACTTTCTTTCAGCCAATGTCCATTCTTACAGCTCATAATTCAGCCAAAATCTACTCTCCTGTAATTTTTATCCTATATTGCCTGAAATAATCCATACAATTTACTCTGTTCTTTCATCGAACAACCTTTCAAATAAGATAACTAATAAGTCTCTCATCGGTCTCTTTATTCTGGAGCTACACTGGAACACAGAAACTAAAGAAATCTGTCCATCCCTAGAAATGACATTTGGCCATCCCTAATCCCATGGTATTCAGACTACTCTCTACGTTGATTACTCTTTTATGGAACATGCACAATGTGCCTCTGTATAGAGCAGTGGGACTGTTTCTTACCTTCCTTATCCAGGGTACTTAACTGCTCAAAAAGGTCACATTCTTTTTTTTTTTTTTTTTTTGGCAGCCACATCATATTATGACTTAGGTTTGCAGACAACTAAAACCCTTAGGTCAATCACATATAAGAGACCTGGTCCTATATACAAATACCTAGCCCGAGGTATAAGACTGTACTTTCACCACAATTAAATTTCACTTTGTTAGTTTTGATGCAATATTCAGACTAAGGACACTTTTTGTATATGTGTCCTATAACGTATTTCTTATCCCTGCCAGCTTTGTGTTGTTCGTAAATATGATAAGTAAGTATACTATGTCTTCATGGCATTGATAAAATAAGCCAGGGTCAAATATAGAGTCATGTGACAAATAAGTCCCCTCTCTTTTCTTTTAAGATAATACATAAGCATACTGTCAGAATTTAGTTTTTAAAAGCATTCTGTTCCTCCTAAGTCATTCTCTTCCTTTTTCTTC
Organism: Mirounga angustirostris; assembly: GCF_029215605.1. Taxonomy (NCBI): domain Eukaryota; kingdom Metazoa; phylum Chordata; class Mammalia; order Carnivora; family Phocidae; genus Mirounga; species Mirounga angustirostris. Next base: position 60,465,522 of record NW_026991717.1, on the reverse strand, counting down.
TCTGATCATAGGTTCATGCTCCAATTTCTAAGCTCTCCTTGAAATCTTTGGAACAATGAAATCTGCTTTCCTAAAGTGTGGAGTACATATCCCATATCCTCTTTCTACTGTATTGAATATATATTTGCAAATGGACTAAAATCCTTTCTTAGACTACAAAGTAGAGTGTGTGTGTATATAAAAATAAATGGATAGGGCGCCTGGGTGGCTCAGTTGGTTAAGCGACTGCCTTCGGCTCAGGTCATGATCCTGGAGTCCCAGGATCGAGTCCCGCATCGGGCTCCCTGCTCGGCAGGGAGTCTGCTTCTCCCTCTCCCACTCCCCGTTTGTGTTCCCTCTCTCACTGTGTCTTTCTCTGTCAAATAAATAAATAAAAAATCTTTAAAAAAAATAAATGGATAAATTAAAAGATTTTTCTTCCTGTTCTCAAGTCATTCTAGCTTACCCATAAATACCAAACGTTCAAAGGCATTTTTAAAAGTAGTCCATAAAGACACAGTTAAGTGGTTAAGCCCCACTCCTCCAAACAAGTCAAATAGACTTTGTTCTGAAGAATGGCATTAAGTAAACTATTAGAAGGAGAATTATTATATTCAAGTGATTAACAGTAGACTCCATCCTGGACAGGGCCTATATCATTCCCGGATAGTAAGTAGGCACTTAGGGAAGCACAATAACTCTTCTAGAGTCATTCAGTAACATTTATTTAGTACAGCATATTTCCATAAGCACTTAGTGTATTATAGGGTGCAACTTAACATTAAAAAAAAAAAAAAAAGGCTGTACCAAATGCTTTAAAAAAAACCAAATTCATCAAATAACAATTGTTTCTTCAATAGGAGGCATGTTAATTCAGAATACCTTAAAGGAACATATAGGAGTTCACAGTAGATTACCTGGGACTAAAGAAGTCTTAATATTTTGTCTTAAGTCACCTGAGGCAATGAGTTAAAAGCTTAAAGAAACTTTCACAGAGCACAGTGTATGATTAGCACCTGTAGAGAAATGGGTAAAATGATGTCAAGGGAAATCTGAAATAACCCTCAAGGCCAGCACACGTGAAGAGAATAGGTCAGGACACTGTATTGGTTCATCCTGTATCAGTGATTTATACACATATCTACCCAGTCTCTCCATGCATTATTGAGGACAAAAACCTCTTTATTTGCAGGACAGAGTCTGTTATTAAACATAAGCAGTCCATCTTCAGCACCAGCTTATCCACACTAAATTACTATTCTTCCCTAGACTATTACAGGTAGTGGGACTGAATCTATCACTCTAATCTGCAGTTTTACACCTCAACTTCATATTTGGGTCTACAGAGTCTGATACTGAAAATCAGAATTTTCTTTAGCTGTCCACAACCAAAATTAGGAGATGATGATGAAAAAACAACAGGCAGTAGGCCCTGCTATGATCTGGTGACAAAGCACTTCAGTCAGGGCTCAAGAGACCTTGGTTTTCATCCTAGTTTTCTCATTGTAAGTGTGTCCTTACTATAGAAAGCTGTGCAGGCACCTGGGTGGCTCAGTCATTAAGTGTCTGCCTTCGGCTCAGGTCATGGTCCCAGGGTCCTGGGATCAAGTCCTACATCGGGCTCCCTGCTAGGCAGAAAGCCTACTTCTCCCTCTCCCACTCCCCCTGCTTGTGTTCCCTCTCCCGCTGTGTCTGTCAAATAAATAAAATCTTGAGAGGAAAAAAAAAAAAAGCTGTGCTCTGGCCTAAAATGATATAGATTTCAATTTCTAAGAAATATCACCACCACTGAAAATAACATATAACTTCTTCTTCCTTCTCCTATATCTTAGTATTTTACTTTTTTCTTTAAGTTTTTGTTTTTTTTTTAAAGTAATCTGTATATGCAACGTGGAGCGCAAACTCACAACCCTGAGATCAAGAGTCACATGCCCCATTGACTAAGCCAGCCAGGTGCCCCATCTCAGTATTTTAAGGTCAACTATCAAAACAAATTTTTATCTTTTAAAGATCCACTACATATATGAGATTGTAGATAAATTTTTTCTTGATTTTCATAATGATTATTGCACAAACATAACAACATTAAACTTAAAAAAAAAAACCTAAAATCCCCCCATTTGGAGACAGTATAACATTGGGAGTAATGGGAATGTTCTGTACCCCCAATTTAGTAATAGTTACATAGGTGTATACATTTATCAAAACTCATCAATCAAAACACTTAAAATGGAAGCATTTTATTGTACTTAAAATATAACGCGATAATGTTAATTTTTTTAAATTCCTCTTTCAATTTTAAACCTTTTAGCCTAATCGCCTCAACTCCTATTACCTCCACCTCCACTCCACCTCAGTTATTGTCTTCTCATTCATTCATTCGTGCATGCATTCAACAAAAATTTTGAAGCAATGTGTTAGGTACTGGAGATACAGGCGTGAACAAGAAACAGCTTATGCTCTCAAGGAGTTTCTTGTCTAGAAGAAAAGACAGGCAGCAAACAGGCAATGCTCAGGACAGCCTGAGACATGCTGCATACAACAGGAGTATGAAAAGGGTGCTCTAGGAATGCACAGAGGCTCATCTAACCTGGCTCTACCATTACAAAACCTGAATGTGCCTCCATGTTCTCAAACTCCAAAACCCCTTACTGACCATAATGTTCAGGTCTTCCGTTTATGTCAACATCATAACTTTTAATAACTCAAATCCCATCAATTCCCCACCGAATTCCTGTTTTGGCTTTTCCTACACCCCCCACCTTCACCTGGACCCCAGTGTTAGGTACTATCCTAATATGCTCCTTCATTTCTCTTCCCATCCTTCCTCCACAACTCCCTCCCCCAACCACTACCAATCTTGTTAAAATAAATCACTAATGTTGATTCTCAGTTATTCATTAAGAGTATGTAAATGTCTGCTATTTCAAACGCATACTGGGACATATCAGTGGACAAGTCAGACATTATCCTTGTCTTCACGGAGCTTGCATTCTGGTGGGAGAGACAGATATTTAAATAATAAAGACAACAAAGTAATTACAGATTGTAATAAGTGCAGTAAAGGAAATAAACAGGGTGCTTACACACAGAAGGATAAGAAGAACCCATCTTTTAGACTGGGTAAGTATCAAGAAAAAGCAGAGGAAAAACACTCTTGGAAAAAAGAACAGCAAGCAAAGGCACAGGCCCTAGAGCAAGATAGATCTTGTGCTTGTTTTAGAAACTAACAGGCCAGTGTAGCTAACACTAAATGAGGAGAAATAACAGGAAAATGAGGGGGAGATGTAGGAGCCAGATCATGCAGGATCTTGAAAGACTTGTAATGAGTTTATATTTTATTCCAAGTAAAATGGGAAGCCACTGAAGGATTTAGGCAGGAGGCTGACATGATCTGAATTAGTCTTAAAAAGATTACTCTGGTGATCTGTGGAAAATAAACTGGAAGAGGGCAGAAATGGAAGCAAAGAGAACCAGTTAAGAGGCCACTCCAGTTGCCTAGGCAACAGATGGTGGCTAGGACTAGAGAGGTGGAGTGGAGACAGAGAGAGTTGTTTGTGTTCGAGAGCTATTATAGAAGTGCCATGAGACAGGGATAACAAAATTCTTGATCAGCCTCCCTTCTTTCCCCTCTCCAAACCTGGTCCTTTCTCTCAGAATATGACCAACCATGGCCATGAATGCTTAAGCCAAAAACTGAAGATCCAGATGTGATTTGTTTCTTCCCTTTTATCCTCATGCCTAATCCATTAGCAAATCTTTTTGCTTCTACCAAACCTCCAAAATCTCTCTCAAATCTATCCACTTCTCTTTATCTCCGTGATGTCTCTCTAGTACAAACCACCATCAGCTAAGGCTTAGGTTATAGCAGTAGCTTCCTAATTGCTCCCCCTGTTTGAAACACTTATCAGACATCCAAGTAGCTATGTCAAGTAGGCAAGTAGTTGAATTTGTGAATCTGGAGTTCAGAGGTGAGATGACCTAGAGATATGAATTTGGGAACTGAATGCATACCAATGGTACTTAAAGCCAAAGAACTGGATGAAATCACATAGGCAGAGGGTGTAGACAGGAAAAAGCAAAGACCTTAGTACCAAGCCAGGAGATACCTTCTGAGATTGACTTAGGAAAGAAAATCCAGTCAAAGTAGACAGAAGGCAGAAGTTTTGTCAAACCACCCCATATACTCTCTGAATTCCCAGTTTTTTCTCAGTCCTTATCTTCTGAACCCAATAAACCACCCTCTTCTAGAAACTAGACCCTATGGCACCGTACTACTCTCACCTCCTACTTGCTTGGCTGCTCCCTTTCTAGGTCCTTCTCTGGTTCTTCCTCCATCTTCTATCCCTGAAATTCAATCATTCCTGTCCCTAGTCCTCTCCCTCTCTTCTTTCCCTCTCTCCCTGTGTGTCTGAACCTGTGTGTATGTGCTGATGCGTGTGTGCACACACACATACACACACACACACACTCTTCTCCTCAAAGATCTTCATTTCCACAATCTCAACTGTCAACTCTATTGAGAATTTCCAAATGTCTAGTTAAGTCTTACTCAAAGTGTGGCTCACAGACCAGGACTTCAGAATCAGCTGGGCATGCTTGTGAAAATTCCCCACCCCAGACCTACAAAATCAACGCCTCTAATGATTCTTAAGCAATGACTTTTATAAATATCCAATAATTCATATCTGTTATTTCACCTTAATTGCATGTTAGGTGATATTAGGAATTGGAGAGCCTTCATGCTTTTGATAGCAGTATGACAAAGAAATGACCTGGGGTTTAAGAAGAAAGTTTGATTTAAGGATAACAAAGTATAACCAAGGACAAGGCTCTAATGGAGTTGGTGAGATTTCTAAAATCTTGTAACTGTCCTATATTTATTATTTTTGTTTTCCCTACCTCCCAATAGTGATTTAAAATACAAATCATTCAAATGTTAAAGAGTCTCTGAGCTTATTTTATTTAACAGCAAATAAGTAGTAAACTGGAAAGCCAGTATCTTACTCCACTGTCAGAATAAAATTGAAGACAGTAGCTTTAAAAAGAAAAGGAAAGTAAAGAGATATCTGGAATCCTTAAGTAAATAGAACGATCCAAGCCAAAAAAATGATCATGAGGCCTGTCACAGTTCTTCATCCACTTACATCACCCTATCTTGTATTAAAGTTCTTTGAGCACTTGTCTTATCTGTGTCACTAAACTGTGAGTTCCCTCAGGCGATTACACTTCTCTTGACATCTACCCATTACTTTGCAAAACCTACAGCCTTGCCCCAAGAAATCCAATATTTCTTGAATTAATGAGTTTGCAACCTAATTCTACCTTGATTTCTGTACCATTATCTCCAATTAAAAATAAGTGGAGTCTAGACTGATGAGGTTTTACTGTACCACCTGGAAGGAATTAATATATCAAAGCTTTAAATAAACACTAGCCATCTTTGGCAATACAAAATTACAATAACACTTCTATCCACACAATTTCTGTACTGCTTCTAAGATGTAGAAAGCACAAGCTACCATTAAGATGTTTCAGGGGTTCTCAATTTTCCCTACCTTCTCATTTCAAAGAGATGCTTCCTCCTTCAATACTGGCAGTGAAGTGAGGTTGCTACTATTTGAGATAGAAGATGGTTGCACGCACTGCTATAGTTGGCCAAATCCTTATTCCAATTTCCTCCCTACCTGGTTTCTATCTCCCAGCCAGTCTCCCCAGTCCCTGGGGTGGATTCTTAATTCTGGAGCTCACTTTATTCTCTCATAAAACAATGCTGAAGTGTTTGCATGATTAAAATAGTCCCAAAATGCTTTTATTAAAACTACAAACCAAAAAACTTCAGAAAGGTGTATATCCCACATTTTTCTATATGCAGCAATAAAGACAAAGTGATAAGACTTAATATCATGCAGAAATCAATATTTGACTATTTCCTGTATATCTCCCCACTAGATGTCCAGAGACATCCAGAACATTCCCCAATATTGCCCCCTAGCTCTTATCCTCCTCATCTGCTTTCTCCCTGTGGCCAGACTATAGACTCAAATTTGCTCACTGTCTCTGCCTTCCCATTCTTTCTAAAATACAAGGGCAGAGTATAGATTGCGATATTAATTAATGGTACTGCTCTGATTCGAAATGTCTGGAAGTTTCTTCACCCTTAATAAGGAGCGACAAACGACGGGTTTCTCCATTGAGGGGTTAGGCTTGGGGTTCTCAAGACACTAGAATGAGGGACTACAATTCCTACACCCGATATCTTGACGAGTTGACAGTGGCAGTATTCCCTGCCATTATCAGGCCCCACCCAGCCAGCTATACAATATAACATTAGGTGCAGCGTCCCGGATTCCTGTCATCAAGAGGGGTTGGCACTGCGTCTATCGAAAAATGGCTTTTCCTCTAATCCCGCCTCAGCCCCCACACCAGACCATCTAATAACATCACCAGTTCTTTCTACTTAAGGATAGAGACATGCTTGAACTCGTCACGACTAATAAATGACAAAGGCATTATATTCCGTAGACTTGGTCGGCAGGAATGTGGGTAATGACTAACTTTTATTCGATGGCTTCCTTCCAGACCGATCCATACGACTCCCCCTCCCCAGAGCCGCGAAAGGGGGTGAAGCCCGACATCCTCCAGAGCGCGGTAGGGAAGGACTTGGGGGGGACAAAAGGAACTTGCCTACAAGGACTTACAGATGCCAGGAGCTGAGGGGTCTGGGGCAACTCGGTACTGACTTCCATCCTCTCCGCACCCCCGGCCTCCTCGTCCGCCATCTTGAGGGAAACTGACACCCGCAGTTCCAGACCCCCGGCCGGAGACGAGCGGAAACCTGTGGCCGGTCCAAGAAACGAGGGGCGACACTTTTACGACGGCCCCTGAAGTCGGGTTTGACGCAGAATCGAGGAGCGGCTTCCGGTCCGCTTCCCGGAAGCAAGCGTCACGGCAGGTGTGGCTGGAGGTTTTTCTTCCCCTAATTTTTTAGTTGTAGTCCCCAGTGCCTGAATGGTTGTGCATCTGGTTTCGCTGCTGCGAACTGTTGCATCTGCGAGGTAAAAAATACCTTCAGCGTCCATTTTGAAAGGAGGAAGACTGTCAGGGGCTGAGTACCTATTCTGCGTCTCGTTCAGGCCAGGTTTTGGTCTGGGGGTGTTTGTCGCCCTACGTACCCGCAGTGGTTCCCCAGAACCCACAGAATGAAAAAATACTCAAAGCTATTCCATGTTTAGGAATGTAGCCCTTGGACACTTGCACATGCGCACAAGAAAGCTCGGGCCCCGGCCGCTTTGAGGAGATCTGGTGAATATTAAAATTGAAACCTTGTAGTCATGCATCGGTCGAGGGAAGACAAAATAAACATGGTCGTGCTCATTATGGAACACCATGCGTTGGTGTCGAAAAGAACAAGGTAGACTTCCGTGGAAAGATAAAGATGAATTAAGTGTGTGCGGGGGGGTGGGGGCCCAAGTTGCCGCAAACTATGTATTTCCGCTTATATGCGTTAAAATGCGAAGGAAGAAGCCTGAAAGGGAAAAGAACAAGCTAATAGCTCTCAGGATAGGAGGAAGTTGGTCTAGAGCTACTTTAGATTTATCTATATTGTTTTACGTGTTAAGTTGTTTACAAACCAGTAATTTAATAGTATGTTTTTAACAAAGGGAAAAATAACGATAAATCTAACACGCTTGAGGAATTAAAGGTTAACTATTTGGGAAAAGATTAAGTCATATCTTTACCTAAAAGTATACATATCAAAATAATTCTTAATGAATTGAAGAGTTACCTACTAAAAAGAAGAAAAAGTAAATATTTGTATAATATTGGGATGGAGGAGCCTTTTTTAAATTTGTTTAAGTTTTTGGAGGAGGCTTTTTAAAGCATGACACCAAAGGCAGAAAATATAAAAAGACTGATAGGTAATTTGTTTTAAAGATGTTATTTATTTGACAGAGAGTGAGCACAAGTAGGCAGAGTGGCAGGCAGAGGGAGAGGGAGAAGCAGGCCCTCCGCTGAGCAGGGAGCCAGATGTGGGGCTCGATCGCAAGACCCCAGGATCATGACTTGAGCCGAAGGCGGACGCTTAACCGACTGAGCCACCCAGGCGCCCCAAGACTGATAGGTAATTTAATCAAAATTTAAAACATACAAAAATAAACTATACAAAGTTAAAAAGTAAACAAAAATTGGGAAGAAATGACTGCAACATTCATGACAGACCAACGGATAAAATCCCAAAGACGACTATATCAATAGAAAAATGGACAAAATACATAAATATGCAACTCAATAATTTTTATAAACATATGAAAAAAACCTAACTAATAAACAAATAAATGCAAATTAAAATGAGGTTCCATTTCTTGCTTGTAAATTTGGTCAGTTTTTGTTTTTCCTTAAAAATAACCACCATCGGGGCGCTTGGGTGGCTCAGTCGTTAAGCGCCTGCCTTCTGCTCAGGCCATGATCCCAGGGTCCTGGGATCCAGCCCCGCATCGGGCTCTCTGCACAGTGAGAAGCCTGCTTCTCCCTCTCCCACTCCCCCTGTTTGTGTTCCCTCTCTCTATGTCAAATAAATAAAATCTTTAATAATAATAATAATAATAATAACCACCATCAGGGGGCCTGGGTGGCTCAGAGGGTTGAGAGTCTGCCTTTGGCTCAGGTCATGATCCAGGGGTCCTCAGATGGAGCCCCGCTGGCTTCTCCCTCTGACCCTTCCCTCTCTTGTGCACGATCTCTCTCTCAAATAAATAAATAAAATCTTTAAAAAATATATAACCACCATGTTGGTAAGCGGGAAGGATACTCATATAAAATACGCGTGTACATTAGTAAAACTATAGGAAGGCAATATTCAGAAGCCATTTTTTCTTAAATGCTTTTCATTGGCCCATTTATTCCATTTTTAAGGCTGTACTCTAAAGATATAATTCAGGATGCAAATGAAGTTTAAACTATGTCATTACTGGTAATGGAGATAAATTAGAAATGACTCAAATGCCCTCAATAAAGGACATTGGCTAAATAAACTGTGGTCACTCATATAATGTAATTTTCTACAGCCACTAAATATGTTGTAGAACGTTGATTCTCAAAGAGTGGTCCACAGACTGAGAGTTCCCCAAATTTAGGAAGTTTGTGAGGTGAAAACTTTTGTGGTAATAAAAAAGTTATGTGCTTTTTTTTTTTTTTTAACCATGTGGTATTTGTACTAACTGAAGCAGAAGCAATGATGGGTGAAACTGCTGGCCCCTTAGCACAAAATAAAAGCAGGGGCACTAAATTCAACAAGTCACCAAAGCGATCCAGAAGTCATTTCTTGACCACCATGCTCTTGCAGTTAAAAGAAAAAAAAAGAATTTAAAGCATGTTTCCCAATGTCCTTGATGAAGCAGTAAAAATATTATTAAATCTTAACCTGAGTCTTTTAAATATTCTGTATGTGATGGGGCACCTGGGTGGCTCAGTTGGTTAAGTGGCCGCCTTCGTCTCAGGTCATGATCCCAGGGTCCTGGGATCGAGCCCCGTGTCGGGCTCCCTGCTCAGCAGAGAGCCTGCTTCTCCCTCTCCCTCTGCCTGCTGCTCTGCCTACTTGTGTTCTCTCTCTCTCTCCCTGGCTAATAAATAACTAAAATCTTGGAGAAAAAAAAAAAGCAACAACTGTTGTGCCTCCGGCTTCCTGGTCCATGGCAGTTCCTTGGGTTTCTGCTTTTCTTCTAAGCCTGTCCCTAGCTTCTTGCAGAATCTTTGAGTCTCTGATAACCTTTCAATAGATGTGCTTTTTTTCTTAAGATAGTTAAAGGTGGTTTTTATTATCTGAAGCTGTTAGGTTCCTACCTATTAAATTATTATTAATAACCTATAATGCTGCCTTATGTTACAGTTTTTCATGGCCTAATTTAATTCCTTCTCTAATTTGTTAGTTCCTTGAGTGCAGGAGCCAAGACACAAACTTAGAAATGTCAGCTACTATGTTAAAGACTTTAGATGCATTTTAAAGTATAATTCTGAAAACAGTCCTATGATGTCGTTCCTATTATCGCTATTGCACAGACAAGGAAATTATAGATTAAACAAGTGAGACTGTTCAGATCCACAATTACTAAGTGACAAAACCTGGATTCAAGACCTGTCTATCTGGCTTCAAAATGTGTGTCTTTAACCATTTCACTATCCTACCTCTAATAAAAAAATTTTTTTGAGTCGCTTTTACCACTTTATGTGTTGTAATATAAATGTTTATTGTTAAATAAACAAAAATATCAGGTATCTGGCACACATTTAACATCCTGATATGCTTATATTAGACTTTTTATAGGACATGAACCAGATAAAATAGATATAAACTTATGAATTATCATTGCTCTTTTCTGCTCTAGGCCAAGTTGTGGCTTGACCTACTTTAGAACAGAATTATGAATTTCTTTGATTCTTCTGCAAATACATATTTCTTTTTAAATTAGCATCAGCTCACAATAACTTTTGTGAGTAAGTAAGTTGCAAGGTCATTTTTCAGATGTCATTCTACTGTTTGAAGTGTCATCAACAGCTAATATACATTAATTAGTTTTCTCAAAAAGAATGACACAATTAGGACAGCCATACTCAGAACTATATTTTCCTTAGACTCCTCATTTATGGATTGTGTTGGAGGTTTTTAACCCTGGTTACACATTAGGATCACCTGAGAACTTCTTTAAAATTCCAATACCAGGGGTGCCTGGTTGGCTCAGTTGGTTAAGCGACTGCCTTCGGCTCAGGTCATGATCCTGGAGTCCTGGGATCGAGTCCCTGGATCGAGTCCCGCATCAGGCTCCCTGCTCAGTGGGGAGTCTGCTTCTCCCTCTGACCCTCCCCCCTCTCATGTGCTCTCTCTCTCTTTCTCTCTCTCATTCTCTCTCTCTCAAATAAATAAATAAAATCTTTAAAAAAAATTCCAATACCAGGTCTCTCTAGTGATTCTGATTTAATTAGGAATAAGACCTGAATATCCATTAAAAAAAAAAAAAAATTCTCCCAAGTGTTTTTAATGAGCAGTCAGAGTTGAGAAACCCTCAGTGATTCTATTTTAATAGACTTGTTTTTCTGGGATATTTTCTTATGTGGATGATAGTAGTGCCTACATGATTCCACCTGTCTGGTACAAATCCTTGATATTCCTCATCCAGATTAGCAAAGAGCAATCTTCCCATCTGGTCTCCCTATTTCCACTCTCTTGCTCATATCCATCATTTATTTTCCTGCCAGAATTATTTGTAAATATAAATATGGTCATGTGACTCTCTTACCTAAATAAATTAGATGACTGCCCTATAGCATAAAACTGAACTCTTAAACATGGCATTCAAAGCCCTTCTCAATCTGGCTTGAAACACTTTTTGCTAGTCTAATCTCCCTTGCCACCCCTCACCTTAAACAATCCACACCATATTTCACATATATCCCATTCAGTCTCATACTTCTGTAGTTTTGCATAGGTTAGTCCTTTGGCCTAGAATACCCCCCAAAAATAACTTGACAACTTTTACAAAAAGGAAAACATAGTTCTGAGTATGGCTGTCCTAATTGTGTTATTCTGTGGCTTTGAGAAAACTAATTAATGTATATTAGCTGTTGATGACACTTCAAACAGTAAAATGACATCTGAAAAATGACCTTGCAACTTACTCACAAAAGTTATTGTGAGCTGATGCTAATTTAAAAAGAAATATGTATTTGCAGAAGAATCAAAGAAATTCATAATTCTGTTCTAAAGTAGGTCAAGCCACACCTTGGTCTAGATCAGAAAAGAGCAATGATAACAACACCTCTTCCTATAAAGGGATTTCTGCTTATGTGTGTATGTATGTATGTTTTATTTTAAAGATTTTATTTTATTTATTTTTAAAAGATTTTATCTATTTATTTGATAGAGACACAGCGAGAGAGGGAACACAAGCAGGGGGAGTGGGAGAGGGAGAAGCAGGCTTCCCACCAAGCAGGGAGCCCAAATTGGGGTTTGATCCTGGGACCATGACCTGAGCTGAAGGCAGACACTTAACGACTGAGCCACCCAGTCGCCCCTCTGCTTATTTTTTAGAGTTCAGTTTATATATGACTTCCTCTGAGAAGTTTTCTGATTCTCTCATTTTCCAACATGCAAAATTGTTCCCTCTGCAATTTCATTGCACTTTAAATGAAAGAATAAGAGGAAACTGGGATATAATCTTGCTAAAGTTGCAAAAATAACTTGACAACTTTTACAAAAAGAAACCTTCAGTCCAACCTAGATGCTTAAGATATATATAGATATATATTAGTTATTCTTTCATTTACATGTATGGCAATTCTTAGCCTTTTATTTGTCTAATTCATTGACTGAGTTACTGCATTATCTCAATTGGGCCTGGCATGTTCTTTGTCAAGAAATATTTCCTTTTTAACATTAGAGACTGTTTTTCATTTTGCATAATCTTTGGTCTGTTGGAAATGTAGCTATTGGGAAGCCCTTGAACATGGTTTTTAAATGGCAGGAACTTGAATATAAAAATTAAGCATGTTCAGAGATAATCCAATGTACCCTCTGCAAATTTGTTTATTTATTTATTTATTTTTTAAAGATTTTATTTATTTATTTCAGAGAGAGAGAATGAGAGAGAGCACATGAGAGGGGGGAGGGGCAGAGGGAGAAGCAGACTCTCTGCCGAGCAGGGAGCCCGATGCGGGACTCGATCCTGGGACTCGATCCTGGGACTCCAGGATCATGACCTGAGCCGAAGGCAGTCGCTTAACCAACTGAGCCACCCAGGCGCCCCCCTCTGCAAATTTGAAATCTTTTTTTTTTTTTAAGATTTTATTTATTTATTTGAGAGAGACTGAGAGAGAGAGAGAGCATGAGAGGGGGGAGGGTCAGAGGGAGAAGCAGACTCCCTGCAGAGCAGGGAGCCCGATGCGGGACTCGATCCTGGGACTCCAGGATCATGACCTGAGCCGAAGGCAGTCGCTTAACTAACTGAGCCACCCAGGCGCCCCCCCGCCTCTGCAAATTGGAAAAGGTATTTACAGTATGGTGAATGTTTATTGGTTAGATTGATGATTGTTTGTTTTGCAGTATTTCGGTGGAAAAGTTAACCCAGACCCTTCATACAGGAGGATACTTACTATTACTGATTAGTCTAGAAAACAAAACAATATAAAGCCAAACTGAATTTTGTACTTACTAAAGGAAATATAAATTTTAAAGAAGCAAACAAAAAAGAAAAAAATTATAGAATGGTGCCACTGTCCTCATCTTATGACTGTAGTCTACTTTTGCTATTTATAAGTTGCTGTTTCCAAGAGTGCTCGTTTCTGAGCTAAGGAAAGGGCCTGGGGCTCTCTGGTCCTCTCAGGAAGTCTGTGGACCATGGCATCCCCATGTCACTTGAAGAAAAAGACTCCCGTATTGAGCTGAGAAGCAGGGATCATTAAGGTCTTTAGGGTCAAAACCAGGATGGAGAGGGGATGGTCTTCATTAGAACAGAAATTTTTAGTCTGGGACAAAGGTCATTCCCACAGTTGTGGGGAGATAGCCACATGTTAGAACTGGAAAAGTCCTGAGAATGTGATAAAGTAGTCAGGACTGGAGGCTTCAGCACCAGTTTTAGGAGAATCATTTCTGGGTTCAGAGATATCATTTCTGGGGTTGGCTTCATTTTAAAAATAAAGATAGCCATACATAGGGAGTCATTTCTGGAGTGAAACTCAGATTGCTGGTTCAAATTGAGTCAGACCTAGGTTGAGGGTCCAAATAGGCCTGGATCTTGGGTGCACTCTCAGCCCTGAATCCAGAGGTTTCATTTTAAGGGCTCTGCTGGTCAGACAATCCTGTCTGTGCAGGTGATAAACCACAAAAACACTTCAGCCCTGGTAGAGGGGAAAAAGTCTGGGAAGAGAAATAGATAAATAACTTGCCGAAGGTAATACAAATAGGAAGAGAGAATCGGGATGTGGATCAAGGTCCATACAACTCCAGGGAGCATGCTCTTTACGGCGGAGCCGGGACGCGGAAATGTGCACATGACTGAGAAGAAATGAGAGTGAATGATCAATGGAAGGAACTTTGTTTAGACATGCAAGAAATGGCTCAACCTACCAGGAGAATAAAATCTGGCTTGGAGGGGCGCTTGGATGGCTCAGTCGATTGAGCATCTGCCTCAAAGTGGCTCAGGTCATGATCCTGGGGTCCTGGGATCAAGCCCCATGTCTGGCGCCCTGCTCGGTGGGGAGTCTGCTTCTCCCTCTGCACCTCCCCCAACCCATGCCCTCTGTCTCGCTCTCTCTCAAATAAATAAAATCTTTAAAAAAAGATCATTAAAAAAATCTGACTTGGAGAGAGACAAACTGGATCCTTCCACAAAGTTTGTGGAGAGCTGTATGCCCCAGTTTGCAGCAGACTGCATCAGTGATGGGGTTCAAGTGCTTTGGTGAACAGATTAAATGAACATCAACAAATTTATTTTTCCAGGATCTGAGTAAATTCTGGAAAAAGGACCCAAGCTGGACCCATGATGGTTTGAGCACCTGTCAGTGCAGCCTACCAACCATCCATATATTCTATCCAGGCATCTTATTCCTTTAAAATTGTTTTAAAAATAAATAATAATAAATAATAGTAATAATAATAAATATGTATATTTAAACATTGTTTTCTAGGCACTGTGCTAGACACTTTGGAGAAAAGGAGGTTCAACAAAAGTTGCATTAAAGGGTAGATGAGCTGAGTATGAGCAATACATGGAACACTGTATTACTAACAGATGAACAGCAAAAAGAATCCATCCCTGAGCATAGAGTGAAAGCAGATACCAGATGCAGCTGTTAAGCTGTGCACCAGATGTGGTGAGCAAACAGGCCAGGTTAGAAGTCAGAAAGCTCTGGGAGAGGCTGCTTCTGAAAAATACAAATGACACAATACTTTAAGGTTTTAAAAGTGCCAGGTAGAGGTTTAGACAACTGCTGAAGAGTTTAAGGTTGAATTAGTTTTAAAAACTTGGAAGACCTGGGGCGCCTGGGTGGCTCAGTCGGTTAAGCGTCTGCCTTCGGCTCAGGTCATGATCCCAGGGTCCTGGGATCGAGCCCTGCATTGGGCTCCTTGCTCAGCAGGGAAGCCTGCTTCTCCCTCTCCAACTCTCCCTGCTTGTGTTCCCTCTGTCACTGTCTCTCTCTCTGTGTCAAATAAATAAATAAAATCTTAAAAAAAAAAAAAAACTTGGAAGACCAAACACATAGAAAAAATCAAGATAATTTACCAGTGCAGGAAAATGAGTTGTGCAAGCAAAGAATAGGTTGTCCTTAACAGGTGTTAGAAAAATACGGGCCCAAATCCACCTGCTGTCTATTTTAATATAGTCTTCAAGCTAAGAATAATTCTAACATTTTTTTAGATGGTTGAAAAAAGGTCAAAAGAATATTTTATAATACATTTAAAATACATAAACCTCAAATTTCAGTGTCCATAAATAAAGCTTTATTGGAATGCTGCCACCTTATTCATTTATATATTGACTATGGCTGCTTTTGTACAATGGTAGATTTGAATAGTTGCAATAGAGACACCCTGGCCCACAAAGCCTAAAACACTTACTGTCTGGTCTTTTATAGAAAAATTTTGCTAACCCAAAACAAAATAAAAGGTTTCTTTTCTCTTTACATTGTCATTGTTGAACACTCAGAAAATATGGATATGCAAAGAGGAGAAAATATAAATAACCTATAATCTCATATAATTTCAGAATCCCAGAATAACCATCATTGACAGTTCGGTGTATATGCGTCCAGGGTTTTGTGTGTGTGTGTGTGTGTGTGTGTGTGTGTAAAATGGCATACTGTACAGTTTTACAGAATACCCATTAACATGTTATCAATGTATTTTCATACTGTTAATTTTTTTTCAAAATTATTTTAAGATTACTGCATGGTATTACCTTATATGGCTGTGTCATTTTATTTTTAAGACTCTTATTGTAGAATATTCACTGTATTTTGTTTCCAGTTTTTTCCTATTATAAACTTACTTTAATAAACCTACTTATTGGTAAGTCTCTATAAACATCCATATATTACCTTAGGATAAATTATTTTAAGTAGAAATGCCAGGTTGAATAAGATGCACATTTAAATATTTTTCATATTTTTAATGGAAAAAATAAGTGCATTTATTGCATTTTTATTAAATGTTTCTCACAAGAATTTATGGTAAATACTTTATAATACTAAAGGTTACATGTAACATATGTACATGTTAAAGAATAACAGTAAAATGAAGACCAGTATATCCACCATCAACTTAAGAAATAAAGGCTAACTTTTAAATATTAAAAAAATAATAATGGGGGGCACCTGGGTGGCTCAGCCAGTGGAGCAAAGTGTGTGGCTCTTGTTCTCGGGGTTGTGGGCTCGAGCCCCCATGTTGGGTGTAGAGATTACTTAAAAATAAAATCTTAAGTGTATCCCGGGTGGCTCAACTAAACAGCCAACTCTTGATTTTGGCTCAGGTCATGATTCCAGGTCCTGAGATTGAGCCCCATGTCATTGGGCTCAAACATGGCAGGAGTTTGCTTGAGGATTCTTTCTCTCCCTCTGCCCTGCCCCCCTCCCCCCTGCTTGTGCTCTCTCTCAAATAAATAAATCTTAAAAAAAATAAAAAAAAATAATAATAACAATAACTAATAATAATGTGACCCACATATTTCTCTGGTAGTTTTCATTTTAATTACTGAGTTTGGTGCTTTCCCTAACTTTTGATGAGGGTATTAGTTCTCTGCATTTTTTAAGGCTTTTGGATTCATGCTTCATTGCAGGGATGGCAAAGTAGCATTTGTATCTCAGGAATGTGAAAGCTGACAACCCTATAACTTGTTTTTCCATCTATCTTATATATTTAAACACATGTAAAGAATGGATTTAATGTCATCCAAACTTGTCGTGATTGCCTCATTCCAAAGTGGCTGTGTGATCATTGTTTCTTTTACTCAACCATAAAATGACATATAAATGGTGCTTGTGTTTTTTAAAAAGATTCTAAGTAATCTCTACACCCAATGTGGGGTCAAACTTACAACCCCAAGATCAAGAGTCACATGCTCTACTGACTGAGCCAGCTAGGCGCCCCTAAATAGTGATCATTTTAATAGTAACCTAAGATCAAGCTTACCACATTTATTTTTTAATTTAGTGTATATATATATATTTAAAGATTTTATTTATTCATTTGAGAGAGAGAGTGAGAGAGCACACATTAGGGGAGTGGCAGAGGGAGAAGAAGAGGCAGGCTCCCCACCGAACAGGGAGCCCAACGCAGGTGTACAGTGGCATTAAATGCATTCACACTGTTGTGCAGCCATCACCACCATCCATCTACAGCACTTTTTCATCTTGCAATGAAAATCTATTAAACTTTTTTTTTTTTTTTTAAGATTTTGTTTATTTGACAGAGAGAGACACAGTGAGAGAGGGAACACAAGCAGGGGGAGTGGGAGAGGGAGAAGCAGGCTTCCCGCGGAGCAGGGAGCCCGATGTGGGGCTCGATCCCAGGACTCTGGGATCATGACCCAAGCCAAAGGCAGACGCTTAATGACTGAGCCACCCAGGTGCCACCTGTATCTGTTAAACCTTAACTCCTCATTTCCCCCTCTCTCTAGCCCTTGGCAGCCACCATTCTACTTTCTGTCTCTGTGAATTTGAATACTCTCAGTACCTCATATAGGTGGAATCATACAGTATTTGTACTTTTATGATTGGCTTATTTTACTGGCATAATGTTCTCAAGGTTCATCATATTATAGCATGTGCGAGAATTTCCTTGATCTGTGATTTCTTACTTATGCTCGTGTTTCAGGTTCCTTATACAGAGCCTTAACTTACCTAGATGAAATTCTCCTCAAATTTGTTTTCCTAAGGAATGAATGGAGTGCTCCCTAAAAAGCTGAAAAACTGGTACCTACCGATGATCATAGTAGCAGCATCCACAATAGCCAAAAAGTGGAAATAATCCACATGTCCATCAACAGATGAATGAATAAAGAAAATGTGGTATATTTATACAATGAAATATTTTTTTAAAAAGATTTTATTTATTTGACAGAGAGAGAGTCAGCGAGAGCAGGAACACAAGCAGGGGGAGTGGGAGAGGGAGAAGCAGGCCTCCCACGGAGCAGGGAGCCCGATTCGGGGCTCGATCCCAGGACCCTGGGATCATGACCTGAGCCGAAGGCAGACACTTAACGACTGAGCCAACCAGGCACCCCTATTTATACAATGAAATATTATTTGGCCTTAAAAAGGAAGGAAATTCTGGCACATGCTATAACATGGGTGAAAACATTCATTAGGGAGTGGGGAGGGGAGGATGAGGCACCAATATTGGTACAGCGTTTTAGTTTGGGATGCTATAGAGTTCTGGAGATGGATGGTGATGATGGTTGCACAACAATGTGAATGTACTTAATGGCACTAAATTATATACATAAAAATGGGTAAGATGGTCAGTTTTATATATATCACAATTTTGAAATTTAAAAATCCCTACATACACAAAAAGCTATTTTGATTACATTACTTTAGCTGTCCACAGAAATAACTTCACAGAACAATGATTAAATACTGTACTTTTGGATTTTTAAAAAACGGTTTATTTATTTGAGAGAGAGAAAGAGAGAGCCTGTGCAAGAGGGGGAAGGGTTAGAAGGAGAGAGAGAAAGAAAATTTAAAGCAAACTCTGCACTGAGCATGGAACCTGATGTGGGGCTCAGTCTCACAACCCGGACATCATGACCTGAGCCAAAATGAAGAGTTTAATGCTTAACTGACTGAGCCACCCAGGCGCCCCATATTTTTTGATTTTTAAACAAAGTTAGTATAAGAAATAGTAATCTGAAGATAATTTCTACATGTTTATGAGAATCACATAGTTCAATTTATGACTGTTGATGACAATGTCCATTGTTTGTGAAATGCCCCAATGATACATTCTCTCTTGACTTTAGTTCTTGGATATTTTGCTTTCATGGTGCATTCCTGCTTGCTCTCTTTATGAGATAACAAGATATCTACCTTTCCCCTTTGGCTATTAGGAACTGAGAATCACCTTGTATGATGATTTGTGGTGTATTAGCTGTATTCCCTGAAGAATCATTAACCATCATTAAATAAATAATTCCTGTTTCTACTCACTATGAACACTATGAGTGAAGCAGCTTGGTTACAATTCAGCATCTGCAATCCAGACTGCTGGCCTTTGTGACTTTAAACCATGTTTCTAATTCCAAAATGTCTTAATAGCATGTCTGTTCCTATCATCTATCACGCAGATTCTTGTTGTATTCCATTTCTGGAAAATAATTCTCATATTTTTAAAGTTCCTCTAAGGCATATCATATATGCCATACTGCTCCAAATGCGTATCATATATGCCATACTGCTTATGTTTTAAATCCGATCATCTCAAACGTATCTTCCAAATTTGGTTTAGAGGTATCCATACAGATATTTTTCTAGTGCAATATTAGACAAAACCAAAAACTTTATTCATATGGACAGTGCTCTCCACACATACATCATAGCCCTAGTATTTTTGTCACTTGGTTTCCAAATTTTGGCACTAACTTTTAACTATCTTTTTTTCTTCCCTCAAATATCCAATCAGCTGTCAAAATCTGTAGTTTCGGTCTTCACAATTATTTTACATCTGATCCTTCCTTTGTAATCTCAGTGTTACACTCTCCCATCTTCTTTCTTCAGGACTTGGAGTCTCAGTCTATTTGGGCTGCTAAAATAAAACATCACAGACTGGGTTGTAAACAACAGTTTATTTCTCACAGCTCTGGAGGCTGGAATTCTAAGATCAGGGAGCCAGAGTGATTTGATTCTGCTGAAGCCCTCCTCCAGATTGCAGATTGCTGATTTCTCACTGTGTCCCCACATGGTGGAAGGGGCGAGGGATCTCTCTAGGGTCTCTTTTATAAAGGCACTAATTCTGTTCACAAGGGCAGAGCCCATCTCTAAATACCATCACAATGAGTATTAGGATTTCAACATATAAATTTTGTGGGGACACATTTGGACCATAGCACTAGATTATCCCAATATCATTCCAACCGGAGTCTCTGCCATACCTGTCCTCTGTCCAGTTGGTTCCCTATGCTGTTGCCAGGTCTATCTTCACTCTTGGCATTTATACAGGCCTTCCAAAATGTGGCTCAAACTAAAGGTCTGGTACAATTACCACTATTCCTCTAGGCATACCCTAGGCCTAGACAAACTGAAGTACTCACTGTCTCCTCATCATGTTCTGCATTTTCGCACCTTAATGCTTTGATTCATGTTAGGTACCGTTGGAAAGTGCTTCCCCCTACCCCATCCCCAATCTCTGCCACTCAAAAATACTATCCATCTACTATATGCCACCTCCTTAAACTTTTCCTGATTCTATAGATGTGATCTGTCCTGGGTAAACCTCCTCTGGCCTTTTATATCTTGTTGTCTCTTGTGCCAAATGGCATATTGGTCTTATATTAAACTTACTTATGTATTTCTCTCTCCTACATAGGCTTCTAAGATAATGAACCATGGTTCTTTAGCTACTTATGTTTCTTTATATTTTCTGCTTAGATCAATGTCTTGCTTTCCAAATGTACACAAAAAGTATTTTAATGAAATTGGCGTAACTTCAATATTGACAACATATCCCAAGAAAATAACTCGAAGATGTGTTTAAAAGGGTGCTATTTGTACAAAAAATGTTTTTTTCAGAACAGCAATATGTTTATTCAGAATGTTTATTCAAAAATGTTTATTCAGAACATTTCGAACATAAGTAATCCAAAAGTTCAACAATAACAGAATGGTTAGATAAATTAAGGGCAGGACCCGAATCTAATTCTTCTCCTGTGACTGCCCATAGGGAGTATTTACAGTTTATTAAATGAACGGTATAACGTGGCAACAGGATTTCTTTGTTTTTAAAGGTTTATTTAACAGACACAGCGAGAAAGGGAACACCAGGGGGCGGGGGGAAGAGGGAGAAGCAGGCTTCCCGCTGAGCAGGGAGCCCGATGCGGGGCTCGATCCCAGGACCCTGGGATCATGACCTGAGCCGAAGGCAGACGCTTAACGACTGAGCCACCCAGGCGCCCAGGCAACGGGATATTATATAGGCAAGTGCGTAAGAAATCAGGTTTAGGAAAAAATAACTTTACAAAACATACGTACTATATCTATTAAAAACCTATGGAAACACGTTGTTAATAATCAGAAGGGCCGAGAGAAAGCCGGCTGTCACATCTGAACAGGAATTTAAATGGCGTCCTCATACATACGCCTGTGAAGTACGCACGCGAGACATCATTAGCTCCGTTTTATGGGTAAGAAACTGACCCACTGGGGTCAGCAATGATTGACTAAGGCGGAGCCAGGACTCCGCCTCCCGGACCTGGGTTCTTTCCCCGCCACTCCTCGGCAACCTTGATTGGTGCTGGGAGTCTCGGTTTCCTTTATTTCACCCTCATTCCTTTTTCCACCCCAGCCCAGAGACGCGGGCGGCAGGCGGGTGGCACGTGCCCGACGAGGTGCAGGGGCGGCGGCGGCGGCGGCGGCCGAGCTGAGCTTTCGGCCCCTGCGACCATAGAGTCCGGAAGTGCGGCCAGAGCAGCTCCCGGGGGCGCCGCACGGGCAGAGCCCGGGACAGCGAGGGCAGCGCCCGGGCGGGCCGAATGGCCGCAGCGCTGGCCATCAGGGTGGTCGTGGGGCTGGCGGCAGCGGCGCTGGCGGCCGTGCTCCTGGAGCACTATGGCCTGGCCGGTCAGCCCTCGCCGCTGCCCCAGCCCCGCGCCTCCCGGAGCCCACACCCCGCACCGGGCCCCGGAGCCAGCAACATCTTCTGGGGGCTGCAGGTGACGCAGCGGGAGCAGGGTTTGGGGTGGGTGCAGAGGCGTCACTACGCGGTGAGACGCGGGCAATTTCCGCCGGGGTGCGACCGCCGCGGACCCAAACTCCCGGCTGGGGGCTCTGTCCTTTCCTTGGGGGGGAGGGGGCGTTCGTTCTTGCACTGCATCCTTGCCATTTCCTTCCGCCTCGAGAGAGCTGCATGGTCGCCTGCTTCCGTGCTGCCTCTTCCTGACTCAGATCTCTCTGTTTAATACCTGCTTTCGGCAGATATCCGACATTCACCTGAGCAGGTTTCGTGATCCAGGCAGAGCTGTAGACTTAGAGAAGTTCTGTTCAGAAACTATTGGCATCATTCAACCAGCTCTCGTCCTGGCAACAGGTAGGGAGGGTTGCCGTGCTGTCGCGTTGTTCTGTGGTCCGGATGGTAGAATGCTAGGCAGGGCTGCAGCTTTTCACTTCGGGCATGTTGGGAACACTATAGCCCCAGCTCCAGGTGAGTCCTCCTGTAGAGAAGATGGGACATTGTAATTTCCTTTGCCTATGGATAATTGAATCAAGATCCAAGCTAAATGGCTTGCCATAGCAAGGTTTTGTCAAAGCAGTAGAAGCAAGGCTCATGATTCTCATTAGTATACATACCGTCTGCTATGTTTGTATTCGTTCGTCGTTGTTGTTATAGTTCTGGATTTGAGAGAGAATTAGGGAAAGCCCTTTAACCACAAATGAAGTTTTTTTCTTAATTCCTACCTACCTTCCTTCCTAACTTCCTTCCTTTTTCTTTTCTTCTTTCTTTTTCTTTCTTTTTTTCTTTCTTTCTCTTTTTCTTTTCTTTCTTTCTTTCCTCTCTTTGAGGGGGGAGGGGCAGAGGGAGAGAGAGAATTTCAAGCAGAGCATCGTGACCTGAGCTGAAACCAAGAGTGGGAGGCTTAACCGACTGAGCCACCCTGGTGCCCCCAAAGTTACCTTTTTTAAAAAAACTAACTCCCCCCCCCACCTTTTTTTTAAACAGCATTAGTCAATCTTATGTTGTCAATTGAGGCTTAAAGTGATTTAGGACACTTTTCTTCATCTTTTGGTACTTCTGTGACTTGGGTTCTCTAGTCTTCAAACTTCTATTTGCTCCCTAAATGCATTGTAGAAAAAGTAAAGGAGCATCTGCCATGTTTATTGGGGGATTCATATCCTACCCACCTTACTGAAACACCTCTGCTGATATGATGGATTATCAGTCCTTATGTTATGGAAAACCTCCATTTCAACTTTCCGTTTAGTTTTCCAGAAATTTTGGTATTTCACTGACCAACCACACCTTCTAGATTACTTCTTGCTGTGGAAATAACACTTGGCCAGATTACATAACCTGATTTTGGGTGTGGAAAATATGGTTGTCATAGATATCAGGCATCTGCCCAGAGTGTTGGAATTTCTTATAGTTTGCATTTTTGTCAGAGTTTCACGATGCGTTTTGTACTGCTCTCTTTAAAGATAATTTTTTTCAGAACCCATTTCTAATACCATGGGAAGTTAAATAGGTACTTGCTAACCTATAAGAAAGTCTTTGCCAAGAAAATCTCATTTTATAGGGCTTGCTCTGGACATAGATGGACTTACAAATCGTTATGCTTGTACATGTTGAGTACTTAAGTATCTTTGTTCCTTCAGTGTGCATTTAAAAACATTTTTAACCCCTTGGGTTTATTTTGCATTGTGATTCAAGTCTTACGTAAATCTACAGGAGACCTGACTGATGCCAAAACAAAGGAACACTTGGGATCCAGGCAGCATGAGGTAGAATGGCAAACTTACCAGGGTATTCTGAAGAAGACAAGGGTCATGGAAAAAACGACGTGGCTCGATGTTAAAGGAAATCATGGTAAGAGTCAAGACCCACATGTAATTAAAACTAGATTTTTTCCCCTTCAAGGGCCTAGATTCTCCAATTTAGAATATAAAATTATAAAATGGGAACATTGTAACATAGTTTTAGTTAGACTGAAGGCCACAACTCTGAAATACAACTATATTATGTGATTTTAAAGCTTCAGATGTCACTTTAAGCCTTTGAGGGGAAAGTTGGGATGGTCATTTCTTCTTTACATGAAGAAAAGCTTCTAGCAAAACCTATGTAGAAGGGTGTTTAAAAATATAACCATTTTGGGCGCCTTGCTGGCTCAGTTGGTAGAGCACACAACCCTTGATCTAGAGTCATGAGTTCAAGCCCCACACTGGGTGTGGAGCCTACAGTCAATCAGTCCATATGTATATACATTCACACTGCATACATAAATACATATATATAGATCTATAGATATACATTTTGCTAATAGAAGGCACCACCCATAAGTCTATATACTGTATGATTCCATTTATATGACATTCAAGAAAAGGCAAAACTATAAAGAACAGATTGTGGTTGCCAAGGGTTGAGGGTGGGGGGATAGGCCGACTACAAAGAGGCATCATGGGAGAACTTTGGGATGATGTAACTGTTCTGTATCTCCATTGCAGTGGATACATGACTGTGCATTTGTCAAAACCCAAAGAACTATACATTACAGTGAATGAATTTTACTGTGTATACATTAAAAAATTAAAATTGCAAATAAATCTCTATGTATGAGGGGAGAAATGGATAATCCCTTCACATTTTTTACATTATTATTGTCTTGTTAGTAATGAACTCTTTAGCAAAGTGTCCTAACAGGTTTGTTTTATAAAGGTTGACTTTCTTATTGGTTGTTAAGTACTTTGTCTGCTTCATTTGATTATTAATTGCTGCTGTGTGCCTAATTATATATATTTCTAAAACTATCATTTTAAACAGATAATTCTGTCTGGTGAAATACATAGTTTTGGTTTGATCAGAAAATGCCCTTTTTATAAATAGTTCTTACAAAGCAGCTAGGAATTATTAATTGATGATGGGATATCTGGCTTACAGCTTTCTCTGGTATACCCTGTAAGTCTGATCCTGAACTTATGATGGTTCAACTTATGATGGTTTGATCAACGATTTTTTTTTTTTAAGATTTTATTTATTAGAGAGAGAGCAAGTGAGAGAGAGAGAGAGAGCATGAGCAGAGGGAGTGGCAGAGGGAGAAGGAGACTCCTTGCTGAGCAGGGAGCCCGATGCGGGGCTCCATCCCGGGACTCTGGGATCATGACCTGAGCTGAAGGCAGTCGCTTAACCGACTGAGCCACCCAGGCGCCCCTTGACCTACGATTTGTCAACTTTACAGTGTATGAAGCTGATACACATTCAATAGAAACTATATTTCGAATTTTGAATTTTTATCTTTTCCTGGGCTAACAATATGCAATATGAAACTCTGGTTATGCTGGACACAATCACCAGGGTAAAAAGCCATTAACCTTATAACTATTCTGTGCCCATGCTGTCATTCTGTTTTTCACTCTCAGATATTCAACATGAGATATTCAACACTTTATTATAAAACAGGCCTTGTGTTAGATGATTTTGCCCAGCTATAGGCTAATGTAAGCATTCTGAGCATGTTTAACGTAGGCAAGGCTAAGCTCTGATGTTCAGTAGGTTCAGTGTATGAAATGCATTTTCTATTTAAATATTTACCACTTAAAATGGATTTGTCTGGACATAACCCCATTGTAAGTTGAGGAAGATCTGAATTTATATTTCCCTTTTTTCCTGATCTTAATTAGTGGTACAGGTCAAATTCTTTTGCAATAAAAGCAAGTCTGTACATAATAAAAAAGTTTATTTTTTAACAGCATTAGTCAATCCACTGACTAAGCCAAACTACTGACTTATTTCAAGTAATAAATATCAGACTCTTGTGATGAGATCTTGTGAACAGAGCTTGTCCTTTGGAGGTCATGATAATCTAATTTGACTTGTATAAGCACAAATGCTTATAGTATGTGTGTATATATATGTTTATATATTGTGTTAAGATAGGAGGAAACTAATTTTTATTAAGATTTAACTATAACAGTGTAGTTCTCTTAGTAAGAGGATTGCATACACAATAAGTTCTTTTGGCTTAAATTGGACTTAACAGCTTATTCTCTGAAGTTATTAGAAATATAGTGGATTCTTGGAATTCCAAGCTGGTAAATAATTTTAGTTATTGCAAGCAGGCAATCAAGCTCAATGAAATAATTATATTTCCAGATAAGTGTTCTATGACATCTTTTACCTTACCCCTTACCATTATATAACTCCTTTCTTACTGAATCTCTTTAAGATTTAAGAAGAGAGGGTCTTAGGTCCTGTTATCAAAGTGATTAGCTGTTTAGAAACACTTGGCATGGATCCATGTATCAGTCATGATTAAAACAGCATCAACAGTCCAATCTTACAACGGCAAATTGATTTATTCTGAATAGTACATAATATCAAAGTATTTCTTATTCTCCAGTATGTGGGGTGCCTTAAATTAGTTTCCAGATAATCTGAATTCTGTTATCAAGTTTTAAAAACTATCAGGCTAATTTATTGGCATTCTGCCATTTAGAGATGTTATTGAAAATATTGTCATTTTTCTTTAGTCATTAAGATGTTTGTATTTTTCTTTTTAATATAGATGATGGTTGCTCTTTTTTTTTCCCATGTGCTTTTTTTGTTTTTTGTTTTTTTCCAAATTCTTATTTAAATTCTAGTTAGTTAACATATGGTGTGATATTGGTTTCAGGAGTAGAATTTAGTGATTCATTGCTCTTTTCTTTTTAATTAGATGCATTCAACATTCCAAGTCTGGAGAGTGTCGAGAATTATTACAGGTACTGTAGTGAACAGAATACAGACCATGAAGTAGTATAAGGGGAGTGCAGTCAAGTCAATGAATGGGTGAAAATATTTTTTAATAGAAGAACTTCTAGTAACTTAGAATTTTTGTGTGTGTGTGTATGACAGATTCAGTTACTTTCTTCCCCCAAGACTTTTTCTTTCCTTTAATTCCTTTTATCTCATACACTTTATGCTTTTTATTGGCTAATGATACTTCAAATATTTCACACAAACTTTTTTTTTGCCATTGATACTTAGCAGAAGTCATTTTTTTATTAGTCATTTTTTTTACTTGGATATAATTGACATATAACATATTCATTTTAGGTATACAACACAGTGATTCAAGAGTTGTATGTATTGTGAAATGATAACCACAATAAGTCCAGTTAACACCCATCACCATACATAATTAAAAAATTTTTTTTTCTTGTGAAAAACTTTAAAAATCTACTCTCAGCAACTTTCAAATATATAATAGAGTGTTTGACTGTAGTCACCATGCTATACATCAGAAGTCACTTAGATTAGAGCTTGTTATGAGAGTACTGTCGATTTTAGGAATACTGAGAAACTGATGCTCTCAGCCTCTACAGTGGCTGAGGAGCCCAGTTGGTCACCCACTTTGTCACAGAAATATTAAAATTTTCTTTATATGCCATGAATGTGAAAAAGGCTATGACTATGAAAGGCTCTTTGCATTAGAAAACCAGTTCTCTAGTTTCAATGTGTTGGGATTCTTTTAGTTGCAGTTTCACTTCCAGTTCTAGGATATTCCACAGCTTTGTCCTACATTGTCCATCACTCAAGTAGTGAGAATTTGGTGAGAGCCCATCGTTAGCTGGATAGCGTGAGAGATACAAGAGCTAATATTAAAAAATATGGCCTCTGCCTTCAAGGAAGTCCAGTTAAGAGAGATAAGAATTGTTTGGGAAACAATTAGAAAAGAACATGAAGGGATGACTGATGAAATGCTACATTATTTGGTAGACATGATAATCACTATGAGAAATCGGAAAGGGCAGAAGTCAGCATGGGCTGGACATAGAGGAGACTTTATCTTATTTTTGAGATATAATTGACATATAACATTGTATAAGATTAAGATATACAACATGTTCATGTGACACATAAATATATTGCGATATGAGGACCACCATAGAATTAGCTAATACCTCGATCACTATCACATAATTATCATTTTCTTGTGGTAGGAATAATTAAGATCTAGTCTCTTAGTGACTTTGAAGCTTATAAAACAGATTTGTTGATTATACTTACTATGGTGTGCATTAGATCTTCTGAATTTATGTATCTACCTAGGTGTAAGTTAGGACTTAATAAAAGAAGTAAAACTTGTGTTCAGTCTTAAAAGAAGGGTTGCGGAGAAGTAAGAAATTTTGAGGGGTATATTTTAGGCAAAACCACAGAATTTTTAAAAGCTAGAATGAGCTTTTA
Organism: Mirounga angustirostris; assembly: GCF_029215605.1. Taxonomy (NCBI): domain Eukaryota; kingdom Metazoa; phylum Chordata; class Mammalia; order Carnivora; family Phocidae; genus Mirounga; species Mirounga angustirostris. The sequence continues at coordinate 60,437,408 of NW_026991717.1, read as the reverse complement.
GGGACAGTAAGGAAACTGGTATCACCAGAAAAAAGGATCATTTTGAGGACTGGTATGACATTGGGTAGGTAGCTTAGAGCCAATTTATGGAGGTCTTAAGTGACAGGTGTAGAAATTTAGATGTGTTGTGTAATGGTTCATAATCCAGTATAGATTCCTAAGGAGACAAGTCAGATAATGAAATAATATTTTATAAAGGGCAATCACACAACAAAAAAGAGAAAAGATAGGGATAATAAGGAAAAAAAGCTATGTAGAACAAATGGGAGAGTCCTGTAATAGTCCAGTCATGATATGGAAGGGCTTGAAATGAATAGGAGACATACCTTTCTAACAAAGTCCATATATATGGGGACAGTGTCATCAGCTGGAGGGTGGCAGGTCAAACAGCATTGGTTAACATATAATTCGATTCACTGTAACTTGGAGGATGAAGTTGTCCTTTGTTTTTAATGTGAGAAAGGAAAAGGTCAGAGATGAAAATCTTTCCTTTTATCTATTTGTATCTTTGATGGTGACTATGGAATGGAACTAGGAAACATTTTCAAAGAAGAATTAACAGGACTTTGGGTCTGACTGGTTATCGGGAGGGTAAAGCTATTAGTCATTTGGAAGTTTCTTACCTTTATATTTTTGTTACTAACCACCTAAACTGTATCTGAATTTTTAATAAACAGCATTTTATTTTTTTTTTTTTTTAGATTTTATTTATTTATTTGACAATGAGAGAGAGATAGCGAGAGCAGGAACATAAGCAGGGGGAGTGGGAGAGGGAGAAGCAGGCTTCCTGCCAAGCAGGGAGCCCGATGTGGGGCTTGATCCCAGGACCCTGGGATCGTGACCTGAGTTGAAGGCAGATGCTTAATGAGTGAGCCACCCAGGTGCCCCAATAAACAGCATTTTAATAAACAGCCAGAGATACGGACATTACAGATATATCAGCCTGAACGAGAAAGCTTAAAGCTAAATCTTGATCTTAAGAATGGCCCAGAGAGGGGTGCCTGGGTGGCTCAGTCGTTAAGCGTCTGCCTTCGGCTCAGGTCGTGAGCCCAGGGTCCTGGGATCGAGCCCCACATCAGGCTCCCTGCTCAGCGGGAAGCCTGCTTCTCCCTCTTCCACTCCCCCTGCTTGTGTTCCTGCTCTCACTCTCTCTCTGTCAAATAAATAAATAAAATATTAAAAAAAAAAAAAGAATGGCCCAGAGAATGTCAAAATCCAGAATTCAAAAACTGTTAATAGCTATCATATATTTTAATCTCTACTTTCAAATAGTTGGGTTATTTTTAGATAATGGGTTTTAACGTATTAAAAATGTAGGAAAGGAAACAATATACGTGAGATTATAAGATCCTAAAGAAGGGTGCCTGGGTGGCTCAGATGGTTAAGCGTCTGCCTTCCACTCAAGTCATGATCCCAGGGTCCTGGGATCGAGCCCCACATCGGGCTCCCTGCTTGGCGGGAAGCCTGCTTCTCCCTCTCCCTCTACTGCTCCCCCTGCTTGTGCTCTCTCAGTCTCTCTGTCAAATAAATAAATAAAATCTTAAAAGAAAAAAAAAAGATCCTAAAGAATAACTGAAAACAAATTAAGCAGGAAAAATATAAATAAAAATTTTAATGAGAGGAAAAAAAACCCTCAAAATAGAAAATTTCATTTTTTTAAAAGATTTATTTATTTATTTATTTATTTATTTATTTTAGAGAGAGAGAGAGTGTGTGCACACGTGAGCACATGCGAGTGGGGGAGGAGCAGAGGGAGAGGAATAAGCAGAATCCATGCTGAGTGCCAAGCCCAATGGAGGGCTAGATCCCATCACCCTCAGATCTCGACCTGAGCTGAAATCAAGAGTTGCTCACTTAACTGACTGAGCCACCCAGGTGCCCCCCAAAATAGAAAATTTAAAAAATACTGGGAAGAGGGGCAATAGAACTAATTGACTTTTAATTATAATATCTGTGATAATGTGTTTATTTTATGATATATTTGATGGCTATCGTGGCTTAAATATAGCTCCCTGATAGCACATTAGGTTTCAGGAGTTTATTTGTATTTTTCCATATGTGCCTTATCTATTTTCTTATAATGTCTTGACATTTGAGTAATATAGGTATGTCCCCAACCTATACCTTCCTTCACATTTATTCAACAAATACTAATGAGTTCCCACACTGTGTACTATGTTACCCCCTCTTTCCCCCGTTCTTCACTCTCCAACCTTACAGACACCTCAACACTGTTGATACTTAGGTAGTAAGGACTTTCATTACTGAATGTATACCCTGTATAGGTTACAGATATATTTTTAGGAACTGAAAAACATTTACTGACCCAGACCTGACATTTTTCTTGATGACTTCGTCTTTGCAAGGCTTTATTGTGAGTTAAGCCTCTGTAGTCCTATTTCAAGATGTAAACACCTTTTTTTATCTCATTACACCAAGAGTTCTGCTAGGCACTTCATAGGTCCTCACTAAATTTTTCAATGATGGATAAGTACCATTTCCCTGGATTCTGTTTGATCTCTCTTTAAGTGTTCGGTGGACTGCCTAAAATAGCCACCTCCTTCTCTGCTTTGCTTGGTGACCTTGTGTTTGGTTACTTATGAATTAGTTTGCCTGAATCTTTATAGAAAATGGGAAGAAAAATCTTTAAAATCTCTTTTCATCAGCTTATTGTGGATTAGTTTATGTATTTCTCTGTCAGATTAGGAAATTTTCAAAGGGAGGCAAAATATAGTGTGATATACGGGGAGGAATTTAAACTCATTGTTTTTTTATGATTGCACTAAAACTTTCCTGTCTTATATTTTTTAGGAAATATTCTGCCGTACGTAGGGATGGCTCTTTCCATTATGTCCACAGTACTCCCTTTGGCAACTATTCTTTCATCTCTTTGGATGCCACCCCAAATCCAGGGCCTAAGAGACCCTATAATTTCTTTGGAATTTTAGATGAGGTACAGTAAAAATCTCACTTCCCTTTGTAGCTAACTAACCTATTTTGTTTTTTCTTGGATAAATGTGGCTCACTTAAGGTTATCCTAGGTAAACTAGTTCTTATCTAGAAATTCTTGAGAAAAATTTTACTGTGGTTCCAAGTATGGCTAGAAGAAATCACTGGCTACTTGAGCATTATCACTGCTGTCCATGTTCTGGTCCCCAAATCTCGTGAAGAAATACCTCACATTTTATATTTATTCAGTAAGCATTTATTAAATATATACTAAGTGCAACATGCACTTTGCAAGGTGCAAGGCATACAGCTTTTATACCATATGGTATATTCCTAAATCCCCATAGTTGCCATTTCTAACTAATGGACTATATTTATTTTAATAAGAGAAGGGCAACCACTGAAGTAAATAAATTTCTGTTAAGGCAAGTTAGGTGAAAACTGTTGCTGGATTAAAACTGTCTGGAAAGTCACATATGAGAACCTCTCATTATTTCTTAATACAACAGATGTCAGATCACTAATGAGCACCTGCCTACATGCAAGACATATGTGCCTGCATGGAAGAATACAAGAGCGATAAGATCAAGTCACTCGCCTTTTAGAATATTTAATCTAGTGGAGGGGCATAAGACTAGTGCAGAAATAACTATAATAAAGGGCAGAATTTGCTAAGTGCTGAAAGAGATTCAAAGTGATATGAAGGTTCAGAAGACCTTGAAATCAAGTGAATAAAATGTTGTGAAATGCATTGTGTTATATTAGGCATTTATTTAATGAAGGTATATTTGGTTTCTTATCCTCCAACTGTCTTTAGACAGAGTTTATTAACTTATTATTTTAAAGCCTACTCCTTAGAGCAGCGTTTTTTAAGATACGATTCAAAGATCATCTTCATGAAAATCAGCTGGACTTTTGTAAAATGCAGATTCCCAGGCTTTCCCTGAGACTTATCAAATTAGAAACCCTGAGGGTATGGTCCAGGAATTCATTGCTATTAGCACTTTACAGATAATTAATGTATATTTATACATGTACGAGTTATTTTTTTTTTAAAGATTTTATTTGAGAGAGCGAGAGAGAGAGGCAGAGCACGTGTGCATGTGTGCAGGCAGGGGGGAGGGGCAGAGGGAGAGGGAGAAGCAGGCTGTGCACTGAACAAGGAACCCCGACTTGGGGCTTGATCCCAGGACTCTGGGATCATGACCTGAGCAGAAGGCAGTTGCTTAACCGACTGAGCCACCCAGGCACCCCTGTACAAGTTATTTTTGAAATCAACTTTATGAGGGATGATTTACATACAATAAAATGCACTCATTTTAAGTGTTTGAAGAGTTTTGACAAAAAATATATATGCTGGTATAACTGTCACCACAATCAAGAGAGAACATTTCTATCATCCCAGAAAGTTCTCTTGTGTAGTCAGTCTTCACCCCAATCCTAGAGAACCACTGATGGGTTTTCTGTCAGTATAGATTAATTTTTTTTCTAGAATTTTATGTAAATGAAATCATACAGTATGTACTCTTGTGTCTGGCTTCTTTTGCCCAGTATATTTCTTTTTTTTTTTTTTTAAAGATTTATTTATTTATTTGAGAGAGCGAGAATGAGAGAGAGAGTACGTACATGAGAGAGGGGAGGGTTAGAGGGAGAAGCAGGCTCCTCGCCGAGCAGGGAGCCCGATGCGGGACTCGATCCAGGGACTCCAGGATCATGACCTGAGCCGAAGGCAGTCGCTCAACCAACTGAGCCACCCAGGCGTCCGCCCAGTATATTTCTATGATTTGTTTCTACAATTCATCCATATTATTGTGTTTGAGTAATTCTTTCCTTTTTATCACTACATAGCATTCCATTGTTTGGATATACTGATGGTTTCTAGTTTTGGGCTATTCTGAGTTGAGCTGTTGTGAACATTCAGGTACAGGCTTTTTGTGGACATACGTACATCTTATTTTAGAAGTTTGGTTTCAAGTTCCTCTTTAGTAATTGCAATGTAGTATACAGGGCTGAAGAGATTAATGGTTCTTATTTTCTATAAAGAACTTTGTTGTAAAAAGAGAAAGAAATTTATGTCATTTAAAGATTGTTCTCTATTTCTCAGTTTCCTTCTCTATCAAATGGGGATAATACTTGCCCTACTTAGCATAGAGTTATTTTTAGGACCAAATGAATTATAATGTATATGAAAACAGTTTGAAATTTATACAGGTCCATGCAGGTCACTAATTAGTAGGGTTTAGGCCTTAGACATAATATACTTATTATTATAAAACTTCAAGGCAGATGTTTAATCTGTAGATTTCAGCCTGAGCCCTAATGAAAGATCCTTGTGTTTTTCTGCCATTTCAGAAGCGGATGGAGGAACTTCTGTTACTGGCCAAGGAGAGTAGTCAGAGTAACCACAGTATTTGGTTTGGTCACTATACAACATCCACTATCCTTTCTCCATCACCTGGAATTCGGTCAATAATGAGGTGAGGCAGGATTCCAAAATCAAAATTAATTGCTTGTAATTCTTTTATGTTACTCTTGCTCTCCTGAAGAGATCTTTTTATTAGTTTGGCATTGCAAGTTATCTGTTCATTTATTCTACTCGTTTTTCATCGATTAGTTCAGCTACAGCGTATTTGTGTGGGCACCTCCATACTCTTGGTGGACTGATGCCTGTTTTGCACACTCGTCACCTCCAGGGCACTTTGGAACTTGAGGTGGGAGACTGGAAGGATAACAGAAGGTAAGGGAACTACCCCACACAATAAAACTTACACGTGTAAGTTTCGCTAAAACAATGATAGTTTTCTTATTGCTACCATGGGTGATCCCAGTCAAGGAAAAACTTATGATCTCCCTAAGTTTTTAAAGTGATATAGATATTATGTGTGTCGGTGTGTAAAAACCTCGTTGCAACAGTTATGTTTGCCATCACTATGTTACATTGGATTTTCAAGATGCATCCATTAGGAAATAGATCTCAAACTCTAGGGTGCACAAGGATTGTGGAGGAGCTTATTAAAAATAACAAATCTCCAGAGAATTTGGTTGTGTTGGTCTGGTTTCAGACCTGATTTTTTTTAAAACTCACCAGGTGTTCTATGGACCACACTTAGAGAAACATTAGAACTGGAACTGTATCACCCTCTGAATTTTATATCTACCTTTGTAGTTATTACTATGTTAGTGATTTCAGTTCTTCAAATACACGATAGTTGGTTTTATTAAGATTAAAGTCTTTCTATGAGAAAACACAGCCTGTTTATCAAAAGCATACAGTATAGTTAAATATATAGAGAAAAAAGAACTAAATACATATTTTGAGAATAACTAAGTACAGTAGCTTAAATATAGATGAGTATCATCTCATTGTTGAACTATTATCAATTACTATTTAATTTATTCAAACTCAGTTCTCTGAAGATGTTAGTTAGTAAATATTTTTTGAGCTGAATATGTTCTTTCTGTTTTTAACTACTTCCATTAATTAAAAGATAGCTTTACATCTTGGAAGGTACTTACTCATTTCAGTTGGCTCTGCTAGAAACTGTCTAAAAGCTATGCTTGAAGCCTGAAATTAGTTGGCAACTGTAATTACTTTGAGCTAGACCTGTCTATTCATGACTGTGAGGTTGTGGGCTGGGCTGGGATTGCCTTTTACTAGATAGCCTTCCTAATCCTTGATCAGCTTCTTTATTTCTTATAAATGCTATAGTTACAAGTTAAGTGCTGTCATGAAACCATTTCCTCTCTTTCTCTTTCCACCTGCTCTCCTGTTGTTCCACCCCTGGGGTTTTATCTGGAGTTTTACTGAAAGGACCTAACCTTTACCTGCCCTTTTAAACATTTAAGTTGTGTTAGGATAATAGAGGAGCTTTTAAAAGTCTATTAGTAATATTAGGCTAGGCTTTGTTGTGGATACAAATAAATCTGGAAAATATCAGTGGCTTAACACAACAGATGCTTATTTTTTCATTTATGTAAATCTGGTATGAGCCAGGACCTCTCTCTTCCATGGGGTGACTCAGGGATTCAGATTTTCTTCATCTCATAATACCACTATCTCAACACCTCAATCCCAGGGCAGGGAAGAGAGCATGGAGAACTCATACCCGCTCTTAAGTACTTTGGACCAGAAGTGTGATACATGTCACTTCTGTTTACAGCCCATTGACCAGAACTAGTCACATGGTCCCAACCTAATACCAGGGAGACTGGGAAATGCAGGGGAGCACGTGGAGTATTTGGTGAGCACTATTGTTTCTGCCATAGTTAATCATTTCTTTCCTCAGTTCAAAAAGTAGAAAATATAAAATTTTGGTTATTCTTTAATGAATATTTATACCTCTCACCATGCATTTAGAAAACCAAAATAAATTTTGTTAATTTCTTTGAAATTATAGAAATAAAGGTTTAAAAGAAGAATGAAAGATGTCTGATTGTGTTTATGTTAATATTAGCATTTTTGATGAGATGAGGAATATCAGGTATTAGGCTTATGATGACTGTCTTAGATTCAAAAGAGTCTTAAAGTATAGAAACCAAACGAATTAGTTTATCAAGCATTTATTTAAAAATGAAAGTGTGCATGCTATGTACCAGGCATTGTTCTAGGGCACAGTAAATTTATGTCTTCAGTAAGATTCCATTTGTGATAAACGTGAACTATAAAGCGGTAGGGGCAAGGGAAGAAGGGCAGAGAAACAATATTATTTACTTTGTATAAATTCATGATCTCAGAAAGTATAGTTTTATATTTTTACATTTGTTCTGTGTATAACCTTCATACCCTCTTATAATAGAAGTGACTAAATTACCTTATTGTCTCTGGTCTCTAGGTACCGGATCTTTGCTTTTGATCATGACCTCTTTAGCTTTGCAGATTTGGTCTTTGGCGAGTGGCCTGTGGTTCTTATCACTAATCCTAAGTCACTCCTATATAGCTGTGCTAGACATGAACCACTAAAAAGACTTCTTCATTCAACACACATCAGGTATGTAGCACTTTTTCGGAATTTCCTTTCAGTTTGATATTAGTGAAGAATAAGTCAATGTGACTATAATCCCATGTGAAAACTGTGAGATGCCATACTTTAATTTTCCCAATAATCTAAACATTATATAAAGATAAAATGCTTACTGCTTTATTCCCATTCAGTTAAAAAATAATTTTTTTAAGCTGTTGAAATTTAAAAAACCTCCAGAAACCCATAACCCTACCACTGCAATTTTTGTGTATTTTATTTTCATGTTTTACATGCTATAATCCCCCTAACCCCAAATAGAGCTGTTACTGACATTTCTGATTTCCTACTCAGGCATTCTCTTTGAGGCATGTTTTTATATAGTTGTAATGTTTTATTTATTTTTTTTTGGTCAGCAGTGAAGTGACTCTCAGGTTTTTTTTGACAGGAGCTGGATATCTGATTTAGACTTTATATTCTCTGAAAGGGCCTGGTAGCCTTAGCTCTGTTTGTGATACTGCGTCTTGTTGACAGTTGGGAAACAAATGAGTGGATGGTAGGATTAACATGAGATTAACAAAGTCTATTTTAATTTTTTATCTCTCAACAGAGAGAATGTACCACAATTTATCTAACCATTTTCTTACCTTACTGGTGAACTCTTACAATTTTTTCTAACTTGGGAATGAGCATCTGATGCATGTAGATTCTTTTTCCATTTGAATAATTTCTTTAGGTAAAGTTCTAAAGGTGTGAGTCTTGGTGAAAGAATATGAATTCCTTTATGACTGTTGATAAAGATTGCCCAGTTACTTTTTTTTTTGTAACTAAAATAATTTTTCTTTTAAAAATATGCAGTAAAATATATGTAACATAAGATGTACCATTTTACCAGCTTTTAGGTATACAGTTCAGTGGCATTAAAGTATATTGATTTTGTGGTGCAACCATCACCACCATCCATCATCGGAATATTCATCTTCCGAGACTGAAACTCTGTACCCATCCAACAATAACTCCCTGATTTACCCTTTTCCCCAGCCCATGGCAGCCACCATTCTACTGGTCTCTCTCTTTGAATTTCACTACCCTAGGAACCTCATATAAGGAGACTCCTACAGTATTTGTCCTTTAACTGGCTGGCTTCTTTAACATAATATCCTCAAGGTTCCTCCATGTTGTAGAGTGTGTCAGAATTTCTTTGCTTTTTTAAGGCTGACTAATATTCCATTGTGTGTATATACAACATTTTGTTTATTCATCTGTCGATACTTTTGCTTCTATCTTTTGGCGATTGTGAATAATGCTATTATGAACGTGGGTATATTCTGTTCAAATCCCTGCTTTCAGCTTTCAGTTCTTGTGGGTATATATCTAGAAATGGAATTGCTGGATCCCATGGTAATTATATGTTTAATTTTTTGAGGAACCACCATACTGTTTTCCATAGCAGCTGTACCATTTTACATTACCACGAGCAGTGCATAAGGTACCCAATTACTTTTTAAAACAGATACTAATTTATAATGTTACCAGGCAAATGAGTACCAATTTCACAGCACTCTTATCATTTTTGGATATTGTGCTTTTAAAAAGATGTACTAATTAATCTGGAAAAATGATATCAAGCTGTTCTATTTTTTTTTTTGGTCAGCAGTGAAGTGACTCTCAGGGTTTTTTTGACAGGAGCTGGATATCTGATTTAGACTTTATATTCTCTGAAAGGGCCTGGTAGCCTTAGCTCTGTTTGTGATACTGCGTCTTGTTGACAGTTGGGAAACAAATGAGTGGATGGTAGGATTAACATGAGATTAACAAAGTAAGATGTCTAACCAGTGTTCTTTTCCTATATGAAAAATCAGGACTTATCAGAAAGAACTTTGGATCTACTCTAGCTTTATTTGTCAAAAGAAAATTGATTTTCCTTTCTAAAAAGTACAAAAATAGTTTCTAATTTCTCACCAACTTAGGTTTGCTAAATTATGGAACTCCAAAAGCCACCATTCAGAAAGAAACCAGATCATGAGTAGTGGTCATATAAACAGTTATACAGTGTGATGGTTCTGCCTACATTTATATTTTTTTTAGGTTATAATAGAGTTATTCTCCTTTCTAAAAACAGTGAAAATATCTAAAACCACATGTGTATGTATGTTCTCATTTTAGAGTCTTGGCCTTTTCCTTATCCTCCATTACTTCTGTCACAGTTACGATTGATGGAGTTCATTTAGGGCAAGCTATTCATTTATCTGGTCCTATTTTCATACTGAAGTGGAACCCAAGAAACTACAGTAACAGGACACATAACATAGAAGTAACTGTCCAGGTAAGTTAGTAATTTTCAACTTGCTATATAAAGGATTTGGCTGTAACTACACTAAACTCTGCTGTGGGTTTTTTGTTTTTGTTTTTTTTTTTTTCAGTCAATTGATAGAGATGAAACTAAGTTAATTAAAAATTTGAGGGGCACCTGGGTGGCTCAGTCAGTTGAGCATCTAACTCTTGATTTCGGCTCAGGTCATGATCTCAGGGTTTTGTGCGATTGAACCCCGTGTCAGATTCTGTGCTCCATGTGGAGTCTGCTTGTCCCTCTCCCTCTTTCTCTGCTCCTCCCCACCCCCTTCCCTGGCTCTCTCTCTCTCTCTCTCTCAATAAATAAATAAAATCTTAAAAAAAAACCAACAACAAAACTTGAATACACTGGATTTAGTATATTCAGGAAATGAGCACTCAGAGGAGTCATTCTGTTAGACAAAAAACTAGACTTCTCAGTGTGTAACTACTGGCCACAGTCCCCTCTTTTTGAGCCCCAGGGAATCATTCTTTTATTGTCTTTCAACTTTGGCTAGAGTCTTTTAATAATGGCAGCAAATTCCCCAACATACCCAAAGATAATAGAATAAGTCAGAAAATATGTATTTATGTACCCATGCCTTTGCTTGCTTTCTCCAAGTACAGGAAAATTGTGTCACTATTTTGAAAGCTGTAGGATAGAGTATTTTCAAGGCATCCCAGAGAATTTTTTTGTTTGGGGAGTATGCACTGATAGCATATGTAGTAACAGTCTGCCTGCTATTCCAGTTCAGCTTGGGGGCATTTAATTCACTAGCACCTGCCAGAGTAGCAAGTGTTCATTCATTACCCAAATAGGACATTTTCGTCAATATTGTGAAATTCTTTAGGAGATACTGTGCTCAGGAATTAGTTTCTGAAAAAAAAAATCTATCGATTGCCACAACTTTATGATTTGATGACAGTTTTTAACTATTTCATCTTCTACTGTTAAGTCTTAAGTTTGAAGATTACCAAGTAATCCTTCAGAAAACACATGTAATTATTTTCATTATCTTGTGTGTGTGTGTGTGTGTGTGTGTGTGTGTGTGTGTGTGTGACAGAGAAGGATTTTGAGTAGGAAGGAGCTGTTTACTGAGCTCCTTCTAAGGAAATGCTAGACACTTAGAATTTTTTACTTAATCCATATAACAATCCTTTATGGTAGGTAGTTTTATCCCCAGTTCATAGATGAGGAAGGAAGAAAAGGCACTTTGCAATGCCACCCATCTTTGAAGTGTTCTGCTTTGGAGGAAGAAGAAACTCGGGGAGGATGTGAAAGGAATTATGACTGGGGATGAACTCTTAATATCCCTTCTATCAGAAGTTGGATCATTGAAAGAAAACCTGAAGGTACAAGTGCACCTAGAATAAATTATTCCCTATCTTTACAGTTATGAGGAGGAAGTGGGAGCAATCATAGGAGACCTGCTCGCTGTAGGAATGGGGAACTCCCAAATCCTTGGATTGCCTCAAAACCCCAGCTTCTATAATTTTATGAGAAAAAAAAAAAACTTAGCTCATGTTCCTTGAAACATTTCTGGCTGCTTCGTTAAATCCTAGTAAAAATGTGAAATCACAGGGCGCCTGGGTGGCTCAGTTGGTTAAGCGACTGCTTTCGGCTCAGGTCATGATCCTGGAGTCCCTGGATCGAGTCCCGCATCGGGCTCCCTGCTCTGCAGGGAGTCTGCTTCTCCCTCTGACCCTCCTCCCTCTCATGTGCTCTCTCTCTCTCATTCTCTCTGTCTCAAATAAATAAATAAAATCTTTAAAAAAAAAAATGTGAAATCACATATACTTTTTACATGTTTAACATTTCTTACATTATTGAGGTATAATTTACATACAAAAAAACTACATATTTAAAGAGTATAATTCGGTGAATTTTGACATATATATATATCCTTGCCCATTACTACAATCAATATAGTCTATCACCTCAAAAGTTTTCTTGTGTTCTTTTGCAGCTGTCTTCCTTCCACCCTCATGTCCAGGAAACCACTGACCTGTTTTCTTCTATATATGTATAACTTTAAAAGATTAGTCTACTGAACATTAAATAGGGAACTTGGTCCCTTCATTCGTCAATGGGAAAGTTCTATTCTTTTATTTTTATTTTTAAAGATTATTTATTTATTTGAGGAGAGAGTGAGTGAGAGAGCATGAGCACGAGCAGGGGCAGAGGGAGAGGGAGAAGCAGACTCCCCGCTGAGCAGGGAGCCCGATGTCAGGCTCGATCCCAGGATCCTGGGATCATGACCTGACCCAAAGGCAGATGCTTAACCAACTGAGCCACCCAGGTGCCCCAAGTTCTATTCTTTTAAATACAGTATACTATAGATAAGTCTGAGAAAAATCTGTGAGAGACATCAATTTATTGTCTTATATTTTACCCGCTCACTATTTTTATTGAATGTCTATACTTCTGAGCAGCCTAGTAGCAACTAGACCTTTAGATCAATTTTCAGTGTGGTTCCTGAATTAGTAGCATCAGCATCACCCAGGAACTTGTTAGAAATGTAAACTGTCAGGTCCCATACCAAACTTCTGCATCAGAAACTCTGGAGTTGGGACCCAGCAATCTTGTTTCAACAGTCCATCCAGGTGGTTCTGATGTGCACTAAAGTTTGAGAACCAGAACTTTAGATTATTGTGCCTACTTTGCCAATTGAAAGAGCAGACTCCAGAAATCTCTATATCTCTAAATCTCTATATCTCTGTATCTCTAAATTAAAGAAAAACTCTGCTTTAAAACAAGAACAAACAACTTAAAATAACATTTTGAGCAATTAAAGTCTGATAAAAACAAGTATAAATTCTTTTTTGTTATTTTTTACTTTTATATGATGGGAAACTTTAAAATTATGTGCAAGAGATAATATTATAATGAATTTCCATGTACCCATTAGCTGACTTCAACAGTTACCAACTCATGACCAATTTTGTTTCATCTATACCCCTGCACCACGATGTCATTCCATCTGTAATATGACAGTATGTATCCCTAAAAGAACTATTTTTTAAAAATGTAACCATAATACCATCACACACCTGGAAAATCAATCGTAATTCCTTAATATCAAACTAGCTAGTATTCAGTTTTCCTAATTAGTCATATATATATATATATATATATGACATGCATGTGGTTGGTTCAAATCAGAATCCAGACAAGGCTCAAATACTGCATGTAGCTGATCTGTCTCTTCAGTATCTTTTAATCTACAGGTTCCCTCTCCTTTTTTTTTTCATTGCAATTTATTTTTTAGATAACTTTGGAAACTGGATCTTTTATCCTGTAGAGTTTCCTGTATTCTAGATTTATGTTTAAATTCATGTTGTATCCTTCAGCATGTTCCTCCACCCCCTCTAGTTTCTATAACTGGTAGTTAGATTAGGAGTTTGATCAGATTTGAGTCTGTTTTTGGCAGGAATACTTCCTTTGGTGTTTTATGCTCTTATCAGAAGTTTGTGATATCTGGTTGTCTCTCTTTTAGTAATGTTAGGATTGATCATTGTATTCAGGTGTTGTTAACTTTATCCATTGGTGTGGTGGTAAATATCTATCCACCAGCTTGGGACAGGTTTGAAGGGGGAACCCTGATTTATAGTGTTTCCCTGATTTATACCAATTTCCATAGTATAAATATTTTTACCATAGCTGGTTTTAAGCTACCAACGTATCAACTGGCCTGCAAAATTCCTGAAAATGTAACGATTGGCTTTTGTGAGCCCGTCAAGCCAGCTTCAGCATTCAGATAACTGCTGGCATTTCCCTCCATTCATTATGAAGTACCCAATCAGCTTTTCACTGAAGGATTTCCAGCAGCTATTGATGGTCTTGGCCTAGGTCCATTATTTCATTAGAATTGTACAATGGTGGTATTCAAATTTGCACTCCTTGTAAAATGAGTATTAATTAGAATAGTACCATAAAGAAAAAAATTCCCTTATCTATTTGGCACCCAGATAGAGAAGTTCATACAGGAAAAGTGGGATAAATTCTTAATTCTTCCCCCACCTTCCCTTTTCTAAACCAATTTTCAGAGTAATGAGTTGCTTCTCTAGCATCTGCCAAAGGCAACCAAATGAATCTTTTATTTTTAGTATCATTATGAATTCAAAATTTAAAAATTATATATATATTTGGTATGTTTCAATCCATGGCATTTATATTTTTAATGCTCAAATTGTCCCACCTTTGGCTAGTGGGAGCCTCTCCAAATTGGCCACTAAATCTTTCGATATAATCCCAGTAGTCTTTGTTAAGTGTTCTTGCTTTCTGGTATGAAGATATTTCAAGCTCTTCTTGTGTATTTCTTGTTCAAGAACTGGAATCAGCTATTTCTCTAAAGAGCACTGATCTTGTAATGAGAAATTTTATTTTGAGGGTACAGTCTGGGCAGTAGCCCAGCTAGGCCCTTGATCTTGGGTTTGTTACTATTTTTAGGCCTTTTCAGTGAGCAGAGAGAGGGAAAATACAAATTTTTCTTTAAGAGAAAATATATTGTGGGTACATGCTGATATTTCCAGTTCAAATCTAGAATTACAGGGTTTAAAAGAAGTTATATTTAAAGTGCTTAGAGGAAGAAGCAAAAATAAATGAAAAAAATACAGCTATTCAGAGATAACGGACAGATATTACTGGAACTTAATCTTGGAACATTATACATATAAATGTGCATGAGAATCACTGCTGTGCTTATAACTAGGATTCTGCTGGAAGAAGTAGGAGTGTGCACCACCTATTTTCTGTTCAAGAGGATATTCATCTCAGATTTGATCCCCTGGCATCATTTATTCTCCTTACTGACCATTGCATCGTGGTGAGTAAATTCATCTTTAGATGAGATTAGGTCAAATCTAGTGGTGGGTCCAAAGTATTAATATAATCATGTGGTGAGAAAGACGAACCTTACAAAATTAAGTTAGTTATTTGTCTAGAAGACTACAATGCTTTAAAGTTGATTTGAATTAAAAGAAGCAGAGGCATTGACAAGTAATACCTGTTTTGGAACCTCGTTCTAAGCAATACCATAAAACCAGAATAACTAAGGGAATTGTAGGAACTGTAAAATTGGATTAAGGATCTTTTAAAAATAATATTTCTTTCTACATAAATAATACATGCTTAATGTAGAGAACTTGGAAAATTTAGAAATAAAGTAAATCAGCCCCACATTATTCTTTTATCACGCTACTTATTATAACCATTGTATGTCATTATGATACTCTTTTTTTCTCATATATATTAGTATATGAGTTTTTAATGTAAAATAGTAATTTTCATTCTCTTGCGGTTTGATTTTTTTTTCTACTGAGGAATTTGTTTTGACTATTTTCTTTCTTTTTTTTTTTTTTTAAGATTTATTTGTCAGAGAGGGAGCACACACAAGCAGGGGCAGCGGCAGGCAGAGAGAAAGAGAGAAGCAGGCTCCCCACTGAGCAAGGGGCCCGATGTGGGACTCGATCCCAGGACCCTGGGATCATGACCTGAGCTGAAGGCAGCTGCTTAACCGACTGAGCCACCCAGGCATCCCCTATTTTCTGACTTCAGTTTATATTATTTTAAAAAATGATGTCTATTGGCATAAATATACCTTAATTTATTTAACCATTTTTCTATTGTTAACTGGGTATTGACATAAAACGCACCAAAGAGACACCCTACAATGTTGAGAAGAAAATTTAAGCCTTTAATTTCACCTTCCAGACATAGCTTTACTATATATCTTCAGAGCCTTACGATGTAAATTTATTATTATTTTAATTTACTTGTATTACTTGTATGATTAAGCTTTTTAGAAATATGACTAATGGGCATTTATATCTCAGTTTTACAAGTTCCTTTTGTGTCATTTGTTTTTCTTTTGGGTTTTTTTAATAGTCACCTAGATTAGGCTTTGGAAACTTTGATGTACTTATGAATCACCAGGGAACATTAGTAAGAGACAGATTCTGATTTAGTAGGGCTGAGATGGCGCCTGAGATTCTGCCTTCCCAACAGGCACAAGGCGATCCCAATGATGAGCTGGAGTCCATACTTTGAGAAACCAGAACCTAGATTATGTCTCTTCACTGTGAGTTAATCTCCAAGTGAATGCCACCCTGACGGAGAAAGCAAACGAAAATGCGGCCTCAGTTCACTCAGCCTGCAGTGCACTATGTACTGTTTTTCTTTACTCTTCTACAACTCGAAATAAAACCAATTATACTTCTAGTACAGTGAAGTTGGACTGTTTTAATTTGATCACTTTATATAACTATGAATTACTTTGTTTCAGTATTGGTCTCAGTATCCAAATTCTAAAAGAGCAATGCTGAGGCAATTTATTTTATTTATTTATTTATTTTAAAGATTTTATTTGTTTATTTGACAGAGCGAGAGACAGTGAGAGAGGGAACAAAAGCAGGGGGAGTGGGAGAGGGAGAAGCAGTCTTCCCGCTGAGCAGGGAGCCTGATGTGGGGCTCGATCCCAGGACCCTGGGATCACGACCTGAGCCGAAGGCAGACGCTTAATGACTGAGCCACCCAGGCGCCCCAATGATGAGGCAATTTATAATTTTCTTTTTTGGTGGATCAGTTGTTTGATTCTCTTTGGTCATTTATTTTTCTTGCATAGTCATTTCTGGTAATGATGTCTTTTCCATTTTTGTTAATGAGGCCATTTTAAAAACCTTAACTGTCGTTGTACCCATGTATCTGTTTCATATTAACATTGATTTCTCTGCAGGCCCGGGTCCTTTTTGTGATAATTGTGCTGATCCAGCTCACCATTCTCATTACTTTTAGGCACCGAGGATATCCAGAGCATAAAGGTTAGTCATGGTTCCTTTTATTCTCAGAAGACTTCATTCTTAAGTGTCATATAATGTCCTATTGCCAAGTGATAAAAATATAAATTATCTTTCCTGAGCTTTGTGAGGTGCATTCTTCAAACTTACTATACTTTGTCCACAGTACTTGAGCTTTTAAAAAAAAATCAGTTTTTTTGCTGCTACATTGCAGTAATATGAAACTCAACCTGAAAATGGGGGAAGAATCACAATATAGCTCAAAATGACCAAACGTCTCTGCCAGATATTAAGGATCCTCCACAGTTGGGTCTTACCTAATTAGCCGCATCTTCAACCATTTACCTATATTTCAGCCTAGATAATTTTCCACTGTTCCCTACACACACCATACTCATTTCTGCTTCTGTGCTTTTGCCTAGGCTATTATCTCTAAGTTATTTTTCTAAACTTATCTATATTTTAGCCTCCTTTAGGGCTCACCTCAAACCCTCTTTTTCCATACCATTTTCTCCACCCCTTTCAGGTCATAATGAGCTCTTGCTTCTCTGAATCCCTATAGTCCTTCCTGATAATTAATGCTATACTTGGCCAGTCAGTCACCTTGCTTTACGTAAGCACCCCAAATGTATATATACATTTTCTCCTCAACCAGACTGTAAGTTCTTCAGTATAGGAGCTCTTGTTTTCTGCTTCTTTTCTGTTTCTCACAGCACCCAGCACTGTGTGCATAACAGACAATAAATACTTGTTGAATTAAATTTTCCTTACCCCTTCGGGGCTTGGATGAAATCCCTGAGATCAGGGACTGATTGTAGGGGACGGGAGTACTGCAGCAATGACTCAACAGTAAAATGGCTAACTGCAGAGGGAATGTACACATCCTACTGAATGTTTTCCTGCATATATATATTTTCACAAATTCTATGAAGAAGTTCAAGAAGCATTATTGCACACATATATGTTCCTGCATATAATGTAAATAAATAAATGTTTAAGGGAGGGCCCCAGCCTCATTCTGTGGGGATACCAATATCTTTGTGTAGTTATTTAAAATTTACAACATATTTTTACCTGCATTATCTCACTTAATCTTTATAGCAATCCTGTGAAATAGGTATTATTGTCCCCGTTTTAAAGATTAGGACACTAAGGACTGGGGAGGTTGTGAAGGTTGTTCAAAGTCTCATCGCTAATAAGAGATAAAGGAGAGACTTGAAACCTATGTCTTCTGACCCCAGGTCAGTTCTTTTCTTTAAACACTTCTCAACTTCGATTGCACCTTAGACTCCCCTGGGAAACTTTTAAAATCTCGGTGTCTACACAGCACCCTAGACCAATCACATCAGAATCGCTAGGGGTAGGACCTAAGCATCAGTATTTTATAAAGCTCCCCAGATGATTCCAATGGGCAGTCAAGGCTGAGGCGTTCAGCTCTGACTAAAGCAGTATTTCTCAGTCCTGGCTGCTTAGAATCACCTGGGTTGCAGCCTAAGCTTCCACTCTCCCTCAGGTCAATTAAATCTGAATCTCTGGGGGCGCCTGGGTGGCTCAGTCGTTAAGCATCTGCCTTCGGCTCAGGTCATGATCCCAGGGTCCTGGGATCAAGCCCCGCATCGGGCTCTCTGCTCGACGGGAAGCCTGCTTCACCCTCTTCCATTCCCCCCTGCTTGTGTTCCCTCTCTCGCTGTCTCTCTGTCAAAATAAATAAATAAAATCTTAAAAAAAAAAAAATCTGAATCTCTGGTGAGTGAGACCTGGGCATGAATATTGTCTCAGAGTTCCTCCAGGTTATTCTAATGTGGAGCCAAAATAGAAAATCATGTTTAAAGTTTATGCTGAAAGTTTAAAGCATAGCTGCCTCCAAGGCTAAAGGATTATTTATTTTTAATAAGTAATAATTATTGGGGTGCCTGGGGGCCTCAGTTGGTTAAGCATCTGCCTTCAGCTGAGGTCATGATACCAGGGTCCTGGGATTGAGCCCTATGTCAGGCTTCCCTGCTCACTGGGGAGTCTGCTTCTACCTCTGCCCCTCCCTCCACTCATGCTCCAGCGCAACTCTCTCTATATCTCAAATAAATAAAATCTTTAAAAAGAAATAATTATTATAGATGGATATATAGATGAATACTTTGAGAAGTACCAGACTAGAACAAGAAAGAATCTAAGAGAAGAATGAGTAGCAAGAATGTAACGGAGTGGGGAAGGTCATGCATTATCAGGTTTTATACAAAATCAACTGTCAGGCTGAACAGTGTTTTAAGTACAAAATGGATATGTTGGCCTATTAGGAGAGACATACTATTTAACTTATATCAGGCTGTCTTTGACCTCTAGGGGCGCTCAGTGTGTACCGAACTTCGTGTCGTAGTCTTCTGCTGACTGGTTTATGACCAGCCACACACACGAGTGAAATGGCGGCTGAGGTTGAGGATCTGTGATACTTTAGTCTGTGACCACAGAATGGAGCTTCTCTGTGTGAAGCCCATATGCTTGGCATTTTGGCACTATATTTTAAGAGATCTTAATTTGAAGAGCTTTAGGGATCCCTTTCAATTGGAGTAAGAGGATGGCTGTGAGTTAAGAGCTATGTCACATATGGGAAAGGAATATTGGACAGTCATACTTAAGATTAGACTGGAGAAATTTTGATATTTCTTTGATATATTTCGATAACATGATTTGGAAGTGTGTACATTTGGATACTAAATCCCATAGAAAACAGAGACTTTGAGCATAGCACTATATTTCACACCTACATCATTTAATCATTTAAAAGTGTGTATGTGTGCATGTATGCACATGCGTGTCTCCCAACTACACCATTGCTTTGAACTTCCTACCCTCTGCAATTCTTTTTTTTTTTAAGATTTTTAAAATTTATTTGACAGAGAGACAGTGAGAGACGGAACACAAGCAGGGGGAGTGGGAGAGGGAGAAGCAGGCCTCCCGCCGAGCAGGGAGCCTGATGTGGGGCTCGATCCCAGGACCTTGGGATCATGACCTGAGCCGAAGGCAGAAGCTTAACAACTGAGCCACCCAGGCGCACCCCCCCCCCGCAATTCCAAGTGGACTGGCTTATCAGGCTTCCTGTCAACTTCTGAATTTAAAATGGTGTCATCTGTATGTTTACTATATAACGAAAGATAGCCCATGGAAGTCTAGAAAATGTTATAAAGAATTTGAACTTTGTCAGTCATAGAAAGACAAATATATGATTTCATTCATGTAGAATTTAAGAAACAACAGATGAACATAAGGGAAGGACAGGAAAAATAAAGTAAGATGAAATCAGAGAGGGAGACAAACTGTAAGAGACTCTTAACTCCAGGAAGCAAACAGGGTTGCTGGAGGGGAGTTGGGTGGGAGGATGGGGTAACTGGGTGATGGGCATTAAGGAGGGCACTTGATGTAATGAGCACTGGGTGTTGTATGCAACTGATGGATCACTAAACTCTACCTCTGAAACTAATAAAAAAAAAAGAAATTGAACTTTGCATGTGCTCACTGGATTTTTGAAATTTATTCTGTTTAGGGTCTCCAGGATTTATAAATTTGACCTCATTTTCCCTCCACGTCCTGAGCAAACTAAACATCTTCTATTATTCTGTGTTGTTGCTAACCCTATATACAGCACTGGGTAAGTCAATTAGGAAACCTGAATTGTGGAGAATTCTGCCAAAGAATATATGGAGAATTTTGACAATAGAGTCATTTAGACTCTTGAGAACATAATGAACAGCACATGGCTTCTTCATAAATCATTTCCTGGAACATGGTTTTAGGAAATAAAGTTCTTTCCTAACATGTTCAAAGGACATTTAGTTGACACTGAGTTAACTTAAGCTGAGAGGACCATTAAAGAATTAGTATGTGTATGCAGAGTAGCCTTCTTTGACTACCTTAAAATTTTATCCTTTATTTCATCACACTTTTTATTTCCTTCATTACTTTATCAGAATCTATGATTATCTTCTGTGTTTATCATCTCTTCCTTCATTAGAATATCCATTGAGGTATTGTCTGTCTTGTTTACCTCTATGCCCAGCACTAAGCACAATGTCTAGTATGTAGTTCAGTGAATATTTACTTATGGATGCCCCTTAAAAACTCAGCTCAAAAAAGAGAAACAGATGAGCAGTGAGTTCAGGCATATCCAGGTTCTTCTGTTATATTATTATACCTAATACTTAGTCACTTAGCCACTTATGGAAGCAGGAAGCACTGTGATTCTGTTTTTAAAGCTTTTTACTAATGTTCCTTAGTGACTAAAAGTTAGGAGTAGATTAGCCTACTTGTTGCTTGGTCTTTGTCTTATACTTTTATTCCACTTCCGGATTTTTCTTTGCTCATTAGTAACTCCAACCAGAGAACAGAGAGTAGTTAGATAAAAAAATATATAACACTCTACAATTCTGTGTACCAGGCTATGGCAGATGGCCCTTTGGAGGTCAGTTTCCTTGTTAGAAGATAGGTTGAAGCTATTTTAGACACTTGCCTTACACTAGAAGGGAAAGCACATGATTTGGTTCCTGGCTGTAAAAGAAAACATTAAAAGGACAGAAGTTGCTCCATGTTTAAAAGTTGAAACTTGCAGGGAAAACACTTTTTTAGACTGTGCATCCACAGTCTAAAATTACCTATGATTTTTTAATGCTGAACCCTCTTCTTACCAGCAGATGATGGTATTTGCATTTTGAGAAAGAAAGTCTTTTTTTTTTTTTTTAAGATTTTATTTATTTATTTGACAGAGAGAGAGACAGCAAGAGAGGGAACACAAGCAAGGGGAGTGTGAGAAGGAAAAGCAGGCTTCCCGCGGAGCAGGTAGCCCGATGCGGGACTTGATCCCAGGACCCTGGGATCATGACCTGAGCCGAAGGCAGACGCTTAACGACTGAGCCACCCAGGCGCCCCAAGAAAGAAAGTCTTGACTGTTCATTAATCACCCTTGACAATATAGTAGTTCCAGAAACCTGCACACTAGGAAGGGCAGTAAATAATAGGGAGGAGAGAAAAGTCATTCTGGCATTCTAAATGAAAAATTAAAGAAGTTAAATTTTGTACATGTTAACCTCAAGTGTATAGTTGATGTACAAAGTAATGACTTGGGTCAGCAAGAAAAGGTCAGAATACATTCATTAATAAGAAAGAGAAGAAGTGCATTTTAGAAAGATGAAAGTGGTTGAAGTTTTATTGCTTAAAGGAGTATATATCAGTTATCTGGAAAATTAACTTCCATAGAATACCTCTTTGCTTTTTAAAGGAAATGTTAATGCATTATTTTGAGATTATTATTGCAACAGAATCTTCTAAAGTTTCTGAACATACTCTGACCTGTTTCTTGAATCTATTCAGGTATAGCATGTACTCAGATGATTTTATAATCAGACAAAAGTGGAGAGCAAAGGAGCAAGTGGTTGGTTAGCTAGGACGTATGGTGCAACATAGAGATTAATAAAGAAGAAAAATTATGCCAATAAAATGCTTATCAGCAACTCTCATACTTCTTTGTTATTCCTATAAATGCACCTTGTGATGTATATAATCAGAATCATAGTCATTTAATCTTCTCCTTCTGTGCCCATTGCCTCTTTCAGGACCGTGGTTTGTTGGTGAGATCACTAAAGGCAAAGTGGGTTGCTGCTTTTCCTTTGGGATATTTGTTGATGGACATTTCCTACAAGGCAGCCTAACATTTGTAGTTGGAATTCTGCAGGTAAGAAGTCAGAAATGGAATGTAAGAATGCCTTGGCCTTTTGGACTACTGCATAATAGTTATGAATTAAATCCAGAGCCTCCAACTAAACACCACAGATCATATTTCCTAATTTACTGGCAGGGCAATCTTGAATATTTGGTGTTTTGTTTGTTTTTCAAGTGCTTCCTAAGCTCTTTCTTCCACCACTCTCTCGTAAACATCTAAAATACATTTTGGCAGGAAGGGTTTATAAAAAGTGAAAGAGATTTTTGTTTTTGTAGTTTGTTTTACTGTGCTTTCCCATTGATAAAAAATGAAATAAGGGACTTATAGTAGAATAAATAAGTAAACCAAAATTGATTATGATAATGAAGAAGGCAAATGTTTCGGAGGGAGTAAAGGAAAAACAGACTTACAAGAAAAATGGGTCAGTTGTCCAGTGGAAGCTGCACTGGGCAAGCACCAGACCTGGGCCTTTCAGTGATGTCTTAGCTGCTGCTTGTTTGAAAACACTGATAGATTACGTTTACACATGGATTGAGATTCCTTTAAAAGAAACACACAGGGGCACCTGGGTGGCTCAGTCAGTTAAGTGTCTGCCTTCAGCTCAGGTCATGATCTCAGGGTCCTGGGCTCTGGCCCCACATCAGGCTCCCTGCTCACTGGGAATTTTGCTTTTCCCTCTCCCTCTGCCCCTGCTCGTGCTCTCTCCCCCTCTCTCTCAAATAAATAAAATCTTAAAAAAAAAAAAAACAAACACACAAAAAACGGACTAATAGCAAATCTCTGTATATAGGTTTGAAAAGTATTTACCTATTTATGTATTTTATTCACCTAATGGGGCTAAGGTACTAAAATCTCAGGTGATGATCTCATGTTTGGGAAGAGATCCAAAAATATTGTTCAGAATGAGTTCACAACCTCATAATAGGACAGTAAAAGGTGATCAGCAAAACAGGGAAGACTTCTGCCTAGGAAACATTGACCACAGACAGAACATTCTCTGTATAGCAGCATTTTATATGTGAGTAAGTCCTGAGTCTGGTTCAGTTTTCCATTATGTAGATGAAGGCTGTCTCTCAGGAGCACTCTGATACCAAATAAAACCTGAGCCTTACTAAAAGGTGGGGATTATATTCATATTTTAATAAGTAATACACCACTAGTGGATTTTATGTATCATATAGGCCCATGGCTCCCAAATATGTTAATCTCTGCCCTCGACTTCTTTGCACTTCAAGTGCCTATATACCCATCTGCCATTTAATATCTTCCCTTAGATATCTAACAGGCATCTCAATATTATGTGTCTAATAGGACCTTTAGTTTCTACCTCAAACCTGTTCCTCCCCCAGTTCTTTGCAATTTCAGTAAGTTTTTCTAGGATGTATCTTTAATTTTGCCCTTTCCCTCTAATACCCTGTATCTAATTCATTAGCAAGTAATACCTTGTTTGATCTCCTTCCAATGCATATCTTGAATCCACCACTTCTCTTCATCTCTGTTATTATTACGCTAGTCTAACTCATAATTATTTCTTGTCTGGGCTACTGCAGGAACCCCAGATTGGTCTTCCCACTGCTACTCTTCCTACTCTCAGTTTACCATAGAGCATCCACTGTTGTCCTTTTAAAACCTTAATCAGCTCACTCTTCAGCTTAAAACCCTTTAAGCAGAGCAGTGACATGATCTGGGTCTTGCTGATTGCCTCAGTTTCCACCTGGCTCATCATGTTCTAGGCTAATGGGCCTTAAATAGGCCAAAGCCTCTCCCACATCAGGGATTTTTACTTGTTTCCTCTCCCCGGAATGTACTTCCTTCCACTAAGTCATTCCTGTTCTTCAGGCCTCAGAACCCATCTGTCAGTTACTTACTCTCATGTGACCCAGTTATCTCCTTCATTGACTGCCTCAGTTTCCACCTGGCTCATCATGTTCCAGGCTTATTGGCCTTAAATGGGCCAAGGCCTCTCCTGGGAACCGCAGGGGTTTTTGTTTCTTCTGCCTGGAATATACTTCCTTCCACTGAGTCATTCCTGTTCTTCAGGCCTCAGAGAACCCATCTCTCAGTTACCCCCTTGTGACCCAGTTATTTCCTTCATTGAATTTATGACAATCTATAGTGATCTTTTGTGTTTATTTTTTTGGTCTCTCTTCTCTCTGTTAAAATGTAAGCTCTATGATGCATCCTCTCTGAGTTGCCACTGTGTCCTTAGCTTAGAGCCTAGCACAGTGCCTGCCATGTAATGGGCACACAATAATTATTTGGTGAATGAATTAAGAATCATACAGCAGCTAAACTTAGATTATAACTTAAATCTTTAAAAAAAATTTTTTTTTAAAGATTTTATTTATAGCGGAGCCTGGGTGGCTCAGTCATTAAGCGTCTGCCTTCGGCTCAGGTCATGATTCCAGGGTCCTGGGATCGAGCCCCGCATCGGGCTCCCTGCTCAGCGGGAAGCCTGCTTCTCCCTCTCCCACTGCCCCTGCTTGTGTTCCCTCTCTCACTGTCTCTCTATGTCAAATAAATAAATAAAAATTTTTAAAAATATTTATTTGTCAGAGAGAGGGAGAGAGAACAAGCAGGGGGAACTGCAGCAGAGGGAGAGGGAGAAGCAGGCTCCCTGCTGAGCAAGGAGCCCCAGGTGGGACTTAATCGAAGGACCCGGGATCATGACCTGAGCTGAAGGCAGCCGCTTAACCGACTGAGCCACCCAGGCGTCCCTATAACTTAAATCTTCTGATTTGTATTCCAGTACTCATGATGCTACTTTAATTAAAAATACAGAGATAACGGGGGTGTCTGGCTGGCTTAGTTGGTGGAGCATGTGACTCTTGATCTTGGGGTTCTGAGTTTGAGCCCATGTGTGGTGTAGAGTTTACTTAAAATAAAAAAAATTAATAGAAAATACAGAGATAAGAAAAAAATATTGATACCTAAGTCCCCCCTCACTGTGCCAAAAGAAGTGTGTATGTATTCAATTCATTTCCACCTTAAACATTACTGAGGGCTTCAACATAAATGATACCTACTTTTAAGATGAACAAAAGGATGCAGGTAAATACACAACTATAAGTCACTTATTTTGAGTGTTATAAGCAAATGTGATTGAAGCATAAAGAATCAGAGAGTTAACCCCCGAGAGAGAGCAACATATTCTTAGGAGCCACTAATAATGCGTTCATGAGACCCGACCCTCTAAGGTCTTGCTAATAAGCTAATGGTTCTGTTCTGCCTCTTTCCAGCTGGCATTTTTTAACATACCGTTGATGGCTTACCTGTGTTGGAGCTTGCTGCAGCGGTGCTGTGGTCACAACTTCCGGTCTCATCTCCGTCAAGGAAAATACTTGAAAATCGTACCTGTTCACCTACTTATGTTACTGCTGTACATCTGGCAGATTTATTCCTGTTACTTTCTTCATATGACATACGGCGCTCTAGCTTTTTTCTTCTCCCCTTTGCGGACCTGGTTGACACTGCTGACACCTGTTATCATTCGAGGTGTGTGGACTCTGAACTCTACCGAGCTTGGAACCTTCATAGCACAGTTAAAAAGCCACTTGAGCTCCTGAAGGCCTTGCCTCACCATCTGCCCCTGGAGCCCAGGCCCCTGCCCCAGCAGCAGGTAGAAGGCCAGAAGGCCAGTGCTGATGGGCAAGCTTCAGGGAGCTGGGGCACTCTGGACACCTAGGAGTTGGGGGGATTGCCCACTTCTGATTCCTGCAGAATGGACTGCAGAAAAATCTCTAAATAATGCCACGATTCCTTCCTTCTCCAAGAAGGCAGGGGATTGATTTACTTTTGTGAAGAGAAAGTTCTAATCAGGAGATCCACAGGGCAGGGTCTGGATGTGTGTATGGGAGTATCAGAAGCCCAGTGTATTTTTTATGGTTACCTCATGTAAAGTACCCAGCACGGTATGTGGACCTCGGTAGCCGGCACCACTTCAGAGTCGGGGAAGCAGTACGAACTTGAGGCCTCCCCTGACTACCCTCGAGATACTAGCTCCAGGTCTTCTTTTCTCTCGGGGTTATGGGCTCTCGGCTTCTTTAGGTGTGGGTGCTTTCAGCTAATCAAATAAAAGAGTGATGATTCAGAACTCCGACTGGGCGTTGCGTCTGCGACCAGGGTTTTGGGAGCGGGTGGGGGCGGGGCCGGACAACCGGAGCGGAAGAGAGGCGTGGCCCGGCCTCGGGAGATCGGAAGGGGTGTGGCGGGGGCTCTGGGGCGGGGCCGGGCGGGTTGTTGCCGGAAACGAACCCGGGTCTGTGACTCCCGGAAGTTAAGCGCCTACGGCAGTGCGGCCCGGGCAGCTTCCGTGGCCGCTTTTGTCTGGAGGTTCCAGGCGATCTGCTGAGATGGCGAGCGCAGCTGCACCTACAGCCGCAGTCCCCACCCTGGCTCCGCCTTTGGAGCAGATGCGGCACCTGGCAGTGGAGCTGCGGTTACTCCTGCCTGGAGTGCGGGGTAAGCTGACGCCCTTGAGACGGGCGACGGCAGGGGCGGGCTTGGTTCGGGAAGAGGCCGGCTGTGGCGCGGGCGGAGGCGGGGGCACGAGCGGAGGAGGTGGGGGCTGGGGGTGGCTCCGCTTACCTGTGCTCTTCCTCTTGCCACCGCCCGACCGACATGCTAAACCCACTAGTCGGAGAAGCCCGAGAGACCACCAAGGAGTTTAATCCTGAGACGTTTTGGAGGAGACTCAGTGAGTGCCTCTCCTGTTGGGGACTTAGCATTTCTCATCCTTCCAGTGTACCCACCCCTTTCCCTCCCGCTTTTACCGCCGCCGCATCCTCTCAGTGGGGATACTTCACCTTACCCATCCTTTGTACTTCGAAGTTTGGGATATGAAACATTGATTTTGGGAGGTGTTTTTGAGACGTCTCAGCCGGTGAGGCTGGCATCTTCAAAGCCCATGCGGCAGCTGCAGGCTCATCCTTTTGGCACTAACGTATTGGCTCCTCCCTCAGACGCGGCAGCTGTGAACGTGTCAAGGGAAGCCACGACTCTGACTGAAGTCTTCTCTCGAGTGCCACTGCCCTCTCCACAGGTGGGCTGTACTTTCCTGGAAATCTTGTGCTGCATCGTTCATTAGGAATCCAGTCACTTTCTTTCCACCTTCTACACTCAAGCCAGGGCATTTATTTTCCACACCTGTCAGATAGGATTGCCGTTCTCAGAGGATTGCGGTGAAGGCCAAATTGCCAAGTGCGGTACCCGGCACGGCGTAGGCAGGTCTTCTAAATAGGTATCCGTTCAATCTGCGGTTCATCCTGGTTATTTCCTTTCTGATATATATTTTTTAAACACTCGCTATTTGCTAGGTGTTTTCACATACGTGATTCCCATCTGACAGATGAGTAAGCAGCTTTAGAAACTCAGGTTAAGGTAAATAAGCAGTGGAGCTGGGATTGAATTAGGGTCTGTGATGTCTAAACTACACCTTTTCTGTTATACTACATAATACCCTTTTGTATCGAATTTCTTTATATTTAATCAGTAACATATGTATACAGTATAAAATTCAGAAGATGTTAAAGTTAAATGTGCTAAAAAGTTTATATTTCCCCTCCCCAGTTACTTTTGTGTTATTCCATATATATTCGAGGCATATACACACTTATGTGTATATGCCTGCTTTTTTACACAAATGATAGGATACCATAAACACTTTTCTGGGCCTTCCTTTAAAAAAAATCAACAACATGGATTGCACATTGATTCTTAGCACATAAAAAGTTGCTCAGTTCTTTGTAATGCTGCATGGTATCCAATAGAGTGGATATAACCATAATTTATTTAACCAATACTTCATGTGGACATTTAAGCTCTTTCCAACTTGTAACTATTATAAACAGTGCTGTGGTAAATTGCCTAGGACAATCTTTGTATGTATGTGTATCAGAAAAAAAAATTTCCAGAAGTGGAATTGCTGGAAAAGGAATTTATGCATTTTATTTTTCATTTTATTTTATTTTTTTTTTTATTTTTTTTTTTTAAGATTTTATTTATTTATTTGACAGAGACAGAGACAGTGAGAACAGGAACACAAGCAGGGGGAGTGGGAGAGGGAGAAGCAGGCCTCCTGCTGAGCCGGAAGCCCGATGTGGGACTCGATCCCAGGACCCTGGGATCATGACCTGAGCCGGAGGCAGTCGCTTAACCAACTGAGCCACCCAGGCGCCCTCATTTTATTTTTTTAAAAGATTTTATTATTTGAGGGAGAGAGAGTGCGAGCACAAGCAGGGGGAGTGACAGGTAGAGGGAGAAGCAGGCTCCCGCTGAGCAAGAAGCCCGATGCAGGCTTGATCCCAGGACCCTGGGATCACGACCTGAGCTGAAGGCAGATGTTTAACTGACTGAGCTACCCAGGCGCCCCTGCATTTTTATTTTTAAAAAGATTTTATTTATTTATTAGAGAACACGAGTGATGAGGAGGGGCAAAGGGAGAAGCAAACTCCCCGCTGAGCAGGGAGCCCAACTCTGGGCTCAGTCTCAGGACCCCGAGATTATGACCCAAGCCAAAGACAGACGCTTAACTGACTGAGCCACCCAGCACCCCAAATGTATGCATTTTTAAATAACCTGTTACTGTAAAACTGATGAAAGTAAACATGTTGGCTATGACCAGGTATGCTTTATGCCGTTTTTCTAGAACTAGGTATACTTAATTCAGAAGTAAGGTTATTTTAAAATGGCGTATTCATTGCCTTATTTGGTTTTCCTAATCAATAGTTTCATTCTTTTTCAATCTATGTATCCAGATGTTTTGAAATGAGAAAATATTCTTTTGCTGCACCTATAATGATAAACTCTCCCCCTATCAACCCCAGAGATCTATGATGAGAAAATAAGAAATGAATTGTTTGAGAGCATTTTAAAAGCTTTGTGCAAGAAAGAATATTTATTTTAAAGGGAGTAATATTACCTTATTTTTCTTATCTGTTGCCTCCTTTCTTTCAGATATACTCAGGACTTGTTGCTAGAATTCAAAGCTAATGGGATACCATGAGGAGGTAGCATAGTATTATTTTTCTGTACATGCTCAGGACAGTGGTTTCATTCATAGGTGAAAAGTTTTAGTTTTATTTGAATTATATGTATTTGAATGACGATTGTTGTCTTAGGATCCTAGCACGTTAGTTTACTGAAGAATGGCTTTTTTTTAATTAATTTTTTTTTTATGTGTTTGGATGTTGAAGCAATGTCACATTGCCATAAAAACTTTTAAACACTTACTCTCAGTCACTGTGCTTATCCACCGTCCCAGACTGGTAACTGTTCAGAGACTGGCACCTATCTGTGGACCACATTTTATGTAGCACTGGCTTAGAATTTAGCAGAAAAGTGAGGACAAGGAAGATAGGAGAAAGTCAGTGACTGCTTAGAAGGAAAATAGTCAACATTGAGCAATGTAGAGTCTATGCTAATTACCTTTAGATATATTGTGATTCTGTTAGAGAGAGAGATCAGACACCTGGCTAATGGTCTAAGGGTTGGCAAACTTTTCTCTAAAAAGTCAAATAGTAAATATTTTAGGCTTTGCAGGTGAACTAGTTAACTTCGTCCTTGTAGTGTGAACACAGCTGGAGGTAATACGTAAACGAGCGTGGCTGTGTGCAAGTAACACTTTATTTATAAAAACTGGCCCTGGGCCATAGTTGCCAGCTCCTGGTCTAAGATATGATGAATACCTCACAGCAGATCATGAGTACCTCAGGATGTAGAGTATTAGGAATAAGTTTTTCCTGCTGTTTCTTAATGTTTTATTGAGTTGTCCCCTCATTCTCTGGTGTCCAGCTAACTCCTCTGTGCTATGTGGCAGGAACAGCACAAGGCCTAAGTCATAATGGGACTACAGAAAATGTTTGTAGATCATGCTGTACAGACATCTCTCTTTTACAGTAGATGGGCTGATGAATCTAATCCATTTTTTTTTTTCATTCTGAAATTGATCCATCACCTCATAGGAAACCCAGAGGTTCTGTGAACAAGTGCGTGCTGCCATCACGGCAGTCATTACAGTATACTATTCACTTCCCAAGGATCAGGGTAAGCCACTGTGTACACAGAAATGTTTGGTTTATAGGGTAGATCTTTGCTAATATAACAGCTTATGTCTTGAGACTTTTCCCTTGTCCTCAATTTGAGCATGTAATGTAACTTTCTCTCATAAAACCCTCATGGATAATTTTATAACATCCATAAATAAGCCTTTATGCTAAGGTACAGATGCTGTGCCACCACCTTCCCTGCTTTGCCTGACTCTAAGGCTTTTAATTCTCACTGGCTCCTCCCTCTCTAACCCATTCTAACCACTACAGATGCTGGATCTATAGGGGCCTCCCCAGTCTCCTCCACCCATATTACATCACACCCTGTTTCTGAGCTCCCTTACGGTTAAGTGAGCTCCAGCTCTGCCCGTAGATTAATGCTTTGATTATAATTGTGACAAAATTATAAATGAATACATGTCTCATGGATCTTCAGGGTTAGTCACAGATGGTTTAAACTTCAAGTGTTTCATCCACCGTTGTCAAGGGACCATTGACCTTAATGAATGGATACATGCTGTCCTGGAAAGATTTTGTTCCTGATCTCTCTTGGAGAACAGTACTCAGGAATGGTGGGAGGAGCAAGAAAATGACATGGGGAAATACATAAGACCTGAGTTTTGTGTTGGCACTGCAATTAAAGCATGTGGGTGTGCATTACCTCAAGTTCTGAATGGTTTAAATGCTCAAGAAAGCAGATGGTGACTTCTGGAAAGAAGACCAGGCTACTTAGTCTTTGGGTTTCTTCAGGAATCACCCTGAGAAAGCTGGTACGGAATGCTACTCTGGACATCGTAGATGGAATGGCTCAGCTTGTGGATGTGCTTTTCATTACTCCAGCTCAGAGGTAGTAATGCCACAGTTGGGGTTATCAGTTAGTGGGGTTTCTTGCTTCAGGGAGGGGAAAAAAAAATCATTTTCTTTTTTTTTTTTTTAAAGATTTTATTCATTTATTTAATTGACAGAGACAGTGAGAGAGGGAACACAAGCAGGGTGAGGGGCAGAGGGAGAAGCAGGTTTCCTGCAGAGCGGGGAGCCCGATGCGGGGCTCGATCCCAGGACCCTGAGATCATGACCTGAGCCGAAGGCAGACGCATAACCGACTGAGCCACCCAGGCGCCACCCCCCCCCCAAAACCTCATTTTCCCAGCAAAGTTACTAACAGCTAAGATTGATGACTAACAGAAAGGAGCTTTTTAGGAGAGAAGAACCTTGGTTATTGATATACCCTTATTGATTCCTTTCTCCAGCCCAGAGAACAGTGACCTTATTTCCTATAACAGTGTCTGGACTGCATGCCAGCAGGTGCCTCGGATACCAAGAGGTGGGTGAGAGTGGGAAACAGGCCACTGACTCTGCTGGCCAAAGCAGACAGTTCTCTCCTATCTGGTTTCTACTTTTGTAGCATGGATGTATTTTAACTTACAGTTTAGTAGAGTACATATAGTTTACCACCAACATCAAAAGATAAGTATTAATGTTTTTTCTCTGTTCTTAGTTCTCATACTTTTTTTAGCCCTCTTTCTGGGGCCCTATCTTGTTGAACAAATGTGGTTTGTTCTACTGGTCCTGCCCAGGACACACTGAAGCACTTCTGAGATGGTGCCAGTTGGGTCAAAAGCAGTGTTCGTCCAAGAGGACGTTGATGAGAAATATCGTGTGACCTTTTTTTTTTTTTAAGATTTTATTTATTTATTTGAGAGAGGGTAAGAAAGAGGGAGAGCACATGGTGGGGTGGCAAAGGGAGAGAGAGGAACAGACTTCCAGCTGGGCAGGGAGCTCAACATGGGGCTCGATCCTAGGACCCTGGGATCATGACCTGAGCCCAAGGGAGATGCTTAACCAGCTGAACCACCCAGGCACCCCTCGTGTGTCCATTTTATTTCTTTTTGTGGTTAATGATGAAAAGCTTTTTAACTCCTATCTGGGTACCTAGACGATGGGTATTAGAAAAATTTTACATTAAGCCACTGCTCTTGTTGACTATCCTGGGCACTCTCCTCAAATGGGAACACAGTTGGTTGTCATTTGCAGACTTGACAGAATTGTAGGTTTCTTCTTTTATTCTAGTGCTTTCTGATTTTCCCTCATAGATAACAAAGCTGCGGCTCTTTCAATGCTGACGAAGAGTGTGGATTTTGTGAAGGATGCACATGAGGAAATGGAGCAGGTGAGGGTAGATGAGAATATAAAGAAAGGAGATGGCCTGGGTACCTGGGTGGCTCAGTCGTTAAGCGTCTGCCTTCAGCTCAGGTCATGATCCCAGGGTCCTGGGATTGAGCCCCGCATCGGGCTCCCTGCTCCTCCCTCTCCCACTCCCCCTGCTTGTGTTCCCTCTCTCGCTATGTCTCTCTCTGTCAAATAAATAAATAAAATCTTCAAAAAAAAAAAGAAAGGAGATGGCCTAAGCATTGACTCAATTAAGTCCCATCCTCACTCCTGAATTTCGACTCCCATCTCCTACCCTATGCCATTGTGTGCTTTAGTGCCATTCCCCTCTGTCCATTGCCGGGCTAGGAGAGTGAGAACGGGGCTTATGAAGTGAATCAAGTCTGTGGCCATTGCTTAAATACCTGGCTGATGTTTTGGGATAACTCAGACATGATGCTGAAAGTATAACAGGCTCTTTTTTTTTTTTTGGCATGTCTTAGGCCGTGGAAGAATGTGACCCATACTGTGGCCTCTTAAATGACACTGAGGACAATCCTGACAACCATGGTGATGAAGAGGATGATGGGTTGGGGTGTCCAAACAATCGGGACTTATATTGGTCAGAGGAAGATCAAGAGCTCATAATCCCATGCCTTGCACTCGTGAGAGCATCCAAAGCCTGCCTGAAGAAAATCCGGATCTCAGTGGCAGAGAATGGGAAGAAAGATCAGGTGGCCCAGCTGGACGACATTGTGGATATTTCTGATGAGATTAGCCCTAGGTAAGCGGCCTCCCCACTTGAAACATGTGAGCAGCAGCATATCTTAGCTTGTGCTGTCACCCCAGGCTTTTCCCCCCGT
Source organism: Mirounga angustirostris (assembly GCF_029215605.1). Taxonomy (NCBI): domain Eukaryota; kingdom Metazoa; phylum Chordata; class Mammalia; order Carnivora; family Phocidae; genus Mirounga; species Mirounga angustirostris. Next base: position 60,403,615 of record NW_026991717.1, on the reverse strand, counting down.
TTTTTATTTTGAAAATATTCAACCTATAGGAAAGTTGAAAAAACATTGTAGTAAACACCCATATATCTTTCATCTAGATTCACCTGTTGTTCACACATTGTTTTCAATATTGGTTCATTTCTCTATGGATAGATGTGCCATTTTCCTCCTGAACCATTTGAGAGTAAGTTGCACACATCAATGACATTTCACCCCTAAATACTTCAGCACTTATCTCCTAAGAACAGACATTCTTATTATTACATCCAAGAAATTTAACATTGAATAGAATAATAATTAATATTCAGATTTCCCCATTTGTCTCTCAAATGTATTGTATAGCCTTTTTTTTTTTTTTTTTTTTTAAACCCAGGGTTCTGTCACAGTGTCACATTACATTTGGTCGTCATCTTTGCAGTCTGGTTTGGTTGTAGTCTCTTGCAACTCTAATAGTCCCTGTCCTTTTTAGTATTTTTTGACTTTGACTTTTTAAAGAATCTAGGTCAGTTGTCTTGCAGAATATCCAAACAGTCTGAATTCATGTGATTGTCTTTTTCATGATTATAGATTATATTCAAGTTAAATATTTTTTTGGCAAGGATATCACATATTTGAGTGTTTTGTGCTTCTCGTTGTATCATATGGGGGAGGCACGTAATGTTAGTTTGTCCCATTATTGGTGGTACTAAATTTCATCACTTGGTTAAAATAGTGCCCACTTGAGTGGCATTCCATGGATAAACTCCACTTGCATCAGTTATTAAATTAATGGTTTCAGATCCTCCCTTTTTTTTTTTTTAACATTTTTATTTATTTATTTGACAGAGAGATAGAGAGCACAGATAGGCAGAGTGGCAGGCAGAGGGAGAAGCAGGCTCTCCGCTGAGCAGGGAGCCCGACGCGGGGCTTGATCCCAGGACCCTGGGATCATGACCTGAGCCGAAGGCAGATGCTCAACGACTGAGCCACCCAGGCGCCCCTGGATCCTCCCATTTTTAAAAAATTTTAGAGAGAGCAGTGAGCAGGGGAGCGCGGGGGTGGGGCAAAGGGAGAAGGAGAAGGGAAGCAGAGTCCCCACTGAGCACGGAGCCCAGAGGGGTGGGGCTCGATCTCCAGACTTGGACTCAGAAATCGTGACCTGAGCCAAAACCAAGAGTCAGACTCCTAATCCACTGAGCCACCCAGGTGCCCCCAGATTCTACCATTTTTAACTGAATGTCCTATTGTATGGGCCAAGGGAGTTCCCCCCTCCCCAGCTTCCTAGTGAAATGGAGTATGTATGTGTTTAGTAAGTATCAGTTGAATTGATTCTGGTTACCCAATTTAAGGAATTGAGAGGCATTTATGGGACAGTTAGGTTCTCCCTGGTCACATCCTTAACTGTGTACTGGAAGCCACCCAGTTGAGCTTTGTTCCTTTTTTGTTAATGGTTATTTTTGCTTTCTGCCCTTAGCGTGGATGATTTGGCTCTGAGCATATATCCACCTATGTGCCACTTGACTGTGCGAATCAATGTAAGTACCAGCTTTGAGGGAATAGCTACTGACCTAACTGGTAGGATTTCACTAACCACTAGTATTTCCTTTAAGCTATAGAGAATATATTTATTTGTTACATTTGGATGCAAGTACAACAATAATGTCACAATTCTTACATGTATTTCTGCTCGATAAATATTTACTGAAGCCATGAGTCTTGGTAGTACTCTCTTCCATAACCACTTGGGTAATCACTTAGAAGAACCCAAAGACCTTAGAAAATCCTACTTTGAAAAGAAAGTCTGAATTACCACAGTACTTTAGGATCCTATTAATCTAAAGTCATTAAGTTTCTGAATTCTGGTGTAGGCAAAAATACATGTCCACAAACATACTCTGTTCTAATATAAACACATTGGGTGATTTAACTACAGAGGGTCAAGCTCTTTATAAAAATCTGGTTTTATTGTATTTTTTCAAGCCCTGGGTACTGTGCTAGAGAGAATTCTCTTGTCTTCTTTTTAGAGATTCAGATTATCTCTACAGTTATTGGAAAGAGAAGTAAAACTGCCAAATGGCTTATATCTTACATTCAGAATTATCAATCCTAGAAATATTTGATAAATTAGATGGTGGAAATTAAATTCATCAAATGTTTCTTCACAGTATGTGAACACCTTAAAGTAGAATAGGATCCTTTTGGTGGTAACTTTTTCTTTCCACATCCACTTTTTAAAAATTGACTTCCTAAGAAAGAAACATCTTTAGCAATATGCCTTGCCATTTACCCCAAATAAAAATTTTTAAATGTGTAACATATATTGGTGGCATATGTATGTCCTCATGTTATCTTGTTATTGGTGTACTTAAAATTCTGTACATAGGTTTTTTTTGTTTTTGTTTTTGTTTTTTTTAAAGGAACACTAGCTGTTTCTGCTATATATTTGGAGCTATCCGCAGTTGGGGTAAATTCAGGTTATAGTCTAACTTTTTCTAGTTTTTTAAATTTAAAAGTATTAAAAAATTTAAAAAACTTATAGGAATGTTATAGCAACAATATTAATAGGATTTTGTAAATAGAGAAGAATCCTGTAATCCTACCACCCTAATCTAATCAGAATTTTTGTTTTTGCAGTTTCCTTCAAGGTTTTTTTTTTTTTTAATAGTTCATTACTTGAGTCTTTTATTATATCTTAGCTCTCCTTCCCTTTTTATGTGGGGCTTAGGGTGAGTAACTTCTTTGTTTCTTTTCTAGTCTGCGAAACTTGTATCTGTCTTAAAGAAGGCACTTGAAATTACTAAGTGAGTATGAGGACTTCTCATCAAATAGCTTTTTTGAGAATAAACCCATCCAGTCATTCTCAATTCCTAAAGCCCCATTTCAAGAAGTGGAAGAAGGTGGGTGTGGTGTTTTCTTTCTACTTCAGTTGTGGAGCAGCTAAGTTTCTACAAAGAAATTTGCCTTGTCTTACTAATTTCCTCTGTGCTCCCTGTTGAGAGTAGATTTTCCCTTGACAGTATAAATTTAACTTCTCTTTTTCCCCATTCCATTTGCAGAGCAAGTCATGTGACCCCACAGCCAGAAGATAGTTGGATCCCTTTACTCGTTAATGCCATTGATCATTGCATGAACAGAATCAAGGAACTCACTCAGAATGAACTTGAATTGTGAGTTTTCAGACTCATTTGTAGTCTCCTCTCTCTTTACTATCACAGGTAGCCTCTGATGTCTTCTTTTAAAATGGGGCTAGAATGCTCTCTGGATCAAAAGGGAATTCCTGCCCAAATTTGTCAAGAGACATTATTACCAAAGATTGTTGGTTAGGACAGACTGACAATTATTTATAAACTGTACGAGTATGTTATCTTTTTCTGTGCTAGATTCAAATGGTAATTGCATGAATGTGTTCCTGAATCGCCTTTCAGAGATTCGTGTAGAAGCTGCCTTATTCCCTATTTGCTATAAAGTGTGTTTCATTGTTAAACATGTTGATAGTCTTAATAAAATGCTGACCTGCCGATAGTTCAATAAGTACCCTTCCAGAGTTTCTTTCTACCAGAAATACATTGGGTTGAGACTAGCACATTGCTCTTTCATTTGGATTTATAGGTCTAAACGTCTGATTCTGATCAGAACTGTATTCAGAATAAAAACACCTGACTTTATTTTTATTTATTTTTAAGATTTTTATTTATTTATTTTGAGAGAGAGAGAGAGCATGAGCAGAGGGGGTGGGCAGAGGGAGAAGCAGACTCCCCGCTGAGCAAGGAGCCCACTGCGGGACTCGATCCCAGGACCCTGGGATCATGACCTGAGCCGAAGGCAGATGTTTAACTGACTGAGCCACCCAGGTACCCAACACCTGACTTGATGACTTCAAAGCTCCTCTCAGTGCTTCAGCAATTACATATTATTCTTACCATTAAGTCCTTCTGAATATTATTCCATCCATGTCTCCAAAATTATTTTTTAGTATTGAGCTCATTTGTTAGGTTTGTCCACTTTATTGAACAGGTTTGTTTTTCTTACGCATACTTGTATTATTGTTCTGTTACATATTACATCTGTTTCCAGATGTAAATACAAAATTTTTATACATCAAAAATTTGTAAATGTATAAGAGAGTTTATATAGTTTTAAGGGCCTTTTCAGTTAATCCTTTTGCACAATCATCATGACTTAATTATATTTTTGCATTGGTCTGGAAGATCACATATTGGAAAGCAAGATAAACCTGTATGATGTGTATTCCGGTGACCTGACTTAGCCCTTATGCCTGTACTGCAGGTCTCCACAACATCTAATGCCAGTCCTTTGCCTTGCATGGGTGCGACTTATCCCATCTGCCCTGCTGATGTCCCCAGGGTCTTTTTAGGTATAATCAGCCACAGCATTCATTCTTCTGAGCAATTAGTGGGTACTTGGGTTGAAATTCCTTACGTCAAATGAGTTTTAATTTACTTTTATCAAGTGCCATTTTATACTTGTAATAAGAGTCATAAAGAGAAGGAACTAAATTCAAACTGAGAGAGTGCCATAGCAACAAAATAACACAAACCCCAAAAAATAACTTTGTATAAAAGGAGTCCAGTTCTTTTATTTTTTTCTCCTAGGGCCTGTTTTCTATATACCTAATAATTTTCATATTTCTCTAGTGGACCAACTTCATGTTATCAACATCAGACTTTAATTATGCGCTGATTATTGGACGTTTAAGCGGGAAGTTCAGGGGCCTTCACAGTGACGTTTCTGTAGTTGGTTACGTTCTGGAACATATCGCAGTCCATTTCCACAGTGAGCCTCTGGAGCCCCACCTGTGTTGGTGTGAACTGGAATTCGGTGTGCAAGGTGTTTCCAGGCCACACGGAAGCTAATCTGAAATAAAGGAAAAGGCAGGTGGTAGTTCTGTCCCATTGCTTTGCTAGTCCCAGTGACTGATCCTTCCCTGCTTGAAGAGGTGAACTATGAAGAAATAAACATTTAAGTACCTTGCTGTTGAAGCAGGAGGTTTTAAGGAGCCTCCCTTTAGCAAATGATTACATGGTTAGGAAGAAAAACATCCTATTCTAAGGGCTTCCAAGCTGCATCTCTTATTTATCACCTGTGACTTCAGTCTGGTCCCACTCTTGGTAGTAGTACTGGGGTATGTTTGGGAAGGCTATGGTTTTGGACCCCTCACATTGCTAAGTGCTGTAAGGGTACAGTAGACATATACAGAAGATGTCAGTATGTTAACAGGTGGTGTTTGACGTCCTATCAGCAACCTTCTGGCCTACTTGTGGACCAAAAACAGGAGTAGCACAGATTTCCTTTGAGGAGCTTTCCCCCACAGTTGATCTCGGATACCACAAAAATGTAGTTAAATGTTGGCAGTCCATCCTCTCAACTTATTGGCAAGAGTGATTCATTGAGTTTCATAAGGCTGAGGCATTGGCTCAGTAACAAGACAACTACCAGGTATTTCAGGAGTAGGCAGCGTGAACTCTAAACCGTATACTGTGTTTTCAACAAAGAATGTGGTGGACACAGTGAGAGAAGAAGAGATAATGAAAGAAGATACTTGCAACATCTGAAACCAACAAAGGATTCATACGGGGAACTCCTACAAATCAACAAGGTGGAAAGGCAGAAACACCAAAAGAAAAGTGGGCAAAGATAAAACAAATCTTTTACCAAGGAGGAAACAGAAAAGGGTAATAAACATGAAGAGTTGCAAATTAAAACAGTAATGAGATATTACCTTATTTCTCTTAGATTGGAAAAAAAGAAAGCTGAGTATTGCCAAGAGTGGAGAAAAGTGGAGAAATGGTAGAAACTCCTGTACTGCTGGAGGGAATGTGGACTTCTGCCATCATTCTGCAGACAAATCTCATTAATCTTGGGTCCCTGCCTTTCTGACCAGTTGAGATGTTTCAGTGAGATGAGAAGCTTGTAGTCTCTCTCTCTTTTTTTTAAAGATTTTATTTATTTGAGAGAGAGAGAGCACAAGCAGGGGTGGGGGAGGAGGGGACAGAAGTAAAGGAAGAAGCAGGCTCCCCATTGAGCAGGAAGCCCACATGTGGGGCTCAAACCCCAAGATCATTACCTGAGCTGAAGGCAGATGCTTAACTGACTGAGCCACCCAGGCGCCCCAAGAAGCTTGTGGTCTCTTACCTGTACCTCCTCTCTCTGTAAATGAGCCCCCTTCCAAAGAGGGAGATCACACAGTCCTTCATGGGAGCATCTAGGAAGTTATGGAGGCGGACTGAAGCCTTAAGAAGTTGATATTGCTCTGCTGTCTCTGGCATCTGTGGGAAGAGGCAAAACCTGGAGCAGATGCAAAGAGCACAGGGCTACAGTTACTGCTTCCCCTCCTAGGCGCCCTCCTTGTACTCTCCTCAGTTACTCTCCTGTCTCTGCCATCCGGACCCAAACTTCACACCTGACTTCTTTAGCTCTCCACAGGTCTTCCTGCGTTTATACTTACCCTTGCCTTGATTCATCCATGGCCATTTCTGATGGTGCCTCTCAGAAACCTTGGAGGGGTTCCCATTGTCTTCAGAATTCAGCTTTGGTTGGCATTCAGAGCTCTTCATGGTCTCACCCCAATCCCCTTTTCCAGCCTCACCTCTACTTCCCTTGACTAAATGACATCCCAGCACCCCTCTCAGACTTCCTTTGGGGCCTCTCTGTTCAGTCTTCTGCCTGCAATGGCCTTCCCCAATCTCTGCACTAAAGCTTACCTATTTTTCAAGGCTCGGCATAAGTGCCTCCTATTAAGCCTTCCTCAAACCCACCAGCTGAAATTAATCCGCTTACTTCACTTATGCCATAATGACTTTGTACTCTATTGAAGCACTTACATAAAAGACCTAACATTGTGTCTCATTTACTTAACTATAACATAACCTCGTTGAGGGCTAGGACCAGATCACATTCATTTTGGTCAGGGTAGACATGTGGATAGAGGACTACACAAGAGCCATAAGCCTCTAAAACATCCCATTTTCATGGTCATGGGTATGATAATCTCTAGGACTGTTTCCTCATCTGTATAATGGGAATAATTCTACCTCACAAGGATTTTGTATTAAAGAAAGAAGGTGAAAATACATTGGCATATGTATAAATTGCTAAATAAATGTAGGCTAGTATTACCCAAGTATGAAGGCAGCAACTGGGGAGGCCCTGATTTTTAAAATATTTATGTAACCAAAAAAAGAAGTTGGAAGATGTAAACCTTAATAGCATATGTAAGAAACCATCTCAAGAGAAGGAGCTCTCAACCTAGCATTTCCTGGTAATCCTACAGCATAGTTGTTTGCCCTGAAGGTTGAGGGGCTCTGATTCCTTCTGAGACAGGAGCAAACGAGAGTGATTTGGGGAAAGACTGGTGCCTACCTCAATGGTAAGGTGTGGTCTACAAATGGCGATGTCTTCCTGAGCAAAGCAGCTAAGGCTGGGCTCAGACTGTGTTGCTGTGGCCATGACAGTGAGTCTGAGGAAGCTGTTCTCTGGTGGGCTTTGCTCAAAATGGAAGAAGGCCAGGTTTTTGATGGTTTTGTTAACTGAAACAGGACAAGTGGAGTCAGTGCAAATCATGAAGGTGTGTGCCCTGGAAACAGGCAATACTACACACAATGCAAAGGAGTCTGTATCTCACTGAAGCCAGAAAGATGCCTTATTTCTCATAGCAATTGCAAACTTGAACTCAGTCAAGACCCCACTCCCTACCACCATCACTGCCTCCAACTTTCTTGACAGACCACCACAGTGGGGTTGTTGAAGGCCCTGGCAAACTAGAACAAGTTAAGCTCTCTGGCCTCAGCTTCCTTGTCTAATAAGAACGCCTACCTGGTGGGTGGCTTGTGTTAAATGAGATACTGAGTGCTTAACTCAGACCCTGCCACACAGTTGTTGCTGAATATATGCCCTTAATTCCTTCTTATTCTCTGCTTTCTCCTTTTGCTGAGAAAATGAAGGCATCTTCCACTGTCTAGGAATCTTCTCAAGCTCATGTTCCCAGTCCCAGCCTGCAGACATAGTCATCTACCCCTGCTCCCACCATCCCCAGGAAGATGAGATGTCCTCCCTCCCCCAAGTATAAACCCTCCACTTTTTAAGTCTGTGCCCCATCCTGACCCTACCACTGCCTGCTCGTTAACTTTGGGGCAAATTATGTAACCTCTCTGTGTTTTGATCTCCTCATCTGTAAAGTGGGGATAATAGTAGCTGCTGCCGCAGAAGGTTGTTGTAAGGGTAAATGAGACCGTGTGTATGGAACACTTAACACTGTGTCTACCAAAAGTAGGCTACAGTTATTCTAGTTGCCTCTCATGTCCCCTCAGGGTTGCACCATCAGTTATAACCCATTTTTCCCAAGGCTTCAGGCTTTTCCTCTCTGTTGATTGTTTTCCTCAGCATGTAAGCAGATTCTGCTCTCTCATCTTAAATAAGCAAAAAACCACCCTCCCTCTACCCAGTGTCCCTGGCTGACTTCGGTCTGTTCTTCCAGGAAGGATTGTATATGATGTCTCGCTTCCTCAACTCTCCATCAGTTTAGCCCCCAGGAAGCTGGACTTTGCCATCACTTCTCAGTAAGACCACTCCTTCAGCGTCTGCTTTTCAGCCTTGACATCTCCTGGCCACTCTGCTGCTCCTGCTGGGTGCTCCTTCCTCTGTTTGACCTCTCTGTTTCCCTTATTCCCTGCTCTTTCCCTGCCTGCCACCTACATGCTGGTGCTGCCTGGGTTCCCCTTTCAGCCTCTTCTCTTCTCACAATCCTTCTTCCATTCCCAGGAGTTCATCAATGCCCTGACTCTTGGCCACTCCCTCTGTGCTGGGATTCCCACATCTGGTCTCCAACCCAGGCCATTCTTCTGAATGCCAGGTTTAGGTTTCCAGCTGCCTACTAGCCATCTCTGTTTGGATGTCTCATGGGCTTTCAAGCCCAACATACCATAAACAGAACTCATTATCCTTCTCCCCATACTTGCTCTTCCTCATTTTCCCTATCCTAGAGAGGAAGCAACACTCTCACCAGCTCCCCCCACACACATACTCATAAGTCCAATCTATCCTACCTCCTTAATATGTCTTCATTTGAAGTGCTGCTAGTCTAATTTGTCCTTCATGCTTTGACTTATTACAAAACCTTCCAACCTCTGATCCAGTGGTTCTCAACATTAGATGCTCATTAGAATCAGAGAGAGAGCTTTATGAAAATAGTCCCAGTGCCAGGCTACACACCAGATCGATTATATCTGACTCTGGCAGCAAGGCCCAGGAAGCAAGCAGTATTTTTAAAGTTCCCCAGGTGATTCAACATGGAGCCAAGTTTGAGAGTCATTATTCTAATATGACCTCTTCCATTCCAACAACTGTTCTTTTTTTTTTTTCCAATGGATTTCTGATCACATTAGCCCCTCTAGTTCAAATTTTCCCCAGCTTTCCACTGCCCAAAGAACAAAACTCAAACTCCTTGGCATGATATACAACCCCCTGTGTGATCCAGCCCCTGCCCCCTGCAGAAAGGGAACATGGTGGAGAGACTGGAGGCAGGGGAGCTGGTTAGGAGGCTGTTGCAATAATGTAGAGAAGCTCCGGTCCACTGATTCTCTTTTGTCTGCACATTGGAATCATCCGATGAATTTAAATCATTTTTGATGTTTGGGTCCAACCATGGAGTTTCTGATTCAATTGGTCTGGGGATGCAGGCTGAGCATCAAACTTCCCCAGGTGATTCTGATAGGCAGCAAAGTTTGAGAACAACTGCTCTAATCCAGGGACTTTGAACCCCAGGATAACATAGGGAGCTTTTAAAAAGTACCAATGCCGGACCCCACCCCAGACCAGTGAAGTAGGGCTTTGGGGGAGAGGAAGAACCTGTGCACATGCTCCTTCTGCCTTGAATATTCGTGATGCACTTTTCTGCCTGTCATTGCCCTTCCTCCTTGTCCTTTCAGACCCAGTGCAGTCTGCTTTACCTGGGTGAGATGCTCCCCTGCCATTGTATTCTGTTGACCTTATCAAACACTTCTGTAACTGCTACCATTGTCTCTTTACTTATCCGATTGCATTTGAAATTAGGGGGGCTTTGGTCTGTGTGAAGCTCAATAAATATGTGTTGAATGGCAGAGACATGGCACCCCAGGGGGGGGCTTGAAGCCACCTCTTCAGACCTTCAGGGGTGCCCCATGGCTGCTGCCTCCCAGGGGGGGAGCTGGAGTTTGGGGATATCCGGGGGGCCATAGCATTACCCATGTTGGCACCGAGCATCAGGGACTGCTGCTTCTTCCAGAGCTCAGCAGCAAGGATGCCATTGTAGTATATTGCCTGCAACCCAAATGCCAGCTGCACTGCCCTCTCCTGGTCACTGGGGTTAACCAGGCTCACTGAGAACTGGGCATTCCCTCCCAGGTAGATGGAGCAGGGTGCTTCCAAGAACATGTATAGAGGCTCAGCAGTCTCGAGACTGGGAGGATGGATACCACTGTGTTTTTCATATCGCATTCTCTCTTCCTGGACTTTCTCCAGCACCTCTTTTTCTTGAGGAGATCCTGAAGAATGGAGGAAACAAAGCAGGCCTTTTATCCAGAGGGTATAGACCCTTCTAATAAAAGTCCAAGATGAAGATTCATTTACCCATTGCTACTCAAATGCCAAAGTCACAAGAGCTCTGCAACCCTCTAAGGCCACATTTAGCTTAAAAAAAGAAAAAAAAAGAGCCCTAATGTGAGACCTGAAACCATATAAAAAAATCCTAGAAGTCAAGCGATGACTTCTTTGACATTGGCCATAGCAACTTCTTTCCAGATATGTCTCCTGAGGCAAGAGAAAAGCAAAATTAAACTATTGGGACTACATCAAGAAGCTTCTGCACAGCAAAGGAAACAAACAGCAAAACTAAAAGGCAGCCTGTGGAATGGGAGAAGATATGTGCAAATGACATGTCTGATAAAGGGTAGTATCCAAAATAAAGAACTTATAAAACTCAACATCCCCAAAATGAATAATCCAATTAAAAAATGGGCAGAAGACATGAATAGATGTTTCTCCAAAGAAGACATACAGATGGCCAACAGACACATGAAAAGATGCTTAACATCACTCATCATCAGGGAATGCAAATCAAAACTACAGTGAGATACCACCTCACACCTGTCAGAATGGCTAAAATCAACAACACAAGAAACAGGTTTTGGTGGGGATGTGGAGAAAGGGGAACCCTCTTGCACTGTTGGTGGGAATGCAAACGGGTGCAGCTACTCTGGAAAACAGTATGGAGGTTCCTCAAAAAGTTAAAAATAGAACTACCCTGCAATCCAGCAATTGTACTAGTAGGTACTTACCCAAAGAATACAAAAATACGAATTCAAAGGGATACATGCTCCCTGATGTTTATAGCAGCATTTTCTACAACTAGTCAAATTATGGAAGCAGCCCAAGTGTCCATCAATTGATGAATGAATAAGAAGATGTGATACACACACACACACACACAGGCATACTATTCAACCATAAAAAAGTGAAATCTTGCAATTTGCAATGATATGGATGGAGCTAGAGTGTATTATGCTAAGCGAAATAAATCGGTCAGAGGAAGACAAATACCTATGACTTCACTCATATGTGGAATTTAAGAAACAAAACAAATAAGCAAAGGGGGAGAAAAGAGGGAGAGGCAAACCAAGAAACACTCTTAACTATAAAGAACAAACTGGTGGTTACCAGAGGGGAGGTGGGTGGGGTGGATGGGTTAACAGGTGATGGGAATTAAGGAGGGCACTTGTCATGATGAGCACTGGGTGATGTATGGAAGTGTTGAATCATATTATACACCTGAAACTAATATAACACTGTATGTTAACTCACTGGAATTTAAATAAAAACTTTAAAAAAAAGGTCTACATTGGGCAGATCCACTGCAGATATAGCATCTCTTCCAGGTCATTCCAGTTCTTCAAGTGTTATGCATTTGCCCCTTGAATGGTGGGAGAGCAAGCTTTTGGACAAGTCATACTGACTCTGAGGACAGATCTGCAGGGACTCACATCTTCCTAAGTGAAGGAATTGACTTATTCCAAGGGCAGTGGGGGCCATGGAATATTCTAGAGCAGGGGAGTAACATTATTTTGTGTCTTAGAAAGCTCATTCTGGAAACTAAGTTGGAAAGGGAATGATAATGGAGAGATGGGACCTGGGGGTCCAGTTAGGAGGCTGTTAAAATGCTGCAGACAAGAGATGTTGAGGCCCTGAATTTTCTATAAGCAGTGAGGAAGGAGATAAGGAAACAGCTATGAGAGAAAGTGGGGCAGTGAAGGAGGGAGAGGTGAAGAGGGTGCAAGCCTTCTTGTTTGGACAAATAGGTGACGGTGGTGCCATTAATCAATATGGAGGAAGGAAGAGATTTGGGGTGCTGGAAAAGAGGGCGAGAAGGAGAGAGGGAGAACATCTTCTGGCAGCTGGGCTTGGTATTAAGTGTGTTGTTTTATAGTAGTGGTTTTCAACTGGGGGCAAGTTTGCCCCCCAGGGGACATTTAGAAACACCTGGAGACTTTTGGTTGTCTGTCACAACCTGCTGTTGTGAGTTGCTGGCATCTAGTGGATGCAGTCTGAGAATGCTGCTAAACATCCTATGATGCACAGGCCCCCACAATGGAGAGTGATCTGGCCCAAAATGTTGATAGTATCAAATGGGATTACAAAGCCCTATTTTATATGATGAGGAGAAGACTGTGAGTCTCTCTGGCCTGCATCCTTCTGGCCCATCCCTTCCCCTCTGTTGGCATTTCAGGTGCTGAGAAGCCTGGGGCCCTCCCCTGCCCAGTACCTTCAGGATACTTGTAGTTCTGAGTGATGTCCTCACAGCGGTTGCTGCCCACACCCTTGGTGCTAATGTTGTTGCCAACATACTTAGTGCTGGAGTTGGTCAGCTCCAGTGCGCCATCCTCACGACACTTCCAGACCACACACGAGGCATTTACTGCGGCGAAAAGGTCTGATACTCCAGGGGTCAGGCTTAGTGTCCCCTCCTTGACTGCTCTGACAGGGGCCAGATCACAGGACCCCAGAACTGAGGGAGAAAAAGGTCAGTGAGCAAGAGGAACCATACCCAGACCTCTCTCTGAGTCAGAGCTGCATAACCTCTGTCCCCATCCTATACACTATTTTCCCTCCCCCAAGATCAAGGTCAGAGGTGGGCACTAGGCAGTTTCTGAAAGGGCATTGCAGTGGTGAAATTCAGTTATTTAGTGACAGTACTTTTTGGTCATGGCTTGTGGCAGGAGCCCTCTCAAATTGGACAGGTAGAACCTCAGAGGAACGTAGTACACCAGAGTTCCTTAGCCAGCTCTGCTATGGATATGATAGGAGTAGGTCACCTTTACTGAGCACTTACTATGTGCCAGGCTCTATTACTATTCAGCTGCTGAGAAAGGAAGAGCAATCCTTTTATGGCTCCTGAAGATTTCTTCTCTGAGCTTGAGCCTATCTTGATACCCTCTTTATCCACATCCAGAACCTCAGAAATCCCATGCCACAAGCCCCTAACCCAGCACATCCACCAGCTATCTTAAGACCTTTTTCCCTTCATTGAGACTCTGCTCCCTCGCCCATTGCTCTGAGGTAGGGCAAGTCTCCCCATGGCCTTGGGCCTAGATGGCTAACACCTTTGTTCCCTTGAGCCTGCTGGCTTCAGGTGAGCATTCTGCTGGCCACTATCATTCCTTCCATTTCTCCTGTTTTAGGAGATGCAGACCCCCTTTGGACCTCCTGCTTCTCCTGTTTTCGAGGGACTTCTTGCTTGTACAGCTTTGTGCAGCCCAGGATGGTACTCGGCCTACCCCCAGCCTTTACCTCCATCTCCACTGGGAACACGTGGGTACAGAATCTGCCATCCGTCATAACCTGGGGGCAAAGCAGGCCGGGTCATCCAGCACTCCGTGGAAGTCTGGAAGATCCTGAAGGTACCAAAGGAGTAATGCAAGTTCGGTGAAAAAAAGTAGTCCTGAGGAGGACTAGACATGGCAGAGTCATTATTGCCATGGGGATGGGAGGACACTGTAAGAGTGGCTGCAACACTCCCGGGGGTGGGGGGCACATGCCACGACTGACCATCAGCATCCTGCCTACAAGAGTCTTGAGGGCCTCCTCTCAGTGCTAGGGTCGCTCAGGGTGTGCAGGGGTTGCCGTGAGGTTATACCTTGTGGATTTGGAGCCCTCCCGTGCCTGGGACCTCATCGTCTGTGGGCTTCTCACCAGATTCTGCCTCTTTGGGCTTCTCCATTCTGAAGGCCCTCCTCATTGTAGTATTCATCTACAAACAAGCGGCCGCCGGTTCCCTGGGCTGAGGCAAACGTGGTAATGACGCGGGCAGGGATTCCCAGGCATCGCAGCACTGCGTGGGAGGGGGCCGGAGAGTCAGGGGATACCAGGGAGGCCTGGGTATGTATAGCTAGTGTTTTCAGTGTCTCCTCTGGGCAGGCATGGTCTGAAGTGCCACCTGACACCGTGGAAAGAGGAGGGGCGCAGGCACCTGGCAGGTAGGACTGACCCACAGGCCCAGGATGCGTAAAGGCCGAGAGAGGAGGTACAGACAATTTACACAGCAGGCAGAGTATACAGCAGGGCGAGGCTTACAGAATGTACAACAGAGCACCGGGGCTTGCTCCTGCTGGGGCAAGGGCAGGGAAAGTGTCAGGGCGAAAGCCATGGGGCAGGGCAGGCACGCTGTACGGTAGCCAGGGTGACCCGGGGGTGCGGCAGGCAAGCCAGCTCTGTACCTGTGCAAGCCACTGCGGCGAACACCCAGGCCTGACTGTCACACACAGGTCGCCCTTGGCCTGTGATCCACTGGCGCAGGATGGGCACACTGCCCCGGCGCTTGCTCAGCAAGGCCCCTTCCTGGGCGGCGGCGGCGGTCTGTGGGGTGGGCAGGACACTCTTCTCCTTGAGAGCATGCAGCTGTTTGTGGAAATGTGTGGATGTTATGTGGGGTCTGGGACAGAACCGCCCCTGGAGGGGGGCAGGAGTAAGAGGGCTTAGACCACTTGTATCAGAATCATCTGGATACTCCTGGGCTTCACCCTACCCACTGGATTATAATCTCTAGGAGTGGGGCCCGGGGAATTCTTTTTATCTAGTCCTCTGGAAGCCAGGGGTTTGTGGACCACATTGGCAAGCAAAGCACACATCATAAGAGGAGCAGGAGAGCTGCCTCTCACTGGGGGCTGGTTTCAATGCTCCTTCACTTGCCTGACCCTGATTCCTTTGAGGGCATTTGCTCTTGGGGCCTCAAGGCCCACTTGTCCTAAGCTTCCTTCTCCTCACAGGTTGACCTTGTCCTTCTCCACTTCTTCAGAGGGGAGTCCAGAGGCACAAGCTGAAATGGGGAACTCATGGTTCCCCAGAAAGGACATTTAGGGACAGGAGGAAGCTACCAAACTACCTTCATGGTCTGTATATTCTTAGGAGTAATTTAGAAATGAAAACAACCATTTGAGCAGCAAACACTGGGCAAGATAGACCCTAACCCTCCTTCCCATGGACCTAAGCCTGTAGGTTGGGCTGACGGGAGGAGGCAACGGAGGGAGGAGGGCTCTGAGGAACTCCAGGCCAGTTTTAGTCCTCCTGGCTTGGGTCCTGAGGGATGATACTTCCCTTTGCTTTTCTCTCCCTTGTGGATGCTACTGTCCTCCCTCCTCACTCAGACTTTCTCCAGGAACTGACCCCCACATCCTGGGAGGAAGGGACCATTTGTGATTTGAAGGTTTCCAGGGCCGTAAATGTAGGCAGCTCCGGCAGAAGGCTCCCCTCCCTCCCCACCTCACTCACCAAGGCACCCAAAATGTGGGCCACATGCTCCGGGTTGCCCCACTCCTCCACCTGCTTGTCCATGCTCAGTAAGCCCAGGCTGAGGTCAATGACACTGCTCTCAAACTGGAAGGAGCACACAGGACCGTGATGAAGGGCCTCCAGGTTGGGTGCTCCTCCCCCACCATCACCTCATCCTTCTCCCAGACTCAGGTTCCACTCCTTCCTGCCTTGCCTTCTTGTCTCCTGTGGGAGTTCTGGCTTTTCCCTCTCTCCCACTGTGCCCCCCGGTCCCTGTGTCCATGCAGTCCCATCCTTTGCCTGTTCTGTTGTCTGACCGTCCTGACATGGCGTGAGCCCTTGAGGACCAGAGCTGTATTGTTTGATTTTTGTTGTTGCCCATTTTGTGTGCTCCTACTGCTCCTGCCATCACTGATCCACATGGGGAGGAGACCAAGGCAGCGTTTGCTCTTGAGGGACCCGCAGTTTAGGAGCAGAGGAGGACACGCAGGCCGGTAGACTACTGATCTCAGCAACATGGCCAGGGCTCTAGGAGAGATGCCAACCCAGAGCAGAGGGCATAGTGGGGAGAGTGACTCTTAACCTTTGGGGGCTGAGGAAAACATTCTGCTGGTCTTAAAAGATGGATAGGAATTTTCTGGGGTGATAAAGGAGGGAAGGTATTCCAGGCATATTCAGCCTGTCTGTTCAGGGGATGGCCAGAAACTGGAGCGTGGGGTGGCTCTTGAGGAAAGAAAAGCAGTGGCCTGGCTCTGAAGGGCCTTGGAGGTCAAGCCAGGGCATTTAGTTTTTATCCTGTAGACAGTGGGGATTTAACAGAGGTTTGATTTGCTGTGGCCCTTAGGAAGATAACTCTGGAAGCTGTGGAAGATGGTCTGATGTGGCCCTGAGGAAAGAGAGGCACCACATAGCTGAAATGGCCAAAAGAAGCCTCACTGATACACCAGGGAACAAGGTTGTGAAAAAAGGATTCGGTGTGGTGCCATCATTTCTTTCATCTTGGGTATCTGCCCCTTTCCGAGAACTTCCAAGAGCGCTATGTTGGGATAGAGCATCTGGAGGTTCACCAACCTCTGTGGTCTGTAGAAGCCACTATGAGGAGGGCCTAGGGAAGAATTGGCCATTTTCAGTGGAAAACAAGTGGCAGTTACTAATTATGATGACTGTACTTTGGATCTGGATTTGCTTCACCTTATTTTGTAGTAAGACACTAACTGCTTCAGAAATAAGGGTGTTTTAATTAATCCATTAAACAAATGTGAAAAGGATCATTTTAAGAGGTGCAGTCTCTTTGAAAAATGGATCAAACTCTTGAATTCAACATACTCAAGATGTTTGTAAATAAACTTATGGCATGAATCCTTAAAAAAAAAGAAGAAGAAGAAATGGCCTCATAACCTACAGGCTTTTGGACCTGCCAGCTCTGTCTGGCCTGAACACTGAAGGTTATGGGGCAATTACTGGCCCCTATCCTTTCCCAGAGATCCCCATACCTGGCCAAAGTCCCAGGGCTCTGCGTGGAAGCAGTCAGCGGTACCCAGGTAGATGAGGCCATTCTGGTTCAACACGTACTCCCTGCGTTGAGATTCCTTCTTCAGGAACACAGCATCCTCTGGTGAAAAGCAGGCAGGGATGAGGGCCTATGGGGTGTTAGGCCTGCCCTCCACACCTAGGCCTCTGCTCTCCCTGCTCAGGTCAGGTTTGGCTGCCGGCCTTCTCTTTAGCTGTGGGCATGATGAAAACTGGAGAGGAATTCCCTTTTTTCAGTGACCCCACTGGGACCCAGACTCTTCTCTGGTGCAGAGTGGGAACAGGGGTCAGAGTCCCTGGGTCAGCCAAAGTGGCCTTCATGGTCAGCCAGACAGATAGGAACAAGCCAAGCTTAAAAAGCCTACTGGTTCCCAGAAGACATGGGCAGCCAGAGTGCTTTTGGCCCAAGAGAGTTTGGCAACAGTTCAGGGAACTTCCCAGTGGGCCTGTTATATCTCACAGCCAAATGCTTGGCTGGCTCAGTCAGTAGAGCATGCAACTCTTGATCTTGGGTTATAAGTTTGAGCCCCATGTTGGGCGTAGAGATTACTTAAAAATAAAATGTTAAAAAAATTTTAAAAATAGTGTTTCAGGGAAAAAAAAAAACGATCAAACATAGCTTGACAGGGGTGAGCAGAAAGGAAGAGGAGCATCTGGTAAGACAGGGTCAGAGGGAATAGTGGAGCTGGGTGAAGTAGAAGCCAGTGGAAGCCCTGGGGGCGTCCAAGTTCGTCTAAGACTCCCACAGTCTCTCCTGCCTGTCCTGCTGCCTTCCTCACAGGGTCGGGCTGGGGTTCATGAGGAGGCTGGTAGGCTTTAAGGAGGAGGACACTCTAGGAAGCCGGGAGCGGCAGGGGAGATCTGCTCTGTTTGCTAAGTGTCTCTCTCTGCAGCTGTTGCTGGGTGGGGGGTGGGGGAGTGGGAGGAGGGTGCTTAGGCTGGTTCCTGGGGACTAATAAGAGAAAAGGCTTTCCAGATTATCCCTCCAGGCATCTGCTGGGATGAGGGTACTCAAATTAACAGAAGGATAGGATATTAAAAATCGGGAAGCCCTGAAGAACGTGAGGCCTAAAATCATAGAACCATGTGCCCGAGGAGCCCTTGACTCCTGCCCCTCCATCTTGAGACTCTCTATAAAATCACTTCAAAGTGAGGTGCTAGGCCCCAGGCTCTGCAGGGCTCTGGGAGGTACCTTATCAGAGCACAGGTAGCATCACCCTCCCCTTCTGCCCCAGAGTGTGGCCCCTTTTATAAAGTTCTCTGCTTATGAATAGGACTTTCTTTATACGATATAAAATTTCCTTTTGAGTCCAGGAGAGTCCCATCTCCAAGTATGCTAAGATGGACTGAGTCCTGGATAATCTGAAAATCTCTTAATCACCTCCCAGAGAAGCAGAGCCAATAACTCACCCCTGCCAACACAGACATCTCCATACGGACTCACACAGAGAGGCCTTTCCCAGGCAGGGTCAAACCAAGCATAGACGCGAGAAACCCAGCATGGAGTCAAGACTAAGAGTTCCCACTGAACTGAGCATGGTCTCAGAACTGTCTTTGCTGTGTCTTTGCTCTGGCCACAAGGGCCTAGCTCTGGTTGTGGGTTTGAATCAGCGAGGCAGGGACTAGGGCCTCAGCTTTGGAGGGAAATATGTCAAGAGCCATGGATCCTCCCCCAGCTGAAGGGGCCCTGACTCCACATTTACCCGCATGGGGCAGCTACACCTGAATGGACACTCGTTCCCATCTATTGCTCTACCTGCTCATCCCCTTGAATCAGGAAATAAGAGCCTGAACTGAAAATAGGCAGGGCTATCTGAAGGAGGGGGGACTGGAGAACCCCACCCCATCTAAGAAACGTGGAGAGAGGAAGTCCCCTGGGTTTCAGATGCCACATAGAAAGGGAGTTAGGAACTGGCTGGAGAAACCCGGGAAGATTTCTTCTGCTTCCCTGTGTTTCCTTTTGTCTCCCAGCCCTGCCTTATAACAAGGGCCCCTTCAGGCTGGCAGTGAAACTCCTGAAAGAAAAAGGCTCTGCATTTGTTGTCTGGGTAGCGAGGGAAAGCTGGTCAAAATTGTTTTCCATCCCCCTAAGCAATGCTTCAGGAAGCCCCAAGGATTAAGGTGGGGGGTGGCAGATTTAAAAAGGAAAGACAGACTCAACCTTCAGAATGGGAAGGAAGAGGAGATGCCCTCCTTGTGTTTGGAGCATGTCAACCACATCTGATGATCTTTTGAAAATGAAATAGTCCCAACAGCTTTGCCAGAGGTAGCCACTGGTTGGGCTGCAGGAGGTCATCTGATCTTAGGAAAGCCCACCCTTAGTCTGCTGAGCTACAGGCCACTAGCTGTTTGATTTGCCACTCTAGCAAATACTTAAGTTGATGTGGAGAGGACCCAGCAGCCAGTAGTAAGAACAGAACATACAAGTGGAGAAAAGCAGAGACAACCAAACAGGGCAGATTTATTGTGGAGCTGATAAAGCTGAAGCTTTGGGCCCTTCACTGGCACAGACCACTTTAGGCCTGAGGAATTCAAAATTTTGTATTCTTTTTCTTAAAGAGGGTCCCCCAAATTATATAAATAAACCTCAGGTCCCGCAAACCCTGGATTCACCCTGGACACAGACTATGGGAGCCCGGGGAAGAAACCGAGAAGCCCGTCCCTCAGGTTGTGTCCATTCCTGAACCACTTTCCAGTTCTCAGCCCCTGTGCTGTCACAATAAAGAGTAGTTCTCCCAGGGTCATCTCAGTGAGTCTCCACTCCTGTGACCAAAGAGCCCGACCCAGCACCAGGGTTTGGTGGTGAGATAAGCCCTTCCTTTCAGGGGGAGGCCCCAGGCTGCTTCTGCCAAGGGTGACACCAACACAGACCCCGGGTCTGAGAGGCCATTCATCCAGGGAGCAGGTACCACAGTAACTGAGTGCTGGTACTGTCCTTGGAGCTGTGCACTGGGGCCTGGGGCAGTCACTTCCTGCCAGAGCTGTGTCCCAGCTCCTATGCCTGGAGTCCCGGTGCAGCCCAGGCTGGTTCAGGTCCAAACTCACCTCGAGCCCATGGGTTAAAGAGCACTGTGAATTGGCCTAGGAGGAGTTGCTTCTTGCCCAAGACCTGCAGCAGGAGCAAGTAGCGGCCAATGATGGCGTCTGCGGGCGCAGTCACAGAGATGGTCCAGCACTGGTCATCTCTGTCTTCCACTGCCGCATTCCACCACTTCTGGTCCCCCAAACGGGAAATTGGGAACATGGCTTGGGTCTTGTTGGCCTTGGAAGGGTGCTCTCCTGCAGTCACACGGAGATGAATTGGTCATTTGGACCTTTTGGTCACAACTCAGAGTAATAAAGTCAAGTATCATAAAGTTAGAACAGGTGAAAATTGTTTTTTTGTGAGGATGGAAGAAGTCCATCCAGTAATGGGAGGCAGTAAAGTGTGATAGGAGAGCACAAGTTCTCAGTGCTCATGGACCCACATCTAGAAAAGGTCCATAGTGTATAAAATGGGCGGAGTGGTATGCCTTCTTCGTAGGATGGATGTGAGGTCTTAATGAGATAGTGCATGTGAAGCACTTGGCCCAATATCTGATATGTAGTACAAATTCAATAAATAGTAGCAATTAAATGTTATCTTAAGCCTAGATGAGATCCATTCAGGCACTGATATATTTGTAACCAAAAGGAGCCCCTTAGTGATAATGATGCGCAGCAACTTCTGAGTCATAATAAATGTGATTTTTAAAAAGATTTATTTTACCTATTTTAGAGAGAGAGCAGGGGGAAGGGTGGAGGGGGAGAGAAAATCCTCAAGTGGACTCCCCATTGATGCGGAGCCACATGAAGGGCCTCGATCCCAGGACCTGTGATCATGATCTGAGCCCAAATCAAGAGTTGGCTGCTTAACCAACTGAGCCACCCAGTCACCCCAATAAACACTACTTTTTATGCATGTTATTTGATCCTCACCACAGCCCTGCCAGGTGGACAGGACTTCTTGAGGCTCAGATGCATTGTGGGCCATTTGCCCCTTTTTCCCTGAGGAGGTGCTGGAGAAAGAACCCCCCCTGCCACCACCGGCCTGCCGCCAAAGGGGTCTAGGCCTGCCCCACTCACCAGTTTGGGCAATGAGGGCTACCTTCTTCAGGGTGGATGAAAATGCATAGACCGGAGCCTGGAAGTACAGGATTATGGTGAAGGGCTGCCCTCTCCTCACAATGAGGTGCTGGGAGCTGATGGCCTTGGTGTGGTGCTCCTCATTGTTTTTTGCTGCCTGGAAGTCACAGTTCTTGATCCCCATGGCTGTTGTGGAAAAGGGAAGTCATGAAGACGAGGTAAATGTGACAACTTTAGTAAAAGCGGAGACCCTGGAGTCAGAGTTGAACTGAGGTTCAAATCCTTGGCTCAACTTACATACTAGCTGCGCCACCTAAAGCAAGTAATTTAACCATCTGAGCCTCAGTTTCCTCTTCCTTAGAATAATCATCCTTCCCTGCAGGGTTGGAGAAATTAAATGAGTTAATGTATTAATACACTTAGCACAGTGTCAGACACGTAGGAAGTCCCACTAAATGAGACTATTACTATTATTGGTAAGAGCAATGCTTGCCCTCATTGTTGACCTTCTTTTCTGGTCCCTAAACAAAACAATGAATAAAACCTGGAATTTTGCTCACCCCTACTCCTTTCTTCTTCAAACACAGATAATTTTTTTTTTTATTCTTATGTTAATCCCCATACATTACAACATTAGTTTTAAATGAAGTGTTCCATGATTCATTGTTTGTGCATAACACCCAGTGCTCCATGCAGAATGTGCCCTCCTCAATACCCACCACCAGGCTAACCCGTCCTCCCACCCCCCTCCCCTCTAGAACCCTGCCTGCCCTTCAGAGTCCATCAAACACAGATAATTTTTAAAGCTGGTTTTGAAATCACTGAGCCGATTCTCTTGTTTTAAAAATGGGAAGAGTCAGGCCCAGAGAGTAGAACCAACTCACCTGAGATCATACTTGGCTCTTTCACCTAAAGGCTCACCAAACCCATGGCCCCATGCAGCCCAGAAAAACTCTCCAAGGAGAGGGCCTGAGAGTATTATGACAGCCTATCAGGCAGTTCTCATTTTACAGTAAGTCTTGTAAGTAAATATACTAACAGACTTATGCAGAGGCCCCTGAACTTTCTGCGTCCTCTGGTTCTACCTATTCTCTTGCTTGATGTTGGCCTCTGTCCCTTGTATTTGGATTCCCTGACTCTTACCTCCCCTTCTGTCCCACTTAGCTTTGAGGCTATGACACCCTCATGCTTTCCCAGGGTGTCACAACCCAGTGAGAATAATCATGTTGTGATGCCATAAATCCATGCTAACTGTCATCATCGTCGTCACAACTACGACCACTGATTTACCACCACCAACCTACCATATTGCCACCCATAGCCATACCGCGGCTACCACTGCCACAGCACCCAGTACCACTCCCCAACATAGCCCCACCAACCATCACGTCCACCACCAGCAGCACCTACTACCACCCCCACCAGAGTCACACCACCATCACCTCCACCACCATCTTATTTCTCTTAATGAAAACACGTTATTGTGGAGGAGCTACTGAGAGTCAGGTAAGCCCCATGGAGAAATGGCTTGGCTCACCCTGTCCCATGGTTGCAGGCCGCTCTTCTCCACTCGACCACAGAAAATGCCTGTCTTGAACTGTTGCTCCGTGCTGCCTCTCTGGATCTGTCCCGAGAGAAAATGATGGAGGTACTTTCATTGGCTTAAGAATCTGTAAATAGTAGAGTTTCCTTCCACTCCTCCTGTGAGCTCCCACACATGTTTCTTTTCTCTTGCTCCCTCCCCACTGCTATCTCTTGGGCCAGCTGCGGGGAGTTACCCTTTTCATTTTATCTCCTGCGCCCGGCTGCAGTAGGGGGTGGAATGGGGGAAGATCCGCCAACTAGAGAAGCTAAGAGGAAACTTCTAAGCCTGTCGCTTCAGTGGTCTCAAGAGACCCTCAGAGATATTACCTGGACAACACTGGAAGACTCTGGAAGAGATGACTCCATAAACAGGAGGTCCACATCCAACTCCAGATCTCAGGCCCTAAACATATCCTGGGCTTCAAGTTGCTACATGTTTGTGGCTATTTTGGTAATAGAGAGAACCTGTGTGTCTGGGATTCATCTGTGTGAAGCAGATAAGGAGGTAGAATTTGTTGGTGAAAAATAAATGTCCTAAAAGTAGAAGTCAGAGCCCCAGCTCTTCTAAGCCCTCTGGGTCTGGGACACTCTTCCAGAGAAGGGTGGGAACTATCTTGGGACTCAGGGCCTATGTGTTTTCTATTTCTACTTATTTAGTCACTGAGAAGATAAGACACAGGGAAGGACCTCCTCTTTGGCCCTCTTTGGTTTTCTAAAGCCCAGCTTTGGCTAGGGCTTCTACGACTGTGCTACCTGGAGCACGCTCAGGGGCAGCTGTGCTGGCCTGCACGCATATGAGTTATCTGTAGAAAGATATAAAAGACACTACAAGGAACATCGGGTGCCTGTGGAGAGGAGAGCTAGAGAAGGGGGTAGGAAGATAATTTTTCTCCTGTTTACACTAACTTTTAAAACTGAACCATTGTCCATTTGAAGAATCTTATTATGTTAAAAAAAAAAGAAAGAAAGAAACGAAGCTGCTGCCTTTTTACACCCCCCAAAAACGATTCTTCATGAGAAATGAAGAGATAAATTTTTCATTATTTGGAGATGATGTGATTTTTACCTGGAAACCATGAATCAACTAAAAAATGATTATAAAAGATAATTTAGAGTCCTATTCTTAAGTTTAGTGCATTCTCAATAAAAATGCTAACAAGTTTTTCTCTGAAAGTAGAAAAGCTGATTCTAAGGTTCAAAAGGAAATTTCTAAAAGATATAAGATATAATCTAAAAAGATCTAAGAAGATATAAAGATGTTTTAGATGAAAACATCTAAGATGTGTTTTACTATCTAGTAGGCCTCGTCATGCTACATTTCTAACTTCGTATGTAGTATAACCAGCTTCCTAGATATTAAAACATAGTATGATATCACTGCACTTGAAAAAGCACATTGACCAAAATGTACACATTAAGTATGGGCTAAACATGGCACTTTGTATCAGTGGGGAAGATAAGGATTCACTAGTAAATGGTTTGGGGACAACTAGCTTGCAAAGTAAAGTTGGTTTCCTACCTTTCACCATACAACAAAATAAATTCCAGATGGGTCAAAACTCTAAATGTAAAAAATTAAATCCAAAAAGTACTAGAAGAAAAGATTATAGACTTATTTTTAAGCCAGCCTGGGGAAGGCCTTTTAAAATATTACTCAAACCCCAGAAGCCATAAAGAAAAAATAGATAAATTTTATTCCTTAATTTTTTTACTTGGAAAAATCCATAAAGTTACAAGATACACAACAAATTGGGAGAAATGTTTGGAACTTGTAACACAAATTGTTACTTTCCTTAATGTAAATGGTATCTGCAAATCAATAAGAACAACAAATCAATAGAAAAATGGGTGAAGGATATAACAGAAAAGAAAATTCAAGTGTCTCTCTTTTTTTTTTAAAGATTTTATTTATTTATTTGAGAGAGAGAGAATGAGAGAGAGCAAGCACATGAGAGGGGGGAGGGTCAGAGGGAGAAGCAGACTCCCTGCCTAGCAGGGAGCCCGATGCGGGACTCGATCCCGGGACTCCAGGATCATGACCTGAGCCGAAGGCAGTCGCTTAACCAACTGAGCCACCCAGGCGCCCAAGTGTCTCTTAAATATAGGAAAATATGTCCAGCCTCATTTAATAGAAATGCAAAATGAAACTACACTGGGATATCATTTCTTTCACCTATCAGATTGACCAAGATAGTTTGTCAACTTTCTGAGTTAGTGATGATGTGGGGAATGAGTTACTCTCTTATAGTACTGGTAGGAATGTAAATTGGCATAGCTTTCTTTCTTTTCTTTTATTTTTTTTAAAAGATTTTATTTATTTATTTGAGAGAGAGAAAGAGAGAGTACAAGCAGGCGGAGGGGCAGGGAGAGAGGGAGAAGCAGACTTCCCACTGAGCAGGGAGCCCAATGTGGGGCTCCATTCCAAGACCCCGGGATCATGACCTGAGCCAAAGGCAGACACTTAACTGAGCCACCCAGGTGCCCCTAAATTGGTATAGCTTTCTAAGGGAAATTAAATAATATTTACCCAAACCTTAAGTGCCTATACTTTTGACTTAGCCATTTCACTTCTAGATATTCTAATGCAAATAATCGAACATGTAAAATGAAATTTATACAAGTATATCCATTGTACTGGTAGTTACAATAGCAAAATATCAGAAACTACATAAACATTCATAAATAAGCTACGAGATAGACATATTATGGGACATGCATTCAATAGAAAACCATGCAAATGTGAAAAAGAATGAAGTAGCTCTATGTAAGCTGATATGGAACAATCTCCAAACTGCATCATTAAATGGAATAAGCAAGGTACATAGCAGTGTGAACAATATGCTACCTTTGTATAAAGGGTGTGGGGAAGAATATATATGAATTTGCTTGTGTTTGCCTAGAGTATATCTGGAAAGTTAATGCTTCTGTCTAGGGAAATTCAGTGCCTGGGTGTACGGCTTTTTTTTTTTTTTTTCTTTCTGTATATCCTTTAGTATCTTTATATCATGACAATATGTTGTTGTTATTATTTGAAAAATAACAAAAACTTGCAAGGGAAAGAAAAGCCTGACTGGGGGGCGCCTGGGTGACTCAGTTAGGTGGCTGCTTTTGGCTCAGGTCATGATCCTGGGGCTCCCTGCTCAGGGGGGAATCTGCTTCTCCTTCTCCTTCTCCCTCTGCCCCTCCCCTCTGCTCGTGCTCTCCCCCTCTCAAGTAAATAAATAAAATCTTAAAAAAAAAAACCTCTCAAGGATTTCTGCTTCTAGATAGAGCAGACTAGCTTGATCCTATCACCCCTGTTGACAGTGACCAGAAAAGCTGAATAAAATATTTCAAAGCTCTGCCTGAAGGCATCAAGGCAGCATGGATTTGAGGGATCAAGATCTCAGGGAGAAGAGAAGCAGAGAGAGGTGAGCCTGACAGCGTGCCACTTTTCCCTTTAGGATGTTTGCTGATTGACAATTGGCAGATGACAGCCTGAAAATCTGAGCAGATCTTCTGATGAGCTCATAGGACTGGAGGATAAAAATTGGAGTTCCATGGCCACCAGGAATGACATACCCCAATAAACACCCCGGTTTTCAACTGGGACTCCTGAAGGACTGTTCCCCAGGAGTAAAGGTAATAGGAAATAGACCAACACTTACAAAGACTGAAACCCAATTTTGCTTGTTTGTTTTTAGGCACTCAATCAATGCAGATTTTTATTCCTGCTGACATTGCTATGGATGCTATTGTTATCACCATTATTTATCTAATAAAGTTATAAATGTTGGAATAGCATAGAAAAAAATTTTGTGGTAGACAACACATACCATAAAACTTATCATCTTAACCTTTTTTTTTTTTTTTTTTTTAAGAGAGAGGGAGAGAGAGCAGGTGCTCAAGCAGGGGTTGTGGGGAGTTGCAGAGGGAGAGGGGGAAAGAGAATCTTAAGCAGGTTTCACACGCAATGCAGAGCCCAAAGCAGGGCTCAATCTCACAACCCTGAGATCATGACCTGAGCTGAAATCAAGAGTTGGACATTGAGCCATCCAGGTGCCTCTATCATCTTAACCATTTTTAAGCGTACAATTCAGTAGTGTTAAGTATGTTTACATTGTTGCGAAAGAGATCTCAAGAACCTTTTCATCTTGCATAACTGAAACTCTCTACCAATTAAACTACAACTCCCTCTTTGCCCCCTCGTCTCAGGCTCTGGTAACCATCATTTACTTTCTATATCATTAATTTGACTAATTTAGATACTTCATATAAGTGGAATCATACAATATTTATCCCTTTGTGGCTTCACTTAGCATCATGTCCTCGAGGTTCATTCACATTGTAGCATGTGACAGGATTCTCTTCCTTTTTTAAGGCTGCATTGTATTCCATTGTATGAATATACCGGATTCTGATTACCCATTCATCCAATGATGGACATTTGGGTTGTTTCTACCTCCTGGCTATTGTGAATAGTGCTATGGATGTGGGTGTGCAAATATATCTTTGAAACCCTCTTTCAATTATTTTGGATAGATACCCAGAAGTGGGATTGCTGAATCATATGATAGTTCTATTTTAAACTTTTTGAGGAACTGCCATACTGTTTTCCAAAGTGGTTCCACCATTTTACAAGCCTACCAACAATGCACAAGAGTTCTAACTTCTCCGCATTCCCACCAATACTTATTATTTTCTGGTTTGTTTGTTTTTTTAATAGCCATCCTAATGGGTGTAAGGTAATATCTCAGTGTAGGACTTTTTTTGTAGTTGACACAATGTTACATTAGTTCAGGTGTGCAGTATAGGGATTAGACAAGTCTTTACATTATGCTGTGCTCACTACAAGTGTAGCTACCATCTGTCACCATATGACGCTATTGTAGTAGCATTGACTGTATTCCCTATGCTGTACCTTTCATTCCTGTGACTTATTCATTCCATAACTGGAAACATGTACCTCCCACTCCCCTTCACCCATTTTACCCATTTCTCCACTCTTCTCCCCTCTGGCAACCATCAGTTTGTTCTCTCTATTTATGGGTCTGTCTGCTTTGTCTGTTTGTTCTTAGATTTCACATACAAGTGAGATCATATGGTATTTGTCTTTCTCTGACTTATTTCAGTTGGCATAATACTCTAGGTCCATCCATGTTGTCACACATGGCAAGATCTCATTGTTTATAATGGCTGAATAATATTACTGTGTGTGTGTGTGTGTGTGTCTGTGTGTGGTGACATCTTCTTTATCCATTCATCTATGGAGGAACACTTGCGTTGCTTCCATATCTTGGCTATTGTAACTAATGCTGCAATAAACATAGGGGTGCATGTATCTTTCTGAACTAACGTTTTTGTTTTGTTTAATTCCAGTAGTGGAATTACTGGTTCATGTGGCATTTACTTTTAATATCTCAATGTAGTTTTGATTTGCATTTTTCTCATGATTAGTGATATTGAGCATCTTTTTGTATGCTTTTTAGCCATTTGCCTATCATCTTTGGAGAAATGTCTATTCAAATCCTTTGCCTTGTTTGCTTTGGTTACTGCTCTATCACTTGGGCCTAGAATATTCAACACATACGTTCTCAATAAATGTTAAATGAAGAGTTGAAAGACAACCTTGACATTCAGGGAAGGCTTTAACTCAGAGGAATGACTCTGATGGGAATTGCAGGCTTCTATAACAGACCAGGGTGGAGAACTATGTCCTTTACATGCTTCTCAAATCACATGAAGTCTGCTCGGCTCTGCAAAATGGAATCTACTCTAAACACTGACATTGTAGGCAATGACTGTGATCCAAGACTTACAGGAAACAGATGCCTACAGGTGATCACTGTCTAAACTCCCTAGACTGCCTGCCTGAAGCTCTTCATCCCTTGGCTCTAGCCTTATTTTTTCCTGCCACTTAGCTCCTCCAGCTCTGATCTCTAGCTATCTGACTGACTTGCAGTTTCTGACTGCTTTATTCCACCCCAACCCCTTTGACCCTGAGTCTATTTGGCTAGTTCCTGGTCTTTTAGCTTAAATGCCACTCCCTCCAGGAAGCCTTCCTTGATTCACAATCCCAAGATTAGACAAGCTGTCCCTCCTCGTGCTCCCGCAACACCCTACACTCACTCCAACAGTAGTTCTCACCACTCTGTGTTATAGCCTATTCATTTTTCATTCTCCACATGCTTAGACTTGTGCTCCTTGAGGGCAGGCCCTGGTCCTTCTTGTGTCCTCAGTGCCTGGCTCAGGGCCTGGCCCCTAGTAGAAACTCTGTGAATATTTGCCAAGTGAAAGTGTTAATGAATGTAGTGTTAAAATCAAGATTCATGAAAGAGTCTGAGGGTGGTAGTTGAAATGTTCCAAGTACTTCAGAGGTCACTGTCTCTGTAAGATGTTCCCATCCACAATGTTTTCCTGAAATCATTTTTCATGATTGTTAGGCAACAGTTACAGAATGAAACAATTATATGTTACTTCCCGATCCTTGCTGTCAGGGTTCTCCTGGTTCTCAGCCTACTCTTTAATAGGACCTCAACCTGCTATGTAATTCTCACCACACCCTCTTCTCTCCCTCTGATCAATTACACTTAACCTTTTGTTTATATATAATAGAAGTATTTATTTCATGTGCATGCATTTACTATATGCCCAACATAGCTGTCTCAGTCATGTAGCTAGTGCCTGGAGGGCAGGTGCATCATGCCCTTCTCCATCTCGAACTTGGCACAGTGCCATGAGAAAGCAGTGTATCTGAGAGGAGATAATGATTGGAATTGCTTTGTGTTCAGAAGGAGCAAACACACAAGCTACAGCCAATAGAAAGGTCTGAAAGTACTTCATTCCCTATCAAAAATCTACTTCACTGCATTATTCAGCTGGCTTTATCTCCAGAATCACGGTCATTCCAGGTCCACCCAGCACCACAATGTACTGGCAGACTTGGAGCCAAGAGGCTGGAACTGTTAAGATTGAGGGACATCTTAGATGTGATATGGAAAGGGACTCAAAGGAAGGCCAAGTGAGAGATCTCGTAGGCTTTTTCCCCCCAAGATACAAAGAGTCAGTAGTATGTAGAAACTCTTACAGGGGTTTTGGTTTCCCCAACCAGATCATGACTGATACATCATCTGTAAATACGTTACTTGCCTGTTGACATGTCTATTGTCTATATCCCACCCATCCACCATAAATAGAATTTAAGCTCCACGGGGGCAGAGCCTTTGCTTTGTTTGCTCTCTTCTCCACTACGCTCAGAGCAGTGCCTGGCACATACTAGGCGCTCAGTAAGTCACCCTTGAATGGACTCCAGCATTGCAACAGGAGGACACTGCCAGCATCCAGGGAATAGGTGGGGGCTGCTGCAGGGAAAGTGATGACTGCATGGGTGCAAAGGGGGTGAGAATAAGGACTGAAGTTTATTGGGACTAGGGCGCTAGCCACTGCAGTGACAAAATGACAGTGAGCTGCTCAGCCAATTTTTGGGGTGGGAGCAGTAAGTCCTGACCAAGTCCAACCAGTGTCCTCAGACCTCTGTGCTATCTCACACTTCTGGATTGGATACCATAGAGTCCCTGGGCTCTGATCAGAGTCCTGGGGAGCTGTGCAAATGGCCCAGGGGACTATCCACCGCTGACATCTCTTCTGCTGCTTACTTTGGAGCCCTGCAAAGCCTCTATTGTGGTGTGGAGTGGCACAGCTTGCATTTGAACTTGCACCTTCTCCTGATGCTTAAAATCTATGCATCTGGCTCATTGTTCTAGAATTTATAACCTCAAGTCTACATAGACATTCCTGTAACCCTTGATGTCCTTAAACTTGTTGCTCCTCAGATTCACTTGGATCTGCCTTTGGCCACTCTTGAAGGGGACGGTCTCCAGTGTGATGCTGGCCCTGTGTTGAGGTTTGAGGACTCCAATGCTGTAGCAGAGAAAAGAGAATGTTAGAAGACCATGGGCATCATGAGAACCCCAAAGCTCTTTTCCACTGAGCAACCAGGGTTTCCTTTCATGGTATTCTCAGAGACTGGCCTCGGTGCCCGTCAACAGAAAGAAGGCTTGTGGAAGGATAGGATGGGGGCAAAGGCTGCACGCTGCCAGCACTCACAGGACTCTCTGCTGTTTCTTGAAGAGCCCGCTTCCTTCCACAGTTAGCACACAGTCTTCCACGTGCTCTGAGAGGGGGTTTGAAAACAGCACCTGGATGGAGAGTGGCTGGTTCACAACGGCAGCTCCTAAAACCTAAACAGAGAGATCCAGAGGAGAAGAATGGAGCAGAAGATTAATCTCATTCCCCAATTCACCAAACATTTACAGAGGGCATTGCTCTTCAGATCTATTTCCTGAAGAGCTGGACTTCTGTGGCCCATGTTTTTCCAGCTATGGCTTAAAACCAACTCGATGGGTTATCATTAATGTTTTTTAAAAATGAAATAGAAGAAACACGAGATAGTTATGTAAAACTGTGCTTCATTTATACATTCATAGATGTTTGTATAAAATATTTTATATCCCTCAACTCAGCATATGGAAAAGTCAGATAAATTGGAGCCTCTAGTGATGTTTCCTCTGCTCCAAGGATTTCCTCTAAGTGTAAAATAATCCCGAAGGATTCTCATGCATAATTTGAATGGATAGAATCTTCTTTGGCACTTTCTTACTGCAAGTCCACTCTATCCCATTTCTCCCTCTTAACATAATGGGCTCATTTCTTTTCACCCCATTGTGTGAGTGAAGAGCAATGGAACATTCAAGACTGTAGAGAGATGGAAGTAGCCTCAGGAAACCTGGAGGCACTTTTGGAAACCCTCCCTAAAACAAGACTCCAGTGGCTGGGTTTGCCAGATGCTCCCCACCAGGGGGCGCCACAGGCTCTCTTGGTAGGGTCTAGGAGTTTGCTTGGCCTGGGGAGACAGCACTGAAGAAACCCATGAAGTCTTCCCATTCAGAGGACCACAGAATGTCACAGCAGGCGGTGTCCTCAGAGGCCAGCTAGTCTAATCCTCTCATCTGACAGTTCAAGAAGCAGAGGCCCAGGGACTTGTTCAAGAATGCACAGCCAAGAAATGGCAAATCACACCTGAGCTGACCTCAGGCAGTGCTTTTCTTCCCACTCAGCTTCCTCCCATTTGAGCTCATAGTTCCTCATGTTGACCTCAGGGAAGGCCAACAGTGGGAGGTGGCACAAGAGCAGGATCTCCTTCCGTCCTCTCCATGGCACCTGCTCAAGGTCCACCCATAAGGACTTTGATGGTGCAAGAGGATGGACACCTTGTCCAATGTTTTTAGATGAATCTCATGTTCCCGATAGGGAGGTACCTGGGGACACCAGAATAGGAAGTGGAAAAGGGGGGCTGCTTTCCTGAACAGACTCTCAGAGGGCTGCACTCCCCACAACCCCAAGCCAGATCCCCAGGAGCCCCCAGGCCACTTACGTTAATTATGATGGCTGGATAGGCTAAGGTGATGATCTTGTCCACCAGGATCTTTTCCGGACTGCTCTTCTCTTCACCCAGGGCACTGATGCGGATTAGCTTGTCTGTTGACAGGTACCGGCTATACTGGGAATAGGGAATTCTACAGGAATGGGTCTTTGCTAGGGAGAAAACAAAAAGATGAGGTGAAAGTAGCTGGGAAAATCAGCTAGGCCTGGGTTGGGTCTGGGGGACCCTTCTTTGGAGAAGAGAGGACCAACATGTACTAAGCCCCAGTAAAGCAGGTACTAAGTTTTCAGGTGGAGAGGCTGAGGTTAAGAGAGGTAAAATGATTTCCCCAAAATCATTCTCCTGGTAAATGGATGAGCTGAGGTTCTAACCAAGTTCTGGATGTCTCCAAAGCTCAGGCTTCCCCTACTAAACCAGGCTCCCTTCCTTGAAGTAGTAAAGGGAGGGGAGGAGGAGGAGGAAGAGAAAGGAGAAAAGGATGGGGGGAGAAGGAATCTGTGCCAAAGGGGACATTAAGGAACACTGGTGTCACAGAGATCTGTCCCCAGAACCTTGTGGTCTGGCTTGTCCCCACTGGCATTTCCATAACGCACTCTGTGTACACAGACTGTCCCCATGCCCAGACCCAGAGCCCATACCTTCTTCAGGAGAGAGTGTGATAAAGGCTGTGTCCTGCCAGAAAGGGGGCAGGGGGCTGCCATCATGCAGCAGGGACTGGGCAGTCAGGTTCACTTTGAGGTCCTTGAACTGGAGTGACATGTTGAGAGCCAGCAGGACAAAGCTTATGTCCTGGCCCATGTGGGGCGGGTTGAGCAGCTGGAATTTCAAGGAGACCTGGACAATATCACTGGGCCGAAGGGAAGGTGTGTGCAGCCTCCAAAGGCCGTCCCCGCTCTGTGGCTCAGGTGTGGAATGTTGTGAGTCTGCTTGGTGGGGGTCTTCAGACCTTCCAGCCTTCAGCTTCTGAAGAGCCTTCAGGAACACCTCCCTCTCCTGGGGGGAACCTGGAAGGGCAGAGACGGCATTGGCTGTGGGCCAGATTGACCCAGGGAGGTAAGCCTTGGCCAAACACTGTAGGGCTGTTAAAACCTTCATTTCCAACAACAGACGTTCCCTACCATTCAACGGTGCTTTCTTTTTTTTTTTTTTAGATTTTATTTATTTACATGAGAGAGAGCACGCGAGCACACAAGAGAGGGGTAGGGGCAGAGGGAGAGACAGGCTCTCCACTGAGCAAGGAGGCTGATGCTCCCCAGTGGAGATAGGGAGGGCCCTTTGGACCTTCTCTTTGGTGCCACGAAAGGCCTAGAACTATTTTTTTTTTTTTTTTAATCACTAGCACTGGGCGCCCGGTGACTCAGGTGGTTGCGCGACTGCCTTCAGCTCAGGTCATGATCCCGGAGTTCTGGGATCAAGTCCCACATCAGGCTCCCTGTTCAGCGGGAAGCCTGCTTCTCCCTCTCCCTCTGCCTGCTGCTCCCCCTGCTTGTGCTCTCTCTCTCTGTCCAATAAATGGGTAAAATCTTTAAAAAATAAAATAAATCACTAGCACTTTTTTATTTGTTTATTTACTTACCTTTTGACTCCCTTTACCCATTTCTCCCATCCCATCCCCCTGCCTCTGCTATCCACCAATCTGTATTCTGTATCTATGAACTTGGTTTCTTTTCTTTTCTTTTTTTTTAGATTCCACATATTAGAGAGGAAATCATACAGTATTTTTCTTTGTCTGACTTATTTCACTTAGCATAATGCCCTTAAGGTCCATCCATATTGTCGCAAATGGCAAGATTTCATTGTTTTTTTGTGATTGAATAATATTCCATGGTGTATATATATATACACAACATTTTATTTATCCATTCATCCATCAGTGGACACTTGGGCTGTTTCCATAGCTCAGCTATTGTAAACAATGCTGCAATGAACAGGGGGGTGCACATATCTTTTCAAGTTAGTGTTTTAGTTTTCGTCAGAGAAATACTCAAATGTGCAATTGCTGGGTCATATGGTAGTTCTATGTTTAATTTTTTGAGGAACCTCCATACTGTTTTCCACAGTGGCTGCACCAGTTTGCATTCCTACCAACAGTGCACGAGGGTTCCCCTTTCTCCACATCCTCGCCAGTAACAACAAAATAATCCATATATAGATGAGTAAAATGGGGCTCAGAGAGGTACTGTCATTTGTCCAAGTCCCACAACTTGCAAGGTGCAGAATCTGGGTGGAAGCCAAATCTACCCAACATGAAAATCTGTGCTCATGGTCATGGGACTCTATTCTGCCTTCCCCATGGGAAAGATAAAGGCCCACAAATGGGGAAGAGTAAGGCTCTTAAAGACAGCAGCATGGTGTGATTTCCTGTTCCAGAACCAAATGATTGATCAGGTGTAGACTAAGTCCTGGAAATGAAAGTGAGAAGCCGAAAGAAGAAAGGAGGGAGGGAGGGAGGGAGGGAGGGAAGGAAGGAAGGAAGGAAGGAAGGAAGGAAGGAAGGAAGGAGAGAGAGAAAGAAAGAAAGAAAGAAAGAAAGAAAGAAAGAAAGAAAGAAAGAAAGAAAGAAAGAAAGAAAGAAAAGAAAAAATAAAGTAAAATAAAATTCAAGCAAGCTGAATTCCCAGAGAGGCCTGGCTTCGGTCCTAGGAGGTACTGTGGCAGGAATACTCACCCGTGCTTCCCTAATAATCCTAGCAGATGTGTTCACCTAGCACTCACTGCCCCCAGTGTCTGTCCCCACCCCTTCAGTCTGCCCCCACATCCTCCCCAGGCAGAGGCACTTTTTATCCCCTTGCTCTGGGGGTTATTCTAAGCCTGGTTCCAGGCAGAAGAGGATCTCAAGGCATCTGCTTCAGCAAGAGTGGGCCCAGGGAGATATGAATTAGATTTAGCTCACCTGTGGTCTGCTCTACCCCCAGATCCTGTTAGGCTGAGTGGGAGGAGATCAAATACTGCCCGACTGAGCAGCACCCTCAGGCCCACAGGAATATAGCTACAAACCCCCCAAAATACAGTGGAACCCTGTGGACCTCTAGCAAATGCTGTCAATGCCCCCCACCCCCCGCCGCCACATCCCCTTAGTGCTCGCCAGTTCAGTGCCCATGTGCCCTACTTCCAAATTCTAGCACCTTCCACTCTGTTGAGGCTTTCTTCACTACCAGAGCTGCCTTAGCCTATGTGTGGAGCAGGCCGAAAGTGCTAGGGACTTGATACCCCAAGGAGAAGGCCTCAATCCCTGACTGACAGGAGTTGGTGGATAAATAGCCTAGCCCCCTTGCCTCTTGGGTAGGATAAATCTGTGGTGGTGTTCTACACTTGATACTGAATCCCTGATAGGGTTGCCAGATTTAGCAAATAAAAATACAGGGCCATTTAAATTGAGTTTCAGATTAACAACAAATAATTTGGGACATGGTTAGATGAAAGAATTACTCATGCTGTATTTTCCCTGGCAACCCCACTCACAGAGCCCCCCAGCAGGAGCTGAGCTCCAGCTGCCTGTGCTGCTAACGGGCTTGACGAGGCACCCTGTGTTGGCCTCCTCCCCTCCCCTGTCTCACTTGCTCACTCTCCTTCCTTCCACTAGTTCCTGGATGGCCTCACAGATCAACCACTTGTACTTGAATCCTTGCCTCAGGACCTGTTCTGGGCACCCCACCAAGATAACCCCAGAGTGGATGGAGGTGAAGGGGATGATGAGCAGCATCCTGGGCTGTGTTCAATGCTTGCCTCTCACTGTGTAAAACCCCTTCCTAGGCTCAGATTCTGGAGCTTCCCTGTGGGTCCCAAAGGCCCACATAGACAAACCACAGATACCTACTCCCCAGGACTCCCAGCAACTGCTCAGCTACCTGCCACTCCCCTATTTTCCTGATTCACTCTTGCTTAGCTCCTGCCCCTCACTCAGCTTCTGGCCCTCATAGACTGTATATTTTCACTTGGCTCCCTTGTGGTTGAACCGAGTGGTTGGTGTTTCTCAAATTTGGGGAATTAGTTCATGCTTGACTACTTTAGTTGCCTATTCACCCCTGCTGACTTGAGTAAGAAGCCCCTGCCAGGTCCCCCCACCCCCCAGACCCATCCTCTGCAGGGGGTAGGTGTTGGAGTAAACATTCGGCCTTATATTAGCTGTGGTGCTGGTTGGTGGTCTGGATTGTCTTCCAAATACTCATAAAACAAAGTTAATTAGACAATATGTTAAATGAAATTCATTAAATTAACTAATAGGATAGGGTTTACTAAATCCCCTCCCATCTTGAGAAGGAGGCTAACTTTTCAGGAAGGCAGAGTGAAGAACTCACATACTATTGATGGGATGCCTGTCAGTGGCCCTATGGTCAATGTGACCGTCTTGTGGAGGTTGCTCACTGGCCTGTGGGATGTGGGGTGGCGGTGGGCACAAGCAAGTGAGGCAGTGGGAACATCTCAACTGGGACCTTAAAACTGAGGAGACAGTGGACCTGGGTTCTGTCCCTCAGATTCTGTCTGGTTCCCTAGCTGGCTGGGAGGGTGTCCCCAGGACTTGGTCTCTGGCAGGGGCTGGCTCCGTCATACCTTCTATGTATTTGTAGTTCTCCGTGATGTCATCTCGCTCATCACTTTGAATGCCCTTGGTGCTGATAGAATTGCCAACCGTATTCGTGTCCCGGTGAATTTTCTGCTCCTTCCCTCTGTAGACAAGCCAGGACATGCAGTCAGCATTCACCATGGAGAAGGCAAAGGCTGTGTCATAGTTCAGCTCCACCTCTCCCTCTCTGATGGCTCTGACCGAGGCAGGGCCACAGCAGTAGAGGCCTGAGGAGAACAGAAGAGCCATGATGGGCTGTTGCTGCGGGGTCAGGCAGGGGCAAGGGCGGTGTCTGCGGGAGTGGGTTCCGCCTTCTGGACAGCCTCACCGTTGCTCGTCTCCTGAGGGGTGGCATCCAGCAGCTGCCAGCCTCCATATCCAGGAGGGAGATCCTTTCGGGCCATCCAGCATTCATTCCACACGTGAAAGTTCCTAAAGGAGAAGCCAGAGGAGTCAGTGTCAAATGAAGCTAAGGGAGAGCTTGTAGTGCTTGTGTTCTTTGCAGAGCAAGGCAGGGGATGGTGGGCAAATGGCCTGCTAAGTAGAAAGATTTAGTGCACCCTAGGCCTTCAAACCTCCGTGGGTGAATGGTAGCAGCTCTTCCTCCTGTGTGAGCCTCGACTTGCTCAGAAAATAGCTTTCTTCTGTGAATAGAGAGTGAAGGCTTCTAGAACTAACTGAAGTTAAAAATCTCTCTCTCGGGCGCCTGGGTGGCTCAGTTGGTCAAGCGACTGCCTTCGGCTCAGGTCATGATCCTGGAGTCCCGGGATCGAGTCCCGCGTCGGGCTCCCTGCTCGGCAGGGGGTCTGCTTCTCCCTCTGACCCTCCCCCCTCTCATGTGCTCTCTCTCTCTCATTCTCTCTCTCAAATAAATAAATAAATAAATCTTAAAAAAAAAAATCTCTCTCTCACTCCCTCCAAAACATCCTCATGGCCCTTTCCTGTGTGTGCTGCTGACTCACAGGGCCAGTCATGGTGTGTCTGGAGGTGAGGCTTCAGGCCCGCCTGTGGCCAGAGCTACAGGCTGATATTAAATGAAGGAGATGACAAAGAGGGAAACCTCACCCAGGGGAGAAAGCTCTTGGGATGTGAGGATCCTAAACTCAGAATCGGTTTTGTGTTCAGCTGTGTCTCAGCCTTTGAGTTGGGGATACAGAGCCCTGGGACTGGTGAAAGTGAGGGGGGCATGAGAGGGCAGCACGCTCGTGGGCGCAGGCCTGACCCACTCTCTGCTGAAGGGGTTTGCCCTGGAAAGAGACGGAGAGGTTGTCTCTCACCAGACACTGTCCTTCTTCTTATTCTCCAAGATCCTGCCCATGCTGTCATAACGCTCATCTATGATCAGGTTTCCATCTGTGTCGTGGCCAGAGTCAAAGTTGGTGATCACACGGGTGGGGATCCCCAGGCATCTCATCACTGCAGAAAGAGCAAAAAAAATCTCCTATGGGCTGTGGATTCAGGAATCCTACGGATTCCCTGGGCCCAGGGAAACCATTCATTTGGCACTTGCAGGACGGGCAGGAGCTGTCTGTGGCTATGGGTTGGGGATGTTGCCAACCTCTCTCCCCACCTTCCTGAGCTCCTCTCTGGGGCTCATGGAAGAGACTCCAGGCAAAGGTTGGGCTTCTGGTTGCTCAGACAAACAATGCCAAGGCCAAGCAAGTTGTGAGTTCTCCTGCCTGCAAGCAGCAGGGGACAGGCACACCCCCTTTGGCAAGACTCAGTGGCCTAACTCAGTCTCACTTTCTCTCTTGGCCAGAATTTTGGCTCAGACCATCAAATTCTTAGACAAAGAGGTCTGTGGCTTGGACTCCCCCCTCTCCATGGGTGTATTGTCTTGGAAACTTATCAAGGAAAGCATCACAAAGGAAGGCAGAAAAGGATGGAAACTGTAACAAAAGCTTAGAAAAGTGAGAGTGTACCTGGTAGAGAAATTCTAGAAAGGAGGTACACCCTTGCTTTTATTCCTGAGGAGGTATCTTCCCTTTGCCAGCCAACTTCTTTTCTTTGTCCCCTGCCATATTTCCCCCCTTCTGCACTCTTTACGTACAGCAATATCCCCCAGCCTGTCCTACCACCAATGCTCTGGGGACCCTCCCACTTCAAGTCCAGCATTGGCAGGTCACCCCATTCAATAATAATATAATAAAAATAATTCAATAATAATAATACCTGCCAGGCATGTTGCTAATTTATCCTCAGGACAACTCTACATAGAAGCTGCTATTATTATCCTCACGTTAAAAGATTAAGAATCAGAGGCTAAGAAAAGTTGGCAACCTTGACCAAAGTCACACAGTTGGGAAGTTGCAGACCTACCACTCAAATCCTGATTTCACTGTTGAGCTCGTACTCAATTCTGAGCCCCCCTCCCAGTATTATGCACACAGTTCAGCGCTCTAGTGTTTTCATCTTATTAAACACATCAAGCATTTTCCTATGTGATCAAATATTGGCACAAATCCTCTCCAGGTCAGGGTGGGGACACATCTCTGGATACAGCTTGGAATGGAGAGGAGAGAAGCCCAGAGGGGAACCTGGAGCTCTCTTGGAGTGGCAGGTCTGTGCAGGGCCAAGGAATGAGGGCAGGGAGTGAGGAAAGCTGACAAGTGAATTGTGGGTGGAGGTAAAACAGGACAGCCTCAGAGGGGAGGGTGAAGTTTGGAAAAGCTGCCACTAAAGGAACATGAGACAGGAGTAAGGCAAGAGCATTCAGGTGACTCAGGAGAATTGCGCTGAACACATTTATGCTAAGATTACAGTCAGGAGGGTGGGTACCGCTTATGATAATAAGAGAAGGCACGCCAAGGAGGGTGGGCAGGGAGAGCAGGAAGCAAGCCTGCGAAATGCACCTTGACTGATGAATTCATAAACAGCCACTTGGAGTGTCGGTGGTGCTATCTGCTCCTACTCAACAAGGCTGGATGGACCTTTCCCACCTGAACACAGGTCATTATTCTCACAGCACTCTGAAGTTCTCTAGTAGACATAGCACATGGCTTGTAATGATTTGTTTGCTAGTTGGCCCTCCTGAGGGCAGGGATTGTGTAATATTCATCTTTACCATTATACAGCCATTAACAACACAGAGCCAGACCTGTTTTGCAGAAATTTGGTGCCTCGTTGCTAGATGGGTGAATTGAGTGTCTCATGAATCTTTTGCCCATTCCGGTGATTTCTGACTTGACACACAGCACTATCGTAATGACTGGGCTATGCTTTGGGTATCAAGCTTGACTGTCAGTAGAGCATAAGCTTTGAGTGGTGATGGATTTGCCCTGATCCATTCCCACTCATTCCTCTTCCTGGCTTGTGAGAGGCCTGGGATGGGGAACAACAACTTGTCCCAGTGAGGCCACGGTGGGGCTAGAATGGTTGTTTACATGGGGAGTGAGGTCTCCCTTAGCTTCCACATCACACAATGGGAGCTAACAGTGCTCCGATCTGCATGAAGTCATACACATCTATTTTTCCTGGGCTCTTGCTCCCTCTGTCCTGCTTACTCTGTCCTCCCGCAAAGAGCTCATCCTGTCTCATGGACTCATCTCTCCCTGTGTGCCCACAGCTCCTGAATTTGAATCTTGAGCCTGTATGGAGACCTTGCTGCTTCTAAACACATCCCCAGTTGCACTTATCCTCCTTGCCAGCTGACGA
Source organism: Mirounga angustirostris (assembly GCF_029215605.1). NCBI lineage: Eukaryota > Metazoa > Chordata > Mammalia > Carnivora > Phocidae > Mirounga > Mirounga angustirostris. Next base: position 60,362,987 of record NW_026991717.1, on the reverse strand, counting down.
CATCATGCCGGGCACGGTGCCAAGCACTGCACAGGCATGATCTCATTAAATCATCTCCACAACGCTGGGGTTCTCCTCACTTTAAAGAGGAGAAATCTGAAGCTTAGAGAGGTTGAGATCACATGGCAGAAAGAGGAGAGCCAGGGCAGGATTTAAGCCCATGTTTCTCTGATCGCAAAGCATCCTCATGCTTCTAGCGACAAGCCACACCACTACTGCAACTTCGCTAGGCATCCCAGCAACACCTCATTCTCAGTGCACCGTTCTCTGTGAAGTTTTCACTGCCTACTTCATGCCACACTGGCCTCCCTTCCCATGCTCTCACCTGTGCCGCATATTTTATCACTGGATGGAACTCTCTGGGATCTCCTGCATTTGTCTTATCTTGTCAGCCAGATCACAAATCCACCTAGAGTAGGACTCATAGAGGACATTTTTCTTGCATTTCTTTGTTTCCAGCACAGTGCTGGGCACAGAGTAGATGCTCATTAATGGCTCTCAGCCATTCAGCACTCATTCAGTGATACGTATCAAGCCCCTGAGATTAACCAGGCAATGGGTTAGACGCATACACAAAAGTGAAAGACATTCCTGTCCTCAAGGAGCACAGCTCATTTTTGACTGGTGAGGGACATCATCCCAGTGGTGTATTAAAACATGGAGTCTGTCTCAGGACTGGCCGCAAAGCTTCTCACCAGTTCTTTTCCCTCCACTGCTCCCCTACTACCTCTTCATGTGGAAATGTGGCTCCCGTTTAAAAGAGAATTCAGTGGAAAGTTAGAGTTCCATTTGTTGAAATTTGTTTGGTCAGCTTTGCTGCCACACTTCCATGGTTTATACTGAAGAATACAGTCAAAGCTTCAGCTAATAGTTGAAGTGATTGCATTTAAATGTGATGATATTTAGCATCTTTTAATTTCTCCCTGGACACATTAAGCTTCCAAATGGTAAAAGTATCTTCTGCTCCTATGCCTTTAATTGTTGCTTAAACCCAGATGGTTATATTGTCTTGACTTTTCAGATATACCTTCACAAGGTCATATTAGAACTGTTCTTGACTGTCTGCAATGGCAATGAATCTTAAAACTGCTCTAAAAAATAATGTCTACTATAGGGGCATCTGGATGCCTCAGTCGGGTAAGAGTCCGACTCTTGATTTCAATGTAGGTCATGATATCAGAGATCGAGCCCCACATCAGGCACCACACTGAGCGTAGAGCCTGCTTAAGATTCTCTCTCTCTCTCTCTCCCTCTGTCCCTCTCCCTACTCACACATTCTCTCTCTCTCTCAAAAAAAAAATTGTCTACTTAAATTACCAGGCATGTAAAGAAGCAGAAAAATATGACTCATAACCAGGAAAAATGTCAATCAATAGAACTAGATCTAGAAATGACAGAGATGATAGAATTAACTGACAAGGACCTTAAAACAGCTATTTTAAATATTATAAATATGCTCAAGAGGAGGTAAAGGAAAACATGAACATAAGAAGTGAAATGGAAGATAGAAAGATGATCTCATGGAACTTATAAAGATGAAAAATACAATATATAAAACAAAAAAATTTTGGACAAAATATTGCACTATAACAATACACTCTTTCTTCTGTAAGAGGACTTTCAGAGACAATGTTACATATTAAATACATCAAAATGTTTCCCTATCATGGGGGGAGGTGAATAGGAACAGATTATAAGACAAAAGGGAGGAAACACCAATTAGTTAATTAATTTTTTAAAAAGGGGCCTGAAGCAGACCTGTTATGATAAATATTATGAAATGAGGAATATGATTAATTTAACCCTAAACACTCCATGGAACAAAGAAAGGAAATAATGTAAAAAAGGTGATGGAGATGATGGGGAACTGAGTTTTAGGGGATGACTAGAAACACTTTGTGAGTGAGACCCAGCAAGACCTCTGGAGTCCAAAAGGCTGAGATTAAAACAGTATCAGTACGACTAAATGTAATAGCTAACATTTATGTAAAGCTAATCATGTGCCAGGTATTTTTCTAGGTGCCAGACATGTACTAAACCACACAATCCATTCCACACAATCCAAGATGTCTCATAAATCAATGGAGAATAATAGATTTGTGTTTGAGCCAAAGGTTGAGGCAAAATAATGCACCAGGACGTTGGCTGAGGTACCTTTTGTGAGAGCTAAAGGTTCAGTAAAAACAATGAGAATAAGAGTTGTATTCAAATGAAGATAATGAGGTACTTTATAGAGGCCACTACACAACTGAGTGAGAGGCAATCTTAGATGGGCATCTAGCCCAGGTGTGTTCAAAAGTTTTAAGCAGAGGATCATTGCAAGGCAAGGCATAAGAGGGGATCCAATATACAAAAGATATACACATGGGGTAGTTTTGGGTGAAGGGAGGAGGGCCCAGGCCCGAGCAACACAGCCTCCTCATTTCCCACCACCCTTCCCACCATGGCTCCGGGGCCCAGGTGTCTACAGAGGAGGGGATCATGCCCCATAGACCTGCTCACAGTAAACGTTCATGTCTTTCAAGTCATTGCTGCCCCCGCCCCCACCCCATGCAGCTGTGGGCAGGAACAGACCAGTCACCTTCCTAGGATGCCTGACTTTAAAACAAAAACAAAACCCCAACTTTATTGAGATATGATTCACATACCATAAAATTCACCCTTGTAAAGTGTACAATTCAGGAGTTCCGGTCCAATATGGCGACGTAGGAAGACCCTGAACTCACTTCCTCCAGACACGCCAAATCTACACCTATTTATAGAGCAATTCCTCTGAAGAAGAACTGAGGGCTGACTGAACAGCTTCTGCACAACAAAAGATAGACCACATGGAGAGTGGCAAGAGAGAGGGAGACATGGTGATGAAGTTAACACCCACCCCAGCTCTGGGAACTGCAGTGAGGAGGGTTAGTACTGGGGCACTGTGAGTTAGTCTGCCCTGGGACACAGAAAAAAAAGTGCAGTTTAAAAGGGCAAAGAGAACATAATAAAAAAAATAAATAATAAATAAAAGGGCAAGGAGAGTGTAAAGGAACCAGCCTTAGAACTCTGACAAATGGCCAGTGGAGGGGGGTACCTGCTGGAACTCTCTCCAGGTTCCCGGTCACAGGGAGTGGATGGCCAGAACAGGAAAAGCCTGATGACTAAGAGCTGTGGGTGGCCAGCCTGGAGTACAGAAAAGGTAGGCCAGAGATTTGTCTGAAATTCCCAAAATAACAGCCAACTAAATGGATGTCAAAGAAAAAGCCTGTTCGAAAATTATAAGTGTATCTTTGATGCATGCAAATTTTCCTTTTGGTGATTTTTCTTGAGGAAGTTGAAATTAATATGTTGATTTTATTTTTTTATTTTTATTTTTTTTTAAAGATTTTATTTATTTATTTGAGACAGAGAGCACATGAGAGGGGGAAGGGTCAGAGGGAGAAGCAGGCTTCCTGCCGAGCAGGGAGCCCGATGCGGGACTCGATCCCAGGACTCCAGGATCATGACCTGAGCCGAAGGCAGTCGCTTAACCAACTGAGCCACCCAGGCGCCCAATATGTTGATTTTAAAAAGGCTGTTCTGAACAGAGGCAGTGCTGCAGAGGGAAGAATGCATTTCTGAGTCAGACAAGGGTCACTTGATCACTTCAAGCCTCAGTTTTCTCATCTGTAAGATGATGGTAATGATATCTACTTTGCAGGTGGTCATGAGTGAAAGTGCCCAGCATGTGCCTGAAGCCCAGAGGATGCTGGGTAAATGGCAGCTGCTGGTGAGGTTTATGCGTCTGTACAGCCTAGTGGTCACAGCCTGCCACACTTGGGACTGGCCCTGCTGCTCAATTTCCTTGTCTGCAAAGTGAAGATGATGATGATAGACCCTACCTCACAAGGTCATTTGGGGGGATCAAACGAGGTGACCCTAGCTGTACTTACTAAACATTCACTGTAGCCAGAAACTATTTATTCTTAGGACTCTCCATATACGAATTCCCTCAATCCTTCCAATAACCCTCTGAGGTAGATACTATTACTTCCTCCATTATAAGTCTGGGGCACAAGCTAAGTGACTTGCCCAAGGCTATTCAGCCAACTGATGGTAGTGCTGGCACTTGAACCCAAGCAGCCTATCTCCAGAGTCCACATGCCTCACCATTGTTCTAGGTTGTCAAGAGTTTAGCACAGTGCCTGGCACAAAAGAGGTCCCCAGTAAATGACAGCTATTGTGAGTGTGAAATAATAGTACTAATAAATGTGCTTTGGCAGCTATATGGAGCTAAGGAATTTGATAAATCCTTAACTTTTAGTGGAGGAAAAAGGCTGGGTCTTGCCCGTCTTTGTATCCAAGAGTACTTAAAGCACCGTGCCTAGCTAGAATAAAGACTCAATAAGTGTGGCTGGATGAATAAATGAGTTTTTCAAACAGATATATTTATTAATATACACCATGCTGGCCCTTTTGGGGAAGGCTGCTGCTGCCTGAGCTACAGGTGGATCAAGCCACATTTGACCCACTTTGCCCAACCTTTTGCTTCCCAGGTCACTAAGGGGCCATGATTCTCAAAAACATTTTAATTGGCCTGCTCTCCTTGCATAATCTCCATTCACTGGCTGCACCCCTCTCATCATCCAGTTCCAGACAACCACACCCAAAACCCTTGTCCTCTCCCTCTCCACACACACACCCAGCCCATTAGTCTCTAGGTTTTTCCATGCAGAGGAAAGTTCCCTCTCCATCATGCACAAGAATGATCCATTCTCTGCCTGCCAGTCCTGTGCCTGCTCCCTGGATGACCGAGACATCCCAGTTCACTCATGTCTCTGTGGTTCTGAGCATCAAAGCTGTTGAATTCCTGGTTTCCTGTCCCTGGGCAATCAAAGCCTCCAACTCAAGGTGAGGCTCTGCAGTGGCAGAGGAGGAAGAGCTCAGGACTTCTTCCTCATCAACCCATGTGAAGTCATCCTCTGTAGGTGTTGACAGAAACCTCCATGTACCCTTGGCCAGAGGCCTGGCGCTCGCTCCTCAGCAGCTGGAGGTGGGGAGGTCCCTAGGCTTCCTCCAAGAGCCCAGAGATGGGCTTAGCACACATGTGCACACAGACTGCACCAGGTTTTGCCATACAGGGAATTTTGTTGTTGTTGTTGTTATTGTTTTTCAAGATTTATTTATTTATCTCAGAGAGAGACAGAACACAGTGGGGAGGGGGAGAGGGAGAGAGAGAGAGACTCTTAAGCAGACTCCATGCTGAGCACAGAGCCTGACGTGGGGCTCAATCCCATGACCCTGAGATCACGACCTGACCCGAAACCAAGAGTTAGATGCTTAACCAACTGTGCCACCCAGGCGCCCTTGTCATATAGGGACTTTCTACATGAAAGGCTGAGCCTGCAATAAACACTAAGCTGGCCTCCCTGGGGTGGACTAGAGAGTCCTGTGAGCAAAAGTTGTTATTTGGCCTCTTGCCCCAGCTAACAAGAATAAGAATTTCCTGACTGTGACCCAAGTCAAGTATACACATATGCATGCCTAGAGGCTGAGAGCTGGCCTAGGCATGGGGGGCAGGGTGAGGGTCAGGACCAGTAGCAAGTTGGGCCCTGGGTGAGGCAAAAGTCTTCCTCCTGCTATCTCTAATGTGTGACTCATTTCCAGGTGTCAGTTGTCTCAAGATTCACCGCTCCCCCCCTTTCTTCTGCTTGCCCTCTTGCCACCTACAAATCAACTTCCATCTGCTTTCTTTCTCCCACACATATTTTTTAATTTATTTTATTTTTTAATTTTTGAAAAGATTTATTTATTTATTTGAGAGAGAGAGAACGAGCACAGGAGCCTGAGCGGGGGTGGGGCCACGTGGAGGTTGGTGGCAGAAGGAGAGGGAGAGAATCTCAAACAGACTCCCTGCTGAGCCCTGAGAGACGTCTCACGACCCCAGGATCATGACCTGAGCTGAAATCAAGAGTCAGATGCTTGATTGACCGAGCCACCCAGGCGCCCCCACCCCCCATACATTTTTTTTTAGCTTTTCTTCTACTAGTGTAGCATCTACTCCCTATCTGAAAAACTGATCTCCCATTTTCCTCCATCACCTACCTCCCTATCCTGAGTCAGGCCTCTAGGCCTGCTGAACATGAGACAACTCCATATTCAAAGTCATTTTACTTCAACCGCCATCTTGCTCTGACCCCATGGCCCACACCACCACTGTGAAGCACATTTCCCTTCCATGTCAAGACCACTCTACAGGCTCAGAAAGGGCACTAATCAGTTTGTAAGTTTTCTAATTACTTGGCCTTTCATCTCATTCCCGTCTTGGACCAGACAGTTTCTAGTCAGGCTCTTAGGTTGTCCAAAATCAAAGGAAGAACAGGGAAAGGTACGATTTCTACCTCAGAACCATCCTCTAAGATAAGCCCAGACCCATGAAGCCTGGAGTCAGTGATGAGGCCGTTTTACAGAAAGGGCTTCCCTCGAAATGTTCCCTGGTGGGACCTGTGCAAGCCTGGGACGAGAGAGGTTCAGAGGGCTACGACATGAGCCAGTACACTTTGGTTCTCTCCATGGGGCCCTTTCCGCTCCCTACCTGTGCACATGATGGCAGCAAAGACCCAGCACTGCCCGTAGCGCACTGGCTGGCAGCCTGTGGCATGCCACTCTTTCAGGATGGCCACGCTGCCCGTCCACTCCGCAGGGTTGATGCCGTCTAAGTAATTCTCACTCCAGTTTCCATTAAGCACCCCATTGTCATCGTTGCTGTTGATCTGAAGAGAAACCATACGTAGGCACATTAGAAGTGTCCTTTTCCTCAGCAAGATGTGATGTGTGGGCTGCCTCCCAAGGTCTGTGGGCCTGAGACACAACTGACTCTTTGATCTCATTTCACGTGGAAATTTCCAGACCTGCTAGGGAAGGGGTCGGGGTGGGAAGCTGGCCATTCTGACTTGTCTCCTTAATTAATTTGTTATTCTATTTCTACCTACAAAGCTAGAGCTCGGCTCTGCGAGCTCTTAAAAATACTTCAGAGCAAAGGAAATTTCGAAAAGATAAGACCATTTCCCAAACCAGAGCTACACTCAGCCTTCCCTAAAACATGCAATTTGGAATTAATTGAGGCGACGGCCCCCACCCAGCGAATTCTGAGCTCGGCTGAGAAAACCTGTTACCCAGATTTTTTCCCTAGTCACAGCCAAATTGGCCTTGCCAGAGGGCCCCTGCTCTTGACTCTTCATCCCTCCCATTGCAGGGAGTCGGCACCCCCACCCCACACATGGCTTCCTTCCTCCCTCCCTGGACACACCTTGGGTGGGCAGAGCCAGAGCCCAGCTCACCATGGCACACACCACTCTGCTGATGTAGACGGGGCTTCCCCGCAGGGCACAGTCTGTGGCTGGGTCGATCTGGAAGTTCAGGCTCTTGTCTAGCAGCTCCAGGCAGATGTCTATGATAGTCTCTTCAAACTACAAGGGGGGAGATGCAGAGAGGCAGAACACCCATGATTGGCACATGTAGATATGGAAAGAAATTCATGACCTACCCCACGTGGCTCTCCAACAGAGTGTGTTTGTGGAATGTAAACCTGTTTGGAAGGTAACTGTGTCCAGTAGCCCAGACCCAAACTGCCTCCTGAGCAGGTGCAGGGTCTCAGCGCTCTGTGGTCACAACCCACCCGGTTTGTATAGCCTACAAATCAAATCCCTGGAGTTTTTTGTTTTGTTTTGTTTTTTTAAAGATTTTATTTATTTATTTGAGAGAGAGAATGAAAGAGAGAGAGCACAAGAGGGGGGAGGGTCAGAGGGAGAAGCAGACTCCCTGCTGAGCAGCGAGCCCTATGCGGGACTCGATCCTGGGACTCCAGGATCATGACCTGAGCCGAAGGCAGTCGCTTAACCAACTGAGCCACCCAGGCGCCCGAGTTTTTTTTCCAATAGTCTGACTGGTTAAAAAGTCTCTTTCTCCCTCTTCACCTTTCAATGCTCACACTCCCGAAGCCCATGGGATGTTCTTGCTAAAACTGTGTTGCCTCATCTTCTACCTCCAGCTGCTGACCCAGCTCATCACTGGCAACTACTGCTCAGGTGCTGGTGCCAACTTGCCTTGGCATCTGTGACTCAGGCTCTAGAATGACTAATAGCATGTGAGGTATGAAAACTTCCCACCCAAGGCAGGCTGACTTGTCCTTCAGGCTTGGCATGCATGCCATTTTATCTGAGGCTTTCCCTGAACCCGAGCCTGGTTTAGCTTCAGGTATGGTAGAGCCAAGTTCTGTCTTCCCTGCCTGAGCACATGCTCTGTTTCTCTCCAGCTGTGCTTGTAACTCTATGCCCCAGACCTGGCACAGTGCCCAGCACATAGTAGGGACTCCATACATTCAACTCCAAGGTTGAATGAGAGTAAATGATTGCAGTTATTCCCATGTAATATTCCCATATTGTAATATCCTGGACAATAAGCAAGATTAGGAGGCTTCTCTGACCCATCTTCCCCAGGGGACAGTTTCATCAGTTCACTTTTCTGCTTTGAAATGTTCAAAGGCCCCTAAGCCTTCAGAATCAAAGCCCTAACCTCCTCTATAAGTCACATAATACCTTCCCTGATCTGGCCCCCTTCTAATTCTTCAGCCTCATGTCTCAATACCTTCTGCTTCATGATTTTGCTCCAGCAGATTTTGCTCCAACACCAGATTCCTTGTAACCCTTTCAGCAGGCCAAACTGTTTCTCACCTTTGTGTTTTGGTTCATGCTTCCCTCTGTGGTATTTTCCCCACTTGGCTAACTCAGTTCAAGCACCTCCCTTCCTAGGAAGCTTCCCTGACAGCTCCATGCCCAACCACGTGCTCCTCCTCCAGGCTCCCAGAACATCCTGTGCTCATCTCAGTCTTTGCCAATTCCTACTGCATGGTAAGCGACCTGCTTATGCGACTGAGTCTCCACTACACTGTGAGCTCAGGGACCGTATTTAATTCACTTTCACATCCCTAGCACCTAGCACCCTGCCTGGCACTTAGCAGGCATTCAATGTAAGTCCACTGAATGAGAGGGAAAGAGAAAGGGAGGGATCCATGGCTCAGAAAGAAGCAGTTGCTCACTTCTGTTGCTCACAGATGACGGTAAGCTCCTGTCTCTAGGGACTCTCCAGATCCTCATTTGTCCATGCTAAGTAAGGAGCTGGGGAGGTCAATTGGGGCCCATTGAGGTTGCCAAGTTTCATCTTGCCTATAGCCACCTGGTGGGCCTAGGCTGTGTGACTGAAGTCACGTGTTAGAGTTCTATTTGGGCAAATCCAGGAAAGGAACCCATATCAAATGGACACAAGACTCCACAAGGGCCCTCAGGATTTCCCAGCCAGTAGCCATCTGGCAGCCGGGGCTGGTCTTCTCCTGGCAACAGTGTTGAGAGAGACCCCTCTTCCCTGGCGTGGTGCTGGACTTCCTGGAGCACCCGCTGGAGGCTGAGCTTTATGTGGGAGGCAGGCTTTCATTAAGGCAGGAGTTACAAAGCATTGCAATGAACACGATGCTATTTTTACAAATAAAATAAAGTTTTAGAATATGCACAGTAAAGAAAATGTAGAGAAATATACACCATGCTGGTGACAGTGCTTAGCATGGCCTTCATACTCTAAGTACCTATTTTTGCCATGTTTCCTTGTAAAGTTTTAAAACAGCCATGTATTAGTTTTATAATGAAACAGATATCTGATCAAAACCAACAAAGAGGCAATGGTAACCGGGAGGGAAATGCACTGCTGCTCGCCAACCCTGCTTCTGGCTGAGATGTTCAGGGACAAGTTTCCTCAGTGTGACAGAACTGATCCTAGGGTCCGTGGCCTGGGCGATGAGGATGAAGTGAGAGAGGCAAAGGGGGCCCTACTGGAAACAGTTCAACAAACAAAAACCAGGCACCATCATGGCCATCATCACTCTTGTCCTTTCATCCTCATCATCGTGCTCAATGGAATTCCAGGGTGGGTGTCTTTAGCTGCTCTTTTCCCTTAGATCCTGATTCCAAACAAGACATGATCAGCAAAGAACACCTTCCAACCATCTGTGACTGCTCCTCTAGCTCCCAGATGTCATCTCACATCTTACTGTTCCCATCTGTCAGTTCTGGGTGGACCCTGCATGAGGAGCATCCTCCTACCCTGCTCCTGCTCCCCTCTTCCCATGAGCCAAGAGTAGGGCTGACACTCACCTGTCCATAGTTCCAGGGGCATGGGCGGATCCAGTTCTTGTTCCCTTGGTAAATGAAGCCGTAATCATTCATGACATATTCCTGCCTCTGGGGCTCACTGTCCAAGTAGACAGAATCCTCTAGGAATCAAAGTGGGAGGACACAAAGCAGAGAAGTCAGTTTGCCCTTCCCACCCCATTCCCATCCCCAGAAGGCAAAGTCCCATGGAAACTAAGCTCTGGGGGCACCTGGGTTTCTCAACTGGCTAAGCGTCTGCCTTTAGGTCAGGTCATGATCTCAGGGTCCTGGGATCGAGCCCTGTTCTGGGCTCTGGGCTCCAGGCTCTGGCTTCAGTGGGGAATCTGTTTATCCCTCTCCCTCTGCCCATACCCACACTCGTGCTCTCTTTGTCTCTCAAATAAGTAAATAAAATCTTAAAAAAAAAAAAAAAGAGCTCTGGGGAGGGCATTGGATGACACAAACAGAGGCAGAAGGCGGCTGGTTCTTGGAGAGACCAACCTTCTATAATCCCCCAACACTAGCCACGGGTTCAATACAAACATGAGGTTGAACAGCAAAAATTTACCTTTGGTGGAATTTCTTGGTTTGCAAAGCACATTTTCATCCTGACCCCATTCAAGACTGAGGGAACAGGCTCAAAGCGATAACTTGTCCAAATCACATGTAAGTACAGAGTGAAATTTGAACACAAAGTCCATACGATACCATATTCCATGATCTTTCTGCTACACTCAACTAATCCCGATTGGAAAAGAGCACACCAGAATTTCTGGGTCGACATTAACCTCCTCATTCCTTTTGTAGGAATTTAATCTAAGGACAGTATTTAGGAAGTGACAGAGATTTGGATGCTAAGCTGTTTATCTGAGTGCTGTTTATAACACTGAAAAGCTGGAAACAACCTAAACGCCTGGTTCTTGGGAGCTGGTTAAATAGCCATAATTCTGTACACTATTAATATAAGATCACAAAATTGTATATATAGGCATTGAAATCTACACATGACATATTAAGTTTAAATGGGTTATGTAATAATGTTACAGCATAAATTGATGTTTGTTAAAAACATATTTATGCAGAGGATTTTGAAGGCTATTCTAAAAGGTGTTAATAGTAATTTTTTTCCCTTTTTGCCTATTGGTATTCTCTAGATTTTCTGGAATGAACATGTATTACTTTCATGATATAAAAAATTATCTTTTTAAAATTGAGAATAAATAAAGGCCATGGGAGCAGGTGTCCCCTTTGCAGGTCCTGGAACAGTCTGAAAGTCCTGTCAAACACTTAGGTAAAAGTACTCTCCTTGCTTCCTCAGACTTAGCCTGCATGGACATCGGTGGAGGAGGACCCCTGGGGGAGATGTGTTTCATTGAGGTCTTGCACCAGTGTGGTGAGACCTGAGGGTTCACGGTTGAGACCACACACATCCCTCCTTGCAGCGGGGGCTAGCAGTGGCCAGAGCTCCAGGGTGGGGCTCCCCAGCCAATATCTTGGCCATGCTGATGGGGTATCCACTGATCCTGACTTCAGCCCCTACTGCTCCCTACTCTCATACTGAGTCTCCCTGGGACCTGGATGGGGTACAGCTACAAAAAAGAAGTCCCCACAGATATCACTTTCCTCCTCACAGTTCAGGGGAGGCCTCAGTACAGTCTGAAACTCACAGTCTTGGAGGCCAGGAGAGGGGTGTGTAAGAGAGGGAGAGATAGAGAGAGACAGACAACTGTCCTTCTTGACCAGGGGCAGGGCCTTTTCACATGGCTAATGGGTGAGAACTCTGGGCTGCTCATTGACACTTGCTGTGGGTGGTGGGAGGTGGTTGGAGATGCTAGATCCCATTCAGGTTCTGGTACGACTCACCTGGCCCCCTCAGGATAAGGTTGGGGGAGCAGGTAGATAAGAGGGAGGAAGGGGAAGGGACATCCTCGAACTAAAAGTAAGACTGTTAAGTCTGGCCTCTGCTTAAAAGCCCACCAGCCACATTCTCTACTCTCAACTCTTCCTGTCTTTCTTCCCACTCTTTCCTCTTGGCTTGTCCTTCATTCTGCCCACAACATGTCTGTATGTCTGTATAACTATTCTGCCCCCAGGTAGATTTAGATGACAGGGATTGTGGGATAGGTAGTGCTGGGCTATTCCCTGTAGCTTTGTTTGTCTAAGACAAAAACTGGAAACAGCCAAAATACCCACAAATAGGAGACTAGTTAAAAACATTTGGTGCATCCAAACAGTGGAGTAATTGTAGCCATTAAAAAGAACATATTAATAGGAAAATACATTCAAAATTGAATTATTGAATGAAAAAAGCAAGTTAAGGCATGCTATGTACTATATAATCCCATTTGTGGTATGAATATATAATCACACATATACGCATATGTGTATAAATACATATTTATTTAAGCATAGAACATTTTTGTAAGGCTGCACAAGAAAATGTGAACAGGATTTTCCTCTGGAAGTTGGAACTTGGAGATTGTGATAAGGTTTTACTTGTCACCTTATACTTTCCTCCCTGCCTCCCTCCCTTCCTTCCCTCCCTTCCTTCTTTTCTTCTTTCCTTCTTTCTTCTTTCTTTCCCTTTACTTCATTCCACATTCAATGCAATGCGCTTATTACTCTTATAATGAAAAAAAACTAAGTTAACTTAAAAATGTATGGTGGGGCGCCTGGGTAGCTCAGTTGGTTAAGTGTTGGCTCTCGACTTGGATCATGATCCCAGAGTCCTGGGATCAAGCCCCGCCTGGGGCTCCCTGCTCAGTGGGGAGTCTGCTTCTCCCTCTATGCACCCTCCTCATCCTCTCTCTCTTGCTTGCTCTCTCTCTCTCCAAATAAACAAATAAAATCTTTTTTAAAAATGTGTGATAAAGGTAGATGTTAATAGTGGTCAAATTTAATTATAATAGTTTTCTTTTTAAGTAAAGATGACTTGGCTCATGTTTTTAAAATTCTAAATAAGCAAATAAATAGCAACTTCTCCCTGCCCTGTTTGTTGGTGTTTGGGAGTAGATGCTGAGTGCATGCAGTTAGGAGGTTTCTGGTAGCCAGGGAACAGGGATCTAGAAATCCTTGAGCCTGGCTCTCTGTGGCATTGACAAAGGGGCAGAGACAAGAGACCCCCACAGGCACTCTGCCTTACCTGGGCACCAGGGATTGAAGAGCAGGATGAACTCCCCAAGCTGGTAGGCTGTGACAAATCTCTGGAAAGAGTCAATATGAACTTTCAAGAGATACCGACCCACAGCTGCCACAGGAGGGGCGCACAGGATCACCTCCAGGGAGTTGGCCCCGTTGGTCTCCAGTGAGGCAATCCACGGGCTGGGGCCATGACGACCTGTCAGGCTGAACAGGGCTCGAGTCCCGTTGGACAGGTCTGGTAGGGGTCCTGGGAGGGAAGCAGAACAGAGGCTCTCTGCAGTAACTTCTCAACCCTCCAGAATCTCCCTAAATACACCACACACACACACACGCACACACACACACACCCCCCAAGGGTCCTCACCAGTCTCAGCCACGAAGATGATATTGTCCAGGCCTGGCTGGAAGCCCCGGTTCCTGAAGTACAGAGTGATGTTGAAGGCCTGGCCCCTGCGGACCAGGAGGCGGTCAGAGCTGATCTCGTCTGTGTGGTGTTGCATGTTGTTCCAGGCGCTCTGGAAGTCTGTGAGGGCCACCTCCAGCCCTGCAACAGGGAGCCAGGGGCATATGAAAGAGCAGGGTTGTGGAGCCTGGCCCAATCTTGCCCACCACTTATTAGCTGTACAAACTTGAGAAAGAAACTTAACCTCTCGGAGCCTTAGTTTCCAAGTCAGTAAAACAGAATCCATGATATCAGACTTACACAGTTGGTATGAGGATTAAATGAGGATCCATGCATGCCAGTGCCTCTTTTTTACTTCCTTCTTCCCTCCCTTCCTCGCTTCCAGGACCCTCTGTCCCCATCTTGCTTACACCCTCCTCCTGGAGATGCATGGTTTTCTGCCTCTGTCTAACCCCTTTTGTAGTCCTGGCTAAGTGTGATCACTCCCTTCAGCCTAGCATGTCTCCAGATTCACCCTAGCATCCAGTTTTTGGACTCAAGTTAACAGTTTCACTTGCCCCTGTACCAGCCTCCACATCTAGAAATGGTAGTTAGTACTATGCTCCCAGCAATTTGCTGACTCTCTGACCACCACTAATGCCATGTGCCTAATGCTCTGGGATCTCGGATGCTGAGGACAGTCAAAGAAAGGCCCACTCGCGGGGGCACCTGGGTTGCTCAGTCGGTTAAGCGTCCAACTCTTGATTTCAGCTCAGATCATGATCTCAGGGTTGTGAGATTGAGCCCCGAGTAGGGCTCCACACTCAGCGGGCAGTCTGCTTGGGTTTCCTCTTCTTTCCTTCTCCCTCTGCCCCTCCCCCTCCTCAAATAAAAATAAATCTTAAAAAAAAAAAAAAGAAAAGAAAAAGGCCCACTCTCCACCTTCTGGAGCTTCTAATAAAATACAGATTGATCTCACTGTTCTCCAAGGTGTCTTCCCCAAAAGGGCTCCATTTCTGACTTCTCCATGTTTGACCATGGTCTTATAGTGGTCCCCAGACACCTGGGCTCACAAGCTTTAAAGCACAATTGGCTCACCTACCTCCTTCTTAGTCTTTATCCATTTATGTGTGGACAAGTCCCTCTACCCCATTAAAATATCTCTGGTGTCCACCTGTCCCTTTCCACATTTACACATTTCTGCCCTCCTCACTTCATACCAGTGACCATAACAGCCTCACCAGGTCTCCTGCTTCCTACACTACCCCCTCCTAACACATCACCAGATTATCTTTCCTCAAGACAAATTGATCATGACATCGTTTTGCTTTAAAAGTTCTGAGATACCCCACAGCCCACCATACAAAAGGCACACTCCTTAACCTGACATTTATGACCCTCCACACCTGGTCTTTACCTACACTTGCATTCTCACTTCTCACCATTCCCAGTGTGGGCCCTCTCCTCTAGCTCATCTGTCCTCAAGCAAATGGTAGCCTTGCCTGTCCATGTATTTTGATCCTGCTATAACCCCAACTTAGAATGCCCTCTCATTCCATCTGTCCCACCCAAATATCTGACCAAATTCCACCTATCCTCCAAGGTCTGTTGAAGACCCACCTCTTTCATGAAGCCTGCCCCAGTTGACCCACCCTTCTCCCTATCTCCCACTGACCTACAGTACTTAACTTCATCACTTACCAAGAAACTTAATTGCTTTGTTTAGTTAATATCATGCTCATTTGTTCATTTTTATCAACAAACTTTTACTGAGAGCCTACTAATTTCAAGATCAGCATGAGATGTTCAGATATTTTTGTAGTTACTTTTTAATTTGTCTGTCTTCCACCACGAGATGTAAGCCAATGAGGATAGAGGCCTAGCTGTTTTGTCTCAGCCCGTATGTAGATTATAAGAAATATAAACCAAATATAAATATATTTGACAATATCCAACACCCTCTTGTAATAAAAATACAAGTAAATTACCTCTAGGAAAATAAGTAAACTTGTCCAACCTGATAAAAAGTATCTATGAAAAATCCACAGCCAAAACCATACTTAACAGTGTAAGACTAGATACTTCCCCTAAGATTAAGAACAAAACAAGGATGTCTCCTCTCTCCCCATCTATTCAACATTGTGCTGGATTTTCTAGCCAATATACATTGGAAAGAAGTACAATTATCTTTATTAACATATGACATGATCTTGAATATAGCAAAACCTGACAAATCCACACACAAATTTGGAATTAGTAGACACATTCATTCACATTCATCAAAAATTAATTATATTTCTATACACTTGTAATGAATGAAGTTGCACCCCTACCTCACACCATATACAATATGAACTCAAAATCAATCAAAGACTTGAATGTAAGAGCTAAACTATAAAATATTTAGAAGAAGACATAGGGGTAAATCTTCATGATCTTGAACTAGGAAATGTTTTTTTAGATATGACAATAGAAGCACAAGCAATAAAAGAAAAAACTATAAATTGGACTTCATCAAAATTAATAACTTCTTGTTTCAAGTACATCATCAATAAAGTGAAAAGACAACCCACAGAATGAGAGAAAATATTTGTAAATCATAAATCTGATAAGGGACTTGTATCAAGAATATATAAAGAGGGGCGCCTGGGTGGCTTAGTTGGCTAAGCGTCTGCCTTTGGCTCAGGTCATGATCCCGGGGCCCTGGGATGGAGGCCTACATCAGGCTCCCTGCTCAGCAGGGATCCTGCTTCTCCCTCTCCCTCTGCCCCTCTCCCCTGCTCATGCTCTCTCTTGCACATGCTCTCTTTCTCTCTTTTAAATAAATAAAATCTTAAAAAAGAATATATAAAGAATTTGTACGACCTAATGATAAAAAAAATAAATAAATAAAAAATGGGCAATTGATCTGAATAGACATTTCTCCAAAAACATATGCAGAAGACCAATAAGCAAATGAAAAAATGCTAAACATCATTAATCATTAGGGAAATGCAAATTAAATACCACTTCATACCCACTGGGATGGCTCTAATAAGAAAGACAGAAAATAACAAGTGTTGGTGAGGATGTGGAGAAATTGAAACCCTTATAACATTGCTGGTGAGACTGTAAAATGGTGCAGTCACTTTGGAAAACAGTATGGCAGTTCCTCAAAATGTCAAAAAATAGAGTTACCATATGACCCAGCCATTCCACTCCTAGGTATGTACCCAAGAAATTGAAAACATACGTTCACACAAAATCTGTACATGAATGTTGATAGCAGCATTATTCATAGTAGCCAAAAGATGGAGACAACCCAATGACCATCAACTGATTACTGAATGAATGAATGTGGTATACCCATATAGATGAAACTTGAAAACATTGTGCTAAGTGAAAGGAGTCAGACATGAAAGGTCACATATTATATGATTCAGTTTGTATGAAATATGCAGAATAGGTAAACTCATAGAGACAGATGGTAGATTAGGGTTTGACAGGGCCTGGGAAGAGGTGGGAATGAGATGTGACTGCTAATGGGTATGGGGTTTCTTATAAAAGAAATACAAGCATAATGATCAGCACATTGTAGGTAATAAAAGATTGTTAGGGCACCTGGGTGGCTCAGTCAGTTAAGTGTCTGACTCAGTTTTGGCTCAGGTCATGATCTCAGAGTCATGAGATGGAGTCCTGCATTGGGCTCCACACTCAGCATGGAGTTTGCTTGAGATTCTTTCTCCCTCTCCTTCCCCCTCTGCCGCTGCCCCTGCTCTCTCTAAATAAATAAATAAATAAATAAAATCTTTAAAAAAAAGATATTTGCTAGTTTGAATAGAGTTCTCTACCTTTTACATAATCATTCTGCACTTATTTCAAATTCAACCAACACCTCACTGGAGGCCTGTGTACTATGTGCTGGGCACCATCCTAGACACTCTATCTCATTGAATCCTCACCACAATGTTGGAGGGATGAAATGCCATGTCATTCACACTTGGAGATGAGGAAACAAGGCTCAGGCAGATTACATGTCTCGTCTAAGCTTGAACCTATGGTTACTGGCCCAAGTCCTGTGCTCTTTCCATTACCCAACACTTGCTGCCCATTGCTGGTCTTCACTCATGTTCAGAAAGGGCATCTAGCCTACTGTCAGCTGGGAAAGCTCTTGGTTTTCCCCTATTAGTGGAAAAAGAAGTTCTCCCCTTTTGGAGACTAGATGACTAGACAGACATCACTAACTGGCTCCAATTCAGTTTGGGCATGTGACCCAGAACACTCAACAGCCTTGGCAACATTTGCCTGACAGCAAGCACTGGGACCAAATCTCATCTTCCAGATACATCATGGGGCAAGTTAATCTCTGCCTATAATGCTGGGATTATTCTTCACCCCAGATACCAGATGTTCAAATAGAAGGTACATTTACTATTGGGCATATTTGTCCTCCTTGATGTGAGGGGAGATGAGGGTGAAATGATCAGGGAAATAGAAAGGAAATTATAGTAATTTAATTATAATAATTCATCTCAGTATCTATCCTAGAGAGATGCTACCACATGAGTACAAATGCATACATAAGGATGTGTCCTGGAACATTGCTTATTTAACTGGAAAATGGGAAACAACCTAAATGCCCATCAAAATAGGACTGTATAGGGGCACCTGGGTGGCTCAGTCGGTTGAGCATCCTGCTCTTCATTTTGGCTCAGGTCTGATCTCAAGCTCATGCAATTGAGCCCTGTAGCTGGCTCCACCTCAGCTCAGAGTCTGCTTCCCCTCTCCCTCTGCCCCTAACCCCTGCTATCTCTCTCTCATAAATAAATAAATCTTTTAAAAATTTGGACTGGTAAATAAATTACTTACACTCATACTATGGAATACTTTGCAAAGTAGAAAATTTTGAGGGAGATTTATAGGTACTAATTGACATGGGTAGAGCTCCAACACATACTGTTGAGTGGGAAAAAATCAAGTTGTAGAAAAATATGTACAATGTGATGATACCATGACATACCAAAAACAAGCTAGTCTTGTATTGATTATATATATATATACACATATGGACAAAAGACTAGTAGCAGTGGTTTCTCTTAGATATGACCACAGTGGTTTTTCGAGATGAGGCTGGGGCTGGAGGTGACAGTCAGGGGACTGTAGCTTTATCTGTAATTATTGTTTTATTTTACCCCAACTATGTATTCATGTATTTCTTGTGTAGTTAAAAATTATAAAAATTTAGGGGTGCCTGGGTGGCTCAGTCGTTAAGTGTCTGCCTTTGACTCAGGTCATGATCCCAGGGTCCTGGGATCAAGTCCCACATTGGGCTCTCTGCTCAGTGGGGAGGCTGCTTCTCCCCCTCATTCTCCCTCTGTGCTCTCTCTCTCTCAAATAAATAAATCTTAAAAAAATGCATCAAATATTATTTAAACATTATAAAAATTTAAACACAAAAAATAGTAAATGAAGGTGAGGCTGTTAAATTTGTAGAGCTTCGAGTTCATTATAAATGGTTTCAACTAACCATTTACTCTTCATAGAGGCCTTCTAGAGAGGGAGCTGATATAGAGAGGAGAGTGGTGGTGGGAAGATTAGCTAAAATGAGGAACAGACCTTCTGAAGTGGGGGAAAAAGAGAAGATATGAAGATGCAGAGAATGTTGGAGCTGAAAGACAACTTCAAGATTGTCTTGTCGACCGCCCCACCCCCTGCCCCCACCCCATGTTTCAGGCTGGGATCTGGAAACTAGAGAAGTGACTTGCTAAATGTCAAGGAGTCAGCAAGTGGCAGAGGACAGGATCCCTGACCCACTCATCCCTGGCCCTGCCCCGCGCCACTGGGTTGTGGAAGCAGGCATGCTGGTACACAGCTGTTTGGCTATGTTTACCAGCCAGCCTCCACCTTGTCTCCTGGGTCTCAGGCTACCAACAAATTCTGAGGTTCCTGGGTTTCTACTCTTTCTGCCTCAGTTCTTGATTTACTCCTTTCTTCCCCTGAATCCTTTCTCCCCTTGACTTCCTACGATCTCTCTGTTTTCCTTCTCCCTCGGCTCCAGCAGCCCATGGGCCTCCCCTACCTTGCTCCATGGTGGCTGCCTCTGGTTCCTGAGCTGTTCCCCACATAACAGCTGGGTGGTGTGGAGCTTCAGAAACTGGTCCTGGAGTGTTTTTTTCCCCTTCCATCCTCAAGACTCCAGGAGACACCGAAGGCAGGTTGACTGCTGCATTGCCACCTGCTCACTGGGCAGATCACAACTGGTTTTCTCACTTGCCCTCAGGTTTTTCTTGGCAGTGTTGCTCGGCTGAGAGGAAGTGTGGAGGCCAATGAACTCTCAGGGCCTTGTGCCATGTGAGCTTTCGCTAGCTCTTGGGCAATGGGGTCTTCCATGGCAGGTGCTGTGCTGTAGTCGGGGAGCCAGGTGGGAGAGGTTGGCTGATGGGGCCTCTTGGGATGGAGGAGCCTGTGCCCCCTGTGAGAAAGAATACCAGGGTCCCAAGACTATAGCTCACAACTGCAAGAGCCTGGGAGAGTTCTCAAGCCTAGAACTCTGCTTGGCTTTTTTTCCTGAAAAGTCACTTTTTAGACATCAAAAGCAAATAGAACCCACTCTGAATCACCCTTGGTATGATTTTTTTTGATACTCCTTTTTTGGCAGAGCTATTGTGTTGGGTGAAACCTGCCAGGGGAAGGAGAAACTCAAATAAAAGCAGTGGAGGGAGCAAACTTGGGAAGATTCATGGAGGAGTTTTGGAAGTAGGTAAGAGGGTGGGAATGCCAGTGAGGGACATTGATTCTATTAAGAACAGCACATGTCCTGGGAGTGAGTGTGCAGGGAGAAAAGCACAGATGGGAGAGGACAGGTGGAAGGAGGGGAAAGGCTCTTCACAGGGAGTGGGCGGGACACTCTAAGGCCGCCCTCCCCCACCCAACCCCCACACTGCCTTTCCCTCCTGTGGGACCCTTCTCCCTGCATTCTCCTGCTTTCTGGGTCCCTTAACCTCCCTCCTCAGGAACCTCAACTCACCACCATCCGCTCTCCCTCCCGTATTTTCGACTCTCCCTGTCCCCAGTCTGCTCTTACCGTGTGTGTATCCATGCACAATTCACTACCTCACACACCCATGGGCCTTTAATCCAGAATGGAATGCCTAACCTTCTCCACTTCCTCCTGCATTTCTGGTCTTGATGAATGAGGATGGTGCCTGCCCAGTCACTTTGGGAGCAACCTGGGTGCCACCTTGTATTTCTCCATCTTCCTGACCTCCTTTAGCCCATCAGTTGCTGAGCCCTGCCAGTCCAGCTCCTGATTATCTCCTAACATTAGTCTGTCTTCCCTGTGCCCCTTGGCCCTGCCTTCACTGAAACACCCCCTTGCCTGAACAACTCCTAACCAATCTCCCACCCATCCTTTTTCCAAACGAGCCATCCACATGATTTTCCTGAAGTGCCAGTTCAGTCAGGTTGCTCTTGGCTTAAAATCCAGCAATGGGTTGGGACGCATGGGTGGCTCAGTAGGTTGAGCATTCGACTCTTGGTTTCCACTCGGGTCGTGATTTCGGGGTCATGGGATCGAGCTCCGTGTGGGGCTCCACACTGGGCATGGAGCCTGCTTAGGATTCTCTCCCCACTCTCCCTCTAGGAGTGCTTGGGTGGCTCAGTTGGTTAAGCATCTGACTCTTGATTTCGGCTCAGGTCATGATTTCAGGGTCATGGCATCAAGCCCTGTATGGGGTTCTGTGCTCAGTGAGGAGTCTGCTTGGGATTTTCTCTCTCCCTCTGCCCCTCTGCGCCCCCCCCCATCCCATGTTCTCTCTCTCTCTCTCTCAAATAAATAAATCTTAAAAAAAAAATAATCCAGCAGTGGGTCAAGTCCAAACTTCCAAACATCACCCCCAAAGCCCTTCAGGATCTTTCCTTCCTGCCTGGAGTCCACTCAGACCAAACCCCTGATGCAGACCTCCTCTCCTGCACCTGTCAGTCTCTCTCTTTCTGAAATGTTCTTCTCCCAGTTGTCTACTTTCTCAGATCCAGGCTCAAGCACTGCCCCTCCAGGAAGTCTTCCTAACACCCTCTCTCTACCACACCAGACATTTAAGGGCACCCCCTTTTCATTCCATATTAGCCGACTCATACACAACATTATAAATACTTAACATATTTTCCCCCCCAGCCCCCCTGGAAGGCATGGCCTATGTCTTATTAATATATCTCCAGTGCTTACTAATGATGGGGGCTAATAGTAAAACTACTAGTAAGACTAGTGACATCTTTTCAGTTCCAGACACTGTCTTACATTCTTTATGTGCCTTATCCCACTTAATCTTCATGCTGTTCCCCCTGAGTTAGGTACTATTATTGTTTCTCTATTACAGGTGGGAAATTGAGGCTTGAAGACATTAAATAGTTTTCCCAAGATCACTAAGACCTAGTGGAGCCAGATTTCCAAGGCAGGCAGTCAGACTCCAGAGTCCTGTGTACATGCTTAATGCATTATCTGAAGGATGGACAGTTTTCCAGTTCATATTTACTGTCCAGGGCAGTGAATGAAATAAAAGATGACCCATGAATGAACAAATGGATAAATGCCTGAACCCATTGCCACATTAGTGGAAATGGGTTAGTCTGGGGGAGGTGGAGGAGGCATAGGCAGGAGAGCTTAATTGTGAGGAGAGACAGGAAGGTGAGTGCAGCGAGGGTGGGTGGGTCTGGATGGCCATCAGACAATAACAGCCTATTTCATTGGGGCTGAGCTAGTGAGCTGATTCACAGGTTCAGCTTTTCGATTCCTACAAACCATTAGTCAGAGGTGTGTGTGCTGGGGGAGGGAGGCAGCGCTGATCGTAGCAGCTTGTCCCTTGGTCAATGGTAAGGGAGGCCAAGGATAGCCAGGGAAGTTGAGCAGAGTTGATGCGCACCTTCCTGTCTGAAAGGAAGTAGGGCTGTGACCTGCAAGGGAGGGGCACAGAGCAGATCCTGGAACACTCAAGAAGGGAGGTGTGGGATCACCTACCATCCCCCTAGGCTGGCTCTACCAAGATAGGGTTGGGGTACCTTCAGACCTTTCTAAGACTCAGAGAGACTAGGATGCTAATTCTGGCCCTACCATGAATTCCCAGTATGCCCTTAGCCACGTTCCAGTTTCCTTATCTGTAGACTCAGGGTCCATGGCTCCATGGGTGCCCAGGTCTGAGGGAAAGGAGGGGGTTCCCCACAGACAATAGCAAAGGGAAGCCCAAAGTGACAGGTCCAGTTGTGTTCCTCTGCCTCCTCCCTTTTGCTATGACCAGAAATGGAGACAGTCACCCAGGAGAGGTGATTAAACTGATGGGAGGACCTCTATGTGTGAATGGACTTCCCGAATGACAAAGCCCTTTAGAACACACTCTCGTTTGATCCTCACAGCAACCCTCTGAGGGCTGGCTCTGCTACTGTTATTGGTATTGTCTTGCACTCGAGGGACCCAGGACTCAGCCCTGGAGCTCTTTGCTTTATATCACACAATGACGCCGAACAGCATGGACCCCAAAACTACCAGCCAAAAGGACATGAGCACCATGGTCTCCATGAACACCATGGGGGATTGCTGGGGAAGACTTGGGGGCTGAGGGCCGGCCTGCTTTGTGGCCCCTGCTCCACACCCCAGACATTTCTTCCAGAGTTTATTTGTGGACACCACTGCCTGGGAGGCCAGCACACTGGGTTTTGTGAGAGAAGGGGAGGGTGAGGACGGTGAAGCAGGGTCAGTCAGGACATAATCTAAAGGTGCTCTGCAGCAGGGGGCATGAACCCCAGAGTCCTGGGCCCTGTAAGGGACTTTGAGATTGCCTAGCTTGTCCAACTGAAGTGGGGAAATAAAGCCAGACAGGCTTGCCTACATGAAAACAAGAAAACACTACAGAGTACAGTTTTTTTTAGCCAATTTTTGGACGAGGAGACTGGAAATTATTTGAAAGGTTGACTGGGAAGGTAGAAGTGGCTAATCCCCCCCGAATGAAGGCTCCTGAAGGCCCAGCAGGAGGCCTGTCCACTGTCCCCCCTCCAGGGACACAAGTGACACAGCCAGGGAGCTTTGTACCCCCCAGACCAACCTGACAGAAGGGGCAATGACTAAACAAAAGAGGACGAGGCACTTGGCAGGTGAAGCAAGGTTTTAGATTTCCACAGGGGCCAGCCCGGGTTCTAGGTCTCCCTCAGTGGGCAGGAGCCAGCTGGAACACAGCAGTGACAAAGCAGTGACAAAGCAGTGACAGAGCCCCGCAGAAATGCCCACAGCACTCAGTGGGGATGGGCGCAGTGGGCACACAGGGTGGAGCTTGTGAAAGCAAAAAAAAAAAAAAAAAAAAAAAACAGAGGAAGAGGAGGAGGGGAGAGGGTGGGGAGAGGTGCCAAGTTGCAGAGCCCCTGAGCAGGTGAGGAGTGGCAAGGATGAAGGGCCCATGCCTGAAAACCTGCAGGAGGATGCTCTCATTTTCTGCGTCTCTGGAGTTTCCAAGTTTTCCATGATGGAAATATGCCAATTTATAATAACTGTGTTTTTAATTTTTTTACTGAGAGATGATTGGCATATAATATTGTGTAAGTTTAAGGTATACAACATGTTGATCTGATACAATTATGTATAGTAATATGATTATTACAGTTGTGTTACTAACAAGTCCATCACATCACATAGTTATTTCTTTTTTGTGGTAAGAACATTTAAGATCTAGTCTCTTGGTAACTTTGAAGTACGTAAGACACTATTGTTAACTATAATCACAATGCCATTAGATCTCCAGAACTTATTCATCTACCAACTGGAAGTTCTCTGACTAACATCTCTCCAGTTCCCTCACCCCCAGCCCCTGGTAACCACCAATCAATCTACTCTCTGTTTCTAGGAGTTCAGCTTTTTTCGACTCCATGTATAAGTGACATAGTATTTGTCATGCCCTGTCTGACTTATCTCTTACTTAGCATAACACCCTCAAAGTCCATCCATGTTGCAGCAAATGGAAGCCTTTCCTTTCTTTTTCGACTGAAAAATATTCGTGTGTGTGTGTGTGTGTGTGACATGTTTGTCCATCCATCCATTGACAGACACGTGGGTTGTTTCCATATCTTGGCTATTGTCAATAATGCTGAAATAAACATGGGGGTGAAGATATCTCCCCAAGATAGTGATTTTATTTCCTTCAGATAAATAACCAAACATGGGATTCCTGGATCGGAGGGTAGTTCTATATTTAACTTTTGAGGAACCTCCGTACTGTTTTCCACAGTGGCTGCACCAGCTTGCATTGCCACCAAGGGTGCACGAGGGTTCCTTGTTCTCCACATCCTCACCAACACTTACTATCTCTTATCTTTTGATGATAGCCATGTAATGATAATTTTAAAAAAGCACAATGAATGGCAGGGAGGGGGGTGAAGAGAAAGATACATGGCAAACCGTTAGCAGATTTCTTCTGGGACGGGGAGCTATTGGTGATTTTTTTTCTTTTGCTCCTTTTCACTTTTCTCTTCTTTCCAACTTATCTAGACTGAGTACAAATGGTTTTGAGTGAGCCCTGCCCAGCCATTCCCATGCTCTCAGGTGGCAGCAGAGAAGTCCTGCTAGGTAGCTCTGGCTGGTCCCCCTGGCAGCACAATCACTGTCGTCCCAGGCCACTGACCTCCCTCCCGCCTCTGCCTGCAGGCTCGCTAAGATCATTTAAATGGAGACACCTGGGATCCTTGATTCCAGAGAAGCTGATTTAGAGGGGATCCTACTGGGCTTATTTTGTGGTTGGGGACCTTAAAGCAGGAGAGAGAAGACAGGAAGAGCAGGGAGGGCCCAGCCAACACAGCTGGCAGCCAGGCCAGAGGACCAGCCAGTAGCAATAATAACAAGGACCTTGTTAGCGGAGAAGAGAGAACACAGGTAATAAATAAAGACGTCTTTATTGTCTCTTCCCAAGATGCACAGCTGTTCTAACAGAGCTCCATTCACCCCCAGGCAGGCGGAAAGAGGACAGAGAAGGAACAAAGATAACATTACACCTTCAGGAGTAGGAAAGACCAAGGTGAGGCTACAAGGGGGCTGGAAGGGCATCAGGAGTAGGGGGAGGGGAGGGGCTGGGGGATTGGGAGGCCAAGGGGGTGGGGTGGGGGCTCAAGAAGCCCTGGAGGCAGCAACAAAGATGTCTTTGTAGCCCTTGATCTCCTTGATCTCATTGCTGCTGCTGAGGACTTGGAGCTGGTGGGGGCCAGTTTTGTTGGGGTAGAGGTCCACTTGAATTTGGATGGTATGTCCAGGTGCCAGAGTCCCAATGCTGAAAGTCAAAAAGAGCCTGTTAGAGCCTTAGGTAACTGCCAGGGTGGGTGATCTGGTTTTCCCTCTTGGTGGGTAAGCACCTCCCACCCCCCAATACCACCCAGCTCAACCTTCCCCAAGGAGGGTGCACAAGTGGGGGCAAGTAGGCACCATCCAGGAGATGAAGGACCATCCTATGACCCCACAAGGTGCCCCTTGCCAGAGACCAGCATGAGACAGATGGTACTTACTTCTTTGATATCTGCCCATCGATGAGGCCACTTCCCTCCAGCACCATCGTGCAGTTACTCAGAGCCACCATTAGGATATTGGTGAGGGTGATGTGGACCCTCAGTGCCTTGCCCACCTCAGCCCTTTTAGACACCTGTGTGGAGAGAAGGTGGAGATATTGTGGGCAACTGGCCTTATTTCTGTACTCCAGTTCAGTCACCATCCCTCTGTTGACCTCCAGGGACTGCTTCCTGAGGGCTCAACCCCTGCAGGGAGAGAAGAATATGAGCCGAGAGTACTCAAGGTTAACACGTATCCTGACCTGCCTTAGAAGGTCACAATGCTTCAGGAAGCCGCTACCAGCTGGGAATTGCCACCACGTTGAAACTGATTTCCCTCCCCACCATCTAGTTCAGCTGGCAATTTGATTTCAACTTAAGTGCCAGCTCCAGTCTGTTAATCATGGCTCATAGGAATGGTGTGTTGGAAAGATTCCCGAGGACAAATCCAGAGTCAGAGAGAGTTGTGATCAATTAGTAATGTCTGACACAGGCATGGGGTAAGGAAGTGGTGTCCTCTGTGCCACCTATATGCTATCAGGGACATCATTCCAAGGCCAAGGTCATACAATATGGCAGAGCCAGGATCTGACCCAGATGTCCCAGGCCCCAGGCAGGATCTTCCCCCCATGTTGCTCTGACAGTAGAAACAGTGTGAGTTTTTCCAGGTGTGTTCTGTGCATCCCGTGTGAGGTCTGTGTCATGGGGCAGCATGGCCTTGGCCTGTGAGTGGGAGGCAGGGATTCTATCCTACTCACTTCTAGAGCTCGTGCCTAGCTCAGTGCCTGCCAAGTGGTGGATATTTGATAAACGAATGTTGAACTAAAATGAGTTCTGACCACCCAGATCATACTTGGGACATGTTCTGGCTCAAAAAGAGAATTAAAAAAAAGAATCAAAGAAAAGCAAGAACACACCGTGACTTCTCTAAAATTCAAATGAAAGAAACAAACCTCTTGTATTCTAGTGAGGGTGTCAAAGTAGAACAGGTAAAAAGGTCTTTGGAATCCCTCACAGTCACACAAATCATCCGCAGGTCCCTTACCAATGTGGTCCAATTAATAGTCTCCTCAGCATCTGATGTGCCTGCCCCAGATCCTGTTGGTCCCCAGGACTCTGGGCAACAGGCAGCATCCTCACCTCAGCACCAGCTGTGTCTGCACCCGTGATTCTGCCCACTGTCTGCCACACCGTGGCCTGACCACCTGACAGCACGGCCCGGTGAAAACTGTCAGGGGGCCAGGCGGTTGCTGGTGTGGAGCCGCTCAATTCTCGTTCTGGGTGGGGGTGAGTATGCTTCTGCCAAATCCAGCAGGTGCAAAGCCAGGTTGGGACTAAGCAGAGGACAGGTCCTTCAGAATGGGGGGGCGGGGGGGGAAGGAGGCTTCAAGGGAAGAAAAACCCTGGTAACAGGAGATGGGGAACGTTTCTGCCCCCCATTTGCCCTTCTTCCACCTGGGTTCCTTCCTCATATAATGACCTTGCCAGCCACGCCATCTTGGAACTCAAAGTCTGGGGCTTACCTCGCATTTGTCTTTCCTCTTCCCTGTCGCACCTACATTATTATCTGCAGTCACCTTTGGAATTCGGCTTGTGTTTTTTCTCAAACCCGACTCCTCTACTCCATCTCCCAGCCACACCTCTCGTGTCTCTCTGCCTCTGCAAAGCGTTTTCCTTACTTAAAATGCCTTCATTTCCATCTCATGTCTCTGGACAGTGTCTTCCTATGCATCCCCCACAAAATGTCACCTCCTCTCAGAAGCCTTCCACTCTGCCCTGCACTTTGCCCAGAGCATGAGATAACATCATACTGGGCTTTAATCATCTGTTGGGTGTCTGAGGCAGGGACTCTGTTCTGATCACTGCTGTAGCCCAATCCCCTGGGTTGGGGGAGTCAGAGGGCTCCTGGGCCCCATCTCTGTCCAGACACCTTACCTCAATAGATAAGTGGGGAGGCTCCAGAGAGATATCTTTTAGGACCAGCATGGACCTCCCCGTATTCTCCACCTTGGCAATGCCAGACACCCGGATCAGCTTCTCATCTGTCAGCTTGTTTCTATAATTATCGTAGGATAGCAAGAGCGGCCACTGTATCTCTAAGCACAGACAAAAGACACCTTGAGTCTGGAAAGAAAGAGAGAGAGGGAGAGAGAGAATATGCGTATGTGTGGGAGAGAATATGTGTGTGAGTCTATATGTGTGTGCAAGTCTGTTTGTGTGTGTGTATGAGAGATCCAGCGTACTTACCCTATACCCACCGCCCCCAGAGGTCACTGCTATGTTTCCCCTGGTGGGATGGTGTCAGAGTACAGCACATGACGTGCAACCTCCTGCCACCAGCAGCTTCACTGCCTGGCGTGTGTGTGTACTGGGTTGCAGGGCTTGCCATGTAACCTGGCTGAACCATCCCCAGCCTTGTTTATGACCCCAAAGTTCCCATCCTTCTTGGTGCCTTTCCAGGCCTACCTCATACTCACCCTTCCCAAAGTCCAGGTTCAAGTGCACTATTTGCCTCCAGAGGGGCTCCCTGGTGTCACCCTGGTGCAACAGGGCCTGTGCGCTGAAGTGCACCACCAGTCTGATGGGACCCTGGGGGTGGACTCTGTCTGGCACCCTCCGGGCACGCAGCCTCAGCATCAGGTCCTGGCCCCACTCGGGGGTCCTAGCCAGGTGAAGCTGCAGCTGCGCGGGCTGGGCCTCAGAGCCCCTGGAGCCCAGCAGATCTAGGAAGGGAGAAGAGGCCCTTCTTGGGTCCAGCATTTTCCAGGAAGCTTTCATGAACACAGATTGCTTCTCAGGGGATCCTGGCCGAAAGAAGAGCCAGGAAAGACCTCAGTGAGGAGAGACTGAGAGGACCAGGGGCCTCCTTTGGGAAACCAAGCACCCCAAAAACTCCCAGCTCCCCTCCCAAAGCCCCAACCACATGAATGAATAGCTGCATCAGGTGGCAGGACAGCATCATGGCTGAGAACATGGGGATTGCTGTTGCTGGGTGCTGCATTCAAATCCTGGCTCAGGCACAGTCCCTGAATCTCTGGGTGCTCAGTTCTTTCATCTATAACCCAGGTGTATCTCCCTGCCTCCTAGAGTTGCCAGAATTGTGAGTTACATGAGCTGCTGAATACAAGCACCCAGCATTGTTCTTTGTCGTGAGTATTGTCACCATCAATGCTGTCGTCATCATCAAAGCCAGAGACTTCTTCCCCCACCAGCGTCCTCACTTGTAAAATACATGTTCATGTCTTCTAAACGGATCCTCAGCTCTTGCTCCTGGGGGCTACTCAACATTCAGGCTGCACCCCAATTCACCCCAAACTGTGGACTTCTCTAGAGCAGCTGCTGTGCACCAGAGGTACTGCTCCAAGTGCTTTCTGGGATTCCACTCACCTGCCCTCGCAACAGCCCTCTGAGGTGACGTTACCCCATTTTACAGATGAGGAACTGGAGGCACAGGGATGGTAAGAACACAGCCAGGCTTACACGGCTAGAACCTAGCAGGGCCTTGGTTGGCACTCAGGCAGCCTGACTCCCCCTGGCCTTCTCCGCAGGGACGTCTACTCTCTTCCACAGGCCAGGCATCCTTTCCCTCCATAAGCATCCACCTCCCCCCTTGCTCCCACCCCCACTGCCATGACATAACGAGATCATGATAGGACCCTAGACAGAGTTGCCAGGAAAAATAAAGGACATTCAGTTTGAATTTCAGAGACAAAGTGAATAATTTTTAGTTTAGATATATTGCATACTATATTTGGGCCACACTTATACTAATAAAGTATTTGCTTGTCTGAATTTATCTGGAATTCAGATTTAATGGGCACCCTCTTTTTTTATTTGCTCAATCCAGCAACTCTAGGGCCCCATGGCCAGGGTCCAGGAAAGCCCCCAGGAGTTTTCCATGAAGAGGAAGTGATCAGGCGGTGATGGTTTTAACAAGAACGAACCATCCTCACTGGGAGGCACACAAAGGAGGTTATACCCGCCCCCCCCGCCCCCCCCCCTCCCGCCTGAGTCCCCGGGGCCCCAAGCACCTTCTGGATACCTGTAGGAGCTGGTAATGTTCTGGCGCTGATCTGACCCTACCATCTGGGACTGATTTCCTTCCCAATGGAACTGGTGTTATGGACGAGGATTTCCTGGGCCTGACCATCCCCGAAGAGCCAAATGACTTCATCAGCATTCACCTTGGCATACGCAAATGGGGTGTCATAGGGCAGGTGGACCTCCCCTTCCCTGATGGCCTTCACAGAGGCAGGGCCGCAGCAGAACAGCCCTGTGGAGGGAACAGAAGTTGAGGATGGCGGCCAGCTGCCAGCCTGTGGACTGGGGTGGCTGGTGGCAGGGGGAGGGGACAGGGGCAGGTAGGGAGATGGGATGGAGAAGACCCACATCCACCGAGTACTCTCAGCTTCCCACAAATTCACCTGATCCTCACAGCCACCCTGTGAAGGGGTAGTTATCATCATCTTCCCCACTTTACAGGTGAGGAAGCAACTGAGAGGTCCTGTGACTCATCTGGGTTACCCAGCTGAAGGCAACGAAGTGAGAAAAACACTGCTCCTTTCGGGCCTCCTGCTCATGTGGTCAGTCCCCCTGACCAGCCTCCCCACAGAGCCCAGACCCTTCCTTCCACAAGGGCCTCACTCACCACTGCTGGTTTGCTGGGGAGTGGGGTCCAGAACCTGCCAACCATTGTATCCCGGTGGGAGATCTTTCCGGATCATCCAGCACTCGTTCCAGACATGGAAATTCCTACAGAGAAGAGTAAGAAGATGAGGATTTATGTTTTCCGAAGATTTGCCAGGTACTGGACACTATACTGAATGCTGTAATTTATATCAGTTTTTTAAAATTAAAGTGTAATTGACATACAATATTGTATTAGTTTCAGGTGTACACACCATAGTGATTTAACATATATATAAATTATGAAGTGATCACCATGAAAAATCTAGCTACCGTCTAGCACTGCATAAAGTTATTATGTATTAATTATATTCACCCCCCTTTTTTACTTATTTAGAAGTAATTTCAAGCTTACAGTAAAGTTGCAAGAATAATACAAAAAATACCCATCTACCCAATTCATCTATCATTAACATTTTGCCCCATTTGCTTTAGCATTGGCTTTCTTTCAGTATGGATGTGAAGATTATAAATATATTTTTTCCTTTTGTTTTTTACTTCAGTGTGTATTTTCTAAGAAAAGAGATCTTCCCCTACATAATCGTGTACAGTTATCAACCTCATATGTTTACTATTGATATAATACTTTTATCTAATTTACTGTCTATATTTCACTTTTGTCAATTGACCTAGTAATGTCCTTTACGGCATTCTTTTCTGCCCAGTCCAGGATCACACATTGCATCTAGTTGTGCAGTGTCCTTTGTCTGCTTGGATCTGGAGTGGTTCCTCAGCCTTTATTGTATTACATTGACATTTTGAATACGGTATTTATTTATTTGCCAGAGTGATCCAAATTTTGAGCTTGTCTGATGTTTCCTCATGATTAGATTCAGGTTATGCATTCATACACAGAATTCTACATAAGTGATACCGCCTTCCCAGGTATACCACTGCTGATTGAATGGAGGATGCTTCGCCCTCTAGGAGCTCAGAGAGGGAGGGGTTCCTAGGAGAGTCACTAGTTCTCACACAACTCAAAGATCTTACCTGGAAACTGGCTGGAAATGAAAAACAGGAAATCAGATCTGAAGTAGAGCAGAGGAAAAAGGAGCCAGGGGAAGAGGTTAGAGATACAGAAATGAAGGGACACACAGAGATACACACACACACACACACACACACGCATGCACGCAGCGAGGAAGTGAGGTAGGTGGAGGAAGAAGCAGGAGAGACTGAGGAAGTAGGCAGAGGCAGCAAGTCCAGGCCCAACAGGGCAAGCAGAGAATGGCACAAACAGAATGACTCAAAGAAGGAAGAGTAAGAGGCATACAGATTTTGAGATCAGTATTTACAGACCCACACAATCTATTCATTCGGTTGTGGGCTTCAGAATGTTATCCCATAGTCATCTATCTCTGAAATGAGTGTGATATGATGATCTAATTATCCGCAACAGTCTCCTAGGTTGGGGAATTACTCTCTGGGCACCAGCCACAAAGGGCAGGGTGATATTGCCTCAAAACCAGAGAGAAGCGTGTCAGAGTTTCCCTGCCTGTCCTGAGATGGAGCAGAGATCTGTTTGAGATGGCGTCCCCTTACCATATTTTGTCTCGCTTCCGAGTTGACAGAATCTCTGCATTTTGGTCATAGTAGGTGTCGATGGTTAAGTTCCCATCCATGTTGTGTGCGGAACGAAAATTGGAAACCACACGAGTTGGAACACCTAAACATCTCATTACTAAAGAGAAGGAAAGCATGGACAATCACTGAGTTCATTTCAAGCAGAATCATTGGTTTCCCATGCATCCTTTCTAAGTTTTAAGCTGGAGGAGAGAAAGAAGGCCAAGATTCTTGCAGATCCATACCTGTAACTCCTTTATTCTCAGAGCACTGCACCCAGGCCCAGAACCCTGCTGCCTACCTGCCCATTGATGGTCTCCATCCCACTAGGAGAAAGAAATCATTTGAAGGTTACTTAAAACAACAATAAGCAACTGAATTTATCATTTAGGGCTTTTTTCATTCAGCAGCTTTCCACATTAAAAACAGAGAACCTAAAAAAAAAAATATGCTGAATTTAAAAAAAAAAACACAGAGAACCTAAAACATTTGTAATTCGAAAGAAAATAAGAAAAGTTAGGCCTTATGCTGCGGCCAGTTTCAGGAGTGACCTTCAGTAAGTGGCTTAACTTCTCTGTGTCTTAAGTCTCCTTGTGTGTAACAAAGTTAGGAATTGGACCAGATGATTTTCAGTACTGAAATTCTGAATCTGTAATTCTACTGAAATACAAGGATTTGGAGGAGGTAAGAAAGAAATCAGAGAAAGGATAGAAAGGCAATACAGACTTACAGAGGTAAGTGGAAGACCTCAGGGACAAAGGGAACCTGCAGGTACAGAGGCAACAAGCATCTTTGATAAGGCAACAGCATCCTCTTGTGGCATCTCAGGATAGTACTACAAAGGCTTTTTAAAGCTGAGGTCATATTTCACTTAAAATTTCACTTAAGTAGTTAAGACTTACTTATACAAAGCAGATATTACACCACCTACACCACCATCTCACACACACACACACACACACACACACACCTGCCCAGGGCCAGATGTGACTTTTGGAACATAGGTCCCCACCTCAGCCAGCGAGGTGAGGAGTTTAGATGAGGAGTTTATTTGTTTGTTTGTTTGTTTGTTTTATTATGTTATTTAGTCACCATACAATATATCATTAGCTTTTGATGTAGTGATCCACGATCCATTGTTTTCGTATAACACCCAGTGCTCCATGCAGTACGTGCCCTCCTTAATACCCATCGCCGGGCTAACCAATCCCCCCTCCCCCCTCCCCTCTAAAACCCTGTTTGTTTCTCAGGTCCATAGTCTCTCATGGTTTGTCTCTCCCTCCAATGTCCCCCCCCTTCATTTTTCCCTTCCTTCTCCTAATGTCCTCCATGCTATTCCTTATGTTCCACAAATAAGTGAAACCATATGATAATTGACTTTCTCTGCTTGACTTATTTCACTTAGCATAATCTCCTCCAGTTCCATCCATGTTGATGTAAAAGTTGGGTATTCATCCTTTCTGATGACTGAGTAATATTCCATTGTATATGTGGACCACATCTTCTTTATCCATTCATCTGTTGAAGGGCATCTCGGCTCTTTCCACAGTTTGGCTATTGCGGACATTGCTGCTATGAACATTGGGGTGCGTTTGGCCCTTCTTTTTACTACATCTGTAAATACCCAGGAGTGCAATTGCTGGGTCATAGCGTAGCTCTATTTATAATTTTTTGAGGAACCTCCACACTGTTTTCCAAAGTGGCTATACCAACTTGCATTCCCACCAACAGTGTAGGAGGGTTCCCCTTTCTCCACAACCTCTCCAACATTTGTTGTTTCTTTCCCTGTCCATTTTTGCCATTCTAACTAGTGTAAGGTGGTATCTCCGTGTGTTTTTGATTTGAATTTCCCTGATGGCTAATGATGAACATTTTTTCATGTCTCTTAGCCATTTGTATGTCTTCTTCAGAGAAATGTCTTTTCATGTCTTCTGCCCATTTTTTGACTTATTTGTTTTTTGGGTGTTGAGTTTGAGAAGTTCTTTATAGATCTTGGATACCAGCCCTTTATCTGTAGTGTCATTTGCAAATATCTTCTCCCATTCTGTGGGTTGCCTCTTAGTTTTGTTGAGCGTTTCCTTCGCTGTGCAGAAGCTTTTTATCTTGATGAAGTCCCAAAAGTTCATTTTTGCTTTTGTTTCACTAGCTTTTGGAGATGTATCTTGAAAGAAGTTGCTGTGGCCGATGTCAAAGAGGTTACGGACTATGTTCTCCTCTAGGATTTTGATGGATTCCTGTCTCACATCGAGTTCTTTCATCCATTTTGAGTTTATCTTTGTGTCTGTTGTTAGAGAATGGTCCAGTTTCATTCTTCTGCA
Source organism: Mirounga angustirostris (assembly GCF_029215605.1). Taxonomy (NCBI): domain Eukaryota; kingdom Metazoa; phylum Chordata; class Mammalia; order Carnivora; family Phocidae; genus Mirounga; species Mirounga angustirostris. The sequence goes on along the minus strand of NW_026991717.1, from coordinate 60,328,191 downwards.
TGTGGCTGTCCAATTTTCCCAGCACCATTTATTGAAGAGACTGTCTTTTCCATTGCATATTTTTTCCTGCTTTGTCAAAGATTATTTGACCATAGAGTTGAGGGTCCATATCTGGGTTCTCTATTCTGTTCCATTGGTCTATATGTCTGTTTTTGTGCCAGTACCATGCTGTCTTGGTGATCACAGCTTTGTAATATAGCTTGAAATTGGGCAACGTGATGCCCCCAGCTTTATTTTTCTTTTTCAACATTTCCTTGGCGATTCGGGGTCTTTTCTGATTCCATACAAATTTTAGGATTGTTTGTTCCAGCACTTTGAAAAATGTCATTGGAATTTTGATCGGGATGGGCTTGAAGGTATAGATTGCTCTGGATAGCATAGACATTTTAACAATGTTTATTCCTCCGATCCAAGAGTGTGGCATGTTTTTCCATCTTTCTGTGTCTTCTTCAATTTCTTTCATGAGTGTTCTGTAGTTCCTAGAGCATAGACCCTTTACCTCTCTGGTTAGGTTTATTCCAAGGTATCTTATGTTTTTTGGTGCTATTGTAAATGGAATCATTTCTCTAATTTCTTTCTACAGTTGCGTTGTTAGTGTATAAGAAAGCAACTGATTTCTGTGCATTGATTTTGTATCCTGCCACATTACTGAATTGCTGGATGAGTTCTAGTAATTTGGGGGTGGAGTCTTTTGGGTTTTCCACATAAAGTATCATGTCATCTGTGAAAAGAGAGAGTTTGACTTCTTCTTTGCCAATGTGAATACCTTTTATTTCTTTTTGTTGTCTGATTGCTGTTCCTAGGACTTCTAGTACTATGTTGAACAACAGTGGTGAGAGTGGGCATCCTTGACGTGTTCCTGATCTTAAGGGAAAGGCTCTCAGCTTTTCCCCATTGAGGATGATATTCGCTGTGGATTTTTCACAGATGGATTTTATGAACTTGAAGAATGTTCCCTCTATCCCTATACTCTGAAGAGTTTTAATCAGGAAAGGATGCTGTATTTTGTCAAATGCTTTTTCTGCATCAATTGAGAGGACCATATGGTTCTTCTCTCTCCTCTTATTAATATGTTCTATCACATTGGTTGCTTTGCGAATGTTGAACACCCTTGCATCCCGGGGATAAATCCCACTTGGTCGTGGTGGATGATCCTTTTAATGTATTGTTGGATCCTATTAGCTAGGATTTTGTTGAGGATTTTGGAATCCATATTCATCAGGGATATCTGTCTGAAATTCTCCTTTTTGATGGGGTCTTTGCCTGGCTTGGGGATTAGGGTAATGCTGGCCTAGATGAGAAGTTTAGACGGAGGTTTATCCTACTCTCCCTTGCTCAGGAGGAGCAGAGGGTGCCTCCCGAGGCTGCTGGGAGGTTAATAATGCTTTGAAAAGTAAGAGGGCTATTGAGATTGACCCATCTTTTTGTTCTGATTGATTCAAGACCCCAAAGGGAGCCAGTCACCTGTTCACAGTCACCTCTCCACTCCCAGCACAGCTCCTGGGCTTTTCACAACCCCTCTACAGGGGTGACAGCTAGGCCAGGGCTACAAGTGGCCAGAGGCTGTGTGATGGAAGCAGCTGTCCCCTCACTCGGTGGCCCCAGGACTCTAGGGCCTGGGAGTAGGGAGAAGCTTCAAGGTGGAGTAAGGATGCAGACCTAGACCTCCCCCTCTCACCCCAGCATTTAAGGGCCCGAGTCCTCCTCCATGACACCTGCCTAACCAGGGACTTCCCGGCACAGGAAAATGTGGCCATACTAAATTCTGGTGCTGTGCTGAGCATCTTCCGGGGAAAATGGAAGAGCAAAGTGAGGCTCTGATTTGAACACTCAGGTTTAAACATCTCCCCTGTCTGCAGCACTCATACCTAACTGCCAAGCTATGCTGTCCCTCTCAGAAAAATCTAGAGCTTTGTCTTTGGCGTCTGTCTCTATCTTCCCTGTTCTGTGTTCCCTCATCCTTCAACTGAGAGCCAATCCATTCATTCAGCAAACATTGAGCACCACAGTGTAACAGGTAGCACTGTGAAAGGGGCTCCTGCTTTGCACGGGGGGACACAGGCAGGTACCTCGGTATTCTGTCTTTCCCTCATCTTCACAGATAATCCAATCAACACCTTGGCACTGAATTGTAATAAATGACAATGCATAAAACATTGATGCTCCATGCAGGCAGTTAGCAAAGTAGCCAACCTCCAATTGTAACTCCTCAAGAATCTCTCTGAGAAGTATTTGGGAGCTGCCAGCTCTGCCCACAGGTAAGATCAGGCTTTTCCAGACCATCTGCTTGCACCTCAAACTTCCCGCAGCCTGTCCCTGACTCCAGGCTCCCCTGGAGCTGAGAAGCCTGAGCCGTGGTAGAAAGAAGCTGCCTTTGCCTCCACTTTGGGATCACAAGATTCTCTATCCAGGTGACCATTTTAATAGGCCCCCTGCCATCCAGGAGACTGCCGAATGATTGCAACAGGTCAACCTCACTCCTAGGCAAAGATGCAAGACTCCCCAAGACTATGCAGTGTGCCGGGTAAGAGTCCATGTGTGTACCATTCCTTAGCTGGGGGGCTATGGACAAGCCACAGTTAACTTATGTGAAAATGGAGATCATCAGGGCACCTGGGTGGCTCAGTTGGTTGGGCAACTGCCTTCGGCTCAGGTCATGATCCTGGAGTCCCGGGATCGAGTCCCGCATCGGGCTCCCTGCTCGGCAGGGAGTCTGCTTCGCCCTCTGACCCTCCTCCCTCTCATGTGCTCTCTCTCTCTCTCTCTCTCAAATAAATAAATGAAATCTTAAAAAAAAAAAAAAAAAAGAAAACGGAGATCATCAGAGCCCAGCCTCAAAGGGTTATCGCAAAAACTAAATGAATGGCTCTGCATCCCCATCTCCCCCTCACTCACCTGTGCACATAACAGCTGCAAAGACCCAGCACTGCCCATACTTCACAGGCTGCCTGCCCCTGGCTGACCACTGCCGCAGGATGGCTACGCTGCCGTTCCACTCCAGCGGGCTGACCCCTTGGGAGTAGTCCTCTCCCCAGTTCCCCTGTAGTACACCACTGTCATCATTGCTGTTGATCTGCAAAGGCCAGACAGGTGCATTTCCTCAGTGCCCCTGGGGAAGCCCAGATCGTCCTCAGACAGAGGCGGGAGGGCTGCTATCCTTACCATGGTGCTCACCACCCTGCAGAAGTACACCGGGTCATTCCGCTGGGAGTAGCCTCTGGACGGGTTCTCTAAGATGTACAGGCTCTTGTTCAAGATCTCGAAGCAGATATCTATGATGTCCTCTTCAAACTTCCAAGTGATTTCAAGGGAGAGAAAAGAGAAGAGTAAAAATGTCTAGCATCCTGAAACTTCAAGTCCGTAACACAGACTTTTAGAGATAGGGCATATGTGCTGGGGATAGAGGTAGGGTTAAATATTAGACAAGGTCCTACCTTCAAAGAGCTTACAAATCAAACTGGGGATGTATGAGATTCAGATTTCTGAAAAACGAACCTGTGTGGCTCTGATGGAAAAACGCAAACAGAGTTCGGAGGTGAGAGATCTCTGTTGACCAAGAGATCAGAGAAGGCCATTGGTGCCAGGGGGCTTTGGAGGACTAGGTGGGCAGGAAGAGAGCAGAGTGGGGATGTTCACCTGAGGTCTTTGAGTTTGGTGGTGCCAAGGACAGGGCATAGAGATTCTTGTTTCTGGAGGACATGAGGGAGTAGAAAAGATCAGATGGGTAAATACAGGGGCAGCCATGAGAGGAGAGGCGGCAGAGTGTGGGGAGCCTTGAAATCAGGTAGAGGAGTTCAGCTGAAGCTGGGAACCCAGGAGAAGCCAGTGTAGGCTCATGACATATGTTTATAACATATAAAGCGACACATGCTGCAACCCTTTTGGCTGCCAAATGCACTGGTATTTGTTTCAGTTTCAAAAAATCACACAAGTTGTCACAGTTGGAGACCAGGACAAGGCCCCCTGCTCTCTCCCCACTACCCTCCTGGTGAGTGTGGATGGAGCAGAGATGCAAGTGGGAGGGAGGCAGAAAGTACACCAGTCTCGGTTGGTGGTTGGGAGTGGAAAAGTTGCCCAGAGCCAAAAGTCCCACCCTTTGGACACTGACTGGATATTTGATGTTATTAAAGGAATTGCTGTTCATTTTTTCAGTTATGATAATGTATTGTGGTTCAGTTTTTCAGAAAGAGTCATCATCTTTTAGAGCTATAAACAGAAGTATTACTGGATTAAATGATATAGTATCTACAATTTCCTTCCAAAAATTCCAGTGATGAGTCGGGAGGGACGGGGACAGTACAGACAGTATAGACCAAACTTTGTCTGTAAAGGACCAGAGAGTAAGTACTTTAGGTTTTGTAGGCTGTGGGATCTCTGTCTCATCTACTCAGCTCTGCCACTGTAGCATCAACACAGCCATGGATGATACGTAAGTGAATGAACATGGGTGGCTGTGTTCCCATAAAATGTTATTTCTGGATACCGAAGTTTAAACTTCATATAATTTGCACATCAAAAAAAGTTTTCGTTCTTTTTCAACAATTTAAAAATACGAAAACCATTTTTTTAAAGATTTTATTTATTCATTTGAGACACAGATACAGAGAGAGAGAGAGAGAGAAAGCATGAGCAGGGGGAGAGGCAGAGGGAGAGGGAGAAGCAGGCTCCTTGCTCAGCCAGGAGCCCAATGTGGGGCTCGATCCCAGGACCCTGGGATCATGACCTGAGCCAAAGGCAGACGCTTAACCATCTGAGCCACCCAGGTGCCCATGAAAACCATTCTTAACTCAGGGGCTATATAAAAACAATCAGTGGAATATAGTTTGCAAACCCCTGGTGTAGATGGAATCCGATTCACCATAAATTGCTCACTGTTGGAGCTGAGAGATAGGTTCATTTTAGTAGCCTGTCTACTTGAATTATGTTTGAAGTTTTTTATATAAAATATTAAAAACTTGAGGGGCACCTGGCTGGAGCTCAGTCGGTAGAGCATGCCACTTTTGATCTCTGGGTTGTCAGTTCGAGCCCCATGTTGGGTGTAGGGATTACTTAAAAATCTTGAAACAAAAACAAAAACCTTGCAAGACATCTCCCCTTCCTTCCTTGCCTCTCTTACTGGATGGGAAATTGTCCTAGCGCCACGCACCCTTACTTATGTTAGTGGCCCTTCATGGGCTACTAGAGTTGATTAAGAACCAACTTAAGGACACCCGCCCCAGGCCCACTTTCAGTGACAGTTACCTGCCCGTAGTTCCAGGGCCAGACAGTGATGAATCTGTCATGACCGTTGTAAACAAAGCCATAGTCCATCATGATATACTCCTGCAGCAGTATTTCACTTGGCAGGTAGACATCATCCTCTGAGTGGTTAAATAGTGGAGGGGGCAAAAAACAGAGTAATAAAGTTAAAAGACAGTGATGACAGTGTCCTGCAGGATAATAGGGGAAGGAACAGGTTGATGGCAATAGAAATCAAGACTGGACGCCTTAAAAGTCTACTGTGCTTTTCCAGAGGCCAGTGATAGGTTCTGTTCTTTGAACATAATGATTATCATTTGCTGATGGTAAAAGTAGAAAGCTTGTTGTAGAGATTTGGAAAATACAGATGACAGAAAGAAGATGATGAAAATCATTCAGTCCCACTACTCAGAGATACCCACCATTACAATTTGGTGTATTCCAACCATTCTTTCTCTCCACATATGTGTAATACAATTAGGGTCCCATTGTGTTCCATTTTCTAATCTATTTCACTTAACCTGACACCATGTTCATTTTTATCATGGCATTCATTTTTTTGGGGGGGGGTGGTGAAGGTGGTTTTTAGTGAGCACATGGTAATATATGGCATAGATAGGTGGCTTGTATCTTCTGGGCTTTCTCAGAAGAACCTCACCAAGCATTCCCAGTGGATCAGGTTAGCATTACAGCCTGTGAGCAAGTCATACCTGTATTCCAAGGGTTAAAAAGCAGGATGAAAGTCCCCAGTGGGTGAACCACACTGTAACCCTGGCCCTGAGAAATCTCTATCTTCAGAGTGTAGGGACCAATGACTGCATTGGCTGGTGTCAAAAGGGAGACTAAGAGTGAGTTGGTGTCAACGGTGAAGTCAAAAGCGCTCCAGACATTGCCTTTTCGAGCCTGGGTGAGGGGGAAGGTGGCTCGGGTTCCCAGCAACTCCATGGACGCCGGTCCTGTGTGGGAGAGAATGATCCCAGAGTGAGGTTTAAAATCTATGTGACATGATCCCAGGGAGACTGGGAGGACCCTCACCTTCTTGCTAATCCTTTTGGCTTAAGGCTTTTATTGCCACTGGGTGTCTTTGGGCAAGCCAAAGGGCAAAGCCAACTGTGGGCCTCAGTTTTTTTATCTGAAAAATGGGATAATAACTGTACCTACCTGAAACTCTGATCATGGGGATTAAATGAAATAATATGTATAAAGTTAGCACAGTGTCTGTTGCATATTGAAAAATCAGCTGTTTCTATCACAATTGGATAGATTTTCTGATCTGAGTTTTCTGAGTTGGCCAAATCTTTCCTTAACATCACTTATAGGGTCCTGGGGATCCCAGGAAAAGTTAGGGGAGGGAGCACTCAGAAAGGAGAGGTGGGAGTCCTACAGGTGAATTTTGCCTTGGGGCCAGGTGAACTCACCAGTCTCAGCCACAAAGGTGAGGTAGTCTGTCCCAAAGTGGAAGGGTCTGTTGAAATGTAGTTGGAGCCCAAAGGGCTGGCCCCGCCGCCCAATGAGCCGCTTCAGGCCCATCTCCTGTGTGTGATGCTCCTTGTTGTTCCTCGGGCTCTGCAGGTCCACAGACCTGAGCTCCAAGGCTTCCACTGGAGGGGGTGGGGGAGGAGATAGGTCATTACCCAGCCGCAGCACCCTGGCTCTGACTTTGGTAGGATTCCGTCCAGACCTTAGCCCTGCCTCCTAGTTTCACAGTCTGGCCTCAGAGGGCAATGTAGCAGACCCTGACCCTGGAGTGGGAAGATTGTGATCCTCATGACCTCTGCCCCTGGACCCAGAGCTACAGGGCTTAAGAATTAGGGTCCCAGGAAGAGAAATGTCTCCACAGAGCTGAAACTTAACCCTTGAAAGGCCACCTGCATACTATTAACCACCTTTGTTGACAGTCTTTCCAAAACTTACTCTACTGTCGTGCTGATAGAAGAAAGAGCATATTAGAATTTTGTACAAGTTAAGTCAGTGAGCTGACTGGAGGCTGGGACCTCAGCTACAGGCTTTAAGATCCTGGGTGGGTGGCTTATTTCTCACCTGTCAGCCACATTCCAGGTGTATGAGGGCACTCACTCTTCCCAGGATGCTCCCGTAGGTGTACACCTAATATACAGATTAAAGTCTCTCATAGCTCAATGGGCCAGAGCGCAGGCTCTCACCACCTCAGCTGTGAGATTTTGAGTGAGTCACTTATGTCCTAGACATCGTATCCTCCACTGAAAAATGGAGACAGTGGTATTCCTACCCCATAGGGTTCATGTGAACATTGAGTGAGGATTCACATGTAAAGACCTTACTATAGTGGCAGGTAGAGAGTAAGCCCTCAGGAATCCAATCGCTCATAGTGCTAGAATAATGCAGCCTCAGATTTCATTTGCTTAGTTATTTTTGCTGGTGGTATTTATTGCACTTACTGTGAACAAAAATCTGTTAGGTTAGGTCTTTTTCCCGAGTAGCGTATCAGTTTATCTCAGTGGTTCTCTCCACTGGAGAAATTCTGTTCCCTAGAGGAAATTTAGCAATGTCTGGAGACATTTTTGGTTGTCACAACTGGGCATAGAGGCTGAGGATGCTGCCAAACAGCATCCTAGAGGAAAAACAAATGTTAGCACCCACCTGGTTTTTGTGCCATTCACATTTTGAACTTCCACATTTTTTTAAAGATTTTATTTATTTATTTATTTATTTATTTATTTATTTATTTATTTATTTATTTATTTATTTAAGAGAGAGTGACCACGAGCCGGGTTAGGGGTAGAAGGAGGGATCATGACCTGAGCCAAAGGCAGACACTTAACTGACTGAGCCACCCAGGCACCCCTGAACTTCCACATATATTCTTTATGTTTTTGCTAAAAGAGTTCAGTTTGCTAGTTTCAGCCCATCTTTCCTACCTGGCTGGACTTCTTAAATCCTAATTCTTTCACTCAATGCTTTACCTTGCCATCTGGGGATTGCCTAAACTGTTTTCCAGCTCTTCATCCAAGTCACTGGTGATAAGATGGTTCTGAGCATTAGGGCTTAAGTCAGAAGCCAATGGAGTATCATGTTAGAGCTTTCTTCCAGGTTAATGCTGAGCTATTAGGAAATACTCTTTTAGTTGTTCAACTACCTGTGACTACATCTAATACTTTACATGAGGAAAGTGGATTAGGTGTTTAAAAATGTCTTTCACAAGGGCGCCTGGGTGGCTCAGTCAGTTAAACATCTGCCTTCAGCTCAGGTCATGATCCCTGATTCTGGGATCAAGCCCACCCCTCATTGGGCTCCCTGCTCAGTGGGGAGCCTCCTTCTCCCTCTCCCTGCCAAGTTATTCTCCTCGTACTTTATCCATGCTGCACATGTTACTTCAGCAAATAGCTCAGAGCACCACCAGGGAAGGTAGGAGACTATGAAGGTTAAGAGGGAAGGCTCTGGAGCCAGCCTATATGGGTTTGCCCCGTTCCCTGCTCATGCTTTCTTGCTCACTCTCTCTGCCAAATAAATAAAAGATCTTTAAAAAATATCTTTCACAGTCTAAAATCAAATCCAACTTTCATATTTGCATCTTTCCTACAAGTTTGTTAAACATTTGGCTAAAAACAGAATGTTCTTGGTGATCCCTTGATCCCCCTTCTTGTAACCTTCTTTCCTTGAGGTAGATTCAAAGATGAATTACTGGATCAAATAGTACAAAGTTTTTAAACCTCTCAATGTAACTTAGGCACTTAAATAATTATATTATTGGAACAAGAAAAGTCAGGGCAAGACCCAAGACAGATGCCTTTGAGTTACTTAACAACATTTTTTTAAAAAAATCAGGTCCACTCCATTAGTAGTTTGAAAATCAATTTAGAGAAATGTGACCCATATTTTCAATGTATCACCATAAGGAGAGCAAGTGTAATTTTTTTTTTAACTTTTTTTTTTTTTTAAGATTTTATTCATTTGAGACACAGAGATACAGAGAGAGAGAGAGAGAGCATGAGCAGTGGGAGAGACGGAGGGAGAGGAAGAAGCAGACTCCCCGCTGAGTCAGGAGCCCGATGCGGGACTCGATCCCAGGACCCTGGGATCATGACCTGAGCCAAAGGCAGACGCTTAACCATCTGAGCCACCCAGGCGCCCCAGCAAGTGTAATTTTATGTGTAACCGGGTCATGATGTAAACTGTGGGTCATAATCAAAAAGTGTGAAAGCAACTGGCCTAGATACTGGTGGAAACTGATTGCATCTTCTCTGTCCCTGAGGGATCTCACATTTTCATACCAGGAACCACGGGCCCCTGAAGGAGGCCTCCACCCCATGTATAGCGCCCAGTGGCCATTCCACCCTGAAAGCTCAGGTTTTCAAAGGAGGCAGTGAAGAGCACCCAGGCGTGCTTACATCACTTCCATGGGAGGGAACAGGACTGGGGGCAGCCCTTTGCTGGTTGCTGTTCACAGCTAGAAGCATAGCTCCTGAGGGCGGCCAACTCAATTCTCCCTTTACCCAGGCAGGTTCTTGGTTTGGGAAGGAAAGGGGAGGAGCAAGAAGGAGGATGCCTTCCTCTCTGTGCCTGAGGTTGCAGCTTACGGAGAAAACTCGTTTTCCTTTGGAGACTCAGGTTTTCTTTTTTATTCCACTTAACGCCATCACGCATTTGGCTCACTAAAGTGCATTTCCTGTCAGGGAGACAGTGACTTCAGAGAACAAAAGGGAGGTCCTTCAAGGGAGCAGGAACAGAAAAGCAAGAGGATCAAGAAGAGGTTCAACAAAGCAGGAAATCAAGCAGAAGCAGTTAGTAAAAACACGTCAGCACCCATGAGGCCTTCTTGACTCAGCCACGGGCCCACCAGGGTTAATGACTTGAGTGAGAAGAGAGTAAGCCCTAGCTACATGACTCCTGGTGCTAAAGGATCAAAATATACCCCTATGTATTATTAGCCTTAAAAAGTGTTGGGGGGAGACAGGGAGGACATTTAAACAGCCATCTGCTTGTGATGAGTTCTGAGATGAGTCCTGAAGCTCCTGCCCCATGAGACCAAAGCCTGAGGTGGCCCTGCTCTCAAGGATGGCTCCATCTCGGCCCTTGGGTCTTAGCTCAGAGGTAACCACTGCACAGGGACTTTCTTCAGCCACTGAATATGATGCCCCACCTCTCACCCTATTGCTTGCCATCACAACACCCTCTTTATTCTCTGCTGGGCACTAAATAGTATCTAGAATTAGTTCTGCAGAAGCAGAGACCTTGGCCGTTTTCTCACACCTGGATCCCCCATGCCTAGGATGGAGCATGGTTCCTAATTGCTATTGATGATAGCTAATGCTCACTGAATACCTACTACATGCCAGGCACCATCAGAAGCATTTTATGTGTCTGAAATCATTCTTGTTCTTTCAACCACCCTGTGGTGGAGGTGTTAATATTGTTCCCCACATGCAGGAAATTATAGGGCAGAGCTGGGATTCAAACCCATGCAGCCTGGCTCCAGAGCCTTCCCTCTTAACTTTCACAGTCTCCTGCCTTCCCTGGTAGTGCTCTGAGATATTTGCTGAAGTAACATATGCAGCATGGATAAAGTAAGAGGAGAATAACTTGGCAAGAGGGCTGTAGGGGAAGAGAGAAGCCCATGAGGGCAGCAGGGCCAACCTGAGGGGCTGCTTGACTCCAGCCCAAGATGCTGCTCTTTGATTCAGTAGTAATGGGTACACCTATCTACAGTGGAAGGATAAAATGGTACACCATTATTCTGAGGGCAATTTATCAGTATTTATCACAAAAGAAAAGAAAGCCTTAAAACGTAAATACATTTGAGCCATAAATTCCTCTTCTGGGAATTTTTCCTAAGAAAAATCATAATTTGTGTACAAAAACGTAAACAACAGGATCTTCAGTCCAACCCAAATATCCTACAGTAAGAGTTGGATACATAAACTTTATTCCTCTCATTTCAATGTAACCAACAAAAAGAACAAAGAATATGGGGAAATAATTCATGAGGTATTAAAAAGCAGCATAAAAAGCCTCAAACTTGGTATGGTACGGATTATCTTTAGGTGGTGACACTATGGAAAATTTTTCTTTTCTTGGAGTTTTTTGGTATTGTCCAAGCTTTTGCTTTGAACATGTATTCCTTTTGTATTTAGGGGAAAATGTTACTTTGACTAGAGGCAGGTTTTTGAACAGAAGTGGCACCATCAAAGCTGTAGGTCAGGATTAATCTGGCTATGGTATGTAGCCCAAACAGAGGGCAAAAGTCTAGGGTGGGAAAGGCAGTGAGACTCTGTCGTAATAACCTAGATAAAAAGGCTAAGAGGACCCAAACAAAGGTGTTCGCAAGAAGAAAAGAGGGACCTCCCTGTGCATCCATGGGTATGTGACAGGCTAGTAAACACTTGACTTCCAGGGCTTCCTAAAGCTAGTTTGGATGAAGACTGGGCAGGTTAAAAGCATCTACAGCCAGCAATGTCCTAGGCAATTAGGCTACCGGTGAAAGACCGGAAAGCTCCAGACAGAGATAACAAAGGGTAAATTATTGAGGCACAGCCAGCCGTGAGACTTGGTACCTGCCACCAAACATCAGGTGCACTCGGCTCCTTCCCTTCTCCAGCCTTTGTCCCTGCATTTAGTCTAGCTCCTCTGTCAGTGTCTTGTCTCTTCCCACTTCTCATTATTATTGTCAGTTTAGTGCTTTCATAAATATGTCATTCTTTTTCATTTCTTCCCTTTAAAAAAATGTGAAAGGGTATGTCTTTGTGAGAGCACTTGAAGATTCCTAAGTGATGAGACTATTGCAGCGTTTCTGTGTCTCTTAAAGTGTGCAAGAAGAAAAATGTCATATTATCTAAAAGTTCAAGTCCAAATTTCTTTGTCAAGCATTCAAAGCCCTCCATAACGTGGTACCAACATATCTATCCATTCTTATCTCCCAGTAGCCCATAAATAAACTCTGCTTCATTCATGTTGTGTCTTCCTAATAGATCATGCCCGGCTGGCTCTACCTCTGGATGGTCCCTTCCCCAATCTCTACATCCCCACCGTCTCCATTCTTCCAGCAAAACTCAGCATCTACCTTTTACACGAAATCCTCCCCAAGCATTTCGGAACATGGAGATATCTTAACACCTGTAACAATAGTTTTATATCTGGGTAATACTTATTGAGTGTTTTTAAGCCCAGGCTTTATATGCATTATCTCCTTCTATCCCTACAACTAGCCAACAAGATATTATTAACTCCATATTACAGATGAGCAGACAGACCATCAGTGATATTAAGTAACTTGCCAAGTGTCAACTACCTAGTAAGTGGCAAAATTGTCATTCAAACCCCCCGGCTTCTCTGTAGAGCCCTGGGGGTCTAAAGAACACAACGAAAATCACAGATTCTTCCCAACCTCCTCATCCGAAAATGCCAGCGGGTCAGTTCAGAACCAGTTCCTGGGCCCACCTGTGTCCCTCTCTTCTTCTCTGGAATTTCTCAGACTCTGAACCATTTACTTGTCAGTTAATCATGTACTAGTAAGCTATTTCTTTGAAACACTATTTCCCTTTAATGATATCTCCATGATTAACTATAGTATGTGATTGTTTACACCTAGTACTCAGCAATTCAAATAGCTACTGGCAGGAGAAAAGTGTCCCCAGGATGGTTATACAGTTTAAATCTTTAGGTCCTTTGCAGCAAATGTAACAAAGGATATATATCCATAATATATAAAAGTTGCCATAAATATTAAGAAGTCTTGCTTTAATCAGAGAAACGCAAACTGAAACAATAGTGAGATCCTATCTTTGATCCATTTAAATTATTTAAAAGAATAACAATAGCATATTCTGTGAGTATGCTATATATGGAAGTGGACTGTTTCATACATTGATGGTGGCAGTGTAAATTTGTACAGACTTTTTAGATGAAATCGTTTGATATTGAAGAGGAGCAGAATATGCCATCCCAAAATATGCCCCTATGGCATAAAGATTATTTTGAGCTGAAGGTGCTTGAGAAGCAGATATAAGAAAAGCTCTTGGCACTCCCCCTATTTGCCTAAAAGCGGGACATACACTTACAAAGGTGTCCTTCCTCCCTTCTTTACCAGGAAGGGCAGAAGCCGATCACCAGAGACAGCTCTAGACCCTCATCAACCCAGAGATGGCACCAGAGGAATCTACATAGCAAACTATTAACTGGCCCTTCTCTTCCACTAGTATCCCCCTATATTTACCTTCCTACAATTTTCTGCCCTAGAGACTCCAAGTCCTTTTCCTTTGTCTTGTCACTTCTCTAACAATGTCTTGTTCTCTTGTTGAGATGCTAGACAAGCCCAAATTCTAACCATTGCTTTGAGTTATTCATCACTGAGTGCTCCCATATGTGTGCAATGTACATGTTAATACACTTCTGTGTGTTTCCTGTTTCTTTTATCAGTCTAATTATCGGTCCCCAGCCAATGAACTTGATTGCTAGCAGGAAAAATAGTGAAGTTTTTCCTCTCCTACAATGCCCATCAAAAACTTAGTGGAGAGCGCCTGGGTGGCTCAGATGGTTAAGCGTCTGCCTTCGGCTCAGGTCATGATCCCGGGGTCCTGGGATCGAGCCCCGCATCGGGCTCCCCGCTCGGTGGGGAGGCTGCTTCTCTCTCTGCATCTGCCTCTCTCTCTCTCTCTGACTCTCATGAATAAATAAATAAAACTTAAAAAAAAAAAACTTAGTGGATATTGTCTTTGATCTAACAGTTCTTCTTTTAGAAATCTTTCATATAAAAAATACTTGCACACATATGCAAAGTTTTATCAGTAGGGATGTTCACTGCAACATTGTTCATAAAAGCAAAATACTGGAAACAATCTAAATGCCCATGAATAAGGCATAGTAACAAATTAAATAAATTAATGAATTTATTAAATAAATTGTTTATATACCCAGAATGGAAAATTATATATAATTCATTTAAAAGTTTTGATAGACCAGTATACACTGACATGCAAAGATTTCCAAGATATATGATTAAGTTTTTTAAAAAAGCAAGTCAGCAGATAATATGTATTATATAACTCCATTGTATAAAACAAAAAATTCTATATAATCTATTATTATCTGGAAACAGTTAACCACACTGTTAACAGGTCTCTCCCATGAGGAAGGAGCAGGATTGGGAGTACATAAGTATGTGAAGGGGGACCTGGCCTTTTTTATCCTAAATTGTGAACTTTTTACTTTTTATAACAAGCATATGTTTTTTGTGTATTACTTGCTTAACTAAAGTATAGTTTAAAAAAAATAATATAACATTTAGGCTTTGGTTGGGGATAGCCAAGGGGAAAAATTACCCTAGACTTTGGCACAAAAACACCCTAGAATCTAGCATAAAACAGGTGTCTTGAGACTTCTCTATTAAACTCTGACTTGTGTTAAAATACCATGTACATCCCTAATCTCTAGTAGTTTCTGGGATACACAATTTTGGACACAATTTTAAGAAATACAGAATCCATGTTCAGTGTCCTCTCCTAGCAGGCCCTGTGTGCCTGCCAGGCTGGAGTGTTCTTTACATTCCCAGCAGCAAAGTTTCTGAGGGGACCCAAAAAAGAGCCTGAGTTCAGAGGGCAGGAGCAACACCCTCTAAGGGGAGCTGAGAGTCAGAGGAGAGGTTGGGCCAGGAGAAAGGTCTAGGATCTAAGAGGTGGTCTTTCCACAGCTGCAGGGTTAGCCACAGAAATGGCATCCCAAGTACCTAGGGCGCCTGGTGGTAAAGGTCAAGATCCTCATGGACTTCCTCAAACTTCCCAAGGCCATTTCAGTCACAAGATGTTAAAGAAAAGATTGTTCACAGCTTTAGGGTTAAGCTGAATCCACTCACATGAAAATGAATGGCTGTATGATTTGTGCCCCAATGATTTGTGTCTTCTGAATGAAGGTGGGGAAATGGGAGGAAGGAGCCAGATTACAAAGTGAACTATCACCAACCATTTAAGTTCTCCTGTTTCTTCTGTTCACCCCCCACCCTCCCCAAACACCTCCCATCTCTTAATTCAGCACCTCAGAAAAATCAGATTCCCAGTACTCGCTCGGGTCCATCACCCTCCTTCTGTCAGCCTGGGCCCTTCAACTAATCAGTATTAAGATTCCAGAACCTAATTGTGTCTCTGAGCATTTACAGTCGTCCTTCAAGCACCTTTTCTCCCATCCTGAGCCAGCTGGGTGGGGCTGCCATTTCCTTCTCCTCCTAGGACTCCTCCTGCTCTTAATTTCCCCATTGTTCCGGGTGCATCTTTGCATAAGGAAAAAGCTTCTATCCTAAGCCTTTTAAAAATTGCTGAGGGATTTGTTTCTGTGGCCTCCTTTTTAAGCTGAGAAGACTCAAGTGATGTGGAAGGCAAAGCATGGTTTGATCTGTCCCTTTGCACCTCTCTCTCTTTAATGCTTGGGACCCAATTTCCTCTAAGCCAGCTCCGTCTGGTATCAGGCACTTCCAGATAGTCAGTGTCCAGATGGGGATGAGTAAGGAGCAGAGCTGCCCTCAGGAAGGTCATTCACCAGTGGTCATGAAAATGGGTTTGAACAGCCCGTTAGGACCTGGAGACCTTTGCATCTTGAAAAACAGAGTATATTGACATGGTGAATTATTATGCCACTGATTAAATGTGAAGTTGATAGGGGCGCCTGGGTGGTTGAACATCCGTCTCTTGGTTTTGGCTCAGGTCATGATCTCAGGGTCTGTGCTCAGCAGGGTGTCTGCTTGAGATTCCCTCCCTTTCCCTCTGCCTCTTCCCTCGCCCGCCCCCCCCCCCCCGCTTGTGCATGCTCTTTCTCTCTCTCTAAAATAAATAAATAAGTCTTTTTAAAAAATGAAGTTGATAAAGTTTCCAATGACAAGGGGAAATGCCTATAAATAGTGTTAACTAGGAGAGGGGGGAAAGCAGGGTACAAAAACAGTGCAGCTTATCTCAATGGTGTAAAGAATATTATTTATATACATAGACTCATTTTTAAAAGATGGAAGAAAATATAAACTGTGATTGTTTAAAAGCAGTGAGATTGTGAATGATTGTGATTTCCTTATTTATACTTTTCTGAATTAAAAAAAATTTCATGGTGGGAGGTTAAGATGTTTTTAATCAGGGAGGAAAAAAACGTTTTTCAGAGAAAGTGAGCAAAGGGGTAGGAAGATCATGACTGGAAATCTGGACATGTGTATTTTACCTGATTCACAGTGTAAAGAGAGAAGCAGAAGTATTTGGTCAACACACCTGAAGGAAGAATTTGGTTTGGTGAAGAATAGTGCTGCAGAGAAAACATAAAGCTATTTATACGTTCACTGGTCATTGTCAAAGGTATGTAAGAGATGCCTAATTCTCTGGGTTAATCTGTGTGATTCATCAAAAATTCCCACACCTATTGTAACCAAAGCTTTCTGTCACATCCTGTGCCTTTTTTTTAATGTGTTGAGTGTATTTAGGAAATGGTCCTCAATAGATGCATTAAACTTACTCATTACCGAGTGTTTACTGAACATCCCAGGGACTTTATTTTATTAAAAAAAAATATATTTTGACTCAGAAAAATATACTTTGGTTACAGGTGCAAAAATCTCTTGTATTAGAACTATATGCTCTTTTGAGGAAAACGGAATTAAAAAAAAAACACCTCTTTGTAACAGAAGTTCTAATTCATATTGAAGATATTTTGAAAATAGATTTTTTAAAAGATTGTATTTATTTATTTGAGAGAGAGAGAGCATGAGCAGGGGAGAAGGCCAGAGAGAGAGGGTGTGCTGAGTAGGGAGCCCAACATGGGGCTCAACCTCAGGACTCTGAGATCATGATCTGAGCCGTGAAGGCAGACAATAACAGACTGAACCATCTAGGCGCCACGAAAATAGATTTTTTTAAATGGTAGAGGGTAGTATACATTTTGGTAAATTTCCTTGCTGTTATTTTGTCTATGTGGAGGTGGGATTTTTTTCCTTAGTAGTAATCATACTGTATATTGAGGACAAGACCTGCTTAAAGTACGAATTTCCATATAAAACAATTTGCCATCTTATTTGAAAATACAGCTTTAACAATATAATGGCTTTTGCCTTGTAAAAATAAACTTTCACATCTCAAATTTTATTTATTTATTTACTTACTTACTTACTCACTTACTTATTTGAGTGGGGACTTAGATGAGAAAAGAGGTTACTCCAAAAATAACCACATATTACTATCCAGGTTAACCAAAGAAATTTCATTTGGTCAGCCTAAGAGCCTCATTAAGACTCAGTGTCCCGGGGCTCCTGGATGGCTCAGTGGGTTAAGCATCTGTCTTGAGCTCAGGTCATGATCCCAGGGTCCTGGCTCCTTGCTCAGAGAGGAGTCTGCTTCTCCCTCTGCCTCTTCGCCCCCCACCCCCTGCTTGTGCTCTCTCTCTCACTCTCAGATAAATAAATAAAATCTTAAAAAAAAAAAAAAGACTGAGGGTCCCAATTTTCACTACTACTTTGATGCCTTCCTTCCTTCGTTTTACAAGTACTGAATGCCTGGATGGCACCATATTAGAAGTTTGAGGCACACAAAGGTGGTCTTTAACCCAAAGGAGCTTAGAATCTATTGGTGGAGAGAAAACACATACAGTATCCTCTACAAAGGAGACTGCCCTTTGTAGCCTCAAAACAGTGGCGGTCTTCTTTAGAAAGTATACTTTTACAGCAGCAAGTGATTAGTTTTAAAACCTAAACATCACTGATCAAATTGAGCTTTTGATTACCCCTAACATTTTTTCATACCACCACCTACACCAGCTCATTATACACGATTGTCATGCCCACCTGGAATGTAGCTAAGCAGTTATATTCGGCAACTAGTTTTTTTAATTAAGTTAGAATCCCATGATTAAGTTATCAATATCCATCATGGTATTACAAATCATGTTCGTCGACTGATTATATTATATTCTGTTTATAGATTTCTCCCTAAAAGACAAATGCTTAATATAGTCAAGTTTTAAATTTGGTTTCCAGAACAGAAAAGCTTTTCTACCATAGAATCATCTCTCTGTTGATAGTAGACTAACCTCTGGTAGGGTTAATCCACTAGATTTGTCCCATAACAAGGTAGCAAGCTCTGAAGACCCTTAACTCTAAAATAAATACAGAACAGACCCACTATAATCCTCTCCTTGCTCCACATCCTTCTATGTGTCTACTGGCTTCTCCACTTGAAGATCTTGTAGTCACTTCAAATTCAACATGTTCAAAATTGAATCTGTTAGTCCCACCCAGCCCCCAAATTCATATTCTTACTCATCCTTGTAAATATTCTAAATCTTCATTAGTTTTTGGAGCCTTCTGTTTGACGGTTATATGACCAAATGAATAGGGCACAGGTTTCTGAGTTAGAGAATTAGTTCAGGATCCTGCTTTGGCCTTTCTGAGATTTGGTACTTATCTGACTATAAGCAAGTAAGCCTTGCTGAGCACCCCACTCCTATATAAAATGGGGCTGGTAGCAGGGCCTACTTCACAGAGTTGCTTTGAGAATCAAATAGATAGTGTCTGTAAAAGCCTTAAAGTGCTACACAAACATTAGCCAGTTTTATTTGGTAATAACGGTAATATTTATGATCCTTCAGAATGTGAGATTCATACAAGAACGTGTCAAGATGTGCTAAGCTGCCCAAAGAGACATTCATAACCATGGAGAATTTGCCATAGCCTAGTCCAGCCCAATCTCACTCAGCCTTGGCTTTACTCCTGGCTTGATTATTCTCAAGGGAATGGAAAACATATATGACCTGAACTGATGAGGTCATACCCCTGCTTCAGACTCACCAATGGCTTGCATTGCTTCACAGTCCAAAATCTTCACATGGTTCACACGTTCTGCCACCATGTTCTACCCTGACCACATCTCCAGCGGTATTGCCCACCGTTCTTCCTCTCACTTGCTTGCTGATCTTTTCTTGCCTGCCCAATTCCTCAATTCCTAAATTAAAGCCTCTCCCCAAGCCATTCCCTTCCCTGGTCACACTCTCTACCTCCTCTCCAGTCCTCCACTGAAATGTCACTTCATCACAGAAGCTTTTTCTAACTAGCTGAGACCCCATATTTACTCTCTTGGAACGCTTAGCTTCTCTTTCACAGTACTGATCACACTTGAAATAATCATATGTATACTTTGTCTTCTCTAGACTCCCTGCTTGCTATGTGTCATTTGTATGATTCCACCTGAACAGGCTGAGCCATTTGCAAAATAAAGCCCATTTTCTATGATATCTGAACTACAACAACACCAATCCTTCCCCTCTGAAATTAGCTGGAAGTCAAGTAACTCCTGGGATCCCCTCCCCTCCCCAGAAGTCCTAGATCCCCTCCCCTAGAAGTGCCCAGGGTTGCTTACTTTGTGCACAAATCAGCTCTACTCTCTTGACAGCTGGTGTGCCTGCTTAGAGAATGGGAACTCAGCTGCAGTCTTTCAAGGATGGGTTGACTGGCTCTGCCAGGCTAGAGGTTCTTGACCAACCCCACAAGCTGGGGAGGATTGCAGAGGCATTTAGCTATATAGCTGGGAGGGTGTGGCAGGAGGGGTTAATAAGATCAGCCACACCCACTGCCTGGGTAGCTCCTGAACCCCTGCTGTGGACTCAGGTTTTCTTCCAAACAGCCCCTTCCTGTTGTGAGTCCCTGCCTGTCTGTCTGACCTCAGTCTGGACCACCCAGGCCATCAAACTTGTTTTAATGTGTAAACATCCAAAGGAAGTTAGTCATGTTGGTCTCCTAATACCCATTTTCCAGGAGGTTCCTTTGCCGCTTGAAAATGATGGAGGAAAAGTAATGGAGGAGTTTTGCCTAAGCATCCAAAACCTAGGGTGGAGGTAATGCCTAATTTTGCCAACAACAACCCAAAATGGCCAAAAATATTTTTATTCTTTTTTTGTATGTGTTAATCCCATCAATTATGCTACAACCAGACTTTGTTACTTCTTCAGGCTGAACATAATCTAGTTTCCTCCACTTCTTTTTATTCCAACCCCACCTACCACCAGCCCAGTTCACTATCACCCCTCCTGGATCATTCTACCTTCCAACTGGCCCCCCAAGGCCACATTTTGAACACACACGATCCCTACACCACACAACACCCAGAGTGATCTTTCAGATTCATTCTCTCTCTGCTGCAGCCATTCATTCATTTGACAAATATTTGCCAAGCATTTGTCCAAGGAAAAGTGGTGAGGTTGGTGGGGGGAATGACTGGAGGGAGGGGTCAGAGAAGAAGAGGCTGAACCCCACTGGTCATGTAAATTATGGTTAGGAGTTTGGGATTTCCCCTGAGCTTTCCTGGTTCCTTAGGAACATCTGTTTTCTCCCTGTCCAACACCTTACATGCATTTTCCTGGAATATTCTCCCTTCTTCTATTCTCATAGTTAACTATTCCTCTTTCTTTAGAACTCTAGCTTAAACATTCCTTTCTTCTGGATGACTTCCTTGATAAATGTGCTCATAGTTTTCATGCATTTCATTCGTTCATCCACGAAAATGTATTGAGTGCCTGTCATGTGCCAGACACTGTTCTAGGCTCTGTGGATACAATTAAACAGATTTTCATCAAATTAGAAAGGTATGTTTAGAATGATATGACAGGAAATGTGGTTTACATGGTATACGTCAAAGAGACGGCCATCCTTCAGAGCAAAAAAGGTACAGTGAGCATCTCTAGGATTTGGGCTGAAAGAGATACATCTAATGAAGATGTAGTAGGCCTGAGGAAGTAGCAATTCCAAATTAATTACAGGCATTGACTTGGGACCTAGCTGCTTCTCAAATGGATAGCACTATGAATTCCAAAGTTTATTCACTTAGAAACAGTAGTGATTTCCCTAAACAACCCCAGGGAGGACCTATGGCTATTAGCGGAGTAGACATGGTTATTAGTGAAGAGATGTATGGTTGTTAGTCCCCAGAGAAGACATATGATTATTAGTGAAGAGTGTCTGTATCCAAGCTCCACTGGAGATTCAAGCAGCAAGTCGCTAGGGGCTGCCACTATTTCCCACATGGAATTCGGCAACCCCAAGTGGTGTCTGGAGTGACTCCTTTCAGAATGAGCCTCTACAAGTTTAGACAGTCTTTTTTTTTTTTTAAGATTTTATTTATTTATTTGAGACAGAGAGAGAGAGCACAAGCCGGGGAGAGGGGGGCAGAGGGAGAGGGAGAAGCGGACTCCCCACAGAGCAGGGAGCCCAATGTGGGGCTCAATTTTAGGACCCTGGGGTCATGATCTGAGCTGAAGGCTAACCACCTAACTGACTGAGGCACCCAGGTGCCTCAACAAAGAAAGTCTTTTATGGATTCATTCAACAAACATTTTAATTGAGAGCTTCCATGAGTGTGGCCCTCAACTAGATTCTGAAGGTGCAGCAGTAAATAACAGACATGGTTCCTATACTCATAGAGTTTATACTCTACCAAGGGAGATAGACATCTCAAAACTAATTACTTAGCTCCAAGTGAGCAAGTAAAGACAGTTCTGAAACCATATTTCAAGAGGACCTGGTCAGTCTGGGGAAGAGTGGAAGGTGGGACAGGAAGGCCCCCATGGGGAAAGATCTTTGACTTTGTTTTATAAGATAACCGGAAATTCTAAGTATGAGAAGATAATGCTGAATGGCAAAGAGCTGTACAAACACCCTGAGGTACAAAGAAGCAGATGTGAGTCCCCTAACATTTCTGAGAGAAGGTCAGTGTGACTCAAGTACCTAGAGCAAAGGGGAGCATTGGATGAGATGAAGGCCAGAGATTTTGTTTTGGGGTTATGGCAATGGGAAGCCATTAAGGGTTTTAAGCAGGGTAGTAAAATGTCATGTTTGTATTTAAAGAGATCATTCTGACTTTAGGTTGGAGGAGCAATGTGGGGAGGAGGGCAGAGGTGGATGGAAGAAAGCCTATGGGGAGACCCCTGAAGTGAAACAGGAGAGAAATGATGGAGACCTGGATCAGGGTAGTGGCATTAGAGATGCTCTCAGTGGAGAACACTAGAGACATTAGAAGGTAAAACTGACAGGCTATGGTGATTGACTGGGTATGTGGAGTGAAGGAGAAGGAGAGTCATGAGTCCTAAGGTTTCTGGCTTCATGCTTCTGGATGGGTAGTGATGCTGTTCTTCAAATAGGAAACACTGGATGAGGACCAATTTTGTGGGGTCAGAATAGGGGTCAGGTTCAGGATTTGTGGTTGAGTTTGAGATGCCCTTTAGACATACAACAAAAAGTCTGATTAGGCTGTTGAACAGATGAATTTGGAGCTTAGGGGATGAGTGTGGATTCAAGACATAAGAAGACAGTCATCGGAGCCAAGGGTATGGATATGTGCACCTGGGAAAGGTTGTAGAGTGAGAAGAGCACCTAGGACGGATCTTTGAGGAACACCAGCATTTAAAGGGTGGGTAGAGTAGGAGGATGGCCACAGAGGGTGAACAGCAGCCAAAGAGGTAGTAGGAAAATCAGGAGGTGGCTATCCCAAGAAGCCAAAGAAAGGGTATCTCAAGAAAAAGAAAGTGCTTATCGGTAGGAAGTGCTGACAAGCCACCAACTAACATGAAGTCTGAAAAGTGTCCATCAGCTGTGGCATGAAAACAATTGGACGTGGGGGAGAAAAATTTTGATTGTGAGATGGTGGGAGAGGAAAAGATATTGGAGAGAATAGAGGACTGCATGGCAGGGAAGGGAATGGATCCAGTGATGTGGACAGAGTTGGGATGGACTTCCTTTCTTTTTGCCAGGCTTCATTTTCATTCTTTTAAAAATAACCAGTGAAGGGAAAAATTTAGGACACCAAGAGGAAGAGGCCAATTGAAGAGAATTCTTTCACTGTCCCTTTATTTCTACTCAAAACAATATTCAATATATTCTATATATAAATATAACATTTAAATATTACTGACTTTGGGGCAACTGGGTGGCTCAGTTGGTTGAACATCTGACTCTTGATTTCGGCTCAGATCATGATCTCAGGATTGTGTGATTGAGCCCTGCATTGGGCTCTATGCTCAGTGTGAGTCTGCTTGGGATTCTCTTCCCTCCCTCTGCCCCTCCCCCACCTCTGACATATTCTCTCTAGATAGATATAGATATAGATATAGATATAGATATAGATATAGATATAGATATAGATATAGATATAGATATTACCTACTTTGTTTCAACCCTCTGTGGGTGAGATGGCAAGGTTGGGTATTTTTTTTCTTTTTCTCTTCTTTTCCGAATATCTAAGTCAATCTGGGTCCCTTACTTTATGGGAGAAAAGACACACAGGGTTTCTCATAATGGGTGCTTTCTTCAAAGACACAGTGAAAGCAGATTTATTTGTAGATATAACATTGTATCTAAACATATTCCCTCACCTGAGCCCACAGCAATGGGTAGGTCTTGCACTATTTATAATTTTAACATGAAAGAGCCAGTCAGAATGATTTGGGTAAAAGTTTCTTACCAAAATTCTGAAGCAGTGTTACATGTTGCATTTGGGGCAACATCAGAAATTTGCCATTTGAGAAAGATGTAGCAAAACTTGCTTCTATTTTTTTGTTTTTTCCAAAGAAATAGAAAAAACTGCGTACTCAAATGGTGAGTACCAGGAGAACTTTGGGCCTATAAGGGGAATTTGACCACAGGGTCCCCAAATAATAACTCTTTTAAGACGTTTGGTGGTGAGGGAAGGGTAGCATCTGGAGAGGTCAAAGGAGAGCTTTTCCTTAATGGAGAAGAACTGAGCATGATCAGATATTGATAGGAAAGATTGAGTAGGAAGGGATTGGGAAAGAGAAGCAATAATTCAGGGATTTCAAACTCAAATGTCCAAGGGTCTAGCTAGATAACCTAAATGCATGAGGCAGTGGGATGTAGAAAATAGAGTGCAGGAACTGCAGAGACTGGAGTACAGGCTCATTCTGAGTATTTGCCTGAGGCACAGGGGATTCTGGGAGGTGAGGGCGCTGTTCTTGATTGTGATGCTAGTATGCATACAAATGTATGTGTTGGTCAAAACTCGTGGAATTATACACTAAAAAGGATGGATTTTACCTTTCATATTTCTTTATTGTAAGTAAAATAAAAATAAAAGGGAAAAAAACCTACATAAGCCCAACACAGGATACATCTGTGGGCCACAAACATCATTTTATGGTCTCTAGAATAACTGAGAGAATAAAACTTTTGAAAAGATGTGAGGAACGGGACCCAGACCCCAGATGGAGAGACTCGCCTCACCTGCAGGAGCAAAACCGTCTCTATGGTAGCAGGAGGAAATGTAGTGAGGGAATGAAAGCAGGAAAACAAGTTTGTGGCAGGAATTTGAGGGATTTCTGATCGGAAAATAGAAGTCTGTTTTTGTTTTGTTTTTTTTAAGATTTTTATTTATTTATTAGAGAGAGAGAGAGAATGATAGAGAGCATGAGCAGGGAAGAGGGTCAGAGGGAGAAGCAGACCCCCCCGCCCCGAGCGGGGAGCCCGATGTGGGACTCGATCCCGGGACTTCAGGATCATGACCTGAGCCAAAGGCAGTTGCTTAACCAACTGAGCCACCCAGGCACCCCCTAGAAGTCTGTTTTGCCAGTGAAGCAGGAGGCCCAGTCATCTGCTGACTATGAGGTAGGAGGTGGAAAGTCAGATACTTGAGGAGAGTGGTGATGGTTTGATGAGCCACAGAGGAGAATTCGAGCATGAAAAAGATGACAGGGTTGTTAAGTAGTATTTCAGGCCCTTCTGAGGTTGGTGATTATATTAATTAGGATTAAGTTCAGCTGCATATAACAGGAAACAAAACCAACCAAAATAATAATGTCTTCAAAAATCAGTTTATTTCTCTCTCTTTTTAAATTTTTTTATTTCTCTTTCATATAAAGGAATTATGGAGGTAAGTCTAGGGCTGGTATATGATTTCATCAGCGATCAAAACTACGACTTTTTAAAAAGTTTTTATTTAAATTCCAGTTAATATACAGTGTAAAATTAGTTTCAGGTATGCAGTATGGTATTTTAACACTTCCATCCATCACCTGGTGCTCATCGCTAGTGCACTCCTTAATCCCCATCACCTATTTCCCCCATCCCCCCCCACATACCTCTCCTCTGCTAACCCTTAGTTTGTACTCTATAGTTAAAAAAACTACTTTTTGCTTCACCACCTTGGCTTGTGGCTTCCATCCCAAAGGTCCCCTCATGGTTCAAGACGGCCACAGGAGTTGCACTAGAAGGCAGAAGGGGGAGGAGTAGCTCTTCCTGCTGAATCAACTCTCTTAAGCTTTCTTGCAGCAACCACCCTATATCCTTCCTCATTTACTGAAATGCAGTCAGAAGACCATATATAAGAGCAGCTGGGAAATGCAGTCTTTTATCCCTGGCAGCAATGTGTCCAAGTAAACATCAGGATCCTATTATTAAAGAATATACCTTAGAGTATGGAGCTGCTAATTTCTACCACAGTGATCTGCCCTGTCATTCTCCAGTGGGGCTTATCCCAGGATGTAACCATGGAGAACCCTGGGATTTGATTTCACTGGGGGGTTGGGACTTGATCGGACAAATGGTATGAAAGTGCTAAGGAGCAAGAGTCTAGAACTGCTTGAGAAAGTGACTAAAAGTATGAACCATGGATTCTAAACTAGTTTGGGGAGAATGATGAGGGCAGAAGGAGACCGAATCCTGGAGAGAAAGTAGAGATCTTCCTTTGCCATGGAAGAAAGATTCCTGCTGAAGAAATTGAGCAGGCAAGCTTGAACAATAGGTGATTGTGGTAGAGAGGGAGAAGTGAGGCTGTAGAGAGATGGGATGACAACACTCTGAAGCCCAAGTGAAGATCAGGAGTGACAAGAATCCACCAGACCTCTTTCCTGTTTCTCCCTCCTCCGCATCTATTTTCTACTTCAATGAGCATGCATTCAAACTGAGGGTGTACTGGACACATCCCATGCCCCACCTCACATCCGCTTGGCCCGTCTCTAACTCCAGCTATTTCTGCAACAGTCTGGTGTGACCCAATAGCATTGTGTCTCAACTCCAACAGCAATCTCTCACCCTCTGCCCCAGCACTTCTCTGACCTGCTGTGTGCTCACACATGCAAACCTAAAAGGGAAAGAAAGTTAATACCCTGAGGGGTAATCCTTGACCATGGAGAAAGGATCTGGTAGATAAATGCTCCCTCTGCTCTCCTTCAGAATGGAAAATTCTGAGGTACATTCTTTTTGGCTTTCCAAAGGGTCCTAGCAGGGCTGAGCCCTGGATGCTCATAACAGTGACCAGCTTGATAACACGTATTTTTTATTGTGTTAACATATAAAATTTACCATTTTAACAATTTTACAGTGTAAAATTCAGGAGCATCTAGTACATTCCATTATGCAACAATAACCACTATCTAGCTCCAGAACACTCTCATCACCCCAAAAAGAAACTCCATACCTAGTAAGCCATCACTCTCCACTCCTCCCTGCCCCAACTCCTGCCAACCACTGATCTGTTTTCTGTCTCTATGAAGCTGCCTATTTTGGATATTTCATGTAAATGGAATCACATAATATGTACCCTTTCCTAGCTGGATTACTTTATTTAGCATATGTTTTTGAGATTCATCCATGTTGAAGCATGAATCAATACTTATTTTTTATGGCTGAATAATATTGGATATGGATATACCACATTTTGTTTATCTGTTCATCAGTTGATGTACATTTAGGTTGTTTCTGCCTTTTGGCTATTGTGAATAGTGCTGCTATGGATGGTAACCCTTTTTTTTTTTTTTAAGATTTTATTTTATTTGAGAGAGAGAGAGCACAAGAGGGGGGAGCGGGAGAGGGAGAAGCAGACTCCCTGCTGAGCAGGGAGCTCGATGCGGGACTCAATCCCAGGACTCCAGGATCATGACCTGAGCCGAAGGCAGTTGCTTAACCAACTGAGCCACCCAGGCGCCCGGTAACCCATTTTTATACTGGCTTTTCCTCCTTCCCAGTCAGTGTGGGAGACTGAATGATGTGGGAAGAATCTGGAAGCTGTGAGGCCATTCCAATAGTCCAGGGGGAAAGGGGCACCTTGGAGATCTGGACTAAGGCAACAGGGACAGAAAGAAGGGGCTACCTGTTAGAGACATGCAGAATTAGAACCGACTGGATTTGGTGACTGTGAGAGAGACAGGACCTTGGTAGAAAGGGGAGGGAAATGAGAATGATATTAGAATTTTAACTTAAAAGCAACGTTTTAAATTGCTGCCCTTTTTAGAGCCCAAACATTTGATAATTTTGAAAGTTAGCATATAAATAATTACTATGTTACTAAATCCCACATAAGTCCAACCACCTGTGGGGACAAGTATTTCTGGGTTCCTAAAAGCAGCGCCACCCTTATAGTTTGCAGAGCCCCTGAGCAAATATTTTTTGCAGGGTCCTTATCTAAATAAAAATTGGAATCACCCAAAGTCAGCATGTCAACACCATTCTGGCAGCTCAGTCTTGCAGGATCCCTCAAGGAAATATCACATTGGCCAATTGGAGTAATCTGTTCACCAGGCCATCTTCCAGAAACCTGATCCTGGCCACAGTGCCCAGGGACAACCCCATAGATGTGAGTCCTAGAGCTCCTCAGGGCATTTGGTTAACCCCATGTTGGAGAGGGAAAGGTATGGAGAGTTAGAGTGCCTGAAAGAGTCAAAAACAGAGTTTGGGGCCCATATGGGACCAGGTCCAAGCTGGACAACACTGCCATCAATCACCAGAGAGGGATTTAGAAAACTTTGATGAAAGCTCTCCAAAGTGCAGGGCCCTCTCACTTGCCCAGGTCTGAGGGTGGTAGAACCCAGAATGATCTGGGATTAATGTGAACTTTAGGAAGCAGAATAGGAGATGGAAACCAACATTTGTTTTGAGTGTGTCCTACTTGCCAAGTACCATACAAAACACCTGCTTCATTTGATCTTTATACACCTTGTGAGGTAGGTACTATCAAACTCATTTTACAGATGAGAAAACTGTGTCCCAAAGAGATTATGTGATTTCCCTCACGTCATCCAGTGGTGAATCCAGGTTCTAAACTGTGTTCCCTTCCTATACACCCTGTGCCTGCCCAGAAGGGTCTTGCCTTTTCCACTTCTACTAAAAGGGCATGTACTATTTCTCTACAAAGAGTATGTCATTCTGATCTTTTCTTTACTTGCTGAATATTCTCTAGTTGACTGTGTACATTCCACACTGAGTTTCTGTGACTGGGTTTTAGCCATGGCCTGAAGCCCCCTCTGGTCTTTTGAACAAAGAGATAAGGAGAACCCTTCCTTGGTTTGCATTCAATAATTCCATAGCACCTAAAACCCTGTTGCAGGACCTAGGACTCCACCTGTGCCTGGAAATTCCCTGCCTGTTCTGGGAAGGTTCAACTCACATGTGGAATGAGTTCAAGCAACTTCCTGAAAAACAGTTTAAACCAGAGGAAGAGTCATCTCTAGGTGATAGATGATAGAAGGTTTATTCAGAACCTGACAGGAAATCAGGTTAAGATCATTCTGCATCAGTTTGTGGTGATGTAAATGATTATTCCAGTTTGGATTGTCATTGGCTGGGACAGACTTTGGGCAAAAATCATTAAGGCAAGCTATGGCTGTTCTCTAACTTTGGCTGACAAAATCCTGTACCAAGGCAATGGGCCAGGCCGAAATTTAAGGACGACTACGTGGCTTAGCTATTCTACTTTCACCAGAAGCCCTGAATGAGAGATGGCTTCATCTCTTGAGAAGTGTTGACTTGGGTCAGGTAAGAGTTTTGCTGCTTACAGAGATCTTGGTCTCCTTCTCTTGTGCCTCCATCTTTTTTCGCAGCCCATTATTTATGACCCCATAAATAACTACAAATGAATCAATAAAATGGAGTTTCTGTGAAGGCAGAAACTCAAGATTTACATTAGAGAGAGGAAAATGGGAGGCCCCATTTCCTTGTAAATATAGCATCAATATGTTCTCAAAAAGAGAACATTTGGACAGTTTTTAAGAATGAGCCAATGTGTCCCGTGATTTGAACAAAACCTCAGGACTGGGGCAGATGAAGTGCTGAGTGTAACCATTAATCTAAGTTCCAAAATTCAAAACAGTGGCTGTTTCCGTCAGCCCTAGCCCAGAGAATTATTCACAGTCCCTTGAAAATGACACTTATTCTCTCAAGAAGGGGTAAGGAAGATGCCTCCCAGAGGGTGTAATAGGTCTAATATCAGGATAGACATCGTTTCTTCCTTGGGGGTAGTTATCCCAGGATCTGGAAGTCAGTGCCTACTCTCAACTTTTGACCTATAGCAAATAAGTCTATAGATATGAAACCAGGAGCTAAAAGCAGTCTGGTTTCTAAGGAACTTGATAGAACAGTAGCAACATTTCTGGATGAGAGAATGACTTCCAGGTTAACTCACCCTCTAGCACTAGTCCCAAAACTTGGCCATCCAAGTTACAATACAGGGACTGGGCACCTGGGGCAGCTAACTTTATTACATCAGCCCCAGGGAAATGCCATACATTTCCATCATAGTGTCATGCTTGGTTGTTTGATCTGGACAAAAGGACAATGATTTCCCTTGATGGCGTGTGTTCAGCTGCTGCAACAGAAACCAATGACTGGGTTATTTGACTTTATCGTGGCATGAAATCATGGGCCTGTAAAAGAAGTAGAGACAGTGAAGGGTTATGTAAGGTTTAGGTCTCAAAGTCAACAGAAATGGGTTTCAGGTTGCTGGGCTGACAATGCATGGAGGGAGTTTTGGCATTCCAGGGGCAGGGCTGATGCTGACTGTATGGCCAGTCCGACCAGCAGTGCATTCTCAGAGGTACTTCCCTTGATGCCAACTTGACTATTCCAGTTTGGGTCTGTAAAATGTCAAAGGCATTTTGTCATGGTGGTTGTTCTTACAAGGCAGATTAGTGCAGTGGTGTGGGATTCAGTCCAAGCCTTGGAGCTATCTTGAGACTGGATTACTATGGGATTCTCAAACCTGAGTTTGAATCCTGTCCCTATGATTAGCCTGTGTCCATGAATACATTATATCCCTTCCCTAAGCCTCAGTTTCCTCATCTTCAAAGGGGACATGTTAATAGTACCTCTTTACAGGGTTGTGAGGATTACAGGAGATAATTCTTGAAAGCGCTTGGCTCACTTCTGGGCACAGTCAGTGCTCAATAAACAGAAGCAATTATGACTATTTAAAAAGCCTATGTCTGCTCAAGTTGGGCCCTTCTCTTTTCTTGCCTTCCTTATTTTTGCTGAAAGAGCCCCTGTCTACAGAGATTGACCAGTCGGTAATGTACTTCACTGCCCAATAGTCCATTTCATTCCATTTCTGGGTAGTTTGGCCACCGTCCTAGTGTAGTTACCTATGGTGATTACCTCAGCAATTGACTCAGACTTTTTGGTAATGAAGAAGGCAGGACTATGGGTTGTTGACAACTTATTTGATATAATAAATAAGGGTGAAGGTGTTTGTTGAGTAACCACAGGCGGGGTCCAGCATCTGGAAATATCTGAGCCTTGCAAGGGACTCAAGTTACCAAGGTTTTCTGCAGAATGCAGAACAACGATGATAACTTATGTTCTCTAGATTTTTCAAATTCACCTGTCACTTGACTGAGTGAATGTCCCTGACGTCAGGGAGTGGAAATATGTTACTTGTTAAAAAAAATTATTTATTGTCATGTATGGGGCACCTGAGTGGCTCAGTCAGTTAAGTGTCTGCCTTCAGCTCGGGTCATGATCTCAGGGTCCTGGGATCGAGTCCTGCATCAGGCTCCCTGCTTGGCAGGAAGCCTGCTTCTCCCTCTCCCACTCCCCCTGCTTGTGCTCCCTCTCTCGCTGTCTCTCTCTCTGTCAAAGAAATAAATAAAATCTTTTAAAAAATTACTTATCACCATGTAAATGCAACACAGAGGATCAAGTTAACAAAAATAATGTGTGTCTTTAAATTTGAAAATTGGCTTTTCTATCTCCTCCCCATTAAAACTAACACCTTTAATTTATAGATTGGGCCTAAAAACTCACTTGTGTCCCATTAAATCCCATCTTAGCCCTGGGGAAATTGATCTATGTATACCATATTGACATACTCAACACATTTGAAACAAAATTCATTCCCCCCTTTAAACTTCCTCTCTTTCCCAACTACACATTTCTTTCAATAGAGTTACCATTTTAATCTCCAAACCTAGAGTTCTCAGTGGGATCTCTGATTCTTCCACCACCTTTTCCTGTTGTCAGGAGCCACTTGGTCATGTTGCCACATCATGGTCAAGTAGACTGGCTAAGAATCTGGGCTCCATCATTAGACCCATCCTGGTGTGATGCCTGGCTTTACCACATTCAGCTGTGTGGCATGAGGCCTGTTAATCTTACTTTACTTCCATTTTCTCATCTTTAAAATAGGAAAAGTAATAGTTAATTCTTCATAGAGTTGCTGTGATAATTAAATGAGATAATGTTCAGCACAGTGCCAGCATATAGTAAGTACTTGTTCTGCTACTAGTTTTATTATTTTTTTAAAGATTTTATTTATTTGACAGAGAGAGAGACAGCGAGAGAGGGAACACAAGCAGGGGGAGTGGGAGAGGGAGAAGCAGGCTTCCCGCCGAGCAGGGAGTCCGATGCGGGGCTCGATCCCAGGACCCTGGGATCATGACCTGAGCCGAAGGCAGACGCTTAACGACTGAGCCACCCAGGCGCCCCTACTTTTATTATTATTGCAAATAGTCCAGAATGTGTTCCTTCCTCTCTATTTTTATTGTAACTGCTCTATTTTAAGCTCTTATCACTTTGGCCTGGGTTACAGATATTGATGTCTTATTTTACTCTGCTTCCAGATTTCCCTCTCCTCCCTGTCCTGTAGGGCTCTGCCAGAGTTGTCTTCCTTAAATACCACATAGCTCTCCAGCTCAGAATCCACTTCCTAATACCAATACCTATGGCTTCCAATCCAACTTCTCTGGGAAGCTTCCAAGGCCCTCAAGAATTCACCCTGCTCAGCGTCTGTCCAGGTGTAGAGTAGTAACTGAAGGCATAAACTCTGGGGCTCCACCATTGCCTGACTGTGTAACCTAAGGTAACTGTGTCATTTTAGTCATTTCAAAGTGTAAACTCCCTGTTCAGGCTATTTCTTCACTCTCAAGACCTCTCTCTCCCTGATTTCTTTCCAAGATGGCTTCTGAGTGTAGGGGGAGCTTACATATCCTCATAGGAGCAGGGCACAGAACTTTGGCTCCCCTCTGATTTTGGATATCCTGTGTCTGGTCCTGCTGTGTCCTATGTTGGTTTTCTGAGGTTCAGATGGTCCCACCTTGCTCTCCAAAGCTCATGCTGGACCCCTCCTTTCCTCCACTGAAATCCATGGTCCTTCCCCTGCAGCTTCACATAGCCTGACCCCAGGCCTCTGCCAGTCTGCTGGATATTTCAGTACGTTTGTGTTGTGCTGGTTTAAAGGAGCTTCTGCTTTCATTAAATACCACACACCAGCTATGGGAAATGATGGTGCTATTTCAGACCTTCATACTCCTTAGCAATTTCTAAACTACCTATGGCCCCATATTGCTCTGGTGCCATGTTGAATATGGAGTTTCTCTGAGAGGTTTATGATTTTTCCCAGGCCTTGCCTTGAGAACTGAGAAGAAACTCCCTGCATTGGGAGTTGCCTAAGTCCATCTAGATGATTCTACCATCCTTGATTCCTCCTCTCCTCTGTTTTGACCCCAAGGTAGAGTTGGGAGAGTGGGAAGATAACTCATACCTCAAGTCTTGCCATACTCTCTCCTTCTTTTCTCTCCCTTCCAGGACCAAAAGTTTTTCATCTCCCTTTCCATCTAGAAGGTCCTTCTCTTATGTCATATTTTCTTATTTTGTACTCCAGCCTCATGGCCTAGTGTTAAGGGCTAAATGACCTAAGGGAACCAAATAGGAATCAACAAGCAGGGATAATATGTTGGAAGGTATTCCAAAGTCATGCTGTCTCAACTGTGTATCTCAACTGTACCTGAAAAGACTTGCTTCTTGCCTCTGTTCAACCATACTCTATCCATCCTTTCCATGCAAGGCATTTATTTCACATTATCCTTGAGGCATTCTTTCTCTACTCCTTCCCACTCCAGTCAAAACCCATTTTTTCAAGAATATCTATGTAGATCTCTCAAACTCTTTATCTGATTTCTCTAAGATATTCTGTTTCTGAGCATTACATTGTCCATACTAATTGTTCTCCAATTGTTTCATGGGAATTAATTTTTTTTTAATTGTAAGCTTCTTGGGGGAGAAGAGACCATGTGTCACCCCATAAGACCTAGCACAGTATTAAATAAATAGTCATTAAATATTGGACTGACTGGTTAAACACTAGTGACAAACTACTCAGGGGAGGTCATCACGACTACCCCTCTCCACTTTTGTCATATCCTGGGCTAACATTTATTGAGTCCTTAGTGTACACCTCACACCATGCTAATATGCTCTATTTACATTGTCTTATAAAATTCTTTCATCAACTTATGATGTGAGTACCATTATTATACCAATTATACCCATTTTATAGATATGGGAACTGAGGTTTAAAAAAGTTAAGCAATTACCTAAGGTCACATGATAGTAAGGAGCAAAATCAGAATTCAAACCCAAGTCTGTCTGATTCCAATCCCACAAACTTAAACTATACAACTGCCATTGGTTAGTTGTCCAGCATGAACTTTTGTCACAGTTCTGTCTAGTTACTTCTTCAGGATGAGTGAACATTAATTCATGTTGCCAATGACTACACGTTTGCTGTCCTCCTCAGGTTTATATTTTACTTCCCTTCTATCTTGAGTAGCAGAATTTTGTTCTTCACTTGTGTGCTCTTTTTTCCTCAGGTCTTCCCAGATCTGATTTTGCAGACCATATTTCTTCTCTTGTAAAAAAAAAATGGTATGAATAATATAATATGGGACACCTGGCTGGCTCAGTTGGTAGAACATGCAACTCTTGATCTCAGGACTCTGGGATTCCAAGGCCCTCAAGAATTCACCCTGCTCAGCGTCTGTCCAGGTGTAGAGTAGTAACTGGGCATAAAGCTTACTTTTTTAAAAAAAGGAAAATATTATTATATCTCTTAATTTCATCATCTTAGTAACCTTAGGGACTTGACGTTATTCTTATCAGATGTAGGCAAGAGAAGACAATCACTTATCAAAGAGGAATTCAGGGGTGCCTGGGTGGCTCAGTCGGTTAAGCGGCTGCCTTCGGCTCAGGTCATGATCCCTGGGTCCTGGGATTGAGTCCCGCATTGGGCTCCCTGCTCGGTAGGGAGACTGCTTCTCCCTCTCCCTCTGCCTGCCTCTCTGCCTACTTGTACTCTCTCTCTCTAATAAATAAATAAAAATCTTTAAAATAAAAAAAAAGAGGAATTCATCAGCTGAGAAATTGTCATGTAGACACCAGCTGAATAAGACATGCACAAGAACTATGAACAACTTGATTTTATCCCCCTGAGATTAACTTTCTTTGTGGTGGTGAAAGGAATTTTTATTCAGAACTTGTAAAAAGGCAAACTGCAACCATAGCATGGTTGGCAAGTCTTAGAAAATGTTTAAATATAACAGATTTTGCTTTTTAAAATATTTCTATAATGAGCATATATGTCTTATACAATAAATGACAATAAGTGTTTTAAAATGAACTGTTGGCTAACACATAGCAGGATAGAGAGCCACAGGCTATACTGTGTTCTAGCTGAATCGACACTAGCATGAGTCCAGGTGATTAGCTCAAACCAAAAGTGGCCATAGGTGAGTCTTAACCCAAACTGAAAAATTCAAAGTATATTGGGCTAGAGGGTAAGTTGCAGGTACAAGTCACTACCGAGTGGATCTTCTTAATAGTTAAAATGTGGTTAATATACTGATCTTCTACAAAATAATATAAAAAATTCACTATCTCTGTGATTACTTGTCTTTTTTACTACCCACCAGATGTGTGAGTGGGAGATGGAGGAAGTAGTAGGACTAAGAATGGGGTTCCTGAAAGCAGCTGTGTATAATCACAGCTGTGTTCTAAAGGCTCTGGGTGATTCTTTCTGAGTTTATGACCAAGGGCACAGGCTTGCATGACAGGAGTTTGTGGGGTTTTTTGTGTGTCATTGTATTATTCTTCACTGATGCTTCTCTATTCTTCCCCAGGAAGCCAGTGGCATAAGATTTATTATATTGAAAGGGTATGAGAAATTACTGGCTCTAAGAAGTTAAACACCCACAATGAGAGATCCTTGTTCAGTTTCAGTGTTTATAGTTTCAGGTGCTGAGAATACAGTGATGAATAAGATACTACCCCTGTCCTCAAGGAGTTAAATCTGCAGTGAGAAGACAGACTAGAAAACAGATTACAAGATAATATGGTAAGTGCAATATGGAGGATATTTACAAGGTGAATTGCAATACAGAAGGGTAACCCAACCCAGCCTGAAAGGGTAGGGGTATTAGAATCATGGAATGCTTTTCAAAGATAAGCTTTGAGCAGCGCTTGGGTGGTACAGTCAGTTAAACATTCCACTCTGGGTTTCAGCTCAGGTCATGATTTCAGAGTCATGGGATCAAGCCCCACTTCCGGCCCCGTGCTCAGTGTGGAGTCTGTTTGAGACTTTTTCCCTCTCCCTCTGCCCCTGCCTTCCACTCGTGCTCTCTCTCTCTCTCAAATAAACAAATAAATCTTTAAAAAAAAAGAAAAAGATAAGCTTTGAAAGTCAAGTAGGAGTTGTATACACAAGGTTAAGAGTAAGGTAAGAGCAGCATCAAGAGTCCCACAGGGAGAAAACTGTAAGTAAAGGAATGGAGGTACTTGGGGACCTAGGTATAGTTCCATATAACTGGGATCTCAAGTAAGAGCAGAAGGTATAGCAGGGGATGAGGCTTGTGACATAGGGAATATCAGAGTCTGGCTTTATGAAAAATTTACTAATGGAGAATTACACAGTATGCATAGTAAATATTAATAGAGAAAGAAGTTAAAATCAGAAAAAAAAACAAGACAGTGGATCTAAATGAAAGTGGCTCTGAGATGGGCTCTGGGAGCCAGGAGCAGCCAGGCATGGGCCATCTCACAGAGGATTTGCCCCTCTTATTCTTCAAGCTTCTTGTGTTTCCAGTTCAGCCATTTTTATTTGCCAGTCCCATTCCTATGTTTGGTATGGTTATTTACAGAAGGCAAAGGGAAAAGTGAATTAATGTAGAGGATGAGGAGAGAGGTTATAAAATAAATATTTGAGGAAGTGACTCTCCATTTGGATGTCTAACTGACATCGCAAAGTTAACATATCCAACCTGAACTCCTGATTTACCCCCGCCGACCGCCCCCACAAATTTGCACTGCCTCTTGGTGATGGCAACTCCAACTTTCCAGTTCCTTAGGACTGAAGTCTTAGAGCCCATCCTTCATTCCTCCCTTTTCATCATATTCCATACCCAGTCCATTAGGTAATTTTGTTAGCTCTTCCTTCAGAATATACACCCAGTCCCACCATTTTTCACCATTCCAGTTGAATTCACATCATCTTTTATCTTTATTACTCCAACAGCTTTCCAAGTCTCCCCGCTCTTACTCTTGACCTCCTACAAGCTATTCCTCTTACAGTGTTCAAATAGACCCTTTAAAAATGTGAGTCAAATAGGGGCCCCTGGGTGGCTCAGTCGGTTGGGTACCTGACTCTTGATTTCGGCCCAGGTCATGATCTCAGGGTCCTGAAATCGAGCCCCATGTTGGGCTCTGTGCTTGGCAGGGAGTCTGCCTGAGATTCTCTCCCTCTGCACCTCCCTTCCCTTCTGCCCCTCCCCCATTCATATGCTCTATCTTAAAAAAAAAAAAGTGAGTCAAATAGTATCACCCAAAACCCTACACAACTCTCTTTTTCACCCAGATCAAAGCTAAGTTCTTACAGTGAATTTCTTTAGCAGTTTTGCTCTGGCTAGTCCCTCTGCCTAAAATACTTTTTCCTTAATAATCTTCTTAGCTAACTCTATTACCTTCTCAAATTTCATGGCTCCGTGAGAGTGACCCTGTTCCACCCTTTTTGGTTATTTTAACCTTTTACCCCTAACCCCATGCACTCCTGATACTCCTTATCCTTTTTCTTTTTCCACAGTCCTTATCACTTCTAATATAATATGTAATGTATTTATTATATTTGTTGTTTAGTTTCTTGTCTCCCCCTGCTAGGCTGCAAATTCCATAAGGGATTATTTGGTTCACTGATCTATCCTGCTTAGAACACTAAATATTGAATGGATGAATGAATGAATGAGTTGTTATGGTCAATTGAAAGCTCCACTTTACATTATGCAAATTTCTCATTGTTAACCTATTTCAGAAGCTATTACTGAGAAACAGAGGAGTGAGTCACATGCATCTTAATTCTAGGGACTGAATGAAAAAAGGAAAACAAAAGTATTGCTATGACTTGATCCTGAGGAGAGGGAAGAATTTATTTTCTTATTGCCCTGAAGTTTTAAATGAATTAAGTTATCAGATTTTTAAAAAAATTTTGTTTACATGTATGTGTCCTTTCAGGCCTTTCCTACACCTGAGATTATAAACATTATAAACATACTCTTTTATACTTGTTATCATGCTCATATAATTTAGTTTGGCTTTGTTTTTTAAGTTTAAGTTTGGTCTTTACTCCATCTGGAATTTATGATTGTGATTTGTGAGAAGTCGGGAGCTGACATCACTTTTCACAAATGATTAGCCAAGTAGTCCCAAATCATACATATACTTAAGAGTCCAGCCATTCATCACGGGTCTGAATGTGACCTTACTATACAGTCTATTCTTTTTTTTTTTTTTTTAAGATTTTATTTATTAACTTGACAGAGAGAGAGAAAGAGCACAAGCAGGCAGAGTGGCAGGCAGAGAGAGAGGAGAAGCAGGCTCCCCACTTAGCAGAGAGCCCAATATGGGGCTCAATCCCAGGACCCTGGAATCATGAACTGAGTTGAAGGCAGACACTTAACCAACTGAGCCACCCAGGCATCCCTATACAGGGATTCTTTGTTCCTTCTATCTATTTGTCTATTCTGGCACCAATATCAAAGTAATTACTATGACTTTGCAATATATTTTGATTTTCTGGGGATAATCTCTGATCTTAACATTACAACTCACTATTTATTACTAATTTTAGCCTGAATCAAACATATATCCATCCTTCATGTTACATAATTGAACATTTACCATGTGTTGTGCCCTGGAAATAAAAATTGTTGTCTGGCGGCCCCTGGGTGGCTCAGTTAGGCATCCGATTCCTGATTTCGGCTCAGGTCATGGTCTCAGGGTTGTGAAATCAAGTCCCACGTTGGGCTCCATGCTGAGTGTGGAGCTTGCTTAAAATTCTCTCTCTCCCTCTCCTTCTGCCTCTCCTGCCCTCCCCCCAAAAAATTGTTGGCTGAACTCAATTGTCCAAATTTAAATTCAGTGGATTGAGGTCTAAACTGCCTTTTCAGTTGAGCTCTTTGGGAGAAAGGTGATGGCAAAGTTGGTTTTTTCCTCTTAAGTATTGCTTAAGTTGCTGGTATATCCATACATAAGGAAGATCTGCTTTACTAACTTTTTCTGAAATAGTAAAAGTCTACATAGGAATCAGATGTTGAGAGGCTCTAATGAAAAGCCTAAAAATGTGGACAAAGGCTAGGGAATGAGAAAAGCATAATGTAGTATAATATCCTAAATTTACAACTTATTTTCTAGCTTTAGACTGCCATTTAGGTGGCAAATGACTTTTTGCATAAATATTAGGGCAAGGTTTTTCCTCTCCCTGTATTAAACTTTGTTACACACCAAGTCATGCCCAGCGAAGCATCACCACATCCTAGTAAGATCCTGTGTGTATCTGCTCATGAGCACATTTAATTGCATGTTCCTACATCCTCAGATTAGCCTTTTGGCAAAGTTAGCTCACTTCATTTGCAAAGGATATGGGATAACCATGGTCCATTGTTGAACAAAAGGGCATGAAGATCAGCTGGAAATTGCAATCAGGGAGAAGGTTTGAGTGTAATCTATAAAGCTAGGAGTAACACCAGGGAGCCTACCACGTTTACCCAGGTTAAAACAGTTGAATTTTAAAAACTCTTAAATAGGAGGTCTTTAAAACTTTAATACTCCCCCCACACACTAATTAAATGAATTTTGACATCCATTTGTGCATGGTATGTACAATAGTAATATGCAAATATAATTTATTTGAGTATCAAATTGGACCTCCAACCAACAAGTATTTATTAAGCATCTACTATGTTGGGGATAGCGAAGTGAACTAGATAGACCCAGTTCCTTCCCCTAGTCAAGGAACTGCCCCTTCCCAACCAAGTGCTTTATGTCATTGACCAAGAAAGATAAGTGAACAGTCTTTAAACTGTGGAATGACGGGGCGCCTGGGTGGCTCAGATGGTTAAACATCTGCCTTCGGCTCAGGTCATGATCCCAGGGTCCTGGGATCGAGTCCCACATCGGGCTCCCTGCTCCTTGGGAACCTGCTTCTCTCTCTCTCCCTCTCTGTCTCTCATGAATAAATAAATAAAATCTTTAAAAAATAAAAATAAAAAAAATAAACTGTGGAATGACAGAAATCTTTTGTTTACGTAATTATTGACATCCAAGGAAATCTCAGTCTCCTCTGAGGCGGATTATAAATTTCATAATTTCTGCTCTACATATTTTTCTTCTCTCTTTAAACATCAAGTCCAAACATGATCAGCGAGGACTCATGACCTTCCTTGCCAGTCTAACGCTATTTTATATCCCCTTCATTACTCCAGTCAAAAAGCTGTTTAGTTTTAATGTCACACTAGACATTATTGGATGGTCCCTATGATTTTTTTTTTTAAAGGTTTTATTATTTATTTGACAGAGACAGCGAGAGAGGGAACACAAGCAGGGGGAGTGGGAGAGGGAGAAGCAGGCTTCCCGCCGAGCAGGGAGCCCGATGTGGGGCTCAATCCCAGGACCCTGGGATCATGACCTGAGCCGAAGGCAGTTGCTTAACCAACTGAGCCACCCAGGCGCCCCTGGATGGCCCCTATGATTAAGAACTCACCTTAGTGACTAGTTCTCTTATTCACCAGATTCTCCAAAGAGCACAGGCGTCTCTCCCACAGGAAAAGAGTAGTTGGCTACATTTGGGGCTGTCATAT
Organism: Mirounga angustirostris; assembly: GCF_029215605.1. Lineage (NCBI taxonomy): Eukaryota > Metazoa > Chordata > Mammalia > Carnivora > Phocidae > Mirounga > Mirounga angustirostris. The sequence continues at coordinate 60,287,802 of NW_026991717.1, read as the reverse complement.
GAGAGTGTTTTCCAAAAGATGTCATGTGAGATGGGCCCCAGAGTAGGCATGAGTTGTTAAGATTGGGTTTGGGATTACAAATGCATAGAGAATAAACCAGGACTTCAAGGTCTGAGAGCATAGAAAGAGAAGACCAAACAATGCCTGGGCACTACTGGAACATTATTGTTCCATGTCAACTTCCTAACATCACTAAGGAGGGTTAAATTTGCAGAAAGATAAAAAATGGACAGTTGGTGGTAAAATCCAGAAAGCACACAAAGAAGTGACAGCACTGGCCTTTGAAGAACATATCCTAGAAGAGTTGTTCTTAACTTTGTTTTCATATCCTCAGTGGTATGATACACTGTTTTTGAGACCCTGACAGAGTAGAGATTCAAAATAAGAAATTGTCTTCCTTCCTTAACTAGTTTTTCTGGTCTAAAAAGAAGTACAATCACTAAATGAGGTAAAAGTCTTTCATTAACTCTCATAACTGCACCAGGCTCCATACCAGAATTTTAGAACAAAAATATTCCGGTGAGTTGGAGAAGCAAAAATCATTGTCCAACTTCAGTTCTCAATCTGGTCCACATCTCTAATTATGAAACTGGAATCCAGCACTAGTCCATACTGAGTGCTGCTCCAAAGGCACAGAGTAAATGCTGCTGACAAAACTTGTAAGTGTTCTAATGAGTAGAGCTTGAGAAGTGAATAATTCCTTAACTGAGTATGATGCATGTATAGGGTTAAAGGTGGAGGGCATGCTTAATCTGGTAATCACTTACAGAAAATGTGGGTAATTTCTCTGGAGAGAACAAGCCCAACTACTCATAATGCACCACACTAGGCAGTACTCAAGAGAAGAGGCACCACTGCACTACCAATTTAGGTCTGGCACACATCCACGTTCTCTTGACAATCCCCGCCCCCACCCCCGCCTTTTCTCTCCCCCCACCAAAGCTAATGAGATAATAATGGTTGATGGCACCATCTGAGAGGTAGCATAATGGAAGGTATAACCTGGGCTTTTAAGTCATTTCTAGGTTAGAATTCTAGAACTAACTACTACATAGCTGAGAACACTCATTTCATCAACATCCAGCTTTGATCCTTCCTGCAAGTTGGAGGTAGTCTGTGGTGAATTTAGAAACAAGAAATACAGAGCAGCCTTTCCACCTTCTGATCATATTCCTCCCAGTTATTTAGTATCCGGCCCACCCATAGCCTTGCCAGATGCCTAGGTGTTAAGCCCTTTGTTTCCCAGGGTTTATTCATGTCCATATCTGATAAGGTAACTGGGTTCATTTCAGATTTCAGACATGAAGCATGAGGTCAAACCATGTTTCTTCAGCTATAGTCAACCTTATATTCTTTTTTAAAAGAAGCTTCATAGAAATAAGGCCTCAAAAATTGGCTAAAAACTCAATATCTTTCCATGGAAATCTTTGGTAAAAAGCAAAAGATTTATGTACTCTGAAGAGAAATCAGAGTTATCAACCTTGTATTCTTACCAAGGATCTGTGTTAAATTTTTTCAAAGCCCGAGAATGGGAAATTTTTCAATTGACTTAGGCTAAAGATCTGGTAACTCAATAAATGGATAAACTTAGATGAGGAAAACCAAAAAACTAGACACACAGGGATCCAAAGGCTCCCCAATTCCTACTCTAGGACTGTATAACCATTCTCTTCAGATAATCATGTTTTATTTTTGTATCATCTCTCTGAATGTTGGTATGTTTTAACAACCTCCTTCACTTTCTGCACTGGATAGTAGTGCTAATGAGAAGAAAAAGCAGAAGGAAGGAGTAGTAATGTCTATAACTACAGTCAAATCCTATTGTGGAAACCTTTATTGTTTACGTTAGGGGGTCCTCAATATATCAAAAGTTCAGTCCTACTGTCCAGCACTTAAGGAAGAAAGGTCTAACGTCACTGTATAGGGATTGAAGTAGGTGCCAAAGGAAAAGCAGTTCCCACCACCTCCAAGGAGCAGGAGCTGCTGCTCTTCAGGAAGGAGGATGCTGGTATGATTGTGTAACATTAATGGCCATGGCACATATGTTGTGTCAATCTGGTACTCAGAGCTCAATCCTGTAGTCAAATCAATTACAGTAACTCCAGGAACTGAGGAAGAATGAATCCAGACCCCTCCAACAAGCAGAAGCTTCCCATTGAGCACATGAGCTGTGTGTGAGTACCTTGGAGTAATGGGAGGCTGGATGACTACTGATTCCCAGAGGAATCCACAAGAGATTGATTTTAGAAAGAGTACAGAGCTCAGTGGCTCCTCAGAAGCACCCAGACCTCCAGCAATAAGGACTCCCCCTTGCCAGCTGCAGGCACTGTGTGAATGCCGACCTTCAGGTACTTCCCCCTCCACTGGGATACTGACCCAAGCCATTGTCCCCACATGTAGGAAATGCCAGTCACTTAGTACAGGTTCTGCCACACTTCGACCCCCATACACAAACAAGTATTTCTGATTCTCAAAGGACACTTCTGTTGTTGAATGCCGCCAACATGACAACGTGGAATCTTCTGGGCCGGCCTTTGTTATTGTCACATTTAGGTCCTCAGTGCTATTATCCTTACTCTTAGAGACACGAAGTTGGAGAATCCCCAAGGCTGGAGTTACTGGGGACAGTCTTCCTCCCAGAACCAAAACCTCGGTATCTGAAAGTCTTGTCATGGTGTGATAAAGGCGTCCATCCCACTGGGTTCCAGTCCCACAACTGTATATTTGGTTGCCTTTCCATTCAAAGTCACAATATCTTGAGAGCAAGTGAAACTTACTCACTCGGCAATGCCGTCCCTCTTGCTCTCCAAATCCTCCTGCACTAAGAATAATGCTTGGGCTCAAAAGGACAGAGGCATGCCCATATCTCTTAAGGTTTGGGCCCTTGCTGTCATTAGTGACTACAGTGGCAGGGAAGACGCCTGATGGAGAAGCAGGATCTATTCGAGGAAACGCCTCTGAGGGTGGAAACACCAGAGTTTGGGAGAGAGTGTCTCCTCTAGAAGCGGCCAGAATGAAATAGTGGGCGCACTTCAAATGCCACTCCTCAAACTCATCAAAAGGTTCAAGATTCTCCATGCGCTGGCATTCTTCCGAGGGGAGAAAGCAGCGATAGAATTCATTCATGTCCACAGCACAGCAGGCAGTCCAGCCAGCCTGAAGGAAGCGGTGCTGCTGGGCCTCCACGTCGGGAAAGCAGTCTAGGCCGTGCAGGGGAGAACTGAGCTGCCGAAAATGCTGCTGCATGACCTGGCCAAAGGCGTCATGCGGCCTCATCTGCTCGTAGATCACGAAAAGGGCATCAGGAAAACGCCGGGCTGCCCAGGCGATGAGGGCCGCGGCATCACTCGGCTCAAGGTAGGTCAGCACGGCCTCTGCCAGGAGCAGAGTGGGCGCGGCCGCGTTAAGGCCGGCGGCGGCCAGGGCCTGGTCCAATCGCGGGAGCTGCCGCAGGTCCAGGCCTAGGAGGCGGTAGTCCACACTCTCAAAGCACATCGCTGACGCAGGGTCCCCACTCTGGAAAGGCCCGGTTAACGCGCGCAGCTCCGGCGTATCTTGAATCCTCTCCGCTTTGCGCCGGACGACGTCCAGAAAATCTACTTCCCAGACTGCAGCACCGGCCAGCCAGCCCGCAGCTTTCAAGCGAAAATACAGCGAATCTGAACCCGCTCCCAACGACACGATCTGGGCGCGAGGAGCGCCGGGGGCCGCGCACGTCCGTTCCAGAAAGGCACGCACGCAATGCCCCACGGCGCGTGCGCGGACGTAGTAGCCGCGGTGGATGAGCGGCGCGCGCCGCGCGGTCCCCGGAACGAGCAACGCGGTGAAGGGGTCGTGCACGTACCCGTGCGCGGCCAGGGAACTCTTGCTGAGGGCGCTGCTGTCGTTGGTGCTCTGTACTGCCCCCGCCCGACGCTCGCGGCTCCGCGGGCCCATGGCCGGGGTGAGGGAGAGGAGCGGCGGTCCGTCACCGGGGTGAGCCCTCTTTCGTTCTGCAGTACCCACCTCGGGGATTTCTGTACGGAAAAAGCACCCCTCTTCCGTGACTCCCCTTCCGCGTGTGTGAGCATCACTTCCGCAAAGAGGGCACCTCACCAATCAGAATTGAGGAGGGTGTAGCTTGTGCTAAAGTTCGACTGTGATTGACTTTTTTTGCATTTTCTGGGACTGCGTTTTCGCGGAAGACTGACCCCCTACGGCTTATTGTGGGCACGTGGACTGTGTCAGGGAAGCTCCGGTTGTCCCTTTTCTACAAGCCTTTCCGTCTGAAGGGAGAATTTCGCTAAGTCCTCATAGTTGACTCAGCTGTTAACAGAAATCTTTAAGGGGTGAGTGTGTGGGGACTGACAACCAGACCTCCTTGGACTGCAGGGTCAGCATTGAGTAATCCGGTGGGGCAAAGTAGGGTTAGAACCACTGACGTTGGTTTGTGGGCAAGGAGAAGAAGGGGTCGTTTCCCAGATGCTAACTACTAGTACTTACTCATTTATTTAATGCTTTCATAGTTTAAAAAGAGATCCCATTTAAATCTGAAAACAAGTCATTGAGGCCAGGTGCAAAATGAAACTTTCACAGAGGTTGTGATTCGCCCGATAAATGTTTCCCCACAGATACATACTATGAGTTCCCTTGTATTCCGGGCTCTGTGCAAAGCTGACAATAAGTAAAACACTCAGCCTCTGTTTCTCGGTTATAAAATGACATTCCCCTCCACTTCGAAAAGTCTGTGATTCTAGGGTAGTGTTGAATATATCCACGGAAGAGGGAAATCACAGAAGAGAGGTGATTATTCCCTCTGATACGGTCTGAGTCTTGTCGGGGGTTTAAAATAACCATTAAGTTTCTGAGTTGGGTGTTTGGAAGTCATCACCGGTAGGAAACTGCTTCCAGAGATATTTAGGAGATTTATCATTTATGGATTGGAATTTGGTTACTAACTGCAGGGGCTGAGGTGGAGAAGGAAATCAGTATGACTGTAAGTATGATTACTTTGAAGCAGTCTAGGAGAATGATTAAGAGCAGGAGTTTAGGAGTCTAGCCCATTTGGATTTGGATACTGGAACTCAGAGGTTTGAGTCAGGATAAAGGTTTGATAACTGAAAAGTGTCTTTAGATTTGGTGTTGAAGAGCTCTTAATGACTTCACGGAGAGCAATTTCTGTGGAGCAGTAAGGGCAGAATTCATGTTTCAGTGAATGGGAGAAAGTAAATGGAGGCAGCCAGTCTAAATTATGCCTTCAAGGAGCTTAGCTTAGAATGAAAGGAGAGACAGGGCAGTAAAGAGGAATATGGGATACAAGAAAGGCTTTTGTTTGTTTGCTTTTAGGTGGAAGCAAATAATGTACATGCATATTGGTTCCCTGAGGGAAATTAGCCAATGGAGAGAGAGGTTGAAGGAACAGAAAATTGAGATGATTAACTGGTGGAGTAAAGACTTGAAATAGCTAGGAGGGAATGGGATCTAGGGCACATATTAGTGTTGAGGACAGAAGAATGAATCCTTTTTCTCTGACTTAATGAGAGAAGAAAGTATACAGATAAAGGTAAGTTTAGGTGTAAGTGAGGGCAGAGAGAAATAAAATTCTTGCCCGATGGCTTCTGTTATCTCTGTAACACTGGCAGCTGGGTTGTCAGTTCAGTGTGAGGTGATTGGGTCTAGTGGCGTGTTGAGGTGTTTGGAATTGCCTCTGATGGGAATGGCCTTGGATCTTCACGTCTAAAATGAGAGGAGTAAGTGCTGCTTTCTGAGATGTCTCAGAGCTGATTGAGGGCCAAGGAAGAAGAAAAACAAAAAGAATTGTAGGACCTTTAAAAATATATATAGTGCTGTAGAAGTGAATATTTAATGACAAGTAAAATTTAGGTGATATGTTGTTAGAAATACTACTTTTTTTGATAAAGAACAGATTAAGAAAACTGATTCAGGAAGAAAGAGAATGGAGCAAAATTTGTGATTTGGGTACCATAGGATTGTTTTCTGATTATTATTTTTTAATCTGTTTATTCTTAGGTAAAATGAGGATAATAATATCTCATGGGTTGTTGTGAGGATTAAGTAGAATAACCATCTAAGAAACTTAGCACAGTGCCTGGATCATGATAAGTGCTTAATAAAAAAAAGAGTAACACATGTCTTTATTATTCTGAGTTCCCTTTTCTTTTTGGGGCATGAAAAAAATTCTCTGGGAGACAGGAGACTTGGTTCTGGCCCTGCTCTAACTTGATGAAATACAGTACAAATGTCAAAGATCTTATCTCAATGTGTTGCCTTTCCGCTCCTCACTCCCACCATAGCTTCTTCCCACCCACACCAAACTTAGCCCAGGAAGGTAGAATTTGGCACGGCATGGTTTTGTTGATGGTAGTATCTTAGGCATGGATCAGTGAAACAACAGTTTTTTAAATGTGTAAAAATAGTGCTTTTTGGTGGATCTCAAATTTCCAGAGGTTAATATTGTAGCCAGTGGGTCAGTAAATTTACTCACAGCTAGCTAAAGGTCAGTCTGGAGGGAGGTTTGAATGTAGCACAAAATAAGATCAGGACCCTAGAGTGGGATTGAAAATATATTTAAAAAGCTAGCCACTTGTCAGATTTATTATCAGCCTGCTATGAAAAATGTCCTTTTAGGCTGTCATTCTATTGTCTAAACATAAAAGTTCTTCCTCTCACAATTCATAATAATAAAATTGTTTTGCAGTTTTTTTTTAAGATTTTATTTAATTATTTGAGAGAGAGGGAGCAGAAGCAGGGGTGGCAGGGAGAGGGAGAGGTAGAAGCAGACTCCCCACTGAGCAGGGAGCCTGACGCAGGGCTCTATCCCAGGACCCTGGGATCATGACCAGAGCTTAAGGCAGACACTTAACTGACTGAGCCACTTGGGCACCCCTGTTTTGCAAGTTTTTAAAATTATTTAATTATTTTATAAATAATTAATTTATTATTTATATTAAATTATTAAGTAAATTATATAAATTTATTGGGTTTTTTTTAAAGATTTTATTTATATATCTGAGACAGAGAGGATGAGAGAGACAGAGAGCACATGAGAGGGGGGAAGGTCAGAGGGAGAAGCAGGCTCCCTGCCGAGCAGGGAGCCCAATGCGGGACTCGATCCAGAGACTCCAGGATCATGACCTGAGCCGAAGGCAGTCGCTTAACCAACTGAGCCACCCAGGCGCCCAAATTTATTGATTATTTAACATTTAATTTATTAAACTTATTTCAGAAAGCAATCAAGTATTACATGCTTGTTGTAAAATCTTCAAATTGCAGAAAAATATGTAAGGTAAGTAAAAGTAGAATTCTCTCCCCTGACCTTTGCCACTTCCAGCCCGTAATTATAAATAAATAAAATATGCTTTGTTCATAAATGCCGTCTTTCTAAGCAATATATTTTGTTACTTTTTGGAAGTAACACTATATCATAGAAGTCTTTCGCTATAGTCATAGATATTCAGTTGGATTGAGATATAATTAATTTAGCCAGTAGCCTACTGATGGACATTTAGGTTGTTTCCAATTTTTTGCTATTATATGTTATAAGAAATGTATTTGGGGCGCCTGGGTGGCTCAGTCGGTTAAGCGACTGCCTTCGGCTCAGGTCATGATCCTGGAGTCCCGGGATCGAGTCCCGCATTGGGCTCCCTGCTCAGCGGGGGGTCTGCTTCTCCCTCTGACCCTCCTCCCTCTCATGCTCTCTGTCTCTCATTCTCTCTCTCGCAAATAAATAAATAAAATCTTTAAAAAAAAAAAAGAAATGTATTTGTGCATATCCTATAAGATTAGGATAAATTCTTAGAAGTAGAATTATTTGGTCAGAAAATAAATGGTGTTTTGTGTTGTGTGTGTGTGTGTTAGATATTGCCAAATTGCTTTCCAAAAAGACCATCCCAAGTTCTGTTTCCACCAGAACTTTTACTCACACCTTCACTAATATTGGATATTTTTCTTTTGAGATCCACAATTTTTTCTGGATAATTTTATGTCTTCCACATGAACTTTAAAAATCAATTTCTAAGAAATAACTTTGGGAATATTTTGATTAACACATACTTTAAAAATCAATTTATGGCAAATTGATTTTACCTATGGGAGATAAGGTGTGTTTTTCCATCTTAATGTTGTCTTCTGTATATTTTGGTAGGAGTGTAAGCATATTAGTTAAACAGCCTATCTTTTTCATTTGTTACTATTTATGAAGCACTTACTATAGCATTCTATTGAAATGCCACTTTTATTTCATACTGTGTTGGCCTTTCTGTGGATTTCTGTGGCTCTGTGGTCCTGTACAAACTTGTTTTTTTTTAAAGATTTTATTTATTTGTTGAGAGAGAGAAAGCTCACACAAATGCACAAGCAGGGGAGAGGGGCAGGGGGAAAGGGAGATTGAATCTCCAGCAGACTCCACGCTGAGCCCACAGCCCTGTGTAGGGCTTGATGCCACAACCCTGAGATCATGACCAGAGCTGAAACCAAGAGTTGCACTCTTAACCGACTGAGCCACTCAGGCGCCCCCAAACTGTTTTCTTTTTTGCCCATTTTAATATTGTGAAAACTTACTTACCCCCTCTCTATCAATTTATTGATTTATAATGGGGCAGAAGTATTTATTTTGCAGTTATTGCAAGAATTAAAATAATAGTAAAAGCACTTCCTACTTATCTGGTCTGCTCTGAATGAAAACTGCTGTTCTTGGGTGCCTGGGTGGCTCAGTTGGTTAAGCGACTTCCTTCGGCTCAGGTCATGATCCTGGAGTCCCGGGATCGAGTCCTGCATTGGGCTCCCTGCTCAGCAGGGAGTCTGCTTCTCTCTCTGACCCTCCCCCGTCTTATGCTCTCATTCTCTCTCTCAAATAAATAAATAAAATCTTAAAAAAAAATTGCTCTTCTTATCAACATCATCATCATTAATATGTGAGAACCCAGAGGTTCAGGGTGGCTATTCTGAAGAATCACTAAATTTCATTTGGAATTTTATCTTATTTATAAGCCACCTTCAGAGGTGAAGGGAAATTAGGATTTATTTATCACCTACAATGTGCTAGGCACTGTCCTAGGTGTTAGGGAGGTAGAATTAGCCATAGTCCTTGTTCTTCTGAAGTTTATGGCTGATGAGGAAGAAAGACAACTAAATCAGTGATTGAGATGGGGCACCTAGGTGGCTCAGTTGGTTGAGCATCAGGCTCTTGATCTCAACTCAGGTCTTGATCTCAGGGTCTTGATTTAAGCCCCATGTTGAGCTCCATGCTGAGCATGGAACGTACTTAAAAAACAACAACAACAACAAAAAAAAAACCAGTCCGTGATTGAGAAACAGTGTGACAAAGTGCTAATTTAAAGGTAGTCACTAACTTATATGGGAGCATAGCAGAGGGGAATTTAAATTACTTTATTAATCATCAGAGCTACTGTGCATTTGTATCCCATTTTTACAAATAAGGAAACTGAAACCATTAGTTTAGTAACTAGGCCATACAGCTACTAAATGACAGAACTGGTATAACGATTGATGTGGGTCCATCTGACTCCACTACCTCTGCCCTTCCTTTACATTTTTTAAACAGCTCAAAAATGTCAACTTTTACCCACAATAGGCTTTATAAATTTCTTCTTTCAGAGGTAGTTTTATAGGGGCGCCTAAGTGGCTCAGTTGGTTAAGCATCTGCCTTCAGCTTGGGTCATGATTCCAGGGTCCTGGGATCGAACCCTGCATTAAGCCCTGCATGGGGCTCATGCTCAGCAGGAAGTCTGCTTCTCCCTCTCCCTCTGCCCCTCCCCTACCCCCTGTGTGTGTGCGCGCTCTCTCTCAACTAAATAAAATCTAAAAAAAAAAAAAAGTTTTATGGAAAGGTCTAACAGGTAAGGAATACACCTTACTAAATTTCAGATTTTCATTCACTTCTTACCAGTTTGAGGCCTTTTCTTATTTCTAGGTTAGATTGCTAATTTGCTTAAATAGCATTGAAGGGGCTTTTGTCTTTTGAGGGATAAAGTGGCAGAATTCTGTTTCTTTGTTTTTATGTCAACCACTGAAAATGTTCACATTTGTTTAAATAGGGGAAGCTGAGCCCAGAGCTACATATACAGGTTATCTTATCAAAATGTATGGACATAAAGCAATCTGAAGGAAATTCAAGACCACAGAATTTACTGACTGAAGCACATTATACTGTTCATAACAAGAATAAGAGTATTTGGAGAAAGACCTTTTTATTCTGCGAAATCGTGATGGAAGCAGAGGAACACCAACAGCCACGGAAGACAGCCTTTTACTCAGAATTACCTAAAGTGGTGAGAATTCAACCACAGAATTCTGGAGTGGTTGCTTATTATAACGATGCCTGTGTTTGTTTTTTCCACAAAGAAAAGTAAATTTTATAGGTAGAATTTGTAAATTTTATAAACTTTAAAAGTTATATAGCTACATCTAGTAGGCAGTTTGCCTAGTGCAGATTACAAATGTGCGGTACCTGGTAGGATGCTGTGAATCTGGTGGATACTTGAGAAGTTTTTACTGATGGTATTCTCTTGTTTTAGGAACTTCATGCCCACCTGAATGGATCCATTAGTTCTAATACCATGAAGAAATTGATAGCCAAGAAGCCAGGTCTTAAAATCCACCATCAGATGACTATGATTGACAAGGGAAAGAAAAGAACTTTAGAAGAGTGAGTTTGGGGAGGTTATGGACATACTTCTTTTTATCTCTATTACTGTTTCGAGATTGTAAATAGTCTATAAGAATCCAGATTTTAGTAGTTAAAGGAATTGGGTAGCCATCTGGTATAGAGAGTATAACTTGACATATAGCATTTTTTTCCAGCTGTTTAGACCACTGACAGTATTTTTAGTGACTTACGTTGTTTGTAAAGTTACACTGTATTAGAATATCCTTTAGACGTGAAAATGTAGGCTTATTGATTTTTCTCCCTGTTTGCTGCTATTAACAGGGGGTAGGGGGTATGGTAAAGGGAAACTAGTATTTCCCACTTAAGAGTAACATTCTGTTTTCAGTCATTTATCCTTCCAGATCAGTGTAATTTTTGAAAAACGTATTCTGTAGTTCTTTGTAATATATAATTAGTATTAGCCTAAAATATATTCATTTGATTTAGTGGGTTTGTCTCGAGTGACAAGTTTTTGATGACTAGAGTATGTTAAAACTTTTCCTGTTGCAGATGTTTCCAGATGTTTCAAATTATTCATCAACTTACTACTAGCCCTGAGGATATTCTAATGGTGAGAAATGAAAAATTTTTAGAGTGGTTTAAAAATTATTAAGTAATTTATGCCCTTCTGGTATTGAACATGAATTTTTGCTTTCGTCAAGAGTCAAATGAAAAATATTTTCTGCTTTTTTATGGCAACTCTTTTCAAAACCAATGTAAGACATTTGCCAAGGGCTAATATCAAAGACTACATTCGGGGCGCCTGGGTGGCTCAGATGTTTAAGTGTCTGCCTTCAGCTCAGGTCATGATCCCAGGGTCCTGGGATCGAGCCCCACATCGGGCTCCTGGCTCATCGGGGAGCCTGCTTCTCCCTCTCTGTCTGCCTCTGCTCATGCTCTCTCTTTCTTTCTGTATCTCTGTGTCTCAAATGAATAAATAAAATTAAAAAAAAAAAAAGACTACATTCATTGTAAAAGATCTGAGAAGAGAAGCAAGATCAACATATTCTGTTACATAGAGGATAAAATCTTGTCCTGTTTTCCATATATAACATATTATATGAAATATTTCACCATAGATGAGCATTTCTTTGATAAGGCTTTATCTGTATTGCTTGAGATACTTTTAACTGCCTGGGTGGACAGTATAGAGAATGAAGTTCAAGAAGTACTTAGAGATTGAATGATTAATCCCTAGTCCTTCCCTCTGGGAATGAAGGACTAGAGGACATCACTGTGTTCTCTTATCTGTAGCTCTGTGATACTAGACTCTGATATGGAAGACTGGCTTCTGTATCATTGACTAGGGTGGCATTTTAAAATGTACTCTTTGTAAATGGAGAAAAACAGAATCCTTATCAATGTTCTTAACGATTAGAAAAAAATGCAGAGTAAGAGGTATAACCTGTGTTTCTGGAAAAATAACTTCTGACTGGTCAAGAAAGAATTTTCCTTCTTGGCTGAAACTGATCCTCATGAAAATTAATCACCTTTTGGTAAGAGAGTTAACTTTAAAAATCTAGTTCAACAAAAGTTGCCCAAGTGCCCACAATGTTCTAGCACTCTGCTAAAGACTGGGAAATAAGATAGATGGACATGGTCTCTGCCCCCTGAGGAATTTATAGTAAGGTTAGAGAGACAGACCCATAAGCAGATAAATCCAACATATGGAGGTTCCTCAAAAAGTTGAAAATAGAGCTATCGTACGACCCAGCAATTGCACTACTGGGTATTTACCCCAAAGATACAAATGTAGTGATCCGAAGGGGTACATGCACTGCAATGTCCACAATAGCCAAACTATGGAAAGAGACAAGATGTCCATCAACAGATGAATGGATAAAGAAGATGTGGTATATATACACAATGGAATATTATGCAGCCATCAAAAAAACCCCTGAAATCTTGCCATTTGCAATGACTTGGATGGAACTGGAGGGTATTATGCTAAGCAAAATAAGTCAATCAGAGAAAGACATGTATCATATGATCTCACTGATATGAGGAATTCTTAATCTCAGGAAACAAACTGAGGGTTGCTGGAGTGGTGGGGGATAGGAGGGATGGGGTGGCTGGATGATAGACATTAGGGAGGGTATGTGTTATGGTGAGTGCTGTGAATTGTGTAAGACTGTTGAATCACAGACCTGTACCTCTGAAACAAATAATACATTATATGTTAAAAAAAAAAAAAGATAGTAGAAAGGGAAAAATGAAGGGGGGAAATCGGAGGGGGAGAAGAACCATGAGAGACTATGGACTCTGAGAAACACCCCCTTTTAGAGGGGAGGGGGTGGGGGGATGGATCAGCCTGGTGATGGGTATTAAAGAGGGCACGTATTGAATGGAGCACTGGGTGTTATACACAAACAATGAATCATGGAACACTACATCAGAAAAAAAATAGGAAAAATCCAACATAATGAGGTAAGCTGTGTGTTAGAGATACGTACAGGGACTTATAGGAACCTAAAGGAGGCTTGTCTAATTAGCTACTCAACAGATACCATTGAATGCTGCTAGGAATGTCTCACTTTCTGTTGTTGATTGTCACCGAGCAAAACTGATGAAATCTTGGATTCTGACAGCTTATCTAGGGCTACAATAATGCCATGCTCATTATTTTATTCCTTTCAAAGTTGGTAAAAAGCTTTATTAAAATGAAGTAAGGGGGCACCTGGGTGGCTCAGTCAGTTAAGCATCTGCCGTTGGCTCAGGTCATGATCCCAGGGTCCTGTGATCAAGTTCTGCATCAGGCTCCCTGCTTCTCCCTCTCCTTCTGCCCCTCCGCCTGCTTGTGCTTTCTCTCTCTCTCTTGCTCTCTCTCAAATAAATAAAATTTTAAAAATAAAATAAAATAAAATGAGGTAAGGAAGGGCCCCTGCTTGGGTGCTTGGCTCAGGTCAATATTTCAGGGTCATGAGATGGAGCCCTGCCTTAGGCTCAGTGGGGGAGTCCGCTTGGGGAGTCACTTCCTCTGCCCCTCCCCCAACTCTTGCTTGCATGTGCTCTCTCATATAAATAAATCTTTAAAAAATATAAAATGAGGTAAGGAATTAAGATTTTGTGATTTGACTTAGTGGTACTAGAATGAGCAACTTTAGGTGGTTCAGAAGGATGACACTGAGAGTAAAGTTAGTAACATTTACATATAATAAATGAACCCTGTGTGGGAGTAAGCCAAGAAATTCTTTGTTCATAAATGTGGGACCAAGAGTTTATGGATCATTTAACAGTCTGGTCAAGATGATCTGGATGTAATCTCAAAGAGAAAGGATTGGAATATGCTTGAAGTAATACTAACTATTACATGTCCCAGACACTACATTCAAGACTACTCTCTGAGGTGGGTATCTTTATTGTTCCCTTTTTGCAGATCAAAAAAACCCCTGAGCCTTAAATTGATTACATGTAACTTGTTCAAGGTCACTCACAGAGAGAGTAAGTGGCAGAATTGACTATCTTTGTCTGGTTCCAGAGCCCATGTTCTTTCTCATTCAGGAGATGCAGTCTTACCATCCTTTGAGTAAGCAGAAACTTAACTAATTGTGATGTACTCTATCTGAAGAAGGAACTCAAGTAAGAGTTTGCCTCAGTACCAGTTGCTGCATGGAGCAGAAAGGGCTGAGTCTGGCAGACACAGATGTGGACCCCAAGGAAGTATTATTGGACATGGGTAGGGATGATTCCACAGGCCTCACCATGGCCTAGATAAATCGTCCCATTGCTCTCATTCCATACTTGCCAGCAGCCTTCTGTTGTTCTATTTGGTTTCACTGGCAGCTCAAGAAACCAAGAAAGAGGGTGCCTTGGATAGGAGCTCTGGTCTCCTCAGTCACGGAGGACTGCCAGTTCATGCCCGAACTTCACCCTCCCTGTCAATGCTGCATAACAGATAGGCTTCTGCATTGGCCACATGTGAGCTGGGGTGGAGGGAGTTGGCTTCTATGTGTCTGCTCTGGAGCCGATGACAAGATGCAGTTCCTCAGCCTGCACAGATGAGGCCCACACTCTGGTGGTAGCATGGGCAGCAGAATGGGAGTTTGGGGGGCACCAGTGCCATGGGGTCCAGTGCCTATGGTGATGGTACAGAAGCTGCAGGGTCATGCTCAGTGGCGTAGGAAGCAGTGGTGTCTTGCTGGGTCCAAGAGTGTCACATGATTTTGAACGCTTTTGTGTTGTCCTGAGCTGTGTAGTCTCTGAGGCTGATTCTGCAGATCTCCTGGTGAATCTGAGCTTAGTATACTTATATTCTAAGATTCTAATAAATTCCTTTGTGGCTTTAGTTAAGCGAGCATGGCATAGGCAGGCACACGCACACACACACGCACACAACCAGATGAAGCCCAGACCTTGGATTACAGTGAGTCCACTAAAGTAGTGCCGCCTTGTTAGGCACTGTCTACACAATCCGCCAGCCCTTGTTCCTTTGCCAGGACACTGCACTAGCCTGTTCATGTGCATATAGTCAAAACTGGTTAAGATTAGGATACCAACTACAAAGACTAGCTAGGGCTGGTTGTCACAGCATTTCCAACCTGGTCCTTTTTTCTTCTAGATTTAGTATTTTTTTAGGATTGATCGCAGAGAAGGAAAATAATGCCTTCATCCTTTTGATATCATTTACCCTGGTCATTTAGTCATTTTTGGGTTGTTGAAATCTGTGCTAAATTGGATACTATTTTACTCGTATTTATCACCCATTTTCTTTGTCAAAGAGAGATTTTTCTTAGTACTCCTGGAGAAAATTTCACCCTGCCTGAAGAAACTTTTGCAAAATACAACTTATTCATAAATAACTTGAATAAGAACCGTAAGCCATGACTTTGAACGGTACATCAGTAATGCCTAATTGTTTTAGCCACTTATTTCCATATGTACCTTCCTAGTACTACACACTCATAAGTAGTTTTAGTTCTGCCTCATTTTCTGTTTTATCAGCTACTGTTATGAACAGTAAGAAGTGGAGAAATGGCTAAAGGGAGAGAAGAGAAACAAAAAGTGTGTGTGATGTGCAGATTTGGATTTAATGTGAGAATGAGGGTTGTAATGGGAACTCTTGGAAGTGTTACAGTCTCATCACAGTCTCCAGCAGGGGTATGACAAAGCAGGTCATCTTAACCACATGAGAGACTTGGAACATTTTTTGCAAATCAAATTTAATTTGTGAAATAAAGCTGTAGCATTGGGCATTTTCATTGGGACCCTTACACTAACATTATCAATATTGTGTCCATTGCCTTAACTATCAGGTCACAAAAGATGTCATTAAAGAATTTGCAGATGATGGTGTCAAGTACCTGGAACTAAGGAGCACACCTAGAAGAGAAAATGCTACAGGTAGAGTTTAATTACTTCTCAGCAAATATACTTTTTTCCTCTGTGCTTTGATGATTCATGTGTTTATAAGTTGAGAATATGAAGCACTTGCTTTAACACTGTTGTAGAGTCAACAGTCCAAATCTTCTGATGTACATTAATGATGTACATTATTTTTTTTTAAGATTTTATTTATTCATTTGACAGAGAGAGACACAGCGAGAGAGGGAACACAAGCAGGGGGAGTGGGAGAGGGAGAAGCAGGCCTCCCGCAGAGCAGGGAGCCCAATGCGGGGCTCAATCCCAGGACCCTGGGATCATGACCTGAGCCGAAGGCAGACGCTTAATGACTGAGCCACCCAGGCACCCCAATAATGTACATTATTAATGAGTGAGTTGTTAAGTTAAAAAATCAGGTCAAGGATTATCTGTTTAAGGGAAATTAAAAGGCCTACAAAAATTTTGCTTGTTCTTGTTTTTTTCTCACTCTGAGGAAAGAATGTTTGCTCCTTATAGTTACATTGTCTTAAACAGAGGCTACTTCTTGCTCCTTGCATTGAGGGCACTTGTGAGACAGTGCCACTGAGTAGATGCTGAATCATGTTTTATGACAATCACAGAAATGAAGGTTTTTCAGTCCCTTCTCAGAGACTGATAGTGTCTTAAGCTAGGAGCAAGGGGTGAGGTGGTAAAACCTCTCTGGATGGAGATGAGTGGATCTGGATGTGGTCTGGAGAAATTTCCTGGAACCTTCTTTTCATAAGGGCAGTGTGGAAAGATGTTATGCAGTGTCCTTGGGTCCCTTAGTCCCTTGTCTGTGACCTGAAAAGGCTCTGCCAGTTCATCTTGCACCCTGACATGTGCAGTCCAGTTATTCAGGGGATAAATTTTTTAAAACTACATAAAGTAAGTGTTGGACAAGCAGAAGATTCTTATCTCGCATTTTTAAATTGTAGGATCAGTTCCAGATTATGCTGGTGAGGATAGTGAAAGGGAAGGAGAGAAGAAACCTGCCACTTACTAGAACTAGTTCGCTCTTTGAATGGAGATTCCAAGAAGGATGCTAACCTGATATGCAACAAGAGGGGAATGGTTAAATAAGGGTTAATGGAATGTGAGGCAACCATTAAAAATATTTGCGAAGATACTATAAAGACTTGGGGATAACACTCAGAATACAGGACTGTATTAAACAACTGAACAGGATACATATATACATAGTAGCCTCTCATCTATTCAAAAAACATTTATACTTAGAAAAACAAAGAGTGGTTATCTCTGAGTGGTGGGATTATAGGTTACTCATTTTTTCCTTTATAATTTTCTGTGTTACTTGAGATTTTCTGCCAAAAGAAAGCATTTTATGATTGGGTACTGCTTTCATTTTATGAAAGCAGTATTTTAGAGGGGGTTGTTCTGGAGAGTGCTCTCAGAGCCCCCAGAAGACGACTTGTACACCCAAAATTGGAAGAACTGCTCTAGTACCCTGGACAGGAAACACTGAGCCTGGCCAGGATTGAAGAGGCAGGAACCCAAGAGGGGATTTTTTTTTTCTGGACCAACAGGAAAACATTCTGCTAATAGAGAAAAATGGTTTGTTTTTGTTTCTGTTTTTTTTTTTTTTTAAGGATAGGCCTTAGAAAAGGCTGTTCTTGTTTTGTTAGAACAGGCATTTTAGATTTTTATAGCAATTTGTGAGAATAGTTGTTTTTTTTGTTTTGTTTTGTTTTTAACTAGGCTCCCCACTGAACACAGGGCTTGAAATCATGACCCTGAGATCAAGAGTTGCATGCTCTACCAGCTGAGCCAGCCAGGCGCCCTGTGAGAGTAGTTTTATGTCTGTTGGATCTAAGAATACTTTTTAAATGGGCTTATATTTTGTATGTCTTTTTTTCCATTTCTGCTTTCTCGTACTTCATTTTTAAAAATTTATTAAAGTACAGTTAGCATTTATGAAAATGTACCCATAGGGCTATGTTTTAACTCCTCTTTAATCATGCCCTTGTCACAGCATAAAGTAAAAATGTAATTGTTCATAGAGGGATGCTAATGTTAAAGGATGAAATAGTTGATGATGTCTTGACAAATATTTTCTTTATGTCCTTTCCAGGAATGACTAAAAAGGCTTATGTGGAATCTGTACTTGAGGGCATAAAACAGTCCAAACAAGAAAACATAGACATTGATGTTAGGTAAGAAGCATTGTACCTTAGTGGTCACCATTTAAAAAAAAAAACTAGAATGTGAATATGTTATTATTTTGATCATGAGTGTAATAGATTTTTATAAATCAAACAATAACTGATTTTTATTTTAGAAAAATGGAGTCAAGAAATCTATTGCTTAAAAGTTGAGAATGCAGTTCTGAATTTGTTCATGTGGCAATAAAATTCTGAGTACTGTTGCTCTAGAGAAGTATGGCTTCCCATTGCTCTTCAGCCAAAATCCAGACTTCTTATTGTGGCCTGCAGGGTCCCATGTGATCTGGTTGCCTCTCTTCAACAGCCTTATGTGGGCCACTTATCATTGTTACACACTGGTTTGCTCTCTGTTCCTCAAATAGGCCAAGACTGTCCCACCTCAGTATCTATGTACTTCCTGTTGCTTTTGCCTAGAACACGCTTCCCACCATATCCTTGCATGGTTGGCTTTTCATTATTGAGTTCTCATTTTGGCTGTCACTTCCTCAGAGGGCCTTCCTTCACCACCTTATCTAAAGTGCCCCCCCAAATCCTCTAGTAATCCTTTTTATTTCCTTTATTGCACTCTTCTTAACAAGATCAGAAATTATCTTGTTTGGGCGCCTGGGTAGCTCAGTCGTTTAGCATCTGCCTTTGGCTCGGGTCATGGTCCCGGGGTCCTGGGATAGAGTCCCACATCAGGCTCCCTGCTCGGCAGGAAGCCTGCTCCCTCTCCCATTCCCCCTGCTTGTGTTCCCTCTCTCACTGTGTCTCTCTCTATCAAATAAATAAAATCTTAAAAAAAAATTATCTTGTTTTATTTGTACATACATACCCACTAGAGTGTAAATTCATGAGGCCAGGAACCTTGTCTTTTGCCACTACCCTTCCAGTACTTAGAACAGAGGCGACACATAATCAGGGCTCAATAAGTCCTTGAAGGAAGAAAGCTACCTGTATAGTTTCTGGCTATAAAATCTCTCCAAATTAAGCTTAGCTAGACTAATACACACACCCCTCCCAAAAAGGAGCAGGCAAAAGACAAGAAGAGAATTAAGAAATGAAGACCTACAAATGACCAATAAGTGTATAGGGAACTATTTAATCTCACTAATCAGATAATTTTTTTAAAAAATTTATTTGAGAGAGAGAAAGTGTGCAGAGGGTGGGGGAGGATCAGAGGGAGAGAGAGAATCTCAAGCAGACTCCCCACTGAGCGTGGAGCCTGACATGGGGCTCAGTCTCACAACCTTGAGATCATGACCTGAGCTGAAATCAAGAGTTGGACGCTCAACCGACTGAGCCACCCAGGCACCCCAATCAGATAAATTTAAAATATTACAATGCCATTTCAATAGCTCCCCTCAAAACAAGGTAATAACCAGTTTGTGAACTTACACACTGCTAGTAAGCATATGTAATAAATAAAACCTCTTTAAAAAGCAGTATGTATTAAGATGTACAAAAATGTTTCCTTCTGACGCAGTACTCCACTTCTAGAAATGTATCCTAAGGAAATAAATTGATTTTTGTGTAAGATTCTTTATTGTAGTGTTATTTATTTATGTTTATTTTAAAGATTTTATTTATTTGAGAAAGAGTGAGAATTGAGAGAGAGAGCATCAGTAAAGAGGAAGGACAGAGGGAGAAGCAGACTCCCTGCTGAGCAGGGAGCTCAACTCTGGGCCAATCCCAGGACCCCGGATCATGACCCGACCCAAGGCATATGCTTAACTGACTGAGCCACCCAGGCGTACCTATAGTGTTATTTATAACAAAAAGTGGAAAACATCCTAAAACATTTAGCAGAGGACAGTTAACATTATGTTATGTTCATATGATTTATATTGTTTTCTAACATTATTTAATGACAGGAGAAATCATTAAGTTAAAAAAAAGAGTGCATTTATATATAGTTGATCCAAATTTTGTAAATAAATAAGTGCTGGAGGAATGTAAAAAAATAGGATAAATTAAAAAATGCTGGAGGAAAATTATGCAATATTAACAGGGGTTCTCTGGGTATTAGATGCCTTGTAGAATTCCAGCTAACATGAAGAATGAATTTGTATCAGCTATTGGATATGTGTTAGAATTAGAATATTACCAGTTTTTTAACACTTAATGAAATAATGGATCTAAGCCTCCTGATGAAAGAACACACCATCACTTATGAAATACTCTTGCTAAAAAATTGAATTTGATCAAGCCTCCAGACTAGTTCCAATTTTCAATTTATTGGAGATATAAGAGACAGGAGAAACAGGTTAAGGACACAGGAATGCACTCCATTATAGGAAATTTTATAGAACAAAGGACGTGGTTTCTTTAAGTTCAAGAAATAAATTCAAGAAAAGTGGTGGGGGTTTATGGAGAAGGGGGAAGGTGGAGCATGGAGGGAGCGCCTCTGGATTAAAAGAGACTTGGGATGCATTGACCAACACAGTGCGTGGACTTTAGTTGAATTCTGAATCAAACAAACTAAAAAACAAGTGCAAGAATAAAAAAAACATGAAACGTTTAAGAATTTGAACACTAGATGTTTGGTGCTGTTTAGGAATTTATGGTCTCATGCCCTCTGGCAAAGTAAGCTGTCCTGTCAGTCAGGCTGTACTTCTACTAAGTAAATTTTACATGTAGCCTGCTATACTTCTCTGACCATACTCAGAGTTGTCTTTTTCATCTGCACTGTATTTGTTTTCAACTGTGTTTTTTTTATATTAAAGGTATTTGATAGCAATCGACAGAAGAGGTGGCCCTTCAGTAGCCAAGGAGACCGTTAAACTTGCTGAAGAGTTCTTCCTCTCTACTGACAATACAGTTATTGGCCTTGACCTCAGTGGAGACCCTACTGTAAGCTGTTTTTCCTAAATACATTTTATTTCTGAAAAGTAGAATTGGGGCATCTGGGTGGCTCAGTTGGTTAAGCGACTGCCTTCGGCTCAGGTCATGATCCTGGAGTCCCTGGATCGAGTCCCGCATCGGGCTCCCTGCTCGGCAGGGAGTCTGCTTCTCTCTCTGACCCTCCTCCCTCTCATGCTCTCTTTCTCTCATTGTCTCTCTCGCAAATAAATAAATAAAATCTTAAAAAAAAAAAAGAAAAGAAAAGTAGAATCAATTTGTGGGGTAAGGATTAGCTTGGGGCATCCTGCATTCTCCAGAGGTCTACCAGACACTCTGTGTGGATGAAAACCTATTCTTAAATAAAATCTTTAAAAAAAAAAAAAAAAAAGGGAAGGAAGTGGCACCTGGGTGGCTCAGTCAGTTAAGCATCTGCCTTCAGCTCAGGTCATGATCCCAGCCCAACATGGGGCTCCCTGCTCAGCGGGGAGTCTGCTTCTCCCTCTCCCCGCTGCTTGTTCTCTCAAATAAAATCTTTAAAAAAAAAAAAAGACCTATTCTGCCCTGGATGACCAGAATGTCTATAGCAGCTATTCTCAACCAGGGTTCTGTGAAAGAATTAAGCCCTCTAAAAAAGAAAAAAGAATAAGATTTGAATGAGAGGAGAGAAATTAATTCATTACATACAATGCATGTCTAATAATTAATTAATACTTAAGTATGGGTAGGCCTTAATTATCTCATAGAACCCCCAATGAGAAAGACTGGCCTAGAGCTTCTTGAATGTCAGATTCAAGCACACTGTCTCACTTGTGTCACTGTTGACATTTGGGCCAAATAATTCTTTGTCCTGGGAGGATGCCCTGTGTATTGCAGCATGTTTAGTAGCATCCCTGTCATCTCTACCCACTGGATACCAGTAGCACCCTCCTAGTTGTGACAACCAAAAATGTTTCCAGATACTGGCAAGTGTCCCCAGCGTGGGAGGAGGTGGGGGGGGGCATGGTAGTGCAGAATTGGCCCTGGTTGAAAACCACTGGATTTGGAGAGTCCCAGGAAACTGGTTCTTAAGGCTTTGTTTAAACCTGGACTATTGTGTTCTTATTTCATTCATCCATTTGGTAGAAGCTTTCTTTACTGTAATCATACAGGTTCCTGAATCAGGTGACTTCTCCTTAGCACTAGATACCTAGATTTCTTTACAGAACTAAAATTTGGTGACCTCTATATCTAGCATGGCTGATTGACATCAGGTTCACTCATATGTGACTTAACATTCTTGAGGGCAGGGATTGGGTCTTTGCCAGCTTTATATTCCCTCAAGTGTCTAGCACATTGTAGGTGCTTTATAAATGAAATTTTCAAATGAGTCAATCTGCCATTTTTTTCCTTGCCATTATTTTATTCCTTTGTTTATTGACACAAAGTACCTAATTCTTCAGTTTGCCTAGAAATCTAATTCATCTTTGTTTTAACTTTTATCAAGGTAGGACAGGCAAAAGACTTCCTGGAACCTCTTTTAGAAGCTAAAAAAGCAGGCCTGAAGTTGGCATTGCATCTTTCAGAGGTAAATAATAATGTAAAATTAGGGTGGAGAAGATAAATTACAGTGAAAATAATAATCATTTATAAATGGCTAAAAGTAAACCTGGAGGTAAAAAAAAGTAGAAGAGGAGGAATGTAGAAATGTTTTTAAATGTAAATTATAATGATAAAGGTATGATTTGCTTTAGTCCCGTTACTGGTTTTATGTTTTTGTCATTCCTGAGGGTGGCTGTTGACTCACACTACTGATGTGTTGTTAAAACAGCTATTGACATCTTACTAGAGAAAATGCCTAAGTTTTCATCATCAGTCTTGTCATTGGAAGCTGACACTGAGAAAAGCACCAGTTCATCTCACTTGTCCTCATAGGGTAAGGGACCTGAATATATCACATGCACTGGCGAGAAAGGAAGTAGCTCATCATTATTTTATAAGGCTCATCAGAAGATCGGGTACCCCTCGTTGGGCCCCAGCTCTTTGGCAACATGAGCACAATGACAGATAATGTACAGATAATGGCTGGAGAATAGTCACTTTCTTAAGCACATCCCTGTGAGGCAAACAAGGGAGTCAACTACACTTTCCCCCATTTTACAGATGGATTTACTTTCTATGTCAGTACTTCTATTTGTTTTCTTTTTTTTGACATACAAAAAGCTGCATGTGATTAATGTACACAGCTCGAGAAGTCTGGAGTTTATTGTCTCAAGTGCAGGAAATAATACTTAGGCTACTTACCTCACATGGTTATTTATGAATATTAGATGCAGTAATGTATAAAGGTTGAATAGCATCATGATTTAAAGATTAAGGAAAAAATTGGAGCTTCTTGTCAGTGCTGATGTTTTTCATGTCTATAAGCAAAGAGTCAGTAATCTGGTGGCAGAACTTAAAATCTAGGATCTGTGTTTCCACACTCTGATCGAAGAGATCTTTAACTAACTCGTAGGACATCCTCTTGCTAACCTAACTGATGTCTGATTAAAGCTATTGGTCAATTAAATGGAACAGCCAGCATGTGTTACTGTGACCAGTTATCTGTGGTCTTTGTGCACAGCATTAGAACCGTCTCTTTACCTTAGTCTCTGTTGCTTTTCTTTTTCTTTTTTTCTTTTCTTTTGTCTATTTGTTTCTTTAAAATTTTTTTTTAATTTTCTTTATTCTGTTGCTTTTTTTGTTTGATGCATTGGACATAAAACATCTCATTTCAGCATGTTATGGTCATTTGTCTTGTAGGCTATCTAGTAGATAAAGAGTACAGCTAGACCTTTTCATGGTAGTTGTGGTATGTATGTAGCTGGCTGTGTCAGAATAAAACATGAATGGGGCACCTGGGTGGCTCAGTCAGTTAAATGTCCAACTCTTGATTTCCACTCAGGTCATGATCTCAGGGTTGTGAGATCGAGCCCCGCGTGGGTTCTGCATGGAGTCTGCTTGACTTTCTCGCCTTCTCCCTCTGTCCCTCCCTCCCACTTGCACTCATTCTCTCTCTCCCTCTCTCTCAAATAAATAAATAAAATCCTTTAAAAAATAATAAAACAGGAGCACACTGCACAGAGAATCTGGGCCCTGAAGTCAGATAGAGCTCCATGACCTTAGACAACTTTAAAAAAAAATACTTTGTATTTTAACTACAAAAGTTAGGTATATCTGAAGAAATTCCAAGTGTAGAGAAGTGTAATGTAGAAGGAAAAAAATAAAAAATGAAAGGTCCGTTTCTCGTTTCAGTTCTGCTCCCGAGTTGATCCTGTTACTTTTTCTGAACTTTAATTTCTTCATCTTAGTACTTTGTAAGATTCTTGTGAGGTTTAAAGGAGAATTTATGTGAAAAGGCACAAAGCAGGTCTAAAAGTGTTTATTATTATTACTCTTGTTAACTATAATTAGTATTATCATTGAAACGAATCTAGAAGAATATTGGGAAATGAATGGGAAAATAAAGGCAAAGAAGAGAGCTGGGAAGGTATAGGTGGTTCAGCTTTCCAGAATGTCTGCATTATCTTCTCTGAGGGACAAAGTAGCTGGCTACAGAAAAAGGTACCTTTAAGAACCACTGAAAGAGGTTATTGATGCCCTCTCCCCCCACCCTTTTTTTTTTGAGATTGCAAACCAAAAAAAAGAAACACAAGTACTTCTGGATCTGCTTCCTGACAGAATTGGGCATGGGACATTTCTCAACTCCTCTGAGGGAGGATCCCTGGATCTGGTAGACTTTGTGAGGCAACACCAGATACCACTGGGTAAGGTTTAGGGCTTCACGTCCTCCAGACAAGACTCTATACATTTGTCCCCAGCCACCAGGTTGCAACCCATATGTGGAGAAGTACTGTTCTAAATATGTGTCATTTAGAAATTAAAAGTTGCTTGGTACATGTGCCTCTTGAGCCTTATTTAAGTAACAAAGTTTTAGCTCCCATTAGAATATAAGCTCCATGAAAGCAGAGCCCTTGTCTGTCTTGTTCACTGCCACATTCCCCAGTTCTTGGAACTCAATAATTATTATATTGAAGGAATAAGAGTCATCTAGTATTTCAAAATGACTTTAACCAAATTAATATGTGTTATGAAAATGTGTGACATTTATTTAAAAATTAAGAATTATGGAAGATTCCAAGACATATTTTTACGTGTGTTACTGTTACACACTTGTTTGTCTACATGTGTATCCCTGGAGCTGCTTTTATTTAACAACAAATATTTATGAAGTGCCTGTTCTCTTTCGGTCACTGTTCAAATTGCTGGGAAGAGAGCAGTAAACAAAACAGGCAAAGGTTTCTTTCTCAAGGAACTTATATTCTAGCATAGGTAAGAGACAGTAAACGGTTACACAAGAAAATGTCAGTGTTAAGTTCTTTGAAGAAAATTAAACAGTTTGATATATTAGTGATGAGATAACCGCTTTCAATTGGATGGTCGGGGAAGGCCTTCTCTGGAGGGAAAAAAGCAGTTGGCTGAAAACCATTTTACTGAATGATCAATTTGCTAAATTTACAATTTTATCAATTTTTAACATGTGTGTGGGTGTGTTTTTTTAATTACTTACAGAGTTTTCAGCAATTCATGAGATTTTTTTTTTCTTTTTACTAAGGACATTTTTAAACATCCCCAGAAGTTGAGAAAATGGAAACCACCTGCATAGTTATCTTAGTGTGGTGGCTCAGCTGTGTGCCCAGCAGTGTGAGGGGGCAGGCTGCCATCCCTTGGACTGAGTGGCCCTGTGTTGAGGCTGCCTTATCATACTGAGCTGACACCATCCACCAAGTCAGTGAAGTATTTCTGCTCTGGCTGGGGAGCTCAGTATAGTGTGTCAAGGCAGGAATTTGTTAATAATAGAAGTCATTCTTAAGATGGACTTACTTGCAGCAGACAGGGAATAGATGGTTGTCTGAGTAAAGGAGTTTAGGGGTTTTCTTTAAGTCCATTTCTTCTCTTGGCTTTTTTATAATACTGTAGCCCTCAAGCAGTGCTGCTATTTTGTTTTAGCCTCCACTATAAGACCAGGAAGAAGTGCAGCAACCCTTCAAAAATTCCTTCATGATTCTTCCCTGCTTTCACCATGGTGACTGGCTTATAACATTCCCCTTTCCTCTCCATTTTGGATAAAAGAAAGGGGGAAGCACATAGCTGTGAAGGGGATATTAATTCTCTGCCTGGTACAGTTGCTGCCAAAATTGCAGCACAAAAATTCCTCATGTATCTACTTGGTGAACACTGATGAATGAGTCTACTAATCTGCTTTTAGTAAGAGACTTTTTCCTCCTTTCATCTAGAACTCTGTTTGACCTCAAACATCAAAAGTCAGACAGTTCCATCTTATGACCAGCATCATTTTGGATTCTGGTACAGCATCGCCCATCCATCTGTGATCTGTGTAAGGTGTTTTGTATGAAGTATTTTGCTCCTTTTTCATTCCATTGTTGGATTAGGTCAGACATTCACTACTAGCTGACTGCCTTTCGTGCCTCGGGGTGCTGCCCAGGTAGAGGAGTGAGAGAGGATCAGGGCATGAGAGGCTCAGAGGGCCAGGGTGACTCAGGTTTGGCCCTATGGGTAAAGGTCCTAGGCAGTGCCCAGAGGAACATAAAAAAATACTGATGCCCAAGTACCTATCCCTTGAGATTCTGTTTTATTTGATCTGGGGTGAGTCCTGTACACAGATATGTTTTAAAAGCTTCTTGGTGATTTTTATATGCAGCCATGGTTGAGAGCCATTGCCCTGGTGTTTTTGTTTTAAAAAGGATAAACAGACCTATTTAGTTATAGCTATGTATGGATGCGTTTATAGACCTGTTTAGACTCTTAAAAGAAGCATGGTAAACAGGAAAATAGACTAAATGTAAGTTACTGTTTTTTTAAAAAATAATTTCCTTGTTCATTTTAAAACTTTGGTTTTTGTTTTTTTTTTGGCAGACTGATGATAAGGGTGTTTTTGCAACACACCTTTCTCAAGAGTACCAATTGGCAGCTGAAACATTTAATTTGAACCAGTCTCAGGTGTGGGATCTGTCTTATGAATCCATCGACTACATCTTTGCTTCTGACAGAACCAGGTCTGAACTGAGGAGGAAGTGGAATCATCTGAAACCCAAAGTGTTACATTTTTAAGCTGCCCTGAGGTGAACTACTTTTGAGTATGCGTTGCAACCAAGATCTTCCTGCCTTATCACACTTAGTGAACTGTCCATCCCTCCCTCTGAAGCACTGCAGCCAGGTACCAGGGGCTCCATCACCAGCACCTTATTCAGGGCCGGTGCTCAGTAAATGTTTTAAACTGACTGGCAGGCTCTGAGGTCTTACAGAGTTTACCTCCGTGCTGCTTACTGGAAGGGACTTGAAAGTGGCTGCTAACTAAACTCCCCATTCCACCAGAGATTTGACTTAACAGTCCCTCTCCATTAGTGATCATAAAACTTCAGGAAAATCAAAGGAGTTTCTAATCAGGAAAAGTTTTGGAATAACTAGCCTAAAGATGAGAAGAGGGAAAACAAATTGCCACCAAACCTTTAAGCCTTGTAACTTGTGACAGCAGCGCTCTGTATTTTGTTTTGCTTGTTTTACTCAAACTCCCTTAAGTATTCCCCAAAACTTGACTCCAGGCTATACTGCATACCATGGATTTTTGTGAATACCCAGTAGTCAGGGTTAATCTACTTTGGAAGACCCTAGTGACAGACAAAACTAGCTTCTGAGATCTGGCTTTGCCCCTCTCATGATTAATCCCCCTGGAATCAAGGTGGTGGGTTTTTTTTAAATGTTCCTACCTTACCCTTCTGTTCTTTTGATCATAATGGAGCTATACCAACCAGACACTTCTTGAGGTCTAAGGTACTTTAGGCTTCTACTTCCTGCCTTTAATCTGACTTCCAGTTGTTCCAAAGTTTTGTTTCTGAAAGAGCACTATGGTGGATGTAGGAGTAATTTAAGCTCCTAACTAAAATATATCCATATAACATGTTACTTTAAGCACCATGGTATCAGAGAATAGATACCATTTTATGTCTAAACTTTGATATGCATCTCACTGGATAGTTGAGTATATAGGAGTAAAGTTTTCATTTTAGATTTTGAATGAATGATGGAAGAATTGACTGCTCCTATCTCAGCTTCCCTTTCCTACCTGGTCACCATAAAAATAGTTCTCTACAGAGTTGATAAGACTCAGCCTCCATATTCTGATTATAGTAAAAGAGAAATGGCAGCAACACAGAAAATATATGTTATTAAGTTCTGTAGCACTGGCCATAGCCAAGCAATAAAAGGAAGAATGTGGGGCACCTGGCTGGCTCAGTCAGTGGAACGTGCAACTCTTGATCTCAGGGTCGTGAGTTTGAGCCCCACACTGGGGGTAGAGTTTATTTAAAAAAAAAAAAAAGGTGGGGCACCTGAATGATTCATTTAGTTAAGTGTTTGACTCTTGGTTTTGGCTCAGGTTATGAGCTCAGGGTCCTGGGATCGAGCCCCACTTGGAGGGCTGCATCTGGCTCCGCACTTAGCAGGGAGTCTGCTTGAGATTCTCTCCTTCTCCTCCCTCTGCCCCTCTTCCCTGTTCCCACATGTGCACTTTCTCTCTCTAAAACAAATCTTGAAAAGAAATGATAGTGTGGGGAAAATGAAGAAAAAGAAGTAACAGCATTAGGAAACAACTGATGGGGATATGATTGTCCAGCTCCTCCTAATACATCCTTCCTTTGCTATACAGGTCACTCAGTCTGTCCCCACAGAGGTCTTATGAGTATTAAAATGGTAGGGTGCACAGATCCTCTTGCTCCACCTACAGTGGCCTTGGTTTCTCTTAGAATGTTTGAAGACTATTTCTTGCTTCTTCCATCCTCCGCAATGGCAGACTGGGTAGCAGAAAATGGCTTGTTAAGCTAGTTTGAGAAGAAATGGGCTTTCCCAAGTAAGAGAGTTTGCCTTTGCCCTATTCATTATGTACATTCTCTTCATCTGGAGGATGGTGGGGGGAGAGGAGGCTGGTCTTGGGTCTTTTAAAGTAAGACTTACTCTCCATGCCCAGTTATGACAGGTCCTAATGCACTGTCCTAATGGATACAGATATAGATATCATGTAAGGATTTTCATTCTAATTTCTCTTTTACCACATCCTAATTTGTTTCTCAGTCTAGAACATAAAGATTCAAACAGGCATACTTCAAGTGAGGCCACACAGGGAACCAAAAAAGCAGGTAAAAATTTATCTTTTCCTAGTAGCAACAACTTAATAATTTGCACATGTATATTTGGGGAGGGGAAAAACCACGTGAAGAAACACTGGGTACTTTATAGACATAATTTTTATTAACATGGTATCCCTGAGAGGCAGATTAAGATGTAAACATTATTCTGCTTTACAGAAAGGGAGATGGAAACAGGTGGACTTACACACAAGACATCTGGAACCAGAATTCATATCTGCTGATACCCCAACCAGTGCTTTTTACACACAACTTTCCATAAATATACTAAAGACAGTAGTCTCTCATATTAAAAAACACACATTTAAAAACACACTTACTAAACCATCTCAGATCCTGAGGCACTGCTTTAGACTAGTGTTTCTTCTATCTTCCTGTCTGCTTAGGCCACATAATTGAGACACGATCTCTCCTAATAAATGTTAGGAGATTCTTTGTAGTAGGATCCCTCAACACAAGAACCCTAATCAACCTCTCATCTAACACAGCAGGCTATGAATTACAGAATATTCTATCTCCCCACTTCTCTTTGATATCTCATTCCAGCCACAGGACTGATTAAATGTGAGTATGAAACAGCTACTTATCCCATGCCTTGGCCATCTGTTCACATTCCTCCTTCCTCAGACCTGCCCACTGAAGCATCTTCTCAAGGTATTAATTTCTGACCTTTGTCTCCCATAGGAGCTAGTCTCCTAAACTGCTCATTCTTCTTCCCCAGTACAAGCTGGCTCTTTCATCAATAAGTACAGCACAGTATCTGATTTATTATAGGTGGATGGGACCACCACCTCCTGATCTGCCTCTGGCACTCCATGTTCCAATGAAGGCAGTTCTCCGCCTTGTGCATAGCCGAGATCATACTATTCCTCAGATTTCGTGCTGCTCCAAGCTTTATCTAACTTTCCTTACAGTCTGCCTTTTGCCCTCGGCTCCATCTGCATAAAACACCTTGCTCTCCAATTTTCCCATTTCTCACCCACTCAGCACCCAGTTTTGTGATTAGTTTTGGAGAGTTCATCCCACCCTAATTTTCCCGGTAACTTTCCTTCCTTTGAACGCTTGCTGTTTCATGAAGCCTTTCTGAATAAAGAGAAGAAAATACCTCCCAGATTTTTCTTATAGAAAACTATAATGCATTAGACCTGAACATTTATGCAGAATGTTACTACATTTCTAGATTTCTCTAAAACTGCTGCAGCTCTACATGTGCATTTATTATTTGTCCATGTCAGTGTCATCTGTTTTAGATTGTAAGAACAAGGACAGAGTCTGTTTACCTTGTGCTGTATAGGGCTCATCACACTACTATGAATAGATGGGCAATTAATTCAATACTATTTGATTATGCAGATCAGAATTACACTTGTGTTTGAAGAACTTTTAAAAATAGATCTATGAGTATGTGCACATGCACGTGTGTGAGTACTGGCAACTTCAGTGACCAAAGATAATCTGTCCTCCTTGCCATTAGAGTAAAGAGTTGGCACAGAGTGGTCTGTTTCCTAATCCATGGGTACGTGGCAGTAGTTTCTGCTCAATGCAGGTTAGTATTGAGCGCCCATGGGGTGCTGTATAACACTAAACTAGGTGTTTGGAGCGTGTGGAATGCAGACAATCCCCTATTGGCAGCTTTAACTGCCTTCTCTCATATCAACATATCCAGCTGGCTTGCTCTTTGCACTACTGGACCAGAAGGGACAGATGAAATTCAGATGAGACGGAACAGAAGAAAAAAAACCAAACTAGATGCTCTAAATATATTATTCTATTCCAGATCTTCTAGGGCTTAGAAAAAATTAAGAAATCCAGGGTTCACACCTCAGTATTTATATAAGATTTACACTGTTCCCCATATAGAACACCTAGGCTTTTGACAAGATGATTCATAGGTCAGAACCAAGATGGATATTAAACTCTCCTTTAAGGTAAATGAAGAGTGTGCATGACAAATGTCATTGTGAGCACAGGCTTATGTGAACAGGAAATGCCACTTTTTTGCATTTCCATTATTGTATAAAGAGCTAGACCCACTCAGAAAAGTCTCACAACTTCTCCCTGAAATGCTGCTGTGATAGGTTTTTCCAGTTGAAATGCAGCTGAATAATAGGATAAATAAATACATGGGATCTACTACTGCGTCCTCTCTATTAAGGGAACAACATAGGCACTGGGAGGTAAAGGTCGTATCTGTCATTTCCAGTGAAGGCAAGGAGAGGGACTGAAATCTTCCTTTCATTCTTAAGATGACTACCTTAGGAATTCATAGATCCAGGAAAAACATGGGAACAGAGTGGGATAAATCTTAGAGTGTTTCCTAAGCTAGTTGGGCAGGGAATAGGAGACCATCACTATTAGATGCCTTTTTCAAAGAATTTCAATGCATTTATCTTTTCTTTAAATTCTCAGGGGCTTACTTAGGTGCTGACTGTGACAGAAGTTTTTCTCGTGTATGGATCTCTCGGTGCTTATTAAGAGCGGAGCTTTTACTGAAGCACTTGCCACAGTCATGACACCCATAGGGTTTCTCTCCTGTGTGGGTCCTATGATGTGCACGTAAGTCAGAACTCTTACTGAAACTCTTTCCACAGTCAGGACACACATGGGGTCTCTCTCCTGTGTGTATCCTCCGATGTGCACTGAAATGAGAACTATTGTTGAAGCTTTTTCCACACTCTTCACATTGATAGGGCTTTTCTCCTGTGTGGGTTCTCTGATGAATTATAAGGCTTGAGCTCTGATTGAAGCGTTTTCCACACTCACCACATTGATACGGTTTTTCTCCTGTGTGGATTCTTCTGTGGGTGATGAAGTTTGAACTGTCACGGAAACTTTTCCCACAGTCAAGACACTTATAAGGTTTCTCTCCAGTGTGGATTCTCCGGTGTCTAATGAGGCGTGCACTCCGACTGAAGCTTTTCCCACAATCAGCACATTTATATGGATTTTCCACTTGATGAGATATCTGATGCATGAGGTGGGAGTTGGGACCAAAGCTTTTGCTGTATCTGAGATATTTACAGGGTCTCTCTCCCAAGTAAGGACTCTGATGATTTAGAACTTTACCTAAACTCCTCTCTGGGGGTGTTGGTTTTCCTCTTCTCTCCCCTGGGGTCTTTTCCCACTGTTGTCCTGATCTACATTCACTCTCACCACATTTACCCTGAGTAAGATGCCGGGAAACTTTCCTTTCAGACCTTGCAAGTAATGTTCTATGTAGTTGTACTTCTTCAGAAATATCTCGTTTTAGATTCTCTTCATTATCAAATCCAGCCTCAAAACCTGATATAAGAATAGAATTTTAAAGGTTATCCATTTCCTCAATATTATGTGCTGGGGGTAAGGGAAGTATCACATTACATGATTAAAGATAAAAATTAGGGAGCACTAGATCCCAAATGACTACTATCAATTAGAATTCCAATGTTTTTACTCCTCTACTTAGTAGCCTATCACGTGCTTCTCATCTGTTATAGGGGCTGATTAGTACATTCATGTAACTCTTCCTGGATACCCATGATCTTCAGAAAACCTCTCAGAAGGAAAACCTACCAGATTTAAGGTAGGCCCAGGAAAACTCTGAGAAACTTCTATATCCAAAAAGAGCTATATGAGTTCCCTTCCTCTCAAATTCCAATATATGCTGAGAATAAAAACAGGGTAGGAAAATATTTGGTGTCTTTC
Source organism: Mirounga angustirostris (assembly GCF_029215605.1). Lineage (NCBI taxonomy): Eukaryota > Metazoa > Chordata > Mammalia > Carnivora > Phocidae > Mirounga > Mirounga angustirostris. The sequence continues at coordinate 60,254,872 of NW_026991717.1, read as the reverse complement.
AAAGAACAGAAGGCCTTCTGAGAGATAAATTTTAGAAAGTATCTCCCTAAAACATTGTCTCTTCCATGGAAAAATAATCATTAAATGTTCCCAAAGCACTACTCCAATGCTCAAGCTAACCGATTTCTTCTAAGAACCAAATGCCAGGCTCCCCAGGCCCAGGCTATGTGAATTTGCAGATACTTGGCAAATTATCAGTTTGCAAATTGACTTTGAATTTGCAGAATTTTCAGATGTTTCAGACAAATTCTGGATCCCAAATTCCCTGGACTAAATCTGAGAACAAAGGAATACTGAGCGTCAGCCTGTTTATGGCCCCCTAAAGACAGTGTTTCTATCCAGAAGCCCAGTCTTATAAGATGCCCCCAGGAAATAGAGATTTGTTAGATTCAATGAAATCTCAGAACCTTAAATATGTGAGTATGTATTGTGAGCCTCCAAGGAGGGTAATTTAGCATTTCCTAAACCTAGAAGCCATTTTTTAGTGGAACATATTAATACCTCCATGGAACTGATGCTCCGTGGAACACCCTTGAAGAATGCGGATCTAAAGAACTTTTCAAAAAGAAAACTATTACTTATTAAATACTTACTATGTGCCTAAGCACTGTGCTAGATGCTTCACCACAGTACCTCATTTACATCAACCTCAATGAGGTACGTCTTAATATGTAAGCAAACTTACAGGGTTAAATAACTTGCTCTGAGTCACTCAGCTGGCTAATGGACAACAGAGTTCAGATTCAGATACATGTATGACTCCAAAATCAGAATTATTCTTCCCAAAAGCAGGGAAGCCATAGTGAAGTATTTCTTTTTCTTACACAACTGCTAATATTCAAAGGGCCCATTCCCTAAGAAATCTCAGACTTTTGTCCAGCTGTGGCTGAAGAAAGAGGTTATCAGGTTTTCATAGATGTGAATAAAGCAGACATATAACAGGTATACAAGTTGGAAGTAGAGGAAAAATTGTTTAACAAGAATGAACTTTTAAAATCAACTTCATCCCACTACGGGTATACAACATACTACTTGGGAGATGTTAATGTTCATACTCCCTGCTAGGTAAACTGCCTAACAGCTCAGATGTAGATGACAGCAAATTTATAAAGTCTGCACCCATCAGACTGATGCTGTAGTATGAGAAGGCAAGTCAGGTGAATAATTTATATCCCCTCTGTGAGCTGCTTTAATAGAAAGGAAACATGGAGAAGAGAGAAGATGGTCACAAGAAGAATCCATGAGAGCTGGGTGTAGAGACCAGTCTCCTGGTCTTCAGATTGCTGATTTTTCTCCTAAATCCCACTGCCTCCCCTTTGCTACTTAAACCTCAAAAAGTAAAAGGATCTTACCACTGGGGCTCTGGAATAAGACTGGAGCACGGGTCATGACAACCCCCAGGGGTACCTCAGTATCCTCTTCATCATCTTCAGAATCTTCTTCTATGGTCTCTTCTGCCGCCTCAGCTTGCTTCTCAGCTTCGGTCTCACTGGTCTCCTGGATGGGGCAAGAGGCTGTCTCTTCTTCCTGGCTGTCACTGGGCGGGGCAACAACCCTGGCACTCACCAAAGCATCCATCTCTTCAAAGAAGGGACAGGTCTCTGGCGCTTGGCCATTCTTGACTTTCCTATAGCTGGTTTGTAGGCTTTTAAATTTGGTCCGACACTGCTCTGGTGTCCTTAAGAATCCATATTCCCATAACCGCTCAGCCACTGCTCCATACAACTGGCTGTTGCGGTGACAGTTCCGGAGGGCTTCGTAGAACTGAGTCTCACTAAGAATTGCAAGGTAAGTCTTTGTTTCTTCATAGCCCCAGTGTACACCTGCCGCCAGAAGAGAAATTTCAGCACCACTCAATCCAGGGCTTTACAGCCTCAATTCCTCAGTCCTATCAAGTGCATGATGAAAAACCACCTAAGCTTGGGCTTCTAGGTGAAAAAGTAAAAATAATGTTTCCAAAATCTATACAAACTCATTATAGAATGTTTTGCTTCTCTATATCCCATAGCAGTTTCACAGGGACCTTGATTCCTATGTTCTCTTTAACCATTAAAAAAAAAAAAGAAGAAGAAGGCTTTTCACCAGATCCCTGAAACAGTCATTACATACACTGAGTCAAGAGTACAGGATGCATTTCCCCATTCTTCTAGTAGTTTCTCTGGAATTCTGATCCTAACTAGACGATAACTGGTCAGGGGAATAAGACCCAATCAATCGCTGTCGTGAGTCATCCCTAACTTCTCTGATCACTCTTTTTCCACCAGCTCTGCTTCCTTAGAATTAAGTTTTCTAAAGAACGACTCAGGCCTGCAAGGAACAGTGTCTTCCAGAATCACACTGTTGCCCAATCCCTATTATGGCCCTTCTTCATTTGCCACAATCTCAAAAAAGCAAACCCAGTAATAGCAAAGACCTGAAGGGTACAAGATAAGGACCCGACAGTCATGCACCTTATCCTTAGGAGTGAAGGACTGGTGGAAGCCAGAAAGAGGAAGGAAGCAGAACAGTATCTCCTGGCCTGAGCCTGTACTAGCACTGCAGGTCTCCCAATATGATCACAGACTCTGCTCCTTGAAAGTCCCCAAGGTCGAGGGAAAGGAGATTCAGAGTCTTCCTCCCACTTGCCAGCCAGCTGGAGATGATGCTGCTTCCATCATCCTCCACTCACTGCAGGTAAAGGAGTTGGGGAAAGAATCGGAAGACAGAGAAAAAGCAGTAGAAAAAGATGGACAGATAATGAAAATAACAGCAGCTAGCATATGTGCCATGTCTGTGGTTTACCTGCATTTATTCCAGTGACAAAAAAACAGAATGAAAGGGCGCCTGGGTGGCTCAGTTGGTTAAGCGACTGCCTTCGGCTCAGGTCATGATCCTGGAGTCCCGGGATCGAGTCCCGCATCGGGCTCCCTGCTCAGCGGGGAGTCTGCTTCTCCCTCTGACCCTCCTCCCTCTCATGCTCTCTGTCTCTCATTCTCTCTCTCAAATAAATAAATAAAATCTTAAAAAATATATATTAAAAAAAAAAAACAGAATGAAAGAAAAAACAGGTATTGAGAAAGGAAAAAGTAGAAGATAGGAAGACAAGAAGCCTAGAACAGAATTGGAAGTAACAACACACACATAATAAAAAAAAAGGGAAGAGATCACTGTTCACAGTGAAACTGCATCTTTAGAGAGGTAGTCCTGCTGCCATGTCCCATTTTACAGGTGAGGAGACAGCTTTGAAATGGTCAGATGACTATCCACGGTCACCCAGGTGATTAGTGGTCAAGATTAGAAACAAAGCCCCGACTCAATATTTTGGTGTTCTTTCCGTAACAACATGATTATACAAATTATATCAACAGTAACAATACTTAAAAACAGTTCCATGGGCAAATGGTATCTCAACAAAGTGCTAAACAAGATTTCTTACTTATTAGGTGTGTTGCAAATCTAGAGGAGTCTTAGAATATGTTTCCCCAACTTTGGGCAGTCCTTCACTATGCTATGCTAAGTGAAAAGGAACACAAATGGACATTGAGATGAAAGATGAAGCACCAGTTTGTATACGGTGCTCAATAAATACTTTCCTTAAACATAGTATAGTGCCAGGTTTTTCTCAGCAGTCAGTGATTTTATAATCGGAAAAAAATATTTTAAAGAAATGGAAGGAATGGTATTCTTTTAAAGAGCTCTCCAGAATTTTCTGATTGTACTTCTTTAAAGTATCTAAAATGACTCCCTCCTTACTATTATCTAATTTTCCCACGAAAGAGAATGAAATACACATAGAACTGAGAAGTGCCTCTTTGTTCTCTATTTAAGTAACAAAGCTGACAGGCAACATTAAACTTCCCGACTGCACATGCAGTCTCATAACTACTCAAATCTAATCCCTGAACCCCAAAAAGAAATGCTTCTTACCACTTGGGCTTCGAAAAAGAACAGGTGCAGTTGAGTTGTCAGGGTCTTGGGGGGTGGCCTCCTGGCCCATTTCATCACTGTCAGACTCTTCAGCCATAGCTTCTTCTGCTTCCTCATGCTGCCAGCCCCCTTGCCCTGGCTCCTCAGTCTCGGCATCGCTGCCTACCAGGCCAGAGTGAGAGGCTGCCTCTTCCAAGCCATTACTGGGCAATGCAATGACCTGGGCACTCATCAGGGCCTCCATCTCTTCAAAGAAGGGGCAGGTCTCAGGTGGGTGACCACTCTTGACTTTCCTATAGCTCTTCTGGAGACCTTTGAACTTGGTCCGACACTGTTCCAGGGTCCGAAGGAAGCCATACTCCCGGAGCCGCTCAGCCACAGCCCCATACACTTGGCTGTTTCGATGACAGTTTCGGAGAGCCTCATAAAACTCAGTCTGACTGAGAATTGCAAGGAGAGTTCTGGTCTCTTCGTAGCCCCAGTGCACACCTGCTACCTTCTCATCCTCAAAGCCCCAGTGATCCTGGTCCACCCAGCTTCTTCTCTCTCTCTTGGGTGATAACAGATCAGCATGCATTTGTCTGTCTCCTGTGTTACTGCCTCTTGGGAGTTCCTTCTCCTTGGAGCCCAGATCAGGGATCCATGGCTCTCCTTGCTCCAACCTGGAGACCACACCGGATTTAGGAAATGGAAATCCTGCTTGCAGGGAAGCAAACAAAGGATATCATAATTTGGATTGATCATAAAAATACCTCTCAGTTCAGACCTGCCTTTTTTTGAATCCAAGAGGCTTATAAACAAAGTGTCTAAGGAAGTGTTTTCAGAAAGTTCAATGGGTTGGAGAAAGTGGGGAAAATACATAAAACCTCAAAAAAAAAGAGTATTTTCCAGAGTAGGGTGACAAGAGAGGAAAAGGTTCTGTTTGTGTATTCAGAGCAAATACTTCTGTTCCATGTTGCTCCCTAGCCCTCTTCACCATTTAATAGGTCTTGGCACTGCTAGGAACAGTCTTATAGGAGGTCTTGATATTGCTGGGAACAGTCACCTCCTATCTCCTATAAGTTCTCCACTAGGAGCTAGAGAATTAAACTCAGAGTGATTTCAAGGGGTAAGAGAGTAGGGGGGGAAACTTCAACTCCTCCATTTCCTTCACACTGTCACCAAGTTCTACAAGTTTTTTCCATAGTATGTCCTGCTCTGTTCCTTGTGCCACCATCCAAGTCTAGACCCCTTATCCTCTCACAGCCAGATAAATGTAGCAGTAACTGTCCTACCTAACTCCAGGCTCTTGCTTCCTCAGCTTAAACACTATACTACTGAACCTTAACCCAAGTGCCTACCATGCACTGTTCATTTATATCAGACTCCTCTCCAGAACACAGCATACTATTATTCATCACTCTGTCCCTTTCCTTTAAGTCCCTCCTATTCAAATTTAACCCATTCTATGAGAAGTTGTATTTGCCAGAGCCTCCCTACGAAGTCTTCCCTACTGCCCTCCCTCATCTCTCACTCTGCCAAACCCCTACTGTACTCACACAAATTGAGTAACAGTCATTGTTTGGCACGGTTTCAGTACAGTTTAGTTCGGCACATATTTGCTTCCAATCATACCCTAAGCTCTTTGAGACCAGGCACCTTTACTTATTGCAGAGTAACTTGCAAGGTGTTGGAATACATGGTAGGTGTTCAAAAACTGATTAATTCTGCAAGTCTCTGTTTGGAGTTGAGGAATTGCATCTGGATTACTAAACAAAGACCATTACAAATGGCTGAGAAGGCTAGCTTCTTGGATGATAAGATCAAAATTCAAAACAACCTCAACAAGTTAAAGAAATGATCAAAAAACCCCAAACAAGCATAATATGGAGTTCAATGGAGTACAAAGAAGAAAAACAAGTTCTACAAAATCAAGTACAACAATAAGCACTGGCACAAAAACAATGGGGAAAGCAGTAAGAGTCCTGGGAGTTACCAAGTAAACAATAAGCACCAAATAATTAGTTGAGCTCTACTGAAAGAAAATGTAATGAAATTCTGAAGTAAAATTCCTACTCTGCCTCTACCTACCAGACCCTGGGATAATATAATTTAGTTCTCCACGATTAATATTTGGAAGACTTCATTTCCAAAGGAGAAGAACAAAAACTTAGTAGGTCTAAAGAATGGAGCTTCTGGGGAAGAGCTTAAAGAAACAATACAGTTTAATTTGGAGAAGGAAAATGACTGAAAGGTGGCTGTGCCTTCATGTATACAAAAGAATTTTTATCTAGAAAATACCTAGTATCATCCTTACCAAGAGGAAATAAAATAGTTCCAATTCTGATAAAAAGTAGGAATCCATCCTCTGGCAGACTTGTCAAAAGAATAAATACAAGAATACTACACCAGAGGGCTAAACTACATACCTTCAGGAGGTCTCCAACAACTGCATACTCTACAATTTCAACTCATTTCCTGAAATCCCTTTCCCACTCACTATTCCCAACCCTACTTCCCAATTTAGAATGGCATCCTATCTTCCCATATGAATCTACTCCTCACCGCTCCTTTGAAAAGGTCTGAGCTTCTCCTTTGGGTTCATCTGCTCCTGTGGTCCCAGGTCTGGGCTCCTTGCCCTCTCTTTCTTGGTTACACCCCTGGGCTGGGGTTCCACTGACTCCTGCCGAACACTTAATAACTCTCGTGATGATTTCAGGGGTGTCATCTTCTCCAAGCGCACTTCCTGCCCCTTCACAGAGACTGTGACCTAGAAACAACCCCCATTAATTGTCACTGCAAGGTTATAATGAGGGGCATTCCCAGAGGAGATTATTTAATACCCCAAAAGAGTTCATCCTTTTGGGACTTGGCTAGGTTTGGCAGGGGAGGAGGTTTAACAGTGAACAAGGGTCTTTCTTATTCCATTAGCTTAGAGCAGCTGGAACTCCAGAAAGAAAAGCTCAAGAAAGTAAACCCACCTACAAGCTAAAAAATAATTCCCCTTTCTTCCCTCTTAAGTAAAAAACTATAAAACTATGAATAACTCATTATGACAGGGTAGCAAAGGTACACCCAGGTAGCATCTCCAGATAAGCTCTATCTGAAAAAGTTACCTGTTCTGGGACCAGAAGTATAAGCATCACCAAAGGAGATTGTGCCCGTCTTTAAACCTGTATATACCTTGGCCCTTTATCCTTGCCCCTTCCCAGTCACACACTTCTGAATTCCCCCTCCCTTCTCACCGAACGTCCAGGTCTTCCAGGCTCTCTTTCTAAATCTTCCACCAGAGCCACTGCCTCCTCTCCACTTTCTGGACATTGCTCCTGTACCCAATTCTGGATCTCCCCAGGTAAGATGGTCAGGAACTGCTCTAGCACCAACAATTCTACAATCTGCTCCTTGGTGCGAACCTCCGGCCTTAGCCAACGACAGCAAAGTTCCCAGAGTTGGCTGAAAGCCTCCCGGGGCCCAGCTACCTCCTGGTAGTGAAATCTCCTGAAGCGCTGTCGGAACGTCTCAGAGTTAGTGCCATTCCCTCTCAGAGTGGGTTTGGCCATCATTCACAGCAGAAAGCAGCTCCCCGCCACTTAAGGGTTCGAGGGCTTACACCTATTTTCCCATGTCCTTGGAGAGTCACCTGCAGATGAGTCTCTCAAATGTAAGAAGAGTTTCCTCCTAGGGTAGAGAGAGATGGCACTATGAGAAGAAATACACTCATATGTCTAAAGTCTTGCCAAGAGCTGGCCTGACTTCCCATATACTCCACGTGGCCATCTGAGGTAGCACCAGCTTTAGGACAGCAAGCCAAAACAGCATGGAGAGACCTTTCAAAAGCTACCATTTCTGGGTGACTTCCAAGGAGCCCGGGGAAGCAGCAAAGAATAAAGTATTGTCTGCCCTTCTTCCACCTCCCCCCAAACCTGACCCCATCTAGCTCCCCTGACCAATGTTGCATAGTAAGTTCGAACCATATGGGAGACCTGGAGCTTGAGAGGCTCTAAAGGCAAGTCACCATCCTGCTGAAGGCAACAAAAAGCCTCTGTCCAGCGGGTCGCAGCCCACCTCCCCCAGTACCTCCGCAGTCGTTCCGGAGGCCCTTTACATCCTCCCCGCCCCCTCAGACTACACAACTACCAATTCCCACCCGGGACAAAAATCAAGTACTGAATACTGGATCTTTGTTTTCCCTCACAGCGTTAGTAACCGCTCAGCAACTATTCGGGAACTACTGACGGGAAACCTCGCGCATTGGGAGGATTGGTTTTGGTTCCTGAAGCGAGGGCCGGTGGGCGTGGGGAGTCACACTGAGTTGGTGGAGAGAGGGAGTCCGAGGGGGGCAGTAGTAATGGGTCTCCTGAGGACGAGTTCGGTTGCTGGCCAGGGGCTCCGGGTGCTGTGGGGTTCGCGGGAGCGGGACTCGGCTCAAGGAGCGGCGGGCGCGGGATTCCGGCCTCTTTGTCTTCCGTCCCTCTGGCCAGGTCACTCTCGGGGCCGTCGTGCGGTTCCTCCAGAGGCCTCCGACTGGGCTAAGGCGCCCTGAGAGCACCCTCCGGCCACCCCTGGGAGCGTCTCCTTCTCGAGGCTGCCCCTCAACCCACTCGCATCTCTGCCCCCGGGCCAGCCTCACCCTGTTAGGGTCGGGCCCCGGCCCCGGCTCTCCAGCCTCCCATTCCAGCTCTCAAACCGGAAGTCCTACCGGGCAACTCGGGCACTGAGAGCGCATGCGCAAGGGCAACTACGGAGACTCCTCCAGCAGAGCCTCGGCAGGAGCGACTGAGTGGGCCCCGCGGAGCCTGCCACACTTCCGGGACGTGGGGCGCCTATCCCGTAATATCTCCCCTCAGCTCTTCCAACAGCATTTGTCTTGCCACTTGGGATTCAGGACGAACCGCCTGTCCCAGGGGCTTGTGCGCTTGTCGAGGAGGCAGCATTCGCCTCCGCGGTCCCCTGGAGGGGCGTTGGAGGAGGGGGCGACGGATATAGGGACTCGCGGTCCGCTGTGGGAATGATCCACGAACTGCTCTTGGCTCTGAGCGGGTACCCAGGGTCCATTTTCACATGGAACAAGCGGAGTGGCCTCCAGGTACGGTCCAGCTCAGGGCGCGGGAACCCGGGAGCGCTGAATGGGCGGGCCTGCGCCAGTGTCCGGGGGAGGAGTCTGCGGGGTCGAAGGGCGGGGCTTGCAGGGGCTGAGGTGTTCGCGGGGCGAGTCCCTGGGCTGGTAACCCGGGGAGTGCCTGAGGGGCGTCGGCGCGCTACACCTCACCTCGAGAGGGCTGGGCCCGGGCCGGCAAACAGGAGGCGGGCCCCGGAGGAGGGAGCACGCGCCGCGGCCTAAGGTTGAGGTGTCTAAGCGAGAGTTGCTGGGGAACTGGATGTAAAAGTGAAAAAGGCGCTTTCACCCATTTTCACGCTTGCACTGCTTTAAGGTGAGCTTTGAAAGCTAGTCCCAGGGCGCCTGGGTGGCTCAGTTGGTTAAGCGACTGCCTTCGGCTCAGGTCATGATCCTGGAGTCCCGGGATCGAGTCCCGCATCGGGCTCCCTGCTCAGCGGGGAGTCTGCTTCTCCCTCTGACCCTCCTCCCTCTCATGCTCTCTGTCTCTCATTCTCTCTCTCGCAAATAAATAAAAAATTAAAAAAAAAAAGAAAGCTAGTCCCAATACGTAGCGCTTAACGCGCTATATGGGGTCGGCCAGTTTTGTTGACTGAAAAATGGAGTGTTTCCCTCATTACTCCTTTCCCAGGAAATTTCTGCACTAGGAGAATTTGGAAGGCGATTTTCATATAACCAGGAATGTATGAGGAGGAAGGGCTAGGTACTGTATGCATTATCTCTTTTAATCTTCACAATTACCTCTCCGTTTCACAGATTAACTCCCTGTATCTGGTAGCTAGTAATTAGTGAGCTTCGTCTTGAACCCCAGGTCCGCTTGGCTCCAGTATTTGAACCATTCTTTTCTACTTCTGCTTTCAGTAATATTATCCAATCCTCTCAATAACTTAGTAACCTAGGTATTGTTAGCCCCAGTTTACAAAAGAGTAAACTGAAGCTCAGAGAAATTTATGGTGACTAGTCCTGGTAATGGCAAGATTTGAATCTAGCTCTGTCTGATCACAAAGTCATGCCAATTCCAAACCAAGCAACAGATTCTTAATTATAGAGAACAAACTGATGGTTACCAGAGGAAAGGTGTGTGGGGGAATGGGTGAAATAGGTGATGGAGGTTAAGGAGTGCACTTATTGTGATGAGCACTGGGTGTTGTATGGAAGTGTTGAATCATTGTATTATACACCTGTGAAACTAGTGTTACACTATGTTAACTAACTGGAATTTAAGTGAAAACAAAAAAAAGTCATGCCTATTCTATAAGGATTGGCGGTATAGGCTGTGGAAGAGCAGAAAAATGACATTCTTATTATATAAAACCTATAAATCAGATTCCTCTCGTTATTTTCCCCTATAAAACTAGCACAATGGCAGGTATATAGAAGAAAATGCGTAGGAAGTATTTGTGGAAGCTTGACTTCTTAAGGTCTCAGCTTTAAAGTCACCTCAGAAAAAATTTTCTCTGACCATCTGTGTAAGGATCCTCACCATATGCCATTATTCTCTATCACAGCAGCTTGTTTATCTCCCTTATAGGACTTAGCACAGTTCATATTATTTATTTTTGCTAACTGTTAATAGTCTTTCTCCATCATAGTTTGCCCATAGGGGCAAAGACTATAGTGGTTTTCTTCATCATTGTAGCCAGCACAGTTTCTGCCATATAGTAGGTGTTCAGCTATTTATGGAAGGAAAAAAGACTACTAAAAACAGAAAATATTGCATACTTTCTGCAGAGCAGTGTTTTTCACAATCAAATAAAGGGAAAATTGTTATGAATGCCTAATATTGATAAAAATCATTTTATTATAATATAGAATATATGTACACATTAACCTAAGTATAAACTCAAGCATATTGCTCTTAAAAAACTATAAAACCAAGTATTTGTTACAAAGTGAACAAAACTACCAAATGGATAAATTCAAAATAACATTAATATATGGTTTCTCAACCTTGGCACTATTGACATTGTAGACTGGATGGATAATTCTGGGGGGTAGGGGTGTGTCCTGCTTGTGCCTTGTAGGATGTTTAGCAGCATCCATGGCCTCTACCCACTAGATGTCAGTAGTACCCTCTGAATTGTGGCAATCAAAAATATCTCCATTTACCAAATGGGGCAAAATCGCCTCTGATTGAGAACTGGTGATTTAATGTGACATATACTATTGTTTTGCTGAAACAATACTGAGTTTATTAATATTATTAATATTAATATATTATATATTAATATATAATATTAATATTAGTAATTAATGTTAATATTGCTGAGTTTAATAATAGTATGACTGCTACAGATCTCGATTTTGACTTCAGTAAGTCTGTGGTAAAGAATGCCTGTTCATATAAGTAGGTTGTACCAAATGGTATCAATAACTTCAAGGTATTGTTTGCTGTTTCAGAATAACTAGACCTTGAACTTTTATAAAACTCTGCCAACAAAGCACTGCTCAAAATTCCAATTTTAGTGGGACTATCACTTGATAACTGGGTAGAGCTGTCCTAATAATAAAAAATTGCTTTCATGTATTGAGCACTTGCAATGTGCATGGCTTTACATGTGTTAACATTTAATCCCCACAATTACCATCTCCACTTTCTAGGTATGAAAACTGAGGCACAGAGAGGTATTATAATTTGTCTAAGATTTCATGCAAGTAAGAGGCAACTCAGGGATTCAGACCTGGCAATCTGACTCCAAATATGAGTTCTTTCTTTTTTTTTTTTTCCAAAGGCACAGGCAAGGCTTTCCTGGGGCTACAGCTCCAGCTGAAGGGAGACACTGCACTAACAGAGTAATTAGGCTGGCCTCCCAAAGACACGTTCTTAAGCACTGTGTCGTGTTACCTCTTAAATTATTATACTTGAAGATATGGTTAGCATTGTGTCATTAAAATCTGCATTAAATGGAATTAAAGTCCTAAACATTGTGGATTCAGTAACAGAAAAATTCTTCTTTTCCTATTTATTACTGCATTTACTGTCACGTAAAGTTGGCATCCACAAAATACAGTACTCATGATATAAATATGTAATATGCTAAGTTCCTTGGGGATAGTAACTACATCTGATTTTGTTCACTATTTAATCTCAGGATATTAACACAGTGCCTGGGATAAGTAGGTGTTCATTAGAAGATGGTTGATCCTCCAAAGAAGATATACAGTGGCCAATAAGTAAATGAAAAGATTATCAATATGGCTGATTATTAAGGAAATGCAGATCAAAAGCACAATGAGATACCATTTTATACCCATTAAATCAAAAAAAACAAAATGACAAGTGTAGGTGAGGTCGTGGAGACATTAGAACCCTTGTGCATTACTGGTGGGAATGGAAAATGGTGCAGCCCCTGTGGAAAATAATATGGTGACTCCTCAAAAAAATTAAACATAGAACTACCAAATGATCCGCAATTTCACTTCTAGGTATACACCCAAAAAAAGTTAAAGAAGAGACATGAACAGATATTTGTATACCCATGTTCATAGCAGTATTATTTGCTATAGTCAAAAGGTAAAAGTAATTCAAGCGTCCCTTGGCAAATGAATTGAATAAACAAAATGCTGCACAAACGTACAATGGAATATTTTTCAGTCTTAAAAAGGAAGAAAATTCAAATGATACGTGCTACAACATGGAGTAACCTTGGAGACACTATACTAAGTGAAAAAGCCAGTCATCAAAAGACAAATATTGTATTTGCACTTATTTGAAGTACTTAGAATGGTCAAAATTATAGAGACAAGAAAGAGAAGGGTGGTCGCCAGGGGCTGGGGGCAGGGAGGAATGGGAAGTTAATGTTTAATGAATACAGGGTTTCAGTTTGGGAAGATAAAAAAATTCTGGAGATGGATGTTGGTGATGGATGCCCAACAGTGTGAGTGCACTTAATGCCACAGAACTGTACTTTTAAAGCTGGCCAAAATGGTAACTTTTATGTTATGTATATTTTACCACAATATAAAAAAAAAAATGTGGTTGAATGAGTACATTCTCCTACTGTGTTCTACTTGAACTGCTGTGAAACCTTTATATAGCATAGTAGGTTATTATTTGGCCTTCATTTCAATTAAAATAATACCCAATGAAATGAAATACCAAATACAAATGAAAATATGGACACTACATTTATATGTCAGTTATAAGGTACTTTTATAGATTATAGTAATGTTACATTAATTTTACATATTTATTGAATGAAAATAAAATTTAAAATTTTATAGAGAATTTGTAAATCTTAAGAACATGAGAAACCCCTGGAGTCTGCAGATCCCGGTTTGAGCAGTATTGCTAAAGAGACTTTGTTGAAATCAGGTCAAAAACTTCATATCCTTACAGGCCATCCCTGGAAGATGGCCTAAGAAACAAGTAATAGTAGCCACCTGTGGGGAGGTTGACTTGTTTTTAATGTACAACATTTGGTAGTGTTTGAATTCTTTACCATGTGTTACCACCTATTTCAATAAACAACTAATTAGGTCAGGGATGGGGAGCAACACCTTTGTAGCAGTTTGGAATTACCAAGCTTAAATGGGCATCTTGAGAAGGGAAGTGATTCATAGTATAAAGCATTTGAAGCTCCTCAAATATATGTAGGCATCAGTGTTTTTAGCCTGTTCCTCTTCCTGCAGGTGTCACAGGACTTCCCATTTCTCCATCCCAGTGAAACCAGCGTCCTGAATCGACTCTGCCGGCTGGGCACAGACTATATTCGCTTCACCGAGTTCATTGAACAGTACACGGGTCATGTGCAGCAACAGGTAGGCTGCTGTTGCCAGGGAATGGACACCTCCAGAGGTCAGAAGTTATGGCAGGTTTTAAGTGAATCCATTGGTAATTGATATGAAATAAGTCTCAAGATGTTATGAATTTCTTATCATTGGAATTATTCGAGTGAGGGCCAGGTAACTAGCTCAAACAAGGGAGAAAATATACACAGGGACCGATCTAGGCAGATTGGTAGAAGAGAAAATATGCTTTGCCTAAGTTTTAGGAGACCTGAGTTAAATCATTTGGAGCTGGACCAGAGTTCCAATTCCAGTGGTAAAAGCATAAAGCATCATTTCAGATATTTTTGCCATTTTGCTTCTAACTTCCTTAGTCACATGGAGGCAATCAACTAAAATCTTTGGGCTTCATTTTTCTTATTTGAAAATAAAAGAGTTAAATCAGAGAAGGTGCTTGGCACATAGCAAGCACTTAATAAATATTATCCATTAATATGAATTAATTGGAATTATACACTATTAATTGTAATTAATGGTGGAGAGGTCAAGGATTTGTGTCCTGCTCTATCACTTACTGGCCATAGACTGCTTGGTAGTAACCTAATGTTCAGTAACTTCGGCTCAGTTCATTTACCTATAAAACAGGGTTAATCGTAGTACCTATCTCATAGGGTTGTGAGGATTAAACAAGGTAATTCATGCAAAGTGCCTGGCACATAGTAAGCACTCATATTTTTTAAAAGAGAAAATTTTAAAGTTCCCTTTTATTTTTAACAGTCTGTAATTCTGTCCGAGGTAAGTAAAAAGATTGCTGAATTGTGTGACTCTGATTCAGTGATGACTGTTGCCCAGTTGAAACAATGATTCTGGTTGGGGAGAAAGGCAGGAACTTCTAGAAAGGAAAAGGAAGGATTCCTGAAATAATGCAGTCAGTACCCTTTTATATAAATTGGTTGTCAGGCCTTTGGTGGTCATCTCTGGGGCAGAGGAGTTGGAGAATAATGCCTTATATTTTCCTCTCTGGGACAGGGATTCTGATTCTCTCAAAAGGATTTTATTGCAAATGTGTAAGCTAAATGTGAGTTTAAAATCTAATCAATGCCATTTTGCTATAAAATCATATTAATGAGGGCACATGAATTATCAGAGTTGGAACCCATATATATATTTATAAAGATGATATATAGTTTTAATTTTTGTAAGTAACACTTAAAAAAAGCTGTCCTGTATTCCTGTGACTATATGGATTTTATCTTATATAATATGTGAATTCCTACTTTCCCAAATTCTAAAGATATCTATAGTGCCTCTTTTTTGAGAACAGTAAAAGCATACTTAATTTCTCTTTCATTTAGTGGTAATGAAGACATTCAGTTCTCTGAAATGACACAAGATCAAAACAAAATTGGCTGGTTGTAAGCCCATCTGGTCTATTTCACCCTACACCCATGCTGGTCTTATTATTATAGCTGTGAACCTTTATCTTCAGGAACTGCTAGTATCCTTTGCAGCATCCTCTGACTAACCATGCCTCGTAACCACTGAGTCCAAGCTTCCTACCCCATTTGTTGTGGTATTCTGCAATTGTATCTACTGCCACCAGAGCCTGATCACCCAAGTCAAGACAGAGCCAGAGAGGCTGGTCACCGTGGCCTCTAGTCAGCTTCCTCTGCAATTCCCTGTGTAAAATACAGAAGAGGCTCTTAGAAAAAATTGCAGGTCTCCTGAAAGACCAGCCATATTTGTAAATAAGCTCTTGGTGAGAGTCTTATCACTCCTCATGTTGACTATCAGATTCATGCTTCTGATGAATTACCAGGCCAGACAAGAGAAAGGGATGTTAGAAGGAGGATTGAGGTCATTTTATTTATTCAGTAAATATTTACCCTGTGTTCAGAGAACTGTGCTAGAAGCTGAAATACAAAGATGAATAAAGTGTGTGTCCTGCCTTCACAAAGCTCTTGGTCTAGAGAGGGGGGCGTATAAACAAAAGTACAGTTCAAGCACTACATAGAGATGCTGTGAAAGCAACAAAGGGGGAGCAGTTCATTTCCTAGGGAGAGTTAGGAAGGGCTCTGAGAAAAGAGACGCTTAAATTGGGTCCTGTAGGAAGAGTAGATATTTGTCATAAAGATGAGTACACAGTTATAAGTGGAACACATCCAGATTCATGGGGGTGAGAAATAGAAGCAAGGCACATTTGGCGAACTGTGGGTAGTTTGGAAATGAGAATGTGAAGTTGGAAGCAGTAAAAGATAATTTTAGAGAGATAGTTAAGGGCCCGAATGTAGAAGTCATTGTATGCCATGCAGAGGAGTTGAGATATTATTCTGGGGCAATGAGAAGCCACCAAAGGGATTTAAGCTGAAAGTTGTAAGGTTAATTGTAGAAAAATCTCCACTGACAATATGAGGTACTACCTCATTGTATATTTTAGAGAGAGAGAGAAGGACAGAGGGAGAGGGAGAGAGAGAGAGAATCTTAAGGAGGCTCTATGCTCAGTGCAGAGCGCAGTGTGGGGCTCCATCTCATGACTCTGAGATCATGACCGGAGCTGAAATCAAGAGTCAGATGCATAACCGACTGAGCCACCCAGGTGCCCCCTACCTGATTGTAACATCTAGGCTGCATGGGAAATTAAAATACCACATTTTAAAAGGTCAGAATTCAAAATCTGTCTCTCGAATTGGGTTTTCCTCTCATTGAAGCACTGCTTTGATATGGAATCATTTAAGCAAAAACAATAACACTAATAAAGGAGAATGTTTTCCTCAGGTTTTAGAGTCTGAGCTGTGAGGTTGAGTTCTCTTTGTTTGATTTCAGGATCACCATCCATCTCAGCAGGGCCAAGGTGGGTTACATGGAATCTACCTAAGGGCCTTCTGCACAGGGCTGGATTCGGTTTTGCAACCTTATCGCCAAGCACTGCTTGATTTGGAACAAGAGGTGAGAGAGGAGATACGGGAAAGACGTCTCTGGGACAGCCGATTAGGGCATGTTCTTGAATTTGAAATACCCTTTGATGTGGTCAGGTAGTTAAGAGAGAGCTATTTTCTGCAAGGCTAAAGGGTACAGTATATTCTATGATTGCCCAAGTCATGGTCAAAGTGGCATGAAGATCATGGCAAAGGTTCTTGAGTGAGTTTATTAGAGCCCTAGCTTTGGGTTTTTTGGTCACCTGAAAAATCAGAATTAATACTCTATGAACTATCAATTCTCAGTAGTCTAAAACTAACATGGAGCCCCTTCTCAGATTCCCATCTAGTTTTCAGAGATCAAATAGATTCAAGATATTTTATATGGAGCCCTAATTACAGTGTTTTTTGTTGCAGTTCCTGGCTGACCCCCATCTTTCCATATCACATGTCAATTACTCCTTGGATCAGGTATGCTGCCCAAATAATAAAATGCCTTGGAATCTGTTGGTATTGTTAGAATAATCTAACTTAAGGGGTGCCCGGCTGGCTCAGTCAGAGCATGTGACTCTTGATACCAGGGTTGTGAGTTTGAGCCCCACGTTGGGTAGAGAGATTACTTAAAAATAAAAAATCTTAAAAAAAAGAATGAGAAATTAAAAAAAAAAAAAGAGGGGCACCTGGGTGGTTCAGTTGGTTAAGCATCTGACTCTTGATTTTGACTCAGGTCATGATCTCAGGGTCTGTGAGATCAAGCCCTGCATCAGGCTCTGTGCTGGGCATGCAGCCTGCTTAGGATTCTCTCTCTCTTTCTCCCTCTGCCCAACCCCCCGAAAAAAAATTAAAAATTAAAATTAAATCTATTAAAAAAAAAGAACAATCTAACTTAAGACATTATTTTTGAGAACATTTTTCCTTCTGGATTCAGAGCCCAGCATTTTATATTGTGTATGCTTTCCAAGATCAGAACTGTTTAGAAAGCTCCAAATTTAGTGAAAATCTAATGTCTGGTATTAATGCTCTTATGTTGACTTCAATATTAACAATTATGCTAGTCTCAGAAATAGAAACTGCTTATATCTGTCATTCTCTCTCTGCAGCCAAACCCATATCAAATTGCCTTAGGATACTGGATCTTGGCTGTTCTGTGGTATTGCCATCTTTAGGTTAAGTGGGATTATTTAGAAACAAAAGCATTTCCTGAATCAATTTTCTTTTCCTTGTGTTTGATTTTGTACCCTCCTAATCATTCTCTGATTTTTGCAGTTCCAGCTCCTTTTTCCCTCTGTAATGGTTGTGGTAGAACAAATTAAAAGTCAAAAGGTGAGAACTTTCCTTTTTTCCTTTGCTGTGGTAAGCACCAAGGATGTATTCATAATTTTGCCTTACATTCTTTTTTGAAGACCCTAGTTTTTAGTAGTTGTCATTTATTTATTCATTCTTTTAAAAATATTTGCTTGGGTATCATGCTAAATGTCAGAAATGCAAAAATCAGTTACAAGACTGTCCTTAAGAACCTCCTGATCCAGAGGTGGGGGTAATGTTAATAGATGTACCCCAGAATGCTGCTGGGTAAGAGCAAAATGCTATGGATGGTATCTGGAGGTGAGAGCATTTTACACTAAGGATTTAGAATTTTTGGATATGGGGGCACCTGGGTGGCTTAGTCAGTTAAGCGTCTGCCTTCAGCTCAGGTCAGGATCTCAGGGTCCTGGGATCAAGCCCCATGTCATGTTCCCCATTCAGCGGGGAGTCTGCTTCTCCCTCTCCTTTTGCCCCTCCCTCTGGCTCATGCTCTCTCTCAAATAAATAAAATCTTAAAAAAAAAAAAATGTTGGATATGGATCTTGAGGAGAAGTGGAAAGTTCATCTTTAGAAAGAATAATAGATTTATGATTAGGATGCTGGCAGTTTTCTAAGAATTAGATCATGGGTTGAAACACATGCTTATTTTATTAAATATGCCTGTTCTTATCACAAGTTTTTATCATGTGCATTGAAAAATGAGGGTCCCCAAAACCAGGAGAATGCCTTTTCTGGGCAGAGGTAATAACCAAGGAAAAAATGCTTTGAGATTTCACATTAGAAGAATCTGCTAGTACATAACTGGATGAAAAAGGACAAATGGATTAAATATGTTTAGCTCATTTATGTTTTTAAGCTGTTATATTTGTGCCTTAGCTTATTAGGAGTGTTTACCTTGATAAATAATAACTAGTTAACCAGTTTTGCCAGATTGCTGCTTCATTTTTTGTGCTGTGTAAGTATAGAAATTTCTGCTGTGCTGAGTTTATTCTGAGCCAGCAAAGCCAGTAGGGGAGGTGCTGTTTGGCTCTTGAAAGCTGATTACCCTCATCAGATAACACTCAGCTTTTATTATGTACTTACTGTATACCAGGCACTGTGCTAAGTGCTTCACATACTTGATCCCTTTCAGTCCTCTAGGGGGTCAAGTAGGTTAGGTAATGTGCTTAGTGTCACACAGATGGAGATGGTAGAGCTGGGATCTAAACCCGGGTCTGTCTGACTCAAAAGATTATGCTCTTAACCACACTACTAAACTGTCCCCCCGAGTTGGAGGGGACCTTCTAGGTAAGTAGAGTTAGTATAAGCGTTCCATGCTTAGCTGCATATCTCAGTTGACTTTCAGTTTGCATTGACCACAGGAAGAGTAGAAACTGAGTAAAGCGGTTGGAGGTGGGCAAATCTTCCTCCTTGCCCGGGTGGTGGTAGAGAAGCCAGTGTGCTCTGGCTCTGGAGAGTTAAAAAATGAGGTCTCAAGAACATGGGGTGGGGGCGGGAGAACAGGGATGATAGCCAACAGATACGAGGGATCCTTTTAGAGTGATGGAAATGTTATAAAACTAGATTATAGCAATAGTTGCACAACACTGTAAATTTACTAAAAATTGTTGAACAGTGTACTTAAAATGGATGAATTTTATGGTATATAAATTATACCTCAGTAAAGCAGTTTTAAAAAGAGAGAGAGCCTGAAGGACATAGAAGGAGGAAACAGATTTTTAGAAAACTGTATGCCTTATAAATAGTTTGAATTAGGCCTCAATCTGAAATAAAGAGCTTTCTTTACCTCTTAGCTTGGAATTTCAACTCTAAATGATTCTGGTTTCTCTAGCGCAGTAGTTCTCAAACTTCGTCGTACATTAGAATCACTTGGAGCGGAATGTTAAAACCACGTGGCTGGGCCCTACCCGAGAGATGCTGATTCAGTAAGGCTGGGGTTGGGCCCAACAGTTTGCATTTCTTACTCACTCCCAGGTGCTGCTGCTGCTGGTGGGGTATCGGTGGGGTGGAGAGGAGTAAGGAGGGTTGAGGGTCCATACTGTTGAGAACAACTATTGTGATATCGTGATCTATAATAAGAAATATCTATTTGGTCTTTATCCCCTTTCTGACACAGAGCTTCTAAAACTCTTGGAATTTCATAAGTGATAATGATAAACGTGTCTTGATAGTCATAACAAACCCCTATCAACCACACCTGAGTCTGTGTTAATGAAGTGGCTTTTGGAAAGCACCTAAGGATGGGCTGGTTGCCAAGAGAACCGACCATTTGATTGGAGGATTGAGACTTTCATACCCCTGACCTCTGGGGAGGAGAAAGGGGCTAGAGATTGAGTTCAGTTGCCAATAGCCAGTGATTTAATCACTTGTGTGTATGTAATGAAGCCTCCATAAAAACCCAGAAAGACTGCTTTCAGAGAACTTGTAGGTTGATGAACCAGAATACTTCTTCGTGCTATGCTGCTGGGCCCACACTCCACGGGGACAGAAGCTCCTTTGTTTGGGACCTCACACTATGCATCTCTTCATCTGATTGTTGATTCATATCTTTAGTATGCTTTTTAATAAACAGGTAATCTAGTGAGTAAACGGGTTTTCTGAGTTCTGTGAGCTGTGTTAGCAAATTAATGGAATCCAAGGAGAGGGTCATGGGAACTTCTGATTTATCAGCCAGTCAGTCCTGGGCTTGAGATTGGTGTCAGAAGCAGAGGACAGTCTTGTGGGACTGACCCCTTAACTTGTGGAATCTGTTGATATTCTGGGTAGGTAGTGTCAATTGAGTTGACTTGTAGGACACCCAGCTGCTGTTCGAGAATTGCTTGGTGTTGTGGGGGAAACCGCCCCCCAAACACATTGGAATTGGAGTCAGAATCAGAACTATACATAGATCTTTATCCCCATCATCCGCTGGATTGTGCCCTCTGAATTGAATATAGAATATGAGTTTGTGCTACGTGAACTATTAAAATGGAATCAAGTTTGACAAGGCTGTATTTTGCGCAGATTCATGGTTGTCAAATCCTGGAAACGGTATACAAACACAGCTGTGGAGGTTTGCCTCCTGTTCGCAGTGCACTAGAAAAGTAAGTCCTGGCTTAATTGGGAATTGGGGGAAGGGGTGGGTGATCAAGTGACTTGACTTTGCCCTTGTTTTATTTTCAGCTCATCTCAGATTTCCCTCTGGGAAAAGTTATGACCAGGATAGAAAAGATCCATAAAAGCCCGCATGTATGATAGCTCAGGAACTGCAAAAAGAGTGTTACGAAGTGTTGAGTATCAAAGCTAGGATCTAGTCGCCTAGATAACCTTGAAGCAATGCTTTTTAATTTGGGGATCTCATTATCCTTGGAGAATTTCCATTACATGTGCCAGATAAAGTAACTATATCTAATCATGTGTATTTTGAGTAGCTGGTATTTCATATCAAGGGCCTTAAAAATGTTTATACTCTATAATCCCATAATGCCACTCTTAGGAATTTTATCCCAACAGTCATTTGAAAGAAGAAAATAACCATATGCAGGAACATTCATTGCAATGTTTTCTGTTATATCAGGAAATTAGAAAATTACCAGCAGCGGAAGAAAGCTAAATACAGGTGTATTCACTTGATTGTCTATAAATGTAAAATTAAAATTAAATATATTATAAATATAAATACTGTTAGAATCCACAAAAGGAAACTTTCCAGAACATGCTTAAGGAACTTAATTCTCTATTACTGGGCTTTTTTTTTTCCTAATAAAAGAACTGCATTTTGATTGTAGAAAATACAGACCTGCAAAGAGAAGAAATAGAAATAATTTCTAATCTTTGAGATACACAATTTAACTTTTGCTGTATATTTCTATATAAATATACATAATTTTGTGCATGGAATATAAAATCTTACATAGATCATACGATAAGTGCATGTTTGTTATATATTTGTGGGGACCAAACTTTGTAGACCAAATACTCAAATGTGCAAAATGTAAATGGCCCCCCATTTGATATTTTTTAACATTTGACCACATTTTTCTTTTTCCCCTCTATATGGACTATGAAATACATACATGTAAATATATATAAATATACACACACGCATACTACATTTTTTTTGCTGAATCATTTGAAAAGCTTAACTACCAAAGACTTCAGTTTTGTATCTCTTTAGAAAAAAGGCTTATAGGGGCGCCTGGGTGGCTCAGTTGTTAAGCGTCTGCCTTTGGCTCAGGTCATGATCCCAGGGTCCTGGGATCAAGCCCTGCATCGGGCTCCCTGCTTCGCGGGAAGCCTGCTTCTCCCTCTCCCACTCCCCCTGCTTGTGTTCCCTCTCTTGCTGTGTCTCTCTCTGTCAAATAAATAAATAAAATCTTTATAAAACAAAAAACATAACTGCCATTTAAAAAAAAGAAAAAAGGCTTATATAACCTCAATTCTCTTATATAACTTCAATACCATATTACACCCAAAAAAGTTAACATTAATTCAATAGTATATTATCCAAAATAAATCTGAATTTCTCCAGTTGTCCCCCAAAAGTCCTTTTCCATTGTTCTTTTTTGAACTCCTGGATGCAGTCCAAGTTCTCATGTGGCATTTAGCAGTCACCTCTTTGAGTCCCCTTAATTTGGAACAGTGCCCTTCCTTGCCTTTTTAATCTTTGATGACAACTGACATTTTAAAGAGTCTTGACCAGTTGTCTTGTAAACTGTTACACGACCTGGATTTTTTTTATTATTTCCTGATGATTAGATTTACATTAAACATTTTTGGCAAGAACACTACATACCATAGGCCGTATTATTTCTTGTTGCATCACATTGGAAGGCACAGAAAGTAAGTGTGTTCCATTATGGGTGGTATAATAGCTTGATCACTTGGCGTAGGTGTTTTCTATCAGATAGCTCCATTTTAAAGGCACATTTTCCTCTTTGTAATTAATGTTAATCTGGGAAGTGATCCTTTGAGACCATGAGAGTACCGCATTCTCCAACGACCTTTCTGCATTTTGTTGGATTATACTTCTTCAGGTATACTTGTCTCTCTCAGAGTGAATCTACTCTCCCTATGTGATTCCAACAAAAATAAAACAAATTTAATACTGTGTTAGCCTGGGGCACCTGGGTGGCTCAGTCGGTTAAGCGGCTGCCTTCGGCTCAGGTCGTGATTTCCAGGATCGAGTCCCGCATCGGGCTCCCTGCTCGGCGGGGAGTCTGCTTCTCCCTCTGACTCTCCTCCCTCTCATGCTCTCTGTCTCTCATTCTCTCTCTCTCGCAAATAAATAAAATCTTAAAAAAAAAAAAAAAAATACTGTGTTAGCCAGAAAGACTCCTAGAAGTGCATTTAATTTTAACAAGAACCCTCAGTTTTGAAACTCTACACAAAAGGAGGAAAGAAAATGTGCCTCTTCTAAAAAACTAGCAGAACGTTTACTGAGCATTTAGACTTCAGTATGTAGCCTACAAGTTTGGAAATTTAATCACTTAGTTCATTCACAAACATTTAAATTAAAATAGCACAATTATTTTTAGCCTAATTGGTCATTTCCCTTCTGAGTCATCAGATTCTCAGGCTTCTGTTTATCCTGTCACAGTTTAGAGCATGGCCTCTGTGCCCATATGGGGTTTAATGTTGGTTAAGTGGACTTCTAAGGCTCCTACTTTTCTCTCCACTCAGGATCCTGGCCGTGTGTCATGGGGTCATGTATAAGCAGCTCTCAGCCTGGATGCTACATGGACTCCTCCTGGACCAGCACGAAGAGTTCTTTATCAAACAGGGTCCCTCTTCCGGTAATGTCAGTGCCCAGCCAGAAGAGGATGAGGAGGATCTGGGCATCGGGGGACTGACAGGAAAACAGTTGAGAGAACTCCAGGACTTGGTAAGAGCATAGCAGAAAGCCTAGCATACTCCTGCCAGGAGTCAGGAAAGTCTATAGCTAGTTGACCTTTCAGTGATTTCCACCTCAGTTCCCAGCTCGTCATAGTTGAAGCATCTTTCACAAGTTCTGCAGATATAAACACTTGAACTTGGTTTTATCTTAGCTGCATTCTTAACATCTAACTTAATGTGAGACTACAAAATAGAAAATATATTTGTGAGAGTCCTTTGTTTCCCCTTTTCCCAGTATATGCATTTATGAGATTAATAAGTCTTGTCTCTTAAGGTAGCCATGTAGCTATCCTGTAACTTTTAAATGTAGCTTGGAGTTTCGATTAGAGTCCCCAGAGCCCTGTATTGTCTTTATTCATCCATTGATCGGTTTATTCATTCATTTGTCCTGCTACAACATTTTCTTGAACGCCTGTTACATATATGCCAGGCACTGTTCTAGGAGAGTTACTGGGTGCTTAACTGAAGTAGATGAATAAAATGTAGCAGACCCTGTCCTTAAAGAACTTAATGGAAAATGTAGAAAAGTCAACAGTGACATTAGTAAGTATGGGTGTTCTCAGAACTTGGTTTTAGAGTAGCTAGAGAAGCTTTTCAGTGGAATGTACGTCTAAATTGCAGAGTTTAGGAGGAGAGATCAAGAAATGTTCCAGGCAGGGGGAAGGATGTGTACAAAGTACAGAAACCATGAAAGACATGGCTTACTTGAGGAACCAGTAGTAATTCAGTTGAAATGGTCAAGTAAAGGCTGAAATACAAATTGCAAGGACAGTGGAGGGGATTGGGAAGTCGCAGCCAATGAACTATTGAGGTAAGATCATGAAAGCCCTTGTAAACAATGGGAAGGAACTTGGACTTGAACCTCAAAAGAGCTGAGAGCCAGTGAAGAATTTTAGGCAAGAGGTTCACACAATCAGACTTTACGATAGATGACTCTGGATAATGTGTGGGTAAATTGTTTTTTAAAAAAACTAAGACTAGCAGCAGGTAGGTCAGTTAAGAGAATGTTGGGGACACTTAGGTGAAAAATAATGGTGGCCTAAACCAAGGGTGGTGACAGTAAATATGCAGAAGAATAGAGTGGCTTGAGAGAGATTTAGGACGTGGACTAGGTAGGCCTTAGTGATTAGATAGGAGTCCAGAGGGAAGAATCAAGAATGTAACCCAAGTTTCTGCCTTCAGCGGCTAGGTGGGTAGAAATGATATGGAATGTGTATGGCAGGTATTGGGAGAAAGAAGATGGATCTAATTTTGGACATGTTGAGGGGTTAAACGTCTGATTCTTGATATCAGCTGAGGTCTTGATCTCAGGGTCATAAGTTCAAACCCTGCATTGGGCTCCACCCTGGGTGTGGAGTCTACCTAAAAAAAAAAAATTAATTTTGGACATGTTGAGTTTGAGGTACTTGCAAGAAATGTCCAGTGGGTTGAGCTTATAGCTCACAAGAACAGTCCAGCTTGAAGATAAAGTTTAAGAAGTCATCAGCATATAGCAGTTTTTAACCTGGGGCCCATGGGTCGCTTCAGGAGGTTCTGTGAAATGTATGTTTGCATATTTTTCTGGAAGGTCCATAGCTTTTATATAATGGCAGAGAGTCCTGTGATATAAAAAGATTTAGAACACCTGTTACAATATTCAGTGATCGAAGAAGATATGATTGTTTAAGAAGAGTGAGGAGAGGGAAAAGAAAAGCGGGTCTGGGTATTGCCCTGAGGACCGCCTGCATTAGAGCACAAAACAGAAAGCGTGAACAGCAGAGCTCAAAGTTAGGATTGTGGAGCCCAGAGTTCCTAGTTGGAGCTGGAGGTTAAGGGTTAAATCCAAAGCAAGTTGGAGAAATATGAGGGCCTGAGTGATTGGGTGGTGAGCATCTGGGGCCTCATGGGCCAGATCAGTGGTTCTCAAACTTCCACGTGTGTCAGAATCAGCTGGAGAGCTTGTTAAGACACGGATGGATGTCTGGGCCTCATCTCCCAGGTTGTCCTAGATCTGGGGAGGGGCTTGAAAATTTGCATTTCTAACAAGCTTCCAAGTGAGCCTGATGCTGCTGGTCCATGAGCCATACTGAGAACCACTTGGCTAAATGACTTGGGCTATATACTAGTAAAGAGCTGGGCAGAGCCAGCATATATGATGAGATAATAAAGTCACAGACCTGTAGACCTGGAAAAAATAAAGACTAATTCTTCCATGCTACAGGTAAGGAAACCGGGTTCCCGATCTGCACAAATTCTTACGTAGTAAAGGCAGAGTGAGGACTAAAATCCTAATGTTAAAAAAAAACCTCAGTTGGTCCGAGGGTTGTGGGTTATTGTTAAGCTGTTAAAAAAAAAACCCTCACAACACTGTTACTTCCACCATGCTGTCCCGCTGTCTGAAAATGGAAATATGTTCATCTCTCTGACACTGGTAATTTAGGCATTGTGCAACTTCAGGTTTAAAGTCCCTGCTTCAGGGCGTCTGGGTGGCTCAGTTGGTTAAGCATCCAACTCCTGATTTCGGCTGAGGTTGTGATCTCAGGGTGGTGAGATCAAGCACCATGTACAGCTCTGCGCTCAGCATGGAGTCTGCTTGAGATGCTCTCTGTTGAACTCTGTTTCTCCCCCACTTGCACGCGCTCTCTCTCTATAATAAATAAATTTTTAAAAAAGTAAAGTCCCTACCTCTAGAAAATATAAATCATGGGTTTGGAGAATTAGTGATGTTTTTGCTTTCTGCTTCTTCCTTCATACATCATGTCTGATGCGGATTATTTCCTTGAGTAGCGCCTGATAGAGGAAGAGAACATGCTGGCACCGTCTCTAAAGCAGTTTTCCTTACGAGTGGAAATTTTGCCATCCTACATTCCAGTGAGGGTTGCTGAAAAAATTCTGTTTGTCGGAGAATCTGTCCAGATGTTTGAGAATCAAAATGTAAACCTGACTAGGAAAGGTGAGAACCTCCTTGCCCAGTGTGCCCTGTCTTCAGAAGCCCTTTTTAATATCGCGTGGCCCCAGTGTACGCCTGGTGGGTACTAAGAGGGAGTGGCTACCAAGATTGATGCACCGAGATTGTAGCACACCGTGACACGCTTATGTGAGAAGCAGGGGAGGGAGCTGCACCACGGGGACCAGAAATCCTTGCCTGTCCTGCTCTGCTCTTCCTTCGATGGTGCCTGCCTGTTTTGCAGGATCCATTTTGAAGAACCAGGAGGACACTTTTGCCGCAGAGCTACATCGGCTCAAACAGCAGCCGCTCTTCAGCCTCGTGGATTTCGAGCAGGTGGTGGATCGTATTCGCAGTACCGTGGCCGAGGTTTGTATGTCACAGTCGGCTTTCTTAGCAAGAAAACAGACTAGTTCCTCAGAAATTGAGTACTTGACTTCCATTGCTTCTTTATGTGGTTAGAACTTAGCTTGGAGAGAATTGTGAGAGTCAAAGGGCAAGAAGTGTTTCATAATAGAGGCGGAACTGCTTTAGTCTTCACACCTGACAGGAGTTTGCTAGCTAGCTACTTGAATAAAGGGAGGTCTCACTTTCAAATTCAGACAGTCATCATTTTGAATCTGTCAATGTAGTTGGCAATAATTGCAAGGAATCAACGGATTTTGACTATAAATTTAGCGCCTTATATTTTAGATGGCTTTATTCCTTTTTCATTTATGGGTATAATAACCCTATGAGGAACACAGAACAAGTATTATTTTTCCATTTTTACAAATGAATAAAATAGAAAGCTAACTTGGCTGCTGTTGCACAGTAAGTAACAAAGGTGACGTCAGAACAGGTCTTAAAACTCCTAGTTCAGTGTTCTTTTTTTTTTAAGAGATTTATTTACTTAGAGCAAGCACGAGCAGGGGGACAGAGGGAGAGGAAGACAAGCACACTCCCCACTGAGCAGGGAGCCTGATGCAGGGCTCAGTCCCAGGACCTTTGAGACCATGACCTGAGCCAAAATCAAGAGTCAGAGGCTTAACTGACCCAGGCGCCCCCTAGTTCAGTGTTCTTAAGTGAATTGTGCTTCATCCACCAACTTAGATTGTGACCAGTGATTTTTCAGATGTGTATCTGTGCTGTGGCGTAAAATAAAATTTGGCTCACAGGTGTCTGATAATGTGAAATGAGATTTTTAGTTTAGTCAGTTGTTTTGTTTACTGTATTAGTGGTTTTCAACTTTGGCTGTGCATAGCATTGCTTCGGAAAATCTTAAAACATGCACTTGTAGGGGTGCCTGGGCGGCTCAGTCATTAAACATCTGCCTTCGGCTCAGGTCATGATCCCAGGGTCCTGGGATCGAGCCCCGCATCAGGCTCCCTGCTCAGCAGGAAGCCTGCTTCTCCCTCTCCCACTCCCCCTGCTTGTGTTCCTTCTCTTGCTTCGTCTCTCTCTGTCAAATAAATAAATCTTTAAAAACAAAACAAAAAAAACCATGCACTCGTATTAAGTCCTCACCTCCAGAGCTGCTGACTGGTAGATCTACATCGGGAGGGAGGGAATAGGTACTTGTATTTACACCATCCAACTAGACAACCAGCAAACAAACCACTGCAAGTGATTTTGAAGCATACCCAGTGCACTGCAGGATCTAGAACTGCTAGGAAGCTTAGTATCAGATACCCTCACAATGGAAGCATAGTAATCTGTTGTGAATATGATTTCCTTTTCCAGTCACTGTCTCAAAAATTGTAGGCAAGGCAGATAGCTGTAATGGAGACAGAATATTAGATCATAAAGTGAAATTCATTTGATTTTTTATGGGCAAGTAAATATTTAAACTCTCTAGAATACATGCTTTTGTCCTGTCATAATTTCAAGATCCTGCCCCTCCGCCTATAGCCAAGGCAGCCCTTATCTAGGGGGCTGGTGTCTTGAGGTCCTTTCATCTTATTTTATTAAATCTGTTTCTGTTCTTTTATTATTCTTGTGATAACTCTGGAGTTAATTCATGGAGGAAAGTAAAAATCTTATTGAATTTATACAAGATTTCAAATTTTTTTTTCTTGTGAAATTCTGAAATGTGGATATTGGTAGAAATTACATTTCCAGTTTGTAAAAATGATAGATAAAGAATGGAAGTTCAGACTCACTGAAGTTTTTTACAATTGTAGCTAATAGGCCTTTTTTAAAGGTATTCTCTTAAAATAACAATTTCTAGTAATGAAAATAGAGTTTACTTTTCAGAAGGAAAAAGGGGGGAGTGTCTTGGAAATATATCATACTCCTCCCCTTTTGGTTTTCTCTTTCTCTACTTTTTTAAGTATACATACTATATGAATTTATATAAAGTTCAAAAACAGTTAATATAAAGTTTAATATAAAAGTTCAAATGCAGGGGCACCTGGGTAGGGCTCAGTCAGTTAAGCATCTACCTCTTGATTTCAGCTCAGGTCGTGATCTCAGTGTCGTGAGATTGAGCCCTACATTGGGCTCTGAGCTGGGCATGGAGCCTGCTTAAGATTCTTTCTCTCCCTCTCCCTTAGCCCCTTCCCCACCTGACTCTCTCTCTCCAAAAAAAAAAAAAGTTCAAATGCAGAACTAATCTGGTGTTATGTCAGGATAGTATTTGACCTTGGTCAATGGGAAGGACAGGAAGAGGGCTTTCAAGGTGCTGGTTATACAAGTGTATTCAATTTGTGAAAATTCTCCAAGCTGTAAACTTATTATTTGTGTACTTTTCTGTATATTTTTTAGTACTTAAAAAATTTTGAAAATTAATTCCTAGATATTTGTTATTTTGATTTTTTTGTTGTTGGTTACTGTTTTTATGTAGAGAAATGGCAGTATTAATTTTTGTGGGTTAATTTTTTTTTTTTTTAAGATTTTATTTATTTATTTGACAGCGAGAGAGAGCGAGAGAGGGAACACAGCAGGGGGAGTGAGAAAGGAAGGAGCAGACTTCCTGCTGAGCAGGGAGCCCGATGTGGGGCTCGATCTCAGGACCCTGGGATCATGACCTGAGCCGAAGGCAGACGCTTAATGACTGAGCCACCCAGGCGCCCCCCCTTTTTTTTTTTAGTTCTAATAGTTTGTTGATTCTGTTGATTTTTCTAAGTAATGATCATATCATTTGGAAATAATGAGTTTTACAACTTCCAATTTTAGACTTCTTTTTTTTTTTCTTACAGACTTGGATCTCTAATACTACATTAAACAGCTGGAGTGATAGTTGATATAAACCGTGTTAATCACTGGAGGCGATAGTGGCCATTTTGCTTTGTTGGCTCTTAAAGATCATGCATTGACAGTTTCTCTATTACTCTAATGTTTGCTGTAGGCTTTTGGCAACATAAGTTTATCAGGTTAAAAAAGTTATCTTCTTTCTAGTTTGCTATGTGTTTTTATCATAAATAGATGTTGAATTTTATCAACTGCTTTTTCTATATCGATGATGGTGCAGTTTCTTGCTCTGGGTTCTTTTTCTCCTTCATCCACTCATAGGGTAAATTCCCGGTTAGATTTTCAGATGTTGAATCTTCCTGAGATAAACTGTACTTGAAGACATGAGATTGTATTTTTTAATACACTGTTGGATTTGGTTAGCCAGTATAATACTTGGAATTTTTGCATCTACATTTACTAGTGAAATTAGATGATTCTGGTTTTATTCCCATGTGGTTGCAGAACAAAGACTGTATAAGCCTCATAAAATGAGCTAGTTATCTATCACTTTTGTTTTTTCTAGAATAATTAAGATAGGAGTTGTTACTGGAAGTCTTATTGAATTTACCTGAAAAATTATCTAAGCTAGGTTGTTTAAGAAGGGGAAATCTTGGGAGAGCCTGGGTGGCTCAGTGGATTAAGCATCTGACTCTTGATTTTGTTTCAGGTCATGATCTCCGGGTCTAGGAATAGAGCCCCACATGGGGCTCCACGCTCATCAGAGAGTCTGCTTGAGGATTTCTATTCCCTTTCCCTCTGCCCCTCCGCCCACATGTGTCCTCTCTCTCTCTCTCTCTCAAATAAATAAATCTTTTAAAAAAGGAGGGGGGGGGAGGAAAATCTTTACCAATTCAGTGTGTTTAAACCTATGTTAGTCTGTTCAAGACCTTTATTTCTTGTACCAATTTTGATATTTTCTACTTTTCCAGGAAGGCCCATTTCATCTAGATTTAATTTTTTAGAAAATCTGTAGCTATTTGTTTTACTTTGTATTTTATTTTAATCTTTTACTGTTGAATCTTACTAATCTTTTTGAAGAACCAGCTTGTGTTTTTATTACCCTATTTTTTCTTTATCTCATTGATACCTGCCTTTATTTTTCTTCCTTCTTGTTTCTTTGAGTTTTCTGTTACTCTTTGCCAGTTTCCTAGGTTGAAAACTTGACTTTTTTATTTGTAACCTTTGCTTCCTAGGAAATATATATAAAACTTTCCATATTGCTTTGACCTTGCCCTACAAGTTTTTAGCAGAGTATATATATTATCATCCTGTTCTTAAATAATTTTTTATTTTCTTTCTGATTTTCTTTTTAACCCCAGGGATTTATTTTTAATTTTGATTGCAGTATAGTTGGAAAACACAGTCTGTAGATAGGTCCTTTGGAGTTGATTGAGGCTTCCATTATGGATTAATGTAGGGCCTGTTTCTTGTTTTTTAGTTCTGCCTGTGCTCAGAGAGTATATATTCTGTGAGTCTAGAGTTCTATGCATGTTCTAATATCTCATTTCCAAGCTGTATGTTAGGCATGTGCATATTTGTAATGAATATATATTTATTGTTTTTCCTTTTATATATATATAATGTCCTCTTTATCACTTATGATATATATTCATTTCTATATTATATATATATAAATTTTTTTTTTTTTTTTTTTTTTTACTTAAAATCTATTTTCTTAGTTAATGTCATTACCCACCTCTCTTCCAGGTCATTATTTACCTCATATCTTCTTCCATCCTTTATTTTCAATGCTTTTTACCTCCGTGCCCCCAAGCAACCACTGATCTGCTTTCTGTCACTAGAGATTAGTTTGCATTTTCTAGAATTTATATAAATGGACTCAAACAGTATGTACTCTTTTGGGGGAGGAGATGGGTCAGCCTGCTTTTCCTCATGATTATTTTGAGGTTAATCCATGTTGCATGTATAAATAGTTTATTCCTTTTTTAAGCTTGCACAAAATGTTCCTATAACCATCATTAATATCACTATTTTAAACATTTCTCTAAATGCATTGCTGAATGGCAAACATATCCCTGCACTTGAGCACTCATTTCATAGCAATTAGGTACCACTTTTATAAATACCATTATTACAAGTGTTTATAAACACTTCTCTAAATGCATCATAGAAGAGCTAGCACACCCATTCCCTGAAATAACTTCTCAAAGTATCCTGAACATATAATTTTTTTTAAACTTTGTTTTATTGAGGATCTTTATTACATGTTTTCATTTTTTATTTTTCACCGTTAATACATGTGCTTTTATTTTTTTAATCAAAATGTATTTGATATATAACATTGTATAAATTTAAGGTATTACATACAGCATGTTGATTTGACACATTTATGTATTCTAATAAGATTTTCATTGTAGGGATAGTTAGCACCTCTGTTATAGCACATAACTATCATTTCTTTTTTGTGGTGGGAATAATTAAGATCTAGTCTCTTAGCAAATTTGATTATAGTACAACTTTGTTGTCCATTTTCACTATACCATGACTTAGATCTCCAGGACTGACTTAAATACTAGTTGCAAGTTTGTACCCTTAAAAAGCATCTCCTTATCCCCCTACCGCAGCCCCTGGTAACCACCATTTTACTCTCTGTTTTTATGAGTTTGGCTTTTTTGGACTCCACATATAAATGCTATCATGCAGTATTTCTTTCTCTGATGTATCTCAGTATACTATGCTCAAGGTCCATCCATGTTGTCACAAGTGGCAGAATTTCCTTCTTTTTCATGACTGAAATATATTTCATTATATATCACATCTTATCTGTTCATTCATCACGGACACTTAGTTGTTTCCATATCTTGGCTATTGTGAATAATGCAGTAAACGTGGGAGTGTACATATCTCTTTGATAATCCTGTTTCGTTTCCTTTGTGTATATATCCAGAAGTAGAATTCTGAATCATATGGTAGTTCAATTTTTAATTTTTCAGGAACCTCCATACTGTTTTCCATAGTGGCTGAACCAATTTACATTCCCACCAACAGAGCACAAGGGTTACTTTGTTCCACATCCTCACCAACAACTTGTTACCTCTTCTTTTTTTTTTTTTTTTAAAGATTTTATTTATTTATTTGAGACAGAGAGAATGAGAGACAGCATGAGAGGGAGGAGGGTCAGAGGGCGAAGCAGACTCCCCGCCGAGCAGGGAGCCCAATGTGGGACTCCATCCCAGGACTCGATCCTGGGACTCCAGGATCATGACCTGAGCCGAAGGCAGTGGCTTAACCAACTGAGCCACCCAGGTGTCCCTTGTTACCTCTTCTTGATGATAACCATTCTAATAGGTGTGAAATGATAGCTCATTGTTGTCTTGATTCGCATTTCCCTGATGGCTAATGATATTGGGCATCTTTTCATGTACCTGTTGGCCATCTGTATGTCTTCTTCGGGAAAATACATGTTTAGTTCCTCTGCCCATTTTTTAATTGGATTGTTTGTGTTTTGTTGTTGTTGTTATTGAGTTGTAGGACTTCTTTATATATTTCAGATATTCCTTATCAAATATGTGGTTTGCACATATTTTCTCCCATTCTGGAGGTTGTCTTTTAAATTTGTTATTTCTTCTGCTGTGCAGAAGCTTTTTTATTTTTTTAAGATTTTATTTGTTTGATAAATAGAGGGAGCATGAGCAGGAAGGGCAGAGGCAGAGGGAGAAGCAGACTGCCCACTGAGCACGGAGCCTGAATCAGGGCTTGATCCCAGGACCCTGGGATCATGACCTGAGCCGAAGGCAGATGCTTAACCGATTGAGCCACCCAGGCACCCCCCCCACCCCTTTTTTTTAAAGATTTTATTTATGGGACGCCTGGGTGGCTCAGTCGGTTAAGCGTCTGCCTTCAGCTCAGGTCATGATCCCAGTGTCCTGGGATCGAGCCCCATGTCGGGCTCCCAGCTCAGCGGGGAATCTGCTTCTCCCTCTCCCTCTGCTGCTCCCCCTGCTTGTGCTCTCTCTCTCTGTCAAATAAATAAAATCTTAAAAAAAAAATACAATTTTTTTTATTTTAATACACTGTACAATTCAGTGGTTTTTAGTATATTCAGTGTTGTGCAACCATCACCACCATCTAATTCCAGAACATTTCCATCTCTTTTTTTTTTTTCTTTAAACTGTCCCTTCATTCTTGGGATTAACTCAGCTTGGTCATGGCATATATTCTGTTTTCAATATATTGCTGGATTTGTACAAAACCATTCTTTTTTTTTTTTTTTTTTAAGATTTTATTTATTTATATGAAGAGAGAGGGAACACAAGCAGGGGGAGTGGGAGAGGGAGAAGCACGCTTCCCGCAGAGCAGGGAGCCCGATGCGGGGCTCGATCCCAGGACCCTGGGATCATGACCTGAGCCGAAGGCAGACGTTTAACGACTGAGCCACCCAGGCGCCCCCAAAACCATTCTTTTAATTTTTTTTTTTTTAAGATTTTATTTATCTGAGAGAGAGAGACTGAGAGAGAGAGAGCACGAGAGGGGGGAGGGTCGGGAGGGTCAGAGGGAGAAGCAGACTCCCTGCCGAGCAGGGAGCCCGATGCAGGACTTGATCCAGGGACTCCAGGATCATGACCTGAGCCGAAGGCAGTCGCTTAACCAACTGAGCCACCCAGGCGCCCCCCCAAAACCATTCTTGATAGAACTTTTCTTTGGAATGAAATTTTGTCCCTGTTTTGTTCTTTTCACAGCATCTCTGGAAGCTGATGGTGGAAGAATCAGATTTACTGGGTCAGCTGAAGGTAACAGCTTAGCTGTCTTTTAATTCTTAAAATGATGCTGGTGGGCAGTGACTTTATTCTCTAGGCTCTCCTGAGAGCATTGGTTGCCTGTACCCAGACTTCAGAGTGGCCTCACATGTCCTCATCCAGGAGGGCAAACTCTCCCTAATATACACGTGTACTATAGCATAAAGGTTTGGGTGTTTACTTTCTTCTGGGAGAACATACTTGTGTTGCCAATGAATAAATGACACTAACGACACACCAGTTGTCCTGCCTTGAGGAGTTGCAAAGTATGCCCATGTGAAATGCCCAAAGCCTGTATCCTTTTGTAGGCTGGGCTCACACTGATGAGATTAGAAACTTCATGTATAATGATGACAATGAGGAGCTCCTGGCCCTGCTAGATTACTGAATTATAAATTGAAATTCTTTCCGCAGATCATTAAAGACTTTTACCTTCTGGGACGTGGAGAACTGTTTCAGGCCTTCATTGACACAGCTCAACACATGTTAAAAACACCACCCACTGCAGTAACTGAACATGGTAATTGCCCTGTGGGCCTGAGAATTACCAGTTGACTGATGTTGTAGGGTGTTTCTTGATAGCTGCTGAACCATTCAGTCTGTTCCACGTAAGAGCAGCCTGGTGAGTTACAGAGCAGTGTTTCCAAAGATGGAAGGCCCTTCAGGTGGGCTTGCACACTGAGGTCATCGGGAGTAGCCTCTTGATCCTTCCGGGAAGAGTGGGTATAAATCAGGTATTTTATCAGATTATAGTCCTACATTCCTCACGGGACATATCACTACTTATTGCCACTTGTATTCGAATGCTTTAACTTGTGAATGATGGAAACCTAACCTGAGCTAACCTAGGTAGAAAAGGGGAATTTATTTGCTATTTTATCTGTAACTCCAGTGGGATAGGACTATAGCTGGACTTCAGAACAACTGAAACTAGGGACTTGAATATTGCTAGAATTCTCTTTCTTACTGTATCTTGTCTGTGCCTCTTCCATGCTCTCTCATGGCCTTCCAGTCCCATTTGGAAACATGGCCAGCAACAGTTTCCAGGAACCACCTCAGAGTGTCTACTAGAGGAGCCAAATCCAGTCTCTCTGGTAGCCAATTTTAAAAGATTCCAAGAAAGGGTTTTCATTAGCCCTGTCCAGATCATATATATACCCCCGCATCAAAGATGTCAGACATTAAGATACACCTACTTCAGTAAAGGGTTCACCCATGACTAATGGGAATGATCACCATTCCCATTCAAACTACATGAGGAGAGGGCACCTGGGTGGCTCAGTCGGTTGGGCGTCTGCCTTTCACTCGGGTCATGATCTCAGGGTCCTGGGATTGAGCCCTGCATCCAGCTCCGTGCCCAGTGGAGTCTGCTTCTCCCTCTCCCTCTGACCCTCCTCCCCGCTTGTGCTCTCTCTCTGTCTCAAATAAAATCTTTAAAACAAGCAAAAACCAAACTACATGAGGAGAGTCAGGAAAGGATCAGAATCAAAAAAAGAAAATGGGGGGAAACAACAGGGTTACCTTTTTTCCTACTCTATAAAACAATAGATGGCCACTGTACTCACATAAGACTTCTCATTGCAGATATGAGAAAACCCAATTCAAACTCATGCAAAGGGGAAGAAAAATGTATTGATTCTGATAACTGAAAAGGTCAGAGGATGAAAGCTTTAGGCAAAGTCTGATCTGGTGACTCACATGACGCCTTCAGGACTTGGTGTCATTCCATCTTTCACCTCTGCCTTCTTTCTCAGACAGGCCTGCTCCATATGGTAGCAAGACAGCCTCCAGCCAAGCTCATATCCCACTAAGTCCCTGTTTATCTAAAAAAAAAAAAAAAAAAAAAAAGGCTCTACTCTGAATAGAGCCTCTGGATTGGCCTGGCTTGAGTCATATTCATGTCCCTAAACAAAACAGTGTAACAAGGTAGAGTATTATATTCCATTTGAGCATGCCTGGGTCACTTGCCTACCCCTAGCATCAGGTATTGTCAACCCCACTGAATCACTTGGATAATACTGGGAGGGATGATTCTCCAAGGAAAATTGGGTGCTGTTATCAGCAAGAGAAGGAGAAATGCATGCGAGGCAGGCCAAAGCAGCCCATCTCCACAGCGTCCTATGGTTAGCATCAGGCAGGCTGGAGCAGAAGTGGAAAGCCAGCAGCATCTGGGTCTGTCATGTAGCCTAACGTTCTTGTCAGCCCATGTGCTCCTTCTTGCAGATGTGAATGTGGCCTTCCAGCAGTCCGCACACAAGGTCCTGCTGGACGATGACAACCTTCTCCCTCTGTTGCACTTGACGATTGAGTATCACGGAAAGGAGCATAAAGGTTTGCCATTCTTTCTTGCATCTTTCTGCTCCTACGGGTTCATCATCTGTTCTCCCGTCAGTGCTTCCGCCCACCTCCACAGAAACCGTATCATTTTGGACCTTAGAAGTCACCTTGTCTGGGGCCCTATTTTATATGGGAGGAAAGGGAAATCCAGAGAGGCTAAGTGGGATGCTCAGGCCATGGTTTTGTTTTTGTTTTTGTCCTGCTGCTAGAATGGTCTCTTTTTATTTCCAGCCACCAGACTTTAAGGCTGAAAAAAATTGGAAAGACCTCCTAAGAGAATGTCACATAGACATTCCTTGCCTCCTTCTGCAAGTCCCATTTTGTCGCCAATATGCTTCTGACACTGCAGGCTCGAGTGAGCACTCACCTCATGAATGTGACTCACCTTGTCAAAGCCCTGGTTCTAGATGAACCAAGTGTCTTTTCTCTTAACAGATGCTGCTCAGGGAAGAGAAGGGCCTTCTCGGGAAACTTCTCCCCGGGAAGCCCCTGCATCTGGTTGGGCAGCCCTAGGTCTCTCCTACAAAGTGCAGTGGCCACTGCACATTCTCTTCACCCCTGCTGTTCTGGAAAAGTGAGTATTTCTGAATTTCTCATTGGTAAATATGACTTGACTTCCAAGGGTAGAAATGATCAAGGGATAGAATTGGTGGGAGCAAGATAACCACGCAGCTGGTGGTTGTACACAGTCTGTAAATCAGAGGCTGCAAACTCAGATGCCTTCGTGGACTGGACAGAAAACTTTAGCAGGTGAAGCTGTGGACACGAGGCCATGGGGGGTGCTGGGTGCTGGGACGAACAGGAGGGTCAAACCCTCAAATCATCAGTGTGGTGGTGGTGGTTGTGTGCGTTTGTTGTTAAAAACGGTTTTATTTTTTAAGCAATCTCTATACCCAACATGGGGCTTGAAATGACAACCCTGAGATTGAGAGTCACAGAGGCGCCCCTGTTGTCGTTTTTTAAGTTGCAAAGTCGGCAGTTTACAGCCTGCCAGTCTGTGGCCTCTGGAAGGTGCAGTCTTGGGCGCGCCACATGGAGAAGCTGGCTGTGGGTAATTCCATCAGACTAGCAAGTTTCCTCCCTAAAACTTTTGTAATCTTTTGTTGATCTACCTGGGAAGACTTTCTAAGCCCAAGTGTTTGCTGTGGACTTGAGCCACTGCAGAGAGATCACCTTCTTACCCAGGGAGAGGCGGTGGGGATGGCTAAGCTGGAGTGGAATACAGGAGCGGGACCAACGTGGTAAGAGGCTCTTGGATCAGCTTTGTTCTTTATCCTGAGAGCCTGCCAGGTGCTGTTGCTCGGCTCCGTCAGGACCTCATGTCCCCAAGCCAAGGAAGCAGAGCTCTAGGGGAAGGGAGGCTGGAGAAGCATGCTTGGCTAGTAGTCGCCTGTGGAATCCGTCCCCACACCATTTATGAATCTCTCAAATCCTGTGCTGGCCCCTGCCGTGGTTGGAGGACGGCAGCTGTTGTGCTCCGACTAGAGGAATGGAGGAAAGGGAAATAAATGAACAATAGGGCCTCTCTTCATCTCTCTGCTCCTGTTCACAGTCCTCTCACCTTTTTGGGTAGAGCTTAGGGTATGAGAGCCTAGGCATGAACTGGAGAAGACGAGGCTGGTCGAGGGAGATTTCTGTGGCAGGTATAGAGCCCACAGCCCACCTGAGGAGGCTGCACGGGCCTTGTCCTTGAGCCTTCACAGCTCCCAGTGTCCCACAGGGAAACATTTACATCCTCACCTGATACACTCTGAACACCCTTGAAGAAATCAATCTCAGATGTATTTTTTAAAACTTTTTATTATGAGAATTTCCAAATATAAACAAAGTATGGACTATAATGATCCCCCACATATACATTATCCAGCTTCAGTAACAGTCAACATTATGCTGCTTGTTCCATCTCTTGTATTCGCTAGAGCCTTATACAGCAAAGCCCAGACATGTCCTTTCACTCCATTGCTGTGCAATTCGGAAAACGCATGTTTTTAATGTAATTACAATGCAGTATCACAGCCAATAAAATTAACAATAAGTCCTTATCTGGTATCTGGTGCAGATTGAAATTTTCCCAGTTAGCCAAAAATGTCTTTTTATATTTCGGTTTGTTCAAGTCAGAATCCAAACAAGGTGTACTATTTTTACTATGTTGTTCCATTAGAAATAGGTGATTTTAAAAACCAAATCAGATTGGTTTCTGCAAATCTGCCTACAAACAAGTAAATATATCCAGTTCCACTAGGAATCAGCTGTTCTTCCCATGTGTGTTCTCAGCATAGGGCTCAGCATTAGGCAGCTAGCCCCTGAGCTTGCCATGAGGCAGGAATTAGGGACCCTTCGATTGCGTTCTCTTCTTTAGGACAGAAAATCAGATTAACTGAAATCCTTGCTTCCTAACACATTCTTATTATTGCTCCATGCAAGACCCTCCTTCCTTCTTACACATACACCATAAAACCACTTCCCAGCACAGAAACTGGAAATAATTTACATCCGAAAATAATGGTCTTTCCCAGTCTCACTCACTCCCTTGGCTTCCCCAGCCCAAGGTCACCACTCTCCCACAGCCATGTTTTCTGTCCTTTTAATATTTAGTTTTATAACATTACATGTCGTGGCCAACGTGGTAAGAGGCTCTTGGATCAGCTTTGTTCTTTATCCTGAGAGCCTGCCAGGTGCTGTTGCTCGGCTCCGTCAGGACCTCATGTCCCCAAGCCAAGGAAGCAGAGCTCTAGGGGAAGGGAGGCTGGAGAAGCATGCTTGGCTAGTGGTCGCCTGTGGAATCCGTCCCCACACCATTTATGAATCTCTCAAATCCTGTGCTGGCCCCTGCCGTGGTTGGAGGACGGCAGCTGTTGTGCTCCAGCTAGAGCTCAACGTATGTTTTTTTTCTACTCGGTGGTTTTATTAAACATTATTTTATTATTATTAAGCCTTATTTAAAAAGTATATAAGGCTATATGTAATCTGAGATTTACCTTTTTTATTCAGAATCCTATTGCTAGGAGTCATCTTGGGTTGTGCAGCTGAAGCGCATTCATTTTGACAGCTATGTAGTATTCCACCATATAAATAAGCCACAGTAAATTCATCCATGGCTCTAGCCATTCTCCTTTCCTTCCTGCCTTTTGGGGGACGGGTGGCAGGCACAGAGTCCTAGGGTGTGTCATGCAGGTGAGGTGGGGAGTGAAGTTGTATTCTTGAAGAGCCTGACGTTTCTGTCCCAGGTACAATGTTGTTTTCAAGTACTTACTGAGCGTGCGCCGGGTGCAGGCCGAGCTGCAGCACTGCTGGGCCCTCCAGATGCAGCGCAAGCACCTCAAGTCCAACCAGACCGACGCAGTCAAGTGGCGCCTAAGAAATCACATGGCATTCTTGGTGGATAATCTTCAGTACTATCTCCAGGTCTGGGCCGAGGGATGAATAGGAGGAAGGGGTATGAAGAAAAGTCTGGGAGGTTGGCAGGGTTTACTGAAGAGGGGCTGCAATCCTGCATTGGATGAAATGTTGGGGGTTGAGAAAATTTACAGATTTTATCACCGGGGGGGGGTTTCTTGGTGGCATTTTAGAGGAAAGTGGGAATAAAATGGAAGGAGAATGAGGAGTTTGGGGTTCTTGTCAGCAATGCAGTATTTAATTCTTGTTGATTTGACCCTCATTTTTAGAGTTGGCTAGAATGTCTGGAATCTGTAGGACTTAACCAAGTCAGTCAGTGGAGGGGATGTGGCATGAGGCGGGGGGATCTGCCAGAACTTTGGAGGTTATTAGGCATTAGGCAGATAACTTTCTATAAGGCTAAGCAACATAAGGGAGCCTTTGGTCAGCTTTAAAGTGGCTCGAATAGGAAGGAGAATTTCTCTTTCTTACTGTCAGGCATCTTAATGTCCTCGAGTGCTTAGAATGTGCTAGGTCCTGAAAGTATTTGTGTGTCACTGCCCATCAGGTAGATGTGCTGGAGTCTCAGTTCTCACAGCTGCTGCATCAGATCAATTCTACCCGCGACTTTGAAAGCATCCGATTGGCTCACGACCACTTCCTTAGCAATTTGCTGGCTCAGTCCTTTATCTTGTTGAAACCTGTAAGTAGGGCTGTTGGTTTCCTCAGACTGCTTCTCCCCTGACTGTTCCCTTAGATCCCGAGTTGCCAGGATATGGAAATATCATTAAACAATTGCTCGATCTCCATTTTCAGACCTTTTTCACAACTTAAAACTAAAAGGGAATGTTAAAAGGGAACTTAAATGTCTTTGAATTTGTGAAATATTGTATCCTAGGGATGTAGTGAGCAGCTATAGAAGAAAGAATATGTGCTGAACCCTCAAAGGGAAGGATTTAATTTTAAAAACCTTTCTGACACCACAGAAAGACTAACGAAAAGCATATATGGTACTTACTTTCTTAGCAATCTTTTGGATCGGGATCGACCAGTTGAGAGTTGTTTTCACAGAGAAGTGGAGTAGTGTCTCCCTCTCTGTGTATGTGTGTGTGTACATCTCCTTCAGGGGAATTCTTCTCAACCTTGGCTACACATGGGAATCACCTGGAAGCTTTAAAAAATCTGGGATCCCGAGCACTTAAATTAGAATCTCTGGAGTGAAACCCAGGCACTAGTGTTTTTTAAAGCTCACAAGTGCTTGCCAATTCCAGAATAGAAAGCGGGAAGGTTGAAATGACCCCTCATGGTTTCTCTGATTATACAGGTTACATAGATGACACTTCATCTCAGAAGCCAGCCAGCCGTTCTCCCTCAGTTCTGCCACACCACAAACACTACAGCCTTCTCTTTTGTTCCTATTCGGAGCTATGTTGCTGCACTAGGGGAGAGCTGGTTACACAGATGCCGCTCCCAAGGGCTCTTTCTGTGAACTGACAACACCAAAAGCCATCGTGACAGGCAGACTATCCTCGAATGGCATGAGCACATCCTTGGGAAAAGCAGAAGATCAGCGCAGGTGGTCACCATTAAGTATTTATTGAGTGCTTACTGTATGCAAGGCACTGGGGATACAAAGAGGTATAAGTCATGGCTCTGCCCTTAAGGAGCTCACAATCTAGTTGGAGAAACAGAACATACATACATACATACACAGATCAGTAACAACACAGGTGGCCGGAACAGAGGCCAAGAGAACAGTACAGATAATAGAGAGAGAGAAGCAGGGGGATCACTAACGGCTACACGGGGAAGGGAGTGCTCCACTGAGAAGGTGGAACGTGAACTGGCATTAAGGAGAGGATCCCGGGTATAGGGAACGACAGTGGAAGCAAAGCTCAGGGCAGGAGCACACTTGGTAGGTCCAAGAAATGATGACTGCTGTGATGTGGCTACAGTGGGAGTTTTGTGCAGGGGTACCTCAGAGAATGATAGCATCTTTGCCAGGAAGGGAAGAGTTTGGTTTACA
Organism: Mirounga angustirostris; assembly: GCF_029215605.1. Classification (NCBI taxonomy): domain Eukaryota; kingdom Metazoa; phylum Chordata; class Mammalia; order Carnivora; family Phocidae; genus Mirounga; species Mirounga angustirostris. Next base: position 60,212,415 of record NW_026991717.1, on the reverse strand, counting down.
CTTGTTGCGTTTGGAGGGGCCGGCAGGACTGCCACGTGACATGGTCTCTCCTGAGGTCAAAGAATGGGAATAAGGTAGCTCTGTTTTCCCAAATCTTTAATTTCATACATGTATCTTCCTTCTTTTCCTAATACCACCTGTTTCCTGGGTAGGTGTTTCACTGCCTGAACGAAATTCTAGATCTCTGTCACAGCTTTTGCTCGCTGGTCAGTCAGAACCTGGGCCCACTGGATGAACGTGGGGCTGCCCAGCTGAGCATCCTGGTGAAGGTGAGTCTGCCTGGCTGTTGGCAGTATGCAGCCCTGTCCAAAGGGGAGAGGTGGTTTTGCCAATGGGGAATCATGAGCTTTCCCTCTGCGTCAGTAAAGCATTTCCCCAATACATAATGTACACACAGAAATAACAAGATACAAAGATTAAAATGTTGGTATCAGTTCATTTTGAAGCAGATAGTTATGTGCCATCTCAGCATTCAAAAATAGTTCAGCCGTGAATAGTTTCTTCAGCCCACAGACATGCATTGGCTTTTTTCTCACATTCTCCTATCCACCCTCCTTCCTTTCTTGAGCGAACTCTGTTTCACTGGGATTGTAATTATCTGACTCGAACAAAAACACGCAGGCTCTCCCCGGCCCCAGTATAAAACAGAATATATTAATTTGAAAGCGGATGCTAACTTCCTACTGAGAATGGGAGTGTACTTCCACAGAAAGTCATGCTATCTGTGGACTCGGTACTAAGAAGACCTTTTAGGAGCTAAGAGAAGCGAGGCTGTGGGAAGGCCAGCTGGTGCTGTAGAATTTTGAGCAAGAGTTTTTCAACGAGCTCCCCCCTCCCGCCTCACTCCACACGGACAGTTGGTGAGTCTGAGAGGAATGACAGCCCGACTCCTCTCTGCAGGGCTTTAGCCGCCAGTCTTCACTGCTATTCAAGATTCTCTCCAGTGTTCGGAACCATCAGATCAACTCAGATTTGGCTCAACTACTCTTACGACTAGATTATAACAAATATTACACCCAGGCTGGCGGAACTCTGGGCAGGTAGGAACCAGCCTCGGGGAAGTCTGTGGAGAGGGAGAGAGAGAGAGAGAGAGAGAGAGAGAGAGAGAGAGAGAGAGAGAGAGTGTGTGTGTTTGTCTGTCTTTTTTAACAAGTTATAATTCCAGAGCTGGGAGACGTTAGCCACTGTCTTATCCAAATGGCCTCATTTTATAAACAAGGAAACTAATTAAAGCTCAGAGAGATAAAGGGGTGTGTTTGATCTTTATTAATTTTAATGAAGCTCATTTTCTAATAAAAGCCATTGTCATAGTAAAATACTAAAACTCCTGATGCTGAGATGGATTTTTAGTTCTCAGCTGGGCTGGAAGAAAGAACTGGGAAGCGGAGTGGCTGTGGTTGGTTCCCAGGTCTGACATTAACCAGCTCTGCAGCCTCAGGCACCCTGCCTCCCTGGCCCCCAGCCACGCCAGGGAAAGGTGATCGCCCCTTCTAATTCTTAGCTTTTTAATCCAGTAGATTCAGTGGTGGTTGGCTTTTCTCAGAGGGCTCTTCTATTTTTAAAAAGCACTTTATTGTTCTCCTTTCTCTCTCTCAGATGTCCTCAAGCAGATATTTCCTAAGTGATTTCAGCAAGAGTCAAAGAAAATTGAGTTTTAGAAGATGACATTATGTAGATCACAGGCTGCCCTGATTCCTCTTTCTTTGAAGAAAATCTTGGGAAAGCATATTTGATGAGGCTCTTTTTTTTCTTTTATAGTTTCGGGATGTGAAAATACCTGGTTCACAAATCAAGAGTCTCTCACCATGTTCCCAAATCTGACAGAAGATTCAGAACAGCCCACTCTCCAGCCACTCAACAAATGCCTGCAGCCTACTGAGGGCCCTACCTTTTCCTCCTAGAAGCTACTACTACTGAACATTCGTGGGTACAAATCCTTCCCCATGTGGAACGGTCTGCCCCACCGTAGGGGAGCTCTTGCCTCACCCACCACGGAGGGCACGTGGTGACCCTGCAAGACCCACTACACGGAGGACATCTATTGGACACAACCATTTGCTGAGCACCTACAAGGTGCCTAGGTACTGTTCAAGCTGCGAGAGACGGCAGTAAGTAGTAACTTCCAATTATTTCAGACTGGAAAATAGGGCAATTCTAGGTATGGACAATGTATTTAAAGTGTTACTACTATTTTAACAACAAAGAAAAGGGGTCCTTAAGAAAAAGCTGAGGTCAAATTCTTAGATTTCAAATATTGAAAACTACGAGTCTAATTATCCCCTTTTGGAAGAACCACAGGAATTAAGGTTCCCTTGATCTGGCCCAACCATTACTGTAATTATTAATGTTCATCTTGGTGTGAACCAAAATAAATGTTTATTGAACAACTCCCTCTATACGAAAAAAGAATGCAGCATTCCAGCTTCAGTCTGTAGCCAGTGACTCTGGTCCTTATCTCTGTGACAGAATATCCTCTACCACACACTGCGTCCTGTTTCCTACAATTGTGTGAAGGTGACCCCTTCCACTGCTGTCTATGGAGAAGTTAGCAAACTATGGCCCGCCACCCGTTTTTGTAAATAAAGTTTTATTGGAACCCAGCCACACTCATTTACCTATTGTCTATGGTGGCTTTCATGCTATCATGGCAAAGGTATTTGTGACACATCAAATGGTCCAGAAAGCCTAAAATATTTACTGATTGGCAAGAAAAACCTTTTAACTCCTGCTTCAGAGAATGAGAGGACATCAACAGGGATGCTGCTAGGGGTAGAGAAGGAATAGCTTCTAGTAACCGTGACAGCAATAATAGTTATAAAATTGGACCTCTGGCCAGAGCTGCTAACATTTCCAAGTGTTGTCCCTGTGTTTCTCGTGTTTATCCTTGCAGAAAGTCATCCCATCAGGCTTACAGTCGCTGCCCTTTCACAGCAATTGGGGCTTTTTCCTTTTTAGTTCTCAGAGTACAGTACCCACAGGTCAGCTCAACTCTAAAAAGATTTTTTTTAATTGCCAGGAAGTGCCCCATTCCATTGAACTTTTGCTACATCTATTGATCTGGGCCTACTGTAAAATCGGGTTTTTGGAAGTATCAAATTTTAGACAGCCCAGGATAACCTTTTGACAAAGATGCCACAGAAAATTTTAAAATTCACTTAGTTATTTTCCTTGGCTAGCTGTCCTCCTACAAGCCTATTGGAAACCGCAGAGAAGGTACTATGTTTGTCTTGCTATTTGTTCTGCAATTAAGTTCAAAGAAATGGATGAAGAAATCCCAGTTATTACAACCAAAGAGATTCAACATTTATTTTATCATAAAAGTCCATCAAATAAAACTATATACAAGATCCATGCAAGGAGTCCAGTTACACACAAGACACATTTAAAACCTGGTTAAAACACAATCTCCACAACAGCAGGGAATAAAATCATTAAGATCAAGTATCCTTAGTGAGAAACATAATCATGTTTATATTTTGGATGCTGCTTGAATCCAATTCTCTCCCCAACAATGAGGCACTGGATCACCCACTCTTGTGACACCACAGGCAGCTGCAAAGCTTCAGCACACTTCAGCACCGAGGCTGGGCATGAGGGATCCGTCACCACCACGTCAAATACCCCTAACGCAATATCTGCAGGAAGCAGGGGAAGGTGAGGGAGGAGAGGAGACTCAATTTAGCCTTCCATTAAAAAAGATGTGCTTCCTAGCCAGTATGTCGCATTGTGCCCAAACTGAAGCCTTTTATGTCAGTGTTACTGATCACAACCAAAAATGAAAAGTTATAATCACTATATGCTAACCTTATAGATATGTTTATAAATACACCACTGGACACCAGGAGAAGCATCAACAGCCCAGTGCCTCACTCCTAGTGGCTCACCTCTTGAAGGTGGTCCCTTTCTTTTAGAAACATGGATAACGTCAACCAATCAGACTGCAAGGCCTAACACCTACGGGTCTAAGGACATCCTTGGAGCAATAACACCACACACACTTTCCAGGTACCTTTGTTATGGGCACTTGAATGGTGCTGCTTCACGGAGGCTGCCCCCCCAGTCATGAGGATCTCAGACCAGAGCTCCAGGAAGTTCTGCTGTTGGTCTGACACCAAGAGTACCTTCAGATTGTGGAAAGGGTTTTCACGGGGTTGCCTACGAAGGAGTCAGAGACACACACAGCACCTTGGAATTGGAAAAGACCTCAGCATGACAGATTACATCCAACAAGAGCCCCTCTGCAAAGGGACTTGGGCACGTGTGAATGTTTTCCAAAGCCTTGCATTAGGGCACCACTCCCCTTCTCTCCTGTGAATCATGTCTATTCTCTGGGATCCTAGCCTTCTAATAACAGTCGTTCTGCTGTCCAGGTCCGTCCTGGGACTGAGAATAAAATGCCTTGCTTAAAACTTAGTCCCTTAACCTTAGAGGTCAAGACTACTAAACCTACATGGAAATCCTCACACATTTTCAAAAAGGTCCTTAACCAGGATACCTCAGGGACATAAACCAGATGAACTGCTGAAATGAACTCACTCAAATTCTCTAATTTATCCTATGACCATTCTAGTTTCTAGAAATACTCTCACCTAGATTCTCCCCCTCCAAAAGCTTGCTGTCTTCCTGCCTACCATCCTAGATGGGCTCTCAAATACTCACCAATCCAGAATTCTTTGCTCCTCAAGGCTGTACCCAGCAGGCAGCAAATAATTGCGGTAATTCTGGAGTTGGTTGGCATGGCAACTATCATGGACCCAAACATGAGACACACAAGGAATCCCACTGGCAAGGCACAGGAAATACTTCCGGGTTCGACAGTGCTGATCCGCAATTAGGAGACACTGGTAGGCTGTATTACACTGGAAGAAAAGGAACAGAACCAATGGGTTTGGTGACTTCTGTAGAAAGCCCCTGAAGAGCAGCCCTGAGTCGCAGGGGACAGATCTAAACACTTCCAAATACTACCCAAAATGCGGTTGAGCCTATCCTTCTGCCCAACGCTTCCTTTCTCAATGAAAGGCCCAAGTGACTTCCCTAGATACTCTCCCTGCCTCAACTGCAGGTTTTTCTGGGGGCCTGAACCCTCAAGGGACAACCCAATCGCAGGTATTCAACCTTCCAGGCTGAGAATCAGCAACACTGTAATAGGGATTTCTATTAAACACAAATTTGAATCTGCTTTTGTCCCAGAAACAGAACCACAGCCTTTAACAAACAAGGGTTCTAATTTCTCTTCCTTACACACAAGTAAAAATTCTATCTCATGCAAAACCTTGTAGCAGTTTCCCAGTGCCTGAACTGTTCACCTGGTGTACCCAACCTCCCCGTCCCCTCCCTGTCAGACTCTTCTCACCCCTGCCCCTCCAGGAAGCGACACAAACTCCTCACCTGGGCTTCATTGAAGTCTTCAAGAATATAGCCAGCTCCTGCTCGAAGCTGGGATTCTGTATACTGCTTGTTGAAAGGAGGAATTTCTAAAAATTCTATTTAAAAAAACAGACAACCAAGATCATAATTACTAGTTGGTTTCTTATTCGCTACTTTAAGCCTGCTTCTTACTGCCTCCTTTTACACTCCCCCCGCTATCTCTATAGCACTATATCCCAAAGACAGACAGATCAAAGGTTTTCCCATGGGTCAGAAAGAGCTCTGTCATGAGGATTACAAAATGCTGCCAAAAGAAGGGACAAGAGCAGAAGGGGTGGGGAAGATGAGAAATGGGGTGGGTCCTAGACCTAAAAACGTCAAAGGTTTCTGTACTGAGTCATGGGACTGTTAACAGGGATGGACACACAACCAGTTCCCATGGTGAGGTATTCCAATTTGAGTAACCCTTACCATCAGGACGCTGTCCCTTAGGTCTACCCTTAATCTCTCCTGCAAACTACGCCCATTTCCTCTAATTCTGCTGGCTTGTGGAGACGAAGAATAGCTGATTAAGCACTTTTTCTAACAAAGCCTTCAAACTCCCCCTTAATCAGCATTTTTACCCCCTATACACTAAAACTTTGAAGAACCAGAATGCTCAAAGTAAGTAGGGTTTCTAAAATGTAACTGATTAAGTGAAGGTTAGCCAGAAAAATCCTATTTCAACCTTTTTATTGAAAACTATCTACCTTTGATGATCTTGAAGTACCTCAGGACACTGAACATCAATGACTGCATTACAGTCTTGAGGGTGAAGTAGAAGTTATGAGAGATGAGGCTGAAGCTGTAATGACCCTAGGCAATTAGAAATTGCTTCTTTTGACCAAATATCTGCTCCTCTCATATATAAATAACACATTAAAAAAAGAAAAGAAAAAAGCAAGACATTAGAGATTTTAGTTAATTAGGACTTCTGAGAAATTAAGTTCTAATGAACTTATCACAAATAAAAAACCCAACCAATTTCATAAGAGTTCAGTGCCAGGACCACTCCCCATCCCCCTCATGCCCAATGGTAAACGCCGGCAGAGCAGACCCCTGGCAGAGAGGCCAGCCCTGTGGTGCCCTCCCTGTCTGCTGGAGCTGCCTGGAAGTGCAGGGTGCCCCACACTCAGGCCTCTACACCTCCGGGTAGGTCTGACTGGCAAGCCCATTCACCTTCATCGCTCTTCTCTTGACCAAGCATCCTCCATGATCCTCTTAAAATGAGACTCACACTGGAAACTCTAAATGGTTGTAAAAAACTCAGAATATAGCAGGACTATTTCTCAGCCTTGTCACCACATCCTGTTGATCCATCTCAATATACCTCGTCACAATTTTCAGTACCAACACTCTACTGCTGAGTTACTGCCAAGGCCTCGCATGGTCTTTTTCCCAAAACTTCAATGTTATGTCTGCTTAATCCAGGTCTGTTTCTAGTCCTGACCTATTTAGATTTTAATCCCCAGTTATATTTCTTTGCATCTGTGTAATCAAAATATTACCCCACCTAGGCAGTAGTCCACTCCTCTACTTTTTCTCATTTTGGATTTTTCTTTTTTGCAGCTTATGAGTGGCCCTGCCCCACCAGAGGCTAAAATGAACAGGTTTTTAATTCCATCATCTAAATCAAGGACAAAGGTACTAAATGAACCCAACTGTAGAGTCAAATCCCCATGGCTGATAGGTCCCTGATGGTATGCCTCCCAACAATACCAGGTGCCATATTCTTAATTCATTAATAAATAGGTCTCACTAAATGGATTCAAATATTTTATGAGCTCCTGATCTAAAGTAACATCTAAGAAATTCCCATTTTTCTTTAAAACTGTTAATACTCTGTTAGAAGATTGTTTTAGTAAAAATGTCTTCAGGCTTCTTGAGATTGAGGGACATTCAATGTGCCAAAAATATCAAGGACTTTGGTACTGTTGGGCAATGTCCAATGATAAAGGAGCAACATAAAACAGACATGTTCACTATAACCACATTTTCCACAAGAAACCTGGAAATCAGGGCACCTGGGTGGCTCATTCGGTTAAGCATCTGCCTTTGGCTCGGGTCACGAAACCAGGGTCCTGGGACCCAGCCCTGCATCAGGCTCCCTGCTTAGCCCTGCCTCTCCCTCTGTCTGCTGCTCCCCCTGCTTGTGCACTCTCTGTCAAATAAATAAAATCTTTAAAAAATCTGGAAATCTCCCTAAAAAATGCCCAATTTCCTCCTCATTTAGACAAGGCCTACCTCCCCTCACTTTTTGGTTACAAGGTTGAGATTAAAAACATTTGATATATCAGCAATGGAGAGAATTTTTATGAGCTGAGTTTATTAATCTCACCCAGGGTCACAGATGTTTAAGGAACTGGACCATCTGCATCTCATACCAAAGCTGGCTTTCTTGACCATGCTGTACCAACCCACAAATAAAACATCTAGAGAACTGCCTTATGAAGTCCTGGTCTAGTGAAGGGCTAGGAGTGTGCTGGAGAATAAGGAAGGTCCAGAGTCTAGCAATACTGTAAAAGCAAAAGAAAACAAGACCACAAACACTGTTTTGATGCCACAGCACATTTCGCACAATCCTCAAGGGACTCATTATGATCAAAGTGAAACTACACTCTTGGCTAGGAAACTCTTCATAAACCTTATCTCCAATGATACCTATCTCAATTCTGTCTGACAAAAAAGGCTGGGTGCACACTTGACCTTGAAACCCCACACATACCACACCTGCTCCCGCATGCCAGAGCCGATCTTACCAATCACTCTGTTTATGCACCTTCCAAACAGCATAAACCCTACCTGGAACTCCCCAACCACCCTTCCTACGTCTCTACAGACCTCCACATGGCTGCGGTTGGTGAGATAGAGTTTTGGTTAGTTAGCGAAGAGTCATCCACACACCTGAAATGCCAACCATCACAGATCTGCAGAGCTGCTATTTTATGATAACCGTGTTCCCTAATTCAATTCCCTCTTGCAAGATTCAACTCTAACCTGCAGAACATCATCCCATCTGGACCTTTAGCTTTCGCAGAAACATCTGGATGCTGCTGTTGAGTCACTTAATAGTGCATACATTTGTATGTGACTATTTTCTCTCCTAGAGCACACACTCTTTAGACAGTTGAAACAACTTTTACCTCTTCCCACTGCAGCCTTCACTCAAACCCTATGTTAACAGACAACGTAGAAATGCAATACATAGATGTAGTTTAAGGTTGAAGAGAGATACAAGAGTTGAAAAAGCTTAGAAGCTGTTTGTCTGTAATGACCCTAGAGCTCTGGGCACCCTACATTCTCAGTCTTATGCTCAGACCTCAAGAGACTGAACTTCAGCCCCAACGTGGGTTTGCTCTAGCAGTTGGCCCTAGAACACAGATGGGAAAGCAGCAGGGCATTCAGAAACTTGACAGATCTGGATGACTGCAGTAGGATAAAATGAACAGAGGTTCTAGTCCCAAGTCTACCATTATTGCAGAAAAAAGCAATTATTTAACCTCTCCAAGCTTGTTTCCTCATCTGTAAAGCGGATGGTAAGATCTCTCTCCCACCTGCCTCACAGTGTTGTTTTGAGGAGCCACCAAGAGGAGTTTTGTGGGAACAGTCTGTAAATCAAGAAGCAGGGCTCGTTCATTTTCCCCGACCAAGATCCCAGATGCCACCGGCACTGCTTCCTTTACAGGCTCACAGAGTGAATGGAAAGGAAGAAAATGCCCAAGTGTCAGAGCCCCCAGGGCTTCCTAGGGACTTACCCTCCTCTTCCTCACTGCTTCCTGTAGGACCGTCTGGCAGTTTGGAGCGACTGGCCAACTTGTCACTGGTTGTGGCCATGGTGAGAAGAAAAGCATAGCCCAAAAACAAGGTCTTGTTGAGGGGCAAAGGCCCTCTCTGCTCTTCCAGGGCAGAGGGTTCACCCATGTTGTCTCCACTCTCACAGGGGCTCACAAACTCTCCTGCCCCCACCGCCCCTGGAAAGGACAGAACAGAGTTACTAGAAGGCTACAGACCACCAACTGGGCACAACGGGACGGGTTGGCAGTGTCCTGATCAACTCTTTTGAGCTACTGACCAAAGACCATTAACCTAGGACTCAATAACCCAGGACCCAATTTACAGTGTAGAGAAATGTGATGTATTTAAATTTTACAGTCATGATGATACATACATGATTTTCATAAATGAAAATCAACTAGTATTGTTTTTATACAGTGAAACCAAATACTTCCGAGATCATTTGAAGAAAGTGGTGGTTCTAAAACAAACAAAGCTTAGGTAAGAATGAAAAAATATTTGGAAATCTTCAGCCCACTTTCTCTGCCCAGTGCTCGCAATTCCCCAGGATATGTGATATTTTGAAACAGCCCTTAAAAACAGACAACAACAAAAAGCCCAAGAAATGGCCCTCGCAGATACTCCCACCCTATCCCTGACCCTCACCAGAATGGTGCACGCAATACTCGGTAATAGTGTTCTTACACGTTCACGGAGCTCCATCAAACCAGCCCGCTTCAACTGTCCGAGTTTCCAACCCTTGGGGGTGGGTGAGCGAACCAGCCAACCCAGAACTCCCAGAACACCCATGCTACGAGTGCCCCAATAAGTCCTCAAAAAGAAAACAAATACCTGATTTGGAGAAGCGGAATCATAGCCTCATTAGGAGGCTAAGATGACAGACAGGTCATGCCTCCCTAAAACAAAACCAGCAGGAGGAGAACAGTCTGCTGTAGTATGTATAAGCCTGGACTTGAAAGTCAAACTGCCTGAGTGTGAATTCTGGATTACTAGGTCACCTTGGGGAGGTTAGCCCACTTTGCTGTGCCTCAGATTCTTCACCGGGAAAATGCATTCTAGCACCTGTACCTCACAGGGATCATTTGAGGTAATATGTGTGAAGCACTTAGTTCCATGCCTCACATAACCTGAAAACAACAGAAGTGTGAGATAGATATGAAGAGGACACAACCCAAATACACAGCAAACAAAAGAAGTTCTGGCACCAGGACAATGTAACAATCAATGAAGTCCTTCAGTTTGCTGCACTGAGAGGGCTCCCTCAGGGCAGACACTGAGGCCTTTACGCCTGTGTCTCTAGAACCCCAGTGGCTGTGAATGGATCATAGCAGAGACCCTGTAAACAGAGATGGATAAATTCCTGTTAATATGAAGCATGAGGGACTGGAAAACAGTTGTTTGGCGAACAGTACGAGGAGGGGAGATGCAGAGGGAGGTACTAGCTTTCAAGAGGATATCTGGGAGAGCCAGAGGACCCTGAGGGCAAGAGAGGGGGAAGCAGAGCCTCCTGAGGTAGAAGATGGTGCCAGGTAAAGGAAGAGATGTAAGACCAATTGCACCAATTTTGAATCTGCTTAAAATTCAATACTTCTTTCCCCCTTAGAACCTACTCAGAAGTCAATGGATGTTTCTAATCAAGACCTCGTGTCCTATCTACCTCTACTGGACTCTGCTGGGAGATGCATAAAGGTGGATGCAGTCAGCGGAGTACCACCTAGGGCTTGTGTGGGACCCCATCTTTGTAGCCAGGACAGAGGGGCCATCGCCACTTATCAGGCTGCAGCTCCCCAGCAGCTGGCCCTGCAGTCCACAGTGGTCTGAGGGAGAATGAGGCAAAAGGGAGCACTTACCAGGTTTCACAGTGGCAGACTTCCGGCCTCGCTTGGCAGGGGACCGTTCCTCTTCAGAAGTGATCAGTTTTCTTTTGCCTGAGAGAACTCCCGAGGAGGCACGAGGGCTTTCTGTGGTCTTGCGGGTAGGGGTTGTGCTGCTGCTGCTGGAGGCAGTGGGGGTGGCCGGGGAGCTGATGTTGCTGCGCCGTTTCCGCTTCCCTTCCACCAAATTATCTAGGATAGGATAAGCCAAAGGTTGGTCAACTCCCATGGTCCGAGGCCCTGGTCTTCAAGAAGCTGGGCAGACCCTGAGTTAGAGATCACCACACCTTTTCCTCCACCTCCCACGGGGGCAGAAACCTCTTTCCAAGCCACCATCATTTCATTTCGGTCTCAGGCATGACCGAAACATGTCTGGCTCCCTGCAGAACTGGGGAGGCCAGAAGAATCTGAGAACTTACTATCTGGTCCCAGGAAGGAAACAGAGCTAGGCAGTGGCTCCAGAAAACAGCAGCTCATCAGCATCTCAAACACCACAGGAACAGTAAGATTTAGGGAAGCATGCTTACTGCTCTAGAATTCACTCCTCCCACCACAAAGCAGGGGCCCGGAGGCAGTTTCTCAGGAAGCAAAGGTCTTACCCAAGCTGATGTCTGCTGCCTTGGTGAGGGGTGTTACTGCTTCATATGGGCCAAGGCCATACTGCTCCCTTAGTCGGTTTCCTTGCTCCAAGGACAAGATGACAGCCATTCGCTTGTACCACTTCCTTTGGCCTTCTTTTTCAATGCTGTAGTACAGCTCTCCAGACTCCTTCCTATGCCCTTTCACCACTCCTGGGTGGGAACAACATAAGAGCAGCCTGCTGTTGTTTTAGGTTGCTCGGCATCCACTCACAATGGCTCTGCACAGCGGGGTTGGGTCAGGGCATTAGGAGGTCCCACAGTGGGCTGAAGTTAGTAAAGAAATTCCAACTATCAATCCGAGACACCACCACCACTTAGGAATGTATGTAGCTACTACCCTGGGATTGGGACATGGAAAGTTTCTCAACAGAAGGAACCCTTTAGTTATAAAATAACTTCCTAAAGCCAGCCTTTATGAGTTGTCAGTAGTTCACTTCTTTTTTGAAGTGAAATGACATGTGGTTTCTTAACAATCCCATTATAATTTACTAAACCTTTCGTTCTTGGTTTCTTTGGAGGCTGATTGATAATTCTTGAGTTAAGTTGTAGGTGAAAGATAACATCACTCTGAGAGAGCATGTATCTGTGTGGCTAAATACAAATAGAGAAATAGAGCAAAGAAAGGAAAAAATAAATAAATTCTGCCTCTCCTGCCTAATTTTCCCTATTATCTACTTCTTGCTCTGATTCAGAACCTAAAGATAAGGCCTCTAGGTTAGAAGGAACACAGTGTGGAGTATAAAAGGGATCAGGGCTAGAATTCAGGAAATCTGAGCCCACGTCTCATTCTGCCACCACCAAGCAGTGTGATCTTGGGTAAGACCCATTCTCAACCCTATGAAAAAGATCATATTCCTTCCCTCTGCCTGTCAATAAACAATTTACACACACGTGTGCAATATATATATGTGTATACACACACACACAACACATATAAAAGATAAAAACAAGGCATTATCATGAACACCTTTTATAAGGGTCCATTTGTTTTCCCCCATTAGCCTGTGCTTGAATGAAGGGCTAAAAGAAACCCAGAGCATATGCCACCAAGGAAAGAAATACAGACAGGAAAGTAGGCCTTGGTTCTCTCTTTCTCTATACCACATAACCACTCCCTTTCCCCTTGCTTCTTCATCTCCTGGCTTAAATCTCTATCAGGAAACTAAATCACAAAGACCCCCTTCAAAAGGACAAAGAAACACAAAGCAAAAATATACTTCACACTGATGAAGAGTTACTAGAACTAGAAGCAGTCTAACACTGACATTAGTAGACAGCCTCAATAAATGAGACACAGACTCCCCACCCCTTGACGCGGTAATTCATCCTGGATAGAGACTGTCTCTTTGTCTTAAAGAGAACCTCCAAGATAAGCTTTACACCAGAAAAAGAAGAATGAATACATTTGATACAAACTACATAAGCCACAGGTCATAAAAGACCTAAATCCATGTGCTACTAACAGATGCCACACAAAGCTAAGTGTTATCCAGAGCTAGAAGGTGAAGTTTAACAGTGAAATAAAGGGGCAAACAACAACTACTCCAGAGTCTACATCACAAGAAAGTCGGAAGACACTTCATCAGAGGCGCTGTTGTCCATTATATCCCAATCAGTGTTCCAAACAATCTCCAGAAATGATGTTATATCCAAATTAGCTCATAGAAAAGAGGCAATATATTCAAAGAACTGGCACATGAAACAGTCATAACAAATATAAATCTCTTACCATCACCATTATAGGGAACTGGCTACTTAAAAAAAAAAAAAAGGTAGCATTTTTCAACCCAGACAGGCACAAAAACACAGTACTAACAACTTCTTCCTAAGAAAAGTATCTCAATATATCTGCCACACTCACCTACTAGATTCCCAGCAAGGCAGGTACTATATGTAAGTCTCAGTGGTGAAAAGGAAAAACACTAACTTGGGGCGCCTGGGTGGCTCAGTCGTTAAGCATCTGCCTTCGGCTTAGGTCATGATCCCAGGGTCCTGCGATCGAGCCTCGCATCAGGCTCCCTGCTCAGCGGGAAGCCTTCTTCTCCCTCTCCCACTCCCCCTGTGTTCCCTCTCTCGCTCTCTCTCAAATAAATAAAATCTTTAAAGAAAAAAGGAAAAACACTAACTTTACAGTGGACAAACGTGGCAAACACTTTAACCGAGGGATAAAGTTTAACGAGACCAGTGATGTCCTGTGGATGTCACTGGCCTCTCTCCCCCGTATGATATAACAAGAAGGGCACTTCACCTCCACAGCAGTCTTTTCAAAACCCTTAACTCTGATCTAATCAAACAAAACATGAGACAAACCCAAACTGAGCGACATTCTACAAAATACTTAACCAGTATACCCCTCAAAACTGTCAAGGTCACGAAAAACAAGAAAAGATTCAGAAACTGTCACAGATCAAAGGAGATCGAAGGACACATGAGGGCTAATGGACTGGATCCTGGAACAGAAAAAGGACATATGCAAGTTGGTGAAATCCAAATAAAGTCTGGAATTCAGTTAGTTAGTAAGGAGTCAAGGTTAGTTTCTTAGTTGTGACAATTCTACCACGCTAATGGAAGATGTTGACAACAGGGAAAGCTGGGAAGCTGGGTGAGGGGTGGACAGGGGCTCCCTATGCTATCCCAGTATTCTGCACTTCGCACAGTATTCTGTATACTTAGAGTATTATACCAAAGTGAGCTCATTCAAAAATAAGCAACCAAGGAAAACCAAAAAGCCAGTGTGAAAGTAACCAGTGTAGCAGGAATGGCATTTCCGGCTTTGGAGACCCCTGCAGAGCAGTTAGGCTGGAGCGAGTGCTCGGGGTAGTAACTGACTGGAGAGAAGCCTGCCCCAGCAGACTCCACTCCCCTTTATTACCTGCACTGAAATACTCATCCTCGGAGAGGGCTGTCACTTCCGTATCCAGAGGAATGGGGTCACACAGCAGAATGTCCTTGCCCAAAACATCACACTCGTACCCATCATCAAAGAGCAATTTATATTTCCCAGCTCCGACATCACGAGTGATTTTCCCAGAGTAAAAATAGCCATTGGACGACCACTTGGCTACAACACGGAGCCCTACAAAGCTATTCCCTGGAGAGGAGGCATCTAAGCCATCAGAAGGGCCAGCAGCAGCCTGGAAAGGAATCTCTGGAGAGTCACTTCGACGCAAAGCACCAGCACCCACGTCTGCTCGCCTGGTGGAGTCCGGCACTCGGGGCACAATACGGGTGAAGGATTTATCGTCTGGTGACATGCTGGGTGAAATGTCCTCTATGCCCAAGGGGCCAGGAACAGCTGTTTCTCTAAAGAGAGATAAGAGATAGGAGGCAGCAGTTAGAATTAAGAAAAGTACTTATCTACCAAGTTTCCCACTCCTTTGTCCATGGGTCTTCCTCAGCCCGTTCTTGGAGGACCCCACCACAGGCATAAGCCTGGTTTCTTGGTAGCCTCTCTGATCCCTGCCCACTCCCCGGTCAGTGCAGACCCCTCATGCCCCTCCTGACACCCACATACTCTCTACTCCCCTCTCTTCTCTCTACTCCCTTTTTTTTCTGAACAAGTCATAGACTAAGTGTATCTCACACTACCCGGGTACCTGGTTCCAGTGGTCCGAGAAGGCGGGCGGCCCCTTCGCCCGCGCCCACGAGGCGTGACTGGAGCCTTCCCTCCCTGTCTGATGCCAAGGCCTGCATCACCATCCTCCTCACACACTGGCGCCCCTGTCTGACTGACCCCTTTTCTAGGACTAGAGAATGAAGACAGGTTAGTCTGACAGCACCTGCTATTGGGTCCTTTCTTCACAAAGTCTCCCCACGGCCCTTAAACTACATGCCAGACCAACATGTGCTAGCCCTCCAGGGCAGCAGGAAGCTGGTCTGCACACCCACCACCAAAACTACCAGCCAGGGAGTGGGAGTGTACGGTAACATGTAAAGGACATCCTCCTCTGTGCAAGCCTGTTCCCTCCTGACAAAGCCTCCTACCGCTGCCCTCAAGAACAGCACACCCATTTCTGCCCTGCCTTCTCTTCTACTTCAGGCTCTAGACACCTGCAGAGGGTAACAAAAAGCGAGGGATGTGTCAAGTTGGGGTCACTGGCCTAAACTTTTTGTACTCCCAACCAAAACACTTGTAGGCTACATAAAATGGGGACAGCAGCAGCATAGGCCAGCATTCCCAAAGTCCCCTCACCTGTTTTCCTACATTTTCTTCGAAGTCTAGCTCCCACAGAGTTCCACCCCACCTCCCATGCAAAACCAAATAGGAGAGGAACAAAAGGGGAGGAAGAGGATTTGAGTTATCCTAGTTGGAGGACGGGGGGATTTCCCATGACTCCCTTTTTCCTGTGATATTAAAATGTCAGCAACCCTGCCCCTGCTGTAGCTCTCTCTCTGGAGACCCTGTCTGCACCTCAGTTTTCCTGGGCCTCCTCGGGAGCTGGGCAAGGCAAAATCTGCGGGTTCTGTCCCGCTGGTTTTCCCTTTGAGTGGTCCGGCTCCTCTCCCTGAGCTGCCACTGCTGTGCATGGCTGAGAGGCTTGTCCCACTTGACGTGTGGTGTAAGCTGGATGCCTTGGAGGAGAAGGAGCTGATATCCCCCAGGTCCCCTGAGGAGCCCCCAGTCTGTGAAGGGGAAACTTCGGTTTCACATTCCTGACACTCTACAATTGGCTCTTCGGTCTCCTGCAAGAAAGAAATGGATACAAAAGCTAAAAGAAGCCACAATGACATCATGCTAACGTGGAGGTTGAAAAATCCTAGAGGTGGATGGAAATTTCAATTCAGAAAGGCAGGAATCAGGAGACTTTCTGGAATAATGGAAATGTTCTGTATCTCGTTCTGAGTAGTGGTTACATACAATTAATTGTCAAAAGCCACTGAACTGAACATTTGAGACCTGAGCATTCTACAGGGAATATATTATAGCTCAATAAAAAATAAATAAAGGTGATACTAGATTGGAAAGAAAGAGACCTCTATTATAAGCTAGTAAGTTAAATTATCTTTTTACTCGACAAATTCACAACCTTTACTGAGAAAACAGTAAGGATTCTAATCCAGACAACAGAGGCAATTTTCTGTCTGGGAGAAGAGAAGTAAGGAAGAGGGAAGGTTAGATGAGGAAAACGAGTGGTTAGGAGCCCTTCTGGGTATTTGATCAGCAGTGGATAAAATTACATGTTTTTTGAAATTAGTTATATTTCTTTTCCATAAATGATAAAGGAAATAGAAAATTACAGGCAAAAATAGGTTAAAAATGGTGTTACTGTTTAGAAAAATGAAAACCAAAAAGGTAATAAAACATACAAGGTTGCAGTATCATAGAAGACAGAAATGTCAAACTGACTTTATCTCACTTGCTGACTTTGACGGACTGGTAACGAGCTCAGTTTTAAGCAGGCCTTGGAGGCTAATTCCCAAGCTTATGCGAAAAGGTTCCCAGACCAATCAGTAACGTCCTCTCTGGGCACAGGACTGAGAATTACAGCCCAGGTGCTGTACATTTGCCTTCCTGGTCTAGACTGTTCATGCATTATTGTGCAGATCGTCAGAGAAGAAATGGAGACCTGTAAGACAGACTCTCCCCCGTCTCTGGGCATACAGTATGCAATGCATACACATTTAAATAATGCTATAAGATAATTAAATGATTATTTTTGACCACTCCCTTCTTGAAAATCTCTCCCTTGGAATCTACAAAGTCACTTTTACTTTCATTCCACCTGTTTGGATACTTCTATATGTGCTTGTTTTGGGGGTTCCTCTTTCTTGGTCTGATCCTTTAGAAACAGTATTTCACAGGACTGTTCTCATTCCCTTTTCTTACTCTACCGTGCTTTCCCTAGCCAGTCTTACCAGACTCATCCCTGCCTACCAACAACACAATGACTCAGCTCCAAACTCATAAATACAAATACCTAATAAACTTTACATCCCTTTGGATGTACTAAGGACACCTGAAATTTAACCCATCCAAAACACAATGTCGTCCTCTCTCCATTTCCTTGCCTTCAATGAATGAATCCTGGATATGCCCGGTACATCTCACATCCCCTACAGCTCTCTGCAGAGGCTGGTTTTTCTCAACCAAACCCCAATTCAAGAGTTTGGAGATAAGAGGCAACCTTGCTCCCCATTGCCATTAACAGACCATTTCTATCTCCCCACCTCTCGCTCCTACTAAGCTACTATTTGCCATTCTGTTAAACTTTCCTCTCCCCCTTACTCACCAACATCCTCCCATCCACTCACTCTCATGGATGAACAGCATAATTCCTGGTTCACAGCCTCCCTTCCCGGTCCATCCCTACTTCTGGCACTATTCTCTGTGGCTTACATCCATCATATGACCCTTCTGTAGCAACTCCCAAGTTCCTGATCTAACTACCACCATCAACCTTTTCCTCTACCTCAGCCATCTGTCCTCAGGGTCTTTACCAGAAACTGCACCACCTCTAAAAAGTGTCAGTGACAAACATGACTTTCTCGAATCGCTGTCTCCTATCACCAACTTGTCTGCTCTAGCTGGATTCAAGTCTCATTATCTGCCAAGGTCATCTGACTAAGCAGGTGTTATGAGCCCAGAACTGAAGTCAATCTCTTCACTTGGATATGGCACATGAGTAGAGGCCTGGCCAGCCTAAGAGGCTGGGATGCCAGGCTCTATCTCTGTTGGAGATTAAGCCCCAGGAACAGTGGCCAGCTCTACCTGCCTTTGCAACCGCGCTGCAGTCAAAGCCATTGCTCTCGTAATGACTTAGACCCAGGCGCCAAGCTGGCCTGTTAAGAACTTTTTAATGTATTTGCTTACTTGTTTTCCTGTGTGTCTCTTCTACCAAACTACAGATGCCCTGTTAAGACAGAGATAGTAACACCATCTTCTTTCCTGGGTATATCCCCCAAATCGAGCACAGTGCATGCCACAAGAGACCCTTGGTAATTATTTCCTGAATGATCTTCTCTCTCAAACCAGTGTCCTATTTACATTCTTTGTCACAGTGTGTGGTACCACCATCTATCTAGCTGCACAGGCAAAAAGCCCAGGCACCATGTTAGATTCCTCCCTCTCCCTCAATCCTCACATTCAGGAATTTACCATAGTGTATCAAAATTTCACCTCTATGTATTTCTTATATCTTTGTCTCTCCTCTCAGCCCCTACTGCCACTGTCCTAACCTGACACTCATTACCTCTCATCTGAACTATGCCTCAACCCATTCCAATCCATGGTTAAACTGCTGCTAATCTGACCTTTCCCACATACAAATCTGAGCACACCACTCTTTTCTCCAAAATTCTTTCAAGGCTCTCCATCACACCAAAGATAAAAATCTAAACTCTTCTCTATGGTATTCAAAAGCCCTTACGCTGTGGGCCTTTATCAACCCTGATGGCATCTTCTACCATTCCCTACCCTACTGTTGGTGTTATATGGAGCTTCTAAATATTCATTAAGCATATCACGCTTTCTACATATTTACATAACTTTTCATTCTGCCTGTAATGTCCTTCTCCCCCACCCCTCAACATCATCTGCCACACTTTTGAGTGCTACATCTTCTGAGTAGTATTTTAGCCACCTTCAGGTAAGCTGGTAGGTTCTGTCCCCTCTTCCTAACACATCTTTCCACCCTCTATAGCAGCAACCAAGAAGTTCTGGATTTGCTGCATGTCAAGTATAAGCTCCTAGAGAATAGGAGTCTTTTTTTTTTTAATCTTCACAGCCCCCAGGGCCTGCCACAGTACTAGGAAACACAGTAAAAAAGAAGTTGCTGGTAAATAAACGAATAAAACTTCTCAAAGATAATAAACAAACGATACAAGATATGAGGGAAGTTAAGCTCCCAGAATCCTCTGACCTCAACCTTCACACTCCTTCATGCATCTTTTTTGCTGCCTACCAACTAGACCATTCATGCCTGTGTGCTCTTTACTGTCTGTGCCTTAACTCACCAAGCTTTCTATGTGGAATGCCTTTCCCCCTTATCTCCCTACATCTAAAATCTTCCATGTCCAACTCAAATGCTTTCTAGACCTCATTTAGACTTTTTTTTTTATAAAGATTTTATTTATTTATTTGAGAGAGAGAATGAGAGAGAGCCTGAGAGGGGGGTGGGTCAGAGAGAGAAGCAGACTCCCTGCCGAGCAGGGAGCCCAATGCGGGACTCGATCCTGGGACTCCAGGATCATGACCTGAGCTGAAGGTAGTCGTTTAACCAACTGAGCCACCCAGGCGCCCCTCATTTAGAAAGACTTTATCTTGCATACTTCATTTTCACTCTTGAAAGTGAGCATAATGTAGTGGTTAAGAATGCAGGCTCTGGGGGTGCCTGCATGGCTCAAGTCGTTAAGCTTCTGCCTTCAGCTTAGGTCATGATCCCAGCGTCCTGGGATGGAGCCCCACAGCCCGCTTCTCCCTCTCCCACTCCCCCTCGCTCTTTCAAATAAATAAATAAAATCTTAAAAAAAAAAAAAAAAAGAATGCAGGCCCTGGATCTAGATTGCGTGGGATGAGTTCTAGTCCCTCTATTAGCTATGTAACCTAGAGGAAGTTATTTTTTTATTTTTATTTTTTTTAAAGTAAGTTATTTTAACATGCTATGCCTCTGTTTCTTCATCTAGAAAATGGGATAACAGCATCTACCTCATAGCTTAGTTGTGAGGACTAAATAAGTTAAATCACTTAAAGTCCTTACAATAGTGCCTGGCATATAGTCAGTACTCCAAAAATGTTAGTTGCTATTTATTTAATAATGGCAGCATTTCCCAAACTATGTTCCATAGGGATATAATAAGTACTATCTTAAAAAATGTTCAATTGTCAAGTAAGTTTGGTAACTTCTGTATTAAACAATAAAATAGACATCTTTAATAAAGGACTTCTTAGAGCCTTTAATGTAATATGCACTGTGAATCTTCATGGGGGACGGGAGGTTTTACAGCCATCTGGTGTTTCTCAAACTTTGACCATGGAACATTTTTTTTTCCTCAGAGTATCTAAAAGACCTGCTGCTTCCAGAAATATACTTTAGAAAACACCACATCGGGCGCCTGAGTGGCTCAGGCAGTTAAGGGTCTGCCTTCAGCTCGGGTCATGAGCCTGGGGTCCTGGGATCAAGCCCCACATCGGGCTCCCTGTTCAGCGGGGAGCCTGCTTCTCCCTCTCCCTCTGCCTGCCACTCCCCCTGCTTGTGCTCTCTCAAATAAAATCTTAAAAAAAAGATAGCACCACACCAAGTAGTATGTTAGAGTATCACATTTTAGATTACAACATTTACAAAAACTGTTCATGAAAGCAAACTGCTTTTCTAAAGCTACTCTAAGTTCCCAATCTTTCCAAAATAGCAGTAACATTAGAAAAAAATTCCACAAACATAAAATTGAAGATGAATTAACATCTGGGATTTTGGTATCCAATAAATAAAGAATACAAGACAATTTCTCAAACTAATGTCAAATGCTTTCTGACACGAGGGCCACAATGGCCCATTAATGAACAACAGCAATAGTATGTTCCATTTAATAAACTATATACCAGAGTTTAATTCTCCCTGAGCTCAACTTCCTATATGGCTACCTGGCAGATTTTTTAAAAAGTGCCTGAGTAAAGGAAGGAAAGTAAGTAGCTGTGCCTCTTATCAATTAATACAATGGTTCCCAGAAATTAACATATGTACCAAGAATGGTGCCACATCTTCAATTATAGAAAATCTGTTTAATTTCAGCCAGTATGAGATCTAAACAAAGTCAGCATATAACATTGTCCAATATAACAATGAATAAATGCCAATATCTTGCCAACATTGGGAATGAGTCCATAATGAATCCTACTACGAAATAAAGGTGCATCTCCTACCTATAACCACACATGGATGGAGACCAAGAAAGGACACAATGAATAAACATAAACACGAGTGAGAAAACAGTGAGAAACAATGAGAAAACACATGGAGTAAAACAGGGAGTTCTAAACCTCATTAAGAGTTTCCAAAGATTAAAAATAAATGGCCAAAGGTCAAACAGTAAACCCATGGTTGGCAAAAACAGAGAATTCAAGACTCTCCTCTTACCCATGTTCTCACCGCTTTCTAACAAGATAAAGGAAAACAAAGAGGCTAGTTAGTTGCACAAGAAAAGCGAGCAGGGGTGGAAGTGGAGCGCCAGGGAAATTTTTCTACTGAAAGAAATCTGCCAAACAGACCCAAAGTATGTATTACCTCAGTTACTTTTCTTTCTACTTCTGTCCCATCCACATAATACACATCTGTGATGACACGGGTGACAAGTGTGCGAACCTCACGGATTGTTCT
Source organism: Mirounga angustirostris (assembly GCF_029215605.1). Classification (NCBI taxonomy): domain Eukaryota; kingdom Metazoa; phylum Chordata; class Mammalia; order Carnivora; family Phocidae; genus Mirounga; species Mirounga angustirostris. The sequence goes on along the minus strand of NW_026991717.1, from coordinate 60,190,389 downwards.
CATGTGGCGATGCAAGACATGGCCATGTGGGGGCTGAGGCATATCAAACTCTTCCTCTCCCTGTGACAGAAAATACAGAACACAAGCATGGGTCTCTGCAAAATGGCAGAATCATAAATCAACTTCTTCATGATGAGCATTGCTCAGAGGTTCCATGAATCTAGTGTGATGGAATTTTCCAGTTGTTTTGTTTTCTACTCACCTATAGATAAGAACAGGGATGGACCAGCTATATAGCCAGAGGCTAGGAAGAGTTTGTATTAGTTTATCACTTAAAATGACCTATTTCTGTCTAAATCAAAATCATAACATCTAGCACTTATATCTAGGATAGTTAAGTGAAACTCTGACCCCCCTAAAAATACATTTTAGGTTATAATCCTTCTGATTTTGATGCTGACTTGTCAATCAGTATACAAACTTACACTTGCAACATCTCTTTAAATAAAAGGAAGGCATTCTTTAGAACTTCATATAAAAACAGAATAATCTATTAATCTCAGTGCAGTCTGTCTTTCCCGCATTAATAACCTATAGTTTATTTATGCCTAGAATAAGATACACAGATTTCTCTCAGAATTAAATATGAAATATTTAATCTACTTCAAATAATAGATTACAACTTAAGAGCCAAGCTAGTGTCCAAGAACAGAAAACATTAGTAAATTAGGATTTTGTATTTACTTGTACCATAAAGAATAATCAGTTAAATAGCTTAAATAAACCCTATATATATATATTTTTTAAAGATTTATTTATTCATTCGACACACAGAGATACAGAGAGAGAGAACATGAGCAGGGGGAGAAGCAGAGGGAGAGGGAGAAGCAGGCCCCCCGCGGAGCAGGGAGCCCGATGTGGGGCTCGATCCCAGGACGCTGGGATCATGACCTGAGCCGAAGGCAGATGCTTAACCATCTGAGCCACCCAGGCGCACCTAAACCCTATATTTTTATGTCAACTGTTACATACATGTTTTCTCATAACATATATACCACATTTAACAGCATCCATGCCCTCCCCCCCACCCCACTAGCTCTATAATTCTGAGGAGAAAATGCACACTTTTTTCTCCCACTTTACTTCCCCACAGTAGACCGATTTTTCTTTCAGCAGTCAGTGTCAAGGTATCCAAGTCTTTCCAAAGAACTATATATACCACTGCAATGATGATGATCCTGGGTTTTTACTGACCAATATGGTAGTAATTTACCTAAAACTTTCAATAATTTTTCTGAATAATTCCCACTCCAAGTCCATCTCAGGGATAAAAGTACCTACTAAAATGGATATCTAAATTACGTAGATATAAATAAAATAAAAAGCATGGAAACGTCAATCAACCAATTTCTTAAAATGTTTGTGTATGTACAACTCTGGTTCCTGAGTGGTCAGAGTACTGGTCTGTCACACGTCCATCATCAGGGCCCCCCAGTACATGACCCACAACAGCCTAGACCTCCTGCCTGCACACACGGAGAGCCAGGCCCTGGGTCCCAAAGGTCCTCAAGAGTTCAGGGCTACATCAACACTCCTTGTAGTCAGACTTCTCAAGACCTCCTGCACTCTTCCACTACAACAGCCAGACAGATGATCACTTCAAGAGAGACACGTAAATAAACATGTCTGACAGAATAAGAAAGGAGAGAAAGGAAAGGGGGCAGATAAAAAGAAAACTATGCTTACTCTCTCTTCAAACAGTCTTCTGAAAAGAGGTCTCTGTAAAGATAAATAACTTGAGGATCTTATCTTTATCAAAGGAAGATAACAAAATGAAAACAAAACCAAACCTTCCCTTCAGTAAAAGCCTGGCTCCAGGCGTACCCGATACAGAAGTGAAATGTTAAGGAATGTCAACGGTAGGCTGCTTATGCTTTTCTCCAACACCGGCCTGAGTCCTACCCAGAAAGCAGTGGATACGAAAACACTGGCACTTGGAAAATCTCCACAGAGCCTTCCTCATTTTCCAACATTCTTCAAAAGAGAGCACAGCAATGCCATTTTCTGTTACTGTGCCCACCCAATCTATAGTTTTTTATTGTAGTATAATATACAGAAAATTTACCACTGTAACCATTTGTAAGCATACAGTTTGTGACCTTAAGTACATTCACACTGTTGTGCAAACATCACCATATGCACCTCCAGAACTTCTCATCTTTCCCAAATGAAACTGTACCTATTCACCACCTAGATTTTTCTAGCACCTTTCCTAGCAGGAGCAATTAGCTCTTAAATACGTTATTTCACTCTGTATGACACAACAGCAGTATTTAAAATCATAATAATCAACAGGTAGCAGTGATAACCAACATATACTGGGCACTCACTATGTGCCAGGCGTAGTGCTAAGGGCTTTACATGCTTTATCTCATTTAATCCTCACAATATCCCAGACGGAAGTGGTCTGACTCCAAAGCCTAGGCCTAACCACTCTGGCTCACTGGCTCCTGCTATCATCATCATGAGACAGAAGCAGAGATTATTTCCCTATTTTACAGAGAAAGAAAGGAAGATATAACCTCGTGGCTCCAACAAGATTGCTATCTTTAGGATCAAGTTTAATTCTTTTTATAAAGGCAGAGAAACCAAATTATTATGTGGCAGAAGGTAAACACTTTAAGGGTAAAAACAGGTGCAAAATAGGATCTACTATAACCCCTATATTCAAAAAGCTATGCTATTTTTAATCTGTACAAACTGATAAAGTCTTAGGTCTCATAGACTGTTACCTTAAAAGGCTAATATTATCAACATAATTTCTGGAGTTCCTGGAGAAGCACGGATAAACAGAACAAGACTACACAGGCCATGATTAATAAATAGAAAAGCAACATAGCATAATGAAAAGAATACCGATTCTGAAGTCAGATATGCTAAGTTCAAATTCCAGTTCTGCCACCTACTGATGGCAAAATCTTGGGCAAGTTACTTAACCTCTCTTCAGCTCGGTTTCTTTACCTGTGAAATGGGAATAATACCAACCTCATGGGCTGTCTTGAGCACAATGCTGATACACTTTAGGTGTTCAATAAAGAGAAACTATATTATTTAATTTTTATAAAACAAACAACTTGGACAGTTAGAACAAGAGGCACATCACTAATGAAGCTTTCCTAGGCAGATTCCAAGTGAAGATAGTCCACCAGAGCAACTGAAAAGGCAATTTAACCACTATTAGTAACTTCTAAATTTTCCCAGCCATGGAACTCAACTGCCACCTGATGAAATTTTATAAACTTCCTCTTTTTTGTTAACATGGACACTTCTACCACCACTTCTTATCCATTCAATTTTTACAACTACCTACAATTCCCTACTCTATTCCCAAGAATCTGTTGCTCCTCCAGCCTTACTTCCATCAGCCCCAATCTTTTCCTCCCATTACATATAGCTGTACCCTCTTTCTGCAGTCCTAGTCACCTGAGGACTTCCCCCTTCCTCTCTATTCTTCTTACTGTTCTGTTTCTAATACTGTGGTACACCATCCTTCATGCTTCTCTATCCCTTCTCCTCTGCTTTATACTCTCTCAAGTTCCTGGGAACCTTGGTGAAACAGACTTGAGAGGGAAGCAATTAGCTCTGATGCTTATAAGGGAGGATGAAAAATGGTGGCAGAAAAGATTAAAGGCAGAAGAATATTATAGGGCCCAGACTATACGCCTGGCTTTCTTTTCCAGTAAAGACCTACTTGACAAACTCCAACACTATTTCATTTTCCCTAAAAGACTATCTATTGGCTACAGCTAACCATAATTTTCACTACCCTATCTCTATCCTGAAAAAATTGTTTTTGTTTTTAATGACTGATCTGTACAAAACTCTTAAGAACTATCATTAGGTACGCGTACCACAACTTAAATTCTCCAGGAATCCATAAAGTCAAAAACAGGGCCCCTGAGATACCCTATACGTTCTCTCACCTGGCTGTGGAGCGACTCTGTATCATCCCCAGGAGCACTGACTGGTTTTTCACCACTCCCCCTCTCAGTCTGAACTGTGGCATCTTGTTTTCCAGAATTCTGGTCCACCGTACTGGTCCCCTGTTCACACACATTCTTTACAGTCTGGGTTGCTGCTGAAACAGTTTCTGGGACCCACAGGGAACGCTCTATGGTCTGGATTCCTATGTTATTTTGGCTGGGCCTTTCAACCAAGGCATTACTAGGTTTTTCCTGATTGGTATTCCTGCCTTCTTTCTGGCCTTCTAGCACATCTGTCTCCACTGCTTCCCCTTGAGGACTGGATGGCCCCTGTGTGGCCACCTGCTGGGAGATAGGAGAAGGAGGGTCTTTGACAGGACAACTGGGCTTCATAGGCTGTTGACTCTTCCTGGTCCTTTGTTCACCTTCCAATTTTTCCTTTTCTTCTTCACCTTGAGTACCTGGAAAACTGAGCGAGTTCCCCCTAAAAATCAACCACAGAAAGAAACCATGTCAAGTAAGTAAGTGTGAGTGTGTGTGTACTGGCAAGAGGAACTACAATTTGACAATTTGAGAAATGTGGAAAAGGGAGAAAATAAGGACTAAGCATGTCACCTTACAAAGTTCTTCAACATAATTTCACTTTTTTTTAAAGATTTATTTGTTTCCTTTAGAGAGAGCAAGCACGTGGTGGGGAGGGGCAAAGGGAGAGGGAGAAAGTCTCAAGCAGATTCCATGCTGAGCCTGACTTGGGACTGGATCTCACCACCCGGAGATCACAACCTAAGCCAAAACCAAGAGTGAGACTCTCAACCAACTGCACCACCCAGGCGCCCCAACGTAACTTCACTCTTGAAAACATAATGGTACACAGGACTATCCCACCATAAGAATAAAACAGTCATAAAATTTCTTCCCATCATTAGTTATGAAGTCTGAAATCTGACACAGGGAAATAAGGTAAACAAAAAGATGTAAAGCCATTACTGAAGTTATAGTCAATGAAGGCAGTTTAGAGATCTACTTCAAAAAAGCTTAATTAGGTCAAGATGTCTCATTTGGTTTTTATTGGTTCTAACATTCTTTAAATGACTCCTAGGCACTTTTCATTACTTCCTACCCCAACCAATAATTTTAGGAAAAGAAACAATCTATACAGGATAGAGTTATACGTGAGATTCTAGCTTTGGTAGCTATACTGGTATATCTTACAACTAACAAGAATGACTTGGTTCCTTAAAGACCGTTCCCAAGATACAGCCTACTTCTTTTCATTAGTCTTCCCATTTGGCTATCAGTGATTTATTCACTTATCCCACAAGCATTTGATTAATGTCTCCTACAAACTAGATACCACAAAGCTCTGAGGTGCCCAGGGCTTTCTTAGATGTCCTTAACCAGAATAAAAAGACCCAGATTAACTCCAAGTGAGGTTACATAGAAACCTGACATTCATGTCTTATTCATCTCACTTCAAAACACCTAACACAGAGCTTATTATACAGTAAGTGCTTAATAAATGTACTATGGACAAAAGAATTAATGTTCTCTCCACTGAGAGATTAACTGCAAAAATCTACTCTCAGATTAAGTAAACTAACTGTATAAGCAGCAAATTCATGTAGAAAATGCCTATAAACTTTTAACTTTTTGGTAAATTACATATTCAGTGAGTCAGAACACTACAAACAAAACAAGAAACTAATGCATTTTAGGCTATATTTAAATGTATAGTAGCCAGAATAAAGATAAAAGGAATCCATTCTGAACTGACCATGGTACGACCATATCTGGATCTGTTTCAGTTTGGAGTATCATAGTTTATAAGGCATAAACTGAGACACACCTAGAAGAGAACAGCCAGGATGATCAAGGATCTAGAAACCATATCATATGTTGCTGAAAGTATTTGGCCAGAGAAGGACAGAACTAGTCACTGAGAAAGAGAAAGCTGTCTCTGATCTGGGAGGAGCTCCCACCCCTTAAGAGCTGAGCTGACAAATGTAGGCAGAAAAAAGGAAACATGAAGAGCTCTTTGAGAAATGCCCTGCTCTGGATCTTGAAAGAGAAAAGGAGAAGTTTCTGAGATGTCTGTCTTGTTGAACTCAGCTTACCAAACCAGGAGATTAAAGAAAGATTTAGAACAGAGGCCTAGCCAAAGAGAGCCCGGTAAAAATTTGGTGGTCATAGCCTGAGCCCTGTCAGGAACCTCAAATGAGTAAGGATATATAACACAATAAAGAAAAGGTAAGAATAATACCACCAGGAGACAGATGAGTAAAACCCACCTCTGATGAGGTTATAAGTGACCATATATATAAATCACTTAGCACAAGGGCTAGGTACACAGCAGATGTTCAATCAATACTAGTTGCATAAAACAAAGCAACTACAAAGACTCAATTCATCTTTTCTATGACCTGAATGCTAATGTTTGAATCTTTCAGGCAGCTAACATATCAATAGCTGAACAACAATGAAAGTCAAAAGCTAGAAGGAACAGCACCTGATTAGCTATTTGAAGAATTCAATTACCAGTTTCCCACCCTTAAAGAAGCCTTCCACGTTTTACAGGAGCTGTTTATTTAGGGTAGAACTTCTGAATAGAGGGATGCCTGGGTGGCTCAGTCCGTTAAGCGTCTGCCTTTGGCTCAGGTCATGATCCTGGGGGAAGAAGCCTACTTCTCCCTCTGCCTGCTGCTCCCCCTTGTGAGAATGTGATCTGGGCTATTTTATTCTCAAGAACACCAACAAGCTCATATCTAATAATCAGAATGTTAGTAAAAGCACTGACATGTTTCCTTTCAATGTTTATGTCAATAAAAAACATTAAAATTATGCTGCAAATAACATTAGGAATACACCCGCTAACAAAACATTATCAAATTCTCTAGTTACAAAATCACTGAACACCACCTAATAATGAAAATACAAGCTTATTTCCATTTCCATTACGTATTTCCCTATACTAAATATAAGAATTTTACATCCCAAACAAGACAGAGAAAAAATACTTTGTAACTCAAAAATTGTTTTCTGTTTCAGAGCTGTTCTAAGAGATTATGGAGTAAAGAAATCATGGGCAAATCTTAATTCCATCAAGTATGACAAACTTTAATTTAGGGTAAACATCTCAGTTTTGCCCTATGGGAAACTAATGAAAAATTAAGTCTTGTTAAAAGCAAACATTTCCAAAACTAAGAAAAAAGGCATACTCTTAAAAATATAGAATGATATTTTTAGAATTATATATTTTCATAAATTTATGAAGACTGAATCATTTCAAATTGATAAAACAAGCAAATCAAGACAAAAATCTGTACCTATAAAATATTAAATAAAATTTCTCATAACATCTCATTTATAAATCCATCTAGAATATGTCACAGTCCCTCAGATAAAAATGTAAGCTCAAGTTCACAAAATGGTAGCAACGTACATTCTAGATTTTGGTACCAACCATTCTGCAAATCAGTACAACTCAAAAGAGGCTATGAAAATAATGCTCACCTGATGGGCGCAGAGGGAGGATCCTGACTTCGAGCCTCATCATCTTGTTGGGCTTCACAAACACAGCTAAACACAGACACGGTCTTCGGAGGACTGAGATCATAAATTAAAGCAATATATTGTGTTAGTTTTGAATGAAAAAGTACCTCTGGAAATAATCCTTTTTAGGCACAAAGGAAATAAAATCCTTGTTCTACATCCCAAACCACCTTATGCCAAAATATCCTTCATACTTGTTTCAAATCAGCACAATTAACTCTCAAGGAAGATTCACAGGAAATAAAGATGGACAGAGGACTATATCAAATACCATAAAGATGCAATCAGCCAATTCCAAACTTTAGTACTCTATAGTACAAACAACTCAGTTTCTTCAACAAATAAATTGCTAGGAACAAAAGAGGGGGTGGGGGTAAGGAGATCCCTATAGATTAAAAGAAATTTTAACTTAAGAGACATAATCAGATTTGATGAGACAAACCAAATCAAATTTTAACTTAAGAGACATAATGTGTGGACCTTGTTTGGATCTTGATTCAACCAAAGTGGAAAAAAAAACCTTTTATGAGGCAATCAGAAAAATCTGAACACTGAATATTTTTTTCAACAATGAATATTTGATGACATTAAGGAATCACTGCCAATTTTAAAAGTATGATCATAGCACTGTGGTCAAGTTCAAAATAAAAATCCTTATCCTTTAGAAATAGCATTGAGATATTTATGGATAAAATGAGATAATGCTGGAATTAGCTTCAAAATAATCCAGTGGGGGAGAGTGTGCTGGAAGTATTTATAAATGAATCAAGACTGATGATGAGTTGGTAATTTCTGACACTGGGTGATGAGTACATAGTGGTGCATTAAACTATTCTTTCTACTTTTGTATATACTTGAAACCTTCAATAATGAAATGTTTAAGAGAAAAAGAAGATAATGGCAAGTAATTTGAACAGAGCCCAGTTACAGATGACACTTTAAAACAGTGGTATTGGGAGCCTGGGTGGCTCAGTTGTTAAGCGTCTGCTTTCGGCTCAGGTCATGATCCCAGAGTCCTGGGATCGAGCCCCGCTTCGGGCTTCCTGCTCAGCCAGGAGCCTGCTTCTCCCTCTCCCACTCCCCCGCTTGTGTTCCCTCTCTAGCTGTCTCTCTCTCTGTCAAATAAATAAGTAAAATCTTAAAAAAAAACAACAACTTTAAAACAGTGGTATTGCTTCATGTGAATGCAAAAGAAGCAATGATCATCGAAAATATTCAAGCACAGCTTACTTGAAATGATTTCTTATGGTGAACCCAACTGTAAAGTGAATAGTCAAAGATTTTTAAAATCTCGATTCTCATATACACAATTTACTTAACAATACCAATGAATTTCATCTCATTCCCTGACCCCCCAATCCAACCCTCCACCTCTGAGTTTTACCCTCATTTTTCATCCCTACATTTGGCACAAAAGGTTCAACAGCACATTATTTCCCCTTCATGTGCACATGTACAGACTAATAACAAGTTATGTCTGGTATACAATGATGTTAAAACCAAAGAGATCAAGTATATACTCCATTTTCTTCATCTTGTAAGAAGACATAACATTAAACAGTCTTTAACAGAGTAAGGACCCTAAACTGCTTATCTTTCAGATTAAATATGCAAGAGCCCAGAGAATAACTAATCTCTCTAAAACAGAACTGAGTACAGATCAAAGGATTTACACATTGGTTAGAAACTTGCAACTGAGGGTCAAATTTAGTCCACAGACATGTTTTATTTGACCCCAAAAGAAACTTTATTTTTAAAAATCCAGCCTTCTCTTTAAAAATGTAAAGGTCTGGCAACAATAAGTTTGCATTCTTGCATGGTAATAACCAGCTGGAGTCGAACAGGAGCACATATTCAAATGGGACACACGTTCAGCCGGCCAACATCCTTAATACTCTGTGCTCTGGCACTTGGCCTGCTTTACTTATTTACTGTACTTGCCAAGCCCGATTTAAGGATCCTCACCTATATTTCACCAGCGGCTGCTGCTAGTATGTTCATGCTGGATGACTCATGCCATAAGCCAATGAAACAATTCTACTCTCACAGCCGCCAGATGGCAAAGCTTACCACAAGAGCCTCAGGATGGGGTCAAACTCATCCTCAAAGCATTACAGCATTCATGACAAAGCAAAAATAACAGTTCAACACAGTAGTTAACTTGCAGGCAGAAGAGAAAATGGCCTGAGGTTGCGGCGGAGTCAGGAATCTTTGAAGGAACAAGGTCTAAGGCTATCTCTTGTTAAACCCTTTATTACCTTACGATAGCAGCAATAATCTGTCTCACCAACAGAAAAAGAAAAAAGGGCACTACCACATGAACAAAAGGGAGACAGAGAAACACCTTTAAATATCTTAGTTCTAAGTACAGTAAAAGCTTTATGAGACTGAAAGTATTAGTAAGACAGTCTACATTAGATTCAACACATGGCTAAATCCTTCATGCTGGAGTTTAAGTTTTCTCCTCTATTGATAAATCATCTTCTCCTTATTGCCAGAGTGGCTTTGTATATTAAACTCCTCTAAATAGCAACCAGCTCTGGTTACCTGGCAACAGCCTCAGCAACAGCAGTAGATCCATTTTTTCTTTCGCCAGTTGCAGGCTCTGAATAAAAACAAAAGCAAGGACAGAAAGGAAAGAAAAACAGAATTCAGTTAGTACCACACCTAAAAACCTCCTCTACTAATAACTGCAACAAGTAACAAAAAGAGGTAAGAATAAGTGGACACAAAGATTTCTTATCATTTAATGGTACAAGTTTTTCTCACTTGCACCAAATCAATTTTCTTCCGAACTTCCTACAGAAGACAGTTTGTCTAGAAACACAATATAATGAATTACTAAACAGTAACATGTAAAAATGAAAATTAAACAACTCCTGAATCAATTCCTCTCTTCTCATACAAATGTATAAAGTTTACATAAGAATATACAAAACACAAAAAAGAACTTTAATAAAAAATTATGCAAAAAAGTCTGAAATTGATGCACAAAATTTTATTTATTTTTTTGATGCACAAATTTTAAATAGTGTGCAGTTTTTTAAGAGAACCCACACACAGTACTCAAGTTCTTCCCCAAGTGCCTTTGGGACAGATACTCAAAAAACAAAACACATTTTCAAGAAAGAATCTCTAGCAAAGAATTAAGGGTGATACTGAAAAGAATCCCATATTCTTAAAGCAATGTCACTAATGCCAAAGGATTAAAATGTGTTCATGTACAATTTATTCCAGCCTTAGAGAAAATAAGTATTTTTAAACATTTCTAAAGCATTTATGACCTGACATAATTTAAAGAAGGTAGCAGCAGTTAAACGTTAGTGATTAGAGCCTGGCTCTGAAACAGACACCTGGCTCAGGCCCTGGCTCCAGCATTTAGTAGTCCAACCTGGGAATAAACTCCATCTTCTGAGTCAGTTTCCTCATCTATAAGACAGAGATAAAACAGAACCAACCTCACAGATTTGTTGTGAGGATGAAATGAGTAAAAGTGTGACTACAGTGCCTGCCTGATACAATGCTCCTAGTATCAAGAAAGGTAGTAATATCATCCAGAAAGTTAGCTCCATTTAAGGTCTTCCCAGTTGTAATTTCAAATCTAAAGATTCAATCTTTAAAAAAAGGCCAGGGGAGAGGGGGGAGGCAGGGACGGAAGGCCTGGCTGGCTCAGTTAGTAGAGCACGTGACTCTTGATCTCAGGGTTGTGGGTTCAAGCCCCATGTTGAATGGAGAAATTACTTAAGAATAAAGTCATTAAATAATAGGGGCGCCTGGGTAGCTCAGTTGGTTAAGTGGCTGCCTTCGGCTCAGGACATGACTCCAGGGTCCTGGGATAGAGCCCCGCATCGGGCTCCCTGCTCTGCCGGAAGCCTGCTTCTCCCTCTCCCTCTGCCTGCCCTGCCGCTCCCCCTGCTCGTGCTATCTCTCTCTGTCAAAAAAAAAAAATCATTAAAAAATAAATATAAATAAAGTTTCAAGGCTACCACATACTCTCTTGATAGGCTGTACTTGATACCAGATATAATAAAAATGGAAACATGTAATACTTTGATTTCTACTGAACAGTAAGATTCAAATTAATAAGCACTGAAAAGCAGAATAGCACTGTAATTCGGACCCAGATTTCTGGTTCTTGAAACTACTTTGTTGTTTATTTTTTATTTTAATTTTTTTTAAAGATTTTATTTACTTGACAGAGACACAGTGAGAGAGGGAACACAAATAGGGGGAGTGGAAGATGAGGAAGCAGGCTTCCCCGCCGAGCAGGGAGCCCGATGCGGGGCTCGATCCCAGGACCCCAGGATCATGACCTGAACCGAAGGCAGATGCTTAACGACTGAGCCACCCAGACACCCCTTTTATTTTAACTTTTAAAAAAGATTTGTATATTTGACGGGGGGAGAGAGCGAGCATGTGTGCACAAGGTGTGGGTGGGTAGGGGCAAAGGAGAGGGAGAGAGAGAATCTCCAGCAGACTCCCCGCTAAGCACATAGCCCAATATGGAGCTCAATGCCATGACCCTGAGACCATGACCTAAGCTGAAACCAAGAGTTGGGACGCTTAACCGACTGAACCACCAGGGTGCCCTGTTTTCATTAGTTTTTTTTATAGTTTATTTTTTTTAGGAATCTCTATGTGGGGCTCGAACTCACAACCAGAGCGGGGCTCGAACTTAGGATCCGACATCAAGAGTCACATGCTCTTCCAACTGAACCAGCCAGGCACCCCTGGTTCTTAAAACTACTTTGAATTCAGGCTATTCTATTTACTAGGTGTTTGACTCTAGGAAAGGTGCTCAGTCTTTCTATGCCTCAGTTTCCTCAACAGGTTTGTTGTGAGATTTACTGAGATATACATGTAAAATGCCTGGCATATCGTAAGAACTCAAAGTATATTAGCTAGAATTTCTTTTCTTTGGTCTCCAGAGAATGAGAGGCCCTTCTTATTCAAGTCCACCCATTCTACCCATAGTCTTTGGAAGCTTCCTCTCCCAATGCCCTCAGGGTTTTGATCCATCAACTGTTTCCCTTATTCCCTCATTTTTAACCCATCTCTCTTCTGGAGACTTTGTTCCAGTCTATAAATCTCCTTAGGCCCCTATGCTTAGGCATAAAAATGAAAAAAACCTCCTCCAATCCTGACTTTCTCTCTAACTTGGCATATTTTTTCTTCCTTCCTCATATAAACTTCTCAAAAGTAGAATACATTTGCTACCTCTTCTCCCCATCAATCTTAAATTACCTTCAGTGCAGTGCCCACCCAAAGCACCGTACTGAAATAGTTCTTGCTAGAGTCACCAAATGGATCCTAATTGCCAAATCCAACATACATTTTCAGATACACCTTATCAGACCCACACTTTTGTGTCGCACAATGTTACCTTCTTGTTAATTCTCCTCCCCATAGATCTCCATCTTCATACTCTCCTAGTCTTCTTTGCTGAATGTTCCTTTACAATCTTTTATAAGACTTCTTCCCATTCTAACTCCATTAAATAGCATTTACAGACTACCTAGTGGAAATAAACTTTTGTGTCAGATAGATCTGATTCAAACTCTAGGACTACCTCTTAGCAGTTATTGTGACCTTAGCAGGGCGCCTGGGTGGCACAGTTGGTTAAAGCGTCAGACTCTTGGTTTCAGCTCAGGTCATGATCTCAGGGTCATGATCTCAGGGTCCTGAGATGGAGCCACATATCAGGCTCTGTGCTCAGCACAGAGTCTACTTAAGACTCTCTCTTCCTCTCCCCCTCCCTCCTCCCCACCCTCTAAAATAAATAAACATTTTTTAAAAAATTATTGGGACACCTGGGTGGCTCAGTCATTTCAGAATCTGACTTCAGCTCAGGTCATGATCTCAGGGTCCTGGGGTCAGGGTCCTGGGGTCAAGCCCCGTGTCAGGCTCCACGCCCAGCAGGAACTCCGCTTGTCCCTCTCCCTCTGCACCACCCCCCCACCCCAGCTCATGCTCTCTCTCTCAAATAAATAAAAATCTTAAAAAAAAAATTATTATGACCTTAGGTATATAACTGGAAAAGCTCTCTTTGTGTCTGGAAATAAGAATATCTACTTTAGAGTGCTATCATGAAAACTAAATTCAGATGTAGATTCATTTTGGGTTCTCCCCCCCCCCTTACCTCCATATTCTAACTGGTCCCAAAGTTCTCTCTATTCTACTATTTACCTCTCAGATTCATCCCCTCATCTCCATCCCCACTACTAATGACCCTACTTCTTGGTTAAACAAAGACTGAGTTTTCCAGGCAGGAGAACAGGAAATGGGCAAGGCAAGGTAAGGAAGAATGCACAAAGGCACAATGTTTTGGGGGTTTTTTTGTTTTTGTTTTTTTTAAGATTTTATTTATTTGACAGAGACACAGTGAGAGAGGGAACACAAGCAGGGGGAGTGGGAGAGGGAGGGGGAGAAGCAGGTTCCATGGAGCAGGGAGCCCAATGCGGGGCTCGATCCCAGTACCCTGGGATCGTGACCTGAGCCGAAGGCAGACGCTTAACGACTGAGCCACCCAGGCGCCCCAGACACGTTTTTAAACACTCAACTGATCCTTTTAAAAAAAACAAACCTGGGGCACCTGGGTGGCTCAGTCAGTTGAGCATCTGCCTTTGGCTTGGGTCGTGATCTCCCAGGGTCCTGGGATCAAGTCCTACATTGGGATCCGTGCTCCACGGGGAGCCTGCTTCTCCCTCTGCCTCCCTCTCTCTAGCTCTGTCTTTCATGAATGAATGAATGAATGAATGAATGAATAAATAATAAAAAACCAAATCTGATATTACTCCCTTACCTAAAATTCTTCAGTGTCTCGGCTTCATGTAAAAGGCCTTTCTGAATGTGGATCCTACTTTGCAGCCTCCTTTGTACCTTCTCTGCATTTTAGCCATACTAATCAATGTGCAATTAATTAATGTGAGAAACAGTCAACATAAGCCTACAATATGAATCCACAATCCTACATTGTCTACCCTCTTCTGAACTGTTTCTGAATACGGAAACCAATTACTTTAGAGATACGGGTTTAACACAGAGAAACAAACAGCACCAAAGATTATAAAATGAAGCTCTTCAGTAACGAGACAGTGACTAGCCGAAAGCAAAGAATTAAATCTATGAGAATAAGACTTAAGAGACACATTTATAATTATACAGGTATTAATCACTGTAACTAGAAGATAACTAATATGTCTCAGATGATCCGCAGCTACTAATTACCCAAGATTAACATAAAATAAAACTTACTTTCCAGACTAAACTGCAAAGACTCTTCACTCGTCTCAGTCTCAGGACTGACCAGTTTCATTCTTAGACATAATTTATCATCCATTTCTTGGGCAGCCCCAGGATCTCCTTTTTCATTCCCAAGTATGGGATCGTTGCTCTCCACCATGCTTTCAGACATGACATCACTGGTTGCTATTGTGCTTTCTGGATAGTTGCTAATACCTGAAAGAGGGAGGCAGGAGGAAGAAAGAAAGAACACTAAAATACAAACATGAAAAACTGCAATTCAAGGTCATCAATTTGCCTGTTTGGCTCCACAGCTCTGCAGGACTGCAGGGGGTTCCTAGGATAAATCCTGTCACAGTATCAACAACTACGCACTAGTTTTGACACCTGGTCTTAAGAGGAGCAACAGGATTCAGTTCCACTTCTGCATCTGGACAAAGGATGCTGCATGAGCCCTCAGCCAGCCCACATCTGCCAGCATCAGGCATAGGTAGCAGGAGACTCCAGACGGCATGATTGTTACCTCCCAGCACTGACTAGAGAAAACAAATAGGTTAATGCAGAAGACTACTGGCTGCTTCAGGGAAGGAGGATCTAAGTTTTCCTGCCCTGTCAAGCAGCAGACTGATAGCCAGGGTACTGAATAAATAGTACTTCTACCCTACCCTATTTCCTGACCCTTCCTTATAAAAATAGCTCTATTATCATTGCTTAGCACTCAGACTCTACTGCCTTGCAAGTAATAGAATAAAATCCTCATAAATATTCTCTTTCTTCCTTCCGTCCACCCTTTCTTTCTTCTCATCACCACTCAAAATCTTCTGGGAGTTAAACTCATGGAATCAGACACCACAAACTTATTCTTCCTAAGACAAAAACCAACCTTCTCAGGCAGGCCCAACTCCTCAGATCTAAAAGAATCACTTGCATAAAGAATGGTATCTCAAAAATTCTGCTTTAAATACCATTATATTTTAGTCACTCACCAATAGGAGTACTGTGTCTCTTGGGTTCCAATTTTAGGTGACCAATAAGAGGTGGAGTTGCACCCGTCAATGGTGGGATAATTTCACCTTCTTTAGGCAAAGTGAAATGAAATGGAGTTTCTGGAGGGGGTAAAAAAAAAAGATGAACAAAAAGGAAACCAAAATGGAAGTACAGAAAAAAAAAAAAAAAGTAAAAGTAAAAAGAACTACAAGAAATACTTCAATTATTCTTCTCCTGTGCTCCCCAAATCGGGCTCATTCCCAACACCCCTCACCAGGCCTCCCAGATAATTTCCTACTATTCTCTGTGCTCCAGTTACAGCCATCAACAACAGGACTGACAGACACAAAGCATACAACCAGAAAACAGACAAATTGAGGAGGCCCAAAGTGTAGAGGCCCTGAGGAACAGATGAGAAGTAACATGTACTGACCACTCTAGGCCATGATAGTAATATTCATATCTAAACGTCTGCACAGTGGTAAATCTCACATACATGAGCCTTCCCAGTATATACATTTTGGTTAGTCATCAATAAATTAATATAAACATAAAACATTTGTCAAGATATAAAACTTCACTTTTTAACTAGGCCTTGGTTCCAAATTTTTACTAATCAGAATTAGTAAACTGCCAAAATCACACTTTCTGTTTTTTTAATTGTTTACCTCTTTTAATAAAATGACTAAGTTTGGGAGAAAAGAAAGAACTGTACCAGACTGCTCCTATTAAAACCTAACATCTGAAAATTTGTACTTACTTTCCTTTGATGGCTCAAAATACCTACAATCTGCCATACCTAGTCACTTTGCAAACATTTTGCAAACATTTTGCCTAATGTGTATCCTAATACCACCAAGCAATTCTCCAATTCTCAGCAGACTGACTGGGTGTCTTTCAATTCTGACACTATCTACCTGGAGATAGCATCAGATCCCACAAATTAAAAGCTCAGTCCTGGGGCACCTGGTTGGCTCAGTCATTAAGCGTCTGCCTTAGGCTCGGATCATGATCCCAGGGTCCTGGGATCAAGCCCCGCATCAGGCTCCCCGCTCTGCAGGAAGCCTGCTTCTCCCTTTCCCACTCCCCCTGCTTGTGTTCCCTCTCTCGCTGTGTCTCTCTCTGTCAAATAAATAAATAAAATCTTTAAAAAAAAGCTCAGTCACACAATCGCAAAGCCAGGTTGTTACCTGTGTTTCTGACCAACTGGCTATACCCTGAAGATCCTACGACCTCCTCCCTCAGGTATGATTAACTTACAAGCTGCTCACAGTACTCAGAGAAACACTTATTACTTACATTTACCAATTATAAAGGACACAGATGAACAGCCAGATGAAGCGGTAGAGAGGGTGAGGTCCACAGGGGTTCTGATAGCAGGAGCTTCTGTCCCCATGCAACTGGGATGAGATACCTACCCTCCTGGCACATTACAAGGAGGAACCTTATTAAATCCTGTTCAAGAGTTTTTTTTGTTTTTTGTTTTTTTTAAAGATTTTATTTGGGGCACCTGGGTGGCTCAATTGGTTAAGCAACTGCCTTCGGCTCAGGTCATGATCCTGGAGTCCCTGGATCGAGTCCCGCATCAGGCTCCCTGCTCGGCAGGGAGTCTGCTTCTCCCTCTGGCCCTCCCGACCCTCTCCCCTCTCATGCTCTCTCTCTCTCAGTCTCTCTCACAAATAAATTAAAAAAAAAAAAAAAGATTTTATTTATTTATTTGAGACAGAGAGAATGAGATACAGAGAGCATGAGAGGGAGGAGGGTCAGAGGGAGAAGCAGGCTCCCTGCCGAGCAGGGAGTCTGATGCGGGACTCGATCCCGGGACTCCAGGATCATGATCTGAGCCGAAGGCAGTCGCTTAACCAACTGAGCCACCCAGGCGCCCCTGTTCAAGTGTTTTTATTGAGCTTTAATCTCCAGCCCTTCCTTCCAGGAGGAAGGTGGATAGGACTGCAAATTTCAATCCCCTGTCACTAGGTCTTCCTGGTGTACAATCCTGTCCTGAGGCTATGTAGGGATTCCACCTCATTAGCATAATCTCAGAGGTGTTTGAAAGGGTTTGTTATGAATAACAAAAGAGGGGCACCTCGGTGCCTCAGTCAGTTAAGCGGCTGCCTTCCGCTCAGGTCCTGATCCCAGAGTCCTGGGATCTAGCCCTGCATCCGGCTCCAGCCTCGCATCCGGATCCCTGCTCATTGGAGAGCCTGCTTCTCCCTCTGTCTGCCTTTGGCTCAGGTCATGATCCCAAGGTCCAGGGATCAAGCCCCACATTAGCTCCCTGCTCAGCGCGGAGTCTGCTTCTCCCTCTCTTCCCTGCTTATGCTCTCTCTCGCTATCTCTGTCACTCTGTCTCTCTCTAATAAATAAACAAAATCTTAAAAAAAAAAAATATTCCTATCACTTAGAAAATTACAAGGATTTTTGGAGCTCTGTGCAAGGAACTGGATGAAGACCAAGTTTATTTCTCATAATACCATATTTTTCTCTTTTCATCTTTTTCCATTCCACTCCTATTCTTTATTATCTTTTATATGAAGCATTTTGATACTTTTGTCTTCAAAGTCACAAAACAACAACAAAAAACATCTCTTACATCTACATGTGAGAGAAAATGAATTAGTAACCTGAAGGATGAAAAGAGAAAATGAAAAAACTTTAGAAATAAAGGATGAGGGGCGCCTGGGTGGCTCAGTGGGTTAAGTGGCTGCCTTCAGCTCAGGTCATGATCCCAGGATCCTGGGATCGAGCCCCACATTGGGCTCCCTGCTCAGCGGGGAGCCTGCTTCTCCCTCTCCCTCTGCCTGCCACTCTGCCTACTTGAGCTCTCTATTTCTCTGTCAAATAAATAAAAATCTTTTAAAAAAAATAAAAAAGAAATAAAGGATGAAAAGTATATTATGCTCAGCTAAAGGAACTGCAAAGAGTGTGAGTGAAGAATCATAGAACCACCCTTTTTTTTTTTTTTTAAAGATTCATTTATTTGAGAGAGAGAGCAAGAGCAAGGGGAGGTAGACAGGGCGAGAAGAATCCCTAAGCAGACTCTCTGTGGGGCAGCAGAGCCTGAGAACATGACCTGAGCCAAAATCAAGAGACGGACACGTAACCAACTAAGCTACCCAGGCACCCCTCAGAATCACATCTTATGGCAAAGAATTCCACCACAGTAACAGAAAAAAGAGAAAGGGGTCAGGTAGATAAGGATTCATTCTTTAAAAAAAAAAAAAGGATTCATTCTCTGGCAATTCCCTAAAAAGCAAGTCCTTTAGGTTAATAAAGAAGAACTTAGAATAGATACAGAAACTAAAGAATAAAAAAACGTCTCCCGAAGCATCAAACATTCCAAAGATGTATTTTATAGAATTTTGGTTCCTGGGACAATCACCTGCACTGCACTGCTCTATTGACAAGAACCATCCCTCATATTATGATTGACCATGCAGACTTCTGAAAGTCTACATGAAATGTTTAAGTCCATCCTTCTATGTCATACCATAATATGCAAATTTAACATGCAAACATTAATTATTGAACATTTCCCTGTAACAAGGTTTCCTTTGCATAGCACAAGATAAAACTTATGAAAAATTATTTTTGTACCACTGACCCAGCTGCATTCCTACAGCCTAATGGAAAAATGAGTCTAATTTTATAGGCAACACTGCCACTATTTATCTGGGCCTTCAATGACTCATTCCTGGATTATTACAACAGCCTATCAATTACATTCTCTGCCTGAAGTCTCTCCCTTTCCCCAACCCCCAATTCTTTTAGCACAAAACCAAAGCAACATTCCTATAAAATATTACTTTGAACATGTTAGCCCCTTGTCAAAATGGCAAAGTTTCCACTAGAAGATAAATTCCTAACTCTTTAGCCAGCATTCAATTAACTAGAAGCAGCCTTTATTTTTAGTCTTTAATTATTCATATTCAGAAAGCCTCTATTCAATGTCCTCCAAATGCTTTCCCATTTCTCTGCTTTTGTTCAACTCATCTGAAAGACACTACTAATCTAGTCAAGTTATCACCATCCCGCAAAATAATATTTTAGCCTTTAATACTGGAATTTTCCACATACTTATTTCTCTAACATTTAGCACGCCTATTGCTTAAATTATCAAGTCCCTTCTTGCTATCCCAGATTATCATGGGCTATCCTACTGTATGCGAGCGTATCCACCTATGAAGAAAAACAGCAATGAACAAAAGGAGATTTAGTATCAATCATCAAACCAGCTGAGTGGGGTGTTTGCTCTTATCACTAAGGATTTTAGAGAATTCATTAGTTCAAAGCAATTTTTAAAACCCTTAACGTCAGGAAGGTCTCCCTGACTTCTAACTTTGTTACATCTATAGCCCATTTAATCTTCTTCTGTGCTCAAAAGAACTGGTGGTCACTTCTTACAACTCATTAAAAGCCATCTAATTAAAAATATGAGAATTTCTATACTGGGAGACATCATGCATAAACAGTATACCCTAGGAGTCTGCCTGTGACATTAACGGCTAATTAGAATGATACTCCATAAAGTAAGCCAATAAAGGTTAGAGCTGGAATACAAAACATACCTAGCTTCCCTGACCATTATTAACCTATCATAGACTACCACTTGTGGATTTAATTATAGACTTGCTGAACTTGTCACAATCTTTCACATAATCAACCTATCAAAAGTATATTCTGTATTGAAGAAGGCTGGGTTTCCAAGTACCATCTTTCTAAATTTCCTTTTTCAAAGTTCAAGAGGTCCTTAAGGGGCACCTGGATGGCTCAGTTAAGTGGCAGCCTTTGGCTCAGGTCATGATCTCAAGAGTCCTGGGATCAAGCCCAGAGTTGGGCTCCCTGCTTAGGAAGGAGTCTGCTTCTCCCTCTCCCTCTGCCCCTCCCTCCTGCTCATGCTCTCTCTCTCTCTCAAATAAATAAATCTTAAAAAAAAAAAAAAAAAGAGGCCTCCTTAAACAGATGTCTGAAGAGATCTCCAAGTTATCTATAAATACAGGCACTTAACAGTGATTGTCTCCTTTTCTCCCCAAATCCCTCTCTTCTCTTTCCTGTTTGAACTTTCACAATTAAGCATGTATCTTTTTTTAAATCAATAAAGCTATTAACAAAAAACAAAAGTACCCTTCTAACTTCAGTATACAGAAATCTAATTAAACAAACCTGGGAGTCAACCAATTCACACCTTTCATTCTGTCTTTCCAGACCAAAGAACCATGAACTTTTTAGGTTACTCTCATTTAAATTAGTCTCTCTTAACCTTTAGCAACTAAATAACTGTATTTTAAGTACAAAATAATTTTTTCTCTTTTCTAGCAATGCTCTTCTGAATGAGTTACTCTAGAGGTAAATCCAACAACTGTCTTTACTATTTTTAGTTGTTTGCTCAAAAACTAAAATCTTTTTTTTTTTTTTAAGATTTTATTTATTTATTTATTTGAGAGAGAGAGAATGAGAGACAGAGAGCATGAGAAGGAGGAAAGTCAGAGGGAGAAGCAGACACCCTGCTGAGCAGGGAGCCCGATGCGGGACTCGATCCCGGGACTCCAGGATCATGACCTGAGCCGAAGGCAGTCGCTTAACCAACTGAGCCACCCAGGTGCCCAAAAAACTAAAATCTTGAAGCAGAAAATAACTTACAAGTATTTTCAACAATCTAAATATTAAAGTAAGTTTTACTAAGGCAACGTCTACTATAAAAACTGTCCCTGCCAATTAATAGTGTAAGCAAGAATTCATGGAGAATACTATTAACATGATAGAACTAATATCCCAATGTTAGAAGCTTCTTTTGCATACAGTTGCTAAGATAATTAAAAAAATCCTCCTAAGTAACCATACTAAAACAATCTATAGGTCCTAATACTTTCTTAGCCTAGGTCAACAATAATATTTAGATGTAACACAATTACAAAAATATTCAACAATACAAAATATCAGATTATTCAGATAGTTGCCATAATTTGTCAGATTCTACTACATTACACAGTTGTACAGAGTAAAAAGCAGAGACTTCAGAATCAGGAGATGCAGGTTCTAGTCCCACCTCAATTATTAACTAGCCATGACTTTAGAAAGAAGAAACTGAAACCATAACCCCTAACTTCTTTTTCAGCTATAACATTTTCTTGTTCTGAAAAGCCGAAAAAAAAAAAAAAAATCCTCTTTACAAAACCTAATGCCTAACGAAAAGGGGCAATTTTGAAAGTTTAAAAAAAAAAAAAGTACTACTGGGGCACCTGGGTGGCTCAGTCGTTGGGCATCTGCCTTCGGCTCAGGTCATGATCCCAGGGTCCTGGGATTGAGCCCCGCATCGGGCTCCCTGCTCAGCGGGAAGCCTGCTTCTCCCTCTCCCACTCCCCCTGCTTGTGTTCCCTCTCTCGCTGTGTCTGTCAAATAAATAAATAAAATCTTTAAAAAAAAAAAAAAAAAAGTACTACTATAATCACACCTAGACAAGTTTAAGCCACCAAAAGGTCTGATCACCCATATTAATAGCTATGATGATGCCCAAATACTGCTTCTCATTTCCATATCCCAAGAGGCTTGTTTTCTTAAGTTTGTAACTTTTTATTTTTTTATTTTTGGAGTTTGTTTTATTTTTAAATTATACAAACTGTAGGCATTTAGAAAGTTTGGATTCTTTTCAGCTAATGTCATATAGAAAATTCTACAAATATTTCAGAAAGCAATCTATATTCTCATTCTGGTCTCAGATAAAATAGGTAAAGAACACAAACAAATTCCTTTTCCAGTTTAACGTTTAAGATGTATATATGTTGAACCAAATTTAGAACTTTACCTAATGTCCATAAAGAGGAAAAAACCAGTAACAGTACACTCATTCAGAGTTCTGAATATTTTACTATGTAGGGTAATAATAATAAAAAAAAAAAATCCTTGTATTTCAAGGCAACTGTCAAAATACAAAAATATAAAAAATGGTTGGGACCTAAGTAGAAAACAACAGACTGATACAATTTCTAAATACTCAGAAAATTCATGTTGATTATTCCTGAGTTATAAAGCTGATAAACCTCAGATGATTCCACAATTAATTACAGCTACAAAAGAAAAACACAAGGCAAATTTTTATATTTCCCAACTATTAATGGCTATTCATAAACATAATTCTAAGGTAATTTTCCGCCCTGACATAAGCACAGTTCCCTCCTGCCTTCCATTCCAAATTATAATTTGGTTGGAAACACACAACAATTTACAAGCACACTCACCACTAGAGCTTTCACAGAAACTTTGTGAAGCATGGGCAGAGGCCTTCTCCAGCTCCTGGGCTTCTACACCGGAGCCCAGCTGTTTCGTGTTAGCTATTTTTGAGTCTTTTGTTAATGAGTTATCAGTTTTCTCTTGAGGTTCAGCCTGCTGCATCTCCAGGTCAGGTCTCAGAGCATCATCTGCTCTCTCTAAAGTCAAGGGAGGTTGTGGAGAGTGTCCTTCTACAGGTTCCTTTTCTGCAGTCACTGATTTCAGATCTCCTTCATATTCTGCACTCTTTCCTTCCTGGGCATCAGTTCTATTCTCAGCACATGGTTCTATTTCTGGAGCATCATCCTCCCACGACTGGGAATCTGAGCATTTCTCCACTCCCTCTGAAGGTTCAGAAGAAACATCAACTCTGGGAGATGGTTCCTTCACATCTACAATGACAACACTTGAATCCTCTGAAGTAGCTTCTTCCCACGCTTCCTGATCCTTATGTTCCAATTCTTGGTCAAGTACTGGAATCTTTTGGGGGGAATCAATACTAATCACACTGGTTTCAACTTCCATAGCTTCCTGGCATTCTTGTTTTGGGATTTCTTTTGGAAGACACAACCCCTGGGATTGAGTTTCAGTCAGAGAAAGGTGCAATGGGACACTCTCCATATTTTCTTCTTTGGGCTCCTCTCCTTGACTCTCACAAGGAGTCTCAGGGATTTCTTCAACCTCAGACCCTGAAGACCCCTCCTCTGGATGATGTTCTTTAATTTCCATAGCTTCCTCCTGATCTAACACACTAGAGAGAGCCTCAGATCGAGTAGCTGGAGAAGGAACAGCCTGACTCCCTGAATCACAAGTGAGATCAATACAAACATCTTCTGCTACAGTCTCTTCTCTGCCTTTGCAGCCAGAGGCTAAAATACTAATGTCGTCTCTGGTTTCTGTGTCATCCCCCTTCGTTTTATCATTCTGATTTAGTTCTACTTGGCCATCTTGTGCTGGATTCATCAGGATATTATCATTTTCAGCAGGAACAAGTTTAGAATTGAGAACTGGAGACATGGGTTCAGTATCCTCAATCTGGGTGTTTTCTCCATCTTCATCAATCCTGTGAGAACTCAAGCTCTCCATCTTTGGGGACTGACTATACTCACTTGTAGAAAGCATCAACTTACAAGAATCCCCCGTCAAAGACAGCCCAAGATCCTCAGTGGTATTCTTTGATTCAATTTCTGAAGTTTTAGAACACTCAACAGTCAAAGAGGAACTATGCAAATCTCCACCTTTCTTCCCATCATTTGATCGTTCTTCCAAACTTGGAGATGGAATGAAAATGTCCTAAGGAGGAACAAAAAGAAATAAATCATTTGTTCATAATATTTCTTTTATATCTAATCCTTGAATTTATCTAAAATTTCTCAATCAATTGTTCAAGAATTATAGAACTCTAGGGCCATATCTCAGAAATACAAAGCTCATAAATCACCAGTCTTTTCAACAACACAAGTCATTCTGTTTAAGCGTTTTCCTGTGAACCACTAATCTAGAATCAGCATAATATAAACAAAAACAATGTTAACTTATCCTTCTAAGGGTAGGAAGACACTTAAATTTAACTGTATATCACCAAGCTACTAAAATCATGTCATATGTTTGGTGGGCCTTCAATTACATAGTAATCATTTGAACAAATGCTTACACAGCCCACTTCAGTTCTCACAGTGTGAGAATATACACTTACTTTACTTCCTACTATTTCAAAATATGCTAGCATTCATAAAATAGATGTTAATCCAAAGTTCACAATATCATCGGTCAACAGACACCACTACACACCAACAAAGACGGCTGAGGTTAAAAAGACTACATCCTGTTGGTGAGATGTGGAACAACTGCAACTCTCATACACGGCTGGCAGAAATTACACTTGTAAGTACTTACCCAAGAAAAATAAAATCCTATGTCCACACTAGGATGTGTATGCAAATGTTTATAGCAGTATTATTCATAATAATAGTTCAAAGCTGGAAGCAACTCAAGTGTTTGTCAACTGGTGAATAAACAAATTGTGGATATCTCTATTATGGAATACTACTCAACAATGTAAAGGAATAAGATGTTAATACATGTAATACGAATGAACCTCAAAAATACACTAAGCTAAAGAACTAGAACACAAAAGACCATATCCACTTTATGATTCCAACTATATGAAATTCTAAAAAAAAAAAAAAAAAACTATAGTGACAGAAGGCAGGGGAGTAGTTGCCTAAAGTTAAAGAGGAGACTGGGGGCGGGGGGAGGAATCAACTGCAAAGGATTATGAAGAAACTAAGAATTCTTAGGATGAGGAAACTGTTCTACACTTTGATGGTGGTGGTTATACATTTGTACACAACTACCAAAATTCATCAAACTATCCACTTAAAATGGCATTTTATTTTAAATAATACCGTAGTATTAAAAAGAAAATAAGCCGAAGCTTAGACATATTTTTATGTAAGAACTTACATTTAGTGGGTTATTTTGCCTGACATAAATGCTATATAACTCTAACATAGCTGGCAAGGCATTAATTGCCTATGATTTTTAAGGGAAAGAGAAAATCAAAACAGGTTGCCAAACATTCTGTATATTCCATAACAGCTTATATTTCAAAGTGTGGGGTCACTGTTTACCCTCTCAGATGATAAAAAGTCATAAATTTGAGACTCTCAGGTATGACTGAGTAAAAACTGGTTCAACATTTCTAAGTGGCACTAGGACAATAAACAGCAGCCTTGAAACTTCATATACCCCTTCGCCCAATAATTCTATTTCTGGGAAATGATTTGATAGAACTGGGACTTAAGCTACAATACTATTCAGTGCAAATTTATTATTTAGAATAGGAAACAATATAAAACACCTTAAATGTCTAAGAGGAGATTGATTTAAAGATTTTTTTTTTTTTGTAAGTAATCTCTACACCCAATGTGGGGCTCAAACTCAAAACCCGGAGATCAAGAATCACATGCTCTTCTGACTGAGCCACCCCGGCACCCCAAGAAAGAGATTCATTTAAAAATTATGATACAAAGTATTCCATCATGTGAGTGTTAGCTACATAAAATTACTGATGAGGGGCACCTGGATGGCTCAGTCATTAGCATCTGCCTTCGGCTCAGGTCATGATCCCAGTGGGATCAAGCCCCGCATCGGGCTCCCTGCTCAGCGGGGAGCTTGCTTCTCCCTCTCCCGCTCCCCCTGCTTGTGTTCCCTCTCTGTCTCTCTCTCTCCCTGTCAAATAAATAAATAAAATCTTTTTAAAAATTACTTTTATGAATATTAAAAGAGAAAACATTCAGGCTATGCACCAAATAGAAAGTTTCTATTTCAGTGAAGGAAAAAAATGTGAATACGTAGTTTACTATAGTCTTTTTATACATTTATATGATTTTAATGTATTCTTAAATTAATAAACATATACATAAAAAGGTTAAAAGTAGTTATTTCTGACATAGGATAATTGATGATCTTTTTTTTTTAAAGATTTTATTTATTTGAGAGAGAGCGCACAAGCAGGGGGAGCAGCAGGCAAAGGGAGAGGGATTAGCAGACTCCCCACTGAGCAGGGAGCCCGACGCGGAACTAGATCCCAGGACCCTGAGATCATGACCTGAGCCAAAGGCAGACACGTCACCAACTGAGCCACCCAGGTGCTCCAGGATAACTGATGATCTTACTTTCATTTATCTATATATTAGACATCCTCTAAAGAAATATGTAATTTTTTCTTACGGCAGAAAGTCATTTTACAAAGGCTTATATATAAGACACTGCTAATAAACTGCAAATATCTTTTAAGTAAAATTCACATAACAGAAAATTAACCACTTCAGAGTGAACACTTACTTACAATGGAGTGCAGCTACCACCACCTCTATCTAGTTCAAAAAATTTTCATCACCCCAAAAGGAAACCATATATCCATTAAGCAGTTGCTCCCCCTTATCATGAATACCTTATAAGCATTATCAGAGTAAATACTGGTGTGGTTTTATTTTTTACAGGATTTTTATTCAATATATGTAGAACTTCAGTCAGGGGCTAACCAGCCTGTGAACACTGTATTTCCTAAAGACTGCCTGGATCTAGTCTCTGAGTGTCTGGCCCATAATAATCCACGGTGCTGAGTCTCCCTGGAGGCCTGGTCAGAATAAGTGATCTAAGTGAACAGAAACTCCCCAAGGCTCTGGATAAAAAAGAGTGATGGAGAACTGTAAGGACTACGCTCAATATGAGTCCATCTTTGGGGCGCCTGAGTGGCTCAGTCGTTAAGTGTCTGCCTTCGGCTCGGGTCGTGATCTCAGGGTCCTGGGATCGAGCCCTACATCGGGCTCCCTGCTCCCGGATCTTTAAAAAATCTTTAAAAAAAAAAAAAGAGTCCATCTTTAAGTCTAGATTCAGTACAGATCTAAATCCACAGTACCCAACCAGTCAAAAACTGGTCTCATAATATAGAGAGCTTAAGAGCTATTCATACAGTGATCTGTAATCTGATTTGTCATCCCCCGAATTAACATGTATATCAAAAATGAAAAAAGTGTCAAGTATCAAACTGTATTTTACTAATCCTCTCTCCATGTCTTACATCCTAGTGAAGGGTCAAAGAGGCTATGCAATTAACAAATATATTAAGAAAGAAAAAAATACACAAAATTACCTTTATCCCAATTATCTTTTGATCAGTATTTATCTTATAAATATTTAAATCTTACAACATCAAAATTAGGTTGACTTGGACTCCAGGAATCAAGGTACAGAAGAAATAACAGATGTGCAAAAGTTAGCCATTAAGAATAAAATGTAAGAAGTTTGATAAGGACAAAAAATTAAAAGAGTGGATTTAATACACACATTTACCTTAACTCTTTTCCAAAACCCCACTGAGCAACAGTAAATTTTTTTAAAACATTAATTTTTAAGAAAAAGAACAGAAGAAATATAACTGCAACAAAATTTTGGAAGAGTGATCATCTATTTCACAGACTAGTGAAAGCTGAATTCTAATCCAGCAGTGGAGAAAGCCAAGAAGCAACCCAAATTACACCACAGAACCACCATGCCCAAAAAAAGATTCAGGACTTGGCAGCAGCACCAGGTGACTCTGGAAGTGGTGGTGAGGGTGGAGCTAAAAACAGGAGGACTGATTGGAAAGCTATTTAAGAAGCAGTTCAGGGGCGCCTGGCTGGCTTAGGTGGAAGAGTATGTGATTCTTGATCTCTGGGGTAGTGAGTTCAAGCCCCAAGATGGGTACAGAGATTACTAAAAAAAAAATAAAATAAAATAAACTTAAAAAAAATAAAATAAAAGGAAGAAGAAGAAGAAGCAGTTCAACTCTCAGATCCTCGCTCCCTGACCCTCCTCTGCCCCGGAATTAAATAGAGCATCCGTGAAGAGAAAGAGGCACAGTTATCAGAATGTACCATACTGAAAACAGAGAGATTAAGTGAAAATTTACATACTAAATGGAACCTGCACATGCCTCCCAACACCCCCAGCCCTCTTCCATCAATAGACTTCTAGAACAATGGCAGACAGGAAACAGGAGATTAGACATTTTTCTGGAGAACCTGACCATGCTGAAACAAATCAAGATACTGATACTAGAGGATCACCAAAATTGCCCAGCAGATCACATTACAGTGAATCCCAGAAATAAGTATCAACCACCAGTTAGTTCAGAACTTCTAATCAGTGTTCTGGTATTGTACTCTTAAAGCAATCAAGGATTATCAGACACTTGAGGAAACCCTTCAATTTCAAAGTCAAACATCAAAACTAACTAAAATCTATTTGAAGAAATAGCGACTATTGCAGGGAAGAGAAAATTTCTCAAAAAAACTATTAATAATATCCTGAAACAGGTAAGATAATATACCCATAAAACAAGACAACATGCTATTTTTTTTATGAAAAGAAAGAACATCAGAGAAAAAATAGTTTCTAAATTAAAAATCCAGAAATAGAAATTAATAACTCAGAAAGGTCAAAAGATTGAACCCAGCAACTGCATTCCTAGGCATACACAAGAGAAATAAAAACATATGTCCACACAAAATCTTGTCCATGAATGTACACAGTAGCATGATTCACAATAAGCAAAAATGGGAAACAACCCAAATGTCCATCAACTGATGAATGAATAAAATGTACTATATACATAGAATGTAATAGTAGTATCAGAATAAAAAGAAATGGAAGAAAAAAAAGGGAATGGAGTTCCGATACATGCCACAACATGAAAAAAACGTGAAAACATGCTAATTTTAAAGAAACCAACCACAAAAGACTACATGTTGTATAATTCCACTTATGAAATGTCCAGAACAGGCAAATCTAGAGAGACATAGAATAAATTAGTGGTTAGCTAGGGCTGGGGATGGGGGAAATAGGAGTGACTGCTAACGGGCATAGGGTCTTTTGGAGGGAAGAGGAGAGATGAAAACGTCCTAAAATTAGACTGTGGCGACACAATTCTGTGAATATACTAAAAGCCATTGGATTATACACTTTAAAAAATGGTGAGGGGCGCCTGGGTGGCTCAGTCAGTTAAGCATTTGACTTCAGCTCAGGTCTTTATGGGTCCTGGGACTGAGCCCTGCATCAGGCTCCCTGCTCAGCGGGGAGTCTGCTTCTGCTTCTCCCTCTGCCCCTCCTGATTTATAATCTTTTTTTTTAAATTTTTTAATTAAAATTAAAGCTCTTTTGCTGTCAAATAAATAAAATCTTTAAAAAAATGTAAAAGAGAGAAATGTAAAGTAGGAGACAAAATAAGAAAACTACAGGACAATTCTAGGAGTTTCAACATCCCAAAAATGGGTATTTTAGTAAAGGAAATTTTTAAAAAAGAATGAAGGGGAAGAAATTAAACAAATCTCCCTGAACTGAAGGGACCTGAATTTCTAGATTAAGAGGGTTTAACAACTGCCCTAAATACAATGAAAATAAACCTGTGCCATGCGTTTGGCAATTTCAGAACACTAGCGACAAAGAGTAAATCCTACAAGATTTCAGTAAGGAGAAAAACAGCTTACATATTAAAGATCAAAATCAGACTGGCTGCACACTTCTCAATAGCAACACTGCAAATTTGA
Organism: Mirounga angustirostris; assembly: GCF_029215605.1. Lineage (NCBI taxonomy): Eukaryota > Metazoa > Chordata > Mammalia > Carnivora > Phocidae > Mirounga > Mirounga angustirostris. The sequence goes on along the minus strand of NW_026991717.1, from coordinate 60,160,328 downwards.
AAACAGTGGAAAAATGCCTTCAAAAATTAAAAGGAGTTATTTCCAACCTAGAATTCTATACTTCTACAAACTATGAGTCAACAATGAGAGCAGAAGGGCACCTGGGTGGCTCAGTCAGTTAAGTGTCTGACTTCAGCTCAGGTCGTGATCAGGGTCCTGGGATTGAGCCCTGCATCAGGCTCCCCACTCAGCGCGGAGTCTGCTTGTGTGCTCTCTCTCAAATAAATAAATAAAATCTTTAAAAAAAAGAATGAGAATAGAGAGTATGCTACTAAAGAGTATGTCCTCCACTAAAATGAGTAAACCAAAGCAAGACATGGAGCTCAAAAAGAATCCAACGCAAAGACAGTAAGGACAACCTCCTAGGATTGGGGTGAAAAGGAGGTGAATAATGCACTAGGCATAGAAGAAAACAGTAAAGATTAGAAATCAGGAGGGGTGCCTGAGTGTCTGCCTCCAGCTCAGGTCATGATCTCAGGGTCCTGGGATCAAGCCCCACATCGGGCTCCCTGCTTGGCGGGGAGTCTGCTTCTCTCTCTCCCTCTGTGCTCCCTTTCTCTCTCTCTCTCTTAAATAAATAAATAAAATCTAAAAAAAAAATTTTTTTTAAGAAATTATAAATCAGGAGTCTCAAAAAGAGGTTTCTCCAGAGATGAAGTTTGAGGCCCCCAAACATCTTGAAAAGAGATTTTGGCAATTGGTGGAGAGCCTAAGGTTGATGAAATGAGAAATTTGTAGAAAACTAAACAAATGAAAAAGACTATATTATCAATTCCAGAGAAAATAAGAAATTATGCAAACATAAAAAATAAGAATATTCCACAGATTCTGCTCTGAATAGTGTTTATAATAACAGCATTCATAATAATGTAAATTCGATAATGATTTAAACAAAATTATGATATAAGTATACTGGAAAGATGGGGAAATAGCTAAAAAAAATTTTCGGGGGGCCAGGCAGGGGCAGAGGGAGAGGGAGAGAATCTTAAGCTGGATGTGGAGACTGACACTGGGCTCCTAACCCTGAGATCTCATAACCCTGAGATCACGACCTGAGTCAAAATCAAGTCAGACACTTAACCAACTGAGCCACCCAGGCACCCCTAAAAACTTTTTTAAAGAATGCATGAGGGACATCTGGGTGGCTGAGACAGTTAAGCATCTGCCTTTGGCTCAGGTTGTGATCCCAGGGATCTTGTCATCCTGGGATGGAGTCCCATATCAGGCTCCCTGCTCAGCGGGAAGCCTGCTTCTCCCTCTCCCTCTGCCTGCCGCTCCCCTTGCTTGTGCTTGCACATTCTCTCTCTCTGACAAATAAATAAAAGCTTTAAAAAAAATAAAAAAAATAGAAATAATGTATAAAAATAAAATCATGATATACAGAGTTATGGAGATAAATAACACAAGAAAAAGCTTAAGGAACTGAAAGTGGTTGTCTCTGGGTAGGGGTGAGGAGAGATCTTGTTTTAACCATCTGACTTCTTTTTTTGGCTTTTATAAGTGCTTATTAAGTAAAAACAAAGCCTTGGGTGCCTGGGTGGCTCAGTCGTTAAGCGTCTGCCTTCGGCTCAGGTCATGATCCCAGGCTCCTGGGATCGAGCCCCACATTGGGCTCCCTGCTGGGCGGGAGGCCTGCTTCTCCCTCTCCTACTCCCCCTGCTTATGTTCCCTCTCTCACTGTGTCTCTCTCTGTCAAATAAATATATAAAATCTTAAAAAAAAAAAGTAAAAACAAAGCCTTAACATAAAAACTGTTAAGGTATTCTTGAGAGAATTGTAAAGGTACTTGAGTTTTGTTTTTTTTTTTTTAGGAGACATGGACCACACTGTACTGACTGAGGCATCTTAAAATATAAATCCAAAGAAATCTAAGTCATCTTAGGTTCGAAGGACCTCTGAACTATGTTCAACATCACTCATTTGTCTCAAATTTTCATTGCTGGTTTTAAAGATGCCTCTGAAGGTCGTTGGTAAATGCTGAAGGTGAAGCAATTTCTTCAACAGTGCCTTGTTCTTCAAAAACTCAGTTATCCCTTTGTGGCCAGGCTTCACTTCTCCTGGTAGGGATACCTTTGCAAAGACATACATTTCCATGTAAGTCCTGTTTGGTCACTGATAAACATCTGTAACTTGTCTCCTTCATATCAGGTACCTTTTTTAGAAAATTCTTCTAACTGCTCTTGATCAAATCTTATTGCTCATCCCTAAATTCTGACGATTCTTTAAAACTATATATGTTCACATACAACTTTCACAGAAAAACAAAAACTAAAAGATGTATAGTGGTTGAACACTGGACTTCACCTCTAGGTAACCATGTCTTCACTCTTTCACTACCAGCAAAACTAACCATTCTGGAGTATTTACACATGCAAAGCACTAATCTAGGCAGTTGGTATATAATAACTCATGTAACCTTCACAACTACCCTATGAAGTAGGTAGTATCCATATTCCCATTTGATTTCATGAGGAAACTGAGGCTCACTTTCAACTGGTCACAACAGCAGTAATCGCAGAGCCAGGACTAAGTCTAGGAAGTTCTGACTCCAGAGTCGTTCTTAAGCACTCTACCAAATCACTTCTAATGACTGGCATAAAACACACAAGTTTTAAAAATTCCAGAAAGCAATTAAACTTCTTTATCTTTTTTTTAAGATTTTATTTATTTGAAAGAGAAAGTGAGTAAAAGAGAGAGAGAGAGCACAGAAGGAAACAGAGAAGAAGGCTCCCCATTGAGCAGGGAGCCCGATGCGGGGCTCGATCCCAGGACCCTGGGATCATGATCTGAGCCAAAGGCAGACACTTAACCAACTAAGCCACCCAGGCACCCCGCAATTATACTCTTCTTCCTACTGTTTCCTCTACACTAAATTTATAGTATATTTCACTACTGTTCATTTTTAAATATAAATTTTCGGTACAATACCCGCAAATTGAAAGGCATGAAAGTTCTCCCAGTAACACTAAAATAATCCCCCCAATTACAGTCTTATAAGAAGAGGCACTGGGCACCTGGGTGGCTCAGTTGGTTGAGCGACTGCCTTCAGCTCAGGTCATGATCCTGGAGTCCCAGGATCGAGTCCCACATTGGGCTCCCCTTAGTGGGGGAGTCTGCTTCTCCCTCTGACCCTCTCCCCTCTCATGCTCTCTCTCACTCTCTCTCTCTCTCTCTCAAATAAATAAATAAAATCTTAAAAAAAAAAAAAAGAAGAGGCATTTATATTGAACATATAATATACTCAGATTTAGTTAAGGACCTTCAATTCACTATGAATAAAACCTGCATTCTATTTTTTTAATATTTAAACTTAGAATTACACAAAAGAGATATTAGTTTTCCCTTGCTTTTAGAAGAAAACTTCTCATTTGAAAACTAAAAACCATCTTGATACCCTCCGTCCAGGAGTGATTAATTAGCTTATGGTACATCCACTCAGAGAAATACTACACAAGTTTTGAAAAAGTGGTATGGGGCGCCTGGGTGGCTCAGTCAGTTAAGCATCCGACTCTTGATTTTGGCTCAGGTCACGATCTCAGGGTCGTGAGATGGAGCACCAAACTGGGCTCCGCGCTTTGTGAAGTCTGATTCTCTCCCTCTCCCTGTGCCTTTGCCCATGCACACACACTCTCTTTCTCTCAAATAAATCCTAACAAAAGAAAAAGGAAGAAGTAGTATGAAGACTCTGTAACACTGAAAAATCATTATTATGCAATGTTACCTGGAAAAAGAAGATTAAAGTTATATGTTCACTATAAACAACTTCATTTAAAAAAAAAAGTAGGCATGTGGAAAGACAAAAATGATAGTAGTTATGTTACAGAATTGATTAACACTCCCTTAAATTTGCACTAACATTTTCAAAAAGCTAAAGATATAATACAAAATTTAAACATAAGTAACTCTGGAAGTGTTCTAAAACTAGATCATGACGACAGCTGCACAACTCTGTAAATGTACTAAGTATCATTAAATTACACATTTAAAATGGGTGAATTTTATGATTTATAAATTATACCTCAAAGATTGTTTAAGAAAAACAAACAAACATTAGGAGGAAAACACTCTACAATACTCACATGAGAAAACTCAGGCTGTGATGGGATAGGAAGTGACCCAGGAGTAAAGACTGGCGTGCTCTGAGATACTGGTGTTGACGCCTGTGGGGATAGAGTGGACTCAGGTGGGAGAGGGGGGTTTTCTACCTCCACTGATTCTTCACCCTGGAGTTTCTTCTCAAAAGACTCTCCTTTTCCTTCTGATAACAATGACATGTCCATTGGCTCATCTGGTTTAAAACAGGAAAAACAAATGGAGAAATAAGCACTCATCAATATCACTCATGTTCCAATAACACTAGTAACAATTATACTATAGAAATTTCCATTCCTAAAAAAATTGTGATTTAATTTTCAGAAAAGCAGATACATTAACAGTAGATTGAATCACAGAAATCTAGTAATACTTTCTTCCCCTGGGAGGATGAAGGTCCACACTCCCAAAATCCTCAGATATAGATGAAAATGGAGTTCATCTGGGGATATCCACTCATCCACATGGAACATTAAATTAACTCGGCTCCTCTGAACCCCTTTTCCCTACTATAACTCAGTCTTTCATATTTGGCATAGGAATATCCAGATTAATGTCATCTAATTAACCATTGTATATTCTGCCACAGGCCTGAAAAGCAGAACTTGTTCACCACTCCAATATCTACTTACGAACTCATTATATTTGCATTAACAACTGCTAAGCAGAGAGAGATGAATGCCAGGACAAATACAGAAGGAAAAAAATCTATCAATGCCAATCAGCAGTGATTTATCAAAGAACGAAGTACCAAGCCACCAATCAGGAAACAAACTGCCCAGGAGGAAAGTATATGTGCGTGAGTGCGCGCGCGCGTGCGCGCGCACACACACCCCCACCACCACCCACCCACCCACCCCACCACCACCACCACCACCACCACCACCTCCCCACTTCTTTCCCACAATATACTACCCACCTGTAGGCTAACAGGCTCTTTCACAGAACCCATCTAGCTAGCTGGGTATCTACGCAACAGCTATTCAACAACTCTCTTCCCCCTATTTTACAACTTGACCCCAAACAGGCTTCCCTCTAGACCACTCTCACAAATTATCTATGCCACTAGGTTTTTCACTGCAATAGACACTCATTGTACTGGCTATACCTCACCTCAATACCTACGTCTGCTGCTTTGCTCGACTTCAACCTCACATTCCAGTCTGCTAGGTTGCAAATCTGGTGCTATAGGTCTTTAGTACGCTACTACAGCTGTGTTAAGTATTTTCATTAGACCTTTTGATCTCTCTCACCATGACAAAGCACTTATTAAAGACCTATTGTTCTAAGCACTACATATAAAAAGGCTTTAGATTAATAATTTTAGAAAGAAAGAAAAGGAAGCAAGCAAATATAGACACACAAACAGGCACATATTAAGCAAATACATTAAATTTAAAATACAACTGACAGGAGAAAATACAATGTTACATTACAAAAAAAAACACTGAATCATATACATACCATAATCCCAAGTGTGTAAAATACTTCTTTATGCATAGAAAACACTTTGAAAGGAAATATATCCTCATACTAATTACAGCTGGATTGCGATATCCACATGATTTTTATTTTCTTATTACTTTCCTATATGCTTTCCAATCTTTCTACAGTGAGAATTATTTTACAATCAGGGAGAAAGTATATTTAATGTAATCATTTTTATGTATCTTCAATGTTCACACTATGAATAGAAGAAATGATTTTAAGTATAAATCAAATTTAACTTGTATTAGGATTATTTTGTAGAATGGATTCACCTTTATTTTTTACTAAAGACATCATTAATCATGTTATACTTAAAATTATACTAGTTCATTTGGATACCTACAACTGATTTCAAGACAGCCAGACACAAACTTAGTGGCAAAAGAAAGATTAAATTTTGTCACGGGTAAACTGCACCTGAAAAACAGTTAAACATATTTCTATATTTACATCACTCGAGAGACAGCAGGGTATCATAGGAGGAAGGTAAACGACAGATAAGACCACAGGCTCTGGAGGCAGCTGCCTGAGTTCAAATCCTACCTCTATGATTTACTAATTATGAATTCTGTGACTCTGTTTCTTCATCTGTAAAATGGAGATAAAAGTAACACCTACTTCTTAGGTATTGTGAGGGTTCAATGAAAAATGAAAAAACAAAACAAAACAAAGAAAAGCACCTAGGACCAAAGAGAAGTAAACAAAACAGTGCCTGGCATACACTAAGTGCTCAATAAATACTAGCTATTATAGTATTACTGGTAAGTAAAAGAATGAAAAAGAGAAAATCATGAAATTTATTGGAAAAGGTTTCATGTAAAAGTAGTAGGAATTTTAATCTTCAAAAAAAAAAAAAAGGGGGGTGGGGACACCTGGGTGGCTCAGTCAGTTAAGCGTCTGCCTTTGGCTCACGTCATGATCCCGGGGTCCTGGGATCGAGTCCTACATTGGGCTCCTTGCTCCGCAGGGAGCCTGCTTCTCCCTCTGCCTGCCACTCCCCCTACTTGTGCTCTCTCTCTCTGACAAATAAATAAAATTCTTAAGAAAAAAGAAAAAAGTAGTAGGAACTTAAAAAATATCTTGAGTGACTGAGGCACCTGGGTGGCTCAGTCAGATAAACGTCCGACTTTCGATTTCGGCTCAGGTCATGATCTCAGAGTCATGAGATTGAGCCCCGTGTCAGGCTCTGCACTGGGCGGGAGGCTGCTTCAGATTCTTTCTCTCCCTCTCTCTCTGCCCCTCCCCCTGTGCCTGTGCACTCTCCCTCTCTAAAATAAATAAATCCTTTAAAAAAAAGGAATATCCTGAGTGACTGGATATGAGACTAGGACAGAGTAAAAGAGGTTTAGATAGTGAGATAAATTAAGTTAAAAAGGAATTCTTTCTTGTGAATAAAGGAATATAAAGTCACTAGGTCCTCAAAGGAAATGTGAATGAAGTCAAAAGTTCTACCACCTACTCTTAGCCACTCCTCGGCTGAAACTGCTTTGATGATAGCAAAAGTAACCTTTAAAGAGCAAAAGAAACAATTTTTGGTTCCCTTTCACCAGAAACACGTCAACATGTTGCTGCAAACTACTGGGCTATTAGTAATAAACCCAGTTCTTCACTAATATACTGCTATAATATACTACTTTGAGTTTAACCTTAAAAGCATAAAAATTTTGCCTTAAGGATCTTTTTAACAATTAAATCAACAATACAGAATTGTCGTAAGAATCAGTGCTAGAAAAGCAGGGCATTAAGGAGAACACTTTACACTAGGCCACATCCCCGAAGGTGAGTCAGACATGAGTCCTACTGAATAGTGTCATGGTGTTCAAAGAAAGAAACAGTACGTTTTGCAAGGCAAAAGTGCTCCTCCTCTTCTGAGATCAACAAACAGATCAAGAGAGCTCACCTTTTCTCCCTTCTTGCTCTGTGGGACTGCTAGGAACGATAAAAGGGGTAGATCGGAAAGCATCAGGGGAAGGAGCAACAAGATCGGAGGAATTCCTTTATATAAAGAGAGAATTCACAGGTTATTTTACCACAGCCACAGTTTTGCATTTGTTTTTTAATTTTAATAGCAAAACTATCTAAGTCATTCAGACAAATCTTATTAGCAATCTCTCAAACAGCTACCAGAGGTTGGTGGAAGAATCATGAATAATACTTAAACAACTATTTCTCATACCAGACACTTCCAAAATCAGAATTAAAAAAAAACAAACCCATATGATTATAAGAGAAGTAAACAATCAGACAAAAGAACATCATGATTACAAAGAGAAAGTGCTAAAAAATAAATTCATCTGCAGAACTGAGATTAAAAATATTAACACCATTTTTTGCCTGATTAGAAAGATCATGCACATTTTTATTTAAAAAAAAAAGCAAACTTCTTTGCCGTAACACAGAAATAAAGAACTCTTAACTACTGTCAACTCTAGTATAACCTATTCTCTACCCCTATGCTGCTAAATGGAAAGAACTGCTGGTCAAATGGAGAAGCAGAATACTCATTTTGGATGTATAAGAGAACATAACTGGGCAGTTTCTTCCTAGTGAAACCTATGGGCTACTATTATAAAACCTTGAAACAGGAGAGCAGAGCTACCTCCCTTCAATAGGTCCACTAAGTTCTTAACCCAAAAATTCTAAAGCCTAGACTTTGTCTTTTGATTTTAAGAAGAATTCTGGACTAGTAGACGATTTTAGCTCTTTCAACCTTAGCCTAAGACCCTCCTGGGTAGAGCTATTTTAGGCTTACTTACGTGGAAAGACTCTCCTGAGCAAGGGACCTCTGACCAGATAGCTGCAGGAGGTGCAGAGTGGTGGCAGGTGTGGAAACCAGAGAACATCCACCTTCTTCCCTTGAAGGAGTAGAGCAACCATCAGAAGCTATTTTTCAAAAAGAGAGAGAGAGAGAAAATTCTAGTTGCATTTGCTTCTCAGATCGACATTACTGAGTTGTGTTAAAAAAGAAAGAAGGAAGGAAAGGAAAAGAAAGGGAAAGGAAAAGGAAAGAAAGAAAGCAAGCCACTGAGTACAGCAAAAAGAGTAATATCCATGTTTCCAACCATGTTCCAAGAGGGCAGAAATTGTTTTCTAATTGTAGTAGAGTCAATGGAATGGATGCTAACACAAATCCTGAGTGACCATTCAATGCCGCCCTCCCTACTGAATTATGGGTTTGTTTGGTTTTTTTTTTTAAGATTTTATTCATTTACTAGAAAGAGTAAGAAGGATAAGGGAAATTAGTTGGAACTGGGGGTAAGTTCAAAGAAACTGTAAGAACTATATTCTTAGCAGACTTGCAATAAAAATATCATCACAGGAAAAAAAAGATTTTATTCATTTGAGAGAGAAAGAGAGAACACGTGCATAAGCTGAGGGGAGGGGCAGAGGGAGAGGGACAAGCAGATTCTGTGCTGAGCATAGAGCAACAGACAGTAAACACAGGGCTCAATCCCAGGACCCCAGGATCATGACCTGAGTCAAAGGCATATGCTTAACCGACTGAGCTACCCAGGCACCCTAAATTATGGGTTTCTTTTATATAGAATTGACAAAAAGGATTCCTCAGTCTTTTTTTTTTTTTTAAGATTTTATTTATTTGAGAGAGTGAGCAAGAGAGTACAGGAGCAGGGGCAGAGGGAGAAGGAGAAGCAGACTCCCTTGCTGAGCAGTGAGCCTGATGCGGGACTCGATCCCGGGACTCTAGGATCATGACTTGAGCTGAAGGCAGGTGCTTAACCAACTGAGCCACCCAGGCGCCCCTCCTTAGTCCTTTCTATCATGATCAAAGCTTGGAGGAAAAAGGCAGACTCCCAGTACTTCTGCTTGGCTGCGCTTCTTTCTTGTGAAGCTTCTATTATAAAACAGTGAGCCTTTTATTCCAAGTAAAGCTCATGCCATGATGCAGTAGGGAGAAGTCAAAACAATGCATGTAACACCTGATGATACAGGGATGCCTGGGTGGCTCATTCAGTTAAGCGTCTGCCTTTGGCTCAGGTCATGATCCCAGGGTCCTGGGATGGAGTCCCACATCAGGATCTTTGCTCAGCGGGGAGCCTGCTTCTCCCTCTGCCTGCCGCTCCCCCTGCTTGTGCTCTCTCTCTCTGACAGAATCTTAAAAAAAAAAAAAAAAAAAAAACACCTGATGATATGAATGCAGCAATTTTCAAGATTAGAGCCTGAGCCTCCTCAGAGGAAACAGAAAATACTAATGCATTAGTAAAAGGATATATGAGCAGCCATTACTGATTTATATTATGAAGAATCTCCTGTTAGTCCTTTTTCCTCAGCAACAGATGGGAGTATCAGCTGAATCCCAAGTATACAGGAATTTCTTGGGGCGCCTGATAGGCTCAGGTCATGATCTCAGGGTCCTGGGATCAGGGCCACCTTGGGCTCCCTGCTCAGCAAGGGAAGGGGGGTGTCTGCTACTCCCCCTCCCTTTCTTCCTTACCCCCCACCCCCAGCTCATGTGTGCGCACATGCACTCTCAAATAAAATCTTTTTAAAAAATAAAATAAAATAAAAGGAATTTCTTAAGTACAACCTTATAGCTTTAGTGAGAGACCAAAAAAGTTTTCCTGGTGACCCTTTGAATGTCTTGCACCTATTCACAGCACAGTAAAGGAATATAACCTTCTCTTCTTCCCTCCTTATAACCAACACATATTTTGCTGGTTGTTACCGAAGCTCTCTGGCTCTGTCAGGTTTCAGAATGGAGGAGTGGTGGAGGTTAACAAAATGTGAAACAAAAACCATTCCAGTCTTCTCTAAGTTTTATGTTCTTCCTGCTAGGCCATAACTTCCTATTTCTGATTGATGAGTAGGTAGACTGTTGTCCAGGTGATTATGAAAACTTATACTTAATTATCATGATATTTAAGAGCTGAAGATCTATGATGACAGAAATAGCTAATCTGTCCATAATATTAAATTTACTATATTATTATTCCTCAATACCTCCATCTACAACAGAGAGAAAACTATGTTAAAATGTTAAACAGCAATCATTCCCAAAAAGCCCTTCTCATTAATCAGCTAGAAACATTTTCCTTCCATATTACAAACAAGTCTACATCCACATAAAGTGCCTTTAACTTAAATAGTAGCCTCCGAACAGAAATAAAGTTTAGATCTTTGGAGAAGAGGAGCTACAGCAACTAATTACTCTTTGTACCTGTTTTATTGCTCTGGTCAAACAAGTCTTCCTGAGTTGACAAAACCTCAGGCTCTGGTGACTTCTGAATCTTCAGGCCACCTTGCAAAAGCTCTTGAGCAGTTATTCGTTCATTTGTTTCCACAGCAGTAAGAGACACTTTGGGACTAGAAGGCATATCCTCTGACCTAGGAAATTCAAATCACCAGGAGAAAAAGTTGCTATGTTCACATGCTTTCACCTTTGAATTAAGAAGCTTTTTCTGTTTTGTGCTTTCCTTTAATAATTTCAAAACTTCCAGTGGCTCTAGTTTACATAAGTATTTGCTGGAAGTGAAATGAGCTACTTTTTATGATATAAAGTCCTCAGCCCATTTCAAAGCCTGTCTCTCACACAGCAATATTTCTTTTCAACTTTGCTCACTGCTGGGCAGCATGCTGTCCAAGATTTCTGATGAGGGATTTAAGGATTTGTGTTACATATACTGTTATCTAGGCGAGCATGAAGGATTCTGATCCAGACCACAACACTGCCAGTCCTAATGAGGACCCTCCACAAAGGACAGCTTGAGTGTGAATTATCCCCCGTGCTACTGCCACACACTTCACCTACTGCTGGCCTTGTCCATCTGATCCGTTCAGCCTAAGCCCCAAACCAAGAATCCTTCAAACTAATACCACTCTTACATGTAAGACTCTCAATGCTGGCCCCATTCCAGAGACTTGGGAGATTCACCTAAAGGGATAGCATAACTAGCTACAGAGCAACTTCCTAAAGAAAAGCCTAAAAAGTTGGCCCAAGTTAGGCTGAGTGTTTTGCATCAGAAAGACAACTTCTCTTGATATTCAACTTTGTTGAGGACCCCATTCCTCATCTTTCCTACTGAAGGAAATTACAAAACAATACTGAATATTTATTCATCACCTCCCCCAAACTGGAAGCATCCCACTTTTCCTCTGCCATATTGAGCTGCTGACCAGAGGACATGCAGTTTAGGACAGAACAATCACCACAGGCAGAGCAAAGGGATAGGCCTAATTCCTACCACGTTAAGGCCAAGAGGACTTGGGAAAAGAATACCTCTTTACAGCTATACCAGAAACTTTCAGATGCAGGATACCTGAGGACCCAAAGCAATCTGGGTGCTCCTCAAATATAGTAAAAGATTTTCAAATATAATATCCATGTGACTTCTCATAACACTAGAGAGGGTAGAAGTCCTCCCACAGAGCACTGCCTCTGTAGACAAAGATCAGAGAGGAGTGACAAGCAAAGATTAAGGAGTCATGCTTATAGGGGCACCTGGCTGGCTCAATTGGTGGAGCATGTGACTCTTGATCTTGGGGTTGTGAGTTCGAGCCCCACATGCTGGGTGTAGAGATTATTTAAAAATAAAAATCTTTTAAAAAATTTTAAAAAGAAGAGTCATGCTCTTTAGTTACAGCAGCAATAAAATGGCTTTGTAATATACGTAAAGATGAGATAAGGACACAGTAAGAATTCGTAAATAATGTTTCCACTGGACCAGAAATATGCACATTACAATGGGGGGGAAGGGGAGTCAACAATTTCTAAGTATGTTTCCACCTAGTCAAGTAAAACAAGTATGATCCTAAAGCAGAAACTCAAAAATACTTTCTAGAAAGAGCAGGGTTTACCTTGCAGGCGGTGGGTTTTGCTCTTCTACCACATGCACATCCTTACTGGGCTGTGCTGCCACAGGGACATCCTTGCTGGGCTGTTCTGCTGTGGAGATATCTTCATTGGACTGTTCTTCATGTTTAATTCCTTGAAATTTTAAAAGATAGGAAGGAGACATTTAATTTTTCAAAGTACTAGAAGCAGTCCCAAATGTTTTTTTAAAGGTAAAGATTTTAATAAAAAGAGAATCCAATTTGAAAATATACACAGGCATCATTCCAAAAAAGGAAAATACTCAGTAATGCACTTACAAAACCCTTCATCTGCAAGCCATCAACTGACAAGTATTTGCCAGACAACTTGGCAACCTTACAATATTAACTTAGATTATATTAACTTAGTAACTATAAAATGTATCAAAAAAAAAAAAAAACAACTAGCTCTAGCTTGGGAGGAAAATGCTTATAAACAATTCCAAATGCCAAAAAAAATGTTTCATACCAATATTAGCATCCACATCAGACAGCCTAGTATAACTAGAGTTGGTGGTTACTGACAATAGAGGCTCTTTATCTACTTCATATGGCACAGTATGCTCTTCAACATCCTGGCTCTGGGACAGTTCCAGAACTCCAAAGCCCAACTGTGATGAGGCAGAATCTAGAAACAAAACCCCAAGAAATTAAGTAGCATCCCACAATATTATATACTGTGTAAGGTGCTGTTCCTTAGCAAAAAAAAAAAGTCATTTTAAGTCGTCCACACCAGGGCCCTGCCCCAAAGTTTTTCAAAATAAAATTAAGAATAAAGGAACTAAAAGTGGGGGTGCCTGGGTGGCTCAGTGGGTTAAGCATCCACCTCTTGATTTCGGTTCAGGTCATGATTTCAGGGTCATGAGATCAAGCCCAGCAGTGTCAGGCTCCGTGCTCAGCTGGGAGTTGGCTTGAAATTCTCTCCCTCTGCCCCTCCCCCGGCCTGCGCTCACTCACATTCTCTCTCTTTAAAATAAATAAACCTTTAAAAAAGAACACAAAACAAAGAATAAAGGCACTAAAAGTGAAGAGGAAAAATATGTAATGAAGCAAAAAATTACATACTATAAAACCTGGCACCTGGGTGGCTCAGTTGGTTAAGCGACTGCCTTTGGCTTGGGTCATGATCCTCGAGTCCCAGGATCTAATCTAGTCCCGCATCAGGCTCCCTGCTCAGCGGGGAGTCTCCTTCTCCCTCTGACCCTCCCCCCTCTCATGCTTTCTCTCTCTCTCTCCTTATCTCTCTCAAATAAATAAAATCTTAAAAAAAAACACACACACACAAAAAACAAAAAACCTTAGGAGCACCTAACACATAGGTAGAATAGGTCTACTTTCTGAAGATACACATAAACTATACCCATACACAGAGCAATTCAGATCGTACTTCCACACACAAAGCATACATCCCCAAAATATTTGAAAAACAAATGTAACAAGAAGAGTCAATATGCCGAAAGGGGGCTATCCAATGAGCATCAAATTCCTGAACATCAAATTAGGTGGAGTATCTTAGACAACTGCAAATTTCTTAATGACTATTCTCAATTTAATGATGAGAAATCTAGAACCCCATAAAGAGAGATTTATTTTTTAAGATTTTATTCATTTATTTGAGAGGGTGAGAGAGCGAGCAAAAAGGAGCAGGGGGAGGGGCAGAGGGCAAGGGAGAAGCAGACTCCCCACAGACCAGGGAGCCCAATGTGGGGCTCGATCCCAGCATTCTGGGATCATGACCTGAGCCGAAGGCAGACATTCAGCAAACCGAACCACCCAGGCGCCCCACCGATAAAGAGAAATTTAGATATCTACACGCTTGTGTTAAAGGGACTTACAACAATCTACTATCCAGAAAAAGGCATAAAGCTACCTTCAGCACCAAGGGAGTGTGTGATGGTATCATCTCTAGTATCTTCTTCCTTTTCCTCCTCCTTCTCTTCCACGTCTTCTTCCTTTTCTTCCCCCACAGGAGGAGCAGATTCCACTGAAATTCCCAAAACACTAAACGGCAGAAAGACACAATCATGTGTTCCCAGATAGGTTCAGACACTTCACTCAAAGCACCTTTAGAAATTTATTGTGACACCCTACACACCAACATCCTAAGCAAATTTGAAAAAAGTAAAAAACGTGGCCCCCATTAGTGCTTCTTTCTACAGGAAGTACCCAAAAGCACCTCAAAAAACACTGTGCAGAATTAAATAGCACAAATACTTAACAGAAGAAAGGAACAAACATACTTGGAATTTTACCTTTCTCTGAAAAAATATAAGCAGGGAGAGAAAAATCTTACCCTCAAGGGAATTACTGACAAGTGACATAAGATATGCATTAGATGTGCACTGAAGGGCCTCAAAAATGACATCAACTGAACCAGACACACTTCACAAAAATATTTTAGTAAAAAAATCTTAGAGTACATATATAGAATCAGACTGTCTGAATAACGTTCTGGTAAGAGGCCCGTATATTTAAAGGAAGTTATATACGCAAACAATGAATCATGGGACACTATATCAAAAACTAACGATGTAATGTATGGTGATTAACATAACATAATAAAATAAAATTTAAAAAAAATAAAGGAAGTTAACATTACAGGTCAAAAAATATTATAAACAAAAGTAAAAGACAACGATTAGGAAAAAATAGTGCAACAAATATAACAGAAGAACGGTGTCCACAGAATATAAGGAATTCATATGAAGAACCCTAAGACATCAATGAACAGACAACTCATAAAAAAAGAAATACAAGTATCTTTAAACATGTAAAAAAAACAGAAACCAGTTGTTGCCCATCAAATTAGAAAAAAAAAAAAATTGTAAATACTGTACTACTATTCAGTGTTGCCCAAATCTGAGGTGAGATAAGCATTATCATATACTATTTATGACACTAAACTAGTTTGCTATAAACTAAAAGAACCTTTCCGGAGAACAATTTGGAAAGGTATTTCTAAAAAAAAGCTCTAAAAAATGTTTATAACCCAATAATTTCAAGAAATAATTTGAAATGTGGAAAGATCCTTGTACAAACTTGTTTCTAATGTTTACTGTGATTAAGAAATACCTATAAGGCCAGCACTAGGGAAATAAATAACTTACTAATCCATAAAATTATATATTATGCAGCTATTAAAAATGTTTGAAAAAACCAAATACAATGTGTAAAAAACCTGGACTGGATCCTGGATAACTAAATAGATAAATAAATATATTGAGACAATGTTTATTATAAAATATATTTTGACATCTGATACAACTGAAAATGTGAATAGGAACTATTTTACTAGGTATTTTGCAATTAGTATTTTCTTACGTGTGATAATGGTATTATGATTATATAAGATAATGTATTATTCCTAGGAGATGAATGCTAAAGTATTTAAGGGTAACTATGATGTCTGCAACTTATTTCAAACAATCCAGCCCCCCAAAATGTGTATTTTACATACATACATTTATATATGTGTGTATACACATACACAGAGAGAACAAATGTGTAATATCCTTTCATCTTTTCTGTGGGTTTAAACTTTTAAAATAAAAAACTTGGGGAAAATTTTATTAAGAGTTTTAACTGTCACAGGAAAAATTCCATGTTATTAAGCAAAAAGGTCAGCAAACACTTTTACTTTACACATGTCAACTATGTGCATATCAAGTACACACACAAAAGAGGGAAAATATGCCAAAATGTTTACAGCAATTAGCCTCTGGGTGGCAGAATTACAGGTAACATTTTTCGCTTCCTTGAAACTGTCTACACATTTAATGTTTCATACAAAGACTACTAAGCATAACTATAATGAGCATAAAGAGGTAAAAACATAAATTTGCAAAACTGGGGTACATCATCCAAGGAAAAGGGACTTAAGTAAAGATTTTCACAAAAATAAAATAGAACATTACCTATAACCAGGAAGACCAGTTACATAACCTTGGGAAATATAGGGAAAGAAAGTCCAAGAGCAAACATGACAAAATGTAGAAAAGCAATGAAAGACAACACAAACCACATACTTTGGCTCTTCCTCAGTCTCTTTTGGTGGTTTTGTTTCATGTCCCTCCCTGACCTCTAAATGCTGGTAGGCTCAGTGAGTCCTTGGAGCTCTTCTCCACCTTTACTCACCTCCTTAATGATCTTATCCAGACTCAGCTTTGAATATCATCCACATACTTATGACTCTGCAATTTAAACCTCCAGTTAGACCTTCCCCCTGAGTTCCATCCAGATTTGCCAACAATTGCCTCAAACTGTCCAATGAAAAGGCAGCTCAACCTCAATACATCTAAACCTGACCTTCTCTTGTACTCCTGTTCATCTCCTCTAGCAGCAACTCCATTCTTCCAGTGCTGAAACCAAAAATGTGGTATCACTGTTACCTCCCTTTCCCTCATACTCCATATCCAATCAAAAATCCCAGAATCTCACCAATCCTAATCCACTTCTACTTTGGTCTAGCCAAAGGCATATGTTGCCTAAATTATTTCAGAGGGCGCCTGGGTGGCACAGCTGGTTGAGCATCTGACTCTTGGTTTCGGCTCAGGTCATGATCACAGGGTCACAGGGTCAAGCCCCGCTCCAGGCTCCAAGTTCAGTGCGGAGTCTGCTTGGGGTTCTCTCTCCCTCTCCCCCTCCCACTCGTGTGCATGCACACTCTCACTCTCTCTAAAATAAATAAATCTTTTAAAATAAATAAATACGGGGCGCCTGGGTGGCTCAGTCATTAAGCGTCTGCCTTCAGCTCAGGTCATGATCCCAGGGTCCTGGGATCGAGCCCCGCATCGGGCTCCCTGCTCGGCGGGAAGCCTGCTTCTCCCTCTCCCACTCCCCCTGCTTGTGTTCCCTCTCTCGCTGTGTCTCTCTCTGTCAAATAAATAAATAAAATCTTTTAAAAATAAATAAATAAAATAAAATAAAATAAATAAATACAGTAGTCTCCTAGTTGGTCTTCCTGCCTCTACCCTTGCTCCCCCTTCAGTCTATTCTCCTCTTTAATTTTAGTTAAATGGCTACTTTTAGTTTTTATCTCCAACTTTAACAAGGCATAATCAACAAATAAAAATTATACACTCTTCAGTCTATTCTTAATCCAGCAGCCAGAGTGATCCTGTTAAAATCCTTTTTTTTTTTTTTTTAAGATTTTATTTATTTATTTGAGAGAGAGAGAATGAGAGACAGAGAGCATGAAAGGGAGGACGGTCACAGGGAGAAGCAGATTTCCTGCTGAGCAGGAAGCCCAATGCAGGACTCGATTCCGGGACTCCAGGATCATGACCTGAGCCGAAGGCAGTCACTTAACCAACTGAGCCACCCAGGTGCCCCAAAATCTTAAGTCAGATGATGTCATTTCTTTGTTCAAAACCCTTAAATGCCTTCCTATCTCATTAAGAGGAACAGGTGAATTCCTTACACTGTCCTGTAAGGCCTTACATATTCTGGTTCCCCCTTTACTTCTTTGACCTCTTCTCCCACTTCTCTCCATCACTCTACTCCAGCCATACTAACCTCCTTGCCATTTCTCAAATATTCCAGACACACTCCTACCTGAGGGCCTTTGCACTTGCTGTTCTCTATGCATGGACTGCACTTATCCCAGATAACAGCAGACCTCACTTAAGAACTTTTAATCAAATGTCACATCAGTGAAGCATTCCCTAAGTCGTCACCCTATCTAAACCTGGAGCTCCTCTGACATTTCCTATGCCCTTCTCTGCTGTATTTTTCTCTTCAGCTCTTATCAGTGTCTAACATACCATTACTTATTATGTATTGTTATATCTCATACAAGAATGTAAGCTATATTAAGGTCTGATTTTTATTTCTTCTGATCCTTTTCATCTCCAAAATTCAACAGTGTTTGGTATAAAGGAAATGCCCAATAAATATTTGTAGAATATTAGATGAATCTGAAAAGGCCTGAAATAAGTCAGATTACAGACAAAAAAAATATTACTGACATTAAATTTTTTCCCACTGTCTAAAACTGATGGAAAAGAAAACAAAGGTTTAAGTACATTATTTAGAAATACAAAAGTAGCCAATAAAAGAACTAAAATAATTATTATAAAAAATTGGGAGTGTTTTGAGTTAAATCTTCATCTTTCATTATGGAATTCAATTGTCTTAATTTGACAAAACAAGAAATGGCAGTATAATGGTGTTAGCTTTACAATAGCATTGAGTGCTAGGAAGATAACCTCTCAAAGAAGTTAAAACACACTTAAACGGTTGTCTCTGTGAAAGGGGACCAAGGATGGAAAAGGACCCTGCTTTTCATTATAAGCTCTTTTGCTTTTTATTTTTTTATTTTTATTTTATTTAAGTAGGCTCCACACCCAGCATGGAGCCCAACATGGGGCCTGAACTCATGACCCTGAGATCCTGAGATGGAGACCTGAGTTGAAATCAAGGTCAGACACTTAACCGACTGAGCTACCCAGATGCCCCATAAGCTCTTTTTTAAATAAATTATTTATATTACTCTGTTAAAAATATTTGACAGGTCTCATCAAAATTAAAAACCTGTTCTGTGAAAAACCCTCTGAAGAAGATGAAAAGACAAGCTATCAAGTGAGAGAAAATATTTGCAAACCACATATCCTACGAAGGGACTAACATCTAAAATATATAAAGAACTCTCAAAACACAATTTTTAAAAATCCAATTAGAAAATGGACAGAAAATATGAACAGACATTTCCTTGAAAAGGATGTACAGATGGCAAATAAGCACATGAAAAGCTGTTCAACATTTGCCACTAGGGAAATGCAAATTAAAATGAGATTATCGCTACACACTTTTCAGAATGGCCATAATAAAAAATAGTGACAACTCCAAATACTGGTGAGAATGAAGAGAGACTGGATCCTTACACTGCTAGTTAAACCATAAAATGATACAGCCACTCTAGAAAACAGTTTGGCAGTTTCTTAAAAAAACTAACATGCAACTGCCCACCTGGCCATTTATCCCAGATATGAAGACTTATGTTCACACAAAAACTAGCATGCAAATGTTCAAAGCAGCTTTATTTGTAATAGCCAAAAACCAGATCAACCCAGATTTCCTTCAACAGGTAAATGGTTAGACTGTGGTATATCCATACCATGGAACACTACTCAGCAATAAAAAGGAATGCAACAATTTGGACAGATCTCCCAGGAGTGGATCAAAAAAAGCCTATTCCAAAAGGTTACATAATGTACAGTCCCATTTACATAACATTTTGAAATGACAAAATATCACAAACGAAGGACAGTCTTAATTAGTGATCACCAGGGATTCACTAATGGTTATAAAAGGATAGCACTAGGAATCCTTGTAGTGCTGGAACCATTCAGCATGTTGACCCTAGTAGTAGATACACAGGTAACTAGACTTTATAAAAATTCACACACTCGAATACAAGTGAAACTAGGGAAACCTGAATACATTCAGTGGATTTTATCACTGATATCCTGGTTATGATTTTATACTATTTTGTACTATTGTTTTTCAAAACATTACCATTTGGGAAACTGGGCAAAGTTTACAAAGGATCTCTAAGTATTATTTCTTAAAACTGCATGTGAACCTATAATCATCTCAATTTTTTAGAATGTTTAACAGGGAGGGGCACCTGGCTGGCTCAGTTGGTGGAGCATCCAACTCAATCTTGGGGTTGTGAGTTCGAGTCCCATGCTGGGTGTAGAAATTACTTAAAAATAAAATCTTTAAAAAAAAATAAAATAAGATGTTTAACAGGGAAATAAGACAATCTATAGTTCTTTAGTATATTTTAGGATGCTTCATGTTTAGGATCATCGGCTTACATCAACTGAACACTAGATATGAGAGGAAGATTTTTTTCAAATTTTACGTAGAAAAGTTCACAAGCAGCTTTTTTCAAAATACTTGCATTAATGAATAAAGACAACATTAAAAAAATCAACATACATGTGTTCTGAAGAGCTTTCATTCTCTTGAAATCAACTCCAAATCCTTTCTAGATTCATGGCCTTTGCACTTTCAATTCCCTCTGTCTAGAAAGCTCCTCCTCCCACATGCCACACTTTTCCCCAGCCCCTCAACTATGGCTAACAAATTCATATTTATAGTTTAGATCACATTCCTTAGAGACGCTTACCCCTATCACACAGATTAGGTTATATATTATATTTTTCTTCCTTCTTTGCAATGATCACAATTGTAACTACATAGCTACTTATGTAATGATTTAACGTTTCCCTATTAAATTATAAGCTCCATGATGGCAAAGCACCTTTAAAACACCTGCCACAGTGCCTACACACATTTATTGAATGTAAGCATTCAAGGTGTTTTGTTTATTTGTTTTTTAGAGAAAGGGCAACACATTGATACAAAAAGGGAAAAGCAGCATGGGACTTCTTTAACAGCACTGCTTCATTTACAGTAAGAGGTATGCACACTTCCTGTCCCCACCCTGGTTCAAACCAACAGGACACAAACACATAAGCAAAGCACATGTTCCTAAAGAAGTACCATAAACTTAAATGCCTATAGAAAGCAAAACAAAGGGGCGCCTGACTGGCTCAGTCGTTAGGCATCTGCCTTCGGCTCAGGTCATGATCCCAGGGTCCTAGGATAAGAGCCCCGCATCGGGCTCCCTGCTCCATGGGAAGCCTGCTTCTCCCTCTCCCACTCCCCCTGCTTGTGTTCCTCTCTTGCTGTGTCTCTCTCTGTCAAATAACTAAATAAAATCTTTAAAAAAAAAAAAAAGGGCAAAACAAGCTAACATAAATGAGTGAAGTGGCTAAGAAGAAAAGCAAAAGCACTAAAATAAATGATGAATACTTGGCTCCATATTAGTGTCCATGTACAATAGTCAACAGTGAATTATAGGGTCTATGACAGACCATAGCAGTCATGCCCATCTAAGCAGAGGTTAGCTGCTATTAACAGCTCCAGCCAATTATTAGCAATAATACAACAGCTGTATTACCTCTGGACTAGTAATGCCAGAAGCTGAAAATCCAAGTTCATGTAAAATTTCCCCATTCTAAAATTCTATCAATTAACTTAAATATATTTTACAACCAAGTGTGGGCCAAACAGAACCCACCTGCAGGCCAAAATAAGCCCACCAATTTGTAGTTTTTGTAACAACTGATGATTTGGGAGAAAAAATTTATGTGCAAACAGAGTATTAAATAGAATGCAAAAAAAAAAGGACTTTTTTTTTTAGATAAAACCATACTCTTGGGGCGCCTGAGTGGCTCAGTTGGTTAAGCGACTGCCTTCGGCTCAGGTCATGATCCTGGAGTCCCTGGATCGAGTCCCGCATCGGGCTCCCTGCTTGGCAGGGAGTCTGCTTCCCCCTCTGACCCTATCCCCTCTCATGCGTGCTTTCTCTCTCACTCTCTCTCTCTCAAATAAATAAAATCTTTAAAAACAAACAAACAAACAAAAAAACCCATACTCTTTCACCACCTCAACCTAACACTCTCCTCTCTGACTGCTGCCTTTTCTACTATGCCACCACAAGGCCTGTGAAGTTGTCTAAGTTCGCTTTTGATCTTAGATTTTAGGCAGAAGACTAAGAAGCAGTGAATAGTAAAAAAGAAAGAGAAGGCACTTGAGTCAGGAGAGTTCAAAGCTCAGCTGTCACTTACAAGCAATGTATGCTACAGCAAGTTATTTAACTTTTTCACCCATCAGTTTTCCCCCTCTATGTAATGGAAATAATATAATGTCTTCACAGTATAGCTGCTTTAAGGATGAAATTAAATGGGACTATATATCAAACATCCAATCTAGTGCCTCACAGAGGATAAACTCAATAAATGAACTATGTAAAACTACACATAAGACAAAGTAAAAATTCAACACTGTTTCAGGGTATGAATTAAACATTCTGGGTCTAAAACTGGTAAGGTAATTTAGCTGGTAGGTAGAAAGCATGCCAGACAGTTTTGACAATACATATCTAAATATTTTTTGATGATTTATATCCTACTGATTAAGTCATATCTATGCTAAGAATGAAGAATGCTTATTTTGTTTTACCTGCACAAGATAGATCACAATTTGAATACTACAGGTGTAAAAAATGTTATTACCTTCAAAAAAGAGATTCTAGCTATCAGTACTAATGTACTAGTTAATACAATTCTCAAATCCCACTTTCTAATTCACAAAAATAAGATTAATCCTTTTATCCTTGGTTTAAGGTAATAGGGACAAATAAAAGAATTGATCCATTAATAAATTTAAATAAATTCCTGCCAACACTAGTATACCTGCTTGTCCTGTTTGGCTGAGGTAACTGTTCAATGACCTGACTGATGGAACTACATGAGTCCAAGTGAGAAGAATCCATAGGTTCTGAAAAAAATAACTGGATATTAGTATAAAAGGCATTTACCACCAAACTTCAATACAAGTTCAGAAAGGTAGACAATACCAATCTAATCAGCTACATTAAAAAATCAACTTTTTGAGTGCCTACTATGCACCAGATACTGTGCTAAACCTCCTTATGTACATTTACCAAACCACATGTTTAGATCCACCCAGCTCCAACAAGAGCACTCTTGCAAAAGGGACCAATAGCTTTAAACACCTCACCTGCAGCTTTGTTTTCTTTCAGATGCTCATTGAACCCACTATTACTATCTCCTTGTTCTTCTCCAGCTGTTTGTTCAGGATTGGACACAACATCCTAGAAAATATACATACTTAATATCCCCACTATATATGAAATAACCCAAAATGAGGCATACTTTTTGTGAATGTGTTGATTTCATTTTTCCAACCAATTTTAATCCAAAAGATAGTGATCGCCTAAGTACTTATGTTTGCAGATTAATCCTGATTAGATGAAAAAGAATTTTTCCTCAGTCATTTCCAAACAAGGTATCACTCACCAACACAGGGTTCTCTTTGTGTGTCTGCAGATTAGGAAGGTGTCGGGATAGCATACTGAAGTGAGAACCAGAATCATCTTCTAGAACCTGGCTTTCAGGCTGAGAATCTTCAATTATCAGGCAAGGAGTGTCTTGCTGAGAGAAATCTGAATCCAACTGACTTCCAGTAGGGTCCATCTGCTCCCCTGGAATGAAATAACAAAAGATCAGTTCGGTGTAACCTACTAGCCTTCCTCACGCACTTTGAGCTTAAATAATGGGGCGGAAGTGCAAGAGCTAGGAAAGGGGACCAGTCTAGGGCTCCAATTAGATTATATTTATAATCGCTGCAAGCACTTTCCTACCATACCTCCCAAGGCCTGAGTCCCTCGTTATTTACTATCAGCCTCCCAATCCTTCTCTCCCTCTTCTTTTCCATCACCTTCCCCGTAGACACCCTTTCCTCTCCTTCCTCACCTCTTCTCTCCCCGCCTCTTTTTCCATCCCCCACAACTCTCCCTACGTCCTTCTGGCGCCTCTATGGCCCCCCAAAAGGCTGCTTTGTAATCTCTGTTCGCCAGAACACCCACAACCCTTTACGTTTCCTCAAGACCACCCAGCCTTCCCAGCTACTGCTTCCCCACCCCCTCCTCAGGGCCCTCCAACCCTTTCCCCGTCACCGCCGCCATGCTTGCCACCCCGCCCCCTCCGGTCAGCCATCCCTTCAGACCCGAAACCCAAGCCTTCAGCGCTCACTGCACCCCCACTTTTCTACAAACAGTACCAGGCATCCCGGCGGGAGATCACTCGCGCTGGAGCTAGAGGTCCCTGCACACTCCCCAGCTCCCTCCAGCTCTATCCCCAGGTCGCCGCTGTAGCCACCGCCGCCGCCGGCCGCGAACTCCCCCTTTTCCCGTCGCGTCACGCAGCATCGGCTCGCCCATTCGCTGCGGCTGCCCGCCACTCAAGAAACCCTGTGGATGATTGGTGGCTGAGGCAGAGTGCCCCGCCCCACGTAAGAAAAAGGAACACCGCGGCGTGTTTCCATGGCAGCATGGACGTTGCAGGCCCTCCCCCTAGTACAGCCAGAGAATGACAGTATCCTTGAACCGAAGGGACCTTGAGAGGGCGTGAAATATATTCCCCTGCCTCTAGGACAATTGTTTGTACTACTCAGACACAGGAGAAAAGACCTGTTTTCTATCGTTCCTGCACCTGGAGACCCCATCTCTCACCCTCCATAGAAAAGGAGAGGGTTCCCCCGCTTTCTAATAAAAAGGCAAAGAGGATCCAGGATGCCTAGTACTTCAGAGCTGTTCAAAGTGAAGAAAGGGAGGATGCTTTGGGTTTTACCTGTGTCCATCAGGATC
Source organism: Mirounga angustirostris (assembly GCF_029215605.1). Taxonomy (NCBI): domain Eukaryota; kingdom Metazoa; phylum Chordata; class Mammalia; order Carnivora; family Phocidae; genus Mirounga; species Mirounga angustirostris. The sequence continues at coordinate 60,135,676 of NW_026991717.1, read as the reverse complement.
CCTTTATGTGGGCCTCTAAATGAATTCAAGGGCCTCACATTAAGTCTCCGCCAGTTTGGGGTTTGTTTGTTTGTTTCCTTTACATTGTCGGAAGGGCCAGTAAAGCTTTTTTTTTTTTTTTCCCCATTGCCCTTTCCAGTATGGAACATAGTTCGAGCTTCACATTTGCCCATCATTGTCCTATCTTTACACGAACTTGACACCCAAGGAGACGATAGCCCCAGACATTTTTTTGCACTTCCCCTTGAGAGAATTGAGCACAGTGATTCTCAGACTCCAGGGTGAAGAGAACAGCTGCCACCCCTTTAAGTAGATGACCTCAAAGATCCCTCCAAACCTTGAGAGTCTATGAACCTAATTATGGTGCCGGGGTCTTACAGAGGGTGTGGCAGCTGTGACTTGTATTAATTAACTAGACACCATGAGGAGTATGTGTTTTGTTTTATTTAAGTGGTGGTTGGATCTGGAACGGAATTCTAGCCAGAGAGGCTGTCAAAAGGGAAAGCGCCTAACACACTGCCAAGCATATACACAGTAGGCATTCAATAGGAGGTAGTTCTTTCTCTGTACCCCAGGCTCAGAATGACTTAGGTACAGCCCAACCATGATCCTCCAATCCTGTCTATGCCCAATTTAGCACTTCATATAGGCTAAGAGGAAGTAGAGCTTCCTATAAACCAGTCTTCTCCCTGCTGTTATAAATTACAGTGATCACATTTTTTAAGCCAACAAGCAAAGCATGTCATGTGAGTATACTTAACTTACAGAAACAAAAGGACAGAATGTTTGAAATGAAACTGTCCTGAAAAATCTAGAATCTATTGTTGCTGTAACTAAGATATAATTAGGGTCCCCGGAATGTTTTACTAGTGGAACAAAAATGCAATAGAACACACAGAGACACATCCCACTTCTTAATCTTGAAATCATTTATAATTGACTCCTCCTTTCCTCCACTCCTAATGCTGCAGAAGACCAGTGACCAAATAAATTTAATTCTAAAAGGACCAGGGCAGGTTGATATTAACAACACTAGGTAGACTAAGTGAATTCATCTGCTCATTTGTGAGGGCTCAACCAACCAGTTCCAATTGTGGGCAAATCTTGACCTCGATTCCCATAAAAATACCCCAAAAGTCACTATATTTTTGCTCTTTTCTGCCCTGCTATTGCATTTCCCCTCCCCAAGCAAGACATAAATAAATAGGCCCTCTTGATTATTTGAAAAGCAACCGTATGTGTTTGTCAAAACTCACAAAACTGTGCACTAAAAAAGGGTAAACTGAACCTCAATAAACATGACTATAAATAAATAAATAAATAAATAAATAAATAAATAAATAAATAAATAAATAAGCAAGCCTGAGCCATTCCCATTACCAAATAAAACTGTGAAGAAAAACTGTGAGGGGCGCCTGGGTGGCTCAGTGGGTTCACCTCCAACTTTTGATCTCGGCTCAGGTCATGATCTCAGGGTTGTGAGATCTAGCCCCACCTCGGGGCTCCACACTGGGCCTGGAGCCTGCTTAAGCCACCACTACTTAAGCCTGCTTAAGATTCTCTCTCTGCCCCTCCACTCCCTGCACCCCCGTGCAAGCATGCGTGTGCTCTCTCTGTCAAAAAAAAACCCCAAAATCTGTGAATTCCTTGGTAGCCAGTGTAACAATTAAATTAATCATTAAATTACCTAGAAAGATTAGAAAATGCAAGCAGGATGGGTACCCGCTGAGACTGTGACTGATTGTGGTTAGGTGAGCCAAAGACCTTCATTGACTCTAAGGTGCAAAAGCCCATCAGCTGGGCTACCTACCTGCAGGTGCATCTTTACCTACGCCACCTCAGACAGACAGAAATCTAATTTACCTCTAAAGACAAGAAAATCCCATCAGACTTTATGCTAACTCACTTTAAAGTTTAATAAACCTCATTTTCAGAGATTTTTCTTCTAAGCATCTCACCTAAATCCTTTATTCTAGAGCTTAAAGCCATTTCCTCTCACATTGTCTTTAATCGGTAATTTTAAAACCTAGATAAATTTTCATAAGCCTGGAATCATCTCATCTGGTTCAGTTATCCTCTAATTTATTTCAACCAATCAAACAATAAGTATAAGTGCTATATACTTAGTCTTTTTCTGAGATCTTATTACATCTCTAAGCAAAAGAACCTCAGATGGTTTAATCCTACCTCACAGACATTATTCACCAACCTTTAAATTTGCTTTTGGAAACTCAGTTTGGGTGTCCAGTGGCAGAGAACTTTACTGAGGATATGACAAGTACTGAATTTAATAAAAAACTATTATATATCCCTTTTAAGCTGCAATATTCAAGTATTACATTTTTTTAAAGATTTTATTTATTTATTTGACAGAGAGATAGCGAGAGAGGGAACACAAGTAGGGGGAGTGGGAGAGGGAGAAGCAGGCTTCCTGCAGAGCAGGGAGCCCGTTGCAGGGCTCGATCCCAGGATCCTGAGATCATGACCTGAGCTGAAGGCAGACGCTTAAAGACTGAGCCACCCAGGCGCCCCTAAAGTATTACATTTTGACTCATATTTAACATATAGTTGATTCTGACCCCTAGGATGCCTTCTGTTGCACTTGGACCTATACAGTCATGTCCAGGCATATACCAATGATATAATTAACTAATAACATGTATTACATTTTTACTATGTGGCAGGTATTGTGCTCTGTTTTCCATTCATTCTCCCACCTAAAAGCTTCATACTCTCTGAGGTTTACAGATGAGGACACTAAAACGTAGAGAGATGAAATAATTTGCATAATGTCTTAGAGCTAGCAAGAGTCAGAATTTGAACACAGTCCCTAGTGTTCTAAGAATTCATAATAATTAAAATAATATGAAGAAAACAGAGGAGAAGTTGAAAAGTTGTCAAATCCACATCCTTATGAAGCAGTTAAGTCAACAAAGAGGTATGATATAATTAAAATGTGAAAGCAAATTGCTTAAGGTACTCAATACTTGCCTATGATACTATATTAACTTCCTAACACGAGACTGACAGACTTGGTACCTGCAACCCCAGCAGTGGAAGCAAGCCCACTGGTCTGTATCTTATCTCTATATGACTGCCTCCTGTTCATTTTAAGTAAACTTTTTATTTTGAAAAAAATTTCAGAGCAACAGAAAACTTGCAAAAATTATAATAAAAAATAGTAAAATGATCTCTCATAAACCTTTTCACCTAGATTCACACATTGTTAACATTTTGCCATAATACTCCTACTCAGTTATTTTTTATTGTGGTAAGATATATATAACATGACATTTACTGTTTTAGCCATTTTTAAGAGTACGGTTCAGTGGAATTAAGTACATTCACATTGTTTGTTTATTAAAGATTTTATTTATTCATTTGTCAGAGAGAGAGAGAAAGAGCAAGCAAGCACAAGCAGGGGGAGCAGAAGGAGAAGCAGGGAGCCCGATGTGGGACTCAATCCCAGGACCTGACACTTAATGGACTGAGCCACCCTGGCATCCCAGTACATTCACATTGTTATGCAACCATCACCACCATCCATCCCCAGAATTTTTTCATCTTCCCAAACTAAAACTCTGTACCCATTAAATACCTACTCCCCCATCCGCCTTCCCACCAGCCCCTGGCAACCATCATGCTACTTTCCGGCTCTATGAATTTGAAAACTCTAAGTACCTCATATAAATGGAATCATACAATAGTTGTCCTTTTGTGTCTGGCTTATTTCATTTAGCATAATGTCCTCAAGATTCATTCATATTGTAATTTTGAAAGCATGTGTCAGAATTTCCTACCCTTTTAAGGCTGAATAATATTATATATACCATACTAACATAAGTATTAGTATTCTATATAATATATACACTAATGTATATTATATATATACTAATATTAATATAACTATTAGTATTTTCTGCCTTCTACCTTGTCAAATTTAATTTGAAGAGTTTAACTCCACTAGGAGCCACTTACTTGGAAACAGAAACAGAAAGCTGTGGTATGGGGGTTGGGGGTGAGGGGGGAGGAGTGGAGTCCTTGCCTATCTGAATACTGATGGAGATTTGCCATCCTTCCCCTGGTTTATTCCTCTTTTTCCAAAAGTATTCAAATATCCATGTCCCGGTAGCATCTCCTTTCCATTTTACTTCTCCATCAAGCTCCCAGGCTTTCTGTTTTCCTTCCCTCCAAACTCCTCTCTCTCCATACCAGTAATTCTGTAATCCTTGGCAATCTGACTTCAGCCTCCATAAACCTAGTACCTAGCACAATTCCAAGCACAAAGCAGTTACTCTAAAAAGGTTTGTCAATAACCGATTCTGACAATTTCTTGTCAAATCACCTCATTAGCTTTGACCTTTACAGTGTAGGATGGTGTTGCTGATTCCCTCCTCTTTCAAATTCTCATTCTGTGATTCCAGAGTTCCTGGCTCTCCTCCCTCTCAGCTTTCTTTCTAATCCATAACTCCCTGGAATCCGGTACTACAGGATGAGAATTTAGAGTGGTACCAACCTGCCACAACATGGGTGGAACTTGAAAACATTCTGCTAAGTGAAATAAGCCAGACATAAAAAGACAAATATTGTATGATTCCACTCACATGATGTACCTAGAGTAGGCAAACTCGTAGAAATTGAAAGTAGAATAGTGGTTTCTGGAAGTTGTGGGGAGGGAGGAAAAGGAGAGTTATTGTTTAATGGGTACAGAGTGGCAGTTTGGGAAGATGAAAGAGTTCTGGAGATGTATGGTGGTGATGGTTGCGCAAGGTGAATGTACTTAATGCGACTGCACTGTATGCTTAAAAATTTCAAATGGGGGTGCCTGGCTGGCTCAGTTGGGGGAGCATGCGATTCTTGATCTTGGGGTTGTGAGTTGCAGCCCCACATTGGGTGTAGAGATTACTTAAAAAAAGATAAAATCTTTTGGGGCGCCTGGGTGGCTCAGTCGTTCAGTGTCTGCCTTCGGCTCAGGTCATGATCCCAGGGTCCTGGGATCGAGCCCCACATCGGGCTCCCTGCTCCGCGGGAAGCCTGCTTCTCCCTCTCCCACTCCCCCTGCTTGTGTTCCTGCTCTCTCTGTCTCTGTCAAATAAATAAATAAATAAATCTAAAAAAAATAAAAATTAAAAAAAATAAAATCTTTTAGTAAAATCTTTTTTAAAAAATGTTTAAAATGGTAACGTTTATGTTATATGTATTGTACTACAATTTAGAAGTTTTTTTTAAAGATTTTATTTATTTGTGTGAGAGAGAGAGAGCACAAGCAGGGGGAATGGCAGGCAGAGGGAGAAGCTGATGTGATGATGCGGGGCTCCATCCCAGGACCCTGGGATCATGACCTGAGGCGACTTAACCGACTATTTTAAAAGTTCCCTATTTTAAAAGCTCTTTAATGAGGGCACCTGGGTGGCTCAGTCAGTTAAGCATCCAACTCTTGATTTTGGCTCAGGTCGTGATGTTGGGGTTGTGGAATGGAGCCCCAAGTCAGCTCTGCCATGGGCATGGAGCTTGTTTGGGATTCTCTCTCTCCCTCTCCCTCTGCCCTGCCCCCACCAACCCCACGCACGTACATGTGCTCTCTCTCTCTCTCCCCCTTAAAAAAAAAAAGTTTTTTAATGAAACAACACTAAATTTCAGTATTTAAAGATGTACACCTAGATCATAAAAAATAATAATAACAAAGAAACTATATGATTGCAATAAAAGTCAGGACTAGGGTTTAATTTTAGAAAGGGTAACGGGGTTTTAACTCTTTAAGAGGCAAGTGAGGTGCTTGGAAATGTCCTATTTTTATTACCAGGGGCAATAACAGGTATACAATTTATAATTCATACCTTTGTATGTTTATATTTTATTCATTTTTATGTGTGTTGTATTTCACAATAAAGATGACTTAAAATAAATAAATGTCATTCATGCTAAAACTAGCAATGTGGGGTCCCTGGGTGGCTCAGTTGGTTAAGCAACTGCCTTCAGCTCAGGTCATGACCCCAGGGTCCTGGGCTTCCTGCTCAGCGGTGAGTCTGCTTCTCCCTCTGACCTCTCCCCTCTCATGCTCTCTCTCTCTCTCAAATAAATAAATAAAATCTTAAAAATAAAACTAGCAATGTGGTGGAAAAGAGGGTATTTACATAGTCTCAAAGTATCTCCCTAAAATGTATTGAATTATTACAAACAGAAAGTAGTATGTTTGCAGTGAAAAAAATTTGGCATTCACCAACCTAACCAAGTGATTCCAGTTAACATCACCAGTAATGGGGTAAAATACCATTATGGGTCACTTGATATGATGCACTGAGAAGGACATAATGTCACTTTAATTGTATTCCTGCCAAAAATTCAATACCTGAATCTGACCCTGAGGAGATATCAGATAAGCCTAAATTGATAGATGCTATACAAATAACCAGCCCATAGTCTTCAAAGAGAGACATAGGAAACAGAGAGAGAGAGAGAGATGTGCCAAGATCAAGAATGACAAAAAAAGATTGAGGAACTGATTCAGATTTGAGCAGATTAATGAGATAAGACTCAAAACCATCAAATGCGATTTGTAATCCAGAACCGAACCCTGGACAAGAACTTGGTTTTCCTTCTGCCATAAAGAACTCTTAACCAACTGAGCCACCCAGGCGTCCCTGCCATAAAGAACTCTAATGGAAGCATGGATGATAGCTGAATAAGGTCTGTAGATCATATAATAGTATTGAATCAATGTTATTTTCCTGATCTTGATGTGAAAGAGAAAAAGGAAGGAAGGAAGGAAGGAAGGAAGGAAGGAAGGAAGGAAGGAAGGAAGGAAGGAAGGAAGGAGGAAGGAAGGAAGGAAGAAGAAAATTGAGTGGTACTGAAGTTAGGAAAGGGTTAAGGTATAGGCAGGGAGAGATGGGGAGAGAGAGAGATAACCCCTGACTAGGCTCGGAAAATATTCCTGTCAGGCAGAAGTGCTAAGACAGAGAAGGGAATAGACCAGACCACCTGGCCCTGGATGTTAGGGCGTATTTTTCTTCGGCGGCTACAATGTAATCACAGAAAATGACCAGACCTCAAAGGAGTAAGTCAGTAAGGGAATCAATAGTCCCTGCTCAAACTAAGATAGCACAAGAATCTCAAGGCCACAAGCTTCCTGGTCAGGTTTTCAATAAAAGACCTGTCCTAAAAACCCTCAGTGGCAACCCACTCGGGACCCCTCACACTCTGGAGAGTTTTTTCTTTCCTTTCTGCTCTCACCTTCACTTAATAAACTTCACTTCACTTCACCCTTTTCTGTCTGCGAGATTCAGTCTTCGACTCCGTGAGACAAGAACCTGCAATCCTGCAACAGTACCAAATTATCCAAGATTGGAGCTGAGCAGGGGTGGTACTAACCAAAACTACAAGAAAAGTTTACCTGCATCCAACATAGGAATAGGATGAGAGCAAGAAAAGGAATATTCTTAGAGCCTTTGGAAACTTCCAGGAACGAGAGCCAGGATGGTAGAAAATGAGAAAAGTCATCTTGCAGATTAAAACAAAAATGAAAAAAAATAGCTATTCCTGAACTCTTAAGTCCCAATGGGGAGAATGTTCTGGAGCTGAGAAATATAAGAAGAAAATAAAACACTTCAGTGGCCAAGGACACCACACTGATTCCTATTCACCCATGAGTGGCTGAACCATGAAATGTTTACTCATCCTCTGAGGTAAGGGTGTGTATATATAAAATCATATACATGGTGCTGATTTTGTATCCTACTCCCCATATCACTATGCCATATTGCCCTTCATTCCATTCTAGGTTACTTCACCCATCTCCCCTCTGCACTTTTTAAAAATTATTATTATTTTTAAATATTTTATTTATTTGAGGGGTGGGGGAGGAGGGTCAGAGGGGGCGGGAGAGGGAGGAGGAAAGAATCTCATGCAGACCGCACTGAGGGTAGAGCCCAGCACAGGGCTCCATCTCACATCCCTGAGATCATGACCTGAGCTGAAACCAAGAGTCGGATGCTTAACCGACGGAGCCACCCAAGCACCCCTTTAATTATTCTTTAATTCCGGTATAGTTAACATCCAGTGTTAAATTCGTTTCAGGTGTACGATATAGTGATTCAACAATTCTGTACGTTACTCAGTGCTCATCAAGATGTGTACTTTTTTTTTTTTAAAGATTTTATTTATTTATTTATTTGACAGAGAGAGAGAGAGACACAGCAAGAGAGGGAACACAAGCGGGGGGAGTGGGAGAGGGAGAAGCAGGCTTCCTGCCGAGTAGGGAGCCCAATGCAGGGCTCGATCCCAGGACCCTGGGATCATGACCTGAGCTTAACGACTCAGTCACCCAGGTGTCCCTCAAGATGTGTATCGCCTTTACCTATTTCCCCATCTCCCCTCCCCTCCCACCTCCTCTCTGATAACTGTTTGTTCTCTACAGTTATGAGTTATGAGTCTGTTTTTGTGGTTTGTCTCTTTTTTCCTATTCTTTTATTTCTTAATTCCACATATGAGTGAAATCATATGGTATTTGTCTTTCTCCAACTGACTTATTTAGCTTAGCATTATACTCTCTAGCTCCATCTATATTGTTGCAAACGGCAAGATTTCATTCTTTTTTATGGCCGGATAATAGTCCATTGTATATATATACTTCTTTATCTATTCATCTATCGATGGACACAGGCTGCTTCTATGATTTGGCTATTGTAAATAATGCTGCATTAAACATAGGGGTGCATATATCTTTTCAAATTAGTATTTCATATTCTTTAGGTAAATACCCAGCAGTGGAATTACTGGATCATATGATAGTTCTATTTTTAGTTTTTTGAGAAACCTCCATACTGTTTTCCACAGTGGCTGTACCAGTTTGTATTCCCACCAACCGGGCATGAGGGTTCCTTTTTCTCCACATCCTCACCAACACTTGTTTCTTGTGTGTGTGTTTTTTTTATGTTTTATTTATTTATTCATGAGAGTCAGAGAGAGAGAGCAAGAGAGAGAGAGGCAGAGGGAGAAGCAGGCTCCCCACCTAGCAGGGAGCCTGATGTGGGACTCGATCCCAGGACCCTGGGATCATGACCTGAGCCGAAGGCAGACACTTAACCATCTGAGCCACCCAGGCGCCCCTGTTTCTTGTGTTTTTTATTTTAGTCATTCTGACAGGTGTAAGGTGATATCTCATTGTGGTTTTGATTTGCATTTTCCTGTTGATGAGTGATGTTGAGCATCTTTTCATGTGTCTGTTGGCCATCTATATGTCTTTTTTGGAGAAATGTCTGTTCATGACTTCTCCCCATTTTTTAAATTGGATTATTTGTTTTTTTGGTGTTGAGTTTGTAAGTTCTTTTTTTTTTTAAGATTTTATTTATTTGTCAGAGAGAAAGAGAGAGAGTGCACACAAGCAAGGGGAGCAGCAGACAGAGGGAGAAGCAGGCTCCCGTGAGCAAGGAGCCTGATGTGGGACTCCATCCCAGGACCCTGGGATCATGACCTGAACTGAAGGCAGACACTTAAACAACTGAGCCACCCACATGTCCCGTATAAGTACCTTATATTCTGGATATTAACCTTTAGTTGGGTATGTCATTTGCAAGTATCTTCTACCATTCAGTAGGTTGCCTTTTTGTTTTGTTGATGGTTTCCTTTGTTGTGCAAAACCTTTTTATTTGGGTATAGTCCCAATAGTTTATTTTTGCTTTTGTTTCCCTTGCTTCAGAAGACGTATCTAGAAAAATGTTGCTCTGGCCCATGTCAGAGAGATTACTGCCCAAGCTCTCTTCTAGGATTTTTATGGTTTCAGGTCTCACATTTAGGTCCTTAATCCACTTTGAGTTTATTTTTGTGTATGGTGTCAGAAAGTGGTCCAATTTCAATCTTTTGCATGTAGCTGTTCAGTTTTCCCAGCACCATTTATTGAAGAGACTTTTTCCCATTGCATATTCTTGCTTCCTTTGTCAAAGATTAATTGACCATATAATCATGGTTTTGTTTTTCCTCTGTACTGTCTTAGATAGGGTTGGATCCCAAAGGCTGATCTAGGCTATGCAGAACCAATGTGCTAACTAGTTAGCAAGAACTACAGTAACACATTTTGGCCCTGTTCGCATAAGCCCATCAATATAGGGAGTCTCATGAACCTGAAGCCAGAAAATCCATATAGCCCTGACCAGAAATTTCTTTACAAACTCTAGTTCATTTATTAATTTCAAATCAGTTATGTGCAAGACACCATTCTGGCTCCATGGTGGTAGTGGAAGGAGAGCAATGTATAAAGATGATAAAGATATAATTCCCACGGGGTGCCTGGGTGGCTCAGGCAGTAAAGAGTCTGACTCTTGATTCTGGCTCAGGTCCTGATCTCAGCGTTGTGAGACTGAGCTCTGCCTTAGGCTCCACGCTCAGCAGGGAGTCTGCTTGAGGTTCTTTCTCTCCCTCTCCCTCTGCCCCTCCCCATACCCCACACCCTCTCTAAACTAAATAAGTAAATCTTTTTTTTTTAAAGAGTCCATTCATTTATTTGACACAGAGAGAGAGAGAGAGAGCACAAGCAGGGGGAGTGGCAGGCAGAGGGAGAGGGAGAAGCAGGCTCCCCCTCAAGCAGAGAGCCCAACATGGGGCTCAATCCCAGGACCCAGGATCATGACCCGAGCCGTAGGCAGACGCCTAACCGACTGAGCAACCCAGGCACCCCAAATCAGTAAATCTTTAAAAAAAAAAATGATATCGGTCCCACATTCAGGGAACTTATAATTTGTAGAGAGCATAAGACATGTATACAAATAACTATAATACAAGATACAATAAAAGTGCTGTAGGAGTTCAGAGAGGAAAGAAATCAAAAGTAATAATCATATTTATAATGAATATTTATTGAGCACTTACTATGTTTACCCTTGCTCCTTTTTTGACCTCATCCAGCCTCATTGCTATAAATGTCATCTGTAGGTTAATGACTCCCAACTTTGTATCTTCAGCCCAGACCTCTCTCCCAAATCCCAAATTTATATATCTAACTGCCTGTTCAGTATCTCCATTTGGATGTTCAAATGACATCTCAAACTCAATATGCTTAAATTTTAACTCATTTTTTTCTATTAAACCTGCTCCACTTGCAACCTTCCCCATCTCAGTGATGGGGATGAAACTTCATCCTTCCTGTTGTTATAACAAAAAGCTTGGAGATATTCTTTTTTTTTAATAGAAAAAGAAAATAAATAACCCATGTACTTATCAACCAACTTCAGCAATTATCAACAAATATCCAGTCTTATTTCATCCAATTTCCCACCTCTTTCCCAACTGATTATTTTTAAGCAAATTCCAGATATCATATAATTTCATCCATAAATACTTGTATTTGTGTGTAAAATATAGAGAACCTATATTTTACAGGTTTACCTAAATATATATCATTAACACATACAAAGAAAATTAACAGTAATTTCTTAATGTTACCAAACATGTAGTGTTCAAATTTCTCCAATTGTCTCTCTCTCTCTCTCATTTTTTTTTTTTGCAATTCCAAAACAAGATTTATACATTGCATTTGGATTCTTTTCTTAGCTATCTTTTAATCTGTAACTCATTTTTATTTCCTGAAATTTATATATATATATATATATTTTAAGATTTTATTTGACGGAGAGAGACACAGTGAGAGAGGGAACACAAGCAGGGGGAGTGGGAGAGGGAGAAGCAGGCTTCCCACCGAGCAGGGAGCCCCATGAGGGGCTCGATCCCAGGCTCCTGGGATCATGACCTGAGCCAAAGGCAGACGCTTAACAACTGAGCCACCCAGGTGCCCCATTTCCTGAAATTTATATATTTGTTGATGAAACATTTGTTTCATCATTTGTTCTGTAAAATTTCCAGCACTGTGGATTTTTTTTATTGCATCCCCATGGTGTCATCTGTCATATTTCTTTATATCTTATTTCCTATAAATGGACAGTTAGATATAGAATTGTTACGATTTATGCTCCATTTTTTCTTTTTTGGCAAGAATACTTCATGAGTGCTATCACTTACTTCCTATTGCATCTTTTTTTAATTTAAATTCGATTAGCCAACATATAGTGCATCATTAGTTTCTTCCTGTTGCATCTTATCAGGAGACATATAACACCTGGTCGAATGTATTTTTGCTTTGTTACAATTGATAAATAGGCTCAAATGTTACTATCTTTTTACTTGATAGTTTAGCAGTCATTGGTAATCATTACCTAGGTGCATTATTTCACTAAGAGCTGCAAAATAGTGATACTCTAATTATAACATACTGCCTTCATTTATTAGCTGGAATTCTTTTATAAATAAGAACCTTTCCTTCATCAAATATTTGATTACCTAAGGAAAGGCAGAATAAATGCTTGATTCTTTCTTTTGATTTGCTAGTTTTCAAATTAATGACTTGAGGTTCTCTATGTAATAGAGAATAGTTCTCCAAATGATGAGAGTCCATAGCATACTCCAAAGATGACCAATGAGATTTTTTTTAAGAGTCTTTTTTTAAAAATATTTTTATTTATTTCACAGCGAGATAGAGAGAGCCAGAGAGCACAAGCCAGAGGAATGGCAGAAGGAGAGGGAGAAGCAGGCTCCCTGCTGAGCAAGGAGCCCAACGTGGGGCTCCACTCCGGGATCATGACCTGAGCCATAGGCAGATGCTTAACTGACTGAGCCACCCAGGTGCCCCTGACCAATGAGATTTTTGGTTTTAGTCTCAATATGAAGTCATGGATTTTAACACATTTAGTATATTCAAGACATTGAAGTTATTGCTCATTTTGAAATGCATGTCATCACATCTTTGGACTGTGGAAATCCCTTCAGATTAGCTCCAGAGTCCTTTTGACATGATTCCAGTGGTCTTTAGTAGCTTTCTTGTTTTCTGTTGTAATAAGATGTTCCAGGTTCATCTTGTCCATTTCCTGCTCCAGATCTGGAATCAGATGCTTCTTTAAGAAGCCTTGGTTCATTTTAGTAGTAAATGACATTTAGAGACCACAATTTGGATGGTTGGGAAGCTTATTGCTAACATTGGATTGGTCATTGTTTTGCTTTTTCCAATTAAATTTTAGGATTTCAGGGATTTTACCCAAGTTTCTTGATTTTATATTTGTATCTCTCTTATGATCAACATCTTGGTTCCTGATAACGTTAACATAATTTGCTTTATTCTGTTCTCTCTCTGTCTCTCTCTCTCTATATATATATAATTTATTTCAGAAAAAATAATGAAAATTATTACTAATGAGACAACTAATGAAAAAACTTTAACATTTCTTTGCAGTTTATTTTTTTTCCTTAGGGTACATCTCATTAAAAATGTACAGTTAAGTCTTAAGCTACAACATGGATGAATCTTGAAGACATTATGCTAAGGAAAATAAGCCAATCACAAAAAGACAAATACTGTATGATTCCACTTATATGAGGTACTTATACACTTTATATAATTATCTAGAGTAGTCAAAAGCATAGAGACAGAAAGTGAAATGGTGGCTACCAGGATCTGGGGGGAGGAGGAATAGGGAGTTGTTACTTAACAGGTATAGAGTTTCTGTTCTACAAGATAAAAAGAGGAATAGAGATGGATGGTGCTGATGATTGCACAATATTATGAATGTATTTAGTATCACTGAACCATACACTTAAAATTGGCTATAATGGAAAAAAATTGGCTATAATGGTAAATTTTACGTGTATTTTACAATAAAAATTTTTGAAAAAAGTACAGTTAAATTGTTGTATTTTAGAGTCATTTGAAATAATTTTACTAATTTAATACAGTGAGGTTAATTTATTTCATTTTGTTTTTTATTTTTAGTGACTATTTGATTTTTTTGAGATTAAATACAATGAAATGTACAGCTCTTACTTGTATAATGTAATGAGTTTTGACAAATGCACACATCTGTGAAACCTACGTATCAATCAAGATATAAAATATTTTCTTCAGAGAGTGGCAACCATACTTTCATGGCAACCATATTCTGATTTCTACCATCATAGATTAGCTTTTCCTGTTTAATAATTTTAATGTAAATGGAATCATCTAGTATGTAGTCTTTTTTTAAGATTTTATTTATTTGAGAGAGAGAGAGAGAGCACAAGCAGGGTAAGGAACAGAGGGAGAAGCAGGCTCCCTGCTGAGCAGGGAACCCCATGAGGAACTCAATCCCAGGACCCTGGGATCATGACCTGAGCTGAAGGCAGATACTTAACTGACTGAGCCACCCAGGCGTCCTAGTATGTAGTCTTTTATATTCAGCTTCTTTCACTCAACATAACAGCTTTGAGATTCATCCAAGTCATTGCATGCATCAGTAGTTCGTTCTTTTTTACTGCTCAGTAGTATTCTATTGTATATATTTTCCACATTTTGCTTATCAGTTCTCCTATTGATGGATATTTGGGTTATTTTAAGACTGTTATAAATAAAGCTGCTGTCAATATTCATAAATAGATCTTTCATGAACATATGTGTTCATTTCTCTTGTGTAGATATCTAAGAGTGGAACATCTGGGTCACAGGATAGGTATTTGCTTAACTTTGTAAGAAACTGCCAAACTTTCTAAAAACTTGTATAATTTTATACTCCCACTAACAACATGTGAGAAATTCAGGTGTTCCACATCTCCCTAACATTTGGTATTGTCGTGGTAAAGTAGTATCTCATTGTGTTTTTTAGTAAACTTTATATATCATTTATGTACAATAAAATGTGCCCATTTTAAGTGTAGCATTTTAATGAGTTCAACAAACATGTGTGTGTGTTTGTGTGTGTAGCCACCACTACAATCAAATATAGAACATTTTCACCACCCCAAAAAGTTCCCTTTTGCCCCTTTGCAATTAATTCTCACACCCTCCCCAGCCCCAAGCAACCACTTACTTGCTTTCTATCACTGTAGATTAGTTTTGCCCATTCTGGAATTTCACATAAACTTATCCATGCAGTATGTACTTGTAGCAACCGTGAAAACACACCACTGAAATCTGCTTTCAGGGAACATCAATAACTAATGACCCCACCTGCTGCCACTCTGGGTCTACAACCACATTTGCACCAAAGCCACACTTTCTAGAGGCTGCTCCCAGCCCATGACAGAGCACAGCAGGGCTACAAAAGCAGGACCAATGCTGTGATGTGCAAGATGCCTCCAACAAGTGCCTTTGACTTGAAGACAATTTTTTTTTTAAGATTTTATTTATTTATTTGAGAGAGAGAATGAGAGACAGAGAGCATGAGATGGGGGAGGGTCAGAGGGAGAAGCAGACTCCCCGCCGAGCAGGGAGCCCAATGCGGGACTCGATCCAGGGACTCCAGGATCATGACCTGAGCCGAAGGCAGTCGCTTAACCAACTGAGCCACCCAGGAGCCCGATTGAAGACAATTTTTTGAGATAAAAAATTTATTGAATTTTTTTTCTTGCTAGGACCTGTTCTTCAGGTCAATTTTAATATTCCTAATTTAACATTAGGTATTAGGTTAATGGGTACATTAAACCAATAGATTTGCTCACATTTTTGAAGGTAAAATTGGTGTATGACATATTAGTTTCAGGTATACAACATAATAATTCAATATTTGGGTTTTTTTTAAAGATTTTATTTTTAAGTAATCTCTACACCCAACTGGGGACTTGAACTTCCAACCCCTATATCAAGAGTCACATGCTCTACCCACTGAGCCAGACAGGCACCCCAATAATTCAATATTTGTATACACTACAAATTGATCACCACAATAAGTCTGGTTACCATCCATCGCTATTCAATTAACCCCTTCACCCATTTTGCCCACCCCCTGACTTAAAGGTTCTTCATCAGCCCAAACCTTTCTTGGAACCATGCTGTAGGACAAGACTCTTCCATTCAAAGATTTATTCCTTCCTTCTCTCCTTCCACAGATGTCAGACCTATATCTTGGTCTGAAGGCTCTCTCTGTCTTTCCCTGGTCCCTCCCTGTAGTGGTTTAAAATATATCCATAAATTCATTGACACTCCCTTCAAAAGGCAGAGCCTATTTCCCTCCTCTTGAGAGTGGACTAGATTTAGTGGCTTGCTTTTAATAAATAGAGTAAGAGAGAAGTAATGGTGTCTAACTTCCAACATCATTGCGGCTCCCTCCTTCTTCTCTCTTTGCTCACTTGCTCTGAGAGAAGCCAGCTGCCAAGCCAGCTGCCATGTAGACCTAGGGAGAGGCCTACGTGGTGAGGAACTGAGGCTTCCTGCCAATAGCCACGTGAGTGAGCCATACTGGAAGCAGATATCCAGCCTCAGTCACGCCTTCAGGTTACTATAAACTCAACCAACAACTTGACCACAACCTCATGAGAAATCCTAAGCCAAAACCACTCAACTAATTTGCTCCTTGGTTTCAGATCTTTAAAACTATGTGAGATAATAAATATTTGCTATTTTAAGCTGCTAAGTTTTGGGTTGATTTGTTGTGAATCGAAAGATAACCAATATACTCCCCAGATAAATCTCTTGCACATCTTTTTTTTAAAGATTTTATTTATTTATTTGTCAGAGAGAGAGAGAGAGCACAAGCAGGGGAAGCTGCAGGCAGAGGGAGAAGCAGGCTCCCCATTGAGCAGGGAGCCCAACACGGGGCTCAATCCCAGGACTCTGGGATCATGACCTGAGCCGAAGGCAGACGCCCAACCGACTGAGGCACTGAGGAGCTGAGGCGCCCCTCGCTTGCACATCTAATTAGGTCTTGGCATTAGTTCCCCAGGAGACCAACTAACAATATTCTTTCATATTTTGTTTCTTTTGTTCAGAATGATGTTTTTTATTTTTTATCTATGTGTATACATTTATAGTTTTTTTAAAATCTTTATATTGCATGAAGATACCACAATTTGTTTATCCATTCTCCTACTAGTGGACATTTGGGTTGTTTCCAGTGTGGGGCTATTATGAATAAAGTTCCTATGAACAGCCATCACAAGTTTTTTTGTGAACACATGTGTTTTCATTTCTCTTGGGTAAATGTCCAGGAGTGGAACTACTAGGTCATAGGATAGGTATTTGTTTAATTTTATAAGAAACTTACAAATAGGGCACCTGGGTGGCTCAGTTGGTTAAGCGACTGCCTTCGGCTCAGGTCATGATCCTGGAGTCCCTGGATCAAGTTCCGCATCGGGCTCCCTGCTCAGTGGGGGGTCTGCTTCTCCCTCTGACCCTCTTCCCTCTCGTACTCTCTGTCTCTCATTCTCTCTCTCAAATAAATAAATAACATCTTAAAAAAAAAAAGAAACTTACAAATAGTTTTCTAAAGTGGTTATCACATTTTATACTACTATTAGCAGTGTATAAGAGTTCTATTTGTTCCATGATCTTGCTAACATTTGGTAGTATAGGTCTTTTAACTTTTGCCATTTTGTGGATGTTAAGTGATAGTGCACTGTGGTTTTAATTTGTATTTCCCTAGGACTAAGGATAAACACTTTTTCCTGTACTTATTGGCCATTTGTGCATCTTCTCTTGTGGCAATCCACTCAAATTGCCCACTTTATAATTGGGTTATCTTTCTTTATTGATGTGTAGATTCAAAAAATATACTCTGAATCAAGTTATTTGTCAGATTGGTCATTTTGAATTAATTTTGGTTCATACTGCTCTAAAACATTTATATTTCAAAGTCAAATCTACAAAATAAATTAAATTTTTAAAAGTCTACCTCCTATCCCTGGCTGCCTCACAGTCTGCTTCTTCTCTCCTCCTATAAGTAAATTTTTTTCAAGTTTTTGGTTTATCTTTGGAGTCATTATTCTATTTCTCTCTCATTCTTCATTTGATCAGACAGGAAATCACATTGGCTCTACCTTTAAAATACTGTGTGTCTAGAATCTCACCGATTCTTACTATCTCCACTGACATCACTCTAGTCTGAGTTACATCATTGCTCACCCAGATTACGGCAAGATCCCTGAGGGACTTCCCACTGTAACCCTTACAACATCTACAGTCTATTCTCAACACAGCAGCCAAAGTGATCCTATAAAAATCTAAGTCAAACCACATAACTCCTCTGTTTGAAAGCTTGCATATGTTCCCCATTTCACTCAGAGAAAAAACCAAAGTCCAACAATGCCTATAAGGAAGGCCCTATGGGGGCGCCTGCGTAGCAGAGTCAGTTAAGCATCTGACTTTCGATTTCGGCTCAGGTCATGATCTCAGGATTGTGAGATCGAGCCCTGTCTCAGGCTCCGCACTCAGTGGGGAGTCTGCTTGAGATTCTCTCTCTCCCTCTCCCTTTGCCCCTCCTGCCCCGACCCCCATGCTCACTCATGTGCTCTCTCTCTCTAAAATAAATAAATCTTAAAAAAAGGGGAGTGCCTGGGTGGCTCAGTTGGTTAAGAGTCTGCCTTCTGTTCAGGTCATGATCCCAGGGTCCTGGGATGGAGCCCCACGTTGGGCTCCCTGCTCAGTAGAGAGTTTGCTTCTCCCTCTCCCTCTGCCCCTCCACCCATTTTTCCTCCCCTTCTCTCTCTCAAATAATTAAATAAATAAATAAAATCTTTTTTTTTTTTTTTTCTTAAAGGAAGGCCCTATGTGATTTGGTCCCTACTATCCCCCTGGTCTCATCTCGTATTCTTCTTTCTCTTACTCCTCCACTCCAGCGACCATGGGCTCCAGATATTCCTTGGATGTACCAGGCACACTGCTACTTTGTATTAGCCATCCTCTCTTTCTACAAGACTCTTCTGCCAGATATCCAAGCGGCTATCTCCCTTACTTTCTTCAAGTCTGCTCAAGTTTCATATTCTCAATAAGACCTAGCCCATTTAAAACTGCAACCTCGGGACGCCTGGGGGGCTCAGTCAGTTGAGCATCTGCCTTTGGCTTGGGTTGTGATCCCAGGGTCCTGGGATCTAGTTCCACTTCTGGCTCCTTGCTTGGCAGGGAGCCTGCTTCTCCCTCTGCCTCCTGCTCCCCCTGCTTGTGCTCTCTCTCTCTCTGACAGATAAATAAATAAAATCTTAAAAAAAAAAAAAAAAGAAACCTGCCACCTTTCCTATCCCTTCACCATTCTTCCCCATCACCACAGCCCCCATCAGCATTCTGAATCACCCTTACCATACCTTCTTTTTTGCCACAGCACTAGTCTTTCCTGGCATACTGTATCATTTACCTCTTTACTATTTATTATCTTTCTCCCCCATTAGAATATAAGCTCCAAAAGAGCAGGGGTCTTTGTGTACTGTATATGCTGGCACACAGTCAGTGCTCAATAAATACTACAGAATGAGTGAATAAGTAAATGAATTCCAGACATTGTTCTAAGCATATTTAAGAGATTGTCCCCCTTAATTCTCAAAATAACAATAAGGTGGGATACAATTACTATGATTTTACCGAAGAGAAAACTAAAGCACAGAGTTGGCAACTGCGGAAGTCAGTTGCCTAGAAGCACCTGTGTTTGAGTTTGGTGATACTCCTTAAATCCTTTGTGGAACAAGATGGAACCTTGTTCTATACACAAAGTAAATCAAAAGGGTAAAGTAAATAAATCGCTAAATGAGAATGAAGGTGAACCAAAGCATCCAAGGAAAAAGAGACAGCCTAAACAGAAAGTATAAGAATAACTGAGGGATGGGGTGCCTGGGTGGCTCAGTCGGTTAAGCGTTCGACTCTTGGTTTTGGCTCAGATCAGGATCTCAGGGTCATGGGATCAAGCCCCACTACGGGCTCCACACTCAGCATGGAGTCTGCTTGAGATTCTCTCTCCCTCTGCTCCTCCCCGCCACGCCTGCTCATGCTCTCTCTCTCTCTCTCTAAAATAAATAAATAAATAAATAAATAAATAAATAAATAAATAAATAAATAAATAAATAAAATCTTAAAAAAAAAATGAAGGAAAGGCAAGTGGCTCAGATTGACTGACTAAGGGTTAAGGCAAAGTATTTGCAAGAGATAATGTTAGAGGGATGCCTGGATGGCTCAGTTGGTTAAGCATCTGCCTTTGGCTCAGGTCATGACCCCAGGGTCCTGGCATTGAGCCCTGCATCAGGCTCTCTGCTCAGCTTCTCCTTCTCGCTCTGCCTGCTTGCGCACGCTCTCTCTCTCTGTGTGTTAAACAAATAAATAAAATCTTTTTTAAAAAAGGTAATATTAGAAAGGGAAGTTAGGGTATATTATGAAGGATCTTCAAGAAAAGAAGAAGGAAGGGAAAAGTTAACTGTGGTTTTGTGACACTGAGAAGGGAACGATACTTCTTCAACCCAAGCATTCCTTCAAGGAAAGCAACTCTATTCTACAAATACCTTTAAAAATGATGTAAAATTTGATTCATACACAGGCATGGCCTCAAAACTAAGTTATACACTTAGGTTTGGATTATCTTTATGACCAGCATGTCCATCACCACAAGAAAATCCTTAGAGGTTCCTGTAGTAAGAGTAGCTTTGCTCAGAAGGCTAAAGGAAAATGGTGGCCACAACCAAACACTAACTTCCATCTCACAGGCTAGTGGAATGGCTAAAGGAAGACAGTATCTCTAAATGTTTCTTTTTTACTTTTGGGAACTACTTTCTTCAACAAAAGAATGAGGGGAGTAAGGGAGGAAAAGGGGTAAATATCTTCATTGTCCTTTTGCAATGTTCTCTGGGGAGAGGGTAAATCCAGTGCCTGTGCTTTTCCCATTATTTAATGTTAACAAATAGCAATTGGGAAAATTATCCAACAGATAATTACTGTGGACCTCCTCTGTGTGCCAGACATAGTAATAAATGCAGATTTCTCCCCCACCTCAACTTTTTCAGAGATTATTTTACTCAGTGCCTCTGCAGATAAACCAGCTGTTCATGCTAAGAGGTGACCCTATGGCTGCTGGTATGCATTATGATCATAGTATTTTCCCCAAAAGCCAAGGATAAACCTCTGACACAGCAATCCTGTAATCCAACACGTCTCTCTCTGTGTAAAGAATGCTTTATAGGCAGAACTGAGTACAGGGTGGGAATCTGAGCTGCATGCAGCTCCTTTTGGATATTTTAGTTGATAAGACCATGCAATCTGGCAGAGCAGGCTGGAATTCTGTCAAATGAGCTCAGATCCTCAGAAAAACTCATGACATTCATCAGGCCAGAAGTAAGGGAGGAGTCAGTGTCTTTTCTTTATGAATTATCAGAGCTGGCTTAAGTCCTGTGGAGACCCCAAGCATTGAAAGCATTACGGTGCCCTCCTTTCCCACATACACATAATTCAAGATGAGTGCAATTAATCCTAATAAAGTTTGTATTTTCTCATGAGGACAATGAAATTTTTTAATTTAATTTAAATTTAAATGCCAAACATGAAATTGTTTCCAGAAAAAATTGAGAGATGCCCTTCTACTTTGTTAAATATGTGCATAATGTACCTATTCAATGACTTATCACTAGATATTGTGAACTGGTGAAGGTCTGAGAATCCTTTAACTGGCTTACACTTAGCCAAGGCTACAATTACCTTTCATACTATTCCAGATTTATACTGTTTTCTGCCTTGTGCCCACTGCAGTGCACACCCAAGGAAAGAGCCTATAATAGCATCTTCCTTTTGCATCTCCTCTAATCTCCCCTTTCAGTGGTAGATCCCCAGTGACCCCTTCTACAATTCAAGGGTCCTTCACCACAAATAGTTTGAAAAGCATTGGTTGTAATCACTATATCTCCTAATCCTACATGACAAGAGTGTGGAAGAAACTACAGAATAAGGGAGTTCCCAAAAGATCAGATTTGGTCATTCCAGGGGTCAATAGTTAAATGAAACACTGAAGTGGGCTCTATAACCACCACACACTACTGTGGGTTCCTCACAATCATGCATACCACAGGTGCCCAGTTACCTTTTTTTTTTTTTTTTTTTAAGATTTTACTTATTTATTTGAAAGAGAGAGACACAGCGAGAGTGGGAACACAAGCAGGGGGAGTGGGAGAGGGAGAAGCAGACTTCCCGCAGAGCAGGGAGCCCGATGCGGGGCTCGATCCCAGGATCCTGGGATCATGACCTGAGCCGAAGGCAGCCGCTTAATGACTGAGCCACCCAGGCGCCCCCCCAGTAATCCCTTTGGACTGGTCTTTGCGGTGACATCCTTTTACTATTAGGCTCCTGCCACAGCACCCTCTTCCTAAACACAAAATAGAGGTTTATATACTTTGCAATTCATGCATGTTTTTCTTTAATATTTTTATTCAGCTTTCTACGCCTTTTACATATGTACATAAGTGTTTTCTGTCTTCAGTTCTAAAATTCTGGAACACAGATACTGATGCTAACCTCCATAGTTTTCTTTATAGAGCATTGTGCACACAGTGCTGTGTGCCATTTGATGCTTGAAAAAATTTTCTGATAATATAATGATGCTACTGGAATCATCACCCAATGGCTGGGATACTGTTAACTAAGGAAAGAGTGGGGTAATTAAGACATAACTGCAGTCAATCTTTCTATGACATTTTCTGCCTTTTAAAGAACAGCCTGTGCTGAATGCTCATCCAGCCTATATGTGCAATTTAGTATTATCATAGCCTGCCTTTGCAGCTGCAATTAACAAAACCTAATTCTAGCAGGGCCTGAGATCATAGACCTGAATTTGTGCCCCTACCATCTGATCAGTGTGTGGTCCTTCCCTATACCATTCAGATCTATTGTTTAACTTCTTTGTCAGACTTGATGAAAGCAGAGCCTGTGGTTAACTGCTGCTGACCCTTATTCTGAGGCTCTGTGGTAGTTAAAGGTCTCATCTTTACAGTTGCTATAGAAACTGTCCCCTTCTTCTCCCTACAGCCTATTCTGGCTTTCTGCCTCCACGTGGCACTCTTGTCTGGTTGCGGAAGAGGAGAACTGCACATCTCTCCAAGCTTTGCCAGACTCAGATCTGCAAATGGTGGGGCAGAGATGTAGCGGAACATTGTTTCATGTGTCATACAGGTGAAGCACCACCACCATCTGATGCTCTGCTAGTACTCTTATTTCTCCTTCTCTGCTTCGGAAGGGATTTTCAGAGCCATATCCATTTTTTTTAACTGAGATATAATTGACATATAATATTAGTTTCAGGTAAGGGCATATCCAAACTGACTGCAGAGTAGACTGGCTCTTCAGCTATCACACATGCCCCATGATAAGGACTAGGACTGCAGTGAGGTACTTAGTATGCAGGCACTGTCTAATCCTCCTCAGGGCCTCCAGAGAGGAGGGGGATTAGAATCAGGAACTGTGCTCCTTTCCACCCTGTACTATCCCCAAAATGTAAGGCAAATCCCCAAAATGTAAGGCAAAGAGCTGCTGGAGCCCAAGCATGAAAGACAGGTTCTCTGATACATACATGCACAGAATGATTCAGAATCTTGGGTAAAAGAAGATGCTGGAGTGCAGAGTACGTGATGTGGACACACTGAGGAATGGGGGTGGTAAGACTTAACAGCACACACCATTTTTACAAGAATATTCTAGTCGGTCATAAAACAGTGCCAGCCTTCTCAGTCCTCTTTCCCATCCCCTGGTTCTTTGGTTTTGGACTGGTCAGCCTCTTCGGTTCAAAGAGCGCCCCTTCTGTTTTGAGAATTCCCTGGGGAAGTAACACCACTGTCTCCCAAGTTTACCCAACTCACTGTGTCACATTACTTGTAGCTGGGAAGGTCCTTCCTGCGTTTTACTCAGATCCCCCTTGCTGCAGTCTGAGCTCATTGCACTGGAGTCCTGCACTCAGCAGAGATGGAGACTAGCCAAACCCTATCTTCGGCACAGCAACTCACCAGGGACTCAGGGCTGGAAGGTCATTCTGTCCCTCCAATACTGCGCAGCCTTCCTGAGCATTCCCCGGCCTGGGGCAATAGGACAAGTAAAGCGAGGAGGGAATCTAGGACCCTGGCACGCGGGGACCAAAAAAAAAAGCACCAGACAATGATAAGACACCGGCACAGATGGAGACAACGATACAAACTGGGAGACAGAGAGGAGGGACAATATGGCTCCCCTCAGTTCTGGCGAGGCTGCGGAATTGCCAGACAGTACTTATCTGGAAACATCCTAACTAGAAGCTTCTTCCGGCGCCGAGGCAATCGACTCGCCCCTCCACCGAGTCCCTCAGAGCCCCACCCCTGCCCAAGTCTGGGTGGGCGCTCCTTATGGAAAAGGCGAGGGGGATGACAGGGGCAGCCACCACCCCTCGGCCGCGGGTGTCCGCAGGGCGGGAGCATCGCTGCCCCAGCCCGGCCCCTGCGGCGCCAGGGCTCCACCCCCTGACAGGCATCAGCCAATGAACGGTTCCTGCCGCCTGCCTTTAAGAACCGCGCACACTCTCCCTGCTGCGGACGCCGCCGGCCTAGCACTCCAACGGAGTTTCCATGGAGACCGAGGCTGGGCCCGGGCGGCCTAGCGGCGTTGCCATGGAGACAAGCCCCGGGCTGGGGCTCCGAAGCCCCGGCGCTCTGCGGGCTCAAAACCCCGCGGAGCCGCTGTGCGAGGCCGGAGCCGCAGTGGCGGCAGCACGCTGGGACCTGCGGAAACACTCTTTGCTCATCGTGATCGGTGATATCGGTACAGAGAGTCAGCTGAGGGCCGTGCGGGCCCACCTTGAACAAGGTGAGCCTCTGTCCTGGCCGCGCTTGGGGCATCCTCCATCCCGTGCTTCTCCGCCATCTGTGTACGTCTGCCTTCTCCATCCCTAGGTTGCACTGACTGAGATCTGCGCTCCCTGTGAATCTGAATCATCAGCCCCGGTCACCTGCATCTTCCATGTCGTGCGTCCATATCGTCTCTAGCTACTAACCTTCGCTTCCCCATCCCTCCCGCACGTCCCATGGCGTTCCGCAACGCCCCCGAGGCAGGGGAGCTCTACACAGCCCCTGGGGCCACTCTGGCCACACCCCTCCCACACGCAGTGTCTGGGGTCAAGTGTCTTGAGAGTCCTCATCATGCCCTGGAGAGTCCATGTTCCTACCTTAGTTTCTTCTTTAGGGTCCCTGAACAGGAACAGGGTGCTTTCTGAAAGCCGCGGACAAATCTTAAATCTCTCAGTGCCAGCGGTAAACCTAAGAGAGTGACCTTCGTGGCCAGAAGCTCCTCAGTCCTCACCTCCCTCTCCAGTTGCCTGCCTGTGGCGCAGTGCTGCGGAGCCCCCTGCGGGTGGAAGCAAGCTGCGGAGGGGTGGAGGCAAGGAGGGGGCATAGAAGGAGAGTCTAGAATACTGTTTAGCTGTAAAGCCCAGGAAGGCAGTCCCCAGTATCTGGGAACTGGCCCTCGTGTCACCTCTATCACAGTTGGGCAACTCTGCAGGAAAATGACTACATACAAACCCATTAATGACCAAGTTTAGCTTAAACTCTGCCCTTCTCTCTCTGGCTGAGGCAAAGCTCAAGAAAGGCACAGGACGTCTTAAAGACGTCAGTGAGGCTGATCATGGCAGTCCTTATCCTCTCTCTGTCCTTACCCCTTCTGTGAGCTTTGGAAGTACTCCCCTAAGTCCACCTCCACTGACCTTATCTAGAGCCCTCTTTTTTTCTTTTTCTCTCACAGGGATTCTCTCCTGGAACATTGACTTATCATCTTTTGACTTGAACCAACAATTGAGACTCTTCATCACCCGGCACCTAGCTCACTTCTCCTCAGAGGTCAAAGGTTAGGACTAGTGTCATTTGTCTCAGTTCTTTGGGTGAGGGTTGATTACAGAAGAGCAGAGGTCCAGTCTCTCTGGCAGAGCTGGCTTTGTGGGAGGTTTGGGTTGGGCAGAAGGGAGGGACTCTTGGGGGGAAAGTTGCAAGGCTCCAAAGCTATCCTTGCATACCCAGTACCCTTTGCAGACAGTTGGTATGATGCTGGAGGGAGCCTGCAGAACAGAATTTCTACCTGAGAAGAGGGTGGTTTATGGACAGCTGTTGACATGCACTAAGGGAATGAGGTACTGCTATTGAGTGATCAATCATCTCCCATGCAAAAATCCACTCTCTTTTTGTGTTCCCCCCCCCTTTTTTTTTAAAGATTTTATTTATTTGAGAGAGAATGAGATAGAGAGCATGAGAGGGGGGAGGGTCAGAGGGAGAAGCAGACTCCCCGCCGAGCAGGGAGCCCGATGCGGGACTCGATCCCGGGACTCCAGGATCATGACCTGAGCCGAAGGCAGTCGCCCAACCAACTGAGCCACCCAGGTGCCCCTGTGTTCCCCTTTCTGTGTATCCTAGTCTCCTTGCTTCTCTTTATAGAGACCTGTGAGTCCTCCAGTCACCTTCCCAGGTCCTTGTTTAGCACTTTCCCCTCAATTTGTACAGCCTACGGTTTCAGGATTTCTGGTTCCTCCTTCCGTTCAGCCAACAGATCTCCAGAGCAGAGCAGAATCCCCGTACCAAAGGCTGATGAGCACCGTCAAATCCAGGGTGGAAGCAGGGTCTCCTGGATTTGCAGCCACAAGAGCTAGTCACACTCTGAGATTTGGCTCTGAGATCAAAGTTTACAGGATTCAGTTTCCCATTCTGCTGGGTGGGAGAAATGGGTTAGGGATTTAATAAAATATCTTAGGAGCTATCATTCCATGTCAGTATCTGTGGGGAGACTGCAGAAAGCCCTATGTCCCATTATAAATTGGTGGGCATCTGGTCATGATATCGGTAAATGCTGACACGCCAGTCCATATGCCAATGCCTTTATGGAATATAAAATCCAACCAACTCAACAGTCACTGCCACCAAGTGACTGAAATCCTATCTCATACAGATAGGTCTCAATTATCCAGTGTAGTGGATAATCACCTCCCCATTCTCTTCATACTCCTCCTGCTAATTGCCCCATCTTTAGTCATTTCCTTGATCACTGACTCCTCTAGAGATGCTCCTAGAGAAAGGCTATGAGAGGGTTAACATATTCCTTTATCCTAGGAATATGTGCAGCATTTTAAAAAATGTGAAGCTGGCATCTCCTTGATGTGACTGGCTTCTTGTGAAGCTAGCCACTCACTGTTTTGAGACTGCCTCTGTTTAGAATTATTCATGTCATGGCTTCCTCCATTAGCACTGATGATTGAAAATTGACAGTGTTGCCATTTATTACTCCTGGGATCTCTGGTGCAAGCTGGATAAGGGGATGACAGCAGATGAAAATGAAGGACTGAATTGAAGTTTGGGGGGATATCTGCTGATGTTAACAGTTCACACTGAATTCTCTAACTTTGTCCTCTGGGCCACAGAAACTTAAGAGTAGGCTGCTTCCTGGAATGGTGTAAGAATGAACAGAACTTAAACCGAAATGCTTAGCCATTCTTCAGATTAACATTCGGGGATCCTTGGGAAGATACTTACAGAGAGATGCATAGTTACCCTCAGGCATCTCTCAGAAATAAGCGCTACTATATAAACACCTGCTTGACCTTTTTTTAATCAAAGAGTTTTGCCATGGTGTCCGCCAGGAGCATAGGACAATAGTCCCAAGATCAGGGCTCACTTGAGCATACTGAATTTTTTTTAGGTTTGGACATTTTCATGGTGGCCTGTCTATGTCCCTGGAGAACAGTGGAGAATTTCCTGGAAAAACCCACATGGCTCGAGACAGCCACAGCCCCACCCCGGCTAGCTCCTCTTTCAGCTGTCCCCACAAACAACAGTCAGCCCAGAGCAGCTGCAGCCGCTGCCCCGCCCTTCAGCCTCCCACTGGAAGAGAGGCAAGGGGAACCAGGCTGCTGGGGTGGGTGTAAGGGTATATGCTAGTACATTATGACTTAATCCTTTCTGCCCACCCCACAGGCAAGGCCACCATCCTTCTCACCTCTCCTCAACCCTGCGACACAAAGCCGAGAAAGGGGACAAACATGTATCCTACAGTGTCAGGGCAAGTGCAATCTTTCCTATCCACTATCCACTCCTCACTGTCTCGAACACAGAAAAGAAGGACCCACTGATGGAGAGTCAGTGGCCCAGCTCCTTCTAGCGGTCAAACCTGGTAAAGGCTTTCTTTACAAGGTGAATTTTGCGCCAGAAAGTCTCCAGTGGTGACTTGGGGCCTTCCTTTCTAAATCCTACAGAGAATCTGGAGCTTCCAAGCATTATAAAACAAACCCAGAAACTATTAGGACATGGAAAACTGAGTTTAAACAACACTCTGATACTTCTACTATTGGGCACCTACAGGAAAGGGAGAGACTTTCATAATATATAATTCATGATTGATATTTTAAGACTCTAAGAAACATACTGAAGGACGAGTTTTAGGCCTTCTGTTACTCTCCATTACCACTGATGTGCTCTGAAGGTGGTAGTTCTGTTACTTCTGCAAACATGAAAGCCATTCTGTATTAATATAGTAGCTCACTGGCCCCTACAACTGGGGGTCTGCACTGCTGTCTGAAATGGGAGAGCAGTGAACATGAATAGTATTTTAAGTCCCTTCCTGCAGGCATCTCCAATACTGGGCTTACTTGGGAGATAAGGGTATACTCTAGAGTTGGTCTGGTCTGAGATTCTGATTAGGATTTCCCTGATCATAAATCTTCCACAAAAGGGAGACAGACTTCCAGGGCCATGTGTGCACTGCAGGTTTAGGATTCTAGGAATGAAGCACTTTTTTTATCTTCTATGCAATTCATTCCTCCCTGCATTATTAAAAGGTGGTGCTAACACTATGCTCATTTTATAGTTCAGGAAACAAGCTTTCAGAGAGGTTAAGTGGCTTGTTTAACAGCATGATTAATAAAATGGTGGAGTCACGTCTCAAATCCAGGACTTCTAGTCGCATTTTGGGTCTGAGCTCAGGCCTCTCTCTCTTCGGCATCTCATCATTTCATTGCAGCAGAGCCTAGGAACACAGCAGGTGGAGGGTCAGTTGTGGTGGGTGGCTGTTCAGAGGGTGAGGGCTGAAGGAAAACTCCAGCGTGAGTTGGAACTATGCCCAGGGTGTGGCCCTTGGGGGCAGCAGCTGAGAATAAGGGTGGGCTCTGCATTGGGCTGGGAAATGTTATTTTGTTTTCAAGCCAAATGTCTACTCAAGTTTCCCTCTTAGCACGCTCCAGAGAGCCCTAGAAAGCAGGTAGGAGATAGAAGGTTTGAGGTGGGAAGAAATAAGAAATATGAAGTTGCAGAAGGGAGGCGTTTTCCTTTTGTGATGCTCAGAACTCAGCCTGGTTTGTGTTGTGTATCTCTGCAGATGGCCTCCTCAATCCAAATGGGGCTGTTGCCATGTTGCTGCTTTGCATCTCCGGATCTAAGCAAGGATTCCTCCTCCCCCCCCCCCCCCCCCCCCCCCGTTCTGGTGACTCAGCTCCTCCTCTCCTCTGGCTACAGTTAAGCGGGGGGGGGGGGGGGGGAAGGGGGATGCTGAGAGCAAAGACTATTTTGGCTTCTCTGACCTTCAAAAGCAGCTCTTGGCAGTCTGGGGCAAGGGTGGGGCTGGTGCTGGGGTTTGAGTGGGTGGATGTCAATGTGTGGAAGGCATTAGGAGTTGGCCAGGACTGGGGAGGGTTGATGGAAGGGAAGAGGGCAAGGAAGGACTCTGTGGGAGCATGAGCATCACTGGGTTGGAACGGTGTGCTAGAGCTATTGAGATCCTCCCTTTGAGTCTTTTGAGTCCTGAGACAGAGGTAGAGACTAAGGAAAACAGGACCAACATTGGAAGGATCAAGATAGTATAAGAAAGAGACATCAGAGAGAAATAGAAAAGTACAGAGACAAGGAGAGCACAGGGACCCAAGACCCTACAAATTCATAAGATTTGTTTTAACCCAAAGAGTACTTTATGCTGCACTTAATTGGCCTGGGGCCCTGGTGATCCCCCTTGGTCCCTGTTAACTCTTTCACTGAAAAGCAGAAAGCACCCAGCCTCTTCAGATTCAATGACCCAAGAATTCCAAGTATCAGTGCTAGTGTGGGGCTACTTGGCAAAGAACTACATACAGCTCCCAGGGTCCCTGTGCCCCACCCCAGATGGGCTAGGGATCAAGTGTCCACTCCGGAATTTCAACCTACCCTGCAATCTAAAATGAGACTTATTTCTACCTTCCCCTGGTTTCTGCAGCTGTGGCTCAGAAGCCCACAGAACTGGCACAACCCCATCCCCAGCCTTCATCTCAAGCAGTCCCCTCACTCTTCATTCTTGCGGGTCCCAGCCCCTTTGTCTCCTGCTCCTCCAGGAATTGAAGGTCATTCCCTGGATCTGAAGGGAGAGGCGGCATATGGTTCCTGAGGAAAGGGGGAGGGCCCAGGCAGCCCATACCTCCTGTATCCCTGCAGTGTGCCCTAACACAGGGCTTTTGGCTGGTACTAAAAGAGTATGTCTTGACTAAACAGCATCGGGACGGGGGGAGAAGGGCCCTGTGGGCCATTGGAGACCACCCGGGCTCTTTGAGCTGCTAGACAACTCCTCAGCCCCCCAGAGCCAAGCAGAAGCCCCAGAGCACTGACATGATGAAGGCAAAGAAACAGTTAAGTCTCCAGTGCCTCGTCATGGACCAGCCCCTCTTCCCCGCCCAGGCGCCGCCCTCCCCATCAAGCGCCCCCCCCACCACCACCCCAAGTGCGGCAGACTCTTCCCTCAAGCTGCCGGCTGAGGCCGGAGCTGCAGCCTCCATGAGGGGCTCCCGCCCACACCCCAGGGTAAGAACCTAACCGAAGGGCTTTGCATGGGGGGTGGGGGAATGCTGCGGTAGGGTTAATGGGAAAGGAGTTGATACCTAATCTGGTGTGTTTGGAATTAGCCCAGCAGAATGGGCAAGGTGGGGGAACAGACAGAGAGAGAAGATGAACATTACTGGCTGTGGGATTGGCCTGGACCCAGGACCAGGTGGAGGCCAGTGGGGCTCGGGACTGTGACAGTCCACCTCTCAGGCTGGGCTGGGTTGGGAGACATCAGCCTTGGGGCAGCAGCAGGGGGTGGTGTCACTGGCTCTGCCTGGCAGCCCGTGGTGCTGGAGGAGTTTGGGGGCTATGTCTTCGGGCAGAGGCAGAAGAATCTGAAGGAAAGGTGGATGTTATGGGACTGGGCCTAATGGGAGGGTCTCTGGTGTCAGCTGCTGGATTGCTCAGCTGCTCCTATGCTGGGGGTGAGCAGAATAGCGAGTTTTTGCCAAGTAAGGGAAAGTGGGGGACACTGTGGGGGGGAAAAGGGAGGAAAGGGTCATTAAGACGTGGCACGCGCCTCTTCGCAGACCAACCTATTCGCAGTGGGCTCCCCGCTCCCCATTCCCTGCGGCCAGCTTGAGACCAGGACTCTAAGCCCCCACTTCTGGCTCCCTCTGGAGATTGAGAGGCCACTCCGGAGATTGAGAGCACTCCCTCCCCAGCAGCTGCCCTGCATTCCCAGTCCTGTCAACCCCACAGGTTCCAAGTCTCAGCCCCACCCCCACCCCATCTCCGCTTCTCTTCCCAAGATGGGGGCTCTGGAACAGAGGCGCCAGTTTCTTCTCCCTCTCTGCGTCCCCCCTCCGCACCCCCCATGCAGAGGCAGCCAAGAAAATGACTTGTCATGCTGGGGTGGGGGGTGGGGGCGGAGCTGGAGTCTGAGCTCAGCGCGCACACTCACATACACTCACACACTGCGGCAAACTGCAGCTGCCCAAGCGGCACCCCCCTCTTCTGCCTCACTGCGGAGACACCTGCCCTCCTGCCTGCTCAGCCTCAGCACCCCAGCCCACCTCTACCTGGGTCATCACTGGCCAAGGGGAAGTGCCCCTGCCTCATAAGAAGTCCTTTCCGAAGAAAAAGGAATAACAAGTCAATTCCCTTCAGTGGGATTGCTGGGGAGCAGAAGAGAGAAATAGGGCTTTCTCCCAGGCCTCAAAAGGAGGGGTGCAGGATATAGACCATGTAGTTGCCGGTCAGAATTGGAGAGCACATGGGTGAGGAAAAGGGCCTTTCGCCAAGACAGGAACGGGGATCAAAGAAGTCTAGTGGTTATACACAAGGGACTGTGAGGAATGGTCCACTGAGGGGAGGAAGAGTGGTAGCTAGAAAGCAAATCAGTCTGTACCGCAGCTATTTCTCTTTAGACTCTCCTAACTTGAATGTGTGGCCCTGTGCGTGTATGTTGTGAGGAGGGCAGGAACTGCCTACGCTAGCCTGGCCCTTCCTTGAACCTTGATACCCCTCACCTGCCCAAGCCCTGCCCCAGCCTGTCTCTAAGGTGGTTCTCATCCTCTGAACTGATCTCAAAGCTTCCCTCGGTTCCCAAGTTAATAGAAGAGAACCCTTGAACTCCTTTTGGGCCCCACCCACCATCCATGAGGTTTGTTCTTCCGACACACCGTCCATAGCTCATTTCCCCTGCAGCTGTAAGTGCATCCCATGCTGCTGGATCTGCTTGATCCTGGCACTAGGGCTCTTGCCCTTAACAAAGGCCCTGGCCCCAGGCTTCTCTCATCCAAACCCCAGAAAAAGGAGAGGGCTGGGTCCCATAATCTAGGGGACAGATGATGAGCTCTCCCACCAATATCTCCCAGACAACCCACTCGCAGGCCATGTGTTCAAGTCTGTCTGCAAGGAAGGGCAGGAACAGAGGATGGCAGCATCCTCCTTCCTTATTTTTGAACCTGCCACTTTCTTTTTTGGCTGCACTGCTTGGTGTTTC
Source organism: Mirounga angustirostris (assembly GCF_029215605.1). Classification (NCBI taxonomy): domain Eukaryota; kingdom Metazoa; phylum Chordata; class Mammalia; order Carnivora; family Phocidae; genus Mirounga; species Mirounga angustirostris. The sequence goes on along the minus strand of NW_026991717.1, from coordinate 60,103,149 downwards.
CTGTGAGTCTGGAGAAGGGAAGTAGATAGGGAATTTGAGGCTGTCTTGTCTTTCTCCGTGGCCTGGGAAACATTCTGAATCTCTCCGCCCTTGTTTGTTTCTTGTTTGTGGACCCCTAGCTCGAGTTTGTGGCCTGCCATCTCCATGGCAGAGGGCCCATAGGAGAGGGGCAAGAATGAGAGAAGAAACGATTCACATGGGATGGGTTGTGGGGCAGTGAACCAGGCCCCTCTTGTGTCTGGGGCATATGGAGGTGAGGTGGGAGAGGGAGTTGTGGAAACAGTATGTTTGTGGGCATGCTGGTAAGCACAGGCTTGGCCTCTGAGGAAGTAGAGAACAGAATGAGAAATTACAGGCCTATTTCTCCTCTTTGAATTGTAAAACCCCAAAGGTTTAGAGGGATAGAAACTGAGTCTTTTGGGATGGGAATTCTGGCCTTGGATAGGGGATGGAAAGGAGGATGGGGAGTCCATAGACACTGCGAAGAAGTGTCTATGTCCTTATTTCCAGGAATTCTGCTGGCGCGAAAGCCCAGGACAGAGGCAGGCTAGTGGGGAGAGAGCTGAGTAAGGATCATGATCCCGGGAGCCCCTCCTCCAGCAGAGCCCCCCATCCCCAGGCAGCACCAGGAGCTTAGTGCTCGAGAGGGACAAAAGCTTCTTGTCACTAGGGCAGCCTGAGGCAGGAGTTCCAGGCGGAGGGGGTGGGGGTACCAGACTGAGCAGACAGAGGGTGTGGCAGATGAAGGGAGTGAGAAAACTGCCAGTGTAGGAGAGGGGGAGGAGAAAACCCTGAAAGGGAAGGGCTAGAGGAGCCAGTTCCTAGACCTTACTCAGCAGTATCCAAAGTGGCAGGATCTAAGGATAGCTAGGTTCTTCTTTCCCCTCAGCGCCATTTTCTGATAGTATATTCTTTTCTCTCCTGCCCCACACAGTGCCTCCCCCTTTAGTCTATACCCGCTCTCTTCAATACAAAATCCTGCATCTCTCCCTCCCTCAGGCCAGAGGACCCTCTCCCACCAGAGTGAGATCCTAGAGACCATCATCCTGGTAAACCCCAGTGCCGACAGCATCAGCTCTGAGGTAAGACCAGGGCCTGGGCCTTGCCACGAGGGCCTGCTGGAAGCGCTATCACCCACCTCTGCCAGTACCACTGCTGTAAGGCCAAGAATTCCTGGACTTGGCTTTGAACCATCTAAGCCGCCTTATGCTCCCCAGCCCCACGCTGGAGATGCTGTGGGCCTACCAGTGGGGAACGTGTCCTTGCAGTACTGCTGGGAAGCAGGAACATCCAGTGCCCTTCCCTGGGTTTCCTACATCTGTGACCACTCCCCGCTTTCCCTTCCAGGTTCACCACCTCCTTAGCAGTCCATCAGCTCACAAACTACTGATATTGAGTGGGCAAAGTTTAGAGCCTGGGGGAGACCTCATCCTACAGAGTGGTACCTACTCTTATCAAAACTTTGCCCAGGTCCTTCACAACCCAGAGGTAAGGTCCATGTCTGCGTATCTGGGAGGGACAAAAAATGGGGTAGGGCTAGAGCTGTGGGGAGGGATCCAAGGATGGGAAAATCTCATGTTGCTTGACCAGAGCGAGCTCTGGCTGAAAGGTAGGAGGAAATCCCCTCACAAAGTGGTGGAGACTAGCAGATTGGATCTAAGTCGGGTTAAGGCGACCCCAGGTCTCTACGTGACCTGATCAGCCTTTCATCTCCCATTCTTCTAGATTGCCCAATTGCTCAGCAATAGAGACCCTGGGATCCAGGCCTTCCTCACTGTTTCCTGCTTAGGGGAGGGTGATTGGAGCCACCTGGGCCTATCCAGTGGCCAAGAGACCCTGCACCTCCAACTAAACCCTGAGCCCACGCTGCCCACCATGGATGCTGTGGCCGAGTTCTCCGAGTATGTCTCTGAGACTGTGGATGTGCCATCTCCCTTTGACCTGCTAGAGCCCCCCACCTCAGGGGGCTTCCTCAAGCTCTCCAAGCCTTGCTGCTACATCTTCCCTGGTGGCCGCGGAGACTCTGCCCTCTTTGCCGTCAACGGTTTCAACATCTTGGTGGATGGTGGTTCTGATCGCAAGTCCTGCTTCTGGAAGCTGGTGCGGCACCTGGACCGCATTGACTCGGTGCTGCTCACACACATCGGAGCAGACAACCTCCCAGGCATCAATGGGCTCCTGCAGCGCAAAGTGGCAGAACTGGAGGAGGAGCAGTCACAGGGCTCTAGCAGCTACAGCGACTGGGTGAAGAACCTCATCTCCCCCGAGCTTGGAGTTGTCTTCTTCAACGTGCCAGATAAGCTGCGGCTGCCTGATGCCTCCCGAAAAGCCAAGCGCAGCATTGAGGAGGCCTGCCTCACTCTGCAACACCTAAACCGCCTGGGCATCCAGGCCGAACCTCTGTACCGTGTGGTCAGCAACACCATTGAGCCTCTGACCCTCTTCCACAAGATGGGTGTGGGCCGCCTGGACATGTACGTCCTCAACCCTGTCAAGGACAGCAAAGAGATGCAGTTCCTCATGCAAAAGTGGGCAGGCAATAGTAAAGCTAAGACAGGCATTGTGCTGGCTAATGGGAAGGAGGCTGAGATCTCGGTGCCCTACCTGACCTCTATCACTGCTCTGGTGGTTTGGCTACCAGCCAACCCCACTGAGAAGATTGTACGTGTGCTTTTTCCAGGGAATGCTCCCCAGAACAAGATCTTGGAGGGCCTAGAAAAGCTTCGGCACCTAGACTTCCTGCGGTACCCTGTGGCGACACAGAAGGACTTGGCCTCTGGCGCTGTGCCTGCCAACCTCAAACCTAGCAAAATCAAACAGAGGGCTGACAGCAAGGAGAGCCTCAAGGCCACTGCCAAGACAGCTGTGAGCAAGCTGGCCAAACGGGAGGAGGTAGCCGAAGAGGGAGCCAAGGAAGCCCGTTCAGAACTGGCCAAGGAGTTAGCCAAGACAGAGAAAAAAGTAAAGGAGTCATCTGAGAAGCCCCCAGAGAAGCCTACCAAACCTGAGAGGGTGAGGACTGAGTCGAGTGAGGCCCTGAAGGCAGAGAAGCGAAAGCTGATCAAAGACAAGGTGGGGAAGAAGCACCTGAAAGAAAAGATATCAAAGCTGGAAGAGAAAAAAGACAAAGAGAAAAAAGAGATCAAGAAGGAGAGAAAGGAGCTCAAGAAGGATGAAGGAAGGAAGGAGGAGAAGAAGGATGCCAAAAAGGAGGAGAAGAGGAAAGATACCAAACCTGAGGTCAAGAAAATTTCCAAGCCAGACCTGAAGCCCTTTACCCCTGAGGTGCGTAAGACCCTCTACAAAGCCAAGGCCCCTGGCAGGGTCAAAATGGACAAGAGTCGGGCTGCTCGTGCAGAGAAAGAGCTGTCTTCTGAGCCCCAGACACCCCCAGCCCAGAAGGGGGCTGTACCACCCCCAATAGTCAGTGGGCACAGGGAACTAGCTCTGTCTTCACCAGAGGACCTCACACAAGACTTTGAGGAGATGAAGCGTGAGGAGAGGGGGTTGCTGGCTGAACAAAGGGACATAGGACTAGGAGAGAAACCACTCCCTCCAGACACTGCAGAGGAGCAAGCCCCGAGCACAAATGGCCAGGGGATACCACCCTCTGTCCCAGGGCTGGAACAAGAAGAGCCTATGATGAAGGAGAGAGAGGTTGTCTCAGACATCCCTGAAGAACAAGGCGGTAAGGATAGAGGCCCAGACTCAGGGGCTGAAACAGAGGAAGAGAAAGATACCTGGGAGGAAAAGAAGCAGAAGGAAACAGACAGGCTCCCTGATAGAACAGAAGCCAGAGAGGAAAGTGAACCCGAGGTAAAGGAGGATGTGATAGAGAAGGCCGAGTTAGAAGAAATGGAGGAGTTGCACCCTTCAGATGAGGAGGAAGAAGAAGAGACAAAGGCTGAGGGTTTTTACCAAAAACATATGCAGGAAGGCTTGAAGGCAACACCAAGGGGCAGGGAGGCCCTCGAGGGCCGGGAAGTAGGACTCCAGGGCAAGGCTCCTGAGAAGGAGACCTCGTCATTCCTAAGCAGCCTAGCCACACCTGCAGGAGCCACTGAGCATGTCTCTTACATCCAGGACGAAACAATCCCTGGCTACTCAGAGACAGAGCAGACCATCTCAGATGAGGAGATTCATGACGAGCCAGAGGAGCGCCCAGCTCCACCTAGATTTCCTACAAGTACATATGACCTCCCTGGGCCTGAAGGTCCCGGCTCCTTTGAGGTTAGCCAGCCTACAGACAGTGCTGTCCCTGCTGCCTCCAGCAAAGGCTACGGAGCGCCAGAGACTGAACTCACCTATCCCCCCAACATGGTGGCTGCCCCTCTGGCTGAAGAGGAGCACGTGTCCTCGGCCACCTCAATCACTGAGTGCGACAAGCTTTCTTCCTTTGCCACATCCGTGGCTGAGGACCAGTCTGTGGCTTCACTCACAGCTCCCCAGACAGAGGAGACGGGCAAGAGCTCCCTGCTGCTTGACACAGTCACAAGCATCCCCTCATCCCGCACTGAAGCCACTCAGGGCTTGGACTATGTGCCATCAGCTGGAACCATCTCACCCACCTCCTCCCTGGAAGAAGACAAGTGCTTCAAATCACCACCCTGTGAGGATTTCTCTGTGACTGGGGAGTCAGAGAAGAAAGGAGAGATTGTAGGGAGAGGTTTGCCTGGAGAGAAAGCCGTGGGAGAGGAAGAAGAGGAGACCACAAATGTAGAGATGTCTGAGAAACTTCCTAGTCAATTTGGAGCCCCGATGTTTGGTGCCCCTGGGCATACCCTACATCCAGGGGAACCAGTCCTTGGAGAACTGGAGGAGCGCTGCCTCAGCCCGGATGATAGCACAGTGAAGATGGCCTCTCCTCCACCATCTGGCCCACCCAGTGCCACCCACACACCCTTTCATCAGTCCCCAGTGGAAGAAAAGTCTGAGCCCCAAGACTTTCAGGAAGCAGGCTCTTGGGGAGGAACTAGGCATGCACCAGGTGAGGGCAAGGAAGATGCTACAGAGCAGATAGTTAAGCCCGGGCCTGAAGAGGTCACACTAGAGGAGGAGGGAAAAGTGCCTCCTCCCAGGAGCCCGTATGCCCAGGAAACACCTGTCAGCATCGTTGGGGGACATACAGGCTGCACTATCGAACTGTTACCAGAACAGGACAAAGCAATAGTCTTTGAGAGTGTGGAGGCAAGAGAGCCCACAGGCCCAATTCTGGGAACAGAAATCCTTCCCAGAGATTTGAGAACATCACTCCAAGAACCTGGTGAAACTCAGAAAGATGAGGTGCTCCAATTTCCTGACCAAAGCCTCTCCCCTGAAGATGCAGAGTCCGTATCTGTACTCAGTGTGGTCTCCCCAGACACAGCCAACCAAGAAACCATCCCCAGGTCTCCATGTGACCTGACAGAGCAGCAGCTACACAAAGCCCTTTGGCCAGAGGTATCTCCAGAAGACACCCAGTCACTTTCTCTCTCAGAAGAGAGTCCCAGCAAGGAGACCTCTCTCGATATCTCTTCTAAGCAGCTCTCTCCAGAAAACCTTGGCACCCTCCAGTTTGGGGAACTAAGCCTTGGAAAGGAAGAAAAGGGGCCTCTGATGCAGGCTGAGGACACCTCTCACCACGTAGTGCCTGCATCTATTCCAGAACCCCGTGCATCCACAGTGTCACCTCCCACAGATGGGACCACTGCATATCCTGCTCTGGCAGACATCACAGATGAGAGCCCTGATGGAAAATTACCTGCCAGCCCCTTCTTTCATTCTACATTGTTGGGAGATGGGAAGCACTCACCTGGTGTGATCAGCAGCCCTGGTGAACACATTCTGACACCTGATAGCTCCCTCACCAAGAGTCCTGAGTCTTTGCCAAGCCCTGCCATGGAGGGCATTGCCATGGAGTGGGAAGGTAAAGTTCCAGAGGTGAAAGACAGAACCCCAGAGCAGAGGGACAAGGGACCTGAACCAAAAGATGAAGTCCTACAGCAGGACAAAACTCTGGAGCAGAAGGATATTGTTGTAGAGCAAAGGGATACAGCCATTAGTCAGAAAGATAAGGCTCTGGAAGAAAAGAACAAGGCTGTAGAACAGCAAGATGAGGCTTTAGAACAAAAAGGCAGAGACTTAGAACAAAGGGTCACAGTCCTGGGACACCAGGACAAGGCCCTGGAACCAAAAGACAAAGACTTAGAACAAAAAGACAAGGTTCTGGAACAGAAGGACAAGATCCTAGAAGAAAAAGATGAAACCTTAGAACAAAAAGTCAGAGACGTTGAACATAAAGACAAACCTCCAGAGGACAAGGTCTCTGAACCAAAGGGCAAGGCCTTAGGACAGACAGACGAAGCCCCTGAACAGAAGGACAAGGCTCATGGACAGAAGGATAAGACCTTAGAACAAAAAGACATAGACTTGGAACAAAAAGGCAAGGCCCAAGAACAGCAGGACGAGGCCTTGGAAAAGAAGGAGGAGGCCTTAGAACAAAAATACTGGGCCTTGGGACAGAAGGCTGAAGCCCTGGAACAAAACAATAAGGCTGTTGAAGAGAAAGATAAGGCTCTGGAAGACAAGGACAAAACTCAGGAGCAGGAGAGCCCAGTGCAGGAGGATAAAACCGTGAAACCAAAAGAGAAGGTCCTAGAGGAAAAATCTCCAGAAAAAATTGAGGCTGTACAACAGAAGGAAGCAGCTCTGCTAGAGCAGACCAAAGCTCTCGGTCTGGAAGAGAGCCCAGTGCAGGAGGACAAGGCCCAGGATCAGGGAGAGAAGTACTGGAAGGAGCAGGATGTGGTCCAGGAGTGGCAAGAAACATCTCCATCCAGAGGGGAGCCAGTTGGAGAACAGAAGGGGCCTGCCCGGACATGGGAGGACACATCTCCTGAGCAGGAGGACAGGTACTGGAGGGGCAGAGAGGATGTGGCCCTAGAACAGGACCCATACTGGAGGGAGCTGAGCTGTGAGCGCAAGGTGTGGTTTCCTCATGAGCTGGATGGCCCGGGGGCCCGGCCACGGTACACAGAGGAGCGGGAGAGCACTTTCCTTGATGAAGGGCCAGACGATGAACAAGTGCCCCCACTGGAACACACGCCCCAGAGCCCCTGGGCCTCAGACTTCAAGGGTTTCCAGGAGTCCTCACCACAGAAGGGGCTGGAGGTGGAACGCTGGCTTGCTGAGTCACCAGTTGGGCTGCCACCAGAGGAAGAGGACAAGCTGACCCGCTCCCCTTTTGAGATCATCTCTCCTCCGGCCTCCCCACCTGAGATGGTAGGACAGAGGGTTCCTCCAGCCCCAGGACGAGAAAGCCCTATCCCAGAGCCTGAGCCCATGCCACCTGTGAGGAACGAGCCCACCACCCCCTCGTGGCTGGCTGACATCCCACCATGGGTGCCCAAGGACAGAACCCTGCCCCCTGCACCCCTCTCCCCAGCTCCAGCTCCCCCCACACCTGCCCCAGAACCACACACTCCTGCGCCCTTCTCCTGGGGCACAACTGAGTATGACAGTGTGGTGGCTGCAGTGCAGGAAGCAGCAGCGGAGTTGGAAGGTGGGCCATACTCCCCCTTGGGGAAGGACTACCGCAAGGCTGAAGGGGAAAGGGAAGAAGAAGGTGGAGCTGGGGCTCCTGGCAGCCACCCTCAAAGCTCAAAGGTCCCAGAGGCCAGCGAGAGCCATGCCACCAAGGAGCCTGAGCAGATGGAGCCCGAGCAGAGAGAGCCCACACCCTATCCTGATGAGAGAAGCTTTCAGTACGCAGACATCTATGAGCAGATGATGCTTACCGGGCTTGGCCCTGCTTGCCCCACTAGAGAACCTCCACTTGGGGCAGCTGGGGATTGGCCCCCACGCATCTCAGCCAAGGAGGAGGCTGCTGGCCGAAATCCATCTGCAGAGAAGGAGCTTTCATCTCCTGTCTCACCCAAGAGTCTCCAATCTGACACCCCAACCTTTAGCTATGCAGCCCTGGCGGGACCCACTCTACCCCCCAGGCAGGAGCCTGAGCCAGGGCCGAGTGGGGAGCCCAGCCTTACCCCACCTGCAGTGCCCCCCCGTGTTCCTATCCCCCTGAGCAAAGGCCCAAGCCCCGCTCTTAATGGTAATATTCTGAGATGTAGCCCAGATAGGAGAACCCCATCCCCCAAGGAATCAGGCCAGGGTCACTGGGATGACAGCACTAGTGACTCAGAGCTGGAGAAGGGGGCTCGGGAACAGCCAGAGAAAGCGGCCCAATCCCCAAGTCCCCCTCACCCCATCTCTGCAGGGTCCCCCACATTGTGGCCTGAAAGTGAGGCACAGACCAGCCCTCCCTCGGACTCACCCCTGGGTCCTGCCCGACCCAGCCTGGACTTCCCTGCTTCAGCCTTTGGCTTCTCCTCATTGCAGCCAGCTCCCCCACAACTGCCCTCTCCTGCTGAACCCCGCTCGGCACCCTGTGGCTCCCTCGCCTTCTCTGGGGACCGAGCTCTGGCCCTGGCTCCAGGGCCCCCCACCAGAGCCCGGCATGATGAGTACCTAGAAGTGGCCAAGGCGCCCAGCCTGGACTCCTCACTGCCCCAGCTCCCATCACCCAGCTCTCCTGGGGCCCCTCTCCTCTCCAGTCTGCCACGACCTGCTTCACCAGCCCTGTCTGAAGGCTCCTCCTCTGAAGCCACCACACCTGTGATTTCGAGTGTGGCTGAGCACTTCCCTCCTGGCCTGGAGGCTGCAGAACGGGGGTCTGGAGAGCTGGTCCCAGGAATGGAACCAGCTGCCCACAGCCTCTGGGACCTCACTCCTCTGAGCCCAGCACCCCCAGCTTCCCTGGACTTGGCCCCAGCTCCAGCTCCAAGCTTGCCTGGAGACATGGATGATAGCACTCTGCCCTGCCGCCTGGAGTGCACAGGGGCCCCCACCAAGAAGCCAAGCCCCTCCGAGAGTCCCTCTGGGGATTGTGCCGCCAATGGCCCAACTGAAACCAGCCCCAACCCCCCAGGCCCTGCTCTGGCCAAGGCTGAGAAAGAAGCAGCTGAGACCTGCCTTGCCTGGGAACGTGGGGACTGGCCTGAGGGAGCGGAGAGGAGTTCCCGGCCTGACACACTCCTCTCCCCTGAGCAGCCACTGTGCCCTGGAGGGGCTTCTGGAGGCCAACCCAGAAGTGGCTCCCCTGAGGTTGAGGCTGGGCCCCAGGGATGTGCTGCTGAGCCCTGGCCCCACCGCGGGGACCTCTCCCCATCCTTTCTGAACCCACCTCTGCCCCAGTCCACAGATGAAGGTGACCTCTCAACTGAAGAAGCTCGGCTAGTAGGGAGAGGGGGGCGGCGCCGGGCAGGGGGCCCAGGGGCCACAGGGGGCCCATGCCCTGTGGCTGATGAGACGCCTCCAACATCAGCCAGTGACTCAGGCTCCTCACAATCAGATTCTGATGTTCCACCAGAAACTGAGGAGTGCCCATCCATCACAGCTGAGGCAGCCCTCGACTCAGATGAAGATGGGGACTTCCTGCCTGTGGACAAAGCTGGGGGGGTCAGTGGAACTCACCATCCCAGGCCTGGCCATGACCCACCCCCTATCCCTCAACCAGACCCCCGCCCATCCCCTCCTCGCCCTGACGTGTGCATGGCTGACCCTGAGGGGCTCAGCTCAGAATCTGGGAGGGTAGAAAAGCTACGGGAGAAGGAGAAGGCACAGGGGAGAGTAGGGCGCAGGGCCCCAGGCAGGGCCAAGCCAGCATCTCCTGCCCGGCGTCTGGATCTTCGGGGGAAACGCTCACCCACCCCTGGTAAAGGGCCTGCAGATCGAGCATCCCGGGTCGCACCCCGACCACGCAACACTCCAAGCCAGGTCACCCCAGCAGAGGAAAAGGATGGACACAGCCCCATGTCCAAAGGCCTAGTCAATGGACTCAAAACAGGACCATGTAAGTATAACATGAAAAGTGGGAGAGACGGTGGGTTGGGGTTGGGTGTGGCTGGTCAAAGACTCCAGGAGTAGGAGGGATTGTGGGAGGAAGAAGATTGCTAAAAGTGTTCTACTTTACCTCTCCAATGAGTCCTGGCTTGTCTCTACAGCGGCCTTGGGTTCCAAGGGCGGCTCTGGCTCCCCCGTATACGTGGATCTCGCCTATATCCCGAATCATTGCAGTGGCAAGACTGCTGACCTTGACTTCTTCCGTCGAGTGCGTGCATCCTACTATGTGGTCAGTGGGAATGACCCTGTCAATGGCGAGCCGAGCCGGGCTGTGCTGGATGCATTGCTGGAGGGCAAGGCCCAGTGGGGGGAGAATCTTCAGGTGAGTGGCAAGGGATGCCGAGGAGGAGGTCTGGTCGAAGCTTACTCTGAGGCAATAGTGGAACACAGTCTCTATTCATAAAAGGACTGAGCCCTTCCTATGGGCAGTGGACTACTTCCTAGACCATCAGGCATGATGCCCCATCCTCATGTCACATCAGGCATTTCTTGTCTCCCTCCTAGGTGACGCTGATCCCTACTCATGACACAGAGGTGACTCGCGAGTGGTACCAGCAGACTCATGAGCAGCAGCAACAACTGAACGTCCTGGTCCTGGCTAGCAGCAGCACCGTGGTCATGCAGGATGAATCCTTCCCAGCCTGCAAGATTGAGTTCTGAAAGAACCACTCTCCTTTCCCCAAGGATCTGCTCCCCCAGCTCCCTTAGAGAATGGCTATTGCTGAGTCCTTTGGGGTTGAGGGACGTGGGAGCTGGGGTGGGGGAGACAGGGGACAGGATGTCTTTCTTATTGTGGGAAGTTGGGCTGGGCTAAATGCAGGGGTTGTCCCTCCCCCTCATCCATACCTGAGAGGAGTTTCAAAACCAAAGGCAACAGGGAGAGGATAGAAGGAGGGTAAAAATTAGATCATCTGACGCCTGAGAACCCTGGAGTGACCCCTTCTCCTAACACTACCAAGTGTTTGTATTGGGTGGGAAGTAAGGATGGGTCTCAGCAACCTCCTCCCTCATGGAGTGAGATCATATCCCCAAACCCAGGGACCTCTTTATCTCTATTTAGCATTCTAAGGAAGGATCTCCAGTAGTAATTTATGTGATCCGAGGGCAGGATTCTGTCAGTGAGGTGCCCAGAGCTGCGCCCTTTCCTCCATCTCCCATACTCTTACCCACCAGGGTCTGGGTTCCAGCAGGGGTCCAGGGGTACACTGCTGCTACACTGTCCCACTGCTTCCCTCCATATCTGAATGTCTCAATCCAAAACTTGAAGCTCTTTTGACCAATAGACTGGTGAGAGAAGAAAGTTACTTATCCTCCCAGCCCCTGCTTCATATCATTCACATCCCAGAGCTGTGCCCAGACCAGGCCTATTGGGCAGCACAAAGGGGCAAGGAGAGCCCAGCCCCAATCCCAGAATTCTTCCAAGCTCCCTGACCTTTTGAAGTTTTCACCCACCCATTCCAATTATCCTCATCCCTTGTCATCCCCTGCTTGGCTTCTCTGCATGTGGTCATCTGCTGTGGCCTGGTGTGTAATGGGTTAAAAATAAGCCACTGCCTGACATCCCAACATTTGACACCCCAGCAACGTGTGACTCCCCCAACATTCCACTATGCCATCCTGCAGCTGAAATGGGAACATTGGCTGCCTTTCCAGCCCCAAACTCTTGGACAGAGGATCTGGGAGGTAGAAGCCATGCCAGAGAACTTGGGGAAAATGAGAGGGAGGAAGGGAAGAAGGAGACAAAGCTGAGCTAAAGCTGAACTCCTACTGAATAAGACGAAAACAGGCTGGAAAAAAAAATACCCCAGGAGAGGACCTCTCCCCAAGTAAGCCAATGAGCAGCCCTGCCAGACTACTGCCGGACTGAGAAATCCAGACGCTCGTCAGGGCTCGGCTTCTCTGCCAAATGACTGTGTGGAAACCAAAATGAGCCGGCCTGTGTTCTTCCTAGCTCCCACCCTCCCCGTGCTGCTGTGCTCTGCTCCTCCCCACACTTCCCTGCTATAGTTCCCAGCTGCTGTAATGGAGCCGCCTCCAACTCTAACAATAAATTCAAGTTCATTACAGATGCTGTAGTGCTGCTTAAGCTTTTTCTGACTACACAGTGCTTAGTTGCTGGGCCTTGGCTTCTACCTCTCTGCTTCTCCCAGCACTGTCATTTATCTCAATGTCTTTGATAACTGGAAGCAGCTCCAGGACCCAAGGAGGCCAGAGAACATAGGGCGGATAAAGGGAGAAAAAGATACAGGGAGCCAGCCTAATTTCTGAAAATGAGAACGCCAGAGTATGAGGAAGAGGGGCCTAGGATGGAGAGATACATTTGGTTTGGGGGAGGGAAGAGGGGCAGGGTTTCTGGGAAGGGGATCTACATACTTTGGGGTCAAGAGCCAAGGACTGAATAACCAGCATTAGAAACCTGGAATAAGGGAACGCCAAAGAGGCAAAGAGTTGAGAAGCCCTAAGAGATCCAGAGCCTATTGAGGTTGTAAAGAGCACTCACCTGTGCAGTTAGGAGTTCCACTGAGTAAATGCTGGATTTTGCCCTGCAGGGAAACCCTTTATAGTCCTGGTTATGTCAGGAGAGGCCAGGTTGTGAATGTAAATATATGGGAAAGGAGATATTCCAGTCCTCCCAGTGTTCTGGGCTTGCCCAATGTAAATATGTCAAGGAGGCAAAGAAAGACCATAACCCCTTTATATCAACTCCTCCTAACACTCCAAAGCATCAGAGTGAAAAACTAAGAGGGTGATTCCAAGAATCTGGTGAGAAGGCAAGCACCCAGTGGTGCTTCACAGAGCTAGAAAGTCTATCTCCCACAATACTACTCATTGAAGACAATTTGGGATGGTGGGCTGACTGCCACTGGGACCTCCTAGGATGCCTGATTATTTTATAGTCCCTTTCCACTCAACTACAACAGCTTTTGACTGGTTCAGATTAATTTAGTCACAAACAGACATGATGGATTTATACTCATTCATTCTTGAATTCACAAGGACATCATCACCACCATCACCATTCTTATTATTTCATATTTATTGAGCACTCATAATGTTCCGGCCACCCCACTCCAATGACTGCATTATTCCTCCTACCCACACCCATGCCCATCCCCATATCTTTGGGAAAAGCTTCATAATCACACCTGACCCTAAAGACACAATGATAAAAGGACATACCTCTTGGGAAACCTGGAGTGTTTGGTCTTTGGCCAGTCTGTCCCTGGCACTACTACAGAAATATATATAATCTTTGCTCATGTCTGTACAATATTGATCTCTGCTGATTGCTTAAAATAGAACCTGATTTTCTCTACTACATCATCTCTTAAGCCAAGTAGCCCTACAACAAAAGGAGGCCCAGCTTCACAGATTGGCCAAGTACCCCCAGAGCATTTTAAGTAGTTACTCTTAAATTTTCACAGCAATCTAATACCTACTTTTCCCTGGAGCTATTGCCCAGGGGAACAGGTCTGGGGCAGAGGGGGAACTTGGGATGACATATAAAACACCCATAAGCCCAATCTAAAGATTAGTGGCCACAATGGATGTTTGGGAAGGGGACTCGCTTTTTTCCCAAACATTTCAGACAGACATCCTGGGCCCTCCTGAGGAGTGCTAGCAAACACAAGAGTCCTCCTGAATGCACATATGGTCTAAGGGTACCTTGTGAAGTTGTGAATATTTCCCCAGAAAAGTGGAGACCTTGGAGTCCCCTTTTGCACTTGCTGTCCCCAGATGGTGTCTTCAGCAGTTAGGTGGCATTTCCTTTAACAATCTGGAATTTCCTGGGATGCTCAGAGGAGGTTGGGTAATGATAGATCAGCCCACCCCTTGATGGAAATCCTATTCAAGTCTAATGGCCACGTGAGGAGTCAATGGCTGCTTTGAACATGAAATCGGTTCCTTCTCAAGCCCAGCTCTGGCACAGTTCTTGGCTTCATGCCAAGAGGACTGCTTCCTCAGACACCTCTGGTGAGATCCAAGGTCTTATACTGGCAGGTGAGTTAGCCAACAGAAGAAGTTGCTAGCTCAAATAGCTGGTTTAGTGTGATACCACTAATGAGAACATGATTAATCACATGTTGCTGGTGGGAGGGGTGAGTATTGGTCACCAACTAAAGACTGGCTCTGAGGGTTTGGATCACTAGATGGATACTGGGCTTGGGGAGTATCCTCTCCAGGCAGCTGGTCAGTCACCTCAGGGACCACCCAGGACTGCTGATTATCAACCTCAGGGACTTCCTGAACCTGCAGATCATCCTCCCCCGGAAACTCTTGGGATGGTTTATCAACCTCAGGAATGTCCTGAGACAATAGATTGACTGCAGAAGCCTCTAGGGCCAGCCTGCCAACCTCTGCAAAGAACTCCTGGCATGGCTGGCTGAGCTCCTCAGGGGTCTCTTGGGCTGGCTTGCCACCTTCCACATGGATTTCCTGGACCAGGCCACCAATCCCTACAGGGAACCCATAAGCCAGCCTGCCAACCTCCACAGGGACCTCCTGGGATGGCTGGCTGACCTCCTCAGGGTTCTCCTGGCAAAGTTGGCAAGCTTCCGCAGAGATTTTCTGGCACAGTTGGCTCGCCTTCTGGCATGGCTGATGGATCTGAGGAACCTCCTGACATATCTGGTCAATGTTGTCATGGTTCTCCTGGCATGGCTGGCTGATGTCAGGGACCTCCTGGCATGGCTGGCTGATGTCAGGAACCTCCTGGCATGGCTGGCTGGTTTCCACAGGTGGTTCCTGTGAAGCCTGGCTTGGTTCAAAAGGCCCTTGCACCCCTTCAATGGGGAGCTCTTGTTCTCCATTCCTAAGGAGCATCCCAAGGCTTTGACGTTCTTCAGTCATGTGTGAACTTACAGAAGGCTGATCACTGAAGCCAAAAGGGCAGTTACCATCCACTGCAGTGGGGGAGGAAGGACCAGCACTGGACACAGTGCTGGAAGGGCCACTGCTGTCTGTAAAACAAAGTCAGGAGACCAAGTCAGGCAAGCTGGAAGAGTAGGCTCTATTCAATGTATGTAGTTCAAATGCCAGAATATACAGACTTGAGGAAAGAGGGTCTGAATTCTTCCTAAGCTATGCAGAGACTGCTCAATTAGCCCAGCTCAGGAACTGTTGCTCTGACCTAATGTATACTACAGGAGTACACAGGAGCACTAAGGTACATCTAAGACTTCAGGAGAGTGATGAGGCCCACTTCATCCAGTTCTTTCACAAATGTACCCCCAACCCAACTCTGAATTCCCAAGGTCATTTGGGAGCATACCAATGCTGTAATCCAGTGGTTCATAATTAAGGGTATATATCAAAAGTATGGGATATTTTTTAAAAATACAAATTTCTAGGTTCCATCTCTAGAGATTCTAATTCTGTAGGTTAGTGTAAACGTGAGGGGTGGAGAGGGAATGAGGTCACTGTATTTTGTTGAAACACTCCCAATTAAATCTGATGTACATCTTTTGTTAACAATCATTTCTTTAAAGCAGTCAACATATTTCTGGGGCAAAGGTAATCATTGTTTATAGCCCAGGAGACAATTAAGCAGGAGAATGTAGAAAAATCTTATGAATGAGAACAGTAGGAAGGAAAATCGCCTTAAGATGGAAGGCTGCCATGGAATCTCTAAATGGCAGAGGTTCATAATTAACCTTCCTGGGGGTCACTGAACCCTTTGAAACTCTAATGACAGTCATGGACTATCTTCTCAGAAAAATATACATATGGATATTCACACTAATCTTCATAAACAATTCCTGGGATTCAAAGACTTTACCCTGAAATCCATCCCTGGATCCAAGGTTAAGACCTAAGTCTTGGGACACACAATGTTATAGGCTTGTGGATGTTATAGACATATACAACATAAAAATTAATTACCCCACTACTGACAGTAATAAAATGAAGGGCTTAGAGTCTTCAATACACTGTGGGACAATTCCTACCCCAATCTCTACTACTTCATTGACCTCTAGTAGGGGACTAATCTACTTTTCTTTTTGTAAATGTATTTATTAATGGTATTGTAACTTTATATTTAAAGCACTCTAATATCAATAATGATCGATTTTGGATATAGGGGGCACCTGAATATCCTTGTCATCAAAGAGAACCTGGGAAAGTTGGCAAGCCTGAGCCTGCGAAGGCTGAATCAGTCATTGAGTTTAGCATATGCCAGTTCTCTCTTTTCTGTAAAGGGCCACAGAGGAACATGGTTTGGACCAACAAGGCCTATTTAGGGCAGACAAACCCTAAAGAAAATATTTACCAGTGAGGCGACACACCTCATACTGAGTCAAAGGTCTGATAGATTAAAAACAAGAAAAAAAAAAAAAAGTTCACCCAAAGATAGAAGTAGCCTTAATATTCAGTTAGTGGTTTGATTCAGGCAAATCAAAGAGGTCAGACAGAAGCAGAAGCAGGAAGGGCACCTGAATGGCTCAGTCAGTTAAGCGTCTGCCTCTGGCTCAGGTCATGATCTCAGGTCCTGGGATCAAGCCCTGCATGGGACTCCGTGCTCAGCAGGGGGTCTGCTTCTCCCTGTGCCCCTCCCCCTTGGTGCTCTCCCTCTCCCTCTCCCTCTCCAATAAATAAAAAATTAAAACAAAAAACAAAAAACAGGGAAGCAGAAGCAAGATAAAGATAAGGTTTCCAGAGGCAGCCAAAGCGATCTTGAGAAAGAAGAACAAAGCTGGAGGTATCACAATTCCAGATTTCAAGATACCCTACAAAGCTGTAATAATCAAAACAGTACTGACACAAAAATAGACTCATAGATCAATGGAATAGAACAGAGACTCATGCTTATATGGTCAATTAATCTATGACAAAGGAGGCAAGAATATACAATGGGGAAAAACAGTCTTCAATAAATGGTGCTGGGAAAACTGGATAGCTACATGCGAAAGAATGAAACTGAACCACTTTCTGACACCACACACAAAAATAAACTCAAAATGGATCAAGGACCTAAATGTGAGACCTGAAACCATAAAAATCTTAGAAGAGAGCACAGGCAGTACTCTCTCTGACATCAGCCATAGCAACATTTTTCTAGATATGTCTTCTGAAGCAAGGGAAACAAAAGCAAAAATAAACTACTGGGACTATATCTAAATAAAAACCTTTTGCACAACAAAGGAAACCATCAACAAAACAAAAAGGCAACCTACTGAATGGTAGAAGATATTTGCAAATATTATATCCAATAAAGGGTTAGTATCTAAAATATATAAAGAACTTATACAACTCAACACCAAAAACCCCCAAATAACCCAATTAAAAACTGGGCAGAGGACCTGAATAGACATTTCTCCAAAGAAGACATACAGATGGCCAACAGACACATGCAAAGATGCTCAATATCACTCATCATCAGAGAAATGCAAATCAAGACCACAATGAGATATCACCTCACACCTGTCAGAATAGCTAGAACCAGAAAGACAAGAAATAACATATAACTCTGTATATTAACTAACTGGAATTAAAATAAAAACTTAAGGAAAAAAAGACAAGAAATAACAAGTGTTGGCGAGTATGTGGAAAAAAGGGAACATTTGTGCATTGCTGGTAGGAATATAA
The DNA here is from genome assembly GCF_029215605.1 of Mirounga angustirostris. Lineage (NCBI taxonomy): Eukaryota > Metazoa > Chordata > Mammalia > Carnivora > Phocidae > Mirounga > Mirounga angustirostris. The sequence continues at coordinate 60,085,623 of NW_026991717.1, read as the reverse complement.
ATTGGTGTAGCCACTGCAGAAAACAGTATGGAGGTCCCTCAAAAAATTAAAATAGAAATGCCATATGATCCAATAATTCCGCTACTATTTACCGAAAGAAAATGAAAACCCTAATTTCAAAAGATATATGCATCCCTATGTTTATTGCAGCATTACTTACAATAGCCAAGTTATGGAAGCAGCCCAAGTGTTCACCAATAGATGAATGGATAAAGAAGATGTATAAAAAAAAGGGGGGGTGCCTGGGTGGCTCCATCAGTTAAGTGGCTGCCTTCAGCTCGGGTCATGAGCCTGGGGTCCTGGGATTGAGCCCCACATTGGGTTACTTGCTCAGCGGGGAGCCTGCTTCTTCCTCTCCCTCTGTCTGCAGCTCCCCCTGCTTGTGCTCTCTTTCTCACTATCTCTATCTCTGTCAAGTAAATAAATTAAATTAAATTTTTAAAAATGTATATATATATACACAATGGAGTATTAAACCATGAAAAGGATGAGATTTTACCATTTGTGACTATATGGATGGACCTAGATGGTATTATGCTAAGTGAAATAAAGGAAGACAAACACCATTGATTTCACTTATATGTAGAATCTAAAAAGAAAAAAAAAGAATAAACAAATAAAAAGCAGAATCAGACCTAAAATACAGAGAACAAGCTGATGGGGAGGGGTAGTAGGAGGCTGGGCAAAATGGGTGATGGGGAGTGGGAGATACAAGCTTCCAGTTATGGAATGAATAAGTCACAGGAACAAAAGGTACAGAATAGGGAATACAGTGAATGGTACCGTACTAGCATTGCATTGTGACAGATGGTAGCTACACTTGTGGTGATCAGAGCATAACGTATAGACTTGTTGAACCAGTATGTTGTATAACATTGTGTATCAACTATACTTGAATTAAAAAAAAAAAAATATATATATATATATATTATAAAAAAAAAAGATTTCCAGGGGCACAAAACCCATAAACATTCCAGGAGAGATAAAAGGAGCAATGGCAAGGTGAATGTAAGGTAATCTGAAATTCAGGGGAAGAGCTCTTGGAATCAGGAAGGAATGTTTCTTCTGCATACACAATGCCAATTCTACAACTGTTTAACCCAGATGCTGAAATATGAATCTTTGCTTCAGTCCTATCCAATGAAATAATAAAAGCCATGTTTGATTTTAGTTATTTCCTGGAGGCAGGTTGAATAAGGAAAGGATTTTTCCATCACTGGTGTCTCTGGCCCTTATCCTCCCTCTGATTGTCACCAGGATCTCCCCTTCCCTACAATTACCCTAAGAACTTCTTGTGACTACACTGTTACCAAGGAAAATTAGTGATAGGCTAGAGATTTTATTTATTTGTTTATTTGTTTATTTATTTAGAGAGCACCAGTGAGGGGCGGAGGTAGAGAGAGACAGAATCTGAAACGGACTTGATCTCACAACCCTGAGATCATGACCTGAGCCTCAACCAAGAGTCGAACGCTTAACCAACTGTGTCACCCAGGCTCCCCTTGTGATAGGCTAGAGATTATAAAGAAGAGATGGGAAAAAGCAGCACCTCAACTTGAACAGCTGAGAACAGACAACTTGAGAATAGGGACATGTAGAAAGTAGTAGCAGATTCTAGTTTCCTTCTCCCAGTTTTTCTCTATATTCAGTTTCCTCTCAAGTCATCTGTACTTGAGAAAGCTATAAATTCCCAAATGGGAATCTGAGGAGAATGAAGTTTCGTCCTTTCTTCCCCAAAGCACCCTCTGTGATACTATATTTTAGGAGCCTCTCCAAGGAAACAGAGGGGTCATGGAGAATGGAGATAATGAGACAGGGTAAACAGATCCTCCCTTCACCTTGGAAACAGCAGATGAGACTGCTTCCCCTACTGGTTATTCCTGGTCTTTCAACCCTCATCTTTGTTTCCCTCGTGAAAAGACAGGTCTCTCATTCACCAATCCCTCCATCAATCTTGGCCTTTGTCCAGGCAGTTCCAAAAGGATTACTTACACCAGGGGGGCTTCTCAGAGCGCTGCCGGAGTTGTAGGGTAGGTGAATGAAGAGTACGGGGTGGGGAAAATGGGCTATCTGAGGCTTGGTTGCTGTGCATAGAGTCAAAGAGGGCTGCATAGACCAGGGAGAGAGAAGGAAGGAAAAAAAGAGTTTGAGAAGCATTCAAGAATCACAGGTTCTCCAACTTAACACATTCTCAGGCTGAAAAGTAGCATTTCCTAAGGACCCTTCACACAAATCATTTTTAATATTTTAAACTTTATATTATGAATATTTTCAAACATTTTTTGCTCCCTCCCCCAACCCCCTTTTTAAAAAAAGTCTGAAAGACTAGTACAATCCATACTGATATCTTCATCTCCTATATTTACCACATTGACGTGTTAACATTTTGCCATATTTGTTTCATCCATTTCTTCATGCGGAAGTTCTTTTTTTAAAATGGCAGGCATTATGAAATATTTCACCTCTAAATACATCAATATGCATATCTAAAATATAAGGAATTTTTCTTACATAGCCACACACCATTAACAAACCTAACAAAATTTCAAAATAATACCCTAATATCATCTAATACCCAATTCATATTCAAATCTCCCACAATTATTCCCAAAATGTCTTTTAGAGTAATATCCAAACATGAACCATGTATTGCATTTTGTTATGTCTCCAAAGTCTTTTTTAATCTAGAATATTATCCACCCCGCCAAGACCATTCATTTTCCTCAGAGTGACTTTTTCTTTTGAAGATTTTTATTTATTTACTTGAGAGAGAGAGTGAGAGAGAGAGAGCATGTGCACCTGAGCAGGGGGAGAGGCAGAGGGAGAGGGAGGGAATCTTCAAGCGGATTCCCCAGTTAGCATGGAGCCCGACACAGGGCTTGGTCCCATGACCCTGAGATCATGACCTGAGCCAAAATCAAGAGTTATATGCTTAACCAAATGAGTCACCCAGATGCCCCTCAAAGTGACTTTTTGAAAAGAACAGATCAGTTGTCTCACAGAACTATCATGTCTCACATTCTGGATTTGTCTGATTCCTCCCTCAGAATCATTTAACTTGTTTCACTATTGCTTATATTTCCTATAGGGTTGATTGGATGATTCAATTTAAATAACCTTTGGTAAAAATACCAAATAGGTGCCAAAGAGGTGATCCTATGTACTTTATATTACATCATATTAGAGGCACATAAGGTCTCAACTGTCCCATTAAGTAAAGCTAAGTTTACTAACTGGGTTAAAGTGGTAGCCACAAGATCTCACCATTGTAAAGTTTTCCCCTTCTGATTAGAGGTAACCCTTTGGCACCACCCCATCAACATTTTACCTAATTGTGCTAGTATCTATTGATGATCTTTAATTATTTAAGTGGTGATTTTCTAATTCTATCAATCCTCCAACATTTATTAGATGGCATATTTTCTGTAAAAAAGAGCTTTCCCTCTTCAGCTAGGGCTATGGGATTACGATGAACTGCAGTTCTCACTGAAAAGGTAGAATAAGTGTTTATTTCCTTTTATTTAGTTTTCAGAGAAAAGAGGTGTGAAAAGTATCCTCCAATTGCAGCAGATGAGAATTATTTTATTTTTGCTTTCTTTTTTGTAGAATTATTTACTTATTATTTATTATGAGCTTGCGGATTTTTATATATTCAGTGTACTTTAATGAATTACAGTAAATTTTGAATGCTAAAATGTTCTAGTTGTATCGCTTCTTGGCCTTTTGGCTAAGATCAAGTGTAAAATGTTCCAGTTGTGGTCAGTGGGAGCTTTTTCAGGCTTGATTGCTTCCTTGCTTTTGTTATAATATGCCTCAGGACGACCTTGTACTTTCCTTGCCCTAGACTATGTATTCTCAACTAAATTGGTTCTTGGGGAGGGTAAAAAAAATCTTAGATATTCCATTGGTTTGTGGTCCATCACATGGCCATGGACCATAAACAGATATATATTGTATATGTGTGGTATTAAAATTCCATGTAGTGGGGGTTTACTAGGGGAAAGAATGTCTAAAAAGACTGGGGGAGGGGTGTGAACATGGGATGTCTTTCCACTTATTTAGGTCTTCTTTAATTTATTTCAGCAATGTTTTGTAGTTTTCAGTGTACAAGTCTTTAAGCTTCTTGGTTAAATTTGTTCCCAGGTATTTTATTTTGTGGATGCTATTATAAATTGTATTGTTTTCTTAATTTACTTTTTCGATTGTTCATTGCTGGTATATAGACACAAAATCGTTTTTTGTGAATTGATCTTGTACCCTGCAACTGTGCTGAATTTGTTCATTAGTTCTGGAAGTTTTTGGGGGGGATTCTTCACATTTTTTCTATATAGGACCATGTCTTCTGCAAGTAGAGATAGTTTTACTTTCTCCTTTCCAATTTCTATGCCAATTTTTTTTTCCTAATTCCTCTGCCTAAAATTATCAGTACAATGTTGAACAGCAGTGGTGAATATGGGCATCCTTGTTTTGTTCCTGATCATAGGGCGAAAACTTTCAGTCTTTCACCATTGAGTATGATGTGCACTATGGGTTGTTCATAAATGCCCTTTATCATGTTGAGGAACTTCCCTTCCATTCCTAGTTTGCTGGGTGTTTTTATCATGAATGGGTAGTGGATTTTTTTTTTTTTTAAAGGAAACTTTTTTTTTTTTTTAAGATTTTATTTATTTATTTGACAGAGAGAGACACAGAGGGAACACAAGCAGGGGGAGTGGGAGAGGGAGAAGCAGGCTCCCCACTGAGCAGGGAGCCAGATGCGGGGCTTGATCCCAGGACCCTGGGATCATAACCTGAGCTGAAGGCAGACGCTTAACCATCTGAGCCACCCAGGCACCCCGATTTTTTTTTTTAAGATTTTAGTTATTTATTTGACAGAGAGAGGCACAACGAGAGAGGGAACACAAGCAGGGGGACTGGAAGAGGGAGAAGCAGGCTTCCCGCCAAGCAGGAGCCTGATGCGGGGCTCGATCCCAGGACCCTGGGATCATGACCTGAGCCGAAGGCAGATGCTTAACGACTGAGCCACCCAGGTGACCCTGGGTAGTGGATTTTATCAAATGCTTTTCTATGTCAGTTGAGGTGATTGTGAGTTTTTCCCCTTGTTCTTTTAATGTAGTATATTACAGACTGATTTTCTTATGTTGAATCACCCTTAAATTCTTGAGATAAATCTCACTTTGTGAACTTGCTGTTGGATTTGGTTTGTGAGAATTTTTGCTTCTGGGGCACCTGGGCGGCTCAGTCAGTTAAGGATCCAATTCTTGACCTCAACTCAGGTCTTGATCTCAGGGTCATGAGCTCAAGCCCCTCATTGGGCTCCACACTGGGCATGGAGCCTACTTAAAAAAATACAGAGAATTTTTGCTTCTATATTTATAAGGGATACAGTTTTCTTTTCTTATGGTGTCTTTGTCTGGCTTTCACATCAGGGTAATGTTGGTTTCATTGAAATTGTTTCCTCCTTTTTTATTTTTTGGAAGAGTGTAGGAAAAAAATTGGAGTTAATTTTTATTAAATGTTTGGGAGATTTCACCAGTGAATCTATCTTGTCCTGGACTTCTCTTTTTTGAAAATTTTTCTACTGATTCAGTCTTTTCTGTGTTACAGATTATGTTCAGATTTTCCGTTTCTTCTTGGATCAATTTTTCTAGTTTATTTCTAGGAATTTGTTCATCTAGGTTATCTAATTCATTGGCATACAATTGTTCATAGTGCTTTTTCTTTAAAGATTTTATTTATTTATTTGCGAGAGGAAGAGAGAGTGTGCATGCACACGAGCGGGGGGTGGGAGGGACGGGCACAGGGAGAGAGAGAAGCAGACTCCTTGCTGAGCAGGGAGCCAGATGTGTGGACCCTGGGATCATGACCTGAGCTGAAGGCAGACGCTTAACTAACTGAGCCATCCAGGCGCCCCCATAGTGCTCTCTTATAATTCTTTTTATTTCTGTAAGGTCAGGAGCAATGTTCCCACTTTTATTCCTGATTTGGTTATTTGCATGAACACTCGCTTCTTCTTAGTCTGCTAAGGTTTGTCAATTTTGTTTATTTTTTTTTTTAAGATTTTATTTATTTATTCATGAGAGACAGAGAGAGAGAGAGAGAGAGAGGCAGAGGGAGAAGCAGGCTCCCAAGGAGCAGGGAGCCCGATGCGGGACTCGATCCCAGGACGCTGGGATCATGACCTGAGCCGAAGGCAGACGCTTAACCATCTGAGCCACCCAGGCGCCCAATTTTGTTGATTTTTTTCAAAGAACCAATTTTTGGTTTAGTTGATTCTTTCTGTTTTCTATTCCTTACTTCTTTTATCTCTGTCCTAATCCTTATTATTTCATTCTTTCTACTAGCTTAGGGTGTAGTTTGCTCTTCTTTTTTAGTTCCTTAAGGTATAAAGTTAGGTTTTTGGTTTATGATCTTTCCTGTGTTTAAATGCAGGTGTTTACAGCTATAAATTTCTCTCTTAGCACTAATTCTGCTGTATCCCATAACTTCTGGAATGTTGCATTTTCACTTTCATTCTTCTCAAAGTATATTCTAATTTCCCTTATGATTTCTTCCTTGACCTGAAGGTTAAGAATGTGTTTGATTTCAACATATTTGTGAATTTTCCAGTTTTTCTTTTATTAATGATTTCTAGCACCATTCCACTATGTTGGAGAGGATATTTTGTATGATTTCAATCTTTTGAAATTTATTTAACTTTTTTTGTGGCCTACCATATGGTCTATCCTGGAGAATATTCCATGTGCACTTAAGAATCTGTATTTTGGGGCACCTGGGTGGCTCAGTCATTGTCTGGCTTCGGCTCAGGTCATGATCCAGGGGTCCTGGGATCCAGCCCTGCATTGGGCTCCCGGCTTGGCGAGGAGCCTGCTTCTCCCTCTCCCACTCCCCCTGCTTGTGTTCCCTCTCTCGCTTTGTCTCTTTCTGTCAAATAAATAAATAAAATCTTTAAAAAAAAAAATCTGTATTTTGCTGGTGGTAGGATGTTCTATATGTCTCTTAGGTTTAGCTGGCTTACAGTGTTATTGAAGCTTTCTGCTTCCCTATTGATCTTCTGTCTTGTTGTTTTATCTATTATTAAAGGTGAGATTGAAGTCTCCAACTATTTTTGTAGAACTATCTACTTCTCCCTTCAATCCTGTCAATGTTTGCTTCATATATTTGGGGGCTCTGTTGTTTGGTGGGTATGTGTTTATAATTTTTGTATGCTCTTAATGAACTGACCTTTTTATCAATATATAATGACCTCTGTCTCTTAGAACAACTTTTGACTTAAAGACTATTTTGTCTGACATTAGTATAGTTACCCCAGCTCTCATTTGGTTATTTGCATGGAATATCTTTTTCTATTCTTTCATTTTCAACCTTTTGTACTGTTGGATCTAAAGTGATTTTCATATAGACAGCATATAGTTGGATGATTTTTTTAAAAATCCATTCTGCTGGGGCACCTGGGGGGTACAGTCAGTTGAGCATCCTACTCTTGGTTTCAGCTCAGGTTGTGGTCTCACGGTGGTGGGATCAAGCCCTGTGTCAGGCTCCACCCTCAGTGGGGAGTCTGCTTGGGCCTGTCTCTCCTTCTCCCTCTGCCACTCCCCATCCCCAGTTTCTTTCTCTCTAAAGTAAATAAATAAATCTTTTAAAAAATCCATTCTTAAAAAAAAAAAATCCATTCTCCTAATCTCTGCCTTTTAATTTGGGAGTTTTATTCATTTACATTTAGAGTAATCACTGATAAGGAAGAGCTTAATTCTGCCATTTCACTATTCATTTTTTATACATCTTATACATTATTTTGTTCCTCATTTCCTCCATTACTATCATCTTTGTGGTTTTCTTAAAAAAATTTTATTTATTTATTTGAGAGAGAGAGAATGAGCAGTAGGGAGGGGCAGAGGGAGAAAGAGAGAAGCAGACTCCCTGATGAGCAGGAAGCTGAATGTGGGGCTCAATCCCAGGACCTGGAGCTGAAGACAGATGCCCAACTAACTGAGCCACCCAGCCGCTCCTCATCTTTGTGTTTAATTGATTTGTTTGTAGTGTACCATTTCAATTCCTTTATTTCCTGTTCTGTATATTTTTAGATATTTTCATTGTGGTTACCATGGAGATACAATTAACATCCTAAATTTATAACAATCTTGTTTGAATTGATGGCAAATTTAGCTTCAATAATATACAAAAACTCTGCTCTTATACTTGTCTTTTTTTTTTTTTAAGATTTTATCTATTTGACAGAGAGAGACACAGTGAGAGAGGGAACACAAGCAAGGGGAGTGGGAGAGGGAGAAGCAGGCTCCCCACTGAGCAGGGAGCCCGATGCAGGGCTCAATCCCAGGACCCTGGGACCATGACCTGAGCCAAAGGCAGACGCTTAACAACTGAGCCACCCAGGTGCCCCAAAAACTCTGCTCCTATAAAGCTCAGTCCTCACTTTATGTTATTGTCACAAATTGTATCTTTATACATTGTATGACCATTAATACGGACGTGTAATGACTATTTTATTCATTTGTGTGTTAAGTCATATATGAAACAAAAAAAAGGAGTTACAAACCAAAAATACAGAAATGCTGACTTTTATATTTACCAATGTAATTACCTTTACCAGAGTTCTTTATTTTTTGTTATGGTATCAAGTCACTATCTAGTGTCCTTTTATTTCAGCCCAAAAAGCTTTTAGCATTTCTTCTAAGGCAGGTTTACTAGTGACAGACTCCCTCAACTTTTGTTTATCTGGGAGTGTCTTAATTTCTTCTTTATTTCTGAACAGTTTGGCTAGATAAAGAATTCTTGGTTGACATTTTTCTTTTCTTTTAGCACTTTAAATATGTCATCCCACTGTTTTCTGGCCTCTGTGATTTCTGATGAGAAACTGGTTGTTAGGGGCGCTGGGGTGGCTTGGTCGGCTTGGTCCTGGGATCAAGCCCCACGTGGGGCTCCCTGTTCAGCAGGGAGCCTGCTTCTCCCTCTGCCTCTCTCTCTGTCAAATAAATAAATAAACAAAATCTTAAAAAAAAAAAAAAAGAAATTGGTTGTTAATCTCATTAAAGATCCCTTGTATGTGATAAGTTGCTTTTCTCTTGCTACCTTCAAGATTTTCTCTGTCTTTTGACAATTTGATTACAGTGAGTCTCAGTGGGGATCTCTTTGAATTTATCCTTGTTGGTGTTTGAACTATTTGGATGTATAGATTTGTATTTTATCAAATTTGAGAAGTCTTCAGAGCCCTTATTTCTTCAAATATTTTTTCTGCCTCTTTCTCTCTCTTCTTCTGGGACTCCCATTATGCATGTGTTGGTATTCTTTTTTTTTTTTTTTTTTGACAGAGAGAGAGAGCACAAGCAGGGGGAAGCAGCAGAGGGAGAGGGAGAAGCAGGTCCCCCGAGGAGCAGGGAGCCTAATGTGGGGCTTGATCCCAGGACCCCAGGATCACGACCTGAGCTGGAGGCAGAAGCTTAACCGACTGAGCCACCCAGGTGCCCGCATATATTGGTATTCTTGATGGTGTCCCACAAATCTCTTTGGCTCTGTTAATTTTTTTCTCATTGTTTTTTTCTTTCTCCTCCTCAGACTAGAAACTTTCAAATGACTTATCTTTAATTTTGCTGACTCTTTCTTCTGCCTGCTCATATCTTCTAAGAAACATAGTGAATTTTGCATTTCTGTTAGACTTTTCGGTCTCAGAATTTCTGTTTGGTTTCTTTTTATATTTTCTATCTCTTTAATGATATTCTGTATTTGCTGAGACATCATTCTCCTGATTTCCTTTAGTTCTCTGTCCATCATTTCCCTTAGCTCTTCAAGCATACTTAAGATAGCTGATTTAAATTCTTTGTCCCGGTGAGTCTAACATCTGTGCTTTCTAGGCGATGGTTTCTGTTAATTTCTTCTGTAAATGGACCATACTGTCCTGTATCTTTGCATATTTTATAATGTTTTGTTGAAAACTGGACATTTTGAGTATTATAATAGTGTTAACTCTGAATATCAGATTATTCCCCCTCCTTAGGGTTTGTTTTCATTGTTTGCCGTGGGCTGTGGCTGTTTAGTGACTTTTCTATTCTTGTGAAGTCTGTCTTCTTTGTCATATGTGGTCTCTGAAATGTCTGTTCCTTTAGCTTGTTTCACAGCTAGTATTCTTTTTTGAAATTTTTTTAGACTCTTTATTTGAGACAGAGAGAGAGAGAACATGAGCAGGGGGAGAGGGGCAGAGGGAGAGGAAGAGCAAGAGGCAGACTCCCCACTGAGTAGAGAGCCCGACACAGGGCTCGTTCCCAGGACCCCGAGATCACGACCTGAGCTGAAGTCAGACATTTAACCAACTGAGCCACCCAGGTGCCCCACAGCTAGCATTCTGACAAGGATTTCCTTGAATGCCAAGAACCAAAAGAAGGGGAGAGGAAGATGGGGGGAAAGGAGGCAAAGGGAGAGGAGGGGAGTTCTCCCAGGCTTTGCAGATTGGTTCTATGTTGAGGTATTCCTTCAACACTTAGCTAGACTGTTTACAAATCCCTCTTAGCCTTCAATTCTTGCTTGTGCTGAGTCTAGAGTTCAGCCCGAGGGAAAATCTTAGGGTCATCTCATGTGTTTTCTGCACATGTGTCCTTCCCTAGGCATGCACATGGCTTCTAAATTCCCCAGTATATGTGGGGGCTTTTGAATGCCTTAATTTTCCAAAGAAACTCTCTCCCCAAGTTTTCACTCCAGACTTTCAGTACACTTACTGTTTGCCTCAATTATCAGCTTTACCCCAGGCAGCAGCATGTTGCTCATTTGCCTTACAGTGTTTCCAGGGAATACTTTCTACACAGCTACTCTTCAGCTGTGACTCGGTGAAACAAAGGGAAGCACCCTGTGACAGATCTTCAAGTTAGACAAGTTAGAACCGACAAAGAGCATTCTTTGAGAATAAAGTCTGTTCTGCTCCTTTTGGAACTAGGGACCAGAGTCCCACACTGAGAACATGTCCTGCCACCAGTAAGACTGCTGCTGAGGCTGGGCAGAGGGTAGGATAAGAGATAGGAAAATGATGGGAAGCTTCCTGCCACTCTTAGGTTGCCTCTTCTCTTGATTGAGCATTTTCCTGGTTGCTCCAAACTTCTGATTATTTTCCAGAGTTCTGACAAAGCTGATTCTGATAGTTTTTGATTGATTTTTTTTTTTTGATGTTTCTGTGGAAGGACAAGCCCTTGGAACAAACTATTGCTTAATTTTTACATTTAGATTTCTGAACCATATGGAGTTTATCTTGGTATATAGTATGAAGTATGAATTCAGTTTTAATTTTTGTCATATGACTACTCAGTTGTGCCAACTTCATTTATTAAAAAGTCTACCTTGGAGCACCTGGGTAGCTCAGTTGGTTAAGCATTTGCCTTCAGCTCGGGTCATGATCCTGGGGTCCTGGGATCGAGCCCCATGTGGGGCTCCCTGCTCAGTGGGGAGTCTGCTTCTCCCTCTCCCTCTGCCTCTCCCCCTGCTTGTGCTGTCTCTCTCTCTCAAATGAATAAATAAAATCTTTAAAAGAAAAAAAGATACACCTCAGCTATATTTGGACTTTATTCCTTAAAAAAAGTCTGTCTTTCCTCCAGTATTTTGAAATGCTAACTTCATCTATTTCTAGATTTTCTATCTTGTTTGATTGGTCTGTCTATTCTCGTATGAATACAACAGTGTTTTCATTATAGAAGTTTTGTGGAATGTTATAAAATCTGATAGGGCTAGTAACTTTTCATTACTCTGGGGTGCCTGGGTGGCTCAGTCAGTTAAGTGCCTGCCTTTGGCTCAGGTCATGATCCCAGGGTCCTGGGACGGAGCCCCATGTGGGGCTCCCTGCTCAGCGGGGAGCCTGCTTCTCCCTTTCCCTTTGCCCTTCCCCCCAGCTCGTGCACACACAGTGCTGGCTCTCTCTCTCTCACTCTCTCTCAAATGAATACATAAATCTTTTTTAAAAAAAAAAAGCTTTTCATTACTCTTTTCAGGGTGTTCTTTGGCTACTCCTGCTTGTTTATTTTTCAGTGACAACTTCAGAATCAATTTGTCTGACTTTAGAAAAACATCAGCATTTTTATTGGAATCACGTTAAATTTACAAATTAACTTGGGAAGTTATGATGTTAAAGTGGCCTATGCAATTAAACAATTGTTCAAATTTACTTTTGTGTCTTTCTGGAGTGCCTATCTTTTTAATTTATTACCCACATTCTAGGAAGGATAGGAGTAGGGACAGAGACAGGGGTATAAGATAAGAGTATTCTCCATACCTGCAGATGCCTGTGCTTGGGCATCAGTATGGCGCTGGCAGACTCTACTCAGGAACTCACTCACTTGATGCAGGGAAAGGGCATTATGCAGTGTTTCCAGGGGGTAGATCGTAGGCACCATGGAACACCCTTCAAATCCTGTTAGAAAAGAGATGGGCAAAGTCAATGTTATTCCTGCCAGATATACCCCAACTGTCCAAGGAAGCATGGAGAGTCCCTGGGAGCCACCAGGAGAGTCCGTGGCTTTTGGAGTATGGGGTATCCAAGATCTCAGGAGAGGGAACTCTTTAGAGCCCCTACAGGTGTCTATTTTTCACCTCCAGATTTCCTAAGAAGTCTACCTGCTAAGGCCTCCAAGTGAATCAAATCACCTCTCATCCTACCCATGGAGAGCCTGCAATGACCCATGGAAAAATCAACAGAATTCCAATAGGGTAAGCACCTACATTGCTCTTGCTCTTTCTAGGGGAATAAAACACAAGGTGAGGTAAGGGGTGAAACTGAAGGTCTAAATGAGGTAGGGAGGTCATGGAGCTGGGAAGAAACAGATTTCAGGGATCATGTAAAGAGAACCGGATTAAGGAGGAGGGCATGGAATCTGAAGAAGGATTCATGCAGATTTAGGATATGGGTAGAAAGGCTAGAATATCTGGAAGCAAGCTGGAGTGCATGCAATACACATGAAGCTCAGCCAAGGAAAACCACATGCATGAACAGGCTGGGGGATGGAAGTTCTTTCTTGGTCATTTCCATCACATCAAAGCTTCTCCCTCTGCTCTCACTGGAAAACCCCAGACTTGCTAGGATTTCTCTATTCCATCAGGAAAATGAGGCAAATCCCTAGGAAGAAGAAGAAATACTGATTCTCTGTCCAAACCCAACAATTCCAACATAGGTTCACCAGTCTGGTTAGGGTAAAGGGTAAACCTAAATATATAACCCTAATCCCAGGGCCTGTTGATGAAAAAAAAAAGAACCCATCGGAGGATCAAGAAGCACACATCACAAGCATTTTTTCAGCTCCCCATCTTTCCTATGTCTCTTTATAATTCCTTAAAGAAACTAAGAGTAGGCAGGACAGCAATATCTATGTAAGACATAGCCTCCTGTTCACTAATGACTAAAACCTGTAATTCAAAAGGATTATGCCTGACCATCTTCTAACTCTGACCCTTGTCTGCTTCAAAGATTCAGTTAAGACCTGTGCCTCAATTTCCCCCTGTATTCTTGTGGCAGGAGCGTAGGAGAAGTACAGTCTCTAGCTCCTCAGAGTGGCTAGAAAAACGTTTGCATTTGAGGATGGTGGTAGCAGAGGGTTATAGAGACAAGAACAGATTTCAGGGCAAGAGACTACTCCTATGCTGAACAGGACTGGGAATGGGTAACATTAGGAGGCAGTAAGGAAGGAGGACAGTAAGGGGATGAGCAGCCAATGCTACAGCTACCAGGCAGTCTGGCTCCAATCCCATATCCAAGCAACTAAATGCAAGTCACATAACCTTAGGGTAAACAGGAGAAAGGGATAGGTGGACTCTCCTGCCAGAAGTGCAATAAGCAAAGCAGTCAGTCCCAGCCAGGGTAGTGGCAGCAGCCAGCTTGGTGGCAGGGGGTACCGTAGAGGCACTCGGGGTCATCCTGGCCTGAGCGCAGCCAGTTCCGGAAGAGGCGCAGGTGGTAGGAGCACTGGTGCAGGTGATGCGCCAGCGTGGCATCCAAGGAGACTGGCCGGCCCCCTGGACAGTCAGAGGAAAAACTGCGCAGCAACCGGACCACAGGGTGCTGGTCATCCAGCAGCTCTGGAGGGGATGGGGGGGACCACGGCAGGAAGCACAAAGATAAAGAAAGAGAAGAGGGAGAGACAATGAGGGGGGCACTGAGTGGCACAAGCATTACTGGGAGGTGGGGACACTCAGCTCCAAGGGGAGCTAAGAGAGAAGCAGAGATAGTCAGAACAACTGGGTGTCTCTTGCAGGGAAGAAGAGTGTCGGCACCACACTGAGTCTAAAAGAAGGGGCTACTGAGGCATCATCACACAGCAAGGCCCTCTCCTCTTTCATTGAGCTTAATTAAGTCAGTGCTTACAGAGAGCAATCACATCATTCTGGGTGGGGGGAAGCTGGCAGTTTTGTGGCTGGAGTCTTGATTAGAGCTCCAGTGTCCTTGTTCATTCCTGGACAAACCCTACTTAGGGCCTGCTTCACAGACGAATGTATTTACACAGTTGGTATAGAGATGCAAAGATCCAAAGTCACTTAGAGAAGAGGGTCAAGAATGGTATAGGGTATTAAGGCAAAGTTTGAAGCTAAAAAGGCTCCTAAAGGCTCAGGCCAGGCCTTCTGGACCAGACTCTAAAATAGCCACAAACAGGGCTGGTGTTAGGTAGATGGCAAAGGAAATTGACAGGACACCAGGTATAAAGGTCCTTTAAAACAAAAGAAAAAAAACAGAGTATGTAAAAAAAGAGAATCAATATGTAAAAATGATGATATTGACTAATCAGCCTTTACTCTTGTCCAAATACACAGATTTTTAAAAATGTTTGCATAAATCTCAGGATTCGGGGGACTCTGTATCCATTACTGAAGCCAAAAAAAGATAATTTTGTATTTTCTTCCCACTGCTGGTGAGTCTAACTTTGTTCAGCTGGTGAGTGGAAAAGCTTCAATCCTGAACGACTTACAATTTTAGCTGCTTGCAAACTTTGTGGATATATGCAATTCAGCTGCAAACTGTTGAAGGCAGTGAAAGGCATGTGGAAAGGGCATAGGAGAAACAGTAAGGAAAAGATCCTAGGAAAAAGGTATGGGGTCTTAAGACCTGATGACAGGATACTGGTATAGAGAAGGAAGGTCAAGGTAGCTAAAGATGACTGCTCAGAACTCCCAGACCAAAAGTGGTTCCACAGAGTGATCTTATGAGACTATGGTTTTCAGAGACCTCAGTCTGAAAGTCAGAAGAGGTTTCAGCTCCATCCAGGCACTAACTGTACCCTAGAAGATAATGGGCTTGGTAAATCCAATGGCTACTCTAACATTCTGGATGAGGGTGAACCACAGTCTCTTTCCCACTATATCAATTTACTTTGGCGAGTTCAGTGGGCAATTTAGTAATGGGCCATATTTGTATACTCAGTGTAGTCACAAGATGTGACAGAAGTTTATCAGGAATATAGGCAGGGATGGCTGAGATACGTTCTCTCATTAAGGTAAGGAGACAGCACTGCCTTGCCTCCTTTCCAAAGCTAGGTCCAGGTTTTCCAGCTGCCATTTCAAAGTGAGACATCACAGCAATGAGATGGTGATGATGGGACAGTAGGATGCATATTGTTGTCACTAATCTGCCATAAGCAATTGTAGACAGAGCATCCACTCTGTAATTGCTAGGTCAGTCAAGCAAGATTTGACCATGGGATAGAGCCCTCATATTGTCCTGAGGGACAAATCAAATCTAGGTACTCTTTAGCAAGACACATAATAGCTCCAAATTTCTCCCGATACCAACAGGGAGATCCCAGATTCTGGCTTCTCAAGCACTTTAGCTTCCAAACTCAAGTACAAGAAGAACAATGGCAAGAAGGCCTCTGAGGAAGTGTGCAGGGTGTCAGAGGAGATCTTGAATTTATTCTCCTGTACTCTACTGAATTATCCAGGTCTTTCTTCTTCTCTTCCTTATGGTAGAATTAACTCATTTCTTTTTCAACTGGTGAGGCTGCTAATCAAGGCCTCAGGGAACTAGAGATATATAGGTTTGAGGATCTGTTTTATGGATCTGGATCTTACCTCCCAAAGCCTAAGAACTAGGATATCAGTGATTTAACTCTGATTTCAGGGGCCCCAATTCCCAGTAGTATATTCTATATTTGAAGTAACACATCCCCTAAGTCCAAGTCCCAGGCTGTGGGGCTGGGGCTGGTGCATGAAGTTCTACTCTGGAGATTACTGTGGCATATGAAGGCCAGAAGAATTTGAAACTAATGTGTAGGCACAGCCACGCCACTCTGAAAGGGGAGCTCCTATCACAGGCACAAATGGGAGCCAGGGTGGGGGTGGGGTCTGCCAACCTAGGGAAATTTCAGCAGACCTAGTGGAGAGGTATGGCCTGATTGGGCTAAAATCTAGCACTTGCCATTGGCTAAGGAGTTTTTTCCAGCCAGGAAGCCAGGCTAATTTTACCTCCTTTGGAGAGACTTAGTGCTTGGACAGAAGAAAACCATGTATAAGAAAACTGGATTTACCTTGAAAACAAGATACAAGGCAGAAAGAAACTAAGAATATAAAGGATAAAAGAGGGAGAAAGCCCTGGGTTCCCCTGCCAAGCCCTACAAAGAGACCACTGCCCTTCAGTTTTTGGTTTACACAGATCTCTAAACTCTCCTACCTTAGTATGGCCAGACCAGTTCTTCAATATTTTTGAAATATTATTCATTCCTAAGTTCCCCCAGAAATCCCAGGAGACATCTCAACTTTCACTTCAACCTTCTCTGAGATAGCGGGGCTTAGGTAGGCTGGGGTTACCTGGAAACTGTGTGGTAACACATGCTGTATAATTCAAGGTAAAATCCCTTTTCCTTTACCCACTGCCTCCTACTCCCATCTTTCTCTCTTTATCCCAAATCAGTGTGGGCTCCTGTTTTCTAGGCCCAGGCCCTAAGTTAGTAGTAACATAAAGCAGATGTCAGGAGCACAAGAGCCACATAAAGTACACACAATGATAGGAGATAGGAATACGGTGATGGAAAACTTTAAACTCAAGATCAGTGCCCTTAGGGGTATGCTTGGGAACTGGGACCTGCAGCAGCATTGCTCCATAAGAGAAACAAATTAGTCATTCACCCCAACAAAGAGTTGGAGAAAAAAAACAGGAAGACCAAAACTGTATAAGCTGAGGAGTAGAGGGGTAAAAAAGAAGACATGGAGATGATACAGGAAATACTATTCTCTTCCTAAGAAGGAGAACCACTGTTATATTTGTACAAAGCCCAGCAGTCATGTGATGGGAAAAGGAAGAGTTTAATTAATGTTTTGGGGATGATGCTGAAAAAAGTGACAGAATGGGTGATGATGGTGACGATGGACATAAGTCCCTGAGTTGCCACACAGATAGGGCAGCCACGCTGCAGCCAAGACTAAAGTTTGTCACAAAAAGGGTATGCCCCAAGAGGGACACTTAGTGAGTGGTTCATTCAGAGACAGCACGTTGTCAACATAGTGGAAGGCAGAGGCAAAGTCAGTGTCAGAACTCAGAGGTTAAGTGTCTGGAGGTGACATGATGAGGGGGAATGACGTTGAGTCAGAAGCAAACGTACCGTTAGTCGGATGCTTTGCAAACGACACAGAAAATCGTTTTACGGCCGGGACAAACAAGAGCTCTGGGGAGAAAAGACATCATGGGGATTATACCCACCCCTGTCCCCACCCTCTGCTCTGGAATTTGCCCACAATATACTCTGTTCTTTACAGTTAGTATATGACCTGCTCCCATCCCCCCTTAGATTCCTGACTACCACGTTTCAATCTTCTCCTTTGGTATAATCTCCTTGTAGGAATCTGTGTGTCATCTCTACCACAATATGGCCCCACAAACAACCCTAATTTCACCACCACATCCTCTTTCTGGTCATTTGGAAATGAAATCTGTGTAAAACCTTTCATCCCTTCCCCCAGTCTTTTTCCATATCATCTTTCCTGCCTTGGCTGAGCAACTTCCCCATCCCTGATTTCCTAGATTTGAATCAAGACTCCACTGCATTTTTACTGACCATGGGTCATCCTCCTTGGTCCTTACTCCTACAGGCCAGAATCCAGGAAAGAATATAAAGGTGGAGTAAATTGATGTAGCAGGGCTGTATGTGGGAGATCATGAAGGGATAAGCATAAATAAGTAGTATTTAT
This sequence comes from Mirounga angustirostris, assembly GCF_029215605.1. Classification (NCBI taxonomy): domain Eukaryota; kingdom Metazoa; phylum Chordata; class Mammalia; order Carnivora; family Phocidae; genus Mirounga; species Mirounga angustirostris. The sequence continues at coordinate 60,067,467 of NW_026991717.1, read as the reverse complement.
TGCACTGAGAGGGAATGCAAATGGAGGGGTGAATGGGTCCTCGGTTCCTTCTCCCCTCTATAACTGATGAAACAAACTTGTTATAAGGCCAGTGTCAGTGCCATCTTAAGTACGAATGGTTCTTGAGCTGTGTCTGTGCTGGGGGACAAATGAAGAAAAGAGTTGCCCCCCAAAACCCACCCACGTACCATCTCGGTGCTTCAGACTGGCAGGTGGTAGCTTTTTGCCATGGCTGCGGGCGTAGTCCTGAAGATTCGGGGCGCTGGAGGAGCCGCCCAGCACTGTGGTGCTGAACAGCCCTGTGCACTGCGAGCCTGCAAGGCCGGGAGTGCATTAGTAGCCACACAAAGCTGCACTTACCACACAGAAGTACACAGAACTTCACACGACAACATGAAGACACACACACATAGTCACTCAGAGCCACCACTATGTGTTCACTACACATAACCACCAACAGATCTCACTACTGTCCATAGCTACACTGGGCAAGCAAGGTAGAGGCCTTGCTGAAGATCTACATCATAGAGACAAGAGGCCACTACAAATACAGGGTTAGTCATATTAGGGGACTCAAAGTTACTGGAAGGGCAGACTGTGCTCTCCAGGTACATCTTAGGAACGCTAAAAAAAATAGATCAATCTCTCTAGATCTCCCTGGATTTAATTCAGTGCTCCTTACCCTGGATGTAGAGTTTGAAGAATCCAGAAATATAGTCCCTTATAGACTTAAAAGGAAAGAGCTTTGATTGAAACTAGAGACTACATTTTGAGCACTCAGCTCAAATTCCAAGTTCACATAAGTTCCAATTCCTCCTAAGTTCTTTCATTTCCTCCTAAGTCTTTAATCCAACATTCCCTTCCTTCTATCTCTCTTCAGGCCTTTTTCACTTTTCCCAAGAAAAGAAGTATAAGACTCACTGAATTTTTAAAGCTGGAAGGGACTCAAAGATCATCTAGTACAATCTTCTCATTTTAGAGGTAAAGAAACTGAGATTCAAAAGGGATCTCATTTGCTCAAGGTCATATAGTTTGTTAGAAGCTAAATTAGACTGGAATCTGGTCTTTTGATTCTGAAGATCAATTGTGTTCAGTTAGGAAAGAAATAATTATTTTTTCATCAAGAAAAAACAGAGCATTGTTTCTGAAGTGAAGATGGACACAAACTGAAAGATATGTGAAGAGTCAGGTGATTACATGGAAGGCATGCCTACTGTGTGCTGAGGACCCTATTAAGAAGGAGGACATGGTAAATAGGAAGAATAAAAAAGCCATGTTTTTTCTACTCTCAAAAGTTTATTGCCTTATAAGCCCTATGCTCAAAGCCAGATGCCTACACATGTAAGTTCAAAGAAAGCAAAGGGAGCTCTATTGCCAACCACAGGAGTAAATAAAATACTTTAAAAATCTCAGCAAATAAACCAGTCAATGTTCCAAATACGACTGAGAATAGGTTTGGGACTCTACAGTCCCCTCTCCTACTATAGCTCATGAGGACAGAGTGGGAGGGAAAAGATAAGATTGATACCCAAGTTTATGGGATTTGGCTCTCTACTTCCAAATCCATCTTAGCCAAGAACCTGGGTTTAGCTTGGGAACTTAACATAGCAGAGATGGACAGAATGAAAAAAAGGTCAACTTCCTTGGAGCTCACAAAGAAAGGGTCATGGTTTCAGGAGTCTCAGCATTTCAAGGTCACTATAGAAATCAAGAAAGCTCAGATGGCTAATAATCTGGAATTCAAGATTGCTGCTCTATGCAGCAACTTTTCCTACCTTTCATGTATAAAAAGGCTCTAGAAAGGGGTTCCAGAGAGTAATAAAGGCTGTTAAATATGTCTACTTTTCTTCAGAGAAGCTAAAACTAGCTGGCTTTATCCCAGACCACCTGAGCTTTGTTCTACATTTACTTCCTTCACTAAATAATTTTCTGGTGCAGTCCTGCCAATCCTGCCCTGTCCAGTCCTAGGATCATCTCAGAGGGTAGTGTCTACCTCACCACTACCATCTGTCAACCAGTCTCACGCTCATACTTCTGTCTTGAATCCTTGACAGCATTCCTACCTAAATGAGGCCAGACACAACTGTCCTCATTTCCAGCTTACCTGAAAACAATTCTTTACTGAAACTTCTGGGAAGAGAAGTCCATGTCACAGATCTATACATTTGTCATTTATTTTTCATGCCCCAATCCATCTACCTCATTTCAGAGATCTAGAAGGCAACCTACTCCCATAAAATTAGCCAGGAGGGTTACCAAAACCTTTTTTCCCTTTGTTGGTCCAAAGCTGAGCACTTTGCAGCCAAGAAATTGGGTGTCAAGGACAAAAGTAACAGAGAAATGAAAGGAGCTAAATGGAGAGAACAATAGGACAAGATAGAAGCCAGAGGACCAAGTCCAGACCCCACATAATTGTCTCTAATTGCCAGTTTTACTTACTGGCTCACAAGACCCTGTATTCAAAGATAGCCCCTCCCGAGGACCACTCCCCACTCCCAAAGAATACAATACCCTCTGAGGCTTGGTCCTTCCTGCAGTCTGTGTTCTTAGGAAAGGTTGAATGATGTTCTCCACCCCTCTCCAGGAATCAAAAAAATCAAGAGACATTCCCTCAAAGTCCTGAGAGAAGCCTCTGCCACTACACCAGTCTCAGATATGTCCCTCAAATTTCAGGAAGGAAGGAAAAAAAATTACAGAATTAGGAGAGGATGAAGGAGAGGGCATGGAGGGAGGAGGGGCCAGAGCAGGGATACAATAAACATAGGTCTCAGAGGAAGACATGGCACAAGTTCTCCAAATGAGGAATAGGACACTTATAAGGAGGTTACAAGTACCTCTATTTATAGTTTTGTCTCTGATAACTCTGAAGTATCAGAGTCTCCATGGTCCCTTAAGGTCTGGGCTAGACCGGGAGGACAGATAAGGAATGAGAGGGGAAGCCAGAAAAATGCCCTTGAGCCAGAGAAATGGGGGTTGGTGTAAAAACCAAAAGACAAACACCTTGCTGGAATGGAAACAATCATCTGGGATCAAAGTTCACACCTAAACATGGCTTCTCCCAATTCATCCTCCCTAGCCCCACCCAACAATTCCATTGACCAGATGACCCCAACATCCGTGACTAAGGTTTCCCACAATAAAACCTGTTAGAACAGACAGACACCCCTTCCCAACAATAGGTGAAATGCTGGAAAACCATACCTAGGCCACTCTGCTTCATCTCTGTTGGTGGCCGTGCAGATGAAAAGAGCCGGTAGCCACCAGGTCTCGAGGATGAAGTCTCAGAAAGCACCTGGAGAAAAAGGACTCTATATTACCATTTTGTCACCTCAACCAAGAAGTCTAAAACCCAGGTCCTGAATTCCTGCCCCTATAAAACCAAGCAATGTCAGAAAGTCTGGAAGAACCAAAGGATTTTTATGGGGGAGGAATAATGAAAAGGGAATGGAGAGTGTACTTTGCAGAGGGAACTGTCCAGGGAATCCTATACACCAGATGGCACTTGTATTTCCAAGATGCCTGTTCCCACAGCCCTTCCATCCCAAATTTGAGAAATCATTATTCAACCATTCTCAGTTCTCAGCAGAGAAGGGTTCCTTAATCTTACCTATCCCTCCACAGGATTCAGAAACCCAATCACAATAAACGAGCCATGCTAAAAAGGAAAGTCTGGCTACCCTCTCCTCTTTCCATGGGACAGCTGTGGTTATGGCAACCATACTCGGTTTCTTATCTGCACCAAGAAACCCTCCCCTCCATGTCTGGAGACATGAAACAGATTTCTAAAAAGGCTACGAGGGGGGCGCCTGGGTGACTCAGATGGTTAAGCGTCTGCCTTCGGCTCAGGTCATGATCTCAGGGTCCTGGGATCGAGTCCCGCATCAGGCTCCCTGCTCCTTGGGAGCCTGCTTCTCCCTCTGCCTCTCTCTCTCTCTCATGAATAAATAAAATCTTTAAAAAAAATAAATAAATAAATAAAAATAAAAAGGCTACAAGGGCCTAATCACACAAATCCCAACACACACACACCCCACCACCCCCAGATAGTGTTCTGAGTCCCTAGATCCCAAAAGGCAAAGACAGAGGCAGGAAAGGAAGATGAAGAAGGGAGGGACACCTGTGTGCAGGATGCCAGGTGAGTGGTGGACACAGCCCGGGGCTGTAGGCCGATGGCTGGGGAAGGCCTGGGGAGGTCTCCTGACCTCCTGCGGCGCCGTCCCCGCAAGGGGATCAGGTCCAGGTTCCCCGTGCACTGCATGTTCATGACCTGAAATCAGACCGGGTGGAAAGCCGGTCACAGCTCCTTTAACTCCCAGGCTCCCAAAAGCCCCAGTGCCCATTGGGCAGAGCTAGTTCTAGGCCTGGAGAGGATGATCACCCAGGGCACAGCTGCTATGAAGGTCACAGATTCTGTATTCTAAAACTGTCCAAAAATATGAGATGACAAGAGGAGAAGGAATGGGGGGAAGGGTTGTAGTCGATAAGGATAAGAATACCAATGCCTATACCTATAGAATAAGGAAAGGAAATATTAATATTAAAAGGCTGTGTGACCAAGGAGTGGAGAGAAGATTTTCTTGCAAAGCTGAGGAGCGTATCGTGGGCAACCACCATCCTGGATGAGCCACGGTATAAGCAACACTAGGAATTAAAAGGAAGAAATGTGATTACAACAGGAAGCTTCCTGTAGGCCTGAAAGAAAAAAGCCAACTCATCAAGTCTGAGAGATGATACACAGAGAGCTCTGCTTTGCCTGTATCTCTTGACTGATTAAACCAGAAGAAAAAAAAAAAGGGTTAAGCACAATAGTGCTAGGGAGACTGGCAGACCATGTGAATGGGGAAGACATTTAGATGTGGAGAAGCAGTTTACTGATGACGATTATACATCATTCTTGTCCGCTTGATCAATCCACGTGAGTCTGTAGGGTACTAGTGTACTGTGGATACTAAGTTAACTTATACCTCAAAGAGAAAATAATGCATCCCCCTCCTAAAGAAGCTCTGAGTATTCATAACATCAAGTCTAATGTAAAATAATCAGGAAGAAAAGAGTAAGTCCAAAACAGACTGTAGTTTGTTTTTTCAGCTTTCTCCAAAATCTGAACTGTAAGCCTCTGGCTGATCCTATATAAGGTAGTTACAGATTCTTCTAAGATATTCCTAAAATGAAAGACCAATTCCTTTAAGACAGAGAGCTGGTACAGAGCCAGGTGAATAGATTGATCTGTCAAAGCAGGACCCAAATCAGACAGAGTCCCTGAGACAAGGATAAATCATGGGGTCAAAAAGAGTGTCATTGAGCCAAAGAGGGAAAAAATCTTTCCAAGAAAAAAGACCTGAACAAAAACATCAGCACAGTTAGCTGGACACAATGTGACATTTACAATAGTTCCTCCTTCTAGGCTAGAGAACTAGAACCAGGCCTAGAGACAAACTCCAAAAATAACGGACACAGGCCCAGGCCAATAACGCTCCTCATCAGGACAGAGGGAAGAGAGAGACTTCCAGACTTGCTTCCCTTTCTGGAATGAGTACTGGTAACCCTAAAAGGATGATATTAAAGTGTTACATAATTGCTCCTGTCTGAGCTATAATTTTTACCCAAGGCAACAAAGAGATGGAGAGAGACTGGCCTTTAATAGCTATTGTTTTATTATTATAATTACTGTTTACTGAACATCTATATGTTAGATATTACTTGTGTTTACTTGTGTTTCATAGATGAAAAACTGAGGCTTGGAGAAATTACCTCTCAGAAGTAGCAACCAGCTTAAAGGAGCTTTACTGGGAGACCAGTTATGAAAGAGAAATTAAGTAAAACATGTCCACCAGGGACAAGAGGACTCTGCCTAAGGTCCCAACAATCCCCCAAGGGCATTCAGAGGATTCATGGATATTGCCCTATGAGCAATTCCACCACTTCTTTCTCCCAAGCCCCTCCCATTACCTCCATGGAGCCGGCTTTTCGGTTACGAATGAGGGGTGATCTCCTTGGGAGGCCAGGGCCCTCAGGGGGCTGGGGTGAAGTCTGCAATGCCCGGTCTGGTTCATCCGATGCCTTCCCCGGGCACAGGTTCTCCATGCTGCCTTGGTCTGTTTTCATCTCTTCATTCTACCCACCAACAGGTACAGATCGGAAGGGTGTTAATGGCCTCCAGCCTCCTCATCCCAGACTCCCCAGTCTTTTCACCTCCCTACACTATTTCCAAGTTTCCCATCCCTTGGTTCCTAAATCCTCTAATCTAAAATCCCAGCACTCAGACCCACCTCAGAAGAAGCTGGACGGAATCCACAGCCAGTTGGGGCACTGCCTTCTTCCTCAACACCTTTCACTCCAGGGCTAAAGTGTAGCTCCACATGGAACCGCTCCTCTGATAAGGGATCCTATGGGGCATCAACAGATGAAGGAGCAGTGGGAAAAGTTGGATATGGTGGTGGAAGACCACAGGGACAACAGAGAGGAACTCAGAGGATACATCCTCCCAGGGCTGAGGTTTCAGTATCTTACTCCATTCTGGGGCTGATCTATTTTTTTTTTTTTTTAAGATTTATTTATTTATTTGAGAGAGCGAGAATGAGAGAGAGCACATGAGAGGGGGGAGGGTCAGAGGGAGAAGCAGACCCCCTGCCGAGCAGGGAGCCCGATGCGGGACTCGATCCCGGGACTCCAGGATCATGACCTGAGCTGAAGGCAGACACTTAACGACTGAGCCACCCAGGCGCCCCAAACATATGCCTTTTTTCTTTTTTTTTTTTTCTTTTTTTTTTTTTCTTTTTTTAATTTATTTGCGAGAGAGCGAATGAGAGACAGAGAGCACGAGGGGGAGGAGGGTCAGAGGGAGAAGCAGACTCCCCGCTGAGCAGGGAGCCCGATGTGGGACTCGATCCAGGGACTCCAGGATCATGACCTGAGCCGAAGGCAGTCGCTTAACCTACTGGGCCACCCAGGCGCCCTGGGGCTGATCTATTATAGCTTCCCCTTAACTATAGTCTAGTGTTAAAGGATCCTCATTCCTTCACCTCCACTATTTGAGATTCACCACCCCACATGACTTCCACAACTCTTTCCATCCATCTCCCACAGTAATTCAGCTTTGCTACAGTACCTACAGCAGCACACTTCATATATACATACCACACACACATACATACAACACCACACTTACCTTTGTGGAGCCAGATGAAAAAGGTATAAGAAAGTTTGAGAGAAAAAGACTCACTGTAACATCATCCCAAATTCTATACCCTCCCTAATCCAGAGCTATGTTCCATGGTATTTCTCTGGCTCAACACCATCCCAAAATACTTCTTCTGTTCTAGCAGGAACCTCCAGGTTCCTCTTTGTGACATGCTGTGCTTGGGTATCACACCTAGCTGAATTCTACAAATTATAAGGATATGAAAGTTTCTTTCTAAAATGGGAAGGAGGAGAAAGAAGGGGCACCCTCCTCACCCCACCGTGTTAGCTCCTCACCCGTGTGTTGTCCTCATAAAGCATGATGACAATCTGGGTCATATAGTTGAGCTCTGAGATGGCACTGAGATAAGCCAAAGCTCTCTGCCATTGTGCATCCTGGGTCTCCTACAGAACATAAGAAGAAGAAAATCAATGCCCAAGGACAAGGGAGTCAGGGAAGGAGCAGGGAGACAAAGAGAATACAGAAAACTTGCAGTTTTAAAAAAGAAACATGAGGAGGAGAGTAAAAGAATGTTGGGAAAAAGTGTTCATAGGTTGAAGGAAGAAAGATCCTTACATCAAGAAGTCCCCCATAACGGAAGACACTGAGTAGGGAGTGGACATGGCTTTCACTGGTGAAATAGAGACGTGTTCGAACATGGCGGCCTGGGGAGAGCACCCCTCGGGAGTACCTGAGATAAGAGCTAAGTCATGTACACTGTCACATAATCTTCTTCCCACCCCTCCACGAACTCCTTCCTCCCAGCTCAAACACCTCTCTCCTTTCCACCCCAGGATCCCTTCTATTCTTAGTTCCCCAAGCTGTCCCAGCCTATATTCCCCCAAGGGCTCCCTGACACACCCCTCCCTCCATCCAGCACCCCTCCCAGCCCTCCCTCACAGGGGATGCAGCTTGTTGACAGACTCATCCTCGTGGGTTCTCTGCAGGTCAAGTAGTATCTTCCGCAACAGTGGAAGACAGAAGCCCACAGCAATTTCCAGTTTCTCCTCCCGACTGATCCCGTACTCCTAGGGGCCACAGGCCAGGAAAAAGTACCTCAGTGAATCTTGTTTTCCTCTTGCCTCATACTCCAAGGCCCAAGATGATGTTTTTCTTCACCTCAGGTCTAGGGTTTCTCTCATATCCACCACATTCCCCCTCTCCAGGTTTCTCCTCAGTTAGCCTCTTGCACTTAATCAGAGCCAGAGAATTATAGCAACTCAACTTATTTTTTCTCTAAGTTTCCTTCCCCTGCTTCCCACACCATCCCTCCTTTCTGCTTTTCTTCCCTTCCTTTCCCAGTGCCCATCCCCCTAGGCTATGAGACACACCTGGGGAATGACCACATCAGCCAATGCCTTAGAGAGACGTAGCAACTCTGCTGTGCCTTGAAGTCCCAGACTCCCATTGTGCTGCACATCATACTTCACACAGTCATAGATGTCAGGGATCTTACTGATATCATAGCGCCCACTCTTCTGTCGAAAGTCACGCTCCAGTTTGCTCCAACGCTGTAGCATGAGCTCTAGTGTCTCACTGTGGTAGAGTTGCAGGTCTGGAAGGAAGATGGACAGTCAGAAAGAGCCAAAGATTTTATCTCTAACAAAAGACCCTAACAAATTTGCAGTAGAATCAGAGGGATGAGAATGCCTTGTCTCATACATTTAGGAGAGGTCACAGGAGTGCCTGAGGAACCCATCCATACCAGAAACCTTGAAGGGAAGATAGTACTATTCATACCTACCTACAGACTTGGGGTCCTGCATCCGTTCCCGGATCTGGTAAGTGAGGTTTTCAATCAGGGCAAATACCTGATCACAGACCTTCACAGGATTCTGGATGACAGCCATGGAGTTGAGGAGGGAAGTGCTTCCAGTGGGAGCCAGCTTTGGGGAACAGAGAGATGAAAAGCAAGATAGGCTCTGTGCCAATTGCCCAGAATCCGGCAAGCTTATTACAGAAACTACCTGCAAGTAAGATCTGGTTGTAGGCTCACTCCAATGAGGATTCTTAGGCTACAGGGCATACTATCAGTTCTAGGATGAGGGGACTGCTCTAACACACAGTCATCTAAGAAGGGTTGAGGGTAAAAGTCTTGGAATCCAGAGGAAATAAAATAGACCTAGGTTCTTTTTTTTTTTTAAGAGAGGGTTGGGGAAGGCCAGAGGGAGAGAGTCTTCAGCAGGCTCCATGTCCAGCATAGGCACCCCCTATATGTATTTTAGAACCCCCAATAAAAGAACCTAGGTCAGGGCACCTGGGTGGCTCAGTTGGTTGAGCATCCGACTCCTGGTTCTGGCTTGGGTCACGGTCTTGGGGTGGTGAGATTGAGCCCCACGTTGAGCTCTGCGCTGGGCCATGGAGCCTGCTTGGGATTCTCTCTCTATCTTTACCTCCCTCTGCTCATGCACTCTTGCTCTCCATTCCCCCCCTTCTCTCAAATAAATAAAATCTTTAAAAATAAATAAATAAATAAATAAATAAATAAATAAATAAAATACACAAGGAAAATACTGGGGAGGGGCGCCTGGCTGGCTCAGTCAGTTAAGCATCTGACTCTGAAATTCATTTCAGGTCATGATCTCAGGGTCCTGAGATGGAGCCCCGCATTGGGCTCTGCACTGAGCGTGGAGCCTGCTTGAGATTCTCTCTCTGCTCTCCCTCAGCCCCAGCTCCCCACCCTGCTTGCGTGCGCTCTCTTTCTCTCTAAAAAAAAAAAAAAAGAAGAAAGAAAAGAAAATGCTGGGGAATAAAGATTAAACCAAAACCCTTCAAAATCCCCACAGAATGTTTCATGAGTGGGTAACAGAGATAACAAAATCTTATTCCTCCTAACAAAATGCTAGCTTGACCTAGAGCAGAGGTCCTGCCTCAGAGCTAGGTTCCAGCTCAAACTTTCAGGACAGTGACAGTCAATGAAGAATGGGGAAGGGAAAAGAGGGCTGTGGGTGGAATGCACACATTCAATTAGGCCCTTTTTGCTAGCAAAAAGAAGCAAGGGAGAAAGAAAAAGTACTTTATTTAAAAAAAAAATTTTTTTTTTTAAGATTTTGGTTATTTATTTGACAGAGAGAGACACAGCAAGAGAGAGAACACAAGCAGGGGGAGTGAGAGAGGGAGAAGCAGGCTTCCCACAGAGCAGGGAGCCCTATGCGGGGCTCGATCCCAGGACCCTGGGACCATGGCCTGAGCCGAAGGCAGACGCTTAACGACTGAGCCACCCAGGCGCCCCAGAAAAATTATTTTAGCTTTTTTAATTTGACATTGAGCAATGGATTGGGACATAAGAGAGCAAGATCCTACCCTTATCAAGTCTTGCTCAGAGAAAAACACAAAAAATGGACATTCTCCAGGCAATGTGCACAGCTACTTAGCTCACTGAAGAACCTATCAGAAATGGTTACATAATACTCTGAATATACTTAATGCAACTGAACTGTATGCTTAAAAATGATTCAAGCGGGGGGCACCCCACTGGCTCAGTCAAAGAGCATGCAACTCTTGATCTCGAGGTTGTGAGTTCAAGCCCCATGTTGGGTGTAGATATTACTTAAAAATAATTTAAAAAAAAAAATCTTAAAAAAAAAAGATTCAAGTGGTACTACAATTTAAAAAAATTTTTTTTCTTTAAAAAAGAACTCATCAGAAATGAGCTACCAGTGGTAGGATGGTATAAAATCACCGTCTGGCAAATGATCTCCAGTCAATCATGGCAGGATACATAGGAAAAAAAGATGACCCTGGGGAATGGCATCCACTGTGATTAATACTGTAAGGCCGTACACTATGGTGGCCAACAGCCTGGGCTCTCAGGTGAGACACTTTGGGTTCATACTAGCTGGGTGTCCTTGGAAAGGTCGCCTAAATTCTTCTGGGCCTAGATTTTCTCATCTGTAAAATGGGAGAAAAGTAGTACAGGTCCACAGTTCTTATGATGGATTAAATATGGTCATTAATTCTCTGTCACCTTCCCCTTGCCTAGAATCTGCACTGGCCCTGTGACTGCTTAACCAATAAACAACAACAACAATAACAACAAAACCACAAAGTTACATTGCATTAACTAATTCTGGGCCTACACTTTAAGAGTTTAGAAGGGGGATACCTGGCTGGCTCAGTTGGTGGAGCACACAGCTCTTGATTTCAGGGTTGTGAATTCAAGCCCCACATTTGGTGCAGAGATTACTTAAAAATAAAATATATTTTAAAATTTATTTGAGAGAAAGAGCATGAGCAGGAGGGGCAGATGGAGAGGGAGAGAGAATCTCAAGCAGACTCCCCAGTGAGTGGGGAGCCTGACGTGGGACTCGATCTCACAACCATGAGATCACAACCTTAAAAATAGGGGCACCTGGGTGGCACAGTTGGTTAAGTGTCTGACTTTTGGTTCTGGCTGGGTCATGATCTCAGGGTTGTGAGATTAAGCTCTGTGTTGTGGTCCACATTCAGCGTAGAGTCAGCTTAAAAGACTCTCTCTCCATTTCCCTCTGCCCCTCCCCCGAAGTGTGTGTGCATATGTGCTCTCTCTCTCAAATAAAGAAATACAATTTTAAAAATAATAATAAAAAAATAAAATCTTAAAAAAAAAAAACAGCTTGGAAGCTTCTGGTTTTGGGGTGTCCTAAGCTACCATTTAAGAAGTCTGGCTACAATGCTAAGAAACCACATGGAGAAAACATGTGGAGAGGAGAGGCTCTAAGATTACAGGGAGAGCAAGAAGAAGGAGAAAGCCCAGCCATCTCAGCAACCCAGTCGAGCCTTCAGATGGTTTCAGCCCCAAAACCTGGCCAGTATCTGGACAATTTTAGGAGACAGCCCAGTCAAGACCAGCTGAGCCTAGAACTATGAGTAAGATAACAGAATGGATATCATTTTAAGTCACTGAGTTTTGGGGTAGTTTTTTTTTTGTTTTTGTTTTTTTGGTTTTTTTTTTAAAGATTTTATTTATTTATTTGAGAGAGAGAGAATGAGAGAGAGCACATGAGAGGGGGGAGGGTCAGAGGGAGAAGCAGGCTCCCTGCCGAGCAGGGAGCCCGATGCGGGACTCGATCCCGGGACTCCAGGATCATGACCTGAGCCAGAGGCAGTCGCTTAACCGACTGAGCCACCCAGGCGCCCTGTTTGTTTTTTATTTGAGACAGAGAGAATGAGGGAGAGAGAGCACATGAGAGGGGGGAGGGTCAGAGGCAGAAGCAGGCTCCCTGCCGAGCAGGGAGCCCGATGCGGGACTCGATCCAGGGACTCCAGGATCATGACCTGAGCCGAAGGCAGTCGCTTAACCAACTGAGCCACCCAGGCGCCCCTTGGGGTAGTTTTTTATGCATCAATAGATAACTGAAACATTATTTCATTCAGAATCCTTGGGACCTGCTGAGTTTTGGAACTGAGACTTTTTCAGACTTTAGGAAGCTAATATAGTACATATGCCACATGTTATATAGTATCTCCAACAGGGCTTAGCGCATAACTAAACACATTTACGTTTCTGCAGCACAATATATGATGATTCACACTAAACAAAATAAATACGAATTAGAAATAGTCTTATCATGTCAGGTTTTGCTACCAAATGAATCTTGGTGCCAAATCTTTTTTGCTGTTGAAACTGTGGATAAGAGATTGTAGGCCCATACTTACCTCAAAGGGTAAGGATTAAATGAGATAATGTATGGAAAGCAGTGCCTACCATGTAGTAAGCACCATTACTGATCACTATTATTTAGAAGTCCAGGAATTTGGGATGGGGGTATGCTGGGCACAAAAATAGGGAGAGCCTGACCTGATCGTAATCCTCAGGACCAAAAGGGGCATCCTGCTGCAAAATATGGTGCAGTCGAGCCTTCACCCGATGCTGGCAGCTGCTCAAGGAATCGCCATCACTGTCCAGGAGCCCATTCATGTTGGCACTCTTCACCATTTGTACCAAAATGGGTGTTAGCTCTCCTTCTAGAGCCAGAAGGCCCTGGAGAGGAAGCAAAACATCTATTAGTTTTCCTTCCAGTCTACGTCCTCTAGGCCTACATGGTCCCAGAGATCAAATGGGAGCTGGCTTGGAGAGGAGGGGTATAGGTCAAGGGGCCTACCCCCACTAATTATTCTCAGCTCATTCTCAGTAGTATAGAATGGGTCAAACACAAGCAGAAACTTCTCTGAGTCAGCACATAAACATCCTGACATTTTCCAACTAGTTCTCCAAACTCTTGGTTTCTCTACCTAACGGAAGCTGGGACTGTGGGAGAACTGTAAGTGTGCACCTTGGCAAAGGCTGCAGCAGTCATTTGGACACGGCCCTCATCAGAGGCATAGATCTTGAGATCGTGGCGGAAAGTGCTATGGAGACGAAGCAGCCCACAACCGGGGAAGCCAGCATAATCACCTGGGGGTAAAGGGGAGGAACAGGAATGGACTGCTATAAATACCCACATGGAAGGAAGAATGCTCTTTCCCCCATTAACTTCCCCATTGCCTCTAACTGTTCATTCCCCCAACTTATTCTCTAATCATCTTATCCAAGCCCTGCTAGTTACCTCCAAAATACTCACCCTGTCCTCCAGGGTACATGCAGCGAAAAGCTCGCCCCAGCTCCTCAGCCTGAACACGGCCAGCAGGAGTTAGTTCTCCACCCCACTTCAGTACTAGCAACAGAGATGGGGCCAGGGCCTCCTGCTGTGGGTCTGCAGGAATAAGGGGCAGTGAATAGGTCTCATCTAAGGAAAATAGTGGGGACATCTAAATGTCAGGTCTTCTGAGGAGCCCAGAAAGGTGCTTTAAGGTAGAGGTCATCTAAAGGTTTAAGAATAAGAGACCTGAATGGTAATGGGAAGGGGGTATTATATCTTACCTTGCCCCTCATTAGTAGCTTTTACTCCATGAGGGTAGTAAGTCAACTGCACCTTCCGGTTGATGCCAGAGAAATGACCATACCTGTAGGATAAACTCACAGTTTACTTTTTACCCCAGCACTCAGTTCTCACTGTCATTGGCTCCCCTTTCCTATCCCCTTTCTCACATCTCCAGCACAGACTTCAGCTGCTCTAGTTTCCCAGTCTTCTCCTCGATCTCACCACCTGGTTCTTTCTCCAGTTCAGCCAATAACAGCCTTGTGATATCCAGAACCTCCTAGAGGAAATAACAGGATATCCATACAGGAGGCCAAGTCCTGACAAGTTACCCTTTCATCCTGGCCTCTCATTGAGGCCCCCAATCCTATTTTCTCTAACTTTCCCATAGCACTGCTCCTCCCAGCCAGATTCCACATGTTACCTGTAGCTGCTCGGGCCGCTTCAGTTTTAATTTACCCGTCTTGTAGCCACCATGTTTTTCAAATAGACTGAAAAACCTGAAGAAATAAGGAAAAGCTTCAGTATGGGGTAAGACCGTTAAAATCTTGGGGAGCTGCCCCATCCCCATCTCCCTCACAAAAACCTGTCTAAATTAGGACATTCTTCCTACCTTGGATGTGTCACCTCCATCTTCATTTTCTGTTTGGGGGTACGATCCCCATGACGGATAATTGCAATGACACAACGAAGTTCCATCCTAAGATAGAGAATGTTGTTAGAGCCTCTCCTTTCCACACCAACTCCCATCATTTCATCTTATTTGACATGTCAAAGAACAGAGGAAAAACTATCTGAGATTAGGCAAATAGGTAGGGTCAAGGAAAATGCCTGGAAGATACCCAGGCTCCACTAGTCAGATGGTAGAGGGTCAGAAAGTAACCACTGGTCTGACTCAGGTGCCTTAAGTAGGTTACTCCAGATTTTATACTTTTGCTCACATAGTGCCAGATGTGGTAGGGACAATGGGAATGTCCTCAGCCTCTGTGGGGATGGACCATGGGATCTGGAACTGTGGAGCAAGCTCCCGCATGATGGTGTTCCTAGAAGAAACATGAAGAACTGTATGAAAATGAATGAACCAGAACCACACATGTGAATAAAGCTCACGAAAACTAGCAAGTTGTAGAGGAATACATTATATAAAGTCTAAAAACATGCCCCCCCAAAAAACGCATAGATGTAATAAAAGTATTAACAAATGCATGGGAATGACAGGGGCGTCTGGGTGGCTCAGTTGGTTAAGAGTCCCACACTTGGTTTCAGCTCAGGTCATGATGTCATGGGTCTTGAGACTGAGCCCCACATCAGGCTCTATGCTCAGTGGGGAGTCTGCTTGAGATTCTCTCCCTCTGCCCCTTCCCCCACTTTCTCTCGAGTGCACATTCTGTCTCTCTAAAATATATAAATTTTTTTAAAAAAATGCATGGGAATGACAAACACCAAATTAAAGATTGTCGTTATCTCTGGGTGGGAGGGAAAGGGATGTAATTAGCAAGGGGTGGGTAGGGGCCTCAGCTATATTCTTTTTTTTTTTTTAAGATCTATTTATTTATTTTAGAGACAGAGAGAATGTGAGTGTGGAGAGGGGCAGAGGAAGAGGGAGAGGGAGAATCCTTAAGCAGACTCCCCACTGAGTGTGGAGCCGGACATAGGGCTTGATCCCTGGACCCTGAGATCATGACCTGAGCAGAAATCAAGAGTCGGCCACTTAACCAACTGAGTCACCCAGGAGCCCCAATTCTTAATATTCTATTTCTAAAGCTTGACAGTGAATACATGAATATTCACCATATGCATCATTTTTTCCACATTTTTAAATATCATGTGGTGAATTTTTTTAAAAGAAAAGTTTTAAAATAGTATATGTTTAGTACAATAAATATAATTTGTTTATATATGGTAGAAGAAGACACAATGGTATATATAAAACTGTTAACAGAGTGCAGCGTTAGGAAGGCAAGAGGGCTAAGGAGCCCTTTTTCTATTTTCCTTTTTCCCTCTTCAATCCTTTTTTACACTATTTAAAATAAAGCAAAAGCTTTCTTACTTTCTTCTCTAAGCCCATTCTGCCCAGTCCAGACCACTGTGTCTCTTACCCCAGAATCTTAGCACAGTCGTCATAGTATTTCATCGAATTCTTGACAAAACTGAAGCCATTGACATCACACACAAAGGAGTGACCATTGGCACGAAGAAGGTCAAAACCACAAACTGTTTGCTGCAGTGCAAAGAGGCAAGATGAGAACAAGAGAGCCACTCTTTCTTCCCAGACCCCTGCTCCTGTCTCGTACCCTCACTCCAAGCACCACCCACCATGGGCCTTCCTCCACCTTAAAAGCTACGCAGACTTTCCTGGCCACCAGCTTTTCCATGGCAGTCAGCATGACTGGATATCGAATCTCTTTCCCTTCACTGTCTCGTTCGACCTTCCCATCCAGAGCTGGAGATTTTCTGGCTTCAGCATGGGCATAATCGGGCCCCACTGTATATACCTGCAGGTACATAGCATCACTGAGTATGCCCACTGCTCATCCTGTATATGAGAAGATAATATGAGCACTAGGTCTGTAAACTAGTTTCAGAGTAAAAACAAAAACAAAAACAAAAAAACCCTGAGTATAAAGAACAAGGAGACTGACATTTTTCTTACTGAGTCCCCCTGAGTATCCTTATGAAGGTTTCTCTTTGGGCCTCCAGAGCTATTACCTAGTCCTCATTGAGAAATAACTTACCAACATTATACCATTTTCCACGCTACACTTGCCCTTGCTCTGATAGTACAATGTAAAGGTCTACTTCTCTCAATATCTTCACCTGAATATGAAAGCAAATCACATTCATGCTTTATTTTCTATGACTCTCTCCATACACTTCCACTTGCTTCCCATGCACCCCATCCCACCCAGACATTTATGACTACTTAAATCCCTATATCCACCATAACCTTGACATCTGTGCCATCTGTTGGCATAAACTCCTCATAGATGTATGATCCTGTCTTTCGGACACTGCTCTCGGGAGAGTAAACGCTGCTTCGGCTGCCAATCTTCAGGAAGAAAAAGAAGGAAAAAACGTTACCTGCACATTGTCCCCAAATCCTCCAGCTTCCCTCCCCACAACCTCATTCTTGTCCTTCAATCTATCTGACTTCCCCAAATGTTCAAATGTCTCCCATACCTTACGGAAGAGGCGCTGACTTCCTCCTCCAGCTGAACTGGGATAGTAGATGTAAACATTATGGTCCTCTGCACTCACTGGCTTCTCCACAAAGGGCTTGGGAAAGACAGCTCCATTTACCTCTACCTGGTCTTCACCTTCTATGAGGTTGCATTCTGAAAGACAGGTATGTGGTCATTTCCAGGGTTGAGAATTGCAGAATACTTCCAACTCCCATTTCTCTGAGTTTTAATCTCCATAACCCCCAAATCTCTATGACCTATCTTAGTAATAGATATGGTAATATCTATATGGTATATAAATATAGTAGAATCTACCTAAGAGGTCCAAGGCTCTGTTTGAGGACACATAGCTCTAACTCTACCCATAATCCAATAACCAAAGGCTCACTGAGATAAGTAGTACATGGAGATGTCTAGAGGATGGACAACTGGGCTAAGTCACAGAAAGCAAGGACAGGACTGGACAAAGCCAGGTACTCACCCTCAGGCCGGGCAGGGTCACGGTTGAGCACAGCATATCGAGGCAGATCAATACCCTCCTCCTGCAGGATCCGGTACACCTCCCTCCTGTTGCCCCCAAATAAATTAGCTGGGAGAGGTGGGAGACAGTGACCAAGGGAAGAGGCTAGGGATTTCATTTGCTCAGGAACTGGTAGATATCAGGGTATAGAACTCAAGAGGGCATGTTACAAAAATTAAGCATGTTTATTTGATCCTCCCAGAGTGGGCTCCATAAATAGGCATGATCTCCGGGCTACCCATCCCACCAATCAACAGAAAGCTATACCTATCCTGGATGTAATACTGCATAGCCAGGTCATTGATGAGAAAGGGGTTTCGAAGCTTGGAGTAAGCAACAGCTTTGTCCAGAGGAAATCCTGGGATAGAGAAAGGAAATAGATCAAAGTAAAAACGTGAAAGAGAGTGAGAAAATGGCAAGAGAAATAGAGAGATGTATTAAAGCTAAAGTTGCTCCTCTACCCATCCAACCCATCACTTATCCTTCTGCCCAACTTCCCAAGTCTAGAATATCCATCAGGAAAAAGTGAAAAAGATATTTTTAGGGTCCTTCCAGAGACACACAATTCTGTCAGAGATCCTAAGAGCCTTAGATCCTGAGGTTTGAATGTGGCCTTTAAACCACCTCCAGCAACTCTTCCATGATACAGGGAAAGCAAACCCCCCCCTGCACTGTTCTCCAGTGTGTCAGGAAGAGCTGATGACCTCTGTACTACTTGACAGTAAGAACCTCATTTCCCAGTCTAGCATTCCCAACTCCATTCCCTCCCATTTTCCTTCACAGACTCCAACCTTTGGAGTGGAAAGAGATGAGGCAGTGGCAAGATGGCCAGTTTTCCACAGGTTCGTTGAGGATCACATCTTCTCCCAGAATGATAACAGTTAGGTAGTCAAACCTGCAGAGTCGCTCTAGGATTTGGGTCATTGGCTTGGACTTGGATTTCTTGGTCATGGCACAGATGCCAACAATGATCTGAGGTTCAGGAGGCTATAGAGAAGAAGTGCTGTCAGGAACTTAGGAACTTCCCACCAAGACCATCCCTATTAGGGAACACTGTCTCATCTCCTTTGAGCACAGAGTTTCTTGCCAGGACTTTGGGCCTATGGAGAAATGCTGTCTCCTAACTTAGGTCTAGAATGGAGTGCGTGTAGGGATTCCTACTGCCTAAAGAATAGGAGTCTTTCCACAGTAGGAAATGTGTGCTCAGGCAGAAGAGCCAGAGAACCAATAACCATGACACAACAGGACGAGGGCATAATGGCAGGGGATTCAAAGATAAGTAATTTAACCAATCTCTACTGCCTCTCCACTTAATCAGGATAGGGCTTCTTTATGACAGGAAATCTATGCATTTAGAAAGAGCAGAGAAGTGTCTCCAACCAATGGAATCTCAACTCTCCATGAAAGGGGTCCCAACACCAAGTTACATTATTTTCCTTAGTCTTACCACTTCATCCTCCTCATCCTCAAGGAGCTCGCTGTCACTCTCTTCCGTCCTCATGCCTATTCCACGGGTGCCCAGCCCCTCATCTCCAGCTCCCAGGAAGAAGTGGGCTGTGGCACTCTCGCCCTCACTGGCCGGCAGTGACCACATCCCCGCCGGAGCACCCACTCATCCCGTTCTGCAATGGAGGGTATCCCATTAGCTCAGAATCCAAACCCCATGGCAGTGGTGGGGATGGGGCATGGGGAATGATAAAATAAAGAGGGAACCACAAGGAGACTAGGGGAAACAGGAAACAAAACTCTGGTAAAAAGGAGCAATGGGAAAAGAGGCACGTGGGCTATGACTTGACATGACTAAAGATCCCTAAGAGAAAAGCAAGGTCTCCCTTTTCCTCTCCACTCACCCCACTCCCAACCATGAGACTGGTGAGAGGATAAGTAGGTTAACCCTTACAGTGCTGGCATGTCCCTGATTCTGCCAGCAGGAAACACCATTAACTCCAGCAGCAAGTGGAAAAGGCAGTTCCTCATGGAAGGCTACTGTTGATTCCTACCAGAAGAGAAGATTAGAGTGGCATTTCCAATTTTTGATTCATTCCAAATGTTCCTATCCCTTCACCATCTCCCCACAGTAGTGTTGAACTCAGGGATTAAATTCAAGAGCAGAGGGAAGAAGAGAACTCAGCTAGCTGCCTTTGACCTTAAGCCCCATCTTCATTCCTACAAAGGATTAACTCAAAAAACATTTATCGAGGGCACCCTATGTTCTTTTTTTTTTTTTTTAAGATTTTATTTATTTGACAGAGAGAGAGAGCACAAGCAGGGGGAGCAACAGAGGGAGAGGGAGAAGCAGGCTCCCTGCTGAGCAGGAAGCTGTGGGGCCTGATCCCAGAACCCTGGGATCATGACCTGAGCTGAAGGCAGACGCTTAACCGACTGAGCCATCCAGGCACCCCGAGGGCACCCTATGTTCTAAGCATTATATCAGAACATTAAAATCCTCTATGTCCCCTGTCCCTCCTTCACGTGCTCCACTTTAAAAGACAAATGCCCAAGTCCAGAAAATCTGTCAAGGAAAGAGGTCTAGTGTTGACTGGGAGGTTGAGGATACGGGCATGCATACAATTGCCTCCAACCCATTCTCGACCAAAATTTCAGTTTTCTCTCTGCCATGTCCTGGTACTACAGACCCAAGTCTGGTCTAGGCCGAGGTCCCTTACACCAGAAGCTACAATAGGAAAAAATTCTGTCTAGAGCCATAATCAGTGAGAGCATCTTAAGACTTATACTTGAATCAGAACAATCTGGTAGTTCCATTTCTGCATACATACACCGACCGTAGTGGTTCTTAACTAATTGTGATTATGCTGGTTATCGGACATTTGGTAGGAAGCATTTTTGGTTGTCACAGCTGGGAAGGTGCTATTGGCATCTAATGAGTAGAGGCCAAGGATGCTGCTTCACAGTTTAAAACGCATAGGATATTCCCCCACAACAAAGAATTATCTAGTCCAAAATGTCAGTAGTGTCGAGGTTGAGAATTTCTGCTATAAAAAACTCTCCCGGGCGCCTGGGTGGCTCAGTTGGTTAAGCGACTGCCTTCGGCTCAGGTCATGATCCTGGAGTCCCGGGATCGAGTCCCGCATTGGGCTCTCTGCTCGGCGAGAAGCCTGCTTCTCCCTCTGACCCTCCTCCCTCTCATGCTCTCTGTCTCTCATTCTCTCTCCCTCAAATAAATAAATAAAATCTTTAAAAAAAAAAAAACTCTCCCACATAACAAGACATGGGCAAAGATGTTCATAACCTCACTGCTGGTAATGGGAAGAACTGAAAACTCAGAGGTCACAAGTAGAATGGATAAATACACTGTAGTACATACAAATGATAAACAGCGATTTTTAAAAATGAATCAAAGATTTAACAATATGGACAATTTCCAAATGCAAACTGCAGAAATACACAGGCAGTACAATTCAGTTTGCATAAGTAAAAAATATTACATGTATTTATGACTGTATACATAATTAGTAAAAGTCTAAAAATATGGACTGGAAAGAAAGACATTAAAGTCATGATAGTGGTTACTTCTGAGAGGGGAAAATGGAACTGAGAAGGATCTGAGTGGAACTTTCCAACCTTATCTGTAATGTTTATTTCAATTTTTTAAAAAAAATCTAAAGCAAATACACAAAAGGTTAACATTTGTTAATACTAAAGTGCAGGGATATGGGTATGCTGCTTTTTTCCAAAAATAAAATTGAGTCACCCAGCAGCGATTTTTCACATTCTCCAAAAGTTCTCAGAAATACTAACCAATGACTCTAATGAAAGCCAGAAACACCTTAAGTAAACGGATTTCGTCTTACAGACTTTTTAAATGGTCTCCAACAATTATTTTGTATTTTTATTTAAAACCCTTCCATTGCAAGTGGGATTTGCACCTTTAATTAGAAAGAGCTAACCTTTATGCAGCCCTTAACCTTTCTAGTCTTTACCATCTGCTTGTCTCCACTGGTCAACCACAACACGCTCCTTAGACTTAACATTTCCAGTTGTCAGGGCGCCTGGGTGGCTCAGTCAGTTAAGCGTCAGAATCCAAGTCATGATCCTGGGGTCCTGGGATTGAGGCCCAGTTGGGCTCCCTGCTCAGTGGGGAATCTGCTTCTCCCTCTCCCTCCCCGGCTTGTGCTCTCTCACTCTGACTCAAATAAATAAATAAAATCTTAAAAAAAAAATTTCCAGTTGTCTATTGCAGATCTTCATACACTCCCCCTCCTGATTAACAGGCTATTTCTTTGAACTCCTTTTTAGTGACCTGACCCAACTTCCATGATTTGTGGCATTCCCAAGGTCCCTGTATAGTTTAAACAAGCAGAATTTTCTTGCACCTTTATACCTTATCTGAAGCAGGGGTTTTCTCTCATGTCTAAGATTCCTAACCCTTCACCCTTTTTTCCATTAAGTCCTTCCTGGTTTTCTACTGAATGTATAGTCATTTTCCTGAAATTCTATTATATAACTTTATAACAGAGGATGGTAATAGAATGCGGAAGAGTCTGTTCACAAATACGGGGCTAAAGAGAGACGGAAAGGCCTAAATTCATACTTAACAAAGCAAAGATAGAAGCCTGACAGAAATAGCTATGATATAAGCCAGGATTTATTTAGATGTACCTCTGAGAGAGGCTGGGATTTGATGTGGTATTCCAAGAGCTATTCCCCAGTTTTCTGTGCCCTTCTCCCCAACCCCCTCTCCTTCAATACTTTGTTGCGAAACAAAAGAAAACTTCTCGCTCTACAAAAGGACTAAAGGGCAGTCTACCTCCTGCCTGAATCAATGCAAACGGATGGAAAAAAGGGAGGGTCAGAGGTGGGGAGAAGATAGGTAGGTAGGGAGAGAGGATGGGGTACCGTTCTGAGACGGGTAATCTCAGAAACACAGATGTTAAATCAGATCTGAAGAGGGGGTAGAAGAGAGGGTAAACTGCGTAACTTTTTTATCCCTTAGAATTCAGGGTTGTTTGCAGTAGTCCTCGAATTTCCTTAATCACCATGCACTTAATAGAGGGCACCATTAGTGGTGAAGGGGAAACCTCAATACACAGTCCAAGCAGGAATATTTCCAACATAGTAAAACTCCTCAGGCCACCAACACGATCTTCTTCCCACCTAAATTCCCTCTAGATGCAATGCTTACTCCTTCATATATACCCATATTCTGACACTGATGAATTGTGCTGATGCCCTTGTTTATCAGCCCACTCACGCTCCTTTCTTCCCCTAATTTGCTACAATGACTCTCCACTGACCCCCCCACCACTCACGACACTGCTGCCCCTCCCCCACACTGATCAACTAATCCAATTAATAGTCCAACTAATCCTCTCACTTAGTGATTCTCCAGCATTAAGCAGCCCTCCAAACCCGCCGATGAGTCACACTTCGTAACATATTTGTATCGAACCCTCAATGATCCCCCACAAAGAATGCCTACGATCCATTCCGTCCTTACACTCGCTCTCTCCAGGGTCCCCTCCTCTCTGCAACAAGCCCAGCCTGCAGCGATCCTCTCCCGCGTCGACTCCATTCCACCCTTCCTCACACAGACCTCCCCACCCTGACCCGCTCCCCTGCTGCCTCCGCTCCCCGCAAATCCTCAAACCCCTCTCTTCTCTTGCTGACCCCCTCCGGTGTCTCTCCTCACACAGCTCCCGGTCACGAATGCCGCCCTCCGATGCGATTCCACCAGCCTTCGCCCGCCCCCGCCTTACTCTCCCTACGCTGACACTGAGGCCTCTTCCCTGGGCCTCTTTCGGAAGCTGCCCCCAGCCGGTACTAAACACTGCCCTCAGCACCACCAGAGCCCACTCTACCCAGCCCACCGCCTCAGATACCGCCCCCAGCCCCCAGCCACTCCCCCACCGCCCCCGGCCCTCGCTCACCCGCCTCCCTGCGTTCGCGCAGCCGAACCTGCCGTCAGCGACACCTGACAGCAGCCCAATCAAAGCGCGGCTTCTCTGCCGTGTCACCAATCAGCGGAGGGCGCGCACCGGCAACAGAGTCAGGCTGCGTTGGCCTGCACTTCTGCGTGGAGGAGGGTGGCCCCTAGCGGCTGTAGGGAGGGAGTGCAACCTGATGCTCCCCTTCCTCCGATTTCTGCGTTGGCACAGCTCAGATGCTTCGTTTAGACAGAGACTTTACAGTGAAACCAAGAGCAGGGAAGAAGCAAGATGCAGAGGAAGAGGCACAATTTGTGCCATTGCACGTCCTTGAGAACAAAACCAGGTTTTCTGTTTGTTTTTTAAAACAAAAGGAGTATGACATACTTAGCCAATAGATGTAGGTTGAAAATGTTAACAGATGTAGAGTAGACTGGAGACGAAAAGAGACAATGAGAAAAACAAATCGGAAAATTAAGGGAAGGAACAAAGACACTTATTTAGGGAGGAGACAACAAAAAGGATGGACATGGAAGACTGGGCAAGATGGTTCCCATCTTCACACTGGGCTTGTTCTTTACCCCTCCCCCAGCCTTGGAACCAGACAAACCTGGGTTTGAATCCTGGCCTTGCCTTTAATAGCTGTGCAGCTTTGGACAAGTCACTGAACTTCCCTCAGCCTCCATTTCTCCGTCTGTAAGAGAGTGGTTTAAAAACCTAATCAGGGGTGCCTAGGTGGCTCCATCGGTTAAACGTCCGCTAGGACCGTAGGATCGAGACCCTCATCGGTCTCCCCTGCTCTACAGGAGCCTGCTTCCCCCTCTCCCTGTGCCTACCACTCCCCCTGCTTGTGCACGTGTGCTCTCTCTCTGTGAAATAAATAAATACAATATTTAAAAAAAAAACTAATCATAAGGTACTGATTATATGAAAGCATTTTGTATATGTTTGCATTTTTATTCTTTTTTAAAAGATTTTATTTATTTATTTGACAAAGAGAGACACAGCGAGAGCAGGAACACAAGCAGGAGGAGTGGGAGAGGGAGAAGCAGGCTTCCCGAGCAGGGAGCCCGATGCGGGGCTCCATGCGGGGCTCCATGCGGGGCTCCATGCGGGGCTCCATGCGGGGCTCCATGCAGGGCTCGATCCCAGGACCCTGAGATTATAACCTGAGCTGAAGGCAGATGCTTAACGACTGAGCCACCCAGGCGCCCCTGCATTTTTATTCTTATCTTTTCATTCTTACTTAGGTTTCCCTGGCCAAGACAATCCCAAGTTCCATGTTTTTCCTCTGCAACTTCAGGGATCCTACCACTTTTCAGTCAGGTGCCTCATTATACTGACCCCAAGGCATCCTGAATGAGATAGGGATGATTCTAAGGACCGTCCCTAAGGGAAATAGAATCCTCCTTAGTTCTGCTTAGGCTCATGTTCTCTCACCACTCCAACCCTTCAAACAAGTTATTAAAACATCTTCTAGTTAATTAACTTGTCTTCTCACCTCCCCCACCCCCCGGAAAAATGTAGGCTCAGTCCCTGGTCATCCATTAGAACAATCCAGTTCAATGAAATAATACATACAAGACTTCCTTATAATTGTAAAGTGCTTTATAAATGTTAAGTAGTATTGATATCATTATCGTTAAAGAAATCAAATATATATATATATACACATATATATATATATATATCAATTACTTCCTGTATGCCATAGGATAATTTTTTAAAGTGAGCATTAATACATTATGTGGCTGTTAGAGGCTCACAGGGAATAAGAAAAGTACACAAATACATGTCTTTTCTCAGCGGAGCTAGTACTCAAATTTGGACAGCTAGTCTCCAAACTTGAGTGCTTTCTCTATTCCTCTGGGCAAGTCTTATTTTTCCTTCTGTAATTCTCTCTTCTTGTTTCCTACCTCTTTAATCTTAGTAACCACCCTCAATCAAATAACAACCCTACTGCTCTGAAAGATTATCTCCTTTCTTTATCTGGGTAAATATACACCATTCCAAGTAATTATATTTGCTTGCTCATAACTACTCCTTAACCTAGACACTGAGCCCACAGGTAACATTTTCCATCTCTCCAAAAGTGACTCTAATTGTAGAACTCTATTCTCTGATATTTGTTCTCTTACCAGAAGAAGGAATTAAGTGACAGACACAGAAGAGAGGGGGATGGCTTCTAAGGATACCAAGAAATGAGGAAGGGAGGAAAAGGAACACAGGAGAAGACTGAGAGGAATAAAGGGAATCAGAGTATAGGGGTGGGGTCTCATCAGTGGGGCCAGAGGACAATGTGAAGGGAATTTATCTTTCTCAAATAAGATTTCCAAGTATCTTACTATCTTGTGGGTACACCAAGATAGCTGAGAGAAGGGACTAACACCATCATACGTACCCCACCTTAACTGACTTTCCATACTGAAGCCCCACATCTCTATTTTGGCTCCAGCATTCATTCTCTTTCCTGCCAGGACAAAGGTCAAGTCACATGTAAGTCACACTTTGAACTGTGGGAACACACCCTCTCAAATCTGAATACACACCTTGTGAGGAGAGAGGACAGAAGACCAGTAGGAAGGCAGAGATTCCCTGGTAACTTTAGCCCTTGAACACCACTCCCCTTTACACTCTGTATTAAACAGCATTAGGGAACTAAGAGAAGCAACACTTGTGGTGGTTGGAGACCTGTGCCTGCCTGTCCCATTCCTACACGTCGTCATCTTACCACACCCTTCACTTCACCTTATACTCCCCTCCAGCCCAGGAACTGGAAGGTACAAAGAGGGAAGAGAAGGGAGAGGAGAAAGAGGAAACTAACGATTCCCTGCCCAGCCCCAGCTCCATACCCAGGGCGACCAACAGGTAGGCAAGCTTGCAGAGAATACTCAGAGGGAGTCCTGTGGGCAGCAAACACTTCTGAAGCTGGATAAAGCACGAAGAATTAAAAGTTCGAAGGTGAAGTAGAAGATGGAGAGGAGGGGAGGGGGTGAGGAAAGCTGGAGATCATGAGAAGTGGAGGCAGGACAGGGCTTCAGGCTTGGGGGCTGAGTGGGGGTAGGGAACACAATATAAATGGGATAAGAGTTAATGTTTCTCGAGTTCCTCTCAGGGAATTCTTCCACAACCTTGTAAGAATAGCACAGCTGTGGCAGAAGGGTGCCTTCGTCCTCTTCCTGGTTCTAAGGAAAAGGTGACCTTGAGCCACCAGGCGTCTTTCCCACTATCTGCCTCTCTGTGCTTCCTTCTTGTCTTTCTCTGGTATCTGTACTTATTCCGCGGTTTCTCCCCACGGCCGCCTCCCCTGAGATTATGAAGAGGTTGCTGGGGAAGGCCGAAAACTAGAGAAGAGGTTGTACAATGTCACCCTTTAACACCCAGAGTGACGAATCGGGTTCCCGATTAAATGGAGAGGCTTGGGGGAAGGGTGTTTAGCCTTTCGCGGGTCCCCTCGGGTGCTGTCCTGTACTTGGTGCTGAAATCTGGGCGACCTCGTCTCAGGTGGGTCCGCGTCCCCAGCCTAGAGTTGGTCCCCTAATCTACCTGTCGGTGCTTCCCACCTCGGCCCCCGCACACCTAGCTTGGTCGCAGGCGGAAAGGCGGGGCCTGCATGAGCCCCACCCCTGGAGACTGCAGCTGGGGCCTCCCTCTCCTCCACCGCCCGCCGCTAGCTCATTGCGCCTCTCCTGCAGTCTGGTTGGAACCCGCTCCGTCTCCGGCTCCAGCCTCCACTCCGGCCCCCATTTCGGCTCCAGCCTCGCACCCAGTTCCGGCCCTCAATCTTCCTGGTTGCATCCTCCCTCCCCGTTCCTGCCCTGCGCCAGCTCCAGCCTCGGGATTGAGTAGCCGGTCCCTCAAGCCATGGCTGGTCCCTTCTCTCGTCTGCTGTCCGCCCGCCCGGGGCTCAGGCTCCTGGCTTTGGCTGGAGCTGGGTCTCTAGCCGCTGGGTTTCTGCTCCGCCCGGAACCTGTAAGAGCTGCCAGTGAACGACGAAGGCTGTATCCCCCGAGGTATCAGTGTCTGAGGCGCAGGGGTGTGGGGGGGTGGGGTGGGGGGTGGTGACGGGAACGAAGATGGGAATGGAGATGAGGACCCGGGCAACAGAGAAGGGTTATAATCACGAAGCCTCTGGAGTGGAGTGCTGTGCAATCTGGAGACCTCAGTGGGTTAGGGATTGAGGCCAAAACCGTGAGGCTAACGCATTCCTGGGGACCTGTAACGCGCAGTCCCCGCCCCCAAGACCCGTTCTGGCCCTGTGAGTTCTGGCTGCCCCTACTCTGCCCAAATCCCTAATTGAGAGACCAGTAACTATCCTTTTCGCTTTCCTCCATCTCCTTTCCTGCTGTTTCCCCCCATTTCCTGAATTCCCCTCTTTGGTCTTGCCCTTCCCCCATCCCTGATGCTGTGCTAATGGTAGGAAAGAACTGAGCAAATCTGGGGGAATTGAGCCGGTCGCTGAGAGGAAGCTAGAACTGTTGGGAAAGAATAGACCCTGAAAGTCCCTAAAGAGATTACCAAGGTTTAGGCCCCCTCTAATCTCCCCTCCTCACAAGGAGCAAAGCCAGATATGGATAACTGGATAGCTCCCAGGTGACTGCACTGGGTCTAGGCCCCCTGTGCCCTCCCTCCATGGTTACTGGGTACCCCCTCCCTAGCGCTGAGTACCCAGACCTCCGAAAGCACAACAACTGCATGGCCAGTCACCTGACCCCAGCAGTCTATGCCCGGCTCTGCGACAAGACCACACCCACTGGTTGGACGCTAGATCAGTGTATCCAGACTGGCGTGGACAACCCCGGCCACCCCTTCATCAAGACTGTGGGCATGGTAGCTGGAGATGAGGAGACCTATGAGGTAGGGGGCCCCCAGAGTCTCCCTGGTGACCCAACTCATCTTCCCAGTAATCCCAGCTCCTTCCCCCTACAGACCCTTCACTTTCCTTTAAGGCTGGACCTTCCATACTCACGTTTTCTGACCCAGTGAAATCAATCCACAACTAAAGCCTGAAAAGGGATCTCCTCTTTTTAACCACCCTCTCCCTCTTAATTCCCCATCAGGTATTTGCTGAGCTGTTTGATCCTGTGATACAAGAGCGACACAATGGATATGACCCCCAAACAATGAAACATACCACTGACCTGGATGCCAGCAAGGTAGGTCAGATATTCCCCATCTGATTTGCATTGCCTCATGTACAACACTGTTTCTCTAATCCCTTCACCTTAATTATTTCCTGACTCGGAGTCATTAGACTGCTGAGCTTTTAGTGTTGGTGTGGGGGGAGGAATTGTATCTTAAGAAGCAGCGGATATGGAGAGGAGAGGGTGGATGAGAATGACCATACCCCAAAGTCAGCAGTTTGAGGGAGGGTTCATAATGCTCCCTTCAGTTGGAGTACTTGCTCGTTGAACTTCTCCTTCCAGTGCATGCAGTGAGGGTCCCTACAGTCCTTAAGGTCTCTCCTTCCCCTAGGCCCTCAGTTCCCACCCACTGTGTCTGTGACTTATATTAATTTCTCTGATTCCCTAGATCCGTTCTGGCTACTTTGATGAGAGGTATGTATTGTCCTCGAGAGTCAGAACTGGCCGAAGTATCCGCGGACTCAGTCTTCCTCCAGCCTGCACTCGGGCAGAGCGACGAGAAGTGGAACGTGTTGTAGTGGATGCACTGAGTGGACTGAAGGGTGACCTGGCTGGACGTTACTATCGGCTCAGTGAGATGACAGAGGCTGAGCAGCAGCAGCTTATTGATGTGAGGGGCCTTGAGAGGGAGCAGGATTGAGGAGCAGATGGAAATTAGAGTCAGAGGGGAGGGTGGGCCAGATGAGACAGAGGCCCAGGGGCTACTGTGAAGATTCTTAAACCAAGTCCTTTTACTTGCCTCAGGATCACTTCCTATTTGATAAGCCTGTGTCCCCATTGCTGACTGCAGCAGGAATGGCTCGAGACTGGCCAGATGCTCGTGGGATCTGGTATGAGGCTTACCTTACCTCTTTTGTCCCCATGCTGTTAAGTGCCTTTTATTCCTCTGTCTCTTCCAGTTCTTGACCTGCCTCTTGATCCCTGTCTTTTCCTCTTTTCTGCTTTCAGGCACAACAATGAGAAGAACTTCTTGATCTGGGTGAATGAGGAGGATCATACACGGGTCATCTCCATGGAGAAGGGTGGCAACATGAAGAGAGTGTTTGAAAGATTCTGTCGAGGCCTCAAAGAGGTTGGAGAAGAATGTATAAGGGAACTAGGTGGGAGGACATAAGGAAAAAACAAAGACTAGACTGTATAATTTATCAACCAACTCAGGACACTTTTGATGGCAAAGGGGATCACTGTCAATCACTTCAGGACAATATATCAGGACTGTCCAGGGAAAACCAGGATAGATGGTCACCCAAGAATAGAGAGAAAGAATGTTAGGAGCCTAAGGTAA
The DNA here is from genome assembly GCF_029215605.1 of Mirounga angustirostris. Lineage (NCBI taxonomy): Eukaryota > Metazoa > Chordata > Mammalia > Carnivora > Phocidae > Mirounga > Mirounga angustirostris. Next base: position 60,037,432 of record NW_026991717.1, on the reverse strand, counting down.
ATAAAGCAGTTGCCAGATAAGACAAAGAAGGAATAACTGAGATAGTGGGTCAGTGCCCGGGATGTGGGGAGTGTGCAGATAAGGAAAAGTTTGAGCCTGGATCAATGTAGGGAGTGAAAGATTGGTGTATTCGTGATTCCATTGTAACTACCCAGTTCTGAACCAAGGTAGGCCTTGGCTCTGGATTCTGTCATTCTTGCTAAAGTATCATGTCTAGGGTTTAAGCTGAGAGTAGGAGGGAGACCGGGGAAAATGGAAGATGGAATGGCTTAAGTTCCAGAATGTGTGGCTCTACAGAATTCCTTAATCTTACATGGATTAGGTCTCCATATTCTATTCTAGATTAGAAATCCCCATAAACCCAGTTCTTATTGTATGTTCTCATATATACAATTCTATTTTGGACCTGTAAAGACAGAGAGCTCCTCCTCTTTTAAATTCTAGCTGGGAAGTTTTTACTGTTTTTGGCAAATAACAGATAACATATTCTGACTCTAAGTGGGTAGGGGAGTACTTTTCAAATGATATGCCTCAGGTTTCTCATCTGTAAAATTGGGATAGTAAAGCTTCCTACATTTTATGTTGTTGTGGGGATCAAATGAGATAATGCATGTAACATGCCTGGCCCATAGTAAATGTTCAGTGTTAGCTCCTGTTATTATTATTATTATTATTTTTTAAAGATTTTATTTATTATTTGACAGAGAGAGACACAGTGAGTGAGGGAACACAAGCAGGGGGAGTGGGAGAGGGAGAAGCAGACTCCCCGCTGAGCAGGGAGCCCGATGCGGGGCTCAATCCCAGGACCCTGGGATCATGACCTAAGCCGAAGGCAGACGCTTAACGACTGAGCCACCCAGGCATTCCCTGTTATTATTTTTTAATGGAAGGGTTTCCTCTTGTTCAGCCTATTAGATAACCTCCCCCCATGCCATGGATTTTTCCTGAACTATGAATAGGGTCCCCTTTACTCATGTTAGGTAGTTTTCATGTCCATCACTCTGGCAGATCCCCATCTCTTGAACTCTAATGGTCATCTCCATGATTAGGATGCTGAAGTGAAACAAAACACCCTTCCCATACTCCCCTCTCCAACCCCTCTTGCACACCCATAAGTATGAGTCCGGTTCTTCTAGACTGTTTGCACCTTTCTCTCTGCCTTCTCACATGTACTTTTCCCACAGCTAACAGAAGGCTTTCTTGCCTCTTCCTATTGCAAAGCCTACACCCTCATTTTATGTGTGAAAGAACCCTTCCAAACTCTAGGCTCATTAGCAAAGCAAAGATAATCCATGCATGCTGAGCTCATTGAATAATCATCCCTTTCTCAGTTCAGTTTACCACCTCCACTCATTTCCCTAGATCATCCCGAATGCATCATTCTCCCAAGTTTCTCTTCTTCCACACACAAGATATTTTGCTGTAATCTCACCATCATGGCCTTGCAACATCAAAATTACCTTGTATGCATGATAATAACAGGCCACTTACACACACACACACACACAGCAATGTCATTCTTTCACAGCCCAAGTTTCTGGTTCTAGATATACTTTTAGAGTTCCTGTAGGTCTGGCTAAGGGAGGGTTCACATATCCCTGACTTTTCACTAACAGAGCCTTTATGGACTCAGGTGGAGCGGCTGATCCAGGAACGTGGCTGGGAGTTCATGTGGAATGAGCGTTTGGGATACATCTTGACCTGTCCGTCTAACCTGGGCACTGGACTTCGGGCAGGAGTGCACGTCAAACTGCCCCTGCTAAGCAAAGTAAAGGAATTGTGGGGTTAGAGCAGGGTGTGGGTGAGGAAGGTGGCTGTGTGTGGATGGGAGGGTGGGAGCATTTTGGAAAGGAGCCAGACATATTATGTCTGGAAAATGTCAGGGGAAAGAGCTCTGAGCATGTTCAGGGTAAAACAAGTCTCTGCCCCCTACTGACCCCGCCCCAACCCCTATCTCCTCCCCTCTAGGATAGCCGCTTCCCAAAGATCCTGGAGAACTTAAGGCTCCAAAAGCGTGGTACTGGAGGAGTGGACACAGCTGCCACAGGCAGTGTCTTTGACATCTCTAATTTGGACCGACTGGGCAAGTCAGAGGTGAGATCCTTAGGGATTAGGGTGAGGAGAGGCATAGGTCTGTGGGGGTTGAAATATGACAGTGAGTGGGCCCCAGGAATCTGAAATGAAATTCAGGTTGAGTGGGGAGGCAACTGGAAATGAGTTCCTTGAGCAGGCAAATCAGTGCTAAAGAATAAAACTCAAGTTATGGGAAGCAGAGGTCAAGGGTTAGTGTCCTTCAGGTGGAGCTGGTGCAGCTGGTCATCGATGGAGTAAACTATTTGATTGATTGTGAACGGCGTCTGGAGAGAGGCCAGGATATCCGCATCCCTCCACCTCTTGTCCACAGTAAACATTAAATCCCCCTCCCCAGAAGATGACTCAAGATCCCCAGGAGTTCTGCTCATTCTAATGTGGCCCATTCTACTTGCCTTGGATGCCCCCAACTCCTTCTGTCCTAGTAAAGACTCCTTGCTATGCTCTAGCTGTCTGTGTTATTTCTAATGGTTGGGGTGAGGAGGGTCTAGCCTCCAGGAAAGGAAAAAAAGCAGTGGGGTTATTTATGATGGAAAGAAGACTCCAGATATGGCATGCCAGGAACACTGATTCTCAGGTGGGTGGAAAGCATTAGCATTTTACCCATATTCCTTATCAGCTTCCTGAGGATAATTAGAATGCATTTCCATTTGCATTTTATTAAAGTTTCTTTCCCAACAGCTCTCTCTTTAACTGTGGAGACAGGTTTGCAGCAGGTTGCCAAGGAAGCAGGTGGTCAATGCCATGGCCCAGGAGGGTTGTGACCAGTCCTGAAGGCCCCAGGCTGTGCTTCGACCTATAATGAGACAGAGAATGGGAGGAATGTTACAACTGTGTTCCCCAGGAATCACTGATAGATGGAAACTATCTGCCTAGACCCCTTTATTCCAGGGATCTCCCTGAGTCAGAGAGCACCAAGTTCAGGGTCAGATTCTGGGTCAGGAGTTGGCGGGTCAGGCTGTGCATTTGGGAACTCACCCTGCTGTTCTGGGCTCTCCTGCCCCTCGTGCTGGGCCCATGCCACAGCTCGTCGCTGCTCAGGACTCAGAAAGGCCATTTGTTCAGGAGTGACAGCCACAGCCTGAACACTTGTGAGACTAGATAGCTGGGAGGGACTGAACACCACCTGGGGGCGGGGACAGGAATCAGGGCATCCATTGTGGCCCCCGTTGGGCCCTGGCTCTTCGTGGTCACCGCACGCCCCAGCCCATCAATACTTACAGCAAATTTAGGAGCAGGGATGACAGAAATAGCAAGAGGGGTAAGGCCCTGGATCTGTTCCTGCAGCAGTGCTGAAAGGGCCAGGTCTGGGATCCCCGCTGTTGAAGCAAGTGGGATGGGCATCCAAACGTTGTCTTCTACTGGCCTTCCCCCTTCTCTTCAAACCTATAGACCTTCTCCAACCTCTCCCAAAGTACCCTACCATACACCTTGCCCAACACATCTCCAACCTCTTACCTAAATACCTTCTTGGACTCCCACCCTAAGAATTCCACAGCAGTCTTCCACCCATGGTACGGAAACCAAACCCTGACAACTAGTACCAGCAGTGGTCCAGCCTCCCTACCTGCTATTGTGCCAATTTCGGTGAAGATCTCCGGCCCCCAGTTACTGATGGGGCCAAAACCGCCAGGCCGCACAAGGAGCTGGGCTAGAACTTCCAGTTGCTCCTCAGAACACTGGAGATGCAGATTGCCCAGGAAGAGAGCTGCTTGGCTGTGGAAGAGTGGGATGGAAGGGAGGAAGATTCAGCCACAGTGATAGGGCCCATGGTCATGAGCTGGGAGTATAGATGGCTTCAATGAGGCCCCTTACTCCATGGGACCACTCCTTCGTGAGCCTTCCAACCCCAGTGAGTCCACCTTTACATCAGCACCACCACCCACACCCTTCCCTCTGCAGGTGACCTGAATTCCCAGCTGCTGATATGTTGTAGCTCCTCCGGCCGAAGTCCACAGAGCGTATAACCCAGTGCAGTCAGGTGAAGGAAGTCCAGGTGGCTCACATGCCGGCCACTCTGCCGCAAGAAACTGGAGACCACAACCCGGAGCTGGGATGGGGATGGAGGGCACAGAATAAGGAGAGAAATCATGGGGAATTCGTGGAAGAGGAAGTGATCAGGGAAGTGACAAGTGCTACTGGATTACATACTTGTATTATTAAGACCTGAAGATCCAATAGCCGTGGGGAAGGTTGAGAATCCAAAGAAGAGAAGGCCAGGGAAAACAGGCAGGAGGGAGTTTGACCTGTTTGGGGCCTCAAAGTGAATAAATCACAGAGTTCCTAATGCCACAAGTAGGGGGTATTTAAAAATAGAAAGAATGGCCAGGCAGAGTGACAGGAAAAAAATTCCTTAGGCTTTAGGTGACCTGGAGGCCTGGACCTGTGGAATGGATGTTTGGAAGGTAGTAGGAAAAGGGAAGGTGTTACCTGGACAGAGCTCCAGCCATCTATCTGCCCCAGGGTGCTCAGCACTCCCCAGTCCACTAGGATCAGCTCCTGTAGTTCTCGCTCTCCTAGACCTATTAAGAGCCGACCCAGCTGCAGGATCTGCTCAGGTCGGAATCCCCGGGGAGGACCCCACAACTAGGAGAAAGAGAAGAACAGTGTGAATGGAAAAGCAATGGTCTAGGAGTCAGAATGCTGGGTCTTAGTCATGCTTCTGACCTTAGCTGTGTAACTGTAGGCAAATCACTTGCCTCTCTGGGTCTTGAGTTTCCTCAACTGTATGCTGAGGATGCTTTAAGGTTCCTCTGACTAAGGTGTTACTGAAAGACACTAGAGTCTCAGTAGGGAAGATAGCAGACTCTAGTCCATGAGTTCTAAACTTTTATGTGCACCAGACTCACTGGGAATGCCTGTTAAAATGCAGAACCTTAAAGCCCTAAGAAGATTCTTCAGTGAGTCTAGCATGGGACCCTGGCATCAGCATTTTAAAAACCTGCTCCCTGGATAATTTCGATAAACAGTAAGTTTTGGAACCCCTGCTTTCTTCCTTCTACCCACTGTACTAGCTTCCTCTCCTCCATACTCATCTCCTCTGACCCCCTACTTAGGATCCAAACTCTCTAATTCTTTAATCTCCTGTTTCTCCCACCTCTTACCCAGCTATCCATTCCCTTGTGTCCCATAATTGCACCCAACCAGCTTCCTCATGTTGGCCTCTCCATAACCTAACCTGTTTTGCCTTGCCCATTGCTGCCCGTAGTCCTTCAGGCCCAAGTCCTGGGTCTCCTGCAAATAATGCCAGGCAGTCCTCAAAGTCTGCGAGCTCCATCTCTGCAATCTGAGTTGCTGACCAGGCTGCTGGGAATGTCCCCCGTACATCTGCACAATTTGGCACAGGTTCTGAAGGGGTAAGGCAGGCACAGGGGGTCAGTGTAGAACTAAACTATGCCCAGAGAAATATCTATAGAAGGAATGATTCCCTCCCACCTTTGGATAGGGCAGTGTGGACACCATGGACCAAAGGATTACTCTAGTGTGAGAATTGTAAGACTCAAAGGATGTTAGAACAAGTAAGTGACTAGAAAGGACAAGCCTTTCATTGTATAAATGGAAGACTGAGGGAGGTTGCCTAGGGATTTAATGGCAGGTGTAGATCAGAACCCAGGTCTCTGGCCCCACAGGGTCTCCCTCCTACATCCTAAGCATCTTTCCAGCAGACAGCTCCATACTCTAACATAGAGCCAAGCCTGGAAGCTGGGACACTGTTAACAGGGATAAGAGAATGGGAAAGGGGAAGTCCCAGGCTAAAAATGCAATAGGTTCTAAATTTCTAGGGCAATAGAACCCTAGAACTGGAAAAGACCTTGTAGATCATCCCTCTAACCACTTTGGTTTATAGATTAGAAAACCCAAGCCCAGAGAACAGAAAGTGTGCAAATCTACTTAAAGGGCACAGCATACCTAGAGCCTAAACTTATGACTACATTGCTGGATATTGTGTCCTATACACCCCAATAGACATATGAATATTTGGGTAGTTTCACCTGGGAGATCTTCTGCAGTAGGCCGTACAATCCCAGCTACCAAGGCTGCTTTCTTGGGAGCAAGCTGTGGCCTCCCACATAGCTGTCCAACTCTGCTCTGCTCCCAGCTCTGCTGTTTCTCTAGGAGCCACTCCAGGGTCTCTGGGCCCAAGGCTTCCTGCGTGAGAAGGTAGATGGAGGGTGCAGAGACCTAGGAAGGTCAGGGCCAGCTGCTGCAGCTGTAATTCCAAAGTCCTGTCTCTTTTTAGCAGTTTCCCCCAGATTCAGGCTTCCCATCCCTTGCCCTCAGCCTCCTTGGCCTTAGCTCCCCAGAACCAGCTCACCAGTCCCCTCTCTGCTCTTACTCCCTCCCTTGTTCCTTCACCTCACCCTGGGGATCAAGGAAATAGCTTCAGTAGACAGAGTGAGTACTAGGCGTCCAGCTTGCTCTACTTCACCCTGGCTCCACAACTCCGGCTTCCTGGGGGACAGGAAGAAGATCAGGGGCTGGGATGCTAAGAGAACTGTGAGGGAAAGGAAGGGGAAAAGAGGACATGCAAGGACTGGGGACTCAGGGCTCCAAGGAACCTCAAGTGTATTGAGTGAGCTGCCACTGATGATAGTGGCTAAGAGGGTGGGTGTAGAAGGAGTTAGAATTGGAAGTTCCCGAAGGTTCATACCCAAGAACAGGCTCCTGCAACAGGAGCCATCCCAGCTCTGTGGCAAATGGCTCTCCTAGGCAGAAGCCCTGCAGCTGATTGAGATGGGCCAGCAGGATCGGTAGGGGGATCCGTCGTGTACTCTCTATCCCCAGGAATCCAACCAAGGGGCCCAATGTCTCCAGCACTTCCCTTGAGACTGTTGTCTCCTTTGGAGCCTGGAGAGGGGCATCAGGCCTTGGGATAATGCATCTCTGACTCAGGACCAGACTCTTTGATCAAGACACCAAAACCTTTGATTTTTCTCTCTGTCCAGTTCCCAATGGCAAAACAATAGCAGTGTTTACTTCCTTAAATAAGGAGCCCAGATAGGAGGAGGCTGAAAGGCTAGGAGATGGAATCCAAGGAATTTTTGGGACTCCCATGAATGTGGACAAGAAATAGGAAGCAGGTTCTCAAGGAATGGAACCTAGAGGTAGATCTAGGAGCTAGGGTCTTGTGGACAAGAACATTTTGTTCGGCATCAAAAGTGTCTAGAAGACAGAGAGCATTGTCTGAGAGGTGAATATTATCCAGGCAGCAGTTCTGAGTCTGGTAGGTTGGACCCTTACCAAGTTTTGTAGTGCTCTCTCTGCCAGGGCTGCCCGGTGGAGGGGGGTCAGTGTCTGCAGTCGCTCTGGAGCTCCTCGTACCAGCTCCACCACCAACATGATAGAGTCATTGAACAGTCTATCCATCAACCGGACCCTACAGCAGTTTGACAACATGGGCCCTCAAAAATGAGCCCTGCTGAAATGGGCCACATTGCCCAGACAAAAGAGGTAACATCAGACCAAACCTTACGGCCCTAGACAGGATCTGATATCAAATTGCCCCAGATGCAATTCCCATCATAGTGTTTAAAGGGAGAGAACAAAAGGAATGACATATTTCTAGTCTTCCTGAGAAGAAATGACCAATGATCCTACCATCTAATGGAATCCAAACCCCAAATATTAAATATCATTAAAACTCCCCCCCCGCCGCCCCGTATAGATTAAGAAACAGGCTCCCAGAGGTGGTGGGATCTTACTCCCAGTTCCTCTCTTCCACAGTGCCACCCTTCCTCTACTTGTTGTGAGGAGGTCCTCTCTCATTTGCATAGTGCTACACAGTTTACCAAGTTCTTTTGGGTATTCTCTCATTTGATCCTTATGACAAGATCTTGAGGTAAGACAGGTATTTTTCTTTCACAGATGAGGAACTCAGGTCTTCCAACTCATGGTCTAGGATCTTTCACCCTATCTAGGTCCTTGGAATTCTAAATTATCTCCAAGGACCAATAAATTTAAACAGATTTGAATTTTTTTTTTAAGCCCTCTTGTCCCAAAATTAGAAGTGATATTTTACACTCTATCTAGGGTTGCCAATTCTGGAACTGGAACTAGGCCATGTAGCACAAAGGCCAAAATCTGTGGAAAGGCCTATAAAAATGAAGGATGGAGTCAACCGCTTTTATCGTCACCTCATCCCTAGGAAGACTAACACCAGCCGTTTTCTACCCTGACTTACAGATCAGATGGCAATGGGGTAGGGATGGGGGTAAAATAGAAAAAGAAGCCTATGAGAGATACTCACAAACTCCTAGAGTCTGTTTTAGGAGGACTCAGGTTCATGAGTTTTCTCTCCCCACAACTCTTACCCATACTTGAATGCGCTCTACAACATTCTTGCTATGGGACCATCCAGCCTACGCTTGAATAGCTCTTGAAAGTTGAAGTCGGGAATTCACTACCTCAATTTTCTTTATATTTTGCAAGAATCTGATTTTTATTCCCTCATCCTTGTGATGCCCACCAGGGCCCTTCAGAAACATGCCAATCTATTTTCTATTTGGTAGCCTTTGGGGTATTTGAAGGCATTTATTATGCATGTTTCATACATGTTCTCTTTCTGTACTCCACTGAACACACTGACAACATGGTTACTTAAGCAGACTACAGTCCTCTAGGGCAGAATTGGACCATTGCCTCCCTCCAGTTCAGATATTCTATCTCTATTAATGTGGCCTATTATATTATGATTGCTTGGCGGGCCACATCATAGTGTTGCCCGCCCTCAGCTGTCCCATGCTGGGGCCATGTTCTGGGAGCCAGTCAATACATAGAGCAACTTTGAATAGAATCCTCTACTTTGGGCTATAACTGATGTTAGGGAACCATCAGAAAGAAAACCACCACCTTAAGGGCACTTCCTAAGGGCAGATCTTTTACCCCAAGTTGAAACTCCTAAGAAGCCAGTATCTCTAGTTACTTACGGTAAATCCAGGAGTAGCTTGGTGTCTAGCCCACTCAGTTCTGGCCCCAGGGTTGCCAACTCTGGCTCAGGCATGGTCATCCTCCGCTGTAGCTCTGCCCAGATACAGGCTCTCTGTAGGACAAGGTGGAGAAACAGGTCAGGACAGAGTTAAGCATGGGGGCTGGATTCTGTATCCAGGGTCCCTGCCTCCCTGCTCCAACAAATGCCTAAGCACCCCTCTCACCAGGCTCCCTCGAATCCCGGTGGGCAGCTGATAGATCATATGCACTACTTCGAGGAAGTCTGCCATCGAGTTGATCTGCTGCAGAAACTCACACGACATGCCCCCTGCCAGGGTGCCCAGAGCCCTGTAGGTTTGTGAGTGGATAGATGCTCATTCAACACATGCCATGGTCTGTCTGCTCCTTGTATCAACACTCTCGACACAAGTACAGATGTTCATTTGTGGTAGCTTATAGTTTGAGAAATGTTTTTCCATAGATATTTTCATTGGCTCCCCACATCATCACTATTTATCAGAGAGGAAAATAAATGTTCACAGAGGTCAAGAGACGTTCCCAACATCATTCTATTACAAACATGGTAAACTGAGCCAAGAGCTATGTCTTTAGATTCTGAAGTCCATGATTCTTTCACTGTGGGTACAGGTTAGGGTATACTTACTTATTCCTGTTCATTGCTGCTTGGCCAGTGGTTCTGATTAATGAACTGGATCAAACTAACAACAACAAATGTCTATTGGGAGCTTGCACGGGGCCAGGCACTATATATTAAGTACCTTATATGCCTTATGTCACTTAATCCTCACAACCACATCCTATGAGGTAGGTACTGTTTTAATTCTCATTCTATAGAAGAAAAAAACTGAAGCTTAGAGAGGTTAAATGACTTGCCCAAGATCACAAATACGTGTCAGGGCCGGGACCTGACCACAGGTTTTCTGAGTCCCTTAAACTAATCAGGGTAGTTGTGGTCCTGTGGGAGGGCAAGAGGGTGAAGGGAGGAGGAGCCAAGAGAAGGCCCACAGGCTGGGATGAGGCATCCTTCGTCCCCACATCTCCCATTGCATACCACATCGTGCCAGGCTCAAAAAATGTTAGTCAAATTAAACTCACCGCCAATGCAAGTTACTCACTGCAGATTCCTGAGTGTCAGGTTGGTGGGCACCTGCATCTTCTTCCAGAGAAACTGTGCCTACAAGAGGAAAAAGAGGAGCAGCGCCCCAGCAGAGGTATTTGCCTAAGAACTTAAGATGTCTTGGATCCAGTCCTGCCTCCCCACCCTGTGGGTCCCACCAGCCTCCTACTCTCCCAAATGCACATTCCTCCGAGGGAGAGAGAGAGAGCGCGCGCGCGGGGGGGGGGGGGGGGGGGGGGGAATGGGGCATTAGGGAGGAAGGAGAAGGAAAGAGTAAAGCAAGTCACATTATAAAGTATAAAGGATGCTCGGGATAACGTGCCCAATCCAGGGCTGATGGGTAAAAGGGGCGGAACGTAGAGGGTAGTCCTGGGGTAAGTGGGGAGAACTACCTGCTGCTCGGACCAGGGCAGCTCGCGATAGCGCCTTCGGTGGGCCAGAAGAGCCGTGGAGTCCAGCTGCAGCAGCTTTAGCGGGAGCAGGGGAAGCAGGCAGTCTGGCCAGGTGGTGGGGGTGGGCTGCTGCTGGGGATGTGTGTAGCAGTGTCGTGATAGGGGAGCGGGGAGCCACGGGGCAGGAAGGGACCAAAGCTAGGAGGAGGATGGATGGCCTCCGCGGCTAGAGCCGTGCACGCCGGGAAGCCTTCCCATCGAAGGTGGCTGCGGGCAAGTCTTGCTGCCATTTAGGCACCTGGCAGACTAAAGTCCTCTCTGATTTTTGCTCTTTATCTGAAAGCAGGCTGGTTGGCTTGGAAGATTTCTCAGACCCTTCTGGCTTTGACATGCTAGGCCATTGTGGATCACGCTGCCCTGTCTCTGGACCTGGGGAGGGCTGCTAATGTCTTGGTGGGCACAGAGCCAGCCTGGACTCTCAGGGCCACTCAGGGCGAGCGTGGGAGGCAGCACCAGCCATACGAGACTGCCCTGGGACATGGCGAGGAGTTTAGTTGGGAGATGCCACACGTACCTGACCAGGGATACACACAGCTGCACCGGCACCTGTCGTACCTATGTTTGTAACTCCGTCTTTCACCTGCATGACAATTCGCAGTGTGTGTGTGTGTGTGTGTGTGTGTGTGTAAGGAAGTGGGGAGGTGTGGGAGGCCTTCCCTGGCCACAGGGAAGATGCCCTCCTCCTTCCCCAGAGCCCACATCCCTGAGTGTCTCATCCTCCCTGCCACTCTCATACCCGAAAGGTCTGCAACAATGCTGCGGTCTGGCAGGCTGAGAGGCGTGATAATTGGGGGGCCAGGCAGGAGCAGGCCCCCACCAGAACTCGCCTAGGGATGGCCTGGAGTGTCTGGGAGCTGAGGCCTGGTAGCAGAGGGTGCAAGGAGCAGAGTTCCTCCAGGGACAGCTGGGGAGCAAGAGAGACAAGAGTCCTGAAGAAGAGAGGCAGGGCGGGGGGTGGGGGTGGGGGTGGAGACAACAAGCACAGTACAGCACGCGCGCGGCAGGTGTGAGGGGCTTAGAGGGAAGAAAGGGGCAGTTGCGGGAGCCAGGGAAAGGGGGACAGGAACCTCTGGGGGATGTTGAGAAGTTGCTGCTACTCACATCATGCCTGGGGAGGAGCCGTCCAAGCAGTAAAACAGCCTAAGGTGGGATGGGACAGGAAACGCCGGCTCTCAGGTCCTGGCAGCCAGGTTTGAAACAAATCCCTAGGGCTACCCTCCAAAACTTCCAGCTCCCTCTCTACCACCCCCACTGATGAGCCTGGCTCCAGGCTCTTCTTGATCTGAGGAAGGGGGATGAGGGAGTCTTCCTTGGGACAGAGAAAAAGGAGGAGGCTCCAGAGGAGCTGATGGTATCCCTGAATATAATTCTCTTGACTGGGGTTCCCAGAGGCGGGGGCGGGGGGCCGGGGAGGATGGATGCCAGAAAGTGAGACAGGCCCACCTGGGCAGGTGTGACACTGGTTCCCTGCAGGGCAGGAAGCATGGCTCTAAGCTGGGGCTCTGACAGCTCCTGTAGGAAGCGGAGGCCCAGCTGAGGGAAGAGAGGGGCCCAGACTCGCAGCTCTCGGGGGCTCAGCACAGCTCCTCCAGAGGAGCGCAACACTCCCAGAAGTTCATATGCCACCTGTAACCAAAGAAGGTTTGGGACTGGAGAGAAAAGACAAGTGAACCTTAAACTTCCTGTCCAATCCCACATTTGGATTTCCCAGGGCCTGGGCTAGAGCTTAGAACCAGGGATGGGAAAGGAACAGAATGAGTGTAAGATGTCAAAGGGTATGTTTGGGGTGTCATAGACCAAATGGCATAGGGTCAGGAAGAGGTAGTAACAGATAAGAATGACCATGGAAAAAGGAACAGAGGTGGCAGGGGTCAGGGGAGGGATGGCACCGTTGCGCTCAAGCTTGGTTGGGATGACTGGGCAAGTTTTCCACACTGACCCAAGGAAAGCCTGGAGTCTTATAGGCCTGTGCCAAGGGGCTCACCCGTCCTTGTGGGCTGAGGGTCCCGTTGGCCGCACATTCCAGCAGGCCCCGTTCTACCGGACCCATTGGGTCACTCAAGGGTACCAGGCTCTGCAGCTCCTCAGGGCTCAAGAAACAGGCGAGGGACCCCAGCCTGAGAAGGACACGAAGCTGGCCTTCATGTGGTCACGGAAGCTGGCACTGAGGTGGGGACCACGTAGGTACATAGAGTAGGCACTCTGACCACTAAACTAGGAAATATGGGTGCCATAGATAGGCCTCTGTCCTCCAGTCCAATACTGCCTGGGGCCACTGCCTACTTTCTTGCCCCTTCCTTCCTAGGACCCCGACCCACCATGGCAGCCATCCTCACCTCTCTCCCAATGTGGCCTTGATCACTGATCCCACAGCCACTCACCTGCGTACCTGCTCCTCTCCATCCTGGACACTCTGGTTCACCAGGCTGCGTAGCACATGTCGGGCGTGCCCTGGCCCAAGACCTGCTGCTGGCCAGCTATCCTCCAGGGCCTGGATCTGAGATGAGGCAGGTCAGCTTTGTGTTGGGGTCACTATGGGACACTTGTGGGGAGGAGCTCACCAAGAGACATGCTACCGACTCCTGTCCCACCTAGCAGGAGATGGGCTAGTCAAGTTAAGAGGATCACGTCCTACCTGGTGAGGGCTGAGCTGCAGAAAGTTTTCCAGAGGGAGGTGGGGGAGCAGGGGCAGCACTGCCCACAGTAACTCCTGGGACCAGGCAGGCACTTCCCCGAAAAGCTCAGGGGCCAGCAGGCGCTTTGCAAGAGCCTCCTTCTGTTCAGGTCTCATTCCTGGGCTGTAATCCCGGATGGCAGCCAGGCTGGGGAGAGTAATGGGTCTCAACCCTTGGCCCTGTTCCAAACAGTTGTCCCCTGGCTCTCTGCAGCCCCTACTGTCGTGGGCAAGAAGGAGACTCTCCCTAATTTTAACAGAGAGGATCTCAGGAAGGGGCTGTGCTAGGCTGGTGGGGTCGGCCTGACCCTGACAGGATCAGGAGGAGGGGTGTAGGGTCCTTACACACTGTCGTTGGCCAACAGGGATGGTGGGAAGCGCATCAGGTCAGAGACAGCCAAGAAGGGGATGAGCGGTGACAGGTCAATGAAGAGCTGGGAGGTGAGGCGCGGGTAGCGCTTGAGCAGCAAGGCTGTCAGGCGACCCAGGGCCTGCTCCTCAGACGGTGGTACCTGTGGGGGGCACAGGAATGGATGCTGGCTCTGGAAATGCTCAGTATCCTTGCTGTCTCCTCTCGAGTTCCTCCTTCCCCTGGGCAAGCCCTCTGCACACCGGGTTCCAGGTGCTCTTGATTCCTAGATTTCTCCCTCCACCCTGGTTCCCCCTCTCTCAATGCCTACCTGCAGCTGGGCCCAGGAACGGTGCATGAGCGTCAGGAAGCCCTGAGCAGCCTCCCTCTCTGCTGAAAGCACCAGCTGCTGGAGATTTTCCGGTGGCATGTGCAGGTATGCCTAGGAGTGGGAAGTTCTTGTGGACATGGCCTCACTGGGTTGTGACCCAGCCCACCCATGGGCTCCTCCATCTGTTACCTGCACTAGAATCTGCAGGGCCCAAACACTCTTCTCCCTCTGGAGCAGATCCCATAGCACAGGCTGGTGGGGAGACAGACAAGATGCTAAGAGCTATCTTCTCTGTCCCTCCTGACGCTTCCCCAGGTGCTCCAACTCTACTTGCTAGGATGCTTGTCCTTCATCTGAAGCTATATGTGTGTCTCCTCAGATATTAAACTCCTTTAGGCCAGGGATGATGTCTCTAACTTCTCCTGTATCTTTTTCCATGCCAGGTTCGTTGCTGGATCAATAAATAAATACTTGGAGATCTGAACCAAATTACTATGAATCTAAAATAATTTCATTGGATGCAGGGCTTGAGAATGGCGGGCCTTAACATGGAGGAAGGAATCTTTACATACCCTACAGAACCTAGCAAAGTGCCTTATATATAACAGGGAACCGATGAGTTAATTACAGTATTTATATATTCTAGCCCCTTCACTCTACAGAGAAGAAACAGAAGCCCAGGAAACCTAAGTTAAATTATTTGCCTAACACCACACTAATTTGTGACATAGTTGAACCCAGAACCCAAGACTTCCGATTTATAGTTGCCCTGAATTTTTCTCATTTCTGCCTTATCTTCCTTTATTTTGCCAGCCTCCAATTCTTGCTCTCTAGGGACAGAATTAGAGCCCTCCAACTTGATCCCTTTCCTTTCTGGAGCAGAAAGGGGGAGAGTCAAAGAGTCAGAATAATGAGATACCATTCATTGCATGTTTATGTATCCTGCTATCTACATAAGCCCACAGCATGTCTTATCTTAGGTAATCCTTACAGCTACCCCCCCCAAAAATTGACATGATCATTCTCCCCCATTTATAGATAAAAAAATATCGCCCAGAGAGGTTAAATAACTTGTCCAAGGTTGATCATAGAACTAAGATGTGAACCCAAGCCTGTCTGACTCCAGAGCTAGGTGCTTCAGTCACTGTAGTATACTATACTATCATCCTCTCTGTATTAGAGAAACCATTTGGAGGCCCTTCCCTCTGTTCCAGGGGCTTTCACCTTGGCAGATCACTCACACTGAAGCAGGCCAGCAGCTCCATCTTGTCTATAACAGAGCTGGGGCTGGCGGTGGGTTCAAAGCCCAGCGGGGTTGGCCGATCCTCCCGTCCCAGGTACTCTCCGACTGTCTGTAGCACACTGCGCCGGCCCTCTGGGTGGAAGGCATCCCAGAAGGAGCAGTTGTCTGGGAGACTGGAGAGCATCAGGGCCTGTCCCAGCATTCCCTGGGCCTCAGTCCCCCCGGCCCCTGGACCCAGGAGAAAGGTCAGCAGGCGCAGGAGATAATGTAGGCGTGTGGAGTGGGCAAGGGCTGGTACAGAGGACTGACAGCGTGGCAACTGGGATAGCATGCCAAGCAGGAAGGGAGCTGGGGCCAGGCACAATGGGGATGGTCCCAGTGGTGGCAGAGAAGGCAGAAGAGGGCCCAGGAACCCCTCTAGGAAGCAAGTGTCATTGCCCCCACGACTTATCCTGCACTGGCCAGCAAGCCAAGGCCAGAAGGGCACCAGGGCTTCGTACATGGTGTCATTGGCACAGACCATCATCAGGAAGCTGCCCCCATCTGGGCAGCGTTCCCCACAAGGTCCAACGTGGCAGGGAGGGAAGGCAGTGACATCTGGGGTGGGGCCCTGGCACACATGCTGAACCCAAGCCTGATTGCTGGGGGGCACAGCCTGCAGACCCGCCTCTCCACACAGCCGCTCAGCCCACAGAGTCTCATTCTCCAAGAAGCAGCCCCAGAAGTTCTCTGGGGTGAGGGGAACAGGGGGCAGACCTTCAGGACAGCTGGTAGGTGGTGGGAGCAGGTCAGCACAGAGCTGCTTTACCAGGCGGCGGTTGGGGCCAGACAGGGCTGAAAAGGAGAGGTTGCTACATATTGCCTCCAGGAACTGATCAGGAAACTGGTCGTGGCAAGCCTGTAGCCAGCCTTGGGCACCTGGTGCCCATGAGACTGCATACCACACAGCTGTCTGGCAGATGGCAGCGGTGCTGGGAGGGGGCCGCGGGGTGGTGGGCTTGGCGTGCTGGCAGAGCAGGTGGATGGAGAAGTTGGAAATGCTGTAGGGTGGTGCTGGGCCTGAGTGGTTCTCGCAGAGGGCCTCCACAGAGATGGCTCGCCGTTGGCGAGGGCTGATGTGGGCCAAGGGCTGGGAAGCCCTGGGCAGAGGTACACCTGTGCTCAGGCAGTGGAGGAGGGCAGGGGGTGGGGGTGGCGATCCAGACAGAAAGCCCAGTGCCTGGACATCCCAGGAAAGGTTGTGCCGGATGCCCCTGGGTGTAGAAGGAGGAGCAGACGGCATCTGGTCAGTTCACATTTCCTCCAGTCGAACATTCTGACCCTGGCCCAGAGCCCAGCATGGGGGGTGGCAAGCATAGGCTTTTCCAAAAGGTCCCTGGGAGAATAGGTTTTACTGGTTTAAATACTGGAATGTTGGAAATGGGAGAGAAGTCTGTCCTGCCAAGTCACAGAATCACTCCAGCCCAGTTGGAGTCCCTTCTGTCCACCTGGCTCCCTTCTTTCTCTTTTCTTCATATGCTTTTAGGTAGCTTAAATCCAACCCTTGGTTGACCTCATATCAGGAAATCTGCTGAGCAAGTGAGTAAGTCTGACTGTGCTCTGGCATTGTTGTACCGAAATAGTAAGGGATAGAGGAATCCAGTCTTGTCTTTTCTTTCCATACCCCATCTTTACTAGGTAGTATTTATTAAACACTATGTGTGAGGCACAGTTCTAAGTGGCTTACACATACAGTATCAACCCATTCAATCCCTTTCAACAACTCTATGGTGGCTAATATTATCTATATTTTATAAGTAGGGAAACTGAGGCATAGAATGAGAATGTAACCTCCCCAAGGTCACATGACTAGGTAAGGTAAAGCTGGGACACCAACCCAGACAGTCACGCTCCAAAACCCCTAAACCACACCCCTCCCATCAGTTTTCTCCTCCACTCTGGAGGCTGATGACTTCCCAGGTCCAATCAGAACTCCTCTCCTGGTAAGAGAGGTACTTACCATAAAAGCAGCTGCTGAAGGTTGCCTAGGAGGGAAACAGTAAGGAAGAGGACTCCCCCAATCTCACCCCTTCTTTGCCCTGCCACAGCCCAGCCCCAGACCTGGCAGCACTCACCTCCCTGGCACTGCCCATTGCCATCAGGCTCTGGTTGCCCCAGAATGGAGAAGACCTCATCCCGTAGGGAGTCGGTGACACGGAGCAGCCCCTCCTGGAAGGCAGCAGAGAGGGGGGCCCCCACTGTGCGCAGCAGGCCTCCCCAAAGAGCCTCCTCAGAGCCCAGCTCCCCTGCTGGGGTGAGCAAACCCAACAGACCCTGCAAAAAGTGAGGGGTGGGCTCCATCCCATTGAGGCCTGTGGCATTGGCGGGGTCCACACTGGGCTGCACCTGTATCAGCGCCTGCCAGTGTGTGCCCTCTAACAGCAGCTGCAGAGAAGGCAACCAGTCAGCCACCAGGACACAGTCAGAGGGCCCATCACGAGTACACGGGGGCCGGGTAGGGGCTGGAGGTCCCACGGGAAGCAAGGCTCCTAGCAGCACCTCTGCGAGCCCACCCAGCACACCTGCCTGGTGCCCCAGGAAGTCCCGGGGGGTCTGCTCCTGTCCCAGCAGTGCCAGCACATCCCCTAGCAGCCCTAGCATTGGCTCCCAGTCTGGGCTGCCTCTCAGGGTCACTAGGAAGTCGTGGAGCCGGAGGGCAGGGGGCTGGAGGGGTGGGGGCTCCCCCACAGGTCCCTCCCCCATTCTCCCAGGCTCAAAGGAAGAAGAAATGTTGGCCAGGAATGCAGAGAACCGTGAGTGGCTGAGGGACCCCTGGGGAGCCTGGTCCATGGTGGAGAGCAATGACTTCAGGAGGGAGAGACCAGGGTCCAGGGACTGAATCCCAGTAGGGACCAGAGTCACTGTGAAGAGAGAAACAGGAGCTCACTAAAGGGGAAGAGCCTAGAACCCAATTCAGCCTTGCCCTGGAGCCCAGCCCTAGCTTGGATCTAAGGAGGAGGCGAAGGGGATGGCGAGCCAAGTCCCTTTACTGAATCAGCCTACAGGAAGTCTTGACCTGCTTTCTTACCCCTCACTTTCTCCCTAGCCTTAGTCTCTGCCCATCGTCCTTTATCTTTTATAGAAACCAGTTAATCTCTGCATTCTTATTTTTTCTTAATATTTTATCTATTTATTTGACAGAGAGAGACACAGCGAGAGAGGGAACACAAGCAGGGGGAGTGGGAGAGGGAGAAGCAGGCTTCCCGAGGAGCAGGGAGCCCGATGAAGGGCTCGATCCCAGGACCCCAGGATCCCAGGACCCTGGGATCATGACCTGAGCCGAAGGCAGACGCCTAACAACTGAGCCACCCAGGCACCCCTCTCTGCATTCTTAAGTCTCTTTTTAGCAACCATCCCCTTCATCCCCAGCCCTGCTCACCTGTGCAGGATAGTGGCAGCAGCAGAGGCCAGAAGCTCAGAGCCATGCTTCCAGGTGAGCACCGGGAAGAGGTGAGTTCTGGTTACTCTCACCTTGTGTGGGATAGCCAGGTGAGGGCAGGGCACTGGGAGGCAGCCCGAGTTGCCACTGACACTGTAGTGTGGTCTTTCAGGAAACAGTATCTGTAACCTGACAGGTTTGTCACCTGAGCTACTGAATACCTGATCATTGGGCTTTGGAAAAAGGTGTGCTTCTGTGAGAGGGACCAGTGATAGGGGATCCCAGGGGGCCCTTGGAGGAGCCCAAGGCTAACTTAGCCTCAGTTAAAAGCCAGGATGCAGATTGGAGTGGGCAGACATGGAGGTGGAGACCTGGAAACCAGGGGTGTAATCTGGTTGGGGTAGGGGTGGGGGCTGCAGAAAAATATAAGAAAACAAAGAGGGTCCAAAGGAGTTAAAAAGCAAGTAGGATTTGAAGAATCAAGGCAGAAAGGGGGCCCAGAAAAAGGAGCGGGGCAGCCAGGTATAAACAGAGAAGAGGAATAAAGACCAAAGTCTGGTGCAAAGACAAAGCATTCAGGAAGAGGAGAGCTGCTTTCAATTCAGTACCAAGAACCACAAAATGCTAAGAATGGGGCAGGACTTCAGAGGTTCCACACACCAAACCTCTCATTTTATGGATGTGCGACTTGCTCATTGGGCCTTTCAAATGTTTGGGTTTGCCCTCTGGCTCTCTTCCTGTGGCCTAGGTGAAAGCCCTGTAGAAAATTCTGAGCTGAGAAAAGAGATAAACCAGATTAAATCACTGTGCAAGGGGGCTACTTCCCACACTCACACATACACGCATGCACACACGCACACATGCTCACACACACACACACACACACACACACACACCACAGAGTACTTCTCATAGATCAGAGAGATCCTATTCAGAATAACTGGGTCTGGTCAAGACGAGAAGTCTTTTCTGTCCTCCATTTATATATCCCCAAAGGCCTTTACTTGATACCAGCTCTAAATAGTAATTCAACACTGAGGCTCCACTTAAACCATTATTCTGTCCCTCTTTCCTCAGAACCCTCCTCTATTCTATCCCCCAAGCCCACACATTCAAATCTATTATTAATGAGCTTCTGCCCTAAAAAGTTCACTTAGGATCGTAGAATTTTAGAACTGGAAGTGACCTGAGGGATCCTGTGGTAAAAACTTCTCATTTTATAAATGAGGAAATTGAGACCCCACCAAAATGGAATGATTTGGCCAGGCCTCCAAAGTTGAGGACGGTGCTAGTATTTTCCAAGGCAAATAAAAAGTCAGGATTAGTGAAATGATCTATTGCACCCCTTTGCTAATATTTTCCCTTTGCCCATCAAAGTTACCACATCTAGTCTGGAAAGCAGAGAGGAGAATCAAAGAATATGGCCTGGATTCCCAATAGTTTTCTATCTCCTGGTTCCAGCCCATCATGCAATCCATTTGAATTTCTGCCCTTGGTTCTGTAACAACCCTCTTATGATAAATTCTCTTTTTTTGCTAATAGCATAGCAAAAAAAATGAGATGGCTTGGGTTCAAATCCTGGTTCCAATGTTTACTAGCTGTATGTTGTGGGCAGTTTTTAAATCTCTCTGTGTCATAATGTTCTGTTCTATAAAAAGGAGAGATCCTAGCATGGACTTATTGAGAGGACTAAATTAGATAATGCACTTGAAGTACTTAGCACAGCATGTGGCATTCATCCAACAAAGAGTAAGCACCTATCACGTGCCAGGCACTGGTACAAAATAAACATTCACTAAATGTTACTACTATTGTTATCAGACTAGCTCACTCTGAATTATTTTATTTGAAACTAAAGAGCCCTAATTAATGCAGAAATTCTTACCAGAAAGTAGTGTCTTGAGTAAAAGACCTTTAGAACAGGTATGAAACTAGTTGGCTCAAACGGAGAGAGTAACAATGAGTACTCCCTCAACCCAGGCTGGGAAATTCTTGGCAATCCACATGATGATGGAGCAAGTGGTTGGTTAAGCAATCCTATTGCCACCAAAGATTCAGACTACGTGCCAACTGAGGGTAAAGTATTTAGGGTTTATAGCTAATACAGCAAGCTATTCGATATAAGCAGGTTATTGCTTATACAGTTGGCCCTTGACAAGGCAGGTGATTAGGGGCACCCCCCAACCCACCACTGTGCAGTCAAAAATCTTAACTACCCAAAAACTTAACTACTAATAGCCTTCTGTTAACTGCAAGCCTTACCAACAACATAAACCATCGATTAATGCATATTTTATATATTATATGTATTATATACCATATTCTAATAAACTAGAGCAAAGAAAATATTATTAACAAAATCATAAGGAAGAGACAATACATTTACAGTACTGTATTTATCTAAACAAACAAACAAACAAACAAAACAACGGTGTATAGGTGGACCCACACCCATGTTGTTCAAGGGTCAACTGGGGTTTGGTAAAGTCCAACAAGAGTGAGAAGAGTACCAATCTATGAATGATCAAAGAGAAAGAGAGAAAAACAGAAACAACAAACTGAAATTACAGAAATCTAGAACAAGAAATTAATCATGTAGCTAGCTAAAGTGAAATGGGTAAGATTGGTGGGGGTGACTGGAATGCTCTGTAATTAGCAATTGAAATGGAGATACCCAAGAGGAGCCGGAGAAGTTGAGAAATCTGAAACATCCTCACTGTCCCAAACCTGTCATAGGGTACTCTGTCTGACAAGAACACAATCTTCCCTTTGTAAATTACAATTATTTTTCTCCTTTTTGATTTGCCTTTTGTAACTGAAATATATATTGCTCATTAGCTATCCAAGCAGTCCCCACCCACATTTTCCAGATGTCTTTCTGTTGGGTGGGGGCAGGTGATTAGTTCTGGCCAGTGAATAGTAAATGACCAAAGACTTTAAGAGCTAGTGAATGATGCTCCTGTAATCTCTTGCCTGTTGAGGTAACCTAGAAACTGCAAGTTGAGATGGCAATGTCACAAGACCAAGTAGTCTCAAGCTCCAAATTATACCAGAACATTTACAATCAATTCTCATTATTTATGAGTTCTGTATTTGTGAATTAGCCTACTCATTAAAATTTGTGAACCAAAATCAATACTTGCAGTGTTTTCATAATCACTCACAGATTAATGCAGAGTGGTGAAAAATTTGAGTCCCCTGATGTGCACGTTTCCAGCTGAGATTAAATACGGCAATGCTCCACTGCCTTCTCATACTATAAGTCATGTCCTTTTCATGACCAATTTAGTGCCACAAGTTTAGCATTTTTGTCCTTTTTGTTGGTTATTTCACTGTTTAAAATGGCCCTTACGCTTAGTGCTAAAGTTCTTTCTAGTGTTCCTAAGCACAGGAAGGCTGTGATGTGCCTTACAGAGAAAATATGTGTTGGATGAACTTTATTTAGGCATGGGTTGTAGTGCTGTTGACATCAATCCAATTATGTTCATTCCCTTGTATTTTAAAGATTTATTTTATTTACTTCTTTGAGAGAGAGCCAGAGAGCATGCATGTGCTTGAGCAGGGGGAGGGGAAGAGGGTGACGGGAATCTCAGGCAGACTCTGCTCTGAGCACAGGACCTGATGCGGGGCTTGATGGGGGGCTTGATCCCATAACCCTGAGACCAGGACCCAAGCTGAAACCAAGAGCTGGACACCTAACCAACAGAGCCACCCAGACACTCCTATTCCCTTGCATTTTAAAGTGCCTTTGATGTGTCCAGCACTGGTACAAATCCACTAAATGTTACTACTACTATGATTAGACTAGCTCAAGATTAATTCTTTTTTTGCATCTAAGAATTTTAATACCAAAATTGGTACAAGAAGCAGTGGTTTTTTTTAAGATTTTATTTATTTATTTGAGAGACACAGAGAGAGAGCACAAGCGGGGGAGAAGCAGAGGGAGAGGGAGAAGCAGGCTCCCTGCTGAGCAGGGAATGGGTCACAGGATTCGATCCCAGGACCATGGGATCGTGACCAGAGCTGAAGGCAGACGCCCAACCAACTGAGCCACCCAGGCACCCCAAGAAGCAGTGTTTTAAGTGAAAGATTTTCAGAAAAAATGTGGAACTAGTTGAGTAAAGTAGGGAGGGGATCATTGAGGACTCCCCCCACCGAGGGAAATTGCTTTTCGGTCCTTATTGGGATTAGAAGAGGAAGAACAGTTTTGATGGAATGGTAATAATTCAATTTTGGACATATTAGAAATGAATTACCTAAGGATAGACAAATGAAATGCCTAAGGATAGACAAATGAATATTTTTCCTGGAGTTTCTAAGAGAGGTCTGGGTTGAAATGGAGTTAGAAGTCATCAGCATACAAACAGTAGTTGAAACCATAAAAGTGGACAAAATTAGTTGGAATTTGTAGAGTATAAAGCAAAAATGGCTGAGGACCACACATTTAAAGCTTGGCAAGAAGATGGCTAACAGCAGAAGAGGAAGGGAAGGAATCCAAAGGAAAACCTGAAGAGAGTGGTGTCATGAAGCCAAAGGAGAAGAAAATTTCAATGAAGGTAAAATGGTCAAATGATCTATAGTGGTTTTGAACTTTGTTAATTTAGCTAAAATGGAATTGATTTCCCAGAATTCCTTTCCCTGTATGGCTCCCTGTGATGGTTGGCCAACAAGAGAGATTTGTGTGAGATTTGGGTGGGGGAAGTTATACAGTGAAGACTTCTGGTTAGAAGTGTTGAGGGGTAGACAGGTTGAGGGGAGGAAGTCCAGTTCGTCCTCACTGAAGAGAAGTTTAAAAATAAGGACATCAGTCAGATAGATAAAGTATTATTTGGTCCTACAAAGGCTTTTGTGGGGTCATATGCCATGCTCAGAGGAATCTACCTAGTCTGCAATACAGAAATCTAAGCCTCATCTTACACTAGACTAGAATATAAGGTCTCGAGCAGAGACTACACCTTGTTGTACCCCAGGTGCCTAACAGTTACTGGCACATAGTATTAAGCAAAGGATTTGTTAAATAAATAAATCCATTCTACCCCACACATTCCTGGCCTATATTATAGGGGCTACCATGGTGATGAGATTGCTACTTCTACTAAGATAAAGACTTAAAATGTTCACCTCAGAGCAGGGACAGTTCTTTACAAAAAGAATTCCAGTTAATAAATATAGAAGGAACAAGAGAAATAGAACACCACTTTAGTAATTACTGCAAGCAAGATTCATTGATGAACTATAATTAATGGAGGAAAGTTTAAGAAGAAACAAGATATTTGCATAACCTCACAGTATCTTCTTCCAAGTACTTATTACTTATAAAGGGGGAAAAGAGTTAACTCCACAGTGGAGAAACCTGGTCACCATCACCTTAACTAAGGGATCAAGGTTAACATCACCAGTTATGACATATATCACTATGATATATCTCCTGATATGATGTGCTGGGAAGGCCACTTCACCTCACTGGTATTCTTCTAAAAGTTCATTACCTCAATATGATAATGAGAAAACATCAGGTGAACCTATTCTGTAAAATACCTGACCAGAACTCCTCAAATATACCAAGGTCTTGAAAGACAAGGAGACTAAGGAAACTATTACAAGCAGAGGAGATTAAGGAGACATGACAACTAAATGCAATATCGAATCTTGGTCTGGAACCTAGAACAGAAAAAGGACATTAGTGGGAAAACTGACAAAATCCTGGTAAAGCCTATACCTAAATTAATAGCATATTACCAATGTTAATTTATTAATTTTGATTATTATATCTTGGTTATGTAAGATGTTAATACTAGAGAAAGCTGGGTGACAGGTACCTAGGAACTACCTTTGCATCTCTTCTGTGAGCCTCAAATTACTTTAAAATAAAAAGGTAAAAATGTTTGAGGCGCCCAGGTGGCTCAGTCAGTTAAGCGTCTGACTCCTGATTTCGGCTCAGGTTATGATCTCAGGGTTGTGAGATCAAGCCCTGTGTTGGGCTTTGCACTGAGTGTGGAGCCTGCTTAAGATTCTCACTCTCCCTCTCCCTTTGCCTCTCCCCTCCAGCTCATGCATGTGTTCTCTCTGGAAAAAAAAAAAGTTAAAAATTTTCATCCCACCCTAGGTCACCTAAATAGGAAAAATACAAATGTAAAACATTGTGAAATTTCTACTTATAGTAAAGAACAGAAATCTCTCCAAAAGTGGCCTTTAAAAAGGCTTGCATTCATACACTGAACAGTTTTTCTTTTCTTTTCTTTTCTTTTTTTTTAAAGATTTTATTTATTTATTTGACAGAGAGAGAAACACAGCAAGAGAGGGAACACAAGCAGGGGGAGTGGGAGAGGGAGAAGCAGGCTTCCCGCGGAGCAGGGAGCCCGATGCGGGGCTCGATCCCAGGACCCTGGGATCATGACCTGAGCTGAAGGCAGACGCTTAATGACTGAGCCACCCAGGCGCCCCCTGAACAGTTTTTCTATCCTCAAAACTGAACATCATGGCTGGGACATAAAGAACATGAAAACTTTTGTTGAAAAAAGAAATGAATCCCTTTGGAAACATTAGGCCAACTAGTATAGTACAAAGTCTCAAGAAATGAGGTGGATTGAGACCTACTGATTCTCTGAGGTTTTAAACCTTTGAAAGTATAATAAATACGTTTTTTAAAAATTTAAAACTTTCATATTAAATTTAAGACACAATTACAATATATAGATAAATTATAATAAAGCAAAATGAATGTAGATTCATAACAATCCATGTTGAACTTTAAAAAAATAAAAGTTAGTTATTACAGTAATACAGTAGGTAGAAGCTGTACTGTTGTTATAAGTTTTTTTCTTTCCTTCTTGAATTATTTTTTATATACCTTATGTTATAATAAAACAAATATTAATTTTTCTGTTTCCAAGTGGCAGCACATTAGTTTGAGTTCCAGTATGGTATTTGAAGATGTAAGTAATAACTGGAGATCAAAGGGGGAAACTATGCTCTAAAATAAAAGCTCAATACAAACCATATGTGAAAAAATTTTTAATTTTGTTATATCACAACAATATCTAAATCGTAATGTCACTTGCAAAATGTTCCTGAAGAATGCTCATTATTATCTGGCATAGAGCTTCAATCTCTTCCTTTGGAATAGTGGGGTATTCCTTTTTTTTTTAAAGATTATTTATTTATTTATTTATTTATTAGAGAGTGAGCAGGAGAGAAACAGCATGAGAGGGGAGAGGGTCAGAGGGAGAAGCAGGCTCCCCGCTGAGCCGGGAGCCCGATGTGGGACTCGATCCCAGGACCCTGGGATCATGACCTGAGCTGAAGGCAGTCGCTTAACCAACTGAGCCACCCAGGCGCCCCTAGTGGGGTATTCCTATAGCAGGGATACTCAGGGCAGGGATAAAAGGAATGAGAAGAATAATGGCTTCATTACCAGTGAAGCTTGGTTTTTCAACCTGGGGATATTTGTCTTTAGACAAAAAAGGTTTTGCTTGTTTTTGGTTTTGTACAGCTATTATCACATGGCTCTGGGCTGCTAGAAGGATAATTTGGGGGAAAATGGGAGGAGGTAAAATCAGTCTTCATGGAACTTATCATTTATTACCTGGTGATCTTATGAGGAACTAGTTAGGATGGGCAGGGATTTCTGTCCTGTTCATTCATTGATGTATCCTAATGTCTAGAACAGTGTCTGGAACATAGGAACTCAACAAATATTTGTTGAATAAACTTCCATTCCAGTAGAATTGAAACCAGATCATTTTCATTAAGGAGTTAAAAAATGAAACAGCCTGCATAGATCATTCATTTGAAAAAGTCAGCTATAGAAAGCCAAGAGGGGATATTGTTAAATACCTATAAAGAAGTGCTTTGGAAACTTTAACGTGCATATGTAACACTTGATTCAATAGGACCCTGAGGATGGGAGCTGTGATCCTGCACTTCCAACAAGTTACCAGATGAAGCCAATTCTGCTGGTCCTCAGATTCACTCTGAGCAAAGATACTCAAAGATGCTGCTCAATGAGCATCTACTTTGTGAATATCATATGTAAGATTTATTAAATAGTATTTCCTTACTCTGTCTTATTAGGTTTATTGAATTCTGATTACCAGGCTCAGTGGATGCTCCAATCCAGATCTGACTGGACCATTCCTTTCTCTTGGCTCCAAGAACATTACTCTACAATGATTATCCTCTGTCTCTTCAGCTCTTCCCTCTCAGGCTTCTTTTGGACTCCTCTTCCTCCTTCTATCCCTTAAATGTTACTGTTTTCCAGGTTTCTTTCTCCAACCCTCTTCTGTTTGTATTTAACGGAAATCCTTTGTTATCTCTAATTCTTGATTCTTTTGGGGTTTCTAGGTATACAATCATCTAAAAATAGTATTTCTAGTTTTTCTAAATTATTTATTTATTTGAAGGAGAGAGAGGAAGAGAGCAGGGCGAGGCACAGAGGGGAGAGAGATCTCAAACGGACTCTGTGCTGAGTATGGAGCCCTACGCAGGGCTAAATCTTAGGACCCTGGGGTACCTGGGTGGCTCAGATGGTTAAGCGTCTGCCTTCGGCTCAGGTCATGATCTCAGGGTCCTGGGATCGAGTCCCGCATCAGGCTCCCTGCTCCTTGGGAGCCTGCTTCTCCCTCTGCCTTTCTCTCTCGCTCTGTCTCTCATGAATAAAAAAAAAAAAAAATCTTAGGACCCTGAGATCATGACCTGAGCCACCGAAATTGAGAGTCAGATGCTTAACTGACTGAACCACCCAGGCGCCCCTCTAGTTTTAATTTCCAAATAAATTTTTGTTGTTTTTTTTATTGCTATTATTTTCGATTTTTTTAGTTCAAGTATAATTGTTATTATTAGTTCCAGGTGTACAATATAATGATTTAACAATCTATACATTACTCAGTGCTAATCACAATAAACATACTCTTAATCCCCTTCACCTGTTTTTTTTTTTTTTAAGTCTTAGAAATTGTTTTATTAGTCTCGAAACCAACCGACTGCAATATTCTGTTTGTAGAGATCCAGATCTTCTTACATCCCAGGCTGATTTCGTGGGTGCTCAGAGTGGTCTGGTAGATATCCAGCTCAATTCCGGGGACTAGTTGGAATAGGGTCCCCTACTCCTCCACCATCTTTTCCCCCCTACCTCTCCCCTTCACCTGTTTTACCCATCCCTCTCTTCTTTCCATATAGTCATACCCTATTTCTTATGATAGGATTTTTTTTCCTTACGATAGGATTTTTTTTTAACGATTTTATTTATTTGTTTGACAGAGAGAACACAAGCAGAGGGGAGCGGCAGACAGAGGCAGAGGGAGAAACAGGCTCCCTGTTTCTGAGGAGCAGGGAGCCCAACGCGGGACTCGATCCCAGGACCCCAGCATCATCACCCCGAACCAAAGGCAGACGTTTAACGACTGAGCCACCCAGGCACCCACGATAGGATTTTTAATACATATTATATATTGACATTTATTTTAAAACATTTTTGTTTCTCATTTTATGGGGAATAACAAATGCTTTTCCTTGTAACATAACGTTGGTTTTTGGTTTTAGACAATTTTTACTTCAGTCGGTCAGTCGCCCCCAGCTCAGTGTTTTTTATGTATGAATATATATATCTCCTCGTGCATGTTAAACACTCAATAAATGACAGAATGTTTAGTAACAAATATTTGTAAAGACTTGAGTCATTCAACAGTGGAATGGGATCCCTTCTAGATAATAAATCCCCAGTAACTAGAAAAGTTAAAGTCTCAGTTGGGTACCCCCTTTCAGTGATGTTCTAAAAGGTGTTCCTGATTTGATGGGAGATAAATGAACTCTGAGGTCTCTCTTCTAACACTAAAAATCTATGGGACAGTTACTGATTTGAACATTCCTACATAGTGGAATCACCGCCTGGAGCAATGGCAAGGAAATGGAATAAAGGGACCTTTTTTTAAAAAAAGATTTATTTATTTAGGGGCGCCTGGGTGGCTCAGTCAGTTAAGCATCTCCCTTCAGCTTAGGTCATGATCCCAGGGTCCTGCTCCCTAATCAGCAGGGAGTCTGCCCTCCCTCTCCCTCTGTCTCCCCGCCCCCCTCCATGGTCTCTCTCTCTCTCAAATAAAGATTTGAGAGAGAGAGAGAGAGAGCTCACTTGTGAGTGAGTAGGGGGGACAAGCAGAGGGAGAGAATCTGCTGCTGCTGAGTGAGGAGCCCAACCTAGGGCTGGATCCCATGACGCATGAGATCATGACCTGAGCTGAAAGTGGATGCTCAAATTAAGAGCCAGATGCTGAACCGAGTCACCCAGGCGCCCCCTAAATGGACCCTTTAATCAAATGATGTTTGATTAAAGAGCTTTTTTTTTAGATTTTCTTATTTATTTATTCGAGAGAGAGAGAGAGAGTGAGAGAGCACATGTGAGTGGCAGGGAGGAGCAGAGGGAGAGGGACAAGGAGACGCTGCGCTGAGTGCTGAGCCCGATAAGGGCCTTGATACCACGACCCTAAGATCATGACCTGAAGAGAAATCAAGAGTCAGAGGCTTAACCAATTGAACCACCCAGGCGCCCTGATGTTTGATGAAAGTTAATGGTGGATAGGAGAAGCAGTGTTCATAGAATAGGCAATGGAAACAATAGTTCTCAATTATTTACCGTACAGCTCCTGGGATCTCTTTACCCTCCCACCCCCAGAGGCCTGTACCCATCAGGGAGGGAGACGGTAAAATTAGGACTCTACCAGGAAGTAAAGGTTGCAGGAAGGGTGGGGGTTACAATGACAAAGTCAAGAAAGAAGTGAGATTCAGGAGCTGTAGAAAGAGTAGAAAGGCAAGGACCATGGGCCCCAGTGGCACCTGAACTAATTTTTTCAGCCTGACTTTAAACATTTCCGTATTCCCTATGTCTCAGAGACAGACCACTAAGTAATTATCAACTGTATTTATTAGACATTTATACTTTGAGTTTTCCATTTCCAACTATTTCTTTCATTAATTTTTGCCAAAGAAATAGAAGCCATCCATTGTCAGCTTTCTTTGTCTTCAAAGTTCATCAGTGCCTGCACTGTAAAGAGACGGGGCTGTGAGGCTACAAAGCTAAGAATATTCAGGACATACAAATGTTTAAAGACTCTGCTTTTCTGGGTTCTAGGCTCCCACACAAATCTTTATGAACCTTTACTTTCATTAAGCCCTATGAGGCAGTACTCTCTGCCATAGATGAATTAACCCAGATTAAAGAAGCTACCTTGCTCCTTTTCCTCTCTTTCACCCTGTTTCTACCCAGAGAACAAGTGGGAAGGCAGGACTGAGGACAACTGGAAAGAACAGGATTAACCTTAGGCAACATTATGAAGCAGGCAAAGCCTGTCTGTGACATCCTGCTCTAAATTTCATGTTTCACCGTTACAAATTCCTCTGATTGCCCTCCTGTGCCTGCCACACACACATTCCTCTTCCCTCATTGTTATTTTTACATTAAGCTGACAATTAGGTATGAGAAAGACAACACTAATCCCTATTAAATTATAAAAAATGGCCCCTAACTTTTCCAGTTTTTGTATTTTTAGAGGGAGAATTTATTAACGTCAATTCATCTCTCAGTGGTGAAATTTCAAAGGAGCAATTTAGGGGAAATAATTTTGAGCAAGTAGTTTTCCACTTAAATTAACTCTACTATTTAAATAATGTACATACTTCTGTCTAGGCTGACACTAGAAGGGTCTGAAAGGAAGAAAAGCCTACAATTCATAAACCTCTTTGGGGGCCTGGAAGCAGTGGGCACTTGTGAGCTCTCTGCTCACTGTCTGATCCCCGTTGCTATCCAAGTTGAGGGTAAGGCCCTACTGCTCAGGTCTGAAGTATGCCCTTCAGAGAGCAGAAACAGGTCCAAAAGGGAGAGCACTGCACAAACCGAGCAAGAGCCCACCTTATACTAACACCCAACACCTGCAAGTGGACACTAGTTCCTCTTGGGAAACAAGCTCGGACCTCATAGGATTTAGGTTTTCCCTACTGGAGAAGCAAGCTGTCAGTTTCTCTCTAGATTATAAGAAATCAGGACATAAGAATGTGACATACCAAACCAAGGAATTGCCTTTTTAAGTGCGAGGTGGAAATTCAGAAGCTGAAATGCCCAAATAGTGGACACTCTCCTCCTTCTCCCCAGTTATATATGCTAGTCCAATATGTTACTCCAATGTACTTAACCCCTGGTCCCCATGACTGCCCTGAATCCATACCTGCAAACTGCTGCAACCGCTTACGCTCCTCTAGGTTATACTGAAGTTTTTCTAGCAATTCAAAATATCGGAAGAGTGAATCTCTAGGCCAAACGACACAGTCATCCTGATCCATTTCCATTAGCCCAGGCAGATTCTGGTGCACATGAGTCTCCCAGTCCAACTGACCTGGAGGGAGGAATGCTTCTTAAAAACATGTCTAGATCTGTGGAAGTTGGATAAGAGCTAATAGATCCTATCATGTGGGAAGGAAAAGCAGGGATGCAAGAGTAAACAGGAATCAGGGAGGGGAAAGGGAACATCACCGAGAGACAACTTTTTACAGTAAGCAAAGACAGCCATGGCCACACTTAACCAAAGTGAAGCAGAAGTACAGGGGAAATGAAAGAAAGCACAAAGCAAGCAATTAAGACCAGAAAATCAGACTGGTGGAGAAAACTGGGAAGTAGATATGGTGGGAGAGCTCCTATTAAGATTGGGATGTCTCCTGGAGGAGTCTGAATTCAAATGAAAGAAACTGCTTACCAATGGAGTCTAAATATCTGGACTCAGAAGAAGAGGAATAGGAGGAAGATGAAGATGAGGAGGAAGAAGAGTAAGAGGAAGAGGAGGAGGAAGATGAGGACTTTTTCGTTTTTGACAAGGAATCTTTTATTTTCGGTGCAGATGTTCTTGAACCCTCTTCATCAGCACTGTGTTTAGACTCTTCTTCAAAAGCTTTTGATAAGTCCAAAGATTTTCTTTGTTGGCTGGCATCTCTATAAGTGAAAGGAGATATTTTATTCCTTCAAATACATTTATGAGATATGGCTAGTTCTTTCATTATGCCGGCCCTGGCCCTTGCCATCCCCTGAAGCTGGGACTTAAGGTCATGAGGGCCAAACTGCTCCCAAAATTTGAGCTTTTAAGCACTTCCAACTTCAACGATCCTGTGTGGTATATCCCTGTTAGTGCCCCTCACTACATAGCTTCTGTGTTCCATTTTACTCAGGCCCTGCTTTCCACACTCCACCTTATTTTGCTAAGTTTTAGCTCCTCGCTCCGTAGCTCTATGCCTGTTACACCACAACTATAGTTTGCCCCCTCAGTTCTATATCTTGAGGGGCCCTGAGGCTCAGCTCTTACCTTTTTATCTTCCCCATCTACAGTCATTCCTTTGGTGATCTCTTCTCCTGAGTTTAAATGTCTTCCAAATGCAAATTTAAACCTCTAGTCCAGATTTCACTCCTCAATCCAGACTTGGATATACAACTTTTACTCACATATCATCACCAGCTGAATGTCTAATAGACATCTCAAATTCAACCCAAACTGAACTCTTTGCCCATCAAACCTCTTCCACTCCCAGCCTTCCCCATCTCAGCTAATCCATCCTTCCAGCTACTCTGGCCAAAACTTTGGAGTCATTCTCAACTCTTTTCTTATATTCCATCCAATCAACCAAGAAATCCTATTGATTCTACCTTAAAAATACATCTTTTCTCACTGGTACCACTGTTGTCTGAGCCATCATCACCTCTTGCCTGGATAGCTTTAGCCTTCTAACTCGTCTCTCTGCTTCTTCCCTTGTTCTTCTACAGTGCATCAACCGCAACCAGAGAAATCCTTCTTCAATGTAAGTCACTTCATGTCACTGCTCTACTCTGCTGCTCTCCATTTCACTCAGAGTGAAAGCCTAAGTCTCTATGATGGCCCTCATAGCCCTACAGGATGAGGTCCCCATTATCTCTCTGACCTCATCTTCTATCACTCTCCCCCACTGGTCACCCTGCTCTAGTCACAGTGGTTTCTTTGATGTTTTTCAAGCACATCAGCTGTTCCCTCTGCCTATGACAGTCTTCCCATAGAAAGCCACACAGTAATCCCCTCCCCTCCTCTAAGTCTTTGTTCAAATGTTACCTTTTCAATGAGGCCATCCTGACTACCTTGTTTAAAATTATAACCCATCTGCAATCCCCACCCTGTATTACAATCCCTTTTCACCTATTCTATTTTTTATTTTTTCATAATGCTTATCATATGCTAATATATTAATTTACTCATTTTATATATTCATTGTTTATTGTCTCTTTCCCCTTGCCAGTATATAATCTCCATGAGAACAGGCATTATTGCCTATTTTGTTCACTGCCACAGTCCAAGCACCTAATGAGTATTCAATATTTATTTCTTGGGGTGCCTGACTGGCTCAGTCAGTAGAGCATGTGACTCGAACTTGGGATAATGAGTTCAAGCCCCATGTTGGGTGTAGAGTTTACTTAATAAAAAAAAGTTTATATAAATAATAATAATTATTTTTTTAAGTAGGCTCCATGCTCAATGTGGGGTTTGAACTCATGACCCCAAGATCAAGAGTCACACATTCTACCAACTGAGCCAGCCTGGTGCCCCCAAAATAATTATTTCTTGAATGGATGAATGAGTTTCTTGTTTCTCCTTCTGCTCACTTGTCCGGTGCTGAATACTCAGGGTCTAGAATAACATCTGTCTCATAGAAGGTACTTGTATCTACTGGGTATTTACCCCAAAGATACAAAAGTAGGGATCCGAAAGGGTACGTGCACCCCGATGTTTATAGCAGCAATGTCCACAATAGCCAAACTATGGAAAGAGCCAAGATGTCCATCGACAGATGAATGGATAAAGAAGATGTGGTATATATATACAATGGAATATTATGCAGCCATCAAAAGGAATGAGATCTTGCCATTTGCAACGACGTGGATGGAACTGGAGGGTATTATGTTGAGCGAAATAAGTCAAACAGAGAAAGACATGTATCATATGACCTCACTGATATGAGGAATTCTTTTTTTTTTTTTAAGATTTTATTTATTTATTTGAGAGAGAATGAGATAGAGAAAGAGAGCATGAGAGGGGGGAGGGTAAGAGGAAGAAGCAGACTCCCTGCCGAGCAGGGAGCCCGATGCGGGACTCGATCCCGGGACTCCAGGATCATGACCTGAGCCGAAGGCAGTCGCTTAACCAACTGAGCCACCCAGGCACCCCAATATGAGGAATTCTTAATTGCAGGAAACAAACTGAGGATTGCTGGAGTGGGGGGTGGGGTGGGAGGGATGGGGTGACTGGGTGATAGACACTGGGGAGGGTATGTGCTCTGGTAAGCGCTGTGAATTGTGCAAGACTGTTGAATCTCAGATCTGTACCTCTGAAACAAATAATGCAATATATGTTAAGAAAAAAAAAAGAAGAAGAAGAAGAAGGTAGTGGGAGGGGAAGAATGAAGGGGGGGAAATCGGAGGGGTAGACGAACCATGAGAGACGATGGACTCTGGGAAACACACTGAGGGTTCTAGAGGGGAGGGGGGTGAGAGGATGGGTTAACCTGGTGATGGGTATTGAGAAGGGCACATTCTGCATGGAGCACTGGGTGTTACGCACAAACAATGAATCATGAAACACTACATCTAAAACTAATGATGTAATGTATGGGGATTAACATAAGAATAAAAAAAATTAAAAAAAAAAAAAAAGAAGGTACTTGTATCAATTTCCTATGGCTGCTGTAATAAATTACCAAAAACTTGGTAGCTTAAAATAACAGAAACTTATTCTCTCACAATTCTGGAAGACAGAAGTCTGAAATCAAGGTGTCAGCAGGGCCATACTCTCTCTGGAAGCTCTAGGGGAGAAGGTTCCTTGCTTCCTCTAGCTTCTGGCAGTTGCCTAGCATTCATTGGCTTCCAGTTGCATCACTCCAATTCTCCAATTTCTATGTCCATCTTCACATCTTCTCCTCTTCAAGGTCTAGGTCTTCTCTTCTGCCTTTTATAAGGGCCTTTGTCACTGCATTTAGGGCTTACCTGGATAATCCAGGGTGATTGCATCTCAAGATCCTTAACTTAATTGCATCTGCAAATACCCTTTTACCAAATAAAGTCATGTTCACAGGTTCCAGGGGGTTAGGACATGGATATTTCTTTTAGGGGGCCACCACTCAACCTACTACAATAAATAGTTATTGAATAAATGGATTATCTCTCAAAGTCAATCTTCATCTTTAGTTTTCCACCCTCTCCTCGTTCACGTTTGTCTATCCCGGTTCACATTTACACTCCTAACCTGGCATCCACTTTGCTTAGGCTTGACCTCATTGCTTCAGGGGACAGGTTTTGTCTCCTGTAAAGCAAAAAACACAGAAGAGTGAAGAGAGTTATACTGATGCAGGAGCGTGGTAAGGAAAAAAGAATTCAGATCATAAAATGAAGAAAACTAAGGAGAACACATTGTAGTAAGAAGGTGAAAAAGAGTGGGCAAGTCCCAAAAACGGATAAAGAATCAGGCAATATTCTAGAGCTGGCGAATTCTCTCTCTTTTTTAAAAAAGATTTTATTTATTTGATGGAGAGAGAGAGAGAGAGCACAAGCAGAGGAAGCTGCAGACAGAGAGAAAGGGAGAAGTGGGCTCCCCGCTTAGCAGGAGCCCGATGTGGAACTCAATTCCAGGACCCTGGGATCATGACATGAGCCTAAGGCAGATGCCCAACCAACTGAGCCACCCAGGCACCCCTAGAGCTGGAGAATTCTAAACCTGGGGCAAATCTTCTGTGGAAAGGAAGGGAAAAACGGGGTCAAGGCTAAGGAGTAGAAAAAGGGAACGAGGAACTAGAGTTTGAAAATGGGGCAGCAGACCTCTGGATAATCTGCCGCTTGAATATGTCGGCTTTGTGCTGAACCTCCAGATGTGTCATCTCCTCATTCAGCTCATTCCTGATATTCTGGAAATTAGTAACTGCCCCGAAGGGCCATTAGGAGTTGGGATATGGTGGTAAATAGACCTGGGGAGAGGGCTTGGGTGAGGCGAAACCAAGTGAAATATCCATTCCAGGCCCCAAGACTTCTTGCTACCTCAGGTTCTCTCAATACATAATTTACCAATCCTAACTTTCACCCTAATTTCTTCCCCGCTACCCCTCACAACCAAGTTTTCCCTCTTCTGTGCTTACCCATCATAGCTACTATAATGTTTCGAAAGATAATGGAACCAAGTAACAACCAAAGGATGACATAGATGCTGCTGAAGGCACGGCTGACTTCGGGCACCTTCCAGGTATCCTGAAGCAGTGCGTACCAATGGTCCATGGTGAAGAGGATGAACACTGTCACTAGGGAATTCAGCAGGTCCCTAGAGAAAAAGGACGTGTGGGTACAGACAGAACAGAGATCTAAATCTCTCAGAAACGTATTGTTTTACTCTTAAAACAACATAAGAACATTTCTTTGTAGTTTGCTCTGACTTTGGCTTCTTTCTATCAATTTTTGAGCTAAGCTTTCTTCAGTTTGCAGTTGTTTTATTAGGTTTTCCTTTATCATGAATAATCAATGAATATCTCTCACTATTCCATTAGCGCCTGGAACATAGTAAGTGCTCAATAAATAGGTACTGGCTGAATTTTTAAAAATTGAATGAATCACCAACTGCATATCTTTTTTTGTAAGTTCATTCTTCACTGTTCTATGGACTTCACCGAACAGGTGGTTACACATGCACACAAATATTTAGGACTCTCCTAACTCAATACTCTTACAAAGCTACCTGTTAGTCTGTTAGTCTGAGACCTAAGAGGTGCTGACAAGATTGGATTCCAATCTTCTGTTCGGTGTGTAACCCCCACACCTAGACTTTGGGGTAGAACCAGTGACCTGTTTGAGAGTCATAGTAGCATGTGTTGATCACTTACACTGTGTCAAAATCTGTGCTAAGTGCAAAAATGCATTACTTTAATTCCTACACTCTTATGAGGTAGTGCAACTATTATTTCCATTTTTCAAAAGAGGTAACTGAGGCATAGAAACCAGAGCTTAATCACTGGAGTATACTGCTATCTAAAAATGGTTGAGGAGGGGATGTTTAAATTTCAAAACCCAGAGCAAACCTGGAACTAGCCACCCTATCCTCAAAATCAGAGCTAATACTACTATTCCTTTGCTTTCTCTTATTTTCTCCCTATTGTGTTCTATTCCAGTTTCTCACAATAGACTATACTTTCTGTATTACTTACTTTGGACTAGCTTCCCAGTTTCTTGCCCAAACCCTCTCCCCCCACCCACGATTCTCCCAGTCCTGCCTACGAGAAGAACATGTGGTACTTCAGGTCCTGGCGAGTTGAACGGGTGAAATCCTCAAAGAAGTAGACACCAGTCACAGCAAAAATGTAGAAGAAGATGAGCAGCAACATCAAGAGGAAGGTCATGCTCTAGAGGCCATGACCTCAAGTCAGAGCTGGGCCAGACTAGGCTGATTCCACCTACAGCAGAGTCAAGCCCACCCTGGCAATCACTCACCAAAACCCTCACTTCCACTCCCGAGTCCAGTTATCTCTAGACCACAGCAGCTTTCCCCAGCCCTTTCTCATCCAATGACATTTCGTAGGGTCCCTTGTTGACCTCTTTGACCCACCCAGACTTGTTTTATGTTAAATTCCAATGTTTATCCACCCTGCCCAGTTAGTTTAGCTGCAACAGTCAAATCACCTTGAGAGCCCTCACCAGGGCCAAAATAATGACTCGAATTTGACGGAATCGTGCAAAGAGTTTGAGAGATCTTAGCACCCGGCAGATCCTCAGCAACTGGAGCCACACAGACTGGCCTGTTACCCCTACCAGCACCACAACCTCAGGAAGCAGGGACTGTGGGAAACACATAGATTATGAGTAAAATGTACCCAAAGTACCCTTGCACAATTACCCCTTTCTTTATCTCATCTTCTTCATAGTTCATTGGGCATTATCTCTTGAACAGCATTCTCTGAGGACTGTTTCCAATTGAGCCTTCCTCTACTAAATTACTTAAACTCTGCACTTCAGTTTGCTCCAACATAAAAAGGGGATAAGCACAGTACTTATCTCATTGGGTTGTTGTGGAGCTCAAATGAGAAAATACTCGTAAAACACTTAGAACAGTGCCTGGCACTTAGTAAGTGCTTAGTAACTGGTAGATGTTCTTGTTGGGGCTAATGTTGTGGTTAGATTCTGTCTTGCTCCTAATACCAACAACTCCTGAAATGACTGACTTCAGTTTAGAAAAAAAAAAAAATCAAAATAATGATGTTCTTCTTGTGATCTAATTAACTTTTCCTGTCATTTTGATTCACCTAGGCTCATTCCTCAACCCACTAAACTAATCCTCAGGATATCTATCTTACCGATACGGTGACAACAAAGTCAAAGACATTCCAGGCATTCTTCCAGAAGAGGAAAAAGCTGGATATCCACATAAGAAGGATCTCCAAGATGAAAATAAGCAAGATGAACCAAGCTGCCACCTCCAGAGTCAGCTTGAGTGACCACAATTTGGTGTTTGAGGATTCAAGCAATTCTGTGAGAGTAGAGCGAAGGATGAATAAAGGTTAAGGAATTGGGAAGTTGAATGATATAGAATTATCAGAAACTATTATAAACCACAGTTGTGCCCACTGCTATTCCATTTTTCTTTGTTTCTTTTCTTAACATTGATATTTTTTTCAACCTGTGAAATACAGGGGAGGACAGAATTGACCATCTTCTTTTTTTTTTTGTAGCAGACAGCATTGGTGGTAGTAAAGAGAGCAATCCTTTGGTGACTGTGTGACCCCAGAGTGGGAAGGCAGTGACTTGCAGCTGTTAGACACATTGATACCAGCAGGAGATGAGTTGTAGCTATTTTTCATGGTCAAGTCTTTCTTTTTTTTTTTTTAATTTTTATTTATTTGACAGAGAGACATGAGCCTGGGTGGCTCAGTCCTCACTGCCTTCAGCTCAGGTCATGATCCCAGGGTCCTGGGATCGAGCCCCGCATCAGGCTCCCTGCTCCACGGGAAGCCTGCTTCTCCCTCTCCCACTCCCCCTGCTTGTGTTCCTTCTCTTGCTGTCTCTCTGTCAAATAAATAAAAATTAAAAAAAAAAAAGAAAGAATTGACCATGAAAAAATAGCTACAACTCATCTCCTGCTGGTATCAATGTGTCTAACAGCTGCAAGTCACTGCCTTCCCACTCTGGGGTCACACAGTCACCAAGGGATTGCTCTCTTTACTACCACCAATGCTGTCTGCTACAAAAAAAAAAAAAAAAAAGCAGCAGCAGCAGCAGCAATGGGCCTTAAGAATAGAATGAAAATGTAGGGCCATGATATGTAAAGTGCTTGATAAGGGAAGTAGGAACAAGAAGCCAGATTCATGAAACATACTGAGTTATAATAAGAAATTATTTGGTTCTTGGGATGCCTGCATGGCTCAGTGAGTTAAGCATCTGCCTTAGGCTCAGGTCATGATCTCAGGGTCCTGGGATGGAGTCCCACATCGGGCTCCCTGCTCAGCGGGGAGCCTGTTTCTCCCTCTCCTGCCTGCCACTCTCCCTGCTTGTGCTCTCTTTCTCTCTCTCTGGCAAATAATTAAATAAAATCTTTAAAAAAAAATTATTTGGTTCTTTATTTGTTAGTTTTAAAAAATTTCCCATTCTTCTCTAAAACTGATTTTGTCCTGCAAACAAATTAAATCCTATACATTCTCCCTAAAATCCTATTATCTGCTAACTGCTATTCCTCAACTTATTGCCTTCATCTTTCAACCCTCTTCATTTCTTTTATGCATTTAATGGATGTATACCACGCTGTAGGAAAAAAAAAAAAACTGAAATCAAAATAGGCTTAAAAGCTAAATAATAATTTAATAGTTTCCCTTTGAAACAGAACAATCTGAGAGCCTCCAAATGCACTATGACTGATATCCCTGGCAGTTAATGGAGATTAGAAGAACATATTCAATCACTCTGAACAACACGAACTGCTGTCAATTTTGACACTTAAACAGTTTGAAATTGTAACTGTTTTTTGGCTGGTTATATCCATAATATTAAATTTAAAAATATATACAAAAAATAAAAAAATAAAAACATATAATACATAAAATATATTTGATCCCCACACCAAACACATATAATGTCATTTAAAAATTCATTTGTGCACAAATCATATATTTTTTTAAACAAATGATGAGAGAGAAAAAAAAGAAGATTTGGCTCATTATATCCACAATGAAGTAAGGAACACCAATGCTATATAAAGTTTTTGATCAGATGAATGCAATTTATAGAATCTGATGAAGTTCATCTTGAGATAAACTTGCAGAATTATTCATATATAGCACATCAAGATATCTCTAGAACCTCAAAATCAATGTAAAAAATTATAATGACGTTATACATGATTTTTTTTTGTTGTTGGAAATAAGGACTATTCACACTTGCAATGTGTTATTTTCAGAAAATGGATTGCAAATGAGTCAAATCTTTCTTTTCTCCCTCTCATCATTTGGAAACAAAATGTGAAAATTATAAAAATAAGCCAAATTGATGTTTAAAATGAAAAGTAGAATTACCGATATCATTGTGAAAGTAGATTTTTTTCTTTTTTATACCCTAACACGTAATTAAATTTCCACCTACACCTTAATATATAATATGTACTTAACATATACTACATAATGTTGTAAACCTGAAATTAATGTTATATGTCAATTATATCTCAATTTTTAAAAAAGAACAAAAACTTAAATTAAAAAACATATAATACATAAAATAAATATATTTGATCCCTGAGCCAAACAATATATTAAAGGCCTTTAAAAATTCATTTATGAGCAAATCATATGTTTACTTTAAAAACAGCATGAATCACTTACAAAATGGCAAAAGTAAAAATGTGCTAAAAATTATATTATACACATTAAAATAAAATATTTAATAATATGCTAGTCTAAAATATTACTTCTACTTCAACTTGCTTCTTTATACCATATAAAACTAATGGAATGATTAAACTCCTAAGGAGGTTTTCAAGTTTATAGCTGTATTACTGGGAAACAAAATCACAAGACCAAAAAGATCGGGGATGGGGCGCCTGGGTGGCTCAGTTGGTTAAACGTCTGACTCTTGATTTCGGCTCAGGTTATGATCTCAGGGTCATGAAAAGGAGCCCCGTGTTAGGCCCTGGGCTGGGCTTGGAGCCTGCTTAAGATTCTCTCTCCTCTCTCCCTCTGCCGGCCGGCAACCCCCCCACCCCCACCGCCCCGCCACTGGGTATGTGTACACTCTTTAAAAGAAAAAAAAAAATTAGGGAGCTTTGATCTAGAGAACTGTTTGTTAATTACTATTTTTTTCCCCTATCTGTAACAACATTCTCTATGATCTGGAAAATTGTTTTTTTAAAAGCCTAAACAGTCTTAATATTTATCACATGAGTTAGTCTGTTCAAAGAAATCTGTTAGTCACAAATTCTTTGCCTTTGCAAAATCCCTCCTGCCTTTCTACCATGAGAGTGTACTTAATAAGATACAATTTTGCTGAACTTGCCAGATAATTTCCATTCAAGCAATCCACCTATTCTGTGGCACAGTGATCATGTTTCATATTCAACTGTTTTACCAACTAGAATGGTTAGTGCTATTCTATTTTGATTTGTCCATTAGATCCAGGAAATCCTGTATATTTATTGCTGTTTACTTTATTCCAAGGCTTAAGACTATACCCTTAACACCACAAGGCAAATACATGCCAGTTATCATACAAGAAATAGGAAATGTGGGTGACTTAGCTCAAAATCCTCACCACAATGGGGAGAAAATAAAATACTTCAAGGCATAGGGGTACCTGGGTACCTCAGCTGGTTAAGCATCTGACTCTCGATCAGGTCATGATCTCAGGGTTGTGAGATCAAGCCCTGCACTGAGCTGCAAGTTGGGCTCCACGCTGGGTGTGAGCCTACTTAAGATTTTCTCTCTCTTCCTCTCCCTCTGCCTCTCCCGTCTATACATGTGTGCACACTCTCTCTCTCTCTAAAAAAAAAAAAATACCTCAAAGTATATAGTATACTGTAGTGGGTTAGTGATATCAAGAATTGTTGTATATTTAAATATCTTTGACCTGATTGCATTAAAAGACTATTATAAAGTAGGAAAATTCCCCGAAACAATGAGGATGAAACAAGGAAGTCCTTTTCATCATTTCGGAGCAGTTTGTTTGAGATGATAATCAAATGAGCTCATTGATTTTCCAGATTTTTTTGCTTTTAATACATTTCATATAATTTAGGACTGATTTTAGAATCATTTACTCTTTAAGTCATTTTTTGGCTCATCTAATATTTTAGTTGTATCTAGCTTTATATACTTTGTGAGCTTTCTTATTGTACTCAATATTTAACATACTTGTAAAAAATGTAAGTGTTGCATCACTCACCAATAGGCACCAATATCTCTAATACAAAAGGCTAATTTAAACAACTATTAAACTAAGCTGACACAAGAAATATAACTGGTCTTTACATCTTTGGTTTCCCATGAGTCTATTACACTATAAGTGTCTAGACTACTTTATATCTACCACTCTCTTGAGAGCCCTCCATATATTTCCATGTCTTAGCAGTTGCACAAATCTTACTATGGGGGACTTAATATAATTGTCCCTATCACAATTCAAGTAACAGTCAAAAATTAAAAAATGATCAATTTATAGGAAAAATGACCCATAGCCACTTCCTCTTCCATTCAATGTCAGTTCTCACCTATTTCAACCATCAGTACAATTGTATTCAAAAAGATGAGAAAGATGATGAAGTTTGTGAAGAGAGGACCTGTTTTCTCTTAAGGAAACATACGGAGTGGAATTCTTTCTAATACAGGTGAAATAATAAGGGCAAGAATAGAACCAGTGAGGATCAGAAGAAAATGGAGTTTGGAAATGGGAAATAAGTCTTCAGGCAGATGATGAGGCAAGAGAGACAGTAAAGGCATGGGATAAAAATGAGGGGCACGAAAGGATACACTCAAGGACCCATCCAGCCCACAAGGAAAGAGGTGGCCTCTGACTGCAGCGCACTCGAAGCCTGCTCATCAGCCTCCGGCCACATGTAATTCGTTCTACATGTCGAGGCTTTATGGAGAAGCGCACAAGCTGGTGTTGATCTCCCAACATAACCTTCTTCTGACCGGAAGGATCTACACCAAAAATTAAAAGGGGACAGTGGATAAATATAAAGAGAAATCTCTGGGGGATAGGAAGAACAGGCAGGACCAGGGCAGGGATACTGGTTACATAATGGGTCCCCTAGTGCAGAGGCTTGCCTTGCTCTTTCTCACAGCAGTTAACATTAGTTTGGAATAAGAGCTAATATATCACTTATGACCAACACTGTCCACGCCTAAGAATAAAGGCCGCAGGTTCAATCCTCAAAGTTTTCAGTGTCTTTCGTAGAAACTTCCAAGTCAGCCAGGGCTAGTAGTTATCCTAAGCCTAAAAGTGAGGGGCATGGGTTCCATCTCCTGGGTTCAAAGAGCTTTATTTTGATTTATCAAGTTTGATATCATTTACAAACTAGCAACCAAGCCAATCTTCCCTGAATTTTTCACCCTTAAAATAGTGTCTCTGCTTTCTACTCTTCGGCGGGTGTGGTGAGGAGTCTTAAATTTATGCTAGTTAAGAAACAGGCTGCTGACCAACTATCTCTCGGATAGTGTGTCGTGGCACAGCTTGGCTCAAGCCTTGCAGATGCTCGATGAGAGAGAAAGTATCAATGAGACGTGAACGAATGGCATCAGCTCGGGGCAGTTGCACGTGTCCTCTTGGGTGTTTGGTGGCCATGTCTGTTAAAATAATGGAAAAACCAAGTTATCATTTCATTCTTGGAGAGGCACCAAAGATTAGAGGTTTATTTCCCCTTCTCCCACCCTCTTTGCCCTTAAAGAAGTCAAACACATTGTACCAAGACTCAAAGTTTTTTGAAACAAAAGGAGCTAAGAGTCGTAAGAGACACTGCGCAGTAGACTAAGTGGCCAGGCACCTTCACTTGTGTGACAGCGTTTCTAAATCAAAGTAGCAGCCACAGGGCAGGAGTCCCGGGGCTGGACAAAGAGGAAATCGGAGCAGCACCTGGACCTGAGGTAACTGGGCAGTGCAATGAGGAGGGGCAGTGGGAGGACTTAGGGCTGCCTCCGAAAGACAAACCAAGAGGAATTGGACTAACTGCAGCAGCCTGACATTTGGAAAACGTGTCCCGTCCCAACTCTGTCCCTCGGCTGCAGGCTCCACCTCTCAATTCCCGCTTCTGGGCCTCACCTCAGCCGAGGCTCTCTTCCGCCCACTCAGCCCTGACTTCACGTCTCCGCC
This sequence comes from Mirounga angustirostris, assembly GCF_029215605.1. NCBI lineage: Eukaryota > Metazoa > Chordata > Mammalia > Carnivora > Phocidae > Mirounga > Mirounga angustirostris. Next base: position 59,993,440 of record NW_026991717.1, on the reverse strand, counting down.
TCCGGCTCTGGCGCCCCCAGAACTCAGCTCTCCCTACGAAAGATGAGCTCAGGGTCGGCTCCCAGCTCCGCGGCGCCCCACTTCTAGCTCGGCCCCGCCCCACTCCACCACACTTGCTCCCTGGCTTCCGGCTCGCCGGCGGGCCCAGCCCCAGCCCCAGCCCCCGGTCCAGGACTCCTCCCAGCCCGGCTCTCCCCGGCGCCCGCCGCCTCGGCCCCGCCCTGCTCTCCGGCCACTCGGCGGTTACCGGCTGGTCCCGCCCGCCCGACGCAGGCGCCTCGCAGCCAATCGGCGGCTGCCACACTGCGGCCCGAGCCGGGCTGGGGGGTTGGGACCTCCGGCTGCAGGTCCGCCTGGGCCAGACGCGCGAGCGCAGGCACAGGGTGGGTGGTTGTGGCCGGCCTCCGCATCCCCGCCGAGCCCCCGACCCTCCCGGCCGCCCCTAGCCTCACCTCGTAGCCATGCGCCCCCGCTGCCGAGCGCTGTTCCCCGGCGTGGCGCTGCTTTTCGCCGCGGCCGGGCTCGCCTCTGCCTCCGACGTGCTGGAACTCACTGACGACAACTTCGAGAGTCGCATCTCCGATACAGGCTCTGCGGGCCTCATGCTCGTCGAGTTCTTCGCCCCTTGGTGAGGCCATTAAGCCGGGGCGCGGGAGGGAGGCGGGGAGGGACGGCTGGGCCGGGGGCGAAGGCGCGGGAGCGGTTGGGCCTACGCAGCGCTGGCGCCCTCCACCAAACCAGCAGGCCCGGCTGCCGCCAGCCCGTTTCCCACCCCCGGTGAGCCGAGCTGCCTCGGCAAGAGCGGAGAAGTCGGTGCTGATTGCCTGGGAGCGGGACCCGGGAAGAAAACCCGCAGGCCCCGCTCACGTAGGGGCACATCCTTACCTCGCTGCTCCTGCGGCACTTCCTATTTGCAGAGGGTTTAACCACCCCCTACCCCGCTTAGATGGGTATCTTTACTGGCTGAGTCCGTGTTAATGCTCTCCATCCGACAAACGGTATCTTTACGGTTTCTGGCTGAGTCCATGTTAAGGCTGTCCATCCTACAAACGAGGCATCCCAAGGCTTTATATCGGAAGCGAACATTTCACCAAGTGCAGAGAGGAGAGGCCCTGGGCCCCCAGAGTACTTCCTTTCTTCTTGCCCCACGCTCCGCAGCCATTGGTTTCTAGCCAAGGTCACTCAGTGGCTGCAGAATGGTCATAAATGCTTTCTTGAGGCCGGCAATTATTTTATTCCATCGCATGGTGCACGCTTTCTCCATTAAGCTGATCCCATTTCAGCACCGGCAGAATCCCGTCAAAAAGAGCAGGTGAAAAGAGAAATGCCGTCAGAAATCTGTCTAAAGTGTCGGTTTTAATTAGGAAGAATGCCCAAAAAGACTCCAGTGAGAAAGTAATCAGTGTGGGGAGAAATAGTCCACTTCAGGGTGATATAACTGAACAAGGGTGTGAATTCCTTAGGATACAACTAACTCAAAAAGTTGGGGGTATGGGGGAGAGAGCAAATAGGATTTCTGATTGAGTAGACCTGAATGTTTTTGTTTGTTTGTTTGTTTTTTAAACTCCCAAATCCTTACCGCAGAGAGCCATGATTATTATCAGGCTTGGGATGGTTCAATATATTCATGCTGATTACAGTACTTAATTTTTTTCCTCCTGCCACAATACCTTTAATTAAAAATGATTTGTATTCAAAAGTATCAGTAAAACAAAGTTGATGTATAACTTTTACTTGCTTCTAACTCTGGTCTTTACTCAGCAAGGGTTCAGCCACTGTGCTGGGGGTAATACTAGAAGAAGTCTGGTAATGAAGACCACCTGAACCAGAAAGATGTGTTAGAGGCAACAAATTTTGTTTTCATCTTGTGACAGATTTTATGTGCAGGCATTCCTGTGGCCAACTGGTAGTACTGATTACACATCACAGGTGGTCTTTCATTATACATCTGCAGAAGTCACATTCCATCTTAGAAACTACTCTTCCCAATCATATAACCTTGCTGTTAACTTTGAAGGGGCGTAACTGTATTTAGAGTGGCTGGATGGGGTTGTATCAAAACTGGGTGGTGCTTCTGTGACTGCAGGGGTCTACCTTAAATTGTTGCATGTGCTTCCCTAAAAACTGCATATCCCGTCATGCACTAAACTATCCCCCAAATTGGGTGGATCCCTGCTGTGGTGTCTGCTTTTAATTGGTCTAGAAGGTAAGGTAATCCTCCACAATGCGGGCAAGCAGGATCAGTTTTCTGAGTGACTAATTTGGAATCAAGGAAGTCTCCTGTTGATAATGTCCTTATTTCTTCACATTCAACTATTTTTATTTATTAATACTTCAGCTAGAAATGTTTTCTTTTTTTTTTTTTAAAGATTTTATTTATTTATTTGAGAGAGAGAGAATGAGAGAGAGCACATGAGAGGGGGGAGGGTCAGAGGGAGAAGCAGACTCCCCGCCGAGCAGGGAGCCCGATGCGGGACTCGAACCCGGGATTCCAGGATCATGACCTGAGCCGAAGGCAGTCGCTTAACCAACTGAGCCACCCAGGCGCCCTAGAATGTTTTCTGACTGCTATAATCCTTTGTACAGATCAGAACTGGCTCACAAGCTAGATAGGAACAGTTAATCCAGTTGAAAGTAAATTGACCTATTTTGAGCAAGTTCTTCATCTCATTTGTTTTTGGGTATTTTTTGCACTTTCGTTTTATAGTGAAAGTGAAAAATTTCTTTGCATTTGACTTTGTAGACTCATTTCCATTATGAAGTTTTATCTGTGTAATTTGTAAGAATGGGAGTATATGAATTTCTCTGGGGAAATAAATAACACTGTTTAAATGTGATAGTATCTGAAAATTTATTGATCAACGTTAAGTAAGTTTTAAATCCTCAACATCTACTTATGTTGTAGATTTGTGCTCTACCTTCTAGGACAGTAGTATTAAATGATTCTTGATATACAGTGTTTCTGGAGTACATATAGAAAAAAAATGTGTGGGGGCGCCTGGGTGGCTCAGTAGTTAGGCGTCTGCCTTCGGCTGGGGTCATGATCCCAGGCTCCTGGGATTGAGCCCCACATCGGGCTCCCTGCTCTGCGGGAAGCCTGCTTCTCCCTCTCGCACTTCCCCTGCTTGTGTTCCCTCTCTCGCTGTGTCTCTGTCGAATAAATAAATAAAATCTTAAAAAAAAAAAGAAAAAAATATGTGGATAGTGTAAAATGAAATATTTCTTTTATACATGCTAATTCCTTTACTTGGAATTTCTGATGTATCCTCCCACCCCAAATTGATCTTTTCAACAAGATTTAGCTCCTTGGACAACTAACTGGTTGCTCCCGCCTCTCAGTTGGGACCTAATATTGTCTGTCACCCCTGCCAGACTGGTGTTCCTATAGGGAAAGGACTACATCAGTTTTTCTGTCAGAGACTTTCGTCACAAAGTAATGATTGTTGATTGAATGTATGTTGGGATTCACTATTACTGCTAGGTGCCATCCCTGAAAGTGATGGAATTGTTCTTTTAATACTATCTAGGACTGGGTGAAAGAAGTAGTGGTTAATCTTGATGTTCCTCTTCAAATTCCACCCGAGTTCCATTCCTGGTGAATCTGAAGAAGGCAGTCTCTTCTAGTCTCTCTGGAACTCGTTGAACAGGTCCTTCCTTTGGACATTTGATGACTTTATGGATGCAGCAAATGGTTAAGGCAGTGGTTTTCAGGGGCGCCTGGGTGGCTCAGTCGCTGAGCATCTGCCTTCAGCTCAGGTCATGATCCCAGGGTCCTGGGATCAGGCCCTGCATCGGGCTCCCTGCTCAGCAGGAAGCCTGCTTCTCCCTCTCCCATTCCCCCTGCTTGTGTTCCCTCTCTCCCTGTGTCTGTCTCTGTCAAATAAATCTTTAAAAAAAAAAAAAGGCAGTGGTTTTCAGTCCCAGCCTTGATAGTTATACACATATCTCCCTAACACCCTTGGTTCCCTCCATGGGTATTTTTTGTATGCATCTGGGTTGATACCGACTGGTCTGGTCTAATTATTTTATACTATTTTTTTCACTTCAAATATTTTGAGATGGTTGAGGTGAAACTTCTTAAGTCTGTTGCCTCAGCCTTCTTGATAATTAGGTATTCAACAGAAATCTGTCTTGTTTCTTTTTTATTCTCATTGCTGTCGCTCTGGTCCAAGCTTTCATTATCTACCATGTGAAATATATTATCTTCTAGGTGGCTTCTATTTTTCTCTCTCCTTTCCCCCTTCCTGTTATATATATTGCTGACCGGAGTAGTCTCAATACACATAAAATGTTTATTATCTCTTAATAAACAAAGCCCTCCACAGTTCTCCGAATGTATCATTTTCACTAGTAATTTTACCTTTGCTCTACTATTCCCCTTATCTAAAATACCCCAGGACAGGTCCTGGCTGAAGCCTTAAATTCTTAAAGGCCCAGATCCAATTCTTACTCCCTTTAACTTTTTTTTTTTTTTTTAAATCTTTGAGCCCTTATGTTCCCCAAAGCCTGAATTTCTCAGATAAATTGGTTATCTTATTAAATCAGTTAGGATTTGTGTGTTTTTGTTGCAACCCAAGTACACGAGTTTTTAATTTATTTTGCAATCTAAGGAATACAGAGGATGTAATGAATAATACCATATTCCATATACATGTAAGATGCCGCGGGTTGGGAGGGGAATCCTTATTTTATGTCTCACAAAGAAGGAAATCCTACCGTTGAAACTATGACATGATTGCAGGGCACATGCCAATTTCAGATATGGTAAAATGCGCATCCATGAAATACAGTATAGGGAATACCATTTATTCACCACCTGGTCTAAAAATTAAAGGCAGTACAGTTGAAGCCTATACATCCCTTCCCTGTCTTATGTACACCCCCATCCTGAATTTGGTGTTTATCATTTGATCCTTTTATACTTCTAGTAAATATGTATGTAACACTAACTAACATCTAATATTGCAGTCTTTTTTATATCACCATTCCTTCATTTAAGCTTTCTAATGATTCTTTTTGAATAGAACTCCTACTAAAGACCTTAAAGAATATAAGCTCTTGTAGTCCTTTGTTTTAAACATGTTTTAGGGGCAAAATGTTTCCAAGTTATTTGTCCATCACTTAATAAAATAAATTTTGAGACTGTTGGCTATGAAATATATAAGGTCAAGTTTCTTCCATGTTTCTTTTTGTTTTCTAATTCTATTTTTGCTATCTGTGGGGAGGTTACAGGACTACTTTACCTGCTCCAAGTGGTCCCTCTGCAACCCATTGGGTTTTGAAGAGATGACGTATAGCTGGTGCTAGCTATATATACATGGTTAAGGAGGAGTATCTCCCCTCTCCCCGCATCGCATATACAGTGTGCCTGTGGGACTCTCAGGACTTCCCAGGCTAGGAGCAGATGTTTCTGATGGCCCTCTCGGAAAATACTCTAACTGACAATGTTTTATCCTCATCAGTTCTTACAGCCAGATGAACTATGTAGCTGTAAAAATAGGGCTTGCTGTCTTAAATATGTCATTCTAATGCTGAGTTGAAACTCAGCTGAGAAGAAAAAAAGGCTCTAACAGCTGCTAAAGTATCTAGCAAATGAGTGCCTTTTGGGCCTCCTTCTACCCCCTCAAACTGGGTTTTTGGACAAAGAGATTCCTATTGAAGGAATGGAGAAAAAGTTCTTGGTGATTTTTTTTTTAATTTTTATTTTTTTTTAATTTTTATTTATTCATGAGAGACAGAGAGAGAGAGGCAGAGGGAGAAGCAGGCTCCCAAGGAGCAGGGAACCCGATGCAGGACTTGATCCCAGGACCCTGGGATCATGACCTGAGCTGAAGGCAGACGCTTAACCATCTGAGCCACCCAGGCGCCCTTGGTGATTTTTAAAGATTTAATGTCATACTTGGAACCTTAGAAGCTTTCAATCGCTGTATTTTTAAGAATCACAGTGTGGTTTCTTAAAAATGTGCCTTTTGGGAAGTGCTACCAGAAATGGGATTGCTGCTATCTTGCTCTTCATTTTGTTCTCATTAATTAGTCCGAAGGCTTGAGCCCTTTCCCTCTTTAATGTGGGGTATAATTCTGACTATAGTTTTCAAGGCTCAGTTATACTTTTAACTGAGAAAATGGTGGCTCCTCTGAACTATGCTAGTCCTAGCATCAGCCTCAGGTTAGGGATAATACCTTTGCCCTTGAGAGCTCTGGTTACTTTATCAGTAATGGATGTTGTTCAGGTGATGTTTTTGCTTTTGGAAGCAGCTACTAGTTCAAAAGTTGTATTATAGTTTGAGGTTTGTCCTAGAGAAACATGGCTAACAATCTTGAAGGATTAAACTGAGAATTTGGCTTTTTTTTTTTTTAATGTATTTATATAGGTGTGGACACTGCAAGAGGCTTGCCCCTGAGTATGAAGCCGCAGCAACCAGATTAAAAGGAATAGTCCCATTAGCAAAGGTGAGTCTAGGCAGATTCTTCATTAAAGAAAATGGGATATTTTCCATATGATCTCACTGATAAACACATGCCAAGGGGGAAATGAAAAAAAGGAGAGAGGGAAACAAGCCCTAAGTGACTCTTAAGGGTAGAGAACAAACTGAAGGTTGATGGAGGGAGGTGGGTGGGGGTGGCCCAGATGGGTGATGGGCATTAAGGAGGGCACTTGTGAGGAGCACTGGGTGTTGTACGTAAGTGACAAATCATTGACTTCTCCAGAAACCAATTTTTTTTAAAGATTTTATTTGTTTAGAGAGTGTGTGCATGAGTGGGGGGAGGGGCAGAGGGAGGAGAGAATCTCAAGCTGACTCCGCTAAGCCCGGACCCTGACGAGGAGCCTGACACCAGGCTGGATCTCCCAACCCTGAGATCATGACCTGAGCAGAAAGCAGGAGTTGGACCCCTCAACCGAGCCACCCAGGCACCCCTCCAGTAACCAATATTGTGCTGTATGTTAACTAACTAAAATTTAAATTAAAAAAAAGGAAAGAAGAAAATGGAGTATTTTAAATAGTAGTTTTTAAAATTAACATTCATTTTCTCTACTCTTACGGTACTAAGAAGAGAACGCTAGTTTCTGGGCAAATACACAACTGACTATTGTATTAATTATGGTTTCTAAAGATTAAAAGTAGTAAAACTAAGGGAATTACTGGAATAAGAAAGAGGTAAAATATATGGTAAATAAGAATTAAGGGGCAAATATGGAAAGTAAAAATACAGTAGTCAAGGTCAGAGGAAAATTGTTGAATAAATGAGTTCCCTAAACTTCCTTATGATATTCATGGTGATGGGAATAGGAAAATGACAGGATGTTGTAAGTATGTAGCTAGCTGGTCAACTATAAACTTAGTATTTGCTCTTACAATCATAGTAATGCTTCTATGGCATGCCTGGGTGGCTCAGTCGGTTAAGCGTCTGCCTTTGGCTCTGGTCATGATCCCAGGGTCCTGGGATCAAGTCCCATGTAGTTGGGCTTCCTGCTCAGCGGGGAGCCTGCTTCTCTCTCTCCCTCTACCTCTGTGTGTGCTCTCTCTAGCTCTCACTCTCTCTCAAATAAATAAAATCTTTAAAAAAAAAAATCAGTAATGCTTCTAGAATTTTGCCATTATTCTATAGTAAACTCATAGTTGCTGCAGTATAAAAGCTCACATCTTTGGGCACCTTGGTGGCTCAGTCGGTTAGGCAGCCGACTTGATTTCGGCTCAGGGTCACGAGATTGAGCCCCACTTTGGGCTCTGTGCTGAGTGTGGAGCCTGCTTAAGATTCTCACCCTCTTCCTCTGCCCTTCCCCTCACCCATGTGCTCACGCGCTTGCTCTCTCTCAAATAAATAAATCTTTAAAAAAAATAAAAGGACACATCTTGGTCACCTCAAATAAATAGTTCATACATATATAGGACTGTTTTTGGAAACTGCTTTTAATCCTGATGTTTCTCTGGCTGTTTGCCTTGGGGGAAAAAGAAAGTTCAGTCATGATTTAATTCCTGCCTTGTGTAGCTATAGCCTGTGTTTCTCTGGACACATTACTTTTCTACACCTCAGTTTATGTTAAAGCATTGGGACCATACCTCAGAATCTTGTGAAGAGTAAATGAAATAACATATGCAAAGTGCCTATAGCACTGCTGACTTTAGAGTAAGTGGCTAGATAGGAATTGTTTTCCTTCTTCCTGATAGCAAGTCTCTCTAGAACTACCTTGTTATAGTTTAGTTCATATTCAGATTATCTCGGGGAGCATATTCAAGTATTGGTACTTTGCTAATAACTAGATGATTTGCCAAATCAAATTATACTCCACCCCACCTAAAGGATATGTACCTCCATCCATCCATCCCCTTTATAATAATCATTATCAAAGTAAGAAAGATACTGTTAGTAATTTAAGCGATTTATCCCTCACATATTTTTTTTTTTTTAAGATTTTATTTATTTATTGGACAGAGAGAGACACAGAGAGGGAACACAAGCAGGGGGAGTGGGAGAAGCAGGCTTCCTGAGGAGCAGGGAGCCCGATGTGGGGCTCAATCCCAGGACCCTGCGATCATGAGCTGAGCTGAAGGCAGACGCTTAACGACTGAGCCACCCAGGTGCCCCCCCACTTTTTTTTTTAAGATTTTATTTATTTGAGAGGGAGAGAAAGATCAGCAGGCTCCCCACAGCAGGGAGCCCAATGTAGGACTCAATCCCCAGACCCTGGGATCATGACCTGAGCCAAAGGCAGACGCTTAACTGCCTGAGCCACCCAGGCGTCCCCCTCACATATTCTAAGGCAGAAAGAAGGTGGAGACCACTGCTTTAAATAATAGAGACTTTGAGGGAAGAATTTAAATAGTCATTTGTGCATTTTGTAGGAGGTCCAGCAATCTAAATTTTAACCAATTCTTTAGGTGATTGTATGTAACTAGCCCAGCACCAGTCTGCTTAAAATATATGTTCTGTGGCATGTGTGCAAAGAATTGCTTGATCCTCTTAAGATTTGAGTAGTCTTTAATATTTTGGGAATATAGAAGGAGCCTGCAACAAACATCTGGATAATAGATGGTTCGTGTATTTTAATCTTTAGGTTGATTGTACTGCCAACACAAACACTTGTAATAAGTATGGAGTCAGTGGATATCCAACCCTGAAAATATTTAGAGATGGTGAAGAAGCTGGTGCTTACGATGGGCCTAGGACTGCCGGTAAGGATCCTGGATTACATTTTGGAAACTTATTTGTTAAGTACCCTGTTTTTGTAGTGGGAACATGACATTTTTCTAAACAACATACTTGTAATCTTAAAAATTCCTCATCTAAGGGGCGCCTGGGTGGCTCAGTCCGTTGGGCGTCTGCCTTTGGCTCAGGTCGTGATTCCAGGGTCCTGGGATCAAGCCCTGCATCAGGCTCTCTGCTCAGCGGAGAGTCTGCTTCTCCCTCTCCCTCTGCCTGCTGCTCCCCCTGCTTGTGCTTTCTTCATCTCTCTCTGTCAAATAAATAAACAAAATCTTAAGAAAAAAATTCATCTAAGAAGTCTATTTAGTATCTAACAAAAGACTTCTCTAAATAAACAGATTATGTAAGTAATGTAGAAAATACATGAACTTGAGTTGTAAGGTCTACTAGGCATTTTTTTCAATTGACATATTTATTGAGTACTTAGACTCTGTGCCAGATATTTTAGATATACTAGGTGCTCTGTATTTATTGATAAAACAGACAAGTTTCCTACTCTTATGTGCTTACATTCTGGGAGATGAAGAGAAGAAGACAACAACCAAGTTTAAAAGTATATGTAGATAACTACTTTACATCCCAAAACAACACACACAACAGAAAATAACAAGGGACGAAAAGGATGCAGAAAAATTGGAACCATTTTGCACTGGTGGTGTAAATGTAAAATGGTATAGCTGCTATGGAAAACGGTATGGAAGTTCCTGAAAATTAAAAAAAAATAGAATTACCAAACGATCTAGCAATTCTCCTTCTGGACATATACCCCAAAGAATTACGAGCAGGGTCTTGAAGATATATTTGTATGTAGTTTCCTAGTGTAGTAAAATTCATAGAGACAAAGTACAGTGGTGATTCCTAGGGACTACAGGGTGGAGAAAATGGGGAGTTTTTTTAATGAGTAGAGTTTCAGTTTTGCAAGATGAAAACAGTCCTGGAGAGTGGCTATGCAATAGTGTGAATGTACTTAATGCCACAGAACTGTATGCTTAAAAATAGTTATGATAATAAATTTTACGTATATCTTATCACAGTTAAAATTATTTAATTTCATATATAAGATAAATTCAGTTAGTGGTAAGAGCATTAAAGGAGAAAAATAAAACCATTTATGTGCTAGTGACTGGGTTTGAGAGTACCACATCATCGGAGTTAGCAGGGCTGTAACCTTTGAGCTGAGACGTGAATGATAGGCATGAGCTAGCCTTGAGAAGATCTGGGCCAGAGCCTTCCAAGCAGAGGGGAAAGACTCTGAGGTATACAAAGAGGCCTTAAGGTATAACTGAGCTTGATGAGTTCGAGGGATAGAAAGACCATGTGGCTGGAGTATAATTAGCATGGATGGTAGATGAAGCTTTTTTTTTTTTTTAAAGATTTTATTTATTTATTTGACAGAGACACAGTGAGAGAGGGAACACAAGCAGGGGGAGCGGTACAGGGAGAAGCAGGCTCCCCATTGAGCAGGGAGCCCAATGTGGGGCTCCATCCCAGGACCCTGGGATCATGACCTGAGCTGAAGGCAGACGCTCCACCTACTGAGCCACCCAGGCCCGCCCCAACAGATGAAGTTTGAGAGGCAAATGGGGACTGGATCCTCTAGGGCCTATAATTGATGAGAAAAAATATTTTGGACAGTTTTGCCGAGTCTTTCAAGTAGTGACAAACATTTTATTTACCTTTTCATGATGGAAAGCTAAGAGAAAAGAGGTTCAGTTAGGTATTTTAGGGAGGTGGAATTTTTTCAGTCTGCATGATTGTTACTCATATACAAAGCTCTGCATAACATGGCCACTACCTAACTCTTGTATCATCTTAAGATTGTTTCACCTTAGGACCTTTGCCCTGGTTATATTCCCAGCCCGAAATGATCTTCCCCTATGTTTTCATGGCTTGCTCCTTTTTGTCATTCAGATCATGGCTTAAATTTTACCTCCCAGAGGCTTACCCAGGCCACCAGACCTAAAGTAGCCACCCAGTCATTTTCTTAACCACCTCATCCTCTTAATTCTCTACATAGTTTTGGTTATTATATCATTTTGTAATTGTTTATTTGGAGATTTTGTTTATTATTTGGAGATAAACTGTAAGCTCTAAGAAAGCAGAGACCTTGTTTACTTTATTTACTACTCTGTCTCCAGCACCTAGACTCTTCACATGCAGTAGATACTCAGTAACTCTTTGTTGAATGCATGAAAAAATACTTTGACTCCACTGAGGTCATTTAGCCAACACTTAAAATTTGGTATGTCTAAGCACAGAAGGAAAAAAAAAATTTCATGAGCTTAAAAGTATTAATGAAGAACCCCATGTTACCATTCAGATTTTATTTGTTCAATTTAGGATGGAATTAGCGGTTCGAATTATTGAAATGTTTTTCTGAACTTGAGCATGCCTTAACTAAATTGTAGGTGAACCCAATTAGACTGCTACTGGTCAGATATTGTCACTTGGGCTGTAACAATAGATTTCTTAAATTTAAGAATTTCTTAGTATCTGACTAGGAGGTCAGATGTTTGGCTACTTAGAATGTATTATTTCGTTTATGTACTTCTGTGCAAACTATGCTCTTTGCCCTCCTGCTTAAATTGGTTGCTCTGCACTCCCTTTATACCTTCCACAGAATTTTAAATATTTACGGAGAAAAGTAACACTTCTCATCATAGCCACAGGTTAAAGTTCTTTATAATTTATATCATGATATAGTAATAATAATTCCCTTAGAGACTAAACAAATCATATTCAATTTCAATTAATCTGTTGATGCAACCCCTCCTATGTGAGGAATTGAGGAAAATATTTAAAAGGAAAAAATGTCCATGACGGGAGAGAGAAGGAAGAAACATTAGAAAAAATGCAGAATAGACTCAATCATGTCGAAAGAGTTAAATAATATTCTGTCTTGGCCAGTTAACAAATCAGTAGAGTACTTAGAAAGGGGGTGCAAGAGATAGAATACTATGGAGGGGGCGCATTGCCCTTGTCTGAACTGTGGGCATTTTGAGCCTTTGAATGGTTTTAGTGGACCCCAGAAGTTTAAGGGATAAGATGATTTTTTGTGTTTCTAAATTGTTCTACTTATCTAGCCCATTTCACCTCAGTAGGAAAGTGTGATGTAGGTGGATCCTGTACATGGCATAACTTGACCTATATATAGTTAAAACCTTGTACTAGCTATCCAAGTTCATGCATTTTCTGCCTTTAAAATGTAAGGCTACAAGTGACTCTTTGTGCTCCTTGAGAATACGGGATTTGCTTACTTAATTTATTTGTAAAATGGATGTTTCTCAAACTTACGTGCTAGTAAGTATTATTCTAGAGCTAGATATATATCACTGAGCAAAACAGACAAAAATCCTTATGCATTTGGAATTTACTTTGTCATGGGAAGAGATAGATGAAAATAATAAGGATAGAGTATTAATTAGGTGGGTGAAAAGTGCTATAGAGAAAGATAAAGCTGGGGAAGGGAATTCGGGAGCGTTGGAGGTGAATAGGTTTTAGTTTACAATGGGATGGTCAGGGAGAGCTTCTTTGAGAAGGTGACATTTGAGTAAAGACCTAAAGGAGTTAAGGAAGGGAGCCAGGAGGATATCTGGGGAGAGTGTTCTAGGCAGAGAGAATAACTTGAACAAAGGCATTATTAATGTGTACTGTTATAAACACTTTAATAAATCCCTGGTAGGGTTATGAATAAGTACAGTCTCTTTGGGGAGGTAGTTTGACAATTATAAATACATGTATTCTTTGACCCAGTGAATCCACTTCTAGGAATTTACCCTACAGATCTACTCAATCATGTGCAAAATGACATTAGTACAAGGTTGTTTATTGCAGAATTATTTATAACAGCAAGAAATTGTTAAGAAATGTCTGTCATATGTATCTGATTGAATAAGTTATGGTACATTCATACAGTGAAACACTGTGCAGGTATAAAAAAGACTGAGGTAGCTCTTTATGTACATTGGCGTAAACTCTCTCTAAACTCTATTAAATGACAAAAACAAAATACAGAATAGCATAGTTGTATGCTGCCATTTGGGAAGAAAAGAAAGAAAAGAATAAATACGGAATTGCTTGTTTATGCATAATATGTCTGTTTTAAGGGTTATATTTTTAAATAATCTCCACACCCAACATGGGGCTCCAACTTACAACCCCGAGATTGAAGAGGGACATGCTCCGCCGACTGAGCCAGCCAAATGCCTCCCTTTTGAACCTTTTGAATTTTGAATTATGTGAATGATTGCCTTCTCAAAAATTAGAAATTTGTGTTGCTATAATCTTTCATTTTATCTTTTAAGATGGAATTGTCAGCCACCTGAAGAAGCAGGCAGGACCAGCTTCAGTTCCTCTCAGGACTGAGGAAGAATTTGAGAAGTTCATTAGTGATAAAGATGCTTCTGTGGTGGGTAAGTAGCAAATATTTGATATACAACAAAATCATCAATTTGGTTTCAAAAACCCTCTGTATCTGAGTAAACAAGAAAGTTAAACCAGTTTAGGAAGCCTTGGGGACAGTTGAAAAGACAACTCCTAGATTTAGGTCAGCATTACTATAATGTGGAAAAAACTGTTTTATTGGAATGGCTTTGTGTTCTTACAAATAAAGATGAAATTTCAGTTAAAGACCCAAAATAGAAATATCTTCAGCTTTTTCTATTGCATCTCAAACTCAGAGATTTAACTCAATAGGGTAGTTAAGACTGAAAATAAGGTTTTTAGGTAGGAGGATACTAGTAAATAATAAACCTCTGTGTCTACTGTTTTCACAGTAGTAGCAGATTTAGTTCTTGAGATCAAATTACTAGGATTTGTGTACTTTGCTTTCTTGGGTGTTACAGTATTTCATTTTATCCTTAAAATAACTTGCAGTTAAATACATTCTACATCTTAAGTGTTCTTTCTTTTGTTTTAAATGTAATGTATAAGGTAGTTGACTTAAAAAATAAATTTAAACATGTAATCTGTGTTTGTGCTTCTCTTAATCTCATAATATAATAAAACTGACTTTCTGACAGTAGAAGATGGTTTGTAATTTAAATTTGACTAAAAGCCACTTCTTATTGTCTGGATTTTACCGATTCTGTATATTTTCAAGGAGTTAACTACAAGCAGACATTTAATAAACACTTAGGTTTCAGTCACTTTTCTAGACTTGAAGTTCTGACAACAAGTCAAAAAATACAGTAAAGTAATTGATGGTTTATTTTGGCAAACGGTCTTATTTGATCCTTCTGACACCTAAAATAGTCCCCTGAAACTAAGAAGTTAAGCAGTTTGCCCAAATCTAATTGTGAAAAACTAGAAAAGGCTTGAACTCTGACAAATCCTCTCCCTTGGCTCCCTGGGACAAATTTTTTTTTTTTTTTTTTAAGGGTAGAGGGAAAATTCTCCTCCTAAGTATTTTGTCAAATATCCTAGGTAGTCATGGTAAAGCAGACCCAGTCCTGTTACCTGTCTCACTTTGCTTACCTGTGAATAGAATGAAGGCTTTGAAAATAGAATTTTAGGGCGCCTGGGTGGCTCAGTTGGTTAAGCGACTGCCTTCGGCTCAGGTCGTGATCCTGGAGTCCCAGGATCGAGTCCCGCATTGGGCTCCCTGCTCAGCGGGGGGGTCTGCTTCTCCCTCTGCCCTCTTCCCTCTCGTGCTCTCTGTCTCAGATAAATAAATAAAATCTTTAAAAAAAAAAAAAAAGAAAATAGAAGAATTTTATGGGACGCCTGGGTGGCTCAGTTGGTTAAATGTCTGCCTTTGGCTCGGGTCATGATCCCAGGATCCTGGGATCAAGTCCCGTATCCAGATCCTTGCTTGGTGGGGAGCCTGTTTCTCTCTCTGCCCTGCTGCTCCCCCTGCTTATGTTCTCTCTCTGACAAATAAATTTTAAAAAATCTTTTACAAAAATGAAAATAGAAGAATTTGAAAGTTTAATTATGTTTCAGCACTTACTGTTTCTTCCTTGTGTTTGACATTTTTTGTATAGGTTTTTTCAAAGATTTATTTAGTGAAGCTCACTCTGAGTTTCTAAAAGCAGCCAGCAACTTGAGGGATAACTACCGATTTGCACACACCAATGTGGAGTCTCTGGTGAACAAATATGATGATGATGGAGAGTAAGTGACTGAATTGAATACCCTTGTAAATTTCTGGACCAAGTACTAATTGTATGAACTGGTGATTTTTATGCCTAGTTCTTCTGAAAGATTTATTAAGCTAAGTGCTAGGAACTATTGCTACCTTTGAGGTGCCTCTAGTAGGGGGAGACAGTGAATATATTTAAATATATAAGTGTTAAGTGAGCATTATAGGTGTTAAAATAGAAATGTATGCAGGGTGTGCCGGAAGAACAGGGAGTGATTTTTTTTCCTTCGGGGTCGGGAGTAGTATCAGAAGAAACTTCATAGAGGACGTGATTCTTGAGGTGTGTCTTGAAAGATAAATTTTTCCAGGCAGGTTATTTCAGTTGGGATAAAAATTATTCCAGATAGGGGCGCCTGGGTGGCTCAAGAGCCTTAAGCATCTGGCTCTTGATCTCAGGTCAGGTCTTGATCTCAGGGTTGTTAGTTCAGTCCTCATGTGGGGCTTCATGCTGGGCTGGAGCCTACTTTAAAAAAAACATTATTGGGTGCCTGGGTGGCTCAGTTGGTTAGGTGTCTGCCTTCAGCTTGGGTCGTGATCCCAGGGTCCTGGGATCGAGCCCCAAGTCAGGCTCCCTGCTCGGCCAGGGACCTGCTTCTCCCACTCCCTCTGCCACTCCCCCTGCTTGTGCCCTCCTGCTCTCTATCAAATGAATAAATAAAATCTTTAAAAAAAAATAAAAATTAAAAAAACCTTTATTCCTGGGATGCCTTGGTGGCTCAGTTGGTTACACGTCTGCCTTGGGCTCAGGTCATGATCCCGGGGTCCTGGGATCAAGTCCCACATTGGGCTCCTTGCTCAGCAGGAGCCTGTTTCCTCTGCCTGCCGCTCCCCCCGCTTGTGCGCTCTCTTCTGACAAGTAAATAAATAAAAATCTTGAAAGAGAGAAAGAAAGGGAGGAAGGGAGGGAGGGAAGGAACAAGGGAACATTCCAGATAGAGCGGCGGAAGTGAAGGCCCCAAGATGTGGAACAACTTTTAGGAATGTTGAGACCTGTAGTACTACTGGAGTATTGTTTATAAATGAGGTGATAGGGAAAGGTAAGCAGAGACCAAATTATAGAAGATTTTAAGTGCATACAAAAGAATTTTGATTTTCTCTTTTACACACGTGAGAGTCATTGAAAGACTTTGAACGGGAGAGTAATGTGATTTTTGTGTTTCAGAAGAAAAGTTGCTGGTACCCATGTGATGATGGTTTGAAAGGGGAGGAATGGCAAGGCAGTAAGAGTCCAAACTAAGGGTGACCACTGAGAGACTAAATTAAGGCAGCATTTAGGGGCATGGAAAAGGAGAGAGTATACAAAAATGTAAACAATAGGATTTGGTCCCTAGCCATGTGTGAAAAGAGGAAGATCTAGAATGAATATAGGTTTCTATAACTTGGATGACTGGGCCACCAACCGTCATTATCAAGCTGGGAAAAAGATGAAGAGAAACAAATTTGAAGGGATTGATAATGAGTTCATTTTGGCCTAGTGAGTGTAAAGTTTGTGAGATGTCCCAGTGAAGACCCAATAGACAAATGGATAAATGAGGTTAGAATTCGGGGAAAGTTCTAAACTAGAGAGAAACCTTTATAGGTCAAGCACCTGTAAATAATTATTGAAACCATGAGACTAGATGAGATCACTCAGGGTGAGCATATAAAGAAGAAGAGTGTGCAAGGGCTAGTGTTATTGATTTATATTTAACAAAATATGTAGTGTTTAGTATGTGCCATTTACTGTTGACTTATTTAATCCTCTTAACAACTGGTGAGACAGATCTGTTATTATTTCATAGAGGAGAAAGTACCCAAGAGAGGTTAAGTAATTTGCCTAGCTTCACAGCTGGTTAAGTGGCAGAGCTAGGATTTGAAACTAGAAAGTCCAGATGCAAAGTTGTAGGTTTGACTGCCTTTTACATTAAGACACACCAGGTCTGTGAACCGTTGTGGAGCCCTCTCTGGCTCATTAAGCACATCATAGATCAGCCTGTTAACCTTAGATGTGTTCATTGTGGCTGCCTTTAAAGTGGCCTATCAGCTTCTGATTAGAAGTCTTACTGAGAAGACCTTACGTGAAGGGTGTCTTAAAGTCATCATGTGTACACCAAGGCCACAACATCATTAAAGATTATATTTGAAACTGCTGGATTTCTATCTTTTTGAGAATAACTGCTCTGAAGTTGGTAACTACGATAAAAAAAAAAACCCCCCGCAATATTAGCCCTGTTCACATTTTTGCTTGCCCAGCATGTTTGTATTAAGTTCCCTTTTGCTATGTAATTTCCCTGTGTTCTATAAAATGCCTGTGTTTTTTGTTTTTTTAGAGGGGAAGAGCAGAGGGAGAGGGAGAAAGAATTCTCAGCAGACTCCCCGCTGAGGCGGAGCCGGATGCAGGGCTCAATCTCACCACCCTGAGATCATGACCTGAGCCAAAATCAAGAGTCGGATGCATAACAACTGGGGTATCCCCCAGATACCCCTAAAATGCCTGTGTTTTGATTGACATGAAGTCAGTGGTTAATACTGGAAGAGTGAGAGAGGGATGTGAGGACTAAAAGGGCTGAAGCCTAGACAAAAACAAGTGATAAAATTATATGTAGGTGGGGGCACCTGGGTGGCTCAGTTGGTTGAGTGTCTGACTCTTGATTTCAGCTCAGGTCATGATCTCAGGGTCATGAGATCAAGCCCCATATCGTGCTCCACGCTGGGCATGGAGCCTGCTTAAGATTCTC
This sequence comes from Mirounga angustirostris, assembly GCF_029215605.1. NCBI lineage: Eukaryota > Metazoa > Chordata > Mammalia > Carnivora > Phocidae > Mirounga > Mirounga angustirostris. The sequence goes on along the minus strand of NW_026991717.1, from coordinate 59,975,377 downwards.
TCTCTCCCTCTGCCCCTCCTGCTTGTGCTGTCTGTCTCTCTAAAAAAAATTGTATGTGGGTGTGTGTGCAGTGTGGGGAGGAGGAATGAATGAAGGAGAACTTAGAGGTGAGAGATTAGTAGTTAGAACAGTGGTATTTTCTGAGAAAGCTGGCACTTGATATAAACCCATGACTCAGAACCAAATTGGGGCTCAGTTTTAGCTGAACAAGGCTAAAAATTAAAGAAGGAATTTGCGGGGCGCCTGGGTGGCTCAGTCAGTTAAGCGTCTGCCTTCGGCTCAGGTCATGATCTCAGGGTCCTGGGATCGAGCTTCTCCCTCTCCCTCTGCCTACTTGTGATTCCACTCTCTCTGTAAATAAAATCTTTAAAAAAAAAAAAAAAAGAAAGAAGGAATTTGCTTCAAGTGTTCAATGGAGTGAGGAGAGCCTGGCTTAGATAGAGGGGCAAAATAGTACCAGCAAGAGAAAAATTGGTAAACTCCGTTTGTTGGGATAAGAGAAATATAGAACAAAGGAATTTCTAATAAACTCAAGCTAAACATTATCTATAATTGTATACCTACCTATAGAATTTTATAGCTGGAAGAAATCTTAATATTTTCTCTACTGAAGTAATTCTTTTACTATGTGGGACAGTTGAATTTTCAAGGGGAGAGCCAGGCAAGGACATTCCAATAAGAGTAAGCTCTACTTTATTGTACATCCTGGGATTTGGGGGTAAGTCGGGTTCTGTTACTGTTTTTAAAGGTTTGGAAATTAATCCTCTAACCCCCTTAAGTCCCCTTTTGTACTGCAGAAAAAGCTGAAGCCCAAGAGGATTCAGTTGATACCTAGCACAAGGTCTTTAAAATTAATGGGGTTACAGTTAGAACCAAAGTCTCCTAACTTTCCATGGCAGGGTTTATTAAACCTTCATACCCCATTATTGCACCTGAGATTAAGGTGGTTAGCACCTTAGCTTTGATGAGGTCATGTTGCCAAGCCCTCAGTCCCAGGAAAGAGTCCTTATGTGGTTAAATGGTGACAGTAAAAATGACAGGAAGAGATATCTGAGCTTTAAATAAAAGATGGAAGATCATTCTGCTGCTGCCTACCTACTAATAGTTTTTTGTTTTTTTTTTTGAAGGGGTATCACCTTGTTTCGTCCTTCACATTTAATGAACAAGTTTGAGGACAAGACTGTGGCATATATAGAACAGAAAATGACTAGTGGCAAGATTAAAAAATTTATCCAAGAAAACATGTGAGTACCTTTTTATATCTTGTTTGGGATTTCTTGGCTTCACTGTAGTTTCCTTACCTCAGTTATTAAGCAGATCCATGTTTTGGATTAAATAGCCTTATTCAAGGGATTGAACAGTAATAGTGAAGTTTTATATTAAAACAGTAACGTGTGGACCCTAGGACTCCTTAGAAGGTATATTGCTCAGTACTTACTCTTTACATTGAAAGTTTCTTTCCTTATATGTGCTATCAGTTACTTTGTGATAGTTCCATAACATAGCTAAACCTGACAGTTTGATAATGGATTATTTATTTCAGTTTTGGGATCTGCCCTCACATGACAGAAGACAATAAAGATTTGATACAGGGCAAGGACTTACTTGTGGCTTACTATGATGTGGACTATGAAAAGAATGCTAAAGGTTCCAACTATTGGAGAAACAGGTAATAAGGATCATTTTTCCCCTTAGTAAATAAGTTTACCCAGTGTGTAAACAGTTTCTTCTCATTATCCTGTTACAGTGTATGATGTGAGAGCCAATAAGAATGGGAACAGTTGACTCCCAAAAACCATTTGAAGTAATTTAATTCTGTTAATAGTAATTTAACTTAATTTTTAGAAGTGCTTTACCACTATGGTGTAAATCTTGGCATAAATATTTTGTTTCTCACAGAGTGATGATGGTAGCAAAGAAATTCCTAGATGCTGGAAACAAACTCAGCTTTGCTGTAGCTAGCCGCAAAACCTTTAGCCACGAACTTTCTGATTTTGGCTTGGAAAGCACTGCTGGAGAGGTTCCTGTTGTTGCTATCAGAACTGCAAAAGGAGAGAAGTTTGTCATGCAAGAGGAGTTCTCGTGAGTTACAAGTTAACGGGGGTTTGGGATTTGATTCTGCAAAGAAACTTAAAACCTTTTACACTACGAAGGATTTATAAAGAACATTAGAATGTGAAGATAGGTCTTCTGGCTAAGACCTATGATTGTCATTTTTCTCAATTAATTTAACTATAGGTATTTAAGGATAACAATCCTTAATAAATTCTGAAAACTAACAAAAGGATAGCGGCTTGGAATACTTACATGATTGTTTCCACCCTGCCATTAGAAATAGTAGGTAGAGGGGGCGCCTGGGTGGCTCAGTCGTTAAGCGTCTGCCTTCGGCTCAGGTCATGATCCCAGAGTCCTGGGATCGAGCCCCACATCGGGCTCCCTGCTTGGTGGGAAGCCTGCTTCTCCCTCTCCCTCTCCCCCTACTTGTGTTCCCTCTCTCGCTGTCTCTCTCTCTGTCAAACAAATAAATAAAATCTTAAAAAAAAAAAAAAAAAAGAAAAAGAAATAGTAGATAGAGAACATTGGACAGTCTCTTTGAGATTGATGTAATTTCAGACCAGTGCAACCCCCTCCCATCCCTGTAGAATGTCTTTTCTTCTTGGAATACTACCCTGACCTATGTAAACTCAGGGAATGGAAAGGTCTTAAAACCCTGGAAGAGTATATGACTTTTCACCTTCTGAGATGTTGGGAGACCAAAACCAGAGAAAATCTTCATTGTGAGCAAATCAGTAAAACAAGATACCATAAATAGGCGGTATTCTCCAGAGCAACGAAGACCTGGTTCTTTTGCAGAAGTGAATTTCCAGAAGACCAATGTTTTCTTCCTTCTCTGATCTTTCTAATCCACAAAGAACACACTAGAAATACAAGGAGGTGGTTTTTGTTCAGTCAGTAGATCTGCATATTGAGAGATAAGCTTCTCCTGTTTTTAGCTTCCAATTTCTAACCTTGAAATTGAAGCTAGAATATGTAGAAACTATTCTAAGAAATGACTTTTAATCCTCTCAGTGGAAGATTAACAAGCCTGACCCTTGTCTTTCTAATTGCAGACGTGATGGCAAGGCTCTTGAAAGATTCCTGCAAGATTACTTTGATGGCAACCTGAAGAGGTATCTGAAGTCTGAGCCCATCCCGGAGAGCAATGATGGGCCAGTAAAGGTGAGGAGTTCACAGCCTCATCAGGGCTCTAAGCAGCTGCCTGTCCTCATCTCCCCCTGCTCTCCCCCTGCGCTATGAAAATAAAATGCTGGGTCTAGGTGAGACCTTGTTGGCTATCATGTTTTTGTTTTTGTTTGTCCTCACCTCCCTGTGTCATAAAATAAGCATTGGCAGAGCTTATAATGCTCAGTATAAAATCTTAGAATTTTGGATGGTATTTATATTAGAACTAAGTTACTCTTCGGGATAGAGCAAGCTAACCTCTAAGAATAGTTTCAGAATTGTCGCTTTGAGATAGGGAAGGGTTGGGTAGTACTTACTTCCTCCTATGGCTTCCTGAACAAAGTTTGACAGGTGACAGACATGGGAATGAGTTGGTTTCCGGAAAATGACCAGAACATCTTTAATACAATCTGTCAATGTGATTTGGGTTTCAATGACATATTTTCAGTGACAATACATCAAATTTGAGACGGTTTGGGTCCAGAAACAAATATAGCATGTGAATTTTATTCTTCACCTTGCCTTACCAACTAGAGAATCTTTGGTGTATTCCAGGTAGTGGTAGCAGAGAATTTTGATGAAATAGTGAATGACGAAAATAAAGATGTACTGATTGAATTTTATGCTCCTTGGTGTGGTCACTGTAAGAATCTGGAGCCTAAGTATAAAGAACTGGGAGAGAAGGTAAGTCTGAACTATATTCTGAAGATAAAATTTGAGTTGGGAAGTTGACACACATATTCAGCATTGGCTAAATTAGTTATCCTAATTAATTCAATACCTAATACTGGTAGATTTCTTTTCAGCTGTTTACTTTCTCCTGACTGCCCCCCTAGTGTCTCTAGCCTGTGCAGTGCCTCAGACACCTGTTCTGACTTTCCACTCCAAAGACTCAAATCTAGATTGTAGTTAAGGTATCCAGGCTTCTGAATTTTGGTAATGGCTTATATGAATCCATTATGTTTCTCTTGACTTAGCCCTTGTACTGTCTTATTTAGGCCAGGTAATTTTGAAGGTGGCTGTAAATAGAGTCTTACTATGGAGAAACCAAGAGAGAAAAGAAATACTGTACAAAGAAAGCGAGGTATAATGTACAAGTCTCACTATTCTTCCTCTCTGAGCAGAATTATTGAGGTGTTTAAAAATGAGGTTATTTTAAGTGCTGATTTGACTAAGTGTCTCTCTGTCACCAAAAAAAGAAAGTTTAAAGATCTAACCTTTTTATTAACAGCTCAGAAAAGACCCAAATATTATCATAGCCAAGATGGATGCCACAGCCAATGATGTGCCTTCTCCATATGAAGTCAGAGGGTAAGTAGATTAAAAGCTAATAAAAGTGTCTAAGTAATTGATAGGGAAAAAAATAAGCTTATAAACCATTTATTGGGCATGGTTTAGGGAGTGGATCCCTCATTGCAGTTGAGCACAGAACTTACTGATGCCTTCTGGCTTGGAGTTCTGCTGCGTGGGCCCACATGACTGCCACAGATTTTGTGAGCTCTCATGTTACCGAGTTTTGATAGGATGTAACCTAGCCACTGATAGAGAATAGTATCTGGTCAGAAATAGAAATTGGGGTGCCTGGGTGGCTCAGTCGGTTGAGCATCCAACTCTTGATTTCAGCTCAGGTCATGATCTCAGGGTTGTGAGATTGAGCCCTGCATAGGGCTCCACGCTGCTTGAGATTCTTTCCCTCTGCTCCTCTGTGCCCCCCCGCCCCCTCGTCATGCTTTCTCTCTCTCTCTCTCTCTCTCAAATAAATTTTTAAAAAGGAGAGAGAGATCACGAGGGGTGCCTGGGTGCCTCAGTTGCTTAAGCGTCCAACTTTTTTTTTCTTTTACTCTATTTTCTTTTTTTTAATTTTATTTTATTATGTTAATCACCATACATTACATCATTAGTTTTTGATGTAGTGTTCCATGATTCATTGTTTGTGTATAACACCCAGTGAGCATCCAACTCTTGATTTCGGTTCAGGTCTTAATCTCAGGGTCGTGAGATTAAGCCCCAGGTCAGCTCTGCACTGGGCATGGAACCTGCTTAAGATTCTTTCTCTCCTTCTCCCTCTGCCCATCCACCCCTGCTTGCATGCATACACGCATGCTCATCTCCCTCGGGTGCCTGGGTGGCTCAGTTGGTTAAGCATCTGCCTTCAGCTCAGGTCATGATCCCAGGGTTCAGGGATCGAGCCCTACATCAGGCTCCTTGCTCAGCGGGGAGCCTGCTTCTCCCTCTACCTGCTGCTCCCCATGCTTGTGTTCTCTCTCCCTCTGTCAAATAAATAAATAAAATCTTTCAAAAATAGGAAAGAATAGAAATAGAAATCATGAGAAGTTATTCCCAGAAACAGTTTTTGGGGAAGAGTATGTTGGAGTTATTCCGGCACCTGGAATGAGTTAACGTTGTTTTTTTTTTTTAACCCAGTTTTCCTACCATCTACTTCTCTCCAGCCAACAAGAAGCTAAATCCAAAGAAATATGAAGTAAGTGCGTTGTCTCATCTCCCCACAAATACACACATACACACACATATCCAGTTCTTTGGGTTTTATTTAACTGGAAACTTTCAATTTCATGGTCAATATATGTGTTGTTAATGTGCTTTTACAAACTCAAAAGTCTTCCTATTGGGGAAAAAAAATCCATGGTTCTTTAAAAGGTTAAATTTTCAGAGTGATCTTTCTGTTTTCAGGGTGGCCGTGAATTAAGTGATTTTATTAGCTATCTACAACGAGAGGCAACAAATCCCCCTATAATTCAAGAAGAAAAAACCAAGAGGAAGAAGAAGGCACAGGAGGATCTCTAGGGCAGCAGCAAGAAATGCCACTTTGTGAAAGGACTCGTCCACCAGAGATGGGAAGACCATTGGGGAGGACTGGGACCCGTATGGGATTATTACTCTCAGGGCAGAGAGGACAGAATGGATATAATCTGAATCCCGTTAAATTTTCTCTAAACTGTTTCTTAGCTGCACTGTTTATGGAAATACCAGGACCAGTTGATGTTTGTGGTTTTGGGACAAACTATTTGTGTTGGGGGGAATGTTGTGGGGGTGGGGGGATTGAATCGGGGGGTTATTTTCTAATTTTTTTTGTACATTTGGAACAGTGACAATAAATGAGCCCCCTTTAAACCGTCTTTTTTCCAAGAGATGGGGAACCAAGGTTTTCTAGATCAGCACTGTCCAATAGAACTTTCTGCCATGTTGGGAAAATTCTATAACCTTCATTGTCTAATACATGTAGCTACTGAGCATTTAAAATATGGCTAAGAACTACATTTTACATGATTTAAATAGTCACACATAGAGCTAGTGGCTACCATATTGGTCAGTGCTGCTGTAGACCAACTAACTGGATCCATAGTTATTACCTGTAAATCCTTTCCAAATTTCATCACTTTTCTATCCTTACATGTTAGGGCTCAGGCCCCTAGCCTGATGATTAGAGCAGGTGAGGGACCTTTCTTTTTGGGCTCTGTTTCTGGCCCTGCCCATACCCTAGGGATGGGTTACTGTTTACCCTTGCCATGCAGCTGAGCATGTTTATACTTCCCAAAGGCTAGTCTCTGCCCAAAAATGCCCTGGATGGGTGTGGCATCAGGTTGGGGTTCCATCCAAGTTGTTTCAGGAATTGCTGACACTGCTGGGTGCAGTTCTCTCCCCCCAAAGCCCAGGGTGTGGCCCATTAATTTCCCTCTCCAGTGGAACTGGGAAAGACAGTATCATTCCTGGTTGTGAATGAAGCATCCACTTTTCTTCTGCAACAATGAGGAACAAAAAGGATAGGATTAATATGATCTTTTGTTCAAATGAATTTTCCTCTTTTTGTGGGTAAATCCAAATCCTATCTGCAGTTAACAGTTTTCAGTACTGGATAATTCCAGATAGGAGCCCTTATTGTAGGTGATCCTCAACCTCTATGTTTTGAAAAAGAGAACTTTATTTCTATTGTAATCCCTAGCTGTCAATTATAAGATGGATTTGATAGAGCCTTAATATTAATAGCAAAATATATATTAGGATCATCCTTAGTGCTTTGAAAAAGTAAAGATGCCTAACCATAACCTTGAAGGTTCTAATTCATAAGACCTGGGCTGGGATCTGGGGATCTAATTCTTTAGAGCACCCAAGAAGTGGTTCAGATAGACATTCATGGGTAGAACCATTGCCTTGGAGTTAAGGAAAGCATATAAACTTGTACAGAGGACACAGAAGCAAAGTTTCATTTTTCAGCCATGTTTGTAAAAGAATTCACTTTCAGTACAAGGGGAACAACCAAGCCCTTTCCCATTATATCTAGGTGTATTACAAGTTATTTTAGCTCTGTTACCAAAAGTTCTCATTACTGTTTCTTTAGGGAGGCTACCAGGCTAAATTCTAATGTTCTCAAGGTATCTTGTCCTGGAAATGGTGTCATTTCTCAGGATTTGAAAATGACTTGGCTGAACTAAAGATGAAGAAGCCAAGATTCTACTACTCTTCCTATTCTCCTGGGCACAGCTGTGGAGTGTTGGCACTGTGCCCAAACCCTAATAAGTAAAATATGGCAACAGTGAAAGTCAGACCTTAAAGAATCTAAAAGTTCAACTCTCGTACTTGCCACCATGGACTCAGCAATAAGAGCAGACAGTTGCACTCTATGTAGTTCATAGCTTCTTTGTTCCTTCGTATCTCACTGAGCAGAGAGAGGGTAAAGAGCCCTCTGACAGCTTCAGCTGCCCCTGTTCTTTTCCTCAAACTCCAGGATGAGACCTTTAATGTGGGACAATTTCTGATGCAGGTATTCACAGCGACGCTTTTCTTCCCTATAACCTGGGTACCGCTGCAGAGGAAAAGCATCCATGTCAAAAAAACAAAAGGATCGCCTTTTTGCTACCATTCCCAGACCCTGTCTTACCTTCCTGAACTTCCTATATTCCTGGACTATTTTTTCTTCCAGCACCTGAAACAAACAAAATGCTAGCACCAACTTTAGCCTTGAGAAAAAAGCTCCAGTTTTCTTAAAGAAGAGAAGTAATTTCCCATCTCATTGTACTAAATGATAGAGGTTAACTTTTCTCTCAAAACTGACTTGTCACTTGGGTCACTGTACAGTGTTAAGGGCAATTAGGGAATTTATGGCCAGTAAATTCATCTTGAGTCCATTCCTTACCTTGTGTTCTGGAGTTCCTCGCTGAACTCTCTTGATCTCAGCTCCCAGCTCTATGAACCTTTGGCTTGCAGCCCCAACACGAGCATGTAGGATGCGGTATTCAGTATAATCTGTCTCAAAGTCCTGCTCATAAGCATGTTGCTGCTCTGCACTGCGGATGGCCCTGTATTGCCTGCCAGGAGCAGAGAGTTGCCACCTTCAATTTCATTGCCCTGAAAGCTTCAAGCTCCCAGAAGTTTATCTTAATATCTCATATGCACAAAGTTTGATAAAATTGGAAGTAGCAGGAGACTCACAGGAGGTAATCTGGTACCTCTTCAGGGCTTGGGGATTCAGAATCTGGGAGGGAAGCAAGATGACACAAAACTGATTATATAGGTCTTTTTTCCACTAGGGCAGTTTAGCCCTTTTCTCATTAACTCACCTGCTTGAACTGAGGGACTGTGTTCCAGCCTGGGGCCCATGTCTTCATCCTTATCTTCTTGTTCCCAATCTTCTGCCTCTTGTAGGTCCTGACTGGGCAGCCCTTGTAGGGGACTTGGAGCTAAAGGCAGAGTTCTGAGTCTCTTTTCTTTTAATCCTAGAGTGGTTGTAGGCGCTGGACGCTTCTGTTGGGAAAAATGTCACATAAACAGTAACCCAGAAAGCCTAGTCTGCCTGACTCTTGAAAACTAATTTCATAGAATGAGCTCTGGGAGCATCACAACGAAGGCTCCTAATTTTAAAATTTTAGCCTGACTGGACAAAGATTTCTGAAAAACCCTTGCTATTACAACTTACCTTGTCCAAATGTTTCTGGCTAGCAGAGGAAGGCAGTGCCTGGTCAGGTTCTCTGTTTGGAAGATAGGTCTGGTTTCTGGGATATTTGAAGAGGGAATGGGAGAGATGAAGACCAAGATCTCTTATTAGAGCTTTTAGGGTAGAGATTAGAAAAGAAGACGATACCAGGGATTCCCAGCTTAGTCCCACCCTGTCCCAAGTACCTCACTTCCCACTGTGTCATGTGTTCCCTTGAGGATCCTGGGAGTGACTGTCCTTGGCTGCTTGCCAGTGGATCTGGCACCTGGCAGGGAAAGTGGCAGGGGCACTTGGCTCCCTGGGCTTCAGGCTTTGCCCCACCTTATTCCAGCTACCTACAGTTTCTGGCCTCACCTCTTTTAGTGCCATCTGTGGCTGTGAAACTGTGTCTTCTTCAGAATAGTCTCCTGTGTTCTGCCAACTCTCAGGATCTCTGGCACTGTCAGTCAGATTATGTCTCTGAACTGTAGTTGGGGCTGGGATGGAATCCATGGCTGCCCAAATAGTGAGGCGCTCCCTGAGTGGGCCCAGGCAGTGGAGGTGGTTAGGCCCAGATCTGGAAAGGGGTGGTGGAAAAACCCCAGGAGGATGGAGAACTTTTAAGCACCTCTGAAATCAGCCTCCCCAACTTTCTACAAACGCTTTTTGCCTGCTACCTGTTCCCCCTTACCTGCCTAAGCGTTGGCACATAAGGTCCAAGCCACCTCCAGAGCCCTCCTGGCCACACTGGGACACTATGAAGGAGAAGAGGCAGGACCAGCCAGGGCCTGGGAACCTCAGATACTGAGGGCAAAAGGAGAACCGTAAGTCCCGTGAAGTCAGCCCCTCCCTCCCATTGCCGTTCTTCCCTGAGCCAACCTAAGACTGAAGATGGGTCCCACGGGGCTCGTTAGTACACCAGGTGCAGCTGGGCTTGAGTTCCCCAGGAGGCTGAGACGGCACAGTCGCCTTAACCGAAGTCTCCTGGGACCACAACCCTAGCAGCCCCCTCCGCCCCATTTGGGGGTTCAGTTCTCGGAACTTCCTCAGACCGTGACTGCTCTCAGCCTTCCGCCCTGACTGCACCTTCCCGGAGCCCACTTCTGTTCTCCCCGCACCCCGCCTTTTTCACACACTCTAGGCCGGTACTTACCCCTCGGTTGCCTTGGAAAGCGATCACGGGCCGAACCTGCGGGGAGAGCAGATGCGAGCTGAATGCAGGTGAAGTGGCATTCCCACCATCCGGCTCGGGTGCTCAGGGGGTACCTGCCTCGCCGGCTGCACTTGGAGATGGGAAGGTCGGAGCCTGCGGATGCCTCTTCCCATCCCCAGGTCCCTTTGCCAGGGTTACCGGCTGAGGCCCGAGATCCCGAGGGGTAGAGGCTAGGGAAGACGGGTCCCGGGGTCGGCCGCACCTGTTGCCGCCGACACTCTTGCAGCGCCCGCAGCGCCGCGTCGTTCAGCCTGAACAGCAGGAATCTGGTCCCGGCAGCGGGGGTGAGGCAGAGCTGGAGCTTCCCACTCAGAAGCTCCTGGGGTCCCTCCATGGCTGCGAGGTCGAGGCGCAAGCCGAACAAGAGCCACAGGCAAGGGCCACCACCACCACCTCTGCTGTGCAGGGCTAGGCTGGCACTCTTGGTAGCCCAGGTCGGCCCCGCCCTCCGTCGGGCCCCACCCCGGCCCCACCCCCAGCCAGCACCACCCCTGAGGTTTCCCAGCCGCGTGAGCGGTGCTTCGCTTTCCCCTAGACTTTTGCTCGGACCCACCCCACGGGTTTCTTGGATGGGCACGCACCGCTTTGGGCTTTCGGAAGGGGCTATCGCAGTTACAGGGGGAAAGTCTGCGGCCAACTTTACCCCTCCCCAGTTTTGCCTCAGTTTCCCCAGCCAACCTGAACTCGGAGTTGCCGTCTCTAAGTGCAGCTGAACCTGCAATCTCTAGAGGCTTTTAGACGCAGAGGGGCGGGAGAGGGCCTGGTTGCTGGGCTGGCTCAGCAGACCGCGCCTCAGAGGCCAAGAGCACCCCCAGGGACCGGAGGATAGCTGACCCGAAGGGATATTTCTGACGCCAACACCTGGTGCAGCGCTTTCACTTTTTCCCGCCTGCAGTACTGCTGCGGACCCGAAGACGATTTCTAACTGAGGCTGGAGAGAAAACCAGGCCAGGTGGGTGTCGCGGCAGCGGTGAAACTTGGCTGTCGCTGGCTGAAGCCGACCCCTCCCACCCGCACCGGTAGGCGGGGATGGGGGTGTGGGTGGTGGCAGGAGAGTTGCAGGGCAAAGGGAGGACTCAGTCCCAGGTCACTGCTCCTGGCCTATACAGGTGAGACTGGTGTGAAAGGGAGCTGGCCCGAGGGCCAAGAGGTGCCACGAAGTTGTGAGACGTTCTGGAGGTTCCGATTCTGGTGCACTGAGACCGCAGGAATTTCAGGTCGGCCCTGGTGTCTCCACTTGTCCCTGTTTGGGCATGTTTTCCAAGAGCCCGGAAGTTCTCTTTCCTAGCTAGGATCCCTCTGCTAAATCCCTGCACCTACATAATTCCAGGTGACCTTAATGCCCTCCACTCCAAATCAAATCACCTATACATTTGTCAAAACTCATCAGATAGTACACCTAAAATGTGTATATTTTAATGTATGTAAATTAGACCTCAATAAAGGTAATTTTAAAAGTCAGTGCAGTAAATCTCCAACTCCAACAACAAAAACATTTACCTGTCCATCTCCTTAGGGCTTTCTGCTTCTGTGGGTGACCATTTGTTAATTTGAACAACAGTGTGGCAGTAGGTAAAGCTGGTCTCCCAGGGTTCCTATTCGTCTCAGATGACATCTGTGGACTTCTGTAGGATTTTCCTGGATTTAAACTCAAAGGAGAGCCTAGAATGGTGAAAATTTTCAGAGAAGAGGGAAGGAGCAGTGCTATAAGAGGAAGCAAATGCGAAAGATATTTGGGGCAAGGAGGTAGGAATCTAAGGTATGTTGGATGTCTATTGTGTGTCAAAATCTTTGCATGTTATTTAATCCCTAAAATAACTTTAGAGTAGGTATTATTACCCACATTTTTCATTCATTCATTCATTCATTCAGCAGTTATTTATTGAGCACTTACTCTGCACCAGACATTGTACTATATCCTCGGGATACATCAATGAACAGATTTCTTGCTTTGGAGAGAGCACTTTTTTTTTTTTTTTTTTTTAAGTAGGCTCCATGCCCAGCGTGGAGCCCAATGAGAGGCTTGAACTCATGACCCTGAGAAAGACCTGAGTTGAGATCAAGAGTCAGTCAGTTAACTGACTGAGCCACCCATGCACCCCCTGGAGAGCTTATATTCTAGAGGTGAAGGAGACACTGAAAACAAACCTCAGAAATAAACACAAGAAATATAGTGTATGTTGGGGTGCCTGGGTGGCTCAGTGGTTTGGGCGCCTGCCTTCAGCTCAAGTCATGATCACCGGGTTCCTGGATCAAACCCCGTGTCCGGGTCCCTGCTCAGCAGGGAATCTGCTTCTCCCTTTTCTTCTGCCTCTCCCCCTGGCTTGTGCTCACTCTCTCTCTCTCTCAAATAAAATCTTAAAATATATATATAGTGTATGTTAAAAGGTAGTAAGTGCTATAGCTAGAAGAAAAAATAGAACAAGGTAAGTGGGTTTGGAAGTGGAGGAGGAGGAAGTAGAGGAGGATGGAGAGGGTTGACTGTATAGTAAGTAAGATGATAAGAGAAAGCCTTATGGAGAAGATGAAATTTGAGCAATGCCTGAAAGGAGGTGAGGCAATTGGCCAAGCCATAACGCTGGAGGAAATGCTTTCTAGGTAGAGGGACTAGCCACTGCAAACTCTGAGTCAGAAGTGTGCCTGGAGTGTTTAAGGAAAAAGTTGAGGGGCATAACTGGATCAAAGTGAGTAAAGGGAAGAGTAGTAAGAGATGAAGTCAAGAAGGTAATGGAGCAGGGGCAGATCAGGTGCTGGAGGGCCTTGTGGGCCATTATAAGGACTTGGGCTTTTACTTTGAGTGAAATGGGGAGTCACTGCAAGGTTTTGAGCAGAGTAATATGAAATCACCTCTATTTTCAAAGGAACACTCTAGTTGCTGTGTTAAGTGTAGATTGTAGAGGGACAAGGATAAAAGCAGTATGACCTGTTAGTAGGCTATTGCAATAATTCGAGCTAGAAATGGTGGCGGCTTGTACCAGGCAGTAAGAGATGAGGTGGGAGAAGGGAGAAGGTTCTGAATATTTTGAGGGTAGAGCCGACAGAATTTGCTGATGGATTGAATGTGGTATGTGAGAGAGAAATGGCATCAAGGATGACTCTACCATTTTTGGCCAGAACAACAAGAGGGATGAAATTGTCATCAGCTGAGGTAGGGAAGACTGCAGGTGGAACAGGGTTAGTTCTGAACATGTTGAGTTGTCTATTAGAATCCACACGGGGATGTGGAGCAGGCAGTTCTGTACACAAACTTAGAGATGGTGAAAGATGTCTGGGCTAGAGATGTAGACTTGATAGGACTAAACATATAGAGGGTATTTAAAGCTATGAGACTAGATGAGATCACCCAGGAAGATAAAGAAGAACTTAAAGGGTTACACCCTGGGGCACTCCAATCTCTAGAAGGAAGTCAGGGGGGAGAAAAGCAAAGCCAACTGAAAGGAGATGGCCAGTGGGGAAGGAGGAACACCAAGAGAGTATGCAGTCCTGAAAACCGAGTGAAAACAATGTTTCAAGGAGACAGCAATTGATCAAATATGTCACCTGCAGTCAATAGGCCAAGTAAAATGAAGATTAAGAATTGACCAATGTCTGGGGCGCCTGGGGGGCTCAGTTGGTTAAGTGACTGCCTTTGGCTCAGGTCATGATCTTGGGAGTCCCTGGATCAAGTCCCGCATCGGGCTCCCTGATCGGCGAGGAGCCTGCTTCTCCCTCTAACCCTCCCCCCTCTCATGTACTCTCTCTCTCTTTCTCTCTCTCTCGAATAAATAAATAAATCTTAAAAAAAAAAGAATTGACCACTGTAATGAAAATGTTCTAAAATTGACAATGATGATGGTTGCACGTATCTGTGGATATACTAAATGTCTATTCAGATCCTCTGCCCATTTTTAAATCAGGTTGTTTGTTTTTTATTGTTGTTGTGCTTTTGAATTGTTTGAGTTCTTTATATATTTTGGATATTAATCCCTGGTCTGATACATGACTTGCAGAAATCTCCCATTCAGTAGGTTGCCTTTCCATTTTGATGATGTTTCTTTCAATGTGCAGAAGCATTTTAGTTTGAAGTAATCTTTATTTTTGCATTGTTTTCCCCTGCCTTTTAAATCTGATCCACAAAATTACCGCTGGAACCAAAGTCAAGTTGCTTACTGCCTATGTTTTTTTTTAGGAATTTTATGTTCAGGTATAACATTCAAGTTTTTAATCCATTTTGTTAGTTTTTGTGTATGGTGTAAGATAGTGATCCAGTTTTTCCAATACCTTTCATCATAGTATGTTCTTGGCTCCCTTGTCATGACTTAATTGTCCATGTATATGTGGGTTTATTTTTTTTTTAAGATTTTATTTATTTGACAGAGAGAGAGACACTGAGAGAGGGAACACAAGCAGAGGGAGTGGGAGAGGGAGAAGCAGGCTTCCCGTGGAGCAGGGAGCCCAATGCGGGGCTTGATCCCAGGACCCTGAGATCATGGCCTGAGCCGAAGGCAGACGCTCCACCTACTGAGCCAGCCAGGTGCCCCTATATGTGGGTTTAATACAGGGCTCTCAATTCTGTTGCCTTGATCTGTGTGTCTGTTTTTGTGTCAGTATCATACTGTTTTGATAACCATAGCTTTGTAGTTTAAAATCAGAGAGCTGATACCTCCAGCTTTGTTATTCTTTCTTAAGATTGCTTTGGCTATTTGGAATCTTTTGTGGTTCCATGCACATTTTAGAATTATTTCTAAATTTGTTCAGTGAAAAACACCACTGGAATTTTGATGGGATTGCATTGAATCTATAGTTTGGGTAGTGTGGACATTCTAACAATATAATTCTTCCAATCCATGAGCACAGAGTATCTTTCCATTTATTTGTATCTTCTTCCATTTCTTTCATCAGTGTCTTAAAGTTTTCAGTGTATAGGTCTTTCATCTCTTTGGTTAAATTTATATCCGTATTTTATTTTTTTGAATGCAATTATAAATCAGATTGTTTTCTTAATTTCTTTCTGATAATTCACTATTAGTATATAGAAACACTATGGATTACTGTATGTTAATTTTGTATCCTGTTTACTGAAGTCACTTAGAATATTCTAACACTTTCTTGGTAGAATCTTTTGAGTTTTTTATATAAAGTATCATGTAATCTGCAAGTAGTCATAGTTTTACTTCTTCCTTTCTAATTTGAATGCTTTTATTTCTTTTTCTTGCCTAATTCCTGTGTCTAGGACTTCCAATACTCTGTTGGATAAAAGTGGCAAGAGTGGACATCCTTGTCTTATTCCTGTTCTTAGAGCAAAAGCTTTCAGCTTTCCACCGTTGAGTATGATGTTTACTGTGGGCTTGTCATATATTGCCTTTATTATGTTTAGGTATGTTCCCTCTAAACCATCTTTGTTGATGGTTTCCCTCTAAACCATTAAAAATGGATGTTGAAGTTTTTCAAATGCCTTTTCTGCATCTATAGAGATGGTCATATGATTTTTATCCTTCATTTTATTAATGTGGTATATTATGTTGATTTGTGGATGCTGAACTATCTTTGCATCCCTGGAATAAATTCCACTTGAACACAGTATATTATTATTTTAATCCATTGTTGAATTCAGTTTGCTAAATTTTGTTGAGAATTTTTGCATCTATGTTCATCAGTGATAATAGCCTGTAATGTGTGTGTGTATGCGTGTGCGCATTGTGTGGGGTGGCTTGTCTGGTTTTGTTACTGGGGTGATGCTGCCCTCATAAAATGAGTTTGGAAATGTTCCTTCCTCTTTGATTTTTTTGGAGGAGTTGGAGAAGGATAAGTATTAACTTTTTCTTAAATGTTTGGTAGAATTCACCAGTGAAGCCATCTGGTCCTGGACTTTCATTTGTTGGGAGGTTTTTGATTACAGATTCATTCTCCTTACTAGTCTATTCAGACCTTCTATTTCTATTTCTATTTACTGAAGTCACTTATTCGAACACTTACTTTTGGAAAAGTGTATGTTTCTAGGAATTTATTCATTTCTTCTATATTGTTCAATTTGTTGGCATATAGTTGTTCATATGATCCTTTGTATTTCTGTCAGTTGTAACCTCTCTTTAATTTCTAATTTTATTAGAGCTCTCTTTTTTTTTCTTCATTAGTCTAGCTAGAGATCTGTCAATTTTGTTCATCTTTCCAGCTCTTAGTTTCATTGATCTTTTCTTTTTTCTTTTTTATAGTTACCTTTAGTGGTATTTTTATTTATTTATTTTTTAAAGATTTTATTTATTTATTTGAGACAGAGAGAATGAGAGAGAGAGAGAGCACATGAGAGGGGGGAGGGTCAGAGGGAGAAGCAGGCTCCCTGCTGAGCAGAGAGCCCGATGCGGGACTCGATCCAGGGACTCCAGGATCATGACCTGAGCCAAAGGCAGTCGCTCAACCAACTGGGCCACCCAGGCACCCAGTGGTATTTTTATTTTTAAATTTTTTGGGTTTTTTTGTTTTTTTCTTTGAGAGAGAGAGGGAGAGGTGGGGAAGGGGCAAAAGGAGAGGGAGAGAGAGAATACCAAGCAGGCTCCATGCTCAGCTCAGAGCCTGACATGGGGCTCAATCCCACGACCCCGAGATCATGACCCAAGCCGAAATCAAGAGTCAGATGCTCAACTGACTGAGCCACCCAGATGCCCCTCTTTTTCTTTTTTTTATTCTCCATTTATTTCCACTCTGATCTTCAGTATTTCCTTCTTTCTACTGACTTTGGACTTCTTTTGTTCTTTTTCTGTCTCCTTTAGGTGTAAAGTTAAATGTGATATTTTTCTTGTTTCTCGAAGTAAGGCTATATTGCTATGATCTTCTGTCTTAGAACTATTTTGCTGCATCTCCCAAAAATTTTGGTGTGTTGTATTTCTATTTTCATTTGTCTCTAGGTATTTTTAAATTTCTTCTTTGATTTTCTGATGACCCATTGGTTGTTCATTAGCATGGTGTTTATTGTTTGTTAAAGATTTTACTTTTAAGTAATCTCTACACCCAATGTGGGGCTTGAACCCACAACCTTGAGATCAAGAGTCGCATGCATTACCAACTAACTGAGCCAGCGAAGCACCCCCATTAGCCTGTTGTTTAATATCCACACTTTAATGGTTTTTCCAGTTTTCTTCTGGTAATTGATTTCTAGTTTCATACCACTGTAGTCGGAGAAGATGGTTGATATGATTTCAGTCTTCTTGAATTTTGTGGCCTAACATGAATTTTGTGGCCCTAACATCCTAGAGAATGCTCCATGTGAGAAGAATGCTTATTCTGTTGCTTTTGGATGGAATATTGTGTATATATCTATTAAATCCATCTGGTCTAGTGTGTTGCTTAATGCCAATGTTTTCTTTCTTTTTTTTTAAATAACTATTTCTTTTTTTAAAGATTTTATTTATTTGACAGAGACAGCGAGAGAGGGAACAAAAACAGGGGGAGTGGGAGAGGGAGAAGCAGGCTGCTAAGCAGGAAGCCTGATGCGGGGCTCAATCCCAGGACTTTGGGACCATGACCTGAGCTGAAGGCAGATGCGTAACAAGTGAGCCACCCAGGCGCCCAAGGCCAATGTTTTCTTATTAATTTTATGCTTGGATAATCTATCCATTGATGTAAGTGGGGTGATAAAGTCCCTTACCATTATTGTATTGCTGTCAATTTCTCCTTTTAGATCCATTAAATATTTACTCTCTATATCTTGATGCTTCTATGTTGGGTGCATATACATTTATAAATGTTATGTCTTCTTGTTGGATTGACCCCTTTATCATTATGTAATGTACTTCTTTGTCTATGATTGCAGTCTTTGTTTTAAAGTCTATTTGGGGGGCGCCTGGGTGGCTCAGTTGTTAAGCGTCTGCCTTCAGCTCAGGTCATGATCCCAGGGTCCTGGGATCGAGCCCCACATCAGGCTCCCTGCTCGGCGGGAAGCCTGCTTCTCTCTCTCCACTCCCCCTGCTTCTGTTCCCTCTCTCACTGTCTCAATAAATAAATAAAATCTTTAAAAAAATAATAAAATCTATTTTGGGGGCGCCTGGGTGGCTCAGTTGGTTAGGCAACTGCCTTCAGCTCAGGTCATGATCCTGGAATCCCGGATCGAGTCCCACATTGGGCTCCCTGCACAGCAGGGAGTCTGCTTCTCCCTCTGACCCTCCTCCCTCTCATGCTCTCTCTCCTTCTCTCTCTCTCAAATAAATAAATAAAACCTTAAAAAAATAAAAATAAATAAAAATAAAGTCTATTTTGTCTGCTGTGAGTGTTGCTACCCTTTTATTTTTTTTTTAACTTCCATTTACATGGGATATCTTTCTCCATCTCTTCACTTTCAGTCTGTGTCCTTACTTCTGAAGTGAGTCTCTTTTATACAGTGTGCAGTTGGGTTTTGTTTTTTATCCATTCAGTCACTTTAATATTTTTTAAGATTTATTTATTTTGGAGAGGGGGAAGGAGCAGAGAGAGAATCCAGTGCAGACTCTGCACCAGAGTGTGGAGCCTGACATGGGCTCAATCTCATGACTCCAAGATCACAACCTGAGCTGAAATCAAAAGTCAGACACCTAACTGACTATTCCACCCAGGTGCCCCTCAGCCACTTAAATTTTTCTAAAGATTTTATTTATTTACTTGACAGAGAGAATGCATAAGCCAGGGGAGCAACAGAGAGAGGGAGAGGGAGAAGCAGGCTCCCTGCTGAGCAGGGAACCTGATGCGGGGCTTGATCCCATGACTTAGGATCATGACCTGAGGTGAAGGCAGATGCTTAACCGACTGAGCCACCCAGGTGCCCTAGGAGAGAGTCTTAAGCAGACTCTCCACTGAGTGTGGAGCCCAACATGGGGCTCAATCTCATGAGTTTGAGACCACAACCTGAGCCAAAACCAAGAGTTGGACCCTTAACCAACTGCACCACCCAGGCGCTGTTTTTGTCTTTTAAACATCATGCTTGCTAAATAAGTGATTGATACACTATATTTACTATATATCTACTTTTTCCAGGGATTTTTACTTATGCATATTGTCTTTGTTATTGATTAGTGCCATTTCTTTCCAGTTTAAAGAAGTCCCTTTAACATTCTTTGTAAGACTAGTTTAGTGGTGATGAATTCCTTTAGCTTTTGCTTATTGGTGAACTCTTAATTTCTCCTTCAGTTCTGAATGATAAACTTGCAAGGTAGAGAATTCTTGGTTGGAAGTTTTATCCTTGCTGTGTTTTGAGTATCTCATGTTATTCTCGTCTGGCTTGCCAAGTTTCTACTGAAAAATCTGCTGATAGCTGTATGGAGTTTCCTTTGTATGTAATAAGTTGTTTTTCTCTTGCTGCTTTTAGGATTCTAACTTTTGCCATTTAATTATAATATATCTTGGTGTGGGTATCTTTGGGTTTGTCTCTGGGACTCTCTGGTTTCCTGGATCTGTATCTCTGTTTCCTCCACCAGATTAGGTAAATTTTCAGCCATTACCTTTTCATATAAGCTTATTGGCTCTTTAACTTTCTCTTTTTCTTCTGGGACCCATATTATGCAAATGTTATTCTGCTTGATGTTGCCTGAAAGGTTCTTTAAATTACCTTAATTTTTAAAAAATTTTATTTTATTATGTTAATCACCATACATCATTAGGTTTTTTTTTTTTTGAAGATTTTATTTATTTATTTGACAGAGAGAGAGACAGCGAGAGAGGGAACACAAGCAAGGGGAGTGGGAGAGGGAGAAGCAGGCTTCCCGCCGAGCAGGGAGCCTGATGTGGGGCTCGATCCCAGGACCCTGGGATCATGACCTGAGCTGAAGGCAGACACTTAACAACTGAGCCACCCAGGTGACCCACATCATTAGTTTTTGATGTAGTGTTCCATGATTCATTGTTTGCGTATAACACCCAATGCTCCATTCAATACATGCCCTCTTTAATAGCCATCACCAGGCTAACCCATTCCCCCCACTCCCCGTCCTCTCTAGAACCCTCAGTTTGTTTCTCAGAGTCCATAGTCTCTCATGGTTCGTCTCCCCCTCCAATTCCCCCCCCTTCATTTTTCCCTTCCTACTATCTTCTTTTTTTTTTTTTTTTAACATATAATGTATTATTTGTTTCAGAGGTACAGGTCTGTGATTCATCAGTCTTACACAATTCACAGTGCTCACCATAGCACATACTCTCCCCAATGTCTATCACCCAGCCACCCCATCCCTCCCACCCCTACCCCTCCAGCAACCCTCAGTTTGTTTCCTGAGATTAAGAATTCCTCATATCAGTGAGATCATATGATACATGTCCTTCTCTGATTGACTTATTTTGCTTAGCATAATACCCTCTAGTTCCATCCACATTGTTGCAAATGGCAAGATTTTGTTCTTTTTGATGGCTGCATAATATATATATATCTTCTTTATCCACTCATCTGTTGATGGACATCTTGGCTCTTTCCATAGTTTGGCTATTGTGGACATTGCTGCTATAAACATGGGCATGCATGTACCCCTTTGGATCACTACATTTGAATTTTTGGGGTAAATACCCAGTAGTGCAATTGCTGGGTCATATGGTAGCTCTATTGTCAACTTTTTGAGGAACCTCCAGACTGTTTTCCAGAGTGGCTGCACCAGCTTGCATTCCCACCAACAGTGTAGGAGGGTTCCCCTTTCTCCACATCCTCGCCAACATCTGTCATTTCCTGACTTGTTAATTTTAGCCATTCTGACTAGTGTGAGGTGGTATCTCACTGAGGTTTTGATTTGGATTTCCCTGATGCTGAGCAATGTTGAGCACTTTTTCATGTGTCTCTTGGCCATTTGGATGTCTTCTTTGGAAAAATTTCTGTTCATGTCTTCTGCCCATTTCTTGATTGGATCATTTGTTCTTTGGGTGTTGAGTTTGATAAGTTCTTTATAGATTTTGGATACTACCCCTTAATCTGATATGTCATTTGCAAATATCTTCTCCCATTCTGTCAGCTGTCTTTTGGTTTTGTTGACTGTTTCTTTTGCTGTGCAAAAGCTTTTTATCTTGATGAAGTCCCAATAGTTCATTTTTGCCCTTGCTTCCCTTGCCTTTGGTGAGGTTTCTAGGAAGAAGTTGCTGTGGCTGAGGTCGAAGAGGTTGCTGCCTGTGTTCTCCTTTAGAAGATTTTGATGGACTCCTGTCTCACATTGAGGTCTTTCAAGCATTTTGAGTCTATTTTTGTGTGTGGTGTAAGGAAATGGTCCAGTTTCATTCTTCTGCATGTGGCTGTCCAATTTTCCCAACACCATTTGTTGAAGAGACTGTCTTTTTTCCATTGGACATTCTTTCCTGCTTTGTCAAAGATTAGTTGATCATAGAGTTGAGGGTCCATTTCTGGGCTCTCTATTCTGTTCCATTGATCTATGTGTCTGTTTTTGTGCCAGTACCATACTGTCTTGATGATGACAGCTTTGTAATAGAGCTTGAAGTCCGGAATTGTGATGCTGCCAGCTTTGCTTTTCTTTTTCAACGTTCCTCTGACTATTCAGGGTCTTTTCTGGTTCCATACAAATTTTAGGATTATTTGTTCCATTTCTTTGAAAAAAGTTGATGGTATTTTGATGGGGATTGCATTAAATGTGTAGATTGCTCTAGGTAGCATTGACATCTTCACAATATTTGTTATTCCAATCCATGAGCATGGAACGTTTTTCCATTTCTTTGTGTCTTCCTCAATTTCTTTCATGAGTATTTTATAGTTTTCTGAGTACAGATTCTTTGCCTCTTTGGTTAGATTTATTCCTAGGTATCTTATGGTTTTGGGTGCAACTGTAAATGGGATTGACTCCTTAATTTCTCTTTCTTCTGTCTTGTTGTTGGTGTATAGAAAGGTAACTTTACCGAATTCCTGTATGAGTTCTAGCAGTTTTGGGGTGGAGTCTTTTGGGTTTTCCATATAAAGTATCATAGCATCTGCAAAGAGTGAGAGTTTGACTTCTTCCTTGCCGATTCGGATGCCTTTTATTTCTTTTTTTTTTTTGTCTGATTGCTGTGGCTAGGACTTCTAGTACAATGTTGAATAGCAGTGGTGATAGTGGACATCCCTGCTGTGTTCCTGACCTTAGGGGGAAAGCTCTGTTTTTCCCTATTGAGAATGATATTCACTGTGGGTTTTTCATAGATGGCTTTTATAATATTGATGTATGTACCCTCTATCCCTACACTCTGAAGAGTTTTAATCAAGAAAGAATGTTGTACTGGGGCGCCTGGGTGGCTCAGTCATTAAGCGTCTGCCTTTGGCTCAGGTCATGATCCCAGGGTCCTGGGTTCGAGCCCCACATCGGGCTCTCTGCTCGGCGGGAAGCCTGCTTCTCCCTCTCCCACTCCCCTTGCTTGTGTTCCCTCTCTCGCTGTCTCTCTCTCTGTCAAATAAATAAATAAAAATCTTTTTTAAAAAAAAAAGAAAGAATGCTGTACTTTGTCAAATGCTTTTTCTGCATCTATTGAGAGGGTCATATGGTTCTTGTTCTTTCTTTTATTAATGTATTGTATTACATTGATTTGCAGATGTTGAACCAACCTTGCAGCCCAGGAATAAATCCCACTTGGTCTAAGTTACCTTAATTTTTAAAAATTCTTTTTTCGGAGCACCTGGGTGGCTCAGTCATTGGACGTCTTCCTTCGGCTCAGGTCATGATCCCAGGATCCTGGGATCAAGCCCCACCTCAGGTTCCCTGCTCAGCGGGGAGCCTGCTTCTCCCTCTCCCACTCCCGTTGCTTGTGTTCCCTTTCTCGCTGTCAAATAAATAAGTAAAATCTTTTTTAAAAAATAAAAAATAAAAATGCTTTTTTCTTTTTGCTAATCTGTCTGGGTGAGTTCTATTGCTTTGTATTCTAGCTCACCGACCAGTCTTCAGCTTTATCCAGTCTGCTTTGAACCCCTCTAGTGTACTTTTTTAGTTCAATTATTGTTTTCTTCAGCTCTGTAACTTGTTTGAAACTTTTAAATATTTTTTTCAGTTTTATTGAGATATAATTGACATAACCATTTTTTTTTCTTTTTAAGTAAGCTCTATGCCCAATGTTGGGCTCACACTCATGACTTTGAGATCAACTCACATTTTCTACTACTGAGCCAGCTAGGTGTCCCTGTTTGGAAATTTCTTATATTTTCTATCTCTTTGTTGAGGATCTCACTGTGTTCATCCATTCTTTTCCCAAGTTCAGTGAGCATCTTTATGGTCACCACTGTGAACTGTATCAGGTAGATTGCTTATCTCTGTGTCACAATGTCTTTTTCTGATGTTTTGTCTTGTTCTTTCATTTGGAACATATTCCTGTCTCATTTTGACTGACTTTTTCTGTATATTAGGCAAATCAGCTACCTCTCCCAGTCTTGAAGGAGTGAACTTTTGTAGGAGATGTCATGTGGAGCCCAGAAGCATAATCCCCTCTGCCCACAGGGGTAGGCAGGGTTGGCACCTGGCCTGGCCAGGATGCACAGCTGCATTGGGTGTGCAAGGGTGATCCCATGTACTTTTTTTAAAGGAAAAAAATGTTTTAATTGTGGTAAAATACACATAGCTAAATTAACATCTTCATCATTTTTTAGTGTACAATTTAGTAGTGTTTAGTACATTGTACAACCAATCTCTAGAACTCTTTTCATCTTGCAAAACTGAAACTCTAAACCTACTGAACAACAACTCCCCATTTTCCCCTCCTCCTAATCACTGGCAACAACCCTTTTCTGATTCTATGGATTTGACTACTCTAGATACCTCACAAGTGGAATCAGACAGTATGTATCTTTTTGTGACTGACTTACTTCACTTAGAATAATGTCCTTAGGGTTTATCCATGTTGTAGCATGTATCAGAATTTCTTTCTTTTTTAAGGCAGAATAAGATTCTATTTTATGTATATACCACATTTTCCTTGTCCATTCATCTGTCAATGACACTTTGGCTACTTCCACCTTTTGGCTGTTGTGAATTAATGCTGCCATGAAAATGGGTATACAATATCATGGGTGTATTTTTTTTTTTTTAAGATTTTATTTATTTATTTGACAGAGAAAGACACAGCGAGAGAGGGAACACAAACGGGGAGTGGGAGAGGGAGAAGCAGACTCCCTGCCGAGCAGGGAGCCCGATGCGGGACTCGATCCCGGGACTCCAGGATCATGACCTGAGCCGAAGGCAGTCGCTTAACCAACTGAGCCACCCAGGCGCCCATCATGGGTGTATTTTTAAAAATGTACTTAAAAACATTATTCTGAGAAGCCATCTATGGTCTTTACTAAACTGCCAAAGGAGTCCATGGCACTTAAGAATCCCAGTGAGTGGTCTGGCTGGGATTTGAACTCAGGCCAGCTGTCTCTAGAGCCTGTGTTTTTTTCCATACTTATAAAGTCATGTCACCTCAGCAGACTATATTCTTCTACATCAGGACAGGTTCTGCATCAAGGTATATGGAAGAGGGGTGAGAAGACATTTACTAAATGTTCATGTGCTCCTGTTTCTACAATTATTGTTTTAGGTCTTCTCATCCTTCCATCCTTCCCATCCCCCATTCTTCTCACCACCACATGCTTTGGACTTGGGAATCCTGTCCAGTGGACACAGGTGTGTTTCTCTCCTTCTTACCAGAGTCTGCTGGCCCTATAGCCCTCTGGCTCTGAGGTGTCACTCTGCACTAAGAGGGCTCAGTTTACTGAGAATCATATGTTCTCCCAGGGTACTGGTTTTGCTGTATTGAGGGTATACTTTAATAGATGACCCCAGCACAAGACCTTGAAACCCTGTCTTAGTCTAGCAGGAGGAGGGCCAACATATTTTCCAGCAGGGTAGCAGAGAGTAGCCTAGACTCTGTTATATATTAGCTCCTTGCCTTTGAACTTCTGCCCAAAGTGCTGAGGGAGAACTACAAAGGGGACACTTGAAGGGAATAGATAAATTGACTGCTACAGTAGGGATGGTTGACAGAACTATGCAGTAGTTGAGAGTTTTAGTAAGCAAGGAGTAGGCTAGAGGGAATGGGAAGCAGAGTAGAAAATTGAATTGCGAAGGGGCTGTAGACTATCAGGGAAACTTGCTTATCCCCCTGGTGTCTCTCAAAGCAGAGAAGAAGAAATAGAATTTATGTATGAATAGGGCAAATGCAATTCAGCTGAACCAAGGGAAAATCAGAGGTATCCGGAGGAGGTGCTGCTCTGAGATCCTAGCTTTGCTTATAAGATGTTAATAGAGGTAGGTCAGACGGAAAGGAGGTATTCAGTGGAGGCAAGAAGCCATTCAGGAATACCAGTATTCAGGACCGAGACATTATCACCCAAACCACAAGCTCAAGGTGAAAGTGAAAAGTACCTTAGTTCCCCTCCTCAGCCATTTCCTGGTCCATATTTAGTAGCTTTTCAAGAATGGAGACCTCAGCTAGCCCTGGGTCTCCCAGAAGTTAGAACATGCTTCCAATGCAAAGCCACCTCCCCCTATGGGGATAAACTTAGCCATGCTTTTTATGGATTCGTCCCCTTTCCTGTGTATCCTAGTCTATGGATATGCTCCCAGTTCTTCCTCCTCCTCTTCTTATTTTTTCCCTGTCAACACTTTCTTCTCTCAACCCAGATGTATTTCCCACTGGGAGTAGGGACTAGAGGTGAGGGAGATGCTTCTCTGACAGCTAGTGACATGTAAATGAAGAGTTCCTAAGATATCAGTACCTAGACTCCCTCTCATTCTACTCTCTCCTTCTAAACTATTTCATTTGAAACCGTGGTTGGGTTTTTAACTTAGTGTTTGTTTGTTTTTATGGAAGTTATACATGAACATACAAGTTCTATACAAAACATAATGAAAAATAGAACTATTATCCCACTTGGTTTCCCACTGCTTAAAGCAGACTACAACTCCTTTAGCTGCTTCTTCTGGCATTTGTTGCCTTTTTAAAATATCATGCAGTTTCTGGATTTTTAACTTTCTGATATTAGTCACTGACTTCTATTTTCTTTTTTTTTTTAATTTTTTTTAAGGTTTTATTTATTTATTTGACAGAGAGAGACACAGCGAGAGCAGGATCACAAGCAGGGGGAGAGGGAGAGGGAGAAACAGGCTTCCCACTGAGCAGGGAGCCCGATGCGGGGCTCGATCCCAGGACCCTGGAATCATGACCTGAGCCGAAGGCAGACGCTTAACGACTGAGCCACCCAGGCGCCCCTGACCTCTATTTTCAAAAGGAGGACTTAACTCTCTCATCCTTCTCATAAATATGCACATACTTTCTCTCTCCATCCTCCTAATGTAGTGTTATTTTAGTAAGATCAATATTGAATGTTTATATTTTGAGTGTGTAAATGTTATTTACCAGCTGTGACAGTTAGTGTACTGTTTACATTTCCTTTCTTGTATGCTTCTCCCCAAATTATCTATTCGTTTTTTTTTACTTAGTTGCTTATGTACTTATTATCAATTTATTTTCATACTGTCTTCTAGAAGTAGAAATCTCTCAATATATTCAAATACAATCAGATAATTTATCAGTTTTTTCAGTTTCCATTTTTTTTCCCTAAGATATATGCCTCCAGAGCCTTTCATCCTCCTGTTCTAATCTGAAATGGTTGCTCTCTAAGCCTGCTGCAAAGGTATCATCCTGGGATCTCCCTTCACCAGCAGTCTGAGGATTCCTTTTACTTATCTCCTGTGTTGGATGCTCTTTTTCCTGGATCCTATGATTTTTTTTTTCTTGGTTTACTCATTTTGGTAGTACACCTTCAATATCTTATAGAAAAAGGTGCATGGTAGGTTGTCTTTTTAGACTCTGTATGTCTTTGTTCTATTCTCATACTTAATTGATAGCTTGCTTGGGTGAAAAAATCTAGGTTATTTTTCTTCAAATATTTGGTGACATTGCTCCATTGTCTTCTGGCTTCCTGTATTGCTGCTGACAAGTCTGAAGACATTCTTTTTTTTTTTTTTTTTTTAAAGATTTTATTTATTTATTTGAGACAGAGAGAATGAGAGAGACAGAGAGCACATGAGAGGGGAGAGGGTCAGAGGCAGAAGCAGGCTCCCTGCCGAGCAGGGAGCCCGATGCGGGACTCGATCCCGGGACTCCAGGATCATGACCTGAGCCGAAGGCAGTCGCTTAACCAACTGAGCCACCCAGGCGCCCGTCTGAAGACATTCTGATTCTTCATCCTTTCTATGTGTTCTATGTTGTGCCTTGGAAGCCTTTAGGATCTTCTTTTTGACTCCAGTGCTCTGATATGTGGTGGTGTAGATCTGTTCTCATTCCCTGTGCTGGGCACTCAGTGGGTCCCCTTCATTTTTCTTTTACTTTCCTCTCATTCTGAAATTCATATAATTCAGATGTTGGACCTCCTGAATGGATTCTTTAATTTTCATATTTTTTCCTCTTCTACTATCCACCACTATCTCTGTAATATTTTTTCAACTTTTACCTGCCAACCCTTCTATTGATTTTTTTCTTTCAGCTATCATAGTTTTAATTTCTAAAAGCTCTTTATTATTCTCGGAATGTTTGTTTTTTTATAGCTCCCCTGTTTTTATTCAATATCCGCTTCATCTTTAAGGATACTAATTATAGTTTCCCTCCTATTTTCTTTTGTTCCTATAATTGTTTCTGTATCCTTGGAGACCTTATTTTCTGTTTTGTTTTGTCCTAATTTTATATTGAGTGCTTTCTCCAATGCTTGATGATCCTTGGGTATCCACTCATCTCTACAAGGAAGGCACTGAAAAGCTGACTAGAAGCTTGGTATGCATGGGGAAGGCTGGTTGCACTTTAAGATAATCTGATTGGATCGTTTCCTTATGTGACCCCTTATATGCATCTAATTATTCAAGCTTTCCCCACCTCAGGGCATTAGCATATGCTGTTTCTGTTGCTTGTGTATTGATTAAAATGTATTTGGCTGAAGTAACAGAAATCTGACTCAAGACAGCTTACACAAAAAAATATGGTTCTCATAGCAGGAAGCTCAGAGGTAGAACAGATGTTACAGTTGATATATCCAGTGGCTCAAGAGCATCATCAAGAACCAAGATTCCTTCTACCACTCATTTTGCTTCAACCTAAAGCTGGCCCTCCTAGGTCATAGATGCCAGGAGCGGTAGGGGTTCTTTACCTCTTTGTTCAAGTCAGTGAGACAACACTGTGCATCCCCTCACAATGGAACAAAACCCCTTCCCTTTGGTCTGGTCAGGCCAAGTTAGGTCACATGCTAACTCCTGAATCAATAACAATCACTAGGTGAATACTATGCAAACAATGGCTTAGGTCTGGGCTCCTGAGCCAATCAATATTAAGAGGGATGAGTTTACTTTGATTGACTTAGCCATTCTGGACCACCCTTAGAATACAGGGTGAAGGGGGAGAATTTCCTAAAGCTGCACTGCTTTTCCTTGATAGGAAGGGATGTAAAGAATGATAGGGATTCAACCATACTGCTGGAACCCTCTTCTACTTTTCCTGCAACTGGCTCCAGGCCTCAGTTTAAATGTCACTACAGAATTGGCTCTCTCCCATTAATCTTTATCCTTGAACCTTTGTTTCTCTTAGCACTTAGTGCAAGCTGTAATTTTATATTGTTCAGTTTACTTGTGAATTGTCAGTCTCCTCCACTAAAATGTTAACTTCCTGAGGTCAGAGACCACATCTATCACTGTTTCATCACTGAATACTCAGTGCCTAGAAGTGTCTCGCACATAATAGACGTACAGTTAATATTTGATGAAGAAATGAATGAACTCAGGAATAAATAGTATCTTCCTTTCTCACCGAGTCTCCAAAATATATTTTGAAGCTGCACACTGCCATTTCTGCTGCCACCATTTCAGCTCAAGCAGCTATCTTCTCTCCTTTATGTAGTGGACCGCTTTTGTTTTATCTGTCTACATTTTCCTTTCATGGGGAACAAACTCCCTTTCTTTGATAAACCTGTTCCTTCCCCATACTAATCATGTGTTTCTAGTGGGGCTATTTATATCCTGCCATTATATCCTGCCCAACACTTATCTCCCTACCACAAGGGTAGATACCCAACCTATCAGAGTCCTATCCTGGAATTTTAAAAACTAAAACTAAAGGAAGAGATTCAGCCCCTCTCTCTTGGGCAAGCTGTGAGATGTGAAGGCAGGTACCATAGGTGCCCATTTCCTGTCAAGGGATCTGGGAGGGAGAAGATGAAACAAAGATAAGAGACAAGGAGGCATTCCCTGTTACCTTGTGGTTCTTGATGGGCTAGCCTGAGGGAGCAGGGCCTTAGGGCCTTCATATGTACTATATCCCCTTACTATCCCCTCTCCTGAAATGTTCTCCCTGCCTTTCTTTCGTTGGCCTGGCTGACTCCTCATCTTTTGGCCTCAGCTCAAATGTCACTTGCTTCACTTCCCTAATCAAAGTTAAGGTCTACAGGTATACTTCCTTCACAGAACTAGCAGTACTATGATTTCTTACCAGGACAGGCAGAAGAACTGTTCACAGACAGTCTTCATTCAGATTATATTGAGACCTGTTTTGATGGGTAGGTGCTTATGCTGTGTACCCTGTTAAATATTTTTAATATCATCTTTACGTAGAATCTGTTATCTTCTTTCACAATCAATTTGCATATATGCACAAGCTGTTTCCTGTCTACACTCTATGTTCTATATATATATATATATTTTTTTTTTTTTTTTCTTTTATCGTCATTGTATACCTAATGTCTAAACAATAGTTGGCACATAGTTGGTGCACAACACAGTATGTGTTGAAAGAATGAGTGAATTTTTTGGGCAACTCCTGGAAAAATTTTAGACTGGACGGGTGTGGCAACCAGTCCAGGTTCTGACAGGATTGGAAACTGAGTCTTGGTCATGGGGTAATGTGGGGTGAGTTGATAAGAGGCGACTAGTTATAAGGCTGTTCTACTCTCTTACCCACCTGAGATGCTGGAGTTGATAAGGAGGTAAAAGGTGCCAAAGAGAACTTGCTTACTCATCCTATAATATTTCACTCACAGTATGGCTTGGTTTTCCCCATGGGGCTGGTTCTGTGGTCTCTTTACATGCAAGGGGATCCAAGTGGCTTGGCTCCATTGGGAACCTGAGGCTGGTAAGCCAGATAGCCCAAATTCTGCTTATGAACTGCGGTCAAACTGCTGCTGTAGGTCTGCAGGTGATGTCCCCACCCTTTAAGTCAGTTTCCTTATCTTGCCACTTTGTATCTGGGGTCCTTAAATCCTGCCTTACCTCCTTCTCGGTTTCAGAGCCTTAGGTCCTCGTCCTCTATAATTTATTCCCTCTCAATTTTGTGATGAGTTTAAATGGAGGTATTTTCCCTCCCCCTTGGCTACTGGCCAGCAGCTTCAGTTCTTTACCATATGGGCCTCTCATGAAATGGCAGCTGGCTTCCCCCAGAGCCAGTGATCCAAGAGAGAGAGGAAAGCAGAAGCCACAATATCTTTTATGATTTAGCATCAGAAGTGACATATCAGGGGTGCCTGGGTGGCTCAGCTGGTTAAGTGTCTGCCTTTGGCTCAGGTCATGATGCTGGGGTTCTGGGATCGAGTCCCACATCGGGCTCCCTGCTCTTTGGGGAGCCTGCTTCTCCCTCTCACTCTGCTCCTCCCCCAGCTTGTGCTCTCTCTGTGAAATAAATAAAATCTAAAAAAAAAAAAAAAAGTGACGTATCATCACTTCTGCCATATTCTATTGGTCACACAGACCAACCTTGATTCAGTGTGGCAGAGGACTTCACAAGGATATAAAGACCAGGAGGGAGGAATCACTGGTGGCCATTTTAGAGACTGGCTACCTCAGAAGGGTTAGAGGAATTTAGAGAAGGAAAAGAAAGTTTTAGGACTTGGAAGGAGATGGAGGAGACATTAACTGAATGCCTATTATGGGCCAAGGCCCCACACTTTTTTTTTTTTTTTTAAGATTTTATTTATTTATTTGACAGAGAGAGACACAGTGAGAGAGGGAACACAAGCAGGGGGAGTGGGAGAGGGAGAAGCAGGCCTCCCACAGAGCAGGGAGGCCGATGCGGGGCTCGATCCCAGGAACCTGGGATCATGACCTGAGCTGTAAGGCAGACGCTTAATGACTGAGCCACCCAGGCACCCCATGGGCCAAGCCCTTTGTATCTGTCTTAATCTCTTCCACAACACTAAGGGGTAGAGATTATTCCCATTTTTCATATAAAGGAATTGAAACATGGAGAAAGTAAGTGTCTAAAATCAAATCCAGTAAGTTGCCAGAGTGAGGATTTGTTCGTTATGTATGCCACCAGTGTTGATCTAGTACATTTAATATGTACCAAAGGGTGGGACATATGCTACTTGTGGTATGAGAAACAACTTTAGGTAGTAGAGAGACATAGCATTAAATAACATTGAAAATATAAAAATTATTTTTAATCCTCTGTATCAAGAGAAGGCTTCAGTTTCAAAGACTTATGCCTTATTACCTCTCTAAAACTTGTTAATTTATCTTTTTTAAGAAAGAGAGGGCAGGCCCCAGGTTCAGCATCTTTGACAATGATATTACTTTGGTAGAATTTGATAATATACTTCATTTTCATTGTATTGACTTTTATTTAAAAAAAATTTTTTTTTTAAAGATTTTTATTTATTCATTTGACAGAGAGAGACACAGCGAGAGAGGGAACACAAGCAGCGGGAGTGGGAGAGGGAGAAGCAGGCCTCCCACAGAGCAGGGAGCCTGATGCGGGGCTGATCCCAGGACCCTTGGATCATGACCTGAGCCGAAGGCAGACGCTTAAGGACTGAGCCACCCAGGCGCCCCCATTGTATTGACTTTTAAAGTTACTTTCTGTTTGTAGTCAGGTGATACTGATTTTAAATTTACTAAAGGATTATATGAAGTTTGATTTGTAACTTTTATTTAAGTTTGGTACATTTTAAGTAATAGTAGTTCAAGTGATACTTTGGTATGGCAAAAATTGTGAGGATGGCACTGAGGTTTATTGCCTTCAGGTCTATGTTGAGGGTGCAGCTAGTCTGAAGTTCCAGCCTCAACTCGGTTCCGCTATGAGCACCAACTGGGAGAATCATGTAATAAATTTTACAAACAGTCCTTTGCTGTGATATTTCCTAAGCATTTCTCCTTTATCCAATGAATTCCTCAGGACTGGTGGGGAGTCTTGCAGACAGTGGAGCTGGGAAGGAGAATGAGTTTAGTGCCTACGTTTCCTGCTCTATTTAACTGTCTCTTAACAAACACATCTTACAGATGTGGCTGGTGCAGGCAGTATAGTGGGGAAAAGTCCAGAGGGAGAAATGTACATAGTATGTGTATTTCCCAGTCTCTTAGTCCCTGATCCAACTCCATAGTCTGTGATTTTGGGGTCCGCCAAAACTTCCAAGCTATTACATCTTCCCATTTAATACTTCCGTGGGAAACGAACAGGACCAAGTTCGTTTTACGACCAAGCTCGTTTTCGGACCAAAGTTTTAGGACACACGGGATGTGGCTGCTAGTTTCTATGGGAGCTGTTTGCAGTGAGGGTACAATGTAGGTGGAAGGGGGTTTCTGAAAGTTACGTTTGCACCTGACTTTACGTTATAGGTGAACAACTCGTGTCTAAATAGGTGGTTAGTGGGGGATAAATCCCAAGGAACAGGGCCAAGTACTGATAATACCGAAGTCCCAGAGTCCCGATAATACAGAAAAGACTAAACCATTTCGGCCTCACAAAACCCCGCCCTCCGTCCCCTACCGTTCCCCTTGGGCGAGTTTGTCGGTGTCCCAAACGGTTCCCGCATGAGGTCACTCCGCCAAGTCACGTGCTTGAGCCCGCGGGAACGCCACATCGCCAGCCGCACCCCTCCACCCCCACCCTGCCCACGTGACCCGGCCTACTTTCTCCCCGCCCGACCCAACGCCTTGCTCAGGAAGCCCCGCCCCACGCAGCGCACTTGGCCTGCGAACCTTCGCCCCACATCCGCCCGTGCTGGAGCGTGGCCCGCAGCCCCACGTGTTTCCTTCTGCCCAATGAGAGACTGAGCCCGGGCTCAAAGGGGCGGGGAGGAAAGGACGACTTCGTTACGCTTGGAGAAGGGGGCGGGGCCTGCAACGTCGGACAGAACGAGGGGACGCAACGGAGGCAGGCCGGAGCCGCTGCCGTCGCCGTCGCCATGACCCGTGAGCACGGAGACCCTCTCTTCTTACCCCTTTCTCCCCGTCGGCCCTAAACACTAGTGCCGAATCTTGGCATTTACCTCCTCTTGGCTTCCCCAGCTACGCCTTCCTCTGGAAGCGCTCTTTGAGACGCTCACACTCGGCGCCGGAAATCGGCCTTTTGCCCACCGCCACTTCTTGAGAACGTCCTCCCCCTTCTCCCGCCCCAGTCAAGCAAAGGCCCTCCGCGACCTTCCGCGGCGTGGCGAGAAGCCCCGCACCCTTGTGATAGGCCCGAGCCCCCTACTCCGGATCGCAGCCCATCCCCCACAGAGACCCAAACTGTGCACACACCACCACCAGTCTGGACCCCGGTGCCGCCCCAAAACTCGAAACACGCCTTTAGCGGACTCCTCGGAACCGTCCTCCTTCCACCTCCCGGTTTGACCTGCCCCGTGGCAGCTTGCCACCAGTGCCCCCCCATTACCCCCGCCCCCCTCAGCAGCCTAGGCCCCGAAATGGGCCGGTGTCGGGACCGGGGAATGAGCGTTGGACCCTGCTGGTGTCGGGTGAGGGAGGAGGGTCGCCGGTGTGTGGCCGTAAAGGCCCCCCGCGTCTCACCTTTTACCTTCTTTCTTTAGGCGGTAACCAGCGCGAGCTCGCCCGCCAGAAGAATATGAAAAAGCAGAGCGACTCGGTTAAGGGAAAGCGCCGAGATGACGGGCTTTCTGCTGCCGCCCGCAAGCAGAGGTAGCCCCAGGGAGGGGAGGGGAAGGGAGGGGAGGGGTGAGACCTGGGCTAGACCGAGGGTTGTACCAGGAAAGAGAGCCACCTCAGGGTTTACATCTGGACTAGTGAGGGGCAGAGTGCATTGCTTCCTCTAGGGTTTTATTTCCTCCCCACCCTCCAAATTGTTAGCTCACAGCCTGACAGGAAGGGACTGGGGCGGGTGCCTGCCCTAGGTTGATTTCTGAGTGCCCCGAGTCTGACCTTAAGGGCAAGGGCAGGGAGCTTCACATTTCAAATGCAGTAGTGGTTATGACAGCAGGGTACTTACGGCCCTCTTTGGTGTTCAGTTTCTCCTCCCTTCTCCCAACCTTCTCACTGGTGTTGCTGGGTGTGGTACTCAGCAAAGAATAGCCTTGGGCCTGTGTGGCCAGACTTCTGACCCCTTAGGCAACAGCCAGATAGAGACTGACTGCCTTTTAAGCTCAGCTCTCTTCCTCTTGTTCTCCTAGGGTGGGAATACAGCAGGCACACGCTGAATTTTGTCCCATCCACTTCCATCTTATCCTTTGTGCCCTTCATCCCCCTGCATCTTGTCCTTTTTGCCCTCTGGTACCTCCCAGTGCCCCATCATCTCTACCCCCAGGGACTCGGAGATCATGCAGCAGAAGCAGAAAAAGGCAAACGAGAAGAAGGAGGAACCCAAGTAGCTTTGTGGCTTCGTGTCCAACCCTCTTGCCCTTCGCCTGTGTGCCTGGAGCCAGTCCCACCACGCTCGCGTTTTCTCCTGTAGTGCTCACAGGTCCCAGCACCGATGGCATTCCCTTTGCCCTGAGTCTGCAGCGGGTCCCTTTTGTGCTTCCTTCCCCTCAGGTAGCCTCTCTTCCCCTGGGCCACGCCTGGGGGTGAGGGGGTTACCCCTTCCCAGTGTTTTTTATTCCTGTGGGGCTCACCCCAAAGTATTAAAAGTAGCTTTGTAATTTCTTGAGCGCCTGGTTTGACTGGGGATTTGGGGGGATGGGGATGGAGGAATGGCTGCCCTTTCCCACCAAAAGGGGAGAGAAATTTAGATTTTAAAAGGTTGTAGATATGTAGACTAAGTGAAACATCACAGAGAAATTCTTTATTTTACTATAACAAACAGACAAGTACTCCAGGTATGTGGTAGAGGAATCCTCTAAGAACCATAGGGACTTCTTTTCTGTGATTTTTGTCCCCCACCCAGACCTTGAACACCATCCCAAGGATGGAGTTGAGGGTCTAAGAAGGAAGGCTTCAAGACCTAAGTTTATGTCCCCTCTTTCTCATTCTTCCGCATTTTGCTCGCCTGCTTGGAAGTTGGCCCCCAAATTCTGCTGCTCACTGTCTTCCCATGGTCAGCTGCTCTCTAGTGTTCACATTCTCTTCTGTTCTGTCATTCTTCATGGAATGAGGGTGGTTTTTGTCTTCCCACTTCCTTTGACCTCAAGATCAGGATTAAAACCTAGGGTGGTCTCTATATTCTTTCTTTCTGTGTCCTGGTTTGTTTTGGGCTGCTTATCTCCCTGTGCCCAGGGCTGAACTGCTTATTTTCCTTTTTATCTCCAAGGGCAGAGCCAAGTAAGTCTTCAGTCCCTGTTGGTCTTTCCCTGCCCCCATCTCCACCGTGAGAGCCAGGAAAGGGCTGGTGCCGCACTGTCTGTAGGGATCAGCAGTGGTTCCTGAGAGGCTGACTTGGGAGTTAGGTTCTTGAGCTGAGGTAAAGATGTAACAGTAGCTCTAGTGAGTCAGACACTCTGCCCATGGCAGTAGAGTATGTATGGCCACTTTCTCCTATTCAGACATAGTACTCACTTCAGTCTAAAGGGAGATAACTGCCCATTTTGTCCTTGAGGTATCTGCTGGGCTGGGCAGTTCCTGAGTCAAGACTGGGAGTATGACCTCAAGGGAACCCCAGTTAACAGTACCTAGACTGAATATTTATTATCTTGCAGTATTTATGCGATGGCAGTGTCGCCTGAAAGTAGAAGGTGGCTGGGAGTCCTGGGTGGGGGACCAACAGAGTGGTACCAGTAGAAGCCCAAGATAGAGGAGTACACAGGCCCAGCACGAGGCAACCTTGACCCAGAAGGTAGCCCAGCTACCCTTGATGAAGGTCTTTTCCAGTTCTGCTCCCTCATAGCTGCGGAACCAAAGTCTCTGGTTAGAGAATACATAGGACCTTAGCTTTCAGACCTGTTCCTACCTCCCCACCAAAGATGATGGTGGACCTCTGTGTGTCTTCCTGAGAACCCTTAGGAATGGCCTTAAATTGCTCTCCCTAAAATAGGTTTTCAGTATATCCCAGGCCCACTTCCATCCTACCTGAACCAGTTGGTAAGGGTAACCATAACATAGAGTGATGCAAGGAAGAAGACAAAATGGAAGGCAGAATAGCTGTAGGAGAGATGCTGGGCTTGCACTGGAGGAGTTGGAGAGGTCTCTTGGTCAGCTGGCCTGGCAGCCCCACCCCTCTGCCCTGGAGAGAGAGGGAAGGACTGCTGGGAGCAGTGTGGCTGAAATTTCTTCCCTCCTCCCCCAGTTTCTTTTGTGAAGGCGCTCCAGGGCTCTTCGGCACTCTGCAGAAATCTACACTTTTTTAGGGACATTCTTAATGACACTTACCTTCCTTTGGTTTCACTGTTTCAGGGCAGCAGAAACAGAGTGAGGGCTTCTGTAAAACAAAAGGCAGCATGTTTTGGAATGATTTTTTTAAAGAATGTGAGGGTATAGAGGAAACTCTCCTTTGAAAAGATTAGTCTGGTGTAAAAAGTGGAGGCACATCTGGGTTCAAATTCTAGCTCCAGCATAACTGACTATGAAAACTTTGGTAAGATGTTTAACTTTTTGTGCCTCAATTTCTCCATTTGTAAAATGGAGCAAATACCTACCTCACAGGGTTGTTGTGAGGATTAAATTAAATGAGATTATGAATGTAAAGTATCTAGCACAGTGCTTAGCACATTGTGGGTACTTAATAAAAGGTAATAGCAGCTAGAATCTGAGCATTCTGGGTAGAGGTTGGTAGGATGTGTGTGTGTCTTTGTGTGTGAGGGGGGAAGGGCATTGGGGATATTGAGCTCTCCATCCTCACCTGGAACTCAAAGCTGTAAACCTTGACAATCCATAGGGGTCCAAATACCTCAGCCAGGTAGGAAGCCTCATTGCTGAGAAAGAAGAGAGAGTTCTCAAGCGCGTTCAGTCAAATAGCAGGAGGGGTTGCCTGAGAACATGTACTGCTAGCTGGTCCATATTGGTAGTCCTCAGGAGGGTATTATATTCCCAGAGCCTGTTTCCCCCAAATATTTATAAATCTCGTCATGTGAGGGCCCTAAAACCTTTGTACATATTTTTAATTCTCAAGTCATTCTCCCTGCCCCCTTCATCTAATACAGATCATCTGACAAGTGCTATTCTTAGAAATTGTTTCTGTTTATGGGGAACTTTCCTCACTCTTGTCTTGCTCTAAAGTTCAAATAAACCATGGTCCCAGACAGTCTCCTGACCATCCTTCTCTGTCCTGGGTATCCTCCCTTCTCTCACACCTCTCCCCTTGATACCTTTACGCACCAAGCAAAAAGGACACAAATATACATGATGCCAGCACTTAGCACTGCCAGAGAAGTATCTGGTGTTTGCGATTCCATTTTACTCAGGCCAGGCAAGCACAAAGTGTGATTTTGTCCTTGAAGGATTACTGAGAAGGGGCAACAGAAGAAAGGTGGTAAGAACAAAGAGCTAAGTATTTGTCAGGAACAAAAAAAGGTTTTAGCATGGGGAATCTAGGTCCAGTCCTTACCACTCTCTGGAGGACGGCTGGACACTGCAGAGAAAGTCAGGTACATGATATAGCAGCTGATGATGGAGGCTTGTAGAAGGCCAGAACGGGGTTGCTCTGGGGAGAATGGAGATCATTGCTTTTGTCTACAGGGTGGTAATTTCTTCCACTCATACTCCTATCTACGCTTCTCCCCACTCTTTGGAGGAAGCAGACTGTTGACTAAGATTAGGGAAGCTAATTTTTCTATTACTAAAGGCCTACCAGATTTGGAATGTTGCAAGGCATGTACCCACTGAGACGGATGCAGGGAGCGACGGAGAGGAAGGAGAGGAGGCCACAGAAACAAAGGTGTAGACTAAGCAGCATCTTGTTGAGCAGGCAGCCAGCTGGGTGTGTGTAGTGGCGGAACAGAAGCACAGCTGCCACACCTGCCATGCTGTAGAATCCCAGGGTGGCCAGCAGTACAGCTAGGAACCAGCGGCAGTCTTGGGCTGCACCGGTCTGCCTAAGGGTGGGAGGTGGGCAGTGGCTTGGGGCTCCAACTCTTTACCTGTTACTCTTCCCCGTCTCCCAGAACAGTAGTGTGACTACCCATCCCACCTAGCCCACAGAGTCATGTTTCTGAGCTTTTTGGTACTGCTCAGTAGGAAGTTAGGGGACCACTGACCTGTCATGCCCTTTGTCCAACCACACTGGATTGGACAACCTTTCCAGGTCAGACAACCTTCCCAGGAAGAGCCTTTAGGGTTAGGTGCTCCTTACCAGTTTTTGTTCCAGGAATGGGCAAAGGCTGTGATAAGCACCAACTGCAGCAGGATGAATGTGAAGCCTCCACAGATGCCAATGTAATGCCAGGCTGCAAATGGGGGGCACCAGTGGGAAAATGTAGCTGACCATGTCATTACTCCTGGTTTTCTTCCTACCCTTTCTTTTTCTTAGAAAATCTATTAGCTTACTCCTGCTGATTAGGATATGAGATGGAAGGTACCTGGGAAGAGATGCTCATCAGGGATGCAGAAGGCAACAGCACAGAGACCTAGCAGGAACAGCAGTTTGAAGAGCCAGAAGCTGGTTAGGAGACAAAAAAAGACTCAAGAAAAGGCAAAGGAG
Source organism: Mirounga angustirostris (assembly GCF_029215605.1). Lineage (NCBI taxonomy): Eukaryota > Metazoa > Chordata > Mammalia > Carnivora > Phocidae > Mirounga > Mirounga angustirostris. The sequence continues at coordinate 59,936,315 of NW_026991717.1, read as the reverse complement.
AGTCAACAGTGCCTATGGAGGAAGGCAAAGGAGAAAGCAAAACTATAGGAAAGGGGAGAGAAGAAACAACTAAGTATAGGAAAGGAACCAGTCCCACGTGAGAGGGGCTGGAAACAGGCCCATCACAGCCTATTCCAAATTCTAACTCTCAGATACCTAAATAATAACATCTGGACAATGTTTCACAGTTGACAAAGGGTTGCATATAATAACCCCACTGTTATCTCCATTTTAGAAACTAGAAGTTCAAAGAGGGTAAGTATGTGGCTCATGGTCACACAGTAAGTATGGCGGAAGCAGGAACTTAAAACTGGTTTTGGACTTTTTATACAGTTACTTCATCTTTGAATTTCCTTTACTAAGCTTATGTCTACGTCCCTCCCCATCCTCACCCCACCCAAAATGTATATACACAAACCTGTTATGGAGCTGTGCACGTAGGCTAGTGGGGGAGTGGAGCTGGACTAGCAGCACAGCCTGCAGCAGGTGGAAGGTGGCAGTTCCTGCACATACTCGGTACACAGCTCCAGAGCCACTGAGCACTGGGCAGTGAGGGTGGCCAAACAGATGGGCACACAATCCTGAGGGCATCTGGATCTGGAGGGAGAGTGCATGTGAGAAATGGCAGGGCAAATCATCATGTATAGAGAGGTACCTGCTTCTCAGGGTATATCCATTCACTTGTCCCTTAACCCCAATCTGAATCTTTTGTCTGAAGGTTTCTTCTTTTTCCCTTTCTCCTGTTGGAACCTGAACCCTCCCACTTACCCCGTGTGCCTTCCCCCAGACCCTTTCCACTACTGTCCTTGACAGCAGGAGGCAGCAGACTGCTGAGGACCCCACATGGAGGAGGATGTAGACCAGACGGCTACAAGTAGACTCTGTGACAAGGGGCCATCTAGAATGGCAGCAGCAGGTACAGGGAATAGGCCCACAGCAGGACACCTGGGGGTAGAGCAGCAAGATAGAGATTTGCTGAGGAAAAGCTTACATTAATGTATGCATTAGATTAACCATGAGGCTGAATTCCAAAATTTCCCTTTCCCTTTTCTTCTCTCCTTTTACTCAGGAATTCTCAGAATCTGGTTCCAAGCTATTTAGGATTGCCTTCCACTGACATCAAGTAGAGCTTTCATCATAAGAGCTGATGCAGGCTTGAGCAGACCTTCCTAAAAGCCTAAGTCACACCTGGCCTCTCACCTTTCTGTAGACCTACAGATCTGGTACTGGGAAGTGGGAGGAGAGGTTTAATGATCAGTAGTCTCAGGGGCAAAGAAACGTAAAGGCCTCAGAGGAGAAAGGGAAGGCCTGTCATTTTTATTGGCTCCTATGGGTTTTCCTCCCCAGCTTCAGCTACCATTCCCTTCCATTTTTTTCAGATAGTTCTTGCTCTGGGGACCTTTCAAGCCCCTCTGCCCAACTATGCTCTCACCTGGTAGAAGGGAGGATTCACCATGACACTGCTGACTTCAGTGCGTTGTGCCAGGCGGACAGAAGTGCTGGGGCCTGTAACAGCCTTTGCACCCACCATCCTTGTCCCAGGGATTAGGCCCAGGTCCACCAGATGGAAGGTAGAGGAGAAAGTAGCAGCTTTCTTTTGTCCTCAGCCATGGGCTGCCACAGTGCTGGGGTGGTCACCCAGTCTAAGGCAGAATGGGGAGGAACATCAGGAAAAGAACACCGACCTCCAGGATGTGGTAAATGCAAATCTCTCTCTAAATCTACTTTCTCTCCAGGGCCTTTGGGCCACACAGGCAGTTCTCCCCAGATTAGAGAGCAGTTTGCAAATCTGGCCTCTAGTGGATTAGCATTCTTAATTGGTTTAGGATTAGACGTCATCCATCCTGGTTGAACAGAATGGCGGGGGGGTGGGATGGGATGGAGTGGGTAGAATCTAGGTGAACGGAAGGTAAGGATGTACGTTGGGAAGGTCTGGAGTGGTGACCGGCTAGGTGTGGGAGAGGGTCTTGCATAAAACAACACTAGAACCCCCCCAAAGGAAGTCTGAGAGGCGACCGACTTTCCTGGCTGAAGTTTCTAGAACCCAGGACATTAGTGAAGGTGTGGCCCGAGGCCAGCCCCGCCTCATCCTCTCCGGGCGGAAGTTTCGGGGCAGTTACCGGAAGTCTTCATGAGGTGGGGCGGGGCCTGTGCAGCGGCACGGTGGGATCGATATGGCTACCGAGGGGGATGTGGAGCTGGAGTTGGAGACTGAGACCAGCGGCCCGGAGCGGCCTCCCGAGAAGCCACGGAAGCATGACAGCGGTGCGGCGGACCTGGAGAGAGTCACCGACTACGCAGAGGAGAAGGAGATCCAGAGTTCGAATCTGGAGACGGTGAGGTTGGCCGTGAGCGTGTCTGGGCGGGCTGAGAGCGGAGGGGCCTCTCAGGTTGTAACTGGAATCCGCGCTCCAGGACGGGCTCCCCTTCCCGTTGGCGGGAGGAGGCAAGAGGGAAACCGTCACTGGAGCCCGCCGCTTGCGAAGGGGAGCTTTATGGAGATTGTATTTAAAGTGGCCCTCAGGTGCACGGAATTAAGTTAAACCTAGGCCTTGGTTCCTGATACACTCATCATGAATAGGCTGTTTCCCCGCCCCCCCCCCCGCGCCGACCCACTTCTTACTAGCTTTTTAGATTATTGGGAATTGTGGGTGGCAGAGCGGTAAGGAGATCTATTTTTCTCATAGGCCATGTCCGTGATTGGAGACAGACGGTCCCGGGAGCAGAAAGCCAAACAGGAGCGGTAAGTCTGTACGCACAGCCAGCCCTACCAGTTCCTCTCTTCCCCTTACGAAAATAAAAGCCATCGTTAAGCCTTTACCTTGTACCGTTCTTCAACTCTGTCACCGATTTCTGCATATATAAGGTTTACAACCCTACTTTGTTGTTGGTGGAAGGAAAGGCCTGACAGCACCTGCTGCCTGCTGTAAAGACTCGAGGGGAGGGGATGGGGATGTTAGGTGAGGCGGTGAGAGTCATTTTGTATTTTCACTCAACAGTGTTTGTCAGGAGTCATTTATTTGTAAGGCAGAGCTGGAAATGATCTTTCTGAGAGTTAATGATGGAGGTAGAGAATGAGGACTAATGTACATGAATATTTGCAGGGAGAAGGAACTGGCCAAAGTCACCATTAAGAAGGAAGATCTGGAGCTGATAGTGAGTAGTAATGCCTAACTAGTGTATGGGCAGAGGTTACATTGCTTAATTGGGGTTGTTTACTGAAACAAGTAGAGTCAACAAGTCTTGGTGGCATTTTAATGCCCCAGAAGAAACTTAGGTAACATCATCGATCCTTTTCCTGCAGATGACAGAGATGGAGATCTCAAGAGCAGCAGCAGAACGGAGCTTGAGGGAACACATGGGCAACGTGGTAGAGGCTCTTATTGCCCTAACCAACTGATTTGTGCTTTCTCAGACCCACTCACTGGATTATTTTATTTCAATAAAGATGTAGCCTTTTTTTTTTTTTGCAGTTCTATCATCTTGGATCGAGTGTTTTGTATATTATACCGTATTTTATTGTGGGAAATTTACATGTTGGAGTATAACTGAATTTAAGCAACTCCCCCCGCCTCTGGCCTTAATGAAATCATGTGAAGGATCAGTGCAGAGTGGTACCTCATGACCTCATGTTCACATGCAGATGCTAGGTGGCAGGCCAGGCTCATTCATCTGACTAGCTTTCAGTGGTATTCAGGGTACATTTGGAATTTCAGCAAAGTTGCTGAAGCCCATGGCATGGGTCTCTAGGGTGGTTTATATACCACCAATCTTGTTCATAAGCCACTTTTTTAAAATGTTTTTTTTTAAGAGAGTGCATGGTGGGGGTGGGTGTTGGGGGGCAGAGGGAGAGAGAGAATCCCAAGCAGGCTCCACACCCAGCATGGATCCTGACACAGGGCTCGATCTCATGATCCTGAGATCATGACCTGAGCCAAAATCAAGAGCTGGGTGCTTAACCGACTGAGCGACCCAGGCACCTTATTCATAAGCCCCTTAGAGTTAGAATTTAGGTACCGAATTGGAAACATGGTAAATACAATAAAAGATATCAAAGGTTAGGTCTTTTGCAGAATTAATCTATGAAAGGCTTTGATTTATGAAGTTGATTTAATTGAATTCTGAACCGCCACAACACTGTGCCTTACATTCCATTTCCCACCCTGGAGAGAAGACAGTTTTACTTTAAAAGTTGACCAACCTTTGGCCAAGTCATCCTTGCTGAGCTTCTGTTTCCCCAACTGTAAAATGATACATACCTGACAGGTTGTTTTAAGAACTTAAAGAGTTGGTGAATGTGAAAAGCTTGGACTACTGCCTGCCTCAGAGTGGACACTCAAATAGCAGCTATAAACATATTCTTAAAAGAATTTCAGTATCTTATTCTCATTTTGGCTCTAGGAAAATCTTAAGATTGTATCCGTCTGGCACACACATAAGTGACTTATACTCAGATTAATGTGTTATTACCTCCTAGGAATTTGTATTCATAGTCTTATTTTAGGACATGAAAGATTTGTGAATGCTTCTTCCAGTGGGGCATTTAAAAGATGGTGAAAAGACCTTGACCCTCTCATTTTTTTATGTAATTGAGAAATATCCTTCCCACTGATTAAATGTCATTCCTTATAACCCCTAGGACTCCTAGTGCTCTGCCATGTGCATGGTGGTTATGTAATAAATATTAAGTGGAAAACCACTGAATTTAACTCTAGCTTGATGTCATTACATTGCAACTTGGAAAACACTATACCCTCATACAAGCTGAGTGTGGAGGGTACTGGTAAGTACTTGGCTTCCCTATTTCATAAGTAAACTTTTGTTCTAAATACAGCTATATTTTAGAGAGCAAAGAAAACCATACATGTATCTGCTCATGGAGTAAATCTGGGTGCCACTTAGAATATAGCCTGTCCAGCATCTTAATTTCTGAGATCAAAGGTGATGATCAGAATGTGAAACACTCTTTGCCCAACAATTCTCTGTGGTCTTTTATTTCATAGGAAGATTCTTGTCAGCCTGCCCATTTTATTTCCAGTATCAAAAGAAACCTCTTGGTGTAGGATTCTTTTTTAAAAAGATTATTTATTTACGAGAGAGCAGGGCGCAGGCGCAGAGGGAGAGAGAATCTGAAGCCGACTCTGAGCTGAGCACGGAGCTCAATGTGGGGCTTGATCCCACGACCACGAGATCATGACCTGAGCTGAAACCAAGAGTCGGACGCTTAACTGACTGAGCCACCCAGGCGCCCTTGGTGTATGATTCTTTTATTTCTTGACACACACATAAATGGATCAAAAAATACGTTCACATAGAAAAACTGACTCCAACCAAAAATGCAAAACAGAGATCTGTGAGCTGAGATTTACTGTAAGGTAGCGTTGTCCACTTACATGCCCTTGTTTATAACCCAAGCTAAGAGGCTGGAAAAAGAAACCTGGAATAGTCCCAAGTGAATCTGGGAAGCAGACCAGTGATGAAACGTAAGATTTTGCAGAAATGGTTTTAAGTGGGGAGCCTCTGATCCTACCTGGATAGTGCTTTTCTGTGGGTTTCTCAGCATGAGTCCAAACCTCACAAAGCACCTTCAAAGACTGGATTGCCCAGTGTCACAAGTATGGCAGTAGGTCCAATAGGCTGGATACAGGGGCCATGTAAATAATGGTAAAAGCAAATCAAGGACCAGATGCTGAGACAGTCCCTTGTGTCTCACCAGCTGGAAGTAGTTGAACTCTTAAGTAGTTTTCCGCTTCTTGGCAGATGGCCGTTCAAATACATCTCGTACCCCAGCTGCCTTTTGTTTAAAGAACTTTGTGTTCTGGGCACTCTCTTGGCCCCATGCTGAGTCAAAAGAGGTGGTGTCCTGATCCACAAGGTGGGTGTACTTGGTGCGACCAGAGCGCCCGAAGTTCTTGACCTGATCAAGGAAGGATAGATTATGAGTTATACCACCAAACATAACATCCTCAATACATAACTTTTCTCTCTCATGTTCTTAAGGTACCCCATACCTGCATGACTTTGGGAAGAATGGTTTTGTTGAAATGATCCTCCAGGGTAGGTGCACTGAAATCTCTCTTGTATACTTCTTCATCCTCATCCTGTAAAAAAAAAAAAAGTATTACCAATCTTGTGATTTTTATTGCCTATATATTCAAACCACTAATTTATTAACCTCTACGACAAGGGATACAAAGAATGAGGGTACTGAACCTATTCATGAGCTTACATGTAGTTGAGATGATACTCCTTTCTCTCTTTGTATTGTCTTTTTTCTTCCTAAATGTGGATGTTTCCTGAAGGTTGGCTGTATTCTCTCTGTACTCAATATGTTCATTCAGTCATATGACTTCAACTCTGTAGAAGCCTCTGAAATCTCATTTTGAATTTTCTACTGCCCATTATATAGCTTAGCTTGGATATTCTGTTGGGACTTCAGACTCATACCTAAAGTGAAAATCATTTCCCTAACCTTTTCAAACCAGGCTCTTCCTGATTTAACTTCTTCTGTTAATAGAACCAACATTTTCTCAATTACTCAGGTTCAAAATTTATGTAAACTTTGTGCATAATGAGTTTCCACTTATAAATTCTAATTCCCTGGGTTATTATAGTTTTTCCCTAGAATCAACCTTACACAGTGCCACTAGGCTAATGTTTCTAAAACACACCCTCATACCTTTGCCTTGCTCAAAAACTTCCAGTGATTCTGTTTTGTTAAATAAGCACAACTCCTCTATAGTAGTCAAGGCCAAATAACATATAGCTGTAATCTACCTCTCCTTGCCAACTCCCTTTACAGATGATGCTTTTTGCCTCCACTCCTAGTCCCTTCACATGGAATGTCTACTACTGAAGTCAGCAAGTCTACAAATTTTTTTTTTTTTTAAGATTTTATTTATTTATTTGAGAGAGAGAGAATGAGAGACAGAGAACATGAGAGGGAGGAGGGTCAGAGGGAGAAGCAAACTCCCCGCCGAGCAGGAAGTCCTATGTGGGACTCGATCCCAGGACTCCAGGATCATGACCTGAGCCGAAGGCAGTTGCTTAACCAACTGAGCCACCCAGGCGCCCAAGTCTACACATCTTAAATGTGCCCTCCTTCATGTTATCCCTCTCCATCTCCTACAAAGTAAAACATCTCCCTCTTCAGAAATCCCACAGTATTTTCATTCGTCTTTATGTCATAGTATAGTATATGTTTGCCTTAACCCCATTTTTAGGTTGTAAGCCATCTGAGGGCAATAATTTTATATCCTGTAGCAGTGTCAAACAGTAGTGTTCTTGGGGCTCCTGGTTGGCTCAGCTGGTAGACCATGCAACTTTTTTTTTTTAAGAGAGAGAGACAGAGAGGCAGGGAGTAGGGAAGAGCAGAGGAAGAGGGAGAGGGAGAGAGAGAATCCCAAGCAGGCTCCACATCCAGAGGAGAGCCCAACATGGGACTTGATCTCACTTGATCATGACCTGAGCTGAAATCAAGAGTTGGACACTCAACTGACTAAGCCACCCAGGTGCCCCTAGACCATGCAACTCTTAATGTCAGGGTTGTGAGTTGAAGCCCTACATTGGGCTCTGCATGGAGCCTACTTAAAACAAAAAATGGGTGCCTGGGTCGCAGTTAGATGTCTGATTCTGGGTTTCGGCTCAGGTCATGATCTCAGGGTTGTGAGACTGAGCCCCACATCGGGCTATGCACTCAGTGCGGAGTCTGCTTTGCGGTTCTTTTTCCCTCTCCCTCTGCCCCTCCTGCTCATGCTTTCTCTCTCTAAAATAAATAAATAAATCTTTAAACCACCCCCCTCAAAACAAAAACCAGGAGTGCCCTCTACACAGTAAATGCTCAAAAGGTTATTTACTTAATAGACTATATATAAAAAAATAGAGAAGTTACAAATCAACATACTAGTAAAACTATAATGTTATGATACAAATTGTACATGTGGTAAAGGAATTAAAACAGTACCATTTTGATTAAGGAAAGCTTTGTGGAACAGCTGAGTCCTTCAACCAAATACACTTTTGGAGTATTCTCTTCAGCTACAGAAAGGCTTTAAAGGTAAGACAGTTTTTGTGAGATCTACTTTTCTCCTTGTTAGAGGCTGAGTCCCTCATTTAATCTCAGAAGATATTTTATCTTCACTCTCCTTATCCAGATGAGGAGAGTTCACTGAGTATGTGCACCAAAAGACTTTTACATAAACCTTTCCTTATGTATCTTAGCCAGCTTATCTTAGAAGCAATGCACTGCTTCTCTCAGAAGCTTATTAAAGCTGCTCAAATGTATAAGCAATGATACTTAATGACCTTAAAGCAGTAAAGAAATAATTCATAATCTCCAATGACTCCAATCTAGAAAACTGCATGAGCTAGGACACTACATAATAAGCAAACATTTCCGGCTGAGTAGACTGAAACTGATTTTGGAGGGGAATAAGGAACCCTTCACTGAAGTTTAGATTTTACTGGTATCTACAATGAAAGGCAGGAATCTTGCTGCAGTAGGGATTTTTAGGGTTTGATAATAGCATTTGAAAAAAATGAGTCTACTTTTTGATTCAAACTTGGATAGCATCAGGTAGTAATTTAACAAACCACATGCTATTACAGTAATAAATGCAATCAATTCTTTGCTTCCCTTTCCTGACATCTCTCCATTAACAAATTATCACTGGTATCATCTAAATAATTTGGAAGAAGTCCTCATCACTTTATACAGGGTTAACAGATTGTTATTTTGACCTTGGTCTTTATATGAAGAACAAAATTTTGATGGTATTACACATAATGGTTAGATAATAAACCATTTTTATTGGTTAGTTAGGCTTAGTCACTTTCTGTCAGCTCAGAATGAAGTGAATTAAATTTCTGCCTCCCAAATATTTGCATAAGCAAAACTTCTTACTCTGCTATGAAGAGTAACATCTAATTAATTTTGGGGATTTAAATAATCTTATCTATCTATACAGTTCACTGTCTATTTTTAGTTCCTTAGTTCTTCTGTTACACCATTTCCCCCCGATAGCTGGGGCCAAAAGAGAGAACAGTTGCTGCTACTGGTAAAATCCTGTTGCCAGTGCTTTTTCCTATTGGGTTTGTATCTTCAGAGGCAAAAAGCAAATGAGAAAACTGATCATTGGCAAGTAGAAGTAACATCCTAGGACAGTTTATACTTGGGGGGAGAAAAGAACTCAAAAGTTCTAAGTTACTTCTACAGCTCATTCCCTTTTCACTTACCATGAAGAAGGCACCCCGGTGATAATACTTCTGTAAGAACTTATATTTGCCCTTAACGGCTTTGTTGGTAATGACTTTGCCATTTGCCCGAAGCTCAGCTCGCCTCTCTTCCTCAGTCAGGTTTCGCATTCGTTCAATTTCTGCCTTCTCCTTCTCAAGCCTGTGCAGAGAACAAAATTATTTATTAGTATCATTCCAGCTTCAGAGAGACTCAAATTATCTGAACACAATGCAGTCTCACCTCCTTTCAAGCATTATTCACTTTAATTCTAGCTACTGCCTGTTAGGAATTAAGATCAGGAGCCCAACAAATAAAAAAGGTGAGGTGGTCTTATTGCAAACTTCCAGAAGTTTATTCTAGCCTTTATAAAGTTCAGACATACTATTACTGCTTGATTTTGCAGTATTAGTAATTCCCCTTCCTTAAAAAGCCTACTTGGCTTTAAAAAATATCAGAATTTAACATAACCATGTTAAGATTTTATTGGTATTTTTTTAAAGTAATTGTATATGTATTTACATGTCTCAAACCAAGGGTTACCATCATTAATTAGATTGCAGGGACTAACCCTTTTTGGGGGAAGGAGGCCAAAGACCCCCTTTCTCCAGAAAAATACAAATATATGTAATTTTGTATATAATTTTAAAGGGTACATGGACTCCTTGAAACCCAGTATAAAAATCTTAGAAAATGCAGGCTGAGGACAGAGTTTTCTACTGATGGTTTCCCTTTGTAATCTGGGATTACCCTCTCACTGCTAGTAATTTTCAAGAATGGGTGATGCAGCTCAGAAATTATTCTGCTCTAACAATAGTGACTGTGGCAGATTATTTAAGGGCCACAAATTCTCCCCCCCAGAGTATGCATGCCCCTTTGCAGAAATGACATGTGAGCCTTAAAAGACCTTGCCAGTTTCCACTTTTGCCCTCTTGGAATACTGCCATGAGACTGTTAGGTAAGAAATCCAGTCTAGCCCACTGAAGAAGTAAGGCAGTCTAGCATTAACTACTGGACATGTGAATGAACCCATTTTGGACACTCTAGCCCAGCCAATCCTCTAGCTGGATGCAACTGCATGAGAGAGCCTAGGTAAAACCAGCAGAGGAACTGCTTAGCAAACTCGAACACTGTGAGGAATAATCAGTTGTTTCAAGTCACCAAATTTTGAACTGGGTTTTTATGCAAGAACAGATAACTGATAACAGTGAATAATGTCTGCGTGTCTACTAGAAAACTACAGGGAGTATCAGCTGGCACTCTATCACAGAGAAACACTGACAAAGTGTTTCTTTTCCCTGATTTCATTGTAATAAGCCACATTCCAATTATGGAAAACTCACTCAGCTGCAGGAACCATAAAGAAATCTGGAGTGGAACTCACAGTTGGTGTTGAACCTCACTCCTACCCCACTAGGAACCCATCCCATTACTGATATTAAACTCTAGGTCCATCTTATTACTCACGCTTCTCGATCTTCTCTGTCCCTCTTGATTCTCTTTAGCTCCCGAACTTTCCATGCCTCATATTCTTCCTCATCATTTTCATCATCAGTATTGAGAGCATCCAGTGCAGCCAGGGATCGCTTGTTCTCCTCCAGCTCTTTCTTGGTCTCCTCTTCTACAATCTGGGTAAGGAGAACAATTCACCTGTTGGATTTCCTTATTTTCCTCAGATAAACCTAAGTACACTCCTCCTTGCATGCAATCCTTACAGCCACTCCCAGTACCTTGAGTGTATACTTGCGCCTCTCTTCAGCCATGCGTTTTGCTTCCTGCTCCAGCTCCTTCTGTTTCAATGCTTCAGCCTCACGTTCTTGAACTGTTACTCGGTCCTTCCTGCAGCATAGAAGTCCTGTTAATTGCCCAAAGCCCTCAGAGTGGACCTCTTTGTCCTCTAACTCAAGTCCCATCCAAATCAGACAAAGCCCAACAATTGCTGGCTCTTTTTTTTTTGCAAAGAGCCAAAATTGGGAGTCACCCCAGGTATTCAGAGCATTAAAACTCCATCCATCTGTGAGAACTGCCTGAATAGCAAGAACCTGCTGGACTGTAAGTAGGATTTCTCGCCCTTAGGAAAGGATTAGGAATTCACTCTTCAAGTTTAATTTTGTGCTTTATAGGTCCGTGGGCAGATTATGTGCTCTTTAACTGGAAAGGGAGATGTGAAAACAAACTCAGGCTCTCTGTTAACACCATGATATTCCTCAGCAAATAGTCTGCACAGGTAGGGAATTGGGCAGAAGACTTTCACTCAGTGCTGACATTTCAGAAGAGCATGAGATAGAAAAGAGGCTTCTATCCTCAGACCAGGAAAGTAGTAACTATGTGGATTCAGGCCTGTTTTGTGAGATACTTACTTTCGAATGAAGACAGGTTTAAGGCGAGGCTCCATCTCATCTTCACTGTCTGTGTATTCTTCATACTCAGATTCTGATTCTGACTCTTCCCCAGAACGTCCCTCATCTTCCACCTCCATGACTTCCATCTCTTCATTTTTTCTCTCCTGTGCTCGCTGACGCATCATGCCACGGCGCCGCTCTATTTCCTATCAAGTCACATGTCCAAGTCAGTCAGCCCAATGACCTGTGCTCTAAGGAAGCTTTTTATTTCCCCTCATCACATTTAACAAATTCTGATATGAGTAAATACAACTTACATCATTTTATTTTCAATTCTATCTCCAACAAATAGGGAACCCTGGATCAGAGTTCTGCCAAAAGCAGCAAGCTTGTTGCCTTTGGGACCTCAACAAAGGAGAACAGGCCCCAACTTTTTCTTGGGCCTAGAAAGAACTTCCCATTTTCCTTTTTTATACCTCATCATCAATTTCTTCCTCTTCTTCTTCACTGCTATCTTCTCGTTCCATGCGCCACGCATCTCCTTCCACTTCTGAGTCACTTTCTCCTACCACTTCAGGTTCCACTATTTTCCGATGTCGAGCCAATCTGAAAAATAGCATCTTCAAGTGTAACACCAATATCACAAAAATGAAAGAGCATCAGCCACATTTCCTTAGTTGTAGAGCACCTGGAGGTTATGTTTGCTTTTATTAATACTGAAGTCTTGAGAGGGGGAAACTGAGGTGCAGACAAAAGAAAATAATTCAAAGTGTCAGGGCAAATAGTCAAGTTGGACCTAAAACGTTAAATGTAAGCTGAGGCATCATGAGGCACCGCAATAAACATGGGTGCACAGTGACATTGTATCTTTGTGAAATTGGATTTTTGGTGGCTGTATAAAAAGCAAGTACTGCATGCAGATCAATATGGAACAGGAAATGAGTGACAGTGCCAATCTGATTCTAAGGTTTGAGAAGTAGTCAGTGTCCAAGAGGCACACAAATCCCACTAATAAGTAATTATGGTTATGTAAGAATGAAATAAAAATGTTTTTTCTTTTACGCATATTATATTTTTCAGATGGCTTTAAATGTTAAGACATGACTATTTATTGAATTATTTGGATCTAACTACTTAATAAACAGAACTGTATAGGCCTAGGGGCTCCCTGAGAAAATTCCTGGGACAATATGAACTGTTAAAGTTTGGGATCTCTGGTCTACTTTGTAAGGTAATGTCTCAGTCAACACACAACATACGAAACCCTTCATTGGGAGGCTCCCTTTCCTACCTGAGACCATTCATTCATCAGGCCTTTTTTCCTACTTCATTGGTGTCATTTCCCCTCATTAGCCTTTAGGATAAGTGAGTGAATTAAATCAATTTCTCAAATTTTAAGACCCCCCCCACCCCCCAACAAACCAACCAATGGTTTGTGTTTTCTTCTCCCTTAGTGAGTTAGTTAGGGTCTTTGGACCAGAGGTAACCTGCTGTTTACTGGCTGCCACTTGCTCGTTGTATACCTTTGGTCATGTTATTTTCTTGATTCCTTGGTGCCTCAGTTTCCCCATTTGTAAACTGGGATAATAATACATACCTCATAAGGTTATTGGGTGGATTACAAGAATTAGTAAATACTTGGAACAGAGACTGGCACATAGTGAGTACTGGGCAAATATTAGCTATTATTGTTGTTATTAACTAACCTGTGGGGGTTTAGGTCCAGGGAAACATAACCCTAATAATTACCTCTCTTCCACATCTTCACTAATACGGTTCTGCAAACGCCGCAGTCGAGGGTCACTGGATGAATCCTCCTCCTGTTCCTCAGGCTCTGCTTCTTGTTCTTTGGCTTTCTTGATGAACTGAAATTCTTCATCCTCCTCATCTGAGGACTCCATAGGGGCATAGTCTGGCCTCTTTCCCGACACATAACGTTTTACCTTCACTTTCTCCATCGAAATCTCACCTGGGTGATAAAGATAACTTATTATGTTTCAGTAGCCTCTTTCCCAATGTCTTTCAACCTCTGCCTTTGCAGGTAGAGCCCTATATTCCTGGTAAGCAAGAGTTCAAGCAGGAGAAGAAGAGAGCTGCTATCCAACCATCTATTCATCTAATGGTGTTTTCCTGCCAAGACCAAGTCATGGGAAAATATTCTTGTGACTACCAACACTAATGATAAAGAAGGTGAGCTTGAATACAATGAAATGGAAAAAGACAGGTGGTGAAATAATAGAAAAAATTCCCCCCAGACAGGCAGACGATTACATCCATCACAAATTCATGCTATTCCACCTCAATTATATCCTTAAGGGAATTATTTGTAACAGTGTCCAGCACATAAGGGTGACTTAGGTGGGAACAGAAAATTAAAATGTTGCTCAATCCCTTTTTTAGTTCACCTGGAATTTTTCATGGCAGCCTTTATATCACCATATAACTCAAGATTCTAATCTTACCTATTTCTACCTTTTCTTTTAGCATATGTGCTATCAAACCTGCAAGATAACGTCTCTCTCTTTTTTTAAAGATTTTATTTATTTGACAGAGAGCACTAGAGAGAGCAAGAACAAGTTGGGGGGCAGAGGGAGAGGGAGAAGCAGGCTCCCCACTGAGCAGGGAGCCCGATATGGGGCTCCCTCCCAGGACCCTGGGATCATGACCTGAGCCAAAGGCAGATGCTTAGCCAACTGAACCACCCAGGTGCCCCTCTTTTTTTAAAGATTTTATTTATTTGAGAGAGAGAGCAGGTGAGAGAGAGAGAGAGAGAGGGGCAGAGGCAGAGGGAGAATTAGGCTCCCTGGTGAGGACCCTGGGATCATGACCTGAGCTGAAGGCAGATGCTTAACTGCTTAACCGACTGAGCCACACAGGTGCCCCAAGATAACATCTGTTTTACAAAAAGTGACACTTCCTGCGAATAAAGTGAAAACTGACCAAAACATTTTATAAGATGGATATAATTTTGATAACCAAACTGGACAGTTCAAAGGAAAACTTTATGTGAATTTCTCTTCATAAACATACATTAAAAAGTACTAAATAATATAATAGCAAATTTATTCCAGCAACGTAAAAGCTAACAAAAAAATTCTAAGCCATCATGACTTCAAAGGATTTAGCTTGGGACCACAAGAACAGCTTAAGCTTAGAAAATTAATGGGGTCAAACGTAATATACTATTTAAAGTTTATATATATATATATATATTTTTAAAATATTTTATTTATTTATTTGACAGAGAGAGAGACAGCGAGAGGGAGAAGCAGGCTTCCCGCTGAGCAGAGAGCCCGATGTGGGGCTCGATCCCAGGACCCTGGGATCATGACCTGAGCCGAAGGCAGATGCTTAAGGACTGAGCCACCCAGGCGTCCCTAAAGTTTATATATTTAAAGTCACATAATCTTAACAACAGATACAATAATTATGCTTAATGATAAAATATTAGAAGCATTCCTTTAAAAACCAGTGGGCATCTTTATGTTGTTCCTATCACACCTTCTAGTCAACATTTTATTATGGTTCTAATTAGGACAATAAGAAAAAGGAGAAAGGGGTGCCTGGGTGACTAAGTCGGTTAAGCGTCTGCCTTCAGCTCAGGTCATGATCTCAGGGTCCTGGGATCCAGCCCCAAGTCATGCTCCCTGCTCAGCAGGGAGTCTGCTTCTCCTTCTCCCTTTCCCCATCCACCTCGCTTGTTTTCTCTCTCTCAAATAAATAAAATCTTAAAAAAAAAAAAAGAAAAGAAAAAGAGATAAAAGGTGAGGACTAAAAAGGAAGAAGAAACTGTCATAATTTGCAGACTATGGTTATCTATGTATAAAATACAAGAAAACAAACAGGCAAGGTATTTATTTAGAATACTAAATAAATGCTGGATAAAAAGTGTATCCGTTTAAAAAAAAGCGGGGGGCTCCTGGGTGGCTCAATCCTTAAGCGTCTGCCTTTGGCTCGGGTCATGATCCCAGGGTCCTGGGATCGAGCCCCGCATCGGGCTCTGTGCTCCGCGGGAAGCCTGCTTCTCCCTCTCCCACTCCCCCTGCTTGTGTTCCCTCTCTTGCTGTGTCTCTCTGTCAAATAAATAAATAAATAAATAAAATCTTTAAAAAAAAAATAAGTGTACCTGTACATTAGCTACATAAATTAGAAAATGAAGTTTAAAAATACTATTTACAATGGTAACTAATCTACAAGATACCAAGGAATAAATTCAACAAATGATGTACAAGGCTTTTCAGAGGAAAAATATATAATTATATTGGAAGATACAAAAGATCTAAATGAATGGAGAAATATATCATATTCAAGTATGAGAAGATGGCAACTGTGCCCAAGTTAATCAATAAATGCACGACCTATAATTTTAATGCAGTTCCATTAATAGTTGTCCCCAGGCTGATTCTAAAATCACATGGAAGAATAAGAGGCCAAAAAGAACCAAGACAATTCTGAAGAACAAGGGGAGGCTGAAGAATTTAACACACCTCACCAAAGAAGATACACAGATGGCAAATAAGCATATTTGCTTCAAATCCTATGTTGTCAGGGAAATGCAAAATAAAATGAGATACCACTGCACATGTATTAGAATAACCAAACTACAGAGCTCTGACAACACCAAATGCTGGCGAGAATGTGGACTAACAAGAACTCTCATTTGTTACTGGTGGGAATGCAAAATGGCACAGCCACTTTGGAAGACAGTTTGGTGGTTTCTTATAAAACTAATCATACTCTTACCATATGATCCAGCAATTGCATTCCTTGGTATTTACCTAACAGTGTTGAAAACTAAGGTCCACACAAAAACTTGCACACTGATATTTATTTCAGCTTTGTTCATAACTGCCAAAACTTGGAAGGAACCAAGATGTCCCCCGCTAGGTGAATGAACTAACTATGGTATGTCTAGACGATGTAGTATTATTCAGTGCCAATCAGAAATGAGCTATCAAGCCATAATAAGACACAGAGAAAATTTACATACATATTATTAAGTGAAAGAAGCCAATATGAAAAAGTTATACACTGTATGATGCCAAATACATGACATTTTGGAAAAGGCAAAACTATGGAGATAGTAAAAAGATCAGTGGTTGCCAAGGGTTGGGTTGGGGGAGGGATGAATAGGCAGGGCACAGAGGAGTCTCAGTGCAATGAAAATACTGTGTGATACCATAATAATGGATATATGTCATTATACATTTGTCTAAACCCATAGAATACACAATGCCAAGAGTGAACCTTAATGTAAACTTTGGGTGATTATGATGTGTTAATGTAGTTTCATCAATTGCAACAAATGTATCACTCCGGTGGGGGAGGATAATGGAGGAGACTATGCATGTGCGGGGGCAAAGGGTATATGGGAAATGTGAATCTAAAACTGATCTAAAAAAATAAAGTCTCAGGGCACCTGGGCGCTCAGTCGATTGAGAGTCTCCTTCAGCTCAGGTCATGATTTCAGGGTCCTGGGATCCAGTGTCAGGCTCCCTGCTCAGCAGGGAGTCTGCTTTTTCCTCTCCCTCTTGCTCAAATAAATAAATAAAATCTTGGGGCACGTGGGTGGCTCAGTCAGTTAAGCATCTGCCTTTGGTTTAAGTCATAATCCCAGGGTCCTGGGATTGAGCCCTGCATCGGACTCCCTGATGCTCAGCAGGGAGTCTGCTTCTCCCTCTCCCCCCTCCTCCCTGCTTATGCTCTCTGCTCTCTAATAAATAAATATTAAAAAAAATAAAAATAAATAAAATCTCAAAAAAAAAATAAAGTCTTGGGACGTCTGGGTTGGTTAAGTGTCTGCCTTCGGCTTAGGTCATGATCCCAGGGTCCTGGGATGGAGCTCTGCCCTGCTCAGCGGGGAGCCTGCTTCTCCCTCTCCCTCTGCCTGCTGCTCCCCCTGCTTGTGCCCCATCCCCTGTCAAATGAATAAATAAAATCTTAAATAAAATAAAAATAAATAAATAAAATCTTAAAAAAAAAAAAGCAGTGGAGAATGGATGGGCTAGTCAAACAATGGAACAGTAGGGACAACTGGTTAACCATAAGGTAAACAGTAAAATTAGATCTCTGATGCCACACACACACAAAATTCCAGATGGATTAAAGCCCATGTGTGGAAAACACAT
This sequence comes from Mirounga angustirostris, assembly GCF_029215605.1. NCBI lineage: Eukaryota > Metazoa > Chordata > Mammalia > Carnivora > Phocidae > Mirounga > Mirounga angustirostris. Next base: position 59,918,613 of record NW_026991717.1, on the reverse strand, counting down.
CTTAAACACTTACATTCCTACTGGATTATAAGCTCCTTAAATTAGATGTGTCTTGCACAATTGTGTATTTAATCCTATTTAGTATATACAAACACTTAGATGATAGAAAATAATTATAATCTGAATATCTATGATCTTAGTATAGGCAAGGATTTCTTACACAGTATACAAAACAACACAAGCTATAAAAGATAAAATTGATAAATCTGATAACACTAAAATTAAAAATGCCTATGAAACGGGAAACTCCACAATTAAAGTGAAAAGACAAGCCAAAAAAACAAAACAAAACAGGAAAAAGGACAGATTTGGGATGAAGAAAAAGAAAATGGGTAAATGACAAAAACAGGTAATTCAGAGAACAGAAAACCTAGAGAGCTGATAAATGCATGAAAATGCTTAGTCTCACTAGTAATCAGGGAAATGCAAATTAAAATAAGATATTTCATAATTAGATTGGGCAAAATTTAAAAATCTGATACAACCAAGTGTGCAGATGAATATATGGGAAAATACAAACCCTTAATGCTCTCACAACCCACTGTGGAGAGCAAGTGGAAATAGCTAGTTAGGTTGATGAACTTTTAGGAGTCTACCCTAGAGAAATTCTTACACAGTGCACTGAAGAGACATTTAAGAATGACAACTACAGGGGGTGCCTGGCTGGCTCAGTTGGTGGAGCATGTGACTCAATCTCGGGGTCATGTGTTTGAGACCACGTTCGGCATAAAGATTACTTTAAAAAAAAAAAGGACAACTACAGCACTGTTTATAATAGAAAAAAACAACACAATAATTAACTGTTCCTTAGTAGTGAATAAACTGGTTTAATTACACAATGGAATTTATAAGTAGTTAAAATGCATTAGCTCTATATGTATCAAAGGGTACTTCTCAAAAGCCACCTTGAATTTAAGAAAAAAGGCAAGTTGCACAAGAATAGGTATAGTATATTAAAAAAAAAAGAACTCATATTATTTTCCAAAATCTTTCCTGAATAAAGGGACTGTTTAGTCTAACCCCTCAAACAGGCAGTGTTCCTTCTTCTATCTGCACTGGAATCCTACTCATCCTTTAAGGATCAATTTATATGCCACTTTCTTCAAGAAGCTTTCCTTGATTACCTCAATCTGAAGAGATTATTCCTTGTCTATCCTTCCACATTGTTTGGTTTATATCACCTATGTGACAGGAATCGCACACTGCTTAAAATGTGCCTATTTTTGCATGTCTCACATCTACTACAGTATGAGTTCCTTAAGGTTAAAGGCACTACCTCACACAAGTGTGTATTCAACTTAATACAGTCACAGCGTTGGATGAAAGCAATAAAACGGGGGCGCCTGGGTGGCTCAGTCATTAAGCGTCTGCCTTCAGCTCAGGTCATGATCCCAGGGTTCTGGGATAGAGCCCCGCAGGGGGCTCCCTGCTGGGCGGGAAGCCTGCTTCTCCCTTTCCCACTTCCCCTCCTTGTGTTCCCTCTCTCGCTGTCTCTTTCTTTATCAGGTAAATAAATAAAATCTTAAAAAAAAAAAGCGATAAGTTTAATAAGACACGGTTCCTGTCTCAAGGACGTTATGAACTTACGATGCAGTAGAGGGAGACAGAGACATAAACTAATGATAAGAGTTATAAAAGCAGCATAAACAGACCGCTATGGATAACAAAAGAGGGACTGTACCCCGCACAACGCCCTGCAAAAGCAGGCATTCACTATGTATATTAGTCTAATTTATCGGTGGAGACCAAGGGAAGAGGGATGCTTGCTGCGACGGCAGAGACGGGCAATAGGAACAAGTTGCGATGGAAGTGGGTTTTGTTTCCCCCCCCTTCAGGCAACGCGATCGGGTGCGAGTTTGATGGGAAAAGTCGAAGAAATTAGGGGGCAGGGTCTTAAGGGTCGGAGGGTTGGGGTGGTCTGCTGGGGTAGGTGTGGAGTAGGTTGGCGAAAGAAGAGGTAAGATCCGACTCGAAAAAGGCTCAGCACGGTACCTTTCTCATTGCGAACCGGGACGGCCCCAGCCGTAGACTGAATGGGCGGTTGTTTCATGAGTGCGCTTGGGACCGACATGTTGATGGCAGCGGCGGTGACTCCAGAAACTTCAGCGATTCCAAAGAGTGAACAGCAAAAACGTCAACGAACAGAAAAAAAACCAAACCCCCTTCTGCAGGCACCGGACACCGCTGCGCGACAGAGAGAAACAGCACTTACGGCTGAGCTAGAGAAACCGGAAATAATCGACCAGAGAATTCTGGGATTGTGGACGTCGAGTCTGTTACTGCGCATGGTCGTAGGCGGCTCTAGCGTCTTCCGTCTCGCAGTGTTTGGACGTCGCTTCTGGAGGGAAATCGCTTCCCATTGGGCTTTGCTGTTAAAATCCTGTGGCGAGGCAGGTCCGAATTACGGGTTTCTTTTGTTACCTTGGTTTGAACCCGAGGAAAATGGGATAGTGATGAATAAGGAATTGAGCAGATAGTGAAGGGCAGTTTGTCCAGACTATTGAAAGCTCAGAATTGGAGTTTAATGAGAATAGAAGTCCTGCTAACAGCACCTGATTAGCTCAGTTGATGAGGCTGAGTGGGTTGTGGTGAGGTATTTTTTGGTCATCACGCGAGGGCAGCCGGTGGTGATTTAGGCTACTGCCATGAAAAAAGAAAAAATCCCCCAAGGGTCCTGGAGCAATGCCTGAAGTCAGAACAGTGTACTTTTTGGCTTTCCAGTTTTTTTAGTTTCTGAAGACCGTCTATTAAAACATTCCTGGCTAGACAGTGTTTGTATGGAAGTACACGAGTAATTATTAAGTACTTGCTGTGTTTACTGGCCTGAGCTCTCTAAGGAGTATGGAATATTGTTTAAAGGCTTGAATTTTACTTAGGAAGTCTTCTAGGGCTTGGTAACGGAAGCAATCACAATTTACTAGCTGGGTTTGTAAAAAAAAAAAAAAATACTGACTTACTGGAAGTCGGAACACATTTGGCCATAGAAAGGATTTCCTAAGTGTTGTGGCAGGGAGAGATGGGACAGCATGAAAAAAGTCTTGAAGTACAGAAATAGCATGGTATATATTAAACACTGAAAAGTTTGATTTTATCAGTAATTTTTGAGTCAAGGAGTTTGGCAAGAATCAGATCATGGAGGGCCCTGATGTTACTGTTAATAGGGTTAGTTCTCAAATTATTTCACCTGTGTTGTAAAACTGGGTCTAGGCTGGGAGAGGAAATAGAATTGGGCAAGTCTTGAGCAAGGAACAATGGAGGACCCATGCCAGGGAAACAGTTCTGGGCTAGAAAGAAAAGGATCTTAAAAATAGAGTAGGTAGAAATTTATGTTTTGAATTTAACAGCTCCAAAACCATGCTGTCCAGAGGGAGTACATCATGGGAAAACAATTGTTTTGACTTAGGGCAACCCAGAGAATAGAAACAAAAAAAAAAAGGTTAATATGGCTGTGACTGTACGAAGTACAGGGCACTAAAATCTTATTTGTTACTTTGTGTACAAAAATGATTTGATTCACAACTTTTCCCCAGCCTTTGGGCTTTGTAAGGTCATCATTAGGATCTTAGTTAACTGGTGGGCAGATGATGAGGTGAAATTTAAACCAGCTTAAGTTATCAGCTCTTGAAAAAAATAAAAATGCTTCCCTTCTAGGAAGAAGGTAATGTGGTAGCCGTAGAGCGTAATTTCCTGGTGGTGGGGTTATAAGGAACCGGGGGGCCCAAGTAAAGGCTGCCTGTTGATTTCGATTTTCTAGCTTCTCTATTCATATGGCATCTAAGTGCGTCTGAATCTTTTCCAGGCTCACATTGCAAGGCAAGGTGGTTTTTTCTCAGCAGAAGCGCCAGTGTTTTTCAAAGCGAGATACTGGCATCAGCAGCATCAAAAAAATACTGAGATCTAAGGTAAAAATGTGTATTCGTTCCAATTACAAGAATTTCAGTATGGGGCGAGGCTCGTGAGCTCCACGCGAACCGAGACGACCGTAACGCCTGCGTGCCCCTCCCCTGCGGCCCGCTGGCGCCCGAGCCGTTCAGAGCCGCCCGCCAGGCCCCGCCTCAGCCCCGCTGCTCCTCCCCTTCCCCCTCCCCGCGCCTCCCGCCGCAATCTTGGCGGGAAGACGCCAGCTGCTAAGCCGCGGGAAGATGTCGGGGTCGCGCGCGGGCAGTGAGGAGAAGGTGGGCTCCAGACAGCGACTCCAGATGAAGGTGAGCAACGGCTTGTTGCTTTCGGGTGCGCTCCTGCCCCGGTGTGCGTGAGGCATTGCCGGGACCAGGCCCGAGAGGGCACGAAGACTTGGCACCCACCACCTCCACACTCCGGAACTGGTTTCCGCTCCTTGGGGCATGTCTCAGCTTAACGGGTTTTTCGGGGGTGTTGTTTCAAAAGATAATCGGGGATCCCGGCCCCCTATTTTCCTCTATGGAAACTCGGCCTTCAGCGTTGGGGAAGGTTATTAGTAACCCTAGAAATAGGGACAGGATGGGATCAGGGACTCTGCGTTTGCCTGTGGGGCAATTATTGTCGGCTTCCCACTCTGAAGACAATTCCAGTTACTCAGAAGGTGACAGTTGGGGTAGTCTCCTCAGTTACAACTGTAATTATTATTACATTATTACTGGTTTGCCGAGTCATGGATAAAATAATGCAGCCATTTATAATAAATAATTAAATTTAGGTTAATGAGTTAGGTATCTAGATTTTGGTGAGGAAAAGTTTCGTTACAGGCTATCACTTTGGATTTATTTACACAGACCTGTAAGAAAAGGCATAGGATCTGGGATTCTAATGCTCTCTTTTCTTTTATTGACCTGAATAGGTGAATGAATATAAAGAAAATCAAAACATCACTTGTGTATCTCTGAGACCAGTACAGACTACAGTTTTAGGAAAAACACCTAAGGTTTATCTTGTTCCCTTTTCACTCAGTAATTACAAGCCAGACCAAATTAAGCACTCCAAATCCCTATTGGATAAGAATTCTAACAATGAAGTTGCATGTAAGAAATGTAAGAAGACTGAAATAAGGAAAACTTGCAGAAGGATTTTAACTCCAAGGATGGAAGGCACGTCTTCCAAGGCAGAATCTACTCTGCAAAAATCATCCTTAGATGTTTATACTGAAAGTAACAAGCGACAACACAAGAGCACTTCGGATACAGTGATTCTCAGTGTTGATACGGAAAGCAGTCAGGATCTAGACAGTGATGAAGATACCACACCAGGCCTGGTAAGAATTTAATTACTAGCTTATTCAAATTTTTCTTATTTTAAAATTTGAAGTTCTGATAAGCTAACGGTATCCAGGGTTTATGTATGTTTAATTGAAATTTTATTTTTTAAATGTTGAACACAACTTCCTTGGTTAATTTTACTCTTGGTTTTGATTTGTCAAGGAGAGGATTGACTTAATCTTCATTCTGTTTCCCTTTTTCTTCCTCTCAGTTTATTGCAGATATTTTTGGGTCTACTTACTATTTATGGTGTCTTGCTCACCTTTACATATTTATGCACAATATACCAGAAGAAGTTGGCCTGTGGGACATATGGCATTTGAGTGACCCTTGATATGAGGGTAGGAAAGTCATCAATTGATTAATATAGCTGAATAATATTTCCTCTACAAAAAGGAGAAAAATGATGGAGTAGAGAAGATACATGAGAAACACTTATTAGTGCTATTGAAAATAATAGTTTGAATCAGTTAAAGGAATTAAGCATCTAATTTTTAGACTTCTATTGCCTTTAAGGAATGTTGTACTTCAATGAAAGTGACAGATTTTATGCAAGGCAAGATAAAACCATACCACATGTCAAAAGTTAATGGAACAGAAAATGATGATAGGGGAAAGGGAGATAGGATAATTGTGGTGGTGTTCTTTTGAAATAGGAATTCAGTTTATGCTTTACTGTCTCAAGAGGTAAGAACTAGGACCTCTGGTGGGACATCGTGGGTCTGTTATTAGTGCATTGGACTGGGGGGTTGAAAGCCTAGGTTTTAGATGTGGCTGCTTCTAAGAAACCTTGTGTTTTTAAGCAAATCACTCGACAGTGAGGGGATTGGATAAGATCATTGCTTCTCAAACTATAGCCTGTATCAGAATTTCCTGGAGGGCTGTTAAAACTCCATTGCAGGACTCTACCACCAGAGTTTCTGATTTTCGAGAAGTTTTGGGGTGGGGTAAAGAATTGGCATGTCCAACACAGTTTCCTAGAGATGCTGGTGCTGTTGGTCTGGGATGTCATTTTGAAAACCACTGGATTCAATTATCTCTTTGGCCTCTTCGACTATAAGATTCTGAGTATATGAGGCTAGTGGGAAGTAGATTTTATTTTTTTAAATTTATTTAAAAAATTTTTAAAATTGTTTTTTAATTTCTGTTAACATACAATGTTATATTAGTTTTAGGTGTACGATATAGTGATTCAACAATTCTATATACCGCTCAGTGTTCATCATGATAAGTGTACTCTTAATCCCCTTCACCTATTTCACCCATCCCCCTACCCACCTCCTCTCTGGCAACCATCTGTTCTCTATAGTTAAGAATCTGTTTCTCGGTTTTTCTCTTCTCTTTTTCCTTTGCTCATTTGTTTTGTTTCTTAACTTCCACATGAGTGAAGTCATATGGTACTTACCTTTCTCTGACTGATTTTGCTTAGCATTATACTCTCTAGCTCCATCCATATTGTTGCAAATGGCAAGATTTCATTCTTTTTCATGGCTGAATAATATTCCTCTGTGTGTGTGTGCGTGTGTGTGTGTGTATGGATATATATATGGGTATATATATGAATATATATATACCGCACCTTTTTCTTTAAGTTTTTTTATTTTTAAGTAATCTCTATACCCAATGTGGGCCTCAAACTTAAACCCCAAGATCAAGAGTCACACACTGTACTGACTGAGCCAGCCAGGCACTCCCCAGATCTTCTCTGTCCATTCATCTATTGAGATTTTAGCTTGACCTAAGAAAATAGGGTCAGAAATTAGAACATTAAGAGTAAATACTGAAGCTAATCAAGCAGAGTCAGACATGCCCAGCATATATTTAAGTAGGACAAACTGAAAGATCTAGCATCCTTTTTTTGTTTTTGTTTTTGTTTTTTTAAAGATTTTATTTATTAATTTGTCAGAGAGAGAGAGCACAAGCAGGGGCAGCGGCAGACAGAGGGAGAAGCAGACTCCCTGCTTAGCAAGGAGCCAGATGCAGGACTTGATCCTAGGATCCCAGGAACATGACCTGAGCCGAAGGCAGACGCTTAACCAGCTAAGCCACCTAGCTGTCCCAAGATCTAACATTTTTATAGGACATTTCATTCTTTTCCTTTTCATTAATTATCTTTTTGGAGCAAAATGACTAAGGCTTTATGGTACCATGCTTTAGAAACAATATTTTATTTATAAGCTTATTTCTTCCCCAAATGAGGGAAGGCTTTGTCACATCACAGGCAAGTGTCTTGACCTGTAAGTCAAGAATTTTAGGGGCGCCTGGGTGGCTCAGGCGGTTAAAGCATCCGACTCTTGGTTTCGGCTCAGGTCATGATCTCACGGGTGGGGAGATTGAGCCCAGCAGTGGGGCTCTGTGATTAGTGGGGAGTCTGCTTGAGATTCTCTCCCTCTGACCTTTCCCCCATTTGCACTCTCTCTCTAAAATGAATAAATCTTAAAAAATTTATTCTATTTTCTGGGAAACTTGCTAAATTTTCTCTCTCAGCACTTTTGTTAAATATTTTAACTTCACAGGGACGCCTGGGTGCCAGTTGGTTAAGCATCTGCCTTCAGCTCAGGTCATGATCCCAGGGTCCTGGGATGGAGTTCCCCCATCAGGCTTTGCTCAGCGGGGAGCCTGCTTCACCCTTTTCCTGATGCTCCCCACTGCTTGTGCTCTCTCTTGCGTTCTCTCTCTCTCTCTGACAAATAAATAAAAATCTTTAAATTAAACAAAATATTTTAACTTCACAAAGCATTTCTTTTTTTTTTTTAAAGATCTTATTTATTTATTTGACAGAGAAAGAGAGAGACAGCGAGAGAGGGAACACAGCAGGGGGAGTGAGAAAGGAAGGAGCAGACTTCCTGCTGAGCAGGGAGCCCAATGCGAAGCTCGATCCCAGGACCCTGGGATCATGACCTGAGCCGAAGGCAGGCACTTAATGACTGAGCCACCCAGGCGCCCCTCATAAATTTAAGTTTTGAGAACAGTTTGGGCTTACAGAAGAGTTGCAAAAATGGTACAGAGGATTTTGATATTTCTTTCACCTGGCTTCCTCTTGTGTTAATGTCACCTACATAACTGTAGAACACTTATCAAACTAAGAAATGCTACAATAATATTAACTAAAGTACAGAATTTATTAGGATTTCACCAGTTTTTGTTTTTTTTTGTTTTTTTTTTTGTTTACTAATGCCCTTCTGTTCCAGTATCCAGTCTAGGATTGCACAGTGCATTTAATAGCCATGTTTCTGTAGTCTACTCCAGTCTGTGACAGTTCTTCAATCTTTCATGACCTTGGCACTTTTGAAGAGTACTGAAAAGTTATTTTGTGTAATGTTCCTCAATTTGGGTTTGTCTGCTATTTTCTCATAATTAGATTAAGGTTTTGCATTTTTTGGGTGGGGTACCACAGAAGTGAATGTGCCCTCCTCAGTGCATCATATCGGGGTGTACTTGATACTGATATGTTTTACTGGTGATGTTGACCTGGGTCACTTGGCTTAGGTGGTGTTTGTCAGGATTCTCCAGTGGAAACAACATTTTTCCCTTTGTAATTACTAAATATTTTGAGGGAGATACTTTGAGACTATGCATAAATCTGGTTTCTGTCATCAAGCATATGTTTATTTTTTTATTGAGATATAATTTACATAACATAAACTTTACTATTTTTTTTTTTTTAAAGATTTTATTTATTTATTTGACAGAAGAGAGAGATAGCGAGAGCAGGAACACAAGCAGGGGGAGTGGGAGAGGGAGAAGCAGGCTTCCCGCTGAGCAGGGAGCCCGATGCGGGACTCGATCTCAGGACCCTGGGATCATGACCTGAGCCGAAGGCAGACGCTTAACGACTGAGCCACCCAGGCGCCCAACATAAACTTTACTATTAAAAAGTGTACAGTTCAGTAGTTTTTAGTATATATACAAGATTGTACAATCATCACCACTATCCAGTTTCAGAACATTTCTTTCACTATGAAAAGAAATCCGTACCCATTAGTAGTGACTACCAACTCCTCCACCTCCCTAACCCAGCCCTGGAAACCACTAATCTACTTTCTTTCTCTATAGATTTGCCTATTCTGGACATTTCATACAAATGAAATCATATAATATGTAGCTTCTTGCATCTGGCTTCTTTGACTTAGCATAATGTTTTCAGGGTTCATTCATGTTGTGTAGTGTGTATTGGTACTTGATTCCTTTTTATGGCTGAATAATATTCCATTGTATGGATATACCATATTTTGTTTATCCATTCATCAGATGATGAACATTTGGGTTGTTCCCACTTTTTGCTATTATAAATAGTGCTGCCACAAGCTTTTGTTTATGAGTTTTTGCTGAACAAATATTTTCCATTCTTTTGGGTATATACCTAGGAGTGAAATTGCTGGGTCATATGGTCAACTGTGTTTAACTTATTGAGAAACTGTCAAATTGTTTACCAGACTGGCTGCACGATTTTTACATACCAGCAGCAATGCATGAAGAGTCTACTTTCTTTACACCCTTGCCAACACTTGTTATTTATCTTTCCTAAAAATTAAAAAAAAATTGATTGTAAAATACACAATATAAAATTTAGCACCTTAACCATTTTTGAAGGTACAATGTAGTACTTTATGTTGTTTACTTATGTTGTTTTGCAATCAGTCTCCAGAAATCCTTTCATCTTGAAAAACTGAAACACTATCCCATTGAATAACTCCCCATTTCCCTCCTACTGCCATCCTCTGGCAACTACCATTCTACTTTGTGTCTCTTTGAATTTGACTAGTATAGGTACCTCATAAAAGTGGATTCATGGTATTTGTGTTTTTGTGACTGGCTTATTTCATGTAACATAATGTCTTAATTATTCATTTTTTTTTAATTAAAAAATTTTTTTTGGAGGGGCTAGGGGCAGAGCGAGAGGGAGAAAGAGAATCTTAAGCAGGCTCCATGCCCAACATGGAGCCAGACCCGGCTCAATCTCACAACCCTAAGAGCCTGAGCTGAAATCAAAAGTCAGACGCCTGGGCGCCTGGGTGGCTCAGTTGGTTAAGCGACTGCATTCAGCTCATGTCATGACCCTAGAGTCCCGGGATCTAGTCTCACATCGGGCTCCCTCCTCGGCAGGGAGTCTGCTTCTCCCTCTCACCCTCCCCCCTCTCATGCTCTCTTTCTCTTCATTCTCTCTCTCTCAAATACATAAATAAAAATCTTTAAAAAAAAAAAGTCAGACGCTTAACCCACTGAGTCACCCAGGCACCCCCACCCCCAATTTTTTTTTTTTATTAAGTAAATTCTAGGGCCAATGAGGGGCTTGAACTCAACCCTGGTATCAAGAGCTGTATGCTCTACCAGTAGAGTCAGCCAGGTGCTCCTTGTCTTTTTGATTATAGCCATTCTAGTGGATATGATGTAGTGTCTCATTGTGGTTTTGATTTGCATTTTTGTAATGATCAGTAATGTTGAGTGTTTTTATTTTTATTTTTTTAAAGATTTTATTTATTTATTTGACAGAGACACAGCTAGAGAGGGAACACAAGCAGGGGTAGCGGGAGAAAGAGAAGCAGGCTTCCCGTGGAGCAGGGAGCCCGATGCAGGGCTTGAACCCAGGACCCTGGGATCATGACCTGAGCTGAAGGCAGACACTTAACGACTGAGCCACCCAGGCGCCCCTTGTTGAATGTTTTTACATGTACTTATTGGCCATTTGTGCTTTGGAGAAATAGCTTTTCTAGTCCTTTGCCATTTGAAAAATTAAATTGTCATTTTGTTTTGAATTATAAGAGTTCTTTATATATTCTGGACACTAGACCCTTATTAGATATATCACTTGCAAGTATTTTTTCCCGTTTTTTTATTTATTTATTTATTTATTTATTTATTTATTTATTTATTTATTTATTTATTTATTTGACAGAGAGAGACATAGCGAGAGCAGGAACACAAGCAGGGGGAGTGGGAGAGGGAGAAGCAGGCTTCCCGCTGAGCAGGGAGCCCGATGTGGGACTCGATCCCAGGACCCTGGGATCATGACCTGAGCCGAAGGCAGACGCTTAACGACTGAGCCACCCAGGCGCCCTTTTCCCGTTTTTTTGTACTTCATTTTCATGTTCTTGATAATGTCCTTTGACGTAACAAAAGTTGTTACTGATTTTATTTTCTTAAGATTTTATTTATTTATTTGAGAGAGTGCATGAGAGAGCAAGAGAGAGAGCACAAGCGGAGGGAGAGGCAGAGGAAGAGGGAGAAGTAGACTCCTCACTGAGCAGGGAGCCTAATGTGGGGCTCGATCCCAGTACCCCAGGATCATGACCGGAGCTGAAGGTGGATGCTTTACCAACTGAGCCACTCAGGCACCCCAAAAGTTGTTAATTTAAGTTTAATTTTTTTTGAGAGGGAGAGAAAGCGCACCCACGTGAGTGGGGGAGGGGGAGTGGCAGAGGGAGAGAGAGAATCTTAAGCAGAGTCCATGCTGAGCACAGAACTGGACTCAGGGGTCGATCTTTCATAACTGAGATCATAACCTGAGCCAAAATCAAGAGTCAGACACTCAACTGACAGAGCTCTGCTATTATGCATGGTGTTGTTTTCTTAAAATCATTTTCTGATTGTTCATTGTTAGTGTATAGACATATAACTGATTTTTGTATATTGATCTTATATCTTGCAACTTTGCTGAGGTTGCTTATTAGTTTTTTGTGTGAATTCTTAAGCATTTTCTATATATAAGATCATGTTTTGGCAATAAAGATAGTTTTATTTCTTTCTTTTCAATCTGGATGTTTTTTAATATTATTTTTTCCCAATCGTCCTGTCCTAATTGTCCTAGAATCTCCAGTACAGTGTTTAATAGAAGTAGCAAAAGCAGACATATTTTCTTGTTCCTTAGCTTTAGGGGAAAAGCTTTCAGTCTTTCACCATTAAGTATGATGTTAGCTGTGAGAAACATCTATTTTCAAAAAACTTTTCTCTCAAGTAATTATAGATGTATAACAATTTGCAGAAATAGTACAGAGAGGTATCATGTAGTCTTCACCCAGTTTTTCCCAGTGGGTACATCTTATATATCACAGTATCAAAACGGGGAAATTCACATCATACAAGGTATGTGTATAATTCTGTATCATTACAATGAAGATACAGAACTATTCCATCTCCACAAAAATTTCCCTTGGGCTCTTTGTTTTTTTAAATTTATTTTAAGTAGGGTCCATTGTGGGGTTTGAACTCACCACCTTGAGATCAAGAGTTGCATGCTCTATGGACTGAGCCATCCAGGCACCCCAGGCTATTTCTTTGTATTAGGCCTGTAGCCCTCCCTCTCACCCTCTTTAGCCCCTGGCAAGTGCTATTTTTTTTTTTTAAATATTTTATTTATTTATTTGAGAGAGAGAATGAGATAGAGAGAGAGAGCACGAGATGGGGGAGGGTCAGAGGGAGAAGCAGACTCCCTGCTGAGCAGGGAGCCCGATGCGGGACTCGATCCCGGGACTCCAGGATCATGACCTGAGCCGAAGGCAGTCACCTAACCAACTGAGCCACCCAGGCACCCAAGTGCTAATTTTTTTTTTTGGTCTCTACAGTTTTGTCATTTTGAGAATATTATGTAAATGGATTCATATAGTTTGTGAATTTTTGGCATCAAGCATGTTTTTAATTCAAGTTCTTTGATTTTTTTTAAAAACACATCACCCTTTGTTTTATGGATACAGTAACTTCTTAAGTGTTTCTGAAGATAGTGAAGTTTTTTAAAAAATGTTTATTTCCTACATATGTTTATTTTGAGAGCCCACTTTTTCTGATGTTGTTTGCTTGGTCTTCCTGTTAAATGTTGCAAGTTTTTGACAGGTGGGTGATGGATAAGAATAGTTTGAATTAGGGCGCCTGGGTGGCTCGTTGGCTAAGCAACTGCCTTCGGCTCAGGTCATGATCCTGGAGTCCCGGGATCGAGTTCCGCATCGGGCTCCCTGCTCGGCGAGGAACCTGCTTCTCCCTCTGACCCTCCTCCTCTCTCTCATTCTCGCTCTCTCAAATGAATAAATAAATCTTAAAAAAAAAAAAAAGAATAGTTTGAATTAAACATAAGCACTTAAAGATATTGATTATTTTTCTTAATTTTCTTAATTGTGTCTGTGGTAATTAGAATCATTTAAATTTGTTTCTTTGATTTTGAAATAGAATCTTATGAAACCCTTGATGGTGGTGATGTTTTTCCTTGAAAAGCAGTTGTAAAGGCAGTGACACAATAAACTTTCACTTTTGCTGCCACTATTATTTTGTGTGTGTGAGGAAAATTTTTATTTTGGTCAAAGTAATACATGTACATCCACATTTAAGTCATATAATTCACACACATATATATATATGCACACACACACAAAGGTAATTCCATATGTACATACATATATACTCAAGCAAATCAAAACATCCAGCAGTTTTCTGCCACCTACTTCTCTGTTTGTGATTGCCGCTGCCCAATAGACTGATTATACTTTCAACTTTTTTAGCTTTTATCCTTTCCGTATTATCTATTGATTTAATATGGAAGGTGAAGACTCGTTTCATTCATGCTACACCTTATACGCATGTGCCCACCCACTCCTTTCCCTTCTCACATTTTTACTAGGTATAGCCCAAGCTCTAGTAGAGTTGTAACAAAGAGTTTTTATGGCTTCATATATAAAAATATATATATATATTTTTTTTTCCATGAAACATTTCCTGAGCACCTACATCTTCCTATTTCATTCTGGACTGTTTAACTCTTTCTTGGCCTTCCTTTTACCATTTTCCTTTGAATTTCTTTAATCTTTTATCATTCCTATGCTGGAACTTCTGTACCCTAGGTACTGTCTTGGATCTTTTTTTTTAGTTTATTCCCTAATTTTGGTGAAATGCAGCTTAGAGCTTCCCGAGAAAAGGTGTACACTAATAACTTTCTCCTCCATTTTCTCTGCTCCTCTTTTTACCCCTCTCCTACACCTTTTCTCAGGAAGCGCTAAACTGCACTTCACCAAAATGTATGTATGTACATTTTGTGTACATACAGATATTATGTATCTGACAAAGTCTTTATGCTGTACATTTGATTGATGGCTTAATTGATTTAGAATTGTAAGTTGAAAATGATTTTTCCTTAAAATTTTAAATATACTCTTTCATTGTCTTCTAGCTCCCCTCAGTATTGAGAAATGTCATTCTGATTCTTGCTTCTTCGTGATCTTTTTCCCTTATTGGCAGACTTTTTTTTAACCTCACTTATCTCAGGTGTTAAGAAATTTTGTGATTTGTGTAAGCTTTGGTCTTTTTTCATTTGTTGTGCTGCATACTCATTGGGCCCTTTTAATCTGGAAACTCATGTCTTTTTTTTTTTTTTTAAGATTTTATTTATTTATTTGAGAGAGAAAGAATGAGAGAGAGCAAGCACATGAGAGGGGGGAGGGTCAGAGGGAGAAGCAGACTCCCTGCTGAGCAGGGAGCCCGATGCAGGACTCGATCCCGGGACTCCAGGATCATGACCTGAGCCGAAGGCAGACGCTTAACCGACTGAGCCACCCAGGCACCCCAGGAAACTCATGTCTTTAGTTTCAAGAAACTTTCTTATATTATTTCTCTAAAAACTTTCTCCTCCATTTTCTCTGCTCCTCTTTTTACCCCTGTAACTATTAGTTGAATATTGGACCTCCAAGCTTGATTCTCTGGTTTTATTGTCTTTTCTGCCTGTGCCTTTATCTTTTTGTTGTTGTTGTTCTTTTATCTAAATTTCCTTAACTCTTTGAATGAATTTAAAATTTTCTGTCACACGTTTCTTTCTCTTTTGTTTAGTAAAAATATAACTGTGAGTAATGGTGAATTAATGATCAGTAGGAAATAATTTGCTATTAGGTTACACTACTAGACTTCTGATATGTCACTTGTTATTTAATTGGGAAGTCATGTAGACACCTTGTGGTTATCCCAAATTCAAACTCTTACACTCAGTATCCAATGCACATCCAATGTGTGCCATTTGGTAAGATAGCGTGTAATGAATAAAGCAGATGCAATTTGAAGGAAAGTATACATTTGAGAATTCAACACCTAGTTTTATGAGGTGCTTTTGCTGTGGATCATGCAAAGTAACAATTTTTTTGGTGTAATTTCATAGGATGAATTTTCAGGATTGTCATCGTACGAAAGGAAGAGACTGAAGAATATATCAGAAAATGCAGACTTTTTTGCTTCTCTTCAGTTGTCTGAGGTTTGTGTGGAATTTCTAGTTAAGAGTAAGATGCCATTCCTCTTGCCTGTAGGTCAATAAAATACTCATAGTATCAGGTTTCAAACATCAGATAAGGGAGGGTAAAATTAGGACTGAGTTTTGCATTTAATAGGAGGAGGTTACCATATTTTATTGATTCTAAGACGTTTTTTTCATTTTAATGTTTTTGAAATTGACATCTTGAAACTGTAACTGGCAGCTTTTCCTCCCTTTTGTTGGTGCATAAGATAATGGTGTCTTATGAATGGTTGTCTTGGATTCAGAGGAACAGAGTATGTTCCAAGTGGTTGCTTTACCTCTAAAGGATAAAGGAGAAGTAGGAGGAATGGGTTGAGGGATGTGTGGTAGAGGAGTGAGAGGACAAGCTTTTTTTTTTAATCCTTTTTCCCCCTAAGATTTATTTATTTATTTATTAGAGAGGGGGAGAGAGAGCACAAGTGGGGGTGGGGAACGGGACAAAGGGAGAGGGACAAGCAGACTTCCTGCTGAGCAGAGAACTAGACACAGGGACCCTGGGATCATGACCTGAACTGAAGGCAGACGCTTAACTGACTGAGCCACCCAGGTGCCCCTCTTTTTTTGAAAAATCTTAGAGACTAGGTGGAAATATGCTTTATATAGGGAGCTTTAAGGATAAATGGCCAGGGGTGCCTGGGTGGCTCAGTTGGAATCGAGCCCTACGTCAGGCTCCCTGCTCAGCAGAGAGCCTGTTTCTTCCTCTGCCTGCCAGTGCCCCTTGCTTGCACTCTCTCTATCAAATAAATAAATAAATAAAATCTTTCAATAATAATAATAAATTCAAAATCTTAAACAAACAAAAAAAAAGGATAAATGGCCAGATGTATGCTAGTGTTTTATAATCATTATAACTAAATGTGTAATTTACATTGTGTCTTCACACTGTGGGTAAAACTGTGTGTGAGATAGCCCTTCAGGAGGGTGTGTGATATTTTCTTTCAAACTGTAACAAGCCCTTGGCTTTATTTAAAAATTACTTGATTTCTTTGATTACACATTCCCAAATATTCAGCATGTGTTTGGATCTTGAGGGAACGGAGGGTGACTTAATATAAGGGATTATATTGTTAAGTCATTAAAATTGGAAAATTCATCAGAAATTTAGACAAAGTATCTATGATTTTGATTTTAGTTAACAGAAATTATGATTTGATTTATAGAAGTGTAATATAACTTTTCTGGAGAATATCAAAGTAGAATTGCCTGTAGTAGAAGTTAAATATTTTAATTTATAATAGTGTCTTTGATTAAATGTTTAATGTTCAATCATGTAAACTCATTAGCAACCTGGTCCAAGGTATCAGAATGTCAGTACTTTCTGATACCTTGTCAGAATGTCATTACAACGTGGGGCTTGAACTCATGACCCTGAGGTCAAGACCTGAGCCCAGATAAGTCTGATGCTTAACCAGCTGAGCCACCCAGGTGCCCCAGTCCTTTAGATGGTGTTTTTACTTGCTTTATTATTGATGGTTTATTTGTCTCATGTCTGTTACCAAGAGCAGGTATCATATTTTAAGGATCTTTATTTCCTATATAGATCTTAGTTTAGTGTCAATGAAGCAGCATACTTAATATTTTGTAAGGTAGTATCTTTACACGTATGTTTTGTATATTTTGCAGTCAGCTGCAAGGCTCCGTGAAATGATAAAGAAGAGGCAGCCTCCTGAATCCAAAAGGTAAAAGATTTGGTTTGCAGTGCCTAAACCATGATGTATTGTTGAGTTATTTATAATATGCAAAATGGTTACCATGGTAAATAAGAAACTGTAATCTTAAACCTGTTGTTTCACATCCTCACGAGCATTTGGTGTTCTCAGTGTTCTGGATTTTGGCCATTCTAATAAGTGTGTATTGGTATCTCATTGTTCTTTTAATTTCTATTTCTCTGATAACATGATGTAGAGCATCTTTTCATATGCTTATTGCTGTCTATATATTACTTTGGCGAACTGTCTGTTAAGGTCTTTGGCCCATTTTAAATTAAGTTGTTTGATTTTTATTGTTGAGTTTTAAGAGTTCTTTGTATATTTTGGATAACAGTCCTTTATCAGATGTGTCTTGTACAGATATTTTCTCCCAGTCGGTGGCTTGTCTTCTCAATCTCTTGGTAGTATCTTTTGCAGAGCAGAAGTTTTTAATCTTAATGAAGTTTATTTCGTCGTGTTTTTCTTTCATGGATTATGTTTTGGGTATTTTATTTAAAAAACCATTGCTATACCCAAGGTCACCTACGTTTTCTCTTATTGTCTTCTACAAGTTTTATAGTTCTGCATTTTACATTATATGTGATCTTTTTTGAGTTAATTTTGTGATGGGGTTAAAGGCTGTGTCTAGATTTTTTTTTTTTTGATGTGGTTATCCATTTGTTGAAAAGATTATTTTTGCTTCATTATTTTGCCTTTGCTCTTTTGTCTAAGATCAGCTGGCTCTCTGTTCTATTCCATTGATTTGTGTTTTCTTTCATCAATACAATACTGTCTTTAAAAACAATTACAGCTTTTCTTTTAATTTTTTATTGTTATGTTAATCACCATACATTACATCATTAGTTTTTAATGTAGTGTTCCATGATTCATTGTTTGTGTATAACACCCAGTGCTCCATGCAGAATGTGCCCTCCTCAATACCCATCACCAGGCTAATCCATCCTCCCACTCCCCTCCCCTCTAGAACCCCCAGTTTGTTTTTCAGAGTCCATTGTCTCTCATGGTTTGTCTCCCCTTCCTAATTTCCCCCCCTTCATTCTTCCTCTCCTGCTATCTTCTTCTTCTTCTTTTTTTTAACATATATTATTTGTTTCAGAGGTACAGATCTGTGATTCGACAGTCTTGCACAATTCACAACGCTCACCATAGCACATACCTTCCCCATTGTCTATCACCGAGCCACCCCACCCCTCCCATCCCCCACCACTCCAGCAACCCTCAGTTTGTTTCCTGAGATTAAGAATTCCTCATATCAGTGAGATCATATGATACATGTCTTTCTCTGATTGACTTATTTCGCTCAGCATAACACCCTCCAGTTCTATCCATGTCATTGCAAATGGCAAGATCTCATTCCTTTTGATGGCTGCATAATATTCCAGTGTATATATATACCACATCTTCTTTATCCATTCATCTGTTGATGGACATCTTGGCTCTTTCCACAGTTTGGCTATTGTGCACATTGCTGCTATATACATCGGGGTGCACATACCCCTTCGGATCCCTACATTTGAATTTTTGGGGTAAATACCCAGTAGTGCAATCCTGGGTCATATGGTAGCTCTATTTTCAACTTTTTGAGGAACCTCCATGCTGTTTTCCAGAGTGGCTGCACCAACTTGCATTCCCACCAACAGTGTAGGAGGGTTCCCCTTTCTCCACATCCCCGCCAGCATCTGTCGTTTCCTGACTTGTTAATTTTAG
Source organism: Mirounga angustirostris (assembly GCF_029215605.1). Classification (NCBI taxonomy): domain Eukaryota; kingdom Metazoa; phylum Chordata; class Mammalia; order Carnivora; family Phocidae; genus Mirounga; species Mirounga angustirostris. The sequence goes on along the minus strand of NW_026991717.1, from coordinate 59,899,708 downwards.
CCATTCTGACTGGTGTAAGGTGATATCTCGTTGAGGTTTTGATTTGGATTTCCCTGATGCCGAGCGATGTTGAGGACTTTTTCATGTGTCTGTTCGCCATTTGCATGTCTTCTTTGGAAAAATGTCTGTTCATGTCTTCTCCCCATTTCTTGGTTGGATCATTTGTTCTTTGGGTGTTGAGTTTAAGAAGTTATTTATAGATTTTGGATACTAGCCCTTTATCTGATATGTCATTTGCAAATATCTTCTCCCATTCTGTCGGTTGTCTTTTGGTTTTGTTAACTGTTTCCTTTGCTTTGCAAAAGCTTTTTATCTTGATGAAGTCCCAATAGTTCATTTTTGCCCTTGCTTCCCTTGCCTTTGGTGATGTTTCTAGGAAGAAGTTGCTTCGGCTGAGGTCAAAGAGGTTGCTGCCTGTGTTCTCCTTTAGATTTTGATGGACTCCTGTCTCACATTGAGGTCTTTCAACCATTTGGAGTCTATTTTTGTGTGTAAGGAAATGGTCCAGTTTCATTCTTCTGCATGTGGCTGTCCAAATTTCCCAACACCATTTGTTGAAGAGACTGTCTTTTTTCCACTGGACATTCTTTCCTGCTTTGTCAAAGATTAGTGGACCATAGAGTTGAGAGTCCATTTCTGGGCTCTCTATTCTGTTCCATTGATCTATGTGTCTGTTTTTGTGCCAGCACCATACTGTCTTGATGATGACAGCTTTGTAATAGAGCTTGAAGTCCGGAATTGTGATGCCACCAGCTTTGCTTTTCTTTTTCAACATTCCTCTGGCTATTTGGGGTCTTTTCTGGCTCCATACAAATTTTAGGATTATTTGTTCCATTTCTTTGAAAAAAGTTGATGTATTTTGATGGGGATTGCATTGAATGTGTAGATTGCTCTAGGTAACATTGACATCTTCACAGTATTTGTTCTTCCAATCCATGAGCATGGAACGTTTTTCCATTTCTTTGTGTCTTCCTCAATTTCTTTCATGAGTATTTTATAGTTTTCTGAGTACAGATCCTTTGCCTCTTTGGTTAGATTTATTCCTAGGTATCTTATGGTTTTGGGTGCAATTGTAAATGGGATTGACTCCTTAATTTCTCTTTCTTCTGTCTTGTTGGTGTATAGGAATGCCACTGATTTCTGTGCATTGATATTATATCCTGCCACTTTACCGAATTCCTGTATGCATTCTAGCAGTTTTGGGGTGGGGTCTTTTGGGTTTTCCACATAAAGTATCATAGCATCTGCAAAGAGTGAGAGTTTGACTTCTTCTTTGCCGATTTGGATGCCTTTTATTTCTTTTTGTTGTCTGATTGCTGTGGCTAGGACTTCTAGTACTATGTTGAATAGCAGTGGTGATAGTGGACATCCCTGCCGCGTTCCTGACCTTAGGGGGAAAGCTCTCACTTTTTCCCCATTGAGAATGATATTTGCTGTGGGTTTTTCATAGGTGGCTTTTATGATATTGAGGTATGTACCCTCTATCCCTATACTCTGAAGAGTTTTGATCAAGAAAGGATGCTGTACTTTGTCAAATGCTTTTTCTGCATCTATTGAGAGGATCATATGATTCTTATTCTTTCTTTTGTTAATGTATTGTATCACGTTGATTGATTAGCGGATGTTGAACCAACCTTGCAGCCCAGGGATAAATCCCACTTGGTCGTGGTGAATAATCCTTTTAATGTACTGTTGGATCCTATTGGCTAGTATTTTGTGAGAATTTTTACATCCATGTTCATCAAGGATATTGGTCTGTAATTCTCCTTTTTGATAGGGTCTTTGTCTGGTTTTGGGATCAAGATAATGGTGGCCTCATAAAACGAGTTTGGAAGTTTTCCTTCCATTTCTATTTTTTGGAACAGTTTCAGAAGAATAGGTATTAATTCTTCTTTAAATGTTTGTTAGAATTCCCCTGGGAAGCCATCTGGCCCTGGGCTTTTGTTTGTTGGGAGATTTTTGATTACTGCTTCAATTTCTTTAAAAACAATTAAAGCTTTAAAGTAAGTCTTACATTGGGTAGTCAGTCCTCCAACTTATCATTCTTCTTCAATATTGTGTTGGTAATTCTGTGTTTTTTGCCTCTCTCTATAAACTGTAGAATCATTTTGTCAGTATCCACAAAATAACTTGCTAGGGTTTTGATTGAGAGTACATTGAATTTATAGATCAAGGTGGAAAGAACTGACATCTTGACTATCTGTAAACATGGAATATCTGTCCATTTATTTAGTTCTTTGACTTTGTTCATCGGAGTTTTGTAGTGTACTTCGTATAGATCTTGGAAATATTTTGTAAGGCTTGAACCTAAGTATTTCATTGTGTGGGTGCTAATGTAAATGATACTATATTTTTAACTTCAACAAATTTCACTTGTTTATTGCTGGCATATAGGAAAGCAATTGACTTTTATATATTAACCTTGTATCCTACAACCTTGGTATAATCGCTTATTAGTTCCAGGAGTTCCTTTGTTCATTTTTTAGAATTCTTTACATAGACTATCATGTCATCTATGAACAAATGCAGCTTTTTTTTTTATTTAATAGATTACTGGTTTATTATAAAAGGATATAACTTAAAACAGCTAAAGGAAGAGATGCATAGGGCAAGGCATGGGGAAATGGTTCAGAGCTTCAGTGCCCTCTCAGAGTGTGTCCTCTCCCAGCACATCCATGTGTTCACCAACCTGGACACTCTTTTATTTTTTATTTTTATTTTAAAAAAATATTTATTTATTTGTTTATTTATTTTTTGAGAGAGCGTGCATGTGAGTGGGGGGAGAGAGAATCTTAAGTAGGCTTCATGCCCAGTGCAGAGACCGACTTGGGCTTGATATCATGATCCTGAGATTATGACCTGAGCCAAAATCAAGAGCCAGCTGCTTAACTGAGCCACCTAGGCGTCCCCAACCTGGAAACTTTTGAACAAATATAGTTTATTTTTTTCTTAAATATAGTTTTTTTTTCCAAATCTGTGTACCATTTATTTTCTTTTCTTGTCTTATTGCATTAGCTAGAACTTCCAGCATAATGTTGAAAAGGAATGGTGAGTGAGGACATCCTTGCCTGTACCTGATGTTGGTGGGAAAGTTTGGTGTTTCTCACCATTTAAGTATGACATTAGCTCTAGGTTTTCTGTAGATACTCTCTATCAAGTTGAGAAAGTTCCCCTCTAATTTACTGAGATTTTTTTTTATCATGAATAGGTGTTGGATTTAGTGAAAAGCATATTCTGCATTTGTTGATAGGATCATATGATTTTGCTTTTTTAGCCTTTTGATGTGATGGATTACACTGAACAATTTTTGATAGATTACATTATGTGATTTTTGAGTGTTGAACTAGTCTTGCATACCTGGAATATATCCCACTTGCTTGTGGCTTGTAATACTTTTTGTACCTTGTTGGGTTCAATGTACTAATATTTTGTTGAGGGCTTTGCATCTGCTCATGAGAGATTATTGGTCTGTAGTTTTCTGTTTTGTAATGTTTTTGGTTTTGGTATTAGGGTAATGCTGGCCTCATAGAATGAGATAGTAGGATTCTCTCTGCTTCTGTCCTCTAAAAGAGATTGTAGAGAATTGGTACAATTTCATATATGTTTGGTAAAATTCACCAGTGAACCTATGTCAGCCTGGTGTGTTTTGTTTTGGAAGGTTGTTAATTATTGATATAATTTCTTTAATAGGTGTAAGCCTACTCAGATTATCTATTTCTAATTCAGATTGTGAGTTTAGCAGCTGAGTCTTTTCAAGAATTGTCCATTTCATCTAGGTTATCAAATAGGTGGGCATGGAGTTTTTCATATCATTCCTTTATTATCTTTTTAATGTCCATAGGATCTATAGTGAGACCCCTCTTTCTGATATTGATAATTTTTTTTCTTTATTAGCCTTGCCTAGAGGCTTATTGATTTTATTGGTCTTTTTAAATTTAATTTTTTTATTTTTTTAAGATTTTATTTATTTGAGAGAGAGTGAGAGCGAGAGAGATCACAGAGGGAGAGGGAGAAGCAGACACGCCACTGAGCAGAGAGCCCGTTGTGGGGCTCAGTCTCAGGACCCTGAGATCATGATCTGGGCTAAAGGCAGACATTTAACTGGCTGAGCCACTCAGGCGCCCCTATTGGTCTTTTTTTTTTTTTTTTAATTATTTATTTATTTGAGAGAGAGAGACCGACCAAGCACAAGGGGAGGGCCAGGGGAGAGAGAATCTCAAGCAGATTCCACTGAGCATGGAGCCCAATGTGGGGCTTGATCTCAAGACCCTGAGATCATGACCTGACCTGAAATCAAGAGTTGTACACTTAGTTAACTGAGCCATCCAGGCGCCCCAAATTTTATTGGTTTTTTGAAAGAACTGGCTTTTGGTTTTGTTGATTTTTTTTTTTTCCCCTCCCTCTGGTGATTTCCTGTTTTTAATTTTATTGATTTGCTCAACTTTTATTATTTCTTCTCCTTACTTTGGATTAATTTGCTCTTCTTTTTCTAGTTTCCTAAGTTGGAAATGGAGGTGATTGATTTTTGACCTTCTTTCCTAATATATGCATTCACTGTTATAAATTTCCCTATAAGCACTGCTTTCCCTGCATCCCACAAATTTTATTAGGTTGTGTTTTCATTTTCATTTAGTTAATATTTTTTATATCTTCTTGAGATTTCTTCTTTGACCCATGTGTTATTTAGCAGATTGTTTTCTTCCTTTTTTTTTTCTTTAAAGATTTTATTTATTTACCTGAGAGAGAGAGAGCACAAGCAGGGGAGAGGGGTAGAGGAGAGGGAGAATCAGACTCCCCACTGAACAGGGGGCCCAATGTGTGGCTTGATCCCAGGACCCTGGGATCATGACCTGAGCCGAAGGCAGATGCTTGACTGACTGAGCCACCCAGGCTCCCTTGTATGTTATTTCATTGAATTGGATTGTTCCAATGGATAACCAGGGACTGAGCCTACATTTTTCGGGGGGGGGGAGGTGAGAAGACAAGTTAATTACCTAGAAGATGTTTTAATAACTTGTTTGAAGGGTTGGAGTGTTGGAGAGGACATGAGCCTGAGCAGAACTAGGGAGGATTCAATTTCCCTTAGGGATGGTCCTTGGAATCATCCCTATCTCATTCAGGATACCTTGGGGTCAGTATAATGAGGCACCTGACTGAAAAGTGGTAGGATCCCCGAAGTTGCAGAGAAGAAACCGGAGCTTGGGATTGTCTTGACCAGGGAAACCTAAGTAGGGATGAAAAAATAAGAATAAAAATGCAAATGTATACAAAATGCTTTCATATAATCAGTACCGTGAATTAGTTTTTTTTTTTTTTTTTTTAAGATTTTATTTATTTGACAGAGAGAAAGAACGAGCACAAGCAGGGGAGCGGCAGGGAGAGGGAGAAGCAGGCTCCCCGTCAAGCAGGGGAGCCCGATGAGGATCTCGATCCTAGGGTCCTGGGATCATGACCTGTGCTGAAGGCAGACGCTTAACTGATAGCCACCCAGCTGCCCTAATCCATGTGTTATTTGTTGTTTAATCTGTATGTAGTTTGGGTTTTCCAGGTATCTTTCTCTTATTGCCTTCTAGTTTAATTCAGTTGTGTTCTGAGAGCAAACATCGTATGATTTTCTTCTTTTTAAAATTTCTCTTCTTTTAAATTTAAGGTGTGTTTTATGGTCTAGAATGTGGTCTACCTTGGTGAATGTTCCATCTGAGCTTGAGAGGAAATGTGTATTCTGTTTTTGATGAAAAAAATTTTTTTTAAAAAGATTTTATTTATTGATTCATGAGAGACAGAGAGAGAGGCAGAGGGAGAAGCAGGCTCCCCGTGGAGCAGGGAGCCTGATGCGGAACTTGATACCAGGACTCTTGAGACCATGACCTGAGCTGAAGGCAACTGAGCCACCCAGGCGCCCCTCCCCCCTTTATTTTAAGATTTGTATTCTGTTTTTGAATGAACTGGTCTATAGATGTTGGTTATATCTAGTTTATGGATAGTATGTCAAGTTGAACTGTGCCCTTGCTGATTTGCTGCCTGCTGGATCTCTCCATTTCTGACAGGGGAGTGTTTAAGTCTCCAAATAAGATAGTAGAGGCACCTATTTTTTTTTTTTTTTCCAATTCTATTAGTTTTTGCCTTACATAGTTTGATTATCTGTTGTTAGGTGCATTATGTTATGTTATCTTGGAGAATTGGCCCCTTTATCATTATGTAATGCCCTTCTTTATCCCTGATAACTTTTTGCTTTGAAGTCTGCTCTGTCTGAAATTAATATAGTCACTCCTGCTTTCTTTCCAGTTGTGTTAGCATGGTGTATTTTTCTCCATTCATTTACTTTTAATTTTTATGTGTCTTTATATATATATATATTTTAAAGATTTTATTTATTTATTTGACAGAGAGAGACAGCGAGAGAGGGAACACAAGCAGGGGGAGTGGGAGAGGGAGAAGCAGGCCTCCTGCCTAGCAGGGAGCCTGATGCGGGGATTAACCCCAGGACCCTGGGATCATGAAGTGAGCTGAAGGCAGACGCTTAATGACTGAACCACCCAGGTGCCCCTGTGTGTCTTTACATATAAAGTAGATTTCTTATAGACAACATATGTTTGGGTATTGTATTTGATCCACTCTGGCATTCTCTTTTAATGGGTGCATTTAGACCTACCATTGATGTTCAAATTGAGTATTGATATATTTGGATTAATATCTACCATATTTGTTAATATGGGTATTGATATATTTGTATTTATATCTACCTTGTTTGTTTATGTTTTCTACTTATTGCCCTTGTTTTTTGTTCCTATTTTTGCCTCCACTGTTTTTCTGCCTTTTATGGTTTTATTTTATTTTATATATTTATTATTTTTTAAAAGATGTATTTATTTATTTATTTGACAGAGAGAGACATAGCGAGAGAGGGAACACAAGCAGGGAGAGTGGGAGGGGGAGAAGCAGGCTTCTGGTGGAGCAGGGAGCCCCATGTGGAGCTCGATCCCAGGACTCTGGGATCATGACCTGAGCCGAAGGCAGATGCTTAACGACTGAGCCACCCAGGCGCCCTTCCTTTTATGGTTTTAATTGAGCATTTTATATGATGTCATTTTCTTTTCTTTCTTAGGGTATCCGTTATACTTTTTTCTGCTCTTTTTTTAGAGATTGCCCTAGAGTTTACGATATACATATATAGCTAACCCAAGTCCACTTTCACTTAACAGTGTACAACTACAGGGTGTGAGTGGGGTATAGTGTGAGTACCTTATAATAACAAAATAATCCTAGTTCTTCTTTCTTGTCCCTTGTATCATTGTTGTCATTCATTTCACATGTATAAATATACTTAAGTATATATATGCATAGGTGTGTATGTATATATATATATACACATATTCATAAGATATATACGTAAGTGTACATAACCAAATATGTTGTTGCTATTGTTATTTTGAGATAGCTGTTATTAAGAATGAGGAAAATAATTTTTTTTTTTTTTTACCTTATTCCTTCTTTGATGCTCTTCCTTTCTTTTTGTGGATCTGAGTTTCTGATCTATGTTTTTCTTCTCTCTAAAGAACTTCTTTTAACATTTCTTGTAAGGCACATCTAATGGCAACAAATTCTCTTAATTTTTTTTTTTTAAGTAAGTTTTATGCCCAATGTGACTCCAAGATCAAGAGTTGCATATTCTACTGACTGAGCTAGCCAGGTGCCCTTTCAACACTTTAAATATTTTACTCTACTCTGTTGATTGCATAGTTATGAGAAGATGGATGTAGTTCTTATCTTTGTTTGCCTGTAGGTAAGGTGCTTTTTTCCTCCTTTTTTCCTCCTGGCTTCTTTCAGGATTTTTTCTTTCTCTTTGATTTTCTCTAGTTTGGAAATGAATTGCCTAGGTGTAGCTTTTTTTTTTTTTGTAGTTTTTGTAGGTCTAGTTATTTATCTAGGTGTAGTTTTTACCATGCAAATATGGTAGATATTAATCCAAATATATCAGTACTCATTATGAACATCAATGGTCTAAATGCACCCATTAAAAGAGATTGTCAGAGTGGATCAAGTATAACACCCAAACATATGTTATCTATAAGAAATCTACTTTAAATGTAAAGACACATAATGCCAAAGAAGGGATTGACATTAATTTGGGGGAAATTCTTGGTTACTATTGTTTCAAATATATCTTCTGTTTTTCTCTTTTCCTTATCCTTCTTGTATTCCCATTATGTATATGTTATACCTTTTGTAGTTATCCCACAACTCTTGGATATTCTGTTCTTTTTTTTTTTTTTTTTTTAGGATTTTATGTATTTATTTAACAGAGAGCAAGAGAGCACAAGCAGGGGCAGTGGCAGAGGGAGAGGGAGAAGCAGGCTCCTCGCTAAGCAGGGAGCCAGACGTGGGGCTCCATCCCAGGACTCTAGGATCATGACCTGAGCTGAAGGCAAACGCTTAACAACTGAGCCACCCAGGCGCCCCTCTGTTTTTCTGTTTTGTTTTGTTTGTTTTTTGTTTTTTCAGTCTTTTTTCTCCTTTTCAGTTTTGGAGGTTCCTATTGAGATATCCTTAAGCTCAGGGATTTTTTCCTCAGCCATGTCTTATCCACTCTTAAGCTCATCAAAGGCATTCTTCAGGGGCGCTGGGTGGCTCAGTCGTTAAGCGCTTAGGCTCAGGTCATGATCCCACGGTCCTGGGATAGAGCCCCGCATCAGGCTCCCTGCTCAGCGGGAAGCCTGCTTCTCCCTCTCCCACTCCCTCTGCTTGTGTTCCCTCTCTCGCTGTGTCTCTGTCAAATAAATAAAAATCTTAAAAAAAAAAAAGGCATTCTTCATTTCTTAGTGTTTTTGATCTCTAGCATTTCTTTTTGGTTCTTTCTTAGGATTTCCATCTCTCTTCTTAAATTGCCTATCTGTTCTTCAGTGGTGTTTATTTTATCTATTAGAGACCTTAGCATATTAATCATAGTTGTTTTAAATTCCTGTTCTGACTGGGGCGCCTGGGTGACTCATTCGGTTAAGCGTCTGACTTTGGCTCCAGCATGATCTCAGGGTCTTGGAATTGAGCCCCATGTTGGGCTCTGCACTCAGCAGGGAGTCTGATTGTCCCTCTCCCTCTGCCCCTCCCTCTGCTCACGCTCTCTCTCAAATAAATAAAATCTTAAAAAAAAAAGTTCAAATTTCTGTTCTGATAATTCCAACATCCCTGCCGTGTCTGGTTCTGAAGCTTTCTATGTCTCTTTAAATTGTGTTGTTTGTCTTTAATTGTGCCTTATAATTTTTTCTTGATAGCTGGACATGATGTACTAGGAAAAAGGAACTGTTGTAAATAGGCCTTTAGTAATGTGTCAAAGAGAAAGCTGTTCTATAGTCCTGTGATTAGGTCTCAGTTTTTTAGGGAGCCTTTCTCTCTGGACTGTGAGCTTAAGGAGTGTTTTAGTTTCTTTCCTCCCCTGTTAGGTGGGAGAGGACAGTAAGAGTGGGCTGGAGTTGGGTATTTCCTTTCTTTCAGGTTAAACTGTGATAATACCCTAGCAGGTTAAGCTCTGGTTAACTACTTCTCCTGAGGGCATGCCTTGTTAATAAGAACAAAGTGCTCTGGTGTATTTCAAAATGGTTCTTTTTCACCTCCCACTGTGGGAAGCATGAGGGGATTTTTCTGTGATATTTACGGAGGACCTAGCTGAGCTCCTGGATGTATAATCTCACAAAATACTAGGGGTGAGACCCCCTTGAGGGTTTATTTTTTTTTTAAAGACTTTTTTTTTAGAGCAGTTTCAGTTACACAACAAAATTGAGAGGAGGGTACAGAGATTTCATGTATATTCCTCTGCCCCACATGCATAACCTTCCCCATTATCAACATCACTCAGTAGAGTGGTACATTTATTACCAAGGATGAATCTACACTGATATATCATAATCACCCAAAGTCCATAGTTTGCCTTAGAGTTCACTCTCTTGGTGTTGTACGTTGTATGGGTTTGTACAAACGTATAATGACATATATCCATCATTATAATATAAAAAGCATTTTTACCACCCTAAAAATCCTGTGTTCTCTCTGTTCATGACCTTACCACCCTCGACTGTAGCAATTATCTTTTTATTGTCTCCATAGTTTTGCCTTTAATAGAAGGTCACGTATTTGGGATCATACAGTATATAGCCTTTTCAGATTTACTTCTTTCTCTTAGTAATAGGTATTTAAGGTTCCTCCATGTCTTTTTATGGTTTGATAGCCTGTTTCTTTTTAGTGCTGAATAATATTCGATTGTTTGGATGTACTGTAGTTTATTTATCTGTTCAGTTAGTGGAGGACATCTTGGCTGCTTCCCAGTTTTGATAGTTATGAACAAAGTTATTATAAACACCCATGTGCAGGTTTTTGTGCGGACCACTCTGGAGTTTTTAACTTGTCCATGCTGAGCCTCCAGCAACTGGTCAGTTACAGTTCAGGTTTTCCTACCTTGGCATTGGTTCCCCTTGTGATTTTTGTTCTTGACTTTCTGTTCCAGTAAGCCACAACTCCTTATATTTGTCTGTCTCTCCAGTTTTGAGGCCAGCAGTTTGCATTGTGTCCTTGCCTCTCTTAAGGATCCTAGAAGAGTTATTGAGTTTTTAATCTGTTCATCTTTTTACTTGAAAAGACAGAGTGGTGAATTTCAAGTTCCTTATTTGTAGAACTGGAAATTGGAAGTTCTGAACTACTTTTTTAAAATGAAAAAACAGTGCATAAAAAAGTGGGATATGTATATGATTTAAAAAAGTAGAGTATATGGAAGGAAATGCAATGAAACATTTAAATATCTTTTCCATTTTAGATCTTAGTTCTCTAGGCCTTCTCCCTGGAAGAAACCACTGTTAATAGTTCCATGTATATTCTTCCATAGGTAATCTTAGCATGTACAAATGTATGTGTGTACATAACCTTTTTCTAAAAAAACAAATGGAAGTATATTCAGCATGTACTGGACCTTGTTTTTGCTTCTTATATCTTAGAGTTCATGTCATATCAGTATGCAAAGATCTATTTCATTCTTCCTGTGGTTGCATATTATTCTTTTAGAGATGTATGCCATGATTTATTTTAACACCTTTCACCTCCCCGTGATGAACATTTATGATTTTATTTAAAAGCATGGAAACACAAATGTTCAATTAAAATCAGTGTCGTCATGTACATACATCTTTGTAATGGGTGAGTTTATTTATGAGATACATTCCTGGAAGTTATCTCCTTAATATTAATAAATATATGTAACTGTTTTATAACTTGAGGTTTTTTCTCCCACTCCTTTAGAAAAAAGCCTAAGAAGAGAGAAAATGGGACTGGATGTAGAAGGTCAATGAGATTACTAAAAGTAGATCCTTCAGGAGTGTCATTACCAGCAACCCCAACTCAGCCGACATTAATAGCAGATGAAAATGTAAGAAAGTGCAAAAACAATATATTACTTTTTTTTTCCCCCAAGATCTTTTTTTTTTATTCTTATGTTAATCCCCATACATTACATCATTAGTTCTAGATGAAGTGTTCCATGATTCATTGTTTGTGCATAACACCCAGTGCTCCATGCAGAATGTGCCCTCCTCAATACCCACCACCAGGCTAACCCATCCTCCCACCCCCCTCCCCTCTAGAACCCTCAGTTTGTTTTTCAGAGTCCATCAATATGTTACTTAATAAAATACTGAAATGTTTGAAATGTTTGAAACTAGATTAAAAGGTCATTAAATTATGTTTAATTTGTACTTCATTAATTTAATACTGGACTGTTTCTTATTTAATGAGTAAGATTTCAAAATCATAAAGACTAGTTTGGATTCTGTATTTCTGCAGGCTTACCTGCTGTGGAATTAGGGGTAAATTACTTAACCTTTCTGAGCCCCAGTATCCCCATATTTAAAGTGGCAACAGTATAGAAATTTTAAGGAGGTGTTGTGGGAGTTAAGTGAAATAGTATCTATAAAGTTCTTTATACTGTGTTAAGGACTTAGGAAGTAAGCAATAAATGGTAGTATTAATGTTGTTAATAATGCATAATATGGGATAATAGTGATAGCCTCTTGCTGTAGTATAATTTTGTACTATCAGTGAATAGAAAGGGTTTTATTTACCAAGTTTATTGTCTAAATAATATTATAATGATATTTTTTATTCAAGTGCACCCACTATTTTTAATACTTTATATCTAAGTGCTTAATTATGAATTAGAAGATAGTACTAATTAGACTGGTGCTTTGGGAGCTAATTGAAAATTACAGTGCTTGGTAAGAGTAGCTTTCCAATTTTTCTGAAGCCTCCACCCATGGTAAATGTATTTACACTGAACTCATTAATGCCATACAACTGAAGCAACACTTGTGAAATGATACTTAACACTTACTGCATGTTATGTACTTTTTGTATTTTCTGTTCTTTCGTTGTTCATTAAAACATTGCTGGTTGTAATATATTAAAATGATTTCATGATCCATGGGTTACAACCTATGATTTAAAAAAAACACTGGCATAGAATGATAACTTTACTCTGAGTAATGAAATTGAACTGATCTGAATCCATTCCCAGCAACTCCTGTTCTGGGCAGTGTAACTTTGGACAAGGTAACTTCTCTAAGTTTCATTACTATCTTTTTAAAATGTGATTTCTCATTCACTGGATTATTATGAGGATTAAATGGGGTAATACATATATTAGTTTACAGGGTACACCTGGCAATCATTCATTGAACAACTGTTTTTGAATACTAATGTGTCACCTATGTTGTTGGTATTGAAAGTAAAGTAGTGAAAAACTTACATTCTAGGGCAGAGCAACAATCAGCCTGTTTTATTTCTCATTCTTTATTTTCTTATTTTTTATAACAGCCTTTGTTACCTCCTGGGCCTTTAGAAATGACTCCTGAAAATCGAGATGATGACAGTGAACTATTTAAAAGATTTCTACAGACTTGGGCAAATGTGAGCAAGGTATCATATGCAAGGGCTTACAGCTTTTAGAATTATCTGTTAAGGAAATTTCAGTACATATATTAACTTAATACCTTGGTCTTTTTCATTTTTTCAGACAAGTAGTAAGAATACTGAGAAGGAGTTAGCTAATATTAAAAGGTGAGTTAAAATCCCTTGCCTTTGTTTTATATTTTCTACAGTCTTTAAATTATAAAGACTATATACCATTACAAGAAATTTTGCAAATGAGGTGAAATGATAACCCATAATATTTCCACCCTAGCAACTGTTGTTTTTGTATGTTTCCTTTCAAGTATTGCCATATGTAGTACCGCTATGAATTTCTTAAGGGCATGGATTTTGTCTCAATAACCAAAACGATGCCTGCCTGGTGCATAATATATATTTACTCATTATTTAATAAGTGAATGAATCCATGTACATTTTTAGTTTATTACGTTCTAATGTATATACAAATTTGCATTATGCTTTTCACTAATATAGTTACAAAATATTAATCTCATGTTACTAGAGTCTTTGTATTTATTGAATAATTGTATACTATTTCATTTACTTAATCTTTTCTGACTCTGTTGGTATTTAGAATTATTTTCAATTTAGTTTTGTGTGGTTAGTTGCATATTTAGTTATATGTGTGCATATGTTTTAAGTGTATATGTGTGATTGTGGGTTAATTTTTTTTTTTAAAGATTTTATTTATTTATTTGAGAGAGAGAATGAAAGAGAGCACAAGAGGGGGGAGGGTCAGAGGGAGAAGCGGATTCCCTGCTGAGCAGGGAGCCCGATGCGGGACTCGATCCTGGGACTCCAGGATCATGACCTGAGCTGAAGGCAGTCGCTCAACCAACTGAGCCACCCAGGTGCCCTGTGGGTTAATTCTTTAGGATAGATTCCAGAAGTGAGATTAATGAGTCAAATATCATGGACATTTTTGTGGCTTTTAGTATACATTGCTGAATTGTTTTCTAAAATCATTTTTTCTTCTGAAAATCTTGTATGAATTTACTCTGCCACTAGCACTGTTAATGAATGTATATGTTTAACTGCATCCTGCTACCTTTTATAAGTGAAAAATAGTATCCCATTATTTAATTTGATTTCCTTGGTTATTAGGAGGTTGACTATTTACTAATTGTGTCTCTTTTCTTTTTTGAGTCATCTTTTAGTTATTTTGACTCCTGATTGGTTTTACTTCTGAAATTTAACTTTTATTCCTCAGCTATAAAGCCAATTTAAGTGGCATGGTCATTAATGAAGATACTGTTCATAAAGTTACCAAAGGCGCAATATTTTCTGTGGCTCTCCACCCATCAGAAATTAGAACTTTGGTGGCAGCTGGGGCCAAATCTGGGCAAGTTGGACTTTGGGATTTGGTAAGTTATTATTAATTTTTTGAAGATAATAAAATTTGACTGAAACAGTCTATAGGAGAATAGCCTAGAGCTGCGTGTTTGTAGATGTTACTTGAGATTTATAGTTTTGTGCTTTGTGATACCAAATTTTAAAATTGAGAAATTTTAGTTGGCTTTCTAGAACTTTATCATTTTTAATTTGAATATTATTAGTCATCTGAGCATAAGTTAATTGCCAGGAAACTGTTATACCTTTAAATGTATATATGAAAAGATCACACAGAGTTCTTAGTTTTCTAATTATGTTTATATTTATTTATTTTAAGATTTTCATTTATTTATTTTTCGAGAGAGTGCGAGCGTGCAGGAGCATGGGCAGGGGGGAGGGGTAGAGGGGAGGGGCAGAGGGAGAAGGAGACTCCCTGCTATGCAGGGAGCTGGATTCTAGACTTGATTCCAGGAACCTGGGATCATGATCTGAGCCGAAGGCAGATGCTTAACCGACTGAGCCACCCAGGCACCCTCTAATTATGTTTAAAATAAAGTTTTTGGACTGGGAAAAATATCTTCCTAGGGATCTGCTTAGGATAATCCCATTTGTTTTTTAATGAGTTACAAACAGATACTGAATTCCCTTCATTGTACATATAATTCTGCATGGATTGCTTTTGGTGGTCACAAAATTGGAAAAGCCAAGTTAATATTCTCTGAATTTATTTTCTTATTGGCAAAGTAGAACAAAGGCCTGAAAAATACCATAAGGACAATAAATGGAGATGAAGACACTATGGTAACTTGAAGCTGGTTGGGGTTAATAAACAGATTTTGTGAGAAGAAGAGAGAGATAAATACCAAATTCTCGTTTGTTTTTGGAGCATAAGTTCTTCCTTATTTTGATAAAGTGTGAGTGAGGGTGGGAGGTAAAAGTATTCGGTAAATAAAACAAGTAGAGAAGTGGGAAGAGGTCTAAAAATAGTATAAGGTAATAAAAGCTAAGAGATGAGTTTCATGGGTCAGAGTTAGACAAACCTTCTTGCAAGTAAGTTAAAAAGAATGGGAGTAAAGGCCATTGGTTTTGAAAATGGGGTATCATTAGTTGAGAGAATAGCTTCAACAATGAGGTAAGGAAGGAACACAGACTTTGAGTGAATAAAAAAGAATGGGGTAGTGGAAGAAATGAAAGCAATGGATAAAGATCATTGGTTGAAGAACTTTGAAAAGGAAAAATAGAAAATTAGCATAGTCAAGTGAAAATCTTTTCAGGGTAGATTGATTTGTACAGAGTTGAAGACATGTATAAAAGTCCCTTTGTCATGTCTTTCCTGGTGACTTCAAAATCTGTATTACTAGGTCTCTATAGTCTAGTATCTCTGTCAACCTTCTGATTGTCCCAGACACTTTGCCATCATGTTAACAGCTTGAGCAGGTCTAAAACTCAATACTGCTGCTTTCCTGTGTGCATCCCCCAGCTCCCCTAGTTTAAAACAAAATTAACTTGATCAAAACATAATTTATATATTATAAAATTCATGTTTTAAATGTACAATTCAATGATTTTTAATAGCTTTACTGAGTTGTATAACTATCTTCATACTCCAGTTTTAGAACATTTTCATCATTCCTAAAAGGTTCCTCTTGGCTACTTAGATTTAATCCCTCAATTAATTACTCTTATTCCCAGGCAGATCTCCATAAATTTGCCCTTTTTGGACATGTCATATAAATAGAATCATACAGTATGTGGTCTTTTATGTTAACTTCTTTCTCTTAGAGTTATGTTTTCAAGGTTCATTTATGTTTTAGTATATATCAGTATTTCAATCTTTTTAAATTGTTGAACAGTATTCCATTGTTTATACCAGATTTTGTTGATCCATTTTATCACTTGATAGATATTTGGATTGTTTCCACTTTTTGGCCATTCTGAATAATGCTACTATAAACATTTGTGTACACATTTTTTTTGGAAATGTGTTATTCCTCTTGGGTAGGTATGGGGTAGAATTGCTGGGTCTTATGGTAATTTGTTAACATTTTGAGGAACTGCCACTGCATTCCAAAGTGATTGCCTCATTTAATATTCCCACCAGCAACATATGAGGGTTCTAATTTTTCCACATGCTCACCAGTGTTTATTATTGTCTGTCTTTTTGATTATAGCCTTTCTGGTGGATGTGAAGTGGTATCTCATTGTGGGTTTGATTTGCATTTCCCTAATGACTAATGATGTTTAGCATCTTTTATGCCATTTGGATATCTTTGGTGAATGGCTTTTTTTTTTAATTAAAAAATTTTTTTTATTAGGTTTGTCTTATTGAATTAGAAGAGTTTGTAAATTCTAGATACAAATTCTTTATTAGATGTGTTTTGCAAATATTTCTTGTAGTCTTTGACATTTTTTCATTTTCTTAATGCTGTCTTTTTTTTCCTTAATGCTGTCTTTTGAAGTGCAAAAGTTTTGAATTTTGATGATGTCCAATTTGTCAAAAATTTTTTAATGGACTGTGCTTTTGGTGTTATATCTTAAAAATTTTTGTCTAGCCCCAAACTTTTTTTTTTTTTTAAGATTTTATTTTTATTTATTTGACAGAGAGTGAGAGAGCACAAGTAGGGGGAGCAGCAGAGGGAGAGGGAGAAGCAGGCTCCCCGCCAAGCAGGGAGCCTGATGAGGGGCTTGATCCCAGGACCCTGAGATCATGACCCGAGCTGAAAGCAGTAGCTTAACTGACTGAGCCACCCAGGCGCCCCAGCCCCAAGCTTTAAAGAGCTTTTCCTGGTTTTTTGTTCTAAAAATTTTATAGTTTTTCCTTTCACATTTAGTTTGCTGATTCGTCTTGAGTAATTTTTAAATATGATGTGAGGTAAGGGCCCAAGTTTATTTTTTTGTATATGAATATCCAGTTGTCATTTGTTGAGAAGACTATCCTTTCCCGCATTGAATTGCCTTGACACTCCCTCAGTTTTTCCTCTTAACTTTCTGTCAGATTGCTAGTGTCACCTGGAATCAAAAGTTGAGTTATCTTTTATTAAGTCACCCAATTACCCATTCATTCCTTCATTCATTCCACATTTATTGAGTATTTTGTGCTAAGTAATATTCTAATGATTTCCCAGCCATTAGACATTTGTGAGCAAAGACTGTCTCTGCCCTCTTAGATTTTAGAATTTAGTGGCCAAAGCAGCATTAATGAAATAATGGCCAAATACATAATTACATATTTGATAAGTGGAGTGAATTATATACTGTGATTAATGGCCTGAAGGAAAAGTAGTGTAAATGAAAACACACTACAGGGGGCTAGCCTAATTTGGGGGATTAGGGCAAGCCTCCTTTCCCCTTTCTTACCAAGTAAAGAAAGGGGAAAGGGTATTTCAGGCAAGGGGAAGAGTATGTCAAAGACCTTAGGCAGGGGAAAACCTACCTGATACATTTAAGAACCTGGAAGAATGTTCATATGGCTGGAGTATAGACCGCAAAGGAATGAACAAGAGGGATTATGCTGGGCCAGGGCCCCATCTCCTCTTTTAGAATTGCCATACTGGTTTTAAATGGTACTTGTATTTCCAGTTTTCTTATTCCAATCCACTGTGCACAGATAGTCATTTCTAGGCTCAAAACAAACTGGTCTTGTATTCAATTAGGTTTAAAGTAGTAAGAAGTACTCTTTTTTTTTTTAAGATTTTATTTTATTTTATTTTAAAGATTTTATTTATTTATTTGAAAGAGAGAGAATGAGAGAGAGCACATGAGAGGGGGGAGGGTCAGAGGGAGAAGCAGACTCCCTGCCGAGCAGGGAGCCTGACGCGGGATTCGATCCCGGGACTCCAGGATCATGACCTGAGCTGAAGGCAGTCGCTTAACCAACTGAGCCACCCAGGTGCCCTAAGATTTTATTTTTTACTTAAAAATAATATCTAATGTGGGGCTCGAATTCATAACCCTGAGACTGTGAGTTGCATGCACCACCGACTGAACTAGGTGCCCCTAGAAGCTCTGTTAACCTGGTATATTCATATTAAAATGGGCAATTGGAATTTTGCATAGAATGAGTAAAAAGCAGTCAAATCAGTAAGTAAAAAAAAAAAGAAAAGAAACTTAGAGCAGTAAGGAAGAAGTATAACTTAATGCAGTGTACTTCTTTAGCTCAGCTGGGGAGTGGGGGCCACAGCATAGTTTAGCTTCTACCTTGCCCTACAACCAAAATCCATATTGGTGAATTGACCAAACCCTGAGGATTTTCACCTATATTCTCAAAACTAGAGAGAAGTACATTGAGTAGATATTTAGATTTTTTCCTCTTTTGAGTGAGGAATAGGGAAAGCGGGGAAACAGGGGAAGTGGGGAAAGTGAACAGTAGGACTCATTCTCTACAAAGGAAATTTTCTTGGTCTGTGGGAGTGGTATAAGCCACGTCCTTCCCCAGAAACCTGCCAAGTAGGTGGTATAAATCCTGATATAAAATAATGAATAGAATCTCCCAGTCTAGGAATTCCAACAAATACAGCATACTGTTTCAGCTGAAACCACCTATCTACCTCCCTCCTCCTGCTCCCTACCCCTATCTTTCCTCTTGGTTACAGGAAAGCCTGTCTTTTTCTGAGGAAAAAATGAACTGATGTCAGATACTGGGAGAAAGAGTCAACATATTATATCAGAGCATCTAACATGGACAGAGCAATTCAAGCATGATGGAAAGGAAAAGAAATGACTTGGCAACTAGACAAACACTATTGCGAAAACAACAGAAGAACCTAGCATGCAAAGACAGACCTAGAAGAGAAACATAACCCAAGGAAAGAAAGGAAATTCTTTTCAGTTCCAGACTGTAGAACTCTATTGTTCAGTATAGTAGCTACTGGTTCTAAGAGACTGTTTACATTTATGGGGCACCTGGGTGGCTCAGTCAGTTGGGCATCTGCCTTGGGCTTAGGTCATGATCTCGGGGTCCTGGAATCGAGCCCTGCATCGGGCTTCCTGTGCAGTGGGGAGTCTGCTTCTCTCTCTCCTCTGCCCCTCCCCACCTGCTCATGTGCTCTCCCTCCCTCTCTCTCTCAAATAAATAAATCTTTTTTTAAAAAAGACTATATTTAAATTAAAAAAGAAAATTTAGTTCTTCAGTTACACTAGGCACTTTTTTTTTTTTTAAGATTTTATTTATTTGACAGAGAAAGACACAGCGAGAGAGGGAACACAAGCAGGGGGAGTGGGAGAGGGAGAAGCAGGCTTCCCGCGGAGCAGGGAGCCCGATGCGGGGCTCGATCCCAGGGCCCTGGGATCATGACCTGAGCCGAAGGCAGACGCTTAACGACTGAGCCACCCAGGCGCCCCTACACTAGGCACTTTTTAAGTGCTTAATAGCCACACATAGCTAGTGGATACTACATTGATAGTGCACACATATAACATTTTTTTCATCTCAGAAAGTTCTTTTGGACAGTGCTGCTGTGGAGCAAGTTAATAACATTATTTGGTAAAATAATACTCAGAAATAAGATGATAAAACGAGAATGAGATGGAAAAGGGGATTGCAGAACTAAGGAAGCAAATTGAAGATCAAATAGAAACTAATAAATTAGACAAAAGCAAGGAACAGAATAGACATTGCTGAAAACTAAATTACAGTCATTAAAGATTTGAGGTAATCTCAAACACAGACAAGCCAATAGGTAAGGGAAGACAGTCAAAGATGACCCAACAGTGGAACAGAAAATATATTCAAAGAGAATTCTTCTGAAAAGACACAATGGAATTGGCAGATTGAATGTGTATACCATGTTCTAGGAAAACTTGAAACTTAAAGGATAAAGAATTCTTTAGGCAGAATAAATAAATTATATTCAAGGGAAAGAGTCAGGCTTTTCTGTTTTCTTCAACAGTATTTCATGTAATGTCTACAAAGTTCTGAGGGAAGTATGGCCCAGAATACTTAGCGGCCCAAGATACATTTCTAATTAAAGGCAGCTGGTAGGTATTCTCACATGTGAAAAAACTCAAGAAATTCAAGACCTGTGAGTTCATCTAGAAAAAAAAAAAACAGCAAATCTCAGCCAATTAAGAGTAAATCAAAATTAAGAATTGAGGTATGGAGAAGCTTGACAAAAGAATTGGTGATGGGCATTGAATCCTTTCAAATGCAGAACTAATATTAAATAGCTATATGAGCTATGTTTATGGAACTGGATGTGAGTGTTATCAACCTGGACAAAATAAAAATAATAATATAACAAAATAATAGAGATGGAGAAAGGGGAGATTGGTGAAGGGATGAAAATAATGCTCTCAATCAACAGAAAATGTCTAAAATTGAGACATAGTTAAAAAAATAAAGCATAATGACTACCACTCCTTTTGTTTTATACTTTTTCCTTTTTAGGGGATATCGCTTGATATAGTTACAAATACAGTTGACCCTTAACATGGTTTGAACTGTGTGGGTCCACTTATACACGGATTGGAAAGTTTTTTGGAGATTGTGACAATTTGAAAAAAACTTGTAGATGAACCATGTAGCTTAGAAATACTGAAAAAATTAAAAAAGGTGTGTCATGAATGCATAATATACATGTAGATACTAGTCTATTTTTTCATTTACTACCATAAAATATATACAAATCTATTTTATAAAAAGTTAACATTTTTCAGATCTTCAGCAAACACAGATCCTATGTGGCACCATTCACAGTCAAGAGAAATGTAAATAAATGTAAAAATGCAGTATTAAATCATAACTGCATAAAATTATTGTTATACTATTGTACTACTCTAAAAATCTCCTAGCTATTCTGTTGCTATTGTGGTGAGCTTAATTAAAGAAGTATCTCCTTGAAACACCAGTCATCTCCATGTGCACGGTTTATCTCCCATAAATTGTGTATTGCTGAAAAAGTGATCTCTCGAGATTCTTGCATATTTTTCATTGTCTTTAGTGCAATACTATACACCTTGAGTACACCATAGGACTCATATGAAGTGCCACTAATGATTCTGGGAAGTGCGCCCAAGAAACAGAAAATTCAGGACAGTACAGGAAAGAGTTGAATTGCTTGATAAATACTATAAATTGAGGTCGGTAGCAGCAGTTACCCGGCATTTCAAGATAAATGAATCTAGCATAAGGACTACTGTAAAAAAAAAGAAAAAATTTGTAAAGCCCTTGCTGCAGCTACTCCAGCAGATGTGGAAAGCCTTGTACTTTTTGCAAAATACCTTTTTATCTCGTATTGAAGATGCCGCTTTTATGTGGGTATAGGATTGCTCTAAGAAAGACATACCTATAGACTAATATGATTTGAGAAAAATTGAAGTCATCATATAACAAAACAAATGGAAGGTGAAAGATCTAAAGCTGGAGAATTTAATGCCAGCAAAGGATGGTTTGATAATTTTAGAAAGAAGTTTGTCTTAAAAAATGTCAGGATAACAGGAGAAGCAGCATCTGCTGACCCAAGACTGCAGACAAGTTCCCAGACACCATTAAGAAAATTACTGAGAAAGGGTATCTGCCTGAACAGGTTTCTAATTCAGAGGAAAGTGCATTCTGGGAAAAAAAAAAAAGTGCCACAAAGGACATTTATTAGTAAGGAAGAGAAGTGAGCACCAGGATTGAAGGCAGGAAGGAATAGGCTAACTCTGCTCTTCTGTGCAAATACAGTTGGGTTTGTGATCAGGACTGCCCTCATCTATAAAGCTGCTAATCCCCAACCTTGAAGGGAAAAGATAAACATGAGGTGCCAGTCTTGGCTGTACAATAGGAAGTCCTGGAAACAAGAGCACTTTTCTGGATTGGATTCATTAATGCTTTTTCCCTGAAGTCAGGAAGTACTTTGTCAGTAAGGGACTGCCTTTTAAAGTTCTTTTGATATTGGACAATGCCCCTGGCTACACAGAACCCCATGAGTTCAACACCAAAGGCATGAAAGTGTTGCCCCCAAACATGGTGTCTCTAATTCAACCTCTAGATCAAGGGGTCATTAAGGACCTTTAAGGCTCATAGCACATGGTACTCTATAGAAAAGGTTGTCAACACTATGGAAGAGAACCTCAGCAGAGAAAACATGAAAGTCTAGAAAGATAACACCATTGAAGATACCATTGTTGTTATAGAAAAAGCCATGAAAACAAGCCTGAAAGAATAAATTCCTGCTAGAGAAAACTATGTCCAGATGTACATGACTTCACAGGATTTATGACAGAGACAAGGAAATCATGAAAGAGATTGTGGTTATGGCAAAAATGGTGGGAGTGAAGGGTTTCAGGATATGGATCTTGGAGGAATTCAAGAGCCAAAAGACTCCCCACCAGAGAGAGGAATTAAGAGAAGAATGCTTGTTGGAGGTGAGTGCTTCTGAACCAGTGCCACATGATGAAGCAGTTTTAGAAAACAAATTGACATTAGTCAATCTGGCAGAAGCATTTTGATTATTCAGGGCTGCTTTTGACTTTTACAACATGGACCCTTCTGTGGTATGGGCACTGTAACTAAAGCAAATAGTGGAAGAATTGGTACTATATGTATAGAAATATTTTTAGAGATACGAAAAAACAAAAAAGTCAGAAATTATGATGTACTCCATAAAGTTACACTCAGTGTGCCTGCCTCTCCTGCCTCTCCATCTACCGTCTCCACCTCTTCTGTTGCTGTCACCCCTGAGACAGCAAGGCCCAGCTCTTCCTCATCCTCAGCCTACTCAGCGTAAAGACAGTGAGGATGAAGACCTTTATGATGATCCATTCCACTTAGAAAATAGTCATCCTGCTGTACAGTTAATAAATTTATCTGTTGTAGGATGCCTGGGTGGCTCAGTCAGTTAAGCGTCTGCCTTCGGCTCAGGTCATGATCCCAAGGTCCTGGGGTCAAGTCCCATATTGGGTTCCTTGCTCAGCAGGGAGCCTGCTTCTCCCTCTGCCCCTCCCCCTGCTCGTGGTCTCTCTCTCTCTCTCTCTCTCTCATGCTCTCAAATAAATAAAATCTTTGAAAAAATAAAATTTATCTGTTGTATATGTGTCTGTCTTCATGTGAAAATCTAGTAACTGTACAACTGTAAGCAAG
The DNA here is from genome assembly GCF_029215605.1 of Mirounga angustirostris. NCBI lineage: Eukaryota > Metazoa > Chordata > Mammalia > Carnivora > Phocidae > Mirounga > Mirounga angustirostris. Next base: position 59,876,352 of record NW_026991717.1, on the reverse strand, counting down.
AAGTATATGAGACATTTTTGTGTCATTATCATCCTCATCGCCTAAGTAGTCATTGTGTAGAACATCGTATGCAAGACTTGTATGGAAGTGGATAGCCTTTCCTTACATAGGCATAAGGTGGATAGTATTTAATATAAAATTAATAATGTGTTAGCTTTCTTACTGTTTTATAATTTTGCTTTCAAAGAATTATATTACCATAGAGTATATCTTTCTCTCTTGTTATTGAAGAAACTATTAGCCTATCATCACAGATAAGTGGCTTTTTTTTTTTTTTAAAGTAACTTTCCAGTACTGCCTTGTGAATATGACTGTAATACCATATACCATATTATAGGGAGTCATTCATTAGTGTATAGGCTAGGCTACTGTGAAGCTATTGTATTGATTACACTAGGCTATCATAAAGCAGTCCTATTGCCACTTTATTATCAATGCATGAGTTGTTACACCTGTCAGTAAATATGAATTTGTTTTTCACATCTTTTCATTTTTGATGTTTAGTGTTAGTAATATATATAATATCTGCAGTGTTTTGTATCATTTAAGATAATATTGACAGGTACTGACATGATTTATCTAGTAAACAGATGACATAAACTTATGGTATTGAAAAACAATGCAGTACTGTGAATGTATTTTCTTTTCCTTATGATTTTATTATTTCTTTTCTCTAGCTTACTCTATTGTAAAAGTACAGTATATAATATGCATAACATACAAAATGTGTTAATTGACTGTTTATGTTATTATTAAGGATGTCAGTCAACAGTAGGGTATTAGTAGTTAAGTTTTGGGGTAGTCAAAAGTTATATGTGGTTCAACTGCATGGTGAGTTGGTGCCCCTAATTCCCAGCTGTACTCAAACTTCAAAAATTCCTTCAGCCTGATTTTCTTTTATTATTTTGAAGTGTAGTTAAATTTAATACTATTAAAAATGGCATATGTAGCATGGTCTTATTTTTTTCTAAATTTCTCCTCTGTCATTCTAACTGTTTAAGTACATATAAAGACATAATAGCTTAGTATTTTAATGATAATTTTAGGTAATTTTGGATTTGGAGTGATTTTTAATAATTGTCTTTCTACATTTCTGTATTTAGGTTTTTTATAACAATGGAGAGTTTTGTTTTTCTAAAAAATAAACGCTATACACAAGTATGTGAAGATATTTACAGTGGTTAACTCTGGATAGGATGAGGAGTGAATATGATTATAATTTTTTCCCTTTCTTTCCTTTAAAAAAATTCTTCTGTTTAAATTTAAAATAAAAAAAGACGAAAACAAAAATGCTTGAGTATTTCAGAGCAGATTAAGCCAGATTTGGAGATGATAGTTCTGATTCATAATATGACATATGGCATAGGAATATAGCTTATCCAGATCTGAGAAGTGATGATTTAGGAATTGGTAATCCAGTTGTGGAAAGGATAATCCCTAGAAGTAGTAATAATATTAATGTGGAATTGAAATACATGCATTTTTCATGGTATATTTAGGGGATAGAACATGGGTCTTGAACTCATGACCCTGAGATCAAGACTGGAGTTGAAATCAAGGGTCGTCAGAAGCCCCAGGGATAAAATATTTTTTAAATTATCATTTTGTGTCAGGACCAAATACCTTATGAAAATTGTGCTTAGACTGATTTATAGAAGCATGCTGAGGAAGCAAAGTAGTAATGGTATTGGTATGTTTTTAGTATTAGGGAATTATGCTGTATGTGAAATAAAGAGCAGATTTCTCATTTCCTGAGGATTTCATGAACTAAAGTCATAATAAACAGTAATTTTTTTCCTTCTGCATTATGAGAAAACTAGTTTGCTAGTTGCTGGAAACTGTTAAATGTGACAATATTGTTGGATTGAAAATTAGAAAAATAATTTAGTGATAATAGAAAGTTTTTAGTTCTGACCTTCTGAATGAGGTGGGCATAATTACAGACTAAGAAAAGACTGAATGTAATACAGACATAAATAGTTTAATGACAGAAAGTGTTACTACTTTTCACTAGTTTTTGTCTCTCTCCCTGCTCCCAACTCTCTTACAGACTCACCAATCTAAAGAAGATGGAGTTTATGTTTTCCAACCCCACAGTCAGCCTGTTAGTTGTCTTTACTTCTCACCTGCGAATCCAGCTCACATACTGTCACTGAGCTATGATGGCACGTTACGCTGTGGGGATTTTTCGAGGGCTATTTTTGAAGAGGTAAATGTTAATGTGTTTACATATTGACTTGAGATGATATTCTGGATTCTTTATGAAATGCCACATGAATGATTATTATACCAATCAGAGTGGGTGAAGTGATATAGAATAGAAACTTTAGAAGTACACAACTTAAGTTTGAATCCCAGACCATTTGTTACTACTTGTGTGACCTTGGAAGTTATTTAACCTCTTTGTGCATCAATTTCCTTAGTTGTGAAATGGGATGTTAATAGTACCTACCTCATAGGGTTGTCATGAGGATTGAATGACTTGAGGCAGATTAATTAAGTGGTCAGAATACAGCCAGACACGTAAGTGTTTGCTCTTACTATTTTTTAATTTATGTAAAAGCTTTTATTTATTTATTTATTTATTTATTTTTTTAAAGATTTTATTTATTTGACAGAGAGAGACACAGCAAGAGAGGGAACACAAGCAGGGGGAGTGGGAGAGGGAGAAGCAGGCTTCTTGCCAAGCAGGGAGCCCGACGTGGGGCTCGATCCCAGGACCCTGGGATCATGACCTGAGCCGAAGGCAGACGCTTAACGACTGAGCCACCCAGGCGCCCCAAAAAAACTTTTATTTTGTATTACTATTTTTTTTTATTAAAGTATAGTTGACACACAATGTTACATTCGTTTCAGGTGTACTACATAGTGGCTCACCAACTCTATACATGATGCTGTGCTCACCACAAGTGTAGCTACCATCTGTCATCATGCAGTGCTACTACATTACCATTGATTGTATTCCCTATGCTGTACATTTTATCCTTTTTTATTCCTGTATTTATTCCATTACTAGAAGCCTGTATCTGCCATTCCCCTTCACTCATTTTGCCTATTCTACCCCCACCCCTCCGAATCCCTCTGACAATCACCAGTTCTATTTATGGTCTGTTCCTGCTTTTTTTGTTTTGTTCACTTGTTTTTTAGATTTCATATAAGTGAAATCATGCTATTTGTCTTTCTCTGTCTGACTTAATTTCACTTAGCAAAATTAGGCAGTAATCTCTTTTATTTTTGCTTTTGTTTCCCTTACCTTTGGAGACGTACCTAGAAAAATGTTGCTAAGTCTGGTGTCAAAGAGATTACTGCCTATGTTTTCTTTTAGGAGTTGTATGGTTTTATTTTTTTAAAGATTTTATTTATTTATTTGAGAGAGAGAATGAGAGAGAGAGAGCATGGGGGTGGGTCAGAGGGAGAAGCAGACTCCCTGCTGAGCAGGGAGCCCGATGTGGGACTCAATCCCAGGACTCCAGGATCATGACCTGAGCCGAAGGCAGTTGCTTAACCAACTGAGCCACCCAGGTGCCCCAAGGAGTTCTGTGATTTTAGATCTCACATTTAGGTCTTTAATCCATTTTCAGTTTTTATTAATTTATTAATTAATTTTTAAAGAAGCTCTACACCCAATGTGGGCTTGAACTCATGATGACACAATCAAGAGTAGCATGCTCTACCAACTGAGCCAGCCAGGCACCCCCATTTGGGTTTATTTTTGTGTATGGTGTCAGAAAGTGGTCCAGTTTCATTTTTTTCATGTAGCTGTCCTGTTTTCCCAGCATCATTTATTGAAGAGACTGTCTTCCCCATTGTATATTCTTGCCTCCTTTGTCATAGATTAATTGACCATATAATCATGGGTTTATTTCTGGGCTCTCTATTCTGCTCCGTTGATCTATTTTTGTCCCATACCATACTGTTTTGATTACTACAACTTTGTAATATATCTTGAAATCTGGGATTGTGATCCTCCCCATCTTTGTTCTTTCTTAAGATTGCTTTGTTTATTTGGATTCTTTTATGGTTCCATACAAATTTTAGGATTGTTAGTTCTAGCTCTGAAAAATGCTTTTTGTATGTTGATAGGGATTGCACTGAATCTGTAGATTACTTTGAGTAGTACGGACATTTTAACAGTATTGGTTCTTTCAGTCTGTGAGTATGGTGTATCTTTCCATTTGTGTCATCTTCAATGTCTTTGGTCATTTTATAGTTTTCAGAGTACAGGTCTTTTATGTCCTTGGTTAAGTTTATTCCTAGTTAGGGGCGCCTGGGTGGCTCGCTCAGTTGTTAAGTGTCTGCCTTCGGCTCAGGTCATGATCCCAGGGTCCTGGGATCGAGCCCTACATCGGGCTCTCTGATCGGTGGAGAGACTGCTTCTCCCTCTCCCACTCCTCCTGCTTGTGTTTCCTCTCTCGCTGTGTCTCTCTCTGTCAAATAAATAAATCTTAAAAAATAAAATAAAATAAATTTATTCCTAGTTATTCTTTTTGGTGCAATTTTTTTAAAGATTTATTTATTTATTTGAGAGAGAGAGAGTGGGGGTGGGGTAAGGACAGAGGGAGAGGGAGAGAAAGTCTCAAGCAGCCTCTGCACTAAGTGAGCACCTCACAACTGTGAGATCACGACCTGAGCCAAAACCCAGAGTCGGACACTTAACCAACTGTGCTACCCAGGCACCCCTTTTTGGTACAATTGTAAATGGAATTGTTTTCTTAATTTCTCTTTCTGCTACTTTGTTATTATGAGTGTATGTAAATGCAACATATTTCTTTATATTAATTTTGTATCCCGCAACTTTCCTGAATTCATTTATTACTTCTGATAGCTTTTTGGTGGAGTCTTTAGGGTTTCCTATGTAGAGTATCCTGACATCTGCAAACAGTGACAGTTTTATGTTTTCCATATCAATTTGGATGCCTTTTATTTCTTTTTGTCTATTGTGCTAGGACTTGCAGTACTATGTTGAATAAAACTGGTTAGAGTACACATCTTTGCCTTGTTCCTGATCTTAGATGAAAAACTCAATTTTTCACCAGTGAGGGTGATGTTGGGTGTGTGTTTGTCTTTCTTTCTTTCTTTTTTTTAAGGCTTTATTTGTTTGATGGCACCTGGATGGCTCAGTCGATTAAGCATCTGCCTTCAGCTCAGGTTGTGATCCTGGGGTCCTGGGATTGAGTCCCGCATCGGGCTCCCTGCTCTGCCGGGAATCTGCTTCTCCCTCTGTCCCTCCTCCCACTCGTTCTCTCAATCTTTCTTTCTCTCTCTCAAATTAAAAAAAAAAAAAAAAAGATTTATTTGAGAGGGAGTGCATGAATGAGCAAGGGGAGGGACAGAGGCAAAAGGAGAGAGAGAAAATCCTGAAATAGACTCTGTGCTGAGCATGGAGCCTAACTCAGGACTCGATCCCAGGAACCCGAGATCGTGACCTGAGCTGAAAACAAGAATCAGCCTCTCAACCAACTGTGCCACCCAGGCAGTATATACCTTTCTGGACATTTCATATAAATGGAATCTCACAATTTGTAGTCTTTTGTGACTGCATTCTTTTACATAATAATGTTTTCAAAGTTCATCCATGTTGTAGAATGTGTCGTTACTTCATTCCTTTTTTTTTTTTAAAGATTTTATTTATTTATTTAATAGAGAGAGAGACAGCATGAGGGGGAACACAAGTAGGGGGAGTGGGCGAGGGAGAAGCAGGCTTCCAGCTGAGCAGGGAGCCCGATGCGGGGCTCGATCCCAGGACCCTGGGATCATGACCTGAGCCGAAGGCAGTCGCTTAACCAACTGAGCCACCCAGGCGCCCCTACTTCATTCCTTTTTATGGCTGAGTAATATTTCACTGTATGGATATACCACATTTTACTCATCCATTCATTAGTTGATGAACATTTGGGTTGTTTTCATTTTTTACTATTGAAAATAATGTTGTTATGGACATTGATGTACAAGTTTTTTTGTTTTTGATGTACAAGTTTTGTGTGAACATATGCTTTCATTTCTCTTGGGTATATACCTATGAGTGGAGTTCCTTGGTCATATGGTAACTGTGTTTAATATTTTGAGGAACTATCAAACTGTTTTCCAGAGTGGCTTCACTATTTACATACTTATCAACAATATATGAGTATTCCAATTTTTCCACATCTTTGCCAACACTTACTGCTGGTGACTGTAGCCATCCTAGTGAGTATGAAGTCATATGCCATTATGGATTTGACCCTCATTTCCCTAATGATTAATGATGCTGAGTGTCTTTTCACCTGCTTATTGGCCCTTTGTATTTATTTAGAGAACTGTTGATTTCTCTAAATGTTGGATTCTTTGTCTCATTTTTAATTGGGTTATCTATCTTTTTAGTACTGAGTTGTAAAGTTTCTCCACTTACATATTTAAAGTCAGGTTTATTGAGGTGTAAGTTATATACAATAAAATTTATCCTTTTAAGTGTATGGTTCTATGAGTTTTGGCAAATTTTTTACACCTATGTAACTGCCACCACAATCAAGATATAGAAAATTTCCATCACCTGAAAAAAATCACCTTGTGACCTTTTGTAGTCAGTCCCCTCCCCCTTCCCACACTCCTGACAACCACTGATATGATTACTGTCCCTATAATTTTGTCTTCTCCAAGATGTCAAATAAATGGAGTCATATGGTATGAAGTTTTTTATGTCTGGCTTCTTTCACCTAGCGTAATACTTCTAAGATTCATCCATGTCGTTGCATGTATAAGTAATGTGCCCCTGATACTACTGATGGAACAGTTACCTTGTGTTAGGCATTAATCTGAGAGCTTTATATATGTATTGTTAAACCTTATAACACCCTATGAAATAAGTAATGTTATCCCCATTTAACAGTTGAGAAAACGAGGTAAAGAGGTTTATTGGCTTGCTCAGGGACATAAATGGCAGTGCTAGAATTTTCACTTGGGTCTGTCTGACTCCACTGCAATTAAGCTCCTGCACTTAGCCATTTTAATATACTGACTGAATACTTCAGGTTTTATTTGGGGCTTTTTTGGATGTACAGGGGTTGTGATGCCTTCGGTATATTAATTTGTTAACCTCAGTTTATAATAGTATATATAACTTTGTATTAAAACTAAAAATCAGCAACTAGTGATTCAGTGTTAAGAATTGTGGTTAGGTATGCTTCCAGAAAGTGCGCATATACTTACAAGCATATGGAGGTAGAGTTTTTTTCATTTGCACTAATGGATTCATACTATATACGTTTTTGCAACTTGCTTTTTTCACTTGGTAGTATGGACAGATTGTAGTACAAATCTGTCTCATTCTTTTTAGCAATGCATGGTGTTTCAAAGTAGAGATGTACCATCATTTATTTAAACAGGTCTCTTTTGGTGGACATTTAGGTTGCTTCTTATTGCTATTATGTGGATGCAATAGGCATCTTTATATATATCTTAGATAAATTATTGGGTCAGAGGGTACAAGCATTAAATATTTTGATACATGTACTCTGATTAGTTGTCAGAAATTTGTTATTTATTTATTTACACTTCTACCAAGAGTGAGTGAGTGATGAGCGTTTGGCCATATATTTTTGGACTTGGTTGGCAAAATTACTTGGTATATTAAGGTATTTCAGTTGGGTGGAATTCACATTTAGTTCATTTCCTAGTAAGTGTCACAGAATAGATCTGCAGCTGAGGTTTATTGGATTTAAGAGATTTGGCATGTAACCCTGAGATGGGTGGATGGGCTATTTGATTGTAGGTGAGTCTCACAGCTGATCAATGCCTTGGTTTCCATCTCTGTAAAACAAGATGATCATTTTGCCCTGTGCATTCTGTGGGATGATGGGAGGATAAATGAAATTATTAGGTAAAGTGTTTTATAACTTTTTTACCAAAGAATTTATACGTTGGTTGTTATTTGTATCCTTAGGTATATAGAGATGAAAGAAGTAGCTTTTCCTCTTTTGACTTCTTGGGAGAAGATGCCTCCACTTTAATAGTAGGACACTGGAATGGAAATATATCACTGGTAGATAGACGGACATCTGGAACTTCTTACGAGAAACTTATCAATTCTTCTTTGAGCAAAATAAGAACTGTTCATGTCCACCCAGTGCATAGACAGTATTTTATCACTGCAGGATTGAGGTATGTTCTTCATAAAGTTTTGTGATTTATGCCTTTTAAAGTTAGGAATACTGTTCTATTTATTTGTTTTTTAAAGATTTTATTTATTAGAGACAGAGTGAGTGCAAGTGGGGGGGAGGGGGGAGAGAGAGAGAGAGAATATCCTCAAGCCAACTCTCTGCTGAGTGCGGAGCTCGATGCTGGGCTTGATCCCAGGACTGAGATTATGACCTGAGCTGAAACCAAGAGTCGGACGTTTAACCGACTGAACCATCCAGGTGCCCTGAGGGACTACTGCTGTAGTTTGGATGTCAAAGATAACTGACTTCTGTGATACCCATATAGCTAAATAATTTTTCTTTCTACAACAATTGAGGTTTTTTGAGTATGATTTTTTTTTTAAAGAGAGATTCTTTTGAAAAAAAAGATTCTTTTGGATTTAGTGAATAGTGAAAGTATTAAAACAAAAACACATTTTTGTTTTCCTTGACATGTGCATTTACTATTTTTTTTTAAGATTTTATTTATTTATTTGAAAGAGAGAGAATACGAGCAGAGGGGAGGGGCAGAAGCAGACTCCCTGCTGAGCAGGAAGCCCAATGCGTAGCTTGATCCCAGAACTCTGAGATCATGACCTGAGCCAAAGGCAGATGCGTAACCGACTGAGCCATCCAGGCGCCCCCATATTCATTTACTTCTAGTCTTTTGAGAAGAAAACTTGTAGGGTGGCTCAGATGGTTAAATGTTTGCCTTCGGCCCAGGTCATGATCTCCAGGTCCTGGGATCGAGCCCCATGTCCAGCTCCCAGCTCAGTGGGGAGTCTGCTTCTCCCTCTGCCTCTGCCTCTCCCCCTGCTTATACTCTCTCTGTCTCTCAAATAAATAAATAAATCTTAAAAAAAAAAACAAAGTTAAAAAAGAAAACTTGTAAAAAAAAAAAAAAGTTATATGTGACCTATAACTTGGTCCGTGTTTTTATTTTCTTCTGAGAGACTGGAAAACCAACTAGAATCTTGTCTCAGTATTATCCACTGGCTTCATATATATTCTGTAGTTATGGAATTTTTCTAATATTTCATTTTTTATCTATACAGTGTTTGTAAAATTATTACAGATCAAAGTGTTCTTCAATGTAATGAGTATTCTATGTGTCTGTGTTCAGCACTGTTTGAGAGCTCACTACATGTACTGTGGCAACACTGAGAATTATTCCTCCGCTTACAGGGATATTCATATTTATGATACAAGGCACCTGAATCCCAGGAGAAGCCAGCCTTTGATTTCTTTGACTGAACACACAAAGAGCATCGCTTCTGCCTATTTTTCACCTCTTACTGGTAACAGAGTAGTGACCACATGTGCTGATTGTAAGCTGAGGTAAATTGGGGAGATAGAAATGCATTTTTTTTTTTTTTAAGATTTTATTTATTTGACAGAGACATAGCTAGAGAGGGAACATAAGCAGGGGGAGTGGGAGAAGGAAAAGCAGGCTTCCCACGGAGCAGGGAGCCCGATGTGGGGCTGGATCCCAGGACCCTGGGATCATGACCTGAGCCGAAGGCAGACGCTTAACCACTGAGCCACCCAGAAATGCATTGTTAAGGAATCTAAAGAGTCTGTAGCTAGTGTAAACCAGTAGCTTTGTTTACTACTGCTCCCTATTAAATTGCTAGTTTTATTGTTTTGTAGCCATTTCTATGTTCCTGGCCAAATCAGTAACCTGTATTTAAAGGTTTTTCAGCAGTTTTGGGGTCTGGAAATTTCCTTGAGTTTGGCAGGGAAGGTCTGTAGGTACCCCAGGGGGTAGATGTCAGGCTTCCCTTTCAGCACTGAATGGTCCCAGAAGTCCCAATAAAACCAGGCTTGTGATATGTTGGAAGAAAGATAATTTTAACATAGGGACAAACTCTTAGGTTGGGCTAGTGGGGTCTACCCTACACATGAAGTGCTCAGTGGAAATTGCAGAGCCCCAGGCCATGGGCAGGCAGAAAAGATAGTAATAATTTGGCTTCTGTACAAACGACTGGATACAGTTTTATGGTTTTAGCTTTGGTACCTTTCTATAGCTACTTCCTAAAAATGGCTTTAAACATGTAATATAAATCACTTGAACCAAAAACAGAAAATAATGACAATAAAAGAAATGTAGAGAAGTTAATACAACCACAAAGGAAATGATTTTGTTCTCTTCTATAATCCCTGATTTTCTTAGCATTATAAGCATTTGTCATTTTATAAGAGTTTTACCGTAAGTGATTCTGGAGTTCATTCATTATTCATTCAGCAAGTATCTGTTGAATGTATACTGTGGGCCAAGCTTTAGAAAGGCATCTGATTTCTGTTTAGACTCTTCTGTTGGGAAGAGCATAGTCTTCACTTTGTGACAGTTTACTAGAAACTGTGCCTAATTTCTAGTAAAGTTTGTGAGTATTACCAGGAGGGTACATTAAGAGATTTAGTCACTAGACAGTGGCAGCGCATTGTCCCCTTTCTACCCATACAGTTTTCTTTGTCTCAGAAGCTACCAATTTTAACCATTCCTGTTCATTTGCACTGCAGAGTTTACATTAGCTGTTAGTGATTTAGCTTTCTAGTAATTTAATTAGGCAATAAGCTTTAGGTGCCAAGAAACTATACTGGAATTGCTAGGTGCAAGAAGAAGGGGGAGGTGGTGTGATGTGGTTAGTTTCTTTACCTAGTGGAGACTTCTAGACTCTTTGAGCTACCCCACAAGAACTCCTCCCCGTGGTTACTGGTCAGTCATAGTCTTGCCAGCATCTGGAAATGACACTGTTCAGTCCCTCAACTAATGAGTCTCATGGGGAAATTGCTCTTGATATGTGCAAAAACTTTTAGGTTATTTGTACATTTTCAGACCACATCCCTTTATATATGATCTATAATTATTGTGAATCTCAATATAGAATCCAGATTATCACTTTATAATCTGCATTTTAAATTTGGGGTAATAGTGTTTAAATAAATTATTTCTACACCAAACTACAAAGCACTGAATTTTATGATATTTCTTGTAATTTTTGTTAAATATATTAGCTGAAGCTTGTTAAATCCTGATTCTATATATTTTAAAGTAGCAATCATATTTCATGTCATGAACCAATGAAAAACTTGTTAAATACACTGATTTTCTTTCAGAAAAATTTTAAGAAACAGTAAAAAGGGTGTTACTTTGTTCTTGATCTTTGTTTTGCAGAATCTTTGACAGCAGCTGTATATCCTCTGAGATTCCTCTGCTCACTACCATCAGGTAGGTTTCCATATGCTGAATAATGTAGACCCTGGATTGCTATTAGCTATATGTTGGAGTGCACACATTAGACATCTGATTGTCAAAGAGATGTAATAGGTTTGAATTTTTGTATTACACTGTTTAAATGTCCCAGGTTGCTAGTTCCTATCCTAGTTCCAGAAGGGTTCTTGCTTCCAGGTTCCCTGTATCTTTTAAAGGGTTCAGTACCTTTTAGTTGGTAGTTGTTCTTTGCAGCTGGGTGGTTATTTTTGGTTAAGGTGAATGACTTTATTCCAACTTGAATTACTCATGTTATCTTATTAAAGAAGATTGTAACCTCTTACCTGCTGTGAGGCCATCTAAAGCTCTTTTGTTTGTACCTGTTTGTTGTGGGCTTAAAGGGTTTCCCTACCTTCCCACTTACTTTCCCTGGTTACCCTCTTTTGCATCTGCTACTTTTAATGTATGTATTTTACATCCAACTTTTGTCAGTGCCTTCTTCTAGACATACCTCTTTATCAGTATTTATGAAGTTGGGACCAGAGTGTGCAATATATGTTGATTGTTACATCATACATTTTATAGTCTATGGAGGCTACATTTAAGTGTGTTTGTGTCCTTTCTTACAAATTTTCCCATCTTCATTTCTTTTTTCAAACTTTATGCCCAGTAAGCATTGATTCTTCCTTCTCCCTCCCTTCCAGACCTTGGCAACCATCTTTCTGCTTTACATTTCTGTGATTTTAACTACTTTAGATCCTTCATGTGAGTGGAATCACACGGTATTTGTCATTCTGTGACTAGCTTATTTCACTCGACATCATGTCCTCAGTGTTCACTTATGTTCTATCATGTGACCTCCTCCTTTTTTAAGGCTGCGTAATATTCATTGTATGTATATACCACATTTTCTTTATTCATTCATCTGTCGATGGACATTTGGGTTGTTTCTACCTCTTGGCTATTGTAAATAATGCTGCAATGAACATGGGTGTGCAAATATCTCTTCAAGATCCTGCTTTGAATTCTTTTGGATATTACCCAGGAAGAGGAATTTTTTAATTTTTTGAGGAACCTCCATATTGTTTTTCTGTAGGGGCTGCACCATTTTACATTCCTACCAGCAATGCATCAGGGTTCTAATTTCTCTTTATGTTCGTCATTCTGCTCTTTTATTAGTGATTATCTAAATGGTTGTGAGGTAATACCTCATTGTGGTTTTGATTTGCATTTCTGTAATGATTAGTGATGTTGCACTTTTTTTTCATTTTTTTTTTTGGCCATTTATATATCTTCTTTGTAGAACTGTCTATTCAAGTCTTGCCCACTTTTGAATTGGGTCATTTTTGTTTTGAGTTGTAGGAGTTCCTTACATATTATGCATATTAACCCCTTACTGAATATATGATTTGTAGGTATTTTCTGCTGTTTTGTGGATTGTCTTTCACTCTGTTGATTGTTTCCTTTGGTGCACAGTTTTGAGTTTGTTATAATCCTGTTATTTCTTTTTCTTGTCCAATTGGTTATCAAGTGACTGCTCAGAATGTCCCCCTTATCAAATCCTTGTTGGTATAATGGCGATGCCTCACATGCAGGATCTGGCTACCTGTGCAGTTGTCAACACCTGGAATTTAGATTAGTGTCTCTAGTCCTTCCAGATTTCCAATAGTATGTTGGATAGAAATGGCAGGAGTGGGCATACTTGCCTTTTCCCTGATCTTTGAGGAAAAGCTTTCGGTCTTTAACCACTGAGTATGATGTTAGCTGTGGGCTTTTCATATATAGCCTTTATTATGTTGAGATAGTTTCCTTCTGTTCCAGTTCATTGAATGTTTTTATCATGAAAGGGTATTGATTTTGTTAAATGATTTTTCTGCATCAATTGAGATGATCATATTGTTTTTTTTTTTTTTTAAAGATTTTATTTATTTATTTGAGAGAGAGAATGAGAGAGAGAGCACATGAGAGGGGAGAGGGTCAGAGGGAGAAGCAGACTCCCTGCTGAGCAGGGAGCCCGATGCGGGACTCGATCCAGGGACTCCAGGATCATGACCTGAGCCGAAGGCAGTCGCTTAACCAACTGAGCCACCCAGGTGCCCCGATCATATTGTTTTTGTCCTTTATTCTGTTAATGTGGTATACTCTGTCAATTGAGTTTTGTATGTCGAATCATCCTTGCATTCTAGGGATAGATCCAACGTGGTTATGGTGTATAATCCTTTAAATGTGCTATTGAACTCATTTTATTAGTATTTTTATTTATTTATTTATTTATTTATAAAGATTTTATTTATTTGACAGAGACACAGCGAGAGAGGGAACACAAACGGGGAGTGGGAGAGGGAGAAGCAGGCTTCCTGCTGAGCTGGGAGCCCGATGTGGGGCTCGATCCCAGGACCCTGGGACCATGACCTGAGCCAAACGCAGACGCTTAATGGCTGAGCCACCCAGGCGCCTCTATTTATTTATTTTTTAAGATTTTATTTTATTTCTTTGACAGACAGCGAGAGAGGGAACACAAGCAGAGGGAGTGGGAGAGGGAGAAGCAGGCTTCCCGCTGAGCAGGGAGCCTCATTTTGTTAGTATTTTGTCAGTATCAGTATTCATTAGGGATGTTAGTCTGTAATTTTATTTTCTTGTAGGGTCCTTGTCTGGCTTTGGTATCAGAGTAGTGCTGGCCTCCAATAAGTCTGGAAGTGTTCCCTTATCCTCAGTTGTTTGGAAGAATTTGATGAGCATTGGCATTATTTATTTATTTAGGGAGAGAGGGCGGATCGGGGGAGGGGGAGAGGGAGAGAGAGAATCTTAAACAGGCTCCACACCCAGAGTGGAATCTGATGTGGGGCTCAGTCTCACAGTCCTGAGATCATGACCTTAGCCAAAATCCAGAGTTGGATGCTTAACTGAGCCACCCAGGCGCCCCTGGGTTAATGCTTTAAATGTTGGGTAGAATTCTCCAGTGAAGACGTCTGATCCTGGGCTTTTTCTTTGTTGGGAAGTTTTTGATTGCTGTTTTAATCCCCTTAGTTATAGGACTATTTAAATTTTCTATTTCCTCATGATTCAGTCTTGGTAAGTTGTATGTTTTTGAGAATTCTATCCATTTCTTCTGGGTTAACCAATCTGTTAGCATATAATTGTTTATACTATTCTCTTATAATCCTTTTTTATTTTTGTAAGTTGTAATATCCTCTCTTTCATTTCTCATTTCAGTTACTTGCATTTTCTTTTTTTTTTCAATCTGGGTGAGGGCTTATCAATTTTGTTGATCTTCTCAAAAAACCAAGTCTTGTTTTTCTATTCTCCTTTCATTTAGCTGTGCTCTAATCTTTATTATTTCCTTCCTTCTGCTAACTTTTGGTTTAGGTTGTTCTTTTTCTAGTTCCTTGAGGTGTAGTGTGTTGATTTTGAGATCTTTTTTTTTATTTTTTAATTTTTAAAATTTTTAAAAGATTTTATTTATTTGATAGAGAGGGCGAGCACACAGATAGGCAGAGTGAAAGGGAGAAGCAGGCTCCCTGCTGAGCAGATCCCGATGTGGGTCTCCATCCCAGGACCCTGGGATCATGACCTGAGCCAAAGGCAGATGCTTAACTGACTGAGCCACCCATGCCCTGCCTTTTTTAAAAAGATTGATTTATTTTAGAGAGCGAGTGAGCACGAGTGGGGAGAGAGGGAGAAGGAGAGAAGCAGGCTCCCTGCTGAGGGTGGAGCCTGACAAGGGACTTGATCTCACCACCCTGAGATCATGACCTGAGCAGAAATTGAGTTGGACGCTTAACTGGCCACACAACCACCCGAGATCTTTTCTTTTTTAGTATTCACTGCTATAAATCTCCCCCTTACTATTGCTTTCATAGCATCCCATAAATTTTGGTATGTTTTCATTTTTCATTTGTTAGATCTTTTCTAATTTCCGTTGTGATTTCTTCTTTGAGCCCCAAATGTATTTTTTACTTTAAAGTTGTATGGAATATAAAATGATTTCAGGGTTTGGTTATCAGGGGAATACAAATATGGGATTACAGATCCTATTGAAATGGCAATAACATAGATTCTATATTTTTTACTTCTAGGGCTTCTTCTGTTTTGTATGTGTAAAAAAAGGGAGGGCATGGAGTCCATTGAGCTACGAAATAGTGAACCAAAATGGTGCTATTTTATTTTATTATTTTTTAAATGTTTTATTTATTTATTCATGAGAGTCAGAGAGAGAGACAGAGAGAGGCAGAGGCAGAATGGAGAAGCAGGCTCCCCGCCTAGCAGGGAGCCTGATGCGGGACTCAGTCCCAGGACCCTGGGATCATGACCTGAGCCAAAGGCAGACACTTAACCATCTGAGCCACCCAGGCACCCCAGGTGCTATTTTAATAGACAGTGACCATCCACTGAGTACAACCACTGTAGTTGGCAGTGGAGATTCAGAAGTATAGAAGATACCATCTCTGTCCTGATTTTTACTTTTATATGAAGGATGAAATTAGGCTGATGGTAACTCAGTAACTTAATGAAGTGAAACTTGGCAGAGAAAACCAGCATTTAGGAGCAATGCCATGTTTACCCTCTGCCTATTGCTGCCTTAAGTTATTTAACACTATCCTTTTTTTTTTTTTTTTTTTAAGATTTTTATTTATTTATTTGAGAGAGAGAATGAGAGACAGCACGAGAGGGAAGAGGGTCAGAGGGAGAAGCAGACCCCCCGCTGAGCAGGGAGCCTGATGTGGGACTCGATCCCGGGACTCCAGGATCATGACCTGAGCCGAAGGCAGTTGCTTAACCAACTGAGCCACCCAGGCGCCCCTTAACACTATCCTTTAAAAAAATTGTTT
Organism: Mirounga angustirostris; assembly: GCF_029215605.1. Lineage (NCBI taxonomy): Eukaryota > Metazoa > Chordata > Mammalia > Carnivora > Phocidae > Mirounga > Mirounga angustirostris. Next base: position 59,860,159 of record NW_026991717.1, on the reverse strand, counting down.
TTTTCACTAGGCACAACACTATCACTGGGCGATGGCTGACCAGATTCCAGGCTGTGTGGGACCCTAAACAAGAAGATTGTGTCATAGTTGGCAGCATGGCTCATCCACGACGGGTAGAAATCTTCCATGAGACAGGAAAGCAGGTGCATTCTTTTTTTGGTGGAGAATGCCTTGTCTCTGTGTGTTCCATCAACACTATGCACCCAACTCGGTATATTTTGGCTGGAGGTAATTCCAGTGGGAAGATACATGTTTTTATGAATTAAGAAAGCTGCTGAGTGTTTGGTTTAGCAACACCAATTTGTTCAAATTAATCAGTGTCTAAGGAGCCTAGTAATTCATGTGGCTTGGCCTGTTTTTAATATGTTCTATTTAGTGAATATAAAATTGCTTTATTAATAAGAACTGTGAGCAGAATGTATACAGTTACATACTTAACATGTTTAGTAAGGAAGAAGCCTTTTAAGTTGTTTCTTTAGGGTGGGAAAAGAATTTGAGAGGAGGCTGTGATGCCTTCAGCACTTTTAATCAGGCAGTATGTTGAGAAATTCTGGCATTATAAATTACAAAGCTTTGATCAGTATTAAAAGTTTTTTTGGTTTAATGATATGGTTTTGATTCTGTAGTGATATTTGGATTTGTGGTTTATTTCATGGTTTGGAGTGAATATTTGTAGACTTACACACTGGAAGGGATCCTGAAAGGTCATCTAACTTAGTGATTTTGAAACTTAATTTTTTTAATGGAGAACTCTTTTTTTTCCCCCCCTCCTGCCTTTAAATTAAAAGTAAAATCCTAAGATAATTGTTGAGGAGCCTTTAGTTCACTTGGACAGGGGCCTGGGTCTTTGTGTGCTGACCCTTTTACCTCCTCTAGATGGCTCCTGAAGCATGAGCCAAGGGATTGTAGGGCTTCTAGGAACAGGGTTTTGATCTGCCTGACCCTTGTAATCCAGTGTGAGATTGCCTTCAGACCAGTGTTTTCCAGACTGCGGTTTGTAGCTATTCACATGAAATCAGTGTAGCCATGACCAGCCTTTAAAAAAAGGAAAAGGAAAGAAATAGTAAAGAATAATAAATGTAATTAGAGTAAGTGTTGTTTTGTGAAACTTAGTAATATGTGCATACATATATGTAAGTGTATATGCATATGAATATTCTGATGTAAAACATGTCTTTATTACTGTGGTACTACTGTGGGTCATAGTTAAAGAAGTGAAAGCTCCTGCCTTAGAAGGTCCCAGACACCCTTTTCTGTCCCTGTCTTTAAACTCTCCAGAGGAGATTCATTAGCCTATTAAGTGAATACCTTCATTCCTAATTCATACTGGGGGGAAATGTTATGATAAACCACTTTTGGCATTTTGTCATAAACTTTTTTTTTTTCCCCAGAAGTTAGGGCAATGTGAATGTGTTTGTTGTTGGAAGGGTAGCTTCTTAACTCAGTGACTAACATTACCGTGTGATAGCACCTATCTGACTTTTTTCATTGCTCTTCATTGCCAAACTACTACTGAAAGACTATTGTAAATCATTTTTGGCAATATGTTTGAATTCTAAGAGGAAATATCTTCTCAAATTATATATTACAGAAATAAAATGACATGTATAATTTCCTTCTCTGTAATGAGAGGTTAAGTCTAATTTTGAGGCCTAGTTTATTAAGTAGGTTGTGAGTGTTTATAAGTAACAAGAGTTCTCTATTTTCTTGATGATAGGCGTATAGGAATTGGTAAGTGAAACGGAACATTAATTTATGAAATGGAAAGTAAAGCTAAATGAGGTTGACTTCTATTAAACTGCCTGGAGATGGTAAATGAAGCCTCTAGGCTTCCTTTCCCTTTTTGATACCACTTCAGTTCACAGGTTCCAGGGTGGCAACTTCTGTGAGAACTGCTCTTTTTTTTAACGATATTGAAATTAGCACCATCCTTTAAGCTTTGAATACTTGGTCGTAATTGCCTGGTTTCTGCAATAAATGTTAGCATATTCTTGATGTTTCTCACTTTTGTGGTTTCTTTTGCCATTTTAGCTTCATAAACTGTGCTATTTATATTTAATTCCACTTAATAGACTGTCTTCTTGAGGCAATATGCAGGAAGGAAGGAGAGTGTGGGGGGACTTGTTTCTCAGTGAAAAGCTCTATAATGGAGTAATTGTTTAAATCTAGAAAACACGTAAAGTAAAATTGTCTCCCTTAGGACATCCTTAAACTATAATCTGTTGTGAAAGGTACTTCTCCCAGAGACTTGCTTAAAACTGTGTGGCTTCTGTAATTATTTGTATATTACAATTGCTCTCTCTTTTTGGGATAAACCTTTTTTTTAGGTTGTGCTTTATGATATCCCTTAAGCATGTAAGCTCTGTATTCCACTTGAATCATTTTCTTTGAGATGCCCAGCCTTTCTTATGTGACTTTAAGGAGGAAGGAGATGATTCTCGTCATAGGTGGACAGGTAGGTGAGACTACAAATGATCTAGAATTGATAAAATCTGAGTTGATTCAGTCCTGTTTTGGTATTCAGGTCTTTGAGTTTCTGTTCCACAGAGATGACTTTGCAAAGGCAGTTCTCCAGGAAAACAGGGAGCTTGAGGGCTGTGAATACAAATATTTAAATCTTTTTTTTTTTTTTTAAGATTTTATTTATTTATTTGACAGAGAAACAGCGAGAGAGGGAACACAAGCAGGGGGAGTGGGAGAAGGAGGCTTCCCGCAGAGCAGGGAGCCTGATGGGGGGCTCAATCCCAGGACCCTGGAATCATGACCAAAGGCAGACGCTTAACGATTAAGCCACCCAGGTGCCCCCAAACAGATTTAAATCTTTTCAGCCAGTTACAGTACATGGGAAGGGGGGAGGACAGACTCATGTGCCTAATCTCTTTACCCAGTGTAGGGCTCAGACTCACAACCCTGGGATCAGTAGTCTTATGCTTTACCTACTGAGCCAGCCAGGAACCCTGGACCATCTAGGATCTACTTTTGGTATCTAAGACTAACTCTGTAACCTTCAGAAAAATCACTTTTTGGTTTTCCTCATGAGAAGAATGAGGTCCAGTTCATCTCTAAAATCATTCCATTATTACAGCTTCCACGTTCTTAATAGTATTTATTTGGGGGGAGGGACAAGGATAATAGATGACTATTTTAAATGATTCTAGTCATGAACAGTAGTCAGTTGTATAAATCCCCCTGGGTATCTTTTTATCTACGTGTTGGTAACTTTAAGGAAGAAAAAGTGAGACAAGCTGTAAGTTAAAAAAGAAAGAGTCCACTCTTCCATGATATTTAAATATTTATTTAATTTTAAAAATAATTTTCATGGCACCAGTGATTTTATGCTAACTACATACTGCATATGTAGAAAAAAGTACATTGCTTTGAAGGAAAATGTAACTTAGAATTTTTGGCACACGAGAGGTTAACAACTATACTTTTTAATGAAACTAAGAAATTCACATTTGCAGGTAGTTTACCTTCTACTGCTTAAAGATGCAGTACACTATCCTTTAGTAAGAGTTTTATTTCACTCTGATGGATGAAGCTATGGAAACCATTGTTTTTTTTTCTTACAATGAGATCAAACTAATTTTGAGAGAAAATGGGAGACATAGTGGAGCACGGTAAAACCAGGTTAAAAATTTGAACAATGTTTAATGATGGGGAGATACCAAAAAAAGACTAGTCACCAACAAAGGAGTTTTGTTATTCAAGCACTATTTGAAAAGCAAATCAAAGGAAACTTTACTATCTGTATTTTCTGGGGTAAGCCCTGGAAAAAACCCAAAAGTTCTGTTCAGAGAGCAAAATCCAGCTCCTGGAAGTGGTATGGACTATTGTATTGTTAGAACTCTAGACACAAGTAACATACCAGGAAATGGAATACTGCATCTTTCTTTAATGTGACTATGAAAGGTCGGTGTCAAGGCTATCACTCACTGCATAGAAACACCATATTCTACAGACTGAGGTAGGAACACTACACTAAAAGATAATCTGCTATGTTGCATAAGACAGTAGATATCCAGGTTACAACCAGCCCCCTATCTCCTGACAGCCTTTTCATCTCTGAGTCTACTTTTCACTTCCGTCCTGTGCTAAGTAAAGCCTTTCCTGTGTAGATGACAAGTGGCAGTGGCTAGTTGGTTCTAATGATCCCTAATTTTTACTAGGATCTCCCTCAGTTTGTCTTGTCACTTGGTAAATAGATGTTTGTAATTCTGCCCAAATTGTTGCTGGTATGGAAATGATCAGACATTCCTCTTCCATTCTTAGATTCTGGCCGAGTTTTAGCATTTCAACACTTGATCTTGCTCATCTTGGCATCAGATACCTCTTTGCTGGTTGGTTGTTCAAGCACCCTTTATACAAGCAACCCCAGTATCTCCACTGGGAAATGGTCCTGGATCTGTAGCAAGTAGGGAATGGGAGCAGAGCCGGCCCTCTTTCTGCTAACATACCTACTGGTAAGGAGCATTTTTATTGTCTAGATGGGGTTGGCAAATTACGGCCTGTGGTCCAAATTCAGCTCCTAAAATAAACTTTTATTGGCACACAGCCATTCTCCTTGTTTATGTATTACCTATGGATGGCTGTTTTTGTGCTATCACAGCAGAGTTGAGTAGTGCCACAGAGTATGGCCCACAAAACCAAAATAAAAAATATTATCTGGCACTTTACAGAAGAGGCTTGCCAACCCCTGGTCTAGATGAAAGGGCATTTAAAATTACACAATCCACTCCCCCACCCCGCACCCCCTGTTAATTCAGCAGCTGTTAATACTCTGTATATGGACATGATTCTGCTATTTCAGGGCACAAACTAGGGGAGAGCAAATCTACAAGTGACTCATTTGTGTTCTGCATTTGGGGCTGCCCAACATCATAGGGTGTTAGCAGTGGCTCCACTGTTGTGGGGTTCCCAGGAATAGGTCTACTGACCATCCTTAAATGAGTCCTCAGGCCCCAGATGACTTAGAAATCTCTCCCTGAGATGAAAACAAGATCTTATAAGTGGTTGTTAAGAGTTGCGGAGCTTGGACCTTGGACCCCACACTCACCCTTCACATGCTGTGCTTTTGTATGCTTCCACAGCTTCCCTCAGCAAGGATGGCAAATGCTTTCCTACAATTTTTATTTTCCTGATGCAGAGGATGACCCTAGGGGGCAGTATTTCCACATCTAAGTGTTGGTCTCTGCCATATTCACCTTCTTTCTTTCGTAGGCATCTTTTAGTATGCCTATTTAGATTCTTTTCCTGGTCCCTTCCAAGGCTGTTTGTTGATCTTGGAATTCTATTTTCTGAAGCTTTTCATTCTCAGGATCAGTTTCTTTCTTGCATCATTTAGTTCATCAGGCTCTATTTTCTTAATCCATAAAGTAAAAACAAAATATGAATTGATAAGAAAATAACATTTGTTGTTAAAATATAAATTGAAATAGTTTTTTTGCGGGGGTTGTACAAAATAGGTACTGCTCTCTGAATCTCAACAGTTTCTCAGGTACCTTGGCTCTGGTTTCTGTTAACTACACTTTGTCCAACATTTCTGACAGTCCTGTCTCTGGCACCACTGAATTCAACTAATGTCTCTGGAGCACTATAAAAATCTTGAGGTTCTTCAGGAAAAAAAAATCACAGAAGTCTAATAAGTTCATTATACAAAACTCATGGTGATGCCCACTAGGATCTAGTCTAAGGGGACAGACTTACCCCACCCCTGCTCCTGCTGCTGCTGTAGCGGTGGTCCCTTCAGATGCCCACTCTGCTCAGATTTGGAAAAAACAAAAGGAAAAGAAAATCCAACTCAGACCATCATAAGAAGCAACTTTCCATTTAATCATTCTGTATGGATGTTTACTTTTTAAAAATCTCTGGCAAGAAAACCTAGATAGTTCCCATTGTCCAGACCCCTGGCCTGCCCTGCTGAGGCTGCACTGCTGAGTCTCCTGGAGCCCAGTAGGAAAGCTCCTGCAGAATACAGAAGACAACAGCTCTCTAGTCTTCAGCTAGTGTCCCATCTGCTAGGTGACACTACTGCGATAATCAGTAATAGTAAAATAAATTTTTATTTGATACTTTGAAAATAATACACATCTATGAAAAATCAAAATTCAAAACCAAAAATTATCCTGCAAATTGGGAGGATGAGAAACAGAGTCGCTGAGCCTTTCTTGAAAGAACCTCTGAAGGAAATGAGTTTTCCCAGTTTGTTTAGACAGGACATGAGCCTATCCTTTTTTTCTTCTGGGAAATGACCCTCCTAGGCTGTGGACTTTGAGTCATGAGAGGAGGACTTGGTACATGTGCCGATGGTTCCGCGATGGGTCCCATTGCTGGGAATGGGTAGCCAGGCTCCTTGGTCCACCTGGCTAGTTATTAGGAGTCATGCCTTCTCAGGTGTCAATGAGCAGGCTCACCACTGAGCGGATTTTGCAGGCAAACCATCGCCTGAGGGGACAAAAGTATTGATAGTGGAATTGTTCAAACTCGGGGGTCTGGCGGATATCGCGGAAAAAGGCAATGTCAAGGTCAGACTCAGTAAGGATGATCAGGAGAAGGAGCAAAACAAAGAGGAGTCCCATGGTCACAAGGAGCAAACGGAGGACACTTAAAACAAACTTATTCACCTGTTCCTCCTCTGGCCTGCCGTGCCCCTGACACAGGGCCCTCAGCTCTCCCCCAAGAGCCTCCACCTCTGCAGCAGTTGGAGTGCTGGCCTCAGACTCCTTCTCCTCTTCGATGCTGCAGGTGGCCCCATTGATCTGCCGGGAAAGCAGCATCAGCTCCAGGCTATGCTCGGCCACAGGGGTGGGCAACACACTGTCTGCAGGGCTGTAGGCTTCGTCTGCAATCACAGCGACTCGCTCGTTGCTGTCTGCCCGGCTGCTTCTCACGTGAGGCAGGAAGGTGTCCCCATGGGAGGAAGAACGCACTGGGGTGGAATGGGCACTGTCTCGTAGGGACTCCAGGCCTGCAAAGGCAAAAGGAATAGGAGTAGGCTTTCTGGGTCCCAGTGCACACTTTGCTGTCTGGTGGAGGCACACCCATTCTGTTTTAGGTTGTTACTAAAAGTTTGCAAGGAAGTCCTTCTGCACAGCCCATGTGATCAGCAGCAGTGGCCACTACACCGTTTTGATGTATCAGGAATAGGATAAAAGCAGCAGCAGACATGAGAGTGGCTGTGGTTGGAAGGGTTTTTTTTTCTTTTTACTTAGGGTTTTAGCAAGATTTGTTAAAGATTCTGCCTTTCTGGCTTTTGATGTCCTGGGCCTGGTTTTAGCCCCAGTTGAAAGACAATCTGAATCACAGACTATCCCTGATTCAGAGCTGGGGCCACAGTTCAGGGAGGTCAAGTCTCCCTCTTGGGCTGAGTGCCTTGAGAGGCAGGAATGGGGAGAAGATTGTTTTGCTTTACTGGGCCTCATCAAATACTGATTCTGGAGCTGCATGTCCTTCTAACAACCCAGCAGGCAGCTCCTTGAGCTCATGAGGTCATCTTTTGGATCGCTGCTGCTGGTCTCTTCAGCCTCCCACTTCTAGCTGTCCTGATTTTAGGGGATGTGAAAACCCTATCTGCTCTTCCTTAAGTGGTCTCTGATGGAGAAGGGAATAGCCCCTGGCTAGCTCTCTTTCTTTTCACCTTAGAATGAGCTGGGTCCACAGGAGGCTGACAATTCCCCTGTCTTTACACACTCAGAGTGCAGAGTGGTCTCTGAGAAGATCTTGTTGGGTCAGGGTGGAAATTGTCCTACATCCATTCTGGGGATGGGTCCTCTGCCCCCTAAAACTACCCATTATCTCTCTGCTTTCTCAGATGGAACATTTCTGTCTTTCCACAGCTCAATCTCTGGTAGTGAAAAACAGGAGCTGGTTACTTTGTGAAGTAAACAGCAGCCACTAGGCCGGAGGATGTGGGCCCAGAGTCACCAAGTATGGCCCACATCACAGTGCTCTCAAGGAAATGGCTTCTTGTTTCAGGTTCAATGTCTGCATTTTCCATTCCTGGCTACCTTTTTTTTTTTTTTTTTAAGATTTTATTTATTTGACAGAGAGGACAAGTAGGCAGAGAGGCAGGCAGAGGGAGAGGGAGAAGTAGGCTCCCTGCTGAGCAGGGAGCCTGATGCAGGGCTCGATCCCAGGACCTTGGGATCATGACCTCAGCCGAAGGCAGACACTCAACCAACTGAGCCACCCAGGCGCCCCCATTCCTGGCTACCTTGGGGGTGCCAGAGTGGCTCTGGCTCTCCCTGCATTTGTGGCCAATGGCAAGAGAAGCCAGTCCCCCTTTCATTGCTCTGAAATTGACCCTGACTTCTGCAAGACTGAACCAGTTCCCAGCTCTGTAAAGGTTTGACCTAACTAGGGCTGATTAGGGAGTTTTTCAGTTCAGGGCTAGCTTCAGAAGCCCAAGGGTCTCTCTTTAAAGGTGGCAGTAACCTTTCAGAAGTATTGAGTTTCATTTGGTTCTCTTGTGGTGTAGCCATGTGTACCCAGGCAGCCTGCCTGCCTGCCTAGCCTGCTGGAGCCCATTTCAGCCTAGGTGCAGTTAAGGGCTCTCCAGGGGAACAAACCCTGGGTTATAAACGGGTGGGTTGGGGTGGCAACAGCAGCCCCCTGCTGTCCACCTATACTCCCCATCACCTCATCATCAGTGTATTTGCTACAGCTCTCAGCTTCTGCTTTCAGGAGCTCCTCATGGTCCTAGTTGTATTTTGTTTTCCCCTGTGCTAAAATCTTAAGTTTGTATGTTTTAAACTTTTTAAAGTGCTTTCATCTTTCCACGAAGTCGTGAAGGCAAGAGGTTACAGAGCTTGCCTAATGACATGTGGTTGGTTGGTAATGGGAAAGGCAAGGATAGACTGCAAGCCTGTTTCCTGATGCTAATGATCATGTAGTTAGATTTTGGGCCAGGATGAATTAAGTCTACAGCCTTCACCTGCCTTAGATTTAGGTCCCAATTGCCCAAGAAACTGTTGTGAAATAATGTGAAATTAAGAGCTTGCCCCTTGTTCCAGAGCTCTTGATGCTCCTTTGATTCCCCCCCCACCCCCGTTTTTCTCCCTTATTCCTGCATTTGCATAAGCAGCATGAGGAATATATACCTGGTAGTATGTAATGAGTCCCTGATAGAACAGAGACCTTTAGGCCCTGATCACACATGTGTTGGTTCAGCTCCTTTCCCACCCACTCCTCCACCCTCCTTCCTCTGGAACCTCAGCACCCCCTGTACAGGGCTCCTCATAATCTTTCTAAAGGGTGTCTCCTCACAGAGACAACTCTACCAGATCTTCCAAAGCACAACCAGCTTAGCTACCAGAAGCCACTTCTGCACAAACTTAGCTTGGCCTACAATTCAGCCCTAAGCTTGCTGGGGAAGGAGAGAGGCAAAGGCTGTTACATCAGAGAGAACAAATCAGACAGACACCAGAAACCACATTATAAGTTGTTGGTGCTCTCAGTAAATAAGATAATGGATATGTATGCATTGCTAGTAAATTGCTTGACAGACAAAATTGCTCAGTGTTAGTTTTCTGTTCCCTCAACAGACCTCACCTGTAAGGTTATTATTGCTATGTCAGGCTAGTCTTGTATAGAACTTCAGGTTCACTAGAAACCACCACCCCTTCATCAAGCCCGTTATTCTGGGATGGACAGGGTGGGTACCATGGGTGGGAGCTGGCAAATGGCACAGCAAAACAGAGGAGTCTTTTTTACCTTGGATGTGCTCCAGCTGATTGCCTTGCCCAGAGGTGGCTTCCTGTGGGCGGGGGGGCACAGTGGTCAGGAGCCTACCCTGGAGCCGGGGCCCCATCCTCACGATGCGTACACTCAGTGGCCGAAGGCAGTGATTAGTCAACCGGAGCTGAACTCGGACTCTGGTGTGAATCTTAATCAGACTCTTCCCCATGGTGGCCCAGGCAGGCAGACACTTCTTCAGTGGAAACCAGCTGATCTCTTCATGGAAACCAGCCAGGCAGGGGGGATGCAGAGGGAAAGGATGGAAAACCAACTGGGGACAAAGGATTTTTGCTGACCTCAAGCCATGGCAGCTCGTTCACAGTGCCTCCTGTGCTGGAGAGAGAATGTCAGCTCTGCGAGACAGAACAGGCTGAGCTTCAGGGAAGAACAGCTCTGAGAGGCCAACGTTATCAGGGACTGGATTCAGTCAGAAGCACTTAGAGCCATAAAAAGTAATGCTTCCCTAGCATGTGACTGTTTCTCGGAGCCCCGTATAAGGGCCCCAGACTTCTCAGAGAGTGAAGTACCGAGAGGGCAGAGAACAATCCCACAGGGTAGGGAGCATCCCATAGTTCCAGAAAATGCAGGATGTGAAGCTACAAAGACATTGGGCTTTGGGTTGGGTGGCTCTGAAGTGTGAGGTGGCAGCTCTGGGGTGGAAATGGGCTGTGTCCCATCCACTGGGCTGTATGCTATTTGGCTCCCTGCTGCTGAGCTGTGCCCCGCAGGGTGCAGTGGATAAAAGGAATCAACATACCCAAGCATCCTCTCTGGCTAAGCCTGTGCTAACAACACGTGGTATCTTGGCATCCCTGAGAGCAGAGGGAAGGGCCAACCAGTGTACCATCATCTTTTTAACGGCCCCAGCTCATTGGAATTACATGGTCTCATTCAAATTGTAGTCTTATGTTACTGTTTTTGCAATTTTCCCATTGTTTTTAGAGATAGCAACCAAAGCTTTCCCCCTGGGAAAGGCAAATAGTTTCTGTGACATTAATTTATTTGCCATATGGACAATAGGAAAGAGTCTCTGATGCAGCATGAACCACTTTCAAATGTCCATAATTTCGTGGGAGTTTTGGTAGTTAGTGCCCTTCTTCTGAGACCCTTCATCATTTCTCTCAGCCCTTCCCTGTCTGGTTAGGTGTACAGTGAGGGTCAGCTATGTTTGCTGGGCGCTTTAAAGGTGAAACCCCTCTTGAGAGATGGTGTAGCTCAGCTCTCTGGGAAATAATCCATTCTTTATCTCCCCAGGCTTGATAATCCCTGCACTGATAGAGCCACTTAAATGCTAAAATCTTTTTTTTTTTTTCCCCCTACATCCAAACCAGATGTCCATCTGCCTCTCCTCACTGTGAGCCTGTTAGTGTCATTCCTGCTGGGGCAGTTCTTAGCTGCTTCTACTTTTGTCCTCCTGAATCTAATGGGTCCTGGGCTGAGGGCCATGACTGGGGATGAAGGCTATTCTTGTGTGTAGTCAGCCTCAGTCAGGCATGGGGTGTGAGCAGCAGGTTGGCTTGCTGAGTAGCACACGGGAGCCTGCTGTGCTATATAGTCTGCCAGGCATGAACTTCCATGGGGGCTGAGATGGTGACGGTGTGCCCTGGCCCTAGAAGTCTCTTCTTTACTAGCTTCCTTGGTGGCCTTCCCCTGCTGCACCCTCCCCTGGCATTTTACAAGCAAAGAGGACTATTTCGGATGCTGAGGAGACTACTGCTGCTACAATGGGAGAAGACAGCTTCTGGGAGGATGCTGGGGGCACAGCCAGAGCTGGTTGGGAACTGGGGCAGCCTCGTAGCTTGTCTTGGGAGAGCTCAAGGACCGGTTTCCCACTTCTTAGTAGTTCTGCTAACCCTGGTTGGCAACTACTATAAATGAGTTATACCCCAACATGGACAGCCTGTCTTCCCTTTTCTGGGAACATGGGTTTTACTGGACATTCTTCCATATGCTGGAGAACAAATGCAGATGGCTCTTCCCTAGACCTGTATTAGTGCTCAGTGTCAGAGGGTGGCCTTTTCTCTGGGAGGACAGCTGTTCTGACTTTTTACAGGAGCTTTGAGGTGAACCTGGTGCCTTCCGACCTCAGGATGGATAGGAAGAAGGGCCACGGGGGGGGGGGGGGGGGAGAAAGTTATGTTTCCTCAAAAGAAGAAATTCATTCTGTTTTCCTGAGATGAATGCCCCAAAAGAAGAGGGACAATGAGAGCTATGCTCAGTTCTCCGGCTCAGCCTAAGACTGGAGGAAAAACCAGGAGCCCGTGTCTGATGACAAACCTCAGTAACTTCATACTTTGCATAGCGATTATACTTCGTAGTTCAGAAGGCATCCTCCCACACCCACACCCCACTCTATGGTGGGGGCCACAGGCTCAGAGAGGTGAAGCAACCTGCCCTAGAGAAAGTACATGGCAGAGCTCTGATCCGAATCTCATCTTTGACTTCCAGAGCAGGCCTCTTTGCACTGTGCTTGTTCCCTGTCCAGTAAATGCTTTAATCTCTTTAAAGTACTTCTGTGTACATCAGGTTCCTCACAGCCCATGGGTAGGTACGCAAGGAAGATACCCCTATTTTACAAATAGAACAACTAAGATAAATAATTAAGGCACTTGATGTGGTTCCCCGGCCAGGGTTCTCAACCCCTAGACTGTAGTTATATGCCAGACTTAGATAATGCAAAGTCAGTGACAAATAAAATCCTAAACACAAACCCATGATCCTCACAGGGGAGCCGCAGAGTGATGTCCTTCCTAACCTAAGTAGTTCTTTATTTTCCTTAATCAGCATTCCCACAGAAAGGGCACAGAGTCTTCCCTTTCCAGGACAGGTTTGAAGCAAACCCACTGCTGTTCGTTGCAGCTTTAGATCTTCTGAGGTCCTACAAAAACATCTTCAGGAATGAAAGCATTCAACTTTATACCTGTGGGGCAGCTGAGTCAGTGACCATGAGGGAAATATTCCAGGAGTCTCCTAACAGTATTAACTACCCAGGGAGTAGAGAGGTATCAGGCTCAGCTACTGCAGTATCTATTCTGTGAAGATTCACAGACTTTGTCTCTTCCCCCCCAGGACCACCTTCTCCAAAGGGAGGGTAGGATAGAGAGAGGTGGGGCATATGAGATATCCCGAGATCATGTTAAAGAATTCAGATAGCAAGAGGACAGATTTCTCCCACTGAAATAGAAAGTGGTAGCAGCTATTAGGATGCTTCAGAACTAAGAGTTCATTTCTTGGTTAACTGCCTCAGTCGCCCTGATCATTTAAACTGTGGAGACTAGTCTGATCTGAAAAATAAGTGAAAAGCCTCTTGATGGAAAGCAATTTCAGAACTGCATGGAACCTGTTAGATGTAATAACACAGTCTCCCAAAGGTCTGGCCCAACACTCTCAGATTTAAACCCCCTCTTAGACTACAGCTTAGCAGGGTTGGGTGGGCTTATCCTTCACCTGACACCCAGCTGGTGTTCCCAACCACTGCATGAAACCTTCTCTCTTGCACTGGAGAAATGTGCTCCTGTCTCTAGTGCAACTTCTGTTCAAGGTCCCTGAGAGGAAGTGGTCCAAGTCAAAACTTAGAGGAACCCCATGGTCCTCTCCAGAGCTTATGCTCACCTTCCATGATGGAGATGTGAACAGCTCTTCTGCGGGTCCTGGGGACACTGCTCAGCCTTGGGCCATGGGTTATGGAGGGACAGCTGCGGCTGGGAACCATCCCTGCTCTGAGGTTAAAGAAAAAGAGAACTTTGTTAATTCAGTGCAGAGACAGATGTGGTCAGGACACAGAGTTGAGAAGTAGCTGCTAGAACTGCCTGGCTGTGTTAAGTTTTATTTTATTTTATTTTATTTATTTATTATTTAATTTATTTATTAAAAGTCTTTAATACCTATTTTTTGCCTTTAGTCCCTGGATTCCAGTCAGAGACCCTGCTTTAGACTCATCTCCCACCTCATATCCTAGACCCACCTGAGCCTTGCTTTAGTGCAGCAATGGTACCGCTGGTCTCTGGGCAGGTTTGTCAGGATGCAGAGCCCCAGCATAAGCAGTACTATAGAAAACATGCCTGAAAACTGATATGGCAGCCTCTCTGACTTCTGAGAGAGACTGCTGTTGGCAGGGGGTGCCATGTGAAGGTGGTAGTAATGCTCCCATTCCCAGAGATCAGGCTGGTTGGTGAACCCTAGCTGTCTTGGCCAATCATAGTCTTTCTGGATCTTACTAGGTTTAGGAGATATACGTGATGTGCAGTTACACATGAAGCAAGGATCTCAAAACTATTTTAGACCTAGTGTGGTAGGGCTGTGGGGCTATCCCTGGCTTTCTGTAATGGACTGATTCCAGAACTAAGGAAATCTTGCACTTTGGACATGTCCTCCATGGCCTATGACCACTTTTAGGATTTGGGAGGACAGTAGAGAAGCACCCAGGATGTGGTACTGGGTACTACGCCCTTCCCCGTGCTCCCTCAAGGCTCAGGGATACCAGGGTCAGACTGTTGCCCATGCCTTTAGCTGAGATGGATCTCTTCACCTTCCTGCCGTGTTCTCCTTCCCCTTTTGTGAGAGCCACTGCATCCAGAATCTTCATAGTACTGAAACTGCTGCCTTTTTGGAGCTTCTGGGATCTGAGCTCAACTGGTTTGGGGGAAGTCCGTGGCAGCCTACCTGTGTATTTCTGGTGGCTCCCGTTTGATCTTCGCACTTGACTCCATTACTTCCTTTGCAACTCGGCCACTATAAATAGTATAATAAAACAAGCAGCAAGGGATGAGACGGTGTTCTAGCACCAGGCTCCTGTCTAAGGCTTCAGATACTTTGGATGAACTGGGAGGTGGCCTCTTTGGCCTAGCCCTTCCCAATGTTTAGGTCACTGAGAAAGGCTTGCTTGCTGGGTAAGTTCTAAGATGTCCTGACAGCTTATCTTAGAAAGCTCTCTATCTCGAGTCGTTGGGATTTTCCATTTTCATTTAGAAATGATTTCTCATTGTCCAGCATGTTCCAGAAATATTGCAAAAAAAAAAAAAAATCTTTAGACAGACATGAAAAGAATCACTGCTACAGTTCTTATTTCACTGCTGTTGTGAGGGCAGAAGGAGAAGATACATATTTAAACCCTGCAGACAAACGGTGGCAGGGAAGGAAAGAAATAGTCAAAAGGACAGGAGACAGGAGAACTGGATGGGAACCTCAGGCTTTTTTGGAGGTTCCCAGTTTCTTTGTTCTCAAGGATAAGGACCACTGAGCCACTGTTCTCCAGAGAAGGGTCTGAAAATAGGTCCATAACAGTTACTTACTGTCACTATTTACCTGTATCGGAACCGGCTCCCTTTAAAGAATAAATTGCTGCTGGACACTGTGCGGACTTGGCTTGACTTCTCCAGCCTGCAGCAAGGCAAAGTCCAGTGTGACAGATGGCCTGCAACTGCCCCACAGGCTAAGGCAGCGCATTCCCAGCTCCTTCCAAAGGCTACTTGAGGAAACTCTTCAGGAAAAGGCCTTTCACAGCCCGGCTTGTCTCTGACTTTCCTTTAGGACCTGAGAGCTTCCTCACAGCCTTAGTGCTGGAGACAGTCATGTTGAAACCCATTTTCACGTCAGGAGTGTGAGGGCTCCCCAAGAGTGCTTCATGGGGTTCACCAGGGGGACTGAGACTAAATGTTATGGATGGTGGTCTGGGGGAATAATAGAATGCCACTCATCAAATTTCAGGCCATTTGTTAGCAATGTGACCTGGGGCAAATCTCTTTCCTTTCTTAGCTTTGGTCTTCTTATCTATAAAATGATGGAGCTACTTGACCTCAGGAGTCCTTTCCAGTCCTAGTATTTGATGATACATGTCCATGTCTGGGTAATTGTGGGTGGAAAAGAGAGTACGGGCTGCCCTTCCTATTTCATCCCCCTCTTGGAGAGTCATAAAATATGTTCTATTAAAGACTCTGAGAAGTCCTAAAATGAACAAACTAGCTTAACTTTAATATAAGTTCCATCATTTATTTGAACTTGGAATCATTCCCCTTCTCGCAGTAAGCCTATTAGCATCACTTTCAAGGCTGTAGACAGCTGATGTGGAGGCTCTGGAAGGCCATGGGCACTGTAAAATATCCTCTTAGGTGACTTCTCTGATCCCAAATGGCCTCTCACACTTAGAAAAGGAAGCTGGGGAGAACCATCCAGAGTGAAGCCTCCCAAGACCTGACTCAGCTTACAACATGCCCTGAGGTGCCTGGAGTGCTGATCTAGACAGGAACCGATCTGGGTCTGAAGCCTCTGTCATGAGCAGGCAGTCAGTATTTAGGGAGCTGTCTCCCAAATCCATGAATAGCAGTTCCTGGGAGATACCATCCCCACCTGTCTCAGGGTTCTGTGAGGCTCTGAGTCTCCTTGTCTTCTTGCCCAAGCATGTCCTTGAGTCTAACCTGCCTCCCTTCAAAGTACTAGGCCAACGACAGGGCCAGGGATCTGCACGTGAAAGGTGCTCAGGGTGATGCCAAAGTGGCTGCTGCTAAGACTTGGCACAGTTGGGGATCTGACCCCAGCTAGAGGCTTTTAACACTTAGTAAAGAACATTAAGTAATCAGTGGAAAAGTGAAAAACAGCCTCAGTTTCCACTGAGGGTGTTGGCAGGACTAGTGGGGGGGTGAGGGCTTTATTAATGGAAAGACTCAGACACTGAGTTTGGTCACAGATGCAGAAGCACAGTTCTGTTCCCATGACACAAAGAGAAAAACAAAGGTCTTCAGAAATGGTGCAGACATGTTTTCTTGGCTTTCCTTGGACAGCTAGGGACTGAACAGGAGGGAAATTTGACCATGCAAAAGTCTTTTTTGAGTGTCTTCTTCAGAAGATGAAAGAAGCCGACTCAGGTTATAATTCAGGCTGCCCATTCTGCTCATCCCTGATTCTAGTATCAAATGCATAGAAATTATTAAGCAATTCAGAAAGCCTTTCCAAGAAACAGCATCTGGGGCTGTGGCCCTAGAAGGAGGAGAACCAGTTCTGCCAGCCAGCATCCCATAGCAGCCAGCAGGCAGCAGCAGGAGAATGGTACCCCTCCAGCTCAGAGCAGTTCTGCTCTCTTCAGGATCCTTGAGGTTACTGGAGGGAGAACTATGGCTTGTCAGAGGCAGAATATACCACAGACTTTGTCTTATGTTGTCCTGATTAAGATACAGCTTATTAAAGTATAAATCATTGCATTCTATTTTTAAAACAAGACCAAGGGTTTTAGTAAAACATACTTTATCTGGCGTCATCCTAGTTTCTTGATGGGCTATTTCTTTGTTCCCTAATGCCTTTATAACCACTTTCTTAATCAAAACAGCACAGAAGCCTCATATACTTTACAAATCCTGTGGTAATCAGAATTCTTGCCTTTGGCCCAAAGCTGGCTTTTCCATAACAGACAAGTCCTTGCCCCCCTTCCTGCTACCCTGCTCAGGCTCCTGGGCACTTGGGTCTGTTACTGGCAATACCTCTGGCAATGACCCATCAGGAAGGGCTAGCATCAACCCCAGCTCAGCACTAGGCCACCCACTGGGGAGCAAACCCCAAAGGCTCTCCAAGGCTTAGAGATCTTTCTGGCCTGCCTCTGCTCCTTCATGGAGCTGTCTGTCCTTTTATGGGCCTCCTGTGGCTCTGAATGGCTCCACAGGGCCAGCTTGATTCAA
Organism: Mirounga angustirostris; assembly: GCF_029215605.1. NCBI lineage: Eukaryota > Metazoa > Chordata > Mammalia > Carnivora > Phocidae > Mirounga > Mirounga angustirostris. Next base: position 59,842,760 of record NW_026991717.1, on the reverse strand, counting down.
GTCAGGTACCCAGGGGCTTTTTTAGGCCCAAGCCTTGCCCCGAAAAGACCCCTAACTGCTTTGCCACCGGGAGCTGTCCAAGGACGTCACAAAGTGGACCCCCTGGACATCTCTACTGGAAACACATTCCTGGACCTCAGTTATGTCCCTCTAGGGAGTACAGACATCCAGAAAGGGGTCTGAGTTTTATAAGGAAGCTCAGCCTTGTCATCTTATGTCTCCTTTCTCAGTGTTCCTCAAACTTTCCTGCCCATCGTTACTCTAAAAGTAGCTTTTATGCTTGACTCTGATAAAGATAGTCCCTGTTGCCTATGTCCACTCACTTGTAGAAGGCTTGGTTCTCGATTCCACATTTCCAGAGGTGCTTGCAGGCTTCTGGAGTTGGAGCAAAATATGTGAGAATAATTTTCTTTTCCTACAAAAAAATCCCATATAGAAACAGCTGAGTGTGGATGGAGAAGCAAAGGGTGAAATGGCCATAGGACACTGACCCCTGGACTGTCTGAGGGCTCCCCAGGACTGCAGGAAGAGATTTCAGATGGGGGAAGGAGCTGCCTGGCAGCTGGCTAATTGGAAGAGAAGGCCTGCAGGACCCACTGGGGCAGAGCTCAATTCAGTAAGTTCACACCTGGCAGGCCCAGTACAGTAAGCCTCAGCTCGTACAAACTGAAGCAAGACAGCCCTCACCAGAGAAAGTGTTAGTGTCATTTGGGATTTTTTTACTTCTTTTTAAAAGTTTATTATCTTCTTGGAATTGTCATATAGAAGCAAAAGAATCTTGCATTGTCTGCATTTCCTGGAGGTACAGAACCTCTGGGTGTCACCAGCATCCCGGAGAAAAGTCCTGGGCTCCAGGGCCTAGCCATTTCTCCATCCCTCACCTTCAGGTCTAGGCTTATCATTCAGATGGCTTAGTTCTACCTGGATACACCACTTTGGTTCAGTCCTGGCCATCAGGAACCCTCAGTGCCCCAGCCCTCCCTGAAGAGAAAGAAGCCAGCACTCACCTCTTTCTGACTTACGTATAAATAGAAAGTCTTTCCTTCAAATTTCAGCTTGGTCACCTCATTCCTACAAGCACAAAGGAAGCACCTGTCACCTTGTTGTGGGCTGCTTGTTCACAGCTAAGTCTTGTAGATGCACAGCCCACCCTGACTGGAAGGGGCTCCAGGCACAGACACAGTTTTAGCCAAAATTAGAACTGAAACAAGACAGCAGCGCAGTGGCCTTAGAGAACAGTTGCTGAAACAGTTCAATCCACAGTTTTCTGGTCCATCACACTATAATAATGGGGTGATAGGAGGAATTCGGGCTCATCAACAGTGGCTGTAAGAGGGAAACCTTTGCGTGGGAAGGGAGTCTAGGTTGAGTGGTCCCGGGCCATTTCAGGGTTTAGTTCATAATACAGGCGCATTATCTGGATGGGACTGTCAAACGTAAGGTGCCACAGGCAGCTGATGAGGCCAAAGTTCAAGATACAGCAAATGATGAAAAACAATGCAACCAGGTTCTGAGGGAGTTGAGTCTTTCAGGTGACTGTGCCACTGGATGGAAAATGCAGTTTAACGCAAACAAATGTCAAACGATCTCGGGGGGGGGGGGGGCGACATACCAAAGAGAGAGAACAGGTTACGTGGAACAGTCATGCAGCGAACTGACCAGGAAGGGGCTTAGGGGTTTTTGTAGGAAAATCCTTGAAGCCGCCAGCCCAGTGAATGGCTGCAGTGAAAGAGGCCAACAGGAGACTGGGGTACGTCACCCGCGGGACAGGCACAGATCAGAAGCAGCGACATGGTTACTGTACACGGCACAGCTTAGACCTCACCTTCACACGCTGCTCTCAGCCTTGCTTACATTTACAGAGTGGCAAAATGACCAGGGTCTTGGTGGATGTCCCTGAGAGCCAGGGAACTAGGCCTCAGCATCGGTCCCTCCTCGCTTCTCTTCCATTTGCCTGACAGCTGCCCTTTGGATCCTGAAGGCCCTTCCATCTCACTGGGGGGCGGAGTCCTTATTTTGGGACCCAGCTGGGACCCCCAAGGAGGTCAGACCATGCCTAGTTGCCTCTACTTGGCTTTCTCCCTTTTTGCAATCTCTAGGGAGATTTTCTCAATGTCTTAGGAAGCAGCAGAAAGGTAGTGAGAACCAGGTACCTAATTTACTACTGGCCAAAATTTAGGGGACAGAGGAAGGTCACTTGCTTCCTAGAAATCATGGCTGGGTCAGGATGAGAGCTCACAGTTTGTGACCACCAGTTCTGAGCTAATACAAGCACATGGTATTCCTTGTTTGAATCCCTCCCATTCAGTCTCTCTCATACACATTCAGAATACAATAAATATTAGTTAATTAATATGTAAACAAATACACTGATCATCTAGGCTTCAACAAGCAAGATAGGAAAGTAAGGAGCATTCTGTTGAAAGTGAGGTTAGGTCTACATCTGTTATTTTAAAATTGAGACACAGTGAAAAGGAGACTTCCTGAAGAAGTGGGATGTGAGAGAAGACACAGAATGAAAAGTGTTGGGGAGAATCAGGTGAGCATGAGGGCTTCTGGATGGGGAAGGATACTTTGGACTGCAGGGCCCTGTAACAGGTGTGTCCTAATTGTTTCTAGCTACACATGCCCTCTACCAGGAACCTCATGAGACAGCTACCCTGATCAGGGTGTGGGCCAGCATCTGGGCCCTCTAAGCGCTATCAGACAACCCGGCTATATCCAGGAAGCAAGTGCTCCTCACTGGGAGAGCAGTGGCCTGACCCTACTCATTGCTTTTTTCTGAAAAGTATTTTCTTAGAAAGGAGACCCCAAACCCTCACCATTGTCACCCAAAGAGCACAGTGAGTGGGCCAACTTCAGAAGGCCTAGCAACGAGCTATTTTGGGGTATGCCCTGGTTACTCAGTGCAGCAACCTGCCTTGTGAAGTGGCTGTTTTCCTGGGGGATGGGTCCTGACTGGTCGTGTCTGGGGGGCACTTCCATTAGCACTCTGGTTGATGATCATATTGACAGACTGCACAAGAGCAGTAGGGTTGGAAAGGTGCTATCTGTCCACAAGCTCAGTGGGGGAGCTGAAGAGGACACAAGAAGAGAGATGCCCTGCAGCACCCCCAACAGAAAGCTCGCCAGGAAACCACTTTGTCCTCAGATTCCCCATCAGCTCTTCTGGAGAAGGCAAAGGAACCAAGACAGGAGCAACCTTCCCCAGCTGAGCTCTGCTGGGCAAGGTAAGCCATTTGTCCAAGCTCAGGGGAGGAGTTGGCCAGCTTAGACTTGGCAGTCGAAGGCCAAAAAGGTACAGAAATCACAGGGGCTTAGTAGAATATACAACATGTTCTGATGAGGCTGAAAGATGTTTGCAGGCCAGAAAAAGGGGCTCCAGGAGAGCCAAATGTCCATCAATAAGGCAGTCTGTGCTGCATCAGCTCCCAGAACCATCCAGAACAGACCCAAAAACTGACAGGGGAGAGAGGAAGTAGTTCAGAGTAGCTTCAGCTCAGGCAGTAGCTCTTGCCTGCTAGAAATGGGGGTGGGAGGAGGGAGAGGGGAAGATAGGTGGGGATGTGACTCCTGGAGGCTGAAGACACCTGAGCCCTAAAGAGGGACAGGAGAGAGACTGGGCAGCATTTTGTGCTTTTGCAGGCAGTGCCCACAGTGGGGGTTGGCCTGACGAGGGGGTTTTGCCAAGGACAACTTACATCTGGCCTAAGGATGGGGATTTTGCAAGATAACTTACATCTGCCCCAAGGTGAGCCCCTCCTCCCTTAGGCCAGTGGTTAAGGGAGTAAACAGCCATGCAGATACTGTGGTCCTCAGTGGGGGACAGTCCCAAGGACTCATTTCTCGTAGGAACTTTGCCTCCCTAACATTGGCTCCGGCCCCGGGTCTCTCATCACACCCGGAAATCAACCCTCTACACTCTTTCTCTCTCTGGAGAGGCTGTTGGCTCTCAGGAACACCCCGTTGGAAGAATAGGATCCCTAGGAAGAGACCACTACCTTGATCAGTTACCATTATGGATGCAAGGCTTTGAGGGGGCTGAGAACCATAACTTGCCCAATCACAGACAAAGGACATGGGAACCATAGCCCTCCCCAGCTGGTGAGGTATAAAAGGCCTGTTTTGGAAATGAAGATACTCACCATTTAATGAAGTGGACCCTCTTGTTTCCTTGCAGAACAACGAACCCGAAAGGAGTAAAGGCCAGAAATGCAGCGTTTCCTGACACATCCTGCAACACAGAAGGACCTCTCATCAGGGTGATGCAGGCATAGAGGTGAAAGGGTGAGAAACGTAGTTGTTCATCGGTGATACAGGGTTAATATGTGGCAGTAGGTCACAGAGGGAAGAGCATTTGGAAGTAACAGGCAAGCTATTTACCTTCCCTAAGCTTCAGTGCCCTCAACTGTAAGTTGTAACAATCTTAGAAGGCTGTTGTGAACACGCAGAGAATGGCAAGCCCTCCCACACTGCTGGTGGGATTATAGAATGGCGCAGTCACTTCAGAAAGCAGTTTGGAAGTTCTTCAAATTGTTAAACATAGAGTTATATGACCCAACAGTTCGTTCCACTCCTAGGTACCCAAGAAAACTGAAAACACGTGTTCACACAGAAACTTGTACGTGAATGTTCATAGCAGGATTATTCATAACCAAAAAGAAATAATCCAAATATGCATCAACGGAAAAATTAATAAATAAAGTGTGGTACATCCATACAGAGGGATATTACTCAGCAGTAAAAAGGCATGAAGTAGTGACATACGCTATAACATGGATGAACCTCGAAAACATTATGCTAAGTGAAAGAAGCCAGTTATAAAAGATCACATGTTGTATGTTTCCATTTATGAAATGTCCAGAATAGGTAAATCCATAGAGAACAAAGATTGCTGGTTGCCAGGGCTGTGGGGAAGGGGAGATGGGGAGTGACAGCTAATAGGTGCATAACTCTGTTACTAAAACTACTGAATTACACACTTCAAAAGGATGAATTTTATGATAGGTGAATTATATCTCAAAAAAGCTGTTATCAGAGAGAAAGAGGATGAATGGCAGTTATTATTATGGTGGCCCTACACACCGGGCTTCTGCACAAAGTTTAGCTGAAGAAAAGATAAGAAGCCACCAGTTAAGTGGACTAGCCACCCATCAGTCTTATGGTGCCTGAACCATCAAAGAGGCCTCCTGGCCACTGGTCACTATCAGTTTGTCAATACCAGGCTTGAGGTTCTGCTGAGCAAATCCAGGAGGAGGTACAGCAGAAGCTGTAGGTCATGGTTCCCGCACGTGGGAAAATGACCTCCCTGAGAGCCAGGTGGGGGTGGGGCACAGAAAGCAGGTAGATGGATTGTGCTCTGTCAGAGGAACTTCCTTCGTGATAGGGCCCTTGGGTGAGAGACTGCTCTGTCAGAGTGTGTGTTCAAGTGGCCAGGAAATTATCCCAGGATGCTGGCCAAGTGTACATGTAGGACATCTGTCTGAGCCATAGCTCACATGATGCCATGGGGTCAAGGTCAGGCACCTGGTGTGAGGCATCCAAGTGGGGGCTGTGGCTGTCAGGCTCTCCTAGTCTCTCCCACTTTCATGGTTTGCCTCCCTGGCACACATCTTCAGCCTGATTAGGTCTAAGAATAAGAACAGTGGGGCCTCTGCAGGGCCTCATGAGCCTTGCCTCAAGGAAAAATGCAGTTTTGTCTTAAAACTGTCTCTTTGAGTCAGGGTTACAGGTGTGAGCATCTGGGCCTAGCGAATAAACTCTATGTTTTGCAAACATTTCCAATTAATGTATTGTTTTTATTGTCCTTTCCTCAGGGTCTTTCGTGATCCCCGACACTTGGCTGCAAGCACCGTGTCCTTCAACCCAGGGGCAACAGCAAAAAGCTGTTTAAAAATAACCTGAATGGAGATACCGTGAAGCCACGGGGCTGATTTTCCTCCTGCCTGTCATCAGTGCTTAGTGGTGGTTATTAATACCTGAGTGCCAGCACTGCACAAAGGCATGGTCCCTGGCGGGGGCACCAGTACTAACCCAGCAGGTTGGCCTCTGGGGGGGAGAATGCCTGGCCAACATGGGTGAGGGAGGGCAGCCTGCCTCAGATGGAGGGTGGGCACCGGGAGGCCTTCTGCTCATGGTGCAGGCAGGACCCAAGGAAGTCCAGAAACTGCAGGTTCAGAAAGTGACTTGAGGGTGGAAACCTTACCTTATTAGTACTCACAGAACAGGCCTGCAGGAAAGGTTTATCAGATGAATGTGTAAGACAATGAGGTGGGCCAGAGGGGCCAGGGGGAAGTACAAACGTGAACAAAAACAAGAGGGGAAGGCACAGGTGCAGCGAAGGTGGGAAAGGCATCTTACAGTGTTGTGAGAGAGAGGAAAGGCCTAGAAAGAATAGGTGGAAGGATGGAAAGGAAGGATCAGGTCAGCAGAGGATTGTGGGTGGCTAGAAATAATGGGTAAAGAGTAGGAAAGGGAAGCAGTGGGCTGGCCAGGGAAGGGCCTCCCTCTGCTTCTTGCACCCTTGACCCCGGTGGGCAAGAGCAGGGCAGAAGAGCGCCTGCCCCATGACCATAGTCATGGGCCCCGTGTCAGACCACTCAAGCCCAGGTTCTGGCTCTGCCACTCACTGCCTGTGTGACCTCAGCTAGGTCCCATCTCTCTGTGTTTTAGACTCCTTGTTGCAAAATTAGGGTTGATAATATTATCTATCTCTTAAGTTTGCCTGGAAGACACCGAAGGACATGTTAGTGGTTGTGTTGTTGTTAATATGAGTTTGTTGAGCTTCATACAAAATCTTTGTAAAAAATGCAGTATTTTACTATTTTTCCTGATGTTGACGGATTTAAATTTTGCTAGTTAGGAAATGAGGGTGTGGGAAGTTGGGGTAGAAAGGGGAAGTCAGTCATTCATTGTTAGGGGCCCGTGGAGAAGGGGGATTTGGGGCCAAAGTGAAGTGGGCAAAAGGGGAAGGAGACAGAGACAGAGGCTGTGACAGAGATCTGTGAGAGTCGTCCCAGTGGCAGGCCTCTCTGGCCAGAGCACAGGGAAGAGCAGGTCCTCCCACAAGCTGGGCAGCACTGGCCAGGCTGTCTGTTGGCACTGTCATCTGCACTGTCCAGACACCTCAGGGCTGGCCTCTGGGTGAAGGCAGATGTTGGAGTTGAAGGGGAACAGCCTCTCCTGACCGTACTGGCTGATTTGGAACAGAGAGCAAACTGGGAATAAACCCCAATTAGACGCCACATCATTCCAGTAAGTAATAATAGCCCCTTGAGCAATCCCAGTCCAGTCTCTCCCATGAAGAGATCAATTCTCCAAACTGCTTCCAATGCAACAGTTGTGGATGAAGGCTCCTGCAAAGCCTGGCACCTGGGTGTCCACCCGGGCGAGGGCAGCTGGAAGGTTTGCTACTTGTCTCTGGCATGTGAGGAGCAGACTTGGAATGACAGCGAGAAGCCTCACATCTGCACCAGCATGAAAACGCAAATAAGCAGCCACGCTGACACTTTCTCCGGAACCTTCCCAGTTTCTTCCATCTAACATGTCATTCTCGTGTGAGCCTGCCCTTGGGATTTGTGTGCAAAAGGACAAGTTATATGACAAAAAGAGAAAGAAATGAGGACGAGGAGAGAAGTGACACAGAAAGTGGTAACCTGTTCCTCAGATCTTCCATCTTATCAAGCTGGAGGCTATCTTTCCTCTCTGTCCCCTTCCTGTCCTGATGAGATTGGTACCCACAGGACTGAGCATTCATGGATCTGAGAGGTGGAATAAAAACTCAGTCTGGGAGGCCACACAGCACATACTGCCAGCCCCCCTCTGCATCAGATAATGGTCTAAAGTATTTAGTTCACTTCTGTAGTTGTGAGGCATAAGATCTGTTTTCAATTTCTCATCCTTGTGGAAAGAGCTTCATTCTTGGTTTAGGACCCTAGCCCTGCTTCTTATTTGCTATGTGACTTACTTAACTTCTCTGAACCTCAATTTCCTCATTTGTCAAATGAGGACCATGATATATACTTCAAGAAATACTACTACTATCTGATTTTAGGGTGACGGCCTACATGACTTACTGCCAAGTCATGGCCAATCGTGTTTTTTCTTGGAGGAGGGCTGGATTTGCATGGAGTCCTTCATATGTTCATGTAGAAACCACCATAAAACTCGACTGCATCAGTTTGACATCAAAGGTTCACCTTAAGATGATCACTCTGCCCAGAAAAGGATTTTTGGAAATCACAGCACTGACTGGTTCTGGGATGTAGGGACATCTGGCCACCTTTGCCCAGTCCCCGTGGGTTCCACCTCTGGATACAATGAAGTACGCTTCTGTCTGCTGCCGCCCCAGAGGACATCCTGGATATGCCAGAGTCAGAACCAGGGTATTTTCCCAAGATCATCCAGTTCCCTCTCTGGAGCATGACTTAAACTAATTCAACATGGGTGGGTGAAACCTTTGTTTTCAAAAACCTTAGGGAAGGGGCGCCTGGGTGGCTCAGTTGGTTAAGCGTTCGACTCTTGATTTCGGCTCAGGTCATGACCTCAGGGTCATGGGATCGAGCCCTGTGTCAGGCTCCGTGCTCAGTGGGGAGTCTGCTTGGGATTCTCTCTCCCTCTGCCTCTGGACCTCCCTCTGCTCACATGCATGCTCTCTCTCTTTTTCTAAAAGAAAAAAATAAATCTTCAAAAGAAAAAAAGAAAACCTTAGGGAAGAAGATTTCACATGCTCTTCCACACACTTAATGCCCATCCCCGAAAACTCATAGCTAGGAACCTTTACATTAAGTCAATCATGAAAATCACCCAGTGATATACTTAAACATGGTCACAAGAAGCCAGAGTGGAAATTAGGAGGCAACCCTGTAAGAGTCTTGGTGTCACCCCATTAAAGATCAGAAATGGAAATCTTGTCACATACTTGCCATCTAAGTGGCTTTAGTCAAGTTCTTCATCTCAGCAGTAAACCTACCACTCTCCCCACAGCGTAGCCAGGAGGGGCCCACCTGGGGATGAGGGCAAGTCATCGCTGATTCTTCTTTTTTCTTTCTTTTTTTTAATCGCTGATCCTTGTTCTTTTTCTCTGAGGTCGGGGGCAACTTGTCAAGATGGGGAAGGGGGTTTATTTAGAGAGGAGCGTAGGTGGCTGATTATGAAAGGTCAGAGGAATGACAATTTTATTTGTATGGTTCCTCTAACCTAGATCTTCTGAAATCAATTTTCTCCTGTGCAGAACAGACATAAAGCCACTTGGTGAACTTGCATTAAATTTTTCTGATGATTTCAGTGGTGTCATCGTTCTATCAGAATTGGTAGTGAGTCCTTCTTTGTTCCTAAATACATGCCATCTCCCCAGAAGAAAGACTATGAATGGTAACTGAAAAAGCACAGCATGGAGACTCAGGCATGTTCAGGTTTGAGTCCCTTACCAGTAACTCTGGACATGTTAGTTGGTCTCTCAGAGGCTCAGTGTTTTTGTTTTTAAGATTTTATTTATTTTAGAGAGAGAGCGAGCTTGAGAGAGATCACAAGCAGGGGGAGGGGGGAAGTGGGTAGAGGGAGAAGCAGACTCCCTGCTGAGCTGGGTAAGAAAACTGGGATCATGACCTGAGCCGAAGGTAGATGCTTAACTGACTGAGCCACCTAAGCGCCCAGGCTCAGTGTTCTTATCTCAAAATGAGGACAAGAACATCTTCTTGGCAGTGTTGTTGTAAAGAACAAATGAGATAGTATATATAAGTGCCGGGCAGGTGCAGGCTCTCAATAAATGGAACCTTCATGACTCATCATAAGGCTGGGTGCAGGATGGGTATCTGTGATGGGTCTGACCACTCCATAAACCTCAACAGGGCAAGAAGCCACAGTCTGGGCCTACAACAGGAGATCCAGGGCAAACAACCAGTCCCAGGGCCCCCTGGAAGGACCAAGATGGTGGCTCCTGAGGTTGGAGAGGTGCCAGAGTTGGGGAATAGATGCAACACTGGGCTGCCAGTGGTTTGCTCCATTTTCCTCCTCCTGCTAGGGGCTCCCGTCAGAAAATGGGGGCTGAGGGGCGATGCAGAGAGCTCAGGATAGCTTGTGCAAGTTCAGAACCTGGGTATTATTGTAAGCCAGCCAGCTGCTGGAGCCCTCTGGCTGTCCCACCCAGAGTTGGTAGGATCTCCTCTTCCTCGTCCCAGGGCCAGACAAGGGCACTCTGGGCAGAAAGAAACCATCAGTGTGGATAAGAACAGCAGCTTCTTAATCAGTCCAGGAGAACAGAGCCCAGCTGAAGTGTTGTTCTGCTCTCATTTAATTATCAAAACGATTCCTCTTCTGTCCTCCCTAGGGCTGCGTGCCCCAGATTCCCTGGGCCCAGTAATTGCCTCTCTGTTAATAGAAATCATCGGTATTTATTACACCGAGTGCTCCAGCTTGTTTCAGCTCTCCTTGTAGCAACATTAAGGCGAGTGCTTGGTAGCATATCACCAAAGTAACCCTACTTAATGACAAGAGTAAATGCTCCTGAACTGTTCTTGCTCAGGAGGGCTAAGGAAACTATGATCTGGAGCCCAGTGAGACGAGCTGAGGGGCCACGTGTGGGGTCTGCAGCAGGGCCCTGACTCTGGGGGAGCAGGAAGTACAGAGCCTGGGAACGAGGGGCTGGAAGCCCAGTAAGATGACCGCTCCCACCTTCTCCCTAGAGGGAGTCTCCTGGGGGCTTCTGTTCCTTATAGATACCTAACAATGGGAAGTGACTTGAGTTCAAATTCTTGGTCTCCTACTCAGGGCCTTGTACACTGTGGCCTCTTCTCACCTATAAGACAGGAAGAGTAAAATCCACCTCCCAGGGCTGGCATGAGGATTAAATGAGAAAATAATGCAAAAGGATTCCAGTGGGCCTGCCATGGGAGGCATGCCACAAATGTGTCTTCCCTCCTTCCTTCAAGGAATTGATGCTGTGGGGATGAAATGATGAGGGATTGGGCCTCACACAGTGCCTGTTATTAATAGGGGTTCCTTCCTGCAGCCTCTTCAGCCTCTGTCTGATAATGGACAAACTCATCAAAGGTGGGTCTGAGCCAGGAGCCTCACAGCCCTAGGGTACATGCGGACGTGGGCTGGACACCGGGCTGGCTGCCACTGTAGCTTCCAGATGCACATAGGCAACAGTTGAGAACCCTCACCCACCTCCACTCAGTTGTGCTCAGGTTCTGTCTACTAGCTGGCTTGGAGGTGACCTGGCACCTTATGGTGAAGATCGCTATCTCTAAGCAGCTATGTGTTTTAAGGTCCTGAAGTGACTCAGCAGTTCGTGGAGCACAGTCACTGAGTACCTTCTGTGTACTTTCACACAGACGCGGAAAGCAAGACTCAGAGAAGCCTACGAAGGCCTCAAGAAGCCAGAGATCAGAGCTGCAGCCAAGGCCAGCTGCTCTGAAGCTCTCTTCAGTCCTATGCAGTTTCCCTGCGGATAGTATCTGAGCAATTCGTGGATATATCTGTGTCCGTTCATACAAGGGCATTAGCGAATTCATTTGTAAATAACCATACTTTTTTTTTTTTTTGTACTAACAGGCATGAATGTGTTTTCTGACCGTGCTGGCCCCCGAGAATACAAGGGTTATCTGGCAGTGGGTTGTACTGGTGGATAGGGAACTGTGTGGAGTGGGAAAGGTGACCAGGGTTTCTGAGTGCCAGAATGTTCTCAAAGTTCATATTGGAAGTTTCAGCATCAAATCCTATGCAAGAACAGATCACCATCATCTCACCAAGAGGCCAAGGGAAATGCCACTCTGCACCTACATTACTGGGTTCCTTGCTTTCTCTTGTTTTTTTTTTTTTTTTCTTTTTTAAGATTTATTTATTTATTTGAGGAGGGGGCAGAGGGAGAGGGAGAGAATCTCAACAGACTCCTTGCTGAGCATGGAGCCTGACATGGGGCTCAATCCTATGACCCTGAGATTATGACCTGAGCCTCAATCAAGAGTTGGTCATTTAATTTTTGTTGGAAACTTAACGGTGTCCCCTCATTAGGAAGAAAAAGGTCAGTGTCCTCTTGTTCCCATAGGATACTGGCCTCCCTCAGATTAGTTTGAGAATCAGCTTTACTGGTAGTACTGTTTCCAGTGGTGGAAAGAGAGAGGCAAAAGCTGGGGAAACTGAGGCAGAGACCAGGAGTGTCAAAGCAACCAAGATGAGGAGATGAAGTGGAGGGACACAGCCACAGGGAGAGGGGAAGAAGCTGTGTCCCCCCACTGCTCTGCATAGTGACTGTGGCTGCTTGGGCTCTTCTCCAAAATGCCAGACACATGTGAGCAATTACAGAGGTTTCTCCTGGGCAGAGCCTTCCTGGCTGCTTCCTGTCTCCCCTCCCAGGCGCGTAACGGAATTAAGTGCGACTCCACTGCAGGTGCGCGTAGTGACTTGCGCTGCTGCGGGCAATAAACCCCGCTCTTGGAAAGAAACGAGAGTACAGGTCAGGGAAGGGCAGGCAGTCCGCTGAGCGGCCTCTGATCATTCCCCGTGGGGGGCCTTCCACACTCCTCTCTTCGTTTCCACAAAATTACCCACTGCTGCCAAAGCGGGGCCCCAGCTTTGGATTTGTTATTTAGATTGACTTTGCCTCGGACCCTCTGATGTTGATGTGGCACCACAAAATTATGCAGCTTGGAAGCCAGAGGCGTTTTCAAAAGGAGTGACACTTTTGCTGGCCTCTGTCGCTGAAAGAGCCAGTCAGCCAGATACGGAGGGTGGCTGGCGCAGGCATGTGCTCCTTCCCTGCCTGTTGGCCTCTGGAGGAGGCAAGGTCAGTGCAGCCTCCAACCACGGGGGTCTTACCTTACACGGGTGAGGGTCCACTCCGTATGTCTCCAGCGTCTGTGCTTTTCTTAAAAAGTTCAGCTCTGATGTTGCTGGTGTTTGACCACTGGAATAAAGAAAATGAGATGATTTCAGGGTTTCCTGTTCTCATAGACTCCCCTGAGGTAAACTCTCTATTAAGCAGCTTTCAGGGGGTGGCTCAGTCAGTTAAGTGTCTTGACTCTTGATTTCAGCTCAGGTCATGATCTTGTGAGATCGAGCCCCGTGTCGGGCTCCGTGCTCAGTGGGGAGTCTGCTTGAAAGATTCTCGCCCTCTGCCCCTTCCCCCCCCACTGACTCACGCTTTCTCTTTTTCTCTAATATGTAAATATATATATAATATATGTAAATATATATATGTAAATATATATATTATATATTATTATATTTATTTAAAAGCGTTCAGGGTAAGTCTTACACTCTGGTTTTTCCATAGAGTGTGCTCCCTGCCCTGTTCAGGACCAACTTCCAGAGATCCTTTCTAGGGTCAGAAACTCAGATGTCTTCAGACTGAGGCCGACTACATGACGAATGACATGGCCTGAGTGTAGACAGGAGGGAGTGGTGGGGGCTGGGCCAAACTGGGGAGTGCCACCTCACCAAATGAGGGTAGCAGCTCCAAGACTGTAGTCAGGTGGGGATGCGGGGCCCAGCACTGCTAGATGTTAAAAGCACTGCTTTTAAAAGGGAAATCAGAGATACTGCTTTTTATGTGGTATTTCACAATTTCAAATACTAGGCAGGCAAACAAAACACACTTGTATGCTGGCTGCAGGCCATGGGTTTCTTGTCTGATCTAGACTGAAATACAAAGAAGGGGCCTATATATCTTGCTGGTGCTGCCAACACGTTTCCTTTACCCAAAGGGAACATGGGAATGGAGGGTGAAGAGACAGCAGGAGACAGTGCTGAGCTCCCCAGTCTCCACAATGGCTCTGTTTGTCCACAGGTGATGACTATGAAAAGGAAACAAGCAGGAAAAGGAAGAAAGCAGCCCTAGTGCCAAGCCTGAGGAAGGGGCCTTTAGCGTCATTCCTTCTGCAGCTGCCTGTTCGCAGGTGCTTTCCTGAGCTCCACACAGAACCAGTGACAGGGTCACCTCAGGCGCCCTCAGGGTCCAGAGCCCTGGTGAAGCAGACACACTCCTACAGATGCTGGGTTGGTTTCACCTTCGAGGAGGGGTGAGCAGTGTGTCAAGTGAACAGCAGCTCTGACGGCTGGTGGGCAGGACTGAAAGTTGCCGATTTCTAAGTTCATTCATTATTTGTCGCAAGCAATATGGGCGCAGGAAGAGGAGGCAGAGCAGGGAGGAGCAGGCCAGATTCCCCCTAGTGTCCTTCTGCAGAGACATCAATCAGCACATTTCTGTGCCAGCCTCCACGCTGCTTGCTGTAAAATCTACCAAGAGATAAAGTGCCCAGTCTGGGCCCTCCAGGAACTCACGTTAGAGCCGAGGGAGGAAATAGACACATTTTTACATAATGAAGATGAGGCCAACCTGTGCAAGCAGGCATCATGTTGACTGCAGATTTCTACAGCCACCAGCACGCCTGAGGTGCGGAGAGGTGTTTGGGCAATGTCCGTGCTGCAGGCAAAAGGCTGGGCACCAGAGGCAGCTGAGCACCACTGCCCCTTGCAGGAAGCTTCTTCGGTCCCTGTCTGCAAGCTGGAGGGTCTTGTGGGCTCCATTCATTCCAGGAGTTGGCCCAAGCCTCCAGGGCCCTCAAAGTGGGCATCATTTCGTGGGGGATCCCCTGTCTCCTACTAGGTTTCTGGATGGCTGTCCCCACTGCTCTGACATGTAAAACCCTCTGCTTTGAACGAACCCTGAACCCTCTCAAAGGTCCACGTTTATTCTGACCTTTACCACAAGGGGCCGCTATTTCCCTAACAGTGATGGGAGGAGCCGGCCTGCTCAAGAAAGGCCACACCAGCACAGGGAGAGGGCTGGGGAGCACCTCTGATAGGTGTCTCCATTCCCCTGGGAGGGTGGGAGCCAGTGCAATATTAAGTTGAAGCTTAATATCAACATTAGAAATATCCCCCCCACCCCTTGGGCATTATCCTGCCCCAGGAAGGTAGTTTAAGCAAACATTTTAAAAGATTTTTAAAAATTGTAACATACTAATATGGTGGCATGTTTTATTTTATAGCACTGCATTGTGTATAGCCTTTTTCTCCATAGTTTATCAGTTTGGGGTATTTGTGCTCCAGCATGCCACACAAAGTAGAGTGCATACACACTACTGCTTTTTTAAAAAAAATTTTAGTGCACCTGGGTGGCTCAGTTGATTGGGTGACTGCCTTTGGCTCGGGTCATGATCCTGGGGTCCTGGGATTGAGCCCCACATTGAGCTTCCCCTGCTCTGCAGGAAGCCTGCTTCTCCCTCTCCCTCTGCCTGTCATGCCCCCTGCTTGTGCTCTCTGTCAAATAAATAGAATCTTAAAAAAATATACATATATATATATATATTTTTTTAAGGATTTATTTTAGAGAGAGAGCCTTGTGAGGGGGGAGGGGCAGAGGGAGAGGGGGAGAGAAGCAGACTCCCCGCTGAGGGTGGAGCCCATTTTAATACGGGGCTTGATCTCGTGACCCTGAGATCATGACCTGAGCTGAAATCAAGAGTGGAACACTTATCCGACTGAGCCACCCAGGCTCTATTGTTGTTGTTGTTGTTTTAATCAATCTTTGTAGAAAACCCTATATATATGGGTGAAAGGATACATTAATGCTATTTTATGGAATTTGGCATATTCTGGGCAAACTAAGAATCTGAGGAAGACAAGCTTCCTGCTTCCAGCTGCTTCTCCCCTCCTTCCCTCTGTGTAGGGCTGTGGGTTGAGTAAGGCAGTAGTGGAGACATAGCCCCTGAACCACATGCTCTCAGGGCACCCCCAGCGTTTATGACCCAGGCCAGCCCTGTGCAGTCCCATCCACTGACTCGGAAGCCACCTGTCAGCCTGCCACAGACTGAAGGTAGGGGCTTGCCCATTTTTCACAGGCCTCCGCTCATCTATTTTCTCTTCTGTTGTTTCTTTTATGTTTTCCTTTTTCCTAGTCCATGCTTCCCTCTCTCTCTCTCCATTTATCTTAGTGAAGCAGATACCTTTCAGAGGCCATCCCTCTTTGTTTTCCTTACACTGCCCTCAAGCCTCAGCCTACACTACAGGGCTTAGGGTTGTGCTGTCAGTGGAGTACTGAAAATGGCACATCCCAGAGTTAGGAGGACTGGGTCTGCGGGAGCAGAGGATGCAGCGCAGGACTTGTGTGTTCAGGCTTTGGGGGACAGAGTGTCCTGAGCCTGAATGAGTGTCACGTACCTGAGTTCTGTCTTGTGAATCTCAGCAATTTTCCTTTCCAGCTTCTCTGAATGTTTTGGGAAAAACTGGAACTTGGAGCTGTAGCCTTCAGGGTGTTTCCCTGGGTCATAATCCCCAATCTCCGCTTGCAAAAAGAAAGCAGAGTAAAACAGTTGTGGAGACAGGTAAATCATCACTGGTAAAGCAACAAGAAATCAACACACAGAGCAAAAGCCAAAGCACACACCAAATTTATAAAGAACAATGGATCTTGAGCACGGCTGTGGGTCAGGCAGAGGGCAAGCCCCTCAGAAGCATGCCTACCTTTGTTTTCCCAGGTGTGCACTCTGGGTTGGTATCAAGCCTAAGCAGAGACACTAGAGCCAAGCCTGTGTTCTGTGGTCACCACAAGTAAATACCCAATATAAGAGCAGAAGGCTGTATCACGGTCTTTATCCAGTCAGTCTTGAGAAAAGGGACTGGGATCAATGCTCTTTGTGGCAGCACAGGAAACAGCTTGACCAGGAAGAGAGAGTCTCTTGGGCCTGAGCCAGATCTAAGTTCTGAGGATTTTAGCAGGGCCACACTGATGAAGGAGGCATGACCCAAACTTAGCGCTTAACTCTCAGTCGAAATCAAATCAAATCAAGTGAATGTAATTTGAGTAAATATTCACTGAGGGCTGGCCAGGTGTCAGGCCCCTCTTGGAGAGTGGGAAGACTGGTTAAAACTGGCCACTGAGTTCAGGAGCACCAGGTCCTAAGGCTGATTGCCTAGTTTTCTGCCCGGGGTGGGGCTTTCTCCTCCACCCATTTAGAGAGCAAGAGGCCATCCCTAAAGCTGCTGGGATCTCTGATCAGTGCGCTCTGCGGAGAGTGTGCCCGACAGAGGGTGTGCTCCGCAAAGCAAGTCACACCCCAGCCCTCCGCACAGGATGTGCTGCACAGGGAACATCATGCATATGTTAGGAGGAAGTATGTTAAAAAGTGTCAGCTGCTTTGGGGTTGTCTTTTCTCCTTCCTTAGTGAGAGCCACAACCAGGGCCCACGGAAATCTTGAGGGAGGAGTAAATATGAAGAGGAAAATGTGCCCTCCTCACAGCTGAATATTGTACTTGTGCGCAAATCTATTCATTGTGTCCTCCAGATTACTTGGGAATTTCTATCGTTTAGTAAGAGACTAAAAGCTTTCCTGGGCCTATAGTCCAGAGTGACCTTGAGCCATGAAGTCATTTATTATGATTTTATTTAGGAAGCTCCAAGTGGAAAACATCAGTATTGGATGTCAATTACTTCTTCAAAAGAAAAAAAAAAGAGAGAAAAATTCAATATGGTTGTCAGGGTAAATCTGATAGAAAGACTGGAATTTAAAATCTCACTTAGGACCAAGTTCTCCTTTAAAAATGAAGGAAGCCTCTTTGGGTACCTTAGAGTTGGCAGGCACCTTCTAGACTTGCTTTTTAAAAACAGGAGTCTCAGAAGTCAAAGTTGCAATGTGTGGACTTGCACATTCTTACTGCAGCTATGATATTTCTCTTAGCAGAAGAACTGTAGTTTCTTATTGGCAAGCATTTTTCAGGTTCTCTTCACAAAGTAGCTTCCTGGAGTTCACAGATTTCCAATTAAGAGTTCAGATTCTTTGATGGAAACTGTGATTTTAGTGCTGTGGTCTCGAACAGTCTGGTGACAGTTTCAGGCCTAAGGACTAAGAGAAGTCTTGGAAGTGGCACTTAGGAGCCCCTGCACTTCATGGAAGGAGAAGGCACCACATACATGAAGAGTGCATACCTTTCCCGCTGTTTTGCATAAAAAAAAAAAAAAAAAAAGCCAGTCGGCATCAGCTGGATACAGAGTCAACCCTGCCTTATTAGGATGGATGCTAGGAAATGTGTCTGTTACTTGTAAGCATTCCAACTTTGACCACTCTGAATGGGAAGATCTCTGAAAGGGACACCAGAATTCCAAGATACCTTTGAGATTTGCATGAAAGGCTAGGAAAAAATTGATTCAGATGACTCTCCAGAGTCTCAGTAACTCTATCAACCAAGGGTAGAGGAAACCCCAGAGAGAGTCACAATGATCTGAAGGCACTGGCAGAAAGACCTTAGGCACAGTGTAGGGTTGAGTGGTTGGAGCTTTCTGGACCTAGGGAGTCTAGGCAAAGCCCTCCCATTCAGACTCTGCTTCAAGTTAGATACCGTTTAAACCCAAGAAGTAGTCATTTGTGGTAACTGAAATAATATAACCAGTATTTAGCATGAAAAGCAAATTCATCTTGTCAAAAGTCATTACCTTGAAGGATGTAAGCTGCTAACAAGGCAGCATCTGATGTTTTACAGAGGAGGCGGCCATGGTAGAGATCCCTTTTGATCTGTAGGAAGACTAAGTACCTGGAGAGAAAACAGAGGCAGGAACTAGAAAGGATTTCTCTGATGGCTTTAAAGACATAAGGATAGAATACAAGCCTATCAAAATTCTCGTCAGGGCACTTTTTTACTACATTAAAACAAACTTAAAATGTACCACAGAACAAATGGATTTTCCATTTTCCTGAAGACTTACAAGTACTTTGCCCCAAACTGATTTGGGGTTCAATTCAAAACAACCTGTCCGTTTCCTTCAGTAGCTCAAAACAGAATTGGTGCTTCCTGGCAAAAGCACTGTGCCCCACTCCAGTGCAGGCTTTTGGAAGGAGCCAGCCCCGGCCCACTCGGTGTTGAGAAAGAAACCTGCGTCAGCAGAGAGGGGCCAACTGGGCCCCTCTCTGCCGTGGATTCTGGCCGGTGTTTCTTCCTAAGAAGCGGAGCAGCGGGTGAGGGAACCAGCCCAAGGCCGAGTTCCTCCTCGGCTTACAAGACAACCTGCCCGTGTGTGGAACAGCCTTTGATTACTGGCAGAGCTCAGCTGGACCTTTCAGGATCTGAATAAGCTGTAAGAAGGGGCACCAGGGAAGGAAGCACAGCAACTTGTGGCTGGTGTTTCTTCAAACAGAGAAAGCTCTCACCTCAGATGGAAGCAGGATGGCAAGAATAACGGCTAACAGTAGCTGATATGTAGTGAGCGCTTCCTATCTGCCAGTCCAGGTCTTATGCACTTTACATGCACTATCTCATCTAATTCTCACCTAATCCTTAGAAATAGGTACTATCATCCCCCCCCCCCCTTTTTTTAAACCATACATGTTTTGTTCATTGAAGGTGCTGGGAATACAGAAGGGAACAAAACAGAATCCCCACTCTTATGGAGCTTACATTCCAGTGGGGAGAGACAGATGACAAAACAAGCTTCATGTTTTGTTCATTGAAGGTGGTAACTAATGAGTCGCTGTTGTTGGACATGAGAATATGCCCCACATGACTCATAGCATCCCTAGACCTCTTCTCAAAATTTAGATGGATCTACCAAATCTACTCGTCTTCACTCTGCTTCCCACAGTAAAATGCCACATCTCGGTATGGGGGACTGGGAAGGAGGGAGGGAGGCAAAGCCCGGAAGAGGAGGGAGGGGGAGAGTGCTTCTTTGCCTCTCACTGCTCCAGCTCCCACCTTCCCCAGGCTTTGGCAGGATGTGGAAGCAAACCTTTTGTCCTTTACTCACTGATCATTCCCTGGGTCTGAGTTCATATATCACTCCTTCTGTACCTCTCTGTGTCCACAATTCAGGGACAGCACATACCTGACTAAAGGATATATTTGAAAGGGACAACTAGGCTCTGGGCAGTGATTCTCAATGTCACAGTGAGAACATCCCCTGGGGGGAGCACATCAGAATCTGTGTGTGTCTCCTGGGTTTGAAAAAGCCTTGCTCGAGCTTCTGATTTGCTCCCTTCCCACCCAGGGGGGACGTGCTCCTCCTGACACTGAGAACCATTGTCTTTATGAGGCATCTTTATTTATTTTTCTAAGATTTTATTTATTTGACAGAGAGAGCACAAGCAGGGAGAGTGGTAGGTAGAGGGAGAGGGAGAAGCAGGTTCCCTGCTGAGCAGGGAGCCTGACACGGGGCTCAATCCCAGAACCCTGGGATCATGCCTTGAGCTGAAGGCAGACACTTAACTGAATGAGCCACCCAGGCGCCCCATGAGGCATCTTTACTGATGGGTGCATGGTGGGTGCCTCTAGTGAGCTAGAAAGGTACAGGCTTTCCACTGCTGAGTGGGGTTTCTTTAGACTTCTGGAGGTAGGATAGCTATAGGGGGTCAAGGGTAAGACCACAGGAACAGTGTCAGGCAATGGAACAGCAGTTGAAGGGAGTAGGGAAAGGGGGGGGGGCAAGTCAATATCCTAAAAACAAAGCACAGCTTTCGAAGACAAGAAGTGAGCTCATGAAAGAATCGACCATTAGCTTCAGGGGACAGAGCTGTACTAGGGGTCCCCCTCCCTTTTCTGCCACGGTGGCTTTCATCAAGCTTCATGTTTTGTTCATTGAAGGTGGTAACTAATGAGTCGCTGTTGTTGGACATGAGAATATGCCCCACATGACTCATAGCATCCCTAGACCTCTTCTCAAGAGAACATGGCATATTCTCCCCTGCCACACATGGGCCTAAGGAAGACTATCTTGTTGCCTGAGACACCGCTACTTGGGCCACTTTGTTACAAGGGAAGAGATCAGCCTGCTGGGGCCACCCAGCCCAGCCAACTCCTGATGAGCAGGCTAGTTGGGTTACCCCATCTCAGAACCTCAGAATAGGAGTTAAAGAGCCTAATTCTCTCATACGTGAGGAAATAGAAGGCCAAACATGTAGAGCGACTTGTCTGAGGTGATACAGTGATCAGAATCAAGGAAGTCCTCCTGACTCAGGGCCTGAGGCTTTTTCTACCTCCCTGGTAATTCAGTTAGTTATTAGAGAGAGGGGTCCTAAAGGAAGTCAAGAGAACTCTGTCATCGAAGAGAAATTCTCATTAGAACCAAACAAATCAGACCAGAATTAAGACAACAAGCTTATTCCTTAGGACACTTCTTGAGTAAACTTCGCCAATCTCTTCCTGGCCTCATCTCCATTTTTGCTTTAATGCCAGTGTTGTCCTAAATTAATGGAAGCGCAAATTGGGACTATCCAAAGGCAGAGTAAGTGAAAACCTAAAAAGACAGCCAAGGAAAACCTGTCTTTCTGTGACATGTACATCTCTCCAAGGTATTGGCTCTGGCACTGTGTTTTCTGGGATCAGAGGGTGGAGATGAATCTACAGATGGCTCCAGAATTAAAGGTTCTGACCTCTGGAGAGAACTGGCATCTCCTGAAGAGCTTCTCCAAAGAGTTCTCACTTTGGCCCTGACTTTCCTTCATCAGATTCTTTGTCCCTGGCTTCCTCTGTAATCCTATAATCATCTCCTTGCAGTCAGAGATGCTTTTTTTTTTTTTTTAATTTACCTTTAATATTCTAGGGAGCCTGTACATCTTGTGCCTAGCTCACTTACTCACCCTTCCTCCCACCCATCATCCATCCATCCATCCATCCATCCATCCATCCATCCATCCAGTTCTGAGCACTTACATGTGCCAAGCACTGCCACGAGTGCTGGGAATACGAAAGGGAACAAAACAGAATCCCCACTCTTATGGAGCTTACATTCCAGTGGGGAGAGACAGACGACAAAACAGTAACAAAACAAAATAATAATTTACTGAATGCATGTTGTGGGCCACCCACTGTACTGTTGTTTGCTGGTTGGTTGGTTTTAACTAGGCTCCACGCCCAATGTGGGGTTCAGACTCACGACCCTGAGATCAAGAGTCACACGCCACACTGACTGAGCCAGCCAGGCGCCCCCACACTATACAGGTTAATGCACACCCTCACATGCAGTCCTCATGACGACTCTGGGAGGTGGCTACTGCTTTTCCTTCCTGCTTCATGGATGAGGACATGACTGATTGGAGAGACTGTTGCTTGCCTTGTCTCACAGCTAGTTAAAGGACAACCTGGAATTTGAACCCAGTTCTCTTCGATGCGTTAGTCCGGGGTCGGCAAACTATGACCTGCCACCAAAGTTTCCAGTGAAATACAACATTTTATTGGAATGCAGCCATTCTCATTCATTTAGGTATCGTCTCTGGCTGCGTTCGCACTGCAAAGGCAGAACTGAGTAGTTGTGACAGAGACCATATGGTGCACAAAGTCTAAAATACTTACTCTCTGGCCTTTTATAGAAAACGCTTTCCAGGCCATCTTAGCCTAAGGTAGGCTCAAGTGGTGTTCATCGAAGGAATTTATGACCTATAAACTGCATTCATTCTCGAATATATCCCGTCATTCGGTTAATACCTTTTGTGAGCGCCCCCACTCAAACGTGTCAGGCAGTTTGTTTCCTTAGAAGGAGGCGCCATTTGCACTCAGTTTGCTTCTACTATTTAACCTTGCCACAGAGTTCATACACCTGCGGTCCCTGTTAAATGCTAAATCTGGTGCCTAATCCCCATTTTCTCTGTCTTGTCTCTAGCTCAGACAAGAAAATCTATTTATTACTTTAAAAAATGACAAAAGAGATTAATCAGGATTTGGCAACTAAATTTATCATCTGGGAAGAGTCCAAGAGATAAACTGAAGCACAGTTCTTTACCCCCTATTTCATCCCCTCCTCTCAGCCTGGCTTTATGGGAATAGCTGAGACGGCATTGAAATTTAGGACCAATATTGCTAGGAAAAAACACACTGACAGCTAAATTAGTTTGGCAGGAAGGTGGCATGGAGGGCTCTAAGCCAGGAATGAATTTCAGGTATTGAGTGAGGCTGGGGCAGGTACCCACTCTCTCAAGATCAGTAGGGACATGAATGAGGAGAAAGACTTGGCTAATTCCAAGGCCTTCACAGAATGCCTCAGAGGGGGAGGCACGAAGACTCCATATCAGGCCCAGGCACCCTGTGCTTCACACTCCCAACAACGCTTGGAAAATGCATTCTAGGGAAGGCAGGCTGGTGAGGTGGAGAGCAAGGGGAGAACAGTCGAGGATGCTCAGCACAGATGTGCGCGGAAGGGGGAGAAGCTCACACCCTTGTCAGTGCCTTTGAAGCCTGCTGACCTGGAGAGAGGCCTGGCCATGGCCCTCATGCTGTGCCACTAGGACTTGGATGACTGGTCACCTGGGATGGCTTTTTCTCTGAGTCCTCAAAAACTAGCTGCTTAAGTGGTAGGACTCTAGCTGGTCGGGGAAAAGGACCGAGGAGGAGTGGGGAGTCTCAGAAAAGAAGCGCCTTTAACCTCAACAAAGGAGAGAAGCCACAGCTAACTGTACCTGTGCCCTGTGCGGAGCCCTCGGGGGTCCATGGACCACGTAATCCATCTGGCAGCCTCTGCTCAGGGAAAGGCTTGCCGGGGTCGGGGGCGGGGCAGAGTGTATCACGAAGTACAAGACCCTAGTGTAGGGGTCAGTTCTCCCAACAATTCCATGCGGGAGCTGTTACTCTTCCTCATTTTATAAATAAGGGATCTGAAGGTCAGACAGGTTAAATATCTTGGGTCCAAGGCCCAAGCTGAGAAGTGACAGAAATAGGATCTGAGTTTCCAGGTCTATGCTGCTTTTTGAGTAGGATAGTCTGTCCATTAGTATTATGGAGGAACATTTGATTTAGAAAATTGTATTGTTAAGAGCTCCAAAGGGCCAAGATAACCATATATTTTTGTCCTCTAATCAAATCAGAAAGCCATGTGTCTGCCGTGCTCTCACTGGCCGCTCACTGAGTTGTTAGAATCATCCCTGTCATCCTCACTGTTGGTTGCGTGAGGTGGAGACCAGGAGATCCTGAGGTGTGGTGTTAGGAGGCAAGGTGCCAGGTTCTCAAGAAAGAGGTGTTAAGTTTGCCCAGACACGTGGACAGGAGTGTGGCCTTCTGGGTCTGCCTTGGGATCACCACCTCTTTTGGCAGGGAAGCAGGTTGCGGGGAGAGGGACAGGTTCAGAGTGAGGCAAATGCTCTGAAGGTCCTGAGCAGGGCGGGCTCGTGCTCCTAAAACTACAGGATTGCTCCTGTACTTGGATGAGCAAAGTGGGAGCCACATCCACTTCCGTGTGGATGAACAGAACCTGCCGTTCCCATGCCCGGTAAGGAGCATGAATGCCCGCCCTGGCCTCAGTGCTTCAAAGTTGGTGCATGTAGACCGCCCTGAGCATCCCGAGGAAACAACCTTCCTCATCCTCTCGACTGCACTGCAAGATCCCCCCCAGCCTCCACTGGGACCCACGTGAGAAGCCACTTCTCCTCTCCGTCCCACTTCTTTGCTTCCTTTGCACTACTTAGCCCTGTTTCCTGCCCTCTTACTCTCCCCATTTCCTCGTTTTCCTTCTCAGAAAAACTTTAGCTCCTTTTATCTGACATAAAGCCAGTGGCACGCTCTTCGGAACAGGAAGTGAATGTAAGTCCATATTCCTTCTTCCTCCCTTCTTCCCTCCTCTTTCCTTTCTTTGGAATTCTCCCAAGCAGTTCAGGATCTGGAAGTAGATGGCAAAGACTTACAGGACAGAGTCTCTATAACTGGCCACGGCCTCATCCCGGTCTCTGCGGTCTCCAGGGTTTTTGGGGGAGGCGGAGAGCTGGCAGAGCTCTCTCTCTTCCTCAGCTCTAGGGTTCCCTGGCATCATCTCTTGCTCTAGGGCCCCGCCCTCTCAGAGATAACACCAACATTCTGCTCATGTCCAAATTAGATATTTCTAATATAAAAATTAAGGATGCCTGGTACAGAGCATTGCTGAGTCTCTGAGGCAAGACTTTCAGAGTGAATTTGGCTCATATATACAAAACCCTGGTGAAGCTTTGAAACGCCTATTCTTTGACCCTCTTGTAGGATGATGTGGGCACAGAAGTTCCTTCTCATCCTCACGTGGTGCTGGATGAGATAGGATTCATTCCGTGCAGCTGTGTGCCTGCCACAGAACACGGTCCCCACAAGGAAGCGTTCATCACGGGCCAGATCCGTCAGCACACTGGAGTTTATCCACTTGGATTTAAAATCTTCAGTGTTTCCCGGCTTATTTTGCAGTGTCCTGCTTTGGCATTTCCCGAGGACGTTAGGACACTGGAGTCTATTTCAAGCAACATCCCCCTCCCCCAACAAAAGCAACCCACCCTCTCCAAAAACATCCATGGTGGCCACAGCCTTGGTAAAAGAAAAAAATGCTTTTGATTAAGTAATGACTCCAGGTCTCCTTATAGATGGCTAGTTTACGTGAAGTATTCACACTTCTCGAAGGAAAGCAGCTCACTCTGTTCCAGTTCCATTGAGGGGGTGAGCAAAGAAAGCATGTGGAAATGAAATACAGAAGTAAGGTTATATTTAGGAAGATTCCTTCCTTATAAGAGTGAGAAGCTTCCAAAATAGAGGATCGGAGAGGCTCCAGTCCCTCTTTCCTCTCCAACAAGTCTCAGTGGCTGAGGGAAGTTCAGCCTTACCTGGTTATCTCTTCTTTCAGGGCAGCAGGATCTGCGGGGTAAAACTTCACGCGGAAACACATGGTGAATGGAGGCTGGGCTGCAGAGACAGAGATGTGCCCGTCTCAGGAAAGACCCTTCCCCCAGAGGATGACCAGGCTTCCCTCCCCACTGGGATGCATCATCAGAAAGTCCTCACAGGTATAGGGCAAACTTATACAGGAACGGTGGGCAATGACCAAGACTTACTAAATGCGGGAGGTTTCATCCCACCCTCCCCAGGGGTGAGGCTCCCCACCTTTTCATGAAGAATACTTACATCTCAATTGCTTCACCACAGACTTTGTAAACTCCAACCAATGCTGAAACAGAGAACACAGAACAAGAAAACCCGAATGAGAAGCAGTGTCAACTCTAACTTGTTTTACCCAATTTAAATAACTGGACAGATTGTAGCCCAGGGTGAAAGCAGCCCAAAGCTTGTGATATGTAGGCTTGGAGAGCAGAGAGTGATAGGAGTTTTGCAAGTAAGCTCCCCATGGAACCAGCTGTGAAGGGGGAAAAGTTCCAGCTTCAGATGCCATTTCTGGGCTTCCCTGGCAATGCTGCCTTCCAAAGTAGGGTGCCAGGGTTCTGAGCCGTATTTCTGGCATACCATTAGGCACAAGCGAATGCACGTATGTGTAATGGGGACAAAGCCCCGCCTGTCTTGAGCACGGAGACGCTGACATTAGTGGATTGTGTGTGTTTGTGTTATGTGCCAGCTATTTTTTTTTTTTTTGGCAGGGGTGGGCAGTGGGGACAGAGGCTATTGGTCGTGGCTCTAGAAAGTATTAACAGGTGGAATTTCATCAATGGTGAGAAGGCAGGGATGGCTGGTGCATCCTCCATCTTTGTTTGAGTAGCATATTGCCAACCCTTGTGTTAGGGCATACATACTCAGATTCCTTGGCATCCAGGGATGTTTAAAGTCTCAGTCTCATAAGATAACTAACCACAACTAATGTGTAGGATCGTATCGTTTTTCCCTTGGATTTTCGTAGAGGCAGGATATAGTAGCAATACATTTTTTTTCCCCCATGGTACTTATGTTTGCGGAAAGGAAGCAATGAGATCATTCTATAACTGTTTCCCAGTTCTACATGAATGCTTTATAAAATGCATTATTGATGTTTGTTGCTTTTATGCTAATCAATAAATTTGACAGTTTGCAGAAAGCTACAACGGCTGTTACTTGGGATTTGATTATCTGGAAGTAGACTGAAACCATTAGCCATAAGCTCTGTGAAGGCAGAAAACTGTCAGCTGCCGGTGCCCTGAAGAGTGTTCAAGATACAGCTACCAAACGGACGAAGGAAGCGGGTCCATGCTGGGTCCACATCTCCCTCTTTTCTGGCTACTTCCATTTAGAGCAACATCTTGGCAGAACCTTCCCTCTGGCAGGAAAGAAGCCAGGGCCGTGCAGACAGCATCCTGGCCTCCCGCGGTTCCTAGCTCTCACCTTCTGGGCTGGGCTGTGGGTCACACAGTTAATGGACCCACTAAGAGCCAGTTCCTCCGTCAGCTCCACATGGATAATCTGGGCTGACATTCTGCTCTCTTGCTTCCTCTGATCTGAGTTCCCACGAGGCTGGCAACTCATTATAGCCACTCAATGTGGTTAAGAGGTCCTTCTCACATTACACGGCCCACCGCGGCTTGGCTTCATGGGGAAGCAAAGGCAAGAGATGAAATTGCACAGGAACAAGTGGGGTTCGAGGCTGAGCCTGTGAAGGCGGAGGAGGCCCGTCTGATTGGAGCACGTCGGAATTGTGTCCAGCTAGGAGAACACAGCGAGTGTCTGGGGCTCAGAATGCCCCCAGGCATCTGAGGGATAGATTAAAATAAACAAACAATGGAAGATGGAAACTACAAGGGAAGACCGTGAGATGCGTTCTCAGCAGAAGGCAGGTGGAGCTGAATGACAAAAAGCCTATTCCCCTCGGCCAGGGCTGAAGAGGACTTCAGTCTGCACTGTAGTGAAAGGCTGTTGGAGACAGCGCCGGGTGGGGGGGGGGAGGTGAAAGCCATAACAGCTTGTCCAGGAGATTTTAAGGGTCTGGTAGAGAAATCAAGAGAAATCAGGATCCCCAAAAGGGAGTGATGGCCAGAGTTACCCTTTGCAGCGGTCTGGCTAAATCTGGGTCCCACAATCACTAGCAAACTGATAACAGGAGACTGGGGAGGAAGGGTCAGGAGAAGAGAAAAGAAGGTTCAGAGAGGACAGTTTCCACCCGTATCTGGGTCATTGGGCCAATGTGGCACGATCTGGAGGTTCTGGTGGCTGGAAAGGGTGCCTCCAGTCTGAAAGGAGAGTCTGAGAGCAGGCTGAGGCCCTGGACCTGAGCCAGCAATAGGCTCCCCGCTGTGGGTCCCCCAGGAGGGACCAGGAGCGTTCCCAGACCCCATGGGCACCTGTGCAGGCAGTGAGGGGGTGGATGTGAGCTTGGGTTCTGGTGCCCCAGGGGAGGAGGTTTATTTTAGGACCTCACAACCTAAGGGAGCGGGGAGCTTACCCCCTCCATTCTCTACCACGAGTCACCCAATCTGGGGTGACAATTTCCCCACAACTCTCAAGCACCTTTCCAAGCCTCTCTGCTCTCCTTAACCCCTCAGCACAGTCACAGAACTTCAGAAACTGTCAGGTATGAATTCAGCTGGAACCTTAGAACCCATACAGAGCCTGGCATCAGACAGCTCCGAGCTGGAGACTGGCAGTGCCATATGCCTTGGGCAAGTCACTCCTTAACCTGACATTTTATTTCCTCAGCCAGAGAATGGCTATTTGACTTGTGGATACTCGGCTTATTTGTATAAGGATTAAAGAACATGTGGGAAGCTCTTAGCTTCATGCCTGATAGAACTCAGGGCTCAACATACATGGGCTGAAAGGCCTGGGTTTGTGCTCAGTGCAGAGCCCAGCACACAGTAGCCGCTCCATACAGGTTTATTTCCCCGTTTCTCCATTTCTTTATATTTCTCTGTCTCCTCCTGCTTTGGTCTTTATCCCCTCCATGTACTCTCTTATTCTTCTTAAGCACATTTTGACCTAACTAGAAAATAATGAGGATATGTTTTGTTTCTTTTTCTTCATAAGCCACTCTCTTCAGGAGATGAAGAGAACTTGGGGTAACCTGCCTTCCCTCTTAAGAAGAAAACAGCTCAGACCAAAAAAATAAACAACAAGAAACCCCCTGGTAAAAACAGTCCATCATTTTATAGTGAATGGACACCTACAGCATGTGAGGACATGTAGCTTCCTGGTATCATGGCCCTTTTGAGGTTCTAGAGCTAAGGACAGTATTTACGTCAAGACTGGAGACTTCATAGGGCAAGGGGCTGACCTTACTTCCTAAACAGTGGTGATGCTCAAAATTCTGCTGAGCCAAGAGGACCAGAATATGTCAGAGAAGGGGGCAGGGCTTTTCAAAAGAAAGGGATACAGTCCTATGGATTCTTTCTTTAAGCTAAAGTGTTCAGCAGAAAACTCTAAATGTGACCTGGAGACACAGTGGCTCAGAGCATCAAAGAACAAAACAGCACTTGACTCTGGCATGCTGAGGCGTGTATCCATTCACTCATTACCTGCGGTCCTGGGCATTGCTAGGGGACTGTGCCTTCGGGGGCTCTGAGGCCCCCAGTGACAACAGAGATGGAACCCATGTTTGGAGCTGTGAAGAAAATCAGTGAACCCATGGAAGGGGGACCCTCTGGGATTTTGTGCTGATAATATCTTTGGAGGATGGTAGACCAGAGTGGGGGGTGGGCAGGGGTATAGGGAAGGGGGAGACAGGCCCGAATGCTTCTGCATGTTTTCCCACTTCAGTGGGGGCACCAGAGAATACATCCCCACAGAAAGGAAAGGGCTGATAAAAAGAAGTTCTAGGAAGTGCAGATGTCTGCTAGTGGAGCAGCTGGGCAAGTGGAGGGGGAAATTTTTGGCATCATACACCATGAACTCACCCACTCATCACTCCTTCAGCAAATATTTACTGAACGTCCACTACATTCTAGGCCCTGTGCTCGTTCTATGGGATGTAGTGCTGAATGAGAGAAAGTGCATACACTCATGGAACTTCCATTTTTGCCCGGAACACAGGTAATCCAACAGGCAACCATAGCATGGCGTAGAAAGTGCTACAAGAGGGGTAGTACAGGGCCTGTGGGGCACACAGGAGGGACCCCTCGTTCACGGTGGGGGTGGGGGAAGAATCCCTGGAAGAAGTGCAAGTCCAAGCTGAGACATTACACGTGAGAAGGAGTCAGCCAGAAGCAAAGCGTGGAGTGCGGAGAGGGGAGGAAAGGGAGAAGAGATGTTCTGGGCAGCGGGGCTGTACAGGCGGAGGCAATGGGAAGAGAGAAGGATGGCATCTGGAGAGCCACAGCAGGGAGGAGACAGGTCAGGGGAGGCTGGGGCCTGGGGGTGACGGACCTGTTCTCATCTCCGTCCGGAATGAGCCCTGTGTCTGTGGAGCAGAACGAGAACCGAAGCATTTGCAAGGTGCTCAGGGGCCCATGTCAGTTCGGCTCGATCTCTGTCCTGCGCAAACTGGTGGAAGGTGGGGCCCTTCCGAGCCGGAACTGTGTGGCTCAGCTCAGTCACTAGAGAGCGGGCAGGAGAGGCTCAGCCTGTGACCTGTGCTCGAAGACAGTAACACCAGCCCCGCTGCCCTGCCGCCAACCGGGCAGCTTTGGGCAGATCACGTCAGCCCTCTAGGCTGCCAATCTCAGCATCTGCGAATGGCGGGCCACACTCGCTGAGCTCTGCCAAGGTGGCTACGTGATCTGAAGAGGTGACGCCCAAATGCGGGGCCCGGGGGGCCACTCATCCCTGAGGCTAAACTCAAGAGTATGAGTGGCAGTCCAAGGACTCAGGCTACTGACCAGCCCTCAGGAGGTCAGTGAATATTTGCGCTTCAAATATTGACTTACCCGCTGCTTGTCTGGGTCCACAAAGCGGATCCCAAAGTAGTCTTTCTCAAGAAGGTTCAGGTGGTGGCAAAGAAGGTCAAACAGGTACTGGCCCTTGGCATCTCTCTGCAAAGAAAGCAAGCTCCATGGAGAAACGACAGGGCTTCTTCAGTGTAACTTCGTTTTGATTGTCATTAAAAACCATTCAGGGGCGCCTGGCCAGCTCAGTCGGTAGAGCATGAGACTCTTGACCTCAGGGTCATGTGTTCAAGCCCCACATTGGGCCTAGAGGTTACTTAAAAAAAATCGTCTAGAAGTTGGATGAGGATATGAAAAGGGCACATGTCTGTAACCGTGTCCTCCATATTGTGATGCATTAGACAGTCTCTCAAGTTCCAAGGCTTTTTGCACTTGGAAGGAGCCCAAGAATCCTTCAGTCCACAAAGATGTCAGAGAAGTCACAGGAGAGTCGGGTAAGCCCAGTTGCAATCTCAAATGCATGAAGCTTTCCTGAACTTGTGGGAGCGGGGCAAGTCAGCGTGGGATACACTGAGTCCAGCTGGTCCTGCCTCTGACATAGATCCTGAATCCACCTTCCTGTCTCCAACCCCATGGTCAAGCCACCACCATCTCTCAACAGCCTCTCTCCACATAGCAAACACGGTGACCACAATTTAGACATGGGACCTTTTTTTGCTGAATATGTAACACAGGCATACTAATATATTCGAACGTACAAAAGGATACACTATGAAGGGTAGGTCTCCCTTCCATCCTGGTCACCCTGTGCCTCAGTTCCCCTCCCCAGAAGCAACCCATGACCAGCTCCTTGTGTATTCTTAATGTGGGATTTTATACATGGGCAAGCCCATATACATATATAGCACTTTTTAAAATATAGTGGCAGCATATTTTATGCTGTATCCTATTTCTTGTGTTTTTTTTTTTTCTCCTACCAAGGGTATCTTGCGAATCCTTCTCTGGCAGTACATATAGACATGCGTCACGGTTTTTAACTGCTGCAGACCACTGGGATGAACCCACATGTACGTACCCGAATCCGTATTCGTGGAATTCGTTTCTTATCTGCTACTACAAACAACGTGGCAGTGAGCACACAGTGATCTTTAATTAGATCACCACTCTTGCTTAACACTGTCAGCGGCTCCCCATCGCTCTCAGAATGAAACCTAAACTCTGACCATGGCCTCCAAGGCTCTAACACCCTAGCTCGTGCCTCCTGTGAACTCCTCCTGAATCATTCTCCTCGCTGCTCTCGCCACGCCTTCTCTCCCTGATGCTCCAAGGCCTTCCACCCCTGGGTCCCTGTATGCCCTCTGCCTGGACGGCCCTTCCTCCAGCTCTTTCCATGGCCACTCCTTCTCTCGAGGTCTCAGCTCAAATGTCCCCTCTGCAGAGGGGCCCCTCCCAATTATGATCTCATTTATCCTGCGTATTCCCTTCATGGGACTTACAACAATCTGTAATTGCCCTGTTGATTTGTTTACTTGTTTATTTACTGTCTGCTCCCTTGCTAGGCTGTAGTTTTCCTGAAGGCAGGAGCCCTCCCCCAGAACTCAGCACGGGGCCTGGCAGATGGCAGCTACATCCTCAACAATTATTCACTGAATAAGTGAACAACCGAATGAACAGAAGGTAGAGGGTTGGCTAAAAGTTTTCATAAATTAGGAAATTAGGCCATTTCTAAACCTTTAACTTCTCCTCCAGGGACCTGTGTTGGTATCTGGGATGCGCTGGGAGGAGAATGACTTGCGGGAAAGTGTCAGAATATCTGGAGCTCCGCAACACAGCAATCTCGAGGCCTATCCCCAGTGGTCCCTGCAGCTCCGCGGAGACTATCATCTCTGGGGGGACTGTGTCTCATTTTGCAACCAAAATCAAGGCTGACTTATAAAATCCGAAGGATCTCACCTGTGTGAAGGCCCAAGGGCCTGGCACTGCTCCAAGAATGGGCAGACCTCTCAGACCTCCACGAAAGGTTTACACCTCACCTCTTCCCCTTCTGCCAGCTCACCCTGTACTTTCCAAGGAGAACTAGGGCAGGATATCCAATCTCTCAGCAAATATCTTAAGAAGCTTATCCTTGCAGGATTGGAAGGATGAGTGAGTAGACAGCTCAAGTAAGGAAGGCAGCGCCATTGGGCACCTCCCTTCCTCTTCTGCTGGCCCCACACTCCCTCTTAACACAATCCCAAGCAGCTGCCCCAATTCTTACACCCTTTGATCTCCCACCAGAAAGAGCTACTCTTGTTACGACTCACGCTGGGACTTCTGGGCAGTGGGTTATAAACCAGGTTTTGCGAAAGACTCCATCAACAACTGTCTTTTTGGGCAGGGACTGCTAACTCTTTCCTCACCAATACCCCAGAGTGTGGGAAGAGCTTAAACTCTTTTGTAAGGTTCTTCTGGGAGCAGAGGAAATGTTTCACTCCATCCCAAGCGGCATGTCCTGTACTATTCTCTCTCCCAGAGCAACTGGAATGGAATATTAAGAAGCAGTTGCATATTGTGAATATTTTTCTCTGAAAATTTTACTTTGCATCGAGGTGGCTACTTCATAGTGATCAGTTAGGGTGCGTTTTAATGGCTGACGTAGTTCACTTCCGTCCCTACAACAACCATATCAGCAGGAGCCTGGGGTAGCCATGGGGAAAATGTGTCTCGTGTGATAGAAATCACAAGAACTTTTAATGAGAATCATGTCTGCCATAAAAATAACTCATTTGCAGGAGCGGGCAACTCGGATACATTCGTAGGGACCTTAGTTGGCGAGAACTTTATATTCAGTAGATCTAAACTCAGAGTTCTCCCACTTCACAGGAAGAAAAAACAAACATGGCTTTTTCTCTTCAGATAGTTACCAAAAAAAAAAAAAAAAAACCCATTATACTTCCCTTATATCAATAGAACAGGATCTTTTTTCTTGCTACTTTTTAGCATCTGATGAAATTCCTGCTCCCCACCACGAAGTCATAGTTCCCTCAGGTTCCATTTGCCGGTGGTAGATGCATGGTTTTGAGCTACAAGGCTCTTATGAAGACTAATGAAGAGAAGCATCTTCCTTTACTGTTTCTCTGAGGCTGGAGGGTGGGAGGTGAGGGGAACGGGGAGAGAGGCAGGAACAGAGTCCCTCCTTATGGCAGAAGTCCATCAAGTTTATTTTTTTTTTAAGATTTTTTAAAAAATTTATTCATTTGACAGAGATACAGAGAGAGAGAGCGAGTGAGCATGAGCAGGGGGAGAGGCAGAGGGAGAAGCAGGCTCCCCACGGAGCAGGGAGCCTGATGCGGGACTCAATCCCAGGACCCCAGGATCATGACCTGAGCCGAAGGCAGACACTTAACCATCTGAGCCACCCAGGCACCCCTCCATCAAGTTTAAATTCCTGGCAGAAACACAAGGCAGCATCACTTCAGAGCACTGCTGGGGCACCTTTCACAGAGGGTTGCAACCCGCCCCTCTCTTGGAACACTCACGCCAGGGGCTGGCGAAGTGGCCTCAGGCAGCCTTGGGGCAGGGAGTCACAGTCAGCTGAACCACCATGGTGGCCTCCCTACGAGAAGCCATTGGCAGGGGTAAGTATAGGAATTTTAAACTTCCTGGCCTTGTACTTTCAGATGCCAGCCAGCTGTGTCCTAGGATCCTCTTTCTGTGGTCTCCCTGTACTACATCTGGGGCTTTCTGGAATATTCTGTGGTCTCCGAGTCTTCTCTTTTGGTGGGATGGCAAAATCCAGTGAGTATGGTCTTCTCTTCCCTTTGCATACAGTTGCTCTGACACCACAAGCTGCACCGTGTGTTGTGTGCTGAATGTTGTGCCATTGATTACGCTGGGGAAACAAGCACTTGCATTGACAGGTGATTACTGTTTATCACAAAGTCAGGGCTCCAAGCCTGAGGATGTTTATCTTCAGGACAAGTGAGCTGCAGCAGGGCACCCAAATCCAGCTAAGCCTCTGAGGTTATTCTCTTGCCAAAGATATTACTGGGTCAACATAACTTACTAATACAAATCAATTTGTATTTTGTGAACCACAATAGTACCTATTTGAAAATAGTACCTAGTAGTATTAGAAAATAATAGTGCATATACAGGCAACCCGTTTACTCTCTCTGTATGGTGTGCAGAATGATGGATGAACTCCTTAGAATCATTCTGCAACTCTCAGGTTGGGAGAATTCATACTCTTGCTCCTCCCTGGAGCTCCAGGCTCTGGTTCTCTATTCTTCAGGGAAGAGACTGAGGCAGCAAGCAGTAAGCAAGTGTGGGCGAGTGACCTAAACTTATTCAAGGTTAATTGCATTTTCTGCCTCATAATCAATAACTTTG
The DNA here is from genome assembly GCF_029215605.1 of Mirounga angustirostris. NCBI lineage: Eukaryota > Metazoa > Chordata > Mammalia > Carnivora > Phocidae > Mirounga > Mirounga angustirostris. Next base: position 59,807,951 of record NW_026991717.1, on the reverse strand, counting down.
GATAGGAGAGCAGCTTTATTCTAACCCATCGTGGGGTTAATCCCAGGGACTCTGGCATAGTGCATCCTGATCAGAGGGGCTAACATGTAGAAAGGCCCCCACTCATTAGGCCTCACCTCATTCAGTCAGCTTACCCGTGAGGTAGGCAGATTTTACGTGTAAACTACTTGAGTCTTGAAGAGGGCAAGAGCGATCACAACTTTCTCAGGCCCTGGGCTACGTGCTATTAAAGAGGAACTGGCCACGGTTTCCTGGGCCCTTAGAGAAGGCAGACGTGAGAGGGAGGGTAGTAGGCAGTGGTATCTGCAGTCCAAGAGCACAAGAGCCCAGGGGTGTCAGGAGGCCACGGCCAAGGAGGGGATGCCTAGAGGAGAGGGCAAGAGCTGAACCAGTTGTCCTTAGGCACCCAACAGGGAAGGATGCGGCTGCAGGGGTGGGACGGCATCGCAGCCTCAGTTCTAGCTCAGCTTTATATTTAAATTTTGTACAGGCCAGAGAAAGGCTGCTTTCTTTATCAGTGTCCTCTGAAGGCATGTGTGCGCCAGTGTCTGCCAGGTTCAGGAGCAGATGATGTGGAATGCTCCTGAACGTCACAGAGGGACGGCCACAGAAGCTCATCTTCTCGGGGCCATGGCATGAGTAAGCTGAGCCAGAAAGTGTGAATCAATTCCTGGGGTGCATTCCTGCCCCTGTGTTCACACGCTACACCAGCCCAGCTTTCTGAGGGGAGGGAGGACAAGGGGCCCGCAAGGGCGGGGAGGGGCAGATTTCTTAACATCAGCACCTTCCATGCTCATTTGCATTTTTCTTTGAAGGGAAGGAATCCCTGCTGAGCTCCTGGCTCAGGAGTCCGCTTTTCTTGCTTAGTCATAAACCAACAGAATCTGTCCAGGAACTGCTGAGGCGGCAGCTAGAAGAGCCGCCAAGCTCACTCCGGGAGAAGACAGAGCAGCTCATTCCAGGGAGCAGTGCAGCCGGCCCGTTTTTGCGGCAGGTCACCCCAAATGCAGCAGACTCACAGGGGAGCCCGACCCAGCATGCTCTTGGCTCCTCACTCTCAGAGGAGACGGATGCCAGAACTTGGCGGGTAGGCCCAAGGATGGGGCCCATGCAGGCGCTAGGGATCCAGGCCAAAGTGTCAGGAGCCATGCAACCAGGGGAGCCAGAGGGCCATGGGGTCCCCGGGGAGAGGCCAGGCCCCAAGTGGAGGGAAGTCAGAGTTCAGAAGGAGAGAAGAATGCTCACCCTGACTCCTACAGCCACTGGCCTCACCTAGTTCTTACTAAAGATAGCAACTTCCTGCCCCAACACCACCTCCCTCCATTTGATGTGCAAACTGAGGGAGCTGGGGTGACTTTTATGATGCAAAGAGCTATCTGTAGGTTCAGATGCCAGGCATGGTGCCTCAGGGAGTCCTGTTGGCAGTCCTCGCTCCGGTCAGAGAACCGGCTTAGCTCAGTGCCACATGGAATGGCCTGCAGAGGATGCACACTCAGGGTGGGGAAAACACAGTCTGGAGCATGGAGGTCACTGTGTGCAAGCCAATGTCATGGGAGGGAGGACAAGTGCTCCATCAGCACAGATGGCCAAACCAGCCTCAACGAGATCAACTAAGACCCTCTGAGCAGAACCTTCAAACCTGCTGTTGTAGAGTCTGTAAGAGTGGGGCTAAGGGGAAGGCTAGACTTATTGAGATATCAGCGGTGATTTTAGAGGCAAGGCATCCTCATGCCTCTGCGGGTTCCTTGTGCCCAGTGAAGTTCCTGGGAAGGAAAACACTCCGAGCTGGGCCTGAAAAAAAAGCAAATTTGTCTATCTTTCCCACAGGGAGGCCAGTCTTACAAGTCACGTGACCCTCAGAAGCATCACTGTTTCTTGCTATCGACTGAGTAAGTTTTGGTTGTACTTTTCCAGCCAGTGCCGAATATCTCTGTGGACTAGTCATGTCACAGCTGCAAAATTACTGAAAACTCAGCAAGGCTTGTTAGAAAAAACTCAGTACTTTGTATTTTTGTACTTTGTGAATCTCATATTCTCTCTTACACACACACCCTGTGCCTCTCATAACATGTTGCTTCAGATCACTTGTAAAGAAATCCCAGCATTTTGGGGCAAACAGACCTCTCCTTGCCCCCAACCCTAAAGACAGTTTAACAACTCATTTTATTGCCTCCCCACTCCTTCTCTTTTGCAAAGGGCAAATGCCCATGTTATTTGGCAAATCTGGGAATTTCTGGGGCTATAGGGAGTGGCCTGGGTGGCCAGGGTCAGAAATATGGCAAGCTCAGCAATCTAACTGGTTCTTTTAGCCCTGTAGCTATTCTTTCAATTTCCCTCCCTCTCAGCAGAAAACTGTTTATTTGCCTGTACCAACAAACAGGACAGATTCTGAGTTGGACACAGCCCATAAAGGAAAGAGGCCAGGATTTCTGAGTCCTAGTGCAGTCTCCTTTGCAGCTGTCCTCTCGGGTCACTCATGTTCCCTAGAAGTTGAGATGGGGGCAAAGGGGACAGGGAGGGGAAGGGCTCTGGGCGGGAAGGTGGCGGAGGCCCTGGGGATGAGCACCGGGCTTGGAGTCAGGGCCCTGCTCTGCCGCATCTCAGCTTGTGACCTCAGACCTGTCCCCCAATCTCTCCGAACTTTCGTTTCTTTATCCAGAAAACAAGGTTAATACTACATCTCCCAAAGGATGATTGTGAGGTTTAAAAACAAGAGACATAATATACATAAAAACCCCGTGTATTTTTCCTACCAAATTCCTCTGCTTCCTGGGACCTGTTCTTTCCTTAGGCTGAATGGATGTGAACATGACAATGTCTTAGCAATGATCCACCGCACTCACTGAACAGAAACCAGTCCTCCCCGGAGAAGGACACTTAGGTGGGTTCTGGCTCTCCATCAGCCTGTGCAATGTACCCTGGCTGATGGGGATGGCCACTATTTTGGAAATCTGCCCCACAGGGCTCTCAAAGCGCGGATTTGTGTTTTCTCCATACCCCAACGCCATTTTCCCGAGGCTAGGCTGGAAGAAGAGTAGAAAATATCAAATATATGCCATCAACCCAAATCCTTCGGGGGCCTGACAGCTTCTACTCAGGGCCACAGAGACAAAGAGCATCTTATGACGTGCTCTGGACACGTTCCTAACACTTGGGAAGGAGGAGGTGAGTGCGGTGGGGGATGAGATACGACACTTATAGTGGGGAATAGCCACTATACCTTTTAATGCCTTGGCATCAATGAGAATAAAAAGCAAAAAGCAAAAAGCATTTGGCAAAATGTATTTCATTAAATTAACCCGGAGCCGCTCTCTCTCTCAACAAACATAACTGGTGCTCTCTGGTGTTAAAGTTAGGGGAGCTAACTGTTGTCTCAGACTCTTCCCTGGCACAATCCTCAGGTGACTGCCCAACTTGTTGACACAGAAAAAGGGAAGGATGGACAAGTAGAGCCCATAGCTCTCTGACCGGAGCCCCGAGTTCCCCGGAGCTCATTCAGCCACTCATAGCCCCTGGCATTCCCAGCTGGGAGAGACAGGGCATGCTCATTGCCTCTCTTGAGAAGGATGGACAGGGCCGCCCTTGAAAAGCCCCTCATCGGAGCAGTGAGAGCTCTGAGGTCGGGTGCCGGGGCCTGACTCTCTGTGGTCTATGGTCCCGGGGCGGGGGGCCCCCACCTCCATGAGCATCTCCCTTCCCAGCACGAAGTGGAAACCACCTCACTGGCACCACACAACACAACTGAGAGCTGTGGGAGAGGACAGAGGCAGCTGGGGCCAGGAGCCAAACAGATGGTAGAGAGATGGTTTACCATACAAGTGCCGAGGCCTGGGAAAGCAACATGACAAACCCCAGCTCTCCCAGCAGTGGCTGTCCCTTTGGTGGAAGGGGAGGGGGGAGAGGGGCAAGCTAGGAGGCAGATGGCCAGCTCACTTAAAAGCAGAGTTTCCTTGATAAACAACAAATTCAGAACCACACCAGAGGTTCCCAAACTTCAGCCTGCATCACCTGGAGGGTCGTTAAAACAATGCGGGGCTGCTCTCCTAGGGTTGCTGGCTCAGTGGGTCTGGGGCGGGCCTGATAACGTGCATCTCTAACACGTTCCCAGGGGATGCTGCTGCTGGTCGTGGACCAGTGGACCCTATCCACCCTTCTCCGGCACCCGCTGGTCCCGAGCTGCTCTGGGAGCAAAGACGTCAGGGATAAGGGAGGAAACGCAGATATTTGAATTCTGCCACAGCCCACCTCCGGCAGCCAAGTTCTCACTTGTGTTCAGCCCTCACGGTGTCACATACCAAGAGTATCGACTTTAGAGCATTAGGCTTGCCAGGGAAGTGCTGTGGAGAACTCTGCTCCTTCCTGCCAGGTTTTCAAATTCTGCCTTTTGTGACAGTGCCGGCTGGAAAGTTCAAGTCCCCAGTTACCATTTACTTCCAATGGCTAAGGAGCTCAAAACTCACTGCTCTTTTGCCACGAACTAGATCATTGCAAAGTAAAGCCCGCAGTTACCCTCCAAACCTAATTCAGAGAACAAGCCCCTTCCCACCCCAATTCTGCTGTCATAGGCAGGGAATCTGTTTCAGAACATCTCCTCTCCCAGCCTCTAGTGTCTCTTGTCTAGGAGGTGGGTTGGGAGCTGCCCCAGACCTCTGCCTAGTGCTGTCTTCCCTCTATACCTGTGCTCTTCCGGCTTCTCAGTCAGACTTCCATCTTGGCTGCCGTGAGCTGCCTTCTGCTTCCTCTCTCTTTTCCAGGAAAGAATCCAGCTGGCCCTCTGTTGGGGGTGGGGAAATGGGTGGGTACAGAATATGTGCCCTGGAGATGCCATTCCATGCCCAGAAGTCAAGTCACCTGTGTTCAGCATAGATCAGGGAGTCAGGGGCAGGAGGGGACTGATGGGAGAAAGTAAAGGCCCGTTCTCGGGCAAGTCATTTTCCTCCATGAGCCACGGTTTCCCTGTGTGTACATGATCTCACATCTCCTATGTGCCCCAAGTCTCTGATTCTGTTATTAGTTGACTGGAGTAATCACACTCCAGGCCCATGTTCTCTTCAATGAGGATAAAAAAAAAAAAAGTTTAACAGAAAAGGCTAACCATGCAGCTGTAGAAGGTAGAGGTCTAACACATTTATCGCTAGTTTAATTAATTTAAAAAACTCAAGGCTGTTGCTCAAAGTAAATGGAAAGAGTAACTAAACAGAATTCATTCAATTCTAGAAACCGCCTCTAGCAGGCCTGAGACAGTAAAGGCCATTGTGTGAAACTATTATCTTGCTACGAGTCTGGTCATTTTCTATTCCACTGTGAGCGATGGAAAAATCCCATTAGATCATCCATTGCACATCTCTGGCCTCACACAGTGAGGACTGTTGCAGAATCTCCTCAGGATGGATCCTGAGCCTCTACCTCCCTCTCCTCTCCAAGCTCACGGTTTCCTCAACTATAACCAGAGTGGCAGTGGGGCTCCTGAATTTCTATACACAAGGGCCTTGGGGTGACAGTCTGGCTATTTTATTTGCACAGCCCTGTATAGAAGATTAACTCTTCAACTGTCCAATAAGCAAGGGATAGGGAGTGACAGAGATGGGAAGGGGCTGACAAAGTGTCCCTTCCAACCTCATCCTGCACTGTCCTAAGTTTACTCAGAGGGAGAGCCTCTGAACCAGGGCTGAGGTAGAAGCTAAGGGTGTGGCTGTGAGGCAAATGCCTCCGGGTCCACGAACCTCAGTTTCCTGAGGCTTCTCCCAGATGTAATACTTTAGTGGCTGAACAGCAACAGGTGCCTCTTGGTCTATAAATAATTCCTGGGCTTGGAAATATATCTGCTAACATGCACTGAGGGATGACCAGATCCCCAGGGCATCAGGCAAGAACATGGTCCAGGCCTTGCGGTGTGATGGAGAAAACAGAGGAGGCAAAACTTGTGGAAGTATGTTGCTGCTCCTCTGCAGTTTTTCAGCCTGAAGAGCAGGAATGAGAGCAGGGGAGGCAGGAGCCTTGAGCCCAGCAGCACCCCCGAGGCCTCTGGCACCTCCCTGTCATCTCTGTACAGCAAGGCCACCAACACTGAAACCAAGAGTCCCCTGAGGACTGGCCGAGATGTCGCTGCTGAAAAAAATCTTGCACATCTGCTGCAAGCTGAATATCGTGTAATTTGAAGGCCAAACAGTGGATGACAAACCACTGGGACAAACACTCAGTTCAGTATGTATTTATTGAGGGCTTCCCCTGGGCCAGGCCCTGCTTGAGCATTCTCAGGGTTGCAGAGATGGGGATTTAGAGACATGAAAAAGGGACTTGGCAAAAAGTCATTTTCTCTGCTCTCATCTCATGGCACTCATCACCCTACGTACGACTGCCCTGTCCTATGCTGCCCCTCCAACCTTTACGTCCACATTCCTCCCCATTACCAGGAGAGACGGAGCATGGTAGCCAGCGTCTGCATGCTCGGTGCACAGCTCCGTGCCTTGTACGTGACCCTCAGGAAGTATTTGAGGGTCAACCACTACATGATATGACCCGGCTGATAGGCCCTCCCTCCGGGCCAACCCCTAATACCCATTGAGATCAGGGTAGGAAGGAAGAGAGAAGCACCATGTTGGGATGAGACTGTTCCTGGAGATGGAGTCCCTGTCCAGAGCAGTCTCACCTAACCCTGGAAATTCATTGCAGGCTTGGTCTCCCAGATATTACCTTTTGCCTAGTTTTCTGCTTCTAGCTCCCAGGGAACTCCCAGCCTAAATGCCACTGGGCACCAGAAAGGTACCTACAGTACAGCCCAGCTCCAAAATAACTGTTTAGGCCACAGTCATTAGAAAGGAAAACATGGGGCTCCTTCCAGGAAGGTCTCTAGCTGGGTCCTTGCCATCGGAAAGGGAATTAAAAGTTCAATACTGGAAAAAGACTAATCGTTACATCTGCTTAATTAGATTGATGTGAATGTCATAGCCAAGTTCTTTTTAGGGAGTTGATGTTAGAAAACATTTACAGGCTCCTGGGCTCACATGGAATAGATTTAGGGTGTTTTTAACTTCTGGAAATTATCAAATGCCTTCCTACGGCAAATTTCACATGTCTCTCGGGATTTCTTCCTTCCCTTACAATTTTTCTGATGCTTTGCCTGTCTTTCTAAAATATTTCCTGACAGCTGGCTAAGGTGCCACAGGATCATCTTCAGGCTTCAGCTCCTTAGACCAATGGGTGATTCATAACACAAGATTGGATACCTGCCTATCCCTTGTCAGAGGTCAGGTTCCTCAGGAAGCAGAGACTCTGGAATAAGTTTTAGCATGCCCGAACATGTTTCAGAAGCGCTCTTGGGATCAATGCCCATGGAAAAGAGTGGAGGGAGGCTGGTGTAGGCAGAGGGAGAAGCTGAGCTGGGATGCGGGCTGGTATCCACCTGGCTGATCCATGGGGAGCTCTGGAGTTAGAATGGCCCTTCAGAATTGTTCCAAGTTGAGCCAAAATAACCAGGCCTTTTATACCCCTGCCTCGAGCAGTCACTGGATGTGGACCACTGCCAACAGTACTCCCAGGGAGACTGATAGGATGTCAGAGTTCATCACATCATTCTCAACACAAAGCCAAAATCGTAACTGCCATTTCCTAAGAGCCTATCATGTGCAAAGCATTCCACCAGCAGTATCTCTAATGCTCACAACAATTCCACAAGGAATGTTTCTATTAACCCCATCTTACAAAAGAGGAAACTAGGTCTTAGTGGAGTTACATGACGTGTCTAAGACCACATGACTAGTTTGTGGGACTCAGACCTAGGCCTGCCTTGCCCCAGAGTTCACACTCTTCGATTTTCTCATATGGTCCCTGTGGAAGCAACCTACAATTCTATCCTTCTCTGCAGGTTTGGGTTGGCTTTATAATCCGCTGGCTATATATCTAAATATGTAGTTAAGCCCATTGGTTGAATTCTTTTCTGAATTCTTTGAATCTCTTAGAACCGGGTACTACTGGCCCACTTCAATCAGAAAACCACTCCTGTTGGAAACAGTACAGATGCCAGCCTTCTCCATGAGGGCACACAAAGGGAGAAATCCCCCAAATCAACAGGAAACCAGTAACATAGTCACCAATATTTGAAGACGATGAAGAAGAAATAAGGTGTATTTAAGGCCAGATTTTTTTTTTCTTTTAGAATTTTTTTGGGATTAGAATATTTCCAAATTTCTACATCCTAGAGATTAGGGATCAGCTGGTAACCAATCCCAAATCCCACAGACTGGGGAGCTGAGGCTGGAGTTGGTTGTAACATGAGAGATCATATGCACTCTTTCTCCACCCCCAAAGGCTAGTATCAATCTTGTTCTCCCTTTGTACATTCTAGATGTCCTTAAGCTTCAACATGACATGCAGAGGCCAGAGAAAATCATCAGCTCCTGAAGAGAAAAGCTGCTTCAGCAAAACAATGCATCCCTGGCAAGTTTATTCGGCCTTGTGGGTCTTTCTCTTCAGGTAGAATGCCTTCTATATTTTCTCTGGGGTGTTGTTTTCAATCAGTCAAAGATGCTTCCTCAGAAAAGTTGTGACATCAGACTGTGTAAGTGGCAGTCAATGGAATGGGCCCCAGAGCAGCCACCTCAGTGTATTCAAGTTCTCTCTGCACTCCAAGTAAGAATTCTTTTGAGGCCAGGTTACTTATACCTATTCTCCCTGACCAGGGGGACTCTAGGGACAAAGAGTGATGGGATGATTCCCTCAGTTTTCCCTTAACTGAAGGTGAACCTTATTTTTGGGTAGGGGAGAATCTCTCACAAGTCCAGTGGGATGGTATGTGCCATCACAGAAGTATGTACAAGGCACAGGGATGATCTGGTGGAATGAGACTACCAGAAAGGAAGTGATTTACAAATTGAGTTTTGAAGGGTGCATAGAAGTTGCCAGCCTAGGAGTGGTATGTTGCAGAGGGAAGAGCATGTGCAGAGCAGGCAGGGCGTGTTCCAGGAATTTCAACTAACTGCACTGGTACAAGGAGGTCTATTGCAGGAGATCAATATGGGGAGGCAGACAAGGGCCAGATGGTCAATGGCCCTAAATGCCATGCTAAGGACTTGATTCCATAGGTGATGGCAAGGGGTGGAAAGATTCTCAGTGGGAATAAGACTTGAGTAGATTTCATGTTGGTGGAGGAGGACTGGAAGACAGTAAGACCAGAAGCAGGGAGACTAGTTGAAAAATCTCTGTAGCACTCCAAATGAGCTCTGTGGACACCCAAACTAAGTTAATGGCAAGGAGGAAAACTGTGATGGGTTAAATACATTTTTAGGTGGCAGAATAAAGGGTGATCAAGTGACCAATTTGAAGAAGTGTGTGAATGAGGAAATGGAGGATAATTTCCACAATTTCAGTTCAGCAAGGAGGCTGGGGAACAGGCTGAAAGCCTATCTTTATTTTCTTTTTAAAGATTTTATTTATTTGACAGAGAAAGAGAGAGCGCACATGCACAAACAGGGGGAGCAGGAGAGAGAGAAGCAGGCTCCCTACTGAGCAGAGAGCCCTATGCGGGACTCGATCCCAGAACCCCGGGATCATGACCTGAGCCAAAGGCAGACATTTAACTGACTAAGCCATCCAGGCGTCCCAAGGCTATCATTAAATTAAGCATCATTATGATGACTTTGATGAATGGGTCATTAATTCTTTTAAGGCTCTGACTACTGAATTAATTAAGAATATAATTAAGATTTCTTAGATCAGTCATTACATTGGTTTATTTTTAGAGCACACTGTTTTGGCAAATCTTGTCTTTTAAAAAAATATTGTCAGAATACATTTCTTTCTTGTAGGACCACAGTTGAATTCAATTAGCAAAGCATAGAAACCATGTGTGTATCAAGATTCGAGGCTTTTTAAAAAAAATTTTTTTTTCAGAGAGTGAGAGAGAGAGTGTGCCTGAGTGCACAGGGGAAGGGACAGAGGGAGAGGGAGAGACAGAATCTTAAGCATGCTCCACACCCCACGCAGAGCCTGATGTGGGGCTTGATCTCACAACCCTGAGATCATGACCTGAGTCAAAATCAAGAGTTGTACACTTAACCAACTGAGCCACCCAGGCTCCCCTCAACTGTAAGATTCTTATTGAAGAAATATATTAAGACAATTACTAGCACTCATATTTATCATCAAATTAAACATGACAGCTGCAAAGTGTTTTCACTTTAAGTTGAATCTCAAATGCTTCATTTGCATTTTCTCTAAGTCAGGAATATTGTTAGGAAAAGCCATGACTGCTGGTATAAGGGCGGGGGTGGGGGAGGAATGTTTCATCTTCAGTTCTACTGAGTTGAATGAAATATTTTAAGTTAATTATCTCTGATCTGTCATTAGGGGATTTGTCCATATGTGTTTTACAAATTACAGCTGCTGCTAGGAATTTACAATTTAAGAATTTATGAGGGTCAAGAATATGGAATTCCAACTAATATCTGAAATGAGAGCCTCAAAGACAAGAGTCCTCACATCTACTGCCTCCATATTCTAGAGCAATTTAGTACAAGGGCTACTGCTGAGATGTAGACATTTCCAAATGCAGTAACACTAAAACTCATTATGGGTTTTAACAACTTGCTTTTCAGAGTCTATGGGGCTTTGACAATCTAAATTTAGGTCTGCTTAATGGAATGGCTTTGCTTTAGAAAACAGATTTTTTTCCAAGGGCTTTATAACCCTATTCTCCCAAAATTCATTTAACCTTACTCATTTGGAAGAGGGGGAAGGGATAGGAGAGGGCCAGGATTACTTCGTGGTGTCTTAATTTTACATGTTTACAATGAAATGAAATTTTTATTACTTTCAATGAAAGCATATATAAAAGTTAAAATATAAATGAGTCATGAGTAATTAGGTATTCATTATCATAACACAAAGTTCACTTTCATGAATAAGTGTTCCATAAGATAAAAAGTACTTTAATATTAAGGATTAATAGGACCCAGAACTTTGTAGTTCTGGACATTTCTCAGTACTTTTTATTCACCTATTTCCTTGGTAGAATAGTATCTCCCCCAAATTCATGTCTGCCCGGAACACCACAATGTGATCTTACTTGGAAATAAGGTTTTAGCAAATGTAACTGGTTAAGATGAGGTCATCCTGGAAAAATGTCTGTTCATGTCTTCTGCCCATTTCTTGATTGGATTATTTGTTCTTTGGGTGTTGAGTTTGATGAATCCTTTATAGATTTTGGATACTAGCCCTTAATCTGATATGTCATTTGCAAATATCTTCTCCCATTCTGTTGGTTGTCTTTTGGTTTTGTTGACTGTTTCCTTTGCTTTGCAAAAGCTTTTTATCTTGATGAAGTCCCAATAGTGCATTTTTGCCCTTGCCTCCCTTGCCTTTGGTGAGGTTTCTAGGAAGAAGTTGCTTCGGCTGAGGTCAAAAGGTTGTTGCCTGTGTTCTCCTCTAGGATTTTGATGGACGCCTGTCTCACATTGAGGTCTTTCAACCATTTGGAGTCTATTTTTGTGTGTGGTGTAAGGAAATGGTCCAGTTTCATTCTTCTGCATGTGGCTATCCAATTTTCCCAACACCATTTGTTGAAGAGACTGTCTTTTTTCCATTGGACATTCTTTCCTGCTTTGTCAAAGATTAGTTGACCATAGAGTTGAGGGTCCATTTCTGGGATCTCTATTCTGTTCCGTTGATCTATGTGCCTGTTTTTGTGCCAGTACCATACTGTCTTGATGATGACAGCTTTGTAATAGGGCTGGAAGTCCGGAATTGTGATGCCGCCAGCTTTGCTTTTCTTTTTCAACATTCCTCTGGCTATGCGGGGTCTTTTCTGGTTCCATACAAATTTTAGGATTATTTGTTCCATTTCTTTGAAGAAAGTGGATGGTATTTTGATGGGGATTGCATTGAATGTGTAGATTGCTCTAGGTAGCATTGACATCTTCACAATATTTGTTCTTCCAATCCATGAGCATGGAATGTTTTTCCATTTTTTGTGTCTTCCTCAATTTCTTTTAAGATTTTATTTATTTATTTGAGAGAGAGAGACTGAGAGAGAGAGCACATGAGAGGGGGGAGGGTTGGGAGGGTCAGAGGGAGAAGCAGACTCCCTGCCAAGCAGGGAGCCCGATGCGGGACTCGATCCAGGGACTCCAGGATCATGACCTGAGCCGAAGGCAGTCGCTTAACCAACTGAGCCACCCAGGCGCCCTGTCTTCCTCAATTTCTTTCATGAGTATTTTATAGTTTTCTGAGTACAGATCCTTTACCTCTTTGGTTAGATTTATTCCTAGGTATCTTATGGTTTTGGGTGCAATTGTAAATGGGATTGACTCCTTAATTTCTCTTTCTTCTGTCTTGTTGTTGGTGTATAGGAATGCCACTGACTTCTGTGCATTGATTTTATATCCTGCCATTACTGAATTCCTGTATGAGTTCTAGCAGTTTTGGGGTGGAGTCTTTTGGGTTTTCCACATAAAGTATCATATCATCTGCAAAGAGTGAGAGTTTGACTTCTTCTTTGCCGATTTGGATGCCTTTTATTTCTTTTTGTTGTCTGATTGCTGTGGCTAGGACTTCCAATACTATGTTGACTAGCAGTGGTGATAGTGGACATCCCTGCCACGTTCCTGACCTTAGGGGGAAAGCTCTCAGTTTCTCCCCATTGAGAATGATATTTGCTGTAGGTTTTTCATAGATGGCTTTTATGATATTGAGGTATGTACCCTCTATGCCTATACTCTGAAGAGTTTTGATCAAGAAAGGATGCTGTACTTTGTCAAATGCTTTTTCTGCATCTATTGAGAGGATCATATGATTCTTGTTCTTTCTTTTGTTAATGTATTGTATCACGTTGATTGATTAGCGGATGTTGAACCAACCTTGCAGCCCAGGGATAAATCCCACTTGGTCGTGGTGAATAATCCTTTTAATGTACTGTTGGATCCTATTGGCTAGTATTTTGGTGAGAAGTTTTGCATCCATGTTCATCAGGGATATTGGTCTGTAATTCTCCTTTTTGATGGGGTCTTTGTCTGGTTTTGGGATCAAGGTCTACATCCAAATGGCCAACAGACACATGAAAAAGTGCTCAACATCGCTCAGCATCAGGGAAATCCAAATCAAAAGCTCAATGAGATACCACCTCACACCAGTCAGAATGGCTAAAATTAACAAGTCAGGAAATGACAGATGTTGGTGGGGATGCGGAGAAAGGGGAACCCTCCTACACTGTTGGTGGGAATGCAAGCTGATACAGCCACTCTGGAAAACAGTATGGAGGTTCCTCAAAAAGTTGAAAATAGAGCTACTATATGATCCAGCAATTGCACTACTGGGTATTTATTTATTTATTTATTTATTTATTTATTTAAAGATTTTATTTATTTATTTGAGAGAGAGAATGAGAGAGAGAGAGCATGAGAGGGGGGAGGGTCAGAGGGAGAAGCAGACACCCTGCCAAGCAGGGAGCCCGATGCGGGACTCGATCCAGGGACTCCAGGATCATGACCTGAGCTGAAGGCAGTCGCTTAACCAACTGAGCCACCCAGGCGCCCGCACTACTGGGTATTTACCCCAAAGATACAAAAGTAGGGATCCGAAAGGGTATGTGCACCCCGATGTTTATAGCAGCAATGTCCACAATAGCCAAACTGTGGAAAGAGCCAAGATGTCCATCGACAGATGAATGGTTAAAGAAGATGTGGTATATATATACAATGCAATATTATGCAGCCATCAAAAGGAATGAGATCTTGCCATTTGCAATGACGTGGATGGAACTGGAGGGTATTATGTTGAGCGAAATAAGTCAAACAGAGAAAGACATGTATCATATGACCTCACTGATATGAGGAATTCTTAATCTCAGGAAACAAACTGAGGGTTGCTGGCGTGGGGGGTGGGGTGGGAGGGATGGGGTGACTGGGTGATAGACACTGGGGAGGGTATGTGCTCTGGTAAGTGCTGTAAATTGTGCAAGACTGTTGAATCTCAGATCTGTACCTCTGAAGCAAATAATGCAATATATGTTAAGAAAAAAAAAAAGAAGAAGAAGAAGAAGGTAGTAGGAGGGGAAGAATGAAGGGGGGGAAATCGGAGGGGTAGACGAACCATGAGAGACGATGGACTCTGAAAAACAAACTGAGGGTTCTAGAGGGGCGGGGGGTGGGAGGATGGGTTAGCCTGGTGATAGGTATTGAGGAGGGCACATTCTGCATGGAGCACTGGGTGTTATGCACAAACAATGAATCATGGAACACTACATCTAAAACTAATGATGGGGATTAACATAAGAATAAAAAAATTAAAAAAAAAAAAAAACAGAGGAAAAAAGAGAGAGGCAAACCAAGAAAAAAACCTCTTAACTATAGAGAACAAACTGATGGTTACCAGAAGGGAGGTGGGGTGGGGATGGGTGAAATAGGTGATGAGGATTAAGGAGTACACTTTTGTGATGAGGACTGGGTGTTGCATATAAGTTTTGAATCACTGTACTATACATCTGAAACTAATATTACACTGTATGTTAACTAACTGGAATTTAAATAAAAACTTAAAAAAAGAAGCTGAAGTACTAAAATAATTATTAAAAAATAAAAAAGATGAGGTCATCCTGGATTTGGGTGGCCCCTGAATCAAATGGGTGGTGTCCTTATGAGCAGGCCTCTTGGACACAGACACATAGAGATGGAAGATGGACGCAGAGGCTGGAGGGATGCAGGCACAGGTCGAGGGATGCCAAGGGTCGCCAGCGACCACTAGAAGCTAGGATGAGGCAGGAAGCATTCTTCCCTAGAGCTCTCAGCGGGAGCATGGCCTTGTCAATGCCATGATTTCAAACTTCTAGTCTCCAGAACTGTGAGAAAGTAATTTCCCGTTGTTTCAGAGCCATGCAGTTGGTGATTATTTGTCATAAATAATCGGCCGTAGGAAACTAGTATTGCTCTCTTGGGCGAAAGTCCCACTTTGTGGATGGCGGTCCCTTTGGCACTGAATGTGGCCTTGCGTTATTTAAATGTTTTCATATATACACGTATGTTATGGTTTCATATGTGTGTGAGATTTCAATATCTAAAATGACAGTCTCATAGTCAAAGTTCAATGATATTTACATCCCTCCAGCACACAGCCATGCACCAAAAAGGCATTCAACAAACTAGTTCTGAAATGATACCCTCAAAACCTTGCACTCTTGAGGACTCTTGGTTGACAAATCCTAAAGTCACAGGTACTTAGGAGAAAAGTATTTTCCCACACTAAATGTTCAATTAACCAACCAAGAATTAATTTTCATCACTTTAAAAAGGAAATGCTACATGAAAGAGACTACTCAGAGGTCTTCTTGTAGGCTTAGCTGGGCTTCTTGGAGTCCATCCCACGCATACATAGTTAAGTGTCAGCCGGAGATCGGGGCAGAATTTATGCGCAGAATTTGGGGCTCCCCCTGTCTGTCTCTCTCCTTTTGGGGATTTTCCTCTTCATTTTTCCAGCTGCTGTGGTTGTCCCAAACTCTGACCTCTGTGGGTTTGATAAACACTGTGGGTTTCTTTGCATTTTAAACGGCCTTACAAGATACTAGATGCGACAGGCCCTCAAGCTAAAAGCCATAAAAGAATGGGAACACACCCACTGCTATTTCTTTCCCCCAAGAGTCGACCCTCCTGTTTCTGCCTGCTTTTGAATCATGCTCCAGTGGCAGGAGGTGGTTTGTAAAATTTTGTCCAGCATTTACAGATGTCTGTGGAGAGCAGGTTCAATAGAAATTACTCGGCTATTACAGGCAGCAGAAAGTTCCTTCACTAAAAATTCTGAACCCATTTTTTAAAAATAAATTTTTTCTCCTGAACCCAAAGAACTAGAAAGAGTACTAAACAAAAACCAAAATCACAGTCAGTTATAAGTGGTGGTGGTGGGGGGGGCGGCGACAACACTGATTTAAATTACCACTCAGGAAATCGCAATTTAATTAAATATGAACGGATGTTTACCTGTTACATTAGAATGTCAGTCTGAATGAAGAGCGTTCTGGAACCTGAGCCCTTTTATGCCTGCCACACCCCCATTTTGGGCCCACCATGAAGTCGCCGATACAAGAAAACACACCCGGGGCGCCTGGGTGGCTCAGTGGGTTAAGCGACTGCCTTCGGCTCAGGTCATGATCCTGGAGTCCCTGGATCGAGTCCCGCATCGGGCTCCCTGCTCGGCGGGGAGTCTGCTTCTCCCTCTGACCCTCCCCCCTCTCATGTGCACTCTCTCATTCTGTCTCTCTCAAATAAATAAAATCTTAAAAAAAAAAAAAGAAAACACACCCAACTTCATGTACACACAACCATATGCCTCCAACTCCAAACATACTGGAGTGCGACACAACCTTTGTGAAAATTCCTTAGGGATATGGAGGAGGGGGATACACAGCATGGCAGAGAGCAAAACAACCCCCCGAAATTGCCGTGTAAACTCCGATGTCTCAATTCCTCCAGCAGCGACCCAAAGCCCCTGCCCCATGCCAAGGCTTGACTTCAGATCCGCAGATCTGCCCAGTATCCAACTCATCACACCAAAGGCAGCATAACTGGCCCATTCAGCCCGAGGATTCTCCTCATAGAGAGGTGAGGTGTGTATACGTCTGTGTGCGATAGTGCGTAGCATGACTGAAAATAGTTGTACTTTAACAGTTTTCTTCTGTCATAGTTACCTATTCACACACATGTGGAAATAACAGGAAGGAAAGGGATATGTTTCAGGATGGCAGAGTCTGAACACATCATTTCTAATCTTCTCCATTTTTCAGATGAGGAACTTCAGGCTCAGAACCACTGTTCTTTCTCCTTTGGGATGTCTCTAACGTATTAATGTGAAATGTAAGAGAAAGCATGAAAGCTACGTCTGGGAGTCTTGGGGGAGAGGAGGGGAGTGGAGGCGGCATTGTCTTGTGTTCAGGAGGGAAGGTCTGGGGGCTGGGGTGGTTGAGGGAAAAGGTTTAAAAGGAAGAGTCTTGCTAGATGAGTCAAGGGACACCAGGGATAGAAGGGGGTCTCTCACTCATCTTGCTTTCTTCTTTCTCCTTGTTCTCCATATGGTGGTGGTCACATACTCAGACACTCCCACCTCAGTTTTAAAGATGGAGACATTCTGAATGATGGCTTCGTTACCTTATTTACTAAAGCTAATTAAAGTAGATACTTTGGAAGTCTCACAGAAAACTTCAGTCTTTATTGTTCCAATTTTAGTATATGTCCTACCGAAGCGAGCACTAAAACTTCAGTCTTTAGAACACTGGATGACACCATTTCAAACAGTAAACCACGTATCTTGGTTCACCGATGAGCTTTAAAAAGTACAAGCTTTTATATTCCTAAACACCTCGTCTGTCAATTTGGGGTGAACGGGTCCAAAGGGGAGAGGGAAATAACCTTGCTTTCCCTTGTCTGTAGAAGTGACTGCTTTTAAAGTTATCACCTGAGCAGAATTTGATGAATACTGCTATTTAGCTGACTTCTGTTTCATTGTATGATAGCCTTTAAAATCTAAATTTCCTGGTATAACTGTCTTGGATAATTCATTTTTAGCAAGATTACACAGGGATGGCTGCTGGATATTTACTTTGGATCTGAGAGTATGACTGAAGAATATTAGCTAAGAAATGTACTATTGGTAGGTTACAAAAAGCCATGTGTGGCCACAAAAATCTCCATTTATACTGTGTTCCAAACTCCATATATTTAGAAGCTCTCATCTCAATTCCATGCTGATGACTTTGAGTTAGGCAAAAACTGACTGTGAAAACTGTCTTCCTATAGAGTTTCAGCATTGTTTTCCAAGAAGCAATTTACAAAAGAAAATTCGTTTGAAATTAAACATCTTGATTTTCAAATGATGGTTTTTATGATCCCTGATTTTAAGGAGGTATCAAGGAACAGGAAGGCATTGAAAGACAAAATGAACAAATGATGAAAGGAGCGGGAGGAGGGCCCAGGGAATAAGCTGAGTCACTGACAGAGGGATTCAAAAAGGCCAAGGCTGGAGAAACACCAGGGCCAGGGAGAGAGTGCCGAGCATCCTGGGAAACTTCCAGCATCCACAGATACAAGTTTCCATGTGTTGGAGGCAGAGGCAGCTGCAACAGAGGAAAACTGAGAGAGAACTCAGACCCTAACGTGCTTCTAACACCTCTCATAGGGAAAACATTTCCTGCCAGCAATTGGCAAAAGCCAATGAGTGGGTCGAGCTGGTAAGTTGTCAATAGGTGTGTATAGTCTCCTACAAGTGGAGATGCCGGATGAGAGGGGTGGAGAGAGAAGGAGAAAAGCCAGCCAGTGCTGACCAAGTGCTCCCTCTGTGTCGAGTGCCCTGTTCAGCGTTTCACCTGCATTCTTTAATCTTCACAGCCGCCTTTAGGAGATGGCTGCTATTATCATGCCCACTTAACAGATGGGAAAACTAAGGCACAGGGAAGGTCAGTAACCAGCTTACTATCACATAGTCAGTGGCTGAGCTGGGACTTGAACCCAAGCAGTGTAGCTATAGAACCCAAATACCTAATCTCTGTGCTGTATGATGTTTTCCAAAAATAACTACAAATAACCAAGTTGACAGGATAAAAGACACTGAAAGTGTATTCTTCTCTGACACGTGGCTGCTGCCTGGGAAATCTCTAGGATATTGGGATGGAAGCCGTCAGTCCTCTTCAGGGCTCATCTCTGCCACCCACCAGTATTTTTAAGTAAGGTGGCGGGGGGCGGGGTTACCTACCCGAAGCTATACTTTCTCCTAAATTCAAGTATGAATAAGTTAAAGAATTTAAAATGTCTGAATTTTTGACATACTCACTTCATTATATTACAATTTTTACTAAATGTCAAATACTCCTTGAGGGGAACATTTCAGTAATTTGGTGCCTGAATCATGTAGCAATTATAAGCCTAACTTCTAAAGCAGTTTCCATAAAGAGGGTGTACTTTTTTTTTTTCAAAGTATGTATAAATCACACACGTACTGATACTCTCTCTCTATATAAGTTATCTTCAAGCCAAGTTCCTATTTTTTTTTCAGGCTCTATTTATATGCAACCAGTTCTAAGAATTCTCAGAAAAGGACAGGCCTGAGACTGTCCCCTCACTAACATCCCTCAGAGCAAAAGTTGTCATCCATTTTTCAGGCATGACCCACTTTAAGGGTTCAGACTCTGATGAGTCATGTGCATATCTTCTAAGGACCTTGATGGGTCCAAATGAAATGAAATGAAAATGACCAAAATGTTCAGAGTCAGACACTTTAGTCTCTATTTGCCATCTGCTCACAGATTATAAGACTCGAATCGCATTTTTGTAAATAAAAATTTAGAATTCAAGGATTTCTTTTGGGGACCCTTCTCCTGCTTCACAGCCCTATAGGCCCAAAGCGGCAGCAAGTAGGCTGTTGGGCTCCCCTGGTTGGTAGACAAAACCTGCAGGGAGAGAACTTGGGGAGGCTCACCCATGGGGGCACCACAGGCACCCAGGCTTACCACTTCGGGGCCCATGTGGATGACGCAGAGAGGCCCCTGACACCAGCACCACTGCCCAAGTAACCACCAGCTCCTTACTCACTGCCTTGCCCCCATTCCCATCCACGGCCATCCACACTCACAGCCCCCGTGAGCCCCCTTCACAATGGACTTTCCAGCTCTCTTCTAAATCAGCCTTAAGGCCCTCCTAACTTTCCACCAAGTCCTGTAACTGTTCACAAACACATTCTACTTCCTCCTAGACTGTAAGCACCTTTCAGGTAGGGCCCACATCCAATTTCCCTTTCTGGAACTTACGGAGCCTGGTCTGCTACATACTCCACAGATGCTGAATGAGCCAAAGGGTTCTGGAACCCATCTCTGAAAACTGAGAGGTCATATGCAGCTCAGTGGAAGCCACAGGACTGGACAGGCAGCACTCGAGCCTCAGAACATTCACTCCTTGGGCAACGCTGGAGTTGTCAGACTGTTGCTCACATGCCAGTGGTGTTTTCCAGAAGTCTGCTCTGTGTACCCACCAGCGTCCCAAAGGTGAAGAAGCAGTGCGATTAGGCAATGATTGTCTAAACACACATTAATCATGCATTAGGAGTTCTAAATTGAATAGCATGCTACACAAGAAAATACCTTGGACACAAGGCAGCCGTTACTGACAGAAGTGATCTCTCACATTCAGCCATGTACATATTTGGAGAGTAAGTGCATTTCAGGGAGCTCTGCTTACTTAGGAAAAAACCAAACAGGATGAAAGTGGAAAGAATACATATTTGTATGCTGCATGAAGACTCCATGGCTTGGGGAGGGGAGCACTTGTCAGGGAGCCTGGGGCTTTGGAACTTGTATTGGTCACCATGATGGATGATACCTGCTCAACACAGGTATGCCTGTGTCTCTAAATGCTCCCTTCTTCCTTCTTGGTGTGCAGAAAGCCTAGGAGGTTGTCTTACATGGTAGGTTCTGATTATAAACACAGACCCACAGCTCAGGGGGCTCAGCCCTCCCTGCTGAGGTACCAGCAGTTGGTGCAGCCTCTGAAGAAACCCATTCAGATCTCTGGTCTAGAAGCCTTGTGTGCTAGACGTGCTTCTGCAGAACAAGGCGGGTGGAGGGGTGCGGGTGGGAGCAGAATGTGACCAGGGAAGAATACGTCCTGCTTTAATGAGATCCTAAACCTATTCCCTTTCTCCTCGAGAAAAAGGGCAGCAAGTCCTAGTCTGGGGAGGAAATTAAGTTTACCCTTTAAAACGTGCATTCGCATAGATGAAGACCCATGCTCGAACTACACTAGCGTGAAAGCTGTTGACAGGTCCTTGGGATGATGGTTCTGTGCCTCTCTCTCCGCCGTCTCAGGCATACTTGGGCACACGCTCTCTCCCTCTCTCTCTCCTCTCAGCAAAGTCTCATTAAAAGAGGTATCAACTGAGCTTCTTAACCTCACTTTCACCCACAGCTCCTACATGATGCAGGCAGAGGCCATGCACTCTTATTCAGTGGGCCTGAGTCCCCAGAGTGAGCTCAGCTCGGGACTTGGCATCCTGAGATGATGAAGAGATCTTGAACAACAAGGCGCAGCTGGGACATCCTTACCAGCAACAGCTATCTTCAGAGTCTCAAATGGTTCTCTCCAGCTGCCTCCCGTAGCTATTTTAATAACCAGAAAGGGAAAGCTGGGTGCTTAACAGAATGAATCCTCCCCTCACCATCTTTTTGGTACTTTGATTTTAGGCAAAGTGACACTGACTTGGAACAAGAGAGATATAAACGGAGGTTGGTTAATCTTGATTTCTTTCCTTTAAACATGGTATGAGGCCATATAACAAAATTCAGGTGGTGTAGCCTAGTGAGCTACAGAGGAAAATCACTTAAAAATGTGTAGTATGATAATTTCAGGGTAAAAATGCTTAAGAAAATTGGAAGGAAATAAGAGCAAATCATAATCTCAGTATATTAAGATGCTGAGGTTAAGAGGGCTTTTCTCAGGTTTCTAAATGTTCCATGATGTGATTTTTTAATAATGAAAAATATAAGTAAAATGATTTATGGTGCTCTTAGACTTCAAGAATTAAACAGTTTGTGCTCAGGATAATTTAATATAGATTATAGTATAAATATAGATTACTCAAGATAAATAAATATAGAATATAGATGGACAACATGATGTATGTGAAAGCACCTCACCGCAGTCAGATGGTATGAAAATATTAGATATTATTGCCTTTCAATGCTCGTGAGAATTAGGTTGCCATATCAGCAGACTATTTAGAATGGCTCTTGTTTGTTGTACTTAGTGATACTCAGTATAGATCAAGGGATAATTCACATGCTATCAACCAAAAGCATCCTTATGCTAAAAAAGGGCTTGCCCACTATCTCTTTGAAAATAGAAGAACGATAACCCATGACAGATTGTATCTTGGCCAGGCCTCTCTCCCATCTTGAGAGGGGAGACCAAGCTGCTAAGGGGGCACATTCTTCAAGTCTGAGTTTGTATGTGCATCTGTGTGTTCGCGTATGTTTCCGAGTCGCCATGTGGTCAAACTGCCATAGAGTGTCCCATCCCAGCTGGCCAAGTGGTCCTCCTGGGAGGAGTAAGATCAAACAACAATCTGCTCAGCACAGCGAGCAACTTCCTCACCAGGTGGGAAAATCTGGAGCTGCCCCATACTGACTTTTTATCATGCCCCACAGAAGCAAATGCTGTGAGATAGATAGATATATATAGATATATAT
This sequence comes from Mirounga angustirostris, assembly GCF_029215605.1. Lineage (NCBI taxonomy): Eukaryota > Metazoa > Chordata > Mammalia > Carnivora > Phocidae > Mirounga > Mirounga angustirostris. Next base: position 59,785,744 of record NW_026991717.1, on the reverse strand, counting down.
ATATATATAATTTTCCAAATACATTTTATCAGGAAGCCAAAGCAACACCAGCATTCATGCTCAGGCTAATGCTCTATTATATGGATTATAATCAACTGGAATAAAACGAATATTTTCCACCACAACTCAATTGTTCTTTATACAGTTTTTAATGAGATTCCACCCAGTGTCACAGCAGTACTTATGTAATTACTCTATATAACTCTGCCAGCAAGTAGGGAATGAAATCTCCTTATCAGGGTATTGCAAACCAGTAACGCCTCAGCAGACCATCTCTCTCGGCGCACTGCTGCATTTTGGCTGGTCTGGGAGTGTGGCCATGATGCAGAGGGAACGTTTGGGTGAGCGGGGCTTCAGTACTGCAGAAGAGCTTTCAGGGATGAGGACTGCCCTTTCCTGCAGTTTCTCAAGAAAATGTTATAGGAAAAGAAGGGGAACCTGCAGCTTCTAAGCTGGGTCCTCTTTGATCAGGATGGTCAGCCTCAGGTTAGTTGAAGGCAGCTTTGCTGGAACCCTGGGACAGTCCATCAGGAAAGAGTAGTGATCAGGAGGGGGGATGGGGGTTGGAGACAATTGTTGGTTTGATTCCTTGAGGAAAACTGTAGGTCAGCAGAAAGCAGAATAAAGAGAACAACAACAACAAAAAAAAGTGCTGCTGAGAAGGAGGTCATATTGGGTCTTAGCAAGTTACTGAAATTAGGAATATAGGCTTCTGCCCCTTACTGCTTGGGACCCCAGAAACCAGGGATTAGACCTTGAAAAGTTCCACTGAGGCTCTGTCCTACGCCCAAAGAATGACTCTCTTCCCTACTTGCAGTTCTGTTTCAGGCTCAGGGGAGGATGCCAAAAGCTGACCCAAGGGGCAGTGTGAAATCCAAGACCACAGTCCAGGGACTTGCCTGCCAGGCCTGGCCAAGGAAAGAATTCAATCAAGAGGACATAGGACAGTCTTGGTATCTGCTAAAGAGTTCTCCAAGAGTTCCCAAGGAGGCAGAACTCCTCAGAATCTGCCGAGGTAGAGTGTGGAGGAGGAGACGGGACCCTGGTATGATGAAGTCCTCACTCATGCTTTCTGGGCTTCTCTCTGGTTGCACTCCCCTCCCTGCCATGCCTCCCAAGCAAGGCTCAACCCAGGGTTGTGAAGGCCAGCAGAGTTAGGAAGCAAGTGTCACTGGTTCTCCTCAACCAAAAGAAGATCAGCAATGAGAAGGCTTGGTCAGACTGCAATAGGAACACACAATGGAGAATCTTTACTCTAATGCTACACTGGAAGTTACTGTACTCAAGACAGAGACCAGGATGCTCACTAAGCCTTGTAGATCCTTCTCCGCTCTTCACATACCTCCCTTCACACCCACTTCCCTCACATTTCATCTCCAACCTCCCCGCCAAAACAACAGCAACAATAACCTCACACCTTAGCTACAATTTACACTCCTTGTGTAAACAGAAAGGCTCCTTAGCAAGTTTCCACATTGTACATTTCATTTGTTACCTCCATGGGTGGTATTATTTTCACTTAGGTGTGTTAATAGTAAGACTCTGGTAATAATATTCAGCACATTTTTAACCCTTCAAAGGGTATTCTCAGCTATTACGTGGTTTTACACTCTCAGATACAGAATTCACAGAGACCAGCAGGATAGGTGTTGTTCCCAATTTATAAATCAAGAAAATGTAATTCACAGATCTTAAGTGCCTTGCCTAAAGTTTATGGCCCAGTTGAAACCCGTTCCCTGGTTTCTTGATCCTTACCCAAGCACTCATTCTATGAAAAAGTTCTGTGCTACCTGGGTGGAATGATCATTATAGGAGAAATTTGGCAGGGTTGAGCTGCACATGATGGGAAGAAAGCTACTCAGCCAAGCGTTGCCGGTGCCCAGAGTCAATTAAATATCATCAGGAAAAGAGCGATTCAGTTTGTGCACTTCTCATCCCTTCCTGCTCTCATGCTGCCCCTCAGGATTGGCAAAGAACTGTGATCCAGGCTGCTCTTGTGGGCCAGAGACCCCTTTGCCTGTATGCTCACCCAGGAGATGGAGGCCTGCTGGAGACTGAAACTCAAAGCAGATGGGTGAGCTCATCAATGCACTCAGCACTGCCCCAGGCTCACTGAAGAGCACTATGAGAGACAGTGACTCCAAGTCTATCTTTACAGCCCCCAAATTATTCAGTTAGCCCTATCTGCTTCCCTACCCCAAACACATGGGTTGAGTGAGAGAACAAAGTGAGAATTTGGGGGCCAAAGTAAGATGAGTAATATTAAAAGGCAGGCATAAGAGTGACTCGACAAAGATAAATGGGTTGCTTCTTACTCCCCCTCATGCCATCCCAAAACGTGTGGGTGATAATGTGTGTGGGGAAGGGGAGTTGTCTCTTCCTGGTTTGCCATCTCTGAACCACAACTGCGGCATTTGACTTAGCATTTCTGTAGCAGCTCTTTCTACAGAGCCTGGCACTGGCCACAGCCGCCTTCTCTTGGCTTGATGGAACAGCCCTGCCCAACAAGATGAGCGGGAGCAAGCCGTCCTCGGCGTCAGTAAGACTGTGCCCGCCAGCATGCAAGGCCTAAGGTGAAATTTAACCTTTCTTTGTGAAGTCTTTTCTGATTCCTTCCAATTATCTATGAAATTTCCTTCCTTTCAAGGCTCAAAATATTCATCTCTAAACTCATGTCTTTTTTTTTTTTTTTTACAGACATTTGTTCAGTAGGCTCATTCTCTCACAAGGAATAATCATTAGATCATGTTCTTTCAGGGTAAGGACTGTGTCCCACTCACTGTTTACTCACCCCAAGGTCTGGCAATCATATCCTGACCACAGTGAGTGCTCTGTCAACAGACGTGAATGATCCCTGCCCCACATCTATGCTGGGGCCTCTCACAGCACCTCTGTGGTGTTCTTCCAGGTGCTCCTGACCATGGTGCATGCCCACCTCCATGGAAGGGACTAAGCAGAGGCACAGCCTTCATGTCACAGGGACAGGATATAAGCAAAGTTGGACCAACTGATAGGGAGTTTGGATGAAGTGGTGGCTGAGGTTTCTTCTAGTTCTGAAACAATAATTCTTAAATCGTGACTAAATGGAAATAAGAGATTAGTGAATTTGGAGGGGAATAATAGATACTGAAATAACGAATAAATGAAAAGGGATTTGGGTATGTTGCAGGCCCAGGGAAATTCCCAAGTATTCAGGGAAAGCGTTCTGGGGATGATACAATCTTAGCTACTCTGTGAAGAAGGGGAAGACCATTTCCCAGATAGTAATATTATTGGTGGTACAACGAGGTCTGGTTCAGGAAATGTCTTAAGATAAGATCCAATGAATATAGTGTTGAGTAAATCTGACAAGGACAGCACAATAAATGCAATGAGGTAGTCTGAAAAAAAGGGACGATCTGAAAAGAGAGTGAAGTCAAGGGCACTGTGTGTGTGTGTGTGTGTGTGTGTGTGTGTGTGTGTGTAGGTGGATGATGCATAGGGTTTAGACTCAGATTAGTCTGGAATCCTGGCTGCCATGCTTATTAGCTATGTGATGCTGGATAGTTATTTAACCTAAGCTTCAGTTTCTTTATGTTTATCATGAAGATACATAGGTAGCTTCATTTGAGATTAAATGAGATAAATGATATAATATATAATATCTAGCACCCATTCATTTAACAGATATTTATTGAGGATTTTGTTTGTGCTAGATAGTATGCTAAGCATTTTACATGGTAAATAATCAGAAAATGGAAGCTATAATTATTATTAGCTAAGAGGACCACATGTCCCCTTTCTCCACCCCCCTCTGCAAATTATATATCCCTTTTGATTCTGGAGTTTTGGAGAAAAAAAAATGGCATTTTACTGTATATGTGAGTTCATTTATTTGCCTTTGATATATTTTGCTTAAAAAGTAAACCCAAAATTTGTCCTCAGCTTTAGGTGCACCATAAATGCAAAATAAATAAGGATTTTCTTAAAGTTTCAACTTTTTAACATAGTCTCTCATTTGTGCACAGTATCATCAAAAAGCCAAACACAGATTCTTCCCTCTTCTTGGAAAGTCATTTCCTGTCATGGTACCCAAAGAGACATCTTGAAAGGGACATGCATGGTTATGTGTCCCCTCTCCAGGGACAGTCTTCTCCTGTGGATATGAAACAGGCTTTGGCAGCTGCTCAGCTATCATTAGGCCAAGGGCAAGTCAACTGCTCTCTCAGGCTTAAAATAAAGTTATCATCTCAAAACAAAAATACTAAGCATTGGACCAACAAAAGAAAGCCAACAGAGATCCAGTTATTATGAGGGATTTTTTATTGATCTTAGGTTTCTCCAGTGAATACCTGAAAATTTGATTTGTATTTCTGTATGTCTGTTATTCGTATTCATGTATGCATGTACATACATAGGTATGGTATTATGGACAAATTGCTAAAAGGCCTTTGCATAAAGGCTGTTCTTTGTGTCTAGATCAGTAAACCAGAAAACTTGAATGAGGTTTGTTTTTGCTAAGCACACAACTTCTTAATACATTTCATGAGCAATCAGTTTCTGGGAGGAATGTATTAGTTTCCAATAAGGGACCAAATTATTCTTCTATTTTATATGTTGCTTGTTTACCAATCATCTGTCTCTACCCTGGTTATAACCAAGAATAAGGTGGCAACTTCAGAGACTGTTTTCTTGAGATCCTGGCTTTATGAGAGAACCAAAGTGTCTTCAGATGGATAATTTGGGACTCATTTGGGGTCTAGGTATGTTGGTGGGAAGTTCCCCACAAGTAAGACAAAGACATAAGGGTAAGTACTAGTACATGCAAACAAGAACTCTAGAAAGTCACTCAGTCTTGGGTAAGAAGAAAGAAGGGCACACATTTATTTTTTCATCTAGTAATTTGAATATATTTTCACCATACTTAGAGGAGATCCATTTCCAAACTAATGCTTAGTTTTCTCTAATCCTTTTATTCCTAATTGACACAATAATCTCTAGGCAGGATAAGGTATTTTCTCTCATAAATTTATAAACCTTTACAAAGAAAATAACTTTGGGGAAATTACTTCAAATGTCAAGTAACTCAAGGGACTTAATCTTGGAATTAATGTTTCTATTTTTAATGTTTTAATCCAGGCACATTTTTTTTTTCCTTAAGGCCCTTCAAGTATTGATGGGACTAAATCAGCTCTCATACAAACACAGCTCATCAGAAGGGAACTCAGAACTTTCTTCCTCATTTAGCTCTTTTAAATCCAATGTTTTGTGGGAAGATGTAAGAAAATAAATAAAATCAAACCAATTAAAATACACATGATGTGAAATGACATATTTTCTGCTCCAAAGTTTTCAACATCCCAGTTACTTAGAAATATCTGGTCACCTAAGAAAAATAGATTAAATGAAGAAATCTCAAAGTCATTCAGTTTATGATCTTGACCCTGGGTCATATATCAACTAAAATATCCCCCAAAGGTAACTGCCTATATTAGTGTTTCTGAACCTTAACTGTGCAACACTACAAAGCGTCAAATGAAATGAATTTTAAACCATTTTTGTTTGTCAAAGATGCTATATAGCACTTCCCCTATATCTATGTATCTCTCCAAAAAGGCTAGAAATTATGAGTCTATGAATTTCAGAAGAAGCAGAAGCAAGGAGGGATTACTAATGTCCATTAATAGTTGGCTGCTGTAATTGCATTCCTGGGTATTTACCTCAAAGATACAAATGTAGGGATCCGAAGGGGTACGTGCACCCCGATGTTTACAGCAGCAATGTCCACAACAGCCAAACTGTGGAAAGAGCCAAGATGTCCATTGACAGATGAATGGATAAAGAAGATGTGGTATATATATACAATGCAATATTATGCAGCCATCAAAAGGAATGAGATCTTGCCATTTGCAATGACGTGGATGGAACTGGAGGGTATTATGCTGAGGGAAATAAGTCAATCAGAGAAAGACATGTATCATATGATCTCACAGATATGAGGAATTCTTAATCTCAGGAAACAAACTGAGGGTTGCTGGCGTGGGGGGTGGGGTGGGAGGGATGGGGTGACTGGGTGATAGACACTGGGGAGGGTATGTGCTCTGGTAAGCGCTGTGAATTGTGCAAGACTGTTGAATCTCAGATCTGTACCTCTGAAACAAATAATGCAATATATGTTAAAAAAAAAAAAAAGAAGAAGAAGAAGATAGTAGGAAGGGAAAAATGAAGTGGGGGAAATCGGAGGGGGAGACGAACCATGAGAGACTATTGACTCTGAGAAACAAACTGAGGGTTCTAGAGGGGAGGGGGGTGGGGGGATGGGTTAGCCTGGTGATGGTTATTAAAGAGAGCACATACTGCATGGAGCACTGGGTGTTATATACAAACAATGAATCATGGAACCCTACATCAAAAACTAATGATGTAATGTATGGTGATTAACATAATAAAAAAATTTTTTTTAGACTGTAAAAAAAAAATAGTTGGCCGCTGTTGACATAACTTTTTATTTAGGCTTTTTCTCTTTTGTGTCTGCATCATTGATTGTTCAAACTCTGTTAACTCACTTCTTTCAACTCGGCCCTCTGTGAAAATGAAGAATTATCATCATCCGTCCCTTATTTATTTATTCTGTTACCTGTAACATCAGGAGGCAGTTAAGTCCATTTCTTTGAAGGGAGTAAATCTTTCCCCTTCAGCACCTTGAACATTGATTCATATAATGTTCTGCAATTGGCAATGTGCCTATACACAAAAATTCTCTGAAATTTACAAAATATTCTTCATCTTTTTTACATGTGAAAACGGAGTGAGATTATGTGTTAAAGTATTTGTGATAATTTCTAGTGGAGTGGCTAAAAAATGCTAAACAGCGGGCTCAAATGCAGGGAAGGGGACGAGGGGATGGGGTAACTGGGTGATGGGCATTAAGGAGGGCACATGTGGTGATGAGCACTGGGTGTTATACGCAACAAATGAATCGTTGAAGACTACATCAAAATCTAATGATATACTACATATTGGCTAATTGAACATAATAAAAAAAAATAAAAGCAACATAGTAAAAATATTTTAACAAAATCAGAAAATTAAGATTATTTAACCAAGAAAAAAAAAAAAGTTGTCTACCCCAAATCCTTGATCCTTTCCACTGTTTCCTGTTGACCTTCCAGAAGGCGTTCAGTCATTTACATTACTTTAGTTTTTCTCTCAGTACTTCTAAGTCATGGGCCCCAATCTGAGGTAAACCTCTAGTGACGTCCAGTGAAAGCACTACCACTTTGACTTTGAATGCTGTGCTCTTGCCAAATACCCTTTTAAAATAGCCTCTTCTCATTGATTATTCATTCAACTGCCAGTTTGCCGACTCCTAATCATTTTTCCTGTGTTTCCTTGTCCTAGCAAACAAGTAAGCATCATTATCTACTTATTTTACCTAGTTTACTATTTAGTTTACTTTCCCTCCTAAACCAGAGACCATTTATTAAGTCCTTACTATGGGCGAGACACTGTGCTTATTTCATTTCATTTAATTTTCATATAACTCCATAGGGTAAGTATTCTTATCCTATTTACAGATGAAGACACTGAGGCTCAGTATGTGTCACCTATTAAGCTATTTGTCATTATTTCTAGAATATATCTAAGAGAATTTGAAGTCTATCTTTTAGGTTTCTCTTTGTCCCATTTATGACACAGTATGTGTTCCCTTTTTCTTCCGTAAATCAAAGAGATACTAAATGCCATTCTGAAAGATGAGTCACTTGTGCACAAACTAGGACCCAGACCATCAGACTAACTACTCATGGCTAACATAGTAGCTGGCATGTAGGTACTGAGTAAGGTTGTATTGAGGGCTGCTCATGCCTTTGAGTACAAATGATGGATCTAAGCGAAAAGGCCCGGAAAAATCATCTAGAAAGGAAAAACTGAAAGAAAAGGAGAAAGAATGGGGAGATGTTTTTGCATGTTTCTGTTGCCTCTGAGCTGAATGCTTTCTAAAAGCAGGGTCTGTTGCTTTACATTCTATTCCTGAGTTCTTATTGGGACTACTGTTGCTCTTTCCTGTGGGGTGGTCTCTGTGCCTAACAATTAGGCACAGAATGTTATGGCAGACCCCACAGAAACAGAAACCCTCCAGTGTTGGACTTGGTGTCTCTCTGCTGGCCGTTTAAGTCATTCCAACTCACACCTGGCACAGCAGCAACACGGACGTCAATTCTTCTATCCGTTCTCTGAACAGAATAGAAAAGAGGCCTTCCCCACCTCAGTACAAAGCCTAACCCCACCATCACCGACTACTTTGCTTTCTTACAAACGCAAACCACAGCTAGTGACTAATTATGTAAGAAGTTTCTCTCCTTGGACCTCATAGCTCACTGCCTCAATTCCTCTAAACAGAGCCATCTGTTAGCCAAGGACTCAACATCAAAACATTCTTTGATGAGTCACAATTAATGACAAGTACAATGTGAGTACTGCCAGAATGATAAATTTAACACTACTCAAATATTCATCATGGACTAAATAAAGAGCCTTTTAGGTTTTGAAAATGAAATATTTTAAGGTTCAAAAAACTGCTTGGCTTTAAAAATAAACCAAATATAGTCCTGGCAGTTCCAGAGAAATCAATTGCTATTGAGGTAGTGGAGCAAAGGTGGCATTACAGGCCTGAAAATAATCACGATCCATTTTAATAGTTGATTCAGAAAACATTGCAAATATAGTAGTGGGGTGTGCACGATGGACTAGGAGATGAAACACAAAGAGTTCTGACTCTAGCTGAGACACCAACTAGTATCTCTGGACCAGATGGTTACCAAAGTCCCTTTCAGCACTAATACTCCATCATTCTTCAAGTGTATGATTTAGATCCATAGACACATGGTCGCCTCTTGGATTTCAAGAGGACCTCACTGACAATAATATTTTCTATGTTGAGATTCCTGGTATCTCTGGGATTTTTTTTTCCTGGACATTCCTGCTTGCTAATAGACTAACAAATAGAGTGAGTGGACTTTGATAGTATTTCTTTTCCCTTTCAGTGGGTTCTAGTTGATAAGACCCATTATGGGGTACAAATGAAAGAGCAAGTTATTTACATTCACACTTGCTAAACTTCTCCAGTGAGATGATTATGTTTTAAAAATGAGATCCCATAATGGAAACCAAGAGTTCTCCTCTGGTCTGTTTTGCAATCAATGAAAGATAAATACAAACCAGCTCAGCAATAATGGGTTGTGGAAAAACAATTATAATTCAGAATGAGTCCCTTTTTATGACTTAAGAATGAGTAGCAAAAGTAGACAAATTGAAGTCTAATCTTGTGTTTGAAAAAATGTAACCAACATAAAACTGCTAGTTTATTTATATATTTTTAAAGATTTTATTTATTTATTTGACAGAGGGATACACAGAGAGAGAGGGAACACAAGCAGGGGGAGTGGGAGAGGGAGAAGCAGGCTTCCCGCTGAACAGGAAGCCCAATGTGGGGCTCAATCCGAGGACCCCGGAATCATGACCTGAGCTGAAGGCAGACACTTAATGCCTGAGCCACCCAGGTGCCCCAAAACTACTATTTTAAAAGCCTTTATGAATGCAACTTCTGTTATGACCATAAAGATGGCCATTCACTGGTGATGGATCAACTTTAAATAGAGAGTCACAAGGGATCCATCTCAGAAATGTCACTCTATATAGTGGGTCAGATGCACAATCAAAAGTCCTTATGCATATATAATAATATGATAATCTTGTGATTCCATTTTCCCTGTTCATTTCTTTGATAACTAATGCTTTTATGGCTATTGTTCCTGGAATACTTTTTTTTTTTTCCTTTTTCCAAGTATGAAAACAATGCCCACAATGGCAGAATTGTGACATAACAAGGTTTTTCCAATTGTGGCATATTGGATTTTTTTTTTTTAAAGATTCTATTTATATATTTGAGAGAGAGAGAGAGAAAGCACAAGAGTGGGGTGGAGGGGCAGAGAAGAAGGAGACTCCCTGCTGAGCAAGGAGCCCGATGCAGGGCTCGATCCTGGGACTCCAGGATCATGATGAGCTGAAGGCAGACAGTCAACTGACTGAGCCACCCAGGTGTGCCACTGATGTTCTTTCTTATGTGTAAGCAAACACCTGTCCAGAAGCCTGCCCTCAATGTAGAGAAGATATTAACTAAAGGCCAATTCCAGATGATGATAATCCTTTTTTGACCTTGCATTCTGCTAGTTTTATGTCCTCAAGTATTGACAACATTGTGCTTTATGAGTGAAATCCATCTATATCATTGCTTTGGGTCTCCTCTAGAAGAGGCAACCTCGGATCACTCAATAAATGAAAACACGAAACACGATTTATAGCCCGTAGCTCCGAAGACTCAGAGCTGGCAAACTAGACATAAGTGTAGGTAGAAGACTGCAGGAGAACTGAGTATAATGAGGGTTGCTAAGAAAAAAAAGAGCAAGCAAAGAAAGAGGATTTGGATTGAAGGGGAGCCTCCAAAGAATTCACTAAGGGAATTCACCTAGTATAGAAAGGGATGAAGAATGGCCTGGGGATGTAGAGTGACAACTAGAGATTCCAGCTATATTTAGCCTATAACCCTTATGGCTAAGGATGCATAAGAGCAAATAGAAAGCATGGTGGCAGGGCTTGGAGAAGTGGGTAGAAGCTTTTCCTGACTCCGTTCTATACTTACGGCATCCTGATCCCCAAGAGTTAGACAGAACCATGATCCTTCATTTTGACAACCTGTCAAAGCCATATGATGTGCACTAAGAAAATACTTGCCTTTTACTAATGACGTGCCAGGCACTATACATCTATTGTGCTTAACTGTGCAAAGCAAGTACTATTACCACATTTTCACTTCATGACCGAGGAAGCTAAGGAATAAGGAGGTCAAGTAAATTGCCAGGATTTCACACAGTTAATATGTCTAGGTTAGGATTTGAATTTAGGTCTGTGTAACACTTAAGACTGAACTTTCTCCCCACTATGCTACTCTATGAGGTACTATGTAAAATTTAAAAAAATTAAAGTTGTTTTTAAGAACCAAAGGAATACAAACTAGGTTAGTATTAATATGCTAAGTATGGCCATCAGAGACTATAAAATGCTACCTCAGTTCCAATAATGTTTTCCCATAAATGTTAGTGTAAGTGCCCACTGTGTGCAAAGACTGGGCCTTGAGTCAGAAAGATATAAAATTCACAATTCTTGCCTTCAAAGAGTTTACAATCTAACCGGACAGGCTAGGAAGAAAGTAACAGTAGGGGTAATTAACTATTTAATAGAATAAAAGTGATATCACAAGGGAACACATGATTCGTTGCCAAATCACACATGTTCAAAACTGAGAAAAAGGAGACATTATCTGGTCTTGAAAGGTTTAAGAACACTTTTGGAGGAGGAAGGGTTCAGGCTGCTTCCCAGGTGTTGATAAAATGGGGGCAGACATGGAGAAGAGGGGTCCTGCATTCCAGGAGAAGAAATGGGGAACAAAAACACTTGTTGCTTGGGAACTGAAAGTGTGAGAACATGAACAGGTGTGAGGGAGCTGGAAGGGAGGTTAGAGACCAGGTGGTAGAGACTTTGAAGGGTGGTTCAAGTAAACTGGATTAATCCCTCGGGCAGTGGGGATCCAGGAATGTTTTTGAACAAGGGAGTCACATGATCCAAGTGGCATTCTAGGAAGATTTCTCTGGCAGTAAATGGTAGGAAGATTGCAGAAGGGAAGAAGGAAGGCAGAAATATCAGTTGAGGAGGTGACTGTAGGCGGAGCTCCCATATCCAATGGAAGCAGAAGAAAAGAAGAGGAAGCTATTTCAGTTCTGTTCTGACAGTATAGACTTAGAACAATTTGGACCTGGTTCTGGTTGGAACTGGTTTAATGAAGTACAAATTTGGGAAAAGGAGGGGCGCCTGGGTGGCTCAGTCATTAAGCGTCTGCCTTCGGCTCAGGTCATGATCCCCAGGGTCCTGGGATCGAGCCCCGCATCGGGCTCCCTGCTCCGGGGGAAGCCTACTTCTCCCTCTCCCACTCCCCCTGCTTGTGTTCCCTCTCTCGCTGTGTCAAATAAATAAATAAAATCTTTTTTAAAAAATTGGGAAAAGGAGGCACAAACAACTTTGGATAGGTTTATAATTCAATTAAAATTATTTAACTTTACAGCCTTGTATAATTTCACAGGTTTCATAGTATTTTCAGAAATATTAATTCATTTATCCTCATAATGCCTGATGTGCTGGGTAAGCTTAACATTTTTTCCATTTTCCAAAATATTGAAACTGAGGTTTGAAGACCTGCAGCAACTAACACAAGGTCACATTGTTAGTACATTTTTGGATGGAGATCTGTGTCTCATGAATGGGCTTCTGACTTCATGCTCTATGCATCTGCCATTTACCATACTAACCTCAAAAAATGTGTTTTGTTTTGTTTTGTTTTTTCCATTTTGAAGGTCCATCACTTTGTTTTTTTTTTTTTTAATGGGAAATTTCAAAAGTACACGAAAGTGGAGAGAAGAGTATAATGAACTCCCATGTGCCTACTGCCCAGCTTCATCAGAGCTAAACTCACAAGCACTCTTGTCTCATCTGTCTGCCACCCACTCCAATTATTTGAAGCCAATCCTCCAAATCAGATCATGATTCTTTTTAAGTCCCAGATAATATTTTTAAGAACTCAAAATCAGTTGCATTTCTTACAGATGGAATCTTTTCCATCTTTAGCTCTAATTGAAAAACGGGGGAAGATGCAGGCTGCCTTACAAAGTACTACTTTTCTTACCAAGATGTGAGAAAGCGAAGAGCAAAATGGTTGACCCTCTTTCTCAGAAGAATTTCCTGGGTATTTCATTTTTTCAAGCTACGTCTGATACATGAAAAATGAAATATATTCCTTTTGTTCTCCTGATGCGTCTTCTGTACATTTCTTTTTTCCAAGCTGCAGAGATGACAGCCCATTTATTGTGCATGAGGTGCTTGAGGCTTTCCTAAAGGTGGTTTTAATAGAATGCCTTGTATCTATCTATGTTATTCTATTGTGTCTGAGTGTGTATGGAATATGTGGGGTGATTTTACTGGCTAAGGGAAACTGTTTTTCTCTCCATATTCTGAGGGAAAAATACAGTCCTGTGTTTAGCAAGGTTTCCTAAATCACAAAAAGACTTCTTTTGCTAAGGACACTATCATTTTCCAATCATTTATTCTTACATTGCTTAGGGAAAAAGTCTATCTAGAATTTTAAGGTTAATAAGTGAAAAAACACTGAAAAATCTATGCTTATACCCAAATCCTATAAGTTCCATTTTTATTTGGAGTTTATGCCTAAAACAACACTACTTTATGCTTCACAGACTGAGACAGGACTGTAGATAAATGAAGACCAATGACATCTAGAGTCCTTAATACAGATTTAGAGGGAAGGATAGAGTTTGTTTACAGGCACTCCAAAGAGGGGTTTAAATTGCTTTATTCTTTAATTTTTCAGAATTTTGTAGCCATGTGCATTCATTCATTCATTCAATCATTCATTCAACAAATATTTACTCAACACCTACTATGCTCATAACCTACTCTGCGTGAAGTTCTGAGGCTACAAATGATGAACAAGACAGATGAACAAGTCCTTCTCCCTGGGTGGAATTTCTCCACGTAGTTAAAATTCTAGGTAGAATTTCTACATGTAACTATTGCATTTACTTGATTCCAGAAAATTATCACACACACTCAAACACAGAAAGGTCTTGTTAAAAAGGACTCATTTTAAATGTCTTAGCCAATAAATGACTATAACTGGGCCCTGAGAGGATAGTATGTTGTCTCCAACCAAATCCATAAGACTTTCCATATAGAACATATGCCATTGATAAACCTGTGGGGAAAGAAGAAGCTTACACTAGTTAACTGGATAGTTTGCTGGGAAAGAAAGGATGAATGACTGTACCCCTTTGTGCTAAGATTTTTCTGGAGGTAAGAACTAGAATGGTTACAGATGTGCTTTTTGCAGGGGAGATAATATAATCTTATTTCTTCTGTTTCCTGATAAAAGCATCTTCCTCCTCAGCCCGCTTTTCATGATGAAACCTGACAACTGACTTTAACTATTGCCCGTTCACATGTCCCTTTGCCATGCTGAAGGTTCTCCTTCAGTTGTACGAGCTTGTGGAAAATGTCTGTCCTGGAGGTGTGTTCGCGGTGGGAACACGCCCTTTAGCTGGTTAGGCCCCTGGATGATACACGGGACTGAAGTCCAAGAAGACTGCCGCACACACAGTCACAAGAGTGTCCTGAATGAGGCACAAACTGCGAATCACAAAGGGAAAGGCAGAAGAAAAAGGGGCAATTGGATTCTGCACTTACTACACTGTAATGTGACTGATGAACTAGATAAAGAGCTCTAAAATTAAAACTAGAGCCAGGTGGAGATTTCTTTTAAGATAAATCTCTAGGCCCAGAAAAAACAAGAGACGACCCAGGTCGCTGGCCTGATGCGCGCGGCCTGTCTGGTGCCGGCATTCCCGCCCATTTACTCCGGCTAACGGCTTCATGCTTCTCTTCTTTGTCTTTGAAACTTTCCCCTCCCGGCACTGGGCTGGAGACAGAACACAGCTGAGGAGTCAAAAGTACCGCATCAGATGTTTGTTTTCAGCTGACGCCTTCTCCTGCTTCAACATGTATGGTATCTAAGGAAACTCACTCTTCTTGGATGTAGCATATTACCCCGTCTGTTTCTGAAGCTCATTTCCAGGAGCCTTTCTTCAGTAAATGAGGTGTCTTTTTTCCCCAAAAGATTTTAATTGCACTGTTTGCTTTGGAAGCATATTGTAGTAATGCGATTAAAGAAATGAGAATGTAAAAGGTGTGAATCCCATCGGTGAGTAAGCTGCTGACAGGGTGGGAGGATGAAATTTACGCTCTTTAGAAACTTACATTCTTTTGTGTCAGTAAGATGCTACTAACCTTCCACAATCAACCTAGACAACCAGGAATAACTTCCTGTACTGACCTAACCCATTAGCTCAGTATTACAGACAAAGAACATTTTCCTTCCTACACCACATGTGGTGAAATAAAATGTTCTATATGTTTATTTTTCAAGGTGAAGGAGAGATTGTTTTACAGTATTCATTTTCTGTTTACAAAATACATAAAAATCACCCATTAAAAAAATCACCCATTATCTCAATCCCCAGAGAGTAGATCTGTTCCTATTTTGTCTTTTGTTCAAGAAAATTTCTATGCAGTAGAGTTGAAATGGAATTATATGTACAATTTCATGTCTTGCTTTTAAAGTTTCACATTTAAATACAAGGATTTTCAGCAGAAACACTTAATTGTACTTCATCTCCAAAGAAAGTTATGACAGGCACTGAATATGCCTCAGAGGTAGCAGAGCTCAGCCCTTGTTATGAGCGCCTACCAAGCATGGACGACCACCCCATCTAGCTCATTCCCTCCAGCAGGAGCACATCACAGAATGTCACAAGGGATGGAGTTAAGGAGGCCTTCAAATGCATCAGTGTTTTATTTTATTTTAAAATTCTTCTTATTTTTAAGTAATTTTTAAGTAATACAGATACACCTGTACCAACACTTTATTTTTTTAGAGAGAGAGTGTGAGCGGTGGGAGGGGCTGGGGGGGGGAGGGAGAGAATCTTAAGCAGGCTCCACGCAGATCATGACCTGAGCCAAAATCAAGAGTTGGATGCTTAATCAACTGAGCCACCCAGGTGCCCCATCTATACCTGTATCAATACTTTTATTTTTTTTATTTTAAGATTTTATTTATTTATTTTGATAGAGAGAGAGATAGCGAGAGAGGGAACACAAGTAGGGGGAGTGGGAGAGGGAGAAGCAGGTCTCCCGTCAGGCAGGGAGCCCGATGTGGGGCTCGATCCCAGGACCCTGGGATCATGACATCAGCTGAAGGCAGATGCTTAACGACTGAGCCACCCAGGCACCCCTGTATCAATACTTTTAAAAGTGTAATTAAATTACGCCTTCAGGTTAAATGGAAACTGTATGCTTGGATTTTTCTTCTTCACTTTATTTTCTTGAGTTTTGATTAAATGTAACAGTGACCACAGACTAATGGGTGATAAGAATGGGCAGGGAGTTAGCATTAATGACCTGATCTCCTACCTGATGAGATCTCTGTGCATCTGATAGACCTGGGGGTCCTTTAGGAGAACAATAAAAAGCTTCCTCTTCCTCTGGGTGACTGATGCCAGATGCATGATCGAGCTACCGCAGCACTGTCTGGATTTCAGCTTTAGTTTCCCCTTTGGCCAGGTGCCCTTGGTGAACTAGCTAGTCTGTACAACTGTACAGTCCTGACCTAAGGGTTATGGTTTTCCAGTCTCCACATGAGTGACAGAGAGCTCACCACCTCATAGAGATAGTCCACTCCATGTCTGAAGAGCTCTGATTGTGGCAAATTCTTCTTAACAATAAGAAGAAATGTCTTCTATTTTTCCAAAGGAGACATCCAAATGGCCAACAGACACATGAAAAAGTGCTCAACATCACTCGGCATCAGGGGAATACAAATCAAAACCTCAATGAGATACCACCTCACACCAGTCAGAATGGCTAAAATTACCAAGTCAGGAATCAACAGATGTTGGCGAGGATGCAGAGAAAGGGGAACCCTCCTACACTGTTGGTGGGAATGCAAGCTGGTGCAGCCACTCCGGAAAACAGTATGGAGGTTCCTCAAAAAGTTGAAAATAGAGCTACCATACGACCCAGCAATTGCACTACTGGGTATTTACCCCAAAGATACAAAAGTAGGGATCCGAAGGGGTATGTGCACCCCGATGTTTATAGCAGCAATGTCCACAATAGCCAAACTATGGAAAGAGCCAAGATGTCCATCAGTAGATGA
Organism: Mirounga angustirostris; assembly: GCF_029215605.1. Classification (NCBI taxonomy): domain Eukaryota; kingdom Metazoa; phylum Chordata; class Mammalia; order Carnivora; family Phocidae; genus Mirounga; species Mirounga angustirostris. The sequence continues at coordinate 59,768,871 of NW_026991717.1, read as the reverse complement.
ATGGATAAAGAAGATGTGGTATATTTATACAATGGAATATTATTCAGCCATAAAAAAACCTGAAATCTTGTCATTTGCAATGACATGGATGGAACTAGAGGGTATTGTGCGGAGCGAAATAAGTCAATGAGAGAAAGACATGTGTCATATGATCTCACGGATATGAGGAATTCTTAATTTCAGGAAACAAACTGACGGTTGCTGGAGTGGTGGGGGATGGGAGGGATGGGGTGGCTGGGTGATAGACACTGGGGAGGGTATGTGCTATGGTGAGCACTGTGAATTGTGTAAGACTGTTGAATCACAGACCTGTACCTCTGAAACAATACATTATATGTTAAAAATAAAAAAAGAAGATAGTAGGAAGGGAAAAATGAAAGGGGGGAAATCGGAGGGGGAGACGAACCATGAGAGACTACTGACTCTAAGAAACAAACTGAGGGTTCTAGAGGGGAGGGGGGTGGGGGGATGGGTTAGCCCGGCGATGGGTATTAAAGAGGGCACATATTGAACACTGGGTGTTATATGCAAACAATGAATCATGGAACCCTACATACTAATGATGTAATGTATGATGATTAACATAACATAATAAAATTAAAAAAAAGAAGAAGAAATGTCTTCTTGTAACTTTTATGCACTGATCCTGGTGGTGCTTCTGAGGGAAGTGAGATATCTTCTACCCGGACTTCCACATGACTACCCTTCAAACACTTGATACTTACTATACCGTGTCTTCCAAGTCTTCCCTTCCCTAGGCTGAGTACCTAATTCTTACGACTGGATCTTCACGCAACTTATTTCTAGATCTTGGTCAATGTTGCCCGTTATTCTCTGGTTTGTGAATGTTTTTTTAACTCAGAAGATGGTACTGAGCATGATACTCCAAATACATGATAACTTCATAATATAGTAAAGCTATTAAATCTTGATCTGAATGTTCTATTTCCCTAATACAACCTAAACCTGCATTTGGTTTTAGAGAAATTTACACTGCTGGCCTCAATCTGTGAGTACCTAGAACCCCATTTCAAGCATTCCTTTACTAAGTCAGACCGCCCCAATCTTCTACTTGTGCAATTAACTGCTGAAACTAAATGGAGGCCTTATTATGCCTACCTCCTACACTTCTTTTTGTTGGTGTTAGCTTACTCATTCAGTATGTTAGGATTCTGTTGAAATATATCAAATTAACTTTTTTGGAGGTTACTCCACCAGAGAAAAGGTCATAGCAATGGTGATTTCGGCTTTGAACGAGGCACTTCACTAGAATGGGGAGCCATCACCTGGAGGAATATAACTTACAGTCATTTGAACAACCATTTCTAAAAGGTGTTGCTTAATAGATGAGCCCAATCTAGAGGGGTGATCTATGTCCTGACCCTGGGGTTTTTTTCCTCCCCAGTAGTCCTTTCACTTAGATAACAACAGAAGCCTGATCTGTAAGTGCTCTATGGGCAAAAATCACAATTCTCATGACACCTAAAGCACAACTTGGCACATAATCAGTTTTTGATAATTTGTGTTAAGCCTTTAACCTGAACTGTGGAGGGGTCTGAGGCCAACAACACTCAGTAACACAACAAAAATAAGGCACTTCTCCAATTACTGTCACATTCTCTCTAAAGATATTTATTTCTCCAGCTTCAGAGCCCTCATTCTTATATTTAGGTCTTTTCTTTCTCTGGGCTAACCATACCCCTTTCCTGCCCCATATTTGTTCATCTGCTCATTTACTCACCAGACAGTTCATTGCTTATTCATTTATTCATCAGATATTTATTGAGTGTTCCTCATACAGTAGTAGACACAACGTAAATGGTAAGAAAGATACGCACGTAGTCTATTGGGAAGAGACAGACGAAGAGGCCTTTTTAAAAAAATTTTTATTGTTATATTAATCACCATACATTACATCATTAGTATTCCATGATTCCTTGTTTGTGCATAACACCCAGTGCTCCATGCAGAACGTCAAAGAGGCCATTTTCAATGCAGTGTGATAAGTAGAACACTAAGGGTATATGGTACAGTGCTATGAAAACAACATAAGAAGGTCCCCTAGCCAAAGTGGGAGGTAAGGAGGAAAGCCTTCCCATAGGAAATAAAATCTAAGATGTGTCCTTAAGTATGAGTGGGAAGTGGCTAAGTGAGAAGGTCACGGAAAGTATTCTACAAAGAGAAGAGCATGAGCAAGGGGCTGGGAGCACAGAAACCTCTGATTGCCAACTTTTTAAAATATCATTCTGTTTTTGGTCTCTGTCCAGTTGTCTAGAAATCACATGTTGTGGCATTCATCTAATTTTCTAGCTCTATTCTTCCTGGCCAAGTTTCCATAGGTAAACACTGCTTGAGGGGTGCCTGGTTGGCTCAGTTGTTAAGCATCTGCCTTCAGCTCAGGTCATGATCCCCAGGTCCTGGGATTAAGTCCCACATCGGGCTCCCTGCTCCATGGGAAGCCTGCTTCTCCCTCTCCCACTCCCCCTGCTTGCGTTTCCTCTCTCGCTGTGTCTCTGTCAAATAAATAAATAAAATCTTTAAAAATTAAAAATAAAAATAAACACTGCTTGCTTTTTGTGCCTTAGAGTAGTCCTGCTCCTACCTTTACCTTCCCTTTTCTTTCTCTCTTTAAGAAAGCATGGGAGTTAGTTAACTCCTTCCTACTTTCTGGCATCTGCAAGCTTTTCAGGGCAAGAGCCATGCCTTCATCTTGACAGTTCAGGGTCCTAACATGGATTGGCATGCAGCAGGTATTCAACAAATGTTTGAAGTATTGAAAGGCAAAACTTGACAATTTATGAATTCTAACATGAGTAAAGAATATTCTATAAGACACAACCAGATCCATGTAGGTCTCGGACTTAGAAATCACAGAAAGCCTACCTTGTAGCCACCAGAAATCAAAGGTCTACTTCTTAAATCAAAATGAATAAAAAATTGTTTCTTGAGAAATTGCTACTTGGAAATCCCTTTCACTGGTCAAAGCAAGTTCACAGAACAATGACTGAGGCTCTTATGCCTTCTGACAACTGTCTCCCAGAGTTGCTGAGCAATCTGCCAAGGTGCCTGTTGCCTCAAAGGTGAGAACCCCAGGCTACCCACGTTCTGCCCAGTGACACGGGAATTACCTCTCTCTTTTAATGTGCTCAGTTGGAACAGAATCACAGAATGTCCACAGCAGTGAACCGTGAGGAATCAGAGCAGATTAGCTGAGCGAAGAGATAAACTGGGCATTGCCCAAGGGACAATGACAAATGAAGTGACCTCATGATTTGCTTTCAAATCAGAGTTCTCAAAAGTTACCTAAGCTACAACATGCCAGAGCACATGAGAAAGAGCAGAACTTCCTATTGGCACAAAGTAGGAGAGGATAAGGTTAACAAGGAATAAAAAGATGTAAAGAGGTATTTGCCCCAAAGTCTAAACTACTATTTTGAAATTCAAGAGCTAAATAAGAAGAAAAATTTTGACTACCAATAAAAACAAAAAAGAGATGAAAAACAGGAGACCATAAAATCACCTGAACAGAGATATTCTTGGTAAATAAAATGCAGGGCCAGTATGAAAGCAATGCAGAGGAAACCTGATGGGCCAATAAACCCTCAAAAGAAGCTTGATCTCAGTGGTGATCAGGGACCTGCATTAAACCCACAACGAGACACCACTTTACATGCAACTAATTAGCAATATTAAAAACTCTAACACTGAAAGCCAAACAATGTTGCTGAGAGAAATTAAAGACCTAAACAAATGGAGGGAAATATATTGTGTTCATGGGTTTCAAGACGCAATATTGTTAAGATATCAATTCTCAAGTAGATCTATAGATTCAGTGCAGTGTCAAATTCTCAACAAGTTTTTTTGAAGACATTAACAAACCAATTCTAAAATTCATGTGGCAATACAAAGGACCTAGAATAGGCAAAACAATTTTGAAAGAAGGACAAATTTGGAGGACTAATATTACCTAATTTCCAAATTTATTATAAAGCTACAGTAATTGGGACAGCGTGATATTGACAAAAAGGAAAAAAAAGACAAGTCAGCAAAAAAGAATAAATAGCCCGGAAACGAACCCACACATTTCTTCTAGGTGCTATAGGCTGCCATCCCCCTGATTCATACATTGTTGGTTCATCACGTTCTTTCTAAACCATCTTTGGAGGGAGAAAACTAACCATGACTTTGGCTGTTGTGTGAGAAATGGTCCTCCTGGCATTGGCTACCTGATTCTTGATTGGTGTGTACGGTGATGTGGGCCTGTAATGATAAGGGTGTCTCTTATGAGGGAAGGGATTTTACCTAACAGGCACTATCATTCATGTCAGTGCCCACAATCTTGCAAGTTAGCAGGAGAGCCTTTACCCTCCCTGGGAGCCAAGTGGGAGAGTCTTGGGAGCATAGAAGAAATTGAATTGGTCTATTTTGGCCATGCCAATGAGCATCTTTGGCCTCTCCTCATCTCACCTCATCTCTGTGGATTGACACCATGGAAAACAATCTCCTTTTTAAAAAAATTTTTTTTTAAATTTTTGATTGTTATGTTAATCACCATACATTACATCATTAGTTTTTGATGTGGTGTTCCATGATTCATTGTTTGTGTGTGTGTTTTTTTTTTTCAGAGGTTTTGTTTATTTGATAGAGACAGATAGTGACAGAGATAGCAAAAGGGAGCACAAGCAGGAGGAGAGGCAAAGGGAGAGGGAAAAGCAGGCTCCCCGCGGAGCAGGGAACCCAACGTGGGGCTCAATCCCAGGACCCTGGGATCACGATCTGAGCCAAAGGCAGGCGCTTAACGACTGAGCCACCCAGGCGCCTCTGTTTGTGTGTGTTTCTTAAAGATTTTTCCATGTGGCTTCTAAGATACCATTCTCTCCGGTCTATTTCAGACTCTCTTTTCTATCCCTTAAATGTTGGTGTTCCCCAGGGTTTTTTCTTCTAATCTGTTGCTTTGTTCTGTGATGTCTTTCTGGGATTTCCCATCCAATTCTATAGCTTCAATTGCCCCTATAAAGAGATGACCCATCTCCCTTCTGAACTCCAATTTAGTTAATACCACCACAGGCAATGTTTTCCTCATTCCACATATTCTTTAAAAAGAAAGTTTCAATTTTTTCATTATAAAGGTAAATCACATTTACTCTTGAAAGATTAATGAAAGAAAATAAAAGTAATTCATAATTCCCACACATATTTTTTGTCTTACTATATCCTCATACAATTTTCTTCCATCTCAAAATATTTTTGTCTTTTCTTTTCTCCCTCTCTCTTCAGTCAACTTGTAAACATAAAAATGTTCCAAATTATAGCTGGTGTACATAAGAGCAGATCTAGTTATATACTGGTTTCAGTGAATGTGAAATCAATATGCCTTGAAGCAAGGATAGACAAAATATTAGTGAGTTGGGTATGAAGCCCCTGAAAAATATTCAAAAGCCTACTTCAACAGCACTCTAAAGCTTTCCATTTACTTCCATATCAGCCTCTGATAAGGTGGTTTTCACTAAACACTACATTCAAAATTTTATTTTTTTTTACATTCAAAATTTAAAACACTGTATTATTATTCAATTATTACTCAATTATTTCATATTGAGTTTAATTTTTACAACCTGTACTGTAACTCATTTTCTTTGCATCACAAAAGCACAGTTCATCAATTATACGATGAGTTAACTGTTTTGTGGGCTAACCTAAAAATCTCACCACTATTTATTTTATTTATTTATTTATTTATTTAAAAAGATTTATTTATTTTAGAGAGCAAGTATGCAGTGGGGAGGGGCAGAGGGAGAGGGAGAGTCTTAAGAATACTCTGCACTGAGCACAGAGCTCTATGCAGGGCTCAATCCCATGACCCTGAGATCGCAACCTGAGCTAAAACCAACAGTTGGGCACTTAACCAACTGCACCACCCAGGTACCCCTCTCATCACAATTTATAATATTATTTCTCTGGATAAATATATTATAGGTTTCTATGAACCAATGTAGAAATTCTAAACCTATGTGTAAGTTGGGGAAGTTCCCGTACTTTCAGAGGGCTGTGGAAAATGATGGTATTTATTATTATATCTAATTCCATTTAAAAACTTTTATATGATCCCAACTGAAGTTTTAGGGACCATCCTTTATATCATCAGCCCTATTCAAACTACCCATTTGGTGATCTTTATTTTTTTCTCCATAATTTATATTGATAATCTCCCTTTGAGATGGGGTAAGGGAATGTTTGCCATGACCAGATCCTGACTCCTAATCCTATCTTTCATCTACCATTTACTGTTCCTGGAAGATTTATGTTTCCTAGAATTCAGAGAATCTAAGCAAGTTGAGAGCTTGTAGGATGTGACACTATTTCTCTTTCCCCCTTTTCTCCTTCTATCCTCACAGTGCCACACTTACTAATGTATAGCTGAAGATGTATTCTCTTGTCCCTTAAGATTTTCTTCTTCAGTGCTGTTCCTTTTCTTTCTCGAGATAGTAACTCATACATATTGGGGATGCCCTTAGCATGCCCACACAAATAAGAAAAGCAAACCACGTATGTTATTCTCCATGAATTTCAAGAGTAAGGGTAACATGTTCCCATCCACAAATGCCTTTACCACAATGGGAAAGAAGTGGACTTTAGATATGCCCTCTTTTATACAATAGGTTTCCCCTGAAGAATAAGTTAATTAGAATTGAGCAATTTAAAATGCCCTAAGAAAAATGGAAAATACTATAAACTATGGTTTCTAGGAATGCACATTTTCTGATAAAATTACAAAAAGAAAAAAAATGCAAGGAAGTGATTTGTATAAAAGTCAGAGTAGTAGTTACTTATCAGGGAAAGGAAAGGGCTACATAGATGGGGCTTGTGAACTGGGTGGCAAAGTTCTATTTCATTATCTAGGTGATTATTTTAGTGCAGGCTACTATAACAAATTACGATAGACTGGGTGGCCTAAACCACACAGATTTATATCTCAGTTCTGGAGGCTGGGAAATTGAAGATCAGGGTACCACGATGGTTGGGTTCTGGTGAGAGCCCTCTTACTGGCTTACAGATGGCTGTCTTCCTGCTGTGCCCTCATATGGCAGAGAAAAAGAGAGATATCATCTCTCTGTGTCTCTTCTTATAAGGGCACCAATCCTGTTTATGAAGGCTCTACCCTCATGACCTAATTACCCCCCAAAGGCCCCACCTTGAAATACCCTCATACTGGGGATTTGGGCTTCAACATACAAATTTTGGGGGAGACACAAACATTCAGTCCATAGTTGTGGTTTTCACTTATAATAATTTATTAAGCCATTCATTTGGCTTACATGGTTTTCTGTATCTGTGTTTTATAATAAAAAGTTTTTAAAAACTGTTCTTGGTTTTTAGATAAAACATATGTCAACTTTTCTTACCTTTAAAACAAAAAGTTCTTTATCTCTCACTCTATTGAATAACATGGCTTTTTTGTATGTAAAGGAAGATGGAAACTGTTCTCCAAATAGCCAATAAATAAACTTTTGCTTTTGAGGGCAATACACTGTATCATTTGCCACTACAGAAACTACTTATTCAAAGGGTTCAGTTTGCTTCCCATGGCATGTTCATTCAGCTCCTATAGCCCTGGGCTTTTGTAGGTAGATATTGGCCCATAATGATTTAGATTTATTCCCAAGAGCAGTAGACCACTCAGTCAATTGTTGAGGCAAAGGAATGGGACTTGAACTCAGCTTTCCATGGCTTAAAAGAGACAGCATTCTTCCAGATTCAAAATAGTTTAGTCTCCATGGATTGGAGCAGGGATTGGGGAATCTGTAAACAAACATCACCATCATTAATGACCAGAAGAAACCCAGGCAGTGATACACAAAACTACTGGATGATTTCCTTCTCTCCAGTACAGAAAGTTCAAATGGATTGTCACGAGGCATTAGTGAAGATGCTCTGAATATTTTTGTATATTTTCCGTTTCACTAAGAATTTGTGGACTGATCTCTGCTCACTCTCACCCACTGTTCTTTACAAATGTCAGGTAAGCCTGGAAAATGTCCCAGATGGTCAAATAGTGAGATAAGGCAGAATATCCCTTATTCAACAATAACACAGGTGTTAGGCAATGATTTGAAAATCAGGACTTGAAGGACAAGGTCAATATCCAATTGGAGGAAAGAGTATTTAGGGTAAGGGAAGCAGAAGATGTCAGATTATGGTTGAATTCCAACTCCAATGAACTGCTCAGAATCCCAGATGTTCCATTTGAATTCCTCCCGTTGCCACTCTGAAATACTAGTCTATAAATTTAATTGGTTATAAGCATGATTTCCTAAGATGCTTGTTTACTCTTTTCATGTAGTATCATATTGCTTTTAATAAGGTATTCAAACCCTACGAAGTATGTTTCCAAAAAAAATCAAAGCTAATTGACTACACTTAACACTTAAGTGCTTCTCTAAGTCAATAAAACCCGCCTCTGCTTAAGTATAACTAGGATCTCAACTATCTCAGCTCCTGTAATAGAGAATTCTCCCCTCCATTCTTGCAGAAGTCCTTCAGAAAATGGACAATGCTAACTGGGTATAAGAGAAAACCTTTAGATCACTGCTATTGGAAAAACAAATGTGTCCCTCTTTAGGAAGAGTTACCATTAGTGAAAATAACTCATTATCTCTATCTCTTCTGGTTCCCCATTAAGTCTTTATTATCTCCCTACTCACCTCCTAATGCTTTTTTGGCCACCACTGAAGTTTATTTGGTCCCTTAAATGCTTTCTTGTCTCTGATTTTAATTATAACTTGGTCCTGACTCTCAATACTTCCTGGCTTGTGCTGCTCCATCTTTCCACTCTGATACTCTAGTCTCTTGACAATTTTCACCCTTACATATGAAACAAAGCAATCACTGTAAACATAAACACCCAAACCATACATCAGAAATCAGAGTCTTCTTGAGCTTAAGACTGGTTCCCAGTTGGAAGCACCATAGAAGACTGAAAATATATGCTATTTTAATGGAGGAGAGAGATTCAGTAAAGCTAAGGCTGGAGCTGATCCTGGGCAGACACAGTGGGTTGTGGATGGTGCTCATTTTCATGTATTCATCATATGCTATATATAAGAGGCATTTATTTATTTCTTCAAAAACATTTATTGAGCACCTACTTTGCCAGGTGCTGTGCTTGTAGCTGCAGATTAGAATAATAAGCAAAGTGGGTATAATCTCTGCTGTCTTTGAATTCACAATAATAATCCACAAGTTTACCAATCCTCATATCTACATGTAAGTATTATAAAGGAAAATGGCAGGGACAATAGGAGAGCAATAATGAGGGAGATCTGACCTAGTTTGGGGTTTTGGGAAGGCTTCTGAGAAAGTGCTCTAATGTGAGGGAAGTACAGAAGATACCTAAGTGGACCTCTGCCAGCAGCATGTTCAAGGTAATTCAGAGGTCTGTGGGGCCAGCCAGCCTGAGTCTGCTCACCTTCAAAGTCTATGCATCACCTAAAAAAGACTCACCTCACAAAACTTCTGTGAAGGTTAATGAGCTTTCACTCTACTCCGTCCCTGAGGGTCAATCTAAATATGTGGAGGAGCCAAGGACCCCACTTGAAGAAAGCATTTCACATCTCCGATGTTACTGCGAGCCATATACAAGTTGGTGTCAGGAAATGTACTCACAAACTAAGCCCAGGATGCAGAGCTTGGTTCAATGGGGGTTAGGCAGCTATGAGTATCTCCAAAATGCACCTCCTGAAATTTTTCCAAGACTTGGTGTTATTGGTTTTGCTGGCATTGTTGGACTTCTTTTGGCTAGAGGTTCAAAAATAAAGAAGCTGGTGTATCCACCTGGATTCATGGGACTTGCTGCCTCTCTTTATTATCCACAACAAGCCATTGTATTTGTCCAGGTCAGTGGGGAGAAATTATATGACTGGGGTTTACGAGGATACATAGTCGTAGAAGATTTGTGGAAGGAGAACTTTCAAAAGCCAGGAAATGTGAAGAATTCACCTGGAAATAAATAGAATGCTCCATGCTCTGCCCATTTTAATCAGTTATAGGTAAACACTGAAAACCCCATGCAGTAAACCAGTATTTCTACAGAAAAATGGCAGAGAAGTCAGTACTGAATATAGTAAATTGGCTTTCTTCTTCAGGACAAACTATACTAGGCTTCTTTGTTATCTTGGGTGATGCCATACTGCAAGCGGACTAATTGGAAATCCTTTCACCTAGAGATAATGTCTAGCCTTAGAACCCCTCATTCTCAAGTTGCTATTTATGTACATAATTAAAATTCCAACTTAAAAAAAAAAAAGAAGATACCTAAGTGAAGGTAGGGTGGATGGAAGAGCCCTCTAGACAGATAAAAAACAGATATGCAAAGTCCTTGAATCAGAAAGGAATGAGGCACATTCAAGGAACTGGAAGAGCAGGATAGTTGAGTGCAGAGTGGGTCAGATGTGGAATGTGGGGAAGAGATAGAGGTCAGATGGTGCAGAGCCCTGGAGACAATGTCAAGGATGTAAAATGTTATCTTAAGAGCAAAATAAGCCACTGTAAAGTTTTTAAGCAAAGGAGTGGCAGAATCAGACTGTGAATGATCAAAAGGGCATAAGATTACAGGAAGGAGTCTAGTTCCGAGGCTCTTTCAATGGCCCTGGCAAGAGATGAGAAATGAATGGATTTGACTGTTGTTTAGAAAGTAAAATGGATAGGACTTGGTGATGGAAGAACCATGAAGAGTAATGAACAGGAGGCTCATTCGGTAGATGTAAGTCCCATTTACTGAGATAGTGCTTGTCTAAGAATTCTTCTCTAGAGAAGATAGGGGAAAAAACATTTTCTCTTTCTTTGCAGAAATAGAATCACCAACTAAAGCTTATACAAGCTTTAATGAATGTCATTAACTGTAAGATTGGGTGAGGTCTTAGAATCATCTTGTATTCTAGACAAGAAAGAAAATTATCTTACAGTAGTAGAAAAGATAACTGATAAGGATGTCAGAGAACTTTATAAAATGCCATATAATTAATCTGATTAAAGAAAGCATAGATCTCAAGAATTTTAAAGTAGTGAAGAAAAGCTTTTAGAGAAAAATTAAATGCTTTTATATAGAATGAAGCCAAGACACTACAGCTTTTAACCTTTTTTTTTTTTTCCATCCATTACTGTTTTTCTGTGGAGAAAATGAAAAAGAAGCACCAGAGGGTATCTTAAATTTTCTGGAAAGGCATCACTTATGGGAAAACCTGGTAATATTAACCTAGTTCTCACTAAATGTTATGAAGAAAGTCTCTGACAGATACCATTTTGTAACTCTTGAACAAGGGACCAGCTAAAAATACCAACTTGAGACTGAATTGGTCTCTGCTTAGGCAAAGCCATGGACTAGAAAATGACAGAAAACTGCAGGTGTCTAAATATAGCATGCAAACTGTGGATTATCTAAGACAAGACTACTGAGGATTGCATAGGATTCACAGAATTGGGGGGAAAGCCTCCTGGTCCCATATACAGGGAAGCTGCCAGCAGTCCTTGCTTTCTTTTTGGAGGACTCAATTTTTATACTTCACTGGAGGAGAAATGGAATTTCAGTATCCCCCCCTAAGAAGTTCTTAAAGAATGCTTTGGTTTTTCACGAATTATACTTAAGTGGTGTTTTTTAAAGAAAGAAAACAGAAAAGAAAAAGAAAATTATTATCTTACAATAGACTTCTGGTATGTTTCCTGAAGAACAGAAAGTAATGTTTATTTATCAGGGTATATGATTTAAGATTTAAAATATTTATTAATTGATGCTAAACTTTACTTGGAAAGGTAAAACTAATTTCAAAAAGAAAAAAAAAGAAACAAGATTCACTTGTAAACTTAATTTCCCAAAGTTTATTTTTCAAATCTTCTCATTTTTTTTTTAAGATAATCTTTCCCTTCTCATTACCCTGGGAATGGATGCATCTAAACATAACCAAAACAGGTGCTTTCTGTACATTTTTGTCCTAGTCTTCAGGGCAAATCTTAACCTAAATCAATAATGGGATTTTTTCTGTATCTTCTTCATAGGGCCTTTGACTATTTTAAAAAGAGAATGCTACTATGAAAGGTACTCATGGATCTTTATGTCTCCAGTCTATAGCCTAGATAGGACTGTCTTCATCTCTTAAAAGAATTTTCGGAAAACCTGAATCACGTAGAAGATTTTTTTACATGTAAAAAAATCATGTAAAAGGCAGGAGTAGCCTGTCACTTCAATAACTTCATAGCACAGGTCTATAGTAATGGCTAAGCTAGTGAAGTCTGAATAAATCAGAGATGAAACATACCAGGGACATGGAGAAAATGACACTGGAGGACTGATTCAGATAAGAACCAAGCAATGACAATGGCAGTCTGTACAGGAAATCCACTCTCAGGGGAATTAGGTGTGACTTTAGAAGCTGAATTGTATTTATTCATCACTTCTGATATAGCTAGGAAAAGGCAAAAACTACCTAAAATGGGGAAAGTCACTATACCAAGGACCACACTCACTAGGCTCAAGTCTGTGATTTGCCTATACAATCAGTCTCAGAAACATTATGTTTGAGGTAAATACCCCTGCAGAGTATCAGCTGGATAATGAAGACCATCCTTCCTAATATCCTGTTCATATAAGACTTCTTTCTTCTTTTATCTCTCGAACATTTAAAGCAGACTTATTTTAAAATTCCTTTCAGATTGCTCTATTATCAGCAGGATCTTGGTTCTTCTATCTGCAAATGGTTTTGTTGTTGTCTTCTGTGAGCACATGTCCAGTGAGAGCTGCCTTTTATAAGACTCTTCCTGGTGCCCTGATTTCAGAAGTTATCTGAATTGAGAGGCTGTGAGGATAGGTTTTTTTCCTAGTCCTTAGACCAGTTTTCATATTAGATTTCTTGGCTTTGGGCTTCTGCACTTTACAAGTAGTATAAATTTGGGCCCCAATTCTAGGTGTGGCTTAGATTAGGACTCTGATTTTTCAAGGATGACTCTTTTTTCACCCAATGTCTATATGGGCTGCCCAATTCTGTGTCCCATTTCCTGGCCACTGAGTGGACTATTCCACAGAATGGACAGTCCCTTCTGGCCCATGGCTTTAGGCAAGAAGCTCAGGTTCATCTCCTAGCCACTCATAAGGACCTATTGTCTTAATTCCAGCCACTTGGGGACACATTTCAAATTCCTTATTCTCTTCAGTAGAAAAGTAGTGATCTGGTTTTCCCCAATCAGCTGTAACAATGCCATCCTATCTCCTCCAAAAGTCTGTCACAGTCACCAAAATTCACAACTGCCAAGTCACTAAGATTTCATATTTCATTTAAAGAAGTCTGAAAATGTTTTTAGGTGCAATATGATGCAGTCAAAAACCACATTGGCCTGGGAGTCCAGAGACCTGCGCTCTTGTCTAAGTCTAGCCCTAAATAAGCTGTGTGACTAAATTTGTTGTTCATTTTGGGTTTCAGGAGAGAAAAAGAAGAATTTGGAATTGAAACAGAGAGGGACTCTTTCAGCTCTAAAATGCCACGATTCTATGAAATACTATCTTTCATCTTCTGGAGCCTCATGGGAGGCCATAGTGTGGTGCAGCATTTGCTTGAGAGAAGGTGAGGATAATTTATAAGGAAGTCCCTGGATCCCAGCTTCCCAGGATTATGCAGCTCCTCCTTCTTTAAAATAGCTACAAGACACATTAGCATTTCAAACTCTGTTGCCTGTGACAGGTGATCTCAGGAAGATTAGGAGGTAGACAAATTCTGTTTTTTGTTTTCTTTTTTTATGTCAGGCTCAGTAAGTAAACATTAACAGTTTGAACACACTATTCACCATTCCCTATTCATTTTTCATGAATTCATACAACATATCAAAGGGATAATATGCTCTACTCATTTTCCTCTGCCAGCAAACCTGAAAGCTAGAGTTGTAGTTTAGTTGTAAGAATATCTCATGGAGGTGTGGACTTGGAAGATGGTGGAAGAGTAGGAGGACCCTAGGCTCACTCTGTCCCACAGATACAACTAGATAACCATCAAATCATCCTAAATACCCCAGAAATTGACCTGAAGACTGGCAGAACAAACTCTACAAGTAAAGGTAAAGAAGAGGCCACCTCAGTGAAGGTAGGGAGTGCTGAGATATGATTTGGGAGAAATGGATTGTGGCTACTATGGTGGGGAGGGAGCCATTATCACAGAGAAGGGCAAGAGACAGACTAGCACACAGGGGAGCACATGAAGAAAAAGAATCCCCATAGCAACTGGCATGGGAAGCGAGAGGGCCTGAACATCGTGAGTTCTTGTAGTCAGTGGGGCTTAAAGACTGGAGTTTTGAAGGTCAGCAGGCATGGCTGAGTAGAGTCCCGGGGGCATTGCACTATTCTTGGAGAGAAGGTAAGGAAACAACCCACAGACATACAGTGTGGAAACAGTGATCTGAAGAGCATCTGGGACACACAGTGGGGAGGTTATTTGCTCATCTCAGAGTGCATCCCAGAGAGACAGTATTCACAGAGAGACCCCTCTAGGAACAAAGGAACTAGCTGGTGCCATTTCCCTCCCCCACCCCTCAGCATAAGCACAGAGCCACCTGTGGGAACCAGCGCAGCGCCAACACTTACTACCTAACATGCTTATGCCAAGCCTGCCCTCCCATGCTCTGGTGGAACCATCTCTCCCAGTCATGTTTGCCTCAGTTCCGATGTGGGGGCCCTCTCCCCCAGAAGACTGGCCCAAACCCCCACTCAACACCACATCTCCCAACTAGGGAGTTTTGTGGAGCCTTGGTTCTGGTGGTGGTGGTGACAGGTCTCATTTCACAAGCAGACCAGAGCACACCTGTTAAAACACACCACATTCAGGCCAGAGACCAAACACTGTTCACAACAGGAAAAGAGCACCTCTGCAGATGAATAGCCTGAAGGATAAAGCAGCCAGGACACAACAGCAGAACACACACAGCACACACTGAAGATACTCCTGGAAGCACCAGGCCCTGGGAAACAGGGGACACTCTACTGCAGAGCACTACAGGACCTCTCCTTCATAAAGCCATTACCCTCAAGAACAGGAGACAGAGCTGACTTTTCTAACACAGAGAAACAAGCACACAAACAGACAAAATAAGAAGACAGAGAAATTTATCCCAAATGAACGAACAGGACAAGGCCAAGGCCAGAAAACCAAGGTAAACAGATATAAGTAACATACCTAATGGAGTATTTATATTTTTAAAAGATTTATTTATTTATTTGAGAGAGAGCACATGAGTGGGGGGAGGGCAGAGGTAGAGGGAGAGAATTTCCAGCAGACTCCCCACTGAGTGTGAGTGTGGAGCCTGATGCAGGGCTTGATCTCACGTCCCTGAGATCATGATCTGAGCCAAAATCAAGAGTTGGATGCCTAATCGAATAAGCCACCCAGGCGCTCCAATCTGATGGACTATTTAAAACAATGATTATAAGGACACTCACTGGACTTAAGAAAAGAGTGGAAGACATCAGTGAGAACTTTAACACAGAGATTAAAAAAAAAAGAACCAATTAGAGGTGAAGAGTACAATAAATGAGATTAGAAACACACTTGATGCAATGAATAGCAGGCTGGAAGAAGCAGAGGAATGAATTAATGACCTCTATAGAAGATGGAGTAATGGAAAATAATCAAGATGAACAAAAGAGAAAGAAAAGAATTATGCAAAAATGAGAACAGACTTAGGGAACTCAGTGACTCTATCAAATGTAATTTCACATTATAGGAGTCTCAGAAGAAGAGAGAGAAAAGAGGGCAAAAAATTTATTTGAAGAAATAATAGCAGAAAATGACCCTAATCTGGGGAAGGAAACATATATCTAGATCCAGGAGGCAAGGAAAACCCCCAACAAAATCAACAAAAGCAGATACACACCAAGGCATATTGTAATTAAATTGGCAAAATATAGTGATAAAGAAAAAATTTTAAAAGCAGCAAGACAAAAGAAGACATTAACTTACAAGGGAAACCCCATAAGGCTAGCCGGTGACTTTTTAGCAGCAACTTTCCAAGCCAGAGGGAATGGCATGATATACTCAAAGTGCTGAATGGGGGGTGGGGGGGTGACTGGCTAGTTCAGTTATAGAGCATGTGATTCTTGATCTTGGGGTCATGAGTTCAAGCCTCATGTTGGGTGTAGAGCTTACTTAAAAAATTATTCTCTTCAAAGCGTTGAACGTGAAAAATCTGCAACCAAGAATACTCTATCCAGCAAGGCTATCATTCAGAATAGAAGGGGAGATAAAGAGTTTCCAAGACAAACAAAAACTAAAGGAGTTCATGACCACTAAACCAGCCCTGCAAGAAATATTAAGGGGACTCTTTGAGTGGAAAGGAAAGATCAAAAATGACAGTATGAAGGTAAAAAACACAAAAGCTGTAAAAATGAATATTTCTGTAAAAAAAATCAGTCAAGGAACTCACAAAATAAAAGGATGTAAAATATGAAAACATATACCGAAAACATGGGGAGGAGAGGAGTAAAGAATGGGTTTACACTTAAACAACCATCAACTTAATATAGACTGCTATATGCAGAAGATGTTATATACAAACCTAATCGAACCATTCATCAAAACCCACTAATAAATATGCAAAGAATAAAGAGAAAGAAATCCAAATATATCCAAATACATAAAGAAAATCAGCAAACCATGAAAGACAGAAAGACAAGAAAGGATTAGAGAAAGTCTTCTGAAACAACCACAAAACAAATGATAAAATGACAAGAAATACACATCTATCAATAACTTTGAATGTAAATGGCTAAATGCTCCAATCAAAAGACAAAGAGTGACAGAAGGGATAAAAAAAAAAAAGATCCATCTATAGGCTGCCTACAAGAGACTCATTTGAGACCTAAAGACACCAACAGATTGAAAGAGAGGGGATGGAGAAACATCTATCATGCAAATGTAAGTCAAAAGAAAGTCAGCATAGCAATACTTGTATCAGACAAAATAGACTCTTTTTTTTCTTTCTTTTTTTTTTTTTTGAAGATTTTTTATTCATTTATTTTAGAGAGAGAGAATGAGAGACAGAGAGCAGGAGAGGGAAGAGGGCAGAGGGAGAAGCAGACTCCCTGCTGAGCAGGGAGCCCTATGTGGGACTTGATCCCGGGACTCCAGGATCATGACCTGAGCTGAAGGCAGTCGCTTAACCAACTGAGCCACCCAGGCGCCCTTTTTCTTTCTTTCTTTCTTTCTTTTTTTTTTTTTTTGGTGAGTAAAGCAATAGAAGTTTATTAAGTGAAGATACTGAAAAAGCTCTCAAGAGTAAGAGGGGTCCCAACAGGGTTGCCAATGAGCGCCTTTAGTGTTGGTCTTTTATAGAAAGCTAACCAGAGAACTTAAATCCTTTTACAATCTCTATTGATAACCCTTCAATGGCTTACTTCCTTTTTAGGGGCTGGTCATTCTTTCTTAGTCACAGGTAATTATCATAAAGACACCCACCCCACACAACCCACCCCACACACCTAGGGCAGGGCCTCTAAAACAAAGACTGTAACAAGAGACAAAGAAGGACCCTATAAAATAAACAATTAAGAGGACAATCCAACAAGAATATATAATAATTATAAATATTTATGCACCCAACATAGCAGTACCCAAATACACAAAACTGTTAAACAAAGGAACTAATCAATAATCATACAATAGTAAGGGACCTTAACACCCCACTTATATCAATGGATAGATCATCTAAACAGAAAATAAACAAGGAAACAGTGGCTTTGAATGACACACTAGACTAGATGGATTTAACATATATTCAGAACATTCCATCCTAAAACAGCAGGATACACATTCTCTGCAAATGCACATAGAATCTTCTCCAGAATAGATCATATATTGCATACAAAAATACCTCAACACCTGTCAGAATGGCTAAAATTAACAACACAGGAAACAACAAATGTTGGTGAGGATGTGGAGAAAGGGGAACACTTTTGCACTGTTGGTAGGAATGCAAACTGGTGCAGTCACTCTGGAAACAGTATGGAAGTTCTGCAAAAAGTTAAAAATAGAACTACCCTACGACCCAACAATCACACTACTGGGTATTTACCCAAAAGATATAAAAACACTGATTCGAAGGGATACACACACCTTTATGTTTACAGCAGCATTATTTACAATAGCCAAGTTATGGAAGGAGCCCAAGTGTTTATTGATTGATGAATAGATAAAGAAGATGTGGAATATTATTCAGCCATAAAAAAGAATGAAATCTTGCCATTCGCTATGACATGGCTGGAGCTAGAGAGCATAATGCTAAGTAACATAAATCAGTCAGAGAAAGACAAATACCATATGATTTCACTCCTATATGGAATTTAAGAAACAAAAACTAGCAAAGGGGAGGAGGAGAGTAAGACAAATCAAGGAATAGGCTCAATTATAGAGAAGAAACTAATGGTTACCTGAGGGGAGCGCCGGGGAAGGGATGGGTGAAACAGGTGATGGGGATTAAGGAGTGCACTTGTCCTGATGAGCGCTGGGTGATGTATGGAAGTGTTGAATCGTCATACTGTACACCTGAAACTAATATTACATGGTACGTTAACTAACTGGAATTAAAATTTATTTTTATTTTATTATTATTTTTTTAAAGATTTTATTTATTTATTCAACAGAGAGAGACACAGCGAGAGAGGGAACACAAGCAGGGGGAGTGGGAGAGGGAGAAGCAGGCTTCCCGCCGAGCAGGGAGCCCGATGCGGGGCTCGATCCCAGGAACTTGGGAGCTTAACCTGAGCTGAAGGCAGACACTTAACGACTGAGCCACCCAGCCACCCCTGGAATTAAAATTTAAAAGGAATATCTCATGGAAATAAAAAAATAGGCTTCACAGAATAGTATAACACTACCTCCTATGTCCCCCCCCCCCATCTTCTTCCTCTCCCATCAGGCAATGTGTGTAGTTACACAAACAAGCACTGTGTGCAAATCAAACGGTTACCTAAGCACATAAGGGGCAACATCTGGGGCACCAGTTGGCAGGCACAGAGCAGGCACCAGAACAGGACTGAATTGAGGCTCCCAGAGCTTCCTAGGGCCTATAGCACCTATTACCTCAAAATCCTTGCCACAACCACTGTCCCCTATGCTACGGAGAACCTTATTTGAGCATCTCTTCTCAAAAGTTAATCCACAGATACACTTAAACCCAGAAAGAAAAAAAATAAAGATCACTGTAGGATAACTTGAAGATGATAGTCAATGATTTTGATTGCATCCTATATGATGGAAGTTAGTTAGGAAGAGTACTAGATTCAGAATTTGGAAATCATGGGTTCTAGTGTCCTCTCTGCCTGTAACTATGAGACCATGGCCAAATGACCTAGCAACCCTGGGTCTCAGTTTTTTTCATTTACAAAATGAGCTGGTTTGACAAAATGATCTCTAATGCATTTGTCAGTTCTAAAATTCTATTAGTTTATGATAAGGTTTCTAAGAACTAAGAAAGCATGGTTTATGTTAGAGACCAGTCCCAGCTAATTACAGGAAGAACATTCAAAAATATTGATGCCAGGCCCCACCCTAGACCCTTACAAGGCTTGGGAAGTGGTTTGGAAAGCTCCTCAGAAGGTCCTGATGATAAACCAGAACTGGAACCACTGGTCTTAAGCTAACAGAATACTCTGGACTGTTTGACCAAAAGGATAATAATAAACTGGCTGGGTCAACCTCAGAGGTAATCAGCAACTGACATTCTGTGGGGATAATTAGTATTCACATTAGTGAATGGAGAAATGTTTATTTAATTTGCAAATAATAGTAAACTTGGGAGGGAATCAGTACTCCAATCTTAGAGATGGAAGGAGTGGCTGGAAACCAATAGTATAAAGATCAAAGAGGGAAGACTCAATACAGTGCCCCTGGAGAAGAAAGAAAAACCTCACTGAGGTGAAGTTGGCAAGGCTATAGGTCAGAAAAACACCAAAGTGTCAGAGTGGATAACAAACTGACCAGGAACCAGAACATTAGCACTGGACCTAGGGCTACATGTAGGAATTGAATAAGGCCATCCTTACTTTGGTTCTAAAATGCAAGAATTTCAGTTACAACAGTTTAAATAACACCAGGCCTCCAAGAACAGAGTTCAAATTTCTTGCCATGGCATAGTAACTGTGAGTAACTGCATAAGGCACAAATTTCACTGCTAGCTCTTCACTGCATAAATAATAATGGCAGTAACAGATGTGCATCATCATCAATGACAAATTGCATCACTTCGTTCTAAGTCTGTGGTTGACTGCACTATGCATCTGTTATTCAGTTCACACACAAAACACCCAAGTGTCTAGTGGGGCTGTGTCCTTGTCTTCCAATGATAAACCCCAAAATGGACAATTGAAAAAATGGAACTGGCCAACGAAGATGAATGTGCAGCAAAGAAACAAATAGTGATAACGCTGGAATGTAAACAGAGTTTAGAAGAAATAGTGAGCTGTGGGATTGTGGACGCTGCGGCTATTCGAGAGGCTCTAGATAAGCACCAGAGGAACTTTGTGAAGGCAAGCCAATCAGCATAAATGAGTAAAGTGGCTGTGATGAAAAGTATGAAAATGTCCCAGGGGGAAGTGATGCTGGCAAAAAACTTCACATTAAACGAACTCTTGGAGCTATTTCAGACATTGAAAGCACAAAAGATAAAATGTTGGAAGCTGATCCAAGTTAGAAAGGAGTGTGACAATTCACCAAGGCACAGAGAGGATGTTTGCCCAGGATTGTTAAGTTCTAGGAAAGGAAGGAAGTAAGCACTGTTCAAACTACTCTGGATAAGTTTCTTTTACAAAGAAAGAAAATACTTTAACTCTTAAGGTTTTAAATTATAGTATCCTAGCATTAGTTTGACCATGTTCTTTCATTTCTCTATATATTTATAACCAAGAGGAATAGTATTTTAAATGTTTTGACACACACTACGTATCATGATTTTTCCATTGATTATTAAGATCACATGATAGAGTTTCAGCTTGCATGGTTATTTTTATGGTCATACTACCATGCAAAGCAAAAACTGCTGGTATTTAGGAGTCATGGGTGAGTTTCTCATTATACTAAGTATTTCGGTTTAGACATTACCACCAAGGACTGACATGGAGAACTCAAAGATGATAAAAATAGTAAGAGGCTGAAAAAACAGCCAAACAAAAATGTGTAAGGAAATTGAGAGATTTTTGTAACTGAAAAGAAGGCTGAAGTGGGAATTTAACTATGGCTCACTTTCAGTGACTTTTACATAAGGGATACCGACTAGTTGTTATATACCTCCACTAAAAACTGAACAACTAAAAAACAATTTTATTTATTTATTTATTTATTTATTTATTTTAAGATTTTATTTATTTATTTGAGAAAGAGAAGGAGCAGGGGGAGGGGAAAAGAGAGAGGGAGAAGCAGACCTCCACTGAGCAGGGAGCCCAACATGGGGCTCCGGGATCATGACCTGAGCCGAGGGCAGATGCTTAACTGACTGAGCCACCCAGATGCCCCAAAAAACAATTTTAAATGCAATATAATGGATCTGGGTTAACTGAAGAATGAACTTACAAACAGTGAAAAAGGTATCATATATCAGAACATTTTCAAAGAGAGCTGTGTGATTTTCTTTCTGGAAGTCCTAAAATGTAGAATCAGTTCTTATCCATGGAATGATTTAAGTTTTGAAGACAGGCAATGGAAGATGGACTATACAACCTTCCAAGGTCTCCACCAGAGCTAAAATACTATGATTTATTTATTTATTTATTTATTTTGACCGTTGTGGGACTTTATCTTACCCTAAGCTGCCAATTATTTCTGAGCACTGTACTTAAATTGTTCTTTGCTTTGTACCTTTGGCTTTCTTTGTCCCAGATCCTCTCTAGTTAAAGGGCATTATATTATGGAGTAGAACTCTGATGGGAAAGCAAAGCTGCAGAACAACACTGTCTTCTGTGAGGTTCTATGATGGGGACTGTAGTACCTTTGATGTACACAGCTTCCACAGCATCAGTGCAACCATACAAATCAGCCCTGATGCCTGGGACAGATCTTTCTACTGCTGCATTCTGTGCACTCAGACTGGCACTGCTCCAGAGCCCCGGCATGGTTCTGAAGCATGGATACTCATTACAAAAATCCACTGCCAAACCATGCTTATGAACACCCTCCCAGGACAAGGCATTTATAGTGAGGACACATAGGGACCTTGTGTGTTCTCTTCAATACTGACAATTCTTGAGCTATAATCCAGACAATTGTTGCCACAAGAAATCCACAATCTCATCACCACTAAGAATTATCAGGGCTACAAGGTGAGGGAATACTTGATATTTTTAAACAGTACACTGACCTGTTCTCTATTCTCTCATTCTCTGCCCCCCATTTATATATTAGCTCTGCTCAACTTGAGACACACTCCAATATTCTTCAGAAGATGGCTCAATAATGTAATCTCTAATACAGTGCAATGTCCTAGCCTTGCATCCTTCTTCCATTTACTAGATTTCCAGGGAGGAAAAAATGTGATAGACAAAACCCAAACCTTGACTGCCCATAACTCCCAACAAAATTAAGTATGTGAGACACAGAAGCTCATTAAACTGTAAGTTACTTGAGGATAAGGTGTATTCCATTAAAAAATACTACTGGGAATAGAATATTTGCTTTCTGTTATAAATTTGGATTTAGAAATAGAGATTACAAATATTCTCCATTATTAAGTCTCACACCAGAATTGAAATCTGTTCTTTCATCATGCTTCTAATTGGAGATTGTGAATTTTATTTTCATCTGACTTGTAGTTTCACACTTGAGAATTATCCATACAGCAGAAATAGCAAATTTTGATTGGGCATTCTTGACTATGGCCAGTTATTTATTTGATGGGGAAGTTGTGAATTCTTAAAAGAAAAAAACACTTACAATAACAATAATACTTAATTTTTACCAAAGAGATGTTTCAAGGGGCACCTGGGTGGCTCAGTCAGTTAAACCTCTGCCTTCAGCTCAGGTCATGATCCCAGTGTTCTGGGATCAAGCCCCCAGTTGGGCTCTCTGCTCAGCAGGGAGCCTGCTTCACTCTCTCCCTCTGCCTGCCACACATCCCTGCTTGTGCTCTCTGTCAAATAAATAAATAAAGTATTTTTTAAAAAACAAAGAAATGTTTCAGCCTATTTCCTATCACATGTGTACAACCTTGCTTCAACTTCTGAGGCAGGCATCTCTACTTACAAAGACAGGACAACACTGATCAGGCAATTCATTCTTTCACAATCTCACAGAAGAGTCTACTCGGAGGATGGGAAAACAAGATCATCTGAAAATTACTGTAAACTGAAATAAAACAGTAACTACCATCATCTGACCTCTTTTTTGATCAAATTTGATTAAAAAAAATTTTTTAATTAACATATTATTTGTATCAGGGGTACAGGTGTGTGATTCATCAGTCTTACACAACTCACAGCCCTCACCATAGTACATACCCTTCCCAATGTCCATCACCCAGCCACCCCAACCTTCACACCCCCCTCCACTCCAGCAACCCTCAGTTTGTTTCCTGAGATTAAGAGTTTCTTACTGTTTGTCTCCCTCACTGGCTTCATCTTGTTTCCTTTTTCCCTCCCTTCCCCTATGATCCTCTGTCTTGTTTCTCAAATTCCACATATCAATGAGATCATATGAGACTTGTCTTTCTCTGATTGACTTACTTTGCTTATTAGCATAATACCCTCTAGTTCCATCCACGTTGTTGCAAATGGCAAGATTTCATTTTTTTGATGGCTGCATAATATTCCATTGTGTGTGTGTATGTATGTGTGTATATACACATACATATACATATATACCACATCTTCTTTTTTTTTTTAAAGATTTTATTTATTTCTTCATGAGAGACAGAGAGAGAAAGAGAGAGAGGCAGAGGGAGAAGCAGGCTCCCAAGGAGCAGGAAGCCCGATGTGGGACTCGATCCCAGGACCCTGAGATCATGACCTGAGCCGAAGGCAGACGCTTAACCATCTGAGCCACCCAGGCGCCCCTATACCACATCTTCTTTATCCATTCATCTGTTGATGGACATCTTGGCTCTTTTCATAGTTTGGCTATTGTGGACATTGCTGCTATAAACATCAGGGTGCAGGTGCTCCTTCAGATCACTACATTGTATCTTTGGGGTACATACCCAGTAGTGCAAAGTCCTCAACTTTTTGAGGAACCTCCATACTGTTTTCCAGAGTGGCTGCACCAGCTTGCATTCCCACCAAAGTGTAGGAGGGCTCCCCTTTCTCCGCATCCTCGCCAACATCTGTCATTTCCTGACTTGTTCATTTTCGCCATTCTGACTGGTGTGAGGTGGTATCTCATTGAGGTTTTGATTTGTATTTCCCTGATGCCGAGTGATGGTGAGCACTTTTTCATGTGTCTGCTGGCCATTTGGATGTCTTCTTTGCAGAAATGTTTGTTCATGACTT
This sequence comes from Mirounga angustirostris, assembly GCF_029215605.1. Taxonomy (NCBI): domain Eukaryota; kingdom Metazoa; phylum Chordata; class Mammalia; order Carnivora; family Phocidae; genus Mirounga; species Mirounga angustirostris. The sequence continues at coordinate 59,744,375 of NW_026991717.1, read as the reverse complement.
CTGCCCATTTCTTGATTGGATTATTTGTTCTTTGGGTGCTGAGTTTGTAAGTTCTTCATAGATTTTGGATACTAGCCCTTTATTTGCAAATATCTTCTCCCATTCTGTCGGTTGTCTTTTGGTTTTGTTGACTGTTTTCTTTGCTGTGCAAAAGCTTTTTATCTTGATGAAGTCCCAATAGTTCATTTTTGCCCTTGCTTCCCTTGCCTTTGGTGATGTTTCTAGGAAGAAGTTGCTGCGGCTGAGGTCAAAGAGGTTGCTGCCTGTGTTCTCCTTTAGGATATTGATGGATTCCTCTCTCACATTTAGGTCTTTCATCCATTTTGAGTCTATTTTTTGTGTGTGGTTTAAGGAGATGGTCCAGTTTCATTCTTCTGCATGTGGCTGTCCAATTTTCCCAACACCATTTGTTGAAGAGACTGTCTTTTTCCACTGGACATTCTTTCCTGCTTTGTTGAAGATTAGTTGACCATAGAGTTGAGGGTCCATTTCTGGGCTCTCTCTTCTGTTCCATTGATCTGTGTGTCTGTTTTTGTGCCAGTACCATACTGTCTTGATGATGACAGCTTTGTAATAGAGCTTGAAGTCCGGAATTATGATGCCACCGGCCTTGCTTTGCTTTTTCAACATTCCTCTAGCTATTTGGGGTCTTTTCTGGTTCAATACAAATTTTAGGATTATTTGTTCCATTTCTTTGAAAAAAGTGGATGGTATTTTGATAGGGATTGCATTAAATGTGTAGATTGCTCTAGGTAGCATAGATATTTTCACAATGTTTGTTCTTCCAATCCATGAGCATGGAATGTTTTTCCATTTTTTGTGTCTTCCTCAATTTCTTTCAGGAGTATTCTGTAGTTTTCTGAGTACAGATCCTTTGCCTCTTTGGTTAGATTTATTCCTAGGTATCTTATGGTTTTGGGTGCAATTGTAAATGGGATCGACTCCTTAATTTCTCTTTCTTCTGTCTTGTTGTTGGTGTATAGGAATGCCACTGATTTCTGTGCATTTTATAACTGATTTTATATCCTGCCACTTTACTGAATTCCTGTATGCATTCTAGCAGTTTTGGGGTGGAGTCTTTTGGGTTTTCCACATAAAGCATCATGTCATCTGCAAAGAGTGAGAGTTTGACTTCTTTGCCGATTTGGATGCCTTTTATTTCTTTTTGTTGTCTGGTTGCTGAGGCTAGGACTTCTAGTACTATGTTGAACAGCAGTGGTGATAGTGGACATCCCTGCCGTGTTCCTGACCTTAGGGGGAAAGTTCTCAGTTTTTCCCCACTGAATGGTATTCGCTGTGGGTTTTTCATAGATGGCTTTTATGATCTTGAGGTATGTACCCTCTATCCCTACACTGTGAAGAGTGAAAAAAACCCAATTTAGATTCTTCCAGGTAGTTAAGGAAGAGGCAAAAACTTCTCCTGAGGCTGCAGGGTCTCGACTGCCTTCAGCTCAAAATAGTCCACATGGCAAAGTGGCATTTTGGAGAGGCTTGTTCTGAATCTCTTCACTAGCCTTAGGTAAGATTCCCCTGAGAGGCTCCTTTCTTCAGTGTTGGCCCTACTTGGGATTCCGCCCCCCCCCCCCCCCCCCCCCCCCGCCGCATCAAAGCTGCAGGCCCTTTGCTACCTAGACCCCTTCCCACTCAAATCTCTGTCCTCACCTTGCCCCAGTCAGGCTAATGTTGAACATGTAGTATCAGGATTGGCTGGACCAACACTAAGGATAGTCTCTGTTAAATGTGCCCCCACTCTCACTTCACTTTTCCCTAATTATCCCCTTCAGTCAAAGTGAGAAAATGTCCAGGATAGCTGATACTTAATTTGAGTTTTCTTTCACTGCTGAGGGAGAAATTCCCATTTGGCCACCCAAGGATGAACCATAAGGAGAGGTTGTTCCTGGCAACGAAGCTGGAACTCAGAACACATTTTCAAAAAGAAACATTTTTATATATGGCAGTTAGTTTTTATTAGTTATTTACTTTCAGAACAGCATAGGCCTATACTTCATTTATTTGTTGATTCATTAAATCATTTGTTCACGCACTAAGGACACAAATCACCACCACTAGATTAAGTCCATTACTGGTCTGCAGAACCTAACCATTATTTGTAGCATTGAATCTATAAGAAAATATTACTGATTAACTTTGGAAATATACTTTTTTCATAATTTAGGCATTGCCAGTAATGATAGCCTTGACACTGGCTTTTGAGAAAAGTTTAAAAGTTGACAATGTAAACTGCAAAGTATTAACTTAAAAAAAAAATCAATGTGTGGTTTTCATCATGAGAATGAATTTTTTAGAATATAATCGCTAGCCAGTAACCAATAGTGTTTTTTTGTTTGTTTGTTTGTTTGTTTTTTTAAGATTTTTTTATTTATTTGCGAGAGAGAGAATGAGAGACAGAGAGCATCAGAGGGAGGAGGGTCAGAGAGAGAAGCAGACTCCCTGCTGAGCAGGGAGCCCGATGCGGGACTCGATCCAGGGACTCCAGGATCATGACCTGAGCTGAAGGCAGTCGCTTAACCAACTGAGCCACCCAGGCACCCCAACCAATAGTGTTTTAAGTGAACCCAAAAGATTATTGTTAAACCTGGATTAATTTATATACCCTGAAAGTATACATCCTGGGCGCCTGGGTGGCTCAGATGGTTAAGCGTCTGCCTTCGGCTCAGGCCATGATCCCAGGGTCCTGGGATCAAGTCCCGCATCGGGCTCCCTGCCCCTTGGGTAGCCTACTTCTCCCTCTGCCTCCCTCTCTTTTTCTCTCTCTCTCTCGGTCTCTCATGAATAAATAAAATCTTTTAAAAAAAAGTATATATCCTATTAATTGTGATCAGTGATAATATTAGTAGGCATATGCTCTAATTTTTCCCCCAGTACTTCTCAACATTGTATCTTTTCAGTGCAGATGTTTGGGAAGGTGGTCACCAAATCTGAAAAAGGGATATCAAAATGTGTGATGTTTTACGTTCACGTATGAATAGAGTGGTTAGCTTTATTTAATTTCCTAGGGAGACTTTATCACTTAATGCCATTTTCTGTTACAGACTTGAAATGGTTAAATATACTTAAGTTCTAAGATGGGTTCTCACTTAATGTAATTAGAACATGTAGCTTTGCAAAACTTAGAGGTGTCAGAAGAATGATGGTAACTGTACACTTTAGGAAGATTTAGAGTCTCTGTAGTACCCAAGAAGTCTTTGGAAGTGTGCACACCCCATTATCTATTCACTGTTGCATATACACATATTTCTGGTGGCGCTGAGGTCTGCCTGCCCCCACTTCTCCTCCAGCTCCCCTGATGTTCTGTTATTTATTTATTTATTTTTAAAGATTTTATTTCTTTATTTGACAGAGAGAGAGATAGCGAGAGCAGGAACACAAGCAGGGGGAGTGGGAGAGGGAGAAGAAGGCTTCCCGCTGAGCAGGGAGCCCGATGTGGTACTCAATTCCAGGACCCTGGGATCATGACCTGAGCCGAAGGCAGACGCTTCACAACTGAGCCACCCAGGCACCCTGATGTTCTGTTATTTAAAAGTTCAACATCCAGACCTGTTAGTTCATTAGTAGCAAGTCCAATCTGGAATGAATCTTCTGCTTCCAACCCTTACAAGCATTTAGTCCTCTGAACCCCTGGGTGAGCATCAGACTTTAGTCTGCCTAACTGACTCAACCATGAGAAGCCAGTCTACCTACCTGGTCCTTCTGCCCACCTCCATATAATCTTGCATGGACTTAGCAACCAACAGCCCAAGCTCTACCAAACACAGAACTGCTGCTATACTGACGTCTTGACATGCTCCATCCTGCATAACCGGTCTCATGTCCCATTAATCCCCATCACTTCTCCACATTCAGGAAGCTGGTTTCATAAGTGAGCCCAGCACTTGCATAGGCATTTCTGCATTTACACTCTCCCCCATCTTCTGGACTTTCTCTCTCCTTCCCTCCCTCTCTCCCCGTCTCTCTCTCCTTCACCACTCCTCCCTCTCTCCCTTCATCCATGGCCTACCAAAAGCATCTTAATCCTAACTATAATTTTTTTTAAAAAAGCATCTTAATTCCACTTCTGTTTTGAGTCCCCAGTGATTTCTGCTTCTTCATAGTTTTCTATTTCACTTATAGACATTACCACACCACCTAGCACTAGTCAGGTATTGTTCTTTCATTTCTTCGTCTATGTCAACCTTGACTCTTCTAATGAGACTGTGGACACCTATGAAGCCAGAAACAATTTTAAGTGCTTCCTTCATGTTCCTTATTATCTCTATCAATAATAAATACTTATTTCACTGTTGAATCTCAGATCTGTACCCCTGAAACAAATAATGCAATATATGTTAAGAAAAAAAAAAAAAGAAGAAGAAGAAGGTAGCGGGAGGGGAAGAATGAAGCAGGGGAAATCGGAGGGGTAGACGAACCATGAGAGACGATGGACTCTGAAAAACAAACAGGGTTCTAGAGGGGAGGGGGGTGGGAGGATGGGTTAGCCTGGTGGTGGGTATTGAGGAGGGCACATTCTGCATGGAGCACTGGGTGTTATGCACAAACAATGAATCATGGAACACTTCATCTAAAACTAATGATGTAATGTATGGGGATTAACATAAGAATAAAAAAAATAAATACTTATTTCAATAAGTAACCCTTGATAATAATATCCCCATGACATAATAAAGAGAGATACAATTTATTGAGCTATATACTAGGAACCAGGTACATTATCTCATTTAGTCCTCACATCAAGTCTTTGAAATGAGAACTTTTATTACATCCTTTTTAGAGTTGACACTCATCAAAATCACACAGCTAGTAAGTGGTAGGGAGTGAGGCTTTAAATCCAGATCTGTCCGACTTCACAGCCCATGAAAATAAACTACTACATTTCACTTCTCTTCAGTATATCTTTGCCTGGGGAACAAAATCTAGATAAGCAATAACACTGTTAGGAGCCTGGGGATTCCGGGAGGGACATATTCATTAGTTTTGTCAATATTTGTCAGTATCTATTGAATCCTTAAAATGAAGAGGCTTCGGAAACTTGCACATAGCAGTCAAAGTGGACAGATGGTGAGTTCAGGAAGGAAAAAGAAGAAGCAAGCGGTAAAGACAGATGGACACCCACAGATATGAATTGAACAACCCATTTGTCCCCCCTTTAACCCTTGCACTTGAAACCTGATTTGTGGTCTCACTAGAAGGGTGGTGAAACTGCTCCCCAAGCCCCAACTGGCATTGCTTAAGTCCCAGCCTCTCTGACCTCTGTGTAGCACTTGCCATGGTGACCCCCTACTCCTTGAGCCTGTTTCCTCCTTTATTTTCTATGAGAGTCTGCTGACTTTCAGATTGTTGCTCTGACTACTCCTTCTTTGGTTTCATTTTCTGGCTCTTTTTCTCATTTTATATGCAAGCATTCCCTAAGGTTCTGCCCTTGACCCTCTTCTCTCCTCCTTCTAAACCCTCTCCCTTGGTGATCTCATCCATTTTCATGGCATCACTTCTCATTGGTATGCAGAGTACTCCCACATCTATGACTTCAGCAATCCACATCTTTCCCCAGGGCCTCAGTCCCCCATTTCCAACAGCCTGACAGGTAGCTTTACTAGCACTTCAGTGTGCCCCAAACCACACACCATCTGTTTCTCTCAAGCCTCCTGTTTCTCTCCTGGGGACCCAACTCTTAAGTGACATCAGCATTTTCCAAGTCACCTTTTACTCATCCCTCTTGCTGATCCCCCGCAACAATCAGTCAGTTGCCTGGACCTGTTGATTTTATGTCCTAAATATCTGTTGGCTCTGTCTCTCAATTCCCATTGCCACAAACCTCATTACTACCCAATTAATCTCTCCAGAGAGTACTTCTGATCACCTTCAGTTCTCTATTCAAAACACTCAAGGATGTAAAATGTTAAGAAGAAAGAAACAAAGGAAAGGAAAGAAAAGAAAAAGATGGCTTCCTTAGCTGGGCACCCAAGGCCCCAAGTGTCTTTCCTTCCTTTCTTGATTCATGAAGCCCAGCTAACGGATCTCGCTGCCACCAGCCAAATACTCTGTCTCTTCTAAACACATACATATCTGTATATCCCTTTCTCACTTGCATTGCAGTTACTAGTGTTTATATTTTATCTCTGCTACTAGAGATCATGGGCTCTCATCTTGTTCACTTAGTACCCCCTCACACACACTATACCCAACACAGTACTTTAACACCTCATAGGTGCTCACTGAAGTATTTTTTTAACACTGAGTAATGAAGTATGATCTTGACAAAACCTGTCTTAGTTATTGTTCTTCTGCCCAGCATAAAAGGTAAATGGAAGATTTTCTTATTGTATGCATGTTTGATGTATCTCCCTTTTGCTTTCTGTGTCTGAAATACCCCATTCTTTTGCCAGGAATTGCTGATTTAGAGGAGAGGTTCTTTGAAGGCTTCATCTCTTAGGTTAGCCATCAGTGTGGCCTTATAGAACTTTTGGTCACAGATTATTTCTAGGCAACTCTTTGTGTTCTCTAAACACTTGGGTCTTCTGCTGAGTGCAAAATGGGGACAGAAGGCAACTTGCTGCCCTCTTGAGTATTTCTGGTAATTCATAGCCAGGCCATCCGTGGAAGAAAATTCCAACAGAACAGATGCAGCCAATTCCAGAGATTGTCCTCACCATAGCCTGATCAATTTTGTGGATAGTTCTCTTAGAAATGAATCCTTCTGGCCAACATGGTGCATAAATTGTGTAATAAAAATTTCAAAAATCCTTTAAAGTTCAGGGTTTTGCTATTAGAGGAGTGGCATCTGTGCCCTAATATATTCAGGCTCCAGAAAGACATATCATAAATCCATAAATGTTCATTCCTCGACAGGCCTCTTAATTTGAATTTCTGTCTCCTTTCCTACCCTGGTGAAGTTAATGGAACTACTTAGAAGAGAACATAAAGGGATCATTACCTTTTACCCTTAAGCCTCAGGCCTAAAGCCTGCTCTTATAGCCTGTACTCTGGGCCTCTCCTATTAGTACCCAAAAGTGCACAAAAGCTCCAAAGCCCCCAAGAGCCCCTTGCCTCCAAAAAAACTCCATAAAGGAGGATTTTAACTTTGAAAAGCTACAGAAAGCCAAAAATTTTCCATTAATTAAGATTTCTATCCCATTCCTATGAAGATTTCCCTACCCAAATCTGTCGTAATTTCATTGCGTGATTCTTGTTCACTCTGAATCATTATCAGTCAGATGTTCTTGGTGTACTACTGTGGCCCATCTCCTTAGAAAACCGGAGAAAGAGGAGAGAATGTGAGCTGAGGCAGTAGTCCTTCATTCCTTCATTCTTTATTCATTCACTCATTTTTATTTGTTCAACAAACATTATTTACTACTTTGCTAGGCACTGAGATTTGATAATGTGAAAGACATGGTTCCTGTCCTGAGGAAGCTTATTGTTAATAGAGGAGTTCCACTAAATAGTCAAATGCAATGTTTCTTAATCGCTTTTGGGTCAGAGACTCCTTTGAGAATCTTATGAATGTATTAGATTCCCCTTTCACCACTAAAAATAGATACACACATATACACAGGATTTACAAAAGCCATACAATTTTCTCTGGAACTTTTATTTGGTGTTTATTTGAAGCTCAGTGGTATGGGTGTGTTACTAAGTTTTTGGTAAGGAAATCTTCCTTCTTGGGAGAATGTGAGTCTGAAATATAAATGTGAGACCCATTGCCCCCAAATGCTAAAGATCTTTTTTTCCTTTTTTTTACAGAAAATCTTTAATCAAATTATACTGCTAGGGGCACCTGGGTGGCTCAGTCGTTAAGCGTCTGCCTTCGGCTCAGGTCATGATCCCAGGGTCCTGGGATCAAGCCCCGCATCGGGCTCCCTGCTCAGCGGGAAGTCTGCTTCTCCCTCTCCCACTCCCCCTGCTTGTGTTCCCTCTCTTGCTGTGTCTCTCTCTGTCAAATAAATGAAATCTTTAAAAAAAAATTATACTGCTAAAATAGGAAGTGAAGTAATTCTTGAAGTAATTCTTTAACCTGGGACTTAAATGGGAGTGTGACTGGAGTGTTTGACCAACAGCAAGGAGTCTAGCATGGCTGGAGTGGAGTTGGGTGATGGAGACAAAATAAGAGAGGAAGTCAGAAAGGTGTAGGGGGCCAGATCATGTAGGGCCATTTTATGCCACTGACTTTGGCTTTTACTCTGAGTAAAATGGGAGGCCATTGCAGGGTTTTAGCAGAAGAGAGATGGACATTTTAAAAGGACTACTCTGGTTCCTATATCGACAATAGATTGATTAAGAGGTAAGGATTGAGGTGCGGAGATCCACTGGGACAAAATCAAGCCAAAATAATGGTAGTGGCTTGGACCAGATGGTTGGTAGCAGTGGAGGTAATGGGAAGCAGCCAGAATCTGTAAGTATTTTAAGGGCAGAAATGACAAGATTTCCTAACATTAAAGGTGGGGTATAAAAGAGAGAGGGGGGAGAGGTAAGATGATTCCAAGGTTTTGGCTTGAGCAACCATAAGGATGGAGTTGCCATCAACTGAGATTAAAAAGGCTATGGGTAGAACCCATTTGGAATGAAAGATCAATAGTTCAGTCTTCTGGTGTTGTATGACTTGGGAATTCTGAAACATTAAGGGGATTAAGCACATAAATAAAAGTGAGAATAATAAGAGCCAGGTCTCTCACTGTCAGAAAAGTATGTAAGTATGGAAAGGAGAAAGACTGGAATGAACTTTGTGATGTTGGATTAGGATTCACATTAGAGATATCAGTGTGAATTCATGATTTTTCATGTATAGATATATAGCTGTAGAAATGGATATAAATGTACACTCTCAAACATATTTTCTTAACCCCATCACTGCAAAGGTCTGAAAGAAATCACAACAGTAACAATAAGCACAAAACACCCAGACATAGGTTTTTAAATACCATTCTTTCATTAAAGAAATAGGGCACCCTGGGGAAATAGTCGATTCAAGGTGGGGTAGAGAATGAATAGGATGAGTCTGGAACATCTTATTGTGCCAGAAAGTGAGAAAGTGCTCAAATAATAATAAGGACATGTCAGAAAGACTCACACGCTAACTTAAAAGGGTTCTTATTTGTCATATCTGGGACTATTTTAGTATGAAAATAAATAATGGTAGTAATAGGTTATCATCCATAGAATAAAATAAGAATTCATGAGTCCATGGATTTATTACTGATATAATAAGTGAATAATAAGTTAATGAGAGAGAAAGAAAACTCCTCCATATCGTAGAATGCCAGATGAGTAAATGAGTAAGGAATGATAAAGTTAGAAATACCACCATTTGACAGATATCAAGGTAATAATTGATTTATGCAAGATTGCATAATGGGTCCTAAACTAATGGCTGAAAATTTGATGAGAAATGGGATATCTACATAGTTTCAAAACATTTATTAGAAAGGAAAGATAGTGGGCGCCTGGGTGGCTCAGTCGGTTGGGCGACTGCCTTCGGCTCAGGTCATGATCCTGGAGTCCCGGGATCGAGTCCCGCATCGGGCTCCCTGCTCAGCGGGGAGTCTGCTTCTCCCTCTGACCCTCCTGACCCTCCCCCCTCTCATGCTCTCTCTCTCTCAAATAAATAAATAAAATCTTAAAAAAAAAAAAAAAAGAAAGGAAAGATAGTAACTTTACAGTAGAGAAACCTGGCAACTATCATCGTAACCAAATATTGAAGTTAATATGACCAGTAGTGGGACAAATTGACATCATGATCTCCTTATAGGATGCACTGAGGACACAACATGACTTTTGTAGAATTCCTGTCAAAAATGCTTCCATCTACACATTAAGAAACCTCAGACAAACCCAAATTAAGAGTTGTTGTTTAGGGGCACCTGGGTGGCTCAGTCGTTAAGCGTCTGCCTTCAGCTCAGGTCATGATCTCGGGGTCCTGGGATCGAGTCCCACATCAGGCTCCCTGTTCAGCAGGAAGCCTGTTTCTCCCTCTCCCACTACCCCTGCTTGTGTTCCTGCTCTTGCTATTTCTCTCTCTGTCAAATAAATAAATAAAATCTTTAAAAAAAGAGTTGTTTAATAGAGAGAGTTACACTTTTGCAAGATGGAAAGAATTCTAGAGATTGGTTGTCCAACAATGTGAATATACAAAATGGTTAAAATGGTAAATTTTATGTTATGTGTATATCTTACCACAATTTTTAAAAATCGTAAAAAATTAAGGAACATTTATAAAATATCTTCCACATAAGTCATGAAAGACAAATACATACTATAGAACTGTTCCAGATTAAAGAAGAATAAAGAGACATGACAATGAAATACAATTTGTGCTTCTTTTTTTTTAAAGATTTATTTATTTATTTTAGAGTGAGAGAGAGCATGAGCAGGAGGGGCCGAGGGAGAGAGAATCTCAAGCAGACTCTCCACTGAGCAGAGAGCCTAACATAGGGCTCAATCTCATGACCACAAGATCATGACCAGGAGATCATGACCTGAGCTGAAACCAAGAGCTGGACACTCAACCGACTGTGCCACCCAGGCGCCCCTACAATTTGTGCTTCTGGATCGAACCTGGGATCAGGAAATTAATTAACTTGGGAAATTAACTTGGAATTTGTTTAAAAGTAAGTTATGAAGAAAGAAGAAACACCGTTAATAGCTGAGGAATGGAATTATTGTCTGTTTCCTATCTCCAGCATTTGATGACCCCCAGCTCATATTTTCCCCCAGACGTTTCAGTGCTTGGTTGCTAGCAGGTTGTCCACAGAGATTATCTGTGTTCTAGAAAGTGAAGTCATCTTGCATGGCGAATAACAGCTGGATAGAAATAGGTCTGCCTATCTCACGGCAGGGCCGAACTTTGGAGTGCAAACAGTCTTTCATTCAAATCACAGGCAAACTTCCTGATGCCAAAATCAGCCCTCATCTCACAAGCTCGTCTCATCGGTTTCCTGGTAGAAAACAGCTGTGCTGCCAGGGATAGAAACTCCTGGCTAGCCATAATTAGATCTAAAAGAGCACCCCTTGTTTTCCCTTTAGTGTGCAAGCCTCAGTGTCTGCCAGTGTGAACAGCAGTGGGACTCAGGGGTTGTACTTAAACTAGAGTTGGAGAGCCTAAAGGTCATGACAGAGACCCTCCTCTCTGAATGCTGGATGACATACGTATTGCGTCTGATCAGTCTGCTTGTTTGAAACTAATGTCAAAGGCAATGTGTAGTGTTAGCTCTAACCTTTAACAAGAAACTAGAAATAGAACCCTTATTCACCTCTTTGGAGATTTGCCATCAGAGAACTTTGCCTCTCCTTTGATGCCTTCACTGTGCCCTGGAAATTATTTCTTTATTCATCCTCCTGGAAGCATGATTTTTTTCCAAACAACTAATAATAAGTATATCTAAATCTTATAGAGTGATTTGCAATTTATGGAAACTTGTGGATCCATTAGCTCATTTAATCTTGACAACAGAACTGAAAAGGAGATAAGTCTTACCCCTATTCTGTAGAGAAAGAAACATAGCTAAAGATCATATACAATCAGTAAGTAGCTATAACTCTCTTCTCCCTGATGAACTGGTGTGGAATGTACCTCTGTTTCCAAATTGAACCAGTTAAGAAAATGTAGTTTTATTAATCACATCATCTAATAAAGTCTCTCCAGTGTGATGGTGGAAATACTTCACACAAAAGATAGAGGAGAGAAAATGTTTAAAGACCCGTTGGAGGTAGATGGGAAGTCTCAATCTCATGAGACTTGAGAAATGTGTTGTTGTCATTGTTTCTGGTAACAACGGAAGTTATGTGGACTGAAATGATTGTTTCTTGTGTTATGTATGACCATCCTGGTTTTCCTGTAAAGAGTGGAGATAGAGGGAATATATTTTTTCATCATCACTGTTGAGCATCTTCAAATATAGGGAGAAAACTAGCATTGTCAGACTTCAACAGTATAAAGACTCGCCACTAGACATCAAGCCCAGGGGAAAAAGTCACTCTCTGGCAGAACTCCATCAAGAAAATTCAGGGGCAGAGAAACAATAGGCAAAGAGACAGTTTCTTATACAGAGAAAAACTAGGTTCTATCGACAGTTCTGGCACCCTTGGTTGTTGCCAGGAGGCACCCTGAAGGGGATGCAATGAACCACAAGAGAATATGTTGGTTGGTATCCTTTACAGCCTTACTGCACAGTGGGGAATGTCTGTTAAGGGTGATCCATTCTACTTTCCTAGAACTGGAAACATGTTTTCTTATGAAATCTCATGAGTAATCTTTGGGGTATGGGTTAAAAGAGGAGTGGCCAGAGAATAGGACAACAATGAAGGCTGGTTTTAGAGACTAGAGATGTAGAGCAAAGATGCTAGAAAGCACAGCAGTTCAAGTTTTGTTTTGTTTTTTTCCTTTGAGTGAGAACCAGATAAAACCCTCTAGGCTTTTGTTATCTGAAGGGTCATTTTCCTTCTAGTACCAACAGGATTATTGTTAAGGTAGGTCCCTGTGTCTCTCTCCTTGAAAGTGGGGGCTTACCCTCCTTTCTTTTCCTTCTGTCCATCATGACCAGAGTATACCCACACAATTCTTACTTGTGTTTGTGCATCCTAGTTCAGTGGTTCTCACACCAACTTCACAGTGGAATCACTGGGAGCTTTAAAGAAATGCTGGTGCATGTATCATTTTTTGAAAAGGTCTGTACATTCTAATGCGCAGCCTAGGTTGACAATATTGTCCAAAAGCAGTGATTCTCAAACTTTGACGTGCAAGTGAATCATCTGGAGATCTTATTAAAAGGTAGTTTCTGATTTTAGTATGTCTAGGGTGGATTTGGCGTTCTATATATTTTTTAAAGATTTTATTTATTTGAGAGAGAGTGGGAGTCATGAGCAAACTCTCTGCTGAGCAGAGAGCCCAATGCAGGGCTCAATCCCAGGACCCTGGGAGCATGACGTGAGCCAAAGGCAGATGCTTAACCAGCTGAGCCAACCAGGTGCCCCTGGGGTTCTGCATTTTTAACAAGCTATCAGGTGAAGCAAAATACTTTGAGTAGCAAAATTCTACAGCATTGGTTCTTACTCTAGCAACACAATAAAAAATCACCTGGAGAGACTTCCAGTTTCCTATTCCAAAGGTAAGGAATTTGGAAGTCATCACCCTGTCCCAACAAGTAAAAAGCTGAAAAGACTGAAAACTCAGCAACCCTTCTTGGATCCAAAAGAGAGGAGAGAACACAGGACAAACCACTGCCCTCAAGATTGGAGAAATAGATGAATACAGGGAATTGCAGCTCAGCAGAGCAGACTCATGAGTGAGCGAAGAGAAACTGCCAAGAGAACCAGTGCCAGGGTTGAAAAACCTGAACTGTAATTGCTGAATTGCTGGAGGTTCAGTGTGAACAACTATGAGAGTTAAAATCTCCAGAGGAATCCAATCATAGAAGGACTCTCACAATAATGTGAGATTTGCCACCGGGAGCTCCTCCAGATTCCACAGTAAATATTGGAGAAAAAATCCCCTCATGCTTTCTGCAGGGGCAGGGTAATACAATGGCACTAAATTCATATCTTTCAATAGCTACCCTGAATGTAAATGGGCTAAATGCCCCAATCAAAAGACACAAGGTATCACATTAGATAAAAAACAAGACCCACCGATATGCTGTCTGCAAGAGACTCATTTTAGACCCAAAGACATCTCCAGATTGAAAGTGAGGGGGTAGAAAACCATTTACCATGCTAATGGACATCAAAAGAAAGCTGGGGTGGCAAGCCTTATATCAGACAAATTAGATTTTAAACCAAAGACTATAATAAGAGATGAGGAAGGATACTACATCATACTTAAAGGGTCTATCCAACAAGAGAATCTAACAATTTTAAATATCTATGCCCCTAACATGGGAGCAGCCAATTATATAAGCCAATCAATAACAAAACCAAAGAAACACATTGACAACAATACAATAATAGTAGGGGACTTTAACACCCCCCTCACGGAAATGGACAGATCATCTAAGCAAAAGATCAACAAGGAAATAAAGACTTTAAATGACAGAGTGGACCAGATGGACTTCACAGATATATTCAGAATATTCCATCCCAAAGCAAGAGAATACACATTCTTCTCTAGTGCCCATGGAACATTCTCCAGAATAGATCACATCCTAGGTCACAAATCAGGTCTCAACCAGTACCAAAAGACTGGGATCATTCCCTGCATATTATCAGACCACAATGCTTTGAAACTAGAACTCAATCACAAGAGGAAAGTCGGAAAGAACTCAAATACATGGAGGCTAGAGAGCATCCTACTAAAGAATGAATGGGTCAGACGAACCATGAGAGACTATGGACTCTGAGAAACAAACTGACGGTTCTAAAGGGGAGGGGGGTGGGGGATGGGTTAGCCTGGTAATGGGTATTAAAAAGGACACATACCGCATTGAGCACTGGGTGTTATATGCAAACAATGAATCATGGAACACTACATCAAAAACTAATGATGTAATGTATGGTAATTAACATAACATAATAAAAAAAAAGAATGAATGGGTCAACCAGGAAATTAAAGAAAAATTTAAAAAATTCATGGAAACAAATGAAAATGAAAACACAACTGTTCAAAATCTTTGGGATGCAGCAAAGGCAGTCCTAAGAGGAAAGTATATAGCAATACAAGCCTTTCTCAAGAAACAAGAAAGGTCTCAAGTCCTGTCACTAAGTGCTCAGACTATATATTTGTTTAATACCAAGTCCACAGGCACAGGTCAGTGGCTGCACTTTGAAGAATTCTAGTTTGAATGTAAGGGTTGAGACAAAGTACAGAGGATTCGGAGAAAGCCCTGACTTCCACTGCCCTAATCCTTTCCTTGTCCTTTCTTTGTTCTCATATTCAATAAAGTCTTTTGCCCTATAAATCCCAAGTTACTGCTGTCCCTTCATCCCCCATGTTTTCATCTTACTATATAGACAACCCACTCCAGGGAACTAATTTTTGGTAAAGACGGGGAAGCAGAAAGATGGCTAATAGTTAATGTGCATATATATTTCTAATGAATCTATGCTTGTCTATTTTTTTTCTCCAACAGGTCATGTTTCACCCAACTCTGTAAATTGTAGAGTTGACACACTTGACATACTTATTAGCACAGTGAATGCTCACAGCGATCATCTATTAAATGCTTACTGATGATCTAATACCATCATCCAAGATGCCCTAGACAAGAAAATCTATACTCTTCATAGCCTAGAAAAGTGTTTTTATAATCAGAAAGGCTAGTCAAAATATCTTTGGCATCTTATTAAGAAAAAAAAGAACAAACATCAAAACCCTTGCAGAATGTCTAATACCAAACATTTACCCCTTAATTTTTTCTGTTCTCTAAATGTCTCATACAAGTTATCATTATAAGCAGATTATAAACCTTTTCAGAGCAGGGAATGTATTTCTCTGGTATTTTCTAGAGTACTTAGAATTGGACCAGGCAAAATAAAAGACTGCTAAGTATTTAAAGAAATAAAGTGAATATGTTTTCTCTGGGTGAAGCAAATGATCTATATAAAAATCCTTTTTTTGTTAGAGTCCTTCAACCAAACAACATATGAAGAAAACATAGTATATTTAGCCTGTATCAGATAATCTCATAACACATCTTAATAAGACTGCTTTACATTTGTTTAGTACTACTTGGTTTTTGAAGCACTTAGCACACAGCACCTCTGTTCTTCCTCACCCCAGTGCGGTAGCAGTTTGGTTACATTGCCCTCAATTTACAGATGAGAAATTAAGACACCAAGAAGTTAAGTGTCTTCATTTGTTCAGCAAACCAGGCACCTTTCTGGGAGCCATGTTTACAGTGATGAACACGGCAAAGTTCCTGCTCTTATGGAGCTTACTCAGTGGTGTGTTTGTAATACTTAACAACTGGCTCTCTGTGTGTAGGTTCACCGTGAATATATGAAATAATCTTTTCCTTGAACAAATAACACAAGTGAAATAAAAAAGTGGTATGCTGAAACTTCACTCATTTCTCAATAAAATGAGTGACTTCCTTGTTAAATTAATAGTTTTCAAACATTAAAAGAATATTTTCTCAATATTTTGGTGCTATTTACAATGTAACAGCCACAGACAATGAACTATTATTAACATTTTCTCCATCACTCTCTTAAGTTTAGATAACCAACAAAATAATAAAACTCTGATTTGTAGAGTTTACTGATTTCAGGGTTATAAATTCTACCTTGACCAATTTTATGCTATTAATATGAACTCAGAGTCAGGGAAAAAGGCACAGCATTATATAGTAATTATGTATATATACCATTATATAGTATTTCCACCATTCGGATACAATGAAGGGAAATAACATTAAGAGCATAGGTAATCATACAATCATACAAAACAGAGATGAGTTTTGAGTATATATTATATTGTTTTTTAATGTAACCTAATTTTAAGTTATATAATTTAATTTTTTTTAAAGATTTTATTTATTTGAGACAGAGAGAATGAGAGAGAGAGAGCACATGAGAGGGGAGAGGGTCAGAGGGAGAAGCAGGCTCCCTGCTGAGCAGGGAGCCCGATGCGGGACTCGATCCCGGGACTCCAGGATCATGACCTGAGCCGAAGGCAGTCGCTTAACCAACTGAGCCACCCAGGCGCCCTATAATTTAATTTTTAATAGTGTCTATGTTTTTTATCAGCTCACAAAAGGCAACTCACAGAATAGGAGAAAATATTTGCAAATCATATATCTGATAAGGATTAATATCCAAAATACAAAAAGAACTCCTATAACTCAACAAAAAAAATTAAACAACACTATTAAATGATGGGCAAAGGACTTGAATAGACATTTCTCCAAAGAAGATATGCAAAGGCCAGTTAAAGCACATTAAAAGATGAGCAACATCAGTAATCGCTAGGGAAATGCAAGTCAAAACCACAATGAGATACCATTTCACACCCACTAGAGTGGCTATTATTTTGAAAAACAAAAAACAGAAAATACCAAGTGTGGAAAAAGATGTGGAGAAACCTGAGCCCTCATACATTGTAAAGTAGTTTAGCTACAGTGGAAAAAAGTATGGTGATCCCTCAAAAATTAAATGCAGAAGTATGATCCAGCAATTTCACTTCCAGGCATATACCCAAAAGAACTGAAAGTATAGACTTGAACAATATTTGAACACCAATGTTCCTAGCAGCATTATTTGCAGCACTCAAAGGGTAGAAACAACCCAAATATCCATCCATGAATGATGGGATAAACATATGTGGTATATACATAAAATGCAATTATTCAGACTTAAAAAAAGAGTGAAATTATAATGTATGTTATAGCACAAACCGGAAAACACTATGCTAAGTGAAATAAGCCAGACACAAAGGGACAAATATTGTATGATTCCACTTATATGAGGTAACTAACTAGAGCAGTCAAATTCATAGACAGAAAGTAGAATAATGATTAAAAGGGGAGAAGGCAAGTTATTATTTAATGGACACAGGGCTTCAGTTTGAGATGATGAGAAGCTTCTAGAGATGCACTGTGGCTGCACAATGTGAATGTACTGAATATCATTGCAGTGTAGACTTAAACATTATGATAATGATAAATTTTATGTATATTTTAACACAATAAAAAAGAGGGCAGGAAATAAAGTAATGGAATATTCTTTTTTTTTTTTTTAAAGATTTTATTTATTTATTTGACAGAGAGAGACACAGCGAGAGAGGGAACACAAGCAGGGGGAGTGGGAGAGGGAGAAGCAGGCCTCCCGCCGAGCAGGGAGCCCGATGCGGGGCTCGATCCCAGGACCCTGGGACCATGACCTGAGCCGAAGGCAGTTGCTTAACAACTGAGCCACCCAGGCGCCCCGTAATGGAATATTCTGATGTTTGACTAATTAAAAAAAAAAAACAGCTCTCAATATTACTGAAAATTAAACAATCAGATTTTGTGAGCCAGGACAAGCTGCCTCCAGTAAACGTGAAAGCTTAATAGGGAGGGATGAGAGAGACTTGCTCAGGGTCATACATGAAATGGAAGAGCCAGCCCTGACTCTGGATCCTCTCTTTCCACAGCAGTATACTGTTTTCCATATAAGCAGGTAACTCTCAGATTGGTGTCGCAAATTCTGAAGTGTATGTGTTTGTTACAGAATGGCTGCAGGTAACAGGAAAATGACCCTAGAGGGTGAGCTTTAGGAAGTGGTTCATTTGAAAAAAAGGAACAGGGCAAGTTTCAGAGAGCAGGAAGATGGGAGAGTAGGATTAGGAGGAGGTCAGAGGTCCAGTTGCCTACCTGTTAGATCTATATATATGCAGGAATGTTGCGGGGCAGGGAGGGGAGGCACAAAAAGCCCCCTTCTTTGGGCCTCGCCAATTATGTACACTCCTAGGCTGAGATAGGGGTCTCCAAGAGATGTCCCTACCTTCTAGATGAAGCTACCACCTGGACAACAGATACCCAAGGATATCTTCATCTTCCCTAATTTCCCTGGGTTCCCCACTACCTCCCATCTGGAGGTTGTCATAAAAATTGCTCAAATGAGGCATTACAGTGACAGTCTGACAAAGGAGTCCTGAGCTATGATGCTGAGAGATACATTTTGCTCAGAGAAAATGACACGTACAAAGTCTCAGAGGCGAGAATAAGAAAGCCAAGGGCTTTGGATAGCAAACAACTTTGCCGAATAGGGAGGCAGCAGCAGGTGGGCCGCTGTGGAGCAAGCTGACCTGCATGATGGAGAGCTCGTCTTCCTGTGAGAAGGATGCTGTTTCAGCTCAACATCTTTTCATTTCTTTCTCAGAAATAAGCTCCTCCCTCAACTTTTTTAACATCTAGACTTAAAAGCTGTAGAGTGAATTTTTAAAGACTCTTCAAAAGGAAGTTGAACTTTTTTATGGTCCCCACACATTCCCAACAAAGCCGTGATCCCGCCAATGGTCTAAAATGAAATCGTAAGGGGGAATTTGCAAATATGAATGTCTTTGAGTATATAACATTTACAGTCTTTGAGTTTCACTTTTGAATAATATTAAACTAGACACTTTTGAGAGCTCAAGTTATTTCCTGATTGTAAGTTATGGAGCATTAATGCTTTCAAGACATAAATCCAATACTTAGTGGATTTCTGAGAATCAGCAAGATACCAAGAAAGAAAACATATTTACCTACCAGGGCCTCATTTTCCTCACTTAATGGCTGGTCTAACAATGTCTGCCATGCAGAGTTGTTGTGGGGAAAAGAAGAGTGTGAAGTATATATAGCACCTAGCAGTAAGTAAGCATTCAGTACATTGTGACTGCTATTACCATTGTGCACATAAATGTTTAATTCAATAAATATTTGTTAAGTGTTCCAATATACAAGACATGGTCTAGAATCTAGGTTTCGTTACATCTTTTATTTCAAGTTATTAAATATTCCAATCATAGAGAAAATTACAGAAAAAAGTAACAGATGTCTGGAAGATCATTTATTTGAACTCCTTATGAGTTTCAGCTGTATGAAAATACCACAATGTATCCATTCCCCAAATAATATTGGCACTGAACGTGCCCCCTGGGAGAATTTCTCTAGGTACATATCTAGAAGTGGAACTGCTGGTTGCCGAGTATGATAATCTTTGCATCACAAATTAGTTTCCAGAGTGGTATATTATTTTCTTTTGTATCCAACACTGTAGGAGCATTCTCATTTACCAACACTAGATGTCAGGCATTTTAATTTTTGCCAACACTATGTGTATGAAATGGTATCTCACTGTTTTGACTTGTATTTCCTTAATTATTAGAGGCTGAGTATCATTTCATGTGTTTTTGCTTATTACAGTTTTCCCCTTCAGTAAACTTCCTGTTCATGTCTTTTGCTCATTTTTTAAATTAGGGAATTGGTCTTTTCCTTACTGATTATACTCTCTCAATCCTTTGCCAGTTACATGTACTATAAATATCGTTTCCAAGTCTATTACTTGTCTTTTTAACTTTGTTTATAGTGAACTATAATCATCTGTAAAGTGGAAAGGATTAACATTTACCTCATATGATAAACAATATACCTGAAAGTTCCTAGTCAAGCGTCAGGCGCAGATTAAATCTTCAGTAAAAGTGAATCTCCACCATCCCCCCTCAACTCACAACCTTAAAAAGTTCGTAACTGAGTAATAGATAGTAAATAGTAATTCTAGCCTCAATTTCCTTATTTGTAGAAGTGGGCTAATAATAAACTCACAGAGTTATTGTGAGGTATAGTGTTCAACCCAGGGGCTGGCAAACAGAATGGTCTCAACATATGGCGGCTGCTTCCACCATCATCATTATTAGGAGAGATACACAATATATATAATTAACTATAATATAGAGCAAAATATCATAAAAACTCTCTTTGAGAAAAAATAATAATTCAGTGCTATCAGAATGCAGAGATGAGAGTGATAACATCCAGCTGGGGGTCAGGGGAGAGTGAGGGAGGCTTCATGGAGGAAATGGTATTTGTTGGGTTTTTTTACAATTTTTATTTATTTATTTGAGAGCAAGAGACAGTGAGAGCATGAGCTGGGGGAGAGGCAGAGGGAGAGGCAGACTCTCCACTGAGCAAGGAGCCTGACATGGGGCTCAATCCCAGGACCCTCGGATCATGACCTGAGCTGAAGGCAGATGCTTAACCGACTGAGCCACTGAGGTGCCCCAGGAAATGGTATTTGAATAGGCCTTGGAGGAAGAAAGAAATGAAGGACATCCTAGCAAACAATATGGAGGCATGGAGACAATACATACACAGATCTCCAGTTTGCCAAGGTATGGGGTCAATTGAATAAGTCAGACTCAGGAAGTAAGCATTCATTTTTCAGGTTATCAGAGTAGTCTATGCACTAAAAAGTAACTCATGACTTAATTAGTATTGAGAATAAATAGGAAATACCGGTGGCTTTGGAATAAAATTTGGTACATAGGATCAGTGGATGAATTAACTAGAGAAAGGTGTGTTAAGAGAATAGGAGATAGGGATGCCTGGGTGGCTCAGCTGGTTAAGCATCTGCCTTTGGCTCAGGTCACAATCCCAGGATGGGATCCAATCCCGCATCCAGCTCCTTGCTCAGCGGGGAGTCTGCTTCTCCCTCTGCCTGCAACTCCCCCTGCTTGTGCTATAACAGATAAATTCAAAAATATCTCTTAAAAAAACTATTTAAAAAAAGAGAGAGAATAGGAGTTAATACACAAGACTGGACTAGAGAAAGCAAATAGATGGAGATGCCAAATGAGTGACAGGCAAGGGCCTACTACTCTGGAGAGCCAGGTTTGTGGCTGCTCACTTACTGCCTTTCTGGGGCTCAGCAAGGTATGATCTTCTTTTCTAAACAGGATCAGTTCTAAAATCTGACCAAGAAGTAGTACAGCCTTTACTCATTGCCTTTTCTTATATAGGCCCAGGCAATCATGGTCGGCCTAATTTTTTTGTTTTTTGAACGAAACAAATTTCACTCAGTATGTTGTATCTTGAACAAAATATGCTCCACTTACTGTCTACATTTTATGTACTTATATTTTAAAATGGTACTTTACTGTAGTAACATCATACTAGCCTATTACTGTATTCCTCATGTCCTGTCTAGGTTTTTTTTTCTTTCCAAATTTATAGCATATGATCAATTACTTTAAAAATGATGAGGTATTACTGTTCTCTTAACGGTGTATAATTTATTCATGACACAACTGACTTACAAAGCTGTTATCAGATCCAGCTGTAAATTTTATCCATCACACACACAAAAAATTTGTCCGTCACAACAAAGTATGTGGTTAGGACTGTTACTTTTTTCCTTAGAAAATTTCAGGTTTGAACATAATGAAATGCTTCTTCTCAAATAGAAAATGGTGGGCAGTTTTGTAAACAAAACCAGAAATGGCAGCAGGGAAATTTCAATCATTTAGATCCAATAGAACCTTAAGGGTTTTTTTTTTTCTTTAATTTATCCATTTATTTGTAAGAGAGAGAGTGCATGCAAGTGGCAGGGAGGAGCAGAGGGAGAGGGAGACAGAGTCTTAAGCAGGCTCCTCGCTTAGCATGGAGCACCATGCAGGGCTGGATCTAATGACCCTGAGATCATGACCTGAGCCAAAACCAACAGTAAGATGCTTCACCAACTGTGCCACCCAGGTGCCCCACCTCAAGCATTTCTAAAGGAAAAAAACTACTACATTTTCTTACTTTAAAGATTTATCTGCTGGTGATGGTTACCATGTGTTGCACAGATGT
Source organism: Mirounga angustirostris (assembly GCF_029215605.1). Lineage (NCBI taxonomy): Eukaryota > Metazoa > Chordata > Mammalia > Carnivora > Phocidae > Mirounga > Mirounga angustirostris. The sequence goes on along the minus strand of NW_026991717.1, from coordinate 59,722,125 downwards.
AGCTAAAATGATCACTGTGGGACCAACAGTTCTTTCCTCATTGTCTACCATCTCTTTAGTTTGCCTCTGGCATAAGTAAATAAGCAGCAAGTGTAAATAAGTTTTACATGCTTGCAAATTCCTAAAATACAATAGAATGAAAAATAGTAAGAAACCTTGGTGTTTGTTGGAATCTGAGCTAAAGTACTTGCCTCCAAGCAATTAAGGACAGAAAGGATCATATGGTTGGCCATAAGATGTGGACCATGACTCTGGGACCAAAACACAGAATTTATTTACCTCTCACTGAATGAGATTAGTGCCTTCTTCTCTAGATCATGTCTCTATAACAATATCCTAACCTCAAAATGATACCTTCTATCTTTTAATAACCACTTTCTAATTTTCACCTGGATGTGCTGTATGCCTAGCATATACCACCATTTACTTACACAATGATGATTGCTTCTTCCTTTCAGGGCAAAAACAAAACACCAAAATAAAACAAACAAGCTAACAAAAACCAAAACCACACAGCTTATGGTATTTTCTGTATGAAGTTCTTCTCTTTATGGAACATGGCAATATTTTGAAAAATCCTAAGATGCTTTATGAATAACCTTCACCCAATCTGGCTCAAGGCATCCATCTGCTTCGGGAGAGATTATGATTTATTAGAGAAGGAAATTAAATAGAAAGAAGGAATTGACATTTGGCTTTTGATATGCAAAAGATTATGGAGTATATTTGTCAGTTTTGCTGTAGTAACAACTAACCCCAAATCCCAGTGATCTATAACAACAAAATTTTATTTCTACTTGCATTATTACATTTGGCTGCAGGTCAGTGACAGCTTTACTGATTTTCCATGTGTCTTCTCATCTTTTGACCCAGGCTGACAAAGAGACCCCTATTTTGGTCATGCCACTCTCAGGGCAGAACGAGTAGAACAAGAGGGCTGGTAGAAACCTACACTGACTATCAAAGCTTCTGTTCAGATGTGGCCTATATCACATCCACTCACGTGCCATTGACCAAAGTCCGTCATATCTAAGCCCCATATCAATAGGACAAGAATGTGTACTCTTCTCATAGGAGGTATTGCAAGTCCTATGGCAAAAGAAAGGGAGAATGAGCAACTGCACACAGCAATAAAATCTACAACCTATAGGATGACAGTAGCCTTGCAAGCCAAGTTGTCTTAAGAGAGGGTTTTCTAAAATCCTTTATTTTTCCCTTTGCTATATCAACCAGCAAGCCTACACTAAAGAGAATGTGGAGAAGATATTCCACCCAACTATTCAGCCGCACTAAGCCTATGGAAGGAGGATATAATGTCAAGAGAAAACCCAGTCCTTCCAGACTTTGGGAAATGAGGAGAAGGGCAGCAAAGCAGTCCTGATTTCCTGGAATCAGTGTGTTAAGTAAGTGAGGATGAAACCAACAGCTGAATACCTGCTCTCCCTTGATGTTTGTTTGGGATTCTAGGACAAGATCAACTCTCAGGTGGCCTCTACCACAACATGGGACACAGACACAGTGACTCAGTGCTGCCGAAGGACTGAGAGAGAAGAACCTGAGGCTTAGGTTTCTTGAGCTCCCATAGTTCCCATAAGGCACGAGCACTGAGCAATGACAAGAGGGTGAAGAGCATATGCAGCACAGACTCAAGGGTGTGCAACCCGTGGAAGCCAAGATGAAGCCCAGCCAGCTAAGTACTACTGGGTTCTGGTCACAGATTTCAGCCATAAATGCCAGGAGAGCAAGCAGCACTCAGGTGGATGAAGGAAACTGTCCCTGAGACCCAGAGACAGACAGGTCTGTCATTTATGACATTACTGCAAGGGAGTGTTTGAATTATTGCATCATTTTAAGCTTCAACCCAGGCTGGCTATTCAGGTAATTTGTCTCCCTTGCTAATCAGTGGGTAGGACCTCAGGAGGCAGGCTAGTAAGATATTGGAAAAATAAAGAAGCTCCATTTTCTCTGAGGAAGGCTCAAAGAAAGAGACTGAAGCACTTCTGTTTTGTTCACCACAGTATCTGCAGCTCTGACACAGTGCCTGATATAAGCAGGTATTCAATGAATATTCACTGAATGAAGGAGTGAATGAGAGGCCATAAGTGAGAGGGAACTGATAAACTGGTAAGGCTGTCAGAGAGGAAGAAGGCAATGCCAGCTTCTTTTTGGCAGCAAGCCAACCGAGTCTCCACTTCACAACTAAAACAAGCTCGTAACTATTATGAAATGGTTCCTGTCACTATATTTAACTTACATTTGGTTCCGTATTCCCTTTGGACGACAATGATGCACCCTTTTGCCCCAAGAAAAATATATGAATAGATGTACAGGATTTCAGTCACTAGCACAAAAACAGCAACTGTTATGGAACCAGAGTGGGTAATGTCTGAACCAATAAGCTAACTTTGGCATTTATTGGCAACTTGGTCTTATCTGCCCTAAGAGAACTTCAATATTGGGGCCACTGAACACGTAGACATTACAGTGGCTGGGATTCAGAAACAGAACATCCCAAGAAATAATAGAGAAAACATGGTAAATAAAATACAAGGTTATGTAGAACTGAGGTGAAGCCATGTGTTGACGGAAACACTGTAACTTCCACAATAAACTGTGCTTCTCAACATCCTGGCTGTATATTAGAATCATCGGTGGAGCTTTAAATAGAACTGATGCTGGATATTCTATTCAGTAGGTATAGGCGGGGCCTGGGCAATACCAACTTTTAGAAGCTCCACAGGCCCCTCTGGCATATAGCCAGATATTCTGCAAGGGAGAACACCTGAAGAACATGATCAGTAAATGCTGAATGAATTAATGAATGAAAAGGCTCCTGGGGATTATAAATTTTTCAAGAGTATGGACTATATCTTATTTATTTTTGTAATCTAGCCTCCAATGTTTCTTGTAATGAATGAATAATTGGATGAATGAGTCATGAACATTCTACCTTGGTAGCCTGATCTCTCAGGAAGGCTTGAAGTTGGGAAACAAACAAGTTGATAGCTGCTGTTTATTCTAAGTGTGCACTTCCTTAACAGAATTCCTGGCATAATTTTATTTTTTTAATATTTTATTTATTTATTTGAGAGAACGAGGGAGAGAGCAAGAGGGAGCGAGCAAGCAGAAGCGGGGGGGGAGAGGCAGAGGCAGAGGGAGAAGCAGGCTCCCCGCTGAGCAGGGAGCCCGATGCGGGACTCGATTCTAGGACCCTGGAATCATGACCTGACCCAAAGGGAGACACTTAACTGACTGAGCCACCCAGGCACTCTCCTGGCATAATTTTAGACAGACTAAATGAGAATGAACATATATGATCATTATAACATGGATTTAAAAAAAAATTTTTTTTAAGATTTTATTTATTTATTTGAGAAGGAGTGAAAGCGAGAGAGATCACAGAGCTCTGGAGAGGGAGAAGCAGACTCACCGCTGAGCAGAGAGCCCGACATCAGGCTCTATCCCAGGACCCTAGGATCATGACCCTAGCCGGGGGCAGTTGCTTAACCGACTGAGCTACCAAGGCACCCCGGATTTTTAAAATTTTTAATGAAATTAATTTTTGTTGAACTGGGATGCTGGGGGAGGGGGACAGGGAAATTGGTGCTCTAATAAGATTTGCACAATGAAATCCTACATCCAGAGACAGGGTATGAAGAGCAGAATCACCTCCTTTGGCCCTCTACTATTTGTTCATTTTTATATTTTCCTTGAGCAATAGTATAAAGTACAATTGAAAATACCTCGTGTTACTGATACAATTAATAATATAATTCAGCACTACTTTGTGGGAATGCTTAATGTGTTAATGACTCCAAAACCCTGGGCAAATGAAGCAAACATGGATTGGCTTAGTGAAATTTCTAGCTCCCTGTAAACTTCATTCTCAAGCTTTGTGGAAACAGAACCTTATCCTGGGAAAAAGAAAGCATATTTTTCACTTTCTAAATCTTCCGAGTTAAATGCTATCATCACAGGAAACTCCGCCTGTTAAAGCAAGCCTCAGCAACACCACAGATCCCACTCCATTCCCCAAAAAGAGAAGGTGAAGGAGGAGGAGGAGGAGGAGGAGGAGGAGGAGGAGAAGCTGGCCTGGTTTTGCTGCATGGAGAGTCCAAGGGAGATTCTGCAGTCTTCTGCCACACTGACACTTGAGGGTATGTGGAAGAGAGGCTAGGGTTAGCAGTAGACAGGGGACACTGAACAAAAGAATATGAAGTCTGAGACAGGTGGGAGAGAGAAGAATGGCCTGGAGGTAAATGGGGAGAAGGAATCTATTCTCTGTTAAAATGGTAAAAGGTCACCAAAACATTCTTCCTGCAAGTTTTCCAAAAGGGGTCAATAAAAAAAATAAAAGAAGCAGCCCTGAAGCACGCGGGAGGTTTGTTAGTTTGACTGAGTGTCCTAATCAGAAGTCTTGGCAGAACGATCAGACACCCACATGCTCAACAACCCCCGTAGGAGTGCTCTGGGCTGGCGCCTGCCTGTGTGGACCAATATCGCCCACTCAGCTACCTGCCTGGCTGACACATGCTATTACACTCGGCGGTGTAAACGAGGGTTGTCTTTGAACTCCTCGAAATAAGCAAGAATATCAAGTTCAGTCCAGGGCCCCTCTTCCAAAGCTGGGGGGAGGCAGAAAAAGCTGTGGATCTTACAGCTATTTCATTGTTTCTCTATAAAAATGTAAAAACAAAATTAATAATATTAATGTTGTTTTCTTCTATTTTGTGTACTCCAGTATTTCGTTGCTATTTCTATGGTATTCTCCAATCACCTTACACCTTCATCTGCCTTAACTTTAATATTACCAGAATGTTACAGATATTAGAGAACCTACAGACAAAGAGCTTTTGTTTTTCTCAAATGATTACTCTATCTCAGCTGTACAGATCGTATGGCCAGAAGCAGGCCATATACTGACCAGGTCCCTTGGAAGCTTTTTAAATATTCTAGCAGGCCAGAAAATTGACCACTGATGCTTTTTGAAGTGGTGATAAAAAACAAATTCTCTTTTAAGAGGAGTCTCAATAAATATCACAAATGACAGTTTTTATACCAGCTTTTTTCTTGACATGGCATGAGTGAGCTCTATCCTTAATATTTTCATATATAGTTATTAAAATTTCCATTTGTATATTCAATCTAGGCTTTCATTTATCTCATTATTTCCATTTGCTTTGTAAGAATTTTCTCTCAGAGAGGGAAACAAACCATAAGAGATTCTTACGGACAGAGAACAAACTGAGGGTTGATGGAGGGAGCTGGGTCAGGGATGGGCTAGATGGGAGATGGGCATTAAGGAGGGCACTTGTTATGATGAGCACTGGGTGTTGTAAGAAATGAATCACTGAATTCTACTTCAGAAACCAATACTGCACAGTATGTTAACTACCTAAAATCTAAATTGAAAAATAAAAAAGAATTTTCTCTCAGAAAACTACATAAGTAAGCAATTATATTGAAAAGACCATTTTAGTTCTGAATTAATTTCAAAAGTGGAAAGAGAAAAGGCACTAGAATGTAATTAGAATGTAATGATTAAAATCATAAGGCACTGCAGTTACAGTCCTTGAGTTCAAATTCTGGCTCTGACACTAACTGGGTGACTTTGGGCAAGTCATTTGATTTTTCTAGGGCGGGCTTCCTCCATAAAATGGGGGGAAACTGTTGTTCCTTAAAGAATTATGGAAATTAATTAAGATGTTTGGAGCTTACACAGTGTCTGAAATCTAGTGTTTAATAAATGGTCATTAGGATTCATTCTTACCTATTTGATCTAGAATATACATTTTCCTATGCAGCACTTATATCCCACAGGGAAATGACCATAGGCCACAGACATAGCTTATTTAATCCTGGTGGTCAGAAAGATTCCAGGACTTTGCCTGGTCACACAGGGTTCTGGAATTTACCCAGGCTGCAGCACCGAAACTGTTATACTTGTTTCCTTGACAAGAGTCTGGGTTTGAATAAGATCCCGATTTTGATAAGCAAAAGTCAATAAAAAATACACTCCTCAGGTAGGTGTCTAATTGAATCTGGTCTACTTGAAAAGTACAGTGATACAAATTACCACAGTAGGATCTTAAAAGGTCACCGATCATGCAGGGATGACTACTGTTCATTCAACTCTCCTTTTCCAGCAAGGTAATTTATTTTTTCAGGCCTTCTGGTTAGAATTATATCACTAGTCACAGGCTTTCTTACCCTGACCAAATAATGTCCATGTATTTTCCTTGAAGGCTCACTTTGCCTACACTTGAGTTCACATATATTTTTTTTTTCTTGAGAGAGAGAGAGGAGAGAACGCATGCATGTGGCGGGGCGGGCGGGGGCGGGGCAGAGGGACAGAGAGAATTTTTTTTTTTAATTTTCTATTAACATATAATATATTATTTGTTTCAGGAGTACAGGTCTGTGATTCATCAGTCTTACACAATTCACAGTGCTCACCATAGCACATACCCTCCCCAATGTCCATCACTCAGCCACCCCATCCCTCCCACCCCCCTCCACTGCAGCAACCCTCAGTTTGTTTCCTGAGATCAAGAGTCTCCTATGGTTTGTCTCCCTCTCTGGTTTCGTCTTGTTTCATTTTTCCCTCCCTTCCCCTATGATCCTCTGTCTTGCTGGAGAGTGAGAATCTTAAGCGGACTCCACACCCAGTATGGAACCCAACATGGGGCTCTATCTCACAACCCTGAGATCATGACCTGAGCCCAAATCAAAAGTTGGGTGCTTAACTGACGGAGCCATCCAGGAGCCCCAAGTTCACATACTTCTAAAGTTCACATACGTACTTCTGGTAAACTGAGTTATACTCATCTCATTTGCCACCTGCATTAGCACATGTTTCTGCATTAGTTAATGTTGTAATAAGGGATTATGGAGAGATGGTGATATTCTTTTTCACATCCTTTGGGAGTTCATGGGTTTATCTGCCTATCTGTCTCAGGAAAATATTTCTCCCTTACTTAGCATTTTTTGGGCCAGGAAGATGTACAGCTTGCCTCTTTGCCTGTCCCTCCATTCCTGCCCCAACCCCCATAATGAACCCTCTGTAACTTTAGCTACTTTTAGATTTAGCTCTTTCTTTGGGACACTCTGAAACTTGGGAGCTAAGGGGGACAAGGGGATTGAAGAAACCCTAGTCCAATACTGGTGAGCTCTGTATCAGGCTCAGCCTAGCTCTAACTTCGTAACTCATTGCTTGTAAAGTAGACTAGAGTCTATTTTCCCTGTATCCAAGTTAGAGAACTGTATCTCCACCTCATCCACCTGTCCCCTCTTTTGGTTACCTCAGGCCCTGAAGCTGACTCCCTGAAACACTGAATGTAGCTTTACTCCTAGAGTCCCCATCTTAGTCGGCTTGCCAAACTCTGTTAATTCTTGTTAGAATCCCCTCTTGTCCAATTCTGTATTTGCCAATGACCCTGTCCTACATCTAGAACTGCTGGATTCCTCTCAACACGCACAACAGATTGCAGACTGCAGTTTGTGCCCCAAAGAGCCTGCAGCCATTCTGCCGCAGTTGACTCTTCTAGTGATGGCCCAAGTTAGAAGCCCTCTGTCTGTACCCAGAGGACGCTCTACATAAACCTGTGGTTTTAAATTTTTGTTGTCTTGCTACATCATGCTGACAAAAGGCCATAAAGACTCTTAAGGAATCTACATTCACTAAGCAATGGAATCAAGCTTGGAGCAGGCTGTCTACCACTTAGGCTTGGTCTGAGTTCAAATTTTGCACACTTCTACATCTGGAACATTATCCTAAGTGCTACTCTGATGGTGTAAAGAAGCAACCCTCGCAGACTTTGCATGTGCCTGACTGGCTGTGAGCCAGGCACACAGCATCCTGGCTGATTGCAACTTTGGCGTTTGCGAGAATGTCTTTTGCCAATTCTTCTGGCATTTGTTTGAAGGTGTCAAAATGTGTTTTACCTCCTAAAGAATATTTTTTTTCTTGTCCAAAGAATGTCTGTTGATTATTATCTGCCTAGTAGTGTTGTTAGTGTACTACAGAAGAGAATTCGGAGACACTCTTGGATCTGCACTGTCAGTGATGTGCAATTCTCTGGATGCTTCCCTTGTCAGAGGTTGGTGTGCGAGTGCATTTTTCTTTGAACCAACTGCCAATTGAACAACGTGGATTCTATTTTTTTAAAAATCTCTATTTTCTGTTTGTGTATCATAAAACCTCAGAAGCCCTGTGTTCTTCTCAGGCATCTCAAAAAGGTGATGTCAGTTTGGTACTTTTTATTCATCATCTGAGAGGCTTTTATTCTGTCCTAAAGCCAACTCAGTAGAATGACTCAAAAACATCACATGCATGTTCCTGAAAGATCTTCCCCATAGTCAACTCTCTCTAAAGGCAAGGCTTGGATGAACTAAGTGAGAAATGTATGTTGACCTAAGAGAAGCCTCTGGCCAGAGAAACTGTGTCACATGTCACAAAAATTAAAGCAATAGCTCCTAATACAGCATTGCCTATAACGTGCAGTCAGAGAGCACTTGTCAACAGGATTAGAACACCACCAGAAATGCCTTACTCCAAACTCTGCTGTTTGTTTCAGGGATAACAACACTTGAACCAGTGTCAGAAGAAGAGGGGGCCTTTCTCCTGACCAAGGGTGAACTTGTCCTGAATTCTTTTGATCTAATTTTTTTCCTGTCTCCTCTAGAACAAAATTCCATTCATCAGTCCCCTCTTCCCCATCACTCATATACCTCCTCAACATTCTCCTATCTTTAAATTTAAAAACAAAAACCAACCAAACAAAAAAACCTACCTGGGGTCACCTGGGTGGCTCAGTTGGTTAAGCGTCTGCCTTCAGCTCAGGTCATGATCCCCGGGTCCTGGGATCGAGTCCCACATCAGGCTCCCTGCTCAGTGGAAAGCCTGCTTCTCCCTCTCCCTTTGCCGCTCCCCCTGCTCGTGCTCTCTCTCTCTTGCTCAAATAAATAAATAAAATCTAAAATAAAAACCAAACAAATAAAAAAACCCTACTTGTATTCTGGGTCCCTTCTATCTAGTATCCTGTCCCTGTCTTTGGAGACAGTGGAAAGCAGTGGTTGAGTGTGGGTCTTTACAGCAGGCTGCCTGGCCTCAAATCCTTGTTCCCACATGGCTGTGTGACTATGTCATTATTTAACCTGTCTGTACCACAATTTCCTCATCGATAAAATGCGGATGATCATTGCACTTTAAAGTGATCTCTGTACCTCATCATAGTTGTGAAGATGACTAAACAAGATAATACATGTCAAGCACTTAGAAGAAAAATCAAACTCTGATGTTTACATATTCTTATACCTGGTAGTTTTGTAGATTCTCTTGGATTTTGCTAGTAGAAAATAAAAGGTCATGTTATGTGTAAGTTATGATGTTACTTTTGTTTCTTTCTAAGCCTTACACTTGTTTTATATGTGGGCTTCCACACATTGGTGAGGAAAAGCCGTGCTGGGCAGCATCTCTTCTTCCTGGCTCTTCCATTCACTCGCCTATGTTAATGAAGTCTTCTGCTCCACTCTGTCCCTGCAAGGTCTGTCAGAGGCCATTCATGACTGCCTTGTTCAATTCAACAGGCACATTTCAGTCATCATTTTCCCAGTCAGGCATCGTTCAACATTAACAACTATAACTTGTTATGATTTTTAACTCTTGTTCCCTTTGCGTCCCAAGAACACATACTCCCGTTCATCTCCTACCTCTCTGGATGTTCTGTCTCAGACTCACTTGGTGATTATACTTCTTCTGACTGCCCCCTAAATATAACTACAACACATAACTTAACTCACACTGCAACTCAGATTTGGAAAGAAAAATAAAATCCCTCGATTTTGTTTAGAACAAATCTAACTTTCCTCCCAAGCCTACATCACTGGTTAGTGGGGGAAAAAATAGCTAAACATCCGACCCAGTTTAAAGTGTTGTCTTACCCAAATATTTACAAAATCCTATTAGGTAAAGTTTAGCATCTCTTGGATCACTTCAATAGTCAGATGTGTCCAGGAAGGCTTTTGTTCTCCAAAATGATTACAAGTGGCATTGCTGAATCATTAACAAATTCTATCATTTTTCCTAGATATATTTCAATTTAGCCTTATATTCCTGAATATGGCATTTTGGGCAAGGACTCATTTTCCTGTCATGTTGTCTTTTGCAACATAAGAGAAATGGCTAATAAGTTATGACAGATTCACTTCGACCTCTGGTGTATCTTGTTTTCTGACTATGCTTAAATGATTCATACCAAAAGGCTCCTCAATCCACATCGACCATAGTTAAAACACTTTAAAGTGGGGAAAAAGACAATGGGGACATGGAATAAGAAGCTATGCCTACATACATATGTGTGTATGTCTGTGTGTGTGTTTGTGTGGGTATACATACAAATACATATTCCCTTTAAGCTCAACGTGGAAGACCAGATAATTTGTTAAGAAAGATCAATGACAATAAAACAGTAATAGACTATTATTCCTCTATAGACAGTGATATGGAAGGAGGAGAAACAAAACGGAGCTAGGAATGGCCAGAAAGGACATTCAGAGCGTAAGAAAGGGGCAGAAGGAGAAGAGTTGGAAGAAGAAATGCGGTATTTGTTACCCACTCTCTTTGATGTGGGAGCACAGTACTGTTATATCCTGAATATGAGAAAAGCTGGCTTTAACATCAGGTCAAAGCACTATCTGACTACTGGAAGATACAGTCATTCTTCAGCTCACGAACAGGGCTTGAACAAGGTCTGTTGCCATTTGTCACTCTGTCACCAAGAGTCCAGTGGAATTATTCTGTTTCTTCTCACAACAGTGTAGTCTCTTTGCTATCATCATTCATAGCACTGTAATGTTATTAAACTACTCTTCTGAGCTCAGCTTTGCAGTAATTTCCTTGATTATTTTAGAAACACTCAATACCTAGCATAACACCCCTCACAGAGTAGGCTCTCAATAAATAATTCCTGAATGAATGAATGAATGAATGAATATGAATGGAATTCTCCTTTCATTGAAGAGGGGAAGGAAGTGTCTTATTCTTTCCTTCTTAAATGTTCCCCCACAGGAAAAGGTTTTAGTATTTTTAATTTAGCTCTTAATAGACACCAAGGAGGAGAGAAGTCAAAATTAAAAGGGGAGAATGTAATAAATAGCTACAAAAATGCTAATACATTACATTAAGAATGGAAGTAGGGGCGCCTGGGTGCCTTAGTCAGTTGGGTGGCCGACTCTTGGTTTCAGCTCAGGTTACGATCTCAGGGTCCTGAGATCGAGCCCTGTGTCGGGCTCGGTGCTCAGTGGGGAGTCTGCTTCAGGATTCTCTCTCTCCCTCTGCCCCTCCCCACCCTTGCTTGCTCTCTCTCTAAAATAAATAAATTCTAAAAAAAAGAATGGAAGTAGACAAATCACACAATCCAGCAAAAATAATTTTTGAAGACAAACAATGGAAAATGCATTATGAGCTTTATTGCTCTAGGGACATTTCCATATAGTATACATTTCCACCTATTTCTTTAAAGTTAATGCAGCATCAAATTATCAAAGCCAATTGAAGGCAAACAGAAAAGTACAATGGACGACACAATGACTCAAGAGGCTAATATTAATTTAATTTTCCAATTTTCCTTCTTAGCAGCTTTTCTGGTGTTTGCTAACTTATGCTAGATTCTGTTGGCCCTGGCATTGAAATACAATGTTGGTGTAATTACTTTTCTTTTTTTTTTCTAAAGATTTTATTTATTATTTGACAGAGAGAGACACAGTGAGAGAGGGAACACAAGCAGGGGGAGTGGGAGAGGGAGAAGCAGGCTCCCCGCTGAGCCGGGAGCCCGATGTGGGCCTAGATCCCAGGACCCTGGGATCATGACCTGAGCCAAAGGCAGACGCTTAACGACTGAGCCACCTAGGTGCTCCGGTGTAATTACTTTTCTAAGAATAACAGTGGTCACTACAATTTTTAGAAGGAGTTCCTAACCTTTTTGCATTTTTCAGTGTTTTCAAATTTTTGGAAATAAAATAATATAAATTCAACACATCTGGAAGTTTTAAGGTTAGCCAAATTCAATTTCCTTTAATTCTAAAACATCAAGAACTAGAGCATCTTTTCTATACCCTAAGAAAAGATTATCCCATAACTTTTCCACACCCATACTGGCTGGAACCATTCTTAAAAGACGACATTTATTCAAATTTTACTGTAGGTGTCTAGCATTCCAGAACCATCTTTACTGTGAGGACAACAGCTTTATTGAGATACACTTTACACACTATAAAATTCACCTTTTGAAGTGTACAAGTCAGTGTTACAACTGTCAGCACAATCTAATTCTAGAACATTTTTTGCCTCTTCTAAAAGAAACCCCTATATTCATTAAGAGCTAATTCCCATTCCTCCCAACTGCTACCCACCATCACTACCAGCCCTGGGTAAACATTAATCTACTTTCTACTTCTAATGGAGGTGCCTATTCTAGAGAGTTCACATAAATGGAATTATACATGTGGCCTTTTGCGTCTGCCTTTTTTCACTTAGCATGGCTAAGGCCATATTCTAGTATGAATCAATATTTTCTTTTTATTGCTAAATAACATTCTATTATATGGGTATGCCACATTTTATTTAGCCATTTCTCAGTTGATAGACATTTCTACCTTTAGACTATTATGAATAAGGCTGCCATTAACATTTGGGTACAAGTTTTTGGGTGAACATATGTTTTCATTTCTTTTGGGTATATACCTAGGAGTGGTATTGCTGGTCATATGGTAACTCTTCGTATATTTAGCTTTTGAGGAATTGCCAGACTATCTTCCACACTGGCTGTATCATTTTATATTCCCACCAAGTTTCTCCACATCCTCACAAGGTTTATATTGTCTATTATTATTATTATTAGAGCCATCCTGGTGGGTGTAAAGTGTTATCTCATCGTGGTTTGATTTTAATTTCCCTAACAACTAATGATGTTGACGCACTTTCATGTATTTATTGGACATTTGCATGTATTGTTTGGAGAAATGTCCATTCTAATCCTTTGCCCATTTTTTATTGGGTTGTGTTTTCATTACTGAGTTCTAAGCATTCTTTATACACTGTGAATACCAGCCCCTTATCAGTTATATGATTTGCAAATATTTTCTCCCATTCTTGGGTGGTCTTTTCACTATCTTGATGGTATCATTTCAGCACACAAATTTCTTATTTTGATGAAGTCTAATGTATCTATTTTTTGTTAGTTATGGTTTTGGTGTCATAGTAATATTACTTTTTACTATAGCTGTATCCCTAGCAATCCACTGCTAAGGCACTTTGTAGTTCTTGGGGGAAATGCAGTATGCATGATTGTTATTGCCTGAAGATTAAAAACTTGGGTCATTTAAAAAAACCTAATTACAATAATGCAACTGACAGGGAAACCCTCCAAAAAATGGTTGAGATGTGCTATCAGCTACCTCTTGGTAATTCACAGAAATGTGGGAGAGAACCCATATGACTGAAATCCACAGATGATATGCAATATTTCTTTTAGATATAGTTTTAACCTCCCTCACCAGAACCCTGACCAGAGTTGCTAAGAAGTAGTAACTTGTTTGAGTTTTACTTCTTCTCCCTGAATCTGTACCACCATCTGGTAGAGATTTCCGTAAGTCTTCAAGTTGCCCAAAGAAGAAAGGCAAGCAAGAGTACAAGTAGGCTGAATAAATCTTAAGCTGGACAGTGGGCTTCAAAAAAAAGAAAAAAAAAGAGTACTTTTAATGAATAAAGGAATGGCTTTGCTCCTCCCTTCCATATTCTAGCCTTTGGAAAGTCACTGTGAAAGCCTTTGTAAATAATATATTTATAAATAATGCATTCACTGAGATGCAGAAATAGAAAGTGACAGAATCAAATTAATTTATCAACTAAAGAATCAGCTTGGGGAAAAAAGATAGAGACATTATTTTTATACCACACTGTAAGAAGCAATAGATAGAACTAGAATGTCTTTCCTTCCTCCCATCTCTGCATTTGCAAATCCTTTAGTCCTTCAACAAATGTTATTTAATACCTATGTGCTAGAGGTATATAAATTAATAATATATAACCCCTGACTTAGAGGAGTCTGCAAATATTTATGACAAAGTCAACCTACTCCTTACTTCATGAGGCTTTCCCAGAGTTCTCCATTTTGGAGGAATCTCTTCCCTTTCTCATTTTGGATAACACTTTATCAACTGGATAAAGTTTCCTGTACTGGAAAGTTATAACCCTCTAGCTTATGGTATAGTCGTTTATAAACACATCTTGCCTCCAGCACTAACTATAAACTCCGTGTGGGCAGGATTTGTTTACAAATTGCCTACCTGACTACCACATCACCCTGTACATGACACACAACACATTCTAGTTGAGTGAATGGAGTTTTTTAAAAAATTAAATTTAGAAATACCAGTAGAAGATTAATATAAAGCCATGTCTTTCACAAAAAATTACATCCATGAATTGTTAATACAGAAGCTTATTACCTTAGTCTGGAATACCAGCTATTCTAGTTCCATATAAATGATTTCTTCTCATCTTCAGCAGTATGCCAAAAAGGGGGTGGTTACATTTTTAGAATATTTCAGCTTAAGAGAAAGAAACTCAAAACACTAAAAACAAAAAAAATTATGGGGAAGTTATACTTGGGGGTATCTGATGACTAAAACCTATCTTTCTTTTTTTTCCCTTGAATTTAGAAACTATCCTCAAATCTACCCCAAATGAGCAATAGATAAATCCACAGAGCAAATGATTAGATCCTAAATTACTTCTCACTGACCCTGAAATTCCAGAGTCATCTTTAACTCTTCCCCATCTTTCATCCCCTAATAGTTTATATATTTAGCCACCTTTTAAAAAGTTTCAGTAATTTTTTAAAAAAATTTAGAACCATTTTTGAGAAATAGAAATTTGGAAAGATAGTACACATATCCCACACCAAGTTTCTTTTCCTAATATTAACATCTTAAATTAGTATGGTACATTTGCCACAATTAATGAACCAATATCGATATATTATTTTTAACTAAACATTTATACTTTATTCACATTCCTTAGTTTTAACTTAACGTCCATTTTCTGTTGCAGGATCCCATCCAAGATACCACTTTACATTTTGTAGTCATGTTTAAGGCTCTCTTGGCTGTGATTGTTTTTAGATTTTCCTTGTTTTTAATGATCTTGACAGTTTTGAGGAATATTGATTGGTCAAATAATTTGTAGAATGTCTCTCAGTTGGGATTTATCTGAAGTGTTTCTCATGATTACGCTGATGTGGTGGGTTTTGGGGAGGAAGATGATTCTCATCACATCATATCAAGGGTGCATATTATGAACATTACTTGTCACTGTTGATGGTGTTTGTCAGATTTCTCCACTGTAAAGTGACTCTCCCCCATGCTTTCCATGCGGCACCCTTTGGAAAGAAGTCACTAAATGCAGCATACACTTATGGAATGGTGATTTATATTCCGCCTCCTCGAGGACAAAGTAAAAGTAGCTACATAAATTCTTTGGAATTCTTCTGCATGAGAGATTTGTCTGTTCATCCCCACCTATTTATCATAGATTTTTCTATTCTCTCCCATTTATCAATTTATCCAATCACTTATTTATATCAGTCCATACTCATGTATGTTTACTTTATACTTTTGGTTATGATATAATAATACTTTATTTTGTTGCTTGAATTCTTCCAGCTCTGACCATTGGGAACTCATTTGTTTGGCTCTTGTGTCCCTAACATAACCCACCATGGTGTTTCTTATAAGTGCTTCCTTACTTTTTGTCATTACAAGATGCCCCAGGCTCATATTGTCTATTTCCTGTCTATTTCCTAGAATCAAGTATTTCTCCAAAAATCTTTAGTTCCTTTTACTGGAGAAAGATATTAGGATCCCAAAGCTGTGTGCTATACACCTGAGTGCCATTCCTTCTACAGCCATTTATTTCTATGCATTTCTCTCCACTTAGAGAATCAAAATGCTGTTCAAGCCACCCTGAGATAGAGCATAGGAAGGATACTAGAGACCAGCAAACCTTTCACTCTGGTCTTTGGGAAGCCCTACTCTTATGGATGAGTTTTTGTCTCAACAAAAGACACTGTCACCATTTCTTACACGTGGTGAAGAACTATCCTTCATTCAATACTTATCTAGTGGTACACTTCTCTGCCCCCTATAAAATCATAGAATGTTAGAAAAGGCCTTACAGCATATCGAATCCATTTGTTCACTCATTCACAAATATATATTGAGGAGCTACCATGAATTGAGCATGATCCTAGACAATGCGCATGAAACAGTACACAAAGCCAGACACAGTCCCTGACATCATGGAGCTTATGGTCTGCTGCTGCTGATGAATATTTATTTTAAAATATCACACAATTATAATGATGCAACTGTGCTAAATGCATAAAAGGTAAATGATAGGAAAGAGTACTGCAGGGAGACTAAATCTGCTATGGATTAGGATTCAGGGAAGGTTTCCCTAAAGCAGCTAAGATCAGGTAGAGTAGGAGGTAACTAGAGGCAGCAGGAAGACAATTCCAAACAAAGGGAAAGCACATGCAAAGATCTGTGGCAGGAGGGAACATGGTACATTAAAAAGCTCAGAGAGCTGAGGGAATCTGGCCAAAGGTGACCATGGATGGAAAGCAAGGATGAGACTACAAGTCCTTATCAGCCATTGGTCTTATTTTAAAGAGGAATAGGAAGTTCCTGAAGTAAAACTCATTAAGGTTTTAAGTAGGGTGGGGTGGCTAGTGACATGTTGAGATTTGTGTTTTGCAGAGATCATTCTGGTCACTGGGTGGAGAATGGATTATGGGTGGGCAAGAAGCTCTAGTGAGAGGTGACCAGTCAGGAGGCTACTGGAACAGTACAAAGAGGTGATGCTTTAGAACTTTGACATGAAGAGTGGCCCTGGAGATGGAGAGAAGTGAGCAGCTTTGAGAACTATGTAGGAAACAAAATTGAGAGGAATCTCTGACATTCTGAGTATGGGGTAAGCAAAAGGGCAGTTTAAGGGCAAGACCTCGATTTCTGGTTTTGTACAATTAGATGGATGGTGGATGGCAATGTCATTCATTAGTAAAGAAAGCAGTGGAAGAGGCCAAGTTTGGTAGGGAAGGCCATAAGTTCAGTTTTAGATTTGTTGAATTTGAGCTATTTCTGAGACATACAGATGGAGAGGCCAAAAAGATCATTGGATTTAAAAATCTGGAGCTCGGGGTTAGTGATATAAGTTTGATATAGTTAGTTTTACAGGTGATAAGTGGAGCTAGGAACATAGATAAAATAGGAAAGAATACAGAATGGGAAAAGAAGGGGTACTGGGCAAGGCAGTTACCCATAAAATGAGATTAATAATAATTCCTATTTTACAGAATTGCGGTCAGGATTAAATGTCATCACGTATATAAAAGCAAATGGCAAACTGTAAGCACCAATTCTGTTAGTTATTACTATTAAAATTGTGCATTTTATAAAAAACCTGTGGGATATATGTATGGTTATTTACCTTCAGGTGTTCAACCACTTAATAATATGTATACCATTACTCACTACCTGAAAAACACAGAATCTTTAGTAATTAGTGTAAAAGACTAAGAGCTATTAATGATATGAAAAACAATAATGCTTTAATGTTATCTAATCTTCCTAATTATTGGCCCGCAGGTGGAAAATGAGGCATCGAGGGAAGAAAGTATTAAGGCGTAGCAGCAGCCCCCATCCTAGCCTTCATCCCATTACCTTCCCTGCAGTTGTCTGCTCTCAAAACCCATTTGGAAATGACTGGTTACAACCACAAAAATCCAAAACAGGGGCGCCTGGGTGGCTCATTCGGTTGAGCATCCAACTCTTGATTTCAGCTCAGGTCATGATCTCAGGGTCATGGGATCAAGGCCCCAGTGGAGCCCCAAGTGGAGCCCCATGTAGAGCTCCCTGTTGGGCTCCATGCTCAGCAGGGAGTCTGCTTTCGATTCTCTCTCTCCTTCTCTCCCTCCCTGCCATGCTTTCTCTCTTTCTCTTCCTCTCTCTAAATATCTTTTTAAAAAATCCAAAACAGTGTAACTTCTAGAAAAACCTGCAGATTTTACCAAGACTCTCTTCAAATACACATTAAGTGATTAAACGTAAGTGACAAAGTAACATTGTATTATAGAAACTGATTCTTGAATAAATGAGGAAACATCTAACAATAAATCTAAAAAAATTAATAGAATATGACCATCAACAAATGCCATTTTCATAGGGGCTGTCCTCCAGAAAATATCACTAGCTTCTTTATGTAGAACTGCATATATTTTTAAAAATTAGATTCTATCCATATTTTAATCAGATGCAAACTCTTTAGGATAAAATTGTAATATGTCAGTTTTCATAAAGGTAATCCCAGAATCACAAAGATGAAAGGTATATAAATATGTGCTTTCAAAAGAGCTGAGCTCTCGCCTCAGATTACAGTTTGTGAACTGTCCAAAGGCATCTGGTCATGGGGTCTGAAATTCAGCCTGCACTCATCTCACAAAGCCTTGGGACCAGGAGCAGGGCTAGGTTAGCTTCAATTAAGGCAGGGGGTGTGGAGGATTTTGTTTTGTTTGACTTGGTATCTTTGGCACCCTATAGGTTATAGCAGCATTGCCGAAGGATCATATAATACACATGGGTAATTCTTTGGACTCCAGACAAACATTAGAGTCTTTTAAGACACATTTTAGGTATGGATAGCAACCTTGAAGTTTATGACAAAAGCCAACACTAAAATGCTTTTTAAAAATTATTATACTACCCTCAGCTTTAACTAAGATGGTTTGATTTTCTTATTGAAGCCTTTTAACTGACACTACACGGTCAATGTAGTCATTTCACACACTCTTAAGTTTTAATACTCAGTGTGTTTTGAAACATTAAAAATAAATAAAAACTCAAGTACCTTTAATTTTATCAAATATTGCAATGGGAAAAAAAAAAGCCACCATATAGTAAAAACAGCTCTGTAGAAGCTCTTCATGAAAAAATCCATGAAACATTCTTGTAGGAGATGTTATACTTTGTGGTACAAAGTAGGTGTGGAAAAACCATCTGGAATCCAAAGACCTCAGTTCAAATCTTGGATCTGATTCTAAGTATTGTTTGGCCCTGTCTCACTTAGCCTCTTTCAGCCTTACAACTCTCTTCTTCTGTGATCTTCCTCATTTTCTATAACCATGGTTATTATTTAACCACTGTTTTGTCCTCCTTTTCTTGGTATGGCAAATATTTGTTCCCACACTGAAAGAACCTCCTTTTATTCATGAATTAACTTAAGAGCCTCTCTCATCTTCATACTTTTCCAAACTTACTTTAAAATTTTCATTAGCAATTATTCACTGAAAAGCTTAAAGACTTAATTCTCTCTGTCCACTCTCCAAATTCTATTGGACAAAATAGCTTCGGTCAAACACTCCAGCCCATGTTCACACAGTCAACAATCATTTAGAATTCTAATGGGGGGGGGGGGTGTGTGTGTGAAAAAAGTTAAAGACATCAAGGAGGAAAATTAGCATATAAGCAAACCAGGAGAGGCTAATCCTGAAGTAATATATAAATGAAAGGAAGTAGGGTAAATATAGTGAAAGTAAACTTTTAACAGGTCACAGCAGGAGAAATCTCAGTACAGGCTGGAGTTAGTTCATCTTGAGGAAAGAATTAGAATTGAATTGGCAGAGGAAATCTCTCCATGTTGGACAACATACACAGAGACCTAGGTACTGAGCAACTGTAAGTCTGAAAAGCCCTTCCAGGTGTTTTCTTTCTTTGTGTGTGTGTGTGTGTGTGTTCTTTATTGGAAAGAGGAGAGAAGATCAAGAGAATAACTTTCCTAACCAAAAGTTTTAGTTATGGGGTTTTGAATATTTAAATACCTGAAAAGTCTCAACCACAGCAATGTGAAAAAATATCTTGTTATAAGAAAGAATGTTGATCTAACTAACTCCTTCAAATGCATTAGCTAAAGATGCTGTCATCCTCGGGGGCAGAGCAAGATGGCGGAGGAGTAGGAGACCTGGATTTCCTCTGGTCTCAGGAATTCAGCTGGAGAGGGATCAAACCATTCTGAACACCTATAAACTCAACAGGAGATTGAAGAAAAGAAGAGCAACAACTCTCTCATCAGAAAAGCGACCACTTTCTGGAAGATAGGACGTGCAGAGAAGTTAATCCGAGGCTATATTCGGGAGGATAGATGGCGGGGGAGGGGGCCTCCGACGGCCACTTCTGGCAAGTGATAGAGCCGCGGAGCACAAAATCGGAACTTTTAGAAGTCTGCTCCACTGAGGGACATCACTCCAGTGGCTAAGTGGGGGGTGGAACCCTCGTGGGACAGTGTGGTCTCAGGACCCTCGGGGTCACAGGAAGACCGGGGGTGCCTAAGTGTGGCAGAGCTCCCAGGTATTGGAGTGGGGAAGCCAGCTGCAGAGAGGGAGCCGAGATGCAGGCTCTCAGCTCAGGGTTGCCATAAACTGTGATCTGCGGCACAGTCGGGCCACTGCTCCTCCAGCAGGGATTCAACAAGCGGCAGATCCGGGGAGACTCCCCTTCCACTCCCAGGAGGAGCGGCGCAGGAGCGCACCGCAGGGATCTGCGGGGTTTGGAGACTCCACACAGGGTCGGGTGCCAGAGATAGAAATGCTCGGTCATAGGCCGGGTGAGCACGGAGTGCGGCCAGAGACCGTGGAGATGGGAGTGACTGCTTTTCTCTGGGGGCTCACTGAGGAGCGGGCCCCGAGTTCTCGGCTCCTCCGGGGCAGAGACTGGGAGGCCACCATTTTCACTCTCCTCCTCCAAAGCCAAGGGAAAGCTTGCAGGGAACAAAAGCTCCTGAGAACAAACCCGAGCAGATTACTTAGCCTGGACCGGCAAGGGCGGGGTAATTCCGCCTCCGGCAAAGACATTTGGGAACCACGGCAACAGGCCCCTCCCCCAGAAGATCAGCGAGAACAGCCAGCCAAGACCAAGTTTACCCATCAATGAGAATGGCAGAACTCCAGCGCTAGGGGAATACTGCACATAGAATCCATGGCTTTTTTACCATGATTCTTTAGCCTTTCAAAGTTTTTTTTAACTTTTTTTTTTTAATTATTCTTTTTCCCTTTTTCAACCAACATCTTATCATCCCTTTTTTTAAAAAACATTTTTATTTTTCATTTTTATAGTCATATTCTATCCCTTCATAGTAGTTACCCTTATTTTTGGCATATATATATAAGTTGTTCTCTCTTTAAAATTTTGAGATACAGTTTCTTCTAACAGATCAAAATATACCCTAAATCTCTAGTGTATGGTTTTGTTCTACTCTCCTGCCTGATCACATTCTCTCCCTTTTTTTTTTTTAATTCTCTTCTTTCTTTTTTCAAACATCTTATCAATTCCTTTTATAAATTTTTTTATAATTTTCATCTTTACAATCATATTCCATCCCTTCATTATATCAACCCTTATTTTTGTACATATATAAGTTTTTCTTTCTTTAAAATTTTAGGAGGCACTTTCTTCCAACAGACCAAAATACACCCAAAATCTAGTGTGTGGCACTGACCTATGCACCAGCCTGATCATATTTGATCATATTCTGGGTTTTTTTTTGTTTTGTTGTGTTTTTGTTTGTTTTTATCTTTTTCTTTTTTTTCTTTCTTTCCCTTTCTTTTCCCCTGGCTTCAGGTCTTTTCTGATTTGTTTAGAGTATATTTTCTGGGGACATTGTTACCCTATTAACATTTTGTTCTCTCATTCATCTATTCTCCTCTGGACAAAATGACAAGATGGAAAAAATCACCTCAACAAAAAGAACAAGAGGCAGTACCAACTGCCAGGGACATACTCAATATGGACATTAGTACGATGTCGGATCTAGAGTTCAGAATCATCACTTTAAAAATACTAGCTGGGCTTGAAAAAAGCATGGAAGTTATTAGAGAAACCCTTTCTGGAGAAATAAAAGAACTAAAATCTAACCAAGTCGAAATCAAAAAGGCTATTAACGAGGTGCAATCAAAAATGGGGGCACTAACTGCTAGGATAAATGAGGCAGAAAAGAGAATCAGTGATATAGAAGACCAAATGATGGAAAATAAAGAAGCTGAGAAAAAGATAAACAACCACTGGATCATGAGGGCAGAATGCGAGAGATAAGTGCTGCCATAAGATGAAACAATATTAGAATAATTGGGATCCCAGAAGAAGAAGAAAGACAGAGAGGGGCAGAAGGTATATTGGAGCAAATTATAGGAGAGAACTTCCCTAATTTGGGGAAGGAAACAGGCATCAAAATCCAGGAAGCACAGAGAACCCCTCTCAAAATCAATAAAAAGAGGTCAACACCCCGACATCTAATAGTAAAACTTACCAGTCTCAGAGACAAAGAGAAAATCCTGAGAGCAGATGGGGAGAAGAGATATGGAACCAACAATGGTAGAAACATTAGACTGGCAGCAGACCTATCCACAGAGACCTGGCAGGCCAGAAAGGACTGGCAGGATATATTCAGAACACTAAATGAGAAAAATATGCAGCCAAGAATACTATATCCAGCTAGGCTGTCACTGAAAATAGAAGGAGGGATAAAAACCTTCCAGGACAAACAAAAACTAAAGGAATCTGCAAACACAAAACCAACCCTTCAAGAAATATTGAAATGGGTCCTATAAGCAAAGAGAGAGCCTAAAAGCAACATAGACCAGAAAGGAACACAGACAATATATAGTAACAGTCACCTTACAGGCAATACAATGGCACTAAATTCATATCTTTCAATAGTTACCCTGAACATAAATGGGCTAAACGCCCCAATCAAAAGACACAGGGTATCTGATTGGATTAAAAATCGAGACCCATTGATATGCTGTCTGCAAGAGACTCATTTTAGACCCAAAGACTCCCCCAGATTGAAAGTGAGGGGGTGGAAAACCATTTACCATGCTAATGGACATCAAAAGAAAGTTGGGGTGGCAATCCTCATATCAGACAAATTAGATTTTAAACCAAAGACTGTAATAAGAGATGAGGAAGGACACTATATCCTACTTAAAGGGTCTATCCAACAAGAAGCTCTAACAATTGTAAATATCTATGCCCCTAACATGGGAGCAGCCAGTTATATAAGGCAATTAATAACAAAACCAAAGAAACACATCGACAACAATACAATAATAGTAGGGGACTTTAACACCCCCCTCACGGAAATGGACAGATCATCTAAGCAAAAGATCAACAAGGAAATAAAGACTTTAAATGACACACTGGACCAAATGGACTTCACAGACATATTCAGAACACTCCATCCCAAAGCAATGGAATACACATTCTTCTCTAGTGCCCATGGAACATTCTCCAGAAGAGATCACATCCTACATCAAAAATCAGGTCTCAACCGGTACCAAAAGATTGGGATCATTCCCTGCCTATTTTCAGACCACAGTGCTTTGAAACTAGAACTCAATCACAAGAGGAAAGTAGGAACGAACTCAAATACATGGAGGCTAAAGAGCATCCTACTAAAGAATGAATGGGTCAACCAGGAAATTAAAGAAGAATTAAAAAAATTCATGGAAACCAATGAAAATGAAAACACAACTGTTCAAAATCTTTGGGATACAGCAAAGGCAGTCCTAAGAGGAAAGTATATAGCAATACAAGCCTTTCTCAAGAAACAAGAAAGGTGTCAAGTACACAACCTAACCCTACACCTAAAGGAGCTGGAGAAAGAACAGCAAATAAAGCCTAAACCCAGCAGGAGAAGAGAAATCATAAAGATCAGAGCAGAAATCAATGAAATAGAAACCAAAAGAACAGTAGAACAGATCAACGAAACTAGGAGCTGGTTCTTTGAAAGAATTAACAAGATTGATAAACCCCTGGCCAGACTTATTAAAAAGAAAAGATGAATGACCCAAATTCAACAAATCATGAATGAAAGAGGAGAAATCACAACCAACACCAAAGAAATACAAACAATTCTAAGAACATATTATGAGCAACTCTATGGCAGCAAATTAGATAACCTGGAAGAAATGGATGCATTCCTAGAGATGTATCAACTACCAAAACTGAACCAGGAAGAAATAGAAAACCTGAGCAGACTCATAACCAATAAGGAAATTGAAGCAGTCATCAAAAATCTCCCAACAAACAAAAGCCCAGGGCCAGATGGCTTCCCAGGGGAATTCTACCAAACATTTAAAGAAGAATTAATACCTATTCTTCTGAAACTGTTCCAAGAACAGAAATGGAAGGAAAACTTCCAAATTCGTTTTATGAGGCCACCATTACCTTGATCCCCAAACCAGACAAAGACCCCATCAAAAAGGAGAATTACAGACTAATATCCTTGATGAACATGGATGCAAAAAGTCTCACCAAAATACTAGCCAATAGGATGCAACAGTATATTAAAAGGATTATTCACCACGACCAAGTGGGATTTATCCCTGGACTGCAAAGTTGGTTCAACATCTGCAAATCAATCAACGTGATACATTAACAAAAGAAAGAACAAGAATCATATGATCCTCTCAATAGATGCAGAAAAAGCATTTGACAAAGTACAGCATCCGTTCTTGATCAAAACTCTTCAGAGTATAGGGATAGAGGGTACATACTTCAATATCATAAAAGCCATCTATGAAAAACGCACAGCAAATATCATTCTCAATGGGGAAAAACTGAGAGCTTTCCCCCTAAGGTCAGGAACGCGGCAGGGATGTCCACTATCACCACTGCTATTCAACATAGTATTGGAAGTCCTAGCCACACCAATCAGACAACAAAAAGAAATCAAAGGCATCCAAATCGGCAAAGAATAAGTCAAACTCTCACTCTTCGCAGATGATATGATACTTTATGTGGAAAACCCCAAAGACTCCACCCCAAAACTGCTAGAACTCATACAGGAATTCAGTAAAGTGGCAGGATATAAAATCAATGCACAGAAATCAGTGGCATTCCTATACACCAACAACAAGACAGAAGAAAGAGAAATTAAGGAGTCGATCCCATTTACAATTGCACCCAAAACCATAAGATACCTAGGAATAAATCTAACCAAAGAGGCAAAGGATCTGTACTCAGAAAACTACAGAATACTCCTGAAAGAAATTGAGGAAGACACAAAGAAATGGAAAAACGTTCCATGCTCATGGATTGGAAGAACAAATATTGTGAAGATGTCAATGCTACCTAGAGCAATCTACACATTCAATGCAATCCCCATCAAAATACCATCCACTTTTTTCAAAGAAATGGAACAAATAATCCTAAAATTTGTATGGAACCAGAAAAGACCCCGCATAGCCAGAGGAATGTTGAAAAAGAAAAGCAAAGCTGGCAGCATCACAATTCTGGACTTCCAGCCCTATTACAAAGCTGTCATCATCAAGACAGTATGGTACTGACACAAAAACAGACACACAGATCAATGGAACAGAATAGAGAGCCCAGAAATGGACCCTCAACTCTATGGTCAACTCATCTTTGACAAAGCAGGAAAGAATGTCCAGTGGAAAAAAGAGTCTCTTCAACAAATGGTGTTGGGAAAATTGGACAGCCACATGCAGAAGAATGAAACTGGACCATTTCCTTACACTACACACAATATAGACTCCAAATGTTTGAAAGACCTAAATGTGAGACAGGAGTCCATCAAAATCCTAAAGGAGAACATAGGCAGCAACCTCTTTGACCTCAGCCGCGGCAACTTCTTCTAGAAACATCGCCAAAGGCAAGGGAAGCAAGGGCAAAAATGAACTATTGGGACTTCATCAAGATAAGAAGCTTTTGCACAGCAAAAGAAACAGTCAACAAAACCAAAAGACAACCGACAGAATGGGAGAAGATATTTGCAAATGACATATCAGATAAAGGGCTAGTATCCAAAATCTATAAAGAACTTATCAAACTCAACACCCAAAGAACAAAGAATCCAATCAAGAAATGGGCAGAAGACATGAACAGACATTTTTCCAAAAAAGACATCCAAATGGCCAAGAGACACATGAAAAAGTGCTCAACATCACTCGGCATCAGGGAAATCCAAATCAAAACCTCAATGAGATACCACCTCACACCAGTCAGAATGGCTAAAATTAACAAGTCAGGAAATGACAGATGTTGGCGGGGATGTGGAGAAAGGGGAACCCTCCTACACTGTTGGTGGGAATGCAAGCTGGTGCAGCCACTCTGGAAAACAGTATGGAGGTTCCTCAAAAAGTTGAAAATAGAGCTACCATATGATCCAGCAATTGCACTACTGGGTATTTATCCCAAAGATACTAATGTAGGGATCTGAAGGGGTTCGTGCACCCCAATGTTTATAGAGCAATATCCACAATAGCCAAACTGTGGAAAGAGCCAAGATGTCCATCGACAGATGAATGGATAAAGAAGATGTGGTATATATATACAATGGAATAGTATGCAGCCATCAAAAGGAATGAGATCTTGCCATTTGCAACGACATGGATGGAACTGGAGGGTGTTATGCTGAGTGAAATAAGTCAATCAGAGAAAGACCTGTATCATATAACCTCACTGATATGAGGAATTCTTAATCTCAGGAAACAAACTGAGTGTTGCTGGAGTGGTGGGGGGTGGGAGGGATGGGGTGGCTGGGTGGTAGACACTGGGGAGGGTATGTGCTATGATGAGTGCTGTGAAGTGTGCAAGACTGTTGAATCACAGATCTGTACCTCTGTAACAAATAATGCAATATATATTAAGAAAAAAAAAAAAGAAGAAGATAGCAGGAGGGGAAGACTGAACTGGGGGAAATCGGAGGGGGAGATGAATCATGAGAGACGATGGACTCTGAAAAACAAACTGAGGGTTCTAGAGGGGAGGGGGGTGGGAGGATGGGTTAGCCTGGTAATGGGTATTAAAGAGGGCACGTTCTGCATGGAGCACTGGGTGTTATGCACAAACAATGAATCATGAACACTACATCAAAAACTAATGATGTAATGTATGGTTTTTAACATAACAATAAAGAAAATTATTTTAAAAAAAGATGCTGTCATCCTCAGAAATGACTTCAAATCTTAGGTGCCTCCTCAGGGCCTCCCTGAGGCCAACCAAAGGCACTGTGGGTGAAGGGAAGATGTTCCCCATTGACTGCTAATTAACTATATACCCTGAGTCTCTGGATTCTTCCACACCTCCAAACTTGGACAAAAATCCCACACCAGGGCAAGGAATCTGGCTTTCCAATTGGCTATTAGTGGAGCAAGAAGACACAACTCAGAACTATGAGTAACTCTCTACAGGGTAACCTTTGGATTCCTTCCTCAGCCTCTGGTTTCTAGAGAACCCAGGCTAAAACAGCAACAAGGCCAAAAAGAAGTGAAGGGAAGAACCATGGATTAGTAATTGAGACACATTGGTCCTAATCTTATTATAACTGGTTCTATTAAATTAGGTATTTGACCTTAAAAAAGTAACTTTCTGAGATCTGTAAAATGGGATAGGAACTGGAGAAAGAAAGCGTAGGCTAAGCGACTGCTGGGTTGCTTCTAGCTCCATTGTTTTATAATCTTTAGGAATTACACAACCCAAAGCCTCAAATAACCCCTTAGAAGATGGGTCAGTGTGAAAACCATGGAGTCCTACTACATCCCAATTCATCTAACCGTGGCAAGAGTTTGAATCAGCCCTATGAATTATAACTATAACTGAATCTTGGGCAAAATTCTCTTGGCTCTGAAACAGGGCCATTTGCAATACCATCAGCATCCAATGATATTTGATGTGTGACAATATATTTTGCAACTTAACCAAATACTACAAATTCAATAAAACCAGGACACAGAAGGAATCATGAGATTATAAGACAACATCTGTTTTGTGGAAAAGTTATAAATATAAGAGTATTTTTAAAAAACAGTAGTATCAAGTGAAAGAAGCCAGTCACAAAAGTCCACATATGGTACAATTCTGTTTATATGAAATGTCCACCACAGGAAAATCTATAGAGATAGAGAGTAATTCATGATTGCCTGAGACTGGGTGTTGGAGAAGTGGAGAGTGACTGCTAATGCGCATGGAGTTTCTTTTGGGGATGATGAGAATGTCCTAAAATTAGATTATGGTGATGGTTGCACAACTCTGAACATACAGAAAAACACTGAATTATACACTTTAAATGGGCGAATTGTATTACGTGTGAATTATTTATCAGTAAAGCTGTTAAAAAAGTAATAGGACTATTTTGTTGTTGGGAGTGAATGGCTTAGAGACCAAAAAGTGTGCGAGGAACAAGCAAGCATATCTCTCTAAGGACAGAGAACTGTAGAGAACTTTACTTATTTATACCTTTAAGTAGGTCCTGGAAGAGGACACACAGCTGGTTTTGGTGTGACACTAAATTCCCCCAAGCAGCAAGGAGCCAGGCTCTTTGGGGACAGACTACAGGAGGAACTCAGGAATTTGTGCAACTGGCAGAGAAGTTTCCATGTGAGCAAGTGCAAGAGGACACGAGTGGAGCGACCCTAGACTAGCATCATCACAAACTACAAAAGGGACTGCGAGAGAGGGGTTTATTCACTCCACAGAACATGTTGGGGACAGCTATTATATACGCGGCACTGTTTTAAGAGCAGGAGTAAAGAGGGGATACAAAAACTACACGATTAGATTCCCACTCCCTCCCCTACTTCAAAGAGCTTCTAATCTGCCAAGACAGAGAACATGTGCACTGCAAGGCCAGGTGAATAAATGCTATGATAGAATCTGAGAAGCACCAGAAGGGCTAAAGAAGAGCTGGCATTTTCTCTGGGTTTCAAACATTTGAGAATATCGATCCCATACGCTGCTGTACCCTGGAAAACCAGTCAAATAACGGGAATCATTCAAGGAAGATAATACATACACTAAATTATTCTACCTTATTTAAGGCAAAAAAAAAAAAAATACTCTTAGTATGGGTCACTACACTTCATGGGAAATAGAGTAAGACTTCATTTATACAAACACAAGTCTCCTGACAAGTCCTTGGCTTCAAATTCAGATGCACCTTTTTCTTAAAGTATTTAAGGTTCAGAGTGAGCCCCTGAACATGTGGCTACAAAAACAGCCAAACGTGCTGATGAGCTACAGCGGATCAGATCGCTGTTTGCAGGAAAAGCCTTAACTGTGATTTGCTGACAACATCTATGAGAACAAAGGAGAAGGAAAAGAAAGTAAGGGGAGAGAACAAAGGAGAAGGAAAAGAAAGTAAGGGGAGAGAGCTGTCAGGCAGCAAAAGAGACTGGAAGCAGAAGCAGAGGTCAGAAACAATGACAGGGTCGGTGGCAAGGTTGCCAGTGCCAGACGTTGGCACAGAGGAAAGCCAGTTATAAAAGAGGGAGAAAAGAAACTCATTCTACAGCTTCAGCCAGCAAAGAATCATCAGCTCATAAACAGGCAGGGGAGAAAGAGAAATCGAAGAGCACCTAAGGACACAGGCATCCTCCCAGAGGCCTGCCAAACAAGGCAGTTCAAGGGCTCCTGGGGATAGGGGTTATCCACGGTGCAGAGCTATATAGTGACAAACTCAATCACTCAGCCTCATGCCCAACACCATAAATATACACAGCATAAAACACTGATGTTCCTAAACATGAACATGAATCAAGAAAAGATCAAGTCAAGATAAATAATCTCTGGGTTGTTTTTTTTTTCTTTTAAGATTTTATTTATTATTAGAGACAGAGAGAGAGCACAGAAGGAGGAAAAAACAAACTCCCCACTGAGCAGAGAGCCCAAAGCAGGGCTTGATCCCTGGACCCCAAGATCATGACCTGAGCCGAAGGCAGACAGGTAACCAACTGTGCCACCCAGGCACCCCAACAATCTCTAAAAGATACATCTAAGCAATGTTTTCATTCAAAATTAAAGTCAAAATACTTGGGGCATAAATCATCAAATCCCCAACTATACAGCAAACTGATTCTTTTATTCCCCAATTTATTCCTTAATGACCTAGGACAATAGGAATTTCATTCCATAATGGAACAAGAAGGCAACTCAAAGACAGAAAGGATAATTCTATGAGGGCAATCTAAAAAAAGACAAGGTCAGAAGCCATTTAATGACACGAAATAAACAAGAAAAACAGAAGAAGATCTCTGGCATACTTATTCTCTAAATCTGAATCTGAAACTACTTGGACTAAGGGCTGTGCTCTCTGAGACGAACCGAGACAGGCCCCTATGTGCAAATATTTTACATCCCTTTAAAAGTATAAGCTCAGTGAAGGAAGTAACTGTTTCATGTTTCTGTCCTCCACCGTACTTAGACATAATGTCATGCATGCAGTATAAACTTCCCTGTCATTTAACAATGAAAGTTTTCACTCCATACTAACTATTGCTTTTGATTAGCTCAGAAGAGTACAGCAGTATCCTCCTACATTTTTCAGTTCTCAACACAAAGATACATCGATGGAGAAATCCTATGTCCTTCCCGTCTCTACGGATATGATTTTATCATTACATTTTCTTTTCTCCCAGTTCCCACAACCCAGACATGCCAGCTTCTCTCAATATAGTCACTTAACTCTGACTCTCTCCCAGTCAAAATTGAGGGGCAGATTTCTGGGACAGGTTTTAAGACTTCTGGAAGAGATTATGGTTTCATTCTGGGCTTAAAGTAGACAAAATATAATGGATGATCTCACAGGCTCAGTCCTAAAGAAAAGTTGTGGGGTAATTCCAGGCTTCACCAGGATAAAAAGCAGTAAAGGGTGCCAATCGTCCACACTATTTAGTTTGAGCCTTTGGCTACATAATCATCAATTATCCTTTGAACTCTGAATTTTTTAAGACTTCTGGTAAGCCATAAATGTGTGATCATTTATCCTGGCCTGTCCTCCAGTCCAGTTTACACCTGCCATTAGGGAATTCCATATAGTTTGACATTTGAATCAGAGTATCCACTTTGCAAAGTGTATTAAAATAAGCTATAATAAAAATGCAATAAAATAAGCTGGAATAGGGGTGGGGTGGCTTTAGCAGGCTCTCTCTTTTGAAATTCCAACTTGTGCCATGGTCTTGTCTAGTGGTGAGATGGATTTACATCTCCCAGATGTTGCTAAATTTGCAAGATGACCAGAAATCACTTTCCAGCTCCATTTCCTGATCTAAGTAATTAACACCACCCTTTTAAAGACATCATACAAGGGGTTTGCTGATAAAAATGAAGGATGCAGGAATACAAGCAGCTGGATGTTGACCAACATCTACCATTTCCCCGATTCCCTCACACCCAAAAACTACC
Organism: Mirounga angustirostris; assembly: GCF_029215605.1. Lineage (NCBI taxonomy): Eukaryota > Metazoa > Chordata > Mammalia > Carnivora > Phocidae > Mirounga > Mirounga angustirostris. The sequence continues at coordinate 59,690,814 of NW_026991717.1, read as the reverse complement.
ATTCCATTTTTACAAGTTCGATTTTTTTAGATCCTACATATAAGTGAGAACATACTGTACTTGTCTTTCTGTGTTTGACTTATTTTTCACTTAGCATAATGCCTTCAAGGTCCATCCATCCAGTCACAAAAGGCAGGATTCCCTTCTTTTTCATGGCTGGATACATGTCTGGTATTATTCCCCCAAACCTCTAAGTCCAGTCTAATGATACGAAAACCATCAGACAAACCCAAATTGAGGGCTATTATATAGAATACCTGACCAATATTCCTCAGAACCATCAAAGTCATGAAAATCAAGGAAAGGCTGAGCACTACCACAGACCAGAAGAAACTAAGGAGACATGATGCAATGTGGTACCCTAAATTAAACCCTTGAATAGAAAGAGGACATTAGTGGAAAAAGAGGGAAAATCTGTTAATTAAGATAATATTATCTTTTTTTAAAGATTTTATTTATTTATTTGATAGAGAGAGACACAGTGAGAGAGGGAACACAAACAGGGGGAGTGGGAGAAGGAGAAGCAGGCCCCCTGCTGAGCAGGCGGCCCGATGCGGGGCTCGATCCCAGGATCCTGGGATCATGACCTGAGCAGAAGGCGGACACTTAACAACTAAGCCACCCAGGCACCCCAAGATAATATTACCCTTCTTAAAAAATTGTATTTTATGTTATGTTAATCACCATACATTACATCATTAGTTTTTGATGTAGTGTTCCATGATTCATTGTTTGTGTATAACACCCAGTGCTTAACCAGACTTTTTTTTAATAAAAAAATTTATTTAAAAAAAATTACTCTTGTTAAAAAAAAAAAAAACCCTCTGCCTGAAAAATACAATTAAACAATTGTGGCTACATAAGATATGTTTATATATTACTCTGGGAAGCATGACTTCAGTTAGATCCAAATGAATAACTTCTAATTTTCAATATTAAATTCTTTTCATTCATTTCAGATCCAAATAAGAATTTAATAAATTCCAATAATGGAAGTTTGTTCTCCAGTGTACTTTTTTAAAAAAAGATTTATTTATTTTATTAGAGAGAATGCATGAGCGGGGGTGGGTACAAAGGGAGAAAACAGACTCCCCGCTGAGAAGGGAGCCCCATCCATGTGGGGCTCAATCTCAGGACCCTGAGATCATGACCTGAGTCGAAATCAAGAGGCAGGTGCTTAACCAACTGAGCCACCCAGGTGCCTCATATTCTCCAGTGTACTTTGAAGTATCTCAATTTGTGGGGAGAATCTTTTGTTGGAACACCTAATTTCAATTGGATGAATTTATATTCTATACTAGAACAGAATGAAATTGAAAAGTCCTCTGACAAACAGCATCTGTATTTGAACATTAAAAACAATCACAGAGGGGCACCTAGGTGGCTCAGTTGGTTAAGCATCTGCCTTTGGCTCAGGTCATGATCCCCGGGTCCTGGAACTGAGCCCTGCATCAGGCTCTCCACTCAGCTGTGAGCCTCCTTCTCCCTCTCCCTCTGTGATCTCTCTCTCTTTGCTCTCTCTCAAATAAATAAATAAAATCTTAAAGAAAAAAACAATCATAGAGATCATTTATTTTGTCTTATAAAAATATTATCAAAAAGGTATTCTGAATGAAGCTAAAAAGACAGTGTTAATGAAAAATATTTGGGATGAAATATTTATACATTTTAAATTTTTTGAGGTATAACATCTAATATTCACACATCAGTAATATTGAAGTATATAGTTAAATGAGTTTTGACTCACTGTATACAGTTATATAACAATCACCACAATTAAGATAACATTTCCATCACAACAGAAAGTTCCCTTGTATCTTTGCTGTCAATCCCCCCATCTCTCTCTAGCTCCTGGCAACCACTGATGTGATGTGTTCTCTGTGTCTTTTCCAGAATTTCATATAAACTGTATAGTACAGTAAATGGTCCTTTGTTTCTGGCTTCTTTCCCTTAGCATAATGCTTTTGCAATTCATCCATACTATTGCCTATATCAGAAGGTTTTGCCTTTGTACTGCTGAGTAGTACTCCATTATACGAATGTACCACAGTTCACCTGCTGGAAAAGCATCTGGGTTATTTCCACTTTGGTGCTATCATGAATAGAGCTGCTATGAACATTTATGTATAAGTCTCTATGGGGACATATGTTAGGAGTGGGACTGCAGAGTTATATGCTTAGTGTATGTTTAACTTTATAAGAAACAAACTGTTTTCCAAAGTGCGTGTATCATACTACATTCCTGCCAGTAATATAATTCTACTTGCTCCAGATTTCAACAACACTTGATATTATAAATCTTTAATTGTAGTCATTCTAGTGGGTGTGTAGTGCTATGCCATTTTGGTTTTAATTTGCATTTGCCTGATGACTAATGATGTTGAGCATCTTTTCAAGTGATTATTGGCCATTTGTATTTTGTCACTAGCAAAGTGTTTGTTTAAATCTTCTGCCTTTTTTAAAAAAAAATTTATTTGTCTTAATGATTTTTGACAATTGCTTATATATTCTGGATGTAAGTCCTTTATCAGACATGTGCTTTTTAAATTTTTCTCTGCCTGTGATTTGTCTTTTCATTTTCTTAACCATGTCTTTCAAGGGGCAAAAGTTTAAATTTTAATTAAGTCCAATTTATCAATTTTTTTCCTTTTATGATGCATGCCTTTTGTTTCCTCTCAAAGAATTCTTTACCTAACCCAAAATCATGAAGATTTTCTCCTATATTTTCTTCTAGAAGTTTTAGCTCTAGAATGATCCATTTTGAACTAATTTTTGTATAAGGAGTATGACAATGGTTGAGGTTATATTTAGCGCACTTGGATATCCAATTGTTCCCTGGTAACATTTGCTGAAAAAATGACTGTATGTGTGGATCCATTTCTGGACTTTCTATTCTGTTCCAATGATGTATATATCTAGCCTGAAATCTAAGCTATATCATCTTGATTAAGTGTAACTTTATACCAACTCTTAAAATCAAATAGTGTAAGACCTCCACCTCTGTTGTTCTTTTTCAAAATTCCGTTGGCTATTCTAGGTTCACTGCATTTCCATGTGATTTTTAGCATCAGTTTGTAGGTGTCAGTTTCTTTTTTAAAAAGTCATCTGGGAGGCAAGAATATGCAATGAGAAAAAGACATTCTCTTCAACAAATGGTGTTGGGAAAACTGGACAGCTACATGCAAAAGAATGAAACTGGACCACTTTCTTACACCATATACAAAAATAAACTCAAATGGATTAAAGACCTAACTGTGGGATCTGAAACCATAAAAATCCTTGAAGAGAGCATAGGCAGTAATCTCTCTGACATCAGCCGGGACAACGTCTTTCTAGATATGTCTCCTGAGGCAAAGAAAACAAAAGCAAAAATAAACTATTTGGACTACATCAAAATAAATAGCTTCTGCACAGCAGAGGAAACAAACCAACAAAACTAAAAGACAACCTACCAAATGGGAGAAGCTATTTGCTAATGACATATCCAATAAAGGGTTAGTATCCAAAATATATAAAAAAAAGTGATCTCTCTCTCTCTGTCAAATAAATGGGTAAAATCTTTAAATAATAATAATAATAATAATAATAATAATAATAATAATAATAATAATAATAATAATAATATTGGGGGAGACAAACCATAAGATACTATGGACTCTGAGAAACAAACTGAGGGTTCTAGAGGGGAGGGGGCTTGGGGGATGGGTTAGCCTGGTCATGGGTATTAAAGAAGGCACATATTGAATGGAGCACTGAGTGTTATATGCAAACAATGAATCATGGAACACTACATCAAAAATTAATGATGTATGTATGGTGATTAACATAACATAATAAAATAAATATTGTGGTTTAAATCAAAGACTCAATAGTGTCACATTTATGAGCCATAAAATGCACTATGAAGATGATCATGAGCAATTTTGTAAAAAATACTAAAAATAATTTTATTTTGAAATATATTCTTCAGAAAAATACCAGTGGCATGATAATAGATACAGAAGCAGTTAAGAAAATGATTAAAGCATGTGATTGTGCCAAGAATAATTACTTTGTTATTACTTAAATGTGCTGATAATTGATATAAAGTTTATATAAAATTTTGCTTTAATGTATGTATGTGTTTTAGAAAAAAATATTTTTGGAAAGAGTTTTTGAACAGGCTATTTTACCGTCCACCAATGTAATAAAGCCATTTTTCAGTCAAGAAATGAATATTTTGAAAATTACATAATTTTAATTAGTTTAAGAATCCTCTTTCATTCTCAAAAGTAAATTAGGATGATAAATGATCTTGTCAACTTAGGTATAACTCAATGCCTCAGATCAGTATTATGATGACTTTCTAAGACTTTCCTATGATATTACTGATCTTGATAGTCATCTTCATTAATTCTGGAAAAAAAAAACTAATACAGAAACAGGTATGGACTGTAACACATGATGGAAGAAGCATAAGCAGGAAACATTTGGATTGCTCAATAAATGGATGAGATAATGGGCTTTTCATCTGGAAACACACACATACACAAAATTATTGTATTATAAACAGATCCCTACCTTACAATCTACTCCCAAATAAACACCAAATAGATGGAAGACCCAAATTCAAGGTGTAAAACTTTAAAACCAATAAAAGAAAATCTTTACTCAGCATGGATTTTTCTTTTTTTTTTTTTTTTTTTTTAGAAAGAGAGACTGCACACACAGGAGAGCAGGTAGGGGAATAGGGGGCAAATGATAGGGAGAAAGGGAATCTTAAGCAGGATCCATGCCCAATGCTGGGCTCCATGCGGGGCTCAATCTCATGACCCTGAGATCATGACCTGAGCTAAATTAAGACTTAGATACTTAACCAACTGAGCCACCCAGGCACCCCTCTTAGTGGATTTCTTAAATAGGCATATTTTAAAAGACTGATGAGTCTAATTACATTGAAATACAAATTCTTATACAACCAAATATATCAAAAACAAAGTTAAAAAGATAAGTAACAGATTGGGAGAAGCCACTGCAACATACATAATAAAGAATTAATATCTAAACTTTGTGATAAACCACTTTTAAATGTTTCAGTAGCCAAATTAAAGTAAAAGAAATAGGGAAAATTAATTTTAATAACATATTTTATTTAACCTAAAATATCTACAACAGTATAATTTTAACATGTACTTAATAATCAATGTGTAATAATATAAAAGTATAAATGAGATTTTATATTATTTTTTCACACTAAATTTAGTGTGTATTTTACACTTAAAACACTTCTCAATTTAGACTAACCTCATTTCAAGGGCTCAGTAGCCATGTGGGGCTAGTGGCTATTGTATTGGATAGCAAAGCACTAGAGCCTGGTTAATAGAAGCATCAGTACTACCTAGATAGGTTTTAGAAACACAGAGTCTCAGGCCAAATGCAAGACCCGCAGAATCGAAACCTATAGTTTAATAAGATCACCAGGTGATTCATATAAACATTAAAGTGAAAAGTTTGAGAGAAAATGTCTGAGAGCAGAATTTCTCAACAGGTATGTGATGTGGCAAGATATTACAGGTATACTGAAAAAAAAAATGGGTCCTTCAGCCCTCAGGATGGCAGTTGGGCTGAGTTAGCCAGAGACCCTGCCATTTAGCTCTCACCTGTTTACCACAGTGTGCCATGCAAAAATCCTTTTCTGTCTTTGTCTTGACAGACAAGAAGTTTGAGAAGCCCTGCCCTAGAAAACCTCTCACCCAAATACACAATGAGACATGTATAGGGGTGACCACTGAAGAAGAATCTATAAGAAAAAAATTATGGAAACAACCCAAACATCCATCAATAAAAGGTGAGATAATTGTGATATATTTATATTATGGAATGCAACATAGTAGTAAAAATGTTTTACTAGATCTAATGATACTGACATGGCTAGATATTGATGACAGCTGGTGGCTTCAGGGAAGGAAAGAAAGGAATGGAACCAGGAAAAAAACAAAGGATACTTCAATTATTGTAATTTTAACTTTAAAAACTTTCTAAAGCAAATATGAAAAAAGTGTTTACATTTCTTCATTTTGGGTGACTGGGTGTACGGGAATATCTTACTATCTTTACTTTTTTTTTTTTGTATTTGGGGCATTATTTTCAAGAAAACCAAACCCAAACCAACAAAAAAAGGAATAAATGCACATATTAATCACAAATAAAACAAATACACAGACTATAAAGTCCTACTTCACTCCTTTCCTCAATCTCAGGTTTTTCCCCAGTTAACCATAGTTGACAGCTTGGTGTACACCATTCCAATCAACTTTATATGCATTTACAAATATACAATTTCTATATATTAATGGGCTCTTGAGAGAATACTGAACATATTTCTAGGACTTGCTCTTTTTACTTGACAATATACCACGGACATCTTTCCTTGTCAGAACATATTTATCCAGCTCATTCTTTTCATTTTTCATTTCATTTCATTTCATTTTGTTTCATTTCATTTCTTTAATGAGAGAGAAAGAGAGCACACACGCATAAGCAGGGGGGGTGAGGGGCAGAGGGAGACAGAGAATCTTAAGCAGTCCCCATGCCCAGTGCAGAGCCCACAGCGGGGCTTGACCCCTCAACCCTGAGATCATGACCCCAAATCAAGAGACTGAGCCACCCAGGCGATCCTAGCTTATTCTTTTTAATAGCTATATAGCATTCCTTTGTGGGGATACTCATAATGTAGCTAAAAGTAGCAGCAGAAAATTGGAGAGGATGGGTTAGCCAGGTGATGGGTATTAAGGAGGGCACGTATTACATGGAGCACTGGGTGTTACATGCAAACAATGAATCATGGAACACTACATCAAAAACTAATAATGTACTGTATGGTGACTAACATAACATAATAAAAAAAAAGTACATTGGAGAGTACTTTTACCTAAAGATAAGACAAAAGCTCCTTAAAAGTCTTTAAATTTTATTTTTCTCTCATTCAATAAATTTAGTGATGATATAAAGAAAATCTGAAAGTTGCCCCCTCTATCTTTCCCTTGGAAGGACATAGGTAGAGAAATACCTTAGAAGGAAGAAAAATTTTTTAAATCCTACTGAAATATCAGAAAGCGCACTGTAGTCTTCCATTACTCCCACTTCAAATACAACTTTTAGAAGAAAAAAAACCTCTTCAGATATCCAAATAACAAATCTCTTTTAAGCCCAAGAATTTAAAGATCACTGAATAATGAAAATGATGTAATGCCTTGTAACCAAGATGCTCTGGAAATTATTTTTTAAATTCTCACACCACTATCATTAATGGACACCAGCTGTGGGCTCATAGCATCCTGGGTACATTACACAATAAACACATAGACAGGATGTCACTGCACATATGCCATGTTCACAGCTTGGTTCTAATTAGCATCATAATGAATACATATTTATTGAAAGAAATGGCATGTTTGGGAGCACAGACCCTGGAGTCATACTGCCTGGGTTCCAATCTTGGCTCAACCACTTATGTAATGTAATGACCTTGAGCAAATACTGAGGCCTCATATTCTCCTTTGAAAAGAGAAGAAAATATCTCACAAACTTGCCATGAGAATTAAAGGAAATAATGAACATGCAGTATTTAGGAAAGTATCTAGCCCTTAGTAAGCACTCAATTGATATTAGGGATTATCATTATTAGTATTATTGGATCATTAGAATCCTAAAGGAGTTCAATTAGGACAAGAAAATATGGAATGGTTTTTCCCAGTTTTCAATAGCTTATAGTTTAGAAATCAATTTGAATATCCCAAAATGAAAATAAAAAATAATAAAGAGTATCTTATTGAAACCTAAAAATTAAAATCACTTCTCAGTCACCCTACCCAGACAGGTAAATATTTAATCAATTTACCTTATCTGAGTACCTAATAGAGTTAATAACACTATGCATATAAGGGAGGTATGAATACAATCTAGTATATAGGTTAACCCAAAACTTTTTAATATAAAAATTTGATATTGGGTTTATCTTTGATTCCATAATGAGTTTGGTCATGATACTGATGTTATGACCCATCAACCCATTAAGAGTGACTTCAAGCGGGGGAAATCGGAGGGGTAGACGAACCATGAGAGACAATGGACTCTGAAAAACAAACAGGGTTCTAGAGGGGAGGGGGTGGGAGGATGGGTTAGCCTGGTGGTGGGTATTGAGGAGGGCACATTCTGCATGGAGCACTGGGTGTTATGCACAAACAATGAATCATGGAACACTTCATCTAAAACTAATGATGTAATGTATGGGGATTAACATAAGAATAAAAAAGAAAAAAAAAAGAGTGACTTCAAGAGGCAGCCAAGAGACCATCACTGCCCATCAACTAGTAGCATATCAACTGACCCATGTTTTGTAGGAAATATTTTTTTTTTAAGATTTATTTATTTGAGAGAGCGAGAATGAGAGAGAGTACATGACGGGGGGAGGGTTAGAGGGAGAAGCAGACTCCTCGCTGAGCAGGGAGCCCGATGCGGGACTCGATCCAGGGACTCCAGGATCATGACCTGAGCCGAAGGCAGTCGCTTAACCAACTGAGCCACCCAGGCGCCCCAGGAAATATTTTTAAACTTTAAAGGTCAACGTATATGCAAGACTTCACAGTTCAAAAGTTCCTGCAACTTGCTACTTCCCTTTCTCCATAACTGGGAGATGAACAAGACATCCTTCATAACAATTTTAGGGACTTCATTCAGAACAGATGATATAATTTGTCAGATAAGGTGACTCTACATAATTTTACTCAACCAGTTCCACTTTTTTTTTTTTTACCCTTAGAGCTTTGAAAATAAAGAATGCATCTGCTAAGCACGGATTAGTTTTAAAAGCCAAAAATGACATTCACAAGAAATGAAGTTTTGGGCTTGTGATCTGATTCACTGTAAAGCTAAAGCATAAATTACTTACTCAGCCTCACCAGTCTCTGCCTGCCTTATGTTTTCTGCTTTCTCTTTTCCACATTTTTCTCCAAGGATGTGGGTGCTCAGGTTCTTATTTTCAAATAAAATCAAGTTAGGGATACTTACTCATTACCTACTAGATCTAAAGCCCTGTCTGGTTGCTAGAGAGGGCCCCGAGATGGACAAGTTATTTGTCTTTAGAGAGACTAGAAATACAATCTATTTTAAAAAGCTACAATGTAAGACAGCATAATAAGGTCCGCACAGAAGTTTGCAATGTGACAGGGATTTAAAGATTGGAGAGTGCCATAGACTTCGACATTTAAACAAAGACAGAACTTCCATAAGAAGAGACAAAGGAAGACAGGCATTCTGGGGAGGGGGCATTAGGCAGGACTGGGGAGAGGGTGTTCAGGGAAGAGTGGGTTGTCCAGATGTCTCAGAGTTGAGAAAACATACTACAAAGAACTTTGAATATTAGACTAGGGAGTCTTATAGATAACTCATTATTAAAAGAGTCATCAGAAGTTTCTGGGTAGGAGAGTTAGGTGGTAAGAACTTTACTCTGGGAAGATTTATCTCATGGAAAGTGTGTAAGATGAGTCAAAGTGGGAGACCAGGTACTTAGAGATCACTGAGAAATTTATTGCAATATTTTACATGAGGTTAAACAGCTCTCTCAAGATTAAAAGTAAGGGGAAAAGTCAGAGGTTGGTAGGTTAAAGGAAAAATAAAATTGAGGAAAGTCTCTGCCCCCAATATTTTTCTTTAAAGGGGAAACAGAGACCCGAGATTATACGAGAGCAGAAAAAGAATAGCAGAGGAGAGATTACTGATGCTCTGAGGGAGAGGGAGGCCAACTACCGAATCAAAGTCCTAGAGGAGGGGATGGAATGGCCCAGGTGGAGGTATTCATCTTAAAAAAGAAAAGCAAAATGTCTGTATTTCAAAGGGGGGGTGTGACAAGAGGAGGAAGAACGAAAATACATTGAAACTCAAATAGTTGAGGAATTTAAGGCAAATAATCTCAGCCTTCTCAGAAAGTAGGAGGAAGTTCATCTGCATAAAAGAACTAGGAATAGAGTGGGTACTTGCTGTGAGTGAGGAGCACTTTGAAAATAAAGAGTAAAAAAAAAGTATTGATTTAAAAATTGCTAAGATACCTAAAGCAAAGCAACTAAAGGAAAAATAGTTAAAATGGTCTTATTCAAAATTAATGTTTGTGCTTCAAAGGACACAATTAAGAAAGTGACAATACAATCCATAGAATGAGAGAAAATATTTGCAAATCATCTATCTGATAAAGGTCTAACATCCAGAATATATAAATGAAAAGACAAATAACCCAATTTAAAAATGGGCAAAGGATTTGAATTAGACATTTCTCCACACAAAAAATACAAATAGCCAGTACACACATATAAAAATGCTCAACATCATTAGTCATTAGGGAAATGCAAATCAAAACCACAATCAAAACCTGATATCCATTAGCATGGTCATTATCAAGAACAAGTGATCATAATTAAAAATAACGAATGTTGGTGAGGGTGTTAAGAAATTAAAATTCTCGTATACTGCTAATGGGAATGTAAAATGGTACAGCCATTTGCTAAACAATTTGACAGTTCCTCAAACAGTTAAACACAGAGTTACCATAAGGCCTAGGAATTTCATTTCTAAGTATATCTCAGTAAAAACATATATTCACATGAAAACTTGTACATAATGTTCATAGTAGCATTATTCATAATAGCCAAAAAATAGAAACAATTTAAATAGCCATCAACTGATGAGTGGATCAGCAAAATGTGGGATAGCCATACAAAGGAACATTATTCTGCCATAAAAATGAACTACTGATATATGTTACAGCATGGATGAATCTTACAAACATTATGCTAATTAAAAGTCACCAGACACAAAAAGCTACATATTGCATGATTCCATCTATATGAAATGTCTAGAACAGGCAAATCCACAGAGAGAAAAAGTAGATTAGTGGTTTCCAGGGACTGGGGGAATGGGACAATGGGGAAATCTGGAGTGACTGCTAACTGGTATGAGATTTCTTTTTTGCAGTGATGAAAATTTTATGGAATTACATAGTGTACAACTTTGTGAATATTCTAAAAATCACTGAACTGTACACTTTAAGTGAATTTTATGATATGTGAAATATATATACATATCAAGACTGCTAAGCAGCTGTGAGTTCAGATGACCTGTATTTTGTTCTCCATCTATTGAGGATGGAATCATGGCTTCCTCAGGCTATAAGAAGTCATACAAGTCAGATTGTGGGAGTCACCCTGAGCAGGGAATTGGCAAGACAGGAATGACAGAGAGTGAAAAGAATGAATAGCACATCATTGAAATGGATATCTATAAAAGCCCAGGCTCTTTCAAAACCTAAGAGTAAAATGCAAACAATCCAATCAGAAAATGGGCAAAAAAATATGAACAGACATTTCACCAAAGAGAATACGTAGGTGGTAAATAAGCACATAAAAGGATGTTCAATACCATGAGCCAGTAGGGAAATGTAAATTAAAACCACAATGAGGTATCACTACACATCTCTCAGAATGACTCATAGAAAATAATGACAACACTAAATGCTGGTGAGGATGCAAAGAATCTGGATTATTTATACATTGTTGGTAGGAATGTAAAACGGTATAGATACTCTGGAAAATAGTTTGGCAGTTTCTTATAAAACTACACACAAATTACCATACAACCTAGCAATTGTACTTCTGGGCATTTATCCCAGAAAAATGAAAACCTATGTTCACACAAAAACCTTTACACAAATGTTCATAACAGCTTTATTCATAGTAACTGAAAACTGGAAACAGCCCAGACATACTTTAACAGGTAGTGGTTAAGCAAACTGTGTTATACCATGGAATATTACTGGGCAATAAAAAGAAAATTATTGTTACATATAACCTGGATGGATCTCCAAGGAATGATACTGAGTGAAAAACACCAATTCCAAAAGGTTACATATGGTATGATTTCATTTGTATGAGATTCTTTAAAATGATAAAAGTTATAAAAGTAGAGAATAGATTAGTGGTTGCCAGGAGTGAGAGATGGGAGAAAAGGAGAGAAGATGGTTATAAAAAAGCAATAAGAGGAATCCTTGTGGTGACAGAAATGTTCTGTAACTTGAATGTATCCCTGTCAATATTCTGGTTGTGAGATTGTACTATACTTTTGCAAGATGTTATTATTGGGGGAAACTGGGTAAAGGATACATTGGATCTCTCTATATTATTTTTTACAACTTCATGTGAATCTAAAATTATCTTAAAATAAAGTTTAATTAAAAAATAGTTCAGGTTGGGGGCGCCTGGGTGGCTCAGTTGTTAAGCATCTGCCTTCAGCTCAGGTCATGATCCCAGGGTCCTGGGATCGAGCCCCACATTGGGCTCCCGGCTCAGCAGGAAGCCTGCTTCTCCCTCTCCCATTCCCCCTGCTTGTGTTCCCTCTCTCACTGTGTCTCTCTCTGTCAAATAAACAAACAAAATCTTAAAAAAAAAAATAGTTCAGTTTGGGCTGGAGGCAAGACAACCCAAAATCTGATGTGCAGTTTTCACATCTATAATATAGGGATTACAATACCTACTAAGGGGAATTTAAAATATATATACGTAAAGTGAGTAGATGCTGAAACACAAAGTCTCTTCATGATAAATGACAGTTTACTATACCATCTACCATTATTGAAATGGCTCAGCAACTGCAAATGGGCAGTCATGTCCAGAGGATTTGTTATCACGGACTCTAAATTCATAAAGGCCTTGAAGAGTACATTCATGATACCTAAACCCCCCCCAAAAAACAGATCCCCCACCCACGTGCAAACTGGGCCCTCTCAGTGAGAGACTTCTGTTTAAGAATGCTATAAATCATAAAAGAATGGATCTAATATTTACATGAGTCAGAGAACTACATTTCAGGGTCAGCTCTAGCACAGAAGTTAGCCAAACTGGCTCTGGAGCCAGACTGCCTGGATTTGAATGCCACCTCATCAATTATTGACCACATGACTTTAAGCAAAACGAGTGGGTCTCTAGGTCTCAGCTTCCTCCTATAAGAATCAAAGAGATAATACATATACATTACTTCAGCATAGTGCTCTATAAGTACTCAATAAACGGCAATCGTTACTAGCAATTACAAGGGGCTACAATAATTAACTAGTGTGGTCCAACCTTTCCCGCACAGAAGGAATCACTTCAACATTCCCAACATCTTACCCAATCTTACTTAAACATATCTGGTGATGGGGAGCTCAATGCTTTTCAACGCAAGCAAGTCCAATTTTAGGCAGCTGCAACTGCTAGAAAGTTGTTCCTTCTATTTTTAATCCAAATCTTTCCTTTAACTTCCAAACATTAGTCTTGGTTCTGCCTTTTCAAGCTATGAAAAATGTCTGGGTCCTCTTCCACACAGCATGTCACATGTTTGGCACCTGCTATCTCATCATGTGGCACTTCTGGAAACTAGTCTGGTCCTCTCGAGTCCTGTGACTTAGGACACATCTCTCTGAGCCTTCTTCCTCATCTCAAAAGTTGGAGTTCCAGATTAAACCATCTCTAAGGTGTTTCCTCCCAGGGGGGGACATGTTATCTCTCCTCACCCCCTTGCTTGCCAACCTTTGAGTGTGCCTCAGTTGGTTAACATCCTTCTTAAAATGTCATCCCCAGAATGGAACACAAAACTCAAGTTCTGGCAATAACGGCCAAACATACTGTTAAACACTCTCCTCCCCATTTAATGCAACTTAATATAAGCATTTGGAGCTAACATTTTAGCACTATGCATTATGGTGAGCTTATAGCTAAGTAAAACTTCTGGATCTTTTTGCTGTAAAATTCTATCTTCTCCATCCTGTATACCCAAAGTTGATTTTTGGAATCAATGACCAGGATTTTTTTATTTATTTCTGTTTAATGTCAGTTTTTGAAACTTGTCCCATCATTTCAGCCCATGAAGCTTTCGTTGAATCTTTTTTTAAAAAAAAGATTTTATTTATTTATTTGACAGAGAGATCCCAGGACTCTAGGATCATGACCCAAACCAAAGGTAGATGCCCAACTGACTGAACCACCCAGGCACCTGCTTTGGTTGAATCCTAATTGTGTCATTCATTGTATTATTAGTGAAGGTACATGGATCATATCCTTATCAGGAAAACATGAAAAATATTCTACCACATACAAAAGTGCTTATATGCAAAAACTGCTTCCTACTGTTAATGTTGGATTTTTTAAAAAGATATTTCTTAAGAGTCTGTTGTACAAACTGACTGAAAACATGTTTTGGTTCTTTCAACCTCATTAGTTCTCTTTTACTGATCCTAAAACCTAGCAGTTCTAAGTGTGACATAAAACAGTCAAAACAAAGAACACAGTATGCATCTCCATGTGCTGGGACTGCCTGATGGAAGAGCAACCAATCCACACTACCCTGCAAATGTTTGCACCTTCTTGCTACTTATAACAAGTGACTGAATAACTCTCCTTTGTTAATTAAAGAGGGGATTTGGGGGGCGCCTGGGTGGCTCAGTCGTTAAACGTCTGCTTTCGGCTCAGGTCAGGATCCCAGGGTCCTGCGATGGAGCCCCACATCGGGTTCCCTGCTTGGTGGGAAGCCTGCTTCTCCCTCTCCCTCTGCCCCTGCTTGTGTTCCCTCTCTCACTGTGTCTTTCAAATAAATAAATAAAATCTTAAAATAAAATAAAGAGGGGATTTTGAAGCATAGCTAGACTACCTTGTCCTCCTGAGGTGTAAAAGATTATTTTGGAAATTTACTGTCATAGACAATTTAACAAGTTTTAAAAAGCTTTAGAATTTGTTATTGTTTGCCTCCATTATTAAAGCTGTGTGTGTTTGCTTCTGTAGGACTCCCAAATTAACCATGTTACATTCCTCTACATCATACTAATGTCCATATGACTGTGTTCAGATTCTAAGAAGTTCATTTCATTAATTGGATTATGATTGTAAATGACAGATTCTGGCCCTTTCAAAGCTAAAATTGTCCCAAATTTTTGTTAACAAAAAAGTAGTCTATGCTTTTTATTACCTATAAATTATACCTCAAGAAAATTTTAAAAATGAAAAACATAGGAAAATAGGTTCCTTTCAGGTAAATCTCGGTATTTCTCTCGCTGTTGCATATTTCCTCTATATTCTCTAAATCTACAGGGACTTGTGATTAATATTATCTTTTTAGCAGTAAAATTTTATCGACCACCTATTACCATGCTGACATGTTCATAAGAGCAAAAATGCAAAACATCACGGACATTAGAATCTTGACCCACTTCAAATCCTTGACCTTGTCTCGCTGCATAATTTCACTCCTGGTTTTCTCTGTAGGCTTTACAAGGGCTGACCCCACTGTTCACAAGAGTTACTCCATGATGACTGCTCTTGGCCTGGTCTCAAATTGATGGCATGAACTCTTCAAGCCATTCCCTCTTCGCGGGCCCACATCCTTACCAGAAAAAATGGGTCCTCTATGATGCCAATTCATATGAAATTTTTTTAACTTGGTAGAATTTTGTGGTCCATAACAATAAAACATTAGTAGGTACTGTGCGCTAGACCATGGGGATATGCAATGATATAATACAGTATTTGTTAAAATGGGATTCTCTCTGTAACCTATTCTACTCATCAATAATCCAAACACTCTGCTTTCAAAAGAGACAAGGGGGCACCTGGGTGGCTCAGTTGGTTAAGCAACCAACTCTTGATTTCAGCTCAGGGTTGTGAGATCTGGCCCCGTCTAACATGGAGCCTGCCTAAGATTCTCTCTCTCCCTCTGCTCCCCCCGCCACACAAAAAAACAAATAATAAAAATAAATTTTAAAAAGACAAGAACCTCAGGCCTCATTCTAAAATATCTTCTTCAAGTCTGGCCTATATACCCTTTGTAACTAGATTCTCTAAACTGGAAAATGGGAACCAATTAGTCTGCTTCATAGATAAGTCACTGCACCCTAACTCCATAAGCATTAACAAGTTTATCTGTAAAATGAGTCGGTTAGACTAGATCACTCATTTTTCAATGTGCATGCTCAGACTCATAGGAACCCCCCCAAAAAAGTAATATTGGGCCTGGAAGTTACTTTTATTTCAAAAAGCTTATTTGCTCATTATCTAAATAAAAGGACAGATTTTTTTCTGAGCTGGAATTATGGTCCTAATCATCATTTTTCTCATGTTGACTAGAAATCCTGGTTGGCTTTGATCAATAAAATTGGAAACAAATGCATTATTACTTAATGTAGACTAGTAAATCTTTCAAAATTTGGAGACCATGGGAAACAAAATTAATTAAAAAGTCTTTGGCAAAGATCACTGAATTATTCTTTCAGCCAATTATTGTGTACTTACCTGCACCAGGTTCTCCTCTAGGCCTGAGGATTATAAGGATAACACTGAGAAGTTCATGGTACAGTCCCATGAAGGGGATGATCTCTTAGGTGCCTTCCATCTGCAATATGGAAGGTCTGCTTATGTGTTAAGGGGAAGTTGGCCGCTGATGATACTCTTGTTTCATTTTATGATTGTTCCTTTAACTGTAGTTAGGCTATAAGAAGGTTTTAAAACTTGCTTACTTGCTGCCTGCTTTTCATAATAATGTCAGCTTTTAAGCAATCACCAGACAATCCTAGGTCTACATTTCAGAAGTCTAGAACTTAAACCATAAGCACCAAGGAAATGAGAGTATTAGGATCCCTCTTGAGGCTACAGGCCATAGGAAGGGCTGGGACAACTCAGGATGATGAACAGTCAGCTTCTCTCTGACTGTTCATCATCCTGAGTTGTCCCAGCCCTTAGTACAAACAAATCTTGATGGGAAAGCATGATTCTTAGGTTCTGAGTAGTACAAAATAGAACATGTTTGTTTCTTCCCACTGCATAATAAATCTCTTAAAAACCACACAGGCCTTGGAAGGTCACTAGACATTGCTGGTTTGATACAGAGCCATCATTCATCGGCCCAGAAAAACGTCATCTCCCTGGCTTGGAGAGCAACAATTTTCAAGTACTGGATGGGAAGTAAGGTCTTAACCAAGTAGACTTCAAACTGTAAATTCTAAAGTGGTGTTGATTTTAATGGAAAATAAATAAATTACTTTCAACAAGATGCTGCTTAACCCTTGAATAGTCATAGTTTATCACAGATATTAAAGGATATAAGTTTCTTAAGCCTCTATTTCCAGAGTTTAAGCATTATAAAAGAACAAGTATTCCCCCTCTTAATTTTTTAAAAGATTTATTCATATGAGAGAAAGAGAGAGTGGGGGGATGGGCAGAGGGAGAGAATCCTCAAGCAGACTCCCCACTGTGAGCAGAGCCCAATGCGGGGCTTGATCTTACGACCCTGAGATCATGATCTGAGTTGAAACCAAGAGTCAGACATTCAACCGAGACACCCAGGCACCCCTCCCCCTCCTAATTTAAGTGAGCTCTGACCCAACCTGCTTTTTGACACTTGTAATAAAAAACATTCAATGGCAAATACTTAGCTGATGGCATAAAAAGAGTACACTACCCTCTTTAGACAGTACTTGCCTTTTATATAGGTTCCAAACATATCAAAGAAAACAAACATGTACGTGTCCATGGAATCATTCAGAGTTATCTCCCCCTTGTATCTTCTTTTAGACCCATTTCTTCTATAGAAGTTTCATATGGAA
The DNA here is from genome assembly GCF_029215605.1 of Mirounga angustirostris. Classification (NCBI taxonomy): domain Eukaryota; kingdom Metazoa; phylum Chordata; class Mammalia; order Carnivora; family Phocidae; genus Mirounga; species Mirounga angustirostris. The sequence continues at coordinate 59,673,161 of NW_026991717.1, read as the reverse complement.
AGGAGTGAGCCAACTCGAAAACCAACGATCTAAATTCAATTATTCACTCCCCTGGTATGAGAGCAGGAACTTGTGAGAACACAAGTCCTAACAGGCAGAAGGAAATAATCTGAAAGATGAAAAGGTCTATGAACAAGTACAAAGGTTTCCCGATTGTAAAACAATATTCCAGTCATCTCTCAGTCTGAGATGCCCAGAAATGGGTATCTGAGATTAGCCCATGCTTGTCATCAGAAATCTCAATTCTAGCCATCACATATACTCTTAGAAATACCCAATTCATCTGTGTGGCTGGCACAGATTTGCTTTTGGATACAGACTGCTGTAGGGAAAATTTGTGATGTCTGAAATCACAACACTCTTGCCCTGATTCTTTCTCCAGAAAACATTTCTTTTACTCACTGTCCTGGAACATTTTTCCTGGGGAGATCTATCTATAAGCCATAGATGACAGGTTATAGCATATCCATGTCAATGGGTAACTGAACACAGTTTAGGAGTAAACTGTCATTACCTATCATGGCTTACCGTTCAAGTAAATCAAAGAAGCTACCCTGTACTTAAAACACACACACACACACACACACACAATGATTATTTTCCTTTTCTTCCTAGGAATCATGATATACTATTCTGTGATGGAAGATATTACTAGAGTGGCTGAGGTTTTGTTTGAGAAAAATCATTACAAAGAAATGGGAATTTCTTTAAGCATTCCTAAATAAAGGAGGAAAACATTCAACTGCATTAACAGTCAAAAATATTAATTAAAACTATACAAGCCTGCAAAAAGAAATGACAAAAGACCAATTCTTTTTTTTTTTAAGATTTTGTTTATTTATTTGACGGAGAGAGAGAGACAGCGAGAGAGGGAACACAAGCAGGGGGAGTGGGAGAGGGAGAAGCAGGATTCCCACGGAGCAGGGAGCCTGATGCGGGGCTTGATCCCAGAACCCTGGGATCATGACCTGAGCCGAAGGCAGACGCTCAATGACTGAGCCACCCAGGCACCCCTACAAAAGACCATTTCTGATATATTAAATTGGCAAAGTTTAGAAAGGCAATTCTGTTCTTGGCACACTTTTATATTGAGCATTTTAGCTATAGGTGCCCAAAATTTTACAATGCTTATAACCTGACTCAGTAATTCTAATTTAGGGGCATTTATTTTAAAGAAATAATCAGATACATAAAGATTTATAAATATAAATATTCATCTCAAGGTTTTTATAATTGGAAAATCTATTTTTTATAGAAATAATAGTCCAGGGGTGCCAGGGTGGCACAGCTCTTGGTTTCAGCTCAGGTCGTGATCTCAGGGTCATGGGATCAAGTCCTGCATTGGGCTCCCTCTTTAGTTGAGAGTCTGTTTCTCCCTCTCCCTCTCCCCTGCTTGTGCTCTAAAATAAATAAATAAATCTTTAAAAAAAAAAAAAAAGAACAAGGAGTCCGTTATGACTCTATATATAGCCTGAATTTTGGTAGGCTACTATTACAAAAGCCCATGATAAGACTGATGCTTGTCTAAATTCATCAAACAAACTGGAGGAGTGATCCAAGAATCTCTATAGCACAGTTTTATACACAGAGTTCTCTTATACTGTCACATGTTATTGATGCTAACTAAATGATACCTGGTGGCAAACTCCAGTGACTAAAAACTTGCAGTTTTTGCAAAATTGGAAATTTTCCATGATCCAGAGGATTTAACCAAGCTTCAAGGAATGATAGCCCAGTCAGTAAGCACTCAGCAAGTCCCTCAGGCCTCTGATTTTGGGGAAAGAACATATTTTCACATGGATAAGCAATTCTTGGACACTTATATATGTATTGGGAACCATCACACATATTTTGAAGGAGGCATTCACATCTTTTAAAAAAAGTCTACACATGATCTTTCATTGAATGCTTAAGAATAACCTTCTTAAGTACATTCTTGTGAAGCATTTTAACATGGATCCTTTTAAAAAAAATGAAGTATTACATATTTCTCGTACTGAGCTGATAGCTTTATAGCATGGTGAAATGAATCATTTCTCATTAATTTTTGCTTTTTTCTACTGCTATTGTAGCCAAACTAGATCAACTATGCAGTGAGCTCATCAACTATTTTTCAATAACTCAACATTATAACAAAAAATTCAAATGGCCAAATTGGACTTTGAAGTTAACAGCCTGTCTTAAATATATCAGTTACAGAGTATTAAATATCCACATAATTTGGAACCTCCTGGAAACTAACCAGGTAAAACTGATGTGGTTGTTGCCTTTTATGAGCAAGTGACATTCTGCAGTAGACTGGGGATGAACTTCAAGAGAAAGATGGCAAGATCTTGACTTTCACATCAAACCCTACAAAGATTTAACTTGTCTAACTCTGAGTGTGAAATATGTGGGTGGTCAGACTTGATCCAAAGGAAGACACCATGACCTGAATGTAAAGGAGACACTCAGACCCAGCAGGAGGGACAGCGGTGCTCCTGCTGGACTCTAACACTCTACCATTTCCCCAGGATAGATCCGATTTGACTCTACCTGTCAGAAGGGATGCAAATAACTTCTTACATATACTGTATCACAAAGTAAATAATCAGGTAAATAACTGCAAAATTAAAAAAAAATAGACTGTGCAGCATGTTGAAGTTCAAGGCCAAAAGAAATTTGATGACTCAAATAATTGAAAATATTGATGGGAAAATGTTAACTTCTCACATTTTAATCAGAATGATTAGAGTTTAAAAAATTCAAAAATGTGATCATCATTAATAAATATAGTAAGTATTTTTCCTTTGAACAGAGAAGGGAGAAAATTAAGTGACTGGATGTGCTAAAATAACTAAGTCAATAAAGTTCCTTCAAATACTGCTTATTATTGGACAGAGAAAAGTAGACATGAAAAATTTTTAATTTCATTAGAAAACAATTATAAAACACCTGCTATGGAAATTAAACCTATGCTAGGCTTCATGAAGATTATGAAGACGAGAAAGATTTCTCTAAAAGTTACCATGACGTATATATCCTTAAACAACAAAAGGTAGCCACTGCAGACTTAGGTTAACTATTCATAGCTTACACATTACATGCATATGTTATAGACTATGGTAGAAAATCCCCCAAGCTATTCATTTGCAAAGCAAAAAATAAGACTATTGAGAAAATGAGAGCAGAGGGGCAGGGGCAGAGGGGCAGGGGCAGAGGGGCAAGAACAGATCTAAATTCTTTTTTTTTTTTTAATTTTTTTTTTCATTCTAATGTTAATCCCCATACATTACATCATTAGTTTTAGATGAAGTGTTCCATGATGCATTGTTTGTGCATAACACCCAGTGCTCCATGCAGAATGTGCCCTCCTCAATACCCACCACCAGGCTAACCCATCCTCCCAACCCCCTCCCCTCTAGAACCCTCAGTTTGTTTTTCAGAGTCCATCGTCTCTCATGGTTCATCTACCCCTCCGATTTCCCCCGCTTCGTGCTCAATATCACTCGGCATCAGGGAAATCCAAATCAAAACCTCAATGAGATACCACCTCACACCAGTCAGAATGGCTAAAATTAACAAGTCAGGAAATGACAGATGTTGGCGGGGATGTGGAGAAAGGGGAACCCTCCTGCACTGTTGATGGGAATGCAAGCTGGTGCAGCCACTCTGGAAAACAGTATGGAGGTTCCTTAAAAAGATCTAAATTCTTTTATTTTCTAAGGGCAAATGCTGATTATTTTCCAACTAGATTTTTTAAAGAGTCAAAAGTTATGTTAATTTTTTTAATGTAGTTTTCTCCTTTTTACTCTAGAAAGGGAGTATCTCTTCCAAATCCTATATCCTGTAACCATTTTTTTCTAAGGGTTTAAAGAACACCATCTAGCCCATGTAGATCTAGGCTTACATGATCCAACCCTACCATTTACCCTAAATTCAAACAAGGTGGAAAGGATTATCTCAAAAAAAGATTTTGTATAAAAATGTCAAAGAGGACTTCCTATAAAATAGTTCAATGACCACAAGTAAAAGCATGTCACTGTCCTAAAATTCACATGGAGATAGATGGTGGTGATGGCTCTACATTACGAATGTGTTTAATACTACTGAACTGTATACTTAAATGGTCAAGGTAGTAAGATTTATGCTACCTGTATTTCATCACAAATTTTAAAACAGGAAAAGAGTAGATGGGAGAGGTCTAAAAGGCAGTGGACTATTCAAGAGAGTTCAAGAGAGAAGATAGGACTAGAGATAGACATTTAAGAGTCTTCTGACAATAGGAGTATTATTTTGTACCACTGCCTGGTATGCTTATTAATGGGGTACTTGCCTCATTTTCTTTACTTAAAAAAAAAGCTTACAATCTGTTAATCTCTGAGCCCAACATGAGGCTCAAATTCACGACCCTGAGATCAAGAGTTACACGCTCTACTGACTGAGCCAGTGGTGCCCTCAGATTGTAAGCTCTTAAAGGACAGTGGGATGAATGCCTTACTCATCTATTTGTCCCATGCAGCATTAGGACAACATCTCTAATAGGTGTTCAACAAATATTTATAAAAATTGAACTGGGATGATGGCAGATTAGGAGGACCCTAGGCTCACCTCCTCCTATGACTACATCTAGATAATTATCAAATCATCCTAAATACCCCAGAAATTGACCTGAAGATGGGCAGAACTCCACAACTAAAGGTAGAGAAGAGGCCACACTAAAGAAAGTAGGAACTATGGAGACACATTTTGGAAGAGAAACAGATAGTTGCTGTGGTGGGGAGGGAGCTATGGTTAACAGAGAAGGGCAAGAGACAAACTAACACAGAGGGGAGTGCACAGGGAAAACGAATCCCCATAGCAGTTGGCTTGAAATGTGAGAGGGCCTAAGTTTGGTGAGTTCTTGCAACCAGCAGGGCTTAAGCCTGGATTTTTAAAGGTCAGTGAGTATGACTGGGATAGTGCCAGGAGGTCACTGCCCTGCTCTTGGAGAAAAGACAGGAAAACAACCTGCAGACATACAGTGTGGAAATAGCAATCTGAAGAGTACCTGGGGCACACAGTGGGGAGGTTATTCTCTCATCTCAGAGCATGTCCTAAAGAGACAGATGATATATCCAATCAAGGATTAGTATCCAAAATATATAAAGACTCAACACCCAAAAACCAAATAATTCAATTAAAACATGGGCAGAAGACACTAACAGACATTTCTCCAAAGAAGATATACATATGGCCAACAGACACATAGAAAGATGCTCAACTTCACTCATCATCAGGAAAATGCAAATGAAAACTACAGTGAGATATCATTTCACACCTGTCAGAATGGCTAAAATCAACAACACAAAAAAGTGTTGGCAAGGATGTGGAGAAAAACAAATTCTCTTGCACTGTTGGTGGGAATGCAAACCGGTACAGCAACTTTGGAAAACAGTATGGAGTTTCCTCAACAAGTTAAAAATAGATCTACTTTATGATCCAGCAATCACACTACTGGGTACTTAACCAAAGAATAAAAAATTGCTAATTCAGGGATACATGCATCCCTATGTTTATTGTAGCATTGTTTATAATAGTCAAATTATGGAAGCTTCCCAAGTATCCATTGATTGATGAATGGATAAAGAAGATGAGGGGGAGCCTGGGTGGCTCAGTCGGTTAGGCATCCAACTCTTGATTTCACCTCAGGTCACAATCTCAAGGTCACGAGATCGAGTCCCATGCCGAGCTCTGCACTGGGTGTGGAGCCTGCTTAAGATTCTCTTACTCTCTCTCCCCTCCCCCCCATGTTCTCTCTCTCTCTTAAAAAAAAAGAATAAAATAAAAAAGATGTGGTGTGTATATACACGTGCACACACACACACACATAGATAAAATGGGATATTATTCAGCCATAAAAAAGAAGGAAATCTTGCCATTTGCAACGATATGGATGGAGCTAGAGAGCATAATGCTAAGCAAAATAAGTCAGTCAGAGAAAGACAAATACCATATGATTTCACTCAGATGTGGAACTTAAGGGACAAAACAAATGAGCAAATGGGAAAAAAGGTGAAAAAGAGAAAGACAAATTAAGAAACAGACTCTTAACTATAGATAACAAATGGATGGTTATGGGGGGGCGACGGGTGAAATAGGTAATGGGGATTAAGGGGGGCACTTGTGATGAGCACCAGGTGATGTATGGAATTGTTGAATCACTGTATTGTATACCTGAAACTAATATAACACTGTATGCTAATTAACTGGAATTAAAATGCTAAGAATTTTTTTTTTTAAGATTTTATTCATTCATTCATTTTATTCATTCATTTGACAGAGAGAGCACAAGCAGGGGGAGCTGCAGAGGGAGAAGGAGAAGCAGGCTCCGCTGAGCAGGGAGCCCGATGTGGGGCTCGATCCCAGGACCCCGGGTTCATGACCTGAGCCAAAGGCAGATGCTTAACTGACTGAGCCACCCAGGTGCTCCAAAATTTTAAGAATTTAAAAAAATAAAGTATGTAAGTAGGGATTTAAAAATCTGAACACTAAAGAGAGAACCTTTAGTCCTTCTCCACCTAGTATACCTAGACTCGATATTTACAGATTTATCCTAAATCCTGACTGATCATTTTGGCTCATTTGTAAATGAGAGGTCAGAGGTTTGCAGCTACACCATAATGTCTGTATTTCAGAATCCATTTTACTACATGAACACGATCCAATAAAAAGTTCAAGCCAGAACGTGCCTTTTTTTGTTGTTGTTGTTCACTCAGCTCCAGACTCTCCTTGTATACCCACTCCCTCCTGAGAACCCTGGCACAGAGTTTCACAGCCAAAAATAAGGCACAAGGTCAAGCAGTGCTCCCTATGCAGGGAGGATATTCCCTCCCTTCCTTTTGGAAACACTTCAACTAACCCTGTTTTAGTTTGGCTGCTTTGCCTCATTTCAAAAATATTTCATTATACTCTATAGCCCTTCCCTGGATGCCCTAGTTAATTAAGTTTACATAATTTCCTACTGATTAGTTTTGAACAGCTTGTTCTGGATTTTTCTCTCCTTTAATTTTCAGCCTTTACTGACTGCTTAAAATCCTCAACTACAAACTGAGGAAAGTATGTGTTACCACAAAGATCACTCTCCTAACACCATGAAAAGCAAATGAGCACTATGATCTTTAAGAGATCTGAGATCGTCTGTTCCAGGAAACAAAGAGACTGGTAGGTGAAACCCAGCAATAAGCCAGTGATAATAAAATGCAAAAAAGTCACTAGTTATATTCTTTCACATACAAACATGAACTATGGTCCATTCCTATACTAATACATTTCACATTTACTAAGATCCTTTGAGATTCTTTCTCTGGGCTTAAGAACTCAGAGGATTAATAAACAAATTACTAGTACATACTCAAAAATTATGCTCAAGCTGATTTATATCCCTCCTCGAATAGAATTCTTAACTGACATTCTGTCTTTGTTTTTGTGCCATAAAAGAATGGCCTATAGGGTATTTAAAAATCCATTAATTTTGGCCATCTTTGTGGCTGATGTGAATTGCCACACAACCAATGGAAATTTCTAATAATGAATATGGTCAAAATTAATGGGTCAGCTGTGCCACAGTCTGGTCCATCTGCTGCATATACACAGCCTCAGAGGACAATGAGGAAGGAAAATGAACCCAAAACGTCAACACCAATATCCTAAGGCCTTTCGTGATCCAAGAAATAGCAATAGGCTTTAAAATTACACTGAAATCTGCTTTTCTCATAAATTCTTTAATTTTCTTGGCACTTTGGGGACAACATAACAATAAATGGTCATTTTTAAGACCAAAGTTTCATGCAATGTTTTTTCTTGCTCCTGTTAACTCTATAAAATAAAGTCCCCCTTTATCCACTAGTCCACATCAGAACACAGAAAGGAAAAGTGAGTTTCAACATTGCAGCGAATCTTCAAATACACTCTATCCACTAATCAAGAATAAATCTGCAATGGCAAAAAACAAACAAATGTATTTTCATTTTTTATCTTTTTATTATGATGTTCAGTTAGCCAACATATAGTACATCACAAATATATTTTTTAAAAGTACTCTCAGGTGACTTTTCTGGTGGTGACATCCCCTCCACTCCATATACTGAACTACTGTAGATCAGCCAGGATTCTTGCTATGTAACCATCAGTCTTCCTCTCTGGAGGGACCAGTGTTTTATCTCTGGTGATTTTGTCCATAACTGACAGCCAAATGTGCTGCCTTTTCAGAAACGTGCTTTGTACAAATTTCATTCCAGTGTTCTTTTATTTCTGTTGAAGACTACCTTGTTTCATGTGCCAAGAAACACTCTAAGATGGGAGGGTTTTTAGAATTTATTTTTAAAAATCAGCTTCCACATGCAGTATGCAGATTTTTTTAAACCCAGACATATATAATCGCTTCCTGAAAGCATAGCTGAAGGTCGTATTATGCAGTGATGAGATGTCAAGCAAAGAAATACACACATTTCAATTTACAAGCTCACAAGTGTCAGTACTTGGAAAGAAAATTCATAGGCTTGGGAATGAAAGATAAGATATGGAACACTGGCTAATTGGTTAATTCACAAGTATAGCCTCTCCTTGGAACAAGCATAATTCCCATTATGATAAGCACTTTGCAGGTGTGCTGAAGGCAGAAGAGATAAAGTTTGGCAGTTAAGTTAGTGTTTCCCCCAGTGAATTCTGACTCCAACAATGGTACCAAAGGAGTGTGATGCAATTATGAAACTGAATTTCACAGGATTTTTGTGGCTGAAGATACTATGTCAGTGACTCACTGAAAATGCTCATAATTTATGACAAACGTCTCAAACACTTTCTGATTATATGCTTTAAAAGACAGATTAAAATGCCCTTTTTAAAAAAATTTGGGGCCTATGTGGGCATATATAAATATCACAGGATATTTCATGTGATAATAAAACAGTGAAAGGGAACTGGAAATGTGCAAACTATGTTAAACTATCCTCTCTTCAGGATGCCATGGGGAAGATTAAGACATGCAATCCCAACGAGAAGAGAAGTGAATAAGATGCTCCCAGTACCCTAAACAGCATCCATTTTAAGAGAGAAAAACACTTTGATAAACTCCTTTTAAAATATTCAAAACAATGATCAAGGCTCGATTCCATTTCTCGTGGCAGTCTTACATGGTTACTGGTTGTTACAATATTTTCATGCTATGTGCCTAAATTTTGAGGACAGAAGGGCTCCACATCCCCAGTCTAGCACATTTGTGTCCAATCCGACCACCTCAGCAGTCCTGCACAGGCCTCATGACGGGCTGACATGCCTCTAGCCAAGCTTCAACCCAGCCCAGGTTCCCCCCTCCGCACTGCTTTTATTTCATTGTTCTTAAATGCTTTACTATTTTTACTGTTATCGAGGTGAGAAGTCTTGAATGGTTTACTGTTTAATGCATTTGTTGTGTTAAACATTAAAGACGCTGAGATAAAGGTGAACCTGGAATAAAACAAGATCGGTGGGATCAAGCTATGAAAATAATAGAACATTCAAAAACAATGACAAAAGGCAGACAGAGAAAAAAACGTAAAGACATAGCACAGCTTAAAAGGCCATACTGTGTCAAATCAATGGTTCATTCAGTTTATTATCTTCTCTCTGACAGCGGTACTGGGGTAAGTTTTGTGGTAAAGCTTGTCATTCACGCTCTTTGATTTTGTCCTCTAAAGGTTAGAAAGACATCCTAAACATATCTAGCTTTCATTAATAATACATGAAGCCTCTAGTCATAACCTAGTCTTGGATTTGTCAGCATTTCTATCCAGCAAGTTATTTGTATTTTCTCTTAATTGTTAAAAGGAATCATTCTTCTGTTTTAAAGCGATATGGATTCTAATCCAGACTCCGTCAGTAACTGGGTATTTGACGCTGGGCAAGGTGAATAACATCTGTATCTGCATGCCCCTGTCTATAGAATGAAGGTCATAGACATAGTAATCAGTGAGGTCCCTCACCACTCTCAAATTTTGACTTGGCTACCAAATGTTAAGAGGATAATAATACACTCATCCTTACATTATACATACCCACTGTTCTGCAAACTGTAATCTCCTCCACCTTTGTTTTCTCTAGACTTCAAAGAATTAGTTTCTCATGGTTGAAAGAGATCTCAAAAATCATATAAGGCAACCTTAGGATGCCTGAATAACCATTACAGAATCCCCTACTAGCTGTCATCTTGCTCCTGTTTGGATACTGTTATTGATAGAAAATTCTGAGAGCTCCCAAGGCAGCCCAATTTATTTTCAACTAACTCCAATTTTCACAAATTATTCTGATACGAATTCAGATATAAATGTTGAAACAAATCTATCTCCTTGCAACTTCCCGCTTCTTCCCTCTGGGGCAAGACAGCAGACCTAAACTTTTTTCTACATGCTCCACATGATAGTTTCTTCCAGTATTAGAAGATCTATCACATTCCTGTAAGTTTTCTCCCTTCTCTAGGCTAATCACTCGTTAACCTTCATTCCTGTATCATAGTGTTTAATAATTTCATTGGTTGTTCTTCTCTGAACAAACTCCAGCCTTTCAGTGCCTATCTGAAAGTATAACATCCCAGACAGAAACCAACATTTTAGCCATGGGATAGTTAAGTGCTAAGAATCAGTTGCAAGGAGATAGATGTCTTGATATGCGTTGTCAAAATTTAGCAATTTATACTTATGATTTGTTTATTTTACTCTATGTCTATTACACTTCACTAAAATAGCTTATTTTTAAACTTTTAAAATAAAAATTGTTTTAAAAATTAAAAAAAAAAAAGAATAGAAGGATTATATCCTCCTTGTTCCAAACATCCATTTGGATGTTTCTATTAATACAACTAAGATCACATTAACTTATAAGATTTATACTTCCTAATATTTTTAGTGCACTGCTATTCAGCCATATTTTCCCCACCTTATATCTGTAGCTGGATACATATGATGGCTAGAAGCTCAAAAAGAAAGATGCCCACTACAGGTGTTAGGAGACATGCCTCTTATTAACTGTGTGACCTCAGGCAAACAATTTCAATTTCCCATGCCCTGATTTTCTCATTCCTAAATGGAGAGGACAATTCTTCTAAATATCAACAATTTTCTAAATTCTTCTAAATCTGAGCATATTATAAAGATAAATGAGTGGATATAACTATTTTTTTCTTAAGTTAAAAGAATTATGGAAAAACAGACTGGCAGTTCCTAATGATTAAACATAGAGGTACTATATGATCCAGCAATTCCACTCATAAGTATATACTCAAGAGAAATAAAAATATGTATCCACACAAACACTTGTGCACAATATTCATAGTAACATTATTCATAATAGCCAGAACATAGAAACAATTTAAATAGACATCAACTGATGAATGGATCAACAAAATGTGGGATATCCATCCAATGGAATATTATTAAGACATAACAATGAATGAAGTACTGATACATGCTACAATGTGGATGAATCTTACATACATTATCCTAGGTAAAACAAGCCAGACACAGAAGGCCACATATTGCATGACTCCATTTACATGAAATGCCCAGAATAGGCAAATCTAAAGAGACAGAAAGGGAAGAGCAGTCTGAGAACTGACTAGAAATGGGTACAAGGTTTCTTTTGGTGATAATAAAAACGTGCTAAATGTGATTGTGGTGATGGCTGCACAACTCAGTGAATGTACTAAAAGCTGTTGAATTTTATGCTTTAAATAGGTGAATCATAGGGTATGTGTTATATCTCAATAAAGTTGTTCTTTTAAAAGAACTATAGAAATGTAAGACGTTCATTTAATTGTTATGTCTCAGTGAATAATCGACAGCAACTCTAAGAATACTTCCCAGAGTTCCAAAACTCCAAGGTCATCATTCCCATGGGAATTATATTTATAATTCTGCTCAAAGACTGTGGCTACAGTACACAATCTGGGGAAGCAGCATGTGTAAACCAGGGACCAGGATACATCAATGCCTGTGATCTGAGCATAAAGCGATTACCCATGGAAATCTAATATGGCCACAGGGAAATATTCCCATATGCACAAACTTCACTCAATAGCTGCCATTTATATAGATTCTTATTTAACAACTGTAGTCATCAGTTTGTTTTGAGTTTTTAAAAGTGAACAAGTACTCCAAATAAATATTGTAGCCTGCAGAATATTAATTCATTAAACAGATATTATATTAGCACTCTGTCCTAGACCCTAGGAATATAAAGATGAACTGAATCTAATTCTAGCCCTAGAGTTGTTCTAAATGAGAGGCGAATAAGAAAGATAGGAAATGAGATTAGAACTTAAAAAAGGACTTTTCATTTCTGTTCATAGGGTGGACCAAATAACCTGAAAAGCCTTTCCCAACCAAACTCAAAGAAACTCAGAGTACAATATAGCAAATACCCTTTTAAATACATAGCTAAGTTTTCAAGAAAAAAGGGAACTCCTTAGAGGCCAAAATAGAAAATTAAATAAAGGGGCGCCTGGGTGGCTCAGTCGTTAAGCGTCTGCCTTCGGCTCAGGTCATGATCCCAGGGTCCTGGGATCAAGCCCCGCATCGGGCTCCCTGCTCCGCGGGGAGCCTGCTTCTCTCTCTCCCACTCCCCCTGGTTGTGTTCCTCCTCTCACTGTATCTCTCTCTGTCAAATAAATAAATAAAAATCTTTAAAAAAAATTAAATAAAAAACAGAAGAGTAAACATATGACCTGACATGATGGCAACCCTGTGGATGGTGGGTATGCAGATACTGGTCTTGAAAATATAAAGGGCCACACAGGACATGAGAAGCCAAGTAAGAGAGCCTTGGATCAAGCTAAGGAGTTGGGACTTTATCCTGTAGGCTTGGAGTTATAAGAGGATGTAGTAGTAGTTGTCAATTATACCTCAATGAAGCTGGAAAAAAACGTGGGGAAGCAACATGCTCAAATTTTTATTTAGAGAAATTATTCTGGCAGCAGTATGGCTAATGTATTTGAGGAAAGCAAATGTGGGGAAGAGAGACAAGTTAGAAGACTATTAATAATAGCTAGATTTATTGAGCCCTCATGTACCAGCACAGAGCTAAGAGCTTTATATATACTACCTCACTTAATTATTATAACAACTCCACATAGAGATTATTCCCCAATTTGATTCATAATAAACCTGAGACTCTGGTTAAATAACTTGCTCAAGGGGCGCCTGGGTGGCTCAGTCATTAAGCGTCTACCTTCAGCTCAGGTCATGATCCTGGGGTCCTGGGATCAAGCCCCACATCGGGCTCCCTGCTCTGCGGGAAGCCTGCTTCTCCCTCTCCCACTCCCCCTGTGTTCCCTCTCTCGCTGTCTCTCTCTCTCTCTCTCTGTCAAATAAATAAAGTCTTTAAAAAAAATAAATAACTTGCTCAAGTCACATAATTAGGAAGTGGTTAGGTCAACTATACTGAGTCTGATGATTTCAGTGTAAATTGAAAAGAGGGGTTTAGAAGGTAGAACTGAGAGGACCTGCTGACCAGTTTGCTATGGAAAAGACAGAAAGGAAGGTGTTTAATTGCAATACGTTTAGTACTATCTGTATGTGTTATACAATATAACATTATAAAAGGACTATTGGAGATTACCCAATAAGCTAAATATAAAATTACCATATGATATAGTAATTCCACTCCTAGATATACATGCAAAAGAACTAAAAACAGGTATCAAACAAATACTTGTCCATGAAGGCTTGTAGTAGCTTTATTTACAATAGCCAAAATGTGGAAACCCAAATGTTTATCAACAGATCAATGGAAAAACGAAATGCGGTAAATCCATACAATGGAATATTGATCAGCTATTAAAAGGAATGAAGCACTACATGCTACAACATGGATGAGCCTTGAAAACTTTATGCCAAGTGAAAGATGCCAACACCAAAGTCCACGTATTACATGATTTCATCTATATAAAATATCCAGGTTAGGTAAATCCAGAGACAGAAGGCAGATTAGTGGTTTCCTGGGGCTGTGAGGATAGAACAGGGAACGACTGCTTAATAGATGTGGCGCTTCCTTATAGGGTGATGAAAATGTCCTGGGGCTAGATAGTGCTGATGGTTGCACAGTATGGTAAATGTGCTTAATGGCACTGAATTGTGTATTTTAAAATGATTACAATGGTAAATTTTATGTTATGTATATTTTACCACACATTTTAAAAAGGGGGATTGGCCTCTTGATAGAACATGGAGATATTTAAAGGGTAGAACTGTCAAGGATGAGGGAGAAAGGCGAGACTGCCATTAAAACAAACAGTAATTATATATTTTATGAAACAGCTGCATTGTGAAAGGGATACTGGCCTTAACAGAGTACTACTATGGAGAGGATTTCCATTCACTGTACAAGATCACCATTCACGGTTTTGATAATATAAGAGGCCACACAGGGTCAGGGTTAGAAAGAGATCAAAGAGCTAGTCCCAACCCTCATAGGTTTTAGAATCAAGTAGAATAAGTAGGATTCACAGAAAGCTCAGCAATATACCAGCTAAAAACAATATAAGATAAAAATTTAAGAGCAGTGCGGTCAACATATGCTATGAGAGCAGAGGGGAAAACAGGGAAGGCAGTTTTGAAATATGAAACTAAACATTAAGGGACAACCCAGTACACTAGCTCAAAGTGTGGGCTTTTAGGTGGAGCACACTGGATTTTTATGGTAATCAAACTGTTTTGTATAACACTACAGTGGTGGATACATGTCATTATATGTTTGTCCAAAACCATAGAATTTACAACACCAAGAGCGAACCCCAATGTCATCTATGGACTCTGGGTGACTATGATGTATCAATGTTGTTTCATCAACTAACAAGTGTACCCCTCTGGTCAGGGATGTTCATAATGGGGGAGGCTATGCATGGGCAGCAGGGGAGGTGGTACAGGGGAACTCTGTGCCTTCACTCAATTTTGCTGTAAACTAAAACTTCTCCAAAAACTACAATCTATTAACCAAAAAAAAGGTGCCCGTTTTTGAGCCATATTGAACTTTGGCTCTACCACTTACTACCTGCACGACCTCATGCAGGTTACTTTTCCTCGATTTTCTCATTTGAAAAGTGGGAATAACAATAGAACCTATACCAAATTTTTGTGAGGATTAAATGAGTTAATATATATTTAAAAAGCTTTGACTAGAAAGGGCTCAATAAATATTAGCTTCATCATCACGTCATTATTACCATCCTAAACACTGGAGGAGGAGTCAGTTGTGTTTAGGAATAAAACTCAGTATTCCAGGGGCGCCTGGGTGGCTCAGTCGCTTAAGCGGCTGCCTTCGGCTCAGGTCATGATCCCTGGGTCCTGGGATCGGGCCCCACGTCCGGCTCCCTGCTCTCCCTCTCTCTCTGCCTGCCTCTCTGCCTACTTGTGCTTTTTCTATGTCAAATAAATAAATAAAATCTTAAAAAAAAAAAAAAAAAAACCTCAGTATTCCAGGCCAGCAATTTTCAAACTTTTTTGAATGTACAAATAAGATAAAAATTGGAAGTCCAATATTTACATGGAGTTGAAGCATGGCTATAATTGAAGTGATTCCTGTATGGTGAATCACACTATTTGAGAATTCTGTCCTGGACGTTACATAGCACTTACTTAGGGATTCATTCATTATTCAGCATTTGGTGAACATCTATGTGCTAGTTGGGTTTGGTTTTTTTTTTCTATTTTTTTTAAGATTTTATTTTTATGTAATCTCTATATCCAACGGCAGGGAGGCTCGAACCCACAACCCTGAGATCACAAGTTACATGCTCTACCGACTGAGTCAGCCAGGCACCCCTATGTGCTAGATTTTATTTTATTTTATTTTTAAAGATTTTATTTATTTATTTAACAGAGAGAGACACAGTGAGAGAGGGAACATAAGCAGGGAGAGTGGGAGAGGGAGAAGCAGGCTCCCCGCGGAGCAGGGAGCCCGATGTAGGGCTCGATCCCAGGACCCTGGGATCATGACCTGAGCCAAAGGCAGACACTTAACAACTGAGCCACCCAGGTGCCCCTGTGCTAGTTTTTATGATGGATGCTGAGGGTTTGGAGAAGACAGAGCTAGAACCTGTTCTTCAAGGAAGTTACCTATGTTCTAGTTGACAAGACAGACAAGAATCTAACCATTTTTTTAAACAACTTCATTGGGAAATAATTCACACAGCATAAAATTCACCCATTTAAAGTACACAAATAGTTTGTAGTGTATTCACAAAGTTGTACAAACATTACCATGATCAATTTTAGAACATTTTCATCACCCCAAAAGAAACCAGGAGTCCATTCTTAAATGTAAACAACAACAACAACAACAACAACCCCTATGTAAAACTATTACAAAGTTTGAGTTTATGCAGAATGTAGAACTGACCACTCCTTGTAATATGAGATCCCAGGAGATAAACAGGCATGCCAGCTATCCTTTGAACAGCTGATCATTTTCTAACAGGTGGCATTTTATTTGACTGGCTTTCAGCAATCAGAGCAAGCAAAAGGAAAAGAATTGGGAAGTAAGAATAACAAGAAGCTCACTGGAGGATGTCCACAGTGCATATAGCCCAGTAAGTCAAGACATCAGAAGTGCATAAGGCTGAAGAGAGGAAAAAGCAGCTGAGGAGGCATAAGAGCCTAATAAAATTTTGTTTTCCACCCTTTCTTTTATCTTAAAAGAAAGAGCACAGCAAAAACCTCCAACACTGTGTTCCTCAGAAGCGTGTGCCTGAGTGTGTGTGCGCGCACATACTTACATGTATGCTCACTTTTCTCACTCACTTGAACCAAATCTGTGATTCAGGGAAATTCCACTCCAGCCAGTCCCCATTTTAAGCTTGGCTATTGTGAAGTTCAGACAAAAGGCAGACTACGACAATGCTAGGAATCTGAAAATTTGTGGTATTGGTGAATGTCAGATACGTGAGGGTACTATTTTACATCCCATTTATGAGCTCCAGGCCAGAAGCAAATTACTTAGTGCTTGAGAACACTCACCCATGAAATTATCGAGATGATATAAATAAAATACTTTGTACTATTCTGTTTAGATGCCCCATATATGTTATACTAATGTTAATTATGTGTATAATAGTCAGATTTTATATTTTGATACATAACTATATTTCAGCATATACAATATTTAGCCACAACAGTCAGCTCAAGATACTTTTTTATCAGAGACAGAATGCTGCAGAAGCCTTCTCTGAATTACCAGAGAGATGAATAACTGCAATTTTCTCCTGAAGATGTGTGTGTTTAAATTGTCTTATTGTACTCATTTCCAAAGGAAGTGCTATATTTTAATCACTCTACCTTCCCTGTTTTGAATGTTTTAAAAGATCACTATGAATCCTTACCACAACTACTAAATTCTTCCCAGTGTTAAAGACTGCAAATATGCAATCTGAGAAAATGGGCAATTTGAGACTATCTAACACAACCAGCTTGGGAACCTCGCACAAAGAACACTGTAACTATGGAAACACTTGGCAATGGAGTTACAACATAAATCAAAGAACCTGTTTCATTATTCAAGTACCAAGCATTTGAGATCAATTTATAGCAACTGTAAGCTATTAATAATTGTATTCTATTTAATTTGTCAAACATGATTTTCTCTCTCAATGAGATCTTTAGGAAATCCTTAAGTGTTTTCCTTAAGGAGAAGAAAATGATAAATAAAATCCACTTAAGTGGTGCAGTGTAACTGACTGGTGGTTTTGATCCATTTATGAAACAAACACTATGAAATCAGGCTTATTTGGCACTTGGCATATGCTTTGTAATATTATACATATATATTATATATACAGATGGCCTGGTTCCTCAACCAGGATGATAAATTTCTCAAGCACAGGAAACATAAACAATTCATAAGACTCCATCCACATCACCAGTACCTAGCAAAGGGCTCACGATAGGTCCATAATAAGTGCTTTCCTGGCTAATTTAGGTCTTCTTTTCTAAGCACAAGAGACTTTGGAAGAAGATAAATCACAGCACATTAATGTGAACAGGATTTTATGATGGGGAAAGATGAGAATCAGTGACGGAAAAAGCCCTACAGGGCTAAGTTCATGAAGGTTATCCTCACAAAGTATACAAGCTATATACCCTTATAAACATGGCGGGTATTTCCTTGCTAATTTTTTCCACAAACTTTCTTTTTTCCTTTTTCATTGTTTCTTTTTGTTTGTTTTTGAAGAAAGGAAACTGTAGGCCAGTTCTAACTTTTTTTTTTTTTAAGATTTTATTTATTTATTTATTAGAGAGTGAGCGAGAGAGAAACAGCATGAGAGGGGGTAAGGTCAGAGGGAGAAACAGGCTCCCTGCCGAGCCGGGAGCCTGATGTGGGGCTCGATCCCAGGACGCTGGGATCATGACCTGAGCCGAAGGCAGTCGCTCAACCGACTGAGCCACCCAGGCGCCCCCAGTTCTAACTTTTAATTTCCTTCTGCTCATAGGAAGTTTTGTTAGCGGACAGTTTTTGTTATGTTTTTCTTTACAACTGTGTGCTACCTGACCCTCTACTCCCCTCTCTTCCTATTTCTCTTAGGTGAAAAGAGGAAGGGAAAAATACAAAAAGGGCACATCTACGGAAGAATTTTAGGATAAAGCTCAGGCCTAACATCATATATGCAACATCAAAAGAGAGCCTCCCTGTATGACACAGGGATGGAAGAGAAGCTGATCTTGAAATATATATATATATATATTTTTGCATCTTTTTTATTGTTATGTTAATCCCCATACATTACATCATTAGTTTTTGATGGAGTGTCCCATGATTCATTTTTTGCGTATAACACCCAGTGCTCCATTCAGTACGAGCCCTCTTTAATACCCATCACTGGGCTAACCCATCCCCCCACCCCCTTTTTAAAAGATCTCTTCTGATTGATTTGGGTTTAATGTTCCCAACTTTTAATTTAAAATACAGGGGGAACTGGGGTGCCTGGGCGGTGCAGTCAGTTAAGCAGTTAGCGTCTGACTCTTGGTTTTGGCTAGGTCATGGTCTCAGGGTCGTTGCCTCTGCGCTCAGCAGGGAGTCTGCTTGGGAATCTCTCTCCTTCTCCTTCTGCCCCTACCCCCTCTAAACAGACAAATCTTTTTTTTTTTTTTTTTCAATTTTAACAGATAGAATATATTTGATGATGTGTCTGGTGGGTATTGAAAAGTTGCTAGTGTGGTAGGTTCTTTTTTTTTTTTTTTTTTTTTTGACAGGAAGTAGGTTTTATTGGTGGGCATGAATAGAAAGGGGGCAGTGCCGAGGTTCTCATGAGTGCAGAGCCCTCCATTTGTCCAAGGGGCCACGATTAGGGATGTATTTGACCCCAGAGCCATCTGGGATAAGCCACTTTTCAGCCACCATATCTTCAAATTCATCCACATTAAACTTAGTAAAGCCCCACTTCTTGGAGATGTGGATCTTCTGGCGGCCAGGGAACTTGAACTTGGCCCTGTGTAGGGCCTCAATCAAATGCTCCTTGTTCTTGGTACGGATGGACATGATGACTTGGCCAATGTGGACCCTGGCTACTGTGCCCTGGGGCTTTCCAAAGGCACCCCGCATACCTGTCTGCAGCCTAGATTGGAGATAGTATGAGGTCAGACCTCAATATCCACTGGAAAGGGCTGTCTCCAAGGTCCCTTAGGGCAACCCATACAATCAACAGGCTGCATACACTACCAAGGAGGCTACTGTTTGCAGCCATGGCACACTGGGCCCCCATGGACAAAGAGCACAGTCGGCTTAATTGGCTGCAGAACAGACAAATCTTTTTTTAAAAAGGGGAACGAAATACTTCATATTTTTCTCTCATCAAACCATAATTTGTAGGTTTTGTTTGGTCTGCAGTCTCTTTTGGGAATCTATTCCTTGAAAGGGTCTCTTCCCTCTCTTGTGTCGGTCTGTCCTTCACATTCTACTTTTACAGTGTAATACCAGTCAGCCTTCATCCTTTCTGTTCTAGCTGAGAAGCCTTCATTAATTCTCACCTGAATTACTGTATTTACTTCTAAATTGGTCTCGCGGCTCCTGGTATTCCCCTGTAACTCACTCTATATGGTACCTGCTAGGTTAATGTTGCTAAAATATAGTTCTGGGGATGCCTGGGCAGCAAAGTGGGTTAACCGACCAACTCTTGGTTTCTGCTCAGGTGGTGATCTCAGGGTCATGAGATGGAGCCCTGTGTCAGGCTCTGTGCTCAGTGAGGAGTCTGCTTGAGACTCTCTCTCTCTCTCTCTTCCTCTGCCCCTCAACCCCACTTGCTCTCTCTCTCAAATAAATAAATCTTAAAAAAAAATAAAATATAGTTCTGATCCTTTGAGGAGTCATGAATATTAAGCACAAATTCTCTATGCCAGATACTACGTTAGACACTAAAGATTCAAAGAAAAAGACACATGGGTTTTTGACTTCATGGAGCTTACATTCTAATAATTCTTCTGTCCAAAATCCATCAGTGGTTCCCCAATGACAATGGAATTCAGCCTAATTTCTTCACTCTACCCATCTGAAGACATGAGCTAAGTGACCCTCTGTAGATTAAGCTCCTAATGTACTTTTGCCCTCTGTTCTGATGAAATGAGTTTTGTACACCGTGAATTTTGCTACACCCATGTTCCTCTTTATTCTGACCTCTGTACCTAGAATCCTCTCTCCAGGGCCATCTCATCCTCCAGAAATTCAACCTCTATTTCACAGCAAGTCTCAAGTGAAATCTCCTTCATAAAGTCTTTTATGATCCTAGATCCTAATGTTATCTCTAATGATAACATTAGATAGATAACTCTATCTCTAATATCTCTCCCTAAGAGATAGGGAGAGATAAGTTCTTCAGGAACTTTTATTTTGCATCGTATTATAGTCATTGTGTATTTATTCCAGCCCCTATCTTGCTCCATTTTATTATATACAGGCATTAATACAGAAACTTATATAAATTAGGTAGGGAGTACAGAGCCTAGAGCCTGTTTTCAAGGACATACACATTTTCTAAACTCTCTTTCCTTCCCTCCTTCAGGCCAAAAAACTTGGTCTGATCAGGGATGGGGGAGGTGGGAGGGGGAGATTAAGATAAAGATAAATGACTGATGAGTTCTTCTCCTGACAAGAGTCATTTAATCTGAAAGTGAACATGAATAAAGGTTAGTCAGGTGGAGATGGGTAGGAAAAACTAAATCTGTTGGCTTGTGTAAAAGCGCAGAGGGGAAGCAGCATCATAATAAGATACTGCAACCACGCTAATATCTTAATGGAGCAATACAGTCAAGCCCCACTGAAAAAAATAACCACAAAAATCTTCAACAATATCTATCACAGTAGCTGTATTCTGGGGCGAGCAGATCATCTCACAAGGATCCTCTTTTCTCATGGATCACATACCCACATTCCATTCCCTACCTCCAGAAACACGGACTCTGGCAGCCTTGTGTTTACCATGAACCCAGGGATGTACATTGACTCAAGCCAGGCCAATCAGACCTCCCCTCCTGTGGGTCTGGAATAGGAACCATGAGAACAGCCAAGGCAATGTCTCTAGGAGGCTGGAACTGTAACGTGTAAACTTGAGTGCGATCGGGTAGCCATTTTTCTACAAAGTGGACAGCAGTACAGAGAAATCGGTCTGTACATAGATAGGGAAGCAGTAGATATGCACACAGAAGCACCCCTTAGGTCTGTGCTGCTTCCCGTTTGTTCCCTAGTTCTGTTATCTCTGAGGCCCAGCTGCTCTCTTATTCTTGGGCCTGCCAACCGCTATACTTTTTCTTTAAAAATAAAAATTAAAAAAAGATTTTATTTATTTGAGAGAGAGAGAGCACAAGCAGGGGGAGCTGCAGGCAGAGGGAGAAGCAGACTCCCCGCTGAGCAGGGAGCCCGATGCGGGACTCGATCCCAGGACCCCGAGATCATGACCTGAGCCGAAGGCAGACACTTAACTGACTGAGCCACCCAGGCATCCCTGCCAACAGCTATACTCTTAAAATAAGCCCCATTCTGCTAAGGCTAGAAGGTTTCCTTCAGACACCTGTGTAGCCAGCTAGTCCTATCTAAGACACAAACATTGTACTGAACCATAAAATTTCCACTGACCAGTGTACTGGAAATCTTCCAGTATTTTTCAAGCTCCTCCCATGCACAAGTTATCCACCACCAGTGTACAGGAATCTAAGAGTTTTATTTTCCATTTAACATTTTCTTTTGACCATGGCATATGTTATTTTAGACTATGCATATTTAGAAGATTTATGTCTATAAGGTAAATCCAAGGCCTAGGATTCCTGTTTCATTTCACAGCTAATAGTCACTCTGTGAGTTGCTAATAGTCACTCTGTGATTTGCTAATATATGTACGTCAATATTCTAAAAGACATTTTGGAAGATGAAAAGACAATGAATTCAGAGATGCCATCTTTCCTGACTTTAATCAAACCAAGTTCATCTACCAAATTTCAAGTGGGCTCAAAAACTATTCTAGGATAGGGCACCTGGGTGGCTCAGTTGGTTAAGCGACTGCCTTCGGCTCAGGTCATGATCCTGGAGTCCCAGGATTGAGTCCCGCATTGGGCTCCCTGCTCAGCGGGGGGTCTGCTTCTCCCTCTGCCCTCTTCCCTCTCATGCTCTCTGTCTCTCATTCTCCCTCAAATAAATAAATAAATAAAAATCTTAAAAAAAAAAAAAACTATTCTAGGACAATTCATTGAGGGACACATTGAAATGACCTCTTTAGAAAGTATCAGTGGAATTATTATACCCATGGATTTAACATTACTATGATTCAGTGGTTCACTATGCACCACTTACTGGACCCCTAGGGAGCCAGCCAACACAGAATTCCATCCAACAAAATAAATATAGTCTAGCAACAGAGTGTTTCCCAAAATTACCCCATCATAAAACTCACCTGGAGCACTTGTAAACATAGAGATTCCAAAAGCCCACCTCAGACCTACTGAATCCGAATCTCTAAGAGATAGACCTAGATCTCTGCATGTCTAACAAGCATCCCCAGAGGACCCACAGTTTCCCAGACTGTTTAGCATAACTTTAAGAATGACCCCTGAGCCTCACACCCAAGAGGAAACCCCAGTCAGATGTTGCTGAACTAGGCTCTGATTCACCTGCACCTCATCTTCTCTCTGGCTTGCATTTTCTGACCTTCATTAAATTCTCTTGTTCCTCTGCAAATGCACCCCCTGCGGCAAGGCTCTGGAGCTTTCTCAGAGTTCAGCTACCTTGTTCTTCCTGGCATGGATGACTGGAAACCCAGAAAAAGAGGAACTGCCCCTGTATCTTGTTCCCCTTTTGCCTTAGCCACTCCACCTGTATGCTTGCTGTACTCAAAGACAACGCTGGCTGGGTATCATCTGGCCTTGATAGCCCACCTCAATCCAAAACAGACTCAAGGAAGGCAGACCTACATGCCATCCACAAATGTGGGAGTAAATTATGTTCATCATTCTAATTTAAGTTGATCTGTTTGATCACATATGGAGCACTTTTCCTATATGTTTAAAAATATTGAAGCAAATTTCCCAGTGTATAACTAAAGAATCAAACCAGTAGTATGTTTCTCTGAAATAAATTTTGTAGAAGAAAATTTTCCAAGAGGCAGTCCTTGGCCAACCAATTTCGTAAACCACAAGTGTATGCTTAAGGTCACCACTGTGAATTCCAGCTGTCACATAGGTCCACCACTCACTGGGAAATTGCAGAAGTGAGAAAAAAGGCAGTAAGAAGGAGGGATGATAGTGACTGACACTCACCACATCTCGTGCTTATGATGCTTCAGACCACAAAGTATGGGGTCTGCTTTGGAAAGTATGAAAAGCATGGTAGTAAATCAACAGCCAAAAGGCAGAGAAAGGATGTCAAAAGGGGTTTATTCATAGATTTACCATAATAGTTAATCAAACGATGTGAAGACGCAACATCATAGTGCTATCATTTTAGTTTATGGGACACAGGATTTTTTCTCTTCACAAAAGCTAGTGAGAGAATAAGAAGCCCAATAAAACCACTTTGTTCTCTGAAGTAAACAAACTGATAGTTGTAATGGTAAAATTCACTTTGCCAGGGTGGATGAGTGAGACTACACTCAAGCTAAGGGGAGAAAAGCAATAGCTACCCCCACCTGGTAGAAACTGCAGACATAGGGAAAAATTCTAAGGTGTCAATTTCTTTTGCAAACATGCTCTCCAGGGGAGACTGTGAGCAAGAAGTCGGGGCCCTAAGATTTACCCTCGCTCAGATTTGAAGCCCTTAGAATACCATGGCTGTGAAAGCAGCCAAGAAGTTAAGCAGACAAGAAACAGAGCACCCATCAGCCTGACACGCATACTAATCTTGGAAGAAGTAGAAGGTACTTCCCAGAGTGGACTACAGGGAGGCTCTCTGGAGCAAACAAGGTAGCCCAGGGGAGGCTCTTTCTCGAATACTATGTAAAGAGATAATAGATGAGTGTATACAAACAAATACACACACAGTAACAGTCTATCCATGTCCTGGAGATTCAGACTCGTAACTTGTCTAATGTGTGCAAATTCTTTCTGTGGGCAGAAGGACTGCTGCTGGGTGCCCAGATGGATACATGGACAAATTATGTTTACCCAACTTCAGAGAAACCATGCCAAAATATTCCTCCCAAACAATTTCAATTTGTTCTTGTTTTCCTCCAACAACAGCCTAAAAAACTGTTTCATACAGGCATTTGACTTTTGAAATATTTGCAACCATGACAAACTCAGTGATTCCTTGTGCCCCAAAAGCTGCAGAATGGCCTTTGAATGACACGTGTACTGCATTCTGATGTAAAATGTCATCCTCTTAAAGTACAGGAGAAAGGACCTGCAGCAGCACAGACCTGACCTGACCCTCTCGTAGATGCATCAGCAGGACTCAGGGGCCTAAAGCGGCCAAAAAAGAAATGCCACACTTCCAAAAGTTCAGAGTGACAAACAAAATAAAAGGTCCAAGGTTCAATGCCTGTGTGACTCTTCCTTAACTCTTCACTGAACAGAAAGCAAAAGGAGATGCTAGTAGAAAAGCAATCTAGGAGCTAGCTTCTGCCAGAGCCATGGGTCTCCCTTTACCCACAGAGTTGGACAACATGAGCCCCACCTGCAACTCTACCATTTCCTCACCAATAGTCATTTGACATTCCAGGTTCTTCCTATAGAGACCCCATCACAATCGTAACTTAAAGGAAACTTTACTCCTCACCTTGGGGCCTAGGTTTTTCATATTCATTTAATTCCTTTAAACATCACATATTAGAATAGACATATGTATCAGGCATACTTAGACAAAGTGACCTTTTCCCCCCAAAATCTATAAACTTTATTTAAAAATTATCTTTTTGTAAATTTTTTTACAAAAATTTAATTAACTTTTGTTTCTAAAATCAATTATTTGCTATTTAAAGGTGTGTGTTGTACAGATGAAGAGCAGTGAACCTTCTTGATGTCTCTATCCAAGTAGAGCATGACAGTAGTCAGATATCAAAAACATGACATTATCCTTCAGGCTCCCACATTAAGAGCAATATCATCAGAACTGTTTATGCTGGGTGTTATATGGCTTCTGCATGGAAGCCTATCACCCCCACATATAAACACCTCCCTCACACCAATACGTTGTAGTTCTCGTAAATTCTGGCAAGTTCACAGCCATTTTAACAATCAAAAGAGCTTGGAAAATAGTGGGGTCATGACCGGTAAAAATAAATAGCCATAATCCCGTATGTTAGTGTTTCTCAAACTCTAAAAGTATACAGATCACCTGGTGATCTTGTTAAAAGAGAGATTCTGATTCAGTAGGTCTGGGATGAGGCCAGAATTAACGCAGTGTAACAAGCTACCAGATGATGCAGTGCTGCTGATCCAGCGACTGCATTTCGAGTATGGAAACAAGGCCTTCTACCATGACCTCCCTTGGGAGGTCAAAGTAATTTCTCTGAAACACATGGAATTCCCATCACATGATTATGGAAAAAAACACTGCTGAAGGAAAGTTCAGTCCTCAGTTGCAGAGAATGGGGAAAAGAAGCAACACTGGGAATCTTGGCCCTTATTCTGACTCACACCCATCATTCTACTCTGCTTTCCTCAAAATTAGCTTGATATGCTGACTCCCTTAGGAGAGATGGAGATGTTTGTTGCCAAAGCTTACCAGTATCCAAGATACAAAAGCATTATCTTTGGTTGTCCGCTTGCAACTACCATGGAGAGATGGCCCAGCTATGGGCTGGTTTCAGGCATGCTAGGGAGGTAGTCATAAGACTATCTCAGGCATTGGAAGCACATCTAAACAATCCTGAATACGCTTATAAAGAATCACAAAGAGTTCCACAACATCTAAAAAGATAATCTTGTGTGAGTTTAACCAAACTATTCTGAGTAAGCAATTTTTGCTGACTTTGCCTCTTGATGATTTAATTTAGAGTATTTAACTAACACTCTGAAGAAAACCCTAAACTCTGAGACTAGCCACAGCAGGAACACAACATTAGAGTATATTCCAAAGTGTTTCATCTTAAAAGATGGAGGGAGGGGGAGTTTAAATTTTACTCACTAGAGCTGAAATCTAGTCACCCTGATTATATTTGATGCCTCCTTATTCACAAATTTGCATTCCAAACATCCACACTGTCACCTAGTAGAAAATGGAATCCATAGTACTAGAAATAATTAGGGTATATCAAAGTGCTCATGGATGCATTCAAGTCACTAATAATAAAACACATACTCTATGAACACAACATACTTTCTCCTAGCACAACATTTAAAAATACAAGCTATTGACAAGTTGCTCCTCTGAACTAAAAACCACTCCTACATTATTAATCTTAGTGACCTCACTCTGCAACCAAGATCTCTTGTAACAAAACAAGACAACCATGTCAACGAGATACCATGTGAGAAGGTGATATCTCCCAAGGCAGATGTGAGCCACAGGCAGCTTGACTTCTGAGCTGAAGATTCTACCTGCCAAAGAAGTTGCTATAAGAAAAGAATCCTGGTTTTTCTGGATTCTTTATATTTGTTAGGCTAAAGGGCCTAGACAAGAGAACTAGCTCCTCCCACTATAAAGTAGTCCTTCAGGACTTGTGATGCCACGCTGGAGAAACCAGCTTGGGGGCTGGGCAGCTACTTACATAATTCTGTGAGGCTTTCTCCCACCAGGAAAAGGAGCACCAAGAAAGCTTGTGGATAGCAGGCAATGTATGAAATCAAACCAAATCAAGTCAAAATATTAGAGGATATACATGTTTCCCCCAAAATGCATGTGTAGTGAAATATCTTAATGTGAAACAGCACCTAACACCATAACCTCATTAACTAACCTACTTACTATATATTTCTTGTTGCTAATTCCCTTGGGTGCTTCTGGATTCCAGGACTCTTACAGATGATTCTGAAATTCCTGTGAAGGTGGAAATAGACTGACAGAGAACTGGTTGCCTGCTTCTTTTAGATCTTCACTAGAAAGAATGGAAATGAATGTATTTTTTCCCAGAGTGAGGATGAACAAATATAAGGTGGTGAGTACTATTATTTCAGAAACAGATACATTCCAGGTCTTGGGCAACTTATAAAATATTTTGCAAATTACTATTAGTTCAACCTTTATTCTCTAGGGATGTAGCCTATAACTAAAGGAAAGGGCACTGTGGCATTGTTTCCTCCAAGAATGATAGCTGGACCAACTGCATCAGAATCACTTGGATGCTTTTTAAAACTGTAGATTCCTGGGACCCACTTAAAGTATTTTGGAGTGGATACAGAAATCTATTTGAACCATTATCCTTAATGATTCTGAGTTCTCTAAAGTCTAGAGAACCCTGGGTTAAAGTCTGCAGGGCTGAAAAACTTTGCACTACTGACTTGTAGGAAAGTCACAGTAATTGATTTTTATAGTGACTGCCACATCACACTCAATGGCAGGAGCATCCTGCTTGGCACCATTATGCATTTTTTGCAGATACCTTTAACCTCTTGGACACACCTGCTACCCTGGACCACAAGGTCTAAATATAAACAAGATGCTCTACCACCATGTAGAGCCTTGAAAAAATACTCCAATTAGGGGATGAAAGAAATATGCAGTGCATTGCAAGAAACAACGATGGATCAACTGAAAGGTAAGAAGCAAGCCTGGATACTTCAATGTGAGAAAATATAATTGAATCCAATATGCATTAGTTGGGTTCCAATCAAAGGAAGAGAAAGTTCAGAAAAGGGAGTGGTCAGGAGTGTTACCACTGAAGTCAAATAAAATGAGGAATAGGGTTTTGGAATGAAGGAGATCCCCAATCTATAAGAATGTTATTCCTGGTAACAGATCTGGCATGGAGAAATCAAGGTAAAGAAATGAAGACCCCCTAAATAGACTACTCTTTGATAGGAAAAGGAAACAAAGAAATTGACCTAGCTTGGAATGAAATGTAGGGGTTTTTTGTTGTTTCATTTTGTTTTTGCTTGTTTGTTTGAAGATGAGAATCTTTTCAGCAACTCCCAAGCAGACTTCCATACTGTACTGCAGACAAGAGTATTTCAAAGGTAACTTTGTGAGAGTTCAAAAGGTTTTCCAGTCCACTGCCTACCTACCCCACTAACCAAGTGGCTGGTTAGAGCTGGACTTAAGAGCTCACTGACTCACTTGGGGATCACTTAGACAAGCAATGGGACAAAGAAAGTGGCTGTGCCTTCAGCTCTACTGTGTGCCTGGAAGAGTGAACAAATCACTAAAGCTCACCAGTCACAAACTTTGGGTCCAAGGCTTGGAAACCTAAAAGGAATGAAGAAGGAAAATGGATAAAAGATGATGACAACTTTGGAGTAAAAGCTTTGCCTACTGTCATACTCTGGGATACTGGGAGAGGGAAGGGAAGACAATCCCAACAGATTTGGTTGGGAAATTTTCCTTCTGTTGTTCAAAGAAAAAGAGACTAGGACAAGAGGACACCTATGGTCAATCAGGAAGAAAAACCTCTTTGTACCTGATACATCTGATGGATTGTCCTCATGACATTTTCCCTAATCTCACTGTAGCCTTGGAACACAGCCAGCCGGGGTGTCCATTTGACTCATCAGCTACAACAGTGCTAGCCTCTGAGACCTCAGGTCAATATAGAATGAGAGCTCCGTCAGAGTCCAAAGTTTCTCCAGAAAGAGAGAAAATAGGAATTAAATATTAAGAAGATGACCATGAGATATAGGGTTTTTACCCTGCAAGAGGGGAAAAATCCTTCTATTCAAATTGTGAAGTTTTATGGAATAGTTCCGATTAGACATACTCTGTACTATACAGTCTTTGTCCTTGTACCTCTCCTCACAACATGCATTTTCAAACTTTTCAGTATTCAAGTTACTGCTCTACTGAGATACAGATAGATGGATAGATCAAACAGCTTTATTTATATATAACTCACCCACTACATAATTCTCTCATTTAAAGCATATAATTCAGTGGTTTTTAGTATATACACACACAGAATTGTGCAAACTTTGGCACAATCCATTTTAGAACACTTTTATCAACCCCAGAAGAAGTCCTGCACCCATTAGCAGTCACTCCCCATTTCCCCAAATCCTCTCTCCTAGACAACGATTAATCTACTTTCTATCCCCATGGATTTGCCTATATAGGACATTTCATACAAACAGAATCAAACAATATGTGGTCTTCTGTGATTGGTTTATCTCAATTAGCATAATGTTTTCAAGGCTCATCCATGTTGCAGCATATATTTCCTCTTATTGCCAAGTAATAGTCCATTGTATGGATATACCACATTTTATTCACCCATTTCTCAGTTGATGGACATTTGGGTTGTTTCTGTTTTTTGGCTGTTATATAATGCTGCTAAAACTTTCATATTAATACCACCCATATACAGTAGTCTGAAGATAATCAAATTATTTCAAAGATCTGGGAACAGAATTTCTTAAAAATAAATGTGCTAGTTGTAAGAAACTATCACAGTTAGATTTAAATGTCTGCAAAAAAAAAAATGCAGATTTGGTAACGTGTTTTGTCCTTTCTTACTGAGCTGAGGATTTAAAGATTTGTTGGTCTTTCGATTCTTTATTTTTTGCCTGTCATTCTTTCTCTCCTGGGTATCCTGCTTAGCTCTAGCAATTCTCAGTTTTGCCTTTCAAAAAATGGAAATACTTTTAACATTCATTAGCTTTAACAAGAAAACACATCATCATTACTGCTCATTAGAACTAAATGGATGGTGAATATTTACCACACAATTCTTTCCCATTAAGTGTATTACTGTGTTTAAAAAGCTATGGTTAAATTCTGTTTCACAGAAAAATAAAGTTAAATGTTTTCCTAAAAAAAATTTAAAGTTTCAAAAATGTTTTTCACTAAGGAGCAATACAACTATGTACTAAAGCTGATTTTTCTACCTCCTTTTTTCAAGGTTATCACAGAGCTGAGGAGAAACTAGTATTTATAAGCAGACATTAAAAGACATTAAGCATTTGATTTTAAAGCAAAAACATAAACCCATATGTGGACAACATGAAGTAGAGAATCCATGGGAAGGTCAGGGGTAGAAAAGTGAAGAGAAAGGCAAAGTTAAGATATGGAACAAGCTTATTTTATACACATTCACTGCAGAAATCTTTGAATTTCCACATATAACCAAGTAGAGGGCTGTGACCCAATTTACACATATGCTCATAACCTGCATTTGAAGCTCCCAAGGGATCTCCAAATTTCACATTTTCACAGAAGCCTATTAAGTTCCCATTTGCTAAATGTCTATCATCACATGTTAATAGAAGGGTTTTATTGTTAGAATGTAAGTCAGAGACTTACTTTCATTATCTGAGTTGTATCTATAAAACTCTATGCCTCTCAACACAGGGTCTTACTTTACTGAGATAAAACACATGACCAGAGGGGCGCCTGGGTGGCTCAGTCGTTAAGTGTCTGCCTTCGGCTCAGGTCATGATCCCAGGGTCCTGGGATCAGCCCCGCATCAGGCTCCCTGCTCTGTGGGAAGCCTGCTTCTCCCTCTCCCACTCACCCTGCTTGTGTTCCTTCTCTCGCTTTGTCTCTGTCAAATAAATAAAATCTTTAAAAAAACAAAAACAAAAACAAACAAACAAAAAAACCACATGACCAGAAATTTCACCCCCTCAAAATGCACACTTTGGTAGTTCATAGCACATTCACAGAGCTAGTTTCCATTTCTGAGAATAGTTTTGTAACTAACTGTTCACCTCTCTGCCCTTTACCCTCTTCCTTTTGTTTGTATGGAGAGGTGCTATAGCGTATCAGTGAAGAGTGCAAATTCTGGAGCAGGGCTGCTTGGACTTAAATATCATTTCACCCTCCAGACAGCTATGCATCCTAAACTTCTTTGAGCTTTCATTTTTCTCAGAAGTAAAATGAGTATGTATGTAAAGTTGTCGACATATGTGACATGTTTAGAAGCTAATCTGACACTCAACAATTAACACTATTTTAATAAACCAAACTCTTATGTGTAGAAAGAAGCAATAAAACCAAATAAGTGCTAAAAAAAAAAAAAAAAAAAAAGACAGCACTTCCTTTCCTCTAAGGATGAAGTCCAAACTCCTAAAAGGCCAAAAATGGCTAAGCTCTGGTTCCTGCCACCTCTCTAGCTTTGGCTCCACTTCTCCCTGAGACTGATGCTACACACAGTAACACAGCCCTGCTTGTGCTGTTTGCACGCACTGCACTCTTCACTTCCATTCCTTTGCTTGAGAATGCCTATCACAGTCCATGACCCAGCTGACTCATTCTGATCTTTAAAATCACTGGTTCAGTGGTTACCTCCTCCAGGAAATCTTAACAAATATGACTCCTACTTCTCACTGATCCCTTCTACCACCAGCACCATACTCACAATTAGTTAAAAATCCTTCCTTCTGGATTCCCATGATAGGGAATATCTTTGCACTTACTGCCTCAAACTACACTTATGCTTTGAGGAGTCTGTGTTCTCCACTGAACTATGAGATCTTTTTTTTAAAATTTCAGCTTTGCTGAGGTATAACTGAATATAACATTGTAAGATATTTGAAGAGTATGTTGTGCTGATTTCATATGCATATACATGGTGAAAGGATCCCTCCATCTAGTTAATTAACACATCCATCACCTCACTTTTTTTTTTTTTTTGGTGAGAACATTTAAGTTCAATTCTATTAAATTTCAATTATGCAATAGAGTGCTATCAACTATAGTCACCATGTTTTACATTAGATCCTCAGACCTGATTCATCTTATAGCTGAAAGTTGGTACCCTTTTATCAACCCCTATTTATTTTTAAGATTTTATTTATTTGAGAGTGAGCGAGCACAAAAGCAGGGCAGGGAGGGACAGAGGTAGAGAGAGAAGCCCGCTCCTTGCTGAGGAAAGAAAGGTAAATAACTTTTAGCATTACTAACACAATAGCTGTGACTTATTAAAGAGAGCACATACTGAATGGAGCACTGGGTGTTATACGCAAACAATGAATCATGGAACACTACATCAAAAACTAATGATATAATGTATGGTGTTTAACATAACAAAATAAAATTTTTAAAAATGTAAAATAAAAAAATAAATTAAAAAAAATAGCTGTGACTCAAAAAAAATTAAAAAGCTGTGACCCTGAGGACTCAGGTCTCAGGGACCCTCGAGGACCCCAGATCTCAATATAATGGTACATGGGAGTGTTTGTTTCTTAAATTATAAAATGTATTTTTATTCATATGAAAGTTAAAGTATTTGGGAAGGGTAATGGGCAAATGAAAATACAACTTTAGCCTTACCTAGAGAAAATTGCTGGAGACAGAGCAGCAAAAGAAAAGGCAAGGTGGTCATAAAGCACAAAACAGGACCAGCCTTATGAGAAATAATAAAGAAGCCAAAAGTGACTCTACACAAACATAACCAAAAATGAGAATGTCACTGAAGGCCAAAAGTGTGAACAAATCCTAAATAGAAATTGATCTTTTAGGGGTGCCTGGCTGGCGAAGTCGGTAGAGCATGCAACTCTTGATCTCAGGGTTGTGAGTTCGAGCTGCATGTTGGGTGTAGAGATTACTTAAGAATAAAATTAAAAAAAAAAAAAAAGAGGGACGCCTGGGTGGCTCAGTCGGTTAAGCGTCTGCCTTCAGCTCAGGTCATGATCCCAGGATCCTGGGATCGAGTCCCGCATCGGGCTCCCTGCTCCGCGGGGAGCCTGCTTCTCCCTCTGCCTCTGCCTCTCTCTCTCTCTCTCTCTCTCTCATGAATAAATAAAAAAAAAAAAAAAGAAAGAAAGAAAGAAAGAAATTGATCTTTTGGGTATGAAAGGCATCATTTTGACAATTCTTTCCTACCCCACTCCCATCTTTTTGTCATGCTCAATCCTCATGTACTCTTTTTTTAAATTTTATTTATTTATTTGACAGAGGGAGACACAGCGAGAGAGGGAACACAAGCAGGGGGAGTGGGAGAGGGAGAAGCAGGCTTCCCACGGAGCAGGGAGCCCGATGCAGGGCTCGATCCCAGAATCCTGGGATCATGACCTGAGCCGAAGGCACACTCTTAACAATTGAGCCACCCAGGCGCCCCTGTACTCTTTTTTACTCTCCTCTCCTCCCTCCTCCTTTGGAACTCTTGCTTTGTAGTAATTGGCTTAAAAATGCTGCTCAGATGTTATGTGATTAGAGAAGGAATAAAAAGCGACAGCTCTGATGAAGCTGCATGATTGGAATCCAACTGATAAATTTTTTAACATTCTATTAGATTATAAAAAATGATAATGAGGTTTTAAAAATAGGAACGCTGAAGTTATTTTTACATGTTGAACGTACATTAAAAATTAGTGTCCTTAAAATATGTATGCTGCATGAAGTCCAGGATTGGAAAGTAATGTGGACTTGGTTATAGTGCTAGTGTGGTAGATGAGTTGAATTATTTCTTTAATGTGGTGATATCATCCTTCCTACAGCAACAAAAGCCATGGAAATACAATTAATTCTCAAGTTACATTTGCCTTTGGTATCTTCTACAAACTTTTCAGGGATATACAATTCGTTTGAATTTTGTTAAGTAGTCGTATGTGCTGAGATCAAAAACTCGAGGTCTAGACCAGGGGTAGGCACATTAGAGGCCCAGGCCACGTCCAGCCTGCAGGTTGTTTCTGCATAGCCCTCAAGCTGAGATAGTTTTCACTTTTTAAAAGGTTGTATTAAGGAGGGCACGTACTGAATGGAGCACTGGGTGTTACACGCAAACAATGAATCATGGAACACTAAACTAATGATGTAATGTATGGTGACAAATGTAACATTAAAAAAAAGGTTGTAAAAATGAAACAAACACATCAAACAAACCAAAACAGAGAATGATACGCAAAAGAAATTATATGTGCCCTGCACATATTGGCCTTTACCCAAAAAATCTGGCAATACCAAACATAACACATGCATCATAGTGTCTGGTCCATAATATGTACTAAATAAATGTTAGCTACCATTGTTATTTTCATATTACTATTCCTGTATTTTATCATCCTAAATTATTATTCTCCTTGAATAATTATATTTTAATTTCTAAACTCCGAGGACATGGCTTGAACTTTGTCAATCACATTAAAGTATCGCTGTCACTGTTTCATCTTTGCGTTCTTTTCATCCTGCCTGTTCTTGAAAAACCTTGATTTCTCCTTTTTATTTACTGTAGTAAGATACACATAACACAGAAGTTATCATTTTTTCCTTTTTTAAACTTTTATTTTATTGTGCTAGGAACACCGAACATGAGATTTACCCTGTTAAATTTTTAAGTGTACATTATTGACTATAAGTACAATGTTGTACAACAGATCTCTAGAACTTACTCATCTTACTTAATGCAACTTTATGCCTACTGATTAGTGACTCCCCAATTCTCCTTTATCCCCGCCCCTATCGACCACTGTCTTAGGAGTTTTATTATTTTAGATACCTCATATAAGTGGAATTATGCAATATTTGTCTTTTTGAGATGGCTTATTTCACTTAGCATAATGGCCTCAAAGTTCATGCCTGTTTCATATTGCAGAATTTCCTTTTTAAAGTCTGAAAAACAATTTATTGCATGTATATAATACGTTTTCTTCATCCATTCATCTGTTGATGGACATTTAGATTGTTTCCACATCATGGCTACTGGAAATGAACACAGGAGTGCTGATCTCTCTTCAAGATCCTGATTTTGATTCTGAATAAATACGCAGAAGTGGAACTGTTGAATCATACGGTAGTTCTATCTTTAATTTCTTGAGAAACTCTGATACTGTGTTCCAAAGTGGCTGCACCATTTTGTATTCCCACCAGCAATGCACAAGTGTTCCAAATTCTCCAAACTGTCACCAACACTTACTGTCTTTTGTTTTTTTATAACAGCTATCTTGACAGGTATAAAGTGATACCTCATTGTGGTTTTGATTTGCATTTCACTGATGATTAATGATGGTGAACATTTTTTTCATATATTTGTTGGCCATTTATGTTTTCTTTGGAAATATCTATTCAGATCCTTAACCCTTTTTTGAGGAGTGTTTTTGCTATTGAATTTTTTTAATATATATTTTGCAGATCAACCTCTTATCAGATACATTGTGTTTTTTTTTGTTTTTTGTTTTTTTTAAATCTTTTTTTTTTTAAGATTTTATTTTATTAGAGAGTGAGCGAGAGAGAAACAGCATGAGAGAGGAGAGGGTCAGAGGGAGAAGCAGGCTCCCTGCTGAGCCGGGAGCCCGATGTGGGACTCGATCCCAGGACCCTGGGATCATGACCTGAGCCGAAGGCAGTCGCTTAACCAACTGAGCCACCCAGGCACCCTATCAGATATATTGTTTGCAAATATTTTCTTGTGTTCCATAGGTTAACTTTTCACTGTTGTTTTCTTTGCTGTGCAGAAGCTTTTTTAGTTTGATATAGACCCCATTGTCTATTTTTGCTTTTGCTGTCATATCCATTGCCATGACCTATGTCACAAAATTTTCCCCTCTGTTTTCTCCTAGGAGTTTTACAGTTTCAGGTATTTAATCTATTTTGAGTTGTTTTTATGTGTGGTTTAAGGGTGGTGAATTTTGTCACATAATTTTGCTGCATCTATTAAGACAATCATGTGATTTTTATCCTGTATTGTTAATGTGGTACATCACATTAATTGATTTTTGTATGTTGAACCATCCTTGTATGCCAGGGATAAATCTCACTTGGTCATGCTGAATGATCCTTTTAATGTGTTGTTGGATTCAGTCTGCTGGTATTTTGTTGAAGATTTTCACATTTATATTCATCAGGGATACCAACCTGCAATTTTCTTCTGTTGTGGTGTCTTTGCCTGGCTTTGGCATTGGGGAAATGCTGGCCTCCTATTATGAGTTTAGAAATGTTCCCTCTGCTTCAGTTTTTTGGAAGAGTTTGAGAATGATTGGCATTAATTAATTCTTCTTTAAATATTTGGTAGAATTCATCAGTGATGCCAGCTGGTCCTGAGCTTTTCTTCATTGGGAGGTTTTTGATTACTGATTCAATCTCCATACAAGTTATAGATTTGTTCAGACTTTCTATTTTTTCAAGATTTAGTCTTGGTCATATACTTGTATGTTTCTAGAAATTTACCCAGTTATTCTAGGTTATTCAGTTTGTTGGCATATAATTGTTCATATAATTGCTCAATCTCTTTGATCCTTTCTGAACCATTTATTTCTGAGGCAGAAATGTTCTGTTTTCACTGTTTTTAAAGATTTATTTGAGGGGGGTAGGGGAGGGTCAGAGGGAAGAGAAAGAGAAACTCAAGCAGGCTCTGCACTGAGCCTGGAGCCTGACGTGCCTCACAACCCTGAGATCGCGACCTGAGCCAAAACCAAAAGCCAGTAGCTCAACCTACTGCACCACCGAGGCACCCCTCCTTTTTCATCTCTGATTTACTAAGTCCTGCTTTTTCAGTCCAGCTAGGAGTTTGTCAATTCTGTCTTTTCAAAAAACCAAGTCTTCTTTTTGTTGATTTTTTCTACTGTTTTTCTGTTTTCTATTTTATTTCTGCTCCAATGTGTGTTATTTCCTTCCTTCTACTTTGAGCTCAGTTTGTTCTTTTTCTAGCTCTGTGAGGTATAAAGTTAGGTTATTTAAAATCTTTCTTGGGCGCCTGAGTGGCTCAGTTGGTTAAGCGACTGCCTTCAGCTCAGGTCATGATCCTGGAGTCCCTGGATCGAGTCCTGCATCGGGCTCCCTGCTCGGCAGGGAGTCTGCTTCTCCCTCTGACCCTCCCCCCTCTCATGTGCTCTCTCTCATTCTCTCTCTCTCAAATAAATAAATAAAAATCTTTAAAAATAAAAAAATAAAATCTTTCTTTTTAGGGGCAACTGGGTGGCTCAGTCGGTTGAGATTCTCTGCCTCTCCCTCCCCCTCTGCCTCTCCCCCACCCCCACACAAGCAAGTGCACACTTTCTCAAAAATAAATAAAATCTTTAAAAAAAAAAAAATCTTTCTTTTTAACGTAGGCATTTATCGCAGAAAACTTCCTTCCCTCTTAGTATTGCTTCTGTTGCATCCCATAAGTTTTGGTATACTGTTTTTCACTTTCATTTGTCTTAAGCTATTTTCTAATTTCCTTTTTGATTTAATCTTTACCCAATGTTTGTTCAAGAGTGTGTTATTTACTAGTGGGTGTTTATCCCAAAGATACAAATGTAGTGATCTGAAGGGGCACATGCACCCCAATGTTTATAGCAGCAATGTCCACAATAGCCAAACTATGGAAAGAGCCTAGATGTCCATCAACAGATGAATGGATAAAGAAGATGTGGTATATATATATACAATGGAATATTACACAGCCATCAAAAAAAAAAAAAGAAATCTTGCCATTTGCAATGATGTGGTTGGAATTAGAGGGTATTATGCTAAGCGAAATAAGTCAATCAGAGAAAGACAAGTATCATATGATTTCACTGATATGAGGAATTTGAGAAACAAGACAGAGGATCATAGGGGAAGGGAGCGAAAAATGAAACAAGATGAAACCAGAGAGGGAGACAAACCATAAGAGACTCTTAATCTCAGGAAACAAACTGAGGGTTGCTGGAGTAGAGGGGGGTGTGAGGGATAGGGTGGCTGGGTGATAGACATTGGGGAGGGTATGTATTATGGTGAGTGCTATAAATTGTGTAAGACTGATGAATCACATACCTGTACCCCTGAAACAAATAATACATTATATGTTAATAAAAAATTTTTTTTAAAAAGTGTGCTATTTAGGGTCGCCTGGATGGCTAACTCAGTTAAGCATCTTTGACTCAGGTCATGATCTCAGGGTCCTGGGATCGAGACCTGCATTGGGCTCCTTGCTCAGCAGAGAGTCTTCTTGTTCCTCTCCCTCTGCCCCTCCCCCTATTCACACTCTATCTCTCAAATAAATAAATATTTTGGAATAAAAAGAGTGGGGGCGGGCGCCTGGGTGGCTCAGTTGGTTGGGCGACTGCTTTCGGCTCAGGTCATGATCCTGGAGTCCCGGGATCGAGTCCCGCATCGGGCTCCCTGCTCGGCAGGGAGTCTGCTTCTCCCTCTGACCCTCCCCCCGCCATGTGCTCTCTCTCTCTCATTCTCTCTGTCTCAAATAAATAAATAAAATCTTTAAAAAAAAAAAAAAAAAAGAGTGGGGGCGCCTGGGTGGCTCAGTCGTTAAGCGTCTGCCTTCGGCTCAGGTCATGATCCCAGGGTCCTGGGATCGAGCCCTGCATCAGGCTCCCTACTCAGCCAGGAGCCTGCTTCTCCCTCTCCCACTCCCCCTGCTTGTGTTCCCTCTCTAGCTGTCTCTCTCTCTCTCTCTCTCTGTCAAATAAATAAAAAAATAAAAAAATAAATCTTTAAAAAAAAAAAAAGAGTGTGCTATTTAATTTCCACATATTTGTGAATTTTCCAGTCTTCCTTCTGCTATTGATTTCTAGTATCATGTCCAATGTGATCAGAATAAACATTTGGTATGATTCCAATCTCTTAAATTTTTAAAGACTTGATTTGTAAACTAACATGTTATCTATCCTAAAAAAGTTCTGTGTGCACTTGGGAAGAATGTGTATTCTGCTGCTAATGGATGGAATGTTCTGTATATGTTTGTTACTAACATTTGGTCTAAAGTATGGTTCAAGCGCAATATTGCCTTGTTGGTTTTTTGGTTTGATTTATATATATTTTAAAATGATTACCATAATAGGTTCAGCTGACATCATATTCTCATATAGATAAAAAGAAAAAAAGAAAGGAAAAAGTTTTTTCTCCTTGTGATGAGAAGTCTTAGGATTTACTCTCTTAACTTTCCTATATACCATACACTCATACATTGTTAGCCATAGTCAACATGCTGTACATTAATTACATCCCTACTTATAACAGGAAGTTTGTACCTTTTGATCACCTTCCTCCAATTCTCCCTCTCCTGACTCATGTCTTTGATAATCCCAAGACTGATCTCTTTTCCTATGAGTTTGGGTTCTGTTTCATTTTGTTTTTAGATTCCACATACAGGTGAGACCATATAGTATTTTTTTTTTAAGATTTTATTTATTTATTTGACAGAGAGAGCACAAATAGGCAGAGCAGCAGGCAGAGGGAGAGGGAGAAGCAGGCTCTCCACTGAGCAGGGAGCCTGATGTGAGACCTGATCCCAGGACCCTGGGATCATGACCTGAGCCAAAGGCAGCCACTTAACCGACTGAGCCACCCAGGCACCCCGTATTTGTCTTTTATTGACTTGTTTCACTTAGCATAATGCCTTCAAGGTCCATCCATGTTGTCACAAATGGTAGAATTTACTCATTTTTTATGGCTGAATATATAATATTCACAGATATATTTATATATAATAATACATATTTATTTATCTCACAACTTCTTTATATGTTCATCCATTGATGGGCACTTAGGTTATTTCCATGTCTTGGCTATTATAAATTATGCTATTAACATAATGCAGTCACCTTTTTGAGTGTTTTTGTTACCTTTGGATATGTTCCCAGAAGTGGCATTGCTAGATCATATGGTAGTTCTATTTTTAATTTTTTCAGGATCTTCCATACTGTTTTCCACAGTGGCTGCACCAGTTTATAATCCCATCAACAGTGCACAATGGTTCCCTTTTCTCCTTATCCATGTTAGCATTTGTTATCACTTGTCTTTTTGATGATGGCCATTCTAACAGGTATATGGTGATATCTCATTGTACTTTTAATTTGCAATTCCCTAATGACTAGTGATGTTGAGCATTTTTCATGTACCTGTTGTCCTTTTGTATATCTTGTATATGTCTGTTGAGATACTTTGCCCATTTTTTAATTGGGTTACTTGCTTCTTTGCTATTGGTTGTATGAGTTCTTTATATGTTTTGGATATTAACTCCATATCAAATATGTAGTTTACAAATACTTTTTCTCATTCCATAGGTTGTCTTTTCACTTTGTTGATGTTTTCTTTTGCTGTATAGAAGCTTTATAGTTTGATGTAGTCCCACTTGTTTTATTTTGTTGCTTGTGTTTTAGGGGTCATATCCAAAAAAAAAAATCATTACCAAGACCCATGTCAAGGAGCTTTGTTCCTGTGTTTTCTGCTAATAGTTTCATGATTTCGGGTTTTACATTTAATTCTTTAATCCATTTCAAGTTAATTTTTGTGAGTTACTGGTCTAGTTTTATTCTTTTACATGTGGATATACAACTATCCTATTGAAGAGACTTATCTCCATGGGGTATTCTTGGCTCCCTTGTCATTATTAGTTGACTATATATGTTTGGTTTTGTTTCTGGGCTCTCAGTTCTGTTCCATTGGCTTATGTGTCTATTTTTATGCCAGTATCAGACTGTTTTCATGACTGTAGTTTTATAGTGTATTTTGAAATCAGGAAGCAGAGTTTTTTGTGATTCTACATAAATTTTAGGAGTTTTTTCCTACTTCTGTAAAAAATTCTATTGGAAACTCGACAGGGATTGCACTGAATCTAGAGATGGATTTCAGTGGTATTGACACTTTAACAATATTAATTCTCCCAATCCTTGGCCTTGGGATATTTTTCCATTTATTTATGTCTGCTTTGATTTCTTTTATCAATGTCTTGTAGTTTTCAGGAGAGATATTTCACCTCCTTAGTTAAATTTATTCCT
Organism: Mirounga angustirostris; assembly: GCF_029215605.1. Classification (NCBI taxonomy): domain Eukaryota; kingdom Metazoa; phylum Chordata; class Mammalia; order Carnivora; family Phocidae; genus Mirounga; species Mirounga angustirostris. The sequence continues at coordinate 59,631,981 of NW_026991717.1, read as the reverse complement.
AGGTATTTTATTTTTTCTGATGCTATCATAAATGGGATCACTTTCTTCATTTCCTCTTCAGAAATTTTATTCTTAGTGTATAGAAACACTGATTTTTTTTAAAGATTTTATTTATTTAGGGGCACCTGGGTGGCTCAGTTAGTTAAGCGACTGCCTTCGGCCCAGGTCATGATCCTGGAGTCCCAGGATTGAGTCCGCATCGGGCTCCCTGCTCTGCAGGGAGTCTGCTTCTCCCTCTGACCCTCCCCCCTCTCCTGCTCTCTCTCTCTCATTCTCTCTCTCAAATAAATAAATAAATAAAAATCTTTAAAAAAAAAAGATTTTATTTATTTGTCAGAGAGAGAGAGAAAGAGAGAGCACAAGCAGGGGGAGTGACAGGCTCCCCACTGAGCAGGGAGCCCGACGTGGGGCTCGATCCCAGCACTCTGGGATCATGACCTGAGCTGAAGGCAGATGCTTAACCCACCAAGCCACCCAGGTGCCCCTACCCTACTGATTTTTTAAGTTAATTTTGTATCCTGCAATTTTCCTGAATTTGTTGATTAGATTTAACAGTTTTGGCCTTTTCTTCAGAATTTTCTATATATAAAATTATATCACCTGCAAATAAAAACAATTTTACTTCTTCCTTTCCAATTCTGATACCTTTTCTTTTTCTTACCTGACTGCCCCAGCTAGGACCTCCAGTACTATGCTGAAGAGGAGTGGTGGGAGTGGGCAACCCTTGTCTTGTTCTTGATCTTAGAAAAAAAGTTTTTATCCTTTCAACATTGAGCATGACAGTGACCTTGTCAGTGAAGCCATCTGGTCCTGAGCTTTTCTTCATTGAGAGATTTTTGATTACTAGATCAATCTCCCTACTTGTAATTGATTATTCAGATTTTCTTTCTTCCTGATTCAGTCTTGATAAGCTGTGTGTTTCTAAGAATTTTTCCATTTCTTCTAGGTTGTCCAGTTTGTTGATGTATCACTGTCCATAGCTTGTTGATTTTGTCTAGAAGTTCTATCCATTATTAAAATGGAGTATTAAGGCTCCTACCACCATTGTGTTGCTGCCTGTTTCTCTCTCTAGCTCTGTCGATGTTTGCTTTATATATTTAGGTACTCTGATTTTAATTGCATATATATTTATAATTATTATATTTTCCCAGTGGACTGACCCTTTATCATTATATAATATCCTTCTTTGTCTCTTGTGACAGTTTTTCCCTTAAAGTCTATTCTGGGTTGATGGATTTATTTCCTTTCACCACTTTAAAGATGTCATTCATTGTCATCTGGCTTGCAAGGTTTCTGATAAGAAGTCTACTCTAATTAACATCTTTATTCCCCTATATGTAATATGGCTTTTTTCTTTGGCTGCCTTCAAGATTTTCACTTTATATTTGGTTTTCAGAAATTTGAATATGATATGCCTAGGTAGGGGTGTATGTATTGTGTGTAGTATTGATCCTGCTTGGGATTCTCTGAGCTTTATTGGATCAGTGGCTTGCTGCCCTTCATTTCATAATTTATGGAAAACTATCACTTCTATGTCTTCTAATATTTCTTCTATTCTCTTTTTCTTTGGGATCCCAATTATATGTACATTAGTATATTAGACCATTTTATATTGTCCTGAGCTCTTGATTGCTGTGCTGTATTGGGTTTTTTTTTCACCCTCATTTTTCTCTTCATGTTTTGATTTGGGTAATTTCTTTTAACTACTTTCAAGTTAATTCCTCAACAATTATCTTCAACTAATTCTTTCCTCAGCTGTGGCAAGTCTATTAGTGAGATCCTGAAAGGCATTCTTCATGACTATTACTATGTTTTACATGTTTACCATTGCCATTTCACTCATTCTTATAGGTTCCATCTCTTCGTGAAACTCCCTATCTGTTCGTGCATGTTGTCTATCTTTTCCACTACAGCCTTTAACACACAAATCATAGTTATTTCAAGCTCTCTATCTCATTGTTCCAACATCTGGGTCATCTTTAAGTCTTGTTCTGTTGATTACTTTGTCTCTTGACAGTGGGTTGGTTTTTCTCACTTTTTTGTTTGTCTCCTAATTTTTTTTAATACATCATGTTCAAGACCTCTAATGGTCTGGGGTTCAGATGATTTTCACTTCTTCCCCCATGGGTAGAGTATATTGTATATTATATTTCCTTTATCCCTAGCCATAGTGGGTTTCCACTTGTACTTTAGGGTGCAATAGAGTTTCCTCTCCTTCAAATAGATGAAGGCCTTTTTATCTTCTTAGAGTATGGTACAAGTAGAGCTTTGTGTCTTTCCCACAGCAGCAGCTGCTCCCCTCTCCAGTCCTGCAGAACTGAGGGAGGATTTCTCTTGTCTGTCTCCAGTCTTTCCAAAGGATACCCAGCGAAGGACCTTAGTTATAAAACTATAAGTAGGTACAGGGGCCCCTGAGTGGCTCAGTCAGTTAAGCATCTAACTCTTGGTTTCAGCTCAGGTCATAGTCTCAGAGTCATGGGACTGAGCCCTGCATCAAGCTCCATGCTCAGTGCAAAGTCTGTTTGAGATTCTCTCCCTCTCCCTCTGCCCTTGCCCCTGCTCATGTGCTCTCTTTAAAATAAGATCTTTTTTAAAAAAAATAAATAGGTGTAAACACCACTTGTGTCTGCAGCCCCTAGATGTCCCATACTCTCATTCTAGCCCACATTAAACTTTTAATAATTTGTTAAATTTTATAGCTAAATTCTTATTTACTAGTATGGGGTCCCATCTTCCTCCTGTTCTCTGCCACAGGTAAGCCACTGCTTTCATCCTGTCTCTCCTTGGAGGTCCCTATATTCCTTACATTTCAAACTAGTTGACTACCTTACCTTACAATGTTGGCTCTCTGATAGGCTCAAGAAAAGTTATACTTTTGTATATTATCTGACTTCTTATTGTGGTATGAGAGCAACATTTTTCCCAGGTTTCCACATACTAGGTATAAATCTGTCCTATCCTGACTATTCTTTTTTTTTTAAGATTTTATTTATTTATTTGAGAGAGAGAGAGAGGGAGCAAGCACGGGGAGGAGCAGAGGGAGAAGGACAAGCAGACTCCCCGCTGAGTAGGGAACTGGTGTGGGGCTCAGTCCCAGGACCCTGAGATCAGGACCTGAGCTGAAGTCAGACACTTTAACCAACTGAGCTACCCAGCACCCCCTGACTATTCCTGAACACTCTGGTTATGAACAGCTCTTAGATATTTCACAATATCATTTGCTCTTCTAATCTATTTTAAAGATACCATGTCCAATGTCATCATGTACCAAGAACAACTTTGTACCATAAGGTACACATCCCACTGCAATTATAAGCAAGTAGTTATCCATTATGATGGTCCAAGCTATTTTTGAGTTGCTACCATTGCTACTCAGGCAAGGCAAATTCTTTATTGTTACCTACATTTTGCAGGACTTCATATATTTTACAACTGCAGTACAGTCCTCAATTTACTGCCACTCAACAAAGAAAATCACTTATTAATCCTCTGGCAACAACATTTTATAATTGTTTTTAACACAGTAAAAGCAGAGACCACCTCTTCTTTTCCATTATAATCCACCTCTAGCCTCAATATTTTTTTCATTGCTCCTCATATCCCCAAAACTCTCAAGGGGTAAGCATTTTCTAATCCCTTTAATGAATCCATGCTCTAGTACTTCCCTGCCCTATGATCTTCCTCAGATTATTGAACTTCTCTAAACTTCAGTCTCCTCATTTGCAAAATGAAGATAATAGTTTGAGAAATTAAATGAGAAAATGTATTATCTTTGAAAAGTACTTGGCTATTTTTATTGTACTTTTCTATCATTAATAGCTGATTAAATATTAGATTTATAGCCAATTGTATAAAGACTAAGGAATCTCTTTTCTAGTCAAGCATATAACCCCTATCTAATGTTACTTTTATTTATTTATTAAAGATTTTATTTATTTGACAGAGAGAGACACAGTGAGAGAGGGAACACAAACAGGGGGAGTGGGAGAGGGAGAAGCAAGTTTCCCATTGAGCAGGGAGCCCGATGTGGGGCTCGATCCCAGGACCCTGGGATTATGACCTGAGGTGAAGGCAGATGCTTAACGACTGAGCCACCCAGGCACCCCTCTAAATGTTACTTTATTTTTTTTTAAAGATTTTATTTATTTGACAGAGAGAGACACAGCGAGAGAGGGAACACAAGCGGGGGGAGTGGGAGAGGGAGAAGCAGGCTCCCCACTGAGCAGGGGGCCCGATGCGGGGCTCGATCCCAGGACCCTGGGACCATGACCTGAGCCAAAGGCAGACGCTTAACGACTGAGCCACCCAGGCGCCCCTAAATGTTACTTTTAAAGGAAAACCAAATTAAATTTAAAAATCATTTCCACTTAAAATGCCTTTTCCAGGAATGCAACCCACTACAAATATGAGGTCTTCCTTTGCACTACTAAATATCTTTCCTTTCTTATTTTAACTCTTCATGTATACATATATATGTATCTGGGTGTATGATGCATTTCCATACCTCTATGAGCTTGATGATTGGCAACTGCTCTGGCTCATCTGGCCTTCCATCTGCAACAGGGACAGTGCCAGGCACAGTGCTTATCTCAATTTTTCTTAGATAGACTCATATATTTTAGGGAGTCTATAAGAACCAAGCAAATGATCTGATGGTTTTGGTAATTTAAAACCTTCCTACCAGCATGCATTTTTAGCAATTGCTAAAGGTATTGCAGAGTGATAAATTGCTCCTGCAAGGACTTGATCAGTTTCTCTTGATCTTCAGGTTTCATCCTGTCTGTAAACAAAGTCCCTAAGAATATTTTGATGTAGCTCCTAGCAGCATCCTTCAGATACTGGCTGAGTATGCATCCCTTCATAATGGTAATTCTCAGGCTAAAAAAAAAAAAAGACTCAAAAAGAGGATTTCTCGATCTCAAAACAGAATTTTTAATGTCCCTAGGACACTTCTTATGTATGAAGACATGTCTGTCTTAGCAGCATTTAAAAATGCATTAGATAACATTTGCAGATCATGTGGAGATTTTTTCCCTTAAAATAACTTGCATGTGGAAAAGCTCCATAGGTTAGAAGGCAGTCTCATTGGTGAGAATGAGTTCGATGCAATAGAGATTAATAGAGTTCTAAGTATGATTTATATTTGCTGAATTTAAACTAATTCAGCTAAAATGTACAAATACATTTGAAAGATTTCAAATACATACCATTAATAAAGGTGTAATATGATTTCTTCAGTTTCTTTGTAAATCTCAAGGTCACTGGGCCTAGAGGAGCTGGATTCCAACTTTCTTTGAACTCCAAAACATTTAGAGTTGCATTTAATCACCCATTCTGAATCCTTTGAAGAAGTAGGAAATAAGCATCTTGTTTCTAATCTCTACAAATGAAATGGATACTACTTTAGTGCTCTTCCCATTTTTGACCATTTGGGGTGCAATAAAGAGCTAGGAAATACATTCACCAACTGATGTTTCAAGAGTCAACAAAAGGAAACCCAAATGCCAGAAAAACGATTTGTTACATACTTCTCCCTTTCCATATGAAAATGCCAGAGGTCCCTGGAGACAGAAATAGATCTTATTTTTATATTTCAAAGTTGTACTGTAATGCTTACATGTACAAGAATTACCATGAACTTGCTTTAAAAGTAGTTCTATACAAAATCTTATTATACGGTTTTAGAAATCATTTTAAGAAAATAAAAGCCTGAAAGGCATATAAGAACTGCTTCTATTAAACATTTTGCCCATTATTTAAAAATTCATAATTCAGGGGCACCTGGGTGACACAGTCGGTTAAGCCACTAGACTCTTGATTTTGACTCCGGTTGCGATCTCAGGGTCGTGAGATGGAGCCTGACCTAGGGCCCCACACTCAACACAGAGTCTGCTTGGGATTCTCTCTCCCTCTTCCCCTCCCCACCCTGTGCTCTTGAGTGCTCGCTCTCTCTTTTCCTCTCCCTCTCAAATAAACACATCTTTTTAAAAAATTCATAATTCAGTATTTCCAATGTTTGAAAAAATTCAGAGCAAAAAAACATTTAATGAGAAGAGAATCCGCTATGCACAAGCCCACCCTCACGGACTTTTCCCTGCTGTCATCTCCCTATTTACACAACCTCTATTCAAATGAAAATGCTTCAGGAATAAGTTTTATTTTAGTGCCTATCTTTATGACTAGCCAGATGCAAAGAGGGTCTTAGAGGAGCCATTCTACATAAAACCTCCCTTCGGCCTTTGCTCTCCTACCTGCAGCTACCCCAGACAGGATCAGAGGGTACCGAATTTTCAGGACTCTCACAAACAGGCTGCAACTGTCTCCCTGAGAACCTTCCTGATAGGTTCTACACCACTTATTTGCAGCCGGGTGACCCTGCTGTCTTGGTAGAAGCACGAAAGACCTACAAAAGGAACAAACTGCACCTTAGGATCATGCTTCCTCCTAGTTTCTGACCACTGAGGCCACTGTTCGGTTCTTCTTGACTTCCTGGACCCCAGACTACTGCTTATTTTGAAAGCAGGGACTTTTAAGTCAGAAAGTCTCAGTTTAATTCCCAACTCCATTACTTACTAGCTTTTTGACCTTGAGCAAGTCACTTATATACTCCATTCACCATCTTCTTCTTTTTTAAAAATGGGGATCATGATACCCTCAGAGGACTGACACGGAGTGAATGGAATAAAACAGTACCTGAGCTTTATTTGGGGGAACTATGAGGTGTCAGGCAAATGTCAGTTTAATTGGCACATAAGAACAAAGTATATCCAGAACTTGAAAGATATACCTGAATGTGAATCTAGAAAGGGTAAACATATAATGACATTAGTTCTCTGTAGAAGTCATCCATCATAAAAAGGCCATTTTGGGTCCTCTACTCCAAGTCTAATAAGGTAATTAGTTATCACGGCAAAAATGATTATTTAAAATAGAGCTATAACCTTGGCGCCTGGGTGGCTCAGTCATTAAGCATTTGCCTTCAGCTCAGGTCATGGTCCCAGGGTCCTGGGATCAAGCCCCACATCGGGCTCCCTGCTCAGCGGGAAGCCTGCTTCTCCCTCTCCCACTCCCCCTGCTTGTGTTCCCTCTCTCACTGTGTCTCTGTCAAATAAATAAATAAAATCTTTTTTTTTTAAATAAGATAAAGCTATAACCTAACGTTATTGAAATTTGTATGAAGAATGTATTAAAAGAAGATGGCAATATAAATGGCTTTTTTAGAAAGAAGGGACATGGTGCAAAGAAAAATGTGGTAGCATTTAACCAGCAGTGTCCAAGAGAAATGGAACCTGACTCAACAGGAATTATAATTTTGAGAGACAGATGTTCTGTTTCGTTTTGGTATTGGTATCAACATTTTAAGAAGTTTTTATTTAAACTCCAGTCAGCTAAAATAGTGTTATATTAGTTTCAGGTGTACAATACAGTGATTCAACACTTCCATACATCACCTGGTGCTCATCACAACAAGTGCACTCCTTCATCCCCTTCACCTGTTTCCCCCATCCCCCACACCTCCCCTCTGGTTACCATCAGTTTGCTTTCTACAGTGAAGCATCTGGTTCATGGTTTGCCTCTCATTTTTTTTCCCTTTGCTTGTTTGTTTGTTAAATTCCCCATATGAGTAAAATCATATGGTATTTGTCTTTCTCTGACTTATTTTGCTTAGCATAATACTCTCTAGCTTCATCCATGTTGTTGCAAATGGCAAGATTTCATTTTTTATGGCCGATTAATAGTCCATTATATATACATATATATGTATGGGCACACACATCTTTATCCATTCATAATTTGGCTATTGTAGATAATGCTGCTATAAACATCAGATTGCATGTGTCCCTCTGAATTAGTATTTTTGTATTCTTTAGGCAAATACCTAGTAGTGTGATTGCTGGATCATGGGTAGTTCTATTTTTAAGATGTTCTGTATTTTAAAAGGAGCTTAATATGCCAGTCTTCACTGCAGTATTATGAAATCTTTTTTCAAGACTACCTGGTATCCTTTATTCTGATTTTATGTTCACCAAATCATCTTTTGATTACTAATTCAATCAACAAAAGTAAAAACCAGACCTAAATTGATGTGATCCCCACAGGGACACTGTGAGACCTGTTGGTGGGGGGGAAGCCAGCTTTTCTTCTGACTTCTCAATTGGCTCTTCTTACTAATTTCAACATTATTTATTTTTATTGCAAAGGTATTTTGCATATTTTCAAGAGCCATGTAACCCGTTCTTATTTTTCTGACTCTACACTTCTGCTTCTAGTTTATAATGCCAATGTGGAAAAAATGTGTTTACAAAGTTGAAAATCACAGAATTTTATACGTTAAAAAAAATCCTGAGAATTACAGTACTAACTCTATGGCTATTTCATAATAATTTAAAATAATGGTTGTAAAGACTATTGCATAGCAAGATTTACAAAGTCAAATGCCCACAAGGTTAGGAAAAAACAACAACAACAACAAAGAAAGCAGCAGACAGACTGATTTAAGAGTAGGGAATGATGGGACTCCTTACTGGTGAGAAGGATGAAGACTGTGGCGAACTACGAGCTGACAAGGGCAGCCACTACCCAGCCCCAGTCATTTACTGTCACAGAGCAACGCAGACCCAGTGTTGCCTAATCTTCTGATTTTTCAAAAGAACCTGGAAGTTAGGATCTGTTTATGAAATATCTTGAGTTTCAAACATTGGCAATTAACTCAATCTAAAAAAAAAAACAAAAACAAACAAAACAAAAAAACCACTAAGTCAGCTAATATTATGAGAGCCAAATAAGATGTGAGTATAGCCTGGATCTGGCTTGGAGTGCACCAGTTTGAACTCCGCTCTCCATCTTTGAAAAATGCTTGTGTTACAATGTTTAAAAACACTAACTATTGGAACATAGGTCAAATTATACAAATGCAATGTACTGGCGCCTGGGTGGCTCAGTCGTTAAGCGTCTGCCTTTGGCTCAGGTCATGATCCCACCGTCCTGGGATCAAGCCCTGCATCGGGCTCCCTGCTCCATGGGAAGCCTGCTTCTCCCTCTCCCACTCCCCCTGCTTGTGATCCCTCTCTCGCTGTGTCTCTCTCTGTCAAATAAATAAATAAAATCTTAAAATAAATAAATAAATGCAATGTACTTTCCCCACAGAGATATATCAAAACTCTACACGTGTGGCATGTAATATAAACCAGTAATCAAGTTTGTTCCCGACATCAGCTTTTATCTCCATAAAAAACGTAGTCTTCTACACTACTCAGACATTTATGTCACATGGAATTTTAATTCTTTTAAATCTGGGATCGACTTACAAAATCGACTTAACATATTCTATACTTTTTAATATATTTGAGCTGAAAATAAGTTTCTTCCTCACAAAAAAACTATAAATAATGTTCAGATATGTAATAACGTTTTGAGTCAATCACACACGGAAGGGTGATAGTACACAAAACTACAGATACATATACATAAAATAATAAAAGCTAAGACTGGATTGAGATGATAGACTTTAGGCACATCTAAATCCCTTCGTATCTTAACTTCAATGAAATGAAAGAAAGTAAAAGAATAATTTCAGAATTTTAGTGAAAGCAAGAAAGAGTGCTAAGCAGATCACAAATTTTGAGGATTTCTCAAAGGATAGAAAGCAGATGGAATCAGATCAGAGAAACAAGATCAGAGGAAAGCTAAGTCTTAGACACTTATAGGGAAAAACTGCTGTGAAGGCAGGCACAGTTTCAGGGAGCTTCAAACTTAAGAGTCAGGTGAATAAGGAGCAGATGGAGAGGTTCTGAGGCAACCATCAGGATGCAAAGGTGTACCAAGTACAGCAAGACAGGGTCTTTCCCTCTCTGGATTATGCTAATAAGTAACTGATGGATCAAAGCAGCAACTAGGAGCATTGGAGTTGGGCTAATGTTCATTGATAATTCAGGCCTTGTCCCATCACCCATGTCTGAATGCTAGCCTTCTTTAATATGACAGTGGCTAAGGATTTGTGCTAACCAGGGGAAGTGGTAGGGATAAGAGGAAGAAAGATTATTTATTCGGATATATGGAGCAATGTTTCAAAATATATTTTTTTAGTTTAACTCACAGAGCATGCACCCTGAGTATGGCCTAGAACAACCAGATAATCTGAATATGCCAGTTAGATATGATGCTGCTAGCATAACAGACTTTCATTAACCAGCTAAGGAGTTAAAAAAATAAAAATAAAAGACCAGTTGCTTGCAACTGACTAGGACTGGGATAGAAGGAGAATGGATCAGCATTATCTCCTTTATGCTTTCTCCTCCCCTACTGCTCTCTTTTTTTCTGTCTGAATCCTTCCTCCCTTAGACCCAAAAAATAGAATTCTTAAATCCTCAAAGCAACATTATGTAACCATGACATGATTTATTAAAGTATGAATGCACCCATCCTGGGAGAAGGAGGGGATCACTAAAATATATTTTATCTTCACCCACCCAACTTACCCCTCCTCAGTCCTGCCCAGCCCTGTAAGGGAAGTTCTCTTCTGCACTGTTTAGTTTCCCAGGACTTACTGTGATTCAGAATCAAGAGAATGAGTGGAGAAAGGCAAGGCTGGAGAGCCAAGATTAAAGAAGGAAGAATTCCTGCTTGCTCTGACAGTTTGTGGACTCACCTTTTCTTTTCTTCTCTTTTCTTTCTTTTTCTTTCTTTAAGATTTTATTTATTGATTTGAGAGACAGAGAGCACAAGCAGGGGAGAGGGGCAGAGGGAGAGGGAGAAGCAGACTCCCCACTGAGCAGGGAGCCCCATGTGGGGCTCCATCCCAGGACCCTGAGATCATGACCTGAGCTGAAGTCAGACACTTAACCAACTGAGCCACCCAGGCATCCCTGCAGACTCACCTTTCTTGTAGAGAGTCTAAGGAATGGGAACAGAATAGAGAAAAATAAGAAAAGAAGCCAGGAATACTAAGTCTGCCCATGTCATAAAGAGTTGAGAAAAATATATGAGCACAAAGAAAATCAGGTTGGGGTACCAGAAAGAGCTCAGTCTGTTAGCGAGAGAGGAGTTGCTGAGCAGCCCTAACATGAAAGAATTAGAGAAAAGAATAAAGAGGATTGTAAGAAGCATTGCTTTGGGTAACTTAGATTTTATTTAATATTCTTTGAGAGAAGCAAGTCAAGACTGAGATTTCTTTTCAGTTCCTCTGGTTGCTGGACTCTGCTTCTCTGTATGCAATTCTGCATGGTTAGTCCAGCAGGGCTTTAGTATTCATGAAGGTTAGGGACTTGTGGTGGCCAGGAGAGGGGAAAGGAAAAATGGTGTAGGTATAATCGAGGGTTCCAGCAGCTATGTGTACTTCTTCCCTTGTCTAATATACTTACATCCCAAATACTAAAATTAAAAGACAGGGCGCCTGGGTGGCTGGGTTGGTTGAGCGTCCGACTCTTGATTTCGGCTCAGGTCATGATCTCAGGGTCGTGGGATCCAGCCCTGCACTGGGCTCTGCACTAGGCTTGGAGCCTGCTTAAGATTCTCTCTCTCCTTCTCCCACTGCCCTGCCCCCCACATCGTGTGTGCATGCTCTCTAAAAGAAAAAAAATTAAATTAAAAGGCATTTCTAAATATGACAGCAGCTTTTAATCACTAATAAATCTTACCTCTTTCTCAAATACACACCCCACTTTAAAGGTTTGCTTTGAAGAATTAGAGGAAGGAATAAAAATTGGTTAATCTGGATTCCATTTTATTTTTTTGGTCACTGTTCTTTACAGAAACAAATACCTCAAAGATAATGAAGCTTGCTAGGGATGGTGGTTGAGGAGGGTTCATATATTCTAGTAATTCTCCACTTGTGATTTAGAATAAAAATATGAGGAAGCAATTAAAGAAGCAATTACAAAAACTCCAGTTCTTAACCTTCTTTAATAGGCCCCAAGTAACTCCATATTAATACATAACTGCCCGGGAGGGCCTATCCTATCCTTCAAGTAAACCAAATTAGTTTAGGGAGGATAAGGTGTTTTTCTTTCTTCACATATTTACATTGCACGAAACCAAAGACTCTTTAAAAGAATGTTCAGCCTTCACTGGTAAGTAGAAAATATACTTTAAGGCAGACACGGGTGTCCTTCTGGTACTCCTAAAGATCCAGAACATGTTGGTGGTCTCCTCCTCTGACCAGGAAAAGGTTAAATTTGTTTAACAGTCTGTATTATTTTATCATAGGTACCTTATTTACCATTTCTGCAATATTTTGTCTCTATGTTCAGTCACTTACTTGCTCCGCCATACTGACTTTTCCCTGAAACTCTTTTCTTCATTTCCTATCTCATCTTTTTCACTGAACTAAATTCTTACCTCAATTTATCAGAGCATTTACTTCTCTCATTCAAAATCCAATTCAAACTCAAGCCCCAAGCAGGTAATCTTCAAAAATTAGGAAATCACAAACTCAAGATTCACCCAGATCCCCCAAAGGGATTCACAAGGGTGTTACAGAGAGCTTGGTATAGAGTCTGTCCTCTAAGATTATTTTTAAATTATCATTGATTTATTATCATTTATTAGATTTATATAGCACTTCTCCAAAATGGCTCACCAATTTTCCCAAAATCCAAGAAAGGAAGTAAACAGTAATTCTCTCCCTAACAGACAACTGGGAATAAATAAGTAGTATGCAGGGGCTCAAGGTTCCTCATGAAATCAGTTACGGTGTTAAAAACCGAAGGCCTCAGACTTCAGACCTAGAGGGAACACCTACCATAATGTAACTAGTTCTATTTCAAGCTGCCTCTTCTCTTTTTCTTTTTTTCAATTTTAAAAAATTTAAAAAAATCTAACTTGATTTTAGGCAATTTGATGCAACCTTAAGGTTTCCTCTGGCCTTTCAGAATGGAATATCCCTGGGAGAGATAATACTTTTATTCCTTTTACAGAAGGTAAAAATGAGAGTTTAGTTTCAGCTCCTTTCATGAGAACAGGTTTTGATAATGGATGAGAGAGAGGGCAATCTATGCATTAGCAGTGATGCTATCTCCTGGGAAGGATGTGAGGAGAAAGGCCCTTGATAGAAAAGCTAGAATCACAGAGACTAACTTTGCCTGCTTCGTATTGTATTTTTAAAGAATAAGGTAGTATGGATTCTGAGAGGACAAACGCATCCAACCCACCCATGGGTTCTTCCAGAATGTAAAGCTCCAGGGGCAGAGATTCTCTTTTGTTTTATTCATTACTATCTCTGGCATCTAAAACGTTCCCTAGCATACACTATGTAAAAAATATTGAATGAGTGAGTGAACTTCTCAGAGGAAGTGACTAAGAAGAGGGAGAATATTTCAAGGGAACATAAAGTATGAACGCAAAGTACCAACAGTCCAGAGATGTACAGATAGTTCAGTATGGCTGGAGCATAGAGCACCTGTCAAGGAGTGTCAGGACATAGTTATGGACAGGTACAGAAGACTCAGATCACAAATGGACATGTAGACCATGCTAAGGAGTTTAGGCTTTATCCTGACAAAAATGGAACAATTAAAGGAGTCCAACACAAAGACGGCATGAGCATATTGAGTTTTGGAAAGATCTCTCTGGCACCACTGTGCAGGTTAAGTAGGAAAGAGCCGTCTAGAGGCAGAGACTGGGTAAGAGGCCACTGTAGTTCACACAAGAAGAACTTGGCATCGTTCATTTAATCTATGATAAGTATATTAGAAATCAATAGCAACTCAATGTTGAGGAATCACCACTTAAATGCTGGAATAACTGAATATTAGTATAAAAAGAGCTATTTAGATCCATACTTTGCTTAGCATATCTGTGTATCTTTATGATTGAATATTTTTAAAAATAAAGAAAATAAACCAGAAAATTAATCTTTTGTGGTGATTAAGAAATTATCTCAGAAAAAAACAAAATAAGAAAATCAGTTTACTAAACTATAATAAAGTTTAAAAATACATTTGTATAAAAATACAAAAAGGAGTAAAACAAATTGGAAGAAAGTAACAAAGGTTTGTTGTGTCAAAATGTGAAAGAAGTATACAATTATGTAAGGGCAACACCTAAGTAGTCAAAGGAGGGAAAACAAATTGAAAGAAGAAATACAAATAAGAGAGGAATCATATGAGAAAATACAGTTAGAAATTTGGGTTTCAAGTATGACTGCTTAAAACATAAATTATAAAATCTGATGTTGCCTGGGCTGAACTTCAACTTAGTAACAGTATGTGCTCATTCAATCTTTCTGAAAAATAATCAGTAATATGTAACAAGAACTATAAAACTGTTCATAGTTTTTAAAAGATTTTATTTATTTATTTGAGAGAAAGAACAACAGGAGGGAGGAGCAGAGAGAGAGGGAGAAGAAGGCTCCCCACTGAGCAGGGAGCCCAATATGGGGCTCGATCCCAGGACCCTGAGATCATGACCTGAGTCGAAAGCAGACATTTAACCGACTGAGGCACCCCAACTGTTCATATTTTTTGACTAAATAATTCCAGCTGGCAATATTAGGAATGTAAAGAAATATTCAGTACCTTACAAAGGAAAGAGGGAGGGAAGAAGGAAGAAAAATAATCTATATAGAGATGTTCTGAGTTGTGCTTTTTAGAATAGTGAAAAACTGAAATCATCCAAGGACCCCACAGTGGAAGAATAGTTTAAGAATTATGATATAATCAATAAGACAGGATTTGCGAGAGCAATGAAAAACACATCTGGTGACAAAGGAGAGCAATTAATTTGGAAAGATGTAAATGAAATTTTGTTTTTATTGTATTCTTTTTTGCTGTGGAGTCACTTATTCCTGAAAAGGGTACTTTTCCTGCTTGTCAGTGAGCATGTCACGAGTGTCAGAATCAAAAGCTTACTGAAATTAAGAAAGAGTAACTTACTATTACATCCTTGTCTCTGGCTCTTTCATAGAACAAGAAATGGATCTGACAAGACTGATTTTCAGAGTCATTTTGATTATTGCCTTAGTACTTGTGCTCCTATAAGTGATACCAAGCTAGATGTTATATGATTTGTTCCACTTTCTTCCTAAATGCAGAGGTTAAGCTGATTTTTAAATTCCTTTGCTTTACCTCCGGGCCTTTGGAATTGAGGATAAAGCTTCAGCTGTAAACTTCTGAGATCTTGAAAATCTTAGACCCAAGAAGGGAGAACCTTGGTCTAATGAATACTAACTACTTTTGACTTGACATTCAGATGAAATAAAAGCTTACTGAGGGCGCCTGGGTGGCTCAGTTGGTTAAGCGACCGCCTTCGGCTCAGGTCATGATCCTGGAGTCCCTGGATCGAGTCCCGCATCGGGCTCCCTGCTCAGCGAGGAGCCTGCTTCTCCCTCTGACCCTCTCCCCTCTCATGTGCTCTCTCTCTCTCTCATTCTCTCTCTCTCAAATAAATGAATAAAATCTTTAAAAAAAATAAATAAAAGCTTACTGAAATTAAGAAAAAAAGAGAAAATAGGAAGGCGATAAAATCTCACTCTTTCTCATCAATCTTTAAAATTCCACCATCATTTTTAGGACCTCTTTTGTGGCACTTTTTGTGTGTCAGTGATCACTGACTAAAGCACCTGTCACCAGTCTTAACACAGCAGTCCCTTTCCTGTCATTTAGAATGGACCCACGGTAAGGCCAACCTTAACAGTGAAGCCTAGCACATCTTGGCCTTTCCTGAGTATAACTAAAAGCAATAGAAAGCTTTGTTAAATGTAAGTGGTCTTATCAGTAAGTTCCATAAATTACCTTTCACTTGAAGAAATTCCCACAGAGTAGCAATCAGATGCTATCAAAAAACCAATATACGTCAGGTCAGCCACTTCGGTGATTGTGCTGGACAAATGTATCATAAGTACACCAAAGTCTCATTAAAAGTTCACCTCTCTGAACCTTCGCCCAAGTGATAATCAGCACCAGGATCGTTTTCTCCTTTTCTCTGATATATATGTTATGATATTAAAGTGACACAATCCAGCTTGGTGAGTTTAAAGAAAAAAAATTCAAGAAATACGGCTCCAATGGACAGCTTTGAAATCCAGGCTGTCTTTAAGATAATGGTGTTTCCCTATGATGGGTACCACATTCCACAAATTTTTATGTAACCTTCTTTGTTACAGTAATTACTTCAAATCAAACTTTATCATTAAAAAAACCCCCTAAAATGCATCGATACAATAAGTCTTAAAAATAACCTATGTTTGTATGTGATCTGTATTAGGACATGCTGAGACTGAATGTTCTCAAAACTACAATATATTTAAATGAGTGTCACACCGTTCCTAATCAAATGTGGGAGTCTAAAAAACACTTAAATTCTTTTCCCTCTACACTAATGTGATCCTTTCATAAACCTTTACAGGAACCTCACATCATCCTATTGACCAGGAACCAACTCCTTAATCTGGGTTTCACATTCCTGTCACTGCACTTCAAGGACCCTCACCTCTCCTTTCTCTCCCATACACTCTTTCCTCATTAGACTGTATCTAGTCCTTGG
Organism: Mirounga angustirostris; assembly: GCF_029215605.1. Classification (NCBI taxonomy): domain Eukaryota; kingdom Metazoa; phylum Chordata; class Mammalia; order Carnivora; family Phocidae; genus Mirounga; species Mirounga angustirostris. Next base: position 59,615,502 of record NW_026991717.1, on the reverse strand, counting down.
GGTGCCTGGTTTGCTCAGTCAGTGGGGCAAGCAACTCTTGATTTCAGGGTCATGAGTTCAAGCCCCATGCTGGGTGTAGAGATTCCTTTAAAATAAAATAAAAAGACCCTTAAAAAAAGAACATATCTAGTCCTCATCCTTTTTAGCAGTGCATTATTCTATCCTTGTCCCTTGGTTGTCTCATATACTATGTCCCTCCCACTCTCAGCTAGCCAATCCTTTAACCTGCCATCACTTAAATCACTTTGGAAATCAGTCTTCCTCACAAAAACTTTCCCAAGTAACTAGAAGCAAAGGAAACATAGACTAATTAAACTAATAAACTTACCTCATATCAATCACTGGGCACCACTGCACTCATGCATTATAAACACTTTAAGTTTCTGTTTGATCCTAATGAGTATTCATTCTGCGATTGTTCACTTTACATCACAAACACCCACAGAGGAGCATTCTGTCTTATACAGAGAACAGAACATGTTTCACACAGTGTCATTTAATAAATGCTTTTTTATTATGGAAGTCATAATACCCAAATTCCAATCTGTAGTGTTCAGTGTTCATTCCAGAAACTGAAAAGCACCGACTAGCCATCAGCAACCCCCATTTCCATGGCTACCGAACAATCTCAACTTCCCTGTTGTTGGCTTTCTTCTCCCTCACCAATACCCATTAATAAAAATAACCCAACCAAATGTCATTCTAAGAGAACTTCCAGTAGTATGAGGGAGACAGCTAGAGGAGTGGCTTTTCCACTATATCTCCATTTTTACTTAGACTTCTGTTTAATTATTTAATTTCTTCATTAGCTGTGCCAAGGTGAAAGAAAAGGTAAAAGTTCACCCCCAGTGTAAAGATGGGATTATGGCAATCATATTTTAATGATTTTTCTGAGGAAAAAAAGGTAATTATCAAAAAATACCCAAGATAACTATTTTTATGTCCACATTATTTAGTGCTAAAAAGTTAAGAAATTAAGTTTCACAAACAAGTACCATTGAAAAGAAATAGGATCATGAAGTTGATTAAGATACAAGCTAGGCATAAATCACTAGGATTACAACATTGGCATTCACCATTGAGCAGGTTAGGGGATTCCTAGCTATGTGCTTACTTAAGCAAACTGCTATCATTATTCAACAATTTAAAAGAAAATAGTTGTACAACAAATTATAGGACTACCTGTAGGACCTCTAGGACCTCTCCTACCACTCCCAGCATCATTCTTTCTTTTTTTTTTTTTTTTTTACTGAACATGATGGAAATCTAATGGAATTAACTGAAGACTGAATTTTTTTTTAAAAAGACAATTTTTTAGATCTTGACAAGGGTGATGAGAGGGAGACTGAGGCTACAAAAAAAAAAAGGAAAAAGAAAAGGGCAACACAGAGCGAACAATGTGGTAAGTCTCAGCCTCAATGGGAATAGAAGGCATACATATGGAAAGCATTCAGACTTTTGGAGAAGAGAGGTAGTGTTAACTAAACAGTAGCTAGGAGCTAAATGTTAGCGGAGGTCCAGTGCTCTTACAGAGACAGATATCAACAGTACTGGACATAAAACACTTCTACATTATAAAATCTCAGGGGCCCCTGGCTGTCTCAGTCAGTGGAGCATGCGACTCCTGATCTCAGGGTTGTGAGTTCAAGCCCCACATGGGTGTAGAGATTACTTAAAAATAAATAAAATAAAATAAAATAAAATAACAATCTCAGGCCAGTCCTATTTTGAAAGATAGTAACACAAAAACTGAGACTATAGGCTAACTTTAATCCAAGTAATCCTTAAGGATCAATGTCAATTATATCAGAAAAATGTACAAGATGCTCTTATTTTTCCCCAGTCCAAAATGAACAGAGATCCCTTGCTTATATGTCATTTCAAAAAGTCTAGAAACTACATATAGTAAAAAGGAATTTTGTCTCTAAAGTCATACTCCAAATTTAGTGCACTTTTATAAGCATTTCATAAACCTGAAACCTGACCATTTTGATTTACTATGAGTCAGATTCTACCACTGCAAGAAGCATTGTCCCAAAAATATAATAAGCAAAAGAATCACAAACATTATCCCCAGGGCTACAGAACTACAGCAACATCTTGGTGCTGTGACTGAGGAATCCAGTGAGGAGTGTCGGCAATTCCTATAATTGTGTCTTTACCCTGCCATCTACCTCAAAGGCATTTTTATTTATTTAAAATAAACAAAAAGTGAAAGTAATCCTTAGAGATTCCCTGCAGTCCCCTAGATGATGATATAACTCAATTTCCGCTTCAATATTCCATTAACTCCAACAAGGAAAGACAGCTTAAAGTCATTTCCAAGGACATCAAGAGATACTGCAGGATAAGCTTTTAGAACGAAGCTCCTCACAATCGTCCACACCACAAAAATAGACCTAACCAGAGCCCAGAACAGAAGGAACAAACTTTTCCTCTGTGATTTTTCACAGCATTGTGCTTCGTCCAGCAGAAAGGTCAAGCTTTGATTTGTAGCATTTCCCCAGGTTAGTGACTAAGACCCTTCCCATGGGTGGACTTCTGGCAAGGAACAAATGAGCCACGGGCAAAGCAAATGTCTCAGCAAACACTTTATAACAACTGTTCCCCAAGGGATTCCAGCTTGGGTTCCACAGCCAAGGACACTATTTCCAGGTGGGCTGTCCTACAATCAGAATCGTCCTCTGCTCTCTAAACCATTACACCTAAGCAGGTTGCTACCATTTGTCACCAGTACCACATCTATGCCCCCACACAAGGTGAGACCCAGGAAAGACTGGCATCCCCGTCAATCCCTGGAGGAATCAGGACTTGCCCCTGCACTGAACAGCTCTGCTGCACCTTCATAGCTTTCCTTCCTACATGGGCAATGCAGATTAGATCCCCGGGACCCTGACTACATTCCTTTCCTCCTCTTTTTCTAAAGATTAGACCTCAGATTCACTATTCCAAGGTAGTTCCAAGTGAGGCTTATATACTACAAAGGGAAAGCTGTTCTTGGGTGATTCTTGGCCACTAAAGAGAAAAAGGATAGGTCTAGTACAGGCAAAGTGAAACTTGTTCAAAGTTCTAGAAAATGACTCTAGAAGAAATCTTTCCATTATACGTATTGTTTGTTAGAAATGTGAAGCCTATATGAGAATTTGTAAGCTTAGCACTTCATAAGATACATGTTTTTTTCCCAGACTTTGAATAGCTACACAAGTTATAGGAGAGCACCAGGTTATGCTGTAAGGATCAAATGCAGATGAACTAAAAGGAAGAGAACACAGCATTCTTTGGGTACATTTCCATGATAACTTCAAAGCACAGGATACACAGATTTGCAAATTTACTTACAACTCTGACTGAGGCAAGCAGAAACCAGCTTGACATAAATTAGTTGTGTTAACACTAAAAAGAAATTCTTATTTCTATGCTACAAATTTTACAGTAATATCACTGTCAGAAAATAAATACACACATACATACGGCTTTGCTTCTTTGGCACAGATGACATCTACTGACCAAAGGATAAATCCAAGCCAGATTTTAGCCTTATAGCTATCCAAATTTTTTGCCAGAGGTCTAACTAAAAACCTATCTAGTCTAATGTTTTTAACCTCCAATTGCCATTCATAAAGTCTATAAACCTTACTGTGTTGCCAAGACAGTGATACCTACTTTCATCCAAATGAGTATCAAAAAGTAATTATTAACTATCTTGGTGAAGAATCTTTAAAATCACTTAATTTAAAAAGTATGCTTTTAGAGAAATTAACAATAAAAAAATAAAGGGAGAAGAGAATTGCTAAACAGGACTTAATTCTGACAAAAAAGAATAGATTAGTGATGTAAAAAAGACAAAAATCTTCAAAGAAGCCACCTATGTGAAATTCAAGTATCTAATTACCAAAAAAGGTAACTCTGATTGTATTAGATACACAATTTAAAGTTTAAGAAAATAGATTACCAAAAGTTCAGAGGTGGGACGCCTGGTGGCTCAGTCGGTTAAGCGTCCAGCTCTTGATTTCAGCTCAGGTCATGATCTCAGGGTTGTGAGACCAAGCCCCCATGTCAGGCTCCATGCTCAGCTGGGAGTCTGCTTGAGATTCTCTCTCTCCCTCTGCCCCTACCCTGCTGACTCTTATGCTATAAATACATACATATATACATACACAAAATCTTAAAAAAAAAAAAAAGTTCAGAAGTAAATCAGATAAAAGCCAATGTTCAGAGATTGTGAAAAAACAATTTTGAAGTCCCAGAAGCTTGAAAAAAAAATAAAAATTTCAACTATACAATCACTAAAAGAAGAAAAGGGAAATATCTCTAAGTTGATGTATATAGTCAAGAAACCCCATGAAGCACCCAAATGTTTAAAGTACACAAGAAAAAAAATCACATGGCTTAAGTGAAATATACACAAAACCAGCAAGTATTTCTATAAAGAATGTCTGGAAGGTAAATGTTCAAAATGAGCTAAGATTCATGAAGACAATCATGCTCATGGAGAGCAATAATAAGGCCTCTTCTTAGATGCACAGGAATTGGGGAGAATAAGGAAAGGACCACTGTATAAGGCAGAGAAAAAAGAAGCACTCAGTTTCTGTTTTATCTCTTTCTTTATGCAGTTTGAAATTCAACTTGACAAGGATAGAAAAACCTTGATTAGAAAGAAAGAAAGCAAACAAAAGAAATAAATTCCATGTATAGAGTAAAGGACCACTCAAATTAATTCACTTATTGAGCACTTACTATGTCCCAGGTTCTGTTCCAGGCCCTGAGCAGGTAACCATGAATAAAGAAGACAAAATTTGTGGTTTGATTGCACTTACATTCTAGTGGAGCACACAGTCAACAAATAAATACAGAATATTCAGTAATGAGAATATTCTGAAGAACAATAAAGCAGGGTAAGAGGATAGAGAGATACTATGTAGATAATCCTCGAGGGCCTTTCGCAGAAGGCATTTAAGCAGTGACTTGAATGAGGCACAGGTGCAGGCCAGGGGACAAAGGTCCTGCAGGATGAGGCAACAACAAAAATGCAGGGCCCCGAGTTGACAATGTTTAAGTGAGAAACATCAAGAAGGTCACCGTGGCTAGAAGGGACAGAGCAAGGGAAAGAGCAACCAGAAATGAAATTGGAAAGATGAGCCAACTATGGAGGGCCCCACAGTCTTCACACTGCAAGAGGTGGAAAGCCCCTGGAGTATTAGAGCAAAGCAGACATGTGATCTGACTTGTACTTTGGAAGTATCATTCTGGCTACTGTGGAAAGGGGATATTGCGGAATAAGCATGAAAAACAAACAGACAAACTAGGAGGCCCTTGCAACACCAGGGCAGGGATGATGGCGGTTGAGTTTGAGTCCCCAGGTCTATACAAAGTACATCTCAGGCTACCTAAAAAATGTACAAATGTGTTATTCGCACAACCACTCTCAATCATTTTTCATATCTCACAAAAAACAAGAGTGGTGCCAGAAACCTAGAAATAAGTGTTTTCCCGGTTTTCACAAATGGAGGAGAGAAAAGGCAGATTCCAGACATTAGGAATCAAAACAGGGCTCCTTATGAACAAAATACGCCCAACTGGTTTTATTTTCTCAAGGAAGCATCAAGAAAGAATCAGCTATTCCCATTTTTTAAATTATTTCTTTCAAGTCCTTATTCTTCACATATATAATTTTTCAAAGTTGTAATTACAACATAGACACGTTTTTATTGCATAACTATTTTAGATTTCTCTGTATTATAAGCGTTACTCTGTGTTGTGACTCTGGCGTAATTTTTTAAGTAATTGCAGATGAAAGGGAATGATAAGACAACTTTGTAGATGAGGCATGAAAGTTTCAGGATATTTCTGCATTATTTCCTGAACTAGAGTCACAATACTACTTAAAATACAAATGTGATACAGGTAAGTTTGGGGTGGCAATGAAGTTAGGCCAGGAAAATTATGAAAAATAATATTTCTTATCAAATGCAAATAACATTTTAATAAAAAGAGAATATCAGGAATCTCAGAATACTTGCACAAAGATGACTAAAGTGAACATTTATTTTTATTCTATAAATTTCAGGAAAAAAAGCTTTATTTCTTTAGATATATAACTAGTAAGCTGGCTATGATAAAATATAAAAGTAGAAAGAAAAGAGGGAGAATAAGATTTATTTGTAGCTAGTTGGTGTTTTCTACTTTTTGGCCATATAAGTCACCATAGTCTTCAGAGAGCATAACACTTCATTACCTTCCAGGGGTAGCAAAATGTGTTACATCTTCCAAATTTTCTCAGCCCAATCAGTTTGCATTGGAATCTTAAAATATACTATCCTTTTTCTCCTTGGGGGTAAAACAGATACCATTTTATTTCTGTTTTATAATTCAGACAACATCCATTTTACATGTTGAGGATCTGAAGGAAACTACTTGAAATTGAAAAACATAACAACGTAGGTGACAGAGAGTTCTAGGTAAGAGGGCTGTGTAAGTTCACACTTTGAGCCCACACCCCTGCCTACTCCTGCACTACTCATGTAACAGTGATAGACAAAAAATAAAAAGTAAAAAATGTAAAATCCTAGCTGCCATATTAATCAGGATTCAGTTACAGGTATAAAAATTCTGTAGTATTTCTTTTTTTTTTTTTTTTTTAAAGATTTTATTTGACAGCAAGAGACATAGAGAGGGAACACAAGCAGGGGGAGTGGGAGAGGGAGAAGCAGGCTTCCCGCCGAGCAGGGAGCCCGATGCGGGGCTCGATCCCAGGACCCTGGGATCATGACCTGAGCTGAAGGCAGACGCTTAATGACTGAGCCACCCAGGCGCCCCAAATTCTGTAGTATTTCAAGCAGGATCAGATTTAACACGTAGGTGCTAACCTTTAGATGCCAACAAAATAGCTGAAAGTGTGGACGATCAGGCTCTATGCTAAACCTTAAGGAACGAGTCTCAGAATCCACACAGAACTGGCCTGCCAAGGGAACGGCCACCTCTGCCACCATCAGAAAGTTAAAGAAGCAGGGCACTGCTTTGCTAAGTGCTGGACAAAATCACAATTCCTTAGCCACATCCAGGAATTAGGTAGCTACCGATGTGATTGCTGGGTCTAAAAACACAATGCCTTAGCTGCAGTTAGACATCAGGAAGTTACTGCCAAAACTGTGGGCTCCAGGGGACACAGCCTGGGGCTGCAACTTGGGGATCAGAAAGACCTGCAAACTCTAAGCTGCTGAATCTGCTCCAGCAAAACTGATGCCATGTGTACCACACCCCACCCCCACTGAACTCAGTTCTGAACTGGAGTCTCACGGAAGTGAATGTGATTAGTGCAATCTGAACTACATCAGTAACCCTAGATGTACGGAAGATAGGTAGTAATTTTTACTTTCCAATTCATGTAGTAAAAGAAGGAATACCAGAAGGAAGTTGAAACAGATGCTGAGTTGGGGCACCTGGGTGGCTCAGTCCATTAAGTGTCTGACTTCGGCTCAGGTCGTGGTCTGGGGGTCCTGGGATCAGGCCCCACACCAGGTTCCTTGCTCAGTGGGGAGTCTACTTGTCCCTCTTCCTAGCCTTCTGCCCCTCCCCCCACTTGTGCTTGCTCACGCTCTCTCTCTTTCTCAAATAAATAGGAGAAAAATCTTAAAAAAAAAGAAAAAAGAAAAAAACATGCTGAGTTATCTTGCAACCATACTTAGGAAAAAGACAATAAATTACATAAATTCTATTGTTATACATTAGTTATAATGAATATTCCCAAGGACTATAGATAGAACAGAAACACAAAACTGTGAATGAGGCTTAATGGGCTCAAAGTCCAGGAGCAAACAAAGAAGGCCAGGAATTCAGCTTCTGTAGGTTAATGAGAATTAAAAGTGCCTCACTTATGGCATGCAATTGGAGCCAGCTCATTGCTTAAAACCAGGGAGTGGGCAGAACTCCAAAAATGAGACTGAGAAAAGCAGTTTATGTGAAGCTGTACAACAAAAAAGGCGGAGAGGCCAGGACCCAAGCCAGCCACTTGCTTGCTCAATGGCTGGATGTACATTATCACCACTATCATGAAGATCAGGAATCCTGAATTACCTGTGGAACCAAATGGAGGCAAAATTGCAAGGCAAAGTAGGGTAAGGTGAGATGGGTAATAACTCTCACTGGAGTTAAGCTCTCAAACCAAAATTCCAAAATACATAAAGAATATTAACACCACAACTGCTAACAAAAGCATCTGCTGAGAGATTAATCCACTCAAGACAAAATGGAAATAATAGATCCATCTGAAAATGACCTCAAACTAAATATGTTTAGGATCCTCAAAGGGATAAAGAAAGGAAAAACAGCCATAAAACTACAGACAATCAAAATGCAATCTCAGGGGCACCTGGGTGGCTCAATGGGTTAACTCCTAATTTTGACTCAAGTCATGATCTCAGGGTCATGAGATCCAGCCCTGGGTGGGGCTCCATGCTGAGCATGGAGCCTGCTTAAGATTCTCTCTCTCTCTCTCTCTCTCCCTCTGCCCCTCCTCCCCTAAGAAAAGTTCAATCTCATACCAATCAAGATAAATACAAATAAATCCACACTTGCACATGACATTGTGAAAATACAGAACATTAAGGTGCCATAAAGAAGTATTATCTACCTAAAAAAAAGACTGACCACAGACACTTCATTAGCAATAATAGATGCCTTGAAGATAATGGAGTTATATGCAAAATATTAAAAACAAGAGAACTATCAAGCTAGAATCCAATGCCCAGCTAAGCTATCCAAAAGAATGAGGGTGAAATAAAGACATTTTAAGCTTTACAATGACTCTGAGTTTTCCAGATATATCTGAAGAATTGATACGTCTTAGGAGGTACTTCAGAAAAGAAAGCCCAAAGAAGGAAGCAAGATACCCTGGTGGTCCCACAAATAGATAAAGTATAGTATCAAATGTACCTAAATATAGATTACAAAAAAATTACTAGTTTTTCATAGTTAAAAGAAAAGTCATAACATAAATGAAAACATTATGCTACATGAAAGAAGCCAGTAACAAAACCACATATTGTTTAATTCCATGTATATGAAGTGCTTAGAACAGGCAAATCTAAAGAGACAGAAAGTAAACTGGTGGTTGCATAGGACTGGGGAACGGGTAGGGGGTTGGGGGGTGTAGGCCCAACTAGAAATCCTGGGGACAGGATTGCCTTTAAGGGGAATAAAAGTGTTCTAAAATTAGATTGTGGCAATGGTTGCACAAGCCTGCGAATAAGCTAAAAAACACTGAATTGTACACTTTTAAAATATGTGAATTTTGTCTCAATGAGCACTTTTTAAAAGTGGAACTGGAAAGGAAGAAGATGTTCACTTACACTAAGATCCTTTTAAACTTTGATAGAAAATTTTGTAGTTACGTGTGAGTGTTAAAAATTGAGGACTAGGGGCGCCTGGGTAGCTCAGTTGGTTAAGCGACTGCCTTCGGCTCAGGTCATGATCCTGGAGTCCCGGGATCGAGTCCCGCATCGGGCTCCCTGCTCGGCAGGGAGTCTGCTTCTCCCTCTGACCTTCCTCCCTCTCATGCTCTGTCTCTCATTCTCTCTCTCTCAAATAAATAAATAAAATCTTTAAAAAAAAAAATTGAGGACTAACCATTACAAGAACAGAAACGCCATCTATGCTTCTAGAAATCAGTAGAGGAACACGAAAGATGATATTCACAATTTTATCAATCTAAATGACAAGAGTAATACAAAAGAAAGAAGAAAGAGAAAATATACAACAAAATGGCAAAAATGAGTTCAAATCTCTCTCTACACACACACACACACACACACACACACCCTATTAAAAGACAATTTATCAAGACTAAGTTAACAAACCCAACTAGAGACACATTTAAAGCAAAATGATCCAGAAAATTTGACAATAGATAGTGAAAAAATATATTTGGTAAAAATTAAACTAAGAAAAGCTGGTAAAGCAGTCTGAACAACAAAATAGAACTTAGAAGGTGAAACAAAATAGGAGCAAAAGATGACATTACGTGATAGTAAAAAGAACACTCTACACAGAAGATACAATGAACTTATACAATGACTATAGGCTCTCAAATGTATAGGAAGCAAAACAGATACAATTAACAAGGAGAAACAAAACTACAATTGTGAGATCGCAAAACTACAGGAGATTCTAACACTCTGATGTCAGAAACTGCTGATCAAGCAGACAAAAATTCCCTGAGGACATAGCAAATCTGAACACAATGGTAAGCTTGATCTTACACATACATAGACACACACACACACACACACACTGAAAAAAAGCCCTGTACCAAATAGAAAAGAATACACATTGGTTTTAAGCACACATTAGACATTTATAAAAATTTACTATGTATTAGGTCTCAGAGGTAGCATCAACTAATTTCTGAGAATAAATCTCATTCCAATCATATTCTTTAAGCACAATGTCAACAATTAGAAATCAGAAATAAAAAGTAAATATAAAACAATCCTATGTTTAGAAAATTTTAAATTTACTCAAAAATAACTCATGGGATAAAATCAAAATAGAAATTATAAAATACTAGAACTGAACAATAACGAAAATCATATACCAAACCTTGTAAAAATGCAACTAAAGGGGTAAAGTGGGATCATCAAGAATAAAAGAATGATGTCCACTATCACCACTGCTAGTCAACACTGCTTTGGAGGTCCCAAAGAGTACAATGGTGTAAGAAAAAAAATATATAAAATAAGGAAATATCAAAACATTATCATTATTTGCATGTTATCATTACTCTCATAAAAAATCCAAGAGAATCTAAAAACAATTAGAATACAGAGAATTCAGAAAAGTTGCTGAATGTAAGATCAACTTACAAATATCGACAGTATTCTTATATACCAGTAGTAACCAACTAGAAAATATAACTTTAAAAAAGAAACCATTTGCAATAGCAATAAACAATATAAGGTAATGAAATAAATCCAATAAATTATGTGTAAGATTCTGCCAGAGAAAAACATAAATTGTATTAAAAACTCAAAGAAGAACTAAATAAAGAGAAATATGGTCATAAATAGGAATACTAGATGGAATAATTGTACCAATTCTCCCCAAATTACTCCATACAAAAATCAACACAATTCTAGCAAATATCCTATAGGGAATTTTTGTGGACCTTAACAAGCTCATTCTAAAATTCACAAAGAAGAAGAAAGAGCCAAGAAAAGCCGCAATAATTTTGAAGAAAATGGTAAAATAATTAAAATAGTGTGATATTAGACCAGGAACAGACAGACAAACCAGTGGAACAGAATAGAGAACGCAGAGACGGTCAAGTGCATCTACAGAAAATTGGTATTAGACAATGGAGGCATTCCAAATCGAGGCAGGAAACAGACTAATAAAAGGTCCTGGGATAATTGGCTATGCACACAGCAAATCAGATCCCCACCACAGAGCCAAATAAAACTGATGGGGGAAAAAAAAAAAACCCTAAATGTGAAAAGCAAAACTAGAACTTTCCAAAAGAATTATAACATTGTGGTTCTTTTGACCTTCTTCCTGGATACAGTTTCTAGACTCCAAACAACAATCCTAGTTGTTCCTCAAGGGCACCCTGTACTTAGAAGAGAACTCTTTTCATAATTTGGAAGCTGCAGAATAGAGTGGGAGCATCACTTTCTTAGTGCTGTTATTGAACTTCTGGTAACACAGCCTACCTAAGACCACACTAGCTTTATTTCTTCACTACAAAATAGGACTGATGAACACTGCACTTACCATCTGTTAAATCCCAACATCGTTTTTTATACCTGCTACACTTCAGTGAAGTCGCTCACATTTGGGGCTCATTGTATAGGGTGTTTTTGTTTCCTCCATGTACAAAGCCTTATTCTTACATCTATTTAATGCCATCATTAAACTAGGCCAGTTGTCTTTGTCTGTGGTGACCTTTTCAATATCCTCCTATGTCATCAAATGTATTCATTACCCCTTCCTACACTAGGTCATTCACAAAATCAATAAGCATGTCTTCTACAGAAGACTTTATCCAAGAATTGGAAAAAAAAAAAAAAAAAAAAAAAACGTTGACCAAGCAGTTCTAAACAGAGAACCCTAGAGGGATAACAGAAAATTTCCTACATTGATTCATTAATACTAATCCACCTAACTGTATTAGCAATTGGTCCATACTCCCCCCTGCCCCCAGCCTTCAAAAATACTTCAAACAAAAATTTGACATGTGGTCAAATGTCTTCTGAGTTTTGGATAAGCTTTGCTTATTGCATTTCCATGATCAGTCAATCTATTAAACCTGCCAAGAAGTGAAGTAAGTCTGACATAATTTGGTTTTAGTGAACCCACAGTGGTACCATCAAATAACTTGGGCTTCTTCTCTTAGATGATCAGAATCATTTATTAATAATTTTAAAGTATATTAGAAATTAAATTACAAATGAGATGAAATTATGAGGACTCCATACACTCATAACATAATTATAATCTCTATGGGGGACATATAATTATGAAAAAAATATTTATCTCCATAATGTGTAGGCCAGAAAATTTCTTTAAAATCTATCATTCACAGAACAGGGCTGGTAACTGTAAGAAATGGACCCCCCCCTTGGAGTAGGGGAAGAGTTTGGGGAGGATGATAAATGTAGAAGGATAACTTACAAGTGTTAATAAGAATTACTTTGTTTAAATTAGGAGAAGGAGTATAAGGGATACAAGTGGGCAAATTCTGTACTTCTTCCTATAAGGAGGGTAAACAATGTGTTCCAAATCCAGACAGAGTTAGAACTCAGCTCCAAGATAACTGGGGGTACCCCGCCTGAGCACATGCAGTGCAACCCAAACACTGAAACTGGGGATTAGAAAATACTCTGCCATCCTCACACATCCAGCTTTGAAACTCTTCCTCATTTGATCCTCCTGTTCAATTCCCACATGAACACCTTGGAAATTTACTTCCATCTAGCTTCCTTAATGTCCCACAGAGTGTTCACTCTGGGACTGAAAAACCAGCTGTCTATGAAGATACTGTATATACAGAGATGGACACCTGAGAATTTTCACTAACCACAAAGGACCATGAGCTAGAATAAATATTTTGCTACTTAAGGTACCTTTCCAAGTGTTCCATTATTAGAGAATAAGCGGGACATTATTAGAGATATTATTAGAAAATTATTAACTGCAAAAACCAATTCTGAAGAAAAAGAAACATTTCCCAACAAACTACACCATAAGGATCAGACTGCAATACTGGATGGTAGACAATATTATCTTTGCCTAAAGCTCTTTTTCTTTTTTTTTAATTTTATTTTATTATGTTATGTTAGTCACCATACATTACATCATTAGTTTTTGATGTAGTGTTCCATGATTCATTGTTTGCATATAACACCCAGTGCTCCATTCAATATGTGCCCTCTTTAATATCCATCACCGGGCTAACCCATCCCCCTACCCCCCTCCCCTCTAGAACCCTCAGTTTGTTTCTCAGAGTCTCTCATGGTTTGTCTCCCCCTCCGATTTGAAGCTCTTTTTCTTGATCATAAATGAGAAATGGAAATACAGAACTAAAATCTAAAAAATATAGCCAGCTGCTATGTGTGACTATGAAAGTTCTCCAGAGTCTATTAGTGTCTAATACAGGAGGCATTCAATAATTGATTTTGTCTGCTTTTCTGTAGCCAGATCCTTTCCATCACCAGATAGGCAAAGACAACTGAATCATTAGATGTTATGATTACCATTAAATACCTATTAGAGATATCCACAGAATCTGAGAACTGAAAGATAATTTAGAAGCCACCTGATACAACCACCTAATCTTTACAGAGGAAAACACAGACCCAACGAGTTTAAGAGCCCAAAGTCTCAATGATTAGTTAGTAATGAAGTGCAACTAGAACCCAGGTCATGAGGCTCCACTTTCACAGGGATAATCTTGGTTTGCCAGAGTCTCACTCTCCTGGTAAGATATTATTTTTCATCCTGTTTAAACATTTTATTGACCATCATCAGACACCGCAATGACATTTCATGAAAGCCTTACAACTCTAGGAAGGTGCAGAATACATTGGGCTCCTATAAACACAATATTTTGGAACTGGAAAAGTCTTTAGAGACTGTCTCTCCCTATCTCTGTCTCTTACATATGAGCAAACAGAGGTTAGGGTGTTTGCACAAGCTCCCAATGTGAAGAGCAAAGTCAAAATTAAGAACTGTATGTCCTGATTCCCTGCCCAGTGTTCTACACATTTCATTACAAGGCTTCTCTTTTCTTTTTCCCTAAAAAAAAAAAAAAAAATGCTTCTGATTAAGAACAAGAATTTTTTAAGGTGAGGCTATCTATAGAGAGCAGGTGCAGGCACAGCTCAGAAATACTGCTGGTTGGGCTCCAGACCACCACAATAAAGGGAGGCAAATGAATTTTTTGGTTTCCCGGTGCCTTTAAAAGTTATGTTTACACTACACTGTAGCCTAATGATGTGCAATAATGTTATGTCTAAAAAAATGTGCATACTTCGATTAAAAAATACTTCATTGTTAAAAAAATGCTAAGCATCATCTGAACATTGAGTCGCGGATCACCGTAATAAATGTAATCATGAAAAACTTAGAAATATTGCAAGAATTACCAAAATGTGATGCAGAGACACAAAGTGAGCAAGTGCTGTTGGGAAAATGGTGCTGATAGACTTGTTTGATGTGAAGTCACAATAAACCTTTGATTTGTTTAAAAAAAAAAAAAACCCACCAAAAAAACAGTATCTCTGAAGCACAATAAGGCAAAGCACAGTAAAACAAGGTATGCCTGTATTATTTTTATCAACATTTCTTCTTTTTTTCCCCCAAATAAAACTCCTCTAGAAAAGGAACTTGTAATAAATAAGGCCCACTTGGCCTTTGACTCTATCAGTTTATGGGCTGACTGCTCCCTGGCTATCTTTAATCCACTAGACATGGACACTGGTTAGGGCCAAGACACAGGACAGAGAAAAGCCTGGCAATGACTCAGTGAGCATAGCAAGGAGTGTGCTTAGGAGTGTTTACCCACTTCACTCACTGGACTTCATGTGATGCAACACTTTAAGCTATAAGGTGTCTTTGTGGGTTCAGGTATTCTAAAGGATCCTAGACTGTAACAACTTCTCTTTACAGAAACATCCTGAGCTAAATGGTTTCTGGGGACTAGCATGAAAACCTAACCACCATTTCTTGCTTATCTATTTCAAACACATCTTCTTATAAGTAACAGACATTTGAATGCTTGTACAATTCACAAATATACCATTGTTATATTTAAGACATTCTATTCATTTTCTCCAAACAAAATCCTTTAGAAGGGAGAATTTGCAATAGAGTGAGTCAAATCTGTGACATCCAAACCTTCTAAACTAGGAGAAGACTGAGGAAGCCTGTGCTGGTTCCCTTACTGTGGCAGGCTGCAAAGAAACCTAGTTTTTAGTGCAGCATTGGTATGGGAGGCAGGAGAAGAAAGACTTCTAGCTGAAATCTCGCCAGAATCACACCATCACAGACTTATTATTGAATTTGTCCTGATAAATTGTTCTGGAGGTGGAAAGCTCTTACTCTTCTCAGTTTACTAAGATTTAAAATTAAAATTTCTGGAGAGGAATCCCAGGATAGAGAAACTGCTGGAGTCCACTTCCCCATTTCTGCTGCTTCACTACTGATTCTGTGTGACAGACTTACCTATAAAGACTTCCTGAAAACATCTGTCCTGAGGCCCTAATGCTCCAGGCCATCAGAGAGCTGGCAGATAGCAAAGCTGTACAGAACTGAATGCACCTGCTACTCACCGTGGGCCAAAGTGGGAATGGGAAACGATCATCTGTTATGACACCATCAACTTAGTGTGGCATTAACACTTAACTCTCTGAAGCCCAGCATCTCTTCAAAATCACTGTTCCAGAATAGAGAGCCCAGAAATGGACCCTCAACTCTATGGTCAACTAATCTTTGACAAAGCAGGAAAGAATGTCCAATGGAAAAAAGACAGTCTCTTCAACAAATGGTGTTGGGAAAATTGGACAGCCACATGCAGAAGAATAAAACTGGACCATTTCCTCACACCACACACAAAAATAGATTCAAAATGGTTGAAAGACCTAAATGTGAGACAGGCGTCCATCAAAATCCTAAAGGAGAACACAGGCAGCAACCTCTTTGACCTCAGTCGCAGCAACTTCTTCCTAGAAACATCGCCAACGGCAAGGGAAGCAAGGGCAAAAATGAACTATTGGGACTTCATTGAGATAAAAAGCTTTTGCACAGCAAAGAAAACACTCAACAAAACCAAAGACAACCGACAGAATGGGAGAAGATATTTGCAAATGACATATCAGATAATGGGCTAGTATCCAAAATCTATAAAGAACTTCTTAAACTCAACACCCAAAGAACAAATGATTCAATCAAGAAATGGGCAGAAGACATGAACAGACATTTCTGCAAAGACATCCAAATGGTCAACAGACACATGAAAAAGTGCTCAACATCGCTCGGCATCAGGGAAATCCAAATCAAAACCTCAATGAGGTATCACCTCACACCAGTCAGAATGGCTAAAATTAACAAGTCAGGAAACGACAGATGTTGGCGGAGATGCGGAGAAAGGGGAACCCTCCTACACTGTTGGTGGGAATGCAAGCTGGTGCAGCCACTCTGAAAAACAGTATGGAGGTTCCTCAAAAAGTTGAAAATAGAGCTGCCCTACGATCCAGCAATTGCACTACTGGGGATTTATCCCCAAGATACAAATGTAGTGATCCTAAGGGGGTACGTGCACCCCGATGTTTAGAGCAGCAATGTCCACAATAGCCAAACTGTGGAAAGAGCCAAGACGTCCATCGACAGATGAATAGATAAAGAAGATGTGGTATATATATGCAATGGAATATTATGCAGCCATCAAAAGGAATGAAATCTTGCCATTTGCAACGATGTGGATGGAACTGGAGGGTATTATGCTGAGCGAAATAAGTCAATCAGAGAAAGACATGTATCATATGATCTCACTGATATGAGGAATTCTTAATCTCAGGAAACAAACTGAGGGTTGCTGGACTGGTGTGGGGTGGGAGGGTGGGGTGGCTGGGTGATAGACATTGGGGAGGGTATGTGCTATGGTGAGTGCTGTGAATTGTGTAAGACTGTTGAATCACAGACCTGTACCTCTGAAACAAATAATACATTATATGTTAAAAAAAAAAAAAAAAAAGATAGTAGGAAGGGAGAAATGAAGGGGGGAAATTGGAGGGGGAGACAAACCATGAGAGACAATGGACTCTGAGAAACAAACTGAGGGTTGTAGAGGGAGGGAGGTGGGGAGATGGGTTAGCCTGGTGATGGGTATTAAAGAGGGCACGTACTGCATGGAGCACTGGGTGTTATACACAAACAATGAATCACGGAACACTACATCAAAAATTAATGATGTAATCTATGGTGATTAACATAACATAATAAAATACAAATAAATAAATAAACACTAAAAAATAAAAATAAAAAAATAATATCACTGTTCCAGGTAATGTATCACTTTTCAGTATTGTATTTGCTTGAGCAAGTGTTTCATGAATGCAGTGTTCTTATATCAAACTACCAGGGATTAATTGCTGGTGTTAGTAAGAGATTTTAGAGGTTTTGGTTCTTAGGATAAGGTTTGGCAGAAAAAGGTAAACAGAAACTTAGATGAAATATAAAGACAGAAAATTTGGCGTAAAATCTGTTTCAGTATAACACTTATCTGAACAGGACTCCAACTCTAAGAAACCCAGCCCTAGAAGTTGTTATTGAGAGTCTGGAATTTGTTAGCATATTACTTTTGGTTACAATTCTGATTGCACACTAGAAGTCCAATTACGTTTAATAAGCAGCAGGGACACATGGTTACCAAGGATAATTCTGCCAAACTGAATGAGAAAGTTCAAGATTTAACACATGTAATTTAGTGAGCATATTTGGGCGCTAATAAAATATAATCAGCCCCTTGTCTTTCATTTTAATCATCTTTATTAGAAGAAAAAAATACATCATACTAAAGGAGTTTACCATATGGAAACAGCAACTTAAACTGTAATGCTGTATTACTATGTAGAAAATTAATGCATTATGATTTTGCAAAGTGGGAATCGAATTGAACTTTCACTTTGATGTGAACTTAAGTTGAATTTTGTCTTTTAACATGACTTACAAACAGGTGTTAAGATTAGACCAACCAGTACAGTACACAAGTTTTTCATTTTCCCTGTTACTTCCTTATCTACTTGTTTGGTCACTAAGAGAACCAAAGCTTTTTCTTTGGGATTAATTTGGGTTTCAATCCTACTCACCAGTGTAAAAGAATATTTATGATTTATAAGCAGAGCACATTTATAAGATGCTTCTTAATGAAAATTGCTTGACATATACTGCTAATTAAGTTTTAGTGAACTATTTTCATTGCAAAACCGGCAACACTTTATGGATAAAGCCTTTATTGCAACCGCTAGATAATGTCTTTTCTATTTGGCCTAATTCATGCTCTGATGCACTATACAAAGTGCCTTTACAAAACAAATTCTATATAGTTATCACATCTTAAAAGATGAAGAGTCCTGAATCCTTTACAGAAAAATTCTGGAAATCACACAGCTTTCTCCTAATTGTCTTAAAAGGCTGTTTCTTAGATCTTCTGGACTCATAAAATCCTCATTTGCCCTCTATGCCTTTCCAAGAAGATATTAACACACAGTACTGACCACAGTTCCTTCAACGATGAAATGCAAATTGAAAAATCTTCTGTGAAATGAGAATCCAATAGTTATCACTCACTGATTCCTGGCTCACGCCTTTCTTCTTATATCACACTGAAGAGCATGACCACTTAGAAATCTTTCTCAAAATGTGCTCCTTGGAACACTGGTATTCCACAAAAATGCATATTCAACATAAAACATGTTAGCAATACTCACTTTAAAAATTTTAATTATATGTCTAAGAAACACACTAAACACCTTTACAGTTATTGCTGTATGCAAATCTTTAAGAAATAATTCACAACCCCAAGAGAAATAAAAACATATTTTGACACACAAAAACTTGCACACAAATGTTCATAGCAGCATTATTCATAATAGCCAAAAGGTGGAAACAACCAAAATGTCCATCAACTGATAAATGTGTAAATAAAATGTGGTATGTCCATACAATGGAATATTATTCAGCAATAAAAAAAGATGAAGTACTGGTCCATGCTGAAATATGGGTGAACCTTGAAAATGTTACATTAATTGAAAGAAAGATCTCATATTGTATGATTCCATTTATACGAAATGTCCAGAATAGGCAGATCTGTAGAAATAGAAGTAGATTACTGGTTGCCAGGGGCTTGAGGTGGGTAGGGTGCTGAGAAGGAGGGGGTGTGTGGTGACAGCTAAAGAGTACAAGGTTTACTTTTGGGCACAAAGAAAACCTTCTAAAATTGATGTGGTGATGGATGTACAAATCTGAATATACTAAAAGCCACTTAATTAGGGGCACCTGAGTGGCTCAGTTGGTTGAGCATCCAACTCTTGATTTCAGTTCAGGTCATAATCTTAGGGTCATGGGATCAAGCCCCACGTAGGGCTCTACATTCAGCACAGAATGTTTGAGATTCTCTCTCCCTCTCCTTCTGTCCGTCCCCCCACTTGTTCGTTCTTGCTCTCTCAAATAAATAAATCTCTAAATAAATGCTACTTAATTGTACACTTTAAATGTATGTATTGTATAGTATATGAATTATCTCAATAAAGCTATCTTTAAAAAGAAAAATAGGTACTAGAACAGATACTTCACTTTTTAAAAATCAAAAAAACAATCAATAAATATAGGAAAAGATGCTCAATTTTATTAGGCATCAGCCTTTGGTTTTTAAC
Source organism: Mirounga angustirostris (assembly GCF_029215605.1). Taxonomy (NCBI): domain Eukaryota; kingdom Metazoa; phylum Chordata; class Mammalia; order Carnivora; family Phocidae; genus Mirounga; species Mirounga angustirostris. The sequence goes on along the minus strand of NW_026991717.1, from coordinate 59,595,577 downwards.
ACCAAAACAAGATACCATCACACACTACCAGAGTGACTTAAATTAAAAAGATGGATAACAACACATGTTGGTGATGATGTGGTATAGTGTATATACAGTACTGAGAAGAACTGAAGTTGTACAGGAGCTTTAGAAAGCCATTTGGTAGTAGCTATTCAAGTTGAATATAAATATATTGTAGGACCTGGCAATTCCACTACTAGATATATTACAGATATCAGATAGGTATCTATATATAGACACACACATACATATATCTCATATAGGCACACCAAAAAATATGTGTAAGAATATCCACAGCAGCATCATTTGTAATAGCCCTAAACTGAGAAAATCCCAAAGTCCATAAAAAACAAAATGGATTTGGAATTATGGTATATTTACACAGTGGAATACTACATGGTAATAGAGATGAACTACTGATACAACAACATGGATAAATCGGGGTAATACTATGCTGAGGGGAAAAATTTGACACAGAAGAATACATATTTAAATAAGGCAAAAGTAATCTATGTCATTACAAATTAGGATAGTAATTACCTTTGGGTAGAAAAAAAGGTAGTGACTGGGGAGAGAGGTGAGTCATGAGGGAGCTTCTGGGGGTGCTGGTAGTATTTTATTTCTTGATCCAGATGCTACTTACATGATGTGTTTATTTTGTGATAACTTATCTAGCTGCATACTTACTATATATGACTTTTTTTTTTTAAGATTTTATTTATTTATTTGAGAGACAGAGAGAGAATGAGAGACAGAGAGCATGAGAGGGAGGAGGGACAGAGGGAGAAGCAGACTCCCTGCCAAGCAGGGAGCCCGATGCAGGACTCGATCCCGGGACTCCAGGATCATGACCTGAGCCGAAGGCAGTCGCTTAACCAACTGAGCCACCCAGGCGCCCCTATATGACTTTTGATATATATATTTAGTACTTTAGTTTAAAAGTTTATTTTTAAAGAATGAAAAAATAGGGGCCCCTGGGTGGCTCAGTTGGTTAAGCAACTGCCTTCGGCTCAGGTCATGATCCCAGGGATCGAGGCCTGCATTCGGCTCCCTGCTCGGCGGGAAGCCTACTTCTCTCTCTCCCGCTCCCCCTGCTTGTGTTCCCTCTCTTGCTGTCTTTCTCTCTGTGTCCGTTAAATAAATAAATGAAATCTTTAAAAAAAAAAAAAAGAGAGAGAAAAAATAAAAAGAAATGTGCACAATAGCAGAGTACCTGACAATGTCAAGAAAATTTGATCTGTCATTTACCCAGAGTACTCACCCACAAACAGTTACACAGAACATGCATTGTCAATTCAATACCTGCTGGTCTGTTATGAATACTGTCATTTTATTTCAACATATTTGTGTTTTTTTATTATATGAAATATAGTTGTAGTGAAACTATGTGGTGAACTATGGCTAGTTCACAATCTATGCATGACCCAAACAAGCAAAAAACCAGACTCCTTCAATGTGAAAATAATAATCATAGCACTTGGTTTCTAAAAAATCAGAGGGTGAGCTGTGGAACATGAAACATTTCATAAGTTTCAGAGCTGTCTACTTCAAAAGCAGATTTTTGCAAACCCGCAGTACGTGTTCTTCCTTTTGTTTCAAAAAGCCTTTCTGAAATGGGCTTATGCTGCAACAAAATAAATGAACAGATTTGATGCTACATCTGCTATGAGAATGGGACTGAGCAACAAGATTCCTAATAGTAAACAGTGGATATGTACAAAATACAGAAACATTGTTTTCATTTTTAACGCTGTTTCTCTGCTGTATTTGAAAACCAAAAATATCTGTATTTAAAACATTTTTACTTTGCAATTTTTTATTCTTTTTGTTAAGTTTTTTACCTGTGGATTAAGACCCTTTTTTTTAAAAAAAAAAAAAAAGCAAAATATTCAAATTTTGATCATTTCTTGCATTAACTTCTCTATACAGCTATTTTACTGCATTTTAATCCATGAACTAATTATACATCTCATGTATTTCATTTTTTACACTTTAAAATGTTCCATGGTCAATACATTTGGGAAACTATGACCTAGAATTATCTTTTCAATTTCAAAATATCCCTAAATTTGAATCCATGATCACTAACTTCTATGATCTCACAAGGTTAAAAATTGTTTATTCATTGATCTAATCTCTTTATTTTTTTAGTAACCATTCACTAGATGCAATAAGGAGTACAATGAAATATGCAGGAAGTTCTCCAGAGAAAAGGAGGGAAGAAAAAGTCGGTAGCTATGATACAGCATAGATTCATAAAGGGCGAACCACTGAAGCAAAGATCAAAGCTTTAAGCATACTGAAAAAGATTAATGTTTAGTCTCAATGGCTATAAGCCAGTCAACTACATACCCATTTGCAAAATAAGGGAAGTATTCATAAAATTTTTTTTAACTGTAAATAGGGGTCAAAGATTATGCTTTAAAAAGTTCAGGATTTTGTAGTAGCTTTTAGCATTCTCAAACTTCTCTTAAAACATGTGAGTCTAAGGTTTGAGGTTTACATATTTGACTTATCTATGTGTTTCCAGTAACACATAATGTATGAAAATTGAGGAATACTTCAACTTTTGTCTGACCCAGGTAGGCTGCTGCTTCAGGAGCTAAATCCCACCTCTTCCCTGCCATTTGGAAGTATGAAAATGGGACCAGATATACAACTTGACTTATATCCACTATATGTTTGGCACCATCATACACAACGGGAATACATCTTTTTTTTTTTTTAAGATTTTATTTATTTATTTGAGACAGAGAATGAGAGAGAGAGAGCACATGAGAGGGGGGAGGGTCAGAGGGAGAAGCAGGCTCCTCGCTGAGCAGGGAGCCCGATGTGGGACTCTATCCCAGGACTCCGGGATCATGACCTGAGCCGAAGGCAGTCGCTCAACCAACTGAGCCACCCAGGCGCCCGGGAATACATCTTTTAAACTGACCATTTGAGATACACAAGACACGTAGAGGCAATGCTTGCCTCTAAGAGGACAAGCTGGGAGACTGGAGGTCGGGGATGGGATAGATCAGCTTTTCATTCTGTACCTTTTTGTCCTGCTGTTAAAAATTGGAAGTCAACCTTCTCAAAAAATGTCATTATGATTACATCTTCTACATCATGTTAAACACACACAACAACTTTTGCCTGCACTAATTCTTTTCATGGAGAGCTGAAATCCAAATCCCCTCAGAGGTTTCATTCCTATGTCTTTAGACCACACCTGCTTTCTTCTTCAGAAGCCTACAACCCAGACCTCTTAAAAAGTGCAGTTCACGTCAACAGACACTCACTTAAAGGATCCAAAGTACACCTCAAAATTTGTCCCCACCAGCCGAACATTCAGGGATCCCGAAGCATCAATATAGGACTGCATAGCAATATGTTCTATATTTGTGATCTACAAGTTCCCCTCATATTAAGGGCTAAAGCTTCAGAATTACTCTTTAAATAACTGGATTATTTTTATTATATGAAAGGCCTAATAGTTCTCAATTATTAGTAGCACCATACTACCCTGCAAGCAGCGGTGCTTACATGCTTTCTTGAAAAGCATTTTCCCCTAATTTATACATACTTTGAGATAAATCAATCAACAAAACTACAATTATCTGTTTTGATCAGAAAACACAGAACACCCTTAAAGTAAATACTTTTGCTAAGCATGCTAGGGGAAAAAAATGTTGACTGTTCTTTTTTCAAGTTGCTACTTAGATGTTAAATGACATATTTGGGGAGCAAAAGACATTCAGTTACATCAGTGCACAATGTGACCCTAAATTACCAGTAGATGATTCAAAGGCTAAAATTTTAGAGGCAGGCATCTCCAAACAACAATTCAGTTGTTCTAGCAGTATTTAGTTAAAGATTAAAAAAGAAGAAGAAAAAAGAATCTAAGTAACAGGATGACTTTAAAAGTCCTAAGCATGTATATCACACTCCAAGCTACTACTTTTTCAAGGTGTTGAAACAGAAATTTCTAAATGTGTTATATGAAAAACTACTGCTAAGTCATTTATATCATAAATTGTAAATCCAAAATACCACTAGCTCCACAATATGCAAATGTACAGTCTAATTTCACTTTAAATTACTCTCACTTCTTTACTAGACTCCAAACAGGAAAGAAAATGAAAGAGTATAATCCAGGAGTTGAAAGAAAAAGAAAATGCAGGAACTTCAATCAGATCTGCATGACTCATGTTGTGTCAATTGCAAATTTCTGATTTCAAGCCTTTAAAAAAAGAAACTTCAAGTACGCTTCAAATTATGTTCAAGTCATATGCCTGATTAGACAATTGAATCACTTTACTGGACTACATTTTTTCCCCCTTGATTCAGATCTCTTCTCTTGCTGCCACAAATATGTTTGTTCAGTGTAAATGGAGTGATGAAGATTGACCTTTCTAGTTGAGCAGCTGGCTGAACAGGATTTTAAATGGTATGCTCAGGATTTTAGTTCACTCAATTTAAGGCAAAAGGAAGTGAAATAAGAGTTTATGGAAGATAGATCTACATACCAGCTTTTATTCTAGGAATTTTATTTTTTTAATTTAATTTTATTATGTTATGTTAATCACCATACATTACATCATTAGTTTTTTTGTTTTTTTTTTTTAATTTATTTTGAGAGAGAGAGAATGAGAGACAGAGAGCACGAGAGGGAAGAGGGTCAGAGGGAGAAGCAGACTCCCTGCCGAGCAGGGAGCCCGATGCGGGACTCGATCCCGGGACTCCAGGATCATGACCTGAGCCGAAGGCAGTCGCTTAACCAACTGAGCCACCCAGGCGCCCACATCATTAGTTTTTGATGTAGTGATCCATGATTCACTGTTTGCATATAACACCCAGTGCTCCATGCAGAACGTGCCCTCTTTAATACCCATCACCAGGCTAACCCATCCCCCCACCCCGTCCCCTCTAGAACTCTCAGTTTGTTTCTCAGAGTCCATAGTCTCTCATGGTTCGTCTCCCCCTCCGATTTCCCCCCCCCCTTCGTTTTTATTCTAGGAATTTTAAAGCCTCTGTCCCACCCCCTTTGACAAATTCAGCATCCCACATAAGGGTGAGGTGTAACCACAAGTGAAACATTAAACCACTACTGTGTGAAGTTAGGGGGTCCAAAATAGATTTAGTAGCAGCTCTGTCTTTTAAGAATTATTCCCATCTATTTTCCTGTTCTCAGGGAAAAAAATTTTTAACAGAAGGGAAAAAAAGAAATTGCTGTGCCCTTAAAGCCAGCCGTGTCTAGTACCTTGATTTATTCCAATGTCTTTTCACTGATTTTCCATTCAATAGCACTGAAATAATACTTTCATTTCTTACTTTCATAACCTGACACAACAGTCTTGAAAACTCACTATTCTGGAAGGACGAGGAGCTTATACATATAATCCAGATGAGAAATGCAATACTTTCTCATACTTTCAGTATTTTGCCAAATTTTTACTCTTCCTAATCTTTGTCCACCTCACCCAGTTACTGTACACTAACTCAGCCCATCACTCGCTCGAGTCATAAGTATAGGCAACTATGAGCAACTGCCTGAGAAATTACATACTCAAAGCAGTCTTCAAAAACAAAATTCCGTGAATATCTAATAGAAAGGGGAAAGAACCTATATTTATGAAATTTCTTTTAGACCTGCTACCTGATTTTCAGTCAATGCTAGCACATGAGCAAGTGCTAATTTGCGTAGCTGATAGGAAGCTGAGTCCAATCACTTACTCACAGCAGGACAGTGCTAGAAGCGAAGGATGCAGAGACAAAAGACTCAGTCAGATCCTTCATACAAAGACTTCAAAGTCTAGTGGGAGAGAGCCACATAAACCTACAATCATTAACATCGTAGATGTGTCACGATAGGAGTGATGTCCAGGCTGGCATGGGAAGACCAAAAACAAAAACAAGCACTTAAGTCTAAAAGAATTGGGGAAAGTTCTGCAGACTCTAATGCCAAGATGGCATTAGAATCAAGTCTGGAGAGATCCTTAGGAGGAACAGGGGTGGGAGTATGGGGGCGGGGCATTCCATTCAGACGGAAACAGCATGTAAAAAGACACAGATGTTTCATTTGAGATGATGGAAAGGTTCTGAAAATAGAGAGTGGCGATGGTTACACAACATTATGAATGTGCTTAATGCCACTGAATTGTACACTTTACTTTGGCTTTTTTTTTTTTGAGAGTGAGCAAGCAAGTTGCAGGGAGGGGGCAGAGGAAGAAGGAGAGAGAGAATCCCAAGCAGGCTCCACGCCCAGCACAGGGCCCCACGCAGGGCTTGATCTCACGACCCTGAGATCCTGACCTGAGCCAAAATCAAAAGTGGGATCCCCAACCGACCGAGCCACCCAGACGTCCCTGAATTGTACACTTAAAGTGGTCAATTTTATGTAATGTATATTTTGCCACAAGAAAAAAAAAAAAAAGACACAGATGTGTGGCAGAGTAGAAGCACCAAATAAGATATCTGTAAGGAAGACTAAATGTCAGGAGAAAGAATGGAAATATACCACAGCTAGACCATAAAAGGCTATGTATTCCTTGCTTACAGAGTATGGAAGCTAATCGGAGGGAAAGAAGGACTGGAAGCTTCAGGAAGGACTAGGAGCTTATACATATAATCCAGATGAGAAATTCAAGTCTGAATTCTGAGAGGTGGGGGCGGGGGTGGGGGGAGACAAAAAGAATGAATAGATCTCCAAGATAGCAAGACAGAAGAATAAAGAGGACTTGGAGGCTAAATGTGAAGGACCAGGAGGTGTCTGAAATGCCTCTCAGGTTTCTGGCCTGAGCAATGAGGCAGAGGATGGTGCTATCCCCCTAGAGTGAAATCAGAGGAAGCATTAGGTTGGATTGGGGAACATGGCAAATTTTTTAACCAGACACATTTGAACCCTTGTTTTTTTTGTGTGTGTTTTTTTTAAAGATTTTATTTATTTATTTGACAGAGAGAGACACAGCGAGAGAGGGAACACAAGCAGGGGGAGTGGGAGAGGGAGAAGCAGGCTCCCCGCTGAGCAGGGAGCCCGATGCGGGACTCGATCCCGGGACTCCAGGATCATGACCTGAGCAGAAGGCAGACGCTTAACCCACTGAGCCACCCAGGCGCCCCATGAGATCTTTCTTTTTTTTTTTTTTTTAAAGATTTTATTTATTTATTTGAGAGAGAGAGAATGAGAGACAGAGAGCACGAGAGGGAAGAGGGCAGAGGGAGAAGCAGACCCCCTGCTGAGCAGGGAGCCCGATGCGGGACTTGATCCCGGGACTCCAGGATCATGACCTGAGCCGAAGGCAGTCGCTTAACCCACTGAGCCACCCAGGCGCCCTGAACCCTTGTAAATAAAGGATGAAGCCCAGCAGTTAGAGGAAGTGCAGGATTTCTTCAGTCATTCTGTGGACTTTGTGCTTGCATCAGGCCCAGGCAGTGAAGGATGGCCCAGAGCTGAGGAGGAAGCCACTTTGCCCTCACCTCTAAACAGAGCCCAGAATCTCTCTGTCAACCCAAAATTAAGGACTTTGATGGACTCAAGAGGCAGCTTCTCTGGCAAGACCCTGAGGTTGTCTACAGTACCTTCAGTGAGGTTCATCAAGGAGAGCATCTCTCAACAAAGGTGAGCGAAAGATGAATAACATGGCCGGCACTTCATGGTGGCCAATGTCGGCACTTAGGTCCCTCAGAAGTAACTGGGAGAGTTTCATAAGACGGACCAAGATCTGACAGGTTGGAGGGGGAAGGGCAGTATGAATTATCATCATTTGGAGAATATAAATAGGACCTATTTTATTCTCCTGGGTTACTGAGGCCTGGAGGTTACCAGTTAAACATTAACAAAAAGTAAAATCCTATTATTCACTGACCATTCTGTAGACTGCTCTTCGACATTTAACAACATGGTGAGCATCTTTCTAGGTCACAACATTCTTCTATAACTTCATGTTTAAAGATTTTTTTTTGCCAAAAACCAAAAACAACAACAAAAAGAACAACAAAAAATAAAGTGGAATAGTATCTGATTATATACCATAATTCATTCTACAAATCCCCTATTGTTGGACATTTTGGTTTGAGTGGAGCTTTTCAAGCTAAATTTTTGTCACCAGTTAATCACATTTTTATGATACCTAAGAATATATTTAAGCATTTTATTTGAAGATTCCTTGTCCATAAAATTCCCTTCATATTTTTGTTTTACTTTGTTTTTTAAATACCTATAAAACCAGCTAAAAGAACGCATAGCAACTTACTGGCCCTGACTTTTTTTTTTTTATGAAGAAAGTAAATGGTTGTTGGGGGTGCATAAATTTTATCAAGCCACTGGTGTACCATATTATACAACGGAAGGGGCAGGTAAGTCACTAAATGACACCCTGGTTGCACAAAGAATGAATGCATCTTCAGTAAGTGAACCATGTGCTCTCTGTCAGCAGGATCAAGTGTATTGTTTTATATCTCCTTTCCCATCCCATGGATGCTTATTTGTCCCTCTCCAAGTTAGCGATAAAGGCAGGCAAAGAAGCCTCTGCCTTTGCTCATGCTATTCCTTCTACCTGTAATGTCCCTCAGCAACTCCAATTTCTGTGGCCCAACCAGTTCCTTCTTCCAGAAAGCTTCCCCCCCACCACGCTCATCCTGCGCTAAGTGTTCCCCAAGTGTCCTGCCCATATCTATGAATACTTAACACAGTTTATTATGGTGATTTGATATTCACCCACCAAATCATAAGTCTCTTTACATTGGGACCTTGGCTTTCACTCTAACACCTCCAGGGCCTAACACATTGCTTCTTTAAATGATTACTAAAAAGAATGCTGTGATTTAAAAAGTGCCACAAAGTCTCATCTATCAATACACTTATCCACCAGTAACGTTTTCTATTGAGAGTAATCGAGCAACGTGCCTAACTATGAAAGTTAAGTATAGTTTCCTAATAAAACACAACAATAATCTGACAGTGCATAATCATTGTTGTGATGCATAGTAATTTAAACAATAAGTGATTGTATAAATTACTACCATTGGTAATTACCAAGAATGCAGTGGGATGACATTCAGTGACCAACTTCTCTCCCTCCATCAGAGAGAGTACTGACCTCATCTGCTTCTATCTAAATGTCCTAAACCCCAAAACTGTCCCCTACTCTAGCAGGCCTTCCCCTCCTTCTCCACACTTTCCACTAAAATGAGTATTTCCTTAGGAAATGGGGTTCAGCTGAGAGACTTCTTTCTCTGCCTTTGTAGTGAGCTATTGCCATTATGAGCCTTATATTCAGTCAGTCCTTCCTGGGATTTTAAGGTAGAGACACTTCCTTAAAGGGTCGTAAGAACCTCAGACTCCCCTTTCTTTCCATACACGAGGTGTCTTTTTTTTTTTTAAGATTTTATTTGTCAGAGAGAGAGAGTGCACACAAGCAGGGAGAGTGGCAGGCAGAGGGAGAAGCAGGCTCCCCGCTGAGCAGACAGCCTGATGCAGGGCTTCTCAGGACCCTGGGATCATGACCTAATACAAAGGCAGACGCTTAACCGACTGAGCCACCCAGGTGCCCCTGGGTGTCTTTTTTTTAAATAGGTGTAATAGGCTGGATGGTATGAATGTCCTGCCTCAAAATCCCTCCCTTAGATTACTAGGCATTCCATCATTTACAGATTGATTTGGGCTAACAAATAAACACACACCTCTCCCATCACCAAAAAAAAGCAAATAAACTAAGCAACACAGGTTTACTGGTCATGTGGGTAGTACAAAGGAAGCTGATACTTAATCATACCAAACAGTTTTGAGGGAAAGTGAGGAAGGGAAGGCCCAAGTGGAACTGCTACAATGGGGTAGCAAGAAAGCTCTCACGATGAGGGGACATGGGATGTCAACAGGAAGAGGAAAAAACTGGGTGAAGCCCCAAGATAAACTTCAACTTTCCATCTACAGCTGCCCAAGTATCCTTCTTTTCTTTCCTTCCTCTTTGAAAACCAACTTCTATCCCCAACACCTGCCATGTGAGGAGCTCATTAAACTTTTGTTAGTCTTAAATGTTACATACTCCTTTTCACAATACTTTGAGCTATATACAGTCTTCTCATCTTGCAAATAGGGATAAGACCACCGGCTCATAGGTACAAGAGAAGTAGAGGATCGCCTAGGAGCACATCAGTAATAACTCATTAGTCTAAGACTAATACATGCTCAACATGAGTGAACTTTGGAAACACAAAGAAGTCATTCACAGAAGGCTACATGCAATATGGTTCCTTCTATAGGAAATGTCCAAAATAGGCTAACTTATAGGCACAGAAAGCAGATTAGTGGTTGCCACGGGCTAGTGGTAGGAGGAAGTGAGTGTCGTCTGCTAACGGTAGAGGGTTTCTTCTGGGAGTGGTGAAAATGGTCTAAAGGGCACCTAGGTGGCTCAGTCAGTTGAGTGTCTGCCTTTGGCTCAGGTCATGAACCCAGGGTCCTGGGATTGAGCCCCACGTGGGGGGGGGGGGTCCCTGCTCAGCGGGGAGCCTGCTTCTCCCTCTGCCTGCCGCTCCCCCTGCTTGTGCTCTCTTTCATTCTCTCTCGCTCTCTCTCTCAAATAAATAAAATCTCTAAAAATAGAAAGTGGTAATAGAACTTTGTGAATACTCTAAAAGCCAGCCAACTGTACTCCTTAGAAGGGTGAATTGTATATTAGTAAGTAATCTCAATGAAGACCAGTTCATAAATTATCTCAATTTAGTAAAAGGTCAGTAAATTATCTCAATAAAGCTGTTATTTTTAAAAGGCAAATGCTGGTAAAGAAAGTACTGCTGATGTACCTGGGACATTTCAGAAACATTTAGAAAATCAGTATTAAGTTAACATCTCAGAAACTACATAATTGATCTATCCATATACAAAAAAAACCATGAATAAGGTACAAAGCACAAACTCAACTAACATCATGAAAGTAACAACAAATACATCACTTAGAAAAGAAACAAGATTGACAAGAATTTTTTTTTAAAAGATTTTATTTATTTATTTGAGAGAGAGAGAATGAGAGAGCACATGAGAGGGGTTAGGGTCAGAGGGAGAAGCAGACTCTCTGCTGAGCAGGGAGCCTGATGTGGGACTCGATCCCGGGACTCCAGGATCATGACCTGAGCCAAAGGCAGTCGCTTAACCAACTGAGCCACCCAGGCGCCCCAAGAATTTTTTTTTTTAATGATTGTGCAGAAATGTACCTCTTTTTGATTAAAAGGGGGAGTAATGTGTAATGGTTAACAAGTCAGGCTCTGAAAATCAACTGACCTAGGATCTAATCCTTGGCGCCATCACTGGCTCTGTGATTCTGAGAAAGCAACTTAATCTTAATGAGATTTCATTTCTTTATCCAACACACAGACAGTATTTTAACTTCTTTTTTTTATATTTGTCTCTTTCTTTGTCTTTGTCTTTATATTTACATTTCATTGCCTAACACTGAATTTCTTATCTCCACTACCTTTCTTTTATTACAGTTTGCCAATTTTAGATTTTTGTCATTTTCTCTAAAGCCATGTTTTTTTTCCTGTCTCCGGGCTGAAAATCTGATGTTCTCTTTGTCTTAAGACTCCTATGTTCCCCATGGCTCCCCACCTTCAGAGCTTAAATTATGCTTGAGTCTCTCAGGATGTTAGGCAAAGCACAGAGCATTTCTTGATTGTACTCACTGTGTCTACTTCTCAGTAGACTATGAACTCCTTCAGAGCAGGCAACAGGCCTGTTTGCCTCCCTTGCTGTACCTCTGTACATGACTAGTGCCTGGAACAGAGTAGGTGGGCCCTCAAAAAATGCCTTTTGAATAACTAAGTGAATAAATAATGATTTTGACAATGATGTATTTCTTTAGCTTTCTTTTAACAGATTCACTGCATTGTTACTTTTGATCACTTCATATCAAATTTCCCTACCTCTTAGGTCCATTCAGTAACTGCTCTAGAATCCTATTACTTATGTATCATCCTCATTTGACTATCCAAAGCTGAGCTGCTAAGAACCTGACTTCAGTGCATATGGATATTCTACCATTTGATAATCAGATTGCTAACTAAACCATCATGAAGCAGAACGCCCAAGTGTCCCTTCTTTACCAACCTGAAAGAGAAGTGAACGTCTAGTGAATAACAACTTCTGCTGGGTCTCAGGCAAAGGTAAAAAGCTGCTATCTGTCTCCCTCTCCTTTTTTTGCTGTGCTAAGATTTTTAACAAGGCCACTTCCCTTGTCACATGTGGAGAGTGTACAGCTGATTAGAGCCCTGAATGTTGCTTAGTCAAGTGCTTCTCCTTCATTCCATGTGAGCCAAATTAAATGGTGATAGACATCATCCATTTTTAACCCCATGTTCTTTATTTCTGCCTTCCTACTAGCAAGAGGAAGTCTTTCAAATCTGTGCTCCATTTTATGCAGCTCCTTAACCTCTGCACCACCTCTTGGGAAAGCAAGACAAATGGAACAAAGACAAACTAAAGATGAGAGGCTTCTCTCTTTCCCGCTTCTCACTATGCTCTCCGCCTTTTATTTCTGCAGCCTCACTTTCTTCCACATAGCGGTGTCTTCTTTGGTTCCCCTGAGCATCCTTACTTACTAATCATCGTCTCAGAAGATTCTGAAAAGTCAAGCCCAAGATTTCCTCATTTGACTTTTTGATATTATAGTCTACATTTCCCAGTGAAAAACCTAGTATCACATTTCCCCACTTGATCTTTTAGTGTACTCTTTATTTTTGTATTTTAAGCACATTTATGTGTTTAAAAAAACCATGTTTTCCCTAACTTTTATGAATTGTTTAACAACATCTACTGAGTTACCATGCACGAAGTACATATTACTGGTCATTCTCTGCAGATTCAGATCCACTGTTCAAACTAAAATCAGCCTAAATAATGGAAGCAGCTACACGTGTATATGGGAAATCTCTCTGCCTTCCTCTCAATTTTGCTGTAAACCTAAAACAACTCTAAAAAATAATAACAACGTCTTGTAAAAATCAACCTAAAGATCAGAAATCATATATGAAGCTGGACTGTGACACACTCATAAATAGCATCATACAATAATAAAAATTAACAGAATGCTGGCCTATTCACAAACAGGGTAAGGGCTACACAAGGTAAGTTTTAAAACTCTGTTCTTATTTTGATGGATACATACATATAATGGACTCTTCTGCCCAGTGTACGTACTGCCTTATATAGGAGTCTTGGTGGGAGATACTTTAGAAACTGAAAACAGCACTTACTCTTCCAGCCTCCCTTGCAGCTAGTTTATGACCTGGGCTTGGCCAATTAGACACTCCTATCCTAGACCTTGACTCTGAAGCTATGAGAGTCAAGCAGCAGGGACCAAGGAGAATACATTCTGGTGCCAGATGCAAGCAGCTAAGACAGCTGCAGCACCAATATCAAGTGACAGGGGCAGAATTGGCAGCAATGTGACACTGATGCCTAGTTTCCAGTAGCATTGGTGACACTGGAACGAGCTGTAGCATCCAGAGTTCACAGGCAGAGGCCGCAGCACCCTTTCCCAACAGGCTCTACAGTGTTCTAGGTTCTGGGTGCTCCCTAGTCTCTGCTGCTATTGTCCATTTTCCAAGCCTGCTCTGCATTCTTCCTATAAATTTTCTGAGTTAATCAATGTCCTTTCTATAAATTTCTGCTTAAGTCAGCCAAAGTCAGTTTCTGTTGCTTGCAGCTAAGAACTCTGATACAACGAGCTAGTAGCTACCAGGTAGCAGATATTAATTGAATTTCAGCAAATTAATATTTGGTGAAGACCCACTCAGTATAACATAACTTTTGGACAGATTCAGTGAAGTACAGTTTACAAAAGGTAAATTCACCCTTGTTAAGTAACATGTTTTGATAAATGTTGCAGTCATTTAACCACTACCACAATCAAGATACAGAATGTTTCCAGGGTGCTGGGGTGGCTCAGTCCGTTAAGCATCTGCCTTCAGCTCAGGTCACGATCCCAGCATCCTGGGATTGAGTCCCGCATCAGGCTCCCTACTCAGCGGACAGCCTGCTTCTCCCTGTCCCTCTACCATTCCCCCTGCTTGTGCTCTCTCACATTCTCTCTCTCTCTCAAAGAAATAAATAAAATCTTTTTTTTTTTTTTAAAGATACAGAATGTTTCCATCACCTAAAAAAGTTGCCTTGTCTTTTTGTAGTTAATTCCTTCTCCACATTATAGTTCCTGGTAACCACTGATATGATTTCTGTCCCTATATTTTTGCTTTTCCCAAATGTCATATAATAGAATTACATGGTATGTAGTAACCCTTTTGTATCTGGCTTCTTTCACTTAGCATAATGCATTTTAGATTCATGCATGTCATTGCATATATCAATGGTTTGCTCCTTTTTATTGCTGAATACTGTTCCATTTTATGGATGTACCACAACTTGTTTATCTTTTCGCCAATTGATGGATATTTGGGTTGTCTCCTACAGTAACCTTTTGAAACACAGGATTTTATCAAAATAGTTACACTCTACTTTCTGGGAGCTAAACTGGTAGGAGTCTTAGGACAATATAGAGGAAAGAGTGTATTTTCTCTATTATAAAACATTTTATTCTATTTTAAAAACTGATATATACTGAGATACATACATTTAATTTTTCTTTCAGTATCCCCTTTTAGCACATCGGTTAAAAATAAAGACAACATCATTGAACCCTCCTGGTGACACAAGAAAAATCATAAGAAAAATTCTTCAGGGAAAAAATTTCAAGAAGTATATACATATATTTTTGTTTCTTTTTTGTGTAGCAATATCATTGTAGTAGACTGCAATAAGAAGCAGAATGCTACTTCTGTGACACCTCCCCTATTAAATCAACTAAGTTCCTAACTCAACAGCAATTCCAAAGCTGTTGCCAGTCTTCAACCCATGGTAATTCATCCTACAGGAGAAAAATCATTCTCTAAATCTATTTTCATGACTCTCAAGCTTTATAAACAATATGACTAAAGAGTGTTACAGTCCATCCATTCAGCTTCTGAGTATTAAAAGGGGTATAATTAACATACATATTTCAAAATGTAGAAGAAATATTGGTTCAGAAAAAAATCCAACACTTCTATATAAAACAGAATTCTAGCTCCAAATCCACTGATAGAGTTTGGGCATAAAGGCTGACCTCTGTATCTCCATGGTATCTTCTCTGGTCATACTGAAAAAAGGCATCCTTGCCACATCTTAGATTCCAGTATCTCTTGTAAGGCTTTTCGAGATTTTCAAAATTATAGATTTGCTTAACTCTATTATTTTGTGGTCACTTGACAAGCATCTTTCCCAAGTACATGGATTCCAGTCAAAGACAGTGATAATTAACTGTAATTAAAAGTTAAAAATATTAAAATTCCCAGGCAATCAGGGTACATATTTATACCCAGACTAAGGAAAGTCAATTCAGTTCACTTACAAATAGCTAGTATCACTGAATTTAGGATAAATTATGGAGATATTATCCAATATGTATAAGACAGAAGGAAGCTAGATACTGCAGGATACAATAAACCTCAAAAATGAAACCATGAACTTGGTCACATCAACATTTATTCTTTGAGGCAAAAAATTTTTCCTGCTATGTTATAGTTCTACTACAAAATAAAACACGTATGTAGGAAAGAATCACTGCAATTTATTGAAGGCCACCCAGACCTTTAACAAATAACCTAAAGAATTGAAATTCACCTCTCTATCCCACAATCTAGCCATTTTCTATATAGTCCCAAACCTAATATTCAAGTTCCCCCTCGTTTGCTTCACTTCTTTAAGGAAGGACATGGGGAATTCAGAGGAGTAAAGAATAACAGGGACTGATAGCAGCAGCCAACAGTAGAAATATTAGAGACCGAAATCTTAAGCTGGATAAGAACAAAATTTCAACCTTCCTGCAATCTGAGGTACCCAAGCTCCAGAGTGATGCTGGAAATGAATAAAGACACCTTCAAGAACTAGCATATCTGAGAAGTAAATGGGTGAGATCCTGTTTTGTACATACAGCTGAGCTTTCCTGTCTTTAAATCTTAATATTTTACTACATTGCCATCTGTCCACCAGAATAAAATGGGACATTTACTTCTTTCTCAAGTTAAAAGCCAATTTAAGCAAGGTAGAGGGTAAGTTGAAGATGAAAGGTAAATTGAGGTAGTTACTAATACAAAAACAAAATCTGAATGCTGTCCAAACGTTAAAGGACCCTAACAAAAGCAGAAATGATTTTATTAAAGATGACAAACTTAACAAATTTAATTTTGGATTCAATATTTTATTTAAAAAAAAGTCATCCTAAAAAAAAAGAGAAGAATAACTTGAAATAAAGCATCTTTTTAAAAATATTTCAAGAAATAAATTCTGGGGCGCCTGGGTGGCTCAGTCGTTAAGCGTCTGCCTTTGGCTCAGGTCATGATCCCAGGGTCCATGTTGGGCTCCCTGCTCTGAGGGAAGCCTGCTTCTCCCTCTCCTACTCCCCCTGCTTGTGTTCCCTCTCTCACTGTGTGTGTCTCTGTCAAATAAATAAATAAAATCTTAAAAAAAAAAAAAAAGGAAAATTCTAAGAGTATTCTCAAACTAGAGTTCTCAAGACATTTAGGAATTAAAAACATCCAATAAAATGACTACCTGCAGACCCACTTCGGGCTCCCTGTTCAGCAGGAAGCCTGCTTCTCCCTCTCCCACTCCCCCTGCTTGTGTTCCCTCTCTCACTGTCTCTCTCTGTCAAAAAATAAAATCTTTAAAAAAAAAAATGACTAACTGCAAAGGGAATAATGATGATAATCTATGAAGTATTTTCAATATTTCAAAGATCCCAGTGGAAATTCTATACTGAGTCTTAAGATTTCATTGTATTCAATTTTTTCATAATGTTAAGAATTTCTCATTGAGATTTATATATGTCCTTTATTAATTAAAATGGGAAAATTATTACTAAATATAGTTTATTGGTTAAAAATCTTTTAAAAGCAATCAATGGGAGAAAAAAAAATAAAGGAGTTCTGTTAAACTGTCCTGGTAGGGTACAGCCTCTAAATCAAATAGCTGTCATAAAACTGGAGGGGAGAAAAACCCTATTTTTAACGTTTTTTTTTTTTTTAAGATTTTATCCATTTATTTGACAGAGAGAGACACAGCTTGAGAGGGAACACAAGCAGGGGGAGTGGGAGAGGGAGAAGCAGGCCCCCCGCTGAGCAGGGAGCTGATGCGGGGCTCGATCCCAGGACCCCGGGATCACGACCCGAGCCGAAGGCAGTCGCTTAACCAACTGAGCCACCCAGGCACCCCCTATTTTTAACGTTTTTAAATCCCTTCTGAACATCTAAGCAGAGGACCTGATAATCAAGAAATTCAAAAAGGTTTAAATCATATCTGACACAGTTTACGAGCAGCTCATGGAGTTAATAATATCATTTCCCTGAGTATTCCTGGAAGACAGAAGGATATAAAAAGTAAAATTAAAATTCTGCATAATCATAATACCCAAAGAAAATCACCATGAAGATTTTGATGTATTACCTTCAGTAACAGACTGAATAAGTACCCCCAAAGACATCAGGTCTAATCTCTGGGACCTGTAAATGTCATCTTTTGTAGAAAAGGCTCTTTACATATGTGATTAAGATAAATTAAGTTCAGGAGATTATTCTGAATTATCCAAGTCGGTCCTAAATGCAATCAGAGGTATCCTTACACAAGAGAGGCCGAGGTGGGACACCTGGGTGGTGCAGTGGGTTGAGCAACAACTCTTGTTTTCTGCTCAGGTCATGATCACAGGGTTGTGACATCGCCAGAATGGGGCTCCATGGTCAGTGTGGAGTCTGCTTAAGACTCTCTCTCTCCCTCTGCCCCTCCCCCACCACATTCATGCACATATTCTCTCTCTCTCAAAATAAATAAATTAAAAAAAAAAAAGAGGCAGAGGAAGTTTATACACAGAAGAGGAGAAGGCAATGTGACTGAGATTGCAGTGATGCAGCCACAAGCCAAAGAGTGCCTGCAGCCATGAGAAGCTCGAGGAGGCAGGGAACGGATTCTCTCCTAGACCCTCTGTTGGGAGCACAAACATACTGTACATACCATTTATGTAACCATTCTATTTTATATGTGGTTTTTTTCACTATTATAAATAATGTTCTAATAAACATCTTGGTATAAAAATTATTTTCTTGTATTTTTCATCATTTCCTTAGGAGAGGGTCCTAGGAGTGAACTTGCCAATCTTTTCAGAAAGACAATACCAATTTAAACTTGCACTCAGTATTCTTACCATAATTATTGAGAATTATTTTTTTGTTTTAGCTAACCTACAATTATAAAACCCGGCATCTCATTTTAAATTATAGTTTCTTGCTTACTAAGGAAGGTGAAGTAAACATTTTCACATGTTTATCAACAAACTGTTACTCCTAATTGTATCGTCCATTTGGGGGCATTTTTCCCATTGAGCAACTGGGTTCTTTTTTAGTGTTTATATAAGGAGTTTTTATTATTACTACTAAGGATATTAATCTTTTGCCATATTAGATGCAGATTTTTCTCCCAAATTTTTGCTTGCCTTCCAGCCTTTGTTTTTGATGTTTTGACATGAATTTTTAATTTTCATGTGATAGATAAACCTTTTCATCTTTTCCTTTGTGATTTCTTCCATCATCTTTATGCTTAGAAAATTCTCCCCATGCAAAGATTAAATAAATACTTCTACTCTCTTTTAGTGACTCTTCTTACTGCTTATTTAGAAATTAAGGTTTATCCAAAGTGAGAAATTGTCTACTGAGTTTGTTTTTTATCTAAATTCATTCAATATTTCTGGAAGTCAGTGAATCAGTCCAACTAAACCAAATGGTGATAGATTTAATATATCCCAACATCTTTCAATCCAAGTAATTCATTAGTAAATTTTTTCTAAGGAATCTGTCTTTATCAATATAATAATAGGGCCAATAGGTTCCACCACCAAGCAACTGGTATTGGCCTAAAGCCCTGGATTAAGAAAAACGCTCAGTAGAATGGTCCAGGAAGGGGAGTACAGCAACAATGTTCTCTCTTCCCTAGATCCTGGATCCTGGGGGTCTTGAATTTCTTCTTCATCCTCTGTGCTTAGCCTAGTGCCTACCACATAAGAGATACTCAATAAGTATTTTTTGGGTGACTGAATGATGTCCATTCCAAGGCCCCTCTCTCTGAGGCATTCAAAGCACTTTAATGAGGCATTTCATTAACACAATTTACCTTCAAATTTGTTGTAGAGCCACTGAGGGAAAGTCTATTTTCAACAAAGCAGAACACTGATTCTATTTATCCTCTATTCTAAGACATACTGAGGTTAATATATCAATTAACAGTACAACCTTCTAATCAAGTAAAGCATCTAGAAACTCTATTACCAATCAATCAATAGATAAGCAACCCTTCATTGAAAGGAAGAATAATTTAACTGTTAAGACAACTGTTAGAGTAAATCAAATTGTCTGCATTTAGAAAGCACACCTCTTATATCAAGATAATGAAAACATTGAACAGAATAGGCCATTACGGGGGCTCTTGGGTGGCTTAGTCAGTTAAGCGGCTGCCTTTGGCTCAAGTCATAATCTCAGGATCCTGAGATCGAGCCCTGCATCAGGCTTCTTGCCCAGCAGGGAGTCTTCTTCTTCTCCCTGTCTGCCACTCTGCCTATTTGTGATCTCTCTCTAATAAATAAATAAAATCTTTAAAAAAAAAAAAAAGAATAGGCCATGACAAAATGCATACATCTGCTTAAAATAAGTCTCATGCCTTCTGAGTGATTTCCCAACTAAAAGGAAATTAATTTTGTAATGCAATCAATACCAAATTTTTCTTAATCTCTAAAATTTTAAAGTCAGACTAACCTATAAGGATCCTTCTGAATTTAAAATTCTTTCACATATAGAAGATCACTCATTTGATTAAGTTCCCACAAGCATTAGTGGGAAAATCATGCATATAGACGTGCTCACTGCCAAATTAAAATGAATTTTAGAATTCTTGTCTTTGATTCTTGTGTATCAGAGCCAATTTTATTTTTGGTGGCAAACACAACTGAAACTATAATAGTAATGACAAGAACAGTTATTTGGTGTACAAAAAAAGTTTTTAACAGCTCCACTATCTGAAAGTAAATATAAATTATATCTTCATTGCCCAATCAAAACCCAGGAATCCATTTAAATGTATTTAGGAGTTAAGACTTAAAATTGTAGGTGCAATTTTACTTGGAGGCTGGAACAATGCAAAAAATTGGAGTTAACTAATTTCCCTCAGATACTTCATTTCTGATAGTTCAGATTTTACGTTTACTCCACCTCTACCCATCTTTCTCTATTGATTGTCTCCTAGGTGCTGATCTTAATGCCCTTCTGCCAAGCTGACTAAATAAGTGCGCTATTTCATCATACCACTCACCTGCTGCTACACGCTTCCTTCACTTCAAAGGGTTCTTCTCTCCCTGTTGATCCCTGATCGATATCATTGCAGAATCACCTAGGCTACTCCTCCCCATTGCTTACTACTTCAAATTGCTCTATTTGATATTTCCTGTGCTCATGTGCAATCACTGGCCTCAGAGAGCTCACATGGAAAATGCACAAGCCCTGAGTAAGACAACTTTAATTTTACTCAATAGAAACCGAAAGTATAAAACTTAAGCAGCACTTAATGAAATGCTTATTTCTGGCTCCTGTATTACACTCGGATTTACTCTCTTCATCTCCATTTACTCCTGGCTTCCTGGAAGGCTTAAATTATGTTTTATTCTCACCGTGCATTTAGTCCTTCAGGACAGTCTACATCCTTGGTCTTCCATAAGGAAAATCTAGAACAGTTCCCTAGATTCTCCTCCATTCCTCCAGACCTTCACTTGAAGGTTACCTTTAACCAAACAATTCCTTTGGAATTAGAATACCCAAAAAAATACTTTGAGGAGGGAGAAAAACCTTTTTTTAATCTCTGCAACCTAAGATCACCGGTAAAAGGGAGAAGTCGAGAGAAGTTCCTAATAAAACAGAGTCCACTGGAAAGAGAAGGGCTGGCAGAGAGTTGTGGAGAACAGAGTTATCCTGAAAATATTCAAACACACATCTCTTCCTGGTAAATGTAGGTGGACTGGGAGGCCACACCAGGACCTGCTGGGTTGGGTTTTACAGGAGCTTCCTTGTCAGCAGCATATTTCTGGGATCCCTGGCCTCAAGAGCACTCATCAAAATAGATGAGCTCCAATACGACACAATGATAGAATGGGGAATTTTTAAAGCAAATATGGTGTCTATGTTTATACAACTTCTGAATATACTTTTTTAAAAAATGTGGTAACTGTAGGTATTTCCCTATTTAGATACAGCATGACTAAAACTCCTTTTCTTGTTATAGAAAAAAAATATACTGAAACACATGCAGAGGTAGAATATTCAGCCTTTTGCCTATTGCCTTGGATATAGCAGCTACATACCCTTTTATTGTTGGAAAGAAGATAGTACTTGCATATTAACCATTCTTCCTGATTTTTAAGGTTTTCTTCTCAAATACTGAGTTCTCAAAACTTACTTTTCCCACCTTTTTTAAAAAAAACCTACCTGATTGTTCATCTGAAAGTATTTTTAAAGTGTTTTCAGAGATCTCTTTGAACATGGAAAGAAATCTCCATTTTCCCAAAATTTTTCCCTTTCTATAACTGAGAATCTGTACACTTACACCATTTCTTGGTTTTTGGCCCCAAAAGCATTTCTAGGCCTCTTCTAAACAAAGCAGGCTTTGTCTCTAACCCCTGATGGCCACCTCTGATGGGGTTTTTGCCCTTAGATAAACCTCTGGCTTTTGTCTGCTACTCCAGAAAGGGCTACCTTGCCCAGCTGCTTATTTTTTTTTTAAGATTTTATTTATTTATTTGACAGAGAGAGACACAGTGAGAAATGGAACACAAGCAGGGGGAGTGGGAGAGGGAAAGGCAGACCTCCCATGGAGCAGGGAGCCCTGTGTGGGGCTCGATCCCAGGACCTGGGATCATGACCTGAGCCGAAGGCAGATGCTTAACGACTGAGCCACCCAGGCACCACATTGCCCAGCTGCTTATACTACAACAACAATAACATGAAAACTCTAAATTAAATTATGTATTACTTTAAATTATATACATTTTTTTCATTTAACAGGATTTGCTATAGATTTTTGTAAATAGCTCATTTAAGATACTTCTATTTATCATCAATGTTTTTTAAAGATTTTACTTATTTATTTGAGAGAGAGAGATATCACGAGCATGGGGGGGAAGGGTAAAGGGAGAAGCAGGCTCCCCACTGAGCACAGAGCCCGACGCGGGGCTCGATCCCAGGACCCTGGGATCATGACCTGAGCTGAAGGCAGACGCTTAACCAACTGAGCCACCCAGGTACCCCAATCATCAATTTTTTTGAAAGCCATCTATTCTGTGACTCAAGATATACCTATAATATTACTCTAGCTGCTAATGCCTATGCATGATATGTTTAAACACACACATACATAACCATTAAAATCTAAAGTACTCATAGCTTGGTAACAAGATAATATGCCTACAAGCAAACATTTTTAAGAGCCCACAATGATGTCCTACAGTACTAAGCAGAAGAACCTGCTCTTCTTAAAGTATGTTAGTGCACACAAAAAAAGTATGTTAGTGTATTTTTGTGTAAAACACCTATATAAAAAATATGCTATCACAAAATGGTGCCAATTGTAGAATATGATTTAATGTATATATTACTGAAAAATATGAAAGCCATCCTATAATGCCCACCATAATTAAGTCTGATAAGTGATATTTTAGAGAAGTCATTCTATTTCCAGCCAAATCATTGATCAAGCTGTTCAAACTGCCGAATTTTACTGGTTATGGATGTCTCTAGTCTATTTAGTATTCAATACTAAGTTTTAGTTATAATTGCAAGGCTATATGTAGGAACCCAACATTTTTTGTTGTGTTTGTTTTAAAGATTTTATTTATTTAATTGAGACAGAGAGAGAGAGCACCAGCAAGGTGGGAGGGGCAGAGGGAGAGGGAGAAGCAGACTCCCTATGGAGCAGGGAGCCTGAGGCAGGGCTCGATCCCAGGACCCTGGGATCATGACCTGAGCTGAAGGCAGACACTTAACTGACTGAGCCACCCAGGTGCCCCTATTTTTGTTTTTAATATATTAATACTATGGAGCATAAAATAATGCACAGTGAGAATGCTAACCCTGTAGTATTTTTAGAAATCATATTTTTCTAGGCCAAGATACCATTTTCTCTTAGAAAATGATTAAAGTATATGCCGACCTTTGAATTCCCGATGAGTAACTCAACTGGCACAGACTCCTTCATCTACCACATTCCAGACTCTGTTTTCCCACCCATCCAATAAAAACATTGCTGTGAAGAAAATGACCCTACTAGAATGTCATTATTGAAGACAGTATCCTTAAATAACCATCTGCTAGCTTTTAACACAGTATCCCTATAAATCATTTTTATTTAACTACACAACATGTTTCTAAAATAAAAAGTATAACATAACCCGCAGTCATTCTAAATAAATTACAAACACACTGGTATTTCTATTTCTTTTGCTTTAATTCAGAATTAAATTGTGACTTTTTAAAAACTAGCCTCTAGGGGCACTTGGCTGGCTCCGTCAGTAGGGCATGTGACTGTTGATCTCAGGGTGGTGAGTTCAAGCCCCACATTGAGTGTAGAGCTGACTTAAAAAAAATAAATAACTAGCCTCTCATTTTTAAAAATGAGATGTTATTTTTAAACCATGACTCCAAGGGTGCCTGGCTGGCTCAGTCGTTAAGCATCTGCCTTTGGCTCAGGTCATGATCCCAGGGTCCTGGGATCAAGCCCCATATCGGGCTCCCTGCTCAGCGGGAAGCCTGCTTCTCCCTCTCCCACTCCGCCTGCTTGTGCTCTGTCAAAGTAAATAAAATCTTTAAAACATGACTCCAAATGATGAAGTCTAATAAAAAAGCATAAATAGATCTCCTAAGAATTAAACTGTACTTTATGATATGACTTCCCCAAAATACCCCTTCATCTCAGTCATATTTAAAATATATAATTTTTTTTAATTAACTTGAATAAAAAGAAGTTGATAAGACAGACAGTGACCACTGGATAGGTCTTTGAAAATCCTCAGGTAAAAACTGTTCTCTCTCTAAGCCAGGAAGAATAAGAAATAGCACTAAAATTGACAACCTCATCAGCTTTAGGTATCAGAAAGGGAAGATTCTTCCATTTTACCAACAGAGAAGAAATACTTGTTTTCCATATCTACAGTTTCTAAAAACTGACAAAGATCCTTAACTCCGTCTCAGGCACAGGAGCCCAGATCAGCAAATTAAATCTCCTCTTGTCAGTACTGGGGGGTTGAAGTATAGGACTCCACCATTTGTGTCCACAAAGCCTATCTGGATAGAGTATCATGAACTCTTACAGACCAACAAATGTGACTGACCAAGGTAAAGGCATATTAGGTATCAAACCCACCTAAAGGAAGCAGAGGACAGAGAAAAGGGAGTAGTACAGGAAACTCAAGTATGAGGAAGAGAAATGCAATGCCAAATAAGAAAACCTACATGCAGCTTCTTAGTTTAATACTTCAGCCAGGCTTGTCAAGGTAAATTTCTGTACAAAATAAAAGCCAACTCATCTTTTCCTTGAGAGGAAACTAACACAGGCATCTCTTCTAATGGATGGAAATGAAAAAGGGTCATCTATTTGAAAGAAAAAGAGGAGGACTAAGGACAGAGCAAAAGTTCTCCCTAAAACTAGAGACATAGAATAGAGGCTAAATGAATGCAAGTAAATTGTGGCCAAATATAAAGAAGAAAAAACTTTTAAAAACCCTGTATGCCACAATTCCAAAGGTTATTATTAATAATAAACACTATAGCTGAATAACATTTTAAAATACACAAAGTGCAGGGCACCTGGCTGGCTCAGTCAGTAGAGCATGTGATTCTGGATCTCAGGGTTGTGAGTTTGAGCTCCATGTTTGATGTAGAGATTACTTAAAAAATAAATAAAAATTTAAATTAAAAATAAAATAAAATTTACAAGGTGCTTTTACATAAATTTTCCCATTTTTTTCTGCTCCTCAAACAACTTGAGAGGTAGGCTCGATATCAGAGATCACTATCTTTTTCCAATTGTTTTTAAAAAATGAGAAAGCCATAGAAGTTAAGTGACTCATTCAAGGTCACATAGGTAGTATGAAGCAGAGTCGAGATTGACTTAAAGTTTTCTGAATCCAAATATGACACTTCTTCCACTATACCATTATTAAATAAAACTTGTATTCAAATCCACCAAAAGCATTGTAATAAAATTCTGCTCAATCTAACCATGCACTGCTTACTCATCAGTCCTGCAGCCAGACTCAGAATTGCCAATATAGAACTGCTTTCACACTCTAGCAATTTCTAGAAAAACTTCAATAAAGGAAGGATTTCAGAACTGAATACTTCTTACAAAATATAACTTATTCTAACCATTAAGATTGCACCTAATGAATTCAATTTTACCCTTTCAACATTGATGAGTCATTGCTGGTGTTTGTCAAAACTGGTAACACAAAATAATGTCTGTTTCGCCATGGCAAATCCCTGCTTGTTTCCTCACCTATTTCCATAATGTATTGTCATTTATAACCTCTGACAGTTGTGCCACATTTTATACACTACTTAGAAACCCAAGCACAGTAATTTTAAAAGCTTTTGTGCTAGAAACTGGTTTCTTCAGAAAAAATAACCTCCACTTTCTTAGTGCAGATAACTCACAAAAGATGACTTAGTTTCCATGTGCTATTTTTCAGTATAAAAGAAACTTCTTTTTAAAAAATTTAGGAGTTTGGGGCGCCTGGGTGGCTCAGTCATTAAGTGTCTGCCTTGGCTCACGTCATGATCCCAGGATCCTGGTATCGAGCCCCACATCGGGCTTCCTGCACAGCAGGGAACCTGCTTCTCCCTCTCCCACTCCCCCTGCTTGTGTTCCCTCTCTCACTGTGTCTCTGTCAAATTTAAAAAAAAAAAAATCTTTAAATAAAAAATTTAGGAGTTTAACAAATTTTGTGATCATAATTCTTCGATGAGCCCATAAATAATACCACTTTAGCATTATGACAAGATAATATAGAAAAAAAGAGCACT
The DNA here is from genome assembly GCF_029215605.1 of Mirounga angustirostris. Classification (NCBI taxonomy): domain Eukaryota; kingdom Metazoa; phylum Chordata; class Mammalia; order Carnivora; family Phocidae; genus Mirounga; species Mirounga angustirostris. The sequence continues at coordinate 59,569,402 of NW_026991717.1, read as the reverse complement.
GGAGTATCAGCCTAGGTCTCAGGTTTCTCCTCTAAAATGAAGAGCGAGCTCAGTACCTTTTCTTGGCAGGGGTATCTTTTTTCTAATAATATGTTACATGTATTCAATTTAAAAAGACTGGTAAAACCAGAGCCCTTCTGGGCAGGGATCTCAGATCGCTACCTATTCAGTACGCTCCTCAGTCCCCCAACTCCTCCAGCCTCAGACAGCCCATGAAATAGGTCTGAGGAACACAATATAAAAACCAGGAATGAACTCTTTCATGTCTCTTATAACTCCAAAAATCTAGAATTTCATTAATTTTATGTTCCACACTATTAGTTATTAGCGAAATGCAAATTAAAATTTCAGTGAAATATAACTACATCTCTCAGTATAGCTTTAAAAAAAAAATAACGAATAATCCCCAATGTTGGTGAAGATGTGGAGAACTGTTAACGCTCATATATTGCCACTGAGAAGGCAAAACAGCACTGCCTCTTTGGAAAAACAGTTTGGTAGTTTCTTAAAAGGTAAACAAACCCTTATATAAAACTAGCAGGTCCATTTCCAGGTATTCACCCAAGTGAAACAAAAGCCTATGTTTGTATAAAAACTTACACGCAAATATCTTTTGCAGATTTACTTATAACTGCCAAAAAAATGGAAATAACTCAAATTTCCATTAACTGGTTCATGGATAAACAAATTGCGATATGTCCATAAATGGAATACTACTCAGCAATGAAAGGAGTAAACTGCTGATAGGTACACTAACATGAGTGAATTTCGAAAGCATTATGCTAACACTGAAAACCGTAAAATATTATTTAAAAAATTAAATATTTATATAAATGGAAAGACAGCCTCTGCTTGTGAATCGGAAGAATTTTATTGTTAAGGGGATGGCAACACTCCCCAAGTTGATCTACAGATTCAATACAATTCCTATCAAAATTCAACCCGTTTTTTTGTAAAAATTAACAAGCTGACTGTAAAATTCATATAGAAATGCTATAGACTAAAAATAGCAAAAATTATCTTGAAATAGAACAAAGTTGGTAGATTCATACACTCTGATTTCAAAACTTACTACAAAGCTAAAGTAATCCAGACAGAGTGATAAGGCACTGAGATACACAGATCAATGGAATAGATCAATAGAATAAAGAGTCCAGAAATAAACCCATACATTAATGGTCAACTGATCTTCAACAAAAGGGATGAAGACAATTTGATAGGGAAAGAGTAGTCTTCCAACCAATGGTACTGGACAACTGGATATCAACATATAAAAATATAAATTTGGAGTCCCCACCCTTAACAAAGACCGCACAACAAACAGCTCTGCTGAGATATAGCACAGAAGCAGTAATTTGAAAAACAACTGGCGTATATGGGAAGGATATTTATATACTAATATCAGAGTGTGTGTTGGAAGGGCAGGAATCTTTGGGAGACTTCTCCAAGAACAAAAGAGCTAGTGGGCACCATTTCCCTCACCCACCCTCAGCCTAGATACGTGGACACCTGCAGGGACCAGTGCAGCTGAAACATTCCCCACCTAGCTTGCTAAAAGTATACCCCACCCCCTCCATCCTGGCTTGGGCAGGAGTTTTTCCTGGTGGCTGCAGGTCCCCTCCCGCAGTGGACCAGCTTGGATGCCAAGCACCCGCTTCTGTATTCTCCTGCAGACCTACCACCTCCAACATGCCCTTGCCAGGAGACTACCCAAAGTGGTGCCACAAGCCTGGCAGTGCACAAGCAGTCCTGACAGGGGCCAGCACCACTCCAAAATGACCCCTACCCTGGGGAGAGGGAATGATAATCACACATACCAGTCCAACTGTGGCCCCAGCAGTGGGCTGAGAGCAGATATCTGGTCTGACTGCAGACCCCACTCACCAGTGAAAGCTTTTTAGGAGACAACACAAGGAGAGTTCCCTGCAGTTTGGTGTAACCACAGCTCTGGGAAACACCTGGTCTAACTCAACTCAAGTCCAAGGCAGCCCCAGACTGGCCCACTAACACCACAGGGACCAAACCCTGCCCTGCCCACAACAGGCAAAGGGGGCCATTGCAGCTGACTGGACTGAAGGCAAATGTGGCTCAGCTACAACATTAGGGTGCACACAACACAGAGAATAGACATTCCTGAAGTCAGGTGGTCAGGTTCTGGTGAACAGGGAACATTGTACTATAGGGTACTCCAAGACCTCTTCTTCATGAGTTCACTACTTCCAAGAGCAAAAGACTTAGCTGACATTCCTAACACATAGAAACAGACACAGGGAGTTAAATAAAATAAGGAGACAGAACACTATGTCCCAAATGAAAGATCAGGACAAAATCACAGCAAGAGCTAAACAAAATGGAGATAAGTAATAAGCCTGATAGAGAATTTAAAGTAATGGTCATAAAGATACTCACTGTATCTTTATGTGGAGGACCTCAGTGAGACCCTCAACAAAGAGATAGAAAACATTAAAAAAAAAAATCAATCAGAGATGAACTCAATAAGCAAAATTAAAAATACACTAGAGGTAATTAGTCATAGACTAGAGGAAGCAGAAGAGATCAGTGACCTGGAGGACAGAGTAAGGCGGAAAAAATAAGCTGAACAGGAAAGAGAAAAAAAATAATAAATAATAAATAAAAATAGGTTAAGAGAACGCAGTGACAGCATCAGGCATAATAACATTCACGTTATAGGGATCCCAGAAGGCAAAGAGGGAAAGGGAAACAGAAAATTTATTTGAAGAAATAACAGCTGAAAACTTCCCCAATCCAGGGAAGGAAAAAGAAGTTCAGATCCAGGAGTCATAGAGAGCCCCCAACAAAATCAAACCAAGGAGGTCCATACCCACGACACATAGTAATTAAAATAGGAAAAAGTAGTAATAAAGAGAGAATTTAAAAAGCAGAAAGAAAAAAACAAAACAAAACAGCTACATATCAGGAGAAACCCCGTAAGGTGATCAGTGGTTTTTTTCAGCAGAAATTTTGCAGGCCACAGAGAGTGGCATGATATATTCAAAGTGCTGAAAGGAAAAAACCTGCAACCAAGAATACTCTATCCAGCAAGGCTGTCAATCAGAATAGAAGGAAAGATAGTTTCCCTGACAAACAAAAGTTGAAGGAATTCATGGCCACTAAACCAGCCTTACAAGAAATGTTAAAGGGGACTCTGAGTAGAAACGACAAAAAGTAGGAAGCACAAAGGCAATGAAATTAAGTGCATCTATAAAAATCAGTCAAGGGATTCACAAAATAAAAGGATGTGAAGTAGGACACCATATACCTAAAAAAAGGAGGGGAGAGGAGTAAAAATTTAGTGCTTTTAGAATGAGTTCAAGCTTAAGTGACCATTAACAATACAGACTACTATATGAATGTTATATATAAACCTAATGGTAACCACAAATCAAAAACTGGTGATAGCCAAAAAATAAAAAGAATTTAGTATATCACTAAAGAAACCTGCAAATCGGGCGCCTGGGTGGCTCAGTTGGTTAAGCGACTGCCTTCGGCTCAGGTCATGATCCTGGAGTCCCGGGATCGAGTCCCGCATCGGGCTCCCTGCTTGGTGGGGAGTCTGCTTCTCCCTCTGACCCTCCTCCCTCTCATGCTCTCTGTCTCTCATTCTCTCTGTCTCAAATAAATAAATAAAATCTTTAAAAAAAAGAAACCTGCAAATCATGAGAGAACAGAGCAAGAGAAGATTCATATGACGTATTTAAGAAACAAAAGGACAAAGGAAAAAGAAACAAAAACACAGACTTTTAAACATAGAGAACTGACAGTCGCCAGAAGAGAGGTGGGTGGTGGGATGGGTGAAATAGGTGATGGGGATTAAGAGTACATTTATCATGATGAGCACTGAGTAATGTACAGAATTGTTGAAATCACTAAATTATACACCTGAAGCTAATATAACACTGTTAACTACACAAATTAAAAGAATTAAAATAGAAAAAAAAAACCACAATGATTTACTACTTCACACCCACAGAATGGCTATAATCAAAAAGACAATAGTGAGGATTGGCAGGGATGTGGAAAAATTGGAGCCCTCATGCAACCACTTTGGAAAACTGTTTGGCAATTCCTCAAACACTAAACATCAAGTTACTATATAACCCAGCAATTCCAATCCTAGGTGTCTATCCAAGAGAAATAAAAATATAATTCCACACAAAAACTTATATACATATGTTGTGCACTGGAAATATAATATTGTATGTCAACTATACTTCAATTAAAAAGAAAAAAAGTGTATGGGAATGTTCACAGCACATCCAAAGGAAATGAAAACCTACATCCATGTACAAAAATTTGTACATAAATAAGAGCTTCATCTATAATAAACAAAAAGTGGAACAACACAAATGTCTATCAACTGATGATGGATAAACAAAATGTGATAAATCCATACTATGGGAAATTATTTAGCAATAAAAAAGAATGAAGTACTAATATAAGTTACTACTTGGATGACCCTCAAAAACATTATGCTAAGTGAAAGAAGTCAGTTACAAAAGACCATGTATTGTATGATACCATAGATTTGAAATGTTCATAATAGGCAAATCTATAGAGACAGAAAGTAGATTAGTGTTCGCCTAGGGCAGAGAGTTGGGGGGAGGAAGGGTGACAGGAAATAGGAGTGACTGCTAATGGGTACAAGGTTTCTTTTTGGGGTGATATAAATGTTCTAAAATTAGATTATGTTGATGATTGCACAACTTCATAAATATGCTAAAAACTGTTGAATTGTACACTTTAAACAGATGAACTTCATGGTATGTAATTTGTAGCTCAAAAAAAGCATTATGCTAAGTGAAAGAAGCCAGACTCAAAAGATTACATATTGTATGATTCTATTCATAGGACACCATGGAAAAAGCAAACCTATAAGGACAGAAATCAGATTAGTAGCTGACAGACACCCAGAGAAGGAGGAGGAGACTGACCATAAAGAGGTACAAGGGAATTTTACAGGATGTCGGAAATATTCTATATATGATGGTTATACAGCTTGTATGTATTTGTCAAAATTCAAAGAACTGTACTATAAAAGCGTGAATTTTAGGGGCACCTGGGTGGCTCAGTTGTTGGAGCAAACGATTCTTGATCTTGGGGTCATGAGTTCAGGCCCCACGTTGGGTGTACAGCTTACCTTAAAAAAAAAGAGTGAATTTTACTCTATGTAAATTGTACCCCAATAAACCTGACTTTTAAAAAAGCCAAGTTTGGGGCACCTGGATGGCTCAGTCGTTAAGCGTCTGCCTTCGGCTCAGGTCATGATCCCAGGGTCCTGGGATCGAGCCCCGCGTCGGGCTCCCTCCTCAGCCAGGAGCCTGCTTCTCCCTCTCCCGCTCCCCCTGCTTGTATTCCCTCTCTAGCTGTCTCTCTTTGTCAAATAAATAAATATAATCTTTAAAAAAAAAAAAAGCCAAGTTAAAGTGTGGGAGATGCAAAAAAAAATAGTATTTGGAAACTTGAGAGCAAAAGAATAGTGGAAATGTCTACAATGTATCAAAATTCACTCTAGAGTTCTATAACATGTGGTGTATGCCTTCTATGGATGGCATCAAGATTACATAATATTGCCTATGACAGAGTGGTGGTGTAGTGGTAACATACATGAGGACCATGCAGAATTTGAGATCAAAGTTTAAAAAAAGGGAGGCCTCCCTCTAAAAGACAAAGTAGTACAAGTCAACATAAATTAAATGATCTGGCCAAGTCCATTAAGGGAGGGGAGAAAATGGCATTTAAAGTAGTCTTGAGGGGTGCCTGGGTGGCTCAGTTAACCATCTGCCTTCAGCTCAGGTCATGATCTCAGGATCCTGGGATCAAGCCCAGTGTAAGGCTCCCTGCTCAGTGGAGAGCCTGCTTCTCCCTCTCATCTCCCCCGACTCATGCTCTCTCTCTTGCTCACTCTATCTTTTAAAAATAAATAAAGTAGGGCGCCTGGGTGGCTCAGTTGGTTAAGCGACTGCCTTCGGCTCAGGTCATGATTCTGGAGTCCCGGGATCGAGTCCCACATCAGGCTCCCTGCTCAGCAGGGAGTCTGCTTCTCCCTCTGACCCTCCTCCCTCTCATGCTCTCTGTCTCTCATTGTCTCTCTCACAAATAAATAAAATCTTAAAAAAAAATAAAAATAAAAAAATAAATTAAAAATAAATAAAGTAGTCTTGGGCGCCTGGGTGGCTCAGTTGGTTAAGCGACTGCCTTCAGCTCAGGTCATGATCCTGGAGTCCCTGGACTGATTCCCACATCGGGATCCCTGCTCAGCGGGGAGTCTGCTTCTCCCTCTGACCCTCCCCCCTCTCATGCTCTATCTCATTCTCTCTCTCAAATAAATAAAATCTTAAAATAAAAAATAAAATAAAAATAAATAGTCTCGAGAAACACTCAAGTGCAATCAAAGTAATCAAAGTGTACTCTTTAGACTGGGACATACCTTTAAAAAGAAGAAAAATTAAAATTGTATTATTAACATATATATAATAATCTGCATGAAGCCGGGGAAGGGCTAAAAGCAAGACTTCATCAGCACTTACAAAGTACTAATCAAGGAAGATGGAAAAACTGAGTCTTGTAGATACATAATTACTAGGCCTATACTATGAAACAGACATAGCTTATAAGACTTTTACACAACCTAGAAGAATACCCCTGAAAACCATTTGCCTTCCAAAACAGCTTTCAAGGGGCACCTGGGTGGCTCAGTTGGTTAATCATCTGCCTTTGGCTCAGGTCATGATCCTGGAGTCCTGGGATGAAGCCCCATCTCAGGCTCCCTACTCATCGGGGAGTCTGCTTTGTTTGCTTCTCCCTCTCCCAAACCCACCACCCCCCAGCTCATGTTCTCTCTCTCTTGCTCTCTCTCTCAAATAAATAAATAAAATCTTAAAAAAAAAAAAAAACCACTTTCAAATGTGTTTTTCCAAGGTCTCTGATCCTGAAGAAGTGCCTACAATGGCAGAAACTAGTATTCAGAGGCACCTGGGTGGCTCAGTCGTTAAAGTGCCTGCCTTTGGCTCAGATAATGACCCCAGGGTCCTGGGATCGAGCCCAGCATCGGGCTCCCTGCTCAGCAGGAAGCCTGCTTCTCCCTCTCCCACTCCCCCTGCTTGTGTTCCCTCTCTCACTGTGTCTCTCTCTGTCAAATAAATAAATCTTAAAAAAGAAAAAAAAAGAAACTAGTATTCACTATCCCACCATAATTAACAGAGATTCTAAATTACAAAAAAAAAAAAAAAAATCTTATTTTTGATCAGCATGAGTCAATCCCCCAGAATGTGATCTGTGTTGAACGAGTAGATAAAGCTCTATTTTGTATTTTGCAAAACTAAGGGACAAAACACAGACTGAAGCAGTCACAAAGATCTGCCTTGACATCTCTTTCTTTAAAAGGAATATTTGCGTTTGTAAAGAATATCCTTCACAGAGGGAACACAAAGAAAAACACTACTGAGCCATGGACAAATTTCTTGGGAACTGTAGGATGTTTATGCTGAAAGAGACTGGAGGGGTCTTCTTTTTGAGTCTCCTCATTTTGCAGATGAAAGGTTAAGTTATCTGCTCAAGGCCCCAAAGTTAATCAGTCAAGAGAGTCAGGCACTGAACACAAGTCTCCTGACTCCACCAAGTTAATGTTTTCCCCTTTGGACTATACTGCCCGCTTCATCAGAGAGCCATGAGTAAGAACAACAATGAGGTCATACAGAGTTCGAATCCCAGCTCCCCCACAGACTAGCTGTGTGACATTAGACAAATTATTTAACATCTCTAAGCCTTATTGTACTCATTTGGAATTAGAAACAATAATATTTTCCATTAAACAGGTAGGATTAAATGAAGGATGCACATAAAGTGCTTATCACAGAGCCCAGAACACAGTAAGTACTCAATAAATTTTTAAATGGCTCAATTACCATATTAAATTAAAATATGTAATATGGACATTCACCAAATAACTCTCTAAAACTTAACAATGGCATGTTATGATATGCCTAATTTGTCAGTACATTCATTTTAATTGTAATTAATTATGTCAGAGAAACCTTACGAGATGAACAGAGAATCACAGAAAAAATAAAGATGCAAAAAAAACTACCAAGATATTATTTTTAAACTCTTATCCTACCTCTATTTAGCTCAAGTCAGAGGTAACTTTACATTTGCATTATTAATAATCCTCTTTATCATTCATGCACATCTACAATTAACATTTATCGAGCCCCTAGGTGAGACCGTAGATACTAACTGTACAAAGATGCAATTCCTGCCCTTCATATAGTTGTCTACTGAGAGGCAGACATGTGAGTAAATATTTACAAGTGAATATGGTAAATACTATAATAAGGTCCCCCAAAGCACAGCCCAGCAACACTGGTGAGGGAGTTTACCTTGGAATAAGGTGATGAGATGCTGGTGATCTACAAAGTAGAATAAAATGCATATGGAGGATGACAGGAGACAAGTCTCAAAAGAAAGGCAGCAAAGGTAATGGAAGGACATCTGTGATGTGCTAAAAGGCCGTTATCTAGCAGGTAAAGGGAGAATCTTGAAAGGTTTTTAAAAAAAGAAAATGATCGAAGTTGCATTTTGGAAGCATGTGAAGCCTACCACCCCCACAGGAAGGTAAAACCTAGACCATTTGGACACTGTATCTGGCAAGCAACAAATGGAGAGCCAGAGGAGACAGATGTAGGAGGCTCTGATTCCTACCATCACAGAGACTACAGTCAGAAGAGGAAGAGGCTTCCCATCTCATCCCACCTGACAGAATGAGGAGTGGATTTAGGTTGGCCTGCTCCAATAAGACCCCACTAGTCATTAAAATATTGAAATATAGGGCGCCTGGGTGGCTCAGTTGGTTAAGCGACTGCCTTCGGCTCAGGTCATGATCCTGGAGTCCCGGGATCGAGTCCCGCATCGGGCTCCCTGCTCAGCAGGGAGTCTGCTTCTCCCTCTGACCCTCCCCCCTCTCATGTGCTCTCTCTCAAATAAATAAATAAAATCTTTAAAAAAATAAATAAATAAAATATTGAAATATAGATAGATAGATAGATAGATAGATAGATAAAGATAGATAGAAACATTTCCCTACCAGTTGGCCAATAGCCACTGCCCTAAGAGGCCCCTCCCTCTTCCCTGGGACCACTCTGAACCCCACCTCCCATGATTCAACACTAAATAGTGTCTGGCCCAGCAGAGGGCCCCAGACTCAATTCCAGTGTGTTCTAGCAGAATCTTGGTCAGTGAGATATTATTCACTGTGACTCTGATTATTGAGTATTTTATTTATTTTATTATTTACCTAAGCTCTAGGCCCAACATAGGGCTCTAACTCAAGACCCCCAAGATCAAGAGTCACATGCTCCACTGACTAAGCCAGCCAGGAGCCCCAGTTATTGAGTATTTTAAATATTACCTCCACATGGGAGCCAACCTCAGAGAGCTCCTTTAAACCATTAAGCCTCTCCTACCACACAGCAGCAACAACGAAAAAGACCTCCAATATTCTTTCATTTCCCAACCTGCTTCTCCAGATTCTCCCTCTAGATTTTGATTAGGTATTTAGGCTTAGGGCTCATCTTGCTCCATCCCAATGTTTTCTCTGGTTTTGATCTCTTGTTTCTCTCTTTATCAATTATTTCCACTCTCCCTACAATTTCACCAACTTCAGCTGTCCACAATAAAGACCCTCCTGATCATGGGAATTGCCCCCACTGTGCAGACCCAGTCCCTAAATACTGACCTGAAGTTACAGTACAGGAAGAGCCTCATTGAGTCTATTTATCTACTAAGAAATAATTGTAAAAAAGTTAATAGAAAGCTCTAAACATATAATATTCAGTGCAGCCCCAAGATATCACTTTATATAATACAGATTTTCATTTGTGTATATTGTTTCAAATTCCAATTGATTAAAATATACACTATTGCATTAAATAATGAAATTAAAGGATATGGATCACATTATGCTTCAGTGTATATTTACACACATTTTAATTGCACCTTTTCTTAACACCTCCCACCACTACCAACAGCAGGTGTGGCCACCACACAAAGAATTTGACCATAAGCAAAGGTGTAACTTAGTAGTGATGGCAATTAGAAATGGTGATAAGAGGGAACATCTGGCTGGCTCAGTCAGTGGAGCATGCAACTCTTGATCTTGGGGTCATGAGTTTGAGCCCCACATTGGGCAGAGAGCTTGCTTTAAAAAAAAAAATGGAAAAGGGTCGCTTGGGTGGCTCAGTCAGTTGAGCCTCCAACTCTTCATTTTGGCTCAGGTCATGATCTCAGAGTCGTGGAATCAAGCCCCACATTGGGCTCTGCACCGAGTGCAGAGTCTGCTTGTCCCTCTCCCTCTGCTCCTCCCCCCTCCCACTCCCGTGCTCTCTTTCCCTCAAATATTTTTTTAAAAAAGGAAAAAAAATGGTGATAAGAGATGGTATTAAATAAGTGGCCCTAAGTATAAATTAGCATGAAACAAAGGAGATCATAAGAGATGGACAGAAGAGCCAGGTGTAATGATAGTAGGAAATAAAACTGTAGAATTCAGGAAATGAAGAGAAAGTTTTCCTTTTCTTATTATTTTCTTTCAACCAGAAACTAAAGATATTTTATGTGAGATATATTCTTAGTAGCAATACTCCATATTTTATAATGACATAGTAAAAGATCTAATTTGCAGCAAGACAATATATTATCATTATATCTATTAAAAATAATCAGTCTAGGGCTCCTGGATGGCGCAGTTGGTTAAGGGACTGCCTTCGGCTCAGGTCATGATCCTGGAGTCCCTGGATCGAGTCCCGCATCGGGCTCCTTGCTCGGCGGGAAGTCTGCTTCTTCCTCTGACCCTCCCCCCTCTCATGTGCTCTCTCTCATTCTCTCTCTCTCAAATAAATAAAATCTTAAAAAATAATAAGTCTACTGTACCCAATATCAAAAACTGGAATATGAGAAATGTGTTCTCTTTTGCCATACAAATTATTAGAAAACAATTTTTAGACGTGCTTTCAGTACTGTGGGTACTCATTTGAATAAGCTTATCTAAATTATCCAAGGTGTATTTAAAAATAAGCAAAGTCAGTATTGATTTTTCAGACCAGCTATGCTGCTTATAAAATCTGACACTTCAATGGTTGGTTCAGTATCTTATGTCCTGAAGCTACACCAAGCCAACTCCCATTCACTTTAAAAAAAAAAAAAAAAAAAACTATTTCACATAATGTTAGAACCTAAAGCTAAGTGTAGATTAAGTTGCACTGTAGTACTAGACTACCTTATGTTTTGATCAGATTTTTATCTCTCAAAGGCCAAATTTCTTCTGAGTGGCCTCCCAAAGAGCTGATGGGTTATTTTGTTGCAGGGATGAGAGTGTACTGTGAAACTTCAGGCTCTACATGCCTCATAACATCCCAGGCATCGCTGCCGGTCCATGGGATCCTTCTGACCTACAAACCTCCAATTCCACAATAACTCTGGAGGATTCTGGATTTTTCTAGAGGCGAAAATCTGAAAGAGGGCAGGCTGGATGTTTTCGTCAGCCTAAATTATCCCCTAGAAGTACTTGAGATCCTTAGATGAATTAATTCTGCTTTCCTGTGTTGTGATCAATGTTCTTACCTGCTTGGCTCATGTCTGATAAAACAGTAGTCTTAGTGGCATCTCCTGCCTAGAGTATATGGAATCTTTTGGTACTTGTGAAGCCAACTCTTCCACTTGGGTATCCTCAAAAATAGGCTAAGGCCCAGCCTAGAGGCCCCTGAGTTAAATCAGGCAATATGGAAATAAGGCTTTGCACCTGCCTGGAGGCAAGGGGTAATTTGCTTGACTATGGAGTGCCTAAATGGACTACCAGACTATGAGGGTTCCAAATGATTTGGCTTTTTCCTACTACAAGTTCAGTGAAAGTGGCCAGACATTTGAGTGTGCCCTGGGGCATGCTGTTTTGATGTACCACTATTTCTTTCAGGTCTTGGGCCTGTGGGCCTTTGCTAATTTATCTGGCTCCCATAATACCACTTCACAGCAAGCCTCCTTAATCTCTCCAACAAAGTGGAGTGCCTGTATTGTCAGTCATTCCCCTATTCATCAGTCTTTAAACCATCCCTTCTTTTTCTCCTCTTCCAGAGCAAAATAACCTATTAGCATTGGCATTCTGCCGAACATTGATTGCCTAAATGCCAAACAGCACTTTCCTGGAGGTTCCCATCCCCAAAGCTCTAGCCTGGCATTGTGTGGAGTGCTCAAAGTGCACCCCGTGTGGGGCTGGGAACTTCAGAGCTGGCAGGCAGGCGTTCACTGGGGAATCCAGGGAAGCACTCCACCATCCTCTAGAAAAGTGATTTTGGTGACCACTTAGGTCTGGGAATAGAGGTGCAGAATTGTGCCTTTTAGGGCTCCACTCCACATTTCTTAACTGTCAATGCACCATTTAGGCTGCACTGTATCAGCCAAAGGATTTCCAAACATCAGCTGAATGTTGGGATTTGATACTTTCTTTTTGTGTGTAGACAAATAAGCCCTATGCCAGAGGTCCCCTGGAAACAAAATTCTTATGCATAGTTACTGCAGCCACAGAATTAAGACTGATACATGAATCTACCCCTTCTTTATATGATGCCATTGCTTTGTGAAGACTCTTAATTTGTGTTGTACACTTTTGGAGTTAGATTTAATTCAACACCAGCTTTGTGTTTATTTTTATGTTAGACTAACACTTCTAAGCACGTCAAGAATGATTGAAATTTGCTGACAGCAATCTTTCCTAAGCAAGTAGATTCTGTTATTTGACTCAACTGTACCAGAGTAAGTCAGATAAACATAGTAAAGGAAAGACAAAATATATTTGGCTTTACATTTTTAGCTTTCCTACCTTGAAGTAGCCTGCTGTTACCTCAGCCTGGAATGCCCTTTACCCATCCCCACAGCCCATTTTCTACTTTTGGCAATCTTTCATGACCTAGTTCAAATCTCACCTCCTTTGAGAAATATTTAGCAATTTTGAGTCCCCCATATTTCCCCATATTTGCACTGCCATGGCAAACCACCTTGTCTTAGCACTGAATTCCATGGCATTTATTTTTTGCTATTTACATGTTTGCAAACAGGGGCCTTCCTACACCCTCAGTGCTTTAAGTTGTTAAGACGATTTCTTTGAAAAACAATATAGAAATATAATCGTTTTCTTTCTAGGTCAAGGAAGACAAAAATAAAACCAATAAGCATAAGAGCATCAAATTGGAATGATGACCTGTTGTAGAATCTTTAGAATCCTGCCCACTTGAAAACAGTATGCATATCTGCAAATAACCTAACTTTTACCTTACAAGGTAGAGAATCAGTTAAGGCCATTCAGAAATAAAAGTTAGAAATATGAGATTCACTCTTGGCTTCTTCTTCTCCCTCACTTTTTATACTCAGTCAACATAACTCATCACTTTTACCTATTAAAAATCTGTATGAACCAGTACTAGTGATTCTCAAACCTGAAAAAGCGTAAGAGTTACCTGGCTGACTTGTTAAAACAGACTGCTGAGCTCCCCTCCCCCACATTTCTGATTCACTAGTTCTGCAGTGGGGCCAAAAACTTGCATTTGTTACAAGTGCCCAGGTGAAACTGATGCTGTTCATCCAGGAAACACACTTTGAGAACCATTGCTTTAACTCATCCCCTAGACCATTCTTCTTTTTAACGAGGTTCACAATTTCTACAAAGGGAAAAAAGCTCCCTGAGTTGTGACACAGTAAGATGGCTCAAACAAGGCATAAAAATAGCTAGGTTTGGTCCTGATCTAGAACGGTTTCCCTTGGTGGACAGAGGTTGTCTAAGGCTTTGAAATGATCCTTAACATACAGGAATGAGTCCTAAAGCATTTCTGTAATGGTCCAAGGCATCTCTAAATACGGACCAGGAGATGAGGTCATGGTAATGCAAGGAGTCAGAAGTAGAGGAGAGGGAATGAAAGCTATAATCAGTGTCAAAGGGGTGTTTTCTGTAGACAAGTGAATGGAGCTATTGTACACAAACTCAGTGGTTGCCAAGCATGTGGCCCAATTAGTTTGCCTGTATGAGCATGGCACGGAAGGATCTCCTTAGAGGACTGGATTCACACAAGCTGGTGTTTAGTATGACAGTAGCAAGCAAAAGCCTGAAGAATTTGGACCTGAAGAGTCTAAGTTCCTGCTTCCCAAGTCTAAGATATGATACCATTAGCCTGGAAAGACTACAAAAGTAAAACACCATCCTCAGAAATAGCACAGCCTTTACAGTTGGTGAAAGACCAATACAGAGGATCCTGCACAAAATATTGACAACAATGAGGATGGCATGGTGGCCTTGGGTGGCAAGAGGTCTACAATTTAAATCTAAGGGTTAGCCTCCAACAGAAACTGCTTTCCCTACTCTAGCTTCGGCTCTGCTAATATGTTTGTACAAGTTCAAAAAGTTGTATTGGCCGCCCAGATCTAGGGTCTTAAAGGAATGGAAAGTCTGCTTCCATGGCTAGAACGAACATACAACAAGATGTTTGGGTCTCTTAGGGAAACACCATTCACTCTGCAACATAGGCATGGAGATGCTTTAGTACTCTTCAAAGTTCTCAGCTGCATGACAGAACCATTCAGGTGGTTGGCCTCAGCCCCAAGTATCATGCAGGAAAACAGGGGCAATGACTACCACCTGCCTCCAGGAGCGCAGCATCCTCCTCCCTGAGCACCACGTGGGCAAGATATAGAAGCTATAAGGTTGCTGCCAATCCTCCATAAGATTCACATCTGTTGTACCAGCTCTGGTTAGACACCAGCTGAAGAAGAGTGACCCACAGGAGGCTGCTCCAGGAAACAGGGTCTGCAGAGTCAGAATGTTACACATGAGGCTATCAGAAGATTGAATTCAGCTTAAAATAGACATAATTAGGAACCTGTGGGAAGCATGGTTCTCTTTCCGTTGGGGCAAGAGGCTAGAAAATGAGGCTGGGAGGAGGTTTTCCGTGGCACTGACTTAGGGGAAAGGAATGAAGGAAGTTTCTATGGCTGTGGTGAGCCCTATGCTCAATATCCTAATTCTGCCAGACTTCCAACACCCCATGAAGCACTGCACTACACAGTATTCATTGGATCTAAGCCTTCTAAACCTGTGGAGATGGGAGGAGGGGAGACCTGAAAGGCTTGAAATCTTAAGAGACAAACCAAAAAAATCAAGAAGCTCTAGACCACAGCTCCACTAATTCAACAAAGGATAATTGCAGAAAGTTATCAGAGACCTCAAAGGCTCCATAAAATACATTTACATACTATACTTCTCACCAGGGAGAGGGGCTACAGAGCAAAGTGGTTTGGAATCGGATGGGTTGAAACTATAAAAAGCCTTATACAGTTGTTAGAAAATGTTTATTGTTGTCAGGCACAAGAAATTTTTAAGTGTTGGAGTTAACACAGCCATCATGGAGCACAAACAAATCAGAACAAATATTTATTGAACTACAACCACGTAAGGCACTGTGGTATAATTCCTAGGGTTTAAAATTTATAGTTTCCTCTTACTCCTTTAAAAATTCTAAAGTATAATCTACCAGAAAATAGGTATTAAAATAATCCAAAATATTTTACCATAGTGATTATAGTATCTAACTATTATAGTATCTAACTAAAACCTTGCTTATTTTGGGTTGCACATTTTTAATGCCTATACATAAACCACTACAAATGTATAACAAAAATGACTATTTTTTGGTCTTCAGGTTGTCTTATTTTATCTTGGCAAACTTTTTTTTAAGAGTGAATATTAATGCTAGCACAGACGATCAACAAGTCTCTGGGCAATGTAACAGAGGACTCAAAACCCACATGCTCTTTTATTATACACTATGTTGAATTGCCTCATCCAGCATATTCATTCCAAGCACTTAATAGAATGCAAATTCATACAAATACCCTTGAGTAAAATCGGCTGTGGTGAATGTTTCTAGGTTTCTCTTGGATGCCACTGACACTTCCTTAAATCAAACTTTTTCAAAAAGAGAAAGAACGAGAGCACAAATACACATCTAGAATTTACCCTCTGTCCTAAAAGATTGATCTGCCTTAGTTTTATACAATGAACATTTTATATATACAAATTAAGAAATAGAGTACAAGTACTTTCAGGATTCTAGAAGGCTAATTTTGGAACTTAGTTTCAAGAATTAGAGTCTGACTTGCTATTGTAACAGATTCTGAGACACCATAATTACCTTTTAAAAACAAAGTTTTTAAAAGAACCAGTATTCATGAAAATACAACAGCTTTGTGTTTTTCTGTGAATACAATTACCTTAATTCTCTAACAACATCCCTTTTGCATTAATGAAAGCAAGGATTTTACTTACAAAGTATAAAGTAGAAGTTCTTAGAAAAGACAAATCACTGTAGGTCCTTGAAGCAAATGCCCCTCTAAAGCCAAAGACTTGGTAGGATCAAAGGAAAGCAAACCTTAACTCTTGAATTTTATTTTTTTAAAGATTTTATTTATTTATCTGAGATAGAGAATGAGTGGGGAGAGGACATAGGGAGAGGGAGAAGCAGGCTCCCC
Organism: Mirounga angustirostris; assembly: GCF_029215605.1. Taxonomy (NCBI): domain Eukaryota; kingdom Metazoa; phylum Chordata; class Mammalia; order Carnivora; family Phocidae; genus Mirounga; species Mirounga angustirostris. The sequence continues at coordinate 59,552,821 of NW_026991717.1, read as the reverse complement.
CCTGAGCAGGGAGCCCAATGTGGAGTTGGAGCCCAGGACCCTGGGATCATGACCTGAGCTGTAGGCAGATGCTTAACCCACTGAGCCACCCAAGTGCCCCCTGAACTCTTGAATTTTAGAGAAGAGTTCTACTACAGAATCCAGTTGTTCCAGCCTTGAATTTTATAATTTCACTGAGATTAATCAGAAATCTTTTTTTTAAAGATTTTATTTATTTGACAGAGAGAGCATGAGTGGGAGGGAGGGGCAGAGGGAGAAGCAGACTCCCCACTGAGCAGGGAGCGTAAGGGGGACTTGATCCTAGGACCCTGAGATCATGACCTGAGCCAATCAGAAATTTTTAAGTAGGGGCACCTGGTGGCTCAGTCAGTTAGGTGCCCGCTCTTGGTTTCTGCTCCGGTTATGATCTCACGGCCAAGGGATGGAGCCCGGAGCTGTCTCTGTGCTCAGCAGGGAGTCTGCTTAAGGTTCTCTCCCTCTCCCTTTTCCCCTCCCCCACACTCACACAGACACTCTCTCTCTCAAATAAATAAAATCTTTTAAAAAAATCATTTTGAGGAGACTTAATGTTTATTTTCAAAAATTTTCTCAATCCTATTTTTGATTTGATAGAACAAGGCACAATGTATATTAGTCTGTTTAAATGTTATTATTTGTAATGACATTACCAAATAATTTTTTCTTTACTGTGAAATAAGTATTATTACCATTTTACAGATGAGGAAATTATGGTTACAGACAGGTGAAATAACTTAGGGAGTCAGAAAGAATAGAACAAAGATGGGATTTAGAGACAAAATGACCAGGGTTTAAATATAGTCCAGCCACCTACTAGCTTTGACCAAGTTTCTTCATCCAAGCCTTTCATCTGTAAAATGAAGATACTACCACCTACTTCTCAAATAGTTGATGTAAGGTATAAGCAAAACACCTCACAGAAAGCGTAGTAGAGTTGGCCATTCAAGAAACATCAGCTCTCCCACCAATCCACAATCTTATTTTCTTCAGCTGGTACAATGGGTGTATAACGAATCCATATGCTGTTGTGAGTTTAGTGAGAAAATAGCACAAGCGGGGCACCTGGCAAGTACAGGGCTCAATACATTTGTTCTCTCCCCCAGTATTCACTCCCTTACCCTAGGTCCCACAGTTACTGAATGGCTGAGACACAATCAAGTCCCGATTTTGGTTGCACTATAGAACGGTTTCTGTACACCGGCATTTTACTTCTGGTAGTACCTCATTTAACTGCAAAAACAAATTTAAGCTAGCTGCTTGGTCAGTTGTTATTTTAATGTGTTCCCAGTAAAATCAAATTCATTTCTGGGGCAGCTTTACTTTTCAGTAATCAGAAAAAAGTGATTAATATTTCTGACTTGAAAATATGTATTTTTGGTACATATTTCTACTGGCACTTCCGTAATATATATTCTTAATATTTTATAAACTATTATAACTCAAAAGATAGTTAAAAATCTATTACTTAGGATATTACATGTCTAAGCATTTAAATGATTCCATTTGATATACTGAGTTCAAAGATATTAGGTAGCCTTTTCGTTTTTCCTATTTGCTCCCAAATAAAATAACAAAGTAGGGTAGTAAATGTGGTAAATAAGCGCAGATATTCATAAATGAAACAGATGTGTGAAAAATATGGACCAGATCTGCATTTATGAGGCAATGACCTTCAAAACTGGCAGGGAGCTGTTAGCAATGTTCTTCACAGGGGAGCAATTATATTACAAGCCTCCTATGTATACTTTCATTTCTCATGATCTACAAATACATTTGCATATCAGAAAGAATAAAAGAATAGTCTGGTAACTGTGGCAACCTTCATTGAGAGGATATAAGGCATTTTCCTTACCTTAATAATCACATTCTAAATGCCAGAGCGGTATAACTGGTGCAATATGAAAGACAAGACCAATACTTTGACAGAATTTTCTACAACTGAAATTTACTAAATGTGGCTATTATGGCTCTAACCCAGTGATACATTTCTGACTCTCTAATCCCCTAAGTGTTCTCTGATTATCTCAAGAAGTACTGAAATCTTTCTAAAATATATACCTTATTTAAAGAAAAATATGGCAAACAGTACTTTAAGGAAAATGATTCCAAACTATCACCAAAAATTTTTAAAAATATACTGTACAGCAATTCCTAAAATATTAGGAATATTGCTTTAATCTAGCAAGTAGCTCACAGTTTCTTTCCATACTGATTTAAAAGACTCTATGTCCAATGTTTGACAAATAAGTGCATGCACAAACACAAACTACAGAAATGGATAAGGGGGAGAAAGTTGCTAAGAAAAGCTCAATCTCTAAAAGCTCAAAAAAGCTATCTGCACAAAATATTAATTTCACATAAGATCCTGTCTTTTTTTTTTTTTTTTAACCTTTCCTCACATTGGGTAAAAACAAAAGCAATTCACAGTAGTGGTGCCAAAGACTGACAATATTACATAAACTTCAGAATTCCTGTGTTTAATTTTCACTAAAGAATCACAGTGCACTATCATTAACATGTCTAGACAGTGGACACTCACTACAGTATAGTCATGTTACACCAAGCTTATTTTTCTGTGGCCTAAATTTTTATAACACATTAAATTGTAATAATGTAAAATAAGACCAGCAGGAAAATAAACACAACCATAGCAAGACATAACAAGCATAAACCCAGTAAGTCCTGCTTGACCGAAAAATATTATTTTTCTCAATGGCAATAAAAATTACCCACAACTATAATACCAATCAACCAACTTCAGAGGTTCCACCAACTGGGAAAAATAACTAGTTGTCTTATTGTGGTACCTTAAAATCACAAGACTGCCACTAGTGGAGTGGTGATGTGAATTGCGTTTCATTTGTACTCTATACCTTGGCAAAAGTTAATGACCTGCCCCAGAAATTTTATTTCACCATATACCCCAAAGTATTTTTAGGACTCACAAAGTCTAAATCTCACACTGCCGTTGATATGCTATCGTGTAAATGCTTTAAATTTTAAAACGAAAGGATAAAAACTTTAAAAGCTCTAGACAATGTATTCAAATAGTGAATATGTCAAGTCAATGCCTTCTCCTCCCCCACTGAAAAACAAAAAAAGAACTGTACACGACAAATAAAGATACAATAGAAACAAAAAGTAGCATGCCACTCATTCAGTAAGGAAATAATAACAGAACATCTATCATATTCAACTACAAAAATCCTTTCATTTGATGGCTAGCGTCGTTATGACTGTTTAATCTGTATTTAAGTGGCCTTAAAAAAGAGATTTTGTTCCCTTTCTCTGCCCTCCTGGATCTTTGGCAGCAGTCAGCACTTATACCCAGAGCTGGTTTGGGGAGTGGGAGAAAAGGGAAAGTGGAGACATGTCATCAAGATGATTTTGATGTCTCTAGAGTCTGAGGACCTTTAAATGTTGATAATGATGAAGGAAAAAAATGAAGAGGTGGAGGGAGAGGAAAACAAAACCACTACCATCACCAAACTGGAGAATGATAAGTCTCATTTTCAACTTGTTTTAAAATCACTGTTAATTTAAAAAAAAAAAATAGCATCTGCTTGTAAAACGAAAAAAAAAAAGGTAAAGTGGAGAGAAGGCTGAAATGAGCACGGAGTCAGCAGAGGGCAGCCGCTCTCATCCACTACCCAGCGTCTTTCTCACACACCGCTGTTTTCCGCTATTGAGCATTGTCAGCAAAAAAATAAATGGGGGGGGGGGGGCGGGACGGGAGACAAAGAGGGTAGGACCAGAGGCCGACAGTTTTTGTCTGCCACATCTGAGGCGAGAAGCCCTCTCTGGTTTCTTGCTGCAAAGGCAAGGGATCAGGTGAGACCCCTCCGGGTCCAACTCTATTTGCTTCTCCAGAAAGAGCAGTTTCCGGCAGCGAGCGCAGGATCCTTCGGCTGCTGAACTGAACACCGGAGCATTGTCAATGTTCCTATCTCTGACTTTACAGAGGAGGAGAGAGGACTGTGACTGCATTCCTGGGAAAGACTACTACTCCAGACGTGCCACACGGCAGTAGTGAAAAAAACATAAGCAAGAGGTTGTAAAAATCCCTTCCAAAATACCAGGTTCTGAAGAAATGCTGCGAAGCATTAACATATTGTTGGCGTTTTTTGTAAGTCACCTATTCTTTCTCGCCACAGTCAACCCTCAAATCTCTGGTACTTGTTGCTAAATCTTTACCTCACGCCCCCCTCAAAATTGCCCAACACAATGAGATCTGGGGAGCGAAAGGCGGGAGGGGGGCCTAATCTCAGGAACCCAGAGGGCTGGTCTCCCTTCCATAGGCCACTCTGCATGGGCTGCGCGTTCACTTTTACCTTCTGAGAGCTCTGATTCACAAATGCCGGGGTGGGGAGGGGGGGCGGGTGATTATGACATACAGCATTATCCTTCCAACCAAAGATAGATAAGAAACGCCGGCCAGCGGTCCTTGCCTGGCCAGAGAGCCAAAGCCTGAGCCCCCCGACGGGGCGGCCCGGGTAGGAGCCTCCCGCCCTGCCCGCCTCCCTCCCGACGCCCGCGGAAGATGCTCCCCACCCCGGCAGGCTCGAGGAGCCAGGATGGGGCGCCCTCACCCTGGGAGAGGGCAGGGAGCGAGCTGAGGGTCCGGGACGGAGGGACTCTCACCGCAGCTGCGCCGAGCGCCCGGTACCCCGCCCCGGACCGGGTCTCGGGCGGAGGCGCTCTGCACCGGGGCTGGCCGCCGCAGCCAGGGACGGACAAAGCACTGGGGTCTGCGGCGACCTCGGGAGGCGGCCGCGGGCCAAGTTAGCCAGACTCGGGGTCCCGCGGGCAGGGCAGCGCAGCACTGACCTGGATGGTGCAGGTGTACTCGCTGTCGTCCAGCAGCCGCACGGTGCAGCTGTACTCGCGCTCCAGGCTCCTGCTGCTGCCGCTCATCAACCTGCTCAGCATCTTCCCGCCCGCCCGCCGCCGGGAAAGACGCGGCGGCGCTGCGGACCCCGGACCAGGCGCCCCTCAGCCGGGCAGCTCCGCGCGGGCCCCGGGCACCTGCACCATCACCCCAGCCCGGTCGCGGCCGCTGCCTCCTGCTGGCCCAGCTCCTCCTTCTTCTCCTCCTCCTTCTCCGCCACCGCCTCCCCCCAGCCCAGAGCAAGCGCTCCGCTCTCTCTTCCGCGCCCTACTCCCCATGCCCAGCTCGTGGGGCGGGGCCTCGGCCGGAGAAGGGCCAATGGGGGTCAGCGCGGCGGAACCGAGTGGCACACTGTTGAGCCAATAGAAATAGGGCACTGGGATGATGGACAGGTGACGAAAGCAATCACGGGAAAGCAGTCGGACAGAGCCTAGCGGGACCAGCCCTCTGGCGTCCCAAACGAGGGGCTCCTCTCCTCTCTGCGGTTCCTCTAGAAGCTGTTTCCCCTCCCCCGGGCCAGGTGTGGGCACCCGGCCAGATAAATGTCTGCTGCGTGGAATACGTTTAGACTCGGGCTTCAGGGGTCAAGTCCCACGCTCTGCAACGCCGCGAGTCCCGCCCTCTCGGGAGCCGGGGCGGTGCGAGATAAAAATCACCGCACCTGCAGAACGTAGGCACCTTCAGCTCCGGACCAGGCGGCTGCCCCCACCTGAGCTGTACCCCAAGTCGGCCAGACGGGCGTGTCTGCTCCAGCTCTCTTATTTCGGAGAACATCTGTTTTACAGGAGCTACTTAAGTAAAAGCTGTAGGGTTCGCAAGGGTTTTTTAAGCACCCGGGTTTAACCCCTAGGAAACCCTCCACTCTAACATCCTATGCCTCCCTTTTATTTTATTTTCAGAAGACAAAAGGAGGAGACTGAGGTGTGCTCCTTCAGCTGGTAGGGTGCAGAGGCAGTGATGGGTCCTTTCCTTGCTCCTTCAGAACTAGAATTACCGTATCTTCAGACCTCCTCAACAAAACACCGGAGTATGTCAGGAGGTATATATCGCAAAGAAAAAAAAATTGTCTCCTGCCCTTTGTGACCCCACATTCTAAAGACCTCATGTTCTTTACGAAAACTTCACCAAGAAACATAATATTCTTCCTCAAAATTTTTTGATGGAAGGAAATGTTATATAAAAGAATCATATCAACACATTAATGCTGCAATAAATATATTAACTGAAAAATAATGAAATATGCATAATTTCGCATTTTCATTTATACTGGTCTTGTTTATAGGATAACAAACACATAACAAAAACGAAACCCTACATTAACTTAGAAAACATCTGACCTTTAAAGTAGGTCCCCTGGAGGGGGGTGGTTCTGGGCTATCTCAGTCCCTAGAACATGTGACCCTTGATGGGGGTGAGGGGGTCGTGAGCTTGAGTCCTCCGTTGGGCTTAAAACCTTAAAAAGATAAAGTATGCTTCTTCCCTAGTGTCCTTGGATTCCAGTATTTCTCCCCAATTTTTTGCGTGGGACCCTCCCCCTCTTCAGTAATCACCTCAGTAACCTGGATTGCTCTCCTTCTTAGTTGCAATCTCCTTTGTGGCATTCAGCAGTCATAAGAGGAGGTTTGACTTTTCAAGGTAATCCTGGAGGAGTTAAGAAACTAGAACAGTGAGTCAGATAGTCTAGGCTTCAAACCAAATGTGAATTCCTCTACTATGTAGCCCCAATAGGCAGCCTGGGTGTGCAACATAGTAGGTATTCAATAAGTGTTTGTTGCATGAAGTAAATTAGCTATTTTATAGTGTCTAAGTCCCAGGGAAAGATCTATGAAGAAACTAAGAATTTCAGGAAGGCCTTGGACACATGAAATTATTAATATGCCAAAGTGATATTCTACAAAATTCAGCTTTGTTGTGTAGTTGGGAGAAGATAATGAAAGATTTCAGGCAAGCAGAACTTATGTTGAAGGCAAAAGTTGCTATTTGTTTACAGAATCTACAAGAGCAAGAAAAAATGTCCAAGAAGCTAGAGGAAGCCCAGTAGTTTGACGGTAGGGAAATGTCTTTAACAGGTTATGCAAATAAGCAGCTGTTAGAATAAAAAGGCAAACACCATGAATCCAGAAAAGCTCTAAGGAACTGAATGCAGTCTTTTTTCAGAGTATGACCAGAGATGCAATCAACAGGGATGAGATTGTGGCTGTTATGCCAACGTGTTAAGTAACATTCCTGTTCAACCTAAGAAAATCATATCAACCTAGATGCTCACCTCATTGAAAGACCAGTTAGATATTCACCCATGCATATATGTAATATCCAGAAAGAGCTTCAAACTCTCCCTTACTCACTTAATCAGAACACTTTGTGAGGAAAACAGAGGATGGATACATAATGGAAGAAAAGCACCTATCAGTTTCTGGTTAAATGTACACCTATACGGGGATCAAGAGCAGAAGCCTAAGGGAAACTAAACAGAGAAGACTCATATAAAATCAAACTGAGGAATATTTTGTTTTTCTTTGTTTTTCTCAAGTCTTTTGAGCAGGATGTCCAGTATAATAAGGCTTTGTTCAATAAAAGGCCTCATGTGCCCTTGTTAATCAGAGCATCATAGCTTTCATGAATTTTTTAGTGTAAAGGAGGCCCTATTTAAAACTCCAAACTACAATGACTGAGCTCCCACCTTCCAAATTATTAGGATATAAGCCCCCTTTAAAGTTCCTCTCCCTGGGGCACCTGGGTGGCTCAGTCGGTTAAATGTCTGTCTTCGGCTTGGGTCGTGATCCCAGGGTCCTGGGATGGAGTCCCACATCGGGCTCCCTGCTCAGCCAGGAGCCTGCTTCTCCCTCTCCCTCTGCCCCCCCTACTTGTGATCTCTCTCTCTCTGTCAAATAAATAAAATCTTAAAAAAAATAAAGTTTCTCTCCCTTCTTTCCTGTTGAGGAGTCCCTAGGGCAGATGGTATCACCAACATATGCCTGAAATAACTGAATTACTCCTGCCTCTACTTCAGATGTCCCATACCCTGATATTCTGGGACACTGATCTCTCTCCAGCCAATGCACCTTTCACCAGTATCTTGGGACCTGGCAGAAAAAAGCATTGCCCTCTCTTCTCCAGGACATCACAAATGCAGGTTCTTCCCATCAAAGTCTCCTTACAGCACAACTAAGACCAGTGTTATGTAACAATGTTAGAAAGGAAGAATAATCCAGAGTAACCTGCAGTTATGACATGGCTACTCTCAAAGCCCTCATGGGCTTTATTGTTGAGCTTGCACCCAGGGTCCATGTGGCTGATGACAGCTTCCCTCTCCATCAAGAGTTCCTCCGACCATGTCTTGGGCATTCGGGCTCAACCACAGAGAGAAGAAGCTCAGAGAAGAAAACAACTCTCCTTATCCAATTTAAAGTCCATTTTCAAAGTCCCATTTTCTGTCCGACTTGCTGCCTCTCACTAGGATGACTGACTTGGGAATATCTACTCCTTTAGAGGAGACCCCACCTCCCATCGCCAGGGGTATGACCTTGACCTTTGACCCAACTGGGCCATTGCCTTAAGAGCATTAACTGTCCAACATCAGCACATTTCTCACAAAGACTGAGTCATTCAGTCTTTACAGGTAGGTCCAAGTAGAGCTTCGCCAAAACCAGTCCAGTCCCTTTGCATAATTATTTCTCCAGTAAGTAGTAATGATCATGCCTGTCCTTATTTGCCTATATCTTTTAGATCTCAGCTTTCGCACTCCTCAGAGCAAGGGCTCAAAGGAAGACATTCACATCGTCACAGAAACAATATATTGACACATATGCAGTCTACATCTACAGAGAGAAAAGAAACAGTTTTTCTCTTCTCTCATGCAGCAATGTCTGCGGAAGCAAAGCTCCAGCTCCACACACACAGATTTGCATATCCAAATGGAGCACCCAGCTTCACAGACTAAAAGCATCTATACTCAAGTTATAGTTTTCCAAGAATAATAAACGTATACCTGCTTTAATAGGAGAGGTTGAACAATTCATGTAGTTTTTCCAGAGCAGTCTACCTCTGAAGAAATGTTCAAGTCTTTTTTTTTTTAATCAGGACAGAATTCACCTATGGTTTAACAGACAGTTTTTCCATCTTCTACCAACTCTTAGGATTTTCAGTTTAGCCCCATTGTACTTAGAAGAATTTTTTAATGTGTATTTTTATGTGGAAATATAAGTGCCTGTGTTTTTTTATTCCAAACTACATTTATTGAGCATTTACTATGTGTTAGGCACATACTCTGTGTCAGCTTTCTAGAAAACATGAGACATAGCCGAAAGAATATGGGAAAATGAAATGTACAAACCAAGAAGTTCACAATCTAGGAGAGAGGGTTAGGTATATAAACAATTAGCTATCATACCATACATGGAGCATGAGCAAAGCACTACAAGAGAACAACAAATGGTAAATTATTTAAGCATGGGAGACAGCAAAGTCTTACAGAGAAAGCATTTGAGTTGAGTCCCTAGAAAAAGACTAGTATGGTGATGCCTGCAGATAGCAGAAGAGCAAGACATGGGATGAGGAGTCACATTTTAAATAGAGGAAACAACATGAGCAAAGACATAGAAGCACAAGTATGTATAGCATGTTTCAGAAATTGCAAGTACCCCTGGATGGATAGCATGTGGGATGCATTGGCTAGGAAAAAGTGGACTGAGGCCAGAACATCTAGGACCTTCCGTGCCTTAGTTAGGAATTTGGACTCTGTTGTACAGACTGTGGGGGGGGGAGGGCGGGCATTGCAGGTTTTTAAGCAGAGAAATGACAGGATCAGATCTGTGTTTGGAACTGATCATTTTGATAGCAGTGTCAATGATTACATTACAGAAAGAGGAGATTATTTACTAGGGGGGAAAGGCATTCTGAAAACAATAGAATGTCCTTAACGAGGCATCAGAAGCATTTATAATAGGTCTCTCAGATGCGGGTGACAGGCTTTATTATAATTTCCAATTATGGTTCATTTTCCTTGTATTTCCAGCCAGTCTTCAGCCATTGTTCTAGCAACAAAATGTATATGAAACAAAGCAAGTTAGTTCATTTATTCAAAAAAAATGTATTAATGGTCTACTATGTGCAAGTCCCCATGCCAGGTGCTCAGAGAATTCAAAGAAGAATAAAACACATTCCCAATCTTCATAGAATTTACAGTTCCATGAAAACTGCAGAATTACTTCAACAATATTAAGTATTCAGTTTATGTAGATTAATATTCAACACACATTGGTTAAAATATATATATAAAAGAGAAAGGCAGCAAAGATAGAAACAAAAGGAATATGGGCAAAAAAATATATAAATATGAAGAAATCAGAACAGCCCATATTTCTTTATTAATAGTGTCAATTGACAACTTGCCCTGCAAAATGAAATAATTAACATTAGTGTACTTCCTCTCAAACTGACTCCAACTCCCAATTTTTGTGGTTTATATTATTTGTTTTATCAGGGTTTTATAATACTTATGCCTATAGCAACCATATTTCTTCTAGTTGTTTAATCTCACTTCTATATTCAGATGGATTCAGTGCTTACCACCTGTCCTTTTATCCTCCAGATTCACCATTCCTGGAGGTTTTATTTTTTATTTTTAAAGATTTATGCATTTATTTGAGAGAGAGAGAGAGCACAAGCAGGAGGGGCAGAGGAAGAGGGAGAGAGAATCTCAAGCAGACTAGGAACGCTACTAGGGGCTCTATCTCATGATCCTGAGATAAGGACCTGAGCTGAAACCAAGGGTCCAACGTCTAACTGACTGTGCCACCCAGGTACCCCCTGGAGGCCTTATTTTTATTCATTCATGTCCTGGTAGGTGGGATTTCTTTGCTAAGTAGTTTAAGAATGGCCAATGGCCACAATGCCTTTGGTTTTTCTTTTCCGTTTTTCTTCTCCCTTTTTTTTTTTTACATACAGTGTTTTTATTAGTTTCAGGTGTAAAATATAGTGATTCCACAATTGCATACGTCACTTGGTGCTCATCAGAACAAGTGCACTCCTTAATCCCCATAACTATTTCACCCATCCTCTCACCTAACTCCCCTCGGGTAACCATCAGATTGTTCTCTATAATTAAGAGTCTGTTTCTTGATTTCTCTCTCTCTCTCTCTCTCTCTCCCTTTGCTTGTTTGTCTTGTTTCTTAAATGCCACATGAGTGAAATCATATGGTATTTGTCTTCCTCTGACTGATTTATTTTGCTTAGCATTATGCTCTCTAGCTCCACCATATTGTTGCAAATGGCAAGATTTCATTCTTTCTTATGGCTGAGTAATATTCCATTATATATATATATATACCATGTCTTCTTTAACCATTCATCAATCAATGGACACTTGGGATGCTTCCATAATTTGGCTATTGTAAATAATGCTGCAGTAAATATGGGGTGCATGTATCCCTTCACATTAGTGTTTTTGTATTCTTCTGGTAAATACCCAGTAGTATGATTACTGGATCATATGGTAATCCTATTTTTAACTTTTTGAGGAACCGCCATACTGTTTTCCAGAATGACTGCACCAGTTTGCATTCCCACCAACAGTGCATGAGCATTCCATTTTCTCCACATCCTCGCCAACACCAGTTGTTTCTTGAGTTTTTGATTTTAGCCATTCTGACAGGTGTGAGGTGATACCTTATTGTAGTTGTGATTTGTATTTCCCTGATGATCAGTGATGTTGAATATCTTTTCATGTGTCTGTTGGCCATCTGTATGTCTTCTTTGGAGAAATATCTGTTCATGTCTTCTGCCCATTTTTTAATTGGATTATTTGGGGTTTTTTGGGGGGAGGGTGTTACCTGAGTTCATTCTTATCTACCTGTTGCATTTATACTGAACAAATACTTGCATAGAAATGCTTCTTTCTTCACTTTCTTTCTCTCAGAATTTTATAGCCCTCACTCCTTTGTCTTTTTTCCTAACATTTGCTATGGGAAAATCTCAGATGAATCAAACTTTTCCCACATATGATTTTTTTTTCTTTCAAGATACCTGAAGGGGGTGCCTGGGTGGCTCAGCCGTTAGGTGTCTACCTTCGGCTCAGGTCATGATCCCCGGTCCTGGGATCGAGCCCCACATAGGGCTCCCTGCTCAGCGGGAAGCCTGCTTCTTCCTCTCCCACTCCCCCTGCTTGTGTTCCCTCTCTCGCTGTGTCTTTCTCTGTCAAATAAATAAATAAAATCTTTATTTTTTTTTAAGATTTTATTTATTTATTTGAGAGACAGAATGAGAGAGAGAGAGAGCACATGAGAGAGGGGAGGGTCAGAGGGCGAAGCAGACTCCCTGCCAAGTAGGGAGCCCAATGCGGGACTCGATCCAGGGACTCCAGGATCATGACCTGAGGTGAAGGCAGTCGCTTAACCAACTGAGCCACCCAGGCGCCCAATAAATAAAATCTTTAAAAAAAAAAAAAGATACCTGAAGGATTTATATATTTAACCCTGAGGTTTAAGAACTTAATCAGAATATATCTTGATTTCAATTTTTCTAAATCAATTTTCCCTGGTATAAGATGGGTAGTTTTCTGAACAATAGCTCTTATTATCTTTGAATTTGTTGTGTTCTCTTCCTTCAGGACACCAGTTAGCCCAATACTGGATCATATTTGACTATAGATTTCTTTTTTTTTTTTTTAATTCTCAAATCTCTGTGGCCTTTCTCTCTTCATTCATTGTGTCTGTCTCAAGTCTTTCCTCCATGCCATTAACCTGATTTTCAGTCAAGTCTATTTTGTTCCTTGCTGTTGAATCTACAACCCCAAGATCAAGAGTCACATGCTTCACTGACTGAGCCAACCAGGCGCCCCTAAATTATTCTGTTGTTTTAATGTCTTATCCTGGACTTTTTATTTATTGAATACTATTTCTTACTGAGTCTATAGCAGAAAACATTCATAACGAATATGCTTCTCAGGGTGCCTAGCTGGCTCAATCAGAAGAGCATGCAACTCTTGATCTTTGGGTGGTGACTTTGAGCCCCAGGTTAGGTGTAGAGATTACTGAAATAAATAAACTTTAAAGAATATTCTTCTCTTCTCTGGGTTGTGACAAACAATCTCTCCTTGACCAAACTTTAGTCAGGGTCTGCTAAATCCCCTTCCCAATTAGTCTTGACTTTTGAACTTTTTTCCATCTTTTGGAATTTTGTTTATCTCTGCATCACCCAGTTTTAGCAAGAATCTGTTAAGTCAGTTTAGCTAGAATCCCCCTAAACTCAGTATCTGATCATCTTCAACATTTTACCAAATTCTTCATCTCCTACTATTCCCCAGATGATGTTTGATCACTTTGGCCCATCTTTAGCAAGAATCTTGTTAGGCTGGTTTAGCCAGAATCTCCCCTTATCACTGATGTTTCTTCTTAGTAATTTTTCATCCACTAACCACCCACCTCGTCCCCACTCTGCTCCTTGATTATAAATTCCCACTTTTCCTTGTTGTATTCAGAATTGAGCCTAGTTTTTATACTGAGGTCTCTTTTCCCCTGAATAGTTTTTCTGAATAAAATCTGTTTTTAATCACTTTAACTACTGTCCAGCTCCAGTTTTTCCTTAACAGTTGTTTTCATCTGAACTAGATCCTTCATCTGTTTTTCAAAAATCATGTTTCTTTCTACCATCCTTGAAAGATGGTCATGTCACTATAGTTCATCCAGTTCATGCTTAGCATGGACAGAACTTTCAGACTTTCACTTTGCTCTGATATATGCCAGTTTTTCCTCCCTCAGTTTAAGAGTTTGGAGTTGTTTTCTAACTAACTTTCTCTAACATGAGGATGCAGGATAAGGGAAAGAAAAGAGGGAAGTTAGAGCTGAGTGATGCCCTTATTAGCTCTACTCTCTTGTAAGATCCTGTTAAACAGCCTATCCCAGCCCAGTCTAACCAGTCACGGGTGGTAGAACCCTCCAGCATAACTTGTATCAGTTCTTTTGCTCAGCCTGTTTACCTGGGAAATGGAAAGCTCCGGGAGGGGGGGGGACTTATTGTCTCCACTGAGGTCCCATGTGGTGTATGGAGGCTTCTATCTAAAACAATTTTCTTGGATTCCCTCATCTCTCCATGCTCCCCAGAGTTACTTATCTACACCCTCAGAATTCTTCACGTATTAATAATGGTATTAGCGAGAATACTCAGAAAGCTGTCAACTCCCCATCACACCCTTATTTCCTCTCAGTCTGCTTTGAGGAATAGGGGCAGGGTGAGGAGACATACCTACTGCACCAGAATATTCTGTTTCATTTGTTGGTCACTTTTTTTGGTAACATTTAATTTATGTGTAAGTTTTATCCTTTACCTTGTTACAGCTGCTGGTGAATTTTGGGCTTTGTCAATGAAATTCTGTTCTTGTTGTTCATTTCATTAGGTACTGGTGAAGAGAAAAACTGTGACCCTGCCTAATTCTTGTCTCCTTACTCAGAAGTTTGTCACCTAAGGTCAACTAGGTTTGAAGTAGTTGCTAATCAAAGATATTTTCATAAAAACATTCAAATATAAGAGAAAGGAAGAATAAACATTCCACAGTGCACATGTTAATCATTCAGTAAATGTCTGCAGAATTAATTTAAAAGTTTCCCTGGACATCGTTCAGTTAATTAAAACTGCAAATCGTTATTACATCTTATCATTTCAATTTTTCCATTATAGTAATAAGGGAGCACTCACTATATGCCAGAGACTCAGCTGGGTACTTTACATGCATTGTCTAATTGAATCCTCACAACACTATGGTGAGGTCAAGCTGTTGCTACCATCCCCATTTTATAGACGAGGAACTTCCAGGGTAGTGAAACTAAACAATCTGTCATAAGCATTCAGCTATCACGAGGCAAAACCTGGACTCATATCTAGGTCTCTGGTGCCAAAGACTATGCATTTAATAACTATGTTACACAGTCTTCTTTTTCAGGAAGTTAGTGAAAAGAGTAGAGTCAGAAGAACTGAATACAAGCTTTAGATTCAACATCATATATTATATAGTCTTGGTAAGCAATTTGAACTCCGCTTCTAACTTGTAAACTGGAGATAATAATGTCTTCCCTGGCTGTCCTGAAAGTCCTAAGACTTTTATTTTAAAATAGCAGGTTGAATGCAGCATTTACCTCTGTTCTTGCTCCAAATCCACCCAAACAACAGTAAAGTGATTTTTTAAAAGCATAAACCTATGAGACTAAAGTGAATGGAGAGGAGCCACGGCAATAACATTGTGGAAACCAGAAAGCACAGGGGTGGGTGGGTAACAGTTGACTGAACAGACCCAAGAAAATTGAATCCAAACCCAGCAAAGGGGAGAGCAGAGAGGCAATCTGATTTGCACATAGAACCCACAAAATGTTTACAAACTGATGTATCAGGTGCTTACGGAACCAGAACTGAAAACAGGATTGTTTGAAAGTCCGTTTAAGTAGCAGTTCCCTTCCTCAACTCCAAGCAGCCAAGAGACTTCTTTTTTCCACTCTGTTGGGTAATTCCCTAGAGAGCAAAACAGAGTTTCTGAAGGGAGTTGGGGGGCCACCAGAAATTTAAGAAATACCTCTAAAACAAAATAAGCTTAAGGCTTAAAAACTCAAAAGATACAAAAAGAAAATTAATATAATAAACCAGTGCAACACACATTTATACACCAAATAAAGGAAGGAGGAGGGTAGGGAGGAAGGAAGGAAGGAAGGAAGGAAGGAAGGAAGGAAGGAAGGAAGGGAGGGAGGGAGGAAAGAAGGAAAGAAGGAAGGAAGGAAGAAGAAAAAGAAGAGGGAGTTTGAAGAACTTTGTAAACTGTAAAGCACTGGGAACACTTACAGCGAATGTGAACAAGTTAGAAGACTGTGTAGCACGGAAGCAGGAGAACATAATGGATAAAAGCATGACTCTAGGTTCAGAGAGCCCATGGCTCAAATTCTAACTCTACTACATACTAGCTATATGACTTTAGGAATATCGCTAAGCCTCAGCTTCCTCATTTGTAATACAAGGATAATAATAGTCCCTCTCTCCTAGGCTTGATGTGAGAATGAAAAGAGATCAACACTTCCACAAAGAAAACATCGGGAACATTTTAGCTAATACCAACCTCTTCTGTTCTCTTGTCTTCTCTGTGGACTGATGGACAAGACATGAATGACTAAAAGGCAATCAATAGAAGGGAAAATTGGAAGCAAAAAGCTGAGATGATACCCAAACTGGAGAACCAGCCTCTGAATAATTGAAAACTGCATTGTGGTTGCTTCGGCAGCAGTAATTGGCAAGGCAATTGCCTCAGAGCTACAGCTGTTTTTTGCTTTTCTCCGTTCTTTCTTGTTCCTTTCCCTCCTTCCCTCCTAACCATTGTCATTATCATCATCTTTTAATGCACACTGAGCATCTCGTTGATTCAGCAAATGTTAGTTGAATGCTAAATGCACTTATTTTAGTCTCTGATTCCCTTGTGCTCAGCTTATCTACCTACATAATTTAGGCAACAGGTTAAGTTTGTAGATACGGAAAGGAATTTTTTTTTCTGCTACAAGAAGTTAGGTAAGGAGGCTTATTAATCCAAGAGCAACAAGGATATTTGACCAGTGTGCCCAACTCTCCCAGAAGATCATTTTCCTCTGCAAGTAGTGTAATTTTGAATCCAAAAGCCATTCTACTTCCCTAATCTGGTAATCATGAAACATGATTTTTCAAATTAGATTTTTATGTCATGCTATATAAACCTAGCTCTTCCTGGCACACTAGGACGCAGGTTTTTTAAGGACATGGTGGGTGGGGGAACTTCCAGACTCTTAGAGTTTATTGCCAGGAGAAATCTAGGAGTTCTATACGGAGTTCTATATGGAGTTCTATACAGAATATAGTCATTTTTATTATTTTTTTTCTACCCATCACTCAGAGATGCAGCTAGGGATAACATAAGACATCCTTAAGGACCACCATTCCTTCATTGAGAGAATGCCCAGAAGTTACATGGTGCTTCTTGTAACTCAAAGGATAGAAGACAAAAGAAACTGCCAAAAAACTGCCTGACTCATAGACATCCTGGTGTTTTGTTCTCCCTCTCTCTCCTTCTTTATCTTTATCCACACAGGTGGGCCTTTGGGAGCTCAAGATTCCACCCAGCCCATCCCTATAACCATCCTGACATCCAGTGTAATTGGCCATTCTGTTTCCAGTCTCACGCCGTAGCTCTGACACAGAGTTCTGCCCAGTTTCTGGTTTCTATGTTCCTTTCTGGTTCCTTTAGTTGGTTCCCTTGTCTTCATACACTGCAAAATCACAGTCCCCCTGAGAAAGGGTCTAATACGCTCTTACCAATCCTTCATTCCGGATGCTGCTTTATGCAAACAGCAGGCTGTTTAGATCTCTAAATAATCCCTCTCCTGGATTTCCCAGCACTGTGCTGTCTACCTTAGAAAAACTGACTCCAAGTTATTCCTCCTTCTTCTGCTTCCCCAGACTACACTCCCTTTCCTATTTCCATGTCCTTCTGATATGTATCAGTGAGGCAGGATTTCCTCCCAGGACCTGCAGCTGGGTCCACCTTGTACCTCTCCTGAGCCAGTGTACCTTGTCCACTTGTAGTTAACTAGAACATGCTGGCCCTCTCCTAAGACAAGACAGTCATCCAACCAACCTACTGGGAAGAATATGATTCTCATAAGGAAGAAGTCTGAGCTTTGAGATCAAGGCAGTTAGTACATGCATGACTCTATAGCTCTCCATACCCATACTTTTGCATGTTAAAAACAGACATGTGTCTATTTCCCTACTTTTGAGTCACTAATTGGGTTTGAAAGAATATGGCAGTAATTGGAATAATTAGTTCTGTTGGCTGAACTTTCCAAAAATATAACATTTTGCTTTCTGCGGGCATAATAATGGCTAATGACACTTACCATATGCTAGGCACTATATTAAGTGCTTTCTATAAGCTAACCCATTTAATCCTCACAACTACTCAATGAAGTAGGTATTTATTTTTAATTCCAGCATAATTAACATACAGTGTTATATTAGTTTTGGGTATACAATATAGTGATCCAACAATTCTATACATTACTCTATACATTACTAAACATTACTCAGTGCTTATCACAATAAGTGTACTATTAATCCCCAACACCTGTTTCACCCTTCTCTCTGCCCATCTCCCCTCTGGTAACCACCAGTTTGTTCTCTATAGGGTCTGTTTTTTGTTTGTCTTTTTCTTTTTTTATTTGCTTTGTTTCTTAAATTCCACATATGAATGAAATCGTATGGTATTTGTCTTTCTCTGACTTATTTTACTTAGCATTATACCCTCTAGATGCATCCACGTTGTTGTAAATGGCAAGATTTCATTCTTTTTTATGACTGAGTAATATTCCATTATATATATATATATATATATATATATATATATATATATATATATATGTTGCATCTTCTTTATCCATTCATCTATGGATGGACACTTGGGTGGGTGGCTTCCATAGCTTGGTTACTGTAAATAATGCTGCAGTAAACATAGGGGTGCATATGTCTTTCCAAATTAGTGTTTCTG
This sequence comes from Mirounga angustirostris, assembly GCF_029215605.1. Taxonomy (NCBI): domain Eukaryota; kingdom Metazoa; phylum Chordata; class Mammalia; order Carnivora; family Phocidae; genus Mirounga; species Mirounga angustirostris. The sequence goes on along the minus strand of NW_026991717.1, from coordinate 59,534,372 downwards.
TTTCCTTTGAGTAAGTACCCAGTAGTGGAATTACTGGATCATACTATTATTATCCCTACTTCACAAGTGAGAAAATTAAAGCACAGAGAGGTTGAAACACTTACCAAAGGTCACACAGGTAATAAAACTAGGTGTTAAACCCAAGCAATCCTAGAAGACCACTATGTTATATTGCCTTTGCAAAACTAAACAAATAATGGGGGGGGGGGTTCTTTAGCTCCTCCTTTAAAATGGACATTATAGTTCTTAAAATAAGGAAAGTCTGGACTGATTACTCTTAGTAAATCAAGAACTCCTAGTACATTTGGCTCTATCTTCATAATACATTTGCTAATATAAACAGGAAAGCAGCCAATTACTAGTAAAGTGTGTTTTGTATTTATTAAACAATACTATAAAATTCTGATGAAAACCCCTATTGTAATTCAGACTTGAGGTTTTTTTGTTGGTGTTCAGAAACTGGTCCAGCTGTTCCTCCAGCTGCCTGGTTATTCGACAGGAACAAAATCAGTTCAAATTCTAAATTTTAAAAGGACAATGCATTTCCTTTTGTCTTCATAAGACACCTACATTTAAATTACAATGCCAAAGCAACCAAGCGCTGCATGAGCAAATTTACATAATTGGTGTCAGGGGTCTAAAGCAGAAGCAAAGGGGGCTAGAAATTGATGGAACTGATAGAGCAGATTATTCTATCCATCTTAGCGTCTTTTTAAGCCCTTTTATAACGGAGACATTAAATTGCTGTGCATATCTCCTTTAAGTCTAGCTATATTATTAGGGTATAATTAGGTTAAAGAAAGAAAATGCAACCATAAGGTTTTGCATGTTTATATCTATGCCTTTTTGTTTAGAACTTGTATGGCAAAACATGTGCCCGTTGCTGCAAAGATTCATGCCATTCAGCACTTCTTTGTGACCCATTTACTCACAAAGCCTGCTGCATCTGTTGTACTAAACAGCCAGTTCAACCACCGGAAGGCTAATCTGGATAATTCAAGCAAAATTTTAAGAAGCCACACATCTGCAGTAAATGTGGCCTATGTCCTTCATAGATTTTAGTATTCTTTGTGGAGAAGAACACTGTCTTAATCAGGGATAATTGCTTGCAAGGAACAGAAACCCACTTAAACTAGCTCAAGCACAAGGGGGGTGATGCTTATTAAAAAGATATAGGAGTATCTTGTGGAACCAAAGGTGGCAGGACAGCTAGATCTTGACATGGGACTTCAGGTGCCAAGGGACTTGACACGGAACTGGAAAGTCAGGACCTAAGGGTATTCTCTTCATCTCCTCTAGGTTCAATAATACCCACCCCCTTTTTTTTAATTCTGAAGATTAGCTTTCTCTGCTTCAGCATCCGCTTTTTAGAAAATGACAATCCAGCCCCAGTTCTTCGTCACCTACTAGATGCAGTGCTCAAAACAAACTAAGTGGAGACTCTCTATTCCAACTCCAAATATCCAGGCGAGAGAATGCAATTGGCTCAATTTAGATCACGTGTCTACCTCTTGTCCAATCAGCTCTGACTAGGGGCGCAACATCGCACGGATACTGAGTTGCTCTGTCACACCCTTTAGTAAGTGAGGCCATAGGCATTTGGAAAAGGGTTCATTACAACACATTGTTGTTCTCTGGGATTAGATGGTGATGAACTAGAGATGAGTTAGCATTTAAACCTTCTTGGATCCACATTTTATCCATCTCAGCATCTCAAATCCACCCTTGTCTTTACTCATAACTTAGACACTTGATTTTCCCATTTCTGCATCTGCCAAAATCATGAACAAAGTGTTGGCAAGATGGTTGTGAGCATTTGTCAAGTTGTACAACTGATGCTACCTCTCTCCTTCTTATGGAGATTTTCCTGGAAATTTTATTTTCCTGCTTCAAGAAATTTCACAAGTAATGCCTGCAATTATCTCCACCCTTGCCCTCAAGAGAGGCGCTCAGTTACCAAAAATAACATCAGGAGGAGCATCTGGGTGGCTCGGTCAGTTAAGCGTCTGACTCTTGATTTTAGTTCAGGTCGTGATCTCAGGGTCGTGGGATCCAGCACCACGTTGGGCTCCCCACTCAGGGCAGAGTCTGCTTGTCCCTCTCCCTCTGCTCCTCCCTCCCCACCCCTCTCTCTCTCAAATAAATAAATAAAATCTTTTTTAAAAAATAACATCAGGAAAGCCAAGGTACACCTTTTCATTAAAACCTCCAAATAAATGAGACCAATGTAAATGCCATCCACTGTGAAAATGTATAAAAGAAAAACATAAAGTGATATCCTTCTTAATTAACACATTATAATTTCGACTTCCTAGCAGGAAATGAGTCACTTCATTAAAATACAACCATATCATTGTCAATTCCAAGTGACATTTCGGGAAAGAAGTGATGATCCATCTAATGACCAAATTCAGCCACGATAATCCTGTGCTACGGTCATTTAGCCCAGATCAAGGCTCCTTTCCATGCTAAGAAGGAGTAAGTGCTTTATCTTCTCAATTTTTAAAAATTTAGGGGCGCCTGGGTGGCTCAGTTGTTAAGTATCTGCCTTTGGCTCAGGTCATGATCCCAGGGCTCTGGGATTGAGTCCCACATCAGGTTCCCTGCTCAGCGGGGAGCATGCTTCTCCCTCTCCAGCTCTCCCTGCTTATGTTCCCTCTCTCACTGTCTCTCTCTGTCAAATAAATAAATAATCTTTAAAATAAGTAAATAAAAATTTAATTCAATTTTTAATTTTCACAATCTATGTGAAATCCTCCCTCTGGTATCTCAAGTTTCCCTAGATATAGAGGGTAAAGAAGATCCCATGTTAAATAGCTTTTTTAACCCACTCCATCAGAACTTAGAATTTTAGGAGCTGAAGATAGAGATGATTTCCAAATTGCATCTGTGCAGAAAATGCTGACTTTAGATACTAGTCTAGCAATAACTACAGCCATTTTCCCCCCTTCTTATGTTTTCCAAATGAGTCAAAAAGGACCCTCTGCATTCAAATAGTGTGTCATGAAATGGGAAAGATAAAACATAGAAATTGGGCGTTGCTGTCTATTCTTGATGAATCCAGCTTTTTGTTATCTGGTGTGAGGCCAGACTAGCCTATCTAAAATAGGAGTGAGTTAAAAACATAAGATAAAATGAAATCGGAGTAAGTTGTACTCCACACTAACCATTTCCAGTGTGCCCTGCTATCTCTGTTGTTTGTGTGGTACCTCTCCCTGGGGCAAGCAATGCTGCTTTGTCTTTGAGAATGTCTGATCCAGGGGTTCTTAATCCTGTTTGCAAATTAGAATTACCCAAGAGCTTTAAAAAAAAAAAAAAAAAAAACCAATGTGTGGATTCTACCAAGGAAATTGGAATCACTGAGAACCAGACTTGGATATCAGTGTTTTTGGAATGTTCTCCAGGGGATCTAGATGTGCCACCAGAGTTCAGAACCCCTGGATTAGACTTTATGAAGATAACCTGTCTATTATTTTTTGCCTTATAGACCAATGTTCCTCAACTTTAATTCATTATCGTCTCCTACTGAGCCTTTTTAAATTTTTTCCCTAGTTGCACCCCCATTAAAATTTAATAACACAGATATATTGTATACCTGTTGTGTACTGTATATATATTTGTGATTTATACATTAGAAAGTAAGGCTCTTTGCTCTCCAAGAACCAATTTTTGCCCCCTTGGGGTGATATTATTCCTTTTGAAAATGTATGTTGTAGACTGAACAAATCAATCAGTCCAGATGGGCTAGATTGTGCTGCAGTGACAAACAACCCAAAATTTCAGTGTCTTTTTTTTTTTTTTAAAGATTTTATTTATTTGACAGAGAGAGACACAGCGAGAGAGGGAACACAAGCAGGGGGAGTGGGAGAGGGAGAAGCAGGCTTCCCGCAGAGCAGGGATCCCGATGCGGGGCTCGATCCCAGGATCCTGAGATCATGACCCGAGCTCAAGGCAGACACTTAACGACTGAGCCACCCAGGCGCCCCAAAATTGCAGTGTCTTAAAACAATGCAAGTTCACATCTTGCTTGCACAACATGTGCCTTAGAAATCAGCAAAAGAGCCCTGTTTTCCAGATTGCCAGAGTACCTTCTATCCAGAGTTTCACTGGTAGCAATGGCAGAGGAAAAAGGAGACATAACAAAGCATGCTCTGGCTCTTAAAACTTAGGCCAGAGGAACGCCCAAAGCACCCTCACATTTCAATGGCCAGAGCAAGTTACGTGGTGACGCCTGTGCTCAATAGGACAAGTAAGTGTGATCCTCCAACAAGAAGGGAAACTAAGTATGATGAGCAATCTACCAAGTAGGCAGTCTTCTCAGACATTAAGAAAGAGACAGAGGGATGCCTGGGTGGCTCAGTCGGTTAAGCATCTGCCTTTGGCTCAGGTCATGAACCCAGGATCCTGGGATTGAGCCCTGCGTCTGGCTCCCTGCTCAGCAGGAAGTCTGCCTCACCCTCTGCCCCTCCCCCTGCTCATTCTCTCTCCCTCTCTCTCTCAAATAAATACAATCTTTAAAGAAAGGGAGAGAGAAAGAAAGAAAAGAGAGAGAGAGAGAGTGACGTACATGGTCCTACCAATCACTAAGAGCATCTTTCCTGACTGTTAACCTGGCTCCAGGGCAAGGGGCAACATGACATGGTACTGGCAATGCTACTCCATTCTTGATTTTTATGCCTATCTTTTACTTGAATTAAAGTGAAATTAAGAGAATTCAGTGGGTATTCTTGGCCATTTTTTCCCATAGTTCTACTAACCCTGTACCAATGAGCATGGCATTCCACTTGCATTATTAACAAGAATCCTTTTAGTGGACTCTCGTAATAGTCTCTCAGAGCACATCAGGTTTTCTTCATTGGCTTTTGATCAGGTTTCATATTTCCAGCTTGAGGTTTGGGAGTATTTGCTAGCTACATTATACCCTGCATAAAACTTATTTTAGCTTCAAACACAGAAAACGCAGGTCAACGTCCTATTACTTTTATTTATCAATAAAAGTTCTCCGGGACTATGTAAAATTTCCAAGCCTGGTGAAGAGAGGGGTCAGGATTTCCCATTACAAACCATGATAATAGGACACATTGCCAGGTGCTCTAATCTAGAATTAAGTTTGGATACAGTGTACCAAAAAAAAAAAAAAAGTGTAATTTCATAGTTGGAGCCAGGCACATCATTTACAAGCAGCTAGAGGGCCCCAAAAGAAATAATGCTTGTGGAAAGCAAGAATTTTAACTCGAATTGACATTATGACTGAAAGTATTTAATACGATGCCGCTCTTGTTTCTCTTTGCAATTAGGCACACCAACTGTCATTGGTTAACAAAAGTCACACCAACTCCTTGGTTACCTCAAAGTCATGGGTTATCAAAAGACTTTTTGAACTACAAGTTGGTCTAAGAGCTTGCAAGATTTCAGAAAACTCTTTGATTAGAAAAAGTAAAAATTGGGTCCTTGGTCCCTGCTCTATGTTCTATGTTGCATAACAAACCTTTTAACACTGAGGGAATCCCATACAGATCATTATAGATCCATAGTTATTAGAACTTTATCTTGCAAATTCCGTAATGTGCTTCCCACATAAGTCTTTCTCTTTGATTTACTTGGATTCATCTTGGGGACAGAGCTTCTCTCTTAGTGATCTGGCATTCCCATAGCACTTTTCTCTCATAGCTCATTCCTTGCCTTTGCGCCATTCCTGCTGCAACAATCTCAAAGCGTGGAGGAGGTTAAAGGTGTTTTTCTTCCTCAAATGTGAACATTGTATGATTTTCTTCAGTTCTGTCTCTTCCCAGGTAATAGAGAAGCGTATTCCTAAATGTCACAGAGCAAGGTCATTATCTCAAGATCCCAAAGATATCACCAGTGACAAACTTTTTACTCTAGTAGATACATAATCACACAGAAGTTCTAAAAATAATTCTCAAATATGTCTCTAGAACTTAACAATGAAAACTGGAACACCTGTGCTCTTTATCACCTGCTCCTGGCTGGAATTCTCCAAGGTTTGGGAAATCCAAACATGATCTCCCCAAATCTCTTTGCCGAAGGGTACTATCAAATGATCCAGGCCTTTTTCTAGTAGCCCAGAGACTCCTGGAGCCATTAGGGATACCACAGAAGCCTTTGACTGGGTCCTACAACCTCAGATCAGTTTGTCATAAAGGGAACATTTTGTGCATGATAGAGTCAGATGCACATTTTCACAAAACCGGACCCCCAGCCCTTCCAATACCTCCACAGAGGTAGGCAGTTGATTGCTTTTCCAGGCAGCACCTTGCTCTGTGCTTCCATTGGCTGTCTCAGTGCCTGATTTATTCCCACGATTTCTCCACACACTAACAGTTCTGTCTGGCGCAGTTCTTTGCTCACTTCTGGTTTTCCTCGTGAATTAGTAATCTAGCTTTGGCCTGACCTTTCGGTATCAGGGACTGATTCTGTCTCTGGGAGGACTGGAGTCTTCATAACCCATCCCGGACAATGAAGGGTTGGGCTGTGGGGAGATTGTTGAACAGTAAGCAATACTGCCGCCTTGTGGAAGACAATGACTTTACTCTTTGTAGCCGAAATTATTTTTTAAAAAGTAACCTTTCTAAGTGCTTATTGGGGGGCGCTTGAGTGAAGCAGTCAGTTAAGTGTCTCTTGATCTCAGCTCAGGTCTTGATCTCAGGGTCATGAGTTTAAGCTCTGCGTTGGGCTCCACGCTGGGGTGGAGCCTACTTAAAAAAAAAAAAGTGCAAATTGGAAGGGGGTTAGAGATCTGCTTTTCATTTTGTATCTCTGTGCATTGTTTAAATTTTTGTCATTCGCATAAATTAATCTTATTTTAAAATAAGTTTAGTTCACTAATACATAAACTAAAATTTTAAAGTAAAAAAATAGGGGCGCCGGGGCACCTGGGTGGCTCAGTCGTTAAGCGTCTGCCTTCGGCTCAGGTGATGATCCCAGGGTCCTGGGATGGAGCCCCGCATGGGGCTCCCCGCCCTGCAGGAAGCCTGCTTCTCCCTCTCCCACTCCCCCTGCTTGTGTTCTCTCTCTCACTGTCTCTCTCTGTCAAATAAATAAATAAAATCTTTAAAAAAAAATAGGGGCTCCTGGGTGGCTCAGTCTTTAAGGGTCTGCCTTCTGTTCAGGTCATGATCCCAGGGAATCGGGCTCCCTGCTCAGCGGGAAGCCTGCTTTTCCCTCTCCCACTCCCCCTGCTTGTGTTCCCTCTCTCGCTGTGTCTCTTTCTGTCAAATAAATAAATAAAATATTTTTTAAATAAATAAATAAAATAAAGTAAAACAATATTTGGAGTATTTTAAAATATCTTCTTGTCCCGGCTCCCGCTCTAACTAGCTGTTAACATTTGAACCTGTTTCCTCATTAGTAAAATGTGGGAGCTGGATTTGATGACATTTAAATTATAATTATTTTTCTATTATCTTTCCATTAAATTTTTCCCAACCTTCTCTTACCAAATACAGCAATTAATGTGTAATTTACATAAAAGAAAAATGTAAATTTTTAGTATTGAAACGTAAATCAAGACAGTCATTCTAACCCTGTGGTTCTCAAACCTAGCTACACATTAGAATCCACCTGGGATGCTTTAAAAATTCCAATGCCTGGCTTCCACCCCAGACCAATCATATTAGAATCTCTAAGGGTGGGGTCTTGGCAGGAGGCATCTTTTAAAAGCTTCTCAGATGATTCCAATAGGCAGCTAAGATTGAGAACTATGAGATAAATTGTTGCCTGAGCTAAAAAACATCTCTTTTAGGGGCGCGTGGGTGGCTCAGTCATTAAGTGTCTGCCTTCAGCTCAGGTCATGATCCCAGGGTTCTGGGATTGAGCCCCACCTCGGGTTTCCTGCTCAGTGGGAAGCCTGCTTCTCCCTCTCTCGCTGTCTCTCTCTCTCTCTCTGTCAAAAAATAAATTAAATCTTTTAAAAAACGAAAGAAAAATCTCTTTTACAGAGCTTAAAACTCTACTACAACACAACTTAGATTAATGACTGTTCTCTTTTCAAGTGTAAATATACCCATAAAGATTAAATCAACCAAATGCTTTGATTCAAATTAGTAAGGGTACTTTCTTCCTAACATCTAGCTAAAGTCAGGCTCATGAAGAGTTTGAGAGTTTAAATAGGGTTAGGGAAAAAGATAACTCATTTTGGAATATATCAGGAAATACTTTGAGAGAGGTTAGGTCTGAATAGGCTGTAGAAAAGGAAGCAATGAGTAATCATAAATCATCATGAGGACACCACAAATGTGAATACGGAAGAAAAAGAAGCAGGGATTAGCAGAGGACCAGAAAGGAGCAGAGGTCTGAACTAAAGACAAATTGCAACTACCTTAAAATTTTCTCTAGGTCAAAATGTACAAACTTCCAGTTGTAAGATGAATAAGTTCTGGGGATCCCGTGTGGAGCATGGTGATTATAAATTAACAATTCTGTATTAAATACTTCTAAGTTCTAAGAGAGTAGATCCTAAATGTTCTCAACACAAAAAAGAAATGCTAATTATGTGACATGATGGCACTGTTGGCTAAGGCTGTGGGATAATCATTTTGCAATATGTGAGTACATTTGTGTGTTTGTGGGGTTTTTTTAATTTTAAGATTTATTTATTTATTTGAGAGAGAGAAAGAGTGCTGGGAGGGGCAGAGGGAGAGGGCGAGAGAAACTTTAGCAGACCCCTCAATGAGCTCAGAGACCGACACTGGGCTCAGTCTCATGACCCCGTGATCATGACTTGAGCATAAACTAAGAGTTGCCACCCAGGCACCGTTGTGGGGTGTTTTTCTTTAAAGATTTCATTTTTGAGCAATCTGTACACCCAGCATGGGGCTTGAACTCAAAACCCCAAGATGAAGGGTCACACACTCCACTGACTGAGCCAGCCAGGCACTGCAATATGTAAGTGTATCAAATCATTGTGCTGCCTACCCTAAATTTAAATGATCTTATATGTCAATCATATAACAATAAAGCTGGGGTGTTACGCATATCCGGCGAATAGCTGGCAGTCCCTGGTGCTGCTGGGCTATGTGCTGTGAGGGAGGGTCGAAGCTGCCAGCCGCCACCGGAGGAGGACCCTTGGCCATAGTAAGCATTAATAATATCTTTCATCTTTGAATGGATCTACAATGGCTTCAGCAGTGTGCTCCAGTTCCTAGGACTCTACAAGAAATCTGGAAAACTTGTATTTTTGGGTTTGGACAATGCAGGCAAAACCACTCTTCTACACATGCTCAAAGATGACCGATTGGGCCAACATGTTCCAACATTACATCCGACATCAGAAGAGCTTACAATTGCTGGAATGACATTTACAACTTTTGATCTTGGTGGGCATGAGCAAGCACGTTGGGTTTGGAAAAATTACCTCCCAGCAATTAATGGGATTGTCTTTCTGGTCGACTGTGCAGATCATCCTCGCCTCATGGAATCCAAAGTTGAGCTAAATGCTCTAATGACTGATGAAACAATATCCAATGTGCCAATCCTTATCTTGGGTAACAAGATTGACAGAACAGATGCAATCAGTGAAGAAAAACTCCGTGAGATATTTGGGCTTTATGGACAGACCACAGGAAAGGGGAATGTGACCCTGAAGGAGCTGAATGCCCGCCCCATGGAAGTGTTCATGTGCAGTGTGCTCAAGAGGCAAGGCTACGGCGAGGGCTTCCGCTGGCTTTCCCAGTACATTGACTGATGTTTGGACAGTGAAAATAAAAGAGTTTTACTTCTCTGGAAAAATAAACAAATAAATAAATAAAAATAAAGCTGGAAAAAAGTTTGTCTAAAAATTTCCCTTAATCCAATCCATAATGTAATCGTTCTTAATAATATCAAATCTTTCAGGTTGAGTAGAAAAGACTAGATATGCAGAGCATCTTAGCATGATCTTTATATATTTCATTAATTGAATATTTTATGTACTTTTTTTATATATAACAAATGATTTTTGGATCCTCACAACTTCATGAAGTCGGTATTATCTCTACAGATAAGAACACTGGGTCTGAAGGAAGCAGGATTAATTTCATTGGCTTTGTCACAATGAAAAGACACTTAGTTAAAAGGTGATTGTATTTTAATGTATCTATTTGGTATTCTTATCTATACTTATACAGATAGGTAGATATAGGTATAGATATCTCCCAGATGCCCTGGAATAATTATGCCTTACGTAACTGGCTGCCACCCTCTGATATCTATTCATCTGTTCTTTTCTTTTTAAAAAATATTTTAAGGGCGCCTGGGTGGCTCAGTTGGTTAAGCGACTGCCTTCGGCTCAGGTCATGATCCTGGAGTCCCGGGATCGAGTCCCACATCAGGCTCCCTGCTCAGCAGGGAGTCTGCTTCTCCCTCTGACCCTGCCCCCTCTCATGCTCTCTGTCTCTCATTCTCTCTCTCGCAAGTAAATAAAATCTTAAAAAAAAAATTTTTTTTTAATATTTTAAATATTTTGTAGTAAAATTATGGTCATTTCGAGATGAAAATGTGACAAATAAATCATCCCTGACTCATCTTCTTGAATTACACATATGCATACCCACAGACACTTCCCTTTTTGACGATAAATGGTCATCTTGAAATTTAAAAATTACTAAGCATAAACAATGGTCTGACACAAGGATACCAAATATCACACCTGGACTGATTTTCTAACCTCACAAAAGATTAAAAGCGGGGCACCTGGGTGTCTCAGTCGTTAAGTGTCTGCCTTCGGCTCAGGTCATGATCCCAGGGTCCTCGGGTCGATCCCCGCATCGGGCTCCCTGCTCGGCGGGGAGTCTGCTTCTCCCTCTTCCACTCCCCCTGCTTGTATTCCCTCCCTCGCTGTGTCTCTCTCTGTCAAATAAATGAATAAAATCTTAAAAAAAAAAAGATTAATAGCATAGGCTGTTGTTTTGTTTGTTTGTTTTAAAGATTTTTTTATTTGACAGAGAGAGACACAGCGAGAGAGGGAACACACGCAGGGGGAGTGGGAGATGAAGAAGCAGACTTCCGCCGAGCGGGGAGCCTGATGCAGGGCTCAATCCCAGGACCCCGGGATCATGACCTGAGCGGAAGGCAGACACTTAACGACTGAGCCACCCAGGCGCCCCTAGGCTGTTGTTTTTTATTCACTAAGCTATGGGAGAGATTTTACTTGCATATTTTGAAACATTAGCAACCAAAGCAGGAGCCAGCTAATGAGAAAGTATGAGCTTCCTTTTGCCAGAGTAGAAAGGAATGTCATTTCCACCAATACTTAACAAGTGACATTTATAGGGAAGCTTCCTATAAAATGAGGCCTGCAGTGGTTTTAGCTACAGCATTTTCTTCCTGATACAGAATCTTCAGGAGTTTCCTGAGAAGGAATGGTTTGCTGTGGACTATGCTGCACCTGGACTCACAGACCTGAGGAGGTCACCTAGAGAATGTCCAATTGTTTAAAATGTTTTCCTGACACTTTCTTGTAGCATCTTATAGTTTAGATGAGATGAATCAATTAACTCCAGTTCAAAGAACATTTATTAACTATACTGGAAACACTTGTACTCAACCTCATGGGGGATGCAAAGATCTAAGGATCTAAATCACCATTGTCTCTTGCCGGGATTATCACAAACAAAACCAACCCCCACTCCGGAAAAAAAAGGGGGGGCCTTCCTACATCTACTCTTTTGTTTCCAATCTATTCTTCATATTGCAGGTAAAGTGCACTTTAAAAAACACAATTCTGACCTCCTCAGTGATGTGGAGAACAAAAGAAAAAAATAATAAATGTCCTTACAACTTACAGCCCATTGACAAGTGCTTGAGACAGGCAGAGCGACCTTCCTCTGGGAACTCAACTGCCTCAATGTTAATACTTTGCCAATGGCAAAAGGCAACCTTAGCTTAACATTAGCCCCACCTCCAGGATCCTGTAAGTCCACTTTAACATATAAAAATTCCTTTGGAAACTTCTTTTAACTTGGGATGCCTGGGTGGCTCAGTCGGTTAAACGTCTGCCTTCGGCTCAGGTCATGATCCCAGGGCCCTGGGATCAAGTTCAGCATTGGGCTCCCTGCTCAGCAGGAATCCTGCTTCTCCCTCTGCCTGCCGCTCCCCCTGCCTGTGCTCACTTGCTCTCTCTCTCTTTCTGACAAATAAATAAATAAAATCTTAAAAAAAAACACCTTCTTTTATCTCTACCTCCCCCCCCAAAGATATATGTTAGCAATCATCCTCCAAGCATATGGTCCACTGATATACATCTGAAGGGTCTCATGATTAAGGTCTTACTAGATGGTAGCAAATGACCTCTTCCTAACAACAGCTAGCCCCTCAAAGGTCCTGGAAACCTTGCTTCCAAAATTCTTTAGAGATTTATGCTATCCCTAACCGCCCCCCCAACTGGAAAGTATATAATCAGCCACTCCTCACAACCCCAGTGCAGTAGCTCTTTCTGCCCATGGGTCCTGTCCCCGTGCTTTAATAAAACCACCTTTTTGCACCGGAGATGTCTCAAGAATTCTTTCTTGACCATTCACGCCTGAACCCCAGCATTTTCACCTCACTCATCCCCCTTATTGATACCTCTAATGACTTCCTACTGCCCTCAGGATAAAATCATAAATTCCCCGGACTGCATCATGCAGCCTCTGCCTGCTTCTACAGCCTCTCATCATGCTACACTCTCCCTCATTCCTCACATCCCCACAGCCCTGACTGTTTTCAGTACTTAGAACACATCGTTATTTCTGAAGTCTTAGATTTCTTAGATACGGTTCCCAACTTCTTTTTCAATTCCCCTCCCACTTTCACCCAGCTACCTTCTACTGTGCATTAGAATTCCATGTAAATACTACATCCAGGAAGCATTCCCTCATTCCCCAGACTAAATTATGTCCTGGTATTGTATACTCCTGTTGAAACCTGCATTACTCCATTATAATATTCAACACATTTATAATTATTTGTTAATGTCTGGCTTTCCTGACTAGAAGCTTCAGGAGCGCATTTAAAAACAGTGGCTAGGGGCGCCTGGGTGGCTCAGTTGGTTAAGCGACTGCCTTCGGCTCAGGTCATGATCCTGGAGTCCCAGGATCGAGTCCCGCATCGGGGTCCCTGCTCGGCGTGGAGTCTGCTTCTCCCTCTGACCCTCCCGACCCTCCCCCCTCTCATGCTCTCTCCCTCGCAGTCTCTCTCTCTCAAATAAATAAAAATCTTTAAAAAAAAAAACAAAAAAACAGTGGCTAGCCCTATTTATTATTGAATGAACACAATTAACAAAAGATCTGATACTGCCCTCAGAAGCCTACCATCTAAGAGAGCAGACGTACACATAAATCACTCTTAATTTTAATACAAGATAAAGCAAATGGAGTAGGAATATGACATGCTTTCAAAACAATGGAAGTAATGGGGAAGTAAGGGAGGAAACATTAACTCCCAGTGATGAGATATGAAATAGCTCTACTTGAGCCGGACTGTGAGGGATGGGAAGAACTCCCACAGGAAGCGTGATAGGAAAGGATTCCACAAGGAGGGAGTAGCATAAGCAAAGGGGTGGAAGAAGAGAGTGCAGGTAGGTTTGCGCAAAGGCAAGTCCTTGAATGTGACTGAGGTATAGAACGTTCGGAAGGGTGTGATGCAAGATAAAGCTGGAAAGGTAGGCTGGCGCTATCAAACTGAGTATCAGACTGGGAAGTTTGTCCTACAGGCAGTAGGATCAGATCTGGCTTTAAAAAGGGAAATTTTGGGGCGCCTGGGTGGTTCAGTCGTTAGGCATCTGCCTTTGGCTCAGGTCGTGATCCCTGGGTCCTGGGATGGAGCCCTGCATCGAGCCCCGCATTGGGCTCCCTGGTCAGCGGGGAGCATGCTTCTCCCTCTCCCACTCCCCCTGCTTGTGTTCCTCTCTCGCTGTGTCTCTGTCAAATAAATAAAATCTTAAAAAATATATAATAAAGGGAAATTTTACATTGTATGGAATTAAATAAAAGGAGAGAAGAGGAAGAGAGATCCTTTAGGGACTGCTTAGAGAAGCAGATCTATTTAGAGGTAGCAGGCTCTCCACACTCTAAACATGTCTGTAAACATTTAAAACAGGTAAGCCTTAGAGAAACCTCCATCTTGCTGCTCACAAGCATTTCCAGAGGAGTGTAGGTTATCCTATGGATATTAGAGATGCTGATTCCAGGAGAAAAAAGGATCCAGCCAGCTAAATTTATGCTAAGAGGCGTAAATTCCAAGGTTTGAGTGGTTGTTCTTTTTTTTTTTAAGTTTTCTTTGCAGCTTTACTGAAGTATAATTGCCAAATAAAATTACAAGATATTTAAAGCATACATCATGTTAATTTGATATACATATACATTGTCAAAGAATTCCCCCATCTAGTTAGTCAACACATCCATGCCCTCTATATTTATTTTTGTTTGTTTTTTTTAGTGAGGACATCTAAGTTCTCTCAGCACATTTCAGTTCTACAATACAATCTTATCAACTATAGTCACCACATTATACTTTAGATCCTCAGACTTTATTCATCTTGTAACTGAAAGTTTGTACCCTTTTCTCAGTCTCTCTCTATTTCCCCCACCCTGTACCGCAGCCCCCGGCAACCACTTCCCTCCTGTCTGTTTTTATGAGTTTGACTCTTTCAGATTCTACATCTAAGTAATACCATGCAGTATTTGAAACAGATTTTTATCAGGGCTAAATAACACTACCACCAATAATAGCACTATTATTGGAACAAAACATCTCAATTATGTAAAGAAAAGAAGCTGGTCTTTTGAGAACAAAAATAATAGTAGATGGTCAAATTATTAAAAGCTCTGCCTCTATTTCAGGAAAATGAATTGTCATACACAGTTCGTATAATCACAGTCCACCTAAAAAAATCAGTTTGGCAATTAGTTTCGTATAAACAAAACAGTTGATGGTGTTTCCATTTTCTATAGCACAATGCCTTAATCACAGTCTTATACCATGCATGAATGCAGATCACAAGCTCTCAGGACTTTGAAATTTCCTGCATCCCTATTCTGAGGGATTCAGCATTTCTTTTCTTACTTTCAGGTGCATCGTTTGGTATATGATAGGCATTTCTTTTACATACATCTCAGTAACGAAATGTAACACAGTTTGCTATACTTGTGGGTGTCTTCCTTTCCTAGGTCCTGTATAAAGTATTTACAAGAAACTATGGAATTGTGGCAATTCCTCCAAGGATGAATATTTGCTCCATTTACATCTAATGTATATTCCAATGTCTCTGTGCTTTTCTGCAGACAGAATAGCTTTTATTTCAATTCTGAATCATAATATAATCATGATTAATTTTAAATGGCAATTAAACAATACATGCATTTCAAATAATACATAGAAGTAAAGCATCGGTAATATGAACGGTATGACTGAAGTCATGCACACAAATGCATAGGCATTGACAACTATGGTAAGGCTGCTGCTTGGCTGAGAACAATTTTACAACACTTTACCCTGATTTCAGAGATATCCTGATCTCATAGGTATTAAAATGTGGGGAAAAGGAAGTGCATCACAGAGTCAATAAAATACGGTGAGTCCTGCCTCTCCAACTAGATTATGAGTCTTCCTCAGTTGGAACCTGCATCCAAGTAGGATGTTTCCTGAAAATAATATCAATCTGATTCAAACTGACCTAAATAAGAAAGTTTCTTGGCTCAGAAAACTGGTAAGGTAGGGTGATGCTGGAGAAGCTTTCAGGGTTGCTTAACCCTGAAGAAAAAATTGTGATCAAGAACTTAGGTTTTTTCCATCTGTCTGCTTTGCCTTCCTAATATAAGCCTCATTCTGAGGCTACCCTTCCCTCCAACTCAGTGATCTTAATTAAGACGGTGTCAGTACTTATTAAGGCTCCTTCCACCTCTTAACACCCAGCCAGATCAATGAACTTCCTTTTCCAGAAGCTTCCAACAGACCTCTCCTGCCAGTTAGATGATTCACATGCCTCTTCTTAAACCAATTACACGGTAAAGAGTTGTGATTATCCTGATTGGTTGAGATTAATCAAGTCTCCAGAACTATGAAATTGGATCTGCTTTTCCTGAGGCATGTGAAAAGGTGAACTCTTGGTTAAGATCAGAGTTCTGTTCATGAGGGAAAATGGGGTGATAATCTCTGCCTACTCCAGAATCTTCTTGAATACTTTTGCATCTCTACTAGTCCCTAGCACGACACACTAGTGGTAATTTCTTTAAGGTCAATGTCCTTTACCTATTTTTTTCTATTCTCTTTAATTTCTTGCACCTAGTCAGTGCTTAATAAATACCTGCTGTTATTTTAACCATAAGCATTATTTTTTATAATAGCGGTTGTGTTCTTTGCCAAAATAAGTCTTGAAATGATCTATAGTTTCCTTTTCTTCTTTTTATTCAGAGGTTGGTGCCTGTACCAAAAGGAAAAGAAAAAAAAAGATTTTGCTTGAAAAATCTAGCCAAGTACATTCTTTTTTATTTTTTTTAAGATTTATTTATTTACTTATTTGAGAGAGAGAGACCACAGGGGCAAGGGATGGATGGAGAGGGAGAAGGAGAAAATCTCAAGCAGACTCCTCACTGAGCAGAGCACAACAAGGGCTTGATCCCAAGACCCTGAGATTATGATCTGAGCCAAAATCAAGAGTCGGACACTTATCCGACTGAGCCACCCAGGTGCCCCTAGCTCAGTAACATTCTTGGGTTAAATTCTTGATACTCTTAAGAATTTCACGGATAGGGGCGCCTGGGTGGCTCAGATGGTTAAGCGTCTGCTTTCGGCTCAGGTTATGATCCCAGGGTCCTGGGATCGAGTTCTGCATCTGCCTCTGCATCTCTCTCTCTCTCTCTCCCTGTCTCTCATGAATAAATAAATAAAATCTTTAAAAAAAAAAAAAAAAGAATTTCATGGACACAGCAGCTTATCCATGAAAGTAAAACTGAAGGCATGTAATAAATAATCATTTTTAAAAAGATTTTATTTTTATTTATTTATTTATTTGAGAGAGAGAAAGGGAGCGAGCACAAGCAAGGGGAGCAGCAGAGGGAGAGGGAGAAGCAGGCTCCCCACTGAGCAGGGAGCCTGATGTGGGGCTCAATCCCAGAACCCCGGGATCATGACCCAAGCCGAAGGCAGATGCTTAACCTGACTGAGCCACCCATGTGCCCCGAACCATTTTTTTTTTAAAACAAACAAGATGTATTAAACAAAGCCATTTATCAAGAACTTTAGAAAACATTCAGGAAAAGGAGGAGGTAACCCTATGTCCACATCGAAAGATTCCTTTTATGTGGAACTCTGCTCCAAGGAAGACAAAAAGAGTAGAGATTCTAACTTTTTATTTTCCTTTTTTAATGGTTTTATTCCAATATGAATCATTTCTTGTTCTTAACTATTCTGCTTCCCTTTCATTTGATTCCCCAAGTCTGAAGACTAAAGATCGACAAGATCTGTTTGGTTAGCTAATACTTTTCTCCTAAGTAGTCAGAGCTTTATGCCTTGGAGACTTTTTCCCTATTCATTTTAAATGTCTTAAAGGCACCAGAATGCAAGCTCCACATAGGCAGGGACTTTGTCTTGTTCCTGTTTCCCAATTCCTAGTACAGTGACCCAAAGACAATTATTATTTTTTAAGGGGGGAGGAGCAGGGGGAGAGAGAGAGAGACAATCTTAAGCAGACTCCATGCTCAGGGCAGAGCCTGACTTGGGGCTTGATCTCATGACCCTGGGATCATGACCTGAGCTGAAATCAAGAGTCAGACACTTAACCGACTGAGCCACCCAGGTTTCCCTAGATAATTATTTTTAAAATAATGAGATAAATGAATAAGAAGAATGCCATTAAGAAGAAATGATGAAATAGATAGTGAATTATGGAATATGAATACTGTATTGTATTTTCCACCTAGAAAATTCTGTCAGAGCTTTAAATGAGAGGTGCTTGGAAAATGTACAATTAAACATTTCATGATAATGGTTTCCCTACAGAAAATTGGTATCTTCAAGGTGCACATTTGGAAAAACCTCAAATCTTGATTTTTTAATTAAAAATGTATAATTCAGTTTTACATATAGTTTCTAAGAGGCGCTTAGAATTAAATTAGCAAAGTGTCATGTACAGAGAAGGCATTTCAGTGACTGATTATTGAGTGTAATTATATTAAAGAAAATCACATTGTCTGTATAAATTACATTGTCCTGTATACACTGATTGTACAAATCATGTAGGAGTTCAAAAGACAAGCAGCTGGTTTGTGAAAAAACACTGGCATGCTGAACGGCCAAATAGGAGGGTGTTTTTATTCAGATGCCTTTGGTTCCTTAATATCTTCAACCGTATGCAAAAAATGCCCCCCGAATCCCTGGAAAGATTACTATTTGAGTGGCATCTTACACTTAGGTGATTAATAGCAAATAGAGGGAAAGGGTGTTGCAAGAGGACACTTGTCCCTTTCATTCAATTCCAGGTCATTATTCAGTAAAATTGAATCACATTTTTAGGGATACACTCTGATGCTTCATAATATCCCCAAAGTGATTTCTAAACTCTGGGAATGATAAAGTCTATTAAATGCTCTGTAGGCATAATCTCATGTACCCTCTTACACCCACAGGATGACAACCTCTACTTCTTCTGTGCTGCTTATTAAGGATGCATGAGGGAAGCATTTAAAATAGGGTGACCAGGGGCACCTGGGTGGCTCAGTCGTTAAGCGTCTGCCTTCAGTTCAGGTCATGATCCCAGAGTCCTGGGATCGAGCCCCACATCAAGCCCTGCATCAAGCCCCACATCGAGCCCCAAATTGAGCCCAACATCGGGCTCCCTGCTCAGCGGGAAGCCTGCTTCTCCCTCTCCCACTCCCCCTGCTTGTGTTCCCTCTCTCTCTGTGTCTCCCTCTGTCAAATAAATAAAATCTTTTAAAAAAAATAAAATAGGGTGACCAATTCCTTTCAGTTGGAGAAGATTTTCCTAATTTTAAAAATTCTATATCCCAAGAAATCCCTCAGTGAAGGAAAACTAGGACAGTTGATCATCCTACTTTGAAAACTCCTTTTAGGGGGCACCTGCATGGCTCAGTCAGTTAAGCGACTGTCTTCGCCTCAGGTCATGATCCCAGGATCCTGGGATCGAGTCCTGGGATTGAGCCCCTTGTCGGGCTCAGCAGGGGAGTCTGCTTCCACTCTTCCCCCTGCTCACGCTCTCTCTCACTCACTCTCTCTTTCAAATAAATGAAAACTCCTTTTAAAAATAATAGTAAACTGGGCGCCTGGGTGGCTCAGTCGGTTAAGCAACTGCCTTCGGCTCAGGTCATAATCCCAGGGTCCCGGGATCGAGTCCCACATCGGGCTCCCTGCTCGGTGGGGAGTCTGGTTCTCCCTCTGACCCTACCCCTCTTGCGCTCTCTCTCTCACTCTCTCTCTCTCAAATAAATAAATAAATAAATCTTAAAAAAAAAATAGTAAACTTACTTGAATCTACCCAGATTTCCTAATACACTTCTCTCCTTCCGAGGTTACCTCAACTGCTCTCCTGAAATCCTGAAATGTTTCTCCCTGTAATTCTGCTGACTTGTTTCCCTTCAGCTTGTTGTGGACCTCCAAGCCAAAGTTTTGGGTATATAGCTAAATATCTATTGTATTTGTTAACCACTAAATAAGCAGATGACCTCCATGAATTTTGAGTTTTCAGAGGAGGTGATGTAGGTGCATTGAAAGGTCTCCTTTTATTAACACTGAGCCTTTGTAATGAGAGATCCTAGAATGAAAATGAAAACTAATGGAATTATGCTTTACAGATTTGAAAACCCAAGTGTACAACAGTCTTTGATGCATAAGGATACTTCCTTTTGGGGATTCTCCTTCAGTTTTTTTTTTTTTTAAGTGACTCAATTTAGGGGCACCTGGCTGGCTCAGTCAGTAGAGCATGTGACTCTTGCCTTTAGGGTCTTGAGTTCAAGCCCCACGTTGGGCATAGAGCTTATATAAAAAAATAAAAAGAGAAAAAGAAAGATAAAGTGATTCAATTTAAATTTTCTCCTAGTCCTAAGGTGGGGTACACAGGAAATAATTTTAGGGGATATGCAAGGATGCCATTAACTAACTTAAGGCAATGAGAAAATTGTTTTCTTTCAATTCTTTCTCTCTCTCTCTCTATGAAAAAACTTGCACTTTATTAGTAGCCATGTAAAGGCAAAGGGAAGCAACAATGAAACCGTTTTTTTCCTATCCAATATTTGGTAAGTATTTTAAAACTTCGACATTATCAGGGGTGAGCAATGATGTGCAGCCAGGGGACATTCATCCATACATGATGGTAATGTAATTTGCACTTAAAAATAGGCATAAGGGGGAAAAATAGGCATAGGGAATAACTTGTGTACCCTCTATGACTCAGCAATTCCACTCTTGAGTCGTTCAACATTCTGGCACATGTAAATCAGGGAATAAGTATAAGAATGCTCAAAACAGCATTATTTATCATAGCAAAAATTGAGAAACCAAAACTATCACCGAAAGAATGGATTAACTATGATATATTATATACCTAAATACTGTGAGGCAGTAAAAAATAAATGAACCACAGCTAAAACAAATTTAAATTGATAAATCTCAAGAACAAAATGGTAAGTGAAAGAAGCAGCTCATAGAAGTATATATTCACTATAAATCAGAACCAGGGAAAACGAAACCTATCTCTTAGGGGAACATCTAGCAGTGGGAAAAATAAAGTTGCGGGGCGTAATTAACACAATCAATTGGCTTTTAATAACACTGATTTTGACAAGAAGAAAGTCTCATTTTATTTTATTTATTTTTAAAAAGATTTTATTTCTTTATTTGAGAGACAGTGCATACAAGCAGGGAGAGGAGCAGAGGGAGATGGAGAAGCAGACTCCCCGCTGAGCAGACAGCCCAACACAGGACTCCATCCCAGGACCCCGGGATCATGACCTGAGCCGAAGGCAGACGCTTAACCAACTGGGCCACCCAGGTGCCCCCCAAAGTCTCATTTTAATGTTAATATGTCTTAATTCCTCTCTAACATCTACTTATCGTCCTTTATAAGAAAGAGTGAGTTAAACCTTTGGACTCAGAGTCCAAAAGTACCTGGCTGGAATTTGATAAAAAGATTTTATTTTTGTTATATTTATTTTTATGGTTACATTCTACTTATGACAACAGAAACTGGTTTTTTATTTTGGGGAGGGATATAAAGATTTTTTTTAGGTAAATGTATCTAAATAAAAACAATCCATATAAAGCAAAAATATTTGGCAAAACCCATAAAGGTGGGATGTGGATTACTGAAGCATAGGAACCCTGGTCCAGGGAACTTTCCACATACTCATGGAGGGTTGGAAGAGGATGGTATCTAGAGCTCCCTCTACCCCAACATAAACATGCATCTATTTCCCTATGGCAGCACTGAATAAAATCCTGTAGCAAAACCTGTCACCACAGAATCTCATATTTCTAACAAGATTTAAAAGGAAAACACTTTAGAGTGTCTGTCTTCTCATGGTACATCCCCTTCTTAGCTTCCAACAACAACCACCAACCAGCCCTGCAGTTGGACCCAACAGATTCCTCTAAATTCTATGTCTTGGCATGTCCAGAACCTGGACTCATTATGAGGGAGAGCATCAGTGAGCTCTCCATGGTATTAGTGTTGGAAGGATTGAAATGAATCCTTGAGTTTACTTGTTGAGCTGGCATTCAGAAATAGAAACTTCAAATAGTGTTTGATTTCTGTAATTTTTTGTATCCTTTTTATGGAACATTTTTAGGCATCCCATTCAGATTTAAAAAGATAAATCTGGAGAGACTTTTCATCAATGGCAAACTTTGCTTTTATTAAAATAAGTGATATGATAACATTTTACCTATTAGTCAATATAAAACAGACAACATAATCTGGCATTGAATCAAATTATTTGGAAACATCATAGATCTTTTTTTTTTTTAAGATTTTATTTATTTATTTGAGACAGAATGAGAGAGAGAGCACATGAGAGGGGGGAGGGTCAGAGGGAGAAGCAGACTCCCTGCTGAGCAGGGAGCCCAATGCGGGACTCGATCCAGGGACTCCAGGATCATGACCTGAGCTGAAGGCAGTCGCTTAACCAAATGAGCCACCCAGGCGCCCCAAAACATCATAGATCTTATCTTGGATGAAAATTTGAGAAAGATGTTTCCCCAGACACTAACTTAATCAGATTAATTACCACAATATTGATCAATTAAGTATTTTTGAGCTTCTACTTTGTCCTCAGCTCACGTAGACAATGAAGAACGTACAAAGATTTATAACTCTTTTAATAGATTTATGATACAACTAGGAAGACTATACTTACTAACCCACATAGAATAATTAGACAGTAAAAAGTTGGAGCAAATATTTACATGGCAGGTAGAATAATAAAGATATTATATTGGAGTTTCATAAGTTTGCAAGAGTTATATGAAGAAGAATTAAATAACTGAAGATTACAACTGTCCAAGAAAGCATTATGAAGGGTTGCTGTTTCCTTTTTTAAAAAACGGGTAAATTTTGACGTGAAAAAAAGAAGATAAGGGTATTTCATGATTGATACCATGATTAAAGCAGGATTTGACATGACATCAGGAGTAGATATGAAGGAGAATGCATAAGACTAGTGGGTACCAGTTTGGGTGGAACATGGAGTTTGTGAGGGATATTGATGGGTGAAAATGCGAGATAAGTAGAATGACACCAAGCTGCAGGAAACCTTGAAAATGAGCCTCAGAGGATTAGCTGATTCCATAAGCTGTAGAGAAACCATCCTCAAAGGCTTGTTGTGAGGATTAAATGAGGTAATATTTGTGATTAGAAATGGTGTTTTAATAATATTTGTCTAGCAGTCATACACAAGAGAGATTAAAATGAAAGAAGAAAATTAGGGAGCCAGATAAAAAGCTATTTCAATATTCTAGACTTGAGTCCTTGAGGATCTGTACAAGGGTGGTGTCATAAAATAAAATATCTAATATAAGTTATATATATACATATGTACATATACATATATACATATAAATTTATATTTTGAGTTATTCAACATTTATTGAGCAAGTGCTATGTGATAGGCATTGAGCCAGGAACATGCAGAACTAATAGAACTCAGTGAGATTTTGTACATAAGAAATCCATTAAAATTCTAGAGGAGAACATAGGCAGTAACCTCTTCAACATTGGCCACAGAAACTTCTTTCAAGACACATCTCCAGGGGCGCCTGGGTGGCTCAATCATTAAACAGCTG
The DNA here is from genome assembly GCF_029215605.1 of Mirounga angustirostris. Taxonomy (NCBI): domain Eukaryota; kingdom Metazoa; phylum Chordata; class Mammalia; order Carnivora; family Phocidae; genus Mirounga; species Mirounga angustirostris. The sequence continues at coordinate 59,511,107 of NW_026991717.1, read as the reverse complement.
CCTTCGGCTCAGGTCATGATCCCAGGGTCCTGGGATGGAGCCCTGCATAGGGCTCCCTGCTCAGTGGGAAGCCTGCTTCTCCCTCTCCCACTCCCCCTGCTTGTGTTCCCTTTCTCGCTGTGTCTCTCTCTGTCAAATAAATAAAATCTTAAAAAAAAAAAAAAAAAAGACACATCTCCACAGGCAAGGGAGACAAAAGCAAAAATGAACTTTTGGGACTTCTTCAAGATAAAAAGCTTCTGCACAACAAAGGAAACAGTCAACAAAACAAAGAGGCAACCCACGGAATGGGAGAAGATATTGCAAATGTCTTATCAGATAAAGGGTATCCAAGATCTATAAAGAACTTCTCAAACTCAACAAATAATCAAGTCAAGAAATGGGCAGAAGACATGAACAGACACTTCTCCAAAGAAGACATACGAATGGCTAACAGACACATGAAAAAAATGTTCAACATCATCAGCCATCAGGGAAATTCAAATCAAAACCACATTGAGATACCACCTCACACCAGTTAGAATGGCAAAAATTAACAAGGCAGGAAACAACAAATGTTGGTGAGGATGTAGGGAAAAGGGAACCCTCTTACACTGTTGGTGGGAATGCAAGTTGGTACAGCCACTTTGGAAAACAGTATGGAGTTTCTTCAAAAAGATAAAAATAGAGCTACCTTATGACCCAGCAATTGCCCTCCTCGGTATTTACCCCCAAGATACAGATGTGGTGAAAAGAAGGGCCACATGCACCCCAATGTTCATAGCAGCAATGTCCACAATAGCCAAACTATGGAAGGAGCTGAGATGCCTTTCAACAGACATATGGATAAAGAAGATGTGGTCCATATATACAGTGGAATATTACTCAACCATCAGAAAGAATGAATACCCATCATTGCAACAACATGGATGGAACTGGAGGGGATTATGCCAAGTGAAATAAGTCAAGCAGAGAAAGACAATTATGGTTTCACTTATATATGGAACATAAGGAATAGCATGGAGGACATTAGGAGAAGGGAGGGAAAAATGAAGGGGGGTGGAATCAGAGGGGGAGACGAACCATGAGAGACCATGGACTCCAGGAAACAAACTGAGGGTTTTAGAGGGAAGGGGGGAGGGGGGATGGTTTAGCCCAGTGAGGTATTAAGGAGAGCACATACTGCAACGAGCACTGGGTGTTATATGCAAACAATGAATCTTGGAACACTGCATCAAAAACAAATGAAGTACTGTATGGTGACTAACATAATATTAAAAAAAAAAAAATCCACGAGAAGTGTCAAAGATTTCTGTACTACATTAGGAATAAAGGTGGTGTCTTAACAGAGAAAAAGTCAAAGGAATTGAGAAGGGGAGCAGATTTTATGGAGAAAGATAATCACTCCAATTTGGACACTTGAAATGTGAGGAGAATAGGGTTGTCTATCACCATTTATTTGCCAAACACCGGGCTAGATGCTAAAGCTACAAGGAAGTGTAAGACAAGATCCCAACCTTTAAAAAGCTTAGGCTTAAGCCAGGGAGAGAAGAAATATTAGCAAAATGGTGAATGACAGTACACAGTGATGTATGCTGTCAAATAGGTAGTACAGATAACAAATGCTACAGAAGTTCAGAAGAAGGAGGTAGCATTGTGGTTGGAGCCGTCTGAGGAGGCTTTGTGGAAGATAGAGCATTTGTGCCGAATATAGATCAGGCAGTAACAACAATGGAATGGCTACTATTTGTTAACTGTTTACCCTATATTGTATCCTCTCGTTCACATGTATTACCTAATTTAACCCTCACACCAGTTCTGTGATGTAGATACAGATGAGGAGATGAGGGCTTGGAGAGATAAAGTATGTTATACAAGGTCGTATGGTTGGTAAGAAGTAGAACTGAAATATTAACCCAGGTTTGACTCAAAAGACCATACTCTTCTTTAAAAAAAATTTATTTGAGAGAGAGATAGAGCTGGGGGAGGTGCAGGGAGAGGGACAAGGAGACTCCACTCAGAGCCCAGCACAGGGCTCGATCTCACAACCCTGAGCTCATGACCCGAGCTGAAATCAAGAGTTGGCCACTTAACCAACTGAACCACCCAAGCACCCCAAAAGGCCATACTCTTAATCATTTCTCTACAAGGTGGAAAAAGTTGTAGGAATTGAAAGTAAGGACTGAATTCAAGTGTACTAAGAGCATATTTTGTGACACTGCGAGTCACTGGCAGAGCCAGGATTTGAACTCAGACATTCTGACACCAGAATCCATACTTTTAACCTGCATTCTATCATGTCTTCTGAAATAAGCACAGGTTAAAAGTTAAGTCCTAAGGGGGCGGAGCAAGATGGCGGAGGAGTAGGAGACCTGGATTTCGTCTCCTCTCAGGAATTCAGCTGGATAGGGATCAAACCATTCTGAACACCTACAAACCCAACAGGAGATCGAAGAAAAGAAGAGCAACAACTCTCTCATCAGAAAAGCGACCATTTTCTGGAAGGTAGGACGTGCGGAGAAGTGAATCCGAGGCGATATTCGGGAGGATAGTCGGCGGGGGAGGGGCCTCCGTCGGCCGCTTCTGGCAAGTGATAGAGCCGCGGAGCACACAATCGGAACTTTTAAAAGTCTGCTCCGCTGAGGGACGTCACTCTGGTGGCTAAGCGGGGGGTGGAACCCTCCGGGACAGTGTGGTCTCAGGACCCTCGGGGTCACAGAAAGACCGGGGGTGCCTGAGTGCGGCAGAGCTCCCAGGTAACGGAGCAGGGAAGCCGGCTGCAGAGGCAGAGCCCAGGCGCGGGCTCTCAGCTCGGGGTGGCCATAGACCGTGATCCGTGGCACAGTCGGGCCCCTGCTCTTCCACCAGGGACCCAACAAACGGCAGATCCGGGGACACTCACCTTCCTCCCCTGAGAGGAGCCACACGGGAGTGCACCGCAGGGATCTGCTGGGTTTGGAGACTCCACACCGAGTCAGGTGCCAGAGATAGAAACGCGTGGTCACAGGCCGGGTGAGCACGGAGTGTGGCTGGAGACCAGGGAGACGGGAGTGACTGACGGCTTTTTCTCTGGGGGTCACTGAGGAGTGGGGCCGAGTTCTCGGCTCCTCCGGGGTGGGGGTTGGGGGGCCGCCATTTTCACTCTCCGCCTCCAAAGCTGTACGGAAAGCTCGCAGGGAATAAAACCCCTGAGAGCAAACCCGAGCAGATTACTTAGCCGGGAGGGGGCAAGGGCAGGGCAATTCCGCCTCCGGCAGAGACATTTGGAAACCACGGCAATAGGCCCCTCCCCAGAAGATCAGCAAGAACAGCCAGCCAAGACCAAGTTTACCCATCAATGAGAACAGCAGAACTCCAGCGCTAGGGGAATAATGCACATAGAATTCATGGCTTTTTTACCATGATTCTTTAGTCTTTCAAAGTTATTTTTTTTTAACAGTCTTTTTTTCTTTTTGAATTTTTCTTTTTCCCTTTTTCAACCAACATCTTATCAATCCCTTTTTTTAAAAAGAACATTTTTATTTTTCATTTTTCTTTTTTTTTTTTTTTTAAGATTTTATTTATTTATTTGACAGAGAGATAGCAAGAGCAGTAACACAAGCAGGGGGAATGGGAGAGGGAGAAGCAGGCTTCTTGCCGAGCAGGGAGCCCGATGTGGGACTCGATCCCAGGACCCTGGGATCATGACCTGAGCTGAAGGCAGACGCTTAACGACTGAGCCACCCAGGCGCCCTATTTTGCATTTTTAGAGTCATATTCTATCCCTTCATAGTAGTTACCCGTATTTTTGGCTTATATATATATAAGTTGTTCTCTCTTTAAAATTTTGAGATAGTTTCTTCTAACAGATTAAAATATACCCTAAATCTCTAGTATATGGTGTTTTCTATTCCCCTGCCTGATCACATCCTCTCCCTTTTTTTTTCTTTCTTTTTTTAAATCCTCTTCTTTCTTTTTTCAAACAACTTCTTATCAATTCCTTTTATAAAATTTTTATAATTTCCATCTTTACAGTCATATTCCATCCCTTCAACATATCAACCCTTATTTTTGTACATATATAAGTTTTTCTTTCTTTAAAATTTTGGGAGGCACTTTCTTCTAAAAGACCAAAATACACCCCAAATCTAGTGTATGGCACTGATCTATATACCAGCCTGATCATATTTGATCACATTCTGTTTTGTTGTTGTTGTTGTTGTTGTTTTGTTTTGTTTGTTTTTGTTTTTATCTTTATCTTTATCTTTTTCTTTTTCTTTTTTTTTTTTTCTTTCTCTTTTTTCTCTCTTTCCCTTTCTTTTCCCACTGCTTCAGGTCTTTTCTGATTTGTTTAGAGTATATTTTCTGGGGACGTTGTTACTCTGCTAGCATTTTGTTCTCTCATTAATCTATTCTCCTCTGCACAAAATGACAAGACGGAAAAAATCACCTAAACAAAAAGAACAAGAGGTAGTACCGACTGCCAGGGACCTACTCAATACGGACATTAGTACGATGTCAGATCTAGAGTTCAGAATCATCACTTTAAAGATACTAGCTGGGCTTGAAAAAAATATGGAAGTTATTAGAGAAACCCTTTCTGGAGAAGTAAAAGAACTAAAATCCAACCAAGTAGAAATCAAAAAGGCTATTAATGAGGTGCAATAAAAAATGGGGGCGCTAATGGCTAGAATAAATGAGGCAGAAGAGAGAATCAGTAATATAGAAGATGAAATGATGGAAAATAAAGAAGCTGAGAAAAAGAGAGAGAAACAACTACTGGATCACGAGGGCAGAATTCGAGAGATAAGCGATACCATAAGACGAAACAACATTAGAATAATTGGGATCCCAGAAGAAGAAGAAAGAGAGAGAGGGGCAGAAGATATAATGGAGCAAATTATAGCAGAGAACTTCCCTAATTTGGGGAAGAAAACAGGCATGAAAATCCAGGAAGCACAGAGAACCCGTCTCAAAATCAATAAAAATAGGTCAACACCCCGACATCTAATAGTAAAACTTACGAGTCTCATATACAAAGAGAAAATCCTGAAAGCAGCTCGGGAGAAGAGATATGTAACCTACAAGGGTAGAAACATTAGATTGGCAACAGACCTATCCACAGAGACCTGGCAGGCCAGAAAGGACTGGCAGGATATATTCAGAGCACTAAATGAGAAAAATATGCAGCCAAGAATACTATATCCAGCTAGGCTGTCATTGAAAATTGAAGGAGAGATAAAAAGCTTCCAGGACAAACAAAAACTAAAGGAATTTGCAAACACAAAACCAGCCCTACAGGAAATCTTGAAAGGGGTCCTCTAAGCAAAGAGAGAGCCTAAAAGCAACATAGACCAGAAAGGAACACAGACAATATACGGTAACAGTCACCTTACAGGCAATACAATGGCACTAAATTCATATCTTTCAATAGTTACCCTGAACGTAAATGGGCTAAATGCCCCAATCAAAAGACACAGGGTATCTGATTGGATTAAAAAACAACCCTTTGATATGCTGTCTGCAAGAGACTCATTTTAGACCCAAAGACTCCCCCAGATTGAAAGTGAGGGGGTGGAAAACCATTTACCATGCTAATGGACATCAAAAGAAAGCTGGGGTGGCAATCCTCATATCAGACAAATTAGATTTTAAACCAAAGACTGTAATAAGAGATGAGGAAGGACACTATATCCTACTTAAAGGGTCTATCCAACAAGAAGATCTAACAATTGTAAATATTTACGCCCCTAATATGGGAGCAGCCAGTTATATAAGGCAATTAATAACAAAAGCAAAGAAACACATCAACAACAATACAATAATAGTGGGGGACTTTAACACCCCCCTCACTGAAATGGACAGATCATCTAAGCAAAAGATCAACAAGGAAATAAAGGCTTTAAATGACACACTGGACCAAATGGACTTCACAGATATATTCAGAACACTCCATCCCAAAGCAACAGAATACACATTCTTCTCTAGTGCCCATGGAACATTCTCCAGAAGAGACCACATCCTAGGTCACAAATCAGGTCTCAATCAGTACCAAAAGACTGGGATCATTCCCTGCATATTTTCAGACCACAATGCTTTGAAACTAGAACTCAATCACAAGAGGAGAGTTGGAAAGAACTCAAATACATGGAGGCTAAAGAGCATCCTACTAAAGAATGAATGGGTCAACCAGGAAATTAAAGAATTAAAAAATTCATGGAAACCAATGAAACTCAAAACACAACTGTTCAAAATCTTTGGGATACAGCAAAGGCAGTCCTAAGAGGAAAGTATATAGCAATACAAGGCTTTCTCAAGAAACAAGAAAGGGCTCAAATACACAACCTAACCCTACACCTAAAGGAGCTGGAGAAAGAACAGCAAATAAAGCCTAAACCCAGCAGGAGAAGAGAAATCATAAAGATCAGAGCAGAAATCAATGAAATAGAAACCAAAAGAACAGTAAAACAGATCAACGAAACTAGGAGCTGGTTCTTTGAAAGAATTAACAAGATTGATAAACCCCTGGCCAGACTTATCAAAAAGAAAAGAGAAATGACCCAAATCAACAAAATCATGAATGAAAGAGAGATCACAACCAACACCAAAGAAATACGAACAATTATAAGAACATATTATGAGCAACTCTATGCCAGCAAATTTGATAACCTGGAAGAAATGGATGCATTCTCAGAGATGTATCAACTACCAAAACTGAACCAGGAAGAAATAGAAAACCTGAACAGACCTATAACCACTAAGGAGATTGAAGCAGTCATCAAAAATCTCCCAACAAACAAAAGCCCAGGGCCAGATGGCTTCCCAGGGGAATTCTACCAAACATTTCAAGAAAAATTAATACCTATTCTTTTGAAACTGTTCCAAAAAATAGAAATGGAAGGAAAACTTCCAAACTCGTTTTATGAGGCCAGCATTACCTTGATCCCAAAAGCAGACAAAGACCCCATCAAAAAGGAGAATTACAGACCAATATCCTTGAGGAAGATGGATGCAAAAATTCTCAACAAAATACTAGCCAACAGTCCATTAAAGGGATTATTCAGCACGACCAAGTGGGATTTATCCCTGGGCTGCAAGGTTGGCTCAACATCCGCAAATCAATCAATGTGATACAACACATTAACAAAAGAAAGAACAAGAACCATATAATCCTCTCAATAGATGCAGAAAAAGCATTGACAAAGTACAGCATCCTTTCTTGATTAAAACTCTTCAGTATATAGGGATAGAGGGTACATACCTCATTATCATAAAAGCCATCTATGAAAAACGCACAGCAAATATCATTCTCAATGGGGAAAAACTGAGAGCTTTCCCCCTAAGGTCAGGAACGCGGCAGGGATGTTCACTATCACCACTGCTATTCAACATAGTATTAGAAGTCCTAGCCACAGCAATCAGACAACAAAAAGAAATAAAAGGCATCCAAATCGGCAAAGAAGAAGTGAAACTCTCACTTTTTGCAGATGATATGATACTTTATGTGGAAAACCCAAAGACTCCACCCCAAAACTGCTAGAACTCATACAGGAATTCAGTAAAGTGGCAGGATATAAAATCAATGCACAGAAATCAGTGGCATTCCTATACACCAACAACAAGACAGAAGAAAGAGAAATTAAGGAGTCAATCCCATTTACAATTGTACCCAAAACCATAAGATCTAACCAAAGAGGCAAAGGATCTGTACTCAGAAAACTATAAAATACTCATGAAAGAAATTGAGGAAGACACAAAGAAATGGAAAAACGTTCCATGCTCATGGATTGGGAGAACAAATATTGTGAAGATGTCAATACTACCTAGAGCAATCTACACATTCAGTGCAATCCCCATCAAAATACCATCCACTTTTTTCAAAGAAATGGAACAAATAATCCTAAAATTTGTATTGAACCAGAAAAGACCCTGAGTAGCCAGAGGAATCTTGAAAAAGAAAAGCAAAGCTGGCGGCATCACAATTCCGGACTTCCAGCTCTATTACAAAGCTGTCATCATCAAGACAGTATGGTGCTGGCACAAAAACAGACACATAGATCAATGGAACAGAATAGAGAGCCCAGAAATGGACCCTCAACTCTATGGTCAACTCATCTTTGACAGAGCAGGAAAGAATGTCCAGTGGAAAAAAGTCTCTTCAACAAATGGTGTTGGGAAAATTGGACAGCCACATGCAGAAGAATGAAACTGGACCATTTTCTTACACCACACACAAAAATAGACTCCAAATGGTTGAAAGACCTCAATGTGAGACAGGAGTCCATCAAAATCCTAAAGGAAAACACAGGCTCTTCGACCTCAGCTGCAGCAACTTCTTCCTAGAAACTCGCAAAGGCAAGGGAAGTAAGGGCTTTCCTTCCTCGCAAAGGCAAGGGAAGCAAGGGCAAAAATGAACTATTGGGACTTCATCAAGATAAGAAGTTTTTGCATAGCAAAAGAAACAGTCAACGAAACCAAAAGACAACTGACAGAATGGGAGAAGATATTTGCAAATGACATATCAGATAAAGGGCTAGTATCCAAAATCTATAAAGAATTTATCAAACTCAACACCCAAAGAACAAAGAATCCAATCAAGAAATGGGCAGAAGACATGAACAGGCATTTTTCCAAAGAAGACATCCAAATGGCCAACAGACACATGAAAAAGTGCTCAACATCACTCGGCATCAGGGAAATCCAAATCAAAACCTCAACGAGATATCACCTTACACCAGTCAGAATGGCTAAAATTAACAAGTCAGGAAACGACAGATGCTGGCGGGGATGTGGAGAAAGGGGAACCCTCCTACACTGTTGGTGGAAATGCAAGCTGGTGCAGCCACTCCGGAAAACAGTATGGAGGTTCCTCAAAAAGTTGAAAATAGAGCTACCATACGATTCAGCAATTGCACTCCTGGGTATTTACCCCAAGGACACAAATGTAGGGATCCGAAGGGATATGTGCACCCCGATGTTTATAGCATCAATGTCCACAATAGCCAAACTGTGGAAAGAGCCAAGATGTCCATCAACAGACGAATGGATAAAGAAGATGTGGTATATATATATATATATATATATACACAATAGAATATTATGCAGCCATCAAAAGGAATGAGATCTTGCCATTTGCAACGATGTGGATGGAACTGGAGGGTGTCATGCTGAGTGAAATAAGTCAATCAGAGAAAGACATGTATCATATGACCTCACTGATATGAGGAATTCTTAATCTCAGGAAACAAACTGAGCATTGCTGGAGTGGTGGGGGGTGGGAGGGATGGGGTGGCTGGGTGATAGACATTGGGGAAGGTATGTGCTATGGTCAGCGCTGTGAATTGCGCAAGACTGTTGAATCACAGATCTGTACCTCTGAAACAAATAACACAATATATGTTTAAAAAAAAAAAGAAGAAGATAGCAGGAGGAGAAGAATGAAGGTGGGGAAATTGGAGGGGGAGACGAACCATGAGAGACAATGGACTCTGAAAAACAAACTGAGGGTTCTAGAGGGGAGGGGGTGGGAGGATGGGTTAGCCTGGTGATGGATATTAAGGAGGGCACGTTCTGCATGGAGCACTGGGTGTTATGCACAAACAATGAATCATGGAACACTACATCAAAAACCAATGATGTAATGTATGGTGATTAACATAACAATAAAAATTAAAAAAAAAAAAAACCCTTATAGCCCCCTTCATCCTGTCTCTGAAAATGAAGTGAAAGTAAGCATCCTTATTTCTTTTCACAGATAAGGACACTAAGGCAGAAAACAGTGAACTAAATTTAAGAGTTCACCTCTTAGGATCTCAGCTTCTTTCAAAAATTGGATGGTTTGCTCTGTCTGTACGGAGTTTCTAGGTAAGACTGGTTTTGTGACTCTTTTTATAACCTTTCATTCGTCTCCTACACCCCATAACTGACTCCCATGACCCGATATTCTACCCTCAGCAAACCTGTCCCTTACAAATACATAGTTACTTGCAAAAGCATCACTCAAACATTACCACAAATTATCCTGTTAGCCAGTGCTCATCCCTAAATGGGCCCATTCTCATTCTGCAGATCAGAATTTGAATCACCAACGCCTAGGTCTCTGACTTATAGAAGTTTGTAACAAAGTGGGATTGACAATAACAATGTACAAACAATTTAGTTTGTTTGAATTTATTTGATCCATTTCCTTTAATCCATGGGAGATGAGCCAAAAGATTGTTCACCTGGTGTCTGTCTGGAGGCTTGAGCATTCAAATGCATTAAATAGATGATTCACTATTAAATTTCAGCTCTGTCCATTTGTAAACCCACAGACGAAGTCAGGTTTTCAGGTTAGTGGGCTGTGCTCTTTGCTGATTTGTAAGTTTAAAGGCAGTTGGGTGACTGGCTCCACTTAGTGCTGAAATGCCAAAGTGCAGCCTGGTTATGTTTCCACAGTCATAAAAATCAAGGAAGGAGTGAAATACAGGCCATTTTTCTGTTTAAGACAGTCGTGTGACTGCCATATTCAGTCTGAGAAGTTGAAGTTCAAATCCTTCAGTGTTGGTGCTGAAAATAATAAAATCCAGGGGCAAGAAATATGAGGCCCAGTTGGAGTCGACAGAGAGGAGAGTCTCTGGCTACTATAGTAAATTGGGTTCCTGGTCCGTATTCTATGTCTTCCAGATAATGTTGCAGATCCTTTTAAAATCAGTTGTCTGAATGTCATTGCTAAGACTTCATGGAGGAGGGGAAAGGGGCCTAGTGTTAAGCTAGAATCAGAAACAGGACATTTTCAGTAGCATCAGTGTATTACTCCAAATTTTGAGTTTACTATATGCAAAATTTTTCATAACAAATTACTGGGCTGTTTTAGATTTGTTAAGTGATAGAAGGGTGCTGTGTGCTTCTAATAAACATTTTTTAAAAGGATTAATGATGCATTATGTTGAATCTCTTTCAAGCATGCAGCATAAAACACTTATTTGGTCTCCAGTGTTATTCTGTATCCATAAAGAATTACGTAAAGTCAAACATCAAAGTTTGAAGAAGACAGGGGTGCCTGGGTGGCTCAGTTGGTTAAGTGTCTGCCTTCAGCTCAGATCATGATTGAACCCCATGGCAGGCTCCCCGTTCAGTGGGAAGTCTGCTTCTCCCTCTCCCCTTTACCTACTTTGTGCTCTCTTGCTCACTCACTCTCAAATAAATTCTTTAAAAAAAAAAAAGTTTGAAGAAGACAATGAGACCCTGGACAAAAAAAGAGAGGGAAATAATGAAACGGGCCATTAAAAAAGAGAATGCAAAGCTCTTGTCTGTTGTTCTTGGTTTTCAGTTCACTGTGTCCTTTCCTGGCGCCTACCTACATTTCTCTGTAGTCACATTGTATTTTTTTAAACTTTAGATTCCAGTTTGATTTCGGAAAGTCATACCAAAACGATTTCTTCCTGAGCTTCAGGTCCCGGAAACACTAGGGTCAGTTTCCATTCTGTGCAAGGACACGTGCTAAGCCTGTGTGTTACTCTCTGGGTGGTGCTCACAGCACGTATTTTTGTATGTAATGGGAACTCCATTAATCTCCCTGACTGATGAACAAGCTGGGAGACCACTCTGGGCAAACAATCAGACTCTACAATTTGACAGTTTATGTTGGTTTAGGAAACATATTGCATGGCTTTGGAGGAAAAATAATTTGATCCTGACATGTTTATATTTTAACAGGGACAAAGCCTTCATTTTATGTCTGAAAGACAGAGGGGTCATGCTTATTACCAGGATAATCCTCGGGTTTTCTGAATGAATAGAGTTATAGAAATGAGATTGCATCTGAGTAAATATATTAATCCGGTTCCAGGCTCAGTTTTTTGGCTAGTACGATTTCAGTTGTTCATTGTTCTCCCTTGAATCGGCCTCTCTGTGTAATCATAAAAACATTTTCTTAACAACCATTACTAAATAATTAAAAGGATTGGAGACAGTGCCCTTGTGCTATGATATAGAGGTAACTCTATAACCTTTATATAAACTTTATGAAGAAGGTACTTTCCCATCTTATGAAACTTAACTCATCTAATCTTTATGGCTCCACAAGGTAAATATTAGTATTATCACCATTTTGCAGATGAGTTACCTGAGACTTACAGCGATTGGGTAACTTGCCAAAGAGCATAAATAAAGGAAGGAGTGGGAAAGCAAGCCCTGTCCACCTCCATCTCACCCTCTTTCCCTTCTCACACCTTGACCTTTCAGAGTAATTTGGGATAATCATAATATTTGGATGATAAGAATAAGGAAAGAAAAAGGTTAAAAGGTCAACTAAGGAAGAAAATAATAAGCATTTAATTAAAAGATAGTCTCCTGGATAAGAGTGTCTATTAGGTTTATATAAAAAATTACATGTACAAAGCCAGAAAGTAAGGAAGTGTCCCCCAGCCCCCCAAAAAGGAAAAGAAGAGATAGGAGCATGTCAAAAAGACACAGAAGCTAACTTGAAAGAGCTCTCAATGGCTAGACCTGGAATAATTTGATCAACAAAATAAATAATGATAATATGATATTATAAACCAAAAGATATAAGAAATACCCATGAGTCCACACTGATATAAATAAACCATTGAAATAGTTAGGGACAATTGTTCCTTACAGAAGAATTCCAATTAATGATGTAGAAAAAAATGAGGGAAATGGAAATAGAAAATCACCATTAGAACCCCACAGTAATAATTGCTAAAGGTAAGATCAATTGAATATTAAAATCATTGGGTGAAGTAGTGAAATCTAAATAAACTGTGGAGTTTAGTTAACAGTAATGTAGCAATATTTGTTCAGTACTTGTGATAAATTTATATGTAAGATATTAACAATAGGGGAAAATGAGTGAGGGGGAAATGGGAACCCTACATACTATCTTTGCAACCTTTCTGTCACTCTAAAACTATTCTTTTTTTAAAAAAAAGATTTTATTTATTTATTTGAGAGAGAGAGCATGTGAGAGAGCAGAGAAAGAGGGCACAAGTGGGGAGGTGGGGGAAAGGGGCAGAGGGAGAAGCAGACTCCCCTGTTGAGCAGGGAGCCCCATGTGGGACTCAATCCCAGGACCCTGATTTCACCACCTGAGCCAAAGGCAAATGCTTAACTGACTGAGCCACCCAGGCGCCCCTCTACAACTATTCTAAAATAAAGTTTATTTTAATAAAAACATAAAGTTTTTTTAGACATACAAAATTAGTGGGTGATGGTTTAAGGAAAAACAGGATGTTGACATAGCCCTAAAATATTTTCCACAAAATATTTATTAATTACAAAGCAAAAATATAGTAAACTTACAGTAGAGAAACCTGGCAGATATTACGTTAACCAAGTGATCAAGATTAATATCATCAGTAATTAGACATGTCAATATCACATACCCCTGATGGGACATGCTATGAAGGGCACATGGTCCCTGGGAGATTTTTCTCAAAAATCTATTTAACCTCAACCCAAGAATGAGAAAACATCAGATAAACCCAAAATGAGGGACATTCTACAAAATTCCTGACTGGTACTATTCAGAAGTGTCAAGATCATGAAAGATAAGGAAATATTGAGGAACTGTCAGAGACTGGAAGAGACTTAGGAAATGTGGCAAGTAAATGCAATACAGGAGCCTGGAACAGAAGAAGGGTATTAGTGGAAAATTGGCAATTGCTAAATAAAGTCTGTATTTTAGTCAATAGTATTGTACCAATGTTAATTTCCTAATTTTGATAACTACACCATGGCTACATATTAATATTAGGGGAACTTAGGTGAAGGGTACATAGGAACTTTATATTGGAATATAGATTTGTACTATCTTTGCAACTCTTCTGTAAGTCTAAAATTATTTCAAAATTTAGGGGCATCTGAATGTCTCAGTCCATTAAGTGTCTGCCTTTGGCTCAGGTCATGATCCCAGTATCCTGGGATCAAGCCCCGCATTGGGCTCTCTGCTCGGCAGAAAGCCTGCTTCTCCCTCTCCCACTCCCCCCCACTTATGTTCCCTCTCTCACTGTGTCTCTCTCTGCCAAATAAATAAAATCTTTAAAAAATAAATAAATAAAATTATTTCAAAATTTAGAAAATTTTAATTAAAAATATAAAAATTATATTTAAATGATACATAAATTGGTTCTCTTCTGCCTCCTATGACTGAACTACGCCTTCTGGAAGGTCCTATTATATTTTACTTTTTTTGAAGATTTATTTATTTATTTACTTATTTGAGAGAGAGAGAGAGAGAGCGTGAGCTGAGGGATGGGCAGAGGGAGAAAGAGAATCTCAAGCAGACTGCCTGCTGAGCACAGAGCCCAAGACAGAGCTCGATCTCATGACCCTGAGATCATGACCTGAGCCAAGATCATGAGTCGGGCCCTCAACCAACTGAGCCACCCAGGTGCCCGTATTAAGTTTTAATACTCTATGTAATAATATGTGTCCCTTCTCTCTCATTTATTTATTCAATTAATTATTTATATCAGTGTGGATCATGGATATATATTATATTATTTGGGTTACAATATCATATTTATTCCAGCATTAGCCACTGGTATAACATAACAAACATGGTACCTATCTTCTCTTCAGAAAGACAAATACCATTAGACCATAAACTGCTTGACAGCAAGGACCATATCTTTTTTATCTCTGTGTCCTGGATGCCTGGATGCCTTAATAAGTGCCTATTGAACTGACCTATGCTATATAGATGTGTAACATATATACACATATTCACACACACACACACACATAAAGAGGTGAAGAGGGAGCAAAAGATAATAACCATAAAGACATGTGTTCCTAAAATTGAAGAGCCAAATACAAAAATAAAACATCCCATGAATTAAATAAGCATGTTGTATAAGCAAATCCATCAGTCTTTCCTCTCTGATAAGCTTTTCGGCTATTTGACAGAACACATTTGCCTTTGCCGCCTGGTGACAGGATGGTAGTCCTAGAAGTGGCTGACAGACTCTTGACTTTTCTCCCGTGAGACACCTTCCACAGTGTTCAGAGTTCCCCATGTAACCATAAGAGAGCATCTCTTGATGGCTCCTGGGAGCTGACAGTATCCCTGGAGTCTCTGAGAAGAGAAATCGTGCACTGCCTTTTGCACACCCACTTTGTCTTCAACCCAGCATGTGTAAGAGAATAAGGACAAAAAGAAAGAAACGAATAGAAGAGTGAGCGTTTTGCCCCATTTTGCAGTGATAGGAAAGGACAGATGGTGGATGGATCAGATGGGAGCTGTTTTTATCTTTTCTTTTTCTAGATCCTTTTCTGTATGTGTGTCTGAATGTGTGTATGTGCGTGTGTGTGAGAGAGAGAGAGAGAGAGGAAGAGATTCAGAGAATGGACGGGAGACTGGAATTCATTTCTGAATGTGTGTAAGAGGCCATATGCAGTCACAGTCACACACGCTGAGAGGTGTAGATCGAATTGGAGACAAAATTGCCTGCCTGCCAATTTTTCTAAATAAATATGTTCGCAGATTTCAGAGCATTAATGAGCTGCAAAATAACCACATATTGAAGCTGGATGCAGCTGTCTATACTGAATTTGAGACTATTTTAAAAGTGAATATTAAGCTAATAATATAAATTAGAGAGGCCAAATTCTCAAAGATGCTGAAATAAGGAGGCAGTTAGAATGAATAGAGGAGGAGTACGTGGTCTGGATTTCAAATGTGAGATTCATGGGTATTTATTACAACTTTACACTTTCTATATATGTTTTTTGTGTGCATGAGTTAAAATATATGCTCTGGGAGTATGGTAAAAAGATAATAATAAAAACAAGTTTTTAATTAGTTTGTAGGCAACTATGAATGTTTAAAGTTGAAAAGGCGAAACACAAGCTGCAGTACATGATACACATGTAATGATGCTTACAGCTGCCAGATGCAAGGTCTGAAGCATTGTTGTGATAGTTTTGACTCAGCCTTCACTTAAACTAAGAAATATTTATCATGTTGCCAATATACCTGTGCAGTGCCAAATTTTAACAGTAATTTTAGTAATAAAGGTGTTTTTGTTATTGTGAACTAAAAAAAAGAAAAATAGATGATTGACATGGTAGACAAAAACAAGCCTGGAGGGCACCTGAATGGCTCAGGCAGTTAAGCATCCAACTCCTGATTTCCACTCAGGTCACGATCTCGGGGTTGTAAGATCAAACCGCACGTCAGACTCTGCGCTCAGGAGGGAGTCTGCTTGGGATTCTCTCTCTCCCTCTCCCTCTGCCCCTCCACCCCCCACTCTTTCTCCCTCTCTAAAACAAAAAACCAAACCAACCAACCAACCAAACAAACAAACAAAAAAACCCAAGCCTGAACCCTTCTCATGGCTGAACTAATAGATGGAGGCAGGGGTACGCTCCAACTCCAATCTGACTCCATGGCCCAGGTTTTTTTCCATTATATCACATCCTTTCAAAGCGCAAGGGCCATTAAAGTTCTAATTTAAACATCATCCCAGAGGAACTTAGCTGAAAGTCAGCCTTAGGAGAGAAAATGAAAATGCCACCTGACAGGCTTGTTCTAAAAGTTATATGGAAGTACAAAGTTGCAAAAATAGCCAAGACCCTTTTGAAAAACTGAAAAAGAGAACTTGTTCTCCTGAATATAAACACACAGTAGAAAGCTATAGAAATTGACAGTGGTGTTGGTGCAAAGAAGGGTGCAATAGAATGAAATAGTTCACGATTGATGGATATTTAGTTCTTAACAAAAGTGTACTGCAGAGCAGTGGAGAAAGAACAATCTTTTCAATAAATAATGCTAGGATGTTTGAATAGGAATCTTGGGGAGAGGGGCACCTGGGTGGCTCAGGTGGTTAAGTGTCCTGGGATTGAGCGCTGTGTTGGGCTTCCTACTCAGTGAGGAGCCAGCTTCTCCTCTCCCTCTCCCCTGGCTTGTGCACGTCTCTCTCTCTGCCAAATAAGTAAATAAAATCCGTTTTAAAAAAAGAATCCTGGAGAGGAACAAAACCAGCCCTTAACTCGTAGCATACACAAAAATCAATTCAAGGTGGATTGTAGATCTAAATTTGAAAGGCCAAAAATTACAGTTCCTACAGAAGAATAGAAATGTTCATGATTTTGGTATAAGGAAAGCATTCTAAAACAGAATACATTAGTTAAATAGTCGATAAATTCAACTGTTAAAATTAAGAACTTCCATTCATCAAAAGACATTATTTAGACAATAAAAAGAAAAGCCACAAAAAGAAAATTTAATGTATACAGTTGACAAATCACTGTCATACACCTGAAACTAATGTAACATTGTGTGTCAACTATACTTGAATTAAAAAAAGGAAAATAAATTTACAACATATAAAACTGACAGAGGGCTTGTATCCAAAGTACTTAAAGAACTGCTAGAAAAAAAGAAAAAGATAAACAATCCAATTGAAAAATAGGCAAGAGATTTGAATAAGCATTTCTCAAAAGAAGATATCAAAAAACCAATAAATACATGAAGATTGCCCAAGCTCATTGGTAATCAGGGAGATGCAAATTAAAACCACAATTGGATAATTTTTCACATCCACTAAAATAGCTAGAATTAAATAGACTGACCATAACAGTTGTTGGCAAGGATGGGAAGCAGTGGAAACTCTCATATTCTGCTGGCAGAAGTGACACAACCAATTTGACTTTCTTTTTTTTTTTAAGATTTTATTTATTTATTTGAGAGAGAGAGAGAACTCGAAGGAGTGGAGGCAGGAGGAGGAGGGGCAGAAGGAGAAGTAGACTCCCCACTAAGCAGGGAGCCAGAACTTGGCTTGATCCCAGGACCCCAGGATCATTACATGAGCCAAAAACAGATGCTTAACTGACTGAGCCACCCAGGTGCTTCCCCAGTTTGACTTTCTCTACCAAAGTTAAAGATGCCCACACCCTTTGACCCAGCAATTCAACACTCAGGTACACAATAGAAATTCATGCACATAACAAACCAAAGAGATATGTACATAAATGTTCATGGACATATTATTTTTAATCTCTTTAAACTGGAGACAACCCAAGTATGGCATTAACAGCAGAATGGATAAATATGTAATGTGATACACTCATACAATAAAATGATATACAGCAATGAAAATGAACAGACTACATCTACACACAATGTTATGGATGAATCTCACAAACATAATGTCGAGTAAAAGAAGCTACATACAAAAGAATACATAATGTATATTTCCATTTGTAGAAAGTCTGAAAAAAAAAAAAACAGGCAGACTAAACTACAGTGTTTAAGAACTTAGAATGCTTAGAAAAATCAGGAAAATGGCCAGCTTTGGGAGAACAGAGATAGTGATTGTGAGAAGGTTCTGGTAATATTATTCTCCTTGAGCTCAGTAGTGGTTACACAGGTGTTTGCTAAGTAGTAATTCTCTGAGCTACACATTTTTGTATTGTTGTATTTCTGTTATATGTATTTCTGATTGAGTTATATTTCACAACAATAACAAAAAAGAGGTTTAAAAGAAAGAAAATATCAGAATGTTTTTATCCCCTTTCAATTCCACAGGGGGAAAAAATATTGAATGCTTATTCACTAGGCTTGGTGCTCCTTTCTGAAGTGAAGAGTAGAATGGAAACGAAGATAAATGCCATGATTCTTGGCTTCAAGAAGCTTACAGTCTTATGGGGATGAGAGATTTACATAAAGTATTACAAGGTAGAATTTAATTATCAACAAAGATACTGTTCTGTTATTTGCACCAGTTGGGGTCCTATAAAAATTACGTTATCTAAAAATTGCATTATAGAAGTGATTGTCTCAATGGAGAGAATTGAGGTATCTCTTCAGTAATTTCAGCAATAAAAATATTTTTGTTGGGCACCTGGGTTGGTTAAGCATCTGCCTTTGGCTCAGGTCATGATCACAGGGGTCCGGGATCCCTGCATCCGACTCCCTGCTCAGTGGAGATCCTGCTTCTCTCTCTCCTTCCCGCCCGTGTTCTCTCACTATCTTTGTCCCTCTCTCTCAAATAAATAAATAAATCTTTTAAAAGTATATTTTTGTTAGGGGTGGCTGGGGGGGCTCAGTCGATTGGGTGACTGACCGACTCTTGGTTTCAGTTCAGGTCATGATCTCAGCGGCAGGCGCCACACTCAGCAGGGAATATCCCTCTCCCTCTCCCTCTGCCCCTTCCGCTGCTCGCGCACACACTCTCTCTCTCTCTCTCTAAAATAAAATAAGTGTGAAAATCTTAACAATATATATTTTTGTTATTGTGGTCTAAAAATAACAGATTGGCTGACCAAAACAGACAAAAACAAGCCTGAGCCCTTCTCGTGGCCCTTTAACTTCACACTTTGGAGCTTCTCCATTCCTGTTATCATCTTTACCCTGAAGTTTTCCAAGCATTCATGTTCCAGAAAGATAATTTTTTTTTTTTAAAGATTTTATCTTTTTATTTATTTGACAGAGAGAGAGAGACAGCGAGAGAGGAAACACAAGCAGGGGGAATGGGAGAGGGAGAAGCAGGCTTCCCACAGAGCAGGGAGCCCGATGTGGGACTCGATCCCAGGACCCGGAGACCATGACCTGAGCTGAAGGCAGACGCTTAACCGACTGACCCACCCAGGCGCCCCCAGAAAGATAATTTTAAAAATCTTATTAACATTTACTTTAATGATACGAAATCCAGCAGCTCTAATGATGCTGCGTGTCTTTTCAAAAAATTTATTACCCTTGACTTTTGCATAAGTCATAGGCTTTATTTTCCTACCTCTACACAGTATTATCATTCACCCAGCACTTCTTACACACATTATTATTACGTTTATTACTCATTGTTATGACAGATATGACACAAGAGTGAAATATGGTGCAAAACAAATTCCAGCCCGGTCCACAAACAAGAGGCCAACTAAGCTGCCAGCCATTCATTCAGCCTTATGTTCCTACATAACAAGTAGCCCCAAATCGGTATCAAGGCTGTGTCACAGAAATCTGTAGCCATGGGACGCCTGGATGACTCAGTCGATTAAGTGTCTGCCTTTGGCTCAGGACATGATCCCAGGGTCCGGGGATCGAGCCCCACATGGGGCTCCTTGCTCAGCAGGAGCCTGCTTATCCTTCTCCCACTCCCCCTGCTTGTGCACGCTCTTTGACAAATAAAATCTTCAAAAAAAAAAAAAAGAAAGAAAAAGAAAAAGAAAGAAATCTGTAGCCAGTCTAGGCACTGCGAGTTGCGTTCCCTATACATTTAATTATATCCAGTTTGCAATATGAAATCCTACTGTAGGTAAAATGCCTATACATGTAAGTTGCTATGGAAACATAGAGAAAGAAATGTTTAATTCCTTCTTGTAGGTGCCAGGGAAATTGAAGCTCGGGAAGGTTTCACATTTGATCCGAATTTTGAGTGAAGAGGAGTGTCTGCAGGAGTCGAAGAGGGGGAGGCACCTCCAGGTTATGATGCAGTGTGAACAAAGGCAAGAAACATTGCTGTGAAAGTCCAAAGAACAGAAATTAAACTGTCATGGTTGAAACAGGTGTTTCTGAAAGCCAGTTTTCAAAACCTTTTATAAGAATGCAAATGTATATCCATCTCATTGAGTAAAACGAGTGTATCTGGGGTGCCTGGGTGGCTCAGTCGTTAAGTGTCTGCCTTCAGCTCAGGTCATGATCTCAGGGTCCTGGGATCGAGCCCCGCATTGGGCTCCCTGCTCAGCGGGAAGCCTGCTTCTCCCTCTCCCACTCCCCCTGCTTGTGTTATCTCTCTCCCTGTCTCTCTCTGTCAAATAAATTTTTAAAAATTATTTAAAAATTATTTTAAAAACTAGTGTATCTAATTTCCTGAGAATAGATGCTGTGCCCCTCAGTCACTTCTCAATGACCTATTTATTTAGATGATCTCACTCCTGTTGATCTGCATTCATTTTCTTCCCATTAGACATTTCCCCCCTTTATAAGAATTACTGTAATTCACAAAAGGTGCTGGCAGTCTCTGATAAAAATATATCTCCATGGATGGGCTTTTGTGTGATTTAGCAGCACGCACAATGAACTCTAAGCAGGATATCTGGGTCCTAGTCCTGGCATGACCTTCAAAGAGCACCATGAACCTGCATAAGTCACTCAACCTATTTTGACCTCAACTTTTTTATCTGTGAAACAGGATGATCTCCAAGATCCCTTCTATTATAATGGTCCTTTCGAATAGTGAACTGTGAACTATTTAGGAGCCTAACGTCCTGTCTGCCTATGAGATTTGCCTCGGATGCCTGACGCAAAACAGAAATTAAAATATTTACTTTTGAAGAAAGGGTCTTTAGGGTAGAGTTCCCTAGACAGTGCTAAAGCAGTAGGAAGAACCTCACTTTAGGTACATGATAAGCTATACTAGGAATGCTAATCTGTCATTAAAGTTTAATTAAATTAGATTCAGAAATCTATATACTTGATTAATGCTGTGCTCTTTTAGAAAATTGTAGTAAAATACACACAACATGAAATTTATCTTTTTAACCATTTTTAAGTGAACAGTTCAGTGGCATTATGTACATTCACAATGTTGTACAATCATCATGGCTATTTATTAATGATATGCTCCTGTATTTTGCTTTTGTTCCCCTAGTTTCCTTAGAAAATATTATTTTAAATACATTTTTTCCTTCTGCCAGCTGAATTAAAAGTAAGAGGGCTTTTTCTCAATTTAGCAGCCCTTTTCTCCCTCAGGGGGCAATGTCTGGAGCCATTTTTGGTTGTCACAACTGAGAGGTGGGATGTTTTGACGTCTAGTGGATACAAGCTAGGAATACTGCTAAACATCCTATAATGCATAAGGACACGCCCCACCCAGCAAAAAATTAGCCTTCCCCAAACGTCATTAGTGTTGCTTTTAAGAATCCTTATCTAGGGGCACCTGGGTGGCTCAGTCTTTAAGCGTCTGCCTTCAGCTCAGGTCATGATCCCAGGATCCTGGGATCGAGCCCCGCATCGGGCTCCCTGCTCAGCAGGAGGCCTGCTTCTCCCTCTCCCACTCCCCCTGTTTGTGTTCCCTCTCTCGCTGTCTCTTCTCTCTGTCAAATAAATAAATAAAATCTTTAAAAAAAAAAAAAAGAATCCTTATTTAGCCATAAAAAAGAATGAATGAAATCTTACCATTTGCAACAATATGGATGGACTTTGAAAGCATTATGCTAAGTGAAATAAGTCGGATGGAGATATGATTCCACTTCCACACCCCAAACCCCTCTCACCCCAAAACCCCCAAACTCATAGATACAGAGAACAGATTGGTGGTTGCCAGAGGTAAGGGAAGGGGGGTGGATGAAACGGGTGAAAGTGGTCAAAAGGTACAAACTTCCAGTTATAAAATAAATAGATCAAGGGGATATAATGCACAGTATGGTGACTTTAGTTAATAATATTGTTGAAAGTTGCTAAGAGAGCAGACCTTAAAAGTTTTCATCACAGGAAAAATAAATTTTAACTATGTGGTAATAGATGTGAACTACACGTATCGTGGTGATCATTTCACAAAATATGCAAATATCAAATTATCATGTGGTACATCTGAAACTAACATAATGTTATATGTCAATTATATCTCATTTTAAAAAGAAAAAAAAAGTCCTTGCTCTTTCAGAATCTATACGGGGCTCAATGTTTCTCATCTTAGCATTGGGGAGGCATGGTAGCAGCGAGATCAGGAAAGTTCTGAAACCTAGTTAAATACAGCAAGGCTTGGGCAGATAAAGAGTAGAAATGAAGCAAGGATGAACTGTGAACATTCTCTTTCCTCCTGGTGATCCCCCCACTGTTCTGCTCTCTAATTCTGTGGTAGTAGTCATTTTATAACCCTTCCTCTAATACAAGGTTTATCAGTGGTACAAGTTACAATATTAAAAAGGCTGGTTCAAAAGGCAAGAAACCTAAACTGAGAACAGCAGTGTTTAATTACTTCTTCCTTTGGGAGGAGTTTCTAAGAGGCAATCTCTCCTTGAAATTCGGCTTCTCTTGCACCTTCATAACTCCCATCTAACCCCCAACTTACTGGTTATATATCTAGTTCTGATCATGGCTTGTTTGAGATCTTTTTCCAAGAGAAATAAAGCTCGGTTAAGTCCAGCCAAGCTCCCTACCAGAAAAAGGAAGTAGTAATTCCTTTTATAACCTCATTCTCACTTATTCGCATTCTAATATGTTTTTATAAATGGGAAATAGAGGAGTAGAATTACAGCTTGTGCTGAGAATTCTAGATAACCCTAAAAGAGTATCATATTGGTGATCATCATTTTTCATATGTCATAAAAAAAAAAGGCTGAGAACTGTTGGCTTATTAGAAAATTTAACAATATCTTAAATGAAACATAATTAGAAAGGTAAATCTGCTACTGTTAAGAATATGCATTGTAATCAACTTTCAATAGTTTTAAATGACTTGTTTTTAGAATTTATATCACTAGATATATTACTAGATATATTAGATTTAAAGCAATCTAACCTTTGGAGTTTGGAGCTTTACTTCGGCCACTGTGTAAGCCATCAGTTCAATTTGTCTACATTTCCATGTAAGGTGTATCTGTTAGATCAGTTTTTATTTGTTAATTTTTAATTAAAAAATTTATTTTTAATTTTTTGGGGCACCTGGGTGGTCCAGTTGGTTAAGCATCTGATTCTTGGTTTTGACTCAGGTCATGATCTCAGGGTTGTGAGATTGAGTCTCACGTCTGGCCCTGTGCTTGAGACTCTCTCTCCCTCTGCCCCTCCCCAACCCTGGTCTCACACACGAGCACACAAGTGCACATTCTCTCTCTCTCTCTAATAAATAAATCTTTAAAAATTTTTTTTAATTTTTTAAAAGTTTTTATTTAAATTCCAGTGAGTTAACATACAGTGTAGTATTAGTTTCAGGTATACAATTTAGTGATTCAACCCTTACATACAATACCCCATGCTCATCACAAGTGCCCTCCTTAACATCCATCACCTATTTAACCCATTTCCCTGCCCACCTCCCCTCTGGTAACCATCCGTTTGTTCTCCATAATTAAGAGTCTGTTTCCTGGTTTGCCTCTCTCTGTGTTACATCAGTTTTTTTGTTTGTTCGTTTTTTAATTTTTTAATTTTTTAAATTTTAACTTTTTAATTTTTTAAATTCAATTAATTAACATATAATGTATTATTGGTTTCAGAGGTAGAGTTCAGTGATTCATCAGTCTTATATAATACCCAGTGCTCATTACATCATGTGGCCCTCCTTAATGCCCATCACCCAGTTACCCCATCCTCCCACTTTCCTCCCCTCTAGCAAACCTCAGTTTGTTTCCTGTGATTAAGAGTCTCTTATGGTTTGTCTCCCTCCCTGGTTTCGTCTTGTTTCATTTTTTTCCTCTCTTCCCCTTTGATCCTCTGTTTTGTTTCCTAAATTCCACATATGAGTGAGATCATATGATAATTGTCTTTCTCTGATTGACTTATTTTGCTTAGCATAATACCCTCTAGTTCCATCCACATCATTGCAAATGGCAAGATTTCATTTTCTGATGGCTGAGTAGTATTCCTTTATATATATATACTATATATATATACATATCCCATTATGTATATATACATATAGTATATATATATATACCACATCTTCTGTATCCATTCATCCATCAGTGGACATCTGGGCTCTTTCCATCTTGCCATAGTTTGGCTATTGTGGACATTGCTGCTATAAACATTGGGGTGCAGGTGCCCCTTTGGATCACTACATTTGTATCTTTGGGGTAAATATCCAGTAGTGCAATTGCTGGGTCATAGGGTAGCTCTATTTTCAACTTTTTGAGGAACCTCCATACTGTTTTCCAGAGTGGCTGCACCAGCTTGCATTCCCACCAACAGTGTAGGAAGGTTCCTCTTTCTCCACATCCTTGCCAACATCTGTCGTTTCCTGACTTGTTAATTTTAGCTATTCTGACTGTTGTGAGGTGGTATCTCATTGTGGTTTTGATTTGTATTTCCCTGATGCCAAATGATATTGAACATTTTTTCATGTATCTGTTGGACATTTGTATGCCTTCTTTGGAGAAATGTCTGTTCATGTCTTCTGCCCATTTCTTGATTGGATTCTTTGTTCTTTGGGTGTTGAGTTTGATAAGTTCTTTATAGATTTTGGATACTAGCCCTTTATTTATCATTTGCAAATATCTTCTCCCATTCTGTCGGTTGTCTTTTGATTTTGTCGACTGTTCCTTTTGCTGTGCAGAAGCGTTTTATCTTGATGAAGTTCCAATAGTTCATTTTTGCCCTTGCTTCCCTTGCCTTTAGAGACGTGTCTAATAAGAAGTTGCTCCAGCCAATGCCAAAGAGGTTGCTGCCTGTGTTCTCTAGGATTTTGATGGATTCCTGTCTCACATTTAGGTCTTTCATCCATTTTGAGTCTATTTTTTGTGTATGGTGTAAGAAAATGGTCCAGTTTCATTCTTCTGCATGTGTAACATCAGTTTTTAAATTTTGGGACTTTGGGGGTGCCTGGGTGGCTCAGTTGGTTGAGCGACTGCCTTTGGCTCAGGTCATGATCCTGGAGTCCCAGGATCGAGTCCCGCATCGGGCTCCCTGCTCGGCAGGGAGTCTGCTTCTCCCTCTGACCCTCCTCCTTCTCATCCTCTCTGTCTCTCATTCTCTCTGTCTCAAATAAATAAATAAAATCTTTTAAAAAAATTAAAAAATAAATAAATAAATAAATTTTGGGACTTTGACCCATATGTTAACTAGCTGGAATTTAAATAAAAACTTGGGGAAATTTTTTAAAAATTAAAAAAACCAATAAATTTGAGGCCTTTGACTACTCATTTAAAGAGCACAAATCATTTCGACCCAGGTCTGTATTAGAAATTAGTTGAACTGCCTCTAAGACACAAATATGAGAAAAAGACCAGGTTGTTAGGTTCTGTATGTGGTGTTTTATGAAGTCTCAAATGATTGCTGTTAGGAGATGATCATAACCTTTGACCTAACGAGAAAATAATTTGCTTGTGGAATGAAGTTAAGAACTGAAGTAACTAGAACAGCATTTCCTAAGGTATGCTCTATGGGACTAATTCCAAAGAAGTTAGCAAGTATTACTGCAAGGGGGAGGGGGCATTTAAAACAGTGGCCCAAATTAATTAATAGGTTTAATGAGTTAAAATGTCAGCTCTCTAAGAGATAGGCATCAGTTAAAATGGTTTTACAACATAGTCCCCTTATATTTTAATCAAGATAACATTAAGTAAGTACCAGATATTACCTGCACTGGTTTATCAGTCATCTACTCCTGGTGATCTTGCTCCTGGAATTTTGTCCAAGTTTCAAGCAGAACTGGAGATTGACCCCCCCCCCCCACCGCCCTTAAGACATGACCTGGTTACTGTTACCTGCCTCCCAGGTAACTAACCTTCTCTTTTAATCAAGATTTTCAGTAGAAGACATCCAATAACTACTTTTCCCTTCTTATTTGGTGCACTAAAAGGTAGGTTTCCTTTCTTCTCTATTAGAAATTTTATAAAGTAGTAAGCATGCAAACATTTTTGTAACATCTGATGTGTTCTTCCCTTTCTTTTGATATAATTTATATGTGTTATTTTGAGCAAAAAGAACAACCTAAGCATAAGCTAATACACTATTCTCCCAGTGAAACTTGGCTCTCCAAGTGACAGGTTTTTTTTAATTTTATTTATTTATTTGACAGAGAGAGAGAGAGAGAGCACAAGTAGGCAGAGATGCAGGCAGAGGGAGAGAGAGAAGCAGGCTCTCCACTGAGCAGGGAACCCGATGCGGGGCTCAATCCCAGGACCCTGGGATCATGACCTGAGCCAAAGGCAGCTGCTCAACCGACTGAGCCACTCAGGTGCCCCCAAGTGACAGTTTATGATGTCCACATACTTACAAGTGTATGTCCATAGCCTTAGCCTGCTATTCAACACATGTAAGGTTTACATGTGTTCTCATACATGAATGCTCATAGCAGCATTAGTCATAATAGCCAAAAAGTGGAAACAAACTAAATGTCCATCATAAACATAAACAAAATGTGGTATATCTATACATTGGAATATTATTTGGCAATAAAAAGTAATGAAGCACTGATACATGTTACAAACATGGATGAACCACAAACACATTATACTAAGTGAAAGAAAACAGTCACAAAACAGCACATATTGTATGAATCCATTTTTATAAAATATCCAGAATCAGCAAATCTATAGGAGAAAAAAGGAGGGGGGGAGAGAATGGGGAGTGACTGCTTTTTGGGATAATGAAAATGATATGGAATTAGAAAGCACTGATGTTTGCAAAACTCTATAAATACACAAAAATCATTGAATTATATACTTTAAATGATAAACTTTATGGCATATAAATTATATTTTTAGAAACTATCAAAAAAGTCAATAGGTTTCTTTATTATAGAACTTCTCATATAGCTTTTAATATCTTAACATAATTTGTGAATCTTTAAGTGGAAAGTGGAGAATGAAGTGCTTCCCAAAATGATTTGCTCCATGGACCACCTCCCCATTTGTTTCATGAACACTCACAGAAATGGTATTTCTATGTAGCCATTTAGAAGAATTCTCATCTAGGATATATAAACAATCTTTAATTCCAAGCAAGAGATAAATCCTTGTTAATCCTTGGTTAGTGTTTGGGGAAAATAGTTCAATGGATTTAGGTGAGATGGCTCAGGTCCTGCTACTTTAGACAAAGTTATAGATAAATAATACTATAGCTAAGACATGTATCTTAACAAGCAATGTTTCAAGTTAGTAAGTTCTTAGACTTAACTTGCTCCCACCCAAAAATTATCCCCCAATGGAGAGAGGTCTCCTACTCCAAGCATGCTCAGGGAAGTTGGACTCTATCTTGCTTGGATAGGTCCTTCTTGCGGAACAAAAGGCAAGTCAGGGTATGAAGAGCACCAGGCATGATGAAACTTTCCAGGCCTTACCTCCTCTTCCACCCTTAGACCAAGGGAATGGTTTGTGTCTTATCACAAAGCTAGCTGACTAAACCAGGAATCTTGTTTCCTTTCCTTGAATCCCAAGGAATTCATTTTCCAAAGCATCCATCAGCCATCCTAATATTTTCTAGAAGTGAAGAACAGTCTAGTTGGATGTTTCCTCCAAAACAACTTCCCAGAGGGGGCGGGGAGGGAAAAAAAGGGGCATAGAAATGGATGACACTTTACAAACAGGTTATCAAAACATATCTTAGTATTTTTCTTACATATTTCTTACACATTGGCAAGAGGAAGTGAAAGGCATGGCATGGTATTCAGTCAAGAAAATGGATTTCATTATATAGAGGATAAAGCTAGAGAAATAAGTTAGCTGCATGGCTTAAGACTCAAGACAACTACATCCCCACACAGCTCTTGCTTACATTGGAGAGAATAGAAAGATCTGAGGTTGTCAGATGAAGATCTTCAAGGATTAAGTGAAGTGATGTGCAGTTTTTCTCTACAACTGGAAAAACTCCTGTAGTGATAGAAGCAACTATAAATTCATTTACAAAGAAACTTCTGATCAGTTCTCCAGGGTTCCCCATTTCAGTGAATGGGCTCAGTATAGATCTGGTTGTTCAAATTAAAAACTATTTCCCTGCCACTAGTATTTCTTACCTGAATTATTGCAACAGTCTCCTAACTGGTTTTCCTATCTTCTATAGACTTATAAGCACAATCACACTTAGCTAGAGAAGTCTTACTAAATCACAAGTCTAACTGTGTCACTCTCTTAAAGCCTTTGATGGCTTTCTATTACTCTTGGCTAAAAGCCCAGACCCTTTGGTAGGGGCTTCTCCATGAGCTAACCTTCACCTATCTCTTCATCCTCATCTCTTGCCACTTCTTCTTGAGTTTCTACACCTAGGGGATACAATTTAGAGTGTACAAGGTCATCTTCTGGGTATGGGATGAAAATATTTGAACTTCTATAGACTGAGAAGTAGAAACAGAAACTGAAAGAATGTCATAAATTAAGAGTCTGAAGTAAGCCAAGTCAAAAGTATGTGCAAATGGAAGGTTAGAAGAAGCAAACACACTAGGAAGGGAGTATTAGGGAGATGTGGAGAAAGAGGAGAGACAGCAGCAGTAGAAAGAATTACTGGTTCCTAGAGCTTGATTCCTGATAGACGGATTTCCAGTTCCAGTTCCAATCTATATATGTCCTTATAAGACAACCTCCTTTTCCTTGAGACAATTTGAATGGGTCTTATTTATATTTTTTAAGTGTCTTGGGTGTGGGAGGAGTGCCTTTTCTTTCATGCAACCACAAGAATCTACAGAAAATACTTAGCGTGCACGTACAGGGATTGTTTAAATAAAGTACAGTACATCTTTCTGTGCATTTACCCAAACTGAATATGTAGTGCTAAAATTTATCAACACAGGAAGTTGCTTACAAGATACTGTTAAATGAAAAAGTAGGTCACTAAATATATGTGTAGTATTTCATTTTTGTTTTATATTTTGCATATGTATGTATGTAGGTAGAAAAAATTCTGGAAAATCTATACTAAAAGTTAGCAGTAGTTATACTTGGATGGGTGGAATTATGAGCAATTTTCACTTTTGTTTTTCCTTTTTGATTATCTGATTACTTTCTTGTTGTTCTGGGCATGCTTTACTTTCATAAGCTTGGAAGTAAGTTATTAAATTATTTTCATTTCTAAAAAAAGGAAACATTCAGACTTTTAGGATTTTTCTTATATGTGGTAGAGAGACTAAGGATGAGTTGACTACATCCAGAGGTAATAGATATTTTTTATTCATTCATCAAACATAATATATACCAGCCACAACATTAGATGATGAGAAGATAAATAGGACAAAGTTCTCCTCCTTAAGGATCTCACAGTCCAATATGGTGATAAATACATAAACTAATAGCTATAATATAGGTATAACAAGTGTAATATCAGACATGTAAGTTAGGTGTAGTAGAGGACAAAGAAGAAACAGTTCAGGAAGAGACATTCAAATAAGATCATAAAAGACTTAGAGAATGAGAACGGAGTGCATTCAAGGAAAGAGGAATAGAATGTACCAAGGCATGGATGCATGAAATAGCACAGTGTGTATAGAACGTGATCTAGTCACCACTTGAAATAAGTTACTTGGCTGCAGAAATTAATAGATTATCTTTAAAGTTCCAATAATTTTTTTTAAGTAAACTGCACTCCACACGTGGGGCTTGAATTCACCACCCCAAGATCAACAGTCACATGCTCTAACAATTGAGCCAGCCAGGCACCCCAAAAGTTCCCAATAATTTTTTTAAAACATTTAATCCATTCATTTGTGTGTGAGAGAGAGAGCATGAGCAGGGGGAGGGGCAGAGGGAGAAGGACAAGCAGGCTCTCTGCTGAGTGCAGATCATGACCCTGAGATCATGACTGGAGCCTAAGTCGGAAACTTAGCCAACTAAGCCACCCAGGTGCCCCCAATAATTTTTAATATGGATTTCAAATAATCCCAGCAATGTCCAGATGCCAAAAGAAAGAATATTGTACACACCAATATAATGTAATAAGAAGGTGTTCACAGACATATTTCAAAACATATTAATATTTCAATTAATAATCAATTATTATTACTATAGTACCCTGCTTTAAAAAAAATGGTCTTCTGTGGGGGAAGATGTGGTCTTTTGTAAACCCTGGCTTCTGTTCTGTCTTGGCATGCAACGTGCTGCTTCTCTTAGATACTGACAAATCAAAACAGAGCACCTGGGCAAGAGCAGTGAAGGGAGTTCAATCCATCATCATGTTTACTTGATATAGATCAGGGGACTGCACGGCTGAAAACAACACAAACAGCATGCTGAAACTAACAGATTTAGTGAAAGACTATGTAGGTTAAAAAAAGGCTTTAGCTTCTACTTAAAGCTCAAACAATGGATAAACGCTATTGCCCTCAAGGGCAATATGACACATGACAAGCTCTGCTCATAGCGGTGTCTTCAGCCTGAACATCAGCGTGGGAGGATTTACTGAGATACCACGCTAGAGGCAGCAGCAGGTACACTGTGCCAGGGAACCAAAATAAATAAATAAAATAAAGGTTTGTAAATTCCAGGATGATCATTTGAAACCAGCCTCACATCAAGTCCCACTACATTTAATGGGTCCACATTTAATTGGGTCACTCTACAGAACAATGTCTAGAAGAGAAAGCCACCAAGAGCTAGAAGATTAGATGAACTGCGTGTAGAAAACAAAAAATAGGGCAGAAACCTTGGGTTTTCTACCAAGTCTCAGAAAAATACATTGCAGCAGACTGTGCAGAGGCATAACCATCTTTTCATTGATTGCCAAGAATCTAAGTCTGGCTTTTAAAAATTACAAAAGGAATTATGACCAAAAAGTTAAGGAACAAGAACAATTGTATATATATATATATTTTTTTTAAAGATTTATATATTTATTTTAGTGGGGGAAGGGGCAGAGGGAGAGGGAGAGAGTCTTAAGCCAACTTGGCGTGGCTCCTTGCACAATCCTGAGATCATGACCTGAGCCAAAACCAAGAGATGGACGCTTAATTGACTGTGCCACCCAGGTGCCCAAGAAGAATTGTTTCAAGAGGATATGTGAGAAGTGGTGGTTACTTGGTGAAAAATATTTTTTTTAAAGATTTTATTTATTCATTTGAGACACAGAGATACAGAGAGAGAGAGAGCATGAGCAGTGGGAGAGGCAGAAGGAGAGAGAGAAGCAGACTCCCCGCTGAGCCAGGAGCCCGATGCGGGGCTCAATCCCAGGACCCCGGGATCATGACCTGAGCCGAAGGCAGACACTTAACCATCTGAGCCACCCAGGTGCCCCTAATTGGTGAAAAATATTTTTTAAAACCCTACTGTGTGGATTCACTCAATACCCAGTATCTTAATATCTACTAGCTACTATGCTACTGGCTAAAAAGAGAAAATAAAAGTGACAAAATCTGTGCTTACTAATGTTTACAACTAACTGGCCAGTTAGGATATACTAATGTGAAGGAATTGAGTAATGATGTAAAGCAGTATTATGCTCTATGACCACTGCCAAAATGATGCAGTTTGTAGTCAATACGTTTATCATTCAGAAGGGCAAAATATGAGCTGACCGGAAACTTTGAAGTAGGTCTCAGAGAGGACGGCTTTATACTGGATCTTGAAGAAAGCTTGCATTCTGATCTCAGGTCTGCCATTGACTGGTAGAACAGAATAATTTTGAGCAAGTCACATTCCTTCTCTGGCTTTTCATCTTCATCTATAAAATCAAAGTTTTAGATTAGGCAATCTCTAAATCCCCTTTCTGTTCTAAAATTCCATAATTCAAGAATATAAGAAAAAAATCATAAGGGTGAAGTTCTTAAGAGAGCATTCAGAAAGTGTTTCAGGCAAATCCAAAAGAAACTGGGAAAAAAGAAGTGAGCAGTCATCGGAGAATGGGAGGCAAGCCTAATGGTATGGGATCAAAACAAAATCACAGCCTACTCCATACTGTTAACGTAGTTCTATAGAAGAACATCTATCAAAAGTCTAGTAAGATGCTGACGTGTCACAGCAAAATAAACTGTTAGGATAGAAATCTAGAAAATATCATGGAAGCACACTAAAATAGTGATCAGTTCTACTTGGGAGCAGCAGGGAGTGGGAGGTGTCAAGAGTGTTTTAAAGGCGGTGGACTATTTCCCTGGTTGGGCACTGGTAAAGGAGGAAGAGACTGGAAGCTGCAGCAGAGCCCTCTGCCTCTTCTGTATGCCCTGAACCTCCTCCTACCTACACTCTCTGGCACAGAGCAGACACTCAATGAATATTTGATTAATTAATTAGTCAATTACACTCATGATATAAAGGCTTGAATAAAGTAGGTTTCCAATAACTCAATGTCATGATGAGTTTTTAAAAATTTCATCTAAAAGCATTACTCGCTTCATAATAAACTTTTCAACTAAGTATTTTCTCAATCAACTATTATATTAACAATATAATTGCAATTACAGGAGTACCTGAGATTTTGTATCTTTGTTATTAATGATAAATACATTCATGAATAAACGGTAGTGAAAGAAGGAAGGAACTTGGGGAAGCGTTCCAATATGAAATAGCCAAAAAAGTGCAAGATACATAATATAGCCTGGGAAATAGCATATCCTTAGAGGTAGGGCATAAGGGCTAGAAGGGAAAAATAAGATAAAGCCGAGGTTACAGTCTACCAAAAATATGGGGCTCTTGGCCCAAGATTACCAATCTTTTGACTCTAAGGACTTCTTTTTTAATGTCAGAAACTGTACAAATAACCATGTGACAGTAATTATACTTGTAGTGTCCATTAGGAAAATATATAATGAAGCTTATGATGAAAATGCCAGTAATTTTAAATAAATTTTAATTTTGTTCATCACAATAGCAACTCAGACTTTCTAAAAAAGTAATGAGATTTTGTAAAATTATTTATTCAGTGTTAGGCAAAGGTTAGTCAACATATAGGTTTGTTCGTGCACTCCCCACAAACTGAGAATCACTGCTCTAGTGATACTAATAGTAACAGTAGCAGCATTTATTCAATACTTGCTAAATGCCTGTTCTAAGCATGGTACAGACATTACTTTTTTTTCTCAAGATTTTATTTATTTTTTGACAGCGAGAGAGGGAACACGAGCAGGGGGAATGGGAGAGGCAGAAGCAGGCTTCCCGTGGAGCAGAGAGCCCGATGTGGGGCTCTATCCCAGGACGCTGGGATCATGACCTGAGCCGAAGGCAGACATTTAACCGACTGAGCCACCCAGGCGCCCCTATTTTTTTTTCTTTTTTAAGTTTTTATTTAAATTCCAGTTAGTTAACATATAGTGTAATATTAGTTTCAGGTGTAGAATTCTGTGATTCATCACTTACATACAACACCCAGTGCTCATCACAGCAAGTGCCCTCCTTAATAGCCCTGCCCATCTTCCCTCCAGCAATCCTCAGTTTGTTCTCTATAGTCAAGAGTGTGTTTTATGGTTTGCCTCTTTCCCCCCATGTTCATCTGTTTCATTTCTTTTTTTTTTTTTTTAAGATTTATTTATTTATTTGAGAGAGAGAGAGAATGAGAAAGCACATGGTGGGGAGGGAGGGGCAGAGACAGAGGGAGAGAGAAACTTAAGCGGACTGCATGCTGAGCGCAGAGCCCTACTCAGGGCTTAATCTCATGACCCCAAGATCACAACCTGAGCTGAAACCAAGAGTCGGATGCTTAACCAATGGTGCCACCCAGGCGCCCCTCATCTGTCTCATTTCTTAAATTCCACATATAAGTTAAATCACATGGTATTTGTCTTTCTCTGAATGACTTATTTCACTTAGAATAATACATTCTAGCTTCATCCATGTTGTTGCAAATGGCAAGATTTCATTCTTTTTGATGGCTGAGTAATATTCCACTGTGTATATATACCATATCTTCTTTATCCATTCATCAGTTGATGGACATTTGGGCTCTTTCCATAGTTTGGCTATTGTTGATAATACTGCTATAAACACCAGGGTGGATGAATCAGTATTTTTGTAAAGTTTGGGTAAATACCTAGTAGTGCAATTGCTGGATCAGAGGGTAGTTCTATTTTTAACTTTTCAAGGACACTCCATACTGTTCTCCAGAGTGGCTGCACCAGTTTGCATTCCCACCAACATGTAATAGGGTTCCCCTTTCTCCTCATCCTCACTAACACTTCTTGTTTCCTGTGTTGTTAATTTCAGCCATCCTGACAAATGTGAGGTGGTATCTCATTGTAGTTTCGATTTGTATTTCCCTGATGATGAGTGATGTTGAGCATCTTTTCATGTGCCTATTAGCTATCAGTATGTCTTCTTTAGAAAAATGTCATTCATGTCTTCTGCCCATTTCTTAAGTGGATTATTTGTTTTTGGGGTGTTGCATTTGATGAGTTCTTTATAGATTTTTCTCTAACCCTTTATTTGATATGTCATTTGCAAATAATTTTCCCATTCTGTAGGCTGCCTTTTAGTTTTGTTGATTGTTTCCATTGCTGTGCAGAAGCTTTTTATGTTGATAAAGTCCCAATAGTTCTTTTTTTTTAAAAGATTTTATTTATTTATTTATTTATTTGTCAGAGAGAGAGAGTGCAAGCAGGGGGAGCGGCAGGCAGAGGGAGAGGGAGAAGCAGGCTCCCCGCTGAGCAGGGAGCCCGATGTGGGACTCGATCCCAGGACCCTGGGATCATGACCTGAGCCGAAGGCAGTCGCTTAACTGACTGAGCCACCCAGGCACCCCCAATAGTTCATTTTTGCTTTTGTTTTCTTTGCCTCCAAAGACATATCTAGTAGGAAGTTGCTCCAGCCAATGCCAAAGGGGTTGCTGCCTGTGTGCTCCTCCAGGATTTTGATGTTTTCCGGTGTCACATTTAGGTCTTTCACCCATTTTGAATTTATTTTTGTGTGTGGTGTAAGAAAATGGTCCAACTTCATTCTTCTGATGTTGCCATCCAGTTTTCCCAACACCGTTTGTTAAAGTTATTGTCTTTTTTCCATTGGATATTCTTTCCTGCTTTGTCAAAGATTAGTTGGCCATATAGTTGTGAGTCCATTTCTGGGTTTTCTATTCTGTTCCATTGATCTATGTGTCAATACCATACTGCCTTGATCACTACAGCTTTGTAATATAACTTGAAGTCTGGAATTGTGATGCCTCCAGCTTTGCTTTTTCTTTTTCAAGATTGCTTTGTCTATTCAGGGTCTTTTGTGGTTCCATACAAATTTTAGGATTGTTTGTTCCAGCTCTGTGAAAACTGCTGGTGGTATTTTGATAGGGCTTGCATAAAATGTGTAGTATAGACATTTTAACAATATTTGTTCTTCCAATCCATGAGCATGGGATATTTTTCCATTTCTTTGTGTCATCTTCAATTTCTTTCATAAGCATTCTATACAGAGTACAGATCTTTCACCTCTTTGGTCAGGTTTATTCCTAGATATCTTATGGGTTTTGGTGCAATTGTAAATGGGATCGATTCTTCAATTTCTTTCTGCTGCTTCATTACTGGTGTACAGAAATGCCACAGATTTCTGTGTGTTGATTTTGTATCTTGTGACTTTACTGAATTCATGTATCAATTCTAGGAATTTTTTGGTGGAGTCATTCAGGTTTTCTACACAGAGTATCATGTCATTTGCAGAGAGTGAAATTTTGACTTCTTCCTTGCCAATTAAAATGCCTTTTCTTTCTTTTTGTTGTCTTATTGCTGAGGCTAGGACTTCCAGTACTATGTTAAATAACAGTGAGAGTGGACATCCCTGTCTTGTTCCTGACTATAGAGGAAGAGGTCTCAGTTTTTCCCCATTAGGGATTATATTAGCTATGGGGTCTTTTGTATATGGCCTTTATAATGTTGAGATATGTTCCCTCTATCCCTACTTTATTAGAGGGCTTTTATCAAGAATGGATGTTATACTTTGTCAAATGCTTTTTCTGCATCTATTGAGAGAATCATATGGTTCTTATCCTTTCTTTTATTAACATGGTGTATCATGTTGATTGATCTGTGAATAGTGAACCACACTTGCAGCCTAGGAATAAGTCCCACTTGATCGTGGTAAATGATTCTTTTAATGTACTGTTGGATTTGATTTGCTAGTATTTTGTTGAGAATTTCTGCATCCATGTTCATCAGGGATATTGGCCTGTAATTCTCTCTTTTAGTGGGGTCTTTGTCTGGTTTTTGAATCAAGATAACACTGGCCTCATAGAAGGGTTTGGAAGTTTCCCTTCCATTTCTATTTTTTAGAACAGTTTGAGAAGAATAGGTATTAATTCTTCTTTAAATGTTTGGTAGAATTCCTCTGGGAAGCCATCAGGCCCTGGACTTTTGTTGGGAGATTTTTTATTACTGATTCAATTTCTTTGCTAACCAATCAGTCTGTTCAGCTTTTCTGTCTCTCCCTGTTTCAGTTTTGCAGTTTTTATGTTTCTAGGAATTTATTCATTTCTTCCACATTGCCTAATTTTTTGGCATACAATTTTTCATAATATTCTCTTATAATTGTTTGTATTTCTGTACTGTTGGTTGTAATCTCTCCTCTCTCATTTGTGATTTTATTTATTTATTTCTTCTTTTCTTTTTGGTAAGTCTGGCTAGGGTCTTATCAATTTTATTTCTTTTTTCTTTTTGGTAAGTCTGGCTAGGGGCTTATCAATTTTATTAGTTCTTTCAAAGAACTGGCTGCTGGTTTCATTGATCTGTTCTACTGTTTTGTTTTTTGTTTCTATACAATTTATTTCTGATCTAATCTTTATTATTTCCCTTCTTCTCCTGGCTTTAGGTTTCATTTGTTCTTTTTCTAGATCCTTTAGGTGTAAGGTTAGGTTGTGTATTTGAGATATTCTTTCTTCTTGAGGTAGGCCAGTATTGCTATATACTTCCCTCTTTGTTTTTTAAAATTATGTTATGTTAATCACCATACATTACATCATTAGTTTTTTTTTTTAAGATTTTATTTACTTATTTGAGAGAGAGAGAATGAGAAAGAGAGCACATGAGAGGGGGGAGGGTCTGAGGGAGAAGCAGACTCCTTGCCGAGCAGGGAGCCCGATGCGGGACTCGATCCCGGGACTCCAGGATCATGACCTGAGCTGAAGGCAGTCGCTTAACCAACTGAGCCACCTAGGCACCCTACATCATTAGTTTTTGATGCAGTGTTCCATGATTCATTGTTTGCGTATAACACCCAGTGCTCCATGCAGAACGTGCCCTCTTTAATACCCATCACCAGGCTAATCCATCCCCCCACACCTCTCCCCTCTAGAACCCTCAGTTTGTTTTTCAGAGTCCATCGTCTCTCATGGTTCGTTTTCCCCTCCGATTTCCGCCCCCTTCATTCTTCCCCTCCTGCTATCTTCTTCTTCTTCTTTTTTTTTTTTTAACATATAATGTATTATTTGTTTCAGAGGTACAGGTCTGTGATTATATATACTTCCCTCTTATGACCACTTTTGCTGCATCCCATAGTTTTCAGACTGTCATGTTTTCATTATTTTGTTTTTCATATTTGTTTCCATGTATTTTTTAATTTCTTCTTTAATTTCGTGGTTGACCCATTCATTCTTTAGTAGGATGTTCTGTAACCTCTATGTATTTGTGGTCTTTCCAAATTTTTTCTTGTGGTTGACTTCAAGCTTCATAGCGTTATGGTTGGAAAATATGCCTGCTATGATCTCTATCTTTTTGTACTTGTTGAGGCTTGATTTGTGAGCCAGTATGGGATCTATTCTGGAGAGTGTCCCATGTGTGCTTGAAAAGAATATGTTTTCTGCTCCTTTAGAATGAAATTTTTTTTGCGATAGTTTTTATTTTATTTTATTTTATTTTATTATGTTGTGTTAGTCACCATACATTACATCATTAATTTTTTAAAAAATTATTTATTTATTTATTTGACAGAGAGAGAGATAGCGAGAGCAGGAACACAAGCAGGGGGAGTGGGAGAGGGAGAAGCAGGCTTCCCGCCAAGCAAGGAGCCCGATGCGGGACTCGATCCCAGAACCCTGGGATCATGACCTGAGCCGAAGGCAGACGCTTAACGACTGAGCCACCCAGGCGCCCACATCATTAATTTTTGATGTAGGGTTCCATGATTCATTGTTTGCGTATAACACCCAGTGCTCCATTCAACACATGCCCTCCTTAATACCCATCACCAGGCTAACCCATCCCCCCACACCCCCTTCCCCCATAGAACCCTCAGTTTATCTCTCAGTGTCCATAGTCTCTCATGGTTCATCTCCCCCTCCGATTCCCCCCCTTCATTTTTCCCTTCCTACTATTTTCTTTTTTTTTTTTTTTAAGTATAATGTATTATTTGTTTCAGAGGTACAGGTCTGTGATTCATCAGTCTTACACAATTCACAGCACTCACCATAGCACATAACCTCCCCAGTGTCTATCACCCAGCCACCCATCCCTCCCACCCCCACTACTCCAGCAACCTTCAGTTTGTTTCCTGAGGTTAAGAATTCCTCATATCAGTGAGATCATATGATACTTGTCTTTCTCTGATTGACTTACTTCACTCAGCATAATACCCTCTAGTTCCATCCACGTTGTTGCAAATGGCAAGATTTCGTTCTTTTTGATGGCTGCATAATATTCCTGTGTGTGTGTGTGTGTGTGTGTGTGTGTGTGTGTGTGTGTGTGTATCTCACATCTTTATCCTAGAATGAAATATTCTGAATATATCTGTTAAGTCCATCTGGTCCAGTGTGTCATTCAAGCCATTGTTTCCTTGTTGATTTTCTGCTTAAATGATCTGTCCATTGATGTAAGTCAGGTGTTAAAGTCCCCTACTATTAATGCATTATTATCAATGAGTTCCTTTATGTTTGTTATTGCTTTTTTAAAAGATTTTATTTATTTATTTATCAGAGAGTGAGAGAGCACAAGCAGGGGGAGCGGCAGGCAGAGGGAGAAGCAGGCTCCCCGCTGAGCAGGGAGCCTGAGGCGGGACTCGATCCCGGGACCCTAGGCTCATGAACTGAGCCAAAGGCAGATGTTTAACCGACTGAGCCACCCAGGCATCCTTATGTTTGTTATTGTTTTATATATTTGGGTGCTCCTAAGTTGCAGGCATAAATATTCATAATCATTAGATGTTCTTGTGCCATAGATCCCTTTATTATGTTATAATGTCCTTCTTCATCTCTTGTTACAGTCTTTGATTTAAAATCTAGTTTGTCTGGGGTTGCCTGGATGGCTCAATTGGTGGAGTATCCGACTCTTGATTTCAGCTCAGGTTGTGAGATGGAGCCCCACTTTCGGCTCTGCACTCATCAGGGAGTCTGCTTGAGATTCTCTCTCTCCCTCTCCCTCTGCCCCACCATGCACACACACTCTCTCTCTCTAAAATAAATAAATAAAATCTTAAAAAAAATAAAATAAAATCTAGTTTGTCCGATGTAAGTATGGCTACTCTGGCTTTCTCTTGATGTCCATTAGCAAGATAAATGGTTCTCCATCCCCTCACACTCAATCTGCATGTTTCTTTAGATCTAAAGTGAATCTTTTGTAGGCAGCATATAGATGGGTCTTGTTTTTTTATCCTTTCTGATACCCTACGTCTTTTGATTGAAGCATTTAATCCATTTACATTCAGAGTGTTTATTGGTAGATGAGTTTAGTGCCATTGTAATACCTAGTCATTGTTTTTGGAAATTTTCTCTTTTCCTTTCTAGTCTTTGTCACTTTTGGTCTTTCTCTCCCACTCAAAGAGTCCCTTTTAATATTTCTTACAGGGCTGGTTTAGTGGTCACAAACTCCTTTAGTTTTTGTTTGCCTGGGAAACTCTTTATCTTTCCTTCTATGCTGAATGACAGCCTTGCTGGATAGAGTATCCTTGGTTGCATATTTCTCCTCCTCAGCATGTTGAATATCATGCCACTCTCTTCTGGCCTGCCAAGTTTCTATGGAGAGATCAGCTGCTAACTTTATTTGTCTTCCCTTGTAAGTTAGGGATTTCTTTTGTCTTGCTGCTTTTAGAATTTTTGTCTTTATTTCTGTATTTAACTACAATATGTCTGGGTGTTGGCCTGTTTTTGTTGATTTTGATGGGAGTTCTCTGTGCCTCCTGGATTTGGATGACTGTTTCCTTCCCCAGATTAGGGAAATTTTCAGCTATAATTTATTCAAAAAAACCTTCTATTCCTTTTCCCCCTCTCTTCTTCTTCTGGGACTCCTATGATATGAATGTTATTATGCCTTATGGAGTCACTGAGTTCCCTAAGTCTACATTCATGATCCAATATTTTTCTTTCCCTCTTCTTTTCAACTTCGTTATTTTCCATAATTTTATCTTTTGTACCATTCATTTGTTCCTCTGCTTCTTCCATTCTGTGGTCATTACATCCAGTTGGTGTCACATCTTAGTTATAGCATTTTTAATTTTGGCCTGACTAGTTTTTAGGTCTTTTATCTCTGTGGTAAGGGACTCCCTGGTGTCTCCTATGCTTTTCTCAAGCCCAGCTAGTATCCTTATGATTGTTGCTTTAAATTCTGGATCAAGCATATTACTTATATCTGTTGTGGTGAGATCCCTGGCTGTGACCTTTTCTTGTTCTTTCTTTTGGGCTGAATTCCTCCACCTTGGCTTTTTGTCTAGGTCTCCGTCTTCTTCTGTATGTTAGGAAAGCCTGTTATGTTTCCTGCTCCTGAGAGTAATGGCTTTATAAAGAAGAGGTTATATACTGTCCAGGGCCTGGCACTTCAGGAAGTGTCTCTGGTGTATGCTGTGTGCACTCTGCTGCTGTGTTTTCGCCGCTCTTTCCCTCAGGTCAGTCTCCTGCAGAGTTTCTCCTTGCCTGCAGTAAGGAGTGTTTCAACTTTGTCCAGAATGTGGTGAGTTTTAACTAGGTGTGGCTCTGGTCTGCTTGTTAAAAGAGACCTGATACTATTTCCACTAGAGTTGAAGCTTTGCAG
Organism: Mirounga angustirostris; assembly: GCF_029215605.1. Classification (NCBI taxonomy): domain Eukaryota; kingdom Metazoa; phylum Chordata; class Mammalia; order Carnivora; family Phocidae; genus Mirounga; species Mirounga angustirostris. The sequence continues at coordinate 59,469,711 of NW_026991717.1, read as the reverse complement.
AACTCTATGGTCAGTAGATGTGTGTGTGTGGGCTGGGGAGGGGGGGGGGTGCTTTGTGCTGGTATTCTGGGGGTGGAGCCTGCTGTACTGGTTCTCAGGCAAACTTGCTGGAGAAAAGCAGCACCTGCAGAGTGCAGGGGGGCAGGGCTTGGTGTAAGTGATTTTCGCTGCCAATGTTGGTACTGTGCTGCTTAATGAGGTTAGTTTACGCTGAGGGGTAGGGAGAGAAATGGTGCCCATGGGCTCCTTTGTCCCTGGAGAGGCAATGCCACCTCTCTCAGATGTGCTCCAAGAAAGGGGAACCATCTCTCAGTGTCCCAGGGTATCCCCAGATCACACTGTCTGCCCCCCAGGGTATGTGCCCTCCTTCTCCACAGGAGCACTGCAGTGCCTGCTGACTCTACATCTCCCAGACCATGGACCTCTAAAACTCCAGTCTTTGAGCCCTGTGGTTGTAAAAACACAAAAATCAGCCCCTCTCGTTTTCCCAGTCAATGGCTTTGGTGAAGTGTTTTTCTGTGTGCAGTCCCCTGTGCTCTCCTCTCTGTCTGTCTGTCTCTCTCTCTCACCGCTCTCTAAGACCAGGGTTCCTTCCCATCCATGGAACCCATGATCAGCTTTTCCCCCAAGTCACATCCCCACTTCTCCTACCTTCAATGATATGACCTCTTCTCTCCCTCTAGTTGTGAAGTTTGTTCTGCCAGTCCTCAGATCGATTTCTTGGGTATTCAGAATGGTTTGATATTTATTTAGCTGAGTTCGAGGGACCAGGCAAGTCTAGGGTCCTCCTACTACCCCACCATCTTAGCTCCTTGTCAGCATGGTACATATATTAACTCACTTAGTTCACACAAAAGCCATATAAGACAGGCATTATTATTATCCCTGTTTGTGACAGAGTTTGTTCTTGCTTCCATATACATTTCCCTCCTTTCCTGTACTAAGAAACTGTAATTTTCAACTGAAGACATTATTGGTGTAGGCTATATTTCCTTGCCTCCTTGTCTCTGGGGGTTACCATGTGACTAGGTTCAGCTCAATGAGAAGTAAGTGGAAATGCACATTTGGAGAAGACTTCTTAAAAGCTGAAGGTAGGTAGGTTGGTGCCCTTCTTCTTTTCTGCTTCCTGGATCAAGAAAGTCATGTCTGGAAGTGAAGATGAGCTCTATACTTGTAGGGATGACAGCAGTGAGCTTGAAGGAGCCTGCCATACCAGTCCTGGATTGCTTGTGTCTGGATATATTTTATGTGAGAGAAAAAAAAATCCTATCTTGTTCAAGTTATTTTTCCCCCTGATATGGAGTCAAACTTAATCCTAATTGATATGCCACTTTGGAAATGGGACACCTGGGGTACTGAAGTTAAGTATCTTGCCTTATGTTACAAAAATAATAAGGGGCAGAGATTTTAACTCACACATTCCTACTCCGGAGCCCACATTACCCCTATAGTACATTCCATAGGAAATGGAACAGGTTTGATATAGGGAAATAACAAAAGTGTGTTCTCTTCCCTGGTATTGGTTGTCAGTTGCCATGGGAACAGGGCACTCCATTCACAAGGTAGTCCTCTTCAACTGAGGCAATTCTGAAGAAGGCTGATAACTGAAGGCTCTCTGTTGGCAGTACTCCAGCAGTTGGGGGAATAAGTCCTTTATGCCTGAAAAGGGATCTGGGTTGTGCATCAGAGCATCCACCTTCCATGCATGACATCATACCCCCTCCTGTGCCTGTGGACAAATTACTAATTGGTCATAGCATTCTTCCTCACCTAGCCCAGATATACTTTCTTAAGTTTTTTTTTTTTTTTTTAATACAGTAATTCAGGCATTGTTACTAATTAACTGGAGTTAACACACAGCCTAGTAGCCCTTTTCTCCTAGCTGTCCAAAACCTGGTTGATGTGGGGGGTATAAAAGCCTGGACTCCTCTGACTCAGGACAACTCTGAAGGGCCACCCCAGCTTCAGACTCCAGATAGAACTGGCTGAGGCTTTTGCTGAGACTGCATAACATTCCAACTCTCCCTCTGCCAAGACTGTTTTCCTCCTACTATGAATCTCCATCTCAGAGTCTGTTTTCTGGGGAACCCAACCTGCAACAATGTCTTTATTCACTTATTAACTGTTCTTAATTGGAAGGAAGATACATCTCAAGAATAAGAAAACTCAGTTGTAGCTAACATTATTTGTTTTGGTCTCCCCAAAATTCTTTCTGTTTTCGGTAGACTGACCACTGGCCACAGGGGAGTGTCTTATGCTGGGCCAATCATAATACCTTACTTCCCTGGCTACAGTGATGGATATAAGTGGTGTGCAATGATCAGGCTGGACACCCAGAATCCTTCCCTGGTAAATTTTGTACTGAAAGCCAGACCTCCGTTCTTCTCAGATCAAGGAACTAGCAGGAGGTGACCCTGGGAATGCTGGGGTCATATTTCTTATCTGCAAAGAAAAGCACCATCTGAAAAAAGAAGGAATAAAGGCAAGCACAGGGGAGAAACAGAAAGACTGAGTCCTGGAAGCATTGAGTCCCCTGTAGGTACCCCAGTTCCTGTTCCTCTTCTAATATTACTGTGAACTATCTTAGTATGCTTTTAAGATAAATATAATTTTTTGCTTAATGCAGTTTTGGCTGGTTTTATTTTTTCCACTTGCAATGGAAAGAACTTGCCTAACACATTTGTGTATTTTATATTTCTATGAGCTGCCACCTTCTCTAACCTAGTCCTACCCAGTGTCATAAACATTGAGGAATAATGGGGCAACTGGCTGGCTCAGTCGGTAGAGTGTGCAACTCTTGATCTCAGGGTTGTGAGGTCAAGTCCCACATTGGGTGCTGAGATTGCTTAAAAATAAAATGTTAAAAAAATATTGGGGCATCTGGGTGGCTCAGTTGGTTAAGCATCTAACTCTTGGTTTTGGCTTGTGTTATGATCTCAGTGTCATGAAATTGAGCACTGCCTCAGGCTCCATGCTCTGCATGGGGTCTGCTTGAGATTCTTTACACCCCCCCCTCCCGTGCTGCCATTCCTGCCTCTCCCTGTTCTCTCTCTCTCTCTTAAATAAATAAATAAAATCTTTAAAAAAATATTGAGGAATAAGCTACAAATACAAAATAATCCATTCCTCTGCTCAACTGCAGCACATAAAGTTTTTTTTTTTTAAGATTTATTTATTTATTTTAGAGAGCCCTTGAGCATGTGCAAGAAAGTGAGTGGGGGGAGGGGCAGAGGGAGAAAATCCTCAAGCAGACTCCCCCTGAGCGCAGACCCCATTGTGGGGCTCCATCCCACGACCCATGAAATCATGACCTGAGCTGAAACCAAGAGCCAGACCAGGCACCCCAGAACATAAATTTTTTTGAGTCAACATAAACTGAAGACATATGTCAAATAGTGTTCTGAGCTCAAAAAAGCATCTGGATTGTACAAGAGAAATAAGTGATGTGATTTTTGCCCTTAAAGAAAACTCCATTTAAAAACAAAATTCCTGTTATTCAACCTCACTTGCCCCTTTATAGTAGATGCTTACCCCTCAAATAAATCTTTTTCGTCTTTTTAAAATATTTTATTTATTTATTTGAGAGAGAGTGCGCATGAGCAGGGGGAGGAGCAGAGGGGGAGGGAGAGGGAGGGAGAGAATCTCTCAAGCAGACTCTCTGCTAAGTGTGGAGCCTGAAGTGGGGCTCCATCCCATGATCCTGAGACCACGACCTAAGCCAAAACCAAGAGTCCAACGCTCAAACGACTAAGCCATCCAGGTGCCCCTACCCCTCAAATAAATCTTAAAATATTATTTCTCGGTGATTATACTGCCTTTCCAGCTATGTGAACATACTTATGTCTATACTTGATAACCTAAAAGATATCCCCCAAAATAGAAACTGATGATTTAAAAATAATTTTATTTTAGAGCAGTTTTAGAAATACAGAAAAAAAGTGAAAATCGTACAGAAATCCCACATACCCCACGTCCAATCTCCCCCATTATCAACACCCTATATGAGCATGGTACATTTGTGACAATAAATTAATATATTATTATTAACTGAAGTCCATGTTTTGTTCGGATTTCCTTCCTTTTCCCCTAATGTTCTTTTTTCTGTTCTAGGATCCTATCCAGAATACCATATTACATTTAGTAGTTATGGCTCCTTATGGTTCTTTTGCCTCTGAAATTTTCTCAGATTTTCCTTGTTTTTGATGACCTTGTCAGTTTGTAGGATTACTGGTCAGGCATTTTGTAGAATGTGCCTCAACTGGAATTTGTGTGATATATTTTCTCACAATTAGACTAGAGTTACGAGTTTTGGGGAGGAAGACCACAGAGTGCTACTCTCATCACATCATATCAAGGATATATACTAATAACATGATTTATCAATGTTATTAAAGTTGATCACTTGGCTTAAGGAATTGACTTTTACTTCCATTTGTTTAATGCTTAACCCAGAACTATCTCTAGGAGAGCACTTATACAGTGTCTCGATATATGTGGATTGGGATCATTTAGTAGGGAGAATAGCTTGAAGAGGTAACCATTAAAATGGAACAAAAACTTTTTCCCTGGGGGAAGAGTGGAAATAGGATTGGTTTTCAAGATTCAGCCTTGCCACCTGCTAGACATGTAACTTTGGGCAAGTTACTTCTGCATCTGTAAAATGGAATAATGGAATAATAAGCACCAAATAGTTCTTTTAAACATCTGCTGAAAAAACGTATGTGAATGTGTTTTATACAATATTAAAATTTTACATGTCAGAATCCCATATAAAAATGAAAACATTTTTGAAAGAGTGACATTTTAAGTAGTTAACACTACTTCATAGTTAATTTTCAACTGCTGGCTACACAAAGCAAGGCCAATATGAAGTTGAGGAAAGGATACATGGGAAGGCTCATTATAGTCCATGATTTCCCATTTTTGCTTTGTTCCCTCTTGCCAAAGTCCACTTACCATTCAAGACTGGAGCAGATTTCTTTGATCTCATTATTGTTTTTTTAAAGATTTTATTTATTTGAGAGAGTGCACACAAGAGCATGGGGGGGGGTGGGGCAGAGGGAGAAGCCAACTCCAGGATGAGCAGGGAGCCTAATGTAAGGCTGGATCCCAGAACCCTGGAATCAGGGCCTGAGCCACCCAGGTGCCCTGATTTCTTTGATCTTATGAAGCCAGAGCAAAAGGCTCAAGTTTGATGTGAACTAAAGATTAATAATTTTGGCGTCACTTGTTTTTCTGTATCTATGAGAGAGAAATCATCACTTTTTGAAGGTGCAATAATTCTTCCAGGCTACTCTGGGAACATTAGACAAGTAACTTCATTTTTGAAATGGACAGGAAGCATAGAATAATTATTCAAAGATGACAAGTCTTCCTGCCTCAAAACCATACCACTCTGATTTGAATGAAAATACCAAAGCTTTTTTATTTTGGGGGTTTTATGCTTATGGAAGTTCTTGAACCTGAACTTTGAAAAATAAAGCAACCCCATCTCCTTAAACAGGACAGCCAATAACTTTCAAAACTTTTTATGTCAGGACAAAGGAAATCTGCAGAAAAAACAGAAGAGGTGGGAGCTTTTTCTGCATCATTATGATTAATGCTGAACATATAGCAATGGTTAGCCTGGTGTAATGCAAAACGCAATGAAGTTAGAGTACAGTGATCTGGATCCAAGCCGAGCACTGTTTCAAACAAGATATGAGACTTTGAGAAAGTTTCTGGAACACCTTTGTGTCTTGGATTCCTCGCGTGTAAAACTGTGTTGAGAGGGTAACAGGAGACTAGGCATGCACAAATAATTTGTACAAGAGCTGTTATTTCTAACCAGAGTGTGCTAGCTGTCAGTATCAGCATTAATTACCATTCAGAGGGCAGCTTCTGGATTTTCTATTTGGAAGCCTCGCTCAAAGCAAAAGCAGCAGCGAGTTTAAGAACAGAACTCATACATTCTGAAGTTCTTCTCTTTCGTGAAAGCAGTAACCTTGGAAACCAGGCTGGCACCACCCCCTTCAGTCATAAAGCTTAGTTTCTCTTCATTTTTCTCTGTAATGTTTCGGGCACCGCTATTTTATGGTCTTTTTTGTTTATTCTCCACATCATTAGCATGAACAAGAAAATCTTTTACTGAATCAAGTACAAAACCTTCGTAGTCGCCCTTTCTGCCGGATGCTCACCTACTGTTTTCCCTACAAAGCGGTCACAGCCGCAGAGGTCCTCAAAGACAAAAACTCTCACGAGGACCAGGGTAGGGCTGGCGCTCCCTAAACCCTGGGTCAAGGAAACCGAGAGGGTAAAAACCGAAGGAACTGGAACGCAGATACAAGAGCGAACACAAAGCGCCAAAATTAACACAACACTCTGCCCGATAGCGGTAACACTCGCGAGATAAGAATGCAAAGGGCGAGAGAAACTCCATTTCTCGCGAGAAGAGGGGGCGTCGGCGGAAACTAGGCAATGCCCCCCTAAGCGACCCGGACCCAGCCAATGGGCGGGGCCAGAGTTAAACCCGCCCCCTTCCGGCACCTTTCCCCGCCCCCCAAGCCTGAGGTGTTGGGCCCCGGGTGCGGGCAGCTGGGTTCTCCTGGTTCCACCCGGCTGGTGCAGGGTCGTTTTCAAAGCCTTGGGAACGCGCTCTGGCCAGATTTGAGGAGGGGGGGGCGGGGAGGGGCCTGCGGCTTGCGGCCCCGCCCCCTTCTCCGGCTCGCCGGCAGGCAGATTGGCCCGCCTTCTCCTTCGGCCGGCCCTGGGGCCGCGTCCCCCAGGCAACTCAGCTTCTGAGGCCTGAGCTTCTGCCCGCAGGTGTCGGCGACGAGGCCCCAGGGCACAGCCTAGTTCGACCCCATGGTGGGTTTTGGAGCTAACCGGCGGGCCGGCCGCCTGCCCTCCTTCGTGTTGGTGGTGCTGCTGGTGGTGATCGCGGTCCTCGCCTTCAACTACTGGAGTATCTCCTCCCGCCACGTCCTGCTTCAGGAGGAGGTGGCGGAGCTGCAGGGCCAGGTCCAGCGCACCGAGGTGGCCCGCGGGCGCCTGGAGAAGCGCAATTCGGACCTCCTGCTGTTGGTGGACTCGCACAAGAAACAGATCGACCAGAAGGAGGCCGACTACGGTCGTCTCAGCAGCCGGCTGCAGGCCAAGGAGGGCCTGGGGAAGAGATGCGAGGATGACAAGGTAAGGACGAGCCCTCTCCTCTCAACCCCCATAGTTTCTTTCAACCCCGGCGTCGCGGGGTTGGCCCGCCGCGTCTGCTCTCTGTCTTCCAGGATTGCAGCCCTGGAGGCTCCCCTTAACCGCCAACAACCCTGTTTAGACTTTTCCCGGTTTATTACTGCCACGTTCTCCAGTCTCCACCAGACGAAACTGGCCTTAAGTTCTGGTCCTCTAGAGTGGCCTCTGTGTGGATGCCGCCTTTTCTCCAAGCTCAGCTGCTGAGCTGGCAGTAGTAGTCATCTGGCCTATGTGGCAGCCTTAGGTTTACAGATACACAAATCTGGAGACTGCCAGATTGGGTCTTGGTATTGTTGCCTTATCCGTATTCCGTGCATACTGATCAATATTAATTTCTTTAATTAAGGAATGGGGCCCCCTCTTAACTCTTGTGTTTATATATTTTTTAAGTAGTATGACTTTTCTTAAACTCTGTAGGTTGATATGTTAAGTAGTTGAAGAATCAGATGTTACTACCTTTTTTGTGATCAAAGTGTTACGGTAAATGGGCTCTGGAGTCATATATGAGCCACACTTGTGACCTGGACATAGTTAATAGAAAATTATGTACTCAATTTGAATTGTTAATGACATTAGCCAAAAAGATAGAATCTCTAATTATGTTCTAAGCAACAGAATCTCATGTCAGTGTCCTTGTTCTTGAGAGAAATAAAAATGAAAATTCTCATGCTTAAGTAGTTCTTAGGATTGGTGTTTTATGTAAATGGAAAGTCATACAAAGTTTAAATTTAAAAAGTTTGAAGCTGGACTGTAACTAGACCTGCTACTGAATAGTCTTTTTTTCTCACTCACCAGCATATTGGAGTTACATTATTAATTTATGACTTATGCAATTTCTGTTGGTACAGCAGAGTTGTGAAAATTTCTGGGTGGGCTAAGTAGATGCCTTTTTTCTTGACCCTTTATGGTAATCTTCACATTTTTTGTGTGTTCCTATTGTAATTGTAAGTTTTTATTTTGTATATCAAAATCATTTGTACTAAATCATTATAAATTAAAATCTCCATGAGCTCCAGCTTCCTTATTGTCATCTTCCTCCACCTTATTTCATGCAGATTGGGGGCCCTCAGGTAATTACTGCTCTATAACCCTCTCCTTTTGCACATAACATAGACATCCTCTGAGAGGAGCAACACATCAGGAAATTTATACATATGCTCTACACTGAACTCTAAAGACTGAAAAATTCTCTTGGCTGGAGTAGGCAGAAATCTGTGAAATTTTGGAGTATTAAAATAAGGTCTTTAGACTTGGCTAGGCATTGCTATTCAAATTCTCTCCAATCTAAGAGGAAAGATAACTTTTTTCTAGTCATTTATACTCTGGGTTCCATTTCTTCCATCTACTGGTCTGTAATTATGTTTCTTTTAGTATGTTTTCACTTTTACCTTCAACCAGGTACAGGTGTCCCCCATTCTAAATTTTTTTTTTCATTCCTCTATTTACTGCCTTTTCCTAACCAACCAGTTTCTTTTTTTTTTAAAGTCATTTTCACTTAAGGATGTCTTTTTTTCATTATTTTTTAAGATTTTATACATTTATTTGACAGAGAGAGAGAGCACAAGCAGGGGGAGCAGCAGACAGAGAGGGAGAAGCAGGCTCTCCGCAGCAGGGAGCCAGCCCTACGTGGGGCTCCATCCCAGGACCCCGGGATCACAACCTAGCGGAAGGCAGACGCTTAACGGACTGAGCCACCCAGGCGCCCCACCAATTTCTTTTTTTCACTTTCACTGCTAAACTACAATTATTGGTGGTCTAGAAATGCTTCATCTACTTCTTTTATCATTTCCATCCTAGTCTTTTTTTATTATGCTTGCCATCCTTCTTTCCTCCCCTTTCTGAAGCTATTCTCTTAAAGTTCCCAAGTGACCGTGTTCCTACTCCAATCCAAAAATTTTTTTTATTATCAATCTATTTAATCTCTCGATAGTTTCGTTCTGTTGATTGTCTCTTTTTAGAAACCGTCTCCTTTCTTGAACTCTCCAGATTTGCTTCCTACCTTCTTCACTATCTTCTTTATTGGATTTGTTTGTTTGCCTCCAGCCCCCTAATAATGGACTCTATTCTTGGGCCTTTGCTTCCCTTGTAGAATAGTGTTTCTCAAAATGGTGTTAAACAATACTTTCCTAGGAATTGTTTATAAGTGGTCAGGATTAAAAAGGAAAACCTTCTTTTTTGGAAGTAAATGTTAAACATTATAAGTAGAATGTGCTCTTCTTGGAGTTCATGATGCCTGCTAGCATATAAAGGCTCTGTTGGTAAATAAGCCTTTTTAATTTTGTTTAACCTAGTCTCTCAGTTAATTTGATCACAGATTACTATTTTCATGGCCTACTTATTATCATGGTACAGAAGAATCCAGCAAAGCACACTAGTTTGGGAAATGTTGCTGTAGGTATCTTAACTACTTTTGTTTGGATAATTTATGCAACTGGCTCGCAGATCTAAATCTCTCACTTGTATGTCAGTTTCATATTGTGTTAGCTATAGCATCTTTGTTGCAGTGCTTGTGCATGTTTGTTCTTGGGGTTAAGGAGGGGGCTTTGAGCTCCTAATAGAAAGGGTAGTTTTGGTCCACATGAACTTTAGATGAAAGTTCTCTCAGAGGTGTTTCCTTTATTGCTGCTACTCTCTTGATATCTGGGGAAGTATATGGCAGCTTAAAAAACATTTCAAGCCTCGAGGACTGCAGATACAGCTTAGAATTCTAACTCAGTTTCTATGATGTTGGGCAAGTTATTTAACTACTATTTGGGTTCATTTCCTCATCTGTACCTACCTAGGGGATCATAGTACCTACCTAGGTATTGTACAGATCTGAGATCACATATATGGAAGTATCGAACTAGACACATTACAAATCAGATTGTAGAATAAATAAAGCCTAAAGCTTTATTATTTTCTATAACTGATCTAAAAATCCCTCTGGGTGGTGATAGTGTTGGAGGAAGGAGAAGTAAATTAGACAGTGAAAAGTGTCTCGTTCATTTTAAAACAGACTTGTTCATTTAATGTAGTCTCTTGGGTAGAGGCCCTGCCTTTTAGGGTTTTTACCTATAGACACTGGTGGTGGCCTGCTCAGTGTCCATTCATACCCCCTTCACTTTTGCAGACCAGCCCTATTTTGTCTGATATGTATTCTTCCCTTTGTGACTCAGGGCTAAGTCCTGATTGGTCTAAATTGAGTATGATAATCTCATTTTTCTTCCTAGTGATTAATTTAGGAGGGGGCTTATGATGTGGCTGGTGAGTTGTGAGGGGAAGTTTTCCTTGCTCCTTAAAAGAATGGCACTTGGATCTCTATAGTATTCTTACCCCAAATCTAAAAATTCCCAGTCTAATCTTGAGAAAGACAAATTCGTACTGAATGACATTCTGCAAAACACCTGACAAGTGCTCTTCAAGAGTCTCACTTGGGCGCCTGGGTGGCTCAGTTGGTTGAGCGCCTGCCTTCAGGTCAGGTCATGATCCTGGGGTCCTTGCTCAGCGGAGAGCCTGCTTCTCCCTCTGCCCCTCACCCCACTTGTGCTCTCTCTCTCTCAAATAAATAAATAAATAAAACCTTTAAAAAAAATCCCCAAAAAACAAAAAAACAGAGTCTCACTTGAAGAGATGGTCTCTTCTTCTGTCAGATGTTGTTTCTTCTGCATGTGATACCTGAAATGGAGACTACAAAAGTGCCAGGAGAGTCACCTAAAGAATGGCTGAGGCACTGAAGATTGTAGAGTAGAATAGTGTAATAGAATATTGGCATTTGTTAGGTGAGATAAACATTTTTCCTTATTGTTTAAGTCAGTCAAATTAAGATTTCCTTAACTCCATCCTAAGATGTCCTGTTAACATTCTCATTGTCATGGTAGTCTGAGGTGTAGGTTAAATTTTGTATGTTCCCAAGGCATTGTGGGCAGTGACCTCAGATCTGCATGTGATTTTGGGGGTCTTCAAGAGTCTTTTTTTTTTTTTTAAAGATTTTATTTATTCATTTGAAACACAGAGATATATATATAGAGAGAGCATGAGCAGTGGGAGAAGCAGAGGAAGAGGGAGAAGCAGACTCCCCGCTGAGCCAGGAGCCTGATGTGGGGCTCGATCCCAGGACCCTGGGATCATGACCTGAGCCGAAGGCAGACGCTTAACCATCTGAGCCACCCAGGCGCCCCGAAGAATCTTTATCTTAAGTAACAACAGTGGTGTTTGGATGCCTGACTAGGTACTTCTTTTACAGTCTTTTGGAGACCATGATCCTATGGCAGCATCACCCCCTGTATACCCACCTCCCTCCAATAGATGTTTCACACCAAAAATGCCTTCACCCTGCTGAGCTGCTTTAGTTAGGATGTGTGTGTAGGGGGTGTTGGCAAGGCAGTCCTTGCTCAGGCTGCTTTTTCTTTTCTTTTTTTAAATAAACTTTTAGGGGCGCCTGGGTGGTTCAGTTGGTTGAGCAGCCTACTCTTGGTTTCGGCTGGGGTCATGATCTCTGGGCCTCTCAGGGTCAAGGGATGGAGTCCATTCTCAGGCTCCATGCTCAGTGGGGACTCCGCCTTCCCTCTCCCTTTGCCCCTCTCCCTGCTCGTCATGCTGTCTCTGTCTCTCTCTCTGGAATAAATAAATAAATAAATATTTAAAAAAATTAAATAAACTTTTATTTTACAACAATTTTAGATATATGGAGTTACTGCAAAGATAGTACAGTTTCCATATACCCCACACCTAGTTTCTCCTATTACTAACATCTTACATTAGTATGATACATTTGTCATAATTAATGAACCCCTGTTGATACATTATTATTAACTAAAGTCCATTATTAACTAAAGTCCATACTTTATTCCTCATTTTTTTCCCTAATGTCCTTTTTCTGTTCCAGGATTCCATCCAGAGTACCACATTACATTTAGCCTTATGTCTCCGTAGGGTCCTTTTGGTTGTGACAGTTTTCAGGCTTTGTTTTTGATGACCTTGACAGTTTTGAGGATAACTGGTCAGATATCCTTCAATTGGGATTTGTCTGATGCTCTTCTCTGGATTAGATTGAGATTATGGTTTTTATGGTTTTTGGGAAGAAGACCACAGAGGTAAAATGTCATTCTTATCACATCATATTAGTGGTACATCTCTCAAAATGACTTCTCACTGTTGATGTTAACCTTGATCACCTGGCTTGAGGTAGTGTTTGTCCTGTTTCTCTACCATAAAGTTTCTCTTTTTTTCCTTTTTTTTTTTCACGCTGTACTCTTTGGAAGGAAGTTACTATATGCAGCCCACATTTAATGAATGGGAGTTATACTCTTACCTCCTTAAGGTCAGAGTATCTCTATAAATTATTTTAAATTCTTCTGCATGGACCTTTGTCTCTTTTCCTTCATTAATTTATTAGTCATTTATATTAGTATGGACTCATAGATACTTATTTTATACTTCAGGTTATAATCCAATGTCACTTATTTTTTTGCTCAAATTGTTCCAGCTTTGACCATCGGGAGCTCTTTGAGTTGCCGCCTGCATCCCTTTGACATAATACCCATCGCTGTGACATGCCCCTTCCTTACTCTCTGGCATTACAAGATGCTCTAGGCTTATCTTGTATATTTCCTGCCCCAGTCCTAGAATCAGCAATTTCTCCAAGAAGACCTGGTTCCTTTTATTGGAAAATGGTATTAGAGACTAAGATCTAGGTGCTAGGTGTGCTACTGTCAGGCTAGCTTTGGGAGTCTAGGAATCCCAACTCCGAAGGAATCAGAAAGGTGATATTGGACTTCTTCCAATTTATTATACTGTCCTGCCATTTTCAATCTGTTACCTCTGTTACCTGGGCTGTTAGAACACAGAAATAACTTAAGGGAGCTTAAGCTGTTCCGGGGAAGTAAGAAGCAAGCCCTACTTCTGTGGGATTTTCCCCATATTTATCTTATTTTTTGCCATCCTCCTAAAGGAGTTCCCCCAGAGGGTTATATTAGTTTGCTAGGACTCCCATACAAAATACTACAGACTGGATGGCTGAAAACAACAGAAATTTATGTTCTCACAGTTCTGGAGTCTGGAAATCCAAGGTTGAAGTGCATCAGATTGGTTTCTTCTGGAGCCTCTCTCCTTGGCTTGCAGATGGCTGCCTTCTTGCTACTTTGTTATCACATAGTTGTCCTCCCTCCCTACCCCCCTGTCTGCTTTGCACACAAATCCTTAGCATCTCTTCCTCTTATAAGGACACCAGTCATAATGGATTAGCACCCCACCCTAATGGCCTCATTTTAACTTAGTCACCTCTTTAAAAACCTTATTTCCAAATAGGTTACATTCCGAGGTACTGGGGTTTGAGACTTCAATATATGGATTTTTGTGGGAACATAGTTCAGCTCATAAGAAGGATGAATCTATGATACACAACAATGCCTGCCTTTCCTCTTTCTGTCAGAAAGGACTTTCCTTCTGTTTCCTGTGTGTAGGGCATTTCTTTTATCTGACCTTGAATTCTTCGTATGTGTATCTTACATTAAAGCTGTGTGGTCCACATGAGCCAAGACAAGTTCTTGATAATTAAAAGGAGCTGTTAGAATGTAGAAATAGTCCTCCCCCAAATTGTTGTGTTACTATAAATGCAAAAAAAAAAAAAAAAAAAAAAAAGTCAATTTTGAGGTTTGGAGCTGAACAATAAATAATCTCTTTTGCCTTTAACAACCACAGTCTTCTCTGAGGCAGTATGTAACATCAGTTAAATAAGGAAAAGATTATGTGCCAGAAAGGAGGATGGGAAGCATATTACCTTTTCTCCCCCCGCAAAAAATACACTCAGTGTGTGTGTGTGTGTGTATAAAACCTTGGCACGTAGTGGATATTTATTACTGTGGACTCAAATCCTGTTGCTGCCATTTAGTATGTGTGTAACCTTGGGCAAATGACTTAACTTCTCTGTGCCTCCCTTTCCTCATCTGTAAAATGAGGACAATAATAGTTACCTCTCATTCTTGTAAAGTTTAAATGAATAAATTTATTAACATGCTCAGAATAATGCCCACCATATATTAAGAAAGAAAGAAAGAAAGACTCAGTAAGTGTTATATTAGCTATTATTCCACGGCTACATCCTGCCTTCTTTCCAGGATGTAGAGAGTTCCTACCCAGATCCGGTCCCACCTCCAGTCTACCTGCCTCACCCTTTGCCCCTGGTTGGTTGACTTTTTTTCTTCCCCCATTTCCTGGTCCATTTTTAGTTAGGCTTAGTTGACTCCTCCCATACTTGTCTTAGCTGACTCTCTGGAGCCTGCCGGTTCCTCTGTGATTTGAGGATCAACCTTCTACAGTTCTTCTAATATGCTGCACATGATAATTCCTGCCTTTGCTCTGCCTTTTCAGTCATAATCTGGTCAAGTTTATTCATAAACCATACAAAATTCATAATTCTTCTCCAAACTATATCGCTTTCATATTTTCTTGGCCATGCAACCATTATTAAGACTGAGGTTAGAGGGTGCCTGGGTGGCTCAGTTGGTTAAGCGACTGCCTTCGGCTCAGGTCATGATCCTGGAGTCCCAGGATCGAGTCCCGCATCGGGCTCCCTCCTCGGCAGGGAGTCTGCTTCTCCCTCTGACCCTCCTCCCTCTCATGCTCTCTGTTTCTCATTCTCTCTGTCTCAAATAAATAAAATCTTTAAAAAAAAAAAAAGACTGAGGTTAGAAATTTTGGTGTCATCTTTGATTCCTAGCATCTGATATTCAGTGATGCAACATACAGAGGAGTTCCTTGATCAGATTGAGTTAAAAAACATCATTCTGGTTGCAGAATAGAGAATTGATTGGAAAGGAAACAGCAGTAGCTTCCTAACTAGCCTCCTTGCCCAGGTCTCTCTTTCAGTCAGTTCCTCCCCCTTAAGCAAATTGATCTTCCTCAAACCTTACTTTCAGAGTGGCTATGCCACTGCTTAATTCTAACCTTTAAGGTCTTCCATGGAGTGGCTTCAACTGCCTTCGGCTCCCACTCTCTCCTGACTCAAACTGTGATCCAGACATGTTATTTTGTTTACTTTGTCTCCCCACCTGCCTCTCTGTGTCATGTTAATTCCTGTTTTTGTACCTTTGTTCCTGTTGTTTGACTCTTAGTCTCTTACCTCTTTTCTGTGCATATATTCTATCAATCTTTTACCCAGCTTTTTTTTTTTTTTAATAGATTTTATTTATTTGACAGAGGGAGAGAGAGAACACAAGCAGGGGGAGAGGGAGAAGCAGGCTCCCCGCTGAGCAGGAAGCCCTATGTGGGGCTTGATCCCAGGACCCTGGGATCATGACCTGAACCGAAGGCAAACATTTAACAGACTGAACCACCCAGGCGCCCCTTTTACCCAGTATTTTATCTATGTTTGGGACTTCTGCCCCAGAGCGTGCTTTTTCTTCCTTATATTTTATTTACACTTACTATTTGAACCACACTAATTTATTTTGTTTTTCATTTTTCACTAGTAGCTTCTTATATGTTAACGTTGTCTTCTCAACAAAAAATTAAGGAAGGGCCATATTTTAAATTTTTTCCTATGGGTTCTTTTTTTTTTTAAAAGATTTTTTTTATTTATTTATTTGAGAGAAAGAGAGAGAGACAAAGAAACAGCATGAGAGGGGAGAGGGTCAGAGGGAGAAGCAGGCTTCCCGCTGAGCCGGGAGCCCAATGTGGGACTCAATCCCAGGACTCCAGGATCATGACCTGAGCCGAAGGCAGTTGCTTAACCAACTGAGCCACCCAGGCGCCCTTTCCTATGGGTTCTTGATAGTCCTTAGTGCTGATACAAAGTGTTATGGGTTATTGGATTAGTGTGGACCCTGATCCACTGTCTTGTATCCTTATGAGAGGACCTTTGGACATGGTTACACAAGGAAGGAAGGAAAGAAGAGCATGACACAATGGAGGCCTTGACTGGAGTGATGCATCTACAAGCTAGAGAATGACAAGGATTGCTAGCAACCACTAGAAACTAAGAAAGAGGCAAGGAAGGATCTTTTCCCTAGAGCCTTCAGAGAGAGAGCATGGCCCTCTTAATTTTGGACTTCTAGCCTCCAGAATTGTGAGAGAGTAAATTTCATTTGTTTTAAGTTTAAGTGCTACTGAGTTTGTGGCACTTTGTTACAACAGACCTAGGAAAAAACTAATACAAGATTCAATAGAAACTCCAGCAGACTTTTTTGTTGTTATTGAAACTGACAAGCTGATTCTAAAATGCATCTGAAGGGGCGGTGGGTGGCTCAGATGGTTAAGCGTCTGCCTTCTGCTGGGGTCATGATCCCAGGGTCCTGGGATCAAGCCCTGCACCGGGCTCCCTGCTTGGCAGGAAGCCTGCTTCTCCCTCTCCCTCTGCTTGCCACTCACCCTGCTTGTACACACTCTCTCTCTGTCAAAAATAAATAAAAACTTAAAAAAATAAAATAAAATGCATATGAAAATGCAAATAACCTAGAATAATAGATAAATAGACCTAGAATAAAAGCAATTTACAAAAAAAAAAAAAAAAACGGACAAAGTTGGAAAGGGGAAAAGAAAGAAAAAGAGTCTTTTCAACAAAAGATACTGAAACAATTAGATTTTTAAAAAATTTTTTTAGGTTTCTTTTTAAAGATTTTATTTATTTATTTGACAGAGAGAGATACAGCCGGAGAGGGAACACAAGCAGTGGGAGTGGGAGGGGGAGAAGCAGGCTTCCCACTGAGCAGGGAGCCCCATGCTGGACTCAATCCCAGAACCCTGGGATAGCGACCTGAGCCGAAGGCAGATGCTTAACCACTGAGGTACCCAAGCACCCACAAGTAGATATTTTTATGGGGGAAAAAGGAACAATAACTGCCACCTTACAGCATATACAAAATTAATTTGGGGCACCTGGGTCGTTTAGTCAGTTAAGCGTCTGCCTTCAGCTCAGGTCATGATCTCAGGGTCCTGGGATTGAGCCCCACATTGGGCTCCCTGCTCAGTGAGGGGGGTCTGCTTCTCCCTCTTCCTCTCCCTCTGCTGTTCCCCCTGCTTGTGCTCTCTCACTCTCTTTCTGTTAAATAAGTACATCAAATCTTAAAAAAACACAAAAAAACAAAATTAACTTGAAATGAATCACAAACCTAAATGTAAAAGGTGAAACTGAATCTTCTGGAAGATAACACAAGAGAAGATATTTGCAACTTAGGATAGGAATGGATTTTTGAGGACACAAAAAGAATGAACCATAAAGAAAAATATTGATAAATTGGACTTTCAAAGTTAAAAACTCAAAAAACACTACTTTTTAAAAGAAAAGGGGCACCTGGGTGGCTCAGATGGTTAAGCATCTGCCTTCGGCTCAGGTCATGATCCCAGGGTCCTGGGATCGAGCCCCACATCCGGGTCCTGGCTCGGCGGGGAGTCTGCTTCTCCCTCTTCCTCTGCCTCCCCCTGTTCATGCACTCTCCTCTATCTCTGTATCTCTGTGTCTCCAATGAATAAATAAAAAAAAATCTTTAAAAAAAAAAAAAGAGCAAGACAGATTGGAAGAAACATTCACAGTACATTTAACTGACAGAAAATTGTATCAGAATATATAAAAGCTTCCTGAAACTCAATAAGAAGAAGATAACCCATGGGGAAAATGGGTAAATAGGATTAGGAGGTACAGGCTTCCAGTTATGGAATGAATAAGTCACAGGGATAAAAGTACAGCATAGGGAATATAGTCAGTAGTAGTGCAATAGCATTGTTTGGTGACAGATGGTAGCTATACCTGTGATGAGCATAGCATAACATATAGAGTTGTCCCATCATTATGTTGTACACCTGAAACTAAAGTAACATTGTGTGTCAACTATATTTCAATGAAAGTAAATAAGACAATCTAATTTTTCAAAATGAGCAAAAGATTTGAAAAGACATTTCATCAAAGAAGACTGATGAATGGCAAATAAGTACATGAAAAGATGCTCAGTATCATTAGTCATTAAGAAAATGCAAATTAGGGGCGCCTGGGTGGCTCAGTTGTTGGGCGTCTGCCTTCAGCTCAGGTCATGATCCCAGGGTCCTGGGATTGAGCCCTGCGTCGGGCTCCCAGCTCCACGGGGAGCTTGCTTCTCCCTCTCCCTCTGCCTGCTGCTCTGCCTACCTGTACTTTCTATCTCTGTCAAATAAATAAAATCTTAAAAAAAAAAAAAGAAAATGCAAATTAACACCACAGTGGGGCACTACTACAGACCCATTAAAATGACTATCGTTAAAAAGACTTACAGTACTAAGTGTTAGTGTGGATGTAGAGCAACTACAGTTCTCATGCAGTGCTGGTGGGAGTGTAAAATGGTATAACCATTTTGGAAGACTGCTTAGCAGTTTCTTATAAAGTTAAATATATACCTACCATATGACCCAGCCGTTCCACTCCTAGGTTTTTACCCAAGAGAAATAAAAACATAAACCACAACAAAAAATTTATACACAGACATCCATAGTAGCTGTATTCACAAAAGCCCCAAACTGGAAAAACCCAAATGTCTATCAGCAGGCAAATGGATAAACAAAATGTGATAAATCTGTAGAGTAGAATATTACACAACAATAGAATGAATTACTCATATACCCAACAACATAGATGAATCCCAAAACCATTGTGCTGAGTGAAAGAAGCCCAACATAAAACAGTACATAGTTAGGATTCCATTTATATAGCTTTCTCGAAAAGGAAACTAATCTATAGTAATAGAAAACAGAACCGTTGTCACCTGAGGCCAGGGGTAGAGGAAGGGATGACAAAGGCATGAAAGGAAACTTTGAGGGGTGGTCACACAGATGTATAAAGCTATCAAAAGTCATCAAATTGTATGCTTTAAATAGATGCCGTCTGCTTTATGTAAATTATATGTCAATGAAGTTGTTTAAAAATAAAAATTAAGCATGTCATAAAAGGAGATGAAGAAGCCAGTCAATGCCCTTAACCATAGCTTACAAATCTTTTAACAATCCACCTCCAGCCTTGCAGTCCAGCATCAAATATTATTATTGAGAAAAAATTTTGCCCTTAAGGTGAATTTAAATTAGATATACAGGATTGAAATTATAAGGTACAAATATATCATTTTATATTAAATTAAAAAAGGCTTCCTGTAGATAAGGTTTGAATTCATCCTTAGGGGAAGGACCTAGTTTGCCGGAGAAAAAGAATCAGACATGGAAGGTAACAGGCAACATTATTCAAAGGAGGAGCTACCTGGCCAGGAAGAAATAGGGCAAGAAAGTTAGATAAAGTTACTTAGGAATCGGAAAGAGAACCGTGTACCTCTGAAACAAATAATACAATATATGTTAAAAAAAAAAAAAAGAAGAAGAAGATAGCAGGAGGGGAAGAATGAAGGGGGGGAAATCAGAGCGGGAGATGAACCATGAGAGATGATGGACTCTGAAAAACAAACTGAGGGTTCTAGAGGGGAGGGGGGTGGGAGGATGGGTTAGCCTGGTGGTGGGTATTGAGGAGGGCACATTCTGCATGGAGCACTGGGTGTTATACGCAAACAATGAATCATGGAACACTACATCAAAAACTAATGATGTAATGTATGGTGATTAACATAACATAATAATAAAAAAAAAGGAAAAAAGAAAAGAAAGAAAGAGAACCTTGAAGCAATGGGGGAGACTGAAATTACTGCATACCTAGCCTGTGCCTAGAGGGAACCTTGGACTTTCAGTCAAAGGAAATGTTAATTTTCTTCCAAGGAAGAAGCTAAAATGGACAAACTTAGGTCTTAAGCCACAAAAAATTAGTTCTTGCTTAATGAAGTCACAGTTTACAAAGTTCTCCTTATCACTCAGAGGACAGATACCACATACCACACTATTAAAGATTGTTTCTCTTCCTCTATCAAGCAGGTAGAAGGAAGCTCCTTGAATGTCCTTTTACCTTTTCTCTGCATAACTAAATTGTAGCCATCAGTTGTTTTTTTTTTTAATATTTTATTTATTTGAGAGAGAGAGCATGCACAAGTTGGGGGTAGGGGCAGAAGGAGAGGGAGAAAGCAGACTCCACACTGAGCAGGGAGCCTGGGATCATGACCTGAGCCAAGGCAGATGCTTTACTGACTGAGCCATCCAGGCACCCCACGTAGCCATCATTTTTCAAGGATCAATTTGTTTTATGATCTCCATGGAACCTCCTGGGATCACTCCCTTAATAGGGGAGCAAAACAAAGTAGAGAAATATGAAAATAAAGGGAGACAAAAAAGAAAAGTGGGGACAGGTTTCAAAGATCTTTTTAGTATAGAGTGAGTGCTCAATATATTTTTGTCAGTTTAAGTAATATATTCAGGTTTAAAGAGAACAATACAAAACTGTACCAGTGTACCCAGGAAAGAAAGGAACTAACATTATTGAATTTCATCAAACTCTGCTGGACAGGTGTTTACATATTTTATTTCATTAATCTTCTCATTTTATGAATGAAGAAACAGGCTTAAGAGGTAAGGCAGAATTCTAAACTCAGGTCTTTGATTGCAACAACCCTTGTTCTTTCTAGTAAACTATGTTGCCACACAGTATTTTATATATATGTTTAAAAATATATAAAATTAGGGGCACCTGCGTGGCTCAGTTGGTTAAGCAACTGACTCTTGGTTTCAGCTCAGGTCATGATCTCATGGATCGTGAGATTGAATCCCGCATTGGGCTCTGTGATCAGTGGGGACTCTGCTTGAAGATTCTCTCCCTCTGTCCCTGCCCTCTTTCGTGCACGTGCCCACCCCCCACAAATAAATAGATAGATAAATCTTTTTTAAAAAGAAAAAATATATAAAATTATATATATAAAATAAAATATATGATATTATATAAGAGCAGTTATCTCACCAACAAATTAAATAACTTTATTCACTATGTGTATTAGTTGCCTAGGGCTGTAACAAAGCACCACAAACTGAATGGCCTAAAACAATAGAAACTTGGGGTACCTGGGTACCTCCAACTCTTCGTTTGGGCGCAGGTAGTGATCATGGGTCATGGGATTAAGCCCCACGTGGGACTCTATGCTCAGCAGGCAATCTGCTTGAAGATTCTCTCCCTCTGCCCTTACCCCACTCTCTCTCTGTCTCTCTCTTTTTCTCTCTCTAAAATAAATGAATAAATCTTAAAAAAAATAAAACAACAGAAACTTGAAAAAAAGTTCCAAAACTTGTTATCTTACAGTTTTGGAGAATGGAAGTCCAAAATTAAGGTGTTGTCAGCATCATATTCCCAGTGGAGCCTCTAGGGGTAAGATTCTTCTAGCTTCTGAAAACATCAGGTGTTCCTTGGCTTATGGCAGCAGAACTCTGGTCTCTGTCTGTATCTTCTGTGGCTGTCTTCATAATATGTCTGTGTGTCTTTGTCTCTTCACATGGTGTTTTCTTCCTTAATTCTGTTTTCTCTTCTTACAAAGATCCTGGTCATATTGGATTAAACTCTACCCGAATCCAGTATGACTCCATTTTAACTTGAGTACATCTGCAATGATTCTGTTTCCAAGTAAGGATCATTCACAGGTACTGGGGAGTTAGGACTTCAACTTATATTTCTGGGGACACATTCAACCCATAGTAAATCTAGAAATCAATTTGGAGTGAATGGAATCTTAGCAGTATTGAATATTTCAATCCATGTATGTGGTGTTTCTCTATTTTCTCTATTTTTTAGCCTTCTTTAAATTCTTGCAGCAACATTTTATAATTTTCAGTATTTAGCACTCCCACATATTTTACTATATTTATTTCTAAGTATTTTGTGTACTTGATGCTATCAAAAATGGAATTATATCTCTTATTCAGTTTTCTACTTGTTCTTTGCATAGAAATGTTATTAATTTTTGTGTATTGATTATTTCCCTGCATTAGCTCATTAGTTCTAGTATTAATGGAATCTAAGGAATTCTAAGGAACCTACAAAAAAAAGCCACAATACTCATTAATAGGAGCTTTTTTTGGTAGACTGCTTAGAATTCTATATGTGTATGATCATGTCATCTGCAAATAAAGACAGCCTTTTCCCCCTTTCCTTTTTTTTTTTTTTTTTAGAAAGGGGGAAGGGGAGGGACAAAGGGAGAGGGATTGAATCTTTTTTTTTTTTTAAGATTTTATTTATTTATTTGAGAGAGAGAGGCAGATAGTGATATAGATAGCGATAGTGATATAGATAGCGAGAGAACAAGCAGGGAGGAGAGCAAGAAACAGGCTCCCGCTGAGCAGGGAGCCCAACACGGGGCTTGATCCCAGGACCCTGGGATCATGACCTGAGCCGAAGGCAGCCACCCAACCAACTGAGCCACCCAGGCGCCCCAAGAGAGAGATTCTTTTTTTTTTATTATTATTATGTTATGTTAATCACCATACATTACATCATTAGTTGTTTTTTTTTTTTTTTTAAAGATTTTGTTTATTTATTTGACAGAGAGAGACATAGTGAGAGAGAAAACACAAGCAGGGGGAGTAGGAGAGGGAGAAGCAGGCTTCCCCGCGGAGCAGGGAGCCAGATGCGGGCTCGATCCTAGGACCCTGGGATCACGACCTGAGCCAAAGGCAGACGCCCAATGACTGAGCCACCCAGGCGCCCACATCATTAGTTTTTGATGTAGTGTTCCATGATTCATTATTTGCCTATAACACCCAGTGCTCCATGCAGAATGTGCCATCTTTAATACCCATCACCAGGCTAACCCATCCTCCCCCCTCCAACTCTAGAACCCTCAGTTTGTTTTTCAGAGTCCATCATCTCTCATGGTTCATCTCCCCCTCCGATTTCCCCCCCTTCATTCTTCCCCTTCTGTTATCTTTTTTTTTTTAAAACATATAATGTATTATTTGTTTCAGAGGTACAGATCTGTGATTCAACATTCTTGCACAATTCACAGCACTCACCATAGCACATACCCTCCCCAATGTCTATCATCCAGCTGCCCCATCCCTCCCACCCCCCACCACTCCAGCAATGCTCAGTTTGTTTCCTGAGATTAAGAATGCCTCATATCAGTGAGGTCATATGATACATGTCTTTCTCTGATTGACTTATTTCGCTCAGCATAACACTGAGAGAGAGATTCTTAAGCAGGCTCCACATTTGGAGCCTGATGTGGGGCTCGATCTCACAACCCTGAGATCATGACCTGAGCTGAAATCAAGAGATGGATACTTAACCAACTGAGCCACCCAGGCGCCCCTCCCCCATTTCCAGTTGCATGATTTTTATTTTATTTTTCCTTGCCTTATTGCAATGGCTAAGACCTCCAATACAGTGTTAGATAGAATTGGTGAGATTGGATATCCTTGGAGAAAATGCATTTGACAAAATTTAATATCCATTTATGATAAAAAGTCTAAGCAAAATAGGAAGGAAGGAAACCTCCTCAAATTCATAAGGGATATGTATCAAAGCCCCACAGCTAACATTATATTTAATGGCGAAAAACTAAATGCTTTCTCCTAAGACCAGAAACATTGAGGGTTTTGAGTAGAGGAATTACTTGATCAGATTAAGCTTAAAACATTTATTCTGGCTGCAGACTAGAGAATTGATTGGAGGGAAGAAAAAAATAGATGTAAGGAAAATAATTATAAGGTTTTTATTTAAAATTTTTTTAGTAGTACAGGTAAGAGATAATGGAGTCTTCAACTAAGCATAGTGCAATTCTTAACCTGGTCAATACTAGCCTTAGGGAGCATTTTTGTTAGTACTAATGACAGGGGAGCATTAATGGCATTTAAACATGAAGTTAGGAATGGTAGATGTTCTGTGTTGCAGGAGAGAATCCCAACAATGAGGAACTGTCCTGCTTCAAATGCCAGTAACAACTTAATGGAGAAGTACTGGGTCATTAAGGCATAGACATAGAAATAGAATTAAGATTTTATAATATATTTGATGTGTGGTGGGGATTCAAAGATGAATCCCTTGATATTGGTTTGTGCAGCCCAGCTGATGGTGGTGCTATGACCTGAGGTAGGAACCTTAGATTAGAAGTTAGTTTGAGAAAAGTACAAATTTAGGTAAGTTGAGTTTGAGGAATCTGTGAAATATCAAGTAGGTATTGGAAATACACTTCAGGAACTCAGCAGAAAGGATGGGCTAGAGACAGATTTAAATCTGTTATGGTTGTTGAAGTCATAGGAATGGTAGGTTGTAGAGGGATGTGCATGTGTAGTATAGAGCTTTGCATCAGATAAGGGTTTAGTAGAGGAGGAGCAGGTTTAAATGATTGAGAAAGAGTAGACAGACAGAAAGGAAGAAAAGGCCCCAGATTCTGTGTTGTCATGGAGGCCAAGGGAAAAGAGTTTTGAGAAGGAGTTGTCAGTGTTAATCGCCATATTTATTTATTTATTTATAATTGTCTCTCCATATCTAGATTGTAAGCCAGGCATGGTTGTATGTTCTATTCATCTTTGTATTTGCACAGTTCCTGGCATAACATTACTTAATAAATGTTTAAGATTCTTGAAGGCAGGGTCCATTTCTCTTCATTTGCTTCGTTTAGAGTATCTGGCTTATTCCCAGTTAATAAATAATTGTTGAATGAATGACCATATCTGTCTGCATGTTTATACTGCATGTCTTTTTTTTCATCTTTTTTTCTGTGTCTTCCAACTTTATATTGTGAATTTCTTGACTAAAAATCTAGTCTAAAGCATGTAAACATGTACATATTTGGTATTATACCCTATGTGTTTAATACTTAAATAAGGAAATATTTGATGATTGATTCAGTAGTTTGCACTGGCTCTTAACTAAAGTGTGCATAAATATGTGCTAGGGCTACCATAGATATCCATGTAACTGATTACACTACTTTTCTGGAAGGCATTATCAAAATATTCTGATGTAAAACTAACTTGTTATTAATTCATTTTCTTTCTAGATAGAATGTATCTTTTCTTTGAAATGCATGCTAGTACATTTAGATTAGTATTTTGTTCATGTAAAAACCCAAAAATATTTTTCTGGTTCAATTTAGCATCTAAACGAAGAGAAGAAAACCTTGAGATTAATTTAGTGCGAGTATAATGAAAAAAAAATTGTTATATATTGCATATCTTCAGGGATTTGTTTTGTAAACTGGAAGCTAACTTGAAATAAATTCACTAAGAGTAAAGTGAAATAAGTCCTTTTCCTGACATAGTGCTTTCTGAGTTTTAAAAAGCATGTTATATGTATAAATCTTTTATTTGGGAAAGCTGAGGATCTATCATGTGCTAGGTGCTAGGCATAGAAAGATGGTAAGATTCAATACTTGTCCTTAAGGAACTCAATGTAATGGAAGAAATACACATCGAGAAATAATCCATAATGCATGATTAAATGCTACAGAACTATTTACAAAGGGATTTGAGAGTACAAAGGAATAATTGATTAACTGCTTCAGGAATTCAAGAAAGAAAGGATTCACTGAAGATGAATCCTAATGGATGAAGAGTAATTCACCAAACTTAGAAAAGGGTAAGGCCAAATAAACATAAATGAAGCCGGGAAAGATTGAAAGTCTGTTGTATGGGTCAGGCAGTTTAATAGGAGAGTGGCATGTAAGGTGGTGAGAAGGAAGGGAATTTGTGGCTGGAGATAAAGCTATTTAGGGTCAGACTCTTTATTATCCTTATTTTTTTGTTGTGGTAAAATATACTTAACATAAAATTTATTATTTTAGGGGTGCTTGGGTGGCCCAGTTGGTTAAGTGTCCAACTCTTTTTTTTTCTTTTTTAAGATTTTATTTATTTGACAGAGAGAGAGCACAAGCAGGGGGAGTGGCAGGCAGAGGGAGAGGGAGAAGCAATCCCAGGATCCTGGGATCATGACCTGAGCTGAAGGCAGACGCTTAACCATTGGATCACCCAGGCCCCCCCAAAAACTAAAGCTTCTAAATGTTATTTGCCTCTGGTCTCTAGTACCTGATGTTGGGTCTAAAACCTTAGGTCTTCTGATTCCTAATGCCATAGTTTTTTTTAATGTACCATGGTTACTTTCTCAGCTGGAGAATTATAATAAACAGTGGGAAACGAGATTAGTTTTGGGACTGGTAATGTTTAACATTTTTAATGAATGACTTAGAAAAAGTTCACAGTGTACAGGTGGCACTCTTGAAGGAGGTCATTAACAGCAAGATCATTAACTGTGAGTTGGGAAAAAAATTGAAGCTTCAGGGGAAGCATTTAGGAGAAAATAATCCAAAATGTACTTATTTATAGAGTAAATAGCTCTGAGCCAACAAAAAAGGAATTAGGAATAAAGTAATATGCTAGGAAATTCTTTGAAATTCCCAGTTTTTTAGCCAAAAAAGCTAAATTTGAGGGACCACCATGCTAGGTACTGGGAACAGCAAAGAAGATATTCTACTAGCTAACATTTATTAAATACTTATTATGTGCCAGGCAGTGTTGTAAACACTATTTGTTTATCTCAGTCCTGTGAGGCAGATAATATTCTCATTTTATAGATGAGGAAACAGAAGCACGGAGAAGTTAATAAGCAGTACAGCCAAGGTAATAATAAGTTATAAATTCAGAATTCAGACCCAGACAGCTTGACCTTAGAGCCGTTCTTTTTTTTTTTTTTTTTTTGAAAGATTTTATTTATTTATTTGACAGAGAGAGACACAGCGAGAGAGGGAACAAAGTGGGGGCAGCGGGAGAGGGAGAAGCAGGCTCCCCGCAGAGCAGGGAGCCCGATGTGGGGCTCGATCCCAGGACCCCGGGATCATGACCTGAGCCGAAGGCAGACGCTTAACGACTGAGCCACCCAGGCGCCCCACCAATATGCATATTGTTGTGCAACAGATCTCTAGAACCTTTCATCTTCAAAATTGAAACTCTGTACCCATTGAACAAAGCTCTCCTTTTTCCTTTCCCCAGCCCCTGGCTGAAAGAGAATTTTCTTGATTTGAGAAAAAAATTTAATATAAAAACTAACATAGTGGCATGAAATTAAATGTTTAATTGCACGTATAAGGAATCCCCTTCATTAATAGAAGAAAATTATATTAAATTGGAACCTTTAGAAAATCTGGACATATTACTCAAGGTGCTGAGGACTAAAGTGAGCTTTCTAGTACAATGACTTCTGGGAAATTAGTATCAGAAAACTAAGGGCTGACTCTACTACCATCAGTTCTTTATTTGAAAGTAATGAGTATGATCAGTTGAGATAACTTTCACAGAAAGTGAGGCTGAAACCCAGTTTTGGCTTTCTGCTAGGTAGAAGGATTATTGTTGGAAGTAAGTCTGGTAGCTTATTCTGAAAACAACTTAAACACATTCCCTTAAATTCACTCTAATCAGGCTTTTGCCCTCACCATACCAACTGTGGTTCAGTATTTGAGTGTTGGCTAAAATTCGGTTGTCAATTCCTAGTCATCATCTTACTTCACCTATGAGCAGCATTTGATATAGTTGATTACTTCCTCTTCTTCCTTGAAACATGTTCTTCATTTTCGCTTACAGGAAATATTGTTTTCTTTCCACCTAACTAGTCATTCCTTCTCATTCTGTTTTTCTGGTTCCTCCTCAAATAGAATACTCCAAGGCTTAGTCCTTGAACCTCTTCTTTATCTACACACAGTCCCTTAGAGAGCTCACCCTGCCACGTCTTGAAATACCATCTATACACTGATGATTTCCAAATTTGTATCTTTAACCCAGACTGTTCTCTTAAATTCCAGCCTTGATATTTAACTCTCTACTCATCATCTCCTCTTGGATGGCAAATATGGTTTTGGAACTTAATCAGTCCAAAGCCAAACCCCTGATATTTCCCCTACCCCAAAACTTCTATTCACAATCTTTCCTAGGTCAGTTAATGGCAACTCCTTCCTGTCAGTTTCTCAGGCCAGAAGCTCTGGAATGCTTGACACTTTCTTTCTCAGCCACACATCCAATTTATCAGCAGATCTTGTTGGCTTAGCTCCCCAATAAACCCAGGATCCACACACTTCTCTTTACCTCCTTTACTGCCATTCTGGTCTAAATTATCACCATCTCTTGCCTAAATTATTGGTGATAGCTTAACTAGATTCCTTTCTTCTGTCCTTGCTCCTACTTTAATCTCTTTTCAACACAGCACTGTTAAAATGCCAATTAGGTTATATTCCTTATTTGCCTAAGATGCTCCAGTGGCTTCCATCTCAATTGCAGAAAAAGTCCAAGTCTTTCCAGTGGTCCACAGGCCCTAGACCATCTGCTTCCCTCACAGTTCTCTAACCTCATCTCTTACTACCCTTCTTGTTGCTCACTTCATTCACACCACACTGGCCATTTTGATCAGTTCCTTGAAGTATCAGTCATTCTCCTGTGATGGTGCTTTTACACTGGCTGTACCCTCTGCCCAGGACCCCCTTTCCCCAGATAGCTTCATGGTAACTCTCATTCTTAAAAGTTTTTGTTTAAATGACACCTTTTTGTTTAGGCCTTCCCCTCTTTTCCATCTCTAATGTATTTTCTCCACAGCACTTACCAGTTTCTATGCTATCGTATGACTTCTTTTGTTTATTGTAATAAATATTACATATTAAATATTGTAATCTTCTAGCAAGAGCAGGGATTTTTATCTGTTGTTGTGATTTGCTGTATCCACAGTGCTTAGAACAATGACTTGCATGAAATAGCTACTCAATAAATATATGCTGAAATGAATTAACATAGGAAGAAATTAAATGCACACTTAAGACCTGAAAGGGGATTTGACAACAGTGGTGGGTAGTCTTGGTAAGAGGTGGCTTGGAAGGGAATTGGAAGTGGAAGGTGTGACTAGGGCCTAATAGCATAAAACATTGGGAACGTGTTGGAAGGATGGGGAATAGTCAGTATAGTGAAATTCTTAGCGATAGAAATTAACATCCTGATATTGTAGAATCAACTTAAGTCTTGGTTTTTATTTTATAGTGGTAAAAAGGAAAGGAAAGGGCTGATGAGCCATGGACATAGGAAAAAGTAGTTTAAATTAGAGATGGTTAAAACTAGCTTGACTATGTCAAGGAGACCATTTCTGATAACTGGATAAAGTGGTGCCCACCTTATGGAAGGCATTAAATGCTTGGTAGAAGAATTTTAGATTCCACACTATGGGTAATAGTATTCTATTATTGGATTTTGACTAGAAGAAAGATTTTTATGGAAAACAAGTTTTTGCCAAGATGTTTGTCGCTACCATTTGGAAATAGATAAAAGTGGGGAAAAGACTAGTGATCGATTTCTTCATTTATTTATTCAGTCATATGTTGAGTGACTGCATTGTGCCAGGGGTAAGGGGTGACCAAATGAATAAGATCTCTGCTCTTACAGAGCTTCTCTTCTAGTGCAGCTAGATGAAAATAGTCCTTGTAGATCAAGGTGGGTGCCATGAACATAGGAAGAGTTAAGGGTCAGATCTGAGAGAAATTGCAAAAGAAGAATTGGCTGGACTTGGTGAAAGCTTGTGTGGAGTGTGAATGCATGCAGTTCTAGGCACTAATGGGCTGGTTAATAAGATGAAGAGAGGGAAGAGGCAGGAGAACCAAAAGATTGAAGGTAGTGGGGAAGCTGAGAAGGGCTGCTAATTTGTGGAGAAACTATTTTGATTTTTTACATTTCAAGTTTTGAGGATTAGTGAGATGTGTAAGTGGAAATGGTTTATGAACTGGAAATGGCAGATGGGGAGGAGACTCTTACTCTCATAATTTCAAAGTCTGCCTTTCTTTCCCTACCGACCTCTTCTCTCCTCTCCTTTCTCTTTCATAGTCCTCCGTCTGTACCGTCTTATGTGGCTTAAAATTTATCCCTGACTCGAGACACCTGGCTGGCTCTACTGGTAGAGCATGCAGTTCAGTCTCAGGGGTATGAGTTCTAGCCCCACAGTGGGGGTGGAGCCTACTTAAATCAGCTGGTTACGCATCTGACTCTTGGTTTCGGCTCAGGTTGTGATCTCATGGGTTGTGGGATTGAGCCCTGCTTGGGGCTCCTCTGTCAGCAGGGAGTCTGCTTGAAAGATTCTCTCCCTCTGCCCCTCCTCCCCACTGGTGCACACTTTCTCTCACTCTCTCAAAAGAAATAAATAAATCTTAAAAAAAATGATCACTCACTCAACATGCTCTTTGTGGGTTGATGGAAAGCACTGCTGTACATCTTCCCCATTCTAGGAAGTAGGCAGACTGAGCAGCCCCCATCTGAAACATCGGTTGCTATGGTAGAATGAGAGAGTGGTGAATTGTGCTCCTTATAATTTCTAATATCTGGAAGTGATTCATGTCATTTTGCTCATATTTCATTGCCCCTCTCTCAATGCAGCTTCAAAGAAATCAGGACATATGATCTAGTGCCTAGGATGAGAACTAGAAATATTTGCCAACAGCTAATGATAACTAAAGGCCTTGATTATTAATTCATTCTAACATAAACCTGACCTAGGATTTCACATTCTGGAAATTTAAAGTTTGTGAACTTCAGGGGCACCTGGCTGGCTCAGTAAGTAAAGCGTGCAACTCTTGATCTCGGGGTTGTGAGTTTGAGCCCCACGTCGCATATAGAGTTTACTTAAAAAAAAAAATTAAAGCTTGTGAACTTCAGACTTGTATATTCTTGGGAGAACATATCAAAAAGAAATTAGGGGGTGCTTGGGTGGCTCAGTTGGTTGAGTATCTGACTCTTGGTTTTGGCTCAGGTCATGATCTCCCAGTTGTGAAATCGAGCCCCTCATTGGGCTCCACACTCAGCACCGAGTTGGCTTGGAATTTTTTCCCTCTTCATCTCCCTCCCCCTCTGCCCCTCCCTCCGCTTGCACATGCACTACACCCCCCCCCTCGCCAAATGGGTGAATAAATAAAATCTTTTTTTAAAAAAGACATTAGGTGGCGCCTGGGTGGCTCAGTTGTTAAGCATCTGCCTTCGGCTCAGGTCATTATCCCAGGGTCCTGGGATCCAGTCCTGCATCGGGCTCCCTGCTCAGCGGGAAGCCTGCTTCTCCCTCTCCCACTCCCCCTGCTTGTGTTCCCTCTTTTGCTGTGTCTCTGTCAGATAAATACAATCTTTAAAAAAAAAAAAAAAGGGCGCCTGGGTGGCTCAGTTGGTTAAGCGACTGCCTTCGGCTCAGGTCATGATCCTGGAGTCCCTGGATCGAGTCCCGCATCGGGCTTCCTGCTCGGCAGGGAGTCTGCTTCGTCCTCAGACCCCATCCCCTCTCAGGTGTTCTCTCTCTCTCTCATTCTCTCTCTCTCAAATAATATAAATAAATAAAATCTTAAAAAAAAAAAGATTAAAAAAAAAAAAGACATTAGAACTGCTGAATGGATTATACTTGTTTTTCAACTTCACCTGGACCACTTATCCTTTCCTTCCTTTCCAGCAGCCCTGTTCATTCTTTACTACCTATCCAGCTAAGATTCAATGGTCTGTTGTTTCAGTTTAGTTTCTTGCCATTATTCTCTCTTTTACATGTCTATTTCAAGCATAGCTGGAGAAAAACATGTAACCAGACTGGTACTTGTAGAAATCTATGATCAGCTGCCCCAACTGGGTTTTCAACAGCCCTTACAAATTACAGTACTCTCTAGACAACATATCTATTCCAACAGCTTTCAAACTTCTCCCTTCCTCAAGCCTTCCCCACCGCCTTTCCCCCATTTACATTCCTCTTCCCCTTCCTCCAGCCTAACAGGTGATCTTGTCTCCCTTTTGACCAAGAATTGGACATGAACTAATATAATTTTTATTACCAAATCTGTAGGCATACCTACTTCTCTAACCATATGTCTTCCCTCCTTGTTGGAATAAAAAAAAAGTTCCTACTTTCTCCACGACCAGACTCTGTACCTGTTTTCTGGATCTAATTTCCTCCACCTTTTCAAAGACCTTGTACTATTATTAACCCAGTCTCCTTCTTATATTCAACCTGTCTCTACTTGCTCCTCAGCACTTAAAAAATGCTTGCATCTTTTCTTCCTTTCCCAGTTACATTTCTTGAAAAGAGAATTGCCTTTGTTCACATTTGGATTTTCTCTTCTATTCCTGATATCTCAGCATCTTTTCACCCAGCTGTCTGTGCTCTTGGCTTCCCTGACACCAGACTCTCTTGTTTTTCTTCTCTCAGTTCTTCTTAGTCTTCTTTGCTGGCTTTGCCTCTATTCATCATTAAGTGTTATAGTTCATAGTTTCCTTTTTTTTTTTTAAGATTTTATTTATCTTTGTGAGAGAGAGAGAGCATATGAGCAGGGGCAGAGGAAGAGGGAGAAGCAGGCCCCCTTGCTGAGCAAGGAGCCCGGTGTGGGGCTTGATCCCAGGACCCTGGGATCATGACCTGAGCCTAAGGCAGACGCTTAACTGACTGAGCCACCCAGGCGCCCCATGAAGTTTAATTACCTACCTGATCTAGTATACGCACAGTGTCATGAGCACAGACTCTTGCGTAGGACTGCTTGGGAGAATATCCAGAATCTACTGTGGGCATATGAAATAGAGTATGGTTTCCTCATCTGTAAAATGTAAAGCCCACCTCATAGGATGGTTGTAGGAATTAAATGCAGTGATACTTGTAAAACACTTAGCACAAGACCTAACACAAAATAAACATTAAGAAAACCGTTTAATACCCATCAGTTAGTATTGATATCCCATTTTGATCCAGCTGGTATAGGTGCCAGCCAGACATGAGTAACCACTAAACCTGGCTGATTATCAGAATCACTTGAACTTTTAAAAAAAGATTTCTGGGCCCATCCCCAGACTACTAAATCACACCAGAGTGGGGTGGAGGAGGCAAGAATATGTTTTTCTTAGAGCTCCCTAGGTGATTCTGAGCATGATCCAGGTTTAGCAGTTATATTACAGAAGATAGAATTGTCGCTAAAAATCATCTGAGTATGAGATATAATAAGGAAAAATGTTTCTGGTTTGGAGAAAAAGGAGCCAGAAATGACATCTGTAAAAAGCCAATTATATATAACCTTTGGGATCAATGGTCAAAGTTGTGCTGATTGCCTAAGAACAGGTCATAATGAAAGTGAAGCATGCACAGCTGAGCCATTTTCAAGGTCCCAGAATGAAAAGAGAACCAGAGCAACTGAGCTGGTAACAGCTGCCAAAATTAATTCAAAGTAGCCATGTGGGATGGGGAAAGCATTAAAAGAGCTTCAGAAAGAGGTGGTAAAAATATAAAGATTAAGTTTTAGGTATTGAAGGAAGAAAGGATGAGAGGAAAATAGATGAAATAGCTGGGGATGAACGAGAAATGCTATAGGAGAATATCAGGAGAAGATAATTGTTACTAAAGAAAGAGATCAAGAACATGTGTCTTGGAAGAGAGGAAAAAGGTCTCAGGAATGATAGGAAACGCATTTTAAGAGATTAACATGGAAAAGGCCAAAGACAGCATGGATAATCAGCCAATTATAGATGGACTCCAAATCCCAGAGAAACAAGCATTGCAGAAGGGGAGAGGGAAAGTAAAGCCTAAGGCAATGAAGTTGATAACAAGGGGAAATAAATGAGGGGGGTTAGAAGAAGTCTGGAAGGATAATTAGAATTATACAAATATGAATAAAATACAATTTAAGGTAGAAAAATACGTAGTACAAAGAGAATGGAGCATGAAAATCTAGGGAGTCATTCAGCAAACGTTTGCTGAGATGGATACACAGTGATGAGTGAGAGACACAGTGCCTGTTCTCATGGAATTCTCATTTCTGATAAACCTTGGGAGTAGAAGAGAAACAAGGTGACATTCTTACTGGAAATAGGACTGTGTGTGATAAAAGAATGTTTTCTTTTTGACAGGACTGAATATGAGGCTCTTCCCAGTAGACTTGAGTCAGGCAAGGCATTTTGAGCATTGTGGGTTTTTGAAGGATATGTTGGAATTTGGGTTGGAATCTATCTGACCACAGATGTAAATTAGGCAAAGGAATGGGGCTACATTTGTGTGCACATGTGCATCCGTGTGTGTGCATGTCTGTCTATCTAACACACACCCCTCATCCCCAAAGAAATTTGAAAGAGAAATTATTTGATATCTTTCTTGCATATTGTGAAAAGGGTATTTTGGCAAAATTCTGAAAGTGACCAAAAGGGACGTGTAAAGCCGGACAATAAGAATCCTTTCATAAGGGGCGCCTGGGTGGCTCAGTCGTTAAGTGTCTGCCTTCGGCTCAGGTCATGATCTCAGGGTCCTGGGATCGAGCCCCGCCTCGGGCTCCCTGCTCAGCCGAGAGCCTGCTTCTCCCTCTCCTACTCCCTCTGCTTGTGTTCCCTCTCTTGCTGTGTTTCTCTCTGTCAAATAAATAAATAAAATCTTTAAAAAAAAAAAAAGAATCCTTTCGTAACATAAGGATTAAATAATACTTCTTAGAGTTTATGTACTGTTACCTGTCTGGAATATACTTAGGAAAAAAAAAGTATCCCTATAGCATTGCCAGTTCCAACAGAGTTTTTGTGGTAAAATGAAATATCTTTTTTCCAATCATGAAATAGAACTCAAATTAGTTTCCAAACAACTGGGAAGTTTTGGCAGAGTCATTTAGAAGATAAGCAAATTCATGTTAGAACACAAGAAAATTAAAACTATGAGGAGGAATAATCATAAGGTAAGGCAAGCTTCCTTTTGAAGATGATGAGATGGTGGAAGTATTCAAGGAATTGAAGGCTCTCAGAGGAAGGGTTAAAGCCAAAGGAGTTAAAGAACTAAAGAGACCTATCTCTATGCAGAAATGATTAATGAAAAGCTTAAAAGGAAAGGAAAACAAAGTTGAAGAAATTAGTGCAAATAAAAAAAAAAAAATCAGAAACCAAATGGGAAAAATCTTCATAAACAGACTCAAGATAGTAGAAAATGTAAGATTAAAGCCAAAATTAAGTTATTGCTTTATATTCTTAGGTTTTGCCAGATACAAAGGAGTGTCATGATAGCTAAAAACACATTCAGATTTCCTTGAAAGGATAATATTGAATGTTAGAAGGATTCTTTATGAAACCATTTTAGGAGCTAGATAAGAATTGGAGGGGGACGGTGAGGTGTATATATGGAGAGAAGAGGGATCAGATGCCTATGATATTGCAACATGTCAAAAAGATGAACAGATAGTTTAGTAGCAGACATCTAGATTCTGAAAGTGAGCAATATAGTAAAATTGTTGTAGAGGGAAGAGAACTTCTGGGTTTAATGATCTACCAGCTGGGCTCTGTGAGATCTTTGAGCAAATCCTTGGCACCTCTGTTCAAAGGCATATGGAAGGTGAGATAACTTGCAGAATGAAACTAGTGTTAATAGGAAGTGAGAGAAATTGGGAACTGTTACTTGCCGATAATACTAAATACTAAATATAAGATTATTGTGAGACTCCTGTGGGAAAGATTGACAGGAATAATAGAGAACATGAGATGCCAAGGGAATGCCATAAGGGGGGGGCGGTCTGAGAAGCTAACTGAAAAATTCTTACATGGCAAAGGAATGGGGTGGAAAATAAATTCATTATGCTGGATTAAGAAAAGGCTTTTATTTAGACAAGCTATGATTTTCTCTTTAATACCATGTAAAATATATTGTTCCAGAGCAGCTTTTGAAATGTGAGGACTTTATATATGAGCCATTGGGATCAGCATCTTCATTCTCAATAAAGAAGATTGAAGAGAAAATTAAAGTGATAAGAATAAAGCAGTACTGCTCATATAATCCTGTACTATTTTTGTGGTCTGTAGATTGAATTTCCCTTCCTCCATTAAAAAAATTGTTAAGACTATAAGGATACAAAAGAGACAGTTCAGGGAAGCTGAGGCCACTCATAGCCTAGTATTCAAGAACAGCATCTCTAGCAATTTAAAAAGCAAGTTTAAAATAGTGTAGAGAAGTTGGAATAACATCATAAAAATGGATAAAAAACAAAGTAATGCTAACTTGTTGAAAACAAGAAAAAAGATGGTTATGTTCTTTGGAGGGGCAAAAAATGCAAAAAAAATTGGATCATGAAAATAACGGGAGTGGGAAAGAATGTAACATAGGCTAATTACAAATGATTGGAGAGCAGTTCTTAGTGATCAACTGATCACATGGCAATTGGTGTCAGTTTCTCCTGCTGCCTTTGCAGCTTTCCATCAATGATCTCATTCCCTTGGCTTTAATTGTCATTCATATGCTAATGAATCTCAATTCATCGGTCTCCAAGCTCCAGACCTCTTCCAGATCTCTTCTTGGGTGTGTCACAAGTGCCTCATGTTCAACAGGTTCAAATCTGAAAAAATCATCCCCCCACTTCTCCCTCCCACCCCAAGTCTATTTTTCCTGCTTCCCTGTTGGGGAGTAGTACTGCAACCTTACTCATCTTGTTTCCTACTTTAGAAATCTAACCATCATCTTTGATGTTTCTTCTTTTACCCTCTATCTACTCAGTCAGCAAGATTATTCATTCTTCCTCTTTCATATTTCCCAAATATATTTATTTCTCTGTTCTCATTCTATTAGTTTAGACCAGAGGTTGGCATATTGTAAATATGTTAGGCTTTGCAGGCCATATAGTCTTTGTCACAATCACTGTAGCTCCATAACAGGCAGAGACGACATGTAAATGAATGAGTGTGGCCGTTTACCATAAAACTTTATTTATAGACACTGAAATTTGCATTTCATTTAATTCACAAAATATTGTTCTTCTTTTGATTTCCCAACCATTTAAAAATGTATAAACCATCCTTAGTTTGTCATCCCTACCAAAACAGGAAGCAGGCCAGATTTGGCTCACAGGCCATAGTGTGCCCACCCCTGGCTTAGACCATCATTTTCTCACCTGAGATGCAACAGTAGTCTCCTGTTCTCCTATCTGGTCTCCCTCTCTCTCATCTTGTTCCTCCGGTCCACTCATCACACTGAAGCCAGGTTGCCAATTGGATCTCTTACCCTTGCTTGAAGTCCTTTAAAGGTTGACCATAGCCGTTGGAATGTATCCACATTTTTTGGCAAGACCCTTCATAATGTGGACCTTGCTTACCTTTCTATCCATATTTCTTACCACTTCTTTCTCTCTGTTCCAACTGCTTAGAACTGCTTGAAGTTTTTGAAATGTGTATTATTTTTCACTTCTAAGGGTTTTTTTTTGTTTTTTGTTTTTTTTAAGATTTTATTTATTTGACAGAGAGAGAGAGACAGCCAGAGAGGGAACACAAGCAGGGGGAGTGGGAGAGGGAGAAGCAGGCTTCCTGTGGAGCAGGGAGCCCGATGATGCGGGGTTTGATCCCAGGACCCCAGAATCATGACCTGAGCCCAAGGCAGACGCTTAACGACTGAGCTACCCAGGTGCCCCTCACTTCTAAGTTTTGACACATGCCTTGAATATCTTTCCTCCTTACCCTCTGCCTACTTCCACCTGGCAAAACACTACTTTTCCTGCTGGACATATTTTAGCTATCATCTCCAGAAGCTACCCCTCACTCCCCTAAGGCATTTCATCCTCTTAAGGATTTAAGTGCTTCTACTAAGTTCTCCTGTCATATCTGTGGGACCTAATAATAGCATTTATTTTACTGTATTATAATTGACTAGTTACTTGACTGCCTCTCCTAAATAATAAACTCCTTGAGTGTCTATAGAGTTTGTCCATTATTCTATCCCCAGTTTCATATCTGGTCCCTGTAATACCCTTGGCATTTTCATTTCTATTTTTTTGCATTAAAAATTTGAGATATTATTCATATATCATAAAACTTAACCTTTTAAGGTGTACAGTTCAGTTTTTTTTTTTCAGTTCAGTTTGTTTTTTAGTATATTCACAGAACTGTGCAGCCATCATCACTAATTTCAGAACATTTTCATCAGCACAAGAAGAAACCCTATGTCCTTTTGTGACTGGCTTCTTTTACTTAGCATATATAATGTTTTCAAGGTTCATCCATACTGTAGCATGTACCAGTACTTCATTCCTTTTTATGACTGAATATCTACATCATATTTTAAACTTCATTCTTCAAAGCCACCAGGATTCTAGGGGAAAAGGAAGTGGGACCCCTAGATTCCCACTTGTGCTTCAAATAGAACAGGTATGCTTTCATTAGTTATTTGTTATGGATAAACTTTCATATGAAATTTGAAAGTCACTGGCTCTCTGTTTGAAGAGTAGATTCTTCTTAGGGCTGCAGGGCACTCCATGGACTTATCTCAAACCTTCTTTCCCACTGTTTTTTGCCCTGTATTATGTGCTATAACCAAACAGTATTTTGATCAGGTCTTCATATGTGCCTCATGTCTTTCTTGCCTCTCTAACTTTTCTTATGCCGTTCCCTCTATCTAAAATGTCCTTTTCTACCAATTTACAATTTTACCTAGCCTTCAATGCCTAATTCAGACAAAATCCCTTCCATAAAGTTTTCCCTGATTACATCAGCTAAGAATCATCTCTGAATTCTTACAGTAATTATACTGCTTTAGGTGCTGCTTTGCCTACTGATTCCTTGAGGCTGCTCTCATGTTTTCCAATTATTCTCCCATCCAGTACCTGTGTGGTAATTTTTTTAAAAATGTAAATGAAAGTGGCATGGCCACTTTTAAAAAGGAACAGCCTCACTCTTGGGCATTTATCTCAGAGAAATGAAAATTAATGTTCATGTAAAAATCTGAACATAATTTTTCATAGCCCCTGTATTTGTAATATCTAAAAAGTAGAAACCACAAAAATGTTACACAATAGTTGAATGCTTTAAACAAATGGTAGTACATTCATATCATGGA
This sequence comes from Mirounga angustirostris, assembly GCF_029215605.1. Classification (NCBI taxonomy): domain Eukaryota; kingdom Metazoa; phylum Chordata; class Mammalia; order Carnivora; family Phocidae; genus Mirounga; species Mirounga angustirostris. The sequence continues at coordinate 59,430,827 of NW_026991717.1, read as the reverse complement.
ATACTACTCAGCAATAAAAAGGAATGGACTATTGATATATGCAACAACTATGTGTTATGCTGAGTAAAAACAGCTTAAAGGTCACATGTTATATGATTCCGTTTATATAACATGCTTGAATGACAAAGTTGCAGAGATGGAGGACAAATTAGTAGTTACAAGGGATTAGAAATGGTGTGAGGAAGGAGGATAGATTTGACTATAAAGGACAGTATGAGGGACATCTTTGTGATGATAGAGTATTCTGTATCTTGGTTTTGGTGGTGGTTACATGAATCTATACATATGACAAAATGACATAGAATTATACTTACATGTTGTACCAATGTCAGATTCCTGGTTTAGATGTTATTCCATAGTTATATAGGATGTACCCACTGGGGGAATTGTGTGAAGGGTACATGGGACTTCTGTGCTATCTTTTCAATTTTTTACAAATCTATAATTATTTCAAACTAAGAATTTTAAAACTTTCTCTTCAGAGATTGAGGAGGTATTTATCATAATCAGTTTGGTACTCATGGTGCTGCTTCTGTTCAATATGATCTATCTATGCTTTCAAAGTAAAGTTACTCTTGAGGTTGACAAGAGAACCTGTTTGTAGAGATATTTTAGTTGCATTTAACAATTGGGTGAAACCTCTTGAAGCAAAAACTGGTACAGTAGTTCTTTGTGGATGAATCCTAGCTCTCCAAGGCCTTATTTTAATTTTTAAATTAAGTGCTAAGCCTGGGGTGCCTGGCTGCTCAGTCAATGGAGTTTGCGACTCTTGATCTCAGGGTTGTGAGTTGGAACCCCATGTTGGGTGTAGAGATTACTTAAAAAAAAAAAAAGATTTAAATTAAGTGCTAAGCCTTAATTTGAGTCATATTTTGATATACTTCTAAGTTCTTATTGTTCTTGTATACTGGCTCTTGAAGGGCAGTGACCACAACAGGTCCTGTGTAGTATCTGTCATCCTGTGGGAGCTTAATAAGCATCAGTTACTTTTGATTTGCCATTAACTGATTTAAACAATTAATTCTTTTCTTAATATAGAGTTAGTAAGAGGTCTCTTCTGGTAAGATTTTGAAAAAAGATCTCATTAAGCAATATTTAACTCAAACTTTTAAATGTTTAAAAGTTATTAGACTATATATTAAGTAAAATGAATATTCTTTTGCAAATTTAAAATGAGTATTACAAAATCAGAATTTATCTCTAATTCTTTTTGGAAAGGGACAGGTTTGTATAAGTTAAGGATTTTTCTTTTGCATTTATGATGAAGCTCAAAGTAAATATGAGTAAAAAAAGGAAATATGAGTAAAACTGCATATTCTGTAGTAAAATGAAACTTAATTTTTTTTCAGGTTAAACTACAGAGCAACATATCATATCAGATGGCAGATATACATCATTTAAAGGGTAAGAAACTTAATTACAGATTAAAGATAAATAAAGGTCACTAAATGTCTAAAATCCTCAAGAATCAAATAGTTAGCTAAATGAAATAAAATTTTTTGAACAAAGCTCCTCTGATGGGAAGACATTTGTCCTTTTAAGATAGAATAAAAAATTGTAATGTTGCTTTATATATATATATAATAAATGCAAGTTAAAGTTTGCATTTAAATCTTGTGTGGTAGGCTGATTTCATGCAATGAAATGTTAAAAGACGCATCAAAGAAAATTGAGCTGTAGCTTCAGAAGCTATCAGATTTCTAGGGAAGAGGTAAGGGATAATCCCTCTGTACTGTGTCCAATTGCTAAAATAATCCATTCAGGTCTAGGGAAGCTTTGGACAGGTCCTCCATGCTTAATGTTTTAGATACACTGGGAATAGAAATTTAGAATAGAAAGAAAACTTGGAAAGAAGCCAGAAAGAAACCTGGAGCTATATGTTCCCCCCCTTAGATGAAGTAATAGATGACTAAAGCTTTTATAAAAAATAATAATAGTTAAGGAGAATAAACTATACTTTCCTTAACATTACTTCACACCATCACCAGCCTTTGGAATTTGGGGTCTGAAGAGCACCCCCCTTCTCCCTCCCACCCTTTAGTTACAACATTGTATTATTTTAAAACTTTGCAACAGGGACTCTAAGTTTTTGTATGTGGGTAATAAATGCTTTGTAATTTCATAAATATATCTTTATTCTATAACCATTTTAACCCTCTTTAGGTAGAATTAGATGATACATATTTATTATCCTCTTGAAGAAGCCAACCTGAGCTAGCTTTGTAATTTATTGAAGTTTTGCTCTTCACCTAGCAAAACCATTATTTTTGTGTGTGTGTGTTGTAACTCGAAAATAGAAATTATTAATTTTTTACTATCTATGATTTAGAACAACTTTGACTTTCTCTTAGAAATTTACTTCCTGGGTGGCCACATCTGTTTTTGTTGCATTTGTGTCCATATTCTACTCTTTTTGACTCATAGGAATACATTAGGATGACACAGAAGATGTCACTCTGTCAGTGCTGTTTCCTGCTGGCTATTTTTACAAATGATTCTGCTTGTCATCAAAGTATATTTCTATTAAGTAATCATAGATCAGTTGAATAAGAAGTCCAGTGGCTTCTGCTAGTCTATGCCAAAGAAAATGACAGCCTATGTTACTGAGTAAAAATCTTTATTGTATTGTGTACATTGAAGTACATCTTGAGATAATTGGAAATTTTTTATGATAATCTTCAGTAAAAGAGGCTTTGATTTGAACTCATAACTGTACAACTTTTGGTTTAGTGCAGGTACTGAAGCTTGGACTCTTAAGATTGAATATCCTTTTAAATGGACTTTTGCACTTTAGGAACTATTTCTACTGAAACAAACTTCAAATCTATAAAATCAAATTGGACTATTTTCGTTGAAATTAATACTGGATATAATGGAATTCATACACACTAAGACTCTTTAAAAAACATTGTGGTAGTTAATTTTTTTTTGGAAATGAAAGGAATGAGAGTTGGTTTTTAATCCCTGAGATAACAAAGTAACATTCTAGTATACACCAGTTTATTTTGAATAGCTCACCTTATTTTTATGCCTATTACTGAAAGGAAATTTGAAATAAAAATTTTCTAGAAGTAAATTTTTTTTTTTTTTTTGCTTTAAATGTTGGTCCTAAGCAACCCATTTTTTAACTACATCCCTAATCTTTTGAAGTTAAATTGAAGGAGCATGGCCATGCCTTTCTGTAAAATACCCTGGTGTTACTGCCAGAAGTAGAACATTCTGCACAATCAGCTGTGGACCTGATCTCATGTTAAGTTACTCTGAGAATCTTGCTATGGTGACCTGGAGTAGCCACAGTAGACACAGAGTATCTTTGGGTTCAAAATAAAACATGGGTGCCTGCCTGGCTCAGTTGGGTAGAGCATGCAACTCTCGATCTTGGGGTTGTGAGTTTGAGCCCCATGTTGGGTGGGAGCCCATTTTAAAAGTAAAATAAAATACACTACAAGAAAAAAGGTAGAATAAAGACATTTTTAAAAAATAAAAAATAAAACACATGGCTATCAGTTGAAGGTAAAATTGAGATATAGGAAAATTTTGTCTTTAGTTTTGCTGTCTGATCTATTTACTTTTCCCCTTTTCAGGTCTTTGTGTTGACTTACTCAAAGTACCAATGAGCTCCCTGCTTTATAATCCTTTCCCTGTATTCAAACAGGAAAGAATCTGTTATTTTACATCGACTGGAACTCACTCATACTGATGTTTTATTTTTCCTTGTCAATTGTATTTTAAGCCTTTTATCTCCATTTAGAAATAAAACTACTTTTTTTTTAAAAATTTTATTTACTTATTTGACAGAGAGAGATACAGAGAGAAAGGGAACGCAAGCAGGGGGAGTGGGAGAGGGAGAAGCAGGCTTCCTGCAGAGCAGGGAGCCCGATGGGGACTCCATCCCAGGACCCTGGGATCGTGACCTGAACCGAAGGTAGACGCTTAACGACTGAGCCACCCAGACGCCCCTAAAACTACTTCTTGATATAGGAATTTCAAATGTTGTTAGTGAAAAACTTTGTGGGAAGGAGGAGAAGCCATCCCAAATCTTGAAATCATACTAAGCCTCAGGTTCATTCTGAAGATAAACTTAGCTACTTCAGTTATTTTACAATGTGGGAAAAAGAAGCCTACAGACCACCAGTTGAGGTACATTATCTAGTAGCTGCTTGCTGGTGCTTATTTTTTTTAATTGCAGTAACTTTTTAGTTCTAGAACCTTTCCTGCCTGAATACAGGTTCACTGAACTGGCTAAATATCTGTAGGCTACAAGACTTTTTGTCACTGCCTCTTGCTGAGATCTCAGTGTCTCTGTAGAATCAACAGCCATAGCTGAGGCCAGAGTTTCTGCTACCTCTAGTCCTCTATATCTTAGGAGATGGGGCCAGGGATCAAGTAATGTGTTATTCAGGGATACTTGTTGTCAGATTTCTATTTTTGTCTGAGGTAGATATCAGAGATGAAAAACTATGGAGATCAACCATGTTTACATATTGGAGAATTAATAGAGTAAGAAGAAACTTAAAATGTGGCTTGACTAAACTTACAGAAACAGAATGGAATGGTGATTACCAGGGGTTGGGAGTAGGGTGGGGAGAATGAGGAGATGTTGGTCAAAGTGTACAAACTCTCAGTTATAAAATGAGTAAGTTTTGGGGATCTAATAAACAACATGGTGATTATAGTTAACAATACTGTATTAGGTACTTGAAAATTGCTGAGAGAGTAGATCTTCAACATTCTCACCACAAAAAGAAATGGTGATTATGTGAGACAGTGGCGGTGTTAGCTAGTGCTTCAGTGGAAGTCATTCACAGTGGGGAAGTGAATTAAATCAACATGTTGTACATCTTAAATTTATACAGTGTTATAGCTCAAAAATTTTTTAAATAAAAATATGTGGCTTGAATATGTAAACATGATTATCAACTACAAACATTTTATGTGAATCATTAACTTTTTACACCTAAGTATTATACTATACAATAACTATTGATATGCGCATTGTTAAATGTTTTATTTATACATTTCAACAAATGTTCATCTGACCTTAAAATTTTTATTTGTTGTCATTGTCACAGTTATGATTCCACAATAAAATTTAGAAAGAGAAAAAAATATGCTCAGAATCCTACCACTAAACATAATCACTGGTAGCACTTTGAAATATTTTTATTTTAGTCCAGTTTTTTACATGTATATAATTATATTATAAATATATTTTACCTCTGCTTTTTGAAAACTTATATCCCAAGCATTTTTGGAGTGCCCTTAAAGTAATAAGACTGATTTTAGAAGCCTTCCATGAAAAGTAGATGTTATAATATTGGTATACTATGGTTAGATATATTTCGTCTTTTTTTTTAAAAGATTTTATTTATTTATTTGACAGAGAGAGACACAGCGAGAGAGGGAACACAAGCAGGGGGAGTGGGAGAGGGAGAAGCAAGCTTCCCGCTGAGCACGGAGCCGGATGCGGGGCTCGATCCCAGGACCCTGGGACCATGACCTGAGCCGAAGGCAGACGCTTAACGACTGAGCCACCCAGGCGCCCCTAGATATATTTAGTCTTAAGAAATGTTACTTATGCAGAAAAGACCTCTGTTGCCATTTATAAAAATTAAGACTTTCTCACTACTTTTGCTTACTGCTAAAGCTGTTAGCTAATTTTCTTAATCCTCTTTTTCAGAAACTGATGTTTCTCTTCTCTGGCTGAATTTCTTTTATTTGTAGGGTCATGTGAAGAGGGAGCAACTCTAGAAAATGTGGGGTGGGTGATTGTGGATTAAATGTGAACAAAAGAGCATCTGGGGCGCCTGTGTGGCTCAGTCGGTTAAGCTTCTGACTCCTGATTTTACTTGGGTCATGATCTCAGAGTTGTGAGATCAAGCCTGGCCCTGGCTCCTGCTCTGCACTGGGCATGGAGCCTACTTAAGATTCTCTTTCCCTCTCCTTCTGCCCCTCCCCACCCTCTCCCTCTCTGGGGGGAAATAAAGGCCCCACATTTCATCTACTCTTCAGCTTGGAAGTTCATGTTGTTCATTACAACTAAAACTTCAAGCTCTTGTCCAGAAATTATGAGCTTTGAAAATATAATTATAGTATATGTGGTCCTAGCATTAGCAGCAGAACTAGAAATGAGATCCAAAGTGATTGCACTTAACTTGGGAGTCAAATGTTATTAAAATGAAAAAGAAACCTTGAATCCTGTATCCATAGCCAACACCTCTAAAAAATATGATTCCCCACTCCCCTTTTATAAAGCAGATAGGTTTAAAGAGTTAAGTAGGGTTTTTTGGTTTTTGTCTTTTGTCTTTTTTTGGTACTGTTTCCACAGTTAGTATATACCTACATAATATGAAAAAAATGTATAATTTTTTAATATTTCTGATTGATGTCAAAGCCACTGAGGCTGTCTTTTTTTTAATTTATTTGAGAGAGAGGGAGAGAGAAAACATGTGCACACAAGCAGGGGGAGGATCAGAGGGAGAGAGGGAATCCCAAGCCAACTCCCCGCTGAATTCGGAGCCCAGTGTGGGGCTTGATCCCACAACCCATGAGGTCATGACCTGAGCTGAAACCAAGAGTTGGAAGCCCAACCAACTGAGCCACTCAGGTGCCCCAAGGCTATCTTGTTTTTAAAATAAATTTTATTGCTGGGGCGCCTGGGCGGTTCAGTCTGTTAAGCAGCCGGCTCTTGGTTTTGGCTCAGGTCATGATCTCAGGGTCATGAGATGGAGCCCCTCCCGTTGGGCTCCTTCTCAGTGCAGAGTATGCCTGAGATTCTCTCCCTCTCCCTTTGCCCCTCCCCCTGCTCACTCACTTTCCCCCACCTCAAATAAATAAATAATTCTTTAAAAAAATTTTTATTGCCAATGCATTATAAAAGGCAATTAAATGTGGTACTAATTATATAATTTAACTGCCTGAGAGTTTGAGTAAAGAAATTGAGACGTGTATATAAATTTTAAAAATCCCGTAACTTCTTGATAAGAAGTATTAGAATGAGTAAACTTTATTCCTTTGATTCTTACCTTGTGTGGATAGAGCAACTTGCTGAACTTCGTCAGGAGTTTCTTCGACAGGAAGACCAGCTTCAGGACTATAGGAAGAACACTACTTACCTTGTGAAGAGGTTAGAATATGAGAGGTGAGATGCTATATGCAACAAATAGCTATGAATCTGGAATATTTGTCCAACTTTTGGACCATTTATTTCTTCCTTTCTGGTTTCTGTTTTCCTTTTCTTCTTTCATTTCCTTAGGTCTTTTAAATTCCTTTTCTGTTGTCTTTCTGTGCCTCTTTGAGATCCACACTTTTTTATTGTGATATGTTAAACGCCATTAAAGTATCTTTTACAAGGTATGTATAGTCTGCCCATGTAGAAGAGTTCATTGTGAGCCAGAAAATCGTTCAAGGCCTGAGTTTTGCATTAGATGTGCAAAGACTAACAGGAGAATCTGTGGTTCTCTATGAGGGGCATCCAGAAGATGAAGCCAACACTGGGAGGTGTCCCCAGAACAGCTTAGGGACTGAGTGCAAGCTGCTGCTTCCCTGCTCTGCATTCTTGCGTACACCTCTACACTCAGTTGGTGAGGAGGTCGGGGAACCTCTTTCTGGCATTCGCTCTTTAAAAACCTTTCTTATATCTTTAATCAGTTTTATAATGAAAGGTTTTTTTTAGGTCTGCATACCCAAAATTAGAAAGATGAACTATATTTTAAAGTACCATGTATCCATTTCTGGCTTCTTACTCTTGTAGGTTATCAATATGCATCTATTTACATGTATGTGTTTTAACCTAATAGTATCCAATGATTTTCAATATATCTATAGAATTAGAGAGTTAGCGTATTCAAAGGTAATATATCATTCCAGCATGTTAATGTACCAAAGTTTGTTTAATCTCTCCCAGTTGCTGGACTATTGCAGGAGTTTTCCTTATCATACTGTTATGAATACCAGCTATAAAAACCTTTATGCAAAAAGGATTTCTCCCTCTTATGTTATTTCACTGGTGTATATTCTCAAATGTAGTATTCCTGAGACAGAATGTTTTGTTGCTTTTATCACATATATGAAAGATTGCTTTCTGAAATGGTTGTACTAATTTATAATGTAAATATTTTCCTGTACCCCTACCAACATTGGCCTTTATAACTCGGACTTAATTTTGCTAGTATAGGAATAAAGTACTACCATATATACATATAAGAAGTTTAATTGTACTTTTAATGGTGAAAGTTAACATTTTTCTGTATATTTTGTAACTATTTGTTTCTTTTTGCACGAATGGTATTATTTGTATTCTGTGGCCACTTGTCCAGTGAAAATTCTCAATCTTTTATCTGTTCTGTTCCTTCACCTTTTTTCTTGATTCCATTCTATCTTATTTATTGGTTCCTTCCATTCTTGTTATTCTTATGGTTTAGAACTCTTACAGTTGTGTTGAAAATGCTATCTATTGGATAAATCATCTGCTGCCACTCCTTATCAACTCTCATAATTCTAGGTTTTCTCATCTGTTACTATATATTGGTCTCATGGTTTTCTCTTCTATAATGTTTTTTCTCTTCTGTGTTTGAAGTTGGCTTTGATAATTGTTTCTTTATAAATGTAATTTATAAAAATAATTTTTCATCTTTCTAATTTCTGTTACTTTAATTAGCTTTATCAGTATTCTTTATCCTCTATTAAAGATTCAAATATTCTCAGAATTTTGACTGTGAGCTCTTTTTATATCTGCTCTTTGTCTTTCTGTGCCCACTCTCTTGCTAACTGAATGCTTTATCTTTTAAATGTATGTTTTCAACTTCTAGACAACTTTGAGAAGTCAATCCAAGATAATATAGCCTAAAAGAATGACTTTGTAATTTAGTTTTCAGTGTGGACAACAGATCAAGGAGTTAAGAGCACAGCATGAAGAAAATATTAAAAAATTAGCAGACCAGTTTTTGCAGGAACAAAAGGTAAATTTAAAAAATACTTAAATCAGAATATGTTCTTGTTATAAATCTTGTAATTTAGAAATTAAAATATGTACTTCTGTCATAAAACATTGTATTTTTAAATACTCTAGCTTGCCAATTTCTAAAAATGACTTGCAGTGTTTTTATTGCTGAGTAAATTAGACATCTGCAAAAATATAACCTCAACTCTTAAAACGAATTTTGAGTTAAATATTTTTGCTATTAATATATTTCTCAGACTGTAAAGTGGATACAACTTTATTGACAAATCAGTTACTTCTTATTTTATGCATTTAAGAAATAGAAAAAACTTGAGACACCTTTTCCTTAAGTATCAATCTCTGTTATTCTGAATTCCTTTCTTAAAACACAGAAATGAAACACTAGCCATTATTTTGATTCATATTTTGGGGGTGCAAATTCTTTTATTAATTTATCCATTTTCATTTGATATATATTGTGAAGCCCCTGCTTGAAATGGAAGGAATTTGAAAATTACTGGTCATTAGGACATTCATTTTTTTGCACCTTGTAATCTTATCTGACTAACCATGTTTTGTAAAAAGTCTTGTGATTTAAAGAGAGATGGAATAATGAAAAGTGGTAACATCTTACCTACAGGCCAAGAAGTTAAAGAAACCAGATTTTTGTTCTTAGCTAACTCACTATTTTAGAGCATGATATCGAGGGCAGTGTTCTTTCTCTATTTCATTTTTTGAATCTACAAAGTGGACTAGCTGCTCCCATCCACAGCCTACCTTGGAGAGATGTGAACATAGATTGTTGGAAGATGACAGGTCTGAGTGGGCTACCATTGCAGCATAGAGGCATTGAAGGCATTCCTGAGACACTGGGTGGCTAGAGGAGCATAGTAGAACACAAAAGGAAGAGAGGGGTTTGCTGTTGTAATTGCATTATTACAAGTGTAATAGATAAATAAGGGGATAAATTTACTCTCTTCTGTTCTCCCAAGAAGCACAGATGAGAGAACTTTTCCATTTTTTCCAGGCAAGTGTGTACTAGGCTATTTTTATATTATTAATTGACTAATGTCCTCTCCAGTTCTTCTTTACCCTTATTTTGCCCTAAATGGAACAAAGTGGGAGGAATGGAGAGGCTTAGAGAACTTCTCCTTTCTAGGGTAGCACACCAGCCCTTACCCTTCAGGCCAGCTGCCTAATCCTACTCCCTATCCTTCATTCCCTGGTCTACTACCTTAATAAGTTGATTCTGTGAAATTTCAGTTGTTTTTTTTCATTGGAACAAATCTAATGGAAGCTATAGGAAACAAGTGTAAGTTGTAGTCAGGGATTTTATTTTTTTTAACCAAGCACATGCCTATCTTAGAACTTACTCTGATGAAGTGGTCAGCAAACTAAATCCCACCTGCTGCCTGTTTCCATACTACCCATAAGCAAAATACAGTTATTACATTTAAAAATGGTTGGAAAAAACCAGAGAATATTTCATGACATTGGAAAATTATAAGAAACTCATAGTGTCTGTAAATACCGTTTTATTGGAACACAGCCATACTCATTTGTTTTCTGCTTTCATGATACAAAGGAGGAGAAATTGATGTAGCTCAGAGAAGACTAAGGAGACTATGAGAGCTTAAATGAAATATAGTATCCTGGATTGGATCCTGGAACAGAAAAAGGGCATAATGGAAAAAGTAGTGAAATCTAAATAAAGTCTGGCATTCAGTTAATAATGTACTAATGTTGGTTTCATAGTTTTGCAAATGGACCATACTAATGTTAACATTAAGGGAAATTGGGTGAGGGGTAATGACTTTTCTGTAAGTCTAAAATTATTTCAGAATAAAAAGTTTTATTTAAAAAATGTTCAGGTAGCCCCCTTACCACATCACTAACATTGCATTTAGAAAGCCATCTAATTTTATTAAGAATATTTGCTATTGTCCATTCACATAAAGGTACTATCTTTAATAATGCATCAAAGGGACAATGTCTTTATTAACTATTTTAAATGGAAAAGTATTTTTGAACAGTAATTTGTTGACTTTAAGTTTTGCTTAATATTATTTGTTTTATCCACATCTACGAAGAGTACTATAGAAATAGCCTTATGATACAGCATTATAGTGAAATGCACAGAGAAGCAGGCTGCCTGTTCAGATTGTACCTCATAGATTTTCTTACCCTCGGCCCTCCTGTTGACATGTTCAAAAATTTCAGTGTTATCATTTCACTCATTGAATATTAAGCTCAGAATTGGCTCCCAGGAAATGTGGGAATGAGGAAGACTGTGGTTTGAATCCTTTCTCCACAATTCTCTATCTTGGTAACCTTGGATGAGCTACTAAACTTCTTTAAGCCTCAGTTTGACTTCATTATTCCCAAAACTGTTCACTTTACTAGAGGATAGATTTGAAAGCAGTTTGTAAACTATGAAGCACAGTGCAAATTTTTATTGTTAATTTTATCTGCCAGGCATACTGGAATACCTGTACCTGATTGTCAAAACACCTTTTCTTCTTTATTGTGACAAATTCTTACAATTTGACTCAGTTTTTCTAGATTTCCTTTAGATTTTTTAGTACTATTGTTTTTTATAACATTACTAATGATTACATTGCATAGTGCTTTAGAGTTGACAGAGCATTTATATATGCATTAAATTTTAAGTAGAAGGACCTATGTGGCAACACAAGTATGTGTATTTAACTCCTTGCCACTTTCAATTTTCCACTGAGGCCACTCAACCAATATAAAAGCAAAACTGGCCCACCGATAGAACTGAATCAGGCCTAACCAGTTATCTGAAGATTCAAGTTTCCAAGGAGATGATTGGGTTAGAAGCATGTTGGAAAGAATACTGACCTGTGTGTTGTTCTGCTGTTACTTCCTATGCTTGGGTGGCCAGTGCACCTAGGAAGAAGTTTGCCTATTTTCCACCCATATGTTTCTGCTTCTGGAAAAGCTTGGCAATGTCACTAGCCATCTATCACACTTGAGGGGGCACCCATGTGCCAGCCTCCTGTAGTCCACCATCCTGCTCGATTACAACGTAGGCCTATAGAGAACCCACCCTGCCCATAGCACCCGGGATAATGCCCAGCTGTAGGCCTCCATAGCAACCTCCAAGCAAGACTGTCTTCTTGCAGCATCACTCCTTCAGCATAGCCAAAGAGAATTACCTCTTCCTAACATTTTAGACCATTTACTATAATCAGAGACTTTAAGAAGTGTTATTCTTTTATTTCATATTAGGTTTTAAAAACTGAACAGAAAATAATATTATATCCCACATCTCCAAGTGTTTGGAATTTGGACCCATGGTATATGTTTCAAAAAATGAACTGTTTCAGAACATTTAATTGGTAGTTGTGTCAATTATTTAATCTTTTGAACTAAAAAATATTTACTATTACCAAATCTTTATTTAACAGCAAAAGTCACACAAGTTTGAATCAAAAGATGGAAATGAATTGGGTATAAACAATCACGCAGTACCTAAAAACATTCCCAGAGTAGCTGAGAATGCTGCAGATAAGAATGAAGAACCCTCAAGCAATCATATTCCACATGGGAAAGGTATTACTATTTTGTTTTGTGTTAATAGGATATTGACTTTTCTACTCACTTTGAAGTGAACATTTTCAGTCATAAAGAATATTGCTTGATTTTAGTTCAGTTATGATTAGGTGTCAGTGTTGTTTCAAATTTGGATCTCTTGATAGAGAAGAAAAAAGAGTAAATTGTTTTAGAGTTACAACTATGTCCAAAGCAAGATATAAAGATATGCAGTCAATGTAGCCTATTGCTTTAGAAACTGATTATTACATTCCTTCAAAACACTTTCAATTTATATAAGGGGAAAAAAAGAATTATTGGGGTGCCTGGGTGGCTCAGTCAGTTAAGCGGCCAACTCTGGATTTTGGCTCAAGGACATGAAATCAAGCTCTGTATTGGGCTCCGCCCTCAGCATGAAGTCGGCTTGAGATTCTCTCCCTCTTCTGTGCCCCTTCCCCTGATCTGTCTGTCTGTCTCTCTCTCTAAAAGAAATAAATCTTTAAAAAAAAAGAATTACATCTTTTGTTACTTGGGCAGAACAAATCAAACGAAGCGGTGATGCAGGAATGCCTGGAATAGAAGAGAATGACCTTGCAAAAGTTGAAGATCTTCCTACTGGTAAGTAAAAGTTATCAGAGTATTTACCCTACTCTCTTTGAGTAGAGGTCATAGTCATTTGAGAAAAGTCATAGATCTCTGGAAGATTTATATTTTCTGTTAATTAACTACCCATTAATTGCCAGGACTTGTTTAGGATACAATTGTTTTGGAAAATTTGTTAAAGCACTTGTTTTTGTGTTGAATCAACCATATTAGAACATTTTCTTAACTCAGAGTTACTGCTCATGACAGTTACACTATGTTAGAGTCATTTGTGTTTAGTAAAAGTATATATGGCTCATATCTGTGAGACAAAATATGTTCCCAGATTGCTGTGTTGTTGGTGTGCTTTAATATGGCATGGTAATACCCTTATATAGGATTTGGCTTGTCTTTCAGTTAATTACCCCACACTTTCAGTAGTTTATACCCTATTTTTCTTTTTCTTCTTTTATGGCCATTGCTGTTCAGTGTCTGTTTCTTTCTTCATTAATGTGTCTGCTTCTTATACATTTCCACTTTAAGTCACTACTGGTATTTTAGTCCTGTTCAGTGTTTTTTTTTCTTTGTTTGTTTCTTTTGTTTTTCCCTTGTCTCTTTGTTTTTCTTGCCATTTCTATGTTTCTTAGTTGTCATAGGTACTCCTCCTTGCTGACTCCAATTTATTGTGGTGAAAAACTGGAAGTAACAGCATGTCTTTGATTTTTCTTGGCTATTTTTTTTTTTAAGATTTTATTTATTTATTTGAGAGAGACAGAATGAGAGAGAGCGAGTACATGAGAGGGGGAGGGTCAGAGGGAGAAGCAGACTCCCTGCTGAGCAGGGAGCCCAATGCGGGATTCGATCCAGGGACTCCCGGATCATGACCTGAGCCGAAGTCAGTCGCTTAACCAACTGAGCCACCCAGGCGCCCTTCTTGGCTATTTTTATTCCTTTTCAATCTTAGGGATCACTTCTGTGGTTATAGGTCATTGTATGTGGCTGAAATTGCTGAGTTTCTGAGGTCCAAATGAATGAATATTAATCCTTTCATTTGTATAGTTTTGTTACCTTCTCACATTCTTTTATGCCTGTTCTTTGGGGTTTCCAATTCACCACAGTATATGCCTCTAAAATAAAGGTAAGGACAAGAGCAATAACAGGAATTTAAAAATGCAGAGTTAGAATGAGCATGATTTGTTTGTGAAGTAATGACGTTATCCAGTGATTCTTTTTTTTGTTTTAAAGATTTTATTTATTTATTTGACACAGAGAGAGACCGTGAGAGAGGGAATACAAGCAGGGGGAGTGGGAGAGGGAGAAACAGGCCTTGCAAATGGCAAGATTTCATTCTTTTTGATGGCTGCATAATATTCCATTTGTGTGTGTGTGTGTGTGTGTGTGTGTGTGTGTGTGTGTGTACACCACATCTTCTTTATCCATTCATCTGTTGATGGACATCTTGGCTCTTTCCATAGTTTGGCTGTTGTGGACATTGCTGCTATAAACATCAGGATGCATGTACCCCTTCGGATCCCTATATTTGTATCTTAGGGGTAAATACCCAGTAGTGCAATTGCTGGGTCGTAGGACAGCTCTATTTTCAACTTTTTGAGGAACCTTCATACTGTTTTTCAGAGTGGCTGCACCAGCTTGCATTCCCACCAACAGTGTAGGAGGGTTCCCCTTTCTCAGCATCCTCACCAATATCTGTCGTTCCCTGACTTGTTAATTTTAGCCATTCTGACTGGTGTGAGGTGATACCTCATTGAGGTTTTGATTTGGATTTCCCTGATGCCGAGCGATGTTGAGCACTTTTTCATGTGTCTGTTGGCCGTTTAGATGTCTTCTTTGGGAAAATGTTTCTTCATGTCTTCTGCCCATTTCTTGATTGGATTATTTGTTTTTTGGGTGTTGAGTTTGAGAAATTCTTTATAGATTTTGGATACTAGCCCTTTATCTGATATGTCATTTGCAAATATCTTCTCCCATTCTGTCGGTTGTCTTTGGTTTTGTTGACTGTTTCCTTTGCTGTGCAAAAGCTTTTTATCTTGATGAAGTCCCAATAGTTCATTTTTGCCCTTGCTTCCCTTGCCTTTGGTGATGTTTCTAGCAAGAAGTTGCTGCGGCTGAGGTCAAAGAGGTTGCTGCCTGTGTTCTCCTCTAGGATTTTTTTTTTTTTTTAAGATTTTATTTATTTATTTGACAGAAAGAGACACAGCGAGAGGGGGAACACAAGCAGGGGGAGTGGGAGAGGGAGAAGCAGGCTCCCGCGGAGCAGGGAGCCGGATGCGGGACTCAATCCCAGAACCCTGGGATCATGACCTGAGCCTAAGGCAGATGCTTAACGACTGAGCCACCCAGGCGCCCCTCCTCTGGGATTTTGATGGATTCCTGTCTCACATTTAGGTCTTTCATCCATTTTGAGTCTATTTTTTGTGTGTGGTGTAAGGAAATGGTCCAGTTTCATTCTTCTGCATGTGGCTATCCAATTTTCCCAACACCATTTGTTGAAGAGACTGTCTTTTTTCCATTGGACATTCTTTCCTGCTTTGTCAAAGATTAGTTGACCATAGAGTTGAGGGTCCATTTCTGGGCTCTCTATTCTGTTCCATTGATCTATGTGTCTGTTTTTGTGCCAGTACCATACTGTCTTGATGATTACAGCTTTGTAATAGAGCTTGAAGTCCAGAATTGTGATGCCACCAGTTTTGCCTTTCTTTTTCAACATTCCTCTGGCTATTTGGGGTCTTTTCTGGCTCCATACAAATTTTAGGATTATTTGTTCCATTTCTTTGAAAAAAGTGGATGGTATTTTGATAGGGATTGCATTAAATGTATAGATTGCTCTAGGTAGCATAGACATTTTCACAATATTTGTTCTTCCAATCCATGAACATGGAACGATTTTCCATTTCTTTGTGTCTTCCTCAATTTCTTTCATGAGTATTCTGTAGTTTTCTGAGTACAGATCCTTTGCCTCTTTGGTTAGATTTATTCCTAGGTATCTTATGGTTTTGGGTGCAATTGTAAATGGGATCGACTCCTTAATTTCTCTTTCTTCTGTCTTGTTGGTGTATAGAAATGCCACTGATTTCTGTGCATTAATTTTATATCCTGCCACTTTACTGAATTCCTGTATGAGTTTTAGCAGTTTTGGGGTAGAGTCTTTTGGGTTTTCCATGTAAAGTATCATGTCATCTGCAAAGAGTCAGAGTTTGACTTCTTCTTTGCCGATTTGGATGCCTTTTATTTCTTTTTGTTGTCTGATTGCTGAGGCTAGGACTTCTAGTACTATGTTGAATAGCAGTGTTGATAATGGACATCCCTGCCATGTTCCTGACCTTAGGGGGAAAGTTCTCAGTTTTTCCCCATTGAGAATGATATTCGCTGTGGGTTTTTCATAGATGGCTTTTATGATCTTGAGGTATGTACCCTCTGTCCCTACACTCTGAAGAGTTTTAATCAAGAAAGGATGCTGTACTTTGTCAAAGGCTTTTTCTGCATCTATTGAGAGGATCATATGGTTCTCGTTCTTTTTTTTATTAATGTATTGTATCACATTGATTGATTTGTGGATGTTGAACCAACCTTGCAGCCCAGGAATAAATCCCACTTGGTTGTGGTGAATAATCCTTTTAATGGACTGTTGGATCCTATTGGCTAGTATTTTGGTGAGAATTTTTGCATCCATGTTCATCAGGGATATTGGTCTGTAATTCTCCTTTTTGATGGGGTCTTTGTCTGGTTTTAGGATCAAGGTAATGGTGGCCTCATAAAATGAGTTTGGAAATTTTCCTTCCATTTCTATATTTTGGAACAGTTTCAGAAGAATAGGTATTAATTCTTTAAATGTTTGGTAGAATTCCCCTGGGAAGCCATCTGGCCCTGGGCTTTTGTTTGTTGGGAGATTTTTGATTACTACTTCAATTTCCTTGGTGGTTATGGATCTGTTCAGGTTTTCCATTTCTTCCTGGTTCAATATTGGTAGTTGATACATCTCTAGGAATGCATCTATTTCTTCCAGGTTATCAAATTTGCTGGCATATAGTTGCTCATAATATGTTCTTATAATTGTTTGTATTTCTTTTCTTTTTTTTTCTTTTTCTTTTTCTTTTTTATTTATTTTTTTAAGGATTTTATTTATTTATTCATGAGAGACAGAGAGAGAGAGAGAGGCAGAGGGAGAAGCAGGCTCCCAAGGAGCAGGGAGCCCGATGTGGGACTCGATCCCAGGACCCTGAGATCATGACCTGAGCCGAAGGCAGACGCTTAACCATCTGAGCCACCCAGGCGCCCCAATTGTTTGTATTTCTTTAGTGTTGGTTGTGATCGCTCCTCTTTCATTCATGATTTTATTTATTTGGGTCGTTTCTCTTTTCTTTCTGATAAGTCTGGCCAGGGGTTTATCAGTCTTATGAATTCTTTCAGAGAACCAGCTCCTAGTTTCGTTGATCTGTTCTACTGCTCTTTTGGTTTCTATTTCATTGATTTCTGCTCTGATCTTTATTATTTCTCTTCTTCTACTGGGTTTAGGCTTTATTTGCTGTTCTTTCTCCAGCTCCTTTAGGTGTAGGGTTAGGTTGTGTATTTGAGACCTTTCTTGTTTCTTGAGGAAGGCTTGTATTGCTATATACTTTCCTCTTAGGACTGCCTTTGCTGTATCCCAAAGATTTTGAACAGTTGTGTTTTGATTTTCATTTGTTTCCATGAATTTTTAAAAATTCTTCTTTAATTTCCTGATTGACCCATTCATTCTTTAGTAGGATGCTCTTTAGCCTCCATGTATTTGAGTTCTTTCCGACTTTCCTCTTGTGATTGAGTTCTAGTTTCAAAGCACTGTGGTCTGAAAATATGCAGAGAATGATCCCAGTCTTTTGGTTCCGGTTGAGACCTGATTTGTGACCTAGGATGTGATCTCTTCTGGAGAATGTTCCATGGGCACTAGAAAAGAATGTGTATTCTGTTGCTTTGGGGTGGAATGTTCTGAATATATCTGTGAAGTCCATCTGGTCCAGTGTGTCATTTAAAGCCTTTATTTCCTTGTTGATCTTTTGCTTAGATGATCTGTCCATTTCCGTGAGGGGGTGTTAAAGTCCCCTGCTATTATTGTATTGTTGTTGATGTGTTTCTTTGATTTTGTTATTAATTGGCTTGTATAATTGGCTGCTCCCATGTTAGGGACATCAATGTTTACAATTGTTAGAGCTTCTTGTTGGATAGACCCTTGAAGTAGGACATATGTCCTTCTTCATCTCTTATTATAGTCTTTGGTCTAAAATCTAATTTGTCTGATATAAGGATTGCCACCCCAGCTTTCTTTTGGTGTCCATTAGCATGGTAAATGATTTTCCACCCCCTCACTTTCAATCTGGAGGTGTCTTTGGGTCTAAAATGAGTCTCTTGCAGGCAGCATATCAGTGGGTCTTGTTTTTTTATCCAGTCTGATACCCTGTGTCTTTTGATTGGGGCATTTAGTCCATTTACATTCAGGGTAACCATTGAAAGATATGAATTTAGTGCCTTTATATTGCCTGTAAGGTGACTGTTACTGTATATTGTCTGTGTTCCTTTCTGGTCTATGTTACTTTTAGACTCTCTCTTTGCTTAGAGGACCCCTTTCAATATGTCTTGTAGGGCTGGTTTTGTGTTTGCAAATTCCTTTAGTTTTTGTTTGTCCTGGAAGGTTTTTGTCTCTCCTTCAATTTTCAATGACAGCCTAGCTGGATATAGTATTCTTGGCTGCATATTTTTCTTGTTTAGTGCTCTGAATATAACATGCCAGTTCTTTCTGGCCTGCCAGGTCTCTGTGGATAGGTCTGCTGCCAATCTAATGTTTCTACCATTGTAGGTTACATACCTCTTGTGCCGAGCTGCTTTCAGAATTTCCTCTTTGTCTCTGAGACTTATGAGTTTTACTATTAGATGTCGGGGTGTTGACTTTATTTTTATTGATTTTTAGGGGCTTCTCTGTGCCTCCTGGATTTTGATGCCTGTTTCCTTTCCCAAATTAGGGAAGTTCTCTGCTATAATTTGTTCCAACATACTTTCTGCCCCTCTCTCTCTTTCTTCTTCCTCTGGGATCCCAATTATTCTAATATTGTTTCATCTTATGGTATCGCTTCTCTCTCGAATTCTGCCCTCATGATCCAGTAGTTGTTTATCTCTCTTTTTCTCAGCTTCTTTATTCTCTATCATTTGGTCTTCTATATCACTAATTCTGTCTTTTGCCTCACTTATCCTAGCAGTTAGAGCCTCCAGTTTTGATTGCACCTCATTAATAGCCTTTTTGATTTTGACTTGGTTAGATTTTAGTTCTTTTATTTCTCCATAAAGGTATTCTCTAGTATCTTCCATGCTTTTTTTCAAGCCCAGCTAGTATCTTTATAATTGTCATTCTGAATTCTAGTTCCAGAATCTTACTAATGTCCATATTGATTAGGTCCCTGGCAGTCGATTCTGCCTCTTGTTCTTTTTTCTGAGGTGAGTTTTTCCATTTTGTCATTTTGTCTAGAGAAGAATAGATGAATGAGAGAACAAAATGCTAACAGGGTAACAACGACCCCAGAAAAATATACACTAAGCAAATCAGAAGAGACCCGAAACCAGGGGGGAAAAAAAGGGAAAGAAAGAAAAAAAAAAAAAGAATATGATCAGGCTGATGAATAGACCAGAGCCACACACTAGATTTTGGCCATATTTCGGTCTGTTAGAAGAAACTGCCTCCCAAAATTTTAAAGAAAGAAAAACTTATATATGTACAAAAATAAGGGTAAAGGATGGAAAATGATTGTAAAGATGAAAAGTATAAAAGATTTTATAAAAGGAATTGATAAAGAAGTTGGTTGAAAAAAGAAAGAAGAGAAATTTAAAAAACAAAAACAAAAAAGGGAGAGAATGTGATCAGGCAGGAGACTAGAACAAAGCCATACACTAGAGATTTAGGGTATATTTTAGTCTGTTAGAAGAAACTGTATCCCAAAATTTTAAAGAGAGAACAACTTATATATGTACCAAATTAAGGTTAACTGCAATGAAAGGATAGAATATGGCTCTAAAAATGAGAATTAAAAAAGATTTTTAAAGAAGGGATTGATAAGATTTTGGTTGAAAAGGGAAAAAGAAAAAAAAAAAGATAAAAATTAACTTTGAAAGACTAAAGAATCCTGAGAAAAAAAGCCATGAATTCTGTGTGCTATATTCCCCTAGTGTTGGAGTTCTGCTGTTGTCATTGATCGATAAACTTGGTCTTGGCTGGCTGTTCTTGCTGATCTTCTTGGGGGGGCGGTTTGCCTGTTGCAGTGATTCTCAAATGTCTTTGCCAGAGGCGGAATTGCACCACCCTTGCCAGAGGCCAGGCTAAGTAATCTGCTTGGGTTTGCTCTCAGTAGCTTTTGTTCCCTGAAGGCTTTCCCCACAGCTTAGAGGAGGAGAATGAAAATGGTGGCCTTCCAATCTCTGGTCCCAGAGGAGCCAACAGCTCAGGGCCCCACTCCTCAGTGAGCCCCCAGAGAAAAGGCAGTCAATCACTCCCATCTCCCCGGTCTCCGGCCGCACTCCATGCTCACCTGGCCTGTGACTGAGCATTTCTGTCTCTGGCACACGGCCCCGTTTGGAGTCTCCAAACCCAGCAGATTCCTGTGGTGCACCACTCCTCCCCGGGGATGAAGGAGTATCTCCCCGGATCTGCCACTTGTTGGGTCCCTGCTTCCAGAAAGTGGTCGCTTTTCTGTTCAGAGAGTTGCTGCTATTCTTTTCTTTGATCTCCTGTTGAATTTGTAGGTGTTCAGAATGGTTTGATACCTATCTAACTGAATTCCTGGGACCAGATGAAATTTAGGTCTCCTACTCCTCCGCCATCTTGCTCCTCCTAGACCATGTATTATTATTCTGAATTTTGTAGCACTTACTTTGGTCCTAGACTTACTGAGCTTTGAGCTTGATTAATCTCTTTTACATTGCTCTTGTTTGTTTTTTAACTCTCACCTAAAGTTTTGCCACGGATAAACTGCAGGTTTTTAGTATATAGAAGCACCCTGTTGAGATATATGAGCAAGGGTTGTTTACCTGCTTGCATGCATTTATTTTTGATGTCATATATATACAAAAATATATTTGCATTGAAATTTATAATTTTTAACCTCTTTTGTGCATAGTTTTCAAGTTAAAATTTTATCATTGCTACTTTAAATGTGTAGTGTCTCATTTTATTTTCTCATTTGTCCACTATCATAATTTATTACCTGGCCACCAAGGAATTCCAGAATTAGAGTTAAATGAAATGGAAATGCAAAAGGTCTTAAAGATCTTATCTTGACCATTTTTAGGTAATTTGTGCTTACCAGACAGCGGTTTTCATATGTCTTTCATACATGAACCACTTTAGTAGGGTAAAAATCCTATCTTGCTGCTTCTGCTTGATTAAAAAAAGCATACAACTATTTCATTAGAATGAATAGGGATGAAGAATGCTACTTTTGATGAGATGCCAACAAATTCATATCTGATTTTTATAGTATGAATTTGCCATATTGATTCATATAACGGTTGCAGCACTGTAGCTTAGAACTGGGAGGAACACCAAAAAATGTATACGTTTTGTGTAAATTTAGCACTAATGCCAAAAATATTTATATGTAGACACTGTCTACACTGTCATGGCTGATTAGAGGCCTTCTTTTGGCTTAATTTTTCTTTATATTTGATTTTCCGTAATTTGAAAATGATATGCTCTGATGTTGTCTTTTGGGGGCTCTTATTGCTTGGTGTTCTCTGAGTTTCCTGGACCTGCAATTTAGTGTCTGACATCAATTTGGGGAAATTCTCAATCATTATTGTTTCATGTATTTCTTCTGTTCTTTGTTCTCATTCTAGTATTCCTATTATGCATATGTTATACTTTTTGTAGTTGTCTTAGATATTCTGTTATTTTTTCACCATTATTCTCTTTGCTTTTCAGTTTTTGAGGATTCTGTTGATAGATCCTCTAGCTCAGAGCTTCTTTCCTCATCTGTGTCCAGTCTACTAGTGAGCCCATCAAAGGCACTCTTCCTTGCCGTTGTAGTGTTTTCTTATCTCTAGCATTTCTTTTTGGTTCTTTCTAGGATTTCCATCTCTCTACTTACATTGCCTATTTGTTCTTGTATGCTGTGTACTTTATCCATTAGTCTTTAGCACATTAATTGTAGTTGTTTTAAATTCCTGGTCTGGTATAATTCCTTCTTTGATGCTAGTTCTGTCTCTTCAAATTGTGCTTTTTTGCCTTTTGGTATGACTTGGAATTTTCTGTTGATAGTCAGACATGATGTATGAGGTAATAGTTACTCCTGTAAGTAGGCCTTTAGTAATGTGGTAGTGAGGTGTGAGGTAGTGAAGAGTGCGAAGTGTTCTTTAGTCCTATGATTTCTATTCTTTTAGAGTGAGTCTGTGCCTCTGGTCTGTGAACTTCACAAGCTTTTTCAGTTTTTTTCCTTTCCCTTAGGTGGGGCAGGATGGTTAGGGTGGGCTGAAGTTGGGTATTTTTCTAATTAAGGTCACTTAGGCTCTGATAATACCCTAGCAAATTAGGCTCTGTTTACCTAGTTTCTCCCATGGGCAGGCCTTGTTAAGAACAAAGTGCTCTAGTGTATTTCAGAATGGTTCCTTTTCCCTTCCTCCTGCCTGAGGGGATTTTTTCCCCCCACTACTTACTGTGGGAATATAGTTGAGCTCCTGGAGGTAAATCTCACAATATTGTGGGGAGCCTCCCTATGACTGGGTCCTCCTGGAATTTTTAACTCTCTCAGTTATCCACACTGAGGCTTCAGTGAGTTGTCCACACTGAACATCAATTACAGTTCAGGTTTTCCTGCCCTGGCACTGGTTCCAGTGGCCATTTCTGCTCACGAGTCTCTTTCGTAAGCTGTGACTTACTGTATTCACCTTTCTGTCTCTCTGTTCTTAGGGACAGTGGTCTGCCCTGTGTCCTCTTCTCTCCTATCCAGAAGACTTGTTGATTTTTCATCCTCTTTAGCTTTTTACTAGTTATGATAGTGTGGCAACCCCTAAGCTCCTTACATGTGGAACCAGAAACTGGAAGTCCTCTGGATTAATTTTTGAGCCTCATTAAACTGTTGGTGCTTTGCTTTGAAAATCATTGTTTATAACAGTTACCCTTAATTATTTAGGTATGTATCTTGAGTATAAAGATTGTTTTGCTATAGTAAATGGTGAAAAGAAACTTTGAGCTGTGTAGTCAGTCAGATGCAAAAAGGAAAGCTATGTCCTGTCTTTGTACCTTGAGCTCCTAGTATGATGCCTTACACATAACAGGGTCCCAGTAAATGTGTATGCTTGCATTACCAGAATATCCTTAGTGGTGGCGCAGTGGTATCTGGAAACAAACTGCCAGGACTCAAACCCATGGCTCCCATCTTTTAATAGGAGTGTGACGGCCATTTATTTGCTCTTATCCTTATCTGTGAAGTAGGATAACAGCAGTTCCAACCTCATAGTGTGAATGTGAGATTTAAATGTAAAGCACGTAGGACAGTGCCTGGCAC
Organism: Mirounga angustirostris; assembly: GCF_029215605.1. Classification (NCBI taxonomy): domain Eukaryota; kingdom Metazoa; phylum Chordata; class Mammalia; order Carnivora; family Phocidae; genus Mirounga; species Mirounga angustirostris. Next base: position 59,407,208 of record NW_026991717.1, on the reverse strand, counting down.
ATAGCCACTGCTATATAAATCTTAGTTACAATTGTTATTATTATGATTATTGCATATCCTTAGAAACATATTTGTTATCTTCTTGTCATTCCTTTTACTGAGTGTTGTCTTTTTCTCTCTGAAGTAGTCTATGCCAAAATTCTTAATGCCTGTGCAAGTTCTGGTGTGTATGTGGAGTCCCTAATGGCTGTAGATGCAGTAACCCCACAGCAGAAGTAGAGAAAAGAACACATCCTTGTCATTTTAAAATAGATTTTTATGTGTTGTTTTATTTATGATAGCCAAGGTTATACTAGAAACTATAACGGAGCAGGGCTGAACTGTCTTAAAATGTAGCTCTGAAACAGGCAAGAGGTATATAGCATATGCCTATGATTAACATGACATTTCAGCTTCTGAGCTCCCAAACCATAGAGCCAAACCTCAGTGGGTTTTGTTTGTTTTTAATGTTGATTTGAGCTAGTCACCAAGATTTTATAGGAATCTTATAATTTAACCTGTTACCAAACACTTACCTGGATATTTATCTTTATGCTGTTTTAGACACCTGTTATGTTAGACAGTTACATATTTATATCACTAGTTTTTAAACTTTTTAAATTAAAAAAACATTCCAAACATAAAATAAAACAGAGAATAATATAATGAATAGCGAAGTACCTACATCTCCGCAAAAGAAAGCCACAAAAATAACATTACATTTTGCCACATTTGTTTCAGATATTTCTGTTATTGATGTTATTATTAAAGAAATAAAACATTACTGATAAGTTGAAGCCTCCTTGTGTACCTTCCAGATCCTATTCCTGTCTCTTCTTCCCCAGAGGTAACTACTATGCTGAGATTGGTGTGTATCAATTTCTGTACATGTTTTTAGGCTTTTACTGCATTTGTAAACATCTATAAAACTATAAAGTGTTGTTTTGTTTGCTGCCTTAAACTTTAAATAAATAGTGTCTTAGTGTGTATATTATTCTATAACTTGTTTTTTCCCCCTCAGTTTTATGCTTCTGCGACTTACCCGTGTCATACCTGTGGCTTTTTTTTTTTTTTTTTTAAGATTTTATTTATTTATTTGACAGAGAGAGAGATAGCGAGAGCAGGAACACAAGCAGGGGGAGTGGGAGAGCGAGAAGCAGGCTTCCTGCCGAGCAGGGAGCCCGATGTGGGACTCGATCCCAGGACCCTGGGATCATGACCTGAGCCAAAGGCAGACGCTTAACGACTGAGCCACCCAGGCGCCCATACCTGTGGCTTTTTAACAGTTATATTTATTTCATTGTATAAATATACCATGATTTATTATTTGCATATAATAAACATTAAGACTGCTTTTAGTTTTTTGCTATTTCAAATAATACCACAGTAGATGTTCTTGTTTATGTCTTCTTATGCATATGAGAGTCTCTAGTATCTAGTCTCTAGATACTAATATTTAAGTAGTATATTGAGTTACAGAGGTGAGCCTGGTACTGGCTAGAAAACATGACTAGGGATCTAACTGTCCCAGGCCCTCCTCAGTCACTGAGAGTTGAGGAGATCAATAGCTCAGCACAATGGTTGCAAAACTGTGTATAAGAGTATGAACTTAAAAGTAGAATTCTTGCATCATAGAATATCTTTATCTTCAGTAATATCAATTTACGCTTCTGCTGGTAATATAGGACAGTTTCTGTTTATCCACATCCTCACTAACGTTTGGGTTTGCTGTACTTTAATTTTTTGCCAATCTGACATTTATGAAATACTATCTTATTTCAACTTAAATATGCTGTGGTACTAGTGATATTAGGCATCCCTTCATATGTTAGCCATTTTGGTTGCTGCCTTCTATGAATTACCTGGTAATCATTTTTGTCAAGTTTTCTATTGGATTGTTGGTATTTTCCTTATTGATCTTTAAGAGTTCTTTAGGAGTATGTAATCCTCCTCCATGTCATGCATATCAACAGAGAGAAAAATCTTATTTCTTACTTGGAAACTTTTTTCTAGTTTTAAGATCCAGTTAACCTCATAGTAAAAATTGCCTCTAATGATTTACTTTGGGGAAAATCCTGATAGATACAAAGATTTTTATGTACCTGAACAATTGGAAGTTCTTTTCTAATTAATAACTTAGAAAAAGTTTCTCCTTTTGGTTTATAAATGCATATTAGATAGAGCTGCTTTATTTATAAAATTAATTTTTTGGAATAGAGGCTTTTGGCCTTGGCTATATTGGAATCACTGGGGAGTTAAAATAAAATTATGCCTGGGTCCCACTCCAGAGATTTTGATATGTTTGGTCTGAGATGCAGCTTGGGCACTGAATGTGTAAGTGTTCCTTAGGTGATTGTATTATGTAACTAAGGTTGAAAACCACTTCTCTTGGAGGAATTTTCTAGATCTACATTGTCTAATACAGTAGCCACTGGTCACATGTATTTATTTAATTTCATTAAACTTAGAACTAAAAAATCAGTTCCTCAAACTAGTGCTTTAAGTGCTTAATGGTTGCCTGTGGGTAGTGGCCACTATAGTGGACAGCACGAGTACAGAACATTTTCATTGCAGAAAGTTCTGTTGAATAGTGCTGCTCTAGATGGTAATGGTGATTACCCTTGGGAAAGAAGACTGAGGACAGATAAAAAGGTGACTTAGTTTTCATCATACAATCTTTAGAACTTTTTGGGTTTTGGTTTCAAAATTTCATAGGGTAATTTCATAAATTACCTATTTAAAAATAAATAATTTTTTAAAAATTAAAGAGAAGTAATTACAGTGGTATTTGAGAGGAGAAAAAATAAAAGATTATGCTTTTTTTTTAAAGATTTTATTTATCCATTTGATAGAGAGAGAGCACAAGCAGAGGCAGTGGCAGGCAGAAGGAGAGGGAGAAGCAGGCTCCCTGCTGAGTGAAGAGCCCGATGTGGAGCTCGATCCCAGGACCCTTGGACCATGATCTGAGCAGAAGGCAGATGCCCAACCAACTGAGCCACCCAGCTGCCCCAGAAAAGCTTATGTTTTAAAGAAGCAACATAGGGACGCCTGGGTGGCTCAGTTGGTTAGGTGTCCAACTCTTGATTTTGGTTCAGGTCAGGCTTGGGGTCTTGAGATCCAGTCCTGCATCAGGCTCCGCACTGAGCGTGGAGTCTGCTTGAGATTCTCTCTCCCTTTCCCTCTGCTCCTCTCCCCTTTCCCTTTCTAAAAATAAATAAGTAAATAAAAATAAAGAAATAAAGAAGCAATGTAGTAGTTATTATTATTGATTAAGATTCTTTCTCTAATGATTAAAGCTTTTAGAGGAAATATCTAAATTTATAAAAATACATTAAAAGTTTTTTGTTTTTCCATTTTATTTTATTATGTTATGTTAGTCACCATACAATACCTCATTAGTCTTTGATATAGTGATCCACTATCCATTGTTTTCATATAACACCCAGTGCTCCATGCACTACGTGCCCTCCTTAATACCCCTCACTGGGCTAATCCATCCCCCCACCCCCTTCCTCTCTAAAGCCCTCAGTTTGTCAATTTTTGCCATTCTAACTGGTGTAAGGTGGTATCTCAGTGTGGTTTTGATTTGAATTTCCCTGGTGGCTAATGATGATGAACATTTTTTCATGTGTCTTTAGCCATTTGTATGTCTTCTTCAGAGAAGTGTCTGTTCATGTCTTCTGCCCATTTTTTGACTTGATTATTTGTTTTTTGGGTGTTGAGTTTGAGAAGTTCTTTATAGATCTTGGATACCAGCCCTTTATCTGTAGTGTCATTTGCAAGTATCTTCTCCCATTCTGTGGGTTGCCCCTTTGTTTTGTTGACTGTTTCCTTTGCTGTGCAGAAGCTTTTTATCTTGATGAAGTCCCAGAAGTTCATTTTTGCTTTTGTTTCAGTAACCTTTGGAGATGAATCTTTAAAGAAGTTGCTGTGGCCGATGTCAAAGAGGTTACTAACTATGTTCTCTAGGATTTTGATGGATTCCTGTCTCACATTGAAGTCTTTCATCCATTTTGAGTTTATCTTTGTGAATGGTGTTAGAGAATGGTCGAGTTTCATTCTTCTGGAAATAGCTGTCCCAATTTTCCCAGCACCATTTATTGAAGAGACTGTCTTTTCCATTGCATATTTTTTCCTGCTTTGTCAAAGGTTATTTGGCCATAGAGTTGAGGGTCCATATCTGGGCTCTCTATTCTGTTCTATTGGTCTATATGTCTGTTTTTGTGCCAGTACCATGCTGTCTTGGTGATCACTGCTTTGTAATATAGCTTGAAATCAGGCAACGTGATGCCCCAGCTTTTTTTTTCTTCTTCAACATTTCCTTGGTGATTCAGGGTCTTTTCTGATTCCATACAAATTTTAGAATTGTTTTTTCCAGCAGATGTCATTGGAATTTTGATCGGGATGGCATTGAAGGTATATAGATTGCTCTGGGTAGCATAGACATTTTAACAATGTTTATTCTTCCGATCCATGAACATGGAATGTTTTTCCATCTTTTTGTGTCTTCTTCAATTTCTTTCACGAGTGTTCTGTAGTTCCTAGAGTATAGATCCTTTACCTCTTTGGTTAGGTTTATTCCGAGGTATCTTACGGGTTTTGGTGCTAGTGTAAATGGAATCGTTTCTCTCATTTCTCTTTCTACGGTTGCATTGTTAGCGTATAAGAAAGCAACTGATTTCTGTGCATTGATTTTGTATCCTGCCACATTACTGAATTGCTGTATGAGTTCTAGTAATTTGGGGGTGGAGTCTTTTGGATTTTCCACATAAAGTATCATGTCATCTGCGAAGAGAGAGTTTGACTTCTTCTTTGCCAATTTGAATACCTTTTATTTCTTTTTGTTGTCTGATTGCTGTTGCTAGTACTTCTAGTACTATGTTGAACAATAGTGGTGAGAGTGGGCATCCTTGTCGTGTTCCTGATCCTAAGGGAAAGGCTCTCAGCTTTTCCCCATTGAGAATGATATTCGTTGTGGGTTTTTCATAGATGGATTTTATGAACTTGAGGAATGTTCCCTCTATCCTTATATTCTGAAGAGTTTTAATCAGGAAAGGATGCTGTATTTTGTCAATTGCTTTTTCTGCATCGAGAGGACCATATGGTTCTTCTCTCTCCTCTTATTAATATGTTCTGTCACATTGATTGATTTGTGAATATTGAACCACCCTTGCATCCCGGGGATAAATCCCACTTGGTCATGGTGGATGATCCTTTTAATGTATTGTTGGATCCTGTTAGCTAGGATTTTGTTGAGGATTTTGGAATCCATATTGATCAGGGATGTCGGTCTGAAATTCTCCTTTTTGATGGGGTCTTTGCCTGGTTTTGGGATTAAGGTAATGCTGGCCTTATAGAATGAGTCTGGAAGCTTTCCTTCTGTTTCTGTTTTTTGAAACGGCCTCAGGAGAATAGGTATTATTCTTTGAATGTTTGGTAGAATTCCCCAGGGAATCCATCAGACCCTGGACTCTTGTTTTTTGGGAGGTTTTTGATCACTGCTTCAATTTCATTACTGGTTATTGGCCTATTCAGGTTGTCAATTTCTTCCTGTTTCAGTCTTGGGAGTTTATAGGTTTCCAGGAAGGCATCCATTTCATCCAGGTTGCTCAATTTATTGGCATATAGTTGTTGATAATAATTTCTAATAATTGTTTCTATTTCCTTGGTGTCAGTCATGATCTCTCCCCTTTCATTCATAATTTTATTAATTTGGGTCCTTTCTCTTTTCTTTTGGATAAGTCTGGCCAGTGGTTTATTGATCTTATTAATTCTTTCAAAGAACCAGCTTCTAGTTTTGTTGATCTGATCCACTAGGTTTCTGGTTTCTAATTCACTGATCTCTGCTCTAATCTTAATTATTTTTCTAATGCATGGCTTAGGCATCATTTGTTGCTTTTTCTGTAGTTCTTTAAGGTGTAAAGTTAGTTGGTGAATTCGGGATTTTTCTATTTTTTTGAGTGAGGCTTGGGATGGCTATGTATTTCCCCCTTAGGACCACCTTTGCAGTATCCCATAGTTTTTGGACTGTGTTTTCATTCTCATTGGTTTCCATGAAATGTTTAAGTTCTTCATTGATTTCCTGGTTGACTCAAACATTCTTGAGCAGAGTGGTCTTTAGCTTCCAAGTGTTTGAATTTCTTCCAAACTTTTTCTTGTGATTGAGTTCCAGTTTTAAAGCATTATGGTCTGAGAATATGCAGGGAATAATCTCAATCTTTTGGTATCAGTTGAGACCTGATTTGTGACCCATGGTCTGTTCTGGAGAAAGTTCCATGTGCACTCGAGAAGAATGAGCATTCTGTTGTTTTAGGGTGGAATGTGCTGTATATATCTATGAGGTCCATCTGGTCCAGTATGTCATTCAAAACTCTTGTTTCTTTGTTGATTTTCTGCTTAGATGGTCTGTCTATTGCTGAGAGTGGCGTATTGAGGTCTCCTACAATTAACGTATTGTTATCAGTATGACTCTTTATTTTGGTTAACAGTTAGCTTATGTAGATGGCTGCTCCCATGTTGGGGGTGTAGATATTTACAATTGTTAGATCTTCTTGTTGGATAGACTCTTTAAGAATGATATAGTGTCCTTCTGTGTCTCTAACTACAGTCTTTAGTTTAAAATCTAATTTGTCTGATATAAGTATTGCTACCCCAGCTTTCTTTTGAGGTCCGTTGGCATGGAAGATGGATCTCCATCCCTTCACTTTCAGTCTGGATGTATCTTTAGGTTCAAAATGAGTCTCTTTTAGACAGCATATGGATGGGTCCTGTCTTTTCATCCAGTCTGCAACCCTGTACCGTTTATGGGAGCATTTTTTTTTTTTTTAATGGGAGCATTTTGGCCATTCATGTTGAGAGTGATGTTTGAAGGATATGAATTTATTGTCATCATGTTGACTGTGAAGACCTTGTTTTTATAGATTGTCCCTGTAAATTTCTGTTCTATATCACTCTTGGGGTTGTTCTCCTTTTATAGAATCCCCTTTAATATCTCTTGCAGGGCCGCTTAGTGGTCACATATTCTTTCAGTTTCTGCCGGTCTTGGAAGCTCTGCATCTCTCCATCCATTCTAAATGACAGCCTTGCCGGATAAAGTATTCTTGGCTGTATGTTCTTCTCGTTTAGTACCCTGAATATGTCTTGCCAGCCCTTTCTGACTTGCCAGGTCTCTGTGGATAGGTCTGACGTTATTCTGATGTTCCTTGCTCTGTAGGTAAGGAATCTCTTTCCCCTAACTGCCCTCAAGATGGTTTCCTTGATTCTGAGATTTGCGAGTTTTACTATTACATGCTGGGTTGTTGGCCTGTTTTCCTTGATCTTGGGAGGGTTCCTCTCTGCCTCTAGCACACAAATGTTTGTTTCATTCCCCAGATGAGGGAAGTTCTCAGTTACGATTTGCTGAAATATATCTTCTAGTCCTCTCTTTCTCTCCACCCCCTCAGGGATCCCAATAATTCTGGCATTGGAACGTTTTATGGTGTCGCTTATTTCTCTGATTCTATTTTCATGGATTCTGAGTTGTTTTTCCCTGGCCTCCTCTTTTCCCTTCTTGTCTCTTAATTTGTCTTCTAAATCACTGATTTGTTTTTCTGCCTCGCTTACCCTAGCTGTTAGATTATCTAAATTGGATCTCATTGATAGCATTTTTAAGTTCTGCCAATTCAGCTTTCATTTCTGCCCTTAGAGACTCTATGTTGTCATTAATCGATTTCCCCATTCTAGCTATCGTCTTCCCAATTGCTACCCTGAATTCTATCTCCGACATCTTGGTTATATCTGAATCCATTTGTAAATCTGTGGCATAAGTCATAGTCTGTGAGTCTTTCCTATTTGGGGGGTTCCTCCTCCTAGTCATTCTGTTGAGGGGTGGTTGAGGGAATGTATAGAGTCCAAATTATTGACCAGAATCCAAGCAAGATGCACCTGTTTTCTAGGGACCTTAGGGTTGCTGGCCTCTTGTTTTCCCAGCCTGTCTTCTGGGGGAGGGGCCTGCCACACTGTTACTCAGGCAACCCTGTTTGGGCAGAGTTGCCCTGCCCCCTGTTGTGGGGGATGGGCTCAGTGGAAACCAGTGTTTGGGGCTTTTGTTCCCTGGTAGTTTTCCCTGGTGGCTTTCCGGGTCTCTTCCAAGAGAGCAGAAGAGATCGTTTCCAACCCTCTGTCTCAGAGCAGAGAGATCGCAATTTGTTCTCCAGTGAGCTCTCCAGGCCACACTATCTCCGTTTTTGTCTGTGCTGCTATAAACTGCAGTGTCCTGGATTGTGCGACCCTCAGCAGCGCTCCCAGTCCTCTCCTCCGGGTCGGGGCACCTCTCTGCCCTTTGTGCTTCTAAAACCGCCAGCCACCCCAAGTTTGCATGTGGGACCTGGCTGCTCTGGGTTTCCATCCAGGGGACTGCCCTAAAATCCTTTCCCCATCACTACCAGTCTGCGAGTTTGTGCCTCATCCCCAGCGCGGGAGGCTATCGCTCACCAGTGGTGTAGGATCCTGAGGGCTCGGCTCCCTCCCCCTTCCGTTTATCCTCCGTTATTTGCCTGTGGAATCATGGCTCCCCACTTCAAACCTCGAAACCAGCCACCTGCGATATTCTGTTTGTAGAGATCCAGATCTATCTTCTTACATCTCAGGCTGATTTCATGGGTGTTCAGAGTGGTCTGGTAGATATCCAGCTCAATTCTGGGGACTGGTTGGAATAGGGTCCCCTACTCCTCTGCCATGTTTTCCCGCTCCTACTTATTTATTTTAGAGAGAGAGAGAGAGAAAGAACAGGGGGAGGGGTGGGTAGAAGGAGAGGGAATGAATCTCAAGCAGACTCCCTGCTGAGCATGGAGCCCCACTCATGGCTCGATCTCACGGCCCTGAGGTTGTGACCTGAGCCAAAACCAAGAGTCAGATGCTTAACTAACTGAGCTACTCAGGCGCCCCTGGATTCTGATCTCAATCTTGATTATTATTTTCCCTTCAGCCAGGAGAACTTCCCTTAACATTTCTTGAAATGCAGGTCTTCTAACAACACATTTTTTCAACTTTTGTTTATCTAAAAACATTTTTATTTCATGTTCATTTTTGAGGTATATTTTTGTTGAATATATAAATTCACGGGGCCCCTGGGTGGCTCAGCTGGTTAAGTGTCTCCCTTCGGCTCAGGTCATGATCCCAGACTCGTGGGATTGAGTCCCGCATCAGGCTCCTTGCTCATCGGGGAGCCTGCTTCTCCCTCTGCTTGCACCTCCCCCTGCTTGTGCTCTCTCTCTGACAAATAAATAAATAAAATCTTAAACCAAAAAGAAATTCAGGTTGATTTTTTTTTTCTTTTATCACTTTAAAAATGCAATTCCACTGTTTTATAGACTGCACTGATTCTAAGCTAGCCATCATCATTCTTTTTGTTGAGCCCTTGTATTAGTGTGTATTTTTTTTTTTTTTTTTTAAGTAAGCTCTATGCCCAGTGTGGAGCTTGAATTCACACCATGAGATCAAGCATTGTGTGCTCTCCTAATTGAGCCAGCCAGGTACTGGTAGTATGGTTTTTTTTTTTTTTTTTTGATAACTGCTTTTAAGATTTTCTCTATATATTTGATTTTCATGAGTTTTACTAAGATATACCTTGAAATGGTCTCCTGGTTTTCTTTGTGTTTGTGTTGCTTGAGATTCCCTGAGGTTCTTCAATATGTGGGTTGATTTTTTTACCAAATTTGGGGAATTTTCAGCCTTCATTCAAATTCAGATATTCAATTTTTTTTCTGCCCTTTTCTCTTTTTTTTCCTTCTGGAACTCATAATACATGTATTTCAGACTGCTTTATATTATCTCAGAGGTCACTGAAGTTCTATTCAGGTTTTTTTGCAATACTTTTTCTCTCTGTTCGTTTAATGCCTTTGAGCTGTCTTCAGGTTCATTGACCCCTTTTTCTATGGTGTTTAGTCCATTGTTCAAAGCCCATCCAGTGTGTTTTTCATTTCAGATGTGTTTGAGTTCTAGAATTCCTATTTGGTTCTTTTTTTAGTTTCCATTTCTCTACTGGATGTCTTTCCTTTAAATCTGTGTGTGTGTGTATGTGTGTGTGTGTGTGTATGTGTGTACAACTGTTTACAGGTCCTTGTCTGTAGTTTCAGCAATTGGGTCATCTTTGAGTCTGTTTCTGTTGATTGCTTTTTTCCTTGATTATGGGTCATATTTCCTGCTTCTTTGTATGTCTAGTAATTTTATTGTGTGCTATATGAATGCTATAGTACAGAAGTATGGGTTTTGTTGTCTTTTAAAGGGTGCTGAGTTTTTATTCTGGCAGACAGTCAAATTATTGGTGAATGCTCTTGATTCTGTCAGACTTGATTTTATGCTTTGTCAGGACAGGTCAGTTTTGATTTTGTTCTTCGTCTGAAGGCATGGTTCCTAACTGTAGGACGTGATCCCTATTTTTAAAGTAGGACTTGTAGCATCTCATCTGAATGCTCAGGATGCTCAGTGAAGATTCTCTATTATGGCTGGGCCAAAGATGCATTGTTTTCAAGTGCTTTATGACCTGTTTCTGTTCAGCTCTCAGCCCTGCAGCAGCAAGTGCTTTCTGTTAGCCTCTCTAGAGTCTTAACCCTCTGTATATATAGCTGAGGCCTCAGCCAGAAACCCAAGAGGAATATCCATGCTGATCTCTCTCCTCTGTTTCACTCCACACAGCTTCTTTGTAGTATTGTCTTACAAATTGCAACCACCTGAGCCGCTCAAACTCTGATCTCTGCCTCCTCTGCTCACTAAGATTGCCTATCTCATGTACACCCCTTTTTTCAAGAGTTAGTCTTATGCTGCTGGTTGTCCAGTGCCTGAAAACAGTTGTCTTACGTATTTTTGTCCATATTAAAAAAAGTTTGGGTTGTAAGAGGGTAAGTCCAATACTGGTTTCTATGTTATGGCTAGCAGTGGAAATTTATGTTGTTCTTTTAAAATTATATAAATGGATCTCCAAATTTGAAGGAGCCAAAGTTCACAGGCCAGGTCTTAGGAGCCATATGAGAACATCATTTTAATAGTCTCTTTAGACATGTACCTTTATTGCTCAGAGGGTGGAGGTGGTTCCACTGGCTCATATTTGAGCAATTTACAAGCATGTTATATCTGTTCCTGTATGCAGAACAAAGTAACATAAAAATGTTACATCATTGTTTTGTATTTAATGTTCATGCTTCAAGATGATTAATATATTTATGGGCACTTACCAGTTAGAGTTTCATAACTTCCCAAAACATTATTATAAGTAAACATTCATCAGGACTCTTGAGTGTGAGCAAACTTTGTAACCAGGAAGCTCAATACATTGGTTAAGGCCAGTAGTTTTACATTTAAATGTTTTCGTTTTTTCAACATGAATCTTGCATTCTTTTTTCTTTCTAAGGATTAATACTTTATTTTGACAACTTCAGTATATATTGAACACCTACTATTTTCTAGGCTTATATCATAATTGAGTAGCTAATATTCTTACTTAGCCTCCAAATCGATCATGCAGGGTAAATGGCATTATCCCTATTTTTCAGATGAAGACTAGGACTTTGAGAAATTAGTCACTAACCCAAAATCATACAGTTAATAAATTACAGAGTCATGATTTAAGTCCTGGTCTGTCTGACTCCAAAGCTCATGCTTTTTATAATTTTATTCTTTTGGCTGTGCACCAGAACCACTTTTGGGGCTTTTAATAAATATAGATACCTAGGTACTACCCCCTTATTCAGTATGTCCAGGGTGGTATCTGTTGAGTTGAGGACCGTTGCTTATTCTTACTTATACTTACTTCTCCATAGTCATAGTCACTGGATTGTGATGCCCTCTAAGACAGAAACTGGAAGGTTTGAACATTTTTAAGGTTGTAGCCCTATCGTTGGAAAAAGGAAATGCAGACATTTCTTTTTTGGCTCTCAGAGTAGGGACTGCAACTGAGGGCAATAGAGAAGTGAAGAAGGATTAACCTTAAACCTACTATCACCTTTTATAAGCATCTCAGCCAGTTCCTCCAGAAATGACTACTTTGAATTTTTAAGTCAAGCGAAATGTATATCTCATTTCTTCTGTCATGAGTTTCAATTTCCTCATCTGTGAAAGGTATATTTATCTCACATAGATTTAAGGGTGACATGAGATTAGTGCCTGGTTTATACTAAGCAGTCAGAAAATGGGAACTACAGTTATTATAATTAGTACATTATTGCCTCCTTTGGAATTGCCAAATGTAGTCCCAGCCATTAGCCCCCCAACCCCCTAACCAATTATGTCTAACTTTTTAACTGTTGTGTCTCTAATATAGATCCTTCTTTCTTCTCTGACCTCATTTCTAACACTTTCCCCTCACTTCTTTCTTTGCAGTTCCTCTGATATGCCATGCATGCTCCTGTCTTAAGGCCTTTGTGTGTACTTGATGATTTTGCCTGAATGTTTTTCCTCCATGTTTCATTCACTCTGCTTAAATGTCTCTTTGAAAATGCCTCCCCTGACCAAACTATCTAAAACAGAATCTCCCACCACTCTCTATCATATCTCCCTGTTTTACTTTATGCATAGAACTTTTCACTCTGACATTTATATTTTATACATACTCTTGTTTACTTATTATCTACCCAACAAGAATGTAAGCTTTATGGGGGCAATGACTTGGTCTGTTTTGTTTACTGTTGAATCTCCAGTTTTTTATTTATTTATTTTTTCTTGGTGAAAATTAGTTGTTTATCCATTTTTTTATTATGTTATGTTAATCACCATATATTACATCATTAGTTTTTGATGTAGTGTTCCATGATTCATTGTTTGCGTATAACACGCAGTGCTCCTGAGTCTCCAGTTTTTAATAACAGTGCCTAGCATATAATAGACGCTTGGTAAATATTGTTGAATGATAAATATTGTTGAATGATTGAACTTCCATACTGATAGCTCTCCATTATAAAAAATATAAAACCCAGAACCTGAGTAATAGGATAACAGCTGTATGCTCCAAGTGACTTTGTGTCCTGTGTTTTGTCTTTATCATAACTAGGCTTTGTCATTTTATCTTTGGTACTTTTCCTTAATAACGGCTTTATCAATGATATATATATTTTAGTAGCCTAGTTATTAATATTATCTGATAGCAGCGTGCTATTCTCTGTCAATTTGTATACTTTCTCCTGGCTTTCAGTGGTCCTCAATGGAGAGGACCAGGGTAAAATATATAGAAAGTTAGAAATGCTTTAATATAAATTACTGTTTGCAGTCTTTAGTGTCTGATTTTTTTTTCCCGCACTTTTATTGACTTCAAGCTCACATTTATTATTTAGTTTCTCTTAATTTAAGAAGTACATATGGCTCTTGCCCTACTGCTTAGTACTTCCCTGAGAATTTACTGTATCATGTAGGTGTAAAAATGTGTAACGCAAAATTGATTATAATGACAAATTGAAAGTTATATAAGTGTTAAAGAGAGGGTTAATTCATTAAATTTGTTATATCCATAAAGTGTGATATGTACTTGTTAAAAATGATAATGTTGAACTGTATTTATTAACATACAAATATACTTACTATTTTTTTAAATGAAAAAAGCAGGTTACAAGAAAGCAAGTATAATATCTTACTTTTGTGGAATAAACATTAGATACTTATATGTGTATAGAAAAAAAGTCTGAACAACCCTATAGAAATTGGAAAGTGAGATTAGCAGTCTCACTTATCTTCAAGCCCACTAGTGGTTTTCTAGGTCTTCATTTGTTCTGGTATCACTGACTGTAACTGTTCATTCTAACCCCTGGGGGAAGCCTCTGTCTTATCCTAGGTATAGGTAAATTACCTTTTCCCTTAGTTCAACAAAAACAAGGCTGGAGTTTTTGCCTTTTATTTTTTATTTTAAAGATTTTATTTATTTACTTGAGAGAGAAGAGTATGAGCTTGCGGGAGTCGGGCCAGAAGGAGAGGGAGAAGCAGGCTTCCCGCCGAGCAGGGAGCCCGATGTGGAGCTACATCCCAGGACCCTGGGATCATGATCTGAACCGAAGGCAGATGCTTAACCAACTGAGCCACCCAGGCGCCCCAAGGCTGGAGTTTCTTAAAAAGGAACTTTTTAAAGAAAGAAAAAATGAAAGTAAACAAAAAGTCAACATAAAAGCATAGAAACTGAAATGTTTACAGAACACACATTTCTTTTTCTTAAGTAGTAGAAGTCTATTTACCAGCTAGCTTAGGTGATGCAGTGTGTGGGGCTTTAAGATCCCTGTGGCAATTCTTTACCCAGATCTTTCTAGCCAAGCCTATTAAATTGGAAGTTTTTTGTTTGTGTTTTTTAATTATTTGTTTAGTTGAAGTATAGTTAACACTAAATTGGAAGTTTTGATTCAGCATTACCATCAGGAATGTTGTAGAAGAAAATGGGATGACAAAGAAGGATAGGTATAAAATATTAAATAAAAATCAGATTATAAGAGTATGTGTGATAGGACCCTACCTTTGTTTAAGGTGTATAGTATAATGCACAGGAAAAAATCCCCACAAAACATTAAAGATCTTTGATAGTCTTGAAATGATATAGTGGTTACCTGTATGTGGTGGAATTATAGTTTTAAATTTCTTTGTGCTTTGCGCTTTTTATAAATTTTCTCCAGGAACATGTATTATTCATATCAAACTTGTAAGGGCTCCATATTACTACTCTGTTTATACTGTATCTAAACCCCTCTGGGTATTTTACAGAGGCTCTTTTTAATCCAGCATTTTTTTTCTCACCTATCTAAATCATAGCTTTGCCTCCAAATAGTCACCTTGTTCTTGAGCAGGAGGCATTATTCTATAAAGCTAAGGACATTTGTAATTACTCGTTGTTTAGTAGTGGAGATGCTCTCTCTTGTCTTCTGGTTTGAGTAGTGCCAGAGCTAGCTATGGTGATACAAATCTATAAAACAAATTTGTAGATTGTGACTGACTTCTCTTTCCAAATATATCGACCAGATGCTTAGTGTCCTTAGAGTGTTAGCAAATAAAAATTATATTAATTAAACCCAGCAAGCTATTGCTCTTTTAAGATGTTAGCAGATTGTTATTTAGCTGTCTTATGTGCAGAAGTGGGTGTTGGACATTGAAGCTAGAAATAGAAACAGGGTAATGGGAATATAGTGAGATATAGAAAACCTCAACTTTCTGTAAATTTGAGTAAGTTGCTTTCTTAGAGTGAATTCTAAACTCTTGAGTACTTAACTTTAGAAATCCATGTAATAATAAATGAAATACAGTCATTGAAACAAACTTTCAAGATTATAAAAATAACCCAAGTATACTGTAAGTTAGAATTCATTAGGCTGTGGGGTGCCTGGGTGGCTCAGTCTGTAAAGCATCTGACTCTTGATTTTGGCTCAGGTCATGATCTCAGGGTCATGAGATCGAGCCCCACATCCAGCTCCGTGCTGAGCATGGAGCCTGCTTAAGAGTTTCTCTCTTCCTCTCCCTCTGCCCCTCCCCCCAAAAAAAAGAGAGAAAGAAAGAATTGATTAGGCTGTGTTATATTAACAAACAACTCCCAATTGCAGTGGCTTGAAACAAGAAGGATTTATTTATTGTTCATTTTACAGTCTCATGCAGGTTGGGTGATTCTGTTGTAGCTCTCCTCCAAGCAGTGTCCCTTCCGTTATTTGATATTATTCATCTTCACATGTAGCATCCTGAGTTGTGGCAGAGAGGGAAGAGAGATTGTAGGTGATTTGCACAGATTTTATCACCATACCTGGAAGTGGCACATTCAGTTTCACTTATATCCTCAGAGTCAGAACTTAGTCTTATGGCCCCTAACTGTAAGTAAGGCTGATCTGTGCCCAGGAAGAATCTGATGAAATAGGAACACATTGTCTCTGCCACCAGAATAAAATGTGGCACTAATCATATCTTAGAGATGGGCTCTCATCTGTTTCCCTTCTCTCTAGTTTCCTTCTTTGCTCTCTGCTTTTCTATCTTGTTAAGCTGCCCAAGGAAACTGTAGAGTTAGTGGTAGTAAGCAGAAAATGATCTTTCCCTGTTGCCTTCATTTCTTAAGAGAGAATAAAGTCCCCGCTAGACATGTGTACATCTTTCTTAGTGAAGCTCTTTGTACAAAATACAAATTTTCCCTCTTCAAAAATAAAATGCAACCTGTTCCATCAGTCATCTTTAGTTTTTATTTAAAATCTGAGCAACTTACAGTAGCATATTCTCATTGCTTCACCTAATCTGTAAATGTCAATTTTTATTTATCAACAGAAAAAGATCTTGCTGTATCTGAAGAGATTCATTTATTTATTCATCAAATCTTAGCTGAGCTTTTGTTATGTGTCACTTATTCTAGGTGTTGGGGATATAGTGTTATACAAAACAGAATTCCAACTATTTTACATCCTGGTCAGATTTATTTGTCACCAAAGTCTGTGATGGATAGTACAATGTATCACTTAGTAACCATAAGTTAATTAGTTAATATATCAACTACAAAGATTATAAAATTAAAATAAGCATCATAGGATTAGTGCAGTGCAAATAGATTCATGATGGTTGGTTTTTAGAAATCATATCGACAGGAATAATATGGATCTCTTTTTTCTTTTAGCTCTAAGGAAACCCTCTATTTCTGTTTCTCAATATGAAAGTCATCAAGCAGTCTCCCATATTCCAACTGGACAACCTCTCTCCCCAAATGTGGTTCCAGGTATGAAGTCTTATTCTTAAAATTCCATTTGAAAACCAATTTACTGGTCAAGTGTTGTTATGAAGTGCATAAAACATGTCATTTAGTGGCATGGTGAGGTAGCATTCATTCTTCTAGTTAATGTTATATATTTCCCAATGATTGATCGAAGCTTGGGGAGAAATAATCATTTAAAAATGAACTTTGTCTAAAGTGTTATTAAGAGTAGAAGAATTATTTGTTCTGCCACTCTGGACTATATTCCTTTTCATTTCTGCCAGTCTATATGTATTTACCCTTTTCAAAATGTGTTGAAATTAATCTCACAGAGTCCTTCTATTAACTACTATATCCATCTGTTTTCAACTCCCTACTCCATACTTAAAAATGTATCTGTTTTCTACTGAATATGTATTTGATTTTATAGAAATGTTCCCTAAAATGAGAATTGATATGACTAAAATTAATTATAGTAAGGATCTAAATCAAGTTTTTGATGAGGAAGAAAGAGGAGTGGGGGAAAGAAAAGTTATATCCAGGAGTTACCAATAAAAAAAAATCAAGAGTTAACGTGGGGCGCCTGGCTGGCTCAGTTGGTAGAGCCTGTGACTCTTGATCTCTGGGGTTGTGAGTTTGAGCCCCACGTTGGGTGTAAAGATTACTTAAAAAATAAAATCTTTATGAGGCGCCTGGGTGGGTTAGTTGGTTAAGCTTCTGCCTTCGGCTCAGGTCATGATTCCAGGGTCCTGGGATCCAGTCCTACATTGGCCTCCTTGCTCAGTGGTGAGCCTGCTTCTCCCTCTTCCTCTGCCTGCCGCTCCCCCTCCTTATGCTCTCTCTCTGTGTCAAATAAATAAATAAAATCTTTTAAAAAAATAATATCTTTAAAAGCAAGAAAGAGAAATAAGAATTAACATGGGATGCCTGGCTCGCTCAGTCAGTAGAGTATGTGACTGTTGATCTTGGGGTCATGAGTTTCAGCCCCACATTGGGTTTAGAGATTACTTAAGAAATAAATAAATAAACTGAAAAAAGTTAACAGTTGTGAGTCACTGTGTAGATGAACATGACTTAGAGACAGGACAGGGTGGCTCAGTTGGTTGAGCATCTGCCTTCAGCTCAAGTCATGATCCCAGGGTCCTGGGGTGGAGTCCCGCATTGGGCTTCTTGCTCAGCGGGGATCCTGCTTCGCCCTCTCCCTCTGCCTGCTGCTCCCCCTGCTTGTGTGTGTCGCGCTCTCCCCTCCCAACAAATAAATAAATAAAAGCTTAAAAAAATGACTTAAAGACTAGAGATTTCTGATAGCAATACCAAGTTTGAAGGGAGAAAAAGATACAGCTCTTAATGCCATTTAAATCTTTGGGTTTCTACTATGTATCTCTTTTTTGGATAGGTTTATAATCAGTATTAGAGATACTTACCTAGAAATGATTAGTAAACTTCACACAGCTAAAATCACATTGGCTGTAAGATTTGATTAAAGAAATTAGAATAAAGCCAAAAAAAAAAAAAAAGGCTACCTGACTACTCAATATCAGACAATATTGATACCTTTTCTTAAAGCAGGTCTTGTGAAATTCCTCTGTGAAATATGACTTTAGTTTGATGTTTTTATGCTATAGATTCTCATGGACATCACAATGGAAACCCTGGAACTTCAAAACAGAACCCTTCCAATCCTCTTCAGCGTTTAATTCCAGGCCCGAACTTGGAGAGTGTACCCAGAATTCAAGCAGATATACTAAAGCAAGCTACCAAGGATAGAGTCGGTGATTTCCATAAGTTGAAGCAAAGTAAGAATCAGTTGATGAATGTTATGCTGAAAAGATTTAAATATAGTATGTTTACAAGGCTCAATTAGGGTCTTCATTATTATAATCTCTAATGAATGTGAAGTTATATGCATATAGAAAGTATGATGGTGGTAAAATTAAAAGGAAAGCAGGTTTTAAATGGATAGAGATATTTTAAAGAAGACTCTAAAAAGCTTCTCATGTTTTCAATTATTATAATCTTCAGGTGAGTTGATTTTTTAAAAATGCCATTAGTTTTTATGACTATAACATTTTTTTGGAGAAGTGAGAAAAGTTATGTTTTGTTAGGCTAATGAATGAAAACTTTGCTTAGGAGGAGAAGATAAATAGTTTTGAAAAATGAATTCTGGGAAATATACAGACCTGGGGAGACTGCCATAGTAGAAGACTCAGTGCCTACTGCCTTTTCTGTTCCCTCCAGTTGCAATTTGCTTCATTTAGGTGTTAGGAGAGAAGTGAAAGAAATTGAACAAATAAAGTATCACTGCTTAATTGTTTCAGAGGTATCAGTTTTGATAAGTGGACAGTAGCTGTTAATCTGCATAATTCTCTAATTGGCAGGTTCTTAGGAAGTGTAAGAAAAAATTCTGGTAGTAGAATTTGGACAGGATGTATCTCTTAGGTCAGTTCCCTTAAACTATACTTTTCACTACTTCTGCTTTACAAGGCTTTGTACAACTACAACTTCTGAACAGACAGAATGTCTAAAAGCTGCAGTTTGCCTTTGCTCTTTTTGATGGTTTCTGTGGCAACAACTGTTCAGAGCAGTGATTAGGTAGTTATTTGTGCACAGGTTCCTTGTACAGTGAGGACTGCATGATGTTACATTTTTTAAATCTATTCAGGGTATTATTGGTCTTTTGACAGTCGTTCATATTTCTTCGTCTATATGAATATATACTTTGCATACATTTAACTAACTTTCCTTCCTTGATATTTTAAAGCGCATCCATATATGTTGACTGAATCAAGTATCATCTGAAAAACATTTTTTTAAAAAGGTTTATTTATTTTATTTTTGTCCGTGAGTGAGAGAGAGAGAGAGAGAACAAGCAGGGGGAGGGGCAGAGGGAGAAGCAGACTCCCCACTGAGCAGGGAGCCCAATGCAGGACTCCATCCCAGGACCCTGGGATCATGACCTGAGCCGAAGGCTGATGCTTAACCGACTGAGCCACCCAGGTGCCCTGAAAAACATTTTTATTAAACAATTAGCTAAACATAGGCTAAAAACAAAAAAAATTTTTTTTTTTTTAAGATTTTATTTGTAAGTAATCTCTACACCCAGCGTAGGGCTCTAACTCAACCCCGAAATCAAGAGTTGCATGCTTTTCCGACTGAGCCAGCCGGGTGCTCCTAATGTTTAAGTACAATGAAGGGGACCTGGGTGGCTCAGTTGGTTAAGCGTCTGACTATTGATTTCTGCTCACGTCATGATCTCAGGGTCATGGGATCGAGGCAGCCTGGCGGGTGTCTGCTGCTCTCTCTCTCCCTCTGAAATAAATAAATCTTTAAAAAAAATACAGTGAAAAGATTTTTCTCTAAGTCTTATTGAGGAATTGGCCTGAAAACTTTTATCTCAATAGAAAGAAAGAGGTAGTAAGGGCAAAACAGAATATCTTAATTCATTATCTTTTTTTAAAAAAAGATTTTATTTATTTATTTGACAGGTAGAGACATAGTGAGAGAGGGAACACAAGCAGGGGGAGTGGGAGAGGGAGAAGCAGGCTTCCCGCTGAGCAGAATCCCAGGACCCTGGGACCATGACCTGAGCCGAAGGCAAATGCTTAATGACTGAGCCACCTAGGCGCCCCTTAATTCAGTATCTTAATTCATTTAAGACTTTCTTCTAAACTTATAGTTTTTCCTGAAAAACTTTTTATTGTTGCCATATCTATATTTTTTTTACTGATCTTTGGGTAAAGAATGTGATTGGAAAATAATTGCCAGGAAATTTTTATTCTCTACAACTTATTTAAAAGAGCCTGTTGAGTTTTAAACTCTTACTCCAAATTCTTTTCACTGTATCTACAGAGTTGAAATCAATGGGAGCACATTTACATTAGCATTATCTTTACATGTATTTTAACCTATCAAATAGTTACACGGTTGTTATATTAAATAGATATATACATATACACATACACACATATATAGACACATGCATATATTCCATTGTGCTTAAGCAATAATAAAAGTTCATTTAGCTCAACTCTTTTATTGATTATTTAAATTATTTCGTATTTTCTCATGTTAGTTGTCATGGCTATGAATATCTTATTTTCAAATTATTTCCTGCTTCTCCTACTTTGAGTGTGTTCCTTTAAAAGTAGTCCCCGAACTGAAATTCCTAGGACAAAGTACCTAACAAGCTTATAGTTCCAGTTACATATTGTTAGATTGTTCTCTAGAACCAGTTTCACAATGTCACTGGAGATTTTAAACTTATTTATTTCCCTATGGCCTGGCCACATTTGCTTTTTAACTTCTTTATAAGGCATTTAGGATATAATGATTCCTTAAAGATGTTTCAGTAAGCATTTACTTTCTGGTAGCCTCTCCATTTTTATGTGAGGATTTTACTGTAATTATTTCTTGGTTTATAATCTGTGCATCAGTTTTGACCACTTAGCCTGATAACTTTGGATATTGATCCTATTTCTTTGTGTCAAATCTTTATAAATAATTCAGATATTAACCTTTTATAAATTACCTTTACCACAGTTTTACTCTTCCATTGCCTTTCCTGATATGAGACTTTGTTATATTTTATCATGCAAGAATTTTTTAAATTAAAAATAATTTTTAAACTGTGGAAAAATGCACGTAAAATTCACCAAAGTATACATTTTGTGGCATTTAGTACATTCATAATGTTGGGCGATCATCACAACTATCTAGTTCCAGAACATTTTCATCATGCCGAAATAAAACCCTGTATCCATTAAGCAGTCACTCCCAGTTCTCTCCTACCCACAGTCCCTGGCAAAGACCAATCTGCTTTCTGACTTGATGAATTCACCTGTTCTGAATCTTTCGTATCAATGGAATCACAATATGTGACCTTTTGTGTCTGGCTACTTTTATTTAGCATGATGTTTTCAAAGTTCAGCCTATTATAGCATGTATCAGTACTTTATTTTTTATTTATTTGTGAGAGAGAGAATGAGAGACAGAGAGCATGAGAGGGAGGAGGGTCAGAGGGAGAAGCAGACTCCCTGCTGAGCAGGAAGCCCAATGTGGGACTCGATCCCGGGACTCCAGGATCATGACCTGAGCCGAAGGCAGTCGCTTAACCAACTGAGCCACCTAGGCACCCCAGTACTTTATTTTTTAATTGCTAAATTATATTCAGTTATATGAATATAATAATATTTTGTTTATCCATTTATCTGAATTTGAATTGTTTCTAGTTTTTGGCTATCATGAATATGCTGTATGAACATTCATTTGCAAGTTTTTGTTGAACACTTGTTTTCGATTCTTTCAAGTGTATACTTAGGTATGGAATTGCTGGGCTATATGGTAATTCTGTGTTTAGCTTTATAAAGGAACTGCCAAAGTATTTTCCACAGTGGCTGTACCATTTTACAGTCCTACCAGCAGTGTTTGTTAGCTATTTCTCCACATCCTTGCCAACTTAGTACTTTCTGGGGTTTTTTGTTTTATTTTTCACTGTTGACATCCTAGTGGGTATGGAGTGGTATCTCATTGTGATTTTCTTTTCTTTCTTTTTTTTTTAGAGATTTTATTTTTAAGTAATCTCTACATCCAACATGGGGCTTGAACTTACAACTGAGATCAAGAGTTGCATGCTCCACTGTCTGAGCCAGACAAGTGCCCTTCATTGTGATTTTCATTTGCATATCCCTAATGACTAAGGACATTGAGCATCTTTTCATGTATTCATTGGTCATTTGTATAATTCTCTTTGGAGAAATGTCTATTCAGGTCCTTTGCCCATTTTTTAAAAAATTGGGTTGTTTGTCTTTGTTGTTGAGTTTTCAGCATTCTTTTTTATATTCTGGGGACTAGATCCTCATCAGACTTATGATTCACAGTTATTTTTGCCCATTCAGCCGGTGGTCTTTTCACTCTTTGATAGTGTCCTTTGATGCACAAAATTTTTAATTTTGATGAAGTCCAATTTATCTCTTGTTTTGTTGTTCATGTTTTTGGTGTCATATCTAAGAAATTTTGCCTAATCAAAGCTTATGAAGATTCCCCCCATGTTTTCTTCTAAAAGCTTTATAGTTTTGCCCCTTATATGCAGGTTTTAATCTATTTTTTTTTTTTAAGATTTTATTTATTTATTTGACAGAGAGAGAGATAGGGAGAGCAGGAACACAAGCAGGGGGAGTGGGAGAGGGAGAAGCAGGCTTCCTGCTGAGCAGGGAGCTCGATGTGGGATTCGATCCCAGGACCCTGGTATCATGACCTGAGCCGAAGGCAGATGCTTAACGACTGAGCCACCCAGGCGCCCAATTTCTTTTATTATTTTTAATCTAAGTTTTATATATGATATGAGGTAAGGATCCAGCTTCATTCTGTATGCAGGTATTAGTTGTCCCATACTATTTGCTGAAGAGACTCTTTTTTCTCCATTGAACAGTTGGGACATCCTTGTTGAAAATTAATTGTATGGTTTTATTCTGGACTCTCAATTCTGTTCCCCAGATGCCACTGCCACATTGTTTTGTAACTTTGTGGTAACTTATGAAATCAGGAAGTATGAGTCCTCCAACTTTGTTTTTTTTAAGATTTTCTTTATTTGACAGCGAGATAGAGAGAGAGTACAAGCAGGCAGAGCGGCAGGCAGAGGGAGAAGGAGAAGCAGGCTCTCTGCTAAGCAGAGAGCCTGACATGGGGCTCGATCCCAGGACTCTGGGATCATGACCTGAGCTGAAGGTAGCCACTTAACCAACTGAGCCACGCAGGCGCCCCTCCAACTTTGTTCTTTATAAAAGTATTTTGATGACTTGGGATCTCTTACAATTCCATATGACTCTTAGGATCTGCTTGTCTGCTACTCTAACAAGGCAGTTGGCTTTTTTTTTTTTAAATTCAGTTAGTTCTATACCCAATGTGGGACTTGAACTCATGACCCTGAGATCAAGAGTCACAAGCTCTACTGACTGAGCTAGCTAGGTGCCCCAAGGCAATTGTTGAATCTGTAGATTAGATTGAGGAATATTGTCATCTGAACAATAGTAAGTTTCCAGTACATGAAAATGGGTGTCTTTCCATTTATTCAGAGTGTCTTTAATTTCTTTCAGCAATGTTTTATAGTTTTCAGTGTACAAGTCTATGCCTCCTTGGTTAAATTTATTCTTAAGCATTTTATTCTTTTTTTTTTTTTTAAGATTTTATTTATTTATTTGACAGAGAGAGACACAGTGAGAGAGGGAACACAAGCAGGGGGAGGGGCAGAGGGAGAAGCAGACTCCCCACTGAGCAGGGAGCCCAATGCAGGACTCCATCCCAGGACCCTGGGATCATGACCTGAGCCGAAGGCAGACACTTAACGACTGAGCCACCCAGGCGCCCCAAGCATTTTATTCTTTTTGATGTTGTAAATTTAATTCTTAATTTCCTTTTCAAACTGTTCATTGCTAATGCACAGAAATATGACTGTTTTTTTTTTCTTGGCTTTTGAGGTTCTAATTTTTATGCAAATTTCTAAGGATATGTAATATTTGGTTTCATCTTAAAAATTTAGAATGTGGTATTTTATTTTCATTATTGTAACAATAATAGCTATGGATCAGTGTTTTTATATAATCAGCATATATAAACATCAGCATATATAAACGTGTATACATATACACACAAAGTCAGTACTTTGAATATGATTCAAAATTTCTGTGCCTATTTAAAATCAACTGCATTTTTCCTTTTCTTTTTTCTTTTTTTACATTTTGACCTTTACCCATTTTTCCTATCCCTACCTCCACCTCTGGCAACTACCAGTCTGCCCACTTTATCTATAAGCTTCGGTTTTTTCTTTTTTAAAAAATGTATAAGAGAAATCATATGGTATTTGTCTGTCTCTGTCTGACTTATTTCACTTAATATAATGCCCTCAGGGTCCATCCATATTGTCCCAAATGGCAAGCTTTCCTTTTTTATGGCTGAATAATATTCCATGGGATATATATATATATACCACACAAGTTCTTTATCCATTTATCCATTGATAGACACTTAGATTGTTTCCATCTCTCTCTTTTTTAAAAGAAGATTTTATTTATTTGAGAAAGAGAGCACACATGCGTGGGGGGACGGGCGGAGGAGCAG
Source organism: Mirounga angustirostris (assembly GCF_029215605.1). NCBI lineage: Eukaryota > Metazoa > Chordata > Mammalia > Carnivora > Phocidae > Mirounga > Mirounga angustirostris. Next base: position 59,382,460 of record NW_026991717.1, on the reverse strand, counting down.
TTTCCACACTGAGCGTGGAGCCCAACATAGGGCTCAGTCTCACAACCCTGAGATCACGACCTGAGCTGGAATCAAGAGTTGGACACTAACACACTGAGCCAACCACCCAGGTGCCCTTCCATCTCTTGAGTATTGTAAATAATGCTGTAGTAAAGATGGAGGTGCATATATCTTTGTGAATTAGTATTTTCGTTTTCTTTAGATAAATACCCAAAGTGAAATTGCTGGATTATATGATAGTTCTAGTTTTAATTTTTTGAGGAACTTTCATACTGTTTTCCATGGTGGCTGTACCAATTTACATTTCTACCAACAGTGTACAAAGATTCCCCTTTCTCCAAATTTCTCCAGTTATGGCTGATTTTTGTTTGTTGATCTTGTATCCTGCAACTTAGCTGAATTTGATAATTAGGTTTTTATTTGTATATATTCAGGTTTATCCATCTTGACTCTTATGAGAACCTTCATTTCTTTTAATCATCTGTTCTTTATCTGGACATAAAAGTGCTCTACTCAGTCCAGGTTGTTGTCTGTGCTTCTGACCAGTTGATGGTAGATCTGAGGTTCCAACAACCCCTTCCTTGAGTTCAATTAATTTGCTAGAGTGGCTCACAGAACTCAGAGAAACATTTTATTTCCTAGATTACAGGGTTATTATGAAAGGATAGAACTCTGGAATAGAAGAGATGTATTGGAAGGTATGAGGAAATTGGAGTTTGGCTCTCCTCACTTAGGAAATTCCAAATGTTTTAGGAGCTCTCTGCCAGAAAAGGGATAAAGACCAAATAATATTTCTTATCATAAATCAGAATATCACATAAGGGCTTGAAAACTGCTTTATAATAATTTGAACTTAGAAATTTTAAAAAATCTGGCGCCTGGGTGGCTCAGTTGGTTAAGCGACTGCCTTCGGCTCAGGTCATGATCCTGGAGTCCCGGGATCGAGTCCCGCATCGGGCTCCCTGCTCGGCAGGGAGTCTGCTTCTCCCTCTGACCCTCTTCCCTCTCATGCTCTCTGTCTCTCATTCTCTCTGTCTCAAATAAATAAATAAAATCTTTAAAAAAAAAAAGAAATTTTTAAAAATCTAATTTTTTCTCTGTTCTTCAGGATAATTTCACTATTAGTTTATCAAGTTCTATAAGTAGTCTTCAGTAACATTACTGTAGCGGTCCCCGGGTGGCTCAGTCAGTTAAGCATCCCGCTCTTGATTTTGGCTCAGGTCATAATCTCGGAGTTGTGAAATCTAGCCCCGTGTAGGGGCTCCATACTGGTCTGGGAGTCTGCTTGGGATTTTCTCTCTCCCTCTCCCTCTGCCTCTCCTACCCCTCTCCCTCTCTGAAAAAAAGAAAAAAAAGACAAAAGACAAAAAAAGAAACCTTAGTGTATATTGAATTAAATCTACAGATTAAGTTGGGTAGTATTATATTATTTACTATTTTTAGTCTTTCCATCTAAGGCTCCATTTATTCATGCTTCATTGTAGTCTTATGCTTTTCTTTGAATATATATCTGACTTCCCAAGTTAAATCGATGTCCAAATATTTAACTTTTTTTTCTCATTATTTAAAAACGGACTGTTTTTCATTATATTTCCAAGTTGTACATCACTATTATGTAGATTATAATTTACTTTTTGGTATTTCTCATTTCTTGTACTTTTAAATTGCTTATTCATATGTCCAATAAATTCTTTTTATAAGGATTTTGGAAAGATATATTATCATGTTAATTGTGAAAGTGATTTTATTAAATATTTATTTTTCAGAGAGTAAACACTATTTAATCATAAAGGGAAATTTTTTTTTAAAAGATTTTATTTATTTATTTGACAGAGAGAGAGAGGGAACACAAGCAGGGGGAGTGGGAGAGGGAGAAGCAGGCTTCCTGCTGAGCAGGGAGCCTGATTCGGGGCTCGATCCCAGGACCCTGGGATCATGACCTGAGTTGAAGGCAGACGCTTAACGACTAAGCCACCCAGGCACCCTGGGAAATTATTTTTTAAGTGTAGTTTTCTTTCTTTTTCTTTCTTTCTTTCTTTCTTTCTTTCTTTCTTTCTTTCTTTTCTTTCTTTCTTTCTTTCTTTCTTTCTTTCTTTCTTTCTTTCTTTCTTTCTCTCTCTCTCTCTCTCTCTCTTTCTTTCTTTCTTTCTTTCTTTCACCTATATAGCTTTCTTGTTTGGTTTTATCCTTCTCAAAATCATATTTCCTAAAAAGTTTCAAAATAATAGAAGAATTATTTGAAATAAACTTTTAAGATACAAGGAACCTGTAGAGATGACCTAATGCCCTACTGCGCGAAGTATAGGTCAGTGGACCAGCAGCATCCGTATCACATGTGATTGTTAGAATTTCAGGCCCTACCCTAGACCTTATTTCAGGCTCTACCCTAGACCTTATTTAATTTACGTTAAAGTTTGAGGCTCTTCTCTAATGTGATTCCCTCATTTGACAGAAAAGAAAAATTAGGTCCACAAAATTTAATTTGCTTAAGGTAAATAATGGAACAACCAAGACTATTATCTAGGTCCCTTATCTTCAGGTTCACTGCTTTTCCACTGCATCATACCACCTCTTCTACTTTGGAAGTTTTGGAAAAATTCTTTAATATTTCCTTTTCTTGTTCTATTTCTAAGAAGTTCCTAATCATACTTTAAAGCCATGCTCTGCTGTCACCTGTTTGGTAAAGTCCTTCTTCATATCGTTAGTAATCTTGACCGTATCAATTACTCCTTCCTCATACTTCTTCAATCTGTTGAACATACTTTCATTAATGTATATCCCACACTATTCTGTAATAAACTGTTGTAGGGAAGGAGGAGTTTTCCTTGACCTTCTTCGGGTCTCTGACCAGGTCTGAAAATTTAAACTGACAAAGACAGATTAACAGGAAGAAAGCATACAAATTTATTTAATGTAAATTTTAATGATGCAGGACACTTCATAAGAAAATGAAGACCTGAGAAATGGTTAAACCTGAGTGTTTTTATGCTAAGTCAGATGAAAAGTGGAAAGATGTGATAAGTCAAAGGGTGTGAGGTAAGTGTAGTAAGCTGGGGGAAATGTAGCAAGGCCTATTTGTTCAGATTCTTCTTGGTGTTGCTCTCTCTTGGATATAAAGATGTTCCTTCCCTCTAGGTACAAGGAGGGTACCTTTCACATGAGGGTTTTATGACCTGCTTCAAGGGAAGGTCAGAAAGTCCTTCCTTCACATACCATTTCTCAAATTCCTTCAGCTTAAAATATTTAATATGCCAAGATATTGTATTTGGGGGTAGAATGTCCTGAACCCTGTCATTCCCCCATCTGAAACTTCAAGAAATATCGTTCCAGAAACTGAATTGGTAGACTGTCCCATAATTCATTGAACCTGTCTCTGTCCTGAGTATTTCTAGGGAAACAAAAGAAAAACAACTATTAATGGTTGGAACTAGTTTTTAGCCCAGAAGGCAGTCAGTTAAGAAGATTTTCTAGATGTTGGACTTGAAGCATCTTCAGATGGAATAAGGACAAGGCACTGGAACTATGACAGATTTTCTTGGTTTACACTTTGAATGTCTCTGGCAATGTCATCAGGTGATCTGGTGAATTTTCTTTTTCTTTTTTTCTCCTTTTAAAGATTTTATTTATTTGTTAGCGAGAGAGAGAGCACATAAGCAGGGGGAGCAGCAGGTAGAGGGAGAAGCAGACTCCCTGCTGAGCAAGGATCCCGATGTGGGATTCAATCTCAGGACCCCAAGATCCTGACTTGAGCCGAAGGCAGACTCTTAAACGACTGAGCCACCCAGGCATCCCGATTTGGTGAATTTTCTAAGTGACTCACATAGGAAGGCACAAAATTTGTCCATACATGAGCTGTTGTGGCGGTTTCTCTGAAGTTTGCTTCAAATTGTCCAGCTTCAGTTTGCAGGGCTTTGGGAAAAGGAGAGTTTTAATTTTTAGTAATTCCAAGTCAGAGGATGGGAAGAAATTGGAAACTTTAATTTGAAGAGTTGTAGCTAGATACTGGGGGAAACTAGAAGGATTCAAGATGCAGTCTGGTTAACAAGTAGGTAACAAAATCCTTTTTTTTTTTTTTAAAGATTTTATTTATTGGGGCGCCTGGGTGGCTCAGTCATTAAGTGTCTGCCTTCGGCTCAGGTCATGATCCCCAGGGTCCTGGGATCGAGCCCCGCATCGGGCTCCCTGCTTGGCGGGAAGCCTGCTTCTCCCTCTCCCACTCCCCCTGCTTGTGTTCCTGCTCTAGCTATCTCTCTGTGTCAAATAAATAAATAAAATCTTAAAAAAAAAAAAGATTTTATTTATTTATTTGAGAAAGAGAGCAACCAAGCATGAGCAGGGGGTGGGGCAGAGGGATAGGGACAAGCAAATTCCCTGCCAAGCAGGGAGCCCAACACAGGGCTCCATCCCAGGACCCTGAGATCATGACCTGAGCTGAAGTAGACGCTTACTGACTGAGCCACCCAGACGCCCTAGTAGGTAACAAAATCTTAAAGACAATGAATAGGACTAGAATTTAATACCCATGAGGGTGTGCTATAGTTTTTTGTTGAAGCATCATTTTTCTCTCTATAGTCACCGCCATTTCTATCAAAGATAATCAAAGTAAGACTAATTTGTTTGCAAAATAAGGCTAGTCTCGGGGCACCTGGGTGGCTCAGTTGGTTAAGCGACTGCCTTCGGGTCAGGTCATGATCCTGGAGTCCCGGGATCGAGTCCCGCATCGGGCTCCCTGCTCAGCAGGGAGTTTGCTTCTCCCTCTGACCCTCCCCCCTCTCGTGTTCTCTCTCTCATTCTCTCTCTCTCTCTCTCAAATAAATAAAATATTTTAAAAAATATAAGGCTAGTCTCGTTAAAGTTGGTCTGATTATTTATATAAGTGCAGCAAGAATAGTGATTGCCCACAGAGGTCTTTTGAGTTTGTTTGCTGGAACTTTTCGTAAGGAATCTCAGATTTGAATTTTAAAAGCCTCTAGAGGTTAGGAAGCCAAGCCAAGGAAAACCCAATAAATATTGACTTCTTATAGTCAACCTTAGATTTGTAAAGCTGGTCACACTGGATTTTATGCATCATTCTCAAGTATGACATTTAGTCAGATCCTTGGTAATATAACTAAAGTTTCCAAATGTGTCCTAATACCAGGAAAAGGGATTCTTACTGAACTTACCCAAGTAACTGTGTTGCACGAAAATAAGATTACTCAGAGTTTCTGAATTCTCGAGGGATCAGGTAGGGAGAAAAAAAATTGTTTATCTTTATTCACAAAGGTATATTTTATCAAATTGCTTTAACTTATAGATTGCTTAAGAGAAAAGAAAAAAAGGTTTCCTTAAATCTGAAAAATGAAACCAGCAACGTTGGATGGTGTGTCCTGAATCCTGTAACTGTTCATTTACCCACCTTCTGTATTAAAGTGGTAACTTCTTGAGGGCAGGAACTGTGTCTTACTCTTTTTTATTTTCCCAGACTTCATGCACATAGTTAGCATTTGTTAAATATTTGTTAAAATTATTGTATCAGTTTTGGAATTTTTTATTTCTGTAGATAGTGACAATCAAAATGATAACTTGGTCATAAATTATATCAATATATAGTTATGAGAATTTCCCTACTTTTAATTTCTTTATTCTAAAATTCTTAGTTGTAAAACTTTTGTAGTCACTCTTTTTTAAACTGTAGTTTATCAATTGTTTAAATTTTTCTATTTTTCAAAAACCCAACTACTATTTTTGCCACTGTTTAATTTTTTTTATTTTTTCATTTATTTTTGTTTTGTTTTTGTTTTGGGGGGGGTTTTTGTTGTTTAATTTTTTTTAAAGATTTATTTATTTTAGAGAAACAGTGCAAGAGCATGGGGTGGAGGGCAGAGGAAGAGGGAGAGAGAATCTCAAGCAGACTCCTCACTGAGTGCAGAGCTCGGGCTCTGTAGCAGGGCTCAATCCCGTGACCCTGATACTATGACCTGAGCCAAAATCAAGAGTCAGGTACTCAAATGACCGAGCCACCCAGCTGCCCCTGTCACTGTTTAATTTCTAATCTGTCTTATCCTTATTTTATTCTTTGCTCCTTGTGACTTGCCACTTTATTATTTTTTAAAAGTTTTTAGGTCTTAAACTTTTTAATTTTTTAGTTTTAGAAAATTAATCTTCACATTTCTTTTTCTTACTAATATATTCATTTAAACTAACTTTTGTTGAATGCCTGTTAGGCAGAACCTTATGCATTTATAGCTATAATTTTTCCTGACTAGGTATGTGAGGAACAGTCTTAGATTTTACACAATAATCACCACAAATTTTTTGGCAGTTTTAAATGTAGTATTTTTTTTTGTTTTTTGGCTTAGCGTATCATATTTTTATTGATATATTTTTATAAATTTAGATTTGTATTGTCACGTCATGTGAAAATGGCTAGATAATTTGTTGGCGTATTTCATTATATTTGGAAGATCTATTTGAGTTGGTTTAATTTAAAATGTAGAATATGGGCTATATTGTGACACAAAATATAGTTTAGGGGATATTTCAAAGTATGCTGGAGGCATTCTTCAAGGAAGGAGTCAGACATTCTCCAAAGTAGTTGAAACTGAAAATTCATGTAAGTCCTACCTGTTTGCCAATAGGAGGGACATACCCTGTATATTTAGATGCCTTGAATAGAGAAAACCATTCTTTTCAAATGTCAGCTTCATCCTGAAAGTCACAAAGACAGTTACTTGAAACAGTAGGCAATGATCAAGCTGCCTCTCATATGGGTTTTTTCTGTATAACATGCTTCAGGGTAAGTAACAGCAGGAATTCATTTATTTAACCAAGGTTAATGAGTCTCCTGAACAACACTGGAGATACAAGCTAGAGTATCAGAGTATATGATTTTTCCATATATATATGGATTTTTTTTTTTTTAAAGATTTTATTGATTTATTTACAGCGAGAGAGAGAGCACAAGCAGGGAGAAGCAGGCTCCCCACCAAGCAGGGAGTGTGATGTGGGCCTCGATCCCAGAACCCTGAGATCATGACCTGAGCCAAAGGCAGATGATTAACCGACTGAACCACCCACGCGCCCTATATATATGGATTTTTAAAAGTAATTTTCAACCTCTGTTACAAATGGTTTAGTGAGTTCACCTTTGACATACCCACTCTGCTCACACAATAATGATAGACAAAAATATAAAAAAGAGAACTAAAAAGGTACTGATAATCTCGAAACAATGCTAACATTTCTGTGTGGCCAAGAAACAAAAACACTAGATGATGAAAGGAACTGAATGCTTGGACCTATGATGCTCAGATCTGGAAATGCAGGTTTCCGGGAATTTGGCTCTTAAAAGCAACAAGAATAAAATAGGACCCACGCTTATTGCATAAAGCCAAGACCTGGTTATTGCCCCATCTCACTTGGCAAAGGAAGCAGAAAATAAAGCTATTGCTGACGGCTATCAAGGACTACAGTGTTTAGCAACCTGAAGGCTTATGGAGATAGGAACGTGGGGATGCAGCCTTGTAACCATGCTGCATGGTCATACCACACCACCATCGGTTTTATACTGAATTTGTGCTATCCCCAGTAGCATCATGGAATAGAAACTCTGAAATGGGATTATAAATCTCATTCTAGACTGGGGAACTGGGTGAAAACATCTTTAACATTACTAGATAATATGGGTTGACATAGAGAGAGAAAACTTAAACAAATACCCCACCTACATGAAAAATCAGTCAGCAAACCAAAACTCCAAATGTATGAAAAATATTAATGCTAAGAGACATAGCCACCATATTAACAATTGTAATGTGAAAACAATTTTATCTAACAGTCTGCTAAAAACTAAATATGGTTAAGGATGCTCAAAGAGGCAAATGAAGAGATAACTTGCTCAAAAAAAAAAAAAATTAAGAAACAGGCAGAGATAAAGCAAAAACATAAATTTAAAAACCAGTTTTACATTTTAGAAATTAAAAATATAATCACTGAAATAAAAGTCTATGAGATGCTAGACCATGAAAATAATTGACTAAAATAAGTGATTTGGAAGCTTGTACTGAGATATTTATCAGGAATGTAGCACAGAATGGCAAAGAGACAGATATAGAGATAAATATATATCATATGTATATATGACAGAGGTGTTAAGACAGAAGATATATGTATGTCTAATAAGAGTTTCAGGTAGAGAATGGAGGAAATGGGGTAGATAATCAATACTTGAAAATAATTTTGAAGAATTTGAAGAGCTCAGAATTTTCTGCAGTTGAATAAGGACATGTATGTGTTCTCAGATCAAATGTGCCTGCGAGTGTCAAGTAGGATAATGAAGAAAATCTTTGCTTTTAGGCATAGGAAAACTTCAGAGTATCCAAAAATAAAGGAAAAAATCTTAAATGATACCAGAAGATATAGATTATTTTCAAGGTATGACAATTATATTGACAGTAGACTTTTCATAAGCAAATCAAATAACAAAAAATAATGGAATAATATCTTAAGTGTGATGAGTAGAAAATAACTACCAATGTAGAATGTTATACCAGCTAATGAGGACAATGAGGATAAAATGAGGACATATTCAGTTACGCAAGACTGAGTTTACATCTCATAAACACACTCAATGAAGGATAAAGGTTATTCTTTAGTAAAGAGAAAATTGAAGAGGCGTAGTAATAGCTACAAGAAATGGGAACTCAAATTGATCAAACCTATTGATAAATTTATTGACTTAAAACAATTTTTGTGTTAAGACAGCAAAAACAACAAATAATAATAAAAGAGAAGGTATTCAAGGGTAAAGTGAAAAGGTCCATGTCCTGCTCAGAAGGAGGATGGAAATACTGAATACTTTGTAATTTTGTTTAAAAATGTATAAATTATATATGTTTAAAAGTTAAGGGTTGGGGTACCTGGCTGGTGCAGTTGGTAAAGCATGTGACTCTTGATCTCAGGGTCATGTGTTCGAGCTCCACGTTGGGCATGGTGCCTACCTAAAAAATAACTAAATAAAATATAAAAACTTAAAAATTAAGGGTAATCACTAAAAAATTAGAAATACAATGTACCACTTCCATCTAACAGTGGATAGAGGAAGAATAGGAGGTAATTTTGAAAGAAGAAAATTTAAAGAAGAGAATCTAAACAGTAAAAATTAAATAAGATCAAATACTAGAAAAACCATGATAAAAATAAACAAAGTTATCAAAGAGATCACAAAAGGATACAAGAGCAGAATCTAGCTATAAAATGTTTACAACTAAATCTTAAACACATACAGTACACAGAAAATGTGAAAATAAAAGGACTATAAAAGATATTTCTCACTTCTTGGTGTATACCCCAAAGAACTGAAAACAGGGAACTTGAGCAGGTATTTGTACACCCATACTCACAACAGCATTATTCACAATAGCCAAAAGGTAAAGCAACCCAAGTGTTCATTGCCGAATGAATGGATAAACAAAATGTGGTGTATAGGTACAAAGGAATACTACTCAGCCTAAGAAAGGAAAGAAATTCTGACACATGCTACAACATGGATGAACCTTGAAGACATTATGCTAGGTGAAATAAGCCAGTTACAAAAGGACAAATACTGTTATTATTCTACTTACTTGAGTTACCTAGAGTAGTCAAATATATAGAAACAGAAAGAGTGGTAGTTGTCAGGCCCTGGGTCAGGGAGGGGATATTACTGTTTAATGAATATGCAGTATTCAGTTGGGGAAGATAAAAGAAGTTCTGGATGTGGATGGTAGTGGTGGTTGCATAGCAGTGTTAATGTATTTAATACCATTGAACTGTACACTTAAAAATGGTTAAGATGATATGTTTTATGTAATGTATGTTTTATCATAATTTAAGTAAAGATATTCCTTAGTGAGAACTAAAGAAAGTTGGTATAAAGTATTAACAAATGATAAAATAGATTTTAAGGAAAAAAGAAGAAGTTACCATAATAACAAGAGGAACAACTATAAAGATTCATTCATTTATTTATTTATTTATTTATTTATTTATTTATTTATTTATTTTTAAAGATTTTATTTATTTATTTGACAGAGAGAGAGAGAACAAGTAGGCAGAGAGGCAGGCAGAGGGAGAGGGAGAAGCAGGCTCCCCGCTGAGCAGGGAGCCCAATGTGGGGCTCCATCCCAGGGCCCTGGGATCATGACCTGAGCCGAAGGCAGCGGCTTAACTGACTGAGCCACCCAGGTGCCCCCTCATTTATTTATTTTGAGAGAAAGAGAGCACAAGCAGTGGGGAAGAGAGGAGGGACAAAGGGAGAGGGAGAAGCAGACTCCTCACTGAGCAGGGAGCCCGACTCGGGGCTCCATCCCAGGACCCTGGGATCATAACCTAAGCCAAAGGCAGATGCTTAACCAACTGAGTCACCCAGGCGCCCCTGTTTTAAAAAATATTTTATTTATTTATTTTAGAGAGAGTGGGAGTGTGGGGAATGGAGCAGAGGGAGAGGAACAAGCAGGCTCCCTGCTGAGTGCAGAGCCCAAGTCGGGGCTTGATCCCAAGACCTGAATGGAAACCAAGAGTCAGAGGCTTAACCGACTGAGCCACCCACATGCCCCAGATCCCTACGTTTAGTAGAGAGACTTTTAAAGTATACATGGAACAGTTACAGAAATTGGCTAGATCCTAGGTTCACAGAGAGTCTTGATAAATTTTTAGACAATTTATATCGTGAATAGTATCTTAAAACCCCTATATTATAAACTTAAAAATGTCAATCATCAAGAACTTTTTTTTGAGGGGGGAATTAATAATTAGCATTTACAAATTTACAGAACTGAACAATAATATAGTACCACACATATCAAAATGTGAGAAATACATTTGAAGTAATATTTACAGCTAAATTTATGGCCTTGAGAGCAGTAAGAAAAAAAACCCTAAATTAAATGAGTTGAGGGGCGCCTGGATGGCTCAGTTGGTTAAGCCTCCGACTCTTGGTTTCTGCTCAGGTCATGATCTCGCAGTTGTGGGACGAGGCCAGAGTCAGGCTCTGTGCTCAGTGCAGTCTGCTTCAGATTCTCTTCCTCTCCCTCTCCCTTTCTCTCAAATAAATAAATAAAATCTTAAAAATTAAATGAGTCAAATTCAAAATAGTAATAATAGTAGTAGTGGTCGAAGTAGTTGTATATTACTACTATTAATGATGATGATACTAAAATAGCTAACATTGGAGTGTTTAGTATGTGCCAGTTTTTGTTCTAAAGGTATTTGTATGTATAAACTTATAACAAATCAGAGTGTAGATATTATTCCCATTTTATAGACTGGAAACACACAAAAAAGTTTCATAATACTTTCAAGATTACTTAGCTAGTAAATAGCTGAGTCAGGGTTAGAACCCAAACAATCTGACCTCACAGAAAGGAGAAAAAGAATAGCAGAGGAAACGGAAAGAATGTAGAAGAGAGGGGAAAAAATAGGTAAGAGCTATTATAAGTGAAGTGGAAAATAAAGAATAACTAGGAGCAAAATCAAAAACAAACTAGATAAACCTCTAGTAATACTAATGAAAAAATAGAAAAGATAGAATAAGTAATATACAGGACAACAGAGGGTCGGGGTAACTGGCTGGCTAGGTCAGAGGAGTGTGCGACTTGATCTCAGGGTCATGAGTTTAAGGCCCACGTTGGGTGTAGAAATTACTTAAAATCTTAAAAAAACAAACAGAGGTTATACTTTAAATCTTTAAATCACAAGAAAATTTTATTTAAAACTTTGACAATAAATTTGAAAACTTAGATCAAATGGGTAATATTCTGGAAAACTAATTACCAAAATTGGCTCAAGATGATTTGAGAACCTGAATAAACCAATAACATTAAGTAAATTGAATAGGTAATCAAGTCTCACCATACCCCAAAAGAGACACTAATATTATAAGAGAGTTTAGCTAGGTAACTAAACTCAGGATCACTACATGAAATCAATAAAACTAAAAATTGGTTATTTGAAAAGATTAGTGAAAATAAGACCTCTAGCACAGATCAAGACAGAAAGAGATGGCACAAATTATCAATATCAGGAATGAAAAAGAGCATTTAATTAGGTATTGTGAATTACTACCAAAACACTGGAAAATGTAGAAGTGGGTAGTATCCTAGAAAAACACCTGTATATAAAACTGACACAAGAAGATATGGAAAATCTGAAGAGTTCTGTGTTTATTTAAGATATTGAATCTGGGGGCGCCTGGGTGGCTCATTTGGTTAGGTTTCCAACTGTTGATACTGGGTTCAGGTCATGATCTCGGGGTTGTGAGATCCACCTGGCTGGCTCAGTTGGTGGAGCATGTGACTCTTGATCCTGGGGTTGTGGGTTTGGAGCCCCATGTTGGGTGTAGAGATTATCTTAAAAATAAATTTTTTTTAAAGATATTATTTATTTATTTGAGGGAGTGAGCAAGAGAAAGAAAAGGAGCAAGGGTAGAGAGAGGGAGAAGGAGTGTCCCCATTGAGCAGGTAGCCCAATGTGGAGCTTGATCCCGGAACTCCAGGATCATGACCTGAGCCGCAGGCAGACACTTCACCCACTGAGCCACCCAGGTGCCCTTAAAAGTAAAACCTTAAAAAAAAAATAGATATTGAATCTGTAATTTAAAACCTTCCCTTAATGAAATTTTCATGCCCAAATGGTTTCACGGGTGAATTCTTCCAAACATTTAGAGGAAGAAATAAAAGCAATCTAACATGAACTTTTTCAGAGAATTGAAAATGAGGTAACACCTCCCAACTCATTTTATGAAGCCAGCATAAGTTGGATGGCAGAACTAAGTATTTTATGAAAAAGGAAAATTACAGGACAATTCCTGCCAACATTGTACATGTAAAAATACTGAATAAAATATTAGCATATCAGACCAGAGATAGATAAAATTGATATACATGATGACCATGTTGGCTTTATTCTCAAAATGCAAGGTTTTTTAATATTTGAAAAGCAGTCTATGTAATTCATCACATTAACGAAATATATGAGACAAATCGAGTAGGTGCATCTCAATACGTGCAAAGAAAGCGTTTGAAGAAATTCAACATGTATTCATGATAAACAACAAACTCTAAGCAACTAGGACTAGACAGTAATGTGATGAAGAGTATCTACAAAAATCCTCTAACAAACATCACTTAATGGTGAACTATCAAAAATTTTCTCTTTGAAATCATGAAGACTAAGATAACCTCTATCATTATTTCTTTTCAACTTTTCACTGTATGTCCTAGTCAATGATATAAAGTGTGAAAAAAAATAGTGTAGAGATTGAAAAGAAGAAATAAAACTGGGTAAATTGTTATTATTTGCAGGTATAATTTTATATGTGGAAAACTCAAAACAATCTACAAACTATTAAAGTAAATGAGTATTACATAAGCATTTAGCAAAGTTATTAGAAGGCTAAAATAAATTAATTGCACTTGTATATGTCAGCAAAAAACATATAAAGTGAAATTTTTTAAAAAAAAACTATTTTTTTATTTTATTTTAGTTTTTTTAAAGATTTTATTTATTTACTTGACAGAGACACAGTGAGAGAGGGAACACAAGCAGGGGGAGTAGGAGAGGGAGAAGCAGGGGGAGTAGGAGAGGGAGAAGCAGGCTTCCCGCTGAGCAGGGAGCCCGATGTGGGGCTCGATCCCAGGGCCCTGGGATCATGACCTGAGCCGAAGGCAGACACTTAACAACTGAACCACCCAGGCGCTCCAAAGAAACTATTTTTTTAAAAGATTTTTATTTTAAGTAATCTCTACACACAACATGCGGCCTGAACTCACAACTCTGAGATCAGGAGTTGCAGGCTCCACTGACTGAGCCAGAAAAATGCCCCAAAAAACTATTTTTAATAGCATAAAATACATCAGATTCTTGAAAAAATTCTAACAAAATATTCACAAGAACTTGTATAAACTACAAAACATTATTGACAGAAATTAGATGATATATAAGTAAATCCATGTTGATAGTTTAGAAGGCTCAATGTTTTAAAGATGTCAGTTCTTCTTTGATTGATCTGGAATTCCAGTGCTATCCCATTTATTATCCCAGCAGCATTTTTTTTCTTTTTGCTGGAATTGGATGGATAGCACTGCAATTGGTGAAATTGGTGAAATTTGGTGGAAATAAAGTGATTCTGAAATATGTATGGTAATGCAAAAGACTAAGAATAGCCAAGACAATATATAAGAATGAAACTTAGTGACTTCTATCAGACATCAAGATTATTATAAAACTATTATTGATGAGGTAATTAAGACAATATGGTATTGTCACAAGAATAGACAGATGGACCAGTGGAACAGATTGAAGAATGAAGAAATTACCACACATATATAGTCGCTTGATTTATGACAACATTGATAACATAATGCAATGGGGGAATGCCTGGGTGGCTCAGTTGGTTAAGTATCTGCCTTGGGCTCAGGTCATGATCCCAGCATCCTGGGATTGAGCCCTGTGTCGGGCTCCCTGCTCAGAGGGGAGCCTGCTTCTCCCTCTGCCTCTGCCCCTCCCCCTGCTTGTGCTCTCTCTTCTCTCTCCCTCTGTCAAAATAAATAAATAAAATCTTCTTTAAAAGTTTGAAAAATATATAATGCAATGGGGGAAAGGATAGTCTTTTCAATAAATAGTACTGGGTCAATTGGATAGCCAAATAGGAAAATATTAACCTTGGCTTTCCTACTTCCACAATATACAGAATTAAATTAAAGATAGATTGCAGAGCTTTTTTGTAATGGGTTTGCTGCCAGAACATAGGTGTTATGAAAACCACCACTAAACCTAAACCAAAATGGGAAAGGAAAAGACTGACATCAACATCATCATCATTGGACGTGTAGATTCAGGCTAGTCTACGACTACTGGTCATCTGATCTACAAATGTGGTGGGATCGACAAAAGAACTATCAAAAAATTTGAGAAGGAGGCTGCTGAGATGGGGAGGGACTCCTTCAAGTATGCTTGGGTCTTGGATAAACTGAAAGCTGAAGGTGAACGTGGTATTACAATTGATATCTCCCTGTGGAAATTCAAGACCAGCAAGTCTTATGTGACCATCATTGATGCCCCAGGACACAGAGACTTTATCAAAAACATGATTCCAGGCACATCTCAGTCTGACTGTGCTGTCCTGATTGTTGCTGCTGTGTTGGTGAATTTGAAGTGGGTCTAAAACAACTAATTGTTGGTGTTAACAAGATGGATTCCACTGAGCCACCCTACAGCCAGAAGAGATACGAGGAAATCGTTAAGGAAGTCAGCACCTATGTTAAGAAAATTGGCTACAACCCTGACACAGTAGCATTTGTGCCAATTTCTGGTTGGAATAGTGACAACATGCTGGAGCCAAGTGCTAACATGCCTTGGTTCAAGGGATGGAAAGTCACCCATAAAGATGGGAATGCCAGTGGAACCACACTGCTTGAAGCTCTGGATTGCAATCTGCCACCAGCTCGTCCAACTGACATGCCTTTGCGTCTGCCTCTCTAGGATGTCTACAAAATTGGTGGTACTGGTACTAGTACCGAGTGGAGACTGGTGTTCTTAAACCTGGCATGGTGGTCACCTTTGCTCCAGTCAATGTTACAACTGTAGTAAAGTCTGTTGAAATGCAGCATGAAGCTTTGAGTGAGGCTCTTCCTGGGGACAATGTGGGCTTCAATGTCAAGAACATATCTGTCAAAGATGTTTGTTGTGGCAGTGTGGCTGGTGACAGCAAAAATGACACACCAGTGGAAGCAGCTGACTTCACAGTTCAAGTGATTATCCTGAACCATCCAGGCCAAATCAGTGCTGGATATGCACACACCTCACATTGCTTGCAAGTTTGCTGAGCTGAAGGAGAAGATAGATCATCATTCTGGAAAAAAGCTGAAGATGGTCCCAAGTTCTTGAAATCTAGTGATGCTGCCATTGTTGATATGGTTCCTGGCAAGCCTATGTGTGTTAAGAGCTGCTCTGACTATCCTCCTCTAGGCTGTTTTGCTGTTCGTGACATGGGACAGATGGTTGCTGTGGGTGTCATCAAAGCAGTGGACAAGAAGGCAGCTGGAACTGGCAAGGTCACCAAGTCTGCCCCAAAAGCTCAGAAGGCTAAATGAATAGTATCTCCAACACCTGCCACCCCAGTTTTCATCAGTGGTGGAAGAACGTTCTCAGAACTGTTTTGTGTCATTGGCCATTTAAGTTTAATAGTAAAAGACTGGTTAATGATAACAATGCATCGTAAGACCTTCGGAAGGAAAGGAGAATGTTTTGTGGACCATTTTGTGTGTGTGTGTGTGTGTGTGTGTGTGTGTGTGTGTGGCAGTTTTAAGTTACTAGCTTTTAAAATCAGTACCTTTTAATGGAAACAACTTGACCAAAAATCTGTCATAGAATTTTGAGGCCCATTAAAACAAAAGTTTAATGAGAAAAAAAAATAGATTTCAGATTTAAAATTTAAAGCTAATAAAACCTCTAGAAGAAAACAAAATAGTATCTTCATGACATGGAGTAGGCAAGGATTTCTTAAACCAGATTAATCTCCCCTCCCCCATAAAAGCTAACCATGAATTCAAAAATGATAAATTGGACTTGATTAAAATTAAGAACTTCTGTTAATCAGAAGGTCAATCGTAAGAGTGAGAAGATGTACATACCCTACAACTTAATATGTACTTATAAACACTTTCATATGTATTAGAACTGTACAAGAATATTTATTGTTTATTACATTGAAAATTGGAAATGAATGTTCATCAGTATGAGAATGGTTAAATCATTGTGTATGTACCATACACATACAATGGAATTATATATATGAGTTCATATGAATGAACAAAGCCACATTTATCAACATGGATAAATCTCAAAAGCATAATGAGAGAATAAAGCAAGTTGCAAAACAGATACATTATGCTATGTTGGAAGTCCTAAAATCACCCTCAGGTTTGATGATTCACTAGAAGTGCTCACAGGACACAGAAGAGTTATACTCACAGTTATGGTTTAGTACAATGAAAGGACAGAGATTAGAACCAGCAAATGGAAAAGGCTCATGGGGCAAGTTCCAGGAGAAAGCCAATGCAAGCTTCCAGGTGTCCCCTCCCAGTGGAGTTGCATGGAGATTTGTTTAATCCTCTGAGCGAACATGTGTGACAACATGTATGAAGTGTTTCCAACTCAGGAAACTTACTTGATCCTTGGAGTCCAGAGTTTTTATTGGGAGTCAGTCATGTAGTGCCCACATGTCATATGATACCCTCATGACTGAGCTCAGTTACTCAGACTCTAGCCCTCCTACCCTCCACCTAGCAAAAACAAATATACGCCATAAATTGTTTTGTTAGGATAAATTTATCTAATCATACTGGTATAGCATGGCGCAAGGCCTCAGGCATACAAAAATACTTATCAGGCACAACATTCCATAGGCCCAGAAGTTAGCTTCCAGCTTCCAGCCAACCACCAATACTGAAGACAAACCTTTCTTTGGAATGTACAAGGTTTGAGCAAACGAGGCATGCCAAGTTAACTCTTTCCTGCCCAGATGCCATGTATTTAAAGTTTAGAGGCTTGTGAATCAATTTATCAAAGAATACATAAAGTTTCATGGGGATGTTTAACACCCAGTTTAAGAGAGAGGTTGTCTTTGGGATAGGAGGAGAATGCTAGGGAGAAGTCCTGGGGAACTTTATGTATCTGTAATGTTTTCTTTATTAAAAGTTCTAAAACAGGGCACCTGGGTGGCTCAGTTGGTTAAGCGACTGCCTTCAGCTCAGGTCATGATCCCAGGGTCCTTGGATCAAGTCCCGCATCGGGCTCCCTGCTCTGCGGGGAGCCTGCTTCTCCCTCTCCCACTCCCCCTGCTTGTGTTCCCTCTCTCACTGTGTCTCTCTCTGTCAAATAAATAAATAAAATCTTTAAAATAAATAAATAAAAGTTCTAAAACAAATATGGCAAAAAAAATTAAAATTAGACAAAATTCTGGATGATGGAAACATGGATGTTATATTCTCCACACTTCTCTGTATATCTGAAAATATTTAATAAGAAAAAAATAGAAAAATCTGTCAAACTTTCGTCAAGTATGGATCAGAGTGCTACTTTATAAGAAAAATTTAAAACAAAACAAAACAAAAAAAAAAGAAAAAAGATTTTTGTAGGGGCACCTGGCTGGCTTAGTTGGTAGAACATGGGACTCTTGATCTCTGAGTCTTGAGTTCAAGCCCCATGTTGGGTGGAGAGCTTACTTAAAAAAAAAAAGAACGAAAGAAAAGAAAAAAAAATTTTTTCGGGACACCTGGATGGCTCAGAGTTAAGTGTGTGCCTTCAGCTCAGGTCATGATCCCAGAGTCCTGGGATCAAGTCCCATATTGGGCTGATGCAGCGGGGAGCCTGCTTCTCCCACTCCCTCTGCCCCTCCCCCTTCTTGTGCTTTCTCTCTCTCTCTCTCTCAAATAAATTAATAAAATCTTGAAAAAAACTATTAAGAATATTTGAATACTGAAGTTGAAATAGAGTGTCCAACTACTTAATGTACATCAGATTAATGTACTTGTCCTAAATAAGTGACATGTGCCTGGTATTACTTACTCAAAAATTAGCAAATTACTTCCTGCCTCAGGCCCCTTTATTTTATGCTAGTTCTAAGACTAGTCCAGTATGTTTGGTGGAGGATAAAAGCAAAAGGTAAAGGAGAACAGTATTTGACCTTGATGCAAATCAAATTATGTGTCTCCCTTCTCTTCTTCTCCCTTCCCCTCATAGCATTAGTCTTAAAAAATAACAAAAATGTAGCCTGTGGATAATGTAAAGAAGGGGAAAGAGCAGTTGAACCTCTTTGCATTGGGAATGGGGTTGGGGAAGTGATGATGGTCAGATTGTTCAGATGCTGTTAGACATAATTTCCAGCTAGTATGCTTCTTTCATTTCTCTGGTTTCTCTTTACCTTCCGTAAGTCAACAGTCAATTAACAGATTTCTTCCTGTGCCTACTACATGCAGGTCCTATACCTTGAGATGTAAAATAAGTATGGTCTTTTTGCCCCATAACGTGCCTCATGATGAAATCAAAGTAAGCCATTCAAAAGCCAGTCGGTAGTTTTCCCTATACATTGTTTGGTGGGGAAAGCCTGCTGTAACATTTTTGTCACAATTTGCACACCTCACCCTTCCAGCATTCAAACTCTAATTCATGTCTCAACAGATTATAAGTTTTCACATACCATGGACCCTCAGGGATACTTGAAGTAGTCAGAACTGTAGGTGTTAAATTGAATAATGTAAGAATCATTTCAATGCGTTGATGTCCAAATGAATGGTACACAGTGGATACTGGGAGTAGATGAAGGCTAGAAAAAGATGTTGCCTTCTTTAGAGTAAAATTTCCTTTTCTTTCTCTCTAGAGTTTTGACCAACTCAGATTGATTCATTTTCTTTATAATAGTGATAATATATTAAAAGAATGACTAGAAAAACATAAAACCTGTTTTTCATACAATAGTTGAGAAATTGCGGGGCGCCTGGGTGGCTCAGTTGGTTAAGCGACTGCCTTCGGCTCAGGTCATGATCCTGGCGTCCTGGGATTGAGTCCCGCATCGGGCTCCCTGCTCGGCAGGGAGTCTGCTTCTCCCTCTGACCCTCCCCCCTCTCATGTGCTCTCTCTCATTCTCTCTCTCTCAAATAAATAAATAAATAAATAAAATCTTTAAAAAAAAAAATAGTTGAGAAATTGAAACCTAAAAGCGAACCTTGAGCTAATGAAGCAAAAAAGTTACTTACCTTCGTTTGATTTCCAGTACGGGATTAAAACATACAGTCTAGTTCTCTTGATTGAAATGCCTTTTTGTGATTGTGCAATGTTACAGTTATTTGTTGTCATCCTTTTGTTTTCTACTGGTTTTGGAAGTTTGCAGTCTGATGTTTAAGGTGTTTTACAGAATACCCATCATGCTGTATGAAGTTCTATTGTATTGTTTAAAGTGAACTGAAAAGTCTGTCAACAGTCTCTTAGGATTTTTTTTACAACGTGATACCACCCAAAGACTTTCAGTAGCTAGAGTGTATGTTGCTTCTTTCTTCGTGTTCTCATGTTTAAACTGTTGGGATGGAGCTAATATCTTGTTACTGATAGGCTGTAAGTTAATCATTTTCAAGCAGCCACCAGGATGAAAATAATATTCAAGTACACAATTGAATTTTGCAAAAATGGAAGGAAATTTGGGGATCCAAACTAATATAATTACCATATTACTCACCTAGTTGGGCACAGTTTTAGCATTGTGTTACTGAGAGATAGAACCGAATTAAAAATCTTCAAATAGGTAAAATGCTTCAGAGATAAAGTACAATATTTAATTCTTGTTGAAACATACCACAGCTTTACACCATCATGTGATAACTTTACCCTTATTACTTCCTTTTCCCCTTCTCAAATACAGTCATTACCTAAGATCATTTCTTTGATTTATAGCTGTTTTCTATAAATATTCATTTTCTAATAGAAATTATCTTCCCATAATTTAACCTATCTTCTTTATGAATCTTAAATCTATACATCTAGCCCTCACTTTGTACCTAGAGTCTAGTTCCGTATTTCCATGCATCTATAAAATACTTTCATTTGGACATCTTACTGTAACCCTAAGTTCAGTATACCTAAAGCATTTACTTTCCATACCTTCTCAGTTGTTCCATTTTGGGTACAAATATCTTTATTTTTAGTTTCTAGGCTAGGATTATAAAATCATTCTTTGAGTCTTTCCATTCCATTGTGCCATGTACTCAATTTGTCATTTTTAAATGTATTTGATTTATCTGTTCCTAACTAATTTCCTGTTATATCTCCCTAGTCTAAGTCCTCATAGCTCCTTACCTGAATAGACAGTGGAGTTGCTGTGGTACATAAGCCAGATTAGAGTCCTGTTCTCAGGGAGCTTAAAAGAAACCATGACAGTTGCCTATTGCCTCCTACATAAAGTCCAGACTTCCTCTATCAAATAGAAACCAGTGGTAGCAAGTCTCCATGTTCAGATGTCACTTTCTAGGTCATTGTGGTATAGCACACACAGCATCACTTTCTAAATATTTGTTTACATGTTTGTCTCCCTTACTACAATGCGTTACCAGAAATAGAGATTGTAAGTTTATTTTTGCGTCACAGTGCCCAGTGCAATACCTTTCACATACATTAGTGAGTCTTTGTTGGATGAAAAAGCATTGTAGATACTTTCATATACTTAGTCATTCATTCTAACATTGACCTTGTGAAGTGGATATAGGAAGCCCTTTAAAGCCTCTAACTATAGAGGTTTTCCATAATTATTCCTAATTTTCTTGTCTAAACTTCCTCTTTCTACAGTCTAATATAAATCCAATCAAATTAATCTCTCTACTGTCTCCTGAATACTCCATCTACCTTCTTAACCTTTTCCTCGAATGTTTCTTTCCTTCTCTCTGTTATGGTTCAATATATTTGCCTCTTTTTTGAAACCTTCCCTTCTAGCTCTAACCCACACGGATTTCTCCCTTATATAACTCTTTTTGCAAATATGTTGCCTGAAAATTATATAATTTAGCAGCCTGTTATATTTATTGTTAGGCATTTTTATTTATACTGTCATATTCATTCACTGTTTAATGTGAAGTTTGACATCCCAACTTGACTGGTAATGTTGTGTAGCTGGTTCTTTTTTTCTCACTGGTTTTGGCTATCATAGTATTGGAAACCCTATATGAAGGGTTAGCTCTTTCTCCAAAGGTGAAAATTCTGTATATCTGATAGCACAAATTACTTATTTAGCAAAGGACAGTGGTGCGGTCATCCAATCTTTTCTTTTTTTTTTTTTTTTAAGGAATCTGTATGCCCAGATTTACAACCTTGAGATCAAGAGTCTCATGCTCCACTGACTGAGCCAGCCAAGCGCCCCTGTGGTTGATTTTTCAACCATTCTTATTATTGATTTTCTGGTTATCTCTGTCTAGTGTCTAGTGTCACTAATTGTAATATTATACTTTTAGGACAGAATTCAGGCTAGTCAGATCATCAAACACCTACAAAAGAAAGAAACTATAAACTGTTCTGTTGGAATATTATAAAAGGTATAGGTGGATGGTTTTTTTGGTTAATGTACAGTAATATTAACTATATTTTATAATAGCTTTTTTAGACTAATTTTTTAGTCTTCTATATTTCATAACTGATAAAAATTAAAAAAATTTCTTGAGAAATTCACTGGTAACTACCATATTAAAATGTTTATATATAAAACAGCAGTTTCTTATTGCATAAGGATGCTTTAACTGCTCCAGGTATTTAGACCATAATAAATATTGCATTTAAAAAAAGAAAATATAGATCTCTATAAATCTCCTATTTTTCTGCTTACATTGGTGTCATCCATTTTATTGTTAGAGAAAGAAATAATAACAAAAGCCACCAAGATGTTTTGTTTTGTATTACTATCATTAGGAGATAAGGTGTCTTTCTCACAAATTAGCTTACATATTCTTTTTTCTGTTTTTTTCCTTTTTAACTCTTTTATATCCATTTCTTTTCTCTAACTCTGTTTTATCAACTTTTCCATTTTTTTAAGTGTACATATCCAACCTTATTCTGGAATAGATGTAAGATGACTTTATGCTCTTTTTATTGGCCCCAATTACTTAAGTCTCCTGTTGTAAACATGCTCCATCCTTGAAAGCCTATGTAAGTGTGATTTGTTCTTTAATTATTTTCCTGATTAACTCTTTACCCAGCAAATAGAAATATATTGGCCTAATGATGTGGTGAGCTATTTGTAAAATTGACCAATACCTCCATAATTCTTTCCATTTGCACTTAACTTTTCTTTCCAAGCAAAGAAGTCATTAATTTTTTTCCTGAATGGCTCATTGCAATGTAATTCTTAAAAATATAATTCAAAAAATTTTAAACTTATCATAGAAAGTTTTCATAATTTTTTAAAGTCTTAAATTCTTTCATCATTAGTAAGTTACTGTTATTTATATTTTAGGGATTGGAATAAAATTTTCTTTATGCTACTTAAATTTAATGTCTAAGTAGAGTTTAACTTATGAGTCAGATCTTAGTGTGCCTAACATTTTTATTTTCAATACTTAGTTGTTGAATAGCTTTCTACAGTAGATACTATGTCTATTGCTCTTTTTGGTTTCTTATTTTTATGAATGTGTGCAATATAACAGTCTCATGTAGGTCAACTTTCTTAAGCTTCCTCTACCTCTGACTTTTAAAAGTCCTGTTTAGGAAATGGGAAAGAATAAATCGGAATTACTTGTGCTTTATCTCTCTTTTTTTTTTTTTTTGAAAAAAACACGTACCACCAGGAATTCTGATGGTTTATTCTTTCTCCCATCCCTCCTTGGAAATCCAAGGCTATAGCGTGAGTCACTGTCACTGAAGGAACCTGAGATATCCCTCAGTTGTGTTAGTTTGTCTTAGCATCCAAAAAGAAACTAGCCTGCATAGTACTTGTTTATTTTTACAAAAAAAGTTATCAAAAATTATTTATAGAAAGTAGTATTTCATAAGCAACAAAGGACTACAGATTCTAGTAGTAAAATTATTTATTGTTCTCTAAAGTGGTAAATTAGACAAATACTTATATTGGAGAAGTTGTTGGTTATTGGGAAAACAGTCCTGAAAATGGTAATCTTTTCTTTAAGAAAATATTCACACCTTAAGTAGCAAGTACTAAAATTAACACAAAAGAGAAATTTTTTTAAAAAGTTGTTTTCAGTCTTTATTCTTACTTCTTTTTTGTCTTGGATAATCTTCACAAATGTATCTTTTTTATAACCAGTACCCTGAAAGTTGCCAGGTTTCACTTGTCTACTTTCTGGTCTGCCTCCAGTGTAGGTCCCTTCTTTTCTTCTCTCTTTACTCTTGAATTAATCCTCTACCTACTTCACAGGCCGGTTCTTTGATGAGAATGAATCCCCTGTTGATCCGCAGCATGGCTCTAAACTGGCGGATTATAATGGGGATGATGGTAACGTAGGTGAGTACGAGGCAGACAAGCAGGCTGAGCTGGCTTACAATGAGGAAGAAGATGGTGATGGTGGAGAGGAAGACGTCCAAGGTGAGCGTGGGCCTGGCCTCCATGCTGTGACCGTGAAACCCACCTCTAAATTTTTTGGTTGAATTTGTGTAGAATTTTCCCCACTTATTAGTGGCATTATAATCCTAATACAAAGAGATCCTGTAGGATTTCAATTTTATTTTGAAAACAATTTTATGATAGTCATATATGTAGATCTTAATTATTTTATTTAAGTATTTTCATTTTAGTTACCTTACATGTAATTATTGATATAGTTATAATTTGAAACTCAAGAATATTCATAAATTTTAGATTTAAATTGCTTGAAATAGCTCTAGAGTTTACCTGAGGCAAATGCTCCCAGAAAATAATTCTTTTCCAATTTCTCATCTGAAAACATTTCATTATTCTAGGTACAAATATTGACCAGACAGCCTTTGTGTTATAAGGAAAGCCCCAAAAGTAATGGTCTCCTCCACACTGAAGATAAGATTATTTCATTACTGATTCAGTATAGGAAGGCTGTTTCTGAAATTTTTTCTGAGAAGCTGAAAATTTATATTTAATGGTTTGTAAAGATTTGTCTGTTTCATGTTTAATACACAGATTCAACATATTTTCCTTGTTAACTGTGTAACTTCTGAGCTTTTAAGTTATTAAAAGTTCAGAATTTACCTGTGTGCATGCAGCCCTACCCATGCATGCATATCAGAGTATGTTGCGTTATTGCAAGTTTTTAGGCTTGTTTTTTGCCTGCTAATATCATTTAGTAGTATTTGTGGAACTTTTTCTCTGTTCTGTAAAAGTTGATTATGAACATAATGTGTGATGTATTAGATTTTATAATGTGATGGATGCATGAAATATTTTCCAATGTAAACTGTCTTGATTTCTTCCTTAACTCTTTTTTTCTTCCTTAACTCTTTTTAAAGTAATCAAATTTTATTTAGGTTCATGAAAAGGGTTGTTTTTATACAACTCAGAAGAAAATATAGTTGTCCTAGAATACTACATAGTTATTAGAAAAAGGGAAACTAGAGACTCTGACTTCCACATAGGCATTGTTTCAATAGTACATTCTAGTTTTGGAAGAATGGTTTTTGGGAATAGAAAGAGATAATAATTCTAAGAGTTATTTAAGGATACATTAATAAGAACTCAAACACTGTTTGGAGCTATTGAATAAATTATACCCACCTTTTCTATAATCTCATCCATTTTTCATAAATTTTACCATTTTTTTCTCATTGCTTTGTGATTTGTTTGGATTATATTTTTTTGCAGTTATTTATAACATTGTTTCCAGGCTTTTTCATGCATGTATATCACCAATTAGATTGTAAGCTCTTGGTGGGCAGGAATTTTCATTTATTTTGCCTTATATTTTGTTTGTATCCTTTCCTGCTATCATATTCACCCATCCCCCCACTCCCCAAAGTACTTAGCATACATAGGGCCCTGGGTAAATGTTGTTAACTGATAATTTTATGCTTTCTCATTGAATTTTTATTCTTACAACTGTGACTAGAATAATAACCTTTTAACTTCTGGTCTTATAAACTTAGTTTGCACTTTAAACATTGTCTAGTTTTCTTTCATAAGAACTGCTATCTATCATGTCATTGGATAATTTTGAGGTTTTTATTAGAGCAAATAATTTCAACTATAATTGAAAAGTATTTCTTATGTTTTAGGCTATCTTAAAGTTAATGACTTTTATCACAAAATTTCAGTTATTTTGTATGGCTTTTATCCATAGTAAGTACATTTATCTTCAGTGCCTTCTCTCTCTCTCTCCTATACCCTTCTCCCTCTCTCACCCCCAGTTCTCATTGCCACTTTAGGTCTCCAGTACCCTCATGCTGCTCTGCTTTCCCATCCACAAGGAAATAAATGCATCAGTTCTAAGGAATATGAGGAAATGACCTAAGATGATAACCCTCAATGAAGTAGGGAGAGGATTGTTAAATTTTGGGGTTTCCTCATTTGCTAGTGAAGCTTACTTGAGCTGGGGGTTGCCACTTAACTTTTTTTTTTATCCCATTTTGGGATTTACTAGATGACAGCAGCAGGATAAGATAGCTACCAAGGGGACTCCTTTATCATAGGGAACAAAGATTCAAGAACATCAGCTACAGCAAATGAAGAGGGATAGGTTTGAGTGAACTGACTAAAAAAGAATATTGTAGACCCAATTAATTTTAAACATGTTTTCAGGAAATCTTTAGATGTAGTATTAACTGTCCAAAAAGTGGGAAGGGGCAATTATAGGTGTTCCCTTGTTTATCAACAATTTGAATCTAAATGTTTATTATTAAGTTAGAATATTTAAAATTTAAAAGCGTTTCTTCATAGTTTCAATGTAGAAATAATGGTTGGGTTTCCAGGCCAGTTTGCACTTGTAGCCAAAGCAGGCAGTAAAATAGAGTGGGAGAAAAAACATTAGTCGGAGTTAGGAGACCAGCTGTGTATTGTTTTTCAAGTCACTTAAACTCTCTGGACCACAATTCTTCATCTGTAATGTGAATGTTGAACTACAATAGATGGTCCTTCTCAGTTCTAAAATTCTGTGGTCACATTCACAGTGGAAGCACTATCTCTAACACAGGTATTATGGGAAAATGTGTTTCAGAATCGAGCATGCCTGAAACACATCTTCCTCCAGACGAGGGGAAAGAATGTGGAAACTTTACTACCACCATTGAGACTCTGCAGCTAGAAAGATATCAAAAATTGAAACATGCTGGTAACAGATGGTTGCTACACTTTGTGGTGAACACAGAATAATGTATAGACTTGTGGAATCACTATGCTGTACACCTGAAACTAATGGAACATTGTATCAACTCTACTTCAATTAAAAAAACTGAAACATGCACTTCAGAAATACTACTAAGGTTCTAGCGTTAGGGGCTCTTCTCTGCTCTTTCTAATATTAGTAGTTTTTTTCCTCAATCTGTTGGGTCCCTAGAATTAGAGATTCTAGTTGCTGTACTGAGGTTCTGGATTCAGCTAAAGACATTCTAGCTTTCGTGCCCCAAATTCTTGATTATGAAATGGAGATTTTGGCATCATCTCTGCCATTAGAGAGCTAGAGGATTCCAGCTTTATCTCTAATGCTTGTTCATATGTATTGATCATTTGGGACAGCACTACCTATCGAGTGTTTTCTTGTAGAATTAAATGAAGCCTATTTTTCCTGGTTTATTTTGATTTTTAATTCCTGGTTTCCTGAAGCATTCCCTAAAAGAAATATTATTTTATTTACATTGGTGTAAAAATTCTTTTTCCTGCCTTCTTTTAAGTGACCCAATGAATAGATTAACTCTGGAAACACTATATATCTGATGGATATGTCTTTTAATTCATTCTTTATTGTAATACAGAGATGGATGTTTACACATTCTCTTTACTCTTATCTTTAATCCCATAGAAGTTCCAAGTTTGCTTAATAGAATATGACCTGCATATAACTGGGTATATTTTTGGAAGGAAGCTTAACATAATGCTTAAGTGCCTGGATTCTGGAGCAAGATTGCCTGGATTTGAATCCTAGCTCCACCACTTACCAGCTCTATGACCTTGTGAATTATCTAACCTCTGTACCTCGATATCCTTATCTGTAAAATAGGGATATAGTTACCTGTTGTTATTTGGATTATATGATTCAAATATTTGTTTAGGACTTAGAACACATCTTTCGCGCTACAAGCACTACATAAATGTTTGTTGAATAATAATTTTTAAGAAGTAAAAGGAAACATAAAATTTTTTTCTTTGGATTGCCTGCTTTAGAGGGTAACTGCACTTTGGCCTATGGATTAATTTGTATATTTTAGTGGAGTCTCACTGCCTTATTACCCCAAGATGTTCTTGCTTGGTAGAGCTGGCTTTATGGAAGTGGTCCTTTCTTGACTTCAGAGGGAATTTAGGAATTATTTAATAAATTATGAATGTTTTTGTATTTCCTTTAATAGTCATTTTATGTTAATGAGATATTTACAGATTTTGCTGCTTTGTAAAATGAAATAAAATATAATTATATTTAGTGGTTCTCTGTTCTGTATCAGATTTGGTTAGGTAATTTCATCATACTTTACAAATACATGCTAAAAGGTTGTCAATAGAAATTTGAATTCTGGTTAGAATAGCTACACTGAAAATGGACTTTAGTTAATGTAAATAATAGTTGAATCTAAGAAAAATGCAATATTCCAAAAGGCCTGTAGAATTCTGAAAAATAATGTGAAGGCACCATATTAAAATTTGATTAAAAGCATAAATTAATAGAACCAACAAACTCCTTCTTATATTTGTAGAAGACTTTGGAAGTAAAGACTGCCTTCATATGCATTATTTTATTTTGAGATAGGAAAACCAGTTGCTATCTGTACTCTATTGAGAAGGTAATTAAAGGACTAAAGAGGTTAGAAAGTAGCTCAGGTTTGTTAATAAGTGCCTGGGTCTGGACTAGAATTCAGTTTTTCTGTTCCTAGAGCTTTGCTCTTATTTTCTCTTTATAATTATTCACTTAAAAAATCTTCCAACATATCTACTTTTTCCTTTTAATAACTTTTCTGTTAAATTTCTAGGAATTCTTTTTTGTATAGCTGCTTTTCCCACTGTTCCATGGTGGTTAATTTTTCATTTAATTACTGAAGTCCTGAAAGATGTGTATAGGTGATATCCTATAACATGGATCCTAAGGAGAGCTTTCTGGAGAGGTGCCAGTGACTGTTTTATTTTATTTATTTATTTATTTTAAAGATTTTATTTCTGGGGCGCCTGGGTGGTTTAGTCGTTAAGGGTCTGCCTTCGGCTCAGGTCATGATCCCAGGGTCCTGGGACTGGGCCCCGCATCCGGCTCCCTGTTCCGCGGGAAGCCTGCTTCTCCCTCTCCCACTCCCCCTGCTTGTGTTCCTGCTTTCGCTCTCTCTCTCTGTCAAATAAATAAAATCTTAAAAAAAAAAAAAAAGATTTTATTTCTTTGTCAGAGACAGCGAGAGCGCGCACAAGCAGGGGGAGTGGCAGGCAGAGGGAGAAGCAGGCTCCCCTTGGAGCAGGGTGTTGGGCTTGTGACTGGATCCCAGGACCCTGAGATCATGACCTGAGCCGAAGGCAGATGCTTAACCAACTGAGCCACCCAGATGTCCCTATAAAACCAAAGATGGGGCGCCTGGGTGGCTTAGTTGTTAAGCGCCTGCCTTTGGCTCAGGTCATGATTCCAGGGGTCCTGGGATCCAGTCCCGCATTGGGCTCCCTGCTCCGTGGGTAGCCTGCTTCTCCCTCTCCCACTCCGCCTGCTTGTGTTCCCTCTGTTGCTGTGTCTCTCTCTGTCAAAAAAATAAAATATTAAAAAAAAACAAACCCAAAGATAATTTTGGGGCACCAGGGTGGCTCAGTCGGTTAACGGTCTGTTTTGGGCTCAGGTCATGCTCCCTGGGTTCTGGGATCCAGTTCCACATGGGGCTCCTTGCTCCACAGGGGGCCTGCTTCTCCCTTTCCCTCTGCCTGTAGCTCCCCCTGCTTGTGCTCTGTCAAATAAATAAAATCTTAAAAAAAAAAAAAAAACCCAAAGATAATCTTTAAAGTATAAAGAGTTCTGTGATAAGAGATTGATTAGCATATTTTCAAAATACACGTGTGATTATGGATACAATTGCAGCCTTTACCTGTAACAGATTTGAGGTTATCATACCTAGTGGATTACACTATTGAGGATATGAGATCATTTTGTTAGCTTATGATATAAAATGGTTACCTGCAATTCTAAATGAGAATTTCTGTAAGTTTAATAGGAAAGTTATTGAGAGGAAAAAAGGAAGTTGGTTTATTTGGCATTTTTTATGAATAAACATAAAGAAGAAATAAGAACACATCATTATGTAAAGTTAATACATACTACATACACCATATGGCGTCTTTCTTGAACAAAATTTTACTATAGGATATACTAGAGAAGCTGAGAGTTTCTGGAAAACCTTTCAAATCTAAAAGAACAGATTTCAGAAAGCTGTAGTATACACGTGAATTTGAATTCTAACATATAACTCTTTAAATTATATAAAATTATATTTCCAGACAATTATGATAGTAACACCTCAGTCTATCAAAAACTAAGCTGTTGGGTTATTGTAACTGTGAACCAGAAAGTATGAAAAATCATGTTTTAAGGCTGTGGAGGAGCCAAAAGATGTCACTAAAGCCATATACCAAAAAAGAAGCCTCTTTGCTTTGATTAAATTACTTTTCATTCTTGTTCTAACATAATTTTTGTATTCTGAGCAGTCTTATTTCAAAACCTGTAGTTTAGAACAAAACTAGAAAGGGATTGCTACTGGCAGATAAGCTAACAGTAATGTGAAATGACAGGTGATAGCCAAGAAGGACCCAGAAATACCTGTCAATAGCTAAATAAATCAAACTCCAAAGTATTATATGGAGTTGTTTAATATAGTTGCAAAGTGACTTTGAGGATCTTACTAACAATATTATATAATAATTTTTTTCTTTTTGGTAAAGAAAAAGTTAAGTTTTGGTTAGTACATTTCATTTAAGAAGTTGCTGGTAAGCTCTTTGCAGAGGAGCAAAGAAATTCACTATAATGTTAAATATTGGGATTCTGAGTAATTTTTATTTTCCTGTCTTTTATTTGATAATCTTTATGTGATGAGTATGGATTCATTTTGTAATTAGAAAAAAAGCTGGTTTTTAAAGGCATGACAATGTATACAGAATGGTTTCTACCAAACTTAAAGGACTAATTCATCTAGTAGAAATAATATATTTTATATACAAGGATCAACTCCTCAATGTTTGTGGGTTCCTAAAGTTTTGCTAACTATATCTAGCTCTACTTCTATCTACTTATATATCTAACTACTGTCAAAAGATTTGTTAAAATTAAGTAATCTTCCACGATTCATTGTTTTCGTGTAACACCCAGTGCTCCATGCAGTACGTGCCCTCCTTAAAACTTAGTACTAAGTAATTGTGCTAACATTGGGTATAAAATAATACAAATGCTACCCATTGAAAGAAAATATGTATAATGTAAAAATAAAATAATAAATAATTTGATGAAAAAAATTAAGTAATCTTCCAGTATGTTGGAAGACTTTGGAAAGCAGACTTTTCACTGTTCAGCCGAGCAACTAAGAAATAGAATGCTATTTTAAAAGGCATAAAATAACAAGCAGAAAACTACCCTAAGGCTGAGAAAAAACCTGAGGCATTATTTAATTGGTTTTCTGCAAGTGATTTTAAAAATAATGTTCTTGATACGTAACTATTTCCCTTACAGATGATGAAGAACGAGAACTTCAGATGGATCCTGCAGACTATGGAAAGCAACGTTTCAATGATGTTCTTTAAGCCCTAAAGGAAAACTTCAGAAAACCTAAAGTGCTGTAAAATGGAATCATTTCTACTTTGTTGTTTTTGACTTTTGTTGTAAAGATCAGTTGTAAAGATAGATTGAGGTAGATTTAAGGAAAAATTTTAATGAAGAAATGTACCCATGTACATAGGTGAACTTTTTCATATTGTATTATTAAAGCAGAGATTTTTTTGGTTATATCACAGTTGAGCCAAAAACAAAGTAAGCAAAACTGTAATCTTTGCATTTAAAATGAACTAATGTATATTTTACATTTTATTGAGCCTAATTCGTTCCACAAATGGACAAAGAGGAAAAATTGGTTGTACAGTTTATATGTTGCACATAGCATAACCCCAGTGAGAACACTCAGCTGAAAAACTTTTTATACACTAATATATTCTTGCTAGCCCAACAGATGTTCTGTTCTATCTACTCCTCATCTCATGCTTTTCATGGAGTTACACCTAGAATAGTTACATAAAAGAGGGGTTGGAACCTGAAAGCCAAACACTGGGCAGCATGTGTGCAAAATCATTTCCCTACTTCTTTTATTTTACATGAGTGCTGATGTGTTTTGGCAGATTAGCTTTCAGCTGATACCTGATGGAAGTTGAGGTAACCTGCAAAGACATAACAACATTTATGAGTTTTACCTTACTTAGTTCATGAAATTGTGAAATGCATGATTGACAATGTATTTTCAATTTTTATTTTTTCACATCATACTAGTACTGTTTAACCATCATTGGCTAAAATTTTTATATTTTCAGGGTCCAAGTTGGTGAAAATATTCATGATTTAAATGCCAGATTCTGAAAGAAGCTAAATCAACTTGGAAATGAATCTGCAATCAGTATTTCAAAGCTTCTCTGGTAGTTATAGTGATCTTATTTGACTAGAATTTTTCAGAAGTACTAAATAAGGAGTTTTAACAGATTTTTATTAATGCACAGATAAGTAGAAGTACAGTGAGGTCTACAGCCGTTTTATTAAAATAGCTTAAAAGTTTGTAATAAAGATGAAGAATCTTTGTAATTAATATGTTGTTAAGAACCCATAAACCTCATATTTGCTAGACTTACAAAATTATTTTAAATGCATTTGTCTTTTTTGACACTATTCCATAGAATGCTTAAGCTAGTTATAGTTAATCCCTGCTTTTGGATTTAAATCTTTTAAATTTTATCCCCCACCCCAAAATAAAAGGTTTTGATCATATGGAGAAATTTAAGGTTGTTAACTCTGTTTTTCAGAAGTCCTTCTGTTAATTGCGCATAAACATGAAATGCTTCCCTCCCTGTCCTTTGTGCTTGGGTTGTAGTCAAAAATTCAAACTTAAAAGAGGTGAAAAAGCTGTTCACTTATTAGAAGTGCAAAATTTCTTAGACTTCAGTTTGAAATTATTTTGCGACCAGGAAAATATATAGTGATTTATTAAAATTGTTATTTCTACCAAATCAAAGTAAGCAATTCATGCCTTTGCTGAGTATAGTCAGGCCTATAATGAATAGATATGAAAATTCACAGAATTTAAAAAAAAATGGAGTTAAAGGGAATTGATGTACACCTTTTGGGCATTACGGTGGGAAGATGAATCTAAAACATACTTCTAGTAATACTTTATATTTAATACTGTAAAATCTTAACAAATGAAAACCATGAAATTTCCTGCCTTTGTCATAAAAAGAATCACTTAATATCGTAGCTACTACTTATACAGCAAAATTGCTTCAATTAGTCTAGACATTTTATAAACTGAGAAATCTTGGACCAATTGATAATATTTCTGACTGTATTAACATTTTAGTGCTATAAAATACTATGTGAATCTCTTAAAATTCTGACATTCTACAGTCTGTAATAGACATGCTGGTTTTTATAATATTTTACTTCTGCCTTAAGATTTAGGTTTTTTACATGTATTTTTGCCCGGAATTAAGTGTTAATTTGATGGAAACTCTGCTTATAAAATCATCATTTACTGGGTTCTAATAAATTAAACTTGTTTTACTATTTTGCTGATTCTGATACATATACACATCACACTCATGTGATGCAAATAGCTACATTTTAACACTAAAATTTGAGCAAATTTATAATACATTTTAGGCTAAGCTAAACTAGAATGGCAGAAAGATTTATATTAGGGTTGTTTATTGTAGTGCTAGTTTATTTAACAAATACTGAATGCATCCTATCTGCCCAGCATTGTCTTATGTAATAATACTGTAGTGGATAAGATAGACCAGATTTCTGTTCTCATGGAGCTTTCAAGTTGGAGCTGTCAGACAATATATAAGTAAACACATGAACCAGCTAATTTTAAATAATGATAAGAACTATTAAAAATAAAGTTCCAAGCTTTCAAGGTCTCTAAGTTTCCAAGTAATTAAGTTTCCACTTAAATGAAACATTTTAATTGTGAGGCTAGAGTATCATGAGCAAGGGGAGAGAAATGAGGCTGAAGAGGTATGGTAAGGGTAGGGTAGGGAGAACCTTGTAGGTTTAGGTCACTTGCTACTAACCCATAAAAAGAATATGTAAAATAAAATATACATGGAGGGATGATTCCAGGGAAAATGTGAATACAAATTCAAAATCATTTCTAAAATATGTACCTTTATTTTAGAAAAATCTCAAGATTGTGTGCCTTTTTGACTTGTCCTGTATATCCTATAACAAAATTTGCTAGAATATGAGGAAAGAGAATCTGCAAGAAAACAAAATAAAACAAAAACTGCATAGTTATGAGGGAGATAGTTACTTCCCATAATGGCTAGCCTTGGAAAATTCTCTTCCCTTACATACATGTCTGACCCTATGGTTTCAATAAGATAATCAAACCATGTGATATTAACATATTTCCAACATCTATGTTATCGAGTCTTCACATCAGCATTCACTTCTAATTGGGCTGTACCCAATTCGTTTTAAGAATCTCCTCACTAGGGGCGCCTGGGTGGCTCAGTCGTTAAGCGTCTGCCTTCGGCTCAGGTCATGATCCCAGGGTCCTGGGATCGAGCCCCACATCGGGCTCCCTGCTCTGCGGGAAGCCTGCTTCTCCCTCTCCCACTCCCCCTGCTTGTGTTCCTGCTCTCGCTATGTCTCTCTCTGTCAAATAAATAAATAAAATCTTAAAAAAAAAAAAAAAAATCTCCTCACTAAGTGTTCCAAATGAAAATTCAAACAACTATCCCAGAGAAAGGGGGAAATTTAATGGTCCATGTTAGCAAACTGCATTAAGGACAGGAATCTCCTGGACCTGTGGACAACTGACACAATTAAATGCTGCTTTGTTTCACCAACTCCCATTTCTGCTTCTCTCTACTTGCTACTTTCTTTCACTTAGACCAGCTTTCCCATCAAACCTCCTAACCGTGGCTTCCAGCAGGTCATATTTTCTTAATTGGTCACCTGAGAGCAGCTGCTCCTCTTTCCTTAATTCCACTCCAAAAAATCTGAGGGAAGGGAGACTTTTGTTTCTGGCTATGACTGAGTAATTTGACTAGCCCTCCTGAATTAGTAGCAACTGGACAATATATATGAAGCGACTGTTTTGGGGTAGCACAAACCTGAAACTTCTGAAATAAGGGAAACTTAAGCAATTGAGCCCCACAATCACCCAGATTCTTGTGGTGTGAAGAGGCTGAGCTGAGAAGACAGAGATCATAGTGGAGAGCAGCTGAAGTGGAATCAATAGGGTGGGCATGGAGAGGGAGCTATACAGAGAGGTAACCCGAGAAATCCTTGGGGATGCCCACAAGTCCGTGGCTGAGGGCTGGGCTGTACGTAATCAGAGCAAGACCACCTGAGGCTTACCAGAAGGCAGTTGCTACAGAGTTGAGAATGGAATGTAGATACCAGAGGTCAAGAAGTGTTGGCCTAAAAGCAGTGGTCAGGGGCACCAAGTTTCCGGGCCTGCCAAGGTAGAGATCTCTAACAGTTGTGGCATCCAGCTGAAACATTAGAAAGGTTGTACCTTGGGGATAAAGACCATGCCCTAGGGTAAGACCTCCCTAGGCCTGCCCTAACAAGCTCTGACAAGATTTTAAGGGGAGATAGAGTATGGAGATTGAGTCCTGCCAAGTTAGAACTTAATGAAATTCCTTGGGCTTCTCATAGATATGAACTAATAACAAAGTATAAAACCAAGCCTATAATAGTTTAAGGTAACCACTCAGTAACTGAAGAATCTGCTAAAACAAGAATCTTCACTTTTCAGAAGATAACAGAATCCAGAACCTCTATGACATATATACAATATCCAATATTCAATAAAAAATTACTAGACAAAGACTTGAAATGTGATCCATAGTTAAAAAAATTAGATGGCTATTGTTATTTGTTATATTGTTATTTGTTAATGCAGGCATTAAAAGTTATGTTTAAAGATTAAATGAAAATGTTTTAAATGAGTGAACAGATAGAGGATCTCAGCACAGAAATGAAAATTATAAAAAACCTAATGGAAATTCTAGAACTCATAAGTATAACAATTGAAATGAAAAATTCTTTGGATGGGTTTAATTGCAAATTGCAATGGTAGTAGAATGAATTTGAAGACATACAAATGTAATTGTACTATAGGTATTTGAGAATAGAGGGTTGAAATGTTGAGAGACCCAGAAATGTGGATTTGGGGTTCATTTCAATATTTGATGAGTGCTCAAGATGTTGTCCACCCCACCCCCTAACACATAAGCCTAAAGATTCCATCATGAAAGAACAATGATCATTCTTTCAATTAGTTATCGAGTACCTAATATGTGTGGAGAATTGTTTTGAGTACTAGGGATACAACAGTGGTAAAGTCTCTGCCTTCATGGAACTTACAGGCCAGAGGGAGAGATCATTATTTTCTATACTCATATTGATAAATGCTATAAGAAAAATAAATCAGAATAAAGGAATAGTGATGGAGGAGTGCCATTTTAAAAGCTTTCATTTATTTTAGAGAGGAGAGAGAGCACAAGTGGTGTGGGGGGAGCGGCAGAGGGAGATAATCTCCAGCAGACTCCGTGCTGAGTGCAGAGCTTGATGTGGGGCTTGATCCCACAACCCTGAGATCATGACCTGAGCTGAAATCAAGAGTCGGATACTTAACCGACTGAGCCAGCCAAGTGCCCCTAAAGGAGTGCCATTTTAGATAGGATCATTAGGGAGGGCCTTTCTGAAGAGGTGGTAAAAGAACAAGCCATGTGAATATCTTGTGCAACACTATCCAAAAGAAATACAATACAAAATTAAAATAATTTAATTTTAAATTTAATAATTTAATTTATTTAACTATTTAATTTTAAATTTTCTAGTAACCACATTTTAAAAAACCAGTGAAATTTTGATATTTAACTAATATATCCAAAATATTACCATTTTAATAGGTAATCAATATAGAATACTAATAATGAGATATTTTATATTTTCTTCTGTACTAATTCTGAAATCTAGTGTATATGTTACATTTACAGTGCATCTCAATTTGGACACTAAATTATCATTGGAAATATTTGATTGGTATTTAGCATTCATGAAATTTATATTTGAGTAAGTATGTTCACCTACTCATGTTCCAAGCATACTTAAAACTTTTCCAATAACTGAACCAAGTATTAATTTTTTTTCAGTAGACTTTACTTTTTAGGGCCGTTTCAGGTTCACAGCTAAATTAAGTAGAAAATAGAGATTCCCCAAGTACCCCATTTCTGCACACACACACACACACACAGCTTCCCACAGCGGTGTAAAGTTATTTGTTAAAATTGATAGACCAACACTGTACACACGTTATCAACCGAAGTCAGTTTACATTAAGATTCACATTTTGTACTGTAAATTCTGTGTGGGTTTGGACAAATGTATAATGACATGAATCTACCATTATAGTATGCAGAATAGTTTAACTGTCTGAAAAATCCCATGTGTTCCACTTACTCCTCCTTCCTTACCCCTTACCCTGGCAGCCACTGACCTTTTTACTGTCTCCATAGTTTTATCTTTTTCAGAATATCATATGATTATAATCATACAGTATATAGCCTTTTCAGATTGGCTTTTTTCACAAAGTAATGTGCATTTAAGATTTCCCTATGTCTTTTCATGCCTTGATAGCTCATTTCTTTTTAGCTGATTAATATTCCATTGTATGGATATATCACAGTTCACCCATTCACCTATTGAAGGACATAGAGGGTGCTCCAAGTTTTCGCAGTTATGAATAAAGTTGCTATAGACATTCATGTGTAGATTTTTGTGTGGACATAAGTTCAGCTGCTTTGGGGAAATACCAGTGAGCAATTTTCTTATTGTAGTAAAATACATATAATGTAAAAGTTACCATTGTACATTTACATGTAAAATATACAATTCAGTGGCATTAAGTACATTAAGAATGTTGTGCAACCATTAACATTAACTAGTTCTAGAACTGTTTCATTACCCCAAATGGAAGCTCTGTTAAGCATGCAGGTATTAATTTTAAAGTTTAAGCTAATTAAAATGAAATAAAATTAAAAATTTATTTCCACAGTCACACTTCCACATTTCAAGTGCTCAGTACCCACACATGGCTTGTAGCTAGTGGCTGTTGAATAGCACAGGTCTAGGGGAAGAGAATTAGAAGTAGAGAAACAATAAATACAAAGTCCTTGATACAGGAATATACTTTTTCAAAAGAACAGTTAGTTGGACAGTATGATGGGAATACAAATAGCAAGAGGTAGGGAATATAGTCAGTAAGGTAGCCAAGAGTGACCCTAATGAAGGTCCTTGCATGTCATAGTAAAGATTTCAGATTTTAAGGGAGATCGAAAATTTATAAAGAGGTTTAAAATGATCACGTTGGCTCTGTGTTAGAAAGATTGAAGGAGGTTCAAGAATGGAGCAGGAAGACTTATAGTATTCCAAGTCAGAGATGATGGTCCTTGAACTAGGGAGATAGCTAGGATGATAAGTGTTTGGATTCAAGATATATTTTCAAGGTTTAGTTTATTGCACTTACAATGGATAGAATGAAATATGAAAAAGAAACTGTGTTCTATAAGGTGGAAAATACTAAGAGAGAAGCAGGTTTGAGAGAAAATTAAGAGTTTAGTTTTGACCACGTTATGTTTCACTTGATCATTGCCATCAAGTCATTGCAATTTAGAGCAAAATGGCAGTTCTGATATTTCAATATTTATTATGAGCATTACTTCCTTAATGAGTTGTAGTGAGAGTGATAAAGTATATCGCACAGAGAATTAATATAGGAATGGATTGTGAAGTGCCTTATATATGAGATAAATGGTAAATATGGTCCATATACTGTGAAATAAGGGACTTTTTGAAGGATTCTGTTGAATATCCAAAATACTTCTATCACATTGCTTAGTGAACATCCTATTTCATTAATGTTTTCATATAGCAATAGTTATGTATAGTTTAGAAAGTATGCATGTCACTAGGTTTTTGCATTAATTTTTTTTCCTATGGCTACTGCTTTGCATCTTAATATACTTCAGATTTTTTTTAAGTTCATATTTTTAAACCTTTATTCTAAAATCTTGGACAGGATTTTTACTGAAGCTGAATGACATTAACAACCATCATTTAAGGAGCAAGGAAAACACCTTGTTAAGTGTTTTCCATAAATAATCTCATTTGATCTTCACAACAATCCACTTAGATATTGCCGAAAAGTGTCTAGTAGAGACTATTAGATGTAAATGAAGGTGAAAATCAGAACATAATACAGTTATCCTCTGTGAAAAAATGGTGTTAAAATGTTAAATAAATTGCAAAGGCATTTAGACTTGCTACCAGCAGCCTTTCTAAACTTAACATCTAACAATAACAACATTGCCACAGGAGACAATAGGATGTAGTGTAATGAACAGAAGGAGAGCTTGAGTCCTGATTGAATTTCTTACTAGAGGATTGATTGTCTTTGGGTAGGCATCTGTTTTTCCTTTTTTCTCCCCTCTCCCCATCTTCAAAAAATTTCAGTGTCTTCAGCTGAAGAGTTGAAGGGTTGTTGGGAAAATCAAATTGCATATAAAAGCATTTTGTAAATGGCATATTTAAGTTTTAGAAGAGAACGCTGGGAAGTTACCACTACTGGGAACATTTTTTTCCAGAAATATTTCCAATTTTTACCTGATTTAAAAATTATTTTGGTAATCAATTGGGGTAATTTTTAAGTCTGTATTCTATTGCTTTCCATGATACAGACTGGATAATCAGTAACTGTTGACTTCCAATTAGTTTTTCAGGAATCTATTTTGTGGACTAATACCAGTTCTGCACACTGTTACACCATGGGCTGTCAATCAATGTCTCATTCAGAGCATTTTGTGTTAGGAAGATACCGGGTGCAAATGAACTCTGAGCTCTGACAGGATCTGCAGTACATAAGGCTTTCAGGAGACAACCCACCTGCTCCACACTTTGAGACAACCAGATTCACAAGGGTTCTCTGCTTACCTCAGTCTCC
Organism: Mirounga angustirostris; assembly: GCF_029215605.1. NCBI lineage: Eukaryota > Metazoa > Chordata > Mammalia > Carnivora > Phocidae > Mirounga > Mirounga angustirostris. Next base: position 59,342,554 of record NW_026991717.1, on the reverse strand, counting down.
TCTCTCTCCACTATCTTCCCCTCAACTCCTGTATCCCTGGTGCACAGAACTATTTCCCTAACTGCTCAATGCAATCTCATTTTTGGATTTTTCTGTTTCCTTTACCTAGACACCCTTCCTTTGTAACATCAACTCCTCATGTCATCTCATGAAAGCCTTCTCAGACCCCCAGTTGTACGCCTGTCAAGAATTTCTTGTGGTCATTTTAGCACATTGTATTTAAATTGTTTACTTGTCTGTCTTCTTCAATAGACTGTGAACTCTGGAAGGCAGGGTCCGTGTCTGCCTTGCTGTATCCCTCGCATCTAGTATGGTCCTCACACACTGTGTTTTTTCAATAAATATTTCTTGATTGAATAATGTGAATGGCCCGGAGTTTTAGTAAACAGATGATGCTCTTCCCACCACTACACTTGGTTTTCTGATATTCCACTAGGGCTGGACGCTTGGATTGATACATTTTACCCCGGAAGGCTGACGGTATTTAGACCCAGGCATGCAGGTAGGAACTCATTTGCCTGAATGATCTGACTTCTCGGCAGAACCACCGCCGACATGGTTTGGAGTCGAGTGGCGGGGGTTTGTATGACAGATCCACAAGCAACTGCAATGCTCTCTAGGCAGGAGCTGGAAAGAGGACCTTCAAGGGCCACCGGGATCCCTGGAAAGATGGAAGGACTCATCTCATCACGGCCTCCGCGAGCGCTCTCTACACACTACCTCCTCCAGCGCGCCAAGGCGGTAGTCCCACCCTGTCCCACTTGGCTCCACCCACCTGGCGCGCCCGGGTTACCAAACCCTAGCCGCCAGGGTAAGCGACGCGTTCCTAAGCCCCGCCTCCGGGGCGAGGGCGCGCTCCCCCTCCCAGCTCTGCCTAAGCAGTTCCGTTAGCAGCGGGAGGAAAAACCGTCTTTCGGGTCCCCGCCTCTTCACTCCCAACGCTTTACTCCCTACTCCCCCTGCAATCACTACACAGCCAGCTACGGAGGCCCCTAAAGTACAAATATCCCCCAGGCCCTGGCGTATCCTAATAGGTTTTGTCCTTATTCCTCCAATCGGTCCTAAGGGCCTGCGTTCAGTTTTTGTCAGGGATCTGGCTTGTGAGCTTCTTCTGGCGGCAGGAACTCCAGCGCTTTTTACGGAAGCAAAAGTTGTTTGTTTTTTGGTGTGTGTGTGTGTTTTGTTTGGTTTGGTTTGGTTTTTGCCGCTGAGGCCTCCCGCATTCCTTCCCTCCCACCTCGCAGAATTGTGGCGGGAGGGGGAGGAGGAAGTCAAGGCGCCTGCGCGGAGAGGCCGCTTTCCATCCGGGTCTCTGTCCGTGCGGTGCAGCAGGTCGGTAGGCGGGAAATGGCGACTGGCTGAAGGAGCTGGTTCTGTTGCTGCTGCGGGCTAAGCGGGAAAGACACCACACATTGCGCAGTCGGGACCATCGCCGGAGCCTGAGGACACTTCTCTGTCGTCACAGTTAGGTAATCCCCCTCGTCCAGCCACTGCCGCTGCTTCCAACCTTAGTCCTCCTCCTCTTCCAGGGCCGTCTGCCGGGGTCTCCTCCCCTTCTTAACCGGGTTCTCCAGCGGCTCCGGTGCCTTGGTAGGCATGCACTGTTGGCGCCTTGTAAGTGCGCCGTGTGGAGCCGCTCTTCTCTGGACTTTCCCCTGGGAACAGAAAGGGAGCTCACTTCCCGCCAGCTTCAGCTCCCAGGCTGCGGCCTGTGTTGTGATTTCTGGGGTTAGATTTCACTTTGCTACCCACCCCCACCCCGATCTCACGTTCCTAGTCCCAAACCCTGTGGTCCCTTCGGGTAATTGGGTTAGATTAGCTTTTCTAACCTTGGCCCACCTAATGTTTTCGATATTTCATTCTTTTCTAGTATGGTGCTTTTAGGGGGGCGTTGCTCTTTCTCAGTTTTTATAAACATCTTTTGAGGATCTGGAATTAGAGATTTCATCAAGTTCTGTTAATCTTCTATACTGTTAAAATGTTGAGTTGACATTGTTACTTTTTCGAATCAAGAGTTGTAGTAAAGGACAGCCCATGTGGAAGGCCTGTGGTTTCTGTAGTGGTCAGTTAAGGGTGAATCTTATCGGCCGTAGTATTCGACGCTTTCTTTGGGTGTTAAATGACTATATGGATGTTTACTTTTTCATTCTTGACTAGAATTCTGTGGTAAATAATTGCATAAGTAAATCGTGTTTATTTACTTCTCACCCTAGTGGTGGCTCGATGTGTGAATGATGTTAAGCACTTTAGAGTACCTTAGGGAAGCCTGAAGAGATACTGCTCGTAAACTGCCCTAAGATCCTGAAATGAAATGTACTTAGTAAATGTTCCTCCAAGGCAAGGATTTTCTTTCTAGTGCTAATAAAGTGGTACCATGATTGCCGCCCAATATGGGTATACATATTAGTGACTTAAATGATAGTTGTATCTTAGTAAATTTCAGATTGTAGATTTCTTTATATACAGTTTCCCTATACTTTGCCAAGTTTTAAATTTTCATTTGTTGTCCAACTGTAATCCCTATAAAAACAAGGAAGCCGCTAGTTAGAGCTAGTTTTATTACCCCCCCCCCCCTTTTTTTTAACATTGCAGACCAGTTGTCCTAAAGAGAAGTAATGAGGAGACTGTTGATGTTTTTCAGAATTTGTTTTTCCATCTCGTTGAATTTGGGGCCTTGGTGGGTTTTTTTTTTCCCCCTTAACTAGTCAAATTAAATTTTTAAAATATGGTTCATGTTACACATCAGTCGATGTTTATAACTCAAAGGTTTTCAGTTCTCTAGGTTCAGTTTAGAAGACTTCACTAATGTTAGGTTATTAGGATTAAATTTCAGTGATAAACAAGAACACACCAACTTCATTATAATTGTCATTTGGTAGATTCCCCCCAAGGTCATAAAGAAAGTCAAGGCAGAAGTAGCTCTTAGGTGAAGCAGTCTTTTAGGATTGAATTGAACCTCATACTTGTCTTTTAGGACCAAAAGAATAGGGGGTGGGAAGTGGAGGTGAGGGCGTATTGGATACTTGCTGAGCCTATTTGTTTAAAGAACAGGGCCAAATATGTGACTTAAAGGAATGTAAAATAAATTATTGGACTCTTGTAGGTTTTATCTCTGTTTTAATGACCTTTTTGGGTAGTTTATAAAGCATTGTTTTTAATAAAATTTGGTTTACAGATAGCTGAGTAAGCGTTGTATGTAGATTTTGTCTTCAAGAATTCTCCCGAATTGTTTTAATTCTGTATTCATTCAGTACCTGCGCTCTTTTCATACTCTTCTCAGTATGGGTTGAAAGGTTATAAGAGCTCTAAGTGGTATAGTCCTTAATCTCTGTGGACTTGTAGCTGTATAGAAATTCCAAATAGGGTTGTATAGGAAAACTGAATAGGATTGGTATGTTTTATAATATTCTACATAATGTCTCGGATATTTCATTTGAGCATTCTTTTTCCACTGTTAAGAAATTAGGTATTGGGAAAGTTTTTTCTCCCAAATTAATCTAGCTATTCTCATGTTTGAGATTTCTGGTCTAGAGGTTTCTTCACAAGATTATTAGAGAACAAAATCCATACAGTTCTGGTTTTAAAAAAATAACTTGAACCTGTTGTTCAGAAAGATGTACTAGGCTCTAGACTTGTAACTATAGAATTAATTGCAGATTGAATGAAATGGTATTAAATTATCTCAGTCAGAGGACTGTACTTTGGATTAATGCAGTAAAGTGGTTTGTTAGAATTTGAAGTAAACAGTCTGTAATTATATTTGTAATTTACCAAGTTGTTGTGAAAAGCATAAAGTAGAAAAGACACTGTAAGTCATAAATATCAAATGTTCTGAGAAGGCCTCATATATGGTGTGCTAAGGTAATTATTCTGGGTAGGTTAAAAAGTTATCTGACCATTTTAGGGGCTCCTCCTTGACCCAATTGGTAGAGCATGCAACTCTTGATCTTGGGCTTGTAAGTTCAAGCCCCACGTTAGAGGTATATAGAGATACTTAAAAAATTTTTTTAATTAAAAAAAATTACCTGTTTTAACTGGGTTAACTACAGAGGGTCATTTGCTCTACTATGAAAATGAGAAGATTTAACAGATATAGGACTTAGGATAAAACCATACAGTTGTAGTTGTAGTTTTCACTTATTTGACATTTGCCATGAGGCATATATCCAAGCCAGACATATATTCAGTACTGGTTGTATATGACTACATTAATTTTTAGTTTAAACTGTATTAAGTTGTAACTGGATCTACATTACAGTTAGGTAGATTAGGTGGTTGACTGTAGTATAATTTGAGAATTGCCAGTGCCAAACTTTGTGTCTCTCCTGTGTGTTACGGAATTCTTTTTAAAATGATCTATTTAAAATCACAAATTCTCTGGAAGAGAAACTTTAAACTATTACCTTTATTGGCAATATTATTACATATTAGTTTATCAAATAAACTTGCTGATACTACAAACAGGTGAGGGTTCAGAGGCAGTGGAATGTAGAAGTAAGCTTTTATGTACTTACTGATCAGGAGAGGTGTGGCATATAGGAACACTGTCTAGCAGAGAAAGGCATGGTAGGGGTTGAGTTGTAGTGAGAAGCTTGGGTTTCTTGGAGTCCTTTAAGAATCTTGTGAATCTGACAGTAATGAGGGGTGAGACTAAATGTGGTCTAAAGAAGAATGGTAGAACCGTGAGGACAAATACAGCTTATAGGTTTGGCCAGCCCTTTTGTTTGTTTCCCTCATCTGCAGGTCCCCCAGTTAGTATGGTATTTTTAGAAGAGTGGAGGGAAAAACACTGATATGCCACTGAAAAAAAATAGTGTTGTAAAATTTTTATGTAGTGAGTCTTTTAACTTTATTATAAGGTCACAATAGGCCAGTTGAGTATATTTTGGATCCCCTGTTTTATGGTATTCATAAACTCTCTTGTATTAATTTAGAGAGATTGTAGGAAAGGAAGTATGTCTAGATTAAACATGAATCATCAGCAGTACTTTGACTTGAGGTTCTAGCAATCAGGTTTTCATAATAGCTATAATAATTTTAGAACAGGGAAATGTGTTTACTACTTTAAACAAACATAAAGCTGTGCTATTAGAAGGCACTTGAATACTTAAAAAATAATTGAGATTAATATTTAGTAATAGTTGCTTATATAGTTTAGGAAGAATGTTTTTTTCCTTTGGACTAAGTACTTCCATATCAAGAAATTCTTTGGGGGGGTGTCTGGGTGACTCAGTTGGTTAAGTGTCTGCCTTGGGCTCAGGTCATGATCCCAGGACCCTGCTCAGCAGGGAGTCTGTTTCTCCCTCTGTGCCTCCTTCTCCTCGGGCTCCCTCTCTCTCAGATAAATAAATAAAATATTAAAAAAAAAAAAAAGGAATTCTTTGGGAAATAAAAAAGCAGAGATGTTGCTAAAAGTAAGTAAGAAGGGGAAGATTAAGACCCTGTTAGCATAATCTGATATTTTAAGTTTCTCATGTTGACCAGTTTAAGTAATCTTTGAGTAGGAATTTTTATGCCTTATTGAAAAAAGAGTATGTTATTTTTTTTTAAAGATTTTATTTATTTATTTGAGAGAGAGAGCACACGCATGAGCGGGGTATGGGGAAGGGCAGAGGGAGAAGCAGTTGGGGGCTCAGTCCCAGGACCCTGGGAACATGACCTGAGCCGAAGGCAGATGCTTAACCGACTGAGCCACCCAGGCGCCCTGAGTATATTACTTGTTAAAAATATCCAGAACACATAAGTATCTTTTTAGTTGAGAAAAAACTATGGTTATTTGTTGTAGTAGTAATTGTTTTTTTCCTGGTGTTCCCCAAATATGTATGATTATCCTGTTGCATTGAAAATGATTAACTTCTCACTGACCTTACAAGTACCTGCTTTAGTATATTTTGTTAAATAAGATAATTATACAATCCTTTAATTTTCTGAGGTACTGATAAAAATTATTTGAAAAATATTCACAATCACATTTCAAACAATTGTGCACTTTTTCCTTATTGGGAGTATACCTTTTTATTTTTATTTTTTTTTTAGTCATAGCAAACAAAAGGTACTTCTGTTAGAGAATTATGATTATACCTTGTCTTTGACTAGTTTATTTATTTATTTTTAAAGATTTTATTTTTAAGTAATCTGTGCCCCTAACGTGGGACTCGAACTCATGACCCCAAGATCAAGAGTTGCATGCTCTACCGACTGCCAGCCAGGTACCCCTACTAGTGATTTAAATAGAAATTCACTCTGGGTGCCTGGCTACCTCAGCCCATAGAATGTGTGACTCTTGATCTTGGGGTTGTGAGTTCAAGTCCCATATCGGGGGTAGAATTTACTTAAAAAAAAAAAAAAGTTCACCCTTCATAGATCTTGTCTTTAGTTTCTCCCCATCAAAATGACCAGTTTTTATGTGGTAGGTAGCATAAGAATAGTAGGGATTATTTCAGATACTGTAAATGTATTTTGGGCAAAGGCCTTGGTGTTTTACTACATAATTTTAAAGATTTTTAGTTAATAACTGTTTTTCTTTTTTGTCAACATCTCATTGGTTCTTAATAAATTAATATTTTCTGCAGGTTTCAGATTTCTGCTAGCTTGAGAGTAGGTTTAATATAAAATTAATTTTCTTTATTTTATTTTATTTTATTTTAAGATTTTATTTATTTATTTGAGAGAGAGAGAATGAGAGATGGAGACCACGAGAGGGAAGAGGGCAGAGGGAGAAGCAGACCCCCTGCCAAGCAGGGAGCCCGATGCGGGACTCGATCCCGGGACTCCAGGATCATGACCTGAGCCGAAGGCAGTCGCTTAACCAACTGAGCCACCCAGGCGCCCAAAATTAATTTTCTTTAAATAGAAGTTTTAATCAGAGTATAAATAAGTAGCTATATTTCTCCTCTTGCTCAGTTTTGGTGAGAACTACGTAAATAAAAAGCACTCTTAGGAAAATTCTGCTAAAATTAAATTCACTTTTTTTATTTTCAAATTTTCGTTGTTAATGTATCTAATAAGTACATTGTAATATGTACATATACAGGTGACGCAGCAAATTAAAAAACAAAAATGTTGGAATATATATATGTCCTAGAAAGGATAGTAATATGAAAAATGATAGATTGGAGTGACAAAATTCCTATGTGCTTTTTGAGGAAAAAGAAAAGTTTCTCATGAATATTACAGTACTCAATTCTTAAGAATTCAGAAATTACATTTTTTTGCTAACACATTGTATTATAAAGTGTTATTGATAGGAATTTCTTTCATACCATGTAGTTGAATGCCCTTTTTACAAGATGTTTAAACTATATTTATTGGAGGTAGTTAAAATTAAAACAATCTCCAAATTACTGTTCTTTTTTTTTTTTTTTTTAGATTTTACTTATTTATTTGATAGAGAGAGACAGCGAGAGAGGGAACACAAGCAGGGGGAGTGGGAGAGGGAGAAGCAGGCTTCCCACGGAGCAGGGAGCCCGATGTGGGGCTCGATCCCAAGACCCTGGGATCATGACCTGAGCCGAAAGCAGACACTTAACGAAGGAGCCACCCAGATGCCCCTCCAAATTACTGTTCTATTAAAGATTAGGTTAAAGAAATAAAAAATGTCCTCAGCGGGACATACTACCTCATGCTATCCATAATATATGTTGATTTTGTCCTAAGGGTATTTCTACTGAGGACATACAAGGTTTTAAGTTGGGGTACTTATCAAGTAATCATAGTAATCAAAACCTATATCTGAAAGACTGTGCCTTAGTATTTTCAGTGATTAACAAACTGAATAATGCCCTCTATTCTCATAGAGTGTTTTAGTCATCACTAATTTAACAATCCACATATTTTGTTTCTCCAGAGAAAAATAATTGATCATGGATTTAGAAAAAGCATTCTTTGTTGTTCTTGTTCATCAAAGCAAACTTTGAGAGGAAAAAAACCTCATAATTTAATCAACCTAACTCAGCAGCTCTTTTATTTTTTGTATATTCTCTGTATTTTGACAAATGCTTTTGACTATAAGTTTATTATATTTAGTAGTTTCTGAAGAAGCCTATAATGTTAGCTAATAAAAAAAGACAAAATCATATATCAAAAATAGTAATAACCCAGAAAGACCACCTATCTTTATCACACACTTTTTTGGGGAAGGATTTGATGAGAACTCTCCTTGTACTGGAGTTGATGCTTATATAATACCCCTCTACATACTCCTTCTGCTCTAGTTGACTTTTGACTTTTATTAGGTAGTAAGTGGGAGGGACCGAGAAATCTCTTCCTTCTCTGAAGTCATTTAATGAAAGCTTAGGGAAGTAGTGGAGATTAAAGTGGAGAGTTACAATACCTGAAGCTGTTGATTTCAGATTAGTCAGGCTAGAAATAAACGGTGAAAACAGATGCTGACACTTTTGAAAATGTTATTTGGTATCAATGAAGGCAGTGATTTTTAGCTTTTTCTTTCGTAATATAAATTTTAATATAAATTTAGTAGTGATACCATTTGTAATAGTATAAATTAACAAACCCATGGAAATCTAGAGCTAGAGGAGACCAAAGGGGTCATCTAGTCCAGTAAAGCCTTTGTTTTATTAATGATGAACCATTTTGAAGATTTTTTAACATGTAGTAAATGTTTGTCTTAATTAGGGTGCTGTGGGATGAGTTGTATGTAATAGAAGGATGAAAACGGCTCAGATTAATTAATGACTCATTTCCCATTTTGGCAGCTTTTTTCTTTTGGTAAAATTTACATGTAGTGAAATGCACAGATCTCATGTCCAGTAACAACTTCTGCTGTTGAGGAAATGCTAGAGTGATTGCATGACTTAATCATTGCCTGATCAGTGTCACAGCTAACTAATGATAGATTTGGGATGGGTACCTCCCTGTTACCCCTTCAGTATCTCCCTGAGGAGGCTACTCCATAACCTTGCATGCATATATTCTTTGTATAGCTAACGTATAATTTGTATATACCTAAATTTTATGGGAAAACCCAGACTTTCCTTTAAAGTTTGATTTCTGATCTTTTTACAGTTTTCTTTATTACCTACTTTTATTTCCCTCTTCTCTGCTTTATTCAGCAAATACTTGTTTAAAGGATATACATCAGTTTAGTCCTAGATAATTTGTTAAGAATCCTTTATATATGCAGTGTGCTCTTTTGTTGCTTTGATAGAAATTTGTGCACTCTAGACCTCAATAGCAAATTATTGAGTTTATGCTTGTAGCATTATTATAATTTTGTTAACACAAGATAATTTGTAACTGTGATTGTTTGCTTCAAATGTTGCTTGGAATCCGGGATTTTGTGAAGAGGAAGGAAATCTTATGAGGAAGGAACATTTTTAGTTTTATTTATAGGCCTCTTTTTTGTGAGCAGGAATTGATTGCTGCAGTGAGGATTATTTATGTTTTAGTGACATAGTTTTTTTTTCCCTTTCTCTGGTCTCTGAGGAAAATGAGAAAAATTATGGTTCAGTTAAACAAAGATTGAGTTTTCTTTTGTTCCAGGTTACTGGAGTTACAGATAAGACTTTTGCCTTCAAGACTCTTACAATCTAGTGGAGCTAAAGATATTTAAATTATTTCAGTAGGATTTGTTAAGAGCTTAAGTAGAGATAATCATAGGTTTACCATAGGCTTAGGGATGTGGAGGTGGTTACTTAACTTACGGGGTGCATGTTACTTGGGCTTTCAGTGATGAAGATAAGAATTAGTTTAGTTGAAAGAATGTTTGAGGTAGAGAAAAGCAGAACAGTGTGGACAGGAACTATTATTGGAGCACATAGAGTGGGGCAGCAAATAGCAATGAAAAAAGACTTGGAGTGATAGATTGTGTAGGGTTTTATATATAATGCTGGAGTTTAGTCTTTATTTTGAAGGTAGTTAATAAGGAACAGGCAGATTTGTGGAGTGTGGAGGATGGATTTAAAGGGGACAAGTTGAGAAATGTTTTAGAGGTAAAATTATCAGGATTGGGGGCGCCTGGGTGGCTCAGTCGTTAAGCGTCTGCCTTCAGCTCAGGTCATGATTCCAGAGTCCTGGGATCGAGCCCCGCATCGGGCTCCCTGCTCTGCGGGAAGTCTGCTTCTCCCTCTCCCATTCCCCCTGCTTGTGTTCCCTCTCTCGCTGTGTCTCTCTCTGTCAAATAAATAAATAAAATCTTAAAAAAAAAAAATCATCAGGATTGGTGATCGACTATAGGGGACAAGAGAGAGGAGGAATGAATAGGATGTTTAGGGTGATTTGTGGTTTGGTTGATTAGATAGATGGTTGGTAGCATTATTTGTGATCAAGAATATAGGAGGGGCTCCTGGCTGGCTCAGTTGGTAGAGCATGTGGCTTTTGATCGCGGAGTCATGAGTTTGAGCCCCACATTGGGTGTAGAAATTGCTTAAATAAACTTAAAAAAAAACACAGAATAAAGTAGGAAATATATAGTAGGAAGAGCAGGTTTGGGTATGGGGGTGGGATGGGAATGTGGGTGGGAAAGTGAGTTCAGTTTTGGGTAAGTTGAATTTAGGTGCCACGTGTTGAGTGTGTTGAGAAGTGTTGAGAAGGCTGTTGGATGTGAGTCTGAAATTTAGAGGGGATAGGGAAACTAGCAGAATTAATTTTGTAATTGGTAGTGAACATTTGGAAGAAGCTTTCTCCCTACCCCCTAAGCCCACACTACTTTTCCAAACCTTTTAGCTGTACTGTAGGTAAATAGGAAGCAAACTTCATTGCCGAGTTTTAGATTGCTGAGCCATCAGCTTTTTCTATTCCTGTAATGAGATCTGGTTTAAATTTGAAAAAAGTGGAAACGGTTTACATTATATACTTTCCCCCCCTGCAGGGTCATGAGTTCTTAGGCTTAACATGTCATTGCCCCCATTGCTATGTTTGTTTTATGATGTAATCTATCTAAATTTTACCATTTTCATTCATTAGTAGTACATTTATTTCCCTAGTGTATTCATTTCCCAATCTTGTTTTATTCTACATTACTGATAATAGAAAAGAGCTTACCTAGTAATGGAGCTCCAGAAAACCTAGAGGATATGTTAAATTCTAACATAAATAGAATTACCAAGATGAAGCAGTATGCGCATGTTCAAAATTCTTCCCTTTATATTTTAAGTTTAAATAATATTAGGTTATTGCAGATGTTGTGTATGCAGTTTCTGATTGGTACTTGGCCCAATTAATATGTATCATTTAATTTTGTTATCAGGGTAATGCTGACCTCATAAAATGAGATGGGAAGTGTTTCCTTTTTCTAAAAGAGTTTGTGTCGATTTGGTGTTTTTTGTTTTTGTTTTAAATGTTTGGTAGGATTCTCCAGTGAAGTCATCTGCACCCCTGTGTTGGACACTTTTCCTATAATTTCAATTTATTAAAATAGATATAGGGCTGATCAGGTTACCTATTGTGTGAGCTTTGGTGGTTCATGTTTTTTTGAGGAATTTGACCATTTTATCTAAACTGTTGAATATATGGGCATAAAGTTATTTGAAATATTCCATTATTGTTCTTATAATGTCTGTGGGATGTGTACTGATTTTCCCCTTTCCATTCCTGATATTTGTAATTTGTGTCTTTTTTTTTTTTCCTCAGTCTTGCTAGAGGTTTATCAATTTACTGATCTTTTCTAAAAATCAACTTTTGGTTTTTTGAGTTTTCTGTTTTTCTACTCATTGGTTTTTGTTTCTGTTGAATGCTTTGTCTTTTGACAATGGGTTGTATATTTCTTTTTTGTGTGTCTTGCAATATTTTATCAAATGCCAGATATCATGAATAGCACAGTAGGGACTGAGTAGAGACCGGGATTTTTAGTGTAGGGGGTCTGGATGAGTTGAATTTTGGTTTTGTTGTTGCAAAGGATTTTTTTTTTTCTTTGCAAAGAATATTTTAAGTGCACCATTGATTTCATACCTCTCTAGTGTTACTTTGTCCTTTAGCTAGAAACTGAGGCATGAGAATGTGTTTCTCAGTTTTCCTGATTGACTCTCGGTTTTTGGCTTTCCTTGTGCCTTTGTGCCTCTGTGTGGACTGTAGATGCTCCTGATTCTCTTCCAGTGATATATTACAGTTGTGTTAATCTGTGCTTGTTCACCTGGTGGTGGAGTCAGGAATATCTTTGTTGTCCTGGTTCAGTCTCAATATAGGGTAGGCCTGTGTATCTAGACATCAGGGGTGGGGCTCTGTCAGTGATTGCTCCTCTGTGCTAAATTAGGCCTTGCATCTTTTCAGGTCTTGTTTTCAAGCCTTGCCTCAGTGGTAGGAGGTAGCTGAAGGCAGTGGTATTAAGATCCTGGGCCCAAAACTGTTTTCCTGCCCCTCCCATAGTGGTAGAAGGGTTTTTTTTTGACTCTACGGTCATTTTAACGATGTCTTCACTTACGCCCTGAAGGTGACTGGACTTGCTGCCCCTCCCCCAGCTTTAAAATTTTCTTTCCTTAGGGGAGAAGGATCTGGTTAGGGCTTTGATATTTTTTCCCTGGTAGAAGCTGCTCTTCTCTTCAGCCCTGCACTACAGAAGATTCTTTCTAGTCACATGTTCCCATATTGGGAGCACCTGGCGGAGGTCTGTGGCAAAAATACTGCAAATATAGAGTCTCATGGGGTCTAGGGCTCCCAGGAGTACTACTCTGTATGACAGCTCACTTTGCCTTAAGGCATTTATTAACAATTAGATGAATTCTTTTTACCTGCTTTTATGGCACTGCTGTCTTTCCCCTTGTTCTGCTGCAGGTGAGCCAGCGCTTACATCCTTGTCTTTTCTTGAATATTTATTTGGTTGTCCTATGACCTCAGCTCTCTGATGGGTTCAAGAAAAGTTTGATTTTGCAGTTTATACAGTTTTTAAATTGTTGTTAAGCTGGTAGCAGCATTTTTTCCCCCAACTTCTTGTTGTGTAGGCAGACCCCAGTTAATGTATAAAAATGGATCTTTAGGCAAAATTCCACAATTAGAGGAGGTTTTCTGTCTGTTCTAGAGCTGTAGTTTGTAATTCCATGAATTCTTTGTGCTCAGGTTGCTTGGGATAAACTCCCTCTACCTTTTCCATGGTTTAGTCCCTGTTGGGGCCTGACATTTTGGCGTTCGGTGCCACAAGGACCGCCCGATGATGGTATGCTGTGACTGCCAGCAAGGGTGGAAGGTGGAGGTGCCGGGATGGAACATAGCAGCGGGAAGAGCAAATTTTTTCCTCTTCCCTAAACATTGCAGTTACTCCCAAACTACCTTATGGTCAGCCCCTCCTTTACAATTTTTGTTACCATTCCCCCAAACCCGTCTTTCTCCCAACCCTACTTATCCTTCCATTCCATTTCCTGTTATGAAAGGCCCAGAAAAACCAGGTAATACTAAAATTTTTGATCCCAAACTTAGATGAAATATTTCTGTACTTTGTATATCTGACGATCCAGCATTTTTTGGTCTATGGGTTATTTTGTCAGTTCTTATAAGTAGTAAATATATAAACAGAATATGAGGGCAGATTTTACTTAGTCCCCTTTTCTGTACTTTTTTTTCCCTTTTCTGTACTTCTGTTCTTCCCCTTTTTAGTGTAGTTTGTTAAAAAATAAAAAGAAGGGGCTCCTGGGTGGCTCAGTCGTTGAGCGTCTGCCTTCGGCTCAGGTCATGATCCCAGTGTCCTGGAATCGAGCCCCACGTCGGCTCCCTGCTCCGCGGGAAACCTGCTTCTCCCTCTCCCACTCCCCCTGCTTGTGCTCCCTCTCTCGCTGTGTCTCTCTCTGTCAAATAAATAAAATCTTAAAAAAAAAAAAAGAAAAGGGGTTTTGTTTTCCCATTCCAGAGTCCCCATCTCTCACTCTCTTGGAAACCTTTACCTTACGTTATCATTAGTGGCTCAGAAAAAGGGATTAGATGGAGATCTGTAGGTTCCCCCCCTTTTAATTATGGTAAAATATACAGAACATAAAATTCACCTTTTAAACCATTTTTAAATGTACAGTTCAGTGGTACTAACTACATTCATCTTGTGCAGCCATTACCACTATCCATCTCCTGAACTTTTTCTTCTTCCTAATGTGAAACTCCGTATCTATTAAATAATAGCCCTCTTTCCCTTCCTTCCTCCAGGCCCTGGCAACCACTATTCTACTTTATATCTCTATTGAATTTGAGTAGGTACCTCATGTAAGTGAAATCATACATTATTTGTCCTTTTGTGACTGATTTATTTTCCTTAGCATAATGTTATCAAGTTTCATCCATGTTGTAGTATATTGCAGAATTTCCTTCCTCTTTAGGGCTAAATAATATTCCATTGTATATTCATATCAAATTTTGTTTATCCACTTACCTGTTGGGTTTTTTTTTAAGATTTTATTTATTTATTTGACAGAGAGAGAGAGCGCACAAGCCAGGGGAGAGGGAGAAGCAGGCTCCCCACTGAGCAGGGAGCCAAATGTGGGACTCGATCCCAAGACCCTGGGATCACGACCCGAGCTGAAGGCAGATACTTAACTGACTGAGTCACCTCAGCACCCCTCCACTTACCTGTTGATAGACACTTTTGCTTCCACCTTTGGCTGTTGTGAATAATGCTGCTGTGAATATGGCTATACAAATATCTGTTTGCTTTCAATTCTTTATAGAGTATATACCTAGAAGTAGCATTGCTAGATCATATGGTAATTCTATGTTTAATTTTTTGAGGAACTACCATAGTGACTGAACCATTTTCCACAGTGACTGAACCGTTTTACATTCTTATCAGCAATGCACAAGGGTTCCAGTCTCTCCACATCCTTTTGACACCTCTTATTATCTGTCTTTTTGATTATAGCCATCCTAGTGGGTGTGAAGAGGTATCTCATTGTGGTTTGGTTTGCATTTCCCTAATGATTAGTGATGTTGAGCATTTTTTGATGTGCTTATTTGTACATCTTCTTTGGACAAATACCTGTTCAAGTCTTTTACCCATTTTTGAATGAGGTTATTTGATTTGTTGTTGTTGTAGTTTTTCAAAAATATTCTGGATATTAAGCCTTATAAGATATATGATTTGCATATATCTTATTCACTATTGATAGTGTCCTTTGATGCACAAAAGTTTTCACTGTTGATAGTGTCCTTTGATGCACAAAAGTTTTTAACTTTGACGTAGTCCAATTTATCTTTTTTTCCTTTTGTTGCCTATGCTTTGGTGTCATATCCAAGAAATCATTGCCAAATTCAGGGTCATGCGGTTGTCCCGTTTTCTTCTAAGAGTTTTATAGTTTTAGCTCTTAAGGTCTTTGATCCATTTTGAGTTAATTTTTATATATAATGTAAGGTAAGGATCCAGTTTCATTTTTTTGCATTTGGATACTCAGTTTTCCCAGCACTAGAGATCGATAGTTTTACTGTCAATAGGCTTGGTGTAGAAATATGGAATATAGTTTTCCACATGTTGGTATAATGGTTTAGATTCTAGATTTTTTTTTTTTTCAAGATTTATTTATTTTAGACAGAGCAGGGGAAGGGTAGATGCAGGGTAGAGAAGGAGACAGAGAAGGAGAGAGAATCTCAAGGAGACTCCCCACCGAACATGGAACCTGATTTGGGGCCAGATCCCAGGACCCTGAGATTATGACTTGAGCCAAAACTAAGAATCCGATGCTTAACGAACTGAGCCACCCAGGCACCCCTCGGTTTTTCTATTCAGTTACATTATGGGTAAAAATATGACATAGGAGCTCCCCTGGAACTGTAATCCCCATTTGTAACACTATTTCTATGAGAAGTTTTATTTTGAGCTCCTAACTGCCAATTTGTAAACACAGCTGTTTGTAAGTTAACCCTATTTTAAGGCTTTGTATAGAAGGGTTCAGCAGGAAAATCACTTGTGAATGTGTATTTAGAAAAGAGCAGTAAAAACAAACTTTAGAGGCTGATGGGAAATTAAAATTATTGGTACCTTTTTAATTAGTTTCTTACTGGTGATAAATATACCATTTTTACATTGTCGGTTATTTTTATTGAAATGACCTGGAAATTGTTACCTAAACAGTTCTGCCATTTTTTCCACCTCATTTTCCTCCGTCCTAAGATGGAAATAATGGATGCTACTTTATGTTGTTGAAAGATTAAGTGAAATAATATATTAGAAAGCACTTAGGACAGTGCCTTGCACCTAGTAGTTAATAAAGGACAGCTGTTGGTTAATATGTCACTTTAATTTTTTCCATGTTCAGGTAAATGTAGGTGCTTTATTTTTGAAAAGGGTAAGTTAAGGGTTGGTTTTCTGGAGTGGACAGGAAACTTAATAGAAAACCAACACAATACATTTTACAGTGCTTTGGTAGTGTGCTTGTTTGGATTATGTTTGAGTATTCAGGTAAGCATGGACATTTGAGCCTTTATTTTAGGATTTTAGTAATTTGCAAGAAATGCCAAGAGATTAAATTAGCAAATATTTATTGAGATCCTGGGATATACAAAGTATTTTTGAAGTGTTAAATACAGTTCCACTATTTTGAGGAGTTGGGGCAAATAATGCAAATATCTTCCTCTAAATTAAGCCATAGTTGGCAAACTAAAAAAAATATTTGTTTTTAAGTATTAAAATGAAAAAAATTTTCAAGCTTTGGGTTTAAAACAAGTCAAATTATGCTTAACCAAGTTCCTGGAGTTAAATTCTTCTTAGAAATTTTTTCTTTATTTTCTTTATTTGTTTTTTAAGTAGACTCTGGGCCCAGTATGGAGCCCAGTGCGGGGCTTGAACTCATGACCCTGAAATCAAGACCTGAGCTGAGATCAAGAGTCGGATGCATAACTGACTGAGCCACCTGGGTGCCCCTAGAAATTCTTCTTTATTAAATAAGGGAATTAATGGTGTATTGCAGGTTTTATTCAGTTCACTTTAAAAGTTTTTTTGGTTAGAACTCATTTAACATTTTGAAATATTTGCATTGGGAAGTAGTGAACTTCATGTCTCCTTAAGCATTTGAGCACATTCTAGGTTACCTTTATTATTATTATTTTTTTAAAGATTTCATTTATTTGACAGAGAGACACAGTGAGAGAGGGAACACAAGCAGGGGGAGTGGGAGAGGGAGAAGCAGGCTTCCTGCAGAGTCAGGGAGCCCAGTGCGGGGCTCGATCCCAGGACCCTGGGATCATGACCTGAGCTGAAGGCAGATGCTTAACCACTGAGCCACCCAGGTGCCCATAGGTTACCTTTAGACAGGAAGACTACCTGAAAGATTACTGCTTTGGTTGGGGAAGTTGAACTAAAGTCTTTTTCAACTTTAGTATTTTGATCCTTAGGAAAAAAAATGAGGAAAGGGCATACATAAGTATTTAATGAAATGGGAACCAGAGGTAGCGTATAAATATAATTAAAACATTTAATTTAACCAGTCATTATGACAATTTAATGTCATTTTTTACTTTCAATTAACAAACATTTTAAAAATTAAAAAGAAATTCTGATATGCAAGATTCAGTATGTGGATAGCTGGGGCCCTCCTTAGTCTCTGCTGTGCATGTGTATTGCCTTAGCCAGGAATGTGAATGTCCCAACACCCTGCAACTTCAGGCTATTAGAGCTGTTGGCCCTCCTAGTTTGCCTGCCATAGAAATTATTACTTATACCAAAATTGTCACTTATACCGATGACCACTCAGTGTAGTCATTGCCCGACTGCTTTAAATCATGTGAGTCTCTTTTTATTGTGACCTCAAATTTGGCAGTCCTCTCAGCCTGACAAACCATCTGAGCTTGCAGGTGGAGGATACAGGAGTAGAGCAGCCCCAGACTGACACAGACTCCTAATGTTCTTACCCAAAGTTGAGCAGTTTTATAAGCATTCTCAGATTGTTATATGCCTGTGGTTGATTTCTAGAGTACTGAAATGGTGGTTTTTGTTATTTTGTCCAACTGAATGGTTGCTTTTTGGGGAGGTTTATTGACCATAGTCCGAATTCCAGGGATTTTATTTTAACTTCCTCTGTATCTCTGTCTTCTTCTTCCATACTGTATCTAGGTTCCTGAGGACCCAGCAGATGACAGACCTGGAATTAGAAAACTAAATATTAGATTTATGTCCTCTAACAGTCTCACAATAGCAATGCCAGTGCTGTTATCATACATATGATTATTGAAGCCATATATACACTTTTTGCTGTGTTCTTCCTATTCAGTCCTCACCTTTAAATAGTCAAATATATTTACATTGTCAGAGAATATACATACTATACGCTCTCCCTTCCAACCTTCATTTTATTTTTGCTGTATGAGTAACTACATGTTGTATGTTTGATACTCACCATTTGTTCTTAAGCAATTTCTATAGTCAGTTTGGTTTTCTCATGTGCTCTGTTTGATTTTTTGGCAAGAGCTCCAAAGGCACAGTATTCCTAGAGTTTTTGCTCATTGATAATAGTTTGTGGCCATTATTCCTGTTATCTTTGTTGGATATAAAATCCTGTTCTTTTCTTGATTATTTTAAATATATTACTCCATTTTTTGTCTGGCATGAAGTGTTGTGATTGAAAAATTTAGAGTAGTCTAATGTTTTTTCAATTATAAAGGCACTTAGTGCATGCCTACATCAAGGTTCTGCAAACTGCTGCAGATGGGCTGACTGCCTGTGTTTGTAAACACAGTTTTAGTGTACGCAGCAGCCATGTTCATTCACTTACATACTGTTTTTGGATGCTTTTGCTATACAGTGCCATAGACACTATTGAAACCAATGAGCATGGTCTAGACACTGATATTTGAATTTCATTTAACTTTCACCCTGTGGTCTGCAAGCCTAAAATATTTACCGTGTTTTATAAGAAAAAGTTTGCCTACATCTGGCTTAGATGCACAAAGGATTTTTCCCTCTTTAAAGTTCAGTAAAGTTCTAGTAATTCATACCAGACTGTTTCGTCACATTTGCTATTCTCAGGTCTGTTTCTTTCAGTACAGTGGTTTCAAACTTTTTCTATTTCTGGAAAGTTCTCTTGTTTTTGAGTATCTGATCTATTTTCAATATTTACCAGTTTCTCTTGAATCTTTTTTTTAAGTAATCTCTTCACCCAACATGGGGCTTGAACTCACAACCCTGAGATCAAAAGTTGCATGCTTCACCAACTGAGCCAGCCAGGCACCCCTTGAATCTTCTATAATGTGCGAAAATATTCCTTCTTTGTTCTGTTCATTTAATTTTTTGTTCCTTCTTTTTTGTCTATTTCTGAAACGATTTTTTTTTTTTTTTAATTTTTTCTGTGTTCTTTCAATTCGTTTCCCTCTCTTCAAATCCTGGTTAAATGGTTTAGTATCAGTGTCTAAGCTTGCTTGGAAATAGTGTGTAGTTGTGATCTCTTTTTGTGGACTTACCTTTTGCAGTCTTATTGTCTGTAGAAAGTTAGAGGTTTAAAAAAAATTTTTTTAAATATTTTATTTATTTTTTTTAAAGTAGGCTCCACATCCAATGTGGGGCTCAAACTCATGACCCCAGGATCAGGAGTCACATACTCTACCGACTGAGCCAGCCAGGCACCCCAAAAAGTTAGGGGTTTTATTCTGCGCACGCGCTCTCTGTCTCTTTTTGTTTCTCTTTTTTGCTTATGACTGTATGGGCTCTGATCTAATTTCTGTTACTTTTTAATGTGAAATTTGTTTTCCTGAACTTTTAGGAGGAGGTTTGGTTGAAGACAGTTTTTGACTTAAATGGAGCTTTCTGTTATTTTCTGTGTTCAAAAATATGGAGTATTTGAGTACTTATTAACATTTTGTCTGTCTTTTGGATCTATATCCCCACCCACTCCCAACTTCCTGCTACCTGGTTGGTATTGTTCATAAAAACTTTTTGCAGGTGTTTATTTTAGTAAAATTTACATACTTTGAAACACAGATTTTAGCTTTAAGTTTTGACAAATAGATCCACACTCCATCACATATATGTCATTTCTTTTCCCCAAGACAGCTTCTATTCTAATTTGTTTCTCCTTAGATTATTTTTCCCTCTGATAGAATTTCTCTTTAATGGTGTCATCAAATATGTATTCTTTTGTGTCTGCCATTGCTCAGCATAATGTCAGAGATTCTTTCATGTTGATGATAATAATAGTTGTTTTCTGTTTTTGATTATTATTCCACTGTGTGAAAACACCACAGTATTCATTTTTCTGTCCCTGTTTCCAGTTTGGGGCTATTGTAAATAAAGCCTGACAGGAACATTTTTGTAAAAGTATGCTGTGGACATGTTTACACTCTTAGATAGAAACTTAGAAGTGAAAAAATTATTGGATCAAGTGCTGAAATGTTGTTGAATAGAAATTTACCAAAAACCTAACATTCCCATCAGGAGAATATGAGAATGTTTGTTCCACATCTTTGCTACCATTTATTATTGTCAGTCTTTTTTTTTTTTTTTTTTTAAAGATTTTATTTATTTATTTGACAGAGAGACACAGTGAGAGAGGGAACACAAGCAGTGGGAGTGAGAGAGGGAGACGGAGGCTTCCTGTGGAGCATGGAGCCCGATGTGGGGCTCAATCCTAGGACCCTGGGATCATGACCTGAGCCGAAGGCAGACGCTTAATGACTGAGCCACCCAGGCGCCCCTATTGTCAGTCTTTTTTTTTTTTTTTTTTTTAAAGATTTTATTTATCTGAGAGAGAGAATGGGAGACAGAGAGCATGAGAGGGGGAGGATCAGAGGGAGAAGCAGACTCCCCGCTGAGCAGGGAGCCCGATGTGGGACTCGATCCTGGGACTCCAGGATCATGACCCCAGCCGAAGGCAGTTGCCCAACCAACTGAGCCACCCAGGCGCTCATCAGTCTTTTTAATTGTTGCCTTTCAAGTAAATGTGGATTAGTCTATTTTAATTTCAACTTGCACTTCTGATGGTGAATTATATTGAGCATCATTTCATTTCATGATTGGCTTGTGGCCAATCATCTAGCTTTTATGAAGTGTCTTCTCAGGTCTTTTTAATTTTTATGAAGTCGAGTTACCTAGTTTTTGCTTTTGTGGTTATTCTTCATACAATATCATGTCCTCTGGATATAGTTGTACTTTTTCCTTTCTAACGTGAATTTCTTACTTGTCTTTCTAATTCCATGCATGAACCTCCAGTAAAATGTTGAATAAAAGTGGTGAGAGTAGACAACCTTGTCTTATTCTTGACCTTAGGAGGAAAGCGTGTAGTTTTCATTATACATTATGATGTTAGCTGTGGGGTTTTTGTAGATGTCTTTTCTCAGGTTTAAGAAATTCTCTTCTATTGCCGGTTTTTTTTTTTAGTATTTTTATTTTGAAAAGGTGTTGGGCTTGGTCAAGTGCTCTCTTTTTCCCCCCCCCACATCTTTTTGAGATGATCATATGGAATTTTTCCTTTATTTTTTTAATAGGGTGTATTATATTGATTGATTTTTCCTATGTTAAACCAGCCTTGCATCCCTGGGATAAAACCCACTTTGGTCATGATGTGTGTTCCTTTTATAAAGCTGCCAGAGGGACGCCTAGGTGGCTCAGTCAGTTAAGCATCTGCCTTTGGCACGGGTCATGATCCCAGGATCCTGGGATCGAGTCCCGCATCGGGCTCCTTGCTCAGCAGGGAGCCTGCTTCTCCCTCTGCCTGCCTCTTACCCTGCTTGTGATCTCTCTCACTCTCGCTGACAAATAAATAAAATCTTTAAAAATAAGTAAGTAAATAAATAAAATTGACAAGATGAAGAAAAGTGTTGTTGTTTTTTTTAATCTGCTGGATTTGGTTTGTTAGTATTTTGTTGAGTATATTTGCATCTGTGCACCTAAGGGATATTGACTAGTAGTTTTACTTTTCTTGTAGTGTCTTTGTTTGACTTTACTATCAGAATAATGCTGACCTCAGAGATTGAGTTGGGAGGTGTTCCTCAATTTTTTGGAAGAGTTTGCAAAGGATTCGTGTTATTAATTCTTTAAACATTTGGTAAAATTCACCAGTTAAGCCATCTGGTTCTGGACTTTGCTTTGTGGGAAGTACCCCCTGCCCCAAGATTTTATTTTTAAGTATTTTCTATACCCAAAGTGGGGCTTGAACTCACAACCCAGCGATCAAGAGTTGCATGCCAGCCAGGCTCCCCCGGGAAGTTTTTAAAGAAATTATTATCAGTAATTCAGTCTCTGCTTATATGAGGCTTTGGATTTTTTTTTCTTGAGCACATTTTACTTGTGTCTTTATAGAAGTTAATCCATTTCATCTAGGTTATCTAATTTGTTGGTGTCCCTTAAAATTGTGTGTGTGTTTTTTTTAAGATTTTATTTATTTATTTGACAGAGAGAGGGAATACAAGCAGGGGGAGTGGGAGAGGGAGAAACAGGCTTCGCGCCCAGCAGGGAGCCGATGCGGGGCTCGATCCCAGGACCCTGAGATCATGACCTGAGCCGAAGGCAGACGCTTAATGACTGAGCCACCCAGGTGCCCCACCTTAAAATTGTTTTTATTTCTGTAGAGTTGGTATTAATGACCCATCTTTCACTCCTGACTTTGATAGGTTGAGGCTTCTTTTTTTTTCTTGGCTAGTCTAATTTAAGGTGTGCCAATCTTGTTGATCTTTTCAAAGAACAAATTTTTGGCTTCATTAATTTCTTTTTGTTTTGTGTTTTAAATCATCTATTTGACTTATTTCTGCTTTATTCTTTATTTCCTTCCTTCTGCTTCCTTTAGATTTAGTTTGTTTTTCTCTTTATAGTTTCTTATGGTGAAAAGCTTTATTATTGAGTTGAGGTCTTTTCCTAATATAAGCGTTTACATAAATTGCCCTCTGAGCATTGTTTTGGTAGCATCTCATAAGTTTTTGTAGCGATTTTGTTTGGTTTCATCCTGAAGTATTTTCTAATTCCCCTTGTGATTTCTTCTTTGATACACTGCTTACATATCTAAGAGTTTATTGTTTAATTTCTATGTATTTGTTAATTACTCAAGTTTCTTTCCTTGTGATTTCTAATTTCATTCCAGTGTGTTTGGATACCATATACTTGTTATGATTTCGGTCCTTTTAAGTTTATGAGATTTGTTTTGTGTCCAAACATGCAGTCTGTCCTGGACTATGTTATAGATTCTGCTGTTGTTGAGTGGAATGTTCCATATGCATCTCTTAGGTGGAGAGAATTGTTCATGTCTTTGATTTCCTTATTGATTTTTGGTCTAGATGTTCTATTCATTATTGAAAATGGGATATTGAAATATCCAGTTATTATTGTCAAACTATTTTTCACTTTTGTTTGACAGTTTTTACTTCATATATTTTGAGACTCTGGTGTGAGGTGCATATATGTTTATAATTTCCCTCTGAATGTTGCTTATTACATCCCACACGTTTTGATGTGCTGCTGTGTTTTTGTTATTTTTAGTCCAAAATATTTTGTATTTCCGTTGTGGTTTTGTTTTGTTTTCTCTTTTTTTTCTTTCTTTCTTTTTGACTCATGGTTTATTTATAAATATATTTTAAAACTTTCAAATATTTGGTACTCTTTAAGATTTTTTTTTAATTTGTAATTGTGGTCAGAGAACATACTTTGTAAGATTTTAGTCTTTAAGTTATTTAGATGTTTTACATCTCTGCATATGGTCTGTCTTGGTAAGTATTCCATGAGAAATTGAAAAGTATATGTTTTCTTCCATCTCTTGTGTGAGTAGTCTGTTTTGAAAGTTCATGAGGGCTTGACTGCTCCAGCCTTTATATAGACCTTTTTTTTTTAATCCATCTGCAATTTTTTTTTTATTTTTTTATTTTTGGGCATTAGGTTTGAGGGGAAACAGATTTTGGTTGAGAAATAAACTTCTTTGCTGAAATTACATCCTGAAAGTTTTAAATAAGTAGCAGAAGAAGGGGAAGATAGGTAGTTGGTAAACTGGAGCATAAAGTTGCTATCCTGTTTCTGCCACTATGACTTCCTGTGGTAAACCAAATTATTAACAGGGAAGGGAACTATTCTATATTTTGCTTGTTAATGATCTAAATGAGATGGAGGAGGAAATGCCACTACAAGTTCCCAAGAACTAGGGGCACAAATCCATTCATTCTACTGTCTCTGTCTGAGGTACAATCCCTAAGACCACTATCAAAGAGTAGAAGGTAGCTATATAGAGTTGATTTGCTCCTGGACTTTTTCCAGAGCTTTTCTGTCCTACTGTCGCTGATGAACAAGGCAAGCAAGACCAAGGCCACACCCACAACGGTCCCTTCAGATTTCCAGAATAAGTGTTGTTCCATCAGAGCTGAGCGGCGGCTTTTGAATTCATTCCCCTTAGATGAGCTGCGTGTGATTTTCTCCACATACCCTGTGGAACCACACTTGGGTGGTTTTAGCCTGGAAATTAGAACACGGAGCGCATTCTTCTGCCACCACAAACTCTTCACCAGCCAGCACGGTGCTCACTGACAGCTTCTCTGCCCGCACAAGGGCCTCTGCTTGGCAGAGCTTTAAGGTGAGAGCGCAGAGCAACCAGCAGAAGTGGCTGCCCTGGGAGGCTGCACCCGTAGGCATGGAGTGCTCAGTGTCACACCTCTCCGGACTGAGGACTTGCTTGACTGGCCTCGTGCCTTTGTAGCCCTCTGGGAGTTTCCAGATCAGGGCTGTGAAATGTTGAATTGCCTATCAGGGCAAAGGCTTTACTGGCACATCCCCATGGCCATGGCAAGAAAAGCCAACACGCATTTGTTGGGTTGAGCTATGAGCTCACTTGTTCGCACTCTCGTGGCCCTCGGTAAAGGCGTACGCTCTGGTACCGCATCACCTCTGGGGCTGTCCCTGTCGTGGCCATTTTGCCTCCTGGAGCCCTTTTAGACCTGTCAAGTACACCTTTTACAATTCACTATTGGAATGGAGAAAAACCTACTTTTCAGCTCCTTCTTTGAATGCTCTTGTCTTTCTTTCCAGTAAATGCCCACTTATTATTTTTGAGTTTAAAGGACCTTTCTCCTAAGCTTTCCCAGAACGGTCTTCACTCTTTTCATGCGGAGAGATCTAGCATTTTATATATACAGTATGATATGTATACTTACCTGCCAGACTTTTTGATTCTCATGGGCAGAGGTTATAGTTTTCATCCTTAATATTCTAGTAGCAGGTGACCATAGGTATTTAAATTTTAATCAACCAAACTTCGTAAGACTGGACTTACCTATGTGCCTTTAGTCTTTTAAGACCTACTTTACATCAGTGTATTATTTCATAAGGTTTTATAATTTCCATTTAATGATTCTGGGCTTAAGATAGATGAATTCTTGGGTATTTTTGATAAAACTTAAAAAAATTACTGAAATTGATTAAAAATAGTTTTGAGAAATTCCCCCTTGCATTTTTCTATATGGGAATTTTCCTTTTCTAAGGCGTGCTATGCTCAATAACTAAGGAATTAAGACAACATTTATGCACTCTAAATAGGGTTTTAAAGTAAATAATACATGCCTTGAATGATAAATCACTTTAGAAGTTACATGGACTCTTTAGGAGAAAAGGCAGTATTTTTTATTTTGGGATGGCAGTGTAAACTGAGCACCATTTGCTGCTAGGAAAAAAATAGTTGTTTGTAAAGATATTTAGGGACTCCTCTAGTGAATCATTAGAGTTTGGGGTTTTTTGTTGGAGTAGATTACATATATATATATAACTTTCTAAAAGTTTTTAACTTTTTTTCTGTGACTGTTAGGTTGAATTAGTAAAGACACAATGTCTTAAGCTTCTTAATTGGTTGGTGAAGACCCTATCCTTTGCCAGGAATTTCTGCATCTTTAGGAGTTTAGAATGCTTAAATGGAGTTAGACTTTTCTGTGAATGCATTCACTGTTGTGAGTAGTAGTGTTGTTCTCTGTACTTTATAGCCTTTTCTAATTCCTTTTTCATTGTGAGACTCAGGATGGTAAGATGAATGTATTCTTTATACAGGTGAAAAAACAAGTGACTATAGTTTAGCTATGATTGAATTCACATTTCTTAATTCTTAGTTTGGTAATTTTTATATTCTACTTCAGATTCTAATTTAGGGTATGTACTTAACCATTTCTGTGTCTTGGTACAGTTTTGCCAGCCATTAATTTTCTCATCCATAAAGTGAGAGAATTCCAAGTAGATTACCTCATATTTTCTTTCTAATGGGAATTCAGCTTTTAAAGTATCATTATGTGTAGTAGGATCAAATTATCTTATAAATTGAATGATCCAGCTGCGCTTCTTACACTTGTATGATTGTCGATCATTAGAATCATGCTCATGTAATTAATTCGTTCACTGAGGGTTTTTCCACTACATTGTGGAAAAAACCTTCCATATGTTGTTTACTATTTACTAGGTGCTAAGCCTAGCCCAGTGCCTTGAATGTGGTTAAGTGCTCAATAAATACTTGCTGAATGAATGATTTAATGAATGATAATGGTCAGCATGGGTGGAGGCAGCATAGTGCTATGAAAAGAGTGTGCACACTCTTTTTGGTGTTACTCTTTTTTTTGGAGAGGGAGAAAGAGAATCTTAAGCAGGCTCCATACCCAGCACTGGAGCCTGACACGGGGCTTGATCTCACAACCCTGAGATCATGACTTGAGCCAAAATCAAGAGTTGGACGCTTACCTTTTAAGACTGAGTCACCCAGGCACCCTGGTGTTACTCATATTTTTATTAGATTATAGGGTGTAATATTTTAGAAGTTGGTGGGAAGGTTACTTGGGATAATGTGTAAAAAAGCAACCTTTCGCTTAAAATGTTGGTTTCTTATTGTAATCCCTTAGAGACTTGGACCAAGAGATTTTTCTTATATAAGCTGGACACATTTTGGTGTGCTAGGTTTAATTGTAATAACCCTTGTTATTTTTCTCTTATAGTTTTATATGTGGCACTCATAAAGATGAGGCTGAGAACACGGAAAGCTTCTCAGCAATCAAATCAAATCCAAACACAACGTACTGCTAGAGCAAAGAGGAAATATTCAGAGGTTGATGATAGCCTGCCTTCAGGGGGAGAAAAAACACCGAAAAATGAAACCGGCTTGTTGTCTTCAATTAAAAAATTCATTAAAGGAAGCACACCCAAGGTAATGGTTTTACTACTTGTACTTACATCATTAAAATTAAAATTTAGGTGGTTTTCTTTAAGCATGCAAAGATGAGAAATCTAATATTGCTAGTGGATTAAGGGAATGTTTACATTTTTAGGAGTTAATAACATGAAAAATATTTAATGGCCATTCAGGAAAACATTTATTCTACTTAACTGATCCATTTAGCCTCCTTTTTTTTCAGCATAGTATTATGAAAAGTAAAAGAAATTTTTCCTTATTTTATGTGAATTGTTTCTCTCACTTCCATTTTTTTTCATTTCAGAGAAAAGTTAAATTTTCTTGTTAATATTAATACAGTGTCTGATTAGGGAGATGCTTTTTCTGTCTGAATTCTAACACTTTATAATGAATGTATTACTTTATTAAAGAGGAAAAAAAAGTTATTAAAGAAAAAATGGACACTGACTAGGAGTTACATGCTCCACATTTGTACTTTGGATCAACTTCATCTGAGGAAACTCATTTACCCCTCTGAACCTCAAGAAGACAGTAAAATGGGACTAATTCTAACTGCTTTATCTGTCTCAGAGTTGTTTTTACATTAGATGGCAAACAGAAGAAGCAGTTTGAGAAATTTTAACGTACTCTATAAATAGTGTTACTGTCATTCATTCATTGTATGTAATGTAGACATTAAGGAAAAATACAAGATTTTGGTTAAAAAAAAGAAATTTGATAGATAGGTTTTACCTGTGTCTTCTGACTTCTGTTCATATTCTTTTGATCTGGGCATTCTTCTGTTAATGTGGCACCATTGCATAACATATATGATTTTTTCTCCTTTAGTAGTAAGATCTGTCTTTGTTGGTTAGCAGATTTTTGCCCATGTCAACTACACATTCAAGGTTTTCCTATGGAAATTTCTGTCAAGTTTCTATTTTTTTTAAACCAAAATCTTGCATTTTTCATTATGGCTGCTTAAAGATGTTAAATAAGATAGGGCTACTAAAAACCTGTTTGCACACTAACGTCTTTTTCAGTAATTTTGGGGGGCAAGAGTTTTCCTGCAGCTTCAGATTCATTTAATTGTACTGTTAATCATCCAGATTTTTTTTTTATTGTATTCTATAAGGTTATTATGAAAATTAGTATTGGAATGTCTTGCTAAAATCAAGGTATACTGTTCCCCCCCCCGCCCCCAGTTTACTAACCCTGAGCTTATACTGGCTTCTAATTGTTATTTCTTATCTCATTGTCATTAAATCATCTCTTTGATAATATATTCTAAAGTTTTATTGAGAATCTATACAATGCTTGCTTATGTTCAGTATCTTAAGTACAGTGTTGTCTTTTTCAAAATGTGGGTAGGGGTTGGCAGGTAATGTTTATTGAGTATATTTATTAGGTGCTTTATATCTTGTATCTCCTTAATTCATATATCTATCTTTTGATAGTTTAGAGAAGAGAAAAATTTAGGCTTAGTGAATTTCAGTAACTTGAACATGTCATTAACAACAGTAATTGTAATAAATGTCCAGGATAAAAACGAACAATAAAGAACAAATGCAACAGTAATTACTGTCAGTTATTGAGCTATTAGTATATGTCATACACTGTTCTCAGTGCTTTAAGTATAATAACTTCTTTAAGCTGTATGAACCATATGAAGTAGGTTCAATCATCTCTGTATTACAGATAAGGAAACTAAGGCACAGGAAGGTTAAATAACTTTTGCAGGGTTACTTAGCTTTAAGTGGCAACACTGGAATTGAAACCCAAATTCCCTGGCTTCAGGGCCTACACTTCTAACCCACTATGCACTATTGCCTCTACAATAAAGACGATGCTGAGATTTAAACCCAGGTTACATTTGACTCTGATACCTGTGCTCTTTCTCTTATACCATTTTGTCTCAAAGTAGCTAGATAATGTTTTAGGAGCATCACCTATCTTGTGTAAGAATTGAAAATTCTTCTTGATGAAAGCAAATAAGAATTGAATCTTTTATACTACCTTCCCACTTTGTCATTTTATTTATATTCTGTCATCGTTTCAGAGCTTCCTGAAGCTTATTCTTTTTATAGGAAGTTTTTCCCCCTAGTACTTTTTGCATATATCTTCATCTCCTTTAGTCTGACTAGATGATAAACTACATTTCTTATCTCTACAAGTGTCCTTTTTAAAACCAAGTCAGTTAGATAACTTCCTGTGCTGCCTTTTTTCTTTCTTTGGTACCGTTCCTTTTTGTCTGCTTTTGGACTTTTAAAGTTATGTGGTTAGAATTGAACTTTTTAGACAAACCTTCTTGCTTTCTCTTTTGAGCTGTAATCCTTTCTAAGGTATCTGACATTGCTTTCATGCCTGTTTCAGGAGTCTGACTTTCTGAAACTTGCTCTCCTCGTATCCCCCTACTTTTTTGCTCTTCTGTTACTATTATGATTTCTAGGATCAGTGGCTGTTGGTGCTTTCCATTTTACCATTACTGACCCATTTTTATATTGCTAACAAGTTTTAATCTGTATTCTGGTCTTAATTTTGTATAAATTAGCCATGAGAGTATTTAGGTAAACCAAACATAGGTTGTTAATTTATGAACATAAGTATGTGTATTAGTTTGCTAGGGCTGCCTTCTTGCTGTGTCCTCCCACAGTTGCCCCTCAGTCCTTTGTGTTGTCTGTGTTGTAATCTCTTCTTGTAAGGACACCACTCATAACAGGATTAGGGCCTACCCTAATGACCCCATTTGAATTTAATTACTGCTTAAAAGCCGTATTTCTAAATACGGTTATATTCTGTGGGTTAGGGCTTCAACAAATGACTTTGGGAATTGCGGCGGGGGGGGGGGCACGACACAAATTCAGCGCTTAACGGGGTGAATGAAATTTCTGATCTCTTTCAAATCCAGATTTTATGATTCAAATGTTTACCACTTCTCTGATTTCAGAATTAAGAAATTGTCAGCAAGAGCACTCAAGAATTGTTGACATGCAGTCTTTCTGCTTTTAGCATAATGAGATTTCTTTTTTTCTTTTTCTTTTTTTTTTTAAGATTTATTTATCTGAGAGAAAGAGAACGAGTGGGAGGGACAGAGGGAGAGGAAGAGAGAAACTCGAGCAGACTCCATGCTGAGCTCGGAGCCTGATGGGGGGCTCAATCTCATGACCCCGAGATCACGACCTGAACGAAACCAAGAGTCAGACACTTAACTGACTATGCCACCCAGGTGCCCTAGCATAATGAGATTTCTAATATATATTTGAAGTGAAAGCCTCACAGCTAAAATGTATTTGCTTTATATCAGAAACCTCCTACACCTTTCCAAATAGGTGGTTGCTAGAGTTTTCCCATAACAAAATGATCTTTTCCTCTGTTCTTATCTAAATACTGTTACACTCTTGTTGTTAGGTCATCAATTTGCATATGGTTATAATTCTAATGAAATAATAAAATCCTTACTTATATTTTTTTAAAGTTTATTTGAGAGAGAGAGAGTGAGTGAGTGAGCGAGTATGAGCGGGGAGTCGGGGGAGAGGGAGAAGCAGACTCCCCACTGAGTGAGGAGTCGAACGCAGGGCTAAATCCCAGGATGTGAGATCATGACCCAAGCCAAAGGCGGAGGCTTAACCAACTGAGCCACCCAGGTGCTCCCTTACCTATTACATTAAATCAGTGTTTTAAGATCTTTTAAGTATAACCCTTAGAAATATATCTTTTACTATATTCATACATGTGAAACAAAACTCACCCTTAATATATTTCATATGTCTGATTTTTCTTTTTCTTTTGTTTCTTATTCTCCTTTTAAAGGTGATTTTAGGGGGCGTCTGGGTGGCTCAGTTGGTTAAGCATCTGCCTTCGGCTCAGGTCATGATCCTGGGGTCTTGGGATTGAGCCCCATGTCAGGCTCCCTGCTCAGCAGGAAGTCTGCTTCTCCCTCTCCCACTGTGTGCTCACTCACTCTCTTTCTCTCTCTCAAATAAATAAATCTTTTTAAAAAATAAAGGTGATTTTAATACTTTAAATTAATTTCATGATCCACTGATGGGTCGTATCCCTTGGTTTGAAAAATATGGCTAGATGAAAACTTTGTTGTAACTCTGACCTTTGTACTTACTACCAAGCTTCATGGTTTTATTGGGAATTTTCTTCCTTCCTACCAAAGTTAGTATAAGTCAGTCTCTGTAGATGTGTTCTTTAATGACTAGATTAGTAAGTACTTTACCATTTATTATGGCATGAAAAAAATTATAAGTTCAGATTAGATGGTTATACATACATAATCATAACATATACCAGTTAACCACAATTTCACTTATTTTTTCCTGATCTCTAGGTCTTTTATTTCTTTTTCTTTACTTATTGCATTAGTTAGGGCCTCTAGTACGGTGTTCCATAGAAGTGGTGAGAGGAAACACCTCTCTTGTTTCTGATCTTAGAGGAAAAGAGTTTGTTTACAATTAGATATGATGTTAACTAAATGTTTTCATAGTTATCTATTGCTTGTTTGAGGAAGTTCCCTTTTAGTCCTAGTTTGCTAAAAATTCTTAACATGTTGAGTTTTGTCAAAGACTTTTCTCCATCTCTTGAAATGTTCTTCAGATTTTCTTTTATTCTTTTAATGTGGAGTAGTGCAGAAATATTTTTTAATGCAAAACCAAACTTGTATTGCTGGATTTGCTTCACTATGTTTTTTTTTTAAGGGATTTTTGCATCTGTGTTCATGAGGGCTTTGGTCCGTAGTTGCCTTGATTTGTCCTATTTTCAGATTTTGGGATCAAGATTATGCTTGGATCGTAAGGCAGTTGTTCCCTCTACTTATTTCTGAAAGAACTTCTATTGGCTTAGTATTATTTTATCCTTAATAAGTAGTAGAAGTCTTTGTGAGATAGCTTTTATTATAAATTTGATTTCTGTAATATATATGAGGCTGTTTAGCTTTTCTGTTTCTTATTTCAGTTTTGGTCATATGTGTTTTTCAAGGAATTGGTCCATTCATCCAAGTTGTTGAAAGTTGTTGTGAAGTTTTGTGATATTTACATAAATATCAATGTCTGATGGATCTATAATGATGTATCTCTTTTCATTCTGGATATGGATAATTTATTTATCTTTGTTTTGATCTGTCTTGCTAGAGCTTTGTCAGTTTCATTACTCTTTCGAAGAACCAACATATATCTTTGTTAATTTTCTCTTTCCATTTTCTATTTAATTGATTTCTTCTACTTGTTATTTTTAATGTTTTCTTACACTGTTGGTTTGATTTATTTTTACTTTTTTAGTTTCTGGAAGTGGGAGCTTAGATCAGGGATCAGTAAACTTTTTCTGTAACTGTTTCAGATAAGAAATATTTTAGGCTTTGTGGACTGTATTGTGTTATAGCTACTACTCAGCTCTCCAGATAATACATAAATGAATGAGCATAACTTTGGACACTGATTTGAATTTCATATAATTTTCATATGTCATCAAATAACGTTGTTCTTTTGATCCTACTCCCTTCCCCCTCCATCCCCATTTACAAATATAAAAAACCATTCCCAGAGCTCCTGCCTGGCTCAGTCAGTAGAGCATGTGACTCTTGGTCCTGGGGTCATGAGTTCAAGCCCTGTGTTGGGTGTAGAACTTACTTAAAAAAAGTAAAATCTTTAAAAACAGAACAAAAAAACCCATTCCTAGCTTGCTGGACATACAAAAACAGTTTGCTGGAGTTGGCTTCTTGGATTGTAGTTTGCCAGCCCCTTGCTTAGATCGTGGATATTACACCTTCCCCTCCCCCAGTATGTTTTAAAAGTGTGAATTTCAAAGTACTATTTTCCCACACATTCTGATTATATATTTTTTAAGTTTTTATTTTAATTTCAGTTAGTTAATATACAGTGTTATATTAGTTTCAGGTGTACAATACAGTGATTCAGCAATTCCATATATACATCGCCTGGTGCTCATCTGATTATATTTTTATTACCTTTTTTGTGGGTATGTGTGATTTATTCTCTGACTCATGGATTATTTAGAAATGTGTTATTTAATTTCCAGATATTTGGGTATTTTTTAGATATCTTTTAATTGTTGATTTATAATTTAATATCATTGGTCTAGGAATATATTCTGTATGATTTCATTTCTTTGGTATTTTTTGATATTTTCTAGCATATAGTCTATTGTTGAGTGTCCCATGTGTATTTGAAGAAATGTGCATATTCTAGAATTATTTAGTGCATAATAGTGCTGTAACTATTAAATAGATCAAGTTGGTGATAATATTTCATTCTTCTATATCTTAAACTTGTTTTATCAGTTACTAAGAGAGGGAAGTTAAAATCTCCAACTATTATTGTGACTTTGCCTTTCAGTTCTGCCAGTTTTTCTCTTTACATATTTTGAAGTTCTCTTGTTAGGTGTATACACATTTGTAATGAATATAAATTGTTCTTGTTACCGCTGTGAAATGTCTCTCATTATCTGTAATATTTGCTTTGAGGTTTACTTTGCCTAATATTAATATAGCTACATAACTTTCCTAGCATTTTCATGATTATAGTTCTTTCCCTCCCATGTATAAATATACCCTGTGTATTTATATTTAAATTGACATGTTTAGTTTAGCTGGGTTTTTCTTATCCTGCCTTCATTTTGGCAAACTAGTTATCTTTTAGAATTTCATTCTGTCTCCTATATTGACTTTAAAAATTAACTTTTTGAGTTATAATTATGTACAACAAAACACACCTATTTAAAGTATATATTGTGGGCGCCTGGGTGGCTCAGTTGGTTAAGCGACTGCCTTCAGCTCAGGTCATGATCCTGGAGTCCCTGGATCGAGTCCCGCATCGGGCTCCCTGCTCAGCAGGGAGCCTGCTTCTGCCTCTGACCCTCCCCCCTCTCATGTGCTCTCTCTCTCTCATTCTCTCTGTCGCAAATAAATAAATAAATAAATAAATAAATAAATCTTAAAAAAAAAATAAAGTATATATTGTCACGAACTTTAACATATTTATACACTCATGCCCGAAAAGTACCCTTACAGTCTTTGCAGACAATTTCACAGCATCACCCTAGACAACCATCAATCTACTATTGTTGTAGATCACATAAATGTTTCTAGAGTCTCATATGATTGTACTCATACAGCATTTCTTGCATCTTTCACTCAGTATAAAGCTTTTGAACTCACTTTTGTTACTGCATGTATTCATTGCTTTATTCACCCCTCCGCCCAGAATTCTATTGTATGAGTATACTGCATGACATAATTTGTTTATCCATTTGGATTGAATATGTTTTTTGGCTATCATGAATAAAGGTGCTATGAATATCTGTGTTGAGTCCATGTGTGGACATATATTTAAGTTAAGGTTGGATAAATAACTAAGATTGGTATTGCTGGGTCATACAATAAATGCATGTTTATTTTTTTGTGGTAGCTTTATTGAGACATATAATTAGCAAACCATAAAACTCACCCATTTAAGGTATAAATTCAGTAGCTTTTAGTGTATGCACAGAGTTTTGCAACTGTTACCACAATCAATTTTACACCACTTAAATTATCTTCAGTGGCTGTCACCCATCAACTCTCCCTTCCTCCTTTGCCCTGAGCAACCAATAGTTGACTTTCTGTCTATAGATTTGCCTATTCTGAACATATCATATAAATGGAATTCTACAACATATAGTCTTTTAGGTCTGGCTTCTTTCATGTAGCATGTTTTCAATGTGCATTTCTGTTCTAACATGTAACATTTCATCATTCCTTCTTAATGTGAAGTAATATTCCATTGCGTGGATATACATACTCCATGTTATCAGTTGATGGGCATTTGGGTTTTTTCCACATTTTGGCTCTTACGAAAATGACTGCTGTGAACATTCACATACAAGGTTTTTTGTGGAAATCTATTTTCATTTATCTTGAGCATATACTGAGGAGAATTACAGGATGATACGATAATTCTGTTTAGCTTTTTAAGGAATTGAAGATTGTTTTCCAAAATGGTTGCACCATATGAAAGTCCCAGCAACAAAAGTTGAGGGTTCCAGTTTCTCCACATCCTCAACAATACTTATTTATTGTCTAAAAGTTTTAGCCATCTTGGTGAGTGTGAAATGGTATCAATATTATTGTGGTTCTGATAATACATTTTCCTAATGACCAGTGACATTGAGCGTCTTTTCATGAGCTTGTTGGTCATTGTAACTTCTTTGGAGAAATGTCTTAAATCCTTTGCCCATTTTAAATTGGGTTTTGGCTTTTTATAATTGAATTCTAAGGGTTCTCTTTTAGGTGCAAGTCCTTTATTTGATGTGTGATTTGTAGATTTTCTCTCCCATTCTTTCAGACCCCCTTGAAGCACAAAAGTTTTAAATTTTGACCAAGTTCAATTTATTTTTGGTTGTTGTTGCTTATATATTTTTGGTGTCATATCCAAGAAGCTATTGTCAGAATCAAGGTTTGATAAAGTTTTAGGCCTAAGTTTTCTCCAGTTTTTTCTTATAAGCTTCTAAGTTTTTTTCTTACAAGTTTTACTGTTGTAGTTCTTATTTTCAGCTCTTTCATCCATTTTGAATTAATTTTTGTAGGGGGTGTGAGGTAACGGTCCAACTGTATTTTTTTACATATTAATAATACCTATTGGTCCTAGCACCATTTGTTGAAAGACTGTTTAACTTTTAAGAAACTGCCCAGTTGTTTTCCAGACCGTACCATTTTACATTCCATCCAGCAATTCCAGTTGCCCACATCCCCAGCAATATCTGGTATTTTCAGTCTTTTTAATTTTAGTCTTTCTACAGGGGTGGGGTGGTTACCTCATTGTGTTTTTATTTTGCATTTCCCTGATGATTAATGAGGTTGATCATGTGCTTATTGACCATATAGGGATTTTCTTTTGTGAACTGACAGTTCAGATTTTTTCCCCATTTGTTGGGGGGTGACTTCTTAACTTTTTTCTTGTGATTTCATTAGTAATCCCTCTTAAGCGAGTGATTCTTAAACTTTTTGATCTCAGGCTCCTTTACCTTCTTAACACATTATTGGAAACCCTGAAGAACATTTGTTTATATGGATTATATCTATCAAAATATATCTCATTAGATATTAAAACTGAGGAATTTTGAAAATATTTAATCATAATTACAATTATAAACTCACTGAATGTTAATACAGATAACATTTTAACTATTTCCTAAAAACAAAAAGGAAATTAGCGGGAAGCATGACATTATTTATAATTTTGCAGATGTCTTTAATGATGGCTTCATACATAGTTTGTTATTACTGGAGCATTTAAAGAAAACCATACTCACATGTATTTGTTAAAGGGAGGAGTATTTTAATACTCTTTTTAAATTATTGTGATAGTCTAGTATACTATACCGAAACTTGACAAATATAGTTTCTTAGGTTCTTGTTCCAAGATGGAATTTGAAAGTGCTGCAGTGATCTTTTTGTTAGTCTGTCTTGCACCTGGAATGAATGATGTACTGTGTATGATTTTCTAACACTGTGCACTGGTTATTTAGAAGATACTGGTTCATTGAATTATATAGATCTTCGACATGTTGATATATTTAATTATTCAGTACTAAAAATCACATTTGTCAACATCCCCATTAATCTCAATAGAATATTTTATATTTATTTATTTATTCATTTATTTATTTATTTGAGAGAGTGTGTGAGCGAGCTGAGCAGGAGAAGGGAGAGGGAGGGGAAAGAATCTCATGGCTGAGTGCAGAGCCCAACGTGGGGTTCGATCTCATGACCCCGAGATTATGACCTGAGCCAAAACCAAGAGTCCGGTGCTCAATCGACTGAACCACCCAGGTGCCCTGCAACAGGATAGTTTTTAAGTACTAGTTTTAAGTCAAGCTCATGGTGCTGGGTCCAGCTTCTTTTTTAAAGATTTTATTTATTTATTTGACAGAGAGAGAGAGCGCCCAAGCAGGGGGAGCGACAGAGGGAGAGGGAGATTCATGTTCCCCACTGAGCAGGGAGCCTGATGCGGGTCTTGATCCCAGAGCCCAGAGATCATGACCTGAGCCCAAGGCAGCCACCCAACCGACTGAGCCACCCAGGCGCTCCTGGGTCCAACTTCTAAAATTACGATTTTTGCTTGAAAGCTCTCACATTTTATTGTTGGCAACAAAAAGTTTTTCTTGAAGTGATAAACTTGCTTTGTTCACTTTTCAGAAAATATCTACTTCAAGTAAAAATAGTTTTCCATTGGAAAAGTGATCTAACTCAGCTTATAATACCAGTCACTCAGATCCTTTTTCTTTTTCTTTTCTTTTTCCTTTCCTTCTTTCTTTCTTTTTTTTATTTTTCCTTAGGGAGTGAGGGGCAGAGGGAGAGGGGGAGAGAGAGACACTTAAGCAGGCTCTGTGCTCAGCACAAGCCCAAGGCGGGGCTCGATCTCATGACCCTGAGATCATGACCTGCAATCAAGAGTTGGATGCTTAATGGACTGAGCCACACAGGTGCTCCAGCTCAAATGCTTTTTCTCAAGACAAATGTGGAAGCACAAGTTTGCAGCAGTAGTGTTTTATTATACTAATCATCCCATCATACAGAATGTTAAGACATATTTAAGGGTTGAGATTTAATTAATTTTACAGCTTCGTCAGGAACATTCTTAAGTCATACTGGCTTTTTCCCCCCTGCTAGTGCATGGCAGTAAATAATACAGTGACTATTGGGTGTCATTGCCTTAATTTGTGCTAAGTGACAGTAGTTAGATGTATCATTGCTTTTGTATAGTTAGCACAAATATTCAGCACAAGTTATTTCAGGGTAAACTGAGATGCGGAAAAATTATTCACCGCTTGTGTTTGTTACCATTCACAGTAAAGAAGATCTTTGATGATTAGTTGATGCTAGTATCAGTCGAAACAGAAAGTCGGGGGCGCCTGGGGTGGCTCAGTCGTTAAGCCTCTGCCTTCGGCTCAGGTCGTGATCCCAGGGTCCTGGGATCGAGTCCCGCATTGGGCTCCCTGCTTGGCGGGAAGCCTGCTTCTCCCTCTCCCACTCCCCCTGCTTGTGTTCCTGCTCTCGCTATCTCTCTCTCTGTCAAATAAATAAATAAAATCTTAAAAAAAAAAAACAAAACAGAAAGTCGGCCATATCTGTAAGGCAGAAATACAATTCTATGGACCAGATATTAACTCATTTCCTATATTTGCAGATAAGTCTTCAATTCAGTGAGTAATTTTATCTTTGGGAAGTGGAAGAGCCTGTTTCTTTTATTGACTTTATGCAGCAGGCTTCCAGCAATATCTACTATGCAAGAGTTTATGTCTTTCAGATATTATGTACACTTTTTCAACCAATGCAATATGATAACTTACTCTTTAAGATAATCTCATTGGCTTTTTTAATTTTTAGTTTGAAAAGCTGTAACGATTTTTGGCTTTTAAAGAACTCATCATGTATACATTTAAATTCCTCTTTTTTAAATGCTGAATGAGTGTTATCAAATGATCGTACAACCAAATTGGCACCATAACTTTATTTGAATATGGTCTATTACATAAAGCCTGAGAAGACAACTTAATAGTATTTATGCAGCCAAAGGGAAAATAGCTTTATCATATTTTCATTTGTAATCTACAGTTTGATTCAGGTTCTTTGGAGTAGTGTTCCCCTTTTTGTGAGTCAGAGAATTTGGGTATGTCAGTTTCTTCCTCAGTGTGATGATTGATGGAACCACATATCGTCTGATCTCCCTTTTTTATTTTTATTTATTTTTAAAGATTTTATTTATTTGTCAGAGAGAGAGCACAAGCAGGGGGAGCAGCGGGCAGAGGGAGAAGCAGGCTCCCCACTAAGCAAGGATCCCGATGTGGGGCTCCATCCCAGGGCCCAGGGATCATGACCTGAGCTGAAGGCAGACACTTAACTGACTGAGCCACCCACGCATCCCTAATCTCCCTTTTTTAATTCAGTGATCCATTCTTAATTAAAGTTATAAATTTTCTTTTATCTAAAATATTACTAATAGTATTTCAAAATAGCTGTTTAGACATAATTTTAAAAATGAAATTTGATATTATTGCAAAGCAGTATATTAAGAGTACTCTTATATATTTCTACAAATGTATATATTAAAAACTTTAAGACTTCAAAATAATTTACTGGATCATAATGAGGCTACAGAGATTATAGCAAGTCTGACTGTTAAAGATAGCTGGTAAGAGCACAGTAGTACTGAACACCAAGAGCTTTTATATTTCCTCATATTTGCCTTAGTGGTGTTCATTCCTTACTGCAGGTTTAGGATCCCATCTGGTATTAATTATTCTATGCCTAAAGAACTTCACTTAGTATTTCTTGTGTAGATCAGCTGGGAATGAATTAAGTTTTCTGTCTCAGAATGACTTTAAAATGAACAATTTAAAAAAAAACTTGATATATTTCTTACCAATTTTCTTACAGTTTTATATGTATACATACTGAGTCTATAGTCATTACATACCATCTTTTAATCCTCATTTATCTTAGTTTTACAGGGTCTGCATATGTTTGGTATGTTTAATGCTTATCCTCAGTCCTCATGTCATTGTCTGCAGTCATTTTTGTTGTCTGAAGCTCATTTTCTAGTAGATGCCACAGGAAGCACTCATGGGAACAGTATTCTTGCACATTGGTAACAGTGCTCTTTAAGGTTGAAAATCCAGTTTTGCTGCATATAAAATAACTTGGCTAGGCTTTTCTCTTCTCGATTATTTTAACTGTTACTCCATTTTCTTCTGATATAAAAAGCATTGGGGTTGAAGTTTGATGATAATGTAATTTTTTTTTTTACTTTATGATTTTGCCTTGATCTCCAAAGGATTTCTTTTCTTCAAATTCTATGAAGTTTAAGATATATCCTCTTTATTTTCTGGGTTGATAGTTTTAGTTAGACATATCTTTTAATATAATTTAAAATCTTTTAAAGATTTATTTGAGAGAAAGAGAGAGATACAGAGAGAGAGTGAGCAGGAGGAAGAGGGAGACAGAATCTGAAGTGGACTTCATGCTGAGCATAGAGCTTGCTTGATGCAGGGCTTAATCTCACAACCGTGAGATCCTGACCTGAGCCAAAACCAAGAGTCGGACACTCAACCGATTGAGCCACCCAGGTGCCCCTAAAATCTTTTCTTTGAGGAAAATTTTCTAATATTCATTCTTTTGCCATGCTTTTGATTTGGTTTCCTTCTTCAGGGACTACTATTTTCTGTTAGATCTTTGTGTATCTTCACTATTTGTAACATTTTGATGTCTTTTAAAATTCCTCCCCCCCCCCCCATTTTATCTTCTGTTTCTTTTAAAAGGTATAATCTATTGTTTACTCAATTTTATGTCCATTCTTGTTCAGTCTTTATTTCTGATATGATTTTTTTGTTATTTCTAATTATTTTGTTCTGTCGTTATGATCTGAATTTTTCTAACTTGTATGTCTCATACCATTTTCTTAATAAGTCTTGTGTTTTGAAATAGGTTATAATTTTGATCTATTCTATATGCATATTTTTCTAACATGCATTCTTTATCTGTAGAGATATTATTTTACTCCTTGTATATTTTATTATAATAATTTTGTGTGGATTTAACATCTATACTTGTTGCTCAGTTTTGTATGAGATTAGTTTTTCTGAATATTTAGAAGGTTGTGTGGTTTAGGGTATCTTTTCTAACTCTTTTTGTTGTTTTTGTGTAATGTTAAAAAAATACAGTGATTGCTTTTTGAGTTTTCCTGTCTCTTTATTACTACTCGATATTTATCTGAAACTTCACTTTACTTTCCTTCTTTTTTTTTCCTTTTGTGTTTTTAAGTAGGCTCCACGTCCAGTGTGGAGTCCAGTGCGGGGCTTG
Source organism: Mirounga angustirostris (assembly GCF_029215605.1). Classification (NCBI taxonomy): domain Eukaryota; kingdom Metazoa; phylum Chordata; class Mammalia; order Carnivora; family Phocidae; genus Mirounga; species Mirounga angustirostris. The sequence continues at coordinate 59,301,739 of NW_026991717.1, read as the reverse complement.
AATTCACCACCTTGAGGTCAAGACCGAACCAAGATCAAGAGTCAGATGCTTAACCAACTGAACTACCCAGGCGCCCTCTTTTCTTCTTTTCTTTTGTGCCTTAGTTACTCAGTTTTGATTCCATTCCCAGCAGTTTCCCCTTAGTGTGTAGGCTTATTCTAGAAGAGAGCCATAGTTGGTCATTTCCAAGAGTTCATAGGAGCTGTTATTTCATTCTCACCATGGACCCCTTTGCTGTTAGATTGGACAGCAACTCTCCTCTCATAAAATTGATCTGCCATGCTTTCTATTGAATACCTACCTACCTTTTAGCTATTTCGGGCTTCTCTTGTTCTCAGGTGTATCATACACCTTGTTGATCCCCTTGCTTTCTTCTGCACTACTGCATGTGAGCACTCAGGTGCTGTGGCTGTTGATTTGTCCTCATCTGCTTGGAATTTAGGGGAAACAGAACCTTGTCTCCTGCTTTTGTTGTGAATTCGCTGTTGGGTTTTTTTTTGCCGCATTAGGTCTCTGTGTTTCCCTTGGGATTCAGAGACATAAGAACACTACCTTCCCAAGATTTTCCCCTAAAAGTTTATTTTAGGGACAACTTTGAAAAATATAAATTCCAGAGAAGAAATTGCAGGGTTAATAAATTTATTAAAGCATCCTATACAGTAATGTAGGAATCTTGTTTTTCCTAAGTTCTTTTAAAAATCATGCCATATTCATAAAGTCTCCAAATTATATAGTTGAATGTTCAAGAAAGACTAGGATTGGGTGATGAATTGTCTTTCAGAATTAGAGCATCATTAGACATCTGAATGCATTATTCTGAAGAATAGGATTTTATTGTCAATGACTGCAGAGCTTTAACCTTGATATTAATAGCTTCCTCTTCCTACTTAGAGATGTAAGCTAAAATATTTTACTTTATGTGTGTATTTACATACTTTATGTATTTTTTAAAAGATTTACTTATTTTAGAGCGAGAGTGCGAGCAGGGAGAGGGGCAGAGGAAAAGAGTGATTCCTTGAGCAGACTCCCCTCTGAGCGCAGAGCCTGACACCACGGGGCTCCATCCTAGGACTATGAGATCATGACCTGAGTTGAAATCAGGAGTTGGAGGCTTAAGTGACTGAGCCACCCAGGCGCCCCAAATATTATACGTGTTTTTAAATGACCGCAGTACAGTCTGTTCTGCTACAGTAAATATGTAATTCCACAACATCAATTAGCTTATAGACTCTTGATAAATAGGGGAATAGCGTCAGTATAACATGGGTAGTGCATTGCCTTATACATGACTTTTTCCTAAACTAGACAAGGGGATCCTGAATAAAGGGAGTTGAATTTTTTTTTAAGATTTATTTATTTATTTGAGAGAGAGCGAGCAGAGGAGCACAAGCATGGAGGGAAGGGGAGGGGCAGAGGGAGAGAGAGGTTTTTTGTTTTTTTTTTTAAGATTTTATTTATTTATTTGACGGAGAGAGACACATAAGCAGGGGGAGTGGGAGAGGGAGAAGCAGGCTTCCCGCTGAGCAGGGAGCCCGATGCGGGGCTCGATCCCAGGACCCTGGGATCATGACCTGAGCCGAAGGCAGACGCTTAATGACTGAGCCACCCAGGCGCTCCGAGAGAGTCTTTTAAGCAGACTCCATGCTGAACAGGCTCAGCTTGGTCTCAACGACCCTGAGATCACAATCTGAGCTAAAACCAAGAGTTGGACATTTAACCCACTGTGCCATCTAGGTGCCCCAGGGAGTTGAATTTTGTATTTCATCAGGAAAGTAAAACACTTAAAATTCAGCTGCTACAGAAACAAAAGCACCCCCTCCCAAACACACACACACAGAGGTTTTAATTAGAAGTGGTAATTAGCAGCGGCAGGGAAGGGGGGTTCTCTCCTAGAGAAGTACACTCTAGCAGGGACTTTTCTCATGTGGCAGTCTGCATTTCCTTTTGTGTCCATCTTAGCCCTACTGTCTTAAAGCTCCACTTCTCAGTTCCCATAAGCCCTTGTTTCTCTTTCTCTGTTTTTATTACCTTTTATTAAGCCCTGAGGTAGCATTTCAGCTGCTGTTAGCTGCCTCACTGGGGTGTCCAAGTTATCTCTGGAGGTGTCCCAATCATTGTTTTTGTTAGTGCTATGGTTACAGAGTTAACGGGGCATTGACTGATCTGTCTTGTATACCTCTCTGTACCCTCCTGGACCGATTATTTTTTCCTTAAGCCTTGTTGTTTTTAGTGTTGCAGAATGCAGGATTTTCAGGAATGTAAGTATTTGTGTTAGAGCAGATGTACTAAGAGACTTCTTCAAGAAGTTGCTGGAGCTTAGTGTTGTTGGCTTTGTGGCATTATTTCTGTTCTTGAAGGACTTTATAAGAGAGTTCTGTTTTCTGGCAATGGAGATCAATGTTTGGAATATGAGGCTTACTAGTCATTTTAAAATGCAGGGGAATGATAAATAGTAAATGTTTGAAGAATTTTGTTGTGGATCACTGAAGCGTTCTTTTGTGCTGTAATGACATTGTTCTAACAGAGATATCTAAAATTAGAGAAACTACTGAGTAAAAGTAAAATTCTATATGGTATGATATGGAATGATGTATTTTGATATTATCTTTGTTTTGTTTTTGCTCCAAGTAGGGAATTATTGTTTAGGAAAGTTTAGCTTTTTAATAATCTTTAATATCTTTTTTTTCCTTCCAAGATTTTATTTAAATCCAAGTTAGTTAACATGTAGTGTAGTATTGGTTTCAGGAGTAGAATTGATCCAAATAGGGAATTGTAATTGTGGCCATTTAGAATACCAAGGTTTGTTTTAGAAATAATAAAATGATATTCAACCTTTAGAAAATGTACAGCAGCATCTTATTTGCTCTGGTATAAAAGCATTGGATACAAATATTCAGTACAAGTAAAGGAGTTATTCCTGTTGAATAAGAATAGTGATTATACATACAAATTATATTTAATATAGATTTAAAAATCTAATCCTTACCAAAAGATACTAAGTAGTCTCATTAAAACAGCAAGGAATTGGGGCACTGGGCTTCCTCAGTTGGTAGAGCATGCGATTCTTCATCTCGGGGTTGTGAGTTAGGGTCCCACATTGGGTATAAAGATTACTAAAAAACAAACAAGAAAACCAAGGAATTATATGCCAGTATTACAGTAATGTAAGAAAACCATTCATGTAGTAGATGACTCTAGAAGAATTTTACAAATGAGAAAAATAGATGTACAAATGAAAAATCAGTATACTCCGAGAGTATACTTGGTGTATAGTCTTTTAGTCAATACTGCAAAAACAGTGTAAACTGCTGATGTGGATTTGCCCCATATAAAAGGAAATGAATAGAGAGCTTTATTAGGGAGTAGACTCCTTGGTGTTAATTTGGGCATTTAAAGAATTGAGGTTGGCATTGGGGTGTGGCATTAGCAGGCCCTGTTATTTTTGGTAATATGTGATATGCCAGCAAATTCCAGTGGGGTTCTGTCTCTTACTTGGAGTGCTCAAGGAAACAACCACTGTTCTTTCAGACAAGTCTTTAAGAATATGGGAGGGTGCCTGGGTGGCTCAGTTGGTTAAGCGACTGCCTTCGGCTCAGGTCATGATCCTGGAGTCCCTGGATCGAGTCCTGCATCGGGCTCCCTGCTCGGCAGGGAGCCTGCTTCTGCCTCTGACCCTCCCCCCTCTCATGTGCTCTCTCTCTCTCATTCTCTCTGTCTCAAATAAATAAATAAATAAAAATCTTAAAAAAAAAAAAAAAGAATATGGGAAAATTGGTGAAAACTCAGAGGATATTGTACAATTGAGTATTTCAGTAGCACAGTTTATTTTTTTAAATTCTTTTTAAAAAACATTTATTTATTTGAGGGAGAGAGAGAGCACAAGACGGGGGAGGGCCAGAGGGAGAAGCAGACTCCCCACTGAGCAGGGAGCCCGATGTGGGACATGATCCTGGGACTCTAGGATCATGACCTGAGCCAAAGGCAGATGCTTAACCGACTGAGCCACCCAGGCGCCCAGCACAGACAGTTTAATGGACCCTGGGGAAAGGATCTGAATTGTGAGGATGCTGTAGTTATATTTGTGTATTATAAGTGCATTAATAATAAACCTCTTACAACATTGTCAAATTTTTCCTTTGTTTTTAAGCACTGTTGGATATTATGTAATTCTATTTTGTTTCTCCTGGATGTGAAAAATGGAAAATATATTACACATATTGTATCTGTTTTTACAAATTGAGGTATAATTGATATACAGCATTGTATTAGTTTTAGTGTAAAATATGATTTGATATTTATATATACGTGTTGTAAAATGATCATCATAATAAGCCTAGCTAACATCCATTACCATAGTTAGAACTTTTTTTTGTGATGAGAAGTTTTAAAATCTACTCTCTTACCAACTTTCAGATATGCAGTACTGTATTAACTGTAGTTGCCATGTTGTGCATTACATTTCCATGACTTACTTATTTTAGAACTAAAATTTGTACCTTTTGACTCCCTTCACCCATTTTGCCAAGCCCCCATCCCCCACCTCTGGCAACCACCAGTCTGTTCTCTGTGTCTTTGAGCAGAGTCTTTTTTTCATTTGTTATTTAGATTCCACATAAAAGTGAGGTCATACAGTATTTTAACTATCTTCACTTAGCACATCCATGTTGTCCGTCCATGTTGTCACAAGTGGCAAGATTTCATTCTTTTTAATGGCTGAATAATACTCCAGTGTGTGTTTGTGTGTGTGTGTGTGTATCCCCCATACAGTCTATCCATTCATCAACAGATGAACACTTAAGTTGTGTCTGTTGGCTATTGTAAATAATGCTGCAGTGAACATGGGGGTACATATCATATTTTGTAAGTGTAATCTGTAAGACAGAATGCCTATGCTCAATGCATGTTTTTTTCCTCATATCTTAAGGAAGAGAGAGAAAATCCTTCGAAACGGAGTAGGATTGAACGTGATATAGATAATAATTTGATCACATCAACACCAAGAGCAGGAGAAAAGCCTAACAAACAGTTATCTCGAGTAAGACGGAAAAGTCAAGTAAATGGAGGTTTGTTAATATTTAGATATTGTTCTATTAGGTGTAAGCAGAGATCTCACCTGTCATGTTTATTTTCTGTTTTTAAAAACTGACTCTGCAGTTTTTCCCTTATTTTTGTAATATTCTTTGTATTAAGTATTAGTAGCATGAAATAAAAATTTATCTAATACTGATCTACTTTGCTGAGTTAAAATAAGTAAAGGCAGAGCAACTAGCTTTATACTGTTTATCATAAAAATGTATATGGAACATTTTTGACCTCTAATAAACTCTGTTCTTAAAGCAGTAATAACTGTGGCTTAATTTATTGAAATATGTACAAAGAATTTGTTTCTGGATCATGGAATTTCAGAGCTCAGAGAGGGCTTGTATCACTTGGGACAGTGGTTCTTAACTAGGGGTGGTTTTGTCCCCAGGGGACATTTGTTAATATCTGGAGACCCTTTTGGTTGTCACAACCTGTTGGGGGGTTACTACTCATATCTAACAGGTAGAGGTTAGGGATGCTGCTAAACATCCTACAATGTACAGGACATCCTCCTTCAATAAAGAATTATCCAGCCCAAAAATCAATAGTGCTGCTGTTGATAAACCTTGTTCTAGGTCAATATGTTAAAATATTGCTGGGAAGCTCCTCAAAGTCAAAAAGAAAATCAAGAAGGACAAGCAGAGAAAGCTATAAAAACCAACAGTGTAGAGCATGGATTACTGCATTTAACCATTGCTGTTTTAAACACAACAGCAAGAATAATTTCTTACCTCTTTCCCCCCAACTCAGTGTTGTATCTCTATTGTTAGAATTGACTACTAGGGAAAAAGAAACAAAAGACCTATCGCAAAGAAGGAAAGAATGTGGTAGATATCAAGTAAAGTTGTGGAAGGTCAAGGATGATTAATCAGAACACATTTGTTTGAATTTGTTTTTACTGTATCATTTCTAAAAACCCATGAAAATTTTTTTATTCATAAGAAACTAAAAAAACAAAAGACAAAAAAACCTGTTTGTTCTTCTTAATCACTCTGAAATGATGCCTGAATATACATAAGTAATTGACACTGCTATACACAGTCTTCTGCTTCAGTAGATCTATGTTGCCTCTATTTATTTAGCTGTTATTCATTACTAATAGATTGGTTTTGTGAAGTAGGCAGTCTCCCAAAATGTAAATAAGGGCAGGATCTTGCATTTATGTTTTTGATGTTGTAATTTGCTTTACTTACAAAGAGTTTATTTCATTTTCTGTTACACTGGATTTTGAAGCCTTTCAGTCTATATACTTCTAGATGTAAACATAAAATCATTTGATTTACAATTTATTTACCTCAGGATATTTTTAAGTAATCAGTTTTTTTAACAGTAAATGTTAATCAGTTTTTATGAAGTATCTTGAAGCAAAAAATTATTTTCATAATGAATTGTTTAAAACATTTCTTAAAGTCATGTTTTCTAGATTGCAACTTTTTTCTTGTTTCTTTCTTAGAAGCTGGTAGTTATGAAATGACAAATCAACATGTAAAACAAAATGGAAAATTAGAAGATAATCCTTCCTCTGGCAGTCCTCCAAGGACTACATTGTTGGGGACCATATTTTCTCCTGTCTTCAACTTTTTTTCACCAGCAAATAAAAATGGTAAGTATAAACTATTACCCATAATTTGGGTTTAAAAAATTAATAGTTCCCCGAGTTTTTTAAAAGATCTGTTTGATTTTACTGGCATATTTTGTCAGCATCTTATGTTTGTTTTCAGCCTCATTAAAAACACAGCTCCTGAAGAAAAAGAAAAAGAAAAAAAAAATACACAGCTCCTAAAAGTTTGTGGTTTTTGTGTTTTGTTTTTTGGGGTTTTTTTGTTTTTAGTGGCTGAAATAAATTTAGGTCATGTTTAATTCTGTTGAAGTACATGAACTCCACTTTCACTATCTGAAAAGCTAAATGATAAACTTTGGGCTGGAGGGAAAGTAATTTCTTTTATGCTGGAATGACTTCTGTAATCCTTAGTGTGTACAGGAGAGAATCCAGAAATATTTTTGGTATTCTAGATCAATAAAGTAGAATTTTTAAAATATTTTAAGTGAGCTGAAACTAGGTCATTTTTTGTAACACATTTTTATCATTTGTTTTTTAAAGATTTTATTTATTTATTTGACAGAGAGAGTGAGAGCAGGAACACAAGTAGGGGGAGTGGGAGAGGGAGAAGCAGACTCCTGCTGAGCAGGGAGCCCGATGTAGGGCTTGATCCCAGGACCCCGGGATCATGACCTGAGCCGAAGGCAGACGCTTAACGACTGAGCCACCCAGGCACCCCCATTTTTATCATTTGTAACACATTTTATTTATCATTCATCATTTATCATCAAAGACCCCCTAGGGATCTTTAATTTGGATAATTAGTAACTACTCTAATGCAAATGAATTGAAGGTTTTCATTATATAATGCCTTTGCAAAAGAATCAAACTTGGATTGTTTCCCCAAAATTTTTTTTTAAAGATTTTATTTATTTATTTGGCAGAGAGAGAGAGAGAGATAGTGAGAGCCAGAACACAAGCAGGGGGAGTGGGAGAGGGAGAAAGTAGGCTTCCTGCCGAGCAGGGAGCCTGATGTGGGACTTGATCCCAGGACCCTGGGATCATGACCTGAGCCAAAGGCAGACGCTTAATGATTGAGCCACCCAGGCGCCTCCAACATTTTTTTTTAAAGATTTTATTTGAGAGAGCGCTCGCACCCTAGGAGAGGGAGAGAAAGAGAATCCCAAGCAGACTCTGTGCTGAGTATGAAACCCAATGTGGGGCTCAACCCTATAACCCTGAGATCATGACCCAAGCCTAAACCAAGAGGTGGATGCCCAGTGGACTGAGCTACCCAGGTGTCCTGCCCAACATACATTTTTTTTAAAGATTTAGCTAGTGTTGGGGTGCCTCAGTGGCTCAGTCATTAAGCATCTGCCTTCAGCTCAGGTCATGGTTCCAGGGTCCTGGGATCGAGCCCCGCGTTGGGCTCTCTGCTCCGTGGGAAGCCTGCTTCTCCCTCTCCCACTCCCCCTGCTTGTGTTTCCTCTCTTGCTGTGTCTCTCTCTCTGTCAAATAAATAAAATCTTAAAAAAAAAATTTAGCTAGTGTCCTGTCTTTTTTGATGATTAATTCTTAATTTCATAAATGATAATTTAGTCTCGATTATGTGAGGGCAAGAGTTCATGTCTTTATTTTTGCATCTACCATGTTGTTTGATATAGTACAGGGCACATGGAAAGTAGCCATTAAATGCTTGTTGCCTGATTATTTAAATTCTAGTTTGAATTATGTTTCTGGATGATAATACAATTTTTATTTTTTTATTTTTTTATTTTTTATTTATTTTTTTTTTTTAAAGATTTTATTTATTTATTCATGAGAGATAGAGAGAGAGAGAGGCAGAGGCAGAGGGAGAGGCAGGCTCCCTGCGGAGCAGGGAGCCCGATGCGGGACTCGATCCCAGGACCCCGGGATCATGATCTGAGCCGAAGGCAGACGCTTAACCGACTGAGCCACCCAGGCGTCCCGATAATACAATTTTTAAAAGACAGAATGGTGCACTATAAAATCTAAGTGCTCTGGGGGCTAAAAATAATGCATATTGGCACATGAAAGGACTTGTGAAGTCCTGTAGTAGAAATAAAACAACAAACTACCTTTAACTTTGTTTAACCCCGTATTTCCTAGGCATATTTGACCCCAAGAACCCTTTTCTGTGGAACATCTATGAACATCTTGTAAAACTAGTGCCCCTTAGAACATCTTTGGAAATAGCTGGTGTGGTGGAAAAGAATGGGCATTGGAATTAGAGAAGCTTATTTTAAAATTGCCACTCTTTAACTATGTTACCTAGGCCCAGTTCTTTAAATTGAGCCTCTTAACCTGTGAGAGAAGATAATTATACTTAAGTATGGGACAGGGGTGATTTGAAGATTTCAATTCATTCAGTTCAATATTTGCCATGTCCCAGCCATTGTACTAGGCCCTGGAGATTCAAGGATGATTAACACATGGTCCCTGCCCTCAAGGAGCTTGCTTTTTTACAAGAGGGAGAGAGATCCATAAATAGGTATAATAAATTTTTATAAGTGCATTGATAAGAGGTATGGGGCAGTGGGGTGTTCAAAGAATGGAATGGTTCTGTATTCTTGGTGGCATCTAACAATAGTCTTCATAGAAAAGCTGAATCTTGAAAGGTGGTAAAGGGCATTTCAGGTAGAATGAGCAGCACGAGCAAAGGCATTGTGTGTTTGAGAAACAAATTAGTTTATTGCAGATGGAGCACTGGATGTGAGGAGTGCATAGGATGGGTTAAGATAGAGTTATAAAGTTGGCAAATTAAAGCTAACATGGTAAGATAATTGAATTTTAATTTTATCCTTAGTGGAGGATGATTGAAAGGTTTTGAATTGGTGAGTAGTATGAACAGATTTGTGTTTTCTAAAAAGCTCTTTGGCAGTAGTGTGTTGGCTACATTCTAAAAAGGTTGGATGTGGGGAAAACAATTAGACTTATAGTCCATGTGAGACTTCATGCAACCTTAATGGTGACACTAGAGAAAAGAAGGGTCAGAGGTATAGAATGGAGATGAAAGATTGGAGATGAAAGAGACAAGAGATTAAGAGGACACAAGGTTATTTTTTCAAGAGCAAGAAGTTATGTTTCGGGAGATAGATAATTGAATTTAATTTGGGCCATGCTGAGTTTGAGATGCCATGAAACAACCAAATAAAATGTCTGGTAGCCATTTGTCCTTCTGGTGTGGTGTGGAGCTTAGAAATATGGGTTTAAGCAATAGTCTATTGTATTATCAGCTTATAGGTATTAGTTAAAACTAGTGGAGTAAATGGTGTATATGGTTCAGTGACCTAAGATCTTGGGGGAATAAATGTTTGGACAGAAGTTGATGTTTCATAGTTACAACTTTTTCTTTGAGGGAGGTGATGGTGCCATGTGCTGAGATTCCTGGTGGCAGGGATTGAAGAGAACAGTGAAGGTTTAGAATGTTTGCTTTTGGGTATAATTTAAAAGAAACACACACACACCAGTAAGCCTGTAAGTTACATTGATTCAAGAGGGATTTCTGTGATGGATGACAGTGGAAAGACAAGGGAACAAGGACCTTGAAGCTGCTGGCTTGAGAGTGGTTTAAGTGATATACTATGAAATCTAGGTGAGAAGGGTGGGGAAGGAGCCATTGAGGGATTGTTTAGAATGAAAGAGACTGACTTTTATCAAACATGAAGATCACATGTAATAGGAATATGAGATAGATAGATAATTAAAAGATTAGGAGGTTATGGTAGGGGATTGATATATTTGAACTTTAGTTTTCAGAGATAAACCTTTTCTTAGTGTGAATGTCCAGGTTATGATCATGATTGTTGCTTAAGAAAGCAGTATGAATGAAGAAGGAGCTAAAGAGGGCAAAACCTTTGAGGATTAGTCTTAGGATGAGTCATTGACATCACCTCTAGGAGGTGTTTAATAGACCTTTAAATTGGTAGCTAGGTGTTAAATTCCTCTGGTTGAGAGAGGATGCTGGCAGCAGTTGGTATATGTCAGCGGTGGGGATAAGTGAAGAATTATATAGCTAGGTGACATCAGTCTCAAAGGAACAGGCATTTTTTTGCAAATTCAGTGGAAAACCATTGATCTGGTAGCAGCAATGGAAATAAATGAATTCTGATACAGTTAGTATATTGAATGTGGAAGAATAAAGAGCTTTGTGGGAAATGTCAGGAAAAGATGTTTTTTGGAAAGGGGTTAGTTACATTTAAAGCTATGACAGAGAAGGAACATTCTGTGAGAAAGTTGAGAGTATGGGAGGTTGATTTTGTTGTTGAAAATGACATTTGGAGGATTCCATAAAGAAATAGAGTTGGGTTTATCTCATAGTGGAAGAAGAATTGGGCAACAGGATCATCTAGGTGGTGGCTGAGTATGATTAGGAAACTAACTTCAGTCTTTGTTACTGAGGTGGAATCTTGTTAGGAAATTGTTCTTGTGTCTCTGAATAAAAATGTTATGATTAGGGGAACAGTTAGCTCATTCTTGCATAACTGCCTCTGGTTTAAAAATTACAACTGCCTACAGTGGCTAGGATGCTTAGTACTGGAAGGATCAGGAGCTGTTCAATGGAAATAAATAATGGAAATGATAATGGAAAAAATATATATATAATGCCTAGCTCATAGTAGGCATTTAATAAATGATATTTGCTTTATAGAAAAGTTCTATAGTCAACAATACTGTATTGTATACTTCAAAGTTGCAAAGAGACTAGATAGATTTTCTCACCACAGAAAAATGGTAATGATGTGGCAGGATAGAGGTGTTAGCCTAATGCTAGGTTGGTAATCATAATGCAATATATAAATGTATTAAATCAACACATACACCTGAAACTTATACAAGATTATATTGTCAGTTATGTATCAAAAATTTTTAAAAATTCTAAATTATGACTGTGGTTTCACTATAAATAGGTGTTTCTAAACTATTTGAACACTCTTAAGAAAATTTTGTTCACCAGTATCACTCTAGCTTATAATAGTCTTTATTACTGATTATTTGAAATGTCTAGAAAAGACTCACTAAACTGGTATCCTCAGCTCTGTTTCTGTTGCATTTAGTTTTTCCAAGTATTTATGAGTTTTTCATTATTTAATTTCACTTTTATTAAAATATATTTCACAAGGGCACCTGGGGGGGCTCAGTCGTTAAGCATCTGCCTTTGGCTCAGGTCATGATCCTGGGGTCCTGGGATCAAGCCCCGCATTGGGCTCCCTGCTCAGCGGGAAGCCTGCTTCTCCCTCTCCCCCTACTTGTGTTCCCTCTCTTGCTGTCTCTCTCTCTGTCAAATAAATGAATAAAATCTTAAAAAAAAATAAAATAAAATATATTTCACATTATGTAAATTTAAGGGTAAACAAGTTGATTTGATACATTTATATATTGTAATATGATTGCCATGTAACAGTAATTAGCACCTCTATCACATTACATAATTATCTTTTCATTTTAGTGGTTAGAACAATTAAGTTCTATTCTTTTAGCAAGTTTGATGATTATAATACAATATTTGTCTATATTCACTCTACGGCGCATTAGGTCTCTAGGGCTTATGTTTGCTTGCTATAAGTTTGTACCCTTAAAAACATCTATGCCTCTTCCCCCACCTCCTTTTGAGTTTTTAAATGATGGTTGTGAGCATACTGAATCTTGATTATAGGAACATCAGGATCCGATTCCCCAGGACAGGCTGTGGAAGCGGAAGAGATAGTAAAACAACTTGATATGGAACAGGTGGATGAGATCACTACCAGTACTACTACGTCAACGAATGGAGCAGCTTACTCAAATCAAGCAGTTCAAGTGAGGCCATCGATAAATAATGGTTTAGAAGAAGCAGAAGAAACAGTTAATCGTGATATCCCACCCCTTACAGGTGAAGAAAATTCCTTTTCTTAATGCATCTTCATGAATAATGTATAAAAATGCAGGATTTCTTTTTTTCTTTAATAGAGCAAATGCGTAAGTTTTTCTTTCTTGAACATAAAACAATTAAAATTGGAAATAAAACTTTCTCCCCCAAATCTGGTCATTTTGAAACTGAATTTTTTAAAAGGCTGTTTTGACAGAGCATTAGTCATCTTACAGTTTATTTGTACTAATCTGACTACTTAGAAATTTAACACAAATAGGGGCGCCTGGGTGGCTTAGTCGGTTAAGCGACTGCCTTCGGTTCAGGTCATGATCCTGGAGTCCCGGGATCGAGTCCCGCATTGGGCTCCCTGCTCAGCGGGGAGCCTGCTTCTCCCTCTGACCCTCCTCCCTCTCATGCTCTCTCTCTATCATTCTCTCTCTCTCTCAATAAATAAATAAAAATCTTTAAAAAAAAAAAAAAAGAAATTTAACACAAATAGCAAAACATATGCTCATGTTCAGGAACACACTTATTATAATTGCACTAGTATCAGACCCTTCGGTCTGAAGTTCCCACCTAAAGGCAGCCTTATACCTTCAGATTTGTTGCATATATAGATGACATCCCCCCAAAAGAAGCTTCTTTTCCCTGATCTTTCCCTGCATCCAAACTTTGCAGCCTAATTCTGGATCCTTATAAAGGCCTACCATAATTGTTGGGTCCCTGAGCCAGTTGTCATGGAAATGTAGAACATATGAGATCAGAATTTATTACCTCTGAGGGTTGTGGTATACAGATGTATAAAGCTAAAAGATGAAACTGTTCCATCATGCTTAAAAGCAGAAATAAAATTGAGGATGGTCATCTTTTCCCAGAGGGACAAGATCTTGGGCTTTTATTTTAGATTTGTCTTTTTATTTCCTATAATGCCATGCATTTGAGAGACCCTAGCACATATGTATTGGTTCAGAAACGTAGTTTGGCATAAGGAAGTAGAATGATGTTCTTCCCTTGAATATAAGGGGAAACTTGAAAAAATATAATCAAAACGGTAGAAAACATTTAAAGAAAAAATGCTACAATTATGAAACTTCTATATAGGGCAACCCAGTAATACCAATATGAAGAGAAAAAGCGACATAACAAAGATTTATTTTAAATTGGTCAAATAAAAGATGAACTTCTGTAGTGTTAAACTTAAGATCTATAATGTTAAATTATAATGTTATATTTTTTTAAAGATTTTACTTATTTATTTGATAGAACACAAGCAGGGGTAGTAGCTGGCAGAGGGAGAAGCAGACTCTTTACTGAGCAGGGAACCCAATGCGGGACTCGATCCCAGGATCCTGGGATCATGACCTGAGCTGAAGGCAGACGCTTAACCGACTGAGCCACGCAGGCGCCCTATAATGTTATATTTTAAGAATAATACTGAATCTGTCAAATCAACATGGATTATGTACATAGTTCATTCTTGGGCAGATAAGATTTGCAAAGGAATCTACTCTTCACCTGTCATTTTATGCTCATTCCTTGCCAGTGTTTGGGCGTATAGACTAAGTCCAGGGCTTTGGACCTCTTGTTTGATGTTTGTTCTGTATTTTTGTGCTGCTGTATAATCCTCTGTATTTATTTTTTTTCTGACAACTGTGAAGATGGAGAAGGGATTTCTATAGCATTAGTGGTTTCTGGGGGGTGGGGAGTAAAATTTACTCCAGTTGTCTCATTCATTCATTTATTTCCTTAACTTTTATTGAACACCTATTTTCTGTGATGGACGTTATTTATAAAGATGAATAAGATAAATGCTCCTTGACCCTGAAGAGTACATTATCTAATTGATGAGCCAGGTAATCACAAAAATTACTGTACAGTGTGGTGAGTGCTATTAGAAATAAATGTGCAGAATGATGAGGTGGCACATTGCATTCACTCTGCATCATGAGAGGATAGAAGTAAAATTTTTGCTGATCTTAAAAGATGAGTATGAGTGACAAAGGTTATTACTTTTCCTTAAGTTCAAGAACCTAGCCAAAGAGAACAAGAAGGAAGGAGGATGGCTCTGTCATTTACTTAGCTTTGTGACTTTAGACAGCTTACTTAAGCTCTCTGAGATGACTCTCTGACCTTTAAAAGGGAAATAATTCAGGGTTATGAAAGCTAAATGGGATGAAATAAGAAAAATGCTTAGCATGAAGGCACTCACATACTGCTTCCTTTCCCCCTTTCTCTGAAGTTAATAGGAATTTGAAACAAGTAGTTAGAAGATATATTTTTCCATTACCCCTTGTGCTAATGAACTGTTATTGGCATGAAATTACAGATGGACAAAAATTATGTTTTACCTCTGTTGTCATTCACTTAATATACATACTGTGTTACAAGGTAATACATACATAAAGAATTATTACATGATAGGGGCGCCTGGGTGGCTTAGTCGGTTAAGTGTCCGACTCTTGGTTTAGGCTCAGGTCATGATCTCAGGGTCATGAGATGGAGCCCCATGTCAGGCTCTACGCTCATTGCAGAGTCTGCTTGAGATTCTCTCCCTTTTCTTCTCCCTCCCTCTTTGCCTCTTTCCCCACTCATGCATGCACTCAGTCTCTGTCTCTCTAAAATAAATAAAATCATTTTTAAAAGAATTAATACATGGTAATAGCAAGAAATATTTGTTTTTTTTCCTTTGACTATTATCCACCAATATTCCATTCCTATAGACAGATTATAGCAGTTTTAGTGAGTTCCACTGTCTTAGTCCTTTTGGGCTGCAATAACAAATTACCACAGACTAGGTGGCATATACACAGCAGAAATTTATTTCTCATGGTTTAGGAGGTTGGGAAATCCAAGATCAAAGCACCAAGCAGATTCATTACCTGTTGAGAGCCTGCTTTCTGGTTCATAAACAATTATTTTCTCATGCACCCTTACATGGCAGAAGCTATGTGAACTGTCTGGAGGCTCTTTTATAAGGGCACTAATCCCATTCATGAGGGCTCCACCCTCATGACCTGATGACCTCATGACATCCTAAAGTCTCCACCTCTAAATACCATTTTGTGGGGACACAAACATTCAGTCTCTGGCATCCATCTTGAACTTTTAGCTCTGAGACATTACCTCTAACTTAGAATTTTACCTTTTGTCCTTTCCTTGAATTTAAGTTATAATTATTGTCTTAGAAAATTCCCAGCATAATTTCTTTTTTTTTTTTAAGTTTTTTGTTTATTTAAGTAATCTCTGCACCCAACATGGGGCTTGAACTCCTGACCCTGAGATCCAGAGTCACATGCTCTTCCGACTAAGCCAGCCAGGCTCCCCTCCCAGCATTATTTCTAATGCTCTATCATTTGATAGAATTTTAGCTTAAATGTAGGATGGACCATTTGTCATGGAATAGAGAATTACTTCATGATTATTTTTAGGTTGCTTGTAAATTAGAAGTAAAATAAGGCCTCTTCTAAAGCAATGGTTTCTATATAAAGCAGCATTTTTTAACTTTTTAAAAGATTTTAGACAGCCTCGAGATTCCTGTAAAAATGTACATACAACATTTTTTCATAAGTCTTCAGGGGGTTTCATGAACCTCTTAAAGAGTGTTCGTAGATCTCAGGTTAAAAACTACCTCTCAGTCTAAGGTCAGCACAGATATATATTGACTGCTTGTATATGTATGTACAAGGTACTTTGCAAAGTGTCACTGCTTACAAGAGCCCTGTGAAATTTTTATGTTTATACATATAACACCATGCAGTTAGAAATTGAAATTTCATGGAGTGTATGATTCTGGTAATAAGTAGTAAATTTTCTCTTTGCTGTGAGGGATTTTAATTCTGCCAGCCATGATCTAGCTTGCTATTTTATCTATAATGGCAGTTTTTTTCCTTTGGATCTGGAGTTAGATCTGTGTACTAATAAATTTGCTATGCAATACTGTTTGTAAGTTATTTCTGTCATTTCTTGAACCTAAAATACACAGGGCTTCAGGAAAATCTTATATAAAAACGGTAAAAATGTATACTTCATAGTGAGTAAAAGTAACATTTTGTTTTTCATTTTATTAAATAGCACCAGTAACTCCAGATAGTGGTTATTCATCAACTCACGCAGAGGCTACCTATGAAGAAGACTGGGAAGTATTTGACCCGTGAGTTTTTTGTTTTTTTGTTTTCCTTTCCCTCTTGGAGCAGAACGAAAGACATGTGTGGAGGGGTGGCTGAATGGTATATTGGAAAGAACATGTAACTTGTAGGTTACTGAAATATTTTATATTTTCAGTTTTATTTACATTTCATAGGTTTGGTTTACTAGATTAAAAGTGTGTTATTTAATTAAAGATTTAAATATGAGCTGAATTTAGTAATATGTCTTATATTTATAAAATGTAGAAATGTTGAGATTTTCTTAAAATTTGATTTGTAGGTATTATTTCATCAAACATGTTCCACCACTGACAGAAGAACAACTAAATAGGAAACCTGCTCTTCCATTGAAAACAAGAAGCACACCAGAATTCTCCCTAGTTTTAGACCTGGTAAGTATATTGTATGTACAGGTAGAGAAAATAAAGGAGTTAAATTTCTTTTTAAAAAACTCTAGCCCAAAATACCTGAGAGGATAAAAGTGAACGTAAAAAGTCTTACATATTTACTAAACACATCTTAGATATTCTGAAATGTTTTTATTTGAAGCATAGTCCAATGCCAAGGTCCTCAGTTTGATTGGTATCAGGTACTCTTTGAAAATAAATTAGGCTTTCATTTTTGTATTTAAATTAGTTCTTTCCCCCATATTTCTGAGATCCTTGCAATTTTTTTTTTGTAATTTCCTGATAAATTCTATTTCATTTCATGCGTAGATTATGCCTTTTGGGGGGGCGGTGTCAGGATTATATTTCCTTGAAGAACCAAATATTATTTGGGTCCCAATGAATTAACCTTATGCAAGATTATAGCCCTTTTTCTCTTCTTATTTTTGTGCAGTATCTAATACCAATAACTTTATTAATAGACTCCCAAAAACATGATCTCTTAATGCTAATAAAACCTTTAATATGCTCTCTTGATGTGTTAAAAATTTATGTTTTAGGGTACCAGAAGTGCTTTGAGAACTGAACACCTACCTATTATATAATATTGGGAAGCATTTTATTATTTAGCCTTTGTTACTCGTATCCTGTAATTGGAAATGTGGTTTATTTCTCATAAAATTTTTTTCTTGAGGAAAAGTTTATTATTTTAAATCTTAACTAGCATGTATAGTTCTTTTTTGAGAGTTCAGCACCTTAGCCTTTGTCTAGCTAGGTCTCCAGAGATCCTAAGTATTAGGTATTTATTAGAGGATAAGTAGCAAGAGAAAAATTTTGAAACTGATCATGAGTAGTGTAGATTTGATGTGCAAGTTAGTGGAGAAACTGAAAAAGAGATTTTGCTAGATTTTTGTGTTAGGAGTTGATGTGGTCATGATAGCAAGCTTGACCATACAATTTTTAATGCAATGTGGAGGCAAACAGAAAAGATAGGATTTGGCTGAGCATAAATGAGTAATTTTATAGAAATAAATGAAGAATGATCAAAATTTAGATAGTCTATAGATGAAGAAGTAGCAGAATTAGTTATGATTCAGTTGAAGGAAAGAGGGTACCTTTTTTTAGATGCTAAGACAATACCTTGAAATGTGTAGACTGATATGCTATTAAAAGAAAATGAGGCATATCTAGAGTATTTTTTGCTCTTTGCCTCCCCAGAGTTAACTTTAGGTTAAAAGAAACACTCCAGCTAATAAGATGTGGAATCACAAGGTATGAACATTTGTGTTTCATTTTAATTCATTGTAAATGCATTGGAAAATTTTGGGGTTAGTCATTGGCAGCTTTTTTTTTTAAAAAGTGTTTTATCACTTACTACAAATAGAACTGTTTTTTAATCATTCAGTATTTAAGAAATATAAATATTTGCACATATCTTAGATGGAATGATCCTCACCTTCTTATCCTCTTAAAAAACAGGGTTTGGTAATCAAAAATGACAAGTCTTCATTGACTGCTAATTGAGTTAAATGTTTTTGTCTGAAACATATTCAACAGATACTAAGGCATCCATTTTACAAAATAAAAAACTTCATAAAACTTTAAAGGATAAGGAGCTATGTGAATAGAATATATGTATTCTTAAAAATAATTAGATTCTAAACTTCCATTTGCTAATTGTTAAATAAAAGGAGCTTATATTTATTTTATCAGAAAGTTGGCAACTGCAGAACTCAGAACACTGGTTCTCAGACTTGAGCATGCATCGGGATCACCTAAAGGGCTTATTAAAATATAGATTGCTGAGCTCCTTTTTTCTTCATCTCCTTTGGAGTTTTTGAATTATCACAAGTGGAGCTGGAGGATTCACATTTCTAACTAGTTAAAATTTTGCATTTCTAACTAGTTATTTATTTGCATTTCTAACCCAGATGATGCTGATGCTACTTGTTGGTCCAGGAACCATACCTGAGAACCAGTGGCTTAGAAAATTCTATTCCACATTGCCATGCCACACAGAGGAATGTATGATAAATGTAAAATTCCACATATGAATGAGTGTTTTCATAAATGTTTCTGGTGGTCATGGGTACATAAAATTATCATTTGAAATTTCTTTTAATATCTTGGTTCATTCGGTGTATGCTTTTTATTTTAAGGATGAAACACTAGTACACTGTAGTCTAAATGAGCTAGAAGATGCAGCACTTACTTTTCCAGTCCTTTTCCAAGATGTCATTTATCAGGTAATTAAAAACAATTTTTAACTTGATTTTTAGCCTGTTAGATAATGTCCTGAACCAAGAAATCTTTTGTAATTTTGTGTGTGTAAAGTTTAATGTGTTTTTTCCTAATGGATTTCATCAATATATTACTGATTTATTAACCCAAAGTAGCATCATGCTAAATAATTACATAAAACATTAAATGTTACCCAAAAATGTCAACTTTTTTAACCCAGTGATCTCTGCTAGTTTCATAATCTGTTTGCCAGCAGGTGGAGGCAGGAGCACTGACATTATAGATCCCCAAGAAGAACTTGCCAGGTTAACACCTGGTGTTTTGCTTTTTGTGTTTTTTTTTTTTTTTTCCCCAAAAAATCCAGTTAGTATAAAGAAAACTCATTCCTTGTTGGTCATTTTTATTTCCTTTTGTAGTAATATGGCCTGTAGATTGCAGTTTGGTATATCTACTTTATATTAATCACAGAATTCCAGGACACTTCCGCTTATTGCTTTAAAAATCTGGGTAAAAGCATTTCTCCCTCATCTGTGTTGATGGACAAGTAACCATGCAAAATGCAAAGATCATTTACATTTCACTGTAAATTATGTGTGTTGGCCATAGTTTTTTCTTTATGTTTGAGATTTTCCTATCATAAAATTTCAATTAATTTATATGAATACACTTTGAAAATTGCAAAGTGCCTTTCTGTGTTGGTGGTGGTTACTTAATTAGCATTACCTTCATACATAGCAGTTGTTGAAGGGTTGGGAAAGGGTCAAAAAGTTTGTTCTTTGTCAAGAGGAAGCCAACTCAAGGATTAAATAAAGCCACAGAACATTTACTGTGTGAATGATGGAAAGGTGTTCATGGTTGTTTGTGCTCTTAATAGGCAGTTAGAATATGGTATAGTTTTCTTGGCACATGATAGTTACTGTCTTTTGGGGATCGAAAAATTTCAGAGTTAAATAGAAGTTTGTGGTTCAGGATCTGCTTTACCTACTTTATGAGTCGTAAGAGAATTTATTTTAGCAATTCTTGTTAGTTCTGGTTTAACCTAGATAGGCATTGTAGGCATGCTAATATTTGAATACTATATTCATTTCCCTTCTATGGAGGCTTATTTTAGTTCTGGCTTTTGATTAGAGAATGAGCAAAATATACATAAAAATAAAGGATTGTAAGATTTTTGTATTTCTTTTTAACTGGATATTATTTGGCTTAAGGTAATCTCTTTTCTTAATAAGACCTTTTTTGCCAAATGGGTTCTTTTTTAGTTCACATCAAGGACAGGAGGCTTGTGGCAAATATAAATAGTATAGCAATATCTTAGTTCTCTCTTTTTAGCTTGATAACCTTGGTTTTTGTTCAAAATTGCATTCAGGCTTTGAATTTGGAAAGGTGTTATTTGAAAAATATTAAATAATTATTTTGGAATGACTTTTCTTAAGCTTTCAGATTTGAAATTTGTTTCTTGCAGATAGTTTTGGTTTGTTTATGTGATTTTTAATAGTTAAGAAACTTGGAAAGTAGTTGAGTTTGATTCTTCCCTTTCATGAGCATTTCTTTTTATTGTGACCATAAAATTGAATTTTTTCTTGCTGCTTCCACCATTTCTGCCTTAATTCTCTTTCTTTTTTTTTTTTTTGTAAAGTTCTTATTATTTTTATGTGGCTCTGGATAGTTATCTTATTTTGAATAAAAGTCTTGTAGCAGTGCATACAACTGATACTTATAAAAACCATATATGTACTGCATCTATCTCTGGAATTCAAAGAACGCTTTTTCTTATATATTCTGAGTTACACTTTCTGAAACTGAAAAATAAATGATCTAGCCTAATTAGGAGCAGTGAGCAGGAAGTTTGAATCTTATAAGTTACAGAGACGATTGCATTTTATTATTATGATTTATTAGTTACTACGTCATGTACAGAGTTTAATCCCCCTTCAGTAAAGTTTTGAGGATGTCCATAGTTAATATTCAGTATAATCCCTTGGATTTCTGGTTTTGGCATAGCCATTCTGCTTTTTTAAAAAGAACTTTGAAGAAATCTTGGGTTAGGGTTCCCCTAGTTTTCAGACCAGCAAGCTCCCTTTAAACAGGGAATGATGTCTTTTAAACTTTCAGTGGTGTTGTCTCCATCTACTGGCAAAGAAGAAATATACACAAGGGTCTGAGATGATCTAAGAGATTTTGGAGAAACCACATTATTAGGTAAGATGTAACTTACATATTTAACCACTGCAATATAATGTGGCCCACTTAAAGGTAGAAACCTGTAAAATACTGTATATACTCTTTAAAAATAATTTATTGAGGTGAAATTCACAACATAAAATAAACCATTTTTAAGTGAACCATTCCATGGCATTTATCTATATACTCTCGAATCTGTCAGTTCCATAGCATTTACATAGCATAGTGTATACTCTTAAAAATAAACTGGTAATATTAAGGTAGGATTAGATTCTTCATCTGAATCAACACCAAGTGTCCTCTTGGGACTTATTTTAGTTTCTTTTTGTGGTAAGTTTGTTATGGTTGACCTATATTTCTACTTGTTATTTTTGTTTCTTTCAAACAATTTAAAGTGTAAATGGTTTTACCTATGTTTTAATAATCATCTATATTAGGGGTTGGCAAACATTTTCCTGAAAAGGGCCAGTTTTTATTATTTTAGGTTCTGCAGTCTCTGTTTCAAATACTTTTTCTGCCATTGTAGCATGAAAGTAGTCATAGACAGTAAGTACATAATCAAATAAGCGTGGCTGTGTCCCAATAAAACTTTATTTACAAAAATAAGTGACAGTTTGTATTTGACCCACAAGCCATAGTTTGCTGACCTTTGGTGTAATAATTATGAGAGTATATACAGTAAATTTACATACTCAAATTCTAAGTGGAAGTAAGTAATAAAATGTTCATCAAAACTCTTATTAATATATAGAGAAATTTAAAACTGGATCCACTATAACCTGGTTGTGGGCTTTCTTAGTTTTTTCAGATGAAAGTTTAAGGGAAATTTAAGATGACCACTACTCACATTTAAAGATTGCCTGACTAATGGTATATACTCTCCTTTTGATTGATAAGTAGGACTCACTCAATGCAGGTGTCAGAATTTTTGAGCAGGTCGATTATTCAAGCCTCAATTTAGTACATTGAGTGTATTTGAATTCCATTTCTCTGGGGGATAAAAAACCCTAAAAGACACAATCAAATTAAAATTTAATACATGTTACTACTGGCACTATATGGATAGACAGATTGTAGTTTGTGTAGTTGGAGAGAAAAAGTCATTCGAAATAACTGAGTTTTTAAAGTGAGGGTATGGCACTCACAAGGGCAAAAGTAATGGATTTTTGTTTGAATGGGTCTTTTTTTTCCCCTTTAAATTGGTTGTTTTTCCATATTATTTTATAGTTAGTTATTGGGAAAACGTATTTATTCATAGAATGGTGCAAATGCATTTGATATCTGAAAAAACAAGTGCATGATCAGTTCCAATGCACATATTTAATCTTTATATTTAGCTTATATTGACACATTGTCAGGAAATCCATCTCGTGGTGTTACTCAGTTAAGAGGTCTCCACTGTATTTAGTTTCTGTTCCTGCAGATCCACCAATTCAAGACTCTAGGTCATCTCACTCCCTCTTCCATCCAGAAGATGACTTCTATCCACAAGCAGGACTGAATCAAAAGACAGATTTTTCACTTAGCTCTTGAGCTGAACCACCTCCTCAATGACCTTCCTCTATCTCCATCAAGAACTGGAGCTCAGTTTTTTGAAGATGTAATAGAGCTACTCAGCCCAAACGTGGCTAATTGAAGACAAAAAGAAGATGCCTCATATGTTTCACCACAGTACAGCCAAACGTAACTGTGCTGTCCAACTCCTCATTCTGTAAAGTATGGCAGGGGCATCTGATTTTTGACTCTGTTCACCAATAAGACTTTAGCCAGTCAGTGGCTTTCTGAAGATCAGTAAAATCATCAAACTTTGGGTCAGCTGTCCAGAAATCAGATTGTGGTAAGCACTCAAGGAGAGATAGGTTCCATAGGGAGCTACTTGCTAAAGGGTGCTTTGTTTTTATTAGTGGAGGTTGCTTTTATGGGAAAAGTTGGGGGGAGAGGTGGGTGGGAAATCATGTTAGCAAAGCTCCACCTCTTCCCCATTACTGTAGTTTGTTTGTTTTCTGGGAACCTTATAGCCTAGGATAATTTTCACAAGGATCTCATATATTTTGTACTACAGAACAAGAGGAATAGAGGGTCAGTGGCTTCTTTCTCCTCTCTATAGTCTTTCTTAGAAAAGTCACCATTATTTTTGCTTCATGAAGAAAAAGCAATCATGTAAATGAAGAGCTTTGTAGTAAATATCTAATCAAATTTTTCCTTCTCTCAGGCTCTGACTTAAATTGATACTAACCAAGAGGCATTTTGTTTTGACCTTCATAAAGCATAATTTTTGTTGTACAAAAGTAGTATGTATAATTGTGCCTTAAATAAAACATTTGGGGTCGTGGACACTTAGTTTTGAGGATTAATGTAATATTTTAGCTGGTAGGGAACAATATTTTGATAATTGTAGGTTAATATTAAAAAGTAATTTTAAAGGAACTTTCCTATCCTTATTAGTAAGTATAGTTAGTCATTGGTACTAATTTTTTCATTGTAATTATTCATTATTGATTTTTAAGGTTAAAAAAAGGAAGAGCTGAAACCTATAGTTATATGCTTCTCAAAGATGATAAAATGTATTTCATGAGGAATTCTTTGTATTCTTTTAAATGTATCTTAAAATTAGAGGCAGTTCGGGCGCCTGGGTGGCTCAGTTGGTTAAGTGACTGCCTTTGGCTCAGGTCATGATCCTGGAGTCCCGGTCGAGTCCCGCATCGGGCTCCCTGCTTGGCAGGGAGCCTGCTTCTCCCTCTGACCCTCCCCCCTCTCATGTGCTCTCTGTCTCTCTCATTCTCTCTGTCTCAAATAAATAAATAAAATCTTTAAAAAAAAAAAATTAGAGGCAGTTCATTTTAAAAATGCATGGAAAATTCTTGTTCAATAGCTAAAAACGTTTTGCAAATTTAGGAGAGGTGACAGTTGATTACTAAGCATATTAAATTGTTTAGACAGTTTAGAATTTGTTTTTAAAGGCAGCATTTTTTGTTCTACTAAAATGACCTTTTTTTTTGCTTTTAAAATGACTAAATTTTATGTAAATAAAAACACAGCAATAGCTTATTTATATATACACACAAACATATATGCACACATATTTAAATAAACAATATATATAATGGCCAATTTTTATTTGAAGATTTTGCTTCGTTGCCAACTCATCTATATGAATACCATAAGCTTCACTTTATCCCATGTAGACTCTATAGGAAAATCCCTTTTCAAATTCATTTCTATTTAGTATAATGTTTTACAGAATCTTTTAGTTTGGGGGTTTTTGTTTTTATTATTTTTTATTTTGATGTTTTAGTATTTACCTATTCATTTCCAGAATTGGTCTGCCTACAAATACTATACCAGTATATATACTATATATCTGCTTGTTGGGACTGTGTTAAGCAAGGGATGTTACTATAATGTCACCCAATGGGTTATGAAGTTGAGGTCTCCACAGGGCCTACCTGAGCAACCCTCTTCTTTAAAGAGGATTTAGGTCCCATCTCTGTGCTCTAGTATTGATGCTAAGAAAATGTTAACTAAGTTAAATAGTTAAGATATCAGCTGATGCAATTCATGATTTAAAAGTATAGACTGCTGCTGTACAGCTTTCTCTTTGAGTTGAGGTTACCCAGTTCTGCCCCATAGAATCATACTCATTCCCGCTATTCTTCTTATGACTGAGTACTTTTAAATAATAAGGTGGATAGTAATAATAGTTGGCAGTCTCAGTGTGCCAGGCACTCTTCTAGGTGCTTTACATGTATTAACTTATTTAATCCTCACAACAACCTATGAGGTAGGTACTGTTATTTTACCCATTTTATAAATGAGGAGACAAAGGTGTACAGAAGGGTTAACAAATGGGCAGAGTAAGTGTCTACGAATGGTTAGATTTTTCAGTTATTTGTAGTATCTCATTCTTCACATTCCCCAGCTTTGTTGGTTTTCTACAGCTTTAAAGTCTTACTGCTAATTAAATAAATAGCATTTACCAGTCATCTTTTTATTTAAAGGTGCCATACTCTTAAGTAGGTGAGTCCCACTGAATTGACTGTTTTTTGTTTTGTTTTGAACCTGTATCAGTATGGGGCACCTGGCTGGCTCAGATGGTGGAGCATGCCACTCTTGATCTTGGGGTCATGAGTTTGAGTCCCATGTTCGGCATAGAGATTACTTCAAAAAAGTTAAAAATTAAAACAATTTAAAAAGCTTTATCAGTATAGCAATAAATTCAGAGGATATCATTGAAAAATTTTTAATAAGATGTTTCTTTTTGGATATGTTAAGGTTATATTATCTGTGCTTACAACCATTGAGAAGTATTTTTCCATAGGGGCACCTAGGTGGCTCAGTCCATTAAGTGTCCGCTTAAGCATCCGACTCTTGGTTTCAGCTCAGGTCATAATCTCGTGGTCCTGGGATCAAGCCCCACATCAGGGTCCACGCTCAGCGCAGAGTCTGCTCGAGATTCTCTCTCTCTCTGCCCCTTCCCCTACTCGAGCTCTCTCTCTAAAATAAAATAAATCTTTTTTTAAAAAAAGACATATTTGGGCGCCTGGGTGGCTCAGTTGGTTAAGTGACTGCCTTCGGCTCAGGTCATGATCCTGGAGTCCTGGGATCAAGTCCCACGTCGGGCTCCCTGCTCAGCAGGGAGTCTGCCTCTCTCTCTGACCCTCCCCCCTCTCATGCTCTCTATCTCATTCTCTCTCTCAAATAAATAAATAAAATCTTTAAAAAAATAAAATAAAATAAAAATAAAAAAGACATATTTTTCCTTAAAAGATTTACATGTAAGGAATTTTTTTCTTCTTCACTTGCCCACAAAGTGATGGCTGCTTTGGGTGTTTTCTTCTTCTTCTCCCTCTCCTCCTCCTCCTCCTCTTTGTTTTTTTAGTCATGCTGAACTTAATAAGGTTTGGTAAACTAATAGGAATTATTCAGTTTATATAGCTTGACCCTGCATACTTAGTCATGAATTTGAACTTAGACTATCACAAAATATAATCAGTTTATAACTAGATTGTTATTTTGGTGGCTACTTTTATTAAATCTAGTTTTGCTTACCATTTATGGCCTGGTTGGACTATGTATATACACAATTATAGGCTGTTCTCATTATCTTAATACCGAAGAAAGTATAGGCTATCAGGTATTGTTTATATGAAGGAATGTTGATGTACTGTTAATGTAATGTTTTACTATATATTTTTCTATGTAAAATTTAAATTTTAGCAAAATCAGTCCACAACAGATTATATACAAGATTAGTTCCATTATCACTATTTTGCATGTATTATTCTAGTAGATTTTATTTTTAAAGTTTTGTATTTTGAACATATTCATAAATCTGTATCTTTGCATAGTAGTCAGTCCTATTTAAGACATATCTTTGGGTATGGTATTTTTATATAATTTTTTCTTTATAGCATTCTGCATTTGGCTTTTTCAAAAGGTATGTTGTTCAGTGATGGAAGATTAAAATTTTGTAAAGAGAAGTTTGAAGAAGGATGGTTAGTGAAATACTAAGTAGAGAAAGAACATGGAAATAGGAAATTGGCAGCTCAGGACAGGAATCTTTGTGATGAGCAAGTTAGGAGAAGATAAATGTAGTTAAAAGCATCTGTGGAATAGATTTGGAAGCATTCTGGAATGCCTCTCTCTGTGCATTTGTTTATTTCTCTATCTCTGTGACCCCACACAATAAGTGATTGTTGTCTCTTTGTATTACACATATCTTACAACTGTTTTCTGTTTCCTACTAAACAGTACTTAGTGTTTGACTTCCATAGATTTCTGCTTTAATATATCCATCCAAATGACTTAGATCCTGCTGGCCTTGTATCTCAATTTCTATTTTTCTCTCTGAGATTTTGCCTTTGTAGCACAAAGCAGAACTTCCACCCCTGCTCACTGTTACCTTGTATCTTTCTATATTCTTTTTTTTCCCCCACTAACCACCTTAGTTTCTGTGTATATATTTTAATACAGAAACACCTTCCTGTTCAAATGGTGAATCTGTTTTTGAGGATAGGAGCTTCTATAGCTAACAATTAATTCTATTCTCATGGTAAGGAAACAGCCTAGCAATATATTCCCCCATCTTTAGTGCCACCTTTCATCCCCTGTAAACAAGGACATTTTTGAAAGTAATGTCAAATTTTAAGATGTATTTTTATATTAAGAATGGTGACAGTAGTAGAATGTATAATGAAGTTATAGTTTTGACTTAATCTGAAGTCATGTGTAAGAAGTTGGAAATGTCACCTTTGTATGGTGTTCGCCCTCCTATGCTTGGATAATATTGTTTACATAGAAGTTTCCTCTAAAATGGAAGTATGTTAGGGTTCAGAGGAAACAAATCCCAAATAACAGGGACCTTACTTAGCTTACTTTAGAGTATGGAGCAAGTGATAACAGATATTGAGAACAAATGAAATAATTTATATAAATGCAAAAATAAAGTATTTTGGTTATTATAAATGCATGATTAACTTTCTTAGGAATAAACAAAAGGCTTTGATGGTTCATAGTTCATCATCCTTGAGATGAGGTCATTGGAAAGAAGTATTGACTAAATTGATGTTTTTTTCTTAATCATCACAAATCTATTTTTGAAAAGACCCATAGTTAATAAAAATGTTCTTTCCAGTTAAGGCAGTAGTAATATATCTGAAATCTGTCAGTTACTTGGGTTGGCCACAAAGTGGTACCAAATGTTTTTAGGATGAAAAATGTTAAAATTAATTAGAAGAGCAGCTCTAGTTAAATTTCTTGTGCCTTATCCTAAAGATAGTGAATTGATACCAAAGATTTGGTTATTTTTACTTGGTCTAGGGGTAGGGGTAAATGGCTTCACTTCGTTTTTGATTAGTCAAGAAATTGAAATAAAATGCCTGACTAATAGGATTCAAAACAAGTGTACTTTATCATTCTAGCCTGGAGGTAGGGGTAGTGATACTATTAGCAAAGTAACAATTGTTCAAAATTTGTCTTCTACAAATGATTAGTTTTTAAGGAAACTCAGTAGTTGTCCTTGTGTAGTCATATAGGCTTGCTTCTCTTTCTCTGTTTTGTCTATATTGCTTAACTTTGGGTAATTCTATTTCATTTACTCAACAGGTTTTTTTTTTTTTTAATCAAGTATTTACTATATATTTGGCATTGTCTTATGCCCAAAGGGCTCTGGAAACTATAAAGATTGGTAGTACAATGGTCGCTACTTCCTAGAATCCTTTGCATGATTTCCCTGTTCTTCCCTAAAACATTCCCAGAACGAGATTTTTATCATTTTTGTGTGGATGTGTATTAATGACAGAATTAAATTTCATGAGGCCTAGATTTTGAATTTGTTGTTCCTAGTAGTTTGTTTTTTTTTTTTAAATCTGAATCCAGTGAAATGTGGTGCATAGGTCTTCTATAAATATTTGTTGTTCGTGGTGTTTGAAGTTAATCACTGTTGAGTATAAAGTATAAAATTTTCTTTTTATAAAATTTTGTCACAAAATGAATATAATTTAAAATCTTCTGTAAATCCATTTTAGTGATTGCTCATGGTTTATAATTCTGTGCTTTTTGAATTCTAGAGTGTATTACAAGAGCTATATTAAATGTAGGCAAGAAGATAGACACATAGAAATAAAATAATGTATATAAGGCAGTTTTTTGGGTACTGTAGTTTTTCCTGATATTGCCAGTAGGTTTTGATAACTGGTATTTGACTGTTACATTTTCATTCTCGAGTAGCCCAGTAGCGCTAATTTAGATGCCATGTCTGAATCAGTAAATGTAGAACAAGATTGAATTCTGAAAAATTGCAGTTATTTAAACCCACCAATCCAGACATCTCTTTCTTGAACATTATTTATCTTAATAGAGATTTAAAATAAAGGTATTCTTAGCAGGTGATTGTTGAGAAGAAATTCTGAGTATAGAGGAAGGTCATTGAGACAGGTCAGCTAGAGGTGGACACACAGCCTGCCTAATAATTGGATGGATGCTACCTGGCTGGAAGATGGAGCTGATTGGTGGATCAAAATCTCAAAGGGAAACCTTCCGTTTTTAATTTAAATGTTTACTAAAATTATATTCCACGAAGTTCTATTATATTGTATGCTGCCATTTAAATATTAAAAAGTGACATCACCAATGATTATCATTACCCTGCCAAAAGATTGTTGTAAGTGATTTTGGGTTTATGAAATATATTTGGTTGAGTGGTACTTAGTGTACTTTTCTATTGAGCTTCTTAATTATATTTAAAGTTAGAACACAACATCTCTTATAAATAAGTTGTTTCTCTTCTATATGTCTATTTACTGAAGCCTGTCTTTGTTATTTCTTCAGGTTTACGTGAGATTAAGACCATTCTTCAGGGAATTCCTGGAACGAATGTCTCAGATGTATGAGGTAAACATGCTTAAGCTAATTACATAAGTATTTTTATTTTATTCAATATAGTACCCATATTTAGATCATGTATAATGATTACTTCTTTTCCCCTGAATTTGTAGATCATTCTTTTTACTGCTTCTAAGAAGGTGTATGCAGACAAGTTACTGAACATACTAGACCCTAAAAAGCAACTGGTCAGGTAAATTTAATTAAGAAATAGTGGAAATGTCTGTCACACTGATCTATGAAATTACTATGATTCTATTTAATTTTGATGGCCATTTTCAGTTGGCTGCATATATAGAGATTGGTTGTGTTGAATGGTGAAATGAATTTTTTTAAGCCCCCAAACTCTTTAAGAGTTCCTAATGATATAATTCCAGACAGACGTTCTTTAAAGGATACAAAGGTCAAATGTATATATTCACTCACGGTTCCATCTGTATCCTCGCTTCTTTTGGGACTGGGGGGAGATTGGGGGGTATGTGGAATTTTTCACTGTGTGCATGATACTTTCACTTCCTTATGTCTCTGAGATAATGCATGTTATGTCACCTTTTTAATGGCATAGAGGAATAAAGGTTAATTTTAACAGGATAAATTAAACTCTTTTGCTTTTTTCAAGAGCAAATTTGTCCTCCATGGAAAGAAAACATTACATGACTCTAATTGGAAATTGCAGTTGGTTTAGTCACTCAAGTTATCCTGATCTGGACTCAGTTCCTTGTGTGTGTCCTGAGCCAGCAGATGCAGTGTGTTCCTGGTTAGGTGGGAGTACCTTGGGTAATTTTAAAACAGTTTGAAAATTAGTTCCATTATTTCTGTCAAGTGAGATATTAAGACTGCTAGCAGTCTTGCTGCATCCTTTAAGATGCCGGAGTTACTCTTTGATGTTTTTGACCAAGAGCTGTGAGAGATGCCAGAAAAGGCTCATAAAAGCTTTAATGGCTGGGAATTCATTTTCCTGAATACTTTCTTCCATATTTTTTTAGTGGAAAATCCTAATTTCTACTGTTAATAGGACCTTTGTTATTGAGTGGTTGCAACTATGCTAAAAGACTTTTTTCTCATGTCCACACTTAGATTTTCTTTCTTGTAAATAGAACTGGGATTTTTTTTTTTTAAATCTAAAGGATCAGAATTTGTCCTTGTCACTTTCCATTTTATCTTCCATATAAGCAAGCATCAGATACAAAAATGAAAATGGTGTTTTCTATTCATGAAAGTATAATACATGCTCATTTTACCTAACTTTAACAAAAGTACACAAATGATTTTGCTTTGATGACTTCATTCATTCTGAAGATTTCTATTCAGCACCTCCAATGTTCCATGGAACAGTGGTGAGCAATACAAGCCTTTCCCTCTTAGAGCTTTCATTTTACTGGGGGGCAAGTCATAGTCATGGAATTATGATGTTACAGATTAACACCCCTCTTTTAAACTAGTTTTATATAATCTACATATTTGGGAGTTTAAATTTGTTTTATGTAGTTGTATTTGAATCATTTAAAACAGGAAGAACTTTTTGAATAGTATATTGAATTCATTAGAGTGCTTAAGGGAATTATGTTGAAGACAAGGTATACTCAGAAATTCCTATAATCTCTGAATCTCACGAGTCCAAAGGCAAATCTGATGACGGGCAGAAGTAGTTTCTTTCTAAAACTGCAAATACCTGCTACTGACCCTCAGACTCCTGAATAACTGGAGGGGTTTTAGTGTAATTTAATTGAAGTAATCATTAGTATCCACATACATATTCATTTGTCTCCTGTCTTGGGTGAGTTTGCTGCTATTAGGGAAGAAACAGTAGTAGTAACTTGCATTATGTGCTGCACCTGCCTCTCTAGTTGCCTCATACGTAATGTAAATGTTTATACAAATAAAAATGGAATCTTTTATAGGCCCAACCAGGACTTAAATTCTTTTGTCTGGTCTTAACCTTTTCAAAGTAAGATGGTCTTTAAGCCATACAGAGGTAGATGATCATTTAATGAAAAGTATTCTTTATAAAACGGGAGGAAGAGAACTATTTTTACTACATTTTGTCTGGTTGGAAAAGTGTCATCACCACTAGCACTAGTGTTTTTAAGGTTGAGTTTTTTTGTTGTTTTTAGAGCTAAGGCAGATTTTGTTGGTAGAAAATGCCCCTTTCTTGAAATTCCATAATTAAAAATACAGGTATGAGTAGGCCCTAACTCCTGAAAAATTGTTTAGTGGGATTAAGACACAAGGAAGCCAAACTACCAAATTATTAATGTATGCAAATGGAGCATTTCAAGGTGATCTGTATTAATTATCAGTAGTATTCGGAGACTAACATTTTGAGTGCTAAATGAGATGATATAATTATGACAGTATATAAGTATTATTATAAAACCTTTAATAGCTTTTTTAAATGATAATAGCATTTTTCAGTTGAGTATCATTGGTGAAACATCAGTTTACATTTGTAATACTTAAATCAGAATTCATCATTTCATTCAATCCTTGTTTTTTCAAATGATCATATATACACTCACACTAAAATAAAAGAAAGATGGGTGTTTGGGAAAAGTTGAAATGATGGAATCTTTTGGCCTCCACACCTTTCTCAAAAAACTATAAGGGAAACTAAAAACATTTTTAAAAATGCCAACACAGAAACATTCCTTCTTATATTTTCTATTCTGGCATGTACAGGGATAGGGAGGCTGTGTGGTCTTCTGGTTAGAGCAAAGGACTGGGAGCCAGGAGGATACTGGGTTCCAATGCGGGGCTAACCACTGACTTACTGTGTGACCTTGGGCAAGTCACTTGACCTCCTTGTGCCTCAGTCAACCATCTGGAAAATTGGTTAAAAAGCAGGACCTCGCTGACAACCAGATGCTGCATCTGAACTGAGCTTTCCTGGGTAAATAAATTACAAAAACAATTTACAGAGTTTTTAATCCCTCTTTATAATTTAATAATAACATTTTGGGATAAGCCAAAGTTCTTAAAGGCATGGTAATATTTGGTTGTAAGGTTTCAATAATTGCTAACATTTTTTAAAGTAAAACTGTAGCCCAAAGCTTAGGCTCACATTTATAACTGAATTTCCTTTTGAGAGAAAATAATAAGGCTTAAATTGTAAAGCCTATGGTATGTGTATATGTTTCAGTATATGTTGTAATTTTTAGAGATTTTTTTTTTAGTTAATTTGTTTTTATTTTTATGTTTAGGCATCGGCTTTTCCGTGAACATTGTGTTTGTGTACAAGGAAACTATATAAAGGACTTAAATATCCTTGGAAGAGATCTTTCAAAGACTATAATAATTGACAACTCACCACAAGCCTTTGCATATCAGGTAGGAAGGGAGGGTTGCTAAACAAATTCAGACTGGGAAAAAATATATATAATGAGAACAGATGCTGCCAAACGGAATATGATGGGAGAACAGAATTTTCACTGATGAAATTTCCCTGTTTAGTGTTATCTTTTAGAATTAGAAATGCCAAATTGCTATATTCCTTGTGGAAACTTTTCTTTTAAATGAATTACAACACAGATAAAAATCTGGGTAATAAGTCTAAATAAGGGACTATAAAATATACATCAGTTAATGGTATTCTTAGCAGTTGTTAAGTAATTGTAAACATGTTTGAGAATTATAAATAGCTTAACCATGTTCTGGTATGTTTGCTTTGACATTCTGAAATAACTTCTTAGACTAATTTGTCAGTATATTTATACCCTGTGTCAGTATTTCTTTGAAATATAACTTGGGGGCGCCTAGGTGGCTCAGTTGGTTAAGCATCTCCCTTCGGCTCAGGGTCCTGGGATCGGGCCCCACGTCCAGCTCCCTGCTCTGTGGGGAGCCTGCTTCTCCCTCTCCCTCAGCCTGCTGCTCCCCGTGCTTGTGTTCTCTCTCTCTAATAAATAAAGTCTTAAAAAAAAAAAAAGGGCCTTTAAAAGAAATATAACTTGGACTAGAAATGAGGCATCCTTGCAAGATCTGTTTTACATTATGAATATGTTCATGTGATAGTTCTGAGATTTCCTTCACAATACATCTGTGCAGAATAGGGATGGTGGAAATTGGGTTGGATGTAGGTAGAACAAGTAAAAAAGTAAAAAGATGAAAAAGGAGAAAAGGGGAAAACTGCATATGGTATTGAAA
Organism: Mirounga angustirostris; assembly: GCF_029215605.1. Taxonomy (NCBI): domain Eukaryota; kingdom Metazoa; phylum Chordata; class Mammalia; order Carnivora; family Phocidae; genus Mirounga; species Mirounga angustirostris. The sequence continues at coordinate 59,267,770 of NW_026991717.1, read as the reverse complement.
TATGTTTAATTTAGGTCATTGCTCACATTTTGAAATGTGTTTTTAAGAATTTCATATTGGTTCCTGGATAAAATCATTTCACTTGTCCTCCATCTTAAACACAGTGTTCTGCATAAATGTTAAAGACAACCTAGAGATTATTTACTATAAAACAAATACGGTTTGCATTCTTGTTTCTAGACTCCTCTTCAGTGAAATATCACTGCATCTGTTTGTTACATTAATGCTGTTTCAGGTTATCCTGCTATTTGTTGGGAATAAAACAATGAGATGTGACACAGTCCGTGTGTAAAGTATAGGCTTTCTGGTAGTGTTCTTTTTACATTGGCAGTACCCCTTCATTCACAGTACCTTGCATTGACTAATAGTAGCTATTTCTTGAATCAGTCAGGTAATATTTTGAGTTACGTTAATGCAAAACTTGTTTCAATGGATCTTTCTTGTTTAGTTTCATATGCACTAGGAAGACATTATGCAGAAAAACCAATTAGGCTTTGATGTATTCCTTAACATCTGTCTCTTGCACTGTGGAGTTGTTGGAATATGACAAGCAATAACTTCGATGGCATTCCTTTTCAGAGGAACTTATATAGATCAGTATTTCTTAAGTATCTGTTTTTTCTCTTTCAAGGTTTTTACAAACTAGGCAAAATGTAAATTAAAAGAGGATTTAATTACTTATTTATCATTTTAGCTATCTAATGGAATCCCTATAGAAAGCTGGTTTATGGATAAAAATGACAATGAACTCCTAAAATTGATTCCGTTTCTGGAGAAGCTTGTAGAACTGGTAAGTAGATCTTAATTTTCTTTCTCTGTTTTGCTTTTGTTGCCTCAACTCTATTGAAATAAACCTTTTTAATTGCGTTATGTGTACTGACATTTTAAGTCAACTTGGTGTGAAATTAGGGCAAAAGTTGAAAAGAATTACAAGCATTTTCTAACCTTGTAAATTATATTAAAATCATGCTTATCAGTATTTAAAAATCTGTAGATTGGGTGTTTTTATTTCATTGGGCTTCTTCTTGCAAGTCCCTAAGTAGTAGTATTAAATTGATTTCACTTTGCTTTCATTGTTGAGGTCTAGAATTCATGCTTATGCTACTAAAACTTTATTCCGGGGTTATTTTTTCCTAATATATAAAGTAGAGTTCAGTGGCTTAACACTTTTGCCTGTCTTTTTGTTTTGCCTCTTAGTGCATAATCATTCTTTACAGAATTAAAACTTGAATGACAGTTCTTTTTTTAAATCTAAATTTAGTTCTTAGCTAACTGCGTCTGCATAGTATCTTTGTATTTGGCAAACAAAATAATACAAGTTGTAAAATAAATAGTGTATTTTCTCTGCAAAGGAAAAATGTTCACAATGTTATGAGGGTCATATTTTTGAAATTACATGGCTTTTAAAATGTCTTTTTCTCCACACAGAATGAAGATGTTCGACCTCACATCAGAGACAGATTTCGCTTGCATGATTTGCTGCCCCCAGATTAAGTACAAAGACTTGTCAAATCACTGAAGGGGGAGAGAATGCAGGACCCTTTTGGACTAAGACAAAAACATTGCCATTACTGTTGAAATTTTGCATTTTTGTACCCCGTCTTGCTTTTCTTATCTTTGGTGCCCAATAATAATCAAGGGTTACAGAAAGAGACTTTATCTCAGATTGAATACACACAGTAGGTAGGCTAAAACAGAAGAGTCTTTAGAACTAGTGCAACTCCAGTGAAATTTTTTTATGTACAGGACATCTGCAGTTTATAAAGAATTCTGTTTCTGCCACCAGCAGTTTGACCTGTAGTCACACAGGATTTTATGATAATAACAGAGATGAAAATGGACTTTTATTTTCTCTCTGTTTGGTGCTCTAAGTGGGTTTGTAGCCACTTTTCTGTTACTTTAAGATTCTCATTTCAACAGGAATGGCCAGTAAAAGTTGTTTTATTTTTCCTGTTAAGGTTTATAACCTTTTTACATTTTTGACCTGTATTAGATTAGATTTTCATTATGCATTCCTTTTAGTTGAGGCGCTTCATAGTTTTCTGGAAATAGTCAATTTTTAGTTTTTTATTATACATTTGAATGGCCGTTTTCCTGCTTTGTCTGCCTGCATATTGTATATTTGTTTAAAAATATTCTCTTTTAGTCCATGTAAGTTTCATTTAGAAAGACATGCATTTATATTTTGTTTCTGTAATATTCTACTGTAGGTGAAATCTTTTAAAAAAAAAATCAAAGGACTGGGTAGATAAGAATATATGAATGACTAATATTCAAAAGATTTAAACCATTGTGATGGCATGTGTTCCCAAATGGTAATATCTTGCAATGGCACACAGATTTAATGGATAAAGGTATACCTCAGACTTCACTGTGCTCACCAATCTTTGAGGAGAATGAGTTTGGTCACCTGTTGGGCTTGATTTGGTTACTGCTGCCTTTGGTTTTCTCCAGGAATGAAGTATTCAGCACAGTGACTCAGTATTTTTAGTTATTTTGCATGGGCTGGTAGTACCTCTGTTATGCTCTTGGTTACAATCAATTTAAAACTCTGTGTAACAGTCTTGGTACCTTACAGTAGCTATGCATAATCCTGTGGCACAGTAAACTCCCAAGCCACCAATGCAGTTAATATGCTCTCATAGTGGTTTTCTATGCTATATGAAAATAGTCTTCAAGCCTTGGTTCTCTAATGCAGCTACCACAAGAGGTTGATATTTTTATAGTGGTGTGTAATCTCCTTTTCGGGAGGCTTTTTATGGAAGGTAGAATTTGTAAAAGTTAGTATGCTTTGCCTCTCAACTGCATTAACATGCCACAGGCTCAGACTGTTTTTGTGTAAAGGATGTCAAAGAACGGCACTTTTTCTAAAGAGAAGTTTGATATTTTGTATGCTTGTTAAGAAAGTACAGTATTGGAAATTAAAGGTGGACAACTGATAATTGAGGAGTATGTCACTTAATTTTTTATGTATATTACCTGTTTACTTGTACAACTTATTGTACAAATTACATGCAGCTTCATTTTCAAATGAATCCTTAAAATAAGGAAATCTTTTTAGGAAAACATTTAATTTTTGTATTTTTGATTTTAAAGGCATGAGTTATGTCAATTTTCAGTGTATTAATGAAGATTTTAACTTTTCATCAGGTTGAGTGTTTTCTTACTATATTATCTGTTGTGTATGTAGTTAGCATATTGTGTCACTGAACTGTTTAAAAAATCTAGCATGTAGAGCAAGCCTGTTTTGTGGAAAATCCTTACTCATTAAAAAAATAATCATGGCAGATTTTCTGCAAAAAAAAAAAAAAAAAAGCAAAACATTTGCAATTCAGAATACTGTTTTTTTTTTTTATTTGTTTGTTTGTTTTGGTTGTTTTTGTTTTAATTTAAAGAAAGGTATTTTGCTTGCAGGAAAAAATACTCCAGATTCATTTTAATGAGAATCTTTGAAATGTATTTATCTTTAGGGCATCTGGGCATCTTTATGCTGTTTGTCTTCTGTCTTTCTTGAAATAAAATGTACATACGTTACCTTTACATATGCTCTTGCTCAAAATTGTGAACCTAGTTACATTTCTCCTTGCTCCCCTTTTATGCTCAAACAGTAAAACCTAAAACCTATACAAGATCTAAGCTTTCAGCATGCGTTATAATTGCTGAAAGCTCTTCTGATTAAGTAAACACAGTCTCCAAGGGCTTTCCCATAACTGAAAGGGAAATGTAAGCTCCTGTATTGTTGTGCCTATGGGCACTTTAAAGTAAACACCAACTTTTAATCATCTTTTATTAATGGTAAAGCTGTTCTCAGTCCCATGCTAGGAGAGTTCTTTAAGTCAACTGACAAAGGAATCTCGCATAACAAGATTCTGTAAAGGAATAAAGAGAAATTTTATATGGCCTGAGAAAATTCCTTCTTGAGACCAATTTATTTTTCTTCATTACTCGATTTGAGTCATTTTAAATTTGTTGTTAATACAAAATTTAAAATAATTTGTGAAGAGACAGTTACTCAGTTTCCTTCCACTTTAATATGTTTTACCTTCTCGTTACCCCTTCTGTTCTTTAGCTCTTGGTAAATGTTATCTTAAACACTTCCATTTAGTTAAGTGGAGGTGCCTATTTTGTGAATTGAGATGTGCCCAGCCGCTTCAATTCAGGCAGGAAACATGAACTCTTTAAAAACTGACTGTAGGAAATGCAGGAGAGATGGATACCTAATAAGACACAGCAAAAGTGACCTATTTACACATTACATATCTGAAGTACATATTATAATTGTGATATTTCCAGTGATAAATGTCTGGCTTTTAAGACATTCTTTTAAATATTTGTATTGTTAGGATGTTTAAATCAGTTGTGTTTTTTTAATTCTATGTAATATATGTAGCCCTAATCAGATTTATATCACCATATTTCTCTTTGAGTCTTAAAAGAGTTGATAACGATTTGAAACCATAATTGTTTTATATTAGCTAGTATGTATATTTATTTACCCGATGGCTTTATCTTGTTTCCCAAAATTGGGGGGGGGGGGTGTTGAAAGCATTGTAACTTCTATAAATGGCTATTTTCTTGTACCTGTCAGTGAAATGGATGTGTACATTGTTTTTTTATATTTCTCTGGTTTTTCTGGTTTGTTTGGTTGTTGTTACTGTTGTTTTGTTTTTGTTTTTTGTTTCTGTTTTTAGTGTTAAACATAGAATGGTTTAAAAAAAAGTTATCTTTGGCCAATGACTTTTTCAGCTAGATACTACTTTCATTCAACCTTCTAAAGAAGTTCGTTTTCATTTTTTTGTTCAGTCAACTTGCCTGAAAAACAGAGACTTCATCTCATCAGTGAAGAAAGCATTTCATTATTCCTACAGATCTTTACAGCGAGCACAGAATACTTCATAAGGACCAGATCTCTTCCACATCTTGTGTCAAACACATAAAGCTGAAATGTAAAGGACACTGAAGCCTTCATTTAATTGTACTAACATGATGGTGTTATATACCACATCCTTAGCTAGTTAAAGTTTTCTGAACTGACTTCTCTTTGTCTTCCTAGGTATTTATTTGTTATCTCTTTTAATCTTGTGTATCTAAATTAACTTAGTTAATAGTTACCCACTGAATTACTATGCCAAGCAACTAGGAAAGAATGTTTATTTTATTTCCCCTTATAGGGGAAGAGTGGACTGGGAACAAAAATGTATGGGCCAAAAGGCCTTAGGTTGTCATTCATTCACTTTCTTATTCCTCTCATGAGCTATATTTGAGTATTTTTTGTGCTAATATGCTTGATTATGTCATTACTTTTCATATCTTCCCAAGGTGAAAACCTGCTAGGAACCTGTATAAAACACATCTTAAAATTTCAGATTAAGAACCACAAAACTCAGTATCTTATTTAAATGCCACTTAAATTATTATTGGAATCCAAGTCTCACTCACTAGGATACATTTTTATAAAATGTTTCTCTGTATCTTGAATTGAAATCACTTGCCCAGAGGCAAGAGTTCTGGGGATATAATGTGTTTGAGAAATTTTTAAAAGGGGTAAGAGAGTAGCAAGTTTATATTTAGTTACTTTTTGGTTTTGATATTAGTATTTTAAAATACATCAGCGGTTCCCAAACCTCAGCATTAGAATTACTCTGAAGAGCTTATGAAATAGATTCCTGAGGTCTAGCCCCTACAGAATTGTCTCAATGGATCTAGAGTGGGGCCTGAGAGTTCTGTGTTTTTTAAAAAGCTCTCCAAGTGATTCTAATAGCCAGCTTTGGGAAATCACCGTTTTAAATAATGTGACAGTGGTTTGAGAGTAGGCAACTAAATAAAAGTTTACCAGACGTCTCTGTGGTAGTTTTTTGTTGGTGTTTGTTTTTTTTCAAACTGGGATCAGATTTCACAGAACTTAATCAAGATATATGGAGGAATAATAAAGAAGATTCAGGCTACTGCTCATTATCATTCTTGTCTCATACTTTTTAAGAGTTTGCATTTCTAGCACTTGGAAATAGTTGATCATATATATACAGCTGAAGGACATCCCTGAATGAGACCATTATATATATTAACTGTAAAATATTTCACTATTTTTTTATTTTATAAATCTTTGTAGAAATAAGCAATGAAATACTACTTTCATCTTTTGAAATGGGATTTTTCAAGGCAGTGTCCTTTTGGCATTAAGGTAGGGGGGAGTTAATATTCTCTCTGCCTTTTTCCATGTGAATCAATATAAAAGTCATGGATATTTAAAAATCTCAGTTTAATTTCTACATATTTACTATGCAGTATAGCCGTGAACAAGTAATGTAGACTTAGTTTTCTCATCTTCAAATGCCCTGATCACCCTACCTCACAGGGTTGTTGTGGGGATAAATAAAACTTTTATGGAAGCACTTTTCTTTGACGATATTTTATCAGCCATTAGAATCAATATCTAACAGCTTATATTTGTATAGTGCTTTTTTTGTTACATGATTTTTTTCACATTACTTTCCTCTTTGATATGTATCTTCAGGACATACAGGTAAGGTACACAGAATAGGTTACAGACAGGAGGAATCACAATTTCTGGAACTACTGTTTGAGGAAGTAGAATAAAATCTGAATAAAGGGGTGAATTTTGAAAAGGAGATAATGATGATAACCAGATTACGGTGAAGCTAAAATGGAGGAATTTATACTTGATATAATGGGCAAAATAACATGAACCAGCATAACTACAAAATAGCACTCTGGTTCCACCCCAGTCTCTGTGGTGAGACTTTTTTTTCCATCTTTATTGAGTAAAGTTGATACTGTGTAAGTTTAAGGTATACACTGTGATGACTTGATACATATATTGTGAAATGTTTACCACAATAAGGTTAGTTGACACATCCTTCACCTAATTACCATTTTTGATAGGGTGAGATGAGAACATTTAAAGTCTACTCTGATAGCAACTTTCAAGTACACATTTACCACACTGTTAACTACAGTCACTGTGCTGTAAACTAGGTCCCCAAACATCAGATCCTCATACAACTGGATGTCTATCCTTTGGACAACATCTCTTCATTTTCCTCAGCCCCTGGCTGTGATGGGGTATTTGATGACTATTTTCCCTAAGCTCCCATGGAGTTTAGTGTACATACACATTTGAGAGTCCCTGCAGTACCCCTACTGTAGCCTTTAGAAATAAATGACTTCAGGTGAATAGCTGACTTGGGAGTTTGGTTAATAAAAGGGTCGTTCAGAGTCAAAGAATCTGAATCCAAATCCGTAAGTATTCATTGACTACTAGACAAAGTTTTCTGAGCCTTGATTTGTTCTCTGCAAAGGGTGCACCAAGATCTACCTTTCAGAATTACAAAGATGAGACATGTCAAGACATAAACTGTAAGGCAATGTACAAATAACTACCACAATGGAAATGTTAAAGCAGGTAGTTCTCTTGAGGATATGCAGGAGATACATATGCGCAGTGTCTGGGGAGATGTCTGAAGCTAGAAGGGGCAGGAAAGGGCAGTGGAAAATCATGGAATTGTAATACCGCATGTCTTTTTTTTTTTTTAAGGAAAACATGGGCAGTAGGGTACATTCAAATGAAGACAGGAAGTAATAATGGAGAGGTCACCTATGAAAATATATTTGATGAAAATATGCTGAGTGTTAAGGAAAAAGTGGGTGATGAGGAAACAGTACTGAATGGCTTGAGAGATCTGGTGAGTAGTTGGGGTAGCAGGCTGATATAAATGAAATGAATTCATCTTAGTGGATGAACCAAATGAACTAGATAGAGTTTTAGTAGCTACCACATAATGAGCTTTAATGTTATATTCTATATATGGCAATATTTGTTGAAAGTATAAGCAGCCTTCCTAATGACAGTAAAACACTGCCTTACTGTGTTAGCCACTATTCCAGGCTCTACAAACGGCAGAAAAAAGCAAACCTGACACTGCCCTCAAGCTTACAAGTCTAGTAGGGAAGACTGACAATAATGTTGGGAAAAGGGTCACAAAGGAGAAGAATGGCTTTGAGAATGCCAGTTACACAATCTAGTGTGGAGCCAGGCTTGGGTTGGCTGAAAAAGCATTAAGTTGAGATCTGCAGGCTTGATTGTGGGAGGAGGGGACGTAAAATCAAGCAACGGAGTGTGTGATCAGATTTGTCTTGAAAAGATCACTTTGGCTGACATAGGGAATAGAGTGGGTGGGTGGGAAACCAGTTAAGAGTTATGTAGAAGTTGACCTAATTCACACAACGTATTCTCTTCCTCTAAGACAATAAATGGTTAATGCACTGGGTGCTACCCTTGCAATGGACAATGTGAGGCCAGGAGATTGGTAAAGTCCTAGGAAGAGTTGGACAATGGGAGGCCATGGTAAAGTCCTAGGAAGAGTATGGCTTGTCCAGTTTACTGACAGGAATAGGAAGGTACTCTAGGATTTTGTGGTACCGTATAAAAGTAAGTAAGGGAAAATGTATAGGAGTTGAACAGAGATGCTGTCATTTCATGTCATAAAATTCTTGGGTAGGCTTTTTTGGGAGGGCTGGGGAGGGCTAAAAGGAAAAAGTCTTTCAATTAGGTTTTTTGTTTTGTTTTAATGTAGACTCCATGCCTAGGGTGGAGCCCAGTGTGAGGCTTGAACTCACCACCCTGAGATCAAGACCTTAGCTGAGATCAAGAGTCGGACACTTAACCAACTGAGCCACCCAGGTGCCCCCAATTAGTTGTTTTTTTTGTTTGTTTTTTTTTTTTTAGATTTTATTTATTTATTTGACAGAGACACAGCGAGAGAGGGAATACAAGCAGGGGGAGTGGGAGAGGGAGAAGCAGACTCCCCTCGGAGCAGGGAGCCCAATGTGGGGCTGGATCTCAGGACTCTGGGATCATGACCTGAGCCGAAGGCAGACGCTTAACAACTGAGCCACCCAGGCGCCCCTCGTTGTTTCTATATCAAATATAAATCCAATCTTTTCACATATGTAATGACTCAGTGATTGTGGTACTTTATAAATGTCTTAACTTGGTCCTATTTGCAATCAAAACCTCTTCAGCCTTAATTCATTTAATCTCTGAGATTTTGAGTCTGGTACTTAAGGGACTTCATTTAAAAAGAAGCCATTGGCAGCTCTGTTTCATTTCTGCTGTCATTTACAACTTACGGTTTTAATGATGAAGTTCCTGCAGGCAGAGGTTTTAATATTAATTTGTTAAACCAACATTGATCAATTACTCTGGTCATCTGTAAAATAATACTGTTATGTGTGATTATAGGGCTCCCCTAGAGACTTAACATGTGAATCACAGATTCATTTTAAGGACTGAATGGACTTTCTAGCACATAATTCTAGACAATTATTTCCCTGCTTCCTCATTTCAAAAAGCAGCATGCACAACACTGTGAATAAATTCTTAATTTCTGCTTAAAAAATTTATCAGTGCTGGGGCGCCTGGGTGGCTCAGTCATTTAAGCATCTGCCTTTGGCTCAGGTCATGATCCCAGGGTCCTGGGATTGAGCCCCACATCGGGCTCCCTGCTCAGCAGGGAGTCTGCTTCTCCCCTCCCACTCTCCCCTGCTTGTGTTCCCTCTCTCGCTGTGTCTGTCAAATAAATAAATAAAATCTTTAAAAAAAAAAATTATCAGTGCTGCATACCTATAGCCCATGTATTTTTCCATACCATCTCCAACCCCCAAAACCCATTTTCAATTGCATGTAGATTAATACCTTCAAGTTAATATCCCCAGAAGCTAGAACAGTACTTGGTACGGGTAAGCACTCAATAATTATTTGTTGAATAAATCAATGAATGCACTCACGCTTCAAAGTTTGGACTTCTATTTATAAGTCCAGAAAATTGATTTATTCAGTTCAACCCAGAGCTGATGAGATTCAGGAGAATTGCTTCACACCAATTAAACTCACAACACACTAGTTTTTAAGCCAGATTCAATTTTCTTCATTCACTGGCAGCAAGTTTTCTCCCTATGAAACTAAATTACAATCAGATGTCTGCTTGGTACGGGTGGAGCAAGAAAGAAAGGCTACTGAAAATGAATCATAATGGCTAATATCAATTCAACAGGACACCTCTCATCTCTACTAGGTATCTGTCAAAAGTCTGTAGGTCAGCTTACCTTTTTTTTTTTTTTTAAGATTTTATTTATTTGAGAGAGGGAGCACAAGCAGGGAGAGCAGCAGAGGAAGAGAGAGAAGCAGGCTTCCTGCTGAGCAGGGAGCCTGATATGGGGCTTGATCCCAGGACTCTGGGATCATGACCTGAGCCAAAGGCAGATGCTTAAACGACTGAGCCACCCAGGCGTCCCTCAGCTATCCTTTTCTCTAGAGACTCAAAATCTTGTTTTTTGGTCTTACCTTCCCTATGTTTCACCTTCTGTTAACATTTTTTTGTTGTTCATTTTAAGATACATTGTCTTAGAACATCTTCAGGCAAGTTAATATGATGAATAAATAAAATCTTAAAAAAGAAACAGTTCTGCACAGAAATTTATTCATGCAGTCATTCAACAGTTACTAAGTGCCTACTATGTGCCAAACACTGACTTTATAGCAGAGCTTAGCCTCTAAAGATTCGTTATCTGTAATTAGACGACGACTACTACTACTAAATTTGTTAAAATTTTTGCTGAGACCAAAAATGAAATGTACTGGAAAGATGCTGGGGTACCTCATGACATTTAAAGAAGAGCTGGACAACTGGACCTCAAGGGTAGGCAGAAGGAAGTAAGGTGGCCTGGAAAATCATCACTTCATCAGGAGTTTGTGGTCTTCCCTTCAGGGTGCTGTCATCAGTCACCAAATTCTAAAGTCCTGGGAAAGAGAATCTTTCTGTTATCACTGCATACAATTCACCTCAAAACTTAAGAGGCTTAAGGTAACTTCTCCCTTACTCATCTGTAGGTTGATGGGGCTCAGTTGAGCAACTCTTGCTCTAGGTCTTCTGCAGTTGCATTCAGACATTTGGGATGGAATCATCTGAAGCCTCAACTAGGCTGGATGTCCAAGATGGCTTCTTCACTCCCATGTCTGGCTCTTTCCCTAAACAACCTCTCCATATAGTTAGCTTGAAACAGCACGGTGGTCTTAAGAGTAGTAAGACTTCTTACATGGCTGCTGGCTTCCACCAGAGTGAGCATTCCAAAAGATGCAGGTGGAAGCTATAAGGCTTGTTATGGCCTAGCATTCCATGTCACATCTGCCCTATTCTACTGGTTAAAAATGAATCACTGGGCTAGCCCAGGCTCAAGGGGAAGAGACTGCATAAGGGCTTGAGTACTATTCATTGAAGGGGCATCTTTGGATACTAGCTACAAAGAATTGAGAGTTCCACTGGGTTACTTACATCCCACCTAAAGGCAGTTCCAGATTTTATAGAGTTTGAAGCATATACAATTTGGAGGGCTTTCTTTGAAGAGTGGAAGGGTCCATGCAACTAGGGGCCCTGAAGCTAAAGCTTCATTAGCTTCAGTTAATTTGCTTTTGACCTTCCCAAACCAGCTATGCCCTTCCTAAATCAGCTAAGAAAGCAAACACAGCTTTTGGGAGCCTACCTACTCTTGTGTACTAGGACAATTTCCAGAAAAGGAGGAATCATAGTGAGCTTTCTCCAGTCCTCAACGGAAGTGTCCAATGTTCAGTTCAATATAATCTTGATATTTGAATGACTAAAACCCAGGTCTCCTGACTTCCAAAAATGAATTTTCAAATATATTTATTTCAAATATTCCACAGTGTTTTAAATTTTTTTTTTACAAACGAAACAACAAAAAACTGATAGAACTGGAAGGCTACTTTTTTTTTTTTTTAAACCCACTATCCTTTCTATACCTTTTTTCCTCTGGTTGCTCCTTAAATGTTGATGTCCTTCATGATTCCATCCACCACCATAATCAGATGACTCCTAATTATCTATCTATAACCCAGACCTCTGTGGTTCCAAATACATACTAGACATTTCCATTTGGATGTCCCACAAGAATGTCAAGATCTATGTGGCCAAAAGTTAATTTATCTTTATTCCTTATTACGATAAGGCACCATTCAGTCATTTTCAAAGACATTTATTGACCACGTACTATATGCCAGGCACTGGGAATACAGTAGTAAAGAACACAAAGTCCCTGTACTCCAAAGAGACATTAATTATGTAAACAGGGTCATTAGAGATTGTGATAAATGTTATAACAAAAACAGAGTGATGACACAGAGTAACTGGGGGAGGCTTCTTGCAGGAGGGAGATCAGGGAAGAGCTTTCTGCAAAGGTAACATTTGAACTTTGATTTGAAAGAAAAACCACCCATGCAAAGAAGTGTGGAAAGAACACTGTAGGCAGAAAGAATAGCAAGTACAAAGTCCCAAAATAGGAAAGGGCTTAGTAGCCTTACATGGCTAGTAGCAATGAAGTTAATGAGAGAGAATAACATAGGGGATTGATGGGAGGTAGGAGTCTAACAATACAGGACCTTGTACGCTGTATTAAGGAGTTGGAATTTAAAAATAACAAGCCACTGAATGGTTTTCAAATGGATGAAAGGGGTGTCACGATCTGATTTACATTTTTAAATAAGCATACTGCCTGGTGTATAGTGCATGGATTGTGGAGGGGCAAGTGGGTGAGAAGGAAAACCAATTGGGAGGTCATCATAGAAAGGCCTAGAGAAAGCTTGGACGAAAGTGGTAGCAAGAGATATGGGGGTAAATGGATTCAAGATTAATAGTGAAAGTAAATCACCAAACTTGGTGACTGAATTTAGGGGGTGAGAGAAAGCAAAGATAGCTCTCAGGTTTTTTATTTCAGCACCCATAGACTGGTGTCACCACCACTCATTGAATCTCCAAAAGGATCATCCTCTATTTCTGCCATCATCCCCTTCCCCCCCACATCCAATCAGTCACTGTATTAGTTGAGGTTATCCAGAGAAACAGAACCAATAGCATGTGTGTGTGTGTGGAGAGAGGAAGAGAAAAGGAGAGAGAGAGAGATTTTAAGGAACTGATTCACAGATTGTAGAAGCTGGCAATTCTGAAATCTGCAGAGCAGGCCAGCAGGCTGGAGACTCGGGCAAGAGCTGCTGCTGCAGAGGCCAAAGGCAGTCTGGAGGCAGAATTCCTTTTTCCTCAGTGTGGGTTTTTTAAGGCCTTCACCTGATTGGATAAGACCCATCCAAATTTTGGAGGATAATCTGCTTTACTCAGAGCTTACTGATTTAAATGTTAATCACATACAATAAGCATATTCACAGCAACAACTAGTGTTTGACCAAAAAATGGTTATCATGGTCTAGCCAAGTTGACACATAAAATTAACCATCACAGTCAATGAATTGTTTTAACCCTTAAATATTTCTCAGATTAGTTCTTTCCTGTTACCACTGCTTTACTTTAGGCTTGTGTTCTCCTTTAATTAATTCATAAAATATTTGCTTTATGGTATTAGATACTGTGCCAAATGCTGGAGATACAAATGTGAATAAAAGATAGTGTCCTAGGGATCTTGCATTCCAGGCTTCCCTGCCTTCTGCTTGCCTACTTCTTATCTATCTTTATAACGGATGACTGTGTATCATTGCCTCTCACACTTTAACAGGCAGAGTCATCTGAGGATCTTGCTAAAGGGCAGATTCCGATTCAGCAGGTCTGGGATGGGGCCTGAGATTCCACATTTCCAACAAGCTCCCCAAGTACTGCTGTAGATCAAGAATAAACTATGAGTAACTGGGCTGTAGAAAACCTCTCTGAAGACCATGTTTATAAAAGGTGTTTGTGTAGGAGCACCGGGCTGCCTCAGTCAGAAGAGCCTGCGACTCTTGGTTTCTGGGTCCTGAGTTGGAGCCCCACCCTCGGTGTAGAGATTGCTTAAGTAAGTAAGTAAGTAAATAAATAAATAAATAAACTTTTTAAAAAAATGTGTATTTTAGACTCCCTGAAAGGATACACAAGAAGCAGAGAACCGTTGCTCCTAGAAAGAATTGAATGGCTGATCATTGTATATACTCTTTTATATACCAAGTACGTGTATTACATATGCGAAAATAAATTAACAACAAAAGCAAAGTAAAAATATCTGAAACTTCTCCCCTCCTAATACCCTGCAGTGGAGCCCAGTGGCTCAAAGGGCAGAGTGCAGTTTAGCCCATCTTAAACCCTTTATTATGATCAGTTTACCTATTCAGCTTATCTCCGATTGTGCCAGTCAGGTCTGGGACAACAAGCATTCCTTCCACCGGAAATGCACTTGAGCAAATTTCACGTGGTCTTTAAAACTCCAGATACCTCAGCACTTACCCCAGGAAGCCTCTCATGCATTCCCGCCCCCCGCTCCCCCTGCCGTTAAAGTTATTACCTTTTTACATTTAACCTCATAATGCTTCTTTTTGTTGCAGTCATCACACTGCGTCGAAATTTTGTTTACATGTCTATCTTTGCTACTCGATTGTGCGCTCCTTGAGGACAAGGCTAGAGATGAGGCCTACCGCAGACTGAGTTCCGAAATTATTCTGCGAAAGAATCATGTACTGGCCTCAAGGGGCTCACGGGAAGGGAAAATCCTCGAGTTCTGGGGCTCTCTTCGATCCCTTCGTGACTAACTCGAGGCAATCGTGCCAAAAGCTGAATTCGAGCACCCAGGCTGGGAAGGCGGCCAAGAACGCGGCCCCGTCCACTCGCTCCTTCCCGGGCGCCGGGCCCACGCTGGCTTCCAGAGGGAGCTGCCCTCCGCCAGCGCGCGACGCCCCCTCCGAGGGTCGGGGCCGTCGGTCCACCGCCCTCACTGGCGGGCCTGGCGCTCACAGCCCGCTTCAGAGCGCAGCTTGGAAAGCTTAGGGGTCTCCTTGGTATCCGCCAACAAGCCCGGGCGCCGACCAAAGTGAACAGAGGGAGGGTGCCCCCGACCGGTCGGGGCGGGGCTGGGGTTGGCAGGGGAGGGCTGGCGAGGACAGGCGAGGGCCAAGCGCCTGGCAAGGGACCACCCTTCTAACTTCCTCGCACTTACGTTTCCTCCCCGGAGCCCAGGCCGGAGCAGCCGTCTCCTAGCCGCTTCCTCTCTTCCCGCCCCACTGCCTTCAGGACCACTACCTCCACACCGTGGACTACTGCACCCTTGGGTCTCACCCTCCCGCCCGACTCCCGCGCCGGCGGCCGCATTCCACGCCCCCTTCTCGCCCGCGCGCGCGCGTCGCCCTGCCGCCGCCGCCAGAGAGGGCGGAGCCTGAGCCGCGGCGCACAGTCAGCCACGGTCCCAGCCTGCCCCGCGCCGGCCAACGAGAGCAAAGCCAGTGACTCACCTCCGCCGCGCTAACTCCTCGCTAGCTCTCCCCTCACTCACGCTCACACCCGGCTCGAGATGGCGGCGGCAGCGGCAGCGGCGGGGGACTCTGATTCCTGGGGTGAGGAGAAGTTACGGGGGCAGGGACTGGGCCAGCGCTGGCCTCAAGCCGAAGCAGGCACTAACGCGGCTCGCTCTCTTCCGTAGACGCGGACACGTTCTCCGTGGAAGACCCGGTGCGGAAGGTGGGGGGCGGCGGCACCGCCGGCGGGGACCGCTGGGAAGGCGAGGACGAGGACGAGGACGTCAAGGTGGGTGCGGGCCGGGGCTCCGGGCAGCGCGGGAGCGGACTGGCGCTGTCGCGGGCGGGGATGCCCGCCAATGGGCGGGCGGGGTGGACTCTGGGCCCAGAGGCGCCGCCCGGGCCTGCGGGCTATGAGTCCAGACGCGAGCGTGGGGCTCCCTGGTGCCCTTCTCTCTGCTGGCCGGCCATATGGGCCGGAGTCGAGCAGCGTGGCCCTTTGGACTTCCTTGGCGGGGACGGAGGCGGCCCCGGCCTCAGCCCTTCTCTAAGGGTCTGCGCCCAGGCCAGGATCCCACACGCCAACTGGCGACGGGAGGTGACAGCAGCGGCAGGGCCCGGCCCACGTGCAAACTTCGCGGTCTGGAGCCGCTCGCCAGAAGGATCTCGGAAGTTGGGGATTGAGCCCCATGGTTTTTCCCATATGGAAAGTCATGCAACCCACCTGCCTTTTTGAGCTCAGGCCTCCCAAGGGTCAGTAACTCATTTACGTTTCCGAAGGCTCATTTGTAGAGTTTGTTCGAGCAGTTAGATGAAATACTGTGGTTTAATTTCAGTGTTGTTTTTTTTTTTTTAAACACAAGACAAATAGATGCAGTAAAGTGAAATAACTTTAGGCTTCCCTCCCCCACCCTGTGGTAAAAGGATGAACCGAATACTAAGATAGTCAGCGGCTAGTGGTCAGAAACCTAAGGTAGTCCACACAGCGACCTGGAAAACGGACAGTCCACAGAATGAGTTATTTGTCTACATACGAACGACACCTAAGGAAATATTGGTTGGAATAGACGAGGGGCCAGTATTTTTCTCCTTCGTCGTTTGTTTTTTGCAGACTCCTGGGGGCTCATCAAATGGCTTCAGATGACAGTTTGACTAGTGCGTTCATTGTTTTGTTTTTGTTTTAAGTAGCTAACAAACCTTTCAAGACCAGAATGTTAAGGTTCTTATTAACAGAACTCTCAAAATCTTTTTATATTTGTGCAGATAAAGTTTTGTATGAATAGAGAAAATGGTTTGTCTTGGTTTTGATTCGCTTAGTGGATGTTTTACTTTCCTAACTTCTACCCTTCAACACATATTGGGAACCCTATTAAGTCCTTCTGCTTGGGTTGAAAAAATTTAAGCTAGATAACACTGAACTTAATACTATTTTGGTTTGGATTTTACCTTTTTCTCCTGAGTCTGATGAGGTGGATGTCCAATTTATGGAACAGCTTGAGGTTCAGGAATAATATGAGCTTTGCACACATTGGAATTAATAAATGAGTAGTACTCTTGTGAAGATACTTAGATGCTCCATTTACATGTTGTAGAGACATGGGAATGGATTGTCTGTCAGTCTCATTGCAAGATATTAGTTACCTCCCTACATTGTAGTGGACTTTCTGTTTTGAGCCTTCAAATTTGTCCTTTCACTTTCTCCTTATCGGATGCAGCTGTTAGGACATCTGTTCTGAAAATTGGGAATAATTTAATGAGAAGAAAAGGTTAGAGAAATCAGAAAAGAAGTACCAGAAAATGAAGTCTGAATGGAGCAGTCTGAAGTGATACCATGAAGTAGTGTGCCTGAGGTTATTGGATCTAAAGGGTGTCAATCCTGATAAATATAATTCTGACCACTTGTAACTAAGATTTACAGGTTGTAAGAGACCATAAAGGTCATTTTGTCCACTCACTCTTTCAGTGCAGGTTCTTTCTTTTATGCAAATATCTTGTTTCTTTTACATAAACATTGAAGTTGATCTTGAAGAAAAACTGAACTTGTCCATTTTATTTCCTAAGTTGAAATGTTGGTTTATTTCTTTTGAATTTCTTCAAGATTCCCAAGTTATGGTATTCAAGGAATAGTTTGATTCCTAGGCTTTGGAATCAGACGTGGATGTATATTACTGGCTTGTCATTTTCTGTATTTGTGGTCATAAACATGTTTTTTAATCTTTCCTTTTAGTTTCTCAATCTATATTTTTATTATAGGAGATAACTTCAGGGGGTTGTTTGCTTTATTTATTTATTCATTCATTCATTCATTCATTCATTCATTCATTTATGGTGGGAAGGGAGAGAGAAAATATTAAGCAGGCTCCACGCCTAGTGTGGAGCCTTAAGGTGGGGCTTGATCTCATGAGCCTGACATGACCTGAGCCGAAATTGAGTCCTACACCCACTCAGCCACCCAGGCCCCCCTGTTTTGCACTTTTAAGTGATTTAATATGTCTTAGCGTTATGCAGAGTTGCCTAGCACTTGGGAGGCACTCAATAAATGTTAATACTCTCTTACTTCAAGATGTAGTCTTAATTTTTCTGGCTAAAGGAAAATATACTGGTTAGATCTAGTATCTGGGGTTTATTTTGTGCCACATTTTATGATTTCCTAACCTCCAGAGTAAGTTATCTCCACAGTGGCTATTTACTGTGAATTTTGGGTTTTGAATGGGATGATCTTGGTTATCAAGATAGCAAGTTTTTGCTTGCTCAGAGTTTACCAATCTAGAGTTGAATTTTGTCACTTTGGATGGTAGCAAGTAATACCAAATTTCTGAATTCTAATGTTTTAGTACTTAATCTTTTGGTAAGGATGCGAAAACAAGGCTTAGTTCTCATGAGATCAAATAATCATAACCTTTAAATAGTACAACATACAAATTGTTTAAAAGTCTTCAAAGGTAAGATATGCAGAAACAAGTTCTTCAGTTTATGTCATCATCTAGTGTTTAATCTTTAAGAATATAGATTTAATGTCATTTGTAATGTCCTGAGAAATGAAAACTGAGGTCTTTGTTACAGTAATTTGCTTCAGTAGTTTACTGTCTTTCAGTAGACATTACAACATTTTGCTGCCCTTGACTTTTCAAGTAGGTGTTTGGTAGTGGCAGAAATGGATTTAGGTGAAACCATAGAATTGTTAATATTCATGAGGAGAGAAGCCTATGCTTCTTCCCAGTTAAAAAGATGACAACTAGGGGCCCCTGGCTGGCTTAGTCGGCAGAACATGCGACTCTATCTCAGGGTTGTAAGTTCGAGCCCCATGTTGGGTGTAGAGATTACTTAAAATTAAAGTCCTTTAAAAAAAAGATGAGAACTAGGAAGCATACTCTCCTGTCACATTTGTTATTTTACCTTTCTTACTGTCCTGATGTTATTCAGAGGTAGTGGGAGGAATTGTTCACTTAGCATGTATCACTGGACTCCTTCCCCATTGCTGAAGTGATGTGCAGGTTGTGTTGACTAAGAAGGCAGTGAGTACCTATCCTTTGCAAGCAGGGACAATACAACTTTAGTCTCCTAGCATTTCAGTATAGAACAGATTAAAAGCTGGATTTATTCAAGGTATGTAGAATTGTTTTGAGGAAACCTCTCCTGGCTGTGTTCAGATGTTTCTGGCATTTGCTCCTGTAATGTTTTTATAGAATTTTAAAGAAAGATCTGAGAATGAACTTAGTTGAAACCTGCTTGTCTCATCCTACCCATTCAACCATCTGTTAGGATCCTGTCCGGCTTAATAGTTTAATCTACCAGAGTAAGGACATTTTTCAAACATTGGAAATAGCACTTCTGAAGAAGGGGATCTCTACTTCAGAGGAATGGGAGATTATTGGGAAATACTCAGAAATTGGGCATTTTGCCAGGAAATGGGTATCTTGAAGTGTGTGTGTAACTTCTTATGAAAAATTCCAGATATAAACAGAGGTAAAGAGAAGTTTAATAAACAGATGAGAAATCTTATTTTTTTCTGTATCTCCACTTACTGTTCTCCCCTCATCAGATTATTTTCAGGAAAATCTCAGTTATATCATTTCAGTTCCCTGATAGTTTTTATAAACTTAGTAAGTCTTTAGTTAGAAAGCATGTTTGTTACTGAAAAATATTTACCTAATGTGTTTGTCATGCTGGATGACTGAAAATAAATAAGCCATTTGTTTAGTATTCAGTATCTTGATCTTGCTTTAGCCAAGCATTTAAAGTAGAATTGATTAATGACAGTTCTAAATATGAGACCAGGTAGGCATTGAGATGGAATTCAACTGAGTGCTGAGCCATAATACATAGTAGGATGTTAAAAACTTAATGAATTGAATTAAATGAAGTAGAATTTATTGAGACAGGTACCTTGGCTTCCAGAAGCCAGGCTAGTCCTGAGATGATGGAAGAACATTTGGGCTTCTTTTAAAAACTGAACTTTGCTGGGAAGTCTAGTCTTGCCAGAAGCCTGTTACAGAGTTCTGAGGCCTCTCAGAGCAGGTCAGTACAGCTTACAGAACATCGGTAAAAGGCTCTTTTCCTGCAAAAGGTTATTCTTTATCTAAACCAAACTACTTAAAGAAAAGTAAAGGAGTATATGTTAATTAATGGACTCTTGCTATGGGGCAGAAGAATTTTATCCTCCTTTGAAGCTACTTCTATTTGATGATCTATAAATATATCTTGCTTAAGTTGGAAAGCATTTTCAGCCCTAAATGTGTTCTCTTATTGCATGTGACATTCTGTAGTTGTACATTATAAAAATGGCAGATTAGCCAACTACTGGCTATATTATTAGAAATTTTAAAAAAGCAGGATTTAAAATTTTTGTTTTGTTTTCAGTTCTCAGTCATGTTCAATTGGGAAGCAGGTTTTAAACTTGAAAAGCAGCCATCTTTTTCAGAGAAATGGCTCAAATGATATTGGGTGTGTATTGTAGAAGAGTATAGATAAGCAAGTAGTTTATAAACTGCCTCTGTTTTAAGGAAGCTAGCCACTTTACAAGAGCAAGCTAGGTGTTCTTTTGAAGATAAATTGAATATTATAGTTAGCAGATGTATTACCTACCAAAAATAATTGGGTAAGGAATTTACTTGGTTATTGATAGGTATTCTCTGGAACCAAATAACCATTTAGAGCTTACTAAATTACAGATTTACTCGCTATTTAAGTGTGTTTTAGTTGTTTCTTTAAGAACCTTTTT
Organism: Mirounga angustirostris; assembly: GCF_029215605.1. NCBI lineage: Eukaryota > Metazoa > Chordata > Mammalia > Carnivora > Phocidae > Mirounga > Mirounga angustirostris. Next base: position 59,247,254 of record NW_026991717.1, on the reverse strand, counting down.
TGAATTTTATTGGAAGTTATTGTCAGCATTTACAAAATCCTAGTGTTTATAGAAAAATTGGGCAGATTTTGACATTCTACTTTACATGTACTTAGGCACTTGCAAATTTTATAACTAACGAAACAAAAACTTTAAGTTCTTGGAGAAAACTACCTGACCTGCTTTTGGGATTACAACTATTTGGAAGGGTGACTAGTCTCTTTGTTAACATCACTATGCTCCCTTCTTTAGGGACTTGTCCCCAGTGTGGTAGAAACTTCAGGGCAGATTTGTTTTGAGCACTCTGGGGTGGGGGTGACAGGCAGGGCTTGCCTTTCATGGTTCTTTTATGAACGTGGGAGCAGGTTCCATAGCTGTTCCCAGGACTGGTTGATAGGAACCACTGCTTTTGCTTCTAAAATCCATTCTGTGGTGGAATTCTAGGTAGCCTCATTATGTCTGTACTGATGGGACAGTTTAACTTGAAGGTCTGGAATAAAGTTTATGCTTTGATGGGGAAACCAGGAACAGGGATTGAGGTGGTACAAAGAGTTGGTATAAATGAGATACTGAGGGAGCAGTGATATGGGTGGGGGTGATATTTTACTGGCAAAGGGAACTGAGAAATGCTCCTCTGATGTATCTGTTTCTCCATTTTGGATGTACTGGGATGGAGCTGCTCATTTTATTTTATTTTATTTTTTATTTTTTTTTAAAGATTTTATTTATTTATTTGAGAGAGAAAGAGAGCATGAGAGGGGGGAGGGTCAGAGGGAGAAGCAGACTCCCTGCCGAGCAGGGAGCCCAACGCAGGACTCGATCCCGGGACTCCAGGATCATGACCTGAGCCGAAGGCAGTCGCTTAACCAACTGAGCCACCCAGGCGCCCGGAGCTGCTCATTTTAAGCCTTTCTTCTCCCCTCTTGGCTTCCTCGTACCAGAGGCTGCTGGACTATTTTCTTAAATTTAGTAGAAAATCATCACAGGCAATTTGAGGTAGGAAATTGATAGAATTGTAGCTGGGCATAATACTGTGTGCCATACCCTTCTCTTTCATGAGCTTTCCTACAATTCCAGTGGAACTCATTCCGGAACTGATTGAAAGAACACATTTTGATGGGGAGAGACCTAATTCTCAGATAGTTATTGTATACTTCAGGGCTCAGGTAAGAAGTTATGTTTAGTATGACACTTTAAAGGAACTTTGGTCCATTTAGAACTGTTTCCTTCATTTGGGGGGGGGCTTTTTTTTGTTGTTGCTCATTATATTTCACTGAGATTTTGGGATAGCTATCTCAGGGCCTTAATATTCTTATCTATAAAATGGGGCTAACACCACCTGACTTGTAGAACTTTTGTGAGGGTTAACTGTGTTATTACATGTTAGGCCCTTTGCTCAGTGCCTGGTGCAAAGTAAGCACTTGGTAAATGCTTTATCATCATCATCATCATATCATCACTATTATTAATAGAGAGTGGTGAATATGTATCCCTTTGAAGTAAGCAAATGGTCTTCCTGTCAGAAGCACCGCCTAAGCAGAATATCACTCACAGACCCAGCTTTCTATGTTCTTTGAAGATTAAAACAACAACAAAAAACTCCTGGTGGTTAATTTTTATTTTTAGCTATAGGGTTCCTTTTGTACTATGGTGTATTGACAACAAGCACTTAAGCAAACCAGTGAGATTATTCAAACATTTGCTCTCTAATTTCTAACTCTCGTATCTTAGATGTCCAAACAGTGACTAGTAGGTTTGCTTTCAGTCTGTTAACCTTGAACTGTGAGTTAAATGGCCATAGTAAGGTGATTATAAAAATACTTTCCTTTTTTTTTTTTTTTGAGATTTTATTTATTTATTTGTCAGAAAGAGAGAGAACACAAGCAGGGAGAGTGGCAGGCAGAGGGAGAAGCAGGCTCCCCGCTGAGCAAGGAGCCTGATGTGGGACTCCGTCCCAGGACCCTGGGATCATGACCTGAGCCAAAGGCAGACACTTAAGGAGCCACCCAGGAGTCCCAAAATATTTTACTTTCATACAAATTTCTTTCTACTCTGCTTGCAGACCATATGGCAGCCTTAATCGGGATTTTTTAGTTCTTTGGTGGACTTAGAGATTTTTATTAAAATCAAGGCTTGGTTAGTTTAAATACCTAGACTGATTCAGATTATGACCTGTCTTATTATAAAGCAAAAGCTTGGTGTCATGGCACATTAGTCATCTTTTACATCTTCCAGTTGCATCAGGGCCTCCTGCTTTGCATCTGCAATCCTGTGGTTCAGCTTCAAATGGCATATCATAGTGTGCCTGGTAGTTGCTGAGACAATGGCCAGGCTACCTATAGATTAAAGCCCTATCTAAATACAAGGCTGTGTCTGTCCCTATTAAACTCAAACATTCTAAATGTTTGGAGCCTTTGGAAAATTGTTTGATAATCAGTTTATATTTAGTGACAAGACAAGAGTATAGATCCACCTTAAAGGGCCCTACCCAAGTTAGGGAGTGGGTTCAAGAAGCTATTGATCAGCTCTTGACTACTCTTAAATACTGGGTTTAAATATTATATGGATTTAATTCATTAACAGGGTTGTGTTGAATGGAATGTTACTTGAAATAACTGAACCATTGCATTTGGGAAAGTAAGAAATACAGAGTCCTTTCAGTTTTTTATTTAAAAGAGCTGCAAATTACTTTAAGAGAAGTAGTTTTGGCTTGGTTATCTTGTATTTTGTTAACAGAGAAGCTTTTTTATAGAATTAGCCAAGCTGATAAAAAGTTAATATGGAAAAACAAACATGCAAGAATGGCCAGGAAAATACTAAAAAACCTGAAGGCCTGTAAGGGTGGGACTAGCCCTGGCCTATGTAAAAACATACTATAATTAAAGTAAGGAAAGCAGTATGGTATTGGTCCATGAAGAGAAAATAGATAGTGGGATGGGATAGAAAGCAGAAATAGACTAATAAGTACCTGTGAAAATTTACTATATGGTAAATCACTGGACTCAGGTGGACTTTTTAATAACCGATGCTGTGACAACTGGGTAACCATTTGGAAAGAGAATTAGATCATACTTCATACCATACAAGAGAAAAAACTCCACATGGACCCGAGATCTAAATGAAAAACAATGGAAGTGTGTATGTTCTAGAAGAAGCTGACTTGAAATCCACAGGCAAGAAAAGAAAAGACTGATATATTTTACTGCATAAATATGGTGGGATCCATATACTTCATGGGGAAACACTAGAGGCATTTCCATAAGAGAAGAAAATAATTATCATTATCACTGCTACCATTCACAGTGTACTAGAGGTTTAGCCAGCAATTGGATAAATCAGTTGTGGAGGCGTAAGAATTGGTAAAGAAGTAGGGCACCTGGGTGGCCCAGTTGGTTGAGCATCAGGCTGTTGTTTACAGGTCAGGTCATGATCTCCGGGTCATGGAATCTGGGGCTTCAGGCTCCGAGCTCAGCGGGGAGTCTGCTTGAGATTCTCTCTCTCTCCCTCTCCCCCTGCTCTCTCTCTCCAGATAAATAAATGTCTTTAAAAAAAAAAGATTTGGTAAAAAAAAAAAAAAGTAAAGCCGTTCTCATTTGCAGATGATATGATAGTACACCTGGAAAACTCTAGAGAATCAATGAAAAGTGATAAATGGATTTTAAAAAAAAGTTAAAACATAAGGTAGCAGGATATAAAATTAACATATAAAAGCCAATTATATACACAAATAACCAGTTAGAGGACATAACAGGAAAAAAACCCTGTTTACAGTAGGAACGCAGAAATTCTTAGGTATGTACCTGAAGAGAAATTCACAAGACTTCTAAGAGAGAAACTTTATTTATTTATTATTTTTTTAAAAATTTTTTATTTTTTTAAAAGATTTTATTTATTTATTTGAGAGAGAAAGAGAGAGAGCATGAGAGGGGGGAGGATCAGAGGGAGAAGCAGACTCCCTGCTGAGTGGGGAGTCTGATGAGGGACTCGATCCCGGGACTCTAGGATCATGACCTGAGCCGAAAGCAGTTGCTTAACCAGCTGAGCCACCCAGGCGCCCCTATTCATTTATTTATTTACAAAATATTTTATTTATTTGAGAGAGAGAGCATGGGTTGCGGGGGGGAGAAATAGGGAGCCTTGCTGACCCAGGGCTCGATCCTGGGATCATGACCCAAGCCAAAGGCAGACACTATGAGCCACCCAGGCGCCCCTAAGAGAGGAACTTTAAAACACTCCTTGAAAAATACAGAAATAAACTTGAACAAAGGAAAGACAGATGTTTCCTTGGCTAGGGTAGCTCAACATCATGATGTCTGTTCTCCCAATATTTATTTATAATTTTAATGCAATACCAAAAAAATTCTCATAAACCTGCTTCTGTGGAGTTAGAAAAGTTGATAATAAGGTGCACATGGAAAAGTAAACATGAGAATTATTAATAGAGGTCCTTTTCTTTAGGATAACTGGGATGATGATGATGATGAAAAAAAAGAGGAAGCAGAAGTAAAACCAGGTGAGCCACTGGGGTTCCTTCATTTTTGGTTTTCTATCTTGATGAGCATGTAGTGTTTGTGTTAAGACACATGATGGAATGCTCACAAAATTGAAAATTGAAATTGGTGTTTAGAAACCCAAACATCCTTCTATTCTCCCTTTATTGTTCTCTCCCATTTCTTCTCTCCCTTCAAATCATAATCCGATTGGATTACTGCCTGCCGCTCTCTGTTTGAGTGCTGCTGTTAGGAGAGGGTAGAGGGTGTGGCCTCATTTTAATGCTCTAAATCCTGCTGAAAGTGCTGGGGAAATATGAAGGGAGGTGTTTGAGTCTAGGGGTCAGATCAGAGAGTCCCAGAACTTTTCCATTCTTACTTGCCTGTAAGTCACCATATGAAACTAGCTGGGAGAAGTTGGTCTCTTGAATATACAAGTGTTACATGTCTGTCTCATCCATAAACTGGTAAATATTCAGGGTAACTGATTAAAACATTTCTTTCAGAAGTCAAAGTTTCAGAAAAGAAAAAAATAACAGAGAAAATAAAAGAGAAAGAACGGCAACAGAAGAAAAGGCAAGAAGAAATTAAAAAGAGGGTAAGTACCATTCATTTCTTGCAATACAGAAGTCTCACATCAGTAGTGGTACAATGTCTTAACAGACAGCAATCTGAAGGGCTCAGTAAAGACTGTTCTTGGACGCTATCAGATAAGTGATTCCCCAAACTGAATTTGTGGTTTTTGCAAAAAGGTAACCCAGAAGTTTTATGTATTAGAATGCCTTTTAAGTTTCCACATTCGGCAACAGTTGTGATTGTGTAGTACCGCAGTCAGTGATTTTTGCCAGTGCCTGCAGTTCTTTCTAGTTGTGATTAGTCTTTATTTGCAGTGTACATATTGAGTGAGTGAAATATAAAAAATACCATTTCTCTGCCATGTACTATGTAGGTGTTTTTGTTCCTGATTATTTGGAGGAAGATCAGGAATACTCTATTTAAATTTCCTTAATGGAAAATATGTTTACATGATTAAAAAATCAAAACAATATTAAGAAGAACTCCCAACTCTTCATTTATTTATCCTGTTTTTCTCCTTCTATCCCTTAAGTGAGTATCAGTTTCTTACATCACTGAGGTATCTTTATGTATTTGGATACTCCTATATATTCTTATTTCTTGCTTTTCTTACGTTTTTTTATTTTTATAGTTTTCACCTTACTTTATTTACTGTATCATGTAATGTATTTAATCTTTTCATACCAGATCATAAAGAGCTTTTTAATTTTTTTCTTGGCTTTTCATTCAGAAAAATTTCAAACATAAAAACAGAGAAAGTGAATTATATATGTCACCTATATGTAACAGTTGCTAATATTTTGCCATATTTGCTTCATCTCTTTTGTTGTTGTTGTTAAAATACAATCAAGTACATAACAGACATTATGTATTTTATCTTTAAATACTTCAGTATGCATCTCTGAAAGAGCAAGGCTCTTTCTCACATGATTACATACCTAATAAACAGTAATGTTTTAACATCCTCTAGTATTCAGTTTTTATGCATTTTTCTGATTGTCCCAAAATGTCTTTTATGTATGGTTTGTTCAGACAAGGACCTTGCATTACGTTAGGTTGTTAGCATATCCTAAGTCTCTGGAGTGTCTTTCTCTCTTTAAAATGACATTGACTTATTGAAGAGAGGAGCCCAGTTGTCTTATAAAACATCCCACCTTCTTGATTTGTCTGATTGCTTATAGTCGCAATTTCCTGTAACTTGGCAGTTTGATTGGATTCAGATTAAACATTTTTAATTGGAGTCCTTCAGAGGTCATGCTGTGTGCTTCATACTGCATCACATCACACCAGGAGTCACATAATGTCTGTCCTATTATTAGTGATGCTAAAATTGATCACTCGGTTAAGGCAGTAACATCCTTCTATTACAAAATTACATATCCTTGCAAGTAATCCAGTCTGACATCAACGTCTCACCCATTTGTTTAGTATTAGTGATGATTGTTGCCTAGTTTTATTAGGGATTGCAGAATGGTGATTTTTCTCATCCTGTTATTTCTCTTCCATTTGTTATTGGCTGGCTTTTTTTTTTTCCCCGAGAAGGAAAAAGTAAGAAAAAAGTAAGAAACTTTGCTGTTTGGTTACTTTGGATATGGTTTGTGCTGGAAGAGTAAAAGCTTAATTGTTTTCTTTTAATTACCAATTTTTCAGAGTAAGGAGGGTGTATAATAGTAACTTCAAATGGTGAAAAATGAGGGATTTTTGTGGGTTTCTTTTTGGGTAAATTTGTGGATTTAGAGTTTTTTATGAAATCATTGTGTTTTACTCAGATACAGTAATTATTTTTTTGATGCTCATATTGTCCCAGTTTTAGCCAGTAGGAAACCCTTTAAGTTGTTTAGTCTTCATCTTTTCGACAGAATCTTTGAAAACTTCCTTGCTTTCTGACAGTAAGAAGTGTTGGGTTCACCTGGTAAACTCTTCTTTAGGCCTGGAATCAGCTACTTCTTTATGGTTCTTTTTAGTTGGAAATGATATTTAGAGGCCAAATCTAGTTGCTGGTAGTACTTACTGTTACTGAGGTGGTCTTGCCTCCTTATACCCTTTTTTTGGGTGAAGCTAGGAAATAGATAAATGTACATGAGTATATGTGTGTATGTGTTGTGTGTGTAAGCATTAGTTCATATTGATGTTTTCTCTTATTCTTAAAATACTGGTTTCTAACAATGTTAATTTTTTTTTTTTAAGATTTTATTTATTTATTTGAGAGAGAGAATGAGAGATAGCACGAGAGGGAAGAGGGTCAGAGGGAGAAGCAGACCCCCCGCTGAGCAGGGAGCCTGATGCGGGACTCGATCCCGGGACTCCAGGATCATGACCTGAGCTGAAGGCAGTCGCTTAACCAACTGAGCCACCCAGGCGCCCTGTTAATGTAATTTTTATTAGCTTTTCTACAATACCAGTAATACTAACAATGTAAAGCTACTGAATCAAGTTTAGGATTTCCTTGCAGTTCTTTTTGGGCTTAGAATATATCCTACTAAGGATGTAGAATTACATTCTGGGTTCTAAAGTCATTTGAATTATTTTCCCTGTGTATTTTGATACACGTTTTAGGGTCATTTGTTTCCATTTGTTTTCATTTTTAAGGTTTTCTTTCTTATTTAACTTTATTTTTTAAACATAAATTATGTTCAGAAGTCAAAACTATAGTGAAATGGTACACTCAGAAGAGTTTCAGACATCCATTCCTATTCTATCCTCTCCATCCTGTTCCCTGTCACCTCCTATAAGAAACCATTTTCATTAGTTTTTGGTTTAAACTGATAAGAACAGATTGCCTAGATGCACCATATTTTATTTCACCAGTCTTCTAGTGATGGGACAGCTAGATTTTTTTCTCCCAGTCCTTTTAAAACTTGATGAACAGTGCTTCCATGAATAACCATATGTGTGTGTCATTTCTAATGGGTGTAGTCACATTTGCAGGATAAATTCCCAAATGAGAGATTGCTGAGTCAAAGGGCAAATCATATTTGTGGTCTTGATAAATGTTCACAAATTGCCCTCTGTATGGGGTTGTACTAGTTTGCATTTGTCTACAGTGTATGAGAGTGCCTGCTTCCCCCAGTCAGGAACATTTTAGATACTTTTTAATAACTTACATTTGTGTATCTAAGTATATCTACATGTGTGTTTCTATGATCAGAACAAGCAATAGAATCTTACAACTCAGTCTAAGAAGCCATCTTGATTAGATCTTTCTTGGTCTTTGAAGTTAAAATTTATACTTCCTTTTTTGTATCTTGGTATTAGTCTCCAACATAAAGAAACCTTAGTTTGTCTTAGGTCAAGTATTGAGTTAAGATATGTGCAGTTTTGATGCAGAAAATACTTAATGATGTCCAGATCTACTAAGACGGTTGAGTCAAGATATTTCCCTGAGAAATATTCTGAGAATTCTTTAACTTGGTATAATGACGTTTCTTATTTCATCTTCTTCATGAGAAACAAAATGCTGTGTATTACAGAGGTGGACTTCTGAATCAATCTGTAAACTGCACAGACGTGGATGACCACAGATGGCACAAGCTCCCTCTACTTTTCTTCCCACTTCAGTAAATACTGTCACAGATTTTCCCTCATAGTAAAATGCATTTGTTGTAGGAAATATCACAGTCTAAAGAAATGATATTCACTAAACCATTAACTGGCATCTCAGAGGAATAGGACTGGGAAATAAGTGACAACTTCTATTGTGTGTGTTTAAATTTGTTAATAAATGATAATGTGGTCCTTCTTTTAAAAGATTTTATTCATATATTTGAGAGAGAGAACACGAGCAGGAGAGAGGGGCAGAGGGAGAAGGAGAAGCAGACTCCCCACTGACCGGGGAGCCCGACGCAGGACTCGATCCCACCTGAGCCGAAGGCAGACACTTAACCAGCTGAGCCACCCAGGCGCCCAATAATGTGTTACTTTTATAGTAGTAACAATATAAAAAGATAAATTCTTTTTATGATTCTTCGGGGAAAAAAAACACTTTTTTATGTCTGCATAGTATAGTTGACCTTTGAACAATAGGAGGGTTAGGGGTGCTGACTCCCTACACAGTCGAAAATCCACATACAACTTTTGACTCCCCCAAAACTTAACTAATGATAGCTTACTGTTGACCAAAGTCTTACTGCTGACATAGTCAACACATAATTTTATAGTTGTATGTATTATATACTGTATTCTTCCAATAAAATAAACTAGAGGGGGGAAAATGTTATTACATCATAAAGAGGGGGTGCCTGGATGGGGCAGTCGGTTAAGTGTCGGACTGGACTCTTGGTTCCACCTCAGGGCATGATCTCAGGGTCATGAGATTGAGCCCTGTGTCGGGCTCCATGCTGGGCGCTGAGTGTACTTCAGATTCTATCTCCCTCTCCCTCTGCCCCTCGGGCTGCTTCTCTCTCTCAAGTCTTTAAAAAAATCATAAAGAGAAAATGCATTTACTATTACTATATTTATTTAAAAAAAAAAATCTGTGATTAAGTGGACCCATGCAGTTCAAGCCTTTGTAATTCAGGGGTCATTTGTATGGTCATATGGATGTGCTATACTTTATTAAACCATTCTGTTGTTGAACATTTGGGTTGTCTCTAAACATATTTGAAATTATAAGTAATGCTCCATTGGACATCCTTGTGGCTAAATGTTTGTGTGCATCTTTGGTTTCTTAAGATAACTAGAAGTGGAATTATTTGATTCCATATAAAGCATGTAAAAGTATTTTAAGACTTCATACATATTTCCAAGTTGCCCTAGAAAGTTGTTTCAAAATACGGTCTTTAGCAGCAGAATATGAGAGTGCAATCGTTCCCTTTTCTGTAGTCTAAATTCCATATTTTTTAAAAAGGCTGTTTTGGAAATAAAACCCAGTCTTCTGGGTTCTAATCTCAGTTCTCTCACATTGCTAGCCATGTTAACCTTCTGTTACCATGGGCATATTGTTTAACCTCTTTTTGCCTCAGATTTTTTTTCATGTAAAATCAGGATAAGAATATCTAAAGTGTTGGGGCGTCTGGGTGGCACAGGTGCTTAAGCATCTGACTCTTGGTTTCAGCTCAGGTTGTGATCTCAGGGTCGTGGGATTAAGCCCCACGTCAGGCTCTCTGCTCAGCATGGAGTCTGCTTGAGATTCTCTCTCCCTCTGCCGCCTCGTGCTTGTTCTCTCTCTCTCTCAAATAAATCTTAAAAAATATCTAAAGTGTTTAAAAGGATGCCTGAAATATAATAAACACTTTATAAGTGTTTGCTATTATTTATATGGGTTTATAAAAAAAGAATGCACACAATACAAAAATGTCCTGGTCCGTCCTAAGCCAGCTGTTTTAAAACTTCCTTTCTGTCTCATTTTAGTTAGAAGAACCTGAAGAACCTAAAGTGCTAACACCAGAAGAACAATTAGCAGATAAACTGCGGCTAAAGAAATTACAGGAAGAATCAGACCTTGAATTAGCAAAAGAAACTTTTGGTAAGGCGTGGGGGGGGGGTGCATGGTGATTGCAGTGAAGTATTGAAGTTCCAGGTGAATGCTGTGGAAATGTTACTAGTTATGAAAGTTTAGAAAACATCTCCTTTTTTGAAATAATATAATACTGGCTAACTTAGATATTAGAAAGTAGTTTTTAATATTTATATTTGAGATTTCATTGCTTAAGGTTGAGTGAGATACATGTTCAGATTTTTGAATAATTGTTTTGAGTATCAAGTAAAAGATTATTAAGTCATTGGACCCAAATAAAGTATACTGCTGCTTTAAATACATTTATCAGCTGGATGAAATGTGAGGCCTGTAGCTTTGAGGTTTAAATGTTGAACTGACTATAGGGCTGTGCCTTTGCTCGGGGTCATTTTCTTTCTGTGACCCTTCTTAGCCTTCACCATGCCCTGTCTTTGGAGGGCTTCCATTTCTGTGTGCTATCCCTGCAGCTGTGGGTGGTACATGAGATAAAAGACATGTTCAGGGTCCTGTGTGCAGGGGAGTTCAGAGTGTTCCGTGGGTAAAGGGTAAAGTAAGAAACATGGCCAAAGAAATAGATAAAAGCTCTCACTTTGTTTAATTAAGTTCATTGTTGTCATCACCTATTGAGTACTTTTCAGAGTAGAAGGTCATGTTGAAACAGTTAAATAACTTTGAAATTGAAACCTAGAGCTAAGAAGGATCTAGTTATCTTGAGTTTTACTCCCATCCTTCCTCTTTTTTAAAATGGATCGAGCAGGCTATAACGATCATTCTCCTTTCTGCGGGAGGTGTGATTTTCTCTCCACGAGTTGCCAGCAATCTGAGAGTAGTTGCTGTGATGCTCTTGTGCACTGGTGTGTGCTTGGCATGTCTTAACTGCACTCATCTCATTACATGGGGCATGCAGCCATTATCCAGTGTCTTCATGGGATGGTAAAAGCCACCCATGTGTTTATTAAAGAGAAGAGTTTACATGGTACCTATAAATTCTAATGTGGGACCACAATTATAGATTAAAAGGCAAAAACATGCATTCATACAGGCATCATTTGGTTAATAGGATTTTAATGTTGTGTTTCTCATACTAAAATACTGAATCAGTGATAATTGTTAACAACTAATTCACTTTACTATTGAGGAGGATACAGAGTGTACTGTCTCTTAGCCTTGAATCCTTTTAGGCCAGATTTATTTTTCTCTTGGGATTTAACACATGGTTTACCCCTGCTTAGCCTCTGGAATCAGTTAGCTGGATACTTTCACAGGAACCATCTTTATTTATTTATTTTTTTGCTTTTTCCTTCTCTCTGCACTTCCCTGTGGGCTATTCTTAGACCTGTGCTTTAAGAGCATCCCTTTTGTGCTAGGGACTCCTTTGGTGGTTTGAAGACTGGGTTCCTTCTTAATCTAATGTTTTTAAATGCATAAAATACAAAGGATTTTACTTAGTTAAGGAAGCCTATTGAAATAGGTATCAAAATATTTAAATAATTTGATACAGTAATGTGCTTCTTTATTAATGCATTAAGATATAGTGGCAGGTCTAATAAGTAATGTAATTTGAAAACATTATTTCAAGATAACTACAACTGTAATGTGATATGAAAATACCTGATCTTTTACTGGTAACAGGTTTTGCTAATATCACTGTGATTTGTTGCCTATAATTAAAATGAAAGGAAATGCTAAATTAAAGGTTAGTGAAAATAAAGCTGTAAATTTTTTTCTGATCCAAATTCACAGACCTTCTGAATGCTGTCCAAGGACTCCAGTGGACCTATGTTAAGAACCTGTGCTTTAGCATGAAATAACAGGGTTGTTCAGGTAGCTAGTTGGTTTATAAACTTGAAAAGAATCTGATATTTTTAGTGCTCCCTCTTCTCCCGCAGGTGTTAATAATACAGTTTATGGAATAGATGCTATGAACCCATCTTCGAGAGATGACTTCACAGAGTTTGGAAAGTTACTAAAAGATAAAATTACACAATATGAAAAATCACTATATTATGCCAGTTTTTTGGAAGCCTTAGTTCGAGATGTGTGTATTTCATGTAAGTAATTCAAATCTCTATCTTTGTGGGTGGATTTTAGGAAGGGCACATCATACTCAGGAGGATGGAAGTTGGCAGTTTTTTTGCATTCTATAATAAATGTAGGATTTGATTTTTAGAACTACGTTACCTTGGGAATATTCTGCAAATAGACGGTGAGTGTAAGTGGTTTTGTTTTTTGAGGCTGCCTTCTTAATGTTTTTAAAATGGCTTCCCAAAAGGGACATGTGGGCTTTGCTGACCGAGCAGTTAACAAAACACTAGTTTCTTCTTTTATCTAATTATATCTTAAAGGGACTAGGAAGTATCTTTTGGGGAAAATGATCCCTGAACATATGGAATTGTAGACCTGAGTGAGACCACAGCAAGTGTCTGTTCATTTTACAACAAGGAAGCCTGTGACTTGGTTTAAGTTGCTTAACAGAGCTGGTCCCTCTTCTCTGGGCCCGTGGGTGTGGTGCCAAGCCCTGAGAGGAGTCATACATTTCAGAGGCAGGGTGTATGGGAGTTAAAAACCAGGGGTGGAGTGGCACTAATGTGGAAGGGGACTGTTTCTGCTAGTATTTGCTGTTGTTAAGATTGAGAAAAAGGAATTCTACACAATGAACTTTAAATCGGGTGTTCCTTGAGAAATCTTTACTAAGCTGGAGGTTCTGAATTTGATTAGTGATATACCCATAGTTGGTGTATTATTTGCACATACTTTTTTTTCCTATTTTTGAAGGTGCTCTCTAACCAAAACTGATATACTTTTTTTGGTGGCTTGTTAGTTCTCTAAGAATGGAAGGATGTGTTTTTCCGTAAACAGGCTTGTGTCTAATGGGACATTGAGGTTTCTGAGACACTTACTGTTTTCATTCTGGTTCCTGTGGTAGAAAATGGGAGACCCAAGGGGTGGAGAGTTGTCATTCCACCTTCATTCAGCCACACCTTACTGCGCATTGAGGATGTGTTGTGGAAAGGCATGGTTATCTGCCCTGTGGTTTTTTCCCCCCACATTCACGTGTGTAGATTGAGTAAGGAAGTATGGCAGGGAGCTCTGTGAGCTCTGAAGACACTTCTCGTTTCTCTTTGGTTGAACAATGGTGCTTGGTTATTACAGGTCATTATAAAGAAATTTCAATAGTTCTGATTTGTGAGCCTAACCATAGACTGATTCTTTACCATCTTACGTTTAACAGGACAAATTCTTAAGTCTTTTCAAAGTTACTGAAGTTAATGATGGCCAAATTAGATGTGGTATTCCTTTTTTTTTTTCTTAGTGGAAATTGATGACTTGAAAAAGATTACCAATTCATTGACTGTGCTTTGCAGTGAAAAACAAAAGCAAGAAAAGGTAAGAGCAAGCGTGCGGGGGAAATGCATATTACATGCTGATGGGGGTGTAGGCATAATAGTCTAAAGTGTAGTAGGAGCCTGAACTAGAACTTTAAACTGGAACAGAGCAGGAGTGTGAGTGCCATTATGATCCTTTTGTTTACAGACTCATTCATAGCTTGCTTTTTGGAATTAATAGAAATTGCCCGGGGTTAGGGTCTGGGATCTCCCTTTGAGAACTAAAGCAATTTTTTGGTACCAGAGGCTTGGGTGTCTGAGGGTTTCTGTACCGGAAAAGGTACCCATAGTAGGTAGTCTCACGAATTAATTCTCTTTTATCTTTAGCAAAGCAAAGCCAAAAAGAAGAAGAAAGGTGTGGTCCCTGGAGGGGGATTAAAGGCTACCATGAAAGACGATCTGGCAGATTATGGTGGCTATGATGGAGGATATGTACAAGACTATGAAGACTTCATGTGACATTTTCTCTTCTCCTGGTGTCTTCTTTCTGTTGCCCACAATCCCTTCAACATGTAGCACAACTTCCTTTCCTTTCAGTTCTGCCAAATGCTACAATCAGAAGTGCAGTATCTTTTGTGCTGGTTATTTAACCCCTTGACACTTAGGTGCTAACGTGCGAATGAGGGAACTTGGATCTTGCTGCCAAGGGGTTAAAATTGGGAACCTCAGTTGCTACTAAATCATAGTTTAAAAAAAACAAACCTAATAATGTTGTCATTGTTGCTATCTGATTCCATAGCAGCAGTCACTGAATTGGTAAAAAGGTTGCAACATGACAAAAATTGTGTAGTATTTACCAGCACCATTCAGTAATACAGCCTTAACCATACCTCCTTGAACTACTTCATAACTTGTCAAGAAAAGCAGTTTGCGGCAAGGGCATGTGGTGTGCGCCTAGTATTAAAATTGCTTTGTCTTAAAATTGAGCGTGAGGATATTAAAAAAAAAAAAAACATTGTGAAGAAGACTGCTTATCTCAGAGTGAAGATACAACGGCTGAAAAGCACTAGCTTGATATTTAAAAATTAAATGACCAAAACCCTCCAACCTTGAAGCTGAAGAAGGTAAACCTCTCCATTATTGCATTGCATTACAACGTGCGGAATCTCTCGAATGCATAGACTGTCTAGTTTCTATTTATCAGACTGTTCTGCTGATGGAGTGCTTCAGATGGGGGAGGGAAGCTCTTTACCTGTTTTATTTCCCTGATTTAAGTGTCTGAGAAACAATTCTCCTTTGTTCTCCTAGGCTGCAGTGGAACAACTTTACCAGGGTTTTGGCATTTCCTTTCCTTTATAAAACATGCTCAGCAAACTGCACCAGTTGACTACAGTTTGGTAAACTGTTAACAATTATGACATCTGCAGTGTTTTATAAAGCAACTAATTTAATAAAATCACAATTGTGAGGACTTAAATTTTGTGTTAACTCCCAAGAGATATTTTTGGAGCGTATAGAGCCGAGCTCTTGGGGATAGAGTTCTCTGTATACTTATAAAGCTTAATAAATGCCTGACGAGCAGTTACAGCTTTGAGACAAAAATGATGTGCCAGGCCCTGCATAGTGTCACCCTAGAGCAACAAAGGGATAGGGCTGCCTTCCTCCTCTTATTTATTTGGGCAAATTGTTTGGTTGTTTAGATACTAAGGCCTAATTTTAAGTCACTAGAAGAGCTTATTTGAGATAATTGAGCTTGTTACTCAGGTTATGGCTGTAAGTAAGCATAGATTGGGTGATCATCTTTATTATATATTTTCTTTTAAGCAATTTAACCAAATTTGTGGTTGGAGTCTTTTTTGAAACCATCAGAGAATCAAAAGCAGGGACAGAACAAAAAATGTTTTAAATTTCTCTTAAATAGGAATTAGGAACCTCAATCAAAGCTCTGTTAGACTACTGAGTGTAAGACAGGACCATCTAAATGATTTGAGGAATTAATAGGAAGCAGTGACTACACAGCAATAATCAGAGCAAATAAAGATTGTTTTAAGGTAGACAAGGGCTAAGATTTCCTTGGCAGTAATAATGACATACAGTGAATTTAAAATCTATTTTATTATAGAGATCAGTTTCTAACAAATGGAAATGTATCATCTGTTCCTTAACTGTGTAAATAATATTAAATTCCTTTGAAACTGGAATCTGCAGGCACAGGTATTCTTTAATCAATATTGTATCTCTAAACAGAAGCCAGCCTTCAGGAAGATGGAGCTTTTGATCTTAATACCAATATCTATATAAAGTGGTGTAGATGAACAAGCACTGTTAAATAATTTCCTTGTGAAAATTCTCTAATTCTTTACCCACTATTCACAAAGGACTGGTTATGGTCAGTCCCGGGGTTTTACAACTTGAAGACAAATATCCCCGACGCATTATTCTACTCTGATTGCAAACATCTGTCGGCAGCTCATCTCAGTACAAGACAGCAGGCACCCAGGTCACCTCGGCGATACCCACCCTCCTCTCATCTGAACCCACCTAACCTGCTAGCATGTCCTTCAGACAGCAGCCAGTCTGAGGGTCCTTCAGCAGCACATTTACAATGTCATAAAATTTGTGTTCATACGCGAGCGTGTAATACAGGTAGACGTCTTCACAGTATGTGAGTAGCTTCTTCAGGTTTTTCACAGCTGTGTCTGCCGGCTGCTGCCGTTTACATCTAGACAAACGGAAGAACCTTCGGGTTAAGCTACTGTGTTTGGAGTGAGGACTGCACTCTGACACAGCTCCTCACAAAGGAGAGGATCCTGGAGTTTGAGAAATTATCTAAGACTAGTCTTAGGGGATACCAGGTAAGATAAACACGGAAGTTATGTCATTAAAAATGTTACCTTCATGCTCGCCTTAGTTGGAATAAGGGCAGTACTCCCAAGGGGGCCCCTGAGGTTTAGGGCTGTTGGTACTTCAGGCAGGCTGAGTAGCTGTCCTCCCGTTTTAAATACAGAGCACTGGGAGGACACTGTTCTCATTCATCTGTCTGCCTAAATTTGTTAAACGATCTCTCGCTTCTGGGGATTCTTGACGTCTGCCATCTCAAGCGGAGGCAGCTACAGGCATGTTCTGTTTAGCCATAAAATTCTTACCCATACCTTATCAAAGCAGAGGCATTTTAATACTTACTTTGTGGAAATCTCTTCAAATATACTAGATCTTAATAACCTTTGCTGCTTAAATTCTTCCAGGTAATTAAAGTCTCCTTTAAGAATCACTTGTTGGTAGAGGATTTCTGCCCAATCAGGAACAAAGTCATAGGCCTCGGCCACAATAGAAGCCTTAAAAGGAATAGAGGGGAAGATTCCATTTAGCCCTATTTGATGTAAAAGTAAAGGCAAGCTGTTCTAGAAAACAACTTAATATTGTACATTCATAGTGAATGTGGGCATCAACTATGTTGAAAGGCTCTACGTATTAGGGTTGGGGAAAAGTTTGGTGTTAGTTTGACATCTCTCTGCCCTTAAACCCCAAACATCTTGCAGTGTTTTTAATCTTCACAATGCATTAATAAAAACTGCTGAGAAACAATATTTTTCCCACTAACTCAGCTGTGTAATGAACAGGGAAAGGGTTGATTCCCTGGTAACCATTTCTTCAAGGGCTCAGAGCCAGCCTCCCAGAAGCCCTGACTCCCTCTGCTAACCCAGGTGCACCATCCTAGAAACACCGGGGCTAGGAGATGCTCAGCCCTCCGGCAGGTCCGCCCATCCAGCCCCAGCTGTGTAAGGGGCAAGTCTGTGGCCTCGCAGCACGAGGAACGGAGACCGCACCGCCTCACCATTTTCCAGCCTCTGTCCAAACAATATGCTCACAGATACTGCCATGGAAGACAGTTTGGTTTCTCAGCTCAAGTTAAGCTTAGAATTCTCCTGGTTCTGTCACTAGCCTTGACACCTTAGGCAAGTCGCTCGACCACTGGGCCCCATGAGCGGGACAGCAGGAGAGAGGATGCTGGCTAGATTTCCTTCCTTGCTTACCTGGTAGAAGCGAGGTAGAGCGATGAGACAGTCCATCAGCTGGTGGCGGCCCAGGTTGATGAGCATCGTGTTCTGGCCCGTGTTCAGAAAGTGAATCTGCAGTGTTATCAACTTGGTGAGCCGGTGACAGTGCAGGGCCTGTCGCACACAGGAGTCCTGAGGGACAAGGGTAGAGGAGGCACAGGTAGAAAGACTGTTGCCACCTCCCCTGTGAACCTTCCGGCAACTGAACTCACCCCTTCTGCCCTGAGTTGGCCCCTTCACTTGGAAGAGCCCGGGGACAAAATCAGATCGCAGTACAGACCCCAAGCCCTAAGGCCGGGCTGAAGTAGGGCTCTGCTGTTACCTTGGCGTAACTTTCCGCCGCATCCAGCATCAGAGTCAGGGCTTTCAGCAGCAGCTGCTTCAAGTGGTGCCCGTCCTTGAGGCTGTCCTCTGTAGGAGAGAGAAGGAAACCTGATGGATGTGTGACTCCCGCGGCTGCTCCCATCCCGCTCAGTGATGGCAGGCTGGACCGGAAACAACCCCGCTCACACACGGAGGCAGGCACGTCTCAGGTAAAGGCCATCGGGCCCGAAGCGCACACACTCTGGTAGGCCTCCTCTAGTTCTCAGAAACGTCAAGGCAGGCTGGCCCGGCCTCAGCAGGCGCACTGCTTCCCGACAGATGACACCGCAGGCACACGGGACTGCAAACGGGGCAGGTGCCTTCCACAAGCCCTTCACACGCCCTTCCACATGCCGTCTGCTCAGCTGGGGCCCCACGGAGTGGCTGTTAGCAGCTGAAGTGGACAGTATTTAGTCTCCTGGGCTCTCGCCCTTCTTAGTCCTAAGAACCTTGGCTGGCTGGTGGCACTGGCCTGGGGGACGCTGCTGTGACCTGTGCTCACCCCAGGGCTGGGACTCGATCAATTTCAGTTGGATGCAGGCAGCTGCCTCGTGGTTCTCCCCGATCTCCCGACACATGCTGAAGCACAGAGCGATCATGTTGTGCTTCTCGCTGTCCCCGGGGCGGCAACGTTTGATGTAGTCCAGGAGGGCCGTCTTCAGGGTGCCGCTCTGCCCAGGAAAAAAGGGGGTACCGAGGTCAACCAGTGACTGCAAGGCAGGCGTGACTGGCTGAGTCCCTTGGTTCAGAAAGTTTCTTAGAAACTCCCCCCAAAAAGAAAACCAAAAATGAATACAGAAGTTGATGCTGCCCTGAGTATAAGAAAACAGGCACATCCTCTCTGCTGGTGTGAATGTGAATGGTAAAACCAGTCAGAAGGGAGAACCGAAAAGATGAGCACATGTGCCTTAATCTAGCAATTCCACGTCTAGGAATCGATCCCTTAAGAAATAAGCAGAAGACGGGCGCCTGGGTGGCTCAGTCGTTAAGCGTCTGCCTTCGGCTCAGGTCACGATCCCAGGGTCCTGGGATCGAGCCCAGCATCGGGCTCCCTGCTTGGATGGGAGTCTGCTTCTCCCTCTCCCCCTCCCCCTGCTTGTGTTCCCTCTCTCACTGCCTCTCTCTCTGTCTGTTGAAAAATAAATAAAATCTTTAAAAAAAAAAAAAAAAAAAGAAATAAGCAGAAGTGCTGAGATACACATAACAAAGATAAATTTTAATAGCAAACAATTAGAAATAATCCAGATGTCCAAAACAAGGGCTAAGAGCATACCATGTAGCCATTAAAACCAGTGTTGATTTGGAAGATATTCATGACATGCTTATTAAGTGGCTCTTTCATATCTACACAGCATGATGAAAGTTTTGCTAAAACTGTGTAAAAATGTATGTATCTATGTTTGTGGGTGCCTGTACATAGAAAGGGCCTATACCAAATTGTTAGCAGTAGCTGTCTCCAGATGGTCAATAGACAACAGAGGGCTATTTTTCTGGGGCGTGCTATTTTCCAAGTGTCTTTACGCTGAATATGCATTACTTTTGTAATCAGAAAGAGTTATTAAAAGAATATTTACATGCAGAAACAAAAATGCCTCAAAAACGATCTTAAAAACCTGGGGTATCCTGAAGGTGTACCTAGGTCCAGGACTCGCTCCTCTCCTGACAGTGGGACTGGTTTGTCCTGAAACTAGCCCAGCACTGGGGAGAGTTTTTCCGCTTTGTCTCTTTAGTCCTGCTGGGCTGAGCTCAAGTTCCCAGAAGCCAAAAATGTGCCTCAGTTTTTAAATCTTCAGAGGTACAATAGGATGAAGCAATGAATTGGCCAAATGAATGACTTGGAAACAGAGGCTCTGTAAATGACATGCCTGGTGTCACACAGCATGCTGAAGACAGACAGAGCCTGAAGGCCGGGCAAGTCTGGTCTTTGCTCCCAAGCCTCTTTTGCTTCTGACCTTCCTATGGGTCATCACTATAAATCGCTCCACAGCCTTCCAGGCCCAGGCCTTGGCATTCACTCCCTAAGGCTTTCTCATGGTCCCCCGAAAACTCTCCACTTCTGAGCTGCTTAATCCACTTCCACTGAGCTCACGGAAAGGGTTCTTGCCCCGCCAGAGCCGGCATTCAGACAGGTGACGGAGGCTGAGGTGCAGGCGCACTGACTCCCTTTGTTCCTCATTGAACGGCTGTCAGCATATTCGCTAGCTGTCTGAAGCCAACCTGAAGCTACGGCTTCCAGGGCGTGTCCTAGGGAGTTCTTTAATTCCCTCCCTCCATATCCGGGGCTCCACCCTGATTAGGATGATTCCGGAGAAGTCTGAGATTCCTAAATGTCCCTAGTATGTGCCATCCTGGAGCTCAAAATACCATACACCTACCGGATCCAACTTCTTCCTCATCAGCACTTCAAAGTAGTGCTTTTTATGCAGCAAGTCAAATATGTAGGTCATCTCGTTGTACCTTCCCATGCCAGTGAGGAGACGCACCTGAAAGGGCAAGGGCCGCCTGTGTCAGCCTCAGCTGGAGTTCTCTGAGCCAGCCCGCCACTACCCTCCTGTTTGGTTGCTTCCAGATGCCAAGCTCCAGGGGGCAGAAGGGCTAATGCCAGGCTGCCATTCTTCACTCCCTCGCTCCCTTCCCATGGACCCAACAGGGGGCCTCCTCCTCTGGAGGATTCAGAAAGGCTCGTCACTGGGACACCAGGGGCTGTTGCCACCTCTGTCGTGTGTAAACATGACTGTAAGTGCCGACGTGCCATCGGTGCCCAGGGGCTTGCTCAGCCACCAGGGGCATGAGTCGTCAGCTCATTTCAATTCAGAGATCACACTGAACCTTGTTTCGGGGGGAAATACAGCTGACTTAGCCCTCTAGGAAAACTAACTGCCCTGGCAAGCGGGTAGGCCAGCCCTGGAGCATGGCAGTGTTGATTTGGAAGATACTCATGACATGCTTATTAAGTGGCTCTTTCATACCTACACAGCATGATAAAAGTTTTGCTAAAACTGGAGTGATTTGCTAAATCCTCTGGAGCGATCTCGGATTTTGACAGCAGTCATAACCTGGAGCAGAGGGTTGAGCTGCCCACCCAAGCAGGGAGTGGTATCCAGATGGGCAAATTCCCTAAGACCTCACCAGCTCTGAACTGGCTGCCAGCCTATCTGTTCTCTCAGAACTTTCCTCAGAAAGGAGGGTAGGAGGTCAGGGGCTTACATACCATCAGCCCGTACTCTTCATTGGGGGCCAAGTGTTTGTCCGTGAGCAGCCGGGCAGCTTGCAGGACCCGGATGATGCCCTCCATGTGGCATGTCAGCGTGAAGCAGTGATGGGCCAGGATCAGCAGCTCCGTGGCTGGGGAGGTGAGGCGGTGGTAAGACAGGATTGTGAACCTGGGCAGGAGGGGGAAGGGGCCTATACAGACAGCCTGTCTGGAGAAGGCCCCCCCACCAGTCCTCTGAGATCCTTGACCTCACTGGCTTTGAAGTAGAATTTGGCAATATACACATACAACTTTAAAAATGGGTATACTTTTGAATCAGAAATTTATCTTAGGGACATAATCACGGATGGGCATATAAACTCGCCTGTAAGGATGTTTGTCACAGTGTTTGAAACAGGAGAAAACTGGAAGCCATCTTAAGGTCCCAAATTAGGGTATAAAAATTTTTAATTCTATGAGAAATACTGTGTAACCACTAAGAAGGATATGTAGAAGAATACGGTCATGGAAAGATGTTAATGACAGCATGTTCATAAAGTAATTACAAACAGTATACACAGGATAATGCCACTTTTGAAAAACTGAAGCCTACAGACTTGCATAGGAGAAGATCAGAGGGACACATACTCCCAAATGCCTAGAATGAACGAGATATTGTGGAAAGCTAGCAGGCTTTGAAGTCACAGAGTCTGGGTTCCAGGAACTCCTCCGCCACATGACAGCTACAAGTTAATCAACTTCTCTGAGCTTCAGTTTCCTCCGAAAATGGGGATGGTGATCGCCACTTTGTAGGGTGAGGGAAGCAGCAGCCGCTAACCGCCGCACGTTACCAGGTGTCTTTTTGTGCGATTCTACAGTCAGGGCTGCTTTTCCACCGTTGTTGTCTACATTTTCTTCAATGAACTGCTGGCTCTCTACCAGGAACTTATTAACCATGCTGGAGGGGCAGGGATCCAGAGCAGGAACAAGGATCCAAACGGAGTTTTGGAAAGGCTAACGCCAGGAGACTTCTTGGAGACCTCCGTGGGCCCCAAGCACGTAAGAAAATGGCCAAGAACTTACTGCAAGACAGTTCCCCATGGGGAACCGAGGAAATCTTGTCCAACAACTTCATGCCCACCAATGTGCGGTCTTGACACAGCGTGGTCAGCTGAAGAAAGGTCTGGCTTTCCTCTGCTGGGGTGAACATCTGCTTCTGTCCTGTACGTAGAGAAAGATGGGGAGAAAGGTGCGGCTTTAACCTTGCGAGCTGAGAGCAAGGTTAGAGTCCCCGGCCGGGAGGCCCACTCTGCCCAGGTCCGGGCACCGGAAGGGGATGCCGAGGGAGCCGCCAGGGCAGCTCCCTGCTCTGCTGAGCTCACGTTCCTTGGCCTAGTGTCACCTCACAGGTCGGCAGGGGTTCACCAGCTCAGAGAAAGGCCCGGCTGCTCTAAGCATAATCGTAAAGCAATAAACGAAAAGCAATGACGACAACGCCACGTGTTCTCCCGACAAGTGCAACCTGGCAAGGCCAGAGGGCAGCGTGCAGGAGGCACAGGAGCGTAACCCCCCACTCCTTACTGCTGGGACCTTGAGAATGTGCCCTGAGAGGCTGGGGAGGCCGGCCGGGTAGGGCACCTGTTCCCTCCGATGGAGTCAGCAGCTCCCGGGTCACCTCTTCAGCCACAAGTTCAGCCACCGTGTCCGGCTCGAGGCCCTGGGTGCTGAGGAAAGTCTGGGCGCGCTTGCATCTGTCAGGCCGCTGAGAGGCCAAAACCGCCCGGAGCACGGCCTCGCCGTCCTGAGCGGCCACGTCTGTGTAGGGACAGCCCAGCTCCTGAGAGGAAAGCAAAGTCGGCCAAAGCTCCTGGGAGGAGCCCGGAAAAAGCCAGCGAAAGGCAGCCCTTTCTGAAATCCCACGTGGACTGACGGACTCCTCTGTTTGCTGAGCTTAAAGATCCCTCACCCCGAGCAGGAACCTTAGAAGCAGCAAGCACCATTTTCTAGTCCGTCCTTTCACTTCACCAATGAGCTGAAGCCAAGCAAGAGAAAGGCTTGTCTTCACGAGCCATCAGGTGACTTAACATCTTGTTGAACACTGAGCTTTTTAAATGTTATGAAATGTAAGAAAGTTGGATAAAAAGGCAAGAGCCCCTCCTCTACCGTTCCCATGGCCACAGCAAAACCCTCCATCTCCAGAGAAGCCCTTCCAAAGGGCCTTAGTGCTTGGCATTATTTCTCTTGTGCTCTTCTGCTTCTTAGAGTCTATTATTTTTGCCCCTCAATCAGCACGAAGTCACAAACAATTCTTGGCTGCTCTGGTTCCTGTCTTTATAGTCCTCACATTCCATTTTATTTTATTTTACAACTTATTTTGGGCTCTCCCTCATAGAAGTCCCCCAACAATCCTGCAGCTAACTAAGCTATCAGGGCCAGAAGGGACCGCGTCATGTATAGAGGGAGAACCAGGAACCCGGAGGTGTGAAATGTCTTGCCCTCGCTTCTGGCTGGCTGGGCCACAGCCAGGACTCAAAAGGCCCGGCACTTGGCCTAGCATCCTCCCCAGTATTCCCAGGGATGCATTTACAGGGGCCAACGTCCCGATGAGTGATCTGCTCCCACATCATGATTATCATGTGAAGGGCCAACTTGGCAGAATCCAAAATCTACCTCCAACTTCCTGCTCCAGCTCCCCCACTAGCTCCCCCGCGGACCCCACCCTTGGGCACGTACCTTGGCAAGTTCATACAGACACAGGACCTGCCGGCAGTAGCTCTTCCCATGAAGGCATTTGCTTGTCAGAGTTTCCAGATTAGTCACCACTTCATCACAGGGGGGCAGCATCACAAACGTTTCACTATCCAAACTTGAAGCTGGAAGCAGATACAGGTCTGAGGGGGGCTTTGAGCTGGCAAGTGGAGGCCTCTCCCCAGCCCCCTATGACACTAGCTCTCTGCTCACAGCTTCCTCCATTGCACCCCCACGACTCCCCCCTGGATCTGGGCCCACTTCTGATCGGGCCCACACCCCACTTCAACTTATTTCATCGCCATCTTCCAGGAAATTCCAGCTACTTCAGAGGCCTCATAGGCTACAGAAGACTCCAAGCCACCTAATGAACACTCTAGATCATCACCAAAGATGTCTGCTAAACTCTCTTCCACACACCCTTCCCCTTTCTTCTGATATCACATGAGTCACCAGGTCTAGCTGTGTCTCCGAAACACGTCCCTGGTCACGGCCTCCATTACAGTGTTCATGACCTTGCGTGTGAGAGGCTGCGGCCGGCCCTCCCCTCTCTCCATGTCAATCTCCCACAGACTCAGGAGAATCTTTCCAAAATGCCAATCACAAAAACCAAGGCTCATCTGGATAGAGGCCTGAAAGGCATGATAAAAAAAATTAAAATCCATTCCTGATTTTAAAAAAGAAACAGGGGTGCCTGGGTGGCTCAGTCATTCAGCGTCTGCCTTCGGCTCAGGTCATGATCCCAGAGTCCTGGGATCGAGCCCCGCATCGGGCTCCCTGCTCTCCCTCTCCCACTCCCCCTGTTTGTGTTCCCTCTCTAGCTGTCTCTCTCTGTCAAATAAATAAATAAAATCTTTAAAAAAATAAAGCTCTCAGCTGAAAACAGAAGAAAATGGTCTTAATTTGAGAAAGGGTTATTAGGGAAAAAAATGTAGAAAAGAGTCACACTGTTCCTGGGGCGCCTGAGTGGCTCAGTCGTTAAGCGTCTGCCTTCGGCTCAGGTCATGATCCCAGGCTCCTGGGATCGAGCCCCGCATCGGGCTCCCTGCTCGGCCAGGAGCCTGCTTCTCCCTCTCCCACTCCCTCTGCTTGTGTTCCCTCTCTAGCTGTCTCTCTCTCTCTCTCTGTCAAATAAATAAAATAAAAAAATCTTAAAAAAAAAAAAAAGAGTCACACTGTTCCTAACAAAAACAAAATTGAAGAATTTAAGTATGTATCAATAAAGTACTGTTAAGTAATAAAATTTTGAGTAAAATTATAATTTAAGTGTGTATCAATACAGCATTAAATAGTACATCCATACAGAATACTCTGCAGCCATTAAAAAGAATGAGGTCAATATATGTGTACTGACAGGAAAAAATGTAGAATAATGATATAACTTCATTTTTGTAAAAAATAAAAGGGGTGTATGTGCACATGTACATGTGTAAACCCACACAGAGAAAGTGACATGTACCAAGCACGTAAAAGACATTATTTGGGGGAACGTGGTGGGGGTGGTGTCGACTGGGTAGATGACTTTCACCTTGAACTTTATGCACTCCTGTACTGTGATCTGTTACACTAAGCATGTAATACTTCTGCATTTAAGATATTACACATTAAAAAATATGCTTTAAAGACCAAGAAGTAAATAGCAACTCAGACCGTGTAATTCCCTGCTTAAAATCCTTCATTGGGGTTCCAGTTCTAGGGCAGGGAGAAGCAGCTCACTACCCCATTCACTGCTCACCCACTGGACTCGGGAAAACCCGGCACACAGCAGACAGCACTAAATGACACAGATTATCATCTTTTCCCCTCTAGTAACCTCTAGCCTGAATGCAATGCTGCCTGAAACCCAAAACCAAGCACTAAGACTGACAGACGTTAGTCCAGGAGCAGGAAAGGGAGCTCCTGATGCCCTTTCTCTCTCATTTCAGCTCCTAAGCAGCGCCCAGACTGCGGTGGGAGGGGCCGAGGCAGCAGCTGGTAAGATCCCAAACTCAGAGCGGAACCTTATTTTTAGATTCGAGGTGTTCTGGTCCCAAGACAATGCAGTGAGCCCTTGTTTCCTTTCGCATTACCCTCCTGTCTGCTGGCCCAGGATGCGGGCGTGGTCAGGGACGTGCTGACAGAATGGGGGAGCTAGGACTCCAATTTTGGGCCAGAAGATTGAAAAGGGAAGCCTCAGGGAACCAGAAAATACTTGGGAGAGAGAGTCAGAAAGCCACGCAGTAAAGTTGTTTATAAACTCTAGGGCTCACTCCCAGGCTTTACATATGGAAATCTGCTCCTAGTCAGCTAGCAAGACCCTGAGCACCTAATTCACAGCCTCCTACCGGGCTGCAGACTGATCTCAGGCTGTTGCACACACATACCTCGGAGCTGAATGGCACCACAAAGGCTTTGAAATCCGAACTGATAATAGAACCACAGTCTACAGAGAGTGGGTTGGAACTTGTAGCCCACACCTAACCAGGTCAACTGCCTGCTGAAAAAATTAAAAAAACACCATTCCTCATAAGATTTAAACAAGACCCAGAGTCTCATAACATACTAATCAAAATGTCCAGAATGCAACTTAAAATTACTCAGCATACAAAAATGCAGGAAAATCTCAATTCACAGGAGAAAAAACAATCAACAGATGACACCTAGTACTAAAATGACGTAACTGTTGAAATTACCTGATAGTGTAGGCAACTTTTTTACAAATTGTTACAACGAACAATTATAAATGTTCTTGAGACAAACCGAAAAACAGTCTCAAAGAAACAGAAGGTATAAAGAAGAATAAAATGGAAATTTTGGAAGGGAAAAATAACTGAAATTTTAAAATCACAAAAATAAACTCAATAGCAGCATGCAAATACCAGAAGAGTCAGTGAAATTGAAGGTGGACAAACAGAAATTATCCAATCTGAAAAAAAAAAAATCCAATCTGAACAACAAAGAGAAAAAAAATGAAAATAAAAATGGAATAAAGTCTAAAGGACTTGGAGACAGTAACAAAAGTTCTGTGATTTGGGTCACTGGAGTCCCAGAAGGAGAGGACTACGAGTATGGTGCTTTGAAAACATAATGTCTGAAAACTACTGAAATTTGGTGAAACACATAAACCTAAACATTCAAGAATGTTCAGTGAACCCCAAACAGGATAAACCCAAAGAAATACATGCCCGTCAATGTATAATCAAACTACTGAAGACTAAAGGTAGAAAAAAAATGAAAGCAACCAGAGAAAAATGCATTATCGATAAGGGAAATGATGATTCAAATGACTTGCAGATTATTCACCAGATACTATGAAGATCAAAAGGAAGTTCTACAATATGTTTTAAGCACTGAAAGAAAATAATGAATTTTCTATATCCAGCAAAAATCATCCTCCAGGAATGAAGGTGAAATAGACATTCTCAGATGAATAAAAACGATGAAGAAAAACTAAGAGAATGTGTAATTATAATTATTCTCTTGAGTTTTTAAAAATATGTTTTTTTGGTTGAAAGTAAAAATTCTAGCATTGTTTGATGGGGTTTTCAATGTTATGGAGATGTAATATAAGGCAAGTAGGGGCACCTGGGTGGCTCAGGTCAGCTAAGCAAAGGACTCTTAAATTTAAGCTCAGATCATGATCTCAGGGTTGTGAGATCAAGTCCCCCATCACGCTCCCTGCTCGGCTCAGAGTCCGCTTGAGATTCTCTGCCTCTCCCTCTGCCCCCACCCCCCCAGCTTGTGCACATGAGCATGTGCTCTCTTAAAAAAAAAAAAAGTAGGACATAAAGGAAAAGAAGCGACCCTATAGGTGGTAAGGTTTCTACATTCCAGCGGAGGTAGTAAAATACAGCTTTTAAGTGGGCTGTAAAAAGTTACGAAAGTTTAATGTAATCCATAAAGCAACCAATGAAAAAACTATGCAAAGATATATAGTCAAAATCAGAATAAATTAAAATGGAAGACTAAAAAATGTTCAAATAACCCAAAAGGCAGGAAAAAATGTTTCCTCAAAAGCTACAAACTACCAAACTCTTCAGAGATGAAAAAGATAACCTGATTAGTTGTATAACTAAGAAAGAAATTAAATTTGTAGTTTAAAGTCTTCCAAAACATAAATCTCCAGGTTCAGATAGTTTTACTAGTAAATTCTACTAAACAGCTAAAGAGGAAATAACACCAATTCCATTACAATGTCTTCCAAAGAAAACAAAACAAAACAAAAACAGTAGAGAAAGGAGTGCTTTCCAGCTCATGAAACCAGCATTACCCAGATGCATAAACCAGACAAAGACAGTCCAAAAAAAAAGTACAGGTCAATATTCCTCATGAACATGAATGTAAAAATTTTCCAAGTACAAAACTGATTATAGTAATGTATCTAAAGAATAATGCACTATGACCAAATGGGATTTATCTTGAGAAGACAAAGCTGGTTTAATATTTTAAAACTCAATTAATGTAATCTACCTAATGTAATCAATTAATAGTCTAAAGAAAAAACCCACATGATCATATCAATAGATGTGGGGAAAAAATGACAAAATTCAACAATTGATTCATGATAAAAAAAAACTCTCACAAACTATGAATAGAAGGGAACTTCCTCAACATGACAAAGCCTATCTTCAAAAAACCTACAGCTAATATCATACTTAACTATGAAAGACTGAATGCTTTCAAAGATAGTCTCTTCAACAAATGGTGCTGGGAAAACTGGAGAGCTACATGCATAAGAATGAAACTGGACCCTTTCTTACACAACACACAAAAATAAATTCACAATGGATTAAAGATCTAAATGTGACACCTGAAACCATAAAATTCCTAGAATAAAACATAGGCAGTAATCTCTCTGACATCAGCTGTAGAAATATTTTTCTACATAATGTCTCCTCAGGCAAGGGAGAAAAAGCAAAATTAAACTATTAAAAAAAATAATAATAAAAAAATAAACTATTGAAACTACACCAAAATAAAAAGCTTTTACATAGTAAATGAAACCATCAACAAAAGACAGCCTGCTGAATGGGAGAAGATATTTCAAATATGTATCTGATAAGGGGTTAATCTCCAAAATATATAAAGAACTTCTATAACTCAACACCAAAAAACCACAAATAATCCAACTAAAAAAATACAAGACATGAACAGACATTTTTCCAAAGACATACAGATGGCCAAAGACACATGAAAAGATGCTCATCATCACCATCATCATCATCATCAACAGACACATGAAAAGATGCTCATCATCACGGAAATGCAAGCCAAAACCACAATGAGATAATCACTTTACAACTGTCAGAATGGCTAAAATAAAAAACACAAGAAATAACAAGTGTTGGTGAGGAAAAGGAACCCTTGTGCACTCCTGGTGGTGTGCAAGCTGGTGCAGCCACTGTGGAAGACCGTATGGAGGTTCCTCAAAAAATTAAAAATAGATCTAACCTATGATCCAATAATTCCACTACTGGGTATTTACCCAAAGAACCAAAAACACTAATTCGAAAAGATATATGCACTCCTATGTTTACGGCAGCATTATTTACAATAATCAGGATATGGAACCAACCCAAGTGTCCATTTGTAGATGAACCAAGATGTGGTATATATAGACAGTGAAATATTACTCAGCCATAAGAAAGAATGAAATCTTGCCACTTGCAACAATATGGATGGACTTAGAGGGTATAATGCTAAGAAGTCAGTCAGAGAAAGAAATACTATGTAATTTCACTCATATGTGGAATTTAAGAAACAAATGAACAAAGAAAAAAAGAGACAAACAAAAAACAGACTCTTAACTATACAGAACAAACTGGTAGTTACCAGAGGGGAGGTGGGTGGGGGGACGGATGAAACTGGTGAAGGCCATAAGAGTCCACTTACCCTGATGAGCAATGAGTAATGTTTAAAAATGTTGAATCACACTGTACACCTAAAACTATACTGTATGTTAATTATACTTGAATCAGGGAAAAAAAAAAAAAAAAGACAATGCTTTCTCCCTAAAATCAGTAACAAGGCAAGTGTGTCCACTCTTAACCATTTCTATCCAATGTCATACCAGAAGTCCTAGCTAGTGCAATAAAGCAAGACAAAGAAATAACAGGCATTCAGATTGGAAAGGAAGATATAAAACCATCTCTATTCACAGATAGTATCGTCTGTAGAAAATACCGAGGAATCTGTAAGAAAACCCCTAGGATAAGCAAGTTTAGCAAGGTCGCAGGATACAAGATTAACACAAAAATCAGCATATTTCTATATACTATCAATGTACAATTGGAAACACGATTACTGGTATAGAGTAAATTTTAATGAACTAGCTACAAGTCAAATAGATTCCCTCTGACTTTGATATACAGCTAGTTAAAAGACGTAAGTTTCTATTTCATTGACTGGTTAATTACCTAGTTTATGGACTACCCTTGACTTGTATAACTAGTGGGCCAAAAGGGACCCTTTCTTTCTGGGAAAGAGTACCAACAGCTCCATTTAGGACTCAGGGCAGTTTGATCTCCTTCACTTACTGCTCTGGACTTTCCTTAGTGGAATGCCAGGTTCTTCTTCCTCAAGCCGCTCGGCACTTTGTAGGAGAGCATGGATCTCTGGGCGCAGGTCATCCACACTAGCTTCCCCTGAGGCCAGTGCTCTGCAGTGCAACACCAAGGCGACATCTTGGTTGTAGAAATGAAAATACCGACATACTCTACTTGCTTCGTGCACACAGCCATCATCCAACAGGCGCCCAATCAGAAAGTCCAGTGACTCCTGCCCCTGCCAATCCAGCCTGTTCTCACAAGTCTCTTTGGATGGAAGGCCATTAATTTCCAAGTATTTTGATGTGTTCAGAGCAGCCAACATGGAGAGTGAAAACTTACTGGCTACGCTATCAAAGGAAAGTTCCCCACTAGTTGAGATGTGCTGCGAAAACCTGGGCTCTGTTTCCTGTTTTTCTCTGAGGGTGTGCTGGGTGATGCGGCAGAGCCAGATCTGCTTCTCCAGCTCCTCCAGCTCGTCCACAGGCCCCAGGCCCTCCTGAGCCAGCCAGTGTGCAGCCAGCGTGAGCAGCAGCTGCCGCTCCCCCGCGCGGCTCCGGCCCTCCTCAGCTGGGGGCTCAGGCGCCTGCGGGGCCTGAGCTGAGAAAAAGGAAGAAGCTGCTCTGCTTGAAATGGAATTTTTCTGAAAACTCGCATGACATTTTTTCCAGAAGTCAATTCTTGCTTGTTTCAGGGACCACTGGCCAGTGTGTTTTAAAGTCTGCATTTCCCGTGTTATCTGCGAAATTTAACAAAACACTTTTTAGCCTTTCCTGGATAAAGAAGTATCATAAATGCTAATGCTCCCTACGTGTGCCAGGCTTGTTAAAGCCAAATCAAGTCAGAGAACATGAGACTTGGCTACAGACGATCCTGGATATTTTATCTGGAAAGTTAAACTATGAATAGCAATTCTAAATTTATCTAATTGAAGGGGGTTCAAGACAAAGCCATCCTATATTTAATTCTATTCAAAGCACAAGAGCTGTGGCATATCCTGTAAGCTAACCTTGGTTTCAAGCACACATTCTATGCTAATGGGCATCCTAGGGCTCATCCATTTCTGAAAGTAATGTGTGTATCAAAAGTAAAAAAGCCTCTTCTCCTATAAATTACATTTCTCATTTGATTCTGGTTAATGCTAGCTCAAAAAGCTAAGATTTCAAATAACTTAAAAGACTAATGATACCTCTTCAATAACCAAGTTGTCCACAGGTAGTTCTGCTAATTCTGCTACCCTTCTGGCCAAAGCAAACTGTCCCTCTGTCTCCAGTTTTTCCAAAATAGATCTACATTCATGCTGAAAATTCTCAAGGCTGTAGCCGCTAATAATTCCATGATTAATGGCTATGGATGTGTCCTTTAAAATTTGGCTAAGAACACAGAGCTTCTTCACATCTGGACCTGTGCCAAAGAGAAGAGGTATAAAACATTTAATCAGTAAAATGCTGCCATCAGAGGGAAAGTATGTCTGTTTAACACAATAATGCGATTAAAGAGAACACAAAACCTATTTTTCTACTCTGGCTGGCTAGCAGATGAAACCATAAGCCATCTCCTATATGTAAGAACTATTCAAGATTCGCATAGGGGCTCAATCTACACAGCTCAGGGCAGATGTTGGTGGTCTGCTATGTAGTAGCAACTCAGTCAACCTTGGGAAGATCTGGCCATTCATTCAGGCCGATCCCATCTCTTTCTGGACTTTTTCTCCAACCCTGAACAAATTTGTTTTTATGACTGTTCACTTGCTCACTCAGTGCAGACATCATGTGGATGAAGACACAGAACCAGCAGGACAGCTCAAACTGCAGGTGGTCAATAGCCAAGTGCCTTAACAGAGCACATCATATTCAGAATGGAGCATCACTTGCTCCTTTGGACAACTACTTAAACCAGGGAGACCCAGCTGAGCTCTTGTTCTTCTCTGCTTTTTTCTTTTCTTTAAGATTTATGTATTAATTTGAAAGAGAGAGCATGGAGCAAAGCGGAGGGGCAGAAAGAGTCTTAAGCAGACTCTGTGCTGAGCACAGAGTCCGATGTGGATGAGCCAAAACCAAGGAGGGGCATGAAAAACATTCTATAGGAGCCTATTCCCAGTGGCACCTGCTGGGCTGTGGTGTGATTTCGGTAGTTCTGGGGACAGGGAGACACCCTGCACAATATCCACCAGTAGGGGGATGCTGGGTTTCTTTGTTGACAGCATATAAAACCCAGGTTTTTAGAAAAACAACTTCTTTTCTCTAGGCACATGCATGTTATACACACAGAGAACACAAATGTTCTATAAAAACAAAAAAATTTTAAGAATAAAAGCAGTGTAATGGTTAACAACATAGACAAGCCTTATAATTTTTCAAGGACACAGTAACTCTGGCAAGAAAACAGGAAGTTCATTTCTGAAAAAAATTAAAATTACTACAGATCAGTGAAAACACCTGTATGTTAAAAGGACCTACTATTTGGTCTACAGAGTAACGGACAAGTCCCCTTTTACAGACACTGCGTTTTGGAAACATCCCTCTTTGTTCCCAGTCTTCAGCCCTGCCAGCCTGCACCACAGGCACTGAGCCCAGCGTTCGGTCATGTTCTGTGCAGATATGAGCTCTCCAGGTGAGTATCTGTGAGTTTAAATGTGATAAAATAACCCTAGTAGTGAAAACGTCAGGATCTAGTATAAAACAACAACATAATCATGCAACAAAAACTTGAAATTATCAAGTCGAAAAGAAGGTAAGGCAATAATTGGTTTCACTCGATCAGCAACAACCTTAGAGACTGCCAGTGTCTGGAGGAATCCACAAAAAATAAGTATCATTCTGTTCTTGAAACCTTCAAAATGGATTAGTCATTCCTGAAACAGAGTTTGTGACCCTGAGCAATGATGACATGTTAAGGCTACTTGTCAGAAAAAAGAATGACAGTGACGGGGTGGAGACTAGTCAGGGGGAAATGCAGCTGACAAGTCCTCAGAAGGAGTAGACAGTTGTATTATTTCGAGATTATACCCAGTTGTGCTGTTTTCAATGCTTTAACCATGACTGACGTTTCCCGCAACCTCTTCTTCATACCTCATTAGGGGCTGTAAATGTAATGTTATATATCATATGCGTTTTCATTTCCTGACTGCCCTTCTAAAATATTTTTCAAGATTAAGGAAGCTAATTTCTTAACAACAACTTAACTGTAAGGACTATCTTACCATCAAAGAAGAGCTTTTCTATTCCAACAAAGAGCTGTAAAAGCTTCCCCAGTTCATACTGGGTCCCACACTGCTGCAGCATAAGCTTCAGAAGGAAACACACCTGCTCCTTCAGCCACAGGGCAGGGATGGTAGCATGGACCCTTGTGGCTGCCGTTTCAACCTAGGGAAAGAAGAGGGGGTCAGGAAAGCCGGTTTCACAGGAACAGCAAATCAAAACCTCCAAATTTGGGAAGAGCTAAGAAAGCCAAGATACCATCGAGAGTCATCTCCTATCACAAAGGGGAACGCTTATTCAGGTCCTTTCCAAATGGCAGGAATTGGAAGCCTGCCTCGGAGGAGTGGCAAAAAGAAGCCCTCCGTGGCAGTTCTGTGGTTTGTCTCTTTGTGGGACGTCCTCCTGGAGAGAGCTGTGTGTGTCGAAGTCAAGGATGAACAAGAGACCTAAAGACTGAATGCCAACTCTGGAGTGAACGGATGCAGATACCCTCAAGTTAGCGACTGCCCAACAAATACCCCTGTGAGTTGCTGTGACATTAACCTGACATGTTTCACTTAACAGCTTTACAGAGGGATGTAGGCCTGCCCTGGAGTCCAGAAGATCTGAAATTCATCTATCAAGGCCTCTTAGAAAGATTTAACATTGCCCAACGTATTCTGCCCATTTGCTTGTAGTTTCTACTACCGTTAGGGGAGGATCTTGATTAAGAAGCCTGGATCCATGTCACTACAATCAAATGCTAGCAATATTAATAGGAAGATGACCCCAAGAGGCAGGCTGCATTAGCGTGAATTAGAGCATGAGTTCTTCATCTTTATTTACTTGTTTACCTACTCCTGTTGCTTGCAGCAGAGGGTCTACAGCAGGCAGGTGATGGAACTGGTCGAACGAAAAACATACATCAAGTAAAGGGCGGAGGCAAGGATGGAAGAGGTACACTGTCCCTCCACAGGGACAAGCTGGAGCAGGGGCAGTCAGGAAGGAGTAAGACATCTGGGAGGACCTAAATATACAATGAAAAACTATAAAACTCCTAAGGGATAATATAAGAGAAAACCCAGATGACCTTGGATATGGTGATTCCTTTTTAGATACAACAATACAACATCAAAGACATAATCCATGAAAAAATAATTGACCAGATTGATTTTATTAAAATTAAAATCTTCTGCTCTACAAAACAAAATCTCAAGAGAATAAGACTAGCAACAGACTGAGAGAAAATATTTGTGAAAGACACATCTGATAATGGACTGTTATCCAAAATACACAAAGAACTCTTTAAGTGGCAAAAAACCCACACAACTCTTAAAAAATAGGCTGGGGGTGCCTGGCTGGCTCAGTAGGTACAGCATGCAAGTCCTGATCTTGGGGTTGTGAGTTTGAGCCCCATGCTGGGCACAGAGTTTACTTAAAAAAAAAAAAAGGCTGGGGGCGCCTGGGTGGCTCAGTTGGTTAAGCGACTGCCTTCAGCTCAGGTCATGATCCTGGAGTCCTGGGATCAAGTCCCGCATCGGGCTCCCTGCTCAGCGGGGAGTCTGCTTCTCCCTCTGACCCTCCCCCCTCTCATGTACTCGCTCTCTCTCATTCTCTCTCTCTCAAATAAATAAATAAAAAAAAAGGAAAAAAAAACAAAAAAGAAAAAAAAAAAAAAAGGCTGAAGACCTTAACAGCTACCTCACCAAAGAAGATATACAGAGGGCAAGTAAACATGTAAAAAGATGCTCCACATCATATGCAAATTAACACAATGACATACTGCAACATACCTATTAGA
Source organism: Mirounga angustirostris (assembly GCF_029215605.1). Lineage (NCBI taxonomy): Eukaryota > Metazoa > Chordata > Mammalia > Carnivora > Phocidae > Mirounga > Mirounga angustirostris. The sequence continues at coordinate 59,211,562 of NW_026991717.1, read as the reverse complement.
ATGGCCAGACTTTGGAACACTGACAACACCACAGGCCAGCAAGGATGTGGATCCACAAGAACTCTCAGACATTGCTGGTGGGAATGCAGGTGATACAGCCACCTTGGAAGACAGTTTGATGGTTTCTTAAAAAACTAAACATACTTCGACCACTTGATCCAGCAGCTGTGCTCCTTGGTATTTACCCAAAGGAGTTAAAAATTTACATCCACACAAAAATGTGCACAAAGATGTTTAAAGAAGCTGTATTCTTTTTTTAAGATTTTATTTATTTATTTGAGAGAGAGAGAGACAGCGAGAGAGGGAACACAAGCAGGGGGAGTGGGAGAGGGAGAAGCAGTTTCCCGCTGAGCAGGGAGCCCGATGTGGGGCTCGATCCCAGGACCCTGGGATCATGACCTGAGCCGAAGGCAGATGCTTAACGACTGAGCCACCCAGGCGCCCCTAGAGCAGCTGTATTCTTAAGTGCCAAAAGTCGGAAGAAAACACTAAAAAGAAATGAGCTATTAAGCCATGAAAAGACAGGGAGGAAACTTAAATACATATCGCTAAGTGGAAGAAGCCAGTCTGAAAAGTCTATGTTCCATATAATTCCAATTTATACCACATTCTGGAAAAGGCAAAACTGGAGATAGTAAAAAGATCAGTGGTTGCCTGGGGTTGGGAGTGGGAAGGGATAAATAGGTAGAAAACAGAAGATATTTTAGTACTTTGTAGGACACTATTATAACAATGCATGTATGCAGTTATACATTTCTCCAAATGTATACCTAAAGAATGTACAACACCAAGAGTAAACCCGAAGGTAAACAATGGATTTGGGGTGATTATGATGTGTCACTATAGGTTCATCCTTGGTAACAAATGGACTGTTCTGGTGAGTGATACTGATAATGGTGAGACTCTAAATGTGTGGGAGCAGGGGATATATGGGAAAGCTCTAAACTTTCCTCTTAAATTTGTGATTAACTAAAACTATTCTAAAAAATAAATTCCTTTTAAAAACGTGGGGATGGGGGGGCGGGCGTTGGTGCAGAGTATAAAGTACCAGGATCTGTCTCCTCACTTAGACAACTGCACTGGCAAGATCTGTTCAATGCAATTATTTTGGAACTCTAGAGTCTGTTGAAGGCTTTTCAGTTCCAGAGGAAGACCTAATGGAAAGTAAATTGCTGATAATCTTGTTCAATTTCTGTCCTTAGCAGTGCTGGCTACCCACTCCCCACCCTTAGCCACATGGGAGGCAGCTGGGCATGTACATGTTTCTGCGGCAGCTTGCACAAGGCTTGTAGAAGTTGCAGGGACAAAAAGGTACCTATCCTCCAAATATCAAAAATTGGTGCTCTGTTGTTTCCGACCATAGAGGTGCAGGCAAGGAGGTGGGCCGCCATTACAATGTTTCACCTCACCCACCGGTGCCAGCCCCTCCCCCTCCAACTGAACAGACTTCCAGAGATTTAAAGGGCTGGCACCAGGTCGCCTGGGTGGCTCAGTTGGTTAAGCGTCTGCCTTCGGCTCAGGTCATGATCCCAGGGTTCTGGCATCAAGTCCCACATCGGGCTCCCTGCTCAGCGGGGAACCTGCTTCTCCCTCTGCCTCTCCCTCTGGCTTGTGCTCTCTTGCTTTCTCTCTCTCTCAAATAAATAAAATCTTTAAAAAAAAATTTAAAAAATAAAGAACTGGCAGCCTTTTCCTCCCCACTCCCTTCATTTTCTGCTTTTTTCCCTCTTGGGAGCCAAACATTAAAGATTAGGACAATTAAAAACAACTGCATATATGAGGAAAATTAGAAAGTGACTCTGTATATGCAGGGAAAGGCTCAGAAAAAACCTGAGAAGACCTTAGGTTTACACTTCATGCCAATCCTTGGCACAGAAATGACTTTTGACCATCCAAAACCCAAAAATAACAAAAACAATAACAAAAACTACAAGCCCTGGGGAAGTGGGAGAATCTGATTTCCAGGGTCACCACATTATTAGATCCAAATGTCCAGAGTTCAACAGAGAATCACAAGGTATACAAAGAAACAGGAAAATAGGCCTCATTCAAAGAGGAAAAAAAAATGACAGAAACTGTTCCTAAAACAGACCTAATGACAGATACACTAGACACAGATTTTTTTTCTTTTTTTTCTTTTATTAACTAGACAGATTTTAAAACAACTGTTTTAACTAAAGAAGATGTAGAGAAAGTCAAGAAAACAATGTGTGAACAAAATGGAAATATCAACAAAGAGAAAAACCTAAAAAAAACAAAATTCTAGAGCTGAAAAGTAAAATAACAATGAAAGTAAAATTAAAATAACAAATTTACTAGAGGGATTGAAAGGCAGATGTGAGCACGCAGAATTAAAAATCAGCAAATTTAGAAGCAGGACAATGGAAATCATCAAGTTTGAGGAAGAGAAAGAAGAAGACTGAAGAAAAGCAAACGGAGCCCTAAGAGACCTATGGGACATTATCAAGTGGACTAACATAAGTATCATGTAAGTCCCAGAAGAAGAAAGGAGTAGAGAAAATATTTGAAGAAATAATGGCTGAAAGCTTCCCAAACTTGATGAAAGACATGAATATAAACAAAATATAAACATCTAAGAAGTTCAACAAACTCTAAGCGAGATGAACTGAAAGAAACCCATAATGAGATACATTATAATCAAACTTGCTTAAGATAAAGAACAAAAAAAGAAATTTGGAAGCAATAGGAGAGAAGTGGCAGATCAAATACAAGGGACCCTCAAGAACTTCGGAGGCCAGAAGACAGTGGGCTGATATATTTAAAGTGCTCAAAGAAAAATACTGTCATCAAGAGTCCTATATCCAGCGGAACTATCCTTCAAAAGTGAGGGGAAAATTAAGACATTCCCAGGGAAACAAAAGCTGAGGGGGTCTGACCAGTAGACTGGCCTTGCCAAGAAGTCTGTAAGGTAAAATGAAAGGACACTAGACGGTACCTCAAAGCCATATGCAGAAATAAAGAGCTCAATAAACGTAAATACATGGGCAGTTATAAAAGCCAGTATTAGTGGGGCGCCTGGGTGGCTCAATTGTTAAGTGTGTGCCTTCGGCTCAGGTAATGATCCCAGGGTTCTGGGATCGAGCCCTGCATCGGGCTCCCTGCTCCGTGGGAAGCCTGCTTCTCCCTCTCCCGCTCCCCCTGCTTGTGTTCCCTCTCTCACTGTGTCACTTTCTGTCAAATAAATAAATAAACTCTTAAAAAAAAAAAAAAGCCAGTATTACTGGAGCACTGGGTTTCTGTTTTCCATGTGATTTAAGAGACTAATGCATATAAAGAAAAAAAAGCAGTTATTAGTATAAAAGCTGGTATTACTGTAACTTTGGTTTGTAACCCCAAATCTTGTTTTCTTCATAATTTAAGAGACTAATGCCCTGAAAAGAATTATTTATGTTTTGGGGCACATAATGTATAAAGATGTAATCTGGTGACATCAACAACTAAAAGGTGTGAGGTCAGAGCTGCAAAGGAGCACTTTTCATATGTTATTGAAGTTAAGCTGGCATAAATTCATGGTAACCAAAAATAAAACAGCTATAGGATAAGCACAAAATGAAATGAGAAAGGAATTTAAACATGTCACTACAAAAAATCAACTAAACACAAAAGAAAACAGTAATGTGGGAAATGAGAAACAAAAAAGCTACAAGGTATAAAGAAAACCAACAGCACAATGGCAGAAGCAAGTTCTTCCTGGTCAGTAATTACTTCAAATGTAAATGGATTAAGCTCTCCAATTAAAAGACCGAGATTAGCAGGATAGCCAAAAACACATGATCCAACTATGTGCTGTCTACAAGAGACTCACTTGAGATCCAAAGACATAAACAGGTTGAAAGTGGAAGGATGGAAAGAAGTACTCCATGCAAATAGTAACAAAGAAAAGCAAGGGTGGCTATAATAGTATCAGACAAAATAAACATTAAACTTTGTCTCTTGTAAGAGACAGAGATTAGATACTAATAAAACGTTCAATACAGCAAGAAAATATAGCAATTATAAACATTTACATATGGGGTGCCTGGGTGGCTCAGTTGGTTGGGTGACTGCCTTCGGCTCAGGTCATGATCCTGGAGTCCCAGGATCGAGTCCCGCATTGGGCTCCCTGCTCGGCAGGGAGTCTGCTTCTCCCTCTGACCCTCCCCCCTCTCATGCTCTCTCTATCTCATTCTCTCTCAAATGAATAAATAAAAATTAAAAAAAAAAAAGATTTAAACATTCACATACGTAATGACAGATGATCAAAAGCAAAAGCTGATGGAATTGAAGGGAGAAATAGAAAGTTCTACAATAACAGTTGAAGACTTCAATACCGCACTCACAATAATGGATAGAATGAGACAGAGATAAGAAAATAGAGGACTTAACACAATAAACTGAATGGATTAACAGACATATAAAGAATGTTCTACCCAAGAACAATAGAAAACACATTCTTCTCAAGTGCACATGAGATATTTTCCAGGAGAGACCATATGTTAAGCCATAAGTTTCAATAGATTTTAAAAGACAGATATACAAAATATTTCTTCTGACTACAATGGGATAAAATTAGAAGTCATCATTATCAAAAGGAAAACTGAAAATTCACAAAATCATGGAAATTAACACGTTTTTATAAAGAGAGAAGTGTCAAATTACTAAAATCAGCAATTTTCGTAGGGCCATTACTACCCATTCCACAGAAATAAAAGGGATTATAAGAGAGTACTATGAACAACTGCATGCCAAAAAGTGGGTAACTTATGAAATGGGCAAATTCCTTGAAACGTAAAACCTACCAAGACTAAATCACAAATAAATAGATAATGTTAATAGACCTATAGCTAGTAAGGAGACTGACTCAGAAATCAAAAATCTCCCCACAAAGAAAAGCCCTGGACAGGATGGCTTCAGTGGTGAATTCTAAAAACATTTAAAGAACTACGACCAACCTTTCTCAAACTTTCCCAAATTACTGAAGAGGAGGGAACTCCTCCAAACTCATTTTATGAAACCAGCATAATCTGGATACTAAAGAGATGAAGACACTATAAGAAAACTATAGACCAGTATCTCTTATGAACACTGATGTAAAAATCCTCAACAGAATACTGGCAAACTGAATTCAGCAGCATATTAAAAGGATTATTCACCATTATCAAATGTGATTTATTCCCTAGGATGCAAGGATGCTACAACATACAAAAAAATAAAATAAAATAAATCAATGGATATATCACATCAACAGAACGTAAGAAAAAAAACCCACATGATTATTTCAATTGATGTAAAAAAAAAAGTATTTGACAAAATTCAATACTATTTCAAGGTTAAAAAAAAAAAAACTCAACAAATTGGGAATAGAAAAACTATCCTACATAATAAAAGCCAGAGTGAACATTTTACTCAATGGTGAAGGACTGAAACCATTCTTCTCAGATTAAGAAGGCAAGGATGTCTGTTTTCAACACTTCTATTCCACACAGTATTGAAAGTTCTAGCCAGAGCCTTTAGGCAAGGGAAAAAAAAAAAAAGGAGCACCCAGTTTAGAAAAGAAATAAAATTATTTCTGCAGATGATATGATCCTATATGTAGAAAACCCTAATGATTACACACGCACACACACACACACATTCAATAAATGAATTCAGTAAAGTAGCAGGATAGAGAGTCAACACACAAAAATCAGTTGCATTTCTATACACAAACACTGAACAAACCATAAAGGAAATAATTCCATTTCCAAAAGCATCAAAAAGAATAAATTACTTAGGAATTAATCAAAGAAGTAAAAGACTTGTACAGTAAAAATTACAAAATACTGCTGAAATTAAAGACATAAATAAATGCAACTTCCAATTTCATAGGTTGGAAGCCTTAATGTTGTTAAAACAATACTATCCAAAGCGATCTTTGAATTCAACACAATCCCTATCAAAATCCCAATGATGTGTTTTTACAGAAATAGGAAAACCTATCCTAAAACCATTTGGGATCTTAAGGGACCCTCAATAGCCAAAATAATCTTGAAAAAGAAAAACTCATGTTCCCTGATTTCAAAACTTACTACAATGCTGTAGTAATTAAACATGTACCATTGGCATAGAGACATAAAGACTAATAGAACAGAAAGTCCAGAAATACACCCTCACATATATGGTCTAATGATTTTTGACAAGGGTGCCAAGACTATTCAATGAGGAAAGGACAATATTTTCAACAAATGGTGCTAGGAAGACTGAATTTCCACATGCAAAAGAATGAAGCTGGACCCTTACCTAACACATACACAAAAATTAACTCAAAATGGGCTAAGAACCGAAATATGAGACCTAACGCAATAAAAACTCTTAGAAGAAAACACAGGACAAAAGCTTCACAACACTAGGTTTGGCAATAACTTCTTGGATAGGACACCAAAGGCACAAGGAACAAGGGAAAAAAATAGGCAAATTGAACTTCATGAACATTTAAAAAAATTGTGCATCTAAAGACACTATCATCAGTAAAAAGGCAGCCCAAAGAGTGGGAGAAATTATGTGCAAATTATATATGATTAATATGTCAATGGGGATTACTTCAATAATATACAAAATTCCTAACAACAATAACAAAATAAACAACAAAATTCAAAAATGGGCAAAGGGCTTAAATAGACATTTCTTCAAAGACTATATACAAATGGCCAATAAGCATGAGAAGATGCTCAACATCATTAATCATTAGGAAAACGCAAATCAAAACTACTATGAGACACTACCTCATACCCATTAGGATAACTACTATCAAAAAGACAGAAAACCATGGGGTGCCTGGCTGGCTGAGTCGGTAGAGCATGCAACTCTTGATCTTGGGGTCTCCACACTGGGTGTAGAGCTTACTTAAAAACAAAACAAGTGTTGAGGAGGATGTGGAGAGACTGGAACCTTGGATACTGTTGTGGCAAGGTGAAACGGTACGGCCTCTACAGAAAGCAGTATGACAGGTCCTCAAAATATTAAAGCTAGAGTTACCATATCATCCAGCAATTCCACTTCGGGGAGGAATACCCAAAAGAACTGAAGGCAGGATCTCGAAGAGATTATTTGTATACCATGTTCACAGTAGCATAATTAAAATGTGGAAGCGACCCAAATATTCATGGATAGAGGAATGGATAGCAAAATGTGGCATATACATAAAATGAAATTTTTTTTTCATTTTAAAAGTTATTTTTATTGTGGAAAAGATCATATATGCAAAAGCATGCATAAAATAAAACTACACTGTTTAAGGAAAAATAAAAACAATTTTGATGCTGAATATACAAGGTGAACAAATGGAACTCTACTAGTAGCTTAGATTACCCCTCCTGGATGACATCACATCCCTACAATCTCCCTCCCAGGAGGAAACGTTATCCTCATTTTTTTTTCTTTTAATTTTTATTTAAATTCAATTAATTAACATATAATGTATTATTAGTTTCAGAGGTAGAGGTCAGTGACTCATCAGTCTTATATAATACCCAGTGCTCATTACATCATGTGGCCCTCCTTAATGCCCATCACCCAGTTACTCCATCCCTCCGCCCACCTCCCGTCCAGCAACCCTCAGGTTCTTTCCTATGATTAAGAGTCTCTTATGGGGGCGCCTGGGTGGCTCAGTTGGTTAAGCGGCTGCCTTCGGCTCAGGTCATGATCCTGGAGTCCCTGGATCGAGTCCCGCATCGGGCTCCCTGCTCGACAGGGAGTCTGCTTCTCCCTCTGACCCTCCCCCCTCTCATGTGCTCTCTCTCTCATTCTCTCTCTCCCAAATAAATAAAATCTTAAAAAAAAAAAAAAGTCTCTTATGGTTTGTCTCCCTCTCTGGTTTCATCTTGTTTTATTTTTTCCTCTCTTCCCCTATGATCCTCTGTTTTGTTTCTTAATATGAGTGAGATCATATGACAATTGTCTTTCTCTGATTGACTTATTTTGCTTAGTAGAATACTCTCTAGTTCCAACCACGTCACTGCAAATGGCAAGATTTCACTTTTGAAGGCTGAGTAGTATTCCACTGAATATACATACCACATCTTCTTTATCTATTCATCTGTCGATGGACATCTGCACTCTTTCCATAGCTTGGCTATTGTGGACATTGCTGCTATAAACATCGGGGTGCATGTGCCCCTTAGGATCATTACATTTGTATCTTTGGGGTAAATATGCAGGAGTGTAATTGTTGGGTTGTATGATAGCTCTATTTTCAATCTTCTGAGGAACCTCCATACTGTTTTCCAGAGTGGCTGCACCAGCTTGCATTCCTACCAACAGTGTAAGAGGGTTCCCCTTTCTCTTCATCCTTGCCAACATCTGTCATTTCCTGACTTGTTCATTTTAGCCATTCTGACTAGTGTGAGGTGGTATCTCATTGAGGTTTTGATTTGTATTTCCCTGATGCCAAATGATGTGGAGCACTCTTTCATGTGTCTGTTGGCCATTTGGATGTCTTCTTTGCAGAAATGTCTGTTCATGTCTTCTGCCCATTTCTTGATTGGATTATTTGTTCTTTGGGTGTTGAGTTTGATAAATTCTTTATAGATTTTGGATACTAGCCCTTTATCTGATTAAGACATTTGCAAATATCGGGGCGCCTGGGTGGCTCAGTCGTTAAGCGTCTGCCTTCGGCTCAGGTCGCGATCCCGGGGTCCTGGGATCGAGCCCCACATCGGGCTTCCTGCTCAGCGGGGAGCCTGCTTCTCCCTCTCCCACTCCCCCTGCTTGTGTTCCCTCTCTCGCTGTCTCTCTGTCAAATAAATAAATAAAATCTTAAAAAAAAAAAAAAAGACATTTGCAAATATCTTCTCCCATTCTGTAGGTTGTCTTTGGTTTTGTCAACTGTTTCCTTTGCTATGCAAAAGCTTTGTATCTTGATGAAGTCCCAATAGTTTATTTTTGCCTTTTGTTTCCCTTGCCTTTGGAGACGTGTCTAGCAAGAAATTGCTGCGGCTGAGGTCGAAGTGGTTTCTGCCTGTGTTCTTCTCTAGGATTTTGATAGATTCCTGTCTCACGTTTAGGTCTTTCATCCATTTTGAGTCTATTTTTGTGTATGGTGTAAGGAAATGGTCCAGTTTCATTCTTCTCCATGGGGCTGTCCAATTTTCCCAACACCATTTGTTGAAGAGACTGTCTTTTATACTACTGGATATTCTTTCCTACTTTGTCGAAGATTAGTTGACCACAGAGTTGAGGGTCCATTCCTGGGTTCTCTATTCTGTTCCACTGATCTGTGTGTCTGTTTTTGTGCCAGCACCATACTGTCTTGATGATCACAGCTTTGTAATATAGCTTGAAGTCGGAATTGTGATACCACCAGCTTTGGTTTTCTTTTTCAACATTCCTTTTGCTATTCAGGGTCTTTTCTGTTTCCATACAAATTTTAGGATTATTTGTTCCAGCTCTGTGAAAAATGTTGATGGTGTTTTGATAGGGATTGCACTGAATGTATAGATTACTCTAGGTAGCATAAGCATTTTAACAATATTTGTTCTTCCCATCCATGAGCATGTAATATTTTTCCATTTCTTTGTGTCTTCCTCAATTTCTTTCATGAGTGTTCTATAGTTTTCAGAGTATAGATCCTTTGCCTCTTTGGTTAGGTTTATTCCCAGATATCTTACAGTTTTTGGTGCAATTGTAAATGGGATTGACTCCTTAATTTCTCTTTCTTCTGTCTCATTGTTAGTGTATAAAAAGGCAACTGATTTCTGTGCATTGATTTTACATCCTGACATTTTGCTTAATTCCTGTATGAGTTCTAGCAATTTTGGGGTGGAGTCTTTTGGGTTTTTCACAGAGAGTATCATGTCATCGGCGAAGAGTGAGAGTTTGACTTCTTCTTTGCCGATTTGAATGCCAAAATTTTATTTCTTTTTGTTGTCTGACTACTGAGGCCAGGGCTTCTAGTTCTATGTTGAACAACAGTGAGGAGAGTGGACATCCCTGCCGTGTTCCTGACCTTAGGGGAAAGGCTCTGTTTTTCCCCAACATACAATGGAATTTTATTCAGCATTTAAAAGGAAGGAAATTCTGCATTCTATATGGATGAAACTTGATACTATGCTAAGTGAAATAAACCATTCATAAAAAGACAAATATTGTATGATTCCACTTATATGAGGTATTAAAGTAGCCAAATCATAAAGACAAAAAAGTAGAATTGTGATTGCCAGGGGCTGGGAATAAAGGAGTTCTTGTTTCACGGGTATAGAGTTTCGGTTTTACAACATGAAAAGGGTGAGGGGGATGGATGGTGGTAATGGTCGCACAACAATGGGAATGTATTTAATACCACTGAACTGTACACTTAATGGTTAAAATGGTAAATGGTATGTGTATTTTGCTCCAAAAAATAATTAACAACTCAAAAGAAAAGAAAGAAAAGATATCTGGTAGAGCCCCAACCATGGAGAGTGACAAACTAAGGAAATTAACATTCCTATTTGCTGTGATTTTGGAACCTCAGGCATATTTGAATAACTGATGCAATATTTTCAAATAATGTAACTTTTAAACCTTCCTTATGGTTACTGATTGAGAGCAAAAGCCTATACTAAGGTTCCACCGTGATGTGTTTGTTGGGTAGAACCAGTATATAGTTTTGTCTCATTTATCACAGAGTTCTTGTGGGGTCAAGAAAGCAGAAGTGCTAAAACCCCAAGCAGGACTAAGGCACATTTTTCTTCCTTCCTTATGACTTTCTCTTTTCTTCCATAGGGTTAATTAGCTCCACATGATAAACAGGCCTGAAACAAGCACTAAATAGGTACAGCCTGAAATTGACCACATGGCTCAGCATCATTTGGACAGGGACCATGAGGACTGTTGATGAAAAAATCCATTACTGTCAGTCACAGTGAATAACGCAGTATTAAACACCCTTCACACTCAATGCTGTTGGAGTGTGAAGTGGCAAAATGTGGCCCATGAACCACCACACTCCTCTTGAGCATCCATAGCAGGTCCTGTTAATCCCTTTCCCACTGAGCTTGGCTGCAGCTCAGAACACTGATCAGAATTAGCACATTAGATGAAACTTCTCTGTCATGCCTGGCAACTGAGGTGTATATAGGCAAGGCCACTGTAACTCCTGTCCTGTCTCCCCACCTCTGGAACAGTACAAATCAGTTAGTTTGAATTATGCCACATATCAGCTACTCGCCTGCTGTCATAGCCTGACTACTAGCAGGTAACAGGCCACTCGAACCAATTTCAGATCAGTGACAAAGAGCAGTAGGGTTCCAACTTACAGTTTCAAAGCTCTTTTGGAACTCCAGAAGTTTCGCTTCAGCTTCCTTATAATTCTTGAAGAACATACACAGTTCATACATCTCCATCATCAACAGTAGTGGGGAATCCTTTGAGGAAGAGTTTGGATGAAATTACAAAATCGTGAAGTCAATCAATAGTATTTTCTCAATGAAAAATGACAATATAAGAAGTTAAAGACATAAGTACTACTAGTAACAGTTTCATAGAATTAAATCATATCTGTTAAAAAGAAAGGAGGTTAAATTTATATTTCTTTTACCTTTTAGAAAAAAGATATTCAGGCCAGGTACACCTACTCAACAGTCTGTTTTCTGTCTGTTCTGTACTTGGTCCACTGCCCAAGAGCTGGAGACATTCCACTAGATGGTGCTAGGTATGGTACCTCTACATACACTCCTGGAAAATGGGCTCCACTGAGCTGCCAACCTACTGCTGTCTTTGGCATTTCTATCATTTTGGTGGGAGCTTTTCAGTCAGAAGACAGGAATTTTGGAATGAGAAAGTATAGATCTGAACTATAAACACACTACTTACTAAAGTACTTTGAGACCCTGGGCATGTTACTTAAATTCTGTGAGCCTGAGTTTATTACTCTAAAATGAGGATACTACCACTTCATAACATCCTCATATAATATTATCTTTCTATAGGATTATTGTGAGAACTGATGAAAATAATATATATAAAGTTCTTTGCTAAATAAATGGTAGTTCTGTTATCATTATTTGTTGTTGGCTAAAAAAAGCAGATAAAAACAACTGAAAAAGTCAATGGGGATATTCTGAAGTAACCCTTTTAGATACAGGAATGACATGAAGTGACTATCACTACCTTAAAGAAAAGTTGGAAACCTCTGATGAGAGTTTTGCTCTTCTGCTTTGTTAATAATGTTCTCCAGATGACTGAGAGGTCTTGAAGGTCCCACATGTGTTCTTCCATTGAGCCCCGAATGTGTTCTGTTGCTTCAGCTGCAACACTGTCCTCCACAGACGTGATGATCCAAACACAGAGACAAGGAATAGTACTGGCATCCTACCACAGGATGAAAACTTTTCAAAATAAAATAACATTTGTGTCTGGATTACCTGACAGAGGGACTTGGGGGCTCCCAGCAATGCTACAAACATGGGTAGAGATTTCCTGTTTAGAACAAGTTACCTCAATAAATTGGTTAAACTAGCTTGAAAAGCCTCCAAACATGGAATAAACTCTAATGAACAACCAAGGGACTATTATAAACTGTTCTGTAGAGTGTAACCTATCAAAAGACCAAGAGACTGAGCGGAAGTTGTAGAAGTACTAAGAAAACAAGACTGGCTTCCACAGAAATGCTGATCAAGGTACTGTCTAGAGCATCCCACTTCTCTGCTCAAGCGTCAGGGTCCTTTCTCTATGACTGCCAACCAGGAACCAAGGCTCGGACCACTTAAATTACGGAATATTAAGGTAAAAGAAGTATACTAGATAGCCCAGAGCCTAAGCTGGAAAAGCACAAAAGTTACAGTGACCTTGAAAACATGGCAGAGCCTCACTGTCATCATCACCCCACTTCCTCTCTGATTATCAGCCTTCCCTGTCCCTTTCCATTGTTTCTATTGCTCTATGGGTCCTTAATTTAGGCTTCTCATTATCCTCACCTGGAGACATGAGGCCAGGACACTAAGGATAGGGGCTTGTTGTTTCACTGCTTCAGCTAGGAGCCAGCACCAGGAGTTTGGCTCCTCTGAGCACCGGAGCAGAACTTCAAAAAAATCAGCCATCTCTTCTTTGTTTCTCTGGAGTTCCTGGGGGGCCCTGCTACAGACTTGATCACTGTCCATTCTGGAGTTAGACACTGAGGTCAAGTTCTCAAAAGCCAGTCTTAAGTGGTCTTGAAGGACAGGACTGAAATACTGAAGAAGAGATTTCACCTAGAAAACATATTAGATGGTAAAGACCAATTTCATCTAGAGCTGAAAAATGTTAGAGAAAAGCAGAGGCAAAATTGTTCTTTCTCACCCTGAACTGTGTGTGTGGGAAGTGACCATATCATTTTACAAAGTTATTTGTTGCTTTGGAGTGAATTTCCATATTTAATCTGGAGTCACAAAAACTCTTCCTTCAGCTTTTTAGTACTAATGACTAATCCTGTCTGATGCCAACCCACTGAAATCTTAGTAAAAACAGTAGTATCATAGAAAACAAAAGCCTAGGTATACACAACAGAAAGAACGCTATTTGTCCTCCCAGAAGTCTTCCAATTTCCTCTGCTTGAATGGCAACAAATGGTGGCTTACCTCCTCTGGGTGGTAGTTATGGAGTTGGCTGTGAATAATGAACTGTAACCAATCGTTTGCTTTGGCACATTCTCTGAGGTAAGACGTGCTCAGTTTCACATTGTGAAGCCTGCAGAACTGTACTGCTAATGCCCACTGGCTGCTAGATTCACTAGATAACCTGTAATTGGAAGTTGGGGCAGTAGAAAAAAAAAATTGTTAAAATATAGCTTTAGTTTAAATGGAAAATTAGTAAAAATTAAACAAATTTAACTGCAGCATATTCTCTAAAAAACCTTTCAACAAATCCCAAACGTTTATTAGGCTGCTTTGGAAAATAAAGAAAAAAGAGGGCTCTTGCATCCGCAATGGATAAAAGCTTTCTTAGCATACTGGCAGAATGCATTCCTTTTATCAACCAAGTATCTATCCATAGATTATACTAGCTATATACCGTCCTTAGGAGAATTGAGTAAATAGTCACTCAAGAAATTTCCTGAGTGCTTAATTGTTTTGCATGATTCAATTTAGAGTATCAGAGCCCAGACAGGTGCTTGGGCTTCCTCAGTTAGGGGGGAGTACTTGTTCTTGCTCATAGCCGGAAACTGTTGAGAACAGAGTCACTGATAGCAGGTAGAGAATGGTGCATTCCCAGGGTCTGGGGTGGCTAGGTCACCCCAGGTGGCATAGCACAGAGGAAAGATGGCATAAATGTGTAAGTAGAGGGGTTTTTGTGGATAGACGGTTACCTCAACTTTCATTATCAACTAATATATATTAGCAAGAGAAAATTAAGGAACTCACTTAAAATCAAAATTTATGAGATCCATATCCCACCTCTTCTCTTTTTTTTTTTTTTTTTTTCATAGAGAGAGAGCAAGGGAGGACAGAAGAGAGAATCTTAAGCAGGCTCCATGCCCAGCGCAGAGCCTGATTCAGGGTTCGATCTCACAACCCTGAGATCATGACCTGAGCCAAAATCAAGGGTCAGAGGCTTAACCGACTGAGCCACCCAGGTGCCCCCATCCCATATCTTCTTAAATGATTTCAACATGTAACACATAAGAGACTTCTCTGACCAGCAGGGCAGTGGAGGAGACAGAGCTCTTCTCTATCTCTTGGAAACTCTATCTCTAAAGAGTGAATAATTAGCTGCACCCTCCCTTTACTGATGGCAAGAAGCAATTAAAACTCACTGTCCATTCACTGAGTGTCTGCTATACACTGGCTGAGTAAGAAGGCCTGAAGGGATTGGTAAAAACATCTGAGGTGCTGGAAGAAAGACTAGGCAAATACAGATTGGAAGAATAAAGCTTGCTGGAAAAGAGAATGAGGCTGCAATTCAACAAACCTCTTTATTTCCTGCTGCTGAATGCTGTTCCATATACCTTCTTCTAAGAGGTTAAGCAATTCCTCTATGGTGGCCTTTTCACCCACAGCCAGTTTAGATAGTTTTTCAGCTGTAAGAAATACAAACAATAAAAACTGGTCAAGAGAAAGGGTCAGGAACTCTTCTGTTTGAAGAGTGTGGCCCAGGGCCATTTCAGAAGCTAATTAAAGGGCCCAAGAAAGTGAGATAAAGTGCAAACATTCTGCAGGAAAAAGATGAAGCAGGAACATAATTATTTCCTGCCCCAACCACTCACAATTCGATGCTTTAGACCTATTCATCCCTTGTCCTCTAAACAAAACAAACCCCAGATGGAGAAAGTACTGTACCTAGAGACTCTCTGATACAGCTGTACTGAGCATCTTCGTTTCTACACTTGTAGCTCAAAATGATATTGGCCACTTTCATATCAACTCTGAGCTTGAGGCTGTCGAGGCCAAGCAGTTCTAAGAAACAAACACAGGCAGCTCCTACTGAAGGTATGTAGAAGGAGGAGAGCCCTAAAACATAGGCTTCATTGCCTACTTGCTGGATCCTGAAAAAGAAAGGAATCAAAATCACATCAGAAAACTGTTTCTCACCAGGAAAAGGAGATGGAATTACATAGTGATACATGGAGTGTCAGACACCTGTGATTTTTAGCTTCCTCCCCCTTCCCGTTTTGGGCCCCTGCACATATCCATTTAGGTTCTTGGTAGTTTTTCGTTGTCTCCATAGCCCCCCATTCCCTTATATTTAACTTTCTCCTAAAACACCTACCCACAGGCCAAATTATTCTTGCTTCCAACTATATCCAGGGAACACAGAACAGAATTACAGAAAGACTGCCAAATTGTGATCCTATCAATTATGAGTATATATGCAAACTACCAAGAAAATTAATGCTAATTAAAGTTTGACATCACATATGTAGTTTTATATGCATAGACATATTTCAACGAAAGATGCACAAGAAATTAGCCATGTTTATTTACTATGCAGAATGAAGATAGGAGACTCAGGGACTTTTTATCTTTCATTTTTCACCCTTCTGAATTACTTGAATATTTTATCACTAAAATGCATTACGTTGTTAACTATGAAACAAACCAATAAAGTAAATCTATATTTAGGTGACTATATCTAATATTCCTCCCAATTCTGTGATTTATAAAAGTGAATTATAAAAAATGAGTTATCTTAAATACAGAATTCACATCTTATTATACAATTCCCTCTTAAGAATAATTACTAATATTTGGCAAGCTCCTGGGTTATTTAAAAAAAAAAAACAGAATTTTAAAAGATATAAATACTATTTTTAATATTATCTTTTTTTAAAAATTTTCTTTATTATTTATATGAGAGAGAGATGGAGATAGTGAGAGAAAGCATGAGCAGGGAGGTGGAGAAGCAGGCTCCCTGATGAGCAGGGAGCCCGACAAAGGGCTCGATCCCAGGACTCTGGGATCGTGACCTGAACCGAAGGCAGGTGCTTAACCGACTGAACCACCCAGGTGCCCCTTAATGTTATCTTTATTATCTTTTTCCCATTAACAAAAGACACACTAAATCCCCCAAACTTGGGATATACAGAAACGCACAGAGGAAGGGAAAAAAAAAAAAAGACGACCAAATTACTAGCCTGATATAACTACTTTTCAAATGTATATGTAAAATACAGAGATGTCTTTTATTAAGAGTATAAATTATGTTTTAAATACTCACAGCTGCTTGGGAGTCTTACTCTTGGTTAATTCCTGGACCAGAAAAGTACCAAATGCAAATGATGGCCGGCCATGTTGTAAATAATATGCAAAATTCAGACGTTCCACTATAGCATATTTATTAACTAGGTCAGGGCTAGAAAAATGTGGTAGATGACTCACTGCGTCTGGGGGGAAAGTGAAGCAATATTAATCCTCTGTACCTCACCATGATTAATTGCAAATCTGCACGTGGAAAACTTAACTCTGCAATGGTGAAAGAAAACCAGCTGCAGGACACTTGGGTGGCTCAGTTGGTTACGTGTCTGACTCTTGATTTTGGCTCAGATCATGATCTCCGGGTCATGGTATCAAGCCCCATGTTGGGCTCCATGCTCAGGGGGGATCTGGTTGAAATTCATTTTCTCCCTCTCCCTCTGCCCCTCCCCCAGCTTGCACATGCATTCTCTAATAAATAAGTCTTAACAAAAGAAAAAAAACAGTTGCTATAGTCATTTTGTACCACTGTGCATTACTAGGAACCACCAAAATGTAATAGTTCATTTTAATGTGTAGAAGTAGCCCATTTTTTTAAAAAATTTATTTATTTTAGAGAGAGAGAGAGCATACATGGGGGGGGAAGGGCAGAGAGAGAAGGAGAGAGAGAATCTCAAGCAGACTCCCCTCTGAATGGGGAGCCCAACACAAGGCTCAAACCCACAACACTGAAATCATGACCTGAGCTGAAATCAAGAGTCAGATGCTTAACTGAATGAGCCACCCAGGTGCCCCAGCCCCCCATATTATACAAAAATATGTATCCAAGAAGCTGCATAAAAACTTATAAATTATGCTTCTTCCTCAACTTGTTATTTTAGATGTCTTAATTCTGTATTTAATGATCCTTTAAGTCACAATGGCAATAATCCTTTAGCTATAACATCTCTGCTAAGGATCTGCAAGAGGAGCTTTTTAATTTATTCATGGAGCTCATTACACAATGAAATCCCTTCTTAACATTTTTATGAGTCCTCTATACACCAAGCCCAACTCCCTATACCTTTCTCCAATACACAGTGTAAGAACATCCTTTTCTCCATATTAATGCCCTCCTCAATTTCCTTTTGTTATCATTATACTTTCTGATGTATTCAGAGCACCTTATTATCTATATGATGGTACCACCGTTCTCAGGCCAGCAGAGTAGCTCAGTTTAAAGTTCCTCTGTGCCCATAAAAATAGCAGAAGATATTTGGATGTGATAAGTTAGTATGAAAGAACCCCTCCTGTTAGACAAGCCCTAATCTTTAATCGCCTCTTAACCACTTACTACCTGTGTGTAGTAAAAAAAAAAAAAAAAAAAAAAGTAACATTTTGAACTGTTAAGGAACAAGTTCTGGAAAACAGTGCATCTGCTTTTATTTTCAAAGTTCAAAGCTTATTTCTGAAAAAAAGTTTCATTCTCCTGTGGCATTCCAAGGACTTTTTATATTGTGACTTGGCTCTTTAAAAAAAAAAAAAAAAAAAAAAGACTTGAAGAGTTGAGAGGCATCTGTCAACTTTCCAAGCTATTACTTAAAAGTACACCCCCTTTGAGACTAAAAAAAAATTGTCACATGCCTTATCTATATTCTTTGTGAGATCACAGTGACTTTGGTAACTTATTACATATAAAACTGTTCATTCATTCATTAAATATTTGCTGAGTACATGTAAAGTATATAGCACTGTCTGGCGCCAAATGAGCTAACTTGAGTTTTTAATCCAAGTAAGACCCTGATTTTTTAGCAGCTGGGGGCTAGTACGGAGAGCACGTATAAGAGAAAATTCTACCCAAAGGGAAATTTTTCTCCTGCCTGTCACAGAAGCCAAGTCACCTCACAGTCACCCTACATCTCTTTTCAATGGTAAGATCATATGAAAAAAGAAGCAAATATTCTAATTAAAGACAATTCTCCAATTTTATAAATCCACATTATGTTTTCATAATTGTTTCATTTACTTTGTGCTTTATTTCCTCAAATATGTTTTAAACTTCTTAACACCAGGCAGGGAATACATCTTCAACTTCCTCTCTGTTCCCCTCATGTACCTAGTACAGTGCTCATTTTCCACAAAGGGGTCAGGACTCTAGCTAAGTGTTGGAGTTGGAGGCATTAAAACAGGGCAGGGGATTCGGTCTACACTCTAGTAGTAAGTTCCCAGAGATTAATTAGAGTATTTTCACTTGAAAATGCAATACGTACCACTTTATTCAGTCCTCAACGAATATTTATTGAACATCTACTATAGGCTGGGAACTTGCACTGAGCCTTGGGCACTAGGTAAATTAGATCTACTGAAATTTGGACTTACAAAACCGACACATTAGAAAATTCATTTTTATGCACGTCAGTAAATATTTACAGCGTATACATGCTAAGTGCTCATCTGAAGCCTACTTCAGAGTAATTTCACAGCAGAGGCACCGCAGGTACCAGGATATTAAAGGCTAACTCTAAATTTAAAAGTAAAAAAGTAAAGTTTAAGAATGGCATTAAAAAAAAAAAAAATCAGAGAAAGGCTTATGGCCTAAAGAGAACAGCAGTGTGTATGCGTCTGGTGCTCACCATGTGCCAGGAACTGCAAGAGCTTTTTAAATGCCTTGTCTCCTTTCATTCTCAGGTAATATGTGAGGTGGGCACTGTTATTAACCTTATTTTATTGGAAATTGAAGAGAGGGTAAATCACTTACCCAAGGTCATACAGCTATTTCATGGTCGGGCCAGGATTTGTCTAAGGCCTACAGCTATGCTCTTAACCTTTATTAATACTATACTGCAAACAAACAGGGATTTGGGGAAAGGGAGAAATTTAAGCAGATAGGTACAGCTTACATTTCCCAGCAAGAATAGCACTAGTGACACACTGTAATTACTTTGAATTCACAACACGTTTTCAATTCAGTCTCCTAGAAAATGTTTTCCATTGGAATGCATCTTCATTTTTGAAATGGAAAGCAGTGAAAAAAACTGGATTGGCTTTACATAAATTAACTTCTACCGTCAACACTGCTGAAATACTTCTAAAGCCCTAGGTACCTGGAATGACTTACCTCCTACAGCCAGTGTGTTGGCAGTCTGCCAGCCAAACAATCTGCTAGGGTCAAAGGGCAACAGTGACTGAAAAAGCGGAAAAATCAGTTAAAAGTTAAGTGATTCTAAAGTAAGTAAACAAAATGATATGAAAAGACTTCACAAGTGTCCGCTTCCCTTTTCCAACCTTATCTTTCTGGACTTAAATTCCGAGCGCAGCTTAAAAAGAAAAAGAATGCATGAGACACTTTCCTATGTTAATAAAAATAGAGCCAGCTATGTTCCTTTCAAAGACTTTTCTTGGGGCGCCTGGGCGGCTCAGTTGTTAAGCGTCTGCCTTCCACTCAGGTCATGATCCCGGGGTCCTGGGATCGAGCCCTGCGTCAGGCTCCCTGCTCCATGGGAAGCCTGCTTCTCCCTCTCCCACTCCCCCTGCTTGTGTTCCCGCTCTTGCTGTCTCTCTGTCAAATAAATAAAATAAAATCTTTAAAAAAAAAAATAAAGACTCTTCTCACTTCAAACTATATCTGCAAAGTATACTCTCTTTTGGTTGAAGCATCATCAATTATAATGTAACATGGACTTTTGAAATGCTTTTGGAATCCAAACCCAAGAGGACTAAGAGGCTAGATAATGGTACCATGTAAACAGGACAAGGTGAGCTAAGGCTGGTCCGGAAAAGGAATAGGGAGATAAGTAGATCAAAGGTTAGAGGAATGTGATGAACAAATCACCACCACGAAAAAAGAGTGGAGTAAGCTTAAGCCAGTCAGAAAAGGTTTGAAAGCAGGGAGCCATGGCTGTTTGAAATTTGTCTAGGCCAAAGATGTAGCAAAGACTATAAACAGGTGGTAGGAAAGATAAAGGAGAAAATTTTAAAAACCTTTACGTCACGATTTGGGTGGCTAAGGAAAGTGCAGCTTTGATTTAAAATCATGGGAGAATTTGGGCGCCTGGGTGGCTCAGTTGGTTGAGCGACTGCCTTCAGCTCAGGTCATGATCCCGGGGTCCTGGGATCGAGCCCCACATCGGGCTCCCTGCTCTGCGGGGAGCCTGCTTCTCCCTCTCCCACTCCCCCTGCTTGTGTTCCCTCTCTCGCTGTCTCTCTCTCTGTCAAATAAATAAATAAAATCTTTAAAAAAATAAATAAAAAATAAAAATTAAAAAAAAAAATCATGGGAGAATTTATGGTCTATTAAGGAAGGACTACTTTTCGTAAAGTAACAGGACTAAAACTGCATGAGTCAACTTGAAAACAGAACAAAGAACAACCTGAAATCACTTATATTTTAGGCTGATTGAATAGGTAGTAAAACTATGTTTTTGTACAATCCACTTATACATAGTTTACAGCGGTGCTACTGGTCTGCAATGAGATGAGAAACTTGCGATAAATTTAAATGCAGCTAACTACTTCCTGCTTCCAGAGTGTCTTGCTAAATTCTCTCTCTCTCTCTCTCTCACACACACACACACACACACAGAAAGCCTGCTGAACTGAACATGACACAGATTTATAGAATAGTCCAAGATCTTAATGTCATCACATACCACCAACAAGCCGTTCATAGACTGGCAGCCATCTAGGGACCACATTTTTGAGTAGGACTACTCTATAAATTAAGGACTGTACACATTAGAGAGATTTTGTACTTTTATAGATTATAGAGCTTATGTGGAATTTAAGGACACTGTGGGAATATGTGCACCCAGAGAAAAAAAGCAAAAGCCCTTTGAAACGAGAAATGAACAAAAGAATGTGTTCATCATGGAGGATCTGAGTAGGTTTCAGGGAACCTGAATTCCTCTGAAATAGAAGCAAAATTAAACACGTATGTGCAGTTTTTCTGGGTAGAAGACTCCTAACTTGCTCATATTCTTAAAGAGATCTCTGTCCTGAAAAAGGTTAAGAAGCACTGATTTAAATAAACAAATAGCCCTATTCATTGAGGAGAGAGAGAGAAGTTATCCGGAGTAGAATGAAGTGGCTTTTGAGGAAGGCAGCAGACAAGCAAGCTGGCCAACTGTCCGTCTGCTCTCAGATCCATTCCCACCTTTCTCTCCTGTTCTGCAGAGAACTGCATTTCCCAAGCGCCTCTGCCCTTTGGCTACCAGACAGGTTTTGCCAAGAGAGACAACATGGGAGATTAAAGGTGGGAAGAGGGAAGAAACCAGGATATTTTCCTCCTCCTTTGTTTTCTGGGGTATCTCCTCCAAGGTTCCAGCTCTACCCTCCATGTTCCCCGCTCAGGGGAACAGGCAGCCTGGCTGTGAGTTCAGCTGTTCCCAGGGATGGGCCCGACCTCTGGGTTCTGCTAACACTACTTTCTTGCACCGTTCTTGCAGCGTTAGGGGTGCTGGTGGCTTCCTTGTCAGTTTTTGACTTGTCTCACCATCGCATGTTTGGATTCCCCATTCTGCTATGACTGTGTAAGTAATTACCTATGTTAAAATGTCCTCCACGCTACAGACCCAGAGGGTGTTTCAGTTTTCCTGGCTGACCCCTGACTGACACTCCTCAATACCATACCTGAATAAGGTGGTAAAGCGTAATATCGGGTGGCAGGACATTAGAGGCAGTGTATTGTGGGAAGAGAGCAGTTTTTAGCTTGGGATAAGGAGTTAATGCCATCTTCAGTAACTGGGGATCTACTTTCTTCAAACAGGTCTCATTTTCATCATTCTGAACAACCTAAATAAAAAGATCACATGATACAGAGTAAGGTTTTTCTCTTCTCCAAATTTAAGTCTTTTTTCCACAAGAGTGAAACAAGATTAGCTTGAAAAACTACATGGTAGTGAAGAAAACACTGGTCAAGGAGTCACAAGCCAATAGTTTTAGTTCTGGTTCTAAGAAAAACTAGCTGGTGACCTTGGGCCAGATATTTAACAGCAGGCCTCAGTTTCCCACAAAATTAGGAGGTTCAACTAGATCAGTGGTTTTCAAACTACATGTGAAAATATTGTTTGAAAAAAGTCTCTGCTACTGAAGTATTTAAAATATTTAAATAGTAAGTAAATGTCTTTAAAGGGAAAAAAACTACTAGACTAGATGACTCCTACCTAGGTCCTTCTCCCTCAGTTCTCAAGTTATTCTAAGACTAATTTCTGACAGGTGATTAAAAACAGAGGCATAGATAACCATATGAATTAAAATATATTGCAATAATCTGGAAGAGGTGGTATTATATTAAGTTATTATCAGTAAGAAGCTTTTAAAGATTTTTATTAAACTGCATTCTTCAGTTTCCTGTAATGAGGCATACTATGTACTTTCAAAAAAGCAGAGATGGGCAAGTTTCCACTGGGTCCCTCAGAAGAGTTTATATGGATAGCTAAAAATTATGATTTCCTTTTTGCCTATTAATTCCCAAGCCACACATCTAAAGTATAGTTACTCCCAGGAGCAATCAGATCCTGATTCTATCCTGAAAACAAACCTGAAGTTTAGAAAACAAAGGTAAAAAAAAAAATCTCTATACCACATATTAGTTCCCTTCCAACTTAAGTGAATATAATACAAAATTTAAAACTTCATCCTTGTTTTATGCCCTTTAATAAAATGAAATACTTATGTAAGTGGTTGTATTTGAATATCAAAGGAGTCTAGAAAATCCATGGATATTTCCACTAAATTTAAAATCAGTCCTATTTTACCATAATAGGTAAAAGTGCTACCCATACCTGGCTGACACCCCCAGGGGCATACATTGTCGTAGCAAGGGCCAGGAGGGTATGTCCTTCCAATAGCATACTGCTTATACTGGCCTGGTTGCTGGGAATCAGTATCTGAGCATTTGCAAGGCTAGCCTGGAAGATCAGTTTGGGATCTGAAAAATAAAAGAGTAGATTTTTCTCCTTAAGAGAAAGAATTACATAATTCTGAGGAAGAAAATTTTTAACTCTATCCACAGTAAGAGGTACTTTCTAAGATGAAAAGCAACTGGAAAACATCATAAAGGGAAAAAATGAAAGATTTGTCCACATAAAGTAAAAACTTCTATTCAGACAATTGAGACAAACAAGTGTTGAAACAGACAAACAGAAGAAAATTGAAAGGTAATAAACTAGGGGGGAAATTTTAACAACAAATTAACAGCAAATGACAACCTAAGGATTAATGTCTTCAGCAAAGAGTTCATACAAATCAATGCCCCAAATACTGACTCTAACAGATAAGTAGACAAATAACCATTTACAAAGGAGGAAATATAAATGTTTGACATATGAAAATATGTAGTTCATTAGCAATAAAGAAATGCAAAATAAAATAATAATCAGATGCCGTATATTCCTTATCAACAAAAATAATCATCCTCAAGCACACAGCTGGTCAGGGCACAAAGAAGCTGGGACTTATGGATAAAATGCTCTAATTCCCCTGAAAAGCAATCTGGTCTTATAGCAAGAACCTTCAAATTGTATATAACCTTTGATCCAGTAATTTCATATCCAGGAATCTATCTGTACTAAGGAAATAATCTGATTTCAAAGACAAAAATTTTATGTTCAAATATACACAAGACTGTTATTCATGATAGAAAAAAACTGAGAATAGCCTCAGTGTCAAAAGATGAGAGAACAGTATATTAGTTAACAGTACATCCATATGATGAAATATTTGTAGACATAAAATAGTCATTGTCTCTAAGAACACAGGAAAATTCTTATAATTACTATATGAAAAAGGCAATATATAAATACATAGATATTTCTAGTTGTATCCCTAGTACTTAGAGACTGTCGCAATGTGGGAGCTTAATAAATATTTGTTGGATGAATGAAATATAATATAGACCAGGCTAAAAAAAAGTATAGAGAAAGTACCTAGAACAAAATACATTAAAATATATCAAGAGTTGCCTGTGGATGATTATCTACCTAGGCTATCTGCCTGTGGAGTTTTATCTTCTAGATAGTTGTCTGTGGCTTCCAATTTTTCTTTACAATGAACATGTATTATTTTATAATCAGCATCAAAAAAACCCAAAATAAAACATAACAAAAAAACCCAAGCCACATTATGAAAAAATTTTTTATTTGGAAAAAAAACAGGAATTCCATAAAAGATTGGCTGTTGATATTTCTTGCCTGTATAGTGGCTCTGCCTGGCCCCTTTCTGGAGAGAATTTCTGGAATAACACCAGCTAATCCCTCAAGTGGGCGGCAGGGGGGGGGGTGTCCCAGGGCTCTTCTGATTCGAACCGGAGCCAAACTCTCCTTCAGGAGCTCTACTACAGAAGCCACGACAATCCCACACACACTGTGGACTTTTTTCCTCTTCCATATGGAGTTGCTTACTAAAGGATTCAGGGCAGGCACCTGGAAGACAGACCACTTCTTCACAGAAAAAGGGTGTCCATCTACCAGACAGCAGGGATTCAGCCTGTGATAAACTGGTGAGATGAGAGATACCCAAAGACAGCCAAGCATGAGGCTGAGGGGGAAGGGCACACACGCACACATGCCATCTGGCTTTTCTTGGCTGGAGAGAGGGAAACATTTTTGGTCTTCTGCTTCTTAAATCAAACTTGAGCCTAGGTTATAGTCAGATATTTGTCTAGAGCCAAGTGATTTATTTAGAACTCACCAATTAAATGCCATTC
Organism: Mirounga angustirostris; assembly: GCF_029215605.1. Taxonomy (NCBI): domain Eukaryota; kingdom Metazoa; phylum Chordata; class Mammalia; order Carnivora; family Phocidae; genus Mirounga; species Mirounga angustirostris. The sequence continues at coordinate 59,186,257 of NW_026991717.1, read as the reverse complement.
AACAGACCAGTTATTTAGCAAAAAAAAAAAAAAATTAGATTTTTTAAAAAAAGATTTGATTTATTTTAAAGAGAGAGCAGAGTGGGAAGGGCAGAGGGAGAGGAAGAAAGAATCTCAAGCAGACACTGTTGCTGAGTGCAGAGCCTGACAGGCGGCTCGATCTCTAGACCCTGAGCTCATGACCTGAGCAGAAACGAAGAGTCCGACGCTTAACTGACTGTGCCACCCAGGTGTCCGTAGCCAAAGAAATTTTTTTATTTTAATACAGTACACCCATACCTGTTAAATTACTGGAAACTTGTCGACACTGAACTAAAAATTCAAACCAAGGGTAAGCTTCATGTAATTCTTTTTTTTCCAAAAAGGGACAATTTGAAGGACTAAGTCTGTATATAAAACAAAAGAACAAATTCTGGTTAACATACAGGATAAGACAATTATAACCATGTTTGCTCAAATGATAATGAGCTTTAAAAAAGGAACTTTGGAATTAAAAGTAAATATAACATTATATACTCCTTGTGCTGTGCTTTATATATTCCATATGATCTGGAAATAGAGAAGAATTCAGAGACAGATAATTTTATTTATAATGTCTTTACTTCCATGATGAAATTTTACCAACCCTTTAAGATTAACATACACCTCCTTTCAGATACTTTATATTTTATTGTATTTTTTTAAAAATTTATTTGAGAGAGAGAGAATGAGTGAGGGGAGGGGCAGAGGGAGAAGCAGACTCCCCGCTGAGCAGGGAGCCCGATGTGGGGCTTGATCCCAGGGCCCTGAGATCATGACCTGAGCCGAAGGCAGACGCTTAACCATTGAGCCACCCAGGTACCCCCTACTGTATTTTTTTTTAAACATCAAAAACTCTTTAGCATTTTCAAACTTCAGAGGTTTTTGAAAAGTTTTACACACTACAGAGAAGCTAGGACTGAGGAATTCAGTCTCAGAATACATCCTCTGAATATGACTTTTACATCTTCTCTTGCCAGTAGCTTTGGGGAAAAAAATTCCTGTGTCTAAATAAGCCTCAATGGTATGAACTGGAAAAACATCATCTGTTTGAATTCCTAGTTCTTTAATACACAAAATAAAATAAAAATGTTCTCATTAGCACATTAAGTGTAGGCTCTGCAATAAAACCTAAGCAGAATTAAATCTGGCTGTGCCATTTACTAGAACTGTGCACTTTAAGGCACATAGTCTCTCTCAACGCTCCAGTTCCCTCACCTGTGGAATGGGAGTAACCACCTCATAGGACTTTTGGGAATATTAGATGAATCAGTGCACATCAAGCACTTACCCTAGTGCCAAGAACACTGCATACTCATATATTAGAGACTACAATTCTTTGTATTACTGACCCAACAGTAATTCACAGTGGCCACATATGATTCTGCAGGTTGATCTTGGGCAGGTACGTACTGATGTATATTCACCTATCTAAATATAAATTGTAGAGCATATCTAACATACCTCGTAGTGGCTATGAATTCAAAATTGTTTAACATTCATTTGTCTGGGAATGAAGGTACCAAAGAACTCCAAGTTAACTTTTAGAATTTTCCCCTCTTTTAAACTTCTATAGCATTTCTTTCATTTTATTCTCTCTAGTTATTTAAAAGGTTAACAGAGATGTTACAGGATTAACATCACCAAAAACACATGATAAGCATTTAGTTGAATGCAGCATTGAACTAAGGTACCAAGTGGTGGAGCTGGCAAGGGAGGTGGGGAGCTACAGCAAAAAGACTAGCATTCTTCAAGTGAATGTTTAGTATTTTCCTAAAAGTCATATTCAGAAGTAGTATGGAAAGAGGAAACGTGAAGACCTGCTCAAAGACAAATCAGTTCTCAGTACTCACTTGTAACAGTCAAGATAGACATAGAGAAGATACTGCAGACCGTGTTCCAAACAATAGAGAATGAAGTGAGAATGGAAATCCCAACCTTCTTTGGATCTGTAGTTTTGAATGGGGAGAGCATCTTGCATCACACCCCCAATGCGGTTCAGTCTTAGCAGGAAGAGTTCAAAGTCTTCTAGTTCAGACTTAAGAAAAATCCCATTCCTGTTGAGCAGGTTTCAGAGATGGCAAGTTACAAAGTTGCCAGATTCAGAGCAGACCAAACCACTTCCATTGCTGAAGTCTCAACTACTTAAAACTAAGGATTTACAAATTAAGACTGCCAAGTCTCACTCTATAACGATGTTCTGACTATATTTTGCTAGTTTCTGATGAAGGTTCACGCACCATTTTAATATTTAAAGGTAGTAATGACAGTCTAGAGTTATCTTAAATATTTCAAAAACCTAATCTATCTCCATTTTTGTGTGTGTGTGTGTGGTTTTGACTGGTACTATACAATCCACTTTGGCAACAGTGGTTAGCTCTTGAAGCTAGAGGCTTTAACCACTGAAATTTCCAAAATAGCCTAACAAAATTGTTATAAAAAAAAAACAAAACAAAACTAAAGCAGAATAATTTAACTAGACCAACTACTAAACAAGAATAGAAATTTGCATTTAAATATTACTTTTTACAAATTTACTGTTAAGTATATGTACCAAAGGAGTATAGAACGCATATAATGTGGCATTTAAAGAAACACTATGTAACCATTACCCAGATAATAGAATATCATATCTGGAAGCCCTTGGTGTATTCCTCTCCCACTGCATGTCCTTTGCTACCCAGAGCTAACCACTATCCTGATTTTGTAATAACCATTCCCTACTTTTATTCATAGTTTTACCCACTCATATATGCAACCCCAAATAATATATAGTAGGGTGTTGCCTATTTTAAACTTTATATATAAATGGTACATTCTGGATATATTGTTCTTAGTCTTATTTCTTATATTCAACATTGTGTGATTTATCCATGTTGATACCTGCAACTACAGTTTGGTCCTTTTCATTGTTACATAATATTCCACTGTGTGATTATAATACATTTTATTTATCCACTCTCTACGTTTGATGGTCATTACAGGTGCTCCTAGATTTTTGGTAAACCAAATTTACATTTCCATTTGTGCTTCCTCTTTTGTGAAATGCCTATGTGCTCTGATATCTTTCCCCTCCAAGATCCAAGCTCTACTCTTCTCCTGCTCTCTATCCCCAGAGGATCACCTGGACAGAAGACTGTAGTATCCTCAGGCTTCTACTTTGGTTCACCCTATGGGAAATCACCATCAGATGATAAGAGTCAGAAAAAAGAGAGGATGGGGATACCTTGGCTCTCTCTGTGCTGGATGACAGCACCTTGGCTGACACTCTCCACTAGGGAACACAACTCATGCCGGGCAGTTCTCTAGGTCTCGGTAACTATTCTCTTCCTTTACCCCTCTAGGCGTTTAGAAAGCATACCCTAGTCCCAGGGTCATGAAGATATTCTTCTACATCTTCTAAAAGCTTTATAGTGTCACATTTGTCATTTAGATTTTCTACTTGGAATTGATTGTATACATGATAGAAGGCAGAAAGTCCAATTTAATTCCCCCCCAACATAGCTATCCAGTTATCCCAACCCCCTTTGTCGAAAAACTGTTCTTTGCCCACTGTGCAGTGCCACCTTTGTCATATATAAAGTGAGCATACATGCAGAAGTTTGTTTCTATGCTCATTAAAAATAAACAGAATAAGGTTTTATATCTGGTAGGGCAAGTTCTTTTTCAGGGCTATTCTTGACCCTCTCCATTTTCATATAAATACTTATCACCTTGTTAAAATCCACAAGAAAACCTGCTGGGATTTTTATTGAGATGGCATTATTCTAACAACCAACTTCGGAATCCACGACAGGCTTGTCTTGCTCCACATCTAAAGAGAATGTTTGTGATGTTTCACCATCAAGCATATTGTTAGCTAGAAGATTTTTTTAGATACCCCTTTCAAGTTAAGGAAATTTGTCTATTCTTAGTTTGCTAATATGTAGCTTTTATTATTAATTGATGCTGAATTTTATCAAATGCTTTTCTGTATCTAGCAGGGATTTTTTTCCCTTTAATCTGTTGCTATAGATCTCAATTCATTAATGTCATAATTCATGTTAAGTCATACATATACTAGCTTTTTAAGCAATCAAATACTAAGCTACATATTTGATAGGCATTCAAGTTATACGTAATTTTACTTTTGGTAAACAAGAAGAGGATTTAGTGCAGTGGAAAGAACAGCAAATAGAAAGCCAGGGATAAAAGAACTGAAGTCTGAAAGTAACTGGCTTGGGCAAAGCTCTTCTCTAGATCTCACTCTCCACATCTTCAGGTTGGGTAGGGCAATAGAGCTATACCTCCCCAATAAGTATAAATATACAATAAAATAAATACACGGGAAATAGCTTTATGAAACTTAAAAATTAACATACATGTTATTGTCTCCTTATATTATTTTTATAGCTTGGGAAGACAGATTAGGTGTAGCTGTATGAGATGTGCTGATATTCAATCATTTTTGACCCACACATATGGCAAGTTCGCATGGTTCAATCTAACAGAATTATTTTTAGCAATGAATTAAAATTTTAAAGTCTCCATCACTTCAAGAGTTACTTCCCCTCACTAATTTCTTAACTGAGCAGTTCTCTTTAGTTCAAACCACATGGAGCATACAGCTGGGAGAAGAGTGGCAGACGTTACTCGACACTAAGGTATCCTCATCTCAGCTCTTGCCACTTAGTCCTTGTCGCTGCACTGACAGCTGACCATTTCTACACCAAAGCACATTTAATGATTTGAGGAAAACCTTCATCTACAATTTGAGAGCCTATTCACTACCACATGATATTAAATGCATGTGATTTTAAAACCTCAATGGATGGTAACACCCTTACAGTTCTGAATACTACGAAATGATGTTGCATTGGATTTATGGCATTTCAGAGCAAAAATTACACCATTATTTTTTATTGCCCTTCCTTGTGTTCATCCCCACAGTGACAATACCTGGCCAGCTGATCTAAAATTTCATTCCTCATGTAGCTGTTGCAGCAAGTATGCCGATCGATAACATCAACAGTCAGAAGGGGCCATCTGTTCTGCTCAAGCGAAGCACAACTGTTCTGAGTGTGAAATTCTCCAATCCACAAGATAATGCTTGACCAGTCATGGCGAGCTGTGAGATAGCTCCAGAGGGCTTCAGGAGAATACGATTTGTATTCTGCATTAAGAAGAAAATAACATTTAAAAAAAAAGAATAAATTACGTTTTAAAATAGCAATGAATTATGATTATTGACACGAAACTCAACACTAATTAACTGAATAGATATGATGATCTGCACAAATATTTATGTAACATATGAATTATTCAGGCCCTCTGCTTATTTTACTATTTTCCTCTTTAGTGCTCATTTCATAATACGTCAGCTGCAGGAAGAGCTAAATGTTGTTCTCATTACTACAGTAGTTAAACGAAACTTGGAAATTAGCTGTGTATTTCACTTATCTTTTCAGGCCTCTTCTTCCCTTTTCTTCTCCTTAATATAAATAAAAACTTTAACCTTCTATGAATTACCACTGTTTGTTCCCCAGAGCCTGGTGCGATATAGATCCTTTGTACACAAGAAGAAACATGAAGACTATTTGGAAAAACAAAGATTTTGTCACTTTGAGGCTGGGAAGAGAATTCTTAGCCTTGAAATCTCAATTCACTGAACCATATGGCTTTTCTCGTCCAGTATCACATTAGAAATCCCTTACAAAACTCTTGAGATAAGAAAGAGGTCTTAATGCAATGACTTGCATTTTAAAGCAACTATGTTTCCTCCAAAAGGAGTTCTAAAATGGAGACTCATGGAACTATTCAAATACCAATGCCTAATTTAATCCTCATTCAATATGTTAGATTTTAGGTTCTTTCACACTTGCCTTCTGGACTTATCCTGGGGAGAAGGATGGATTCTTGTGTTAGTTGAGTCCACCATTGAGCCCAATTTAACACAACTCTATGGTCCTGTTTGTTAAATTTATCTTTAGGATCATATTTCAGGAGTGAGTCCAAAACAGATTTGTGCTTGAAAAAATCCCGTTCCTTTATCCAATACCTACAACAGTGATATAAATGTTTTTAATTTTGGACGGAAAAGCATCATTCTTTTTTATCTGTTCATGAACTTCTACTCTTTTAGCGAACACATAATTCACTACTCTCATTTTTGTATTTGTTATCTTAAAAATATGTATGTGATTATACACATATGGAAATGACAGGAAATTCTTGAGTCCTCTCTGGATGATACAAGTTTTATCTTCATAGAGAATGTAAGCTCAGTTCCACATTAAAAAAAAAATCTGTGCTAACAATTATAAACTAAACACTGTCCACAGTATTTTTTCCATATTATCAAAAGTGGGCTAATGAGACTACCTGGCAAAGGACTGGATCTGCATATTTTCTTGGAAATGTCCTGAATAAAACTTCTCAACTTGATGCACGAAGTCTATAGTTCTTTTTTCATTTTCAGAAAAATAATTTTTTTCTTTTAAAATTTCAACCTTGAATAAAAAATAATTAACCAGTGATCTCACAAAAATCAAGCACAATTGCAAAACAAATGTCATGAGATTAAATGTCATTTAAGAATTGTATTTTGAATTTTTGAGGTATATATGAATTCACACAAATTTTCTTTAACCACAAATGCAAAACAATCATTAAAAAATACAAAGGAGTTCTCATACTTTTACTTACTAGATAGTAGTTGAATATTAAAATAATTCATTTTGGAGTTTCACCAAGGTTTACTAGAAGATGTAAACTACATAGCCTCACCTTTACCTACCAGAAAGTCCCGTATATTTGTATCAGTTGTATAGAAGCATATCTTGAGCAACTGGTCTTTTACATCAAAGCCCTACAGTAAACAGAGAAAATTTTCAAAACCTTTACATTTTGTAACAGGGCTATTTTAACCATAAATATATGTTGGGTAAAGAAGTACTCTATTACAGACATGTATCCTGTTAGAATTCTACAGCTTTTCTGCTCTTGTGAACGTTCATTCTCTGTATTTATCATACATACATACTGCCTATCCCTAAAGTCCTTAGTGATTTTGCCAGAACAAAGGCAGCACATAGAACAATCTAAGGTAATGCTAGGCTACCATATGATCAAAACTACAGTTATCTGCTATAATGATTCACCTGAAAACAAAAGTCAATGCAAATTGCAACGCTTACACAGTTTCACTCCTCTATACCTCCAGAAAATTACCATGGGCAAGACCCCAACCATGCAGATTAGGGCCAGGTCCTCAGCTTAGTTCCAGGAGGCCTACCTCTGGGCCTTCCCCTTCTCAAATTAAGTAAAACCACGGAGCACAAAGCAAAGGTATAAGCTACTAGAAAGCTCAAATGGAGACATAAGGGGTTGCACGAACAACCCAGAATGTCCCCCTAAAAATGAGGTCCTGGGCATACTTTGACATGTGAAGCCTTCTAGGAGAAGCACCATCTCCTTCAACCAAAGTGCGAAGTGTAATAGAGCAAATGATGGAAACTCAAAAAAATCTCTTCAAAAAAGTTCTCAGTAATGAAGAACATTTCTATTATTATTTCCCTGTACAAGCGATATAAATTTCTTAGTCTGTGACATAACTATGAATATAAATCAATTTTTCTATCAACCAGAAATTGTATTAAATACAGAGATCTTTTCCTACATTAGAGACTTTAAGATCAGACAGATTATGCAACTCACCATGTTCTTCAAAAGTTCAGAGGCTTCCTTTATATTGTTCTTTTTCAAGTTGTCAAAGACCAAATTTAGGCCTATTCTAATCAGCTCCTCAAGTCTTTGAGCAGAATGATTGCTAATCCTGAAGAAAGTCTGTGCCTCTGGTATTTTGTTGTTTAAAATAGCATTGGCAATAACTTCCTAGGAAAAAGAGAAAACTATTTGCCTTTTAAGTTCCTTTTCATTTCCTTATTGTAATATAGGACTTATATATTTATTGAGCACCTAATGGACTTTTATTGAAAATCTGCTGCTGGATTTGCACAGGGGAGATGAAATTGACCAAAACACAGACCCTGCTTTTAGACTAGTGGAAAATACACAAATAAAGTATCGAGTACAGTCCTATATGATAGAGGCAATGATATCCTATTTTACATCCTATTTAGAACAAATCACTAGTATTCCCTTAAATAACAGTATCCCAAGGTGCTAGGCAGGAGGATCCAGAAAAAGAGCATCTAAATAAAAGGAGTAACAAAAAGAAAAGGCTTCCTAGTAGAGAAGACTTATGAGGTGAAGTTTAAAAGGCAAATGTTATATACATATACTGAAGAAAGAGGACAAGTGTTCCAAAAAGAGGGACTATGGGGGCGCCTGAATGGCTGTCAACTGGGTATCTGCCTTTGGCTCAGGTTATGATCTTAGTGTCCTGGGCTCCCTGCTCAGTGGGAAGTCTGCTCCTCTCCCCATAGCCCTCTCCCCTGCTTTGACTCACGCGTGCATGTGCTCTCAAATAAATAAAATCTTAAAAAAAAAAAAGAGAGGGACTATGTACAAAGGCATAAAGGCAAGAAACAGTATCAGTCTTTAGGAACCTCCAAATTACTCAATTTAACTGGAGAAAAAGTTGGACAGAGTAGCAGATGAGACCTGAAAGAAAAGCAGAGGTTCCATAATGCAGAGTGTTATACATGGGAGATGGGATTTATCCTAAAACTTATGTGGAGACACTGAAGGATTTTAAAAGCAAAAGGTGATATAATCAGATATATATTTTAGGAAGAATATGCAGGCAGCAATGTGGAGAATGGACTGAAAGAGATTCAAGCTCAAGACAGTAAGGCATTAGATTACTATACTAGTAAGAAGAAATAAAGACCTGTACTTAAGACCAATACTCAAGAGAGCACAGAAAAGGGACATTCTTAACCTGGGGCTTTTGAGGGGTCCGTGAATCCCATGAAGCCATGTGCAAAACTGTATGTATGTGTACATGCACACATTCACAAGCATGTTTGGAGACAAGAGTTCACAGCTTTCATCAAAGTAGACTACAACCTCCCAAAAAGTAAAAATCAATTATTTTGAGTAAAAAGACCAGAGGACCATGAATGGCACCCTGCAGCACATTAAAGAGGGAAAACAGGAAGTGAAACCTGCAAAGGAGACTGGAAAGAGAAGCCAAAAAAAGGAGTGGGGAAAATCAAGTAATTTTTTGGCTTGAGAATGAGATACAGAAACTGCAGTCATGCCAGGTACTTCCCCATTCCTCCACCCCAAGACCAGTGGTCCTGTGAACTCGCCAGATGTCAAACTTATCCCTTTCACTCCCTACTGAGTCTTATCATCTGGGTTAAGCTATTTTGGTCTTTGTCTTTCTAAAGCCAATACTCTCCATGTGGGTGGAGGGATTCTTCTAGGCCCCAGTCATAAAGAGGGCAACAAGGTTTGGTTGTACTACTTCTATCATAAAAAGAAAAGCAAGCAGGTGAGCACAGAAAATTTAACTGGCAAGATATCTTAACTAGAATCTGAGGACTCAAATCCAGTATACTTCTAAGACATAATGGCATAAAATCAAAGTTTCCTAAGATCAAACCATCAGCAGTAATTTGATTTATCCATAAGTCAGACAGAATGCTTAAGTCCAAAGTGCCAGGCCCTACCCACTGAGGAAGTGTTAAGAGTATGCCACCCCACATGGGTTTGGGGGTGGGTGCCTGTCACCAGATCCAAGTGGGCAGATCTGGCATTAAGAGGGAACTTAAATGTGTTCTAAATAAATGAAGCTTGTAGACATAAATCTGAAGTCGTGTTCAGAGATCCCCAAATCGGTAAAACCTAAACGCTTGCCAAAGATTCTGAATCACAAATATAAGATTCTAAATCCTGTTTTGTTTTCTCAGATCCTCTAAATCTGGCAAATAAAAGAAGTGATAATTGCTCATATTTACCTCAACGCTGAGTTTCTCCCATATATTGCTCTCTCTTACTTTGGGAACATTTTCATTTACGTCATATTCATCTCCTGTATCTATTATCTTCCAAGGAAACTTTATCATGAAGGTTCGAAGTTCATTAATGTAGCTGGTCAAAATGTTCACTCCTTTCTGTAGATGTTCATCTAGTTCTATAGAAAAGACCAATTTGCCAATTTCATATATACAAAAATGTATGTGTGTGTATACATATACATACAGAGCAAGAACTAGAGAGAAGGAATAAACCATAAGCTGTTATGATTATAAAAGAACTCTAGAAAATGCCAAAATTTAAACTCTAAACACTAAAGTGTTTTTAAATTTCGGGCAAAAAATCTGAGCTTTTTCCTATTTACAAGTAGCTCTGTAATTTAATATAACCCTTTTCACAATGATTAGTCCTTTCTGTCAACTTTCCCAGTATTAGAACCATGTCACTCAATTATACACTGACTTTTCTCAGCTTTAGTAAATAGCACTCTACTAGCTCATGCTCTCTCATGCAATAGGACCACTTGTATGTCTGTCCTGACACAGGAATAGGGCAGTCGCACCCCTCTTTGATGCCATTCTTACCTTCATTGTGAACAAAAAGCTCTTTTATTTGTTTGTTAAGAAAAGACAGTGTAAGATTAAGCAACTGTTCTGAAAAGTGTTTGCTTTGGGTTTCAGAATCACTTTCTCTAATTGCTGAGCAAAGTAAATCCAATGCTGGTGTCAGCTTTTCCACATCTAAGAAAGAACCAAAGAAATTAACATGAACATCAGTATACTCCTAATAAAACTAACATATCCAAAAATACCATGTGGCAATACTTTTTTTTTTTTTTAAGAACAAAAGTGGTATATTTCCGTTGGACTACCTGATAGAGAGGATAGTGCGGTATGAATGGATAGTATGAATGACACACATAGTACAAATACATTTCATTTGAAATAAAAATGCTTACACAGCTCAACAGGTCACTTGGAAACAAACTTGCTTAACTGTATTACCGAGCAAAAAGAAAGCTGAAGGGGCGCCTGGGTGGCTCAGTTGGTTAAGCGACTGCCTTCGGCTCAGGTCATGATCCCGGAGTCCTGGGATCGAGCCCCACATCAGGCTCCCTGCTCAGTGGGAGGCCTGCTTCTCCCTCTCCACTCCCCCTGCTTGTGTTCCCCCTCATGCTGTCTCTCTCTGTCAATTAAATAAATAAATAAAATCTTAAAAAAAAAAAAAAGAAAGCTGAAGCACAAACACCCTTCTTTTTTGACATGCATTTGGAGATAGGGAGGAAGACACTACCTGGTTTTTTAAATACTGACCTTCCCTTAAGGTCTGGTCATGGAAGTATAAACAATGTAAATGAAGCTACCATTACCAGTTGGCATATCACACCTATGTCACCTGTGTATTCTGAGATCACACATATACCTGCCAATGAACCTGGGAAGGGTTGCTGTATCACAGTTACATTTGAGTTTTTGGCAAGCAGGACTGAGGAAGAGTAATTTGGAACACGTTTTACATCCTATTTAGAACAAATCACTAGTATTCCCTTAAATAACAGGTTACAAAGAGAAAGATCCTGCCTGGAATGTATCCTTTTTCACTCTGGTTCATTTTTAGTTTTTGTTTGTGATTTACGTAGTTGTTTGATTCATCTGCTTATAGTACAATCCTGCCACAAAGTATTAAAGCACAAGATATCTATTATTCCTTCAACATCTGCATTTTTCAAGTTTTATACTCTACTACATCCCTAGTAGGTCAACAGTTCTTGAATAATAAAAAAATAATAATAAATGGGTAAAACTCTTCTAAAAATGCAGATGTCTATAACTATAAGGGTACTAGATGGGAAGTAGACAATGAGAGAAGAGAAAAAAGCAAACACGTTCATGTGCAGGGAATGTGGTTCAAGTCTTTGGATTTAAAAACAACTTCCGCAGAGAAGCTGGCTATAATGGAATTTCCAGAAAACTTCCTTTGCCCCCACAAAAGGACCTGAGAAGCCCAACCCAAACTTTTAAAAACTACAGTTATAAGATGCAATAAATGATAATCAAAGCAGTCAGAGGGAGAAGGATGAATGTGTCTTCCATTCAGCTAATTTGTAGCTTAACCTCTTTAGCTATTGGTGGATCAGTAAAAACCACTGGAGTACCACATAAGTGCTTTAAAGGACAGGGGTAGAAAAGTACTGAGCATATTACCTGTCTATATCAGTAACAGGACTTCATGGCTAGGAATATTTTCTTTTCTTTTTCTTTTTTTTTTTTTTTTTAAAGATTTTATTTATTTATTTGAGACAGAGAGAATGAGAGACAGAGAGCATGAGAGGGTGGAGGGTCAGAGGGAGAAGCAGACTCCCCGCCGAGCAGGGGGAGCCCGATGCGGGACTCGATCCTGGGACTCCAGGATCATGACCTGAGCTGAAGGCAGTCGCCCAACCAACTGAGCCACCCAGGCGCCCCTTCATGGCTAGGAATATTTTCTTAACAGTAAAATGACTCCAGGAAAGATCTCTCTTACCATCATTAAATGTGGCATAATTAAAAAAAAATTTACTAGTAGATATAGTGAAAACAGAAAATTACAAGGTAGAGAACACAAAAGAATCAAGACGATGTTATAGGTTCAGTATTCCATAAGGCTAGAACACCTGTTAATGCTGAAAGCCCTAGCAAAATACACTTAAAAAAGTTTTTTTGCGGGGGGGGGGGGGCGCCTGGGTGGCTCAGTTGGTTAGGTGTCTGCCTTCTGCTCATGTCATGATCTTGGGATCCTGGGATCAAGCCCCACGTTGGGCTCCCTGCTCAGCAGGGAGTCTACTCCTCCCACTCTCTCTGCCCCTACCCCTGCTCATGCTTTCTCTCTCAAATAAATAAAATTTTTTAAAAATCTTAAAAAAATTTTTTTAAAGTAATCTCTACACCCAACGTGGGGCTCGAACTCACAACCCCAAGACCAAGAGTCGCATGCTTCACCAACTGAGCCAGCCAGCTGCCTCTTGAATAATTTTTCAATCAAAATATCACTCTTGTTTATAAATCAGTTATTTATCATATGACATTTTGAATCCTTTCTTTCCACATACCAAAGAATCCTACACTCAGCCTTTAAGCATTCTGCATTGCTTTGCCAATCCTGTAGCTGCGTATCTTGTTCCAGTCAATTTTGGTGCGAGTAACTGGAAGCTGCCTTGAATGTGGTGTATGACGCTGTTTGATAGTTTTCACTAAATGCCGTCTGGTACTCATTTTCTGCATGCTCTATGATTTAATAAATTCCTTGGCAGTTTGGACTTCACTTGAAACAGTTACTGAATCCTGCACATCTTTAGGACTAACCAACTGAACAGTGCCATCTTCATAATAATGACCCTGAATCTCAAGTACTCCGACCACCCGGGCTGTAGGTGGTGTGATGGTGAACTTCCACTCTGATCTCCAACAACCATTTCAGAAGTTTTTAGGCTAAAGCTGGTGGTTTTCAATACATGCAGTGATGGTGCGTTGCCCATCTGTAGTTCTAGCATAAACAATACAGAAGCCATTGGAATAATGATTTTTCACATAGGCCCTTAAAGCACTGTCACGGGATTCTCTCCAAGACTTCAGATCCATCTGCGTTCTCTGGGTCACTTGCTTCTTTCCTAAGTGATCAAACTCAAAGGAAATTTTGTTTCTTGGATCTAAAAATCTGCTATTACCCAGGTCACCATGTTCTCTAATTAAGACCTGATCTTCATAGGTGTGAACTGATCCATGTTATACTGGGCAAATGCACATGCGGCCCCTTCCCTGAGGAGAATGTCATTATTAAGTAGTAGCTAGACATCGTTGAACACTTCATTAAATTCCCCTGGGGGTGCAGGAGTGATGAATTTAGTGGTTACGTGTACCTTCTCCTCATCCGACCCTCGATCCTCAAAGTTGGCCATCTTGGGCTGCTCTGACATGTTGCAATATTGCTAAGCATAAAACAAGAACCAATGTCTTATTCTCAAAAAGGTCACAAAACTTATGAAGTGTTACCTGCGGACGTTAGTGATTCTACTTACTATTAGTCATTATTTACAGATATTAGTAGTAACTACCATTTTGCTGACCACCTATGCTATATCTTAAGTAATGGCCTTGGTGTCTTTTAAATGCTATCTCATTTACTATTTTCAACACCCCTGAGAGGTAATGTTGTAGCTCCCTTTCCATAGATGAAGAAACTGAGGTTAAGAGGGATTAAAATAACTTGCCCAAGCTAATCTGGAAAGTAAATGGCAAAGTCAAAATTTGAACTTCAGCCTGTCTTGATTCCAAAACCATTCTCTTAAACATGCAGATGAAAACAGGAAATGTGGGTTCCTGAATCCTCCATTTACCAGCTGCAAGCCCTAATAATGGGATTTCCATTTATCTCAGCATTGGCTCCACCTCCGGAATTCCATGAGAATGGCGGGAAATGTGGGTTTGACCCCAAGAGAGCTGGTAAGCTATTTCTTGGCTGATTTCCAGACTCACCCCCACCCTTTAGGCCAAAGCAGTACAGATAAGAATAGAATAGAATGAGGAGAAATCACTGACTGAACAGAAGTGAATAATGACCATACATTTGCTAATGGAATCCCATTTACCACAAACCAAGCTTTTTTCTATAAATTCAAGCAGACATTAAAAAAAAAATTGGAGCATTAAAAAAAAAAGTTAGCAATGTAAGAGGAAAGAGACAAAACTGTGCACCAAAATGAAAGAGAATGTTCTTAAAAAAGAAAATCTCTAATCCACAGTGTGAGAACACTACATTGATAGAAAAAAAGGAGGTTGTCATTTTCTCCATGGAACTAGAGTACAAGTTGATAAAACTTTTCTGGAGGATGATTTATCAAAGCGTTTAAGAATGTAAATCATGGGGCACCTGGGTGACTCAGTCGTTAAACATCTGACTCTTGGTTTTGGCTCAGGTCATGATCTCAGGGTTGTAAGATCGAGCCCGGAGTCAGGCTCCATGCTCAGCACAGTGTGCTTGAGATTCTTTCCCCCTCCCGGGCCCCCGGCTCACGTGCTCTCAAATAAATAAAATCTTTAAAAAAAAGTAAATTTTGGGACGCCTGGGTGACTCAGTCGGTTAAGCGTCTGCCTTCAGCTCAGGTCATGATCCCAGGGTCCTGGGATCGAGCCCCGCATCGGGTTCCCCGCTCTGTGGGAAGCCTGCTTCTCCCTCTCCCACTCCCCCTGCTTGTGTTCCCTCTCTCGCCGTGTCTTTCTCTGTCAAATAAATAAAATCTTTAAAAAAAAAAAATTACAGGGGCGCCTGGGTGGCTCAGTCGTTAAGCGTCTGCCTTCGGCTCAGGTCATGATCCCAGGGTCCTGGGATCGAGTCCCGCATCGGGCTCCCTGCTCCGCGGGAGCCTGCTTCTCCCTCTGCCTCTGCCTCTCTCTCTCTCTCTCTCATGAATAAATAAATAAAATCTTAAAAAAATAAATAAATAAATAAAAATAAAAATAAAAAAAATAAAAAAAAGTAAATTTTGTGTCTATTTGACCTGGAAATTTCACATCTACACATTTATCCGAATAATTGTACACATGTGAAATTATACACACACACACACAGAATTTATAGCACATTACCAACAATAGTAAAAGTTGGAATCAATCTAAATGTCTAATAGGAGTATGGTTAGGTAAATTATGGGATAGTCCATACAATGAAATTCTATGCTACCACAAATAAACAGTGTATCTATTAACAAGAGAGAGGTCTATAATATATCATCAAGTGAAAAAAAAAAAAAAGCAGATAATAAAACCATATGTATAAGGAAAAACATACTTTATTACCCTATCCCTCTAAAGTGAGGATGCACATGGCTTCCTGTTCCAAGAATAAAAACTAGGTTTCTGGTTTATTACATAGGAAAGCCAAATCTTGAAAAGAAGTGTTGGTAATGTAGCAAAAAAGTGGAAGAGTTAGGCTGAAAAAAATTTTTTTAAAGATTTTATTTATTTGACAGAGAGAGAGGGAGAGAGAGAGGGCACAAGCAGGGGGAATGGCAGGTAGAGGGAGAAGCAGGCTTCCTGCTGAGCAGGGAGCCCCAAGTGAGACTTGATTCCAGGACCCTGGGATCATGATCTGAGCTGAAGGCAGACGCTTAACTGACTGAGCCACCCAGGCACCCCTAGGCTAAAAATTTTTATAACAAGTCTCAATCCATAACTCAGCCATCACTAAATATCTCAGATAGTTGCAAGAGTGGGCAATTAAAGAGAATAAAATTCTCTTGAATTTAAAAGGTCATCTCTTCCTTCCATACTAAAAATACAAAGCACAGTACAGGATATGAACAATAAACACCCCACTTAGAATGAGAACATTTATAGATTCTTATAACTCCCTCAAGATTCCACAAAGTATATAAAATGTCATGATTGAGTTTCAGCAAGTCTGTCAGTCATCAGAAAGCACAACAATAATATGAAAGTGACAAAAAAAGATAAAATGATAAATACAAATGTAGAAGCTTTTTCTACTTACTTCTTAAATACAAATGAGATGGAAAGTCATCAAGCTGATCAGGTACAGAAGATTTTGAGGATGGATTCAAAAGATTTTCTTTGCTTTTCAAAAAGAAATCTACTGTGTCCAGCTGACGATTTTCTATCCCAGCCTGAAACAGTAGAAAATCAGAAAAAAATTACAAAAGGTAAAAATTTGGGATACAGATTTTTTACTTTTTTAACTTTAGAACTTAATGCACCAAGACTGCAAGAGATACAAGGCTACTTATCCTGCAGCAGTACCCTGGTTCTGGTTGAGGATTCTGACAATGATTATGCAATTTGGGGCAAGTCTCCAACTTTTCTGAACAAAAATTTCTGCTTCACTAGAAACAAGAAGTTAGACAAGAAAACACTTCCAACTCTACTACCTGTAATTTAATACTACTCAAAGCTAGGTACTTGGGGACCATCATTACAGGTAAGTTAGAATCTATTTGAATTAAAATGTTAAAGCAGTATGATATAAAGTTCACTGAAAAAGCAGGCTAAAAACAGATTCCCATTTCTGACTGGACAACTTGAGGAAGCTTTCCATATAGTACACTTAAAAATCAGACACACACACACACACACCTTTAAATGCTGGAAACAAACAAACAAAAATCCTCCCAGGATAAAAATGAGGACGATAAAGACAAATTCAGAAAAGTAACAGCTCTAAAATCAACTGCTATTTGAAGGATTCTGCATCTTTCTGATGGCCCAAAGCAGGGGTTAGAAAACTAAGGCCCATCAACCAAATTCAGCCGTTGCCTGTTTCTGTAAATAAAGTTTTATGGGAACACAGCCACACCCATTCCCCCATTCATTTCCATATTGCCAATGGCTACAATGGCACATCTGAGTAGTTGCAATAGAAACCTACCTGCAAACCCTAAAATACTTACTATCTGGCTCTTTACACAAAAAGTTTACCACTCCTACCCTAAAGCACTGTGCCTAAGAATTATCTGGAGAGTTTGTTTAAATATAAATTGCTAAGCCCTACCACCAAGAGTTTCTGATTCAGAAAGTCTGGGGTAGGACTTAAAAATCTGCACTTGTAATAAATCTCCAGGTGATGGTGATGGTGATGCTGTTAGTCTGGGGACCACACTTTGAAGTTCTGGGTGTTAACAGACCAGGCAGGTTGAGGTGAGAGGTATTGGTGGAAGTTATACATGGAGGAAGAGAGGATAAACCTAGGGTCCACACAAGGTGACACTGTCCAAAAACGGATAAACTGGAAATACTGCCCCCAAAGGGAGACCATAAAAAAACTGCCTTTGCTCTGGTTGGTCAGAGGTAAAACCAAATTGTCTATGATTAAACAGCGAATATTCTTGTTCTTAACCATCTGAGCCACCCAGGCACCCCAAAGGATGTGTTTAATAACAGATTAGACACAGCTAAAAAGAGAACTGGTGAGCTGGAAGAGAGATTTGAAGAAATTATCTACAATGTAACAAAGACTCAGAGAGGTTAAGGGAAAATGAGGGAAGTATGTAAAGTCTAATTACTTCTGACTGAAGTACCACTGTGACTTCACACAACATGGGAAAATACACATTCAATGTTCAAGCACATTTAACAGTTGCAAAGACTGAGTACTTAGTAGGCTAGAAATGAAATCTCAACAAATTTTAAAGAATTGGTATCTTTTTTTCCAATATATATATAAAAATATTTTGCCAGTATTTTTCCACCAAAAACCATGACTCATCAGTGAGACATAAAATCACCGTCAAAGTGGTGAACACTAAAAAACAAAAAGCTTGCAAAAGTAGCCTGAGGGGAAAAAACTAAACCCTCCAAGAAGTAACAGCTGATTTCTCAATGACCATGGAATTCAGAAGACAGTAGTAGAAAGTGATCATGAATGTTCTGAAAGAAACAACTGCCTACTTACAATTCCATACCTCCCAAAAATATCTTTCAAAAATGGCAGCAAAATAGACATTATTAGTTAGATAAAAACAGAGTTCAATGCCGGTCAGATCCTCACTCAGAGATTCTAAATGACACACTCTAGGCAGAGGGAAGGCCTACAATGTGAGAAGAAACAAAAAGCAAGGAAATGTATCATACCTGTGTAAAAAGAATGAACCTAAATACATAATGATATCTATTGTGGTTAAAAAAATAAAACACAACAGTAATTTAAGTAGGGGAAAAGTAAATAAAGTTAAAGCATTCAATGGGCCTGTATTATCCAGAAGGGTAAAGTTATGAACTTTGGATCTGATAATTTAAATATATATGTTTCCCAGAATACCCTCTAAAAGAACAAAAAGTGAATATTTAATATCCAAACTAGCAGAGGTCACAGGAGCTCCTGGAGAGCTGATAATGTTTTATTTTTTTGACCTGGCTGGTGGTTGTAAGAGCTTTTGCTTTGTAATTATTTGTTAAACTGTATGTATATTCTGTATACTTTTTTATACATGTTATATTTCACAAAAATAAAATTGATTAATGTGGTTTATTACAGTAACAGATGAAAAAAGATGATTCGGGCGCCTGGGTGGCTCAGCTGGTTAAGCAGCTGCCTTCGGCTCAGGTCATGATCCTGGAGTCCCGGGATCGAGTCCCGCATCGGGCTCCCTGCTCGGTGGGGAGCCTGCTTCTCCCTCTCCCTCTACTGCTCCCCCGCTTGTGCTCTCTCTCTCTGTCAAATAAATAAAATCTTAAAAAAAAGAAAAGAAAAAAGATGATTCATATGATTGTATCAACAGATTCAGACAAGTATTCAATACAATTTCAATACAGTAACAGATAAAAAAAGATGATCCATATGATTGTATCAACAGATTCAGAACAAGTATTCAATACAATTTCAATACCCATTCATGATTAAAAATTCATAGCCAGGAAAAAAGGAGAACTTAACCTTATAAAGACTCCTTTCTTTCCTTTCTTTTCTTTCCTCTCCTTCCTTTCCTTTCCTTTCTTTTCTTTTGAGAGCTAGAGAGGTGGGGGAGGGAGGGCAGAGGGAGAAGAGAGAATCTTAAGCAGACTCCTGGCTAAGCACAGAGCCCAGTGCAGGGCTTGATATCACGAACCTGAGATCAAGACCTGAGCTGCAATCAAGAGTCAGATGCTCAACCAACTGAGCCATCCAAGTGCCTCATAAAGATTTTCTTAATATACATGAGTGCATGTGCACAGACCCATACTTTAATAGGTAGATATTACAGGTATTCTTTTTTAAAATCAGGAATAAAATAAGGATGCCCACTGTTACTTCTGAGTGATATTATGGTAGCGGTCCCAGCAGCAACATAAGGAAAAGAAGTAAAAAGAATAAGGATTTGAAGAAACAAAATTGTATTACTTTGATGTTATTGTACATTAAACATATAAAAACTTCAAGAAAATCTAACAAATTATTAGGATTAATAAGAAAATTTAGCAAGTTTGCTGGATACAAAAATCAATGTATAGAAGTTAAATGTATTTCTTTATATTGGTAACAAACAAAATGTAACTTAAAAATATACCATTTATAATAGCAATATGTAACATAGTTTTTAAATATATACAAACGTAGACTACATTTAAGCATATAGTACTTAAATATAAACACACATATATTTAAATAAAAATACATATCCAAACTAAAAATAAAACTAACAAAAGATGTTAAGCTCTTAATGGAAAAATTAAAAATTGTCATGTTTCATTGAAAAACACTAATGAAGACATGAAAAAATGCAAAAAGAAACTTTGTTTATGGATAGGAATATTAAATATCCTAAAGATGTCGATTCCTCCCAACTTGATATATAGATTTAATGTAATTCTAATAAAAATCTTAACAGATTTTCATGAAACTTGACAAGCTGATCCGAACAGAGGGAAGAGGGTTAAGGGAAAGAGAATAATAAAGACATTCCTGAACAATAATAAAGTGAGGGATTTATAGACTGGCCCAGGACAAAGACCAATGGAACAGAATAGAGCCCAGAAACAAACTCATGCATATATGGAAACCTGACACACAGAGATTTCAGATAGTAGTAAAAGGAAGGACTTTAGAAAAAGAAATGTTTTTGAGACAAATGGTTATCAATACAGGGCGGGGGGGGGGGCGGGGAGGGAATAGGTCACTACTTCACACCATGCATAACTGTAAGTTCTAAATGGAAAAGGACTTAAGTATGAAAGTCATACTTTTAAAACTTAGGAAAAAATTATAGAAACATCTTTATGACTTAAGGATAGGAGAAGTCACAAATTACATGCAAAAAGGAAAAGACTGATTAATGAAACTACACTAAAATTTAGAACGACATTAAAATCAAAGACCCCACAAAGAAAGTAAAAAGACAAGCCACACATTAGAATATATTCACTCCAGTTATAACAAAGGATTAGTATCTAGAATACATCCAACATACAAACTACAAACCAGTAAGAAAAAGACAAACACCCCAAGAGAGAATAGGCAAAAGACATGAACAGTCACTTTGCAAAAGAATCCAAATGTCATATATACATCAACCTTACCCAGCAGGAAAATGCAAATTAAAACCCATCATAATATCAGAATGGCAAAATTTTTAAAAATCTGGATATGCCAAGTGCTGGAAAAGACATCAACAATGAAAACTACCATACATTTCTGTTAAGGGTATAAACTGGAGAACTAGAGTATCATCTAGTAAAGTGAAAGATACACATGTCCTACGACCCAGCAATCCTATTACCACCACAGGGAAACTCTCGCACACGTGCTACAGTAGATGTGTACTATTTACAGCAACAGGTTCATAACAGCAAACAACTAGGGGAAAGCCTAAAGTTGGATAAAGATATATTTATACAATGGGGTATCATATGTGAGTACAGTACATGTTTGTATTTCTGTGCTGTTGGTTGTGATCTCTCATATATCATCCATTCCTCATTCAAGTCACACACATGCATGAGCACTGTATAAGGGAACACTGTCAGCTCTATGGTCTGTGGTCACACTGCCCGGGTTCAAATCCTGACTAACTACCACCTGCTGTCCATGTATACCTGAATTAGATTTCCTAACCTGTGTTCCCTCGTCAATAAAATGGGGTTAATAACAGTATTTCCCTATAGGGTTGATAAGAAGATGAATGAAATAACACTTTATTACTACCATTAACATTTAAGAAAACAACCATACAGAAATGGGCATGATTACTTCTGGATAATAGATTTACAGGTGACAAATTTTTTTCCCCCATTACTCAAATTTTCTACAATGATATTATGTAGTGTATAAAAGTAAGCTCTTCAACAAATGATGCTGGAAGAAATGAGTATCTGCCTGCAAAAGAATGAAACTGGATCCCTTGCTAATACCACATACAAAAATTAATCAAAATGTATCATGGACCTAAATTTAAGAGCTGAAACTATAAAACTCTTGTAAATTTCCACACCTCAGTTTAGGCAACGGTTTCTAGACATGACACCAAAAGCACTAGAGATTAAAAAAAAAAAAAAGTAAATTGACTTTATCAAAATTAAAAACCTTTGTGTTTCAAAGGACACCAGTGAGAAAGTGAAAAGACAACCTGAAGAATACCAGAAAATATTTGAAAGTCATCAGAGTCTAGTACCTAGAATATATAAGGAACTCTTACAACTCAACAATAGAGACAAAAAATTTAAAACTGGACAAAGGTTTAAATAGATATTTCTCCAAAGACATATAAGCACATGAAAACATGTTCAACATCATTAGTTGTTAAGAAAATGCGAATCAGGGTGCCTGGGTGGCTCAGTCATTAAGCGTCTGCCTTCGGCTCAGGTCATGATCTCAGGGTCCTGGGATCGAGCCCCGCATCGGGCTCCCTGCTCTACGGGAAGCCTGCTTCTCCCTCTCCCACTCCCCCTGCTTGTGTTCCCTCTCTCGCTGTGTCTCTTTCTGTCAGATAAATAATAAAATCTTAAAAAAACAAAAAAGAAAAAGAAAATGCAAATCAAAACCACAACGAGGGGTCCTGGCTGGCTCAGTCAGCAGAGCATGCGACTCTCAATCTTGGAGTTGTGGGTTCAAGCCACACTGAGCACAGGGCTTACTAAAAAGCAAACAAACCACACACAAAAACAAAAACACACATACAAAACCCCCACAATGAGATACCATTTCAACTTCACAGCTACAAGGATGGTTATAATAAAAAGGTTGACAATAACAAGTGTTGGTGAGGATGTGGTGCTGCTGGAGCCCTCACATACTGCTGGTGGGAATGTAAAATAGTGAAGCTGCTGTGAAAAACCAGTCTGTGGTTCTTCAAGAAGTGACGTGACCCAGTAATTCCATTGCTAGGTGTATACCCAAGAGAAATGAAAACACAGGACACAAAACTTGTACACCACTGTTCACAGGATTATTTATAATAACCAAAAAGTGGAAACAACCCAAATGTCCATCAACTGATGAATGGATAAACAAAATATGGTACATCCATATAATGGAATATTACACAGCCATACAAAAAATGAAGTAATGATACATGCTACAACATCAGTGAGCCTTGAAAACATGCTAAGTGAAAGAAGCCAGTCACAAGAGGCTACATATTTTATACTTCCATTTATATGAAATGTCCAGAATTGGCAAATCCAGAGCCAGAAAGCATATTAGTGTTTGGGACTTAGAGGCCACAAGAAATGTTAAGTGACTGTTAATGAGTACCGAGTTTCTTTTTAGAGTAATGAAAATGTTCTGGAATCAGATAGTGGTGATAGCTGTACAAGCCTAAATACACTAAAAACCACTGGATTGTATACTTAGGTGGGTGAATTTTATGGTATGTGAATTATATATTTTTTAAATATATATATATATTTTTAGATTTTATTTATTTGACAGAGACAGACACAGCGAGAGAGGGAACACAAGCAGGGGGAGAGGGAGAAGCAGGCTTCCCGCTGAGCAGGGAGCTGGATGTGGGGCTCGATCCCAGAACCCTGGGATCATGACCTGAGCCGAAGGCAGACACTTAACGACTGAGCCACCCAGGCGCCCCTATTTTTTAAAAATATTTTATTTATTGATTTGAGAGCGAGAGAGCACAAGCACAGGGAGCTGCAGAGGGAGAGGGAAAAGCAGGCTCCCCACTGAGTGGAGAGCCAGGCACAGGGCTCAATCCAAGGACTCTGGGGTCATGACCTAAGCTGAAGGTAGAAGCTTAACCGACTGAGCCACCCAGGTGCCCCAAATTAATTTTAATAAAGCTGTCATTAAAAATACAAATTTGCACATAACATCATTAACTTTCAGTTTTTGGCCTTTCAAGGGGCTGTGTGGTATAGAGAAAAGTACCCTGACTTTGATTCTAGCTCCAGCTCTTATCAGTAATGCTATGGGCCACTCACTTAACCATTCTGAGCCTAAGGTTTTTCATCTGTAAAATGAAATGAATAAAAAAACTATCCAACCCATCTCATGTGGTTATTTTAAGACAAAACTAGATAATGCATCTAAGAGTGTGCACTATAAAATGCTATACAAATTCAGGTTATGTTGCTTCTACAGCTAGAGAGAAGAGTAAGGGCCACAGGCAGAAATAAAAAATCACTCTTATTCATGCTTTCCATAGCTTGTAAGTCTTACCAGCTTACTGTTGCCTCTATTCCTTGCAACTTCTTCTTTCTTAGTGTTTATTATAATTTTATATCTTTTAAGGCCCAAAAGGGTAAACTGCAAAAGGGTAAACTAAGCAGAATTCGGGTAATGAAATAACCAGAACGAAGCAAATGGTTGGGTAAAGACTATAGTCCTTTTTGCTGCTAGGTTAAATTAATTCTCCCAAATCTCCAGTCAAATAAGAGTATCTGACAGAAAATAATCAAGTGAAGTCATACAGACATTTAATTTTGTTACCTCCAGCGCATGTATGGGGATTGAGCACCTCTCCCAACCATTGAGATGGCAAAGAGAGTCCACAATGCTGGCACTTCCATGGATCATTAGTCTATTTAAAAATTCCTCCTGAGTCAATCCAAACAAAATCAGAGAGAGTCCATTTTCTACAGGGAAAATAAAAGTTACCTTAAATAACTTATGGAGACTTAGGTTTTAGGATTATAACATGAATTAATTTCTAATTACTTAATACTTCAGTGCTGTAATTACAAATATATTTATTGGACACCAGGTACTACTATGACCATAGTTAATTTGATTTTTTAATGTTTTTAAAGAGTTTTATTTTTTAAACACAGACCACAAGGTACATTCTAGTAGGAACAATGCATCCTATAAAACAGGACTAAATCTCCCTTTTCTACTTTCTATTATCCTGCACAATCAATGCCTGGAATCTTAAACTATTTACAGAGATATTACATTTCTGATTTACTAAGATAAAGCAAAGAGCATGCTCTTGACACAAAGAAATACATCATTATGCAAACTTGGGTATTAAAGAAGAGACACATAGTTCCCTCATATCATCCACAGCTTTATAGGAGGTTATAGCATGAATGCTGAATGAATACATATCCGAAATACCTATCCGAATATATATATATATATATATCCGAAATGTCTACAGGGCCAAACAGGTGGTGAGACAAGTGTAAGAAAAACCTAACAAGAAAATGGACCATCTAAAAGAACTGAAATTCAGCTCCAACCCATAAATTACTATGCAGGAATGCTGGCCTAGTGTTGCCAGATCTTACAGTTTTTCAGTAACAGCAGGAAATCCTCTAACTTTACGTGTTTATAATAAACAAAGTCTTTTTTAAAAAGCTTAGATCGTGCAAGCCAAACAAAATAGATCTGCGGTTCATAGATGGCCCATACGCAGCCAGCTTGCAACTTTTGCTTGCACAGACGAGTCAAGTGAAGACTCCCTGGATTAAAACCAACCTTTATTACTCTTAAGACTTTCTCTTAGTATCTGAGCTGAGCATTTAGCAGAGCAAACTTAACCTTAATTAAAAATAAAATGTATGAGACAACAGTACCAAGAGTAATACCAAATTTCCCCAGTGAAAGACTACCACTTAGAGGAGACAGTAGGCACTAACATCACCAGAGCAGAAATAAAATAGGTTTAAAAAGCACATCTCTCAGCAATTCAACCTGATACAAGACATTCTCACCTGTCAAAACAAGGCACAGCTGCTGGTCTCCACTAGTGTCCAAAGGAATACACTTTTTGTCAAGGGAGAAACACTGCATACCCTGGGTCTCCAAATCCCAAAGGACAATGGTGCAGCCCATCCTTTCCACTGCCCAAGTAAACAGTGCACTGAATCCTGTCACAGACATACATGTAAGCTCAACAGGTTCCTCTTGTTCACTAATGCTCATGATTTTCCATGATCTCCCTGGGTCACTGGTGTTGGCATGATCCTTCTGTGGAAATTTATAGTGGCTATGCATTATGTCCTGTGGAATGAAGGCCCAGCCTGGCATACTGGTACTGTGGTTACCAGATTCAGGGGACTCCAAATGCAAAATATCCTGGAACCATGGAGCACAATAGGAAACCTCCAGTTTGGAGCTCTTTATTGTTTCATTCAATGATGATAGCTGGGCTTTCCAAGACCTGGAAGATAGGGTAGAACTCACATCTGTTACAGTGAAAGGCACTAAATAAAACACTAATCAGGAAGAAGATGCATTTAAAAAAAAAAAAAAAGCATCTACTTCTGTAAATCCCTTTAGTAAAAAGGACCAAAAAAAAAAAAAAAAAAGGAAATAAAGTAAATCCAAAAAGGGAGTTTCTGTACCTATCAACTTGAAAGGAAAACTTGGTCAGTTTCATGTTGTAGTCAGAATTAACAGGATCATCTTCATCTATCCCCTTAGGGCCTTCAATAGGAATGTCTTCTAGAGTTCTTTCACATAGTAGGTGTCCTGGGTGTTGCCTACATTTTAAAATGATAGCCATGGTCAACAATGATGATCAAATCCAAATCTGCGTTACTATTGCTCCTGTTAAAAATTGAGGGGAGGGGAGGGGGTGTCACACAGAAGGAACAGTATAGACAATAAGTTTCTGTGAACAGGACTCCTTATCTCCATTGCTTATAGCATGGTGATATATAAGAATCTGACCCATTTATAACTATGTGTGGTAATGAATTGTTGGTAGTGTTCATTTCATAATACATACATATACTGAATCATTATGTTATACACCTGAAACAAATATAATGCATGTCAATTATATCTCAATTAAGAAAAAAGAATTTGACACTTATGGGCAGTTAGCTTTACGAAGAGATAAGAGCACTTATTGTCTACTATATCACAGATGTTGTGATAAAAACTTTAAACTAGGGGCGCCTGGGTGGCTCAGTCGTTAAGCGTCTGCCTTCCGCTCAGGTCATGATCCCAGGGTTCTGGGATCGAGCCCCACATCGGGCTCCCTGCTTGGCGGGAAGCCTCCTCCTCCCTCTCCCACTCCCCCTGCTTGTATTCCCTCTCTCGCTGTCTCTTTCTCTGTCAAATAAATAAATAAAATCTTTAAAAAAAAAACAAAACCAAAAACAAACTTTAAGCCTTTCAACAACCCTATGAGGTAAATATACCCCCATTTTATAGATATGGAAACAAAGGCTTAGAGAAACAGTGGGACTGGATTTGAACCAGGTCAATGTGACCATAAAGTCCAGGTTTTTAACTGCTCACAATGCTGTCGCCACAAAGTAAGACTTAGGCTGAGACCAGGGGAATGCATAAGAACTAGAAAGACAAAATACAAGTGCAGGTGTACGTTTAAGAGTATATGCAGAAAGAGGGCTGTCACATTTAAGAAACACAAAGAAGGCACAGGTGGCTAAAGCATAGAGAATGAGAAGCAAGGGGGTGTGAGATGAGGCTGGAGAGCCTGGCAGGAGACAGATGGCGCAGGGCTTTATGGGCTATTAAGGATTTAGTTTCATCTTGGTGGGGTGAAGCTAAATAAAGGTTTTAAGCAGAAAAGCAATATGATCAGATACAGAAGAGTAGCTGGGGGAGAAAGAGAGGCATTTCAACACCCTGAGCACTTAGATTATTATTAACCCTTTCAACAATTTGAAGGTAATATGTTAACATACATCTATCAAGGAGATGACCTAAAGAAGTTAGAGAAGGCAGGATGACAGTGAGAGAAGAGGACGCATGAAGATGGTCGTTCCCCATCCCCCCAAAGGAAAGGTGGATACCCTGTCCCCAGACGTATCTGGCTCTTTCTCTGATAAGCTATCCATTTTAACAACATCACTCTGGCTATTGTACATACAGAGCATGACACTGAGGGGGTAAGAGCAGACATCAGGAGACCAATGAGGAGCTGTTACCTTACCTTAGCTCAGATAGTGAGGATAGTGGCATGGATGAGAGTGGTAACAGAAGACTTAAGTGGACAGATTCAAGAAACATTTAGGATGCAGAGTGACTAGGACCTGGTGATTCACTAGATATGGATCTAATACTTAAAAGAGGTTTGAAATATAAAAAAGAAAGGAAATGGAAAAGAGTCCTTAGAAAGAAGGAAGAAATAGGATCCAGAGCACAGAGGGATGGGCCTTCATAGAAGGAGGGGAATCCACTGAAATACAAGGGAAGATGAGGAGATAGGTACAGGAAAGTGGGTTTGCAACTTAATGTGAGAAACTGAGGGAGCTCTGGTTAGACAGATTCTACTTCCTTTATAAAGTAGGAGGCAAAGTCACCCAAGAAGATCTGGGGGGTAAAGAGATGAGTAGAGACCTGAGGAAAATAGAGGTTTAAAAAACATTGTTGTAAAGAAAGGGCGCATGAAAAATCATAAAATTTCCAGTTAATACTCAGAGACCAGTTGAAGGTAGCAAAAGTGAACTTATAGTGCTATCAATTTTCCTTTGTGGTTTTCTCACAAGGGCCTGGTTGCTTGGGTGCAGGGACAGAGAAGGCAGAGTAAGGGGAAAAAAAAAAAAGATTTTGTCAGACCAAGTGCTACCATAGGGCAGGAGCAAGATTTTAGGATGCATGCAAAAAAGGGACTGAAATGAGGGTCAGAATTCATGCTGGAAAGGGAGGGATGTCAAGACAAGAGGGGGCTAGAGAGTGGAAGGTCAACTGACTGGAAATTCCAATGATGTCAGACAACAAGAAGCGTGGGGGTAGTTGGGTAAGTGACATGGAAAGTTTGGGAAGTTGTAGTCAGTAAGTGAGATGTGTAGATGTGTAGAAGTTGGGGGCGGAACAGTTTCAAACAATGACAAAACCAGGGTAAGAGTATGGGAGCGGTCAGCTAAAGTAAACTGGAAGAGTAAGTCACTGACAATGAACTGAAAGAACAAACCTAAGTTTAGGTTCTCAAGCAGTTTACAAACTCTGTAGGAAACATGAAAAAATGAGAGAATAGAAGGTTATACAATTAAGTGCCAAACTGTAATTCAAAGCAAAAGTGCTATAGAAGTTCAAAGAAGAGAAATATGATAAAATGAGTATAAAATTACAAGTGGAAGGAGTTTTAGTAAGAAAAGGCCTCATGAAAGAGGTAGATCTTAAAGGATAAAATGAAAAGGAGAAACTAACATTCTGCATCAGGGGAAAAAAAGAGTTAGAACCAGGAGTGAAGAAAGAGAAACACACTTTTAAACTTCAGAGCACACTTAGAAAATAAAATATGCAGTCAACTCCAGAGAAATCATACTACTTAAAGAGCATTCATGTAAATAATAAATAGAGATTACTCTTTTAGTTGGGCAGGACAGATCCCTAAATTTATTGGGAATAAAACACTAGCTTTGACTGATGTTAAAGTAGCTGAGTTCAATGCAATTTGTTCAAAGGAATGTACCTAATGCTCTTTTCAGAGCTCTCTTGAAGTGTTACCAAAATATCCAAAGGAATGGAACCCTACACTTGAAGATGAGGGCGGCTGAGTAGGCTTTCCTCCCTCCTCACCTGTCAAATTATTTTCCAAGGTAGATGATTAGGAGATAATTCTATATACACAGGGTATGTTTTAGTCGGTAAAAAATGGCCTACTGATAAACAAGCATATGATCTCAGAATGTGCTAATCATCCCTGCTTAAAGATTTTTTTTTCTTTAAAGCACTAAAGATTTTATTTATTTATTTATTTATTTTTAAAGATTTTATTTATTTATTTGAGAGAGAGAATGAGAGAGAGAAAGCAGGAGAGGGGGGAGGGTCAGAGGGAGAAGCAGACTCCCTGCCGAGCAGGGAGCCCGATGCGGGACTCGATCCTGGGACTCCAGGATCATGACCTGAGCCGATGGCAGTCGCTTAACCAACTGAGCCACCCAGGCGCCCTAAAGATTTTTTTTAAAAAAAGCATTAAGCCACTTAAAAAAAAATCACAGTGGTAAGAAGTTCTGGTAGGTATGTGAAGATGAATTTGTCCTCTCTTGTGATCCAAACAAGAAGCAATAAAAGCTATCAAAGTGCATTCCCAATTACTCAAGGATTTATCTCATTCCTATTACGTTAGGACCAGAAATCCTAATGGTTTTGAATGGCCCTAAATAATGAAAGTCATAAATGTGGACTAGCCTACTTTTAGATAGTTGCAATGTACAGGCTGGGGTGTGTACTTATAACGCTCATATCATACCTCTCTCAGACATTATAAAATCAGAAGTAACTAGAATATCTAAATCAAAAACAATACAAAGAAGCATTCAATCTTTACTAATATATTTAGATAGCCACAAGTGTGGGTCCTTCAAGGGAAACACCTGAGGAAATCCTCAGCTGAAGAAAGCTAGCTTAATAGCTTATCAAAGTCCTTCAAGAGAAAAGTAATCCCTGAGGCTGCCAGAACCCCAAGCCACATAAGAAGCAATTCTAACACAGGGTAAATCCCTTTTTCTTCTACTCTAATATAGCGCAAAAAGTGGGTAATGTATTAATAGCCAACTGTGCTATTATACATTATGTACTTGATTATTTTCAAAACTAAACATGAGGGGCGCCTGGGTGGCTCAGTCGTTAAGCATCTGCCTTCGGCTCAGGGCTTGATCCCAGGGTGCTGGGATCGAGCCCCACGTCCGGCTCCCTGCTCAGTGGGAAGCCTGCTTCTCCCTCTCCCACTCCCCCTGCTTGTGTTCCCCTCTCTCGCTGTGTTGCTGTCAAATAAATAAATAAAATCCTTAAAAATAAATAAATAAAACATGATAATATAATCCATAGATAACATATACAAATCAAAATCACAACTTCAACATACATTAATAAAAAGGTAGCCAATGGTCATTTGCACAATTTTACAGTAACAACCTCACTAGGTAGTAGCTAAAACACGATCTAGCTACATAGAGAAATAAAACCGGTTTTAAAAAAAGCTAACAAGTATATTTTTCACCTCTTATGGCTTTAATTATTTACCTCAAATTGGAGACTGCAGTAATTTACATACCTGAAATACAAATCGAAGTTAAGAGCGACTGCAGAGTTGGAGGAGCTGACAACCACTACAACATCTAGGTCTTGAGACACTTTCAGTGAAGTAAAGGAAGAAATCTTGGCTGGCTCCTGTCTCTGCTCATTACACATATCTTCCTGGACAAGTGCTAAATCCACATGAGCTACATGTGTACCGTCCACTGTGTCAAAGATGTCTTTGAGTTAGAGTTAAAGAAAATGCCAGTCTTAAGTATGCCTCACTACTTCAAGCACAGGATGGGATGGCCCTTATAACCTTCATGGCTGCAAACTTGCAGGGATAGTAACAAAAGGAATAGTGGACACAGAGGCAGCCCTCATCACAGTAATCGGAGGACCATGAAGCTGGTGACCCAATAAACCTGATTGAGAGCTCATTCAGCAATACTTGCTGAAAATCCATTCATTCTGTGCCGGGCCTTGAATGATACCTTGCTAATATTTTCCGCTAGAGTTCTACAACAGTGCTGTCCAAGAGAAATATAATGTGAACCATATTTGTCTTTGTAATTTTCTAGTAGCCTTATTAAATAAGTAAAAAAACCAGTAAACCTAATTTTAGTAATACATCTTATTTAACCCAATATATCCAAAATATTACCATCTCAACATGTAATTGATATGAAAAATTGAGATATTTTGCAACCTTTTTTTCATATAAATGTTCAATATTTGGTATTTTACGCTTGTAGCAAATCTCAGTTTAGACACTAAATATTCATTGGAAAGACCTGATCTGTATTTAAACTTCGTAAAATTCGCATTTGAGAACTTAAATATATTTAAAAGTTCTCCAATAATTGAAGGAAGTATCAGCTTTTCAATTTGTAATTAAGTAAAATTGAGAATTCCGTTCCTCAATCACTGTAGCCAATTTCAAGTGCTCAACAGCCATAGAAGCCTAGTGCCTACCACAGCATGTTCTGTAACCTAACAACAAGGATGAAGTTAATGCAACATTTTATGACATTTTTACAAAAGAAATTTTAATTAAGGCTATTTTATATCTAAAGTAGAAAAACCATCCCTTTAACTCAGAAATAAAAGTTCCAAAATCATGTAAGGGGTCATTTTCCAAGGCTTCAGAACAATTTTGCTAATGATCTATGGATCTGCTAGAGACAAAGAAGCTATTTCCAAAACCAAATTTAAAATGGTTAAGCAAATTCTATGATTCACTAATATGATGGAATCATTAGAGATAAGTGGATTATATTTATACATGAAAGTGAACATCTAACATTATAAGCAGTCCTTGAAATCCTTTCTGGAACAAGCACATAGGAGATACTTAACAAGCACGTTTTGAATAAATGGGTAAAATAGAGCATATATGATTTAGAAAAAACACAAGCTGGATGATTATATGACTATGAAAAAACATGTACATATTAGAAAATATTTCAATAGAATATAAAGCAACATTGGTGAGTATTTTAAGTTCATGAAGATCTTTTTCCCTGGAAAGTTTTACTGAAAAACTAACCATTTCTACCTATATACCAGTCCCTAAAACTAAAAGCCTAAAAAAAGGCTCATCCTTCTAGGTAGTCTCCTCCCCTACATATCCCCATCTTTACTGCCAAGGATACAGATCCATCCTAAACTACTTAAAACAAAAAGAATTCCTCTGCAGAGCTGTGTGTCAATAATCCTGTCCACTGCCTGTGCAGGCAAGGGTAACGTGAAACAGTTGAGTACTCCAATCTCAGCATCTCTTTCAGGAAATACAAGGTGTAGGACAATACATTTGTTGATGAACAACAGTGATTTGTTATTGTGAAATGACAGAATTCTCAAAGATAATAAGGAAGCACCTAGGAAACAAAAGGAGATTATTTCAAACTCACTGGTCACAATTTTACAGTTGGTAATTTTGATTTTGTAAACATAACACAAACAGGTGAAACAAAGAGGAAACAGCACTTTGTCCCACTCTAGGCGGTTACTGCTCAAACCCACCTAAGGAAGTGATTACTGGTAGGTAGGTAAGAGGATGAATAAAGAAAGCCTACAATGTCTTTGTTCATTCTGTTTATGGCCAGAGTCTGAGAGCACACCAGAAGATTCGAGAGAAAAAAAAAAAACCCTACTTATCCCAGGAACCCCACAAGAACAATCAGATTTTTTTTAAAGAAAAAGAAGATGGGAAAAAAAAAAAAGAAGACTGGTGTCTTGTGGGCTCAGTTGGATGATCATGCGACTCTTGATCTTGGGGTTGTGAGTTTGAGCCCCACATTGGGTGTAGAGATTACTTAAAAATAAAAAATTTGAGGGGCGCCTGGGTGGCTCAGTTGGTTAAGCGACTGCCATCGGCTCAGGTCATGATCCTGGAGTCCCTGGATCGAGTCCCGCATCGGGCTCCCTGCTCGGCGGGGAGTCTGCTTCTCCCTCCGACCCTCCCCCCTTTCATGCTCTCTCTCTCTCTCAGTCTCTCTCAAATAAATAAAATCTTTAAAAAAAAAAATAAAAAGAAAAAATAAAAAATTTGAAAAAGAAAAAAAAAATGAACCTTAAAATCAAGGGTGTCAAGTATGCTACTGCCTCAAATATAGAAGCCTGAGTCCTTGGATTTCCGTTCCCTGCAGCCCTCAGGATGGGTAACCAGTCTAGATCAGCACCATCCAACAGAAATATTGTCAGCCACAAATGCAAACCACAATTAATTTTAAATTTTCTAGTAGCTGCACTGAAAAAAGAAACAGGTGAAACTAATTTTTTACATATTATTTACGCTACTACATCCAAAATATCATTTCAACATGTAATTAATACAAAAACCATGAACAAGAGATTTTACTTTTTTATACTAAGCCTTCAAAATCTAGTATGTATTTGACACTTAGGGGACATCTTAATTCACATTAACCACATTTCAAATGCTCAAGAGCCCCATGTGACTAGTGGCTTACTGTACTGGACAAGGCAAATCTCTCTACCTGATTTCATCCCTTTAAGAACTTTTCCTGGAATATGTAAGATTACATAGTAATGTCACAGACTTAAACATGCTGAAAGACCACCTGTAAATACTTACTGATATTTTGATCTTCAATGAGCTTCTTCAATGTCTCCTTGCTACAGCTATACAAAATGGTTGCATCACATCTTCCATCTTTCAAATTAAATTCATAGATAAACAGTTCATAATTTTCACTAAGAGCAAGCAGTTTGGACTTGTCTGTTGGTGAGCTGCTGTTACGAGAATCCTCCCATACAAAGCTAAGGAAAAAGCGTAGATTATTATATTCTATTATCCACAATGTTTACCCACAACGGTGAGGGTAGAAGGGCAGAAGGAGTAAAAAACAATTCTTTAGGCCACATGGTAGTAGCATTAATCCCACACCCAACTTAAGGGAATGTAAATTGCTCTGGGACGTCCCCCCTCATTCCCCTGAGCCCCTTTTAAGCCAACAATATAGGAGTGAGGGATGAAAAGAGGGCATGGAGCAATAAATGATGGCTGCTTTTATTCCTTCATCTTAAATCCTGTCTGATGAAATGTTTAAAGGAATGGTCATAAGGATAAGTTTCAACAACCAAATATGTATATTATTTACAAGAGGTGGTACTCACAATTAACAAAATAGGTTTTGCTAACTTAAATGCTTTCAATGACTTTTAAAAAGTGGACTATTTGTATTTATAGACTATGAAGACTCCAAGATGCTATATTATAGAATAGTTCTGTCCAACAGAACTCTTCATGGTGATGGAAGTGCTCTATACATCTGCACTGTCTAATATAGTAACCAACAACCACATGTGGCTACTGAACACCTGAAATATGAATAGTGCAACTGAGGAAAAATGCAAAATTTATTAAGTCACATATTGGTAATGGCTACCGTGCTGGACAGCTCAGTTACAAAATTATTAAAGCAGTATAATGTCAACACACCAACAATGGCTAAGAATGTTGGAAAGAGACTAAAGAATGATGCTATAGCTTCAAATTAAATTACATTTAAAAAATAAAAGGGGGGCGCCTGGGTGGCTCAATTGGTTAAGTGACCAATTCTTGATTTCAGCCCAGGTCATGATCTCAGGGTCATGGGATTGGGCTCCTTACTAAGGGGAGTCTGCTTGAGATTTCTCTCCCTTTCCCTCTGCCCTCCCCCCCCCCACACACACACATGCCCACACGCAAGGGCTATCTTCTCTAAAACAAATCTTTAAAAAAAAAATTTTTTTAATTAAAAAAAAGTGAAAGGGCCCAATTATGAAAACAATACAATGGAATGAGAGGAAGCTACCATCTAAAGTTTCATCTTTAAAAAAAAGCTGTTTTCTACAGAATAAATTTTATATCTAAAAAAAATCAGACTTGGTGCTCTAATGTACTTATTAAAGAAAAAGATTTACATACTTTATATTTCTATCTTTATACCTAAACTGATGATTTTTCATGAACACCCAATTCCTGACTGTTTACAGTGAAAATCTGGAAAACAATCTGAATGTCGATTATGGAAAAGATTAAATACATTAAGGCATATTTAAAAGGCAGAATACAGTGACACCATTGACATCATTAGCATATGGACCATCACATGAAAAGACAGGAAATTTTCAATAAAAATAACTATAGAATGTACAGTTGATTTCAACATATATAAAAAGAACTGTTTACTTTGAGATAAGTAAACCCTGAATACTGTCAATTTTTTTTTTCGCCATGAAGCCCTTGAATTAAAATCCAATTCAAACAGAAAGTCCTTCTTGATCCTCCTTCAATCTACTAATTTCATGCAGTAGCTTATGGATGCCCTCATTATTTCATGTGTGTGTCTTCTTTTAAATTCTCAAACACCTAAAGAGTTCTCCTTTTCTCTGCCTCATTCCTTTCTTTACAGGACTGTGTCCAGGTACTTAACATGGTAATCAACCGGAACACAGGAATAAACTAATTTCCGCTATCGAGAGATTCTTCCTCCTAGCATCTAGAGATCAGGAGAATACAAACGCCCAATCGATTAAAGCACTGGCTTATTTAACAAACAAATCTCTATTGTCAGGCACTGTTACAGAACCTGGCGATTCCAAGCTAAGACACCTCTTAACTAAATGTTTTAGGAGATGGTTTCTAAACGTTTTCTATTAAAAAGAGCCCAGGGGTGCTGTCTGGCTCAGTTGGGAGAGCAAACCCCTTTACCTTCGTGTTGTGAGTTGAGCCCCATGTCGGGTGTAGAGATTACTTAAATAAATAAAACTTTAAAAGAGAGAGAGCCCAAAGACTCAGAGGGCACTCTCAAACTTCATGACATAAACTCCCAACTCCTGGACGGAGAGTTACAGAAGTGGAAAGTTAATACATGATTATAATTGGTTTTTTCTGTCTTCCCAAATCATGCAAGCTCCACATACATGTCTTACCCGACTTTTTAGAGACTGCTCCTATGTAACAGTTTGCGCGTAATAAATACTCGTTGAGTGAATAAATGAATGGGCAAACTAGAATCTATCCTTGAAGAAGGCGGCGGGGGCGGCGCCCGCGGTGGGGGGGGGGGGGAAGGAAGTCGCTGTTTCAGGCACAAGAAAAAGGTATCAAGATGATTCAAATTAGAGATGATCCCCAGCTGCTATCTTTAAGGGATTTAACTGAAAGAAAATGGGCAAGGTGCACAGCACAGTAACGATTAATTAACCTATGCTGAATTAACGAAAGAACCCCTACGTTGGGACCTGCTCCGGGTTCGCTGCGGCCAGCAGAGGAGTTGGATGCCTTTTCTGCGCCCCGGGAACGGGGAAGAGAGGGTGGGGCTGCAAAGCGAGGAAAAGGTTCCGAGAGGGCACCCGGATCGCATCTCAGGTGTTTCCCGCGGCTGTCATTCCTCTCCCGCCACCTCCACGCCTGGAGTGGAGCATTGGGGCTCGCCGAGCTAAGGCTCGGGACTCCTCGGACACTGCCCAGCCCTCCCGCAGCACTTACTGCCGAAAGGGGCCAGTGAGGCAGCAGGTAGCCCCGCTCCGGCCGCCCGGCGCCAAGGAAAGCACTTGCAGGCTGCCTGCAGCTGTTAGGCTCCCCAGAACCTCCTGCTCTCTGTGCAACTGCGCCCGGGATCCCAGCCGCCCCGTTGCCTCCACAGGGACCGGCACCAACAGCATCGGTAGAACCCGCTCCATGGCTTTAGCGCTGCGGGGGCCGCAGCCAGCAGCTCCTCCCGCGGCCTTTTCTGCAGCCATTTTGATTCGGCCATTTCTTCCGGTCACCTGAGCGCAGCTGCGTCCTGGGCATGCGCGTGGAACGCACCCTCTCGCCCCCTCGTGACTCTCCCCGGGACAGCTGAGCTGTCTCGCCGGCTTGCATTCCTGGCCTGTGGTTGCTGGCGTCAATTACTCCAGCAAAGCTGCATCTGCCTTTGCTTCAAGCCTTTTTACTTAACTACCTTGAAAGAGTTAAGGGTCAAATTTAGCGGCTTCAGGCACGCTGCAGCAGTTTTACTCACTCCCTGGCATTACCCTCTGCTTTCTTACTCTAAGTGCTTCCCCTCTATGGGAACCGGTTCCTGCCTCTCTCCTTTTGCTTTTCCTCGTGAGCTGTTATTTCCGTTTACAGGCCCCAATGGTACCATGTCTTTGGTAGTGTGGACCGATCCATCATACGAGTTGACCTGAATGTTGAAGTCAAATAATATCCCTTGTAAAGGGCAGGGAAACAGGGTAGTTAAGGGGTGGTGTGGAGAGAGTTCCCGTTTCATTACTAGGCTTCTCAAGGAAGTATGATCCAAGGTCTTCAGCAGAGCTGGAGAGGAGCAGAGGGGGTGAGGAAAGAAGAGTGGAGGAGGAATTTAGGAAGTTCTCCTAATAAACATCAGTATCTTTCTTAACACATTCTTTTCCACAATCAGCTGGGGTCACACAGGTGACCAACAGGCCAACCCCTCCACTTGTGCTTTGATTCACATCCTCTTCTTGTTCTGAGACTTTGTAAAATTCTTTTTTCTCCTGCATTTCTTTCTCTCCCTTTACTGGGGTGCTTTATCATGTGAACATGCTGTAATGTCACGCTCAAAAGAAATCGTCCCTCAACCTACACCAACCGCTGTCAAATTTTACTTCCCCTTTAGAAAATTTGTACTTGACTCTTCTTTTTTAATGCCCCCCCAACCCATTTTTCCTCACCCTCCTCCCGCCCCCTTAGACATTGCCGATGGGCTGGATAAAGGTGGTGGCTGTCAACCCTTAGTTCCAAGACTTATTCTAAATTGCTCTGCTTTCCCTCACCCCTGCTTTTCAATTCTTGCCTGAGCAGATGGAATAAACCTCTGAACATTTTTCTCTGCTTTTCTCCCTTGTTCCTCTGACAAGCAGCAGTCAGAATGATCTTCTAAAAATGAAATCACATTACATCCCCGTTTACAATTCTGACTTCCCATTAGTTAGAATCCCGATTTTTAAATCATGGCTTATAGAGCTAAACCCTATTTACCTCTCTCCAACCTCAACACCCTTCCACCTTATCTGCGAACTTCAGCCACACTTGCCTTCTTTCTGTTCCTGAGATACATTAAGTTCATTCTCACGGGGCACCTTTGTGCTCACTAGTGCCTCTACGTGGAGTACTTTCAGCTTAATTGTAACTGCTATTAACAGGACTTCCTGGACCATTACACTCCAGTCACTCCCCACCCAGTTTTGTTTCCACCAGGATATTTATCACTACTTGATCTTTTCCATCAGTCCCTGTCTAGCCAGAATGTAAGCTTCAGAACAATAGGGAGTTTTCACTGCTCACTGTTACCCTACCACCTAAAACCGTGCCAGGTTCCTAAAAGGGACTCCGGGGATTGATGAATACATGACCTTGTTTGTCAACTTAAACCAAACATTTCATATCCCAAGGGGGATATTTATAGCCAACCCTATTAGCTTAGCTACTCTCTTTATAAAAAAAAAAAAAAAAAAAAAAGTCAGCAGTGAAGAAATTTCCAAGGTCATACTTTTGTTAGACATAACAAGGCCTTGTCCCTTTTATTAAGGGCATTTTGGGGGCATTTACACATAAGAAAATGACTTTCATTATACCTCCTAACTTATGACAAGTTTCAACACATCATTTTATTATCTCTTTAATTATACCTTATTATGTCATGCCCAATATATCAAGGCATAAGAAATGTCCTCAGACTCTCTGGATCCTGTAGACCTAGCCCATACAGGTAGTATCTGATGATTAAACTTTTCCCATGTATACATATTTCAGAACAACTGGATCAGTAGACCCAAGCAAGCCTACAAAGAACAGATTTTTAACTGTAAACAAGCCTATTTTCTAAAGTATGTGTGTGACTTGATTACTATCTGACCCCTTCCAGCAGCTGGTAAATTCTGAGGACAGTAGTTACCTTC
Source organism: Mirounga angustirostris (assembly GCF_029215605.1). Lineage (NCBI taxonomy): Eukaryota > Metazoa > Chordata > Mammalia > Carnivora > Phocidae > Mirounga > Mirounga angustirostris. The sequence goes on along the minus strand of NW_026991717.1, from coordinate 59,147,038 downwards.
CTGTTGCTCATGCTTTTGTCTTAGATTAGTTGTCCCTCAAATATTTCTTAAATTAACAATGAACAATTCAGCTTCTCATATAAATCCTTGCCCTTAAGTAGCTTGGCATGATAAATGAGCAAAGCATCTGGGAATAAATTAAAAGGTTTGGCTGAAGAAATAGGCTTCAGAATCCTAACCCGGGCAGACTGGTTACTGGGTAAATGTTAGAGTGTCTAAAACTACTTCTAAATACAAATTATCCTCCATACTCTTGGGTTAAAAGAACTAAATGACAGAACTTAGATAGTGCTTGAACAAGGGGCTATGACCTCGTTTCTGCCATCGCTTACTCCATCCTAGCCTCCAGGTGCTGTACCAATGGTTTGTCCACATGGTGACAGAACAGAGGAAGAAGGTTGCTGGGGAAGGCTAGGGGTTCTGCCAGAGAGGCTGTTGGCATTTGGGCTATCTCCCAGGCAATCAGAACCACCATGTCGGTCCTGGAGGGCAGAGAAGACAGAAAAACATCAGAGTCTTTGTATCTATGCAGGAAATAGACTCAAGGCCAAGGTTCCTAATTATTTTACCACCACCACTATCACCCTCTGTGCTTGTAACAGTTAAGAGAACGTTTGCATATTTTGTATGTGTCAGGCAATGCTTAGTGTTTTACATATCCTCCTTAAGAACTCTGGTTATTATCATTATCCCTAGGTTATAAATGAAGTAACAGGCTTAAAGAAGGGAAGTAACATATCTGAAAGTTGCAGTGCTGGTAAGTGACAAAGGCAGAATTCCAACTTGGGTCTGTTTGACCCTAAACCTTGTCCCCTTAATCATTGTTTTACTGCCTTCCATGGGAAACCAGCACTCTAGGGCACTATAGAAAAAGGAAAAAAAATGAAAAGGGAGAACAGTTGTAACTCTGATATTTTTCTCTTCTCTGTCCAACTTCCTTCCCAATACTTGAATATACTACTCAGGTAATATCTCACCTGGCTCGGCCTATACATGCCAGGGGCACTGAAATAGTATATTTACAAGGCCTTTAAGATCTTACCAAGCTGTATGATCACTGTTGGGCTCCTCGAGGGAAGACTCCAGAGATACCAGCTGCTCCCCATGACTCAGTAGGGCATAGAGCAAAGATATTCCAAACTGCAAGTGAGACAGTATGCAAGGTAAAAGGAGTTCACCAGAGGCATTCAGTGCTTTCCTGGCTCTGCTATTTTCCCAACTAAAAGGGCAGCTTCCCATGTAAAAATGGAGTTCAACACTGGTCAGACTGTCAGATTTTACAATGACTGGCCAAAGAACGCTCAGACCTTTCAAAGGAAATCACTGCTCTGAACTTTCCAAAAGATCCTTGTGGAGAGTTGATTAAATGCACACTTGTGGGTCTTACTCTCAGGAGTCCATCTATAGATGAGGAATAGACTCAGGAATCTGATGCAAGTAGTTTGTGGACCCCACTGAAAGCAGCATTGCTTTAAGCAAAGATCTTCAGAAAGGGGTTCACAAAATAATCCATTGGGGTATTAAAAGATACCAGAACTTTCACATCTAAAGTCTCTGCATTTAAAATTTTCTATCTTGTATTTATTATGTATTTAGTGTAGTGTTATATGTATAGGACTTCTAGACAAGCACATGGGTGATAGGGTTCAGAACTTTTTACTAAGAGGGATACACCATCAAAAAAGTTTGGTGACCTCTGCTCGAGAGGTCCCCAATCAGGACCATCTTCAGGGAGGCTTTTAGAAAAGCAAATGCATGGGCCACACCCCAGGTCTACTAAATGAGACTCTCTCGGAGTGTGACCAAGGAACTCTCCAGGTGATTCTAGTGCTCACTAGACATGGAGAAGCACTGCAGAGAAGATGGAGAGGTAACATTCCTTTGCTTCTTCCTTGCCAGGGATACCAACTGGAGGCCATCTGTGGAAAGAGAAAAGCCTCCCCACTATGCTACCTGGTTCTGAAGCACCAGAGTGATCGGCCGCTCTGAGGAGCCAGGTGGAAACAGCATGAGTCCCTGAAGTCCTTGGAGGAGTTCATGGAAGGTCAAGTGATGGATACATTTGCCCAGAGGCTTGAATAACAATTGTAGAGCCTGCAAGAAGGTCAGTAAGTGCCTCTCTCAGACTCCACTACAACTTCACCTCCTCCTACTTTGCCTCTACCCCCTTTTCTTGATGACCTGTTTTGGTACTTTCCTAGTCAGGTTACTTAACTAAGCCTATCACCATTGAGGTCTCTCCAACCTTAATACTGGTCCTTCAATACCCACTTATCTAGGAGGCCTTCCCTAAGAAGGGTAGATATGGGGCTCAGCACTTCTCAAGGAGTCTTTATCTTCTCAAACCTCCACAGCCCACTCACACCTGTGCAACCACATGCCTGTGTTTTTTGGTCATTGTACCTCAAGATGATGGGTTGTTACTGTAGTAGTTGGTTCTGTAACCTCCTCAACTGAGGGTGTCAGGTTTGGTACCTCTCCCTGCCCAACACTTTCTTGGGCATCTCTCGGGGTGGGGGACAGAGAATGGAGAGGAGGGGTCCCTAACCCATCCACAAAACCATCCTCTTCTCTCCTCAATGCCACAGTACCTGATCAGCTACATCCCTCCTGACTAGGAGGGGCAAGTGGTGGGTGATAGCCAGAAGAAGGCTAACAGCTCGATGCTGGGGCAGGAAAGGGAGCAGCCTTGCCACTAGAGCTTTCCCCTTCCTCACGGAGAGCACCTGCAGGAAGCCATCTGCTGCCTCCCTACATGTGAGAAAGGAGAACATTTTCAGGGCTCTGCATAGAGGGCTCTGGCTACATGCCAGAAAGGAGGGGCAGAAGGAAAGCTCATGTGTTTGCTCATCTTTCCCTTTCTGGGCTGGAGGTGTGACCCTCCCACACTCACTCCAGATTATTCTGCTCCTGGGTCTTTAAGGCCTGGAAGAGCTTCTCGACATGGTTGCTCTGCTGTTCAGAGTAGCATGGCTGTGGTGGCCCATCCTTCTGGGCCTCCTCTATCTCTAGTAACTGAAGAAACATCTGGGAATTCGAAGGTGGGAAAAGAAGAGGTCAATTTGAGCAACATTCCATTTCCAAGGGTAAATTAGGAACTCATCCTTAAGGAGTTGATATCTCACCTTCTCAATCCGGGACAATACCTGAAGCCTCTGACTGCTTGCAGCTCCTAGCTCCTAGGAGAGAGTCCCAGGCTGTCAGCCACACCTTTATAGCAGTAGCACCAGGCCTCAGGTGAGCCAGAAATGGAGCTGGAAAGGCTAACACAAAGTCTGACCACACTTCGTTCTCACTCTTAAGTCACAATCTGATCTCAAGCAAGAGAGTGCCCCTGTCCTTTCTCCAAAACAGGGGAGATAAAAAGGGTTGTGGAAGGGACACCTGGGTGGCTCAGTCGGTTAAGTGTCTGCCTTCAGCTCGCGTCATGATCCCAGGATCGAGTCCTGCGTCAGACTCCTTGCTCACCAGGGAGCCTGCTTCTGCCTCTCCTTGCTGCTCACCCTGCTTGTGCTCGCTCTCTCTCTCTCCCCAACAAATAAATAGATCAGATCTTAAAAAAAAAAAAAAAAAAAAAAAAGGTTGTGGGAAGATAGCATTTCTACCTGCTCTTGGGATCCATGGGGCACAGCATCAATAGCTCGGCGAGGGCTAAAACACGTCGATACAGCTACCTGGCCCAGGGAACCCTCGATTCGAACCACTGCACAAAAAGGAGTCAGGACAAGCATGTTCCCCTCCCCTTTCCACACTCAGTCCATCCAGATGTCCATCCCAACCCAGCAGGTCAGCCCTGGTCCTACCTGACTCATAAGCCTCTGCCTTCTGAATGTAAGGTGTTACCAGCTTGAGGGATTCAACCTTGCTCCTTCGCCCAAGTAGCTCTTCATCTGTCTGCTTCTTCTCTAGTTTCTGATAATATTCCTGAGAGTCCATGGGATAGAAAAATGTATCCTCATCTTCTGAACTTAGAATTAAAGTTCTCAAGTGCAACTTCTTAATACACCCTTTCCTACAGCATTCATTCCAGAAAGGATCCTGGCCCCTTAGGCCCTTCTGCCAACCACTCTGAAGCACCTTGAGTACCCCGGGCCTCATGACATCTGGCTTGGGGGTCTCTGTACCGAGTACTTGAAGAGCTAGGCACCACCACCAGATCTGATGAAAAGGCAGAGAGCCAAGTGGAGAGCCAGGAAGCAAACCCATGTCAGCATCTGCAACCTTCTTGAATTCCTTCTTCCTTGGATACATACTGCACACCTTTCCTCTCTGTTCCCCCTTTTAGTTTTGTGATCCTACCTGTGCTTTCCAAAAATCAGAGTTATCTGATGGCATGAAGACCATCAGCAGCTTGCAGTACAGAGATACTACTACTGTCAATTGGCCAGTAGCTAATAGCACTCTAGGCCAGTTTTAGGCTTCTGAAGAATGGCTCAGCAGCTCTGAGGGCTTCTTAAAGAAATCTGTAAAATCCCAAGCTAAAGTAAAACTACTGAGTCAAACAAGGATTTAGATAAAGCTCCTTCATTTAGGAGCAGTGCCAAAAAAATCAAGAGTTGAAAAATATTTCACTTTCAGTGACCTGGGGAGAAAGAGTTTTTGAAGCATGGTGGAAAGAGAGGAAGAAATTAGTCTAAATAGGAAGGAGATAAAGGTGGGAACGTTGGTAGGGGGCTCACGGAGGTTGAAAACAAAGTGGAACACAGCATTAGACAACCCAAAAACCCATAAGCAAAGCTTGCCTCACAAATAAAAGGCAGGGAGAAGAGTGTAAGGAGTTAAAACGTCTGCCGGCATTTATTCAACAAGTTGAATCCCATTATTTATAAAATTCATGTGTTTCCTATCTAAAAAAAGCAAAAAGCAGATGAATACTTACAACATTTCTAAGACCCACAGAAGAATACAAAAGTGGAAAAGTCCATATTTCAAGGCTGAGGAAGGGAAATTCTTGGCAAAGGATGAAGACAAAACCTCAGTGTTTGCGGGAATTGTAAATAATCCCATTTGTCTGAAGTGTAGCAGAATAGAGGGGAAGGATCTTGGGATGTCAATTTTAGAAATATGGCCCCTATCCTGTAGTGATTGCCCCTCCCACCTGACTGGACATGGCCCCTACGAGCTGGAGAGATGATCCAAGAGGGCCCATGGAGTCCAGGCCCATCTGACGCTAAGGTCAGAAGAGCACCTGGGGCTCACCTGATAGTAGTAGTCATCCAGGTGGGGGTTCTCACTCTGCAGCTGAACCATCTGTACTTTTATCACCCAGTCTTTCTCTTTTCGGGTCATGAGGTTAACATAGGGGTCTGGCTGCTGAGACCAAGGCTTCTTGGCTGGGGGACTTCAAGCCAGAAGGGTACATTCCTTGAGACCTACCCACCCCCGCACAGTGAGCTTCCCAAGGAGTGGTGAGCAAGGAGGGAAGGAACAGAGTACAGAGGTGGGCAACATGGGGAGAGTCTTATTTGTGCAGGGGCTTTGGGGAGACACCCCATCACATGGGGATACCCAGCATGCAAGTGAGCTGCCCTCAACCCTGCTGCTCGTCGAGGCTTTACCTTGGTGTTCGACTATGTTGCTGTAGCTGCAGGATCCGTTGGTGCTGAGGGTGGAGCTGGGTCAGATGACTAGGGAGACTTAGAAAGAAACTTGGGCTGGGTCAAAGAAAGCACTCAACTCCCTACCCTTCCAACCAGTTAGCCTCTAGTAAGCTCAGCTGGGCATCTAAGGCAACCCTACCTGTCCGTGTGCCTCCCCAAAGTCAGCCACAGGAAACAGCACAACCCCAGCTCAGCAGGGCTTACATTCCCCTCTGGGATATATTTTCCTGCAATTTGGCTGCAGGAAATCTTGACACAGTAGAGACCCATTTGGCCTGGTTGTTGGGAGTTCTGAGTCCTAATCTCAGTTCTGCCATGCCAGCTAACCTCAAGTAAGTTCTTTTTAGTCCCCCTGGGCCTCCACTTCCTTCTCTATGGGGGAGAAGGGACTGGGCTCCACTGCACACTTCTCTGACTAGGTTTCTGTAGGTGTTTTTCTGTGGCAGCTGGTAGGCGGCCCCCATCCCTCCTCAGCCGCTACGTCCTGAAACCTCCAGAGAAGAGCTCAGTCTGGGGGAGATGCTGGGGGGCCCGGTGCCCCAAGCCAGTACCTGAAACTAGGGGGCCAGGAGGTTGGCAGGCTGCAGAAGAGAGTTGGGTCTGGCGAGAGAAGTCGAGGTCCAAAGTGCCGTGCTGGAGAGCTGGCACTGGGAAAGGTAGTCCGGAAAGGAACTGGAGAGAGGTAGTCCAGCGTCTGAGAATGGAATTCAGAGGTCTGGGAAAAGGGCAGCTCCACCAACAGAATGCTGCTCCGTTGCCACATGGGCCTCCTCCCACCTTTACATTCTCACCTGCCTTTTCTCCCATAAGAACCTCACCCAACAGAGTTTGTCACCTCCTCGGAACAGCTCTTCAGTCCCTGACAATGTGGGGGCATGTGCCTTTCCAGTCTGGTGAGTCAACACCTGTTTCTCTCTCTCTCTCTCTCTCTCTCTTCTCTCTGTGATAGTCTTTTTTTTTCAGGCTCTTGTGCCTTCAGCCACTGGGGCAATGCTTGTCTGCCTCTTTGTGGACTCCTCTGAAGCCCTCCTCAGAGCTGCAATTATCTTCTCATTCTCCCTGCAGGATTTCCTGCAATTCCTGTTCTCATTATACAGTTAATTAAGGGCAGCTGCTCTTTCTAGCCCTAAGCTCCATGCTGCTCATCTGCTGAAATGTAGGGAGATGGAAGTAGGGCTCTAGTTTGTCCTTTTCATACCGACAGCCAGTTGTCCCAGGACCACCTTGGTCATTTACCAAGCATCACTACATTATGGGTGTCTCCCACCTCCCATACCTACACCTCACTTGGGGTGCTTCATCGCCAGAGCAAGGTCAAGAGCAGACAAAGGGACACTCCACATGCTCCTTCTCTACATACCATTACTTTCTCACAGGATGGAGATTGAAGTGACTCACCTGCCACAGAAAGTGCAAGGAAGCAGGGGACATCCCCAGCACACCAGAGGCCTTGATTCCAGAGGAGTTGAGAAGGCCTCTCTGGAATGGGAGGGAGGAAAACAGGCTTGAATGAGCCCCTGAGGTGTCTTCTTCGGTCATCAGTGTCCATTGGTGTCACTTGAATATTGAAGTGTCAAATATTCAAGACAGTAGTAGCCTGGCCCTCCCTTATAATACAAAATCAACTGGATCAGGACCTCCCTGCTTCCTCTGAGGGGAAGCAAGACTGGTATCTCAGGAATAGGTTGAGGGAGACTGAGTGATTTCATTTCTTTTTTTAAGTTTGTTTGTTTGTTTGTTTGACAGAGCACAAGCAGGGGGAGCAGCAGGCTGAGGGAGAGGGAGAAGCAGCCTCCCCGCTGAGCAGGGAGCCTGAGTAACAGACGTGGGGCTCAATCCCAGGACCCTGGATCAAGATCTGAGCCCAAGGCAGACGTTTACCAACTGAGCCACCCAGGCACCCCATGATTTCATTTCTATATAGGAATCCTTGTCTCTCTCCACTGGTTGTGGGAATCCAAGGGAATAAATACCAGGAATGAACTGCTGAGACACAGGGGCCCAGGGCCAAGGGTGACTCACCTTCAGTACCAGGAGTTCAACCAGCACCTATGGGCTATGCACAACTCTGCTAGGACCTGGTTTGTAAGGTGAAGACAGCATCAGAAACTAAGTGAGAGATAGGAAGAAAGAGGGAAGGAAGGAAAGAGTCCCTACTCAGGTTCAAGCCTGAAATAGAAAGTGTTAACCCAGAACCTATCTGAGACAGGTGTGGAGGACGTGTAGTCATGGCCCAACGGTTAAGGCGATGGACTAGAAAGGAGTGGAGAAGAGAAGGTCTGTGAGCTGCAGTGTGTTCTGGCCAACTGTCCCCCCACCCGCTCCTGCCCTAGTACCTGGGTGTTATGGATAGCACTGAGGACAGCTGGATCCCCGAGATCATGCTCTTCCTCCTCCACCTCTTCTTCCTCCTCCTCCGGCTCTGGGGCTAGATCTGGATCCAGATCCTCCTCCTCCTCCTCCTCCTCCTCCTCTTGCTCCTCCTCCTCCTCCAACTGGGAGACAGACACCAGCTCCTCCTCAGGAGCCGAGGAGCTACAGGGCTTGCTTGGGTCTTGGTTTAAGTAGGGGCCTGAGGAGGGAGTAGATGGGTCCTCAGGTGTGAGGAGTCTCGTCTAGAGAGGCTGCTTCTCAGTAACACTTCTGTTCATAAGTCATCTCCACACCACCTTCAAACAGTCCGCACCCCTTGCTACTAGTAACCCCCACCCCCCGACTAGAGCAAATGGAACTTGGCAGGGGCCAAACACCTTTGCCTTCCACATCTCTTCAATTTCCTCATTAGGTACCACCCTGGGCTTCTCTACCTGCTCTCCCCCACCTAACAGCCCTCTCAGGGCCTCCTTAACCAATCAAGTTCCAGGTGCCAGGACTCACTGCAATTGAAGCCTACTGTGCGCCAGATACGTCACATGTATGTGTCCACTTAACTCTCTGAGCAGTCCTGCAAGGCTGGTAGTGAGCCTTTCCCCATCACGGGGAGGAAAATAGGGCCCAGAAAAGGGACCTCAGTCACCAGTGTGATGTAGCTAGCAAGTTGAAGAGTTTGGAAGTCACTCCCAGTAATTCTGGACACCCGGGCCCACATCTGTCCACTGAACCATACCAGTAAGTCTCTGCACCCCAAGGCTTTTCATCCAGATTCCACAGCCTACTGAGCAGTACCTTCAAGACCTTTCATCTTTACAGGCTGGCAGGCCTCCACCATGTCTGTTTCCTCTGGTAAGAAAACACTGTCAGCCTCTGGAAGGTAAACCTGAGACAGGGAAGAAACCCAGAGACACCCTCCTCCTCAGTAAGGATGGCATGGCACCCTAAAAAGCCATGATCTCCCCCTAGCAAGGTAGCCAGAGGAGTAGTGGCCCAGCATCTCGAGGAGCAGGACCCTGGGCTCTGGGACTGCCCTAAGCCCCACCCTCTGCCCTCACCAGCCCAGCTGCAGGGAGCTGTCCTGCCAAGGGACAGAAATGAGGGACAGAGCTTGGAGTTGGAGAAGCACTTCCACACAGATACACACCGCCCCTCAACACCAGCTGCCTTGGACACCCACTGCCTGACTGTTGCAGTCCTTTCTGCTTAGTTTAGCCACGGCAGCCTAGACAAGGGCTGGTTTGCTGCCCCTGGCTTTAAGAGTCCCAGCCCCTCCCCTGCTACCCCCTTAAAGGGCCAGCATCCCCCAGCTGCTGTGTCTTGATAGAAATATGAGAATATAATCTAACGATAAAGACAACTCTTGAGAGGGTAAGAGAAATAAACTGCATTTTTAAACCCCCGAGGTTGTGGGTACAGTTTATGAGGATTGATATTTGGGAGCAGATTTTTTTTTTAAAAGACCCCTATTTTCCACACCCTTCCTAGGAGCTTTATGAAGTTCTGTTCCCTTCAATCCCTAGGTTTTGCTCCATCACAATAGGATAGGAAAGCCCTGGGCGGATCCTGAGATTTGCTAGCAACCAAGATCTCAGCACTTGGGCAATGCACCTGGGAATGCTCGCCCTTCACTGGGTTCCATTAGTTAGGTCTGCCACCCAGTTCTAACTGATGATCAGGGGCCCCTGTGAATTTGGAAGCCAGATCTTCAAGGCTAAAACACTTTTGCATGAGTTACACAGACAATCTTATATCTTCTCGGCTACTGTCATGGAAAACTGGTTCAAAAGCTCAGGAGTGAAAAGAAAACAAGACAACAACAAAGGCAAGAACATGGGTACAGCTGGTAGGCAAAAACCTAAGACCCACCTGAGCCGCAGCTAATCCCTGAGTGATCCTGGGTTCTGCACCCACATTCTGTGTTTAAATGAACCCCACATGACTTTGTAGAATTTCTGAATAAAGATTAAAATGAAGCTGATTTCTCTATATCAAAAATGCTAGTTAGGGCCCTATTGTCATGGTTATAGGATTGTGGTTCTTGGTGCCTCTAAAGAAAAATTTTGTTTCAAAAGTTTTGCTGTATGTCAGAATGATATGAGTGCGGGGGGAGGGGGTTGGAATTAAGTAGCTTAAGTTTAAGTTACTGAAAAACTTTTCAAATATCTGAATTGGGTTCAGATCTTTTTTGGTGATGTCATTCAGCTGTTTTTCTCAAGAATTTCCTAATCGCTCACTTTGGTATTATTAATAAAAGGACCAAGTGGTGAATTTCAGTGTTCCAGAAGTGATTTATTAGATTGTTGTAGAGACCAGGTCTTAGGAAGAGCCACTTGCTGCATTCGCAGCGTAAAAATACCAGGACGTGTTCATTCTTAGAAACAAAATCCCTTCCTTGTTTTTGTTTCTCATTTTAACTGCCCTTTATCTCTCTCTTACCAATGAACCAAATTTCTCCACTTCCTCAACTCACATCATTCCTTCAACCATTGCTCTCTGGCTTTTGACTCCATCCTAATGAGGGCACCAGGGGACAGATGAACAATTCCACAAGCTCCTCAACCCTTTCTACGGACAGCTGACAATTTTTCAACCATATGTTAGTACTCTGCAAACACACTCTCAAGACAAACCCCCTACCCTCACTTATACCCAGATGCCACCCCTAAACACTTCTTGGATTAAAACAAATCTGTAACTACCATTACCCATCACCCCTCAGAAACTATTCACAGTTACCAATGATTTCTTAACTGTCAGTGCAAAAGACATGTTTCAGTTCTTACTTTAGTTCAAGTCTACAGCATTTGACACTTGCCCATGCTCTCCACACGTCTCTGTTCTCCCACAGTTTCCCATCACTTCACTCTCCTGGTTCTTCTTGTACGTTTTGGGTCATCTTTCTTTGGTCTCTTTCTTGTTCTCTTCATCATCATCCAAATCCTCTTCTTCATGCCTTTTCTCTTTCCCCTCTATGTCGAATATTCTTAATTGGACAGTGCCCAGAAATTGTGTATGTTTGTGTGATCTTTAACATGCATTTTTCTGGAGAGACAGTTCAGAGCTTTCATCACATTCTCAAAGGGATCGAGAATCCCTCCAAAAATTCAGTCCTTTGCACCTTGGTATCCCTGGGCAATCTCACCCACTCACGGCTTCCTACTTAGCACACGTGGATGATTTCTAAGTCTTTTCGTCAGATCTGACACTTTCCAGTTAAGCACCTCAGTGGTTTTTATCTCCTGTCCATTACAGAAGGCATTAGATCCTTAAAATCTGCCTCTCCAGCCTCCAGTCTTCCAGTTCCCTGCCTTCTAGTTTGGGTTTCAGAACTTGTGAGCTACATTTGGCTGTTGGGGGAGAGTGGAATTCTGATGGAGCCCTCTCTCTTAATCAGTGTGCACCAGGATGACTCTGGCCTGGGGGCCTCTCTCCTTTGGCCTGGGAGTTGTATTCGATTGTTGATCAAAGCAGCTCCCTGTCCCAATTCTTTCTGTCTTTCTTTTCAGTGATATTAAACGTGTATCTTAGCAAGTAATATGCTCTTCATTGTGTCTCACAAGCAAAATGAATTTGCAGAGGAAGTTATTTTAATTGGAGGGTGATTTCAGATGCTTTATTAAATTGTCTTATTCGACTTTTCTAAATATACAAATGGGGGGAAAAGTTAGCTCAGGTTTCACTTCCTCCAGGAAGCATTCTCAGATATCCTCCTCCCTTCCAGGCTAGATGAGGTGCCCATCTTAGGAGCACTCATTGGTCCTTACACTATTTTCTCATTGTACCTGCCACTGACTTGTAATTCTGTGTCTGTATTTGTCACCCCCACTTGAGAACAGATATATGTCTTCTTCAACTTTGTGCTTCCAGCACTTAACACAGTAAATGCAACAGAGTAGGTTCTCAGTAAATGTTAATTGAGCTGAACTGAAATGAAAAACAGTCCTTCCCCTTGGAGACTTCCTCAGATGGAGTTTCTAGCCTGCCACCTGGGTGTGTCCTACTCCAGCCCACTCTCCACATTGTTCCCAAGAAATGTCATTCTAGAAAACAAACCTCATAACACCTACACCAAAAATCATAAAAGATATAAAGATTTCACTAAAAAAGTAAAAACTTCTATACTGAAGACACATTTATGCCAGCGTAAATTCTTACAGAACAAGGATTTAAATATTTTTTAAAAAATTAAACCTCAAAAATACTCAAAGAAAGTGTGAATTTTTAAAAAAAATGTAGAGAAGGTCCTTCTAACCATGATCCCAAATCCATAAGCCATGAAAGGTGACTGATAAATTTGCCTACATAAAAATGTAAGGCTCCCAAATGTCAAACAAAACAAAAGAAAACAAAAAACCGTAAAAGCAAACAGAATAACTTTATTTTGATCTGGCAATTTGAAATTTACCTTTAAAAACTATTTAAAAGAACTTTTAGATGAAGAGTCTTTTTATTGTTTCTGAAGATTTTGAGGGCTCAGGAAAGGAGATATTTATGTTAAGTCCAGATCCTTTTAGCAATACTTCCTTCACAACTCCTGATAATCCATATTATCCAAACAGCAACCATGTCAAAATTAACATAACACCGTTGATGGATAATATAAAAATAAGATTCCTAATTTCTCTCACATTTCTTTTAAAATCCTATACTTTGGCTAAGTGCTGAATGTCTGTTAACACAGAAATCTACATCCTTATTGAGACTGAGAAATCTTTTTTTTTTTTAAGATTTTATTTATTTATTTGAGAGAGAGAGAGCACAAGCCAGGGGTGGAGGGGAGAGGCAGAGAGAGAAGCAGACTCCCCACCCAGCATGGAGCCTGATACCGGGCTTGATCTCAGGACCCCGAAATCATGACCTGAGCCCAAGGCAGACCCTTAACCGACTGAGTGACCCAGGCACCCTGAGACTGAGAAATCTTTGACCATATTATTCACTTCTTCTTAAAAAAAAAAAAAATTGTCCTAATTTAAATAAGAAAAGTATGACTTTGTCTTAGTCCATTTGAGCTGCTATAACAAAATACCAGAGACTGGGTCACTTATAAACAACAGAAAAATTTTTTTCACAGTTTCAGAGGCTAAAAGTCCAAGATCAAGGTGCTGGCAGATTCAGTGTCTGGGGAGAGCCCACTTTCTAGTTCACAGATGGTGCCTTCTCACTGTGTCCTCACATGGTAAAAGGCAGGGGTGAGGGAGCTCCTCAGGGTCTCTTTTATAAATTCAGGAATCCCATTCATGAGGGATCCATCCTCATGACCTAATCACCTCCCAAAGTTCCCTCCTCCTAATACCATCACCTTAGGAGGGGATTTCAACATATGAATGTGGTGGTGGGGGGAACGATACAAATATTCAGTCCATAGCCATGAACTCTGGGGAATATAGGCTAGGTATATAAAACTATTATGTTTTTACCTATATTTTACATCACAATATAATATTTGGATATACAAATCTCAAAAATGTTATTGTTTCTCAAAACTATGCTTCTATTTACATTATAGGAGAGGTGTATGTGCAGACCAAAGTTGAGACTTTGTCTTCCAAATCTATATTCAATCCATAATCAGGTAAGTCAGCTTTCTGGGATTAATCAGTAATTGCCACATTTACATGGAAACTTCTGGTTAAGAGAAACTTTTTTTCTTGAGAGAGAGAGAGAAAGTGGGGGTCGGGGGTAGGGGCAGGGGATGACAATGCAGAGGGAGAGAGAATCCTAAGCAGGCTCCATGCCCAGCGGGGAGCCCGACGTGGGGCTCTAACTCACCACCCTGAGATCATGACCTGAGTCGAAATCGAGTCAGACACTGAACCAACTGAGCCACCCAGGCGCCCCAAGAGAAACTTTTTAAAACAGATTGTTTGGTGTTGCATTTAGGCTCAATGTTCATTTATTTAAACCACCTGTGACATTTGAAAATTTTTTTCAAACGTAGGAAAATGTAGTTATTAATAGGGCTTCATTGAATTATACATAAAGTCTGCAAAATATTTCTGTTACACAATTAAGTACAACTGAATAGATATGATTAGACAAAAATACTTTCCTTTCATATTTAAATTATATTTGTTTCACACGTAAGACTGCCTGAAAGCAAGTTGGAAGAGACTATTACTGATCTTGACTGTGCAACTTACTGCATTTCTCATCCTCTTTTTTAAAAGTTAAGTGGTTTGAGTTTCAAGTTCTACTTTTCTACTTATCTTCAAACAGATGGTTTAGCATAAAACTTGAATGGGTGACACCATTGACCATCAAATTGTTTGTGGACCAGAAATCAACTCTATCAAAGTTGCTTCCTTGTATATTTCTTTCTATCATGAGCTTCAAATACTCTAAGCAGAATTTGGCTATGACTACTTAACCCTGATTTGGTGATGATTATGATGATGGTTCCCTGATCCTCCAGGTTCTAGACCTTCTGGTTTCAGATCCAATATATCTGTGCCTATGATACATTCCCTCTTATTCTTGCCCATGTCTTTACATGCTATCGAGGATTAATTCCGAGAAAGTCACCTTTCAGAAATGGTGCTGAATAGATAGTCACCAATGTCAGTTTCCATCGTGTGTACTTCACCTGATTTTTTTTCTATTCAAAAACTGAGGTTTTATTTCCCTCAGAGGCAAGATGAAAATCAATATACTATCCTACTTGGTCTGAAACGTGATAGTTGATCTCCAGCAAGGCCATCAGGGACATGGCCTGATGGAAGTCACTGTCCTGGAGGGCTGAGGCTGCCCCCGGAGTAGCCTGGCTCTTGTCACCCATGCTGTGGGGCTGAAAGAGGTAGACTCATTCAAGATGGCTGAGAACCTCCAGGCAAGAGTGGCAGTTGTCCTCAGCTGGGAGCAGAATCTGGGAAAAGGAGGGATCTAGGATGGACCGCAGTCACTTTCCCAACCCTCCCCCGCCTTTTCCCACTCCGGGCTCTCTTCCTTCTAACATTTCATTTTGACAAACAAAAACAAGGTGAGAGGATGAAAAAATTAACTTCTTTCACCTAGCCATAGGTAACATTTGCCTAACAAATACTCTTTAGGCACACTCCTCTGCTGCATTAGCCAGTGTTGTTCCCAGTGCCTAGGGATTTTGGCTGAGGGAATCATGAATAGGAGACTCACTGAACAGGAAACACATATAACAAGCAAATATGTGAAGAACTGTTCAACCTAACTGCCTTTTAAAAATATGAAGTCAAGGGGGCCTGCGTGGCTCTATTGGTCACGGAATTGGAACCGACTCCTGATTTCACCTCAGGTCATTATCTCATGGGTCATAAAATGGAGCCCTGCCTTGGTCTCTGCCCTCAGTGGGGAGTTGGCTTGATGATTCTCTCCCTCTGCCCTTCCCCCCACTCAAGCACACACACACACACACACACACACACACTCTCTCTCTCTCTCTCTCTCTCGAACGCTCTCTAAAATAAATAAATCTTTAAAAAATATATGAAGTCAAACAAGGAGATGCAATTTTTCAATGATAATGACCAGCTTAGGGAAGAATGTGGGAAGATGAGCACTCTTTCTATTGGGCAGTGGAGTGTAACCTCGTACAAAGTCTACGGAGGGCAATTTCAGTGTAGAGGATGTGGTATAATAGGAAAAAACTGGAAATGTCCCCAATACAGGATTGGGTAAAAAAAGTATGGTATATTCATGTCATGAAATACAGTTGACTCTTGAACAACGTGGGTTTGAACCATGTGGATCCACCTATAGGTGGATTTTTTTTCTTCCATAAATACAGTACAGTGCTGTAAATGTGTTTTCCTTATGATGTTCTTAATATTTTCTTTTCTCTTAGCTTTATTGTAAGAATACAGTATATAATGCATATACAAAATATGTGTTAATTGAATATTTATATTATTGGTAAGGCTTCCAGTCAACAGTAGGTCATTAGTGGTTAACCTTTTGAGGAATCAAAGTTATATGCAGATTTTCAACTGCACGGGCCGGCGGGGGGAGGGGGGGTTGCCTATAACCCCCATGCTGTGCAAGGGGCAACTGTATTATGAAAGCCTGAAAAAACTACGTAGATCTCTATTATTATTGAAATATGGATATATTGTCCATGATATATAGTTAAATAAAAAAACCTATTTGCAAAGAAATCTGTGCAGAATAATTACATCTTTGTAACCATGTAGATCCATATTTATATCTGTATATGAATAGACGAAGTCTAGAAACAAACATCAATTCATTAGCAGTAGTTATCTTTGGGTGGTGGCTTAACAGACAATTTAAAATATTTTTATTCTTACCTATATAGTCTGAATTTGTCATAATGAATATGAATTTTATAATTAGAAAAAACATGAAGCTATGTGGAAAAGCTTTTTAAAATATCAAACAAAAAATGCCTCAAAGACAAATGAGTTAAAAAAAGAAAAAAACCCAGTTTCACTGCACCTGCATCATGATCTAAGGGATAAAGTCCACATTCTTTCCTTGGCACCAAAGTCCTCTGCATGCTCTTTAACCCCTCCAGGTGGAATTAATTGCTTTCCTGGAATCATAATTTAGTCACACGTCTCTAAACCAGAGTCTCTGAGCTCTTTGAAGAAAGATGTTCCCCCAGTGCCAGTCCAGTGCCCAGCACTTAGCAAGGTGCTCAGTAAAGGTTTGTTGAATGATTGAATGATTGTGGTGCACACTGAGATCTGATGGATGGATCAGGGCCAGGCTAAGTAGAAAGAAGCCAACACTTTGGGAGACCTTTGTCTAGAAGGACTAGAAGGCTCTTCCTGTTCCTCTCCTTCTCTGTTTAACACTAGCAAGAGCAGGCAAGGCAGAAGTGGTTTAGCCCACTTGGCGTGTGGCGTCTGTGAATGGTCCAGAAAAGGTAGTTGGGACTAAGCCAGGTTGGCGAGGGTAGTGATGGGAGGGGCAAGACCAAAGCTCCTGACCAGCCCAGGTTTCTGCCCAACTCCCACCCCCTCAGCTATCGCACTGACAATAGCCCTTCCTCAAACACGAGTGTACCAAAAATGCACTATATGGCTAGAATCTGGTTAACCATCAGGTAAACTTGACTTTGAAAGGCAAATATTTATACTGAACTAGGCTCCTGGCAACTAAGGCCCAAATATTCATGATTCTGAAAAAGGGGCATGAATTGTTTTTTTCTTGCTGCTGTTAACACCACACGTTGCACAAATTACCACAAACTTGGTGGCTTAAAACAACACAAATTATCATCTTACAGCTCTATAAGTCACAAGTCTAACATAAGTTTCAGGGGGTTAACATTAAGGCAGGGCTGCTTTCCTTTCTAGAGGCTCCAGAGGAGAATCTGTGCTTCCTGATAATCTCAAGGGGAGATGCAAAGTCCCTTACACCGTTCACATTCATTAGGACATGAACAGCTGGGTGGGTGGGGCATTATTCTGCTTACCACAAGGTATGATATGGAGAAAAGTCTAAATTGTTAATAATGAGAAACCAGTTCTGTACATAATGACATAGAAAATAGCTATATTATTGGGGCGCCTGGGTGGCTCTGTCGTTAAGTGTCTGCCTTCCACTCAGGTCATGATCCCAGGGTCCTGGGTTCGAGTCCCACATTGGGTTCCCTGCTCTGCGGGAAGCCTGCTTCTCCCTCTCCCACTCTCCCTGCTTGTGTTCCCTCTCTCGCTGTGTCTCTCTCTGTCAAATAAATAAATAAAAATCTTAAAAAAAAAGAAAATAGCTATATTATTAAACTAAAATAATCAAGTACAGTTCATATGTATAGAATGATCCAAATTTTGTGGAACCCCCCTTCCCCTCACTAAACTCTGAGGGTGAGCTCACTGAACCACCTTCCACCTGTCACAGCCTGGCTTCTTGGGGTAGATGGTGGAGTCCATCTCACCTTCTCACATCCTCAGGACATCGAGTGGCCAGAGGGGTCAGTCCCATCTCAGATTCTGCTGTCATTGGTCATTGGATAAAAAGACTTTTGGCTAATTTTAGAAATGATAAATTGTCTTTTAGCAAACTCATTTGTGGCAAGTTGATCTACAGTTGCAACAATGCTGATAAATAATAAAATAAGGGGAAAAAATCACAAACTCACCAAACTTCTATTTTCTGACTTCCTCCTTTGTATTTTGACTTCTCCAATTATGTGTCTGGTGGCTCTTGTGTATACATCTCTCGCCTTTTGGTGTTTTTGTTTGGTTTTGTTTTAGATTACTGATTTTTCACTAAACAATTCTTCCTGGTTTCTTTACAGTCTTCTTTTAGGAGAAGAGTTTTCAGCAAGTCCCTGCCTTCTGAGCAAAGAACAAAGTGGTGTCTGGCTACTGGACACCTAACAATGACAAAAGAAAAAGGAGAAGAGTTTAGAAAGGTCCAAGACATCAGAGAGTAGAGAGCATAGAATCAAATGCAGGTCCAACAGAGCAGGGGAAAAACCAGAAAGGACCGCATATACTAACTGGCCAGTATCAGCTAAGCAAGCTGACAAGTGGGAAACTGGGGTTTAGAGAAATTTGCCAAAAGGGAAAAGGGGCATTTAAAGGAGAGTTGTTTTTTGTTTGTTTGTTTGTTTTTAAAGATTTTATTTATTTGAGAGAGAGAGCATGAGCAGGAGGAAGGGCAGAGGGAGAGGGAGAAGCAGACTCCCTGCTGATCAGGGAGCCTGATGAGGGACTTGATCCCAGGACCCTGGGATTGTGATCTGGGCTGAAGGCAGACGCTTAACCGACTGAGCCACCCAGGTACCTGAGTTTTGATTTTTAATAGTGCTGCATGGAATCTAAAGCAGGATAGAAAATCCAAGTTGGAATTCTTCAATTTTTTTAAAGATTTTATTTATTTATTTGAGAGAGAGAGAGAGAGAGAGCTCTCATGGGGGGGAGGGGCAGACGGAGAGGGAGAAACAGACTACCCTCTGAGCAGGCAGGGTTTGACCCCAGGCTGGGGGCTCCACTGGGGTGGAAGTGGGGGGGTGCGGCTGGTGAAGGGGGGAAAACCCAGGATCCTGGGATCATGACCTGAGCTGAAGGCACACGCTTAGCCAACTGAGCCACCCAGGCGCCCCAGAATTCTGTAGTTTTTAAATAGAAACTGAGATGCAGACCTGAGGATTTATGAGGTTGGAAAACATGGATTGAAAAGAGGCTGTGCCAGTAACTCAGTCACTGGGTGTAATATCCCCAGGGATGGTGCCCAATGCCTGGCTCCTGGGTTGTCCGGTTGCCCCCACACTGTTAGGGGGTTTTGGCTTCTGCATTTACTTAACACTTTCCTTCATCCAAGCTGACAACTGATGATACCTCTAATCCCTCTTAGAGTGGGTGCTGTGTTCCAAACTATACTAGTCTTTGTAGTTATAATTTTAAAGTTCCTCACTTTCCAAAGTAAATACAATATATATTGTATATTGTATATATGCAGGATAAGCACCACACCTTAATGGTTTCGGGGGGTGGGGTGGGGAGAGTGAAATAAGAGACAGATGAGGGAACTTTCACTTTTACTTTGTTTGCATTTTTCCATTGGGCATTACAGTCATGTGTTGTGCTTGTAATTAAAAATAAAAAGTACCTTAAATACTGTAGTTACTGTCAAGAGGATTTGAGAGAAATCGGAATTTCATAGGTCTGTAGTGCTTGATGTTTTTAATACCAAATGTGTATGGTTTTCCCAATAAAAACAAGTTGGCAATTGAGAGAGCTTGGTGGTTACACACAAACCTGGGGCAGAGATTCCCCACCATCTGGATATCTTAACTGTCTTGAATCTTCCCATGTACTCTTCCTCAAATAGCGATAATTGTACTTACTTTATATTGCTTTTGTGAAGTATCTTTTCTTTTTTTTTTTTTTTAAGATTTTATTTATTTATTTGACAGAGAAAGACACAGTGAGAGAAGGAACATAAGCAGGGGGAGTGGGAGAGGGAGAAGCAGGCTTCCCGCAGAGCAGGGAGCCCGACGTGGGGCTCGATCCCAGGACCCTGGGATCATGACCCGAGCCGAAGGCAGACGCTTAACGACTGAGCCACCCAGGCGCCCCAGTGAAGCATTTTCCCCCTCCTATGTACGGTGTCTGACTTAGCAGGTATCAAAAAAAAAAAAAGACTCGTACTGTGTTCCATTTCCTTTGGGCCTGTTGCCCATTATGTAACAGCTCTCAAATCTGACCATCAGCACAGACACCTCAGGTGGGTGCTAATAAATTAATTATTGTGCTGATTTTAACTCAAGATTGGAATCTCCTGGTGGGCAGAGTCTGTTGTCCCCTTCTGCTTTATTGTTACAGTACTTTCCACAAAGCCTGCACTTAACTGACATTTGCTCAGTTTAATGGAATTGAACTCAAAAGGTTGAGGACTTCCAGTCTCCAGATAGACCTAACCAGGATGTACTTTTAGACAGGCAATAACCTACAAACTCCTTAAATTAAACCATTTAACAATAGCCATCTCTCGGTTGTAGGATTACCAGTTTTAATTTTTTCTTTTTTAGAAAAGATTTTATTTATTTGAGAGAGAGAGAGAGAGACAGCATGAGCAGGGAGAGGGGCAGAGGGAGAAGCAGACTCCCTGCTGAGCGGAGAGCCGACTCTGGACCTGAGCTGAAGGCAGATGCTTAACTGACTGAGCCACCCAGGCGCCCCTAATTTTATTCTTCATAGTTTTTAGTATGTTCCAATTTTCTAGCTTCTGCATATATTACTTTTGTGGGCAGAAAACAAAATGTCTGTTAAGAAATAATCCTACACATCTCGGTGCTGGTTCCTGTTTATCTACTTCCCCTTACCTTCTCATATGCTTTTAATCCTTGCCCAGAACTCCAAGCCAGCCAATGAATCCTTCCACTGAACCTTCTCTGAAAGTGATTTTCTAGTGGAAATTATGGGGGCCTTTGGAATCAGACAGGCCAGTGTTTGAATCCCAGCCCAGTATGAATGTGGGCAAGTATCTTACCTCTCTATCTCCTCATCTGTAAATGAAAGTAACACCTACCTTCTCATCTGTAAATGAAAGTAACAACTAGATTGTTGTGTAGTTTGGGTCAGCAGCCTCACAAACTTTAATTTGTATATGGATCACCTGGGATGTTGCTAAAATGCAGATTCTGGTTTAATGTGTCTGGGGTGGACCCAAGAGCGTGCATGTCTAAGAACGCCTAGGTTTTGCTGATGCCAATGATGTATAGACCACACTTCAAATTGCAAGGGATTAATGACGTAACATTTGAAAAAGCCCTGGCACAAATGTCCTACCTATGCTTGGTCTTCTCCTCTTGAGTGGGCCTGGTTTTCCTGGCTGTTTGGATGGGCCCATCTCAGAAAACTGCTGACCGAAATCCACTTGGTGCAACCCAACTCATTTGAGCATTAACCTATCCCTATTTTCTCCCCACTTTAGTACTGTTCTTTTTCTTTCTGTTCAAGCACTTCATTCTTCTTCCTGACAACAACACAGCTATCTGTGCTTTTTGGGTTTTTTTTTTTAATAGCTTTATTCAGGTATAATTGACATACAATAAATTGTACTTAAACTGTACAGTTTAATAATTTCTAAAATATGTATACATCCATGAAATCATCATCAAACTCAAGATAAACTCATATCCATCAACCTAAAGTTTCTTTATCTTCCTGACTCTCCCCAACTGTGCACCTTCCTGAAACCACTCATCTGCTTTCTGTTCCATAGATTAGTTTGCCTTTTCTAGAGTTTTATATAAGCAGAATCATACAGTATATACTCTTTTTTTGTCTGGTCTCTTTCATTCAGCACAATTATTTCATCCATGTTGTTGTGTACAGTACTTCATTCCCTGCTTGTTGCTTATAGTATTACACTGTATGGGTATACCACAATTTGTTTATCCAGTCACCTGTTGATGGACGTTTGGATTGTTTCCAGCTTTTGGCTATTACAAATAAAGTTGCTATAAATATTTGTGTACAGGTCTTTGTATAAACATATGCTTTTGGGCGCCTGGGTGGCTCAGTCGTTAAGCGTCTGCCTTCGGCTCAGGTCATGGTCCCAGGGTCCTGGGATCGAGTCCCACATCGGGCTCCCTGCTCCACGGGAAGCTTGCTTCTCCCTCTCCCACTCCCCCTGCTTGTGTTCCTGCTCTTGCTATCTCTCTCTCTGTCAAATAAATAAATAAAATCTTTAAAAAAAAAACACATATGCTTTTATTTTCTCTCGGGTAGATACTTAGAATACCCAAGGCTGGATCATATGGCCAGTATATATTTAACTTTTTAAAAAACTGTCAAATTATTTTCCAAAGTGATTGTATCATTTTACATGATATGAGAGTTCCAGTTCTTCCACATTCTTGAAAATATTTACTGTTTTTTAAAAAGATTTATTTTATTTATTTGAGAGAGAAAGAAAGAGTGAATGGAGGGGGAGGGTCAGAGGGAGAGAATCTTCAAGCAGACTTCTCACTGAGCAGGGAGCCCAACACCGAGCTTGATCTCATGACCCTGAGATCATGACTTGAGCTGAAACCAAGAGTCGGGCGCTTAACTGACTGAACCACCCAGGCACCCTGAAATTTTTACTATTTTGAATAAACATTCACTGTAAAAATAATTTTTAGGAAGGTCATACAGGCAAAAAAAAAAAAAAAAAAAAAAATTCCAGCCGTTATTCCCATGACTGGGAGATAACACTATTAAATTGCCATGTTTGTAGATTTCCACAAGTTTACCCTACTAAACAAACAGTGCTCTCAGTTAAAAAAAAGTTTTGGGGCACCTGGGCGGTACAGTCGGTTGAGCATCTGACTCTTGGTTTTGGCTCAGGTTGTGATCTCAGGGCTGTGAGATGGAGCCTGGTATCAGTCTCCACCCTCAGCACAGAGTTGGCTTGGGATTCTCTCTCCCTCTTCCAGACCCCCCCCCCTTTTGCTCTCTCTCTCTCTCTCAAATAAATAAGTCTTTTAAAAAAAGTTTTATATCTCATTTTCATTCTCACTATTCAAAGCATGTCATAAATGGAAATTTAAGAAAAATACAGTTCTCCAAACACAAAAAACTGAAAAATATATCTGTCTTTATTGCATTTTAAAATTACTTTTTGGGGCACCTGGGTGGCTCAGATGGTTAAGTGTCTGCCTTCAGCTCAGGTCACGATCTCAGGGTCCTGGGATCGAGTCCCACATCGGGCTCCTTGCTTAGCGGGGAGCCTGCTTCTCCCTCTGCCTGCCACTCCCCCTGCTTGTACTCTCCCTCTCTCTCTCTGGCAAATAAATAAATAAAATCTTTAAAAAAAAAAATTACTTTTTAAATTGGTTTTCTAAGTGAATAGGTCAGAATCTATCTATAGTGAATTTTAAGGATAGTATTTCTCTGTGATGTAGTAAACAGAGATTTTAGAGGTAAAAAATAGCCCTGTGTCTTCCTATACTCCCAGGGAACTAGAAAACACTTCAACACGAACATTTCAGGTGTTAAGAGCCTTAAATGAGTTTTTTTAAAAACACAAACAAACAAATGCGAGAAGCAAGAATGTCTTTACTCATAACTTTATGCATAACTATTATTCTTATATTTTGAGAGAATTATGGATAGAGCTGGTAGGAAAACTAGGTAAAAAACATCAATAATTATAGTATGCTTGTTAAACATAAAACACTCTGTTAGGAACTGTGTGAGGCTCTCTGTGCATTATCTCATTTCATTAGGTCCATGGAGAGTATTCTACTTTTTCTAGTTCAGACATGGCTTCCATAATAGGGGTTATTACAAGGTCTAAAAACATGTAAGAGAAATATATAATATATTTGTTGTTTCCTTGGGGAATCACAACCCAACTCCTTTTAACTGAAAACCATGGTGATTTCCAAGATCTCTGTCCTCCTGCCCCATGGTTCACTTCCTCTCCTCACTACTGTTCCACTGAGAGACTGGTGGACTCAGCTGCCATGTGATAGCATCTTTTTTAAGGTATCTCTGGAGTATAGGTTTTCTTAAGTGGTCTAACATGGTTATGCTCCTACAGTCAGTAGGTTTGACTTCTTTGGCTCGGCCCATGGCCGAAGCAATCCAAATTCTCACTAAAATTTCAGTGCCCTTATCTTCGAAGTGTCTAAAGCATGAATGCAACGGCATCAGGAGAGTTTGAATCCTAGTCTCAGCTTTTGTTTTCCCTTATCCATAAAAATTAATGGGGTAATTCCTATTTCCTACTGTTTATTCCTATATTTACTGGTTTGTTCAATCAATCATTCATTCATTCCATTTACCGAATGCCTCCTGTGTGCCAAACCATTCTAATGTGGTAATTCACAGGGAATGATGTACCTAAAGAGGTCTGTCTGTAAACTCTAAGGCTCTAGGCAGTTACTGTTTTGCTATCAGTGGTTTTGTTTTTCCCACAAATCAACAAAACGAAGAAAATTAGTTAAACAAAAGCAGGAAGATACAGAGAAGAATTTCTTGGCACAGGGCTTTATTTACAAAAAGAAACTTTTGCCTGAAGGAATTCAGGAGGCAAGAAGGTCCTTGTCCATTCTGTACGGTTCTCTGAGCCGTCCTCAGGTGGCCTCGAGGTTCCTGGACTATTTTTCTTGCCCAAAGAATCCAGAAACCCTACATTATATTCCTGGGTCGTAGTTACTAATCAAAGTTCTTATTCTGCCCCGCACCATTCATCCTTTGTCCGCTCAATCTTTGTGGGCTTGAGTTTTCTCGAATGAAAACCACAGGTCCTAAGGTCCCACCTGGCTGGGACATGGTAAGCAAGTTACTCTGAGGCTGGATGGTTCTCAAAGAGAGAGCGCGGGACCAAGGTAGGTCCAGCCAAGTTCTACGGTAGGAGGCCCTCTCCCCAGGCTCTGGCGCGCACCCAAGTCGGAGCGCGCGGGTCTAGGGACAGCGAAACCACCCGGTCCAACCCAAGCCTTCCTAAGCATCACGGGACCTTACAGGAAAATGAAACTGAAACCGGGAAAGTCCCTCTTTCTAACCTGGCCAGTCCTCAAGCGCTAGGAGACGAGTGACGGCCCCTGCCAGAAGGGTTCTGATTGGCGGGGCGCGCACGGAATATAAGTAGAGGCGCTGGGCGGACGGCCAGTCCTAGTGTCGCGCTGCTCGTGTTCGGGTGGTGATGGCGCCTCTCCTGACCTTCGTCCTCGTCGGGCTGCTCTCTCTCTCCGGCCTGCGTGCCGTCCAGCGTGAGTGTCCGCTCTTGCCCTAGCCCCTCTCCTGTGCCCCAATCTTTGTGGCATTCTCCGCCTTAACTCTGTAACTCACCCACCCCTCCTCCTCCCTCGTTCTTCTCCCCGGCCTGGGGCTAGCAGCGGGCTTAGTCTGCGGGTGGGGAAGCGGTGGGTGGCCGGGGAGTGGGGAGCTGGGAGGGGGTGCGAGCCCAGGACGCAAGCCCCTTTTTTCTTCTTGGGAGAGGGGGACGCGGGAGGCCTCCGGCATGTGCGTGCCGGGTGGGTCAGGACGAAGTTTCGGGATGATGACAGACTTCGGAACGACAGAGGTTGCTCTTCCGCGGAACCTCTAGCTACCCGGGTGCCGCTGTCTGCCTGGGAGGGCGGGAAGGCGGGTCCCAAAAGCGGGGAGGCGAGGGCCGTGAAAGGGTGGGGACATCGGTCTGGGCTTTGCGGGAGGCACCGCGCGCGTCCATCAGTCCGCTGCAACTGCTCTTCTCGGATCCCGGGGGCTTCGGGCTTACCTCGCAACGCCCGGCTGCTTGCCCGCCCCACGAATATGCGGGGAAACCGCGGGGGAGGAATTCACACGTGGAGTTTGTAGAATGTTTGGAGGGGTTACAAAGCGCTTTGACATCATTAATTCACTTGTTACCGTTCCTTGTCGCTTTTAATAATCGTTAAGAGCTAGTTGTTATCGATAAGGAGCGTGCTGGGGACGTTGTGTGCTTTATGCCATTTGGTTCCGAGATGAGCCTACGATGTAAATGCGATGGTTAATATCATCAGCATTTCATACATAAGGAAACTGAGACACCAAGAGCTTAAGTAACTTCATCACCAACAGGGGGCAGAAATGGCAGACAATCTAGCGGGAGCAGAGCTTTTTGTGCGGGTCTGCTCCCTTTGGCTGCAAACTCCGCGGTTTTTCAGTACCTCCTCGTCAGCTTCTGGTGAGATTCTTGCCAGCAAGCTGGAGAGCCTGGGGCCCTGTTGCCTTTTCTTCACAGAGGGCTTCCTCTTTGGCTCTTTGCCTGGTTCTTTCCAAGATGAACTAAGCTTCTACTTTCTGTTTTGAAAAAGCGAAGGTTTATCAGTCAGGGAGATTGTAAAACCAGTGATAAGGGTAATCAACATGGTTACCCAGGTCGTCTGTCAGGGACACTCTACATCCTGAGCACGTTCTAAATATCCCGCAATATACCAGAACCCTCATATTTTCCCCTCACAAAAGCTTCTGTGAAGCGGGGGTTTTGATCATGAAAAAAAGTATTTAATTTATAATCTATTCACAAAATAAAGCACAAATACTGTTATTGATATTTGCTGGCGACCATAGAAAACATTTTAAAAATAACAAGCTGACATTAAAAGAAAAATCTTAATTTGAAAATTTCCGAAGTAATACATGCCATGAATAGATAATTTCTAGAAGATACTCTGGAGGGGCGCCTGGGTGGTTCCTTCGGTTAAGCATCTGCCTTCGACTCGGGTCATGATTCCGGGGTCCTGGAATTGAGCTCCACCTAGGGCTCTCTGCTCAGCAGGGAGTGAGCTTCTCCCTCTATGCTCTCTCTCTCTCTTTCTCAAATAAATAAATAGAAATCTTAAAAAAAAAAAAAAGATACTCAAGAAATGGGTAATGATGATTTGCCTCTGGGGGTCTATTTTTTGCTCTGTCCCCTGTGTGGGTTTTGTTTCACTGTGGACATAAATTGATGTTTTCCTTAAGCTTCAGAAGCTCAACTAACTGTCCCAAAGTCACAGAACCAGTGAGTGGCTGAGTCCAGATTCAAACCCAGGCCTTGTCTGATACTTGTCCACCTCTTAGAAAAGGTTATTGTGATGTTCTTGCAGAACCCTGCCTGGCTTCCTCAAAGAGAGAATTCTAGGCCTGATGAACCTGTGCTCTGACTCTTACGGCATTTATTATGTTCTAATTATTAGAAGTTCCGATACAAAGAGCTTTCTGATTTGTCTTCATTTTTAACTTTATGAAAAAAATCAGGGCTTCATTGGGATCCCTAGGCTAGCTCCTGGTGGGGCTGGTGACCTTTCCTTTGATGACAGGGTGTTTCTAGACAGATAAACCTGGTCAAAGTAGCCTAGTACTCCTCCTCCCCACCACCTCGTGGACACGGAGGAGCTGCCCTTTAGTAAACAGATACACCGCATGTACGTGTATTTAAAAGTGAATTATACACATATATTAGTGTCAATCTGTACATTTAGTGGCAGTAACAGTTCTCTTCATTGGATGAAGAATATGGAATGGAGTTTATAATAGTTTCTTTCCATATCTACAGGGATGGTCTAGTTATGCATCCTATTTTGGAAACTACTGTTCTATAGCAGCAACATATTCCCAACGTGGCAGTTAGAGCAATCACTTGAGGGTGCTAATTAAAAATGCAAATACCAGTCTTGCACACATTACCCCACTTGGTCACAGTGGAGAGTATGTTCTTTCTCATTTGCCACAGTCCTCACCCTGCCCTATTGTTCTTACCCAGCCCAATTCACTCATTTATGGTATTTCTGGCTTCTGTACGCATTTAAGTTTGGTTTGAGGCAATAATAATAACAGTATCTGCCATTTCCAGAGCAATTGCTGTGTGCCAGGCATTATACTAGACGCTTAATACATATTGAGATGTCAGATGGGTGTGGATCTAGGCAGGAGCAGGAACCAAAAAGGAAAGGAATAAACATTAAAAAAAAATAAAGATGGGCTGAAACAAGGTACAATAACATAAGTTTTTTGATGTGGCTATTATGAAGAGTGTGTGAAGTGAGAAATGAAGTTTGAAAAGTAGGTTGGGGCCAAATCATGAGGACTCTTGAGAGATGTGTGAAGGAATTATATGGGTGCTAATAAGCCATCAAAAGTTCTTGAGAGTCTCCACCGAAAGGTTCTTAAGGATTTGGCACAAATTCCAGTGACAGAAGATGATAATACTAGAAATCTGCTAGAAAAAAACCAAAAAGCCACGAGTAGAGGAATTATGTGGAAAAGATACTAAGTTGTGGTTTTATCCCTCAAAATGGATGTAGCCTTTTGGAAAAGTGGAAGTTCATTTGACCAGAGTAGAAGTGGAATTGGGAGAAATCAGTCACCAAATTTAAACATTTGTTGCCTGATATAGCTTTAGACCAAGGTAGTCCCAAGTGAAATACTCTGCAATTTTCATTTGTCTTTCCCTTATGTCCCTCAGATTCTCCAAAAATTCAGGTTTACTCACGTCACCCAGCAGAAAATGGAAAGCCAAATTTCCTGAACTGCTACGTGTCAGGGTTCCACCCACCAGAAATTGAAATTGAATTGCTGAAGAATGGAGAGAAGATGAAGGCAGAACAGTCAGACCTGTCTTTCAGCAAGGACTGGACTTTCTATCTTCTGGTCCACACTGAATTCACTCCCAATGGACAGGATGAATTTAGCTGCCGTGTAAAGCATGTTACTCTCAGTGAGCCCCAGATCGTTAAGTGGGGTAAGTTTTTAAGTTCTTTCCTTAGCTACTGACAGTTGTACCTGAGTATAGGCATAGCTTAAAGCTGCTTTGATATAAAAAAAAAAATCTGCATACTGGGATTGACAGGGAACATTATTAAAGCTCTGGTAAGTGGCACCTTCTGAGACACCTCTGCACAGCCTGAGCCCCGAAACAGTAGTTTCCCTATAGCAGAAACAGGGAGCGGCAGCCTCCCGCACCTGCACAAATGCACATGAGCTCCCCGGGTTTCCTACCTCCTGGCCTCCTTGGGCTTTCCTGACAGCCTCATGGATTAGAACCATCAAAGGTCTCAGGGAGGCACAGGCCTTTGTCTGTAGGACCTGCTCTCCTAGTGCCCTACCCAGTACTCCCTGGCTGGGTTAGGATCTGAGGCTAGTAGGCAAGATTGGGCCCTACTGGGTATTCAGGGTTAGGGACAACAAATGTTTTAGACATTTGTTAGTAGTATTTTAAAAGTAAAGCTTACTCTCTTTCTTTCTCCGTTTTCTTTTTCACAGAGCGAGACAACTAACCAACATCATGGAGGTAGGTTTCTAACCTTAAGAAAATAACTTTTCTTGTTTTGCTGTCCTGGGAACTATTTACAGACAACTCTGTAGGATAACCCTCATTATAGGGAAGACATTAATCAGGGTAGCATTTCAGCAGGTAAGAAGGAATCCTACAGGGAACGTGGAGTGGCATGAGAAAGGTGTGTGCCCCAGTCTAAAGCTGCCAGTGTCCCTAGCCCTCTAAAAAAGTCAGAGGAGCTGTTGGAGTGCTCTACCAGGATAGAGGCAGCTAGTTACCCACACTACCTGCGAGGATTTGATCTTTCTTCTTCCATTTCTGTGGTGGGCATCCCTGGGCCTTCAGACATGAACTGTTCTCTTCCTTTGCATAGCAGTTGCTTTATTATTCAGCAGTGTGAAAGAGGGAGGAATTGGACTTCTTTGCATTGTTGGAGTCCAGAGGTAGAAAATCCAGCTTTTCTGTGAAATTCATCTCCACAGGGTACCATGCTACTGAAAACCTATTCAAATTTCCTGTTACATCCTAGCACAGGGAAATTCGTTTAAGAGAGCCTCAGAGAGTTTGGGTGACCTGCCCGGAGTCACACAGTTACTAAATGGGAGAGCTGGGATCTGAACTCTAATACCAGCCTTCTTTCCTGTAAGGTTGTGGGAGAACCAGTGGGATAAATTAATGGGCTATGCTCTTTGTAATGGGTATGGAAAACCGTCTGCAGCTATTTCTTTTATAACACAGCAAAAGTTGGACAAATTTGGTGGTGTGATCTATAATCTAAATAAAATAAATGTATTTGCTAACAAATCTATTTTCTTTTTTCCAGGTTTGAAGATGGTGCATTTAGATTGAACAAATACTATGTTCTTTTTAATGCTGATATGCTTTTATGCTTTTTGAATACAAATCATAAAGTTATATTGGTGATGATACAAATACAATCTACATGCTAATTCTACATTGGTCATTGTGTCGCTATATTTGACCTGTCTGGGCAGGTAGCTGTAGTTGTGGGGCTGGAAGCTTAGAGGTGGGGAGGGGAGAATTCTTTTGTTCACCATCAATATCTTGGTCAGATCTGAACTGTTCAGTCTATTCACACAAAACTGGATAAGAAGATAGTTATGCATGTTTAGAGTTAATTTCCAATTTGCATACTTTGTTTAGAATTTGGGGGAAATTTTTGAAATTTGAAATTTGAAAATTGAAAGATAATTGTCAAATTATTGGAAATTTGTTATAGTGGGTAAGACACTGTCATATAAAATTCATATTCATCTCTTACATCAGACACATTGTTGCACATAATTTGACTTATGTTAATTTTGTTTCAATAATTAAAACAATGGTAAAACTTGATGTGTTCAGTTTTCTTATATATCAGTCCCTCTCTTCCCTTTTCTTTTCTTTTTTTTTTTTTTTGAAGGTTTTATTTATTAGAGAGAGAGAACACAAGCAGAGGGAGGGGCAGAGCTGAGCAGGGAGCCCACTTCAGGGCTCCATCCCAGGACCATGGGATCATAACCTGAGCTGAAGGCAGGTACTTAACTTACTGAGCCACCCAGGTGCCCCCCCCCACTTTGTTTTCGAACAGGAAAACAGTTTTCAAGTGTCACTTGGAAAAGAGTGTAAACCCCTGTTATATAGGGCTTGACTCACGGTGGAAGGGGCCTCAGCAATCCTCATTTTACAGATGAGGAACAAGATCCCAGGGAAATTAAATGACTTAGGGTGACACAGTGATCTGCTGGGAGACCATGTCTGTTTTTTAGCCAGTGTTCTGTTCCTTGGGCCAAGACACAAGGAATGTGCAGACTCTAAGAGGAATCAAAAGTACCTGAGGGTTTCATATTTTAGCAAGCAATAGATAAACTTTGAATGAAAAATACTAGATTTTTCAATTTCAAAATATAGTTCATACATGCAGCATTGTGCATTTGTTTGACCAAGAATTTGTTAGTGCTAAGTACTGACAAGATGAATAAAACACAAAACTGCTCTCAAATTTCTTCAGTTTAGTGGAGGGGCAGACATGTGATCAAACAATTGAAAAACATCCTGATAAAGAGTATAATGTAAGGTATGCCCAAAGAACTAGGTGATAGGAAAATGTGTTCAGGGAACAAGAAACTTCAGGTGTTAGGGAAGCCATTTGCTTGAGTTGAGACTTGGTGATAGTGGTTCTCCTGAATGGTGAGTGGAATCTGGGGTTTCCAGGCAGGGGGTGCAAATTATGGGAAGTATGAAGGTGTGACAGGTGTGGGTAATTCCAAACATCAGAGCAAGGGTATTTGAGGGAATGCTTGCAGGAACTCAGCTGAGCAGACTGAGCAGTGACTTAACTTAGACTGGTCACTCTCCATCCTAAATGCACATTAGAATGACCTGTGGAACTTGTTAAAAACTACTAGCTCTAAGAAATAAAGTCTATTAAAAACAAAAACAGGGGCATTTGGGTAGATCAGTGGTTAAGCATCTGCCTTTGGCTCAGGTCACTATCCCAGGGTCCTGAGATCCAGCCCCACATCAGGCTTCTCCAGTTCCCTTGCTGTAATTTTGTCCTGTTCTTTCATTTGTGACATATTCATGTCTCATTTTGTCTAACTCTCTGTGTCTGTTTCTGTTTGGTAGGAAAGTCTCTTGCTCTTGAAAGTAGTGGGCAGGATGTGCACTTTTAACAAGGTGCTGCCAATCCTTTTCCACAGGGGATGAGCAGCTGCCTCAGAGACCAGGGTCAGAGGGTGGTGCTCCACAAAGCACACGCAGGCAGGGGCTGCGGAGCCCAGAAGTTGTGTGTGCTCGTCCTTTCCCACAGGGGATGCACAGCTGTCACCAAGATGGAGCCAGCTGGGGCAGGCAGTTTTAACAAGGTGCGCACATCCTTCATGGGATGTGACTGCCATGGCACTGCCAGGACTGAGGCTCTGCAAAGTGTGCAGTCCAGATATGCAACGTTGGCAAGGTTTGCACCAGTCCTCTAGGGGAAGGGACCTGCAACGCTGGTCCAGCTGGAGGGGGCAGCTGTGAGGTAAGCAGTTAGGTAGTGAATGCCCATGCTGTGCTGGTTTCTGCAGGTGGCTCTGTGTTTATGCTGGGGGGAGGGGGAGGGAAATGACATCTGCCAGCTCCTTTGTTCCTGGAGAAGTCCTTCATTGAATTCAGATTAGTGAATAATTCTCCCTCCCATATGCCCCAGGCGTTTTTCCAATTGCTGCTTCTCAGCCAAATCTCCGTAAGCTGTTTGTTGTGGGGTCTCTTTAAGGGCAGGGACTCAGTTTCCTATCACTCTCCCAGCTCTCCTAGATCTGAGACTGCTGATTTGTAAAGTTTCAGGCTTTAAGTGCTGTGGTTGCAAGAACTTAGGAAATTCAGCCCTGCCCCTCTGGTTTTCAAAGCAAAATGTTTTGGGGATTCCTCTTCCCAGTGCAGGCTCCCTGGTTTGATAGTCTTGTTTCTTTTTCCTCATCACACCCTCAGCTCCCTTCCTACCACAACCAGACCCATGCTTGAGATAGCTCCCTATCTCATCTCTGCCCTTCCTACCCTCTACAATGTGGCCTCTCCTCTACATGTAGTTGTAGTGTGTGTTTTGCCAGTCTCCGGGTCGTTTTTCCCAGTTATTTACACTGATGTGCGTGTTATCTATAGTTGTGTCTGTGGGATGAGGTGAGCTTAGGGTCCTCCTACTTGGCCATCTTCCCTGGAAGTCCAGAACAATCAAAAGTAGACTTTTTTTTTTAAGATTTATTTATTTATGAGAGAGAGAGAGCAAGCACATGAGCATGGAGTGGAGGGGCAGAGGGAGAGGGAGAGAAAGTCTTAAGGAGAGTCTGTGCTGAGCACCGAGCCCGATCCAGGGCTCCATCTCATAACCCTGAGATCACGACCTGAGCCAAAACCAAGAATCGGTCACTCAACTGATTATGCCACACAGGCGCCCCTTGAAAGTAGACTTTTAAAAAAATATTCTACATACTTATATATGATTTGAATTTTTACATCTTTTATTATTTGAGTATAGTTCATTATTTTAAACAATAAGGTGTTTATATAGGCAGAAAGGAAAAAAAAATCTTGTTAGTCTCACCAGCCAGAGATGATCACTTATCAGTGTTCAATTTGGCATGGTTAGCTTTTCAAGAGATTTTCATTTTTTGTTTTATTTGTATTTTATTTTAAATTTTTAAAAGATTTTACTTTTAAATAATCTCTATACCCAACATGGGGCTCCAACCCACAACCCTGAGATCAAGAGTCTCATGCTCCACGACTGAGCCAGCCAGGCACTCCTGTTTTGTTTTGTTTGTTTGTTTGTTATTTTAAAGATTTAATTTATTTATTTGACAGAGAGCATGAAAGAGTGCACAAGCAGGGGGAGCTGCAGGCAGAGGGAGAGGGAGAAGCAGGCTCCCTGGGACACAGGGCTCCCTCCCAGGACCCCAGGATCATGACCTGAGCTGAAGGCAGCTGCTTAACCCACTGAGCCACCCAGGTGCCCCTGTTTTATTTTTTTTAAAGGGTCATTGTTGAAACTGAAGATGACACAAATACATGGAAAGACAGTCTATGTTCATGGATTGGGAAAACAAATATTGTTACGATGTCCACACTATCTAAAGCAATTTACAAATGTAATGCAATTCTCCATTAAATACCAACAGCATTTTTCATAGAACTAGAACAATTAGTCCTAAAATTTGTATGGAGCCACAAAAGACTCTGAAAAGCCAAAGCAACCTTGAGAAAGAAGAATAAAATCACAGTCCCAGATTTCAAGATATACTACAAAGCTATAGTAATCAAAATAGTGTGGTACTGGCACAAAGATAGGAACATATTTCAATGGAATTGAAGAGAGCCCAGAAATAAACCCATGATTATATGGTCAATTAATTTACAACAAAGAAGACAAGAATATGCAATGGGAAAAAGACAGTTTCTTTAACAAACAGTGTTGGGAAAACTGGACAGCTACATGAAAAGAATGCAACCGGACCACTTTCTGACACCATACACAAAAATAAACTCAAAATGAATAAGGACCTAAATGTGAGATCTGAAACCATAAAAATCCTAGAAGAGAGGACAGGCAGTAATTTCCCTGACATCAGCTATAACATCTTTCTAGCTACCTCTCCTGAGGCAAGGGAAACAAAAGCAAAAATAAACATTGGGACTACATCAAAATAAAAACCTCTGCACAGCAAAGGAAACAACCAACAAAACTAAAAGAAAACCTACTGAATGGGAGAAGATATTTGCGAATCACATATACAATAAAGGTTTAGATCCAAAATATGTAAAGAACTATAAAACTCAACACACAAAAAAACAAATAATCCAATTAAAAATGGGCAGAAGACATGAACAGATATTTCTCCAAAGAAGACATACAGATGGCCAACAGACACATGAAAAGATGTTCAACATCACTCATCATCAGGGAAATGCAAATCAAACCACAATGAGATACTACCTGACACCTGACAGAATGGCTAAAATAAAAAACATAAGAAACAGTGGTGTTGGAAAGGATGTGGAGAAAAAGGAATACTTGTTCATTTTTGGTGGGAATGCAAACTGATGCAGCCCCTGTGGCAAACAGTATGGAGTTAAAAATTGAATTATCATATGATGCAGTAATTCCACTACTGGGTATTTACAAAGAATACAAAAACACTAATTCGGAGGAATACATGCATCCCAAGTATTCATAATGGATGGATAAAGAAGATGTGAGATATATATATATACACACACATATATATACACATATATATACATATATACAATAAAGATGTGATATATATATTTATATATACATATATATAATAGAATATTACTTAGCCATAAAACAGAATGAAATCTTGCCATTTGAACAACATGGATGGATCTAGACGGTATAATGCTAACTAAGTGAAAGAAGTCAGAGAAAAAAAAATACATGATTTCACTCATATGTGGAATTTATAATGAACAAAGAAAAAAGACAAACCAAACAATAACAACAATAACAGACTCTTAACCATAGAGAAAAAACTGGTGGTTACCAGAGAGGAGGTAGGTGGGAAGATGAGTAAAATAGGTGAAGGGGATTAAGAGTACACATATCATGATGAGCACTGAATAATGTATAGAATTGTTGAATCACTATATTGTACACCTGAAACTAAAATAACACTGTATGTTAATTATACCAGAATGTAGAAAGAAAGAAAAGAAAGAAAGAAAGAAAGAAAGAAAGAAAAAGAAAGAGAAAGAAAGAAAGAAAGAAAAAGGGAGGGAGGGAGGGAGGAAAGAAGGGGGGAAGGAGGGAGGGAGGGAGGGGGAAGGGAGTGGGGAAGGAAGGAAGGAAAGCAACATTGCACTGAGTGTACATATTCCCAAGAACATGGCTTTGGAAAACTATTATTTAGTTTAATGTCTAGTCTTTGAAATTATATTTTGATAATGTCAGAAGAAATAAAACATAAGAAATGGTCATTGTTATTGTGATGATGTTTGTTTTAAATTTTTTTTAATTTATTTTTTTAATTTTTATTTTTTTTTATTATTTATTTATTTGACAGAGAGAGACACAGCGAGAGAGGGAACAGAAGCAGGGGGAGTAGGAGAGGGAGAAGCAGGCTTCCCGCGGAGCAGGGAGCCCGATGCGGGGCTCGATCCCAGGACCCTGGGATCATGACCTGAGCCGAAGGCAGACGCTTAACGACTGAGCCACCCAGGCGCCCCTAAATTTTTTTTAATAATAATTGTTATATCTCACTTTTTTTTTTTCATTCTCCCTCATGAAAACAGGGCATACATGGAAACAACACAGGCACTGGCAAATGTTGTCTTTTCCAGTGTTTGTGTACAATCACTCTCCCAATATCTTCGGGCTGTTGCTTTTTACTTCATTGCTTATACCCTAAGCTCTTGAGGAAAAATTCAAGGTCTTTCCCTAATAAAATAAATATTTTGTCTGTGATGTGGCCATTAAGGTTTTAGGGGCAAAAATTAGCTTTATCTCTCCTTGGATTCTACGCTTTTTTTTTTTTTTTAATTTTCATTTTTTAATTTAGTGAAATTTAGTTTAGTTTCCAACTTGATAATTTTGGTTTCTAGCATTATCTATTTTCAATTCATTGCCTTTTCAATTTCTAATTTTAGCCATATGCTTGTTATTAGATTCCTCTTTTTTGTAAAGAATTATCATTGTAATGTCCCATGGAATCTCACTGAAGATCACAGTTTTTAGAGGTCTCAACCTTCTCTTTAAACCTTCAAAAAGGTAGTGTCCGGGCGCCTGGGTGGCTCAGTTGGTTAAGCGACTGCCTTCGGCTCAGGTCATGATCCTGGAGTCTCAGGATCAAGTCCCGCATCGGGCTTCCTGCTCAGCAGGGAGTCTGCTTCTCCTTCTGACCCTCCCCCCTCTCATGTGCTCTCTCTCATTCTCTCTCTCTCAAATAAATAAATAAAATCTTCAAAAAGGTAGTGTCCTACTGACTTCTTTACTATCCCTATGGAATATGCCAGAGTTCTCAACTTACTGATTCCCTGTCCAAATGATCAGAACTTTTTTTCAGAAGTGTGATATGCATAGAGAATTCATAATCCCTATTTTGATCTAATTTTCATTTAATATCTGAGTTCTAGCTCTTCTGTTTATAATCCATCTCTGACCTTTGAACAAATCTGTCTAGTCCTATCTCTATAGGTCCTCGTTTCAACTCATGCTATCAGGGGACTTTCTCACTTTGGCTCTTGGTAGATATACTACCCTAGGCAGGGGCTGATCCTTGATGGGCATCATACTGTTATAGCAAGAAATGTTTCACAAAAGGCATCTGATATGGTCTAAATAAGATTGATCTTTACTATAGTCTAATTAAGATTAATTAATAAATACTCATTGTTTAGAAATAATTATCCATTGACCTAAAGTCAACAAAACTCTTTTTTTCTAATATTAACATATACAATTGTTTGGAGGGGAGGGGGAGCAACTTGAAATAAATCAGAGAACACCTTCACATTCATCATTCTTCTCATATACTTCAAATTTGTATTTAATGCGTTCCTCCTCCTGGACATCAGAAAGAACACCTGGGAGAAGTTTTTATTTCTCCAAATTAATTTCTGGAAAAAAACGTGTCACTTTCAAATTCCTGCACAATCCTTGTCACAAATAGTTTAACGTGGCCTGGCTTGTTCATGGCTTCCTTATAAACAGAACTGACTCCCACTATCCAAACCATGTCCACTTTCTTTGCTAATTCTGGTGGCTCAAAAACTTTTAAGGCATCATCCAGACTTTTGGCAAGAAAATGAGCTTCTGTGGGGGCTCCTCAAGGTCTCTGAGCACTAAATCAATTCTGTCCTTTAAAGGTCGATTCTTCTCGGGAATAGAGAACCATGTCTTCCTACCCATAATCACCAAATTCTGTTTACCTTCTACTGAGGAGGATGTGGTCATTCTTCGGAAATACTTGAACTCATTCCTGAATGAGGGCCACGGCAGGTCCCCATTCTTGCTGATGCCCCTGTTCTTAGACACAGCGAGGATGCAGTTTAGCAGACAAATCTTGACAGCAACTATATACACCTCTGAGCTGGCACACCACCCTGGGATTCCCCATGCCCCACCCAGCTTGGTGGGGAAATTGTCTCCTTGGACTCTAGGCTTTTAGAAAAAAAATCAAAGACTAACCAATTTGGGTCCTAGATATCTGAGCAGTTTGATTAGAAACTTCATGCATTAAAAACAATTCTGATACTTTGGAGAGCAATAAGAAGGAAGATAAACCTTAGTTAGGAAAAAAACCCCTGGTAAATAGAATTAAGAAAAAAAATTTAGTCATGCATCAAGCACTTGCTATGATTAAAAAGTCTTGGAAACGAAGAAGATATTTCTATCTTTATAACAGACAGGCCTAACTGAAGACCGCAATAAATGTGAGGCTTCCCCACCCCCACGGGCCACTTCCTCTTTTTACTGTTTTCATTTAGAAAAAACAGAGAGCACTCTTGCTGCCACACAATGCCATAGTGCTATTTGAAGGAGTTTCTTAGGCATCCTTACTGTCTTGAAGTGTGCATGCCATTTTCATCATCTGAAGAGTCAGGGAGCATGTTAGGTTGAGATCTTGCAGAAGCAGGCCCTGACTCCAGAATTTGGGTGTATGTGGCTTATAAAAACAGGGCTTCCAGGAGAAATCAACAAGGGACTTGGGGGAGGGGGAATGAAGGAGAGGGAATGGGGAGAAGCCAAGTGAAGGGGTGATTTCAGAAGTCCCACACTCAGCCTGGTCCCATGGGAACTCTAAAACAAAGGAATACCCCTCAAAGTTAGTTCTGTCTTGAAGCAAAGGAGCTGGGCTTTGGCACCTCACATCAGCCTGTCTTTGGCTATATGCTGCGGAGTGTGTTGTGGGCTGAAACATAAAATTCCCAGGTACTTCCAGCTCACTCCAGTGCCTTAGGGTAATCTGCAGGGCTGGGGTAATGTGCAGGTGCTAGTTGTTAGCAGCAAAATATCAAAAAGCTGGGTATGGGTTCATAGAGTCTGGGTGGGGCACCAGTCGGCTACTGAGAGTTTCCTGTCAACTTCCTCTGCAGGGCCCACAACACATGCAGTCCCTAACTTCCATTAAAAGTTCCAGATTTCTGGGGGCTAGCATTAAAGTGTGAATACCACTGAACTCAGACCGGAGTCTGAATTCTAATTCCACAAAAGAAATTGGAGAAACCATTACTACTGGCTTGACTCTGTCACCATATCCATAAAATGGGATAATTATTCCTACATCATAAAGTTTGTTCACTTATTCGATCAATCATTTATTCAATGAATATGGAGCATCTCCTCCACGCCAGGCACTGTTCAAGTGTTATTCTGAGAAGGAGATGGTGGTGAGAAGAGCTCCATAAAATGTAAAGCTCCAGGCAACTGCTTTTACTTGCAGTGGTTATTTATTTTCATAGCTCCCTACAGCAAGTAAAATTACCTAAAACCACAGCAAAGAGATAAAAGGGAAAACTTTTTGGCACTTAACTGGTGAAAAAAAGAAACCATGCCTCACTTCTTTCCATGGAGTGCTTTAGGTAAAAGTCCTCCTCATTCTGGACAGTTCCCCAAAGGGAAGCCTGCTCTCTTCTGGCAGCCTCAGGATTTCTGGGAATGATCTTGCTCAGAGAATTTACAAACTGCATTCCCAGGAGCTTCTAGTCCTGCCTCTGTCACAGCTCATCCTCTTTCAAATCTCTTAATTTTTCCTGGCCTCAGTTTTCTTACCTGTAAAATGAAGAGTTCTGCCACTAACTGGTGACGGCACGCTAAGCAGGTCATTTGTATATAGGAGCCTCTCTGCTCGATTTCTAGGGTGGGGAGTCCAGTACTCAAGCTCAGGCTTGATAGACTGATGGGCACAGGCCCCAGGACTCCATTGTAGATTAGAAGTTTTAACTCCAATCAGATCCAACTCCCCCTCCTCATTTTCCCCAACACCTCCTTTTAAGGAGATCAAGATCTTTAATGGTACCCCTTTACTAATTCGATTGTGAAGGCTAAGCAATTTAGTATGTGAATGCTCTAGCCTGGCTGCACTGGCTCATGTAAGAAGTGCCAGATGCTTGCAACTGGCCTAGGATCTCTGTAAACTATGACACTGAAGACAGAGGGTTGCACTATATTGATGGCTCAGATTCCGATATGGTATTGTTGGCTGTGGTGTGCTCCTCTAAAACAGTGAATATCTACAGATAAAATTCCAAATACAAAAAGCAAACCAAAAACACATCTTCCTTTTAGTTGTCTGGTAGTTGCATTCCTGGAAAATTCAGTGTATATGGTCCTATCACCAGCCTGACCCTCTGACCTCAGAAAATCTCAAGTAGAAACTTCTGCTTGCCCATCTACCTTGTAGGAACTAAACTTCTAGAAGCTTCTGTCTAGCTGTCAATCTTACCTTTTAGAAACAAACTAACTGGAACAGAAAAAAAACATTTGAGGAAGATGCCTGCCCAGATGACTGAGAAAGTGTGGCAGTTACCTCAACCTCACTGGAATGTTAAAATCCCCTTCTGAATATCCCAAACGTTAATAAAAGAGGCCTGCTTTCCCTTGTTCAGGGAGATGCAGCTGTCGAAATGATTCTTCATGGTCTCCCTGTCTGTACAAATAAAGTTGACCTTGAGGCAACTCCATTTGGTGTAGTCTCTGTCTATAACTCAAGTAATGGGCCCACTTTGGTTTGGTAACAGTCTTGGCCTACTGAATAGTTAATACATATTCAAGAAATAAAATAATTGGAAAATAAAACACATTTTTATATGTGATTGTAAAGACCAGATTATAAGCAGGTTTCCATTCACTGAGAGACAGAGAGAATGTGTGTGTGTGCGTGGGGAAGCTGGGGCCCCTCTCAGCCCCTATATATATACCTATAGTGACCACATCACTGGAACGACTAAAAACAGCCCTGTTAATTTCCAAAATTTTAGAGAGGCACATTATCTCTATTGAATGAGAACCACTTTTCTAGAGAGTAGGGAGTTGCTGATCTAACGATCAGGGGAAAGAAACAACAATCCAGTGCCTCCTCTTTCTCAGAAAGCAGAAGCCCCCAGAGGGACGAAACTAAGGACGGGAAACTCCCCTTTTCTAACCTAGAACATGGCTTTCCGCCCAGAGACTGGTGACAAGCCACCATGGACTCGGGTTTTGATTGGGCAGTTGAGAAACTAAAATAGTGGGTCAAAAGGAGGGAAACCCCCAGCGCTTTCCACGGTCCTGTCGATAACTTGCGCTGAGACCCCTCGCTTCGCGACCTTGGCTGTTCTTCGCTGAGCGCCGCCCCCAGCCTAAGCGAGTTCACGGTGAGCTCCCCGTCCCGTGCCGCCCCCTCCCTCTGCTTCTCTCCATCCGCAGGCTCTCCCTGGCTCTGCAGCTCCTCGGTCCTTCTTCCGGGCCCAGGGTGGCCAGGCACCCGGGTTCTGGTCGCTCAGGCTCTGTCCAGACCCGACAGGGAAGCAGCGGAGAGGCGGGAAAGTGGCGCGCCGCTGGAACGCACGCTTCCAGCGCATTCTCCCTGGATAGTTCCCTGGGCAGGACCGGGCTGGACAGGACAAAATAGCGAAGTCATCGATGGGGTACGTGGGTGGGGTCGGTGGTGGTGGGTGCTGCTTTTCGGGGCAGCCCAGCCTCGACCTGAAGGTTCTGTTTCCCTGGGCACAGCGTGAAGGAGGAGGAGCAGGCCGGTCCTAGAAGGCAAATACTTGAGGGCGGTGATCTGGTGAAAAGCAGGGGTCTGTGGGGTCTAAAAGAACTGCCTCGGTAAGTAGGCTGACCTTCAGGTGGAGCCCTGAGCATTGTGCCTTCCTCAGGGTGCCCTCCTCGCCATTTTCCTTTAGGACCCCACACTTCCCCACCAGGTTCTAGGGCTTGTGTCTGAATCCAGATTGTGTCATATTGTTTTGTGTAACATTTCAATATGGCAGCTTATGAGTTTGTGTTGGTAAAAGCTTTATTGAGATGTAATTCACAAACCATACAATTCATCTATTTAAAGTAATACAATTCAGTGGGTTTTAGTATATTCACAGAGTTGTGCAAACATCACCTCAATTTTAGAATATTTTCATTATCCAAAAAGAAACTCTGTACCCATTAGCAGTCACTTCCTATTTCTCCTCAACACCCCAGGCTTAAGGAACTACTCATCTTGCTGTTGCTATGGATTTGTCTGTTCTTGACATTTCATATTAATGGAATCACACAGCTTATGGTCTTTTGTGATTGACTTCTACTACCTAATATGATGTTTTCAAAGATCATCCATATTATAGCAAGTATCTGTACTTTATTCTTTTTTACTGCTGAATAATACTCCATTGTATTGATATACCACATTTTGTTTACCCATTAGTTAATGGGCATTTGGGTTGTTTCTACTTTTTGGCTACTAAGAATAATATTGTGATCAACTTTCATGTTCAAGTTTTCAGATTGGACAGAAGTTTTCAATTCTCCTGAGTATACACTTAGGAATGGAGTTGCTGGGTCATATGGTAACTCTATGTTTAACCTTTTGAGGAACTGACAGACTGTTTCCCAAAGCTGCTGCATCATTTTACATTGCCACCAGCACTATATGAGAATCTCAATTTTTCTACATTCTCACCAACACTTCATATTATCTATTTTTTAAATTATAGTCATCCCAGTGGGTGTGAAATGGTATCTCATTATGGCTTTAATTTACATTTCCCTAGTGAGGACTGAAGATGCATTATTTTTTAAATTACAAAATAATTTTTAGAAAGGATTTACATGCTGAGGTTTTGAGAACTTTAACTGTCTACATCATGTGCCCAAAGTCACAGAGGCTAGACTCAAACCAAGTCTCTCTATGGCAAATGCTTGAACTCCATCCCCCCTTTTCTAAAACAGAATCTGGGATAAAACTCTTCAAGAAAATTCTTCTTGATATCTCTGTTAGAAAGGGAATGCTGGGCAAGATAAACCTCTGCATGGACTAAATAGTTCATTTCTTATTTGCTATTAGAAACCCAAATGTGCAAAGAACTTTTTGGTCTCTTCATTTTTACTTTGTAAAAAATAAGTGTTTCCAGGGTGCCTGGGTGGCTTAAGCAGGTAAGTGTCTGACTCTTGATTTTGGCTCAGGTCATGATCTCAGGGTTTTGAGATCAAGCCCCCAGTCAGGCTCTGTGCACAGAGTCTGCTTAAGATTCTCTCTCAACCTCTCCCTCTGCTCCTCCTCCCACTTCTCTCTCTCTCTCAAAAAAAAAGTGTTTCCTTGAGATCCTCACACCGAATCTTGGATGCAGTAGTGACCCTTTCTTGGTAGGCAGTGATTTTTTTTTTTTCTAAGATTTATTCACCTATTATTTGAGAGAGAGAGAGAGAAAGAATGAATGGTGGGGGGGCAGAGGGAGAGAGAGTCCCAAGCAGATTCCACACTGAGTGCGGGGCTCAAACCCATGACCTTAGATCACGACCTGAGCCGAAATGCTCAATCAACTACACCACTTAGGTGCCCTGGTATGCAGTGATTTTGTGCTTTTCTTCATGTCAGTGCCCTTTGGGCTTTTCCTTCCCACTGCTATCAGGACATGGAATGCAGAAAGACAAAAGTTTAAACTTTGTTTAAATGCATAACTATCAAAATATTTTGAGTACACATTTTTTTCTGGATATCTATCCATTTTACACTGCTTATCAATCTTACTTTATATATTACCAAAACTTAATTTTTCTCTTTTTTTTTTCAGTTAAAAATTCAGATTGAGTTGTCTTGAAAGTCACAAATCTATACCCACCCACCCACGTGGGAACACAGCAGTTGTGGAGGTGGAGACAGGAGGAACCAGAATCAGAGTTCAAATATGCCAGAATATCTGGGTTCTAAATTCTTATGTAAGTCAGAGAGTAACTGACCAACAGCTGTGAGACACTGGGCACTTGAACATTCACTGTAAACTTTGGTACAGATCACTTACTTCTCTGAAGACTGGATCCAACAAGCATAATGAATATAAGAATGTGCTACGGTAGCATGCTGAATTCCAGACAAACCCAAGAATTCCATACAGCTGGGGAAGGAGGCCCAACTCCTGAGATAGTCTTAGAAGCAGAACTGATAGATCTCAGGGAAAGTGATGAAATAGTTGACCTCACCTGTGAATCCCTAGAACCTACAGTGATTGACCTAACTTGCCATGACTCTGTTGTGATTACTGAAGAAAGGAGGTGGCCAGGGGGAAATACAAGGTCACCCCAAGGCCAAATTGGCAGCTATGTGGTGAGCAGTGATAAGGAGGAGTTGATGAGAAACAGAGATGTGTATGTAACCAACAGTACCTGTCATAATGCCCTGGAAGAAGAAGCTTTAAGTTGCACACTACCTGGTTATATCCAGTGTCGAATTTGTATGGATGGGTACTCGGAGATTGAACTGAGTAGGCGACACATTTACTCTACGGAATGTGGCCACATCTTCTGTAGTCGGTGCCTCTGCACTTCCCTTAAATATAATAAAAAATGCCCAGTTTGTTTGAAAAAACTCAACTGCTATCAGTACCACCGCATTTATATATGAAGTGTGCTGTGTCATTCAGGACAGATAGAACCCTTGGCACGGAAACGTCCTCGTGCAGAAACTATGGGTTGTTGGCATCCAATACACTGGACTCAAAAAGGCTGCTTTTAAAAATTGTTCTCTGGAGTATATAAAAAACTCTTTCATTTCTCACACATTATGAGACTGCTTTTTGATTTCTTTAGTTTCATGCTTCAGGCCTGGACTTTGGTTATCATATTGTGCCAGAGACCAGT
This sequence comes from Mirounga angustirostris, assembly GCF_029215605.1. Classification (NCBI taxonomy): domain Eukaryota; kingdom Metazoa; phylum Chordata; class Mammalia; order Carnivora; family Phocidae; genus Mirounga; species Mirounga angustirostris. Next base: position 59,102,575 of record NW_026991717.1, on the reverse strand, counting down.
GGTTGTCCTCAAAGCAATTTTTCCTTTTTTCTTATAGTAATCAATTTACAATCAATTTTTCGTTGACCACACATGGGCATTTTGGATCATCTAAACAGGGCAACATCCTAGAGATAGTGGAGCAAGTGGATGGAAGGAATCTGGGAGACTGACAACTTTGCGAGTCAGAGCCACCATACAAATTTGAACTTTTACTTGAGAGATAAATAAACATTATTCTTGTTTAAGCAACCATATATGAGGTCTTATTTAGAGCAATAGAAACTTTATTTTTATTAAGGGACCAGGCAGGGTGCTGTCTCTGGGTTTCTCTGGATTTCCTGATTCCACTGGAGTGGAAGGAATTCAGTCCTTTCTGACCACATCTCCAACCAGCAGGGTTCAGGTGGGTATATGGGCAGGCACCATGTCCCCTGGGACTCCTACTGGCCTTTGAGTTTAGTCTGAGGAGTTGCCTAGGCACATGGGAATCTAGAGTTGTGGTTTTGTGCTCTCTGACCTGCCAGGCCAGAGAGGAGATGCCATTACCCTGGCTTTACAGGTGTGCCTGCCTTCACCACACTGGTCAGCTAATCAAGAAGCTGGCATGCTTCTCTGTGAAGCATCACCATCCCAGCTGCTCCAGGGTCAGAGGCCTTGAGAAGACCTCCTCGCCACCCATGCTCCACCTCCAGCCAAACACATACTCTTTCTTCTTTTGCAGAAGATCATATAGCACTCACAATTCAGCCTGCACTTTAGAATTGGAGAGGATGTGATTTCTACAGTCCTCTCTCCTTTTCCCTCAGAATGAAATGGGCAGTAAAGTTTGTTCCTTACTTTCCGTGGCTATAGCAGCATTGGTCTCCAATATGATGTCTCAGTTGTGCCAATGGAACGGTGCCCATTCCTGTGTCATATCTGTCTACACGCTGCATTCTCTGAAATGTCCCACACCCCAGGCTTTGGTTGCTTGACTTGGCACAGGATATGCAAGATAAATGTGGTAGGAGGCGCCTGGGTGGCTCAGTCGGTTAAGTGGCTGCCTTAGGCTCAGGTCATGACCCCAGAGTCCTGGGATCCAGCCCTGCATTGGGTTCCAGGCTCAGCAGGGAGCCTGCTTCTGCCCCTCCCCACTGCTCCTGCGCTCTCTCTCTCTCTCTCTGTCTTAAATAAAGAAAGAAAATCTTTTCTTAAAAAAAGATAGGGGCACCTGGGTGGCTCAGTCATTAAGCATCTGTCTTTGGCTCAGGTCATGATCCCGGGGTCCTGGGATCTAGGCCCGCATAGGGCTCCTTGCTCAGTGAGAAGCCTGCTTCTCCCTCTTTCACTCCCCCTGCTTGTGTTCCTTCTCTCTCTGTCAAGTAAATAAATAAAATCTTTAAAAAAAAAAAAAAGATAAATGTGGTATACTCCCTTCTGTGGGTTCCTTTGTATATTCTAAAATGAAAAGAGGAAGAAAAAGATGAAAATGAAAAAAAATTGAAATAATTTCTAAATATTATCTTCCTACATTTCAATAGATCATCTTATGCATCCCACTTTGGAGACTATTAATTGCTCTGTGACATAGCACAGTGTATCAGAGAACTGGCTAATGATTCAAGCATCTGAAGTGTCTATTAAATACAGATTCTGCTTTTGCACATATTATCTATGTGATCAGGATAAGAGCAGACTCTCTCCAGTTTGTCAGCAGCCCTCAACCTTCCCTACTGTATTCTACCTAACCCACTACACATTTCCCTTACCTGCAAAGCTCATGTAGACATTGAGTTTTTGACTCTGCTTTATGGGAAAAAAAATAGAGGGGATTCTGACTTTTTCAAAAAAATCAAGATAAATTTTATAGACAGCAAAATGAACTGATTTTAAGTGTATAATAAGATGAGTTTGGGCAAATATATATAGTCATAATGACCAGCACCCCAATCAAAATATAGAACAATTCCATCATTCCAGAAAGTTCCTTTATGCCCTCTTCTAGTCAATCTCCACCCTCCCACCCCCCACAAGCAACCACTGTTCTGATTACTATCACCATACATATGCTTGGGAACACTGAGTGTTACTACTTCATTGTCTAGCCCAGCTCATCAAGAAGAAAAATTTGATAGGGATTTGGAGTATAAGCTCTAGGCAGGGATCAAATGTTTTAGTGGCAGCATGACTAATATTACCTCTTTTAAGAATTGAAGCAAGAAATAAATCAGTGAGAGAAAGACAAATACCATATGATTTCACTCATATGTGGAATTTAAGGGACAAAACAGATGAACATACGGGGGAAAAGAGGCAAATTAGGAAACAGACTCTTAACTATAGAGAACAAACTGAGGGTTACTGGAGGGAAGGTGGGTGGGAAGATGGGTTTAATGGGTGATGAATTAAGGAGGGCACTTGTAGTGATAAGCACTGGGTGTTGTATGTAAGTGATGAATCACTAAATTCTACACCTGAAACATCGCTTCTCGGCCTTTTGGCTAAGATCAAGTGTAAATTCTACACCTGAAGCTAATAAGTTAACTAACTGGAATTTAAGAACTTGAAGAAAGTAAAATAAAATGATAATTTAAAACAAAATGAAACAAGAACAAAACAAAATAAAAGCCTTTTGTGTGGACTGTCAGGGGTACAATAACTATTAATATTAATTGAATGCAAAAAAAAAGAGAATTGAAGCAAGAAAGTGTCATTAATAATGACATCTGCCATTTATTAAGTAATAGCTATGTTCCAGGCACAGTACTAGGCACTTCATACATCACAGGCAGTCAAGGTATACACTTAGGCAAGAATATGAACTCAACAGGATGTAAGAGCAGAAGTTGAAGTGAGCTGCCACCGAGCATAACTGACATGAATAATTTGGCTGACTATTGTACATGGCTGTGGGAAGAAGTGAGAAGTAAAGAAAAGATTAAGGCCACATCATGAATAGAGCATTGTGTGCTGTGTTATGGAGTTTAGAGTTTATTCTATAGGTGCTAAGGAGCCCTTAAAGGCTCTAGAGGAGAGTCTCCAGAGAAAAAGATTCTTAAGGATTCAGCATGATCTCAGTGAAGGCGGAAGATGCTGTTTAAAAGTTGAGGAAAAAATATGGAGGAGGTGGGACACCTAGGCAGCTCAGTCAGTTAAGCATCTGCCTTTGGCTCAGGTCATGATCCCAGGGTCCCAGGATCGAGCCCCGCATCAGGCTCCTCCCCTGCCCCTCCTCTCTGCTCCTCCCCCTCTGCTCATGCTCTGTCTCTCTTTCTCTCTCAAATAAATAAAATCTTTTTTTTAAGATTTTATTTATTTATTTATTTATTTGAGAGAGAGAGAGAGAGAGAGAGAGAAACAGCATGAGAGGGGATAGGGTCAGAGGGAAAAGCAGGCTCCCCGCCGGGCCGGGAGCCCAATGTGGGACTCGATCCCAGGACTCCGGGATCATGACCTGAGCCTAAGGCAGTCGCTTAACCAACTGAGCCACCCAGGCGCCCTCAAATAAATAAAATCTTAAAAAAATATATGGATATGGAATTAAGAAGGGAAAATCCTGCTGTTGATTTTCCTCTCAGAAGTATATTTTTTGAAGTGTATGAGAAAAAGGATGACGTAGCCTTGGTCTGAGGACTTTGGTAGTCCACTTGTGCTCTCCTACCCTCGGATGTCTAACAGTTTCATTTTAGTACAGCCAGCAGAGCTGTGCAAGCCTTTTGAACTGTGGCAACTCCTAGGAGACGATGTTTCTTTTAAGGTGGCAATGATAGGACTCCAGGGGGACAGTTATGGAAGTTTGGATTTAGCTTTCAGGTATCTTTTTGGAAAAGTAGAAGCTCATTTGATGAGAGTGGATATGGGATTAGGAGAGGTGGATATTCAAATGTATTCACTTCAGGTCTGATCTAGCTTTAAACCAAGTTAGCCCCACAGTGAGATAATCTGGCAATGCACATTTATCATTTCCTGATGTTTGCTGAGGTCACAGCAGAGAATGAAAGCCAAGTATCCTGAGCTGTGCTATATCTGGATTTCATCAACCACAGACTGAAATTGAACTATTCAAGAAAGGGGTTAAGAGAGACAGAGTAGAGAAGCCCAGCCCAAGTTTCAGCCAGGACCGATCTTTTCTATTGTCTGGTCTACACTGAATTCATCCCTACTGTAAATATTAAGTACACCTGCCAGGAGAAACAAATTACTCTCCAAGAACCTAAAATTGTTACAAAGGATTAAACTTTTAGGTCCTTTCCTTAGCTACATCAGTTAGGTCCCACTGATTTGATATTAAAATCTGTGTACTGGGATGACTGTCCTAGGGAGTGTTAATAGCGTAAAATAAGTTTCAACGACATCATTAGCTCAGCGTCTGTCTCTAAAATAGCAGCTTCCATGCAGCAAGAGCAGGGAGCGGCAGCCGCCCGCACCTGCACAAATGCACATGAGCTCCCCGGGTTTCCTACCTCCTGGCCTCCTTGGGCTTTCCTGACAGCCTCATGGATTAGAACCATCAAAGGTCTCAGGGAGGCACAGGCCTTTGTCTGTAGGCCCTGCTCTCCTAGTGCCCTATCCAGTACTCCCTGGCTGGGTTGGGATCTGAGGCTAGTAGGCAAGATTGGGCCCTACTGGGTATTCATGGTTAGGGACAGCAGGCTATTCTGCCAGACTTATTTATAAACAGTCATAGTTCAGTTTCATGGTATTATGCTGGTGGGTTTCTGACTTTGAGACAATCTTTTTCTGCTTCACTATCCAGGGACTATTTGTAGACTGCTCTAACATAACTGTCACTGTATGGGAGACATTAATCAGGGTAGCATTTGATATGGGCCCTTCCCCGACCCCCTTAGCTGTCAGCAGGCAAAAAGATCCTACAGGGCATATTCCCTTTTCCTGTGGAGTGGCACACAGAAGGCATAGGGCCCCAGGTGTGGCTCTGCCCAGTATCACCGACCCTCTAAAGGGAGGGCAGAGGGGCTGCGGGCACTGTGACAGGATAGAGGGAGGGTCTACCCATACCACTTGGCTTCCCTGCTGAGAAAAGAGCCTTTAGAGAATGAACTTCTCCCTGCCTTTCCTCTGAACAAGTCCAAGCCACAGAGACAACAGCTGTTCTTTTCTCCAACCAGAAGAGAGAAGGTGCAGCGCATTGCTAGGCATCGGCCATTCATTATTTCATGGCTCATTCTTTTGCTCATTTATCTGGTATTTATTAAATTTTTATAGTGTGGTAGGCCTGTGTAGTTAAAAAGAGGTACAAGACAGTCCTTTCCTCCAAGAAGCTCACAGCTAGTGGAGAAGAGATGTGAAAAACAGTTGTGGTACAATGAAAGAAATAATGCAGTGTAATAAAAACTATGATAGAAACATCTGTAAGGTCCTCGCTGAAGCATAAAAGACGAAATAACTCTGACTTTTCAGTAACTTCCTTGGAGCCTAGAAGATGGAAAATTGAACTTTTAATTTATATTCAGTTCTGTTGGAGTCCTTGAAGATTAATACCAATTTACAACTCTTGTTATATTTCAAGACAGAAAGTTAATTTGAGGGAGAAGATTTGTCAACCATCTGCTATACCAATGTCAGCACAATGACAATAGCTCTTACCATCTACTGGGTGCTCACCGTGTGCCAAGTGCTGCCAAGCCTGTTATATACATCATCTCACTTAATCCTCGCCGCAATCCTATCAGGTAAGCATTATCATCTATATTTTGCATATGATAAAGTTGATGCTTGGAAAAAGAAAAGTAACTTTGATTTATGACTTTGTTTTTGTTTTCCACCCCCCTACAAATTACATGGCGAAACCTGGTATGTGTAGCTTCTTCTTCTTCTTTTTTTTTTTTTTAAGATTTTCTTTATTTGACAGAGAGAGACAGCCGGAGAGGGAACACAAGCAGGGGGAGTGGGAGAGGGAGAAGCAGGCTTCCCGCGGAGCAGGAGCCCGACGTGGGGCTCGATCCCAGGACCCTGGGACCATGACCTGAGCCAAAGGCAGACGCTTAACGACTGAGCCACCCAGGCGCCCCTGGTATGTGTAGCTTCTTAGATATCACTGTCCATTGCCTACCTCCAACTTTTTAAATTTTTTTTAAGATTCTATTTATTTGAGAGAGAGTGATAGCAAGAGAGAGCATGAGTGGGAGTGGGAACGGGAATGGAGGTGGGGAAGAGGGAGAGGGAGAAGCAGGCTCCCCGCTGAGCAGGGAGCCCAATGTGGGGCTTGATCCCAGGACCCTGGGATCATGACCTGAGCCGAAGGCAGATGCTCAACCAACTGAACCACCCAGGCACCCCTCCCAACTTTGTTTTTAAATAGTGAAATAAAAACTTGAAGTGCCCCTTCGAATTTTGGACCTCATGCTATATAGATTTTGGCATCACATCGTTTAGAGGTGGAAGGGAGTCTTAGGAAGTCATATCTTATAGGAGGAACTGATTCCCAGAGGAGTTAAACATTTTAGCCAACAATATTCAGTGCTCTGGGTTCTTCAGTGGAAGAGAAGCATTCTGTCTTTTAAGCCGGTATTCTTGCCCCAGGGCTACAGGCTCAAGGATGTGCAGACTCTGGGATTTAGTACAATCATCTTTACTGAATGATGTTAAACATTTCAGCCAAGAGGTACCTGGGTGGCTTAGTCAGTTAAGCATCTACCTTCGGCTCAGGTCATGATCTCAGGGTCCTGGGACCGAGGCCTACATCAGGCTCCTTGCTCAGTGGGGATCCTGCTTCTCTCTCTCCGTCTGCCCCTCTCCCCCTCTCTTGCTCTCTCTCAAATAAATAAAATCTTTTTTAAAAAAAATCAGCCAGCAACAAAAATATTCAAGATGAAACAATTTTTTTTTTTTTTTTTTTTTTTTTACTTAGGAACATAGTTCCTAGCTGATCATCAGAATTTCATAGCCATTTATTTGATAAGGAGCTTTATCCAACAAATGCCATGTACTGTCAAGGTGAGCAAGATACAGCACTACCCAGCAGTTGTCCATAATTTAGTGAAGGGGCAGACATGAAATCAAACAATAATTATGTACAGGTATGCACAAAGATCTAGGGTGCTATAGAAATGTGTAAAGCACTAATTCTCAACTGGGAGTGAGTCCCACTCCCATACACCTAGCAGACATTTGGCAATATCTGGAGACAATTTGACTGTCCTAACTAGGGGGATGCTCCTGGTATCTGGTGAGCAGAGGCCAGAGATGCTGCTAAACATTCTAAAACTCACCGGACAGCCCCCCACAACAAAAACTTAGCCAGCTCAAAATGTCAACAGGGCTGAAGGTGAGAAACTCTAGTACAGAGCCAGCAAAATATTTTCTACAACAGATGGGGGAGGGGAGTAAAGTTTGGTGGGGCTGGTTATGGAAGAGTTTACTAAAGAGATAATGATTGGGGTTGGGAGAGAGAGGATCCCCAGCAGAAGGGACAACATGTGCAGAGCCACAGACCCTGGCATATTTGGCCAATCCCAAACACCAGAGGAATAGTTGTGGGCACATTAAGACTGGACAGTGAGGCATTCAGTAGAAGATAGATATTCAATAAAATCTATTGAGTTAGAGGAATTACTGTAAGAAAATCTGGTTCCATGATTGCTCTTCATAAGTTGGTCACTCAGAAGCACAGTATAGGTACAAATCTCTGTGAATTAAAACTGCTCAAGAAAGAAATGAGGCTTTTCTCATCTTCCTTCCTAGGGTCTAGCGTTTTCCAGGCATTTGTTACTTTCTCAGAAATAGAGTGGGGCTGTTTGAATGGAATGTGAGCTCTGAGAGGTGGAATAGCTCTCTATTAAAGCCACTTAGATGGTGTCTCAGTACTGGGGTCACAAGCAGAGATGAGGTGGTTATTTCTCGTGCATTAGGCTTATAGGCAGATGATGTTTGTTTCCTCTTTTGTAGAGAATCCCAGTTCAGAATTGGGGATATGTCAATCTCAAGATTAGACTGCCACCTTGAACCTAAATGAGTTGCCTTCCCCCTCCCCCACAAAAAAAGGGTGGATGGGTAGGCCATTCCAATCAGGGTTTCTCTTTCTCTTAAGCTAATGATGATCAAAGCAACTGACAAACTGCCACGGAATCTGCCAGACCTCACTCTGGCCTTGCTGTATCTCCCCAGCTCCTGAACTTTTCTTCCTTCTGTCATGCTCTGAGCCCATTCTTAGCAAACTACCAGGTCTCTGACTCCTGGTCAGCAGCTACCCTGGGCATGTTGTGCTCTGATCCAAGGGCCTGCATCTGCCCCCTGGTGGCCTGATGACAGAGCTTAATGGAGGTGAGTGGCCCTTCTCTAACTCCGGTCATTTTCTAGGCAGAGTGTGGACAACTGGATCACTGAAGGGGGTATGGATTTTAGAGCATGAAAGAAAATTCAGGGAAATATTTAATTTGTGACAACTTATAGCTGCTCTCTTTGGGTATTGGAATAACTGAGAATTTATTTATTTTAAAGATTTATTTATTTATTTTAGAGATGGGGGACAGGAAGGGACAGAGGGAGAGGGAAAGAGAATCTCAGGCACACTCCCCACTGAGTGCAGAGCCAGATGTGGGGCTTGATCCCACGATCCTGAGATCACCACCTGAGTGGAAATCAAGAGTCGGCTGCTTGACTGAGTCACCCAGGTTCCCCTGGAATAACTGAGAACTTAGGTAAGAGAGATTGGTAGGTGAGTAATGATGCCCACCATAAACTTTTGAGAAAAATTAAACTAAATGCTATACAAAAATTTATTAATCACTTTAATTATTTTTTTAATTTTCTAAAGATTGTCTTATTTCAGTATGCATGGATCTGTTTCCTCCTTTTCTTTTTAAATTTTAATTCTGTTATAGTTAACATACTGTGTTATATTAGTTTCAGGTGTATAATATAGTGATTCAACAATTCTATATATTACTCAGTGCTCATCAAAATAAGTGTACTCCTAATTCCCTGTCACCTATTTCACCCATTCTAATCACTTTATTTTAGGTTGAAAAAATTTATTATGTATAACTTAATTTGCCAGTTATGCTATCACATTTGATATTTTATATTTACAATGGAACTGATACTCACAGGAATTACACTTTTTTTTGTCTTCCAGCTACTTATTTTTATCTTTAGCTGCATCTTACAAAACTGACTGAAGAACTAATCATTTTTTTTTTTTCACTACAGTGTAGTCTGGGGTTATTTATGCCTGTTAGAATTCTGAAAAGTTATAAATGGAATTAGCATTTGCTAGGATATAATTTTTTAAAAAATTTTAATTCCAGTAAAACTTACAGTGTTTTATTAGTTTCAGGTGTGCAATATAGTGACATGACAATTCTATACATTACTCAGTGCTTATCACAATAAGTGTACTCTCAATCTCCTCTTCCTATTGCACCCATCCCCCCCACCACCCCTGTAGTAACCACCAATTTGTTCTTTATAGTTAAGAGTCTGTTTTTTGGTTTGTCTCTTTTTTTCTTTGTTCATTTTTTTTGTTTGTTTCTTAAATTCCACATACGAGTGACATCATATGGTATTTTTCTTTTTCTGACTGGCTAATTTTGCTTAGCATTATACCCTCTAGAACCATCCATGTTGTTGCAAATGGCAAGAGTTTATTCTTTTTTATGGCTAAGTAATACTCTATTGTGTATATGTGCCACCTCTTTATCCATTCATCTGTTGATGGACGCTTGGGCTGCTTCCATAATTTGGCTATTGTAAATAGTGCTGCAATAAACACAGAGGTGCATGTATTCCTTCAAATTAGTGTTTTTGAATTCTTTGAGTAAGTACCCAGTAGTAGAATTACTGACTCATATGGTAATTCTTTCTATGTTTAACTTTTTGAGGAACCTCCATACTGTTTTCCACACTGGCTGCACCAGTTTGCATTCCCACCAACAGTGCACAAGGGTTCCTTTTTCTCCACATCCAACACTTGTTTCTTGTGTTTTTTATTTTAGCCATTCTGACAGGTATGAGGTGGTATCTCATTGTGGTTTTGGTTTGCATTTCCCTGATATTAATGATGTTGAACATCTTTTCATGTGTCTGTTGGCCATCTGTATATCTTCTTTGGAGAAATGTCTGTTCATGTCTTCTGCCTGTTTTTAATTGGATTATTTGTTTTTGTTATACAACTATTGGAGTGTGTAAGTTCTTTTTATATTTTGGCTATTAACCCTTTTTCGGATATGTCATTTGCAAATATCTTTTCCCAATCAGTAGGTTGTTTTTAGTTTTGTTGAGGAGTTAAACATTTTTAATTGAATTCCTTTAAGATCTCCTCAGAGCTAAAACAAAGGAAGCTATATTTGTCCAAACTAAGTGTTTTCTTGGTCGACAGACAAAAGAAAATGTATATTTACAAAAAGAAAGCTGAAAAATTCTCACTAAATTCATGAACAAGAAATTTTGACACGAGTCCTTATGTTCTATCATTTCCATCAGTTTCCACTTATAAAGTTTAATTAAACATATATTAATCATTAAGATAAGGTTTTAATTTCCTCAGTTATGGAATCTTTAGATTTGCTTTTATTCTTCTCTGTCCTTAGTTGATGAAACAGAGTTATATGTATTTTGTTTATAATTTCTAGAAGGAAAAATAGACACTATTATCTATTCCTACTCTATCTTATTACTATTGTCTATTCCTACTACCCTCTTTTTAAATAAGGTGAAGTTAGTAAAAGTAGACACTTTTCCACAATAGTAAAAAAAAAAAAATGTTTGTGTAACAGTGAGCTTTCCATTATTTGAAATGTTCAAGCAGTGGCTAGGAAGGAGTGAATTAAATGACCTATGATCTCTTTTAACTGAGAAGCTCAGATTAAGTGAACAAGTTCATAATCTTTCTTTCTTATAAGAGTGAAAGTGACAGGGCACATGAAGCAAGACTATATCTTGCTCTTGTGTTTGAGCCAGGGGTACTACGTAATTTGTCTTCTATAGATAAATTGTATTTCTCTGCTCTTAAGGTTAATTCTTCAGAAATCTGCCCTTCAGAGTTTTTAAAAATTACTTTGAAGAAATAAAAGCTTTTTGAAAAGTAACAAATGCCCTTTAAAAAAACAACAAATCCCTTTAAATATTTTACTAACCATGATTTCAAAAACTTCTCAGAAAAAAAAAAAAAAACCCGGGGAAAAATTAAGCATTTTTTCTTCAAGTTTCCAATGACTTCATTGCTCTACTCCTTCCTTGACTTTTCTCTGCTTTATGAGAATATAGAAGGTGAGTGGAAGGAGGTGGATGTGTTTTCTTAGAAAGTGATCGCTGCCAGCCAGGTGCTTTCTAAGGATGAATTCCTATCCTGGACTTGAATTTCTCTCCTTCTGCCTTCAGGTTAGGCTTTCCCTAAGGAGCTGGAGCTGGCAGGGGGTGTGATTTCCTAAGATTTCCAAACAGAGAAATTTCAGAATCTCCTCTGTTTTCCAGAATCTCCTACTTTTCCCTCTAGAGTAGTGGGGAATTGTTCCAGCAATTTTGTCTCACAAGTTTGATCTATTTATTTTTTTTAAAGATTTATTTGAGAGAGAGAGCAGGAGGGAGAGGAGGGGCAGAAGAAGAGGAAGAAGGAGAAGCAGATTCTCTGCTGAGCAGGGAGCCTGATGTGGGGCTCGATCCCAGGACTCTGGGATCATGACCTGAGCGGAAGGCAGATGCTTAACCGAATAAGCCACCCAGGTGCCCCACAAGTTTGATCCATTTAAGAAATTCAATTACACAAAACATTGATTGGCCCTCTGCTGACTCAGTGATTAGGAAAATGGGCTTTAGGGTCAGATATCAGTTCAAATCCAGGCTCTACCACTTAATTACTGTGTGACCTTGGCAAGTTATTTAACCTCTCTAAGCTTCATTTTCCTTAAAAATGGAAGCCTATCTCATAAGGCTGTTATGAGGATTAAATGAAATAATGTGCATAAAACATTTTCTACAGTAAATGGTCAGTAAATATTAGTTAATATGATTAATATCTTGTTTTATAGAAGACGCTATATTCTTGAAAGTCAGAGTAATTGGCAAAAACCTCAATTGGCAAGATGAATTAACAATCAAATAACAAAAAATCATATAGTGTCACTAATAACATTAAATATATATTAAATATATATTTTCTTTTTTATTAACATATAATATATTATTTGTTTGAGGGGTACAGGTCTGTGATTCATCAGTCTTACACAATTCACAGCGCTCACCATAGCACATACCCTCCCCAATGTCCATCACCCAGCCACCCCATCCCTCTCACCCCCTCCAATCCAACAACCCTCAGTTTGTTTCCTGAGATTAAGAGTCTCTTATGGTTTATCTCCCTCTCTGGTTTCGTCTTGTTTCATTTTTCCCTCCCTTCCCCTATGATCCTCTGTCTTGTTTCTCAAATTCCTCATATCAGTGATATCATATGATACTTGTTTTTCTCTGATTGACTCATTTTGCTTAGCATAATACCCTCTAGTTCCAGCCACATTGTTGCAAATGGCAAGATTTCAATTTTTTGATGGCTGTATAATATTCCATTGTGTGTGTATATATATATATATACCACATCTTCTTTATCCATTCATCTGTTGATGGACATCTAGGCTCTTTCCATAGTTTGGCTATTGTGGACATTGCTGCTATAAACACTGGGGTGCATGTGCCCCTTAGGATCACTACATTTGTATCTTTGGGGTAAATACCCAGCAGTGCAATTGCTGGGTTGTACAGTAGCTCTATTTTCAACTTTTTGAGGAACCTCCATACTGTTTTCCAGAGTGGCTGTACCAGCTTGCATTCCCACCAACAGTGTAGGAGGGTTCCCCTTTCTCCTCATCCTCGCCAACATCTGTCATTTCCTGACTTGTTCATTTTAGCCATTCTGACTAGTGTGAGGTGGTATCTCATTGAGGTTTTGATTTGTATTTCCCTGATGCCAAACGATGTGGAGCACTCTTTCATGTGTCTGTTGGCCATTTGGATGTCTTCTTTGCAGAAATGTCTGTTTATGTCTTCTGCCCATTTCTTGATTGGGTTATTTGTTCTTTGAGTGTTGAGTTTGATAAGTTCTTTATAGATTTTGGATACTAGCCCTTTATTTGATATGTCATTTGCAAACATCTTCTCCCATCCTGTCGGTTGTCTTTTGGTTTTGTTGACTGTTACCTTTGCTGTGCAAAAGCTTTTTATCTTGATGAAGTCCCAATAGTTCATTTTTGCCCTTGCTTCCCTTGCCTTTGGCAATGTTTCTAGGAAGAAGTTGCTGCAGCTGAGGTTGAAGAGGTTGCTGCCTGTGTTCTCCTCAAGGGTTTTGATGGGGATTCCTGTCTCACATTTCCTATCTTTCATCTATTTTGAGTCTATTTTTTGTGTGTGGTGTAAGAAAATGGTCCAGTTTCATTCTTCTGCATGTGGCTGTCCAATTTTCCCAACACCATTTGTTGAAGAGACTGTCTTTTTTTCCATTGGACATTCTTTTCTGCTTTGTCAAAGATTAGTTGACCATAGAGTTGAGGGTCCATTACTGGGCTCTCTATTCTGTTCCATTGATCTATGTGTCTGTTTTTGTGCCAGTACCATACTGTCTTGATGATTACAGCTTTGTAATAGATCTTGAAGTCCAGAATTGTGATGCCACTGGCTTTTCTTTTCTTTTTCAACATTCCTCTGGCTATTTGGGGTCTTTTCTGGTTCCATACAAATTTTAGGATTATTTGTTCCATTTCTTTGAAAGAATTGCATTAAATGTGTATATTGCTCTAGGTAGCATAGACATTTTCACAATATTTGTTCTTCCAATCCATGAGCATGGAACAAAAAAGTTTTTCCATTTCTTTGTGTCTTCCTCAATTTCTTTCATAAGTATTGTATAGTTTTCTGATTACAGATCCTTTGCCTCTTTGATTAGATTTATTCCTAGGTATCTTATGGTTTTGGGTGCAATTGTAAATGGGATCAACTCCTTAATTTCTCTTTCTTTTGTCTTGTTGTTGGTGTATAGAAATGCAACTGATTTCTGTGCATTGATTTTATAAATATATATATTCATATACAAAGTGTACGAGTCAGTGGTTTTTCACAAAGTTGTACAACCATCACCACTATCTAATTCTAGAGCATTTTCATCACCACAAAAAGAAATTCCATACCTATTAGCAATCACTCCTCATTTCCCCCTTGCCCCAGCCCTGGAAATCACTAGTCTAGTTTAAAACTAAAAACATACTGAATAAAATTCCTAAATGGTATCCATTTCCAAAAGATACTGCATTCACTAGGACTAACAACTGGCTCTGGTAGGCAACCTTTCTCTTAAATCACCAATTGGCCAGGTTCTCCAAGTTTTATCTTAATCAGAATGCATCTAATTTTAAAGTTTTCCAGACAGACTGATTGGCTTAAAATGCAGTATTTTTTTGTATTTGCATATTCCTTGAAGGGCATATTTTCCTGAGTTTGGTCTTCCAAGCACATATTGAGAAGGTGGAGAATAATTAGATTTTTTTTCTCTTTTTTTCCCATAGAATAGTGTAAAAAATGGAAGAACCTTAAAAAAATTTTTTTAGGTTAGCTATTGGTTAATGGAACTTAAATGAATCATTGACATATGAAAGGATAGTAAATTAAAAATTTTCACTGTACAACAGAACCATGGGAGATAAGACTAGAAATAGGAGTTTGTAATATGTAGAGAATTCTGAAATCTAGGGCCTTTTTAATTAAAAAAAAAAACCCACACAACTTATTTTGGCTATGGAAAGCAAAAGAAGATTTTTGAGGCAGAGAAGGGTTAGCCATTACTATTTCTACTATTATTAACTAGACTTTGTAACAGACTAGATGATGGGAAAGGAAGAAGAGAATACCCAAAGATAACTCATATTTCATAGAAATAGGGAAGTCAAGAGAAGGAAACAACTTAGGGAGAAAGATGAACTATGTTTCAGGCTTGTTGAGTTTCAAGGACCCAGTCGTGAGCTCAGAGATGTGGGCTTGGAGATACAGATTTGGGAGTCACCTCAATAGAGGTTGTACACAAAGTTGGGAATGAAAGGCTCACTTGGGAAGAAGAGTATAGAGCTAGAAGAGAGCTGAAGATAGACCATGGTGATTGTTTACATTTATGAAAGTGAGAAGAGGAAGAGAAACCAACCAAGGCATAGGAGTGGTCAGAGACAGGAGAACTCGAACAGTATCATATCGCAAGAGCCAAAGGAGAGAGACTCATAAGTCAAGGAGGATGAAGATTGAGAGTAAGTCATTAAATGAATGTTTAGCAAACCCCATGGCAAGATTTCAGAGAACAGTTTTTAGAGTGTGCTGAGGTAGAGGGTCTGTTACAAGAGCAGAGATTCAGACAAGTTATCTTAAGTAAGAGGTAACCACACTTACCATGAGGATGGCTACCAAGGAATTGTGCTAGGCATCGGAATCCAGGAAGACTCATAGGACAGTGCTGTGATTAATGTAACATAGTCACTCTCCACATTTGTTTCTCTCTATAATTCTTGTCTTTACCAACTATCTGACTCCATCCTACATTTCTCCATCTGCATTTCTTCTGACTTCTATTTAAAATTTAGCTCCTAGATTCTGTTTCCTTTAAAATTCTTCATGCCATGACTTTTATGTCCCAAATTTTACCTCATGGCTATCTATATGATTTGCTTCAACTGTCAGTTTCCTGATTCAGTTTCCAAAGTTAAATTTGCAAGAGGTTCTAGTTTGCCCAGATCATCTTTTTGCATTAGGTCACACCTTGGGTTGTCGAATGGGTTAGAAGCCCACCTGTATTTTATTCACCTGTGGCCTGGGAGAGAGAGTAAAGCCACATGATAAATGTAGTCTTCCTTTTTTTTTTTTTAAGGTCTATTTACTTATTTTGAGAGAGAGAGAGTGAGAGAGAGCAAGTGCGAGCAAAAGCGGGAGGGGCAGAGGGAGAGGGAGAGAGAATCCAAGGCAGACTCTGTGCTGAGCACAGAGCCTGATGCAGGACTCCATCTCACTACACTGGGATCACGACCTGAGCTGAAAGCAAGAGTTGGACGCTTAACCAACTGCACCACCCAAGTGCCCCATGAATGTAGTCTTGACCTTTAGCATGGACTGCGCGAATGACAGCAACTTGGTTTAAAAAATCCAGGTGTGCAAAGAATAGTGCATAGCCTTCTCTGTAACACTGTTTAATATTGATTTTGAGTCCCCATTCCTATAGGCTGGAGAGAAATCCAACTTGTAATCTTTGAGGAGAGGCATCCATGCTGATTACTGCTGAAAGTACGTTACCAAATCTGGACAAAATGGTGTATGAAGGACATATTGAAATATCTCTATAACCCGCTCCCCCCAAACACATAGAAATGTTGGATAAAGTGTCAAAAACAATTTAAGCTTTGGTTTTCAAATGGTAGAATAAAAATAGTGGTTTTATTTCCTCTGCTCTCAGAAACTTATCCTTCTTTAACTCAAAACTACAAGGAGAATGGAAACTAGACAAACTCTACTTGCAATAGAACTAGAGACATCTGTAAGCCTGGATTACAACCCTATGAAGGACTGCCATATCAATATAGTGAAAGTCAAACAGGAATGTGATAATGGATGCTTAGGGATGCAGATTTTATACAAAGCAAGAGTGACATAGCCCTCCAAAGAAAGTGCCCCAAGACCCGCAAGCACTTGTACAGAACAACAAGAACAGGCAAGCAGGCTAAAGCAGGAACTTTCAGGTACCCATTTGTCACCAAGATTTGAGACACAGGGAAAGTGAAATTGAACAAGGACAAACAAACCATATTTGTGGAAAGCAGTTTGTTGGTGAGAAAGAGTGGAGGAGACGGACTACATTGTAAGCAACCCTGCAATGCTGATCATGGGGAAAAGTAAGGTGCATAAGAACTCATATGCACATTGTTTCATAAAAAAAATAGCCTCAAATATGGTCCTGTCTCCACCCTCTGGCAAATTTCTTATAAATAACTAATTCAGGAAAAATCCACTTCAAAGATGTTTAAAGAAACAAAAAATAAACAGCATCTATAAAAAAGAAGAAGAAAATGTCCAGAGCAAAGCACAGACAGCTAAAAAATGCAGTTAGAAAATAAGGAAAGGAAATTAAGAGGAAAGGAGGCTAAGAAGCTCTGATATTTGGGGCGCCTGGGTGGCTCAGTCGTTGGGCGTCTGCCTTCGCCTCAGGTCATGATCCCAGGGTCCTGGGATGGAAACCCGCATCGAGCCCCGCATCGAGCCCCGCATCGAGCCCCGCATCGAGCCCCGCATCGAGCCCCGCATCGGGCTCCCTGCTCGGCGGGAAGCCTGCTTCTCCCTCTCCCGCTCCCCCTGCTTGTGTTCCCTCTCTCGCTGTGTCTTTCTCTGTTGAATAAATAAATAAAATCTTTAAAAAAAAAAGGCTCTGATATTTGTCTGATGGGAGTTACAGAAAAAGAGACTGGAGAGAATGGTGGAGAGGTAATATTCAAAAAGAAAATGGGGGGCGCCTGGGTGGCTCAGTCGTTAAGCATCTGCTTTTGGCTCAGGTCATGATTCCAGGGATTTTTTTATAAAAAAAAAGAGAGAGAGAAAGAAAATGGCTATTAGATCCAAGCAGGCAAGATCCAGGTTTGGGGAGATCAGGTGTCAGGGATAGTGAACACAGGTAGTGTGCAAGACTAGGGAACCAAGATCTATAGACACAAGCCAAAGAACTTGGACAGAAAGTGATGAAAATCTAGGTATGGGAAGAGAGCAATGGAAATAGTCATCAGTGAGAATGGAATTTGATGATGAGTCAAATAATTTTCAGTCATGTTCCCCTGTCTAGGATAGATGTGAATATGAGCAGAACTAAGTCCATAGATAGAGGCAAATACAAACTTCTACCTGGGAATGGGGGGCTAAGAATGAGAAATAAAGCAGTGGTGGATACTCAAATTTTCAAGGGGGATGTACAGCAGATGGAGAGAACTCTGGTCTTAGAATTCTTTGGATTCCCTTGATTCTATCACTAATTTGAGTATCAGAACAAGTTCTGAGTTCTAGTTTCCCTTTCAAGAGTATGAGATGTAACCAGTCCTCAGGGATTCTGCCTCAGAATATGTCTTCTGTCTATATTTAACTTTTTCATTCTTCAGAGGACCTAATATACAAGTTGAGAAATAGTATATGTACATTTAATATTTCTCCCATTTTAATCTTCCTCACTTTTTGTCTGCCTAAGATATGATCTTTCTTTTTTTTTTTTTTTTAAGATTTTATTTATTTATTTGACAGAGACAGACACAGCAAGAGAGTGAACACAAGCAGGGGGAGTGGGAGAGGGAGAAGCAGGCTTCCCGCAGAACAGGGAACCCAACGTGGGGCTCAATCCCAGAACCCTGGGATCATGACCTGAGCCGAAGGCAGATGCTTAATGACTGAGCCACCAAGGTGCTCCTAAGATATGATCTTTCAAGTCCCATCTTAGAGATCTTAAATGTTTCTCTTGACCATACACCCTACTCATATGTCAAGGAACTATCTATTATGCTCCCCTAAAACATTCTTATCTCCATCATACAAATTATCCTCCTACTTTGAGGAGGTCTCATCTCAGTCCCCATTTTTATGCTCCTGGGTCACAGCCTTTCAGCTTTAGCATTTATTTAGGAAAGGGTATGAATACACAGAGCTGGCCATGGTATATACTGGGAGCAATGGGTGTTTGCATTTGAAAGTCTGGGTGGGCAAGGTCATTTTAGGAATTTTGGTAGAAAACCTTGTAGAAAGCAGAGCCCAGAATCCTGAAATCTGAGCAGTCAATAGTTATAACTAGGTCCTCCACACAGTTAAGTCAGACAAGCCCCACTGGGCCCCTGAGACTCCAGGAATTCAATTCTGGTAAGGGTATGGCCTGTGATATAAAACTGTAGCACCTCCTTGCTGATTCCAGAGCACAGACAGGCCCAACCCATAGCTGGTGCTCAGATGAGATAGGATAAATGTGAGTGGAATGAGACAGAAAGGCAGTACTACCCCAGACCTGGACAATGGAGGGGCTCTTTCCTGGGCCTGTGCTTTGAGGCTTCTAGTCTGAGCCTCTTCCAGCTATGTTCCTCTTTATAAGACAAAGAATCCATGAGACTAAGGAGCTTACACTCTCTCCTACTTTGAATCACATGCCATGTAGTCAGGGCTCTAAAATTCTCTGCCCAAAAGATTCTGAGCCCACTGCTAGGGCCTCTGTAGCTCCCAGCTGTGTGCCCAAGGGGTAGCTGTGTGCAGGTGTGTGTGTGTGTGTGTGTGTGTGTGTGTGTGTGTGTATGAAGCTTGGTTGTGTGGGCTGGGTTTTCCACACACATGATTATGAGGTATATGGGACAGGGTAAGGAGTCTGGGGAGTGAAAAGAACGGGCTAGGGGCTTCTAGTTGTACTTTAACCTGACCCAAAAATGTTAGTGGAGACTCAGATGTGAGAGGCTTATAGGCAGAGGCTCTCTCTATTTTATTCATTTTATTTTATTTATTTATTTTTTTAAAGATTTTATTTATTTGACAGAGAGAGAGAGAGAAATGGGGGGAAAGAGCAAGCACAAGCAGGGGGAATTACAGGCAGGGGAGAAGCAGGCTCCCCGCTCAGCAAGAAGCCCGATGTGGGGCTCGATCCCAGGACTCTGGGATCATGACCTGAGCAGCCACTTAACTGACTCAAGCAGCCACTTAACTGACTCAGCCACCCAGGCACCACTATTTTATTCATTTCAATGCCCCAGCAAGTATGGGCATTAGAACAGAGCTGGCATTATTGAATGCTTACTTCATCAGACTCTTAGGTATTGAGATCAAAGCCACTTCTGGTGGCTACACATCAAACAGTAGCCATAATACAGCATTATTCAAAGCAGGATACTGTTCAGTATAAAAATTTTGGCTCTGGAGTCAGATATGGCTTCAATTTTTTTAAATTGTAAAATTTACATAAAATTAACCATTTTAAAGTGTACAATTCAGTGACTGCTATTTAGCACTTCACAATATTACGTAACCATCACCTCTATTTAGTTCCAAAATATTTTTATGACCCCAAAAGAAACCCCATACCTGTTAACCAGTCACTCCCCATTTCTCCCTCCCTCCAGCCTTTGGCAACAACTAATTTGCTTTTTGTCTCTATGTATTTACCTTTTCTGGATATTCATACAAATGAAATAATATAATATGTGACATTTGTGCCTGGCTTCTTTCACTTAGCATAATGTTTTTGAGGTTCATCTATGTTGTAGCATGTATCAGTACTTCATTCCTTTCTGTGATGGAATAATCTTTCATTTCATGGATATGACACATTTCGTTTATCCATTCATTGGCTGATGAACATTTAAGTTGTTTCTACCTGAGACAAATGTGAATGGTGCCGCTATTAATATCCGTGAACAAGTTTTTGTTTGAATACCTGTTTTTTAATTCTTTTGGGTATATGCCTGTTGTGGAATAGTTGGCCATATGTTAATTCTAAGTTTAACGTTTTGAGGAACTGACAAACTGTTTTCCACAGCGGCTGTACCATCTTATATTTTCAACAGCAGTGTATGAGGGTTCCAATTTCTCCACATCCCCACCAATATTTGTTATTTTCTATTAAAAAAATTATAGCAATCCTAGTAGGTGTGAACCAATCATTGTGGTTTTTATGTGCATTTCTTTAATGATGTTGAGCACCTTTCATATGCTTGTTGGCCATCTGTCAATCTTCTTTTGGAGAATGTCTATTCAAGTTCTTTGCTCATTTTTTAAGTGTTTGTGCTTTTGCTGTTGAGTTGTTAGAGTTCTTGATATATCCTGGATATTTGACCTTTATCAGGTATAGGCTTTACAAATATTTTTCTCCAGTCTTTGAGTTGCCTTTTCATTCTCTTGTGGAAAAAACCCCTAAAATTAGTTTATTTTCTTGCAATAACTTTATCTGACTTTAGTATCAGGATAATGCTGGCCTTACAGAATGAGTTAGGAAGTGTTCCCTCCTGTATTATTTTCTGAAAGAGTTTGAGGATTTTAATTCTTTAAATGTTTCGTAGAATTGACCAGTAAAATCATCTGGTCCTAGGCTTTTCTTTATTGGTAGGTTATTGATTACTAATCTCTTGTTATAGGTCTATTCAGATTTACTATTTTTCTTGAGTCAGTTTTGGTAGTTTATATGTTTTTAGGAATTTTTCCATTTCATCTGGGTTATCCAACTTGTTGCCATACAATTGTTTATAGTGTTTTCTTATAATCCTTTTTTAGTTCTAAAGCCTGTAGTAATGTCTCCACTTTCATTTCTGATTTTAATTATTTCAGTCTTCTCTCTTTCCTTTTTAAAATGATTAGCTTGTTAAAGGTTTGTCAATTTTGTGGATATTTTTCAAAGAATCAACTTTTGGTTTCATTAATTTTTCTCTATTGTTTCTCTATTCTCTATTTCATTTATCTCCACTGTAATCTTTTTGTTCTTCTTTCTGCTAGCTTTGGATTTAGCTTGCTCTTTTTTTTTTTTTTTTTAGCTTTTTAAGGTAGAAAGTTAGGTCATTGATTCATGGTCTTTGTTTTTTAAATGTAGGTGTTTATCACTATAAATTTAACTGAGTACTGCTTTCATCACATGCCATAAGTTTTTGTCTTAATATTTGCCATACTATTTTGTCTAATATTCGTATAGCCACTCCTTCTCTCTTTTGGTAACTATTTGTATGGGATATATTTTCTCATCCTTTATACTTTTAATCTATTTGTATCTTTGCATCTAAAGTGAGTCTCCTGCAGACAGCATATAGTTAGATCATGTTTCTTTTATTCATTCTCCCAAGTTCTGTCTCTTACTCAGAGTTTAAGACATTTGCATATGAAGTGATGACTGATTATGGAAAGACTCATTTTACCATTTTGCTATTCAATTCCACATATGGTATCTTTTTTGTTTCTAAACTCTGTATTACTGCATTCAAACTGATTTTTTCCTAGTGAGCCATTTTGGTTCCCTTTTCATTTCTTTTTCTATGTGTTTAGTATTTTTTCTTAGAGATTACCCAGGGGGTTACAATTAAGTATCTGAACTTCCTAACAATCAAGTGGATTGATACCAACTTAGTTTCAATAGTTTAGAGAAACTATTCCTTGTCAGCTCCATTTTCCCCTAATTTCGTTATTGTCACAAATTACATCTTTATATATTGTGTGCCCATTAACATATGCTTATAATTATTGTATATTTTTCTTTTAAATCATATGGAAAAAAAAGAGGAGTTAAAAATCAAAACCTGCAACAATATTGGCTTTTATATTTACCTATGTAGCTACCATCACCTTTTTTTTTTATTTCTTCATATGGTTTTGAATTACTTTTCAGTGTCCTTTTATTACAGCCTGAAGGACTCCCTTTAGTGTTTCTTGTAGAGCAGGACTACTAGTGTTGACCTTCATCAGCTTTTGTTTATTTGGGAATGTCTTAACTCCTCTTTCAGTTTTGAAGGATAGTTTTGATGGACATAGTAATCTTAGTTGACAGTTTTTTTTTCTTTCTATACTTTAAATATGTCATTCCATTGCCTTCTGGCCTCCATGTTTTCTGAGGAGAAATCAGCTATAAATTTTACTGAGGATCTCTTGTACATGATGTATTGCTTCTCTCTTGCTGCTTTCAAGATTCTCTTTGTCATTTGACCATTTGACTATAATGTGTTTTGGTGTGGATCTCTTTGAATTTATCCTGCTTGGAGTTTGTTTAATTTCTTGGATGTATAGGCTCCCATTATGCATATGTTGGTATTCTTGATAGTTTCTCACAGGTCTTTTAGGCTCTGTTAATTTTTGTTTATTCTTTTCTCTTTATGCTCCTCAGTGAATTTTTTTATTTCAGTTATTGTACTTTTCATTTCCAAATTTTCTATTTGGTTCTTTTTCATAATTTCTATCTCTTTATTGATATTCTTTATTTGGTGAGATATTGTACCCCTGTCTTTCTTTTTTTTTTTTAAAGATTTTATTTATTTATTTGACAGAGAGAGAGACAGCGAGAGCAGGAACACAAGCAGGGGGAGTGGGAGAGGGAGAAGCAGGCCTCCGCTGAACAGGGAGCCCGATGTGGGACTCGATCCCAGGACCCTGGGATCATGACCTGAGCCGAAGGCAGACGCTTAACGACTGAGCCACCCAGGCGCCCTGTACCCCTGTCTTTCTTAATTCTTTGTCTGTTTAAGCATAGTTAATACGGATGGTTTAAAGTTTGTCTAGTTTGTCCCTGGGTTCCCGTAGGGACAATATCTATTATTTTTTTTTCTGTGAATGGGTCATACTCTCTTGTTTCTTTGCATGCCTTTTTTGTTTAAAGTTGGATATTTTGAATATTTTAATGTGGCAACTCTGGAAATCAGATTTTCCCTTTTCCTGGTATTTGTTGTTGCTTATTGGGGGTTGTTTTTTGTTAAGTAACTTTTCTTTTTTTTTTTTAAGATTTTATTTATTTATTTGAGAGAGAGAGAGAGAGAGCACAAGTGGGGTGAGGGGCAGAGGGAGAAGCAGACTCCCTGCTGAGATGGGAGCCCAATGCGGGACTCAATCCCAAGACTCTGGGATCATGACCTAAACTGAAGGCAGATGCTTAACCAACTAAGCCACCCAGGCACCCCACTTAGTAATTTTTCTAAACTATTTTTTTAAAGTGTGTTATCTTTGTCACGTGTGTTCCATTAGATTAGTGGTCAGCTAGAGGTTTGACAGAGTTTCCTTAAATGCTTGGAGCCAAGAAAAGAATTTAAAAAAAGAAAAAGAAAAAGAAGAAAAAGTACTTTTTAAATCTTTTCTAATTGGCTCTGTGTTAGGGCATTCCTTGAACACTTAGCCAGGCCACTTACAACTCTGCCTTGGCCTTTACTTCCTGCTCACGTGCAGCCTGAAGGTCAGTAAGAGGTGAAAATTAGGGTCTTCTCAGGCCTTTTATAAGCAGGTATCCAGACCTGGGCATGCACATGGGGTTCTTGATTCCCCACCATACATGGGAGCTTTTAAAAGCCCTCATTTCCCGTGTATCTTATTTTCCAACTTCTTCCTCCCTAGGCTTTTTGGTCTATTTCTTATCCTGACTATCCTCTCTTCCCATAGGCTTCTGTCTCCAATCCTTTGCCTTTAAATACTTTCAGCAAAAGCATCCCAGGAAGCTGCCTCAGGCCTGGGAACTCTGAGTTGGGCAAAAGAAAGGCAAGCCCCTGTTCTGGTCCTCAAGGGAGCCAACAGACAGAATGGAACACACAACCACAGTTCTTTGAGAATAAGGTCCATACTCCCTCTGGCACTAGCAACCTGCACCAAGTGTGCAGCTGCCATCTTCATTGCTGTCAACAATTTAGGGAGTGAAGAATGGTAGGTGAATGATTTAAAATGCTACAGTACACTCTTACTACCATGTGGCAGCTTCTTCTTTAAGTTTTCCCCTGGTTATAAGTTTTTGACTAGATCCCAAAGTTCTGCAAAAGTTCATTCTGACAGTTTTGCAAGTTTAATACTTGTTTTCTGGAGTTCTCCCTGACGTTCCCTATTCTGCCCTTTTTAGTGACATCAGTCCTGGATTCAATTTTTTCAATCGTCTGTATTTAGCACTTGAAATTAAAATTTAGTGATTAAGCATATTTAGTTTAGGTGAGGAAATAAAATCTATCTAGCAGCTGCTAAAGGCCCATTTCAATGTTACTCTATATAAAGTATGCAATGGTTACCATTTCAATCAATAGGAAGGGCTGGGCTCCTTTTTCAGTTTAATCCTTTTCCTGACCACTCCTGTTTCATTGATTGATGTTCTTAAAAAAAAAAAAAAGATTTTATTTATTTATTTGACAGAGAGAGCGAGAGAGCATAAGCAGGGGGAGCAGCAGAGGGAGAGAGAAGCAGGCTCCCTGCTAAGCAGGGAGCTCAATGTGGGGCTCAATCCCAGGATGCTAGGATCATGACCTGAGCCAAAGGCAGATGCTTCACAGACTGAGCCACCCAGTGCCCTTCATTGATCAATGTTCTTAAAGTCCTGTCTGGAGCCTCTGTCAGCTTCCAAAACCAAAATCCCAAAAATGTTCAGAACTACAGAGAAAGAAAGAATTTTTCTCCTGGGTACTTGTCTCGAAATGAGGGGTGGGAAATACTAGGTAATTATAGCACCTGCTTAGTTCACTGAGTTTGGACTTGGACACCTGAGTCTATCTAGAATAAATAAGAGCAGATTTGCTAGCTCAAGATAACTGCTTGATAGTAAAAAGTCTGGATTATGGGAATCACTCAGAATCTAAGTCCTAATTGGCCCATTGGAAAAGAATCTCGCCTAACCTTCTCTCCTCTTTTTCTTCTCTCTCTCTTTCTTATTTCTGTTTGTTTTTTACAACTTCTTCTTGGGTAGCCCTGTACGTAGACAAAGGTGGTCATGTAAGTGATATGATTAGGGCAGAGTCAGGAAAGCAACATCTAAAAGAAATTTTGTATACTCAAGCCTGATATTCTGTGATTTTAAATGTATTACTTGGGATTGGAGGGGAAGATCACAGAGTAGGAAGATCCTGAGTTCACTTCCTCCCATGGACACACCAAGCCTGCAAGCACATATAGAGCAACTGTCTCAGAGAATGACCTGGAGACTAGTAGAACAGCTCTTTCACAGGAAAAGATATAAGGAAAAAGCCACATTGAGAAAGGCAGAGGGGGCAGTGACGCAGGCTGGTTGGAAACCAAACCTTGGTGTGGTGACCCACAAGGAAGAAGGATATCACAGGCACCAAGGTCCTCCCTGAGAAGTGAGGGGTTCAAGCCCCACATCAGGCACTCTCTGCCTGGGGATCTGCACTGGGGAGATGAGTCCCTATAGTATCTGGCTTTGAAAATCAGTGGGGCTTAAATCTGGGATTGCTGGAGGGCTATAGGAAACCAAAACTCCACTCTTAAAAGGCCCACACAATCTCTCTTGCTCCCAGACCCAGCACAGAGATAGTCATTTGAAAATCATCTGGAATATAGGTGAAGGATATTTATTAACTAATTTGAGATGTGTGCTCTCAGGGCAAGGATCTGTAGGAACCTACTCCAGGAACCTAAGTATGGCAGGCACCATTTTTCTTGTACTCCTTCAGCATAGTTGGACTGATGCTGGCACGTGCCAGTTCTAACACTCTCCATCCACCTTGCTGGCATTGATTATCCAGCCCCAGTGTTCCCCTGCAGGCCCACCATACCCACACCAGGTGGGCAGCTTTAGCTGGGACCAGTGCCTTGGAAAGTGACTCCTGGGGGTGCCTGGGTGCCTCAGTCAGTTAAGCGTCTGCCTTCAGCCTGGGTTGGGATCCCAGGGTCCTGGGATTGAGCCCCATATCAGGCTCCCTACTCAGCAGGGAGTCTTCTTCTCCCTTTCCCTCTGCCCCTCCCCACCGCTTGTGCTTTCTTGTGTGCTTTCTCTCTCAGATAAATAAATAAAATCTTTAAAAAGAGAGAGAGAGAGAGGAAAAAGAAAAGAAAAGAAAAGTGACTCCTGTCCTGGGGGGCAAGGGGGCGAGCCCCACCCACCAGCACACCTGAAATGGTCACAGGCAGGCCTTGCAGCCAGCTACACCAGGAGCCAGCCCCACTCATCAGCATGCTCACAGCAGCTGCAGCCCACACAGGAGACGCCCTGGAGTGCCTGGTTCTGGTGACCAAGAACAGGAAATGTAGCTGACCACAGAGAATCAGACAAAATGAGAAGACAAAGAAATATGTTCCAAAAAAAGAATAAGAAAAAAACTCAGAAAGAGAACTAAACAAAATTGAGATAAGCAATCTACTTGATGAAGAGTTCAAAGTAATGGTCATAAAGATGTTCAATGAACTTGGAGGAAGAGTGGACAAACTCAGTAAGAACTTCAACAAAGAGACAGAAAATATAAAAAGAGCCAATCAGAGCTAAAGAATATGAATCAGTGATCAGGAAGACTGGGTGATTAATGGAAAGTGCCCAGACTGAACAAAAAAAAAAAAAAAAAAAGAGAGAGAGAGAAAGAGAGAGAGATTTTTAAAAAATGAGGATGGGGCATGTAGGTGGCTCAGTCAGTTAAGTGGCTGACTTTGATTTTGGCTCAGGTCATTATCTCAGGCTCCACGCTCAGTGGGGAGTCTGCTTGAGGATTCTCTCTCTCCCTCTCTTCCTGCCCCCCCCATTCATGCATGCACTCTCTCTCTCTCTCAAATAAACAAATAAATCTTAAAAAATAAAATAAAAAATGAGGATAGGTTAAGGGACCTCTGAAACAACATCAAGTGTACTAATAGTCACATTATAGGGGTCCCAGAAGGAGAAGAAAAGAAAGGGGCAGATAACTTAGTTAAAGAAACAATTGTTGAAAACTTCCTAACCCGGGGAAGGAAACAGACATCTAGGTCTAGGAATCATAGAGTCCCAAACAAGATGAACCTAAAGAGATCCACAGATAGACACATAATAAAATGTCAAAAATTAAATCTTAAAAGTAGCAAGAGAAAAGCAGCTAGTTACATACAAAGAAGCACCCATAAGACTATTAGCTGATTTTTCATAGAAACTTTGCAGGTCAGAGGGCAGTGCCATGATATATTCAAAGTGCTGAAAGGAAAAAAAAACCTACAACCAAGAACACTATTCCAGCAAGGTTATTATTCAGATTTGAAAGAGAGATAAAAAGTTTCCCAGGCAAATAAATGTTAAAGAAGTTCATCCCACCACTAAACTGACCTTATAAGAAATATTAAAGGGACTTCTTTAAGCAGAAAAGAACAAGCCATAACTAGAAGTAAGAAAATTATGAAAGAAAAAAATTCACTGGTAAAAGCAAACATAAAGGTACTAGATCATTCACTGATAAAGTTAGTATGAAGATTAAAAGACAAAAGTGTAAAATCAACTATATCTACAATAATTAGTTAAGGGATACACAAAATAAAAAGATGTCAAATATGACACCAAACATATAAAACATGGAGAAGGCAGAGTAAAAATGTAGTGCTTTTAGAAAATATGTTCAAACTTAAGTGACCATCAACTTAAAATAGATTGCTGTGTACGTAGGGTATTAAATATGAACCTCATGGTAATCACAAACCAAAAACCTATAATGGATATGGATACATAAAAAAAAATAAAGAGAAAGGAATACAAGCATAACATTAAAAAAAAGTCATCAATTCATAAGGGAAGGGAGCAAGAGAAGAAAGGAACAGAGAAGAACTATAAAAACATCAGAAAACAATTAACGAAATGACAATAAATACATATCTATCAATAATTACCTTAAATATAAGTGGGCAAATGCTCCATTCAAAATATATAGAGTGATTGAATGGATAAAGAACATGACCCATTTATATGCTGCCTATAAGAGACTCACTTAAGACCTAAAGACACATACAAACTGAAAATGAAGGAGTAGAAAAATATATTCCATACAAATGAGGTGAAAAATAAAAAGCTGGGGTAGCAATACATAAATCAGACAAAATAGACTTTAAAACTGTAACAAGAGATGAAAAGAGAATTACATAACGATAAAATGATCAATCCAATAAGGAGATACAATTGTAAATATCTATGCACCCAACATAGGAGCACCTAAATATATAAATATTAACAGACATAAAGGGAAAAGTTGACAGTAATACAGTAACAGTAGAGAACTTTAACACCCCACTCACATCAATACATAGATCATCCAGACAGAAAAGCAATAAGAAAACAATGCCTCGAACAACATACTAGACCAGATGGACTTAACAGAAATACACAGAACATTCCATCCCAAAACAGCAGAATATACATTCTTTTCAAGTGCATATGGAATATTCTCCAAGGCAGATCACACATTAGGCCACAAAACAAATCTCAATAAATTTAAGAAGACTGAAATCATGTCAAGTATCTTTTTTGACCATAACAATATGAAACTAGAAATCAGTTACAAGAAAAACTGGAAAAAACGTAAAGACATGGAGGCTAAACAACATGCTACAAAGCAACCAATGGGTCAACAAAGAAATCAAAGATGAAATAAAAAAATACCTTGAGACAAATGAAAATGGAAATCCAATGTTCCAAAACCCTTTGGGATGCAGCAAAAGCAGTTCTA
The DNA here is from genome assembly GCF_029215605.1 of Mirounga angustirostris. Taxonomy (NCBI): domain Eukaryota; kingdom Metazoa; phylum Chordata; class Mammalia; order Carnivora; family Phocidae; genus Mirounga; species Mirounga angustirostris. The sequence goes on along the minus strand of NW_026991717.1, from coordinate 59,073,521 downwards.
AGAGGGATGTTTATAGTGATACAGGCCAATCTCAAAGAAATAAGAAAAGTCTTGAATAAACAGTCTAACTTTACACCAAAATGAACTAGAAAAAGAACAATAAACAAACCCCAAAGTTAGTAGAAGGAAATAATAAAGATCAGAGTGGAAATTAATGAAATAGAGACTAAAAATAACAATAGAAAAGATCAATCAAACCAAGAGCTGGTTCTTTGAAAAGATAAACAAAATGATAAACCTTTAGCCAGACTCATCAAGAAAAAAATAAGAGAAAACTCAAATAAATAAAATCAGAAGTGAAGGAGAAGTAACAACCAACAGCACAGAAACACAAAGGATTATGAGACTACCAGAAAAATTATATGCCAACAAATTGGACAACCTGGAAGAGGTAGATAAATTCCTAGAAAACAGGGAGAGTCCAAGATGGCAGAGGAGTAGGAGACTAATTTCATCTGGTCCCAGGAATTAGCTAGATAGCTATCAAATCATTCTGAACACCTATGAACTCAACTGGAGATCAAAGAAAAGAAGAGCTACAACTCTATGAATAGAAAAGTGACCACTTTCTACAAGGTAGGAGGTGCGGAGAAGTGGATCCAAGGCAATATATGGGAGGATAGACTGCATGAGGGGGAGCCTCTGTCAGCTGGCTACAGGCAAGTGATATAGCAGTGGAGCACAAAATCGAAACTTTAATAAGTCAACTCTGGTGAGGGACATAGCTCATGTGGCTAAATGGAAATGGATCCCTAGCTGGGACAGTGTGGTCTCAGGATCCTTGAGGTCACAGGAAGACTGAGGGTGCGTGAGTGAGGCAGAGCTCCCAGGCATCAGAGCAGGGAAGCCAGGTGCAATCAGTGAGCCCAGGGGTTGGCTCTCAGCTCAGGGTTGCCATAAACCACAAACCATGGCACAGTCGGGTGACTGCTTTCTGAGCAGGGGCCCAATAAGTGGCAGAACTGGTGAGACCCCCCTTTCTCCCCAGGGAGGAGCAGTGCAGGAGCACACTGCAGGAGTCTACAGGGTTTGGAGACTGAAAACAGGGTTGTGTGCCTGAGATGGAAACACTCGGTCACAGGCTAGGTGAGCATGGAGTGCGCTGGAGACAGGGAGACAGGAGTGATTGACTGCTTTTCTCTGAGGGCTCACTGAGGAGTGAGGCCCGGAGTTCTCCGCTCCTCTGAGGCCAGAGATTGGGAGGCTGCCATTTTCATTCTCATGCTCTAAAACTGCACAGAAAGACTTCAGGGAACAAAAAGCCACATAGAACAAACCAGAGCAGATTATTTAGCCTGGCCCCCTGGCAAGGGTGATACAATTCTGCCTGGGGCAAAGATATTAGAGAATCAATGCAATAGGCCCCTCCCCCAGAAGATCAGGAAGAACATCCAGCCAAGACCAAGTTTACCGATCAATGAGAACTGCTAAACAAAACTCCAGAGCTAGGGGAATACAGCACATAGAATTCATGTCTTTTTTCCTCTTGATTCTTTAGTCTTTCAATTTTAATTTTTTTTTCTTTTCCTTTTCAACCAATTTCTTATTTTAGCAACTCCTTTTAAAAATCTTTTTTATTTATTTATTTTTAAGATTTTATTTATTTATTTGACAGAGAGAGGCACAGCGAGAGAGGGAACACAAGCAGGGGGAGTGGGAGAGGGAGAAACAGGCTTCCCGCTGAGCAGGGAGCCCAATGTGGGACTCGATCCCAGGACTCTGGGATCATGACCTGAACTGAAGGCAGACGCTTAACGACTGAGCCACTCAGGCGCCCTTAAAATCTTTTTAAATTTTCATTTGTACAGTTATATCCTATCTCTTCATTGTATTTAATCTTATTTTTGTATATATATAAGTTTTCCTTTCTTTACAATTTTGGGATACAGTTTCTTCTAACAGACCAAAATACACCCAAAATCTAGTGTATGGCTCTGTTCTATTCACCTGTCTGATCATTTTCTCTTTTTTGTTTTTTTTTCTTCTTCCTTTTTTTGTTTTGTTTTGTTTCCGGTTTTGTTTTGTTAAAGTCTTTTTTAATTTTCATCTTTACAGTTACATTCTATCCTTTCAATGTATTTAATTTTATTTTTGTGTATATAAGTTTTTCTTTCTTTACAATTTTGAAATGTAGTTTCTTCTAACAAACTGACCAAAATACACTCAGGAGATAGTGTATTGCTCTGTTCTGTTCACCTGTCTATTTATATCCTTCCTTTTGTTGTTGTTGTTGGGGGTTTTTTTTTCCCCTCTTTTGTTTTTTTCTTGTGTTTTATTTCCATTTTTACAGTTACATTCTATCTTTTCATTTCATTTCATTTTATTTTTGTACACATATAAGTTTTTATTTCTTTACAATTTTGGGATCTAGTTTTCTAAAAAACAGACCAAAACACACACAGAATCCAGTGTCTTGTTCTATTCTGCTCACCTATCTGATTATATTCTTTTTTTTTTTTTCTCCTGGTTTCAGGTCTCTTCTGATTTGTTTAGTGTATATTTCTCTGTGGTCGTTGTTGCCATTTTAGTATTCTGTTCTCTTGTTCATCTATTCTTCTCTGGACAGAATGACAAGATGGAAAAACTCACCTCAAAAAAGAAAACAAGAGGTAGTACTGACTACCAGGAACCTAAAAGTATGGACATAAGTAAGATGTTGGAACTAGAGTTCAGAATAACTATTATAAAGATACTAGCTGGGCTTGAAAAAAGCATAGAAGATACTAGAGAATCCCTTTCTGGAGAAATAAAAGAACTAAAATCTAACCAAGTCAAAATAAAAAAGGTTATTAATGGAGGCTCTAACTGCTAGGATAAATGAGGCAGAAGAGAGAATTAGTGATACAGAAGACCAAATGGAGAATAAAGAAGCTGAGAAAAAGAGAGATAAAAAACTACTGGATCATGAGGGGAGAACTTGTGACGTAAGTGATACCATAAAGCAAAACAATATTAGAATAATTGGAACGCCAGAAGAAGAGGAAAGAGAGAGGGGAACAGAAGGTATATTGGAGCAAATTATAGCAGAGAACTTCCCTAATCTGGGGAAGGAAATGGGCATCAAAATCCAGGAGGCACAGAGAACCCCCCTCAAAATCAATAAAAATAGGTCATCATCCCAACATATAATAGTGAAACTTACAAATCTCAGATACAAAGAGAAAATCCCGAAAGCAGCCAAGGACAAGAGGTCTGTAACCTACAAGGGTAGAAACATTAGATTGGCAGCAGACCTATCCACAAAGACCTGGCAGGCCAGAAAGGACTGGCAGGATATATTCAGGGTGTTAATGAGAAAAATATGCAGCCAGGAATACTTTATTCAGCTAGGATGTCATTCAAAATAGAAGGAGTATTAAAAAGCTTTCAGGACAAACAGAAACTAAAAGAATTTGTGATCACCAAACCAGCCCTACAAGAAATATTAAAAGGGATCCTCTAAGCAAAGAGAGAGCCCCAAAGTAACATAGACCAGAAAGGAACAGACAATATACAGTACCAATCACCTTACAGGTAATACAATGGCACTAAATTCATATCTTTCAATAGTTACTCTGAATGTAAATGGGCTAAATGTCCCAATCAAAAGACACAGGGTATCAGACTGGATAAAAAAGCAAGACCCATCGATATGCTATCCTCAAGAGACTCATTTTAGACCCAAAGACACCTCCAGATTGAAAGTGAGGGGGTGGAATATCATTTACCATGCTAATGGACACCAAAAGAAAGCTGGGGTGGCAATCCTTATATCAGACAAAGTAGATTTTCAACCAAAGACTGTAATAAGAGATGAGGAAGGACACTATATCATAATTAAAGGGTCTATCCAACAAGAAGATCTAACAATTGTAAATATTTATGCCCCTAACATGGGAGCAGCCAATTATATAAGCCAATTAATAACAAAATCAAAGAAACACATTGATAATAATACAATCATAGTAGGGGACTTTAACAACCCCCTCACTGCAAAGGACAGATAATCCAAGCAGAAGATCAACAAGAAAATAAGAACTTTGAATGACACATTGGACCAGATGGACTTCACAGATATATTCAGAACATTCCATCCCAAAGCAACAGAATACACATTCTTCTCAAGTGCACATGGAACATTCTCCAGAACAGATCACATTCTGGGTCTCAAATAAGGTCTCCACCAGTACCAAAAGATTGGGATCATTCCTTGCATATTTTCAGACCACAATGCTTTGAAACTCGAACTCAATCACAAGAGGAAAGTCAGAAAGAACTCAAATACATGGAGGCTAAAGAGCATCCTACTAAAGAATGAATGGGTCAACCAGGAAATTAAAGAAGAATTTAAAAAACTCACAGAAACAAATGAAAATGAAAACACAACTGTTCAAAATCTTTGGGATGCAGCAAAGGCAGTCCTAAGGGGAAAGTATATAGCAATACAAGCCTTTCTCAAGAAACAAGAAAGGTCTCAAATACACAACCTAACCCTACACTTAAAAGAGCAGGAGAAACAACAGCCTAAACCCAGTAGGAGAAGAGAAATAATAAAGATCAGAGCAGAAATCCATGAAATAGAAACCAAAAGAACAGTAGAACAGATCAACGAAACTAGGAGCTGGTTCTTTGAAAGAATTAATAAGATTGATAACCCCCTGGCCAGACTTATCAAAAAGAAAAGAGAAATGACCCAAATAAATAAAATCATGAATGAAAGAGGAGAGATCACAACCAACACCAAAGAAATACAAACACTTATAAGAACATATTATGAGCAACTATATGCCAACAAATTAGGCAATCTAGAAGACATGGATGCATTCTTAGCAACGTATAAACTACCAAAACTGAAACAGGAAGAAATATAAAACCTGAACAGACCCATAACCAGCAAGGAAACTGAAGCAGTAATCAAAAATCTTCCAACAAACAAGAGCCCAGGGCCAGATGGCTTCCCAGGGGAACTCCAACAAACATTTAAAGAAGAATTAATACCTATTCTTCTGAAACTGTTCCAAAAAATAGAAATGGAAGGAAAACTTTCAAACTCATTTTATGAGGCCAGCATTACCTTGATCCCAAAACCAGACAAAGACCCCACCAAAAAGGGGAATTACAGACCAATATCCCCGATGAACATGGATGCAAAAATTCTCATCAAAATACTAGCCAGTAGGATCCAAAAGTACATTAAAAGGATTATTCACCAGGACCAAGTGGGATTTATTCCTGGAGTACAAGGTTGATTCTACACAAATCAATGTAAATGGTAAGTATTTATCCTTTCTGATGGCTGAGTAATATTCCATTAGATATCTTCTTTATCTATTCATCTGTTGATGGACATCTCTGTTCTTTCCATAGTTTGACTATTGTGAACATTGCTGCTATAAACACTGGGGTGAGGTGCCCCTTCAGATCACTACCTTTGTATCTTTGGGGTAAATTCCCAGTAGGAGGGTATGTGATGTAATGAGCACTGGGTATTATATAAGACTGATGAATCACAGAACTGTGTCTCTGAAACCAATAACACATTATAGGTTAATTAACTGAATTGAAATAAAAATTTTAAAAAATTCCTAGAAACATACAATCCTCCAAGACTAAATCAGGAAGAAACAGAAAATCTGTCCAGGCTGTTTACTGGTATTGAAATTGAATGAACAAAACAAAGCAAAACAAAAAACTCCCAATAAACAAAAATCCAGGACCAGATAGCTTCATAGATAAATGCTACCAGACATTTAAAAAGAGTTAATACCTATCTTCAAACTATTCCAAAAAATTGAAGAGGAAGAAATGCTTCTAGATTCATTATGTGAACTTTCATACCAAAATCAGATAAAGATGCTATAAAAAGAAAATTACAGACCAATATCCCTGATGAACATAGCTGCAAAAATACTCAACAAAATGGTAGGAAACCAAATTCAACAATACATTAAAAGGAACATTCAGGGGCACCTGGGTGGCTCAGATGGTTAAGCTTCTGCCTTCGGCTCAGGTCATGATCACAGGGTCCTGGGATCGAGCCCCGCATCAGGCTCCCTGCTTGGCGGGGAGCCTGCTTCTCCCTCTACCTCTACTGTTCCCCCTGCTTGTGCTCTCTCGCTCTCTCTGTCAAATAAATAAAATCTTTAAAAAAATAAAATAAAATAAAAAATAAAAAATAAAAGGAACATTCACCATGATCAAGTGAGATTTATTCCAGGAATGCAAGAATGGTTCAATATCCACCAATCAATCAATGTGATACTCCACACTAACAAAGTGAGGGATTAAAAATCATATGATCATCTCAACAGGTGCAGAAAAAGCATTTGACAAAATTCAACATCATTCCCAATAACAACTCTCAACAAAACCAGTATAAAGGGAACATGACTCAACATAATAAAAGCCATATGACGAACCCACAGCTAACATCATACTTGATGGTGAAAAGCTGAAAGCTTTCCTCTAAGATCAGGAAAAATACAAGGATGTCTACTCTTTCTACTTTTATTCAACATAGTACTGGAAGTTCTAGCCACAGCAATCAGACAAGAAAAAGAAAAAGCATCCAAATTGGTAGGGAAGAAGTAAAACTGTCTATTTGCAGATGACATAATACTATACATAGAAAAGCCTAAAGACTCCTCCAAAAGCTATTAGAATAATAAATGAATTCAGTAAAGTTGTAGGAATACATATATTATATAATTATATATACATACATATATATACATATATAATTATAAAAATTATATACAGAAATCTATTGTGTTTCTATACACTAATAATGAGGTGGCAGAAAGAGAAATTTAGAAAACAATCCCATTTACAATTGCACCAAAAAGAATAAAATACAAAATACCTAGGAATAAATTTAACAAAAGAGGTTAAAGACCTATCCTCTGAAAACTATAAGACACTGATGAAAGAAACTGAAGACAACACAAATAGAAAGCTATATTGTGCTCATGAAATTTAAAGAATTAATATTGTTAAAATATCCATACTACCCAAAGCAATCTACAGATTCAATGTAATACCTATCAAAATACTGGGGTGCCTGGGTGGCTCAGTCATTAAGCATCTGCCTTCAGCTCAGGTCATGATCCCAGGGTCCTGGGATCAAGCCCTGCATCGGGCTCCCTGCTCAGTGGGAAGCCTGCTTCTCCCTCTCCCACTCCCCATGCTTGTGTTCCCTCTCTTGCTGTCTCTCTCTCTCTGTCAAAAAAATAACTAAAATATTAAAAAAAAAAACACCTATCAAAATACCAATAGCATTTTTTATAGAACTAGAACAAATAATCCTAAAATTTGTATGGAACCAAAAAGACCCCTAATAGCCAAAGCAGTCTTAGAAAGAACAAAGCTGGAGATAACACAGTTCCAGATTTCAACTTATACTACAAAGCTACATTAATCAAAACAGTATGGTACTGGCACAAAAAAATAGACATATATATCAATGGAACAGAATAGAGTCTAGATATAAACCCATGCTTACATGGTCAATTAATCTATGATGATTAACTGAAGTCAAGCATATACAATGGAGAAAAGACAGTTTCTTCATTAAATGGTGTTGGGAAAACTAGACAGCTAATGTGCAAAAGAATGGAAATGGACTACTTTCTTATACCATACACAGATAAACCCATAATGGATTAAAACCTAAATGTAATACCTGAAACCATACAACTCCTCAAATAAAACATAGTCAGTAAACTCTTGGACATCAGTCTTAGCAATATTGTTTTGGATCTGTCTCCTCAGGCAAGGGCAACAAAAGCAAAAACAAACAATTTGGCCTATATCCAACTAAAAAGCTTTTTCACAGTAAAGGAAACCATCAACAAAATGAAAAGAAAACCTACTGAATGGGAGAAGATATTTGCAACTGATATATCTGGTAAGAGGTTACTATCTAAAATACATAAAGAACTCATACAACTCAACACCAAAAAGAAAAAAGAAAAAACAAGCAATACAATTAAAAAATAGAACCTGAATAGACATTCTTCCAAAGAAGACATACAGATGGCCTCTCATTATCTGAGAAGATGCTCATTATCATTAATCATCAGGGGAATGCAAACCAAAACCACAATGAGATATCACTTCATACCGGTCAGAATGGCTAGCATGAAAAAGACAAGAAATAACAAGTGTTAGTGAAGATGTGGATAAAAGAAAACCCTCATGCGCTATTGGTGATAATGTGAATTGGTAGAGCCACTATGGAAAACAGTATGGAGTTTCTTCAAAAAATTTAGAATAGAAACACCACATGATCCAGCAATTCCACTTCTGGGTATTTAGCCAAACAAAACAAAAACATTAATTTAAAAAGATATGTACATCCTTATGTGCATTGAAGCATTATTTACAATAGCCAAGATATGGAAAAAACCTAAGGGTCTATCAACAGATGAATGGATAAAGATATGAGATATATATATATATATATATATATATATATCTCATATCATATATATATATATATCTCCTACATACATATACAATGGAATGTTACTCAGCCATAAAAATGACTGAAATCTTTCCATTTGGGACATGAATGAACTTAGAGATATTATGCTAAATGAAATGAAATAAATCAGGCAGAAAAAGGCAAATACTATATGACTTCACTTATATGTGGAATCTAAAAATTAAAACAAGTGAACAAGCAAAACAAAATAGAAACAGACTTAGAGATACAGCAAACAATCTGGTGGTTACCAGAGGGGAGAGAGATGAAGGGATGGGCAAAATAGGAGAAGGTGATTAAAAGGTACAAACTTGGGGTGCCTGGGTGGCTCAGTCAGTTAGGAGTCTGCCTTCGGCTCAGGTCATGATCCCAGGGTCCTGGGATCGAGCCCCGTATTGGGCTCCCTGTTCAGTGGGGAATCTGCTTCTCCTTCTCCCTCTGCCTGCCTGTCTGCCTGCTTGTGATCTCTCTCTCTCTGTGTCAAATAAATAAATAAAATCTTAAAAAAATAAAATAAAAGGTACAAACTTCCAGTTACAAAATAAATAAGATCTGGGGATGCAATGTACTGAATAGGGAATATAGTTAATAATGTGTAACAAACTTGTATGGTGACAGATGGTACCTAGGTTTACTGTGATCACTTAATGTATATAAATGTTGAATCACTATGTTGTACACATGAACCTATATAATACTGTATGTCAGCTATATTCCAATTTAAAAATTTCAGTGTGTTACTTTGGACTACCAGTTCAAAATGACAGGCTGCACATATTTGTCCACCTTGTCAAAATCCCATAAAAAATTCATAAAGCATATATACCAAAGAATATAATGGTGCTAGAACACAGGGAATAGCCTAGCAGCGGACCAAAAATGGAATTTTTGCATAATATAAAGAAAATGGGATTCAGTGGTATAGAAACCAAACAGTTGAAAAATCTGTAGTACAACACTAGAAAAAGAGAAGATGCTGAAGTGTTCAATCTTGACAAAATTCTGTAAAAACTCTAAATTCAATCACTTATGCTCACAGCAGAATGAGGCCAAGGAGAAGTCAGCTAAGTATTAATTGAGAGATTAGCAAAGATGGACCAATTCAGGCTTTGGGTCAGCTCCAGGTATAGCTGGCCAAGACCCTCTCACTAAATAAAGCATGAGTATGCTATCATTATGGGAGTGAAAGCTGGAAATAAAACAGGACAGTGCTCCAGAGAACTTGAAATTCCATAACACAAGTGGAACCTTCACACCCTGTAGGGATGTTTATCTCTAGGCACATCCCATCTGATTCATTTAAGTCTGCCACTGCATTAACTTCCTCGAGTATGCCAAAGAGGCCACAGAACTTCAATATTAATAGATCTAGGCTCTCATTTATAAAGATGGATACCCATGAATCATCAGAAATTTGAGAAATCCTAGGAACATGAAAGAAAAGTCTCAAGTTACATAAGCAGAACAAATAACCACCAAAGAAACAAAGTTAGTGCAGGAAATAAAAGAGAATTTTAAAAATCTCATTTACATCTTAATAGAAATTAAAGAGAACAAGTTCATCCTGTCTTTGAGAGCAGAGTATCTAGAGAACAAGAAAGCAGTCTTGAAATTAAAAACATTATTGCCGTCTAGCCAAAAACAGCTCTTTGGAAGGGTTGAATATCAGAACTAATGCAGCCAAAAGCAAATTAGTGAGTTAAAATATCAAATTTAAAAATTCTCCTGGGATGTAAATAAAGCGAAAAAGAAGCTTTAGAGAAAAATTAAGAAACACAGAAGTTAGATGTAGTAAATCTAATGTCCATCTAGTATAAACTCTAAAGGAAGAAAACAGAAGATAAACAGGAAGACATAACCAATAAAGTTAAATAAAAATTATCTGATAATATTTTTTTAGCTAAATAATGTTTTAACTGATTAGGGCTGAAAAGATCACTTAATACTGAGAAATACTGAAAAGAGAAATAAACTTAGAGTCATTCTGCTAAAAATTTTGAATGTAAAGATGAAAAGAGAATGCTACACATTTCTAGAGGGAAAGAAACTCATTCCTAAAATAAATTAGAATTAAACTGGCACTGAATTTCTCATTTGCAACATTAAATGCAAATAATGGAAAATGTCCATAAAGTACTGAGAGGAAAACATTTGGAACCTAAAATTTGAAATCTATACAATCATTCAAATGATAGGACAAAATCAGGCTATTATTACTGGAAGTGAAATTATTCCAATGGAATATACTCCCCATTCATCCTTTCTTTAAGAAATGCTTGAAGAGAGGCACCTGAGTGGCTCAATCGTTTAGAGTCTGCCTTCGGCTCGGGTCATGATCCCAGGGTCTGGGATCGAGCCCTGCATTGGGCTCCCTGCTCCGCGGGAGGCCTACTTCTCCCTCTCCCACTCCCCCTGCTTGTGTTCCCTCTCTTGCTGTGTCTCTCTCTGTCAAATAAAAATAAAATCTTTAAAAAAAAAAAAAAGAAATGCTTGAAGATATACTCTTCAAGTTCCATTTCAGGCAATACTGTGAATGATTTTTTTTTTAAGATTTTATTTTGAAATAATCTCCATACCCAACATGGGACTCAAACTCCCAACCCTGAGATCAAGAGTCCCATACTACCAACTGAGCCAGCCAGGCAACCCTGCTGTTAACCATTTTTCCTGGAAAACCTACCACTATAAAACACCCAGAAATGTCAGTTAAGATGTAACAAACATCCTTTGACATGCATACTGGAATGTACAAGAAAGTAAAGAGAAATTCCAAAATAAAAAAAAGAATATAGAACTGAAAAGCATCAAGGTAGGTTAGAGTACTGAGACTCAGGAAAACTCAGATTTAACAATCCTTAGACCTGCACGAAGTAAGGAGTTGGACCTGAGACTTTTGAATAAAGCTGGGACATTTGAAGAGCTACAGCCTTGGTGAAGGAGTGGAAATGAGAGATAATAAAGAATCCTAACTATCTTGATTTGGGGTCTGAGTGAAAAATAAGAGTCTCCCTTGAGAATTTTTAACCACAGCTTGCCCTCACACAGGAGTAGGTGTAAAATTTACAATCTCCCTATGATCTAGAGACTTGAAAACCAATAAAATTAACATAAAATGGTGGATGGTTGGTAGTAACTTACATCTTCAAGAAGTAAACATAAATATTCCCTGGAGGGACTCATCTTTAATCTAGGCAAAATACAAAATAGATAAATATTGAATTACACTAAAATTAAGAACTTCTATTCATGGGAAGACACTATAATGGGAGTGAAAATATAAGCCATGTACTGAGAGATGGAAGGAGATATTTATAACCCAAGTAACCAAAATAGGACTAGTATCAGTGTGCTTGGGTGGCTCAGTCGGTTAAGTGTTGAACTCTTGGTTTTGGCTCAGGTCATGATCTCATGGGTCATGGGATTGACCCCTGCAGCCAGCTCTGCACTCAGCCAGGAGTCTGCTTGACTCTCTCCCTCTGTCCCCACCGCACTCTCTCTCTCTCAAATAAATAAATAAATAAATAAATATTTAAAAAATAGGACTACTATCTGGAATATATAGAGAACTACTCTGAGTCAGTAAGAAAAAGACAACTCATTAGAAAAATGAGCAAGACTTAGACATTTCTTCTCTTAACAAAAGAGGATCCACTAACATGTGAAAAAATGTTAAACTGCATTAGTAATCTAAGAAATGCAAATTAAAGCTCTACTGAGATACAATTACACATCTGCTGGTGTGGCAAAAATTAGAAAATCTGACAACAGTAAGTGTTGATGAGGCTGTGGGATAACCAAAATTCTCCTTCTCTGCTACTGGAGTGTAAATTGCTACATTTATTTTGGCAAACAGTTTGGTATTATCTAGTAAAGGTGAAGAGATGCGTATCTCATGATCTAGCAATTCTATTTCTAGGTATAGGTTCTAGAGAAACTCTTATACATGTTCACAAAGGGACACATACAAGAATATTATTAAAAGCATTGTGTGTAGTAGTCAGAAAAATTGAAATGAATGTCTACTAACAGTAGACTGGATGCATACATTGTGGTATATGCACATAATGAAATACTATATATAATTGAAAAGGAACAGTTGCATGGCTTCTCCATGGATTAATCTTACGAACATAATGTTAAAAAAAAAAAAAAAAGGAAAACAAGTTACAGAAAGATACATACCGTATAATTCCATTTACATAAAGTTCAAAACAGAAGAAAAAACTAAACACTGTATTAGCTAGGGATGCAATCATAGATGATGAAATAATAGAGAAAAGTATAGTAATGTTCAAGTCAAAAGGCAGAATATTGGCTATGAGAAAAAAGGGGACATACGCAATTGGAAAAGAACACACAGGGGTCATCAAAGGTATTGGCAATTAGTGTTTTACTTTTTAACCTGGGTAGTAATTACAAAGTGTTGCTTTGTTATTATTATTTAAAATATATATCAATGCTTTATATACTCTTATGTATCTATATCTCACAATAAAAAGATAATAAGAGAATATAGTTTTATACCAATACATTTATAAACTTAGGCAAAGTAAACTCCCAGAAAAATACAAATTACCATAACTGTGTCAGAAAAATATAGAAAATCTAAATGATCCCATAACTATTCAAGAAGTAAATCAGTACTTCCAGCTAATGCAAAATAAAAAAACAAAGCATCAATCCCAGAAGTTATGCTGGTGAATTTGGCCAAATACTCAAGGAACAGATAATTCTATTATTTTTACACAAACTCAGAGAAGAGAAAAAGAAGGCACACTCCCCAATTACTTTTATGCAGTTAGTATAACTTAGATAAGAAAACCAGACAAGGATGGTTTAAGAAAATAAAATTAAAAGCAATCTGAGTCATGAACATAGAGGTTGAATCCTAAATAAAATATTACCAAACTAAATCTAGTAATACATAAAACATATATCATGATCAAGATAGGTTAGCTCCAGGAAAGAAAAGTTGGTTTAACATTAAATAACCTAGAAAAACCCTTGCATATATGTGTATACACACCAGGAAACATGTGAAAGAATGTTCATAGTAGCATTGGTTATATGGCAAAACACCAAAACAGTCCAATTGGCTATCAACAGTAAAACGAGTAAATAAATTTTCATCAATAGAATATTATATGGAAGTGAAAATGAATGACTTTCAGTTATGTGTATCAACACAGATGAATCTCAAAAGTTATGTTGAAAGCAAAACAAATCCATATATATATATACACACACACACACACACACACACTTGTATTTATATATATATGTATATATATATATGAGCTGGAATGTTCTCAGCAACAGTATTTATAATAGCCTGAAACTGATAACTACCCAAAAGTCTTCCAACAGTAGAATGGAGAAATAAATTATGGTATATTTTCACAATGTAATACTATACAGCAATGAGGATGAATGGACTACAATTACATAGAATAATATGTAAAAATCTCACAAATTTCTTGATAAAAGAAGTCAGCAACAAAAGAATAAATGGTGCATGGTTGCATTTATATAAAATTCAAAAACAGGCAAAACTAGTGTATAGTGTTGGAAGTCAAGATAGGGGTCAACCTTGATGAGGGATAGTGACTTGAAGCAGGCATATGGGGGACTTCTGGAATGCTGGTAGTTTTCCGTTTCCGGTTCAGGGTGATGATTACACAGATGTGTTCATTTTGTGAAAAGTCATTGAGTTGTATGCATGATTCTGCATTTTTCTATATGCATGTGATTTCTGTAATGTGTTCTTAAAAAAGGAGGAGGAAAAGTCTGGATTATATTATGGTTGGTGATATTATATCACTGAGGAATCTGACTGATCTTCCAATTCTTTGTATATGACTTCTAGAAAACAAAACAAAAAAGTAATAACTAGTAGAACAGAAGTTGAAAGTAAAACTTTTAAGTAATACATGGGGAAAATGGGTGGAAAGAAGAATGTACAACAAAAAGCACTCTTCGTTTGTGTACTCTTTCTTCTGCCTTAGCTCTCCACTGAAGTTGAAATAGTGTTGGGAGTAGAAATAACGTTTGAAAATGATGAATTTATCAGATCACTTTCAAAGAGGAGACTGGTGCTTTTACTCTGGCTGCACCTATTCACAGCTCCTTTAAGAATGGAGCCCACTCTCCTGGAGTGCTGAAATGGGTAGCAAGAAAGAGAAACTTATTTTAGTTGTTCTTTCCCAAAGGTATCTTCCAGACCCTCCTCCAACATCGACCCAGGCAACTATGGGGAAGTGCATGATCTGATCACCCAGATACCCTCTAAAGTGCAGATACAAGATATTACTAAGGATCTACACTGCCCACTGTGTAATGATTGGTTCCATGATCCATTGATGCTAAGCTGTGGCCACAACTTCTGCCAGGCCTGTATCCAAAACTTTTGGAAGCAGCAAGCAGAAACATTCTGTCCTGAGTGTAAGATGCTATGTCAATATAGCAACTGTACGTTCAACCTTGTACTCGAGAAGCTGGTAGAGAAGATTAAGAAGCTACCCTTACTCAAGGGCCATCCACAGTGCCCAGAGCATGGAGAGAACCTGAAACTATTCAGTAAGCCAGATGGGAAACTGATCTGCTTTCAATGCAAAGATGCTCGGTTATCTGTGGGGCAGTCTAAAGATTTCCTGCAGATCTCTGATGCTGTCCGTTTCTTCATGGTGGGTGAGCCCTAGGTCTTGAATAATGCCTTAGGAAAGCTGGGAAAAATCTTTTGTAGGGTTTCTTCTTTCTTTCAACCCCACCCCTTTATTCAGATGATTATTAGTAAGCTCAGAAAATATAACATATCTTGCAAAGTTCTTTTCTAGAGTTGCTGATTATAGGAAAGGAGCAGTGGAGTAGCTCTGGCCTACTCCCTCAATCAATCAAATATTTATTTACCTATACCCTGCCATGACAGCACTCTGCTAGATGCTGTGTAGAATATGGACGTACAAGATATTGCTCTTGTTATAAAAGTCTTGAAATTTAGTCAAGTTTAAAATGAATAAAACAACAGAAGCAAGATAGTCTACTATTGAGAGCTAGGTTTTGTAATATTTGTAATTCATAAATATTTAGATTTTCAAAGAATATTAGAGAAAACTGAAATAGGGGATGTATGGTGAATGAAAGCTTGAATTGGGAAATCATTTGCATTTGAATGGGCAGAAGAAAGAAATGAGTATCCTAAATGATAACAATGTAAGTAAAAGTATAGTTAGTGAGAACAGTATAACTAGAGTAAAAAAATGTAATCTTCTCCAAACCCCTGTAGTAAGCCAATAAGAGCATAAAACTCAGTTTTTCTGCTGCTTTTTATTTTCTTTACAATTCTTAGAAGAGACAGGAATTATGCCTTAGGGGAAATGAAAGACTTGCAGCAATAGCTCACTTTTTTTTCCTCACACCCTGGGGCTTTAGGAGAGATAGCCCTATGGTCCTTCATCTCCCAAGTTAGTGTGGGTTAATTCTGTGTGGTATCCCCAGAAGGAGCTCACCACCCATCAAGGTCAACTGGAGGCAACCCTGAAGGAACTTCAGTCCCTGAAGAATATGCAGAAAGATGCTATAGCTGCTTACAAGGTGAGAAGCAGGGTAGAGGGGTTATGAGATAGAACTGAAACACCTTCCTTGTAACTTCAGCTATATGAGTAGAAAGGTGCCTGTACGTGTATTATGAATACACTAAGTGGCACCTGGGCTACAGAATTAGAAAATAGACACTGAAGGGTGGAAAGAAATATAGCAGGGAAATAAGTTCTCAATGGTTGATCAACAGAGAGAGCAGACTGACCTTTCTGTTATAGGCTGATGCTTCTGATGGCTCAATCACTAGGTGATTGATCTGAGGTTGAGATCTGTCTGATCTTTCCCTTTATATATGGCAAAATAAGGGATTTATCAGAAAAATCCACTAAAGATTATTATGTCCAAAGAAATACATTTCTTTTCTTTGGGTTTATAACCAGGCTACCTCTGATTGAAGGTCTCTCGGATTGCTGGTTTTTTACCATCCAATTTGATCTTTCCTAGCTTCCCCCAAACTAAATAAACTATTGCCTAGAGCTTCACAGGAGCTCTAGGAGAACATTAATAGTCAGAAACTTGGCAAAGCAGTCCCTAGGTTATGGGGCTAAATTGGGGCTTCTATTTCTTCACTAATTATTCTATGGAGGAGAATCTTCTCTGGCTTTTGGCATCTGGAAGAAGAAATATGTACAATGAGGGAAAGAAGAAGGATAGATGGAAATAATGATGTCTCCAGAGAATGTTGTTTCTGTTGTAAGAGTTTCCAGTTCAGCTATTACAGTCAACATTCATTCACTCAAAAATTATTTATTGAGTGGTAAGGTATTACACTAGATACCATATTACACTAGGGTGGGAGACGGATTAATGGGACTAAGTAATCCCATTAATAGCAATAAAATGACAACTGTGACAATTAGTATAAATGAAAATAAAGGGTACCATGAGAACATATACATGAAGAACTAATCTATGCTGAGACCCAGGAATTGTTGCAATAGAAGTACCTGAGTAAATGAGCATAAGAAGTTAGTTTTGGTGAAATTGCTGGGGATGATAAAGTCCTGGGTGATTAAGAGAATGAGCAGATAAAGGTGGAGATCACTAGAAATGAGGAGAATAAGGATCTGAGAAGCCTGGATGTCAGAAGGATGTTGCAGTACCTTAAGAAAGGGGTATAGCAGTTATCAATTTCAGTGCTTCAGACATTGTCCATCTCCTGTTTCTTCTATATTGTCCTGGCAGTGGAAGTGGCATCCCCCCAGCTCTGATTTCTAGATAAGAATAGTTCTTTCAGCCTCCTTATGGCCCCAGTTTAACAGCATCACTTGGTAGACATCACTTCTGGGTAGGAGGGTACTATCATTCATTTTAGAATGTTTAATTAACCCCACAGCCTTATTTAATATGGCATTGGTTACCACCCCCAGTACTGCAATAGGTACCTAGAGACCACTTTTGACTATTTCATTCCTGAACTATTATTAAACTAACTGAGAAAAACAAAGTAAGTCTCCCAAAGGACTCCTACTATTTAATATAGTTGAGTGATAATACTCAAGAGCCATTTTAATGCATCTTCCTGTTATGGTATTTCCCAAATTGTATGAGTACTGGTGGTGTGGACCCCCATCCCCAAGTGCTAGTCTCAGTAATTACCATGGTGATGATCATGGAGGTTTCCAGGAAAACAAGCTACATCTGCAGCAACACATCTCCTTGGAGTTTCTAAAGCTACATCAGTTCCTGCATGGCAAAGAAAAGAACATTTTAAATGAGCTCCGAGAAGAGGGGAAAGCCTTGAATGAGGAGATGGAGCTGAATCTGAACCAGCTTCAGGAACAGTGTCTCCTAGCCAAGGAGATGTTGGTGAGCATCCAGGCACGGATGGAACAGCAGAATCCCTTCGACTTTCTCAAAGTGAGACTCCCTATCAACATAATTATGGATATACTAGTTGGGGGAAGAGGGTTAGAAAGATGTAGAAGCAGCTTTTCCCCACCAGGAGGGGGAAAAAACCCCACTGTAGTGCTCTTTAGATTCTCTGGGAGAAAAGCAGAAGGCTACTTTTGCCTTACACCCAATAGGAAGCTTTATTTTCACCCTCCTAAAAAAGATAATGCCATTAATAATGGTATCTATTAATATTTTTATATTTATTCATGAAGAACTTTGAAGGTTTATTTCTCAAAAATAAGAACGTTGCAACCTGATTTGTATCTTAGGCTGGCTTTCAATTGACCTATTTGAAAGGTGTTTGCCAGTCTTTACTACCTGAAGCTTGACCTCTAAAGTGTCATTGATTATCACCTCAACAATCAGAAGTTTACTGAGCCAGAGTAAGGAAAAGTGGCTTTGGGACTGGAAGACCTATAGTGGTTTTCTATTGAAACCATGTAGCAGTATAGGCAGAAATGGCCTAACTATTAATTTCTCTTTTTCCATGTAAAAGGGAACTCTAGAAAATCAGAATAAGATAAAGCCAGTTTGTCC
Organism: Mirounga angustirostris; assembly: GCF_029215605.1. Lineage (NCBI taxonomy): Eukaryota > Metazoa > Chordata > Mammalia > Carnivora > Phocidae > Mirounga > Mirounga angustirostris. Next base: position 59,055,028 of record NW_026991717.1, on the reverse strand, counting down.
TGGGTTAGATGAAGGATACCTGATCAGAAAAGGCATATGGAGGATGGGAAGAGTTGGTGGTGATGGAATGGGGACATCTGCCCAGGATCCCAGTATTTATGGTCAAATTCTGGTGGTGGCCAGTATCACCAAAGAAATTTCTGGTGTTGATAAGCAGGCATCTAACTTCTTTATTATTCCTTTCCTCTTCTAGGATATCTCATCTCTCTTGGATAGGTAAGTGTTTCTGTATGGTATTAATATCTTTCCTTCAGTCCCTGGAGGATGTCTAAGAATAAATGATTTATGTCCCCTTCAGCTTGGAACAAGGAATGAAGGTGCTGATGCCCAGAGAGCTTATCTCCAGAAAGCTGAACCCAGGCCTGTACAAAGGTCCCATCCAATACATGATGTGGAGGGAAATGCAGTTTTCTCTCTCTCCAGGTATCAGTGGGTAGTGGTTATTGGTTCCTGGGTCTCCCAGGAATCTATGTTCCTTTTGTGGGACCTCTTCTGTGGCCCTAATTAGTACTATAGAGTTTGGGATGGGGGAAGGGTGGAGTTTAGCCAAAAGAAGACTATGGTATGACTTCAGTCAGTATGACTGAATTTCTTCTGGTACCATGACCTAAGAATTTATGACTTTTCACTGGTAACTAGTCTGATGTGAGAATTACTTCTCAGCCTTTGTTTCATTGTTCTATCAAATGTGACAACCAGTTATTTTATCCTGTTTTTATAAATCAGTTATATAAATCCCTGGGCTTCTCTGTCCTGAACGAGGAGGTTACTGTACATACTCTTGTATATAATAGAGTCTTTATAGATCCTCTTGTGTTTGGTGTTCATAATGTAGAGTATAACTTTTTAGGAGACTGTTTAGAGATCTTCAGTGCTTCAAAAGAAAACCAATAATTTCAATAGATGTGCCGAATAAGGACACAAGTTTTTGTTTATCCTGCAGATACCAAGGGACTGAGCAGGAGAAAAGAACACAAATGACAATTTAAGAACATAAAATAAAGTTCTAAATAATATTTATTTTTTTAAAGATTTTATTTATTTATGTGACAGAGAGAGAGACAGCAAGAGAGGGAACACAAGCAGGGGGAGCAGGAGAGGGAGAAGCAGGCTTCCCGCTGAGCAGAGAGCCCGATGCGGCGGGGCGCGATCCCAAGAACCCTGGGATCATGACCTGAGCCGAAAGCAGATGCTTAACGACTGAGCCACCCAGGCGCCCCATCTAAATAATATTTATAAAATAAACTTTTAAATAAAGTTTTTTAATATATTTTTTAATTCACATAGAATCATTATTACTATTGTTTGTAGTTACTGATTTAATGAAAATCAAATTTGTTCCTGTTAACAAATATTCCGAGTAATTGACATTGAAAACACAGTTTTGCTGAGGTTTAATTAATATAGAATAAAATATGTCAATTTTAAGTGTACAATTTGATGAGTTTTGACAAATGTATCAACTTCTGTAAACATCTCTAAACGTTTCTATCACCCCCAGAACTCCTGCATATCCCTTTGTAGTCAGTTCCTTCACTCTCTCCCTAGCCCCTAACACTCACAGATCTGCTTTATTTCACTTCAGTTTTCTAAACTCTCAAATAAATGGAATCATACATTATGTAATATTTTGTGTCCAGCTTTTTTCACTTAGCATAATGCTTTTTGAGATCTACTTATGTTGTTGCATATATCAATCATCATGTTTTATGGATACATCACAGCACAGTGAATCTTTTTCCATCATCTTATTTTTAACTTATTAGTGTTTTTATATTTTAAGTGCACTTTATGTAGCTAGCATGTAAAGCCTGGTGTTTTTTTTTAATCCAATCTGACAATCCCTTAATTAATTGAGGTGTTTTGACCACTGACATTTAATGTTATTATCAATATGATTGGGTTTAAATCTAGCACCTTGATATTTGTTTTTACTCATACCATCTGTCCTAGTTGAGGTAGTGTTTGTCAGGTTTCCCACTATAAAGTTACTCCCTCACCCCTTTACACTTTGGAAGGAAGTCATTATGCACAGCCCACACTTAAGGAGTGTGGAGTATCTACATAAATTATTTGGAATTCTTCTGCATGGGAGATTTGTTTCTTCTGGCTGGTAATTTTTTATTGAATGCCACAGATGATCAATTTTACATTGCTGTTCACTGGATCTTGTTGTAATCCTTTAAGTTCTACTGGATTTAACTTTGGCATGTAGTTAAATAACCCTTTTCCTTTTGACACTTCCTTTAAGCTTTGTTGAGGTGTTTAAGTTTTGCTAGAGTGGTTCAAGAGCAGTCTTTAATCTAGGGCTAACTTAGTCCATTTCCTAATGTAATACCTTTCTGAGTACTCTGCCTGATGTTCCACATATTACAACATTTTCCCATTATGGCTGGCAGGATTGAAAACTATTGCCAGACTTGTGTGAGCTCTAGAAATTGTTCAGCCGACTGCTTTCTAGAGATTCTTTCACTGGCCCTAATTAGTTTCACTGCACATCAGTACAGCCTTAAGGGAATCCCTTTGTAGATATTTGAAAATCTTTGTATAGCTCCCTCTTCTGTGTTACTCTACTCTGCAAATTCTAGCAGTGTTCAGATCACATTAAGTTTTTCTTCTTGTATTCTTCACTCTGTAAAATCAAAGTTCACTTCTAGCAATCATTTAAAGCACAAACTGATTTTTCTTTATTTTTGGTATAAGTCTACATCTAAGAAAATCAAATGAGATTCATTTAATCTATGGCTATTTTACTAATAATGTAACTTTGGTCAAACCTTGGTAAATTATACTTCATACTTTTATTTCTAGATCTTTGTTTATTCTTTAGGCTCATATTTTCTCCATTCCTGCCTTATAATAGAAGTTATTGATTCAGGGTAGAGGCTGGTTCTTTTTTAATAAATGGCCTGATAGTGAATATTTTAGGTTTTGTGGGTTGTATGTTTCCACAAAACTTAACTACTTAACTGTCATTGCAGTGAAATGGCAACCATATACAATGTGTAAATGAATGGCTGTTAATGTGTTCAATTTTCAATTAACATTTTCAATACAAATTTATTTACAAAACAGGCGTCAGGCCACATTTGGCTTGCTGGTTGTAGTTTTATCAATTCCAGTGTAGGAAATAATTCAATTTTTTTGGTTAAGATTTTTATTTATTTATTTGACAGAGAGACACAGCGAGAGAGGGAACACAAGCAGGGGGAGACGGAGAAGCAGGTTTCCCGCTGAGCAGGGAGCCCGACGCTGGGCTCAATCCCAGGACCCTGGGATCATGACTTGAGCCGAAGGCAGACGCTTAATGACTGAGCCACCCAGGCGCCCCAGAAATAATTCAATTTAAAACTCTTTAATATATTTCTTTTAGTCGTGTATCAGTAAAATATTACCGAAGTTCATTCATTCATTCAACACACTCTTATAGAGAGCCTACTATGTGCTAAGCACTAAGTTGGATTCAATGGATATAGAAATAAAAGACACAGTTTCTGTTCTCAGGACGAAGAGGCTAAAAGACCAAAGTAGAGTCTATACCAGCTACCTAGGTGAAAAGTTATTAAGAGCTAAGCCAAAGGCATAGGAACACGAATGGAAAATAAAGAATAGATTCTAGAGACAGAATTTCAGAAGCTGAAATATACTGGACAGGAATTGGTAGTAGGGGATAGAGAAAGGTAATGTCAAGGATAGAGCTATAGGAGATACAGATTTTGGAGGGGGTTGAGGAGTTCAATTTTGACCATGTTGTGTTGAAGGACCTATAGGAAAACTAAGTGAATGTATTCAAATGGGTAACTATTCTAACAAGCTCAGAAGAGAGGCCAGGGCTGGAATAATCAGAATGATGGGGTGGCTGAAGCTACTGTTGTAAATGAGATTTCCCAAGAAAAGTGAGAACATACAGTTAAGGAGGGAGCATCTTATATAAAAATAAAAAAAGGGCAATGAAGCCTCCCAAAAAGATTGAGGAATTTTGGCAAAAGAGGTAAGAGGAACACCAGGAAACAAAGTTGACACAGAATCTAAGGAGAGACAGTGTCAAAAAGAAGGGAGCAGTCACTCATGCCAAACGGGAAGACCAATTTAGAAAATGATTGGAGGGGTACCTGGGTGGCTCAGTTGGTTAAGCATCCAACTCTTGATTTTAGTTCAGGTCATGATCTCAGGGTTGTAAGATCAAGCTCTGCATTTGGGTTCCACGCTGGGCGTGGAGCCTGCTTAAGATTCTCTCTCTCCCTCTCCCATTTTACCCTCCGACCCCCCACCATCTCTCTCCCGCTCTAAGAAAAAAAAAAAAAGAAAATGATTGGAAAGAGATATTTTTAACAGGAATTGGGACTTTGGTAAGGGCAATTTTATTTTTTTATTCAAGATAATTAATGCATCGTGTGTTGTATTAGTTTCAGGTATACAATAAAATGATTCAATGATTCATATATTTCTCAGTGCTAATTAAGATAAGTGTACTCTTAATCCCCTTTATCTATTTCACTCATTCTCCCACCCATCCCCCCCTGGCAACAACCAGTTTGTTCTCTGTATTTAAGAGTCTGTTTTCTTGGGATACCTGGTTGGCTCAGTCGGTGGAGCATGCAACTCTTGATCTCAGGATTGTGAGTTCAAGCCCCCCATGTTGGGTGTAGAGATTACTTAAAAATAAAATCTTTTTTTTTTTTTAAAAAGGTTTTCTGGTCTCTTTTTTCTTTGTTCATTTGTTTTGTTTCTTAAATTCCACATATGTGTGAAATCATATGGTATGTTTTTCTCTGACTTATTTCATTTGGCATTACATCCTCTAGATCCATCCATGTTGTTGCAAATGGCAAGATTTCATTCTTTATGGCTGAGTAATATCCCACTGTATATATACCACCTCTTTTTTTATCCATTCATCAACCAATGGACACTTAGGTTGGTTCCATATCTTGGCTATTGTAAATAATGCTGCAATAAACAATAGCATATATATCTTTTCAAATTAGTGTTTTCATAATCTTTGGGTAAATACCCAGTAGTGGAATTACTGGATCATATGGTAATTCTATTTTTAATTTTTTGAGGAGACAACATACTGTTTTCTATAGTGGCTGCACCAATTTGCATTCCCACCAACAGTACACGAGAGTTCCATTTTCTCCACATCTTCCAAGACTTGTTATTTCTCAGGTTATTGATTCTAGCCATTCTGACAGGTGTAAGGTGGTCTTAATTTGCATCTCTCTGAGGCTTAATGATGTTGAGCATCTTTTCACGTGTCTGTTGGCCATCTGTATGTCTTCTTTGGAAAAATGTCTATTCAGGTCCTCTGCCCATTTTTTAAATTGGATTATTTGTTTTTTTGTTGTTGTCTAAGTTCTTTATATATTTTGGAAATTAACCCCTTAGAGGATATATCATTTGCAAATATCTTTTCCTATTCAGTTGTATAAGTTGTATAAATTCTTAATATACTTTGGCTGCTAGGATTGTGAGTGTACTGGTATGTGTGGTTATCTTTCAGTGGGGCAATTTTAAAAGAGTGGAATGTGTAGAAGTTATATTATAAAGGGTTCAGGAGTGATTTGGAATGAAGCAGTAGTGAAGTGAATAGATCACTCACTAGAGAAGCTTCACTAAAAGGGAAGATGTGAATGTGGCAACAAAGTCAAAAGAAGACTTTTAAAAACATTTTATTTATTTTAAGTAATCTCTACACCCAACGTGGGGCTCAAACCCATGACCTCCACATCAAGAATCACATGCTCTTCCTACTGAGCCAGCCAGGCACTCCAAAAGAGAACTTTTTAAAACACAGTGAAGGAAAACAGCCTATAGAAAGGCAGAAACCAATGGTATAAGACAGGGGATAACTGACAGAAGTAGGGAAGAGCGAGTGAGATCTAGCAGAGAGAAGTATTGACTTTCCTCGGTTTCCTCTGAAAATGTAGAGGAGATAAAATGGTAGAGGCAAACAATTTTATCAGATGGAACTTGCAGAATGAGTGGGAAGAAATGAGGGATTCCTATAAGATGTACTATAGTCTCTTTGTGAAGCAGAAGATGAAGTCATCTGCCTGGCAATAAGGAAGGAAGTGATGGAACAGAAGTTTGAGGAGGGAACTGCAGGTCTGAAATTGCTGTTGTGAGGAACTGGAGAGGGTCTGATTGGGAAATGCAGGAGTTCTAGGCAGTGCTGATGGTTAAGCACAGAGTGGAAATAATGAATCTGCAGTAATATCTACATGTATAATTTTGTGATTTTCCTCCTGCAATGGTCAGGAATTAGCATGTGAATTTTGATAGCTAGATAGATCCAGGGTTGGAGAGTTGCATGGCAGATGCTGCAGATACAAGGATAAAAGTGATAAGGTTATTGGCAATAAAACTGCCAATGCTAAGTGGTTTAGGGAAGGATTTTAAGCCAGGAAGCAGCCAGATTAGGATAATAAGGAGAAATAAGGGACCAGAGTTGTTAATGAAGTCAAGTAATGGTTGTAGGGGAGATGAGAGTGAGAAAATAAAATGTAAGAGAATGGGATATCTGAGTGTAAGGATTTTAGAAAATGAATAGTTCCCAATGACTACAAGGTCCAGAATGTGGTCATTAATATGGACAGCTGAAATGTAATGGAGTCAAAAGTCACTAGCAGTAAAATCAAGAAAGCAAGAATGGAAAAATGGCTATATCCAAAAGACAGTGAAATCACTTGGGATGATGGGCTGGAGTTGGGGTAGTGGAGTAAAGTGAACGCAAAGTACAGAGAGTATAATGAGGAAGTCTGTACACAGTAACATCAAATAGAGATAGAGGATAATATGAGACGGAATGACAAGAGCCTCAAAAGAAGAGTGATTTTTACATAAGGATAAGGATTTGAGTAGGGGTCTAGAAATGGCAGTGGTGGCTCCTGGATCTCTGGCTCTGAATTTAGAAAATGGTCTCATGAACTTTTCAAGTTGTATTTTTTGGAGAACAACCAGTCAGACTTCTGTTACAGTAAGATGGTGATGAGAGAATTCTGTAAAGCGAGGGTGCAGGAGAGTTATTTAGGGAGGGAGTTCTAAAGGGCAGAGTGGAAAGGGATGGGTGGGAGCAGTGGGAGGATGGGTGAAGGTAGAGGAAGCAAAGAACAGAATAATAGGGATAAGAGTACATAAGAAGATAAATCATTGGAAGGGTCTACATTATGGGTTTTGGTCAAGGAGAACAGGAATATGAGGCATGGTGGAATTAGTTGGGTGTCAAGGATTCAGATGGAACTCTAAAGTTCATTTATTTATTTAATAAATAGTTACTTGAATGCCTATGAACAATTCCAAATTTTGAAGGTATGTGAGGAAACAAAACAGATAAAGTCCCCACCCTCCCAGAGATTACATTCTAGTGGAGGAAATGGATAATGAAACAGTAAATAATTTCACAGAGTGATAACCACTGTCAAGCAAATCAAGCAAGGTACATTCAGTAAGTAAGTATTCATGAGAAAAAATAAAGTAGGAAAAGGGTACAAATAGTGATGGATAGATGAACATGCTATTTTTGATATTAGCCAGAAAAAAGTCTTTGAGGAGTTAACTCCCCCCTCCCTATGTTTTACTATGGACATTCCCAAACATACAGAAAAGTTTAAGGAATTTTATAGTGAACACTGCTATACCTACCCAGATTCTATCACTAACCTCTCACTGAACTTGCATGAAGAAAGGCTGGAATAATATAAAGGAGGGAACCCTATGGGGAAAGAGTGTTTGAGGACAAGGAAAGAAACAGTAAAGGCCCTAAATTCTGAATGAATTTGGTACATTCAAGAAACAGCCAAAAGGTAAAAGTGATTGGATCAAAGTAAGTAAGGGAGGTATGTGTTAGGAGATAAGGTCACAGAGGTAGGTAAATCATGTAGGTCCTGTTTGCTCTGTAAGGACTCCAGATTTTATCTTGGGTGTGATGGAAAGCATAAGAGCGTGTTGAGTAGAACTGGATGATCTCATTCATATGGCAGAATAGGATGCAGATGGGCAAGAGTAGAAACAGAACAGTTAAAAAGCTATTGCAATAGTTCCAGGCCAGCAGTATTTGTGAAAGTTATCTATCTGTATTCTGAGTAGGCTCAGAATATATTTTAAAGGTGGAGTTGACAGAATTTACTGTTGGACCGAATATGGTATGAAAAGAAAAGAGGGGAAGCAAAGCGGACTTCTAGGAATCTTTGGAGCCAGGGCAGGCTGAATTAGCTGGAGGTATGAGAGGCTTGGTGACAACAGCAGACTGGGGTTCTAAAAATGTTGGTGAGGAGTCGGACATATCCAAAGAAATCCCAGTCCTCACCTTGGAAAGAGCAACAACCCAAGGCAAATGGGGATATGTGAGGGAGGGAAGATTCAGCCTGTATGAAAAAAGTCAGGATTCTACAAAGTCTCTTATTAGAAGAGAATTCCTTGGGATGATAAAAAAGACTCTGGATTCTCTGGGAAGAGAAAGTTGGACTGGATTGATCTCACTTCCAAGGATAAATAAATTCATTAACAACAAATATATACATATATGTATCTGTGTCCCTTACGTGAACACATAGTTTTTTTGTTTCCTTTATCAAATTTTGTGCCAAGGTTTGCTTACCTTACACCTAAAATTTGTGTTATCTCCTTGCTGATATGCTTCCAACATCTCTTCATTTAGAAATTTTTTACACTGCTGCCCACTTACTTGTCTAAACCAGTGCTAGACAAATAACCAGTGATGAAGAACCAGTTTTTAAAATCTCAACCTGTCATGGACTGATATATTTGTGGAAGACAATATAAACTAATTACCCAAAAAAGTAGAATTAAAAAATATTACAAAGTGCAAGCCCAGTTGTTTAATTATTAGATCAACTGACATAAAATTACTCTATCAGATTGCTATGAAACTTTCTAAGAGCAGGGCACCTGGGTGGCTCTCAGTTGATTAAGTGTTTGATTCTTGGTTTCGGATCAGGTCATGATCTCAGGGTCATGGGATCCAGCCCCAGGTTGGGCTCCTCACTCAGCGGGGAGTCTGATGGAGATTCTCTCCTTCTGCCCCTCCTCACTCACTGTCTCTCTAAAATAAGTAAATAAATCTGAAGGAAGGAAGGAAGGAAGGAAGGAAGGAAGGAAGGAAGGAAGGAAGGAAGGAAGGAAAGAAAGAAAAGATTCTAAGAGCTTACTCTTAATTTCTGTATTATTTTGTCCCAGATTGGTAACCACACATTCTGATTAGCAGTGGCATAAACCACACATCTCAAAAGTCCCATTATCTATTAAACCAAATATAAATTTCTCACCATTGTCTTCTAAACCCTCTCAGTTAGCTCAGACTTACCTGCCTCTAACAGGCAAGCCTTTACCTTCCCTCTCACTATTTTTAACCCATTCCTTTTTGCCTCTGTTTACCCAATGCATCCTGAATACATTTCATAACTGAAATACTTATTGTCTTTAAAAGGTTTTCCAAGGACAAACTTACCTAATCTTTATGCCTTCGGCATTTGCATTTTCTTAAATTTATTAGTACAGATTGATATTATTTGTATTGTTTTCTTTGTTGGAGCATAAATTGCTCCAACAAAGAGTAAAGTCAGATTTGTACCACAAATTAAAAAATGTCTAGAATATAGCCACACGGGTATAAAACAATAAAAAGTATATAAGTAATTACTTGTCTAAGAGTATATATGCATGGGAAGATAAAGTACTGATGTCTGTGTAAATACTGTCTTTTATTATGGGAATTTGCATTCATCCCTTTTCTTCCATGCCCTGCTGTCTTTTCTTACTAGGCCTATCTTCATTAACTCTGGACCCTAAAACAGCTCACCCAAATCTGATGCTCTCCAAAAATCGAACCAGTGTGTGGCATGGTGACATTAAGCAGGTAATGCCTGATGATCCAGAGAGGTTTGACTCAAGTGTGGCTGTGCTGGGCTCAAAAGGCTTCACATCTGGAAAGTGGTACTGGGAAGTAGAAGTAGCAAAGAAGACAAAATGGACAGTTGGAGTCGTCAGAGAATCCATCATTCGGAAGGGCAGCTGTCCTCTAACTCCTGAGCAAGGATTCTGGCTTTTAAGACTAAGGAACCAAAGTGACCTAAAGGCTCTGGATTTGCCATCTTGCAGCCTGAAACTGACTAACAACCTCAACAAGGTGGGCGTATACCTTGATTATGAAGGAGGGCAGGTGTCCTTCTACAATGCTAAAACCATGACCCACATTTACACCTTCACTAGCACTTTCACGGAGAAACTTTATCCCTACTTCTGCCCTTGCCTTAATGATGGTGGAGAGAATAAAGAACCCTTGCATATCTTACATCCACAGTAATTAGTCATGCTATTGTGTAAATTCAGAGTGTTATTAAAGAGGTATTAAAATAGTTTACCAGTCTCACTGGTTTCTCTTCCCAGTTTATGGGGAACTCTGGAATAATGAAGAAAGGATTCGCAAACTAAATTCCATTCTCAGTTTCTTAAGTGGATTTCACTGGAGCTTTTCAAGATATCCTTCCACTTCTCTGGGGTCTTCTATGACAAAGGAGCCACTCTTCATGAGAATGATCATCATGCTATTGTTACTGGAGCAAACTGCAACTTCAGTTTGTGATGCTTGGAAACCCTTTCCAAACGTGTCCCGAAATTCTATTATGCTGTCATTATTCTCAGCACAAGACTCTTAATAGATAAATTTTCATATGTGTACTCTTCTTCCTATTTATCTTTTATTTTTAAAAGATTTTATTTATTCGTTTTGAGAGAAAGAGAGAGCACAAGCGGGGGGAGGAGCAGAGGGAGATGGAAGAGCAGACTCCCCGCTGTGCATGAAGCCCAAAGAGGGGCTCAATCCCAGGACTCTAGGATCATGACCTGAGCCAAAGGCAGACAGACGCTTAATCAACTGAGCCACCCAGACACCCCCCTATTTATCTTTTAATATAAACTTTGCAACACATTTCTTTTCTAGAACTTGTTACTGTAATTTAAAAAAACCAAACTGTCCCAGAGATTTATAGAAAAAAAAATAGGAAATCATCTGTGCTAGTTTATAATTTTGTCTTGAATTCTCTCAAGATACTTTTTAGTCCAGCAAATCTGACTCTCTCACTCTCTTTTTCTTGCTTTATTTGTCTACGGAGGTACTTGTTTTTCTGTACTCAAATATATTTAAGTATTTCAGTCTGCTTTTGACTATGTCCTTTTCATCATTCCTACCTATAATTTAAATATCAGTATTTTTCATCTTGTCCTCTCCAGTATACTCATTCTCCAGCATGTTCCTTCTAAGTCTAAAGTTTTTAGCATCATTTATCTCAGCAGTACCCTTGATGAACTATCCCTTCTTTTCCTTCGAAGTCCCATCTAACTGGGCTTCATTCTCTATATCTGATAGGGTTTTGTTTTTTTTTTTTGTGGGGGTGTTATCTAGGACCTGCAGCACTGGACCTTTAAAATTACAATTAGCACAGCTCTTTGGCAGGGTAAAAGCCCCCTAGCTTATTTATCATAAAGGGAAGGATACACACATACCACAGGTAATATTCCTGTACTGTTGGCATTTACAGTATACACATATTCATAGCTGCTGAGTTGGGTAAACAGCCATGACATGACTATGGCTACTTTTAAGAAATTACTTAAAAAAAAAAAAAATCTGTGGCACCTGGCTGGCTCTGTCAGTAGAGCATGCGACTCCTGATCGCTGTGAGTTTAAGCCCCACATTGGGCATGGAGCCTACTAAATAAATAAATAAATAAATAAATAAATAAATAAATAAATAAATAGTGTATCTTTTTTTCAAAAGATTTTATTTATTTGAGAGAGAGAGCACACACACAAGCAGGGGGAGGGGCAATGGGAGAGGGAGAAGCAGGCTCCCCACTGAGCAGGGAGCCCGATGCAGGGCTTGATCCCAGGACCCCAGGATTATGACCTGAGCTGAAGGCAGACGCTTAACCGACTGAGCCACCCAGGAGCCCCAAATTTTGTATCTTTAAATAAATAAATAAATAAATAAATAAATAAATTCACTTCAATCAGAATGTAATGGCTTATTTTGTGCCTGAAACCTTGCTACATGTTTCAAAAGACATAAAAGAAAAGAAAAAAAGGTTCATTTGGAGAGACTTAAATTAAGATGCTCGGACCCCGCCCGAGAGTAATTAAATCAAAATCTCTAGCAGGTGGAGCCTGGGCATTTGTAATTCTAAGAGCTCTCAGGTGATATTAATGTGCAGGTAGGGCAGAGAATTACTGAACTAAAGGAATTTTTAAAAATCTTTTCTAAGAAAAATTCAAACAGAAAAATGGCATTTTGTATGATAAACGCTTCTGTACTCCCCACTCAGATTCATCAGTTATTAACATTTTGCCACATTTTCTTATTCTCTCTCCCCCATATCCACCCCATATGATTTTGTGTGTGTAGTGTATGGCTAATGTTATTTTTGCTGAAACACTTCAGATTAAGTTACAGGCATTATGATTCTTATTCCTAAATACGTCAGTGAGTATCTCCTAAGAACCAAGATACTCTTTTTTCTTTAAAGTAAGCTTTATACCCAAAGTAGGGGTTGAACTCACCACCCCCAGATCAACAGTCACATGCTCTACTGACTGAGCAAGCCAGGCACCCCCAAGATACTCTCTTACATAATCACAGGACTAAATTATCAAATTCAGAAAATTTAGCATCAACCTGGTACTACTTACTAGCTAACAAGTAGTCCATATTCAATAAGTAATATTTCTTATTATAGGGTTTTAGACACTGTGGTAGAGAATTTCAAGTAGTATGACAGAGTTTGGGGGCCAGAATAGGGCCTAGCTCCTACCTATTAAGTATATACAAAGTTCTAGATAATAGATATCTAAAGTCTGTCCTTGGGGATAGACAAGAACTACAGAGTTCAGAGAAAGGGGCGGTTAATATTCACCAGAATAGGAAGAGAAAATTCTAAAGAAAAGTGGTGGTTAAGTTGGAGATAGTGAAAGATGAATAGGAATGAATAAAAATTCTAATCTGAATTTGGTAAATATACTCCTAAAAATGAATGGTTTTTTTTGTGGTGACGGTTGCATAGTTATATAAATATACTAGAAATTAGTGAACTGTGTACTTATAATGGGCAGATTGTATGGGATATAAACTATACCACAATAAAATTTTTTTTAAAAAAGGGAAAAAATGAATTTTTTTTTCAAATCACCAGGGGAACAAGGACAGACCACAGAAAATATGTATACATATTTTCCACTATTTGTAGGTATCCACCTTAATACTTTCTCTAACATACTACCTTAACTTTCCAGCATTTGTCTTAACATAGATGACACAAATTTATTTTCGCACAGTTTTCCCAGATAATTGGTTATTCTATACTGAATAATTTGAACAATCCTTCTATGTAGAACTCAGATTACAATTAAAGGCAGGAATCCTTCGAATGCGTATGAATCATAAAACACCAATACGAGACTTTCCTGCTAGAAATAGACTCTGAATGTATTCACTAAGAATTATGATTAGGGCTATCTTATATATTGTTTTATCGCAGGCTACAGGAGATGAGGCTGCTAGTAACAAAAATACGAAGTAGAAGGAAAAGTCAGTGGGTTAGGATTCACTTGGTGAGAACCTTAAAAGGAGAATGCCTTGCACTTTTCTGGGATTAAACTGACTTTTAGAACAGCAGTGGCAATATTGCACAGTTGTATAACATAGTTGAGATATAGGAGAAAAAAAGTAATACTGGATTACCAAGTACTTCCAAGAAAAGAGATGCTCTGGACAAATTAATTTTTCAGATGAGTAAAGGTGATTTATTCAAGGCCAAATATTTGTTTAACTACTTTAGATAAAATCCTCCTAAGTTGACCTACTTGATTTTTTTTTTTTTTAAAGATTTTATTTATTAGAGAGAGAGAGAGAAAAACAGCATGAGAGGGGGGAGGGTCAGAGGGAGAAGCAGGCTCTCCGCCGAGCCGGGAGCCCGATGTGGGACTCGATCCCAGGACTCCGGGATCATGACCTGAGCCGAAGGCAGTCGCTTAACCAACTGAGCCACCCAGGCGCCCTATTTTTAAGAATTAAACTGTAAAATACACACAAAAGAGTGTATGTAATATATATATGCAATTTAGAGAATGATACACAAAACACTCATTAATTGACCATCTAGTTTTGCAAATAGTATCAAAACCTTTTAAGGCCCCATGTGTCCCTCTCTAGGCCCTGAGGTAATCATTATTCTACATTTTGTATCTGTTTTTTCCTTTCTGAAAATAATTCATAGGTATATTTTTCCAACAACCATACTGTTTAGTTTTTTCTTTACTACATATATATGTATCCCTAAAAAGAAAGATTCATTATGCCTGTTTTTTTTTAATTAAAAAAAAATATTTAAGTAATCTCTACACCCAATGTGGGGCTCAAACTCACCACCCCGAGTTCGAGTCACAAACTCTTCCAACTGAGCCAGCCAGGGAACCCCCTTATGCCTGTTTTTTGAAGTTTAAATGAATGGAATCATGTTCTGTCTTCCTTAGCTTTTTTGAAATTCAAAATTATGTTGTATTCCATTCTATGAAAATACAACAGTTTAAATACCCAAACTACTGTTGATAAATAAGTGGTTGTTTCTAGTTTGGTTTTGGTTGTTGCTGTTGCTTTAGCAAAAATGTTGCCATAAACATTATTGTCCAAGGTGTACTGGTAAAGGGGAGCAAGAATTTCTCTAGGTATATATGTAATAAATGCTGGCAGATAAGTTATGCACATCTTCAAGTAAGTAATGCTGAATTGTTGGTCACAGTGACTATGCCAATTTACATTCCTACAGTTCCCATTAATCTATGTTTTTAGCAATTCAATTATGTACCAGTAAAGTGGATACATAATGGTATCTCATAGTTATGCATTTCCAGCTCCCTATGGCTGAGCATCTTTTTATAAGTTTATTGGCCATTTAAATTTCTTCTTCTATGAAATGTCTATGGTGTTGTTTGTCTCTTATTGATTCATAGGGTTATTTATGTGCTCTAGATACCAATCCTTTGTTGGTTATTCATACTGCAAATATCTTCTCCTAGTGGTTAATCCTTGTGTCTGTTAAAAAGTTATTCTCTACTCAGGGGCCTGAGAGGTATTCTCCCCTGCTTTATTCATATGTTTTAAAGTTTTGCCTTTCATATTTAAGTGCTTAATAGTTCAGTCAAGTAGAAAGTAACAAGTATACATTAGCATGAGCCTAACAACATAATTTCAATATATATAAAGCAAAAATTAACAAGAAATCAATAAATGGAGATTTTAATATGCTTCTTTCAATAACTGATAGAAAAATCTGACAATATGATTAACAAACTTGACCCAATAAACATGCAGAATGCTGCACCCAACACTTAGAATATCCAACAGGTGTGAATAATATTTGCAAACACACACATAACACTGACCATATACTTCAATCCTAAGGGAAATTTCAATACATTCAATACATTTTAAAAGTCATATTCTTTGACCTTAATGCATTTAAACCAGCAATCATTAACAATAAGATAACTGCGTAGTCACGTGTTTGGAAATTTTAAAGAAAACACAGTTTTAAGAAAATTTATAGCCTTATATGCACATATTAGAAAATAGAATGAAAGGCACTCATCTCTTTCAAGAAATTAATAGAAGAGCAATTTAAGACCAAGGAAATGACAACAACAGAAATTAATAATATAGAAAATACATTAAAAAGTATCAACAAATTCAGAAGTTTGTTCTTTGAAAGACTAATAAAATTGACAAACCTCTGGTGAGACTAAGAAATAAAACGGCACAAATAACTAATAACAGAAATGAAAAAGGAACTATTGTTACAGAACCTGCAGACATTAAAAAAGATAATAAAATGTTTTATGACCTTTATATCAATATTTTTGAAATTTTAGATTAAATGGACCCAAAACCAGAAAAATATAGCTTATCAAAACTGATGTAAGGGGGTAGGTGGTGGATTGTGGAAACTGCAAAAGAAAAGCATAATTTTGAAAACAAAACAAAACAGAAATTTCAACACTGGTGAAATTTGACTATATCAAAGAATCATTATTTTTAAGTGTGATTGTATTGTGGTTTTGTCTTTCTAAAAGTCCTCATCTTTTAGGGATTTTTTTTTTTTTTTTTTAAGATTTTATTTATTTGACAGAGAGAGAGAAGCATGCAGGGGAAGCGGCATGCTGAGGGAGAGGCAGAAGCAGGCTCCCTGGTGAGCAAGGAGTCCGACTCAGGACTCGATCCCAAGACCCCTGGATCATGACCTGAGCGGAAGGCGGCCGCTTAACCGACTGAGCCACCCAGGCGCCCCTCTTTTAGAGATTCTAATGGAAACATTTATAAATGAAATGATAAAATGAGTTTGGCTTCAAAATAACACCTGATGCCACAGAACGTGTGACCATGCCTGTAACAACAGCACAACAACTTTAACACTGAGGGTTTAAAACTCACACGCACGACTGACCTTCTCCGCCATATCAGGGGAAACAGGAGACGCTTCTCCACAGCCCCACGCGTCGGTCAGCTCTCTGGTAGTGAGTGACCAGACTCCGCTTCCTTTAGCCCCAGGCTTTTCCCGCCCATTACTCTGAGAACCAATCATCGAGCTGGGCTTCGCACCTCAGCCCAATCAGCGACCCCCGTTAGGCCCTCCTCCCCCACACCCTCGCGCGCACGCCGATCGCCATGTTTCAAGGACAGCGGGGTTGGTTCTGCGGCAGCGTCGGCCGAGAACTGAGGCAGTTCTGGGGTAGGCAGCTGGGTGGAAGGCGCGGGTGAGGTGGTGGGCAGAGCGTCTCTCTTCTCTGTGGTGCTTTGGCACCGGGGTACGTGATAGGCTCACCCTGTGCTCTTGCCTCCGCAGTGGCCGAAGGGGGCTCGATCAGTGACCCAAGGGCCGCCGATTTCTTGTTCAGCTGTGATGCCTCCCACCCAGACACGCTGAGGTACCTGAAGGCCACCTGGCAGTGCCTCCTGGGTCATAATGAGCCAGGAGCTGAAGATGGAAGTCACAGTCACTAAGAAATATTGACGATAGGAACAGACTGGAAAGGAGCAAGTTTTCGGTCCTAGATGGGAAGCGGGGAGGGATAAACACCACCTTTCTCTTCTCCTTTCTGCCACAATGACTTGGCCTCCTACTTGGTCCACGAGTCTTCCCTGAGTTCCAGTCTTCTGTTTCTAGCTGTCTCTCCCACAACTCTACGTGGTGCCTTGAAGGCCTATCACATTCAGTATGTTCCTACCAAATCTCCTGATTGCCCCTTCACACCTGCACCAGGTCCTGTGTTCTCAAACTTAAAACCCTAGTAGTTTCTTGTGAATAACAACCCCACCCCCATTAATCAGTCGGTGGCCAAACACCACTGTACATGAACCGTGTACCCCTGTAAATGTTCTTGGTGGGACTATAGTAGCTTTCAGAGGTTACTCTGCCTCCAATCCGCCCACCTGCGATCCCCCTTCATATTATGATTACAAAGCAGAGGTCTAATCACCACCCTGGCTGCCCCCTCCCCACTCCCTTATTCCCCAGTATCTTGATTGCCTGTAGATAATTATCCCTACTTCTGCTCACCTATTCTTTCTTTTGAAAGGTTGAATACATTCTTGTTTATTTTATAACCTAAAATATTTCCTTTCTTTCTCCTAGAATATATCAGAGCCTTGATTACATAGAAGATAATGCTACAGTTTTTCACGCCTACTATCTCTCTGCAGTAGCCAATGCTGAAATGAAAAACTCGGTGGCTTTAGGTCATTTCATTCTTCCTCCTGCGTGCTTGCAAAAAGGTTGGTAAAGATAATTTATCCAATCTCTGTTAGCCAAATCCAGCTAGGTCTCCCAACTTGACTGATCTTTGTTCTCAATAAGAGATTTTTGTGTTTTGTATCATTTAATATAAGTGGAAAATCATGGACTTGGGATCAGATTGGCTTGGGTGTATATTCCAGCTTTGTTTGTTTATTGCTCATTCACACATTCATTAAACTCCTGTGGGTCAGGTTTCAACCCAGGTGCTGAGGATTCAGTGGTGAATAAGACAAAAAGCAGATCTTGCCCTCACAGTGCTCACTGGCTAGGATCCAACATTTACTAGTTTTGTGAACTTTAACAAGTTGTTTTGAGGATAAAATGAGATAATATATTAAGTAGTCTGACATGTGAACATTTAATAAATGCTAGTTTTGAATCTCTTCATTATAATGAAATTTTAAGATTCGTTATAATAATGAACCCGTATGTTTGTTTGTTTGTTTTTTTTTAAAGATTTTATTTATTTGACAGAGAGAGAGCGAGCACAGACAGGGGAAGCAGCAGAGGGAGAGGGAGAAGCAGGCTCCCCAGTGAGCAGTGAACCCAACTCGGGGCTTGATCCCAGGACTCCAGGATCATGACCTGAGCTGAAGGCAGAAGCTTAACCAACTGAGCCACCCAGGCGCCCCTTGTATTATTCTTTATACACTGGGGCGCCTGGGTGGCTCAGTTGGTTAAGCATCCTACTCTTTTGATTTTGGCTCAGGTCATGATCTCAGGGTTGTGAGATCAAGACCCACGTCAGCCTCTGTGCTGGGCCTGGAGCCTGCTTAAAGACCCCCCCCATCTCTCTTGCGCATATGTGCGCGTGTGCTCTCTCTCTAAAATAAATGATGGGGCGCCTGAGTGATTCAGTTAAGTGTCAGACTCTTGGTTTCAGCTCAGGTCATGATCTCAGGGTTGTGAGATCAAGCCCTGCGCTGGGGGCTCCACATTCAGTGCAGAGTATGTTTAAGACTCTCCCTCTGCTCCACACCCCCCCCCACACACACACCACATACATGCTCTCTCTCTCTCTAAAATAAATAAATAAATCTTTAAAAAAATAATAGTAGTAAGTAAAATTTAAAAAGATGTTTTAAATGAAAACATGCTCTTTTTTAAGAATAAAAAGCATACATTATTATCCACCTACACCAGTATTGTCTAGAAGTGTGAGATGCAAATGTGAACCACATACTAATTTTAAATTTTCTAGTATAAATAAGAAATTGATGTATAAAAATAGGTAAAATTAATTTTTTAAAGATTTATTTATTTTGAGAGAGAGAGAGCCCAAGCAAGGGGAGGGACGGAGGGAAAGGGAAAGAATCTCAAGTAGACTCCCCACTTGATCTCATGACCCTGATATCATGACCTGAGCCGAAATCAAGAGTCAAACGCTTAACCAACTGAGCCACTCAGGTGCCCCTAGGTGAAATTAATTTTAAGAATATATCTTATTTAACCTAATATATTCAAAATATTATCATTTCAATATATAACCAATATAAAAATTATTGAGATATTTACATTCTTTTTTTGATGCTAAATCTTTGAAGTCCAGTGTTTATTTTACACTCACAGCACATCTCACTTTGGACCAACCACATTTCAATATGGTGCCCATATATAGCTAGTCCAGTGGCTACTATATTGGACAACATAGGTCTAGAGGAATGTTACCTTTTTGTCCTCAAGTGGGCTACTGTGGAAGCTTTTGAGATCATTAAGGATGATGACATAGTCCTTTGACATGCTGAGCATCGTTAGAACTCCTATTCTACTATGCCCACTAGACCTGTTTCTCTTTCACTCTTCTTTTACCAAATTATTGAATACTTGAGGACCTCTACTCTACAAATTAAGGAATTTTATACCTTTTATTTTAACTGGACAATTGTCTTCTTTATTAATGGTTGGCCTAAAGACAAAGATATCTAATGAAGTCATAAATTCCAGCAGAAAAAATTTACAACAATGATTCTCATAATGCTTTGGAATCATCTGGGGAGGTTGTTAGAAATGCAAATTCCTGAGCTCCTCCTCAATCTTCTGATTCAATGAGAATCTGCATTTTAAACAAGTATCTTAGGTGAGTTTGAGGTAAGTGGAATAATGCTGGCCTGGAAAATTCAGACTTCAAGTAAACTTCAGAAGATTCTACAAAATTACTTAAAAAAGAGTATTGAATTTGCTTTTCTTACCACAGAAATAAGAAGAAAACTTGGTAGTTTTATTTGGGAACAAGACCAACATTTTCTGATAGAGAAGGTAAGAGTAAATTAAAGTACTTGGTTAAAATCTACAGTTTCAAAAAATTTTGAAAGCAATGTAATCTGAGAAATGTTTACTTATGACATGTTAACACCAGTGATCCAGGTTATGGAATTTAAAGGGCATGCTTTTATTGAACATTATCTTGTCTGATATTGTTTTCACACTAGTACACTGAGATATTTTCATATGAATAAAATTATTCATGTAAAAAGCTTGAAAATTTGCTTCTATCATTAATTAGATACAGTATTTACCAGTTTTTTACTGCCAGCATAGATTCTGATTTACTAATTCCCATGTTGTGTCATTTGTTAAATGTTTTGAATAATACGCCTCAATAAATGTGTTCAATACTGAAAATTGACTGTTTTATAGCTTTTGCTATTCTGCTTCAAATTTGTCAGTGCTTTTGACTTACTTCAAAATCTTCATGCAGTAGCCAAATTTAGGATAATTTGAGCATCAAGAAGAATGGCAGTAATGAATTATAGTACATTAAATTTACATTAAATTGGAGACTCAATAGTGATACTCCAAAAGCATAAAGAAAGACAAAAAGAACAGAGGGAAGGAAGGAAAGGAGGTGAGAAGAGGAAAGAAAGGAAGGCAAGAAGGAGGACTGGAAGGAAGGAAAGGAAAGGTGGGATAAGGAAAATTTCCCTTATAAAATAGTAACTACCACCCCCAATAAAATAATTGATTTAGGCAGGGTCATTAATGAATGTTAAAACCATGTTCTCAAATTATCACCCCACAGATTACTTAGTGGTTACAAAGGTAAGTGATGTGCCTTCACAGTAGAGAGATCTGGTAGACACCACCTTAACCAACTGGTCGAATTTAGCATCACCAAAATTGGAATAACCTCTCCTTATGTTCAGCTTGATGTGATATAATAAAAAGCATACAATCTATACAGTGAGTATTCTTGTTCAAAATGCTTAACCTAATTAACACTCAGACAATTTCAGAATGTGAGACATCACAAAACAACTATCTGGCTTAGACTCTTTAAAACAATGTCATAAAAAAACAAAACAAAACAAAACAAAAACAGGAATACTGTTCTAGATCAGAAGACGTAACAACCAAATGTGATGTATAAACCTTGATTGGATTCTGGATATTTTTTAAATAAAAAGTTAAAAAGACATTTTGAGAACAATTGGGAAAATTTAAATATGGACTATTAGGTGATATTGAATTAATGTTAAATTTCTTAATTGTGATGGTGGTATTATAAAGACAAAAGAATGCTTTTGAAAGAAAATGCAAGCTAAAGATTAAAGAGTAAAATGTCATAATATCTGCAAACCTTTTCAAATGGTCCAGCAAAAAATAAAAAATGAGAGAAGGCATGCAGAGTGATAAAAATGTTAACATGTTATGAATCTAGGTGAAAGGTGTATAGTACTTACTGTACTTTCGCTAACATTTCAGAGTTTGAAAATTTCCAAAATAAACACTTAGGTAGAAAAATCTTTATATGTCTGAAGCCAAACAATTAGCTTAAGCATTTTGTATTCTTTCATTAATTTGTTTTTTCTTCCCAAGTTGTGATCATCTGAAAATCATAGTTATTTTAGTATCTTTGGCTATGTTGGTTCTAAGGACCAAAATATCTAATCCTTGGCAGTCATAGTGTTTTCAGGGATGTGAGTGGTGATCAAATGGTTGTTATTTGACAATAATTACTGAGTATGCAGAACTTTAGAGCTAAAAAGCTCCTAAAGCCCATTAATTTAATCATTCAGATTTAGAAATGAGAGAACCGAGGTAAAGAGAAGGTAAAAACCTGTTTTAGTTCACATGCTAGACAATAGCAAAATGGAACCAAATTTTTTCAGCTCCTACCCAATCCAATATTTTTTCATAGAAAAATAGAATTTTTTCATAGAAAAATTAGTGGAATATGCCTGTAGTGATGATTGATTCTAGAAATTATGTTTTTATGATAAATGATTTTGTTAGTTCTTTCAAAATATTGATTGATATTAGCCAATTATAATAATGTAACCATAGAATATATAAGTAGAAAGTACTTCATTGAATGGCAACAAGGGTAAATCTGGTAAGTAATTTGGGAAACATTAGTATTGTTTGGAGTGGATTTGTGATCTAAACATAGAAATTTCCTACTGGCATATTAAGTAATTATACTATGTGACAGGTATCAGTATCTGAGTCACTGTCAAATAATCTTTTTGAAAAGCTTAATATATATTTAGTTCTTTCATAACTCCATAGCTAAATACTTCATTTTCATTTTGAAGGGGAAATGTAATTTGTTCAACTTACTTCATGTTTTTGATTTGTAACTCACAGGAAGCCTAGGAATTTTCAAGTCAAGGATTTTAAGAAAGTTTAGTTAAATTTAAATTTTTTGTTTCCTTATCTTTTAAAAACTAAAAATTAATATGGCCAGGGAAAATTTCAAAAATTGAAAAGAATAAAATTAGTCAAAATTTTACAATCTAATACAACCACAGCTGATATTTTAAAAATACATTGTTTTCATTACATAGCCCTAAAAACAAATAGTATAATTGTGTGTGTGTGCAAAATTTTGTTTTTGACACTGAACTAGATTGAATGGATCTAAGTGTATAAATATTTTTATGACTCTTGATATATATTGCCAATTTACTTTTTTACTTTTTAAAAAAACTTTTGATTGGATCATTTATGTGCTGATTTTCAAAAATGTGATTTCTTTTGCTATCCACAGCATGATGAAGTAACACCAAATGAAATAAAGGCCCTTAGGGAAAGCAATGAACCAGCAACAGATCAGGAAAAAGAATTATCCAAAAGGTATTGAATTCATACACTGCATTGATAATTCAATTCAATGTAGGCATCTTTGAGCACTTACTGTGTTTATCTCACTTAATTTTCACGGTCTTCTTACACCATTGGTATTATCATTATCACATGGCCATTTTACAGCAAAAGAGATCTAGGATTAGATAGATTAATTTGCCCGAAGTCATACAAACTTTTATTATTAAGTGGGAGGAAGTTGGATTTGAACTGGGTCAGTCTAATTCCAGAGCCAACGACTATACTAGACTTTCCTTGCACAAAAGAAACAAGAATTTAGGGGCACCTGGGTGGCTCAGTCGTTAGGCGCCTGCCTTCGGCTCAGGTCATGATCCCAGGGTCCTGGGATCGAGCCCCGTGTCAGGCTCCCTGCTTCGCAGGAAGCCTGCTTCTCCCTCTCCTGCTCCCCCTGCTTGTGTTCCCTCTCTCGCTGTGTCTCTCTCTGTCAAAGAAATAAATAAAATCTTAAAAAAAAAAAAAAAAAGAAACAAGAATTTATGTATATTGTGATTACTGTTACATTAATTTTTAAATAAGAAGATATATGAAATATTAGCAGTAATTTTATTAGGATTGGAAGTTCTGAATGATTTCCCCCTCTCCTTTCCAAATTGTTTGTAATGTGGTTACTTTAAGAAATTAAATTTAAAAAGACAGACAATCATGGACTTACCATTGTGTGAGAGCCAATCTAAGAGAGACCCCTTTTGTTTCAGGCTTATTATCTAGTCCTAATTCCATGTTTTCCAGTTCCATGGTTTTCAAATACTCATAAGGAGTACTGGCTATTCAAAGGTCTGCTGAAATAAAAATGACCAAATAGTAGCTGTTTCTCTTCAATATAAAAGTTAATGGGTTTACTTTATAGTTTTTTCAATTTTAAGTTTTTTCTTCTATAGTTTTTTTCTTATATCTTTTGTACCTACTATTTGGTTTGTTATAATTTGAAGTTAGTTGTTATCTAATTTACACAAAGCTGTGCATTTAATTAAGTTTAGTAAACTATTGTTTCATGGTCCTGTGACTTCTAGACATTCTACCACTTAAGTTTGAGAATCCATATTTTAAGTCTTAGGATCTCTATGTATAGCACTCCTTTGAACTTACTTGTTATGGTTTTTTGAGATAAAAAACTGGTTAAAAAAAAGGAAGAAAAATAAGAAGAGGTAAGACCATGAAGATATTCTTAAGGGATTAATAGAGGAAAGAATAATTATCCTAATGACCTTGTAAAAGAAGGCTGGGAAATAGAAAATAAGAAATAACTCCCAGTGATTAACTTGACTAGTATAGATATCAGATACATAAGTTCTTTAAGAAATTGTTGCCCTGCAAAACATGGAGGCCATCAAGGAAAAGATTGGTTAAGTGTGACTACCAAAAATATTTTAAATTTGTACCTGGCAATAAAAACACCATAAACTAAGTCAAAAGAAAAATATACACATGAAAAAACATCTGACAAAAACTAGTTTAAGATACAAAGGGGGCTTCCAAATTTGGGGAAAATATGTCCAATCCAATAACAATAACAATGGACAAAGGATATGAATAGATACCTTAGATAGGTATCTAACCTAGAGCCTTTTCTTTATGGAACCACCAGAGGGTGCAGTGTGAACATAGATAAAATATACTTTGCCCTTACTCAGAAAGCATTTGTTTCTTTGGCATTCTACTAGTGATACTGAATAGTAAGTGATGAACCAGTTATTAAAAACACTTGCTAAATATAAGACACTTGTGAGCTTATCAGTTAATTTGATTCTCATAACCTTGTAAGATAGATAAATATTAGCCCCATCTCACAGTTGAGGAAACAGGTTAGAGAGCTAAATGTCATTCAACATTACTCATATAGTGAAGCTGAATTTGAAGCTAAGTCTAGCTGATCCAGAATCCAAACTCTTAATCACTATGCTGTTTCCACTTCTCAATATGTTCCCCAA
Source organism: Mirounga angustirostris (assembly GCF_029215605.1). NCBI lineage: Eukaryota > Metazoa > Chordata > Mammalia > Carnivora > Phocidae > Mirounga > Mirounga angustirostris. The sequence goes on along the minus strand of NW_026991717.1, from coordinate 59,030,129 downwards.
ATCTTCTGAAAATTGCATGAATTTAATTATTCTATTATGAACATAATGCATGTAATTGGTCAAAATAGAAAATAAAGAAAATTTAAATTATAAGCAACCCCACCGTTTAGAGATAACTACCATCTCTTTCTAGTTTTATACAAATACATCTTGTTTTCATGTGCATTTTTCTTGATTACTAATGGCTTTGAACCTTTTTGAATTTATTAGCATTTTATATTTCTTCTCTGTGGTTTGTTTTTATCCTTTCTCCCTTTTTTATTGGGGGCCTTATTGTTTTTCTTATCAACTTGTCTGGCATCTTTATGTAATAGCTTTATTATCCTTTTGCCAGTTTGTCACATTATATCCTCAGTTTGTTGTCTGGTTTATACTTTTTTAGAGATACGAATTTTAAATTTCTGCATCATTAAATTGATCACTTTTCCTTTATAATTTCTTTAGTTGCTTTCATGATCAGAAAAGTTCTTTCCCATTCAGAGATCAAATCAATTTTAAATTCGGCAGATATTTATTTTGGTGTACGGTAATAGATAAAGATCTAAATTGATTTTGTTTTGCAAATAAGTTCCCACTTTTTTTTAATAATAAATCTATTTCCAACTGATGTGTAATTTCCCTTTGTCATATTTTTTTTAGTATATAGAGATCTATTTTTAAACTATTTGTTTTATTCCATTAATCTGTGGATCTATTTCTATATCAATACAATATTCTTTTAAGTTATATAACTTCATTTATGTATTTTAATACCTGACAAGGCAAGTCCCAAACTCATTACTCTCCTTTTAAAAATCTTTTCCTTAGTTCTTCATGCCTACATATTATTTTTCCATTTTCACATTTTAATTATCAAAATCCAACTTATACAAAAGGGGATACTATGAAAATACTGGTCCCTAGTGAGCCAGTTTCCCTCCCAGAAGTAACCAATATTATAATTTCTTATATGTGCATATACTAACAAATTCATGTAAGTATTTTCATTTCTCCTTTTTCTTACAAATAGTAATAGACTGTAAGCCCTGTTCAGTCCCTTGCCTTTTTTCACTCAGTAATTTACCTTGGAGATCATTTCATGTTATTACATAAAGAGCTTTTTCATTTTTGCTTTGTATAGTGTTCTACTATGTGGATTTATCATAATTTATTTAACTAGTTGCTTATTTTAATGGATTTTTAGGTAATTTCTAATTTGCTATTAAAAACAGTGCTTCAGTGAATGATTATGTAATGTCATTTTGTGTGTGTGAATATCTGTAGGGTAATTCTTACGAGGTCAAAAGGAATGTAGATTTGTCTCCTTGATAGGTCTTAAAATTGCCCTCCATCCAGGTTAAACCAATTTATGCTCCTACTGGTTGTGTATAAAAGTGCCTTTTCCAATTAAAAAAAAAACAACAAAAACTGTTACAAAAGTGCCTTTTCCAGCTAGGGTAATCAAACATCCAGGTTTGCTTAGAACTGTCCTGATTTTAACACTGAAAAGCCCCGTGTCCTGAGAAATCCCTCAATCTAGGGTAAACTGGGATAGTCAGTCATCTTATTAACCCTATACCTTCTCCAACACAGAGTACTATCATGTATTTTGGTCTTTGCTAATCTGATAGGTATAAAGTGGTATCTCAGTCTAGTTTTGTTTGAATTGCTATTATGATGAATGAGGTTGAGTGTCTTCAGATATTTGAGAACCACTTATATCTCCTTTTCTGTGAACTGTTTGTTCATATCCTTTACACATTTTTCTATTGATTGAGTATTGCTTTTATTTTTTGATAAGAACCCTTTACGTTTTAGGAGAATTACTTCATTATGAAATAAGTTACAATTCTTAGCCTATTGTCTTTTGACTTTAAAAAATGTTGGGTTTTGTCATGCAAATATGTTTTACTGTATACATTTGTGATTATTAACATTTTCTTTAATGGCTTTCAGGTTTTGTGTTGTACTTAGGGAAGTCTTCCTACTCTTAAGATTATTATCATTATTATTTTTTGCTATGGTTTCTTCTTAATGATTTCTTTATTTTTCAGTTTAAATCTGTGACACATTTGGAATATATCTTGGTGTAAGATGTGAGGTGGGGATCCACTTTCTTTTTTTTTCCTCCAGATAGCTAACTATCTGTGGCTATTGGTAAAATAATTTATCTCCCCCCACACACCCTGTCTTAAAATGCCACCTTTATCAGAGGTTAGATCCCTGTAAGTATTTGGGTCTATTTCTGCATTTTATATTTTTATATTCCATTCATTTGTCATGCAACAGCACCACTCTGTTTTAGTTATTTATAATACGATTTGATATCTAGTGCTAATTTTTCCTCTTTACTCTTGCTATTCTTTCTGGTTTATTTTTCTATCTGAATTTTAGATACACCTTGTTCATATATGTTTTAAAAATTACTGTTGTTATTTCTGATGACATTACAAAAAATGTATAGATTAACTTAGGGAGACTACCTCTGATATTGAATCTTTCTATCTGAGAAAATGGTGTTTTTTCCCACTTGTTCAAATTTTCTTTTGTGGCCCTTAAGGAACATTTTCACATTTTCTTCATATAAATCTTATGCTTTTCAGGATGCATAATCATATCATTTGTTCATATGAAAGATTGCTTCTAGTAAAAAGACTAAATATCTCTTCCATTTCTTTCTCTACCCTCCCCCACCTCATTGCTTAGCCAGAAATCTTAAAGCCATAGTAAATAATAACAATGGTTATCCTTTTAGAGTCCCTAACTCTTCTGGGAACACTATTTTACTTTATTTAAAGGATCTTATCCTAACTGAGCTATAGTTTCTTTTAGAAGAGTTCAGATGAAATCTAATTTTTAAACAAATTGAAAATAAAGCTTTTCTAGGTGGCGCCTGGGTGGCTCAGTCATTGAGCATCTGCCTTCGGCTCAGGTCATGATCCCAGGGCCCTGGGATCGAGCCCCACATTGGGCTCCCTGCTCCGTGGGAAGCTTGCTTCTCCCTCTCCCACTCCCCCTGCTTGTGTTCCCTCTCTCGCTGTGTCTCTCTGTCAAATAAATAAATAAAATCTTTAAAAAAAAAAAAAAAGAAAAGAAAGCTTTTCTAACACTAAGTGTAATTTTAGATTTTTTAAGGAAAATAAATTAAGGATGACCACTACTTTTAATTATTGAGGTTTTTATTTTCATATAATTGTATTATCTATTGGTTATATGTAGTCTAAATACAGTAAACATTGTTACTTGGCACAGTTGGAAAACAGAATATTTTAGTTGAAAACTACTAAGCTCTTAAAAGTTAGAATATAATTAATTATACTACACAACCACACTCAGAATACTTTAACGTTTTCTCTTTTTAACTCAGAAGTCACTTCAGAATCTTAGTGTACCTCATGATTTTCCCAGATTTCATTTTTTATTTAAAGCATTGAAGTACTAGTTAACAGAGTTCCAATTATTTAAACACTGAATAACAAAAAATGCTGTGATTATTTAAAATAGAGCCCACTATACTTTCCTTGGCATAAGATTACATATGTATATATATTTTATCTAATTGTAAAGTATTACTGAATTATTTTGCTTTTAATAATATTGAGAAAAAGACTTATGCCCCTACATACACAAAAAATACGTTTTTTGAAGTGGCCAAGAAAACCGAAAATATCTGTATGGGAACTTGTATTACTTAGAAGCACAAAAGAAGTCCACACATAACATTTTCACCCAATAAGATTGAAAAGATTGAAGTCTGCTGTAGAGCAAATAGATTACTATATATATTGCCTGGAATAATTTCTCAGGAAAACACAAATATAAATGTGACTTTCTGTATGTTTCATTTTATAGCACAGAAAAGCATTTTATAACGACTCCAGTTACAGAAAAGCAGATGTACTTCCCTCTTCAGAATTATCCAGTGAACAACATGGTAACAGGTAATTTAAAATAAAATAAAATTTAGAGAAAACCCAAGTAGGAAAGAAACAAAAGAATATTTTGTATAATAAAGCATTAAATACATGTACAACATGCATTACAACAAATGTACAACAATGCACTAAATAAATCTGCAGAATTGACCCAGAGATAGGTCCCATATTTTGTTAAAACGCTCATCTATTGGTAGCGTGAATACACATCCCTGTTTACACAAAATAGTCCCAGTTTATGTCTGTTGTCCTGGCATCAGTTTTTTACTCTCAGGTGTCCCAGCTTGGAAGATAAATTATATGGACAACTCTAATCATAGTTTCCTTTGAGAATCTGATGAAACATAGACCCTTCTCCCTAGCATACAAACACACACAAACATAACACACCATCTTTACATATAATTTAAAGAGGTTCACAGGTGTCCACGGACTCCGTGTTTGTGTTTTCTAGTGCCTGACATAAAGAAAGACAGCTTTCTAAGGCTGACATGAGAGGGTGGAACCAAGGGAATCAGGTGGAAGTGGCCATTGGGATTGGGATAGTGGTGAGTGAGGTCGATGTTTAGATACTTTGATCTGAGTAGTATTTAGTTAGGGTCATTGATCATTTCTTTTTTAAAGATTTTATTTATTTATTTGACAGAGAGAGACAAAGTGAGAGAAGGAACACAAGCAGGGGGTGTGGGAGAGGGAGAAGCAGGCTTCCTGCTGAGCAGGGAACCCGACACGGGGCTCCATCCCAGGAGCCTGGGATCATGAACTGAGCCAAAGGCAGACGCTTAACGACTGAGCCACCCAGGCACCCGGGTCATGGATCATTTTAAAAATAGAGGTTTTTTTAAAAATTGTGTTTAAAACACAGCAACTTAAAAAGTATAGGTTTTTGAAATTCCATTTTAAAACTCATTTGTATATTTATCACATTCTCTTTATCAGACTCTTGGAACTAGTCCACAAATTCCTAGATGTCTTCTCTCATAGTACTATTCCTTCTTACCTTTTGGTCTAGCCATTTGTTTCATTATTTTTTTTCTTCTGTTAATAGCCTTTAGAAAAGCACTTTAAAAGAACTTTTAGGGACACCTGGGTGGCTCAGTTGTTAAGCGTCTGCCTTCGACTCAGGTCATGATCCCAGGGTCTTGGGATGGAGTCCAGCATCAGTCTCCTTGCTCAGCGGGGAGCCTGCTTCTCCCTCTGCCTGCTGCTCCCCCTGCTTGTGCTCTCTCTCTCTCTGACAAATAAATAAAATCTTAAAAAAAAAAAAGAACTTTTAATGTGTCGTTTGAGGCTGAGACTTGGAGACATCAAAGAAAACTGTTACCCAGCTTTGACAGAGAAGTCAGTTCTGGGGTTCTTAGGAGCAATTGTGGGCTGCAAAGGACAATGAACTAAGTAGAAGTAGTTGTTCTAATATCGGGAGCAGCAACTGCTACCCTCATTTATCCTTAGGCCTAAACATTCAGATAAAATGTAGGTACCCCTTAAACCATGGTTGTGGCATATTACTGGTATTGATTTTGTTTCAGGCAACTCTATCACCAGATTCTAAATGTCTCATGTTCATTTGGACTTACCAAGTGTTTGATAACATATTTTAAAAATCAATGATAAATATTAAAATCAGCCATACAATAAAGACAAATGCTTAGATTTGGACATGTAACAATGCCGGTTTCATTGCTGCCTGACTATTCAAAAGACATGACAGTGTTGTATTAAAAGCAAACTAAAGGGGCACCTGGGTGGCTCAGTTGGTTAAGCGACTGCCTTCGGCTCAGGTCATGATCCTGGAGTCCCGGGATCGAGTCCCACATCGGGCTCCCTGCTCGGCGGGGAGTCTGCTTCTTCCTCTGACCCTCCTCCCTCTCGTGCTCTCTCTCATTCTCTCTCTCGCAAAAAAAAAAAAAAAAAAAAAAAAAGCAAACTAAAGAAGAACTACAAAAATAATCATTAGTCAGAATTTTTAAAGATTTCAACCTGTGATCATCTTTTGTTAATTTTATTGATAGAACCATAGTAAAATTTTCTGATCTTTTTATTTGATTATTTTCTTTCCTTATATTTCTACACTAAAATTTTATTTTATTTTTTTAAGTTTGTTTGTTTATTTTAAGTAACCTCCACACCCAACATTGGGCTCCAACTCACGACCCTGAGATCAAGAGTCATATGCTCTTCTGACTGAGCCAGCCAGGTGCTGCCCCTATATTAAAATTTTTAAAAATTTTAAATGGCACTTTCTTGGAAGAAAGTTTCAATCTTTAGAGATGATTCTTTGGCTTTAATTTTGATGTGAAATGACAAGTACTTCCTTTTTTTTTTTTTATCATGCCCATCTGCTGGTACAGGAAAGAATAACTTCTTGTTGGAATATAGTGAGTGACAGTTCTAATTTAGGCAGTGGTAGCAATTTTTGTGACTGTAACTTGACTGTCTCTTCCTCAAAATGGGTTGGGTTCAGTTCAATGAATGTTAAGTCTCTTAAAATAGAACTAATTAGATTTTAGTTTGCAGAAAATACAAGTTGGAACTATGCCCTAGAACCCGTGGCCCCAAGTTGTGACTACCAAAAATATCTTCAGATAGTGCCAAATGTCCCATAAATGTCCCATAAAATATCAAGGGGTTTTCTGGGTCTGTTTTTGTTTATTTTTTGCTTTTGGCTGGAATTAAATTATTTTAGTCTGATATCACTAGTTATCACCCATGATAAGAAGTTCTGACTGGTAGCTATATGGGTGACTAATTTTTAAAAATTAATAATTATAGGGGCACCTGGGTGGCTCAGTTGGTTAAGCGGCTGCCTTCAGTTCAGGTCATGATCCCAGGGTCCTGAGATCGAGTCCCACATTGGGCTCCCTGCTCGGTGGGGAGTCTGCTTCTCCCTCTGCCTCCCCTTGCTTATGTTCGTGCTCTCTCTCTCTCTCATAGATAAAATCTTTTAAAAAATTAATAATTGTAAATATCTTGCAGGTAAAAATTTTCAAACCAAAAAGTTCTGATAACTAAAAGTTTGGGAACCTATAATGGATACTGTATTAGTTACCTATCACTGTTTGGCAAATTGCTCTAAAAGTTAGCAGCTTAAAGCCAACATTTATTACTTGATAGTTTCTGAGGGCCAGGAATCCAGGAGCATCTTAATTAGATACTTCTGTCTCAAAGTCTCTCATAAGGTTGCAGTCAAGTTGCCAGCTAGGCTGCAGTTACTCCAAGGCACAAATGAGATTGGAAAATCCATTTCAAAGCTCACTCATGTGGTTATGGCAAGCCTTGGGTCCTTGCTGATTTTTGGCCAAAGGCCAAAGTCCTCCTCAAGTGGGCCTCTCCATAAGGCTCTTCACAACATGGCAGCTTGCTTTCCTCAGAGTGAGAAATGCAGGAGGGAAAAAGAGCATACCCAAGACAGAAGCCACTGTCTTTTTTTATATTCTACTCTTAGAAGTGGCATACAATCACTTCTGCCATGTGTTGTTGGTCATATAGACCAACCCAAGTACAGAGTCTCCTTCTAGAGACTACACAAATTTGTGAATACCAAGAGATAGGGATCATTTAGGGCCATCTGGGAGGCTGGCTACCACAGACACATATAGAATACCTTTCCTAGGAACTCTCTTTTCTTCCCCTCAGTACATCTGATTTACATAGAAACAGTCATTTTCTAAAACATGAGCTCCTCACCCCTAACTATTGCCTTGGGAATGAATACCTGATTTGAGTTGAGCCAGTTACAGCTCTTTCTCTAGATTTTTATACATGGAACGCAGCCAGTCAAATCATTCTCATTTGGGTGACCATAGCTCTTAAGATCTAAAAGTTGGGAGCCATGTAGTTCCATGTTTCCTACCATGTAAAGAAAGCCAACTTGCCTCAAGAGAGAAAAATTGAAATTAACATGCAGGGAAAACTGGATACCAGTGAGAGACAGCCATGAGCTCTGGTTACTTCTGAGGCCCACACAGAAATGTCTGCCTTCCTCACAGTTTGGTTGATATAGCAATCTTTTTAGTAGACTCCCCTGTCGTTTAAGCTAGTTTAAATTGAGGGTGCCTGGATGGCTCAGTCGTTAAGCATCTGCCTTCGGCTCAGGTCATGATCCCAGAGTCCTGGGATCGAGCCCCGCATCGGGCTCCCTGCTCAGTGGGAAGCCTGCTTCTCCCTCTCCCACTCCCTCTGCTTGTGTTCCCTCTCTCGCTGTGTCTCTCTCTGTCAAATAAATAAATAAAATCTTATAAGCTAGTTTAAATTGAGTGTCAATCAACTTCAGCCTAAAGTCCTAACTACTTCAAAACTGCTAGAATAATCCATTTCTGATGCATAAATGTCCTATACTTCTTATAGGAATATTTTTATTAATGTAATAATTATTTTTAAAATTCCTATCCTCACACGTATCTTTAGCAACTTCACACAGTGTATATGTGCAATTAACTAAGTGTTAATATTTTTCTGTACTAGTTTATTTTACATAGAAACCTAGTCATTAGGCAAAGATCATGAACCATATGGAGTATAGTGCTTCAAGAGATTTTCTAAAGTAAATGATTATGATTAAAATATCTTTAAAGACACTAATCAGTTTTATGTTAGTGAATTCATAGTTAATTTATTAACTGTCAATTTATCATATATTATTAGAAGCAATCAAACTATATGCATATGTACCACATGTTGATGGTGGTGGTGTTCTAAAATCAATCATCTTTGAGCTCTACCAGAATTTTTCTCATACAGTACTGACTATTAAATTAGGTGTCAGTTTTAATATAAACTACAAACATATTACACATAAAATATAATCACTCAAATAAGCAGTAGCTATCAAGGTAATATCGCTTAAATCCTTGAGTCCTTTTTCTTTTTTTTTTGAAGTGAAGTGAAAGTTTATTAAGTGAAGGTGAGAACAGAAAGGAAAGGAAACAAAAGCCCTCTAGAGTGAGAGGGGCTCCGAATGGGTTGCCCTAAAGTATTGAGTCCTTAAGCTCTCCACATTCTAGGTGGGTTTTTTTTGATACTCATATCAATTTCAGATTATTAATGATATCAAAATTAATCACACTCATAACCTTTGTTGACTAAGCAGTAATACTGATTTTCCTTAATTTATTTTTTTAAAAGATTTTATTTATTTATTTGAAAGAGAGCATGGAGGGGTGGGGGTTGAGGGCCAGAGGGAGAGGGAGAAGCAGACCCCACCCCCACCCCCTGGTGAGCGGGGAGCCTGATATGGGACTAGATCCCAGGACCCTGGGATCATGACCTGAGCCGAAGGCAGATGCTTAACCAACTGAGCCACCCAGGCCCCCCTTCCCTTAATTTCTTATTAAAGAATGTTATCTCAGTGTTAGCAGTGCAGGAAAGTGTTCCCTGCCCTACTAGTGAAGATGAGCTGTTTGTGCTGTTACAGTAGCTACTTGGATAGATAGTTCTAAATGATTATACTCTAAGCCAGACACACTTCCCAGTTATTTTGGTCTAGGTACCATATGTTTTACCCCCAACCTGGACATTACACTCTCAGTAGTCAAAGTGGATAATCAAATATTTGTGTTTTAAAAGGAGCTGGAAGGGGCTCCTGGGTGATTCAGTTGGTTAAGTGTCCAATTCTTGGTTTTAGCTCAGGTCATGATCTCAGGTCCTGGGATCGAGCCCCGAGTCAGGCTCTGCGCTCAGCGTGGAGTCTGATGGAGACTGTCTCCCTCTCCCTCTGCTCCTCCCCTGCTTGTACACTCTCTCTCTCTAAAATAAATAAATAAAATCTTTAAAAATAAATAAATAAAAAAATAAGAGGTAGAAGGTTGCAGGGAGTGGGGAGTTGGGAAGGAGGGTATTCCCTGGTAATTATCAAGTTTCATGGAGAATCTTCTCCCTGGCATTATTTCTTCTTTTTACTTCTTTCTAAAAACATTCTTTAGAAATCGTAACTTTAGGGGTGCCTGGATGGCTCAGTCATTAAGTGTCTGCCTTCACCTCAGGTCATGATCCCAGAGTCCTGGGATCGAGCCCTGCATCGGGCTCCCTGCTCTGCGAGAAGCCTGCTTCTCCCTCTCCCACTCCCCCTGCTTGTGTTCCTTCTCTCGCTGTGTCTCTCTCTGTCAAATAGATAAATAAAATCTTAAATAAAAAAAAAAGAAATCGTAACTCTAATAAATCAAAGATACTGAAAAACAGTATGATAGGATTTCAAATATATATATATTTTGTATTTTGTAGGTTATATATCAATTGATGCCATGAAGAAATTCCTTGGGGAGCTACATGACTTTATTCCTGGAAGCTCAGGATATTTGGCATACCATGTTCAAAATGAAATTAACATGTCTGCTATAAAAAACAAATTGAAGAGAAAATGTTAAGTTTAATTGTCTTTATATCTAGGTGTTCATTTTTTCTAAAATATTACCAAAGATGTGCATAATTTTACATTCTCCCCTTTGGGACAGGGGGATGGGGAAATGGGGGAGAATTCTGTTTCTTTCTCAGAGTGTGTCTTTAGGAAATTCAGAATCATTCTGGCTCCATGATTTGACATTTGGGCTGGATTTTTCCCCCCAGCTTGCAATGTTATGTCCACAGATCCTGAGTACACAGTTGTTTTGGAGTAATTGTCATTGACACACTTCATAAGAAGTCTCAGGCTCTCTCTCTCTGTCATATGCTCTTTTGGCTTTAACATTCTATTAATTATACATGTTTTTCTAGGTTCAATGCTGTGAATACTAAGTTTAATGATTCTGGTCATCTTATTTTGATTTTAAAAAATAGAATGTTATTGTTGAGTTCTAAATTACTGTTTCTGGCTTGAAAAATATGGAGTAAAACATTTTAATGATTCAGACTTCATGTGTGGATAGTTCCTGATAACATGTACCGGAAGTGATTTAATGTAAACAATGCTATTTCATCCAAAATGAGCCTTCAAGTCAACTTAGAATTACAGTGCTGGAAAGAACCTTAGAGAACAATGAGGAAGTGAAGGTCTTCAAAGGCTGTTTTGCCTAGGTTGACTAACTGGGGGCCAAATAAGGACTAGAACATGACTGTCTTGATTTTCCAAGTCAGTTTCTCCCCACTGTCTCACATGCTATATCCTGTAGCCTGTTTCAGATATAATTGACAGCAGATCTGCAAAGGGGACCAGAAACCAGCCAACATGCTTGGCTTATTTTTTAAATAATGATTTCAAGACGGCAACTTATCTTTATTCATATGGTCATGCTATACAGAATCTGGTGGATTTATTACTTTATATACATGATATATTTTTTGTGAAGCTATCATTTTTAAAAACTGTACTTTCTCCTAGGAAGTGCAACCAACTGTAGAATTATCTAAAGAAAATGCACTTTTTAAAAGTGTTTGGATCGGGGGTGCCTGGGTGGCTCAGTCGTTAAGTGTCTGCCTTCGGCTCAGGTCATGATCCCAGGCTCCTGGGATTGAGCCCTGCATCGGGCTCCCTGCTCCACGGGAAGCCTGCTTCTCATTCTCCCACTCCCCCTGCTTGTGTTCCTGCTCTCGCTATCTCTCTCTCTGTCAAATAAATAAAATCTTTAAAAAATAAATAAATAAAAGTGTTTGGATCATTTGGGTATATTTGGGCCCTGGCCTTTCTCCCATGACTCAAATTTCATAATACAACATTATTACAGTAATCTCAGCATCATCATTTGAAAGCTCTATTTTCCCCTTATGGTAACTTTCCCATATTTATATTTGTATTTGTGATTAAACTCTTCTGAACTTGTAAACTATAAAAAAAAAAAAAAAACTAAACTAAATGTTAATGACCTTTTCCTGAAACGTATTAAATATTATCTCTCCTGAACACTTTATCTCAGTCACATTAAATTTTTCTTACATAGGGGCGCCTGGGTGGCTCAGTTGGTTAAGCGACTGCCTTCGGCTCAGGTCATGATCCTGGAGTCCCGGGATCGAGTCCCGCATCGGGCTCCCTGCTCAGCAGGGTGTCTGCTTCTCCCTCTGACCCTCTTCCCTCTCGTGCTCTCTGTCTCTTATTCTCTCTCTCTCAAATAAATAAATAAAATCTTAAAAAAAAAAAAAGAAAATTGTTTCTTACATAGAAACCAAGTCTGTCTGTGGATCTTAAATTAATTATTAAAAGGATTAAGTAAATTTACATTAAGTTGTGTACATTGGGATTTCTTGGAAATGTTCAAGTATTTTTCTGATCGTGTTAATATAGTAAATAAAAAACTACAACCACAGTGATTTCCAAACAAAGGTAATTATATCTTTAGGAGTATAGAAAAGGCCAGGTGCAATGCATATCCTTGAAATACTACCAGAAGCAGAAAAATCAGTTGATAACGTAAGCCTTTCAGGCATTAGAAACATATGAACAAATAAAATAGGCAAAGATAAAGTGTTCTGTTAAAAATTGATGATCTTAATGGGAAGTGAAAGAAAGTATGATTTTACTTATTGCTCATTTAAGCAACTTCTTTTTATTTGCCTAGTATGTCTGACGGATATTGCCTCTGGCTCCCATCTTATAAAAATGCTCTCCCCACTTTAGAACTTTTGGTTATTTCTCTACCCTTTTGCAAACATATCTCCTCTGATGCTTTTCACTATTAGGCATAGTCATTCCTCATACTGCTTAATTTAGTGTATAGTTCTTAGTTCATCTTATTTCTTTCATCCTTTGTGACCAGATTACTTTTCTCTAGCTTTTGGTAGGGTTTTGTGACATTAGATAAGTTATGAATTATTGGCAAAGTCTGCTAGTTTTTTTCTGAATGTGTGTTTCCCTTTCTTTCATGATGATAGAACCCCTAATTTCTACCTGGACACATGCTACCTGGGATAAAGACCATATTCTCAGTCTCACTTGAAGTTAAGTATGGCTATGTCCCAAAGTTTTGGTCAATCATTGCAGAGCAGAAAGGGCATCTGGGAACTTTTCTTAAAGACCTTTGGCACATACACTTTGTCCCCTTTCCTTCCACTGCTATTCTTTCTGTTTCTTCCATCTTGTTGCTTGGATGTAATAGCTATCATTTGAACCATAATAGCAAGAACTAGACCCTATGGTTGACAGAGCAGTAGACTGAGCCTGGGGCCTATAGCAGGAGCCTGGGATCCTGTGGTCACTGGAGAGATATCTGCCATCTCAGCCCTGGATTGCCTACCTCTAGACTTTTATGTGACAGTGAAATAAACTTCTGTTTTTTTTAAGGCACTATATTTTCATGTCTCTTACTGCTAAAGTAATCTTAAGTGAGGCTTAAGGACAGGCCACTGACCTTATTGTATGGGAGAGAACTGTGTGGAAGATACTAATTCTTTACACCTGTAAAGTATTGACAGATTTGTGATGTTGAAAATATGTAGGTGACCTTAGGGACATCACATATCTATTATAATGATTTATAGTAGTTTTAGTAAAAAAACTGTTCTTTCAAATGGAGTATTTGGTTACACTAAGCAATGTGAAAAACTAAAAATAATCTGTTTAATAATGAATAGAATGGCACCTTAAATCATGTTTATTTATTTATAAAAGATTTTATTTATTCATGAGAGAGTTCAAGAGAGAGCACAAGCAAGGGGAGGGGCAGACGGAGAGGAAGAAGCAGACTCCTTGCTGAGAAGGGAGCCCAACGAGATGCTCAATCCCAGGACCCTGGGATCATGACCTGAGCTGAAGGCAGACACATTACTGTCTGAGCCACCCAGGTGCCCACCTTAAATCATATTGCATCAATTTAATGGAATAGCCATGTTTTTTCTTTTTAACAGCTTTATTAAGATATAATCACATACCATACAATTCACCCATTTAATAGGTATAATTCAATGGTTTTTAGTATCCACAACATAATTGTGCAACTACCACCACAATCTGATTTAGAACATTTTTACCACCCCAAAAAGAAACCCCTTACCCACTAGTAGTCACTGCCCATGCCCCCTCACCCCCACTCCCAGCCCTAGACAACTACTCATCTACTTTCTGTCTCCATAGATTTGCCCATTCTGTACATTTTATATGTGTGGAATCATATAACATGCTCTTTGGTGACAGGCTTCTTTCACTTAGCATAACATATTCAGAGCTCATCCATGTTGTATCATGTATCAGTACTTTATTTCTTTTTTTTTTATAGGTTTTTTTTTTTTAAGATTTTATTTATTTGAGGGAGAGAATGAGAGAGAGAGAGCACAAGAGAGGGGAGGGCAGAGGGAGAAGCAGACTCCCCGCTGAGCAGGGAGCCTGATGCGGGACTCGATCCTGGGACTCCAAGATCATGACCTGAGCCGAAGGCAGTTGCTTAACCAACTGAGCCACCCAGGCGCCCAGTACTTCATTTCTTTTTATTGCCAAGTAATATTCCATTGTTTGGATGATACTACATTTTATTTATTCATCAATTGATGGACACTTAAGTTGTTTGTACTTTTTGGCTATTGTGAATAATGGTGCTATGAACATTTCCTGTACAAGTTTTTGTGTGAATGTCTGTTTCTGTTTCTCTTTGGTATATAAAAATGGACTTGCTGGATCGCATGGTAACTATGTTCAACATTTTGAAGACTGCCAAACTGCTTTCCAAAGTGGCTGCACCATTTATCCACCAGCAATATATGAGGGTTCCAATTTGTCCACATCCTCACCAACACTTGTAATTATGTTTTTTTTTTTTTAATATACCCATCCTAGTGGGTGTGAAGTTGTATCTCATTGTGGTTTTGATTTGCATTTCCCTTATGGCTAATGATGTTGAACATTTTTTCACATGCTTATTGGCTATTTTTATATCTTCTTTGGAGGAATGTCTAATTGTCAGAGGAGGTCATCGAGAGGATGTGACCACTGATTGACCCACAACCTGGACCCGGGCAAGTGGAGGCTCTTCATCCCTTCCCATGTCCCTGAAATGTGTGTTCTGCCCACTGTTTCCCACAGTGACAGCCATTTTCAAGGACGCAGACTTGAGAGCAATATGGTGTTAAGACCACCTGGTCGATATATATACTGAACTCAGTTAAAGCCTCTATATAAATTTTTAAGATTCTGGTGGGTGGGTGCAGATATCTACTCATCTTGCAACTGACCAAGACAAGTCTTGTATGTAAGTGCCCTTACTAATTAAACTCTCACCTACCAATCTGGAGTGGTCTGCCTATTTCTTCAGCATTTCCTTGCCCTCTTTGTATGGGACCAGTTACAGATTTCACCTGCAAAGCTCCTGAATTTGCAAATCAACATCTATGCAAGTACGTTGCCCATTTTTAGTTTGGGTTGTCTTTTTATTATTGAGTTATAATAGTTTTAAAATATATTCTAGATATAAGTCCCTTATCATATATATGATTTATAAATATCTTCTCCCATTCTATGGGTTGTCTTTCACTGCCTTGATGGCATTGTTTGCAGTGCAAAGTTTTTAATTTTGACGAAGTCCAGTTTTTATATTTTTCTTTTGGTTTTGTATCTAAGAAGTCTTTGCCTAACCCCAGATCATGAAAATTTAGGCTATGTTTTCTTCTAAGACTTTTTTTTAAAAGATTTTATTTATTCACTTGTGAGAGACAGAGAGAGAGCATAAGCAGGGGGAGCAGCAGGCAGAGGGAAAAGCAGGCTCCCCGCTGAGGAGGGAGCCCAATGTGGGGAGAGGGGGGAGGGTTGGTATACCCTGGGATCATGACCTGAGCCGAAGGCAGACGCATAACCGACCAAACCACCCAGGCACCCCTCAGATCCTAAATTACTAAAAAATTAAGGTTTTTGACCAGATTCATGCCAATAAGTTTGAAGATTTAAATGAACTGTCTAAATTCCTAGGAAATATATCTTACTAAAACATACAAAAAAAGGAAATCTGAATAGCCCTATAACTATAGAAAACAATGAATTTATAATATAAAAAGCTTCCTACAGCCGCACAAGTTACTAGCATTATGATCTTAGCAAGTCATGTAAACTGTTTCCCTATCTGAGAAATGAAGATAGTAACATAATGTCATAGGTAATATTGATTTTTTTTTTAAGATTTATTTATTTATATGAGAGATAGGGGGTGGGCGGGGAGGGGCAGAGGGAGAGGAAGAGAGAATCCTAAGTGGACTCTGCTAAGTGCAGAGCCCGACATAGGGCTCAATCTCACGACCCACCCCGACTCCCAGATCACAACATGAGCAGAAACCAAGAGTCAGACGCCTAATTCACTGCACCACGCAGGCGCCCCTGTCATAGTAATGTTGTGGAGATTAAATGAGATAATGCACATGGCCTACAGTTGCCACATGCTCAATGTATACTAGCCATTATTAGTCTCCTTTACAGCTTTGGGTGTGTGTCACTGAGTACAAAAACATGTGTTCTTCAGGCACCCTTGTATGCATGCTCTGAAAGGTAGAGCATGGTCTGGTCTGTCTTTTTTCTGAAATAAAAGTGCTTAGAGGCAACAGATGCATCTGAAATTTAAAAAATGGAAAGTAAATTAGTCTTCTCCTTAAATCAGATTCTCTCTGTTTTCCTTTTGTACACCTGCCCCAAAGCCAGTCTTGGAATTTGCCCTGCTGCTGTTGGTGCAACTTTTGTATGTGTACAGAACGACCTACACACCTCCAGGCATGAATCCTGACCCCCGTGATTGGGAAAGGTTTTGGCGACCTGTAATTTACACAACAACCTAGTCAATTGCTGTCTCCTCTCTCCTTCCAACCCCGCACTGGGGGCTGATTTCCCAGGCTGGTGTCTGATTTCCTGTGCTGACCGCTCCTGTGATCTCCAGGGCATGCAGTCCTGACTAGACAGAATATTGCCCACATCTCCTGTGTCACATAAAGTTCTTTCCAGCTTATCTGATCTCTTCTTGTCCTTTCCCTGTCCCTCTGGGGCTCTGCTCCAACCTGGTTGTTTAACATTCTTCAGGAGAGTCTACTTTCCTTGATCAGAGGGCTCTTCATTCCTCCAGTCCCGGCCTCTGCCACATGAGTGTGTCACACAGACCTATCTCACTTCCTTTTGGAATTCCCAGCTTCACTTGGCAAGCCCTTCTTCCTGGCATTGTCTTCTTCAACAAGGTGCCTACCAGCTCTGGAATCCTCACCCCTCCCATGGGATTTGCTCCTCCGCCACCCTGTTGGGATTTCTTCCACCCACCTCTCATCTTTGGAGTCTGTTTCATTTCCTTGTCCTAATGAGTCTCTTCACCACACCTCCTCTGTATTGTGTTTCTTCCTCATTTGTCAGATTTTTAAAAGCTGTTTGTTTCCTCCTTCCATTCCCACTTGTCCAAATCCTGTCTTAACCTCAAGCATCATCTCAAGGATGAGTCTGAACAGAGCCTCTTTTGCGAGTCCCTCTTCTTGCCCCTCTCCTACCAGGCCTCTTTATTCTACTTACAGCACTGAGTTTACTCAACCTAAAATTATAATTATTTGTGTATACCTATCAAAGGCCCCGTACTAGTTAGGGACTGGAGGGCAAGGATATTTCTTACTCATCTGTGCAGCTCCAGTAGTACCCAGCACAATGCCTTGGGCACGGGAGTTGTTCAGGAACTATTTGCTGAACTGAGTTCATGAGCATGAGACCCTGGAAGACAAAGGCAAGTATTTCCCCCAGTTTCCAGGCTGGGATCAACAGTGCCCTGATTGGCTTCACTGTTAATGAGGAATCAGGCTGTATGGACCTAGGGGGTGTCAGATAAAACAAAGGCTTCCATAATACATGTTTATCAGTCCTGTAAGGATTCATTCATTTATTCAACAAACATGTACTGATGACTAGGTGCTTAAACTTGCTGCAAAAAGAGATGACTAGGAGTAGGACAAATGTCCTTGAGGCCTTTGTAATCCAGTTGGGGAATCTGAAACATAACAACTGAGCGTAAGGCAAAATGAAATAAAATGCTATAACATGGACCACATTCTCTGAGAGCACTAGCCCTTGATTTCAGAAGAGGAAAGAAGAGGCATATTGGAATAGATGAGGATGTTTCAGAAGAAGAGCAACTTTGTTTTTTCTAGTGGACTCAGCATTGGCATGACAACAAGGCCTCTGAACTTCTGGCCCACCCCTCAAATTCCTGCATCTGACCGGAGTGGGAGGTAGAGTGGGAAGGAGGAAGCAAGTCAAGTTCCTTAGACCTGTGCTGTCTAATATGTACCCACCAGCCAGATGGAGCTATAGAGCACTTAGAATGTGGCTAGTCTGGGCGTGCCTGGGTGGCTCAGTCAGTTAAGCATCCGACTCTTGATTTCCTCTCAGGCAGCTCAGGTCACGATCTCAGGGTCGTGGGATCGAGCCCCACATTAGACTCTGTGCTCAGTGTGGCGTCTGCTTGGGATTCTCTCTCTCCTCTCCCTCTGCCCACACCCCCACCCCTGCTCGTGTGCACGTGCATGCTCTCTCTCTCATAAATAAACAAACAAATAAATAAATAAAATCTTAAAAAACAAAATGTGGCCAGTCTGAATCGAGATGTACGTATGTGTAAAAAATGCACTGGATTTTGAAGACAGGACAAAAAAATAGTTTTTACATTGCTTGCATGTTAAAAATAATATTTTGGATATACTCGGTTAAATAAAATATATTATTAAAATTAATTTCACCCATGTCTTTTTACTTTTATCACATGACTACTGCACAAGTTTCAATTAGATATAGGGCTTGCATTATACTTCTATTGGACACCACTGTTCTAAAGGCCGTTCCTCAGGTTTGGAGAGCCTAGAAAATTTGGAAAACACCTGAGGGAAGTGGATTCTGATACTGAATCAGGACCCAGGCCCAGTGCTATTTACTAGCCCTGACCTATATTCAAACTCCAAGGACTTCCGTCATCATCACTTGAGTCTGGCCTGGGCAGAGTCAGCCCACAGATAGGAAACCTGGTTCTGTCCCATCTGCATTTCCTTATGATTCAGGCCACAGGAATATATGTGACAGGGAGTTGGTTTATTTTCTGTGTTTCTTTTAAGCAGCTTCCTTGAAGACACAAACAGCTCTTGAAAAGCAAAGATAAGGGACAGATCTGGTAGAGTCTTCCATAATAACAACTAGGTTTTTGATCATTAATCAAGTTAATATACTTTTTGCCTGGGAGGATTTATAACAAATTGTTGGTTGATCTTTAAGATGTTAAAAGTGATATGTTTTACTAAAATAAAGCCCTGAGGGTGTGAGAATAACAAAGCCTCAGTGGAGGAGCTCCAGCTACTGATAACACAGTTAAGTTGCCCATCTTGGGCATCTAGGTTCCCAACTATCCTACTCTACCCTACTGCCCTTACCCTTTGTGAGAGATCACAACCCTCTGATTTTTGCTCTGAGATTATGCCCAGCCACTGATATCTTTAATGTTCTCTCAGCTTCAAGCCTTGACTCTTGATATTCCCTTTGCCAGTAATATTCTTCTGCCTCCCTTATGCCCCACTGTTTCAAGATCCATTTAAAAAATGAGACAGAACTAACATTTGTTCTGTCTTTTGTTTTCATTAAACTCTTGCGAGAAATAAGGATCCATAGGCAAACTCAAGTAATAGGACTTCATTTGAAGATGTCGTGTGGCAATAAGGAAGATAAGCAAACTGTGGAAATCCAAGATTAGGAACTCTTCTGAATCCAAGATGGCACTAGGCATCTCAGTGGCAGAAGTTAATGGGTCTTCACTCTACTGTTCTGCCATTTATGTGACTCAGCTACTAAGACTTTGCTTACTGGGGCGGGGGGGGGGGGTGGTCCCCACTTCTGGCTTCCTCAGCATCCATCTATAGCTTTTCTTGACCTCACTACTTTTGCATACTCATAGTTTCTGTTTCCTCATTAACTTAGCCCTACTCAAGAACTATATTAGCTTTAAAAATAAAACTGCAGTTATTTTACCAGCAAAAATGGGTTTACTTGGGAATAGCAGAGAACTGCAATCCAGGAAGCAAGCTACAGCAAAGCAAGCTACAGCAAAACCATAGGCAAGTCCAGACAACAAAGAACCCTTTTTTATAGATGAAAGGGGGAATTTGGAAGGGCCATTATAAACAAAAAGACCATTGGAGTAAACCGGGAGTTCAAAGTATAGTGGCTTTTCATTGGTTGAAGTTGTGACAGTCTCACCAGCTAGGATGTTGCCAGGGGAGGAGGAAAAACTTTCTCCCTCCTGCTGGCATAGTAAAGAAATACACACCTGCAAGATCTGTCTCTACCTGCAGGGTCTGCAATTCACAAGGACTAGTAGGGTGTGAGAGCTCCCTCTGCTGGCCTCTCCACTCCTTTCTAAACAAAGGTTTCCTTTGTTACTTTCACAATTACAACTTGCTTCTGGCCCCACCTCTTCCTTCTTAACATCTTATTAGCTTCAGTTCTTGTCCCTAATTGCCTGATTCCCTCTTTATTTTCCATTTCAGGTTCTAGAGAGCAACCTGCGGTTATCTTACTGTTTAGACAGAACTTTCTCCACTGAACTGCATCATTAGTATCTGATCAGCCTGTGGATCTGGCTGATTTTGGGGTATCAGGTACCCACACATGGTCTGATCAACTGTGGACCAACAAACATGGCTGCCCAAGTTCTCTCTCAGCAAGGGCTGTACCCATGCTGGTCATCATGATTGCCATGTCCAGGACACTTTCACTTGTATCATTTTAGTCCTTACAACAATCCTGAAAATAGATATCATTCTATTTTCTACAGATGAAGAAACTGAGGAACAGAGAGCTTACTCAAGGCAAAGCCAGCATGCAACCCTAAATCTGCCATCAGAAATCACCATGCAGCAGCCTCAATGGAACATGTTAAGTGAATTCTCTTGAAACAAAACTACAAGGCAGAGAGATGTCAGAAGTAGGATAACATTGCTGTTCTCTGTTCCTCCCACAACTGCATGAAGAGCAGGTTTTCCTAGGAGAACTCACCTATGGTTTATGCGTGTGTTTGTGTGTGTGTGAGAGACTGTCCTGTGTATTCAAACCAAGGATATTACTTAGAATAAACCCTGATGGGGGCGCCTGAGTGGCTCAGTTGATTGGGCATCTGGGTCATGATCCCAGGGTCCTGGGATTGAGCCCCATATCAGGCTCTGTGCTCAGCAGGCAGCCTGCTTCTCCCTTTCCCTCTGCCTGCCACTCTGCCTATTTGTGATCCCTCTCTCTCTGTCAAATAAATAAAATCTTAAAAAGAAAAAAAAAAGAATAAAGCCTGATGGATGAAATCTAAGATGGATCCATCTTGTACCACAATCCACTTTAAGGTAAATACAGATGCATCATCCTAAACTGATATAAAAACCCAGATTTATAAAACAAGTCAATGAAAATATAATTATCTTTTTCCCTGTTGCAACTTCTTCCCATTTTACTCTGGACCCTAGGTTATGGAAGTGGTGTGGGAGTGGTTTGAGGGAAACCACTAGGCTGAAGGCTCTTCAGAGTCCTCCTTATCCCAAAATAAGGTAGGTCAGGAAGATTCTGCACATGTAGGTACAAGGTGGGTGTGGTGGAGCCAGCTGAGGATGGGGCCAACTTACTAACACACCTCTCCATGATTAATGAGGAGAGGGGAAAAGGTGAGAGTTGGATGAAATAATACACAGGAAGCCTTTAGAATAATGCCTAGCTGTATTCATTTACTGCTGTAATAAATTACCACAAACTCAGTAGCTTAAAACAACACACATTTGGGAGTGACATTACCAAGATGGCAGAGTAGGAAACCCCTCCATCTCTCCATAAAGATCAACAATTAGACAGTCATCCACAAATAAAAACAGCACTGGGGAGCTCTGGAGTCCACTTAATAAACTTCAGTAATGCAGTTAAACAAAAAATTTGAGAACAACCACACAAAAAGGGAAGGAAGAACAGCTTTGTTTTGCTCCATCAACTCATCCCCCCAGTCAGCATTACTTAGCACCAAGAGGGAACTTCCAAGTTAGAAAGAGTTCACCTTACCAGGAAAGGAAGAGCAGGGTGAGCAATCGGCCTTGATAAGGATCATGTAGTTGATGGAGTAGACCCTAATGGCCTGAGCTAACAAGTCACCACAACCCCCAGACCTGGTGCCACCAAAGGATGTTCATCATCACTAGACTTGCCTTACAAGAAATGCTGAAAGAGTTCTTCAAGCTGAAACAAAAGGATGCTAACTAGTAATGTAAAAACATGTGAAAATAAACAACATAGAGGCACCTGGGTGGCTCAGTCAGTTAAGTGTCTGCCTTCAGCTTGGGTCATGATCTTGGGGTCCTGGAATGGAGCCCTGCATTGGGAGTGGGGAGCCTGCTTCTCCCTCTTCTCCCCTCTCATGCTCTCTCTTGTTATCTCTGTCGCTATCTCTCTCTCTCAAATAAATAAATAAAATCTTTAAAAAGAAAAAAAAAAGAAAAGAAACAACATACTGGTAAAGACAAGTATATAATCAGATTGAGAATACTCTAATATTGTAATATAGTGGTGTGTTTACCACTTAACTCTAATATAAAGCTTGAGGAACAAAAGTATTAAAAGTAGCTATAACTACAATAACTTATTAATGGATACACAATCTAAAAAGATGTAAAATATGAAACATAAAATGTCCTAGGAGATGGAATAAAAGGGTAGTTTTTTGTATACAGTTGAAGATGTTAGCAGTTTGAAATAAACAGACTATAATATCTATAAGATGTTTCAAGTGAGCCTTAGGGTAACCGTAAAACAAAAACCTTTGGGGGTTACATGCAAGACAAAAAGATCATCAATTCACAAAGGAAGACAGCAAGAGAGAAAAGAAGGAACAAAGGAGCTACAAAACAGCCAGAAAACAATGAACAAGATGGCAATACTAATTCCTTATTTATCAATAATTACTTTAAATGTAAATGGATTAAATGTTCCAATCAAAAGGCATAGAGTGGCTGCATGGATTAAAAAACATGACGGAACTATATGCTGCCTACAAGAGATTAATTTCAGCTTCAGGAACACACATAGACTTAAAGTGAAGGGTGAAAAAGGATATTTCATGCAAGTAGAAATGAAAAGACAGCAGAGGTAGCTATACTTACATCAGACAAAAGAGACTTTAAGTCAAAAACTGTAGTAAGAACATCATCATATAATCCTAAAGGGGTCAAGTCATCAAGAGTATATAACAATTGTAAATATATATGCACCCAACATTGGAACACCTAAATATATTAAACAAATGCTCAGATCTGAAGGGAGTAATGGACAATAATATAATAATAATAGGGGACTTCAATATCCCACTTTCAACAATGGATAGATCATCCAGATGGAAAATCAATAAGGAAACATTGGACTTGGGTATACTTTAGACCAAGTGGACCTAACAGACATATAGAGAACAATTCATCCAATAACAGCAGAATACACACCTTAGAACATTCTCCAGGATAGATCATGATGACTCTCAGCAAATTAATAAATACTGAAACTGTACCAAGTATCTTTTCTGATCACAATAGTATAAAATTAGAAATTAATAACAGGAGGAAAACTGGAAAGTTCACTAATACTGTGGGAAATTAAGCAACACGCTCCTGAAGAACCAATGGGTCAAAGATGAAATCAAAAGGGAAGTAAAAAAATATATTGAAGGAAATTAAAATGGAAACACAACATATCAAAACTTATAGGATGCAGCAAAAGCAATTCTAAGAGAGAAGTTCATAGCCACAAATGTCTACATTAAGAAAAAGAAAAGATCTCAAATAAACAGCCTAACTTCACATGTCAAGGAACTAGAAAAAGAAAAAACTAAGCCCAAAGTTATCAGAAGGAAGGAGATAACAAAAATCAGAGCAGAAATAAATGAAATAGAGAATGGAAAAACAGAAGAAAAGGTCAACAAAAATGAGTTGGTTTCTTGAAAAGCTAAACAAAATTGGCAAATCTTTGACTAGATTTACCAAGAAAAAGAGAGAAGATGCAAATAAAATTATAAATGAAAAAGGAGATATTACAGCTGATACCACAGAAATACAAAGGATCATAAGAGACTTCTATGAACAGTTACACACTAACAAATTGGACAACCTAGAAGAAATGGATAAATTCTTAGAAACATACAACCTACCAAGTCTGAATCATGAAGAAATAGGAAATCTAAATAGACCAATAACAAGTAAGAAGACTGAGTCAGTAATCAAAAACCTACCAACAAAGGAAAGCCCTTTGGAATGGATGGTTTTACTGGTGAATTCTACCAAACATTTAAAGAATTGATGCCAATTCTTCTCAAACTCTTCCAAAAATTTGAAGAGGAAACACTCCCAAACCCATTTTATGAGGCCTGCATTACCCTGATTCTAAAGCTAGGTAAGAACACTACACAAAACGAGAATGTATTTATCTTAATGAGCACTGAGTAATATATGGAATTGCTGAATCACTATATTGTACACCTGAAACTAATAGAACACTGTATGTTAACTACAGTGGAATTAAAATTTTTAAAAAAGGTTTAAAAAAATCCTAAAAAAAGAAGAACACTACATGAAATGAAAACTATAGCCCAATATCCCCAATGAATATATAGACACAAAATTTCTCAACAAAATACTAGCAAACTGAATTCAAGAGCACATTAAAAGGATCATATATCATGATCAAGTGGGATTTATCCCCGGATGTAAGAATGGCTCAACACACACAAATCAATAATTATAACACACCACATTAATAGAATGAAAGACAATAATCATATGGTTGTGCAATAGATGCAGAAAAAGAATTTGGCAAAATTCAACATCTTTTCATGATAAAAACACTCCACAAATTGGAAATAGAAGGCACATATGTTATTCAGCCATGAGAAAGAAGAAAATTCTGCCATTTGTGACAACATGAATGAACCTTAAGGGCATTTCGCTGAGTGAAATAAATCAGACAGAGAAAGACAAATTCCACATATATGTGGAATCTAAAAAAAAATTGAACTCATAGAAACAGAGTAGAATGGTGGTTGCCAGAGGCTGAGGGGTGGGAGTGATGGGGGGATAGTGGTCAAAGGGTACAACTTTCAGTTATAAAATGAGTAAGTTCTGGGGATCTAATGTACAGCATGGTGACTACAATTAACAATCACTGTTTTGTGTACTTGAAAGTTGCTATGAGAATAGAGCTTTAATATTCTCCCCATAATAATGACAAAATGGTAATTATGTGAGCTGAAGGATGTAACTAACCTTATTGCAATAAACATCTCCCAATATATATGTGTATCAAATCATCACATTGTACACCTTAAACTTACACGATGTTAGATGTCAATTATATCTCCACAAAGCTTTTAAAAAAGCCGCCTCCACACATTTATTGTCTTACAGTTCTGGAGATCAGAAGCCTGAAATCTGTTCCAGTGCGCCAAAATCAAGGTATCTGCAAGCCCACACACCTTCTCGAGGCATAGTAAAAAACCTGTTTCCTTGTCTTTTCCATTCTTTGGTGGTACCTTCCTCCGTCTTGAAAGCCAGCCGTGTAGCATCTTGCTTTGGGCATCATATTGCCTTCTTCTGTAGTAACATATCCCTTTGATCCCCTCTTATAAGGACACTTTGGGTTACATTTAGGATCCACCAAGTTCATCTAGGATAATTTCCCCATCTCAAGATCCTTAATTTAATTACACCTGCAAAGTCCCTCTTGCCACATCAGGTAACATACATAGGTTCCAGGAATTAGCAGCTGGATATCTTTGGGCGCCACTATTTAGCCCCTGCCATATTGGCATAAAAAAATGCTTAAGAGGGCGCCTGGGTGGCTCAGTTGGTTTAAGCGACTGCCTTCGGCTCAGGTCATGATCCTGGAGTCCCTGGATCGAGTCCCGCATCGGGCTCCCTGCTCGGCAGGGAGTCTGCTTCTCCCTCTGACCCTCCCCCCTCTCATGTGCTCTCTCTCATTCTCTCTCTCTCAAATAAATAAATAAAATCTTTAAAAAAAAAATGCTTAAGAAACATTAGCTATTATTATTACTGGGCTAAGTACTTCATATGTATCACCTCATTTAATCCTCACTACAACCCTATGAGATATAGACTATATCCCTACCTTACAGAAGAGAGGTTTGAAAACTTTAGTAGCTGCCTAAAATCAGATGGCAAGTGGAATTCCAACTCAAGAGACTAAACCCAGAGCCCATGCTCTTAGCCACGATCACAGTCTGGCTTTGGGGAGCACACCTATTACTCTCCCCTTACAGTAATGGTGAAGCGCCATCCTACTTTTCTATTTCAGTCATTTGAATGGAGACATGTTTTCTTGGGGAGGGGAGGTCCTTCCCCACTGATTGGACTCTCTTTCAGGATAGGGAGTCTGTCGTGCACTTTTCCTTGTGGCTTGGTGCTCGGTACATACTGAAAATGAAATCAATGTTGTTGATTTAACTGTCAAAGCTGGAGACCATAAAGACAATTAAGTGCAAACAATACTGATCAAACAGAACAAAATCCAAATCCTTATTTTGCCAAACCTTAGAGGCTGACACAGTGAGAAGGGTGAATTGAAATAGAGAACTTTAGTTTTACCTTCTAAAGATCAGCCAGTCTATCGACCTGGGACATGTAGAGATTATAACTACTTTCTGGGAAAACATCTCATTTTGTTCCATAAAGAATAAATACTGTTTTGTTAATGCAGTATGTTCTAGTCATCCTGGCACTTTGAGACTGTGGTTAAACTCATCATACTATGGGATGGGTAGGAAATGGACAACATTCAACAGAAAAAAATCAAATCAGCAAATAAACTATGAAGAAAGAGGTATCTACAAGGTCAAAGTGATAAGCATTCTGGGTAATGGCGGAGAAAAGCAGAGTGAAGGATAAGTGATAAAAGTATGTGATGAAGGTGAGGGACCTGGGTGGCTCAGTTGATTGAGGATCAAGTGTCTGACTCTCAGGGTCCTGAGACTGAGCCCGAGCCCCTCCCCCACCTTCAGGCTCTGAGGCCAGCGCTGAGTCTGCTTGTCCCTCTCCCTCCCCCTCTACTCCCCCCCTTAAATGAATAAATAAAATATTTGAAAAAAAAGTTTGTGATGAAGGCATGTATTTCTGAGAGATAATGAAACATGTTGAAAGAGAAGAAGAAAAGAAAGATTTAGAATTAGGCAAGGAGAAGGGGAGGCAGTTTGATTAAGATTGTCTCTAAAACATGAGAGAAAGAACCAGAAGTGGCCATATAAAAATTGAGCCATCTCATAATAGACCTGTTTTTCTTCAGAAGGGGTAAGCACTAGCCAGTATTCAGTATATCTGAGAAATCATCATCACAGCATTGTCCTTGATGAATTCTGTAGCAGCCACCCCAGAAACCTGAATCACCAAAGCCTCCTTTTTCCTTCCCTATTGACACATGACCTGACTAGACTGGGGTGGGAGAAAAAGACAGAAACTACAATAAGTAACGGAGTATCCTTACTAGCATCTCCCAGGCACTAACCGGGGGAATGAAGGTGGCCGAAGTCCAAGGGGTTTTAGATTTCCACCCATATAGCACTAGGGGATTGAACGTTGTGCTACTGGTTCATCTCCCTTTCCTGTGAGCAAATCTGGGTGGAAATCAAAATGTCACTAGGAAGGTGAGCATGAAACCAGGGGATGGGGAGAGGGTGTGCTGGGTGTTTGCAATGGCTAACGCCACCCTGCTTTGGTGGCCTGATGCCTCCACAGCAGTAGGTGGGGACTGGCTCCTCATATTCTTGGGTCAGAGAACTCTCTCTCCAGGATGGTTTTGGAAACCAAAACCCCCTTCTGCTAGCACATTTTTTTCTTCCCACATTATTATGTAATTGACTAGGTTTAAACCTAACTTAATCCAGTCCCATCCAGTTCACATTTTCCTGACATGACAATATACTCTCACCACTTTAATCTGATCTGGTTGTCTCTGAGATTCATCTGTTACACATTTACAAATAATCCCTTTGGCTATATCATTTCTGCTGGTGTCGGATCTCATTCCTTTCATTTGGGTCTTCCTGATTTTATTCTAAGTTCGAGGATACGTTGAGGTGTCAGTCCAACATATTGCCCATATAAATACTGTCTCATTAATTCCATAAATTAACATATGGAGTAACTAGTGTTATTTTCTTTTTTTAATGTTTTTTTTAAAAATATTTTATTAATTTGGAAGAGCACACGAACAGTGGGGAGGGCTAGAGGGAGACAGAGAAGCAGACTCCCCGCTGAGCAGGGAGCCCGATGCAGGGACTCAATCCCAGGACCCTGGGTTCATGACTTGAGTCGAAGGCAGATTCTTAACTGACTGAGCCACACAAGCTACCCCAGATATTTTCATTTTAAAGCTGAAAAAACTGACACTAAGACTTGCCCAAACTTGTCTGAAATCATACACCTTGATAAATTATAGAATTATGACTTCATCTCAGTCTGATTTCAAAGTTTAGCCTCATCTTACATAATACTGAAGTGACTATGAAAAATCAAGCTTCGAAACTGACATTTCAATCAGGAATTTACCATTATGTTCCCTAGTGATGACATCTTATACCATACACAATATTTCTTTTTCTTTCCTTCCTTCCTCCTTTCTTTCTTTCTTTCTTTCTTTCTTTTCTTTCTTTCTTTCTTTCTTTCTTTCTTTCTTTCTTTCTTTCTTTCTTTCTTCTTTCTTTTCTCTTTCTTTCTTTCTTCTTTCTTTTCTCTTTCTTTCTTTTTCTTTCTTTCCTTTCTTTCTCCTTCCTTCCTTCCTTCCTTCCTTCCTTCCTTCCTTCCTTCCTTCCTTCCTTCCTTCCTTCCTTCCTTCCTCCCTCCCTCCCTCCCTCCCTCCCTCCCTCCCTCCCATTCCTTTCTTGTAATGTCCTTGTCTGGTTTTGGTATTAGGGTTATGCTAACCTCATAAAACCTATCAGAAGCCTTTTCTATTTTTTTATTGTCTTATGTTGAGAAAATGTTATCTGTATATTTGTACCATTAAGATTGTACCATTAAGAGATTTTCTTTTTGGCCTAGTATATGGTCAGTTTTTGTAAATTATTCATGGATACTTAAAAGAAAATGTATTCTTTTTAGAATGCCACGTTTTACCTACATTATTAATTATAAATTTAGACTTTCTACATCTTTAAAGCTCCTACTACTGTGTTTCTGTTTTTCCTGGTATGTCCTGTGGTTTTATTTATTAATAGTAATTAATATTCACATTGATGCTATGGTACATAGTATTCATAGATATGCATAGATATTCATTTGGTACATTTTGGTTTGGTACACAGATGTTCATGACTTTGTAATTCATTGTGAATGCATTCTTTATCATTATAAATGACTACTTTTTGTCACTTTAACACTTGTTTGTCCTGGTGTTAATTCTGCCTGATTTTAATTATAACCCTTCTCTGCTTGTTTGCAATTGTGAAGATTTTCTGAATTATTTTGTTTTGGGTCCTTTGTATATAGCACAGAGTTGCATTTTGCTTTATGATTCTATCTGAATTTCTTTTACGTTAATAAATTAGTTTGGCCCACTTACATTTATCAAATTGATGTATATTTGGTCTTAGTTCTCTTATTATTTTATATGTCTTCTATTTCTTTCTTTTTTTTAAGATTTTATTTATTTATTTGAGAGAGAGACAGATAGTGACAGAGATAGCACAAGCAGGGAGGAGAGGGAGAAGCAGACTCCCGCCAAGCAGGGAGCCCAATGCGGGGCTCGATCCCAGGACCCTGGGATCGTGACCTGAGTGGAAGGCAGACGCTTAACTGACTGAGCCACCCAGACGCCCCTGATGTCTTCTATTTCTTTACAGATTTTTTAAAGACTCTCAAACTGTGACACATATTTTTTTTATTTTTTCTGAAAAATTGGAAGGCTTATATTTTTGTTTTAGTGTATAATTCATACACCTAATCCTCATTACTTAGGCATTATTTATCAATCCCCTAATACAAACAAATAATGAAATTAGTCCATTTTCTTCTCCTTCTCCTGACTTCAGTAGCCCTTCTCTTTTTGTCCTTGTTTTCTCATTCATCACATGGTTGGCTTAAATTCATCTTCTAGTAGTTACTTCAAGGAAGGCTTATGGAAACAATATTTGAGTTCTTGCATGTTCCAATATGTCTCACTGTGCCTTTTTGTATAAACCACAGTCTGGCTGGGTACAAAATGTATGGGTGACACTTTCCTTGAGGACTTCTTAGGTATTGCTTCT
The DNA here is from genome assembly GCF_029215605.1 of Mirounga angustirostris. Classification (NCBI taxonomy): domain Eukaryota; kingdom Metazoa; phylum Chordata; class Mammalia; order Carnivora; family Phocidae; genus Mirounga; species Mirounga angustirostris. Next base: position 59,000,056 of record NW_026991717.1, on the reverse strand, counting down.
AGCAATGAAAGCTGCTATGGAGAAGTCTAAACTAAGCATGAATTTTTTCCACCCTTATAAGTGACTAGATTATTTGCCTACCTTCCCAAAGGATTCTTTATTTATCTTGGAAATCAAGCTTTTCTCAGTTTCCAGAATAACATTTCCTTGGACGTCATGTGAACTTTCAGTTTGTAGATTCAAATATTCCTTTATTTTTGGAAAATTCTCTCAAATTATATATTGAAATTATTTTCTATTCTATTATTTTGGGTATCTTCATCAGGAAATCCATTATGCAAATATTGGATCTCTTTTGCCTATCTTCCATATCTGTCATTTTCTCTCTATTCCTTTTAAACTTGTTCCTTTCCATTTCATTTTGTTTGCTTTTCTCAATCCTGTCCTCTATGTCTTTCAGTGTTTTTAGCAGTGCCTACTCCTCTGTGATACTTCCCGTTTTGCTTTCATTTTTTTCCACCTTCCTGAGGTCTTCTGGCTCACATTTCATTTCTTTCTAATATTTAACTATTGCTCCTCTTTTTCATCTCTATGCTATTTTCTTACAGAGGCAAATACATTATTGAATTTTTTCATACATATTAATTTTGTAAACTTTATTTATAGAAAAGTTGCAAGTACAATACAAAGAACTTTATTTCCTAACACAATTGTTAACATTATGCCCCATCAAACTCAGGAAATTAACATTGATATATAGTATTACTATCAGATAATCCTCCGACCCTATTCAAGTTTTACCAATTGCCCCAGTAATGTCCTTTACCCAAATGGATCCAATTCAGAATCATGTGTTGCGTTTACTTGTCTTGTCTTTTTAATGTCCTTCAATCTGAAACATTTCTTCAGGCTTTCTTTGACTCCCATGACATTGACACATTTAAAGATTACAGAAAATACTTGCAGGATATCCTTCAGTTTGAGCTTGTCTAATGTTTTCTCATGATTAGATTCAGCTTATACATTCTTTGGCATGAATATCTCAACTGTTTTCTTCTCATTGCATCCCATAAAGTGGTACATAATTTCAGTATGTCCCATTGCTGATGATATTAAGTCTGATTAAGGTGGCATATACCAGGCTTCTCCACTATAAAGTTACTCTTTTCCCCTATGTAATTAATAAATATTTTGTGGGGAGGTGCTTTGGGTTATGTAACTACACATTCTTTGTCAAATTTTCAATTTATTAATTGATTTTTATCAGTATGGAGTTATGGTTCCTATTTTATTCAATGGGTTATGATCTGTTATTATTATAATTTATTTTTTATGCCCCAATTGCCTGTGTTTTGGCCAGTAGAAGCTTCTTCAAGCTGACTTCTTTGTCCTTTGATATGTCGCATCATTTGTGGAATACTTCCTTACTCTCTGGCACAACAAGATGTTCCAGGTTCATCTTGTACTTTCCTTTTTCCAGCCCTAGATTAAGTCATTGCTTTAAGAGAAGCCCTGGTTCCTTTTAGTGGAGAATGGAAACCAAGATTTTGGTGCTAGATATATATTTTGCTATCAGGTGTCACTGTTCCTAAGCTCTTTCTATAGACAGAGCTATGGAGTATTATGTGTGTGTGTATACACATATATTTATAATTATATTTATTTCTGCCTATATTGCAGATCATGAGTTCACACTGATCCCTTCAATTTTATCTAACACCATATAGGTTTCATTCTGTTTTTCTCTTTCCATATGTATACCTCCCTTCTCCAATAGTGAGGAACCCTGTTCCCATCATCCTTAATATATTACTTATTTTTTCAGTCCTCCTGTATGTACCGATCTCTTATCTCTGTGGCTCCCTCCCCACCTGAGCAAATGCTATCCTCAACATACTCAGGATCCTATACCCAATGCTGCCCTTTCCCTACGGTCATCCTCTTCATCATACCCAGTATCCCTCACCTCACACTGAGCTGTGCTCCCCCCATGTGGACTCTTCCTCACCCTTTTAGGGCTTTGAGACCCCATGTTATTACCACCTCCCTGTGAAGATGCCCTTCTCATTCCATTCAGGCTCTACACCTATGTTGCCCTACCCCCAACCCTACACTTTGCACCCCCTCCACCCCACCCTACCTCCAATGTGGAGATTGGATGCCCTCTTTAGTGTAACAGCAAACTTTTCTATCACAACTGTCATTTGCTCCTCAGCAATATTTTTCTGGTGAATGTTCTTTATTTCTTTTCCTCTCCCTTTCTTCCTTTTTTCCTGTTTGTTTCCTTTTTTTTTTTTTTTTAAAGACTTTATTTATTTATTTGAAAGAGAGAGACACAGCGAGAGAGGGAACACAAGAAGGGGGAGTGGGAGAGGGAGAAGCAGGCTTCCCGCTGAGCAGGGAGCCCGACGCGGGGCTCGATCCCAGGACCCTGGGATCACGACCTGAGCCGAAGGCAGACGCCCAACGACTGAGGCACCCAGGCGCCCCTCCTGTTTGTTTCCTTTATCATGTTTGTACAGTTCCTATTCTGGAACTTTACCGATAACCAATGAATGATGTGAATTACTCCTGGACCAGTTATTTGTAGACTTGACATGAAGAGAAGAGGACAAGGCAGAGTTCTAGGCTAACAGGAATTTCCTCTATAACCCAGGTTGTCTATAAGAGTTCTTTTAGGGACACCTGGGTGGCTCAGTTGGTTAAGTTTCCAACTCTTGATTTCAGCTCAGTCATGATCTCAGGATTGTGAAATCGAGCCCCCTGTGGGGCTCTGTGCTGATTCTCTCTCTCCCTCTCCCTGTGCCCCTCCCCCACCCTTACTCTCTCTCAAAAAAAAAAAAAAAAAAAAAAAAGAGCTCTTTTTAGCTCCCACCTCTCCCAGCCACAGACAGGCTGTTTATAACAGAGTTGGCCAGTTCCTCCCCATTGCCTCCTACAAGTAAGACTTGTTAATGGGATTCCCTTTTCAACCCTATCTTCTCTGATTCTCAGAATCAAACCAATTCAGGGAGGTTCTATGCTCCCAGCTATGCTCCCTGTCCTTGCTGCACTTTTTGTACCTCAAAGGGAACTCCTGACCTTGGAGAAGTATGATTTTCCCACTTGTCCCCTAAGATCTTTAGGTATTCTTGCCACATTTCTTCGTGTACCCCTATATTTCAGTAATGTGAAACATTGGAAGACCTTGTATACCCCTGGATTGGGTCTCCTTGTTCACCATGGCCCTGCCACACTGCTCTTTTTTTTTTTAAGATTTCTTTTACTTATTTTTTATAAAAAGAGGGAGTGCGAGAGCACATGCACGAGCAGGGGGAAAGGCAGACAGAGGGAGAGGATCTCAAGCAGATTTCCTGCTGTGAGTGGAGCCCCACCCAGGGGCAATCCCACCACTCTGAGATCATGACCTGAGCCAAAACCAAGAGTTGGCTGCTCAACTGACTGAGCTGCCCAGGCACCCCAACACACTGCTAACTTTTAAGGATGGTCTCTTCCCCCTCTAGGACTCCATGCGTGTGTTGCAGGAACACACACTCTCTCTTCTTCACCTCACTGCTGTGACTACCTAAGCTTTTCGATTACAGCTTTTATATCACTTCCTGGGGGCAATCTTCCTTTGCTTTCAAGCTGTACTGGGTTTTCCTGTTACACACTTTCATGGTATCCTTTCCTTTTTCTTCATAGCCCTTACCTTAATTATGGTAGAGTTATTACTTTTGTAGTCATCTATTTAATGGCTTCCCCTCCTTGAATGGAGATTGTTTCTGTCCCGTTAATTGTATCTCAACATTTTATACCTGCATGTCATAGAATACTTACTATGTATTTGCTAAATGAATATATGAATGATTCCAAACCACTATGGCTCCTGTTCCTATCTTCATACCAAAATTCTTTGCCATGATCACCCAGGACCTCCTTTTGGCTAAATTCACTAGACATTTTTGGTTTCTATTGTGATCCCTCATCAGTATTCAACAGTTGGCCACTTCCTTCTTAAAACACTGCCTTTCCCCAATATGATCTCCCTTATTCTCAGGATTCTTTGCTGGTTCCTCTTTCCTTTTCCTGGTCCCTCAATTTTGGATGCTGGAAGTTCAGACCTGAAGTGTGTCCTTTTTCATTCTATATGTTGCAGGATTTCTTTTCCTTTATTGCCCACAGTTCTTGGTCATGCCACTTAGAAGAATAAAGAGGTAGACCAGAAGAAGAATGGTGGGCAGCAAAGCAAAGTTTATTGGGCAATAGTACAAAGCTCCTGAAGAAGGAGGGGACCCGAGAGAGTTGCCAATTTGGCATTTAAATCTAGGGGTTTTTAGGGACTCTTTGGTGTGGGCTGTTTTAATCTGATTAACCCTCCACATGCTTGTCACCCCATCAGGTTTTTGTCCATGCACTCATCTACCTATCAGGTAGTTGTTCACGTGGGAAAGGGTGGAGGGCTCCTTCCAGGGTGGTGTTTCGTAGCCGGGGACCAAGAGGGCGGCAGCTGCCACTGTCCTAAGGCATGCCGGCCAGCTACAAGCCACCAGATCAAGCTCTTTAAATATCCCACTGGCTGTTGAGCTGGCCCCCAGGCCTGGGTTAGGACGCCCAAGGCCATTCCCTTCCTTTCTGTCAGCCCCTTCCCTTCCTCCCAGTAGAAGACTTAAAGCTGGGGCACTGAGTAAATAAAGTCTAGAATAACAGGATGGGGTCTTTTTCCTTTTAAGGTAGTTTTCCTCTTAGGACGGGGGCCCCTTGTCCCTGCCTATCTTTCTTCTGACTATCCTTTATCACTATATACTCTCCCTACATTACCTCCTTCTCTCTTATTGCTTTAAATACAGTCTATATACCAATGATTTCCAAATTTAGTCTAGATTTTTCAAACCAAGGCTTTCTCAGACCCTCATATCCCTGGGTTATTTCTCTTGGATGTCTCACAGGCATCTCAAACTTGGCCTATCCAAAATTACCTGCCTGATCTTTCCCCAAATCTCCCTCCCTGCTCAGTACTGCCCATATCAGATAATAGCACTCATCCATCCAGTAATCCTGTCAGAAATCTAAGCGTCAACCTTCCAACTACCTTCTCCTCAAGTCTTATAAACCAATCCCTTGCCAAGTCCCTTACCAACATCAAGATAAATCTCGGGTCTACCCGCTTCACTCCATCTCCACTCCCAGCATTTATCCAAGTCACCATCCTCAGCTATCATGTAACAGTAATATTTAATGGGTGCCCTTGCTTCCACTCTTCTGTGCCAGCAGCATTGCCACCAATACCAGCAAGTGCCTCTCTCCTCTGGATAGTTCTAGACTAAAATACCTGCTCTCCTTGTTCTTTTCCTAAAGTTTTTTTTTTAACAGAGATTTTCTTTCTTTCTTTCTTTCTTTCTTTCTTTCTTTCTTTCTTTCTTTCTTTCTTTCTTTCTTTTTTTCTTTCTTTTTAAGACTTTTTATTTATTTGAGAGAGAGAGAGAGAGCATGAGTTGGGGGGGTGGAGGGGCAGTGGGAGAGGGAGAAGCAGACTTCCCACTGAGCAGGGAGCCCGATGTGGGGCTCAACCCCAGGACCCCGAGATCATGACCTGAGTGGAAGGCAGACGCTTAACCAACTGAGCCACCCAGGTGTCTGGAATCTGAAACAGACTCTGGGCTGAGTGTAAAGCCTGATGCTGGGCTCGATCTCACCACCCTGAGATCGCGACCTGAGCTAAAACCAAAAGTGGGACGCTTAACCAACTGAGCCACCCAGGCTCCCTGTTCTTTTCCTAACTTTCCTTGAACTTTGTTAATGGCAGGTATGTTACGAGTTCCTTAGGGAGGCCCATTAATCTCATTCACTGCATGTGGAATTTATTAGTTTAACTCTCATTGGTAACCTTATTTCCAAGGTCTGCAAGAAACTTCATAGTTTCTTTTTTCTTTGTTTTTGTTTTCTTTCTTTTGTTTTGTTTTCTTTCTTTTGTTGTAAATAACCAGGTTGGAGTAACGTGAACAGTTGATGACCAAATGTAACGTGAACAGTTGATGACCAAATGAAACCAGGATTTTACAACTCTACTGACCTTTAGAAAACTAAGGCCCTATGGCACACTTTACTTGTTAGTACACACTGTTATCTCTACCTGAAGTAACCCAGTGTTTATGATAGGATACTGCCTGGACTAAAGTGTCCCTTTTCCTAGATATGTGACCCTGGAGGATATACATCCTGTGATTTAATTTTTAAATTCCAATAGGAAATTTATCAACAACTTGTAGTTGTATTCAATGGAGACTGCCTCAAAGTGCTGTGCTGTATGGGAAAGTTAGGCAGGCCACCAGCAAAGGCAAAGCCAGCATTTTATGCTCTATTCAGTAAAATGCCTAGAAAAATCTGTTCCTTACCATCATGAATGCTGGTCTGTGTTAGGAAATTATGTAGAAATGTCACACCAAATTGTTTAAATACTATTATAACAACTTGCTTTTTTACTTTAAAAATGTCAGTTTCTTAAGAATCCTTATCAACTCCCCCCCCCAAAAAAGAATCCTTATCAACTCCCCCTTTTATTTTTTCTTAAAAGGCCCTCAGTCATATTTCTGTATTTGTCTCCTGCCTTTCCAAATCTCTTTACCCTCAGGCAACAACCTTCAAGACGGTTTCAAAATGTTATTGCTCATGAGAAAACAAATACCTCTCCAAAGTGGGGCCATTCTGTCATATTTTAGCGTCAAACCTCTGCTTTGGTTCTGGTGTTCTGTTTACTTAATTTAAAAGTCGGTGAGTGTCTACTTCAAGTGGCCCTCAGCTCTTAAGCCATTCCTAGGGCTTTCTCCATCGTCAGCTTCACCCACTGGAAAGCCATGCTTGGAAGACTGTGAAGGAACTCCACAAGGCAAGAAGGGAAAGCTGAGTTTTAAGTTCAGGTGCATGAGGGAAGCCAGGTAACCCCGAGTTAGTCCATCTCTCCAAGCAAAGCCTGCTCAGAAGCTGAGTGCCGGAAGTGCGGGTGGGACCTGCCAAGTATAGTCTAGCCTTGTGGGATATGTCTCAAAGTAATAAACATGACGGACTCTACGTGTCCCCTACAAAAATCCATCTCATTGCTTTGTCACACCTTACCCCCTTGCCCTGACACATACTTTCATCTTTACCATTATTGGGGTTCCAGAGCTTGATCCATGTTTATCATCAAATCTTTTTTTTTTTTTTGAGTTCCTACACTGTCCAAAACACTTTACCAAATTCTATTTTTACAAACGAGGCCTTGGTGAGGGTTCTGGAGAAAAAGAAAATTGGTGAGGATGTAGAGAAAAAAGAACCTTCATGCACAGTTGGTGGGAATACAAGCTGGTGAGACCACTGAGGTCAGTATGGAGGTTCCCCAAAATTAAAAATAGAATTATCATATGATCTAGGAATTCCACTACTGGGTATTTACCCAAAAAAACCAAAAACACTAATTTGAAAAGATATATGAACCCCTATGTTTACAGCAGCATTATTTACAATAACCATGATATGGAGCCAGCTTCAGTGTCCATCCATAGATGGATGAAGAAGTGGTATATATTTACACAATGGAATATTACACAGCCATAAAAAAGAGTAAGATTTTTGCCATTTACAACAACATGGGTGGCCCTAGAAGGTATAATGCTAAGTGAAAGAAGTCAGTCAAAGAAAGACAAATACCATGATCTTACTCATTTAAGAAACAAAACAAAGAAAAAAGAGACAACAACAACAACAAAACACCCTTAATTATAGAGAACAAACTGGTGGTTGCCAGAGGGGAAGTGGGTAAGGGATGGGTGAAATAAGTGAAGGGAATTAAGAATACACATATTGTGATGAGCACAGAGAAATGTATAGAACTGTTGAATTATTATATTGTACACCTGAAACTAATATAACACTGGATGTTATTTATACTTCAATTAAAAAAAAAACCAATGAGATGCTGGATGGAATGTATTATGTGAACAATTCAAACAAATAGCAGTACTTACAGACTGAAATAAAATAAAATTTCAAATAAAAAAAACCAATGAGATGCACTACATGTAATGCATTAAAAATCTAAAAATTTTTTAGATTTTATTTATTTATTTGAGAGAGAGAGTGCAAAGCAAGTGAGAGAGAGAGGGAGAGCACAAGACAGGGAGAGGGGCAGAGGCAGAGGGAGAAGCAGGCTTCCCACTGAGCAGGGAGCCCGATGCAGGGCTTGATCCCAGGACCCTGGGATCATGACCTGAGCTGAAGGCAGATGCTTAGCCGACTGAGCCACCCAGGTGCCCCAAAACATCTAACATTTTTTAGAAACTGACCATATCAACTGTTGGTGAGGATTTGGAAAAACTGGAACTCTCAGCTCTAGCTGCACAGCTGCTGGGAATGTAAAGTGGTGCGATCACTTTGGAAAACAGTTTAGAAGTTCCTCAAATGGCTCAACATAGAGTAACAATGACCTAATAACCCAGAAGAAAGGAAAGCCTATGTCCACATCAAAACTTGTTCATGAATGTTCATAGCAACCATATTTGTAACAGTAAAAAAACTAGAAACAACCCAAGTGTCCATCAACATGTATATGAAAAACACATCGTGGTACATCCATACCAAGAAATGATACTCAGCAGTAAAAAGGAATGAACTATTGATATATGTAACAACTTGGATGAATCTCAAAACAACTGTGGTAAGTGAAAAGAAGCCAGACTAAAAAAATACTGACTTTTTATACCATTTATATAAAATTCTAGAAAATGCAAACTAATCTGTAGTGAAGAAAGAAGAGCAATGGTTGCTTTGGATAGGGAGATGACTTTTGAGGAGGATAGATAATGCTCATTATCTTGAATATGGTGATGGCTTCATGATGTACACATATATCAAAATTTATCATAGTGTGTACTTTAAATATTAGCTGTTTACTGTATGTCCATTATACTTCAATAAAACTGTTTAAAAATTGAAGATAAAAAGGAAAGTAAGATACTTAATAGATTAAGGGGAAAAAGAGAAAGAAATGAGGCCTTGCCCTCAGTGGCCTTCCAAAGCATTTGGGGAAGGGATGATTACTGGTAAAGTATGACTGTGACCCATTTGTGGGTCATGCAGTGAGTGCCACAGAGAGATATCTTCAAGGGCTGGGCACTGGGGAAAGTCTCCTGAAGGTGATAAAATGATCCAGCAGCATATCTGGGCATGGGGAGAGGCTGTAGGGAATGAAATCCTGAGCACTGTTCTCAAAGGAGGAAACGGGCTTTATGGACTTAGGCCTGTCCTGAGGGAAGCTCTCCCCTTGGAGTAAAACTTCACTCCTAAGGAAAGAGAGGCTTGAAGGAAGAATGTAGGCAGAAATCCTGCTTCTATTATAAGAAACAGAGCCAGTTAAGAGAGAAAGTGTTTGCAGATTCCATTTCATAGCTTCTTTACTCTGATGCATCAAGCCCATGGGATGGTACACCAATTCATTGATTCACTCTTAGTAGTACCAGGCACTTTGCGGGATGCTGCGGACACGGGGACAACGTGGAGGTTGCGTCAGTGTAGAGCCTGTTCCTCAAAGTGTAGACCATGCCCTACCTGCAGCCTCAGCATTCCAATGCTAATACAAATACAGACCCTCCGGCCTCACCCCTAGGTAAGACCTAGACTTACCCTATCAGAATCGCAGTGCTGGTCCTGAGACTCCGCTCCACTTCGCAGAACTCCCTTCTTCTGCAGCTGAAGTCTGAGGACCTTGGTCTGGTGGCTGTTGCCTCTGCGGGCTACTTGAAGTGCATCAACGTTCCCTTGGATTTGAGGCTCACAGAAACAGCAGCGCCGGCAGTTGGCTGCAGAGGCCGGGGTTCCCCCCCAACCCCCCCAGTCCCCTCCCAACCTCCTCCCAGCCCCCACCCGAACCCCCTACCGGCGAAGGCCGGAGCGGAGCAGGGAGGCCCCGCCCTCCACGCTAGCCCCGCCCCGGTTGTCAGGGGCGATGAAGCCCCGCCCCGGGCCGGGCGTGCGCCTTTTCTGACAAGCAGGGCCTCCCAGCTCTTACCCTCAACCCTCGCGGGGCTGTCACCAAAACCCTCACGCGTCCTGCGGACTGCAGCCTCGACTCGGCAGGGAAAAAACGACATGGCGGCGGCCAAACCCGAGAACCTCTCTCTGGTGGTGCACGGACCCGGAGACCTGCGCCTGGTAAAACGGGAAGGGGAAAGGGAAGCCTAGCCCGACCCTGCCCTGCGGGCCTCCGAACTCAGCCGCGGTCCCAGCTCGCCAGTTGCAGCACCTCCGTATCCCGGCCACCCGGATCAGAGCTGGTTACCATGTTGGGGGGAGGGGGCTGGTGGTTGTAAGGTGCTAAGAGGAAAGTTCTTGTCGCGTGCCTCCTGGAGCCCAGCCCCGTGGCTGGCACGTGGCCAGAGCCCCAGATTCATAGTCTAGCCTCTTGTCATTGCACATCAAAAGACCAGGAGGCTGCCTGATGTAGGACATGCCTTGGACTTCTCCGGGAAGACAGTGCAGGGCAGAAAGGAGGGCCAGAGGGACATTTAAAAGCTGTGGAACTCGAATTTAATCTGTCTTGCCTGGGGCTGATAAAACCTCCTCTGCAGGATTATTATGATCACAAGAGTACCCAGCACTTATTAGGTACTCAGAAAGTGCCAGTTCCTGCCTCTTTTCCTTCCAGCACAGGCCTCCATCTCTAGGACTCCTAGTGTTCCCTGTGCCTATGCCAGACTTCTGGATCTGAATAGTGTCCATGTCTCTAAAGCTTCTTTCCTCTTTACCTCCCTTAGTCCACACTTGGTTCACTTTTCGGCCATTTTCCTCTCTGATCCGGCTCCCCTGTTTCTTTAAGAGCATTATGTGTATGTCTCCTAGGCACCATACCTTTCCCTCTGCTCCCTGGCTCATGGGGCCAAAGTCAGGGAGCTGCAGGGTTGGCCCTGTGGTCGTGTCAGGGGTCCCTTGACAAAGGCCATCTCAGATGGGCCTGGGATGGCAGTGGGTGTGTGCGATGGGTGCCAGCCATCTCTACTGCTCCCTGGCGCCTCCTTCCTCCTCAGAGAGAATATACATGAGGATCTAGATAGGAGAGACTCAGGAGATTATCCAGATTAGCAGTTCTTGACAATTTGAGAATCTGTGGTCTCTCTCCCCACAGAATGCAAACAGACTGAGTTTGGCAGCAATTTCAGAGATTTTGGTGGACTTCCTTTAAGTCCCTCCATCAACCCTCTGGGGGTTTGTGGACCCCAGACTACAAACTCCTGCCCTGAGCCAACTCTCCCATTTCCTGTTAAGAAAGTGCTGACCCCAGGGTGACAGGCTTGATTAGTTAACAGAGCCCAGATAAGAACTCAGGGGTTCAGGCTCCCATTCCGGTGCTCTCTCCACTCACTGTGGAGCCTCACCCAAGGTCCTGAATTAAAGTGACCCTATTAGTGTTTATTGTTCCCAACACCAGATGGTATTGTAAGGAAGGCAAAATGGCACAGCTCTGTGCAGCTTACAGAGTGATCTCCAACTCAGCCCTTCATTCCACAAACATTTATTAGATGAGAGGGTGCCTGCCACATGCCAAGCACTGGGCCGAGGGCTAGTGCCCCTACCCTCAAGCTGCTCTAGGGAGACAGACAAGCTGAAGTTAACAATGAGACAGGGTGACAACCTTGATGGAGGCTGCGCAGAGTAAAGACCTCACAGGGAGGGGCCCTCGGCCTAGGAAAGAGGTCCTAGAGGAGATGGGTGCTACCTGATCTGGTTCTTGAAGGATGAGTAGGAGTCATTCAGGCAAATGTAGGAACCAGTGCAAAGATATATGAAGTACAAGATTACAGGTCCTGTTTCCTGAGCCTGCAAATAGTGTGATGTACTGAGTGGAGTTTGAAGCTGGAGAGGTGGACAGGATCTGCTTTTCCTGCTGCTCAGGGCCTGCTTTAAGTCATGAACCTGTAAGTAGCGGAACTAGAATTGCAACTCCAGGATCTGCTTTGCCTTAACTCTTAAACTCATGCTCTCCCGCTGCTCTACCAGATGACTTCTTTTTTTGTCATGCTCTCTAGAGCAAAGCCTTGAAGACTGGAGGGGCCGGGAAGCTCACCTTAAAATTGATATTATGAAAAAATAAGAGACATTTTTGAAGATTGATTTTATCAGCTTTGCCTTAGAATCTACACCCTGAATTAGGGAGGAATTGAGGTAGGTGTATCCTAAAGGCTCTAGAAAATACGACCAGCTAGAGAATGTTGAGTTGTGGGATTGGTACACTAAAAGGCTTCAGGGTGGATTCATGAGTGCCTCAGGTCTGTTTGAGAGTAGCGGGTGGTGGGATCATTTTACTAGACAAAAGAGTAGATTAAAATGATAAGAACAGGTTTGAGTTTAAGATGTGTCTGGGACATGACATCAAGGTGTCTTTGAGAAATTGGTTCTAGGGATCTGGGATATAGGGACGATTTCTTGGGCTGGAGATGTAAATTCAGGAGTCCTCTGCTTCTTTACTGAGCAGTCCTGCACCCCCCCCCCATGAAGCATTTGCGAATGTGTGTGTGTGTGGGGGGGTTGTCACAATGACTGAGGGGCAGACTTCATTCAGTTTACAGCACTGTCCTGCTCAACAAAGTATTGTCCTGGCCAAAGCAGCACCCTGGTGGGAATTTGTAGATGGACGAGCTTGCCTAGGCTGAGCGGGACATGTAGATCAAGAAGGCAGCGCGTGGAGGACATTACCCTGGAGAGAGCCCCACGCTCAGGGGAAGGGGCAGAAAGCCGTCAGCTGAGAAGAGTGACCAGGGATGCCCATGCTGCCTCAGAGATACCTGGGCCTCAACACAGACCCTCCTGGCCCCTCACCACTCCCTCCAGAGAAGGACCCCCAGCACCTCACACAGAGCCCCCTGACTGCCATAGCGCATCTCTGCCGCTTCCTGTAAGGCAAATAGATAAGTGGTTTGGGATTGGGGGGGGGTGGTACTATTAGTGCACCAGGAAGCAACAAGGAGGAACAGTCCTAAGGCAGCTTTGGGAGCGAACACCAGTTCTCCGTTCTGTGGGAGAACCAAAATGAAATCCGAGATTTCCTGGCCATAGCAGGCTGTGGGCATTTTGGCCAACCAGGGTCATCGTCCACTGATAGAAATGATTGTGCCTCGGGAACTCATGTGAAGGGAGTTGTCTGGGGACAGGCCATTTCTAAAATCTGAAGCAGGATTCGGAAGGGTTCTGAAGCAGGGAGCGAGGGCTCAACCCTGCCCGGTGCTGCCATCCCACTTCGGGTAAGCCCGGGGACCGGCCAACATCCATGGCAGCGGTCTCTGGGGGCCATTTGACCTGCGCCTCTTCAAACTCCTGCCATCGTCCACCTGCCAGGAAGGAAACCTAACACCTAGCTTCTTCCTGCCTATGGAGGAAGGCAGGAAGGATTCCCTTTACTTTCTTGGTGCTGGGGCTGCAGGGAAGGAAAAATTAAATTCCTTGCCTACTACTGTGCAGCTAGTGATCCCCTTGGCCACAGCAAGGGAAGGGCAGCTCCAGTGCTCCCTGGCCTGGGGATTCAGGTCTGCATGATGCCTCAGCTCTGGTCATTTCTAAATTGGGTGGTAAGTCGGAGAGAGAGTATGCGCGCGCACACACACACACACACTGACTGGTGGTTTATCTTTTGTAATGAGGAAAACAAAAATATGAGGGGGAAAAAAAGGACTTTTACTTTTCCATCCCTAGTTTAAATAGAGCAAGGGAGAGAAGCAGCCAAGCTGATGCATAAAGAGGCAAACAGCCTGTCAGCAAAAACTGTCAGCTCAAAGTGCAGCTCACTGAAGTCCTCTTTAAATGGAAACAGTAACAAAGTCACGAGCCAGGTTGAGGCCCAGAGTGGGGTTTAGTGCTAGCTCTGCTGTTTATAGTTGTGTGACTCGCCAAATTACTTTCTGCTTCAATTTCCCATCTGTGTGATGGGCATGGCAGGAGTTCTCATCTCTGGGTTGTGTGAGGGCTAGATGGTGTCAGGGAACAAGAATTCCTGTCCCCTCAAAGGTTCTAGCTGGACCAAGAATCAAATTGACATGAGACCCATTAACAGGAGAAAATCAAATTTTATAGTTTATATGTACAGAGAATCCACACATACATGGAAATGCCAAAGACAGGCAAAATGAGGCCTCTGTGTCATTCTGAACTAAGGAAAAGGAGTTAGAGGCTTGGGACTTCAAAGGGAATGAATGCAATTTGCAGGAAGATCAAAAAGAGGAAATGTTTGGTAAATAAATATTTCCCCTCCCACATAGATGGATTACTCAGATAAAATTTATCTGTGGTCAAGACCCCCCAATTTAGATTCTTCTTTGTAGTTAAGGGTGGGGCAAAAGTTTCTCCTGAGCTTGTAGGACCTTGATTGCCTTCACCTCAAAATAATCCACATGCCAAAATGGCCCATCTTGGAGCAGCCTGCCCTCAATCAGCCCTTACAATGTGACGGTGTCTGTAAAAGGTCCAGCACAGCTAATGACAGGAGGCTAGGGCCTAGGAGAATCAGACATTTAAACCTTCTCAGCATAGGGGTGCCTGGCTGGCTCAGAAGAGTACAGGTCTCTGGATCTCAGGGTCATGAGTTCAAGCCCCATGTTGGGTGTACAGATTACTTAAATTAAAAACAAAACCAAAAACCATCTCAGCATAAAAAGAGATAAAGACCAAGATCTTCAAATACATGGGCATTTTTTTTTTTCTTTTGTGATATGTGGGCATTTTTTTTTTAAAGATTTATTTGAGAGAGTGCATGCGTGAGCAGGGCTAAGGCAGAGAGAGAGAGGGAGAGAAGCAGACTGCTGAGCGTGGAGCTCTGTGCAGAACTTGATCCCACCGATGTAGTTTTGGAATGTTGGTGAGGCCTGGAGCCAAGGGCCAAGAAAGAATTCTTGAGACGTCTTTGGTGCAAAAAGGGTGATTTTATTAAAGCAACTGGGACAGGACCGTGGGCAGAAAGAGCTACTGCACTGGGGTTGTGAGGAATGGCTGATTATAAACTTGGGAGTTGGGGGAAGTAAGGAAAAAGGGAGGTGTCCAAAAGGACTTTCATATGCTAAAGAAGACCCTCAGGATACTGGAGGTCTTGCTATTGTTAAGCTAAGGTAGTTTTCCCCTTAGCAAAGATAGTTGAAAGTTTCCTGGACGAATGTCACACATATCCCACCTAGGAATGTGTGTGTGGGGGGGGGGGTTGGTTGTGGGGTGTCACCTTATGCTTCATCCTCAGCTTGCCTTCTGTTCCCTCATCACCACCACCCTGAGATCATGACCTGAGCCGAAATAGAGTCAGATGACCGACTGAGCCACCCAGGTGCCCCTATATGGACAATTCTTAACTGAATTATAATAAATGTGGGCCCAGGCAATAATCTTGTATTCATCTGTATTTACCAGTTTAATTACTTTGTGCCTCTTTGGTCAGTTTTGAGAAATCCAGAAGTTCCTTTTGATTGGGAAATGAATTCTATCTGAGTTACTAGTTCATGAAGTTGGGATATAAAACAGTCAGATGAGTTTTTCTCCACAGAAGCTGTTTTTGGTGGGGGGGCGGGGGCTGGAGGGGGCTTTGTTTTTTTTAATGCTCTAGGTTTCACTTGAAAGGTAAGGGAAACGGAGAGAATTAACATGTTGAGTGCATACTATATTATGGACATCTGCTGGGTGCTTTGATGAAGTGCTTCACAAACTATCCCAGATGAAACGCAGTCTTATTTATATTTTCAGCCATGAGCCAATATGTTTGTATTGCTGTATTTTGATATTGCAGCAATGTCAAAATGTGGTAAATATTTCTAAATGCTCAGTTTCTGTACATATTGCATCACATATCAGTAGTAGGCCATCGACCACATTGAGTACACTTTATCTGCCTTACTCCTTTTTAAAAAAAAAATATTTTATCTATTTATTTGAGAGAAAGAGAGAGATCATGAGCAGTGGGGAAGGGTAGAGGGAGAAACAGACTCCCCGCTGAGCAGGGAGCCCAATGAGGGGCTCAATTCCAGGACCTTGGGATCATGACCTGAGCCGAAAGCAGACGCTCAACTGACTGAGCCCCCCCTGCCCCGGGCACCCTATTTGCCTTATTCCTCACAGCTCTGCCACATTTCAGGCACCAGCATCTGGCCAGGGAGAAGAAAGGAATAACACAGCCCCCGTTTCCAGGGGGCTGAACACTGAGTTCGGGATGGGGTATAGTCAGATTTTTGTTTTGTGATGTAGAGGAGGAGAAATAATTTTCTCCCTGTGCTTCTAGGTTCTTGGCTCAGACCCCTTGTAATAGAAGATTAACAAGAGAAAAATAAACAAGTTTAATAATGTGTACCTCCTGTACCTATGGGAGGTATGATGAAAACTGAGTAATTTCATGAAATGGCCCAAGGTACCACCTTAAGTACCATTTCCAGCTAAAGACAAAACATATTTAGGAGGCAAGAGGCACCTGGGATGATTCCAAGCTCCCACAGAGAGTTCTTCCTGAAGTATTTCCATGATTGATTCAGGGAGGTGGGGTGAGACCCGGAGGGGATGGACGGGGTTGGGGGGCGCATATGTATGTGATGTATTTCTGACTGGAAGTGAAAAAGGCTGGAAACCCGATGTAACTACAGGAAAGAATAGTTACCTCCACTCCCCTTTATCCCTTTGTTACTGTCAATCACAGAAAGGTAAGAAGTCCTGTTCAGGAAACCATGACTATGCCTGATGACAAAACTTTGGGGATGAAAGGGCTGTGGGGGTAAAAGTGAAAGCTAGGGATCTCAGGGGAGCTAAGAAACTGGTAGATGAAGAATAGGGTGCATGAAAGAATATCATCACCGAAATCTGAGACGGAAAAGGAGATTAAGTAAACAGAGGACTGTGGCCAGCGTCATTCCAAGGAGCTACAAAGAAAAGCAAGGTGTTTTTTTAGTAACCATGCTGCGATAACTTTCTAAAACATCATCTCCACAGCCATGCTTAGGATAACATTTACAGACTTAAGGGCTGATCTTAACACGGTCCTGTGCTTCTGCGGCATGTCTCCTGCAGAGAGCGGAGTCAGGAGCCGAGCTGAGTTGTAAGGGTGGTTAGAGACAGCAAGAAATAACGAAAAGGAGAAGTTGGTTTGCAGGGAGAGGTATTTAAGTTCTCCATAATGTGCAGTCAGCCACTAAGGAAAAGCCAGGCTGTCTGCATAGCACCCTCTAGTGTCTAGGAATGTCACTGCGGCTTTGGAGGGGAGGTAGGGCCAAAGTTGGCCCGCTCTGTCCCCTCCCGCAAATGTTTACAGTAGTAATCGCTAGTGACCCAGGGCCTACTTGGTGTGCCCAGCTGTTGATTTGAGCTTGATTCTTACCCCTTCTCCACCCCTAAATGGAGCTGCCTACTAGAGCCTTTACTGGGAAGGACAGCGTTCTGTTCCATGTTTGAAATAAAGGCCTCAGTCTTCAGTTTCAACTAAACTGCAGTTTAAAATTTCACCCAGTTTAAGAGAAACATAACTTTATACAGCAATCCCTGATGTTGGGTAATGTCAGAGATGGGACCAGCAACTTTGAGAAGGGTTTTGGTGACAGCCGGCTGTCCTGAATTGTCCATTTCTAGATGGATTCCCTCCCCCAGACCCCCTCCTTCCTTCCTTTCACGTGTAGCCAGTTTAAATTATTAACAGATGGGGCGCCTGGGTGGCTCAGTTGGTTAAGCGACTGCCTTCGGCTCAGGTCATGATCCTGGAGTCCCAGGATCGAGTCCCGCGATCGAGTCCCGCATCAGGCTCCCTGCTCGGCAGGGAGTCTGCTTCTCCCTCTGCCCCTCCCCCCTCTCATGTGCTCTCTCTCATTCTCTCTCTCTCAAATAAATAAATAAAATCTTTAAAAAAAATAAAAAAATAAATTACTAACAGATGAAAAACTGCCTTGAGCACCTTTTCCCCACCTCAAGCTGCTTTGGATATAACTCCACCAGTGACCTTAGTGCTACGATGGGCAGATCACTACATCTCCCTGTCCTTCAGTTTCATCATGTGGAAAACGGGATAATAATAGAAGGTATCACATAGGGTCATCATGAGGATGAACCGAGGCGATGGACATACAGCACTTAGCCCAGGACCTGGTAGAAAAAAGCTGGTCAGTGTTTGCTAATCAGCATTAGCATTGTCACTCTGGGCTTTGTTCCACTGGGGACAAGCAGGTCAAATTAGCATCAAGCTACTTCAACAGAAAGGCCAGTAATCTGAGGGGAGCGAGAACCGCAGACCTTCCTTGGGGTCTCTTATGGAGACTGGGTGTGTAGCAAGTGCATGCTCCCCCATGTTTGAGGCAGTGCACTGTGCCTGGTCACTGAAGAGACTGAAGCCATGGTCGTTGGCATCAGGGTTATTTTGTTAGCAAAAAAGCTAACATGTGTGTCATTTACTGCTACGTGTTAAAGCATCTGGGGGAGGCTTTCTGAAGGAGGCAAGCTTGGAACAGTGTGCCTCCCAGAGCGCTCTGTGTGGGCCCCAGCCCCAACCTTCTCCTCACCTGTCTGCCTGCTCCTTGCATCACCCTGGAAGGAGAAAAGGCATATTCCACCCTTGGGGTGCAGTGTGGTGCAGTGAGGCAGGCCGGGGAATCAGGTTTAGTCTTGGCTTAACTACTCTGTGGCGGTATGACTTTGACCAGCTTATTTCACTTCAAAGCCTCGGGTTTCTCGTCTGCATACTGTGGGCCATGTGCCATGATGTGTTTAAAGCCAGAACATGTCTGGTAATGTAGTTGGTACAGTGAACGGTTCACCTTCCTCCCTCTTCTTGGCTGCCTTCAAAGAATTCATAAAATGAACCCTCGGATCTGGCCACTCACTGCCCTTCCTTCTGATCGCCATGAATTGCTCAGCTCGTTGGCAATGGGAAGAAGAGTTAGTTAATAATAATACTAGCCATGAATGCCAGAATAGCTCAGATTGCCTTTTGAACCCAGAGAGTGGCCAAAATGCAGGTCCTCTGTGTTCCCAAAGGGCCTCTACAGCTCCACATGGGAGGTCTCAGAAGAGAGGGCTGAGCGCTGGTCCGTCCGTGTGCTGATGTCAAGGGAAGAGTGGCAGCACGCACTCTCTCCAACCTTGTCTAGAGGCCAAAGCCCTCACATGCAACTACCAGATACCTTCACCCTTCTCCCTGTAAGAGTTTCCCAGACCAAACAAATCTGTATCTTAAGAATGTGGTTTTTGAGAAGGGAAGGATCTGATATGGAAGGCAGTCCAAACGTCCTTTCTGCCTAGGGGAGCATTTAGTACCCTTTTTCATCAGTCTAGGGCAAATGGCACCGGGAGGTAGGGTGGGGTGAAGTCAGGAATCAGAGGCAGCACGATTTAGTGGGCCCCCTCAGGCATCCACCCAGCTGCGATATGGCCTGAGCCTATGTTCATTCTAAGAAGAAATACTTGAATGGAACTCCACGTTGACTAAACAATTGAAAATATTTGTAAGGGAAAGTTATTATGCATGCTAAATGATTTTTCTATTTTTATTTCCTCTAGGAGAACTATCCTATCCCTGAACCAGGCCCAAATGGTAGGTCCTTGGGATACTCGACTTACATTTTATTGTTTCTTATTACTTACCCTGAAGACATTGCTCACTTACCCCACTGGGCATTGCTCACTTACCCCACTTTTCCTACTGTTTATGACTTTGCCTCCAATTAAAAACTATCTTTCTGTTAGGCTGTCCACCTCGTCTGTTATCCACGACACGACGGGATAGATTCAACTTGACTGCCACATGAAATAAACAGTGATGGAGTCAGCAGAAGACTTACCATATCAGACTGCTGACTTGTCCCAGAGTTTTTGACATAAAATATCTTTCTGGACCAAAGGCAGAGTTGTTCCTCATTTGACCTAACCTAGAGTTGGGTTACTCTATCTACCATAGCTGCTATTCGGGTGGCCAAATCCCGCCCTAACCCTAACCGGAGCTTTGAAAATGAGTGAGTCTACAGAGCTTAATTTCTGAATCAGAAAGAGAGGGTCACTATAGGAAGACTGGGACCTTCTGTCCAGTGAGGATGGGAGGGGCCGCATGGAGTGCGGCCCCACAGTCCTGATCAACCAGGCACAGACAGTGGGTGAGTGCTCTGGGGCAGGCTTCCTGCCACCTTTGTTCCAGTGCTCTGGCCTCTCACTGGGCAAGCCTGTAAGGCCCAGCTGACAAGCACATTTCCTGGAGTGGTGTGTGTACCTGGGGAAGTCATGCCCCCTGTTGGCTGGGGCAGATACCTGCTGACAGTTTTCCAATCCCTCCCATCCCTGGAGTCCCACTTCATAATTTGCAGGACTCTGAAGTGAGGCTGAGAGCAAGGGGAAGAGTGTCTATAGATAACTGCTCCCATACCCAGCCACTCGGGTCTCCTCTCTGTCCTTGGTGAGTTGGGGATGTGCTTCCCACCTCACCCCAGAACTGTAGCTTCTGTGCGAACTTCAGATTGAAGGCAGCTTTCCTGGAGCCTCCAGAGCTTTGTTACTCAAAGGTCAGGTAGCTTATTGATTTATAGTGATAAGCATAAACACAATAGCTGTTTCTATCAGTGTTCAACACGTAATGTATATTTAGGGCTTAAACATTTTCACCAAGATATCATGTTCAGAGAAGTGAAAGAGGCCCCTCACTGTGTCCTGAAAAGTTGGTATTGATTCTAGAAGTAGCCAAACAAGGGCTGTCTTGGACTCAAAGGACCCTGGTACTGTTTCTCTCTCTGATGCAGCATTCTGCTCTTACTTTCTTGTCTCTTGCTGCCCTTGAATTTGGAAGGGGAAATCATGGTAAATTTCAGCTAGCATCCTAGCAAGTCAAACTTAATCTCTTATTACAAATTGGTAACTTTTAAGAAAGGAAACTCAGATAATTTCCTCTACCTTGATCTCAGTCTTCACCCTGCCATACCCTGCCATTTCTTACTCTGTCACCAAGGCCAAGGACAGAGAAGGTTCTACAGAGCCACACCTGGGGTGGATGGCTGGTGATTTGTGGCAAGGGCAGGGTGTAAGACACTTGAATGCACAGCAGAGTTTTAGGTCTCTTCGTCTTTCTAAGGCAGAGCTTTTTCTCAGGGAGATACTTGCAACATGGTCACCTTAGTCAGACTAGGCCAGTAATCCTTTAGCACTTACTTTAGCAAAGGGGCTCAGTAGCGTCATTATTTTTAACTTGGAAAACTGACAACAACAATACCAACAAATCTCACTTATTCAAACCTGTGAAGGGGAAATACCCTTTGAAACCTTTGGATGGTTTAAATTAAAGCTACACCTTTAAACAAAACAACAGGCATGAAGAACAAGAGAGTTCACAAAGTGTTGCTAAGCCTAGATTTTGCCAGGCTTTCTCTCATGATAGATAAGAATCAGGCATAGCATATTAATTGTGTGGAATCAGTTATCTCCTAGAAAACAGTTTTTCCCTTAGATGGCTGATACATTTTTTCCTATTAATAATATCTTGTTTATGCAGTGTGTGAGTTCTCCAGAGAGACGGAACCTAGAAAGAGAGGAGAAAGATTTGTTACATGGATTTATTTATATATAGGTTTATTATATATGTCTATAGAGAGAGGGCTGGGGGAGATTTATTTTAAGGAATTGGCTCATGTGATTGTGAGGACTGGCAAGTCTGAAATTCATAGGGCTGACCAGCAAGCTGGAAATTAGATAAAAGTTGATGCTTCAATCTTGGAGGATTCCTTCTTCAGGAAACCTCAGTCTTTTCTCCTAGGGCCTTCAACTGATTGGATGGGGCCCACCCACATTAGGCAGAGTAATCTGCTTTATTTGAGAGAGAGCGAGCGAGCATGAGCAGGGGGAGGGGCAGAGGGAAAGGGAGAAGCAGGCTGAGCAGGGAGCCCGACACGGGCCTCGATCCCAGGACCCTGGGATCATGACCTGAGCCGACGGCAGACTCTTAACCGACAGATCCACCCAGGTGCCCCGACAGCTACTGTTTGACCAAACAACTGAGCACCATAGCCTAGCTGAGTTGACACATAGCATTAACCCTCAAAGGCAACTATTTTGCTCTATGGAAGCTTTCTTGGCTTACAAGCCTTAATTGGTGTTGCTGGTTAGCTTGTTTTCCTCTGTGGTCTAAATATTGTACCTGGCCTTTGAAACCAAGCCAGAGGGTTGATTTTCCTGTCCTGAGGGGAAGCATGGTGGCGCCTCAGACTGCCGAGGGGTCGTTCCTCCCCTCACTTGTTCTCTCCTTCCTCTTATCAGAAGTGCTGCTGAAGATGCATTCCGTCGGGATCTGCGGCTCCGATGTCCACTACTGGCAGCATGGTCGAATTGGGGATTTTGTTGTGGAAAAGCCAATGGTGCTGGGCCATGAAGCTTCAGGGACAGTCGTACAAGTGGGATCACTGGTCAAGCACCTAAAACCAGGTCAGCAAAACCCTTCACCTAACTGATTTATTTATTCCTCAACATAAATGAATATTTGTGTGTACTTTCTTGGGGCCGGGCCCTCTATTAAACCTGGGGGGGTTTACAGCAGTGAGCAGGACAGTCTCCATTTCTACACACACGGACTGTAACCTTCCATGGAGGAAGACAGGTCTGGGACACACAAACAGTTACTTAATTACCGTTGTGTTGAGGGCAACAGAGAATAGCGATGTGATCAGTGTCTTCTAACCAGATCCCTGGCTCTTCTGAGGGAGGAACAATTAATGCGACATCTGAAGGCAGTGGAGGGGTAAGCCAGGTCAAGGGGTAGGGCAAATGTTCCAGGCATAGGAACCACAAACTGCCTCCACCTGCTGAGAAACAGGGTCTTGGATACAGTCTTTGATCTTACTGGATGACTGGAAAACCACCAATACTTTTCTAGATTTGCTTACTTCATTCTCTTGGAGGGAGGAATCTCAGCTGTGGCAGCCTGCGATGTTACGCAACACAGTGAATTAAATCCCAGCTGTGTGACACGGCCAGCCATTGACTTTATCCTTCCTTTGCTGAGGAGAACACTGTACAGCCCGGAGAGGTCATCAGATTATTCGAGACAAGGAGAGGTTTGGCGGGAGACGCCATTCTGTGTCAGTTATAAGGCTCTCTGAGCGCAGCTGCACGGAGAGGAACGACCCAGCCCTGAAGAAGCTGGACTTGTGTTTCCCTTAGGAACATTGTCAGACCCTCCATTCATCCTGAATGGAAGTCGAGGCCGCCCCTGAGGTTTTGTGGACTTATCCCAAAGAGGAAGATTCATAGTTTCCAATAGCCACTGATTGGTTCTTACCTGTGGGACGAGCTCTCTTAATATTAGTCATAACAGAGTGGGGTTCTTTAAATTTAAGTTATGATAAGTGCTTAGATACAGAAAAATGAGAAGATCCAATCCCTGGATACTTTGATCTAGTTGGGGAGATCAGACGTCAGGACATACATAAAAACCAGTAATTAGAGAATAAGACCATAGCGAGCTATCAGGTGTGAAAAAGAATAGGCTCTGGCAGTTCAAGGAAAGGGCATTTGTTGTGGGCAGAGGTGTTTAAAGAAGGCTCATGGAAGAGACAGGTCTTTGAGCTGGACATTTAACAATAATAAGGCAGCTAAGACTCATTGATTTACTATTTGTTAGTCTCCATGTTAAATATTTGCATGTATAATTATGTATTTCACTGTTGAAACAACTCTGAGGTAGGCATTATTTTCTTCCTTAGCAAATGAAGAAAGCGAAACATGGTGACTGCCCAGGGTCACAGACTAGCGAATCTCAAGCTGGGGTACCGACCTTGGTCTTTCTGACTCTAAAGCAAGTGCTCAGAACCCCTGGGCTGTCCAGCAGCTGGAGGCCTGAGAACGGTTTTGTATTTGAGTTAGTGAAGAGGTCAGAAGCGAATATTCTGGTTAAGAGGAACAGAGTAGGGCGCCTGGGTGGCTCAGTTGGTTAAGCGACTGCCTTCAGCTCAGGTCATGATCCTGGAGTCCCGGGATCGAGTCCCGCATCGGGCTCCCTGCTCAGTGGGGAGTCTGCTTCTCCCTCTGACCCTCCCCCCTCTCATGTGCTTGCTCTCATTCTCTCTCTCTCAAATAAATAAATAAAATCTTAAAAAAAAAAGAGGAACAGAGTAATAAAATTACAGAAGCAAGTGTAACATATCTGGGGTGCTAATAATTCTATGCTGTTCAGAGTAGAGGTTCTGTGTTGGGGAGTTAGTGGAGATGTTAAAAATGCATAATCTGTATAAAAGTCCCTCTTGAAAAAGCACTCTTCAACTGTGAGTTTATTATTATATTACTATAATGTAATCATCAGAAGACAAAACTGAGGCATACAAAACTCCACCTGATTATGAAGAATCTTGAATGCTAGCTTGAAGAAGTCATTGTCAACGGTAGAACGTAATTTGGAACAAGGGCTGCAGAGAAAGCGGAGAGGTACACACACAGGTGGAGCAACACATTTTGGTGGTTGCAGGGATTTCTGTAGATCCTTTTTTTAAAGATTTTATTTATTTATTTCTCAGAGAGAGAGAGCACAAGCAAGGGGAGCAGCAGAGGGAGAAGCAGGCTCCCCACTGAGCAGGGAGCCAGATATGGGACTTGATCCCAGGACCCTGGGACCATGACCTGAACCAAAGGCAGACGCTTTACCAACTGAGCCACCCAGGCGTCCCTAGAACACAAAATTTTTATTGAAGTGTTTCATATGCTGATCTGGACTGAAAGGTCTAATCAACTAGTCTAGAAAGAAGAAAAGCACTCACTGAGTAGTTCTTAACATTTGTTTCTCAAGTTTTAACATAAATCTTAAAGAATCAGTAAATCTAAGGCATGGAAGAATTCCTAACTTATATACAGTCTGGCTCTCTATCTTATAGTGTGAATTTCCTGTTCAGTAACACCAGCTCAGATAGTTATAATAAACACAATATAAATAGTTAATACTACTTACATGACTACTATCATCACTGCCACCACTACTGTTAAGGAGTGCTCACTATGTACCAGGACTCTGCGCTCTTCTGTGGGTAGTTTTAACACAAAAAGACATAAAAATAACTTAACATGTATCTGTTTAGTAAAGGGCAAACCTCCCACGGGTGACATGCGTCAGGCTAAGGAGGGCCCCAGCTCCACTCGCACACCCCTCTGGGGATAGGGGGTGAGGATTGACTGGGAAGGGACACAAAGGAAGGAATTTCCAAGGTAGTAGTAATGTCCTGTATCATGATAGGGGTTCATATTACACAGGTGAGTGCATTTATCAAAATTCATCTAGGGGCGCCTGGGTGGCTCAGTCGTTAAGCGTCTGCCTTCGGCTCGGGTCGTGATCCCAGGGTCCTGGGATCGAGGCCCACATCGGGCTCCCTGCTCTGCGGGAAGCCTGCTTCTCCCTCTTCCACTCCCCCTGCTTGTGTTCCCTCTCTCGCTGTCTCTCTCTCTGTCAAATAAATAAAATCTTTTTTTTTTTTAAAGATTTTATTTATTTATTTGACAGAGAGATAGAGAGAGAGAACAAGTAGGCAGAGAGGCAGGCAGAGGGAGAGGGAGAAGCAGGCTCCCCGCCAAGCAGGGAACCTGATGCGGGGCTCGATCCCAGGACCCTGGGATCATGACCTGAGCCGAAGGCAGCTGCTTAACCAACTGAGCCACCCAGGCGCCCCGAAATAAATAAAATCTTTTAAAAAAAAATTCATCTAGTGATCCATGTAAGATTGTGCATTTTATCAATACCTAAATTTTACCTTAAAAAAGAACCAGAGACAAGTATTGAACTCTGGTTAACGATATGCAGGCTGAGGTATTTAAGCGTGGCGTATACTAATGGCTACATCCTACTTGGAAATGCATCAGGAAAGAAGATGGGGCGATGGACAGAGGAGAAACGGATAGGTGGGATGGATGGGTAAATATGTGATGAAGCGAATTAGCCCCATAGTAATTGAAGAATCAAAGCGGAGGAAGTCTGGGTATTTTCTGTACAGTTCTTTCAACTTTGATGCATGTTGGAAAATTTCCATAATGGAAAGATAGAAGAGCACTTCTAAGGCTGGGTTTCCAAGCTGGCGCAGTGAGACAGAGGGGAAGGACGCTAGTTCACAAGCCTGAATGCTATTCTTCACTGGAATCTCAGGCCTCTGTGGGTCATTTGCCCGAGCCAGTCTGTTAACCCATGGATCCGTCAATTCCTAGTTACTGTCTAAATACAACCAGACTGAACATAAGACATGCCATAATTGTGGCTCTTGTGTTTGTAAAGGCGTTGCCCCATATTTTCAAAGCAGGTGAAGGAAAAAAAGTCTGCGAACCCCACACAGCAGCTTGAGATGGGTCCTGGCTTGCCTTGGATTTGGGGCTGGTTCTCTGTTTCCCAAGCTGGGAAGTGGTTGTGGAGCTGAGGGGAGAGGGGGTTGGCTTGTTCCATGAGTGGGTGAACGGCAGGCCAAACCAGTCTGTGGAGAAGTATGCTGGTCACTCTCCCAGAGTGTGAGTCTGTGCTGCATCCCGAGTTTTCTGTGGCAGCTCTAACGGGTTGGGCTTGTCTGGGGCGCCCTGGATCCCAGGTAGGGGGGTGGCTCACTGGGCCAGAGTCCCCTGTTGGCACCTGCCCAGGAGCTCGTGTCCCTTCACAGAAGCTCTGCCCCTGCTCGCGTTTTCCTCTTCAGGGGATCGTGTTGCCATCGAGCCTGGCGCTCTGCGAGAAATGGATGAATTCTGCAAGATTGGCCGGTACAATCTGTCGCCATCCATCTTCTTCTGTGCCACGCCCCCTGATGACGGGAACCTCTGCCGGTTTTATAAGCACAACGCTGACTTCTGCTACAAGTTAGTGCCCGAGGCCCGGCCCGGCCACCTGGGACCTCTCCCCACTCCATTTGGTTGCGGTTCTTTCTTCTAGTTTCCTGTGGTGATTTCTTTGTTCTTTTTAGCTCATAATTCCAGACATGAAGCATCCCCTCGACAGGCCCTTCTTGGCGGCAT
This sequence comes from Mirounga angustirostris, assembly GCF_029215605.1. Taxonomy (NCBI): domain Eukaryota; kingdom Metazoa; phylum Chordata; class Mammalia; order Carnivora; family Phocidae; genus Mirounga; species Mirounga angustirostris. Next base: position 58,973,173 of record NW_026991717.1, on the reverse strand, counting down.
TGAGGGAAGGTAGCTTGCCCAGGGCTGAGACTGACTCACAGTACTTGGTTTAGTCTTGGAGTTGAAGCTCCCCTCACCTAGGACAACAGTAGAAAATTGTTGCCGAACTCACTCGCTCCCCTCCAGCTATCCTGCAGATAACCTGCTGTGGTTTGTCCTCTATTGCTGGTTTCCAAGGCAGCTCCCAGGAAAGAGAACTGGTCACAACACCAGTAACAACAGCCACTGGGGTTTACTGAGGAAGCGTGGCCTGGAGCCAGCGTGTGAGCTCTGGGACCCTGGATCCCCTCCCTCCTAGTGAGTGACGTCCCCTTCCGCTGCTTCGGTCTCATTTAGTCAGCTGAAGACCCAATAAGGCAATGCATGTGCAGTCCCAATTGTCAGTACTCCGTGCCTGGCCTTGTGCTCATCAGTGCTTTGCAGGCTCTATCTGACTTAACCTTCATAAGAACAGCGGTGAGGTGGGCACCAGTGTAGCAGTTTTGTGCAGGGGTGCAGAGGCCGGACGGAGGAGGCTAATTGGGCACACAGCAGAGCCAGGAGGCAAGCTGGGGCAGCCGTGAGTCTTAAGTTCCCGCCCTGTGCTCACTACCCTATCCCAACTCTCCGTATGGTTTTGGAAGGAGAACTCGTATCCAGCAGAAGCCAAGTGTTGCCCCTTCTGCACAGGTCCCAGCCCATGGAGCCGTGGGTGCTGAGTGCCCCTTTCTTTCTGGCCTTCTGACAGGTGTGTTTTCCTCCATCCCGGCCCGGCCCCAGCTGTGGCTCTGTTGGCCAGGATGGGGCTTGCCTGAAGGAGGCCAGGTGCCAGTCACAGGGGCAGTCTGACAGATCTGAGTTTTCTAGTGCCCCCTGGAAGCCTTGAGAGAGTCACAGGCCAGACCTCGTGATGGGTGTAAGTCAACACCTAACTGCTCTAGGAGAAAGCAGGTTACCTGGGTGGAGTCCACCTTTCAGCAAGTGGTTCCTGAACCAGCTCGCTTTGTCTGGGCCCTTTCCAAGTTGAGGCACCAAACAAGGTTGTCATGAGAGGCAGAAAAGCAAAATGGTAAAGTTGAAGACTAGCCACTGGTCTCTGCCTTCTACCAACTGTGTGACCTTCAGCGAGTTAAACTTTGTAACCTAACGTCTTTGCCTGGAAAATGGAGATGATAATAGCACTTATATGTTGAAATGCATAGAATTATTGACAGAATTCAATGAGAAAAGCATTTCAAGTATTCAGCACGAGGCCTGGCACATAGTAGGTGCTCAGTAAATGGGGCCATGCTGTGGCATAGCCATGGCCTTGTGTCTGGGGGATAGGTACAGGTTAGGTCTGAAAGGAAGCCTTGCACTGGGGTTGGGAGGATGGGATTTGTAGGGTGTGGTGGGGGAGGGTGTGTTCTGTTGGCGATGTTAATGGGAGGGCTGAGGAGGGGACAGTCATGATTGATTGGAGCTGAGAAGAAACTTAGGGTGCTCTCATCCTCCCTCTCTCCTCACCGAATAAGGTCAGGGAAGGAGGACCCGGTGACTCTCCAAAGATCAGTGGCAAAGGCGCTGGGCCTGGGACTCTGCCTGGTGCTTCTGCCTCGTCAGTAGCATAATCTCTCCATCACAATCTTCCATCATCCCCATCCCAATCCCATTTTTCCTGGGTGTTCTCCTGCCAAGGGGAAATCAGAGCGAAGGTGAGAGGAACGCACCAGTCCTGACCAAAGGCCACCCTCCGCTCAGAGCCCATACAAGCTTCAGGGGAATCCCAGATGTGAAGGGGCAGGCTAGTCTGAGAGTGGTTGGCGGTCCCTTGGGAGAATTTGGGAGTCTTCATTATTTCATTTCAGACTTTTGTCCCTTTTATAGAGTTGATGGGGTGGGTGATGTGGGTAGAAGGGGTGATGGTGGCAATCTGAGCAGGAGAGGACTGAAGTGGGAGGATTGTGGGAGAAAAGCAGAAGGGTGGGGGGGGCGGGGAGAAGGCAGAGCAGCAGGCAGGCCGACTTCGGGCCTCATTATTCTGTGACACATCATGGGAATGAGCACTTGGCTTGGCTGCCACCTTGAGGAATTTTATGTTCTAGCATGTGGAGGTTTGGGGCACTGAATAAAAATACTGGACAGTGAGGACCAGGCAGAAATGAGATATCCACAGAGGCACTTGTGCTAGGAGGTAGCTAATATGGGGCAGGCGGGATGTGGAAGGAGGAGACCTGGCTTCAAGTCTTGCTTTTCTACTCATTAGCCTTGTAACCTTGGGCAAGTCTCTGAATGTCATTGGGCTTCAGTTTCCTCTTCTGTAGCATAAAAGTAAAAATAAAGCCCTTCCTTCCTGACAAGGTCATGGTGAGGATCAAATGAGATAATGGATGAAAAAGCCCTCTAATCTGTAAAGCCTTATGCAAATGTTTGCTGTCATCATCAGTGGGACGGGTAATAGGGTCAAGTGGACACAGTGAAAACCAAGAACCCGGTGGTGAAGGTGACACAACATTTAATCATCTGCCTGGAAGACAGGTCCTTTTCCCATCATGACCGGTCCAGGGACAGCCAGGCAGCTGCAGCCATCAAATGTGGTTCTTCTGGAACATACCATACAGGGACAACAGAGTGACACCAGCTTCTAAATCACTGTTCTGCAAAGCTGCTGATAGTTGGGATTGTTTGCTGAGGTGAAACCAGAAAGGCTGTATGTTAAGTTTGAGAAGCAGATGAAATGCTGGCATGTGGTTATATTAACCTCTTGTTAGATGAACTTCTCATTATTTATTAATGACAGCCACACCATACCTTGTCTTGGACAACATGTTAAAGAAAACATAATGTGTTCACATTCACCGAAGTGATTTGTCCAAAGAAAACCATTTTCAGAGCAGGGCAGTGTGGCCTGGGCTCTGGAATCAGGCGTATCTGGTTTCCATTTCAAATCCTTCAAGCCTCTTACTAGTTTTGAACCAAAGTCATTTAATTCTCCCAAGGCTTTGTTTCCTTGTCTGTAAAATGGGAATATTAGTACCCACCCCGGAACTCTTCCAACGATTGTGTGAGTGAATATATGTAAACTGCTTAGCACATAAATAAATGCTCAATAAATATTAGCTCTTGTTATTATTAACCCAGAGGGACTAACTGAGTGTGTTGAATGACACCCCAGGCTTCCTGATAATGTCACCTTTGAAGAAGGGGCCCTGATTGAACCCCTGTCTGTGGGGATCCATGCCTGCCGGCGAGCTGGAATCACCCTGGGGAACAAGGTCTTTGTGTGTGGAGCTGGTAAGAAACAGATGACAGAATTCATTAAAGGGGAATGTGGAGATCCCTCTGCTCATCTCATTCCCCCTCCAATGGCTGAAATTGGTCCTAGACTCTTTCTAGGCGGGGGAGGGTTACATGTCCCTTTCCCTCAGTGACCAACACTTGCCTAAATAAACCGTCTGCAGACATAATAGTAACTCAGGTTATTTCCCAGGCAACATAACCCTTTTGGTCATTTAAAGAATGCAATTTGGAATTATTTTTTAACTCGGCAGGAAACGAGGGACATATTTTTGGTAGTAAAGGGAAGGGCAACTTTTGGAACTCTTAAACCATACCAGAGAAGTGTTCTCCCGGTCCATCCAGGAATAAGGTGTCATGGCCAGTGGAAGGAATGGAGTCCGGCTCACTGTGGGCCAGCACTCTTGCTTGTTGGGGTCGCGGGTGGCTGCCTTCTTTCCTTCCCTGCTTCCAGCCACCCGAACAAACCTTAGCAGCCTCAGACTGAAACATTCTAGGTGTCTAATGCTAGGGACACAGACAGCATGCTCATGCTCCTTACGGATGTGATCTGGTGTTCCTCATACACTTTTTTTAGGTATAATTAACATATAACATTACACTAGTTTCAGATGTACAATGTAATGATTTGATATTCATATATATGACAAAATGATCACCGTAATAAGTCCAGTTATCATCTGTCACTATACATAGTTACAAAGTGTTTTTTTCCTGCAATAAGAACTTTTTAAGATCTACTCTCTTAGCAACTGTCAAATATGCAATGTGGTATCATTAATTATAATCACCACACTGTACATTATATCCCCGTGATTTATTTATTTTATAACTGGAAGTTTGTACCTTTTGACCCTCTTCCCCCTATTTCACTCATCTCTCACCACCCCCCTTGGGCAACCAATCTGTACTCTGTATCTGTGAGCTTTGTGGCTTCATTTTGTTTTTTTAAATTCCACATGTTTGTGAGATCATACGGTATTTGTCTTTGTCTGTCTCACTTACCGCACTTAGCATAATGCCCTCAAAGTCCATGCATGTCACAAATGGCAAGATTTCTTTTTATGGCTGAATGATAGTCCACTGTGTACATATATACCACATTTTCTTTGTATCTTCATCCATGGGTGGACACTTAGGTTGTTTCCATATCTTGGCTCTTGTAAGGAATGGTGCAATGAACATGGGGTGCATATATCTTTTTGAGATAGTGTTTTTCATTTTCTTCAAATCCTCAAAAGTGGAATTATTTGGATCATGTGGTAGTTCTATTTTTAATTTTGTGAGGACTCTCCATGTTGTTTCCCATAGTGGTTGGAAATTTACATTCCTACCAAGAGTGCATGAGGGTTCCCTTTTCTCCACATCCTCTGCAACACTTGTTATTTCGTGTCTTTGTGTCTTTTTAAGAGTAGCCATTCTGACAAGTGTGAGGTGATATCTCATTGTGGTTTTGATTTGTATTTCCCTGATGATTAGTGATGTCGAGCACCTTTCCATGTATCTGTTGGCCATCTGCATGTCTGCTTTGGATAGGTGTCTGCTTAAGCGTGCCTGGCTGACTCAGTCAGTAGAGCATGCACATTGGGTGTAGAGATTACTTTAAAAAAAAAAAGAAAATGTCTATAGATCCTTGGCCATTTTTAAAATTAGATTGCTTGGTTTTTTTCTATTGAGTTGTAGGAGTTCTTTATATATTTTTTGGATATTAACCTCTTATCAGATATGATTTGCAAATATTTTTTTTCATTTGGTCGGTTGACTGTTTCATTTTGTTGATGGTTTTCTCGGCTGTGCAGAAGCTTTTTAGTTTGATGTGGTCCCACGTGTTTATTTCTGCTTTTATTAGAAAGCGTTTGCCTTTGGGCTTAAATCCAAAAAATCATGTCGAGGCTGATGTCAAGGAGCTTATGGTCTGTTTTCTTCTAGGAGTTTTATGGTTTTAGGTCTTGATGTTCAAGTCTTTAATCCATTTTGAGTTAGTCCTCATACATTTTTCAGGACTGATTTTGACAGGGCCAAATAAGTGACTACAGGGCTTTCTAAGAGAGGTGATGGGTATAGAACAGACTTGCCTCAATGAGCTAACACAGTGTAGTGTTCAAGTGACATAACTATGTTAAAGCCACATAAGTAATGCCTTTTTGACATAGAAAAAGAAGTCACACACCCCACACGTGTACATACACGCAGAGAGATTCACCCATAGCTCCATCACCTATCAGCCTGAGAGAACCACTGTAAATATTTTGATGTAGACTCTTTCAGGTTTTTCTAAAATGAGATCATGCTAAACACGCTTTATTTTATCTTTTATAAAGACAAAAATCAATATATTATGAACATATTTCCATGACACTAGATAAGAGAGTTATGACACGATTTTTAAGAGCTATGTGGTACCCCACTATAGTTTGTTTAGCTAATCACCTCTGTTGATCATTTCAAGTATGTTCCAGTGTTTTGATTTTGGGGGAAACTCACAAAATTATTTTCAAAGGCACTGTCAAAAAGCCAATCCTCAAAGATAATCTGCATAGCTTCATTTTGTGGGTCTGGTTTTTTGTGTATTAAAACTGTGTCATCTAGCATGCAGATTCTGTGGGAAGCAGGTGGTCTCTGGGCTGATTTTTTAGGCACCTGAACAACTTAGAGCTGCTTGAGAAGCTGGGTCAACCCAGGGAGCCAGTTCACTTAATGACACCCTCCAAGATAGTTCTTAGAGGGCACCTGTAAAGGATGTGTCTCTCCTTGGGGAGATGTGATGGACAGTAAGAAGGTAGGGGTCAAAGAGAGAACAGGACAATGTATCCAGACCTTCTGAGACATCTTACTCTCTTAACAAATATATGTTTCCTTGAGCCCTCTGGTTCTTTGACATTACCCCAAGCAGTATCCAAGAGTAAATGGCAAATTTCTAGCTCTGAGGTCTGAGAGAATTAAATAGAACTCAGCACTAGGAGCAAAATTTCGTGTAGAGAACAGTTCTTCATATAGTCATTTACTTATGTATTCGAACAGCCGTTAAGGTCTCACTATGTGTCAGGCACTGGGATAGACGCTAGAGGTGCACAAAAGATATGGTTCCTGTCCATGGCCTGGACAAGGGGGGGAGAGCTGGTGTTTAATATTGCACAAACATCTCCCATTTTCTGCTTTATTTAGGGCCGATAGGACTGGTCACTCTGATCGTGGCCAAGGCAATGGGTGCAGCTCAAGTGCTGGTGACTGGTAAGAAGGTTTTCTTTTTAAATCTTCTTGAAGAGGGGGTGCCTGCGTGGCTCAGTCGTTAAGTGGCTGCCTTCGGCTCAGGTCATGATCGCTCCTCAGAGTCCTGGGATCGAGTCCCGAGTCGGGCTCCCTGCTCAGTGGGAAGCCTGCTTCTCCGTCTCCTTTTGCCCCTCCCCCTCCCTGCTTGTGTGCTCTCTCTCTCTCTCTCAAAGTAAATAGTAAATTAAAAAAAAAAATCTCCTTGAAGAGGAAACAGCTGGCTTATAGTTTGGAGCAAGGGCATGAGAACTCTCCCCTTCCTGGGGTGCTGGGTTTCTAAAGAGGCTCCTCCTTTTTTCCCCTGGGTTCCAGGGTTGAAAAGCCCACCCAGGGGATGACCACCTCAGGGCTCAGGAGGAGAGTCTTTTGAAGCTTCTGGGAGAGGGTAGATGCTCTGGAGAAGAGGACCTGGCTCTTTATGTGTGGACCTCAGATGCCCCTACTGCTCACTTGGTTCTAAGAAGAGGCTTCGCCCTTGGTCCATTTGGCCAAACCCAGGAGGCACAGAATGGGTGCTCGTGTGTGTGTGATGTGGAGTTAGTGGGATGTATACGTTTATAAAAGGGTGTTTGTGTGTGAGGTGGGTGGTATGGGCGGGAGATGTGTGTATGTGTGAGGAGAGCTTATCTGTGACAGCATACGTGGGTCAGTGTAGTATGTGTGGAAGCATGTAGGGTATAGAGGATGTGTGTGGAGAAGACTCTGTGAGAGAGAATGTGTGTGTGTAAAGGTATCTGTGAGAGTGTGGGTGTGGGTAAGTGTGTAGAGTTGTGTAGAGTATGTGAAGGGGGGTAGGGATATAGGCGAGTGAATGTGTTTTGTGTGCAAAGAAGGTATCAGAGTGTGTGTCGAAGTTATCTGAGAGTGTATGTATGAGGAGCAGTTACCTTTCAGAGAGAGAGAGTGCACGGCTGTGTGGTGTGTATAGGGGTGTGGGGGGGTGTAGAGAGTATGTGTGTTGGGCTCATTGGCACCACCCACTACACTGGAGCTTCACTACTATTAAAACCTGCCCCTCCACCTTTTTCTCCCTAATCCACCATCCAGTTCCTCAGTTTGAAAGAAACTTTTGTTCCACTTTAGATCTGTCTGCCTCTCGGTTGTCCAAAGCCAGGGAAGTGGGGGCTGATATCGTCCTCCAGATCTCCAAGGAGAGCCCTCAGGAAATCGCCAGCAAAGTGGAAGATCTGCTGGGGTGCAAGCCGGAAGTGAGCATCGAGTGCACAGGGGCAGAGTCCGCCATCCAGTCAGGCATCTATGTGAGTTGGATGAGGGCGGCTGGTGCGCAGCTTTGGGGAATCAGCACAGGGTAGGCGGCGGTAAGGAGTGCTGGAATTGAGTGTCTCCACTACCTTACCGTGTGACCCCCAGACAAAGTGAGGTGATCTCGGTATCTCTGGTTTTTGTTTGCTTATTTGTTTTATCTCACTTGCTTCACATCCTTCCTTATTGGGTCATTGTGAGGCTCAAATGAGGTAACAGGTGTATATGGCCGTTGAAAGATGTTAGGAGACCCACCCCTGAAGTGATCATATGGACCAGTGATCAAAAGGACCAAGAGTCCTTTTATGAAGAGTCATAAAAGGACTCTTGGTAAAAAAAAAAAAAAAAAAAAAAATCAACAGGAGGAACGGGAAACCATGCTTTAGTTGTGTGTGGGAAATCCCTATCTTCCTTTATTGAGGAAAACTGCTGTCTTTGAGTCACTGATACAAAGCAACAGCCATTAATTTAGTTAGTCACGAAGGTGGGGTGGTTTTTCAGGGTCACAGTTGGCTACTACTCTTCTCTCCCAGACCTGGGAAAGGGTAAGCTGCCAATACCTGATTTGCCCCTTAGTGACCCACCCGGAATTTATGGGAAGTTGGTGGAAATGGGGGGTGGTGGGGGAGGGCGGGGAACACACAGGGGTGGGGAGTGGCGTCGAGGGATCCAAGTATGATGAAATGAGGGGAGAAAGAATACCTTCTAGGTTCCAGCCCTACCGTGTGTTGGGTCTTCTGCTGGGGGCTTTGTAAATGTGACGTCAGGTCTGCACCGTGGCCATGAAGACTCATTACCCCTTTCCACATTTTCCCATGGGAGGCCTGGTGGCTTGCCCCGAGCACACTGCCCCAACGTCTGAGCGTGTCTCATCCTGTCCGCCGCTTAGGAGAGAAGGGAAGCAGGGCCCAAGGAGCCAGTGGGCAGCTGTGCTCGGGCAGGAGGGACGGGGCTGAGGAGGGTGGGAGCAGGAGCTCCCACCCCGGGGCATTCCTGCCCTGCCGCCCGCACTGCTGTCCCGCAGCGGTGCGGGCTTCCTCCTTCCTTCTGAGTCACAGCCGGGGCATGCAGAAGGGCATTTGCAGCACGCCAGACCTTCTGGGGAAAGCCGACCTGGTACCCGGGCCGAGCTGCCTCGCCATCTTCCCACCAGGATGCCCCTGGCATCAGGGGTGAGGAAGGGGTGGGACGGGAGAGGAACAGGCGCCCCTTTCTCTTGCTTTGCCCTAAGTTGCAGCTGGAGCCGGCCTCCCCCCTGCTCCACTGTCAGAGGTACCAGCTGCCTTGTGGCAAGGGGCAAAGAGAACCCCGAAACTCAGGGGGCGATGGGCCTGTGTGTGATCAGTCGACCAATGACATGTCTTGGGCACCGGCTGTGTCCTGGCTTTGTGCCGGGGCCCTTGGGGGCCATGATGCATAAGGCATGTCTGGCTGTCTTCAAGTTGTTGGCAGTCAGTGACCCCTCACTCCACAGACAGGCAGTAAAAGACATGGCTCCCCAGTGCAAGACTTTCCTCCCCTTCTCCGCCGCCTGGAGGGCACTGGGAACAGTTGGCATCTATCTCCAGCTGTTGATGGGGGAGCCCAATTGCCAGGCTCCCTGAGGTGGGTGCAGAGGTAAATGTGACCCAAGGGCCTGCCCTGTCCTGAGTGAGGGGTGGGGCCGTCGTGCATGACAGATGCTTCAGAACACTGCAGGCCACCCCGCCAGTGCGCAGGTTAGTTCGAGGCACCTTATATGGACATACCTGAGAGCCACTTTCCTGCCAGATTCGTGACTAGAAAATGTTTGGGAGGAGACGTGGCAAAGGCTCAGGGTAGAATTCTTGTCATCTTGGTGCAGAGGTCACACCCACAAAACAATGGTCAGGTAGTCTAAGTGTTCCTTTGTCTGTGGTCAGCAAACTGCTGGCCTCCCGGCACCTTGGGATGGCCAGTCTGGCAGTGTCCCTCCTCCTTCTGACTAGGTGGAGAGGAGATGCTGATGGGGGAACAGTTTTCCAAGGAAATTTCTCACTCAAAAGAGTTTTCTGTGGCTCAGTCACAACTTTGATCCCACACCCCACCCCACCTTTTCCAGTGGGGAGAGAGCCTCCCCCCTTACCAACAGGGTTCATAAGTCACAGGTGGTTTGTAAGTGACTCTGTGCTTCAGTAAAAACAGAAAACGTGCCAAACCATGAGCCCAACCAAGTGCTGAGCACTGTGATTGTTAGGCAAACCGCCCTGCTGGGGAGGCATCATCCTGATCTTACACATGAAGAAGCTGGTTGAGAGGGTCCCACAGCTCAAAAGTGTAAATTCCAGAGTCACCCTAGTGCTGCAGGCCTCTCTTCATGGTGTATCCTTCCCCTCAGAGATAGAGGCTGTGGTGGATGCCCCTTTGCAGCTCCACTCAGTAAACTTAGAATGGTTCCAGGAAGTGCTTGCTCCTGCCAACTGTCATGAAAACTGAGGCAAATGAACTATTTTTCTGTCTCTCACAACGTTGACCACAGTGATCTCCAAAAATCTCTGGAGCAGGCACAACACTCATGTGGAATCATGTGGAGATTATCGGGAGAAATTTCCATGTCTGGCCCACTCCAAGGAGGGAACTGATAAAGCAGATAGATGTTCAAGGAAGACAAAATCTGTTGTGATTGATGATACTATTGGGATAAATGTCTCTGGAACAAAAATATTTCTAAATGTCAGCTAGCCTGCACGAATAAGGCAATGTTCAAGCCACAGAATTCTAGTGGCCCTCCCCATTTGTATGTGCTTGGTAGTTTCCTCACCGAGAGGGTGGTTCCTTAGAGGTTTGACAAAAGTCCTGTCTTTTGTGGCGTTGACATTCTGGAGGAGGGATGGGTGCTGAGATGAGGAGGTGCCTGAGCCAACACCTGGTACGGAATTAGTAAAGCTCTGAGAGATGCTCAGGGGCTGGAGGGGCTCCCCCTGTGCCTGGTCCTCCACTGGTAAAGTGTGTTACTTCAGGATCATTAAAGATAACTCTGCTGCTCTGTTAAGTTTCGTCGACATATGGAAGAGTTCAACAGTACAGAAAGAATCATATTCTCTGGAATATTTGGATACTCACCTGATGCAAACAGATATTTAAGTGACAAAAGTCATTTTGAGTGAGAAGTCTGCATTTTCTGATCTTCTGGGTTTTCTTGTTCTCATCTCCTCTTCAGGCTACTCGTTCTGGTGGGACCCTGGTGCTCGTAGGGCTGGGCTCCGAGATGACCAGTGTGCCCCTGGTGCACGCGGCCATCCGGGAGGTGGATATCAAGGGCGTGTTTCGATATTGCAACACGTGAGTATGTTGTGGGTGAGCCAGGGTGGCGAGCGGCCAGCAGGACCCCTGCACGGCCTCTGGGACCAAGAGTCTCTCCCGTTTATTCATGAAGGGCACTCCCTAGCCACACTGACAGCCACGTGTCATGGTAGGGATGCAAAGAGAGAGCATCACTCCTGGTTAAAAAACAGGAAGGCAGAGATGGCAGAGGGAAGGAGGGAAGGTGGGGGATCTTGAAGCATGCTCTTCTTGGGTATCTGCCCCTCATCACGCAGGCCCTCTCTTCTTCATTTCCTCAACTGGCCAGCTCTTCATTTTCTCTCTTTAAAGGGAAGAAGGAGAGAAAGGGGGACAACAGCAAGAACTCAAGTCCCTTGGTTTCCACCCCAGAGCCCCAGGGCCCACCCTGGGAAGTGAGAGGGTCTTAGTTCACCCCACCTCATGCTCTGTGGCCCTAGCCTCTCCCCAACCGGGCAATTTTCCCAGGACCACCTTTCCCAGCAGTGTCCCTCCTCCCACCATTACAGTCTGTGGCCATTCCGTCAGCAGAATGCCATTTTCCAATAAACTCTGCCACGCCATGCTGCAAAGGGATATGGATGTATTATCGTCGGCTGCCTCTCTGAGGCTTATCTCCCTTTCCACAGTGGCTTCCATATGCCTTATGCCTTCATGCCAAAGCAATTCTAGGCTCCGTGACAGACATTGCAGAGGGGTGGAGGCCTTTGGGAACAGACCCTGTACTCCCATATTGCAGGTCATAAGATCATTTCTACCACTGTTTGTAGAATAGACCTTGTAGAACCACAGCACTATAAATAAATATGGCCAAGCTGATCGTGTGCTTGGTGGTTTTGGGGACCTGGTTCTGTCCTCCTGTAGGTTGAATGTAACACTTGTGATCTCTTACAGGTGGCCGATGGCGATTTCGATGCTTGCCTCCAAGTCTGTGAACATAAAGCCCTTAGTCACCCATAGGTTTCCCCTGGAGAAAGCTCTGGAAGCCTTTGAAACAGCCAGAAAGGGATTGGGGTTGAAAGTCATGCTCAAGTGCGACCCCAAGGACCAGAACCCCTAATATGAATTGGGCTCTGCCCTCATCCCTGCCCCACGCCAGTATCTCAGGGCAGGGGAAGACTGTGATGCAGAAGTTTTTTTTGAGTAGCAAGAAAAATTAAAATAATTCATTATAAGCAGAGAGCCTTACACAGAGGAATTGGTGTGCCTTAAAAACACAAGTAGGGACAGTTTGGGGGAATTTGCAGCCGGAGTGACCTACCTGTTCACATAGAGCAAAGTTCAGCAAGTATAGCAGAGTTTGTTAGGCAGGTCCTGGGGAACTGCCCTTCTTCCTGGAAGGCCTAAGTAAGGGAAGAAATCTGCCCGTTGGCTTCCTGGTTCCGCAGTGACTGGCCAGGTGGGGGTGGGAGCTAAGTTATGAAGAGACAACTTTGTCCAGACTCAACTGGCACAGAAATTGATTTCCATCAAAAATCTCATTTCAGGGTCTGGGATGAAGGATTGTCAGCAGTTTTTAGAGGACAGCGTTTCTAGACATACGTGCCATTTGGTTTGATGATAAAAGGAGACTTTAAGGAACTGACCTGCCTGGATCTAGGATCATTTTTAAATCAATTAAAAAAAAACCCAAAAACTAAAATCCCAAGTGAAGTCCAACCTGCTTGCATTCTCCAATTGTAGAAATAGTCAGGAAAGTTCTCAATACTGCTGGAAGATTGCCTCTTCTTCAACTCCCGAGAACTCTGTGTAACTTAAACTGCCTTCCCCACACTCCCCACCCCCACCCTTCTGCATTTAGGGGCCGTCACTGTGGGTTCCTTTGTCACTACGCAACCAGGAGGCTCCTTTCTTAAGGCAACAGTCAAGGGGAATACCCCTGGGAGACTTGCCCAGGAGGGTTTGGCCAGTTGCACCTGTCTTCCCACCTCACAGGGTGAGCATTCCCTTCACACTCACTGATGATAGACAATTCCATTAAATTCTGATCATTATAAACAGAATTCCCTCCTCCTTCTCATAGACCGTGAACGCTCTTGGTATCTTTCTGTTGGAATGATCTCTCCTGTCTTATTTTAATCATAGGGTTTTCCTGTGTAAGATTTGGGTCCAAATCACTTGATGCCCATTAGTGACTTTGAGATTATTAGTCAAGAATGAGGATATTGTAGTGTGACATAACCTGACCTGCAGACTTTTAATCCTTCCCTTCAGCTGGGAGTGGAGGCTGAGTTTGAAGAGGCTCTGGCTTTCTTGTGACTGGGGAGGGCCGTGACCGATGCTTGGAATCCCTCAGACTACTTTGGGTAATAAACTGTGGTTGTGGGGCCTCACTATTGCCGTCTGTTTGTGCCCCTTTTTAGGGGGGAATGGCCTCTGGTTACTCGTTTTATAAAGGGAAGGATCCAGGATTTTTGAAAGGGACACATTTTCTGCATCTTATATAATGTCATTAACTGCTGGGAATTTATGTTAATGAACTCTAATCCTCACAGCAAGCCAAATGCCTAGGATTATTTTACAGCTAAGGAAATAGAGAAGCCAAGCAATTTGCTCAAGGTCACCCACCGCCACCCTTCCTCTCTCGTGTTATCTCTGGGCGGGGGGTGGATCTTGAGACTTCGGTGCACACTCAGAGGCCACACAGCCCACTTGTGGAACTGTCCCATTTTCTTCTCGGAGTCCTGCTTCGCTCCAAAGCCACACTCACCAGCTGCTGCCTCTTGAACCCCCTGCCAGCTCCGTGGTGCCCAGAGTTCCTTGAATATGGAACGAGAAAGCCTTCCCCTTCTCGATGGAAGGCTTCCAACAGGAATGCCCCGAGGGAAGTGGATTCACTGTCAAATTCACAAGTAGCCACTTTTCCTTTGATTGTGGTCTGTTGGGGGAAAGAGGCCACTGAACCTGAGAGGAACTTAGGAGCTGGGGCGGCGGGCGGGGGCGGGGGGTCGTGGCAGAAAGGTGGGGCTACCAAGGACAAACAGGTGTCATTTATCTCACAGTCTTGACTGGGCTGGATCTTGCAAGTCGGTGGCCCACAGTCTCTGTTTCCTGGTGCTTCTGGCATGTGGGCAATCGTGAAGAGTGGACAGCCTGATGGAAAACAGCAGCTCAGAGAGCACCTCCCCTTTCCAAATCCGCCCACCGCTCCCAAGCCGTGGCGCACTTTGGTAGCTCCCAAGCAGGGGCAGAGAGGGTGGCAGGAGAGGCCACCGAGGGTTGGCTGCCCAGTGAGCCCTCTGGGCGGTGAGGGTAAGAGGGCCCGAGCTCTGCCTGGCTCCCTGGCCTCTGCAGCCTTGTTGAATGTTCCCCCTGCTGTTGGGAAGGAAGTGCGGGAAGCCCAGGAATTGATTCCTCCCACCACCCCCACCGTGTGCTCAATAAATATTGATTAACTCAGTGAATCAGTCCCGGAACCCAGAATTTGTCCCCACTGGCCAGCGTGTGCTCGTCACCAGTGCCTGGCACCTTGTCAGCTTTCGATCAACACCGAGGACCCCACCCAGCCGGCACTCCCAGCATCGGGGGCGGGGGGTGTACCGGTGGAGAGCTGTGAAGAAAGACCCTGAAGACAGGCTAGACGGTGGAAGGGAGAGGCCAGCCCACAGCCCCTAAAGGAGAAAAGGCCACAGCTCCCTCTTGCCGTCCACCTGCGGCTCCAGTGGATGTGAACTCACTGCCGGGGGGGGCCCGTCCCTGGTTCTCAGGCCGTCCCGGTCAGCCTTACTTCTGTGTGCGCAGGCCGGCCTCTTCCTTCGGGGCTCCTATTTTACTCCCTTTGGGAGAACAGTGGGGGCCTGCGGCCAAGTTGCTTGGGCCAGAAGTTAGGAGTGCAGGAGGCAGACAGGATTTAGTGGATATTTGCCTTTTCCCGAACTGTCCTCTGCACATGATCTCAGCCTAGGCTTGGAAAACAGAAGGCCAACAACGGGACCCACATTCCTGAGTGGCAGGCAGATCTCTGCCACCTCCACCCGCCCCCAACACACACACACACACACACACACACACACACACTCAAGTCCCAGTAGGTTCGGGGAGGAGCAGGGAAGTGGTGTGACCAGGAGCTCCTTGCAGGGGGGCTGTTCTCTGAGCAGCACCTGCCATGAGGAAGCTGCACAGCAGTCCCCCCCTCCCCAGGCCTCCGTTCCCCCACTCCCAGCTTCCCTCTCCTCTTAAAACCCTCCTGGAGTCAGACACTGAGCTCCTTTCCCTGGCCCCTGGAAGGGACACAGGATGTACAGATGGTGTTCCTGCCAAGAGACTGCTCCGCCGATCTTACCATCAGTGGGGCGGCGGAGTAGCCTCTATCCTCAGTCTTCGACACATTGGGCGGATGAGAGGCAGTGCGTTGTAAAGGGTTTGATGCCAGGCTTCTTGGGTCCTATCTAATCCTGGACCCACCACTGACTCACTGATTGCCAGGTCACTCCCCGACTCCGAGTCTTGGTTTCCACCCTTTTTAATAGAAGGACTGGGCAAGATGATCTCAAGGTCTCTATCACCACTGATAGCGTCACCAGCTAGACCCTAAGATCTGATCTTTACTGCCCATTTGCTTGTACTCACCGACCTTTGCCCCACTTTTCCCTTATGCTCTTCTCTCCAGCTTATCTCTTAGCTCAGGCAAAAGACCTAACAGGCATAACATCCCATATTGGAAACCAAAACTCAAGCAATAACGTCTGCCCTAATAAGACCCAGACGACCCAGCCCAGTTTGAGCTAAATGCCCAACTTGAGCCTGCACACATGAACCATGGAGTGGCCTCTGGGATGATTGGCAATTACCTTTATCCCCTTATAATACCAAAATCCCCATTCATGGAGGAGCACAAGCCTCATTTACGTAATACACAACGTATGTAGGCACAACACTATGCCCACCTCTACATACCATGACAAGGATCCCCTTTTTAAATATTCATCCTAACCCTAAATAAGAGGAACTCATCCACCCTTGCTTGGGGAGTCACAGCTTTGGAAGTTATTCCCCATGATCTTATTTGTTGCAAATAAATTTTAGATTGTGCAACAACTCACCTGGTGTAGATTCTACCTGCAACTCACCAAGAAGGGAACTCACATTAGTTCAGTTACAATGTTATACAGGGTTCCCATCATGCCAAGGCCCTGGGAGGTGAGGACCCCTTAAGGGGGCGGGGGGGTTGGCCCTCAGGCTGGAGGTGTGAGGGGTGTTCTTGGGTTTCAGTTCCAGTCCCGTGTGTGCATATATGTGTGTGTGAGGAGGTCCCCTGGGGGAGGGAGGTGAGAGGAAGCAGGGGTGGAGGCGCTGCCTGTGGAAGCACCTGCGTCCTGGGCATCACCTTGTTCTGTTACTTAGCCTCGGGCCCCCAGGTATGGTCCTGAGGACGTCTGTACAGCCCAGAGCTGGGCCCTAGGAGAGCTGGCTCCATCACTGACTTCCCTGCTGGTGGTCACTGGCCTTTCTATGCTCTACATAGGACTGGAGGCAGAAGCACAGCCGAGCAGGGGGTGGGAGACCCCAGCAATCCATCCATGGTTAGGAGGGAGCTCTGGGAAGAAGGTGGGTCTGGGCCAAAGTGGGCCCGTTGTGGGCACAGCACCACCGAGGAACGGTGGGGGGGCAGCTCCCTTGGGATGGGCTCCAGCCTTCAGGAGGTTGGTGCTAAAGCCCCATGTGTCCTGCCCAGATCTCACAGGCTCCCTGTGTACTGAACTACCCGCTCCTTGAGCCTGGAGGCCTGTCCCACAGACCTGCCTCAGCAACTCCTCCCTGCAGGAATTTCAAGAGGAATCCCTGAGGGAATCCCAAGAGGAATCCCAAGAGCAGAGCCCTTGCCACCGAGAGATAAGGGTGTCTGTCCCTCACCTTATCACACACCTTTGTACATTGTTAAGAAAATAAAGGCAGGTAAGTAAGAAGAAGAGAAAATCAGCCATAATCTGTTCTCCAAGGATGCTAATAAGTTGGAGAGCTTCCTTCCAGCTTTTCCCTGTGCATCTCTATACATCTCTAAAACATGTACCTGTATTTATAATAAGGAATGGGAATGTACTTTACCTACTTTCCCCCCATTTTCACCCATAACAAATAAGGACTTTTTTTTTACTTATCACAATTCCCATTAGTGAAATTAACAATAATTGCTTCACACCATCTAACACCCCCATCAATCCAAGTCCAACTTTCTCCAATTACCTAAAAAAAAGTGAATTTCTCCACCTCATTTTCATTTTTTCTTTCTTTTTTCTTTCTTTTCTTTCTTTTTTCTTTCTTCTTTCTTTCTTTCTTTCTTTCTCTTTCTTTCTTTCTTCTTTCTTTCTTTCTTTCTTTCTTTCTCTCTCCCTCTCTCTCTCCCTCCCTTCCTCCCTTCCTTCTCTTTTCTTTTTTTCTCTTTGGTTCAAACTTTTAATATAAAAAAATTCACTGATGTACAAAATGTGAAAGTCTGACAATGACAACATATGAAATCCTATGATTTGAGAGCCCCCCGAGTGCGTGCCAAGGTGCCCATGCCCCCTCCCATACATACCCTGGCGTGGAAACAGAAACTAATGCAAACCATTGCTAACAAGCTGTGCAGATAGGTGCGTTCTCTGCTCCACCAATCATAGACCAATATCTACTCCAAACATTCAGTAAGGAAAAGCAGAGCATCTTCCGAAAACAGAAGGCAGACTTCTTACTCACGATGGACCTGCACAAACACACCCAGCCGAAAGAGTACTGCATAGTCATTCATGAGGATCGTCATTCATGAGGATTGTCACAATCCTAATATAAGGAACAAATCCCCTTGCTCTCCCCACGACATTTTTCTTCTCTAGACAGTGTTGTCCCTGTTTATAGAGGCCTCGGTCATCAACCACGTTATTATCTCCTCTTGTCAAAAATTGGTATGTCCAATTTTGCTTCTTCTTTTTTTAAAAAAAAAGATTTTATTTTTTTGTCAGAGAGAGAGCACAAGCAGGGGGAGCGGCAGACAGAGGGAGAAGCAGGCTCCCCGCTGAGCGAGGAACCCGATTTGGGACTCGATCTCAGGACCCTGGGATCATGACCTGAGCTGAAGGCAGATGTTCAACCGACAGAGCCATCCAGGTGTCCCCATTTTGCTTCTCATGAGTCTTCAAAACTCCATGAACTATAGGAGTTTCTCTTCCTTCTATCCTAAAAACAACCATTTTCTCCCAATCACATTGGATCTTCAACTCGATTTGCTAAAAAGAGAAGATCTCTATGAAATGCAGGTTCCATGCTGCCCCTGAGCACTACCACAATTGGACTTTCACTTCCAGTTATGAGCACTAACCCCTTCCAGATCATTAGAGCTGAGGAGATAATCATTCCAAAATTTAGGACTTGAAAATACAGCAGAGCCCTGTCCCTGCACTCAGCTTCCAACGCCTCGAGTTTAGCTGGGAGGCTGCCCTGCTCCAAGGCATTTTCTTGAATCAGGATCCAAACACATTGCATGTGGTTAATATGTCTCTTAAGTTTCTTTGAATGTATTATAGTTCCCCTCCATTTTGTTAAATGTCATTATTATGTTGAAGAAACTGGGTCATTTGCCCTCTACATACTGTTTTGCATTTGTTTTCATTTAATAAATTGTTATATTCCTTTTTATGTCAATATTTACACACATCATTATTTTTAATCACCATATTCCATTGTGTCACTCATAAAGCAAATCATAGTATTTTGGGTATTTGTATAGTCTACAGGGTTTGGGGCTTACAATAAAGTTGCAATTATCACTTTATCCATACATTTTTGTACTTCTTGCTTTCTAAAGTCATGTTTTAAAAATGAAAATAGCTGGGGGCGCCTGGGTGGCTCAGTCGGTTAAGCAACTGCCTTTGGCTCAGATCATGATCCTATGGTTCAAGAACACTAAAGTGAATCATCTCCTTTGTCACCCACTTTGTGCGGTGGGGTGGGATGGGACTGCCATCATTGCTGATACAAGGATTGAGATTCTAAGGAACTTCTGAAAAAACTGTTAGTAGTAAGCAGAAAGAGGACAACACATGACCTGAGAGAGAGTGAATGAGGAAAAAGCTGAGAAACAAAGGAATTAGTAATCTAGGGCAGGGTGAAGAATGTGACTCAGCTGTGGCATTTGGATACTGGGGCTGCTGGATCTGGGGAGCAGCTGGGCTTTCTGCATAGCACAGGGACAGACAGGCTCCAGCCAGAGCTTCCCTGAACCAACCCAACTTGGCTTCTCCTGGTACCACGTATAAGATTCCCTTATCTCGCTGCACACCCAACAAAACTAGAACCTGAGGAACGCTGTTGCCCTGTTCACTGGTCCCCAAAAGCCATGCTGCCGTGCTGTCTTCTCTCATAACAGGGTTCCAGAGGGAGTGAGACTTCCAAGGGGAAGACAGATATTGTTGGGGTGGTTGGCTGAGGGGTTTCTGTCACCCAAAATATGTCTTATCATGGGCCCACCTGGAAGAAAAACTCCCATGCATTTGGAAGAGGTGGTAAAGAAAGAGGCTAGTGGGGTGTTCCAATGTCATGACCTCCTTACAGTAAGAAAGAGGTAGGTACACATTAGTCTACTCCATTTCCTTATGACCTTGAGCAAATCACTTTAATTCTTTAAGCCTCATGGTTCTTCATCCTTTAAGTAAGAAAAATAATACCTAGCTCAAGGTTGTCACTGAAACAAAATGAAGTGATTTTGAAGTATTTTTTTTTAAGGGTAGAATCAGTATTTTATTTAGTCACTTATAATCAGAAGGCAGTTGAGTATGTAGCCTTCATACTCAATCTTTCCTTTTTATAAATAAAAAAGAATTACAAGTTTTAAAGATTTTTTTTTCTTTTTATTTATTTATTTGAGAGAGAGAATGAGATAGAGCATGAGAGGGAGGAGGGTCAGAGGGAGAAGCAGACTCCCTGCTGAGCAGGGAGCCCGACACGGGACTCGATCCCGGGACTCCAGGATCATGACCTGAGCCGAAGGCAGTCGCTTAACCAACTGAGCCACCCAGGCGTCCCAAGAATGACAAGTTTTAAACAGCCAATGGCTGGTTATGTTTTCAGAACACATAATTAGATTAATTCATTAATGGTAGCTTCAAGTTTTTCCTTATTAGTTCCAGAAAATTCACTCACCTTTTGTCCCTTTTTAAAAAATGGAAGGTTGGCATGTATTTGGCTTCACACTCTGAAGCAACAACCTGACTGTCACCCATGTCTACTTCAAGGAACATCGCGTTGGAAGTCTTCTCAGAGAGGGAATGAAAGAAAGCCTTGCTCATGGGATGCCTGGGTGGCTCAGTCAGTTAAGCGTCTGCCTTCGGCTCAGGTCATGATCCTGGAGTCCCAGGATCGAGTCCCGGGATTGAGTCCCGCATCGGGCTCCCTGCTCAGCAGGGAGCCTGCAGCTCCCCCTGCTTGCGCGTTTTCTCTCTCTGATAAATAAATAAAATGTTTTGAAAAAAGAAAGAACAGATTTCTAGAAAGAAAGAAAGAAAGAAAGAAAGAAAGAAAGAAAGAAAGAAAGAAAGAAAGAAAGAAAGAAAGAAAGAAAGAAAGTCTTGCTCATTTTGCAAGGCCCGCACCATGTGACTGAGAAGTTTATCTCCTGCACTGTTCAAGGCTTCCTGAAAAGTATACTTGTTCTCCATCTGCTTCACCATTTTGGTGGCTGGGGTCTGACAAGCAACTGTAAGGATTAATGAAAGTGAATCTAAAACTCCGGACAGAGCTTAGATTTGAAATCTAGCTTGGTGAATGGCACCATGATTGTGCTTAATAAGGCCCTGCCTCTCCCTCACCAAACCTTGTCTCTCCATCTGGTAAATGAGCAGGGGAGCTGATCCCCAAGACTTTTCCGGCTCTGTACCTGGAGTCTGGAAAGGCACTTGGAAGTATGTGAGAAGTTCCCAGGGTGGCAGAAAAGGCCTCAGCCCGGCACGACCCAGCACCCTCACCTCTTCCATAAACCTGTCAGGGCAAGAGCTGGAGAAGTAGATCTGGAGAGCTGACAGAGGGGAGGATTGGGAACCGGGTCACTGTACTCAGGAGCTGTCTCTTACCTGGCTGCCCAAGGCTGCCCCCTGAGACCCGAGGAGGCCCTGTACCCAGGAGCCCTGAGCAGTTGGTCCCAGTGGGACCAGGACCCCCAGAGGCATGAAGGTATCCCCCCTGGTTAGCACAGTGCCTCGCACACACAGAAGGAGCTCTAGAAATACCTGTAGCTTCATAAGCAGGCAGGCCTCCCTCTCAGTTCCAAGCCATTGCCGTCCTGCCCCATCAGCTTGAGCTGACCACGGAGTGGCCAGGAGACCTCAGCAGGACTCATTGTGTAGAAGGACAAGTCAAGCCCCAAGGACCCAAGAGGGGCATGTCGGGAAACTGCAGCAAGAGGAAGGCTCACCTGAGCCTTGAGCCCCCAGCCCTGGAGGCCCAGGAGACAGCCTGGAGTCCAAATAAGATGGGGACCAGCTGCCCACTCCAAACCTTTTTGGCTTTAAGAAGGATTGTGAGGGACCCTCTGGTGTGGTAAGAACAACACTGTATCAGGAGTTCTCGGTTCTGGGACCAACACATCCCCCCCACCCCAACTAATTTCAGGAGCGCTATTTAATTTGTGTGTGTTCTTGGGCATCTGTAGTGGGGTCAGTAACTCCTCTCCCAGTATCATTCTCACTTATACAATAGAATACTAAGCTGCTGTGAGAAAGAATGAGGGAATAATCATAACAATAATGCCCGAATGCTTACTACGGTCTGCGCCAGACGCTTCTAAGAATGCTAGATGTCTTAGCTCAGGTCACCTTCAAATAACCCTGTGGATTAATATCATTCCCCCCATCTTAAAGCTGAGAAAACTGAGGTACAGAGGTTAAATAATTTGCCCCATTCCCACCCCAACCTCATATATGCATATGTTTGAATGTATGTGGGGAAAAAATTTCTATGAGGATAGACACCAAAGTGTTAATGGCAGTTAACTCTGGAGGAAAAAATTTTGAGATTTTGTATTGTTTGAAGGGAGGGGAACAGGAGGAATTTCTTTTTTAAAATCATATACATTTCTCTATTGATTGAAAAAATATACATTTTTTAACCAGGACCGTTCATCACTTTTGGAATTTAAAAAAATGAGTAAGGAGGAGGCGCCTGGGTGACTCAGTGGGTTAAATATCTGACTCTTGATTTCAGGTCAGGTCATGATCTCAGGGGGATCATGTGGGATTGAGCCCCTTGTTGGGCCCCTTGCTCAGTGGGGAGTCTGCTTGAGATTCTCTCTCTCCCTCTCCCTTTGCTCCTCCCCCCCTTCTCTCTCTAAAGTAAATAAATAAAATCTTTTTTAAATTTAATTTTATTATGTTATGTTAGAGAGAAAATGAATAAGGGACTCACAATTCGCTGGTTTTCAGACTTAACTGCAGAAGAGCGTAAGTAGCCGCTTGGGCCCTCAAGGCGGGGGACACTCTCCATTCCCAAAGAGGCTTTGGCTGGAGCCAGTTCCCAGAAGCAGGGAGACAGAGGGAGGTACCCCCTCGCAAACAATTAGAACCCTACCCCTGTCCCCAGCAGACCCCTGTGCAGGCTGGGCAGGGTGATGTGTGACATCATGGGCCCAAGGGTGGGTCATGTTGCCTCAAGGACTGTGGGGTGGGCCCGCCAGTTCTGAGAAGCCGGCTGCCTGCATGCTTCAGCCATGAGGCTGCATCCTTCATCTTTTTAATTAATCACCTTCTGTATCCAATGACCAGCAGAGTGACTGCCAACAGCGGGCCAGGCTTTGGTGCCTCCTGTGAGTCCCCAGATGCCTGCATCTTTTGGTCTTAGCCGTGTTTTGTGGGCTTCATCACCCTGAGTTTTGTTTTTGAATCATCGATGAGCCTTCCAGTGCCAGAGGAATTCAGCCAGTCCTCACTGTGGCTTTGGCCGTGGCGTGTATGGCTTCCTCCCTCGGACCCGCCTCGCTTTCTTCTTTTGCTTCCTTTCCCTGTATGCAATTTCTGTGGGGGACTTTGTGTTTTCTGGGTCCTTGAAAGTTAGGTCAGATGAGAACATCACCTCACCTGGCTAGTTTTTTAAACTGGTTTTTACCATAAGAATCTTTAACAGAATATTTTCATCCTTTCTACTACCGATTTCGTATTTTAATCTTGCTTGAGAGAAATATGGGTTTAAGTTTCCTCCCTAGCCTTATTAACCCTTTGATATCATAGCGTTGTCTAGAAAACCCTGTGAACCTCGCTGTTCACTTGCCTGGTAGTTCTCAGGATATCGAAGCTGATACACCATTTAATTAGACCTCATGCCATTAGACGTGACCTCAGTCTTTCAGATCACTTCTGTGTTCGTGTCCCCACTGTTACTATGAATTATTTCTACAGCCCATGACCTCTGTTGGTGAATTCTTTCAAGGTTTCCATTTCTTGAAATATGCTCCCAAAGTAGCAAAATCAACTGGGGTCCTTATCTTATGTTGCTAGTTTCTTTTCCTTCATGTTGTGGGGCTTTTCTTTCAGGCTCTTCTCTTTCCCCAGGCTTCAGACATGAGGCTCAAAAAAATTTATTCTAGCTTTCTTAAAACATCTCTTACCAGCCCCCCCCACTCACCAAGTAGTGCACCCACATTTATATGATCCTATTTGATCTCATCTCAGAATTTACAGACTTGGCATATAGTTGTACAAGGAAATACGGAGGATTGGGTCGCACTGTGTGCTTTACAAACATTATCTCATCTTGCCCTCACATTAAGGGTCAGTGCAGTGATGGAACTTGAATGGAGATGACTGGCTCGTGGGGGTTTGAGCTCAAATGACAGATCCCTCAACCACAGTGATGCTGCATTTTCTTTGTGATATTCTTGATCACAGTGTGGCCCTTGGACCTTGATGTTCTCTCTGTTCAGCTCCTAGGTACGTGGTGGGGGCAGGGTGGTTTGCCTTATAATCAACTTGTTTAATTTGGCTCTATTTAGCCTTTCTAGGCTAGTATTCTTGGCATTGCTAATTATTTGCTCTCCTGTAAAATGGAGATTTAACTCAGCTGAGAAACAAAATGTCCCTACCTTACCTCAATCCCCCTTTTCGTAGAACCCTACATAGTTAATAATTTGGAGTATGTACTTGAAGATATACCCCAAAGGCTATACATACACTATGTCCATTTATCTATGTCATACATACACAGATTTAATTGTACAAAAATGGGATCATGTCCTCATTACATATATTTACATGATAAGCCATGTAGGCCCTATTCATTCTTTTTAATGCTAAAATTATTCCATTGAATGGAGGTACCATATATCATCTTTTTTTTTTTTTTTTTAGGAACAAAGATATAATGAAAGATCTTTTTCACAAGAGTGGGTTAAATACACACAAGTGGTAAATTATAGAGCAGTTTTAAATAAACCGATCAAAAACCAAAGAGTGTCGAAGATGTACAAGCGTGTGGCTGCACTTGGGGCCGCTGTGGCCCCTGGAGTGAGATCACAGCCCCTCAGCCCGGGACGCACGGACACAGTGCTTCCAAATGACGTGCAAGCGAAATCATCAAACAGGCGCTCGATGGAAGACGGCGGCAGCCAGGGGGCCAGCTCCACCCCACCGGCCCTGCCCTTCCTGGGCAGCCTTCACTTCCCGAAATGCCCAGTCCGTGTGTGATCGTCCAGGGCAGAGCCCATAGCAGACATGGATCAGTTGACCGTGTAGGCAAAAGCCGCACCCGACTACAACAAACAAGTTCGCCAGGGCGCCGCCCAGGAGTCCGTGGTGCCGGTTGGCCTGCTGGAGCCCCGCGAGGTGCGGCCCAGCCCCGGGCGCGTGCCCGTTGGGGAGCTGAAGCCCGTTCTGACCTCGGTGTGGTTCCCCATCTGGAACCACATCTGGTAAGGGGAGAGCCTGGGGTCGGCTACTGAGTTCATCTTGGGCTTCCGTTTTTGTTTAATTTCCTCCACGCCTTCATTATCCTGTAGGTGGGTGTGTAGGATTCTTCCAATATGTTGCCCTTATAAATACAATGAATTTTATTGTACATATATCTTTCCACATAAATACATAAAATATTTCTGTAGGATTGTTAGAAGTAGGATTTCTATGCTGAAGATTTTTTTTTTTTTTTTTTTTTTTTTTTTGAGAGTGGAAGAGAGCACAGGCCAGGGGAGGGGCGGGCGGGGGGGGGGAGGGGAAAGAGAGACAGAATCCTTAAGCAGACTCCCTGCAGAGCGTGGAGCCCAATGTAGAGGGCTCCATCTCACAACCCTGAGTTCATGACCTGAGCCGAAATCAAAAGTCAACTGCTTAATGGACTGAGCCACCCAGGTGCCCATGTGCTGACGGATATTAATGCAATTTTCAAGGATCACCCATCTGCTCTGTTGGGGAGGCAAAAATACTTTCCTCTTTTCTTTCTTTAAGAATAAATGCTATCTAATCAATTGGATATTTGCAATTCTTCAGCATTTCTCCCACTGTTTCTTCCTTCTTTAGGTTCCTTTTAACCACCTTTTCCCTTGTGAGGGTGAAACACTGATTTAAAAAAAAAAATTTTTTCCAAGCATTTATTCCATGCCAGAGACCATTCATAGAAATGGCTAAGATGGACATGGAGCTGACATTTAATTGAGGGTGGTGACTGAAAGGAAAGAGATGATAAACACGACCCTTGCAGGTTGAGACATTATATAAAGTAAAATATCCAGGATGATGTATTAGAGGATGTTACAGTTTTCTATTGCTGCACAAAAAACCAACACACATCAAATGGGTTAATACAGAAACACTGATTAAAAAAAATTTTTTTTGACACAGCTGTAATACAAATTTTGATTTGACAACAACCATCACTGTAACATGTCAACTTTTCACTTTTCTCTGTTGCCAATCCTTGCTTATACACAATTATAATTTTAAGATATCTCTATTTTTTATGACTATGAAAGTGATATATACTTATTATTAAAAAAATCACAGAAATGTGTAATTAGAAAATGAAAGTCACTCTCAATTCTACTCCACCCCCAAAGATAAACACTATTAACAATTTATAAATATTTTCTTAGTTACCTCAAAACATAGATTTGATTTATATTTACCTAGTAATAAATATTAGCCATTTTTATATGTTTACAAAATCTTTGTAATTACAGTTTCTCCCAAAAGACTTGTTTGGACTGGAATCTATTTTTTTAAAAAGATTTTTTTTTTTAAGATTTTATTTATTTATTTGACAGAGCGAGCGAGCGAGAGAGGGAACTCAAGCAAGGGGATATACTATATATACTATAAATGTAAATCTTTGTCCAGATTTTTTATCATTTTCCTGGGATAAGTTCCTACAAGAGGAATTTGGGAGGAGAGGGCTTAAATATTTTAAGACTCTGAAGATTTTTCCTATCCTAAATCTCTAAGTATGAGATTACTCATCTAATGATTTTCATTGTAAGTGGTTACAAAGTACTGTTTGATTCTGTAGTTTACTTAACTATTCTCTTACTGCTGGATTTCCAGATGTTATGGCTGTCTCACAGGCTGCTGAGAAAATTAAATGAGAGAGCATAGTAGGGAACCCAGCCCTGCGCCTGAGAGGGCAACTCCATTACTTTGGAAAGAGCAGGGATTCTGAGATTTCATGGGACCTGGGTTCAAATCCTGATTTTGCCTGTTACCAGATGGGTATTTGTGGGCAATTTGCTCCCTGAGGTTCAGGGGCCTCCTCTGTACAATAGGGGCAACAATATTTCCCCCAAAGGGTTAGTATGAAGATTAAATGAGGAAATTTATGTAAATGCGATATAGAATCTTAAATGTCAGTTCCCTTCCCCTAGCCAATTGAACCTTGAATGAGAAGCCTAGGAAGCCTTTTTCCTAATATGGGGGCTTCCATTTGTTTGAGATGACAAGTGTAGAAGGGAATAGTGAAATTTTAGGTCTGGAAGGGGTCTTAGCTTAATCCCTTTATTTTCTTGGTGAAGAAATTGAGGCCCAGAGAACTCAGGTGACTTCTCTAAGGTCACACAGTGATTTTAGTAGGATGGCTGGAGATAGAATCCAGGTTTCTATTTCAGCATCCAATGTGTTTTGGGCAGTCTCTCCTAGAATCTCACGGCCAGCCTCTCACTCTCGGAAAAGTCACATTATGATTCATCTGAGGTCACTCTCCCGGGAGATTTCCTGTGAAATGGCTGGAGAGATTCTCACACCCTTTATAGAATTCTTGGAGCCTGGGTCAGGAGGTGATCAGCTCACTTTGTCACATTCCATTTCAGGCAAGGCCAGGATGGAGTGACTTCCAGATGATTTGGGGGCTAGGTATCTCTAGAGGGTAGGGCAAGCCTCCTCTCTTTTCTGGGGAGATGAAAAATTGGTGGAGTGGTCACACAGGTCAGGTCTGGACTGGAAACAAGGCGCTTGACATCACTCAAGACCCAAACACTCCAGGGATGCCTGGGTGGCTCAGTTGGTTAAGCATCTACTTTCAGCTCAGGTCATGATCCCAGGGTCCTGGGATTGAGCCCCGCATCGGGCTCCTTGCTCAGCGGAAGCCTGCTTCTCCCCCTCCCTCTGCCTGCCGCTCCCCTGCTTGTAATCTCTCTCACTCTCTGTCTGACTCATAAATAAATAAAATCTTAAAAAAAAAAAAAAAAGACCCAAACACTCCAAACTCCTCAGAATATAGAGCTCTGCCTTCTGGATCCTCAACTTCTCTTAATGAAAGTAATAATAAGACCAATATTACTAGATGCCAGGCACAGTAAAGGGCTCTCCACACATTATCTTTGGCTGAACACTTGTAACCTACAAAATGAGGCACTGAGAGTTTCCTTTGTTTGCTCAAGGTCACCCAGCTGGGTCTTTTTTTTTTTTTAATACTCAATAATATATTTTATTATATTTCTCAGTAGTGGTTCCTTTCTTCCCCTTTTATAAAACCCAACTAAGGCTTTAAGAAAGGCTTAGTTTAATATAACTTACTATATAATTAGTTTTTCATTTATACATTGTAATTTAATTTTAAAAAGCCCAAAAATATGAGTTACAATGCATATTACTTTTGACAATAAATGACATATTTAACACAACCTATTCTGTATAATAAAAAATACTGTACTTATTTTACCATCAAAAGCTATCTTGAGAAACTTTCTATACACATTAAGTAAAAATACTAAACTAATATGTCAGTACTTCCAATGTAAAAATAATTGGGTTACCTAGCACTAATTTTTGTAACTACTAATCTTACAAATTGAAAATTGCTTTTCAAACCCATGTTCTAAAAACTGCATTTTGGAAATGCTTTTTTTTTTATGATGGTGGCAACATATAATGATGAAAAGAATATTTAAGTTATCAAACAGTATAAAAATACATATGACTACATAAATATGAAAATAGCCCCATTTCTTGACTTTAAGTGTAGACCTATACCTTTCTTAAATTATATCAAAAATCTTAGAAAACATCTAGTTAACTAGAATATACAGAAAGACTGTAAACAGACTAGCTGGAACAAGGCTTTATCAAAACCTATAATGATAAGGCAATTTATTCAAAACACCTATTAACTAGAATAGAGTAGTCACAGTGGGAATGACTTGTTTCTATTATTTAACAGCAGATATTGTAGTCTTTTATTCCTAAATTCAATTACATCAAAAGAATAAAGTGTTAAAATTTCACTTAAAGTAATCCAGTTTCATCAGTTTTTAGAGAAATATAATACTTCAAAACAATGAAAATAAATCAGTGTGTCTTAACAAACTAAATTCATAAATGAAGTTTTAGTCTTCTTAACAGGTATTGGCCAAAACTGAAATTGTAGAATAATCCTCACATACTCTGAGTTTAATTTAGATATCATCAATGTCTTCGTCATCATCTCCAATATCATCAAACTGGATTTCATCATCATCTCCAGGACCAAATGTATCTGTTTCATTGATTTTAGTATGTTCTGGAAGCTCGCCATATGCCTTCAGACTTCTAGCTTCATCAGCATTGTACTTTAAAATTACATCAGCTTTGTTATCCGGGTAGTCTCAAAGACCAACCAATATAATGTCAGAGGTATTTATCCAAACCTTTTTTCTCAATTTTCCTCTGATATGACATAATCTCTTTACACCATCAAAACACATAGCTTCTAATCGTCCATTTCCCAACATTTTAATTACCTGAGCATACTCTTGTCCATCCTCTTTAAACACCAATTCTCTTTTTTCAGATTCATTTTCATTCTTACCCCTACGCCTGTTTTTACCTCTTTTACCTTTATTCTTTGGCATGGTGGTGACTGCTACCTTCCGGCGCTTTCGACTTCTTTCCCGTGGAGGTCACCCAGGTGGGTGCAGTCCAGTTTGACTCAAGAGCCCCTTACTCTTTGGACATCTGGGTGGCTCAGTGGGTTAAGTGTCTGCCGTGGACTCAGGTCACAGTCCCAGGGTCTTGGGATCAAGTCCCACATGGAGCTCCTTGCTCAGCGGGGTGTCTGCTTCTCCCTCTGCCTGCTGCTCCCCCTGCTTGTGCTTGTGTGCGCTCTCTCTCTCTGACAAATAAATAAATAAAATCTTTAAAAAAAAAAAAAGATTCTCTCTCCCTCTGCCCCAGCCCCATGCTCACATATGCGCATGCGCAAAGCTTTCTCTTAAATAAACCTTAAAAAAAAAAAAAAGAGCCCTTACTCTCAACTACTTTGCTAGATTGGCTCCACTTACTCAAAAATTCTTAGCAAGTGAGTGGGAAGGTTTCCACATCTTATCAACTTTCTCTCTTCTCAAGTGGGGTAGGTTTCCACATCTTGTCAACTTTCTTCTCAAGTGGGGTAGAAAGTCAGTCTGGAAAGTTGGAAAAAGAGGCAAAGAGCTAGCCTTCATTCCTTTCCTATAGAGCTCAGCCTCAGCATCTCCCCGTCCTCATCTACTCCCTGCCTGACCCCAAAGCTCTTCCATCCAATTTCATCCTCATCCTCATCTTCTCCATCCTCATTCCCATTGCCATCCAATCCCACCTGATTCCTTCTTCATCCCTGTTCCATTTTCATCCTTATCTTTATCCCTTCGAGGCAGAATTTGCGTTGGGCTTTGTCCCAAGGCCTGAGATCAACATCTGTGACCTGAGGTAGAGGTTTGTTCTCTTTTACACTGTTAGGATGAACGTTTCCATGAATTTCCTCTAAGTCCACTTCCCCAGTCCTCTTTCCCTGAGGTATTTTTGTGGCTTCCCTTGTTTACATAATTTTCCAGAATCTGTCCTCTCCCCTACACCCACTTGTGTAGTCGATGACCTCATTTTCTCAACCCAAAGGCACATCATGTGTTGGCTGCCTGTTCCTGGCTTACCCCAGGGGCCCTTACTCTTATCTCAGCAACAAATGGCTTACTAGAAATCTGGGCAAGGTTAGACTGAGCAGCCAGATCACAAGAATATATACCTAGTGTTGACATCTAGAACCTGGCTGGAGTAGGGAGTCAGAACTGAGGCCAGGCCACCTGAGGCTATTCAAGATCATGATGGCACGTACCTCTGTTGGACTGGACATGCACTTGACATTGTGTGGTGTCTGGTCAAGCATGATCATGGAGTCTTTAGGAGATCCTCAGGCTCTAGCATGGCAGGGAGGGTAGGGCTGAGTAGAATGTTATGGATAATCATGGCAGCCATATCAACAACATTCTCTAGTCTGGCAAGGAGAGGTGAGTTAAGATGGGGCAGATAAATACTTTGAGTAGTCTTTAGAAAGGAATAAGGAAGGCACTGATGGGCCAGATTTGGGAATAAGCTAAGGTCGAGACTTAAGGGACTAGAGTTTAGGATTAATCACTGGTTGTGCACCAGTGAGGAGCAGGAGGGCTGGAAGCTCATAGGCTTGATGGTGTTAATAAATAGGTAGATTAGGGCGCCTGGGTGGCTCAGTCGTTAAGCGTCTGCCTTCGGCTCAGGTCATGATCCCAGGGTCCTGGGATCGAGTCCCACATCTGGCTCCCTGCTCGGCGGGAAGCCTGCTTCTCCCTCTCCCACTCCCCCTGCTTGTGTTCCTGCTCTCGCTATCTCTCTCTCTGTCAAATAAATAAATAAAATCTTTAAAAATAAATAAATAAATAAATAAATAAATAGGTAGATTAATAATCATCACATATTGCAATTATATAATACATTCTTATAGTATAGTGCAAGCCTTGATAATTTTTTCTTTCTTCTTTCCTTCTTTCCTTCCTTCCTTCTTTTCTTTCTTTCTTATTCTTTATTTTCCTTCCTTCTTTTCTTCCTTCCTTCCTTTTCTATTTTTTTTTTTTAAATGCAAGTGACTAACTTAACTTTGGATTTTGACTGAGGCATTGGCTCAGTCAGTTGAGCATCTGACTCTTGGTTTTGGCTCAGGTCATGATCTCAGGGTCCTGGGATAGAGCCCTGCCTTGGGCTCTATGCTCAGTGCAGAGTCTGCTTGTCCCTCTCCCTCTGCCCCTCCCCCTGCTCTCTTTCTCTCTCATAAGTGAATAAAATCTTTAAAAAAATGGTCAAAGTACCAAAGAAGACATACAAAAGATCAACAGGTACGTGAAAAGATGCTCACTATCACTAGTCATTAGGGAAATGCAAACTAAAACCTCATGCCTGTTAGAATAGCCATCATCAAAAACATAAGAGATAACAAATGCTGGTGTGGCTAAGAAGAAAAGGGACCCTTGTGTACTGTTCTGTTAGGAGGATGGTAATTTGGTGTAGCCACTGTGAAAAACAGTATGGAAGATCCTCTAAAAAGAAAACATAGAGCTACCATATGATCCAGCAATTCCACCTCTAGACATATGGTGGATATGTCTAAAGGAAACAGAAACGCTAACTTGAAAAGGTATTTGCACTGCCATATTCATAGAAGCATTATTCACATTAGCCAAGACACAGAAATAACTCGAGTGTCCATCAGTGGATAAATGGATAGAGAAGTTGTGGTATGTAAGTATATATATGGAATACTATTCAGTCATAAAAAATGAGGAAATTCTACCTTTGTGGTGACATGGATGGAGCTTGAAGGCATTATGCTGAGTGAAATAAGTCACACAGAGAAAGATAAATACTGTATGACCTCACCTATATATGGAACAACAACAACAAAAGCCTCCAAACTCATAGAAAAAGAGATCAGATTTGTGGTTACCAGAGGTGGGAGTGGGGAGGGGGAAGTGGAGAAAGGGGATCAAAAGGTACAAACGTCCAAGTATAAGATAAATAAGTACTAGGGATGTAATGTACCACATTACATTAGCTAACACTGCTGTGTGATATATAGGAAAGATGTTAAGAGAGTAAATCCTAAGAGTTCTCATCACAAGGAGAAAAAAAATGATTTTTTCTTTTCTTTTTTTCTTTTTATGGTAGTTATATGAGATGATGAATGTTAGCTGAAGCTATTGTGGTGATCATTTCACAATACATGTAAATCAAACCATTATGCTGCACTTCTTAAACTTACACAGTAATAGAGTGATACAGGTTAATTATTTCTCAATAAATACAGAAAAAAAGAGGCAGTCATTTAAGAGATGGCTATCTTGAATAAACACGTTGCCAGCCACACGACTAGATAAAGAGCCAGGCTGCGATCCCTCCCACCTCACCAGTCAAAGCTCCATTGTTTTAGAAATCTATGTTGAAGTTTGTTTGATAACTGACTTCTTGAGCTGCTTGTTTTTTCTCCTCCTGTACTTTCAATTCCCACTCTTATGGGGTTTTTAAATTTTTTTTAGAGGTGGTGAGGGGTAGAAAGAGAATCTTAAGCAGGCTCCACGCTGGGGCTCAATCTCACAACCCTGAGATCATAACCTGAACCAAAATCAGGAGTTGGATGCTTAACTGACTGAGCCACCCAGGCACCCCTCTTATGGGTTTTTTTAAAAAAAGATTTTATTTTTAAGTACTCTCCACCTAACATGGGGCTCAAACTCACAACCCTGAGATCAAGAGTCACATGCTCCTCCTACCAACCCAGCTAGCCAGATGCCCCTCCACTCTTGTTTTAAATTCACCAATAAAGAGTGAGCTTGCAAAACCCTAAGCACCCACCCTCTACCCCAGTAGAAGCAGAATCCCAGGCCCGAGCTATGACCTCACTGTGTGGCCCCAGGCGTGTCATGTAATTTCCAATGCTTACAAGTAATAAACCTCATCTCTTTCAAAGTCTCCTGATGGTTATTCCTGAGGGCGTCTTGCAATCATAAGGAGAACCCCAAGGGCTGGTCCAGTTACAACACTGATTATTGGTAGGCTGAGACTGGCACACAACACATACATTTTCTCATCTGAATCATTTTCTGGGCCAGAATTGCTACCTGACTTCCTAATACCCACATAGACATTTTAATATATGAGGAAACAGACTCAGAGAAGTTAAGGGTTTTTCTTTTGTAGCTACTTAGGGGTAAAGTTGGCACCAGAATCCTGGGCTCTGATCCAGCGTTCTTTCACTTCTGTCAGAGAGATTCCTTCAATATAGAGGGTTGGGAGCCAAAGGCATTTGACCTGTAGGAAGATGTTGGGTGGGACCAATGAGGAGAGGAGCCTGGGGCAGGCATATGGAGATGGGCAGAAACTCTCCCTGACACAGGTTGGCTGGAGAACTCTGTGACCCAGCAATTCCACTCCTAGATATATACCCAAGAGGAATGAATGCATTATGTCCACCAAAGGCAGGTGCGAGAATGTTCATTGACGTTTTATTGAGAATTATCAAAAACTAGAAACAACCCAAATGTCCATCAATAGAAGAATGGATAAACATTTTGGCACATCTCTATAGTGGAATACAACTCAGCAATGAAAATGAATATACTACTGATATACACAACAATATGGATGAATCACAAGGACATTGTGCTGAGTGAAAGAAGCCAGTTTCCAAAGGATGCATTCAGTATGACCAAAACTAATCTGGAGTGACAGAAATCACATCAGTGGTTGCTTCTACTGGTTGAGGGAGACTGACTGGAAGGGGTACAAGGAAGTTTCTGAGGGTGATGGAAATGTTCTATATCTTGACTTGGGTAGTGTTAACACATGTACACATAACTTTAAGATTTGTACACTTCGCTGTATACAAATTATACTTAAATTTATATTTAAAAAAACCTAAAGCTCAGCTTTTCAGGAAAGGGTCAGTTACAGAAGGAAAAGGAAGTGTCTCAAAGAGCCGAGTATGGAGGTGACATCCCAGGCTGCCTCCTGTGTGGGGTGACCAACTTTGTCTGAGTTGCCTGGGATTGAGGCGTTTCCAAGGACAGGAGACTTTCAGTGGTTGTATGGAGAGAGTCCTGGGCAAACCAGGACAGCTGGTCACCCCGCTCCTGTGGGAATAGGGAACTGAGAGGGAGTTTTGGGCATCTGGAAGACAGGCTGGATTCCGTTGGTCTCAGAGCCCAGGGGCTGCTCCACAGGCTCAGAAAGGGGCCACAAAATGTTCACAGCAGTAGGCATTGCTGGTTGACCACTGGAACATCAGCACTAAGGAGCCATGCTTGTTCTCTAAGCTCCCTTTAGAAGCAAGAAGGGGTCGGGAGCAGAGCTGGAGGGACAAGGCCTCAGAGACTGAATAGAGTGTGACTGTCCAGGTTCAAAGCATCATGGCTTCTGAGGTAGGCTCTGAGGTGAGTCCCACTTAGCTGTCTCTTCACATCAGAGATCTCCACCCTCATCCCTCAAGTGCCTTGGCCAAGAAAATACCAAAGCAACACATCGATTTTGTGCAAGGAAAACAGAGACATGGGGACCTATCAGAGGCAACCGCTGTTGGACCTCTTCACCTCTACTGATGTCACAAGGCAGGAGCTGTCCCCAGCCTGCTTGTGTTTGCCATAACCTGCTGTAACTTGAGCCGGAGGGGCCTTCTCTACCTTCTCAGAGCATAGGACAGATGGGGCCATGAGGGAGGGGCGCTTCCAGCTTTCTAGCTGAGGCCTGAGGTGGATTCTGACAGAGAAACTGTTGGCAGGGCTGCCCACAGAGGGGAAACAGGAACCAGGAAGTTCTCGGAGGTTCTCAGAAGTTCTCGTAGTGATGCACAAAGTGGGCCTGGTCCTGCCTGTTGATGAGCTGACAGGCCTTCTCTACATTCTTGGTCATTCCTGGAGGGCCACAGCTGAACACCCCAATCTTTGGTACCTGTCAAGTGTGTTGAGGGGAACGGTTGCAGAAAGGAGAGCCCTAAAGGCTTAAGATGCTCACCCCTGGGAAGAAGCTGCTTCTCAAGCCTGCTGGAATGACCAAGGCATTGACCCCGGCCCTAAGGAGGAGGTTTGAGCTGGGGGCAGCAGGGGGTTGGGCTTGAAGCCTTCCTCCACGCTTGACCCTATCCTGGGGTTGGCATGGGGTGGTCTTCCCCTCAGATTACATCTGCAGGGTGCTTGAGGGCAGGATGTCCTGGAAGGGGAAGGTCAGGGTCCCAGGACAGGTGGGGTGGGACTGACCTGCGGGTGGACCTCCTGCAGGGACTTGAAGAAGGGCTCAAAGGGGGGGCGGCCAAAGTGGGTGATGGAACGCAGTCCCGTGAACAGACTCCGGTTCAGCACCTTCTGGAAGTGCCGCTCACAGATGTACTGGGAGAGGAAGTAGAGGAGGAAGGTCACAACCAAGCAGAGCCAGGGTCAGTTCTTACTCTAGATGGTGACCCACCTAGCCGCCCTGGCTGGCTGGCCCTGACCTACCAGCATGGTGGTCCTGAGGTCAAACTTCTCGGCCAGCTGGGTGATGTAGATGTGCACGGACACCAGGTCCTGGCGGTCATTCTCCTCCACCTCCCGGATGATGTCAGCCAGCCACTCAAACTGCCGCTGGGTTCGCGTCACCCAGATGAAGTAGATCTGGGGACACATGGCGGGAGCTCAGGACCTGGCTCAGCTCAAGTTTCCTCCACTCCAGATGCCTTCACCTGAGAGGCCAGAAAGCCTCTGACCACCCACAGACACCAAACCTCAGCAGCCCCACAAGCTTTTAACCAACAGACCCCAGCAAAGGCCCTTCTTTCTATACCTCCTACCCTCCCTCAAATGTTGGGCACGTGGACAACTGCGTACGAACAACCCCAGCAGAGTCAGTGTCTAGGAGCTTAGGGCTTTTCCTCATATTACTCTGCTGTGACATGGGGACACAATCAGGCAGTCTGTTCCCATTCCTTCAAAGAATGGGAGAGAGACACTCACCTTTTTACAGAGCATTTGGCTGCCCAAGGATGACTTGAAGACTAGGTCTTTGAGGATGGAGGCAAAGGGGGTGACCCCAATGCCCCCTCCCACCAGCACTGACACCTCAAACTTATGCCACTCCTGGTGGCCCTCTCCAAATGGTCCATCAAGGTATAGCTGCCAACCAAAGGGAGAGAAGAGATGAGCCTGGTCTGGCCTCAGCTCTGAGGTTGGAAATGGGCGTGGGGCAGGGAGAAGAAGGATATAAGACATCCCAGCCTCTTCTGAGGCACCCCAGCCTGGACTTGCGCTGGCTGGAGCTTCTAGTCTCAGGGTTGGGGAGGGTGGGAACCCTTTGCCAATGCTGAAGCCCCAAAATTGATTCCCAGTGGTGGACACCTTCGGGTATCTGGCACAGCCATCTCCCGTTGGAGGTGAGTAGATCTCCCTGAGCCGAGTGGTCCAGGGCCCTGCCGCCCGGATGTGCAGGCTGAGAGTGTCCTCATGGGGTGCAGAAGTCAGTGTGAACGGGTGGTACTCAGTGGTCCCCAGAGCCAAGCAGGCGATCCGCACCCACTGTCCCGACTTGTACTCAAAGCCTTGGGGCCGCTGGAACTGCAGGTGGGTGACTCCTGGAGGTCATGGGCAGGCAAGGGCAGGGATCAGAAGCCTTGCTCCTAGTACCTGAGGACTGGCAGATACCCTGTCTTCTCCACACACCTGAGGCACCCTCCAACTCCCACCCTGACCATAGCTGAGCTTCAGGCCTGTTCTCTCTTTGTTAAAAAAGTTCATTAAAAGAAAAAAAAAAGTTGATTTGTGAGTACTGCAGAGTGCAAAGGGTGTACTAACACCATGCTGAGGCTTTGTCCTTGAGTAATCTTAATTGACATAAAGTTGAAATGAGGTTAATTTTCTTACTTAGTCCTGAAGATTAGATGGTCCCACAATAGCTAAAATACCTGGGAGCAGGGGGACAGGGTCAGGCACAGGGAGTGGGCATACGGTCTGAGCAAGTGGAGTTCCTCGGGGTGGGAGTTGGAGGATCCCCTTCTCTCTTTCCTGGGTAACCCAAGAGTTGGGTTTCTCTGCTCTGGTTCCAGCTCTCTCCTCCCCTCCACTCCTTATTCCCATGAAAGGCCCAGGCCCTATACCACTGTCCTGAATATCAGCCTACAGGTCAGGGGACCTCAGGTTCCCCAAGGACCATCTCAGTGTTCCAAACCTCCACCATTTGAGAATTACCTTTGTGATGGGCCATTTCTGGACACCTCTGCATTATTGTTTACCTAATGTTTTTCTTTAAATTGACTTACTTTTTCAATTTGATTTACCTTGACAAACTTCAGATCACTAAGATGGGTGGAAAACCAGTATCATGTGTTCTAAATAGAAGGCACCAAATTTTTTCAGATTTTAACTGGATACTGTTTGGTACCTGACCATCGCTGAGCTTCAGACCCATTCTCTCTTTGTTATAAAAAGTTGATTAAAAGGAAAAAAAAAAAAGTTGAGTTGTCTTTGAGTAATCTTAACTGACATAAAGTTGAAATGGGTTAATTTTCTTACTGAGTCCTGAAGATTAAATGGTCCCACAATAGCTAAAATCATCTGCCAGCCTCCACAGTGATGTGAACCCCCACTCTGGTCAACAGGGACTCTCAAAAACAGGCTCTCGAAATGTGGGCCAATTGCCCATCTCTGAAGGGGGGCTATTCTAGGAGAAGGGAGGGGTATATATGGTTCTCCAAGCTGCACCCAGGCCACACACAAGGTGGGGGGTCTGTGTTGTCCTTAAACCTCTCTGTATGAGGCCTGGGTGGCTCAGTCATTGAGCTTCTGCCTTCAGCTCAGGTCATGATCCCAGGGTCCTGGGATTGAGCCCCCCATCCGGCCCCCTGCTCAACAGGAAGCCTGTTTCTCTCTCCCGCTCCCCCTGCTTGTGTTCCTGCTCTCGCTCTCTCTCTCTCTGTCAAATAAATGAATCACATCTTTAAAAAAAAAAAACAAACAAAACAAAACAAACAAAACACCTCTCTGTATGCACTTCCAACTGCCTCTTCTCATGGTCATTTCTCATTGTTTGCAAGTCGTCCTGGGGGCAAACATAGCTGGGGCTCCGTTCTCATCAGGAAAGTTGCACGGGTTCCCCAAGGGGCTATCAGAAGCCTCAATGGTGGTCTGGAGGCCTGGGGAGCTGTCTCCACACATCCCATGAGTTGGCTTCCAATGTTCCCTCCCTGGGGTCAGGCTGGGTCTGGTACCTGAAGGCAGCAGCTCCGCCTTCACCACGCTGATCTCCACCTTCTTCCGGCTCAGGCTCACCAGCTTGTCTCCCCCATAGATTAGTGCCGGGACCAGGAAGTAGATGTGGAAACGGGGCAGCTGGATCAGGCCGAAGCTGCCGTGGATGATGAGCTGGAGACACAGCCAGTTAGTACAGCTCAGGCCCAGCCAGGCCCCCCTCATGCACTCCTTTTGTCCAGACACTTCCTGCCTGGGCCCTCAGCCTGGGCTGGGTAGATGAAGCTGGTATAGACTTTAGAGACTGGGGTCTCCCACCTCAGGGTCTCACTCTGAGATCTTAGGTCCAATTCAGCCTGCTCCCTACCCTGCTCATCCCTGCCCCATGGCCTAGCCTTGCCCAGAGGAAGCCTCACCAGCACGTAGAGCAGGATGTAGAGGTGGTGGGTCAGCCAGAAGCCCCGGAAGCTGCGGCGCCGGAAGTGGTGGGAGGCAAAGACATACATGATGGCCAGGACCAGGAGCAGGAGCACCCCTGTCATACCTGGGAGCAGGGGGACAGGGTCAGAGAATACTCTCAGGACCTCTACGTGGGCTGACAATACAACAGAGCATTCCCCCACTCTGCCCTCCTTCTCCGACCTCCCTGGCCCCCAGAACAGCTTGCTTGCAGGGGCTGCAGCTGGGGCTTGTCCTGGAGACTAGAAAGAAACCATGACCACTACAAACAAGGATGTACTCATGGGAAGATGAAGACAAGCAGAGATCCTCAGATAGAACCCCCAGACCTCGCATACAGTCCCACTCCCTACCTGGGACCGTCTGGAAGAACCACCAGTAGAACTTTTGGGGAAGCTGGGACCTGTAAGACAAAGGTATATGGAGCTTCTGGCTGGGGTAGGTTTGGCTCCCCCGTTGTCACAATGTGATGGTGCTCCTGCCGGCCCTGACTGCTGAGTTTATTGGGGCTCCACTCAGATGGCCACGGGTCCGTTCCAGGAACATGGCACCCAGCCTCCCATAGATCTACCCTCAGCTCTATCGGTCGTTCTTCCTCCTGTGTTATCTTGAGCTCTCCTACTGTAGCTGACATTTGCTTCGTAAGCTCCGTGGGGGCAAGGGTGTGGCTCTGCTCTGCTCATTGCTCTAATCCCTATGCTCAAACAATGCCAGGCATGGAGTAGATACTCAGTATTTGCTGAATGGTTGTGTGAATCTGGCCTGCTTGTTCTCTGGCACCTGGATGGGCACGTAAGATGTGCTCCATAGATGTTTGCCCAGTGAATGGACGATAGGCTAAGATGCCACGCTCTATGCCAGGTACACGTGGGAAAGGGTCTCCAGTTCATCTCCAGAACATCTTTCC
Organism: Mirounga angustirostris; assembly: GCF_029215605.1. Taxonomy (NCBI): domain Eukaryota; kingdom Metazoa; phylum Chordata; class Mammalia; order Carnivora; family Phocidae; genus Mirounga; species Mirounga angustirostris. The sequence continues at coordinate 58,933,325 of NW_026991717.1, read as the reverse complement.
TGGCTAATCATGGCCAGCTTCCTTCCAGGGCAAGGAAGTCACCTTTCAGCTTCCCCAGCAGGCTTCTCACTCTCATTCAAAGGCAGAGTAGTGTGTCTAGGGCCATCTATTTCTTTTCCATTATGCCCTTCAGCCTGCCCCAAGTGTCCCAAGGGGGAGCCCTCCCCAGAACTGACCCATCATTCACAAAGACGTTGGGGAAGATGCAGGCCAGCAGGCTGAGGGGACTGACTGAGAAGATGAAGACATTGACCACGTGGCCAGCACTGTGCAAAACTGAGAGAGACCCTGTTAGAGATGCCACCCAGGGCCAATGGTACCTCCCACCCTGAGGGACAGAGGAGGCCCAGGGAGGAGAGAGGGGAGTATAAGTAGCTCCGGTCTCCTCACTGTTTCCCCCACAGCTAGACCCAGGGGGCTGCAACAGTGGGGGCGAGGGTGCCCAGGAGCCACGCACTGGCCAGGACAACAGCAGCCATGGCAATCCAGCGATGGAAGTCCACGGCGGCGTCGAAGGGCACGTAGCGGTTGAGGAAGGTCTCTCGCAGGAAGGTGATGAGGTTGCGGCACATGGTGAGCAGGATGTAGGAGAACATGAAAGAGATGCTGGCGGCCGTGCCCCGGGACAGGATGATGCCCACAAAGGTGGTCTCTGCGATGCCCGAGGGTGGCGAGGCAAAGGCATAATCTGGGGAGGGGGCGAGGGGTGGATCAGCATGGCACAGAGGCTGGAGGCCTGGGCCTGAGTCGGCACACCCGGGGGCCAGTGGGGAGAGCCACCAGAAGGCTCTCCACATCTCCCTTCCTACTGCCCACAACCCGGAGCTCTTACAGTAGGCCCGCTCTGCAAACAGGCCCGCACAGATGGCAGAGAAGACGGCAACGCACACGATGTGCCGCCGGTAGTTCTCCACGAAGCGCTTGTACTGCCGAAGCTTCTGGGCCAGGAGGCCCCGCTGCATCTTCTCCTTCAGCGCCTCCGTGTACAGCCGGGGAGTGGGCCCCCCCGCCCTGCAGCCATGGGAAGCAGGTGGCCATGAGACCAGGGCACCCCAGCCTCCCCTGAATGCCACCCCATGAAGGAGACCTGGTAACCTGGCAGGGTCAAGAGGGGCCAGAACAGATGAAGGAAACAGCATCCAGGGAGTAGACTCCTCTCCCCACCCCAACTTTCACCTCTCATCTTTATTTGCTCCATCTACCCCCACTCTTCTGTCTCCCCACTACTCCACTTCATCTTCCTCTGTCCGTCTGTCCTTCCCTCTTGCTGCTCCCTGCACAGGCCTTGCTGCTGTGCCCAAAGAAGGCAGGAGCCAGGAGACCCCTTCCTGCCATCTCAGTATTGCCTCTGAGTGCCAAGCCCCTGCCTGATGATGAGGGTGCAGAGGTTGGAAGATGTTGAAGAATCCTTTGACTCTGTGGCCCACCAGTCAGGGAATGAGACACATGACCTGGTGTGTCCAGGGGGCTGGGCAGGCCAGAGACTCTGAGACTTCTCCCCATGTTTCCTTGGGCCCAAGGTTCTGGAAAATACTCACTTTTTGCCAAACCTCTTCTTCAGCCCAGGGCCTCCCAGCTCTGGGGCTTCTGAGGCAGGGAGCTCCAGTTTCTGGGAGCAGGAGCTGAGAAATGGAAAATGGGGCTTATTCTCCCCTTGTCTTTGCAGCCAGGAGAAGAACCCCCAGACCAGAACTTCAGGAGATGGGGATGGATCCTGGGACCCATCCCTGCCCAGAGAACCTGTCCATAAAACTGGTCAGAGAGAAGCCAGGCAGGAGAAGCAGGGCAAAATGAATGAATATGATCCGGTCATCTGTTTTAGAGAAGGATTCTGTCCTGGAGTGGCAGGGAGAGAGCCAGGCTCCTGAGCCACATGGGGTGTGGGAAGCACTGGAATTTGGGGCAGGATCAATCATGGACTAAGAGCTACTTTCAGAGGGCAAATACCTGGTCCCAGGGACTGACTCAGCCAGCCCTACTTCCTTCATTTCTCTTCAGGGGACCTGCCGACACCCCATTCCTGCTCACCGTTCCCCCGGAGTCCGAGTGATGAATGAGACTCGACAGCTGATGTTTGGTTTAAAGATGCCTCCAACACCTGAAGTGAAGAACGAGAGTCTGGAAGCGTGGGAGACTGCTCCCACCCACTTCTCTAGGAAGGCTGCCACCGCACTTGCTAGGGACTTTGTCACGTTCTCATCTCTTGTTCCTGCCTTGTTCCCCTCACTGCCCACACTGAGCACCCATTGTACACAGGGCAGCCACTGCTAGATGAGGTGGTGACTTGGCACAATTAGGAAAGGGAACCGCTGCAGGCAGATGCAACCCTGCATCCTTTGTATAAAGAAAATAATGCCTCTTCCTCTGACTAGATACGCCCCAGGCCAATGTGCATGAGCTTAGTGAGTAGCATGTAAGCTGGATTTCAGCCCACCCTGACCTCTCAGGAGGCATCTTTGTGCAGTGCACAAATTGCACAGCTGTGTGTGACACCCTAAGTGCCTGGCTCTATACTAGGCACAAAAGACTTGGGGAGAAATAAAACCTGGGTCTTATCCACCAGTAACTCTCATTTTGAAGGAACACCCCTCCCTGACTCCTACCACTTCTTACATACACACCTCCACCTTTGATGCAGAGCTGCGTGAATCGGAGCTCGCTGTCATGGTCCCGCAGCATGAAGTGGAAGTCCTCCCACGTCAGCTCCTCCTTATCCTGGAAGCCGGACTCCCGGAACATGGACTCCACCACCTCCTTCAGCTGGGCCTTGGACAGGCAGTTGTTGGAGATCTCGATGAAGGACCTGGGGGAGGAGGAGAGACAGAACCACCTGTCATCTGGCAAGGTCAGGTTCAGGCAGGCACAGGGTGGGGCGGGCCCCAGATTATCTAATGTGGTTACCAGTGACCCGGGAAATGGCACTGAGAAGGTGTTCAACGAGCCTGCAGCTGATGTGAGGCTGGGTGGGGTGGCCAAAAGTTTGAAACTGAAAGTGACTTTGACCAATTAGAGAAAGCAGCCCTCAAACAAGGGGGCATTGAGAGGTGAGATGAACGTCCATTTAGTGTAGGGACACTTCCAGATGGGCCATGGACTTCTCGCGTGGCAGGCTCTCTGCCCCCTCTCTCGTGTTGACACATCCCACGCCACCACTGGCCTCCCCCTTTCACAGTCCAATGGGGGCACAGATAGCCCGGGTGTGGGGGGAGGAGATGTAGCTACAAGGCTGCTGCTTCCTTGTGCCAACACCCCAGGGTGCACACAGGGGTGTCTCCACACCCCATCTGATAGAACCCAGAGTGGCAGATGCAGCGGCCATACTTTTTTCTTAGCTTGTGCTTTGGGATACAAACCAACCAACCATGCACGTTTGTGTGAGTCCAACAGAAAAAGACCTTTGTGTGCATGGCACAGCAAACACATTAAAAAAAGGCATCGTCCAAGTGAGACTGAGCAAGAGTCACAACTGGGTAAAGGAGGAGATGGTGGTTGCTCAGCCCTGGGGGTCAAGGACCCTCTCCTGGATTCCCTAGAGCCTCACCCAGGCCTGGGCCCGCAATGGCACACCCAGTGAGGGATGGACAGCAGCCGGCTTCACCCTTGCCTTTTAAAGATTGATTGATTGATTGATTGATTGATTTGAGAGAGAGAGATTAGGGGGAAGAATGGAGGGAGAGAATCTCAAGCAGGCTCCACGCTGAACATGGACCCAATGCAGGGTTTGATCCCCCAACCCTGAGATCGTGACCTGAGCTGAAATCAAGAGTCGGACACTTAACCGACTGAGCCACCCAGGCAGCTTCACCCCAGCCTTTCAGACGCCCATGCCCAGTTGTGGGATCTGGGCTGCAAGAGGGATGCAGCAGTTAGGGGGAATGCTGAAAGCAATGGAAAGGCTTGAGGTAGGAAAGGTAAAAGACTCCGCACCATTTTATGCATTCTATTTATTCATTTGCTCATTTATTCCACCTGATTCAGGTAAGTTTGTTTTGAATACCTGCTGTGTGCCAATCACAGAAGAGGTGCAGAAGAGGTGGATGCAGCGGGAAACAAAGGAGAAATAAGACCCCTGACCTTATGGAGCTGAAGAGGACTCTATTACCGAAACAGTGTCTTCAGGAATAAGAAGTCTATGCACTAAAAACTGGACTTTTTTTTTTTTAAGATTTTATTTATTTATTTATTTATCTATTTATTTATTTATTTGCGAGAGAGAGAGAAAGAGAGAGAAACAGCACGAGAGGGGAGAGGGTCAGAGGGAGAAGCAGGCTCCCCGCTGAGCCAGGAGCCCGATGTGGGCTCGATCCCAGGACCCTGGGACCACGACCTGAGCCGAAGGCAGACACTTAACCAACTGAGCCACCCAGGCGTCCTCAAAACTGGTCTTTATCAGCACACCATAATCAGAAATAGCTTACGCAGCAGGAAGAAAGAAGGTTTGGAATACAGAGGAACTTCCCATGTTTCTCCTCCCACATGTCATGGTGATTAATACAGGAAGAGTGACCAAGGTCATCTGTCCTCCATCCATTATTTCACAGTGCAAAGCACAGTGTTATGTATGGTAACAAGAGTTTACAAAGGTCCAAAGGCATCCAAAACGGGCTAGTAGACTTCTGTTATTAGTCATATTGGTTTGGTTGTTGTTTGTTTGTTTGTTTTTAACTAGGGAAGGAGAATTTTCTGGCTGGTATAGACAGTGCAGATAATAGACCCTCCTGGAGGCAGGGGCCTGGCCAGATAAACTTAAGAAGCTGGAGGCTCTGAGAATCTAGGAAGCAGTAGCTAAGTCACCTTTCAATACAGATGGTCACATAGCCTCCTCGCCCACCCTCTGATTTGACTTTCCCTGTTTCAAACAGCAGGGAGTCTCAGAACTGGAAGGGCCCATACCATACCGCATCATGGTGAAGAACTCATCCTTGGAGAGGAAGCCATTTGCATCAAGGTCATACATGGTGAACATCAGGTGGGACTTGTCCTCTGGGGAGCCTGGGAAGAGAAAGAAGGATGCAGGTCACCTCTGTGCTGAAAGATTGCTGGTTCCTGGAATGGCCCACCCTCCCCCTACCTTTCATGAAGACCACCAGGATGTCCAGAAACTCCCGGAAGGACAGGTAGCCATTGCCATCTTTGTCAGCCAGGGAGAACATGGACTCCACAAACATGTCCTGGGGCTTGAGGCCCAGGGACTCGGCAAACTCAGCTCTGCTCAGCTCGCAAGTCAGGGCCTCCCGTACCTTCTGTGATGAGTCCAGGGACAGGGTCCCTGCGTCCGCCTCGTCGATGTCCAGCACCTGCACTCGGGCAGCAGCAGAGGGAGCGAGAGAGAATGAAGTGAGGCCTGGGCTGGATACAGTTCAGTAACCCTTTCCATCTCCCCGAAGTCCAATTCAGAAAGGGTGAGCCCTGGTGGCCATTCCCGGTCCTTAGATATACTTCTGACTTGGGCCTCTGCTCTCCTGTTGAGGTGGTGACTCAAATCTCTAGCAGCCAGTCCATTTTCTCCCTGGACCCAAGATCCAGGAGCTTTATAGAGTAGGAATGGTGCTAGGTCTCAAGGGGGGAGGGTGGGAATGAGAAAGGGCAAAGATGGGGTTGCAAAATGAAAGAGCCTATACTGGGGACAGAAGATGAAGTTGACAGGAGTGGAAAGGCAGAAAGAGGCTAGGGATATGTTCTTTTGTCAATTTAGACAGGGCTACCACGTGCCTGATTTGGTCTCTGCCCATTGTGCAAAGATTTTAAAAGTCCTATACATGTAACTACCATTTGTTAAATGCCTACAATGTACCAAGCACCTGGGCTAAACACTATACATAGAACAGTGTTTTTCAAACCTGAAAGTGTATCAGAATCCCTTGGAGGGCTTGTGGGCCCCAACAGCAGAGTTTTGGATTTACTAAGTTGGGTGGGGAGTGCTGAGGCTTTATATTTCTAACAAATCCCCAGGTGAGGTCCGGTGAGGTGGCTACTGCTGGTCCAGGGGCCACGCTTTGAGAACCACTGATATGGACTATCTCACTGAATCATCACAGCAACTCAAGGTGGTGGATCCTATTTTAATGACTGTTGAATAGATGAGGAAATGGAGATACAGAGCAGAGATGATGTGACTTGCCCAAGGTCAGGCAGGGAGGGAGTGGCAAAGCTATGATTCAATCAAGGCTGTCTGTCTCCAGCCCACAGACCAGAAGCTTAGTTCACCCTGTGTAGGATCCTGTCCAGCCCAAGTTCCCTCCAGCCCCTGGGCCAGGTCCTGTCTCCAAGACACAGCCATGGCACCTGGGCAAACAGGTGTCTGAAGAAGATCTCCAGGATGCGGCCCCGCTGCTGCTTGGTCACAGCCCTCCTGAACAGCTCGTTCTCGCTCATCTCAGCCACGTCAAGGCCCAGAGCCCATTGCACACAGAAGTCCTGCAGATGCTGCACGAAGGTGCCCCGCTCCTCGTCGGAGTTAAACAGTAGTACCTGGGTGGGAGGAAACCTGTGCTGGTGCTCGGAGCTTCAGCTCTGGCGCAGCCTCCCCTCAAAAGGACCTTGAGTTTAGGGAAGGGGAGAAAAGCTGCCCCCCCAATCCATCCAGGCTGGAACCAGGTGGGTGGCCCAAGGGGGGGTCAGAGGGAGGGTCACGTGGAGTGTAGGGTCTGCTGAAAGGGTGCCTCTCCCCAGCATTGCCTTCACAGGGGAGCTCTGCAGCTGACGAGAGGGTGAGTTGACAGGACTGGCTCAGAGAGGGGAGATGGAGGAGCCTTCCAGGCAGGGGAGGCAGGACGGCCATACCAGGTCATACTCCTTGGGGATCTTGAGCAGCAGGGTCCGGCGTCCACGGTTACTGGACAGGATGAGGTTGACCTGCTGCAGGGGCTGCAGCTGGACCATGCGGAGCACAGAGAGCCGCCTGTCCAGGACCTGCAGACGCCTGTCTGGGAGCAGCTGGATGGTGATGGGGTAGCTCTTCTCCCTGGGGCCCGGCCACTCCATCGCTGGGGAAAGGACGGTTGGGCAGAGCGGTTCAGCAGAGGTACCCAGGCCCCTGACCTCAAGCCAGTTCCACTCTACCAGTCTGAGCAGGCCACCCCAAAGCCTGGCTTTCTCCCCATATCTGTACCCTGGTTTTTCTCCCAGGGCTCCCTATCCGGCCCCCGAGCTCCCTCCCTCCTTCCCTCCCCCCTCCCATCTCACCTGGCACACCATCTTCGGCTGCTTCTTTCTTCACACTCTCTTTGCCTTTCTTCTGTAGCCTCTTGCGCTCTCGGCTCCGGAAATGGGCCACCACCCCAGAGATAAGCAGACTCACTGAAAAGGATCAGAAGGAGCCAGTGGGGAGGGAAGCCCCTCACCTGCAGCTTCACTGAGGGTTCTGCTGTTGCCCCTCCCTTCACAAGGTCCCCTGAGCCGGGCTTTGACGGTAGCAAGCTCATCCCACAGACCAGCAGGTTATGAGGGGCAGGGACAGTTGGCAGGCAGGGGGACGGGCAGGGAAAAAGAGGTAGGTGAGGGTGTGAAGAGCTCACCAAGCGGAAGACAGCAGAGAGCCACTATGGTAATGCCAAACCCAGGACCACTGCCCTCGAAGTAGTCCAACATGGTCAGGGGCACACAGCTGGGCAAGCCTTGGGTTGTGAGCTGCTGAGGCTGAGGGCACGGGGCACCTAAGGGAAAGGACACAGAAGGCCTCAAAGTCTGAGCACCTCACTTATGGCCAGGCACTCCTCCTCTCTCTCCAGTAAAGGACTAGGTACCATTCTCCTTCCAGGCCCACCTCTCTGGAGCTTGTTCCCCTCAGTAAGTTCCCTTCCATAGCCTGTTCTCAGCACCCACCCCAGCTGGCGCACAGAGTGCAGCCTGCAAACTAGTCCAGTCCCTACTAGGGGAGGCAGCCTATTGCAGGCTTCCCAGCACCACTGCGAAGGGGCTGCCTGGCACCTGCTTCCCCGGACAGGACCAAGTGATCCGCTGCCCCCCTCCTTGCTCCTTTCTCTGGTTGCCATTCACTGTGTTCTCCCAGGCCACCCACCTTCATGCCAGATAAAGACACGGGGCTGCAGGGCACTGGGGTCCACGTTGGTAACAGCCACCAGCACATCCCAAAAAGTGGTGTTTCTGATTTCTGCGATTTCCTTTTTGGAGAACAGCCTAAGTTGGAGAAAGCCAGGAATTGTTGGGATGGGAAGGGGCCGCCAGCCTCCAGCATTCTCGGACCCAGGGACCCAGATGAGGGAAGAAACCCAGAGGGGCTGAGGAGCGTGGGAGGCCAGCTGGGAATCAAGGGCCCATGGGGCTGCTGACAGCACCTGCAGAGGGCCTGGGGCCCAGGCCAAGGTGAAGTCTGAGGAAGGGACCCAGGCAGGCCTTACCCATTCCTGGTGTTCTCAAACCAGTAGCGGTCGCCATCCCGCAGCCTCACAAACTGGTCAAGGACGATGGTGCTGAAGAGGGGCCCGGGGTCCCCATGGCTCTCCAGGAGCCCCCCGGGGAGCAGCTCCAGCCGGGACAGGTCCTGGTTGTACAGGGCAGCTGTGGCCTCCAGCACCTGGGGCACCACACGAGGTGAGGAGTTTGTGTGTGCACGTGTGTGTGCACACGCGCATGTGCGTGTGAGGGATGGCAGCCACTGTGGCTCCATCCTTCAAACACAGGACTCCGTCAGCTGCCTGGCTTGCTCCTCAGGCCTGAGGGAGTCTCCTCTTCCTAGGCAGTCCCCCTCAGGAGTGGCAAGTCCAATGGGAGGACCAATGTGTCCCTCCCATGCTGAGACCACTGTGAGGTGCCTGAGGACCATATCCTGTGACCACCACTACCCAGACTATCTGGCCCCAATGATTAGCAGCTTCAGGGTCACCCAATTCATGAGGGGGGAGCCTGCAGGAATAGGACAATGGCACCCAACACAGGTCAGCCTGCAGGAATGGTACAATGTAGTGGTGAGGAACATACTCTGGAGTTGGTTGGCTGAATTTAAATCCTGTCTCTAGGACTGACTTACCAACTATGTCATTGGTAAGATAAGGATGATGAGAGTATCTACCCTATAACATTCTTGACGTAGATTAAATGAGTTACACATGTACAGGGCTTAAAACAAGAAAGTTTTAGCCCCTATTGCCATCATTACTATTTCTCACCTGGGGGTCCACATGGGGGTTGATGTGACTCCAGTTCCGTGGGGTGTCCAACCCCAAAGCCATCAGGGCTTGGGTATAGCTGGGTAGCCCCATATCTCGGCCACGCTGGATACTGCTGGCCACATAGTCTGTGTGGGAGAACTTGCCAGGGCCGGGCCAGTAGTCTGAGAAGGAGAGAGGACCAGGCTACAGGCCGAATCCTCCTGACCCTGCTTTGCCCAGCAGCCTTACATTAGGCTATGGGCACTACCCGTCCCCAGCTCTCCCAACATGTGACCTGTGCCCATATCAACTTTGCCTCCGGGGGGGTGGAGGGGAATGTTACCATGTGTGATTGGGGGCAGTTTTTCTGGCAAGAATCTTCCCCTGGGACTCAAGACTATTCTAGTCACCAAGTACTGTATTCCCTGTTCTTTACCTCCTTAACCTCAAGACAGGACTGGATGAAAATCTTTAGAGACCTAAGCACCAAGGAGATCATGCTGTCACCCCTCCCCCCACATACTCAGACACAGGTAATTTAGAATAAAAACCACACTAAACCCAAATTAAGCAAAAAAAAGAAGTTAAAAGTTTTTTTCTTCTAATGGCTATTTGCAGTGTGTGGGTCTGTGCCTCCGCATTGTAGGTACCCTAGGGTCTGCCTGTTGATTCACCCAGAAGGGTGCCCAGGCTCCCTGGCCCCTGGGCCTTTATCCCCTCTGGCTCCCAAGCTCACCTCTCAGATCTTCAACCACTATCCTGTCCTCCAGCTCTGCAATCTGGGAGGCCATTCCCAGCAGCAGCTGGTCCACTGCCTGGGCACTGTTCAGGTTGGCGTTCTGGAAAAAAACAATACATTCAGGGTAGGCTCTTGGGCCTCTTCCCAAAGCCTGGTCCCTATCACCCTAAAGCACTGCAGTCCCTCAGGACAATGGGTCCTTGGCCCGTCCTAGACTCTTTTGAGCTGTTGTCTCCACCTAATTTTCTGATCATTCTCCCCTTCATCTCCTACTAGCTGGAGCAGCAACACTCCAGAACTGGAATGGTTGCTTTTCCCAGCCTGTGTGTCAAGACTGACAATGACCCACCTCCCCCTGACCCGGACCCCAGGCTGACCTCCCGACGCCAGTAGCTGTTGCAGACTCTGAGAGCTGGGGAGCTGCCAAAATCCTTGTACGGGACCATCTGGAACTGACAGCTGGCATTTCTGAAATGGGGAATCAAGGATGGGATGAGAACTCAGGGAAAAAGCTGAGATGAGGTTGAGTGGGGTGAGGGACTCAGAGGAGTTTGGCCAAGACTGAGGACTGAGCTTCTTTGAACACAGCAGGGATGTGGCAATATGTGTGGATTGAAGGTATGGGTTGCTCTTTGTCCACCTAGAGTGGGAAGGGAAGGAGGGACAAGAGTACCCAGCTGCTGGACAAATCCTGCTCTCAGCAACTGAAGTTCAGCCATTAGGAGGGGTTGTTAAGTTTGAAACTCCTACCGCAGGGTCCTATTTAGGGTTCCAAATCTGCTTCTTTTCCCCATTAAACTGTGGAAATATATAAAAGGCTCCAGGCCCCCAAGGTCCTTGACCCTTCACCTCTGTCAGTGTGCTAAGCCTCTCCCACTGCCAGCCCCTCCCTCACCTCATGTAGACCCCAGGAGGCACCATGGTGGAGAAGAACTGCTCAGAGGCCACCAGGAACTCTGGGGAGATGCTGGGGTCCAGGAAAGGGCTGTATCCTGGGGGAAGGGGAGAAGAGAGAGGATAGTAACACTGAGCCCTTAAACCACCCACCCTCCCTCCCCCTCCCCAAAACTCCTGCTAGCTCTCCCATTCTCCCTCCCCATCCCCTTACCTGCATACTTCGGGGGTGTTTTCTGCAGGAAGCTGGGCAGCCACTCATACAAAACGATGTTCTGAGGGTCAACAGAGGGCAAAAGGGAGGCAAGTGCTGGAGCAGCCACGCTGGGAGGGTCTGAGCCCCAGGAAGGCTTAGGTGGGAGGTGAGGGCCAGGCAGGGGCAGTCAGCAGGGAGGCGACCCCAACAGGACAGGGGCGGACGCCTGTCCCCCACTAGGAACACGGGATGGGCGTGGGCTAATAACTAATAACCACAGCCAAGTCTCGTGTGTGACGCTCCTTTGCCTGCTCTTCATCCTCGGGGTCCATTCCTAGACGCTAGCTCCAGTTCTGGGGAGCAGTGTCCTCCCGGAAAAGGGCGCTTCTGGGGGCTGCTGGCGCGAGGATGGAGGGCCCTGCGGGGCAGCAGAGTCTCGCGCGCAGCCGTCGGGGGGAGGGGGCGGGGAGAGGGCGCGTGACTGACCTGGTAGGTGGCGATGACCCTCTTGCGCGCGTGCTGGAACAGCTCCTCGTCCCCCCACTGCGGGTGCTCGCGGGCCAGCCGCTGCGCGCACAGGTTGTGGTAGCGGAACCACAGCAGGCCCAGCGCCTGCAGGAACGGGTCGCGGTTCCCTCGCTCCGCCCCGAAGGCTGCACGCGACGCGGGGCCGCAGGGCAGGAGAGGAGCGGCGGTGTGACCACCAGCTTTGCCGCCCGCAGCCCGCGCCCCGCCCCGCGCCCCGCGCCCCGGCCGCCGCAGCCCGCCCCGCGGCCTCACCGTACAGCCCCCCGGGCCCGCGCTGTCCGGTGGCGGGGTCGGGCGCCGTCCACATGAGCAGGGGGCTTTGCGCGTTCCGGGGGAAGGCGGGGTCGGGCCCCGACGCCAGCTGCCCCCCGGAGAAGCTCCGCAGCGCGTCGCTCCACGAGTGCGAGGAGCCATAGATGGCGCTGCCGTCCAGCCAGCCCGTCGCCTCGTTGGTCTGCGGGGGGCACCGCGAGGGTGAGCCGGGGGTGAGCCGGGGGTCGGGCAGCGGAGGCGGGTGTCGGTGCGCCAGGGGGTGGGAGCCTCTCTCCCTGCCCCGCCCTGCCCTGGCCTGGCCGCGAACCCGGGACCCCGCCCGCCTCGTCTCACCAGGTCCCGGGGATTACTGGGGCTCTGTCCGGTCTCGGGGTCCCAGCGGCTCCTCTGGAACGGGAGGACCACGTCCCCGCGCCGGTCGGGGTCGAACACCGGGTCCCCGGGCGGGATGTGGATGTTGAGGAACTCGGCTGGGCAGCCGGGGGTCTCCACGCTCACCAGGTCCGAGAGCACGTGGTAGCCTGCGGCCATGGGGGCCAAACTGATGAGAACCGCCACTCCCCGTGGGCAGGGAGTTTCTCTAGGTTTCTCAAGAGTCAAAAGACATGTTGGAGTGCAAGCTCTGCCACCAGCTCCAGGTCTTTTTTCTAATTTTCAAAGTGGGGATATAGTACTCTCTCCACCCACCTCATAACATTGTTGTAAGAATCAAAATAATATAATTAATGCAAGGGCTCTCCCACCCCAGTTCCCATCTCCCAACAGATCTTGCCTCCCCCTCTCTCTTCGGAGGAAAGAGGATATAATCATACGGTAGGAGAGCGGTGGCAGGGGACTCAGCTCCTAGAGCTATAATGGAGGTCCAATGACACTCCTAGGTTTGGCCTAAGGGGTAAGAGAGAGATTAGAGGAGCGAATATCCCTGACTCGACACTCCCAAATCTCTCGAGATAAAGAAGGGCTGGAAGTGTTGCTTAGTGCGGAGGAGGAGGTGCCTGGGAGTCTTGGGTCCGTCTCCCGTGCTCTTGAAGACTGGCCGCAGGGCCCCTCTCCCCAGGCGCTGAGCTAAGTGACTGCTCACCCCCGGCGTCCTCCCACTTTGCTCTCACCAAAGAAGACCCCCAGCACTGTGCGGTTGCGGCGGGATGGCTGCCCGGCTGTGCCCCGCATGGCGGCGTCGCTGAGTAGGCGCGGGTTGGGCAGCAGCGGCTCCCCCAGAGCCTGGTAAACGCCATCCGCGTAATTGGCTGGCACGAGGCGCTGCAGTCGGAAGCCTGTGGGAAGCAGGGAGCTGGGCTGTCAGAGCACCCCGTCCCCAAAAAGCCCACAAGCTTCTCCCTACGCCTACCTCAAATCCCCATCCTCACTGGCGAGACCCTCTTCGCCAGGGTCTTCTGGCCCCAGGAGTGCGTAGGAGTTCGCTGCGGAGACAGCCCGGCTTCTCCGCGCGGGTCTCCCGCGGCCCGGCCCCCTACCTAATCCCCCCGCCCCCGGACCACAGGACGCACCTGCTGCGCCACGCTCGTGATGCCTCAGGTTGTTGAACCAGCCGTCATAGCGCTGCACTTCCCAGGACAGTGGGAGTGAGTCCTGGCCGCCTGCAGGTCAGAGAACGGTCCCCTCAGCGCTAGCCTCCCTGCGACCGCTCCGGGACGCGACGGCTTCCCCCCCCCCCCCCCCCGCGCTTCTCCGCTCACTGCGCGCCCCCAACCCTACCCGAGAGGCAACCCCTGAGCGGCGTTGTGGCTGCCCTGGGAAGTTTCCCATCCTGCTGAGCGGCGCTGCGATTTGACCGATCTTGTAGCTCACCTGCATCTGTTCCTTCCCCCAGCCTCAGGAGGTACAGGGTGACATCCCGAAGCTAGGGGCACCGGATACTTACCCACTGGATCCAGGGATGCAGTCAGCAGAGCTCCCAGGAGCACCACTGCCTCTGGCCTTGCGCAGAGCATGCTGACCCTGCCGCCTGGGAGGTGGGAGGTGAAAAGTGAGTGACAAGGAGCTGGTGTCCCCCATGCCTACAGCCCGCACTGGGGAGGAGGTGTCTGCTGTTTTCACTTCTGGAGCAAAGCTTTTAGAAACATCACCAAGGACCCACATCGGCATGCCACTCTTCTCAGGACACCTGGTAGGTACTGACACTGGTCCCCACTGTCCACCTGGTGGAAGAACTAACACTGGCCAAAGAACCCCTCCGCCTGCGGCCGCACTAATCTTCTGTAGTTTGTCAGTCCAAGGCAGCACCCCCCCCCCAACTCCCAACCTCCTATCTCCATCCCCAAGCCCTCAGTAACTGCTTCTCCTAGAGGAGGCAGGGAAGGGAAAGCAGTTAGTGAGCTGGGAACCAGGACCTGCAGCCCCTCCTACTCTACTGTGAATGCCTGTGCATGGACAGGAGGGATGGAACAATCAGGCCCCAAACTCCCTCCAACCTCTGGTTTAGGGCCCCTGTCTGGGGTCAGAAGTCTTTCCTCTTGGAATCTTTGCTTCTCTGCCCTCCTCCCAGCCTCCATCTTCCCAACACAGCACCACTCCCACACTCCCAGCCCCTCCGAGCTCTGAAGATCCTCCCCAGCAGCACTCTCACCCTCTTCTCTGGATCCTCTAAGGCCAGCTGCCCTGGTGTCCGCTGAGGTCAGACCAGTGCCAAGTGTCGCATTTGGGCGGGAGGCTAGCCCTCTTACTGTGGAGGCTGGGCTTCCCTCATTTGCATAGTAGCCTCGCCTCTTATTTGCAGGATCTCTTTCCAACCGCACCCAGCTGCCAAGCCCTGACATCTACCCAGCGACCTACCCAGGCTGCTATAAAAGGGCTCCAGGTCCTGCCATGAAAGTAACTGGCTATAGCCAGTGAGAAATAATTCCTCTCTCCCACCTACCCAACCCTGCCTGGGCCAACCTAGAGCACTTGAAGGCAGCCAGCCACTAGGCTTCCTTACGGGCGAGTTGAGCAACTCAGACTTGACCAGCCCATTAAATCCTGTCCAAGAACGCAGGGGACCGGGTAAAGAGAAGTGGGACCTGGGTTCAGTTGCCAGGTTCGCACTTTTCCCTCTCCAGCGGACCAAGCTTGGCCCGTTGCAGCATGACTCTGTGGAATGGTGAGCTGCCTTTCTACCCCCAGCCCCGGCATGCCCCCGGCTTCAGCGTCCCGTTGCTCATCGTCATTCTGGTGTTCTTGGCCTTGGCCGCCAGCTTCCTGCTCATCTTGCCTGGGATTCGTGGTCACTCGGTAAGGGGGTGCTAGATGCTAGGGCTTGAGGGTCATGGGCAGCTTGTCTCTGGAAGACCTAGGACAGGTAATACTGTAACAAGGGCTTCCATGAATAGTCAGATGAAACGTTGAACCAGAGGAGCATAGGTGGAGCAGACCCAGAAGTCTGGGGGCAGCCGGCACCCCTCCTTGCCCAAGGACTGGGAGAGATGGAGACCCTGTATAAGACATTCTAGAGACTGACCCCACCTGGATCATCCAGGAGGCTGCTGCGGAGAGTGGGTGCCCAGTCCAGTAATCCTGGGGCTAATTCTAGTCTTCACATGCTGCTAGAGTCTCCCTCCTCTCCTCAGACTGCGGCTGCACTCCAATCTCAGCCTTCAGGTAATGACTAGGGGACCAAGAGCTGAGACTGCTGTGTTTCACTGGTGTGCTGGGTTGAGATGCATGTGTATGGGTGCTCCCATCCTAAGGACTCGGGGACTTCCACAAATGATTCGAAGTTGTAACAGACTGGGTACTTGTCCTTGGGCCACCCCCCCCTCCTTCTCCCAGAACCTAAGTTGTTTTTCCAGTCTAGGAGTACCTAGCCTCCCTGAGTCTTGATCTGTGTCGGTTTCCTTGGGAAACTGGTGCACCTAAGAATATGTGAGAGGCTGCTTTCCCACCTCCTCTACGACAGGACCCTGGGGCTGCCCTCTCCTGGGGGAGGTGACCCCAGCCTGCCTGGCACTTCTGGACTCACTGAGCCTCATCATAGTAGTGACTCGAGTAGCTGGCAAGACCAGGACCAGGAGCCAGATAGCTGGGGGAGTGAAGGTGATATGACAACACCAGGCAGGGAGCCAGGTTGCAGGGTGGACTGGGAAATGGGGCTAGGGAGGCAGAAGTGCATGGCTAGAAAACATCAGAAATGTCAGTGGCTCAGAGGGACTTGCACAAAAAGCAAGACAGACTTTGGCTTTAAAACCTCAGGAATGTAACTCGGAAAAGGGTGTGGGGCAAGAGGGGACAGCTGCAGGGACACTAAAGATCTGGGTGGCATGGGGTCAAGGGAGGTCTTGGGGACTCTAGTTGGGCAGTTACCAGACCTGACCCAGGTGCTTGTTCCTGCAGCGCTGGTTCTGGCTGGTGAGAGTTCTTCTCAGTCTGTTCATAGGCGCGGAAATTGTGGGTGAGTGTGTGGTGCAGCAGATGGGGAGAGGACCTGGGGTGAGGATGGAGGTGGGCAGAGGGCACCTGGGAAAATGGAGATTTGGGGGTTGTTTCCTGCGCCTTCTTTGCATTCTTCAGCTCTTTCTAGTGCCCACTCTTCCACCCTTACCATGTATACCACCTTGGACCCCTAGACCCTCCATCTCTCTTCACAGTGTCCTACCTGCCATCACCACTCTCCTCATTGCATCTCCCCAATGCTCTCCCTAACTCTCCCCCGACACTGTGTTTCTCCCCACAGCCGTGCACTTTAGCGCACAATGGTCAGTGGGTGGGATGAACACCAACACATCCTACAAGGCCTTCAGTGCAGCAAGGGTCAGCGCTCACGTTGGTCTCCACGTCGGCCTGGAGGGAATTAATATTACACTCACAGGTGAGGGGGCTGGGGCAAAGTGAACTTCTGGATTGGCAGACCCCATGGCTGGGGGAGTGTGGCAGGGGCAGCTGGAGGAAATCTCAGACCCCACGGGCTCGAAGAGTTTTTATTCCTCACGGATCCGTGTTTTCCGCAACCGCTGCCAAACCCATGTCTCTCACACCTCCCCTTTCCTACGCGCACTAGCTTAGTTGCGGTGTCCCGGGTTGTGCGCAGCTCCACTACCCCGGCCGCCCTCCTTTCGCAGGGACCCCGGTGCAGCAGTTGAACGAGACCATAGACTACAACGAGCACTTCAACTGGCGTCTGGGTGAGAACTATGCCGAGGAGTACTCGGAGGCACTGGAGAAGGGGCTGCCCGATCCAGTTCTCTACTTGGCGGAGAAGTTCACCCCGAGCAGCCCCTGCGGGCTCTACCGCCAGTACCGCCTGGCGGGACACTACGCGTCCGCCACGCTGTGGTGAGCGCTGGAGGGAAGGCACCTGTGAGTGAGGGAGTGTCGGGGCGGGGGCGTGTGAGCCAGAGGATGTGAGGTATAGTTACAGCCCTATGGGGCGGGGAGTGAGAATTACCGCTCAGACGGTCGGAACCCAGAGAGCCCCAGCAAAGCCTGGGAGTCGGCTACTCGGCTGGAGGGTTCCCCTGCGCCTTCGCCGTCCCAGCCCCGGCTTTCGTTCTGGGGTAGGGACACAGAGCAAGCGAGGCTGGGGGAAGCCAGCTCACAGTGCGGCGGGCCCCCTCCGCAGGGTGGCGTTTTGCTTCTGGCTCCTCTCCAACGCGCTGCTCTCCATGCCGGTCCCGCTCTACGGAGGCCTGGCGCTCCTGACCACCGGCGCCTTCACGCTCTTCTCCATCTTCGCCTTCGCCTCCGTCTCCAGCGTGCAGCTCTGCCCGCTCCGCCTCGGCTCCTCCACGCTCACCACTCACTACGGCGCCGCCTTTTGGGTCACCCTGGCCACCGGTGAGGACCAAGGGGGCGGATTCCGGGAGGCTGGGCGTGGGAGCTGATGTGTGCTTTTCCCGTTTGCAAAATGAGTTCACATATATTATCTAATTTGCTCCTCTTAATAGTTCCTAGAAGCAGGCAGTTATGCCCATTTTACAGATGAGGCCAGGGGGTTCTGAAGGGTTCGGTGGCTTGCCCCAGTTAGCGCATGAACTCATGTATCACGTGATCCATATTAGAGGTCTTTCTGCCGTGTGGGTTGGGGGAGGAAATGCTAGGGGTAGCCCCCAGGAGATGGAGGGGGGCAGGCCAGGTTCTGGCCTGGAGCCCTGACTACCCTGTTTCTTTTTGTCCGCGCCGCCGCAGGCATCCTGTGCCTCCTCCTCGGAGTGGCGGTGGTGAGTCTCCACTACTCTCGACCCAGCGCTCTCCGCACCTTCTTGGACGGAAGTGGCAAGGACTATGGTAGCCAGGCGAACAACCCACTGCATAAGCAGTTCGGAGCCCTGGACTTAACGACTAGTACTAACCTTTGAGCGTTATTCAACCTCGGACTCCTACCCCGCCTCGGCCCCCTGCAGGCCGGGTAGCAATACCTGCTGCGCTCGGGCCAGGAGAGCTAGCTCCAGGAGGGTCACTGCGCCGCGGGCGCCGGGAAAAGCAGGCGGCCTCAGACGTGCCGCACGCCCACGCCCGGGGAAAAAGGGTCTTCCGAGGTGAGCTGTAAATAAATCCTTTTTCTTTTTCTTTTTTTCTTAAACTTGTTTCTATTACATTCAATGGCTTTTCCAGGCTTGGGGAATATGAGTCCTCGGCCGACTTCCCTGGGTTGGAAGCAGCCTACTACATTCTCTCTGCCTTGCCACAAGGCTCTGGGAGAGGGGCGCCCTCTAGTGAGCCCAAAGGGGAACCCTTCGGAGCCAGCATCTTCCTGAGGTGCCCCAGGCGGATGGCAGGTAGCAGTGACCAGACAGGTCAACCTCCCATTGGCTCAGCTGAGTGGGAGGGAATGGCATTTCTGAGGTCATTTACTAACTCCAGTTTATTCACTAACTAAGAGGTAGTGTCCAAAGGCCAAGGTAGTTGTCAGCAAGGCATAAAAATGTAAATCCTGGGATTTTTTTTTTTTTTTTAGGTCCTTGGCAAGACCTACAATCTTATTTGGCAAATTTGAGAACTGAAGTTTAAGCTTAAAGATAATGTAGCACACTTAGTTAATATAGACCTGGGACAAGAAATTTGGTTTCTTCTGCTGCCCAGGGCTTTCATTGTATCAAGAGATCACACAAGTAAAAGAAGAACAAGAGGGACCCAGGAAAAAGGAAAATAAGAGGTACAGAGGGATGAGGGGGACTACATGGGAATCACACAGTAACCTCCCCCCCCACACACACACACAATATAGATGAAGCTGAGTTTCAATAAATGGCCCCTCAAAGAGGCAAGCATCAAGGGAAGGCAGGGTTGCTGTGCAGAAATGGCCAGCACCTGCTTGGTCTTAACATGGAGACAGGGTTGATAGGCAGCCCCAATGTCTGTTTAGCATATTAGGGCTTTTTGTTTTCGTTTTTGTTTTTACATCAATAGAAAGAGGCTCTTTTTCCTACTCCACCTGCAGATTGAGGCTGGGGACAGATTGGTTTCAACCCATCCTGCAGTCAGTTCTGGCAGGTTTATGGGGCTTCAATGAGATCTGCAACCAGATTGGAAGTCCAGGTGTCCACCAGGGAGAAGCCCTTATAGGGCACAGTCAGACTCTCTGTGATGCTCCTCCTTACACCATGCCTCAGAAGAAGCCTCTGACAGAAGAATGTCCTGGGGCTCAGGACTCTCAGCTGTGGACCGGTATCTGGGGCTCAGGAGTCCCCCTTCCTCAGGATTCCACTCCAGTGAAGGATCCTCCCCTGTACTCTGGTTGAAGAAAGCCTTCAGCCTTTGGGGCTGCATCCTGTGGGCCACTGCCATGGCCAGGCCGAGCAGCATACAAAGCAGTCCTGGGAATGAGACAACAGGTGTCCCGCCTTGGTGATAGTAATGCTGTCCCAAGGACATCTTCTCCCAAGAGCATCAGAACAACTCAAAGAGAATCGCTGGTATCCCTGTTTCAGGGCAACTTGGGCTCAGAGCAGTGACGGACTGAGGGTCATACAGCTGGTGTGGCTCTCTGTTGTTCTGAGTTTTGGGACTCTAAGCCCAGTGCTCTTTGCATTACATCTCAGAAGAGAGAGAGAAAAAAAAGAGAACTCTGAAAACAGAGAACCCTGGGGGAAGGGCAGAACACAGAGGAGGAAGCATGAGAAAGGGCATGAGAGAAGAGGAGAAGAGAAGAAATTGCAGGACAATTTAAGGCTACGTGAGGCAGGGAAAGAGAAGGAAAGCAAAGGAATGGGGGACACAGAGAAGAGTGTTTGGGGGAAGTGGGCAGGGACATAAGACTGGAAGATTTGGGAAAGAGCTGGGTGAAGAGAGAGTTAGGGGATGAGGGAAATGACAGAGACAGAAGACACAGGGAGTAGGCATCTATGGAGGAGAGGCAGGTGGAACTGGGGAGATAAAACCCAGAGATGAGTGATGTAAGAGGGATGGGGCTTTAATGAGAGGAAAGGCATCCTGGTCCCCAGAGGCAGATCCTCAACCCCCACTTATATGGTGGTCCCTGGCCCTCCTTCCCTGGCCCTAAGCCTTCTGGTGTCTGTCTTCAGGGCTGCACCTCACCTGTGGTCAATGTGATCCAGAAGGCAGGCCCATGGTGAGTGTGCAGCGTAGCAGTACCCAGGTGCAGAGCACAGGGTGGTGTGAGTGATGTGGCCGTGGAGAAGAAGAGCAGTCCCAACAGCTGGAAGATGCCTGTGGCCAGCAGCATGTGGCCACCGTAGACCAGCACGGGCATGGACAGCATCACATTG
This sequence comes from Mirounga angustirostris, assembly GCF_029215605.1. NCBI lineage: Eukaryota > Metazoa > Chordata > Mammalia > Carnivora > Phocidae > Mirounga > Mirounga angustirostris. Next base: position 58,912,925 of record NW_026991717.1, on the reverse strand, counting down.
GCCAGCAGCCAGCAGAGGAATGCCACCCTGGAGAGCGAGGACCCAGTGAAGGCTGGCCTGGACACCTCTACTTGGAAGGGCCCAGGTGGAGGCTCAAGGACCCAAAAATATCCCAAAGATGTGAGATAGGGATTTCTGCCTATAGGTTTCCCAACCAAGCACCATGGGGCTGGTGCCACCCTGTCCCACCAGGGATTTCCACATAAGTGGAGGAAGATGGGTAGAAACTCCATTCCTGGGTCTAGGCCAGCAGGGCCTCCATCCCACCCTCACCAGAGCATGGCTGAGGTGTAGTGTCCTGCCAGGCGGTACTGGCCATGCAGACCACATGGACTGTTCGGGGTGAATTTCTCAGCCAGGTAGAGCACGGGGTCCGGCAGCCCCTTCTCCAGTGCCTTTGTATACTCCTTAGCATAGTTCTTGCCTAGGCGCCAGGTGAACTCCTCATTATAATTGATGGTCTCATTCAGCTGTTGCACTGGGGTCCCTGGGGAATAGGGCAGTTGTGCTCAGCAGGAACCCAAGGACCAGAGTGGGCATTTGCCTGGGTAGGGGCTCATCACATTGGGCAGAGGGACAGGAGCTGGTCTCAGTCTCTGGAAATTTCCCTTCCTACCATCCCCCCATCCTGTAGATCCAAATTAGATCCCAAAGACACAGCAGAATCTTCTCCTCCCTCACAGGTAAGAGCCATTCCTCACCTTTGAGTGTAATGTTGAGTCCTCCCAGACCAACCTGCAGCCCCACATCAGCGCTGATCCATTCGGAACTGAAGGCTTTGTATGATATGTTGGTGCTGACCTGGCCCACGAACCACTCAGAACTGAAATTCACAGCTGGGGTGGGGAGTTGGGCATATGGGAACTCAGGAAGGTCCAGGCATTCCTGGGTTAGAGTCAGAAGGAGAGCTACAAGGGGTCTAGGTCTGTTTTGCTCTTAACTGTATATCTGTTGACTAGCTCAGGGTCTGGCTCATGGTTAGTTTGTCAACAGTATATTTGCCCAAGATGAATAAAGAGGTCAGAATCCAAGATTTCCTTTGGTGACAGTCTGCTTATGCCACCCCCCCTCCCTCCCCTGAAGCAGAAGATGCCATGAAGAAACAAGGAGAGGACAGGCTGACTGCCGAGGGAACTAGATGGGACAGAGGCAGTTGACCAGGATTATACTCACCCAGGATCACAGCCCCAATGAATAAGCTGGTCACCACCCGCAACAGCCAGAACAGCCTCTGAGTCATAGGGTGGGTGGGTTTAGAAGGAACACCCTCCTTCCAAATCCACCCTTCCTCTTTCCAGACTTGTGTGTGTGTGGTGGTGGTAGGGGGATGTTCTAAAACTGAGGTCACTTGGTCAGTTGTGATCAAAGTGCCTGGCATGTAATAGGTGCTCAATTACTATCCATTGAATCAATGAGTAGGGAACTTCCTCCTGGGGGTGGGGGTGGGTGACACTTTCTCAGGACTGGAGTCTCCTTCCTGAGTCTGGTTGTAGCCAGAGAGTCTGGCCCCCTCACCTTGAGGCCAAGATCTCTCTGGGGCTGGGGTCTCCAGGGTTGGGCTTGTTTCTCACCATCTTGCCCCGAATGCCAGGCAGGATGATGATGAAGGTGACCAGTGCGGTCACAAAGATGGTAATGACGACGGCCAAGGTGGTGTCCATTGGGAAGATCAGCTTGTGGCCCACATAGAAGGGGAATGTGTGTCCCAAAGTAGCCATTTTGCTGGGGTTGTGCAGGGGAGGCGTATGCTGTAGGACAATAGATGTGTATGTCTAGGTGCCAAGCACTATTCTTGGTGCTGAAGATACAGCAGAGCATAAACCAGACCGCGTCCCTCATCTCTGGAGCTCACCAGATGATACCGCTCCTGCCATTCGGCTGCCCCTCTGCCATTCATTTCCCTACGTTTTGACTGTGAGGGAATGGGGGTCTTGGCAATCAGTCTCTGTTGCCCCATGCTCCTTTCCTAACCCGTAGGTCCCCTAAATCAGGGCCACAACCACCCTCGAGTCTTCTCTGCTTCCTCTGGGACTGTCTTAGGAAATATAATTCTCTTTTATCTTTCTCAGACCTCCAGCACAATCAGACAGATCACAGGACATAAAAAGATCTATGTTTACTATCAAGTGAAGGCATAAGGGTGAAAGATGGTACAGATTACATCAAGTGGCTTTCCTTCTCAGTCCCCAAAGGAACAAAAGCCAGACAGCTCTGCTAAGTATCTAATCCAACTACATTATCAGAGGGCTGATTCCCAGTCCTGGCACTCCTCGGACTGGTCTGTCCAGCTTTCTCAAGCACCCTGGCTCCTACTCTGGCAACTCTAGAATAAACAAAATCAAGTTCACTTCATCTTACAGTCGATGAACCCAGCTCTACCAATATCCCTGTGTGTGATCTGTACTGGGGCCTTGGTTTGCCTGGGAGGCTCCATTATTTACAGTCTGACCTGGTAGTGTCTTGTTAAGCGATGCAGTGAAACAGTAAGTTTGGAGTTGTGCAGCTCTGTGTCTGAATTCTGCCTCTGCCTCTTGCAAGTTACTTGGCCCCTACAGAAACTTGGTTTTTTTACAAAATAGAAATGATAATATCTACCTCGCAGGGTCATTGTGAGTGTGAAACAAGATTGTGTGTGTAAAGTGCTAAGAATAATACCTGAAACAGAGTGACATCAATAGATGGGAAATAGGGGACATTTTATTACTCCGTTTCTCTCTCTATCCAATCCTTCTTGGAGGGAACCCTGGGCTAGAATCAGTTCTGGGTCCAGTTCCAGTTCTTCACTAATTTTAAAACATTGGGCAGTCAAATGACAACCTCCCTGGCCCTTGGTTTCCTCATCTGCAATTGGATATGATGATCTCCAGGTCCCCTCTAGTTCTAAATTCTGTGATTCTTCTATAATACCTTGTGGAAGGCTCCCAGCTTTCCACTCTCCTCCTAGGCCAGGCCACCTCCTATGCTGTCTCTGGGGGTAGCATAGTGTCAGACAGACAGTTTGAACTTTTAATCCCATCTTTTGGACAAGTCACATAACCTCTGAGTCTCAGTTTTCATGTGGAGTTTTGCTTTTTTTCTTAACTCCTCAATTCTTCCATTCCAGAGGAACAGGTATCTCTTTTCCTCCTAGGCTCTCACTCCAATCCTGCCTGCCTTCACTACCACCTTTCTCATTAGTCATCCCCTTTCTCTTTACAACTTTTCAGCTTCTCTTTCTCTGCTGGCTGTGTAAATTTCTCCCATCTTAGGCACACAAAGAGAAGGGACTCTGTCCCTTGAACTTCTTAGTTCTTTCCAGCTACTGTCTTATCCCACTCTCCCCTTTTCACAGCCAGGCTTTCTGGAAGAATAGACTATGTTGGTGTTTTCACTGTTTTATCTCCTCAACCCATTGCAATCTGGCTTGTCTCTGAGAAGTCTCCGACTTTTCCATTAGGTTACCACATGCTAAATCCAAAGGGAAGTTTTCACTTCTTATCCTTCTTGACCTCCCTGTGGTATTTGGCATTGTGGAAGTTTCCCTCTTTCTTGTCCTCCTTGGGTCTCCATGACACTATGCTCTCCTGGGTCTGCTGCCTTTGGCCATTCATTTTGTGGCTCCTTCGCTAGTCCTTCCTCCTTCTGACATATTTCTGTTTCCCAGGAGCCTGTCTAGGCTTTTTTCTTCTAGCACTCTTCATGATTCCCTAGGTAAACTCATCTATTTCCATGGCTGTTGCATCTCAAATCTATGTCTCCAGGTAGACCTCTTACCTGCGCTCCAAACACAAAAGGTCCAATTACCCTGTTGACATTTTCACTTGGCTTTCACATGGATGCCTCGGATTTAACAGGTCCCACACTGAATTCACTCTCTCTGCTCTGCTTTTTATTCTCTTTGTCTCTTTGGTGGCATCACCACTGTACCAATAAAATAAATCAGAAAGCTAGACCATCTGACCTCCTAAACATTTCTTGAAGCTATCCATGCATTTCCTTCCCTACTGCCCTAGTTCAGCCTCATTCTATCTTGCCTGGTGGCAGAACATTTTTTTTTCTAACAAGCAAATATAATCATTTTACTTCTTTGCTCTAGGTAAAGTCTAACCTCACAATCACATACAAAATCCTCTGTTATCTGATCTCACCTACCATTGCATCTCTATCTTTGGCCTAGCCTAACCTCTAGCCATACTCAACTATTGGCCTCTCCCTGAATCTGACATGCTCTTTCAAGTCTTCATGCCTCTGTAGATGCTATTTCCTCTGCCTGGCATGCTCTTACCCCTTAGCAAAGACCTTTTCACCCTTCAAGTCTCAGCTCGTATTACCCCCTCTGTGAAGTTTCCTCTGAAACCATTGGGCCAGTGTGGATGTTCCCACCTCTAATATTCTGATTGCATTTTGAATATACCTCCACGATCACAATAATTACACTGTATTATAATTATTTGAACATCAATCTCCCCATTAGCTTCTAATCTCCATCTTTGCATCCCCTGCTTATAGCATATACTAATAAGTCTATGGGTTGAATGAACGAATATATGAATGAGTTCCTCTCCCTGCTGGTAGCATCTTCTATTTCACACACAAGAGGGAGCTATGCTCCCTCTGTGCTCTAGACAGTATTAAACTCTCATTCAACATTAATTGAGTGTCACGAATATAGGGCTAAGGATTGGGCAGGAAGGGATTTGACCAACCCTGCCCATTTTTAGTGCTTTCACAAAATTTTCAGAGAGCCTCTTACAATAGTTAGAATCCAAAGCATGAGTGTTCATGTTTAATTGAATCTGAAACATATATTTCAACTCTAGCTAAAGATAAATAACTAAGAACGCGGGCGCCTGGGTGGCTCAGTCGTTAAGCGTCTGCCTTCGGCTCAGGTCATGGTCCCAGGGTCCTGGGATCGAGCCCCGCATCGGGCTCCCTGCTCAGCAGAGAGCCTGCTTCTCCCTCTCCCACTCCCCCTGCTTGTGTTCCCTCTCTCACTGTGTCTCTCTCTGTCAAATAAATAAATAAAATCTTTAAAAAAAAAAAAGCTAAGAACGTGTGGATTAAGTTATCTTTTATAATAAGTGATATGATATTTATTTTATTTATTGGCCTAACAATTTTTTATCAATGACACCTAGACTGAAGCCATTACAATTGTGATGGAAGGCTATATTTTTTAGAAAAGGCTATAAAATGTAGAATATCTTGGGTAATAAGGTAGGAAGATAAAGCAAGTTTACTGATCCTATGAATACATATTATATGCTGAAATTTCAAAAACAAATATTTGCAATATAAGCAAATAATAGTGTAATGTATTTGGGTTAGCGTTAGATGTTAGCATTATTCCTACATATATTTTAATGGGAGGTTATAAAATATTTTACAAGAATGGCTCATCTCTATTAACATGGTGCTTCAAAGAAACACTAACAAAAGGCTCTGTAAGTACAAAAGAACAATGTTAACTTATTTCCAATTCTCCAGAATACTTATTAAAGATGACTAAAGAAAAAAGATAGTTGGTGAATAAAATTCACCTTTTTTAATTTCTTCTTGCTTAACTTAATGAATTAGGTTTTCCTTAATCTACATCACCTAATCTAAAGTTAATTTTGGATGACGCTGATCCCAAATTAGTTTTAATTATTAAGGTAACAGGCCTCCTGCATGAAGTGGTGGGACTGAAATGAAAGTCCTCATGCCCAGCCATCCTGCTTTTCCTACAAAGCTTGTAGTTTCCCTCTGGAACATCTTCCTCCTTGGCTTGCCAAGGAGGCTCTGACAGTAGAATTTCTTCCAATCTGAGAAAAATCTCTTGTCAGTCTTCACTCACTTCTCCCCTAGCTCACCACCACGACTGACAGGTATACACAATGGACATGGATATAAATAAGACAAGATACAGTCAGACATACACCCACAGTTTCACGTAAACAGAAATAGGACACAAAAAGAAAGTAGCTCTCAGTAACGTAAAGAACTAGATACATAAGCCCTCAATCAGAGGCCCCGGTGACAAAACTGAGGTGCTTTCTCAATGGGTTGGGTCAATCCCCACGCTTTCTCCCTGTCCTGGAGAAGGGAGGGCCACTCTTTTCCCTTTCTGAACTCCCTTAAAATACTGAAGCATTTCTAATGCTCAGTTGTGTTTCAGACACAGTTACCTAACCCTTACCTATCTCAGGTTGAAGTGGGGTTCCTATGTGTGTATGAGGGGTGGGCAAGAAATAAAGTTACGCGTCTTTAAGAAAATTCAGCCTAGTACAGGGTCTTCAGCAAAGTTGTCACGTGCTTTCTTAGTGCTCTGTGGCTCCTCTTGTAGCCTCCCTCTGCCCACCTCCCCCATCTTCTGGAACCCAGAAAGACTCCTAATTCTCTACAAAGGGGGGAATGGGTGACATGGCTGGAGTTGCCACGAGCTCTGATTGATGATTCACAGCTACTAGAATGTAATATTTTGTTTCTTTGGTTGGGGTTGATCCCATTCAAAGTTTACAGCTCTGGCTGGCTACAGGGACCCTGTCAGGCACTCCTGTCCCAGCCTCTTCTCATGAAGAAGGCATGTGGACATGTGTATGTGTGTTGTTGCACCAAGGAAAGAATTAAGTGTTGAGGGCGCCTGGGTGGCTCAGTTGGTTAAGCGACTGCCTTCGGCTCAGGTCATGATCCTGGAGTCCCTGGATCAAGTCCCACATCGGGCTCCCTGCTCGGCAGGGAGTCAGCTTCTTCCTCTGACCCTCCCGACCCACCCCCCTCTCATGTGCTCTCTCTCTGAGTCTCTCTCTCTCAAATAAATAAATAAAATCTTAAAAAAAAAAAAAAAAGAATTAAGTGTTGAAACAGAAGATCTGAGGAGTGGGTTGAGGCAGGAATCCCCAGTAAGGGCTGAGGTGAGTAAGGAGCCCGGGGTGGTGGTGGGGGGGGGGGGGTGCTGAATCATGCAAGTCAAACATCTAGGCTCCAGGTAAGCCGAGATAAGGAGTCCATGTCTGTAAACCTAGTGGCATTGATGGATGGCCTCCTCTTAATTTCTTATCAAGCTCTCTTTGAGGAACTCCCACTTGATCTGAACTTGCCCTGGGTGGACGCGGGAACCCGCGGGGCAGTGGCGGCACTCCGACGTCCCCTTCAAAACCCTCCCAGACCGCACCGACCCCAGCAGCCTCATCCCCGCCACTCACACCCGGACCACCATTTCCTACCTTCGCGTCTCGCAAACGATGCGTGCGTGGCAGCCTGAGCCGCCGCTCGCCTCGTCCTTGTGGAACCTCACAAGCAGCGCTCCTGGGGCTGGGATTAGGGCGGGAACCGGGTCCAGACGTTGTCACCGAAAGCGCACTCCCTTTCTCTTGGCGGAGCCCGCTTCCCGTCCCACTCTTCTAATGCACTGAAGGACCAGGCTTCGACCGGACAAACCGGGTCCGGGGTGCTTCCCCGCCCACCCCTGCAAGTCGCTCTCAACCTTCTCAGACCGCACCCGAGGCTCTGAGGCGCTGCCTCCGGTCCTCGGCCGGGGACAGAGGAGGGACGGCGCGCAAGAGCTGTCCCCTCCGCAGCCATCCCTCCGGCCCCTCCTCCTCCTGCCCCCTGCCCAGAACCCCGGGCGGCTCCGGCACAAACCTAGCGATGCAGTCCGGGGACCGGCGGGGCGCGGGCGGGGCTCGAGCGCCGGAGACCCCGGGAGCTCACGAGGAACCCTGCGGGGGGAGGAGTGGTGGCCACAGACTCTCTCAGGGTCTTAGGACGAGGGCCTTGCTTGGACGCCTGGCCTGGTCTGCCGGCATTGACCGATCCTCTTGGTCTTGGAGCCCAGCTCCGAAGGTGTGGAGAGTTTGGGGGAGCGCCTCCCCGGTCCCCCCGCACCCGCTTGGCCCCCGCCCGCACCCCAGTCCCGGCAGACTTGCCCTTTTTGCTGTCCAAGTGGCCGCACTAGCCGAGCCCTCGCCAGCGACGGGACAGATCCCCCGCCTGCGCCCTGCGAGCCAGCGCCGCCTCACCTGGCGCGTCCCGGTCCCCTCGGAGCACCTCGGCGGGTCCCCGGCGCGCCGGCTGCTATCCCGCCCCGCCCCGCCCCGCCCCGCCCCGCCCCGCCCCGCCCCGCCCCGCCCCGCCCCGCCTCGCCTTAGAACCCGGCCGTGCCGTCTCTTCTTCACCGCCGGCCCCGCCCGCCCCGCGCACCGCCGCGGAGGAAGCCGGCCGGGAGCGGGCGTCGCGGCCCCGCTGCGAGCCAGGAGGGAGGCAATCCGCGCTCCGGGGTCGAGGGACGCCACGGCCACAGGTCAGACCCAGAAGGGCTTCTCCGGCCCGCGGGCCTAGGCGCTCCGGGGGAGGGAGGGAGCTCCACTCGCGTGGCTTCGGCCGAGTGTGCCCCAGCTCGGCCACGCTTTCTGAGGGAAGAGGAATTCTAGCCCTGGCCCCACTGCGCCTCCGTTATTAGCCTGACCCTAAAATGGAGCCGGTTCAGGCCTATTCCTCCCCCACCCCACCACCAAAGTTTTAGGTTCTTGGAGAACTGGGAGTGTTGGGTGGCCTAGTTTGCTTGGGCCTAAAGGATCCTAAAGGATCTCTCTGGAGTTCTTCCTGACACAAGCACATGATGCCCGGGAGGGAACTTTGGGCTTTTAGAGTCCAGGCTGCCCCTCAACCTTCCCTTGGGATCAGGTTGGAATCGCTATGGCCTTGGCTTATATTTCCCCCACCCCAGGGTCACCACTGTAGGACTTCAGGCTGGAAAAGTAGCCATGTGGGACAAGAACAAGGTAGGCCTGTGTTCTCTCCCTGGTTCTGCCACTGCCTGGGGCTTCACTGCCCTGTCATAAGGTTATGCCTTCCAACAAACTGAGGGTTGCTGGAGTGGGGGGTGGGGTGGGAGGGATGGGGTGACTGGGTGATAGACACTGGGGAGGGTATGTGCTCTGGTAAGTGCTGTGAATTGTGCAAGACTGTTGAATCTCAGATCTGTACCTTTGAAACAAACAATGCAATATATGTTAAGAAAAAAAAAGAAGAAGAAGAAGAAGAAGGTAGCGGGAGGGGAAGAATGAAGCGGGGGAAATCGGAGGGGTAGACGAACCATGAGAGACGATGGACTCTGAAAAACAAACTGAGGGTTCTAGAGGGGAGGGGGGTGGGAGGATGGGTTAGCCTGGTGGTGGGTATTGAGGAGGGCACATTCTGCATGGAGCACTGGGTGTTATGCACAAACAATGAATCATGGAACACTTCATCTAAAACTAATGATGTAACGTATGGGGATTAACATAAGAATAAAAAAAAAAGGTTATGCCTTCCACTCAAGGCTGTTAGAAAGTTACTGAATCAATGTTGTATAAATCACTGTGGCTACCCACCCGAAAGGAGTGGTTATTAAGCATACCCAATTCCTCTTCAGGTTTATCTGCACAGCCTGGCCTGAAAGCTCACTACATGCTTTTTGTGGGCTGAGTGGTCTCTGGGGCCCAGGATCCTGAAGACACAGTGGTAGGGGGGAAGGGGCAGGGCATCCTAGATCAGGGAAGGACCACTGTGGCCACTTCAGCACATCCATCCTTATGGCTTCAACCATTCAGGACCCTGCTCTTCACACACTATCAAAGGTCACCATCTGGACAGTCTCTGGGATGGAGTGGATAGAGTGGCTGAGCTTTTGAGTTATGACAGGGCCTAAGGTTTTTCACTTGTTTAATGGGAGATAGCAAGTTGGGATGAGATCACCCTCTGGGGCTCCTCCTCTGGGACTAGACAACCTATTCAGGAGTCCTGAGGGTTTGGTTTGAGATAAGGCTTTCTCTGAGTTCCCACTTTCTTCCACTAGATAGTTCCCCAGCCTCACCCCCACCCCCACCCCCCAGTTTCTATGCTGCCTTTAGAAAATCTTTACTGGCCTGAGGCACTCCCTGTGCTGGTCAGGAGTCCCAGCCTGAGTCCCCTGCTGCCTCTGTTTCCCTGTTGTCCCTGGGTGATTTGTTAGCCTGGGGAGAGAGAGCAGAAAGTTGGGACCAAGCATAGGAGTGCCTGGCGCTGCATTCTTTGATTCCACTGAGAGGAGCCATGCTCCAGCCACGCTCTCTACATCACATTTACATAACACCTGTCACCTTTCTTGTTTGAATTCAACCTCATTCTCAGGTTTGATGTTTGATTCCGGCAACCATGCTAGGAGATAGACAGTTCAGGCATGTTTACTCCCATTGCTGGAAGAGGTAACCAAGGTCCAGATCAGATAAGTGACCTGCCTAAGACCACACTCGTGGACTAGCAGCAGCTCAGTGTCCTGGCCCCCAAGCAAGGCTCTGTCCAAGGAACATACACTGGAAAGCTGGACCAAAGCAACGTTTTTCGGTTAATCTAAGAAGGTAAGTCCAGGAAGTCAGAGATTTCTGTCTGCTTTGTTCATCACTTAATCTCCACTTCCTAGGTCAGTGCCTGATACATAGTGGGTGCTTGTCAAGTGTTTGTTGAATGAATGAAAGATTCTTGGGAGACAGTGTGTCTCCTGCTCTCTGCTCCTCACTGTGGTGTTGGCCCAGGCCACACCTAGATTCACAGGGGCCTGCAGAGGCCCTGGCCTGACTCTTCTGAATTGCTGGGACTCATTCTTCCTGTCCTCTTTTTCTAGGGTCTCCATTTTGGGGTGTTCTAATACCTAAGCCCTATTATCATATTCATCATGGGCTTCTGCCTGGCTCTGGCATGGACACTCCTGGTTGGGTCATGGACATCCATGGGTAAGTATAGATTAAAGAAGTATAGCTAGGAACAGAGGAATCCTGCTGTGTCAGCATTTCCTATTTCATTCCTCAGTCTGGAGGCCCTTTCTCTCTCCCCTGTCTTCTCTCTTTCTTCATAATGTAAGGACCCCTGATCCCAAGTGGGAAAAGACTGATGAGGCATACAAGATAATAATGGATCTTGTGGTCAGACTAGACCCAAAGCTGAAGGGAAGTCACCAGTGTTTTAAAACAATATGGGGGAAAAAAAAAAAAACCAACACAACCAACCACCACCACTAATATGGTCGGTCCATTCGATTTCGTCTTGTTTCTGTCAGCTTTGGACAGTCTCTTACTAGAATCTGAGGCCATTCTCTGAAGTCTGGGTCTCTGAGAAGGGAGGTAGGTTTAAGGTGCTACAAGTTAGGTTAAAAAGAGCCAGTTCCTGGGGCACCTGGGTGGCTCAGTTGGTTAAGTGTCTGCCTTTGGCTTGGGTCATGATCCCGGGGTCCTGGGATAGAGCCCCGCTGTTCAGCAGGGAGTCTGCTTCTCCCTCTCCCTCTGCTGCTTCTCCTGCTCGTGCTCTCTCTCTCAAATAAATAAATAATTTTTTTTTTTTAAATAGCCAGTTCCTTATCATCAAGGGTTGGAGGATACAGGAAAGGGAAGCAGAGAAAACCTTTGGAATGATCTATTCTGACTGGGCAATAGATCCCTGCAGCTTCTCCCAGGACAGAGCTGTTCCCATTCCCATTCCTTCCAGCTCTCTCTTTGCCTTGACCTTGGATTTTCCTTTTCTAGTAGGCTCTTGCCACTTATTCCCAGAAGGCATTCTCCCTTATGCTCCCTCCCAAAGGCCCTCCTCCACCTTGTTCTGCCACCAGTTCATCTTATTTTAGAGATCACATGTATATAGCTGTACTAGTTCCTGCCCCAAGTCCTGGATCCTTAGTTGAGTTCTTTGCTCAAACATCAGGGCCTGAGTCACTTTCCTTCTCTGACCTGCTGGTGAGTGAGTGTGCACACATGGGTGTGCACATGCACATGGAAGTGTGGGGCAGGAGGGGAGCTCTGAGATCTTGTTCTCAGTCTGAGTGGAAAGACAATCAGGAATGGGTCTCTCGCTGGCTGATGAGGGTCCTTTTCTTTGTTCTGTTCTATGAAGTGAGCAGAGAGGGAGCTTTAGCCCTGTTACCTTCTAGTTTGGGGAAAGGAATCTAACTGGTCATCTGATCTACTGACCAGAAGGACCCCCATTCCACCTCTGATTCCGGACCCTTCCCTCTGCCCTCACTGCCTGAGTTCTTCCCTCAACAACTGAGTGCTCCCTCCCAGATCCTAGTTTTTGGAAAGTATAATAGGGTCAATAAGAGGAATTACATGAGGAACCTGATGCCTCAAAAGAGGAGGCGGCAAGGTTATCCCATGACCAGGCAGTCCCTGATCTGATCCCCACCCCAGAAACTGGAAAAGAGACCAGAGTAGCAACAGGCCCCAGAGCCACAGCCCCAGGGCCCACACACTTGCCCTGGGGGCTCTGCTCAGCAGGAGAGGGCCAAGCCCCTCTTCCACACTTCCCCTACCCAGGGAGTGGTCACAGAATGACCTCTCCTTCCCTGGTTGGCGTTTGGGGTGCGGCTGGCTCTTACTCCCTATGGTATCTTAGGGCTGGGAATGGTTTCTGTCCTGCCTTGTCACCCCAGGGAACTGAGGTATGAGGGCAGTAGAAGGCTCCTGCATGCCCTTCCACATCGCCACTGTTCTCCAGCTTCATCTTGTTCTCTGAGGTTACTTGTCAGCACACACCACCCCTGGCTACACTGCTTCAGTGCTCGGTGCCATGTTTCCCCCCTGAGCTTGAGTTTGGATACCACTTTGTCCTCGGTTCTCTCCCTCTGTCCCCTACCTTCCACACTGTGCTGGGTGTCCACCTTCTGCTGCTCCCCTTACCAGGCTCCCAAGAGCCATATCCTTCAGGCTTGCCTGTCCTCTCATGCCCGGACTTGCCCAGCTACCCCTTCCTTCTGTTCTCACACAGGAGCTCAGAACCCCATTTCCTGGGAGGTGCAGCGATTTGATGGGTGGTACAACAACCTCATGGAGCACAGATGGGGCAGCAAAGGTAGGTGAAGGCTAAATAGAGACAGCCCCAGGGGCAGGGGTGCCCGAAGGGGCAAGGCCTGGCAGGTACCAGCAAAGGCTCATCCATTCTTAAGGTTTTAGGATCTGTGGTATGGAGGGAAGCCTGGGAGAGAGGAGGTAAGGGAGCCCCACTGAGGATTTATCTTTGTCCCTACCCCTCCTACCCCAGGCTCTCGGCTGCAGCGCCTGGTCCCAGCCAGCTATGCAGATGGTGTGTACCAGCCCTTGAGAGAACCCCACCTGCCCAACCCCAGAAACCTTAGCAACACTGCCATGAGGGGCCCTGCAGGGCAGGCCTCCCTGCGAAACCGAACGGTGCTGGGAATCTTCTTTGGTGAGGCCCTCAACCTCTGGGGGAGGGAGGCCAGTAGGGTCAGCTGGACACCTCTATGTCTGAGGGGGGGAGTCAGGGAGTGAGGGAGAGAAGTGATGGAGGATCTTAGAGATGCAGGTGAGAGATGGAGGGGGAGGCAATGGGATGGGGTATTCTTACCCAAAACTGGATTTGCCTCTCAGTGGATATTGAGTCAAAAGACAAAACCAAGACAAGAATAGGAAGAGTTTTATTTAGAACAAGTAAAGGAAAACATGGAGAATATTTCCTAAAGCAGTGTCTTCCCAAATAATAAAACTGGGGAAGTTTTAAGGTAAGGGTACATATGCATTCATGAAGGCACTTGTCCAATGGGGAATAAGCCTAGAATTTAGGCAAAAGTCATCTCGGAGTGACAGAGTCCAGGTCTTAATTGATGGAAGTCACAAGGGCCAGCAAGGGTTGGCATCAATTGTCTGCCTTTTAATTGCTCTAATATCTGAGTGCTCAAAGGGGTTTAAATCCTGCAAAGATAACTCAAGAATGTGCTTTGTGCAAGTAGGCATAAATCATAAGATGTCTGGGGCCTAAAATGACTTTTCTTAAGTCAAGAAAGCTATGTCTTGTATTTCTTTTTCTGGGGAAGAAAAAGTAGAGGGAGAAAAGTCTGGTTGGGGGAGGCATAATTTTGCCCCACATTGAGCTGTTGATGAAGGTAGAGACAGGAGCATGACAATAATCTCGTAGGGACTTTTGTTCTCACTCTTTGCCCGCTGTGACTCCTAGGACAGTCTTAGGGCAGGATTCTGATTTTGACAAGAGGGCTGGTGGGCATGGTGTCAAAATGGGGGTGCTAGGGTGGGTGGCTGGACCCCAGTGACTGTGGGTTGTTGGCTCCCAGCAGGAATGCCGGGCTCCTGCTGGCCACCCAGGGTGCCTACATTTGAATCCCAGTGTCCAGTGTTGTAGTGAGCCTGGCAGGTTCTCTGGGCAGGCTGCTCCCAGCTGCATGTTAGAGCAGGTGTTCCCAGCCTGACTGCCTAGGCACACTCACCCGGCACCTCCCAGTTACCAAGGAGAAGACCAAACTGACAATGAAAACAGTATGGACCAGGGTGTAACAAAGGATTGGGAAGGGTGGGGGAGGTCAAGGCTTGGACTTGCCAAAAATGGCTGAGGAGTCTTTTGAAGCTTCAAGGGTAGTCGGGGAGGGCTAGATACCTGATGCAGAAGGGAGAATGGTCCTTAGCTGGTCCTTGCACGCCCTCCCCATTGCGGACAGGCTACCACGTGCTCTCGGACCTGGTGAGCGTGGAGACCCCCGGCTGCCCAGCCGAGTTCCTCAACATCCACATCCCGCCCGGGGACCCGGTGTTCGACCCCGACCGGCGCGGGGACGTGGTCCTCCCGTTCCAGAGGAGCCGCTGGGACCCCGAGACCGGACAGAGCCCCAGTAATCCCCGGGACCTGGTGAGACGAGGCGGGCGGGGTCCCGGGTTCGCGGCCAGGCCAGGGCAGGGCGGGGCAGGGAGAGAGGCTCCCACCCCCTGGCGCACCGACACCCGCCTCCGCTGCCCGACCCCCGGCTCACCCCCGGCTCACCCTCGCGGTGCCCCCCGCAGACCAACGAGGCGACGGGCTGGCTGGACGGCAGCGCCATCTATGGCTCCTCGCACTCGTGGAGCGACGCGCTGCGGAGCTTCTCCGGGGGGCAGCTGGCGTCGGGGCCCGACCCCGCCTTCCCCCGGAACGCGCAAAGCCCCCTGCTCATGTGGACGGCGCCCGACCCCGCCACCGGACAGCGCGGGCCCGGGGGGCTGTACGGTGAGGCCGCGGGGCGGGCTGCGGCGGCCGGGGCGCGGGGCGCGGGGCGGGGCGCGGGCTGCGGGCGGCAAAGCTGGTGGTCACACCGCCGCTCCTCTCCTGCCCTGCGGCCCCGCGTCGCGTGCAGCCTTCGGGGCGGAGCGAGGGAACCGCGACCCGTTCCTGCAGGCGCTGGGCCTGCTGTGGTTCCGCTACCACAACCTGTGCGCGCAGCGGCTGGCCCGCGAGCACCCGCAGTGGGGGGACGAGGAGCTGTTCCAGCACGCGCGCAAGAGGGTCATCGCCACCTACCAGGTCAGTCACACGCCCTCTCCCCGCCCCCTCCCCCCGACGGCTGCGCGCGAGACTCTGCTGCCCCGCAGGGCCCTCCATCCTCGCGCCAGCAGCCCCCAGAAGCGCCCTTTTCCGGGAGGACACTGCTCCCCAGAACTGGAGCTAGCGTCTAGGAATGGACCCCGAGGATGAAGAGCAGGCAAAGGAGCGTCACACACGAGACTTGGCTGTGGTTATTAGTTATTAGCCCACGCCCATCCCGTGTTCCTAGTGGGGGACAGGCGTCCGCCCCTGTCCTGTTGGGGTCGCCTCCCTGCTGACTGCCCCTGCCTGGCCCTCACCTCCCACCTAAGCCTTCCTGGGGCTCAGACCCTCCCAGCGTGGCTGCTCCAGCACTTGCCTCCCTTTTGCCCTCTGTTGACCCTCAGAACATCGTTTTGTATGAGTGGCTGCCCAGCTTCCTGCAGAAAACACCCCCGAAGTATGCAGGTAAGGGGATGGGGAGGGAGAATGGGAGAGCTAGCAGGAGTTTTGGGGAGGGGGAGGGAGGGTGGGTGGTTTAAGGGCTCAGTGTTACTATCCTCTCTCTTCTCCCCTTCCCCCAGGATACAGCCCTTTCCTGGACCCCAGCATCTCCCCAGAGTTCCTGGTGGCCTCTGAGCAGTTCTTCTCCACCATGGTGCCTCCTGGGGTCTACATGAGGTGAGGGCAAAGCGAAAACATTTGTGTGTTGGGAGGAATGGGGATGTCATTTGAGAAAAATCTGCCCTCAGGAAAGGATTATCAGTCTGAAGTGTGCTAATTTCCCCAGAGAAGAGTGAATTTGGAGGGGGAAGAACAATTGTTTAAAAAGACATCGTTGTGGTTTTGAAGCACTTTATGTCCATTTTCCTACAGCTGGTGTATATATTAACCCCCCAATTAAACACAGGCTAATTGAGGCTCAGAGGGTGAGTCGCAAAGCCTGCTGGTCTGAATCTTAGGTCTTGACACTACACTGGGGGCATTTTTAACTATAAGCACAGGACCTGGGTCTTGCAAGCCTTTCTAGGGAATTATAATAAAAAAAGCGTGAGAGCTGAAGAGAAATTTTGACTCCAAAATAAGGAAAAGGGAAATTTAAACTAAAAATATACATATTTAATTAAATGTATATGGAACAAAACATGTCAGTTTATTTTTATAATTGCATTATAATTTAAAACAATTTGTAGGTTAGGGGCACCTGGGTGGCTCAGTCGGTTAAGCAGTTGCCCTGGGCTCAGGTCTTGATCCCAGGGTCCTGGGATTGAGCCCCACCTCCGTCAGTCTGGCTTTCTGCTCAGTGGGGAGTCTGCTTCTCCCTCTCCCTTTACCCCTTCCCCCTGCTCATGCGCTTGCACACGCGCGCTCTCTGTCAAATAAATTAATAAGATCTTTAAAAAAAACAATTCATAGGTTAGATTTTCTTACTCTGGAACAATTTTTGGATATGCCTAATCATAGCCAAGAAATCATAGCATTTGACTTATCCATAGACAAGTAATTTCAAGAGAACAATTAAAAATCCTTTTAAAATGTTTTAACATACATATATACACTCTCTCTTTGGGAATCAGGAGAGAAGAGGTGCTCTAAACAGAGCCCCATGCTATTTAGTAATATATACATAGACAGAGAGATGGAGAAAGAGATGGGGGAAGGGAAGCATGTGCATGCTTTGGGCACATTTTTAAATGCTTTTTTTAAAGACTTTATTTATTTATTTGACAGAGAAAGAGACAGGGAGAGAGGGAACAGAAGCAGAGGGAGTGTGAGAGGGAGAAGCAGGCTCCCTGCAGCAGGGAGCCCGATGCAGGGCTTCATCCCAGGACCCTGGGATCATGACCTGAGCTGAAGGCAGACACTTAACGACTGAGCCACCCAGGCGCCCCATGTTTTTAAATGTTTACACTGACCTGGGCCTCTGGCTATGTACAGTCTTGGAGATCAGAGCTGATGCCTGACTTTAGGACCCCATGGCCTCAGTCATCATTCTCCTGCTCCTTGCATTTCAGAAATGCCAGTTGTCACTTCCAGGAGGTCATCAATAGGAACTCAAGTACCTCCAGGGCTCTCCGGGTCTGCAATAGCTACTGGAGCCGAAAGGTCAGGGCTGGGGGCACATATGTGGGTGGGTGTATGTGTGTAGTGTGTGTGTATGTGTGTGTGTGTGTGTGTGTGTGTGTGTGTGTGAGGTATATGATGAAGGGGGACGGTAGGGCCTAGGCAGCCAGCTGTACATGCTCGAAAGTCCATCCTCGACCTCCACCTCCAGGCTGTGTGAGGGACAGCGAGGCCTATGCAGGTGTAGCTCTACATTCATTCCTTCCTTGTAGGTTTTTCTTCTCCCTTGACAGTTCTGAGTCCCCCATAGGCCTGGAGTACCCCAGCCATCCCACCCCCCCCAAGGAAATGTCCCAATTAGACATACCGAAGGCAATGTGTGAATGTGTATGTTGAGGGGGGAACAAGAAGGAAGGAAGAGTTCTGAGATTATCAGGGATAATCTGTCCCATCCAAACCAGGCCAGTGTGGGTAAAGAGCATTGATGAATAATTTAAAGCAAAATCTGATACTTTGTGTAGAGTGTTCACGAGAGAAGAGAGGTAGAAGGAAAAGGGAGAAGAGGAAAGCACAGAATCAGAGTGATAAAGCTGAATTGAGGACGACCTCAGTATCCTCCTAATTGTTTTAATTTAATTTAACTTAATTTAATTTTATCCCTAATGCCCTTTCTATTAAGGAAAAGGCACTGAGTTCAGAAAGGTCCTGTGATTTGCCATGGTCACACAGCTGCTCACTAACAGAGCAAGGACCAAGACCTAGAGGTTCTAGTGTCTTTGTTGATCATACTGTCAAGTCTCCTAAAATAGAAGTAAAGTTTTAGATCCCTTGTGTTTGTGGGGACCTGTCTCCCAGCAGCATGAGCTTTGGATGGGGACATCACTCACCCTGAGTGGAGAATCAACCTATGGAAGAGGAATGGCCTGCTGGTTTCAGAGCAAACATCAGCACTGGGTGGGCCCAGGACATGGACTGTGGTGTGGGGAGAGCCTGGCTGCTCCACCTCCAGCCCCATCTTCTCTCCCCATTCCCAAAGCATCCAAACCTACGGAGAGCTGAAGATGTGGATGCGCTACTGCTGGGCATGGCCTCCCAGATCGCTGAGCGAGAGGACCATGTCGTGGTTGAGGATGTGCTAGGTGAGGCTGAGGCTGTCCCTGAAGGCTGTGCCCTGCTAGCCCCTGGGTGGGGATTCTGCTGGAGCTCCAGTGTCAGGCCAGGAGGAGTGTCTGCACCTGGGAGCCTGTACTCCTTCACTGCTGAGAGGTGTGGTGACCATGGTTCCCTCTGTGTGATTCTGGTCCCCCCTGGGGCTGGTTGGAGCCTGCGTCTGGGCTAGTGGAGCTGTGGTGGCCCTGAGCTCCCTCAGACTCTCTGCTATTTCATCCCCAGATTTCTGGCCTGGGCCCCTGAAGTTCTCTCGTACAGACCACCTGGCTGGCTGCCTGCAAAGGGGCCGGGATCTGGGCTTGCCCTCTTATACCAAGGCCAGGGCAGCACTGGGTCTTCCTCCTATTACCAGATGGCAGGACATCAACCCTGCACTCTCCCAGAGCAACCATACCGTAAGGAGGGGTTGGGACACGGAGGGCAGGGTGGGAGGGCCAAGGCACATTGGCCCAAGACATGGAAGGGAGGCAGTGAGACACAAACACTAGAGACAAGTCGCTGGGAGAAGGATGGGACTCACCCAGGTGGCTTTTCCCAGTATCGTATACCAGGATGGAAGTTTCCAGACCAGTAGGATTTGGCAGTATATCTTGTGACTCTGCAGATCTAGCAAATGTTTGTTGAGCATCTCTTGCATGCTAGGCACTTAATAGGCATTATCTCATTTGCTTTCCCAACAACCACCTGAGCAGGTGTAGAGGGTCCTCAACCCAGGAACAAGCTATACTTTTTTATACACCGATACTCAAGCTGCCCTTGGGGAGTTAACTGTCACACCCTGAGCTATCACCTGGGCAAGTGACATTGCCTGCCAGCCAACAGACCAGTTTTGGTGGCCTTAGCATCTTGGCATAGTGGCGTTTCTGCAATTGCATGCTTGTTTTATTGCTTTCGTCCTTACTATTCTATAAGATTGTTGGAAAGTGGAGAATTGAAAGGCTGATGAAGAAGCAATACGCACATGGGGTTTGTAAGCTTTATAAAATCAATATAAAGATAGGAATCACCAGGCATACTGAAAGTAGCAAATCTTTAGCTTACCTGGGCCTCACTGGAATTAAGCTGGGCAAATGTTTGTTTACATTGCAGAGAAAAGAACTAAAGTAAAGGTCAGGTAGAAAATGCTGCTCATATAATATTGAAGTCTGTCTCCAAAAAGCAATGTATATGCAGGGATTTGATTTTTAAAAACTTTTTTAGCTCTAAGAATAGAAACCTTTTCTAATACATCATTCTACCTTTCCAACTTTTGTACTGGTTTTGACCCTCAACTTTCATACTGTTTTGAGCACAAGCCACATAGGGAATTGGCTGCCCGTTTTGTTCCAACTTTCTAAAATAGGCAGCTGAATCTGTGAGCGAGTTCCCATAAATGAGTTAACTTGTGTAAAGCACTCGGAGCGGTGCCTGGGGCATAATAAGTGATGATTGTCACTGTCATTTATCATTATCATCCTGGGGGCTGATCCCTGCATACTACCTCTTTGCCCCAGGGTGGGTGCCAGGTCCTTGCACTCACTCGTGTCCCTTCTTGGCCCAGGTACTGGAGGCCACAGCTGCCCTGTACAACCAGGACCTGTCCCGGCTGGAGCTGCTCCCCGGGGGGCTCCTGGAGAGCCATGGGGACCCCGGGCCCCTCTTCAGCACCATCGTCCTTGAACAGTTTGTGAGGCTGCGGGATGGCGACCGCTACTGGTTTGAGAACACCAGGAATGGGTAAGGCCTGCCTGGGTCCCTTCCTCAGACTTCACCTTGGCCTGGGCCCCAGGCCCTCTGCAGGTGCTGTCAGCAGCCCCATGGGCCCTTGATTCCCAGCTGGCCTCCCACGCTCCTCGGCCCCTCTGGGTTTCTTTCCTCATCTGGGTCCCTGGGCCAGAGCAGGCATCTCTCTCCCAATGCAGCAGCTCCCCACCTCTCCCACCCCCAGGCTGTTCTCTGAGGAAGAAATTGCAGAGATCAGAAACACTTCCCTACGGGATGTTCTAGTGGCTGTCACCAACACAAACCCCAGTGCCCTGCAGCCCAGTGTCTTCTTCTGGCATATGGGTGAGTGGCCAGGGGGTGCTTGGAGGGGCCTGGGGTCTGGTGTCTCATCCCTCCTCATCCGTGGGCCTGGTTCAGGTGTGGTTGGGCAGTAGACTCCAAGGAGGCAGTGAGCCATGTTTCTGCCCTTGAGAACTTTGGTTCTGGGCACGAAGGTGGCCACATGTGGCTGTGTAGGTCCCCTTCTGCACAACTCCAGAGGGTACCCAAGTGGGGACAAGACTGAGACTCAGAGAGACCTAGGGAGGAAGGCTCCCATCAGCTGGGTTGAGCCTGGGGTGGGTGTGATATCAGGAAGGCCCAGTGCAGTGAGGATATCCTAATCCCACAGCAGTGACAAGGGAAGGGCTGTGTGTGTGCGTGTGTACATATGTGCATGTGAGGGAGAGAGAAGGCTGAGGTTCATTTTTGACCCCACTTGTTACCCCACTAGGCAAACACCACATTCTTGGTATACTGACAGGGGTAAGCAGCTCTCACCCCTCTGCTACCCAGAGGGCCCCCCCCGCCACTCTACCCTTTCTGCCACTCTAACCTCCTCGGTGATTCTGTGCCAGAGTCTCTGGCCCAGCACGCCCCAGGACTCTAGCTTCCTCTGTCTCCCCAGGAGACCCCTGCCCGCAGCCAAGACAACTCAGCACTGAGGGCCTGCCAGCCTGTGGTCCCTCCATCATGCGGGACTATTTTGAAGGCAGTGGATTTGGCTTTGGGGTCACGATCGGGACTCTCTGCTGCTTCCCCCTGGGTAAAAGTGATGGGCAGGGTGGTGTTGGGTGAAATGCATAAGCTAAGGGGTGGCAGTGGGGTGGTTTCATCTCTAACAACTGTCCATGAGGAGTACTGTTTCTTTGGGCACATGACGAAAACATCAGAGCAGGAGGGGACATGAGAAGTGTCTGACCTGCAGATAAGTCAGCTCCAGGGAAATTTGCCTTCCTGTTCTCCTGGGGTCCCTCCAGGGCCTAGGTTGGTCAGGAGCCACAAGGAATCTGTATTTCACAGTTATTTGCAGGAGCCTGGGCCTGGGAAACTGTCCGAGGCAAACCCTGCTGGAGAACCAGTTGAGAACTAGCTGGGGCAAAGGCTTGAGACTTAGAGTTCGGCATGGCTGTGTGTGAGTCCGCCAGCTGTGTAGCAGAGTGGGTCCAGCTCTGGCACAAGGACTCTGGCCTTAGTCTCTGGCTAGGAAGGGACCTGAGTGGTGGAAGCAGCAGAGGCTGTGTTGGCATCTTACCCAAAGCTCCTTCCCCACCCCTACCCCACTCCCCACCAGGGAGCTTCACAGTTTGAGACAATTGAATGAGCCGACCTAGGAGGTGGGGAGAGCAGCGGGTCTTGCCAAGGAAAGGGGCCACTGATCTCAGACTCCTACCTTCCTCTGAGCATCCTCCTGCCTCTGCCCTCTCAGTGAGCCTGCTTAGTGCCTGGATTGTTGCCCGGCTCCGAAGGAGAAATTTCAAGAGGCTCCAGGGCCAGGACCGCCAGAGCATCATGTCTGAGAAACTCGTGGGGGGCATGGAAGGTAGGCCTGGAGCTGGCCAGGGTGCTGTGGGGGAGGACATAACTCAGGGCTGCAGACTGCTCCCACCTCAGCAGCCTAAGGAAAAGGCCTCCCTTTTCTAGGCCTCCAAGCAGGTCAGGGCAGGTGGGAAAAGCCATGGAGGCGTCAGGTGGAAACTGGACCTGGAGTCCTCCACCCTCCATAGATCCTCCCTGTGGTCCCACATAAAGGGGATGTGATAGACTCAGGGCGGGGAGTCACAGGGCCTTGACTACATTTCATAGGCTTACCATGACTCTCTAGAATCCTCGGCAACAGATGCTTTGCGGCATCTTACACTGGAATTTCAGGCAACAGAGAAGTAATTAATGAAGGTCCAGAGTCACACTGATGGAGGATTGGAATCTTGATTCCACCACTTGAGCTTTTGGGCCTTAGGAAGATTTTTTTAATTTCTCTAAACCCATTTTTTTTTTTTATCTGTAAAGCAGGAATAGTAATAGCACTTACCTCATGAAAGTTTATGAAGATTATATTAACCAGTTCATGCCAAGTACTTGGTACAGTACTGGGCACACAGTAAACACTCAGGAAATGGTAGTTATTCTTCACGTGGGCTAGAGGCACAGCAGGACTGTTGGGGAGGGGATGGCCCTCAGTACTCAAGAAGGGGCCAGGAACTATGGAGGCCCTGACCTAACTCCAGCCCTGGGCCAGCCTCCTTTGTCCTGGCCCCAGCTGACCCAGCCCTGTCTCTCCAGCATTGGAATGGCAGGGCCACAGGGAGCCCTCCCGGCCTGTGCTGGTGCACCTGCAGCCTGGGCAGATCTGCGTGGTGGACGGCAGGCTCTCTGTGCTCCGCACCATCCAGCTGCAGCCCCCGCAGCAGGTCAACCTCATCCTGTCCGGCAACCGCGGACGCCGCGCCCTCCTGCTCAAGATCCCCAAGGAGTATGACCTGGTATGGCCCAGCTGGTCCTATTCCTGGTCCATAGCCAGGGAGGCAGCCGGATGGAGGGGAAGGAGCACTGAATCAGGCAGGGTTTCTGGCTTCTAGTTCCTGGCTGTAGTACCTGATAGAGAAACGTGAACACATTCATCCTGCTCTGGGCCTGTGGGGTGACATGATGTCCACAGTGCCTTTTTCATGTACAGTCTTCCTCCCCACTTTCTAAGGATGCTTTGGTGGGTCCTAGCTGGGAGTCCTTGGAAGGAGTCAGGCCCTCTTCCCTGCCCCCTGATTTTAGGATCTAGTGAACTGTTAAGAGATTTTGGAGGGGAACTCAACCAGAGGCTGATTTTCAGCTCTGTCTGGCTCCCGGTCCCCTCCGTCGTCTGTCCTCCCCACCTTCCCTTCTCTTCTCCAGTGCGAACAGAGAGGGAAGGATGACTGCAGACATATGTCTCTGAATGCAGTCTCTGTGCCTATAATCGAGCCCAGAACCCCACCAAGCCCAGGACATAACAGTAAATCCCTTTTACAAGGGCACTCTTCCCAGTGGCCCCTGACAAAACTCATGCAAAGCCCCTGGCCCCAGGAGGCCTCGACAAATCGTTGCTCTCCCTGTCGCCACTCTGTAGGTGCTGCTATTTAACCTGGAGGCGGAGCGGCAGGTGCTGGTGGAAAACCTTCGGGGGACCCTGAAGGAGAGCGGGCTGAGGTTCCAGGAGTGGGAGCTGCGGGAGCAGGAGCTGATGAGGGCGGCCGTGACGCTAGAGCAGAGGAGCCACCTCCTGGAGACCTTTTTCAGGCACCTTTTCTCCCAGGTGTGTAGCTAGGCTCAGGTCTGTCCCTGCATGTCTGCCTATGGTGGTACCCTCACCTGCGGGGGGCCGTGGGCTGACTCCAGGGAAGTCAGGAGCCCTGACACTACTAATCAGGTCTGCTGCGTTTTGGGCCCAACCACCTGGCCTTTCTGTAAGGAGGTGCTCCGCAGCGCCTACCTGTGGGACTCCAGGGAGGCCACGTCAGGAGCTTATCTGCATGTGTCACTCAGTGTGCTCCTCAGGGCTGTCCAGCCTTTCTGCCCTCACTTAACTCATCCTGGCCAAAAGCTCGCAGAAATCCAGGGTCAGTGTGGGGGCAGTGAGGACCCTTGGTCCCCCATCCTTGTTGGAGTGCAGCTGCCAGAGGCCTCGATGGGACATTGGTGCCCACCTTGCAGACTTCCATGAACTATTGAGAGGGTGTGGGGAAACAAGCCAGGAAGAGAAATGCAAGGACTTGTACCCATATCTGGCACAGAAATAAAGCCGCCTGGGTCCAAAAGGGTGGAGAGGAGACGCTTGGTAAGAGATAAGATCCATTCAGCCTAGGCCCCACTCAAAGAGTTTGTCACCCCTCTGGGAAGAAAGAACAGACACAGAAAGGAAGATAACCAGCACTTCAGAATAATGGCTACAAAACTGAGCCATGAGATAAGCAGTGTCGGAGTTCAGAAAAGGTGGTGAGTCTTCAGGCCGGTGGACGGTCATGGTTTGGGTCAGATTTGGCAAGAACTTAAAAAGAGGTAAAAATTTTTTGGCTCAGAGGAAAGGACCAGGGGGTACTGAGCAGAGGTGCCCAGTAGAAGGGCAAAAAAATTAATGTTTGAAGAGAAGGAGCAGGGTTGGCTGGCCCGGGAGAGGATTTGTGAGGGAAGCGACCATTTAATGGTCATTTATGATGTGCCAGGCACATGGCTCTTGTCATTTACTCCCCAAGCCCGTTGAACTTGAGTATGCACTAGAATGAAGGGACCCCCAGGTGGGGAGACTCATTGCCAGGGCCCAGGTAGGGCTGGGGCACATCCACTCAGTTCGGGACCCATCAGGGCTATGGGGACTCCTTGTGCTGGGGGTGTGAGGGTGTGCTACTGTGTCTTGGGGATAGCTGCCAACCCTCTCTGTCTGCCCAGTACTTCCAGGTTTCAAGATGTTTTCCATACAGCGTCTCTTGTTGATTCTCACAATAGCCCTGTGAGATAAGTAAGGCATGTAAGAAAAATGAATGCCAGACAACTGGAGAGACTTGCCTGAAGTCACACAGCAAGTGGGTGGCGGAGCTGGGACAAGAACCCGGTCTTTTGCCTCCAGCCCCAGGCTCTTTCCACTAAAGCTCCTTGTTTGAAGCAACAAGGTTTGCCTCATGAAACCACAGCCAGGTTGGGACTGGGGGCCCCCGGTTGACAGGCAGGAGAAATAGGTGCTGTGGCCTGAGGTCTGCCTGCTTCCCTCACCGCCTGTTCTGATGCTGGGGCAGCCCCTGGGCGGGCTGAAGATAGCCCACTGTGAGAATTCCCCTTTCCCAAGCACAACTTTTTCTCAACTCAGCTGAGGCTTTTTCTCAGTCAAAACGCCTTTGGGTGTAAGAGCAAGCTAGCACTGACAAAGGGTCAGTTGACTCTGAGGCTATGGTGATGTCGCAGGAATTCCAAAGGGAGGTCTGTGACCTGGCCTGGAAAGGGCAAGGAAAGGGAGAGTTGCCAGCAAACAAGGTCACTCACTTCTCTCTCTTAGCCTGCCTCGTTTTCTCTGTGTGTTTACTTCCCTCTGTCTGTGTCCCTGAGCACTTGGAAGAAGATGGTGGTCCACCACTTTTGAGTTTTCTTGTGCTCAGGTCAAGACAGACCTGGGACCTCTTGGTCCCAATTCCAGATTGTCTGCTTGTGTCAAGTGTGCATGCCTGGCCCAATCAGCTAACACAGAGGGCCAGGGCTCTGTAGAAGAAATGGCCCCAGGGACTACCTGTTGGGCACAGGGTAGGTGCTCAGGAGACAGGGTGCTGGGCAGAAACCTGGAAAAGGTGGATCCTACAAGGCTCAGCTTGACTTCAAATCAAGGAAACCTTGTCTCCTTCTCTGTCTCTCTCCCTCTGCTGCTGTCCGAGTGCAGGTGCTGGACATCGACCAGGCGGATGCAGGGACCCTGCCCCTGGACTCATCACAGAAGGTACAGGAGGCCCTGACTTGCGAGCTGAGCAGAGCTGAGTTTGCCGAGTCCCTGGGCCTCAAGCCCCAGGACATGTTTGTGGAGTCCATGTTCTCCCTGGCTGACAAAGATGGCAATGGCTACCTGTCCTTCCGGGAGTTCCTGGACATCCTGGTGGTCTTCATGAAAGGTAGGGGAGAAGGGAGTGATTGTCCAGGTAGGAGAGGATGGAAGGGGCTAGAGACTGAGGCTGAAGGGTAGCTGACCCATTGGAGATGGGGAAGTGCCAGATCAGGTCTCCAGCCATGGCAGACATCTGGGAGAACCCAGGTAGAGCTCAGGAAGCACAATGACCCCTTGTTGTGTTCAGCAGTGGGTCACATTCATGTGAGGCCCCTTCTGGCCAGCCTGGGGTTTAGGCAGGTAGGTTGGGGCTCTCACGGGGTCCTCTTCCTCCCAGGCTCTCCTGAGGAGAAGTCTCGCCTTATGTTCCGCATGTATGACTTTGATGGGAATGGTCTCATTTCCAAGGATGAGTTCATCAGGATGCTGAGGTTGGTCCTATAGCATGGCCAGAAGAGTGGGCCAGGACAGGGACTGCTGGTGGAAAGAAGTGGGGGCATGAAGGTGGGAGCAGGAGGGTAAAGAGCTGGGACCATATAGCCGAAGACTATTATAACTAGGAGGGGGCTTGGGATTTGGCCAGTTGGGGACCTTCCATGTGGGCTCTGAAGGCCTGGTGGGATGGCCAGTAGGCCCTCCTATCTAGGCCTCAGGCTTCTTTTCAGGGCCTGATGGCTTCCCTCCCCCAACCCCAGGTCCTTCATCGAGATCTCCAACAACTGCCTGTCCAAGGCCCAACTGAAGGAGGTGGTGGAGTCCATGTTCCGGGAGTCCGGCTTCCAGGATAAGGAGGAGCTGACGTGGGAGGACTTCCACTTCATGCTGCGGGACCATGACAGCGAGCTCCGATTCACCCAGCTCTGCGTCAGAGGTGGGGCAGCCTGGCCTTGGAGCTGACTGACGTAACCATTAGACACGGCAGGCCCAGTGCATCAGGCCCACCTACTTTTAGGAGCCCACAGAAATGTTTTAATCTCTTTTAAAATCAGAAGAATGAATGAATATAATAATAATAATGAATAGGTGATAATATATCCAGCCTGGATTATATCCTTTTATATACTGACATGGTTGTAAAAAATATTTATCTTTTATAAATATATGTATATGCTTTTTTTTTTTAAGGGTGGAAGTGGTTTAAGAAGGTGACAGTGCCTAGGGCCCACAAAAGTCCTAATGCAGCTTTGCTCCCAGGGTGGGCAGGGTCACGATGGGGTGCGGGACAGCAGATAGAATTCTGCTTCTCCCAACTCTCTGTCAAAGGCCCCTGTGCCGGGTGCCCAGGACCAGGGGAAAGAGTGTCTCCTTGTTACAGCCCTAACCAGGCCATATCCGCCTGAGCTAGGGTGTCTGGTGGCGGGGGGTAGGGGGGTGGGGGGGTTTGTTTGCCTTTATATCCCTTGGCTGAGTGCTCAGTTAATGTTTGCTTGAGTACATGGAGAGACCCACTTCTGTTGTCCTTCCCCCTACTTCCTGTCCCACCTGTGTCTGACTCAGGTGGGTGGGGGCTAGAGCCAGGGTGAGGAAGGGGCAGGTAGCAGGACTCTCTGTGGCCTACTCTGAGCTGTTATGGTACCTTCACAGTTTCTCACTGGGGCATGTTGAGACCAAACCCAGCCCCTCCCAGGATTACGAGAACTTGGGGGAGCTGAGCAGCCCAGATGGGGGAGAGGGGTGAGTTGGGCAGGACACAGCTCACACAGCCCAGGGCTGGAAGAGAGCTGGTGGAGTGCAGACCCAGCACTCCTGATTCTTCAGCCTCTCACTTTTCCCAGGCAGCGAGGGCAGTAGGCACCCGGGCCTGAGGGCAGAGCAGGGGCAAGTGCCTGAAGGTGAGCCCAGGCCAGAGTCCCAGGAACATCCATCCAGCCCCTGGGGTGGAAGACCAGGCTGGGGGAGTGAGGATTATGTAGAAGGGTAGCATTGAGTCCTATTGTGTTTTGTTTTTAATTGTTGTTGTGCCATGTTGTTTCCTTCAGATTTTACTATGAAACATTTTAAATATACCTACAGAAAAGTTACAAGAATAGCACAAGGAGCATCCCTTTACCCTTTCCACCTAGATTTGCCTTTTGTTACCATTTTGCCACACTTGCTGTTTGCTAAAATTTGAGGGATAAAGATCTATACTTTGTTATAAACATTCTTATTTTATGAAATTCAGCTTAATCACTTTTGCCCTCTGGGCTGTAGACCAGGGTAATCTTCAAGACTGGTTTAGCACTTGGAAGTGACCTGGAGATCCTCAGGCCTCCTGTGAGAACATGGCTTTGCAGCTCAGTCCTGCCCTGCCCCTCAGTGCTCAACCCAGACAGAGAGGAATAGGTGGCTCATGGCAGAGTATTTCCGCCCCAACATTTTATTATGAACATTTTTAAACACAAGAAGGTGGCAAGAATTTTATGGTGATCTCCATATATGCGCCACCTAGAGCTACATTTAATTCCCAGGAGGTTTTAAGCTAAAGGGTTTAGCAGGGTTTTTGTGGCAGAATGGTCTCAGCGGTCAGGTTGCACACAGTTCCTGAACTCCACCCCATAAGCCTGATACCAGTCCCAGGAGTGGGGCTGAAGGTGGACACGCATCTAGGGGACACTGCCGGGCCAGCTTTGTTTCAGGCCTTCTCCCTGCCCACTCATGGCTGGGTCTGGCTCCCACTGGTGGCACAGGCTGAGGCTGGGACACCCGAAGCCAAGGGTACTGGCCAAGGACCCTCTACAGTATGGACATGGGGTGAGTGCCAGTTCTTCCTGGGCTCTGGGCCCTGAGCTGTTGCTCTGTGTCATAGGGGTGGAGGTGCCGGAAGTCATCAAGGACCTCTGCCGGAGAGCCTCCTACATCAGCCAGGAAAAGATCTGGTGAGTCCTCCTTGGAGGAGTGTTGGAGGGACGGCTGGATGGGGGCGTTGCCTTTTCTCTCCCCAGAAGGCCTGGGATCAGTGGCTCTACCAGCCTATGTGTGGCTTCATGCAAATTAGAAGAAAGGGCTCCTTGCTTTAGGCAGACCCAGCCCTGCACCAGGAAGAGCTGAGAGCCTGCTGCCAAGGTCACATGCCCTTGTGAAGGGCCCAGCTGTATGTGTATCCCCAGGATCTAATTCATTCTCTCTCTAGGTCTCAGTGGGAATCCTGCTGTCCTCTGCCTGTGAGCTCTGACCCTTCCTCCATAGAGTCGGTCTGAGGACAGACCAGGGGCAGCAGAGGATCGAGTGGCTCAGGTGGCCAAAATCCTATCTCTCTCATTCCTGTCCTAGTCCCTCCCCCAGAGTGAGTGCTCGCTGTCCCCACAGCAACGCTGATGTGGAATGTGCAGCACAGAGACTGCCGTGCCCCATGGACACAGACCCTCCCCAGGAGATTCGACGGAGGTTTGGCAAGAAGTACGCCTGCTCCTCTCCTCAAGCCCGGGCGGTTCACCCATCCCTTTAGCATGCAGGGGTGCAGGCAGGATGCATAGTTCATGCCCGGGAAGATCACAGTCTGACAAGATGGACTGGCACATTGATAATTACAGTGTCCCACTGATGAACGTTGCAATAGTGGTCAGAGCAAGGGGCTTCAGAGCTCAAGGAAGTGCTCACCTCTGCCTGGGAAGTCAAGGCAGGCTTCCTGGAGGGGGTGTCTTCTGAGCTTCCAGTAAAGGGTGAGAACCGAGCAGGGTAAGAACACAGAGCGGCAGACTGGGAGGGGAGAGGGCTGTCTGAGTGTGAGTGGGAACTGGGCTAGAGGGAGTGCATCCCCTGGGATGAACTGACCAAGTGAGCACTTGCAAGGCTGTCCCTATGCAGGGGTGCATAGCCAGAGCCAAGACTTCCTGTCCCCCAGGGTAACATCATTCCAGCCCCTACTGTTCACGGAAGCTCACCGGGAGAAGTTTCAACGGGGCCGGCGCCACCAGACCTTGCAGCAGTTCAAGCGCTTCATCGAGAACTACCGCCGCCACATAGGCTGCGTGGCCATGTTCTATGCCATCACCGGGGGCCTTTTCCTGGAGCGGGCCTACTGTGAGTGCAGGCAGCTCTGGGGTCGGGGCTCCTGTGGGTGCAAGGGGCCTGCTTGAACAGAGGCTGCGGGGGCAGTGGGGGGAGGCCTGCGTGAGGGGTGGCGCCTCTCAGCGGGGCTCTCTCCTCCACACTGCTCCCCTCTTACCCGCCTGGGCTCCCCAACAGACTACGCCTTCGGGGCTCACCATATGGGCATCACGGACACCACCCGTGTGGGCATCATCCTGTCCCGGGGCACGGCCGCCAGCATCTCTTTCATGTTCTCCTACATCCTGCTCACCATGTGCCGCAACCTCATCACCTTCCTGCGAGAGACCTTCCTCAACCGCTACGTGCCCTTTGACGCCGCCGTGGATTTCCATCGGCTCATTGCCTCCACGGCCATCGTCCTCACAGGCAGGGCCCCGGAGTCCCAGGGGTTCTGTCCACGTCCTCCTGCTCCCTGCTGCCTGCCCCTCCTCTCTTTTGTGCTTCAGTGTAAGCCCTAGATGTCCTTCTCAGAAGGATGGAGCTGGCCTTGCAGTGGTGTGAAGTGAGCCCAGGAGCAACCCACCCCCCTGGGCCTCTTCCCATGCTTTCAGGGCCACCTCACTTGTCAGCTGGAGGCTGACAAGTTACCCACACCCCAGAACGAGGGCACATCATGTGCAATCTCTCCCAGCTTTTATGTTGTAAAACATTATCTGTGAGAGAAACCCAAAGAATGAACTTCTAATGGTATAATTTCAGACTCCTGTGACTGTGCTCGTCGATGGTATAAATGGGGGCGCGGTGGGGGTGGGGACGGCCAGGAAGATGATTAGCGATCAGAAGTGCAGGCCCCTAGGGTCCTTCAGGCCCCCAAGGCCGGGCGCCTGGAATCCTCCAACTTGGGCTAAATGGGTTGAACACCCTCACCAGGCTCCCCCTGGCTCACTCCCACCCTGTCTGGTCTTCCTTAGTCTTGCACAGTGTGGGCCATGTGGTGAATGTGTACCTGTTCTCCATCAGCCCACTCAGCGTCCTCTCCTGCCTCTTCCCTGGACTCTTCCATGACGACGGGTGAGTGAGTGGGCGACATTGTGTGTGTGTGTGTGTGTGTGTGTGTGTGTGTGTGTGTCAAGGTTGGGGGAACTCTCTTGGCTCAGAGGAGAATCACCTTCCAGGCTATAGGACAGACAATGACCAGCCAGAACCCTGGCCCCAACTGGGCAGAAAGGGAGACTGGTGGCTGGGTTGGGGTATTTCCTCTGGAGGATTCTTTCTGGAAGTCCCAGACATCTCCTCTCAGCATCCTTCCTTGCTTTCCCTTCTCCACAGGTCTGAGTTTCCCCAGAAGTATTACTGGTGGTTCTTCCAGACTGTGCCAGGTGAGAGCCCTCCCTGCTCTAAATTTCTCGGTCTGGCTCTGAGCTCTGGGCTCTGGGTTCGATCTGCCATGAGGCAAGCCCACTAGCACTCACTCAGCTCCCATGGTGGGCCAGGCTCTGCCCTCTGGTCCTGAGGACTCTCCTGGGCAGTAGGAGCTTTTGCTCTCCAGTCCTTCTCTTGGAAGCTTGGTTGGGCTCCTGCCCCAACTCTGAACATCCTCCTTCCGTGGAATGGGAGTGGACCCCCTCTCCCCCCACCCCAACATACACACCTACCATGACAGTGGCTTTGAGGAATGCTGTGCCCCAGCTGCATGGTGGAGGGACCGGGCTTGTCCAGCAAGGCAGAGCCCCCCACCCCTTGTAGTCTGTCTTGACAAGAGCTGTTTAGGGACAAATTCCTAACTCCCCATAATCACCCATTTTAGAACTATTAGCTGTGAATCTATTCAAAAGCTTCTTGAATCTATTTATATTTTCAGTCTGTTTCCTCCTAGGAGTAACACATTTTCTACACTCCTCTCTGTGAAACACAGCATTTTTTTTTTTTTAATCCTAAAACAATCTGCTTTGAACTTCAGAGTGCTTGCTAATCCCTGCACACTGGGATTTAGTGGATAAGGCTGTGTTTATGCCCTCCTCTCTGCTCAGGCCTTTACAGGCTTTGGTTAGATCCCTTCTTCACCTCTGCTTTCCATACTTCAGGGCTCTAATCTTCGTAATTTCTGCCTCGCTCCTCCTTGATTGCTTGAGGGGCCATTCTCTGGCTCTGCACTCCCGTCCTGAATCTAGTATTGCTCTCTTGTGTGCCCCGGGTCTGGGATCTCCTGTGAGAGGAGGGACCTCTCACCAACACTGGGCTGAACCCAGGGGGCTCAGGTGGTCACGCTTACTCACTAATGGCCCCAGCTCATGCTGTGGTAGCCACGTCAGGGCTACGGGATCATAGACGGAGTCTTGACTCCATGGGGGCAGGGCCTGCAATGTCCAAAGTCTGACCCAGAGGGCCCAGAGTAGATGCCCTGTGCGTTCATTCTGTCAGCACATGTTTATGTGAGGCCCCCAGGAGGCGCTAGGATTCTGTGCTGAACCAGCAACAGCCTGGTCCCTGTTCTTGTGGGCCTGACAGTCAGGGAAGTGACAGACAAAACAAATGATACCGGTACTTGAAAAATAACAAGCGGGACAAGGCCTTGGAGGGGCAAGCAGAGTCTGTTGAAATAAAGGCACCTGTGATCAGTGGTGTGCGAGAAGAGGAGAAGCCTGCGCTTCCACGGCCCCCACCCAGAGCAATGAAGTGGGACGGGGACCCTGACCCTTGGCAGCCTCAGAACAGCCCTGCCCCTCTGCCCTTCACCCCATGTTCATTTTGCAGGCCTCACGGGGATCCTGCTGCTCCTGGTCCTGGCCATCATGTATGTCTTTGCCTCCCACCACTTCCGGCGCCACAGCTTCCGGGGCTTCTGGCTGACCCACCACCTCTACATCCTGCTCTATGTGCTGGTGAGGGCTACTGGGGTCTTGGCAGGATGATCCCAGGGAGGCCATGAGGGCTGAGACATCAGTTCTCCGTCCCCTTAGTCATTTCAGGAATCCCCTCCACTTCTCACTTCAAAGCTGGAGAGTATAGTGGGGGGCTGTCAAGCAGACGGACCCAGGGATGCAGTGCCTGGAAGATGGATGCCCGGGCATGGGTCTGGCAGTGGCAACCCTACCAGGCTGGTCTCATTCCTTGCAGATACCCCCACATTGTTTCTGCCCAGCCAGTCATTCCCCAGTTCCAGTGGTTGGTGTGAGCTCCTGGGTGGACTGCCCACCTTCACGGGAGCATCACCCCTTTTTTTTAGAGAAACGTATCTTAATTTGGTTCTGCCACTTTTGTTCTGATCCTGTTTTCTGGGGTGTCAGCACCCCACCCAGTGAAGTGCCACTTGTAGAGTTAACGAGCTTGCTCAAAATGTCTTCACTTGGACTGTTGATAAGATGGATTTTTAAGACTACCTTTCCCTTTCCTTCTTTTAACCCAAGCTCCTGCCTCCCTTCCTTCACATTCCCTCCCTTCTCTTTTCCTGTTCCCTTTACCTTCCCTGGGTTTGCCGTCAGCTGCGTCAGCTAATTTGATCCAGAGCTGACTCCGACCTGTGCCTGTGTCATGGCTCTGCTTGGCCTGCCTTCCTCACGGACACAGGCAGTTCCCTAAAGAGCACCTGAGGGTCCTGCTGAGAAGCTAAACTAAGTCCCAAGTCCCCAGCATCCCCACCAACGATAGCTTGGCTGCCAGCATTCAGAAGCGCAGAGCCCAGATGGTTGCCATCTGTCACCTGGCTCCAGGCAGAACTACACAGAGTCCTGAGACAGAGGGAGACAGTCCATCATGGCCTGGGTCAGGCTGGCACCTGGGGCTGCCTTGCCTCCTCCCAGGTGCAGTTCTGTCCTCACTGATCAGAGAGTCTGTTTCCCTGTTGCCCGAGGCTCAGCACTTCATGGTTCTGAAGATGACTACCCAGCCTTCGCTTAGGTCATTTCCTAGAACTGATGTTTGTTTACAAAGAAATCTCTGCCTTCTTTGGAAGCTGTAGCTAATTTATCCCTCCCTACCCACCCTTGCTAGGGTGGAGCCCTAGCATCCTGGGTTACTGTTTCTGTTAGGAGCGGAGATGATGTTCCTGGTGAAAAAGCAGCTTCTTTGAACTCTATGGGAGACCCAGAAGAGTGGCCAGACTGGCTCTCTGAGACCAAGACCCCTTTCTGACTTATTCCTGGATCTTGGGGATCACTGGGGTTCAGAGCCACCCTTCCTGCCAGCAGGGAAGTCAGCAGCTCAGAAAGGTGCAGGACCTCTGTTGGGTAGTCCTAGCCCTGGCCGCTAGGGAGAGTCTCACCTGGGGGGATATCAGGGCTGAAATACCCACTTCCTTCCCATCTATCCCTGGTGTGTCCACTTGACTTGGGGCAGAAAGAGAAGCTATAAGTAAAGGACCCCAGTGTGGAGTCGACCCTGCAGAAGGATGTCCAGGCTCCTGGTCCAAGCAGAATAGGGCAGGGCTAGCTCCCCCAGCCCTCAACCAACCATGAATCTGCAGCAGCTTTGTGGTTTAAAAGTAGAGCCAACACCAAATGGGATGTATAAACAGAGCAGTATGAGGTCACCCCGACATTGTTCTCAGCCTGGTTCGATGCTCAGGAAGCCTTGGGGGTGCGTGTGGGCTCCATAATGAAAGAGGAACTTGGGGAAACCGGAGCCAGCTCAGGGAAGAGCCCAGAGCGGTTTAAGTTAGTCCTGTGGGCAAAGGAACATTAAGCTGGGGAAAAGGAGAGCTGAATGAGGAGCCAGAGTTCAGTTTAACAGTTGTCTGTCAAAGGGTCTAGTATGCACTTGTTCGGTGGAGGAGGGGGGCACTCAAAGCTCTGCCCTTAGGAACTTAGGATTTGCTGCAGAGATAAGTGCCATGCCCTTGAAATGATCAGAATGAGCAGACAATATAGGATTAACTGCTGATCTGAGTGTTCCAAACAGTGAGTTATAGTAGCTCACTGAAGGGAGTTTCATTTGGACCAAACTGGTTAGGGAAGACTTTGGGGAGAAGATGGGACTTGAGCCAAGCCTTAAGGAGAGGTAAGCTAAGATTTGACAAGGCAGAGTGGAATCTGAAGAGCATTCCAGGTAGAAGAAAGGGCATGAGCACTGGTACAGAGGTGGAAATGATGATTCAGGGCACAGAGGGGACTGGCCGTGGATGGCCCCAGGGCATTAGGTGGTGGCAGGACCTGTGTGGGCTGCAGTGGCCACTGAGGGGCTGTGGCTCAGCAGAGGGGCCGTGCCACATGGGACAGCATAGACAGAGGAGAGCAGAGAGTGAGAAAATCAGGTTTGGGCAACATGCAGGATCAGGGCTGGGAGAAGGAACAGAGAGCCAGTGGAGGAGATGGAAAGTGAGTGGCTCAAGAGAAGCAGCAGACGTGGCAAGGAGTGGGCGGTTGCTGGTGCCACAGAGGGCCAGCCGTGGGAGCAAATGAAAGGGGACCTTGGGGTCTGGCCATTCATGGGGCAGGTGAGCCCCCAGTGAGCAGGTCCTGAGAAGAGGTGGAAACAGGAGCCAGACTGACCAGACTTAGGAGCAAGCAAATGGGAAGCACGGGGGCAAGTCGTGTCTGACCGTGTTAGACCAGCTTGTTGGGGAAATGACCAGAGCTAGACAATACCTGTCACGTATTTCAAGGAAAAGGGAGGACTAGTTAGGTGTTCTTAGTCTCCAAAGGGAGAAGACAAATTGGGGAAACTTCTTTTATTAACTCAACAGTTATTAAGTACCTGGTATGTGCCAGGCAGTAACTGCTAAGAGCTGAGAGTATGGTAGCAAAAAAAATGGACACCCACCGCCCACCAGGGAAAACAACAGAAACATGTAAATGAATGATGAAACATTAGTGTGGATGATGACAAGTGCTCTGACGGGACTTAACTGGGAGATATAACAGAGGACCGAGGGAAGGCCTGAGGAGGTGGCGTTTCTGCTGAGCCCTGACAAATGACATAGAGGGGTACACCTGGGTGGCTGAGGCAGTTAAGTGGCTGCCTTCGGCTCAGGTCATGATCTCAGGGTCCTGGGATCAAGCCCCTCATCATGCTCCCTGCTCAGCGGGGAGCCTGCTTCTCCCTCTCCCTCTGCTTCTCCCCCCCCAACCCCCACTCATGCTCTTGCTCTCTGTCTCAAATAAATAAATTTTTAAAAAAATGAGATGGAGGTAGCCAGGGAAAGAACCCGGGAGAGGGCATTCCTGGGAGAAGGAACAGCGGGTGCCAAGGTCCTGAAGCAGAGAGGACTTGCCATGTTAGAGGCCAGAGCATCTCAAGGCCTTGTGGTGTAATGGGAAGTCCACTAAGGCTGGTTAAGCTGGGATGGCATGATAAAACGAACTTGAAAAAGTCACACTGGCTGCCTTGAAGAGAATGGGTCACAGTGGGCAGCCCCGTAGAAGACCAACTAGAAAGCTACTGCAGGAGACCAGGTGAGAGTTAAAGTGGCTGGTTTAGATGGTGCCGGGAAGGCACAAATAGTCTCATTAGTCATGGACGCTCCACAGGATGCAGTTGGGGTTGGGAGTGGTTAGATTTGGGGACCATGGTACACGGATAGGTGGGGATGGAGGGTGCCTGTGGGGGTGGGGTGGGGTGGGGTGGGTGGAGGATGCAAGGGGCTAAGGCCTGAGCCGGCCACAGACATTATTGTAGGTATGGCTTGGTCAGAGCCGAACTCTTCACTCTATCCAGCTCATCATCCACGGCAGCTTCGGCCTGATCCAGCTGCCCCACTTCCACATCTACTTCCTGGTCCCGGCACTAATCTATGGGGGAGACAAGCTGGTGAGCCTGAGCCGGAAGAAGGTGGAGATCAGCGTGGTGAAGGCGGAGCTGCTGCCTTCAGGTACCAGCCTCTAAGCTGTCGAGGACCAGCTGGGTAGTTCTGAGAAAGCCCACAGGGCAGTGCCAGAGCCTGGACCTTGCAATCTCCTGGCCTGGCCCAGTGGAGTTGGCAGGGGCCTTGAGGTGGCAGCGATAAGGGAGCTGGCAAGAGCAGCTCTTGGCCAGGGGACCTGAGCCTCTCTCACAACAGAGAGGAGGAGCCTGGGCCAGGCTGCTCCTTTCCCTGCTGACCACCAGCACTGCATTGCCCCTCCTCAGGGTGGACATGGCCCAAGGGGAGTAATGCCTTCTGATGGGTAGAGGCCCTGGCATATTCCAGAAGGAGAGCTGAGGCTGCAGGTGGGGGAACTTTCTGGAGGCCACAGTGCTGCTGGGTCCTGGATAACAGCCTCCTGCCCACTTCCTTTCCTCAGGAGTCACCCACCTGCAGTTCCAGCGGCCCCAAGGCTTTGAGTACAAGTCGGGACAGTGGGTGCAGATCGCCTGCTTGGCTCTGGGGACCACTGAGTACCACCCGTTCACACTGACTTCTGCACCCCATGAGGACACTCTCAGCCTGCACATCCGGGCGGCAGGGCCCTGGACCACTCGGCTCAGGGAGATCTACTCACCTCCAACGGGAGATGGCTGTGCCAGATACCCGAAGGTGACCAGACCCAGGCCAGATGAGCTACCCGCCCCCACATCCCCTTAGTAGGCCTTGGCCCTGCATCCCCAGGCTCCCCACTGTGTTCTTCCCCTCCCCAATCCAGAGACTGGTCTTTCCAAGTAATGCCATGGTACCCCCTTTCTCCTCACTCCATAAACATACCTGCCTTTCCCTGCCTCCCATTTCTAGCCTCAGAACTATTGTGGTGGTGGAGCTTAACTCAAACCCACTCCTCCTCTTGCAGCTATACCTTGATGGACCATTTGGAGAGGGCCACCAGGAATGGCATAAGTTTGAGGTGTCAGTGCTGGTGGGAGGGGGCATTGGGGTCACCCCCTTTGCCTCCATCCTCAAAGACCTGGTCTTCAAGTCATCAGTCAGCTGCCAAGTGTTCTGTAAGAAGGTGAGTGCCCTCTCCTCCTGCCGACCCATGGCCCCTGTTCCCTATCACTGTGTCCATCTCTGCCTGTCTCTCCTACCTCTGTTCTTGGCCTGATCCGGGCAAGGCCCAGTTGGCCTGCCCCAGAGGGGTCAGGATATCCTCAGACCCTAAAGAACAGAGTTGGAGAGGGGTAAAGAAACCCACTCTGTCTTACAGAGGAGGCCAGCCCCTGAAGGGAGCATTGTCAGCTTGGGAGAAGGAAAGGAACACTTGGGGTGGGGCAGAACTGAAACTGGCTCTGCTTTCAAGAGGAAAAAGAGGGGAGGTGGCCAGGCAGGGCTGGTGGGCTGGGCTGGTTCCAGGAACACAGCCCAGGCCCTCAGGCCCCCTCCATCCCGGGTCCCTTCACCCCAGCGTGGACCTGGTAGCAGGCCCCTGCTTGTCTTTGTGGGCCTGGCAGGTGAGTCAGGGGCACAGGAACGCGGCAGGCAGAGGCCCAGCCATGTGCTGTCAGGTTTCGGAGGGTGCCAGGCAGCTCCCCTGCTCCTCCGTCCGTGCCAACTCTGCCTCTGCTTCTTAACTCACATGGCCTCTGCTTCATCCTCTTCGGAAGTTGGAGGTGGCTCCCTCCATGGCAACTTCCGTCCTCTGGAGCCCATTCCCATCTGCTCCAGGCAGCCAGTTGGGTCTTCCCTAAGACTGTTCTGCGACGTGCCCTTTAGTAGAACCCTATCCCTCTGGGCTAGGGTTGCTTCGGAGCCTAGCAGCCTGAGGAGGGCCCATTGGAGGGAGCGGCAGGGCAGGCTCCGTGTGAAAAAGCTGCTTCCCACCCCATCAGACCTTCAGCTCACTTGACAAGTGTCCTTTTTCATCACCCCAGGTTATCCCTCCCTTCTACCTCTCCATGCCCTGGGGTAACCCCCATCTCCCGCCCCAGAGCCTGGCCCTATGGTCCCCGCAGCACTCCATCTCCACAGCGTGTCTGGGGAGAGGCACAAGCTGACCAAGTTCTATTGCTGTGGGGATCCCTGGGATATAGGGAGCCTGAGCTGAGCCAGGTCCTGAGCTCCCGCCATGTGTCCCCAGATCTACTTCATCTGGGTGACGCGAACCCAGCGGCAGTTTGAGTGGCTGGCTGACATCATCCGGGAGGTGGAGGAGAATGACCGCCAGGACCTGGTGTCCGTGCACATCTACATCACCCAGCTGGCCGAGAAGTTCGACCTCAGGACCACCATGCTGGTAGGTCAGGGCCGGCCGGCCGGGGCAGCTAGGTGGGTATATGGGTTGGTGGAGTGAGGCAGATGACCAGGGCAGGTGGGTGGACAGCCAGGTTCAGACAGCAGGAGGTACAGAGATGGCGGTCCTGATCCTCAGCCTCCAGCTCCCCCGCCAGCCACCCCATTCTCTGTCTCCTGAGCTGCAGGCTAGCTTGGGCTAGGCACTGACCCTGACTGTCCTTGGCCTGACCTGCCCCTGTGCCCCCAGTACATCTGTGAGCGGCACTTCCAGAAGGTGCTGAACCGGAGTCTGTTCACGGGCCTGCGCTCCATCACCCACTTTGGCCGCCCCCCCTTCGAGCCCTTCTTCAAGTCCCTGCAGGAGGTCCACCCGCAGGTCAGTCCACCCCATATCAAGGTTCTCCTGGCATTTATCACCTGAGGTCTGAGCAAACCTCCCAACCCAGCTCCATGAGGGAAGGAATTGACTGCTGAGGAGAACTCATCACCCAGGAGATAAGTGGGGATAATGGAATGGAAAAACAGTAGGGGTCACTCTGAGGGGCGAAAGGGGGAAGCAGCCACAGGGACTTGCCACTTCTAAAGCCATGATGCCTGTCCAGAAGGAACAGCTCAGTGATTGAGCTCATCCTTACCATAAACTCAAGAGCTATTCTTACCATGAATACTGAGCCAGCGCTCACCCTAGACACTGATCTTTACCATGAACACTGGGCTAGCCACTAGTCTCAGAAATAATGGCCTAGCCCTCAAAGAGACAGTAAGCTAGCCTTTAACTGGAACATTGATTAACCCAGCCCCTATCAGAAACACTGATCATGTACCTGAAGCTGACAGATGCCTTGGAGGGGGTGGAGGTTGGACCCACACAGAGCAAGTCTACCAAAACTGAGCTAGATGTAAACACACCGAGCCATCCCTCACCACACATGATGTGAAGCATACCTTTATCAGAAACATAGAAGGAGCCCTCACCAAGGACTCTTGCCTGTCTTTAACACGAACACCGAGCTAGCCTTCACATTTCCCTCCCCTAACAGGTCCGGAAGATTGGGGTGTTTAGCTGTGGCCCCCCTGGCATGACCAAGAATGTGGAAAAGGCCTGTCAGCTCATCAATAAGCAGGATCAGACTCACTTCTCCCACCATTATGAGAACTTCTAGGCCTCCTGCCCAGGGGCTCTTCCCACTGCCCAGCTGAGCAGAGGTTTGGGCCCCCACCACGCTCTGTACTTCCTATTTCTGACTCCTTCTGCCTCCTCCTCATTCCTACCTCCCATCCTTGGTCCAGGTAGTCATAGTCAGTCACCCCATATGGGTTCAGAGACCCCCAAGTCCAGAATGTCTCAGCCTGGAGAAGTGGGAGGCATTGTCTGGGCAACAGAGGTTGGGAGGTAGGAGAGCTATTATTACTTTGGGGCAAAGTGACACCTCTTCTTCCAAACTAAGAAAAAGCCTCAAAAGACTGGAGCTGACAAGCAGTGTGTATGTGTATTAGGGGGCTGTGAGCCTAAGGATAAAGTAGGAGCACAGATGCTGGCATCTTGGAACTTGCCCCCCACAACCTCCCCCTCCTCTAGGCTCCCCACTGTCAAAAGGGCTGGCAAATGCCTTGGGGTGGGGTAGAGGCTGGGCCCGCAGAGAGAAGTCTGCAGGAACCCCCTCAGCATCCTAGTCTAACAACACAACTGATCTTTTCTCCCCAGTTTTTAAACATGTACTGTAGTCAGAATCTGGCCCAGTATCTGTGTGGTGCTCCCCAGGCCTTGTCTCTTCTTCCTACTGCAGCAGTCTCCTTTACAAATAAACCACTTTTCTGCACTCTGGGTTTCTTTATTCTGCCCTGGGATGGGGATAGGCACTGGCAGAGAAAGCTACTCAACCAGCCAGCTCACCGAGGCTGGTGCAGACAGTCCTCTGAACTTCCCAGCATCTACTGAATAAAGGAACCAGCTCAGGCCCGAGTGCTTTAGCTGGAGACCCCTTTCCCAGCTCAGGGGCACGCTTCCTGACCGAGGGCCTCTCAGGGTGGCTAGTGTGGGGCTTCTGAAGCCTGATCGGGAAGGGTGGGGGGAGAGGTGGGCATTCATGGAGAAGGTGGGCCAGGCACAAAGTGCAGGTGTGTGTGACAGGACAGAGCAGGAGCCCACAGGGAGCCAGAGTTTGCCTGGCCGGCTCCAGGACCTCCGGGTAACAGGAGTTGACCACCTGTGCCTACATGGGTCTTCCAGGTAAAGAGATGAAAGCAAGGAGACGGATGAGCACATCACCTAAACACTCAGAGCCTGCTTTCTCATCTGCAAAGAGACTCAATACCTTCCAAGATATAGGGCAACCCTCAGGGAATTTCTAAAGCAGGGCCCAATTTCAAGTGAGCCTTTTCGATTGTCCCTACAGAATTCTTACATTTGTCAGGTCACACGTCCTCGATTTCGATAAAATCCAAAATTCCATGACTGACACTACATGTGGGTGTTGCAGGTTTAGGTTCTGTAAGGAGGCCCTCAGACTGCGCTCCCAGGCCAGCGGATGTTTGTTCGGCCCCTCGGGGAGCCCCGTGGGAGCAGGAGGGCGGGCCTGGAGTGGGTCGACAGCAGCTCCGACAGGCGGCCCGGTGGGTATTCCCCGGGGGCTGGCCCCACAGGCCTCGGCCGGTCCAGCTGCGGGCGCGGGCTGGGGCGTCCCCAGGGCCGGGGTCGGGTGTGGCCCGGCGCCCGCGACCCGCGGTTAGAGGCACGGCCAGCAGGGGGCACGCGCGGACCGCCCCGCCACGCTCGGCCGCGAGCCCGAAGGCCCAGCCCCAAGGGAGCTCCGAGCCCAGACCTGCGGGCTGCAAGTCTCCAGGGGCCGGACTCGCGGAGGGAGAATGGGGGAGGCGCGGCAGGCCCCGCTTCCTCTGGAAAGAAGACGCAGTCGCCGCGCCAGCTTTCCCGCCTCCGCGGGTGCGCGGCTTCCGCGTGGCAGGGCCGCCCGCTCCCCCTCGCCTGGCGCGCTGCCTCTTTGTCTCTCCGCGGCTCCCCTCCTCCCAGATGAACGGCTGTTGGCAGGAAATTGGACGCGCTCTCGGGGAGCCGCGCTCCTCGGCGCGGCGGGGAGGGGGCGCCGCGCGGCCGGTCGGCTCCGGGTGCCCCCAGCCGGGCGGGGGCGGCAGGGGATGTTTTGACATCTCGTCAAGGGAAGGAACTTGATGCTTCGAAAGTGCTTTTCACAGCCTGCTTGTGTCGCTTCCAGAGCTGATTTATAAACAGAATCTGCGCTCGCTTCGCCTCTCCCTCCCCCGACAGCCCGGGGGGCGGCGCTGGAGGCGCGGACGCGGCTGTGCCTGGCAGGACTGGGTTTATTTATTGCATCTGGCCGGGAGCCGGGGCGGCCCGGGGACTGCGCAAGTTCCCTCTGGCCCGAGCCCTTCCCCTCGTCTCCCCACCGCCACGGCCAGCTCCATCCTAGGGGGGTCTGCCTTCCCTAAGCCCCGCACCGGACTCTGGACGGAGCCCGCCGGCGGTTTAGGGGTGGAGGCGGCCAGGGCGCCCCGCAGGCCTGCGTCCTGCCCCACCCCGCATTGACCCAGGGGGAAGGAGTCGGTGGGGAAGGGGGTCGCCACCTGTGCCCTAGGGGCGGAAAAGGCGGGGAGCTGCGGATCTGAAACTCCTCTGGAGACCAGCGGCTCTGAAGCCCCCTTCCTCCAGGGGCTATCCTTTCTCCCCAGGGATTCCTCTGTCCTCGGCTCCAGACCACCTTTTACTCCGAGGCCCCAGTAGGCCTTTCCGTTTAGAATAAATTAAGGAATCTCCAGCTTCCACTCGATCTCAGGGAGAGGGGAAGAAAGGTTTGCCAGAACATGTCCCTGGGAAGGGCCACAGCCCTCAGCCAGGGGATGGGCACAGGGCTGGGTCCAGATTTGTCACAGTGCCCGGGCCACCCATCTACAGAGTCCGAATGGCCACGGGGTAGAGCAGGGACATGTGCTCGGCCCCCTTAATGGGCAGCTTGCGGCTGGCGTAGTGGTGCACGATTTCAGGGACGCTGCTGAAGGGTGGGCTGTTCTGGCCCAGCACGTACTTGTGTTCCTTAGTCCGGGACAGCTTCATGTGCATGAAGCCCTGACTGCTCCTGGGAAGAGGAGAGGAGACCCTGGTGAGTAGGGGCCCTCTCCGGTCCCCCTCCCCTCCCCCGCCCCTGCAGCAAAAGTGGTTGTTCTGAGCCAGCTGTGTGTGGAGGTGGGGAGGGAAGGTGGAGGTCAGTCCAGAAAACAGGCAGGAGGCAGAGGGGATTTTGTGAGTGGGTAACAGTAGGCATTGGCTTTGTGGTGCGGGCACTGGGCTTGCCAAGAATGTGTGTGTGTAGTGAGTGTACAGGGCATGTGCAGGTGGAAACTGGAGCAACCACTCTCCCTGCCCCAGACTCTGGGACCCAGGCACCAGTGCCCTCCAGCCTGTATGGCCAAGGCTGGTCTACCCTCCCCATCTCTGAGCTGTGGGGGATGACACCTGTGGGGAGCTCCTAGTGACTGATGTGGAGACACAAACATCCCGGGCAGGACAGTGTGTGGACAGATGTGACAACCAAGTGAATCTTGGTTGAGGCTCTCTCTTGCAGAAACCAGCGGAGGGGGCGAGCTAGCTGCTCTGGAAGTCCCTCCCAAATCGGGAAGGCTCCACTGCCTTGTCCCGGGGATACCCCTTTACCCTCCTGCTAACTGGGCCTTGGGCCAAGCCCCCAGCTCCTCTCTCCCTTCAGCCCGGATGACATCATCCGTGAGGCT
The DNA here is from genome assembly GCF_029215605.1 of Mirounga angustirostris. Taxonomy (NCBI): domain Eukaryota; kingdom Metazoa; phylum Chordata; class Mammalia; order Carnivora; family Phocidae; genus Mirounga; species Mirounga angustirostris. The sequence continues at coordinate 58,869,039 of NW_026991717.1, read as the reverse complement.
GTAACTCCATTCCCTCCCTCAGAGAGGGGAGGCTCCCCTGCCTCTCCCAGCTCCCTGACACAATCCAGGAAATGGACATTAGTGCCCGGCCCTGCCCTCAGACAAGGACCCTGCTGCTCAGAGCTCTGGCTAGCTCCCAGCCGCCCTGGCACCCTGTCTTAGAGAGACAGCATGGGGGTGGGGCCCGAGCAAGAACAACCCCTGCCCAAGCTACCACAGGCCCGGGCCACAGGCAAGGAGGAAGCAGTGCATGCGGGAGCCCTGAAGCCTGAATACTTGTCTCTCGGGGCCAGAGCCTACCTGGGGACAAGTGCAGGGCTCAGAAACTAGTATAGGAGGTAGGACTGGTGAGGGGGGCACTCAAACGAGGTGAGGCTGGCAAACCTTATTTCCCTGCCCTGCCTGGGTACAAAGAAGGCTCTGACTGGCCCCATTTCACTGGGCCCACAAGTGGAGATGGAAAGTGGATGACTGAAGAGAGGAAAGGGATGACAGGAAGAAACAGTCCTTTATCACCCACCCTCCCAATTCCTTCTCCTTGCCCCAGGATCCAGTACCCTAAAGCCTGCTGGGGGCCCCAGGCTGGGTGTATGTGTGTATGGCGGGGGGGGGGGGGGCGCGGGCATCCTTCTTCTGGAGGCCTGAGATAACAGCTGAGGCTGACAGTGACCACACAGGCCCTGGGGAAGGGAGCTAAGGGCCTGAGGAAAATGTACAGCCCCTGGGGGCGGTAGAGAAGGGAGGCAGTGAGCAGTCTCCCTCCCCTGTCTGCCCTATGCCATGGCCCAGGCCCAAAGCTGTGGGCAGCAGCTTGGCCCTTGCTTTCCCTCACCCTCTCACAGTTTGGGGACAACCACTACCCACAGTCCACTTGGGATAATCACCTCTCCCCAAAACTGCATTATATCTTCTCCTTGAGGGACAGATTTGGCTAAAAAGGGCAATAAAGTGGCAACAAGCCTCCATCTGGATAACTGACCTCCTGGGATAAAGTCCCAAGCCGAGTCCTTGCCCAACCAACCCTCAGGAGCCTGGGTGGGACTAGCTGGGCCGCAGGGCCAGAGCTGACATGGCTTTGGGAGGAAGCTGTTTAATTACCAGTGAAAGCCCTTCCATTACAGAGAGCAGAGAAACCATAATTGTATTTCAGAGAAGCCATTTATATGCAAACGAGGCTCTGGCAGACAGATGCTGGTGGGGCCAGATCAGCCAGGGCTGAAGCAGCATCCAGGCCTGCCTCCCCTCTTACTCCCCAGGCTAAGGCAGAGCCCTGCCCTGCTCCGTTTAGGGAGCCAGACCCTTGCTATCTAACCCAGCCTCGGACTGTTCCAGACTTGAGGACGGGTGGACTACGCAATGGAATAGTGCTGTTCTTGCAGTCAGACTGAACTGAGCTGGGTCCAAATCCTGCTTTGGGCACTTTACTACCTGGTGGCCTTGAGCAAGTCACATACCTCTTTGTATTTCTTTCTGGCTATAAAAAAAAGAGATTCATCTTGCAGGTTGGTAGTTGGTTTGGAGAGGGTATATACGCTGCTTGGCACATAGCAGATGCTCTGTGACTCTTAACTATTAAAGCAATACACATCCTAGTGTTATATCAGATTTTTGACAGATGAACTTTTCCTAAATGCTCCTTTGATTTTATGATAATTTGCAGAGTATGAGAGCTGCAAGAAACCTAAGAGGTACCCATCAATGCATTTTGCAATGGGAGAAACCAAGGCCCAGAGAGGTTACATGATTTGCCTAGGGTCAACATAGCTAGTTTTATTAAGCCCAGGAATAAAATTCAAGTTATTTGACTACAGACTGGATCTTCCCATTATCTTTTAGTTGAAGTTGAGTAATTATCCTCAAATGTATCTGTTCAATAGTCCCAAATTTCTGTATATTGCATTCATTTGAAGTGGGGATATACCTGTATTCTAATATCCCTGGGGAATGTGGTAGGAGGTGGTACAGATGCCCCAGTAGTGATGGGGGGATGTGAATGGACACACCATCTGACGGGCTGCCACGTGGGGTGCAGGTGCTACCAGGCAGAACTCCTGGGTACCGAGGGGAGGGCTGGCCATTCTACCAGGATGGCCTCGGAGGCCAGTGCTCGTTCTGTGTATCCTATCTTCCTATCCTTCCAATAAAGATGATGGTGATCATTTATTTAGCACTTAGCACCATGTTAAGTGCCTCCCATATATTATTTCATTTGATCCTTCCCTATAAGGTAGACATTATTATTTCCCCATTTTATAAGTAAGAAAACTGAGGCCCAGAGAGGTTAAGGGGGCCCCAGGCCACACAGCTAGTACGTGACAGATATTTTCTGAGCTGGACACTGTAGCTTGACTGTTTCCTCTAAAGGACTCTGAGCTCCTTGCAATCTGGGGCTGAGCCTCAGACCCTCCAAATCCCCAGGGCCTGGCCCAGAGTCAGCAAATGTTCATGGGGATGGAGTTCTCCCCAGCTTGGCTGGGCACGGGGAGAATGTTGGAGTCTCCTTCTGTCCTGCCAGTTGCCTTCCCATGGATTCTCCTTGGTGCCATGGTGACAAGTTAATCCTGCCTAACGCTGGTAGTTGGCCCACCCCTACTCACTTGAGGGACAGAGAGAAATCATTCTTGCTGGTCTCACTGTTGCGCACCAGGTAGCTGGCCTCTTTGCACAGTCGGAGCAGGTTCTCGGCATCTGTTCGACTGATGGCCCCATGGTACCAGCTGAGGACAAGAGAGAGGAAGGGGGGCATCTCTGCTGGGTCCCTCGCCGTCCTGGCCCACCCATTCTGGGTGTCCCCTGCAGGCAAGCCAGTGGCAGGAGGGGAAAGGAGGAGGGGAGAGAGTCCCCAGCTGGACACAGACACTCACACCTGGTTTTCCAGAGGCAGTGCTGGGTCTGTCCACTCCCCAAGGGGGCTGCTGGGCTCCATGCTTAGGGACTTGGCTGACTTGGGGTTCCCTGCAGAGAGTCGGGGAGGTAGCCGCCCCTTCTCCTCCCGGCCGGGTGACAGGCAGCTCTTCTCAGATCCTTCAAACTGGGCTGTGGGGAATATACCAGTCATAGACTCTGAGGACCTAAGAGATAGAGCCCTGTAGAATAACTGGTGCTCCACCCCCATTTTCTGCCAGAAGGGGTCAAAGGAATGTTCTGGAAGGGTGGGACATGCTCCTGGGCTTGACTGTCTCTGGGGACAGAATCCTGGGTCCACTCCCTCATTGGGGGTGGGGCTCAGCCCTCCTATGCCATACTGTGCCTACCAGTCCCCATGCTGCGGGAGGAGAGGGGAGAGGAGCAACATGAGAAACCACTTAAACTTCTCCCTCTGGAGCAGCGGCCTGCCTTCCCCTATTCCATTCCCCCTCGGGGTGCCTTCAGCGCTGATAATATTGTTTCTTTCTCCTCCTCAGAGTTCATTACCGTTCTCCATATCACCCTGCCAAGCCATTCTGTAGAAATGACTTATCGATTTGAGAACAATTATCCGATTCCCCTTGGTGCCATCCTGACAGGCTAATCCTGCCCAAAGCCACCAGCCGGCCCACCCCTCCCCTGCCCCCAGGGTTGCTGCCCACAGGCTCCCTGCTCCCACCCCCCCCCCCAGGAGCCCGGCTGAGGCGGCTCTGCCCTCCCAGACCAGGGCAGGCCTGACCACTGAGCCAGCACAGGGGAGGGAGGAAGCCAGTGGGCCACCTGAGCGCAGGCACACGCGGGCAGGCGATGGAGACGCTCCTTCATCCCGTATTTACAAAATAGCCCTCACACTGAGGCCCAAATGTACAAACATTCTGTACAAAACTGAACAGAGATGAAGCATTCAGTGCTTCCTTTCTCCTCATCTAGGCTTTTTCTCTCCTTGTAGCACTTTCAGGACCTTATTGTCTCTCAGTCACCAGATGCAAGGATCAGACCCTTCCCTTACTCGAAGGAGTCAGACACTTCCTACGCTAGCATCACCCCCACCTCGAGAGTTATTTGCATCGCCAAAGGATTGGGGCAGGCAAAGTCCTATGCAAAGAAGTGAATTTAAAATAGTGGATTTTTGTGGCATGGTAGGAAAGATATTTGGAAAGGGACTCCTTTAGAAGACACCTTCCCCACACCTCTGGGAGGAAGGAGGAATGTGTGCTTTGTCCCTTCTCTCTTCCCTCCAGGACAAGGGGGATTCTTCCTGGGTTCTCCAAACCCTGCCCCACTTCAGCTCCTCCAACCCAAGCTGGCAGGGCCTGAGGCATGAGAGGACATGTCACCCTGGCCAGAAGCTCCCACAAGACCCACCGCTGCCGTCCTCCAGGCTGGGCTCGGGGAGGGGTGAGGCTGGACCGGAGATGTCCCTGTCCCCGTCAGGCAGGGAGGGGCTGCTGTCCAGCTGTCCCACCGGCGGAGGCCAAGGTAGGTCTTTGATGACCTTAATGTCAACTGGAACCAGTAGCAGCAGGGAGAAGAGGCACAGACAGGGACAGAGACAGAGACAGAGAGACAGAGAGAGGCAGAGGTTGAGACACCAAAACCCAGAGCCAGGACACAGGACAGCCTAGAAAGGAGCAGGGTCAGAGCAGAGGCAGGGGTGGCTTCTGAGGGGGGAGCAGGACTCTCAGAGGGTTGGATGGAGCCACAGTGACCACACCAGGCTGGCTTAGTCCAAGGGTGGGAGGCACAGGTAGCAAATAGCAGGATGCAGAGTCTTGCACTGCCAGCCACGTGGGCCCCCTTCATTTGAACCCTCATAAGCCTCCAGGGCCCAAAGGGACCAGGAGAGGAGGAAGGGAGAGACAACGAGCTGCCCTTGCCTCCCAGCACCACACCCAGGCCCCCACAGCCTCCTGGCACCCTCAGACTTGCCACCTTTTCCCCACGGCCTGGGAAGTCATGGGCAGTGAGACCGACAGCCCGGCTCCAGGCTGTCAGGAATACTCCGATGTGGGGGCAGATGTTTTATTGAAATTTACCCCCCACACCCTCAGTCCTGAGCCTTGACAATTAAGACAGGGATGCCGCTGGTGGCTGCAGGACTGCTAACGAGGTTTCCTAATGACGAGCATAGATTTTCCCATTAAGCAATCCAAACAGTATTGATTCTCCAAGGAGACTTCTGGAGATAAACGGTCCATCCTCCATGGTGCAAGCTTTACAGGAAACAAATTAGAAACCTGTGGTTTCCCAGTCTGGCTGCCAGGGTGGGGAGGACAGGGCAGAGAGCTGAGTCTAGCTCCAGGAGGGATGAGGGGGCCATGGGAGTCCGGGTGAAGTCGAATGGCATTTCCACCCTTTGTATTCTCACTGAATCAAGAATCCAGGGGCTAAAGCACTCTCCAGGCTCTCCAGACTGTAGCAGCACCCACTCAGACCACCAACACACACCTCCCCAGGTTGGACTCCAGGCCTGGGACAGGTGCTGGGGTGCCTGGGACAGGAGAAACCTAACCCTCATTCAACAAAGGGGATTTCTCACAACCTCCCTCTCCCCCACCAGTTCCTGCTCCTCAGAAATCCCCCTGGGGCACAGGTGCTCCTGGTCTGGCACAGCTCTCTGATTCAGGGCTGGGATCTCTAAAGGTTACACACACAGCCATTTTCATTGTCTGGGGAGTTAAATGCCTTCTTTTGTTAAGTGTAAGTATTTAACATGTCACAAGTTTTATCATCTTGTTTGGGAATTTCTTTATTTTAAAATACGCCCTGTCTCCCAAAAGATGGAAGTGGCCTAAGCCTCTTGGCCTCTGAGAGGTGGTGATGCAGGGGAGACCCTTCATCCTCCCGTGCCCGTTCCCTGACCCTGCACCCACACTGCCCAATTCACCAATCTCTGGGATGCACTCAACTATGCTTCCCTTGAGCCCAGCTTCGGGGACTCCCCCAGCCCCTGGGGTCCACTCCTTCCACTCCCCTGGGCCTGGAGAGCTGTTCAGAGGCCCCAGCAGACCCACCCTCTCCACCCAGGGCTTACCTGCAAAGGCTTTGGAAATCCGCTCCTTCTTCCACTCCCAGGGCTGGTCATACTCCTCGGGGGGCCTCTCGTCATCCTCTGGCAGCCGGGACTCCCGGGGCCAGGGGGCCCCCTCACCCTCTGGGGTGGCCCCCTCCTCCTCTGGCTCATAGGGCGTGTCATACAGAGGCAGGGGCTGAGCTGCTGTCTCCTTGGAACTCCGGATCTCTGCCAGGGCAAGGCAGGAAGGGGAGGTGTGAGAGCAGCCCTGGCTGCCCGGCTCAGCTCCTCTGGCAGCGCCCTCAGCAACACACCAAGCCTCCTTCAGAGGAGATGCCACTGGCTTTGGGGGCCCAATGGCCACACATCCGGGGTCCCTTGCCCTCAAAACACCTCTGGGGTTCCAAAAAGCAATGGGATCCAATGGAGGCAGGGGTAGAGAAGCACCAGCGTGAAAGACAGAAAAAAGATCTTTAGATGGCCAGCAAGGGCTTGGGAAATGAGGCTTACGCATTTTGGAAACTGAGGCAGGGTCCTCTCCTAATCCACCTCCTCTTGGCTACTCAGCTCCAATTTTTTTCCTTGCATCCCAAATAATACCACTTGACAATCAGAAAATCCTTCTTTGTTGCTGATCACTCCCTCCTTGAAACTGTCCCCTCTGACAAGTCATGTTCATGGTCGTCCTCTCTGAGCACCCCTATTTGGACTCTTTCCCTGGCCCCTCTCTCGGTCTCTGTTCCCCAGAACCAGGTCTGATTTGCCCTCACTCCTTGCGCAGTCTCATGGCACCCTATACACTTCCAGTTGCCATCAACATCTTTCACTTTAACGTTTCAAACTTGCCACTTTCCCCAGAAGTTCTTCTAGTCTGTTCTGTGATTCTTTTTGGGATCGTTGACCCCAGTGAAAATCTAGTAAAAGCTATGGAGCCACTCCCCAGAAAAATGTGCAAATTTTCACATACAACTCCAGGGCATTCATGGGCCTCCGAGGGGGACACACCCCTCTGATCTAAACTGGGTAGTCACCCTCCCACCTTCTCCCTTTCTGTGCACTACACTGCTCTCCTTGGTCCTGGCCCTCCATCCTCCAAATTCCATCTGTTCACCACCAGTACCTGAGGACTCTTAGCCTCGTCTCTCCGCATCTAGATTCCTCCACTCTACCGGCTCACGTTTCCATGCGCCCCATGGAAGAACACTCCTGACCACTCTCTGCCCCCTTGCCCCTCTCCCAAGGAGGGAGAGCAGCTTATCTGATTACCAGTGGATGCTCGCTCTCTTTCTCAGCTCTGCCTTCTGGCTCTTTCTCCTCCTGCCCCCCATGAAGGGGCTTATAGCTGTGCCTCATGGCCTAAGCCTGAGTGGGCAAGTTTAATTCTGTGAAGTATTAAGCAGCCCGTTGTGGAGACATAGCTAAGTAGTGTTCTCAATCTACTTTGTCAGTAATAAAGCTGACATAATCTTATCTTCATCTTTCCCTGGATCCTCTCTTGACTTCTGCTCTGCACCCCAGGACCAGGTCTTATTCATTGCTCTCCGCCCCCACTCCTTGACAGGCTTGCTCTTCTCTAGCCATGTGGTTCCAATTGCCATAAAGATGTTTCACTCTGATATCACATCATCTCAAGCTCACCACCTTCCCTAAAGCTAGTGATTCTCTTTTTGGGTTCCATGACCCCCGGCCCACACCACTATCCTGCCCTCCTGACTATCCTAACTCTATCTGCCTGACCTTTGGTTGTGTGGCCTTCTCCACCGCCTCACATCTCAGGTACCACAAGTCATTGCTCCTTCTCCAAAATGACTCTCTTGAAGGCAGTGGCCAAGGACCAAGGTGGTCCATGGTGGACCCATGGTCTCCAAGGACCCAGTGAAGGGATCGTGGAATCAGTCCTTAGTCTTGTGGGTCCCAGAGCCTGTTGTGTAAATACCCAGGCTTCAGAGAGCAATCCCCTACCCCTGACTCCATCACGCACCGGCCATCATCTTTTGGGCCTCATAGGGCTCCATGTAGCCGTCATTTTCAGGGACCTTCTCTGGGGCTCCTGAAGCTCCTGCTGGGCCTTCACCAGTCTCCTGAACATCAAACGGGTCCGCGTAGTCTTCAAGGATTGCCAACTGCGGGAAGACAGTGAGGAGAGCAGGCTTCAGACATCTGAGAGACAGCTCTGCTTCTCCCCAGATGCTTTGTCCACGGGAGTGAGTCCTGAACAGAATCTTAGACCCAGAGCCCAAGGTATCCAAGGGCAGGCTCTGAGCTTGGACAGGGACAGGCTCTGGCTCTTCCTCTGCAGGGTTCACCTACTAGGCTGCCAGCAGAGTGGCAGATCTATCTTTTCTGTTAATTTTGTGCCTCTGGGCCATCCCTTAGGTTAAATGGCCAGGATGAAGCTCTGGGGAGGCTTCATTAAGGCCTGCCTCAGTCCAGGTCCAGGCAGGGCGATAGAGGTGTTCAACACCAGATGGTTCAACAGAGGGAATTAATTCAGAGAGCTGGCTACAAAGGGGTTGGAGTTCAAAGAACAAGTGGAGAATAGCAGGCAACTCAGAGATTAACTTGGTCCATGCCTACAAGTTCAATCCCAGATGCTGAACAAAGAAAAATTTGCTGACCATCGAGAAAAGAAAAGCCAAATACTCATTTCATGGCACAGTTCTGCTGGTCTATTCTCAGAACATTCATCACCATGTCATGTGCATATTATTATACTCATTTTAAGGAAATGGAGGCTCAGGGCAGGTAGGGAACAACATGCCCAAGACCATCCCGCCTAAGTGGAGGAACCCATTTGGAATCTGTGCCCTTTGTGCAAAATTATGCTGTCAACCTGCCACCAGTAGGCATGTTGGTCATCCCAGGAGAGAGACCACCCAAGGACAGCCCTGAGGAAAGCCAGGGTTTGGGCTCTGCTGAAATTCCCTGGTTCCTGGGGGCCAGGAACAGGAAAGGCGTAGCCTTGACCCTCCACATCCCACACTGCCCCTTTCTCCTCCCAAGTGGTTCATGACCAACCCTCTGTCCCTGCTCCAGTCAAGGCAGAGCGAACTGTAAGCCACACACCCTGAGGAAGAGCTCAAGGTGCTCAGGGCGGGGTGCAGCTGAGGACAATAGAGCCTTTCTCCAAGCTGGGCCCAGGCTCCTTGAAGGGGGGAGGCCGAGGCGGAGACAGAGCCCAGCCCACCCAGGGCTGCCAGCACCTGAGGGGAAGCACTGCACACTGAGTTGACAGGCATTGACAAGAGGTGGCTCCGGGGCCCGCGGCACAAGGAGGGGCCACTCCTGCCTCTCCTCCATTCTTGGTGTAGGCTTTGGGTCTGGGCCAGATCAGGATTGCAAGAGCCAGTTGAGCAGGGAGGCTGTGGGGTGACTGCTTGTCCAGGGTCAGTGGATCTGGGACCCCTAGCAAAGCAGAGATGGAGAAAGGAAATTGCCCCCCCGACAGAGACCGCTCATGCATGTTCCTTGGGCCCCCCACAAGCCCCTCTAGGGGTCTCTGAAGCACATCCCAATGACTCCTATCATCTCCCCCTTCAGTTCTTCAGCCCCTACCATGTTCCACCTTGTTCCACCCAAGCCCCCCAGTTCCTTCGCCTCCCTCAAATCTCTACCTGCTTCTGAGAAGACCACCATCTCAGGTCATACCATCCCCACCATCAGCGGATCCACTAGCCTACAGTTCTTTGTTGTTTCTGTCTCTCCAGCCCTAAGAAGCACCCGGCTCACAGCAGGTACTAGAAAAATGTTGCTACTAGATCACTGCCTATCTCCCCTTGGAGCTCTCCACCCCTAGTCCTCTTTCCTCCAGGAAGCAGAGAAAAGAAATCCACCCCAAGCTGCTTCCTCCCAGGCCTACTAGCACCCACAGCCACACCCACCTGACCAAGGGGGCTCTGGAGTTGGCAGCGGGCACCCAGCCTCACGCTCCTATGTGGCAGCTACTTAACAGGAACTGAGTCACTGGACGTGCCATCCTTAAACAGTGTAATGCCCACAAGACAAAGTCCAAAGTTAAAGGGATTTAAAGATTCTGCTTTCTTCTTCGGTTTCTCCCTACCCACCTTGGATCATTCTGTTACCTGAAAGTTCTGTGCTTTGTTTCTTACCAAAAAAGCTTTCCCTCTGCCTGGCTTAGACGATTTTCTTTCTTCAGAAAGCCTTTCCATTCTCCCCCCCCCAGGTATGGTTAGGTGCCTCTGTGCTGGGCTATTATTACACTGTGTAGTAAATACTTGTTTTATCATCTGTCTTCCTGTAGACCATGAGCTTCCTGAGGGTAGGAACCATGTTTACTGCTAAATACCCAGTGCCTAAAAGTGCTTGGTAGATATTTGTTAAGTTAGTTCACATAGAACAGGAGGAATGGACAAAGGAAGCATTTTTCCTTGTTTATTCAGAAGAGAAAGGCATCATGAATCCAGCGGGGAGGTGGGGGGGGGGCATTGAGTCCCAGAGCTGCTCAGTGAGAAGTGCCTGGCCTAAGCTCCAGTCCCAACTCTACAGAGCTCCCCCCAACAGCCCTTCCCACTGGAGTCCTGGGCTGGACTTGAGCTGTGACCCATCCCAGGCCCAGCACGGGCCTCCTGAGGGCCAGCCCACGATGCCTGTGGGCACCCAGGTGGCAGCTCTGTGGGCAGCTCAATGGCTCCTCTGTTCTATCCCTGACTCCACACCCTGCTCCAGGAAACACTAGCCCCCCGCCCTGGGCGCGTCACCCAGAGAAGCCACCCACAGGGCTGGGAGTCAGGAGCAGAAGCAGAAACACCTGCTGGGAAGGTTGGCAAGATGGGCACCCACCCTGGGCACATAGGATCCCTGTCAGAGGCCAGGCCTGCCTTCCCAGTGATTTCTAGGTCATGTGAGGAGGCAAAACTGCTCGGGGGGTGGGGGGAGGGCTGCCTCCGCAGGCTTCTGACACCTTTGTTCTATCATGATTTATTTTGTTTATGGGACCTTTACCTGACTACTGTACTCACCGTTGTATACCGCATCCATCACGGGGCCTGGCACGAGGTAGGCGCTCAGTGCACATTTCCTGGATGCTCAAAAGGCCTCCCTCTCTCAGACTCTATCTTCTGGAGCGACACAGACTCTCAGATCCCCATTCACCCCAACTCTGACCACTCTCACAGGCCAGTAGCTGCTGTAGGAGCAGGCCGTCTGGAGAACCAACATTTAATGGGGATCAAAGCCTCTGGTTCAAGGGCAGAAGGGAAGAACTGGCAGGGAAGGCACCTAAAACCAGGGCTAATATTTAGGCAAACCCTCTAGTAAACAGAATGCTACTGAAAGGCTGAAATAATTCCAAACTAGTAGGCAAGTAGCTGCTGCTCAGACGCCCCCTTGTCCCCATGCCTCCTGCCAACCAGATCCCCTCCCTCCTGCCATCCAGCAGGCTCCAGACCCGGCTCTTGTGCCTGTTCCTACTGGGCAGTGCCCCTCCCAGAGCAGCTGTCCGGCTTTGACTCTCCTTCCTGCCTAAGCCTCTCCTGAGATAGCTGGCAGGCCCACCATCTGGTGGGCCCTGCTAGGAGTTCCTGACCCCACCCATGGGGCTTGCCAGTCCAGGGGGAGCTAGGAGGGGGCACAAGTCACAGGATTTGGGCTCTGCAAGGTCCCCAAAGTCTATCCCTTCCCCTTTCCTCCATGTCTTCAATTGACATTTAATGTCTGGAAGCCTCTGGTTTTTCACCTGTAGAATGGGGATGGTATTAGTACCTACCTCACAGGACTGGGAAGAGGACAATGAGCGTCAAAGTCCTTAGTTCAGAGACTGGAATGCAGTCGGTGCTCAATAGATGTTACCCCTGCTGCAGATCTCGTCTATTCAGACACTAAAGCCCAGAGTTTAGGTGCCTGATAGGGTACACAGATGGTGGCCATAGAGACAAGACTGGGACCCAGGTCTCCTGACTCTCAGTGCCTTGCTGCAGATTTTCCAGACAACTTGGGAAATGTAGCATCTTCTCTCCTCTCCTTGTAGATTTAAAATACACTCTAGGATGTTAAAGGCTCTGAGAAATCGTGTAGCAAAGAGAGCTGTCTAATTTTGTTTAACTCGGCATTTCTCCAAAGTATTTAACCGTGAGATCCTTTTTCCGCTGAAAGTCTGTCAGTTTTGGAAATGGTATACTATTTACCTTTCCCGAGATCAAACTTTCTGCACCCTCTTCCCACTTATTGGAATGTCTTTCCCAATTTTATCTGCCATGGAAACTCCTTCACATGAAACAAATTTGTTATCATCTTTTTCTAATTACAAAGAAATGTCATGCTTGTAAGACATTCGAACATCACAGACACACAATGGATGTCGACAACCCTTTTAAGGTGTGTCTGGGGCCACCTCAGGACTGGGTGGCAAGTGCTGGCCTTCAGGCTCGGGAAATGGTGAACTCAGCATGGGATGCACTCTCCATTCCTTCTCTGAGTCTCCTTCCCCTTGTTCCTCAGCGAATGCTCGGTGAACACCTCCCGTCTCCTGTCTGCAGGTGCCACGGCCCCACGGCACGGTGTTGGCAGCCAGCCTGCCGTCAGGCTGCCTGGCTGTGCACCTCAGCTCTCCTACTTACCAGCTGTGAAACCATGCAAATGTGACTCAACGCTCCTGTGCTTCAGTCTCCCTATAGATAACCTGGGGATAAGAACAGAATCTTGCTCGGAGGGTCGCTGTCAGAAGCAACTGGTCTAAAACACATCAGCTGCTTCAAAAGGGTACCAGGCACACGGTAGGTACTGACGAGGTAACTGTCTGCCGTTATATCATTAAAGAAGAAAAGACCAAATCTCTGGGTCCTCCAGGAGCTCACAGCGACAGCCACAAAGGGAGCTCCAAGAGTGCGGCACTTCGAGGTGCCGCGAAGCCCCGCGGCCGCCCCCAGGCTCTGGAGGTACCGCAGGCTCACTGTGCACAGGGACTGGGCTCCCCCGCGGCTCTCGCGTAGCGTCCCATGGGTCTGCAGCGCCCTGGCTGTTCCCAGCTCCCAGCAGGTGGAGTGCCAGGGCTGACTGAGGTGTCACTGAGTCACTGGCCAAGCCAACAAGCTGCAGATGCCTCCCCGAAAGAGTGCGTGCCGCAGCGTGAGGAAGTGGCAGTGGGAAGAGTGGATGGGCCTGCCATAAAATGCGCCAGGAGCTGGCAGGCCTCAGCAGTGAAGCTGAGCACCAATGGCAGCAAAGATGGCCAGCCCAGGCCCCAAAGGGTTAAGAGCTCTAACCAGGCCACAAAGGTCCCTTCACCTTTCCTCTCCCTGCTTCCACCGGAGGACATGTGCAAGATAAACAGATCAGAACTCCGGACTCTGTGGAAGTCATAATAAGGAAAATTAAAGCAAGACCGAACAAACTCAAAAAAGGCAAGGACCGGGTCTTGTAGGTGGTGAGTCCCTTCAGCGCTCAGGCCAGTGTCACTTAATGCTATAGAAATCCTCAGTGAACACTGGCTAAGGCACGATCCTGCGGCAGCCCCTACCCGCCCTCCTGATCCCAGGGCAGGGATGTCTTGTTTGACTTTGGACACCCTCAAAGTTTCCTTCCCTTTCCTCTTTCTACCTGTTTTTTCACTTGTTTCCAAATTTGGGCCTGGAAGATCCCAGTCCACATGGACACCACATATGAGGTGTATCTATTTTTTAAAGTTCTTGATATTTTGGGCCCTATGAACTCCTGTGAGAATCTGGGAGCTGTGAGCCTTTTCCCAGAAAATGCTCATGCACCCAAATATTTGCACACAATTTCTGGAGGTTCATGAACCCCAGAAGCTTCTCCATGGGCTAAGAACAAGAGCCCTGGTTTCAGTGCATCCAGGGTGCCTGCCTTATTGTTCACATCATCTCTTTCACTGTCTCTCTGTCACACACACACACACACACACATATCTTGGCAGGATGGAGGCAAAGGACACACTGTGCAGATGGTCACAGGCAGCTCAAAGCTTCATCCAATTAGGGTCCCTTTCCCATCCCCATCCCCCTTTCCTAATTAGACCAGGTTTTTCCTGTTGCAGATCTGAGAAAAGGGAGCAAAGCAAGGAAGGCCCAGTTCTCTCACCCCTCTGCCCAAGTGTGGCCTGGAGGCCAGACAGGGCCCAGCACCATGAGGGAATTCTTCCTATGGCCAGACGGTGAGGCCCTGCCTGCCCGGTCCAGGGTGCAGCTCCCACTGCTCCCACACCTGCCCTGCCAGGCCTGCCCAGATGGCACCCTTGCCCCCTTGCCAAATGCGGCAGTGGGCTTCAGGGAGGGCCAGCAGCCAGAGCCCTGCATGGGGAGACACTAACTGTCTTAAGCTCCCTGGGCCTCTCAGGGTCCTGCCTAAATTCCCATTCTCTCCTGCCCCCCACATTCACTTTCCACAGGGCTCGTTTCTCCTCAATCATCTCATCACAGAAGTATTTCCACCCATTTCGTCAAACCTCACAACCCAGGCCCTCTCACAGGGTTCGGGCCCTCCTGGCACCAGCCACTGGGCTCCAGGAGAAGAAGAAAAGTGGGCCAGCCTATGGCACATCCTGGTGTGCAGTCCCTATCTCACCTCAGGAAGTGACCCCAAAGCAAAAAGCCAAGAAGACCTGCCTGGCTGAGAGGAGAGGAACAGAGAATTGGGACAAAACACCTCACAGAACATAAACTCCAGATCAACAGGCCAGCTCACTGTTCAGGGACAGCAACTTGGGTTTAGGATAAGGGGCTCAGGGACCTAACCTGGACTCGTCCTAAGGGAAAACTCTGGGATCCCCCAAACTCTGCTCCTAAACGAGTGGAGCTGCTCTCTCTCAATGGTGGGAGGCTCCAGGTCAGGGCCCGCAGAGACAATGTCCCTGCCCCTGAGCCAGTTTGGATGGCATCCTGGATCCTTCTCATCACACCCACTAAAGAAACCACAGATTGTGTAGCTCCTGGGAGATCCTGCTGGATTTCATTCCTGTCCCTGCAGCTGACAAAGGAGTCAGACACCTCTTGGCCCCTAAGGTCTGAACAGCCCACAGATCACAGAGTCGACCCAGGTTGAGGAATGGTTGCCCTCGGTGAGAAGCGGCTATGGATCATCCACAGTTGTGTGGATGCAGCCCCTTCCTTGGGGGTCTCTGTGGGGAAATGTACAAAAGGGAGCTGTAGTTAAGGGAGTCTCTGACCTTCAGGTCACCCTAGCAATGGGCGTATTTCATTCACTCCTTTTTAGGCCAAGCATGTCAGGCACTTGGGAAATACACACATGAGGAGGACAATGGTCCTTGTCCTAGAGGAGCCCATGGCTTGGGGGGTAGCCTGTTAGGCCATTCCAAGATTGCAGAGAGGAAGGCCAGGGATAGCTCAGGCCCATGTGCCAATGGGCAGTGGTCAGGGAGAAGGACACTAACTGGTCAATAGTAAGAACAAGGCCTAATGCTTCCTCTGCCTCACTGCCACCACCACCTCACATCGCCCAACAGTGGGCGACAATGAGGAAGGACAGGAGCTGAAGGACATGATGAAAGCACAGTCTCCTTCTGCAGGCTAAGGATCCTGGCCCAGGTTGGGCAGTCATGCCCCATGGCAGGAACTAGGGGAAAAATAATTCACATTCCTGAGGCTTCTGCTCTGACCCCGACACATCTCTCTTATCCAGGAAATCGGGCAGAACGGCACTCTCTCCACCAAAGGCTTAACACTGGAGCCAATGGATTTGCCCTCCAATCAAATAAAACTGTGTTCTCCACTGAAGAAAGGGATTAAGCCCCAGAGCTGAGCTTCCAGGGTTGCGTGAGGAAGGGACAACAGAGCCAGGGCAGCCCACAGAGTCACTGCCGTGGAATTTAGGGCTAGAGGGACCTGGAGATGGCTTTCAGCTATCAAGGAGGGAGAAGGCTGAAAAGGGGTTGGGCAAGGGATGGCTTCTCCACCAGAGCCTCTGAGGCACTGTGAATGTTCTCCAGAACAGTGAATGCCCAGCTTTCCCTTCATCCCATGCCTGCAGGTCCCCCAAAGGCTCTAGCCTCCCTCAGAATGGGCCCGGTAAAGGGGAGGCCAGGAGGAGACAAGTGGGCTCAGCTGCTCAGCCCCTTCTGGGCAACAGGTTCTAAGCACTGACTGCCCCCTTACCTGGGGGGGACAAGGGAAGTAGTGCAGGAGTGGGCCCGCCTGGACCTCAGTGGTCAGTATCCTTGGTGGAGAGCTACATACCGCTTATTCTGGCTTCCTGAGAACAACAGTCCACCTGGCTCCAGGACCACATTGGGTAAGGCAAAGACCAGCTCTTGCGGTAGCCACAGGGAGAAACCCCAGCGCACCACCCCCCCCCCGCCCTCCTTCCTGGGGCTCCAACACCTGCAAGGAGGCTTGGGCTCCCTGAAGAGGAGCAATGGAGCTCTGTGCTGCCTCTGCCCGGGGGGGGGGGGGGGGGGGGGGGCGGGGGGGGTCAGAGATCAAAGGGCAGGGAGGCCATAAACTGGCGTAGGGTGGGGGGGTGCTCAAAATCCGTTAGAAAAAAGCTCGCTGATTAGGCCCCGGGAGGAGGCGGAGGACTGAGATGAGGAGGGCAGAGCCCGTGAGGAAGAGGGCCACTGGTCCCGGGGCGATAAGAGGGACAGAAGCAGAGTTTGGGGCGCACGTCCCAGATTAGTCAGTCGAGAATTTGAACAAAGGTGGTTGAAGGCTCCGAGCCCCCGGGTCAAGGATTAAGATTTGTCCGCCAGGAACCGTGACATTGAGGGGCCCAGGCCCGGCCCCGGCCAGGCCACCTTTGTCCCTCTTGAAAGCCCCAGACCTCCTACCACCTCTCCTCCCGGCCACCCCCGCCCCGGCGCAGCACTCACCCGGTCGCTACTGGCGGGGGGTCCAGAGATCCGCTCCTCGGGAGGGGGCGCTGGGGGGCCAGGGGTCTCAACCCGAATAAGGCGGTGGGGAGGCGAGCCGTGGCGCGGGGGCGGCGTGGGGCCGGGAACGGCGGGGGTGGCTGGAGCAGCAGCGGAGCTGGACGGCCCCCCAGAGTAGGGGTCTTCGAAGTCGCGCTCCCTCTGCAGCCGGTAGGCGGCCAGGATGTCCGGGGGTGGCGCAGGGGGCGCGGCCGGGGAGGGTGCGGGGGGACGGTAGTCCGGCTCCGGGGGCGCCGGCTTGCCCCCACCTCCGCCGCCGCCCCCCCCGCGGAAGCCCAGGTGCTCCCGGAGCCACTTGGCCACTCCGCCACTGCCGCCCCCTCCAGGGCCGGCTCCCGCTCCCCCGGCGCCCCGGCGCGACCCCCCCGGGCCGCTCCCCGCGCTCCCCTGCGCCCGCTGCCCCGGGCCGGAGCCCGCCGGAGGAGCTCCGCTCAGTAACATGGGGCCAGCCAGACTGAGCGAGGGGAGCTCTGTGGCCGGGCGGGGGGCGGGGGCGGGGGCGGAGCTCCGCCGGGCGGCGGGAGGGGGCGGGGCTCGTCAGTAACAAGGGAGGGGCGGGGTTCCGCTCCCTATCGGGGTCTACCTCCCCCCGCCAGGGAAGAGAAGAGGGGGTGCGGGTTTCCAGCCGGGGTGGACGCACGAGAAGTAAGTGGGCGACCGCAAGGCAGGGGATGCGAATCCTGGACTGAAGGTGAATCCTCCACGTGTCCCCACACGTGCCCCTGTGGGGGCGCACCTGTCTCCATCTGTTCCCCCTCCCCAGCTCACGCGCGGCGCCTGACACTCCTGGCTTCCCAGCCCTTGGACGCCTACCGTCCCTCCCCTCCCTTCCTCCAAGGCTTCCTAACTGGGAAATATCCCAAGAGGAAAAGCTAGGGAGGGCGAGGGAAGGGGCTGTTCCGTAAGATGTTTCTGTAACAATCCCCTCTCTTCTGTGTACCATGGGAGCCCCACCTACCTCCTCCCATCCAACTGCTCCCACTGCATTGCTTCCCAGTCCAGGCAGGCATATCTCACATCACAGATAATCAGCTCTCTAGTGATACCTGCTTCTCCCGTGTCGTTTCCACACACGCCCTCCTTACATGCAAACAGCCCTCACACGAACGCCTCGCACCCACCCGCGCAGCCGCTAGGAGCAGGCCCACCCGGCCCAGACGGCAGCGTGCACACACGCAGAAATCCCTTCGAGTCAAATCCCAGGCTTCATTGTCAATCAGGTTAGTGACAGAATAGAAACAGACAAGTCAATAAATCAAGTCTAGAAACAGTTCCAATGTTGTCTGTCACAAACCCCTTATCCTCTCGAGGCTCGGATGCTCAAGCGACAGGCATTTTTGTCTTAGAAATAAAGCCAGTTTCCCCACAGAAATAATGTAGCCCTGAAGCAAACGCCAACATTTGCTTTTGGCTCTGCTGGGGAGGTAGCAGCTTCACATCATCCTCATCCCCCTGGGCACTGCCTCAGAGTCTCTCTCACCCTTGGGCTCACATTTGCCATGGGAGGGAGCAAAGAGCCACATTAGGCCCCAAAGGGAAGGGGGCTCAGAGGTGGGGGGAGTAAGAGAAGGATGTAATGGCAAAACTGTGAATCCCCTAGGAATCCCAGGGCCCAGGTCAAAACATTTGGAGAAATGTTTGTTGGGTTTCTGCTTTGTGCCTATTCTAGTTGGCATCATAGGACAATGCTTCTCAAACTTTAATGTGAACACAATCACCTAGGAAACCTGTTACACTGCCGTTTCTGATTCTGTAGGTCTAGCTGGGGTGGGGTCCCAGACTGTAGTTCTAACAAGCTCACAGGTTATACAGATGCTGCTGGTCCCCACCCCCACCCCCAAACATACACATGCGCTTGGAGTAGTAGGGTTGTAGGAAACACTGACTCAGGAGTCCAATAGTTGCAGGCTCTATCTAGCCTGATCTCTGGGCAAGGTACTCAGTGCAACTGATGCTCACTTTCCTTATATCTGCAGAGGGCATAATAACTGTTGTGGGAAGATTAGGGGAGATGATGGACAATGAACATGCTCTGAAACCTGTAAAATGCTTACAATGGTAGGTATCAAATGAAGCCATGTTTGTTTAAGAAGTAGGGAGTTAAGCTGCGGACAGCTCAGAGGAACGGAATCAATCAAGTCTACACAAAAGATGGCAGGCTTCATGGGGCAGGTAGACCTGAGCTGGGTAGGATTTGGGCAGATGAAGCAAAAGAACAAAAGGTTACTCCAAGCTATGAGGCCAGCATGAGCTGAGCCACAGCAATGAGGTAGGAAGCAGCATAAAGAAGCGGGGTATACCTGGTGGAAAAGAATAGAAAAAAATGTTAGATGAGGAGGGGGGTGGATATCATAAAAGTAGAATTTAAATGATAATTTTAAAATTAATACCCTGTGTACACCTTGCACTTGTACACCTGTTTTAGATTATCTGTTAATGTACTTTCTTCCCTCACCAGAGTGGACTCCTGGAAGCAGGCTGTTGAGCACCTCATAGGGGCCAAGCAGCTTGCTAGGAACCAGGGTATAGAGGTGAGGTCATCACAGCAAGGCTCTCTGAGTCTTGAGTGAGGTTTGCCAGATGCAAAGTCATCCATTTTAAGTATTACACCATAAAATCAGGATTCTGTAGGGGAGCAGGGTCCTCCCATCTCTTAGTGCAGAGCCTATTGTGTGGCAGGAGCTTAACAAATGTTGAAATGAATAAAGATCATTTCTCTTGTTCTTATTTTTATATAGCTATAATTGTGGTATACACAATTTTATGTCCTTATTTTTTTTCACTTAACATTGCATAGTTTCCCTCATTTTTATTATGTAAACTTTATTTTCTTCCAAATTTTTTTTTAAATGTCAAACCTACAGACAAGGTCAAAGAAAGTACAGTGGAAATCTGTATACCCTTCACCTAAATTCACTACTTTTTAACATTTTGCCATATTTACTTTATCCCTTTCTCTTTTTTCCTTAACCATTTGATGCAAGTTGCAAATATCATGACACTTTTGCTGTAAATAATTCAGCTGCCATTTCATAAAAATAAAGAATTCTTCTATAGGGCCATTCAAACACGTCCACAATAGTGTTGTTTATTATGCAGTCCATATTAAATTTTTTCCATTTTGCCAAAATGTCTTTTATATACATATTTTTTTGTCCTGATTCAGGATTTAATCAGGGCTCTCCCATAGCATTTGTTTGTTAAGTTTCTTTAGTCTTTTGAAATCTTGACCAGTTCCCCTATTTTATCGTTGTTATTTGTTTTTCATGACATTGATCACTATGAAGCATCCAGGGCAGTTGTCATGTAGAATGTCCCACATTCTGGGTTTTTCCAGTTTCCTCCTGATTTGACTCAGATTAGACATTTTGGAAAGGACCACTACATAGGGGATGTTGTGGACTTCCCACTATATTACACTGGCAGGCCGGTAGCACACATTTGTCCCTTCATTGGTGATGCTGGGCTCAATCACTTGGTTAATTTGGAGTCCATCAGATCTTTCCTTTACAATTTAAAGTAAGCTGTGGTTGGGATATCCTGAGATATCCTTGATTATTTGCTCCCAACAATGTTTTGTCCAATGGTTTTTAGCTTCCACTGATGATCTCTCCTTCTATTTGTCATGATGTTGGGGATTGCAAAATGGTGACTCTAATTCTTTCATTTCTTCTGCATTTATTATCTGGCATTTTCTTGTAAAGAAGAGCTGCTGCTGCTTCTCTCTCTGCCTCTCTGTTTCTCTCTCTCTTTCATCTCCATGGTCTCAAAAATTATCTATTTCTCTGTCTACCTATTCAGTGTGATATAATCCGTTACTATTATTACTCATTACTTTTTGATGCTCAAATTGTCCCAAATTTGGCCAACAGGAGCCCTTTAAAGAGGCTTCTGTGTCCTTTTGACTTGGTCCCATCAATCTTTAAGCAGTTAACTTTCTTTCTTACAGAAAATATTTCAGACTTATGCTTCCCCTGCCGTAGACCTATAATCAGTCATTTTTTTTTTTTAAGGGAACCTTACTCCTTTTGGTTGGAAATGGTATTTAAAAGTTGACCTAGGGGCACCTGGGTGGCTCAGTCGTTAAGCGTCTGCCTTCGGCTCAGGTCATTGTTCCAGGGTCCTTCGTGATAGGCTCCCTGCTTAGCTGGGAGCCTGCTTCTCCCTCTCCCACTCACCCTGCTGTGTTCCCTCTCTCGCTGTGTCTCTCTCTGTCAGATAAATAAATAAAATCTTAAAAAAAAAATAAAGGTTGACCTAATACTTCATTTATGTACTTTTGATACTTTAAAAAAAAAACTATTCAATATATCATCAAATGAACATATTTTATTTTGGTTCAATCTTACTTTATTTGTTGAGCATTCAGGGTATTTGCACTCTCTTCCCTTCTAAATAACCCTGTAATAAACATCTTTATGCAGATACCTTTTCCAAGTTTAGGATTATTTCCTTTAGCAAGATCCCCAGAAATGGAATTATTGGGGTAAAGGGTGTACATTTTTTTTTTCTGACTCTTGATACACATTGCCTAGTTGGTCTCATAGGTTTTTAAAGTCAACAATGACTTCTAAGTGTCAAACCCAATGATTTTATCTTATTCCTCTTTCTTTTTTGCAGCACCTGAATCTTCTGACCTCTATCCCTGAAACCTCCTTCTCCCAAACTTTCCTTAAATGACACTGTTATGATTCTCCTTTCTTTCAGGCCACACCCTCTTCCTCCTTTAACCTCCTACATTTGTGTATGTCCCAAGGCCTAGTTCTTAGCCCTTACTTTTCTTTTCTTTTTTTTTAAAGATTTTATTTATTTATTTGAGAGAGAGAGAATGAGAGACAGAGACCATGAGAAGGAGGAAGGTCAGAGGGAGAAGCAGACTCCCTGCCGAGCAGGGAGCCCGATGCGGGAGTCGATGCGGGAGTCGATGCGGGAGTCGATGCGGGAGTCGATGCGGGAGTCGATGCGGGAGTCGATGCGGGAGTCGATGCGGGAGTCGATGCGGGGAGTCGATCCCGGGACTCCAGGATCATGACCTGAGCCGAAGGCAGTCGCTTAACCAACTGAGCCACCCAGGCGCCCCAGCCCTTACTTTTCTTAGTGGGTACTAAGTGGGGTGTCCTCACTTCTCTTTGTCTAAGTTTGGATGCCCAGTCCTCTCCTGAGTTCTGATCCCTTCTGGGTTTTGCCTTCTTCTAAGACTGGTCCTTGTCTTCTGTCTCCAGCCTTGCCTCAGGCCCATCTCTGTTCACAAACTTGAGAGGGCAAACGTATCTTAGTACACTCACACATGCACTCTCTTCTTTGAGATTCTAGATAGAGATGGAGTTTCATTTGGGCCAAGTTTTCTATTTGTCTGATGTGAAGATAACATGTATTTGAAAGAATACAACGTAAGGTACAATCATGAAGTAAACTGGCCCACTTCACTCATTTATGGACTCCATAAGAAACCTCTCTTCAAATATTTATGGAGAGGTTGTATGCTTGGAAAATATACATAGTAAGATTCAGTTCTACCTTTGATTAACTTGAATTTTCTAACTCTAGTGGCCTGTAATTTAAGTTTGATCCTCATAATAAGATAACAGAGAGATGGAAGTGAAGGGTCTCCAAATGGACTACCAAGTCAAGTCCGTCTTCCCAACCCCAAACCTAGGATGCTACCCTGCCCTTCCAACGTGAAATCAAAATAGGACTGCTTCTCAACAGAGCCCAGGCTCCCATCCAAAGGTTTTTATAAGCACAATAAGGTATCTGTTTCCTCTATCTCACCAACCCAGCCATCCCTCACCTACCCCAGCCAGGATCCAGGGCCTAGGGAGAAAAAGGACAGGATCAGTGGGGAGATATTCCCTCCCTGTATGTGTACTCTTCCTTGTAAAGGGAGATTGCCTATTAGTGCAAATATATCACCTCAAGTTCTGCCTGACTTCTGGGGGTGAGGGCAAGGAAGGGAAGAAGTCATTTGTATTATGCAAGAAGGGGGGGGACATATTTTTATACATATATGCTATATAAAT
This sequence comes from Mirounga angustirostris, assembly GCF_029215605.1. Lineage (NCBI taxonomy): Eukaryota > Metazoa > Chordata > Mammalia > Carnivora > Phocidae > Mirounga > Mirounga angustirostris. The sequence continues at coordinate 58,846,244 of NW_026991717.1, read as the reverse complement.
GTTTGTTTATACAAGGGCTGTCATGGAAAGATATGAAGGAAACTGCAATAACTGGGGGATGAAGTGAAGAATGAGAGGGAGACTTACTTTTCCTTGGACTTGTGCGCATGTATTCTCTATTTAAACATAAACAACTCAATTTTAAAAAATTCATAAAAAGGAAAAAATCGCAAGGTCATGGGGGCGCTGTTTTGCTGCTGTAGAATGATTTAGACACCGATTTTCAATTTCTTCAGGAGGGAAGGGATTATAACTGCTGTGAAACTGAATTCACAGCATTAAGTGAGAATTACTGGAGGTGGCGATCTTAGGGGTGGCTCACTCTTCAAGGCAGAAAGACGCGGTGGTTCATTTCAAGAAGGCGAATTGTGATCTCTATAAAACATTATCGACCGCAAGAAGAAAAATTTAAAAAGACGAGCCCCTTGCCGTGCCATTGTTCCCACAATGCCGTGACTCGGATTCGAACCGAGGTTGCTGCGGCCACAACGCAGAGTACTAACCACTATACGATCACGGCGAGCTACCGGGGACCTGTAAGGATGGCCTTCTGATTGTCCTCTTCAATAGTCATAGGCCTTCGCAGTGTGCACGTCACCGAGAGACCCACCTATGGGGCGGAGTTCCAGCCTAACACTGAATCTGAGAATGCGCAGGCGCATTGCGCTCTGGCCAGTTGCTCGGGTTCTCTCAGGTTTTGGTCCCTTAGCCACAGAAATGGTGATGTTGCGGTGGGGAAGGGTGGGTTCTATGGGAATGGGGTGGGATTTGGGGGGGGGGGCACTTGGGCATCCAGGGACGGGACTGGCCGGAACTCAGTGTTCACAAGTTGTGTGATTCCCATTCCTAGGAAGATGCCCATCTCCTGTGCCTGGGAGGGTCTGCAGGGGACGCTCCTAAGGGGTTCTCGTCCTTGCTGATTCCCCCAGAAGTGACCCAACATCGCCTCGGTGGAGGATGTGGACGCCCTCAGGACCGATTGGCTACGTAGAAGGGGCTCAATGAATGCATCTCACCCTGCCGATCCCCTCCCCACCAACTTCCTCGCAGCTTCTGTTCCTGCCCCGACGGCCCTGACTCCTCCCTCACAGTACTGCCGCCGCAGGACCCGGTGCCCACCTTGGTTGTGCCCCGGGCGGCAACAGGCACCAGTCCGGTTTTTCTTCTTGTCCATCAGTGCTCCCGCCCCCACGACGCTTAGAACCAGGCCGAGTCCACAGTAGGCAGAGGCTTTTTGCTAAACTGAGAAGGTGCCACTGGTTCTAACAAGAGAATCCACGGTGACCATCTGTCTGCTCTAATCATCACCCCCACCCCCTGCAGAGTCACCGGAGGGGTGTTACTAAACACCAATTGAATCCTTTCACTCCTCCACCCCTCACCCCCACCCACAGACTGCAGGAAATTCGTCCACCTTTTCCAGCCCTTGGCCTTGCCTCAGCGTCGTTTCCCATTCCTGAATTACTTCCATTCATTCATTCAACAGGTCCTTTAGAGGTGGGGAAGGGAGAAGATTTATAAAGAATTGCCGATAGTTCCTTTTTGAGACCTCCTTCATACCTTTGCCCACAAGATTATCCTGGCTGCTCGGCAAATTCCTTCTCTGCCTGTAGAGCTACTTCAAAAGTCACCTCCTCTGCGAAGCCTTCTCTTTCTATTATGGTTGGGAGTCCTTTTCCAGTGCTGCCATAGAAATTCGTACATATGCCTATGACAACAATTAGCCTTGTGAGTGCTCTGTGCTTTGTCCGCACTGAACGGCATCGCGGGTAGGCTGAGTAACCGGAAGCCTATATTCTTTGGAAGTCCAATTTAGCCAGAGCTGGCGTGACGTAAACGTCGTTTCCAGCTGTCACAAGAGGATTGGGATCCATTTTCGAGAATGTTGTTACAAATTCGAAATAAAAATGGAGGACGGCGATAAAAACCCGAACCCCCTGCCGTGCCATTGCTCTCGCAATGCCGTGACTCGGATTCGAACCGAGGTTGCTGCGGCCACAACGCAGAGTACTAACCACTATACGATCACGGCGAGCTACTGGGGATTCGTCCTTCGGTTTCCTCGCCTGAGTCCTTCTGTGTTGAGAGCCCCGCCCCCTCGTCACGTCATTATCTGTTCCCGCCGCTCTGGGGCTTCGCTTCGCCTCGCGCGCGCGCAGACGCACTGGTCTCCCTGCTTTCTTGAGTTCAGTCCGCGCTCGGCGCGGGCCAGATCCGGCCGCTTCACCCGTGTGGAGGCTGCGCTCGAGCTTTCCCTTGCCCCCGCGCCTCGAAGGAAGTTGTGCGGGTGGGTCGGAACTGATTTTTCCTTCTTGTAGAATTCGAGAGACCATTCCCAGCCGGAATCCGCTCACATACCGTGAGCGCCGGGGCCTGGTGGGTGTGTGCGGGACGACCCCGGGGCATTCTGGCGACACCGGGGCATCACATCCTTACAGGCTACGGGAGCGTCCCGGCCTCCTAGGAACCCTTTCGTTTGCAAAGCACTTTCCCGTCCTTTCTTTTACGATCGGTGCGCACGACCGGCGGAGACCGGCGGGGGAGACCACGGCGCCCCTTCTTCGCTTCGGGGTCAGCGAGAGGGCCAGGCAGGCCTGGCAGAGCGCGGGCGACGTTGGAAGGCTAAGGCGGCGGCCGGCTAGACTTGAAGGCCCACACTCGGAAGCCAGAGCTCCGTGGCGTCCCGGTAGCTCGCCGTGATCGTATAGTGGTTAGTACTCTGCGTTGTGGCCGCAGCAACCTCGGTTCGAATCCGAGTCACGGCATTGTGGGAACAATGGCACGGCAAGGGCGCCTTTTTAGATTTGGGAAGCCACATTGCCTCCCACGGCTGTGCCCCGACTGCCCCCTTTAATAGTAGGTTAGGTTTAGGGCCGAAATTAGAATGCGGCAAAAGCGGACAGAAGTTCTGCGGATCTCTGGGACTTGAATCCCTCTTTCTAATTCTCTAAGAGCGAGTGAAGCTGCCCACCTCCATCCTCCCCGCTGTATGATTGTTTTAGGACGTCGTTCTGTGTGGTACTCTTAACTCATTTGGCCGCTGTCAATGGTCAAACCGTACACCAGATCCTCAGAAAAGCCTCACCCTGCTACAACTTCAATACTTTTTGAGTGTAGGGGTTATAGGAACAAGGGGCAAACATTTTTGAAGGATTAGAAGAATGCAGATTAGACAATACGGTGAACCATTTCTGGTTCAGATCCTGTGACCAGTGAAAAACATGACCACACTAGAGGCACTGTTTCCCATACCCACTGTGAGGGGTGCTAACGAGGGGCTTGTGGCCTCCACTTCCACAGCCTCCTACATGAGAGGGTGTTTTCTCCTGGCGGATTTTTTTTTTCCTAATCTACCTCAGATTTAAAGGCAAATTTCATTTGTTAGTTGGTTTTATGTGCACTTAAAAAATCCGAGCTCTACAAATTCGGGTCTGTCATTTGGCGTTAGGCAAAATGGTAGTGAGTTTTGGATTTGGCTCTCAGGTGGCTGCTGGCGGCTGTGTCACTGTCAGGGAGGGAATGAGGTAGGACTGAGTGAGGAATGAGCCTCTCCAGCTCCTCTCAGGGGACCTGGAGGTGGCAGGGCAAGTCAGGAAGCATTCCTGGAAGAGACGGACGTTTCACTGGGGCTGGGCCCCCTTTACCCACAATCCATCAGCAAAGACTCACTGAACAGCATGTAAAAAGCGAGACACTACGGCAGGCTGTAATTTCCTGGGGTCTCCCAGATCCCTGTTCCCTAAATTTGACGAGTTTAAAGCCACAAAACAGACAGCTCAGAGCATGAGAGAATAGAATAGCAGAAGGTCGACCTGAGAACTTGCTATCCCTTCCACCTTGAGGTCTTTCCTAGGTATCAGAACCAGGAAGGAGACAGGGGGTGTAAGACCTCTCTATTCACACATTCCAGCTCCAGCTGTTTCTGTTTGGGTTGGATTTGTTATTTTTTGTAGGCTTCCTGTCTCCATTGTAAGTCACTTAATTTTTTTCTTTTCCTTCTGATGGACTCTGTAGTAGCTGACACTCCTTAGGCTAGTCCTAACTCTAATTAAGGTTAGCATAGCTTAATAATTAAGCCAGTGACACCTGGAAGCAGGCTCCCTAGGGTTTGAATCCTGACTCTTGCTTTAATTAGCGGGGTAACTTTAGGTAAGCCACATAATGTCTCTGTGCCTCAGTTTTCTCATTTGTAAAATGGGAATAAAAGCAGGCTTATTATGAGAATTAAATGAGTTAATATTTGTAAAGCAACAGTGCCTGCTACTCACTAAGCCCTATTTGTTTTGCTTAAATAAACTAGTAATGAAATCAACTCCTTTAAAAGGACATAATAAAATCAACAACTTAAAAAGGACCGCAGTGGTACTAAGCAGCTAAATGAGTGTTGTATTTCAAAGTAGACATTCCACTTTCTCCAATCAGCTACCCCAAATACTTTTGGAACTCTTGTTTGGGGATTACCTTCAGGTCTAATTTATAAGTCATATAAGTAAATCCATCTCAATATTTATAGTCACATTTTATTTTGGAATTTTTTTTTTGACTGCTTTTAAATCCACCTTCAAAGAAAAAGAAAAACTGAGTTTTTAAGGTGCAACAGGCTTCAACGAACATTCCAAAAATGTTTTAGGCAACATTCCAGCAAAATATTTTTTGGTATCAGTGTGTTGACTTTTATTTTAAACATTATTTTTATTAAGTTTTTAATTTTAATTCCAGTATAGTTAACACACAGTATTCTATTTTTTAAAAAAGATTTTATTTATTTATTTGAGAGAGAGAGAGAGGGAGAGAAAGCACAAGCATGGGGTAGGGGGAGAGGGAGGAGCTTGCCAAGCAGGGGATCCCAGGATCCCAGGATCATGACCTGAGCCGAAGGCAGAGGCTTAACCGAATGAGCCACCCAGGTGCCCCCAGTGTGTTGACTTTTAAGGGGCAAGCCTTGAAGGGGACAACTGTAATTTATCAGCTTCAGTGTTTGCATAAACAGCCAACCCCATGGCTTCCGGGTCACACCTGGTGCATCTGGGGGCTGGTCACTGCAGAGGTGCAGTACAGACTGGACCAACAGCCTTGGTAGCTTCCGGAACTACTAGATCAGAATCTTCATTTTAACAAGATCCTTCCCAGGTGATTCATCTGCACATTCAAGTTTGAGAAGTGCTGCTGTTGTCTAGAACACTCGGCTGGAATGGAGCCCTTCATTGTTCACCTTGTCGGTACTTGGGGTTACTAGAAGGGACCTGCTAGAGTCTACCGGACCTCATCTAGGGGAGTAACATATGGTTTTGAGGATGACAAGATGGAGCTCTGGGAGAGAGTCACCAAGAGGCCCTATTTGGGGCATCTAAGGAGGAGGCAGCACCCCTGGACTTCCACTAGGAGGTGCTGCCCCCGCAGGAAGTGGATGTGGAATGCTGAGGCTGGATAAGACTCAGTCTGAGAGACACCACTTTGGCCTTAAGCCCCAAGAGGGAGCCCATTCCTCAGAGATTCTCTGGATATTCAGACTCAAGTTTCATTCATTCATTCATTCATTCATTCCATAAACTAGGATCTTTTAGCTCTCAAAGTGCTCTGTATCCGGATTGGGGAGCTGCAAAGGTATATACTGATACTGCTTGCCCAAAATAGTTTAGTTTTCCAGCTAGGAGAAACAACTAGACCAGAGGCAACAATCAGAAAAAAAAAAACACAAGAGGGGAGCCTGGGTGACTCAGTTGGTTAAGCATCGGACTCTTCATTTTGGCTCAGGACATGATCTCAGGGTCCTGAGATCGAGCCCCTACCCCCACATGGAGCCTGCTTAACATTCTCTTTCCTCTGCCCCTCCCCACCCTAAACACTCTGCCCCTCCCCACCCTAAACACACACACACACACACACACACACACGGAATGGTAGAAGGAGGAGGCATTTCTTGCTTCAGTGGAACGAAACTTTCCAAGAGAAAACTGATACAAACTTCCACCAGAACTGTAAAAGAATTGAAGTTTATTTTTAGCACTTCCAGCCCCCTCACTCTGACACTCTTCTACCTCTTTGTGTTGTTCTTATCCCGTCATTCTCATTCATTAGATCAACAATATTTACTGAGGTCCTCCTACGTGGCAGGCACTGTTCTAGGTTCTGGGGCCATAGTAATGAAAATAAGATAGATGTGTTGTTCTCGTAGCCCTATAATCTAGTGCAAGAATCAGAAAGGAAAGCTAAAAAAAAAAAATAAGAGAATTTGAGCCAATGGAAAATAATATGATACAGTGTCCTCCTGTTCTCTGCCTATTGTCCACCCTGCTATTCCCTCAGCTCCTTTGTCTGTACAAAGTATGATGACTGATATAGTAATAAGTGTTGCATTTTAAAAGGGATCAAAGTTTTACACTGAAGAAAGAAATTCTAACCCTGAATGGCTCAGCTGTGGCATAAAGAGCCTTCAGATCTGAGGCAGTCTTGTGTGTGAGAATGACTCTGTGGTGATCTGTATGGACCCACAATAAAATCAAATATATCCAAGTGGATGCTAAGGACCAATGAGCAGGACCAGATGACCCCACTGGTAGGCTTGGAACTTACCAAGGACACCAGGGAAACAAAGCATCTACCCCAAAATGTAAGACAGTTTTTGAAAGAATAAGAAGCACTGAAGTGATGATTTCAGGAGAGAGAGAGAAAAAAATGAGAACTTTGTTGGGAAATAATGAGCTATACGTATTTAAAATTTTTTCAGTTACATATGAGACATCATAATCTCATCAGTGTTTGAGACCTTGGGAGGTTTCATCTAGCCCTGCCTGTGTACTCAATCAGTCCCCTGGATCAAAGATGAAAGAAAGGGAGAGGGACCCCAAGTTAAGATGATATTTGTCACCCAGTGGGACATATTCAAATAGAAAATAAATTCAGTAAGAAAAGAGATAAAGTTGCATTTCTTGCATTCTTGAGTTTTTAACTGTGATGGTAAGTGCTCAATATGCATTAGTTGGTCTCTTATTTCCAGGTACTTCTTTCTATTCCCACAACAAGAAACCCATGGGGAGATCCTACAGGACTGTCCCTGTCATGAGGCCAAAAACTCATTCCTGAGGAAGAATGCAGGAGTCACCTTTCAGAAGCAAAGGTCTAAATCAATGGTTTCCAAACATTATTCTAGAACTGATAAACAAGAATTTTTCATCATGGAATGAGAGAAAATAAGGTAAATGTGGTAAGCTTTTTGAAAGGCTAAATGTATTTAATTCAAAGGACTATCTTCTAGGCTGAGATTATGTCCTTCATACTTTTGAGGTTTTAAAGTGACTTTTCTTATAACGTGATGGAGAAGGTAAGTGATAATTTCTTCTAAAGTCTTTACTTGGAAAATTAAAAATTGGCAATCCTTTGTTGATCTCCAAAATTATTTTTAAAATTTTACTGGTCAGTAAGATCTAAAAGAACAAAGCTCACTACAGAGCAAAGCACTAGGGGGAGAAGAAACTAGGGTCCTCAGTTTATGGGGGGTCTGCAGGGGAATGCTCACAGGGAGGTTATCCCTGTTCTGTCAGGCAGTGGTCCAAGCTAACACCCATCCACCTACCCGACAAACAGTAGGCCCTAGTATGATCTATGCTAGGCCTTGGAGATATAAATTTGAATAAGACTCATTCTAACTCTGAGATGATCATTTCAGTCCAGGGTTAATAAGAAGAGTGAAGAAACAATTACAATTATGTTAGAAGTATATACAAAACGCATTACAGCTTAGATCATTCATTCCCCCAGGATATGACATTTGAGCTGGGTTCCAAGGCATGCATACTAATTTTCCTAGCAGAAAAGAAAGCAAGATATTCTAGGCAGAGAGAAAGGCAGAAACAAAGGCAAGGAAGCATGAACATACAGGTAGACTAGGGAAAGACGAGTCATAGCTATGACATAAGATATGGAAGGGAAAGGAAGGGTGGAGTCAAATTCTGATGATTCTCTTGCCCCTTGTTGAGTCAGGCCTTTTTCCTGGAAGCTGGTGGTTCTTGACATTTTATGGTAACTTACTGTTTGGGGGATCCATTTAAAGCCATAGGCTTGTTCCCCAAATGATGTACCTATGACAAAAATGTCAGGAATTCACAGATTTCCTGAAGGCCATTTATAGACTTTGTTATAGGTATTGGGGGGCCATTTAAGTCTCCATTTTTTAAAGGATTTTATTTATTTATTTGCCAGAGAGAGAGCACAAGCAGGTGGAACAAGCAGGCTCCCCACTGAACAAAGAACTTGATGAGGGACTGGATCCCAGGACCCTGGGATCATGACCCAAGCCAAAGGCAAACACTTAACCGACTGAGCCACCCAGGCATCCCTTAAGTCTCTATTTTTAAACAGAAAAGGACATAATTATATCTGTATTTTAGAAAGATGAGGTATAAATGGGTAATTATTGACAAAGTCTTAATTCAGAGGAGAGACAGAAGAGAATTTCAGCTTTTGGTTCTGGTTGTTGAGGTTGGGGCTTGGGGACTAATCTGGGGGTGAAGGAGGGACTCTAGATGTGTGATCAGAGGGCAGTAAGTTCAGAGGCTCTTTAGCTCAGAGGTAGAGGGGATGGACATGTTGGATGAAGGAAATGGATGTGAGGTTTGAGAGGAAGCTCTAATATCAAGGATGGAAAACTTTTTGGAGTCGTGGTAGTTAAAATAGTATGAAAATAGGTGTATCTGTGTTACCCTGTGGTATTGAGAATCTGACATGATGACAGAATATGCAATTTTCAAATGTAATTTTAAGTTAAAAGGGAGAGACACATGTAAAAATTGCAAAAAACTGACTTGACTCTTTTCCCAATTTCTCCTAAATTTCAGAGTCAAAATACTTCTGTGTCATGACTACCCTTTGGTTCACTGGCCTCATCCTGAGTCTGGATGACTTTCTTTCTTACTATATCATCAAAACTGCTAAGAACTCCTTTCCTCCCTAAGTCTCTTTAGATCAAATGCTTCAAGAGAACTTGTGGTTTTAAAATATATTCACAAATTTTTTGATGCTCCTCCCTTCCAGAAGTAAAGATTCATTTCTGTCCCTGGACTGAGGGCTAGACTTAGTGACATCTTCAAATGAATAAAGTAGAGGTGATGGTGTGTCATTTCTGAGATGAGGTCATAAAGTGCCCTGCGGCTTCCTCTTTGCTCTCTCTCTTGGATCTGTCAGATAGGAATAATTTACCCTACAGGGTCCTTCTAGTTGGAGTAAGAATTAAATTGACATGAGACAGATTAACAGGAGAAAATCACATTTAATAGTGTTTGTACAGGGAATCCACACAGACATGGAAATTACAGACAGTGAGGCAACAGGAGCCTTGTATGAGCTAAGGGGAGGGATAGGAACCTGAGGATACAAGGGGGAGAAAGACCAGTAGCAAGAAGGTGAGAGGAGATATTTGGAAAACAAAGGTTGCCTTATTATATAGATTACTTACTTAGGTAAAGAAGAATCAGGTAAAGAAGAATCTGTTAATAACTCTCTTCCTAGTACAAGCCAAGCCACGTTGAGGGGGATGTAAAGAGCTTTTCCTGATTCTACTGGGTTTTGATTGTTTTTAACTCAAAATGATGTTCGTGCCAGAGTGGCGCATCTTAGGGCAGCCTCCCCTTGGCACCTACAGATCACTAGCTCCAGAAGAAGCTAGCTGCTATGTCATGAGGACACTCAAGCAACCCATGGAGAGATCCATGAGTTGAGGAACTGAGGAGTCCTGCTAACAGTCATCAAGAAAATGAGGTCTTTGACCAATAGTTATGTGAGTGAGCCATCTTGAAAGCAAATCCTCCAGCCTCAGTCAACCTCCGGATGCCTATACTCTGGCTGACATTTTGACTGCAATTTCATGAGAGATTCTGAACCCAAACCACTCAGCTAAGTCACTTCCAAATTCCTGAGTTAAGAAACCGTGAGATAATCAGTGTTCATCAGTTTAAGCTGCTAAAATTTCAGGTAATTTGTTATACTGTGATAGATAATTAATACAGATTTTATTACTAGAAGTGGGGCACTGCCATAATATAAACACCTAAATATGAAAGTGGCTTTGGAACTGGGCAGACAGTAGAAGAGCTTTGAGGAGAGTGTTAGGGAAAGTTTGAATAGTTTTTTTTTTTCATTATGGTAAGTGTACTCTTTAATCCCCATCACCTATCTCACCCATCCCCCACCCACCCACCTCCCTTCTGGTAACCACCAGTTTGTTCTCTATATTTCAGTCTGTTTCTTGGTTTCTCTATCTCTCTCTTTTTCCTTTGGTCATTTGTTTTGTTTCTTAAATTCCACATATGAGTGAAATCATAGGGCATTTGTCTTTCTCTGATTGACTTATTTCATTTAGCATTATCCTCTCTAGCTCTATCCATGTTGTTGCAAATGGCGGGATTTCATTCTTTTTTTATGGCTGAATAATATACCATTGTATAGGTATACCACATCTTCTTTATCCATTCATCTATCAATGGACACTGGGCTGCTTCCATAGTTTAGCTATTGTAAATAATGCTGCAATAAACATAGGGGTGCATGTATCTCTTTGAATTAGTGTTTTTGTATTTTTTTGGTAAATACCAAGTAGTGTGATTCCTGGATCATAGGGTAGTTCTATTTTTAACTTTTTGAGGAACCTCCATATTGTCTTCCACAGTGGCTGTACCAGTTTGCATTCCCACCAGGAGTGCATGAGGGTTCCTTTTTCTTCATATCCTCACCCACACTTGTTGTTTCTTGTGTTTTAGCCATTTTGACAGATATGAGGTGATATCTCTTTGTACTTTTGATTTGCATTTCCCTGTTAATGAATGATGTTGAGCATTTTTTCATGTGTCTGTTGGCCATCTGGATATCTTCTTTGGAGAATATCTGTTCATGTCTTCTGCCCATTTAAACAGATTATTTGTTTTTTGGATGTTGTATCAGTTCTTTATATATTTTGGATACTAATCCTTTTTTGGATATGTCATTTGCAAATATCTTCTCCCATTCATTAGGGTGCTTTTTAGTTTTGTTGTTTCCTTCACTGTTCAGAAACTTTATTTTGATATAGTCCCAATAGAGGGCTTACTTTGGCAGCACATATACTAAAATTGGAACAATGCAGAGATTGTCCCTGTGCAAGAATGACACACAAATTAATGTATAGTCCCAATAGTTTATTTTTGCTTTCTCTTGCTGCAGGAGACATATCTAGAAAAGTGTTGCTACAGCCAATGTCAGAGAAATTACTGCCTGTGCTCTCTTCAAGGGTTTTTATGATTTCAGATCTCACATTTAGGTCTTTAATCCATTTTGAGTTTATTTTGGTATGGTCCAGTTTTTTTGGTTTTTTTTGCAGGTAGCCGCCCAGTTTTCCCAACACTATTTGTTGAAGAGACTGTCTTTTTCCCATTGTATATTCTTTCCTCCTTTGTTGAAGATTAATTGACCATATAATTGTAGTTTATTTCTGGTTTTCTATTCTATTCTATTGATCTATGTGTCTATTTTCATGCTGGCACCATACTGTTTTAATTACTACCACTTTGTAATATAACTTGAAGTCTGGGATATGATACCTCCAGTTTTGTTTTTTGTTTTTTGTTTTCAAGATTGCTTTGGCTATTTGAGGTCTTGTGGTTCCATACAAATTTTAGGATTGTTTGTTCTAGTTCTGTGAAGAATGCTGTTGGTAATTTGATAGGAATTGCATTAAATCTGTAGATTGTTTTGGGTGGTATAGACATTTTAACAATATTTGTTCTTCCATCCCATGAGCATGGGATGTCTTTCCATTTCTTTGTATTGTCTTGAATTTCTTTCATCAGTGTTTTATTGTTTTGGGAGTACAGATCTTTCACCTATTTGGTTAAGTTTATTCCTAGATATTTTATTGTTTTTGGCACAATTACAAATGGGATTGTTTTCTGAATTTCACTCTCTGCTGCTTCATTATTAGTGTATAGGAATGCAACTAATTTCAGTACATTGATTTTGTATCCAGTGACCTTACTGAATTCATTTATCAGTTCTTGTAGGTTTTTGATGGAATCTTTAGGGTTTTCGATGGCTGCATAGTCATTTGTAAATAGAGTTTTACTTCTTCCTTACCAATTTGGATACATTTTATTTCTTTATGTTGTCTGATTTCTGTGGCTAGGACTTCAGTACTATGTTGAATAAACGGGGTGAGAGTGGACATCCTTGTCTTATTCCTGAACTTAGGGGAAAAGCTCTCAGTTTTTCACCCTTGAGTATGATATTACCTGTGGGTTTGTCTTATAAGGCCTTTATTATGTTGACTACTCTGGAGTGGGTTTTTATCATGAATGGATGTTGTCCTAAAGTCTGAATAGCCTTGAAGAAGCTGCCTCTCTTCTGTTCTCTAAATTTCATGCAAGTGCCTCTCATTTGTGGAATCTAACATGCAAAACAGTTGTCAAGGGATTCTAAGAAATATTTTCCAGAATTCCTAGCTCTTCGGGGAGTACAGAAGTGGGATGCTGAGTTGCCAGTAGACAGTCTAGGGCAGTTCATTATTTTAGGTACTCAGCATCCATACATACCATTTTACTCTCATTTAGCTTCCAAACGATGATAATGACAATATAATGCTTGTACCTAATGTGCTGTGACTATCTCTCTTACAAAGATGCCTTACCATCTCCCCTCAAAAGAGGAGACCCAAAGTTTTATCAGTCATTTTTGTTGTCTTTATGATGGTCATCCTTTTTCTTTTTCAGTCACGATCCCCCCTTGATGTCCTGTAATCTAAAAACAAAATATAAGGTTAACTATCATCAACTCATCCTATATGGAAGAGCACAGGAAGGGAAAAGAGAAGGAGAAGAAATAAATTAACAAGTATACATATATACAGAATAAACCAAGGAAAAAATATGCCTAGCTACTAAGATCTTTTTTCTTTTTAAAAAGATTTTATTTATTTATTTATTTGACAGAGAGAGACACAGCAAGAGAGGGAACACAAGCAGGCGGAATGGGAGAGGGAGAAGCAGGCTTCAATATGATAGTATTTGGAGCTGAGCCCTTTGGGAGGTAATTAGGTTAGATGAGGTTATGACAGTGGGGCCCTCATGGAGAAACCAGAAAGCTCATTTGCTGTCTGCCATGTGAGGACATAGCAAGAAGGCACCCATCTGCAAGCCAGGAAGAGAACTCTCACCAGAACCCAGCCATGCTGCACCCTGATCTTGGACTTCACCCTCCAGAACTGTGAGAAATAAATTTATGTTGTTTAATACTAGTCTATGGTATTTTGCTATAGCAACCAAACAGGCTAATACACCAATAAACTTTCCAGACCATGGTTCTCTTTTGTTAACAGATCTTTTCACATGGACTAGTATCTGTGTTGAAATTATCCCATAATCTGGCTCTGAGGTCACCTCTTGGACCTGAGAACAAATTTGGCTCTACCACTTTGGATCTCTGTCCTTGTACCTCAAACATGGCCTGGGGCTTTCTGTCTGCCTCTCTAGCCCAAGCCCAAAGCCAGCCCAGCCCAGCCCCAGTCCCATCCTGCTGGGTTACCCCCAGGTGAAGGGTCAGATGATCAGTCATGTGACAGGGGCTGTTGAAGGTACAATGAAACATAAGGAACAGGGCATGGTAGAATGAACATTGAACCTAAATTTAGCAATAGAGGGCACCTGGGTGGCTCAGTCAGTTAAGCATCTGTCTTCGGCTCAGATCATGATCCCAGGGTCCTGGGATCAAGTCTCACGGTACAGGGTTCTAGTCCCACATCGAGCTCTCTGCTCAGTGAGGAGTCTGCTCCCTCTCCCTCTGCCTCTCCTCTCGTAAATAAATAAAAATCTTTTTAAAAAAATTTAGCGATAGAGAAAGAAGGGAGGAAAGAAAAGGGAGAGAAAATTTATGGAACATCTCTATGTACCAGGCAACATGTCAAAGACTTTAACTATTTCATTTAATTCCATAGTTCTGTGAAGATGCCATTGGCATTAGCCTTCTAAATACCAAATAGCTCATCTAAAGGTTTTGCCCTAGGTGGTAAATGTGAGATTTGAGGGGGACAGACAAATTCCTCTGTGGGGCTAGAGAGGACACAGGCTGTTGCATGAGTGTAGCTCTATCTAGATGGTGAGAGAGGGAACGGAAAGTTAGATTTCACCTTGACATCCAAGTTTACCCTCATGCACCCTCATGCCTCAGGCTTGGCTCACTGTTTTTTGGCTCTAGAACCCCCAGGGAACAGGACATCATCACTCTGAGGCTGCATTTTCTTATCTTGAAAATAGGAGCAATACACTGACACTTGGCATACTATTTGTGGGTTACTGCCAGGATCTGGTGTGTCCATATACAGGAATGAAATTCATACAGGGTAAAAAAGCCCAACAAATTCAGTTGCAACACCCTGTCGTAGGTGCAATCCCAAGGAGGTTACAATACGGCTAAGGGGGCATAACATAAACCAAGTGATAATAATATACATGTGACTGAAGTGTTAGCCACTTAGATGTCCCCAGACTCCTCTGGCTTGCTGGGAACTCCCATACTTTCATATTTAAATAAAATTATCTTGAATCCTCATCTCCTGTAGAATGAGAATAATCACCATCACTCCCAATATTTCTAAGTAATCTTGGCGATTCTCTCCTTATTGTCTCTGGCTCTGTTTGCACACTTCTGCTGAGTTCTCTAACTTTACTAGGTGGACTATCTTTTTAAAAGTATCACCTCCCTTTCCCTCTCCATGCCTCACCAGCCTTGATTAAAGATACCCTAGCTTCCTGAATTCTCCAAGTACCACTGACACCAAGCTGTACATGTAGCAGAGTTTACCAAAGATTTGAGGGAAAGAGGATAGCTCAGCACAGCAGATGTTAAATGTCCTTTTTCTTAGTTGCTCCTTGGCCATTGCCACCTCTGAAAAGGCCTTACTGTCCTGCTCTTTACATGGATCCCCAGCAACCACCATAGTGCTCCCTTTCTTTCTCTCTATTCTCCTGCTGCCTTCTGTCTCCTGCTTCTAAGATGTTCCAGTGATTCCTGCTATGTGACTTATGTAGGACAGGATAGCCACCACCAAGCAAACACTTACTTTGTACCAGGCACTATGCTAAGTGATTTGCACTTCTTGGAGCACTTTGCCATTTATACAAATGTCTTTTTTCCCCTTTCACTTTGGTTCTAATTTAATCACTCCCAATCTTGTAGGCAGATATGCTTATCACCACTTCCATTTTGCAGAAGTGGAAACTGAGGTTCAAGGAAGTTAAATACTGTACTTCCCCCAAGGTCATGAGGTCGCTTTGCCCATAGAGCCTCTGACTCCAAATATTTCTAATCCTGCATTAAAAGTAAAAAGCCCCAAGAGAGATAAACCTTGAAATGCTTAATAACAAATAGGCCAAGGATTGCTTCCTTATAAGTTATCTTCCAGACAAGGATAGACTCTTTTTTTTTTTTTTTAAGATTTTATTTATTTATTTGAGAGAGCGAGAATGAGAGTACATGAGAGGGGGGAGGGTCAGAGGGAGAAGCAGGCTCCTAGCTGAGCAGGGAGCCCGATGCGGGACTCGATCCCGGGACTCCAGGATCATGACCTGAGCCAAAGGCAGTTGCTTAACCAACTGAGCCACCCAGGCACCCAAGGATAGACTCTTATCAGCGTTAGAGCATTGGTGTTGGGAGAACAACACCAACTGTTTTAGACTTCGTTCACCTCACAATTTAGCCATGGAAAATAATTAGCCAATCATAAATCAATAAGGGATACTGGAGGTCAGGCTTTTCTAACCAGAACCCAAGCCAAAAGTCTCCCATGAAGTTTAGCAAACAAAATAAAGATTTGAATCCACATCCTTATAAGACTAATTGTAGAAGGTTGTTGATGCCGAATGTCTATAGCACATGAGCACACTCACAGGGCCTCCCTGGGTTCTCCCCAAGCCTCGTCCATCCCCATCACAAGGCCATGACTGCTCACCCACCTGCTCTCTGACACACAGAGCACAAACACAGCACCGTCTGCCTCGGTCACCAGCTCCACTCTGCAAGGACTGTGATGGCCCCACAGGCATTCCGGAGGCTGTTTTCCCAGAGCCGTCTCCATCACAGTATTCTCAGGCAGAGCACTGCAAAGTGTACTTGGAGAGACGGGAGAAAGGAAGGAGGGGGTTTGAGGGAGAGAGAGGGAAGGAGAGTCAGAGAGAGAGAGAAAGTACAAACAGGATGTAGAAGCAGAGGACGGGAGGGAAGATAGAAATCCCTAATGCCAGGACAGAGGTTGTAAGCCCTTAGTATTTACCATATTCCCACTCTCCTTATTGTGGTCGGATAACGTGTGGTTGATCTTTCAGTTAGGTATTTTTTAGAAACTCTTTCCTGAAAGAGCAGGTTATCTGGTATGGCCAAGCCCAGCGCTGCAGCATGGAGGGGCATTTATCAAGTCCCTCCTCTCTTTCCACACCCTTCACACATCTGGTGTCTCACTGCCACAGGAACCTGCATGTGGGACAAAGCTAGAGAAAAAAAGACCTTACCGTTCTTGCCAGCAAAATTCAAAAAGCATCAGAATTCCATGAGAAATGGCAAGCATTTCAAAAAATAACTATAACTGGATACAAAAATAATGGGATTATAAAGATAACGGGATCCTTGCAAAACACTTGTTGTCACCTCCCCTTCAAACCTGCCATTTTAACTGCCTGCAGTAATTCAAATAGCGTGGTATTCAGGGTGCACACTATCCAAAATTGTGATGTTGAAGAACTATATCTTTAAATGCTTCCCTCTGCACCCTACTGCATATCTCTTTTTCTACCTCACAAGCTCTTCACTCAAGGAACTTCCCCCCTGGTGAGAGGGCATAAAGGCCCTTAGCTCTAACACAAGCTCTGCTCCAGCACAAGGTTGAGTGAAGGAAAGTGCCAATGGTGGGGGTTGGGAGGGCTGGTATAGGAGGAGAGAAGCAAGTATAAGGAGTGCTTTACCCAGTGGGTAACAGAGGGGAACTGGGAGGAGGTGGCATCTGAGAAGATACAGGAAGTTCTTTTTTTTTTTTTTAAGGTTTTTATTTATTTATTTGAGAGAGAGAGCACATGAGCACAAGTGGGAGGAGCAGAGGGAGAAAAAGAACCTCAAGCTGGACATGGAGCCTGACGTGGGACTCTATCCCAGAACCCTGGGATCATGATGTGAGCCAAAGGCAGATGCTTAACCAACTGAGCCACTCAAGTGCCCTGATACAGGAAGTTCTTGTGTAGAACATAGTGGTGCTGGACATCAGTGGGTCATCTAAATGGAAATGACCTTCAGGTTTTTGGGAAGACAGGAGCATGGAAGGAGACTTCTTAAGGTCAGGGTTAGAGAGAGGAACTGGATGTCCTCTCCAGGAAGTGGGAGGTGTAATAGGCTGTTGAGTTCACTGAGGGCCTGAATACAGAGCCAACAGAGCACAGAGTCCTTATGCCATGCCCATCAGATGACTGCCTATGGCTTGATGATTTGGATTATCTACAATCAATGCAGTTGTGGTTAACAGGAAGATCTTAAAGGTCCATTTTGCTCTAAAAATCTGTATGACTCTACAAGATAATCTGCTCTAAGCCCCCAGATAACAGCTAATTTATGACCCTGGCTGGCACCAAGGACTTAAGATGGAATTGAGTAAGAGAGGAACAGGAGGGCCTCCAAGTACTCCTCCTTGGTACTTTGATTTCTTCAGTCATTCTCTTGGAAACAGGATAATTTCTAGATCTGTTCTCTTCCTTAGCTGATAGCAAGATAATATAACCACTCAGCATTTAGCTAGCCAATGATTACAAAGTTGGAATTTTCAGTCTCTTGAAATTTTCAGTCTCTTGACCTTTCCTCTTAATATAACTCCTTCATTTTAAACAAATTTTCAGCATTTTCCCCAGAGGTGGCTAAATGACATCAGCATTGCGTTAACACTGGCAGACCCAACCTTAGAGCTCAAGAAGGAGTCACCCACAGGGGAAGATTTCAGGAGTGCCTAAAAGATCCTGGTGTTCAAAGTTATCTAGCTCCTTTCCTTACAGCATGGTTTCTTCTGTCTTCATTATTTTAAAAAAATGTTCCCTTTTTTAAAAATTGAAGTATAGTTGACACACAATGTTAGTTTCAGGTGTACAACACCGTGATTCAGCAACTCCATATGTTATGCTATGTTCATCACAAGTGTAGCTCTCATCTGTCACCATACAACACTATTATAATACCACAGACAATATTCCCTATGCTGTACCTTTCACCTCTATGACTTATTCATTCCGTAATGAGAAGCCTGCACTTCCCACTCCCCTTCACTCATTTTGCCCATCCCTTCCATCTCCTTCCTCTGTCAACCATCAATTTGTTCTCTGTATTTATGGGTCTGTTTCTGCTTTGTTTGCTCATTTGTTTTGTTTTTTATATTCCACATGTAAGTGAGATCATATGGTATTTGTCTTTGAATTATTTCACTTTAGGTCCATCCATGTTGTCACACATGGCAAGATCTCATTCTTTTTAAGAATGAGTAATATGCCATTGTAGGTACATACACACATATATATGTGTATATATGTATATGTGTATATATGCATATGTGGGAGAATGTATATGTATATACACATCTTCTTTATCCATTTGTCTATGGATGAACACTTGGGCTGCTTCCATATCTTGGCTATTGTAAATAATACTGCAGTAAACATAGGGGTGCATGTATCTCTTTGAATTAGTGTTTTTGTATTCTTTGGGTAAATACTCAGTAGTGAAGTTACTGGATCATATGGTAGTTCTATTTTGAATTTTTTGAGGAAACTCCATCCTATTTTCCACAGTGGCTGCACCAATTTACATTCCCACCAGAAATGCGTGAGGGTTCCTTTTTCTGCATCTCCTCATCAACACTTGTTCTTTTTTGTCTTTTTGATTCTAGCCATTCTGACAGGTGTGAGGTGATATCTCATTGTGGTTCTGATTTGCATTCCCCTGATGATTAGTCATGTTGAGCATCTTTTCATGTGTTTGTTGGCCATCTGTATATCTTCTTTGGAAAAATGTCTATTCAGGTCCTCTGCCCATTTTTTATTTGGATTTTTTTTGGCGGGGGTTGTTGAGTTGTTCTTCATTATTAACTATCCAACAAGTATCTATCAGGTGCCCGCTGTGTAACAGCCTAGGAAGCACTGTGCATTTGAGTTGTGAGTGGTGAGTGTTTTGGTTCGTTTGTTTGTGTGTTTGTTTCAACTGGGTTACTGGTCTGCTGGAGAGGCTTTCTGTCTGTGTGACAGATGGATGCAGAAATCACAGAGGAGAATGGAATTTTCCTGGGGGTGAGATAGGAGCAGGAAGGCCTTCTGTGTGTCATATAACCTGTAGACAGTTTAAACAACCATAAAAAAAAAGTTTTAAATTGAACTTCTAGAAATGAAAACACAACATCTAGAATGAAAGTACACTGATTGGGATTAATAGCAGCTGAGACATTGCAGAAGAAAAGATTAGTAAACTTGAAGACATAGCAATAGAAACTATCCAAAATAAAACACAGGGACAGAAAGACTGAAAGAGAGAGAGAACAGTATTAGAGATCCCTGGGATATTATCAAGTGGCCTAATATACATATAATTGGAGTCCTAGAAAGAAGGGATAGATGGGAGAGACAGAAAAAAATATTTGAAGATACACTATTTTAAAAATTATATCCTTTTAAAAAAGATTTATTTTTTTTGAGAGAGAAAGAGAGCAAGCACGAATAGGGGGCAGAGGGAGAGGGACCCTGGGATCACAACCTGAGCCGAAGGCAGATGCTTAACTGACTGAGCCACCCAGGTGCCCCTAAAGATTATATCTTAAAGTATCTTTCATTAAACTTCATTTTTTGGTACACAGAAACAGTTGACTTTTGTATTTTGTTTTTGCATATTTTTGTGGAAATCATCCCCACCATCAATGTATGAGAAGTCCAGTTGCTCTGAAAGCCTGTTAGTACTTGGTATGGTCCTTAGCTGTTCTGTAAACAGCTCTCTCATAAGAACCAGTCACCTTTTCACTGCCAAATCTAGCATCTTCTTCTCATTTGCCATGCTACCTGATTTTATACATCACTGAAAATCATTGATCTCTCCTCCTTCTTACAGATTATATCTCTTTTTCACTTTTCCTCCTAGCTCACCAACTGCTTCTACCAAGTCTGCTGTCTCTTCTGGCTCTCCTATCAGAGCAACTGTTCTGACTTCCTGGGAGGATGGTGGTAAGCCTGGCAGGGATGGGTGGGCATAGCAAGATTGGTGGGTGGGTATGAGCTGTACAAGTTCTCAGGAAGGAGGTCTGGAAGAACATCTCAGTCTTGACTATGTTACATGTGAATGCAAATCCCAAGTGAAGAATTTCAGGCAGCCCGTCCTTGGTAGGGGATCCTTCCCATCCTCTACTTTTTTTCTCTCATTAGGGCCTGAATCTGCTATCTGCAGCTGAAGAAGCTAGAGCTTTTGTGTCCTCAAATTCCTACTTAAATTATTAAAAGAATGTATAAATAGGAGCAAATTATATCAGCATAGGAAGTCCATGATCAGCATTAACTATATATTAGAAACCAGGAGAAATTTTGCTAACAACAGAACCTAGGACTTGGCTTGAAAAGGCCACTGGAGATAGAGTCGTGATTCTCCCCAATGAGAGAAGGCATCGTCTCTCTCATAAAGTCCCTGGGAAGACTTTACTGCCTGTCAGAACCAGTGTTATCTCTAACTCTGAGAGATAAGAGTTCTGGAAGGAAGAAGTTGAGGGTGGATTGAAGGGCCATTTGGATATCTCACTTTACTGCCTTCCTGGACCTTTGGGGTTGGATCTCCACCCTTAGTGTGAAGAAGATCTGATGTTTTCTGTTTCTGAAATGGGCACATGAAACAGATTTGGGTACTCTGTGGAGAAAGCATTCTTTTCTAAGGTAATACATCCATCACAACTCAGCAATTAAGCACCTGGCCATGTTCAGTTTAGGTTCCCTTCTCACTCAACCTGGGCTGATGGCTCTCAGAACTGGTCATCCCCAGGTTCACAGAGTCTCTGCCTCCATTGTAAGTTTGCTGGCCTCCATCTGATAGACCTTTCTCTTGCCTCCCATGGTTTTCCTCCTATTTGGCTTGCCACTTTGGCCTAATGATAACCTTTTTTGCTTTTCAGACTCAGTCATTCTTACTTTAAGCTAAAGCAACAATAATCAGCCTGGGTCACAATGACAACAGCACTGGAGATGGATTTTCTGAAAGTCATCCTAAGCTTTCCATTCTAACTGCTAAATACTAGTACCCCAGACCCTAGGAGTTTCCATAGCTTTGTCTCCCTTAGTTGGGAGTTTCTGCATCCTGTGGATAAGGTCATTGAGAAAATGCACGAACACCTTGGCTGCTAAGCCTGATCTGTAGTGTCCACTAATGCTCTGTTCAGCTAGCACTACCCACCACCTTTACCCCACTCTTTCTTGCTCTGTCAGTTGAGGCTATAGGCAGTAAGCACGAGAGAGGGCTATTGTTAGTCCATATCTGAAAAGCCTCTCATATACATACCTGGAGAATTTATCAGTGGGTAAATACTTCACAGCAAGCTATGGCCAAGGTATTACGTTTCACCATTTATCAGACAGATTTTTTTTCTCAACTCAGCTTCCAGATAGAGCACAGTTACTAACCCTCAAATTGTACCATTATGTAAAGTAAAGAGCTTGGTAGTATTAACAAGATCCCAGGCCAAGCAGGATAACAAGACTATGAACTCCCCCACCTCTATGCCCTGCTTCTCAATTGGTTAAAAAGGGTGTGAGAGTTTGTTTTCTCTCTTCCTTTGCAATGCCTCTTATGGCTTTCTTTTTATTTTAATTTTTTACAAGAGAGGTCCAGTTTCAACTTGATATTCTAGGATCAGGTTGTTAATAGATTTTGCTCAAGTGATTGTTCTTAACTGATTTCTGGTGGTACCCACTGAACTTTAGTTCCCAGGAAATAGGCAAATGTGGTTGTGAAGTGATGACAGAAATCTTTTCTAGGCATGTGATTTTTATTTATTTTTGGACTGGTGCAGCCCCTCTAATTTTGCAGTGGCTTTTACTGAACTGGCATTTGACTGGGTATAATTTTAAATCAGCTTCACCTAGTGTATCAGTTTGGGCCCCAAGAGGAAACAGATGGAATATTTAAATTCAAATTATAGGAGGGTTTATTTACAAAGAGACCATTACAAAGATGTGTGCCAGATGTAGCGGAGCCACAAGAAAGAATCGTGCAACAACCCGAGGCAGTAAGCAGTGAACCCTTACTACTCCCAGGCCTGAAAGGACAAGACGTAAGAGAACCAGGAGAGTCAGGTAAAGACCTCCTCAATACTCTGACCTCAGCCTTTTCATACTCTGATCTCTTTGTTTGTCCCCTTCGTAGAACCCAACTAGATGAGCAGGAGGGCATGGGAGCCCATAGTCCACAGGGTCAGGCTCCTAGGGTCCAGAGCCAGGTGGAGAGTTGATCTGGACGGGCAAACCAAAGGTACCTGACACACACACAGGAAGTCTAGGATTAAAACTAAATTAGTTCCTTGATACACTTTGCAAATGATGTTCCAGAGATAATGATGTCTCTCGGGCACACTGACACCTCTAAGCAATCCTTTTTACTCACTACGTTCTCTATTAAGCATGGAAAGGCAACAGAGTTCTTGAGATCCTAAAGTATCCTCTTGAATTGATTCAGTTAGGTGGTGATAAAGATTACTTTCTCTTTTCTCAGATTCCCTATATCTGGTAATACACACTCTACTCAGCTAACACAGGCTTGGGCTCCCTGCAAAGGGGAAATGAGGAGGAGGGAAGAGTGAAAAGGAAGGCTCTGTATAAGGAAGAGGAAGCATCTCAGATGGGAGAGATAGCAGTGGAGAAAGAGTCATGGAAATCTATGAGCCAAGACCCTTGGGCATCTGAACTTAGTGACTAGTCCCAGCCCTGGCCAACCTGTCCTACCTCAGTGTGATGGCCAGCTGGGACCTTCTTGCTGGCCTCGCCTTCTTTGGACCTTCCAAGAGTTTGGAAATTGGAGATCTTTGCTCTTATGACTTCAGTGTGCTGAGGATACTTAGGAAGGGCAGAGATGGGTGAGCCTGGCCCAGGTAAGATGCAGCATAGGAGGACGGTTGAGAGCTCAGATTCTGAAGCCAGGCTGCCTGAGTCTGCATTCTGTCTATGCTCCTTATAGCTTCTGTGACCTTGGGAAAGTTACTTAACTTCTCTGTTTTCTGTAAAATGGAAAAGAGAATAGTAACCACCTCAAGAATTCTGAGGAGGAGTCAGTGAGTTACTCCTTGTAAAGTTCCGACAAAGAGCCCAGCACATAGAAAGCACAATATCAATGTTAAATCAAACCGGAACAGCTCTATTGCTGGGCTTCTTGGTTCAGGCCGTGCCCACCAGGGATTCTTGAGGGTGGTGGTATTTCCCTTCCAGCCTGTCAGTGCACATCTGATTTACTGCTCAGGGGTAGGCGTTCATGTGGCTTTTAGGGAAGAATGGTCAAGGCTACCTCTGAGAAATGGCCCTTTTCTGAATCTGGAAGCTAAACCATCCTTTGTCCCTAAGGAACAAGGGAGAAGTAAGTCTCAAGAGTCTCGCCTGATGTGACAAGTGTCCACTTCCATGGTAGGAGATTACTGAGGAGATTACTGATTACTAGTCCAGGTTGGGTAGGTCTATTCTGACTTGCTCCTCCTTGGCAAGGTTTGATCTCACCTTTTTGCCATTCCCACAATATTATCCAGTGTCCCCTGGCTGAATACTTTTCCTCATTGATTAATAGAAAATTCTTCCTCAGGCCAGGTAATCTAAGTTCTGGGTGTGTGATACAAATGGGATGCAGTAATTTTTGTAACTTAGTTTTTGGGTGCTTATCAGTCGGAACCTACAATCTTTCACCAGAGCAAGAAGTTCCTACAAAACACATGCTGGCTTGTTCAAGAAGATCCTGCTGGGCCTGTTTAGGTGAGGTGTTGAGAATTCACGGAAGCAAGAGATGCAATTATTTTAGGAATGTGACCTTGTGTCAAGACAATTACTAGATGGAAAGCAACTCTCTTCACAAACTGATCTAAAGGGCTATTTGATGTATATATCTTAATTACTTGTAAGTGAACCATAATTTATTGGAGTTGTACTTCCAGGAATAGGTAAAATCTGAGGATAAACTATTTCTGAGGATAAACTATTTTTCAAAACTGTACTATTTGATAGACTTAAATATTTGAGAGAATCTGGGTTTGGCTCTTGATTCACAGCAGGGCCTGGTTCTTGTAGCCTTTACAAAAGAAGCCTAGTATATATTACTTATTTCTAGCTTTATTATTAAGATCAATGATATAAAATACCTTAAAAAGGGAGAAAACGTCTGTTTAAAATATACTGTCAGTGATGTATGGGACATTGATGCCATTATGAGAGAGAGCTGGGATGGTGAAAACAAAAATCTTTTTTTAAGATTTTATTTATTTATTTGACAGAGAGAGATAGCGAGAGCATGAACACAAGCAGGGGGAGTGGGAGAGGGAGAAGCAGGCTTCCTGCCAAGCAGGGAGCCCGATGTGGGGCTCGATCCTAGGACCCTGGGATCATGTCCTGAGCCAAAGGCAGACGCTTAACGACTGAGCCACCCAGGCGCCCCAGAACAGAAATCTTATTTTGAGGTGAGTCATGGAGCCATGAAGTGAGAACCATATGGCTGTACTTCTTATTAGTAGCCTTATTTACGTGGTTTTGCTCCAGAGGAAAGATTAAAATGACTGAGGTTATATGGTTTTGAGGACAGATGACTTTTGAAGAGTCTAATGGTAGATGCTGATCAAATCTACTCCAAGGGACAGAAAGAGGTTATCAGATAAAATAGAAGGAAGTGAGATTTCATTAGAGATAAATGAAAAAAATGTAGTATTCAAACTAAGCTGGACTCTCCCTGGGAATCCTCAAGAAGAAAACGGCCATCTATCCTGACCTTGAGGACTGCAGCTCAGTCTGGCACTTAGGACTGGGTAGCAAGGTCGCTGGAGGGTTATTCTTGCTTTAAGTCTCAGACATTCATGACCAGAGCTTCATCTGCCCCCGAGGAGCCCTATTTGCTGATCCTCACTCTGTACCTTCTCTTTTTACTACACTTGATCTTAGCCCAAAGGCCGAGAAGCGACGTACCTTCTCTTTTTAGCTTAAGCTGCTTACTTCCTGGCATCTGCATCATGGATTCCCAGAGGCACTGACCTTGTCTGTCCTCACCTGTTTGGTGCTGTTGGTCCTGGTTCACCACTTTCTGAAAAAGGTTCTTTGGTAAAAAAACTAACAAGATGTCTAAGCCCTTTAAAAACTCCTTCCTGAAGCTCTGGATGAAATGATGAGTAAGATTTTAATATCTTCCCTTTTTCTCTGTTGACAGCACCTGAGCCATCTCTCAAACCACTCCCCTACACTTACAAACCCAAAGCTCAGGGAGCAAACAGCAACAGGCCTCTGAGCACTGGACTTCGGGTTCTTGTAGCCTTGGGTCTCAACATTGCTAGGGGGCAGGAGGGGTTAAGTTTCAGAGAAGAGTTTCAGTCTGTTTATTGTCAGGGCTGGTGTCAAAAATGAGAAAAAACATGCTCCTTTTCAATGAAGTAAAACAAAGAGGCTTGCAGCTGCATTGAGCTATTGAATTGATTTAGTGGTCATATGTGTCTCCCTTACTTCCCTGATACTCTTTATGCTTTTTTCCCCTCGAGTCCTCCAGACTTCTTGAGTCCATTGCTATCTTTTACAATTCCTTAGAGTTTAAGGGGAAAATTTACTGTCCAATGTATACTGAGCTGGATTCTACAGCAGCCACAGCTCATCTAACTATGGCATGCACGTGTCCTTTGATCGCAGGCCTGGGGCGAGAGAATAACTTTCAGACTCTATGAAGTTCCTCTTTTCTGCCTATTCTCCAATGGATGCACAGAAAATGTTCACACACACACACACACACACACAAGAATGTTCACAACAGCGATAATTTGGAGAAACACACCAGACTACAACCTTAATTTTCGATCCTTGATTTATTTGACACTGAGAAGATAGAGCTAAAAAGACTTCACTCATTAACAGGATGGATTTTGGAAGCCAGATTTTATTCACTTTAAGTGAGATGAGTTCACAATGAGAACAGCTCTGAAATTCAACTTTGACCTGTGAAGTCTTTTGTCATTGTTGGTGTTCCTGACGCATCTCACTGGACAACGTGTTCTTTTTGTTTTCTCTTCTTTTCATTTGAGACCTCTCTTCTAATTTTCTTTCCTTGTCCAATACTCAGACATGAGGAAACCAGTTTGTGTATTGATCCAATATGTCTGGTACATCAAAGGACCAGAAGACCGTAAGTAATTGATTTGTGGCTTAGCCTTTACTTTTGCCCTTGGAGTAGTTGGTTATTGGGTAGAGATCCATAGGGGAACAAGAATATTTTTCCTCCTTTTTAAAAATACTTTGGTTACGGGCGCCTGGGTGGCTCAGTCGATTAAGCAATTAAGCATCTGCCTTCAGCTCAGGTCATGATCTCAGGGTCCTGGGATTGAGCCCCTTTTCCCTCTTCCACTCCCCCTGCTTGTGCTTTCTCTGAGTCAAATAAATAAATAAAATCTTTTAAAAAATACTTTGGTTATTCATTAGAACAGTCTTAAAAAATAAACCTTTTTTAAAAATTTTTTTAAATATTTTATTTATTAAAGAGAGAGAAGGAGCACAAGTGGTTGGTGGAGCAGAGGGAGAGGGAGAAGCAAGCTCCCCACTGAGCAGGGAGCCTGATGCAGGGCTCTATCCCAGGACCCACAACCCAAGTAGAAGGCAGACGTTTAACCAACTGAGCCACCCAGGCACCCCAAGAATAAACCTTTATATCACATCTTACCGATATGGAAACTTGAAGAAAAGGAAGTCATGTGACTTGTGTCCTCAGATTGGACTCTTTTATTTTTTTTCCTTTTTTAAAATTCAGATTTCTTTTTTAAATTAACATATAATGTATTATTTGTTTCAGGAGTACAGCTCTGTGATTCATCGGTCTTACACAATTCACAGTGCTCACCATAGTACATACCCTCTCCCATGTCCATCATCCAGCCACCCCATCCCTCCCATCCCCCTCCACTCCAGCAACCCTCAGTTTGTTTCCTGAGATTAAGAGTCTCGTATGGTTTGTATCCCTCTTTGATTTTGTCTTGTTTTATTTTTCCTTCCCTTCCCCTATGATCCTCTGTCTTGTTTTTCAAATTCCTCATATCAGTGATATCATATGATACTTGTCTTTCTCTGACTGACTTATTTCCTTTAGCAAAATACCCTCTGGTTCCATCCACGTCATTGCAAATGGCAAGATTTCTTTTTTTTTTTTTTTGATGGCTGCATAATATTCCAGTGTGTGTGTGTGTGTGTGTGTGTGTGTGTGTGTGTACCACATCTTCTTTATCCATTCATCTGTTGATGGACTTCTAGGCTCTTTCCATAGTTTGGCTATTGTGGACATCGCTGCTATAAACATTGGGGTGCACGTGCCCCTTTGGATCACTGCATTTGTATCTTTGGGGTAAATACCCAGTAGTGCAATTGCTGGGTCGTAGGGTAGCTCTATTTTCACCTTTTTGAGGGACCTCCATACTGTTTTCCAGAGTGGCTGCACCAGCTTGCATTCCCACCAACAGTGTAGGAGGGTTCCCCTTTCTCTGCATCCTCGCCAACATCTTAATTCAGAGGCCTGAAACACAGTTCACTTATGGCATAAATGAGCACATTTATCTCACCAGTTGCCCTGCCATTCTCACTACAGACCTTATCAATCATCTCTTTCTTTGGATGTGTGATGTCCATGCTCTACTACTTGGGCCTTGTGCAGTGGATGGTTCAGAAGGTGAGTCATTCTCCTGTACCAGTCAGGAAGTGGGCTTTCATCTCGTGATCTGTCAAGAGGCATGAAGGTGACACTTATTTTGGAAAAATGCGTATGTGTAGGATGTAGAGCGGTAAAACCAATGTGAAAAGGCAAACCCTTTCAAGCATGCCTGATTTCAGATGGTCAGGTGCAGGCCCTATGTAGGCTGAGGGGCAGAGCAGAGATGGATAATAGGCTGAACTCTATTTCAAATGAGTTCTCTTCTACTTGTTCTGGAAGCCAGGAGTCCTGAGTTCTGGTCTAGGCTCTGTTTGTAACTTGCTCTGTGGCCTTAGGCTTGTCACTCTACTTCTCTAGGCCCCAGTTTCCTTACCAGTAAAATGGAGGAGGGGTTTTGTGGGATACTCTCCAAGATTCCTGCTAATGTTAATGCTTTAGGTGTTTATATCCCTTTAGGTAACCTGGTTTTTCAAATCACCATGGGTACCACTGCCACAGATACCCTAGCTGTGGCAGGAAGCCTCCTTGTGGAGTTGGTAAGCACCCCAAGGCCTTTTGATCTCCTTTTCTTTGGGGAACACAAGGTGTGGCAGAAAGCAGGTTGAGAAAAGCATGTTTTCTTTCTGATAAGTCAAATATATGAGGACGGTATGGACAGCCAATCACTGATAAAAGAAAACTTGGAAGCTCAAAGAAAACTCTGCTTATTGCTTTCACACTTCATGCCCAATAATACTTATCTGGGCATACTTAATTTGGATATCCTTAACCACTGATCCAACTTCTTACACAGGAATGTATAGAAATGTCCTGGTCCAAAAATTCTCCTTCGGGGGGCTATGCAGGATGTTAGTTAGCTCTATATTCTGGTTTCTCTCTGTGACCCCTGTTTTCCAGGGTTTCTAAGGAGACAACAGCTTGCCTTGCTCAGGGCTAACACTAAGGCTATCTCTCATAATACTTGTTTGATACATTTGTCTGTATGGAGTAGGTGCTCAGTATGTACTATTGACTGAAGAGCTCAATGATAGGGACAGTGGCTTGTCAAACTGACACAGAGTTAGTATTGAGGTGTTTCTCTCCCAAGGCCTCGGGCAGATTAACTGTTTCTGAAATGTTCTTAGGGTACTTCTGCACACTTACACCATAGCACAAAAATTATGCATTATCAGCTTAGTTTCTTCTGCTAGACTCCTAACATCAGAAGTTTGTCTCATTCATATTAATATCCCTATCATTAAATGATAAATAGCATTATTTTAGCTCAATACTAGATACAGTTTACATAGTTGGGTCTTCATAATTTCGTAACATTTTCACAAACATTATTTTTCTTTAAATGAAGTATAGCTGACATTCAATATTACAACAAACATGGTTTCTTTTGATTCTGTCATAAACACTGGGCTTTAATAATCTATTTGCAATTAATTTAATAAGTACTTTTCAAGCAACTAATATGTACTCCATAAGGTCATTCATTAAGTATATGGCTTCAGACACTGAGAACATACAAAAGAAATGTACCATTTCCCTTCTATAGCATTTTAAAATTTAAATGGATGAGATACACTCCTGTGAAAACAGACAGAACAATGCCAGCCAGGATATGAGTAGGTGCCAGAAGGAGTGAGGTAAACACTGGGAAGCTCTGAGAGCAGAGCTGGGTGCTGGAGGGGCACTCACACTGAAGGGATGTGTCCTGGGGGTTGGAGTGGGCACTCTGGAGCTGGGGAGCTGCACCCTCTCGAAGCTGCCAGCAATGGAGCCATGGACACCATAGGCTTTGTTGATAATGTAGCAGCCATCCTGATCACCTTTTTTGGCTGTGTTGTCCTTCATCAGCGCTGCCCTCTGCTGGTTAGAATTGGTAGACATACAGGATTCCCCCTTTCCAGGTGAAGGTTGGGCTATCCCTCTAGAGTGCCGTGAGTAGTCCTTCAACTGTGCATATCCTGACCCATAGTGACCTAAGAGAGAACATGGATAGGAGAAGGGTGGAGACTGAGTCAAGGCTCCAGAGACAGTCCTTGGCTCCTGGCCTCCTTTTCCTGGGATATCTCTTTCCTTCACCGAGGTCATCTGCTCCTGAGAAGTGGAGGGGTAGAGGAAGAAATAAGGAAGGGTGGTTCCCATGATAAGAAGGTACTGTATTTATTGTGATTGGGATATAGATATGTTGTTGGTAAAGGTTTGGCAGTGGTCCTAAGTGACTAAAAAATTATGGGCTGCTTCTGACAGAAATGAGGAAGACTGAGAGAGGATAAAGTTGTGTTGATAAGGTGCACCTGGGTGGCTCAGTTGGTAATCATATTGGACAAAAATCCTCTAATGCTTTGGCAGGGAAAGGGGAAAGGAACCATTTTGAAACCAGAGCACTCTGTTCTTTTTAATAAGGACTTCCCTCAGGGGAAACTAGTTAACTAGAGCCTAACCTTCTGGGTATTATCAGGACCTACCTGACCCAGGAGAAGGGAAATACCCAACTCCAGTCTACTGTAGCCATCCTGTCCCACCTAAGGGGGGAGAAAAAAAACTAAGAAATACTTGTGAAGTTTACAGTCTAGATGCATAGGTCACTAAAAGACTGAGACCTAATCATAGGACTAGAGCACACTTCTCCCTCCCCTACCCCTTACTACCACATTACTAAAGACCTATTTATAGCAGTTCTTTTATGGGTACATCATTCCTGGCTATCAAGAAGAAATTACAAGGCACACTAAAAGTCAAAAAACATAACTTGAAGACATCCTGCCATGTCTGGATGTTGGAATTATCACACTGGGAACTTTAAACAACTACAGTTATTATGCAAAGGGCACTAATGGATAAAGTATATAGTATGCAAGAACAGATGGGCAATGTAAGCAGAGATATAGGAATCCCAAGAAAAAAACAAAAAGAAATGCTATATATCAAAAAACACTATAACAGAAATGAAGAATGCCTTTGATGAACTTATTAGTAGTCTGGACACAGATGAGGAAAGAATTTCTGAGCTTGAAGATATATCAATAGAAACCTTCAAAACTGAAAGCAAAGGGAACAAAGACTGAAGAAGAAAAAAACAAAACAAAACAGAATAGACTATCCAAGGACTTTGGGACAATTACCAAAGGTGTAACATACACATTATGGGAATACCAGAAAGAAAAAAAGGAATAAAAGAAATATTTGAAACAATAATGGCTGAGAATTTCCCTAAATTAATGTCAGACACCAAATCACAGATCCAGGAAGCTCAGAGAACACCAAACAGGATAAATGTCCCCAAGAATTACACCTAGACATATCATTTCAAATCACAGAAAGTCAAAAACAAAGACAAAATACTGAAAGAAGGCAACAGGGAAAAAAAAATTATCGTTAAGCTAAAAGAACCATTTACAGAACACACAAAAAGATTTGAGGAACTAGAATGTTTGGTTCTCCCAAAGCAAAAGATATGTGTATTAGTAGTGATACATGGGTAAATGAAGTGAGTTGTTTTGGGAGATGAGGTTGAAAGGTCTTTAAAAACCTTGTATGAATTGCTAGGAATTTAGATTTTGACTG
Source organism: Mirounga angustirostris (assembly GCF_029215605.1). Taxonomy (NCBI): domain Eukaryota; kingdom Metazoa; phylum Chordata; class Mammalia; order Carnivora; family Phocidae; genus Mirounga; species Mirounga angustirostris. The sequence continues at coordinate 58,814,774 of NW_026991717.1, read as the reverse complement.
TCAGAATTTTGAACACTGTTAAGTGTTCAAAGTGAAAATGTTAAGATGTTTTTCCAAAGATCATTCTGGTAGCCACTTGGATGTCAGGGAAACCAATAAACACATTGCTGTAATGGCCCAAGTGAGACATGATGAGAGCTGATACTAGGTGGTTGTGAGGGTGGAGATGCACTAGATCAAGGAGAATCAATAGGATTGGTCCCCTTGCTAGGAGGGAAGGGTGGTGAGGAAGGGAAAGGACTCATAAATGACTTCTTTCTGGTTTGGGCAAGTGGGCCTAAGGGGTGCCATTCATTCACTGTGAAGAACAGGACTAGTTTTAGGAATAGAAGTAAAGAGGAGAGATTATGGCTTAATTCAGTTGGATATGTTGACTTGGAGGTACCTAGGGGACCACCATGTGAAGCTATTCACAAGCCAACTGGGGTCTGGGGTTCAGGAGAAATATCAAAGCTAGAGATAGATTTGAAAGGTATCTATCATTAAGCAAGTGATTCATTCACTATACAGATAGATGTTCAGGTGCTAGCTGCTTAACAGGTTACTATGCCAAATTAACAGATGTTACCCTCTTGTGTTTGGAGATTATCATTAGAGAGGGCAACCATCATCCTCTGAGAAAATAATCCTTTTGATGTACTATTAAAGATGAATTATAAATTGGAAGGATCATGGTCTGGCAAAAGTTTTGATTCCTATGTTCTTGTGGCAGTTCAGTGGATGTCGTTGTAGGCACAGTGAAAATTGCTAATTTTTGTTTAACAATGAGTTGTCTTTACATCACTGAACTTCCCTTAAAATTTAATAAAATATTCTTCCTGCTCATTTCTGCCTTCAAAGCTGCAACTGACTTTTTGCCTAAAGTCACTTACTGAGCGTCATTAGGATTTGGAATCTGAAAGAGATAATGCTTTTGTCCAACTCATTTATACTAAGTAAGACTGGAGTGACTGCAGACCAAGATGGCGCATAATAGGGTGCAGAATTTCCCTTCTCCCATAGATGTGCCAAATGTACAGCTTCACATGGAGTAATTCCCTCTGAGAGAAATCCAGAAACTAGTGGCTGAGTGACTCCTACATATCAGGCAACGGAGAAAATACATCTAATTGGGTGGGGGAATCTGAGACAGTCTCCCCATAAACCGTACCCCTGATAGAGCACCATACAATCCAAGGGAACTCCTAACTCCCATCTTCTCCCTGAGAAGGAAAGAATTTGAACTGCACATCTAGTGCCTCAACTTTTAAGGCTCCCTACCCTGAGCGATGGGCTCCCAAATCACCTAGCTCTGAAAGCCTACAGGGCTGGGGTTCCTGAGTCCCACAGAACTATAGCGAATAAAGAAGCCATTCTTAATAGTACATGACTACTCACTGTGGCTATGCCTCTAAGCCTCAGTGCAGAAGGAACTGGCAAACATGCCCATTTCCTAGTCTTTCTCTGGAAGGGGTTTGACTATATACTTTACAAGCTGCTGCTTGAGGGTCCAGCTTCTAATTAGCATGTATCCAAGTGCTGACCATCTTCCTGGAGCCTGAACAAGCTGATAGGCACTTCCCCACCTTCCCCTCAGGCTCACTCCAATGGTAAAACCAGGTCATCGGCATCTCTGGAAGGAGCTTGTACACATGTCTGGTGCCACAGCTTTTGTGGCTGCCACCCAAGGGACAAGCTTCCGGATTGCCTGGATCTGATAGCCAACAGGACTTGCATTCATGAGTCCCACAGGACTGAAGCAGACAAAGAAGCTGTTGTTAATGGGCTTGCACAAGAGCACTCACTGTGGCTATTCCCCCAGGGCTCAGTGCAGAGGGAGCAGGCAAAAACACCCATCTCCCAGTCTTTCACTGGAAGAGATGTGACTGCATACTTTACAAGCCACTGCCTGAGGATCCAGCTTCTAATCAGCATACATCTAGGGGATGACTGTGATCCTCCCTGGAGTTCACCTTTCCCCTCTGATTCCCTCCAACAATAAAATTAAGTTGCCAGCATCTCTCTGGAAGAGTTTATATACATATATAGCCCCTCAACTTTTATGGCTGCCACCCAAGGGATGGCCGCCAAGTCACCTAGCTCTGATAGTAAATGGCATTTGCATACATGAATACAAGAGGACTATAGCAAACAAAGACACAGTTTTCAAATGGGTGCAGAAGCAAACCCCAACAGCTGTCCAGCCAGGCTCAGCATAGAGGGAGCAGGCAAAAAATGCTCATTTCCCAGAGGAGTTTAACTGCATACTTTCCCATCTGGTACCTAAGGGTCTAACTTCTAATTAGCCTGGAAACTGTCAGAAATTAAATATAGGGGTGCCTGGGTGGCTCAGTCTGTCAAGCATCTGTCTTTGGCTCAGGTCATGATCTCCAGGTCCTGGGATCGAGCCCCACGTTGGGCTCCCTGATCAGTGGGGAGTCTGCTTCTCCCTCTTTCTCTGCCTCTCCCCCTGCTTGTGTGCTTGCTCTCTCTCTCTCAAATGAATAAATAAAATCTTTAAAAAAAAGAAGTTAAATATAAAGAGTAATTCTTAAAAACAGCAAGAGAAAAGCAAGGAAACCCCCAATAGACTACTAAAAGATTTTTCAGCAGAAACCTTGCAGTCCACAAGGGAGTTGGATGATATATTCAAAAGAAACAACTGCCAACCAAGAATACTTTACATGGCAAAGTTTTCCTTCAGAAATGAAGGAGAGATGAAGAGTTTCCCAGACAAGCAAAATCTGAAGGAGTTCATCACCACTAGACTGGTCTTAAAAGAAATTTAAAGGAAGCTCTTTAAGCTGAAATAAAAAGATGCTAATTAGTAACATGACACATAAGTATAAAACTCACTGGTAAAAGTACATATATAGTTAAATTCAGACTAATATTGTAATGATGGCAGGTAAATCACTCATAACTGTAATATAAAGGATAAAAGACAAAAGTATTTAAAATAACTATAGCTACAATAATTTGTTAATGGATACACAGTATAAAAAGCTGTAAATTAGAACAGCAAAAACAAAATGGGGGGTGTATAAATCTATGCATTCAAAGTTAAGTTGTTATCAGCTTAAAATAGACTGTTATAACTATAAGATGTTTTATGTAAGCCTCATGGTAACCACACAACAAAAACCTGTAGTAGATACTACAAAAGATAAAGGAATCAAAGCATACTACAGAAAAGCCATCAACTCACAAAGGAAGAGAGAAAGAGAGGAAGAAAGGAACAAAGGAATTTCAATAAATTCAGGAAACAATTAACAAAATTGCAATAGTAAGTCCATACCTATCAATAATTACTTTAAATGTAAATGGACTAAATTTTCTAATCAAAAGACACAGAGTAGCTGAATGGATTTAAAAAAAAAAAAAAGACCCAACTATATGCTGTCTACAAGAGACTCACTTCAGCTTCAAAGACACATATAGACTGAAAGTGAAGGGATGGGAAAAAATATTCCATGGAAATGGAAACCAAAAGAAAGCAGAGGTAACCATACCTACATCAGACAAAATAGACTTTAAGCCAAAAACAGCAACAAGAGACAAAGGTCATTACATAATGGTAAAGGGGTCAATTCATTAGGCAGCTATAACAATTGTAAATATGTATGCATTCAACATAGAGTACCTAAAGATATAAGGCCAATACTAATAGATCTGAAGAGAGAAATAGATAGCAATACAATAATAGTAGTGGACTTTAATACTCCACTTTCAACAATGGATAAATCATTCAGACAGAAAACCCACCAGGAAACTTAAACTACATGTTAGCAGACATTTACAGAACAGTCCATCCAACAGCAGCAGAATGCACATTCTGGTATACATGGAAATCATCTGATAGATCATATGTTAGGTCACAAAACAAATCTTAATAAATTTAAGAAGATTGAAATCATATCAAGCATTTTTTTCTGATCAAAATGCTATGAAACTAGAAATAAAGTATGAGAAAAAAACTCGTGAATTGATAAATATGTGGAGATTAAACAACATGCTCCTGAACAGTGGGTCCAAAAAAGAGAAATTAAAATATCTTGACTCATGACAAGAAACAAAATTGTAACTATGTGAGATGATAGATATTAACTAAACTTAACCATGGTAATCATTTCATAATATATACATATATCAAATAATTATGTTGCATGCCTTATATTTATAAGTGTTACATGTCAATTATATTTAAGTAAAACAGGCAAAAACTTGAAAAAAATAGAAACAAATGAAAATGGAAACACCACATACCAAAACTTCAGAGATGGAGCAAAAGCAGTTCTAAGAGGAAAGTTTATAGCAATAAATACCTACATTAAGAAAAAGGAAAGATCTGGGGCACCTGGGTGACTCAGTCCTTAAGCGTCTGCATTCGGCTCAGGTCATGATGCCAGGGTTGATCCCAGGGTCCTGGGATAGAGCCCCACATTGGGCTCCCTGCTCAGCAGGAAGCCTGCTTCTCCCTCTCCCACATCCCCTGCCTGTGTTCCCTCTCTGACTGTCTCTCTCTCTGTCAAATAAATAAATAAAATCTTAAAAAGAAAAAGGAAAGATCTCAAACAACCTAATTTAACACTTCAAGGAACTGGAAAAGAACAAACTAAGCTCAAAGTTAGTAGAAGAAAGGAAATAAAATCAGAACAGATATAAATGAAATAGAAGCAAAAAAGACAATAGAGACGATCAATGAAACTAAGAGCTGGGTGTTTTTTTTTTTTTTTTTGAAAACATAAACAAAATGGATAAAACTTTAGCTAAGAGAGAGGGAAAACTCAAAATCAGAAATAAAAGAGGAGATATCACAACTGATAACACAGAAAGGATCATAAGAAACTGCTATGAACAATTATACCCCAACATATTAGATAACCTAGAAGATATGGATATATTTCTAGAAACATACAACCTACCAAGACTGAATCATGAGGAAGCAAATTCTAAAGAGATTGATTACTAGGAAGGAGACTGAGTCAGTAATCAAAATCCTCCCAACAAATAAAAGCCCAGGATCAGATGGGTTCACCAGTGAATTCTACCAAACAGTTAGAACAGATTTAATATGAATCTTCTCAAACACTTCCAAAAAACATAAGAGGAATGAACACTTCCAAACTCATTTTATGAGGCCAGCATTACCCTGATACCAAAGCCAGACAGGAGCACCACAAGAAAAGAAAATTACAGGCTAATTTTCCTGATGAATATAGAGGCAGAATTTCTCAACAAAATATTAGCAAAACAAATTCAACAGTACATTAAAAGAATCATACACCATGATCAAGTGGGATTTGTTTCTGGGAAGCAAGGATAGTTCAACATATACAAATCAATAAATGTGATATACCAGTTTAACAAAAAGAAGGATAAAAATCATATGATCATCTCAATAGATGCAGAAAAAGCTTTTAACAAAATTCAGTATCCTCTCATGATGAAAACTTCCAACAAATTGGGACAGATGGGATGTACCTCAACATAATAAAGGCCACATATGACAAACCCACAACTAACATCATACTCAACAGTAAAAAGCTGAACACTTTCCTCTAAGGTCAGGAATATGACAAAGATGCCCACCTTCATCACTTTCATTCAACACAGTACTGGAAGTCAGGGCCAGAGCAATTAGGCAAGGGGAAAAAAAAGGCACCCAAATCAGAAAAGAAGAAGTAAAGTTGTCTCTGTTTGCAGATGACATGATCTCCTATATAGAAAACCCACCTATATAGAAAAAACTCCACCAAAAAACTATAAGACCCAATAAATGAATTCAGTAAGTTCAGGACATAATCAATATACAAAAATCAGTTGTGGGGGCGCCTGGGTGGCTCAGTCGGTTAAGCATCTGCCTTCGACTCAGGTCATGATCCCAGGGTCCTCGGATCGAGTCACACATCGGGCTCCCTGCTCAGCGGGAAGCCTGCTTCTCCCTCTCCCACTCCCCCTGCTTGTGTTCCCTCTCTCGCTGTGTCTCTCTCTGTCAAATAAATAAATAAAATCTTAAAAAAAAAAATCAGTTGTGTTTCCATTCACTAACAATCAACTATTGGAAAAAGAAAGAAGTAAAATCCCATTTACAAAAATTTAAAAAAAAATCCCACTTACAGAAGCATCAAAAATAATAAAATACTTAGGAAAAAATTTAACCAAGGAGATGAAAGATCAGTACAATATTAACTATAAAACACAGATGAAAGAAATTTAAAGAGACAGAAATGGAAAGATACTCTGTGTTTCTGGATTAAAAGAATTAATATTGTTAAGATGTCCATACCACCCAAAGTGATCTACAGATTCAATGCAATCCCAATCAAAATTCCAATGGCATTTTTCATAGAGAAAAAACAATCCTAAAATCCATGTGGAACCACAAAAGAGTGAGTAGCCAATGCAATCTTGAGAAAGAACAAAGCTGGAGGCATCACACTTCTTGATTTCAAACTGTATTACAAATCTATAGTATCGCTATAGTGACTTGCATAAAAACAAACACATAGAGTAACAGAACAGAATAGAGAGCCCAGAAATAGGCCCATGGGTATGTGGTCAATTCATTTTTGACAAAGGAGCCAAGAACATACAATGGGGAATAGACAGTCTCTTCAATAAATGGTGCAGGAAAACTGTATATCCACATGCAAAGGAATGAAACTGGATTCCTATCTTACGCCATACACAAAAATCAACTCAAAATGGATTAAAGATTTGAACATAAGACCTGAAGCCTTAGAACTCCTAGAAAGAAAAACATAGTGGGTAAGCTCCTTGACATTGGTCTTGGCAATGATTATTTTTTGGATATGACACCGAAAGCACAAACAACAAAAGAAAAATAAACAAGTGGGACTTCATAAAACTAAAAAGTTTCTGTATAACAAAGGAAACTATCAACAAAATGAAAAGTCAACTTACAGAATGGGAGAAAATATTTGCAAACCACATATCCAATAAGGGGTTAATATCCAAAATATACAAGGAAACTTATACGACTCAATAGCACAAAAATCGTAATCCAATTAAAAATGGGCAGAGGAACTGAATAGACAGTTTTCTAAAGAAGATATCCAGGGGCACCTGGTGGCTCAGTTGGTTAAGCGGCTGCTTTTGGCTCAGGTCGTGATCCCAGGGTCCTGGGATCGAGCTCTGCATCGGGCTCCCTGCTCAATAGAGAGCCTGCTTCTCCCTTTTCCTCTGCCTGCCACTCTGCCTACTTGTGCTCTCTATCTCTGTCAAATAAATAAATTTAAAATATCTTAAAAAAAAAAAAAAGAAGATATCCAAATGGCAACAGGTAGATGAAAAGGTGCTCAACGTCACTAATTACCAGGGATATGCAAATCAAAACCACAAAGAGATATCACCTTATACCTGTTGGGATGACTATTATCAAAAAGACAAGAGACCATAAATACCGACAAGGATGTGGAGAAAAGGAAACTCTTATACCCTATAGATGGGAATGTAAAATGGTGCAACCTCTATGGAAAAGAATATAGAGATTGCTGAAGAAATTAAAAATAAAATTACCATATGATCCAGCAATCCCACTTCTGGGTATACATCTAAAGGAAATGAAATCACAATCTGTACTCCCATGTTCATTGCAGCATTATTCACATTAGCCATGGAATGGAAATACCCTACATGTCCACTGACTGATGAATGGATAAAGAAAATGTGGTATATATACACAAAGGAATATTATTCATCATTATAAAAAAAGAAAATCCTGCTATTTGCAACAACATGGATAAACAATTATGTTACGTGAAATAAGCCAGACAAAGACAAATAGCTAAGAGAGAGGGATGGTATCATTTATATGTGGAATCTAAAAAAAAAAAAAAGTCCAAAACAGAATCAGAGAGTAGAATAATGGTTGCCTTGGATTGGGGCCTGGGGGAAATAGGGAAAGACCAGTATAAAGGCACAAACTTTCAGATATAAGATGAATAAGGTCCAAGGATCTAATGTATAATAACATGGTGACTATAGTTGATAATACTGTATTATATAACTGAAATTTGAAACTTGCTAAGAGAGTAGAACTGAAGTGTTCTCACCAAAAGAGAAAGGAAGGAAGGGAGGGAGGAAGGAAAGAAGGAAAAACGTAAATATGTGAGGTGATGTATGTGTTAATTAACTCAGTGTTGGGAATTCTTTCTACATATACAGTATGTCAAATCATCATATATGCACTCTAAATATATTACAATTATATTTCTTTTTAAGATTTAGTTATTTATTTGATATAGAACATGCAAGCGGGGGGCATGGAGGGCAGAGGGAAAGAGAGACAATCTAAGCAGACTCCCCACTGAGCGCATAGGCAGAGGTGGGGCTCAATCCCACGACTCTGAGATCATGAACTGAGCCAAAATCAAGAACCAGCCACTCAACCAACTGAGCCATCCAGGCAATCCTACAATTGCATTTCTCAGTTACACCTCAATGAAGCCAAAACAATAAATACATACATACATATAAATACGTCATTTTTAATGACATATGACAACTGACATATAAATACATCGGTTACACCTCAATAAAGCCCAAACAATACATAAATACATACATATAAATAACATCATTTAAATAATCAGGAGCTGTTTTCTTTTCTCAAGAGGAAAGTGGCTTTGGAATACCACCTTACTTTTTAGAATAAATGGATTTCTATATCACATTACAAGGCATAAATTTTGCCTCAGTGATTTGGATCCATCTATAGATTTTCGTTCTTGTTTTTCTTCAGCTGTTTGGTAGAACTTATTGATACACTTGTTGCATTATTTTTATCTGACCTACTATGTATCTCTTTGGCTTTTCATTGCCCGACTTCTCTGAATGGCACGAACCTTCCTGCCCCACCCCTCCGCCTCCATCCCCGGGAAGATAAAGTTCATTGCCATAGCCCTTGCTAACTGCTGTGAGCTCTACACGAATGCTGTCTGTCTGTGCATAAAGCTGGTCCATTTCCATAACAATCCTGATCTTGATGGCATTTTGATGGCAACGGTGCTTATGTACTTAGAGTTCCCACTCTACAATTAACTCACCATGATCTTTAACAGTAAATGTAAAAATTTCATTTTGGTTCACTGTACCCCAATAATGAAAATTAACATATATCTTTCCATTATTCGGCTGAGCCAAATAGGAAATTCCTTGTGGGCTCTGTCTGAGCCTAGATTTGAAATAATAAATACTATCATATCAAAAAAATCTTGCAAATCTTGCTTCTAGCTGCCATCTTAAAAATTATGTGATGCAGTGTGCTATAAAAGTGATTTGATATATAACATGTACTGAGGTGAAAAGCTGTATTTCTTGGAGTTCTGCAGGTGAGCTGGGTTTATGGTACAAAAGTAGATATGAAAGTTACATGAATATTTAATGATACAATTTTCTGGTTGTCACACATTTGTAAATCTGCAAACTCCTTAACATCACTGCACAGTAAACAAAAAATGTTTCCTGTATGCAAATTTGCAAGGAATATCCGTTTCTTAAAGGCCCTTACTTTGTTTGACTGTTTTGTTTTAGTAACAGCTTTGCTTCAAGTGTGCAGAGAACCCTTTGAAACAACGGATTTCAGTGGGAAGAAGTGGAAATTTTTGCCACCCATGGGACATTTAGCAATGTCTTAAGACAGCATTAGTTGTCACAACTGGGGGGATGCTACTGACATCTACTGGGTAAAGGCCAGAACTGCTGCTAAACATCCTCAAATGCACAGGTTCAGCCCCCACAACGAAGAATTCTCTGGTCCCCATGTCAACAGTGCTAGGTTTGAGACACTCTGATTTAAAACGCTTAATATATATCATCTATCTAATATTATTTATAATATGAATAATATTACAGCCTTAAGAATGAGTTTCAAAAGGATGCAGGTGTTCCTCAAAAAGTTAGACACAGAATTACCTCATGGCCCCACAATTCCACTCCTAGGTATACACCCAAAAGAACTGAAAACAGGTATTCCAACACATACATGTACAGGCATGTTCATAGCAGCACTATTCACAATAGTCACAATGTGGAAACAGTCCAAATATCCATCAACTGCTGAATGGATAAACAAATCATGTTATGTACATAAAATGAAATTTTATTCAGCCATAAAAAGCATGAAGTACTGATATATGCTACATAATGGAACCTAGAAAACATTATCTAATTCAAAGAAGCCAGACACAAAGTCTTATTATTGTATGATTCCATTTGCATGAAATATTCAAAATCGATAAATCCAGAGACAGAATACAGACTGGTGGTTACCAAGGACTGGGGGAAGGCAGGAATAAGGAATGACTACTCAGTGAATATAAGCTTTACTTTGGGGTAGCAGAAGTGTTTTGGATCTAGATGTAGATGGAGGTTGCACAATATTTTGAATGTCCTAAATATCACTTATTGTTCACTTTATTTTTTTGACAGAGAGAGACACAGCGAGAGAGGGAACACAAGCAGGGGGAGTGGGAGAGGGAGAAGCAGGCTTCCCGTAGAGCAGGGAGCCCAATGTGGGGCTCGATCCCAGGACCCTGGGATCATGACCTGAACCAAAGGCAGACGCTTAACGACTGAGCCACCCAGGCGCCCCTTATTGTTCACTTTAAAATAATTTTATGTTAGGCGAATTTCACCTCGGTAAATTTAATGGATGTCAGGAGTCAGAAGCCCAATGGACTGTGCCACACTGGCGCCTTAGATTGATTTATATTTGGCCAATCATTTCTAGAGGCCTGAGGTATGCAAAGTTTGTGTTTGCTGCTTCTGACTTGCCTTTAGATGCCTGATTTCCTCTTGGTGAAAAGTCCTTGGCTAAACTATTGGTTGGCAAGCATTTAAAAGACTATCACCTCTGTGAGAATAATTGACTTTTAAGACAGGAATAAAAAGATAGGAGTCAGAAGATCTGGATTCAAAGTCCTGGCCAGAGTCCCTCTCAAGCCATGTGAAAGGTCTTAATCTCTCTGAAGCCCATGTTCCACTTCTGCCTAATGAATGTGATAATCATGTACCTGACAAACCTGCTAGAAAATCTGAATGATGTATATGAAAAAACCATATTGTGTAAATGGTAAGATGCTCCAAAGGTATTCTTTTCACAAGTAAAGTGTAAGAACCTTATATATCGAGCCTTTGCTCTTTTATACATGAACATTTGCTTGGCACCTTATCACTCCCTGCATTGCTTGACAAGATTTACATGTTTGCTTTTTTCCTCCCATTTAATGTATACAACAACGCTTTGAAGAAAGTACTAGTATTATCCCAGTTTTCCAAAGGAGGAAAGTTACCTTAGTTCCAATGAGTTAGTGTAGGGGCACCTGGATGATTAAGTTTAAATTAAGTTACTCCCTATAGTCACATCGTAAGTGACAGAGCTGGGATTTGAGCCCAGGTCTGACCGACTCCAAAGGCCTTACTCTTAACCACTATGTCCACTCTTATACCATCTCAGCCCTTCCTGCCTTCCTTCCTTCACCATTTCAGTGCCTCAAGGGTCACAAGTTTAACCCAAGTGATCTCATCAGTTTGTAAAGTATTTACACTTTCTGAACTTGTGTGCCAATCATGTCCTGCTGTGTGGCATTTTTTGTATTTTTGTCTCATGTTGCTATTTGTCTTACTGTTGTCTTCTTTTGCAGCAAGCAAAAAAATTATTGCTATTCAAGCTGGTAACTCCCTCAAAGACAGAATTGACTTTATTTAACGTTACTTTTATCAGCTCTCTGAATGTGGAGCTCCATGAGGGCAGAGACCAAGTCTGTTTGATTTGTTACCAAAGCCCTAAGAGCTAACACTGTGCCTAACACACACACACACACACACACACACAGCTGTTTAATATTTGTTGAAGAACAAAAAAGATGAAACTCGAAGGGTTTGGGCAGGAATACCTGGGGCACAACAAAAAGAGAGAAAATGTCTGCCAAATCAAAGAAACTAAAGCACTTATAATTCCTGGTACAAAATAAGTTTTTAATCAGTGTTAGTTATTATTGCTACATAAGTATAATATGAATAGGGTGGGGTTTATGGATGAGTAGAAAATGGGAAGCAAAAAAGAAAGAAAGAAGCAATGGAGCAAAATGATGCTGGGCTAGGGCTGTTTGTGAAGAGATGGCCAGTGTAGATGTGTGTAGTGTAGATGGTGTTGGTATAGGCAGTCTGGTGAGCAGAGAGTCTCCTTTTATATAGGATGTGGGTGCAAAACCATTTCCATTAAATCTTATCAGATGGGGGATTCTCCAGTGGATTGGGTGACTTTTGGAACATCAAAACAGCTAAACCTCAAGTTATACTTCTATGGTTATATTTATTTCATGTCCTCCCAGCTGGATTGTAAATTTTTGCAACTAGAAATGACAAGAAATGAGTTGAATTTGTATGGCACTTTTCTATGTATAAATTCCTTTCTTTCTTTCTTTCTTTCTTTCTTTCTTTCTTTCTTTCTTTCTTTCTTTCTTTCTTTCTTCTTTCTTTCTTTCTTTCTTTCTTTCTTTCTTTCTTTCTTTCTTTCTTTCTTTCTTTCTTTCCTTTCTTTTCTTTCTTTTGGGGTAGAGGGAGAAGAAGAGAGAGAATCTTAAGCAGGTTCCACACCCAGCATGGAGCCTGACGCTGGACTCCATCTCATGATCCTGAGATCATGATCCTGAGAACATGACCCTGAGATCATGACCTGAGTCGAAATCAAGAGTCGTATGCATAAGCGGCTGAATCATCCAGGTGCCCCTACACTAACTCATTGGAACTAAGGAAACCTTCTGTGATAGGTGTGATGGTGTCACTCCCCACCCCTCCATTTTACAGACAAGGAAATTCAGGCAGAGAGAGGCTAAATACTTGCTCTTGGTTACAGAGCTAACAAGGACCTAAGCCAGCCTTGTATAGTGAAAAGGACATGGTTTATTAAGGCTTTTCATTGTCTGGGTGAAATCTAGCTTTCCAATCTAGTTCTTACCACTGTCTCATGTACACCCGTCTAAGTACACAATCAGCACACAAAACTACTGACTTTCCCTAAGAAATCTACACTTAAGTGACTTTGAAAAAGGTGCCTAACCTCACCTCTCAGACCTTCTGTTCTCACGGTTAGACAAATGAAGATAAAATGGCTTTGTTAAAGGGTTGTTGTGGAGATTAAGTGCCTAAACTTTAAAGCACTTGGAACATAGAGATGCTTAAAGAATGTTCTCTCCTTGGTTTCCTAGCTTCCTTTCTCTTTCATATTTTCCAACTCAAAGTTCAATACTTCCTGCGTAACTCTGTCATATATTCCTTATATTTCTCTGCTACTTTGATGGAACCTGACTCCATGTCCTTTGCATGTCCTACTGCTCTCTCGGGGACAAAGATAGTCTCAGAAGGGTGGGGCTAGAGGCTGGTAGTTGCTCAGGTTGGCTTGAAGCATCATGACAGGAGCCCCCTGCCATGTTTAGGGCACAAGGCCAAAGAGCAGAAGCCAAATTTGTTCTCAGGCGATGGGGGTGAGGTAGATCAGGGAACAGGGACAGCTAGGTCATCATATGATTTCAACACAAATACCAGACACTCATGGTAACCATTTGTCATCAACAAGAAAAGCATGATGTAGGAAATTTATTAGAAACCACCCATGTTGTAGCTTACATTTTTTTTTAAAAAATTTATTTATTTATTTGAGAGAGAGAGAGTGAGAGAGAGAAAGAGCACAAGAAGGGGGAGCGGGAGAGGGAGAAGCAGCCTCCCTGCTGAGCAGGGAGCCCAATGTGGGACTCCAACCCCGGGACTCCAGGATCATGACCTGAGCCGAAGGCAGTCGCTTAACCAACTGAGCCACCCAGGTGCCCTGTAGCTTACATTTTTCATTAGACTGAATAACTTCTATCAGTTTTTATTTTTAAAAACTCAGCTCTTGCTTCCAGAAAGGCAAGAATTCCCAAAATTCATTGAATTCCCAAAATTCATTTTTTCACTGTCTCAAGGCTCATGCCTATCACATTCATCAGTACAGAGATTTACTTTGACTATAAAAATCCTTTCCATATATTTTAAGCAGGAATCAAAGCAGAATATCGAAGCCATTTTTAACATATAGAACAGCAATTTCTTTGCTGAAATCATGTTTCCACTTGTCAAGAGCTGTCATTCCCTCAAGGGAAGTAAACATTTATGTCTGTGGCACTGAATGCCTCATAAAGAAACATTAGAGGAGGGTAGTCCTCTTTTCTATGGTGACAAGACTAAGATTTGAATTATTCATTAAATGAAAGATATTAATTTATGATTAACCAAACTCAGAGGATGATGCAGAAAATTTCCCAAAGAACATATTATCCTTCAGATATTTGACATTTGAGGGCTCCTGTATTCATGGTTTCAGAAGCAAATCTATGACTCTATGAATGGGCAAATTATCCTTCAGCTACCTGGCTATAATTTATAGAACAAACAACTATACCAATTTATTTCCTTAGGGGATTTCAGAGACCAGTTAAAAGTTCAAAAGAATTTTTTAAGGTAGCTAGAAAATGGAAGGCATTATCATAGTCATGTTTTTAGAAAGGCAAAATGCTCAGCACCATTGCATAGCTGCATCCCACCAGGCTGGTGGCCACCATTATTATGAGTTTGTTGCAAATACATTTGGCTTCCTGGCTGTCTCCCACTGCTGTAGACCACAGGCCGTAGCATTGTTGAACCACTCACATGTGTCTGGCTCTGTATCAGAGTGCTGACTGAGCCCAGCGGTGCTTAACAAAGTCTTAGAAGGGGTGGGAGAAATGCTCATAACTTCAAACCCCCATAATAGTCACACATGAAAATGTCACTTAATTACTATTAATAATAACAACTAGCATTTGCTGAGTGCTTACTATATGCCAGGCACTGGGTACTACCTGACTGAGTCCTGACAAAAACCCTATGAGGCATCCTACAATTGTAAAGCCCTGGCCATAGCCGCTGTTGCCATCTGGCCCCGACACGTGCAGGACTGCAGAGGCTCTGGCTTCCCAAGAAGCTACCTAGTAAGGCTGGGTAATACAAATCCAGAAGTGCTGGGGCATTAGTCTGGGGGTATGGTAAAACTCAACCAATAAGAGACAGGAGACAGAAAGAAGCCAGCATTTTAAACTCTGCCTCCTGTGTGGTGGATGGTTCTGAGAAGCAGTAGCTTTGGAAGTACTCTCTGGAGATGTCCCATAAGATGAAACAATCAGCTTCTGTTTGCAGTGAAGCTATGGCCATCTTAGTAATACATCCCTTATGTTTGTTTTTACTTTTTCACTACCTCACTTCTGTTTTCTCTCTCTCTCTCTCTCTCTCTCTCTCTCTCTCTCTCTCACCTCCCTGGGGAATTGCACTCATCAGTAAAGCATTTGCACATAATCTTTTGCTTTAAGCTTTATTTTCTTAGGACCCTCAGTTAAAAATGCTGGTACCAGAAGTGGTCTTTAAGAGCAGACCCCCCAAAAGGCAATAGCCCACCTATCTGAAAGCAATAGGAATGATTTTCCTGATGGCAAGTGGATAATAATTCCTGCAATGCAGTGGCATGCATCACTGTTACCAAAGATTTTACCTACAGTTAATTTGAATGAGGTGCAAGTGGAAGATAAGGGACTAGGGTACCAAGTGGATGCTGTATTTGATTGGTATGGGTGAAATGATAATGATAAGAATTGAGGAATAGGGCGCCTGGGTGGCTCAGTTGGTTAAGCGACTGCCTTCGGCTCAGGTCATGATCCTGGAGTCCCGGGATCGAGTCCCGCGTCGGGCTCCCTGCTCGGCAGGGGGTCTGCTTCTCCCTCTGACCCTCCTCCCTCTCATGCTCTCTGTCTCTCATTCTCTCTGTCTCAAATAAATAAATAAAATCTTAAAAAAAAAAAAAAAGAATTGAGGAATAGACTGGTTGCTTCTAACAGCATTACAAGCCTTACAATACACACACACACACACACACACACTAGTTTGAAGCAGCTTCTCATGACCACATTAGTGAATTTCTGAGTTCCTGTAGTTACATGCTTATGTAAGAAAACGTGTTATTATAACATCAAAACAATCACTTAGGAACCAACCACAAATAAAATTAAATCATTTACCACCCACCTCTCTCTCCAGACATCCCTTGAAGTTTTTCAGTGCATGACCTATGTGACTGTAGGAAGTGGGCCTTTCCTCTTTAGACTAATTTCTATCCTCTCCCAATAATTTTTTTAATACTTCAGTCTCTATGCAAATACAAATCACCTGCAAATTGAAATTAAAATTCTTATATATAAGATACAGAATTTCTAGAAATAAATGTGATAATATTACACAAAACTTTTGACAATGAAGGGTTATGCCCAATTAAAGACCAGCTCACAGATGAAGAAAGAATCAACAAAGATAATGACATAGTGCAACCAAACCAATGTGAGTTGGCTCCTTGGTGAGTCACAGATAGAAATTATGCTCAGGCGAGTGGTCCCACAAAGGAAACTTTATTTGCAGCAAATAAGGAGATCATGGGGAATGACTTCCAAAGCCATGACTCCCCAAGCAAGGGTGAATGGGTTCTTTTTATTTAGGGTTAAGATGAATATTTAGATAGAGAAGCCTTGTCATCGTATGTAGAGGTGGGCATAAGCCATGTATGCGCCTTAAGGAAATATGCCTATACATACATTGTAGGTTATGTAAATGAGGCTTGTGCTCCTCCTTGGATGGAGATTTTAGAATGATAATAAAGTAAAGGTACTTGTCAATCATTCTAGAGGTTACACCATGGTCTGTCTTCTCAGGCGTAAGTTGGGGGTTATACTCAAAGCGATGTGGGTGGTCTGGGCTGGCTGGAGGTCCTGCAGGGCAGTCCCTGTTGCTTGAGGGGTGGTTTCAGTTTCCATTTGCCCGTGCATAGAATCGCCTAAGCAGGGCAGTCTCTGCTGCAGGAGGAGGTGTAGGTGGCCTGAGCGCTGGACTCCAAGCATCCTTGTTCCCCAGCAGCAGCAGTCCTTGCTGCCTTCCTCCCCACAGGTGAGCCTCCCACCCACTAAGAATATTTTTAAAATACTGATTTGGAGGATGCCAAATTATTAGCCTGTCCAGGAAGGTGCTGTCAGGACCCTGTTCATGACGATGCACAATGGGAATGTTACCTACTAGAGCTAATAAAAGTTGACCTTTCTGGAATCCCCAGGGAGATACTGAAAAAGGGAGGATCTGGAAGGTAATTGACTTTTTTCCCCTGATTTCACTCCCCACTTTATATTTAAAACGATTTAAAAAATTTTTTAATTCATAAAAGAGAGTCTCACCTCTGCCCACAAATGATTAACTGGTATGAAAAATGTCCTCCTACAGTAAATAATTAGGAACCTGGACAAAATATTAAATTACTGTTTTTGGACATTAGACAATAATCAGTGAAGAACTGTGACCCCTGAGAGAATGGATGCAAGCAAGGTGAGCCCTAAATCTATCCTCCCTTAATGTTGTGCTACCCAGGAAAGATCCATATCCTCTGTGGCCAAACTTCTTGGAGAAGTAAAGTTCACTTGCTCTTTCTACTTCCTCACCTTCCATTCATTCCACAGCCAAGTGCAATTGAATTGTCATCACAACCACCTTATTAAATGCTCTCACACGCGTACCAGTCCTTATTTCATCTGGCATCTCTGCAGAAAGACCCTTCAAACAACCCCTTCCCTTTAAAAAAAAAATCATCTTAACCATTTTTAAGTGTACAGTATGGTAGTGTTAACCATATGCTCATTGTTAAAAAGTTCTCTAGAATTTTTTCATCTTGCAAAATTGAAACTCATACCCACTGAATAACAACTCCTCTCTCCTCCTTCCCCGAGACCCTGGCAACCACCATTCTACTTTCTGGTTCTATAAATTTGACTATTTTAGATACTTCATAAGTAGAATCATGCAGTATTTGTCTTTCTGTGGTGGCTTATTTCACTTAGCACAATGTCCCAAGATTCACCCATGTTGTAACATATAACAGGATTTCCTCCTTCTTTAAGGTTGAATAATATTCCTTTGTATGTATTTACCATATTTTCTTAATTCATTCATCTAGCCATGGACCTTTAGGTTGCTTCCACCTGGCTATTATTAAAAATGCTGCCATGAGCATGGATGTGCAAATCTCTTCCTTGAAATTCATCTCTTTGTTTTCATTACACCAAACTTCCTTGTTTACCTACATCTCTGGCTGCTGTTCTCTGTTTGCTTCATTAGCTTCCCCCCCCCCCCCCACCACCACTTGCCCTTTTATGCTAAGTACCTTCAGGGATTTTGTCAATGGACTTTTCTTACTCCCTTATTTATGTCTTGATTTAAAAAGATAATTCAGGGGAGGCTGGGTGGCTCAGTCAGGCGACTGACTCTTGATTTCAGCTCAGGTCATGATCTCAGGGTGGTGAGATGAGCCCAGGACGTTGGGCTCCCCGCTCAGTGGGGAGTCTGTTTGAGATTCTCTCTCTCTCTCTCCCTCTGCCCCTTCCCCAGCTTCCCCTCTAAATAAATAAAAATTTTTAAAATATACAAAGCTAATTCACAGGCTTTCTTGTTCTTCTAAGCTTCTAGAACTGTATTTCTAACAGTTTGCCAAACATTTCCCCCTGCGTGTTCCAGTGATATCTCAAACTAAATATGTCCAAAATCAAATGCAAATTAACATGCATTTAGTGCTTTTCTGTCAGCTCTAGGTTATGTTGTAGGTATGCAAAGATGAATAACTTTACACTTCCTTCCCAAATATGCTCCTCCTCCTGCACTCTCTGTTTTGTAAATACCATCACCATTCCCAGTCACCCTGGGAAAGGCCTCTTGGTCACCTCACATCTCTTTCCTCTCCACCTCCTATTGATTCTCCCAAACTTCTACTTCCTCTGCCTCCCCTTCTCATTCTTTCGCCCCTAGATCATCACAGCTGCTCCCTAATTGGCCTTCCGACCAGCTGTCACACCACTGCCACCAGCACGACCCTTCTGAAACACAAACTGGTCGTGTGGGTCTTGCTTACAATGGTCGGTTGGTAACTCCTTTGCCTATAGGGTAATTCTGAGCTCCTGGGCGTGGTCCGGGAGGACAGCTGCCTGTATTCCTTTTCCTTTTTTTTTTAAAGGTTTTATTTATTTGAGAGCGAGCGAGCATGAGCTGAGGGAGAGGCAGGAGAGGGAGGGGCAGATTCCCCGATGAGCAGGGAGCCTGATACGGGGCTTGATCCCAGGACCCTGCGATCATGACCTGAGCCAAAGGCAGACACTTAACTGACTGAGCCACCCAGGTGCCCCTGTACTCCTTTTCTGTATGTCCCTTCATCATCCTATTCTCCCCGTTTGCTGGGAACATCACCTTATGCTGCTGTTTTCAAAATGCTAGGCTCGCTGAAACTTCCTAGCCATTCCCCATGCTGTTTCCTTTGCCAGAGATGCTCCCAAGTTCTCTCCCGCCCTCCTTCTCCTCGTCCTCTCAGCAAACTCTTCCTCCCCCCCAGCTCCTTCTTCCCAACTCTCAGCAGCCAAATCTTCCGCCGCGCCTTCCCCGGCGATCCGCTTCGAGAGCTCCAACCGGAAGCAGTGGGGAGTAGCGGAAACAAGCCCAGACTTGTTTCCGGCGGCCTGGGACTCAAGTCCCGACACTGCCATCTGCTGGTGGTGCCTGTTTGGAAAATTTCAGTCCTCAACCGACCTGGCCGGGTGGCTCTGAGGCTGAGGAGTAGTAACATCCCAGCTCTGCAGTACCGCGGAGAAGGTGCCAAAGAAAAGGTAAATTACCTTTCCTCTTGTAAAATTCACCTGGATATACAAGCATCACCTCGAAGTCCATTT
The DNA here is from genome assembly GCF_029215605.1 of Mirounga angustirostris. Lineage (NCBI taxonomy): Eukaryota > Metazoa > Chordata > Mammalia > Carnivora > Phocidae > Mirounga > Mirounga angustirostris. Next base: position 58,794,960 of record NW_026991717.1, on the reverse strand, counting down.
TTATTTTCAAAGCAGTTCCTCCTGTAGACCTGTCTCTTTCCATCAGTAGCTGTCATTCTTTCAGTCATCCAGCCTGAAAATCTATCATCCTGGATTTCTCCTTATTCTTCATCTGTCCATATTTAACCGGCTACTAGATTCTGTCATTTTTCTTTTCTTCCTCCACCATCCTGGTCTTATAGTTCAGAATTTCATTGTCTCCTGGCTGGTCCTAAGTACCACTCTACCAGTGTCACTCCCCTTGTGCCAAAATCCTCAGTGGGTCCATATTAGCTATGAAATAAAGTCTAAATTCCTTAGTATATTTTGGAACCTTCCACATCTGGCCATATAGTTACCAGATTTAGCAAATAAAAATACAGGGTGCCCAATTATTTTTGAATTTTAGATAAACAACAACTTTTGTGTGTGTAAGTATATCACATGTGATATTTGGGATGTAATTATACTAATAATTTATTTGTTGTTTATCTGAAATTCCAGTTTAACTGGGTGTTCTGTACTTTATCTGGCAAACCCATCTGGTCCTAACTTGTCTCTCTTTGGTCCTATAACTCACTTCTCTCTATGAATCTAGGCTACTCATGGTCTCTCCTTAGGTTTCATGTTGCTTGTAGTTTGTATTTTGGCCTCAGGTGCCCAAGGAGAAGAGACTTTGGAATCAGAAAGATCTAATTTTGAACCTCAGCTTTCTTGCTACCAACCCTATGACTTAAACAACTAATACTGAACTTTCCTAACCTCAGTTTTCTCATCTGTATGTGAGTCCTAATACCACCACAGGAGAGAGAGTTTGAGAGGACTGGATGAGCTATGCAAACGTAGGACGGTGGAGGTCTACTGTGTGTATTCAACATGTTAGTTCATTGCCATTGTCGCTAGGGTTTATGTATAACAGAAGTTCATCAGCTCTTTGGGCCCTCAGTTGCACTGCTGGCCATGATTTGCAAGAAGCAATGTGGTCTAGGTTAAATTGAAAGTCACAGAGGCTGGCGTGGAAGTCGGGGAGATCTCTCCTGGGTGACCTGCCTTCCAGGTCATACTCTGTGCCTGACAGTAGGAATGAAGCAAGCTGTGCAGCAGTGGGGATCTGGGGTCAGAGAGCCGAGGGGCCTTGCCAACACTGGGCACCACGCTGGCCTCTACTTGCTCAACCCTACAAAACCTCCTCTTTTCACCTTATCCCTCTCAACCTATATCCTGTCACTTTCCTTGTCTGTTTATTTATTGCCAAATGTCTTTATTTTTTTAAGTTACTTTTAAAAATATATTTTATTCATTTATTTGACAGAGAGAGAGAGCGCAAGCAGGGGGAGTGGCAGGCAGAAGGAGAGGGAGAAGCAGGCTGCCTAATGAGCTGGGAGCCCGATGCAGGACTCTATCCCAGGACCCCGGGATCATGACCTGAGCCGAAGGCAGACGCTTAACGACTGAGCCACCCAGATGCCCCTATTTATTGCCAAATGTCTTTAAAAAGTAGTCGTGTTTGCTGTTTTTATTTCTACATAAGGCTCAGCTTACACTCTAGTCTTTTGAAATAGTACTTTCAACTGTCTTCGGTCACCTCCTGATTGCCAGATTCAGTCTATTCTTTTTTTTTTTTAAGATTTTATTTATTTATTTGATAGAGAGAGAGACAGTGAGAGAGGGAACACAGGCAGGGGGAGTGAGAGAGGGAGAAGCAGGCTTCCCATGAAGCAGGGAGCCTGATGCGGGGCTTGATCCCAGGACCCTGGCATCATGACCTGAGCCAAAGGCAGATGCCCAATGACTGAGCCTCCCAGGCGCCCCCAGTCTATTCTTTATTTATGTCTTTGAAACTGCTGAGCACTCTTCTTCATGTTGACCTTTGTGGCATTGACCTCTACTCATCTCCTCTTACTTCTCTGACTGCTCCTTCTAAGAGTCTTCTGCCTGCTTCTATGTATGACTCTTCTGAGCAGGACGGTGGTAGAGTATGGAAGCCTCACAATTCCCTCCCCAAAGTCCACTGAAATAATCAATAGAGCATGGATATGGGGGAAATAATTTATCACTACTGAAAACTAAGGTTGGAATCAGTATTCTACAAGCTACACATCCAGAGAATTTCTTCTAGCAATAACCATAGGCTTGGATTGAAAAGAGCCGGCAAAGGCTGAGTCCCACCCTCCTTGAGGGAGGACAGCTTACCTAGAAAGCAAGTGGCAAAACTCTCTGGCTCACTCCACCACCACTCGCTACCTTGGAGAGACAAGAGCAGCTCTGTTCTAGCAGTGAGGAGGCGAAATGGATGGAGGGGACTGCTGAGAGGCCTACTACCAGAAGTATCTTCTGGCCTTTGACAATGAACTCCACTGCTAGCTTGCAAGGACAGGGGTTTGCTATAGTCTGAAGCAAGCATTAAACAGAAAGCCAAGTACTGTGTGTGTGAAGGCCTGGGGGTCCTTTTCCAGAGCCTCACAGCAGGGCACAAAGCTTCTAGCCGCGGCTCAGCCTTCCTCTTCATTCACAGCCTTGGCTCAGTACTCATTACCTCCAGCTGCACCCAGCCTCACCTCCAGATTTAGTCCAGATTGTCTGCTGTTTGCCCATGCCCACCCCCTACTCCTCTCCCTGACCTTCCCTGGTTTTCCAACTCCCATTGACCTTCTGACCAACACAATCCTATCTGTCAGGGATGTCACTCCAGCTCAAATAAACACTTTAAAAAAATGTGTGTCCAAAGAGGCAGGACTATGGGCTGGTTTTTAAATCCCTGCCTCCCTTATACTTTGCTTGGAACATAGCCCCCCAAGCCACAATCTGGGTTCAAAAGAAAAATCCCTTGGAGGATTATGATGCCACAGCAGAGTAACTTCAACAATTGCTCACTTCAAGATATTTCCCCAAGCACCATCCCAGGTTATAGAGACATAATTTGGCTAGTAGGTTCATAAGGATAGATAGCACTTTCTAAGGTGAGGAAGTGAACTACATACAACCAGCAGCAGAATGAATGAATTTACACACTGTTTGAATTTCAAGCAGTTTGTGAAAATGCACCTGGTCTCTCTGGGGTAATAGCCAAATATAAAATAAATAAATCTTTGCTTCTCAGGGAATTAAATTCCATTGTTGGAGTTTTGCATGCAGTGAAAGGAGAGTGTCAATAAAAACACCTCCTTCCCTGACCCAGTTCAGAAGCAACTGAAAGGCAAAGGAGTTGGTCAGATGGATATTTTTAACGTGAGAGAAAATCTGCCATTCTCCTTCAATTCCCCCCCCCCCCATTTTCTCTTCCTTTTCATTCTCTTTCCTCCCTGGCAGAGAGGCAGAGAGGCAGGGGGTGGGGGGAGTGGCAGTGAGCGGCATGGAGGTGATTTGGCAGCATGCCCACCTACACCCAAGGACACAGAACACTAAAGTGGAGAGGAAGAAGCTGCGTGGAAGCACATTGATGTTGTGCCCACTGGTGCCCAAGAACGAAAAGATGGTGTACATAGCAGTTAAACAGAGGAGATAACCAACATGGCTGGGAGACTGTTTACATTGAGCAAATAAGAAAACTAACTGAGCAAATAATTAAATACATTTAGGATGAGAGAGCCAGGTTTCTCACCATTGGAGAAGGTAAAACATGGAAAGAGGCAAAGTTTGAAAGAACCCTGAAATGTATTATTGGTATTAGAAGTATTGATATAGATTCAGGGATATGTGTATACATACATACATACACTTCCTAAGTGTGTCCACTGAAAAAAGTCTAGAAGCCATGACATTCTAGTAGCAGTGAGCACATCTAGTAGCCAGATCTTGGTTTTCAAATACCGTCCTTCTCTAAAATACCGGGACTCCTTGAAGAAATGGCTGATTCCAGGGCTGGGGAAAGGAATAGACAAAAAAATCCTGGACTATCTTGTTTTAGAAAGCAAGGAAGTATTCACAAAATGATGAAGACCTGTCAGAAGATCACAGCAGCCCCCTAATGGAAGTCCCATCAGCCAAACCTGGATCAATTTATGCATGAAAATAATGATAGCAATTTATTATAACCCATGAATAAAATAGGAAGCCATGAGTCCATACTAATATACATCAGTAAATGAAAGAATAAACAGGGAGGAGGAAAAGCTCTTCCTAACAGTAGAATATCAACTAATAAATGCAGTGGGAATACAGGTAGTAGGAACATTCAGGCCAACAATCAGGTCAAATAGTAGTTCATTGTCAGGGACGGCTAAGCTTGTTAATGGGAGATTTGATGGCATAATTTTGCAACACATCCTCACAAAGTACTAATCAACTACAAAGGGAAATGGTGACATTACAGTAGGGAAAACTGCAGGTGCCAACAGGAGCAGATGATTCACATTACCATCACCAGAGGTGAGCTGGATTAACAACACATGCCCCATCTCAACCCTAAAAAGTGCACAACATCAATTCTGAGGAGTTCCTGCCAAGAAAGCAAGACCCAAGCGTGGATGTGAGGAAACACTGAACTGACTAAGGCTAAGGATCATCTCTCCAGAGTATAAGGCCTGTATTCTTTAAAACTGTCACAGACATAAGAGGTGGAACTGTCGAGGACATGAAAGGCAGAGAAAAAGGGGGAGAAGAGTTTCAGACTGGAGGAGGCTGAAGAGACTTGACAACAGCCGTGTGTGTTTCTGGAAGGGACAGTGTGCCAGAAAGGAAGAAGAGTTGTTGGGGAAGTTTGTGAGATTTGAATGGGGGTGGGGGAGTGCACGAATCTGTGAATTGGATGATGGCATTGTATTAATGTTGGAGGGTTATATGGTAAGTAAGTAGCAAAGTGTCCTTGATTTGGGGAAATACACACTGAAGTATTTAGGGGTAATAGGGCTTCATGGATGCAACTTGTTCTCAAAAGGCTCAGAAAACAACTAATTGTTTTATACATGTATATAATTACATATAATATATATAGCACATACACACACAGAGATGGAGCAAATGTGATAAGATGTTTACAGTTAGGAATCTGGGTGAGGGGAAGTATTCTGATAGTTTGAAAATAAAATCAAATTTATTTTCAACAAAGTTTATCAATTTCAAAAAAATGTTTAAAAATTAACTAAAAGGAATGTCAGCTTTTTTCTTTTCTTTCCTTCTTTCTTTTTCTTTCTTTTTTTTTTTTTAACTGATGAGAGCTAAGTTGAAGTACATACAGCACTTTTCCACCCAGGACAAACAGCTGAGGACAGCCTCAGGCCATTTCCTGTAGGAATAGTCTCTTTACTATACAGACTAAAATATTTGCATCCTGAGAGAGGTTGAATCCCAAAGAGGATGAAGTCCCTTCTCCCAAAGTCACCGTTCACATGAGTCTCTGCCCAGCACATCCCAAATACAAATACCCCAAGAGGAATGAGGGAGGGAACCTCTTTCTAGCTTAAGTCTCTCTACTTAGAAACACAAAGACTGAACATAAGTGTTATCCCTCAAAAGCCTTGTTTTGAGGAACCTCCTGCTTTTCAGGTGTTGGTGGGTTCCCCAGGAGCTCCTCAGTTATCTTGGTGTGCATTGAGCCATGCAGTTGCCTGGGAGTTCTCTAGTCCTACCACCCACTGAGAACAACGGTGGTGTTCTTACCATGGGTGTGAATGCTCTTGCAGTTGCTGCTGCTTCTTTACTGTCTGCACGTGCTGTCAACTCTCAGGTGAGCAACTCTGTGCCAGGTTCAGAGTCAGAACCACTGGGTCATCTCCCGCAAACCAGTTCCCACCTGGGAAAGGCCTATTTCTTTCCTATTTCTCAGCCCACGTGGGAAACCTCTCCCAGGAAGTTAATCTGCTCGGGCCATAGCTTTGATGTTGCTGTCTGACCAGGAAATCGGTTCCATCTTTCTGCCTCCATCTGCCCGTGCTGGGCCACCAACAGCTACTAGGGGAGTCCTCCCAGATCCCAGCCAGCTCTTCTCCTTCTTTGGAATTGGTCTTTCCCCCTTGCCCCTCTGCCAGTCATCTCCCCACTAGCATTCAGTCGGCACATTTTTATTAGGTTATATATATTTTTTTAAGTTTTCATAGCATTCTCAATTTACAAATGAGGAAAGCGACGCTTAGAGAGGTTAAGATGCTTACCTAAGATCAACAAGTGAAGACATGGTGGAGCCAGGACTTACACACCCTCTGACTACACAAGTTGTGCCCTGCATCTCAATCAGTGAGACATTCAAGGCTCCACACTCATTCGTTTCTAGTCTCTTCGCCACCACACCCCTCTGTCCTCCTGATACTGTAATTAGTGCTCTAATTCACCAGCACTCTATTCCTCCACCTTTGTCCATGCTACTTCTTAAGTCTCAATTGTCATCTATAGAAATCTCACTCCATCTTTAAAGCTTACTCAGCTCAAATATAAATTATTGCATTAGTTAGAACTGCAGAAGACTCAGGAAAAGTAACATTGAGGTTAGTAAAATCATGAAGGAACATGGACTTGTTTACCAAATTCTACAACGTTAAAAAGAAAGGGATATGTCATAGAGCTTCAAAAAGACAGTTTGGGGGCATGTAAGGAAGGATCACATGAAACAGTGAGTGTTAATAGGACATGTTATTCAAGGTGTGTTAACCTGAAAGATCAGCAACTGACATTTATTGAGCCTTAGCTCCAAGCCAGTCCCAGGAAGTAAAAGGAAGAGCTTATGGTTTAAATGGAGAGACATGTGCTTAAGTACACAATTACAATCCATTGTGACATGTGCTGTAATTTGGTACAATGAGAGCTTTGGGTGGGTCTGGCTAAAGAAATCAGGTCAGGCTTTATAGGTAATGCTACACTTATATTCCAGAGAAGGAACAGGAATTTCTCAGATAGGTAAGTGGCCGCAGGGAGAGAAAGATCTTCTAGGCAGATCAAACAGGAGTATAAAAGCATGGCAATATGAGAGAGTATGAAATTTGCCTTTGATATTTCTAGAGCAAAGCTGAGTGTGTGCATGTGTGCAAGTCATGCACATGTATGTGTGTGTGAGTGTGAGACAGTCATGAAGTGTAGGTGGGTGAGGAGTTCTAGGAAATAAGGTTGGGAGGGTGGTTTAAGGTTTTAACATGAAGGGTTGATGTGAAATGTTAATGAGTTTCGCTCTTTTCTCTATATAGTTTTGAATAGCTGCATGGTCAGATTTTCTTTCTGGAAAGATCATCTTGGTTGCAGTGTGGATGGTGAATTAAAGATAGTCGAGTCTAGAAGTAGAAATTCCAGCAGGAAAGCTACTGTAGTAGTTCAAGTGAGAGATGATGAGGGTTGGTATGGTAGAAACGGCAGTGCGCTGCCAAGATCTCCTTTCACCAAGTGGCTGTGACTGTGGATGCTGGTAACTCACAGCTGCCCCTTTCTCCAGAGACTCATCCACCACTGACTGCAGCTACCTTACCCAGAAAACAGTCTGTGATGCCCCCCTGCCAACTACTGCCCTTGGTCAGTGACTGCTAGAGGGGTACAAGAGATTGGCCCTCTTGCCTTAATTCTGCTGTGTGGTTAATGCTTCAAGTCCTTACCTGTGGATCAGGCCAGGCTATACTTTACCTGAGACTACATGATTATTAGGTTCTTTTCCTTTCCCTAGTTGCTTCTCTCCTTCCCTTATAGGTTTTTCTCAAAACTCATTCTCTCAAGAGATCATGTACACCCAAAATCCTCTTTTGGACTCTTCTTCTAGGGAACCAGACCTAAGACAGCAAGCATTAACTGTTTATAAGGATGGAGATGCCTGATATACTGAACCAAGTAGAATTAGTGTGATTGACCATTAATTAGATGAATGAGAAGGAAGCGTGAGGGGAGGAAAAGATCTGGAATGTTCTCTAATTCTGGCTTGAGTCTAAGGGGTACTATTCATTCACCAAAATATAGGGGAATAGTTCTGAGGTGGGTGAGGGTAGAGATAAGTAATTCAGTTTTGGACAGGCTGGGTTAGAGATACTGTGGGACACCCAGAACATCCAGGCAGAGATAAAGAAAGCCATTGGAGTTTAGAGTTCAGAATAGGAAATTAGAGCTGGAGATGTAGATTTGGGAGTCAGCAAATAAATGACAGTCACAATAGAGATATTATGTTCACTATCCTGACTCCATACTGGGAAAGTTATAGGATGCTATCCTGTTGAATTTCCAATTTAACATCAGGGAAGGCAATCTAGTTTTCCAATAGCATCCTTTTGGTCCATTGTTAGAATTCCTAGCTGGATAATCTTGACCTGACTTTTTTTTTTTTTTTTAATTCTTTTGTTCCTATTGTGGCTCTGGGTCATCATTAGGGCCAAATGTGGTAAAAGAATAATATAAAAATAACCATTTTGTTCACTGTGAGTTATAGTCACATCACTGATGTGTATTATGCCCAAATGAACAAAATGCAGAGTGTTTCTTAGTCATTTTTTTCAGAGCCAGAATTAACTGTTTGCCCAAGGTTCTGTAATGAAGGCCATTAATATCCCAAATCTGAAGGAAGAACGATTTTCGCCAGTCAATCACTAGTAGACATTAAGCCTCAGTTTCTAACCTCTCTCCCTCAAAAGTAAAGAGACCTGAGGATACCTAACTCAACTTGTAGGATGGAGGCCCGCCAAAGAAATTATTTGGCAAAGGATGAACTGAATTGCAACAAAGCCTGAGGAGTGAGTTTCCCCAAAGGGGCAGAGTTAAGTATGAAGCATTGGAGAAGACAGGAAAGAAACTAGTTCACCTAACACATCTTCCAGAGTTCCTTACTGGTGTAATTTGAGGTAGGAAAGGGAAAATGCATTTTTTTTTTACTCACTTAGCCATTGCTGAAGTCTTCCGCTCCGGCTACATAACATATTGACACAATTTTGTTGCTCTGTATTAACTGAACTTATTATGTTCCTCATGTTCCTCTGTATTTTCATTTCAGCATTTTCCAAAGGGCACCATCCTTTTCTAATCCTTAAGTGGAAATGGGTTCAGTGTTTAAGTAGGCCACTGTGCCTAAGACCGATTCATTTCTGTACCATTCCTTATTCAGACTACCTTTTTATTGGCAAAACTAGCTTGAGTTCCTGCTCTACAATTTACCAAGATCTTTATTAGAAAATGTTTAGTCTTGTTCACTGTATCCTAAAAACAAAAACTTATTGAACAATAGTATTGGAAACTGTCCACGGATCGTACCTGAACTTATATTTGAAATGATAAATACCATATCAAATAAATTTTTAACATTTTTGTTCCTGGTCATTCTATACATTATATGATGTAATGTGGTATGGTGAGTAATAGCACTTGTGGAGAAAAGCTCTGTTTCTGGAAATTTTGACAGTGAGCTGAGATTTTTGTGGCTACTCAGTCATTTGAAAAGTTAAGAAGCAAGGTTTTTTCCCCTCCCCCCTCATTATTTGCATAGCTGCTATATATCTCCTTAAATATTAATACAGAAGCAAAAATACTGTCTATTTACAAGCCCCTAAGGAATATCCAGGCTCCTTTTCAGGACACCTAGCACTTTGACTCCTGTGACACATTCTCTTGAAATAAGCATAATACTGTGTTTTTGTATTAGAGAGCTATGTTTTCCCCATTTTAATAAGAGATCATTTAATAGTTTTTTCCTCTTAATATTTTACCAAGTTGCCTTTAAAGAATGATTTCAAAAGGATATCCATATACTGTATATACACATAATCAATCCACCTATCCTTCAATTCACCAAACTCAGAGAACATAGCGCCAAAACAAAGAATCTCTTGGTCTTCTTTCCCATCCTCACCCTTCCTCCTTCATGTCTTCTAAATCGGACTCAGGAAGAGGTAAGCCTCAAAAATTTGCTTCTTGAGTTGCAGCGGGGTTTATCCTAGGGTCCCAAAGGCAGTTGTTACAGTTTGGTTTGGTGGAGTCCAACTACCTGGTCCTAATCCTAACTGCCACTTAATAGCTGCAATAATAGCTGATCTTGAGGAAGATACTTAAGTTCTCTGTAACTTAGTTTCCTCATGTAAAACGAGGATAATATATGTCTACCTTACAGAGAAATGAGCTAATTCTTACGAAGCATCTTAGAATAGTAGCTGTCGCACAATAAGTTTGGAGTATTAGCCACTATTAGTACTCTCATGGAGCTCAGTCTATGGCTACGAATCAGTTTGTTGGACTTCAGAAGTCTGGCCAACACAATGAACAAGGAGGAAGTTTGGAGAGGAAGGGCCGGCTTTCGACTTGGGTGTCCTATTTAAAGCAACTCTGGGTGCAGTCAAGACACAGCGCAGATCCTAGAAGCGCCGCCTGCAAAACCGACTGAAGAGTTGGAGGGAGTACAGCGATACCGCGCGCAATCCCAGCAGGAACGAGACAAGCCCCTGGCCGCCAGCCTCGCGGGTGGAAGGGGCCCCTGCGGACGAGGGGCGGAGGTGGTCCGACCCGCCCAGGCTGGTAGGGGAGAAGCCCCAGTCCTGGGAGGCGCACCATGGGGACCAATCGCTCTCGGGCTCCGCCTTCAGGGGGCGGGACAATCTGGACGTCACGCACCTCGGGCGGGGCCTCTGCGCCTTCAATCCCGCCTGGGTAGGCGAGTCACCGTCAGCTAGCAAGGGTGAGAGCGGGAAAGAGCGGGAGCCGGGCGGGGGTAGAAACGGGAAAGAGGTGAACTGTAAACGTCGGAGATGAAAGATAGGAAGCAATGGGGAAGAAAGTTAGGGTGGGAGCTTGAGAGGGGCTGCAGAAATGGGGACAGGGAGGGAGAGATGTGAGGGGAGCGGCGCGGTGAGGGGACTTAAGGAGAGTGCAAGAGGGACACTGAATGGGTAAAGGGAAGAATGGCATAGCCCACCCGAGTATGGGATGCCCTAGGGGTTCAATCCGAGTGGGGCAGTAAAGCAAAGACTGGGAGTGTGTTGGGAGTCCGCTATCGCCTGGGCCCGTCTGATCACCGAGTTAGCTGCCCCTTTTGCATCAAACTGACGCATGCAAATTAATTTGAGTGCCAAGGTGAGGTCTGGTCCTTGAAGAGGTGACTGATACAAGTTTTCCTTAGCCCCACTGAGTGGGACTGTCATTCTTCTCAAAGGACTGGGTCTAGACAACCAGATCAGCAGATTCATCCTCTAAACTACTGCAAGATCACCTGCACATCCTCCGGTTTTGAGAAGGGCATCTCTCTTCTTACCTCTGGCTTTACAGGATACCTGGCACCTTGACTCCTGTGACACATTCTCTTGATGTGAACTCCCTGAAGACAGTTTCTACTGAATTTTCTGCTGCCTTTCTGAAAGCATTTCTTTCACTGAGTTTCATGTTAGACTATTTTCTGTAGTACTACCTCCTTCCATCCCACCTCCACCTAAAAAGCCTATCCTTGATCTCTCGACTTGTAGACTGGTAAAGCAGGAATGGGGCTTTTGAGATAATCTAGTAGAGACCCCTCATTTTTAGGTAAAAAACCCCCTGAGATTCATAAAGTGAGTGAAAGTGACATGTATTGAGACCTTAGTAAGTACCAGATACTGTGCATGTCTTATCTGTTCTTCAAAAACCAAGGCTGTAGGTGCTTTTCCCCTTTTTACAAATGAAAAAACAGGCTAAGAATGATTAACCTACTAATATGTGCTAGAGCTGTGATTTGATCCCAGGAAATCTGACTTTAAAACCCATCTGCTTAACTAATTGAGTAAAAAGAAATACTAAATAGTGGTAGGACTGTGATTCCAATTCAGTTGAATGCCTTTTTTTTCCTTCAACCACAACACAGTTTACATTTAAGTCTAACGCTCTTTATATTTTTTGTAAGTTCAATTATCTGTACTGTATGTGAATGGCATATAAATCTACTTCACTACCTTGAGTTCATTCCCTCAGATTGGTTCTATAAGACACTTTAGTTTCAAGAAAAATTTATATTCTGGGGTCCCTGCTAAGTTAGGGAATGCTGACTTTACAGCTCTGACTGTCGTAGTGGATTTTGCCATGGCTACTGTGGAATAGGCAATTAGGCAGGGGTGGGAGGAAGTTAAGAAATACAGCCAGAAATTACTGGAATGACTGTTGTTAGCACTTCAGGACTTACTCTGTTGCCTTCCCCTCAGCTCAAGGCCTCCAAGTTTTAGGAATGGCTTGGGCAAGCTCTAAACCTATAAATAATCATCTTATACTATAGGTACTAACTTCTGCTTACTAATATGAGGCTGCAGCTAGTCATCTTCCTATCACCATTTTTCCTGCATGTGCAACTCCTGACATAATGAGCAGTGCCATAATTTCGGGCATCCTTATCGCATAGAATTTGTCTTTTCCACATGATTCATTGCCTTTTTTTTTTTTTTAGACTTTGTTTATTTGAGAGAGAGTGAGAGAGCAGGAGCGGGGTGAGGGGCGGGGGGGGGCGGGGGGGGGAGGCAGAGAGAGGAAGAAGCAGACTCCCCACTGAGCAGGGAACAGGACAAGACAATGCAGGGCCGGATGCGGGGCTTGATCCCAGGACCCTGGGATCATGATCTGAGCTGAAAGCAGACGCTTAACTGAGCTACCCAGGCACCCCTATTCATTGCCTCAAAAAATAATTTATCATTTTTTCCCTTTTTTTCCCAAAGATTTTATTTATTTATTTATTTATTTATTTATTTATTTATTAGGGAGATAAGAGAGAGAGTGAGCATAAGCAGGGGGAGCAGCAGGCAGAGAGAGAGGGAGATGCAGACTCTCCACTGAGCAGGAAGCCTGACGCAGGGTGCTATCCCAGGACTCCGAGATCATGGCCTCAGCCAAAGGCAGACACTTAACTGACCGAGCCACCCAGGCACCCCTCAAAGATTTTATTTTTAAGTAATCTTTACACCCAACATGGGGCTAGAACTTAACAACCCTGAGATCAAGAGTCACATGTTCTACTGACTGAGCCAGCCAGGTGCCCCAATTTATCATTTTTTTCTTCTATTTATAATTAGTTTATATTTCCAAGAGCAACCCTCAGTCCCCTCATACTGTATTTTAATCCCCAGAAATTGGCATGATATATGTATCTTATATATTATATATATGTTTGTTTTGAATTATATAATGCCCGAATTGTTTATTGTAAAAAATTAAAATGACAAGTATATGGAGTAAATGATAAAATCCTATTTTACCCTATTCCTGCAGTCCCACTAATTTTCTTGAAATAATCACTCTTAATAATTTGGTATATTCTGTGTCATCTATATATTTACATAAATGTGTATGCGTGCACTCACACAGTTTTTTAAAAACATAAATGAGATGTTGTATCAGCTACAGTCTCAGTCAGGAAACAGAAACTACACATTAAATAGGGAAAGTTTAATATAAAGAATTATTAACTAGGAATTAACTACGAAGGGGGTAAAAAGAACTCTAAAACAATACAATAGCCAATTTAGGGAGCAGCCACTATGCCTAAGGTTGAGGCAAAGTGCTCAAGGAAGGAACGAATTTGGAAGAGGCCCCTTTTCTCCAAGACTGATGATTGGACTTTATGGGAGAGCGTATGACAGATGATGTCACTGGATGATGAAGTTTGATGAATTGCTGCCACTTGGGACTGGCATGCAGGAAACTGCAGGCTGGACTGCTGAGTTGGGAGTGCTGAGAAACACACTTGGAAACTACTGAGATTCTGGAAGGCTGCTCACAAGGATGCTGGCAGAATTAAATGGAAAGACACAGGGATGCTGTTGAAACTCACTGGGAAGCTGCCTGGCTGGGGTGCTCTTGAAACTTAGTGGTAGGCAAACATCACTGGGTATTTCCCCAATACAAAGAAAAAAAAGTGAGGAAAGCACCTAAGAACCAGGAAGAGAATCCCCCCTTCCTCCTGCAGTGTCCCTCTAGCACCCCCTACTGATAGAGCTTAAAATTGTATCAGCTGACAAAGGAAAATTCTAATACCACAAAACAGGGCTGTGAAGGATAGATTTGGAGCTGAGGGGCAATAAATCAATAACTGGCACAGATACACAACTAACTTTTTTTTACTTCTTAGAGAATTTTCCATATTGATACATATAGATCTTATTCTTTCTGATGATTGCCTAATTCCACGTGTCTTCATTTCATTGGTGGACATTAGGTTATTTCCAGTTTTTCACTGCTAAATGGTGAATATCCTTATACATACCGCTTTGTATGTATGGCAACTATATCTTTCGGATTGATTTCTAGGAGTGAAGTTGCTGGGTCACAGGATATACATGTTTTAAACTTTGGTAGGTATGATTTTCTTGTGTGGGATAATGATGGTTTAGTCAAATTTTCACCAAAATGGATATTATAAACCCTTTCCTTTTTTGCCAATCTGATGGGGAGAAAATGATACTGTAATTTTAATTTGTATTTTCTTGATTCTTAATGAAACTGAGCATCTTTTCATATGTTTTTAGCCATTTGTTTTTCTGTCATTCTGTGAACGTTGTTTTTTTTAATTACAAAAGTAATTTTTGTAATAATTCAGTGTCAAAGCACATAAAGGAAAAATGATGGTGGTTAGCACACAATGAACACCAGTTTTGTGCCAGGCACTGTTCTAAGGGCTTTACTTATGTTAACTTAAGCAGTCTCCCAGCCATTACCATCTGAGGTAACTGCTGTTTATAGTTGGGTGTGCAGTCTTCTAGATTTTTTCTAGGCTAACACAAATATTTATAGAATTTTGTTCTTTGGGGCTTTTTGTTTTCTTTGGTTTCACAAAAATGGAAACCCTTTCCCATATCTTGCTCTACAATATGCTTCCCACCGCCCCCCTTTTAGTTATGTTTTGGACCTCTTTCTAAACCAATGTATAAAAATCTACCTCACCCTTTTTAATGTCTCCATAAAATTTCATACCATACTAGTGAATATTTACTTTGACTCAGTTATTTTGCTAAGATAATGCTGCAATGAACATTTGTAAGCATAACTTTATACACTCACTAATTTAACCTTTCAACCTTGTCTGAGAATAAAATGTTAGATTACTGCTGGGGCGCCTGGGTGGCTCATTTGGTTAAGCATACAGCCCTTGATTTTGGCTCAGGTTATGATCTTAGGGTCCTGAGATCAAGCCCCACATTGGGCTCT
Source organism: Mirounga angustirostris (assembly GCF_029215605.1). Lineage (NCBI taxonomy): Eukaryota > Metazoa > Chordata > Mammalia > Carnivora > Phocidae > Mirounga > Mirounga angustirostris. Next base: position 58,779,945 of record NW_026991717.1, on the reverse strand, counting down.
GCTTTCAGCACGGAGTCTGCTTGAGATTCTCCCCCTCTCCTTCTGCCCTTCCCCCTGCTAGCACATACGTGCACTTTCTCTCTCTGTCTAAAATAAAGTAAATCTTTAAAAAAGGTTAGATCACTGCTTCATAAATCCTCAGATTTTCCTGTCTGTTGTTCAACTCACAGAGCTTGAAAGCACGTATACTACAATATATGTACATGCTGTACACTGTATACACAAACGTATAGCTGTCATACAATTCAGGTTTCCTCTCAAGTCACTTAGGGCGCCTGGGTGGCTCAGTCGGTTGGGCATCTGCCTTCGGCTCGGGTCATGATCCCGGGGTCCTGGGATCGAGCCCCGTGTCGGGTTCCCTGCTCAGTGGGGAGCCTGCTGCTCCCTCTCCCTCTGCTGCTCCCCCTGCTTGTGCTCTCCCTCTCTCTGTCAAATAAATAAATAAAATCTTTTAAAAAAATTACTTAGGTTAGTGTAGGTCTTAAAACTTTAATAGCCTCTCTTAGGTATTCACGATCTTCCTATCTTACATTATATCTCTGTAAATCCTAATCCTTACTGCAATGGTTTTTCTTTTCTAGTCTACTCTGTAACCACTTTCAAACCAATCTGAGCTATCTCTTTCAAATTTCCTAGGTTCTCAGAAAAGCAGAGTTCTTCCCTGTCTCTATTCCACTTAGTTTTTTTATTGCCCTTTAGTGTCTTAGTGAACTTAAAGTGATAAGCACATGTCTCACCTGTCCAACCAGCGTTCCCAGAGCTCTGCTAATTAGAAAATGATTTCATTTGCTTTTTTTTCTGATTATGTACGCTCTGCCCCCTTTTTTTGAGCTAAGAATGTTCACATCCATCATTGCTTCTAAGCAGAAATTCTCTGTTTTATGCCTCCTTGTTTTGTTTTTGCTTTGTATTTGTATTTGTTTCACTATTTTTTGTTTGTTTTTCCGTCTTACTCCTAAGCCTTTTCTGTTGGGTCCTTCAGCATCTCCTCTATTTTTTTTTTAAAGATTTTATTTATTTATTTGAGAGAAAGAATGAGAGAGAGAGCATGAGAGGGGTAAGGGTCAGAGGGAGAAGCAGACTCCCTGCTGAGCAGGGAGCCCGATGCGGGACTCCATCCCGGGACTCCAGGATCATGACCTGAGCTGAAGGCAGTCGCTTAACCAACTGAGCCACCCAGGCGCCCTCTCCTCTATTTTTTTAAAAACTGAGGTGAGATTCACATAACATAAAATTAACCATTTTAAAGTATACAATTCAGTGATGTTTAGAACATTCATGATGTTAAATCACCACCTCTATCAAGTTCTAAAAACATTTTCATTACCCCCAAAGAAAACCCTGTACCCATTGTCACTCCTCACTCTTCCCTCCCTCAAGTCCCTGGCTACCACCAATTGCTTTCTGTCTCTATAGATTTACCTATTCTGGATATTTCATGTAAGTAAAATCTTATAATAAGTGGCCTTTTGGGTCTGGTTTCTTCCACTAAGCCTAGTGTTTTTGAGGTCCTCCACGTTGTAGCATGTATCAATGCTTCATTCCTTCTATGGCTGAATAGAATTCCATCGTATGTGTATACCACAATTTGTTTATCCATTTATCTATTAAAGGACATTTGGACTGATTCTACCTTTTGGCTATTGTGAGTAATGCTGGTATGAATATATGCATGTGCGTGTACTTGTGTGAGTCCCTGTTTTCAGTTCTTCTGCCTATATACCTAAGAATGGGATTGCTGGGTCATATGGTAAGTATATGCTAAACTTTTTAAGGAACCATCAAACTGTTTTTCATAGCAATTGCCCTATGTTACATTTCCACCAGCAGTCTACATTTTCTCCCTATCCTCATCAGAATTTATTTTCCATTTTAAAAATAGTCATACTAGTGGGCTTAGAGTGGTGTCTCATTGTGGTTTTCATTTGCATTTCCCTAATGACCAGTGATGTTGAGCATCTTTTCCTGTGCTTGTTGGCCATTGATAGAACTTCTCTGAAGAAATGTCTATTCAAGTTCTTTGCACATTTTTACTTTGGGTTGTTTATCTTTTTAACTCATATATTCTGAACACTAGACCTTTTATCAGATACATCAAATTTTTTTCTCCTATTCTGTGGGTCATCTTTTCATTTTCTTTTTCCTTTCTTTCCTCCTCCTCCTCCTTCTTTGTGTACTCCTTTTTATTTTTGTGAGGAGGTAAATCATGCACTTTGCAATGAAATCCCAAAGGAGACCTCATGTACCCCTGGACGCAGTGCCCCTAAAGTAGGTCCTTTAGGCACAAGACAGGCCTGGTTCTTTAGCTCTATTAGCGCCTATCTTTTCATTTTCTTGATAATGTCCTTTGATGCACAAAAGATTTTAATTTTGATGAAGTCTAATTTATCTTTTTGTTGTTGTTATTGCTTGTGCTTTTGATGTCGTATCTAAGAATCCATTTGGAATCCAAAGTCATGAAGATTTACCCATAGGTTTTTTTCCTAAGAGTTTTCTAGTTTTAGCTTTTATATTTAGGTTGTTGATCCATTTTGAGTTAATTTTTGTCTATTGTATGAGATAGGAGTATGGATGTCCTGTTGTGCTAGCATCATTTATTGAAGAAACTCTTCTTTCCTCATTGAATGGTCTTGGCATCCTTGTTGAAAATCAATTGGCCATAGATGTATGGATTTATTTCTGGATTCTCAGTTCTATTTCATTGGTCTATATGTTTATCCTTATGCCAGTACCACACAGATTTTAAACTACTGTAGCCATGTTGTAAGTTTTGAAATTGGGAAGGGAGTCCTCCAACTTTGTTCTTCTTTCTCAGTATTATTTTGGCTAATCAAGGCCCCTTACAATTCCCTATGAATTTTAGATTGACTTTTCCGTTTCTTTAAAAAACCTGTTTGGTGTGTGTGTGTGTGTGTGTGTGTGTGTGTGTGTGTGGTCTCTTCCTCCTTCAGTTTATCCTTCCAGCTGATACGACAGTTTCCTATATCCTGCCTTTCACTGCCTTTCTCATACCATCTCACTGACTGGAGCCTGATGGTAGGTTCCTGTTGCACTCTGGATCAAGAATGAGCTTGCTGCAGGCTCCCTCAACTTCTCTTTTGTTCCACCCCTGCTGCTCTTAAAATGTATACATAAAGTTTCAGGTTCAGTTATTAAAAAATGTTTTCATCTGCTCTGTATCAAGATGTACATTTCTATCATATAAAGAGTTCCTCAAATTTTGCCTCTTCCTTGAAGTTTCCCCAGATTGATTACTGAAAAAAAAATCAATTACCTCTTTTCTCCTAATGCATTTGGATATGAGATTCCTGAGTTGTACTTTCTTTAATATCATTCCCAACTATGTTATTCTTGCTTTAATGAAAATGTGCTTAAAATAACAGAATTTAGAATTAGAGGGGGCCTTAGGAATATAATGCAGACTCCTACTTAAATATGATCCAATGACACATTCATTTATCTCTGCTGCTTATCCAAAGTCCTCTTAACAGACAATAAGCTCAAAATGCATAATTTTGTGGTGAGCTATGACAGCAACCACGTTTGGGAAGTTGTAAAGCAGGTGGAAGTGTGGGAACTGACTTTGTGGAGTAATAGCTCACTAAGCTATTAGTAAGGGAAACCAGAGCAAGCCAATTCTCAGAACCCCTGGAAAGCTTAGGCCCTGAAGGTACTAGATATCTCTGGAAGGGGGAGTGTGTGTGAAAAAAAAATATGAGGCACAGTTGAAGACAGAGATACTCTACTGAAAATGGGAATTACATGAAAGTCAGTATTATATGGCAAGACCTATCAGCCCCCTCTTCCAACTCAGCTCTGAGAGTGCCAGCAACCAGGCTTACTCCATTCCCTCCACCATCCACAGGTGATTGGATAATTCCTCACTGGGAAAACTTTCCAGCCCAAGAGGGGCAAAATCCTGCACTCCTAATAAGATCATCCTCCACTGAGCAGCCCAACCTCCTACCCTGCCTCACCCCTACGATTGGCCTTACTCTCTTAAAAAGACAGCCAAGGCTTGCCTTCAGACAATCAAGGAAAGCCTCCGGTATGAGATAGGGACCAAAATGAACAAAAAGGAACTCAGAGAAAATAGAGGCTATGAAGTTGGTAGGAAAACTTGCTTCAAAAGGAAAGGAAAGAACACATTCAAAAGGAACATTCAGAAGAAAAAAAGCTGATTGTAAGTTGAAAATAGTATAGTAGAAGTGAAAAATTCAACAAAAAGGAAGAAAAATAAGGTGAGGAGATCCCTGAGACCTGAAACCGGCTATACTCACACAAATTCTATTTCAATCTTGTCGCCAATATAACTTTACTATTACAGGGAACTCTTTCACAGGGCAATGAAGATAAAAATAACTTTGCTCTGGGAGTTTCCTTCCCCAGGAAGCCCATTTAAATGAATATCAAGGGGCACCTGGGTAGCTCAGTCGTTAAGCGTCCACCTTCGGCTCAGGTCATGATCCCAGGGTCCTGGGATTGAGCCCCGCATTGGGCTCCCTGCTCAGCGGGGAGCCTGCTTCTCCCTCTCCCTCTGTTGCTCCCCCTGCTTGTGCTCTCTCTCTCTCCCTCTCTCTCTGTCAAATAAATAAAATCTTAAAAAAAAATGAATATCAAACTGTTTAGCTAATCAATAGCATCAGTTTTTTCCTCAAGACTCCAATCCCTCATCTCAAAATCCTTGCTTGCTGTGTCTACCATCCCTGAACTATTATCTTTGTTCAATCCTAATCAAGCAGTAGCGTTGAAAGACTTGCCTTAAATCAGACTTCAAAACCTCACGAATATCTCAACTTTGCCCTTCCCCCTCTGAGAAGCTACTAGTAGACTGTCAAGTTAGCACTTTCCCTTACTTTAGTAGGAATAAACTCAGTTTTGTTTTATCAACAAGTTTTCAGCAGTGTTTTGGTGGAGCCAAAATCATCCCTTCTTAAAAAGTAGTACAGAAAACCGCACAAAAACCAGAGGGGAAAGTGGAAGAAAAGGATAAAAAAGTTAGAAAAGATCAATTCAGCAGTTCTAATATCCAAGTTATAGGAATTCCAAACAAAACGAGAACAGGGAAAATGAAGAGGGAAAAAACATCAAAGAAGTAATTCCAGGAAATTTCCCAGAGCTGAAGGACATACATTTTCGGAAGAGAAGGCATATGGATTAAAGGAGACTCATACCAAAGTTAAAATCAAGGTTGTAAAATTTCGGAAAAAAGATTAATCTAAGGCAAAGGGGAAAGTTCTTGGTTGACTGCAGATTAAGATTATTGCCACCAGATGGCAGTATTGCCTCAAGGCTCTATTTCTAAGATGGTGTTTTTCTTTTAAAATTTCTCCACTTCTTTCCAAAGCTTTAAAAAAGAGGCAGGCTCCGTTTGGATTATTTCCATTTAGTCATGCTCTATCAGAGCTCTCACTCCTGATTTCTTCATAAAAGGCTCTGCTAAAAGGTCACCATACAATCTGCCTGAGGGAAGAAAAAAGACTCAATTATCTTTGAGGAACTGGTTCATGAGACCCCAAGGGGAAAAAGACTTTTAAGAGAATGGACTCTGAGCTATAACTGTCTGTTTTACAGAGGAGGACTCCTATTATGCAGGGGTTCTACAAAGCATTCATGCATTCATTCTCTCAAGTTTTACTGATGCCTACTATATGCTAGGCATTAGCAGTAACTCAGGGGAAAAAAATCAGACACGATCTTTGTCTTCAAGGAGCTTACATTCTGAGGGGAGAAATATCCAAAAAAACCAAGTTAAGTTAAATCACATATCTATCTGAGGAATTTGATAGAGGTCAGGGTGAAAGTAAGCAGACCAATTGTGTGGGTGGGAGATACAGATGACTTGGATTAGGGTAGTGTTAGGGGAAAGAGAAGTAGATGAATTCAAGATGGATTGGAGGTAGAATTGACAGGGCTTGGTCATTGGATGTGGGAGGTCAGAGAGCAAGTGCATTAACATCTCTGGGTTGAGCAAGTGGCTGGGTGCATGGGTTGGCATTTTCTCAGGTGGAGAAGACTTGGGGAAAGAGAGGTTTTGGAGGATAGGATGGTAGATAAGAATCAAGATTTCAATGAAAAATGTTTTGTTTTTGTTTTGTTTAGAAGATTTTATTTATTTATTTGACAGAGGGAGAGAGTGAGAGAACAAGCAGGGGGAGCAGCAGAGGGAAAGAGAGAAGCAGGCTCTCCACTGAGCAGGGAGCCCGACTTGGGGATTGAACCCAGAACCCTGGGATCATGACCTGAGCCAAAGGCAGACACTTAACAGACTGAGCCACCCAGGCGCCCTCAGTGAAAAATGTTAATTAAATTGCTCCTCCCTAGGCATTTGGAATCTGGTGGAAGTCACTTAACCAGGCTAGGATGGAGTTTGTACCAGTGTATTGCCCAATAGAATGGTTTAGACTGGCATATTTGGTTTAAATTAGCTTACAGTTGGCATTCATTTAGTTAAAAATTGCGGTTAACTCACTCCTTCTACTGAGCAATAGCAAAATCAGCTTAAATTTTCTGTGTTTTTTTCTCAGCTGGGCATTTGAGAGTTGAAGAGAACAGGATAGGGGTTCCTGGCTGGCTCAGTCAGTAGAACATGTAACCCTTGATCTTGGGGTTGTGAGTTTGAGCTCCATGTTGGGTGTAGAGATTATTTAGAGATAAAATCTTAAAAAAAAAAAAAAAGAAAGAAAGAACAGAACAGAGCACCTTTTACATTTTATTGTTTGTACTCTGTTCAGAAGGAGGATACAATCTTAAAGAAGCTTCTAGAAATGCAAGACCACTCATTTTGATGGATCTTCTCAAGTTGCTATGTACAGGTAAGATCCTGAGTGTGATTCTGAGATGACAGAGATGAAACAGAGACCATGTTTTTGTCCCCAACATAGTGCCTGATATATAGGTACTCAATAAATATGTGTTGAAATGAGGCCACTCCATCTGGATCGTTTTCCAGGCTTCAGCCCTCAGTTGAACTCTCCATAGGACCTGAAATACCTCATATTACCAATTTCCCAAAAAGTTGTTACATAATCCATGGGCTGGGAGTAGGTACCTCTCCAGACTCATCATGGCTTGGGACCATATCACCCGGTGTGTTAGAAAAAGGCACGTGCCCCACTGCACAGGAATATTTTGCCATCATTAACACAGTGTTAAGGCAAAGTTTAAAATCAACTCAGCTCTCAATATCATGTTTTCTTTCGTACCGCAGAGGTTGAGTATTCTGTACTGTGCTTATAATCAAGTTACCCCACTCACCTTCTTTGATTCACTCTTTGCATTTTCTCTGCACCTGTTTGCTTGCACCTTTGGACTGTGCTTTTTTGAAGGTAAGAATTCTACCTTGTTAAACTTTTATACAGTATAGAACAGTGCTATTTTACAGCTTTGGTAATGCTATATATAAAGGAATGGCCTAGGAGAGCTTTAGCTCTCCCCTACCAGTTTTCACAAACCCCACAATCCTCCTTCGGAATCACAGTTATTATATAAAAAGAAAAAAGTTTATGAATTACAAATAAAAGCATCTTTAGAAAACACGTTATTTTTATCGTTGCGTAGTGTGCAATCTAAGTAAAAACAGCGCTGTGGCTATGCAGAAGTAACATGAAGTGAAGACAAGTCCTGTAGCTTCCCCTCCCCACCTGATTGCTACTCCTAAGCAGTTCCCAGGGAAAGAAATCTGACACTCCCAATGCTCAAGAGATTGGTAACAGTTGTTGTTTAAGAATGGGCGCCAAAAAAAAAAAAAAAAGAATGGATGCCAATGTCTGGCAAAGGATGTAGCATTCCCCTGAGAGCTGAGTCTCTCATTCCTTGTCTTTCCTTCTCCTGTTAGGTTATATTGTCTTGTGCTTTGGCCTGTATTCTGGATTTGCAGAGGACTCTGTTCTTATTTATCTTTTACATGTGTGATTCTGATCCAAAGCTTGTTAGGTAGTAAATTCTTTGGGAAGTGACATGTCTAAAGTACTATGAAAAGTCCCCCTTGAACGTTTTGTCTGAAATGGTAAGTAAGGAAAAAGTCAGGCTGCCATCTGGAAGTGAGACTCTGTTGCAAGTTCTTTCAAAGCAATGCAGATATGGGATATTTAAACTAAAATTCTAGGAAATTTTTTTTGCAGCAAGTTTTGGTCCAAAGCATTTGGGGAGGGTAGTTTGGAAACATCATAGCACATTTACACGTCAATCTAAATAATAAAATGTGGAGAATAGTCTTGCTATATATTACTTTCCCTCAGTTCAGAAGACTTTCCTAGGGGTGCTTAGGTGGCTCAGTCATTTGAATGTCTGACTCTTGGTTTCAGCTCAGGTCATGATCTTGGGGTCGTGGGATGGAGCCCCACATTGGGCTCCCCATTCAGTGGGAGTCTGCTTGAGGTTCTCTCTCTCCTTCTGCCCCTTCTCCCCCTCCCCCACTCGCATTTTCTCTCTCTCAAATAAATAAATCTTAACCAAAAAAAAAAAAAAAAAAACCTCTTCCTAGTCCCAGGTTTTTCTCATAAAAATGATTACTGCTTGGGGCACCTGGGTGGCTCAGTCAGTTGGGTGACCCAATTCTTGATTTCAGCCCAGGGCCTGATCTCAGAGTTGTGAGTTTGAGCCCTGCAATGGGCTTTGCACTGGAAGTGGAGCCTACTTAATTAAAAAAAAAAAAAAAAAAATGGGGCACCTGGGTGGCTCAGTCGGTTGAGCATTTGACTTGATTTCAGCTCAGGTTGTGATCTTGGGGTTATGGGATCGAGTACCTGGTTGGGCTCCACACTCAGCAGGGAATCTGCTTGCGATTCTCTCTCTCTCCCTCTCCCTCTGCTGCCCGCCCCTCACCGCTCATGTTCTCTCTCTAAAATAAATGGATAAGGACCCCTGGCTGGCTCAGTCCTTAAGTGTCGCCTTCAGCTCAGGTCATGATCCCAGGGTCTTGGGATTGAGCCCCGCATTGGGCTCCCTGCTTGGTGGGGAGCCTGTTTCTCCCTCTGCCCTGCTGCTCTCCCTGCTTGTGTTCTCTCTCTCTCTCTGTCAAATAAATAAATAAAATCTTTTAAAAAAATCAGCAGCATTTCTATGTTTCAACTACAAGTTCAAAAATATCATAGGTAAAATTATGACAATTGCAAATCAAAACAGCAATAACAGCAAACCCTAACAGGAAATATGTAGGATCTAGATGAAGAAAAATCTAAAACTTAGTAGAGGATATAAAAAGTCTTGATCAAAAGATTCTATACTATAAATATATCTATTTCTCCTGCATTGATCTATGGATTCAATGAAATCCCAGTAAAAACTATAACTGCATTTTTTGGGGGAACTTGATTTTTGGCTCAACTAGAAGAGTAATTGCTTGAAATTGATCAGCAAAAAAAACAAAACAAAACAAAACAAAACACAAGGGAAGACTTAACTCTGGTAGCCACTCTCCAAGATGGGCTCTCATGATCTCCGTCTTCTGGTTTTAACACCCTTCTGTTGCCCCTCCCACACTGTACCAGGGTAAGGTTGACAGATGAAATATAGAATGGCCAATTAAATTTGAATTTCAGACAAAGATTGCATATTTTTGGTATAAGTGTATCTTTAGTATTGCATGGGACATAGTTATAATAAAAAGTTTTGTTGTTTATCTGAAAATCAAGTTTAACTGGGAAGACTGATTTTTTTTTTATTTGTTAAATCTGAAACCCTATTAAACCAGTGTTGGTCTGACCAGTAGCTTATGACAAAACTAATGGTATGTCATTTTCAGGATTAGGTTATAGGGGCACCTGGGTGGCTCAGTCAGTTAAGCATCTGCCTTCAGCTCAGGTCATGATCCCAGGGTCCTGGGATGGAACCCCATGTCCAGCTCCCTGCTCAGTTGGGGAGTCTGCTTATCCCTCTCCCTCTGCCCCTGCCTCCGCTTATGTGCTCGCTCTCTCTCTCTCAAATAAATAAATAAATAAAATCTCTTTTAAAAAAAGATTAGGTTATAAAAAACTGTGGCTTCTGTCTTGGATATCCTCCCACTCCCCAGTTCTCTCCTCTGGAGGAAGCAAGCTGCCATGTTGTGAGCAGCCCTGTGGAGAGACCTACATGGCAAGGAACTAAAACCTCTGGCCAACATCAAGTGAGGAACTGATACTTGTCAACAATGTGAGTGAGCCTAGAAGTGAATTCTTTAACCCCAGTTAAGCCTTGAAATGACTGCAGCCCCAGCTAATACCTCCACAGCAACCTGGTGAGAGACAGCCAGAACTATCTACCTATCCTTCTCCCAGATTCCTGGCCCTTAGAAATTGGGTGAGATAATGAATGTTGTTTTAAGATGCTACATTTTGGGGTAATTTGCTATGCAACAATAGGTAACCACTACACTGACCCAGTTAGATATTTAATCATAAAGTTACAATGATAAAAACAGTTTGGTATGTATTATGCAGAAATCTGCACTTACATGGAATCGTATTGAGAGTCTAAAAATTGAAAATGTAATGAGAATTTTGTGTATGATGCAGGCATCATTCCAAATCAATGTGGAAAAAAGGAAGTAAATAAATGACATTGGGATAATTGCCTAGCCATTTAGAACCTTGCTTTACTTCAAATTCCACTTCTTCATTGCTGGCATATAGGGAAGTGATTGGCTTTTGTATATAAATCTCATATCCGCATACTTGCTATATAATTTCTTGACAGTTCCAGGAGTTTTTCTGTTGATTCTTTCAGATTTTCTACATAGCAATCACTTTGTGAACAGATACAGTTTTATTTCTTCCTTCCCAATTTGTTTACGTTCTTTTTCCTTTTCTTGCCTTAGTACATTAGCAAGGACTTCCAGAGTGGTGTTGAAAAGGAGTAGTGAAAAGGGACATCCTTGCCTTGTTCCTGATCTTAGTGAGAAAGCTTCTAGTTCTCACCATTAAGTATGATGTTAGTTGTAGGTTTCAGTAGATGTTCTTTATCGAGTTGAGGAAGCTTTCCTCTATTCCTAGTTCTCTGATAGATTTTATCAGGAATGGGTGTGGGATTTTCCAAATGCTTTTTCTGCATCTATTGATATGATCATGTGATTTTCTTTAGCCTGTTGATGTGATGGATTACATAACTGATCTTCAAATGTTGAACCAACCTTGCATACCTGGGGTAAATCGCATTTGGTCATGGCAGATAATTCTCTTTATACATTATTTGATTTGACTTACTAATATTTTGTTAAATATTTTTACAGCTATATTCATGAGAGTCTGTCTATAATTTCCTTTTCTTGTAATGTCTTTGATTTTGGTATTGGGGTAATTCTGGCCTCACAGAATCAGTTAGGAAGTATTCTCTCTGCTTCTGTTTTCAGGATGAGCTTATGGAGAATTGGTATAATTTCTGCCTTAAATGTTTGGTAGGATTCACCAGTGAACCCATCTGGGCATAATGTTTTTTTAAAACAAATTTGAAAAAAGAACAAACCCACATTTCACTGAAATAAGATGAAATGAAAATTCACTTACTATTTAGATTTAAATAAATTTGATTTTCCTCACTAAAAATAATGGTCATGTTGTCTATATTAATCCTAGATAAACCACAAAACCCTTATTTTTGTAAGTTTTCCAGGTCAAGATGAGGAAGTAGATACAGTCACAGAAAGAGACAGAAGAAAATAGATCAATTCTCAGAATCCATGGTCTCTGATTTCAGTTTGATCATGAGACAGAAGTGTTTAATATATACCTGATTAAAAGGTTAAGACTCAGGAGGGTGTAGCTTAACAAAGTAATAAATAGCAACAACCAGATATGGAACAAGAATGGCAGGCTCTCCCATCTGAACTTCAACTGTAACGTGTTCCTCTAAGTTCACACGATAAAGAGGAAACCTGTACTTACACCCTTGTTTAATGAGCTTACAGTTTCTCTTTCTCTCTGATACTTCCATTGACTGTATGCTACAAATATTTAACAATATACTTAAAACCCCAACTAGTCAAAGGTCAGTTGTGAGGTTCATTGTAACACTTTATAAAATCTATTCTTTCCTCTTACACCTCCTCAAAATTTATTCCTTCAAAGAAGTGATAACTCAATACAGTTGGATCCACAGTGATAATAAATGCCATATCCAAAATGACGTTAAGCATTTCTAGAGTGCCAGAACCAGAGATCATGCAGAAATGAAACTTCGTACTTGCAATACTATCTTCTGGAAGAACAGATAAGTCTTCAAGGCGTGAGCAATAAAACAGTGGTTGTCTACACAGATAGATTATCAATGGCTAATGTATTCAATAAGAGGCATATAGGCAAAGATACTCAGTGACAGTGATTAAGTGGCCTACATATACCTTACAGTTTTTCCACCAAATATTAAATATAGGAGAAATTTTTTTTTTTTTTTTTTTTTTTTTTTAAGATTTTACTTATTGGGCACCTGGGTGGGTCGGTTGGTTGACTGTCTGCCTTTGGCTCGGGTCATGATCCCAGAGTCCTGGGATGGAGCCGCATGTTGGGCTCCCTGCTTAGCGGGGAGTCTGCTTCTCCCTCTGCCTCTGCCCCATCTCCCCGCTCATGTTCTCTCTCTCTCTCTCAAATAAATAAATAAGAATCTTAAAAAAAATTTTTTTTACTCATTTGAGAGAGAGCGAGAGCACAAGCAGGGAGGGGGAGGGGCAGAGGCAGACTCCCCACTGAGCAGGGAACTGACAAGGGTATCAACCTATTTTTTAACATTCTCTTAGGTACTTTTTATGGTTTATGAATTACCTGTAGGAAGCACTGACTTGTTTGTGTAGAGTTCAATAATGTGTATCTACCGTTAAATCCAGATCATGTTTTATATAAGAGTTTATGTTCAGCAAAGTCAAGTTACTTGACCTTCATTCTGTCAAAGTCTTCCTCAGGAATGCTTTTGAGATGCTTTTGAGCATTTTCACAGCAGTCATTCTCAAACTTCATCACAGGAAGAATACATAAGACTTTCAGCAATGCATAAGCATTAGGGAAAATTTGGGGTCAGGCAGATGTAGGGCTTCCTAAGTGGTGGATGGGAACTCTACCTCTTTCCTTCTGTTTTTCTACTTGATTTTCTACCAGTGAAGCTGCACTGAGAGTGTGTCAGGATTGGCTAAGTTACTTCTGTACAAGTCAGCATAGTGTTTCTCTGATATGTTGAATTTGAGCTGTCCCATGACAGACAATACCCGAGATCAGCATTTACAAGATTTGGGGTATTGTTCTGAGAATATATCTTTAAGTTTCTGAGTAATGTCTTCCACTGTTGGAACATTTAGGGATCCTTTATAGTAATTCTCAGAGGTTAGTTGAGATTCCAGGTTACCTTGCCGACCTCTGTGGAATTTCTCAGGGAGTTTTATTTGAGTATCAAGTTGGTTATCAAATTTATGGCTTCCTCATAGCAAAATCCATGGTAAATTTTAATGTTTTCCATCACCTCATTAGTGAACGCAGCACTGCAGTCAAGCTGCTAGCTGCAAAGATAACATCCAAGATGTGTCCTGCGGGGAATTTTGTCCAAGGGCTCTTATAAAAGGTAGGACTTTTTTGTAAAGGTTAAGATAGGATATTTTTAAGAACAACAATGACAAAAATAAAAACCTGTTGATAGCACGGCGGAGGGACAGATTCTTAGCCAGCCACAGTTATTCCATCTAATATTTGTGTCTCTACTTATACCATCTAAACATAAAATAAGTGCTTGCGGGAAATCTATTAAAATTTCTCAGGACCTCTCCCCCAGAATTTATCCCACATGTCAGCAATGCTTGAAAGTTATCAGGAGCTTAGAGAATTCTTGGGATTTCATCAGCCTCAGGTCCATCCAGAGGTAGGTTTTGTTTATTTAACAATTAAAACTTCAGATAAAGATTTTAGGTATTGTTTTCCTTCTCTTCAAGGGTTAAAGGTACAATGTCTTCATCCAGTTCTTTACCTCCTGCTTTGGGGTTCTAAGCATCGCTGTTGTTTGTCTCTTTATTGTTATATTCCTGGACAGAAGTTTTTGTCAATTTTTTTTCTTGTTTGTTTTGTTTTTATGTTTCAGTGTCCTGATTTCATCTTCACTCAATTCTTTTATTTGTTTTCTGTGTCTATTATGCAGATTGTTCAAATGACTTGTCAGATAAAAATTTGTCCTATAAGGACAAGTTCTACAGATTGCAGGGGTCTCAAAGTGTTTGGTGCATAACCAATAATGTTGTCTCTTCTAAGTTTTATCTTTTAAGTCTGCTCTTCTTTAATTCTTCACTTACTGATGCATTTAGCCAGGCTCCCCTGGGGAAACTGAAGAAGACCAGGTCTGGCTCTTCCTTGTGCACGTGGGCTCTGTGAAGGAGTTAGGGGTCCTTTCCCTGCAGTCCCAGCTCTCCCAATCCTATCTTCTCAGGGCAGCCTACCATCAGTAGGGTTGGGGAGGAGAGCCAGCCCAGCACCTTCAACTTAGAATTCTATGTCTAACTATTGATTAAATAGGATAGTAGAAAAAAAAGACCTTTTTTGACATGCAAATATTAAAAAAATAAAGTTTACCTCCCTTGCATCCTGGTGTAGTCAGGCTGCTAAATTGGCCCCCCAGTGATCCTGCTTGAGTGTCGGCTGGCCCTAGTGGCTTGCTTCTCATGAATGCAATAAGGCAAAAGTGATGGATATCACTTTCGAGATTAGGTTACAAAAGACTGACTTGGTCTTGCTTGCCGTCTTTCTTGTTCTCTTGCTTCCTTGTTCTGATGAAGTCAACTATCTTCTTATGAGTCACACCATGAAAAAGTCAATGTGACAAGGAACTGAGGACCCCAGTCCAACAGGAAACACTTTAAGTCTATTACCAAAAAGAATAACCACAATATCCCCCAGTAGTAAGCCCCTGGTGTGTCTTCTAAGAAAGGAAGCAGAAAGAACACCACAGGGATAATTATATTTCTAACCCAGGGGTTCTCAGCTGGGGGCAGTTTTATCCCCAGAGGACATTTAGCAACATCTGGAGACATTTTTGATTGTCATAACTTGAGGTGGGGGGGACCACTACTGGCATCTAGTGGGCAGAGACCAGGGATGCTACTAACCATCCTACAGTGCAGAGGACAGCCCCACAATGAAGAGTTATGTCAAATGTACCATCTGAATGTCAATAGTGCCGAAGTTGTAAGAAATCTTGTTCTAACCTAATGGTTTGATTCTTCAACTTGCAGTTGATGTCCCACCTATGGGTAGTTTGCCTATATACTTATTGTTTGTTAAGGCTGGCAAAGTGTAGAATATTGCTGGATAACAACTAGTTGCAAGGATTTAACCATGGGAGGCTAATAAGGGTACTGGGCATGAGACCTGTCAGCTACAGCAAGTGCGTGCAAGAATGAATCCATAATTTCGGGAAGCAATATCATCTTTTTTTTTTTTTTTTTTTTTTTTTAGCAATGTCATCTTTTAATGGCTTCCTTCCTGTGATATTATGAATTATAATAAGAAATATGTATTTGGTCTTTGTCCTGTTCCTAAGACAAAACTTCTAAAACCCGAGGAATTTGTTAAGTGGTGAGAGAGATAAAGGTACTTCTTGTTATGTTAATGAGATGGCTTTTGGCATGCCCCTGGGTCACCCAAGAATGGGGTCATACTTCCTGGGAGATGAGAGGAGCTGGCGGTTGAATTGATCTCCAAAGGCTGATGATTTAATCAATCATGCCCATGTAATGAAGTCTCCATAAAAACCTAGAAATGGACAGAATTTGGACAGCTTCCAGGTTGGTGAACATGAGGAGGTTCTGGGAGAGGAGCACACACAGGCTGGGCATGGAAGCTCTGTGTCCCTTGCCATATACCTTGCCCTAAACATCTCTTCCGTCTGGATGTTTGTCTGTATCCTTTATCATATCCTTTTGTAATAAACTGGTAAATGTATGTAAATGTTTCCTTGAGTTCTGTGAGCCACTCTAGCTAGTAAGTTGAATCTGAAAGGGTAGAGGTCAGGAAAACCTTTGATGTATAGCCAGTTGCTAAGAAGAAGCACAGCTAACAACCCACACTTGCGACTGGCATCTGAAATCCAGCGAGTGGATCTTTGGAACCTCCAATCTATAGCTGGTTGGGCCGAAGCATGGGTGTTAACCTGAGCTTGTAATTGGCTTCGGAAGTGGAGGTGGTCTTTTGTGATTGAGCCCTGTCCCTTTGGAATCTGATGCTTTCTCCAGGCAGATTGTTCAGAATTGAGTTGAACTGTAGAACACCTACCTGGTGTCCTGAGCATTGCTTGGGGGTGTGGGGGGGGGGGAACCTCCTCCATATACATGCTGGCGTTAGTCTTAGAACCATTTTACTCCCCTAGAAAAAGTCCTTGCCTCTATGCTCCAGAAACTCTAGGAGTATGCCCAAGGAATTTTTAGCTTCTCTTATAAATGCTTGTTCTATGTTGGTGGCTTGAGATTGTGCCCTTACCTTATACCTGGTTTTTGTCTCTTCTGTGCCAGACTTGATTTATTTGTGCCTCAGAGTAATGCTTTCACGTTGGCTTCTACCTAAACTCTGTACCTCTTAGGACAATCTTGACACAGTGCCATATCCAACACAATCTCTAGGGCCTTGCTTGTTCGGAGTGGGGTGGGGAGTTTAAACACTTATAACCAAATTTTTAGCAAATTGTTAATCCATGTGTCTCTAAAGTTCAGCATTAGTGAATATCTAGTAGGTTAGATTTTATAATAATTTACCTGCAACTAGAGCATAGACTATATTACTTAAAGTTAGAAAGATTTTCTAGTATTGACTAGCTACATAAATTTTGTTTTAGTATTACATACAAGGTATCTGCAACCATAGCTCAGTTGAGCATTCAGCATTCTACACATACACAGAAACTGGTTTGGCCAGTTGGACTAAATTAGCTGATCCTAATTGTTTACTATTTTCAACCAGATAAATGTTTAATGATTAGTTGGTAACTAGTCCTAGATTTGTTTTATCAACCCGCCATAAAGCCATTGTCCTAGGACAATCCAAACTGATTGGCAACTATGTTTCAAAAGATATTACAAGTGTCTTTAGATTTATGACTTACAAGCATAAATTGTTTTTTAAAAAGCATAAATATTTTCAATTGAGTGTGTTAACTCCAGTTTTCTGAGATTTTTAGTCTTCCACCTGTGATCTTAAGAGTTTTTTTAGCCATCCTCTGTTCTAGTTATCTATTATTGCATAATAAACCACCTGCAAATCTAGCAACATGGGAAACAGCAGTTTTACTATCCTCAAAGAATTCTGATAGGTCATGGTGGGGATGTTTTTGTCTCTGTTCCACTCTGTCCAGGACCTCAGCCAGGAAGACTCAGTGTTGAGTGGTGACTTGAACAGCTGGGAACTGGAATCATCAGGAGACTTCTTCACTCACATGCCAGCACCTGGGCTAGGATGACATAAAGGCTGGGCTCAGCCGGGGCTGTTGACCAGATCACTTACCTAGGGCCAATCTCTCTCTCTGGCTTGGGCTTCTTACAGGGTGGTGGCTAAGTTCCAAGAAGGAACTTCCTGAGAGTGAGTGTTCCAGGAGACCCAGGTGGAAGCTGTAAGGCCTTTTATGATCTATTTTCAGAAGTCACATGGCATTTCTTCCATATTCTATTGCAGAGATCAGTGAACTGTGACCTCCTGCCAAATCCAGCCTGCCACCTGTCCTTGTAAATAAAGTGTTATTGGAACATAGCCATGCCCATTCGTTTGCGTTTCGTCTATGGCTGTTTTTATGCTATGATGCAGTTGAGTAGTTGCAACAGAGACCGTAGTCTGCAAAGCCTAAGATATTAACTATCTGGCCCTTTACAGAAATGGTTCGCTGAGCCCTGCTCTGTCAGCTAAAGCAATCACAGCCTCTTAGTGTCAATGGGAACCCCACTCTTGGTGGGAGATAAGTCAAAGAAAGTACAGCCTTTTTGGAAAATTACCATAGCACCTGTTTACCTCTCAGATTTTTTAAAAGATTTTATTTATTTATTTGAGAGCAGAGAGGAAGAGCCCAGAGGGAGAGAGGCAGGAGCAGACTCCCCAAGGACCAGAGAACCCAATGCGGGACTCGATCCCAGGACCCCGAGATCACGACCCAAGCTGAATGCAGATGCCCAACTGACTGAGCCACCCAGGTGCCCACCTCTCAGATTTTTTTATGTGTATTTTTAGAAATACTTTTATTCAGTAGTTGATGCGGGGGAATTAAGAGGAAGAGAATGTAACTTCCAACAAGTCATACATTTATTGCAAGAACTGAATACTAATAAAGATTTTTTTTGGTAAATTATATAGACATTTTGTCATAAGAGAAAAGTATAATGAAAATAGTGTATTCCAGGGGTGCCTGGGTGGCTCAGTCATTAAGCGTCTGCCTTCGGCTCAGGTCATGATCCCAGGGTCCTGGGATCGAGACCCTCATTGGGCTCCCTCCTCCCCAGGAAGCCTGCTTCTCCCACTCCCACTCCCCCTGCTTGTGTTCCCTCTCTCACTGTCAAATAAATAAATAAAATCTTTAAAAAATAAAAAAATAAATTAATTTAAAAAAAAAGAAAATAGTGTATTCCAAAGGCTGGCTTTGATTTATCCTATTTTAGATGATTAAACCTTAAATAACCCCCATTTTTTCTTTTTTTGTGTTAAATATACATAACATAAAATTTGTCATTTTAACCATATTTAGGTGTATAGTTCAGTGGCGTTAAACACAGTTGACCTTTGGGGCACCTGGGTGGCTCAGTCGGTTAAGCGTCTGCCTTCAGTTCAGGTCATGATCCCAGGGTCCTGGGATCGAGTCCCACATCGGGCTCCCTGCTCTGCGGGGAGCCTGCTTCTTCCTCTCCCTCTGCCTGCTTCTCTGCCTACTTGTGTTCTCTATCTCTCTGTCAAATAAATAAATAAAATCTTAAAAACAAAACAAAACAAAACAAAAAAAACCACAGTTGACCTTTGAACAACATAGGTTTGAATAGCGTGTGTCCAATTATACTCACAATAACTACAGTACAGAACTATAGATTTATTTTCTCTTATGATTTTTTAGAATTTTTTATTTAAATTCCATTTAATTAACATACACTGTATTATTAGTTTCAGAGGTTACCTCTTAGGTTTTAATCTTTGTTTGGTTTTTAATTTTGTAAACTACTTAAAATAGCTCTTCTCACTATGCGAATGAGTGCTGAAATTCTGTGAGAATAAGTTAAAAAGTGGGAGTCAGCCATGTTATTTCAAGTTTTATTCTTTTGAAATTTTCCTATGTCAGCTCCTGTGGGTAAATATTTTGCTGGTAATTTTTTCAAAGAAAGGATAGCTGATTTAACCCATGTTCACAGAGTTAATGCAAGGATAAAGAAGACTTTTAGTTCTTTAAAAAAAAATAAAGAAGAGAGAGAGAGAGATGGTAAACAGTTGTCCGAACAGTTAAGCTTCACTTGGTCAATGAGTTTCAGGTTTTAGAAATCACTACTTACTTATGAAAAAATTTTTATTTAAATATGCTCTATTGGTACCATTTTAATTAACTCTGATTTCCTCATCTATGGAATGAAGGGGTTGGGTAGTCAGTGGTTCTCTGGCTGCAGATTCAAATCATGGGGCCCACGTCCTTATCTTAAATAAGTAAATCAGAATGTCTGGAGGTCAGGCCCCCATAGGTTTTAAAAGCTCCTCAGGTTATTTTCATATATAGCCAGGGCAGAGAAATAGGTGGTTGGGTGACTGTGGCCTCCTTTACAGATGGTAATATTTTCTTGTTCTGTGCTTGTAAAGGGAATGTGGAAATAGAAAGTTTCCCCATATTTTTGGCTTATGCTAATTGAGAAAATTATTTGGAATGAAAGTTGTACATTTTAATATGATAACCGGCATGATTTAATATCTCACAGTCACTTGGACTTGCTGAGTTAGCATGAACCTAAGTCAAATAGATTTTCACCTATCTTTGACAGACCAATTATCTGTCATTTCACACTACCCATTTACTGAAGCCGACTTTCTATTTGTTTGTTAATGAACATGCTACTATGATACGTCTTTTCAGAATGATATCGACACACATCTGCAAGTATATAGTAACAATGTTGCTCAAACTTAAGTGTGCACCTGAATCACTTAGGGAATCTTGTTAAAATGTAGATTCTGATTCAATAATTTTGGGGTGAGACTCTGACTTAAGAATCTGCATTTCTAACAAGCTCCCAAATGATACCCATGCTACCCACCTATCATCCATATGCTACCCCTTGAATAGCAAGGTATTAAGATATCCATCCAGACTGGCTAATTGAACTCAGAACTGCAAATTCAATCTCAGAACTGATTAAGAAAAAGAATGAGGTCACAGGGAAAAGGGAAAGGGTGCTAGAGTCACTTTAAAATTCATTATAGTATGCATAATGGCACCTCTTTTTTATTTTTGAAAGAAATAGCCCGCTGAGAAAATTCTAGAACTCTGTTGCTGGTTCTTTCTTCAGGTTTACCAATAATCATTTTCTTCAGCTGTATGATATCTGCCCTCTACGATATAGACCTCATGCAGTGGCTAATCCTGCAAGTATATTTAGCAGCCAAGACCTCATTTCATTAGGACAGTATAGTGTAGTGGTGATGCATTGAACTGGGTCTTGGAAGACCTGGGTGCTTGTCTTTATCACCTTTTGACCGTGTGATCTTGAACAGGTCAGTTAATCTCCTTGAGCCTCAATCTTGTCTTTAAATCCGAGCTAATAATTCCTGCCATATGGAGGTATTAAGAGGAACAAATGGTTGTGAAAGTGCTTTGTAAATTACAAAGTAATTTATACATGTAAGTTATTATTGTCCATAGAATATTCTTTTTTAATTTCTTTTTTTATTGAGGTATAATTCACATACATTGTATTAGTTTCAGGTGTACAACATAATAATTCAATATTTGTATATATTGTGAAAGATCACCACACTAAGTCTAGTTAACATCCGTCCACTATACAGTTACAGAATTTTTTTTTCTTGTGATGAAAACTTTTAGGCTGTATTCTCTTAGCAACTTTCAAATATGCAATACAGTATTATTAACTCTAGTTGCCATGTTGTACATAATATTCCCATGACTTATTTATTTTCTAATTGGCAGTTTGTACCTTCACTCCCTCCTCCCATTTCTGGCAACCACCACTGTTCTCTGTATCTTCCATAGAGTGTTCTTGACTATAGACCCACATGGATTCTGTTAACTTTCAACTATCTTTTCTAGTAGAAGGAGCATTAATAAGAATTATATGGTATAAGGCACCAGGAGTTTTCTCTGTCTCCTGGGTTCCAAGAATAAAAAGATGGAGTTTTAAGAGAGTTATGGAAGAAACTCTGAAAAAAAGAATCCTAGGGGGAAATGGTGGTGAATTCAGACTGTTACTCATCATCCTAGATAGTTAACCACTGTCTTCTTTTCAATTCCTTAGCTGGTGTTGGGTATTATTAGAGATGTGGATGGGAAGGCCTATCCAACTGATTGTGATTGAAAGCCATTTTTTATAATAAAAAAAAGAAAGTAAATAGGTTTCTCTGATTCTTTCAATGGACTTAATTTAGAGAAATCGTTAACACCATGTGTTTCCCTCACTCTCTAGAATGCTTGCTGCAGACCGATAATTTCCTATCATAATTATACATCAAAGAGGCTTGGATTTCATTACAATAGGGGAATAAAACTATTAATTTAGAAAAACTAATTCAGCCTCTGTGGTTAGATTAAAAAGTCTATATGATTAGATAGCTAAATTCATAAATGACCTCAGGGTGAATATCTGCAAGTAGAAAATTGAGTTAATTTTATATGTTAATAGCAATGAAGCAGTTTTCCCTAAGCAAGTAGCCATCTCTGTGCTGGGGAACCTTAGGTAGGACCTGGGAAGGAACCCTGTGTAAAAATTCCAAGGGGATTGACTGAAGCCAAAGCAAAACTAGTGCCTGTTCTGTACCAGTGTATAGTTCTAGGGATTAATTTAAGTAGAAAGGAGAATATATTTTTACTGTATTTATTTTGCCCTGGCCACAGTTCTGGGACCTTTAGCAGCTTCGTCAAATGCCCAAACCGCTTACTTCTTTCATTGAGACTTTCAGAGCGTTAGGCTGGTGTCTGCTAATCTTGAATAAATTTGGTGACCTTAGTGTACCTGATCACATCCCTGAATACTCAGAGTTGCTTTCCTTCCTCAGCTGA
This sequence comes from Mirounga angustirostris, assembly GCF_029215605.1. Classification (NCBI taxonomy): domain Eukaryota; kingdom Metazoa; phylum Chordata; class Mammalia; order Carnivora; family Phocidae; genus Mirounga; species Mirounga angustirostris. The sequence goes on along the minus strand of NW_026991717.1, from coordinate 58,757,769 downwards.
AGAAGATACAGAGGAAGAATACTCCTTGACGACCTTTGTGATGGTTAATTCTGTGTGTCAACTTGGCTAGGCTATGGTGCTCTGCTGTTTGGTCAAACACCACTCTAGATGTTGCTGTGAAGATATTCTTTAGATGTGATTAACATTTAAATCAGTAGACTTTTTTTTTTTAAGATTTTATTTATTTATTTATTTATTTATTAGAGAGCCAGCGAGAGAGAAACAGCATGAGAGGGGAGAGGGTCAGAGGGAGAAGCAGGCTCCCCGCTGAGCTGGGAGCCCGACGTGGGTTTTGATCCCAGGACTCCGGGATCACAACCCGAGCTGAAGGCAGTTGCCCAACCAACTGAGCCACCCAGCACCCCTAAATCAGTAGACTTTGAGAAAAGCAGTTTACCTTCCGTAATGTGGGTGGGCCTCATCCAATCAATCTTTGAAAACAAAGACTGAGGTTTCTGAAGGAGAAGGAATTCTCCTCAAGACAGCAACATAGACATTCAACCTGTTTCCAGCCTGCCCACCTGCCCTACAGATTTCAGACTTGCCAGCCCCCACATAGCGTGAGCCAACTCCTTAAAATCAATCTCATTCTCTCCTATCTCTCTCTCTCTCTCAATATATATGATGATATATATATATATATCTCCCATTGGTTCTGTTTCTCTGGAGAACCCTGACTAATACAACCTTTTTAATAAGAATGTTATTCCTAGTGAAATAAGTCAGACAGAAAAAGACAAATACTGTGTGATCTCACTTATATGAGGAATCTAAAATAAAGGAACTCATAGAAACAGAGAACAGATTGCTGGTTTGCTAGAGGCAGAGAATGGTTGGGGATGGGGGGCAGGTAATGAGTGAAGGTGGTCAAAAGGCACAAACTTCCAGTTATAAGTTCTGGGATGTCATGTATATAGCATGGTGACTATAGTTAACAACACTGTGTTGTATATTTGAAAGTCGCTAAGAGAGTAGATCTGAAAAGTTCTAATCACAAGAAAAAAAAATTTGTAACTATGTGAGGTGATGGATGTTAACTAAACTTATTGTGATAATCATTTTGCAATATATACATATATCAAATCATTATGTTGTACACCTTAAATTAATACAATGTTATATGTCAATTATATCTCAATAAAATGCAGGGGTGGGAAGGAAAGTTATTCATCTACTTTTAGCAATTTTTTTCTTTGAAACTAGGATTGAGTTTTTAATTTACATCAATTACTTGCATTTATTTGCAAACATTTCTTCATGGGTTCATGGCATTTACCCATGGGTTCATGGGTAATAGCTCTAACAGATTTCTATTCTGCAGCTTCTTTTTTTAAACAGAACTTTATCATTCAGGGGTGCCTGGTGGCTCAGTTGGTTAGGTGCCTGACTCTTGATTTCAGCTCAGGTCATGATCTCAGGGTCATGAGATCCAGCCCTGCATGGGCACCCCTCCTCCTTGCTTACATTCTCTCTCTAAAATAAATAAATAAAATATATATATATTTTTTTAAAAAGAACTTTATTGGGCGCCTGGGTGGCTCAGTTGGTTAAGCAACTGCCTTCGGCTCAGGTCATGATCCCGGAGTCCTGGGATCAAGTCCCACATTGGGCTCCCTGCTTAGCCGGGAGTCTGCTTCTCCCTCTGACCTTCCCCCATCTTGTGGTCTCTCTCTCTCTCAAATAAATAAATAAAATCTTTAAAAAAAATAACTAAAAAAATAAAAAAGAACTTTATCATTCGTCTTTTCCAGAAAATAACATTTCAAAATTACATTTAATAGAAAGTAAAGTTAAAATATAAATACAAAGTGATTTCTTCATACTTCTCTATCACAGTTTTTTTCAGATGGAGCTTTTAAAAATATTCTAAGTCTTTAGGATGTCTATTAGATACTGTCCATTTCCTTTATGTCAAAATATACTTAGTTATAGATGGTGGATTATGGGAGGGGAAGAAGTGTATTTGCATGAATTTAAGAAACCAAAGAGTACAAGATTGTTAGTAAGAATGACAGCAGAGTACAAATGCTGATTTGTAAGGGAGAAAGTAGTGCTATTAATAGTGATAAATTAACAATCTTCTTAGAATTTCTCATGATAAGCTGGTAGTGTGTAGAATACATGGCTACCTTAAATTCCCTTCTAATGTCTCTCGTTGCCTGAAGCCTCAGTGGCGTCCCACTGGAAGAGCAACTTTCCAAGACTGTCATGAACGCGTTCTTCCCTAGGGCTTGTGTGGCAAGTAGGTGCTTCTTTGGGTCTTGGTGATAGAAACACATATACATGTGATTAGTGTTTAAAGAATAAAAAGGAACTCATCCAGTTCCTAAGGGGGAGAAAAAGTTCAGAAAAATCAGCAACATTTTTTTGAGTACCCATCAAACACAAAACACCTTACTCAGGCTTTTGGGTGTGGTCCCTCCCCCAGAAGAGTAGAAAACATACCTTATATCTTCAAAGAAATTGTGGAGGGGCTGATTTTTAAAAAGCAGAAGATACACTTACCATTTAAAAAGCTCCCAGAGGGAGATGCCTGGGTGGCTTTTGGTTTCCACTCAGGTCTAGATCTCGGGGTTGAGGAACTGAGCCTCACTTTGGGCTCTGTGCTGAGTGTGGAGCCTGTTTGGGATTCTCTCTCTCCCTCTCCCTCTGCCCCTCACCCCCTCCTGCATTCTCTTCGCCTCTAAATAAATAAATAAATAAATAAATAAATAACTAGCTAGCTAGCTTAGCTCCCAGAGGGACTTAGATTCTACATTCAGCCTACGGCAGAAGTTTTCCCCATTACCATAATTTCTTAGGAATCCTTTTGTCCTCAGAGGAGGGACAGACAATACTAGTAACCCACAGCACCTATGACAACTATGTGCTCTGCACAGAACTTTTCCAGAGGTTGGTGTCTCAGAGTTCCCCTTAGCACTTGGTAGGAAAGTTGACCATTTGAGAGTAGAGAATAAAAGAAACGTGTGAAAATATTTCGATGTATATAAGTAGAGTGTATAAAAGGGAATATGATGTCCAGCCCTGTGTTTTTCCTTTCCTCTTCCTCCTGGAACTAGTTTGAGTATTTGTTATCCAATTAGTAGAATTTGCAGATCTGAATAGAAGTTTCCTTGTCTGGGGGCAACTGGGTGGCACAGTCGGTTAAGTGTCCCACTCTTGGTTTCGGCTTAGGTCTGATCTCAGGGTCTTGAGATCAAGTCCCAGGTTGGGCATGGAGCCTGTTTAAGATTCTCCTGGGGCACCTGCGTAGCTCAGTTGGTTAAGCATCTGCCTTAGGCTCAGGTCATGATTCTGGGTCCTGGGATCGAGCTCCATGTCGGGCTCCCTGCTCAGCAGTGAGTCTGCTTCTCCCTCCCCCGGCTCTTGTGCTCGCTCTCTCTCTCCCTCTCAAATAAGTAAAGTCTTCAAAAAAAAAAAAAAAAAAAAAAAGACTCTCTCTCCCTCTGTCCCCACCACACCCCTCTAAAATAAGTAAATAAATATTTTTTTAAGATTTTATTTATTTTTTGACAGAGAGAGAGATTGATAGCAAGAGAGGGAGAAGCAGGCTTCCCGCAGAGCAGGGAGCCCGATGCGGGGCTGGATCCCAGGACCCTGGGATCATGACCTGAGCCAAAGGCAGATGCTTAACGACTAAGCCACCCAGGCACCCCAGTAAATAAATCTTAAGGAAAAAAAGTTTCCTTGTCTGTCCAAAGGGTGATTAAAGCTGGGAATTGGAAGCTTGGCATTTCCGGAGAGGAAGAAGTGGCAGTAGCTCTTTTGCAACTTTTAGACAGTGGTGAGAATTCTGTCCCTTTGTCTTTAAGCATTATATTAACAGACTTCGACTTTTTCTTTCAGCATTTTATTCCAGAGAAAGAGAGGAGTCAGGGATGAGTCCAAAGTTTTTAATTTGAGCCACTGGAAGGATGGAGTTACCTTAACGAACTAAACAGAGGCAGACACTCAGGGAAAAGCAAGTTTTGGGAAAAAGATCAGGAGTTCAGTTTGGTATGTGTGAAAATCGAGATGCCTATTAGACATCCAAGTAGAGACACTGAGGAGGCAGTTGGATCTACGAGTGTAGACAAGTCAGGGCTGGAAATAGAACTATGAAAGCCATCTACACACATGAGACTCCCAAGGGAGAAAACGTGGATAGAGTGTAAGACAAAGAGCCAAGACTGAGCCCAGGAGCACGCCTGCCTTTAGAGTCAGACAGACAGGAGGAACAAGCTGAGGACATTGAGGAGTAACGGCCACGGAGGGCAGGGGCGAGCCAGGAGACTAGGGTATCTTGAAAGCCAGAGAAGGAAGTGTTTCAAGGAAGAAAAAGAAAGTGATCTACTGTTGAGAACACTGCTGATGGACAAGTGAGGATAATGGAGATGTGCCTTGGATTTTACATACTGGGAGACGTTAGTAACCATAACAAGGGCAATTTATGTGGACAGGTGGGGATAGAGGCCCAAGTGAGTGGGTTCAGGAGAGAATGGGAGAGAAGTTGTAGGCATGGGGATAGATGATTATTGTGAGGAATTTTTCTGCAGAGGGAACAGAAATAGAGCAGGAAGCTAGAGGCAAAAGTGAGGTCGAGTGCTGTTGTTGTTGTTGTTTAAGTGGAAGCCATAATACCATATTTGTATATTAATGGAAATGTCTCATAGAGAAGGAAAAAAAAATATCAGTGTATCAGAGAGAGGGGAGAAATTGCTGGAGCAGTTCTCAGAATATCTCACAGAACCTTGTGCCAAAGTTTGTTCTCATTCTATGCACAATGAATGCCAGCAACTCTGGTTATAGAAATAGTTTCTGCAGGGACAGAGTAGAAAGCTATTTGAAAGCCTCTGTCTCTGTATCCTGGAGCCCAAGGACAGGGTGTATGGACGAAAATGATGACCAATAGCTCAGCTTTGGCCCAAGGATACATATTTCTGGGCATCCACACAAATACCACCCAAACAGTGTAGGTTAGAATAAGACCTCACAAAAACAGATTTCATATCATTTGTGATCATCTGAAGGGACAAAATCAAAATTTTCCCTTTTACCTCAGAGATACTGTTTTCATAGAAAATTAAGGCTGTTTAAAAAATTATATGGGAAATTTTGCATCAGTTTTTTAAAGGTTTCAGACATTATCTTCAATGAATATGCAAATAATAAATTTCAATTTAAGTAGCACCTTGTGGTAAGCCCATGCTTTCTTATATCAAATCAGTTCATTTTTTCTCTTATTTCACCGAAGTGCTCCTTTAATCAATGTTTTCTTGGCCTACTTTGAATTAGTACACTATTACCTTAGAAAATAATAAAATTGCTGTTTATGTAAAAATAGTCTATGAGTCTAATTTTTAAATAACTGAGAAAAATTTCTCCCCCAGAGATATGCTTTAAAGAAATTTTAAAGAATTGATCCCCTCCTAAGCTTTCCTTACAAAGAGAAAATCAGTTCAATCACAACTTTTCATTATTTTCCACCAATTCCCCTTACTGGCAGAAGACAGCAAATGCATACCTGGAGAGTATGGGGGTATAGCCAAAGTGGCCAATAAAATCCTAACATTCTTTTGGAGTCTCCCTTTCAAATATTAAAAAATCATATGACTTTTTCATTTCATAGTATAGTAATACTATATTTTAGAATATATTTAAACATTTTAAGTAATCATTATGGGGGAAAAAAAGAATTCTACTTATCTCATTGGCTCGATGAAGAAGCTGATTGTCATGGATTCTGTCCATGTCAGAACATTGGAATGAGCTGAGGGTCCGCCTACACTAATACTGGATTCATCATCTAGCTAATTGCTCTTCTCAAGTAGTTCTTTCATGAAAAAGGGGGAAAGAAATGAGATATAGCTGGGGAATGACGTGATTAAGAGAGTTTTTTGGTTAAAATAGAGATTTGAGCATGAACACTTTATTTTCTTTTTTAATAAGGAAAATAATCCCTATCTGAAGTTTGTTGGAAGGGTCCAATGAAATGAAGCATGTTTTGTACCCATGTTTTGTACTTAGCTATAAAAAGAATGAAGTACTGATATGCGCTACAAAGTGTATGATCTTGAAAACATTTTGCTAAGTGAAAGAAGCCCATTACAAAGATCACATAGTGTATGCTTCCATTTATGTGAAATATCCAGAGTAGACAAATCTCTAGAGACAGAAAGTGGATTAGTAATGGCCTGGGGCTTGGAAGGGAAGTGGGGAGTGACTGCTAATGGCTACGGGGTTTCTGTGTGGGAGGATACTTTATAGTCTATGTCTGATAATCTGATATCAGGAGTCCCTGTGGATATGTTTCTATTGAATGTTATTTGCTGAAGGGGTCTTTTCTCCTCCGGCATCTATTTTCGGACGTATGTGGGACTTTGTGAAATTTTATTTTTAGAAATAATTTGAAGCCTAGATGGATGTTATATTTCTTCAAAAAAGAATTCTGATTGCTTTTTTTCATGCATCTCAGAGTACTAGCAATCAAGTACCATCTTAATGCATTAGGAGGTTTGAGATTTTCTGAGCTACAGAAAATTTGAAGAGCTTTCTGGGCTACAGATGATGGGAAGATTTTCTGGGCTACAGATGATGGGAGATTTTCTGGGCTACAGATGATTGGAAGCCGGGCTGAAGACAGTGCAAGGGCTGGTTTACTTCTACTTCACCTTAATTCCTAGTGTATAACCAGTGTCATGCTGAGCCACGTGGGAGTTGAGGCAAAAGGAACATCAGTAATACTGATCCTATCTTTATTTTAAAATTTGATGTTTTGCTCATCATGGATTTTTCACTATTTTATTAATCAATTTTAATAATACTGCATTGAAGTATTATTTATATGGATTAGCAAGTTTTTGGGCCCCCTGAATTTTGTGTCCAAGGTGAGTACTTCACTTACGTCACTGTACTCCCAGCCTTGGGATTTTTACATCCTAGAAATCTGAAGAGACAAAGCTGTGGGTCCCCCCCCAACTTCCTATAAAATCGCATAAAGATTTTAGGGGTACTCCCTCAATTTCCTCCTTTATCATGCAATTTAGGATTAATGGTCTAAAGACCTCCACACAATCTGGGACTGGAGTGGATTAAACATAAACATTTATCTTCACTTTCCCCCTGAAATTGCCCTAAAATGATAGTTGCAGAAAAACAAGATCAAAACTCACCAGGACGAAGAGAAGGGAAAAGAGAAAATAGTAAATGAGAGCTGTCCACACATTTTTGAGAGACAAGATAGCTGATGGAGGAGTGATATCTGATCCAATAGCAGGGTGCAGGAAGCAGAGGCCGAGTGTCTACAGAGATAGACAATGAAAAGTGAGCCAATTCACCCCACAGAACCCCACAGAAAATATGTTGTTCTTATTATCAGCCTCCAAGGAGAGGCAAAACAACCTGTATTCACATGTTATGGTCTATAACACACATGCATGGGATCCCCTCAGGGATGTTGAACTCTCCCATGTACTGTCAGTCTGGTCAGGTGGGACCAAGATCTAATACAACTGGACAATATTTCAGTACACTATTTTGGAGATATTATGATTAATTCAGAAACTGAGGATTAAGCTAAAAGCAACCTTACTAAGGTCATAAATCATATGACTGGGGGATGATCAGTTTAACTTCAAAAAAATCCAGGGCCCCACACAGACAGTAAAATTTGGGGGGATTGCACAAGCTGGAGCAACCTGTGGCCTACCACAGACAACTAGGAATAAATTGTCATTGCTTCCCACCTCCCAGACTAAACTAGAAGCTCAACACCTGGTGGGCCTACTTGGCTTTTGGAAAAATCATATCCTTCACTTAGGAATAGATACTATTAGCTCAAATCTAAAATTACCTGGGAAAAGGCATTTGATTTAGGCTCTGAACAGCAACAAGGCTTCTTAGAACTGCAGAAAGCTGTAACTAAAATTATTCCATTAGGACTATCTGATCCTAAAGATGAGATTAAATTAGAAGTGTTCTGCCTGCACTCATGTCAACTGGAGTCTCTGACAAAAGTCCATGGCCACTGATCAGTGGTGACCTCTGGGTTTTTGAACTAGAAAAGCACCAATTGCTATTCTCCAGTATACTCCTTCTAGAAGACAGTTATAGACTTGTTACTGACCGTTTATGAAATAGCTCCAAAAGCTGAAGGATATAAGATTATGTTAAGACCCGAAATACCCAGCATGTCATGGGTAACGTCAGAAAAGCACTCCAACATGGAGGACAATGCCCATCCTAATATGGAAATGGAGCATGCTACTATGAGTTTCCATGGGAGAAACTTATGTTCATAAGCAAGTAGCCTCTTTTCCTGTAGGACTGACTATGGAGCTTTCTGAGAAGAATTTGCTTACTGTTATGTGGCCCCTGCTGAAGCTAAAACTCATAAGAGTTGCCTTATTGGGGCACCTGGGTGGCATAGTTGGTTGAGCATCAGACTCTTGGTTTTGGCTCAGGTCATGATCTCAGGGCCGTGGGATCAAGCCCCGTGTCCTTTCTGCGCTCAGCAGGGAGTCTGCTTGAGATTCTCTCTCTCCCCCTGCCCCTTCCCCACTCACATGCACACACTCTATCTTTCTCTCTCAAATAAATAAATCTTAAAAAAAAAAAAAAAAAAAAAAAAAGCCTGAGCATGGATCAGGAGGATAGACTGTACTGTGAGGGTTAATTCCTGCAGGACTAAAATTGGCCTGAACCGCTTTACTAGAATAAGAAATGTACCCACATAACCCTGACATCTGGTCAAGGCATAAAGTCTACAGATGATTAGTGCTGCTTTGTAACCATGGATGGGAAGAGTTTCAGGGCAAGCTGTTGGCATTGTTTGTTGGTAACAGTGATATTGATGGTTTACACCTGGTCTGAGACACCCAGAGGGTTCTGTCATTGGAGGTAGTTACATAACAAGTATGTGCCCACATGACCAACAGGGGATGAGAAACTCCGGTCATGACTCCATCTTGAGCTTCTTGGTTCTGAGATGGTCCATGTCCACACTGGTGGTTCCTGATCTGAGAAAAAGTGTGTGTAGATGGCCCCTTACAGAGGGATTACAAGTGGAGCTTGGACTTGGCTGCCCTGAACCCTTTGCTCTGAGGTAGCCTTTGGCTGTGATGCATGTCCTTACTTTAATGCTGTTGCTATATTGTATCCTTTTCCTGCAATAAATTATAGATTTTATGCATTGTAATTTTGAGTCTGATGAGTCTTTAGCAATCAAACCTCATTTAACTGTTACCATTAGTGCAGTTAAAAATAGTGTATTTCTTTATATTATTCCAATTTCTCAAAAAAAGGATCCTATGTATTCAAAAAGTTGGCCAAAAAAATCTGTGGTAGTGTATTTTTACATTCTCCTGCACTATTGGGTGGTATTCCTATGTAGAAACAAGTTAACACACTGTAGTGATCAGATTTATGAGCTTTATTTATTTTTTTAAAGATTTTATTTATTTTTAGGGAGAAAGTAGTATCACAAAAATCCATATGAGGAGAGACATTAAGAGGAATGGTCAGTAAGGCCTGACTAATATCCACTAGAAATAGCACTGGAGAGGTCAGATCAGGGATATTAGTACATTGTAGTGATAAGGTAGGAATCAGATAGCAAGAGTTTGAGGAGTAAATGAAAGGTGAAAAAGTGGAGATAGTAGATGTATTCTTTCTAGAAGCTTAGCTCTAAAGGAAACTGAAGTTGCCAGAAGAATAGTTTTTATTTTGAAATTATTTTAAGTGTGACTATTTGCTAAGGGGAAAAAATAACATGCACACACACACAGAGGAATCACAAGGATGATGATAATTGATACAGCAAGTTCCTGAAGGAAAGGATAGGTGTATGGGTTAGACCTGCTCAGAAGGTTTACCTCATTTTCTGTAGCAGTGAGAGAAGTGTCTCTTTGTAGAGGGTCGAGAAGTAAAGACAAGTGATGAGATGAAGCCTACTTCAAGATGAAGCTTAGCTATAAAGGCGAGGAGAGAAAGGACTTCAACCAGAGAATGCAAATGCAGACCAATCTGCGGGGGATTGGAGCAGAAAAGCTGAGGGAGCTGACACTGGACTGCCTTTATTTTCTCTGTGAAAAATGAAACAATCAGATCAGATAAGAGAATAGTGAAGGTTTGGAATAGGCACTGGGGATAATGTGGAGGGGTTTGTAATAGAACTGCTGAGCAGTATTTAGACCTGGGAATATACACCCTATGTGTGCACCAGTCCACATGACTCTGTGGACTTCTTGAGCAGGATTTAGCCTCGGTGTAGAACTGATAGGTGTTCCTGTGGTGGGCAAAAAAGGACACCAGAATATAATGGAGCTAAAGGTGTTGTCATGGGCACGGGCATAGGGTGAACCTATGGCTCATTTCAGAGCACGTCTTCCCCACCCTACGACCCCCTCTCCCAGATTTCTCATGAGTCCAAACATTTAGCATCTTGAGAACAGAGACCCTCTTTCTTTTCTGGGGCCTAGGATTAGTCCCTTATATTCAGAAGACATTCAGATATTTTTGAATGAATGAATTAATAAAATTTGGTGGCGCCTGGGTGGCTCAGTCGGTTAGGTGTCCACCCCTTGGTTTCAGCTCAGCTCATGATCTCAGGGTCGTGGGATTTATCCCTGAGTCAGGCTCTGTGCTCAGCATGGAGTCTGCTTGAGGATTCTCTTGCTCTCCCTCTGCTCCTCCCCCATGTGCTCTCTCTCTTTCTCAAATAAAATAAATCTTAAAAAAAACTAATAAAATCTGACTCTGCTAAACATTTCTGAATACAAGTAGTATGTTTAAATCATTTACTGGGGATGAATATATTATTTCAGAGCATTAGAATTCTGTCCCTAGAGCTTCATTCTTATAATTTACTTATGCTTAAAATAATTGGACCAAACTCTCATGAAATCCATTCTGTAACATAAAAGTTTATTAGAATAAAAATACATGTACAATCCAACATTAAAATTATTTCACATTGCATGTAGGTTTTACCTCCATTAGTTTTTTTTAATGCTCTTAAGGTCTTGCTTGAAATAATTTGCACATCTGTAAACCAAGCTTAGATTATCAAAGATGCAATATATCCATTAGATACTGGACATCAAAATTTAGGATCGGAACTGATGGTTATAACCTATTGCACTAAATACTTCTGTAAAATTTGGATAGAGAAAAAAGAAAACTAAATCACTTGAAATGAGGTAAGTTGTATGAAAAGGTTTTTAGTAGCAAGTGTCACCAATGTTGAAATAAGAATATTAAAAACATTCATGGAAAATTCACTTAAAATGTTTGCATAGTCTAGATTATTTTTTAAAGACCAAAAATTAAAAATTACCAAAATTCCTCATTAGAAAAAGAGACAATTATCTGGTTCTGCTTAAGATCTGTGTACATTTTAAATCTTTCTCTCATTTAGAAAAAAGAAGTGACACAAACATTCACAAGTCTTAGAAAAAAGGAAAAAATAATGAATATTAGGACCAACATTTCAAGCTGCCTTTTGGAAAGAAAATTAAAAACAGAGGTAGACGGTTAAATATTAGTGGCCGAGTTACTCAAACAACTAACTTTTGATGGTACACATTCACCAAATGTTTACACTTGAAGCCAAATAGTAAATGAATTTAGGAGGAGACAGTAAGACCTAGCACAAGTTATTTCCTTACATCAAAGAAAAGTAATAAAAATAAACCAGGCTTAAGACCCCTGTTAAGGATATGATTGTTTAAAGCACTACAGTTCATGCACTTTTTCAACTGGGAGAGTGAGCCTTATCCCTAAGCTTCCTAGATTTCTTGGAGGCCAAGCCATCAGCGCCATCAGGCCCGGTCAGTCAAAGTAGGACTGCAGGGTGCCTCGGCGCCGGACATCACAGGTCCAGCAGTGGAAGCCTCCTCCCAGGGAATTGGCATTACGGATATTAACCTTGATGGTACTGATACCTGCATCAAAAGAGAGACATGTAGTCAGTTGGTTGGACTCCCAAGGAGATTCTCCCATAGGAAGTAAGCCCAAAGATGGGTAGGAATCCTGTGTCTGTAATCCTCAAGTCTACCTGAACCCCAAACAGTCTTTCAACTGTACTGTCACCAATTATATTTCATCTAACCTATTCCACTGCTAATATAAAGTCTTCACCAGAAAGTCAGCAGAGACTGTGAAGTCTATTTTGTTTTGCTGACAATGCACAAGTCAACGGGTTGGATGAGTGGATGTGTCTGACGGGATTAACTTTACCACCTTAAGAAAACAATGGAACCGAGCTTATATTTTAATATGCTGGATTGTATGCTCATTCAGGTACTAAATCTATTCAGGCGAGTAGTTTAATCTGGCATCATTCTGTACTGATGTGCTTGTGATGATGTGCATGGCCCAGTCAACCAACTGTATTTAGAAAGGAATCCATTGTGTTCAGCATAACAGGATTTTAAAAAGAAAATCTATCCTCCTCCCTCAGGGAACGCATTATTTTGAGGGGAAATACAGCTATAGAGTCACTAAAGCTTCCGGTGGGGTAGTCAGGGAGGGGAGGCAGCAGGGGCCATCAGAAAGGACTTTCCCAGGAAAGCGAGACTGAGCAGGGCTTGGGGAAGTAAGAATACAGTGTGGAAGGGGTAAAGAGTGGGCTTGCGATAAAGAGTGGACTTTCAAACACAAGTATGTTTCCCGGAAGACAGATGGATCTATCTTATTCAGATGCCTAGAGCCATTTTAATCCTGAATTGGAAAGGTTCCAGTTGCTTGATAAAGTTTGCTTTAACAAGTTCCCTGTGTCTACAATTATAAAATAATATTATGAGTCACATATCTGGTTCTTAATAATATTTTAAGTTGAGAAACAATATAATCTTAGTGGACAAAGAAACTGAACAAATGCCGTTGGGCTGTTTTAAGGAAGTCAGGAAAACAGTGGCAGAGCGTTAGAGGTCAAATCATTAGACTGGGCTCAGTCTAAGACTGACAGGCCGATCCCTTTCAACGGACGCCACATTGAAGAGGGATGGGTCAAAGGGGCAAATCATTTCTTCTGGGTGGTATACCTGAAATATAAGACATGAATCAAAGCTTGACTCACTTTCAACAAGTATATACTTCCTGGCTTTATCCGACACTTAGGATATGTCAAGTACGTGAAGAGTGATAAACATACCTACTTCTGTACTCTATGTCCTAGCCATATGAAAATCCTTTCTTTCAACACTTTCCTCAATACTGTCAGAATAACTATGTTAAATTTTGAATATCAGGATAAGCAAATTCCCACCTGAGTAAAAACCAGTTCTTGGTTCAAAACTGAATGATTTACTGACACTGTCTACTGCATTTCATTACTTGGTTCATTGTGCTTACCACACACATTAAGTCACTTCTGTATTTGTCTGTACCCTTAGATGTCCCTTAAAATATGTAATGACAATTAAATGACTTTTAAAGGACCCTCAACAATTCAATTTCTTACTTGTGGAAGGACTGAATAATCTCTATGCTCATCTACAAAGGGGGTAGTTCTTCATACGTGGGCACCAAGAGGTTAGATAAGTCACAGAAGATTGATATACTTATTGCTAAGGGAGGGTCTGAGGAACCTGGAATGCATCTCCAACCCTTTGGGATTATGATTGTTAACAGTAAAAATACTGTGCATCTACAAAATAATGTGGTACCTCTAAAAGGAACAGAAATTGAATTAGATAAATCATACGTCAGACCTAGCAGGTAATCTCTTTAGTTCTTCTGGTTTAATACTTTCATGCATGACACCACGTTTCGTTTTTGTACATACCCAGTTTTTCAAACATCTTTTGAATTGGGACTTCATTGGCATCCACCATGACACGCTTTTCATCTAACATTAAGACATTCATGGAAAGCCATTTGGATGACATCCAGAGTGGGTGATCTAAAAATGGTAACAACGGTTAAATCATGTCCACTATCATTTTTGTTTAAAGCAAGAGTTCCAAAGTGAAGAATAGTAAAGTGACACTTCCATTCTTTCAGTAGTTCACTTTCCCTGTGGAATTTTATTTTAATCTTAAGACAATTTATCTATAAATGTTAGGACTCAATCTATACCCATTACACATTTGGATTTCACCTTGTTTTCTTTAAAAAGTCATTCCTTGCTTTGTGATGTTGCTTTATACTGATTTTTCCCATCTTCTCTTTTTCATTGTCTATGGAAGTAGAGGTTGCAAAAATAATTCCCAGCCTTGTTCTTATACCTATAGGCCCAAGTGCTAGTTTACTCCTTCAGGGGAAACGTTTTCTGTAAAGTGCTAAAATTGGGGCTGCTGTCTATGGATGCAAGATCCTCAGTCATTGAGGCACTCATTTGAGGCTCTGAGCATACAATAGTAAACACACCATCTGGGATGACTGGTACTGGAGGAGTAACTATGGTCCATCCCGCTTTCTTGAAAAGATCAATCTGTAAGACAAAAACGAACAAAAAACCAAAAAACAAACTCCAAGGAGGTTTAAGTCTATATATGCTGTTATTATCATATTTAGTCTCTGATAGCTCTTATGATTAATAATTCTTTTTGAGACACTGACTTCTCAACTGCCAAAATAAAAAAATTAAATTTCCAAACATTTGAAATGATTTTGTCTGAATCCAAATTAGAAATGTACATAAAATCCCCATATTACCAGGTTAAAATTTAAAAAAGTAACAGAAATGTTAAAGCTTTTAAAAATATTCTCATGTTTTATTTAGGTTTCAGAGATCTTAAAATACAGAAGATACTTTCCTTGACAAATTCGCATTAAAGAAAAGGAAAATATTTCCTATTTAGCTACTAAGGAAACAAAAATGTGACTGTGTTAAACCCATAGTCCATCCATTTCATAGTCCATCACTTTGCATCTCTACCACAGCATAAGGATAGATGCTAAGGGTGTATTCCCAAAGAACCATAATTATCCTTAGTGACCTACTATCACCCAGCCATCCCTATGTTCACATACTCAGTTTATCAATAAATTATATTAAAATGAAACATCAGATAAGTAATCTTGGTCATTGGGTATAAATATACGGGATGGAAATGAACAGTGACATGGTAAAATAGTCATTTTTAAAAGGTGTACTGCAACTTACCAAATAACACAGAATCACTCACCGCCCAACTGAAAGTAGGAGGGAAGGAGGAGAGGTAGGAGGCTGCAGGTGATAGGGACAGACTAGCTGCAGTGCCGTGGCTCTGCTCCTCCCTGAAGGCTGGGGCTGACCAAAGGGGTCCTGACCCACCGGAGAGGGAGGAAGACACCCACTACCCAGGGGCATTGCCCAGCCATGCAGGGATCATTCTGTCTGCAACTCAGCTGCTGTGGGATCTTGGCTGCAAGCTATGGGATAATATACTCTGTTCGATAAAAACACACACAGACACACAAACTGGAGGCTTTGAAAGCAGCAAGCAAGGAAAGTCAAAGTCTGATGACACTATACTAATTATCATGGCTACAATGTACATTTGTGAGTTCTGGACACCTTGTAGTAAATCCACCATAAGCAATCCAGTGTTTGATTATCATAATGTTGAGCACTGCTGAATTTGTCATCTAGGACCATTAGGAACCATGGAAGTGCTTAAAATAAACACGGTAATTACTTCAGTTGCTAGACTCTATTGCTTCTCCAGAGTCTTAAGAGCTCCCTTACCTGATGACACGGTCGGTCAGGGTTGGAAAGCACAAGACCAGGTCCAATGATATTGAAGGTGGCATCAATATGCATTGGATTGGGATCTTTAAAGGAGATGATATGCACTCTGTAGTCTGGCGCAAGATGCCTCCGCATCCATTCAATGCCCAGATAGTTGGTAACCTGAAAATGAAAGGAGGACGAAATTCTATAGATTTGGTTCTATGTAAAAACATAGAACCAAAAATAGTCAGGATGAAAATATTTTCATAAAATAAATACAACAATGTACAGGTAAATAATAAATAAAAATATAATAATAAAGTGTGGAATTTAAGAGGCAACTTTTATTGACCTGGCTTCTCTGTGCAAAAATATCTCTCCCAGCTCTAATGAAGTCAGCAGCATCAAAGCATGGCTCGAACTCAGTCGTCACAAATTTTCCCTGAGCAGCCAATCTGTGTCTGTCTTCTACAGAATGGATAGGGTAATTCTAATTGGAACAAGAATGAATGCATACAAAGGAAATTACTTATGGGTCATTCATTACTAAGAGAATTAATTCAACATCATCATTTCCCAAAATAGTACTACCCCGTTTTAGACTAAAACATGCATGGGGAAGATGGAGGCCCATGCTAACTAAATCAAAATAAACTGACAACAAAAACCAAAAACCAAAAACTGGGCATGACAGCAATTTCTTGATACTTGGAAGGAAATGGTACAGCGATAGTAATAATTCTGAAAATATTCATGACCCATACATTGATTTATGTAGCTAGCTACAATACTGAAAGTCAACAGGATGAAGTCATTCTGTTCTTTTAGAAAAGGAATTTGGTCCTGAGCCTAACTCATACCATAAAATGAGATGCCATGCATCCCTTGCCAAAATTGATTTGGTGTGGTGGAATGAATTCATTACTTATTTCTGTCTTTCAACCCCTAGAAGAAATTTTGATCTTTTGATTCTTTCTATAAATGATTAAATAATAAGTGACCTAAGAAGGAATATATACTTCCTTTTACTGTGAATTTAGCCTGTAGACCACATTGTTTCTCTAGAAGAAAAGAATGGAGTTCAGTTGAGTGACTTTTCTGTTTCTACCACAGAATAGCTATGTGCCTTTAGGAAAGTTTTCCTCCCAGTAAGGGAACATTGATACTCCTCCCTCAGAGGGTTTTGTGAACAATAAGCAGGACTGACGATGTATAAAAGCACTTAGCTCAAGACCTAGCACATGGTAAGCACCAGGTAAGTGTTAGCTATTACTATTACTCTTATTATCACAAATATCATTTACTCTTATTTTCATCATAAAACAATCATTTTTTATTTTTTTGAATGAAGGTGATGTTCTCAGTTTCTCAAATGCATACTAAGTACAAGGTATCAGAGAATCTCTATGTCATTCTCTGGATTATTGAGAAAAATTACTAATAAGCTCACCTATAATTAGGGTCTTACCTGGTCATAAAGCTTATCACCCATTGTTGGCTTGGGAGCCGTTGTCCACTTGGCGCCACGGTGGAAGTAGTCTTTGATAATTGACCGGTATGCACGGTACTCGAAGAAGCGGGCACGCCATGCCATGGGAGCCTCGATAATCTCATTTCCCACAACGATCAGGATGTCTCGAGGCATCGCACCATATAAACCTGTCAGACCAAAAAGTTCCACAACAACCTCAGTAATGCTAATTTCCAAGACAGAAGAGTTTATATAATAGGATCCCAGGTTTCGGTTAAAAAAAAATTGCAGAAAACCTATAGGAATGTGTATGCGTACATTTATATGCAAATGGAAAAAGATGGAGTGATACATACTAGATTATTAGCATGAGTATTCTGTGTGGGGATGGTAAAGAGAAGGAAGGAAGGAGGGAGGGAGGGAGGGAAGGAAGGGGAAAGGAAAGGAAAGAAGGAAAGGAAAGGAAAGGAAGAAAGAAAGAAAGAAAGAAAGAAAGAAAGAAAGAAAGAAAGAAAGAAAGAAAGAAAGAAAGAAAGAAAGAAAGAAAAAGAAAAACGAAAGAGAGAAAGAAAGAGAAAGAAAAGAAATGAAGCAATAAGGTCCTTGTTCAAAGAGATCTAGAACCACCAAGTTTTCATGTTTTGTAAGCTCCTTTCTTGCTACATAGAAACAGAGTTCCTCAGGGAATATCAGTAGCACAAGATAAAAATTGGGCCAAGGATCATTTCCAGAACTGTAAATTAGAACACTGAATTCAGGCACAAGAACAATCTTGTAGCAATGTCAGTTAAAACTAGAATGGGAATGTTTCTGTTCCCCTCTTAACTTCTATACTTGAGGAAAATGACATAGAATCCACCGTTTTATGAAAGGAAATGATCATAAGGTTTAGAAAAACTGCTTCTTTCAAGAAGATTCTGATTTACAATGGAGTTTAGAATATGGACATCTTAATCATATCAAAAAGAACCAATCTGTTCCTAAGTAATCTTTAAAGATTTGAAGGATTATTAAAAGAAAGGAATCGCTGATAGATTATTTAAACTTTCTCCTTACACATTAAGAAAGATATTAAAAAATAAGACACTAGCAGTTTAGGTATCCAACATCACTTACCCGTAGACTCAAAATCAGGAGTTTTATACTTCAACGACCAGTCAATGGGGTCAGGTCTCCTCACTGTTACTCCTTCCATTTTTAAAATATTGCACATCTCTTCAATGTCAGCAACAGCCTTTTTCAAATGATCTTTGGGAAAATAATGGCCTCCGTGCTTCTGGTAAAATGACCAGTACTTTTCATATGTGTTGGCCTAGAAGCAGGAGAAAGTAAGCGAAATACTTAATTGGAGAAAAATACAACTCATGATAAGGTCCTAGGCAGTGAACAATGATTTGTATAGCTTCTTTTTTTTTTTTTTTTTATTTGAGAGAGAGAAAGAGAGAGAGAGCTCACGAGCAGGGAGGAGAGGGAGAAGCAGACTCCCGATGAGCAGGGAGCCCGATGTCGGGCTCGATCCCAGGACCCTGGGATCATGACCTGAGCTGAAGGCAGATACTTAACCGCTTAACTGACTGAGCCACCCAGGTGCTCCTGATTTGTATAATTTAATAGAAATGAGACTAAGACTATGTCTTGTCTAGTGTTGATCCCCAGCACCGAGCATACTGCCTCTCTGAGAAGACACTCAATTATTTGTTGAATGAAGAATTCTAAATTTTCTTGATGTTTTGAGACCTTTTGCTCCCTTTGCCTGGGGTCTTCTGCCTTGCCATTCACAGCATGTCTGCCCTCAGATGGGCTTGGAGTCTTCTTGGACCAGTTTTTACTGGTCCTTCATAGACAAAGCTTCATAGACAAAACAGGACATAGGTACTCTGTTAGATAGTCTCAACAAAATCAAATAAGAGAACAAACAAAAGAGCGTAAGAGGATAAAAGCACATCTGTACTTAGATAAAACCATGTGCTACCTACCCATGTATCCCAGAATTCTGTCTAGAAAACAGCACCGCAAGATACTCTGTAGGAAAATAGGACACTGCCCCCTTAAAATTAGGGACATATTCTCAAACATTCTTTGTTGCTCTTAAAAATCCATTACTGATTTTCTCATTCAACAGAATTAGCACTTGGCAAAATTATGCAGCAGGGCAAGTCTGCCTCTGGTACTTCCTCGCCTTCCCTGCAGACATGCCTCTCCTCCCCAGTCTTTCCAAGTTCTCATACCACTTCAAGTCCTTTTGTCATCGAAGGAAGTGATCCAATAAGTGAATTCACACACTTTTGGCAGCTGAAAAAAAGCTTAACATTTAGAAAGTGTCCAAGGGTGATATGCATTTTTTTTGTAATAATTTTTTTTATTCTTATGTTAATCCCCATACATTACATCATTAGTTTTAGATGTAGTGTTCCATGGGTGATATGCATTTTAAAAGACAACTGAATGAAAACCAATTAAATGCTTTAAAAAGGCTCAATTTGCCAAAAATGACTGTTGAAATAGGGCAGGCAGAACAACTGTAAAATATTGGTTTTCAAAAATATAAAAATGTAGAAGGATTCTTCATTCAGATTGTTTTGCATGTGCCTAAGTTCTCAATTTACAGAAATACATTGGAAAATGTAGACTATATATATGGATGTAATTTATCAAGATAGATGAGGCAGAATTCCAATCAGAAGATCCAAACGCTAGGAAAAAACCTTGGACTTTCATCAAAAGACTGGCAAAGTGATATACATCTATATATTTTAAGTTTAAAAAATATTTAAAGCAGGTATTTAAAAAAAAAATACTTCCTCATATCATCGATTAACTGACTAACAGTCCCGATCATGTCAGATAAGGTTTCTATCACAAATCAGACAATTTCAGATAGTGGTTAAGGGCTATGAAGAAGGGAACTGGGTAATGAGGGAGAGTGTGTCTAGATGTCTAGCCCAGGAATGTCAAAGACGATGTCTTTTCCAGGTTTTCTGTCTCTACTTCCATTTCCACCTCAGTCTGATAAATTCAAATATATGGAGGCAGACCTGCCTCTTGTTAGTTCAGTACCTAGGTTCGCACCAGTAAAAGGCTGGAGCTGAGCCTGCTGGTGAAGGAACAAGAATCTGAAAAACATGTCTTTAACAAACATGGAGGATGCCAGTGAGGCTCTAAAACGGGTCGGCAAACTAAAGTCCACGGCCAGATTTTTTTTTTTTTTTTTTACTAAATACAAGTCTTGGGAACACCGACACATTCATTTACATACTGTCTGTAGTTGCTTTTGCACTACAGGGGCAGAGTCGAGAGGTGAGTGGTTGTGACAGAGACTTAGGGTCTGCAAAGCCTGAAATGTTTATTATCTGGCAGAAATACGTTTGCTGGTCCCTTTCCACATTATTGGTTAGTTGCTTTACTTTTGAAGATCTACAGGAAAACAACAGGCTCAATTTCTGGCCTGTGACAAATATCATCAGAATCAAATTATCAGTATTAATTTACGTAGTTCTTAAGATCAATCTACTCTTTTTAAAAACAAAAGCATTCCACTGTTTTCTACCCTTAGGAAATCCAGCAGCAGCCCCCAGGAGAAGAGGATAATAATGAGTCTTTATATTCCTCTCAGACACATTGTGGTACTACCCCTCCATTCATCGCTTCCTCCTTCTCATGCCAGGCACATCGCTTACAGTCCGCTAAAGGACAAGAAGCCTTTGAAACTTTAAAACTGGTTCCAGCAGATGCACAGCCATGCTGTCTTGCCAGACACATTCCAAAGTATTCTGTGTAACTATGCAGAATGAAGCTCGCCTTGGTAAATATGAACTAAACTTTCCTGGGGGGAAAAAAAGCTATTTGAACAAGTGTGAATTTTCTTGTGTAACTCATATCCTGTCTGGCTAAGGTTGAACAAATGATCAAGGCACATTACATTTTCCAAGACATAGTTAGGAATTATTTACACTTCCTTTGTAACCCTGCTAAATGAGTTAGCAATTATTTACCAAGTGTCTGCAAGATAAAAAACACTACATTAAATGCTTAGCATATGATGTTTTTAATAATCTCTTGCAGAGATGTGGCTGCACTCCTAGAAACTTTATAGTCTTTCAGAGCTTAAAACCCCTCGGGGTGGGGGGGGGCCGCCAAATGAATTTTAAATACTGTCTTTGGAAGGCTATGAAATATCAATCGAAACTTCTTATTTATCCAGCTTAAAGCATATAGTACATTAACCTTGGGTGACTTTGTATCTTACAAAAGGTCCTTTCTTAAGAGCTTTATTTTAAAGAAAAAAGCAAAACAAAAAGCACATATTTGGTGGAAAGTATTCATTACGTTTTACAGAATAAAAAGCTACATAGCTTTTAAAAACTGCTTCCCAGGGCGCCTGGGTGGCTCAGTTGGTTGAGCGACTGCCTTCGGCTCAGGTCATGATCCCGGAGTCCTGGATCGAGTCCCACATCTGGCTCCCGGCTCGGCGGGGAGCCTGCTTCTCCCTCTGACCCTATCCCCTCTCATGCTGTTTCTCTCTCTCTCTCTCCCAAATAAATAAATAAATAAAATCTTTAAAAAAAAAAAAACTGCTTCCTGACAACTACAGTCCTTACTCCCATAAAATTCCTCTAGCCTTTATATCTTCCAACCAAACTTATGCTCTAATTGCCCATAAGCAGTTTAATACATTATTTTATCTTTCATTGTTCCCAAGCTGATTAATACATCTGTATCATTTTTCTCTATCAGTAAGGCCTTGCCTTCTAGGGGCCATGCATGCCTTTACTTTTCTCTCCCTCGTTACCTAGTTTAGCATGTGGCATAAAGCAGAAATAACCAGAAAAATGAATGAAATCAATACTGCTAATACTAGTAATATCTACAATCATTGCACTCCCAATGTACTTTTGTAATGTAAATCTAGATCCATACAACAGTAACGAAGTGTGGTTCTGTCCCTTGAAAAACTTAGCATATAACCTTTTACCTTCATCTTTAATCTTGTTAGGTAGATAGCAAACCTCTTAATATCTTCACTTTATTGAGGCCCAGAAATTTGTGGAATCTTGCACAAGGTCAAAGAGCTACTTAGCCAAGACTAGCATCAAGCTTCTTAATCAAATACATAATTCAGTCCTGGTCTCCTGACTCAGCCCGGTACACTTTCTACAAATGACAGAGAACTCAAAATCGTGTCTGAGAATCATGTCGGTTTTCATAAGATTACATAGTACAAAAGTCAACAATTTTATAGACAAGGAAAAGGATAAGCTATTGCTTGAATTTGAAATTGAATTCCACCCAATTAAAATGGTTAGGGATGGGACTTCTTTTCAAGAAAAGACTTAAAAAAGATCATGTCTTTTTAAAACACATGGATGAGGGACGCCTGGGTGGCTCAGTCAGTTAAGTCCTGGGATCGAGTCCCGCATCGGGCTCCCTGCTCCGCGAGGAGCCTGCTTTTCCCTCTGCCTCTGTCTCTCTCTCTCTCTGTCTCTCATGAATAAATAAATAAAATCTTTAAAAAAAAAAAAGGAAAAAATAAAATAAAACACATGGACGATACATAAATTAATTTGTTCATCAAACGTCAAATATCAGAACCAGAGGTAGTTTCAGAACAGTTAGAAGTTTCGACTTTTTCTATTACCCTGCCTTCGAGGTCTAATTAAAGAGTCATTTTCTTCAAGAAGACTTCCTAACTCTCCCGCATTTGGTCATTGCTTTTTCCTTTACTCTTCTGGCATTCAGTTTAACGGCCAGGTGGTTGGCATAAGATACTTAGTTTTAGTCTTTGTTTCTAGACGAAGATCTTATCTCTCTGAACAGAAAGCAAGGTCTTTTGTGCTGATACCTCTGGAGCCTGGGTACAAGGTAGGCAGCATTTCTGATGATGATGGCAATGATGTAACAGAACTTATTTCCTTAATCCATGTTATAAATAACAATGTAAATATTCTGGAAAAATTTAAGTACAACAAAGATATATTTCTAACCCATTATTAATGGAAGCTCAGGCTGTGTCTGCAATGTGGATGACACTTCTTCTGAACCTGAACACCAATCCACCGAGGCCCGGCCTTAGGAGTCTGAAAGATAACACTAGGAGTTTTCAGAAGAGAGATATTACTTGTTGCCAGGGAAACCCTGGAAGGTTTTGGGGAAGGGACCATCAGACCTCTGTGGTAGTAAGAGGGTAGGTTTAAACTACAGACAAGAGAGGTACAGTAACATAGGTGGAAGGAGTCCTGAGTGGGAGCACAGACATGAGGGTTGTTTGGGGAACACCTCTAAGATGAACTAGTGATTGAAATGGGGAGTCCTGGAAAGGCAGACAAGAGCCAGATTGTGAATGATCTTGAAATACTGTGAGAACTTTATCTGAGGTGGTGGCGGGGGGAGGGGACATGTAGAAGATTGGGAAATAGAGGAATGATAGGAGCAGGATGAGCAACGTGATCCAATTTTGGTTTTAAAAAAAGCACTCTCGTGGCACCTGGGTGGCTCAGTCGTTAAGCTGTCCGCCTTTGGCTCCAGTCATGGTCCCAGGGTCCTGGGATTGAGCCCCGTGTCCGTGTCCAGCTCCCTGCTCTACAGGAAACCTGCATCTCCCTCTCCCACTCCCCCTGCTTGTGTTCCCTCTCTTGCTGTCTCTCTCTGTTAAATAAATAATTAAAATATTTTTTAAAAAATAAAATTAAAAAATTAAAAAAGCACTCTCACAGAAGCTAGAAGGTGGTTTGGAGAGAAGAACAAATGAGGGTAAGCTGTGATAGTCCAGGCAGTGGATATGATCCTGACCTAAGGCAGCAGCAGAGGGATGGAGGCAAGGTTGCTTTTGATAAAGGACTTGTTAGATCTTGGAGGATGGATGTGGAGGATGTGACTGAAGGAGAAATCAAAGATGACTCCTTGATGTTTCAGCTCTAGTAAATAGGAATGCCAAAATTGGAAAGGAAGGACTGAAGAAGGGTCCAGTATAGCAGAGTGGCTGACAGCCAAACTCAAGATGTGCCAGGCTTGAGGTCCCACGGCAATACCCAGCAAGGAGTTTAACATGTTGATCTGGAGAAAGATCTGGACCAGAGTGGAGGTGGGACCCGATGAGCTAAGAGAAGAGGGCCAAAGTGAAATTCTGCTAAACCCTAACATTACAGTGAAGGAAGACGTGAACAACAGTGAAAGAACTAACATCCCCAGATGAGGTATGTCAGAATCTGGAGGAAGGAGTTATTTGTGTAAATAGTATGAAACACCAGGGACGCCTGGGTGGCTCAGTGGGTTAAGCGTCTGCCTTCAGCTCAGGTCATGATCCTGGGGTCCTGAGATGGAGCCCCACCTCGGGCTCCCTGCTCAGTGGGGAGCCTGCTTCTCCCTCTCTGCAGCTTCCCCTGCTTGTGCACGCTCTCTCACTCTGTCAAATAAATAAATAAAATCTTTAAAAAAAATAAAACCCCACAGAAATTTCAGGTAAGATAATTAAAATCACCACTGGATTTCAGAGGTCTGGAGTAAGCTACAGTGAAAGCAGTTATAGAGGACAGTGGGAGCAGAAGCCAGCCTGCAGAAGGTGAGGCGTGAACCCCCTTCAGACATGTGAATTCCCTTACTTTACCTTCACTTCCACGGTAAATGGTGGAACACAGGCATTTTCTGCTCTGCCCACTATCACTTCCTCTAAGGGGTCCCATTCGTTGTAAGAGGAGACGGGGCAGTCCTTGGGCAGAGGATCAGTGGCCTTATCATCAGCTGCACAGGAATTCCGGGAGGAAGCAGTAGCTGCCTGGGTGCTCTGGAAAGTTCGCTGCACCCATCCTGTTAAGGTTCTTCCAAGCTTCCAAGAACAAAGAAAAGATTACTGCATAGTCCTATACAGTACTTTCGGGGAAGAGGAGGTAGAATGAAACCCAGCATAACATAGACATTTAAAATCCTTTAGGAGAATGTAAATCAAGATGTTAGTTACCTATATATAGGTGGGCAGTGGGGCTATAGTTTTGCCTTCTTGTTTTTTATAAATGATCTGTTTGTTAATTGGCATAACTTTCTAAAGCCCCTCAGAGGATTTTATCCCTAGTGACCACCCCCATTTATATCTCAGAATGGTTTACTGCAATTAAGTTTTAATCAAGCTTTAAGCAACCCTTCCGTAGATGATGGATCCCCCATTCCTAGAAAACCACAGAAAGCTGCTCCATATCTGCCTGCCAAGTCCAGCTGGAGGAAGAAGCCTCCTTTCCCCCTTCAGTATTAAAAGTCACCAATATTAGACTTTTTTTTTTGTCCAAATTAAAATGTAGAAGCATATGTGAAGAACCTATCTTTCAGAATAATCAGCTTCAAACTAAAAATTTTGCAGTGCTAACACACACTTCCCACTCTTTGGCACTTCAGTTCTGAGAGTGACCAAGTGCCATCGGCTCCAATTCACAGATGGTCCATAGTATCCTAGCCAAGACAGAATTAACCCAAATTTAAACAGCCGGGAAAGAGGACTTCAAAACAGCCCTTTGAAAATCCAGGACCTATAAAATCTACGATAGGGAGGTCCCTCACCCATGGGGCAAACCTCAAACACCACCCACACCCCACACCGCACCCCCGCGCCCAATCTCTCTCCTACTCTGTTAAATGCCTTACGAAGGAGGCAGGAGGGGAGCCAGGGTGGGGACCAAAGCAAGAGGGAGAGTGACAGCTGTTCTGGAAGCAGTTGCCAGGAGGGAGCCAAACTGCCCTGCTATTCCTGTCCCAGGAGCTAAGGAGGGTCTGCAGGCGCACGCTTACAAACCCGGCAAGCGGCGGGGCGGAGGGGGGTGCGGGGGGGAGAGGGAACACGGCCGAAAGTCTGGGTACGGCCTGAACTCGCTCCAACTCCTCTCTCGACTCAGGACTCCATGTTCCTCTTGGAGTAGGCCTGCCTGCTCCCTCTCCGTCCCAGATTCCCACTTGGCCTCCTCTCCTGTCCTTCCGAACCACACGCATTTCCCCGAAGGCTCCCCAGCTCTACGCCCACCCCCCGCGCCGACCCCCAATCATTCCATCCTTGTATTAAGAAGTGTCCCTCGTCGCCCCCACACCCTCACCCCGGGCCGGAAGCCTCTCGGAGCGAATCGGGGTCCGACTGGGAGGGCGGCGCCCCCTGCAGTGACGGCCACCGAGGCCCGAGACGCGCAGAGCGCCACTGTACCCACGGGGCGTGGCCCCAATGCACCTCCCGCTGCCCCCGGGACACCGCCGAGCTCCCGGCAGCCAGCGAAGGCTCTTGAAGCCGAGCTTCCAAAGGGAACCAGAGGGACACTGTCATGCAATGCTGCCTGGGGAAAGCCAGGGAGCGCGAGGGGGACGCACGCGGCCGCCGGCCCAGGCGGGCGGCGCACGCACCCGAGAGCCGATGTAGTGCACCGCCTCGGCGCCGCGGCTCCCGCCGCGCAGACACCGCACCCGCAGCATCGCCCGCGCCCGGCTTGTCCACGAGCGGAAAGTCCCCGGTGCTCGGCCGCGTCCGTCCGAGCCCCCCGAGAGCGCGCCAGCAGGGGGTGTCGCGGCGCGCGGCCCCCGGCCTTTTGTAGTCTCGCCCCGCCCCGCCGCCTCCCGCGCGCCCCATTGGCTGCTGGGAGCAGGTGGCGGGGCCGGGGGAGCGCAGGCCGAGCGCCCCGCCGCCCGGAATTAGCAACCGTCAGGGAGCTGCGGTGGCGCCGGGTCCAGCCTCCGGTGTTGGCCTTTTTTTAGCTCGTCGGTCCGCCGACTGGCTTCGGCTGCCGAGCCCAGCCCCGTCCGCCGCAGGAGGCACCAGTGCTTCAGGGGAGGGAGGAGCAGCGACTTCTGACGAAGCAAGCTTAATAGCACGGGAAATGCGCATTGCTGGATGACAGAGGGAAGGCATGAGCACAATCGCAGGGTGAAATTCGTCGGTATGCACGGACTCAGGCCCCTCATTTTGCAGTGAACGAAACCAACTGAAGCTTAAGCGGCTTCTTCAGGCAACACCGGGTTTGAGACTGGGGAAACCCAAGTCTGGAATCCAGGTTCTCTCTCCCCCGGGGTGCTGCACTTTCCACCCACAAGCCCGTTAGGTGTTTGGGGGAATACTAGACGTTTCAAATAGTCGTTGGCCATGTGTCCTGGCTTGAGAAACTCAATCATGGCAATAGAGACAGAAGTGGGCCAGGAATAAGGGACGACTACAGACTCATCTTCCCTGCCCTGTCATGTATTTAAAATTTTATTTCAATTTGATTAGGGTACATTTGTTAGAAAAGTAGTACCCGAACAGTGCAAAACTAGAGAACTCAGTTTAACGTTTAAATACCTCGGAGGAAAGGGAGCAGAGAGATTTGAATATTTCATTTTGTACCTACAAAATATGTAATTATTTATTTTTAATGAGCTGACGTTTTAATTCTGGTGTCTCAAACTTGTTTTCCAAAGTTCACTGATAGAAGGCACCAGACAAGCAGGATGGCATGGTAGAAAGAGCCCTGGAGAGGGAATTGGGAGAACCGGGTGTTAGTCTTGACTCTATTATAGACTACTATGTGTCTTCTTGAGTTGCAACCTTCTTATCCTCAAAGAGAGAACACTTGCATTTATTGTCCCTAGCACACAGGGTCGTTGGGGGGCCAAAAGGAGAGACTGTACATGCGGAATGTGGTGTGGCACTAGGAGCTATATGAATATGAGGTAATATTTTACCAGTTCTAACAATAAGGAGGCCTCCAAATGTGACAATAGGGTGAAAGGAGTAAGTCTAGGTCCATATCTTAGCTCTGCTACTAACTTGCTTTGTGACCTGGAATCAAATTCCTCCTCCTTTCTAATGAAGGCATCTGGGTTTAGTGAAGGCTTTGGCTAACATTTCTCAGAATTTATAAAGTACCTCTCCCAAGAATTAAATGCAGCCACCTCTAAGGTCTAATTTTCTAATGTACTTAGGGTGGTCTACTCCTCCTCAATAAAGGAATTTAAGAATACAGTAAGTACACCTAACAAATGGTATTGACATTATTCTGTACCATGTCTGTCTGAGATCTGAGGACACCCTCATATCATTCATTAAAGACACTTTTAATTTTCCAGATATAAGAATTGGAAGTGCCTGGAAATAATGAGGCCAGGGTGTCATTAAATTTTACATAAAGAAAGGCTCATATTATAGCCATAGAACATACCCTTATCTTCTGGAAGGCAGGGTGGATAGAGCCACCCAAACCAGTCCTACTGCTATAAAAGCAAATCAAAGCACTTTCCTCAGTCCCTTTTTCTTTCTTGTGTATGGATATATGTTTTTTTTTTTTGGTTGTCAAATGATCCTTTATTGAAATATTTTCCTCTGTAGTTAACTAGCTGGGCATTCCACTACGCCACGGTTGATGTCATCTATGATGTATGAGGGTGGTGACCATCAACATTACAGTCGCCAGGCTATCAACATTACAGTCGCTGACTGGGTAGTCCCCAGGATCTCTTTAATGGTTCGAGAGAGTTCTCTGGCTAAAGATCGGTGTCGCATCTGTCGGGCAATATTGACAATATCATCAAAAGTAATATTTCCGCTGTGCTTAATGTTTTTCTGCTTCTTTCTGTCTCTTGGTCGTTCCTTGAGGGCTTTGATAATCAGGGCAGAGGCAGAAGGTACCACTTCAATCTCGGCCTGTCTGTTCTGAATGGTCAGTTTCACCGTAATCCTGAGACCCTTCCAATCACCGGTTGCCGTGGCGATGTCATCACCAACCTTTTTTGGAGACAGACCCAGCGGGCCGATCTTCGGGGCCAGGGCAGACGTGGCACCGACTTCGCCAGTGGTGCACCTCAGGTACACGACTTTGATCTCGCTGGGGTCGAACTTAGGCGGCATGGCCGAGGTGGCTGGTGTCGGATGAACCCGGATTCGGGACGACCGAAGACAGTTGCACCTTTGCTTCCTCCGAGTCGAAAGCCAAAAGCTATATGTATTGTTCTTGAAAAAAATTCTGTAACAATTTTTAGATTGACTTCATCAGTTGGAAGCACAAGCCTTCTCTGGTTTGTCTTATACTGTCTGTCCAACTCTGCAAAGTGTCGACAGTAATACCTGGCAACTCCTTGGTGTTTGTGCTGCTTTTTTTCAGAAGAAGAGGAATAGACTGTGACTCTTGCCTTGTTCTCCCTCACTGGCAATAGGTTAGTGTAACACCAATAACTTTGATCAAACCAATAATTTTAGCATCTTGGTGGTCTCATAATTAATGGTTATGCATAACCATTATTATTCACTACTATTCATGTCTAATAGTAGTATACTTTTGTAGGTTAATCTAGGGGCATAATTTAGGGTCATGTGGGGGTAAAAGCACAAGGAATAGAAAATTCATCAGAAGCATGGCAAATTATTCCGCTTTCTGATTTCTCCCTCATCACTGTTGCTTTGGGGACATGCTCAACTCTACCTGGTTCCACCCGACAAAGTACAGAGTTTGTGAAATGTGTCCTGAGATTAAAAAACCCAAAAAGCTAGTAAAGTCTTTGGGTCAACACCAATGAACAACAAAAGAGCCTATTGTAAGAATTCGTTATTTCATTGTCATGGTTGACATCAGAATCTCTGCACAGGAAGCAATAGTAATGTGTTCCTAGAACTTAAGAGATACAGATACTCGGGATGCCTGGGTGGCTCAGTTGGTTGAGCATCTGCCTTAGGCTCGGGTCATGATCCCGGGGTCCTGGGATCCAGTCCTTGCTCACCGGGGAGCCTGCTTCTCCCTCTGCCTGCTGCTCGCCCTGCTTGTGCGTTCTCTCTCTCTCTCTCTGACAAATAAATAAAATAAAATCTTAAAAAAAAAAAAAAGAAGAGATACAGATACTCTGTGAAACTAGTAACACACACATGGGATGAAATCAGCTATTTTCAGAAGTCACCCATTCTAAGAGACATTTGTACTTATAGTTTAGGGGACAGGATATCTCTCAAATTAAATCAGAAAAAGATGTTCAAACAGAGTGACTACAGTATATTCTCATGACTAGAATGTAATTAAATAAAGATGCAATTTTTAAAAAGTATTATTTGGGGATGCCTGTCTGCCTCAGTCAGTAGAGATGAGACTCTTGATCTTGGGGTTGTGAGTTTGAGCCCCAAACTAGATATAGAGATTACTTAAAAAACTTTTTTTAGAGAGGGGAGGGGTGGGGGGGGAGAGGGAGAGAGAGAATCTTAAGCAGGCTCCATGCCTAGTGTGGAACAGGTCTCCATCTCATGACCCTGAGATCATGACCTGAGCCAAAATAAAGAGCCAGATGCTCAAGCAACTGAAACACCCAGGTGCTCCCCCCAAAACAAACCCCACTTTTTTTTTAAGTTAAAAAAAAAAAGGTAGGATTTGGATTGCATTAATAAATTGTCTCTGGAAGGATATACAAGACAGTGATAACAGAAGTTGTGCCTGGGGCAAGGACCTGGGTGACTGTAGGACAGGGGCAAAAGGGAGATTTTTTGCTGCATACCCTATTGTACTTTTCAATTTTGAACACTTGAATGAATTGCCTGTTAAGCAAATAAATATTTAAAAGACTGCATTTACAGAGGTATGATTGCCAAAATAGAGTTTTTAAAAAGGAAGCCAGAGTGCACAGTTTGTCAGACTGTAGTCATCCAGCTCTAGCTAAGGATGGAATCAGAATATTTTGGTCCCTGAAAATGTGATACCTATTGAGGACAAGAATAATTTCATGGGTTTTGATGGAATATCCTTCTAGAATATTCACCTCCCCCGGCTGCTTAGTTCACTAAGCAACCTTGTCATTTCTGGAAAGCTACATGGGGAAAGGTTTCACACTTCAGGCTGAGCACAAGTGAAAGATAGAGCTGGAGAGGGGGAGCCCACATTGTAGACTTCTACATCAGTATTCTAGCTTATCCTTCAGAGTCTGGTGAGTTTGGTAGGTGAAGCTCAGTCCCTGCTCTCTAAGTATCTTCCCCTTCTTAATGTTCTCCTTTTCCTGCCTGCCTAGTCAATTCTGGGTAAACTGATGAAATCTGGTTTCTGGACCTGAAATTCTATGGGACTGGCTTGCTCCCACAATACTGTGTTCTCCTAATGCTCAGTACCTATCATACTGCTCTGGAATTGCCTACTTCTCTGTTTGTTTCTTGCTGGGCTATTGGCTCCAAAAGGGCAGGGAGCCTGTTTCATCTGCCACTGTATCCTGAGCACAGTGCCTGTCACAACACAGGTCCTTGATCAATCTCAGTGAAGGAGGTGCTGCTCTGGGAGCCCGGAGTTGAATAACCGGACCTCTGTCTTTGCTGTCTATCTTGCAGTCTTTAATTTCAACATCTTTATGTCTCTGGAAATCCTCTCACATAACTTTAATCTCCCCACGATTCAGATGATTTCCAGGAGTTCTAGCACCACTTTCTGTCCTGGGTACCTGACCTACATTGTCAAGTACCTGCAGGTCAGAATGTTAGCCTAGGAGCTCTGATACCAATTTGCCGCTATACATGGGGCAAGTCGCTCCTCTTCACTTAGCCTGGGATTTCTCATCTGAAATTAAAGGCACTGGTTACTAGATAATCTCTGTGGTTGCTTCCAGCTCTAAAAATGCTGTTACTACCCTGGGATTTTCTCAGCACCTCAAACTCAGTCTGCCTCCAGTGGAACTCACACCAGCCCTTCCTCCTATAAAGAGTTCTGTCCTTTTCTAATCATTTAGGCTTGAAACTCTCTAGACATCTTTGCCTCCTCCCCCTAATTTAGTCCTCCATATCCACTGAATTGCAAAATCTAATGAAGGTAGCTTCTGCACAGTCCTCTTACAGACCCTTTTAGGACTTTTATTGTCAACATTTGGGTCATTACTTGTCAGCATGTCTCAGAAATAGATTCTTTTACAGACAACAATTGCAAAACAATAGCACCTACTAAGTTAAATCCAGCTTTTTCCCAAGTATTTAAAATAATCTCAGCTTAAGTCAACACTCAAACCCATCTGGCTTTAAGAATATTGAAGAAGAAACATCCAGTCTGCTCCAAAAGAATCTTCTTATTTCTTTTACTTCCATCTTCTGATAGCCTTCTGGAACTTAAAAGAAGTAAACACTATTCACTTTTAGGTCCTAACTAAACTTAAACTAAAAGGCAAAGGTCATCGCTATCTGGTCATGTCTTGATACCATGAGTATATGGCAGGTAACTTTTATTAATGGAAAAACAACTGCATCTGTTCCAGTCTCACCCCAGTCTCTTATTTATTTATCTATTTATTTGGGGGAGAGAGAGAGAGAGAGAACACGAGCAGGAGGGATAGGGAGGAGGAGTGGGAGAAGCAGGCTCCCCGCTAAGCAGGGGGCCCGATGCGGGGCTCAATCCCAGGACCCTGGGATCATGACCTGAGCTGAAGGCAGACACTTAACCGACTGAGCTACCCAGGTGCCCTTCACTGCAGTCTTAAAAAAAAAAAAATAACAGCTTTGTTGAGATATAATTCACAGAGCATAAAGTTCACTCTTTTAAAGAGTACAAGGTCAGTGGTTTTTCATATATTCCCAGAGTTGTGCATCTATCACTGCTAACTCCAGTACATTTTCATTGTGCCAACAAGAAATCCTGTCCGCATTAGCAAACACTTCTCCTTCTTCCCCCTCCCAACCCCTGGCAAACACTAATCTACTTTTTAATCTGTTGATTTGCCTATTCTGGGCATTTGATATACGTGGAACCATACAATATGTGGTCTTTTGTGTCTGGCTTCTTTTGCCTAGAATATTTTTAAGTTTCATCCATTGTAGCATGTATCAGTACTTCATTCTTTTTTAAGGCCAAGGCATATTCCCTTATATAGATATACCACATTTTGTTTATCTATTCATCAGTTGATGGACATTTGTATTGTTTTGGCTATTATGAATAATACTGTTATTCATGTACAAATTTTCATATAGATGTAGGTTTTCATGTCTTGTGGATATTGCTGCAACATATGATAACTCCATGTTTAACATTCTGAGGAACTGGCAAACCATTTTCCGAAGCAGCTGCACCAGTTTTGCATTCCTAGCAGCAATATAGCAAGGGTTCCAGTTTCTCCTCACCAACACTTATGTGTCCACCTTTTTGATTATGTGCATCCTAGTGGGTGTGATGTAGTATCTCATTGTGGGCTTAATTTGTATTTTCCTAATAACTAATGATGTTGATAATCTTTTTATGTGCTTATTGGCCATTTGTACACCTTTGGAACACCTATCTTAGAACAAGTCAAAACTGAAATACCTTTATTTAGGGAGGAACTGATGCCCATTTACAGGAACTAACATCCTTCCTTCAGATGAGGCAAAATTAATAGTTGCTTACAAATACAAAGAGAAATACTTCTTTAAATACATTGTATGAGGGACACCTGGGTGGCTCATTCAGTTAAGCATCTGCCTTCTGCTCAGGTCATGATCCCAGGGTCCTGGGATCGAGCCCTGCCTCAGGCTCCTTGCTCAATGGGGAGCCTGCTTCTCCCTCTGCCTCTGCCCCACCCCCTGCTTGTGCTCTCTCCCTCTCTCTCTCTGACAAATAAAGTCTTAAAAATAAGCAAACAAACAAACAAATAAATAAATAAATTGTATAAGATTGGGGTTAAAAACACCCTTTTATCTTTTAAAAAATTATAAAAGATAACCTTACAGCTAAATGAGAGGAAATTTCATTTTTAGAGTAGATAAATAAGCAGTAAATACAGCTCACTCCTAAAAAATTAAACAGTGGGCTTGAAAGAGACATTATCACCAATATTACTATCCTTTGGAGGAGCATTTGAGATTTGCTTAGAAGTTAGTAGATAATGCAACAGATCTACTGTTTTGAAAAAGGTAAAGTTACTGTAATATAAATAAACCCGTATAGAGAAACTCAGTTTACATAGAAGATAAAGTATATGTATATGGGGGGGGGTCTCTCATACTGCTATGCCCCTAATTGTGCTCAATTAAGATTTGTTGACTTTAATTAATTTTATAATCACTTTCACTCTACTTAACCATCATAGCTACTATTTACTGAGTGCTTACCATGTGCCAGATAAGAGCTTCATCTATGTTATCTCATTGACTCATCTACGAGGAGGTATTCTTAAGTAATAATCTCATGTAGGTGAAAAAACTGAGCCAAAGTCTGTCAAACAACTGTCCAGTTTCTGACAGAGCCAAATTCAAGCCCAGGCCTCTCAGACTTTGAAGGCTGTGCCCTTAACTTCCATACCTCTTGGCTTTCTCACAATTCTCAGGGAGTATCTATTCCACGACACAGGTTATACAACTACTTCCAATATTAGATACTCTCCTGCAAGGTTCAGGTATCACATGCTGCCATTTATGCTTCAGGATATCTCTGAGTATTTCTTCTGGGAGCTATTTATCAGTTAATTGCCCTTCTTAGGATAACACTGTACCTATAAAGATTGTGTGGTAATGAGTCTTTGACAAATTGCACATCTGTAGGTCAGCCAGAGCATAGGAAGAGTCCTCTAAACAAGTGCAGAAATGGCTTCAATGCTTTCTTGATAACTCTAAGGAGGCAAGAGAAGGTGTTTGAGCGCAAGCGTAGCTGATGCCTCCTGCTCTGCAGTCAAGGAAGGGAAAACATCGGGAAGGGGAAGATGCTCCAGAAGGCTCTATCCTGTTGGGATTGTCCTGGCATAGGCTACTTATTCATCCCTACTTGAGTCCAACCTTCAGACTTTTAGCAGGGGCTTAAATAGCTGCACTCACCCTGCTGAAAAAAACTATGCCTTACCTTTCCCCCTCAGTTGGCATTTCCCTTTCCTAACCCAACAGCCAGTAACACTGGCAGCACTGGCCAAGGGTGGCCACAGCATGCTGGCGCCTAAGAGGGAGGAATGCATATTGGCCAATTCCAGAAATGATGTTAATGAATCACCATCACTATGTTACATAGCGTCGGAGCCATGAAGATTCCTTTGCCCACCAAGAGTTCCTGGTTTTGCAGAAAATATGCTTTGGATGCTTCAGTGGGGGGAAGACAGCTGTCACTGGACCCTCCCCCTTATCTCATGCTTTCAGCCCAAATTCCTCTCCCAGTATTTTTCAACCCTCTTCTTCAGTCTGACTCCCTATTTTCATTTCTGGCCTGTATTCTCAAAACAAAACAAAACCCAAAACAAAAACAAATGAAAACACTATGAAATAAGAAACAGATTGAATGATTAACAACTAGAGAATGATTAAAGAAATTGCAACACAGGGCGCCTGGGTGGCTCAGTCGTTGAGCGTCTGCCTTCGGCTCAGGTCATGATCCCAGGGTCCTGGGATCAAGCCCCAGCAGGAAGCCCGCTTCTCCCACTCCCCCTGCTTGTGTTCCCTCTCTCGCTGTGTCTCTCTCTGTCCTATAATAAATAAATAAAATCTTAAAAAAAAAAAAAGAAATTGCTACACAGCATTTGGCTCTTAAGTGATTAAGCACATTTTTCTTAATGAATATTCTTAAATGATGAATACATTTAGGGCTTAGAATACATAAATTTCATCATAGGATGAAAGATGCAGCCACTAAGAAGAATGTTTACAAAGAGTTGTTTTTTTTTTTAAGATTTTATTTATTTGAGACAGAGAGAGAGGGGGCACAAGCAGGGAGGAGGGTCAGAGGGAGAAGTAGGCTCCCCATTGAGCAGGGAGCTTGTCATGGGGCTCAATCCCAGGACCCTGAGATCATGACCTGAGCCGAAGGCAGACGCTTAACCAACTGAGCCACCCAAGTGCCCCTACAAAGAGTTTTAATAACCTAGGACAATTCTTATGACATAACATTAAGAGAAAAAGAATAGAATATGAGATTGTCCATTTAGTATTCTCTTAACCATGTTGAATATCTATGCATATGAAATCCTGGAAAGAAACTCACTAAATGGTAGCCATCTTTGGACAGAGATATAATGGGTATTCTTTATATTCTTCTTAATACTTCTCTGCAACTTGTGCAGTTTTCTTTATAAGCCATTATTACTTTATAATCAGAAAAAAAAACAAATGCCAATTTTTTTTTTTTTTAAGAAGCAAAGGGTTCTGTGTATACTCAGAAAGAACTGTCTTATTGTCACAAATGTTTTCCCTTGTGGCTCTGCCCCAAAGAAACTGTAGACACTGTTCTGGGAGAAAACCTCCCACAGCCACCTGGCTCCTCTCATGTGTAACCGCAGGGATCTGGCAGGACGGGGAGATTAGTGTGGGAAGGCACTTCTGTCTGTCGTGCACTTTGCTCGTCTCTATCAGGTCTGTACTTGTTATTTCACTCCTATCTGTCTCACTTGTGGCTGATAAAGAATTTTCCAGAATTATGGCCCCCAGCAAAAGGCACTTTTCCACTTGGGCCCTGGGAAAAAGAGAACTCATGTTTGCCAATTTTCTGTACCCGGCTGCAGTAGTCCTACTGGGCTTGGGCAACATCCCAGCAGAAAACACTCATCCACACCCCTCAAGACCATTAAGTGGCAAAACGTGCCCCACAGTCATGTTTTCCTCACTAAAGAAAGGTCTGCCGAGGTAGAAAATTCAGAATTTGCAGGTGTAGGGTCAAAGTAGGAACAAATTTTGAACTTTTGCTTCGGAACCCTAAATTTCTGTTTCAACCATGCTGTTCAGAATTTAAAAGCCCAACTATATACAGGCTTCCCCCACTATCCCAAGGTTTGCATGATACCACTTTGCTTTCACAAAAGATCTACTACATTAGTACCTGTTTTCATTAACAGAAAGAAATCTGAAAAGGATTTTCCCATTTAGGAAAAGGTAATTGCTTCTTTGCTTTACACCATTTCGCTTTTTGAAAATGTTTCACGGGGACCCTGTGCTTCCCCAGATGGCGGGGGAAACCTGTACTCGGACAGGCTTGCAAGGCCTGAGCCACAGGTATTCAGCTGTAAGATGGAAATAGAGTGCTGTCCGAAGCATGAATTTTTTATGAAGGCCTGATTTAGAAATGACAGAATATGACAGCCAACGCATGGCCTTTTCTAGAAAGTTATGTTCATGTGACAGCAATGAAGGCTCAGGGGACAGATTTCATGCGTAGCCACCTGCATTCCCAAGAGAGTGCATCTGCAACGTAGAGACACTTGTGCGTTTCTGGCCCAGCTCTGTGGCAACCAAATTTCTGATGTGGCAGCCAATTTATGGCTGGGAAAATCCAGTTATCCCAAATTTTCATACACAGCCAGTTAACATCTAGGACCGATTCCTCGCTGGCTCTGGTTAGACCATGTAATAATGTGTCATGGTCTTCCTCATTGCTAGGTCCCGCAGCTCCCCTAGCCTGCGCGGGCAGAGAGAAGCGGTTCCTCCCTGCGCGCGGCTCACCGCGATCCCGCCTCCTTTACAGTGCTTACCACATGGCTCTAACAGCTTGTTTACAGACAGATCTGTCTCTTCCACCAGACTCAGACCTCTGGAGGGCAAGCTCTATAGCCCTTATACCCAGCACACTGATTGCTGCTTAATAAATGTTTGTGGGATTAATTACCTAATAAAAATGTTCATTTTAGCTCCTCCTTCTACTATAAAGCTTTGACTGTACTTTGTGAATAATCCATATCTATTCAAAGTTCTTTGCAGCGCTAGAGGAAAGCTTTGCCCTGTCCCAGGAGCTCCCTGACCTCATAAAGCCCTGTCAAGAGCCAGACTACAAAGTTTGCTATGTGGGGTTCCCTGAGTACTTGCTTCTCTATGGACCAGAAGCATCGGTATCACATGAGAGGTTGTTAGAAATGTAGAATGTCTAGGGCGCCTGGATGGCTCAGGTGGTTAAGCGTCCGACTCTTCTTTTTCTTTTAAAGATCTTATTTATTTGACACACAGAGAGAGAGAGCAAGCACAAGCAGGGGAAGAGGCAGAGGGAGAGGGAGAAGGCTCCTGGCTGAACAGGGAGCCCCATCTGGGGCTCGATCCCAGGACTCTGGCATCATGACCTGAGCCGAAGGCAGACACTTAACCAACTGAGCCACCTAGACACCCCGCGTCCGACTCTTGATTTCAGCTCAGGTCATGATCTCAGGGTCATGATCTCAGGGTTGTGAGATCGGGCCCTGAGATCAGTGGAGAGTCTGCTCGTCTCCCTCTGTCCCTCCTCCCTCGCACCCCGCCCTCTCTCTCTCAAATAAACAAATCTTAAAACAAAACAAAAAAAAGAAATGTAGAATCTCAGGCCTGAATCAATCTTCCTTTTAACAACCTCCCTGAGTGATTTGTATGTGCAATCCTGAATGCTTTTGTGTGAACAGCTGTTGCTTATCTCTGATCTAGAAGTAAGGTTGCAACTATTACACCCTGACATAAAACCTTAGGTTGAAAACAAGAAGTCTTTGGTTATTTGGGAACATAGCTTCATTAATATGTCTTATACTTAGTAACTTGAGTTGAAAGAAACTGTAGAGGTCATCAAGTTCAACCATCACCGTTGTTGTGAATTTCAGTATAATGATCAACTTTTGTAAAAAGGTTGAATTGTGTTTCAGGATATTCTGTTCAAGAAAGTGAAAGCATTTCACTTTTAGAAAGGCAGCCATAAGAATGGGACAAATTCGTATATTAAAAAAAACTTTTGGGATGCCTGGGTGGTTCAGTCGGTTAAGTGTCTGCCTTCGGCTCAGGTCATGATCCCAGGGTCCTGGGATCAAACCCCACATCGGGCTCTCCTCTTGGCAGCGAGTCTGCTTCTCCCTCTCTGGAGCTCTGTGATCTCTCTCGCTTTCATGCTCTCTCAAATAAATAAATAAAATCTTAAAAATCAGTAAAAATAAAAAAATAAAAAACTTCTGGTGATTAAAGGAATAAACTTCAGTTATCTGGATATCTTCTAATATAAGCCAAAGGAAGGAAAGAATTGTTTCTTAAGAAAACTGCTTTTGGGGCGCCTGGGTGGCTCAGTTGGTTAAGCAACTGGCTTCGGCTCAGGTCATGATCCTGGAGTCCCGGGATTGAGTCCTACATCGGGCTCCCTGCTCAGCAGGGAGTCTGCTTCTCCTTCTGACCCTCCCCCATCTCATGCTCTCTCTATCTCATTCTCTCTCTCAAATAAGTAAAAAAATAAAATAAAATCTTTAAAAAAAAAAAAAAGAAAACTGCTTTTGAAGTAAACATTTCCTCAACTCTGTGGTTCCTTTGATGTTGAAAAGAAGTACCCAGACTACATCAAAAAGATAATAACTTAGTTTAATGTAGAGATCAGTTTTATGGAAAGAAGTTCCACTTCTAGAACTTGGGGCTTCTTACCCTACAGTTGCACTTGAGGGTGTTAGTGAAGCACTCACACACATTTTATATGATTGCTTCTATTGTTTTCTCACAAACAGGAAGTAGGTTTGTCTGTCCTTCAAGTTCTAAGCCACAGCAACCAAACCCTCAGCTGCTTTCAGATGAAGCTGATGTGACATACAAAATCTATTTATTTAAGTATACAAGGAATTTGTGATTCTTGAGTGTAGAGTCCTCGTTAGGGCAACTCACGAAGGGTTTCTTTTTTTCTTTTTTTTTACGAAGGGTTTCTTGACTGTGAGAAGTCTTCCATGTTGTTGTGTGTGTGTGACATACAACACAACACATTGTCAGAGGTAGTTCTAGTTGGAAGTGCAGTGCTGAGGAAATGCAGGCTGACCTGGAGACCTGACTTCTAGCCCCGGCTCAACTGTTCACCACTTGCATAACTAACTACTTGGACACGTCACTTAACCTCTCCAGGCCTCACTACTTAATCTCAAGGTTTCTTTGAAGTCCTGGTTTTTCACCACTTCATTCTGCTATCTCAGAAAGATACTTTGCATGCATTTCAAAACAATGCTTCTCCCTGTTTAATCCCAATGCCATTAATAAAGCTGGTTCTGCCGACTTTGTGCCTAACCTTTGAGCAAAGTAGCAGCCGGAACGTTATCATACATTACGTAATCATCGGAGGAAAAATAGCTGAGGTTTTGACCTCATTTCTTGAGTAGATGTATTTGTGGTTGTGAGCTAGCCAGTCTTTAGTTAATATTATACAGAGTTTTTGCTAAATGCTCCTTTTCCCCAGATAATGAGTAAAAATAAAAGTTTATAGCATTAATAATTACCAGTTGATAAGATTCTGAATTCACCATAACAAATGTTATATTAGAGTTGATTTTAGGGGGAAAAAAAACAAAACTCCGGTTTCACGGGCCTGATTGTAAATGGTAAAGAGAAAAACTGCTGCCTGAAGAATTCCGGCTTGGGAAACAGGCGTCTAAGACAGTGGCAGGCACAGTGGCAGAGCGGGAGGAAGTGAGCCCTAGCAGTAAGGAGCACGAGCCCTGAGCCACACGTCCAGGTCCGAAGCCCGACTCTACCACTTACCAGCTGCGGGACCTTGCGAAGCTACTGAACCCCCTCGGTATCTCAACTTTCCTGAATGTAATAGGCCTAATCCTAATATATAACTCACAGAGTTGTTATGATTAAATGAATACAGGTGGTCCCCTTAGGATGTTTGGACTTAGGATTTTCCAACATTGTGATGGTGGATGGTATGAAAGCAAGATGCGTTCCGTAGAAACCACACTTCGAATTTTGAATTTCGATCTTTTCCCAGGATAGTAATATGTGGTACGATTCTCTCCCGTGATTCCAGGCAGCAGCAGGGAGCCCCAGCTCCGTCAACCACACAGTCACGAGGGTAGACAACCCACACACTCACAACCATTCTTCTGTATGTCACGTTCCGTATGGTATTCAGTAAATTCCATGAGATATTCAACACTTTATAAAAATAGGCTTTGTGTTAGATGATTTTGCCCAACTGTAGGCTAATGTAAGTGTTCTCACATTGAAGTCTAAGTGATGATGTCTGGTAGGTTAGGTATCTAAAATTCATTTTCTACTTATGACATTTTCAACTTACAGTGGTGTATCAGATGTGACCCCATCATAAGCTGAAGATCTGTACATGTA
Organism: Mirounga angustirostris; assembly: GCF_029215605.1. NCBI lineage: Eukaryota > Metazoa > Chordata > Mammalia > Carnivora > Phocidae > Mirounga > Mirounga angustirostris. The sequence goes on along the minus strand of NW_026991717.1, from coordinate 58,716,741 downwards.
AGCACTTACAACACCACTCACTACAAATTAGCTATCACGATCGTTATTATTAGGAACTGAAATGGGACAGGAAGGCAAGCTTGGTCACATTAGGAAAGAAAAAGATGTTGAAAAAAAAGATGTTGAGAGCAATTTCAGAAATGGGGAAGATAGTACTTTCCACATCTGCTTCCTACATTAAGTATTCTCTGTACATGACTATAACACTCTTGTATACAATTCTTTATTTGCACGCGTGTGTGTATGTATAGTACTTCAAAGTGACTTCACATATATCGTTTGCTTATCAGCAATCTAGGGAGGTAAAGTCCCTTATGCAAACTAGCAAATAGTGCTGAGTCTCACCGAATGTGGCTAAGGCGAGCATAGGATGGACCCTGTGAGCACCAAAGCACAATGCAGGAGAACCCAGCAGGCCATCCATTTCAGTCTAGAGTCCGAAGAGTATTGCTGGGCTCTTAACATGTCACTGGAGATATAATATGGGGCTATTTCATTCCCTAAGATGACCTCATCATACATTTTCTGAAAGCATTATATTTGATCATCTTCATATCTCCACATTCACCAAACATACCTCAGATTCCTTCATAGTAAGCATATTTTGCATGCCTTGCCTGGCCTTAGCTATGTATCAGAAGGTAGCCACTTAAAGCACTTTCTCTATTTAGCCCTGAGAGATACTTGCACTGTGTTTTGTTTTGCTTTGTTTTTGCTGTGATAGCAAGACAATATCCTATATAACAGTGCCACAAAAAATGTTTCAAATAGAATTAGGGGACCAATAGAGAATGGCTATATGGTGACAAAAACAATCTCTAGCCAAGTAACAGGAAATAGGTATCAGAGAAGTTATTGGCTTATTATAATTAATCGAAATAGTAATTAACATTGACCACTTAATATGAGCCTGGCAATATGCCAAATGTTTTATGTGAATTTAATCATCATGATCTGGCAGTGTGCCCAGCATATAGCCAACAGTAGGAGCTCAATAAATGTCATTGAGTAAATGATTCTGAGGTAGGAATTACTTTTTAATCTATTTTACAAATGGTAAAAAGTAGGTTTAGAATTTTAAGCTTTGCTTAAGGTCCATAACTATTAAGTAACTAGTGAACCTAGTTTGCAAACCCACATGTGACTAGAGCATAGCACAGTGCAGTGGTTCAGAGTGGGGACTTTGCAGCCAGCCAGATGGCCTAGTTTTGAATCCTAGCTCTGCCACATCCTGGCTCTGTGACCTTGGAGAAGTTACTGAACCTTTATGTGTCTAAATTCCTTCATCTGTAAATTAAAATAAAAATTCTAACCTGCCAAGGTTAGTGGGAGGATTAAACGAGCACTGAGAACTATGCCTGCTACTCTGTAAGTATAACTATTACTATTGAGTAGAGCCTTATATTATACAGCAACGGAGCTTTCTACTTTTCAAAAGAAATTTCCATAAATTATCTCATGACGACTTTAAGAGATAGGCAATAATAATTAGTTATGATAATTGCATGTCACTTAATCTTCACATTAATCCATTTTACGGATTAAACGATTGAGGCTCAGAAAGGCTAAGTGGATTGCTCAAGATCATCCAGCAGCAAGCCAGTAGCCCCTGTTGGGGAAGGTACAATGAAAGCTTAAGAATGATAACACACTATGTCAACTCTTAAAATCAGAAGGGGAATAGAGGGAAGATAGTTAGGAAAACAACTAGCTCATTCAAGGCAGAATGAAGCCATGTGCTAAACGGGGTGCAAGTTACATGCTGAAGAAAGCCAGAGGAAAACTCGATGAATTCTGTCTGGAGGTAGTATGTTTGCCTTGAATTCAGCCCAATGGGAGCAAAGCAGGTCAGACACTTTTTCACGGTAATGAAGCATATTGAGTTTACTTGAAGTCAGAAAGTCTGAAGGTCTGGGAGTAGCAGAACAACAGGGAAAGAAGTTGCCCAAAGAAAACTATGAAAAATGCCTAGGCATTCATGGCCACTCCTACACATTTTTGCATGTAGGAAGGAAACAGTGACCCTCATTTTAAGAACAAATGAAGTATTCAGTACCAAGGATAATGTGAACAATGTGATTATTCTAAAGAAATTTCCCTATCTGCTTGAGAGGATTCTGAATGTGTATCTTCTTCCCTTTATCTGCAGTTTTGCTACTTTGGAACCCAGTGGATCAATTTCCTCTGGAGTCAGTCCTCCCATTTTGAAGCCTAAGGATTATGAGATATTCTCTCTGTCTCTCTCTCCTCTCTCAGGGCTTGTACTCTTGCCAATCAAGGAAATATCATGGTACAGCGAGGATGATTCCTTCTCCTCAGCCTGATCTTGGTGGCTTGGAAAATAGAAATGAAATATTTTATTCTATTTTTGGATGGGTTGTAGCAGAGCACTGGAGGAAACAAGTGAAGTATGTATCTGTGAATTCATTCACTATGAATAAACCATTTTCAGATAGGGTCTTCCCTCTTTCTGTAGCCTGGCCTTGTTTCTGACTCATTCCCCAAGACCAGATCCTGGATTAATTCCTAGACAAGTTTGAGAGTGTGAAAGCTCTAGGATTCATTATGATAGAGTTCTCATATCTAATAGATCTCACATGTAATACTCAAACAAGATTTTCTGAGATTTTTCAAGTTCATTCTGCTAAATTCAAACCAAATCTCTAGTGATTGAAAGAACAGATATATTTAATTATTAAGCAACTAGCATTTTGCTCAGTGTTGGGGTGGGGAGCAAAAACTGTAAAATATTAGAAAAGAGTGGTACAGGGGCGCCTGGGTGGCTCAGTTGGTTAAGCGACTGCCTTCGGCTCAGGTCATGATCCTAGAGTCCTGGGATCGAGTCCCGCATCGGGCTCCCTGCTCAGCGGGGAGTCTGCTTCTCCCTCTGACCCTCCCCCCTCTCATGTGCTCTCTCTCTCTCATTCTCTCTCTCAAATAAATAAAATCTTTAAAAAAAAAAAAAAGAAAAGAGTGGTACAAATCTCAAATCACTTGAAGATCTCACTGGAGAGAGAATCCAAGGTTTCATAAACAATTGCCTAACAACACAAACAGAATGCAGCTGGATGCATAAATGTATGGGTACTGCTATAGAACCTCAGACTAAGACAAGAGCAACTTGAACCACGGTACGGAGGAGGAAGTTAGATTTGTATTGAGCATTTATAGATGAATGGACTGGAGTAAAGAATTTATTTGCAGGAGGGAATACCATTAACTCTGTCCTCTCCTGCCTTGTAGTGCTTTGGGTATTATTCCTGCCCATTTCTTAGGACATTGCCTGGCACACAAAATGAACAAATGAAATGGTATTCAGAGCTTTCCACAACTGAGTCCTGTATTACCAATCTGCCTTGCTACTACTTATTATTCATTCAGCAGATCTTTATTTTACAGATAAATTCTTCAGGCTCTGTGGTAGGCACAGAGCATCCAGAGAAGAGCAAGACTATCTTTTGTCCTTACGGAGTTTAGACAGACAAGGAGACCAGAGCTATGATACCATATGATGATCACTCTAAGAGGCATGCACAGGCTATTGAGGAGACCCACAGCAGAAACACTTATCCTGGAGAAGGGAATGGATGAAGGGAAGTCATCAATTTTATTATTTTTTTTTATTTTTAAAAATATTTTATTTATTTATTTGACACAGAGAGAGCACAAGCAGGAGGAGCAGCAGAGGGAGAGGGAGAAGCAGGCTCCCCACTGAGCAGGGATCCTAGGGCTCGATCCCAGGACCCTGAGCTGAAGGCAGATGCCCAACTGACGGAGCCACCCTGGCACCCCAAGTCATCAACTTTAAAGTGATCTAAAATAGGTTTTTCTTTTTCAAAAAAGATTTATTGATTTACTTGAGAGAGGGAGTGAGAGAGAACATGCGAGCAGGGCAGGGGGTGGTGTGGGGAGGAGCAGAGGGGGAAGAGAGAAGGAAAAGGAGAGAGGGAGAGAATCCTAAGCAGACTCTGCACTGAGTGTGGAGCCTGAGGCAGGGCTATATCTCACGACCCTGAGATCATGACCCGAGCAGAAATCAAGAGTCAGGCGCTTGGCTGACTGAGCCCCTCAGGTGCCTCTAAAATAGAATTTTAAAATGAAGTTCAAAGTCTGTCAACTTTCCTTGAAGTCAGTATGAATAAAACATTTTCAGATAGTTCTTCCCTATTCCAGTATACTGGGCTTCTTTCTGGCTCAGGCTCTAAGATCAGATCTTACGTAAAATTGGGTCCACTCTCAGACAAGTTTGATAGTGAAAGATCTAGGATTTATGAAGATAGATATAACCCCCAAGCTAGTCAAAGATTAGTAGTTTCCTGACTAGATTAATATAGTGGCAATGTGAGGAGAGACTGGAGTGATGGAGTTTAATTAGGAGGCTGCTATAATAATTGGATAAAAGTCATATGGATTTCTCTTTCTCTTTCTATTGATAGTAGGAAGTGAAAAGGGAAGATGGATATTTAGATAAGTTAGCAGCACACTGGCTTCCAATTGCACATTATGGTCACCCTCAAAATACAGTATTTGAACATTAGTGATGATTATGGCAACAGTTCTGAATTTTAACAGATTCTTATAACGATTGGTTTAACTGAAATTTTAAAAATATCAAAAGAGGGAGAGATGAAGTGGCAGGAAAGATAGCCTCAGTCAGGTACAGGAACATCCTTCTTGAAGATTACCCTTGAGATCTACCTGCATCTGCCCTGACTAGAGTCTAATGTGTCTGGATAGAAAAAAATCTAACCCATATATCATGAGTCACCAGCCTCTATTCTCTAATTTCAATCAAATTCCATTCATCAAGTATTTGTTGAGCACAGATATATTCCAGCACACTACCAGATCCCTGTAAAGTGTACCATAGATAGACATTTTATCTTTTATTTTTTCAGAGATTTTATTTATTTATTTGAGACAGAGATAGCGACAGAGAGCACAAGCAGGGAAGAGAGGGAGAAGCAGGCTCCCCACTGAGCAGGGAGCCTGACACAGGGCTCCATCCCAGGACCCTGGGATTAGGACCTGAGCTGAAGGCAGACTCTTAACTGACTGAGCCACCCAGGAGCCCCTAGATAGAGACTTTAAGGTTAGTTTCTATCCTTACATAACTTACTGTATAGTAGTATATACTGTATACTTGAAATAGGAATGAAGTATCCAGCTAGAGGAAAAGTATAAGAGTAATAAAGTATCCATCTATTTAGAAATAAATGGAATATAAGTACCAAAGATATGGTAAAAGACAAAAAACAAAAACAAAACAACACACACGCCTCCTTTTAATTTCTCCAACATAACAATCATGCCCCACCCCCCCTCACCCCCCTACCCCGGGGCATTGGCACAGCCTTTCCTCTAACTAGCACACCCCACCTCCCAGCCCCAGTTCTTCTGCCTGGCTCCTTCTCATCCTTCAGGTTTCATCTTAAATGTCGCTTCCTCAGAGAGGCCTTCCCTGCTTCCCTGTGTAAAGTAGCCCTTTTCTGTTTTATTTTTTAAAGCAATTTTCATCGCTTTTAATTATCTGGTTTATTCACTTATTGAGTCCTCTCATGTCTGACTTCCCCACTAAGCTATACATTTCATGAAGGCAAGAATTACTTTTTTTTTTTTAACCACCATACACTAAGCCTCTGGGACAGTAGATAGCACAAAGTAGATGTTCAATAAATATTTGTTTAATAAATACATGGATAGTATTACTTTCATTAGTTGAATAGTTTGAACCAACATCATAGAGGATAATTATCTTAAAGACTTAACTTCTCAAAAATGATGAAACAAGTAGTTTCTGGAAAATTTGCAAGAATAGACTTTACGAATGCTGTTCTGTGAACCGTAGTCTGCAGATCATTTGTAATCCAGCCAAGATTTCTTTTTTTTTTCTTTTTTTAAGATCTTACTTATTTGAAAGAGAGAGAGAGCACAAGCAGGGGGAGCAGCAGACAGAGGGAGAGGGAGAAACAGGATCACCGAGCAAGGAGCCCGATGTGGGGCTCGATCCCAGGACTCCGGGATCATGACCTGAGCCGAAGGCAGACGCTTAACGACTGAGCCACCCAGGCACCCCAAAGAATAATTTTAACGATGTCCTATTTTAGAGGATTTTCACTATATGCTTTAAAATAAGAAACTGTTTGGCATATTAAGTATCTGTGGAAATGAGTCACTAGATATATCTGCATGAGCATGTTGAGATGAAAGCATTTGCAAATCATGCATTTTCAAGTGTGGTTAAATGATTCTCTACACTTATTTTTACAACTTATAATCATTACTACTGTTCAAATATATTAGGGTTGAACATAACATGAAAATGGAAACATAAGAAAGATTAGCATTCATGACTCATACTACTAACTTAACCATTTTCTTTAAATTTTTTATAATTATGGTATGTTTCACATCCTGAAATATTATTTAATATGTAGCATTATTGATGCTGAAGACACAAAAATAATGTACAGTCATTATTCTAAAAAATAAACAGGTTCCAATTATTTCTTTTGAATTTTAGACTTCTGGCTAATGAAGAATGCTTATAGTTTAATATTAGAGAGAGTGTAACCTTGAATGAAGTAACTAAAATGTAGAGGAACTATTTGTTAAATGCAAAAATCTCATAAAAGATTTTGTTTAGCAAGCCTATCTGAAACAGCTCAGAGCTAAAATTATTTCTAGGCTATCACAAGATAAATTCATTTTGTTTGGATTTTGATCCACCAGTAAATTTGGATTGGGGAGAGTGTCATTTTGATATTTAACACAGCAATTAAATTATAACTTGGAAAGTGAGTTCTACATGGACTGAGGCATTTAGAAATTATGTGAAAACAAGTAACTGTATAGACAACAGACCGTTTCACACACCTGGGTGTGAATCTTGGGAAATCTAATAGAAGCGCAGATGAGAATACTTCAGTATCAACAATCCTGTAGCCTTCTGGCTTATTTGGTTTTGGACTCCCTCTAGTGGTCCAACCTTTTGGCACTTTAATTGGTACTCCAGTTCATAGAATCACCAAATTTGGGGTCATATTAAAAGCAAATAAGCAGGGGAGCCTGGGTGGCTCAGTCAGTTGAGCGGCTGACTCTTGGTTTCGGCTGGGGTCATGATCTTGGGGTTGTGGGATCGAGCCCCACGTCAGGCTCCACGCTCAGTGTGGAGTCTGCTTGAGATTCTCTCCCTCTGCCCCTTCCCCCCTCACACATACTTTCTCTCTCTCTAAAATAAGTAAATACAATAAATCTTTAAAAACAAATAAGCAAAAGAACCACACAACTATTAGAATGGTTTTCCACAAGGAGAAGTCTATGTCATTGATCATTAAAAGACTATTGTCATTTATCATTGGTAGAATAAATGTGGGCAGTAAGATAGTTGAAATAATAGTGTTGCAAATGCTTTGACCTAAATGGACTCAGTGGATTTCACGGGCTGACTGGAAAAGCTAGTTATAGTTCTGCTAAGAGTGTGTGGATAAGGGCCGAAGGCCCAGAAACAGGATTCCTGGTTGCTTTTGTTTGCAAGCTAAGGTGAGAACTGGACCTTTTAGAGAGAGGGTGAAGTAAATATTTCCTGGGTATATGGGTCCTACAGGGTCAGGGAGCCCAAAGCATCATGTAGTTTCCTTCGCATCAAATGCAGAAAACTCTAAGATTGATTTAACTTTATTTATGTTGACTTTGGTTATGCTCCTTAGCTATATCTTATAAAAATTCTCCTACCTCTTCCACATAACCATACTCAAAATATGAAGAGAGACTCTTATGTTTATTCCATTAACCTTTTACTTCCTGGCTAGTTCTGCACTGTAGATATACATAAATCTACCAACTCTTTTACATTATAATCCTTCACATATTTAAGGCAGTTATCATGTCCTCCTTAAGTCTTCTTTCTGCCATGCCCCCTTTTTTTTGATCCTCAAAGCTTCTTGGGACCAGAATAAAAGAACATCTGTGAGGTACAGGCAGTATGATAGAATAACTTGATGGACATTTTATTCACACCTTCAGGGGCTAGTAAAAATATTGGCTTTTTATTTTAGAAAATACAAAACTTTTCTTGAAAAGTCTGAGTTTGGAGTCTTTGTTCTCCAAAGAGAACAGAAGGAAATAAGATTGAGAGAAAGAACAAAATGGTATGTAATGGGTGACTTACCCAGGTCAGAACCTCCCCTTACTATGCTATTTCCTGTTTCCTTTTTTTTTTTTTTTAAAGATTTTATTTATTTATTTGAGAGAGAGAGAATGAGAGAGGGCGAGTACATGAGAGGGGGGAGGGTCAGAGGGAGAAGCAGACTCCCTGCCGAGCAGGGAGCCCGATGCGGGACTCGATCCAGGGACTCCAGGATCATGAACTGAGCCGAAGGCAGTCGCCCAACCAACTGAGCCACCCAGGCGCCCTCCTGTTTCCTTTTAAGATGTTCCAGCTCTGAGCTGGAAACATACAGCAGAAACCAGATTAAGGGAATGTGGAATCCAGCGGTCAGGCATAGTGTCTGCCCTGAGATTTGAGCAGAGCAAGGGGAACTGGCATTGGTCTTAAGATCCCAGATCTCACAATACTTTCTATTGAGAAGACATTGCTATAGACTCCACAATAGATTATTTGCATAAGCAGAAAGAAATCCACCAGCCCCCAAGTGACTTAAGCACTCTGTCTGCAATCTCAATTTTGTAATCACATAAATTTGGGTTGCAGTGAAGTGGGAAAAATAGAGGTAGAGAGATGTGCATAAGGTAAAAACAGGCATATTTTCTTGACTTTGAAGGTCTGGAACTCTTTTTGCTGAGCAGAATTAAATAGGATAGGAAATGTATTCCAGCTGATGCAGAGGAAGAGTAATCCTCTAGAACAAATATTGCTACCCAAAGCAATCTACAGATTAATGCAATTCCTATCAAAATACCAACAGCATTTTTTCACAGAACTAGAACAAACAATCCTAAAATTTGTATGGAACCACAAAAGACCCTGAGTAGCCAAAGCAACCTTAAAAAAGAAAAACAAAAGGGTGCCTGGGTGGCTCATTCAGTTAAGCATCTGCCTTCAGCTCAGGTCATGATCCCGGAGTCCTGGGATCGAGTCCCACATCGGGTTCCCTGCTCAGTGGGGAGTCTGCTTCTCCCTCTACCCCTCCCCCCTACTAGTGATCTCTCTCTCTCTCTCTCTCTCTCATGCTCTCTCTCAAATAAATAAATAAAATCTTAAAAAAAAGAAAAAGAAAAACAAAGCTGGAGGCATCACAATTCCAGATTTCAAGTTATATTACAAGGCTGTAGTAATCAAAACAGTATGGTACTGGCACAAAAATAGACACATAGATCAACAGAACAGAATAGAAAGCCCAGAAACAAATTTACAATTATATGGTCAATTAATCTTTGACAAAGGAGGCAAGAATATGCAATGGGAAAAAGTCTCTTCAACAAATGGTGTTGTGAAAACTGGACCACTTGCTTAAACCATACACAAAAACAAACTCGGAATGGATTAAGGACCTCAATGTGAGACCTGAAACCATAAAAATTCCTTAAGAGAGCACAGGTAGTAATTTCTCTGACACCTGCCATAACAACATCTTTCTTGTCTCCTGAGGCAAGGGAAATAAAAGCAAAAATAAACTATTGGGACTACCTCAAAATAAAAACCTTCTGCACAGCGAAGTAAATAATCAACAAAACTAAAAGACAACCTACTGAATGGGAGAAGCTATTTGCTAGTAACGTATCCAATAAAAGTATCCCAAATATGTAAAGAACTTACACAACTCAACACCAAAAAACCCCCCAAAAATCCAATTAAAAAATGGGCACAAGACATGAACAGACATTTCTCCAAAGAAGACCACAGATGGACACATGAAAAGATGCTCAATATCACTCATCATCAGGGAAATGCAAATCAAAACCACAATGAGCTATCACCTCAGACCTGTCAGAATGGCTAAAATCAAAACCACAAGAAACAACAAGTATTAACAAGGATGAGAAGAAAAAGGAACCCTTGTGCACTCCTGGTGGGAATGCAAACTGGTGCAGCCACTGTGGAAAGCAGTATGAAGGTTCCTCAAAAAAATTAAAAATAAAACTACCCTATGATCCAGTAATCATACTACTGGGTATTTACTCCAAGAATATGAAAACACTAATTTGAAAGGATATATGAAGTATTGTAAATAATGCAACATTATTTTCAATAGGCAAATTATGGAAGCAGCCCAAGTGTCCATCGACAGATGAATGGATAAAGAAGATATGGTATATATACACAATGGAATATTATTCAGCCATAAAAAAGATTAAAATCCTGCCATTTGCAACAACATGGATGGAGCTAAAGAGTATGATGCTAAGCAAAATAAAAACAGCCACAGAAAGACAAATACCATATGATTTCACTCATATGTGAACAACAAAAAAAAGAGAGAGAACCCAAAATACAGACTCTTAACTATAGAGAACAAACAGATGGTTACCAGAGGGGAGGTAGGTGGGGGGATGGGTGACATAGATGAAGGGGATTAAGAGTACATTTATCATGATGAGCACTGAGTAATGTATAGAATTGTTGAATAACTATATTGTACACCTGAAACTAATATAACACTGTATGTTAACTATACTGGAATTAAAATAAACTTACAAATTTTTTTTAAGTTAAAAAAAAGTGTAATCCCCTGTGGGGAAGGGAGAAGAAAGGCGGAAAGAGAATAGCAGGCAGTAGTCTTAATAATGTCGACAGGCATCGCCTCTGATACAGGCCTTCATACTGCTGTGTGCCAAATAGTCAGTAAGCACTTATCAGATGAACAGAAGAGGTTATGATTAAGTTGTTGTCAAAGAACATGCAGAGAAGTGTAGGGAAGGAAGAAGTCTCTCTCTGCCCTTCAAGGTCTCTCAGCTGGAGTAAGAAATTTACACAAGACAGATTAATGGGAAAACCCCCAAAGTTTTATTATTATGTGTTCAGAGGCCCAATAATGAAATTGAGACCAAAGCAATGACCAAGGCAGGCAGTTTTTACGCTTTTTAGACAAAAAGACAATAAATCTGTGAGGAATTGACAGGATAAAATAAAATAGATGTTTGGAAGCTTTAATTAGTATGGAATTCAAAGTGGAATTTGGACCGAGGTAGTAGATTAGTAAAAAAGGCACAAGGTTTGTTTCTATAGCTGTCTCGGCTTTAAAGTTCCTATCTCTGGTGATAAGGATGTCTTCTTACTTCTTAGGACAGAGATGGTACCTTTCACATGGGAGTTTCTTTCTTGCTTTCGGGGGACAGTGGAGAGTCTGAGTGCCCTTGAACGAGCTGTTCTCCAGGTAGCTTCATTTCAAAATAATACGCCATTGTGGTACAGTTTGGCCTGCCTGCTAGTGGCCCCTACAGGAGTAAAGAATCTGAGCAGAATATATTTGTGTGCCACCAAATGTCAGATGGCCTGGTTTTCCTTCTCTCCTCTCTCCCAGGGATTGAAAATGCTACACTGTGCTGTTCTCTTGGCAGTGCTGGTGCTTTGCTGTAGGAAAGGCATGCCTGGACCTTCTGAACACGTTAGAACCCAGATCCGTGGGAGGCGCCAAGGCTGTATTTCTTAGCTCCTCCAAGTCGCCTTAGATATTAGCACCACAGCACTCCAAAATATTGTGCCCACAGAGACGCCTGAGGTTCGTTCACAAAGCACTGGTGGTGATGCTCACGTCTGAGAGCAGGGAGAGTACGCTATGCGGGGGACTCTCTAAATCACCTATGTATATGCTTAATGACCTCCTGAAGCTCGTTTATGAGGCCTCCCAGACACCCGTAACTAAGGCCTTTTCCATACAGCCCCGGAATGGGCCACCGGGTTTCGTCAAATCCGACACCACACCACCAACAGCCAGAGCATCATCTAACTTCCCGATTGGCCCTTTCAGCCTCCACTCCTGGGCTAGCAATGGAGTCACCCTGGCGCATGCGCGTCACCTGCTTCCGGCCGGGGAGCGCGGTGTACCCGCTTTTCCCGCCCGGGTGGAATTCCTGCCCCACTTGCCTCGGCTTGGGCTTGTGTGTGTACAATGGCTCCGGACTCAGGTTCCTTTCCCGAAGAGCCGCTCTTAAAGGTGCTACCCTTAGACGCTAGGGACCGGGGCACGCAGCGCTGTCGCCTGGGCCCGGCCGCCTTCCGCGCCTTGGGCGCACACTTGGGCTCGGCGGTGAAGATCTCTCTGCCCGACGGCGGCTCCTGTCTCTGCGCCGCCTGGCTGCGACGGGATGGAGCAGACGGCTTTGTGCAACTGGATCCGCAGTGTGCGAGCCCCGGGGCGGCTGTGGGGGCTTCGGGGTTCCGGGGGAGTCTCAGTTTACGCAGCCTCCGCCTGGTGCCCTGCCCCTCCCTGCGGCTCCTCACCGTGTGGCCGGTGTTGCGGGAGCGGGCGGGCGCACCCGGTGCCCTGAATCCAGCCGCGGTGCTGGAGGCGGCGCAGGAGCTTCTGAGGAACCGACCGGTCTCCCGGGGCCACGTGGTGGCCGCTCCACCGGGGGCCCCCGGCCCCGTGGCCGCGCTGCACATCGTCAGCGGGGCGCCCAGCCCGGACCCGGCCGGGCTGGTCACCCCTCGCACCCGCATCAGTCTCAGCGGCGTGCCTCCATCCGAAGCGGAGCCGCAGGCCGAGGTGCCCCTGGGGGGCCTTTCGGAGGCGGCCGACTCGCTGCGGGAGCTCCTCCGCCTCCCGCTCCGCTACCCCCGCACCTTGGCGGCCCTGGGGCTAGCACTGCCTCGCGGGGTGCTCCTGGCGGGCCCCCCCGGCGTGGGCAAGACTCAGCTAGTGCGGGCCGTGGTCCGGGAAGCGGGCGCGGAGCTGCTGGCGGTGAGCGCTCCCGCGCTCCAGGGCGCGCGGCCCGGGGAGACCGAGGAGAACGTGAGGCAGGTCTTCGAGCGCGCGCGGGAGCTGGCCAGTCGCAGACCCACCCTCCTCTTCCTGGACGAGGTGGACGCGCTGTGTCCCCGTCGGGGCGGCCCACACCGAGCCGCCGAGAGCCGCGTGGTGGCCCAGGTGTTGACGCTGCTGGACGGCATCAGTGGGGACCGCGAGGTGGTGGTGGTGGCGTCCACCAACCGGCCAGACGCTCTAGACCCAGCGCTGCGCCGACCGGGGAGATTTGACCGAGAGGTAAATAGGCCCGGGCTCTCAGCCCCTTGTCCCTGGAACCCAGGCCTCTTCTGGCATTGGTTGGCTGCCCCGAGGGTTCTGCCACTTAGGTTTGGCAGTCGGGCTGGAGTGGGGCTTTTTGTAATGCAGAGAACACGGTCTCTGCCCTTGTGCAGTCTGTGAGCCAGGACCTGTTTTAGCCCAGAGTCAAATTGTTCCGAGAAGCAAGGTGGCCTTTAGGGATTAATTTTGTTGTGCAGGTCCTGAAGATGAGTACAATCAGTGACGTTAGTTTTTAAGGGAACTAGGTCAGCTGTAAGCATAGTAATTAAACACTTGTGGATTTGGAATAAGAATTTAAAGTAGGATAGCCTCAAGAAATAAGTTTATTGAAATAAAAAGGAAGAAGGACGGAAAGAACTAGATCAAAGCAGGCATTAACTATTCTGAATTTATTCATTCCTTGTGGGGACACCAGCATCCTGTCCCGCAAGTGAGAAATTACCCACAATTGCTCCCTGAGTTGCTGGGAAGATTGAGTATTCAAAGCTGCCCTCTATTTTATAAACTTTAGTCCCAAATTGATTCTTGATGAAATAGTTTGAATAGTGATTAAGTGATGTTTGAACTTTGTGTTAGGATTCTAAAGAGATGGATAATAATTGCACACTGTTAGCTTAATCTGTGCCGAACTTGAGCAGATTTCTTTTTTGCGCTATCTGGTACTTGTCTCCTGAATAAAATCCTTAAGGGCAGGGATCTAGACTATCTGGTTTCCTGCTGCATCCCTGGCTCGCAGAACTTGGTAGGTTCAAAAAAATAACAAAATGTTGTTAAATCAATTACACAGGGCCCCCAATTTAAAATGATTCAACTTAATGGTTTTTCAACTTTATGATGGTCTGAAAGCCATACGCATTCAGTAGAAAATATTATTTCGAATTTTTAATTTTGATCTTTTGCCAGGCTAGCGATATGCGGTAAGATGCTCTCTTATGCTGCTGACAGCCACGAGATAATGAGGGTAAATAATCAACATATTGACCACCATTTTATACCCATACAAACATTATGTTTTTCACTTTCAATACAGTATTTAATAAATTTTATGAAATATTCAAAACTATTATAAAATAGGCTTTGTGCTAGATGATTTTGACCAACCATAGGCTAATGTAAATGCTCTGAGCACATTTAAGTTGGCAAGGCTAAGCTGTGATATTTAGTAGGTTAGGTATATTAAATGCATTATCCACTTACTGTAATTTCAACTTAACGATGAATTTTTTTGGGATGTAACCCCATCTTAAGTTGAGGAAGATCTATATGTAATTTTCATTGTGCAACTATCTAGCCATTGTTATTCCTCTGGAAAATTAGGATTTTAATATATTCAGAATCTGTGGTATGCTTAAGAGTACATAGTTCTGCTTGCAAATTTGTTCACTAAGTTATACACATTTGAGAGGATAAAAATATTACATAATATTTTAAACTGTGGAAACTTTAATTTTTTTTTTTTTTTTGCTTTGCATATAGGTTGTCATTGGGACTCCCACACTTAAACAAAGAAAGGCAATATTCCAAGTGATTACCTCAAAGATGCCCATCTCCAGTCAAGTCGATTTGAGCCTCCTTGCAGAAATGACAGTTGGCTATGTTGGTGCGGACCTGACTGCACTTTGTAGGGAGGCTGCCCTGCATGCTCTCCTTCATAGTGAGAAGGTAGGAAGTATTGATGTGTGACCCTGTGTGTTGATCTTTTCATTACCATAACAGACTAATTTAGGGATTAAACAAGTGGTAAGTACATTTTCTTGGAACTTTAAATACCTTCCACCGCTGTTTCTTATGTATATTTTTACATCTCATCTCCCTGGGACTAGCATATGACTGAACGTGGGGATAGAGGGCTGAGTCTTCCAGGTCTACTAGGGCATGTTCCCTCATTCCCATAGTAACTCCCTAGTGCCAAAGCCCAGAGCAGCCAGGAAAAAGACAGTGTGGCCCAGAAGAGTCAAACATATTTCTTTTTAATTTTTCTTTATTTTGAAGCAATTTCAGACTTAAGAGAAAAGTTGCAAAAATAGTACAAAGAATTTCTGTATATACTTTACCCAGATTCTCCAAATGTAGCATTTTACCAGTTTTACTTTATCTTTTTCTCTTCATCTGTGTTTTTATATATATTTACATATAGATATCTCTCTCTCTCTCTATATATATACATATATATATGTATAACGTGAAACATTTGAGAATATATTGCAGCTATGATGGCCCATTAACCTTAAAATCTTATGTGTATATTTTCTAAAAACAAAGACTTTAACCACAGTACAGTTATCAAGATGAGGAAATTAATACTGACAGACTTTTACCTAATATCTGTAGACTTTATCCAAATTTCACTATCCCATAATTTCCTTTATAGCAGAAATTTTAAAAGGAAAAAAGAAAACAGTAATCCAAGATTGCACATTGCATCTAGCTATCATCATTTCTTAGTGTTTTGTTTTTGTTTTTGTTTTTTCAAGGTTTTATTTATTTTTGAGAGAGAGAGAGCATGAGCAGGAGGGGCAGAGGGAGAAGGAGAGAGAGAAGCTCAGGCAGATTCCTTGGAGTCTGACACGGGGCTCAGTCCAGGACCCTGAAATCATGACCTGAGCTGAAACCCAAGAGTCAGATGCTTAACTGACTGCACCACCCAGGCTCCCCAGTACTCTTTATTTTTTATTTATTTATTTATTTTTTTTAAAGATTTTATTTATTTATTTGACAGAGACAGAGATAGCGAGAGCAGGAACACAAGCAGTGGGAGTGGGAGAGGGAGAAGCAGGCTTCCCATGGAGCAGGGAGCCCGATGTGGGACTCGATCCCAGGACCCTGGGATCATGACCTGAGCCGAAGGCAGACGCTTAACGACTGAGCCACCCAGGCACCCTCCCCAGTACTCTTTAATCTAGAACCATTCTTTAATCTTTCTTTTATGGCTACCTTTTTAATTTTAATTTTTAATTTTAAGAAGATTTTATTTATTTATTTATTTGAGAGAGAGAGAGTGTGTGTGAGCTGGGGGAGGAGCAGAAGGAGAGGAACAAGAAGACTCTGTGCTAAGCGTGGAGCCCAGTGTGGGGCTGGATCCCACAACCTTGAGATCATGACCTGAGCTGAAACCAAGAGTTGGTTGTTTAACCAGGGATATGGCTAATTTTTTAAGACTATAGGTCGTTTATTCTGTACACTATTCCTTAGTTTGGGTTTGATTGATGTTTCCTCATGATTTGATTCAGCTTTGCATTTTGGGCAGGAGGATCACAGAAATACTGTGTTCTCATTGCATCTGTTTTTTCCTTTCTTGTTAATAAATAAATATTTTGTGGGGAAGATAACCTTTTCTAACCCAGGAGAAGATTGGGCACCTGGAATTTTTATTTAAATTTATCTTTGAGGGGTGCCTGGGTGGCTCAGTCGGTTAAGTGTCTGCCTTCAGCTCAGGTCATGATCCCAGCATCCTGGAATCGAGTCCTGTGTCGGGCTCCCCATGCTTCTCCCTCTCCTCCCTGCTCTTGCTCTTTCTTGCTATCTCTGTCGCTATCTCTGTCTCTCTCTCTCAAAAAAATAAATAAAATCTTTAAATTTGTCTTTGATATTAAAATCTTTAAAGATTTTTATTTATTTATTTGACAAAGAGAGACACAGTGAGAGAGGGAACACAAGCAGGGGGAGTGGGAGAGAGAGAAGCAGGCTCCCCGCAGAGCAGGGAGCCTGATGTGGAGCTCGATCCCAGCACCCTGGGATCATGACCTGAGCCGAAGGCAGACGCTTAACGACTGAGCCACCCAGGCGCCCCGATATTGAAATCTTTAATTCATGACTACCTTTCTTAGAAATATTTAGGTTGTTAGCTTAAATATAATAGTTTTCAACACCATGCATTGGAAAATCTCTTCACCTCATATGTAATAAGTAATCCTTAATCCCTAAACCCCTTCAGAAAAAAATTAATTTCAGTACCCTGAGGATTCTGAGATGAAGTTTTCAATCTCTGTTGTAACTATTATAACATTAAAATTGTCCTTTGATCTTGTAATTTCTAAAAATCAATTTGAGTTTGTTTAAATTATAAAAAGATGATTTATCATCCAAAGTTTTGAAAACCTTTTTACCTACATAATTTACATCCTTCCTCATTTCCATTTATTTTTACACATACACTGAAGGTGGGGAAGTTGTTATGTGAACTTGTAAGTCCTCTTCTGGGTTTAGAACCAAAGCTGCTTGAACATTGAATAACACTTCTCATGCATAGAGGTGTGAGACTCTATGCCTTATGAAGGGAGGCGGAGAGTACCAGGGGCTGGGAAGGGAGATTTACATGTAGGATTCCCTCTGCTTTGAGGTTCCAGGTTTGACCTTAAGCACCCTGGCTTAGGTGGATCAGCCAGCTGCTACTTCAGGAGGGGCCTGCCCAGCCATATTTACAAGTGATGACTGAGTTCATAAACAACCAAGGGAAGTGGAAGGAAGAAGGGACAGGAATCTGGGAAGGTACTGGCTTCATCTTTTTCTTCTTTGCCCCTCAGGCAGATGAGGGGCTGCTGCTGCTACTGAGGGCAGCCAAGGAATGTGTTAAAGAATTTGATATGAGGGTAAATCTTAAATATAATAGGTATTATAAATATAAGCAGTTTTTAACAAAACATCTGGTTCACTAGAATGATCAAGGAAATTATAAGAAAGATTCTCTAAAATATAATCTTAAAGTAAAGATGACCTTTTTTTTTTTTTTAAAGATTTATTTATTTATTTTAGAGAGAGTCTTAAGCAGACTCCATGCTAAGCTTGGAGCCCAAGGTGGGGCTGGATCTCACAACCCTGATTTCAAGACCTGAGCCAAAATCAAGAGTCCTATGCTTAACCAACTGCAGCACCCCAAACCCAGCCTTTCTAAGCATAACATAAAACCTAATGGTCAAAAAGGAAATGATTTATTAATTTGACCATTTGGGGATGGCAAAACAATACATAAACAAAGACAAGACAAGAGACAGACTGGAAAAATACTTTTGGCCTATGACAAAAGGACCAATTACCTTGATATAGAGAGAATTCTAACAAATCAATAAGACCAACAATCCAAGAGAAAGTGGGTAATAAAATAAGAACAGGTAGTAGACAGTAAAAGGATTACAAGTAGCCAGTAAACATGAAAATCCTCAACTTCACTTTCTTTAAAAATTAGTCTCTTTCAGGGGTGCCTGGGTAGCAGAGTCGGTTTACCGTCCAACTCTTGGTATTGGCTCAGGTTCTAATCTCAGGGTTGTGAGATCAAGCCCCTCCTCGGGTGTGCTCAGTGCAGAGTCTGCTTGAGATTCTCTCTCCCTCTCCCTCTCCTACATGCACTCTGTCTCACTCTCTCTCTAAAATAAATAAATAAATCTTAGTTATATGTGCTGCCAAAGTGAACAATAAATAAATTTTTAAAAAATAAATCTTTTTTTTTAACTCTTCATTTTGAAATAATTAAAAAGTTTAGGGAGAGTTGCAAAATAGAGAAATCCTGCTAAACCCTCCATCCAAATTCATCAATTTTTAACATTTTCCCAAATCAGCTTTATCATTCTCTCTTTCTCTGTCTCTAAATGTATATGTATACACATATTACTTACTTTTTCTGAATCAATTGAGGATGGGTTGCATACATCATAACCCATTCATTATCCATTTCCTAAGAAAAAGTATGTCCCATATGAGACCACAGTGTGGTTATGTATAATCATTATACTCAGGAAATTTAACACAGAAACAAAACATCATCAGATCTACAGCCCATACTCTGATTTTGGTAGTTGTCTCAGTCTTTTTAGCATTTTTTTCCCTCCAGTACAAGATCTAGTTCATTGTGTTTGGTTTTTAGTTTCTTTTAATCTACAATTCTCCCTTAGCCTTTTTTTTATTATTTTTTTATTTCTTATTATTTTTTAAGATTTTATTTATTTATTTGAGAGAGAATGAGAGAGAGAGAGAGCACATGAGAGGGAGAAGCAGACTCCCTGCTGAGCAGGGAGCCCGATGTGGGACTCGATCCTGGGACTCCAGGATCATGACCTGAGCTGAAGGCAGTCGCTCAACCAACCGAGCCACCCAGGCGCCCCAATTTTTTTTTTTTTTTTTTTTTTAAAGAGGGAGAGAAAGTATGTAGGGCGGAGTGCAGAGGGGGAGAGAGAATCCTAAGCAGGCTCCTGCCGAGCATAGAACCTGACACCGCTTGATCTCACAACCCTGAGATCATGACCTGAGCCGAAACCAAGAGTTGGAAGCTTAACTGACTATGCCACCCAGTCGCCCCAGCTTTTTTTTTTTTAAGATTTTATTTATTTATTCATGAGAGACAGACAGAGAGAGAGAGGCAGAGGGAGAAGCAGGCTCCCCATGGAGCAGGGAGCCCAAAGTGGGACTCGATCCCAGGACCCTGGGATCATGACCTGAGCCAAAGGCAGCCACTTAACCGAGTGAGCCACCCAGGCGCCCCAGCTTTTTTTTTTTTTAATGAGATATTTTACATTGACAGTTTTTAAGGATGCAGGTTAGTGATTTTATAAAATGTCTCTCAATTTGGGTTTGTCTAATATTTTTTCATAGATTCAGGTTACATATGCCGGTTTGGAATACTCCATAAGTGATGGTGTGTCCTTCTTAAGGTATCACATGTGAAAGGACAAGATGTCTCCCTGCCCCTCATTGGTGATGTCCCTAATTGGTGATTGATATGATCAACCAGTCAGGGTTTTGTCCAGTTTCTCCATGGTATAGCTGCTATTTTTCCCTTTGCAACTAATAAGAAATCTATGAGGATGCCCTTTGAGATCACGTTCCTTGTCACACTTCCCCTCCCCTTGTTTTGCATCCATGGATGATTCTTGCCCCGATCAGTCTTTACTATATGTGATTGTAAAAAAGCTGATTTTCTAATTCCATATTCCCTCTACCTCACTGTTGATTGAAGAAATTAACACGATAGTGAGTACCATTTCCTTTGTCACACTGGCAGAAATTTAAAAGTTTGGTAATGCCCAGTGCTGGAGAGGTATGGGAAGAAGAGCTTTATATTAGCGGTGCAGCTTTGAGGGCAGTATGGTAATACCTGTCACAATCGTAAATGTGCATTCTACTTGGAGGAAATATTATATATAATACTTGAACATGTGCACATTTTCAGCTGTAATAACAAAAGACTGGAAACAATCTAATGTACAACAGAAGGATGCAGTTAAATTATGGTACCCTTATACAATGGTGTCTTTTGCAGTTGTCAAAAAGAGTGAGGTTGAACTGTATTAATTGGTAAGAGAAGATTTCTAATATAAGTGAAAAATGCAGGTTAATTGGTACAATAGGGTCCCACTTATGTATCTGTTTGAAAGGATGTGTATATCCGGACTGTTGTGAAACATACTGCTGGGGTACATAGGAAACGGTTGCCATCCTCTAGAGATGCACAGTGGAGAGAGCTGGGGGAGGAGACATTTAATTCTTTTGCCTTGTGTATGAAAGATTTTTTATAATAAAATAGATTTATAAATTCAAAAGAAGGTTTTTTAAAAAAAAAAGAAAAGAAATAATTGTGCTCCTATACCACAAAAAAGGCCCACGTAATTTTTGGTCCTGATTTTGTTTTTGGGGGCATATTTCTTCAGAACAAGGACAACCCGGCTGTTGATGAAGCGGACTTCCTTGAAGCTTTTAAAAAGATTCAACCCTCATCATTTCGAAGTATCGTTGGACTGATGGACATCAAGCCTGTTGGCTGGGAGCAGATTGGTGGCCTCGAAGATGTCAAACTGAAGTTAAAACAGGTGATCAAGTTTGCTTACGCCAGTAGAATGGTAGGGTTTAAGTGTGCCACTTTTGTGATGAAGACAGATCGCAGTTGCTGAGACTATCTTGGCTGCCATCAGTCATGCCATCCTAACGTCACAATCCAAGGGGCCCTTTTTAGTCCTGGTTTAACTGGTCTTCTGTAGGCATCAAATACCATTTTTCATACTTTCCTACCTCACCTTTCTTTTGTTTGTTTTTGCTTTAAAGGCTTTATCATATTGAATGGGATCAGCAGACTTTTCTGTAGAGAGCCGGAGAGTAAATATTTTAGGCTTTGTGGGCCATCCAGTCTCTGTTGCAACCACTCAGCTCTGTCTTCATGGCACGGAGGCAGCCGTAGATAATTCGTAATCATTACTTGTGTTCTGGTAACTTTATTTATGGACATTGAAATCACGTAATTTTCACATGTCACAATATATTCTTTTGATTTTTTTTTTCCAAGCATTTAAAAATGTAAAAATGCGGGGCGCCTGGGTGGCTCAGTTGGTTAAGCGACTGCCTTCGGCTCAGGTCATGATCCTGGAGTCCCGGGATCGAGCCCCGCATCGGGCTCCCTGCTCGGCAGGGAGTCTGCTTCTCCCTCTCCCACTCCCCATTTGTGTTCCCTCTCTCGCTGTGTCTTTCTCTGTCAAATAAATAAATAAAATCTTTAAAAAAAAAAAAAAAAAAAATGTAAAAATGGTTCTTAGTTTGTGGGTGGTAAAATGCAGATTTTTAGTTTGTAGGCCTGAGTTTGCCCTGAGACTGGTAAAAGCACAAAATTATAATACACAGTATGGCCTGGGGGCCTACTGGTTCTCACTGTGGATGCTGAGGGACACAGCTTTCCAGAGGCTCTCACTTGCATTTCAGTTTCAGAAGTTAATTTTGCTAATTTACCTTCAGGTGATCCTGCCATAAAGAACTAGGTTTCTCTAACTGCACATACAAAAGACTGATTTATAAGTATCACTATAATTTATTTATCTTAACTAGAAGCTATTTCTGCATTGAATCGTAGAATCCTTATGTCTGTGGATCAGTGCATTTATGATATTCCCTAATTTTTTACATGCATTGTCTCATTTACTCTTCATGAAGTACATGAGAGATTAGCTACACCTTCCTGTTGCAAACACTCTTTCTTTAGCTTGGAGATGGTAAGCTTTCCTGCCTTTCTGAACATTCCTTCCCCATACCTTAAATGTTAGTGCTCCAAGCTCCTGGGAGGCCTCTGGTTCCATTCTGTGAGTCCATGATCTCAATATCCAGGGCTTCAACTGTCCCCTGAAAACTGTTAACTCGAAAATCTTTATATCCAGTGCAGATAGTTCTTTTGATCATCAGCATTGCTTAGCTGCTTGCCTACCAGGTAACTTACAGGGATCTCAAACTCAGCATGTCCAAAACTCAGCTAAGGAGTCCCACCACCATACCTGGATTCCCTACCTCTGTGAATACAGCCAGCCACCCATGTGATAAGTCAGAAACCCATTTTCTAGGGGTGAGTGGGTGGCTCAGTTGGTTGAGCGTCTGATTCTTCGTTTCAGCTCAGGTCATGATCTCAGGGTCATGGGATCGAGCCCGATGTTGGACTCTGTGCTCAGTGCAGAGTCTGCTTCAGATTTTTTCTCCCTCTCCCTCTGCTCTTCCCCTCCCCGCTCATGCTCTCTCTCTCTCAAATAAATAAAAGCTTAAAAAAAAAAAAAGAAACCCATCTTCTAAATGCCTGGGTCCTGTCATATGTATGTGCAACTTCCCCTCTGGATTTAGAACATAGTCCCTGCATAAAAGAGTTACATTTTGTTTCAAGTCCATCCCTTTGACACCATTGCCACTGCTTGTGACACATCAGGCTTTACTATTTTTGTAGTCTGAGTCATTCCAAGGGACTTCTAACTGGTCTCCCTCCTCTGGTTTTATTTCTTCCCAGTCCATTCCCCATACTGCTTCCTCAATGTTGACTAAAACTTTCAAGGTGCAGCACAGTCTGACTCCTTCCACTTCAACTCTCTTGTTCTTTGCTTCCCCCATTCTCCCCCTCTGTTCCTGCTTACTGGTGAGATGAATTAGAGTTTCATGTGTCTCTGTGTGTACTGTTCCTTCTCTGTGGAATGCCCTTTGCTGGCCTCATTGTTAGTTTACAAGTCTGTCTCCCCAACTAAAATCTGGGTTCCCTTGGTACAGGGATCTTATCTTTTATAGAAAGGCAATACATCAGTAGTTAAGAGTTTGTACTTCTTGATCTACACTGCCTGGGGTCAGTCTCAGTTCTGCTTGCCTCACTAGAAATAAGACCTGGGCAAGTTACTTAACTTTTGTAAGCCTGAGCTTCTGCATCTGTAAAATTATGATGATAATAAAATCACCTACCTCAGAGGTAAAGGGGACTTGTTTACTATTTAGTTAACATTTGTGGAGTGCCGACTTTGTGAAGGTGTCATTCTATGTATGGCTTTTTTTTTTTTTTTTTAAGATTTTATTTTATTTATTTGACAGAGAGAGAGAGAGACAACTAGAGAGGGAACACAAGCAGGGGGAGTGAGAGAGGGAGAAGCAGGCCTCCCGCCGAGCGGGGAGCCCGATGCGGGGCTCGATGCGGGGCTCGATCCCAGGACCCCGGGACCATGACCTGAGCCGAAGGCAGACGCTTAACTACTGAGCCACCCAGGCGCCCCTATGTATGGCTATTTAGAGGTCAGCTTTATTTACATTCTAGCAGGAGCAGAATGACAAAATCAACATGGAAAAATAGTTTCAGATAGTGAATGAGTAAGTGCTCCCAAAGTAAAAGATGGGCAGTAGCGTAGAGTGGCTAGGGGGGTGGGGGTGGGTGTTCTGCTTTAGAGTGGTTAGGGAAGACCTCTCCAAGAAAATGACATTTGAGCTGAGACTGAATGATGAGGGATGGCCACATAGAGAACTTGAAGGAGTGTTCAGATAGAGAGAGAATAGCAAATAAAGGCCCTAAGATGGGAACAGAATGGGTGTTTGGGAAATAGGCTATGTAAAGCCTTATAATGACTGGCAGGAAGGATTTGGATTTTATTCTAATTCTGATGGGAGGTCATTGAAGGATTTTAAGCAGGAAATGATATGATCTGACTTAGGTTATAAGATCACTGGTTGGTGCATGGAGAATGAACTGCATTTCCAGCTTATAACAGATACCTAAGAATTATTGAGTGGACAAATGAATTTACTGAATTATTTGATGCTTTATCATTACACTAAAATAACGGTCTCTTTTTGTGTACCTACAGAGTATCGAGTGGCCTCTAAAATTCCCTCGGGAATTTGTCCGGATGGGCCTGACACAACCAAAGGGGGTTCTCCTGTACGGTCCCCCTGGATGTGCTAAAACCACCCTGGTGAGGGCGCTGGCCACAAGCTGTCATTGTTCTTTTGTTTCCGTGAGCGGTGCTGATCTCTTTTCTCCTTTTGTTGGAGACTCAGAAAAAATCTTGTCTCAGGTTTGTTTATTTTCCCCATGTAGTTAAGTGTCCTTTTGAATTTTCATGGCCTGCTTTAAGGATAAACCTTAGTTATTAAAAATATTACTGGCCTTTTTATTAATTAGAAAAGTTATATAGATTTGTTTATAGAAAATTTAGGAAATGTAGGAAATCATCACAAAGAAATCATTTGTAATCTCTACCTACTGTTAACATTTTGGTGAATTTGCTTTATTTTTTTTGTTTTTCTTTTAAGATTGAGGGTAGATTATGTCTTTATCATGATTTTTTAATCATTATCACTTTTAAAACTCCATAGTATTAAGTATTTTTTGAAAATACGATTTTTAACCTGTAGTAATACTGACTTGTTTCTTGTTCTATTTATTCATTCCCCAATTCTTAGACATTTAGCATCTTTCTCTTTTTATATTTTAAAAATTATAAGTAGTAATGCAGAAAGCATATATTCACTGGAATATTAAATAATGTGTGGCTTTTCAATAATTTCATTTTCCTAAACAAAGGTATTTCGACAAGCAAGAGCAAATACTCCAGCAATTGTGTTTTTGGATGAGATTGATTCAATCTTGGGCTCTCGATCCATCAGCAGAACAGAATGTAATGTTCAAGAACGTGTTCTTTCTGTTCTTCTAAATGAATTAGATGGTGTGGGACTGAAGACTATAGAGAGAAGAGGAAGTAAATCAGATCAACAGGGTAAATACAAGGAGCTGAAAAAAAATGAAGAGGTATTTATTAGCCAGAATATACCAAAAACCCAGGCCAGCATTAAATACAGTGCATATACACTAGCTTTTCCTATGCTGGATGCATCTCATAGAACAAATTATATAATTTCAGTTTGACTCTGTTTGGATTTCTACAGACCTGCTAAAAATTGTGATTTGGCTAGGAAGGAGGTAAATTTTGTAATAAGTTATCTTAAATATATATGAATGTGAATTTTATTTTTCCTAAGATTTAGAAACATAACTTTACACATTGCTAATAGAAAGGGAATTTATTCTTATTTTTATATCCTGAAGAACCAGTGTTCATCCCTTTCTAAAAATTTTTATATGAAACAAAACAAAACATTGTTATTACTAATGATCTTACTAATTTAAAACTTCCAATTTTCTTGAGTAATGGGTTTCCTTAGTTATAATGAAATGAAAATGACCTTGGAAGTCCCTTCCTCCCTTTCAGAGTCTCTTTCTAAATAGTTTGATATCCTTAAGTTATCCAATGGATAATTTTTCATTTATTCTTTCATTGTTTTTAACCTTGTTTCCCATTTGAAAAAAATCATTCCATGGAAGGAGAGTCTTACAGCTCCTTAAGAACATATGATACTAGAATTTGAAGGGACCCATGAGGTATTCTAATGAAATTTTCTCATAATGCAGGAATTCCTTCTACAGTATCTGACCAGTATTTAGTCAGCCTCTGCTAAAATACTTGCAGATATAGGGAACTCACTACTTTGAGAGATCACATTACTGGGGAACCACTCTGATTATTCAGTTCAATTTAAAAGAAATTTTTTTTTTAATTCCAGTGTAGTTAACATACAGTATTATATTAGTTTCAGGTGTACAATACAGTGATTCCGCAATTCCATATATTACTCAGTGCCCATCGAGATAAGTGTACTCTTTAATCCCCATCACCTATTTCCCCCATCCCCCACCATCTCCCCTCCCCTCTGTTTATTCTCTATAGTTAAGAGTCTTTTTTGGTTTGTCTCTCTTTTTTTTCCTTTGTTTTGTTTCTTAAACTCCACATGAGTTAGATCATATGGTATTTGTCTTTCTCTGACTGGCTTATTTCGCTTAGCATAATACTATACTCTAGAGCCATCCATGTTGTTGCAAATGGCAGGACTTCATTCTTTTTATGGTTGAATAATATTCCTGTGTGTGTGTGTGTATGTGTGTATGTGTACACCACATCTTTATTGATGGACTCTTGGGCTGCTTCCATAATTTGGCTATTATAAATAATGCTGTAGTAAACATGGGGATGCATATATCCCTTCGAATTAGTGTTTTCATAGTCTGGGTAAATACCCAGTAGTGTGATTACTGGATCATAGGGTAGTTCTGTTTTTAATTTTTTGAGAAACCTCCATACTGTTTTCCACAGTGGCTGCACCAGTTTGCATTCCCACCAGCAGTGCACAAGGGTTCCTTTTTCTCTACAATGCTTGTTGTTCCTTGTGTTTGTGATTTTAGCTATTCTGACAGGTGTGAGGTGATATCTCATTGTGGTTTTGATTTGCATTTCCCTGATGATGAGTGATATTGAGCTTCTTTTCATGTATCTGTTAGCCATCTGTATGTCTTTAGAGAGATGGTCTGTTCATGTCTTTTGTCCATTTTTAAATTGGATTATTTGTGTGTGTTATATAAGTTATTTATATATTTTGGGTACTAATCCTTTATTGGATATGTCATTTGTAAATATCTTCTCCCATACAGTAGGTTGTCTTTTGTTTTGTTGATTATTTCCTTTGTTGTGCAGAAGCTTTTTATTTTGATAGTCCCAATAGTTTATTTTCACTTTTATTTCCCTTGTATCAGGAGACAAGAAAGATGTTGTTATGGCTGGTGTCAGAGAAATTATTACCTGTGCTCTCTTCAAGGATTTTTATGGTTTCAGGTCTCACATTGAGGTCCTTAATCCATTTTGAGTTTATTTTTGTGTATGGTTTAAGAAAATGGTCCAGTTTCAGGGTGCCTGGGTGGCTCAGTCAGTTAGGCATCCAACTCTTGATTTTGACTCAGGTCATGGTGTCCGGGTCTTGAGATTGAGCCCTGCGTTGGACTCCGAGCTCTGCTTAAGATTCTTTCCTTCTCCCTTTCCCTCTGCCTCTCTCCCCGCTCACATGCTCTTTCTCTCTTCCTCTCTCTCTCTCAAATAAATAAATAAATCTTTTTTTTTTAAAAGCAAGAAAGTGGTCCAGTTTCATTCTTTTGCATGTTGCTGTCCGGTTTTCCTAACACCATTTGTTGAAGAGCCTTTTTCTCACTGCATATTCTTACCTCCTTTGTCAAAGATTTGTTGGCCGTATAATCGTGGGCTGATTTCTGGCCTTATTTCTGGGCTTTCTGTTTTGTTCTGTTGATCTGTGTGTCTATTTTTGTGCCAGTACCACACTGTTTGATGACTACAGCTTTGTAATATAACTTGAAATCTGGAATTGTGATGCCTCCAGCTTTGTTTTTCTTTTTCAAGGTTGCTTTGGCTATTTGGGGTCTTTTGTGATTCCATACAAATTTTAGGATTGTTCTAGTTCTGTGAGAAAGGCTATTGGTATTTTTATATGGATTGCATTAAATCTGTAGATTGCTTTGGGTAGTATGGGCATGTTAACAATATTTATTCTTCAAATCCATGAGCATGGACTGTCTATTTGTATCATCTTCAGTTTCTTTCATCACTGTTTTATAATTTCACAATACAGGTCTTTCACTTCCTCGGTTAAGTTTATTCCTAGGTATTTTATTATTTTTGGTATAATTGTAAGTGGGATTATTTTCTTAATTTCTCTTTCTGCTGCTTCATTATTAATATATAGAAATGCAACAGATTTCTGTACATTGATTTTGTATCCTGTGACCTTACTGAATTTATTTCTCAGTTCTGGTAGTTTTTTGGTGGAGTCTAGGGTTTTCTGTATAGAGTATCATCTCATCTGCAAATAGTGGAAGTTGACTTCTTCCTTGCTGTTTTGGATGTCTTTATTTCTTTTTTTTGTCTGATTGCTGTGGCTAGGAGTTCCAGTACTATGTTGAATAAAAGTGGTGGGGTGGACATCCTTGTCTTGTTCCGGACCTTAGGGGAAAAAGCTCTCAGTTTTTTTACCATTGACTATGATGTTAGCTGTTGGTTTTTTTTATATGGCCTCTATTATGCTGAGGTATGTTCCCTCTAAACTTACTTTGTTGAGAGTTTTTATCATGAATGGATGTTGTACTTTGTCAAATGCTTTTCCTGCATCTGTTGAAATGATCATATGGTTCTTGTTCTTTCTCTTATTGATGTATCATGTTGATTGATCTGTAAGTACTGAACCACCCTTGCATCCTAGGAATAAATCCCATTTGATCATGGTGAATGATTTTTTTAATGTATTGTTGAATTTAGTTTGCTAGTATTTTGTTGAGGATTTTTGCATCTAATGTTCATCAGAGATACTGGCCTTTAGTTCTCTTTTTTTGTGGTATTTTTATCTGGTTTTGGTATCGGGGTAATGCTGGCCTCATAGAATGATTTTGGAAGTTTTCCTTCCTCTTCTATTTTTTGGGATAGGTTGAGAATAGGTTTTAACTCTTTTTTAAATGTTTGGTAGAATTCCCTAGAAGCCATCTGGTCCTGGACTTTTGTTTGTTGGGAGTTCAACAAACAATTTTGAATGCTTAGTGTGTGTAAGGTGTTGCTCTGGCTGCTTTTCTGTATTTCTTATCTTTATCTAGGATTTATATATCTGCAGCTTATGTTGTCATATTTCTGTCTCTAGAAAGAAAAATAAATAAAAAGCAAAGTAAATCTCTCTCTTGCAGGACATGAGAGCCAGTGATTCATAGCCATACATCTCCACCTGTTAGTCACATGCTTTGTCTTTTCAAATCATCCATTTAGGTTATAATCATTCTTTGGGGCTCACGTGCCTTCAGTAGATATTCTCTGCTGTGGTATAAGGTTTTCCATTGGTTCTCATATCTCCTAGAGAGATGTCCCTCAGGATTGGCCAGTCCCTTCACCACACACAAAGTAGTTCTTTGATTAATAATTTGTTTTAGCATATATTGATATCAAGAAGGTGGTCTGGATAGGAGATATAAGCATTCCAGTCCCAAGAAAAGGATATGCTTATTTAAAAATAAATGGACCGTCTGATTTATAATTTCTTAAAATTTTAACAATTAACAGTTTACTGACATTACTTTGTGTTGGTGTTTTCCCTCAGAGTTTCAAGAAGTTTTTAACAGAAATGTCATGATTGTTGCTGCAACAAATAGACCTGATGTATTAGATGATGCCTTGTTACGACCTGGAAGATTAGATAAGATTATTTATATTCCACCTCCAGATGAAAAGGTAATCATTGTACATGTTTAGTCTGTGTGTGGATTCTTAACACATCAATGTCTGAGCTCTAAGGAGCCTAGCAGAATTGAATCCCAAACTAGATATATGTGTATGTGGTACGTGTCTTATACCAGGTTCTGCAGTCTTCCCTTGCCTGGTGGCCCTTCATAAAAATCATAATTTTGATCTGCTTTTGCTGGGTACTCTAGGCTTATTTTCAGAGAAACATAAGCATATAAGTAAAGTAGTTCTACCTTATTTCATTGTTGTGGCAGACTCAAAATACCGAGTTTGTTAAGTATAATCACCATTATTTTACAACTAGAATGGAGGAATCCTAAAGTGTTAAAAGCATTTGGGAGATAATTTGCATCAGTATCCTTATTTTACAGTGGGAAAGTCTGAGATTAGAGAGATTACACAGTGTATCCATAGTCAAAGAATCAGTAATTCTTTGCCCTTAACATCCACAGCCACCAGCAGGGAATGGTTAAAAACAAAGAATGAATTTTTTCCTTCCTTCCTTAAAAAAAAAAAAAAAATTTAAATGTCTATTTTTTTTTTTTTTTTATTCATGAGAGATAGAGAGAGAGAGGCAGAGGCAGAGGGAGAAGCAGGCTCCCCGCGGAGCAGGGAGCCCGACGCGGGACTTAAATGTCTATTTTTAAATCGTGTCTAGATAATTCATGTTTTTGCTTTTTTTTTTTTAAAGATTTCATTTATTTATTTGAGAGACAGAATGAGAGAGAGAGAGGCCATGAGAGGGGGGAGAGTCAGAGGGAGAAGCAGACTCCCTGCCGAGCAGGGAGCCCGCTGTGGGACTGAGCCAAAGGCAGTCGCTTAACCAACTGAGCCACCCAGGCGCCCGTGTTTCTGCTTTTTAAACCATGTCTGATAACACTATTTGTACCCAGAACAGGGACTCATCATGTCTCTTAAAGAAATTTAGCTATAGTTGACTATTTTAAAAATTACTATAAAAGTATTAAAAGTTTATCATGTTATTATTTTTACCATTATCATATGAGCCATTGATGAGTTATTCTTTCTTACCTCTTCAGAAGTGATTCTTATTGTTTGATTATTAAATAAATACATAAACTTCCTCTGTAGTATGACAGGAAACACTAACTTAAGATATCTTAATATAGCTTTGTGTCAGATGTAAATGTTATAAGATTATAAACATACTGTTTTTAATTTTTTTTCCAGGGCAGGCTTTCTATTTTGAAAGTCTGTACAAAAAACATGCCAATGGAGCCTGATGTTTCCTTAGAAAACCTAGCAGCAGAAACCTGTTTTTTCTCTGGTGCTGATCTTGGAAACCTTTGCAAAGAAGTAAGTTAATTAGATCTTCATTCACTTGGCAGCATTTACTAAAAGATTCCTATGTGGCAAGCACTGTGTAAGGTGAAACAGACAGCTACGACCCCTCTCTCTCCTTCCCTCCCCTCCATGAGCTTACAGGTTTGTGGCAGGTTGCAGAGAGGCAAATTGTAATACTGCATTGGCAATTGAAAATATGTGGTTAATCAGGAAGTTTAGGGTGTTGTGGGAGCACCTGGGAAGGACATCGACCCAGACTTGGGGGCATCAGAGAAGGCTTTCTGAGAGAGGGCATGTGTAAAGTGAAATTGGAAGGATGATGAGAGAGTTGACAAGGCTAAGGGAGGGAAGAGGGGGTGGTGTTGAGGCGGAGGGAACAAAATGTGTGGACGACTGGAGTGAGAGATGACATTGAAGAGCTGGGAAGTGGCCAGATCACACAGGTCCTTGTAAGCCACTTTAAGGGATTTAGACTTTATTTTGAGAGCAAAAGAAGCCATCGTAGGTGTTTCCCTTTCCATAAACTTTTATTAAATGTACTATTCAGAAAAAAGCACAGATCATTAGGATACAGTTCATTAAATTAACATAAAATGAACACACTTGTATAACTAGAGAGAGAACATTATCAATGCCCTGGAAGCTTCTCTTGGGGCTTTCCCAGTTTCCCTCCCAAAAGGGAACCACACTCCTGACTTCTAGCACTGGAGATTAGTTTTGTCTGCTTTTGAACTTTCTATAAATAGGACCATATATACTTTTATGTTTGCTTTTTTAACTCAAGATTATGTTTGTGAAATTCATCTGTGGTTTTGCGTATAGTGGTAGTTTGTGCATTTCCATCGCTTTGTAATATTCTGGTTTATGAATATACTGCATTTATTCATCCATTTTTTTGAACATTTGGGTTACTACTTTTTTGTTATAAATTATGCTGCTTTGGGGCGCCTGGGTGGCTCAGTTGGTTAAGCGACTGCCTTCAG
This sequence comes from Mirounga angustirostris, assembly GCF_029215605.1. Classification (NCBI taxonomy): domain Eukaryota; kingdom Metazoa; phylum Chordata; class Mammalia; order Carnivora; family Phocidae; genus Mirounga; species Mirounga angustirostris. The sequence continues at coordinate 58,684,866 of NW_026991717.1, read as the reverse complement.
CTCAGGTCATGATCCTGGAGTCCCTGGATCGAGTCCCGCATCGGGCTCCCTGCTCGGCAGGGAGTCTGCTTCTCCCTCTGACCCTCCCCCACTCTCATGTGCTCTCTCTCTCTCATTCTCTCTCTCTCAAATAAATAAAATCTTTAAAAAAAAATTATGCTGCTATGAACAATCTTGCATGTGTCTGTTAGTACATACGTGTAGATATGTCTGTTTTATATATGTATATACCTACAAAGAGAATTGCTGTGTCATAGAGTATGTGTTTGATCTTTTCCTTTATGATCAGTGCTGTGTCCTGTTTAAAAACTCCCTACTGTGAAACCAGGAAGATAGTCTCTCATCTTTAAATATGTAAATGGGCTCACAGTTTATATATTTTGCTGCAACTTGGCTTTTTCTTTTTTCCCACTTAAGGCTAGAATTTAATGTAGAAGAAATTATGGTCTGTTAAGACAACTTTTAATCATCTTACTTAACTTTTTAATATTTTTAATGTCATGAATATTGGAATTCTGAGAAGTGGGACTGAGGTTTTTACCCTCAGATTTTGAAGTATTACCATAAATTGTGGTGGCGCCTGGGTGGCTCAGTCAGTTAAGCCTCTGCCTTCGGCTAAGGTCATGATCTCAGGGTCCTGGGATGGAGCCCCATGTTGGGATCCCTGCTCAGCAGGGAGTCTGCTTCTCCCTCTGCCTCAACCCCTCCTCCCCGTTTGTGCTCTCTCTCTCAAATTAAATAAAATCTTCAAAAAAAATTTCTTTAAATAAAGTGTTACCATAATTTGTAAAAAAAAAAAAAAATGAGCATATTAATTATTTCCTGTTGTTTGTCTCTTATAGGCTGCCTTGCTGGCTCTGCAAGAAAATGGACTAGAAGCAACCACCGTGAAACAAGAGCACTTTCTAAAATCACTGAAGACTGTAAAGCCGTCCTTAAGTCCCAAGGACTTGACTTTATATGAGAACTTATTTCAGAAACAAGGATTTTCTAACTTAGAGGATATTTAAAAACTATGTTACATCCCTGACCAAGGATTAATTTAAGTGTAAATTTGTCTTATAGTTTGCAGCTTCGCACTTTTAGAGTTTGTGTGCGTTATTTCGTGTAAATAAAAAACTTTGTACCTGATAAGCTAAAGTTCATCTTATTTCTAAAAAGTATATTAAAATACTATAATTTGGGAAGAAAGTATATGTATGTTGACTTTTTTTTAAAGACTCTGTCAGAGAGAGAGCACAAGCAGGGGGAGTGGCAGGCGGAGGGAGAAGCCAACTTCCCGCTGAGCAGGGAGCCCGATGCAGGGATCAATCCCAGGACCCTGGGATCATGACCTGAGCCAAAGGCAGACACTTAACCGTCTGAGCCACCCAGGCGCCCCTGATTTTTTTTTTTTTTTAAGATTTTATTTTTAAGTAATCTCTACACCCAATGTGGAGCTCAAATTTTTTACCCCAAGATCAAGAGTGCATATTCTACCAACTGATCCAGCCAGGCACCCCTGTATGTTGATTTTTATAGTGGGAATGGTGGTTGCTTTTGTTTGTTTTGGGTTGATTGCTTTTTTTAACTGTATTTTGAAACAATTTCATACTTACAGAAAAGTTGCAAGAATAATACAAAGAACTCATGTGCTCTTAAACCAGAATCACCAATTTTTAACCTTTTGCCATATTTGCTTTCTCCCTCCTTTTTTATATATACATACACACACACACATATATGTACACACACAGTATTTTTAAGAATAGATTTTATGCATCATGCCCCTCTACCCCTCAATACTTCAGGGTTTATTTCTTTTCTTTTTTCCTTGAGATTTTATTTTTAAGTAATCTCTACATCCATTGTGGGACTTGAACTCAGAACCCTGAGAAAAAGAGTTGCATGCTCCACTAACTGAGCCAGCCAGGCACCCCTTCAATATATATTTCTTATAAAGGTGGTTCTTTTCTTTTTTTTTTTTTTAAAGATTTTATTTATTTGACAGAGAGAGACACAGTGAGAGAGGGAACACAAGCAGGGGGAGTGGGAGAGGGAGAAGCAGGCTTCCCGTGGAGCAGGGAGCCTGATGCGGGGCTCGATCCCAGGACCCTGGGACCATGACCCGAGCCGAAGGCAGACGCCCAACTGACTGAGCCACCCAGGCGCCCCGCGGTGGTTATTTTCTTATATAACTATGGTACATTAAACTCAGGAAATTTAATATTGGTAGAATATTTTAATCTATCCAATGAGTTTCATCTATTGTCCCAATAGCAATTTTTGTCCAGTTATGGGATCCAGTCTAGGATCATACATTGCATTTAGTTCTCATGTGTCTTTAGATTTGAAATTGTTCCTCAGTCTTGACCTTGACATTTTTTAAAGAGGACAGCAAATGTCCACAATAGCCAAACTATGGAAAGAGCCCAGATGTCCATCGACAGACAAATGGATAAAGAAGATATGGTACATAAACAATGAAATATTACTCAGCCATTAGAAAGGATGAATACTTAACCATTTATATTGATGTGGATGGAACTAGAGGGTATTATGCTAAATGAAATAAGTTAATCAGAGAAACAATTATATGATCTCACTGATAGTGGAATTTAAGAAACAAGGCAGAGGATCATAAGGGAAGAGAAGAAAAAATGAAACAAGATGAAATCAGAGAAGGAGACAAACCATAAGAGACTCTTAATCTTAGGAAACAAACTAAGGGTTTCTGGAGGGGAGGGGGGTGGGGCTGGGTGATGGACACTGAGGAGGGTATGTACTGTAATGAGCACTGGGTATTATGTAAGACTGATGAATCACAGGTCTGTACCCCTGAAACAAATAATACATTATAGGTTAATTAATAGAATTTAAATTAAAAAAAATAAAGAGTACTGACCCAACTATTTTATAGAACGACTGACTTCTGATTTGTGTTTGTCTGATTTTGCATCATGATGGATTCAGGTTATGCATGACCAGGGGAGCGCTACATAAGTGCCATGTTCTCAGAGATCACTGCTGGGGACACACGAGGCTACACATATCGATGATATTAATTTTGATCATTTCTTCACAGGATTGTCCAATTCCTCTACATATAGCTATTATTTTTCCTTTTGTAATTAAAGCAACTTTTAAGGAGATAGATTATATGTATGTTTTTATTTCCTTTTAAAACAAAAGTAATTAAAATGTTAGAAAATACAGATAACACAAAGAAAATACTTAGGTATATCATCTTTTAGTCCCTTATGCATGTATAGATCATTTTCTAAAAACCAAAAATGCATGGCACTATGTAGCTCTTGACTTGTTTTTCTCACCTAACCAAGTCTGGTAAGCATCTTACTGAGCCTTTCTTCACTCGGGAGGCGCCATACTAGGTGCTGGGCTGTAAATGGAGGAGACAAAGTGCCCTACAGGCCACCTGGGAGCACAGACCTCAGACAAATCGTGGTGAATTACATACAACAAAGAGACATGCTTCAAAAGAAGCGCGGGGTACTATGAGAGCATAGTGCACAACATATATGGAATTATAAATATTACACGGTTGTTGGAAAGTTTCCTATTTCTGACTGGAGCCAGGGCTGTTGATTTTTGTTTTTGGTTTATTTTTTATGTTTTATTATGTTAATCACCATACATTGCATCATTAACACCCTGAACGCACCGATCTTGTCTGATCTCGGAAGCTAAGCAGGGTTGGGCCTGGTTAGTACTTGGATGGGAGGGCTGTTGATTAAGCAAAACCTATTTGGGTGATAATTAAAGAAAAGAGCTGTCTTACTTATAGGGATAAAATATAATTCAATTAAAATTTTTCTAACAAACTGACCCTTTTTGAATAGTAGGGAAAACACCTAGAAACCTGATTAGAATTCTGACAATTTTTATTCATGTTTTCTATCAATTATTGATCTTATAGGACAAGGTGGCCATTAGGGCTTCACCATCCCTAGTCCTGCAGCACGCTGGCCTGAACCCTTTACCTCAGACTCTGGCTGTGGACCAGTTGTTTTTCCCCAGAAAAGTTTTCTAGTGCTTAGACTAGAAATTTAGTACCCTTTGTTTAGAGGCTGAAAATGTCTTTTTAAATTGTAATGATAACTTTTTTTTTTTTATCATGTTCAGTTAGCCACTGTATCATCATCATCAGTTTTTGATGTAGTATTCAATGATGTAATGATAACTTCTCAACAAAACTTTGGAAGCCCCCCGAGAACAAAAACCATGTGTCTCCTCTCATTGAAAAACAATAAATAATGTAGTCAGATCGAGGATGTCTTTGGCTCAGTTTTAATGGGATTTAGAGATGCTCTGGGCAACTTGTGAAACCGGTGTTCTTAATCAGTGACAAAAGAACACTTGAGCTGCTAAGCACCTGAGAAGGGCGAACAGCTTTCCCTATTCACTCTGCGCAAACTCCTTTCTGGGCCACATTAGCAGCCATAAGCAATAGAGTGCACCCCCAGACATTCCAAAATTTAACAAATCCAGTTTTTGCTAAACCTGGTAACTAGGTAGTCACTGAAGGCTGGGCAGAAAGAATTTCAACAAAAAATAGTATTTTATTTTATTTTATTATTTAGTGGTGGGCAGCAAAGCAAAGTTTATTGAATAATAGTACAAAGCTCCCAAAGAGGGACGGGATCTGAGAGGGTTGCCCCAAAAATAGTATTTTAAAGAATATTTTTCTTGTAAAGATTGAGCTGGGGGGCGCCTGAGTGGCTCAGTCGGTTAAGCGACTGCCTTCGGCTCAGGTCATGATCCTGGAGTCCCTGGATCGAGTCCCGCATCGGGCTCCCTGCTTGGCAGGGAGTCTGCTTCTCCCTCTAACCCTCCCCCCCTCTCATGTGCTCTCTCTCATTCTCTCTCAAATAAATAAATAAAATCTTTAAAAAAAAAAGATTGAGCTGGGCTTGTTAAAATCTAAGATGAAATTCTTAGAGTGGAAGCCAAACAGCCATAGCTCGATGCCCCTGCAAGCCTGGCTGGCAGCAGCTAGAGAAGGTTCTAGCGTTACTGGCAATTGGAGTGGGATGGGGGAGGCTCCCCCAGTGGATTATAGGCTTTGGAGCAGACAAGGAGAGTGATGCTGGTGAGTATCCTGAGTGGGTTCTTTAAAAAGGTTGCCAGAGTTTGAAGGGTGGGAACTGCCCTGCAAATAATCCTGGGAAAAAACAAACTACATATTGACCTTGCATCTCCCACAAGGTCAGTAAACTTGGGCATTAACTTAAAGAAAGGAAATTGTGGCTGTCTGGGTCTAATTTTCATTGCTGCAAGGAGAAATAAGCAGATCTTAAAGGTTATATGGGTCTTAAAGGTCACATAATTTGTGAATTTTTAAAACATTTTATTCTGAACATTTTCAAGCATAAAATAGAGTACTGTAACAAATTCCCACATACTTATCACCTAGACTGAATAATCATTAATATTTTGCTTCATTTACTTCTTTTGTTTTTTAGCAGAAGGTTGTTTTTTCTGTTTTTATTTTTTGTTGTTGTTTTATTTGTTGTTTTTTAGCAGAAGTATTTTAAAGTAAATCTCAGTCATCATATTTCTTCCTTACGGGCACCTGGTTGGCTCAGCTGGAAAAGCATGCAACTGTTGATCTCGGGGTTGTGAATTCAAGTCCCACATTGGGCCTAGAGCTAACTTAAAAAAAAATTTTGCCCTTAAATATTCCCATATACAATCTCTAAAAGGGGGGGTATTTTTTCCATAAATATAATACCATTATCACACCTAACAAAATGAACAACACTTCTTTAATATTCTCTCATGTCTGGTCTGCATTTGGTTTCCCTAATTGCCCCCAAATAAATACCCTTATCTTTTGTAAGTTTTCTCAGACTCCCTTAGTCAGAATTAATCACGTGTCTTTGGTGCCAGATCATGCCTGGGGTTATTTACAGGCACTAAACTGTATGAATCTTGAAGTAAGGGACTCCTATCTTATTAATCTTTTAAATTTACTGTGCCCTGTCTCCAGGTTAAGGCCTAGACTACTACAAAACTGTACTGCATTTTGAAAAGAAAGGACATTGGCAAAACAGGGCTCTGAGTTTAAAGTCATCAGTGGGTAAGGGCTACACACTCATTTTAATCCGGGGGACATGATAGAGTCCTATAAAATGTCTTTCTTCCTTCCTCCTTCCCCTTCTCTCTCCCTTCCTTTTTCCTCCCTTCCTTCCTGGAAACACTTATCTTTGATTGTTAAAAAAAATGAGGCTTTTTAAAGAAACTTCTGACAAAAGTAGTTTTAGAAATCCTGCAGAAGGAGCATTAAAAGGCTCCTTTGATTCTATACAATACAAACCACAGAGAATTAATGTTGAGTTTTCTTTGATGTACTGATTAATGAACCTAACTAACCAGAAAATGTCTCCAGTTACAGCTCTGAGGTTACACAGTAAAGATTGCTTATCAGAATAAGTGGGTGTGAAGCTACATTTATGATCTGCCTTACATAAAACAAATCTTTGCAAATAATAATTACTATTTATTGAATACCTACTACAAGCAAGGCAGAATGCCACTCACTTTACATACATTCTAACATTTTTTCCAAACCCCTCCTATGCTAGGTTTGTCCCCATCTTACAGATTTATAAACTGAGACTCATAAGGTTAAGTAGTTTCCTCGAAGTCATTCAGCTGATAAAGTGTGGCAGGGTAGGCTCGGAACTCAGCTCTGTTTCCCTGCAAAGCCCATGCCTAGAACTAAAATGGTGTTGAAACAGATTTGGGACTGGTCCTTTCCAGAGGACATGAAGATGCTTCCCTTTTTTGGTTTTGTTTTTAAGATTTTTTATCTATTTATTTGTCAGAGAGACAGAGAACAAGCAGGGGAAGCTTCAGGTAGACGGAGAAGCAGGCTCCCCGCTAAGCAGGGAGCCCAATGCAGGACTTGATCCCAGGACTCTGGGATCATGACCTGAGCCGAAGGCAGACGCTCAACGGAATGAGCCGCACTGAGCCTCATCCCACATGTTTCCGTTTTAACCTTAACTCATAGCTTGAACTTCAGTTTGTTGTTGTTTTTTTTAAAGATTTTATTTATTTATTTGACAGAGAGAGAGACAGTGAGAGAGGGAACACGAGCAGGGGGAATGGGAGAGGCAGAAGCAGGCTTCCCGTGGAGCAGGGAGCCCGATGCGGGGCTCGATCCCAGGACACTGAGATCATGACCTGAGCTGAAGGCAGACGCTTAAGGACTGAGCCACCCAGGCGCCCTTGAACTTCAGTTTTAAAATAATTGTTTTTAAATAACTATTTTAAAATAACCGAGCTAGTGCTCTTGGCTTAATTGCAGTAGCTAAGAGCGTGGTGCAGGAAGAACAGCGGTGTTGGGGCCAGACAGACCTGGGTTCTAATTACATCTCCGCCACTTGCGCGCTACGGGACTTGAACATCTCTGAGCCTAAATAACATACTCACCTTGCAAAAACGCCGGGAAGATTCTGGCACAGAGTCTGACACATGGCCCTGGTTTAATGGAAGAGTTAGCATTATTTCCGTGCTTTTGCAGCCTCCTGCATGCTCTGCGAGGGGCGAGTTAAAAGGAGACCTCAAGACGAAGGCAAAGACTGTGTCGTCTCCGAGATGGAAACCTTTCCAAAGCTGATTCTGTTTCTTCTCCCTCACCTCCTGATTTTTTCCATTTAAAGAAATGGGGGAAGGAGGAGAATGGAAATTAAAATCTTCTAGTGGAACAAATCAGGACACCATGGAGTTCTTCTGAAATGAATTTTACAATTTAATTTTAATTATCTCCATACGTGCGCTGCATCACATTTTGGAGCTTTTGATGTGATTGGATTGATTTTAATTTACCTGCTTGCACCTGGAAGCCCCACCGTCTCCCTGTCCCCGGCTCTGCAGCTCCTTTTCCGGACCGCCTTTTAGACGGCTCGGTTTTCACCCAGGCTTTGGCCATCGGAGCTCCGTTTGTTCTCAGCGGCGACCCCCTTGCAGGCGCTGGGCCTGGTCTCGAGCGCCAACCGCCAGCCTCAGCTCTCGCCGGGCGGCAGGTAAGGACCACGCCCGACGGCAGGGGGCGCCAGTGCCCGCGTTCGGCTGCATCGCGTCCGCGGGCAGGACGTCCTGCAGGGGGCGCCCGGGAGCCCAGCTCTGAGCTGGGAAAGCGAGTCAGGCCCCGCACGCCCCCAGCCCGGTCCGCGTGACCAGAGTGCCTTGGCCCGGCCCATCGTTTGGGATCCGCATATAAGTGCGGACGCCGGGCCCCAATCCGGTTCTGAGCGTTTGCATCGTCCGCGCGTGTCGCCCGGCCCCGCCTCCCAGGTGAGGCGCCCGAGGCTGCCTTGGGGAGTACGTTGGCCGGTTGGTCCTCACCACGTTGGGTCCTAGTGACTGAAGTTTTGATCAGTATCTTGGATTTTTTTTTTAATTCTAGATTTGGCATTCTACAGTGAAGTCATCATGAACATTTTCCAACTCCTGAGGAAAAGGAAGGAAGTAAGTTTTTAAGACCATTGAAATTCTTGACTTAAAATAACTACTTTTTAAAGATGTAAAGGTGGTGCATATTTTGAAGAAAATATAAAATGGTATGTAGCTATTCTGTTATATTTCATATGTTTCACCTGGAAACATCGGAACATTTACCCAACCTGTTCTTTGTTAGCTTATTCCTTTGGTGCTGATGATGACCGCAGCAGCGGGTGGAGCTTCGTCCTTTGCTGTATATTCCCTTCAAAAAAGTGATGTGATGTAAGTAGGCATCATTTGTAAAAATGTTTTTAGCAGTGTTAGGTTAACCTCAGTAATGAACTGCATGGTATCAGTTTCCTAGTTTCACCCCCAGGGTAAGAATGTCAAATTGTGAACTTGGAGTCGGGACTAGAAAGCTTCCTGATACCAGGAGACTGTTAAATTATGATATTAATAAAATGAGTTTGTTCCTTGTATCTAAATATCCTTTCGTCCATTGGCCTTCTTCCACTTCTGCAGCAAAGTTTAATTTTTTTAACTTAAGTTTTGAAATTTAAAGTTTTTAAATGATCTTTTGGGATATTTGTCATCAAACTTAAATCATTATTTTAATGAAAATCTAAAATTTCAATTTATCAGGAAGATCTTTCCTAATGCGGTAGAGTTTATAGATTCAGTTGTCTACAGTGAACTTAACCTCAGCTCTAGGTAAGAAGATAAAATACCATGGTTGTAAGAAGATAAAATACCATGTGTCCTGGAATATGAGGAAGAGAAAAACTTGAAACTGATCTTCATCCAGGGCAGGGCTGGAAAGGAGGGGGGTAAAGCCAGGCTCTGGCAGAGGGGACTTGCTCGGTGCAGTTCACCACCTACAGGGTTCAAGCCCAGCCCTCTGCCTGTCCTAGAAACCAGAGCAAGAATATATTTTGCTTGCTCTTATCCTGTCACTTCCACCCCCATTTCTATTCAGTTTATGGGAGCATTCTCCCATCCAGACCAACAAAGGGAATACAGAGCTTCTACCCAGCAGAGGAATTAATTGGTCCTCAATGTTTGAGCCAAATCCTGAGGTTCCCTTACCTAACCTTCCATCAGGGTCAGTGAACTAATAGATGAATGTCTGTTTATCAGTCTGGATCTGTCCCATGATGTCCCAGCATGTTTATAGACCCAGTGTCAGAGTAGGTTTAAATTCACTTACTTTAGTGTTTAATCAGCTTTCTTTTATTTCTAGCATTGATCGGAAAAGAAATCCAGAACCTTGGGAAACTGTGGATCCTAATGTACCTAGAAAGGTATTACTACATTAAAAGTGATTTACGGGGTGCCTGGGTGGCTCAGTGGTTAAGTGTCCAACTTTTTATTTCACTCAGGTCATGATCTCAAGGTCATGAAATCAAGCCCCCATGCTGGGCTCTGTGCTCAGCACAGAGTCTGCTTGAATTTCTCTCCCTCTGCCCCTTCCCCAGCTCGTACTCTCTCTAAAATAAATATTAAAAAAAAAAAAAGTGGTTTACATTTAGCCTGAACTTAAGCGCCCTAGTCAGCAAAATGGATTTAATCCCTTTCACATTTAGAGTGCCATTTAGTGTAGTGGTAAAGGGAGTGCTATGGAGTTCTGGAGGTCTAGTTCAAATCCTTGTTCCATTATTCACAGGTGATTTGGGACAACCTGGCCTTTCTGAGGCTCTCAGAATCTCTAAAATGGGCTCAGTAATAGGACTGTACCTCAGAGTGAGGAGGATTAAAGAATGTAAAATACATAGAACCCTTTAGCATAGTGGCTGGCCCAGAGTACCTACTCAAATATTAACTTTCATCATTACCGTAATATATTATCTCCTTGTATCTATTATTTATCTAAAGTTAATATGAGGTCTGTTGGGATAAATAACAGGAGCTCTGGGAAACAGGAGTGGCCTTTTCTTTAAGCAAAATCAGCAAATAGTCACTCATTCTTTGAAGACTATAGAAAAGATTTTTTAACATTTTAAATATTTTGGAAGTAAGAAACATTTAGTCTGTTGGAACTAACACTACTTAGGTCTCTCAGGAATTTTTTTTTTTTTAAGATTTTATTTATTTATTTGAGAGAGAATGAGATAGAGAGAGCACGAGAGGGGGGAGGGCCAGAGGGAGAAGCAGACTCCCTGCTGAGCAGGGAGCCGGATGCGGGACTCGATCCCGGGACTCCAGGATCATGACCTGAGCCGAAGGCAGTCGCTTAACCAACTGAGCCACCCAGGCGCCCCAGGAATTTTTTTTTTTTTAACAAAACTTTCAAATAGCAGAGTTGGACCTAATGAAGGACATTTAGAATCTTTAAAACTACCTGCATCTCTAAGCAAAATAAGTCAGAGCAAGACAAATACCATATGATTTCACTCATGTGGAATTTAAGAAACAAAACAAATGAGCAAAGGAAAAAAAAAGAGGCAAACCAAGAAACAGACTCTTAACTATAGAGAACAAACTGGTGGTTACCAGAGGGAACTGGGTGGGGGATGAGGGAAATAGGTGATGGGGATTAAGGAGTGAACTTGTTGTAAGTACTGAGTAATGTATAGAGTTGCTGAATCATGAGCACCGAGTAATGTATGGAATTGTTGTATGCCTGAAACTAATGTAACTTTGTATGTTAATGATACTGGAATTCAATTAAAAAAATTTTTTTAAAATAGCAAAAAAAAGAAAAAGAAAACAGCCTACCTACATCTCTTAGATCCTGGGGCAATAGAAAACTTGTGAGGATAAATGAGAATCTCTGAATTTGAGTTTTTTGGAAGTCAAGGACTGTCCACAGCTCTGCCCCTTTTCCCTTATTGCATAACTTAGATCATTTGTACCTTTGTTGAGTAATTACAATGAGGAAGTTTGGTTAAGCGCCTACTATGTGCCAAGCCCTTGTGCTAGAGCATTATACATCCACTCACTGGGGGCAGACACACTGTTTGAACTTATAGTTCACATAAAACCATGGGAAACTTAGAAATCTAGAACCTGTTATGTGAAAGTGGGCAAATATATATGACCTTTCTTTCGGATCCTATTAACACTCAGGAACCCAAAGGCTCTTTAGAGCCCATATTACTGTTTTGTGCATGTTTTTAGAGATGGGGAGAGATAGTTCTTTGACTACAAATATTATGGTGATGCTCTTTCCAAAGGGGAGTGTGGACAAATCCCAAAAGGGTACATGAGGATGAAGGACAGATCCTAAAAAACATTTGTTTTCCTCCTTCTTCTTTTTTTTTTTTTTTAAGCTTCTAACAATCAACCAACAGTGGAAGCCCATTGAAGAGTTGCAGAAAGTCCAAAGGGCCACCAAATGACCAGCCCTTGCTTCTTTCTTCCAAAGAATACTCTATGAATCTAGTGGAAACATTGCTGCACAAACTAGATTATGGATACCAGTGTGCGGAAATGCTTCTGCTACATTTTTAGGGCTTGACTACATTTTCGGACTCTGGATAGGAATTATAAAGGTAGTGTAGCAATAACCACATAGTGCAAAAATAAGTTCGTGCTTATTTTCTTGTTGTAAATTTAATTTCGCATATTGAAATTTTTATGTTTATGATGCCGGATTGTTTTCCTTAAAGCGTATAAAGATTTGTAAACTAAATTGTCTATAATAAAATACTACGTGTGCGAGATTTCTTAAAGATACATATTTAAATGGAGGAGAAAGTCCTTTTATGGGAGAAAAACACATTTTGAAGCATGGAGCTTCATTTTTAAAAAAATACACAGTACAAATTTCTGTGTAAACTCTTCTTGCAAGTGTACTCATTCACCAGAAATTTATTGAGTCCCTGGTGTTAGCTGTGCACCGTTCTTGGGCCGATGAGATAAAGCAATGAATAAAACCAAATGGAGGGAGATGAATAAAAAATGGTGAGCACAATGAGGAAAAGAAGCTATAGGGGCTGAGACTTGCGTGGCAGTTGGTCTTGGAAGGAAGCGCTGGGATTATGGTGGTGAGTAGGAATGTGGGGCATGCTGAAATGGGCCCTGCAGATGCCAAGGCTAACAGAGGTGCTCCCTCGGGGGCTGGGGAGGGGGGAATGGAGAGCTTTGCCTGCACTCTGTAGGATGGGGCTACTTCACTCTGGCCAATGGTGACTTGAAGACTGAAGATGCAACCAAACCCACATGCCCTTGGGCTCCCCCTTGACTGTTCTTTTTTTTTTTTTTATTCTTATGTTAATCCCCATACATTACATCATTAGTTTTAGATGAAGTGTTCCATGATTCATTGTTTGTGCATAACACCCAGTGCTCCATGCAGAATGTGCCCTCCTCAATACCCACCACCAGGCTAACCCATCCTCCCACCCCCCTCCCCTCTAGAACCCTCAGTTTGTTTTTCAGAGTCCATCGTCTCTCATGGTTCGTCTACCCCTCCAATTTTCCCCGCTTCATTCTTCTCCTCCTGCTACCTTCTTCTTCTTTTTTTTTTCTTAACATATATTGCATTATTTGTTTCAGAGATACAGATCTGAGATTCAACAGTCTTGCACAATTCACAGCGCTTACCAGAGCACATACCCTCCCCAGTGTCTATCACCCAGTCACCCCATCCCTCCCACTCCACCCCCCACTCCAGCAACCCTCAGTTTGTTTCCTGCGATTAAGAATTCCTCATATCAGTGAGATCATATGATACATGTCTTTCTCTGTTTGACTTATTTCACTCAACATAATACCCTCCAGTTCCATCCACGTCGTTGCAAATGGCAAGATCTCATTCCTTTTGATGGCTACATAATATTCCATTGTATATATATACCACATCTTCTTTATCCATTCATCTGTCGATGGACATCTTGGCTCTTTCCACAGTTTGGCTATTGTGGATATTGCTGCTATAAGCATTGGGGTGCACGTACCCTTTCGGATCCCTACTTTTGTATCTTTGGGGTAAATACCCAGTTTGACTATTCTTAAAAATGGGACCAAGTAGGAATTGCTTTCCATTACTTTTTTTTTAAATTAAGATATAATTCACATACCATAGTATTCATCCATGTAAAATACACACTTTAGTGGTTTTTAGTAGTTTTACAACCACCTCCACCATCTGACTCCAGAATATTTTCATTCCCTCAAAGAGAACCCTGTACCCATTGGGGTCATTCCCCCATTCCCGACCCCCCATGCTCTCAGCCCCAGGCAAACTCTGATAAACTTAGTCTTTATGGATTTGCCCATTCTGGACATTTCATATAAATGAAATCATACATTACATAACCTTTGTGTCTAGCTCCTTTGATTAGTGTAATGTTTTCAAGATTCATCCATGTTGTGCCATGTATGCATATTTTGTTCCTTTTTATGACTAATTTTCCACTGTATGGATATACCACATTTTGTTTATCCATCCAGTTGATGGACATTTGGACTGTTTCCACTTTTTGGCTGTTACATGAGTAATATTGCTGTGAATCGCCATGTCCAAGTTTTTGTGGAGCCATATATTTTCAGTTCTCTTAGGTATATACCTAAGTTCATCAACTCTTAAGATTTTTTTTTTTTTTTTTGACAGAGAGAGGGACAGCGAGAGAGGGAACACAAGCAGGGGGAGTGGGAGAGGGAGAAGCAAACTTCCCGCTGAGAAGGGAGCCGGATGCGGGGCTCGATCCCAGGACCCTGAGATCGTGACCTGAGCCGAAGGCAGCCACTTAACAACTGAGCCACCCAGGCGCCCCAACTCTTTTAGATAAAGATGATAAATGCCTTTTAAAAACTTCTGTCTGAATATAATAGAAATTTAAGAGAATTTTTAATTTTAACGTGAGCTGGAGAGAGCTCATGGGGCTCTATGCCCTATGCCCTTCTTGGCAATAAAAAATAACTAGCTCTTACTAGAGACTTTAATCCTCTGAGAGGATTAAAGCAAGACTACTTCTTCAACCTCGGTGATTCCTTATCACCTCAAGTTTTCCCAGATCAAAAGCTCCAGTGGTTGATCTCAAGGTATTACGTGTACCAGTTAGGAAGCACAGTTTTATTTGCTTAGGTTTTTAAAGTGCAATATGGTGCCATTTAGGCGAATAAAAATGAACAGCCTTGTGAAGGCCAGCTAGGAGAGTGAACTGTGGAGAGTTTTGTGAGAGGTAACTGTACCTTGCAGCTAAAACACAGACTGGGTTGAAATGCAGTGGCTTTAAGGGGTAAGCATGGCAATGGAAGGTACCAGGCAGCACATTTGGGCGGGAGAAACCCCAAGAGCAATATTAATACTTAAATTTCAAAAGATTTATTGATTTTATTTTTGGTTGTGTTCTTAGCATTTGCCCCACATATTTTATTTTGAAAATTTTCAGATATGCAGAGAAGTTGGCAAATTAGTACAAAGAATACTCATACTTTTTATCGAACATGTTGCCACATTTGCTGTATCTCTTTGTATATTATTATGCTCCTTTAAAATGAATTATTTGAGAGGCGCCTGAGTGGCTCAGTCGGTTAAGCATGCAACTCTTGATTTTGGCTCAGGTCATGAGATCGAGTCCCATGTCGGGCTCCATGCTGTGCATGGAGCCTGCTTGAGATTCTCTCTCTCTCTCTCTCTCCTTCTGCCTCCCCCATCGTGTGTGCATGCTCTCTCTCTCTCAAAAAAAAATAAAATGAACCCCTAAAAAATAAGTACAGACCTCATAAAGTTTTTTATGCCTAGGGAAAGGACATTCTAGCTGACTGTAATACCATTATCATTACTAAAAAGATTGACATTAATTCAACAATATCACCTAACATACAATCCATTTCCATTTTCTCTGATTGTAATTACCTTTATAGCTGTATTTTTATGTCCAGAACCTAATCCAAGATTCCCTTGTTGCATTTGGTTGCTAGGTTGTAGTACTGAGTACTTGACAAATACGTGCTCATAAACACGACTCCAAAGGAGCTTGTGTAGAACGGCTATCCCAACAGAGTGTGATCTGGATAAGATTCTCTTGGATGTGGTCTTTGAATTTTTTACATTTGAGATATAATAATAATTTCATATAGTTTAAATATTTAAATTGTACCATTATTGAGCATTCACTGACGTAGGAAAGGCAGACACACCTCTGAACAAGCAGAGCAATAGAGTGACAATAAGGCCAGGAAAGAAAGAAGCACAAGGTACAAAAGAAAGCTTCCCAAAGGAGGTGGATTCTCGAAAAACCAGTCCTTGGAAATCAGCAGTTCAAAGAAGTAAAAGTGCATATTTAGCAGGGCATAGAGGGCTAAAATAGCATATCTTCTGGAAACTCGAAGTTGTTTAATACCTGAAATTTTTTTTTTTTTTTAAGATTTTATTTATTTTTTAGAGAGCAAGAGAGAAACAGCATGAGAGGGGCAAGGGTCAGAGGCAGAAGCAGGCTCCCTGCTGAGCCAGGAGCCCGATGCGAGACTCGATCCCAGGACCCCGGGATCATGACCAGAGCCGAAGGCAGACGCCCAACCATCTGAGCCACCCAGGCGCCCAATACCTGAAATTTAACATCGGAGTGTAGAGTGGGGTAGACGGAATGTGCAGGGCCTCTTACGCTGTTAGCCTGCAGGCACAAAGGGACCAGAAAAGGGTTTTATGTTGTGGCGGGGGGGATCACAGTTTACCGACCGCAGTGTTGGCCGCAGCAAACAGGGTAGAACACGCACACCAACAGGGCTTTTTGGTTGGTGGCCAGAGACCAGCTGCCGCGGGGCGTGGTCCAGGGGACAGGTAGTGAGGGTCGTAAGGAACCAAGGCAAGGGCAGAGGGAATAGAAAAAAGGAGGATGCTTTTGAGAATCGGTGATGAGAAGACCTCAAGGCTTATTGAAGGTGGATGGAGGATGTCCAAAATGACGCCCCGGTTTCTCACCTGGGTGAGTGGGTGGGTGGTGGTGCAAAGGTGGAGAATATAGGAGGAAAAAAGTGGAATGTTCCAGGGAGGGGTAAATAAGGAAGAAAATGACTTAGACTTTGGAATTGGTGCGTTTGAAAGTCCTGTGAGCTATCTAGGTAGATTACTTCTGGAGAACTGCAAGGGGGCGTGAGCTGGAGAGAGCTCAGGGGGCGGTGAGACCAAGGGCATGGATGAGGCGGCCTACAGAGGGCAGAGGGGGAGGATCTGGTCCCTGATGGGGACTGAGAGAAACGGTTAGGGTGGGAGACCCCGGAGATGCGTCCTGGAGCCCAGAGAGGAAGGAGCGCTCTTCCGGGTCAGATTTTTCCAGTTTGCAATTCAACTAAAGCCCAGAGTCCTTTCAACTTTATGGCCTTCAGCCTTAAGCAAACATCTATAATTCTCTCTTACGTGAAAATAAGATGTGCAGAAAGCTTTCTGAATAAAGGTAAAATCACATTCCATATGACTGAAAACTGGTGTGAGAGCTAATGAAATAACTCGTTCATCCTTTTTTTCCCCCCTTGGGAAGATTGTCTCACAGTCGAGACTTTCTGGTAGAGAGTGAAGTGACAGGCTCTGAAATCAGACTGCCCTGCCACTTCCTTCTGTTGCTTTGGACAAGCCTCAGATTCCTCAACTATAGAGCTGGGCTAATTTGTACCTGCTTAGGTTAGTTGTGAAAATTACGTGGGAAAATTACGTGGGACAGTAAAGTACCAGCCCGGTGTTTCACACGGACAGCCTAGTGCTCAAAAAGTGCTCCCCCCCTTTTTTTAAATTCTTATCTCTGTAAAGTAGAAGGGTCTTAATATATTTAAAATTATATTCTCGTGGCACCTGGGTGGCTCAGTCGTTAAGCGTGTGCCTTTGGCTCAGGTCATGATCCCAGGGTCCTGGGATTGAGCCCCGCATTGGGCTCCCTGCTTGGCGGGAAGGCGGCTCCTCCCTCTCCCTCTGCTGCTCCCCCTGCTTGTGTGCTCTCTCTCTCTATCAAGTAAATAAATAAATAAAAATGTTTTAAATAAAATAAATAAAAAATAAAATTATATTCTCCCGTGAGTGGGAACATTGCCTGTTTGAAATTCACACATCCCTACCTCTAGTGACTCGTCCACCTTGGGTGCACAACGCCCCAATTATAAACTATTGTGAGAGCCCAAACACACCCATAGATAAATACATCTCACCTTGGCTCTCTCCTACATAAATACCTAGCTAGAGATAAAACCCCTACATATATGCCCACATGGATGACCTCATATCCAGAAAACTCCTACGAACAAAAATATTTATATTTACATAATATAAAGACACATCCTTAGAGACAAATGTGTGTATTTTAGTGATCACTCTATTCACACAAGTACATTACATATATTTTCACACTCAAAAGTGATGAAATGTGGTTTGAACAAGAAGGCAGGTGAAGGGGCACCTGGGTGGCTCAGTTGTTAAGCGTCTGCTTTCAGCTCAGGTCATGGCCCCAGGGTCCTGGGATCGGGCCCCGCATCGGGCTCCCTGCTCAGCGGGGAGCCTGCTTCTCCTTCTCCCACTCCCCCTGCTTGTGTTCCCTCTCTCACTGTGTCTCTCTCTGTCAAATAAATAAATAAAATCTTTAAAAAAAAAAAAAAAAAGAAGGCAGATGAAGCTGAGTGCATGTACCCAAGAGAGCTACAGAAATCAAATTAGTTTTTCTGGTCATCGGCCCTTAAAATGTTTTTTCCCCATACTTAGAAAGTTGCCTCAGGTAATTATGCCATTTTTCTCTAGAAACTAAAGCTTTTGTGTTTGGTTTTGGTGGTGTTTTATTCCATCATTTGCCCGTGTGCATACTACTTAGCTTTAAAATAAAAATTAGAATAAAATTAAGGAAAACCCCCAATTTAAAACTCTTGCAGACATGCTAAAACCAACTTTCTCATTCCCTTGGCATGACTTATAATACATATATAATAATAAAGTACTGCTTACTTGGAGAGTGGGCATACTATTTAAAAAATTAAAGTCCACTTTTTTGTATTTACATCAAGTAAATGTATGTGATTTTTCCTTTACATAGTTGTGTGTAATCGTGAAGTTGATACTATTCCTTGGTGTCTGTTAAGGCTTCATTGCCTCAGGCAAGTTAGCCTGACTTATTTTATAATAGCGTTGCTTATCTGAATTTTCCTTATCAACATAAATGAGAAATGGATTTGTACCACAGGCAAATGTGACCTGTTGTTTGCTTCTTATTTGGAGACAAGTTCATTGAGTCAACCACTGAACATTTCTCAGATTTTAAGAGTTTCAGATTTTTTTGAAGTGGCACCATTTACTTTAAAAAAAAAAGATTTTATTTGTCAGGGAGAGAGAGAGAGCACACAAGCAGGGGGAGCAGCAGGCAGAGGGAGAGGGAGAAACAGGCTTCCCACTGAGCAGGGAGTCCGATGCGGGGCTCGATCCCAGGACCCCAGAATCATGACCTGAACCGAAGGCAGATGCTTAACCGACTGAACCACTCAGGTGTCCCAGCAACATTTACTTTTAGAATTATTTTTTAAATTAAGGTAGAGTTTAGATATAATAAAATGAATAGGTCTTAATGGTTCAGTTAGAAGGGTTTTGATAATTATATACATCCATGAAGGCATCATGCGAAACAAGCTATTGAACATTTCTATCACCCCAGAAAGTACTCTTGTGGCACTTTTATTTATTTATTTATTTATTTATTTATTTATTTATTTATTTATTTATTTATACATATTATTTGTTACTTTATTTTCTATTTTTTTTATTAACAAGCAAAATAATAATTAAAAAACAACAACACAAGAACAACCACCTTAAAGTTGTTGGAACAGCAATGAGTCAAATTGCTGCTGAAGTTTCTGGATGTACCAGGGTCCATGCTCTCTCATTGCAACGCAGGACCTAGGCATGTGACTGTGCATTTAGATATATATATGACCAAGACTAGTCAGAGAGTTGGAAACCACTGGAGAACAGAAAGAAGGAAGAGCTTTCCATCAGGCAATCCCACAGCGCTCTGTCCTTTGCCTGTGTATCCTCTGTGGTTCCCGTTCCAACTGAGCTTCTGACAATCCCAAATCACTCCCTCCTCTTTTTCAGCTCCTCATTATCTTTAGACTTTCTGGAGATTATTCCATCCAAATCTTTGAGCTCTTTTCTGTAGTTTATCCAGGTTAACCATAGTCTTGGCGTCAGATGACAGGCCTTTGAATGGAACTGAAGAAATCCCAAATCTCGCAGCTTTCTTACTCTCCAAGCTCACAGATACATTGAATCATTCAGCTCTCTTCTGCATTCTCTCCACCTGTGGTATCTCAGAAGTAATTTTTACCACTTTCTTCTCTGCTGCCACATCAACGGTTTTCTCAGAGGGTTCTTCTTCCTCTGTTTTTATCTCCAGTACATCTTCATTTGCTGCCTCTTCAGCATGCTCTTCAAGATATGCCTGGAGCCCGTTGATGAGATCTTGTTTTATTCCCTTGGTCTCCAAACCACGAGCAAGACCTTCCTGTTTTAGTTCGGCAAGCTTCAGCTGATGGAGCTCCACCGTCTCTGCCGCCATCTTGTTACTGCCCCCTGGTCCACCCTCTTGTGGCACTTTTTAAATTAAAAACCACCGAACTGGGGCACCTGGGTGGCTCCGTTGGTAGAGCATCTGTGTCTTGATTTTGGCTCAGGTCCTGATCTCAGGGTTATGGATCAGGCTCCATGTTCAGCAGGGAGTCTGCTCGAGATTCTCTCTCTCTTTCTCCCTCTGCCCCTCCACCTGTTTGCTCTGTCTCTCTCTCTAGATATATAAAATAAATAAATAAATATTTTAAAACGCCCCACCAAACTGTACACCTAAAAAGGGTGAATTTTATGATATGCGAATTATTGCCCCCCTTCAAAAAAAAAAAAAAAAAAGAATCTGCTCCACATTTACTTGCAATCTTGCCCCAAGAAATAAGACATGTTGGCATATTTTTTCCCACCATCTGAAGTAATCCCCTACCCTATATATTACATTTGATTTGCTTTTTTTTTTCTGAAAACAGTAAACTGGACATTGCTGAAGATTGTAAGAAACATGCTAATAAGATCACTTGGACCAGGGCTTCTAGTTCATTCGGTCCCTGCAGTGACAACAAATAGGCTTCCCTACGTGCAGAGACCTGGGAGCAGAGTCCGGACACTGGGTTTACCTAGTGTCTAAGCGACACAAATATTACCCCCCAGAGAGGAAGGGCCCCTGCTGGGTACAGAGTTACCACAGCAACAAGACTATGCTGGCAGTAAATTCTCTCCAGGGCAAGGCTGTAACCAGGTGAAGCAAGAGAAGTTAGTTGACTTCACAGCTGGGTTAGCATATGCTTCACCAGCCACTCTGCCACTGGTATCTGTGAGAGCTTGCCCAGGGAGCCCAGAACCCGCCATGTCACCAGAGAAGTCCTCCACAGCACCCTGCCTAATTCTCTAGTAGAACAGTGGTTCTCAGCTGTACGTCAGGCTCTCCTGGGGAGGCATGTTAAAATGTGGATTGCTGGGCCCCAACCCCCAAATTTCTGCTTTGGTATATCAGGGTGGGGCCCAAGTACCTGGGTGTCTAACACGTTCCCAGGTGAGGCTGATGATGCTGGTCCGGGCGCTAAACTTCGAGCATGCTGTTGAAGCTCTCTGCTCCCTGTAACATTCCATAACTAGTGGGGGATTCTGCCCGGTGCTGAGCCATCGGTGGCTATCGGGAGAGCAGGTCAGGCCTGGCCTGGAAGACTCAGGGGTGGGAGCGCCTCTCCCAGCCGGGCTGCCCTGGTCTGGCACCCTAACCTGAGAAGCAGTGGCTTTATCAGGCGTGTGGGTAGATGCTTGTGCGCTTGAGAACATCTTCATTTCTCTGCAGAGATGACACAGCTGACCACCCTTATCAGGACAGATGATAGCAGTTCTTCGGGGGACAATCAAATAGTATGTTAATGCAGCTTCCCAGCTGACACAGTGAGCCAGGAGCAAGCGGACAGGTCAGTACCTGACTCCAGGCTCCGCCGGTCAAGAGCTTGGTGACTGGGGCAAGTTTCCTAACTTCTCAGAACCTTGCTTTGCAAAGGGGGATTCATCTCAGGAGGAGGCCTGTGGGGTAGGTTAATATTTAGAAACGTTTTCACTGTGATATTACATGCCTGCATCGTTTCTTCATTGCTCTACTTCCCTCCAGTTGTAAGCGGGGAGCATTCCTCGCCTCGGGGTGAGGGCTGCAGGTGCGAGCCCGCCGCTGCTCCCCAGGCATTCGGTTCCACCCGCAGCAACGGCATCACCTGGGACCGTGCCCCAGGCCGACTCAGTCTGAATCTTTGAGGTGAGGGAGGCCCAGGATTCTGTGTTTTAACACAGAACCTCTTCAGGTTATTATATACAGCTAAAGTTGGAGAAGCTCTGGTCTAGAACAAAGAAGTTTCAATGAAGGGTCTCCAAAATCCATAGCTGAGGGGCACCTGGGTGGCGTAGTTGGCTAAGTCTCCGACTCTTGGTTTTGGCTCAGGTCGTGATCTCAGGGGCATGAGATCGAGCCCTATGTTGGGCTCCGCGCTCAGCGAGGAGTCTGCTTGAGATTCTTTCTCTCCCTCTGCCCCTCCCCCTGCAATGAATGAATAAATGAACGAATGAATAAATAAATCTCTTAAAAAATCCATAGCTTAGGGGTGCCTAGGTGGCTCAGTCATTAAGCATCTGCCTTCGGCTCAGGTCATGATCCCAGGGTCCTGGGATCTAGCCCCGCACCTGGCTCCCTGCTCCACGGGAAGCCTGCTTCTCCCTCTCCCATTCCCCCTGCTTGTATTCCCTCTTTCGCTGTGTCTCTCTCTGTCAAATAAATAAATAAAATCTTTAAAAAAAAAAAATCCATAGCTTAGACCATGGCCTGAAAACCAGGGTGCATATGTACGTAGCATGCTAGGAGAGAAGGGGTGTTTCCATGGAGGGACAAAGCTTGAAAAACAGCACGGAGTTTATGTTCTCAGCCATGGAGTCAGGAAGAATTTGAGGCTATAGTAGCCGTCTGTACATCCAAAAGGAAAACCAATTTGATCGGCGGGAAGGAGAGATGATGAGAGGGGGTGAGACTGGACCTTCGAGCCGCCTTCTCAAAGACCCCAGGAGGCCCGGCTTGCAAAGGCTCACGAGGCTGGTCAGACCCTCTCCGGAGCTTAAAGGAAGAGACAGACAGGAGTTCCGGTCAGAGGCGCACAACCTGGGGAGAAAAGCCGAGACTAAGAAACCAGCATAGGGCCGCCGGCACCCCAAGTTACTGAGGGAGTAGACATGGAGAGAAGCCAGTCAGGAGAGACAAAGCGAGCTGAGCAGGAAGCCAGAAAGAAGCCACGCGCCTGTCCAGGGCCGTAGGATCAGTAGCACGAGCTAAGAGCCCTGAAGAGGCATGAGGGCGGCTCAGAGGCAAAGCATCGGAGGGAACAGAGTCCTCAGCCAACTCCTGATGGTGGACAACACACAGTTTGGTCTCTGAGCCTCAGCTGGCTGGTCCGAGGGTCACTTCTCCAGGCCCAGCCTTGTCCTCACCCTGCAATGCCCCTGGCGAAGCTTTGGGCTGGGGTGGCCCCTGTGGAGCTTTGGCTCTAGAGGAGGTGGCCCTGAGGAGGGTGTCCCCTCAGGGTCCTGCGGCTGGAGAAGGGGCCTGGGAGGTGTCTGGGCCGCACTGCCCTGCACTGTTGGGCAATCTGGGTGTGTCCCGAGGTTCCTGGAAAGTTGGCTCATTTCCTCCTCGGTCACCGAAAACTACCTCAGACGCCCATGGTGAGGTCAGTTTCAGTTTAAGCTGCTTTGCATAAACAAACAAAACTCCTCTTTCCTCTTGACAGGAAAACTTAAAGCTTGAGGTGGCACGGAGTAAGGACGGGGCAGTCAGAAGACTCGGGTTTTCCTCCTGTTCTTCAGGACCGTGGGGGGGAAATCACTCAAGCAGCCAAGGTGTGCCTGGCGTCTTGCTGAGCAAACTCTGGAACATGGTCCATAATGGTTGGTGGATTAATGTGCAAACCTCTTCCTCAAACCTCTGACTCCTATGCAGGCCCTCTTCCCTGTACTTCCACAGCCCTGTGGCCCTTTAGCAACCTCATCTCAGTGCCATTTTATGTGGATTTGGGAAATTAATTTCTTCCCCCACAAAACTGGAGCTCCGTGAGGAGCTATTATTATTATTATTATTATTTGCTTGCCACTGGATCACTAGCGGCTGACGCGTGCCTGATGCACGGCAGGCACTCATCATATGTGTTCATTGAACAAATGAATACTTAAAATGCCTAAGACTAAGTATGCCAAAGGTCAGTTATGGCATGAGTCTTTGCAAAAAGATTCATCACTGGCTTTCATCATTCAGAAAACACCTGAGGAGCCTCTGCCACGTGCTGTGTCCTGTTAGTGGGTAGTCCGGGGGGCGCTTACACAGGGTAAAGGCAACAGGGTCTCTACCCTCAAGAATAAGCACAGGCTGGGGGTAGGACCCACCTCGTACTGCAGCTGCCCTGGTACCTTAGTCTGTGGTTCTCCTGTAAAGAAAGCTATTTCCCGTGTGGTCATGGGGGGGTGCGGCCCTGACGCACATCCTAGCCCCCAAGATTAGAAGAACGGACACTAAGTGATGGCTCCTTATGGTCAAGCAGTGGTGAATCCTGACTTAGAACTCGAGAGGCAGGAAGTTTGGCATCGGGAGAGATCTGGGTGACAGTCTAAGTCCGTTCTCCCGGGACCCTCCAGGTAGGAGACCAGCACTGCTGCCCAAGGGACTGTGGGAATCCAGGAAGCCCCAAGCTCATTGCATTGAAAAGCTGCACCCCCTCCGCCCAAGTGGTGTGGTGCAGATCAAATGAAATTGTGCTCCCAGCACCTCTGTGAGGAACAAGGGGCTCAGGGCACCCAGCAAATGAGGATAGCATCCTGTGGACTCCATATGCCTCCAGCATGCTGCCAGTTCCCATCCCACTGGGCCCTGGGCCCCTAAGAAGGTTCTGGGGCAAGGTCACACTCCCCGTTGGGCAAGGATGCCGAGGTCACTGTCTGCTTTCGGTATTTGTTCCCTGAGTCACTGCCTGGGCTTGAGAAGGGAAAACCCAGCCTTGCTATCTGCAGCCACGTGGCCTGGCAATGCTCTGGGGACCCTCATGGTCCCTCGGAGCCTACCAGTGCAGGGGGTACAGCGGCTGCTGAGTCTGACAGTCGTTAGACGATGGGCCCAGGAGCCCTCTCCCCACTCTCCTGGGACGTGTGTGTGTGGGGGGGTGTTTCCATCCCTTTGGCCTGCAGCCCACACGCCATCCACCCCGGGTGCCCCCATCATTTGTCTTCGCTGTGACTCAGAGATCTTGGCTCCTTCATACTGAAGGCTGGATGGCGGGCAGCCTGGAGAACGCCCCCAACCCCCGCCCCGCATGGAAACCACAGAAGTTCCCCAGTCAGTTGTCTTTGGCAACTCCAATGCTACAGGAAGGTCAGAACTGGTGAGACATAGGGGGGAGTGCCCGGGAAGAGGTGCTAGCCCTGCCTACACCATCTGGGGCCGCTCCCATGGGGACAAGAAAGCTCCGTGTCTGGAGAACAGGACTCTGGCCCAACCAGAAGCACCTCGGCTGCAGGTGGGTCTCCCCTTACACACTGGACGCTGCACTCCCTCATTTCAGCAGGGGTTCACAGCCCTGGCTGCACATCAGAACCCCCGGTGCCCAGGCTGCACCCCATATCAATTACATCAGAATCGCTCGGTGGGACCAGGCTGGGCACCCCCGTGCTCTTCAAAGCTCTCCAGGTGCTTGTGGTATGCAGATGATGTGGAGTTCACGAATTAAGAACATAAAACACTTATACCAGAGCTTTCTGTTCGTCTTGGGGTTCAGATCCTGCCCCCATGACTTACCAGTTATGCCACTGCAAGTCTCCCCACTTGTGAAAGCCTCAGTCTCCTCATCTGTAAAGTGAGCATAATAATAAAAGTGCCTACGTCATAGGGCTGACATAGGAATAAATGCACTCACCTGCTTACACCAGCAGGTCAGTCGTTTCCTTCCAACTAGTCTTCTTCTTTGCCTCTCTGTACCCCCGAGTTGTAAATTCCTGAGTCTACTCCAGCTTTTACGTTTCTAGTACTTTGTTCAGTGCTTTGCACATAACAGTCCTCAATAAATACGTATTGAATCAACGAGCTGGAAGGGGATTCTTGTGTAACATTAAGACCTGCTTCCAAATTTAGCTCTGGAATAAATCCAGGATCCATATACTGATTTTGTTTAGCCATTTATTCCTTTTTTTTTTTTTTTTTTGAGTGTCTACTCAAAAAAGTGCCAGGCTCTAAGAATTTGAAGATAAAGATAAAAGTGCTGTCACTGAGGAGTTGAGAGTCTAGGGAGGACACAGATTCATGAGCTTGTATCTTCTTTATTATGCTATAAAGATGGCACAGAAGCACTCCCAGCACACGGCGGTGGGGGGTGGGATGCGTCTGCACAGAGGATGGGAGATGACCTTTAAGCTGGGTCTAATGAGAAGGAGCTTGCTCTATGGAGATGCAGGGAAGGGCATTAAAGACAGAGGGAACAGCACCGACAAAGCCAGAGAGGCCTGGAGGGTGTGGTGCAATCTGAAGATGGTTTGCTATGAGAGGAGAGAGCTTGGGGTCGGGAGTGGTGGGAGATGAGGCAGGACAAGCAGGTTGTGGCCCGAATGGCAGAGGCTTGAGGGCTGGGCTCCCAGGACGGAGCTTTACCCTGTCAGGCAGGGAGGGCCCAGTCATGTTTGTGTGCCAGGGAGGTAAACAGAGCACACTGTGCTAGTTTCCTTCTGTAAAGCCATTTGGCAGCCACTCCTTCCTCCGGTGAGTCCTGACGCTGGGTGTCCCGGCCTGGGAGAGACCTGTGGGGTGAGAGCAAGCTTTGCCCCTACTTCTGGGACGGAAGGTCAGATGAAGGAGAGTGGGTGTGCAAGAGGGTGTAGGGTGGGGGTGGTGATGATTCCTGAGAGTTTCTATTTGGTGGAGGCAAACTGTCGGGTTCAGGCCAGCTGGAAAAGCCGGGGCAGCCTCTTGGAAGGGGCCCTGGGCTGGCTGTGGAGTCGGGATGCTACCCTTTCTGTTTGTTTTAAAACACAGCTCTGCCCTTACCAGCTCTGGGACCTTGGGCACTTGATGCCCTTCAGCTTCATCAGCTGTAAAACATAGGACGTGCACCAGGTGATCTTCCAACTCTGACTCCATGGGAAGAGGAAGCTCAGGGGAGCAGCTTGGGATTTGGAGGGTAAGCAGCTGCAGGTGGGGGCCTTCAGACAGAATGAAGCCTCCTCCAGAGGGGGCAAGAGGCTTTTGAGAGTGGGTGGGAGACAAGGCTCACCAGTGCTGCTGGGAGACCTGGCCTCAGCCCCAAGGCCCGGACTGGACGTGGGGGAGTGGAGTTCCCAGCCAGGCCCAGCAGATCGGAGTCCACACGCCACGGTGAGGCTGCCCAGGGTAAAGTGCTAGAATGCAGCTGGGGTCCAGCTGCTCCAGCCCCCATGGGGGTTCCCTCCTTTCCCAGCTGCCCGTGGGTCCCCCAGCATAGTGTAGCTCAGGGGGTTAAGCCCAGGGGCAGATACCAGGCTCCAGGGGGGAGGGTGGTGGGTGATAGTGGAAGTTCAGCAGGGCCCCTGGGCTGTGAGCCTAAGGAAAGCGGGGCTGGGCACCTCACTGGGCCTCCCGGGGGACCAGCCCTGCCTCCTGCTTAGTCATAGTCACCGTGAAGTCCTCAGGTTCACACACATCCTTGTTTTGAGAAATATTTCCTTATACCTTTACTAGCATGAGGCTCCACCATTTTTCTGAATATATGATAGATACTAAGATAAATATTATATTACTTTTTTTAAATGCAAACACTTTTTTTAGGTGTGGATGGATTAAAAGACCTGGCAGGCATTCACACAGCCAGCACTTACTGAGAGTTGACAGCGCTGAGCCCTGTGCTCACTCTGTACAGGAGAGCAGGATCCCATGGAACCACCTGGAAGGTTCAGGGAAGACCCTCATGAGGAGAGGACCCTGAGCTGAGACCTGGACAGCTAGAGAGATTGGCCAACTGAAGGAGAGAGGCATTTCAGGAAAAGGAACAGCCTAGGCAGAAGGCAGAGATGCTGATTGTGGTGAGCAGACAGCTGACTCCCAACAACTGCATTCAATTATCCGTATACATCTCTGTTTACTCTCCGTCCCCCCTGCTAGACCACAAGCTGCAGGAGAGGGAATGGTGTGCGTTATCTTCTCTGCAGAATTCCCGAGCTCTGCACAAAGCCTAGCACATAACAAGTGTTCAATGAAAGTGGTATTAAGTGAACAAGTAAATGGGAAATGATTCTCATGTTAATATGAGGTCAAGTCAGAAAGGGCTGTGAAGCTGTGCTAATGAGTTTGGGTGTTATCTTCGGATAATTGGGAGCCACTGAAGGTTTCTTTTATTTTTCCTAAAGAGTAATGATTTTTTTTTTTTAAGATTTTATTTACTTGACAGAGAGAAAGAGACAGTGAGAGCAGGAACACAAGCAGAGGGAGTGGGAGAGGCAGAAGCAGGCTTCCCGTGGAGCAGGGAGCCCGATGCGGGGCTTGATCCCAGGATCTGGGATCATGGCCTGAGCCGGAGGCAGGCGCTTAACGACTGAGCCACCCAGGCGCCTCGCCACTGAAGGTTTTAAATAGGGGAATGACTTGGTCAGCTTTGTGCTCTAGGAATCCCTTTTTGGCTTTGTCTGGAGAATGGCTGGAGCCAGAGTCCAGGTGGCAGAGGCTGGTGACCTAAATCCAGCCATGGCTGTGGAGATGAGGGGACTGCACAGACTTGAGAGTTCAGGGAGATGTGCTCTAGGGGCCGGGGAGCACCTGGGCATTAGGAGTGAGGGAGACTGAGGTGGCCAGCAGGATGCCCAGGCTGGTGGGTTTGGCAGGTTTACCCACCGAAGTCCCGCAGCACTGTGCAAACCCTCCATCACTGTCCTTACCTCGAGGCATTGTTATGATTTCTGATCTCTTTATGTGACTCTCCCAGGGCCAGGCCCTATTCACCTTCACATCCCTTGTGCCTGGCACAGTGCCCAGCACGCAGTACTCCTCAGTGGGTGTTTACTGGACGAAATTCTGATTGGACGTTGTATGTACAACTTTAAGGGCGGGTGGTATTACTATTTAATAAATGCAATGTGATATGCATCTTTTAAAACATAGGGCACATGCAAGAAAAAGACATTTACGTTTGGGGAGCAGTGGTCAGAGGCCTGGGAGACGGGCTGGGGAAGGAAGAGGGGTGTGGGGGGTGGGAGGGAGGGGTCCTCCCTGGGCAGTGAGGACTGCTGAGCAAAGGAGGCCTCCTAGGTTTGGCAGCTGACGCTCAGTGCTCCCTCTTCCTGAGGTGGGACCGTGTGGGAAGCAGCAGGTTTGGAGGACTAGGTTCAGTTTGGGTGTCTGTGGGACATCCGGTTCGTGACAGAAATTGGTGGGTGGGGGAGGCCTGGGCCCCTGGGTGGCTCAGTCGTTAAGCATCTGCCTTCCGCTCAGGTCATGATCCCAGCGTCCTGGGATGGAGCCCTTCATCGGGCTCCCTGCTCCGCGGGGAGTCTGCTTCTCCCTCTCCATCTTTCCCGGCTCATGTTGTCTCTCTCTCTCAATAAAATATTTTTAAATATGTTAAAAAAAATTCAGAATGATGGACACCTGGGTGGCTCAGGTCATGATCCCGGGGTCCTGGGATCCAGCCCTGCCTCAGAGTCCCTGCTCGGCTGGGAGCCTGCTTCTCCTTCTCCCTGCCGCTCTCCCTGCCTGTGCTCTCTATCTCTCTGTCAAAAAACCCCCCACAAAAACCCAACTCTTAAGGAGCGGGGGGCTGAGGGGTGAGTGAGGGCTGGAGAAGCACCAGCAGCTCCTACCTCTGCACTGAGGGGGTCCTGTGACTTCCTCTCACCCCCATCACCCTCCTCATTATTACCACCCCACTGTTACTGCCAGGGAGAGCCACCAGCTCTGTAGATGTCTAACGGGCACATGGAGCAAAAAGCCCTGATGGGTGGCATTGACTGATTTCTGTGGTGTAACTATTCCCGCTGTGACCAGTTTCAGGCTACGAACATGACAGGGCTGAGGGCAGAAGGGGACGAGGCGTGCAGTACACAGTACGCAGTGTTTACACTTTCCTGTAACACTCCCTCTGTGCAGACACGGCAGGTGGACAGCCTCGAGAGCGTGTATAATTACAACCTGTAATTAAGTAGGAAATGAGGAGTTTTGAGTCTTCGTTGTTTTTTAAAAGTATAGCTTATTTTCTTGTAAGTTTTTATCATTTAATTTTTAAAATCGTGGCTGTTTAACAGCTGGTCTGCCAAATTCCTGGAAATTTAACAGTTAGCTCTTGCAAGCAGTACAGCAGACTGGCCCCAGCAAACCACTGAGGGCTCCCTGGGCCAGGAGAAAAGGGGGAGACCCCAAACCCCAAATTTTAGGGGAGGACATTTCCACCAGTGTGGATCTCCTCTGGCATCCTCCCCTATCGGGGCCATGGGCACCGCCAGTCTGGGTGGCAGGTGATGGGCAGCGAGCCTCAGCATCCCTGTTTAGAGTAAGACCCAGAGGAAGCAGAGCCTGGGCCCCCCTCCCACCTGCAAACATGTGCTTTCCTGGCACTGGACCCCTGGGCCCTGTGCTTACCCAGAGCCCAGCCTCTGGACACCTACCCTGACAGCCCAGAGCTAGGAAGTTTGAGTGACGCAATGCCCTTTGTCTTTGAAGGTGTGAAATCTTGTGAGGGTTGGAACTTCCACACTGGGGATGATGGGGCAAGCCTGCTTTCTGAGCAATGAAGAAAACAAAAGGGAATAGAGCCTCTTTTGTTTGTTTATTATGGGCTGCAACGCGAGGCGGGTAGTGCTGGGTCTGACTGGGCGTGGGAAATGAAGAGAGCTCCAAGGCTGCTAACTCAACCTGGGCTCACTTCTCAACAGAGAGAATGAAAAGCACTGATGAGTCCATTGGACACATTCTAAATGTGTGAGTCTTTGTGCTAGGTCTTGGTGACATCAGGGGTGATGACACACAGCAGTGAAAACTTAGTCTTGGCTACCCCAGGAAATGAGTAGAATCTCTAGCTTGATGCTCCTTGTTCCTGTCAATGACCATCGGGAAGGCTGGAGGAAAGAGGTCACCTTCCACCACATCCCAAGTATGTCTCGGTCCCTGGTTGATGTCTTTCCCTCAGCCAAAAGTACCTTTCCCTTGTCCATAATCACAGCTCATCACAAGGCAACCTGTCACACCAGGCTCCGTCCTAGCTCCCTCTCAGAAGAGCTACCTCTATTTACTTGTAGGGCTTCTGCATTCTCTCTGGGGTCTTCCTTTGAGTGTGGGGTTTATATGCTCTGCTTTCTAAGCTCAGGAAGGCTAGGACCTTGTCATTCACCCACTCATTCATTCATTCATTCATTCATTCATTCATTCATTCATTCATTCATTCATTCATTCCCTTATTCATTCATTGGGGAGGGGGGTTGAGGAGGAGAAGGAAGATGGAAGGTCTCTCCAAGACCGAGCGTGGGGCTGCTCAAGGGGAGCATCCACTCTGAGTGGAGGCAGAGTGGGCAGGCCGCTCATCACTTACGAGGCCTCACAGTTCAAACATGTTCGTTCACTCTTCAAATGCCATTTCCATCACAGCGCATGGACTGGTTTCCTGCTAGGGTTCTGAGACCCATCACGGCAGTTTTCAGCAATCATAAGATATAACTAATGGGGGGGAAAAAAAAGGAATAAGGGAGAGGAGGTGGAAAAATCTCTCTAGCCCTTCACCAACCCCAGTTCTGCTGTCCTCTCAGACCCCGTGCTATGGGTGCCTGCCTTCTGTAAAGAGTGAAACCGTATCCCAATGCCATGCATGGTACTTATTCACTTTTTGTTTTTTTTTTATCAGCCTGCAGGTTACTCTCAGAGGATATTCCCATGGATTCTGCTTGGTGTCCCCCTGCCTGAGGGCAGCCTCACCCCTGCTTTTCTGCCTTCTGGTAAAGACCTTTTTATTCCTTTATTCTGAGCAAAAAAGATTAATGTGTTGTTCCCTTTAAGAAACCCAGTCCTATCTGTATTCTGTGTAGCTGCATAATGGTTTAAAGTTTGATTTCTCACCCTTTAATGTTGCTTACTTGTAAAATATCTTGGGAGATTTAGCTGAAATTCGGGCATAGGCTGTGGAAGGCTCAGATGTGGGACTAGATTGTCACCTACTGGTCACTTCTGAGTATGACAAATTGAATTTGCATTGAGCCTCCTGTTCGTTCATATAGGTGAAAATTAGTTGATCTGAAAGTTAAAAGGTGGAAAAGGTGTATGCAACAACAGGTGTAACTAACAAAGGATTTGTGCCAGAATCCATAAAGAACTCTTAAAAATTAATATAAAGAATGCAATAGAAAAATGAGCAAGAGGGGCGCCTGGGTGCCTCGGTTGTTTAAGCATCTGACTCTTGGTTTCTTCTCAGAGAGTGATCTCGGGGTCCTGAGATCAAGCCCCACAACAGCCTCTGTGCTCAGCATAGAGTCTGCTTGTCCCTCTCCCTCTGCTCCCCCGCCCACCCCTCATCTCTGTCTCTCTCAAGTAAATAAATAAATATCTTAAAAAAAGAAAATTGAGCAAGAGACTTTTAAGGGGGCACTTCATGAAAGAGGATATCCAATGGACAATGAATTTATAAAAGATGGTCAACTTCTTATTCTTAGACTCTTGGGGGAGGAAGACAGGTGGAGAAAGGCCCAAGTATAGTGGAAGACTGAATACTTAAACAGCAAAAAAAATTTCCCAAGTAATTCAGATTTTACCCACTAGGGGGAGAAATTTCACCTCATTTTGCATCAGGGAGATGCAAATTAAAACCACAATGAACTACCACCACATACCCTCCAGAATGGTTAAAACAGAAAGGCTAACAATGCCGAATTGGCAAAAACGTGGGGCAACAGGTACTCTTACTGCTGGAGAAAATCAAACTGACACAACTTGGAAAAATTGTTCAACATTATCTAAAAAAGGTTGAACATTGACATACCCTAGACCATAGCAATCCAAGTCCTTGGTATACACCCAACACAAACGTGTGCACATGGACACGAAGAGGTGTACAGGATTGTTTATAACAGCATTATTGGTAGTAGCCAGAACTGGAAACCCCAAATGTCCATCAAAAATAGGCTGGATAAATAGTCATATAGTAATGCAATGGAATTCCTAACAGCAAAACAATAACAACAAAAGCAAACAAGAAAACCTGTCTTCAAAGGAAGTGAGGTATAAAATAATGTACACTAGTGTATAAAGGTACAAAACAGCTTACACTGTTAGATATCAGGATATTGGTGACCTCCGGCATGGAAGATGGAAGCCAGGATTGGGCCCTGGCTTGAGAAGGCCTTCTGGGGTTGGTAGCGTTAGGTTTCTTCACCTGCGTGCCTAAAGGAGATGTGTTGACTTTGTGATAATTTATCTTTGAATGGAGCACTTAAAAATAAATTTAACACTTCAGTTATAAAGTTAAAAAGTAAATATTTTAAAGTGGAAGTGTGTGTGTGGGGGGGGTGCCTGACCAGGAGCGTAGAGGCAAGAGTGTGGAAAGGAGACAGCAGAAACTCAGGACAGGACGGAAGTAGGTGTTGGCCCTAAAACAATCCCCAGGCAATTCCGATTCTACCCTGGGGCGGGGGGGGGGGTTCCTTCCAGTCCTTTCCCCCTGAGAATTCTGGCCTTAGGCAAACATTCTGTTTTGACTTTTTTTTCTTTTGAACTCTTTCTGTAGGGAAAATGTCCATAAGTGGAATAATTTGGTCAAAGGGCACAGCTCTTTTAATGTCTTGTTTCATAAGCTTTGCCAAACTGTCCTCCTGAACAACCTAGAGCAACCCAGCATGGCCCCAAAGGACATGTTTCCTCAGGCCTTCCAACGGTAGATTTTTAAAACAGGGTCCTTCCGTAGGTGAATGGATAAAGAAACTGTGGTACCTCAAGACACAGGAATGTCTTCGGTGCTAGAAAGAAATGAGCTCTCAAGCCATGAGAAGACATAGAGGAACCTTAAGTACACATTACTCAATGAGAGAAACCAGTCTGAGAAGTCTACACACTGTATGACTCCATTTGTGTGACATTCTGGAAAAGGCTAAACTAGGGGGACAGTAAGAGGATCCATGGTTGAGGAGCGTTAGGGAGGAGGGCTGGATGAAGAGGTGGAGCACAAAAGATTTCTGTGGCAGTGACCCCACTCTGTATGATATGATAATGGAGGATCATGTCAGTATAAATTAGTCCAAACCCATAGAAGATACAACATAAAGAGTGAAGCCTCATATAAACTACGGACTTTGGATGACAACGATGTGTCAATGGAGGCTCATCCATTGCAAAAAGTTGTAACCACCGTGACAGGGGATGTTGATACTGGCTGTGCATTCGGTTGGGGGAGGGGTGAGCGGCAGCGTCTATGGGAAATTTGTACCTTCCACTCAGTTTTGCTGTGAACCTAAAACTGCTCTGGAAAAAATAAAGCCTTAAGAAAAATGCTGGCAGATCCAGTGAGAAGTCAGCTAAGCAAAAGCCTGAGGAAGCACTCTCAGGGGTAGGAAAGATCAGAGAGAGAGCAGTTTCTGGATGAAGAGAGCACTGAGGGGGTGCGGGGGGGGGGTGCGGGGGGAGGGGGAGTGCGGGCGGGGTGGGGGGGACGATGGGGCGTTTGGGGGAGGGGTAAGTTCTGGAAGAAGACACCCAGCAGCTAAGATAGGTGGTTTCTTATTGGGAGGTGGACAGTGGGAACAGTGAGAACCAGAAGAGTGAGATGTTTGCTGTGTCGCTTCTATATGGCCTTAATTTTTGAACCTTATGACAGTTTATGTATTGAAATTAGAGAAAGCTTGAAACCTAGTAACTTCAAAGGCTGAGATATGTCCGGTGGTGTTGTCACTGGGAAGAGCACTGGGGGAGAGATTTGGTCGAGAGGAGGCAGTAAAATCCGAAGTCTAATAAACCTGGGTGAGTAGGAGGAGAAGCAGAGACAGACGCCCCACGCTTGCTTGCCTGACTTTGGTTGCGAGGCAGGGAGGGAAGTAGGCAGGGCCAGATCCAGGGAGGTTTACTTTGCTGAGAGATTTGAGATATCGACTGAGGGCGAAGGGGTGAGAGGGCAGGAATCCCAGGGAGGGAGGGTTGAAGGCCAGGAGGCTGGGAACCCAGAGCTTGGCGAGCCCTGCCCAGGGGCTGAGCAGGCTGGGGTGTGGTGAGGCCCGGGAACAGGGGAGGCCACAGGGGCCGCCCAGGAATTTTGCAACAGATTCATGCTCGGGTGGAGGCTTGCGCAGATGGCTTCTGAGGCCCTTGTGGATCTGATACTTTCTGCACTGCTGGGAATGTTCTGTATCTTTGCTGTCCAGTGTGGTAGCCACAAGCCACATAAAGCTATTGAGCGCTTGCAATGTGGCTCAAGTGACTTCAGAACTGAATTTTTAGTTTTATTGAAGTTTTTTAACGCTCAATTTTAACTGAGATATAGTTGACAAACAATACCCTGCACATATTTAAAAAGTACAGTTTAATAATATTTGGTATGTTGGGCGCCTGGGTGACTCAGTCGTTAAGCGTCTGCCTTCGGCTCAGGTCATGATCCCAGGATCCTGGGATCGAGCCCCGCATTGGGCTCCCTGCTCCGCAGGAAGCCTGCTTCTCCCTCTCCCACTCCCCCTGCTTGTGTTCCCTCTCTCGCTGTGTCTCTGTCAAATAAATAAATAAAATCTTTAAAAATAATAATAATAATATTTGGTATGTGAATGATACCCATACCTGTGAAACAATCATCACACAGTTGAGACAATGAGCATATCTCTCAGCCCAGGGTCCCTCCTCACATGCCTTTGTAATCCTTCCCTCTCGCCCTTTGCTGGTCTTTTTTTTTTTTTTTTTTTTTTAATATTTTATTTATTTATTTGAGAGAAGAGAGAGAGAGCACAAGCAGGGGGAGGGGCAGAGGGAGAGGGAGAAGCAGACTTCCCACTGAGCAGGGAGCCCGATGCGGGACTCGATCCCAGGACCCTGAGATCGTGAGCTGAGCTGAAGGCAGATGTCTAACTGACTGAGCCACCCAGGCAGTGCCTTATGCTGTTCTGTCCATCCCCAGGCAACCGCTGACCTGCTTTCAGTCAGTATAGATTAGTTTGAATTTTATATAAGTGGAATTATCCAATATTTATTTTTTGTCAACTTTACTTGCTTGGCATAATTATTCAATGATTCTTCCATGTTGTGTGTATTGATAGTTCATTCCTTTTTATCACTCAGTAGTAGTCTGTTGTATGGATATACCACAGTTTTTTTAATCCATTCATCTGTAGATGGACATTTGCTTCTTTTCTCCAGTTTTGAGCGGGTGCAAATAAAGTTACTATGTACATCATTACACGAGTCTGTGTGTGGACATATGCTTTCATTTTTCTTAGGTATGTATCTAGGAATGGAATGGCTGGAGCATATCATAGGTGTAACTTGACAGTGTTATTTAATTTTAATTAATTGTAATTAAAATTTCAATGGCCAAATGTAGCTAGTGGATACCACATTGGGCAACACAGTTCTAGAAGGTATTTATTACTCCCATGATTCTGTACTGGGGAGAGACTTCCACTGCTTCTCTAACTGAGGATTTATTCATTCATCATTCATGCAGCGAAGATCTATTGAGACCCACTTTGTGCCATTCATTGTGCTAG
Organism: Mirounga angustirostris; assembly: GCF_029215605.1. NCBI lineage: Eukaryota > Metazoa > Chordata > Mammalia > Carnivora > Phocidae > Mirounga > Mirounga angustirostris. The sequence continues at coordinate 58,648,736 of NW_026991717.1, read as the reverse complement.
ACACTAAGGATGGGATGGGGCAAGATGGGGTGGACCCTGTCCTTGAGGTGCTTACCGTCTAGTGGACTCTGTTTGGCTGGGTTATGGGCGTATGAAGTCCACTGAGGAGGGAGAGGAGGAATCCAGTGTGATTATAAAGTAGAGTAGTTCAAGTCTGCTTAGGCTGTTGGGATGGCCCCAGGTGGGGTGTGGGTTAGGATGAAGGATGAAGCCTCTTCCTCTCCTACTGATGTAGCCTGTGAGAATCAGAAGCAAGTACAGGGATGATGGTGTGTTTGGAGAACAGCAGGGCAGTTGGTGAATTGGGTGTTTCAGGTAGTGGGGGACATTGCCTGCACGGGGGGTGGAGGGAGGAAGGTGCTGTGCTAGAACTAATTGCGCCTGTCCTAGGGACATGGTGGGGGCCCTACAGGGAGTGATCAGCTCATGGGAACTCCCCACAATCTGAGCCTGCACTCTGTCCCTGCGACACCATATAGACACATCTCTGCTGATGTTTCCCGCTAGAGAAAAACTATTTTTAGGTCCTGATTTAGTGGGTGTGGGTGTATTAAGCCAAGAATCTTCCTAAGAATTTTTAGGTCCTTCTGCTCATGACTCACACTTTCTGCTTGTGGAGGCTTTGGCCAGAAGCAGCCCCACGCCCAGGATTTTGGTGGAAGGAAGTGCAGTGCCGTGAGAGGCCATGATCTGTGCTGGCGTGGTTACGACTCACTCACTTGGGGAGCAGATCCTGCATCTCAACTGTGTATTGAAGTCGTGACTTTGAAGTTGTTTGTAGGGCATCAGGAAAGCTTCTGGTGAGGCCAGGGAAGCTCAGGAAACCAAAACGGTAATAATGGCAGCTTCAGCCACTGTTCAGTGAGCACCCAGCCTGAGCCAGACGCTCTGTGCTGTCATTACCCCACGGAGTTCTCACAACAGTCCTGAGACCAGCTAATGTTATGACCCCCACTTTAACAAGGAAAAAAACAGAGCGCAAAGAGGTCAAGTAATTTACCCAAGTTCATACTGATGGAACTGGAATGTAAACTCGGGGTTACTTCTGCCCCGGTGAGAAGAGGCTGATGGGTATGAAATGGCCTGACATAAAATCTCAGATAACAGTTGCTTTCCATCCTTACATGAATCCCTGGTGTGAGAGTCTACCTGAATTATACTAAGTAGCTATGTCTAGGAGGGACACTTGCGATTTCTCACGGAGGGAGTAGGGAGCGGGGAAGGAGAGGACAATTTACTGAACAGCAAGCATCGTGCTAGACATTTTATGGACATCATAATAGTTCACCCCTAAGCAAGCCTGTGACATCTAGGGTGTTACCTTGTACAGCTGGGAGGTCTAGGTGCTTGCTGAGGTCACCCAGTGATTAAGCTCACCGAGCTGAATTTGAACCCCCACAGGCTGCCTCCAAACCTTTTCCCTGCCCTCACACCTCTCCTTAACTTCTCACCAACAAAGTACACAAGAGAGGAGGCAGTAGGAGCAGAGCCCCTTGGGGTCTCTAATTGCAAAAAATATTGGTCAGCCTCGGGCAGTTCTGGCAGAGATGAGGTCAGAGTCCAGGTAACCTGTCCATCCCGTGGCGCACTTACTGATGGAGCAGGCACGTTCCTGCTGTGGGCCTCGTCACGGTCGTCCCACCGCCCAGCTGCGCACGCAGGCAGGTTCTTGCTGTGGCCGAGAGCAGCCACCGCGGGCCCTCGGAGAGCGTCACGAAACTGCATTAGCTCATTTAGAAGGTCGTCCCCGCTCCCACCCATCTCGCCAGAAAGGCGGAGAGCATGGATGCTGGAGCCAGCCTGCCTGGATTTGAATCCCAGCTCAGCCACTTATTGGCTGACCTTGGGCAAGTTTCTTAACCTCTCCTTGTCTCTGTTTCCTCATCAGCCAAACCGGTAGGATAATAACTCATAGGGTTGTTCGGTAGGATTCCCGAATACCCGAAAAGCTTTTAGAGCCAGTGCCTGGCATATACAGTGCTAAGCATTCAATCAGGGCTTTATTATTGTTATTGATATTATTATTATTCAGACAGCCAGACTGAAGCCCTGCAAAACAGAGTAACTTGTCCAATGAGACATGCCTAGCAAAGCTGAGACCAGGGTCCCTTCTTCTGTCTCTTACTCCAGTGGATTCGTGTATACTTGGTTATCCGTTTTAACAGTGAGAATAAAGATCGATTTAAACTCCATCAGTACTTTCAAAGTAGTGTGAGCTGTTCCCCAATTTCAAGCTGAAAATAGTTCCTGTTCATCTTCTAAGAATAAAGCGTCTTTGTAAGAGGAACAAGCTGTCACCAGCAAGACTGGAATTGACAGGAGCTAGCTCGGGGCTCCCACCGGGCTCCCGGAGATGATCAGGTTCTGTAAGTGCTAATAACTGCTAGCTGTTAACAGCAATTTAGTTGCAGTTAATTGTGTAATTGTCTGGGGTGTTTCAGAAGAGTGTCTCACTTCTATTGTAATCTTAAAGAGACACAGAAAATAACCAGAAATTCTTGAATAGCTGTGCTGTAATTATACATACCCTAAGAATAAAGAAACCAATTCTCTGTTATTGGGAGATGGCCAATCTGGAACATGTTTTTCAGAGGAGCTGGTTTACGCTAGGGTTTCAGTTACATTATGGGAAAGAGATTACAGCATTGACAATGGGCGTTCTTAGGGCTCCTTAAAAGAATTTGCATGCAAAAATAGGTATTTAGTGGATGTGGAATTTCCAACTGTGGGAACATTCACACAGGCCTCCTGCGTCTCCAACACTGGAAATTCAAAGAGAAGACCTATGTCCCTCCCCAAGGGGCTTGTGGGTCATCAGACAGCGGTGGCTCCCACAGGGACCAAATCGGGGAGGTGGGCACAGACCTAATTCACATAGGGAGAGCAAGGAAGGCTTTCTGGAGGAGATGATGCCCGAGGAGAGTCTTTAAGGATGAGCTGCGTTTCGTGAGGTCAAGAACTTGGGGAAATGATCTTCCAGATAAAGAAGGGGCAAAGGAGCAGAAGCTAAGAAAATTTGCCTTGTTCTATGAGCTGCAAGACCGGCGCTGCTCAGTTAGTCAAGTAAAAAAAAAATAATAGGCAGTGCATTTTTTTTTTTTTTTTTATTTACTTATGAGAGACAGAGGCAAGGAGCCCAATGTGGGACTCGATCCCAGGACCCTGGGATTATGACCCGAGTCGAAGGCAGACGTTCAACAGACTGAGCCACCCAGGCACCCAAGGCAGTGCATCTGTGAAGGGATAAACTTGTAGTAATAATGATGTGTTCTCTGCACTTTCACTATCTAGCTCATTTAATCCTCATAAAAGTCACATGAGGTAGGGACAGTTAATATTACTGTTTTGCAGACAGAGACACTGAGGCACAGAGAAGTTCAATAAGTTTTCCCCAAATCTCACTGTTAGGAAGGGAGGGCCAGGATGGAAATCTAAACAGCCTGCTCTGAGTCCATACCTCTGTGTGAGCTCACAGAGAAAGCATCTGTTTGGTTTGGAGCTATCTACTAACAAACCCAAGATATCTACTAGATCTTACCCACTCCCAACCCAGATGAGATCAGCTTTAACCCAAAATTCCATGGCTTGTGGGAAGTTCACTGACTTCCTGGAAATTTCTGTGAATTATTGGAGGCTTGTGTTTTTGTTGTTTCCCATGGTTCACATTCTCAGTGTAGAATTTCTGAGCTGTTTCTTGGTCTTAATCCTGTCTCGGTGATAGTCCAGTGGTGGGCACAACCCCTTCTCCTTGATTTAACCACCTTTCCCTCTCCCCAAGCAATGTAAGCATTGACTTAAGATTTGGGGGCTGGCTGTGACCAGCGGGTCCCAATGTATGTTGACTGTAATGTGAAACAGCCCCTCCCCTCACAAACAAGACCAGGTGCGGACACAGAAGTGCACTGTCCTGGGAGCAAAGCAGTGGCAGGCTATCGAGGGAAGGCCAGAAGGAGCCCAGCCCCTATGGTTTGGGTCGCAACCCTTCCCAGTCATGGCTGTGAAGGCTGAGGAATGAAGAGAGGAAAGGCTAGTGAGAACAACATGCTGAGACCTGATTTAGTACCATTCTGGTGCCTCAAAAAACAAGAACTCAATTAAGAAATAGAGTAAACTTCTGGCTTTTTTTGCCAAGCATGCATATAAATTATAGAAAGTTGAGTGTTCCTGAACTATTATACTTCCATTATTTTTATACATCTATTATCTAAAACTTGGTTGTGATTTTGACTACATTAGTCTACACTGGATCCCTTTTGTATCACTTGTTTACTAGTTATAACTATATTTAAGAGTTGTCTGTGACCTTCTATTTCTGCATTATGACTCTACCTACGTGACTTTCATCAAGGTACTTAACTTCTCCTGGTCTCAGTTTCTTCATTTGTAAAATGATTATAATATTCATCAAAATTCCATCATGAGAATTACCTAATCAAGTGCACAGTACAGTGTCTGAAATGCTGTAAAGCCTCAAAAAAATGTTAGCAAATATTTCCCCCATTAACCAAAAGTTGACTGTAGTTTAGTATGGCTGACGCATGGAGGGTAGGGTAGTGGTTGTAGAAAGGTTGGAACTATCGGTGGAGAAGTGAGCTGTCACCAGATCACAAGGATTTTTTGGTCCTTACCAAGAGGATGGATTTTATCCTACTGGCCACAGTTTCTCAAGCCATCCCTAATAGGAGTTTGATCTTCTCTTTGTAGGAGTGAGGGTATGACCCAAGATGCTCTCCAAAAACATAGTATTGTTTCATTTCCTGTTTAATTTGAAAAATCCATAGGAATTTCGTGTTCTAGTCTATAACATGTTCAGTAGGAGGGAGGTGAAGATTTCAAAGATCAATTCTTGGTTGAATGATTATAAAATGAATGGCATCTGAAAGTAGTCTCAATATACCTTATAAAAAAAATTCTAACCAATTGAGCCAACTTTTTAAGATGTCCCAATTTCAATATCATGGTATCTTAGGGAATGCTTCTCAAACCACACTTATATATATATTTATATATATATTTATATACAGAATCAATGGTTAAAACACTGTGAATTATATAATGCTTTGTCTTAGAGCTTTAAAAAAAATGCTGGACTTTGGGGGCGCCTGGGTGGCTCAGTCGTTAAGTGTCTGCCTTCGGCTCAGGTCATGATCCCAGGGTCCTGGGATCGAGCCCCACATCGGGCTCCCTGCTCCGTGGGAAGCCTGCTTCTCCCTCTCCCACTCCCCCTGCTTGTGTTCCCTCTCTCGCTGTGTATCTCTCTGTCAAATAAATAAATAAAATCTTTAAAAAAAAAAAAAAATGCTGGACTTTGGAAAACATTCTTACACAAAAAAGCAAAGAGAGGATGGAATGGGCTTGTGTTCAGATAATGCTGAAAACTCCAGCCAAACTGTAAAGTGATTAAGAGCCTGTTGGAACTAGGATTTGTCCATAGCCTTCCCAGGTGACTATGATTTAATGAATGGAAGTCCAGGAAACTCTAATCTTCACCTCACTTTTTCAAGCCCTGACTAGAATCATTGTCTAAGGGAAATACCCCTGTAATAATTCATGCTGTCAGCAGGATTCCTCTGGGAAGGAAGTAGAGGAAAGATAACAGAGGGTGGGGTCAGATCTGCAATCCTAGGAAAGTCAAGGGAACAGAGGTGGTCTGTCTTGCTGTAGGGTTGGCCTTGCATTCATGGGGTCTCTGAAAATTTCCATTAGAGAAAAAATCCAGGGCGCCTGGGTGGCTCAGTTGGTTAAGCATCTGCCTTTGGCTCAGGTCATGACCCCAGGGTCCTGGGACTGAGCCCCACATCGGGCTCCCTGCTCAGTGGGGAGTCTGCTTCTCCCTCTGCTTCTGCCTGCAGCTCCCCCTGTGCTCTCTCTTTCTGTGTCAAATAAATAAATAAAATCTTCTAAAAAAAAAATCCTACTTTCTTACCAAGAAATAGCTCGATATATTTTGTAGAAAAACCAACCCCCACACACTTTTTCCATGGCATTTTTTAACTGTTAAAGAGAACAGAAGTGTTAAAAAACAAACCAACCAACCAACCCCACAAACCAACATGCAGAAACTGGCAAGTAAAACATTGACAATAGGAATCTGAAAGTCAAACCAGAATGAATTTTTGAAAAGTTCAGGAAAGGAGACATGGAAGCTATTTGGTAAATTACAAAGTATCATCTTTATATTTATTGGGTAATACCCATACGCCAGACTTTATAGTTCATGTTCTGTAAAAGTCACAGGAGAGCCTTAACCCAGAATGCTGCTTGAAAATGATGAGATCTTTGGTAATATCTCACTGAGGCTGGGTTTTTAAACCTCCTAATTAATCTTAAACAGATGATTTATGTAGAGATCATATTTAGTCATAAAGCTTCATACTTCCTGCTTATGCTTAGGCTATTTCATAGCTTACGCAATTATAATAGATCATAGTTGGAATTGAATTATAACCGGGCAACCCTCTTGGGTCCCCTCCCTCCTTGGGAGCTTTGTACTATCACTTTGCTATCACTCAATAAACCTTCCTTTGCTACCCACCAAAACAAAACAAAACAAAAAAGAATTATAACCAAACATTATTCTAATAAATAAAACCAAAAGTTTGGCATAAATAAGAGTTTGTAAGGCTATTACCCCAACTTAGAATTTATTTTAGCATCTGATGTGGACCAAAAAAAAAAGGCACAACATTTTAGATAGATCTAGCTAGGTAAGTAATCAAATAATATGTAACATCTCACTAGTATTAACTTATCTAAAACTATGTATCATTATTATTTTCAAAAATAGATGTATCTTTCCCTAAGTGACTGGAAAATTTTAAAGAACATATTTTAAAAGCCCAATAACCAATTTTCATCTTTTCTTTTTCTAAAGATTTTATTTGAGAAAGAGCGACAGAGATAGCAAGAGTGAGCACAAGCGGGGAGGAGAGGGAAAAGCAGACCCCCTGCTGAGCAGGGAGCCCAACAGGGGGCTCTATCTCAGGGCCCTGAGATCATGACCTGAGCCCAAGGCAGACACTTCACCGACTGAGCCACCCAGGAACCCCCCAATTTTCATCTTATTTAACAGATAAAAGGTTATTTTTCACTTGTGAGCTCCCAGTTGGCACAAACTACCTGAGATACTTGACATATATACATTTTAATTTCCCTTTTGTCATAACTTAAAATTTAAAAATCAAGTAAATAAACCTTTATATTGAAAAGTATTTTGGGGCGCCTGGGTGGCTCAGTTGGTTAAGCGACTGCCTTTGGCTCAGGTCATGATCCTGGAGTCCCGGGATCGAGTCCCGCATCGGGCTCCCTGCTCAGCGGGGAGCCTGCTTCTCCCTCTGACCCTCCCCCCTCTCATGCTCTCTCTCTCATTCTCTCTCTCAAATAAATAAAAAATCTTTAAAAAAAAAAAAAGTATTTTGATTCATTTTTTTAGAGAGAGAGAGCGTGCACATACGCAGGGTGGGGGCAGATGGAAAGGAGAGAATCCCAAGCAGACTTCCTGCTGAGCATGGAGCCTGATGCAGGGCTCGATCTCACAACGCTGAGCTCATGACCTGAGCTGATACCAAGAGTTGGATTCTGAGCCACCCAGGCGCCCCTTGAAAAGTGTTGTTAAATGATCCTGGTGTTCGGGGTAGAAAACTGCTTTGCTAGTGTACATTAGGTCATATGGCACATTTGAAACCTTGCCACTCTCTTCCTCTTTCTGCCCCCAACTCTGAGGAGGATATAGAAAATAAAAAAGACAAAGGGAGGGAGAGAACCTTTGGTGGCTCAGGTAACCTTCAGATTGGCCCATCTCAAACTTCCAACAGGATCTGGACAAGTTTGCTGCACCCATATATGCTGTTATAGCCTGAAAGGGTACAACAGTGTACACCAGGGGCAGGCAAACTCGTCCTATAAATGATCGGAGAGCAAATCTCTTTGTATGTGTCCCAACTCCTCTACTCTCTGCGACTGTGGCATGGAAGCAGCCAGACGATCCACGGTCTAAGGAGTATGGCTGTGCTTGACGAACAAAGTTCAACTTAATTTTCATAGCATATTCTTACTCTTCTGATGTTTTTTAACCATTAAAAAAATATAAACACCATTTTGAGCTCCTTGGGCCACACAAATCAGGCTGTAGGCCAGACTTGGCCGGTGAAGCAGTGTGTGCTGACCAACCCCTCACCTACACTCCCGGAGGGTCAGCAGGTCATCACGCCCAGACTTCACGGAGGCCCTGACCAATCTTACTCGAGCGGGAGCCTCGCTCTTCCCTTTCTGCCACTGTTGCTGGGGCTGCAGGGATATTAAAAGTGACAGAAAAAGTTACAGATTCTTTTAGTATCTTTTTTTTCCTTATCTGGAAGGTTTTTTTCAGGTTTATTTCTTAAACATCTAAGAGGGCATTACCATCTGATTTGATAAAACTAATTAGGTTATAATCCACTTTCTCATGCTTTTTAAGATTATCATGTTTTAAGGCCTACTGCTATTATTTAATCAATAAAAAAAAAACCCAGAGATTTAAGGGGGGTTGTATATTTTCATTTTTTAATAAACCACACAGCAAAACAATACTTTAATAAATGTATAGGAAATTACAATTTGAAAATTGCAAATATGGTACATATACATATACTATACTTTGATCTTAAATTACATGGGCAAACCCCAGCTTCAAAATCTTCCTAAAATCAATCATATGCAAAATACCTGGTTTCTGAAAGGGCAAATGGAAAAGTATATACAATTTCTTAAAGGGGATATGGCTTACTTAATAACATATTTTTTTTAGAGAAGCAAAAGCTTTCCAAATACACAGTATCTTCCAGGTGCAAAGCTGACATACTACTGGCCATTTCAATTTTGCGTTGCAGTTACTTCAGGATATACTTAATTACATTATTTTGACACTGTCATAGATTTAATTGGGGAAGTCTCCATAAATGTTTTTCAGTCTTACCAAAAATCAGAAAATGTTCGTTGGTCCTCACACTATGATTAGAAGAACAGCGTGAACCCTCTGTAAGCGAGAAATCAGTGACAGGATGACCTGCATGCACATACACAGTTCCATACTGAGGAACTCCCCCACGACAATTTCTTCTAATTTGCAGGTTCCTACCAACATCACAAAAAATATCCCTGATTGGTGAGCTGTAAGTCGGATGTCCTGTCTGGCAAGATGCACATGACAGATCTGTAGTTAGAAATAAAACTTCAATCCTTTGAAGTCCGACTTGTCCCCCCTCAACACAGCATATATAGCAAGGTGTCACTACTCATTTGTGACTAATACCCAGCTGGCTCATGAGCTAAGCTTGGTTCCAAGACAAACTGAGCCAAATGAACTAATCTTATATCTATTAACACATTCTATAACTTTAAATTTACTATATGTAAGCTAGAGTCAACAGCAAAATTGCCTAAAACCTTATTCCAAAGGGGTTCAAATTCTGTAAGAACACACTATTCATCATGGTGAACCAATTTATATAAATTCATAAAAGGAAAATGTAGGGGGGCCTGGGGGGCTCAGTCGGTTAAGCAACCGATCAATCAAGCAATTGATCTCACTTTAGGCCTTGATCTCAGGGTCGTGGGTTTAAGCTCAGCGTGGAGCCTACTAAAAATAATAAAAAAGAAAAAAAGAAAAAAGAAAAGAAATTTAGCTAATTGTGCTTGTTTCAGAAGTGAATGACTATCTTTTCTAAAGTAATGAGTAGTTGTTTGAGAAACAAAACCCAGAGTCTTACTAGAAATGATCTTCACTCATGGCTGTACAGTGTAGTCTATTGCTATCATACTTATTCTGTAAAGTTCAGTGTGCAGAGAAATTTGGATCAGGACAAGCAGCTGTTAAAAAAAAACGTTCTTCCTCACCTAGAAATACATTTATAAATGGTGCTTTGTTTCTGAAAGATGGTTTTCCTCACATTAAAATGAACGGAAAGCTCATGTATCTAATCTCGCCTGTGTCTATTCTGGGAAAATTCTACTAAAGACAAACACTGTCAGTGAAGACACTTGAGTTCAAGAGACAGAACCAGAACACTGAGACTTTCAAGAGCAGGAAACTTAATTTTAGAAAATGCAAATAAAGTACCAAAATCTGAAAAGAAAACAGTAAAATAAGAGATCCTGTGATTTGGCAAACAATACTGATGGGAGCTGCAAGCTGCGAAAACCTGGGCTCACGTTACACAAGGCACAGCTCTAATATAAAGTGTATGTGGGAATTCCATTTGCTTGTGGTTCTTCATTTCAAAGCCCTCTGAGAGATGCCTTATTCAACTGTATTCCTCACATTAGATTTCTAAGGCAGCATGATCGTTAATGAAAAATAGGTCTTTCCCTAAAATCAAAACCCTGCCCTCTGGCCAGAGTTGGGAAACACGGGTTTTATGTATACAAGTAACTCTGATTATTTGCAAATGTTAATTAAAATACATCACACTGAAGAAACTGCCTAGTTTTTATGCTGTGATCTGTTCTCCCAGTGCAAAATTAACCATGCTAGGTGTTTATCCACAATTCGCCACCGCTTGTCACAGGATGGTGAACTCTTCCTGTGAGGGCTGGCTGAGGGGTGTAACTTGGGGTTGCAGCTCGGCAGGTGAGGGACAGACCCAAGGCTCCTTATCAGAGGCAGACCACTCCCTGGTCCCCTGGTCGTATCTGCTAAATTCACACACTGCTTTGTGGGTTTTGTCAAGTTACAAAAAGGGAAATCTATCAATTCTCAGTCTCACAGACCCAGTAAAGTACAAAATCTGTAATCCTTGCTACAAAAGACAAAGACAGGAAACTTCATGTGTACCTCACTTTAAATAGAACACAGTCATTAAGATTCACAGAAGTTTTCAGTGTTTCTGCATTTTACAAAAGGCTCCTTTTCAATCCTCGAATGGATTTTAGACTGTTTTATCAAGTAACTTTTCAAGAAATAGGTTGATATGAAAAGTAAGATATACCTATTTAAGATAAAGGGAAGTTTACAAGAAACAAGCTCCGTGGACATGGGAAACAACTACAAATATGGGAAAATCCATTAGCATATAATGGATATTCTTTTCCTTTCTCTTGCTAGGCACCCCAAAGTCCATAAATGCCCAGATGTCCACTGAAATGCTTCTCATTTATTCTTACTTGCCTTCCATATTTATGAGAATTTTGGTTTAAACAGTTTATATACCACCCAAATTTTTGAAAAATTCAAATCATTATTTTAAATGGATCCACAGTAAGAATCCCCTAAAGTTAATTTTCAATTCAATTCAGTAAATACTTACTGGATTTTACTCAATACCATTAACCCTCATCAACCCTTTTTTGGGGGATACGATCAACTCATAATCATCTTTCAGGTAAATTCAGATTTTATCTTCAGTTTACTTACAGTGAGGTACTTGGTAAAAAGAGGAAATCTGTTTCCTATCCTTCTTTGATATTTATAAGTCATCTGCATGTTTATGTAGGCTTTCAGTTCATAACCTGTCTGTCCAGTACACTGTACTCTACTCATGAGTCTCTGCGAACCCAAAGAACCATAGCCATTCTTGGTTAAGAAACTGTCCCTGTGAAAATGGACTCCTGAAGTGCATAAAGATAATCTCAAAACCAACAGTTGCAAAATGGAACATGAATAGTCACAGCTGCCTCTTTAACACAACTGTTACCAATTAGGTTGCATTCAGTTTGGAAAGTTTCATGGTTAGCCTCCCCACACCACAGACTGAATGTCCATCCCTATTCCTGTGCTTTGAAAAACACAAACACTAGGTCAAAAACCCTCGACTTTTCTTTCTTTCTTTCTTTCTTTTTTTCCAGAGTAATGTCTTCTCCCTATCTCTTTGGGCATTTCTGCTGTGGTATTATTGGAAAACCTCAAAATTATATCTTAGGGTTTCTGGAGTCCCTGGAGAATCCCTAACCCATATCATCAAACAGAAAATCTCTCTGGAGGAATGTGGTTAATCCACATGTGAAAGATGGGCATTATAAACTGACCCTTAGTCCTCCAGAGTTTTACCCGGAAAGGCCCCAAACTGACTAACTGGTAAGGAGGCCAGAAGCAAGGTACCAAGCAAACTTCTAGTTCTTGAAAGGACAGAGGACCACTGTTTATATTTTGCAGTCTCCTCCTATTCTTAAGTAAAGATAATTCCATGAACAATAAAAATGATTTCAGGAAGACTTAAATCTGACATTCCACACTCCATCCTTACTCCTATATTTTGTTTTACATTATCATATTGTAACTTGAGTTTAAGATGAACTTCTGCGATTCAGAATAGTATTGAAAATACTTCCTAAATAATCCTAATGACAGTGATCACAATATGTAAAGATTTGGTTCTGATTAAGATTACAAATAACCCAAAATGTTAACTCTGAGATGCAAAACCCCATAACATCTGGAAAAAACTGTTTATAAAGTATAACTATAATAATAACTAAGTTATTTGTGAAATAAAACATTTCTGAAATGTGGGAATACATGCTTATTCCACTCTCTGGATAATGTCTAGTACTCTCTGAAATCTGCTGAGAAATAATTTCTGTAAAAAGAGAGCTGGGTGTCAAATTTCAGAAGCCGAATGTCAAGATTACATAATAAAAAAAATTCAGTTTTCCAGCACTGGCTTGATAAAAAATGGTCTTTAAAAAGGATTTTTAAATGCAAATACTGAATTCTTGATGCTTCCTTTAAGACATGTACTTTGTCATAATTAATGCAGTGTGGTCTTGGATTGTCTTCTTTGAGGTATCCGTGGAGTCACATCTTACTCTGTGAATAGTGTTTTGGAAACACCTTCATCTGACAATCAGGGTGAAGTCTCATCTTACCATTAAACAGAAACTAGTGCTGTCCGGCTGGAGTGACTGTTCTGAGGGACCCTGCTTGATGTGGACACAGCTGGTAGGGAGTCCATTTCCTCAGGCAGATGTGCGCATTTACTGCCCTCAGCTCTGTGACTGCAGGATGAATAAGGCAGTAGTCCCCAAAACGTATCAAGTTAAGGACTGGAACTCTGACAATGTGCACAAGTTCTGTCCACTTCTTGCCTGTAACTCTGAAGCTGAACAGTGCATTTATACATGCCAAATGTGTTCAATAATACATGCTTTGCTTTGGACTGTACTTCCTCCCATTTAGATGAACTTCCAGGAACTGCAATGTCAAGAAAATACTATTACTATTCATTGTACACAGTTACAATGACACAGGGGAATAACAATATACAGTGAACCTATTCTTATTCGTTTGATTTCTCCCCCTTGAAGCTACTCTGTTAGAGAAGTACGCCAGTTTCCAAAGCCAGGATGGCTTCTCATTATTCCAATCCCTCCAGTCCACTCGCAGGTAGAGAAAGAATACTAGACATCAATTACAAATCTTTTGCCTGTTTTTTTTTTAATAAACCCATATACATATTATTTTGATAAATAAAAAGCATCAATCTGTGAAATGACTTTAGGAAATAAAAACAGGTCTAGCTTTTCTTACATAGGAAAAGCATGGTAAATATACTTCATGCCTTAATCTGAAGGCAAAAATCAATTTGTAATGTCTCATCTTAGGGGCGCCTGGGTGGCTCAGTCGGTTAAGCATCTGCCTTCAGCTCAGGTCATGATCCAGGGGTCCTGGGATTGAGTCCTGTGTTGAGCTCCCTGCTCAGCGGGGAGTCTGCTTCTCTGTCTGTCCCTCCCTGTTGTGCTCGCTTGCTCTCTCTCTCAGAAAGATCTCAGAGATCGAAAATTATTGCTCTGCTGTTACTGATCTGCAACACACCTTTTGAAAAGCCTGACCCCTCCCTTAAAGCAAATCTTTCCAGCAGAAAAGTCTTCCTGCTTAATTATAAGCACAGATGTTTAATTCTAAAGAGAAAGTCCATCAACCCCAGCATTTGCTATCAGCAACATACTTAGCTGTATGTGTACGATGGCAGTAGGTTTTCCTGAAGTAAGAGACCAGATATTTAAATCTTCCACGGAATATACATCTTCTATTTTCATCAAGGCTTCTTTGATATAGTCTACATTCAAATGGCTTGGTACACCTATTAGTTCAGAATATATCATTTATAAGTAAAGCTTATTTTGGGGAAGAAAGCTATACATAAATGATAGAGCTTTTTTTTTTCCCCAAAGAAACCAAATGGCTTTATCAAATTCAGTTTAAATGGACACTTTAAAATATCTTAATACTTTAAGATAAACCATGCACACATAAAGCAAGATATGTATAAGAGGTTAATAATTTTTAAAATGTTCACTCTCGCTAAAAGAAATATCAAACCTGAATACTTCATTTAACAAATAAGCTGGGATACACAAAAAAAGGAAAAAAAAAAGGGGGACCATCCAATGATGATGAACCTGCTGTTGAGAACTTACATACTTAGACATAATATCAGTAAGTAGGCATGTTGAAAATATAACAAAGTATCAAGTTAAATGGGAATTAAGGAATTAATAAGCCACTAAACATAATTATATCAAGAATCAAAAGAGTTGTATTTTTGTCCCAGCTCTACAGTTTATTAGCAGCATTACCTTAAGTAAGCAAGTTATGTTACCCCTCTGAAGCTCAATTTCCTCGTTGGTAAATGGGGATAATGTCCACCTTACCTACTTTTCTTAGCTATTATAAGGATCAAATGGGTAACAGAGGGAAGAGTACATCAATTCTTATATGCTACATACACATAAAGTCGTGTAACTATAGCCTAATGAGCATCAGTAAAGAGAAAGGAAAGACATGACTCTTACTCTAGAGTGCCCCCCACCGTCAGTCTGATTAAGGGAGGTAATAAACCCACAATGGGGATATTATAATGAGATCTTACCTTCTAGTATTATAACTATTGTGTCCCATATGATGCGAAATGTTGTAAAAGCCACAAGTAATGAAAATACATATGTACAGATGGGATCAGCAATCTTGTATTCTGGCTGAAAGGTGACAGAACAAAACTGTGTGATTAAATACAGACCAACATAAAACAGACTGTAAAGCAAAGCAAGCCATACTCTGCCCCTGTTCTTTAGCCTTCTATACCAGGACTGAAGAATACCTTTATTTTTGGATACTGCAATTGAGAAACATCTTCAGTCTTTCCTAGATTGTTAAAAAAAAAATTTTTTTTTTTTTTTTTTTTGCCTTTCCTTGTAAGACCTAATTCCAGAAGTTTGATCATTTGTTCTATTGTTTTCCTCTGTGCCTTCCCTAAATCTTCCACCCAGAACCATAGAATATGAGAGCTGGAAGGACTTTTAGCAGCCACATATTTGGTCTAAGCCTCTCATATAAAAGAGGAGGGACTTGCTCAGAATCAAAGCATTAATGGCAGAGCCAAGACTAGAACCCAAATCTCTGGATTTCTAGTCCAGTGTACATTCTGGTACCTAGCAGTTCAGTGACATGGCTTAAAATTGAGTTCCCTAGTGAAGGCAGTCTAGAAGCCAGCTACAGACAAGTTAACTCTGTGAAATGACACTATCATGTTTACTGCTAGCAAAAGAGCTATACTGATGGCTCAATGAAGCCTACCTAAATGCAAAATGAGTAAGGCTGGCTTTGATATCCAGTATATTGATAAAAGACAATTACCTTAATATTTTTAATATTGAAATGAAATATATTTTAAAATAGAAAAACCAGCAATCCTATTACCTTGAATCTTATGATGTATGCAGCTATTAGTACACCAACACTCTGCACCAAGTCCCCCAAGGCATGTACAAATGCAGCTCTCACTGCCAGGCTGTCCTGCCCATGGTTGTGCCGACAGCCAGAACCTGTGGTAGGAGAATTTGAAGGCAGGGAGTGGGAATGGGAGTGGTGACCAGACTGGTTCAACAGAAACCCCATTCTGTCAAAATAAAAGAAAACATTATTATTCTTCCTAGTATTGTTGGTAAAAATATTTGTTACAAATCAGACATTAATGAGGCAACATGGAACTCATTCATTTAATATATATATGAGCACCTATTATATATCAGGTACTGTTCTAGGTATTGGGGTCAAAACAGTGAATAAGACAGACATATCCCTATCCCCATGGAGCTTATGTTCTAGTACAGAAGGCAGAGAAGTAAACAAAGAAATACATAATATACTGCCAGGCAATGCAAATGGTTTGAAGAGAAGTAAAACACGGCGAGGGGATGGAGAGTGCTGGGGCAGTGCAGTCTGTCAGAGAAGGCCTGAGAGTCCTTCTGGGCAGAAACCTGGATCAAGTCAGGAAGCAGCATGTGGTGGTGTAAGGGTATGCTAAGTCGCAGGAATACCAGGGCAAAGGCCCTTAGAAGAAAATGTGCTCTATGTGTTTCAAAAAAGCAGGACAGTTGCTGTGGCGAGACTAAAGTGAGCAAGAAGGGACGACGCCTGGGTGGCTCAGTTAAGCGTCTGCCTTCGGCTCAGGTCATGATCCCAGGGTCCTGGGATGGAGCCCCACGTAGGGCTCCTTGCTCATCAGGGAGCCTGCTTCTCCCTCTGCCTGCTATTCCCCCTGCTTGTGTTCGCTCTCTCTCTCTCTCTCTCTCTCTGACAAATAAATAAATAAATAAATAAATAAATAAAATCTTTAAATAAATAAATAAATAAATAGATTGAGCAAGAATGCTAAGGTATGAGTTAGAGAGGCACACAGGATCTTATTAAAAAGGCCATGGTAAGGACTTTGATTTTATTTTAAGTGGGAACAGACGCCAGTAGGGCAGGGATTGGCAAACCATGGTCTGTAAACCATAGGTGGCCCACTGCCTGTTTTTGTAAATAAAGTTTTATTGGGACACAGCTGTACTCATCTGTTTACATACTAAATGTGGCTGCTTTTGTTGTCTAACCGCAGAGTTGAGCAGTTGTGACAGAAACTGCCAGGCTCTCAAAGCCTAAAATAGTTACTATCTGGACCTTTACAGAAAAGTTTTCTGACTACTGGTCCAAATAAGTATATAACCTAAAAATTTCATAGTTTTCAGGGAAAAAGTTTATAGTTTAAAAAAAATCTTGTTAATATAAAAGTTAAAAAAAAAACTTTGTCCCACTTAAATTCCAAATTATTTGTCAAATTTCAGTATAACTGAGCAAATGAGAAATTTATAATTCCATCAGTGTTTTATTAACATAAGAAAAATTAATATGCCATATAATTTAAAAATACATAAAAATACCACTGCACATTACTGAATGCATGGTATAATAGTCTCTAAGTTCACAGAACTTAAAAATATTAATGTGAAAATAATATAGAGCATATGATACCATAATGGTATGTACATGCCATTATAAAATTGTCCAAACCCATAGAATATACAACACCAAGAGAATTACATACGGATGTAAACTAGGGATGCTGTATGGTAATGTGTTAATGCTGGTTCATCAACTGTAACAAATGTACCACTCTGATGGAAGATGTTCTTAATGGGGGAAGCTATGCATGTATGAAGGCAGCGGGTATATGGGAAATCTCTGCACCTTCCGCTCAATTTTGCTGTGAACCTGTAACTATTCTAAAAAATAAAGCTATTAAATTTTTTTTTTAAATAGAGCTTACATTACATTAACAGCAACTCCAACTGCTGCAGTGATGAGCATTATATCTCCATTTATTTCGTATTTCATATGGATAGTTCTTTGGACAGCTTCATATAGGAGGAATCCCATAAGTATATACACCAACAGCACACTAATCATAGCTGATAAAACCTCTGGAGGGAAAAATATAAACAACAAATATATCTGTAGCATGATTATTACACTTCATACAAATTAAATATTGTACAATATTTTATTTATATCTTTCCTCTGAAGAGATGAAAACACTGTATCATTTCTGTCATGTTATTTTCCTTATTTAAAAAGTGTTTAGTAGTTTGCTCTGGATTCTCCACCAATTCATTCTCACCACTCCCCACTTTCCCCTCATCTCTTTAAGGTCAAACTGTGTATATTTAACAGACCACATACATGGTAAAGAATGAAAAACTGAAAAAAATTATTTGTAACGTACATGATCACAGACTAATTTCCCAGTAGAAAAGTACACTTACAAATCAATAACAAAGTGAAGAATGCATAACAAAAATGGATAAAGGACACAAATACTAATACAGAGAAAATTAACAGAAACAACCAATTTATCAAAATCAATCATAATACAAGAAATTCAAATAAGAATATAATTGTTTTTTATCCCTTACTAAATTGGTAAATATTAAAAAGTTTGATGATAGCCACAGTTAGCAAGGATATACTGGTGGAAGTATCAAGTGGAACTATCTTTTTGGAGAGCAGTTAGTAAAATGAAGCAAAATTTTAAATGCATGTATTCCTTGATTCTAGGAATCTGTTCAATAGAACACATGATATACATGCAAAGATATACCTACAAGGTTTTTCACTGTAACTTCACTAGTATCAAAAAATATCTGGAGAGAGCTTAAATGTCCATCAATGAGGAACTTAATGGATAAAGTATAATATATACATATAGTGGAATATCATAAAGCCATTTATGTTAAAAAAAGAAAAAAAAATCAGGCAAATTGATAATCACAAGAAAGACAAGAAAGTGTTACATCTGGGAAGTGGGACTAGGAGCTTGGGAAACTTAGTTTTCATTTTATTCTTTTTGGTAATGTTTGAAATGTTTTAAGTTTTACCACAAACACATTATTACTTTTAGGCTAAAGAAAAATAATAAGGCATGCAAGTATTCATGAATGCACTTTGACCCAGAAATTCTTCTTCTTGGAATGATATACACATTCATGTTAACTGAGCTACACATATGCAAAATGAGGTGTGTTATGAAGTTATTCATCAAGCACTGTATATAATAGCAAACAACTGAAATCAATAAAAAAGTGATTAGTAAGGGCCCGATAACACGGAATACTATGCAGCTGTTAAAAAAAGGATATAGCTTTTTATGTTCTGATAAGGAGTAATCTCCAAGATACAATGTAATGTGAAAAAAGCAAAGTGTGTATGGTATGTTACTATTTGTGAGAAGAAAAAAGAGAATACATAAATAATATCTGTACATGTAATCTTTGAAAGGACATACAAAATACTGATAAAAAAACTGGTTATGAAGAAAATGGGTGGCTGGGAGACAGGGACGACTGCACTATATATGCTCTTATATCATGTGAACTTTTACCATGTGAGTATACAGTAGAGATAATCTTGTATCTTTTCAAGATAACACAATAGGGCAATGGGAAGTACTTACATCTTTAAATAACTAACATTATAATATAAAACAACTACTGACACTCAAAATAATAAAAGCAAGAAAATACTTTTAAAGAAAACTTTTCCTTTAGAGAAACCAGACACTGATCTTGTTAAAGGTAAAACAATCTGGGAAACTGTTATCTGAGTCAAGTCACTGCTCAAAGGTTCCAGGCAGTTCAAATATATTGAACTTTGATACATTTTTATTCTGATGCATAAATTACAACAGAGGAAAGTTATCTAGCAGTTATAAGCTGTTTCCTGAACACATCTCAGTAATGTAGCTAAACTCCAATAAAATCCTGTGCATTAGCAGAACAAATGTTGGGAGAACACAACATACAAAACCATGGTTTTTGTATTCAAAACCATGGTATGAAAACAAAACAAAACAAAAAACCATGGTACGCCTATTTCTGACATACTAATCATCACACTTCAAAAGACACATGCGGCTGAAGAAGACCGAGAAAGACACTCTGAAATACACAAAGCTGTGGAGAGACTACCACATCAAGTGCAGACTCTCAGCAGCTTGAGGACAGGACCAGTTCCATTCCACATCACATTTTCTGTGACATTCAGCAGAGTGGTTGTCATGTAGCAAATATTTATGGATGGATTTGCTGAATGAGGTTAGTTAGGTTGAGCAAGGGGAGATGATAAAAGGCTATACAATTAAGGGTAAGCTAAATGTGAATAATAGGTTATTTACTAAATCCCAAAAAACAATAAGTAGATTGGTTAGAAGAGAAGAATTAAGCCAAATACAAGACAGAAAATGCATGGAATTTCTCGTCTTAAATTATAACTGCTGGTAAAGTACACAAGTATTAAAAAAAATAACTAAAATATTTTTAAACCGTAAATTTCATGTACTAGCAGTGCTTCATTTTACTCACAAAGTAAGAGAACTTTCTCTTTAAAATTGGTATTTAACAGGGTCGCCTGGGCAGCTCAGTCATTAAGCGTCTGCCTTCCGCTCGGGTCATGATCCCAGGCTCCTGGGATTGAGCCCCACATCAGGCTCCCTACTCCACGGGAAGCCTGCTTCTCCCTCTCCCACTCCCCCCTGCTTGTGTTCCCTCTCTCACTGTGTCTCTCTCTGTCAAATAAATAAATAAAATCTTAAAAAAATAAATAAATAAAATTGGTATTTAACATATACCAATTCTGGGGCAACTGGCTGGCTCAGACAGTAGAGCATGCAACTCTTGATCTGGGGGTTGTGAGTTCGAGCCCTACGCTGGGGGTAAAATTTACTTAAAAAATACCAATTCTTCTCAAACTCTTCCCCTCCACACACCCCGCCCGAAAAAGAGAACTTTATCATGTAGTCAAGGTTGAAGCTACCAATTAGGCCATAGAGTTTTTAAGATGACTTAATCAAATTGTTAATCTAAAATTATAAAGCAATACTCTTATAAAAATTCATAACTATACAAGTTAATGACAAAGTTGTGATTGCTTACGAAAATCTAAAACCAATACTTAAAAATTCTTTCAAAACCCCCTATAATTAGGTTGACAATACAGTTTTCCTGGGATAGTCCCAATTTATGTCTGCTGTCCTGGCATAATTATTAAAAATGTCCCACTTCACTCTCAAAAGTGTCCTGGTTTGGATGATAAGTGGTAAGTTACACTAGTAGGTATGCCAGATAAAATACTGGATGTCTAGTTAAATTTGCATTTCAGATAAATAATATTTTAGGATAAGTATATCCCATGCAATATTTCAGACATATTGGGAGTCCTGCAAGAGTGTGTGTGCATGCGCAGACCACACACTAAAGCTGGCAACTCCATATCCCAGTGATAATTTTCCTAAACACTTAAAATCACCTTTTTGTGAACTTTTATACAAGGCACAACCAATGAAATAAAATTTATTTTACTTCAAAATAAAGTTAAATGAAAGTCAAACTAAAGCATGAACAGAGATCCTTGGCAGGGAGGATTCCCACACTTAGAAGGCCCACTAGGCTCCTGCAGCCTACAGATGAACACTCACTCTTCCACACCAGTTTTCACCCACGTGAGTAGCATAAAAGGGATCCCAGCGTCTGCCCACAGTTAAGAATAATGGAATTCAGCTGATTCCTAGAAACTGCTAAACGACATATTAGGACGCTGCTATCAAAGATATGCCTTTTCCAGCAATTAATGAAGAATGTGTCATGTCTCATTCCCTTGGTGAAAAGCAAAGACATTCAACTTTTATTTTTTATTCTAATCACCTGTCAAAATGTCTTGTAGACAGAATACTGATAAATGCAAAAAGAAAAAAAATTTAAGATTTTTAGGGCTGAGATTTATAACGGAGAAGTATAAAACACAGATAATACTATATAGCTAAAAATCCTAGTAGTAGTAATACGATCATTTATTTTGATAAAAGCTCTTTCACTGTGAATAAATTCAACTGGTGAAATGTCATGAATAGGACGAATTAGCATTTGCAATTTTTTTCATAGTTTTTTTTTTTTTTTTTTTTTTAAAGAGGGAGGGATGGGGGGGTTCGGGGAGGGACAGAGGGAGAGAGAGAGGACCCACACCCAGTGCAGAGCCTGATGCGGGGCTCGATCTCACAGCCCTGAGATTGGTGACCTGAGCTGAAATCAAGAGTCGGACGCTTAACCAACTGAGCACCCAGGTGCCTCTTTCATAGTATAT
Organism: Mirounga angustirostris; assembly: GCF_029215605.1. NCBI lineage: Eukaryota > Metazoa > Chordata > Mammalia > Carnivora > Phocidae > Mirounga > Mirounga angustirostris. Next base: position 58,626,811 of record NW_026991717.1, on the reverse strand, counting down.
TTTAACATGATGGAATGTAGATAAACATAGGCAAGATTTTTTCCTCCCAACATTTAAGAGAGAGGGAAGGTTTCCATCAACAACCAAATTATGACTTCTCCAGTCTTCTCATTCTTGCTCTGGGTTAGTCTCCGGTCACAATAAAGTTTTTCAACACAAAGGCGTACATGACATATGGATTTTTCATTTTTGAAAGGAGACCCAGAACTTTCACAATTGAAACCCCAGATTTCCATGAACGTTACTACCCCAGGAACTTTAGGTAAACTTGACTATAAATGGAAATTTATCATAAATGAAAAACTCTTGAAAGAGATTTTTATGGAAATTCTAGAAAATCTATTATCATAGTAGTTCCAACATATTTTGCTACTTTATGCACAAATAATTAAATCATTCATTTGACTGAACTGTCACACTGGATGAGAGAACAAGATGAGTGAATATGTGTTTTTTATTATAACATCACTTAGGTCTTTTCATTCAGCTGAAATATAAACAAATGTTTATGGTCAATGATCTATTAAGGCCAAAATATACCCTGAATTTCACATACAGAGAATAAGCAGTTTTGGTTTGAATGGCTAACAAATGGTAAGAAAAAATATCAAATGGGAGAAAATACAGATGACTGTCAAGTTTTGATAGTACTATAAAATGTGAAAAATGTTTATTGCATATTTTAACACATCTATAAATTTCCAAAACTAGACGTTTTCAAGATTTATATGAAAAACACCAAGTCCTTCTCTGTCCTCCTGTTACTCTTCTTATAGTACCTTATTCTTTTGCTTCCTAGCATTTAATATAACTTATAATTATGTTGTATTTGTGTACATATTTACTGCCTATCTCTCCAACCTATACTATTACTCATTCAGTCAACAGGTAACTACTGAGCACCTATTCAGTGAATGAATAACAATTTGCTTCAATTATGTAAACCACACTCAACCCAAGCATATTTTTTATTTCATGAGTGCTGCCTAAATGTACTGGCCTATCATAACTGTTAGCTTTGCTAATGCTATGTTGCCAATAATGAGTGTATTTCCTTTAAATTCCATAACGCTAGTCTATTGCCCCAAAAAACTATAGCAAACATCTAAAGACAGGTTTCAGAGGTTTAAAAAAAGGAACAGGGAAGGAGAGTGGAGACGGTATTCTCTCCTGTACTTCCTTTTATGTTATTTCTCTTTTTTACCTTCTTCAATAAAAGATAGGAAGGAAAGACAAGGAAGATCAGTGGGCTGTGCTGGATTTGCCTAGGATTTCCAAATTTGTATTTGTATTTCAACTCAAACCACAGACAACCCTACTGCACTCAGGCTAAAGACATCACATAGCATTTTTCAGTGGCCTACTGTTGCCACTGGAATACCACGCTAAACTGCAAAGCAGTCTTTGGATCCTTTCAGTTCCTATTCTAAATAATCTGTTTCCTGCCTTCTCACCACTCCCTCTACCCCATACCCTAGGTGCCCAGCACTCTCAAACTGACTTTTAGCCCAACATGGACCACCTCACTCACGTCTTCCTTCTGCCTCAGCAAAAACTCCAATTTCTAGGAGGTACCTATTCTTTTCCACATGTTCAGGTGATATGAATTCTCCCTAAGATATGAATCATTAATCGGCATAGCCGTCATCAGGGGTGGGAGGACGTTGTTAAAATGAATCACTAACCAGGGAGAAGAGATTTTGGTTTTTTGGCTGCATGTATAGGGAAAGAGATTTTTTAGCTGAATACTTTCTGCTCCTTTAGCATCAGGGAATGAAACAGCAAACGACAGAGAATTAGCACTGTGCAGTGGGTAACAAATCACAAATCTACCGTAGTAGAACCATCATCTAGCCACATCTGCCAAGGTCTTTGCCGAGTGGAACTACACTCTGCTACAAGCCTCCTGCACTGTCGCTTTGCCATTAACCTAGGCCGATGATTTACATTGCCAAAATGTAAATCCTGCTTTTTTATTTCAAATACAAACAACTCTTACTAAGTCCTTTTACATGGTAAGATACAAGATAGAATCTCCATCTTAATCTTATCCTTGCAGCTTCTTCAGCCCAAGAACTCCAACAAAAGCCTTATAAATAAAAGTCAATTAAGCTCATAATCCAGAGAAGGATAAAAGTAGAAAGCAAGGGGATAGCACTGTTCTCTTGAGAATAGCAATTCCCCTTTGGGAGATAATGCTGTTCTTCCTAAGGATCTGTGGGATTTCTGCTACAGTGTGTTTCATTAAGTTCTAAGTTTTATTAACTTCCAGGATAAAAGGACATACCCAGAGTCAAATGAATCCAGGCATTTAAAAATATCTCCTATATGGTTCCTAGCCTGCTCCCCCTTTTCCCACAAAAGAACTGCCACTGTAGCTCACTGTAAAGTAGTAAAGAAAAGAAAAGAAAAACCTGAATGACTTTACACAATTTGTGAGTTCACATGAAGGAAAGGAATGTACCACCAGAATGGAACAGATTCCTGGGACAGCTATTTGGTCCTCCCCTCAAATCTAAAAACACCTTTCTCTCACCCTCACTAAATGATTTTTGCTAAAATAAATTTAGTTACATTGCCAAAAATGTTACCAAAGGGGTACCTGGGTGGCTCAGTCGCTTAAGTGTCCGGCTCTGGATTTTGGCTCAGGTGCAGAGATCGAGCCCCATGTGGGGCTCCACACTCAGTGGGGAATCTGCTTGAGATTCCCTCTCCTTCTGCCCCTCCCCCCTTCTTTCTCTGGAATGAATAAATAAATCTTAAAAAAAATATATTACCAAAGACCTGAGTTAAAAAGTGCAGCTCTAAAAACTGCTGCTTAATCATCAGGGTGAATCACCTTACTTTTTTTCTCCTACTACCTAACTAAGAGAGTTATGCTCAGAGAATTCTGATTAGCAGGGAGGGAAGACAGGTAATTTGGGGGTGTGGAGCATTTGAGAGATATGAGAAGTGTGGGCAGGATGATATACTGGCAGGCGGAAGAGGGAAGGAAAAGAAGATTGGAACTAGCTTTTATTGGGAATTCACTCTGGGCCAGATCTACCAGGTCAGGTACTTAGACCTTACCACCTTATGTATTCTTTACAATTCTGCAATGCAAGTGTTATCATTCATAATTTACAAGAAAAAACAAACCCTTGTACTTAGATTAAATCATCTCTAAAAGGTCATATAGCTAGTAAAATTGCAGATCTCTGATCTGAACCAAAGACAACTTATTCACAAAACTCTAAAAGTGGAAAGTACCAAAACAAATAGGACTGCTCCTGCCTGACATCAGGGGGAAACTCTCTTCTGACTAATTTCTTACTTAGTCAAAGGGACCGAGAAGTCAGGCTGTACCAGCCCGTTATGTTATGAATCAAATAACTTTTTATAGTGTAGTTTGTGAATATAATCACAGTTTCAGAATTACAGATAAATATTTTCAAGTCCCAAATATTTTAGTCCCCAAATTTCAAAAATATCCCTATTCCTAGTTTGTAAACTGGTTTAATTTACCCAAACACAAGTGATTGGAGGTTCATGAGCTATATTAAATGATCTGTTTCACAGTTTTCATGTCCTTATTTACTCAGCCTGAATAAGCAACAGTTCAGCTAATAATCTTGTGTACTGCACTTATTACTGCCAGACACACAGAGTTTAATATTATCTGTTTCCATCCCTACTTCATTCATGGTCTAGAACAAGATACAATTTCATAAAAATAGCTAATAAAAATGTGACAAATGCTATTAGGCATGTATAAACTGTTAGAAGCAAACAAAAAGGAAATAAATGTAAGGAATGGTCCTACTACTATCCATCGTCCACAGACACACACTTCCAGGTCTAGAACTGGGTATACAGTATGCTGCCTTTTGCATAAGACAGGGTGGCAGGGAATGGGATATGAACATGTATGAGAAACACATAAGGTAAGGTGGTAAAGTATTGGTGACCCAATCACTTGCTTCTCTCTGCTGTTTTTATTTGAATGAACTCTCAGGGGAGAGGAGTCAAATGCTGTATCTAGTCCGTAATTGTGAACTTTATACTTTTAAGGAAAAAGGAATATTTGACTTTCTACAGAAACGTGCAGAAATAAATAAGAACATTCAGTTCTATTTTCTCTCACCTTTTCACAGTGCTTGCGGTCTATGAAGAAATGAAGTGACTAGATAAAGTATTTCTTTGATATCTAATAGAATTTCCATGATTATAGGTTCTCATTATATGTAGGACTTTCTATGTTCTGTTATTACATGTTTCTGAGAGGAGAATTCCACTATTTTCATTAGCGTTCCAAGGGGTCTATAATCTAAAAGGTTAAGAGCCGCAGGATAAAATGAAATGCACTCTTTCAAACAGTGGTAGAAGGTAAAAAACCCCATTCCATAATGTTGTGTTTGAATGTTAGATCTTAAATTGAAGGTGTTTAAATCACAAGAAATTAAAGTTTGAAAATAATCTTGAAGTTGTTTAAAAAGCCCAAGGCAATCAGGTAACAAATGACTGTGTAATATGTTGATAACCAGTGGGTGCACTGTGCAGTGGGTAACAAATCACAGACACACCTCAGGGCATTAGCTCTCTGATACAGCAGGCAGTGGACAGGGCTGAGGGGTGGGGGTGCCAGAGAATTTCCCAACCCGATGATCTGGATAGCGACTTGGGATATAGCCTTTCAGGTAAATGGAGTTTTACATAGAAGGCCCAGTGACTAAATTTTAGAAGACCTAGATGCTGAGTTAAGATGAAGCTAAAAAGTAACCAAGAAGGGGAAGAACTGACTGATATATTAGCCAAGCTCAGTGTCTCTACAAAATAAAACTGCAAGTTGTTAATTCTGGTTCTTTAAGACAGGTTGTGCTAAAGCTACCTAAATGTCAGCTTCTGGATTCTAAGCAAATGACATCTGGACATATGGCATTTCACATACTAGTTCAAATAATTGTTTTATACATATTTTTAAAATAAGTAAAAAAATCTAAAAACACAGTAACACAGAGAGAGTTGTATGGATAACCATGTATGATTTTAACCTCTCAAATATTTGTTCAAAATAGGAAAATAAAAATATGTGTACACTGTTAAAGAAAAAAACTTAATGACACTTGTCAACACATGGTAAAGAAGACTTTATTCAAGGGGGGAAGCTCCCAAGAAAGGTAGAGGACCACTGCAATAGAACTCTGCGTTGGGCAGAGGGGCGGAGGGGCGGGGAGAGATTGGGTTCAGCTGTGAATACTGTATGGGCAAGTGGGAATTTAGAGCCAAGGAGCAGTGTGGGAGTCAGTGAATGGAAAATTACTAAGAGGAAACATCAGGGGTGAGGGAGATTCTGGCAAAACTGACTTAAGAGAATTTTTGCTAGAGACAGGCCAGTGCGATGAGACATCACCTAGGGGATAACCCATCAGATACTGAGAGTGGTGGGGTTCTGTTAAACTGGCTTAGCAGGGTTCTTGCTAAAACAGAATTTTATAAGGAAGTACACAGATGGGCTTGGGAGAAGGCTCAGGAGACTGACTAAAATTTGGTCAAGCAAAGAATCTTTATCAGCATTTACAGAATTATGATGATACAATGGCAGCAACGAAGGTCAACCACACAGTATATGTGAAACATATTATAGTATTACTTAAGATCTGGGCTAAGCAGCTTTGGCTGGAATACCTGAAGTGTGAGAAAGAAGCTAAACTCATGCCTAGCCTAAACTCATGTGATTTTGCCTGGCTGAATAAACTGACAGTAAACTTTTTTCTGATAACATCTTCAGGAAATAGGGAACAACATTTAAAGATTAATGATTACCATATAATTTTATATGTGTAAACTGTTTATCGCTGACTAGGCTGAATGTATCCTGGACTCTATGTATCTGAATAAACTTGTTCATCTATTTTCATTTGCTTTATTCAAATAGGTTATCAACAGAAAGACTTCAGTCACTCAGAGGTTAGTTATAGTTCATTGTGGTTTTACTATGAAATTTTATAAATCAAAAGAAATTACCAATTACCTACCTAAGCGATGGAATCCAAAGGTGAATCTTTTGGTTGGTGATTTTGAAGATAGCCACAAAGCAAGCAGGGTCAGTATGATAGCGCTTAGGTCAGTTAACATATGAAGCGCATCTGTCATGATTGCTAGGCTGTTTGCAATGTATCCACCTTGGAGTAAGGATGAGAGGGAAGAAGGAATAAGTTAATTAAAATAATAAACATAAGCAAACCAAAAATATGTAACATCCTACAAAACATCAACTTTGAACTAAATCTTTATCCTATTACAATTAAATCAAGATATCCTGAAATTTTATGCAAAACATTAAATATGTGTGTATTTTTGTGGTGAAAATGTCCATTTCTATGAACAGATTCTCTGAGGAGTCAATGACCTTAAAAAAATTAAGAACTGGGGCGCCTGGGTGGCTCAGTTGGTTAAGCGTCTGCCTTCGGCTCAGGTCATGATCTCAGGGTCCTGGGATCCAGCCCTGCTGTCGGGCTCCCTGCTGCTTCCCCTGCTTGAGCTCATGCTCTCTCTCTCTCTCTCTCTCAAATAAATAAATAAAATCTTAAAAAAAAAAATTAAGAACTACTAAACTGGGCTCTAACACATAAGAAATTTTGTGTTTTAGTACTGCAGCTTTTACTCAACCTACTAATCCTACTATTAGTGAAATTAATAACCACAGTATCTAAATATTACAAGAAAGCTGAAGATAGATACTCACTTGTTTGAGAGGGTTTGACCACAAAATTAAACTGAAGAAATTTTTTTTTTTTTTAAAGATTTTATTTATTTATTTGAGAGAGAATGAGAGAGAGCACATGAGAGGGGGGAGGGTCAGAGGGAGAAGCAGACTCCCTGCCGAGCAGGGAGCCCGATGCGGGACTCGATCCAGGGACTCCAGGATCATGACCTGAGCCGAAGGCAGTCGCCTAACCAACTGAGCCACCCAGGCGCCCGAAATTTTTTTTTTTTAAAGATTTTATTTATTTATTTGAGACAGAGAGAATGAGAGACAGAGAGCATGAGAGGGAGGAGGGTCAGAGGGAGAAGCAGACTCCCTGCTGAGCAGGGAGCCCGATGCGGGACTCGATCCCGGGACTCCAGGATCATGACCTGAGCCAAAGGCAGTCGCTTAACCAACTGAGCCACCTAGGCGCCCTAAACTGAAGAAATTTTTTAAATGTACATTAGTTCAAAATGAAGGATAAAGATAACTGATTCCCTTGGGTATAGATAGCAGTGTCTCAGAGAGATCAAAGGTGGTATTTAGAATAAAATTTTTCCAGGCATTACATGTATATATGATATATAAAATTAATTTTGTATACGTGTATGTGTGTGTGTATATATATGTATGTTGTTCTATTACGGTTAACCAATTGTCTTAGCACCATTCATTGAATAAGCTTTTTATAATATACAATATTCAAACCTTTATGTGTATCAGAATCACCTGGAAGATTTGTTAAACTACAGATTGCTTGCTCCACTCCCAGAATTTCTAATTCCAGAGGGCTGGATGAGGCCTGAGAATTTCCATTTTTAACATGTTCCCAAGGTGATATTGATGCTTCTGGTCTTGGTATCTTTGAGAATCACTGTTACAATGAACTTCATGTTCAGGGTATTATGACATATAAGTGTGCGAAGCCGTTGTTCCCCTCTTTCTGGGATGAGTGTGCAGAGCCAAGAGCAGCAGGTCACTGAGCTGGTGATCTTGTAATCACATCCATTTACTCCAGTGTTCTCTATACAAATGCCACTTTTAATATTCCCTTGACATTAAAGAGCTGGAAATCACTGAGAAAAATACAAGTTGGTGGCTAAGAGGGTTTGGGACTCTCTGAGACTCCCTCAGCAAGTTACTTAATACTTTTGAGCCTCAGTTTCCTTATCTATAAAATAAGGGTAATACCTTAAAGCTGTACTGTCCAGTAAGTCTTGGAGATGATGGAAATGTTCTATCTGTGCTGTCCAGTAGAGTAGCTACTAGTCACATGTAGCTTTTGAGCATTTGAAATATGGATAATACAACTGAGGGATTTATTTTATTTAATTTTAGTTAACTAAAACTTAAAGAGCCATGTGTTGATAATCATCAGCAAAAAAATAGCAGAGTAAGGACCTCTGAAAATCATCTCCTCTATGAAAGTAATGAGAACATGGCAAAAATGGTCCAAATCAGCTTTTTTTTTTAGAACTCTGGAAATTAACCAAAGGCTGATACAGATAGTATTCATTCAAGGAAAACAACTGAATCTTTATAAGAACATCGAAAATTCTGTAGCCTTGGACCCATCTCCCTCTCTCCCGCTCTATGGTAGCCCTGAAAACCAACAGGCAACAATTGTGGTGAAAACCAGCCTGGCAGCCACTGCAAGGGATAAAATAGGGTCAGAGATACTTACAAGCCCCATTCCCAAAGAACTATCATTATTTGATTGCCTGGTAGTTCCCTGGGGAAAAGCACACTAGCAAGGCTGTTTTGACTTGACTTAGGATCTGTCTTAGGCAAACCCTGAAGAATGTTTGTCAAAAAACAATCCAAGGGAATTGTTTAATACTGCAGCTGCCTGAAGCAATAGATAACAATGTGCTCCCTGTATTCTGAAATTTCACAATCATATACCTTGGTATGGGTTTATTTTCACCCAATTTGCTGGGGTTTTGTTTACTCTTTTTATCTGGAAAGGTATACACTTCAGTTCTGGGGAAATTTCTTAAACTATATTGTTGACAATTTCTTTTCTTCTGTTTTCTCTATTCCCCAAATTCCTATTATTTGGAGTTTGGATTGATACACTAATTTTCTTATGTTTTTTCTCCTATTATCTATTTCTATCTTTTTGCTCTACTCTGAGAGATTACCTTAGTTCATCTTATAACTTTTTTATGGAGTTCAAAATTTTTTTGTTTTTATTATTCAAAAGCTCTTTACCTTGAATTTCTTTTTTAAAGCAGTCTATTCTTGTAGGTACATATCTCTTATTTCTGTGGATACTATGTAATTATTGTATCTGTTTAACTAGTTTCCTTATTTTAGTCTTCCTCTTGACCCACACTTCTAGGGGTACCAGGTGCAACCAATTCTGGGCCTACTTAGGATTCTGAAGAGCAGTAGTTCTCAGTATGGTCCCCAGTATCAGGATCCCCTGTGAACTTGTAAGAAATGCAAATTCTCAGGCCCTATCCCAGACCTACTTAATTAGAAGCTCTCACCCAGCAATTTGTGTTTTAATAAATTCTCTAGGTGTTTCTGATGAATTAGTGTAAACTGGGTTGATTCTTGGCTTTCCCCAACTGCTACTTAGGAGGTGGCTTTCTTGGGTCTATTAAGTCAGTTATTTCTTTTGGGTGCCTGGGTGGCTCAGTCGTTAAGCGTCTGCCTTCGGCTCAGGTCATGATCCCAGGGTCCTGGGATCAAGCCCCACATCGGGCTCCCTGCTCCGCAGGAAGCCTGCTTCTCCCTCTCCCATTCCCCCTGCTTGTGTTCCCTCTCTCGCGCGCACTCTCTCTCTGTCAAATAAATAAATAAAATCTTTAAAAAAAAAAAAAAAAAAGTCAGTTATTTCTTTTATCTATCTCCTTTCTAGTTTCCCAAAGTTATGTTGTTATTATCTTGTCTCCAGTTTTCCCCATCTATGTGGACACACACAGACCCACATGTGGATGGATATATGGCTATATACATATATATACATTTAAAAATCCCTTTATTTCATAAGTCAAACAGAGAAAGACATGTATCATATGATCTCACTGATATGAGGAATTCTTAATCGCAGGAAACAAACTGAGTGTTGTTGGAGTGGGGGGTAGGGTGGGAGGGATGGGGTGACTGGGTGATAGATACTGGGGAGGGTATGTGCTCTGGTAAGCGCTGTGAATTGTGCAAGACTGTTGAATCTCAGATCTGTACTTCTGAAACAAATAATGCAATATATGTTAAGAAAAAAAAAAAAGAAGAAGAGGAAGATAGCGGGAGGGGAAGAGTGAAGCAGGGGAAATCGGAGGGGTGGACAAACCATGAGAGACGATGGACTCTGAAAAACAAACTGAGGGTTCTAGAGGGGAGGGGGGTGGGAGGATGGGTTAGCCTGGTGGTGGGTATTGAGGAGGGCACATTCTGCATGGAGCACTGGGTGTTATGCACAAACAATGAATCATGGAACACTTCATCTAGAACTAATGATGTAATGTATGGGGATAAAAAAATAAATTAAAAAAAAATCCCTTTATTTCAGTTTGAGAGGCTTCAGGAGAAAGTACATTTAGATACATGAATTCATTTGCCATCTTTGAGTACTTTTGGGAAGTCTGTTTACATTCATTCTTCAAGCTTTTTCACTCCCAATAAAAATGCAGTTGTTAATCAATGACTATTACTAAATCCAAAGGATAGTTTAGTTCTCATCTCATTAGACCTCTCAGCAGCTTTAACTTATTTATTTCCACTTGGAAATACTCTATTTTCTTAGATTCTGAAATACCTGTTTGTCTTTTGCCTGACGTCTAAAGTTGGAGTTCCTCAAAACAGACTCTGTAGGTGGTTTTTTCCATTCTGATAGCACTACACACTCTATCTCTTGACTTGACCTCTCTTCTGAACTATAGACTCATATCTAACAGCTCACTAGACATCTTTACTGGCTATTTTACATACATGTGATAATGAACACTGTCTAAAACAACCCTTGAGCCCAGGCCTAAATCCTGCTCTGTATTTTCTCCCTGCCTAATAAAAGACATACAATTCCATACACTCAGTTGCTTAGGTGAGAAACTTCAGAATCAACCCCCACATCTAAACCATTAGTCAATTTTGTTAATGTTACCTCTAGAATATTTCTCAATCTCCATCCACACCAGTCCAAGCCATAATTGTTTCTTTTCTGGACCTCTGCAATAGTTTACTTCCATTCTTGCACCCTCCAATCTATCTCCACATAAGGGCCAAAATAATCTTTTAAAAACATAAATCCCATCATATTACTCTCCACTTAAAAGCCTTGACTGGCTTTTCATTGTACTTAGAATTAAAAACTACACTCATAATATGGTCTATCAGAACCGGCCTGATTGGTCCTCTGGCCTCTTTCTCTCTTGCTTATTATATTCCAGTGAAACTTGCCTTCTTTTTAGGTCCTTTTAAAGAATTGAAGGTTTTTAGGACTTTTGTACATGCTATTCTCTTCACTTGGAAAACTCCTCCACTCCTTTTGCTTGAATAACACTTTTTTTTTTTGGTTTAACTGTACCTGGCTCATACATAAACTATGTCCCACGGGGTTACTATGTCTTATAGTACCTTGTTCTTTTGCTTCATAACACTTAAGGCCATATGGATTTTAAATTTATTTATTTGTTTAACATCTGTGCCCTCCATTAGACTAAGTGCTTCAGATAGTAGGTTTTATTTACTTATTTTTTTTTTAAAGAGTTTATTTATTTGAGAGAGAGAATGAGACAGAGAGAGAGAGCATGAGAGCGGGGAGGGTCAGAGGGAGAAGCAGACTCCTCGCCGAGCAGGGAGCCCAATGCAGGACTCGATCCTGGCACCCCAGGATCATGACCTGAGCCGAAGGCAGTCGCTTAACCAACTGAGCCACCCAGGCGCCCCAGATAGTAGGTTTTGTAAAAGTACTCAAAAAATACTTGCTGAATGATCTAAAGTCTCAAAGCAAGTTAGTGGCAAAGCCAAGATTCAAAATCAAGTCTTCTCTTTCAGATCTTTAAATTACCTCATTTTTTAAATTACTCCATACTTTCTACATAAGATGCCTTATTTCTAAGTGCTTTTGATACACTTTAATAAATGCTCTACTATATACAATTTAATTCTATGTAATATTCTGAATATTTTTTTAAAAGATTTTATTTATTTATTCATAAGAGACAGAGAGAGAGAGAGGCAGAGGGAGAAGCAGGCTCCCCGCTGAGCAGGGAGCCCGATGAGGGACTTGATCCCAGGACCCTGGGATCATGACCTGAGCCGAAGGCAGACGCTTAACGACTGAGCCACCCAGGCGCCCCTGAATATTTGTTAATGCTTATCCTAAGTATTAGTATTTTTGTATTATTTAACATAAGATTTTTATCTTTGAAAATAAAGTCAGTATTTTAAGTAAAATACTTATTGTGGTTTTCACAAAACAACATTTACCAAATAAGAGATTTCAAAAATGGTATGTCAGGACAATTTTATCTTAATAATTTTTACTTAGGTAAAATAAACTCTAATTTTAAGGGGGAAAATTGTGATTAATATGATTTTAACTTCAAATACAAAATATTAACTTCAAGAATTACTAAGTCTGGAGCGCCTGCGTAGCTCAATTAGAGCTGCAAAGCGAAGCACAGGGCTTCCTGCTCAGTGGGGAGTCTTGCTTTTCTTCCTCTCCCTCTGCTCCCCGCCTGGTGTGTGTGCATGAGCACGCACTCTCTCAAATAAATAAATAAATCTTAAAAAAAAAAAAAGAATCACTAAGTCTTACTGACTTGATATTCTAGCTGTGTGAATTTGGGCAAGTCATTGAATCTTAGTGTGTAGAGGCCATGCCTTCTTACCTGGCCACAACTTCACTTTTACTTCCTTTACAGCTTAAGCATTTATAATTCTCTATCACAATAAAAATTAATTCAGCAGAAGTTTATTGAATGTCTATTCTGTACCAGTCATTGTTGTAGATGCTGGGAATGCAGCTTATATTTCAGTGGAAGAAGACAGATATTAAACAAGTGAATATACAAACAAGATAATCTCAAGATGCTGAGGGCTTTTAAAGTTGGGGAGAGAACAGGAGAGATGAGATATCTACTTTAGTCAGTCAGAAAAGGTCTCTCAGAGTTATCTTTTGGGGTAAGATACGAATGTCAAGAAACCAGCCAAGAGAAGATTGGGGAAAAGGCACTCCAGGTTAAGCAGTGTTTTTCAACTGCAGGCCCTGATCTGTGGAACACGAAATCAATTAAGTGGGCTGGGGCCATAATTGAAAAAACAAAATACTAGAACGCATCACAAGAAATGAGACTTTTGTTTCAGTTATACATATATTCACACATATATGTGTGTATGTGCACTTAACATACATATGTATGCATGCATGCCTACCCAGGTCACAATGTTAAGTGTAGTTTTTTCTATAGTGAGGTCAAGAAAGTTTGAAAGCCACTGAGGTAGAGGAACCAGCCAGTTTGAAGGCGTTATGGACAGGAAAGAGCTTTGTGCGTCATAGGGAGAAAAGGCCAGCATGGCTGAAGTGTGCACTGGGGAGGAGAGGTATAAAATGAGGTAGGAAATGTATATAATTTTCCTATATATAACCTCTAGCCAGCATCTTAATCTGGACTGCCACCTGTTCTCATAATGGTTAATCATTAAGAAACAATATGGCAGGGCGCCTGGGTGGCTCAGTCGGTTAAGCGACTGCCTTCGGCTCAGGTCATGATCCTGGAGTCCCGGGATCGAGTCCCGCATCGGGCTCCCTGCTCGGCAGGGAGTCTGCTTCTCCCTCTGACCCTCCTCCCTCTCATGCTCTCTCTATCTCATTCTCTCTGTCTCAAATAAATAAATAAAATCTTTAAAAAAAAAAAAACAACAATATGGCAGATTTATCTCCCTGCTTTAATGTCACTTTGTAAATTGTCACTAAGAGAAGTTAGCAGTTACACTAATGTGACTGTGAAATTAATCTCTAAGAATATATTTTTTAGTGAGAATGTATTACTTGAATTATCAAAAAGTGGTAAAACAGGACGCCTGGGTGGCTCAGTCCGTTAAACGTCTGCCTTCCGTTCGGGTCATGATCTCAGGGTCCTGGGATGAGTCCTGCATCGGGCTCCTTGCTCAGTGGGGAGCCTGCTTCTCTCTCTGTCTCTGCCCCTCCCCCTGCTTGTGTGCTCTCTCTGGCAAATAAATAAATAAATCTTAAAAAAAAATACTAAAAAATACTATAAAAAAACCAAGTTCATAAACCCCGGGGGGGCCCTCTGGTTCCTTTCAGATCCTTAGTATAATGAAAAACTTTAAAGGTCGTATTTAATTTTGCAAATCTCTTGGATATAAATACAAAAGGAAATACTAACAAAGAAGAGACCGCTTAAGTCAAATGTAGAGAAAAAAGTAAGGAGCCTGGGACTGTAGATGTGCCTCTTCCACTAACCAGCCAAGTGTCCTCACAACTTGTTTCACTCTCTGGGCCCTCAGGTTCCTTATGTGTGAAAAAGAAGAGCAGGTGTTCAGTAAGTCATTTCATACTGTAAAATTTCATGATTCTACGTTTAGATCACTTACTATTTTAAATGATGCAAAAACTAACCTGGTGTTTTATCAGAATTTTTTAAAGAGGAAGTTACATGATATACGATGAAGCTAATGTACTTAACTTTACAGTAGGTGTCACAGTGTCTGGAGAACGAGAAGAAAAAGGCAAAGTTATCTCTGAAAGTTTATGTCCTACTTGGGTTGATCTGCACTTTGGAACCGTGTGGACTTTTCCTATCACGAGATCAGTATCTTGATAAATAACAAACTTCCTGAAAAGAAAGTTTAAACCTCAAATCATGTGTAACTAAAGCCTGACAACAACCCTCGGGACAAGGTAAATGGAAAGTGAGTTGGCGACACAACTCACCTACAAGTTCTCCAATCATGAAAAGCAAGTAAAGAACGGCCGCAATGGTCAATCTGGTTTTCACCTTTCTCTGCTTCAGTAACTCTCGCTGTCTGCTGCAGTTGTCACAGGGGTCCACCTTCAAACTCAGCTGGCTGTTGGTCAAAGCTAAGTCCTGGTCCAGTAAGGAATCGTCGTCGGCCTGCAGGGCCGGGTGCGCCCCGTTAAGAGGCCTTTCTGGGATTTCAGAACCATCATCGGCCACCACAACTCGAAGTTTGTTAAACCGAGAAAGCCCCTCGTCCCCCACCTCGTCCGCGAAGTCAAAGGCGCTGGTGTCATTCAAAAACAGCGGCGCATCATCCTTCCTTAGCAGAGATTTGAGGCGCTTCCACGCGCCGGATCCGGCCATGGCAGAGGCTGAGCCGCCGCGGCACCGAAAGGCTCGGTGCAGGCGGCCGGCCGGCGGCTGCGCCGGCTCCTACTTCACCGGAGCGCCAGTTCCCGATGGCACCGCCGCGCGTCCCTCCCCATCCTGTGCAAAACGAAACACGTTAACACGTTATAAATCAAAGGCGCCCCGACACTGCCCACAAGTTCCGAAGCCCCGGCGGCGGGGGCGCCAGGCCGGCCCGGAGGCGCCCGGGCTCCGCGAGGGGGCGGCGAGTCTACCTGGGGCGCTGCCGCGGGGCCGCCGCTCATCTCCCCGCCCCCGGCCGGCTCGGCGGGGCCGACTCGCACAGCTCGGGCCGGGGCCGCGCGCGGAGCGGGGCCGTCCTCGCGCCTGCCGCGCCCGCAGCTCCAGGCCGGCTCCCCGGTCTGACAGGTTCGGGGCCCGGCGCCGGGGGCCGCCGCCTCTCCCCGCCCTGCGCGAGGCCGCGCGCGTGCGCCGGAGCGGCCGCAGGCCAGGCGCGCGAAGGAGGGGTCGGCACGAGCACACGCAGGCCCGCCGCGCAGGGCTGCGGCGCCCGGGAGGGGCGGGGCAGGGCGCGCGCCGCATCCCCCGCCCGTCGCCCCAGTGCCGGCTGCGGAGCCCCGCGCGCCTGTCTCTGCCCGAGGGGCACTCACAGGGATGCCGGCGTGTCCGGCGCAGCCCTGCCGCCTCCCCAGGCGGAGAGGCATGAGCGGATGGAGCCGGGGCCTGCGGACCAAGTGGGTAGATTCGAACGGTCCCGCCCGCCCCGCGCGTTGCTGCGCGAGCTCGCTCCACCCAACGAGGGCCTCAGGAATCTTGGGTCAGGATCTTGGTTGCAGATCCGCGGCAGAAAACCATTTTAGCGCCTTCTTGCTGAGTGAGAAACCCAGCAGCTTGCTGTCCTTGAGTTGATGCTTCTCTGGCAAGTTGGCGAAATTTGATGCACCGTCAGGTCAACTTCGAGAGGGCAAGGCTGCTGATGGTCGTCAGCAGTTCTAAGTCCTGCTTTGTATTTACTGTTGTCCTGTGTGTGTTCGCTGTAGCCTCCATTTATAACATGGACTAAACCCAAGCACAAAATCTAGTAGGGGTTTCCGTTTTGGCCTTTGGGTCTGTTACCCAAATTTAAAACAATTAAGTTCTGAATAGTAGTTTCTGATTTAGATCTAAGTTGTAATGGTAAAATGGAATGGCAATAAGCCTCCCCATTCCCCTTCTCCCTTGAAGTCTTGAGATTCCCTTGGATGGGTTTTAGGGGCTTCTGGAGGCCTTAAACTCATGTGCAAAATACTGTGGCTTATATGTATTTTCTTGAGTTAAGTCCCTTAGCTTTTATCATATTCTCAAAAGGGTTTAAGACTCAAATTTTAAGATTTAAAACAGCAACACTGTCAGGGGAGCTAACACTTGGGAGTTGAATTGTAGTAAAACTCCTAGTTATCCTGTGTTAATGGATGTTGTATTTTGACGATAGTCTACATGGGTTACCAAATTTCAAGTCACAAGATATACAAGAGAAAGTCACATGGAGCGTCATTTTCCTCCAAAGATTCAGATGGCACTTGAGAATTTTGCATGCCTCAGGTGCCAGAGCACCAACTGATTTTGGATTCCCCAGCAATCCCTCACTTTTGAATGTGCACCATATTCCTACAGAGCTGCCGCCATGGCAGTCAGGTTAGGAAACCTGGATCAGAGATCCCATGGTTCCCAAGACTGAGGAGGACAGACTTGCCTAGAGTATTCAATAACCAGAGCACTCAGGTCATTATCAGCTGAAGGGAGAGTGCTTACTGAGCCTTGCTCTCCTAACCCCAAATATCTTAATCCATTCAACTCAGGAGTAAATTATTTGTTGTTTTTCATTTCAGTTTGTTATATTGCCTGAAATTCTGCTAATGAGAAATACAAATGAACAAAGCAAATATGTCAGGAATGTGATTGCTCTTTCTTTGGTATAAATTCTTCAAATAAGATTCCATTCAAGGAAAGGGGATAGATGTTTTCAAGAAAAGTTGAGGCAGAACATGGATTATTTTGGGTACTTACGGTACGCTTTGTTGGGAAGGGCTGCAGTTCTGCATCCCAATTTATTTTTACTATTTTATATCGCTGGGTATCTGGACAGAGTGATAGGAGGATAACAAAAAACTATATAGTGATTTTAATGTATGTCCACAAATTCTGATACTCATCACAAGCAGAGGTAGAGCTTAATCTCCCTCCCATTGAATGTGAGCTTCTCTTAGTGAATACCATATGGCCTACAATGAATACAATATGACAATAGTGACAGTGTATGACTTAAAAGACTAGGTCATAAAAGGCACTGCAGCTGCCTGCTTGTTCTCTCTTGGATCACTTGTTGTGCTGCGGAAGCCAGAGTTACCATGTCACGAGGAACTCAAGCAGCCCCGAAGAAAAGCCCAGGTGATGAGAAATGGACACCTCCTGCCAACAGCCATGTGAATTAGCCATATTGGAAGCAGATGCCCCAGCCCCAGGTAAATCTTCAGATGATTGTAGCCCAGGAGATGTTGACTGAAATCCCAGGAGAGATCCTGAACAGAACCACCCAACTAAGCTGCTCCCAGATGACGCACAGAGACTGTGAGATAATAATGTTTATTGTTTTAATATGGTAAGTTTGGGGATAATTTGTTACAAAGCAATAGATAACTAATACACTCAATCTCAACTTGCCTCTGTACCAGGAAATAGTTTTTATTTTATCACATGGGCCCTTGTTCCTAGGCCTGTCCTTGGGCTAGTGGCATGATTTCTATCGTTGAACTTTAAAATGGTCCGAATAGGGGCACTGAGGTGGCTCAGTCATTACGTGTCTGCCTTCGGCTCAGGCCCTGATCCCAGGACCCTGGGATTGAGCCCCACATAGGGCTCCTGCCTGGCAGGAAGCCTGCTTCTCCCTCTCCCACTCCCCCTGCTTGTGTTACCTCTCTCGCTGTTTCCCTGTCAAATAAATAAATAAAATCTTTAAAAAATAAATAAATAAAATGGGCCGAATAGACTTCTGTGAATAGTCTTGGCATGTAACCACCATTTGCAACCGTATTTCTATGTATTCAGAATTTATAACAATAGACAAATGAACTTTTGAAACATAATCCATTTATAATCTGGTACTGCCTGCAATTCAGCTAGCTATTGCTCAGCATGCCATTCTTTTATAAGACTTCATACTTCTCCAGTATGAAGAACTTTTCTGCATAGGCAAATAGATAAAGTTGCTAACCATTTATCCCATCTCTTAACCAGGTAACTCATAATACACAAATTGTTTAATAGTAGATGTCTGACATTTACAAGACACGTATCTCTGGTGGTCAACTAGAATTGCCCCACAATATCCTACGTCAAAACCTGTCTTCTGGCACAGACATTTCTGGGAACAAATGACAATGCTGAAAATAATACCACAGCTAACATTTACTTGAGGCTTTTTTATGTGCCTAGCACCTCCGCAGGGGACCTGATTTATATCAGCTCACTTAATCCTTATAGCATCACTGAGGAAGTTAATTATTCAAAGCATGGGTCTTGAAGTCTGTGTGTGTGTGTGTGTCCTGGTTTCACCATTTAGTTCTATAATCTCTGGCAAACCATTTGACCAATTTGGGCTTCAATTTTCTTACCTATAAAAGGGGCTTGGGCGCCTGGGTGGCTCAGATGGTTAAGCGTCTGCCTTCGGCTCAGGTCATGATCCCAGGGTCCTGGGATCGAGTCCCACATCGGGCTCCCTGCTCCTTGGGAGCCTGCTTCTCCCTCTGCCTCTCTCTCTCTCTCTCTCTCTCTCTCTGTCTCTCATGAATAAATAAATAAAATCTTTAAAAAAAAAAAATAAAAGGGGCTTGATGAGAGTACCCACTTCCCAGGGCTATGGTAAGGATTCAATGAGATCATGTATGTAAAGCATGTAAAACTTAGCATATATAGCTCCTAGCACATAGTAAGTACTCCATCAATGCCAACTATTAATATTTTTTAAGTAGAGGGACACCTGGGTGGCTCAGTTGGGTTATGTCTGCCTTCAGCTCAGGTCATGATCCCAGGGAGCCTGCTTCTCCCTCTCCTCCCCACTCATGCTCTCAGCCATTAGCCTACATTATCCTCTCAGTCTGTTTCCACACACAAATGGAATGATCTACAGAAAAGTAGATTCCTTGAGTGTGCTAGAAGAAATTCCTATTCCATACGCCAAAGATTTGCCAGTACCTCATGAGACTTCAGCATCATGCTGTGAAATCCTTCTTGGAAAGGGGAAAAAGTG
This sequence comes from Mirounga angustirostris, assembly GCF_029215605.1. NCBI lineage: Eukaryota > Metazoa > Chordata > Mammalia > Carnivora > Phocidae > Mirounga > Mirounga angustirostris. Next base: position 58,607,493 of record NW_026991717.1, on the reverse strand, counting down.
TTAAAGTTTTTAAAAATGGAAATGGGGGGGCACCTGGGTGGCTCAGTTGGTTAAGCATCTGCCTTCGGCTCAGGTCATGATCCCAGGGTCCCAGGATCAAGCTCTGCCTTGGGCTCCCCGTTCAGCGGGGAACCTGCTTTTCTCTCTGCCCCTCCTTCCTGCTCTGCTCTCTCTCACTATCTCTCTCTCTCTCAAATAAATAAAATCTTTAAAAATTTTTTTTAAAAATGGAAATATGGGAAAAGGTGCCACTTAATTGACAGGCTCAAATGTTGCATATTCCCCATCCTGAGAATTCCTTTCGTCATTGAAATAGGTGATTGTAGGATTCCCAAAGAATGTTTTTGGAATGTGACCCCCTTATCTTTTTCAGGAAGGGATGAAAGCTGTCAGATACATATGGACAAGGGTTGGTGATGTGATACACAACTAAAGAGTGTAATAATTTCTTCTTTTTATGGATTGCTCTGGTAACATAGAGGCTGGAAATTCAGTTTCACCTCTCTTCCAGGGGAGAAGAAGGACACAGGGTAGTTAAGAGAATTGCCCAAGGACAGGCAAGTTTCCTTCTTGGACAGGGAGGAGATGAAGGAGAGGGTCTCTGGGCCAAGTCCATGTATCCTGCCAGGCAAACCAACCTGTGAGCCAAAACCTACACTAAACAAGTTCATTGTTTTCACACCTTTGTTTTTATCTTCCCTTAGTTTTTAAAGTAAATGTACCGATGAATTTCTCTAACCATGTCTGGCTAAAATTAGAGGGAATAGGAGCTGGGAAGGGTTTAAAGTATAAGCACACCAGCCCTGCAGTCTGGAGGTGGCAGCTGGGCTCGGGGAGCTTGAAGGTGAGGGTGGAAGGGCGACTTTGGACATGCTTTGGGAATCCTTCATCACAGACAAGAGAAGCTCGTTCGGCTTCTAACTTTGCCATCCTTTCGCTATGACCCCTAGCAGCATACTGTTGCTGAACTCATTTTCTGTCTGTAAAGTGGAAAATAGTGTTTGTCCTACCTATTTCGTAGGAACACTGTAAGAATCCAATGAGATTTTGCATGTGAATACCTACTTTACAGCTTTACTAAAGACCACGCTGTCTGAACCAAAATGCAAAACATGGGTACAGACAAATGCTGATTGTTAAAAATCCTCCACTTGTATCTGTCCCTTCCCAGGAGAGTTGAACTCCAGTCCTTGGTTTGTTAAGGGCATATTCTGACTTCATTAGATCTCTAGATCACAACCACACACACTACTGTTACTATTACTTCATTTGTATCCTAAGTTGTTTTTGTGTCCAGGGCACCTAACATTGTACTCAGAGCAGAAGCGCTGTAAATTAAATTCACACGGATTTATATGCAAAAAATATTTTAATCAGAGAGTTCATTCATAACATTAAATTCCCCTCAAACAAATGTTTGTATTTCTTGAAGCTGGTGTGTGGTTTCCAAGAAATCCTTAGTGGTGAGATTAATCTGTCTCATACTGATTGGAGATGATTAATACACTAATACTCAGTTGACATTCAGACAAGACTTATTTCCAAGAACACTCTAATGTTTATGATTAAAGCAAGACAGAGAAGCAACTGCAGAAAAAGTGACTCTTCTGTGGCCTCTAACAAGTGGTGACTTCAAACAATGAAGGCCATTGTATAAGAACTCCCTCCTGGGGTTATTGTGAGGATTAATTAGATTAAAATCTGCAAAGTGTTTTGAGTTTTTCCCAGAATTCCTTTATAAATAGAGATGGCATTAATTCTTTTTTTAAGTATCATTATATGGGTCCTCCCAGAATCAAATGTAGCAAATTCACCTGCTATTTAACTCCCTGTATTCCCTGAAGCAAAAAAACCCACGACTAAGGCAACCTAAATGATTCTCTCTAATGGTTTTAAACTATGGCAGCACACGAGAGCGAGCAGAATTTAGTACCCTAATCACAAAGATCTTGGTGTATGATTTACATGACACAATAATGCCTCCTAATCACTATGCCACATGGTAATGAGATATAAATTACTGTAATTATTACAGCTGTTTTATACTGACCCACAAAGTTGACCCTCCTTTTTGTGATTTACATTTTACTAACTCACATTCTGCTCACTTACAAATAGGGTTTAAGGCAGCCCTCGAGGCGTTCCTCACCTCCAAACACTGGAAATGATGAGGGTTTTTCCTGATAGTAGGTACTGTCTAATCTTCCTTGTATGTACAGAAACACATAGACACAGATGAAAGACAGGAGTCTTACCGACCAACTCTCCAGCAGCCAATGATGTAGTGTTGGAATGTAAGTTAAGGTCTGGAGCCGACGGCCAAGAAAGAATTCTTTGTTTTTCCAAGAAAAAATTCTTGAGACGTCTTTGGTGCAAAAGAAGTGATTTTATTAAAGCACAGGGACAGGACCCGCGGCAGAAAGTGCTGCGACTACTGCCTGGCGCCCTGGGATTGTGATTATATACTTTGGGATTGGGGGAAGTAAAAGTAAGGGAGGTGTCCAAAAGGACTTTCATATGCTAAAGAAGACTCGCAGGATACCTGAGGCCTGGCTATTGTCAAACTAAGGTTGTTTTCCCCTCTAGCAAGGCATTAACAGGAAGACAATTGGGAGCTTCCTGGAGGAACTTTGTACTCCCGCCTGCCTCAACTATTTGTCAATGGGCTGCAGGTTATAAGGACATTTAATTTTATCTACATTTCCTTCTGCCTTTGTTTCCCACATCACTGAGGTTCCTTGGGAACCCCTTCTGCTCTGTCACCTGGTCTCTGATCTTAATCCTGTTCCCAGTGACCCACCCAGCCCATGCTGTCCCCTCCCCTGACCCAGAAGGAGCCCCTCTGAATGTTGAGTGGTGGGTGTGGGGCGACCCAATTGGGTGAGTGTGGGGTGACCCAATTGGGTGGAGGCGGCCAATTGGGTGAGGGCAGTGAAAGAATTCACCCGTGGCAGAACAAAGGAGATAGAAATTTATTGAATACAAATGGGCAGGACAGCAAAGGAGAGACTGTCTGCCCCGGGGTGCTGTGGTGGGGAACTGTAGTTAAGGGGGGAAGGTGAGGAGGTATGGGAACATAGAATTCTCCTTTTTCGGTACCTGTGCCCTGTTGTAAGCAGCCCCTTGGTCAGCTAGGGCTTATGGCTATTTGGAGGTGGGTCACCTGATGGGCCTGTTTGCATTCAGCCTGGTGGTCCCTGTGGGCCCTTTTACCTGACTCAGGTTTCCATTGCTCAAGCCTGTTACGTAAAAGTGGACTTTACAGTGGGTTTATGGTAGCAGAAACTCTGGAGCCGGCCCGGGTGGAGTCTGGGGAACAGCAGGATAAGAAGGCCATTGTAAATGGGGAACCCATCTGGCAGGTGACCAACTGTCCTGGTTTACTTGGGATGGAGGGTAGTCCCAAGACCTGGGACTTTTCAGTGTCCTGGGATGAGTTTACCTTGTAGCAAGAATAGATGTCTGTAACCATGATATTGCTGGGCAGGGAGAGTATCTTCCCTGGGAAAGATACCTTGTTCCTTTCGGGCTCTGCAGCACCCTGGGCTGGGTGTTCTCGGGAATTCTCTGGATGTGATTCCTGTCACAGTGAAATGGAAGAGCTCATACGTGTCCAAGAGGGAGGCCAGCCACACCCAGGTAGGGGCCCCAAGACACCATGCCCTATTCGAGCCATCGAGGTCCCAAATCAGTTCTGTAGCTTTGCAGGTACGGACACTGTGCCTGAGGATGAGGCTGGGGAAATCAGGGTATACCAGATGCCCCCAGAGACTGATGAAATTACTGTGAGGTTGATTACTTAATTCTTCTGGGGCTACAACTCTCTTAGTGCCCTGGTAATGCCCTCTTCACAAGACAAATGAATCTGAGAATCCAAGTAACCTTACAGCTAGAACAAAGGTGACTGGGGGGTTTTAATGACATTATTTACAGGCCTCGTGACCTCTCCTGGCTTTTTATGTTCCTGGTTCCCTACTGGGGTGTTCTTCCTCATTCTTGGTGTCTGGCTAACCGCTGTTCAGCTTTCAAACCCTGTAGACTCTGTCCAATTTTCCTCCTTCTTTCCCTCCTCCCTCCTCCCCTTCCCTTCTTTCTTCCTTTCCTGCCTTCCTGCCTTCCACAAATATTATTTGAGTGTTTATCATATGCCAGTCACTACAGTAGGCACTGGAACTATAGAATTGAATAAAATAAAGTCTAGATGATAGCCCATCCCGGATTAGTCCTGTATACACAGCATAAATTTTAATATTTCATTACTAATTTCCCCTAGATTACATATAGACTGTTGATATCTGATGTGGTTTTGGAATATAGGCAAGGTTTGTTGGGGCAAGTCCGGAGCTGATGGCCAAGAAAGAATTCTTGAGACATCTTTGGTGTAAAAAGGTGGTTTTATTAAAGCACAGGGACAGGACCCGTGGGCAGAAAGAGCTACTGCACTGGGGTTGTGAGCCGTGGCTGATTATATACTATGGGATTGGGGGAGCTGAGGAAAAGGAAGATATTCAAAAGAACTTTCATATGCTAAAGAGGACCTACAAGATACTGGGAGGACTTGCCATTGTCAAGGTAAGGTTGTTTTTCCCTTCTAGCAAGGTATTAACATTAAGGTAGTTGGGAGCTTCTTGGAGGAACATTACACTCTGCCCACTTCAAATATCTGTTCAATGGGCTGCAGGTTATAAGGACATTTAATTGTATCTACATTTCCTTCAGGAACCTAGGTTATTGATACAAATGCTTTGTTCTTGTAAATTGCTAAGACATTTGTAAACTGAGGAAGATTCTTGAAGGATTGTGATCTCTATAAGTTAACTATTTGTTTTTCCTTTAGGAAAGCCAGGAGTGCCTGAGGAATGTCACATATATCCCATTTGAGGGGGGGGGGCATGGTTGTGGGGTGTCAGCTTCTGCTTTGTTCTCAGCTCGCTTTCTGTTCCCTTGTCAATATCTATATGTAATTTTTAAATGAAAGTGAAAAATAACATAAGCTTTCTTCTCAGTTGAATTTTAGTTTAGTCTTTCTGAAATCATTCCCCAGGCCCCCATCTGTTAAAGTCTTCGATAACCAACTCTATCCATTGTGTTGATTTTTATCATCTAGGGCAGGAAATTCACTTAGTATTACTGTTGCTGCCCTTAGTCCTCCCACTTGTGCTTAGGTTCTGAGTTGTGGCCTCATAGCTCAGAGCCCTGTCTTCATTTTATAAATAGTTTGGATATTTTTATCCCAAAGTGCATTACTTTGCACTTGTTCCCACTGAAGCTCATTTGTCAGTTGTCTGACCACATGGTCAGATTTATAGGCTCTTTTGACTAACCCGGGGATTGGCAAACTTCTTCTATAAAGGGCCAGATAATAAATAATTTCAGCTTTGCTGCAGTACCTTGTTGCTGGCCGCGTTTGCTCAACTCTGCTCTTGTGAAAGCAGCCATAGATAATAATAAATGAATGAGTATGACTATATTCCCATAAGACTTTATTTAGGGACACTGAAATGTGAATTTCACATACTTTTCACATGTCACAAAATATTAGTTGTCTTTTCCTTTTTTTTAAACCATTTAAAAATGTAGAAACCATTCTTAGCTAAAGGGCTGCACAGAAATAGGCTCAGGCTGGTTTTGGCTTGTGGGCTGTAGTTTGCTGACCCTGATCTAGACCCATCACTAGTTAGAAGTGTTGTTAGATATTTTACTGCTCGCTCCCTGCTCCTGATCACTTACACATATCTTAGAGAGCCCCTTGCTAGCAAAGGTGCTTGAGGGTTCAGTCCCTCTACTTGGGTCCATCAATCTCTGCTTCCCAATGTACTATGAAGGCAGCAACGTTTGGACAGCCTGAGTGTCTTCATACAGGTAGAGTGTAGCTGGGGTCCTAGAACCCACTAGAGTGCTCTGCTTGGGGCTGACCAAGAGTGCCAGTGCCTCTTGTTTAAATACCTTGGACTCTTCAGAATGGAAATCTGATTGCGTGCCCACCCTTCCCCACACCCTCAGTTCAGCCACTTTGAGCTGTAGGCACCCTGAACTTGCATTGTTTGGGGCTCGGACCACAGCTATTATAAGTGCAATAGCATTAAATGGAATGCTTTTCTTCACCACTCCATTACCTCATTAGTTCTAGATAAAGTCTAGAACTACTCTTCCCCATGGCACCCATCCCACCCCAGGCCTAGACATGTCTACTAATTACGTGTCTTCCTGTCTCACTTTGTAATTCTGTCTTCATTAGAGGGACTATTTGACTAACTCTCTTATTAGACTCTGCTCCATGAGACTGGGGTGGTGGGGGGGGAGTTTCTTATCTCTTGCACCTGACCCTGTGCCTGGCACATAGTAGGTGCTCAACAAGCATTTGTTGAGGAACCAGACCCACAGCAGACCTCAGCTTATTGGCTGGGCACTGTTCTCGATAACAGCCCTCCCCCCGCCACTTCCTCTCATGGATGTCAACCCTACGGGTGTCTGATGCCCATACGTCAGACTCCCTCAGTGCACAGGACTCCAGCTTCCTGAGGAGGACTGCACTGTCTCCTTTGAGAAATCCAGAATTAGAAATGTGACTGCTCTGCCCTTCAGACATCTGCTGCCTTCCCAGCATCTGTCACTTGGGCCCTCTAGTTCCCTCCCCTGGCTGGAATCACCAGGCTCCACCCATTGTCTGTTTCTGAGCTAGTTCCTCATTGCCTCACAAAATGTTCCAGTCTTCTGGGACTTCTATTTCAGCCTCTCCTTTGGAAATCTGTCAAAGGTTTTCTTAAGGTGTTCAGGTAGATAATATTAAGCAGTTCTCTTTTACCTACATGTGATTTACTTCCTCAAAAATTAAGTAAATTAATTTGTTAAGTTTTCTCTTTAAAGATACTATTTTGTCGGGTGCGCCTGGGTGGCTCAGTCGGTTGTCTGCCTTCGGCTCAGGTCATGATCCCAGAGTCCCTAGATCAAGTCCCCATCTCGCATAGGGCTCCCTGCTCAGCGGGGAGTCTGCTTCTCCCACTGCCCCTCCTCCCACTCGTTCTCTCAATCTCTCTCTCAAATTAAAAAAAAGATACCATTTTGTCATCTTTCTCTGAAGTTAATTTTAAGTGTTTAGTCTGCCTATTTCACAAGTAAACCATAACTTCTTAAGTTCTCTCCAGAGATTTCTTAATGATAATAAATATTATCATACAATAAAAATCATAATATTTTGAGCCCAGTATGTATCAAGCACTGTGGTAGGACCCTTAATTAAATGTTATTTAATTTAATCCTTATAACAACCTTGTGTAGTAGATACTATTATCCCCATTTTATACATGGGATAAATGAAAATTTTTAAATACTTTGTTCAAAGTCACACAATTGGAAGATGGTGGAGTCAAGGTTTGCATTCAGGTTTGTCGCAGCCCAGTGCCCATCATCTTTCCATTCTGACATTTTCTTCCCTTTCTATGCTTGGTGGTTGGTGGTGGTGCTGGGAGGGCATGTGTATCACATTCCCACTTTTCTAACCTTCTGGGTGAGCAGCTGGCTGTTATGACTGGCACCCATTTTGGCTAATGGTTCTTCACTGTCATAGTAGAGTTCTATCAGAACTCATGTAGGTTTTAAAGTAGTACCGTCTCACTTAAAACCACTCATCCGTCCATCCATCCAACCAGTATTTCTTAACAGGCTATCTTAGTCTATCTGGGCTGCTATACCAAAATACCACAGGCTGGGTGGCATATCAACAACAGAAATCTACTTCTCACAGTTCCGGAGGTTTAGATGTCAAGATCAAGGCACTAGCAGGGTCATGTTCTGGTGAGGACCCTCTTCCTGGTTCATAGCCAGTGTCTTTTCACTGCATCCTCACAGAGTGGAAAGGGGTAGGGAGCTCTGTGGGATCTCCTTTGGAAGAACAAGAATCCCATTCATGAGGGCTCCACCCTCATGACCTAATAACCCCCCAAAGGCTCCGTCTTCTAAGATCATCACACTGGGCCTTAGGACTCCCAACATGTGAATTTTGGGGGGACACAAACATTCAGATCATAGCAGAGGTTGTAAACCAGACACAGTGCTATGTGCCGAACATGTCTTAGGCCAGAGAAATGGGTCCCTAGTGTTTAAAATTAAGACATTGGGGAGTTAATGGAAGAGGCACTTAGGGAGTAGGGTGTGGAGGTAGGAAAGATGGAGAGAAAAGAAGTCACGGCCTTGGGGGCCCATGGGTCAGGAGGAGGCCATTGGGTATGATGAGGAAGGCAAGGGAAGATGAATGAGAGAGATTCTTATACACCAAGATAGACGCAATGAGGTGCAACGAGCAGAATTTTGCCCTGGCACGACATACTGCCTCTGTTGGTATGCCTTATGGTTTTCAGTTCCCTTTCCAATAGCCAGTACTTTCCTAGCATTCTGATGTTCTTGTTTACTCTTTCCCAAGCCAGCAGAGATGATACCCTTGCATTTGTGTTCTCTGTATAGGTAGCATCCCCATTTATCTTGAGAGCCTACCAGAATTGCTGCAGTGACCGATTGTTTTACAGTGTAGAAGGGGTTTACTTCATTTTCCCCTTAGTTGTGTGTGTGTGTGTGTGCACAATGTGTGCATGTGTAACAAAAATGAGATCCATACTGAAGTGAGTGGGGATGCAATGACGTGGGTCTATCATTTGCTTTAAACTATTTTAGTTTTTTGGGGCGCCTGGATAGCTCAGTCGTTAAGCGTCTGCCTTCAGCTCAGGTCATGATCCCAGGGTCCTGGGATCGAGCCCCACATCAGGCTCCCTCCTCTGTAGGAAGCCTGCTTCTCCCTCTCCCACTCCCCCTGCTTGTATTCCCTCTCTTGCTGTGTCTCTTTCTGTCAAATAAATAAATAAAATCTTTAAAAGAAAATAAATAAACTATTTTAGTTTTTCAAAGTGCAAGAAAGTGAAGCAAGTGTGGGAAAACCTTGATAATGATTGAATCTGGGTAATGGGTATTTTATACTATTTGTACATTATGTATGTTATATACTCATTATACTATATCCCTTCTGTGTGTTTGAGATTTTTCTTAATATAAAAATTAAACATATAAAGAGAATGACAATAATTTACAGAAAGAAGTTAAAAAGTCAGGTTCCCTTGATGTTCAAGTGACCTTAACCAGGAATACAATGTGGAAAGCTCATTCAATTTAAGACTGCTGGGTCACCCAGGATGGTGACATATTCCTGTCTGCAGCCAGGAGCTCACTCTCCCCTTCTGCTCTTCTACCACAGGATCTAGTTCCGGGGTCTGTCTCAGAGACTTACACATCTGATTCCTACATCCATGGGCTTCTCCCATCGTACTCCCTGTCCTGGGTCAGACACTTAAATCCTGCTCCAGGCTGAGTGGGTTGGTGCCTCTTTTGCTACCACCACTGGCAACAGGCATCTGTTTCTCCTGCTTCCAGCTTCTAGGTCTGCTTTAGGACTTCTCATTCTTGGGATACATGAGAGACCCTGCTAACTCAAGTGCTGGCTCAGCCTCTGCTCCTGCTGACACCCCCATTCTATCAGATCTCTTAGGGGCTTGAAACCCAAGAAGCAGCAAAAGGCATGGCACAGTGAGGATGCCTGACCTTGCAGCTTGACCTATCTGCCCACTCTCTGCCTTGTTTGCCCCGCACCCACTCCAGCAATGATACCAATGGCTAAAGGGAAAGGCACTAAGGATACTCTGTGTTTTACAAATCGTGATCAGAGGCATGATTTTTTTAATTCAATCCTCATTCAGATCTGTGAGATAGTTATCATTCCTATTTGAAGAGATAGGGAGCTAGGACACTGTGAGGTGACAAAATGTGTTTAGAACCACAGAGTTAATTAGCAGCAGGACCCTGATGGGAACTTAGGTATTCCTGTCCCCTGGAGGAGTTTATCTGTATCTGAATCCAAGTTATTACTAAACTACTATAATTCCCTAATTAAGCTATTATTTGTAGTAACCAAGTTGTGTTACCACAAACTATGAGTCGTTATTAGAGCAGGCTGAAGTTGTTCAATAGCGAAACGCCATAATTCCTTTTCATCCGTGCATTGAATTTACTAATTTATTTATTTTTATTTTTTGAAAGATTTTATTTATTTATTTGACAGAGAGGGAAAGCACATACAAGCAGGGGGAGCAGCAGAGGGAGAGGGAGAAGCAGGCTCCCCGCTGAGCAGGGATCCCGATGCGGGGCTCAGTCCCAGAATCCTGGGATCATGACCTAAGCTCAAGGCAGATGCTTAACCAACTGAGCCACCCAGGCGACCCTGAATTTACTATTTTTTTTTTTGAAGATTCCATCCATTCATTTGAGACACAGAGATAGAGAGAAAGAGAGAGAGAGCACGAGCAGGGAGAGAGGCAGAGGGAGAAGCAGGCGCCCCGTCGAGCCAGGAGCCCGACGTGGGGCTCGATCCCAGGACCCTGGGATCATCACCTGAGCCGAAGGCAGACGCTTAACCATCTGAGCCACCCAGGCGCCCCCTGAATTTATAATTTAAACAAGACATTCCTAATTTTTCATTATGAGGAGTTGATAAATAATATCTATAGTTGATAAGTCAAGAAAAAGGGGTGTAAATATATTACATACAGTTTCAGTGGTAATCAACAGTAGAACTTAAAACAAACTTGATAGAACCTGAGTAATGGGTGTGGTAGTGATGTGGTTGATGGGGATGGGAGGAGGGAGATTTTTTGTTTCTCATTTTAGACACATATATACAGTCTGAATTTTTTTTTTTTTTTGAGAGGGGGTGTGAGTGGGTTGGGGGGAGGGCAGAGGGAGAGGGAGAGACTCTTAAGCAGACTCCCTACTGAGTGTGGAGCCCAATGTGGGGCTCGATGTCACGACCCTGAGATCATGACTTGAGTCAAAATTAGGAGCTGGATGCTTAACCAACAGCCACCCAGGTGCCCCAATACAGTCTGAATTTTTAAAAATATGGGCAGGTTTTACTTCTATAAATTAAAAAAATCATTTAAAAATAGAAAAAAGAAATGAAATAGAATAAAAAGTATCCCCTCAATTAGTGATTTTTTAAGTAGTCATATGTAATAGTAGGCGGCCAATAGAAAAAAAATGAGTTCACCTATACAGACTTTAAGTAGAAAAGGCAGATCGCAGCCTGATATGGTTAAGATAATACCTAACCATAAATATATTGTGTGTAGGTACATGTACGCACCAAACTGGGAGAACACATATCAAAGTGATATCGAAGTGTAGGCATGAGGGGTGGGGAGGAAAGAGAGATTTTGATGATTAACTTTCTTCACTTCTGTGTACAGTTTGATTTTTTTCGAGGGGCAGCTATTGAACGTGAACATGCATGGAATATTTTGCACCTTCAAAGCTACAGTGGTTCTGAGTCTTCCCCATTTTCCCTTTTGCCACAGGAGAGCCCAGTGTGATCACACTGTGTTACATATAAGGGTCAGAATCTTACACTGACTTGTGTGAAGAAATTCACTCTTCCTTAATATTGTTCCTTAATATTGTTAGAAAAGGGAAGTTTGTGAATGGAATCGTTCCACTCTCATGCCTTAATGTCACCGCAGAGCTGACCAAGTCTGATTCATGTTTTTTTTGTATTGTTAGATTTCCTTCCTTTGCTTTTTTTTGACCAAGGGGGTGTGGGATTTAAATCCCCAAATCCAGTATCTCGTGAACAAGGTATCCACCCCGCACTTTAGAGTCCTGGACTTGGAGTCTTGACTAACCTTGATACTTGATTGAATCCTTTTGGTAAGGGGAAGCACGGTAAGAGGCAGCAGTATGTCTGTGGAAATTTCCTGAGGCAGCCTCCTCGGAGGAGCAGAAGGAAATAGTAGATAGAATAACTAGTGTAGAGAAAGCTGAAGAAGCAAAATTAAAAACAAGGTGTCCTCATCTGGGACAAAAGCCTGGAGGTTCAGATTTCTTAAGGAAACAATTGCAGAAAGGGAAAAAATATTTTGATTCTGGGGATTATAACATGGCTATAGCAGAAATGAATCAAGGTTGTGAGTTCAAGCCCCACACTGGGCATGGAGCCTACCTAAACACATGCATACACACACACACACAAAACAACAATAAACATGAAGAACAAGCAGCTTCCTACTGCAGTTCTAGATAAGACAGAAGTCACTGGTGACCACATTCCACTGCACAGGACCTTCCTCGACAGAAACCTCTTGTTGCTAGCAAGCTGGCTGGCTGATTAAAAGAGCTGAACTGCATGAATCTTCTAGTTCTCATTATTTCTCCTTAATATGTTACTTCTCTGCTTTTTACTTCCTTTCATTCCCTAAGTCATTTGAGAATGACAGCTTTGCAGGTAGTGGTAGTGTGTGTTGCTATTGCAAGGGAATATACGTGTGTAGAGTTTTGATTAAACAGTGCCCTGATAAAGAGAACATGTTAGAGCAACATCATCTACTTGAAAATAATTGTATATATTACCTAAGTCCTAGTGTAGGACTGATTCAACAAGTAACAAGCAAGTTTTACAATTGTAATGTGTTCGCTTTCTTTAATTCATCTTAATTATAGCTTTGTATGTTACTCTTATTTAATATAACCTCGCTTGTATTGATTTCTTCTGTATTTTCCTTTTGGATTTCATAAAACAGAAGTTTAAGACCACAAGTTGGAAGACAGTTCACACTCTTCAAACAAAAATAGTTGGAGCTCTGAAAGATCTGTTTCTCTGTGCTTGAACTTGAATGGCCTTAAACCTGTTTTAGCTCTAAGAACAGAATTTTACTTGGGCAATATTTGCCCATTCTGGTGTAACTTACGTGACTAGTGCTTAACAGCTGCCGTTGAAGCTAGTATTCTTACTCAGTTCTGTAGTGTTAGAGTATCTTTTGTTGAAGATGTGAATGAAGTGTGCATGTGCATTGACTGTTGGATTCACTTTTGTACCATTTTTGTAAATACGATAGTTTTGCACACACACACAAAATGATCCTTTTGGTGATTCATTTTCTTGTATTTTATTTTACTGTGGAAAGAACAGTTAACATAAGATTTACCCTCTTAACAAATTTTTAAGTGTTAATATATTATTGTTCACTACAGGTACAATGTTGTACAGTCTTTCTCTAGAACTTACTCAACTTTTTTCCAAAATAAAAGTTAAATTTATAAATACCCTAAGATAACTTGGGAATTATATAGTAAAAAATAATGAATCCCACAAATTACAGAGGTTTTGCTAAAATGCAAACTGCCAGCTAACTGCTAACCTTGGCATATCCAACCCTATTTAACTAATTTGAGTGCTGATTTTTCTAACGAAACTCAGTTGGAGGGCAACCGATATATCTATGCTCTTGACAGAGATGACAAGTGTGGTATTGTTGTGGCTAAGAATGGAGAATATGAGTTGATGCATGTTTTCATCATTCAAATCTGGTTGTTCCTCTTTATCTCCATCAGGAAAATATATAGGGAATGGTAGATTTTTACAGAAATTCTTAGATGCAGACAGTTTATAGTTTGGCTTTTTTTTTTAATTCTAAAATACTTTATAATTAATACTGATAGGAAGACTGATATACAACGCAATTATTTACTTTACAAGGAGATTCTGTACATCAGGGAAGCATCTTGAAGTACAATACATCAGACTAGATGCAGAGAGTTTAGAATCTCTGATAGTTACTGAACAATTTTTATGTCCCGGTACAGAATCATTTACTTAGATTATACTGTACTTTGTGTCCACACTTACAATCCATATGCTGTCCATCTAATGCTTCCCATTTGTCTAGGCATTTTCGTTCTAGGCCAGACTGGCAGCATCCCTTGGTTGAAATAACTCCGGGTTTCCTGTGGGTTTTCATTTAATGATGAGTAGCAGGCTGGCCTTCAAATCCCCATCTTTTCATGACGCCTTGAAACTTTTACCGATAGTTGTTTTTTTTTTAAAGATTTTATTTATTTATTTGACAGAGAGAGACAGCGAGAGAGGGAACACAAGGAGGGGGAGCGGGAGAGGGAGAAGCAGGCTTCCCACCAAGCAGGGAGCCCGATGTGGGGCTCGATCCCAGGACCCTGGGATCATGACCTGAGCCAAAGGCAGTCGCTTAACCAACTGAGCCACCCAGGCGCCCCTACCGATAGTTTTTATTGTGACATTCACATGCTGTCCTGGGCAGAAGTGAGCAGCATGAAGACGGATGCCTGGCTTAATTACAGCTGATTGTGGTGGTTAGGACTTCCAGGACTACGTTGAATGAAAGTGGTGAGAGTGGACATCCTTGTATCTATGCTCATCAGGGATATTGGCCTATAGTTCTCTTTTTTGGTAGTGTCTTTGTCTGGTTTTGGTATCAGGGTAGTGTTGGCCTCATAGAATGAATTAGGAAGATTTCCTTTGTCTTCTGTTTTTTGAGAAGAATAGGTATTAACTCTTTTTTTAAAAAAGATTTTATTTATTTGAAATAGGAGGGGCATAGAGAGAGGGAGAAAGTCTTTTTTTTTTTTTTTTTTTAAGATATAGAATGGTAGGGGCGCCTGGGTGGCTCAGTCGTTAAGCATCTGCCTTCGGCTCAGGTCATGATCCCAGGGTCCTGGGATCGAGCCCCGCATCGGCTCCCTGCTCAGCGGGAAGCCTGCTTCTCCCTCTGCCACTCCTGCTTGTGTTCCTGCTCTCGCTGTCTCTCTCTCTATCAAATGAATGAATAAAAACCTTAAAAAAAAAAGTATAATTATCTTTTTTTTAAAAAATGTCTACTTTGTCTGGGGTGCCTGGCTGGCTCAGTTCGTGGAGCATGCAACTCTTGACCTTGGAATTATAGGTTCAAGCCCCACGTTGGGTGTAGAAATTACTTGGAAGTAAAATCTTTAAAAAAAAGTCTATTTTGTCTGATGTAAGTATAGTCACTCCAATTCCCCAGGAATCCTGCTGTTATGTAAGAAATCCAATTACCCTGAGTCCACTGTGCTAGAGAAGCCAGGTATAAATGCTCTAGTCAACAGTCCCCACTTAGCCTGGTTTTCTAACCAAAATATTAGACATGTGTGTGAAGCCATCTTGGACTCCCTAGACCACTCCATCTGCCAGATGAATGCCAAATTGTTCTCCGCGATACTTCATGGAACAGATTTCTCCAGCTGAGTCATGCTTAAATTCATGACCCTTAAATTCGTTTTGCAGTAGTTTGTTACACAGCAATCCCTAGCCAGAACAGAAACCATTGATCTCTGTTGTCCCCATTTTAGCACAGCTTTTGGACAGATTAAGCACAGTTATGGAGTAATTTATCTTCCTTTACTTCTTTTTTTTTATTCCTTTGGACTGAACTTTAGAGATAAAAAAATTCTGATCCTTTTGATTAACAATAAATATACATATATTTTTACCTAGTTGTGAACCCTTTATGCTTATTATTTTCTTCTGCTTTATAATTTAATTTTAGCTGATATTTTCATTAAGTCAATAGTTACTGGTCTGTTTTACACAAGTCAGTAGTTACTGGTCTGTTTCTAGGTATCATAGTAGGCTTAACACCCATTTTTTTTGGTTGGGTTTTGAGCGGTCCTTACCCTCCCCCTCCTGGGTTGGTGTGTTTCCACACAGACTGCTCATTCTTGTTAGTATCGATGTTGGTATCTGTGTCCTCTTCTGCCTTGGAGCATACAGCTTGCAGTGAGGTGACGCCTTCTCACTGAGTTCTGGCCAATAAAATGTAAACAAAGTAATATAGTATGTGCCCTTCCAGGCCTGCCCCATAACAAGTATAAGAGAGAAAGGCACAGCCATTCAATGGAAGGAGCGTAGGTCCCTGATTGACCATGTAGGGCAGAGCCCCCACAACCAGCTGACCTCCACAGGACTGTATGATGAAGGAGACATACACTTTTATTTGGTTAATACTGGGAGATTCTAGGGTGCATCTATTATAGCAACTAGTATTATTAACTTTTTTTTTAAGGATTTATTTATTTTTGGGATGGAGGGAGGAAGGGAGAGAGAGAGAGGGAGACAGGAAGCATGAGCGGGGCAGAGGGAGTAGCAGACTCCCCGCCAAGCAGGGAGCCTGATGCGGGACTCATCCCAGGACCCTGGGATCATGACCCAAGCCGAAGGCAAAGGCTTAACTGAATGAGCCACCCAGGCGCCCTAGTATTACCTACTTTAACTAATATGGGTGTTTTAAATGCCTCTTATCATCATGTACATTAACCCAGCTGATAGAGTGAGACAGTAATTACTATTAACTCCTTCAAGTAATAACTACATTTTGTTTATTTTCAGTAAGTTAACTTTAAGGGTCCTGCTAGCATTTAGAATTTTGAAAGAAAAATTTCACTGGTTTGTCAAAGCTAAAGCTCTGTAGTATTTATATGTAAAACAAAAGAAAACCTTGAATTATAAATTTGTTTCTTAAAAATAGGGCTGTTAGTGTAGAATAGAGACAGTGGTGTGTATCCTCTGAGGTCAAGCAATCAAGTGTTTCTACCGTTCATTAGTTCATTCATTCAATCATTTATATAATCAATTTGTGCTAGATATTAGTAACCCAAAGATAAATGAGACAGATTCACTTCTTTTAGCCATGATATGTATAATTATGAATTTACCTGGGTGACCATGGGCAAACTCTCTTTGGATACTCCGTTTATAAAATGAAGGCAATATCAATCACTGTTACATTCACTACCTGGGTTCTGGTGGAACCTAAATGAGATTAACCATGTAACACAGTGCCTGTCATATACTAAGTGCTCAATAAATATCAGTTTGTCTTTTTTTTTTTTAAAGCTTACTAACTTATCTTGGTAGTTTGAATAGTTAAAGACAATGATTTCCAAGGAGGAACCCTTAGTTTAACTCTGCCCGCAAATAGTATGAGAACTTTCCTTGCTATCATCTTTCTGAGGGCTTTCCGTGCGTTGGGGCTACTGATCAACAACATTCTCCACAAAAAGAATTCCATAACATTCATAGATATCCATCATTTCTTTTAGGTAAATACCTAACAGTAGAATTTCTGGGTTATGGGATAGATATATGTATATCTTGAAAAGAAACTGCCAGTTTTCCAAAGAGCTTATACCATTTTATTTTATTTTTTAAATTTTATTTATTTATTTATTAGACAGAGAGAGAGAGAGAGCGCACGAGAGAGAGCACAAGCATGGGGAGGGGCGGAGGGAGAGAGAGAGGCAGACTCCCCACAGAGCAGGGAGCCCAATGCGGGCCTCAATCCCAGGACCCTGGGATCATGACCTGAGCCGAAGGCAGACGCTGAACAGACTGAGCCACCCAGGCACCCTCGAGCTTATACCATTTTATACCTCCATTAGGAAGGTATGAGAAATTACTGCTGATCCTCACCAACATGTGGTATTGTCAGGTTTTTTCACTTAATTTTGATGAATTCTAATTTATGTATTTCTCTTTTTTTCTTGTGTTTTTGGTATGATAGCTAAGAAGTTATTGCCTAATCTGAAGTTACAGATATTTAGACTTATATTTCCTCCTAGGAGTTTTGTAGCTTTAGCTTTTACATATAAATCTATAATCCACTTTGAGTAAATTTTTGTGTATCGCGTGAAGAAAGGGTCCAAACTGATTCTTTTGCATGTGGATATCCAGATGTCCCAGCATCATTTGTTGAAAAGGCTGTTCTCTTTTCATTGAATTGTCTTGGTCATTTTGTAGAAAAACAATTGACCACAAATGTATGGGTTTATTTCTGGACTCACAGTTCTAGTCCATTGATTTATATGCCTACCCTTGTGCATCATTTTCATTGGAGTAATTCATTGTAGTTCTAACTTGCATTTAATATGTTTTTTCCTGATGACTAATAATTGCCCTGGAAAGTTTCTGCTTGCTCATTCCAGTTGATCCCTTTCTTTATCCCCTAGAATTAACCATTGCTTTGATTAGTTTATATCATAGATCAGTACTTCCGGTTCTAGAACGTTATGTAAAAGGAATCACATAGTATATATTGTTTAGTGTAGGCTTCTTTCATTAAACATGATGTTTTTGAGGGACACCTGGGTGCTTCAGTCAGTTGAACGGCTGCCTTGGTCTCAGGTCATGATCTCAGGGTCCTGGGATCGAGCCCCATATGATTGAGCCCAATATCCGGCTCCCTGCTCAGTGGGGAGTCTGTCTCCCTCTCCCTCTGCTGCTCCCCCTGCTTGTGCTCTCTTGCTTGCATGCTCTCTCAAATAAATGAATAAAATCTTAAAAAAAAAAAAAACATAATGTTTTTGAGATTCATCCATGTTATTGTGTTTACCAATAGTTTGTTCCTATTTTAGAATAAATTTTTTTTACTCTTTTTTTTTAAGATTTTATTTATTTGACAGAGAGAGACACAGAGAGAGAGGGAACACAAGGAGGGGGAGTGGGAGAGGGAGAAGTACATTTCCCACGGAGCAGGGAGCCCGATGCGGGGCTCAATCCCAGGACTCTGGGATCATGACCTGAGCTGAAGGCAGACGCTTAACGACTGAGCCACCCAGGCGCCCCTACTCTTCTTTTAATACAAAGATTTTCTGATTTATTTTAACTTACTTCTTTTTCATGTGATTTCTATGTGAAAAACTCTAGCCTACTAGTTGATTTTTTACATTCCTCATCCAATTGCTAATTCCTTTAATATTGGTACAATTTTAAGTCTGTCCAGTTTTGGATCTCTGACTTTTCGCTTATTCCTCTTTTTTGTCATGCCCATGTAGTTGCCTTTTTAAAGTCCCTTGAAGATTGTAGTATAGTCAAAGGTTATTTTCTTCTTCCTTTCAAAGCTCATATACATTACTATCTTTTTACTAACTTGCTTATTTAAGTGTATTTATCCAAACATCCTATCTGAGGTTATATTCTTGCTATTGAGTTATTCAAAGATGCACCTAGTTTCTGGAAACTTTGCCAGAATTATTCATGGTATTTAGGGAAACACTCTAGATGTAGAAGGAACTCAATTCCCTCTCTGCTCTCTCTCTTTTTTTTTCTTTCTTTGTTTTTTTTTCCAGGTGCATTTGACTTTGCAGATGAGTCTGGCAGCATTAGCTGCAAAGGTGTGCACGAACCTCTCTGGTTACAGGAAAGATTAGAAATGCAGAGTAGCAGGGGCTCAGGTCATGATCCTGGGGTCCCTGGACCGAGTCCTGCATTGGGCTCCCTGCTCTGCAGGGAGTCTGCTTCTCCCTCTGACCCTCCTCCCTCTCATGCTCTCTCTCTCTCATTCTCTCTCTCAAATAAATAAATAAAATCTTTAAAAAAAATAAAAATAAAAAAAGATTAAAAAAATTAAAAAAAAAATGCAGAGTAGCAAAAGTGAGGAGTAACTGAGGAATAACTTTTATGCAATCTGCAGATACTAGGTTCCATTAGAAAGTCAATACTCCCTCTCCACCCCCACTGCTACCAATAATTAAAGCTGCCAAAGAAGAGTGAGTTTGTGGTGCAGTGTCCCTACCTTTCTTATCTTTCTTTACTATGAATTCACAGTGTCCTCTGGCTCCTGTCTTTTTTGGCCTTTTATTTTCCCTGAATTCTACCATCTTGGGTAGAATTGTCAAATCAACTACCGTGTCAGCACTCCCCTTGCTGCTCCTCTTTATTCCTTGTGCAAGCCTCTTCCTGCCTTGCCCCCAACCCCCAGTCAGGGTACAACCAGAAAAACAACTAACAGGCGATATATATTAAGACCTTTATTGTGTAAGACTGTTGAATTACAGACCTGTACCTCTGAAACAAATAATACATTATATGTTAAAAAAAAAAGAAGAAGAAGATAGCAGGAAGGGAAGAATGAAGGGGGGGAATTGGAGGGGGAGACGAACCATGAGAGATGATGGACTCTGAGAAACAAACTGTGGGTTCTAGAGGGGAGGGGGGTGGGAGGATGGGTTAGCCTGGTGGTGGGTATTGAGGAGGGCACGTATTGAATGGAGCACTGGGTGTTATGCACAAACAATGAATCATGGAACACTTCATCTAAAACTAATGATGTATGGTGATTAAAATAATATATTAAAAAAAAGACCTTTATTGCCTGTAATTAGCTTACAGGACTGTGGTGGCTGGCCAGACACACTGGTAGGGCAAGACCGAGACTCCTGGTCACTGGCTGAAGCTGTTCTGTACAGAGAAATTTCTTCCTCTTCAGAGAAACCTCAGTTCTGCTTAAAACCCTTCAACTGATTGAATCAAGCCCATTCAGATTATCTAGAATAATCTCTTACTCACTTAAAATCTACTAATTATGAATTTAATTCGTATCTATAAAATGCCTTCACTGTAACACCTATATTAGTGTTTGAGTGAGTAACTGGGGAACAATTGTCGAACCAAGTCGACTTATAAAACTGACCACCACACGCTATTGCTTTTACCTACTGGTTTAATTGGTAACTAAAATGTTAACTGATGGAAGCTGAATGTTGCCCAGGGCTATTTTCAAGAACCAAAGGAGTAAAACAATAATAAAACAAAAATAGCTAAGTATGTGTGAGGTGAAGTTGGGGAATCAAAAGGCCAAGACTGCCCACAGGTACCGTCACCGCTTCTCATCGTCCCACATCTGCCCTTCCATCTCCTGGTGTGTCAACCATTTCAAACCTTTTATTTTACCTCCACATTTTCCTCTACCACCTCACCAACATACCTACCCCAAACCTCCCCCCCCAGCACCTCAGAGTTTCCTTCGTGAACATATCTTGATGTCTACACCTAACATACCTACATTTGGGCTTCCCCTACCCCCACAGCTCTGTGTACATATTTATAGACCACACTTATTTCCCATGTTTAATCTGTCCCCTATAAAGTTATAGGAGCTTTATAAAGGTATAAGAGTCCTATAAATTATAAGAGTCTTCTGTAATTTGAAGACCCAATTATTCATTCATTCATCCATCATATTTATCTAGGGCGTTGGCAGGTGGCACATCTAAAATAAGCAGATTCAATTCCCAGGTCAAAGGACCTTGGCTTCTACTGCAGAGGACAGAATGAAACAATCCCAGAACAGAGGAAAGAGCAGCTATCCTGATTGGGAGATCTGGGAAAGCCTAACGGGACCCTTCAGCTGGGACTTGAAGGTCAAGAAGGGTTTGATGAATGAAGAAGTGTATTTCAGGTTGAGTGAGCTTTATGAGCAAATGCAAGGAGGCCTGAAGGTGTAGGAATAATTTAGAGCTTGCTTGTGGGTTGGATAGTCACAGTCCCAAATGTGACTATCCAGCTGAATCAAGAGTTGGATGCTTAATCAACTGAGCCACCCAGGCACCCCTATTGAGGTATAACTGACATGCAATATAGTATACTTATTTTAAGCATACAGTTCTATGGGGCACCTGGGTGGCTCAGTTAGTTAAGCATCTGCCTTCGGCTCAGGTCATGATCTCAGGGTCCTGAGATCCAGCCCTGCATCGGGCTCCCTGCTCAGCAGGGAGTCTGCTTCTCCCTCTCCCTCTGCAGCCCCCCCTGCTTGTGCTCTCTTGCTCTCTCTCTCTCAAATAAATAAATAAAATATTTTTAAAAAGTGTACAGTTTGGGGCGCCTGGGTGGCTCAGCCATTAAGGTCTACCTTCTGCTCAGGTCATGATCCCAGCGTCCTGGAATTGAGCCCCGTGTCAGGCTCCCTGCTCCACGGGAAGCCTGTTCTCCCTCTCCCACTCCCCTTGCTTGTGTTCCCTCTCTTACTGTGTCTCTCTGTCAAATAAATAAATAAAATCTTTAAAAAAAAGTGTACAGTTCTATGAATTTTGAAAAATGATGTACTCATGTATCATCACAATCAAGGCATAGAACTTTTTCATCATCAAAATTTTCCTTGTTTAATATATTATGACCCAAAGTAGTGTACAGATTCAATGTGATCCCTATCAAAATTTCAACATTTTTAAAAAAGAGTTATTTATTTGAGAGAGAGAGAAAGTATACTCGTGCTCCAGCAGGGGGAGAGCAGAGGGAGAGGGCGAGTCTCCAGCAGACTCACCGCCAAGCACAGAGACTGACTTGGGGGCTTGATCTCACAACCCTGAGGTCATGACCTCAGCCAAAATCAAGAGTCAGATGCTGATTGAGCCACCCAGGTGCCCCAAAATTTCAACATTTTTTTGCAGATACAGAAAAATCCATCCTAAAATTCATATGGAACCTCAAGGACATTGATTAGGCAAAACGGTCTTAAAAAAGAATAAAATTGGAGGTCTCACAATTCCCAATTTCAAAACTTACTACAAAGCTATAGTAATCTGGGGCGCCTGGGTGGGTCAGTCATTAAGCATCTGCCTTCAGCTCAGGTCATGGTCCCAGGGTCCTGGGATCGAGCCCCGCATCGGGCTCCCTGCTCCGTGGGAGGCCTGCTTCTCCCTCCCCCACCCCCCCTGCTTGTGTTCCCTCTCTCATTGTGTCTCTCTCTGTCAAATAAATAAATAAAATCTTTAAGAAAAAAAAAAGCTATAGTAATCTAAACTGTGATTCTGGCATAAAGACAGACATATGTACTAATGGAATAGAATAGAGAGCCCATAAATGAGCCCCGGTATATATGGCCAAATGATTTTCAAGGGCATGAAGACCATTCAATGGAGAAAAGGCAGTCTTTTTAATAAGTGGTATTGGGAAAACTGGATATCCAAATGCAAAAAAATAAAATTGTCCTTTATTTTACAACATATACAGAAATCAAGTCAATATGGATCAAAGACCTAAATGTAAGAGCTAAAACTATAAAACTCATAAATAAAAACATAGGGGGAAAACTTCATGATATTGGATTTGTCAATGATTTCTTGGACATGACACCAAAAGCATAGACAACAAGAGAAAAAAATACATAAGTTCTTGCTCAAAATTTAAAACTTTCGTGCATCAAAGCACACTATCAACAGAGTGAAAAAGCAACTCTTGGAATGGAAGAAAATATTTACAAATTATATCTGATGAGGGACTGATATCCAGAATATATAAACATCTCCTACAGCTCAAGAAAAACAAAAAACAAACAAACTGATTAAAAATTGGACAAAGGACTTGAATAAACATTTCTCTGAAAAAGATCTACAAATAGCTAATAGACAAATGAAAACATGTTCAACATTCTTAATCATTAGGGAAATTCAAATAAAAAATGTAATGAAATACCACTTCACATACATTAGGATGGCTTTTATCAAAAAACAGACAACAAGCGTTGGCAAGGATGTGGACAAATTGGAACCCTTATGCATTAGGGGTGGGAATGTAAAATGGCACAGCTGTTGTGGAAAATTCTATGGCAATTCCTCAAAATGTTAAACTTAAAATTACCATATGATCCAGCTATTCCACTTCTGAGTATATACCCAAAAGAAGTGAAAGCAGGGAATTCAACAAATATTTGTACACCCATGTTCATAGCAACATTATTCACGTAGCCAAAATGTGGAAGCAACCCAAGTGCCCATCAGCAGATGATGAGTGGATAAACAAAATGTGGAATACACATGCCATGGAATATTATTTAGCCTTAAAAGTGAAGGAAATTCTGACATGTGCTACAACACCAAAGGCCTTTAAAGACATTATGCTAAGTGAAATAGGCCAATCGCAAGTGTACAAATATTGTATGATTCTACTTGTATTAGGTACCTGGGATAGTCAAATTCATAGAGAATAGAAAATAGAATGGTAGGGGCGCCTGGGTGGCTCAGTCGTTAAGCGTCTGCCTTCGGCTCAGGTCATGATCCCAGGGTCCTGGGATCGAGCCCCACATCGGGCTCCCTGCTCAGCGGAGAGCCTGCTTCTCCCTCTCCCACTCCCGCTGCTTGTGTTCCCTCTCTCGCTGTATCTCTCTCTGTCAAATAAATAAAATCTTTAAAAAAAAAGAAAATAGAATGGTAGTTATCAGGGGCTGGGAGGGGGATGGGGAGTTAATTTTTTTTTTTTTTTTAAGATTTTATTTATTTATTTGACAGAGAGAGTGTACAAACAGGGGAGTGGCAGGGAGAGGGAGAAGCAGGCTCCTGCTGAGCAGAGAGCCTGAGCCAAAGGCAGATGCTTAGCCAACTGAACCACCCAGGTGCCCCTCTTTTTTTTAAAGATTTTATTTATTTGAGAGAGAGAGCAAGTGAGAGAGAGACAGAGAGAGTGGCAGAGGCAGAGGGAGAAGTAGGCTCCCTGGTGAGGACCCTGGGATCATGACCTGAGCGGAAGGCAGATGCTTAACCAACTAACCCACCCAGGTGCCCCAGGAGTTAGTATTTAATGGGTATGGAATTTCCGTTGGGGAAGATGAAGATGGTGATGGTTGCACAACAATGTGGATGTACTTAATGCCACAGAACTGTACACTTACAAATGGTTTAAATGGGGGCACCTGGGCGTCTCAGTTGGTTAAGTGTCCGACTCTTGATTTTGGCTCAGCTGGTGATCTCAGGGTTGTGAGATCAAACCTGCATTGGGCTCCATGCTCAGCGTAGAGTCTGCTTGAGATTCTCTCTCTCCCTCGTCCTCTGCCCTTCCTCCCTGCTCTCTCTCAAATAAATAAATAAATAAAATCTTTAAAATAAAAAAAATGATTTAAATGGTAAATTTTATGTTATATGTATTTTGCCATAATAAAAAAAAATAAAAGCCAAAAGTTTCCTCATGCCTCTGATTAGTCAACCCCCTTCCCTTCAGGCCCATGCAACCACTTTTCTGCTTTCTATCACTATGGGTTAGTTCTGCCAGTTCTACAGCTTATTACAAACGGGATCATACAAAATGTACTCTTTTGTGTCTATTTGCTTTTGTGCAGCATAATGAATTTGAGATTTTTCCTTGTTGTGTGTACCAGTAATTTGATCCTTTCTCTGTTGCCTAGGATTCCACTGTGTGAATAGACCAGTTTGTTTATTTGTTCTCTTCTGGTGGATATTTGGGTTGGTTCCAATTTTGGGGTATGCTTAATTTTAAGAAATATGCAAAACTTTTATAATAATTAGGGCTACCAGGTTGTTTTTTTTTTTTAAATTAATGAGCACAAGAGAGGGAGAAGGAGGGAGAGAGACAGGGAAGGGGACATGAATGAATTATGGAGGGGACATTGGACATCATCTAGTCCCACTAATAAATCTAGTCTTTAAATTTGGTTAATACAGAGAATATAGTATAAGCAAGGATGACAACAGTTTTCCCTTAAGTCTTTTCTGTGAGTCCTTCTTCCAATTCTCTGTCTTCTTTTTCCCTTAAATAGAAGGGAAAACACAGCTACTCTAGAAGTTTTGGGCAAATAATTTGAAAGAGAGAAAACCCTTAATAGATGGGGTGCCTAGTTACTTGGAATTATTATTGGCTGTGATAGTCCTGAGTTGTTTCTTATTTCTGACACAAATAGGACATGTGAATCCCACTGTATGGCCAAAGTGACTTTGAAGAAGTCCTTGCTGAGGGAGGAAAGGCCATCTTATTGAGAGAGAAATGGACCCCAGTCAGCTGGGGACATCTAGTGATAATGCCAACTTAAAAGGAGTCTCTGATTCTCTACCTTCTCTCTCATTCTCTCCCTTCTCTTTCTCACTCAGCAGCTATCTTGTGGGGCTCTTTAGTACATACAGATGAGGCCAACACTCAAGTGGTGACAGAGTTATAAGCTACAAGGAACCCTATGTCCCTGTGTGAGAGAGATAGAAATAGACTTTTTTTCTATCTTGTTTGAGCCAATATTACCTTGGTCTTTGTTACAGCAACTGAATATCTACCCTAGCTAATAAAAATCCTACCACAGGCAAGAGACTGAGCTAGACAGTGAATGTCTAAAGATGAGTGAAACTACTTGACAGAGCAAATCCTGAGAGAGTTCACAACTTAGGGAGAAAGAAAGATACAAATTCAATAACCATAATACAGGGCAGACTATGGTAACTGCTTTGTTGGAGGTATAAACAAAGCCTGGTGGAAGAGATTAATTCTGACGGCAGTGTTAAGAAAGATTTCTTTTTTTTAAGATTTTTTTAATTTATTCATTTGACAGAGAGACACAGTGAGAGACGGAACACAAGCAGGGGGAGTAGGAGAGGGAGAAGCAGGCTTCCTGCAGAGCAGGGAGCCCGACGCGGGGCTCGATCCCAGGACCCTGGGACCATGACCTGAGCCGAAGGCAGACGCTTAACGACTGAGCCACCCAGGCACCCCGGAAAGATTTCTTAAATAAAGAGATACACAAGTTGTGATTTGGACAATGACTTGATGCTGGTAAACGGAGAAGACTAAACAGAGCATCCCA
Organism: Mirounga angustirostris; assembly: GCF_029215605.1. Classification (NCBI taxonomy): domain Eukaryota; kingdom Metazoa; phylum Chordata; class Mammalia; order Carnivora; family Phocidae; genus Mirounga; species Mirounga angustirostris. The sequence continues at coordinate 58,581,283 of NW_026991717.1, read as the reverse complement.
GTCAGAAAGAAGAGTATGTGTATCTCGAAAATAACCAGTGGAAAAGGCAGAATGTCAGTGAATGTAGAGGGACAATAGCCCAATTAGATAGGGACCAGATTGTGATGGTGCTTGAATGTTATATTAAGGAATTTTGTTTTGGGTTGCCTGGCTGGCTCAGTCAGAAAAACATGTGACGCTTGATCTTGGGCTTGTGAGTTCAAGCCCCCATGTTGGGTAAAAGATTACTTAAATAAATGAATAAATAAAAACTTAAAAAAAAAAAAGGAATTTTGTTTTGGACATGTTGGATTTGAGGCGAGATGGAAGGAACAGCCAGCAGTGAGTTCTTTCACTTCCTGACAGGCATTGTTTCTGAAGGTATGCTCCAATAAGCCTCCTGCATACAAATCTCTGCCCCAGAATCTATTTCCTATGCAGTCCCATCTAGGAAAGTTGGTGCCCAAGTTGTCCTAGCAACGATGCCCACTGGCCGGCCAGCAACAAGGATCCCATCACTGGCAGTAGGTGGAGTTTGGATAGAGCCTGGCACGCTGCACTGGTAACGAACTGGGATAGGGCTCTAGTGGAAGGAACACAAGGCATAATAACTCAGTTCTTTGAGATGTTTGGGCGAAGTAGTACTTATAAGGACCATGGAATCAAATGGCGCTTGCTGTCTGCTACTGAAGCATTGGAGAAAAAAAACCTAATGAAATATTGAGGGCAATTAACCTTCAGTTCGAGATGAAATGTGAAAGCCAGAGGACCTTCTTGGCAGCATGTAAGCAGACTCTCACATCCTGCAGCCAGATGGAAGGAAAAGTTGAAGACTGGGTCCAGGGCTTTATAAATAGTAGCAAAACTCCATAGAAGAGTGAATTCTCAGCCATGCCAAATCTGTTATACCAAGGTTAGGGTCATGAATGGGGAGGAGTGGGACCCTGAAATTTGAGATGGGGATATCTCATCTGGGTTGATGAACTTGAAAATCTGGAATCCTCAGATTCCCCTGGACCCTCTGGGCCTGAGGAAGGAAACCTTTCCTTCCTGTGAAAGGCCACTTACCCTCCTCTTCTTGAAGATGATGCATAGACCTTTACCTTATTAGACAACATGAACTTGCTCCCCATAATCAACCCCATCTTGCCTTCTGGTCATCAGACTAATTACTGGGGTCAAGTAACAATATAGCCTAGCACTTTCCATAGCTGCTCAGGGAGGAAATGGGCCATATGCCAAGGAGCTGCAGGATCTAGCCAACATGTATTGGCAGGAGCTGGGAGAATATATATGGGACTGGATCCTAAGGATGTGAAATTAATGGGGGTGTGATAAAAATGTTGGATAAAGAAGAATTTATGGTTATGAGAACCTTCTCTATAGCAGGATTTAAGACTCTGGGGAATAGTGTTAATTTGCTGTAGGAATGGTTTTTGAGGAAGCTTTGAAAAAGTGAAATAGAAAATTCAGACTGCGTTGGGAGACAGTAAAGGATTAAAAGGCTCAGAGATATGTGTATTCTAGAGTGGATGTTTTATAAAAGTCTGAAAAACCCACTTGCTGCCTATGCTCTGCAGAAGAATCCATTTTCTAGGGCGCCTGGGTGGCTCAGTTGGTTAAGCGACTGCCTTCGGCTCAGGTCATGATCCTGGAGTCCCGGGATCGAGTCCCACATCAGGCTCCCTGCTCAGCGGGGAGTCTGCTTCTCCCTCTGACCCTCCTCCCTCTCGTGCTCTCTGTCTCTCATTCTCTCTCTCTCAAATAAATAAATAAAATCTTAAAAAAAAAAAAAAGAATCCATTTTCTAAAGTGATAAGGAACGTGCTGGTAAAAGCGGCACCAGAATCATTGAGAAACTCCGTGGTGACTATCTTCTGCAGGCCAGGGCTTCAGCAGTAAGCTCTGTCATTATAAGACTTCGCTACCTGATATCCAGGGGCATGATAGGATCCGAAAGTAATAGAGGCCAGGTGGTAGGACTACAGTCATCAGAAGTAAAGTGGGTACAATTATCATAAAGGAAAGGGCAGAGTGGCCCTCAGAGGAGTCTAACACATAGCGAGTTATGAAGATGATTAAGAGATGTGTGTCTAGGGGCAAGATAAATTGAGTATTGCTTAATCTGTAAATTAAGAAATCAAGAATGGATGATCAGGAGGCTGAGAGCAGCCACCCCCAAAAAGTCATGATTCTTTGCCCACTTTCCGTATCAGAGTCCGTTTCAGATCAGAGCTCAGTGGGTGAAGTCGGTGGAAGTCCGTGCCAGAGAAGATTAATATGGTCTCAGGTACAGACTGTTGATATGAATGTGTTCTTTTCCATCCTGGTAGGAAAGGACAATAAGAAGCAGTTTGCATTCCTGTGAGATGGACACTGCTGTACACATTTATGTTGTTGTCCTAGGGCCATGTTAACTTTTCATCTTCTGACATAGTACAAAGGGACCTGGACCACCTGGAGATGCAGAATATCACGTGGTCTCTTACATTTGTGGATGACTTCATTAGACTGGATGAGCCAGAAGGCCCAAGTGTGCTGGTGAACTTGGAAAGACACCTGTGTGCCAGTCAGTGAGTGATAAACCCTATGAAGATTCAGTGGCCTACAACATCAGTGAAGTTTTTAGAGATCCGGTGCTCTAGGCATGTCAGGACATTCCCTTCTGAAGTAAAGGACAGGGCCACCTGGGTGGCTCAGTCATTAAGTATCTGCCTTCAGGGTCCTGGGATTCCTGCTCAGCAGGAAGCCTGCTTCTCCCTCTCCCACTCCCCCTGCTTGTGTTCCCTCTCTTGCTGTGTCTCTCTCTGTCAAATAAATGAATAAAATCTTTTAAAAAATAAAATAAAAATAAAATAAATAAAGTAAAGGACAAATTATTATGATTATGTTAGGTAGAAGCTAGACATGAGTAGTGAAAGGAACACCCCAAGGGAGAGTCCCAAGTCCTTGAAGGGGAATGATAGAGATAGGAACTGGAGGCAAGGACTGTGATAAAAAACAAAAAAAGCTACACATGGGGCACCTGGGTGACTCAGTCAGTTGAGCCCAGACTTGGTTTTGGCTGGGATAACGATCTCATGGGTCTTCGGATCAAGCCCCATTCCCCCCACCCCACCCCACCCCCTCACTCAGCGGGGAGTCTGCTTGAGATTCTTTCCCTCTGACCCCCTGCATATGTGTGCCCTCTCTCTCTCTCTCTCAAATAAATAAATAAGCCTTAAAAAGAAAAAAAAAGCTACACATTATAAGCCCTGGAGCTCAACATCCTGACCCGTGGCTTTCAAGACGTTAAGCCTGACAGATCAAGAGCCACAGGTGCAGAACATGCCCTCTCCTCTTCTACTTTTGCCCCAGGGTAACCCCTAGACTCATTATAATGCATTTGCATTGTGGGCACAGGCCGCCCCCCCACCCCCTCGCCATTCCCTTTGAGAAAAGCCGGCTTGACAGTTCTGGTACAAATCTTGGAGGGTCGAAAACTCCTCCCCCTCGCAACCTGTGGGAGGAATTTCCCAAATGATTGGAAACAGCCTCTGTTAGAGACCACCCCCCTGTAAGTCACAGCTCCTCCCTGCCCAGAGAGACACAGTATTATCCAATTCCAAAACAACCTACGGGCTGGTTCCACTTCAAGAAAGCTGCCAGCTCTTCTACCTTGAGAGTGTACTTGAACTTTAATAAACTGCTTTGTGCTTGCTACTTTCCTTCTGACTGTCTTTATTCTGAGAGTGGATCCCCACATAAATCATCCCATGGGGAATCCAGGGACCGAGACCTCCGCTTACACAACGCAGACACTCTCTCACCCCTGACGATTGTACCTCCCACCACTAAGAAGGAAGCTCAACACCTCGTAGATTTCTTTGTGTTCTGGAAACAGCATATTCCACATTCCAACCCGTTTACTCAGAAACATGGAAGGTTTTGTGGAGCCAGTGGAATAAGCAGCACTGTTGCTTGGAACTTAAGATCTAGAAGACCTTGTGATGCTGGAAGTATTAATGGTGGGAAAAGCTGCCTTGTGCAGTTTATAACAAACCTCCATAGAAAAATCACCATGTAGACTCTAGGTTCTGGAACAAGGTCCATGATCTGCACAGAACCTAAAACTCTTTTGAAAATCAGCTCCTATTGTGCTACTGGGCCTTGATAGCAATGGAGCATCTGATTATGCAACATCATGTATTCATGTGGCCAGAACTGCTATGAGCTGGGTTCTGTAAGACCCACCAAGTCATAAAGCCAAATGGGTCTACCAGCAAGCCATTGTAATGTGGAAGTGGTTCATCTGAATTAGGTCAGAGGGCACGAGGGCACAAGTAAACTGCATAAGCAGGTAATCCAGACCCCAGTTCCATTTATAAACCTTGGCACTTTTATGGTTTTACCCAAAGTTGCCTGAGTGGAAAGACACCAGCAAAACTTTGTCTTAATAGGGGTCTAACTAGAGAAAAAGAACTATTCTGAGTCTTTGACACAAAGAATTTTATATAGGAAGTCATAATATATGGGTGATGGAACAACCAGAAAAAACAACAGGGCATGGTGAGGCAACCTAGAGATTAGCAATGGCGGACAGTTGCTTTGTTCTTGGCTGGAGAGGAGGTGATGTTTCTGGAACCCAGGATTTAGGGTTATTCCACCCCAAATCTACCCTTCATTCTAAGATGGCCCCCAAGATCCCTACCTCTCTGGTATACATGTTGTGTAATCCCTTCCTCTTAAGTGTGGGTGAAACTGATTAGGATGGATTTTCACACGCATGATTGAATTACACCAGATGACAAAGGTGAAGGACTTTTGCAAATGTAGTTGATGTCTTAAATGAGTTCATCAAAAAGGCGATTTTCCTGGGTGGGCATGGCACTCGGGTGATCCGTAAAAAGGGACTGTACTCTTCCTAAGAGAAGAGATTCAAAGTTTAAGAGGGCCTATAGAGGGGGCCACATGGCAAGAGAGGCTTCCAGTTGTTGAGAGTGGTCCCCAGGCAACAGCCAACAAGAAAACAGAGACTTTAGTCCTACACCTGTCAGGAACTGGATTCTTAGCAACCTGAATGCACTTGGAGTGGATCATTTCCTCACTGAGCCTCTAGATGAGGTTGTAGCAGCGAACACCTTAATTTCAGGCTTGTGAGATCCTAAGTAGAGGACCCAGACAAAATGTGCCAGACTCCTAATCCACAGAAAGAGTGAGATGATAAATCTGTCTTGTTTAAGTTACTGAGTTTGTGGTAATATATGATGCAGCAGTAGTAAACTAATACAGGTCCTGTAAATATTACTCCAAGTACTTCTCCTTTGTCAATTGGCATAATATTAAGCTTCGTCAGTAGGAGGCGCTGGAGAAACATTTCAGGGGGAATTTGGGTTTTTTTTCCTTCCTCTTCCTGATTTCCCTGTGCTTCTCTTACGAGTGCTCCCATAGTCTGTTCTGCCTCTGCAATGCCCAGCTTTTGCTGCATGCACGGTTTCTGCAATGCCCTGCTTCTTCAGGTTCCCCCAGCCAGTAGCACATGGTACCTCCCTGCAGGCAGCTTCTCTCAGCATTCCCTAGAGTGGCTTTGCAGTGAGTTGCAAGGTGAAGCATCTGCCTGCACCTGGGGGTCCTCAGCAAGTTCTGCTGGCATGGTACTTTAGGAAACTTCACTGCCATCCAGTGAACCATGGCAATTCTGTCTCCAGGAAGATCTAGATCTTAGTTTGGTGAGGTTGGGAAGGATTGTACTTGGATTTGCTATGTTAGCACCAGGTTGTGACTGTTCTTTATATCTGCTACTTTGTTTTCTTTATTTTTATGTTTTTAATTTATTTATTTGACAGGGAGAGAGACAGCTAGAGAGGGAACACAAGCAGGGAGAGTGGGAGAGGGAGAAGCGGGTCTCTGAAGCCCGATGTGGGGCTTGATCCCAGGACTCTGGGATCATGACCTGAGCCGAAGGCACACACTTAACCGACTGAGCCACCCAGGTGCCCCAGTATATCTGCTATTTTAAAATTCTTTAGAGTTCTCTTTATTTCTTACTGGCTACTCCTGCATTACTCCAGTGTCTGTTATAGTGAATAATTCTCTCTCTTTTTTTTTTAAGATTTTATTTATTTATTTGACAGAGAGATAGAGAGAGCACAAGTAGGCAGAGTGGCAGGCAGAGGGAGAGGGAGAAGCAGGCTCTCCGCCAAGCAGGAAGCCCGATGTGGGGCTCGATCCCAGGGCCCTGGGATCATGACCTGAGCCGAAGGCAGCCGCTCAACCGACTGAGCCACCCAGGCACCCCGTGAATAATTCTTTATACTAAACTTTCCCCATTCACATTACTGGATGGGTTCTCTCTCCTGTGATTGGACCCTTGGTTGAATTGTGTTATTTAACAGATTTGGTGGCAGTGACAAAGCTGGAATTCCTGACAAAGCTGGAATCCGTGGTAGGACTCTCTGGTTGGAAGCCAGGGCCAGCCAAGGGAGCCAGTCACTGCTCCAGTTGAGTTACTTCCTGAGGCTGAGAGGAAGGAGGGACAAAGACCCGATTTCTCTTTTACTCTCGCCTTCCAACCTCCCAGCCTCCAGTCCCTACCAGTGCCCCCTACTGGCCAAACCCAGCTGGAAGCCATATGACACAGGGACCAGGGAACACAGACCACTTTGATACAGAGCAGAGAAAGGAAAGGTAAGGAATGGGTCTATTAAAAAAAAGAAAATTGCAGGCCCCAAATGGTGTCACTTAGAGTTCCCAAACCAGAGCATAAGACCCAATCTAATTGCATTTTCAACCTCCCCAAGAAATGTGGCCTTCACTGGTCAGTCAGGAAATGTTTCCTTTCATCAGTGCCAAGGAGTCTGTCAACTGGGCCCTCTCCATTCCCCCAAAGAAAGATGAGGTAATCTGCATGAGAAGACCCCTTGCTTTTCTCCTAGCAAACAGCTTCTTCTGGAACAATCCTTTTGTTTTGTTAGTAATTTTCTTATCCCCGCCCTCTGTCTATAAAGACCTTCCATTTTGTACAGCTCCTCAGAGTGCCTCTCTGCTTGCTAGATGGGGTGCTCTCCCACCCATGAATTGTTTAGTAAAAGCCAATTAGATCTTCAAATTCACTTGGTTGAATTGTGTTATTTAATAGATTTGGTGGCAGTGGTGGGATCCAAAGCACATTTCTAGCAGCATTTGGAGACAGTGGGAATCACAAGTGTGGTGTCTGCAAATCCCTTTGAGTTCACTGTCTTTCTTGTGTTTTCCAAGGGTAAGCTCCTCTTGGTCTCAGTTTTGCTCTGTTTTGTGTTTGAGCTCTTCGTCTAATTGGCTTTTCTTTGCAGGGTGGGTCAGCTTGAGCTGGCAGACAGTTATGCCCAGGTCCAGTTGAGCTGGCATGTTTGCCTGGAACCCTACTGAGGTGGCAGAAGAGTCTGCTCAGAGCTAAGCCTCTAGACTCTCAGACCGCAATTCCCCAGGTGGAAAACCCCAGCAAGATTCCATGGAAAATGGTGGTGGTGTGTGTGCACAAGGCCTTCTTTTGGCCAGGACCCGGTACTACTATTATATTAAAGTGAAGATTTGTCTGTCTTATTTTGTGTAAGTAAAGGCTATTGATAGCAGGATCTCAGAGGCTATAAAGCTGTAAAAATTGGTGGACATGTGTCGAGCACTCAAAGGCTATTAGAGGGGCACCTGGGTGGCTCATTTGGTTAAGCATCTGCCTTTGGCTTAGGTCATGATCCCAGGGTCCTGAGATTGAGTCCCGCATCAGGCTCCCTGCTCAGTGGGGAGTCTGCTTCTTCCTCTGCCTCTGCCTTTCTCTCTGTCTCTCATGAATTAAAAAAAAAAAAAAAAAATCTTTAAAGGCTGTTAGAGAGTTGATCACCTGAAGAAGATTCTTGTGATAGAATAAGTTGGTCACAGAATGGGTTAGATTGACACCACCAACCGCAAGAAAACTTCCATGCCACGAGGTACACTGTAAAGCACACACAATCCACAACCCTGCCACACACCCCTTTTAGGTACTAGTTTGGCTCCGAAAAGCCCAAAGGTTTAGCTAATGAAATCCTTAAATTCTGAAGAGTCAAGCACACTACCTTCTGGCATGCCTGTTTATTTTATGACTAAGAACCATAGTCCCAGAAGTTGTAGATATCTAGCAAGATAAAACAATTTATTAAAAATAACCTAGAATTACAGAGGCCACTATAGGGAACGTTCAATTAGACAAACTTATTCATTTAAGAAGTGCACTTGAAAGCAAGGATTCCCAAATTAAACAGAATGGGATGACTATTTTTTTATTTTTTAAAAATTTTATTTATTCACTTGAGAGAGAGAGAGAGCACAAGCGGGGGAGGGAGAAGCTAGACAGAGAGAGAGAAGCAGGCTCCCTGCAGAGCAGGGAGCCCAATGCGGGGCTTGATCCCAGGACCCCGGGATCATGACCTGAGCCGAAGGCAGACGCTTAACCGACTGAGCCACCCAGGCGCCCCCTAATAAAAAAAAAAAAAATTTTTTTAAGGCCTTCTCCCCTAAGTTAAATGTACCCAGAGGAAAAGAAGACTTTCTTATGGGTAGATATGTCAGTCCTTTGATATTATTTAGGCAACAATCCAGTTCTTTAAGAAATGAAAAATGGCTCTCTGTGTTTTACACATCTAGTCAGTACAGGACCAGAGATGTGCTTCCAAAAACAATTCAAAGACCAATCCTTTGTGTTTTTTACCAATCCCAAAACTTCCTTTATTTATCTCAAAAGGCTTGTAAGTGTTGTAAAACTTCTGGCATTAAGAGAAGGAAAGTCCTTCTTGAAAGTGTTTGCATTTTCCTTCTGTACCTTCACACTCAATGCACAGTGTTCTGCCTGGTCTTTTCTAGGAATTCTAAATCTAGTCCATCTCCTTAAAATGCAAATTCCAGGGAGGTAATACTTACCAAGTAAAAACAAGGAGGAAAGTCCACTTAAAACTTGACTTGCCAAGGACAAATACAAATCTTAAGGGTCTTCTCCACAAATCTATCATCTATCTATCTACCTATCTATACATTATTATTTTTTTGGTTTTTCTTTCTTTTTTTTTTTTAAAGATTTTATTTATTTATTTGAAGAGGAGACACCGAGAGAGGGAACACAAGCAGGGGGAGTGGGAGAGGGAGAAGCAGGCTTCCCGCTGAGCAGGGAGCCCTAAGCCGGGCGCGAGGTTCCATCCCAGGACCCTGGGATCATGACCTGAGCCGAAGGCAGATGCTTAACCAACTGAGCCACCCAGGCGCCCCTATTTTTTTGTTTTTTCAAGGAGTGTATTTGGGCCGACCTGGGGACAGGGAGGCTCTGCATCTAAAGGGAGGTGTTGGGTTTCTTGGTGGTGAAGCGTGGCTTGTGCTGGCAAGGTAGGACACCGTGGGGTAGCGGGAATTTGATCTTGGAGTCCTGGAAGTGTTTGCTGTTGGGTGGTGCTTGCTAGCTGCAATCTCCTTTACCTTAGTGAGCTGGCTCAAGCGCACGTGGGCTCGGTGCCGGACACCCATGTCTTGGTAGGACGGGGTGACAGCGCCCACAGTGGTCAGGTCCCGGTACTGCCGGTACGTGTTGCGGGTGCCGCTGTGGGAGTCACAGCGCGGCCCGAGGCCAAAGTTCTTCACCCGCAAGGGGGATTTCTCCAACGCCTGTCCACAGTGGACAATTTCCCCTGAAGACTTCTTCCTCTTCTTCAGCTGAGACACAAAGTGATGAAGGATAAAAGACGACAAATGTTCACTTTGAGCCCAGAAGGCTGACCAATAGCCTGCACAGTCTTGACAAGGATCAAATAGGTGCTGGCTGCTGCCTTCTAAAGCGTCTCCTGCCTGCCTGTACATCTCATCGCTAGTGAATATCCAGCTGAATGATAAGCACCAAAGAAATCTTGGGCAAGTTTTAAGAGTAGAAATCCAAAGAAGACATTTCTGATCTAATACTCCCTGCACGTCCCCTCCCCCTTGAACACTAAGCATGTAACCCCCAGCTTCACACAGCCACAGTGCAGCTGTTTTCTGCCCATGGGTCCTGTCCCCGCGCTACTTAAATAAACTCACTAAGTTGTTAACATAAAACATCTCAAGAATGCTTTCTTGACTGTCACACTCAACAATCCCACGACAAAAGTACCAGAAGTGGACTGGGCAACAATGTGATTAGGTGCAAAAATGTGCATGCGATAGGGGCGCCTGGGTGGCTCAGATGGTTAAGCGTCTGCCTTCAGCTCAAGGTCATGATCCCAGGGTCCTGGGATTGAGCCCCACATCGGGTTCCTGGCTCAGTGAGGAGCCTGCTTCTCCCTCTCCCTCTGCCTCTCTCCCTGCTCATGCTTTCTCTCTCTCTCTCTGTATCTCTGTGTCTCAAATGAATAAATAAAATATCTTTTAAAAAAAATGTGCATGCGATAGAGGGGCAGAGGACTGCATTTGGGGGTGGGGAGGCAGTGCCCCTCCACCTTGTACTCTTGAAATGTGCCTGAGGCCTTCATGATGCACTCTCCGCTCTTGCCCCCACCCACGAAAGGTCGTAAGTATATTTCTAAAAAGCTTTAGCCAGGGCGCCTGGGTGGCTAAGTTGGTTAAGAGTCTGTCTTCTGGCTAAGTGTCTGCCTTCCGCTGGGGTCATGATCTCAGGGTCCTTATATCAACATTAAACATAAAACTTTTATCTGTATGAGTTTACTAGCCAAATAATTTTGTTATCGCTTGTAAGATCTATTAACAAAAAATAATGGCTTAAAATAATGACTGACTTTAATGTTTCATAAAGTTTTTGTAAGTAATTTAAATATAATTGTTAAAAACAAGTGGATTAAATAAGAAGATTCAGGTAAGTGGTCAAGGCTCTCTCCAACAATAGTTTCCCCGAATTTTTTGGGCAACTTAAAATCTTACAAGTTTTGCTAAGTTAAATAAGAGTTAAACTAAATTCATTAAACATCTAGATTATGTCCAAATAAGACAAAATACTAGAACACTAATTACTAAACGTAGGGCTTTTGGCTTTCTATTTAAGAGAAATTAAAATTATTTGGATATGTTAATGTTACTTTAAGATAAATGAAAAAGACATATGCTCTAAAAATTTTAAACATTCATTAATTTACAAATGTAAAAAATTGTATGACAGACTGATCACAATTGCTTACGTAGTTTTCAATATGTCAGGGAGGAAGAATTTCATTTACCCTTCAAGGTCCTTCTAGCTGGACTAAGAACCAAATTGACATGTGACACAAAAATAGGAGAAAATCTAATTTAATGGTGTATGTACAGGCAATCCACACAGACATGGAAATTCCAAAGACAGGCAGCATGATGTTTATGTAAGCTAAGGAGAGGGGTAGGGTCTGAGGATACAAAGGGGAGAAAGACCATTAGCAGGAAGGTGAGAGGAGATGTTTGGAAAACAAAGGTTGCCCTGTGATGTAGGTAAGTTACTTAGGTAAAGAGAATCTGTTAATAGCTCTCTTCCTAGTACAAGCAGGCAGTTGAGGGGGACCTAAAGAGCTTTTCCTGAATCTTCTGGGTTTTAATTGCTTTTAACTCAAAATAATGTTCATGCCAAAGTGGCCTATCTTAGGGTGACCTGCCTTTAGCCCCTACAATTAGAAACCATCTATAAAGAACTTATCAAATTCAACCATCATCACTTGGCATCAGGGAAATACAAATCAAAACCACAATGAGATACCACCTCACACCAGTCAGAACAGCTAAAATGAACAAGTCAGGAAACCACTGATGTTGGAGGGGATACGGAGAAAGGAGAGCCCTCCTACACTGTTGGTGGGAATACAAGCTGGTGCAGGCACTCTGGAAAACAGTATGGAGGTTCCTCAAAAACTTGAAAATAGAGCTACCCTACAAGCCAGCAACTGCACTACTGGGTATTTACCCCAAAGATACAAATGTAGTAATCCGAAGGGGCACCTGCACCCCAATGTTTATAGCAGCAATGTCCACAATAGCCAAACTATGGAAAGAGCCAAGATGTTCATCAACAGAAGAATGGATAAAAAAGATGTGGTGTGTGTGTGTGTGTGTGTATATATATATATATACACACACACATATATATATATATATATATACACACACACACACACACATAATGGAATATTATGCAGCCATCAAAAAACGAAATCTTGTCATTTGCAACGAGATGGAACTGGAGGGTCTTATGCTAAGCGAAATAAGTCAATCAGAGAAAGACAATTATCATATGATCTCACTGATACGAGTTTGAGAAACAAGGCAGAGGATCATAGGGGAAGAGAGGAAAAAATGAAACAAGATGAAACCAGAGTGGGAGACAAACCATAAGAGACTCTTAATCTCAGGAAACAAACTGAGGGGTGCTGGAGTGGAGGGGGGTGGGAGGGATGGGGTGGCTGGGTGATGGACACTGGGGAGGGTATGTGCTATGGTGAGTGCTGTGAATTGTGTACGACTGATGAATCACAGACCTATACCCCTGAAACAAATAATACATTATATGTTAATAATAAAAAATAAATAAAATTGAAAAATTGGGGCTTAAAAAAAAAGAAACCAAGGTTTCTAAGGTTTAACAATTCTAATTAATATGTAATTAAAACTACTAAAAATAGGGGCACCTGGGTGGTTCAGTCGTTAAGTGTCTGCCTTCGGCTCAGGTCATGATCCCGGGGTCCTGGGATCGAGCCCCACATCGGGCTCCCTGCTCAGCGGGAAGCCTGCTCCTCCCTCTCCCACTCCCCCTGCTTGTGTTCCCTCTCTCTGTCAAGTAAATAAATAAATAATCTTAAAAAAAAAACCTACTAGGGCGCCTGGGTGGCTCAGTTGGTTAAGCGACTGCCTTCAGCTCAGGTCATGGTCTCCGGGTCCTGGGATCGAGTCCCACATCGGGCTCCCTGCTCTGCGGGAAGCCTGCTTCTCCCTCTCCCACTCCCCCTGCTTGTGTTCCCTCTCTCGCTGTCTCTGTCTCTGTCAAATAAATAAATAAAATCTTAAAAAAAAAAAAACAAACCTACTAAAAATAATAAGAGAAACATCTCCCTATGCCAGGAAAATGAGATATATTTTCAGTAATAATAAAAATAACGATAATTTGAGGCTGCTTTTAGGCAACAAGCTTCAATAGTGAAAACTTGAGTAAGGCAAAGGGCCCCCAAGGACTGCTGAGCTGAATGCAAACATGCAATGCCAACAGGCTCCTTAGGTGACCCAACTAAAAATTACCATAGGCCCTAATCAGTGACCAGGCACAGTTCCTAAGAGTACCAAAAAAGGGAAAATTCCATACGTTCTCATACCTACTCACTCTGCCCTATAACGGGGGCCCCTCACCACTGCCTTGTCACAGTCTCTCCTTTGCTGTCCTGCCCACCACCCCCTTGCGGTGCATTCAATAAACTTCCATCTCTTTTGTTCTGCCTTGGGTGAACCCTTTCACCACCTGTGCCACCAGGCCCCACCTAATTGGGATGCCCCACAAGTAGTAGTAATAATAATAATAATAACAACAATAATAATAATAATTTTGTCCTAAAATGAGGTTGGTTGGAAATGAAAACACAGCGTAACTGTGCTCCCAGCAGCTTAAAGGCTACATATTTCTAACTCACTGACCTGGGCCCTCTAGCCTATAGCTTGACTAATTATAGCTTCTTTGAGATTTCAACAGAACACTGACCCTGGGGAAACAAGGAACAAGATATTCCTAGAAGATCAAGCTTGACCACATTAGTAAACAGCCTTTCCTAATGCCAGCAAGTTCACTCAAGATCACACTGAGAATGCTTCCCCAGCACGTCAACCCTACCACTTTGCAGTGCCTTCCCCTAAAAACCCCCTGTTTGGTCGGGGCCTTGGAGGCTGTCTTTGGACATTAGTCCACCATCTCCCGAGGTTGCCTGGCCTCATGAATAAAGCAACCTTTCCTTCTTGATGTCTTTCTTTTTTTTTTTTTTTTTGAAGAATTTATTTATTTATTTGACAGAGACAGACACAGCGAGAGAGGGAACACAAGCAGGGGGAGTGGGAGAGGGAGAAGCAGGCTTCTCGCCGAGCAGGGAGCCCAAAGCGGGGATCATGACCTGAGCCGAAGGCAGATGCTTAACGACTGAGCCCCCCAGGTGCCCCTCTTTTTTTTAAAGATCTATTTATTTATTTTTTAGAGAGAGACCGCGTGACCACACGAGCAGGGGGAGGGGCAAAAGGAGAGAGAATCCCAGGCAGACTCTGCACTCAGTGTGGAGCCCCACAAAGGGCTCGATCTTAGGACCCTGAGACCATGACCTGAGCCAAAACCGAGTCAGTTGCTTAACGGACTGTCACCCAGGTGCCCCCAGCAACCTCTCCTTTCTGACCAACACTTGTCTCTCAACTATTGGCTTTCAAGGGTTGAGCAGCCAACCTTGGGTTTTACTAACGATAGGACAACATCAGAATATAGAAAACAAAAATCAGAGGTTTATAAAAAAAAATCTTAAAAAAATTTTAATGTGTGGCCAAGCTGGCTAAGATTAAAATACATTTTATAAAAAATAATAAGTTTTAATATCAAAATTAAGTTGGTGCAAAGTTTAAATATGGTCTTATCTCTGTTAAAAGAACAAAGTTTTCTTGGACTTTTAGTCTGCTTTTGATAAGGTTTTATAAGTTTCTTTACCCTCTAAGTATCAAGTTCCATAATGATCCAATTTAGATAAGTGCTTGAAAACCTTTTTTTTTTTTTGACATTTTTGACAAACTTCCTCAGATCAAATTTTTTTTAAAGGATTTATTATTTATTTATTTGAGAGAGAGAGAGAGAGCGCACAAGAGGGGGGAGGGTCGGAGGGAGAAGCAGACTCCACACTGAGCAGGGAATCCTATGCAATGGGGGGACTTGATCCAGGGACTCTGGGATCATGACCTGAGCCCAAGGCAGTTGCTTAACTGACTGAGCCACCCAGGCACCCCCCAAGTCAAATTAAAAAAAAAAAGTCTTTTTGACCTGAAATATTCCAAAGAGTTGTAAAACTAATTAGGCTTATTTACTACGTAAATTGCATAGAAAATATTGTCAAATAAATAGTACTAAGCCTTCTTTATGTTTGTAAGATTGTGCACATGTACATAAAGTCCATCCTGCTGCACAAATGGCCCCTTATTGCCACACTTTTGCCATCATAACGTCCTTGTGACATGACAACAGTCTGCATCTGAAAAAAAATTAGTACTGAAATAGACACATACATAGTGGTTATAAACTCAATACACAGTCAAGACTATGAGAAGCCCAAGACAGCTGCTTGCTTCTTTCTGGCTCCTTGACAAAACCCCATTTTTCAGTTTTGACATTCCTTCACCCACCATAGTATATGACTCAGATGATGAATAGACATTAGTGTAGAGACTTCTATAGAATTTTAACACCTGCAACTGGACTTCATTAAGCTGCCACTTAGTAGGAGTTACCCGTATGTACTTGTTGTTGTATATGTGTTTTTCTGGATGGGTTAAAACCTTTCCTTGCTACAAGGCTGATGCCCTCACAGTAAATCAAAACAAAACAAAACAAAACAAAAAAACTGTTAAAAAAAAATGTTTCCTACTTGGGTTATACTTTCCATCATCTCTAGGAATCAAGGCACCCACTTCACTGGACAAATCACAGGAGCCTTAACAAAGCCTTAAAAAATTCTAGAAATTCTATCAGTATACAACCTTGTATGGATCCCTGCTGTTGTTTGTTTTGTTTTGTTTTTAATTTTTTTTTTTTTTTGGATCCCTGCCGGTTTATGCTAATATGACCAGCTGCTTTAAATCTCTAATGTTTTATGCTCAAGCCTGTCATCAACAGGTTAAGAAGCCTTCTTGGATCCTAATGAAAAGAAACCTGTCTGTTATAGTCTATAGCCTAATAATTTGGTATTGTAAAACATAGAGGAAAACCGCCCTCAGGCCGTTAAAGGGATTCTCCCCAGGGCTCCTGACCACAGACTGTTGCAAAATGAAAAGATGCTAGAGACCTCTAACTCAAACTGACCAGGAAGAAAAGTAGCTGACATCCACGTGAAGACTACTCCCACGCAAGTCGCTGGATTGAGACATGACACTCGAAGCATAAAACCCTTTCTCTTTCTTCTCCTGTTCTTTTCTGGCACTGGCCCAAAAGGATGGCACCCTCAGCTGCATCTCCCAGGTCATTGCTAAGGAGGGACGGTAACCTCTTTTATTTCAGGCTAGGAAAAACTCTAACTGTCCCTCTAAGGGGGGACAGTTGTATGTTATGTCAATGAGGCTTATGCTCTCCTTGGGCAGAGATTTTGGCATTATAATGAGGTGAAGGTAAGGGTCATTACTCCATGGGTCACTCCACGGTCCCTCTGCACAGGTGTGAGCTGGGGGTTGAGCTTGACTGCTCTGGGTGGTCTGAGCCAGGTGGAGGTCTGTCGGGGCCGTCGCTTAAAGGGCAGTTTCAGTTTCCAGCACGGGACGCTATGCCCTTCAGGTCTCTTGCCCTAGTTAAGAGATAAGCTGGAAGGGCGCCTGGGTGGTTCAGCTGTTAAGCGTCTGCCTTTGGCTCACGTCATGATCCCAGGGTCTGGGATCGAGTCCCGCATCAGGCTCCCCGCTTCCCCACTCCGCGGGAAGCCTGCTTCTCCCTCTCCCACTCCCCCTGCTTGTGTTCCCTCTCTCGCTGTCTCTCTGTCAAATAAATAAAAATAAAATCTTAAAAAAAAAGAGATAAGCTGGAAAGAAGAACTTAAGGAAAAATGTGGGACAAAGGTTGGTGGGTATAAGCAGGTGGGCAGTATAAGACAGGTGTTGGGGTCTAGCTGGTGACAATCTCATTGGTCACTCTTCTAAACTGACATTGTTAAGTTAAAAAGAACTCTTCTTTTGGCAGGTCCCCATTTCCCCAGTTCGGGATGAATACAAATTGAAGCTTTGATCAAAAACTTCTCCTTAATTCTTAAAATCATTACAAAGTGCTGCTAAAGCAATAGCCACCCAATAAAAATCCTTAGACTCTCCGGTTAAAATTGTCCTTAATAATAGAATAGCTCTTGATTGTCTTTTAGCTGAGCAAGAAGGTATCTGTGCAGTGTCCAAGACCACCTGCTGGGCCTGGGTTTACCCTCCTGGGGAAGTTAAAACTGTTTGGCTCAAAAAAGGGAACTCTTTCCATGGGGGTCTTTCTTTGGCTTATTTGATTTTGATTGGCTTAGGTCCTGGGGCTCTAAAGTACACTCCAAATATTGGGAATTACCCTGCTTATAGGAATCCTAATAGTCTCACTGGTGCATTGTATTCTCTCAAAAGCCTTAGATAGGTTTATAGCTGCTAACCTCCAAGCAAATGCTCTCCCTAAGACTGGAACATCTGAGGAGAGAGGAAAATACCCAACTTAAAGAACATGAACAGAAAACATGACCTATATCATAAAGGCTAAATACAAAATTGAGGAGCCATGGATACCACACAAAGGAGCAACAAATCCTGGGAACTGCAGAGCAGTAGCCAAGAGTGGTGCTAATGCTTGCAAATCTTTTTTTTTTTTTTTTTAAGATTTTTTTTTTTATTTATTTGCGAGAGAGACAATGAGAGACACAGAGCATGAGAGGGAGGAGGGTCAGAGGGAGAAGCAGACTCCCCGCTGAGCAGGGAGCCGGATGCGGGACTCGATCCCGGGACTCCAGGATCATGACCTGAGCCGAAGGCAGTCGCTTAACCAACTGAGCCACCCAGGCGCCCAATGCTTGCAAATCTGATCACATTGCAAACTGAGATGTGATCAAGAGGGGAAAATTGTTAAAAAAAAAAAAAGAGAGAGAGAAAATTGCAGGCCCCAAATGGTGTCACTTAGAGTTCCCAAAGCAGAGTTTAATACCCAATCTAATTGCAGTTTCAACCTCCCCAAGAAATGTGGCCTTCACTGGTCAGTCAGGAAATGTTTCCTTTCATCGGTGCTAAGGAGTCTGTCACCTGCTTCTCTCTATCCCCCAAAGAAAGGTGAGGTAATCTGCATGAGAAGACCCCTTGCTTTTCCCCTAGCAAACAGCTTCCTCTGGAACAATCCTTTTGTTTTGCTAATAACTTCCTTGTCCCCATCCTCTGTCTATAAAGACCTTCCATTTTGGACACCTCCTCAGAGCACCTGTCTGCTTCCTAGATGGGGTGCTATCAGACCCATGAATTGTTTAATAAAGCCAATTAGATCTTCAAATTCACTTGGTTGAATTGTGTTATTTAACAGGTCTAGGGCAACCAGAACTGGCAAAATCCTGCTATAGTCAGACTTTAAGGAATTAGTTCTGCCAAGTTTATTATGAAATACAGATAGATTATATTTATCTCTTTATGTAAATTAAATTAGAGTTCATTGTTCCCCCTGAGAACATATAATAGAGACCTTTCCAAAACCTTAATAAAGGAAAATGACACTTTGAAGTCTTTAGCTGTGTTAAAAGTTAAACTGAGGCATATTAAACATTTTCAGAGTTTATTTGAGCAGAAATCAATTTGAATTGGGCGGCATCCAGTCTAGCAGATAGAAAGGAACACCAAGGACCTGTACAAAATGAAAGACTTTCATAGGCAGAAAGGAGCAGGAACTAGGAATTTATATTGGTGAGAGAGTGTATTGCTTATTGCAAAGTGACTTTCCTTTAGGAGATGGTAGAGGTCTCCCAGGCAGATGACCTAACCAATGTTCATCAGGTGATTTCTGATTGAACTGGTTTAAGATTCCATTTTTGGGAGAGTCAAAAATGTATTTACGTCTGGTTTGGTGACCTGGGGCTTAAATGACTTTGGGGACTGTTGTCTTGTTTTTAACAGCTGTTAATTAAAATTAATGTTTTTAAATATGCTTTTTCATCTAGTACATTAAATGAGCAGTTTAGAAAAAATACTTAAAGATGAAGGTAAGGGAATAAATTTAAAGATGTCACTTTCATAAGATAATTCAAAACATGTTGATTGGAAATTTATAAGAAGGCCAAAAACTAGGGCAATAATTTTAAAATAACTTGATTCACTGGAATTTTTTTATTTTTTTATTTTATTTTTAAAAATTTATTTATTTGACAGAGAAAGACACAGCAAGAGAAGGAACACAAGCAGGGGGAGTGGGAGAGGGAGAAGCAGGCTTCCCTCCAGAGCAGGGAGCCCGATGTGGGGCTTCATCCCAGGACCCTGGGACCATAACCTGAGCTGAAGGCAGACGCTTAACGACTGAGCCACCCAGGCGCCCCCCACTGGAATTTTTTAAAAAGATATTTATTTATTTAGTTATTTAGTTATTTAGTTATTTAGTTATTTATTTGAGAGAGAGAGAGAGAGAGGGAGCGTGCAAGTGCAGGGAGGAGCAGAGGGAGAAGGACAAGCAAACTCTGCGTTAAGCATGGCTTGACATGGGGCTTGATCCCACCACTCTAAGATCATAACCTGAGCCAAAACCAAGAATCAGATGCTTAACCGACTGAGCCACACAGCTATCCCTCCCTGGAAATTCTAATTTGAAAAAAGGAATTGGAGAACTCTGAACTCTATTATTGACCTCATCACATTACAAATAAATTGAATTTTTATATATCTCACCACCTGGTCTGGAGAATCTTCGGAAATTATTCATAAACTTTTTTTAAAAGTGTTTTTTTTTTTTTTTTTTTTTAAAGATTTTATTTGACAGAGAGAGGGAACACAAGCAGGGAGAGTGGAAGAGGGAGAAGCAGGCTTCCCGCGCGGAGTAGGGAGCCTGATGCCGGGCTCGATCCCAGGGCCCTGGGATCATGACCTGAGCCGAAGGCAGATGCTTAATGACTGAGCCACCCAGGAGCCTCTGTTCATAAACATTTTGAAGAGAACATTGTAAGAAATAAGGACTGTTATGGAAAGCTAATGCATGTACTACTTGTAGCAATTTGAATGAAGCAATTTGAAGGGTAAGCTAAGCATACCCTAGCTAATTTAAATAAATCTATCCTAAAAGGAAAGCGGAGTATGCTGTCTATAGTCATTAAAATCCCACTTTTTGCATCACATAGAAAGAGAATACAGCAGTAATGGTTGGTGTCCATTTTGATATCTACACACTAAGATTAACAAATGAATTTTGTGAAAACCCTAAAGTGGAAGAATTATAGTCTTTTGAACCATTATCAGCATGTGAAAAAAAGAGTTTTAAGATGTAAAATTCTTTGAATGAGTAAAATTTTTGCCACTAGTTTTACTAATAGTCCAAAAGCAAAATGATTACTATTCAATATTATGAATATTCATTTACCCATGAATAATATCATGAGTCAGACATCAGAATGCTGACAAAAATGGAAGACAATAAGATCCTCACCCCCCGCCCCCCCCCCGTACACAGTAAAATGAGAATATTCAAAGAGGTACTGATGCTAAGAAAGCCTTGGTGTTGGTGGTATCTCTATACTTCAGACTTGATCTTCTAACTCTGCAGGTCTGGAACTTCGGTTGCCAGCTTCGCCAGTGGATATTTACCCCCACCCCCAAAAACTACCATATTGTATGACATTGATTTGTACAAAAGACCTAAGTTTGTAATAAAACATAAAATTGTCAAGCCCTCTGATATTTATTTAAATCATTTAGTCTCTTTTATCTCACCATAGAAGTCTATTTAAGAAACCAAGTTAAGGTTGGTGAATATATATATGTAACCAAGGCACTAATAACAAAAATACTATTTCTTCTGCCACATAAGTACCTAGTTAGGGGCTGCTATTATTTCCCATAGTGCTTTACAGCTTACAGATCCTTTTCATATGTTTTATTGATTGTTTGATTCTCACAAGAATTATATCAAGTAGTGGGTCCAGTATTGTCATCTTCCTACTTCTTTTCCTGATGGAAAACAAAACAAAACAAAACAAAACAAAACAAAACAACCAGAGGCACAGAGAGATTAAGGGCCTTAATTCAAATCTCATAACCGATATAGTTGACATCTGTTGCTTTGGTTGGGCCAATTTCCTTCCTCCTTTTGGTAACAGGACTGTGATTTTCCTTTAAGGAACTACTGCTGTGCGTTTTGTAGAACTCCTAACAGGACTGTCAATCAAGGGGCTCTGCCTCTCTCCATTACATGTGACCCACGTGGGCCCATCAGGATCTTGTATAGCCTCTGGATGCAGAGACTGGTATATAGGTAGGTATTGTGATCCAAGTAATTTAGCGTGTTTCTGTTTTTGTTTTTAAGAGAGTGAAATAAATGAATTCTAGGAGTGAGTTGGCTTCACTTGAGAACTGTAAGAACTATGAAAACCTGGAGAGCTGCTTTCCAGAGAAAGCTGTTGGAGTGAAGCCCATATGGAGGAAAGTCCAGTGGAGAATGGCGGGGGGGGGGGGGGGGGGTTGGGGGGGTGGAGAGAGAGAGAGAGAATGAGATAGAAAAAGATATTCCTTATTTCATTTGAGGAAGTGGATATAGCTATCCCTGAAGCCAGATCAACTCCTGGATTTTCAAGTTCAGTGAGTTAATAAATTCCTTGTTTGGCTTAGACAAGTTTGGACTAATTCACTTGCAATAAAAAAACAAACAAACCCTAATACAGCTAATAAAAGTCTTAGTTATGATTGAAACACATCTTTTGACATCAAACATATACCCATAAATGTCAAAAAGGATCTGGTGCTATTGTGGGAAACTTGAGAACTGCCCTTTTTTCAAGGAGACAACCTGCCTTTTGTTCTAGGTCCTGTTCAAGTTTTCATTTTTTTTTTTTTTAAAGATTTTATTTATTTATTCATGAGAGACAGAGAGAGAGAGGCAGAGGGAGAAATCAGGTACAGGACTCGGTCCCAGACCAGGACCTGAGCTGAAGGCAGACGCTTAACTGACTGAGCCACCCAGGTACCCAAGTTTTCATTTTTTAAAAAAGATTTTATTTATTTTTTTGAGAGAGAGAGAGAGAGAGAGAATGAGTGGAGGAGGGGCAAGCAGACTGCCCACTGAGCAAGGAGCTAGATCCCAGGACTTGGAGATCATAAGCTGAGCTGAAATCAGACACTTAACCTTTAACCAACTAAGCCACCCACGTGCCCCTCAAGTTTTCATTTTTAAAATAATATCAAGAGGATGAGAAGACAAGCTACAGACTGGAGGGGAGAAGGTATTTGCAAAAGACATATCTGATAAAGGACTGTTATCCAAAATATACAAAGAACTCTTAAAACTCAACAAGACAAACAACCTGATTCAAAAATGGGCAAAAGATCTGAATAGGCCTTTCACCAAAGAAGATAAACAGAAGCAAATAAGCATATGAAAAGATCCATATCATATGTTATCAGGAAATACAAATTAAAACAACTATGAGATGGGGCACCTGGGTGGCTCAGTCGGTTAAGCGTCTGCCTTTGGCTTTGGTCCTGATCCCAGGGTCCTGGGATCGAGCCCCCATTCGGGCTCCCTGCTCGGTGGGGAGTCTGCTTTTCCCTCTCCCCCTGCCCTCCACCCCGCTTGTGCTCTCTCTCTCTCTGTCAAATAAATAAATAAAATCTTAAAAAAAAACCCAAAAAACCCCAACCATGAGATACCTCTACACAAGAGTTAGAAGGCCAAAATCCAGAACACTGACATCGCCAAATGCTTGTGAGGATGTGGAGAATAGAAACTCTTGCCAGTGGGAATGCAAAATGGTACAGCCACTTTGGAAGACAGTTTGGCAGTTTCTTAAAAAACTAAACACACTCTTATCCTACAATCCAGTAATCTTGCTCCTTGGTATTTACCCAAAGGAGTTGATGACTTATGTCTACACAAAAATCTGTACACAGATACCAGCTTTATTCATAATTGCCAAAACTTGGAGGTAACCAAGATGTCCTTCCGTAGGTGAATGGATAAACTGATACATCTGAAACTGGTTATAAAGTTGAACAAAATCAAAATGGCTGCACTAATGCTTCAGCAAAGCTCGATTTTAAAGTAATCTTTTTCCTCCCTTCTGCAAACCTCCCCTCCTCCCTTCTTAGGGAAGGAAGCCAGTAAAACCCCAAAGACATGCGGAAGGAGGCTGGTAGCAAGTACGCACTTCCTGTCAAAACACAGCTAGTTTCTGTATTTCCCTATAAAAACCTCAGCCCCCGCCTCCAGGCCGGCTCGCAGTTTTTGAAGGCCATAGCCTGTCGCAGCCTTCTTGGCCAGCCAGAGCAATAAAGCTATTTTTCCTTTTTATCCCAAACTCTGACTTCGTCTTATATTTTGGCTCTGAAGCACGGAGGTCGGTTTTTGACAACACATCTAGACAATAGAATATCACTCTCTGCCAAAAAGAAATGAGTCACCAAACCACAAAAAGACGTGGAGGAAATTTAAATGCATATGACTGAGTGAAAGAAGCCAATCTGAAAATGCTACACACTGTATGATTCCAAATATATGACGTTCTGAAAAAGACAAACTGTAGAGTAAAAAGATTAGTGATTGCCAGGGTTTGGGGGAGGGATGGATGAATAAGCAGTGCACAGAGGATTTTCAGGGCAGTTAAACTCCTCTGTATGATTCTAATAGTGGTGAATACAAGTCATACATTTGTGCAGTTCAATAGAATATACAACACAGTGAACCTTAATGAAAACTATTGGGGGGGTGGGTGGGTAGGAGGTATAGAGGAAATCTCTATACTTTACTCTCAATTTTGCTGCAAGCCTAAAATCACTTTAAAAATTAGTCTGGGGGTGCCTGGCTGGCTCAGTTGGTGGAGTGTGTGACTCTTGATCTTAGGGTTGTGAGTCCGAGCCCCATGTTGGGTATGGAGATTACTTAAAAATAAAATCTTTAAAAATAAATAAATAAAAATAAAATATACTCTATTCAAAACATTTCAGAAGGGGCGCCTGGGTGGCTTAGTTGTTAAGCGTCTGCCTTCAGCTCAGGTCATGGTCCCAGGGTCCTGGGATCGAGTCCCACATCGGGCTCCCTGCTCAGCGGGAAGCCTGCTTCTCCCTCTCCCACTCCCCCTGCTTGTGTTCCCTCTCTCGCTGTGTCTCTCTCTGTCAAATAAATAAATAAAGTCTTAAAAAAATTAAAAAAATAAAACATTTCAAAAGCCATTGCTTTTGTGGCAAGGTTAAGAGAATGTGTTGGTGAAATAATCCATGTAAAAATATGGTTGTTTTTTTTTTTTTTTGCATAGTGCAAGGAAGGAATTGTTAACCTTAAAAAGAAAACCTGTCAGTTATTTTACCAGCAAAAATGGGTTTATGCAGGAATAACAAAGAATTGCAAATGGAGGCATACACACTACAGCAAAAACCACAGGCAAATCCAACAAAGAAGAATGTTACTTTATGAAGAAGGAGGAGGGAATTGGAAGGAATTGTTTTGCATAAAAGTCCCTTGGAGGAAAGCAAAAGTTCAGTGTGATGAGTTTCCCATTGGCTGAATTGCAGCGGTAGTTGATTTCTTTTTATTTTATTTTATTTTACTATGTTATGTTAATTACCATACATTACATCATTAGTTTTTGATGTAGTGTTCCATGATTCATTGTTTGCGTATAACACCCAGGTAGCTGATTTCTTTTGGAGATGCAATGTACATTTTTCTCTGTTGGGGCATGTAATTGATGATTCTTCTTGCTGAAGATTCTTCTGTTGGGGTCTGTAATTGACAATTCTTCCTGTAATTGAGTAGTACTTTTCCTCCCTTCTAGCCTCCTGACTACTTTAGTGAGGTTTTCCTTTATTAATTTTTGCAGAATGATGGAAAGTGCCGCAGAGTTGCATTGAGTGGAAATATTTTAGCACTTTGTGAATGTAAAAGAATATTTCTCGTGTAAATATATAAGAGAAAAGTGGTTAAAATTGCTTGAGCAACACTTTTAGATTGGTTAACCATAGCTAAGATGGTAAACTATTTTTCCTCAGTACCCCAGCTTCTCTGATTTCCTATCTTCACCTTCTTTCCTTTCTTTTGTTTTTTTTTTAAAGATTTTATTTCAAAGTAATCTCTACACCTACTGTGGGGTTCAAACTCACAACCCTGAGATCAAGAATCACATGCTCTACCAACTGAACCCACCAGGCACCCCTCCTTCTTTCCTTTTTTATTATTTTGTGAGCACATACCTTGTGTGAGTGTGTTCAAATTTGCAACACTTTAATCCACTAGAAGCATAAGGTCATGGGCTATAATGTCTTTTTCCTGTTTGTCTTTCCCTTTATCATCCCTTTTCTCTGCAGGCCCTGGGTTCCTACATCTTTTTCACTCAAATCTTTTTTTTTTTTTTAAAGATTTTATTTATTTATTTGCGAGAGAGAGATGGAGAGAGCATGGGGGAGGTGCAGAGGGGAGGGAGCAGCAGACTTCCCATTGAGCAGGGAGCCCATTATGGGGCTCAGAACCCTGGGATCATGACCTGAGCCGAGGACAGAAAAGGCAATACATTTAACCAACTGAGCCACCCAGGCGCCCCCTCACTCAAATCTTTTTATCCCTCTCCTCCATTTTTCTTTTGTTTTTGGAAAAGACTGGAGAAAAATAAAGGGGAAGATGAAGAAAATCCTGTGAGAGAAGTAGGTCAAACCGGGAGTAGATTTATCAATCTTAGCACATTCTAAATATAGGAATAGAAAATCTTCATGTATTAACATTTTTTTCTTTATTTGAATCCCCTATCTACCTACTCATTTTCAGTTAGCAAAAATAAAGGATATAGGAAAATTTTTTTTTTAAAGATTTTATTTATTTATTTGACAGAGAGAGACACAGCGAGAGAGGGAACACAGGCAGGGGGAGTGGGAGAGGGAGAAGCAGGCTCCCCGCAGAGCAGGGAGCCCGATGCGGGACTCGATCCCAGGACCCTGGGATCATGACCTGAGCTGAAGGCAGTCACCTAACCAACTGAGCCACCCAGGCGCCTGGATATAGGAAAATTTAAGGAAAACACAAAATTGAGGTGAATAAATAGTTTTGATGGATTTATTACATTATATTTGCTCCTTCTCTTTTGGATTTCAAGGACCAATGGGCTTGTTTTCCTTTTGCTATGAATATATACAGTATTTAACTCTTTCTGGACATTCTTTAGACTAACTTCTTCAGAGCTATATGATTACACTTTGTGTTATCTTTTGTCTTCCTAAGCTATTTTGGTCTAAAAGACTATACAACACCTTTTTCCTGTTAAGTTCTTCTATGAACTGTTGAATCTGTGTTAGTTTTGTTTTCCCAAAAAATAGCATCTTGATGTCCTTGAGTCTGAAGTATTGTTTTGCCACTTGTGTTTTTTTCCTGTTGGAAGGCTTTACTATTTTTTCTCTGCATATTACATTTGACCTGACCTTTAAGGTTTGGCTTAAGTTCATTTCCTCTTTTAAATTTTATTTTATTTATTTTATTTTATTTTTTTTTGTTTTTTAAGATTTTATTTATTTATTTGAGAGACAGAATGAGAGAGAGAGAGCACACAAGAGGGGGGAGCGGGAGAGGGAGAAGCAGACTCCCCGCCGAGCAAGGAGCCCGATGCGGGACTCGATCCCCGGACTCCAGGATCATGACCTGAGCCGAAGGCAGTTGCTTAACCAACTGAGCCACCCAGGCGCCCCTCCTCTTTTAAATTTTAAAAATTTCTCCAGTTACTTCCCAATTGTGCACTCTACGACTGTGCATTTGTGGTTGGCCGAATAATGGCTCCCGCCCCCAAAGGCGTCCACTTTCAATTCCCCAGAATCTGTGAATGTTATCTTACGTGGCAAAAAGTACCTTGCAGATGTGGTTAAATTAAGGATCTTGAGATGGAGAAGTTATCTCGGGTTATGCAGAGGGGCTCAATGTCATCCTAAGGGTCCTTCTAAGAGGGAGGCCAGAGGATCAGAGTGGGAGAAGAGGTGATGCTACAATGGTAGTAGAGGGAGAAAAGGCAATGGGACATGGGGCCAGGAGTCAAGGAATGCAGGCAGTCTCTAGAAGCTGGAAAAGACAAGGAAGCAGATTCTTCTTCAGAGCCTCCAGAGTAACCAGCCCTGCCAACACCTTGATTTTAGCCCACTGAGGCTGATTTTGGACTTCTGACCTCCAGAACTATCAGATGATGAATCTGTGTTGTTTTAAGCTACCAAGTTTGTGGTAAATTGTTATAGCAGCAGTAGGAAACTAATATGACGTCATTACACTCTTTACAATCCTCTAGGTCTGTTCCACATAATTTAGCACTTTTTGTCATGTTCTCCAATCCTACTACATATAAATGGTAGAATATAAATTCTTGGTGGACAGGAACCGGAATTTCTACCTCTCTTTTTTATACCCTACAGTGTCTCGTCCAATCTTAGGAACAGAGGCATTTGGAATGGATTGATACATAAAAGAGAATGGCCTCCTTTCTGTCTCCACTGCTGCCATGGTGCCCCTGAAAAAGCTTTTCATGAAGGGGGGGCAAAAAAAGAAGCAAGTTCTGAAGTTTACCCTTGACTGCACTCACCCTCTAGAAGATGGAATCATGGATGCTGCCAATTTTGAGCAGTTTCTTCAAGAGAGAATCAAGGTGACCAAATAAACAGGCTTGGACTTTAAAAAAAAAAAAAAAAAAGAATCGAAGTGAATAGAAAAGCTTGGAATCTTGGTGAAGGGGTTGTAAGCATTGAAAGGAGCAAGGGCAAGATTCCTGTAACTTCTGAGGTGCCTTTTTCCAAAAGGTATTTGAAATATCTCACCAAAAAATATTTGAAGAATAATCTAGGTGATTGGTTATACGTAGTTGCTAACAGCAGAGAGAGTTATGAATTGCGTTACTTCCACATTAACCAGGAGAAAGAAAAGGAGGGAGATGAGGATTAAAACTCATTTATTTGTATATTGAATATTTTGTATGAGTTCTTCAATAAAACCTGGGAACCAGACAGAGAAAGAGAAGAAGGCCCCTATCATTGGGGAAATGAAGGGTATTCTGAAAGACATGTATGACTCAACGAACTGTGTTTCTTTGGCATCAGATTCCAACCTTGTGTTTTGAGCTGTCACACGCAGTGTTAGGTGCACAGTACCTGCATAATGGAGGGTGGAACACAGTGGATCTTCAACAAGCACTTGATGTATTGAGCTAAAATCTGCAGGGGAAAGAAGGAAAAGGAGAAAGAGAAAAGTAAGATGGGTCTGGCAGAAAGTACTTCTTGTCTCTTTAGCTGATGCATTTTTTGTTACATTAAAGTAAAATGTTGAAAAAGAACATTCATCAAAATTTCTAACATGAATCTTTCCTGAAACCAAAATAGAAGAGAGGACAAGATGATAAAAATAGGCAGGCTGTGACAGTTTAATTTCATCCTATTAAATTAAAACAACCAGTCTTTTAAAATCCAGGTAATATGCTTAATACTGTGCCAAGAGGGGCGCCTGGGTGGCTCAGTTGGTTAAGCGACTGCCTTCGGCTCAGGTCATGATCCTGGAGTCCTGGGATCGAGTCCCACATCGGGCTCCCTGCTCAGCGGGGAGCCTGCTTCTCCCTCTGACCCTCCTTCCTCTCATGCTCTCTGTCTCTCATTCTCTCTCTCTCAAATAAATAAATAAAATCTTAAAAAAAAAAAAAAAATACTGTGCCAAGAGATAAAAGAGGTTACAGACAACCCATAGGACATGGGTCTCTTCTAAAGGACCTTAATATCTTGTTGTATAATAATAATAATCAACTAGGGTGTCCAGGCAGCTTATTGCCGTCTTGCGTGATTTAGACTTTGGAGATTATAGGTATTCGGAATTTGGCTCTGGAGAATCAATACTTCATTCATTCAGCACACATTTATTGAAAACCCATTATGGTTCTCTTTGAATGAGACTTTCTGTTTGGAGTTTAAAATCTAATAAAGGAAGGCAAAGGAAATAACTCATATTAAGAATGGATTAAGTGCTAAATAGCAGGATGCTTTGTAGTTGAGAAAAGGTTATTACTATAATTTCTGAACATTGAAAGGGGAGGTGGGATTGTGAATTATTTTAAAGGTATTATTTAGACCAAGCCTTGAAAGATGAGTAGGACTTTGAATAGACTAGTCCAGGCTGAAGCATGAGCAAGAACACTGAAGACATCAAAAGGCATAGTTTTAGTTGGATGTTGGGAAGGAACAAAGGATGCTTGAAGGGTAGTACATTACTTTATTGCCATGGTAACAAATTACCACAAATTTAAAACAACAGAAATTTATTTTTTATAGTTCTGTAGGTCAGAAGTCTAACACAGGTCTCACTGGGTTAAAAGTAAGGTGTCAGCAGAGCTGAGTTCCATTCTAGAGGCTCTAGGGGTGAATCCACTTCCTTGTCTTTTCCAGCTTCTAGAGGTTACCACAAACGCGGCCGGTTGTTCTTGTTCTCTATTTTCAAAGTGTTTTTAATCATTCTTCATAGTCACATCTCCCTCTGCCTCCCTCTTCATTTTGAAGGCCCTTGTGATTGCATTTGGTCCACTTAGTAATCCAGAATAATCTGTTTTAGAGTCAAATGATTAGCAACCTTAACTACTCTTTGTGGGTGAAATTTAACATATTCACAGGTTCTGGGGATTAAGATCGTGGACATCTTTGGTGGGGGGCATTATTCTGCTTACCACAGGTAGTAAGGAGCCAATCTTGAGAGGAAAGGAGGCCAAAAGAGGTGAATGCACTGAGAAGGGCAATGGGGAGCAGGTGCATGTTTCTGAGGCTCGACATAAATCCACATTTTTTTGAAAACAATTTTGGCTGCCCCATAAAACACTGAACGGGCAATTTTGGGGTGTAACATCAGAAAGCCATTATTACACTCAAGGTGAGAGGGTCTAAGGCAGGGAGGGAATAGCTGATCTTTTTATGTGGCCTGAAGCTGCCTCTGGCCATTTCTGAGTTTTTCATTAAAATCATGACATCATCCCGCAGGATCTCTGCATGGGCAGTTTCCGGTAATTTGGCTTAATTCGTCCAGCTGATACTGCAACCCAGGCCTTAAAATCATTCACCTGCCATCAACAAAGGGCGACCGGAATCCTGGCAAATCCCCAATTAGCAAAGCTGAAGCTCAAAGAGCTAAACACTTATTTTTAAGAAATGGTCCAAATCGCAGGAAAACCACGCAGTCCTTGTTCTTAAGGTGTTTCCTTAACACGGACAAGAAACTGAAAAGCTGTGCCTGGCTCCGGTGAACAAAGCCCGACTGCACCATCACGTTCAACACTAAACCTCTTCCCACATTCGCGACCCCCTAGGGAGCGCGCTCTTCTCCACCCACCCCCCGACAACCGGTCGCAAAAACACGACCCCGGCACAGCGGACTCTACTGACGCCGCGCCCTCCACCCGACGACGACGTCAGCGCGGAGTCCCAGCCTCGCGGCCGGCAGTTGTCCGGCAGGTGGAGGTGGAGGCAAGAAAAGGGGGGCGGACCCGCGGTCACACAGTCTTCCGCTTCCGTCATTTCCGGGTGCGACCCCCGCTTCTGTCCGGCTGGGCGCTGGACGCGTTGGGTCCGCTCGTAACTGCATCTGACCGTCTGCACGAACTGCCCCTTCCCTGTTCCCAGCGGGAAGGACATGAGTGTTCCTGGGCCAACGTCCCCGGACGGGGTCCTGCCAGGGCCACCCCACGGCCGGGGGGCAGGGGAGCCGACGCCGGGTACGTGCAGTGGGGCGGGGCGGGCGGCCGGGACCCGAGTGGGTGGGTCTCCGGGGCTGTGGGCGGGAGAGAGCTACTAGTCTCCGAGGCTCTGGCTCCAGCGCGGAAGTGGGGCATCGCGTCGGCCCCGGGGCCGAGCTGCGTGAGTGGGAAACGAAGTCTGGGGGGCGGTTGATGGTGAGGTCATTCTGCGTTTGTGTGTTGACTCCAGCACACTGTTGGCTGTTATACGTTAATGGTCAAGGATGAATTTGTCAGAAAGATGATCGGTTTGTCATTCAGAGAATTGATGTGTCCAAGTATTATGACCACTCACTCGTGAAATGCTGTCTTGCTTGTTGACATTTCTCCAGCAGCTTTCTCACCCTGAGGTCCAGGAGAGATTTAAGCCCTAATTCCCTAAGGCATCCGTTGAATGTAATAAATTGACTTGCCAGGCATCCTGAATGGTACTATTTATGTACCGTCCTTGGGAGAATTGAGAAAATAGTCAAAACAGTTTCTGTTCAGATGAGGAACCCCAAATGAGGAAGGCTGCAGGGCTTTAGATGTGTTTCTTTTACCTCCGGTTCTAGAAATATAGAGGCTACTTAAAAATAGTGCTTTCTGCCCTTTCTTGGTCTTGCTTTTCCTCAGTGATCGCCCCCTCTTTACACTTTCATAAGCTGCTTCTATTAATAGGACTTCCTTGTATGTATGTGCAGCTTGGGTCCCTCTCCTCTTGCCTCTCCATCTGCTTGCTGGGTACTTTGACATGGTTGTTTTGCTCTAACCTCGCATACAGCCTGTGCATAAATAAAAGTAGATGTCTCATTCTGTTAATGGTGCCAAGTCCCTCTCAGTTCACACTTTGACGTTACTCTTGACTTTCCTTTCACTTGCCTCCTACCTCTATTTAGTCTAGGGGATTCTACTATGCAATTTCCGTCTCTTCTCTGTAGTTTCACCTTCAAGGCCAGTTGTAAGGCTATCCACCTCCAGTCTCTTATTCTTCCACTGCAACTGTCCCACTGTTGTCATATCACTGCTCCAAGATGAAGCTCCAGTCATGTCATTTTCTTGCTTGGAAACCTTAAAATGGCTCCTTACTATTTACTAGCCAAACGGCCAAACCCCTTAACTTGACACTCAGGGATCCTCATGGGCTGGCCCCATGGTTTTATAAGCTCACTATTGCATATGTCCTATGTTCTAGACACTCCAAACTACCTTCTCTTTCCAGAGCAATACCATATTCCCACCTTTCTTCTGCTGCCTTTTTTTTTTTTTTAAACCATATGGAATTCCTTCCACTCCTTTAGAATTCTTACCCATTTGGAAATAGTGGCCTTCAAAGACTGTTGGTAGGAGTATAAATTGGTGCCCTATCTTAGGAAGGCAGTTTTGCGATGTCTGTTTAAGAAATGCATAAACCCTTTGTCCCATCATTCTAAGAATTTATCCTACAGAAACATTGACATGGATATGCAAAGACAAGCAAGGAAACTCATGGCAACATTGTTTGAAATAGCAAAAAGTGAAAATAACTTGAATACCTATCCTTAGGTATC
This sequence comes from Mirounga angustirostris, assembly GCF_029215605.1. NCBI lineage: Eukaryota > Metazoa > Chordata > Mammalia > Carnivora > Phocidae > Mirounga > Mirounga angustirostris. The sequence continues at coordinate 58,549,176 of NW_026991717.1, read as the reverse complement.
TTAGTCTACATGGGCAGCTACAACAAAGTACCATAGGCTGGGTGGCTTAAACAACAGACTTTTATTCCTTGAAGTTCTGGAGTTCTACAAAGTCCAGGATCTATGTGCTGGCCAGTCAGGTTCCTGGTAAGATCCCTCTTCTGATGTTGCAGACTGCTGCCTTCTCATTGTGTCCTCACATAGTGGAGGGAGAGAGTTCTGGATTCTCTTTATCTTTTAAGAATAATAACCCCATCATGGGGCCCCACCTTCATGACCTCATCTAAATCTAATTACTTTCCAAAGGCTTCACCTCCAAATACCTTTGTGTTGGAAGTTAGGGCTTAAACAAAAGAATTTTGTGGTGGGGGACACAAACATTCAGTCCATAACAGAGAACTGGTAAACAAAATATGGTAGAATTTGCTTCTGTTAGAAATGTAGTAGATGTGGGCGCCTGGGTGGCTCAGTTGGTTGGGCGACTGCCTTCGGCTCAGGTCATGATCCCGGAGTCCCGGGATCGAGTCCCACATCGGGCTCCCAGCTTGGTGGGAAGTCTGCTTCTCCTCTAACCCTACCCCCTCTTGTGCTCTCTCTCTCACTCTTTCTCTAATAAATAAATTAAAAAAAAAAATCTTAAAAAAAAAATGTAGTAGATGCATATATATGCATATGGAAAGATACCTAAGATGTATATTTAAGAGAACAATATGCATAATATTTCATTTACGATTAAAATAGTTTTTTTTTTAAAGATTTTATGTATTTATTTGTCAGAGAGAGAGCAGGAGAGCACAGACAGGGGGAGCCGCAGAGGGAGAGGGAGAAGCGGGCTCCCCCCTGAGCACGGAGCCCGACATGGGGCTGGATCCCAGGACCCTGGGATCATGACTGGAGCCAAAGGCAGTTGCCCAACCAGCTGAGCCACCCAGGTGCCCCTAAAAACAGGGTTTATGCATGGGTATACAGAGACAATTTTTTTGAAGGCTCTGTGTGAAACTACAGAGTGGAGTAAGGGAGTGAGAAAGAGTATTTTTTTTTAAGATTTATTTATTTATTTTAGATTTTATATCTTTATTTGACACAGAGAGAGCACACAAGCAGGGGGAGTGGCAGGCAGAGGGAGAGGGAGAAAGAGAAGCAGGCTTTCCACTGAGCAGAGAGCCTGATGCGGGGCTCGATCCCGGGTTCGTGACCTGAGCCGAAGGCAGATGCCCAACTGACTGAGCCACCCAGGTGCCCCTAAGATTTTGTTTTTTAAGTAATCTGTACACCCAATGTGGGGCTCAAAATCATAACCCCAAGATCAAGAGTTGCATGCTGTACCAAATGATCCAGACTAGGTGCCCCAAGAAAGAGTATTTTTACTTTTCAGCTTATACTTCCCTCTTTTGCATTTCAAGTTTTTACAATGAGTAATACTTAAAAAGAAATTTCTATCCATTCTGCAACCTTAAGCTCCAGTTCCCACACTTCCTTTAGAAGTTGTTCCCAGACTTCCCTGATAAACATGATCTTTCTCTCCTCTGAATTCCCATAACAGTTTCTTTTTCTCTAATGGCACTTCTCATATATTATGATTCCCCTGTATCGAGCCCTTTCAGAGAAGGGGACTTGCTTAGTTTATTCTTGTAACCTTGGAAACTAGTACACTAGTACTAGTATTAATACAAGTGTGTAGCTAATATTTCTTGTATGAGGAGGGTAAGGACCCTTTCTTTTTCTTTTTCTTTAATCTCCCACAGTAAAGTACCTTGAATTTAGTAACTTGATGTATTTAGAAATGTAAGTTGGACTCTTCCATAATTAACCAGAAGATTGGGGTAGAGTAGGGGAGGTCTGTGAGTTAAAATGTTTAAATAATGTAGGGGAAGTGTATTGGTTGTGATTCCTTAAAGTTGACATATCCTTATTTGGGTGTTTCTGTTGTTTATCTGTAATACTTGTTTTCTGTATATCCTTAAAGAGAGTTGCTGTTTGCCCTGTTACTATAATTAAGCCTTAAGCAATGGCATTAATTTTCAGATACACTTTATTCACTTCCCATCTGATGGCACATCAGTGGCAATATCTGTAAAACTCCACTTTTTCCCATTACATGTATTTTTTAAAGATTTATTTATTTATTTGAGAGAGAGAGTGCATGCACACGGTGGGGAAGGGCAGAGGGAGAGGGGGAGAGAGAATCCCAAGTGACTCCGCGCTGACCAGAGCCCAACTCGGGGCTTGATCGCAAGACCCTGAGACCATGACCTGAGCCCAGTGCCCAACCAGCTGCACCACCCAGGTACCCCTTTCCCGTTAGATTTTTATTTCATTTGTGCACTGCTTCAGTTTCTAGTTAGTTCTTACCTGTTTGAATATTGCCTTGCTACTTAGAGAATTCCAAAGTTTGTTCATATATTTCTCAGAATCAAAATAAAAATCAAACTATTTTTTTTTTTATCTATGAAAACTTACTTTGGGTATGACGACATGTTGTTTTTCTCAGTCTTGCCAAAATTTACATCTGTGGTAAAAACTGTATTTGGAAATGAGCTGTAGTGTGCCATAATAAATATATTTTATATAATGATCAATTTGCTGTCACTAATTACTACCAGATTATGATTAAATGGAGATGTTTCAGAGTTTAATATATAAAAATGCTTTTAGAGTACAATTTTAGTAATATGACCATGTCACTTTTTTTTTCTCATTCTAAACCAATGATTCTAAAATCTTACAAACCATTCATCGAACCCTGTTTAGAAATTGTTTTGTACTTTTCTTGGTAGGAGTAGTGATTGATGGGTATTTATTTTAGATGTTTTTGAATGGCTGACAGTGCTTACACTGTTATTCAAAGGAGAAGTATGAAGCATAGTTCCTGGCATCACGTCGAGATTTACATGCAATTATTATACACTATTTTCTATGGTAAATTAAGGTGCTGAGTCTCAAGAGAAATCCTTTGGAAATCTTTCTCCTTCTAACAAATGATAAAACAACCTTCCTTTTACATGGAAATAATATATCAAGCTATTTGCAAAGTAAATGTTGACCCACATCAATTGAATTACATTCAATTGAAAAAAAATTTTTTTAGGCATTGCATTTCTGCATGCTTATGAAAAGAAGAATTTATTGCTTTCATTCAGTGACTGTTACCCATTTTTAGGCCTCGGACTCTTAATAATCCATTGAAAACTGTAAATCCTCTGCCTTGGAAAATACATAAACATACAGAATATGTTTTGCATGTGTTAATGTTCTTTTAATCCAGACTTTTCCTTATACCAGTAGCTTAAAAACATTTTTTGAATGCCCGTATCTTGTTTTTTAGAGGATGCTCGGAAGGTAAAGCTAAAAAAAGCAAAGGAAGGCTGCCCGTAGTGTCCTGTGTGTGTACTCTGAACCCCAGAGCCAGCCCCCGCCTTCCCCACTACTCTCTTACCCCATGTCCATTTACACAACTCCTACATTTGATTTTTTCTTGGGGACAGGTTTAAGGGACGCTTCTCCAGATGAAGGGTTACTAGAGGACTTGACTGTAGAGGACAAAGCTGTGGAGCAGCTCGCAGAAGGATTGCTTTCTCACTACCTGCCGGATCTGCAGAGATCAAAACAAGCTCTTCAGGAACTCACGTGAGCTAACAAAAACCTTCCATGCACTCCTTTCCCCTTGTATATAAACTGTATTAAGGCATAACATTTTGTAACATTTAATACAGTTGAGTATTTCTGTCTTTAGTGGTAGCAGTTGGGAGTGAGGGAGTACTTAGTAATCTAAATGTAAAAAGTGAGAGGCGCCCAGCTGGCTCAGTCCCAGAAGCAGGAGCATGTGACTCTGGATCTTGGGATCCTGAGTTCAAGCCCCACATTGGGCACAGAGATTACTTAAGTGAATAAAACTTTAAATGTAAAAAGTACTCCTAGAGTGTTTGGTCTTTTATAAGAGGTACCCCTAAATCTGATCTGTGCCCAACCAGCTGCACCACCTGGACTATTGATCTGATCTGGACTATTTGATTAGTTTTGGTATTTTGCCATTATTTTATGAAAATATTACCTACTGGGAGTGTTGCAGGATGGGCACACACCCGTTTCTGAGTAGTGTTGCAAAATTGCCTCCATAAGAGCCACATTCATTTTCAGTCGCTGGTTCACATGAGTTGCCAAAAATCTTTTATCTTTTTTTGAGAGGACCCATTTCATTTCTAGTAGATAAGCCTATCTAACTAAAGGATTGGAGGATAGACCAAGAGAAGAACGGGATTTCATGAAGTAGGATCAGTATGCAAAATATATACTAAGTTTATCAGCTCCCACCCAGAAAAGCAGACTGAACTTCTACTTCCTTTTGGGTAGGACCTCGCTTAGTTGCTCACGCTGGCCTATCATTGCTTTTTGTGCTTGTCAGCTATGGACCGGCTATGAGCTGTTGCTGCTCTAAGACCTACCCTTTGAAAACTTACCTGAAAAGCCTGTATTCGGGGCGCCCGGGTGGCTCAGTCAGTTAAGCATCTGCCTTCAGCTCAGGTCATGATCCCGGGATCCTGGGATCGAGCCCCGAATCGGGCTCCCTGCTCCGTGGGGAGCCTGCTTCTCCCTCTTCCTCTGCCTGGCGCTCCCACTGTTTGTGCACTTGTGCTCTCTCTCTCTGACAAATAAATAATTAAAATCTTAAAAAACAAAAAAGCCCGTATTAGGGCAAAAGGGGAGTAACAATCAACAACTGTGTCCATTTTGTACATATTCGTAAGGAATGTTATAATCCTTGGATTTGAAGGCCGTAAGTGAGTATGAAAGTGGTACTGTGTTCTACTCTGTGGTACACTCCTGGAGTTAGGGAGTTGCCAGCAATCCTGCAACTAGCAATTTTCTGCTAGTTCCAATGACATTTTTTTTTCCCTAGTGTGTGGTATTCCTTGTATTTTAAAGCCAGTCAATTCTCGTGGCAAAAAGTCATAAAAATTTCATAGGGGAGTTTGGATGAAGTATGTTAGACTGAAGGAAGGTAAGAAACTGCAAGCAAAACATATCTGGATAGGGAAATAGTTTTTTTCTCAGAGGATCATTCCCCAGGAGCTGGGAAGCACAGATTAATTGCAGAGTTTAATTGATGACATTGGCTAAAATTTAGTGTTTTAAATAATCCCACTTATCTTCCAAGGCACCTAAATGACGATGGTGACGATGATGACGATGATGATAGTAAACTCAGCTGCTGTTTATTACTATTACTATATAGACTACTTGCCCAGCACTTTATATACTGTATCTCAATCCTGACACCTTATGAAGTGTTAATATTATTCCTGTTTATAGTTGAGGAAACTGAGGTCCAGGAAGTTTAAGTAAATTGAAAAGGATTACACAGCCAGTGGTTAGTGGTAGAATTAATAATTAAATATGATGAATAAGCAGTTATTATACCTCTGTAGTGTTAAGGAAAGATAAGCAAACTTCAGCGAAAGGAAAAAAGATGTTTTCTAGTAGCCGCCTCTTTCATCCCTCTCTCCACAAATCCCACCGCTGGTAAAGATTTAGGGGAAAGAGTACTGCACTGAGAGGCACCTGGGATCCAGTCCTGGCTGTGTTATCAAACAGTTTAATTTTCATTAAGCCACTTTACATTATAGAAATAGGCCTACAGAGGTGAAGGAGAAGGTAGTGGTAGACACAAATCAAGTTTACTTTGTAGCTAACAACGGGTAGGGAAGACCAAGAACAAAACTTGACTTTATATATAAGAAAGGTTATGAATATTCTTGTACATGTGTTCATCATTTTAAGAACATTGGAAAGAAAGAAAAAAGAGGTTTGGGATCTAGGTCCTAAAAGTCTCTGGCAAGGTACTTGTAAGTAGCCTTAGTGGGGTTCCCTTTGAGATAATTCATGCTTGGACCTTCCAGGGAAATAGTTTTTTTCTCAGAGGATCGTTCCCCAGTTACTGCGTCAGGGCTTCCCAGTCACTCCCAGCATATGTGCCACAGATTATACAGAACTTAAAGGGAAAGGAAAGCCAGTCATTTCTGCCTGATATTGTAGCTAAGTATTCTGTGGAATCTTTTTCTAGAGTGTCTAGACTTATGGATCATGAAAACACTACTTTTTTTTTTTTTTAAGGTTTTATTTATTTATTTGAGAGAGAGAGAGTGAGAGAGAGCATGAGTAGGGGAAGGAGCAGAGGGAGAGGGAGAAGCAAACTCCCCACTGCAGGGAGCCTCACGCAGGGCTCGATCCGGGACCTGAGCCAAAGGCAGGTGCTTAACAGACTGAGCCACCCAGGCGCCCTGAAAACACGCTTATAATTACCGTTTTATTATAAAGGATGCACATCAGGACCAGCCAAATGAAGGGACACATAAGGTCAGGGTTTGGGAGTATCTCCATCACAGAGCTGCTATGCCTTCTATTGACGTTATTATTATTATTTTTTAAAGATTTTATTTATTTATTTGACAGAGAGAGAGAGCACAAGCAGGGGGAGCTACAGGCAGAGGGAGAGGGAGAAGCAGACTCCCCACTGAGCAGGAAGCCGCGGGGCTCTATCCCAGGACCCTGGGATCATGACCTGAGCTGAAGGCAGACACCCAACCGACTGAACCACCCAGGCGCCCCTCTCCTAGTGAAATTAGGGCACGTTACCCTCCTGGCACATTGATGTGTTTACCAACCAGGAATCTCTGCTGAGCTTCAGTGTTTAAAGTTTGTATTGGGGCTTTACTCTCTAAGTATAATTGATTGGATCATTGGCCATGTAATTGAACTCACTCTCCAGCACCCTCCCCCCACCTCCTTTCTGTGGAGAGAAGACTGATAGCAGTAATGGTATCACGTGGACTGATACCACAAAAGTTCAAAGCCCCAACTCTGTAACCACATGATCTTTCTCGCATGTCCATCCCGCATCACCTCATTAGCATAAACTCTGGCATGCTCCAAGAGGGGTTTGTGAGTAATGAAGATACTCCTGTCATTTGGGAAATTACAAGCGTCTTGTACAGGTTGGAAAGGGAGAAATAAAACAAATAAAACTGTCTTTGTTCGCAGATGACATGACTGCCTATGTGGAAAATCCCCCAAAATCCACAAAGTATATGAGTTTCAGCATACCAGGTTCATGTATAAAAGTCAGGAGTGAATAATTAGAAAAATCAATACCACTTACAATAACCCCCTTCATATAACTACTTTGATATAAATCTAACAAAATATACACAGGCGTTATATGCATATATATCCCCAAAAATTGTATTGGGGCTTTACTCTCTAAGTATAAAAAGACACTTGTGATAGTGTCTTTTACGGAGCCGAAGTTTTTTTTTTTGTTTTATTTTTTTTTTGTTTTTGAGCAGAAGTTATTTATCTTTTAAAAAGATTTTATTTATTGATTTCCAACAGAGAGAGAGAGAGAGTGCACGCGTGCATGAGTGGGCAGGGAGGGGCAGAGGGAGAAGCAGGCTCCGGGCTGAGCAGGGAGCCTGATGTTGGGGCTCGACCCCAGGACCCTGGGATCATGACCTGAGCTGAAGGTAGACACTTAGCCAGCTGTGCCACCCAGGTACCGGAGCAGAAGTTTTTAATTTAATTTAATTAATTTATTTATTTTAGAAGTTTTTAATTTTAAAAGTTTGACTTACCAACATTTTCTTTTCATGGATCGTGCTTATGATATTTCATGTAAAGATTCATCTCTAAACCAAGGTCACCTAGATTTCCTCCTGTGTTTCCTTCTAGACTTTTTAGAGTTTTAGTTTTACATTTTGTATTTAGATCTGTGGTCCATTTTGAGTTAATTCTTGTGAAATTATAAGGTCTGTGTTTAGGTTAATTTCTTTGTACATCACTGTCCAGTTGTTCTCTCACCTTTGATTATCCTTTCTCCACTGCATTGCCTTTGTTATTTTGTCAAAGAACCGTTGACTATATTTGTGTGGGTCTATTTAAGAGCTTTCTGTACTGTTCCATTGATCAATGTGTTCTTTCACCATTAATCATGCTGTTTTGACTTCTGTAGTTTTATAGTGAATCTTGAAACTGGGTAGTGTTAAGTGTTCCAACTTTGTTCTTCATTGTGTGTTGGCTATTCTGTCTTTGCCTTTCTGTGTGAATTTTAGAATCAGTTTGTTGATATCTACAAAATAACTTGGTGGGACTTAAATTGAGATTGCATAGAATCCTTAGATCAGGTTGGGAGGAATTGATATCTTAACAGTATTGAGTTTTTTATTCCATTTGGTTGGAATATCCATTACTTAGATTTTTTTTTATTTCTTTCATTAGAGTTTTATAGTTTTTGCATATAATGCCTGTGTATATTTTGTTAGATTTATATCAAAGTAGTTATATGAAGGGGGTTATTGTAAGTGGTATTGATTTTTCTAATTATTGACTCCTGACTTTTATACATTAACCTGGTATGCTGAAACTCATATACTTTGTGGGGGGATTTTCCACATAGGCAGTCATGTCGTCTGTGAATAAAGACAGTTTTGTTTTATTTCTCCCTTTCCAACCTGTGTACCTTTTATTTCTTTTTCTTGTCTCATTACATTAGCTGGAACTTGCCGTATGATGTTGAATAGGAATAATAAAAGCAGACAATCTTTTTTACTCCTTATCATAAGGGGAAAGCATCTAGTTTCTCACAAGCGTGATGTTAGCTATAGGCTTTTTTTTTTTTAAATGTTTTTTTATCAAGTTGAGGAAATTCCTCTCTCTTTCTAGTTTGTTGAGAGTTTTTAATCACGAATGGTGTTGGACTTTATCAAATACCTTTTCTGCATCACGTAATAGGACCAAATGATTTTTCTTTACTCTATTGATGTCTTGGATTTCACTGATTGATTTTCAAATGTTGAACCAGCTTTGCGTACTTGGAATAAATGTCATTTGGTTGTGGTGTATAATTCTTTTTCTATATTGTTGGATTTGTTTTGTTAATATTTTGTGGAGGATTTTTTTGCATTTCTGTTCATGAAAGATATTGGTCTATAGTTTTCCTTTATTGTAATATCTTTATCTAGTTTGGGTTTTAGTATAATGTTAGCTTCATAGAATGAGTTAGGAGGCGCTCCCTCTGCTTCTGTTTTCTGGACGCTATTGTGGAGAAGTGTTATAATTCCTTCCTTAAATGTTTGGTAGAAATTACGCGTGAAGGCATCTGGTCCTGGTATTTTCATTTCTGGAAGGTTATTACTTACTGATTGAATTCCTTTAACAAATATAGGCCTACATAGATTATCTGTGTCTCCTTGTATGAGTTTTGGAAGTTTGTGTCTTTCAAGGAATTAGTCGTTTCTATCTAAGTAATCAATTTTGTGGACAGAATTGTTGAAAATATTCTCTTCTGATCCTTTTAATATCCAGGGAATCAGTGATGATTTCTCTTCTATAAGTAATGTTAGTAATTTGTGTCTTCTCTTTTTTTTTTTCTTGTGAGTCTGGCCAGAGGTTTGTCAATTTTATTGATCTTTTGAAGAACAACTTTTGGCTTTATTGATTTCTCTTTACCGTTCTCTAGTTGTAACAGTCTGTCATTGCCATCCTGCTTATGTCGGGTCATTGACTTGCTGGATTCTCTTCTTAGTTGTTGTGTATTTCCCTTTTTGTGGTCTCTACTCAAGAGCAGAACGGACAAACTTGTGACCTGGGGGGTATGCCAAACTCCTTGCTGGATGGTGGAGATTTTGTAACTGTTCTTCATTCTCTTCATTGCTGTTTCTTTTTTCATCATTCTCTGTTTAGCATAGTTTTGCAAGTAAATCATGTCATATTTTGCTTTCCCTGTAGTATTCTTTAAAATGTTTAATTCAGTGGCCCTCTCAGTGTTACTTATTCCTGTGATCCTAGCACTGGTTGATCTGGAGAGGAGTGTCAGGGAAGTTGGCTTCTGTTCTTTAATAGAAGGTTTTGAATCAGAATTTTAATGAGGACCCTTAGAAGTTATGTGGTCTGACCTTCTCACTTTATAAATAAAGAAATTTAGGCCCAGAGAGATAAACTAAATTTCCAAGATCACACAGCTTGTTATTGGTGGGGAATCTTGTGTTTCCTAGTCCTGTTTTTTCATCTTCTTATTTACCTCTTTTGAGGTATCCATTGATAGTGCATTTTCCCCAACTCTAATCTAAAAAGTCATTGCTTCCCATTTCCTTTATGGTAATTTTGCCGTTTTAATATACATAAAATCAAGTTTTTGGGGCAAGATAGTATAAAAAAACTTTTTTTTTGGATAATACAGAGAGTTGCTAGAAATAACAAGTAACAAAATGATTTTAAATGATTTGATGATTTCAGTTATTACAGTTAGATTCAGTTATTAGAATTACTACTCATTTAGGCAAGAATAAAAGATACAGTTACCAGAATGTGGCTTTGGAATATTATGATTATGATTATATTTTTTAAAGTAGGCTCCACATTCCCAGTGTGGAGCCCAATGTGGGGCTTGAACTCATGACCCTGAGATCAAGACCTGAGCTGAGATCAAGAGTCAGACGCTTAACCGACTGAGTCACCCAGGCGCCCCTGGAATATTATTTTGAAAAAGATTTTGTTAAACCAAGTAAGCCTTGTAGAGGTAATACATTTTCAACTTAATTTTTACCTTTGACATTAACTAAGATGAAATGTGATTCCAGCACTTACAGTATGTACAGTTTATTTTGGCTATGTGCTTTTGTTTCAGACAGAACCAAGTTGTATTACTAGACACACTGGAACAGGAGATTTCAAAATTTAAAGAATGTCATTCTATGTTGGATATTAATGCTTTGGTAAGTATGATTTAGTTGACACAGTGTAATGAGAGCTTGGCTTAGAAATAACTAGGTTTATCCCGTGCAACTTTGTACTCAGGTATATTTAGGATCTTTTCCTCTAATTTTAATGTTTAGGATTTGTCTTTTAACAGGAAACCTTTATTTACTTCACTAGAATTTCCATTGTCTTGAATTGTTATCTTTCAAATGTTGAACTTGTAATAGAAAATGGAACTTTTTTGTTAAAGTCTAGAATAGATTTGCTCATAATAATTAAAGACTTCTAAAAGAGAACTAAGAGAACTAAAAGAACTAAAAGTAAGGAACTTTTGGGGTACTGGGTTTCCCCTTAAGGAGAGTGCATCTCTCCTAATCAATTACAAGACTTCTTAAAAATCAACATTTTATTTAATTGTATGGCCTATTCATAGTGTCATAACATATTAATGCTGAAATGGACCCTTTGGGGGGTCCTTTATAGAGCCTTTATATCTTTCAGTGTATGTGACAATAGTGAATTTCATCAGAAGCTTTATAGCTTTTTGATGAGAGGAACTGATACTCTATTTTAAGAAACAGGGAATTAACAAAAATAAGGAACTTTTGGCTACCTTTCTTTTCACCTCAACATTAAGCAGTAGCTTGGTTTGTATGATTTTGTGGACTTTCATACCTATGTCAAAAAATGAACTTTTTGTTGAACAAATGTGGCTCATTAATGTTTTCCCTTTATAATGATCAAAAACAGAGTTCATCTTCTGTAGCAATAGGCAGAGGCCTGGGGTAGTAAATACAAAGTCTTTCACTTAATGGTTTTCTGACTTGTTCTGAAGGAGGTGGACAAGGCTACGCTGACCTACTTTTGTCTTCCCCACTGAATTCATATTGCAGCAGAACAACCATTTGCTGAGTGAATGAGTGATAAATGAATGAACCAAGCAGATGTAATAGTGTTGCTTCAGTTTGCAGAGATCTTCCTGTTTTTTCCTCTCTCAGCCCAAGAGTGGTTTGATTATCATTCAGGAACTGAGAACTGTAAGGCCTGGGGTGGGGTGGGGGTGGGGGGGAGAGGATCTGTAAGCTCTAGAGTTCATCAGACTAAGACTTTACTTGTAGATACATGTAGGTTGCTAATTTCTTTACAACACATCTCTTATTCTTGTTACTTGGTCTTCTCTTTCTGTTAACCTTGGCTCCTGAGAATGAGGTGCTTTTTTCTTTTGCTCCCATCTCTGGCTGAGATGGAATGTCCATACATACCGTGACTTGGGAAGAAAAGTGTCCTTACAGAGGTGGTTCTGCGTGGTCTCACTTTAGAAGCCCAAGGAACATGACCAGATTTGTCCACAGCCCTCTCAGGATTCTCTGGCCATAGCTTGGTTTTTCCTGATGGGCGGCCACTTCACTGAAATTGTCCTGTGTACCCTGCTCAGGCTCTCCCCTGTAAAGACAGTAGAGTGTTCTCCTTTTACTTACATGAAACTGATAGCATTACTGGATAGTCTTAATAAAATTTTAGGATTATATTGCATGTTTTTAAAGCAAAATGTTACCTGTACACAATATAAATGTCTATTTTATGTTTAGTAACTCTTTTTTTCAATTTGAACTGAATCAAATGTTTTCAAATACCTATTAGTGGTTTAAATGAAATTTGAATTTTGGCATTAAAATGAGATAATAAGGCTTTAAAAGATGTGACTGGTTGAGGCAGAATGAACTGTAATTTATAACTTGTCCATTTTACTATTTCAAAATGTCTGTTTTTTCCCTTTTTTTTTTTTTAATTTCAGCCTATTTTAACTTGACTTTTCATTTCCTTTTCCATGTTTAGTTCACTGAAGCTAAACACTATCATGCCAAGTTGGTGAATATAAGAAAAGAGATGTTGATGCTTCATGAAAAGACGTCGAAGTTAAAAGTGAGTTGACAATTCTTTTACATTCTTTATAGAAGCAGAGGTTTGTTTGTTTTTTTCAGTATTCATTTTCTGACTTCTTAGATATCCATATTCAATAACATACTTAATTAATGGTTCACTGTTTTCTTTTAAAACACATACTACTCTGGGCTTTTCTACTCATAGCTGGGCTAAGGAGCTCGTGTTTTCATTGTCCCTGCTGTTCTCATTCAGTAAGAGTTTGGAGTAAGAAATTAAAAAAAATTTTTTATATTAAGGGGGACCTTAAATTATCCAGAGCAGATTTAAAAGTTAAATATGAAATTTATTAATGCATGTGGATTACCTTAAGTCAGAGCACTGCTGCTTTGAAATGAGGCCACAACCAATAAGCCTTGATTGTTCTCTTGGTTTTAAATTTTTTTGACACAGAAAAGAGCACTTAAGCTACAGCAGAAGAGGCAGAAAGAGGAGTTGGAAAGGGAGCAGCAACGCGAGAAGGAATTTGAAAGAGAAAAGCAGTTAACTGCCAAACCAGCTAAGAGGACGTGAGAAGCCGAGTGCGCATGTGTGTTCGCCCTTCCCTGCCCGTGTGGCCGGCATCCAGGGTGACCTCAGGGTAGGCTGGGGTGAGGGTAGTGCCTTATGCCACTGTCTCCCATCTCGCAGTCCTTTCCCCAGGACTGCTGTCTCCATATCTTCACTTTCGCATTCAGGAAGCTTCCCCCCCCCCAAGTAGAAGACATATGTCACTCAGTTTGAGGATTTACATGTAATTTTCCAGCTTCTGTTCTGCTAATTTTCAAATTCATTATTTTGGCCTTGAATGGTTTATAAACTGGAAAGTGGTCTAGACTCTAAGTGATTAAAAACTAGGATGAGTTTTGTAGCATCTTGGTAAGCATGGATTTAAAAGATTCAGTTTCTTATTTATGGAATGACTTGCCTTTCTGGCAACACAGTGCTGGTTTTTGGTAATTGCCGTTTCATTGCTTGGTTCAGAAGAAATGCTAACTGTTCCATCACATATGCCATCGGAAAAGAGGTGGTATAAGCCTTTGTGAAGAACACGATGGAGACATGTGTACACAGGAAATAGCATCTTAGACATGGGACAGGTGGGCAAGATTCCAGATAGACCCTGCTAACCATCCCCTCTGCTTCCTTATGTTGTTACTCTCTCGTTCTCATGTACTCTCTGCGCTGAAAATAGATGATCCTACTCCTAACGTTTGGCAGGGGGGATAGAGCTGTCACGTGCTCAGATATGCTTCAGTATTTATAATACTTAGTCAGAATTGTCACACACTGAGATACAGTTGCCAAATTGATAAGACTCCAACTTTCCAAATGGAAGGTCTAATCGCGAGTTCTGTCTATCGTCTGATTTGCTGTGTGGCCTTATATGTGGTTAGTTTTTCTGTGCTTTTAAAAAAATTCATAAAGTAGAATGATATCTATACCAACTACCCATTTTATAGATAATGATAAGAATGGTGGAAAATGAGCAAATAGCTTCTTCACAAAAGAGGCAGCATGATACCTTGAGTGTTTTCTGGATTGTTCCCCTCAATATTTTTAGTAGGAACTTATTCGAGGGAAAAGCACATGAAGTTTCATTTTTTAAGATTGAGATTATTCATTGTTTTAGTATTATTTAATATCCAACTGGTCTTTGATCTCTATTACATAGAGACTGTACGGAACCTATAAAGGTGTATGCTTAGAATTGTGTATCTTTTATAGTCTACATTACATTTTTGGTAAGCTGGAATCACTACCTCTGATCTCATATCAGGCTAATTAACCATGGAGAGGGCATTAGAGTTAAGTTGACTGCTAAAAACTGGTCTATTTAAAGGTTTAAACAGTTTATTGGAAAGCCGGTCCCTTTAATGAATGAATTAATGATCTCACAATTTACTTCACTTTACTGGATATTTAAAAATATAAATATATTTTATCTTAAAAGGCTACATTTGCCCTCAAACACTAGCTAAAACTTGCCTGGGGCAGGATTCATTAGCACTTGCAGGACAATGTCACCTAAATTGCTGAATGTACTCATTTATATAAGGCTATGCGTTGTTTTTCAGAGTGGTTTGTGGGCTAGCTACAATGATTATTTAAAATGCTGGTTCCTGGACACCACTTTCAATCTAACTGAAGTAAATCTACTTATTTGTTTGTTTTGTCTTTTTTTTTTTTTGTCCCCCCCCAAGTGGTTCCTGATGTACCTTAAAAGTTGAGACCCACTGGTCTAGTGGTCTAGGTCAGAGGTTCACACTAGGCTGCATGCCATTATCACCTGAGAACTTCAAAACAAAACAAAACAGACATTCTGGAAGATTCTTGATCATTAGTTCTGAGGTGGGGCCCATGCAAATTTTAAGAGCTCCCCACATAATTCTAATACAGGGGACCACTCATCTAGATTGTGATTTATATTTATAAGGAATGAAATAGTTTAAAAGCTACCCAGTAACTCTTGGGATTAATCTTATGAAATTCTGAACTGCTGCTTTTGAAATAAAGTTAGATTTAAGACTGAAATAGATAGCAGGCAGGAAATAGATACAGAATTCTGGTTAATTAATTGAACTTTTGTGATCTGTATTAAAATAAATCATGTTTATTGAGTGAGTGGCAAGGCACATATACTTTTAGAATTGTATTTAAGTTTTGAAGATTTTTTAAAATGTCAAGAATATATATTAACAACCACTATTTTTAGGTCAGTTGTAAATCAGAAGTACTGTTACATTGGTAATTACAATCTAAAACTTTAGCTGTATTTCAGTAACATAGAAATATATCTTACTGACTAAACCTAAATGGAACCCTTTATATTAGTCTTGAAATATTTTTGCACAATATGGTGAATTGGTACTTGGCTTGAAAATAATTACCTTTGGTTTTTTGGTGGAAAAAAAATTGCCTTTGTTTTGAACTATATCACATATATACTGAACTAAAATGATGACAGTTAATTTTGTATTTACTTTACAGTCGGTATTATGTAAATATGCAGACATTGAATGTAATATGGATTGTGTCTGCAGTGAGTGTTTGGGTGTATACAGTTCATAATATGCCAGTTACACACCCTTGTACATTTGTCTGATTTTGAGCTTGTACAATGTGGACTACTTTTTACACATTTAATAAAAAAAAAAAAAAAGGTCTCTGAATTATCCCAGGTCCTTTATGAAGCTCTGTTTTGTATGTAGCACTGTATATTTCCCTTTATGTATTATTATTTCAAACATTTCATTCCTTTGCTTTCCTCTCCTGTCATCTACTTAATGTTTCCTGTAGATTGTATCAGAAAATGACTGGGCTACTCATGAAATCCTTTACAGAAAGATGATAGAGGGGCGCCTGGGTGGCTCAGTCAGTTAACCACCTGCCTTTAGCTCAAGTCATGATCCCAGGGTCCTGGGATCAAGCCCCACGTCGGGCTCCCTGCTCAGCGGGGAGTCTGCTGCCTCTCCCTCTGCTGCTTTCCCTGCTTGTGTGCTCTTTCTCTCTCTGTCAAATGGATAAATAAAATCTTAAAAAAAAAAAAAAAGATGATAGAAAGTCTTGTGAAAAGATTCTGGTTGAAATCACCCAACTTCATGAAGTTATTTGAAAATAGAAATGATAAATATAACTTATTTATTTATTTATTTATTTATTTATTATTTTTTTTAATAACTACAACTTTTAGTGATTTGGTAGAGGATCCCTGCATGAATCACCTGTAAATAATGGAGATTTCCAACTGATAGGATATTTTAGGTCAGGTTTTTAATTTTTTTAATCTGGGAGTCCGGGGACTTATGTGGATAGCCTTTGAGGGGAACATGAACTCTCATAAATCTCTCCTAGAATTTTGTATATATGTGTTTCCCAAGATTGGATCTATAGATTTCATTAGGTTCTTTTATGTATGTATAAAATTTCTTTCAAAGCAATGATTTTTAATTATTAAACCTCCAAACCTCACTGTGCATATATTTAAAAAAATTAGTTTCTAGGTTTTCCTTTTGGATGCAGTTTTATTTATTTATTTATTTTTTGTTTTTTTTTTTAAGTAAACTCAACACCACACTTGGGGCTTAAACTCACTCACAACCTGGAGATCAAGAGTTGCGTGCTCAGGGCATCTGGGTGGCTCAGTTGGTTAAGTGTCTGACTTCAGCTCAGGTCATGATCTCAGGGTCCTGGGATAAAGCCCTGCGTTGGGCTCTATGCTCCCTGGGGAGTCAGCTTGTCCCTCTGCCCCTCCCCCTGCTCATGCCTTCTCTCTCTCTCTCTCAAATAAATAAATAAAATCTTAAAAAATGAGTTGCATGTTCTACCCATTGAGCCAGTCAGGCACCCAGGTAGTTCCTATATTGTGTATTTGTTCAAAGACTGTGTTTATACAGATTAATCAGATATTTAAGATTTGTTCTCTTGCATGTTCATACTGCTTTAGCTCTGTTTGCATGTATGAGGCCAGAGGGCCATCCAGTCTTTTGGTTAGCATTTGGGTGAGACTAGGTTTATTTCAAAGCCATTAAGAGAGTGAAGAGAGTAGTCAGGGAGACAATTCTAATGACTAGTTTAAAAAGCGCTTAGAGCAAAAATTCCATAGAAACACAGTGTGAAGGAAGGGTGGTCAAAGAGAAGATAGGTAAAATTTGGGGCAGTGTGGGAATGATAATCGAGAAAGAGACAAGGGAAGGCCAAGTATGAAGTAGAAGGGAATGGTAATGGTCTTTGGCAGACCTGTGAAGCCTGAAAAGAAGGGGAAACTGATATGCATGTACAGAATAATAAATTAATAAAACCCACCTATTTAGGATAGGTTTAGTAGGTCGCCCCCTACTGTCACTTCATCATAAATTGGGAGAGAAGGTTGTAGCTAGCTGTTCATTCTGGTTTAGATCATAAATATATTTCTAATATGCTTTGGGAGGCTTGCAGTGCTCCAGTCTGGATAAGGATGGGGCTGAAAATTTCTGAGCATGTATGGGTGTGGCTCACCCCTATTCTAGTCTTGACTTTTATTAGAACTTTGGAAAGACAGTCAAAAAGTATATTGAATACTGCAAGGGAATATGGGAATCCTAAGCAACAAAAATGTGTATATAGATCGGAACGTTCTGGCCTCTGCTTTGATCGTAAAACTACAGTGTGTAGGGCTTTAGGAATATAGTGGTTGGAATTGCGGCTTCTGAAGTCAGACTGCTGTGGTTTCTACTCCTGATTGGTTTCGGCCTTGGACTTGCTTGATCCCCGTGTACCTCAGTTTTCTAAACTGTAAGGTTGGGATAAGTGTTTCTGGCTTTTTAAGTTACAAGGTTTTATGATATTGACATAAAAACAAAATAGAGCTCGGGAAATGGTGGATGTTAGAGTATCTTAAAGTCACACATAATCCCACGGGGGTGGTGGTGCTTATTTTGCCATTTTTTACATGTTGATTTTGGCTCACTGGGTTCCCGCTGCCTAGGATCCTTCATCCTGTAATGTCTGCCTATTGAGACACCTGTTCGTTCTTTGCAGCTCAAATGTCATTTATGGTTTTCCAAACCACTTCCTAAAGAGTTTCTTTTTTCTTGTGTTCTATATAGTACTTAATAATACATTTGCCTTCTCATTAACAGTATTAGTTATGTGCTCACATGCCTCTCAAGATCAAGGGTACTTCATAATCATCTTTTTATTCCGTGGTGCAGTTTGTGCCTGGTCTATAGTTGGTGTCTTAGGGTTCTCCAGAGAAACAGAACAAGCAGGGTGTGTGTGTATGTATGTGTGGGTGTGTTTAGAGGAGAGAGGAGAAAGATTTATTATAAGGAATTGGCTCCCATGATTGTGGGGGCTGGTAGTTCCAAAATCTGCAGGACAGACTGACAGGCCAGAGACCCAGGGAAAAGCTGATGTTGCAGCTTGAGTTCAAAGGCAGTCTGGAGGGAATTCTCTCTTCCTCAGGGGACCTTAGTCTTTTTGTCTAGGGGCTTTCACCTGATTAAGGTCCACCCCCATTATGGAGGGGACTCTTTAAGCCTAAAAAAAGTACCTGCACAGCAACATCTCGACTGCTATTTGACCAAATACCTAGATACTACGGTCCAGCCAAGTTGCCACAGAAGATTAACCTCGGTCGAGAACTTGAATTGAATCTAGTAGGAGACAGATATACAGATATTAAAAATAGCTGTAATAAAAAACTGGATTCCATAAGTGTCAAATAAGGAATATTACAATAAAAAGATTAAATTCTGCAATGCAAACATGCCTCAGAAGACTGTAATCCTTGGATAATCCAAGTCACTGCTTCCATTAATTCAGTTGGACTAAAAACATGATAGTCAGATCTTGGGAATCAAATGAGCACAGAGATAATGAATGTGCTGTTTAGATTTATACTTTCTCTGTCACCTGCGGGCTCTTCCAGTCTCTTAAAAATAGCTTCAAGGAAGGAGCTGGGTCGTTCTAGAGCAGGCTCAACAGATGAACACATTCTTAGATTTGTAACCGGAGAGAGCACAGAGAGCACATGGGTAATGCTGCCATCTTGTGGTTCTCTTTGCTCCCCTAGTTCTACAAGTTCTAGTGTTGTCTCGGTTTGATGAAATTTGGCCCAAGTGTTTTCAACTGTAGTTTTAAGTAAGTCATGATTTTCTGTACGGTATGAACTTTTGTTTAAACAGTGAGGTGTTTGAAGGTAATCTGTGTGGAACGTCTGATAAAATTTACAACTACACTTTTCTAACTTTTTGAGTCTTTGAGTTTTTTTTTTAAAGATTTAAAAAAAATTATTATTATTTTAAGTACAGTCTACCTCCCGACATGGGGCTCAAACTGACAACCCCAAGATCAAGAGTCATATGCTCTACCAACTGAGCCAGCCAGGGACCCTGAGTCTTAGTTTGATGTTGGGCTTGAGGGCTTTATTTATTTATTTATTTTCGCCTTCTTTTCCAATTGTGTAATCTATCATCAACCACACTCAGCATCCTCTTCTAAGAAAAACATTCCAGGCCAAAGATCTCGCTGTGGGCAAGTTCTGTTTTTTATTCCCCTGAACCTCCACGTTGGGCCTCAGCTGATAGAATCTGGGGTGGGCACCTGACCCAATGGCAGCCAACCTGTAGGCCAGTTGGTGAAAAATTAGCCTGGCAGGAAAAACTCTGCCTAAATGGGAACCTCAGAGAATCTCACTGGTTTTGTTGATTACTGTCTTGGGAATATGTATTAGAATACTCACTCTGAATCAGCCCTTTTAGTCATTGAAGGAGAAATAAGACACAGAAGCAGACAGAGAATAGCTGAGTGTTAAGTGTTAAGTAGGGAGCCATGAACTTCCACTTCTAAAAAGGGGACAAGGTGATCAGACCCCTCAAAATGCCATGGATTCTGAGCAATTTTCCTGTAGAAGCTCTTTTCTTAGGTTCCTGTGGGATTTGATTGCTGAGCTTTTACTATTTTCCACAGGTGTTTTATAACGCCTCCCTCCCATCTCCTACCTTTCCCATTTCTGAAGTAACCTGAACAAACCTCTGTTTATTGCAACTAGAAGCACCTAACATTGTCATCGTCTTTCAGGTGGCTCTAACATGTTGTGTTTTTTGAAATGTTGCTTTTTTGTTTAGATTTTATTTATTTATTTATTTGAGAGAGAGGAGTAAAGGGAGAAAGAGAGGGACAAGCAGACCTCCGGCTGAGCGTGGAGCCTGACGTGGGGCTCGATCTCACAACCCTGAGATCATGACCTGAGCCGATATCAAGAGTTTGACGCTTACCGGACTGAGCCACCCAGGCGTCCCTCCAAGTGTTTTAATATGCATGTGATCTAATTTAATAATGAGGATGCTACTTAGGAGTGTATATATCTCCATGCCTGCTCACCCGGGAATTCAAGGAAGAAGAGGACAATGACCAGCACCCAGGTGCAGTCCTACTGTCAGCCACACATCTGTGACTGCTTATTGGGTTTTTTCCTCTTGTTTTGTTCAGTTTCTTAGAGTATTCTCATCTCTGGCTGGATTTCTAATCCCAGTACATTTGCAGCTTATTCTCAAGCCTAACATTCAGAGCCCCAGTTCTGTGGAACATCTGTCATATGCCAGGTGCTGTTTTACGTGTGTTATCTTGTAACAGCGGTGCTAGGAGGTTATCACCATAACACTGGATTCTTATCACCATTTTACAGTTGAGGACAAGGGGTGGAGCTGGGATTTGGTTCAAGGAAAAACCCAAAGCATTGCAGGGGAATTTTTTGGGGCTGGAGACCCTAGAAACAGAGATTAAATAATAGAACTTCAGGGCGTCTGGGTGGCTCAGTTGGTTAAGTGTCTGCCTTTGGCTCAGATCATGATCCCAGGGTGCTGGGATCGAGTCACGCATTGGGCTCCCTGCTCAGTGGGGAGCCTGCTTCTCTTTCTCCCTGTCCCTCTCCCCTGCTCATGCTCTCTTCTCTCTCAAATAAACAAAACTTAAAAAAAATAAATAATAGAACTTAAGAGTTTTACCTTAACTCATTTGATAAAACTACTAATGATAGGAAGTTACATGGGTACATCATTTCATCTCCTAATTTTCTTAATCCATTCTGATAATATTGGAAGAACAGAAGTGGAGGAGGCCTGAGTTTCTCCATCAGGAGAGAAGCGAGTGGGAAGACTGCACAGAACTCTATGATTTTCCTGCAAGGCTGTTTTAATTCTAGGCTGACCATGAAGCTCCACACCTCTCTGATAGAAACAAACAATGGAGAGACTGGAACTGGGTGAGAAGTGGCTCAGGGGCCTTGCCTTGAGATGATAATGATGCTGGAGTTGACAGAAGCCAAGCAAGCCAAGCCGCTAGGAGAAACAAACACTCCAGAGTGGCCAGGACATTCCCATCACGGCTGTTCTGAGACATTTCACCACCACCACCACCTCAAGAAAGCTACCTTCGATGTTGCCTGGCTGAGGCTGCATTTCTGGATCTTGAGCCTACCACTCGGCTCCATCTCTTCTGCACCTTAATGGCTGTGGGGGGAGAGCACAGCTAGAGTTGGAAGCCAGGTTTTCTCACTGGAGGGCGCAGCGTAATTCGGTCTCCCTTGGGGGTCAGCATGCAGACCTGAGGTGAGCCCTAACAGTATCCCAGCATCACTTAACATAAGACACCTTGTAATTTGTGGCTTCTGGACTGTTGTTTTCACTTAATAATGGCACCAGTCTCTCTGCTCAGTGCAGTGGCCGCATCCAGGCAAACGAATTCATCTCGGATGAGATGTTGCTGGCTGTTGACCGCCTCACAGTCTGGGCCTCCACTGAGGTCCACAAATGTACCGTACCTGTCAGACCAGGGGAGCGCAGAAGAGACAGCTCCTGAAGGAGGGCAGATGCCCCTTTCCCGTCCTGGTAGAAAGTACAATGGTAAGGAGAGGAGGCACACCGAGTCACCTTCCGTTTCTGAGTCCCTCCTGGCGTCCTCTTACTCTACTGACCCGCCCTCAGCTCCCCAGGAGAGGTGACAAACTGAGCAGTGGCTTGTGCCACCTTCCGAGTCAGACCTGATATTAAGGATGCAGACTGGCATTTAAAGCAGGCTGTGTCCCCTCCCCCCTAACCTTTTTTCTCTTCCCATCGTGGCCATGCGACTGCGCCTCACGCAGCTCTCCCGACCGGGACCCTAACGGACCTAGGGCCCCAGCTGCGGTGCTCGCAGGCCCCTGCGTTGGCACTGAGGCAGGCTCCGCACAGCTTGCGCCTAGCCAGTGGTCTGCTCCTAGGGCAGATGGGCCTTCCCCGAAGGTCATTGTTGGCTGCAAGACTCGCCCTTGGCATCACTGAAGCTCTGCTCAGCAGTTTAAGATGCTTCCCCCGCCAAACTTCCTTCCTTTTCTTCTTCATCCCGGCAGGCTGCACAAGAAGGAATGAAGAGGTCGATGGAAGTGGGCATGCGGGAAGGGCATATTATGTAAGGCCAGAAGACCCACAGAGAATATGGCCCAGGAGAGAGCACGGGACATGCCATCAAGAGGGGCACCAATGTCACTAAGAAGTTTTGCAGGCCGGGGATGATGGAAATTCTGAGAAGTGACTGTAAACTGAGCATGTTAGCATATGTGAAGATCGAGGCCAGGAGGGGCACTTAACTGTCGGAAGCCCCAAGGCCAGACCTAGCCTGCTCACCAGAAGGCAGGGTTGGAGGGCAGGCAGTGAGTGGGCTTTGGCAGCAGGGGGTTGGGATGATGGTTAGCAGAGCATGGTGTCGGTTTTGCGTCTGGGGGCAAAATAAGCAGATAGTCAACAAGGGTGCTGCTTAGCCTCTATAACAGGAGTCAGCAGACTTTTGGTAAAGGGCTAGATAGTAAATATTTTAGGTTTTGTAGGTCCCATCAGCTGTTGTAGTACGAAAGCAGCCACAGACGCTATGTCGAAAATGAGTGTCGCTGTGTTTCTACAAAACTTCCTTTACGAAAACTGGTGGTTGGTTTGATGTGGTCCGTGGGCCATTGTTTATTAAAAAAAATTCAGAATTGGAAGAGCAAGAAGCTGAGGGCCGTCACTTCAAGTCATGATCTCTTGCTCAGTTCCCAGACTTGAGGCAGTTTTGAGGTCTGGAATCCACTGACTAAAGAGGCAGCTGGAGGAAGGACCCTGCAACACTCTGGCACGGACAGACCTTGACAGTCCCTCCAGTCCTTCCTCAAAGGAACCGATGGCCATTTACTTGGGTAATTGTACAGTAGGACTGTTGGACAAAAGGTTCTGAGTTGACCCTGATCCAGAGAGACCCAAAGGAGCATCAGGGCCTCCTGTTGGAATGGAGGAGGTCCTGCGAGGACCAGGTGAAAAATGAGGTCGTGCATCGAGTCCAGGTTACGATGGGTCTGCTGGAGCCCCAGCTCCATGCAGTGGCCATACTGCGTCTTTTCCCACCACTGAGCCATCTAACCCCATGGAGGGCAGCCGGCAGGGCTGACGGCGCTGGCTTGAGCCTTTTGCAACACCTTTTCCTGCTTCAGCTCAGCTTGAAGCTGGCAGCCCTCTGTGTCACCCAGTATATGGGCCAGAAGATATCCCCGGGGTGGGATATGTTGCCTTTAGAACACAAAGAGGTCTGCAAGGCGCTGTACTTCCTTCTTTGTGACAGGATGGTACGACGCAGCAGTTTGTGATTTTGGAAGGGGATATCCCAGAATACCCCCTGACGGTTAGAACTCTTAAAAAATGTCACGGAAATGGTCTATTCCTGACTCTTCATAGAGTTTTCTCCCACCCTCAAGTGCATGCGTCTTATCGAGGCCTGTAGGAGCATTCTAGCCTCTCTGCTCATCCTGTCCAGTCACTGGATGTCATCAGTGAGATGGATCAGTATGATACTCTCTTAGATATGAGAGAGGCCCAGATCTCTCAGACTGTATTACGACAGGAGGTGGGAGAGAGTTAACATAACCCTGAAACAAACTGTCAGTTGAATGTTGTCCATTTTCCCTGCCCACTGTCTCAGCCAACACTTCTCTCTGGAGGCCTAAGTGTCTCATCCACAGGTATGGAATCCCATTTAGCAGAGTATCCAACCAGGAGGTCTACTTCAAGTGGAGGAGGGGTAGGAGTGGGTCATAACCATGAGATCCTCTGGTTCTGTCATGTACTGCACCACCTAGAAATAACTGGTCTCACAGACTGCTGGAGTGGCCTTCTAGAGTCACCCTGAAATGGTGGAGCGCTGTTCTTCAGGACATGGTGCATTTATTAAATCAGAGCCCTCTATATGGTGCTGTGTCCTCAGTTAAGAAGGATACAAGGCTCTGAAAACCAAGGGGTGGAAGCAGGAATGGCCTAACTTGCCATCATTCTTGATGACCCCCAGGGAATTTGTGCTTCCTTTCCTTGCAACCCTAGACTCTTGTGTGGTTGAGGGTCCAGGCCCACCAGAGGCACAATGAAGGCCCCATTGAATGAGAAGTTATGGCTGCTGACAGGGCACTTTGGGGTTTTGTGTCAGGGAAAAGCAGGCAAGAGGGGAGTTGCCACACTAGCAGGAGTAACTGAACCTGATCATCAGGAGGGGGTGCTGCTTTAACACCGCGGGGCCGGGAGGAATATAGGTGGGACTCCAGTGATTCATGTGGGTATCTCCTCTACTCCCTTGTCCCACTATAACTGTGCCTAGAACACATGCAGCCACCCCAGGCTTTGACTATCAAGTGTTCAAACCCCTCAGGAATAAAGGTTTGGGTCACACCACCAGGTAAGTCCCAAGACCTGCCAAGGTGAGAGCAGAGGCTGAAAGGGGTTTAGAATGGATGTTGGAGAAGGGAGAAGGTCAGTATTCACTGTGGCCTTGGGATCAACTGTGATGATCTTGGGGGACTCTAATTCATCCAGTGAACTCCCTCTTCTCAGTTGCTCCTCAAGAGGGAGGCCAGGAGGCCCATGGAGGAGCTGCTTTCTGCACCTTTGTGGAGAAGATCTATGTGGCACAGGAGGTGGGGTGTGGAGGCAGGAGACCATGCCTCACAGCTCTCCAACTATAGGAACATAACTGAACAAAGGCCTCAGCTACTTCACCCTGAATTCCACCGCCACATTTTTGCTAAAGTATGCTTCCCATGGGCTGCTCCTAGCCAATGACTGAGCTCAGCAGGGAGATTAAGGCAAGCCCAGGGTCCCTTGTTCAAATTTTATTAAGAATTTCAAGATGGCAACAGCAGAGCGTTAAACCAGGTGTGGGCCCTGTGTGACTACAGGTTGCAATCTCATTAAGCTGGCTCTGTCTGGGAGATAGGGGTCTCCTCTAATAGCTAACTTTGGCCTGACAGCCTTGCTGAACCTTCTTTAGACTACACAGCTGTCTAGAAAGCTTCCATTCAACCTTTCTTTCCTCTCTTCTTCTTTTAGGGTCAGACTTGCATCGTACTCTGATGGTTATCCCAACTTTCTCCATCTCCCTCCTCATTTTCTCCCCCAAGTTTCCCAATAAAATTATTGCATGTTTAATTCTGTATTGGCATCTGCTTCTCACACAGCCCCTTAATTCTGCTATCCTATCACATATGTATGTAACAGACCCTTCAACATGACTTTGAAGGTTTTCTTCGCAACAATAAAAAAAATTTAGGCCCTCTGTCTCCTGGGTCCCAGCTGGATGATACTGCTTATCCACAAAACGACCTGATTTCAAATGGGCAACACAGGTTATACAGAGACTAAGCCTTTTTATTCCATTTTCATCATGACTTCTCTCCTGTTTGACAAGGCTGTATTTTGGGCACGAGGTGGTAGTAGAGGTTAAAACTCCTGGGGGAGAAAGAGACACCAGATAGAAAAGTGAGAAATCAGTAACGGGAGAGAGAATGTACTTAAGAAAGGACAACAGTAGAGCATAGCTGAGAGAGAAAACAAGGAAGCCTAAAAGTGGCATTTCCTGGAGAAAGACCCTGCTCAGGGCCCCCTTCAGATCTTGGATGTTGGCCGCCCCAGGGCCAAAGCCATTGGCTGTTGGAAAAAAGGCTGCTTGCTTTCACTCACTCACTGCACTCTTCACTGCTCTCTTCAGGCACCCAGCAACTTTTTCAGGGTTGTGTGCCCAACTAAATTTAATAAGAGTTACCACAAACCAGGCCCAAATTCCCTCCATTCTTCATGCTGCGTCTGGAACCATGGGCGTCCCCAGGCCTGCCAGGGCAATGCTTGCTGCAGCTTCATAGCCCCCGAGAGCTCCCTCCTAGGTGGACTTTTCCTGTGTTGTTCAAAACATGTAGAAAAGTGGTAAATGGACAAGTACGAAAATTGCTACCTGCTCCAGGGGCTTCGAAGGCCTTAGATCACCATACTCTCCCCAAATCCCAAGTTTTTCCTTGAATTACTAGCCCTCACGGTGCTTACCACATGTGAATTATAAGTTTATAAACTGGATTTTTTTTTAAGATTTTATTTATTTTTTTGACACAGAGACGCAGCGAGAGAGGGAACACAAGCAGGGGGAGTGGGAGAGGGAGAAGCAGGCTTCCCGCCGAGCAGGGAGCCCAATGTGGGGCTCCATCCCAGGACCCTGGGATCATGACCTGAGCTGAAGGCAGACGCTTAACCGACTGAGCCACCCAGGCGCCCCAAGTTTACTGGATTTTTAACACACCTTTGAAGCAGCCTGTTTGAACCCCCTTTTGGTGCTTATGCTCTTACCGAGAAACCATTCTGTTGAACCCAACACACTTTATTGGATAAAAGCCCTAGTGCTAAGCCCTGGGCACAAGAAGAGGAAGACACAGTTCCTGTCTTCAGTGGGTTTTTCTTTTTCTTGGAGAGACACAATTTGTCACCTTGTACATAACTGCATTAGAGGGATTGGTAAGTAACTATGACATAAAGTATCAGAAGAACAGAGGCCGGGAATGATGGGGCTCCCTGCTGGCATGAGGGCAGGTCTGGGAAGAAAAGTATCTTTGGCAAGGAGCCAACACAGACAAGGAGCCAACCATTAACTCCAAAGAAACCCCTCTACCCCCCAGCGCTTGTTCTTGAGGCAGAAGGAACACCCACAGCAGGTACCTGTGCTGGAGGAGGGACTGGGGCCCTCCCCCACTTTTTGCTTCATCTCTTGGGATTATCACTCCCACTCGCAGGTTCAATTTTGCGTCTAAGGGGCATTTGTGTGCCCCTTATGGTCCCAATCAATTTATATGTATTAACTCATTTAAATTTTCATAGGGATACTTTGAGGTAGGCACTTAAAAAAATACCCAGTTTACTGATACAGTTAACAGGCATATTAATACATTCTCTTTGATCTGGTGGTGCACAAACCCAAAGTATATGGGTCCTCCTAGTTCCATACACTCTGAAGTATCCATGGCCCAAGAGACACAGTATTTATTCTTCTAGTATATCCTTGAGATAGGAGGACAGATTTTATCTCTATTATATAGACGAGGAAGTTTGGGTAAAAAAAGAACTGCCCCAAACTGAGCTTGAGACTATGTTTCTGAGAAAGACTTGATTCCAGATCCAGTAGTTTTCTTACATCCTAGGAGATTCCTGTGGATGGAGAGTCTGAGCTGCCCTGAGCCACACCCTCACTCTACAGCATTCTAACATTGAAAGATTTGGCAGAACCCATTGTTGCTCTAGGACTGAGAGTTTTCACTATCGTACCACCTTGCTTATGAATGTAGAAGACAATGTATACTAATAAGATCTTATATTTATAGAGCGTATAGCAGTCAGCGTCTTTTTCTTTTTCTTTTTTTTTCCTGCCCAGTATCCCACCCCTTTCCCCACTTGGGCAGGACGCCCATCATAAGAACGCTGGTGGAAGTCTGAGGGACAGAATGTGCTCTCGCTCCGATTCAATAGCTACGGTGCTGGCCTTTGACATAGATTTGGCCAGTGGACACTCCCACCGAGGACTTGAATTCTCATTTCCTTTATATTGGCATCATTTGCAAGGACAGTGGGAACATTCTTGGTGCCGCCAGATGGTATTCTGCTTTCTGGTTTTTGGTTCTGCAGAGCTATTTTGATTCCTGTCCACTTTTCCTGCTATCATTCCTGCATCATTTTGGTGGTTCCGTGAACCCCTGAGAGCCTTTAATAACCCTTTTCTACATACGGTATCCAGAGCCTGTTTCCTGCTTGCGACCAAGAATGCTGATTGAGATAGAGCCCTGTAGTTGGTGAGGTCCCTCCATATACAGTAGTGCTTCTGGTCAGAAAAACAACTTCATCTTTTGTGTAACAGATGGGGAAACTCTAGCTACCCTGGAGCCTGATAGCAATTTTGGTTATTATTTGGTATGCGGGATGGCTCTGAGGGAAACAGCACATTTGGGAGATGTTGGGGCTGCCTTTTAAAAACCGGGCAGAGTTACACAATCATTATGCCCTGTTTGCCCTCCCTGCTGCAGTTCTAACGAGACTGCCCGTGGTCTGGCCGGATGAGCACTGTGTGTGGGGCTGGCTCAGTACCTGCAGGGCAGACGCGGGAGGAACCGGTCCATCCCCAGCCCCCCTAGAGGTCTCACTGCAGTTCCTCAGAAGCTAACGTCATCTGGGCCTGGGGCAGCTCTCTCAGCTAGGGTGGCTGTGCTGGGGCCAGGGACTGAGCCTTTTCTCTAGCTACCCATCCGCCCAGGGAAGAACGGAAGGGTCAAGGGTGGGGCTTGCTGAGGAGCCAAGCAGGGAGTACTATTGAAAGCTGTTCGTTTGCAGGAACAGCCTCTGTACATGCCCTTCCTTCCCACCTTCCCTTTCTTGTTCGCCAGGGGGTCCCTTTCTCTGTTCCAGTCCCTATTCTCGCCCATTCCTGTGCTGGCTCTTCCTGCTCAGGAGCCTGCACTGTCTTCCCAGAGCCCTGTCGGTTTGCTTTTCCTTCTCTTAAATATTCTCGAGTCGGGTTATGTTCTTCTCCGTGCAAGTCCTTCTTCTTCCCACCCTTCAGTGATGCTTTTCCTAGACCCCCATCCCCGGAAGCGCACTTTTACTACTTTGCAAGCCCCACAGGGGTAGGAACTAAGTCTGGTTTTGTCAACAGCGTATGACCAGGGAGCAGGCACGGGACTTGCCTGACACATAGCAGGCAGGGGCTGCGGAGTATCCATCATATGCAAGAATGATTCATGAGTGAGTGCGTAAACTCTTCGCCCCCTTCCTGGCTGTCTGATGTTACAGTCACTGCTCTTCTCGGAAGGAGAAGGAGGGATCTTAGGTGAGGCATGATGCCTCCAGCTTTGTTCTTTTTTCTCAAGATTGCTTTAGATATTCTGGGTCTTAGGATTCCATACAAATTTTAGGATGATTTGTTTTATTTCTGTGAAAAAAACTGTCATTGAAATTTTTATAAGGACTGCATCGGACCTATAGATTGCTTTGGGTCGTAAGGGACATTTTAACGACATTAATTCTTTCAACCCACGAGCATGAACTATCTTTGCGTTTGTGTCTTGTTCGATTTCTTTCATCAGTATCTTACAGTTTTCAACGTCTTAAACAGCTTAAAATTGTGGTAAGACTTTTGGGACACCCTATATTTATTATAAAAAGATGCTGCTTGGTCTGTTTTGGTGGAGGACCGCTCATCCACACTTTGCAACCCCCTTGAAAGAGCAGCCACCTGAAAATGTCCAGTCATGAAAGTAGGATGGAAGACGGTGTGAAGGCCAGTGGCTGAAGCCGGCTGATCCCAGCCTGCTCCCTGAGCTAAGAGAGCCGCTCCAGGGGCGCCTGGGTGGCTCGGTCGTTAGGCGTCTGCCTTCGGCTCGGGTCATGATCCCGGCTCCTGGGATCGAGCCCCGCATCGGGCTCCCCGCTCTGCGGGGAGCCTGCTTCTCCCTCTCCCACTCCCCCTGCTTGTGTTCCCTCTCGCTGTGTCTCTCTCTGTCACATAAATAAAATCTTAAAAAAAAAAATTTTGTATTAAAAAAAAAAAGAGAGGGCCGCTCCAGCGTTTACCAAAGGGAGTCGTTGGGCTGCTCTGGGCCACGGTGGCCTTCTCTGTTAAGTGTGCGCAGGGGTAGCTCTTTTCCTGGGCGGTGCTGCGAGCCAGGCGGAAGCACGCCCGGGAGGACCCAACCCAAAGTGCCGGGCCTTCACCCAGAGCCCGGCCTCCACTTCGCCCCTCCCAGTAGCGCCGGCCGGGAGAAGGGGTGGGGCCGGAGGGCGTGGGGGGGAGGCGGGACTAACAGGTGGCCCCCGTGCCCTTCCGAGTGCGCTCGGAGGAGGGGCCGGCGCGCCCCCGCGAGCAGCGCCCGGGGCCGGCTGGGCCCGCGTCCGTGGCTCCGTCCTCCGGTGCCGTCTGCACTTGGCCCCGGGGGCGCCGGGCGGGCCGCGGCAGGACCTTTCCGGACCTCTCTTGGGGGGTGGCGGGCAGCTCTCCCCGCCTCTAGCATCCGCCCGGGGGCCGGGCGGGCGGGCGGGCGGGGCCCCAGCCGAGGCAGTGAGCCCGGCAGGGAGCCGCGGCTTTTGCTGCGCGAACGCTGTGGCCGGAAGCTCCGCTCGCCCCTGGGTAAGAGGCCTCCGGCGGCCGATCTCGGGCCCTCGGCCAGGGGAGGGGGACCGGGCGGGGACGGAGACCGCCCCAGGGGCTGGTTTCTGGCCCAGCTCTGCCCACGCAGCTGGGACTGTGCGCGTCCCGTGGCGCTTCACGCTCCTTCCCCACCCGCGACTCCCGCCGCTCTTGCTGCCCTTGTCTGGAACTTGGCTCTGGGGACTCGGGCTTCCTTCCCGGAGTGTCGGGTTTCGGGGGCGCGGAGAGGCCAACCTGCGAGGGCCGGTTGAAAACCGAAGGATCCGTGGTCTTGGGGTGTGGGAATTTCTGACGCCTTCCACTTGTTGAATATGTCACTTAGCGCCGTCCCGGGACGCGAGTAAGTGCTCAGTCTCAGGGATCGGAGGTTGGCATCAGCCCATCTGCCCGCAGCGGGGACCCATTTATCCACTGACGCCGCGCGTTGGACAGAGGGGGACACACAGAGGGGGACATTAAAGGAATCAGCTTCAGCTGGAACTAGCAGAGGAGAGCATTTAGGTCACGTGCTGAACGGAATTGGTGGAAAGGAGAGAGAGTTGTCTGGTGGAATTGGGGCTCTTATCATTTGCTCTTCATCTCTCTTAATTATGAAAATTCCGACCTAGCTTCTTGCTCAAACACATAGTGAGAAGAGCCTCTGCATCTGCCTGGGCTTCTCATTGCTATAATGTTTCTGTGCCATGTACCCCTTAGGCAGGCAGTTCTGGGGAGACTAAGGATGCCTTCTCAGAACAATACTTTTTTTTTTTTTTAAGATTTTATTTATTTATTTGAGAGAGAGAGAATGAGAGACAGAGAGCACGAGAGGGAAGAGGGCAGAGGGAGAAGCAGACACCCTGCTGAGCAGGGAGCCCGATGCGGCACTCGATCCCGGGACTCCAGGATCATGACCTGAGCCGAAGGCAGTCGCTTAACCAACTGAGCCACCCAGGCGCCCAGCACCTGCGATTTCTATTGGTGGCAATTATAGGTACTGCTAATACTGCTGTGGTTTTTGCCTGCATGTGTAATTGAAGAAAATGTTAAATTTCAGTTAGAGATTAGTGCAAATAAAGATGATTTTTTTTTTTCCACTGAAGTTCACAGGCCTCAGGTTAAGATCCCTGCAGAGTGCAAAGGGCACTCCCAAAGGTCAGGTGACATGGCTGTGGTCTTGACACTTCCATGGACTAGCAGCATGACCTTGGCTTTTGAACTTCTTTCCGCCTTAGCTTTTTCACTGCACTGTGGAGATAATTGTGTCTTCCCATCTGTTTAAGTACCTAGCACCACACCTGGCACAGAGATGTGAAATAAATACCATTTATTAGAACCTGTGTGTCTCCCTCACTGGACTACAAGCTTATGGCCATCACCGTTGGTATCCTCAGTCCTGGTATATGGAAGGTATTCAATAAATATTTATTGAATGCATAAGCAGGTTGGA
Source organism: Mirounga angustirostris (assembly GCF_029215605.1). NCBI lineage: Eukaryota > Metazoa > Chordata > Mammalia > Carnivora > Phocidae > Mirounga > Mirounga angustirostris. The sequence goes on along the minus strand of NW_026991717.1, from coordinate 58,517,117 downwards.
GAGGGTTGCTTATAATTACATCTAAAAAACCAAAATTCATTAAGAAGACAGCTGGTGGTTTGAGATATAACTATTTAAAATTTGGGCTTCCTTTTTTTTTTTTTTTTTAGGGGCTAAACAAATATATAAATACATATGGGGCTGGCGTGCTTGAGATGTCAGTCAGGGCTGATAGGTTGTGTGAGTGGGTCTGTGTGGCTGGTGTTCTGCCAGAGAAAATGATACTGAATGTTGTTGGGAAACCAGGATTCCTCTGCAGAACGGTTTCTCTTTCATCTTTCCTGTGTCTAGGCTTGTTAATCCAATATGTTGTAACACAGGAAATGTCTAATAGGGAATGGAGACAGAACCATGATGGGGCATTTCTAGGCATAGATGCACATTTCTTTTTCTCTTTTCTTCTTCCCTTTTCCTGCCCCATAACCCACTACATAACTCCTCTCTGACCCTGAAGTCTTGGTAAATAGCAGCAGTGGGGGGAAGTTGCTAGAAGCTGCACAGACTAGGCCTGAAGCCAACTAGTTGCTTTTTTTTTTTTTTTTAAGATTTTATTTATCTACTTAAGAGAGAGAGCCCATGAGCAGGGGAGGGGTAGAGGGAGAGGGACAAGCAGATTCTCCATGCAGTGGGGAGCCCGATGTGGGGCTCTATCCCAGGATCCCAAGATGATGACCTGAGCCAACTCACTGAGCCACCCAGGCGCCCCCTAACTAGTTGCTTCTTAACTCCCAGCCTTAAAAGTCTATGTAATCCAACAAATTTGGATGGTAACAGGAAGAAGAAAAGTAGGTCCAGCCAGCCAGCCCTGAGGTTTACTTTGTAAAAGTGCTAAATTGGGGGCGGGAGGATGGGGAGAGAACTTTGAAAGGAGTAGGAAATCTAGAACACACTGGGGCTAACTTTGATGTTATGGACTGAATTGTGTCCCCTCAAAATTCGTATGTTGAAGCCCTAACCCCCGTGCCTTGGAATGTGACTGTATTTGGAAATAGGGCCCTTGAAAAGGTAATTAAGATTAAATGAGATCATAGGGTGGGGCCTAATCCAATATGACTGATGTTCTTTTTTTTTTTTTTTAATTTTTGTTTGTTTGTTTTATTTATTTATTCATGAGAGTCAGAGAGAGAGATAGAAGCAGCGGCAGAGGGAGAAGCAGGCTCCCCGCCTAGCAGGGAGCCCGATGCGGGACTTGATCCCAGGACCCTGGGATCGTGACCTGAGCCGAAGGCAGGCGCTTAACCATCTGAGCCACCCAGGCTCCCCATGACTGATGTTCTTATACGAGGAAGAAACACCAGGGGCAGGCTTGGTTATACCTTTGTCATTCTGTGCTGCAATAATTCATAGCTTGGATCAATCTAAGGAGTTAGGAGAACAAGTATTTCCATTTGAATACCTGCTTGTGAACCTCCATTTCCCTTTCCCCCTCATTTTGAAGATCACAGTGTTTTTGAAAAGGAAGGGACCTTTGAAGACTCGCAATCCAATCCTTTATCCATTGCTTTTTTTTTTTTTTTAAGATTTTATTTATTTATTTGACAGAGAGAGACACAGCGAGAGAGGGAACACAAGCAGGGGGAGTGGGGAGATGGAGAAGCAGGCTTCCTGCTGAGCAGGGAGCCCAATGCGGGGCTCGATCCCAGGACCCTGGGACCATGACCTGAGTTGAAGGCAGACGCTTAACGACTGAGCCACCCAGGCGCCCCCCCTTTATCCATTGCTGAAGAAAGCATGGCCCAGAATGGTTAAGGACGAGCCCTGCCTGGCACTGCCTGGAATGTGGACCTAGTCTTCTGACTCCCTGGCCCCTGACACACCCTCAGACAAAGCTTCACCAGGATGGGGAACTGCATCATTTGGGGGTTAGACATAGGACAGACAGAGCTTAGGCGACCTGGCATGCCTGGTACCTAACCTACCCCTCATTCTATTCTGACCATTAAAGGATTGCGTTTGGCGTCTCTTCAATCATGTTCAAACAACAGATATATAACCTGTAATTAAAGAGTCTTTTCTCATGTGTTAAGACCTCACATACTGGATTCCAGGGAATAATATGTGTGATTAATTGGCCAGTCCTTGTTTATAATGAAATTCTACCCTTCGGAGCCTTGTAGGGGAGACTGAGCAGGAAGCCCAGCACTCCTGAGCCTGATGAGTAATTTCATTGTGATCATTTAACAGATTCAGCCTAAGCTGATCCCTCCTGCGTGACTGGGAGCAAATTAATCCCGTATTAGGCCTCCTTCTCCAGTGTGTCCTGTTCTATAGTCTGGGATGGGCACACATAGGCACATGCAGACGTTGAAAGAAGATTGCAGAATACTTGACTAGAGGCCAACCGTGAACGATGGACTTGAAGGAGAGTTAAATTGTGATTATTCATACTCCAGAACCTGAGTGGCCACACTCCCATCGGCTAATGCAAGCAGAAAAGCAAGGCATCCCCCCCCCCCATATAACTGAATCAAAACCTCAAACTTTCAGTTGAAATAATCCAATTGACTGACTTATTTCTTCCTTTTCTGAAGTCAGAGTGCATGCATTTTCCTTTTGTAAGTAGGATTTTTGTTTTCTGCTTAGCAAATACGTGGCTTGGTGAAATTGTCAGTCCATTCCTCATTATAAGGCTTTCTTGATTGTAAAATGAGTGTAGGCTGGGGAAACTGGTAGGAAATTTCTTAGCAGCAAAGGGAACAGCTGTTTCGTTGCCAAGTCCTCACTGATAACTCTTTATCAGTAACTCTTCAAAGACATTTCTTATGCTTTGTTCCTAAAGAGTTAGGGAACTAATGAACCCCACTGTGGCTCTAACCCCTGAATCATCAGGGAGCAGTACATGGTATTTGTTTCCTGGATGATTTTCTCTCGGTCCACTACCAGGGCATTTGCTCCACAGCATAATACTTAATGTTAAAATATTTACTTTTATAACAGCTCTGTAGAGTTCCACCATGGCCCTGCAGGCCTAAATGAAGATTGCTCAATTTTGTTTATTTGCTAACAATATAGTAATCCAGTTCCTGAATACCCAGGTGGTGACAGCGCTGTCATTACTCAAGAGGAAGGGTGGAGCCGACATTTGTCTTCTCAGAACACCACTCCCCGGACTTGTAGGGGGTGTGGTTTCCTTCTCTCCCACTCTGCTTTGGACCTGGATTGTACTCTGAGTATTCCAACACTGTTAACTTACAGCCTCTCTTCATTATATCCACCTGAGCAAGGTCATCGTTCACGTTCTCCTTCTTGGTCCCCTATAGCTCACGTGTCACACAAATTCCGTTCAGCATGTGTTTCGTATTCATGCCTTCATCTCTGTTCACGTTGTCTATTCCAGGCCCTCCCTGGTGCCTGAGTTTCTGAAACAGCCCCTCAGTGGGCCTTGTATTCCTGGTCTTCCTGGGAAAACAGACAGACCATTCTTTTTCATGGCGGCCCCCACAGCATCTAGCATGATGCTTGGCACAGAGCAAACAGTTGGAAATGCTGAACTCAACTGAATTGCTCCAATTCATCCTCTGTGCTTTCCGCAGGGGATCTAAGGCATCGAGAACTTCCAAGGACTCTCACTGCCATTAGCAGGGACCATGAGTTCAAATGCACGCTAGGGCCGGGCAGGTGACACAATTGAGCAACATAGACTGGGTGGGGCTGGGGTGAACTGGAACCCATGACGGCTCAGCTCCAGCTGAGGGTTGGCATGTGAGAATGTGGGCCTGGTGTTATCAGGCCAAGAATCTGGAATTTTTCGGGGGTTAGATATCCAAAATTTTTAATGTTATGAAATGTTAATTACATTTGAAAAATGTTATGAAATTTTTAATGCTTATGAAAAATTAAGAAAACACTGTGAGCCAAAACACAGCCTTGGTCTGCATTTGGCCTGCAGATTGCTGCTCTGTGACCTGGGATCTTTAGATAGGATTGCAGTCGACTGGGGTTAAGCTCCCAGCCTAAGCTTCAGTTACATATTCTTCTCCAATCATTTCTCTCTTCCCAGTGGACACCTATCTGCCGTAGGCTGCCCTCCTCCTTGTCCACAGTTATGTGATATTCATTCTAGGTGATTCTCCTTCCCAAACCTCAAACCTAACTCCCCAAAACTAACCCACACAGGCCCTTACCTTGCCTGCCCTGTTGCCCTCTTTCCTGTTTCATAGACTTCCTCTCTCTTCAGCTACTTCCATGTCAACTTTGACTTTTCTCCCAGGGAGCCCTTCCCACCTCTTATTCAATCATTCTCTTTCCTCTACCTCATTCTTATCTGAATCTTTATTTGTATTTATTTTTTTATTTTTTATTTTTTAAAATTTTTTTAAGAATTTATTTATTTATTTGACAGAGAGAGAGACAGCGAGAGAGGGAACACAAGCAGGAGGAGCGGGAGAGGGAGAAGCAGGCTTCCCGCTGAGCAGGGAGCCTGATGCAGGGCTCGATCCCAGGACCCTGGGGTATGACCTGAGCAGAAGGCAGATGCTTAACGACTGAGCCACCGAGGTGCCCCTTTATTTGCATTTCTAATGCCAGCATCTGATCAGGCTCTTATCACTCACACCTAGACCACTGCGCTGGTCTCCAAACTGATTTCCAGAACTGGTTTGACTCTCCTATTTAAGTTGCTCCCTGAGGGTGCCTGGGTGGTTCATTAGTTGAGCATCCAGCTCTCGATTTTGGCTCAGGTCATGATCTCAAGGTTGTGGGATTGAGCCCTGTGTCAGGCTTTGTGCTCAGCATGGAGTCAGCTTGTCCCTCTCCCTCTGCTCCCCCCTGCTTGCACTCTCTCTCTTTCTTAAATAAATAAATAAAATCAATCTTAAAAAAAAATTGCTCCCTGATACCAGATTCATTTTCTCAAAACTATTCCCTCTGTTCTGTCACTTCTCAAAGCTGATTTTCAGTAGAAAGCCTCAGTTCCCTTCAGAATTGGGCTGTAATATTTCTTTCCACCCTTCTACTCCTCTGAATAACAGCCAAATCTGGTTGGCCTTCCATTGCCCAAACACTTTCTGGGCCTCTCCACCTTATCAGCCAGGATCTCTGGGAAACAGTCGGCACATTCAAACATGTTATTAAGAAGGGTTTAATACAATAACTATTTACAAAGGTGTGGGCAAGGTTAAGAGAAACCAACAAAGTGGTGAAGCAATTATATTGAGTCAAGGCCTGAAAAAGCAAACAGAGGGCGTGATTACCCTGAGAGGAGCACCTGGGTGGCTCAGTCAGTTAAGCGTCTGCCTTTGGCTCAGGCTATGATCTCAGGGTCCTGGGATGGAGCCCGGCATCGGGCTCCCTGCTCAGCGAGGAGTCTACTTCTCCCTCTGCCCCCTGATCATGCTCTCTCTCTCCCTGTCTCTCTCTCAAATAACTAAAAAATTTTTTTGAAGATTATGTTTATTTATTTGAGAGAGAGAGAGAGCATAAGCAGGGGGAGAGAGAGGCAGAGGGAGAAAGCAGGCCTCCCGCGGAGCAGGGAGCCCAATGCGGGACTCGGTCCCAGGATCCTGGGATCATGACCCGAGCTGAAGGCAGACGCTTAACCATCTGAGCCACCCAGGTGCCCCTCAAATAAATAAAATCTTAAAAAAAAAAAAAAAAAAAGAACCCTGAAGAAAGAGCTGTAGCTGAGGGCCACTCTCTAGGACTTAAGGCTTTCAGTTGAGCAGGCAAGTTGATGCCAACCTCCCAGGTCTGCTCGTGGGCCTCAGAGCAGGGCAGAGAAGGCTGGAGTCAGATGCGCTCTTTGATTCATTTACTTATGCTCTTTCCTCCTCTTGGTGCATCCATAGCATCTCCACTTGTCAACTGCTGCCAGTCTCCTCCTGCTCAGATTCTGTTTCACCGAGCTTTCATTGATTACTCTTTCTCTCATCAAAACACCTAAGGTGTTTGGCTCATATTGATTACATTGCACTTTACTCTGTCCCTAATGGGTGAAGTTAGAAGTGTGCACATCATTCTCTTACTAGCTTGAGAAGGGGCACATCCTAGAACTTTTTTGGAATGATTTAAGTCCCATAAATCTGTTCATCTTTTAATTCATGTTTTAAAGCAAATGTAACTGCTGTGGTCTGAATGTTTGTGCTCCCTCCAAAATTCATCTGTGGAACTCCTACCCCCCAAAGGCGATGGTATTGTATTAGTTGGTGGGGTCTTTGGGAGGTGATGAAATCATGAGCCTTCATGAATGGGATTATTGCCTTACAAAAGAGGGTCCAGAGAGATCCAGAGCCAATTCTAACAGGTAAGGACACAGGAAAAGGCCCTTACCTGACCATGCTGGTGCCTTGATCCTGGACTTCCCAGCTGTCAGAATTTTGAGAAATAAATTTCTATTTATAGGCTACAGTGTCTGTGGTATTTTAGAGTAGGCTGGATGGACTAAGACAATTACCGAGCTCCCTCATTTCACTAGATGCTGAGACTAACACAGTTAGCATGTCACATGGGGTCCTTGTATGGACAGAACTTACTTTCCAGGGGAATGGAGTACATGGTGTTCCCTTGTCCCCCCATGACTATACCGTCCTGAAATACCCTGATCTCAGCCATGGCCCAACATCCAGTCCAGGCTGCAGCTACTCTAGTCCCTCCAGGTCAAGATGATTCTAGAAGTTGTGTTACCTTCCTTGCCCTTCTTGGAACTTTCTTGTGGTCACTCAGTTACTTGTTGGCATTTTGATGCATCTCTTTTCCCAGAGAGATTGAAACGTCTTGGTGGTTTTGGACTCTGGTTCTAGACTCTGATCATGTCTATCCCCACTGGACTGTTCCTGTCATCCCCTGGGATGGTCAAGATAGTGGGTAGTATCAGGCAGAAATCCTCTGAGGTCTACCAAGAGTGTAGCACCGAACTCTCTGGCCACCTCTGTGCCAAAAAATGGGCTACCTTTATTTTCTACACCTCCACCATCTCTGGGTTAGTGGAAGGAGTGTTAGGGTCGACTTTCAAAAATACGGGTTTATATTCAAGCTCTTAGATTTAACTAGAATGTCATTTAACTTCTCTGAACCTCAGTTTCAGCAGCGGTAAATGGGAATAACAATACCTACCTCATGGCGTTGTTGTGAAGCTTGAGTAAGACGATTCACCAGTTTCCGACTGCTGCCCTAACAGATTACCGTGGACTTGGTGACCTAAACAATACAGATTTCTGTTCCTACAGTACGGTAGTTCAGAAGTCCAGCATGGGTCTCACTAGAAAATCAAAGCACTAGCAGAGCCACATTCTTTTCGGAACCTCCAAGGGAGAATCTGGTGGGTTTTTTGGTTTTGTTTTTCCTTTCTCTTGTCCAGCTTCTAGATGTTGCCCACATCTTTGGTTCACAAACCCCTTCCTCCATCTTCATAGCCAGCAGCTTTGAATCTCTCTGACTTTCTTCCAGAGTCACGCCTTCCCTCTGGCCACAGCTGGGAAAGGTTCTTTGCTTTTGAGGATCCATCCCATCTGTACGTGGGCCTCATACTGGCTACTTTTCCCATCTCAAGGTCCTTAACTTAATCACATCAGCAAAGTCCCCTTAGCTTGCAATGTAACATATTCATCATGTAGGCTACTTTTCCCATCTCAAGGTCCTTAACTTAATCACATCATGCAGGCTACTTTTCCCATCTCAAGGTCCTTAACTTAATCACATCAGCAAAGTCCCCTTAGCTCGCAATGTAACATATTCGTAGGTTCCCGGGGTTAGGACATCTTCAGGAGGGAGGATTATTTTACCTGCCACACCATTCATACTCTGGCTCCCAAAGATTCATGCTTATCCCATATACAAAATATATTCACTCCAAGGTCCCCAAAGCGGTCCCCTATCAGAGTATTAACTAAGGTACAAAATCAAATTTGAGTCTCATTAGCTCCAAAGTCTCCATTTCATCTTCTGATTAATCTAAATTATGTCTGAGTGGGGCTGTAGGTATGATGCATCCTAGGGCACAGTTCCTGTTGATCTGTGAGCCTGTGAAAATAAAGAAACAAGTTATCTGCTCCCAAAATACACTGGTAGCATATGCATAGGATGAGAGTTACATAGGTTCTGATTGAAAAAGGGAAAAAAATGGAAGGAAAGAAAGGAGTCACTGGTCCCAAGAAATTTTAAAATCCAGTTGGACAAATTCCATTAGGTTTCAAGGTCTGGGAGTAATCCTCTATGCTCTCGGCTCCAGCCTCTGGGCCATCCTTGCTTGTCATGAAATGTAGCGAGTATTTGCCACTTGGTAGTCCTAGTTCATTTTGGTTGAACACCTCTTCCCTCAGTTTATCTCTTTTCTTTCACATTTCCCTAAAAGCAGCAAGAAGAAATCTGGCTGCACCTTCCTTCAACACTTTGCTTGGACATATCCTCAGCTAAAGGTTCAATTTCTACTTTTCTTCATAATTCTACTTTCCACCTAACTATAGGACACAATTATCTTAAGCTTCTGCTCCTCTTTCACAAGGATCCCTTTTCTCCAGTGTTCAATAACATGTTTCTCATTTCATTTTAAACCCTTACCAGCAGAGCCTTTAATGTTTGTACATCTGCTGATTGTCTGTTCATGATGATTTAGGTGTTCTCTAAGGTGATTTATTTTTTTCCCCACTGTACTCCTCACTTCCTCCTGAACCTTCCCCAACATGGTTGTTGATAGTTGTCATACTTTTATAGTGTGTTCAAGACAATCTAGACTTTTCTATTATGTTCTTCAATGTTCTTTCAGCTTCCATCCATTGTCCAACTCTGGCATGGCCCAAAGTAGACAGAAAATCGGGAGGATATACACCAACTACTCTTTGTGCTCTCTTTGCTAACACTTAGACCCAACTAAACCAACCAGAAGACAGAGGGCAAGGGAGTCCAGGTGATGTCAGCAGCTCAGGGCCTGAGGTGGGCAGAGATGGGTGTGGAGTGGATGGAGGGGGAGGGGGGAAATGAAGACTCGAACAAAAGTTTCAAAGAAGGGGCACCTGGGTTAAGCATATGCCTTCAGCTCAGGTCCTGGGGGTCCTGGGATTGAGCCCTGTGTCAGACTGCCTGCTCAGTGGGAGTCGGCTTCTCTCTCTCACTTTGCTCCTCCCCTTCCCTCTACCCCTCCCTTCTCCTCCCCTGTATGCCTCTCCTCCCCTTCCCTCTACTCCTCTCCTCCTCTTTGCTCCTGCTCTCTCTCTATTTCAAATAAATAAAAAATCTTTAAAAAAAAGTCTCAAAAAATGTTTAAGTATTCAAACCATTGACCTGATTTTTGTTATGCTAAGGTGTTATGCTAAGAAAGTTTTTTTTTTTTTTTTTAAATCTTACTCACCGATGATGTAAATGTCTACTTAAAATTTCTAGCTTTTTTATGGCTTATTTTAAACATTCCAATATTCAAATTAGACCTTATAATATTTAAAAAAGACTTTCCCCTGAAATTTGACTTGCCTTATTCTTGGCCTACATTAGCATTTGTTGGCAAATTTGTTCTTCTTCCCTTAGCACCTAAAGCTAATAGACTGGGAATGGGCGCAGGAATGGGATGGGGAAATTTCTGTCCATCAGCACAGGTCCTTGTGTGTAGCAGAGACTCAGTGAATACTGGTAGAAATAGTCTTAGCAGCATGTGGATTTCATGTAACTCTATTCTTTCCATAAAGATACACATTGAGCATAGCTAAATATAATTTAATTTGCAGATCTTTTGTGCAGGAAATAAATGTATAAATAAAAAGAGTAGCTTAGATTATGTTTCCTGATTTTGGGTTCTGCAAATTTAGCCACTGTATGATTGAGACAAGTTTAGCATAGGTATGAATATGCACATGTATTTATATCCTATAGAAAACTCATTCCTTAAACACCTTTCTGAGCACCTCTGGCTGATGACACTTCCCATTTACCAAGGTTAAATGGATAAAAAGGAGGTGAAAAAATTTTCCTTGGTGGAGAAGGTAAGCTCATTTAGGTAGAGCAGGTAATAAGAGTATGACAAAGGAAAGGAAGGTCCAGCGCTCTAGTCTTCTAGAATAATGATTGCATTAAAAAAATCACACTGTATCTATGTTATTTAGTTGTAAAGCTTTGGCCCAACCACCCACATAATTATAACATTCCACAGTCATATGTAATTAGATTGCTTTTTAAATGCCTGCCACCTGACAGTTGAGTGGATCTGTAAGGAGAGGAGCAGAGAAAAATATTGGCTAAACATATAAAATCTTCCAACTTGTTGGGAGATGACTACTAGGAAGTTTTTACTCAGAGCTCCTCAGGGACAGGAGCACGATACACCACGTTGGGCCACATGGGGAAGCACCTGGCAGGAAACTTGAGGGGAAGACATGGGCGGAGCCTATATTGTAGTTATTGTGAGGCAGGGGGAAAGGGCTGACCAGGTTTGGGGTTGGCTAATTTGAGCAAATTTTAGTGGGCTTTGGGGCATAGGGGCTACCCCAGTTGTCTGATGTCTGGCCCTGGGATAATTAGGGCATCAGAGTATTGCCTTCTGGAGTGTGAAAGCCAGATGGAGGAAGTGGTTCAAAATATGGGCTCTGGATGGTTTGGTTGACATAACAGAGGTGTGCTTCCAGACAAGTTATTTACTCTCTCTAGGGGTTAGCTAGCACTGGAGGGGCAGTCTCACTAGGATTAGCAAGGCTCCCAAATATCAAACAATCATAAAATGCAGTTAAAAACATTATTAATATAGTCGGATTCAAATCATCTCCAGGAAGGCTTTATAAAGTGTCTAATCCAGTGCCATTAATAAGTCCCATGAATATGACTGCATCCCTTTATTTGCATGTATTTCAGATTAAGATGAGATCATATTAAGGAACCATAATATTTATGAGACAGTGTTTGGCATTTTCTTGAGATCTCAGAATGATACTAGTCCAGTCATAGTAACAATTTCCTTCCTGAGATTTTTCCAGATTTGGACTTGCCGTTTTATAGGTTATGTCAGAGGGTATGATAGTTAATTTTATGTGTCCACATGACTGGGCCACAGGGTGCCCAGACGTTTGGTCAAACAGTATTCTGGGTGGGTCTACGAAGGTGTCTCTGGAGGAATCAGTAAGGCAGATTGCCCTTCCAATGTGGGTAGCCTCATCCAATCAGTTGAGGGTCTGAAGAGAACAAAAAAGCTGACCCTCCTGGTAAGAGAGAATCCTTCCTTCCTGACTGCCTTGAGCTGGGACAGTAGTTTTCTCCTGCTTACACACTTGAACTGCAACATGAGCTCTTCCTGGGTCTCAAGCCTGCTGACCACTGGATGAAAACCGCACACCATTGGCTATCCTAGGTCTCCAGCTTGCTGACTGCAGATCTCCGGACTTGTCAGCCTCCATAATTGTGTGAGCCAATTTCCAGGAGTATTCTCCATGTACCAGGGAAAGTGATGATGTTCGCTTTCCTTTTCTCCTTCACTCTTCTCCATCTCCTCTGGTTGAATCCTGTTTTTATTGTATTTTATTTATTCTTTCTTTCTTTCTTTCTTTCTTTCTTTCTTTCTTTCTTTCTTTCTTTCTTTCTTTCTTTTCTTTCTTTTCTTTCTTTCTTTTCTTTCTTTCTTTCTTTCTTTCTTTCTTTCTTTCTTTCTTTCTTTCTAATTTCTTTCTTTCTTTCTAATTTCTTTCTTTCTTTTTTTTTATTGGCAGTGTGCCCTTGAGAATATAACCAGTTTCCTGCAGCCTTACTTTTTTCGGTTGTAAAATGAAGATAACGCGTCCACCTCCAGTGCCCGGCACGGGGCCTGGCACATAGAAATCTGCCGTAGGACAGTGAGGACCCAGTTTCACAGGATCTGGCTTCCAATCGTCCAAAGAAGCCATATTATGTCGGGGAGGAGTGGGAGGGGGATTGGCAAAACTCAGGACTGGTAGACATGTGAGTCCCAGAGGGGGTTGTGGGCAGAGTGCCCTAAAGGAGTGCTGTGGACACTAGAGGTGGATTTCTCCAGAAGCACATGAAGTTTAAGCTTCAGGACCAGTCTCTTGTTGAGGTCCTCTTGGGTGCAGGGGGTTCCAGGAGGGGAGGGGCAGCCAGGTTGCAACCAGGAAGTATGTCTATGCTTGTATTTCTGATAAATTGCCTAAAGGAGATACCAGAAGAGTCGTGAATCACCAAGAATTCAGTTATTGTGATTTCTTTTCTCATTCAAAGTTCATATTAACTATCATATCTAAATTTTTTTTTTAAAGATTTTATTTATTTATTTGACAGAGAGAGACACAGCGAGAGAGGGAACACAAGCAGGGGGAGTGGGAGAGGGAGAAGCAGGCTTCCCGCGGAGCAAGGAGCCCAATGCGGGGCTCAATCCCAGGACCCTGGGATCATGACCTGAGTCGAAGGCAGACGCTTAACGACTGAGCCACCCAGGCGCCCCTATCATATCTAATTTTGTATTTGTAGTTTCGGTCCCTAAATTGTGTTTAGGCTTTGATGACCACAAAACCTGGATCTGTCCTTGCCTTGAGTCCTGCCTCTCTGGGAGGTGGCACATGGGGCCACTTGGGGTTGTAGGAATCTTCTGCCCTGCCCCGCCCAGCCCAGCAAAGAGGCTGTCCCAAGATCTGGAGCTGGGTGCAGGTCCCTCTCTGACTTGCAAGCTCCTGTGAGTACCTGCATCGTTGCCCCAGGGGGCATTCAGAAAAAGTTGCTGTTCACATAGAGGACTCACTGTGGCTCCAGTCTTGCTGCTGACTCATTGTGTGACCTTTGTAAGGTCACCTTGCCTCTCTGAGCCTCGGTTTGCCTACTTGTAAAGCGGTATCACTACCTCCAGTGGGGGCTCAGGTGTGGGCCCTGTGAGTTGCACAGATCTGTGCACACAGGAGGGAAGTATGATCATAATTGTGGTGCTATTCCTTGTATCTCTATTATCTTGCTATTACTTGAAATATGCCCACAACTTACCATTTCGGTGACTAAAGAGCAAAGCCACTGCCCACGCCGACTCACTGGTGTTTGATTTTTGTTTTTTGTTGTTTCATTCATTTTTTTTATTGTGGAAACTTTTCAGTTTATACAAAAGTACACTACCACGGGGAATGCCCTTATATCAATTCATGGTCAATCTTGTGTCTTCTAAACTCCTACCTACTCTACCTCCCTGTTGTATTTTCAAGCAAATTCCAAATCATTTCAGCTGTAAGAATCTCAATATGTATTTCTAAAAGATAAGGGCTCTTCAAAAATTATATCAATGCTATTATTGTATCTCACCCTTCCCCAAGAAACGTAATGTTTTTTATTTTTTTCTCTCAATTTGTAGATTCCCTCCCACTCCACTCCATGGGGCAGAAGTTACTTTAAATTTGAATGTCAATAAAATTCAGCCAGTAGGCATTTTCCCTCAATTATCTTTTAGGTCTAACACTGTGAGAACTCAATTGAGGAGTCAGTTTGAATTCAACTCTGCTGCTTAAATTAGTGATGTAACCTTAGGAAAGTTCTCTAACCTTATACCAAACGTCACTTTTCTCATCTGCAAAATGGGGATACTAACATCCCTTTTACAAAGCTATTGTCAGGAGTCTCTGAGAGAGAGTAAGTAAAGTACAACTAGTAAATGCTCAGTAAATGTAGCTGTTAACATTATGACAGTTTCTCCCTACTTTTTCCTATCAAATCCTGTCTTCTGGAAGTAATCTGGTTGAGATGTAACTGATGACAGCTATAGGGCCGATTTAAGTAAATAAGCCTGGAAAGCCCAAGGGGGAGGAGCATGTGGAGGAGGAGGAGCCTTTCAGGAGTCTCACCACCTGGGTACTGGGGGAAAGCCCCACCTGTACTGTGTGGATAAGGCTCACTTGCGTCTCAGAGACTGGGACCCACAGGCATTCAGACCATCAGGACAAAGCAGCTCCGAGTAAGCTTGGCCCAGGGAAGCTTGGCCCAGGGAAGCCGGGGTCGAGAGCCCGGGTGGGAGGAACAGAGCGGGTGGCCAGAGCTGGAGGCTGTTCTTTATCTGTTTTTCGCTTTGATTTTGGAAGTGTTCTACAAAGCTGACAAGTTAAAAGCTGGCTTTGGGGTTACTGAAACCTGAAGCAAGAAGGACCCTGCCCGGTGTTGGCTTGAGGTAAAACAATTGTGAACTATACAAAGACCCACTGTTTCCGAAAGAGCAGAAGTAGTTGAGAGGTTAACTACAAGTCTTGCTGGTCTAATGGATCTTTCATTAAGAATGCTCTCAATAGGGGCATCTGGGTGGCTTAGTCGGTTCAGTGTCTGCCTTCGGCTCAGGTCATGATCCCAGGGTCCTGGGATTGAGTCCCACGTCCCGGCATCGGGCTCCCTGCTCATCTGGGGGGAGGGGGGATGTCTGCTTCTCCCTCTGCCTCTGCCCCTAATCCCCATTTGTGTTCTGTCTCTCAAAATCTTTAAAAAAAGAATGCTCCGAATAATCCTTACTTAGAGGCCAGCTGTGTTTGAACTCAGCTAGGTGTCCTAGCTGACACCCAGTGAGTGGCATGTCACGTGGCATGAGATTGGGGAGATTTTGGGGAGTGGGAGAGGGAGAAGCAGGCTTCCCGCCGAGCGGGGAGCCCCATGCGGGGCTTGATCCAGGATCCTGAGATCATGACCTGAGCCGAAGGCAGTCGCTTAACCAACTGAGCCACCCAGGCGCCCCTAGAATCAAATTATTTAATTATAAAATGTATTACATGCACCTGTTAAAGTTAAATTTGCCTTATTTATTTTTTAAAAGTGTGTATGTTTCACCTTGTAAGAATATAAAGTGGCTGCGTTCTTATGTATCATTGGTAGTTAATTCTTGTTTTCCCCCTAGGGGTGGGAGGGGCAGAGAGAGAAGGAGAGAGAGATGGAGGGCAGGTTCCACACCTAGCACGGAGATCACAGGGCTTGATCTCACGACCCTGAGATCATGATCTGAGCCGAAATCAAGAATTGGGTGCTTAACCGACTGAGCCACCCAGGTGCCCCTCATTGGTAGTTAATTCTTCTTTCTTAACCTGATAAGTAAATATGTTTTAGGCTTTTTTTTTTTTTTAAAGATTTTATTTATTTTTTTTGACAGAGAGAGACACAGTGAGAGAGGGAACACAAGCAGGGGGAATGGGAGAAGGAGAAGCAGGCTTCCCGCAGAGCAGGGAGCCCAATGTGGGGCTCCATCCCAGGACCCCGGGATCATGACCTGAGCCGAAGGCAGACGCTTAACCGACTGAGCCACTCAGGCACCCCTAAGCTATCTTCTTGAGAGACTAAGAAGTCATATTAGATTTATGCTTCCTCGTTATTTGGTTGGCAGAAATATTCTGTTTCTTTTCTGCCGACTTCAGGGTTAAGTCTGGCCTTTCTTTTTCTGTTTGCCTTCTGGTTAAGATTGTGAGACTGCTGCTTCCTTTCATTGTTGTTGTGGTTTTTTTTTTTTTTTTTTTGGTTGTTGCTATAGACTTGGTTTAGGTCAATGTCAGAAATTCTTATTGGTTCCTGAGTAATATTTTCTGACACCACTTCTAACATCCTAACAGCAAATATATGGTTTTTCCAACATCAACTAGTTCTCTGACACCAAGTGGGGGTCCAACAATTAAATTCCAGAGTTAACTCCCAGAGTTAAATCAGACCCCACAGGTTAAGGGCTCAGCCCCACAAGACTGCCCCCACTTCAGATGTCATCTGTAAACGCTGTCCCAGGGGGCCCAGACTTTTACCTGGCTGACTACATATTTGGAGGTTCTCATGATCTCCCCCTTTAGGCTTGATAATTCACTAGAATGACGCACAGAACTCAGGAAACACTTTACTTATGCTTACCAGTTTGTTATAAAGTTTATTACAACTCGGAAACAGCCACATTGAAGAGAGCATAGGTATGGGTCGGGGTGGGGGATACAGAGCTTCACCCTCCTAACATGTGTGACGAACTCAGAAGCTCTCAGCATCTCCTTCAGGGGTTTTTATTGAATTCAATCCTCAGGACATTCTGTTTGATAACTGTTATTAATGAAATTGAGAGGCCTTTGTGTTTATAAATACTGAATCCAGAAACAGGCTACGGGTAGCTGCTGAAATAGAACAGAGCTAGCCGTCTTGGCTGAATGAGGGAAATATTTGTGTAAACTCTTCCTCTTTCAAAAGAGAAACCATGGTGTGTTAGGCTGGAAGGGAACTAGGAGGTTAAATAACCTTAGATGGAGTGGCTAGAAGCCAGAAACTTAGCCAGGCCTCCTTCTAGATCATCATTGTTTAACCCTCTCCAGGGAGGTTTAAGATGTAGGGTCAAGACCGTGAAAAAATGGTTTCCCTTTTCTGGGAAGTGAAGAGTTTTGTGGTGATTCTGTCATTTTGTGAATAATATGAAAAGGCTATCTGTTCACCATAAAATATCTTCTTTCCTGGGGCGCCTGGGTGGCTCAGTTGGTTAAGCTTCTGACTTTTTTCTTTTTTTTTAAAGATTTTATTTATTTATTTGAGAGAGAGAGAGCAAGCACACGAGTGGGGGGAGGGGCAGAAGGAGAGGGAGAAGCAGACTTCCCGCGGAGTAGGGAGCCCGATGCAGGGCTCGATCCTAGGACCCTGGGATCATGACCTGAGCTGAAGGTAGCCGCCTAACCAATTGAGCCACCCAGGCGCCCCAAGCTTCTGACTCTTGATTTCAGCTCGGGTCACGATCTCATGGTCTTGGGATCAAGCCCCACATCGGTCTCCATGCTCAGCGGGAAGTCTGCTTGAGATTCTCCCTCCCCCTCTCCCCACTCACATGCTCACTCTCTCTCTCTCAAATAAATAAATAAATCTTAAAAAGAAAAAAATCTTCTCTCCCCACGAAACAGCAACATCCTACTTGGTGCTTTTTCTCCACTCCTCAATCATTTAAAAAAAAATCAAATTGAGTGATTTTCAAAATGTAAAATCTAGAGTTCATTAAAGAAAACTTGAGAAAAGCACACGCAAAGTAGAGGAAAAATCAATTATAGTTATATCAAAACATTAACAGTTAGGTGTCAGTACCATAAAAAAATAGTTTTCCCTTTTCTGGGAAGTGTAGAAAATATATCTGGATTTTTTTCATTTAACATTATCACATAGGCAGTGTTTTGCTGTTGTTGATAAAGATCACAGAGATAGTAGAGTACGGTGGTTTAGAGTAGAGGCTCTGGCACCAAAGTGCCTGGGATTCAATTCATAGCCCACCACTTACGGGCTATATGGTCTTTAAGTCACTTAACTGCTCCCTGGCTCGATTTTATCATCTGTAAAATGGGGATGATAATGGCATCCAACTCACAAATTGAATGCTTATGTAAAGGACTTAATACATGTTACTTATCAAAATAAAGATTTTATCACAACATTAATATATGTATATAGGTGACATTTTATGAAACATAGAAAAGCAGAAGAAATCAAAATCACCCATTATCATGTATAACCATACTTAACCTTTCCCCCGATGTTTTGACATTTAGACTGCTATTCCTGCTCCTCTGCACCATGTTAAATTGAATGTCATGAAATAGTATTGGTTAAAACAGTCTGGGACCTGAGCTTTCCCTGGCCAGTGTGGAGCCTGTGGTTTTTTTTCTGTAACCAGGATTTAATCAGATCCAATCCACAAACCAGTTAACTGAAGGTTCACCATATTAGGAATGAATATGTGAGAAATATCTTTGTAAAGGATTTTTTTCTTTAGCTTTAGAAATTATTTCCTTAGCCTGGAATCTCAGAAATGGAAACACAGGGTCAACAGATGAAAAATGTTATTTTCTAGAAGGGTTGCACCGATTTTAAACTTGTGGCTACAATTTATGAGCCTGCCCCACTTACTGTAGGCGCCCAAATCCACACTCCCCCCCGCCCCCCCGGCCCTCCCCACCTCGCTCCTCCGAGCTGAGATATTGAGGAAGTTGTTGGGGGTGCCAAAACCCTGGAATAGTTAATTCTAATCAAAATCAACCTTCAGCTCCTCCTCCTTCCCACTAGGTCATTCCTTCCTCCTCCAGGGCCTTTCTTGCTTCTTTCCACATCCTTTTCCCCTCTTGGCTTTGTTTAATCCCCTCATGTAGCCTTCCTCTTCTTTAGTTGGGGAGAAAATCATATAATTAAAGTGTTTCCATGAAGAAGTTCGTGATCTTAGCAGCTAGAAGTGTTATGCCCCAACTGGGTACCCACATTTTAGTAAAGGGTTCCCTGGAGCACTGTTGAACCCAAAGGACTGAACTTGCTGGTGGAATTTGGGACAGTGCAATACCCAGAGAGGGTGATATTTTGAGTCCGGGCCCTTCAAGTTATGCATGTAGATGGTACGCAAGGTGTGAGGCCTGTTCTATAGATGGGGTGAAGCCAGGGCCAGGTCCCGAGAAGCCCTCACTTTCTCACTGGCAAAGCACTAACTGCTCGGCACAGAAACACATTTTCCTAAAGGTAAAGTACGTCTCTGGGAGGAACTGTGAAGGGGAGATTGTTTACTGAATTGGACATAATAAAAGACCGACCAGCAGTATGTGCAGATTCTTTACATAAAACATAACTTTACGATACTGGGCAGGGCTCCTTTTATGGCCTTTTTATCTTCTGGTTGAAATTACCAAGGGTGTGGAGGGCTTTTGCTGATGTGATTACATTGCATGTCTGTGGGTGAGCAGAGCCAGGAGGCTCTAAGTGCGGCCAAGGCCCCAGTTACTTTGGTCTGAGCTTTGAGTTGCAGAAGGTGGGTTTCTTAGGAATGTTTCTGTTTGATCAAGGTCTCTTAGGTGCCCTTAACGGCAAGGAATTGTACAGGTGTCTGTCTGTGGACTCCTACATCTTTGATGGACTAAAAAGTCAAAGAAACAGGGATTGTGCCTGAGAGGAAAATGGATGGCAGCTGGATAAAGCACAAGATGCCCTAGATTTATGGATGGACAAGGATAAGTATGGGCAAATAATTAGAACTTAAAAGGTGAGGCCTACCTAGTTCAGAGTCCGAGGTGTCCTGAAAGAGGGAGGATGAGAGAAATGGAAAGCTTAGCCCATTGTTAGCTATCAGTGGTATTCCCAGAAGACTTTTGACCACAGCCAGATGGGAAGTTGGTCTTGAGAGCAGATGGTGGGAACCAACTAGAGCTGGTCAGATGCCAGCCTCCCCTTCCTCCCTGAAAGAAAATTCTTTGGCCCCACAGTGGTCCCTACTTACTCATAGCCTTGTCTGTTCCTTTCTAGCCTGATCCAGCCTGAAGATGACCCCACTGGCCACTGTGGTGTCTGGCCCTCGAGCCCGGCTCTTTGCCTGCTTCCTCAGGCTGGGCACTCAGCAGGCTAGCCCCCTTCAGCTGCACACGGGGGCCAGCCTTGCAGCCAAACACCACTATGAAGTGCTGGTGCTGGGTGGGGGCAGCGGTGGGATCACCATGGCTGCCCGCATGAAGAGGAGAGTGGGTGCAGAAAATGTGGCCATTGTCGAGCCCAGTGAGGTAAGTCTCCCCCTTTTGAGTGCTTGCGTCTGTGTGCAGGTGCACATGTGTGTTAGGGGGTAGAGTGTGGATGGCTGTCAGGCCCTGTTGCTGTCATGTTTTCAGGTTAGTGCTTCTCCTGGGCACAAAAAGGATTGGGAGAAGGTGGGGGTGGGGGGAGGGGACAGATCTCAGGCTTTTATGTTCTCTGTGTTAGTTTCTTAGGGCTGCCATAACAAATTATCACCAACTGTGTGGCTTAAAACAGTAGGTTTATTCTTTCACAGTTGTGGAGGCTAGAAGTCCAAAGCCAAGGTGTTAGCAGGGTCATGCTCCCTCTGAAAGCTGTGGAGAGGAGAAGGAATCTGTCCCATGCCTCTCTCCTAGCTTTGGTGGTTGTGGACAATCTTCGGTGTTTCTAGGCTTATAGCTGGCGTCAGTCCCATCTCTGCCTCTGTCTTCACATGGCCTTCTTTCTGTGTGTCTCTAGTGTTTTCATATGACCTTCTTATAAGGACACCAGTCATTGGATTTAGGGCCCACTCTAATCCAGCATGACTTCATCTTAACTTGATTACATCTGTGAAGACCCTATTTCCAAATAAGATCATATTCACAGGTACTGGGGTGAAAACTTCAGCGTATCTTTTGGGGAGAGACAGTTCAGCCCCAAAAGACCTCCCAATTCCAACCTAGTGTCCAGAGGAAGATCAATGGCCATTATATTTTCCTTTCTCTCTTCTAGTCTGGAGAATGGGTGATGAGTTGAGGGGCAGGGAGGCCTCTGGGAAAGGTGTTAGTGGGATTGAGAAATTGAAGTACAAGGGATTATAAACAGATTATAAAGCAGAAAAAGGTAGAGACACCAGGGAGGAAGCTGGGAAGTGTGTGTAAGACACTATTTCATGCAAACATTTTAAGATGATCCAGTAGCTTCAGAAAAAATATTCCAGATTTTTGGTGGTTTGACTGATGTTTCCTGAGGAACTAGGTGTGTACCAGTTGGAAACTGTGTCCTTGGGAGGGAAGCAAAATGGATCCAGTGCCTGTTTGGTGGGGAGGGCAGGTCAAGAAAAGCACATTCCTTTTCAAGAAGTCTACCCAGCCCCCCATGAGGTTGCCCGGGGCTTAGCTGCAGTCTCAGACTGATATGCTGTGATCTGAGACAATATGTTCTCGATCATTTTTCTTTTTAAAGTGACTAATTTAGGGTCAGCATTTTATTTTTTAAAATTTTTAATTTTTTAAAAAGATTTTATTTATTTGAGAGAGAGAGAGGGAAAGAGAGAGAGAGAGAGAGCACGAGCAGTGAGGAGGGATTGAAGGAGAGGGAGAAGCAGGCTCCCTGTTGAGCAGGGAGTCAGAGCAGGGAGCCAGACTTGGGGCTCCATCCCAGGACCCTGGGATCATGACCCAAGCCCAAGGCAGACGCTTAACTCACTGAGCCACCCAGGTGCCTCAGTGTTTTAAATGACACTGGACTGAGAGCTCCATCAGGGGCCTGTGGTGTGTTGTAGCTAACCCATGGGCAGGTCTCCCACTGGGGTAGTCTTGGTAATGAGAAGGGCTCTTCGGAAGCACTGGGCACAATTTGGGAGGCCAGAGTTATGGCTGTCCTCCCCCGTGAGGAAGTGCAGGATGGAAGCCTTTCAAAGGTGCTGCTAGGGGCTCAGGTATTTGGTACTTGCTCTCCTGTGTCTGGTTTAGTGATTGGTGGAGCTGATGCTTGTTTGTAGTCTAAAAGAGAATCTGAGGTTGTATTTTTATTCCTTTTTCTGTTCAAGATGGATTTGAAATCAATGAGTTCTCACCACTGGAGACCTCTGCCTTCCTTCTCTTTGATCACCTCCATTACTGGCTGTACAGACATTGCAAAGCCATTTTTCGTATCCTCTTTAACATCTCTGTGGCTGGCAATTCTGTCCAGCCAGTCTGAGGCATTTTGGCAGTGTTGAGAAATTCTTGATCCCCCAGGCCATTCCATGAGTGTATTGGGATTCTCGGAGGCTGTTAGATCAATCTGCCCTTTGCCCATGAGTCTAGAACTTTCAAAACTAACTTAGTTCAAGTGAGGACCATCTGAAGCAAGATAATTCTAGAAAATAGTGGATATTTGGCATCATGGGGTAGGATCTGGTGCCTACTGGCTTCAGGTATAAAACCTCTGAGAAAGGAAAGGAGAGGGTACTAGGGCCAGTAGGGAATGTCTGCAGTCCTCCGTGGGTTTGGGAAGCACCGTTGGAAATTCAAGAAGTTTTGAGACTCTTCAAAAGTGCTTGTAAACTTTCCAGACTTACCGTAGTCTCCAGATGGTTCTAAGGAACCATATTTAGGCTGCCAGGCTTAATTTTTCTTTATGTCTGTGCACATAAATGTATCCATAATATGTGTGTGTGTATATATATGTATATATATATATACATATACACACACACACACACATAACATGTACATGTTAAGCATCAAATCAGCTTTGAGGAACAAATAATATAATGCTCACGAAAGGTAGTTGATGGCTTTTTTGGCACGATTTTGGCAGAATTCTTGTGTTAGGTGACTGCCCTTCAGAGCTTAACATAATGGGAGGCGCCAGTAGGTGTGGGCGAGGGGGAGACTAACCTCCTAAGGCTTTTCTACATGAGCTTCAAGGATTGGGAGGGATAACTGAGAGTCTAGCTCATGTGCCTTTAACTATGACTCTCTTGATCTGTCTCAAATTGAAACGGACCTCCAAATACTTCGTTTCTCAGAGACATTTCTACCAGCCAATCTGGACGCTGGTGGGTGCTGGTGCCAAGCCGTTATCCTCATCTGGCCGTCCCACTGCGAGTGTGGTACCATCTGGTGTAGAATGGATCAAAGCTAGAGTGGTTGAGCTGAACCCAGACAAGAACTGCATCCACACAGACAATGGCAAGGAGGTAAGCATCGGGGTCCTTCGGCTTTAGTCAGTCAGGGCTCGTGTTAATGCACAGCCATTATCAAACTGGATAGCTGCACGGAGAGAGAGCAACATATATGCGTGTGTGTGCATGGGTGTGTGTGTGTTGATATTTCATGAGGTGGAAAGTGTGTGGTGGGGACGCCTGGGTGGCTCAGTCGGTTAAGCCTTCGGCTCGGGTCACGATCCCAGGGTCCTGGGATCGAGTCCCGCATCGGGCTCCCTGCTCTGCGGGGAGCCTGCTTCTCCCTCTGCCTCTGCCTCTCTCTCTCTCTGTCTCTCATGAATAAATAAATAAAATCTTAAAAAAAAAAAAATGTGTGGTGGATGGAGGATGGGATAGATGGAAGGAGTGAGTGATGAATAAATGAACAACGAAGACACGTATTTATTGAACTGTTGCTCAATCGCTTGGTATGGTATCTTGCATCTGAATGGTTTATTCAACAAATACTACCACTATATGTTAAAATAGCAGCGCTTCCCTCCTTTTACCTTTGAAACAGCTGGCTTCTCTCCCGGACAGTTGACCTCCCTGAGGAAGACATTGGAAAATATCCATTCCAGTTATGCCAGGGGGCACTATGCCGGAGTTGTAAGGGACAGTGTGAGTCCCCATTGTACGAGGGCTAAGGAGAATTTCTGTTCCTGGAGCTTGAGACTCTCAACTGCTCAGTACCATTTAGAAGTCTGCTCCTATCACCCAGAGATCAAAGCCCCCGTAGGGATGAGAGCAGGAGGGGGAGATGACAGGCTCAGAAGCCATCTGCAGTGTCATGTCCTCTTGTCTGCCGCTGAGCCCAGCACTGTGGCAGGCATTTTCTTTTTTCTTTTCTTTTTTTTTTAAAGACTTTATTTATTTATTTGACAGAGAGAGACACAGCAAGAGAGGGAACACAAGCAGGGGGAGTGGGAGAGGGAGAAGCAGGCTTCCCGCAGGGAGCCCGATGCAGGGCTTGATCCCAGGACTCTGGGATCATGACCTGAGCCGAAGGCAGACGCTTAATGACTGAGCCACCCAGGTGCCCCATGTGGCAGGCATTTTCACAGAACTGTAGAATCTCGGAGTTGGTGGGGGATCTGAAAGGTTTTCAAGTCCAACCCCTTCCTCTAAACAGGGACTCATTGGCTACAAGCATTTGTAACTCTTCCTTGGGTCATGGATCTTTCTGAGCACCTGATAAAAGCCTTATCTAGAAAATGCATATACACACCATTTTTTTAAATAAAATATTTTATTTATTTTAGAGAGAGAGAGCATGTGCACACACACAGGGGGAGGGGCAGAGGAAGAGGGAGAGAGTCCCAAGCAGACTCCCTGCTGAGCACAGAGCCCATTTGGGGCTTCATCTCAGGGCTCCATCTCAGGACCCTGAGATGATTACATTTTGCATTTAATTTCATTGAGTTTAGAGTTGCTTCTTTTTTTTTTTTTTTTTAAAGGTTCTATTTATTTGTGAGAGAGAGAGTACAGTCGGTGGGGAAGGGCAAAGAGAGGGAGAAGCAGACCCTCTGTTGAGCAGAGAGCCCCACCTGGGGCTCAATCCCAGACCCTGAGATCATGACCTGAGCAGAAGGCAGATGCTTAACATGCTGAGCCACCCAGGCACCCAAATTTAGAGGTTCTTTGTAGCCTTTTTCTAAACCTTGATCAGGAGTACCTGCCTTACAGCATTCATGATCCTTGGCTCTCTAGCTGGCTTACCTGTCTGCCTGCCTTCCTTCCTCTTCTCACAAATATTTATTAAGCATCCTCTTTCCTTTCTTTCCTTCTTTCTTCTTCCTTTCTTCCTTCCATCCATCCTCCCTCCCTTCCTTTCTCTTTCTCCCTTTCTTCTTCTTTCCTTCCCTCCCTCCCTTCTTTCCTTCCTTCCCTTTTTATTTATTTATTTATTTTAAAAATTTTATTTTTTTATTTGAGAGATAGAGTGAGCAAGAGAGAGAGCGCACGAGCAGGGGCAGAGGGAGAGGAAGAAGCAGGCCCCCCTGATGAGCAGGGAGCCCGATGCGGGGCTTGATCCCAGGACCCCAGGATCATGACCCAAGCTGAAGGCAGACGCTCAACCAACTGAGCCACCCAGGCACCCCTCCTTCTTTCTTTCCTTTTTTTTTTTTTTTTAAAGATTTTATTTATTGGGGCACCTGGGTGGCTCAGTTGGTTAAGCATCTGCCTTTGGTTCAGGTCATGATCCCAGGATCCTGGAATTGAGCCCCATGTCGGGCTCCCTGCTCAGCAGGAGCCTGCCTCTCCCTCTCCTCCCTGCTCATGCTCTCTTCTGTCTCTCTCAAATACATAAATAAAATATTTTTATTTGAAAGAGAGAGAGTGTGTGTGCACAACAAGCAGGGGGAACAGCAGAGGGAGAAGGAGGCTCCCAGCCGAGCAGGGAACCTGACGTGGGGCTCCATCTGAGGACCCTGAGATCATGACCTGAGCCAAAGGCAGATGCTGAACCAACTGAGCCACCCAGATGCCCCTCCTTTTTTCTTTTTTAAAGTAAGCTCTAGGGGCGCCTGGGTGGCTCAGTTGGTTGAGCCTCCCAGTCTTGATTTCAGAGCTCCAGGTCGGGCTCTGAGCTGAGTGTGGAGCCTGCTTGAGATTCTCTCTCCCTCTCCCTCTGCTGGCCCCCCCACAACACACGCACGCGCTCTCTCTCTCTCTCTCAAAAAAAAAAAAAGAAAATTTAAAGTAAGCTCTATGCCCACATGGGTCAAACTCATGACCCAGAGATCAAGAGTTGCATGCTCTACTGACTGAGCCAGCCTGGTGCCCCTATTAAGTGTCTTCTATAAACTAGATACAGTTTTAGGAATATATGAGTGAACAAAAAGAAACAAAAATCCTTACTTTTCTGGATTTTTATTTCAAGCAGGGGAGGGCATACAATAACTAATAGACATAATAAGTAAATTACATAGTGTGTTAGAAGGCGATGAGTTTTTTTAAATTTTATTATTTATTTTTATTTTTATTTTTTTATTTTTTTAAAGATTTTATTTATTTATTTCAGAGAGAGAGAATAAGAGAGAGCACATGAGAGGGGGGGAGGGGCAGAGGGAGAAGCAGGCTCCCTGCCCAGCAGGGAGCCCGATGCAGGACTCCATCCTGGGACTCCAGGATCATGACCTGAGCCGAAGGCAGTCGCTTAACCAACTGAGCCACCCAGGCGCCCTAAATTTTATTATTTATTTTTAAAGATTTTATTTATTTGACAGAGAGAGACACAGTGAGAGAGGGAACATAAGCAGGGGGAGTGGGAGAGGGAGAAGCAGGCTTCCCGCGGAGCAGGGAGCCCAATGCGGGGCCAAGACCCTGGGATCATGACCTGAGCCAAAGGCAGATGCTTAACAGCTGAGCCACCCAGGCGCCCCAGAAGGTGATGAGTATTAATGAAAATAAATAGAGCAGAGTAATTGGAATTGGGCCATGTGGGGACAGGGATTGAATTTAAAATGGGTTGGTCCCAGGGTCAAGGAGTTCTCTGACAGCAAGCAGTCGCACTCCAGGCTTTAGACAGACGGGTCATATGAAAGTTCTGCCTCTGCTGAGTCAGAATCCACTTTTCTGTAGCCCCTTTCGTTCTTTCTTGGGCCCCCAGGGTGGTTTTGGCCTTAATGCCTTTTTTGTTCCTTGTTTTGTCCTGTAGCATGGCCAAGAGTATCTTTTCGTTTCTGTGGAGGAACCCTTCAGCTATTTGAAGATGGCTCTTATTGTCTGTGTAAATCTAGTCTTCAGGTAGACTTGTGCCCTGTCTTCACTTTCCTCAGCACTTTCTCCTGTTCTCCAGCATGGTCTCCAGTGCCCTCGCTGTTCTCTCTGCCCTGCTGTGGACATCATCTGCCCTGTTGGTTCCCCCATGAAAGAGGTTGCCCAGGAGAGTAGGCAATTTTACAGAATGGCCCAGAATAGAGTGATGCTATTCTCTCCCACAACTGGATAATAGCCTAAGTTAGCATTTGCCTTTTTTTAGCAACCATTAGCACAATGCTGATTCATGCTGGGGTTGAGGTCAATTCAAATTTCTGGGTCTTTTTTCACATGACCCAGTGTCAAGTCAGGCTTTCTCCATCCATATCTAATATATGGACATATGTAATGGATTAGAATATATATAATAAATTAGGATATATATATATGTATATATATCAAATACTTAAAAATTATTTATCCCTGTTGATGAACTTATTTTCTCCAGCATCTCCAAGAGAGCAGACAGTATTAAATGGAAGATTGAGCTTTGGGGCTCATTTCCCTTGCCAGTCCACTGTGCCTGGAGCCAGGACACCTGTCTCTGACAATATATATCACCTCTTTGGTACAGCAGTGCCTGCTTCCTGATTAGACCCCTTCATATTATACGTATAGTTTAGAGCCCTCTGCGGTTGGGTCTGTGCGCATCTCAAGAATCATAACTTGTCTCCTCCCTTGAGAATGAGAGGCACTGGTAGGTGTTCTCATGTCTGAGCTTGCTTAGACACCTAGGGCTCAGACTCTTAGGATACTTGCAGTGTCTTGTTTTAGGGCTGGGGAAGAAGTTGGTGTAAACTGGCAGGACTTTCTTCCAAGATTTTATTAAGCAAAAGTCTGCTATAGCCAGATCTCAGAAATCCGCTTATACCAACTCATGGGAGATGTCATCTTGTTGGCTTTAGTTCATCTTACCAACTTGCCTGGATCTTGTGGATTTATGATTCTGTCATCCAGTTAGTATTTTTTTTTTCCTAGCCATTATCCATGATGGCTTCATTTAAGTTCAAGGTTTTAATTTGATAATGCCCCTAGGGAGCTTTTTCTACCTTGCATAAATTAATGAACATTGTTTAGGAAATATTTTATGCTAAAAACTTACCCAAATCATTCCATTCTTGGTTTATACATTAGTATTTCTTCAAGACTGAGTTGAAGGCTTTTCCTGAAATCCAGACTCAGTGTGTCTCTGACTCTTCCCTGATGCAGGGGTCTGTTTGTCTGGAATGTGTCCCATAGGCTCTGTGTGGACTGGCCCTTATCCTTCTCCAGACTTAACCTGGTTCTGGTTCCATTCTCTCTCTCTCGTTGTTTCTGCTCTAGCACATTTTCCTCCCATTTCCTCAAATGCCTTGGCCTCCTTCTTCCCTGGGACATTTGCACATGCTGAGCTTACCTCTTTTCCTAGCTAACTCCTATTCATCTTTACTTTAGATATACCCTTTCAGGAAAGCCTTCCCTGACCTACTAGGCTAGGTCAGGTTCCCCCTTGACACGCTATCATAGCAGTCTATGATTTAGTAATTATTTGTGTGATTATCTGATAATACCTTTCTCACCCACAAGACTGAGTTCTTGGAGGGGTGGGAACAGTATCTTTCTTGTTCAATGTTGTATGTCCAGGACCTAGCACAGTATGTCACATAGGAGATGCTCAGTAAATATTTGTGAGCAAATTGTGTCTCAGTTTCTTTATCTGTATAAAATGGGACTAATAAGGAGTGCTTGGGTGCCTCAGTGGTTAAGCATCTGACTTAGATCATAATCTCAGGGTCGTGAGATCCTTTGGGCTTTGCGCTGAGTGCAGAGTCTGCTTGTCCCTCTCCCTCTGCTCTTCCTCCTGCTCTCTCCCTCTAAAATGAATAAATAAAATCTAAAAAAAAAAAAAAAAGGTAATAATACCACCTACCTCATTGGGTTGTTTTGAAGATTAAATGAATTAAAACATGTGAAAGACTTAGAACAGTATCCTGCAGAGTGAATGCCCAAGAGATGTTACTGTTACTACTTTTAAAAGGACACATGAAAAAAGCGAAAAAGAAATACTTATTAAGTATCCACTGTGTGTCAGCATTATTTCCTGACCCCTGACTAACTGAAAGCAGTTTGCAATCTGTGAACATATGTTGGTGCTCTTTTCCTAAATCACCAAGAGACATTTATTTAGTAGATGAGTCTGGAATTTTACAATGGAGGAACATCCTATTTACTAGGTTGTTAGTATCAGAGTTTACTGCCTCCACTTCCCTGTAGAAAATTAGGATATGTGCCCATATTTAGCCTTCCGGCAATGTCTGCCCTGTTCCCTGTAATTGCTCAAAAGTCTTATCTACAAGTTTTTGCAATTCCTTAGAATTTAGATCATCTGGCCTGGAAACTTGAATTTATTCAGAAGGCTTGAGGCTTTCTTTTTGTTCTTTGTTCTCTTAGGGTTTATTCTCCCTCAATGATTTTTTTTTTCATGATATTAAGCTTGTCTGTTACTAGTCCTTAAAAATAATCAATATTATACTCTAATTAAACAATCTGGGCACACACAAACCAAAGGTTTTTCTTGTTGACTGTGTTCATGTTTTGCCTGTAGATCATCACCCCCAGACCCCATGTCCCATCTGACCTCATTTACCTTGAAGACTCAACATAGCTCAGTCAGGTAGTTAATGGGCCTGGTACACTTTCCTAAGGAACAAGGAATTTCAGGGCACAGCTCTCTATGGATAGGCAAATCATACAGAGGAAGATGTGTATATTATCTGTCCACTTTGATAAATTATGTATTTCCCAAACAACTGAAATCATCCATCCATCCAACAAACATTACTGAGTTCCTCACTTTAATTTCGTGACTATGCTAGATTCCAGGAATATAAAGAATGAAACATAACCTTTAGCCTCTGGAGTATTCGATGTAGTAAGGGAAGATCTTATTCCTAAATAACACAACCAGTGCTCTAATGCATCATGTACACTGTGCTGAGGAAGCTCCCAGAAGGGGCCAGTGTGGAGGGGATTTGAATCATCGGAAGGCGTCACTGTGGAGGTGACCTTGGAGCTGAGCCTCCTGGATACCAGGGCAGGACCTCTGCAGAGACTTACTGCCCTTGGCTCCTCAACCTGGACCAAGCGCTCTCTGGTCTTGGAGACCTCTCTCTTCAGCTGTGACCTACTCATTTTGCTGCTCTGCTTCTCCTTTTAGTACAAGATCGTGATAATTCATTACAACCCATTACTCCTTTGCTGGGCTCCTGACTTTCATTATGATCATTCTCCACCTCCAGTTTTCTAGGCAAGTCCTGTTTCTTTATATCTCTCTGGCTTACACTTTCTGGCCTCAGCTTTCTTCCTTCTCATCTTAAACCCACATTTCTGGGGTGCCTGGGTGGCTCAGTCATTAAGCGTCTGCCTTTGGCTCGGGTCATGATCCCAGGGTCCTGGGATCGAGCCCTGCATGGGGCTCCCTGCTCCGAGGGAAGGAGAGGGAGAAGCAGACTCCCCACTGAGCAGGGAGCCCGACATGGGACTCGATCCCAGGACCCTGGGATCATGACCTGAGCTGAAGGCAGACGCTTAACTGACTGAGCCACCTAGATGCCCCACAATATACATATCTAAAGAAGGGACTTTTAAGTTTTAAATAGACCATAAGTAAGATCATATAGATTATATCACATCCTTTTCCATGACCCTCAAAAAGGCAGTTTCTAACTTATAATATTGATCCAATCCATATGGCAGATCAGATTTGTCTGGGATTCACACATGACTCTATACATTTTAAAGTTAATGGTCTCTTTTTTATTATTTTTTATTTATTTTTAATTAAAAAAAATTTTTTTTATTATGTTATGTTAGTCACCATACAGTACATCATTAGTTTTTGATGTAGTGTTCCATGATTCATTGTTTGCGTATAACAGCCAGTGCTCCATGCAGAACGTGCCCTCCTTAATACCCATCACCAGGCTAACCCCTCCCCCCACCCCTCTAAAACCCTCAGTTTGTTTCTCAGTCCATAGTCTCTCATGGTTCGTCTCCCCCTTTGATTTCTTCCCCTTCATTTTTCCCTTCCTACTATCTTCTTCTTCTTCTTTTTTTAAACATATAATATATTATTTGTTTCAGAGGTACAGGTCTGTGATTCAACAGTCTTACACAATTCACAGCACATACCCTCCCCAGTGTCCATCACCCAGCCACCCCATCCCTCCCACCCCCCACCACTCCAGCAACCCTCAGTTTGTTTCCTGAGATTAAGAATTCCTCATATCAGTGAGGTCATATGATACAAGTCTTTCTCTGTTTGACTTATTTCGCTCAGCATAATACCCTCCAATTCCAACCACGTCATTGCAAATGGCAAGATTTCATTCCTTTTGATGGCTGCATAATATTCCAGTGTGTGTGTGTGTGTGTGTGTGTGTGTGTGTGTGTGTGTGTACCACATCTTCTTTATCCATTCATTGGTTGATGGACATCTTGGCTCTTTCCAAAGTTTGGCTATTGTTGTCTTTTAAGATTAGGAAGTGCTTCTCCCACCCCTCAGCATGAGGAAGTGTTAACAGAAGCACCACACAAATAGTTGTGGCTTCTTTGTATCCTTCTTCACTGTGTGAAAACACAGGAGTCTCGGGCGCCTGGGTGGCTCAGTTGGTTGAGCGACTGCCTCTGGCTCAGGTCATGATCCTGGAGTCCCGGGATCGAGTCCCGCATCGGGCTCCTTGCTCAGCGGGGAGTCTGCTTCTCCCTCTGACCCTCCCCCCTCTCATGCTCTCTCTCTCTATCTCATTCTTTTCAAATAAATAGATAAAATCTTTTTTTTTTTTTAAAGATTTTATCTATTTATTTGAGAGAGAGAGAATGAGAGAGCACATGAGAGGGGGGAGGGTCAGAGGGAGAAGCAGACTCCCTGTCGAGCAGGGAGCCCGATGCGGGACTCGATCCCGGGACTCCAGGATCATGACCTGAGCCGGAGGCAGTCGCTCAACCAACTGAGCCACCCAGGCGCCCAATAGATAAAATCTTTAAAAAAAAAAAAAAAGAAAAGAAAACACAGGAGTCTCAAACCCAGGCAGGTTATTCAATACTTGTGAAGCACTGAGGCATGAGAAACAGAGAATGGCAGACGTGATGGCAGACAGGAGTGTGCCTCCCTCCCTGTCCCCTGCCTGTCACCCACAGCCTCAAGGCATCCACAGTAGAAAATGGAGGCATGGGGGTGGCCACATGGGGCTAGAGCTGAGTTAGCCCTTGGGCTGCCATTTCTGGGATTCTGGTCTAAAATACCATTGTTTTGTGTTGCAGATCTCCTACAAATATCTTATTATTGCTCTCGGAATCCAGCTGGACTATGAGAAGGTACTATTTTAAACTACTTCTGTGTGACACTGGCCTATTTATGCTAAGATCAAATGCTGCATTTAGTTGCTTTGTATTCATTTTGGCATGAAAGAGTTCTAAGGGATCCTCTTTTAGTTTTTCTTTTCTTAGTGGTCTTTTTATATGGTTTTTAAAAAATCTTTAAGATTTTGTCAACGATGTCAACGATGATGATATGTTTTAGCTTTAAGCTTTAATCCGAGTTTAGCATATCCATGCCCTAATGGCAATTCTTGCAAAAGAGCAGGCTCTTCCAGAGTCACAAGAAAACTACTTTGCTATGTAGGACTGAGTTGCTTCTTTCTCCCCTCAGTTCCACGGGGTGTCTGCATGGTGATGTCCTGCTCCCTGGCCTGTCAGCCAAAGGGGGAATCAGATCTCTCTTTCTCTGATTCTCCCTGCCTCCCTCTTCTCCAGAGTTCCTAGGGAAGCAACTCAAATTGGATGGGGGGGTCATAACCTGCCCTTTGTGACCAGTCTTCCTAAAAGGAACTTGGTTACCACTTTATGGCACCCTTTTCCTTAACAACAACCTCTTCAAACTAGAGACTAGTAATGAAAGAGATAAGAGATCAGCTGTTTGTTTATCTCTTGGATAGTGAGTTTTGCTTTAGGAACCAGGAGCAGGGAGGTCGTGTGAGGAGAACCCGAGGCAGTGGTCAGGAGTCTCAGCATCTGGTTCTGTAAGATTCTAGGTGGGTCTCTCAACCTCGCTCTCCTTCAGTTCCCTCATCTGTGTCTGGAGCCAGGACTAGTTCCTCACCTACCTCAGAGTCGTGCCACGAATTATCCACTGTTAGCATGGGCTGAGACTTCAGAAACATTAAAATACAAGGAGATTTTATAAAAATTATAATAATGATAATTATTGCTGTTGAAACTGCTGATATTACAACTACTTAAACTGTAGCAGGAGATAATGGTCAGTAATCAGAGGAACAGTTGCTTTTTACTCTGAGCGTTGTGGAGGATATCCTAGCACTCCGTTTCCTTGACAGCTGAGGGGTGGGTGTCGCGAGGTTGCCCTACAGTCTGGAGAACAGCCTGGGAGGTTCTGAAGGACCAGCCCATCTTCATGACTGGTTTTTGATGGTTCTCTGCTCTTGCTGGAAGAACTGGTGCTTGAGTCTCAACTCAATCTATACCATCTTCACTGCAGTCTATGAACCTTTTAACACCGAAGACAAGTGTCCAGTTAATCTTCCTGGCAGGACTACACAGACACTTTGTGGGGCACTCACCGTGTGGGTGCCATTTTTCTAAGCACTTGATGTGTGTGGTCTCATCTCCTCCCGCCAACGACCCTCTGAAGCAGTTACTTTTTTTTTTTTTAAAGATTTTATTTATTTATTTGACAGAGAGAGAGTTAGCGAGAGCAGGAACAGAAGCAGGGGGAGTGGGAGAGGGAGAAGCAGGCTTCCCGCCGAGCAGGGAGCCCGATGTGGGGCCTGATCCCAGGACCCTGGGATCATGACCTGAGCCGAAGGCAGACTCTTAACGGCTGAGCCACCCAGGTGCCCTGAAGCAGTTACTTTTATATTCATTTTATATTCATTTTACAGATGATGAACATAAACTCGGTGTACATTAGAACCACCTAGAGAGCCACAGATTTCTGGGCTTGCCCCTGAGTTTCTGAATCAGTAGGTCTGGGTGGGGCCTGATAATTTGCATTTCTAGCAAGTTCCTAGGAACTGCATTTGAGACCCACTGGCTTAGGGATATTTGGTAATTTACCCAGGGTCATAACCCTTGTAAGTGGAAAAGCTGGGACTTGAGCCAGATCTGTGGGGTTCCCAAGTCCATGTTTTTAATTACCTGCCTTTACCAAGAGTTTGATTTGGTGCAACCTGATAAAGGGTTGTTTAAGTTTGTGATTATTGACAATATGGCTCTTGGTTCTGCCTGTCCTTCTCCCCAGTAAGGCAACTGATTCTCCAAAAAGGAAGCATGGCTGGCTTCTTGTCCTCACCTTGATGGTGGGAAGAGATATGTTCAAATCATGGTCTCAAGGCCAGGGAGGCAAAGGTGTTCCCATGGGCCGAGTCCATTCTGCAGTTCGGCATTTGACTCCAGGCACCACAGTCCTGATCTTAGCAGATCCCTCACCTTCCTGCCTGCTCCAATGGGTGTGAGTCCTGGGGGCTAATGACTAGACTGAAGTACTTGAGAGGCTATCGAAATGGCAGAGAATGAAGGCTCACGACAAGAGTTTTTGCACTTTTCTTAGAAAATTTACACTCGTGAATTTGCACTTTTGTTAAAGAATAATTTCCTTGTGTGCTTTCTTGCAGATTAAAGGCTTACCTGAAGGTTTTGACCATCCCAAAATAGGGTCCAATTATTCAGTGAAAACGGTGGAGAAGACATGGAAAGCTCTGCAGGACTTTAAGGAGGGCAATGCCATCTTTACCTTCCCAAATACCCCTGTAAAGTGTGCCGGAGCACCCCAGAAGATCATGTATTTGTCAGAAGCCTACTTCAGGAAGGTATGCTTCCTTCCCAGGGGTAGAGACAAGGAGAGCAGACGGTGCTAATCCAGTGATGCCAGAAATCCATTTTATCCATGTCAAAATACCTTTTTTATTTGTAAGTTTTTATTACATATGTACAAAATTATATAATTGGAAGTATATAAAATAGAAAAAAATGAAGTCGCTATATTCCATTTACTTTAATATAGCTGCTGTTATCAATTTGACATGTCCTTCTATTTTGTTTCCTAAACATGTGTTTTTTATTTGTTTGTTTGTTTTGTTTTGTTTTGTTGTAGAGCATGTGGTGGGGAGGGGCAGGTGGGGAAGGAAAGAGAGAGAGTCTTAAGCAGGCTCCGCACCCAGAGTGGAGCCTGCTGCCGGGCTTGATCTCACGACCCTGAGATCGTGACCTGAGTCGAAATCAAGAGTTGGATGCTTAACCAACTGAGCCACCCAGGTGCCCGTTTTTGTTTTTTTTTTTTAATGGTTACAATCATACCATACGAATTTAGATGTACTACTTTTTATTAAATAGTCCTTGTAAAATACTTTTAATGTGCACATAGAAATCTAGTGGGAAGATGTGTTAGAGATTGTTTAAGTATTTTCATATAGTTGGACAATCGGTTGTACATTGTTTTTTTTTAAGATTTTATTTATTTATTTGACAGAGAGAGACACAGTGCGAGAGAGGGAACACAAGCAGGGGGAGTGGGAGAGGGAGAAGCAGGGGGAGCCCAATGTGGGGCTCGATCCCAGGACCCTGGGATCATGACCTGAGCTGAAGGCAGACGCCCAACGACTGAGCCACCCGGGCGCCCCACATTGTTTGTTCTTAAACATAACAATATCCTCAATTGCTCCCACTCTAGTTCAAGGTTATGAATATTTTCTGGCTCTTGATAAATGAAAATATAGTAGGCAAAATGCCAATTCTAAAGGCGAAAATAAATGTTGACATAGAACTTTAGACCTTGGTGGAAAGAGCTATTTGGGTGGGGACGCTCCGCATTCCTCCTGCATGTCAGAGCCCGTGTCTGCAGCTCGAGTACACCCGGCGTGAGGCTGCGGGGAAGCTGCTCTCGCCCTCCTGCCCTCGTGGGGGATGTCACATTTAGTTTATCATAGTGTGGTTTGACCTGAGGCAGTGGCAGGATTCAGAGCAGCCTGTGGTTCTGTAAAGGGACAAGTGAGAGAAGGGGAGGGGCAGGTGGGACTGAAGAGCCACCTGAATGTGTGCTTGGAACCCACCCTGGGAAGCCTTCACCTGAATTGTGCAGACCTGTGCCAACCGCCCTGGGGAATGAAGGAACAGTTTGAGTCATCGTTTCTGTTTCTAAGATATTCATTCTGGGTTATGAGAATTACCGGATGGCACAGCCTTTTGAGGTTTTTACCCACCTAACTTCTTTCCAATAGTGTGACCCAGGGGCACCTGGGTGGCTTAGTCCATTAAGCGTCTGACTCTTGATTTTGGCTCAGGTCATGATCTCAGGGTCGTGAGATCAAGCCCAACGCCGAGCTCCACGTCAGACTCCGTGTTTGGCATGGAGTCTGGTTGAGATTCTCTCTCTCTCTCTCTCCCTCTCCCCTGCGCCTCTCCCAACCTCTCTCTCTCTCTCTCAAAACAAACAAACAGTGTGATCCAGGTGAGCAAATCCTGAAAGGAGCTGAACAAAGGAAAAGGGAGACTAGCTGTTTCTTCCCACCTGGAATTCTCTTTGCAAAACTCTTTTCTACCAAGTCTTAGATGGCCGAGAGGAAGTTTCTCTTTCAGGACCTATGAGATCTTAGGCATCAGGGAAAATACCAGCCTCTGAAACATATGAACAATATGACTGTGTATGAGCCAATGGGACGGGAACTTTGTTCACTGCTGTTCCCACAGCACCTAGAACAGTACCGGCCACCTCTAGGACCTCATTAAATACTGACTGAGTGGATGGACAAATCAGTATATGAATAAACAATTCAGCTTGTCTTTCTCTGGACTTGACCTCCATCTCTGGCCTTCACATGATTGGTGCCCTCTTTAACCCCTGACTCAAAAGTGCACTTAGTTGCTGTGTCACTGAGAGAAAATAAGGAGAGAGTGAATTGGTTCACACCTCGCCCCATCAGTGTATAGTGATGGAGAAAGTGGGTGAGCTCTCTTCTGAGGGTTTTAATTCTCATCTAGGTTAAAAAAAAAAAAAAAAGGTGGCTGAAGTAACTTTGATGTTGGTTGTTTCTGTTCTTTCCATTTTTCCCAGACAGGGAAGCGATCCAAGGCCAATATCATTTTCAACACTTCCCTTGGAACCATTTTTGGGGTTAAGAAGTATGCAGCTGCCCTGCAGGAGATCATCCAGGAGAGGAACCTCACCGTTAACTACAAGCAAAACCTCATCGAAGTCCGAGCTGATAGACAAGAGGCTGTTTTTGAGAATCTGGACAAACCTGGAGAGACCCAAGTGATTTCAGTGAGTGGTGAGGTTCAGTTGTCAGATACACACGGCTGTAGATGCTGGTGACACTGTGGCCCCCACCTCCCAGTTGCCATCATCGTGCTGGGGGAGGCTGGTTCTAATGAGCATACCAGGGCAGCGGTAGGGGAGAAGGTGGATCAAAATGGATGGGGAAGAGAAAGAGGTAAGAGGCGGTGTCCCTGGGAGCTGAGGAGTGTTTATCTACGGGTATCAAGTGAATTTTGATCCTATTTTGTATCTCCATTTTTCTTCCCGAGTCACTTGAAGTAGCCAAAAATATTTGATGACTTCGGGTCTTGCCTAGAGTTCAGGAAGGGCTTCCATCAGTGGAGGATTTGGTAATTGTCTGATTTATGGAGAAACACCCCTGCCTGTGGGTTGTTCACGAGGGATGGGGGGTGTCTTTAAATATCTTCCACCTGTGCACAAAAGGAGGCACTTCAGAATCCTTGAAAGCTCTTGCGGAGCCATACCGTAACTCGGAAAGATTGAGCCTCTGTATATGGGCTTGGATTCTGCCTGTGTGTTCCTTCTGTGTAGCGGGAATAGTCCTTCTGTAGAGGTGTATGAGGATTAAGAACAAAATGTAAAGGCATCTGGAGAAGCATCCATGGGAGAATCATTTGTTTATAGCACTCTGGCAAGAGCTGTTAGCAACGAGAAAACGGATCACGGTGACATTTTATTCATTCCGTGGTTTTAGAGGAATGAAGGGTTCCATAAAAAAAGGAATTTTGAAATGAGCCAACGACAAATCTTCTAAACATCAAAACTTCATTTTAAGCTTTTTAGTGCAGGCTTTTTTCTAAAATGTATTGCACACATCTTTCCTTTCTTAAGTGGTGTGTATTAACTCTCATTTAAGATGTTACTGATGACTCAAGTTCATAATTTTAAACTTTTATTTGCGAATAATCTCAAACTTAGAGAAGCTGCAAACATAAAACCAGTACAAAGAAAACTGTATGCTGTGTAGCCTTTATTTTCATTCATTTATTATAGAGTTTTACCCTATTGGCTTTATCATTTGACCTCTCTCTGTCTCTCCACATATAATTAATATAATATAATATAATATAATATAATATAATGTAATGTAATGTAATGTGATATAATATATATTCTCAAAGCCTCTAAAGGTGAGTTATATACTTCATATATCATGGCCCTTTACCTAAATACTTTAGTGTAAATCCTTTAAGAGATCCCTATTCTTTTACATAACCACAGTACAGTTATCAATTCAGGAAATTTAGCATGGGCACAATATTTTAATCCACGGTTTGTATTCCGGTTTTGTTGATTGACCCAATAGCATTTATAGTGCTTTTCTCCCTCCAGGGCAAGAGCCCAGTCAACAGGCAGGTATTGCCTGTTAATTGTGATGTCTCTTGAGCATCCTTTGATCTGACACATTTCCACAGCCTTTCTTGGTTGATATTTTGGAATAATACAGCCCGCCTCCCACTGCTTTATTTTTTAATAGAATATTCCTCATTTGGGGTTTATGTTTTCTTGTGATCAGTATCAGGCTGTGCATTTTAGACTGAAGTATTGCACAAGTGATGTCGTGACTTTCTAGTATATCACATTTGAGAGCATAGAATGGTCACCTGCCCCGCATTGATGATGTTTATTTGGATCACCAGTCAAGAGATGGCCCAATTTCTCCACTGTTTAATTATTATTCTTTTTCCCCCTTGCTACTAATAAGAAGTCTGTGAGAAGACACTTTAAGACCAAGCAGACACCCTACTCCCTCCTCATTAAGTTTCCCACTGGTTTTACCATCCACTGATGATTTTTGCCTAATCCAGTCTTTACTATGGCAGTTGCAAAATGATGATTTTTCCAATCAAGCATTCTCTCTACCTTTAATAGTAGGCTGTTAGCATTCTGTCTGCAAGAGCCCTCCCTTCTCTCTTAATTCATTAGTTATTGGTATGAACTCATGAATTTTGTTTTTACCCCCAATGGTTTATAATTCATTACTGTCTATAATTATTTTATTTTATTTTTTTAAAGATTTTATTTGAGAGAGAGAATGAGATAGAGAGAGAGCATGAGAGGGGGGAGGGTCAGACGGAGAAGCAGACTCCCTGCTGAGCAGGGAGCCCGATGCGGGACTCGATCCCGGGACTCCAGGATCATGACCTGAGCCGAAGGCAGTCGCTTAACCGACTGAGCCACCCAGGCGCCCCCGTCTATAATTATTTTGGTGCTCACATTGTCCCAGATTTGGTCAGTAGGAGCCCTTTCAAGATGGCGATGCCCTTGTGACTTGTCGCCATCATATTTTTGAGCACTTTCCTGCTTTCTGGTGTCATAGGATGTCCCAGGCTCATCTAATATCTGCTTGCTGCAGCTCAGGGTCATAATTTTGAATAGCTTTCATATAGTTATGCTCCTAGGGCCTACTAGGGCTAGTTATCACCTTATAAAAGGGTCTCAGACTACTCTGTTATTTGATTTTGTGTGTGTCCTTTTTGTAGCTTTCCAGTTTTCTTCTTTCCTGGCTGTCAGGCAGTTGTAAGTGACTCTAGAAGGTCCCCCCAGCTTCAGCTCTTTTAAGCTGCTGCTGCTAATTCTTTATTGACTAGAAAATGAGAACATGTTCAATTCAATGTTAAGTAAAAGTGAATGAGCTACAATGAGGGCCCACAGCACACTTTTCTGAACAAAGTGTATGCGCTTGAGTGCATTAACTTAATTTTGTTATTTGGTCTTTTTTACTTTGGTTCTCAGCTGTGCTCTGGATATAAAGGGTTTATAAAGAAGAAAGATATTTGTATCCCCTTTGAGTGATAGGATTTCAGGTCAGATTTTCTTTCCAAACCCAACCCCACTCTTAAATTGGAATTCCAAAAAACCTACCAAAAGGTGTTGAAGTAGTGACTCTCAGCCCTGACCACACACTGGAATCACCTGGGGAGATTTTAAACGTTCTGATGTCTGAGTCTAACCCTCACAGATTTTAATTAATTAGTTTGGGGGGTGGACTGATGATTGGGAGTTTCAAAATTTCCTCTGATAATTCTCATGTACAAGCAGGATTGAGGACCACCACTGTAAAGAATTAAAAAAAAAAAAAGAAAAAGAAAGCCTATAGCCTAACCCCTGCATTATTCAATGGTCAACGGTAATGTATTTCTTTACAGATAAGCAAATGGAAGGTGAAGTGACTTGTCCATATAATGACATTCTGTTTTTCATGGTAAACGAACCTGTCCCTTCAAGCCAGAGCTTCCAAGACTGTCAACTACAGGTTTCACATGTCAGAATCTCTAGGAGATTTTGTTCAAGTACAGAGTCCTGGGCCTCACCCAGACTCGCTGGATTGGGATCTCGGGGTGGTGGGGCCCAGGAACCTGCATTTCCCTAAATGCTGCTTCTAAACATGAAAGTTTCAAAAACGCTATTCTGAAGAGATTATGTTAATGAAGGAAAACCAAGTTATTTATCATACACGGTTTGTGGAAATAACGTATAAAGGACAAGCTACAGCGAAATGCCAATGTTAATTTTCAGTAAATCTATAAAGCAGACCTTAGCATCTCTTTTGTAGGATGTTAGCTCAAGTAAAACTTCATGCCTTTATGATGATTATATGGAAATAGCTAACTTTCCTTCTAGCAGAGATGGATGGAATTCATGTGTACTTGTGAAATTTAAGCACATTAACGCCAATGAATATAGATGTCTCTGGTAAGATTTTTCCCTCAGCTAAAAAAAAAGTAGTTCTGGTTAACTATTAAAAAATAGACCTAGCCTTAGTAATTTGGTGGATGATGGTTGTTGGCCATTTTCTGCATTATCCTGCAGACAGGTGTTCCTTTTCCACGGTCATTAACAGAGCCAGGCTCGGGGACCTTTGCGTGTAAGGAACCACCCAAGATCCCCTTGCTGAGGAGCTCTGGTCATTTACAGCACCGTTCTACCTTACGGCTAATGAAACTTATAATGGTTTGAGAGTGGGAATAAAGACAAGCCACTTCTTTAACTCCTTCCATCATCCATGATTAGCAAGCACTGATGAGGGTGCGGACTTCCTTGTGGAAGTCGGGAGCTATTGAGCATCACAAGGTTGGGAGTGTCCTAAGATGCTAAGGTTTTCACCTTAAGGTGAAATGTTTTACGACCCTTAAATCAGTTTGAAATTGCTAGATGGAGTTTATAGATTTTTTTTTTTTTAAGATTTTATTTATTTGAGAGAGAAAGAATGAGAGACAGAGAGCATGAGAGGGAGGAGGGTCAGAGGGAGAAGCAGACTCCCCGCTGAGCAGGGAGCCCAATGCGGGACTCGATCCCGGGACTCCAGGATCATGACCTGAGCCGAAGGCAGTCGCTTAACCAACTGAGCCACCCAGGCGCCCTAGATAGAGTTTATAAATAATAATAAAAAGACGAAAAAGGGTAAACTATAAAATATTACATAAACAAATATGAAAGTATTACATAAATAAATAAAAAAATTAAGTGCGCTATCCAAATTGATCACAGTGGGTTAGTGCAGTGCTGCAGTTTTTTTTGGGTAAAAGAAAATCCACCCTGTCCCCTACACTGTTCAGTAAACCCTTTCCTGAATCAGATCCCTCTCTCCTCCAAAATGCTAGCTAATATTCTCACCACCTTTTATTTCACCTTAAATTGGCATTCTGATGGTTTCCTTTATGGATTTTGAGAGTCTACCCGTATTTGGGAATGGTGCTCACTTACTAGCTCTGAACGCAGACTTTATAGTTTTCAGGGACTCTGAGCACCTTTTTGCAGAATAAAACCCAAGTACCAGACTTTACAAGTAGACAGCTAAGAATCAGGGGAGAGCAACTGAGAAACACCTCCTCCTTTGTTTTAGGAGTAGTAGAAACATCAGGGGGTTCTTTTAGAACATTAGTGAGGTTCATTCTGGTGTTTGTGATTCCCCCATTCCTCCTGACCAGAAGGATCATGTTGAGTCTATGCAGGGAGACTACAGCAGGCAAGAGAATGGTTAGTTGTTTTACCATGACGCTGCATGGGAGTGTGTAAGATCTTGGAGAGGGTGTGGATTAGTGCAACCATGAAGCAGATGGTGCACCATGCAGTGTACGGGTAAGGGAGGTCAGGAGGCAGCTTGTGAGGCTGGAGAAATACTGGAAAAAACCACAAATTTGGATGCTTTCCTTCTTTGTAGTATGAAATGCTTCATGTGACCCCACCAATGAGCTCACCAGATGTCCTCAAGACGAGTCCTGTGGCTGATGCTGCCGGTTGGGTGGATGTAGATAAAGAAACTCTTCAACACAAGAAATACCCAAATGTCTTCGGCATTGGGGACTGCACCAACCTTCCCACGTCGAAGACCGCTGCCGCAGTAGGTAAGAGAATGAGCTGGGTTTCTTACTCTCTCAGAATGATGTCACCCTGAAGCACCATCATAACAAAAACCAAAGCTTGGCACAAACGGCATTCCATTAATAGTGAAACCTTTGTGGCCTAAAAATGACTTCAGCCTCCCTGACACAGAAGCAAGTTGTCCATGAACTTAGTATCGTGTAAAGAAGAAAGAGTAGGGGCTCCTGGGTGGCTCAGTCGTTAAGCGTCTGCCTTCGGCTCAGGTCATGATCTCAGGGTCCTGTGATCGAGCCCCGCATCGGGCTCCCTGCTCCGCGGGAAGCCTGCTTCTCCATCTCACACTCCCCCTGCTTGTGTTCCCTCTCTCACTGTATCTCTCTCTGTCAAGTAAATAAATAAAAAAATCTTAAAAAAAAAAAAAAAAAGGAAGAAAGAGTAGCCTGACCTCATCTGCCTTTGTTTAGGTCCGGGGAGTTGTTTGCAGGGGAGGGGACATTAGGGAGAGGGTACCACCTTTCCAGCTCTCTGGAATTCTGTTACTTCTCATACTGCCACGCTCCTCTCCTTGGCCTTTTTTGCCCATGACACTAGGCAGGTT
Source organism: Mirounga angustirostris (assembly GCF_029215605.1). NCBI lineage: Eukaryota > Metazoa > Chordata > Mammalia > Carnivora > Phocidae > Mirounga > Mirounga angustirostris. The sequence goes on along the minus strand of NW_026991717.1, from coordinate 58,474,820 downwards.
GGCTATTTTTCTTCTGCTTGAAACACCATAAAGCTGGGGAAGCTGTTTGTTTTCACAGAAAACGCATCCAAGTCAATGAAAGCTTGCAGACCATAAAATTGTTCTGTTAGGACAAATACAGTGGAGCGTGCCCTGATTGGTACACGATTAAGGCCTCAGCCTGGAAAAGTAAATTCATTACCTCCATGTTCTGCACCAGCAGTGATGAGGAGAATTGTCTTTTAGATGCTGTCCTCTCTCGACAAGAACTGTCTTCTCCAGATGCTGTAAAACACAGACCTTCCCGCTGCTGGGATGAGAACGTTTTGTGTGAATTGCACACCCGTGGAACAGATTGTGTTACTTTCACTGCTGCAACCCACGAAGGGCTTTCTAGGAAACCCACTCAATGTCTTTTTCATTATTAATAATCATTTCCCCCCAACTCTTGATTTCAAAAATCTCAAACCTGTGAAAAATTGGAAAGTACAATGAATATCCAGATAGCCTCCAGATATTAATCGGGTATCATCTTTTGTAGCATTGGCTTTATTACTCCATGTACATTTTTTGCCGAGTCATTTGAAAGTGAGTTTTGACATAGTAATACCTCACCCTCAAGTACGTCGACCTGCATCTCTTACAAAAAAGGACTTTGTCCTCTATATCCACAAGACCATGGTCATGTCCAAGAAATTGAACACTGTATTATCTCATATATAATCATCTCATATACAAGCCAGTTCAGACTTCCCCAGTTTTCATAAAAATGGCCTTTATTACCCCATCCCCCCTTAAATCCATGAGCCAGTTAAGGGCTATACACTGCATTGGATGTCATGTCTCTTTGGTTTCCTTTAATCTAGAAGAGGCCTTCTGACATTTGTTTTTTTTCAATTTCATGACCCTGGCATTTTTGAAGAGTCCAGGTTGGTTGTCTTGTAGAACATCCCATAATTTAGAATTGTCTGGTGGTTTTCTTAAAATTAGATTCAGGTGATCCATTTTGGCAAGACCCTCCACACGTGAGGCTGTGTTCCTCCCGCTGCCTCACCTTAGGAGCCCGCCATGTTAGCTTGTCTTGTCCTTGGTGAAGTTAGATTTCATCGCTGAGTGAAGGGGTGCCCGTTGGTTCTCTCCACTGTAAAGGTATCTTTTCTCTTTGTGATCTACAGGCAGACTGCGTGATGATGCTTTAAATTTACATTTCTCTTAATGTAATCTGCTGAATTTATGTGTGGAAAATGCCTGTGGATGCATGTGGGGCCCAGATTACCCAGTGTGTGGCCTACTTCAAACACATTTCATTCACTGTTCTGAAGAGATAAATATGATTACACCAAAAGTTGTAAGTGAAAAATCTTGTCCCCAGCCCTGCCTTGCATTTGCTGCTTCTGTGTTCCCCCTGAGCACGTAGAGAGTATCCCCATTGTTTTTTACATCTGTTTTTTTCCCGGTCTATATTCTTTTTTTTTTTTTTTAAAGATTTTATTTATTTATTTGAGAGAGAGCACATGAGAGGGGGGAGGGTCAGAGGGAGAAGCAGACTCCCTGCCGAGCAGGGAGCCCGATACGGGACTCGATCCCGGGACTCCAGGATCATGACCTGAGCCGAAGGCAGTCGCTTAACCAACTGAGCCACCCAGGCGCCCCCCCCCGTCTATATTCTATTATATGGTTGCTCCAGAATTTATTTAATAAGTCTACTCTTAATTTATATTTATGTTGTTTCCCATTCCATTTGTATTTCAAACAGTGTGAATGCTTTTATTGCATTCATGTTAAATGCATATATATATGTCATTTCACATTTTAGCAATGAAATAACAGTAGTCCCAGTGTTCCCCAGGTGGATCTACATTTCTCATTAGATTCCCTTCCCCAGGTGTTCTGAATATCCCTAGCAAGGTTTTCACTTGTCCCATAACCCATCCTTGGCTTACTTGCCACCCAACCAGGTGTCTTACCTCATTCCAGACCACTGTGCTACTGTGAGTGAGACCCCATCTTGCCGCATTGAATCTAGTGTTCCCGTGGCTCATGCCTCTTTCTCTGCCCCAAGATTCTCCCTTCATTACCCACACCACATCAAGACCAGGATGTGACATTTAACAAAAGTTAACCGAAGGTTTGGGCATAACAGAAGGGGATTATAATACAGGGAAAATCCACAGCTCACATATACTTTCATACACCACCCCCCACACACACCTTAAACCTGGACAGTGTGACTGCTTCCTGGGTCCCAACCTCTCTGCAGGTGGCACCTGCTGGCCATTGTTTCTCCTCATCTGTTGGCCTTGATGCCCTGCTGCAGAGGCCTCCTTGGGTCTTCTCAGTAAAGATTCCAAACTCTCTATGGCCCTAAAGGGGAACAAAGTTTTCCAAAATGGAAATATGATCTTTAGAGATGTTAAAACAATGAGGACAGCCACTTTATATATAAAAAATATATATATAATATATTATAATATAATAATTATATATATTTAAAAGACATATTCACTTATTTTATTTTTTTTAAAGATTTTTTTTTTTTAATTTATTCATTTGAGACACAGAGATACAGAGAGAGAGAGAGAGCATGAGCAGTGGGAGAGGCAGAGGGAGAGGGAGAAGCAGACTCCCGGCCGAGCCAGGAGCCCGATGTGGGGCTCGATCCCAGGACCCAGGGATCACGACCTGAGCCGAAGGCAGACGCTTAACCATTTGAGCCACCCAGGCGCCCCTTATTCACTTATTTTAGAGAAAGAGAGAGAAAGAAAGAGAGAGAGAGCAAGCAGGGGGAGAGAGAATGTCAAGCAAACTCTTCGCTGAGCACAGAGCGCGACACGGGGCTCGATCTCACGACCCTGAGATCATGACCCCCGCCAAAATCAAGAGTTGGTTGTTTAACTGACTGAGCCACCCAGGCACCCCAGCCAGTTTATATTTTTAAGCAGAATTATTTATTCCTCATTTGTTTGAACTTCCTCATTTTGGAAAAACATTTATTGCTCTTTTGATTTGGGCATCAGCAAACTATACTCTGCTGGCCAAATGCAACCTGCTGCCTGTTTTTGTACAGCTTGTTTTTGTAGGAATGATTTTTATCAGTTAACATTTATAATCAATTTGATGATAGGGAACACTGTGGTGAGGAAAAGAATTCCATTCTTCTCACTATTACAAAAAATTATTTTTATGTTTTGGATTTTGTTAATAATTTTTTTTTCTCTCTTGTTATGTAATGTCTTTGAAATTTGCCTCTGTGCCCACAAGGTGTAGAATTTTAATTTATTATTTATTTATTTATTTATTTATTTATTTATTTATTTATTTAGAGAAGGAGTAGGGGACAGAGGGAGAGGGAGAGAGAGAATCCTAAGCAGGCTCCATGCCCAGCGCGGAGCCCGATGGAGTGGGGGGCTCCATCTCAGTAACCTGAGATCATGACCTGAGTCAAAATCAAGAGTTGGACACTCAACTGACTGAGCCACCCAGGCGTCCCTGTAAAATTTTCCTTTACAGAAAAACTTTGTTGACTCCTGACTTTGGGGATCACAAAACAACTGCTTTAATGAGCATTTTACAGTATAAACATAACCCATCTTTCCTCAAAAGTAAATCTAGTTTTCCACCTCTTGAGACACAAACTGCCTGTATTTTTAAAAGGGCAGTGTTGATTATTCAAAATTTACACAGCCTGGGATTAGGTGATATTATGGAATTATTGCTAGAATTTCAGGTGTAAAAATGCTATTGGGTTTGTACTTAAAAAGTTCCTTATTTTTCAGAGATAGACACAGAAATATTTATGGGTGAATTGTTGTGACGTTTGCTCTGAAAATACGCCAGAAAAAAAGTGGCATCTATGATGGGATAGATGAAACAACAATGATAGAGTTTGAATATTTTCATAACAGTCTCCCACTCTTGCCATCAAAAACCAAAAACATCCGTCTACCTGTCTGACTGTCTATATCTGGTCCAGCCTCAGCCAGGGCATTCTAGTGCAAAGGAAAGCTCACTGTTTGGCCTAATTGAATATATCTGAGGTTGTCTGGACAAGGACAAAGGGACATCTGAATAGGCTAGGGGATTCTGGACACACAGACCAAGTTGACAACCATTGACCCCTAAGAGTAGGGGGAGTGGGTTTGGGGTAGGACCATCCTTGCAGTTCTCTTGTTTGGAGAGTTTCAGACTCACAGAGGCATCTGTGTGGGCCTTTGATGAGTTAAAGAACCCTTTCTGGTAGCCAGAACTTTGAGTGGCAAGGTGAGTCATGTTCTAGTTAAAATCTAGAGGGATAGGGAATAGAGGCTTCTTAACTTGTTTGCATTTAATTGCAAATTAGTTTTCTTGGAAAACCTAGATGCTTATATTTTTCGGACTTTTCCATTTCTCTTCCAGCTGCCCAGTCAGGAATACTTGACAGAACAATTTCTCTAATTATGAAGAATCAAAAACCAATGAAAAAGGTTTGTATGCCATGTAAGAAGCCCTGTCTCGATTATCATCTACTCTGCGTGAAAGCAGTGTTTTCCCACAATTCTGCCACTTTCTTAATTGGTTTCTTTTACGTGGGCACTTTAATTTTTGCCTTTAGCATATATTTTTGTTAGATAATTTCCATTTTTCTGTACAAAAAATGAAAATCTACAAAAAAGAAGGAAAATTGCCACTATTTAGGGTAAATAATAAATTCTAAAGTATTTCTGTACTACCATGAAAAAAGCCACTTTCCAACTCGGTCTCACATGCAAATTTAGTATGATGGCTACACCTCGTGTCCGCTGGTGACTGGCTACAACCGTGTGATTCTTGCGGAGTTCGACTATGACGGTCAGCCACTGGAAACCTTCCCCTTTGACCAGAGCAGAGAGCGACTTACCATGTACATCATGAAGGCCGACCTGATGCCTTTCCTGTACTGGAATATGATGCTGAGGTAAGGCCTTCGTCTAGGGTAGAGACCCGCCTCACTGGCTTGTGCAGGCTGGTTGTTTCAAGGAGGGCTTTAAGCTATAGGAGAGATCAGGACCCAAAGCGGAACAGGCAGATGGGATCTGCTCTGTTGTGCCTTTTCTCGTGGCTGAGTGATGGCAGCCTAGGATCTGCGACCTCAGCCATACTTGGTGGGGAAGAGGCTGCTCTGGGTGAGGAAGGGAGCCATCCCACATCTGCCAGCTACAGGGCGAGGCAGCCTCTTCTCTTCATTATTGGCAGTGACCAAGTCTTCCGTCTTCCATGCCCTGGCTCTCTCTTGCTGCTGGATTAACAACAACAACAACAACAACAACAACAATAATAGTAAATCACTTTCACGTGTCAAGTACTTTTTCGTCTGCCACCTTTTGTTTTCATTGTGTTCCAAGAAAAATAAAACCTAGTGATTAAGAGTATAAGCTTTGGAGTCAGACTTGCGTCTGAGTCCTGCTTCTGTCATTCACTAGCTGTGAATGAGAATGCTGACAAGGCAAGTTGCTTAAACACTTTATGTTTAAGTTTCTTATCTGCAAAATGGAATGAACATTGCCTACCTCACAGGATGAGGATTGATGAGATGGCACATAGAAAGACAGCTACATAGTAGGCATTCAATAAGTAAACAGAGTAATTAAAATTAATAGTTCTTCTTTGTCCAGAAAATGACAATCTCATTTCACTTGTTCAAACCCTTAAGAGATAGTTAAGTCAGGATATGTACACTGGTTTTCAGCCAGGGGGGATTTTGCCCCCTAGGGGACATTTGGCAATATTGGGAGACATATTTGATTGTCACAACTGGAAGGGATGTTTGGGAGCATCTAGTGAGCAGAGGCCAGAGATGTTGCTAAACATCCTGAAATGCACAAGACAGTCCCACAGCAAAGAAATACCTGGTCCAAAATGTCAGTAGGGCCAAGGTTGAGAAACCCTGACCTATACTTAATTTATGAGCAAATGAGAGTGGAGAGGACTGCAGTTTGCATGTAGTAGAAGCTTCCTACCTGTTTGCTGAATTGAGTCTGTGTGTCCAGGCTCACATAGCAAGTCTGTGTCAAAGCCAGGATCCAAAGTAGGTTGTCCCCTCCCGGTCATGGGATCTTTCTACTTCACTAGACAAATGTTGTTTTATGTGCCGAGAAGCATGCTCTGTGAGCAACCTGGCCTCCCGTTGAGCTTCCGGCTGCTGAAGTCACCCTCATCTTTTCTGATGCAAATAATCTTCTCTGGTCATTTCTTCCAGGGGTTATTGGGGAGGACCAGCTTTTCTGAGGAAGGTGTTCCATCTGGGTATGAGTTAAGGAGGGCTCAACCCTTGCTCTCCTTGGATGGCTTCTGAACCCAAATCACAGTCGCTGATTGACCAAGAACCTCACGAAGAACTTAAACCTAACCCTGTGCAAAGAGTTTACTGCTGGATCATGGTGACCAAATGCGTCCCTTTTCAGTGCCTCTGGATAGCCACTGTGTGGTCTGCCCAGGATGAGTTTGATTCTTTGGAAGTATTCAAATGAAAGGATAGATGCCTATTTTTTAAATAAAAGCTTGCCATTGATTGAGATTCTGTGACACAATTTTGTCTTGACCGGTGGAATGAAAATTTACAGCATTTGGGAGCAGGGGTTGGTGGCGGGAGCTTACCTGTTGCCTCCTGTAAGCGTTCCACTGATAGCCGGCATGATATCACCAGAGCCTGTTTGGATTCACAGAAAGTCACTCCAGGGAAAATATTATTTCAGGCGGTGTGTGTGAGACAGCCCCGAACACGTGATGCTTACAAGTCCTCTGTGGGGACGTGGTGGCTGCAGCCCCCTTAGCTCCGCCACCATGTTTGTGCTGAGGCCACACCTCCTCCTGGCTACTGACTGATGGGGTGCTGGCCCATCACTGTAGGATGTGGGACTCCATGGGGCAGCTGGCCCCAGGATGCCCCGTCAACCTGGCCAAACCAGCCTTAGAACTGTGTCCTCAGAGGTTCTCTTTCCCGGACCCTCCTACCTTCCCCTCTTCCTGTCCCAGGCGTCACAGCTGCATCATGGTCTGAAAGCCCTTCCTGCTCGTCCCATTCCTTCTCCTTTAGACTTTGCAGACATTCCCCCCGCTGAATCTCTTGCAAGTCTTACTCTCTCATGGCACATGCTTTTCGGGGCACCTAGGCACACGGAAGATGAGGTTAGAGGAAGTCTGATGTGTGTGGTGAGCATCTGTTTGATTCAGTCCCGATTTTGGCCAGTGATATTTTGAATGAGTTCCCATTAGGAATATTGCAGGAAATCGTTCATTTATTTGAAGTTCAGCAGTGGCTTAAAATCATTTGTTCCCAATCCGTTTATTTGTAGAAACTTACAGTTTCAGTTCCATCTGGTATTTTAAAGCTTTGTACATTTCATATATACTGAACTCCACCAAAGGGAAATGCATAGCAGTCTAGGCAATGCCTGAGATTTTTATTTTTTTTCTTTTTTATTTTGTTAGTCACCGTAAGTGTCCTCCTTAATACCCACCACCTGGCTAACCCATCCCCCCCCAAAACCCTCAGTTTGTTTCTGAGTCCAGAGTCTCTCATGGTTTGTCTCCCCCTCCGATTTCTCCTCCTTCATTTTTCCCTTCCTTCTCCTAATGTCCTCCATGCTATTCCTTGTGTTCCACATGTGAATGAAACCATATAATAATTGTCTTTTTCTGCTTGACTGATTTCACTTAGCATAATCTCCTCCAGTCCCATCCATGTTCATGTAAAAGTTGGGTATTCATCCTTTCTGATGAATGCCTTAGATTTTTACAATGGTTCGGAGTTCAAACCTGAACAGTTACCTACTTTAGGTAACAGTGTTACCTAGGACTGCCAAGTCTTTCTGATTTCCTGGAATTCTGATGACTTGAGAAACTGATCAGGCACTCATTCATTAATTCAACAAATATTTACTGAGCACGTACTACCTGCCAAGCATGATTTTGGGCTGGGAGATGCAGTGGTGACCCAGACAGAGAGTGCTCTGCCCATAGTTTTGTGGTTCACGTGATAGTTTCCTCATCTTTTCCTGGGATGCAGGGGGCTTGGTTGGTTTGGGAGGTAGAATTTCTTCGGTGGCACATGTTCCGGGAGAGAACAGGGCACTGCTCCGGCAGCGGACCCCTGGCAATAGGAGCAGAAGGAAGATGTTTTCTGTGGTAACCATGCATCTGGCTTGTCTGCAATATTCCTGTTTAACCTCTGTTATCCTGGCATAGCTATTGATAGTGCCCCCTTTCATTCCAAAATGTCCTGTTTGGACAATATATTGACCACTCTTGTGGGTGCACTCATCACCTCCCACCCCCCACCCCAGTCCTAGAATGGGAGAGCAGAGCCACAAAAGGAGCCCAACACCTCATGTGCATTCACATGGTGCTTGTGAAGCAGGCAGGGGTGGGATTATTCTGCCCTGTACTCTAAGTCCCTCCCTGAGGTGGCTGCAGCCCGGCTCCTGGTGAGCTGCCCATTCTGGCAGGTGTGCGAAATCGGGGAGAGCTAGGTGCTATTCACCTCACATGACCTTCCTCTGCAAGATCCAAGAGGTCCTGGGAATAGCCAGCCATTACTTTCTCTCTGGATGTGGACGAAAGTGCTGGTGAAGCCGGTTTCTGCATTTTTTAGGGATGGGCTGGGATTCTGGGAATGGCTGCGGAGGCTCCAGGTCAAGTCATTTTGAAATCCCTTGCAGGGTGAACCGGAGCCTCCTGGATCTGTTTATGATCATGCATTCTGTTTTTTTTTTTTTTTTAAAGATTTTATTTATTTATTTTGAGAGAGAGAGAATGAGAGAGAACACAAGAGGGGGTAGGGTCAGAGGGAGAAGCAGACTCCCCGCCGAGCAGGGAGCCCAATGCGGGACCCGATCCCGGGACTCCAGGATCATGACCTGAGCCGAAGGCAGTCGCTTAACCAACTGAGCCACCCAGGCGCCCTGATCATGCATTCTGAATAAAGCTCTAAGCATCAGGGATTTATTTATTTATTTATTTATTCATTTATTCATTTATTCATTTATTCATTCATTCATTCATTTATTTATTTATTTATTTATTTATTTATTTATTTATTTATTTAAAGATTTTATTTATTTGAGAGAGAGCCAGCAGTGGGGGGAGGGGGGGCAGAGGGAGAAGGAGACTCCCTGCTGAGCAGGGAGCCAGATGTGGGACTTGATTCCAGGACCCCAAGATCATGAACTGAGCCTAAGGCAGACGCTAAATGGACTGAGCCACCCAGGCGCCCCAAGCTGAAGCTTTTTGAATGGATTAATGAAAACCAGGTCTCTCTAGTTAGGTTAACTGCCAAGTAGCTAAGGAGAATGCTTGTCAAGGTTAATACTTTGCAACAGATAGGTAGAAAGATCACAAGAGACGGTTGAGAAAGATGGATGGTGAAATACTGGACAGTTTTCTCCCTCAATATGAATTTTTAAAATTAACTTCCGTGGAGTAGAGCACACTTCGAAAACCCAAATTAAGTGATAGCTTCCCATATTTGCATGCGGTAGAACCGCGACGTCATCCCTCAGGTACACTTTGGGGCTCCATCGAGGCCAACAGAGGGGTAGAAGCTGCAGAAAGGCAGGAACTCTGGTTGCTACACTTGTACCCACTGGCTTCTGATCTTCCTGAATCAGGACAGCCCGATGGAACCCAGGACTTGGTCTCCCACTCACTAGGGTCTCAGCATTCAACTCAAGGTTTTTAACCACCACCCTGTCACCGGAAGAGCGGGTGGTAACACCTACTTCATAGAATTGATGTGAGCACTAAATGAATCAAGGTGTAGCTTTCAGCAGTTTGGCATAGAGACCGAAGATTATGTTGTTGTTAACTCTGGTAGTTGAATCAAGCACTCAGAAATACAACATCCCCTTCGACTAGGAATTCCTGCCTGCCTGGGAGAAATGGAGTTACGACAGGGGTCCTCAACATCCTTGCCCTAACTGGAAGCCAGGTGGATTCTGTTACTCGATACTACATCTCTCTGCCTCATTTCAACAGACTTTCAGAGTTGGAAGATTCCCGGTGTTACAGATAAGCCAATGCGCAGTAGTAGCTGAGAGCACAGATCTAGATCCAGCCAGTGTCTCACTGGCTGTGTGATCTAGGGGAAACTCTCTGGGCCCTGTTTTCTTGCCTATAAAATGGGGATTGTAGGAAGGTAAATACCTTCCTGGGTTATTGTGAGGACTCTTATGTAGTGCTCACCAAATAGCAAGCACTGCTCTGGGTATAAGCTGTTAATTGCCTCAAGTCAATAAAAAAAGTGGACTGGCTGCTTCCTAGTAATTTGTAATGAGATATCCCATAGAAACAGATGGGTTCCTTTACTGGAGGGGTCCTGGGGGCAGCTGGTCTGACCTAAGTTGTAATGTGTTGATTCCAGGTAGTTTAGATCATAGAAGGCCCGTCGTATTCACTCTCTCTTGATCTCAATCAATCTCTCTGTCCAGGGATTTGGTAACTGCAAGAACTCATTATTAATTACTCCAACAAACATTTAGGAAGTATCTAATATATACAAGGCCCTGGGGTCTCAGAGATGAAAATTTTTGTCCTAAGTGAGCTTTGTTTAATTACTTATGTCAAGTGCCAAGATAGATGTCCCATTTGTATGTGCTCATAGAATTCAGAACATGCCACTGACTTATACTAGTCATTCAGGGAAAGTGTCCAGAAGAAGGTAAAGTTTGGGCAGAGTCCCTGTATTAGTTAAGACTCCTTTGGTTGCAAGTGACAGAAATCTAACCCAAATAGATCTAAGAAAAAAAAAGGGAACTTAATGGCTCATGTAACTAGGAAATCCATGGGTAGACTTCAGGCTTGGCTAGATCTGGGGGTCAAATAATATAGTCAAGGTAACTCTCTCTTTCCATCTCCCAATTCTTTTTCCCTCTGAGTCAATCTTCAACGGCAGACAAGCTTTCTCAGTGTGGCTAGGAAAGAGAACTGTAATGCATGTACTCCCAGCTTGGCTTCCCTAGAGGAAAAAGAGGAACTTTGCTTTTTAAATGTCCATTAACCAGTTCTGGGGAAATTACGATTATCATCTAATAAACAAATGTGTTTCCCCTATCTGAATGGCTGCAGAGATTTGTCTTCTTCTGTTCAGTGCCATATTAACAGTACTTAGAAGAGTATGTTCTAGAACAGCACAAAGTAAGTTCTTAGTAAATATTTGCTAAGTAACTGAACTAACCAGCTAAATTTTGGCTGTGTGCTCACTCCACATCTAGAGGAGTGGGGTTTGTTACCAAAAGGAAATTGGTAGAAAAATATTCTGAGCACCCCCAAACCATTAATACCTCTATGGCCCTGAAACATGGGCAAGACTTTCCCAGGAGAAAAAGAGTGGAAGCTTCCTAGGCATAGGGAACAATATGCATAAAGGGATGGAGGTGGGAGGATGAGGGAACTATAGATAATTGGGTATGGACAGAATATTGGACCACAGGAAGACAGGGTAAAAATGGGCTAATGGAGGAGCTTGGGCTGGGATCTTTTTTTTTTCTTTTTCTTTTTCCTTCTTTTGGGCTATTTTTTGAAATTGAGATATAATTGACATATAACATCATATTAGTTCAGGTGTATAATGTAATGATTTGATATTTGTATATATTGCAAAATGATCACCACAATAGATCTAGTTATTATCTTGTCAGCAAGCATAGTTACAGAATTTTTTTCTTGTGATGAGAACTTTAAAGATTTACTTTCAAATATACAACACAGTATTATTAACTACAGTCACCATGCTATACATTACATTCCCATGACCTATTTATTTGATAACTGGAAGTTTGTACCTTTTGACCCCCTTTACCCATTTTACCCACTTGCCACCCTCTACCTCTGGTGACCATCAATCTGTTCGTTGTATCTATGAGCTTTTTTTGTTTTTTGTTTTGTTTTCATTTTAGATTCCACATATAAGTGAGATCATATGGTATTTGTCTTTCTCTGTCTGTTCTCACCTCGCATAATGCCCTCAAGGTCTATCTGTGTTGTTGCAAATGGCAAGATTTTATTCTTTTTTGTGGCTGAATAATATTCCATCGTGTGTGTGTGCGTGCGCGTGTGTGATCTTTATCTACTCATCTATCAGTGGACAGTTAGGGGGCTTCCATATCTTGGCGATTGTAAATAATGCTGCAATAAACATAAGTGTGCATATATATATTTGGAATTAGTGTTTTTGTTTTCTTGGGGGCAGATACCCCGTAGTAGAATTGATGGATCGTGTGGTATTTCTTTTTTTTTTTTTTATTCTTATGTTAATCCCCATACATTACATCATTAGTTTTAGATGTAGTGTTCCATGATTCATTGTTTGTGCATAACACCCAGTGCTCCATACAGAATGTGCCCTCCTCAATACCCATCACCAGGCTAACCCATCCTCCCAACCCCCTCCCCTCTAGAACCCTCAGTTTGTTTTTCAGAGTCCATCGTCTCTCATGGTTCGTCTACCCCTCCGATTTTGCCCCCTTCATTCTTCCCCTCCTGCTGCCTTCTTCTTCTTTTTTTTTTCTTAACATATATTGCATTATTTGTTTCAGAGGTACAGATCTGAGATTCAACAGTCTTGCACAATTCACAGCGCTTACCAGAGCACATACCCTCCCCAGTGTCTATCACCCAGTCACCCCATCCCTCCCACCCCACCCCCCACTCCAGCAACCCTCAGTTTGTTTCCTGCAATTAAGAATTCTTCATATCAGTGAGATCATATGATACATGTCTTTCTCTGTTTGACTTATTTCACTCAACATAATACCCTCCAGTTCTATCCACGTCGTTGCAAATGGCAAGATCTCATTCCTTTCGATGGCTGCATAATATTCCATTGTATATATATACCACATCTTCTTTATCCATTCATCTGTCGATGGACATCTTGGCTCTTTCATGTGGTATTTCTATTTTCAATTTTTTCAATTTTTTTATTTTTTAAATTTTATTATGTTATGTTAGTCACCATACAATACATCATTAGTTTTTGATGTGGTGATCCACAATCCATTGTTTTCGTATAACACTCAGTGCTCCATGCAGTATGTGCCCTCCTTAATACCCATCACCGGGCTAACCAATCCCCCCCCCCCGCAAAACCCTGTTTGTTTCTCAGAGTCCATAGTCTCTCATGGTTCATCTCTCCCTCCAAATCCCACCCCCCATTTTTCCCTTCCTTCTCCTAGTGTCCTCCATGCTATTCCTTATGTTCCACAAATAAGTGAAATCATATGATAATTGACTTTCCCTGCTTGACTTACTTCACTGAGCATAATCTCCTCCAGTCCCATCCATGTTGATGTAAAAGTTGGGTATTCATCTTTTCTGATGGCTGAGTAATATTCCATTGTATATATGGACCACATCTTCTTTATCCATTCATCTGTTGAAGGGCATCTCGACTCTTTCCACAGTTTGGCTATTGCGGACATGGCTGCTATGAACACTGGGGAGCATATGGCCCTTCTTTTCACTACATCTGTGTCTTTGGGGTAAATACCCAGTAGTGCAATTGCTGGGTCATAGGGTAGCTTTATTTTTAAATTTTTGAGGAATCTCCACACTGTTTTCCAAAGTGGCTATGCCAACTTGCATTCTCACCAACAGTGTAAGAGGGTTCCTCTTTCTCCACAACCTCTCCAACATTTGTTGTTTCTTTCCCTGTCCATTTTTGCCATTCTAACTGGTATAAGGTGGTATCTCAGTGTGGTTTTGATTTGAATTTCCCTGATGGCTGATTATGATGAACATTTTTTCATGTGTCTGTTAGCCATTTGTATGTCTTCTTCAGAGACGTGTCTTTTCATATCTTCTGCCCACTTTTTGACTTGATTATTTGCTTTTTGGGTGTTGAGTTTGAGAAGTTCTTTATAGATCTTGGATACCAGCCCTTTATCTGTAGTGTCATTTGCAAATATCTTCTCCCATTCTGTGGGTTGCCTCTTTGTTTTGTTGACTGTTTCCTTTGTTGTGCAGAAGCTTTTTATCTTGATGAAGTCCCAAAAGTTCATTTTTGCTTTTGTTTCACTAGCTTTTGGAGATGTATCTTGAAAGAAGTTGCTGTGGCCCATGTCAAAGAGGTTACTGCCTATGTTCTCCTCTAGGATTTTGATGGACTCCTGTCTCACATTGAGGTCTTTCATCCACTTTGAGTTTATCTTTGTGAATGGTGTTAGAGAATGGTCGAGTTTCATTCTTCTGCATGTGGCTGTCCAATTTTCCCAGCACCATTTATTGAAGAGACTGTCTTTTTTCCATTGCATGTTTTTTCCTGCTTTGTCAAAGATTATTTGATCATAGAGTTGAGGGTCCATATCTGGGTTCTCTATTCTGTTCCATTGGTCTGTATGTCTGTTTTTGTGCCAGTACCATGCTGTCTTGGTGATCACAGCTTTGTAATATAGCTTGAAATTGGGCAACGTGATGCTCCCAGCTTTGTTTTTCTTTTTCAACATTTCCTTGGCGATGCGGGGTCTTTTCTGATTCCATACAAATTTTAAGATTGTTTATTCCAGCACTTTGAAAAATGTCATTGGAATTTTGATCGGGATGGCATTGAAGGTATAGATTGGATAGCATAGACATTTTAACAATGTTTATTCTTCCGATCCATGAGCATGGAATATTTTTCCATCTTTTTGTGTCTTCTTCAATTTCTTTCCTGAGTGTTTTGTAGTTCCTAGAGTATAGATCCTTTACCTCTTTGGTTAGGTTTATTCCGAGGTATCTTATGGTTTTTGGTGCTATTGTAAATGGAATCGTTTCTCTAATTTCTCTTTCTACAGTTGCGTTGTTAGTGTATAAGAAAGCAACTGATTTCTGTGCATTGATTTTGTATCCTGCCACATTACTGAATTGCTGTATGAGTTCTACTAATTTGGGGGTGGAGTCTTTTGGGTTTTCCACATAAAGTATCATGTCGTCTGCGAAAAGAGAGAGTTTGACTTCTTCTTTGCCAATTTGAATACCTTTTATTTCTTTTTGTTGTCTGATTGCTGTTGCTAGGACTTCTAGTACTATGTTGAACAATAGTGGTGAGAGTGGGCATGTTTGATGTGTTCCTGATCTTAAGGGAAAGGCTCTTAGCTTTTCCGCATTGAGGATGGTATTCGCTGTGGGTTTTTCATAGATGGATTTTATGAGCTTGAGGAATGTTCCCTCTATCCCTATACTCTGAAGAGTTTTAATCAGGAAAGGATGTTGTATTTTGTCAAATACTTTCTGCATCAATTGAGAGGACCATATGGTTCTTCTCCTCCTCTTATTAATTTGTTCTATCACATTGATTGATTTGCAAATGTTG
This sequence comes from Mirounga angustirostris, assembly GCF_029215605.1. NCBI lineage: Eukaryota > Metazoa > Chordata > Mammalia > Carnivora > Phocidae > Mirounga > Mirounga angustirostris. The sequence goes on along the minus strand of NW_026991717.1, from coordinate 58,459,537 downwards.
AACCACCCTTGCATCTCCGGGGATAAATCCCACTTGGTCGTGGTGGATGATCCTTTTAATGTATTGTTGGACCCTATTAGCTAGGATTTTGTTGAGGATTTTGGAGTCCATATTCATCAGGGATATCGGTCTGAAATTCTCCTTTTTGATGGGGTCTTTGTCTGGTTTGGGGATTAAGGTAATGCTGGCCTCATAGAATGAGTTTGGAAGTTTTCCTTCTGTTTCTATTTTTTGAAACAGTCAGTAGAATACGTATTATTTCTTCTTTGAATGTTTGGTAGAATTCCCCAGGGAATCCATCAGGCCCTGGACTCTTGTTTTTTGGGAGGTTTTTGATCACTGCTTCAATCTCGTTACTGGTTATTGGCCTATTCAGGTTGTCCATTTCTTCCTGTTTCAGTCTTGGCAGCTTGTAGCTTTCCAGGAAGGCCTCCATTTCATCCAGATTGCTCAGTTTATTGGCATATAGTTGTTGATAATAATTTCTAATAATTGTTTCTATTTCCTTGGTGTTAGTCATGATCTCTCCCCTTTCATTCATAATTTTATTAATTTGGGTCCTTTCTCTTTTCTTTTGGATAAGTCTCGCCAGTGGTTTATCGATCTTATTAATTCTTTCAAAGAACCAACTTCTAGTTTCGTTGATCTGATCTACTGTGTTTCTGTTTTCTAATTCATTGATTTCTGGTCTAATTTTAATTATTTCTCTTCTAATGCGTGGCTTAGGCATCGTTTGTTGCTTTTTCTCTAGTTCTTTAAGGTGTAGAGTTAGTTGGTGAATTCGGGATTTTTCTTTTTTTTTGAGTGAGGCTTCGATGGCTATGTGCTTCCCCCTTAGGACCGCCTTTGCAGTATCCCACAGGTTTTGGACTGATGTGTTTTCGTTCTCATTGATTTCCATGAATTGTTTAAGTTCTTCTTTGATTTCCTGGTTGACCCGAACATTCTTGAGCAGAGTGGTCTTTAGCTTCTAAGTGTTTGAATTTCTGCCAAATTTTTTCTTGTGATTGAGTTCCAGTTTTAGAGCATTGTGGTCTGAGAATATGCAGGGAATAATCTCAATCTTTTGGTATCAGTTGAGACCTGATTTGTGACCCAGTATGTGGTCTATTCTGGAGAACGTTCCATGTGTGCTCGAGAAGAATGAGTATTCTGTTGTTTTAGGGTGGAATGTTCTGTAAATATGTATGAGGCCCATCTGGTCCAATGTATCATTCAAAGTTCTTGTTTCCTTGTTGATTTTCTGCTTAGATGATCTGTCCATTGCTGAGAGTGGAGTATTGAGGTCTCCTACAATTAACATATTGTTATCAATATGACTCTTTATTTTGGTTAACAGTTGGCTTATGTAGATGGCTGCTCCCATGTTGGGGGCATAAATATTTACAATTGTTAGATCTTCTTGTTGGATAGACCCTTTAAGAATGATATAGTGTCCTTCTGTGTCTCTAATTATAGACTTTAGTTTAAAATCTAATTTGTCTGGTAAAGAATTGCTACCCCAGCTTTTTTTTGAGGTCTGCTGGCATGGAAGATGGATCTCCATCCCTTCACTTTCAGTCTGGATGTATCTTTAGGTTCAAAATGAGTCTCTTGTAGGCAGCATATGGATGAGTCCTGTCTTTTTAACCAATTTGCAACCCTGTGCCATTTTATGGGAGCATTTAGGCCATTCATGTTAAGAGTGATTATTGAAAGATATGAATTAATTGTCATCATGTTGCCTGTGAAGACGTCGTTTTTATAGATTGTCCCTGTAAATTTCTGTTGTATATCACTCTTGGGGTCTTTCTCCTTTTATAGAACTCCCCTTAATATTTCTTGCAGGGCCGGCTTAGTGGTCACATAGTCCTTCAGTTTCTGCCGGTCGAGGAAGCTCTGCATCTCTCCATCCATTCTAAATGAAAGCCTTGCTGGTAAAGTATTCTTGGCTGCATGTTATTCTCATTTAGTACCCTGAATATGTCTTGCCAGGCCATTCTGGCTTGCCAGGTCTCTGTGGATAGGTCTGACGTTATTCTGATGTTCCTCCCTCTGTACATAAGGTATCTCTTCCCCCTAACTGCCCTTAAGATGGTTCCCTTGGTTCTAAGATTTGCAAGTTTTACTATTACATGCCAGGCTGTTGGCCTGTTTTCCTTGATCTTGGGAGGGGTCCTCTCTGCCTCTAGGATGTGAATGTTTGTTTCATTCCCCAGATTAGGGAAGTTCTCAGCTATGTTTGCTCAAATACATCTTCTAGTCCTCTCTCTCTCTCCACTCCCTCTGGGATTCCAATTATTCTGACATTAGAACGCTTCATGGTGTCACTTATTTCTCTGATTCTATTTTCATGGATTCTGAGTTGTTTTCCCCTGGCCTCCTCTTTTCCCTTTTTATCTATTATATTGTCTTCCAGGTTGCTTATTCACTCTTCTGCCTCAGTTACCCTAGCTGTTAGATTATCTAGATTGGATTGGATCTCACTGATAGCATTTTTAAGTTCTGCCAATTCAGCTTTCATTTCTGCCCTTAGAGACTCTATGTTGCCATTAAGTGATTTCTCCATTCTAGCCATTGTCTTCACAATTGCTAGCCTGAATTCCATCTCCGACATCTGCATCCATTTGTAAATCTGCAGCAGAAGTCATAATCTCTGAGCCTTTTCTATTTGGGGGGCTCCTCCTCCTAGTCATTCTGTTGATGGGTGTTTGAGGGAATGTATAGAGTCCAAATTATTGACCAGAACCCAAGCAAGATGCACCTGTTTTCTTGGGACCTTAGGGTTGCTGGCCTCTTGTTTTCCCAGCCTGTCTTCTGCAGGAGGGGCCTGCTGCACCGTTACTCAGGCAACCCTGTTTGGGCGCAGTTGCCCTGCGCCCCTGTGGTGGGGGATGGGCTCAGTGGGAATCAGTCTTTGGGGCTTTTGTTCTCTGGCGCCTTTCCCTGGTGGCTTTCCACGTCTCTTCCGCGAGTCAGAGCAGAAGAGACCGTTTCCAACCCTCTGCCTCAGAGCAGAGAGACCGCAGTCTGTTCTTCAGTGAGCTCTCCAGGCCACACTGTCTCTGTTTCTGTCTGTGCTGCTATAAACTGCAGTGTCCTGGGTTGTGGGACCCTCTGCAGTGCCCCCAGTCCTGCCTCCAGGTCGGGCCACGTCTCTGCCCTTTGTGCTTCTAAAACCGCCAGCCGCTCCCTGTTCGGCATGCGTGACTCCGCTGCTTGGGGTTTCCACCCTGGGGGCTGCAGTTCGCAGGCGCGACCCCTCAGGTCTGGTTTTCCACCCCAGGGGCTGCCCTAAAGTCCTTTCCCGACGCTACCGGTCTGCGAGTCTGTGCCCTCCGCAGCGCGCGAGGCTGTCACTCACCGGCGGCGTAGGATCCCCACGGCCAGGCACCCTCCTGCTGCCGTTTATCCTCTGCTATCTGCCCGTGGAATCACGGCTCCCCGCTTCGTACCTCAAAACCAACTGCCTGCGATATTCTGCTTGTAGAGATCCAGATCTTCTTACATCTCAGGCTGGTTTCGTGGGCGCTCAGAGTGGTCTGGTGGATATCCAGCTCAATTCCGGGGACCGGTTGGAATAGGGTCCCCTACTCCTCTGCCATCTTTCCTCCCCTCCTGTCATCTCTATTTTCAATTTTTTGAGGAACCTCCATACCGTTTTCCACAGTGGCTGCACCAGCTTGCATTCCTACCAACAGTGCACAAGCCTTCCCTTTGCTCCACATCCTTGCTGACACTTGTTATGGTTTTTTGGTTTTGTTTTTTTTTAAGATTTTATTTATTTATTTCAGACAGAGAGAGAGAACATGAGCAGGGGAGAGGGGCAGAGAGAGAGAAGCAGGCTCCTAACTGAGCAGGGAGCCTGATGTGGGGCTCGATCCCAGAACCCCAAGATCATGATCTGAGCTGAAGGCAGACGCTTAACAGACTGAGCCACCCAGGTGCCCCTGTTACTGTCTTTTCATACTAGACATTCTGGCTAGTGTGAGGTAATACCACATTGTGGTTTTAATTTGCATTTCCCTGATGATTAGCCAGGTTGAGCAACATGTGTCTGTTGGATATTTGTATGTCTTCTTTAGAAGAATGTTTATTCAGACCCTCTGTCCATTTTTATTTATTTGCTTATTTAAGTCTTTTATTTATTTAAGTAATCTCTACACCCCATGTGGGACTAAAACTCACAACCCCGAGATCAAGAGCGCACGCTCCCCTGACTGAGCCAGCCAGGTGCACTGCCAACCCCACCCCCCCCGCCCCCATTTTTCAAACTGGATTTTTTTCTCTTTTTGTTGCTCTTGAGTTGTATGAGTTCTTTATGTATCTTGGATATCAACTCCTTATCATATATATGATTTGCAAATATCTTCTCCCATTCAGTAGGATGCCTTTTCATTTTGTGCATGGTTTCCTTTGCGGTGCAGAAACTTTCTGGTTTGATGTCTCACTTGTTATTTTTGCTTTTGTTGCCTCTGCTTTTAGTGTCAAATCCAAAAAATCACCACCAAGACTGATGTCAAGGAGCTTACTGCCCATGTTTTCTCCTAGTTTTATGGTTTCAGGTCTGAACACTGAAGTCTTCCATCCGTTTTGAGTTCATTTTTGTTTGTGGTGCATGATAGTGGTCTAGTTTCATTCTTTTGCATATGGCTATGTAGTTTTCCCAACACCATTTATTGAAGAGACTGTCCTTTCCCCATGGTATATTCTTGGCTCCTTTGTTGTAATTTAACTGGCCATATATGTATAGGTTTATCTTTGGGCTATTTTGTTCCACTCTGTCTCATTTTATGCCAATGGCATCCTGTTTGGATTACCATAGCTTTTTTGTAATACAGCTTGAAATCAGTGAGCATGATGCCTCCATCTTTGTTCTTTTTTCTCAAGATTGCTTTGGTTATTCAGGGTGTTTTTTGTGTTTCCATACAAATTTTAGGATTGTTTGTTCTAGTTCTGTGAAAGGGCTGGGATTTATGTTGCTTTCTGTCCCTCCAGTTCCACCCTTACCTTCTGCAGCCTGCCCTCTGCCCTGGGAGACTGACCGGCATGGGTGGCGTGGAGAGCGCCTCCTTCTGTCTAGTGTTTGGTTGGGTTTGGCCAGTGGAGGTTGTTGGTAGGGATGAGAGAGGGATGAGAGCTCCAGGTGGGACTGGCTCCCTCTCTGCAGGGATGTCTTGGCCCCACGATGAGGTAATAACAGAAATTGAGAGTAAGAGTTTATAAACTTTTATAGCAATTTGACAGATATATTTTATATCTGTTGAATCTAATAATAAAAAATTGAGCTTATATTTTATGTTTTCAAATATCATTTTTTTTCTTCTAATAAATTTTGACTGTATTTTATAAAAGTACTAGTCTGAGAAGAGTTAGATTAAAAAAAAAATCAAACACATGAAAATAAAAACTCCAAACCTGGTCTTTCTGCATGATTCTTTTTGGGTTCTGACCATTCCTGCATGATCCTTATGGGCCTAAAGGTGGAAACAGCCCCACGATACGAACCCCAAATGACCGTACTATGTCTGTGGCTGCCCTAATCCAGGCCATCTGTGTAAATAAGCCTATCTTGAATGATCCTAACTTGACCTTGTCATCTCCTCCCTATTAGGACCCTGACTAACACAAGGTAACTTTTTTTTTTTTTTTTAAGATTTTACTTATTTGAGAGACAGTGAGAGAGCATGAGTGGGGAAAAAGACAGAGGGAGAGGGAGAAGCAGACTCCCTTTTGAGCAGGGAGCTGGACACGGGGCTCAATCCCATGACCTGAGCCTCCCAGGACCCTGGGATCATGACCTGAGCCGAAGGCAGACATTTAACTGACTGAGCCCCTGACATAAGGTAACTAAAAGGGAGGCAGAGACATTGAAGTTTACACAGGAATGACAGGGAATTGTAGCAGCATGAGTGACGTGTGGATTGAGAAGGCTCCAGATGGAGTGACCAAAGCCAGGGCCAACTAGCTTCAGTAAGAGATGATGATGGCTTGAATTAAGGCACTAAGGAAGGAGGGTAGGAGAAAATTTATGGATATTCAGGAAATTGTATTAGGCAAACAGAAGCCACTGTATAAATAGTTCAGGCAGAAAGAAACTGAAGGCTGCCGAGGTCGGCAAACTAGGATCTGTGAGCCAAATCCAGTCCACTGCTTGTTTTTATAAATAAAGTTTTATTGGAACACAGTCACGCTCCTCTGTTTATGTATTGCTTAGGGCTGCTTTCGCACTACTCTGCTTTCAGCAGAGCTGAGCGGTTGTGACAGAGACTGCATGCGGCCCTCAAAGCCTAAAATATTTACTATTTGGCTCTTCACAGAAAGTTTGCCGACTCCTGGAACACTGGGAAACACACGTCAGGGAAAACTGCTGCTGGCTTTCAGGAGATCAGGAGGCTGAGAAATGGCAGGAAATACTGGCCCCATGGCTCTCAGCTGTCTGGCGCATGGAAGTAGGTGGTTGCTTGCAGATCTATGCAGACATACAGACCCACTATCTGCTTTTCAATCTGGTGCAAGTGCCCTTCCCTCACTGGCAGACTCTAAATGAAACTAGTTGTCTTTTCCCAGGTTTCTTCCTTAATACAGGGGTGAGTATACAAGGGAGAGGGCACACAAGCCCACGGCTTTGGGAAGACTATCAAGGGGTGAGGGATATGGAGGCTGGGATGACTCCCAGGTTTGGGTGACTGTGATGGGTGGTAATGTCAATCATGGAGAGGGAGAAGAGCTGAAGAGAAGATTCTGGACAGAAGGGAGACACTGCCAGGACGTTAGATTCCCAAACCCCTGCCAACTGTGGAGTTGCAGCCATCTGCCCTAGTGGGATTTTACTCAGACCGCTTCACTCAGTGATTTTCATGGAATAAAACCATAAAGTACTTTTGACATAAAAAGATTGGTATTCCAAGCCTGGGATTAACGGATCTTTCCACAGCTGATGAATATCCAGCTTTTAAGGCTAAAGCAGTTATAAATCTTCCTTTTAGTAGATTTATGGGAGACCTTCTAGGACTTGGAAAATGTTGGCAATCTCTTTGGCCCAAGGGCCCTGTTGGCCTGCAGAGTACTTGCCAACGGCAGAGGGAGGCCTGAAGCAAAGCAAACACGTGAGAAGAGCAGACTGGATGAAGAGGTCGTGAGGGGCCAAGGATGGAGAGGAGAGAGAGTGATACACCTGGCATGGGTCTCATTAAAAAGGTGAAGTCATCAATCCTCATATGGTATGATGGGAGGATGTGAGGAGAGGGTGTTGGGACAACTGCTGACCAGCCTTACACCTCTGTCCCCACCTTGTTTATGATCTCAGTGGTCACCCAGGGCCCTTCCTCCCAGAGGTGAAGCCCTATTGTTGACTGGGGGCCATACTCTGAAATTTAACAAGATTGTGGTAGAAAACTCTCCTTACCATACTCCTTCCTTATCTGAGCAAATGGAAGCAACTAGACTCAGGGACCTCATGGTGTGCCATTTTGCTCCAGCAAAGCTGATTTTATTAGCTTACTTTCTCCAAATTGGTAGCAGTCCAGCTTGTAAATACATCCTTACATTCTACTAATTCACCTTAGGTCTGACTAATTAGTGGCTGTCTTCTAAATGAGGAATGCCTTCTAATGGTTTTTGTGTGTAAATACAATACTGTAGGTTTACTGCTTAAACATCAATACTTGTAAAAACATAGTAATTTGAATGGTTATGGTTAAGATGAAAGTTGTGAATCCAATTTTTAAATCTAGAAATGGGCTGTCATCTGTGACTAGGAACTATGTGTTCATTGTCCAAAGGCCTGAAAGATTTTCGAGATCACATAACAAATGAGAAGCAGAACAGGGATCTGAACCTCAGTCTGTTTCCAGTGTCTTGGAAAAATTGTTGGTATCAGGATTACACTGGAAGGCTTCTTATGGTTCAGCCTAATCATATTTCTGCTCAGGAGTAAAAGAAAAAGGAGAAAAGCATTAGTACAAATCCTCTCCTTTTCCAAGTAGCAAAAAGGCAATTTTTTGGCTTACCTATCTAGAAGTCTGAGAAGGAGATCAGGCATGGTCAGATCCAGAGGCTCAAAGTCCTCCTCTCCTGTTCTTGTTTGCTTTTCTTTGTGCTGGTTACTTCCTCCCGTACAGAGCCTCATCTGCGGACAAAGTGGCCCCAGGCAGGTGCAGGCTTACCTGGTCCTTACAGCAACAGTCCCTCTTCTCTGACTGTGGAAATGGGAAAAATCTGGGAAGAGATTTGATGGTCCAAGCTGGGTTTGTGAATTTTCTTGAACCAATCATGGGCCCACTCCTGGGGAAGAGGATTGTGTCAGCTCTATGTGAGCCTCATGGACTGAGAATGAGTGTGGAAGGGGAGTGATTCTCCCATGAGATGCTAGGGTTAAAAACCTAGCTTTATTACAAGGATAACAAGGTGGATACATCCTATTTTCTATTCCATCATCATTATTAACCTGTTTACTCATTCATTCGGCTAATACATATGTACAAGGCCCGGCCAGCCGCCGGTCTCCTCAGGTGAGTGAGATGGGTTCGGGCCTTGGAGGAGCTTGAGTCTAAGGGAGCGTGAGTTCTCAGGAAGGGTCTCCTTGGTCACTTGCAAAGCATCCTCCTGCTTAGGAAGGGGGAATGGCAGCTCCTCCAGGAAGTCGCTGACGGCAGGGGTTCCCGCCCGCACCTGCCAACAATGGCCCGTTCAGCTTCACGGGGCTCCTCGGTGGGTTCTGTACAGAACCGCGAAGTCCGAACAGCCGGGGGAGAGCGAGCGGGAAAGGGGAGAGCGCGCCTCGCTCTCTCCTTCGGCCCGGGCTGTGGCGCCCCCTGCGGGAGGACTGGAGCACCTGCGCGCCGCGCACACCTGCGCGTCTCGGCCCGCGTCTTTCCCTCCCGATCTTGTAACAAACCGGGTCTAGGAACCCTTGGCGTGAAGCGATGCCAAGCTGTGTCTGTTTACCCCCTGCGCCTGATTAACTGGCCGCTCCGCAAGCGCCGAGCGAAGGAGCCCGAACCCCGCGTCTCTCCAGCCACCTGGCCCACCACCCCACACGGCCCAGGGCCGGCGCCGCGCTCCCTCGCCTCACCATTTCCTGCTCGGGTGAGTGTGCTCGGCCGCAGCCATAGTCCCAGTCCTCATCGAAATAATACCGACCGCTGCAGTTTTGAGTACTTTGAGGTGGACACCCGGCTAGGCGCCTTGCATCCAGTTTCTTGTTTAATCTTCACAATCGCCGTACGGGAGAGCGTTTTACCCGTGTTTTAAACTGACCCCTGAGGCTTACAGAGAAGCAACTGGCCCAGCTCTCGTGGTTAGGAAGCGACAATGTCAGGCCAGGGCCACCAGAGGGCGCTCCTCATTTTTCTCTGTTCTACGGGTCTCGCTTTTCCTGGGGAAAACCCACATTGTATTTTGACTCCTATAAAAACCCACATAAACACCGTACGTATGTATGTATGTATGTACGTACGTATGTACGTACGTATGTATGTATGTATGTGAGTACTGTATGTATATATGTATGAAGGGACGGGGCAGCATTGGGAACCGGGCTGCAGGTACTATGAGCACATTTCTGGAATTGGAAATTATGCTACATCTGTGGTGACAGGAGGCAGAATTTTTGAATTAGGCGTCGTGTACGATTTGGGAAGTTGGTCATCAGTACCATACGGGGCGAAACTGTAAAGTTACCGGAGGCCTTTGGGAGTTATGGCTGGCAGGCCACATCATGTGTGTATGCATGCAAGCTTGCACACTTTTCTAGATCTTCCTGTCAGGTTAGTCCTGGGTTCTCCCTTGCGTTGGTAACATTAAGGATTAAAGTCTGGAGCAGCTGCTTTCCTCTGCCTAAGGTAATCTAAAGGCACCAGTCTTACTCTGCCCCCCCCCCGCCCCCCGCAATTTCCCCTTGCTCTCAAGTCTCCGTCTGACTGAGGGTTCTGCAGGTCTAAGTTGTACTTACTCTTTCTTAAAAAAAATTTTGAATATGTAAATATTTATTTTGCACACCCCCTGCTTTTATCAATAACACAAAGGAATATATAGACCTATACAATTTGCCCTTAAAAATGTTTCTTAGTTTTTTTATCGAGGTATATTTGACACAGTGTTACATTAGTTTTAGGTATACAGCAGAGTGATTTGACAACTCTATACACTTATGCAAGTGTAGCTACCATCTGTTTCATTAAATTTCCATTATTAAAATTATTATTAAACATTATCAAAATACCACTGACTATATTCTTTATGCTGTACCTTTTATCCCTGTGATGTAGACATTACATAACTGGAAACCTGTACCTTGCACCCCCCCTTCACCCACTTTGCCCATCCCCCCAGCACTCTCTTCTCTGTCAACTACCTGTTTGTTTTCTGAACTTATGGGTCTATTTCTGCTTTATTTGTTCATTTGTTTTGTTTTTTAGATTCCATATAAGTGGAATCATGGTATTTTTCTTTCTCTGTTGGACTTACTTCACTTAGCGTAATACCCTCTAGGTCCATCCATGTTTTTGCAAATGGCACGATCTCATGCTTTTTTATGGCTGAGTAATATTCCATGGTATATATACACCACATCTTCTTTATTCGTTCATCTACTGATGGACACTTGGGTTGCTTCCATATCTTGGCTACTGTAAATAATGTTGCAAAAACATGAGGGAGCATATTTTTTGAATTAGTGTTTTTGTTTTTTGGGGGTAAATACCCAGTAGAAGAATTACTAAATTATGTGATATTTCCATTTTTTATTTTTTGAGGCTCCTCCATACTATTTTCCGTAATGCCCGCACCAATTTACATCCCCACCAACAGTTCACAAAGATTCCTTTTTCTCCACATCCTCACCAACACTTGTTATTTCTTGTCTTTTTGATATTAGCCATTCTGACAAGTATGAGGTGATATCTCATTGTGGTTTTGATTTGCATTTTCCTGATGACTAGTGATGTTGAGCATCTTTTCAGGTGTTTGTTGGCCACAATCTATATGTCTTTGGAAAAATGGCTATTCACATCTTCTATCCATTTTTAAATTGGATTATTTGGTTTTTTGGTATTGAGTTGTCTAAGTTCTGTATGTATTTTGGATATTAATTCCTTCATCATATATGTGATTTGTAAATATCTTCTCTCATCCAGTAGGTTGCCTTTTCATTTTGTCAATGGTTTCCTTTGCTGTGCAAGAGCTTTTTATTTTGGCATAGCCCCAATAGTTTATTTTTGTTTTTGTTTTTCTTGACTGAGGAGACTTATCTAGAAAAATGTTGTGGAGGCTGATGTCAAAGAAATTACTACCTATGTTTTTTCTAGGAGTTTTATGGTTTCAGGTCTCACACTTAGGTCTTTAGTCCATTTTGAGTTTATTTTTGTGAAATTCTACTTATTCTTTACAGAGGGGAATATTGGTATTGGGAGAGGCCATTTCTGATTGCCTCATTTCAACAGGTCATTTCTGATGATAAGTACTATGATCTAGTTTCTAATTATCAAATGATTTAAAGTGATAGTTTTAAAACCTTCATTAAAGAAGTTTGTAGCCACTGATTTCCCACCCCCCCACCCCCAGGCTTTAGGCTTCTGGAGGGCAAAGACCCTATCTACTTTATGCACTGAAGCCTTACCATGTAGCTGTGTTGGGTCTTGATGCTAGGTACCTGCCTATCTGTGGTTCCCAAACCTGGTAGTACCTCACAATCAACTTTCTCTCTTTTTAAAAGCCTTTTCTTGGGGATTATGCTTAGATCAGTTTGGAGCACAAGCCTGGCAATCTGTGTTACGTGAAGAGGTGGCCCCCATCCCTGTGGTATCCACCCCTGCTGCAGTGATGCCTCCCCTGCTCAGATCATGGCTTCATGAGGTGGTGTGGGGTGGGGACTTCTCTCTGACCCTGGGAGAAGAGCGTGAGTCTGTTGGTAGGGGTTGAAAGTGGACTACTGTCACACTACTGCTCCACTCAGGGGTGGCTTTAAGGACTGTGGTGAGGGAAATCCTTCCAATGGGCAGATCTGTGAGCAGTACCCTGTTTGTCCCTTCTGTATGAAAGGACAGGTGGCCTGAAGTAGTTTACATGGACTCCTAGGCAGCAGCGAATAATTTGGTTAGGAGTCTGGAAGGAATGGGTGTGGAAGATCCGAGACCAGGATTCTGGAGAAGCAGATGATTGGACCACAGGAGTGGGCACAAAGCATGTAGATCTTTATGTTGACCATCAATACCCAGCAGAAGAGTCACTCCGCAACCAGGTAGACGAGATGACTCATCTAGTAGATGTCTGTCAGCTTCTGCCCTTGGTCACCCCAGTGCTCACACAATGGGTCCGTGGGTGGTGGAGCTATAATAGCAGGGATAGAGGCTCTGCAGGGAAGCTGGTCCAGTTACTGTCACTGCTGAATATCCAGTGTATCGGGGGCTGAGGCTAAAAATGAGCTCTCAGTATGGCACCACTTCTTAAGGAATCTAGCTAGATTTGCTGGCAAGTGACACCATCAGACCTTTATCACCCTACAGGGAACAGTGATCCATCCTTTATGGAACTGATCCCCTCGGATATATCCCCACCGATATATTCCTATCGGTGCCTCTGCTGGTATCATCAAGGGTTCACCGAGTGTCTGCTGCTGACAACAGATCCCATGTAACAGCTTTTCATACCAGAGGCCTCTTTTTACAGTGAAGGGGGTGTGATAATCAGCATTTGAGCACAGAATCATCTGGGCCTACCGTATACCATATTGCACAGGAGCCAATTAAAAGGCTGGAACGGCCTCTGGTGCCTTTCAGCCCTCAGCTGGAATCAGCTGGCCACAGATGTCCGCTCTGACATCGAGGTAGGGCCTCTAAGGCACCCAGGGACTCTGGACGCTTATGTTTCCATAGAGGAGGCCATAGGCTAGAGGCCAGATGAGTAGGAGCACAGGTCTGGGAGGGTGTGTTCAGTGGGGCACCAGATATCTAGGAGCAGGGGCAATGGAAGAGCTTAACGGGGGCAGAAGAGGGCGGCAGACAACCAAATAAAACCCAGAAATAGGTCTCTACATCCCCTCTCTGGTGGTTCTGACCAATGAATCTGAGGGAGGACGTGGGAGTCTGTACTTTAAAAACCTCTTGAGGTGAGTTGGGTGCTCGCCCAGGCTTGGGAACCATGTAAGGGTGGAAAGAGGATTGAACGTGGAGCAGAAAGAGGCAGATGTGAGTCCTGGCTTCACCACTTGCCCAAGGTCACCTCCCTTCAGAAAGAGGTACTGGCTTACTCATATATAATCTTTTCTCATTTGTAAAATTGGGCTTTTGATATCAAGTGGGATAACAGTGTGTGAACCATTATTAAGTGAGTTCATATACACAAGGCACGTAAAGCGGTGTCTGAGAAGCACCAGAGTGCTGTTAAAGCATCAGCTATTGGGGCCCCTGGGTGGCTCAGTCGGTTAAGTGTCTGCCTTCGGCTCAGGTCATGATCTCAGGGTGTGGGATTGAGCCCCGCATTGGGCTCCCTGCTCAGTGGGGAGTCTGCTTCTCCCTCTCCCTCTCCCTCTGTTCTCTCTCTCTCTCAAATAAATAAATAAAATCTTAAAAAAAAAAAAGCACAGCTATTTTAATGTGCACAGAAGAGGGACTGAAGAGGGCCAAAGACAGAACTGAATTTTCCCTATTTGCTCTTCCAGAATCCAGCAGTGGGGGCCAGGGCTGCCCTTCCTTTCTTTCTCTTCCCCCTAATTTTTATTTGGAAATAATTTCAAACTTACAAAATGTTGCCAACATGAAATAGTGCAAGTAACACCTATAGACCCTTCACTTAGATTCACCTCTCAGGACATTTTGCTCCTGTTTATCATTTGTGTTCTTGATCTTTCTTCTCTCTGTAAATATGTGGAATATTTGTATGGACACACTTATATACATGTACATACATTTAAATATGTATACATATATATATATTTATACATATTATATATGTATGTGTATGTGCATTTTTTTCCTGAATAATTTATGGTAAGTTACATGCATCATGGCCTTTAGCCCTAAATACTGCATTATACTCAATACTACAATACTAGGTCTACTAAATACTGCAATAGGGGTAGTCTCTTACCTCACAGTGCTGTTATCAGCCTCATAAAGTTTCACTGATACAATGTTTTACCTAATCTACTGTTCATATTCCAATTTTATTAGCTGATGTAATGATGCCCTCTAGAACATGTTTTCCACTAGTATAGGATCCAGTGTCGTGGCAGGGATTACATGTAGTTGTCATGTCCCTTTAGCTTTCTTTAATCTGGAACATTTCCCTAGCCTTTGTTTATCTTTTATAACATCGACACTTTTCCCCCCAGCTTTATTGAGATATAATTGACATGTAACGTGGTGTAAGTCTTCGATGTACAAAGTATTGTACATAGACTGCAAAATGATGACTACCCTAGCTTTAGCTAACACCTGCATCATGTCCCATAATCACCATTTCTTCTTTTGTGGCAAGAACATTTAAGATCTACTCTCTTAGCCACTTTCAAGTATATGATAAAATATTATTAACTATAATCACTATGCTGCACAGTAGATCCCCAGAACTTATTCATCTTCTAACTGGTGCAGAGGTAGAAACCATATATTGAGGGTCATAGAGCCCATTTGCAGGTATGTTAAGGTCAGGCTGGACCAGCTCCAGAGTGAGTACACAGTCATAGCATTTTCCTTTGGGTCTTGAGAGACGCTTCTGTGGTCCACAGAATATTAGGTTGTGATTGTATATATGAGTGCATGCAAGTTATGAGTATAATCTTGCTTCTCTCCCTGCAAAGGTAAGCCATCATTTTAATTATTATTTATTTGCCCGACTCTGAGGTCTCTGAACTGCCATTTCTTCATAATAATAACTGTAATAATAGTATAAAAAACCAACAATAAAGATAATTGCCTGTCTCCCTAGGGTACTGTGAAGATAAAAATGAGATAATGAACTAAAAAATGTTTTGTAATCCAAGAAGAACTATCATTACACTGTGTGTTGCTCAATACCTGTTATTAGCATTGCTGTCTTTGGGTGGGCCTCCCCCTCGTAAGTTGAAGAGAGAGTTTATGTGATATCTTTATTTTGGACAGAGTTTGTAGACACAGACTTAACATTTTCTCTCTCTTTCTTGGGGAACACAACTAACTTGTAATGAGAATCTACCATGTGCCAGGTGCTTTCTATGTACCATCTTATTGTAATTAAAAATAAAACCTTGTTATTATATAGAATCATTGTTATTACTCTTTTTTTTCCCCTGAAGTATTTAAGAGCAAGCTGCAGATATGAAACCTCAACACCTCTAAATACTACAGTGGATCTTTCCCCCAAATAGTACTTTCCTTAGTAACCACCCTACCATCCTCCAAGTGAAAAAAAAATCAACATTAATACATTTCCATCCAAGTTTTCCCAACTGTCCCAACAATGTCATTTTTTTTTTTTTCCCCCTTCTGGTCTAGAATCCAGCCCAGGCTCACACTGTATTTAGTTGTTGTGTCTCTTTAGTCTCCTTCAGTCCGGAATGGTGTCTCAGTATTTCCCTGTCTAGCATGACCTAGAAAGATTTACAGAGTAGTGACCTTTCCATTCCGGAGGCTGACCTTCAGTCTGGGTCTGGCTACTGTGTTCTCATGAGCAGACTCGCACCATACGTTCTTGGCAAGAATTGCGTGGACAGGATGCTGTGCTCTTGGTGCATCAGACCAGCAGGTGACTGATGGTAACTCTTCCCGTTAATATCTGGTAGGATTAATCCTGGCCACCTTGTCAAGTTGGTTTCTGCCAGATTTCTCCACCAATAAAGCCCATTTCCCCCCATTGTGATTAGTAAATATTTTGTGGGAAGATAGTCTGAAATTACACCAATATCCTATTCCTCATTAAATCTCTACTCACCTGCCTTAGCGATTACTAATAACTTTCCCCATGATGGTTGCCAAATGGTGATTTTCTATTTCCATCATTCCATCTACATTTATTAGTTGGCATTCTACCATAAGAAAGAGCTTTCCCTTCTTCCCCATTTATTTATTTATCCATTTTTATCTTTAAGTTCTCATGGACTCTCATGTTATTTAATGGGCTGTAAACCATCACTGTCATTTATCTTAAAGTGTAAAATGTCCAAGTTTGGCTAGTGCGACCCCTTCAAGCTGTCTCCTTAGTCCTTTTGACATATCTTCATTAACCTCTGAGCACTTCCTTACTTTCTGACACAACAAAATAGTCCAGATTCATCTTGGACTTGTACTCATTTATTTATTTATATCTTTAAGGTCTTATAGATTCCCATTTTATTCAATGGTTGTAACCCATCACTACCATTATTTATTTCACAGTAACTGCTCCTTTCCCCTCTAATCTGTCTCCCCTCAAATTCATCCTGTATTTTCAGCAGATCAATCTTCTAAAATCTTAGCTTAGTGTACTGTCATTATTTTTGAACAAACTGGCAACTTTGAAGAAGCAGAAAAAAACCCAAGTTTCTCACCTGGCATTCAAGACACCCCATACTCTGTCCTCATCATCCTGGTATCTAATTTCCCATGATCTTCCTCATTTGCTTCTAGTGGGTGTCCTAAGCACCTCCCCTCCTCCTATTCTTACCTCCTTCTCCCCTCTCCTTTCCTCTGTTCCTTCCTTCTTTCCTCCCTCCCTCCCTCCCTTCCTTCCATATTTATCCAGAAACTACGATGTGCCAGATGTGGTCCTGGGAATACAGAAGTGAATGAAACAAAGTTCTTGCGGTTGTGTAGCTTGTCATGGAGACCGAAAGTAATCACAGGAATATGTGTAAATCAGATGATAATAAATGTTGTGTGAGAGAACAAAGCAGGATAACGCAATAGAGTGGATTTTGTGTGAGTGAAGGTGTGTCTGTCTCTCTGTCTGTATGTGTGCAGTCGTTGAGGGCTGTTTTATGTAGGGTTCATCGTATCTCCATGACTTTGCTTGTGTCATTCCTCTGTTTCACATGCTGTCTCCTGTTGACATTTGAGCTTGAATTTGAAGGAGTGAGATTTTTTTCCCTCTGCATGAAGTTTTCCTTGATTTCCCAAACACGGTGACCTTTCCTTTTCTGAGCAAATAAAACTTGGTAGAAAACATGGGTCTGTATATTAGAGCACATTATATTAAAGTGATAAAATTAGGCTCGCAGTATAAATGGCACAAGTTTTTGAGGTTAAGAGCTAATCTCATCTTTATATTTGTTTTTCCCTCTTCTATCTTCTCTCTCCCTGTACATCAGTTTAAATTAAAATATAAATAAAAGAATCACTGAAGTTGGACTCAAAAGAGAGGAAGGATGGTGAGACTTTCAGGAGTTAGTGGGGTGGTTACTGGAGCAGTGCTTTCCAGAATGCTGAGCTGTGATCGCATCCAGTTCTAGCTTCTGTAGATTTGAAGACTCGCAGTCTCTTCTACTAGGGTTTTATTTCCTAAATTTCAGAGATGGCAGATGATTGACTGAATGTTTCACATCGGATTTCAATGTCAGCTGCTCTTGGGTGCCTGGGTGGCTCAGTTGGTTAAGCGACTGCCTTCGGCTCAGGTCATGATCCTGGAGTCCAGGGATCGAGTCCCGCATCAGGCTCCCTGCTCAGCAGGGAGTCTGCTTCTCCCTCTGACCCTTCCCCCTCTCATGTGGCTCTCTCTCTCTCAAATAAATAAATAAAATCTTTAAAAAAAAAAAACAATGTCAGCTGCTCTTGATGGTTATTTCTGATTGATTTTACTTCCTGGTAAATTCTTGTAACAGACCTTAGGGGGGGAAATCACAATGTCAGAATTCATTGGTGTTAGCCTAAAGCAAGCAAGAAAGCAAACAGACAAGCCTATAATCAATTAGCCCAAACTCCTCCACGTTATTGGAGTTTTCTATTTTTTCTACCCTTAAATAAGCATAGTATCTGCCAAATTTAGTTTCGGCTAGATATTTTCTGCTCTGAATCCCTGAAGTATTTCCCAGATTGTTTCTGCTTTTCCAACGCTGCTTTTCAAGAGGGCTACGATGAATTGCCCCGATAGTGCTGTAGGTGGCGCTGTGTACTCGATGTATGGTGGTCCTCGTGTCTCCAAGAGGTTCTTTTTGGAGATGGCGTCTGGCAACTTCTTAGTTAAACTTGATCTATCTGCTCAGCTTCTGTGGAGCAAGCCTGAGAAACAGATTAGCCGATTTCTGACCCTAAACGGAAGGTCAGCTGTTATGTGCTGAAATGCAGCGTTCACCCCAAGTTGGATCATGTCCCACGCTGGGCTTTGGAATTACACCCGTAGGCTATGAAAATGACCCTGAGGTGTTTCTTCGGAGCACAGCCTTTTCTGGGCTTTGTACGTGGAAGCAGAGACTACATTAGAGTCACATTCTAATCCCATGAGGATGGAGGAGTTGGGTTGAACACAACTCATCAGCTTCCTTTTAAGCAGCAAGGCTGCTTGGTGTTTGAGGAGGCATAGCTCAATTTCTGAATCCAGTATTGCCCTTGAAAGTGGGCACCTACTTGAATGAGGTCTTTGTTGCCCCTACCCTGCTCCCAAGTCTTGGAGCTTTTTGTTGTCGTTGCTAAAAACCTTCGTGACCATTCAGGAAACTCCGGCTCAGACGTTGTGTGAGCTCTGTGATTGTGTACCGCCTCGCACCTAATAGCGGGGTGCCGGGTGGGTCATTTGTCAGCCAAGCTGCGAGATCTCAAATTCCTTAATTTAAACTTGCAGGTTTCAGGTTTCAGAAAATGAACCCACGTCTTATTTTTCTGGAATATGAACATGTGGAACTGGGAGAATTGGAAAGCCCCTCAGAATGGTGTGCTAGATACCATAATTCAAATTCCCTCAGCATATCTACTAAAGGCATGTCTAACTTGGAGTGTTTCTTGTATTTTCTTGCATCGAAGGGAATGAGACGACACCTCCCGTCACATTTCTGTAATGAAGTTATTAAAGTTGAATTTGATTATTTTTATTTTTTCCTGTTTATTGTTTTCGGAGGACGTCTCTTCTTACTTGTGACCAGTAGATGGCTCTATGGCGTTCCTTGAGTTGACACACGTTTGTTTGGTGCCACTAAATACATGAGGGTAATTCACTTCTGCCCTGGCCAGTGGGGAAATCTTGGGCTGTGTCATTCAGTCCCCCAGGTGAGGAGAATGGTGGATGAAGGGTCCCCCGCCCCTTGCCCCCATCAGCATCTCTGCCCCCTGTGCCTGGATTTTTGAGGGCCTCGGGTTGTGTGTGAGTGAGTGTGTGTGGAGAGGGGTCATCCCATGCAGTAGTGAGAGGATGGAGCAGTTGGATACGAAGTCTGGGGCATGTGGGCGGCAGGCCTTCTGGATGGTGAGGGGACAGTGTGCTGGCTACTGTCAATAACAGATCATCCCCAGATGGCAGAGGGAAGGATGACTAGCACAGCTGCTCTGACCTGGGGTAGAGAGTGCCTACTTGAATAGAATGGAGTCTGGGTCATTTGTGAGCAGGAACTCAGCTTCCATTTGCTTTTCTGGTGCTGGTGGTCGTTGCTTGAATGCAGGGGTCGTTGCTTGAATGTGGGGACATATCTCTGGATGTTGCCTACCTACGCTTCTGTCCACATGTCTCTCCAAACGAAGGCCCTTTGTCAATTCCCCACATCACTTCCCTTATTCACCCTTCCCTCCTTCCCCATCACTCACTCTAGGGGTGGGGAAGACGTACCCTAGGGGTGTCTGTGCCCAATCACACATTTTTCTTAATCTTTTTGTCTTCTTGTGAGGTAGAGATTGCTAGTGCTCACTCACATCTGGCTCTTCTTTCCTTCTTGGGCACATGTGAAGATGAAGCTTTCCAGCTGCTCTTATAGTCAGGTGGGGCCATGTGACTTGTTCTAGCCAACAAAATATGAATGGAAATGGTACTTAACTGGTTCAAGGCAGTATGGACTGAACTCTGTACCCACCCCCTCACCCCCATCCCTATTCATATGTTGAAGCCTTAACACTCAATACCTTAGAATGTGACTGTATTTGGAGATGGGGCCTTTAAAAAGATAATTATGGTCAACAAACTGAGGGTTGCTGGAGTGGTGGGGGGTGGGAGGGATGGGATGGCTGGGTGATAGACATTGGGGGGGGTATGTGCTATGGTGAACGCTGTGAATTGTGTAAGACTGTTGAATCACAGACCTGTACCTCTGAAACAAATAATACATTATATGTTAAAAAAAAAAAAAAGAAGATAGCAGGAGGGGAAGAATGAAGGGGGGGAAATCAGAGGGGGAGATGAACCATGACAGACTATGGACTCTGAAAAACAAACTGAGGGTTCTAGAGGGGAGGGGGGTAGGGGGATGGGTTAGCCTGGTGATGGGTATTAAAGAGGGCACATACTGAATGGAGCACTGGGTGTTATATGCAAACAATGAATCATGGAACACTAAATCAAAAACTAATGATGTAATGTATGGTGATTAACATAACATAATAATAAAAAAAATAAAAAGATAATTATGGTCAAATGAGATCATGGGGGGGGAGCGCCTAATCCAGTATGACTGCTTCCTATAAGAAGAGGAAGAGATACCAGGGATGTGCATGTAGAGAGGAAAGACCACAAGGAGGACACAACAAGAAGGTGGCCATTTGCAAGCCAAAGAGAGAGGCCTCGGGAGAAGTCAAACTGCTGACAGCTTGATTTTGGATTTCTAGCCTCCAGAACTGTGAAAAATAAATTCCTATTGTTTGAGCCACCCAGTCTGTGGTATTTTGTTATGGCAGCTGGAGCAGACTAATACGTAGGCTGAAGAATTTTAAATTGAATTTAAAATTTTATTTATTTATTTTTAGATTTTTTAAAAATTTATTTATTTGAGAGAGAGAGAGAATGAGAGAGATAGAGAGAGGGAGCATATGAGAGGGGGGAGGGACAGAGGGAGAAGCAGACTCTGGGCAGAGCAGGGAGCCTGACTAGGGACTCTCTCCCAGGACTCCAGGATCATGAACTGAGCCGAACGCAGCCACCCAACTGACTGAGCCACCCAAGTGCCCTGAATTTTAAATTTTAAAGTGAGCTCCCCATTCTTTCTCTTCTTTTGCTGTACTGACCTTCATGTGTTCTAGATGATGTTGCTAAAGATTGAGGAGGACGGCCCAATTCAAATAAGTTTTCTTGCGCTAAAGCCACTGATGTTTCTGCTTTGGTTTTTGCTGTAGGATAGGTTGATATGAATCAGGTAGACTGAATCAACCTGGACCTTGCCTTTTGAAAACAAAAAGCTAAGCATCTGACCTTTTAGATCTATGGTTCCATGGGAGGGATCCTCCTTGAGGCAAGGGATGCTTCATGTCTGAATGCATGAATGGGGCTGACTCACAGGGTAACTGGGAATTGGAGGTGAAAAGAATTGGCTAATACATCAAAATATTCTACTGCAACAATTATATAGGCTCTCAACGGACCTAAGAGGGTGCCTCTTAATGTTCAAGCTGTGCCCTCCAGGTCTCAGAACTTTGCTAAGATGCTTCTGGTGGGTGTTACAGACAAGGTGAGCCTCTGGCTTTTCTCTCTTTAATGAGAGCAACTCTACTTTTATCTGTTCAGGGTTCTGTGTGAGACTTCATTTAAATGAAGATTCTATTGCTAAAGAAATTTAAAAAAATCACTGTCATAGTTGAAAACAGTCGAATAAATTCAGATTTTATGAGCATATACAGTCTTTGTAGCTTGAAGTTTTGTTTGATTCAGGAAGAGCACTATATGGATGGGTTCAAGGTCATGGGGCTCATTTCTGCTCACTTTCTTGATCCTCTAGGTGACAAAAAAAAAATCTCTGACTCATGGAAATAGATTTGTGCAAAGTAGATTTACTTATTGTGCAAAATAGATTTGTGCAAAGTAGATCTAAAAGGTCAGATGCTTAGCTTTTTGTTTTCAGAAGGCAAGGTCCAGGTTGAATTTATGAGGGTCTTCATGTATTGTTTTATGTTTAAAAAGATATTTATGGAAGACACCAATGGCATATAGTAGTGCAGTAGTGATACTAGAACCAAGGCCTGAACTCTGGGTTTCACATGCTGTCACTCCCCATCCTGTACTGACAGCAGACATTGATAATTGATCACTGACAGCAGACATTGATAATTGATCACAGAACTAATTGCTATGGAGCCCAGATATGGTCCTGCAGTTCTCAACACAGTGGTCTAGGCAGCCTCTTCCAACTAATTGTGTTCGCACATGAAATGAGACCTCTTTTATCATCTTTATGCATAGTTGATAATGATTGGGATTCATTATCTGTGTCTTTGAATGCTGGGTTTTAGAGTTGTGGTAAAGTTGATACCTTGGTGGTCAGTATGTCTGGAAGCCCACAATGGCCATGCTGACTTAAATTTGAATTTGAAATGTGTTCTCTGTAAAGGTCCTGTTGAGTTTGAGTATTTGAAATGAGAATGGGTCAGGATCCTGGCTGGTAACAAACAGCACACTCAAAGTGGTGAACTGTAGAGAATTTACTGACGGGGCTATGACAGGGTTCAGGGCAGGATCAAGGAACCCTAAGAGAAATGGTGAAGCATCCAGGTACTAGTACAAGTGAAAATAAATTCTAGTCTTCTGGCTTGATGCTAATAGAAGGAACGGTGTTTGAGGATCCTGGGAAGAAAGGGAGACCTGGAAGAGGGACCTTCTATAGGAACTGGGCCTTAGGCTGAGGGACACAACTGGGGGAGATGGAGCAGAGAGGCAGCTGGAGGAGCAAAGACCCTTCTCTCCTGCCCGTTGACCTTTCAGTGCCTGCTAGTGTCTGAGCCCTATTTACTGAACAGACCTGTCAGTAAATTCTCTGCAGTTTAATGAGAAAGCCAGAGGTTGAGGAGCTCAAGTGATGCAGACCATAGAGGTCAGCCTCCAGTGTACAGAGAAGGAAGGAGAATGGATCTGGCGGGTGGATGAAGAGTAATCAGCTTGGGGAAGTATCTGCACCAGCTCCATGAGAGCAGGGACTTGATCTGACATGTTCATTACCATATCTCCAACATCTGGAACGGTGCTGGACACATAGTAAGTACTCAACATGTATCTGTTGAATGAATGGATAAATATCCTGCGTATTGGACATGTGGCCTTTATACCAAAATGACCAACTCAGAATTTAGGAATTATCGAGGCCTTCTATGGAAGTGTCAGACACTGCCTTTGTCCACTGGGAAGTTGACTTTTAGCATGACTACAACAATATGCTTAATTTGATTCTGCTCACCTGTAAAGAGTTGATTTGAGGATCCAAAGAGGTTATATATATTTCACAAAGAACTTCCATTTCCATTTCAGTTATCTATTGCCATATAACAAATCACCCTAAAACTTAGTGACTTAAAGCAACTGTTCCATTTTGCTTACAATTTTTTGGGTCAGGAATTCCAGAAGGACTCAGCTGAGTGTCAGCTGGGTGGCTGGGGACTGAGAGGATCCATTCCCAAGATGGACTCTTCATCTCATATCTGGGGTCTTGGGGGTTCCTTGGCCTCTCTTTCTCTATATGGCTTCATCCTACAGGGCTTTTCCACATGTCTTGGGATTCTCAGAGTATGTTGATCTGAGG
Organism: Mirounga angustirostris; assembly: GCF_029215605.1. Classification (NCBI taxonomy): domain Eukaryota; kingdom Metazoa; phylum Chordata; class Mammalia; order Carnivora; family Phocidae; genus Mirounga; species Mirounga angustirostris. The sequence goes on along the minus strand of NW_026991717.1, from coordinate 58,435,971 downwards.
GTAGTAGCACTTTTTAATGGTGGCTACAGGGCCAGCCCAGATTCAAGGTGTTGGGGACACAGGCTTCAAAGGCCTCACCTCGTGATGGGGGAGTAGCAAGTTCACACTGCAGAAGAGCAGGTGGAGTGGAAAATGGAAAATGTCACCAATTTTAGAAAATACGATCTGTTGTAACTGATTCATATAGCCCTCTATTCAGCTTGTTATTCCAGTGAAATAGGAATTGAGATCATCTTCTGAGCATGAGAGGGTGGGACCAAGAATGAGTAGGTTGAAAACAATTGGATGCAGCTGAGGGGTGGGGAATAGTCCAACCACTCAACACTTCACCCCGTCAGTGCCCAGTATGGTTGAACTGTCTGACTTTGCATAATGTTAACAGCCTGGTAACATCACGCTTTCATACTGATTCTCTTACAATGGCGGGTCCCCCAGGTGTGTGAATAGGCAGGTGGGTGGAAGGTCAAGAGCAGTCAAATCCTGGGGTATCAGTAGAACCAGAGTGAAGTGGTTGAGCTTGGGGATTGGCTAGTCCAGGGGGTGCTGGTTGAGTGGATAATTTGACTGAAATGCTTGCATAAGGGCAAAGAGCAGGCTCAGTGAGAGAGGGAACCGGGCTCCTAGGGGAGAGGTAGCAGTCAGATGGAACTTTCAGAGCAACAGCACTTACCTTGATGTTGTGGAGATAAAGCAGGTCATGCTCACACAGTGCATGAGGGTGTTTGTTTAAAGGAAGGGGGGAAGGCTACTGGGTGTTTAAAGAGCATGAATGATGTTCACATCTCTGAGGATGATGGAAGGAGATATTGGCTACAAGGATGGAAACAAGGTTGGAAAGTCCCTGAGGTCAGGGAAGGGAAGGGAAGAAGGAGGAATTATTGTTTCGAGAGGATGTGAGTGGAGCTGGTGAAGTAGACTACAGAAGAAGGAGTATGTGGGTCTTTCCTTCTGGGTTTGAGTTAGAGTGAGTAGGGGAAACAGTGGTCTTCCTTGGAGAGCATGGCGAAGGAGAAGATGAAGTGGAATGGGACAAGATGTGGAGGATGAGTGGCAGATGGACTCAAAGAACCTGTCTTCTGATTTGAACATGGTGGGAGAGAAGTGAAGGCTTGATTCCCTGGGGAGGGGGAGAGTAGAGTTGCATGGGACTGAAAGAAGTGTGAAAGAAAAATGTGCAGTTATTTGAGCCTAGGATAGGGATTGTGGGTCACTGGGGCAAAGAGGAAGGCCCTGCTAGTGTTATGGGGAGGAACAGAAATGCGGGAAATGTTGAGAGGGACTGGTTTGCCTTTGGATGAATTAATATGGTGTATCCCATTCCAAGGTTTCAGTGTGAAGGATTCTGCATACATGAGTAATATAAGCACAAGGTTTTTATTGCTATTCTTAATGGGAATAAAGAGGCAGGGAGGTGGGCTATTTAATATCCACTCCCAAGTTTTGATGGATCAGAAATATGGTTGCAACCACCGATGAACAGTGAAACTTTAGGCCTAAAGAGTAATTGGGAGGTACTGATTTGAGACTCAGGGCACCAAAGAGGTTATTACAGATAGTTGGATTTCTCCTACTGCTGCTAAAGTACCTTTGGTTCCTGGCATATTAGACAACAGATATAAAATACTCCTGTGGGTGCTTGAAAAACTTTTCTGGGGCAATAGGTGCTGACAACTCTTCTGTAGGTGATTACAACACAAATTCTCACACATCTGCTTAGTGGATGGCCTATCAGCAATGCTTAATGATGATGATTTGTTTCTGGTTCGACGTGTTAAACTGTCAGCTATCAAAAATTTTATGTGTGAGATTGGGCGCCTGGGTGGCTCAGTTGGTTAAGCGACTGCCTTCGGCTCAGGTCATGGTCCCGGAGTCCTGGGATCGAGTCCCACATCGGGCTCCCGGCTCAGCAGGGAGCCTGCTTCTCCCTCTGACCCTCTCCCCTCTCATGCTGTTTCTCTCTCTCTCTCTCTCTCAAATAGATAAATAAATAAAATCTGTAAAAAAAAAATTTTTATGTGTGAGATTGCTGGGAGTAATGAGATTGCAAGAGCTTTTCTTTTCTTTTTTTTTTTTTTAAAGATTTATTTATTTATTTGAGAGAGAGAGAATGAGAGACAGAGAGCACGAGAGGGAAGAGGGCAGAGGGAGAAGCAGACCCCCTGCTGAGCAGGGAGCCCGATGTGGGACTCGATCCCGGACTCCAGGATCATGACCTGAGCCGAAGGCAGTCGCTTAACCAACTGAGCCACCCAGGCGCCCTGCAAGAGCTTTTCTAAAGTATACCCCACACAGGAACATCTCCGTGTCCGGTGCACCATCTAGCACCTGTTTTTGTGAGGAAGAATCTGGACCATCAATTTGAATACCAATTAAGTGGTTTAAAAATGTCCTAGTAAATACATTGATCCTAGATAATCCAGCCCCATAAAAAAGCCTTTGGCTGACAGTGCCTGGCACAGAATTCGTTCTCGATAAATATTAGCTAGCTCTTGTTGGTCCAGCCACACTAATGCCAACATTCATTGAAAATGTTATGCCAGGCACTGCTATGAGCACAGCTCAGACTTTCATTATCAGAGGTTCTTTGCTATAAAATAAAAGTAATGTGGAAGACTTGGAGATATATTCTAAGTATTACATATAAAGATTAAGAGAAAAAATTAATTATTAAGTGCCCAGTGAAATTATATTTAGTTGCCCGAGAAAACATAAAATATGCATCTGGGAGGTGGGTGACAAACAAAGAGAGGACGTACAGAATTTAGAGAAATAGAAAGGTTATCGGGGTTACCTATACTAAGGGAGAGGGAATTCTAGTTTTTTTCTTTTTTTTTTTTTTAAAGATTTTATTTATTCATTCATGAGAGACAGAGAGAGAGACAGAGGCAGAGGGAGAAGCAGGCTCCCCGCGGAGCAGGGAGCCCGATGCAGGACTTGATCCCAGGACCCTGGGATCATGACCTGAGCTGAAGGCAGACGCTTAACCGACTGAGCCACCCAGGCGTCCCGGAATTCTAGTTTCTAAAAACAACACCCTGTATGGTATCCCCTGCTTTTTGAAAGCTCAACATCTCAGCATCAAGCTGTCATAGCTTTGGATTGTGTCTGGAAGCATCTGTGCTTTATCTCAGTTTATTTTGTGCATCCATTAGCAAGATGTGTTCTAAGGTATCAGAAAAGTCTATGAGAGGTTATTTTTTTGGGGGGCGTCTGGGAATGCTTGAAAATTTTTCCATATAAACTAATGGTAATAGTTTCTTCACTTTATGGCATTTCAGCTTATGAAAGATTTCATAAGAATGCTCTCCTTTTGATTAGCAGGGGAAAGCCTTAATGGGGTTCTAGGTTCCTTAGCCTTTGGAAGCTCCTGGGGACAAATCCCAAATGTTTCCAGATTAACTCTTTGGTCCTTGAAAGAAGAACAGATAGATGCTCATCTGAGTAGAGAAATTATTGTCTGTCTGATATGGCCCCAAAGTTTAATTCCATCACTCAAACAGACTACACGGATTTTTCTTTATGAGCCAGTCAAGAGAACTAATAATTATAATAAAAATATAATTATAAAATATATTATAAATACAGATACAATGTTTTAGCATGTACCATGACAGGCACCTTAGATATTCAATCTAATTAATACTCCAAACAACAAATTGCCAGTCAATTCTTTCCCACATTTTACCATGAACAAACTGAGTTTGAGAAAAGTAATTTATCCAAAGTCACGCCTGTAAACCTTAAAAACAAAACTTCCAGTTATTTTACCAGCAAAAGAGGGGTTTATTTGGGAATAGCAGAGAATTCCAATCTGGGACAAGGAAGTTACTGAAAAAAACCATAGGCAAGTCCAGAGGACAAAGGGGAGAAACCCTCTATAAAGGAAAGTGGGAAGTTGGGAAGGCTGTTCTAAAGAGAAAGTTCTTTGAAGTAAACGGGGAGCTGGAAGTATAGTGGCTTTTCATTGGCTGAATTGTGACTGTCTGTCATTGGTCAGGCTCCTGCGGGGAGGCAAGAGAAAATCCTTTCTTCTTCTCACCGGGATAGTAAAGCACTATCCATGTGCAAAGTCTGTGTCTTCCTGTTGGATTTGTAATCGAGGACAAGTGGTAGAGCATGAGAACTCCCTCTGCTGGACTTCCTGACTCCAGTTTATTAAGGTTGCCCTTTATTAATTTTCACATTTCCCCCTTTTGATCAAGATCTTCCTTTGAAAGTACCACTGATCAATAGTCAGGTTCTTTATTTATATTTAGTGGTTTAGTGCCAGGAAGGACCTTTTCTGGTTGTCATGTCCTCGGTCAGAGGGAAAATTCATAGGAGTTGGAAACCACTTCAGGGCACATTGAAAAACGAGGAAGGCTAGGAGAGAGAACTCTCAGGTACTTTCCATTTGAAGTCTACATCTTCAAGAGGTTGTGAGTGGCTAGCCACCATCACCCTATTGGGTACATCCTTTTTACAGGCGATCGATAGACAGTAGGTACAGTGTCGAAAGTAACATGACAATTCTGAACTGTACGTTGGTTCTAAACTGGGACCCTACATCTGAAAGTAGCCAACTGAAAATATCTATTGGCACTTATTTGGACTTAGGGAAGAAAGATTTCTCCCTGTGAAGGCAAACCTGGGGTCACGCATGCTTCTTGGAAGCTCTCAGTTGCCATGGGGCGAACCGGTGAAATACTGCGACAGTGCACTGAATGAAATAACCAAACACATTTGGGAAGTTACAGTACAAGTATAAACATGAAGCAATAGTTATTGAACTTTTTGCAAGAATAGCAAAACTTCAAAGATACAGTAAAGAAAAATACTGTTATCTCAAAAGAATTGTTTTGAAAACAAATGTTATCAAATATTCAGAGATCATGAATTTGAATAAGAATCCAATATCAGTTAATAGTTTAAATTTTTGAAAAAAGGACTTTTATGAATCCTGAACCTTCTAACCCTTTAGAAAAAGCAAGTGAAAATTGACCTGTCTTGGGATCATACATAAGGAGACCTGTTTCTGAAAGGTCAAAATCAAAAGAAGAGGACGTTTCCCCCTTTTGCAAGGGCTTAGGAAATGCAGACAGGGGCATTGTCTTCTCATAGAAGAGAGAAGAAGCAGGACGCCTGGCCTGGGTGGCTCAGTCTGTTAAGCGACTGCCTTCAGCTCAGGTCATGATCCCAGGGTCCTGGGATTGAGTCCCACATTGGGCTTTCTGCTCAGCAGAGAGCCTGCTTCTCCCTCTCCCTCAGCTGCTCCCTCTGCTTGTGCTCTCATGCTCTCTCTCTCTCTGACAAATAAATAAATAAAATATTTAAAAAAAAAAAAGAAGAGAGAAGCAACAGTGAGAAAAAGGTATACATGCCTGGTCCAGACATCAGACATCTTGGGAAAGATGTCTCATCAGATGTCTTCTGCTTCAATTCCAGGAAATCTTTACGTTCAGGTCACCAGATTATGTGCAGGTCCAGTCAGGGCATGGTGCCTTCTTTAGAAGTGTCATGTGAATCCAGGAGTCTATTCCCTGGAATTTGGGGGCACAAGGGTTGGTTTGCAGCTCTTGATAAGGACCTTTCCAGTGAGGTCGAAGAGTCTTTCTGGAGGTGTCTTTTCTGTTCTGTTCTCTTCTTCTTCTTCTTCTTCTTTTTTTTTTTTAAAGATTTTATTTATATTTATTTATTTATTTGACAGAGAGAGAGAGAGAGAGAACAAGCAGGGGGAGCAGCAGGCAGAGGGAGAGGCTTATCCCTCTGGATGGCCTGGATGTTATATGCCCTAAGGCATATAACAACTTGGGCTGAAGCAGACAGAGGTAAAAGTACTGTCCCAATGACTTCAGAGGGAACTGCAATAGCATATCCAGCCTGGTATTTACCATTTTTATCCTTTAAATAAGAACCATCAGTAAATCATGACAAATATGCATTGGTTAGAGGAGTTTTCTGTAAATTGTCATAAGGAGTCAAAAGGTGATCTGTCAATCTTAAGGAGTTATAAGGGGTTTCATCTCTGAAGGCGGGGAGAAGGGTGGCAGAGTTAAGGTTATTGCAATGAGAAAGAGTTATATGAGGAGTTAACAGAAGGATTTCATAGAATGTCGGGCGACTGACTGTGAAGTGTTGAGTATGATGAGAATTTAGGGGGGCTTCTATTGTGTGGGGTACAAGGACGGTTAAAGGGGACCCCATGATTATTTCTTCAGTGGCCTGAACTAAAAGAACAGTGGCAGGAAGGGCTCTGAGGCAAGGGGATATCCCTATGCTACAGGGTCTGGTTGTTGGCTAGAATGCCCTGTTGGCCAATGATGGTTTCCCTGTTTCTGGGTGGGCACTCCAAGGGCATTTCCTTTCTTTCACATACAAAGAGGGAAAAGGGAAGTTGATAATTAGAATGCCTAAGGGCAAGGGACTTTGTTAGGCTTTTCTTAAAAGTCTCAAAGGCTATATTATCCCCCCGCTTTCCAAATAATAGGGTTAAGTTGTTTTTTTTTTTAGTAAGGCATATAAAGGTTGAGTCATATGAGAGAAGTTTGGAACCCAATTTTGACAGTAGCCGGTCAGTCCAAGGAAGCCTCGTAATTGGTGCTTAGTTTTAGGTTTGGGGAAATTCAGGATTCCGTGAAGCCTACCTGGATCCAAATCCAGTCTTTGTTCAGAGATCAGGTGCCCTAAATATTGAACTTGAGTTTGGGCAAATTGCAGTTTTTCTCTGGAGATTTTATGTCCTTTAAAGCCAAAAGTTTTAACAGGTGGATGCTATCTTTCCGTGAAGAGGTTTGAGAAGGGGAGCAGAGAAGGTAATCATCTACATATTTTAACAAGGTAGAGCCTGCAGAAAACTTTCACCATCCAAGTCAGCCTTTAAGTTTTGTGAAAAGTAAGGACTCTCTGTTTAGCCCTGGGGCATTACTGTCCTGGTGTATTACCATTCTTCCCATGTGAAAGCAAAAAGATACTGGCTATCCTTATCAACTGGAATACTGAGAATGCACTGCATAGATTAATTACGGTGAAAAATTTGCCTTCAGTGGGAGTGGATGGCAGTAGCATATGGGGGTTGGAAATAACAGGGTTGCCAAGGGATAACAATGTTATTTATTGCCAAGGGGTCCATCCATGGCCATTGGGTTTCCTCACAGGTAAAATATGGGTGTTACAGAGATAAGTAGAGGGGATAATAAGGCCCTGAGGCTTGCAATCTTCTCTTACGGGGCTTCTTTACTTATAGGGCATTGATTAATTATGGGAAGAGGTTTTGAGGGATCTATTTGAATCTTGATGGTAGGTATGTTGTGAATTCTGCCAATATCAGCTGAGGATTTTGCCCATAGAGAGGAGGGTAGCTGAACCAACAGGAATAAATGATCAGTACCCCCAGACTCAGCCATAGTGCCATCGAGACAGTGCCAGCGATAGAGTCAGCACAGAAAAGATGCTGAAGGTCATTTATTTCCCCTTGTGGGCTATTTTGGTTACTCCTGTCAAATTCTAGAATTGCTTCCTCCTTTTGGGAGAAATTCCAGCATGATACTTTACTAAGACATCTTGGCCCAATAAATGAATAGGGGCAGAGAAACTAAGGAGAAAGCATGTATATTTCTCAAAGGGCCTAGATAAAATAGAATAGGCTTAGAGACAGGAATCTGTTGAGGTTTATTGAAGACCCTCACTATTGTTCAAACTGTTTTCGTACTCTGACAAAGGGGCTGCTTTATAACAGTGGGGTTAAACACAGAGAGTGTAGGTCCCTTGTCAACAAGGACAGACAGATATTCATTCCCAGTTTGGAGCATGGTTTGTCTGAGCCAAGTAAGAGGGAGGATTGGGAAGAGTCCCTGTAGTTCCTGGAAGCCCTGTCATTGGGAATTAGGAGGACATTGGAAAGGTTGGCTAGGGGGCTGAAGGCACCTGGAGTGCTTACATTTCTAGCTATCTTTTATTTTTTTTTCCACCAATGTCCTGGTTCATTGCAATAATAGCAGAAACTAGGTTTCTGATTTTGTTTAGGGGCCTTCATTTGCTGGAGTTTGAATATTGAAAATTTTAGCAGTCTTTCCTCTAGGTGACTCATCTAGGGTACGAGTTAGCTGATTTTAATTAATTAAATTTGGAGTGGACATAATTTCCCATTCCATCCTGGTTCTTTTAACTAAAAGACAAAGATATAGGTTAAACTTGTTAATAAACATAGAGTTCTGTGCTACCAGCTGGATTCAACATTCAAGGAAGACCAGAATGTTCTTAAAAGACAATTTGAAGTGGCCAACAGACACATGAAAAAGTGCTCAATATCGCTCGGCATCAGGGAAATCCAAATCAAAACCTCAGTGAGATACCACCTCACACCAGTCAGAATGGCTAAAATTAACAAGTCAGGAAATGACAGATGTTGGCGGGGATGCGGAGAAAGGGGAACCCTCCTACACTGTTGGTGGGAATGCAAGCTGGTGCAGCCCCTCTGGAAAACAGTATGGAGGTTCCTCAAAAAGTTGAAAATAGAGCTACCACATGATCCAGCAATTGCACTACTGGGTATTTACCCCAAAGATACAAAAGTAGGGATCCGAAAGGGTATGTGCACCCCGATGTTTATAGCAGCAATGTCCACAATAGCCAAACTGTGGAAAGAGCCAAGATGTCCATCGACAGATGAATGGATAAAGAAGATGAGGTATATGTATACAATGGAATATTATGCAGCCATCAAAAGGAATGAGATCTTGCCATTTGCAACGACGTGGATGGAACTGGAGGGTATTATGTTGAGCGAAATAAGTCAAACAGAGAAAGACATGTATCATATGACCTCACTGATATGAGGAATTCTTAATCGCAGGAAACAAACTGAGGGTTGCTGGAGTGGGGGGTGGGGTGGGAGGGATGGGGTGACTGGGTGATGGACACTGGGGAGGGTATGTGCTCTGGTAAGCGCTGTGAATTGTGCAAGACTGTTGAATCTCAGATCTGTACCTCTGAAACAAATAATGCAATATATGTTAAGAAAAAAAAAAAGAAGAAGAAAGTAGCATTAGGGGAAGAATGAAGGGGGGGAACTCAGAGGGGTAGACGAACCATGAGAGACGATGGACTCTGAAAAACAAACTGAGGGTTCTAGAGGGGAGGGGGGTGGGAGGATGGGTTAGCCTGGTGATGGGTATTGAGGAGAGCACATTCTGCATGGAGCACAGGGTGTTATGCACAAACAATGAATCATGGAACACTACATCTAAAACTAATGATGCAATGTATGGGGATAATATACGAATAAAAAAAAAAAAGACAATTTGAAGTTGGTGGTAATAATCATGAACAGATTCATCAGGCTTTTGTGTGCAAGCCTGAATTTTGTTCCAATCAACAGGCTTAGGTAAAGCCATTATTATTACTTGGTTGAAATTTCCAGTGCATTTTCTAGCATCTTGCCAAAAGTTAGGGCTCTGTTTCCGTAAATTCCTTTTGGGATGTTCTCTTCTGGCTAATTTCACCCAGTGTTTGGCCTGGTCCTCACCAACAGGCATGTGGACTTATTGATATAAACCTGAGAAACCAGGTTGGTAAGTTTGAATAACTATGTTAAATTCTTCAGCAAACTTATGGGGGTCCTCATTCACTTTAGGAAACACTTTAACTATGGCTCATAATTCGACCTTAGTCTGGGGAACATAAGGAACTTGAAGTTTATTTAGACTCTCAGAAGACTTAACTTTAAAGAGGCAGGTTTTAATAGATTCAGGAGAGGAAGGCGTGGGGAAAGATTTGGAGGAAAAGGAAAGATCAGTAGAAAGAATTGAGGAAAATGGCACCAGAGGCGGGCTCTGAGCACAAGGTGGCCCCTACATAGACAGTGTCTATGTGGCTGTAGACAGAGAAGATGGGGGAGGGGAAAAGAAGCCTCAGGAGACATTTTGACTTTTTTCGTTATTTACATTAGTTAATTTAGACATAGTACTTTGCAAAGACACAAACCTAGAATCCTGAAACCATCTGGAAGCCTCAAGGTACCTTCTAAAATAGGCATCCAGTTCCCGTTTTTTTTTCTTTTTCTTTTCTTTTTTTGTTTAAGGAGCCATGGCTTTCTTTTAATTTTGAATAAAACAAGTTTGGGGAGATTGAAAGTTCCACAGAATGGCCATTGAAGTTCTGGGTTACTTTTGGCTAAGGCAGTCCATTTATTTGTAAGTGTGCGTGTGGAGGGATTATAGATTTTAAACAGAAAAGCAGCCAGAGTCCCAGTAGGGAGGTGCACCCTCAAAGCATTTTCATAACAGGGATCCTGTTGCTTAGAGGTTTTTCAGGAACAGCCTGGTTCCAGAAGGAATCAGACTAAAGGCCGGCACAGTTACAGTAGGAATTGCCTGGTTCCAAAGGAATCAGACTGAAGGCTGGCACAGTTCCAAAAAGGGGAACTCCAAAAGGGAGTCAGACCAAAGGCCAGCATAGCTCAAACTGGCACAGTTCCAACAGGAATTGTCTGATTCTAAAAAGGAGTCAGACTGAAGGCTAGCACAGTTCAATAGGAACAGTCCAGATCCAAACAGAACTCAGACTTAAGGCCTGCACATTTCTTTCTTTCTTTTTTTTTTTTAGTATTTATTTATTTATTTAAGGGGGGGTCAGGGGCAGAGGGAAAGAATCTTCAAGCAGATTCCATGCTTGGCACAGAGCCCAATGCTGGGCTCGATCTCACAGCTCTGAGATCACGACCTGAGGTGAAACCAAGAGTCGGTCACCTAATCCAGGTGCCCCTAGGCCTGCACATTTCCATCAGGAACAGTCAGATTCTGAAAAGGAGCTGGACTGAAGGCCAAACAAGCACTCTCAGAGAGAAAAACAAAAACCAAGGCCTTAAAACAGATCCTGAATAAAGCCTGAAAAGCTCAAACACAAAGTGTGGAACTCAAAATCCAGGAGAAAAACGTACCCTCAAACCCCAGGGTTGGCGAGAATGCAATGAGCCCAATGGGCTCTGTGGGTACTGGCCCCTGTTTGCTCACCAGTCTCAGAGTTGTTGGGGGTCCTCCCTGGATCCCCATACAGGTAACCGAGTGATGTTTACCTTAAAAATAAAACTTCCAGGGGCACCTGGGTGGCTCAGTAGGTGTAGCATCCAACTCTTGGTCTTGGCTCATGATCTCAGGGTCATGAGATGGAGCCCTGTATCCCGCTCTGTGCTCAGCAGAGATTCTCTTCCTTTCCCTCTCCCTCCCCCTCTACCCCTCCACCCACATCTGCAAACACACGCGTGTGCACTCTCTCTCTTTCTCACTAGAATAAATAAAGTCTTACAAAAAAAAACCCAACCAGTTTCCAGTTATTTTACCGACAAAAGGTGGGTTTATTTGGGAATATTGGAGAATTGAAATCCAGGACAGGCAAAACCGTAGGCAATCCAAAGAACAAAGGAGAGGTATGCTCTTTTATAAAGGAAAGTGGGAAGTTGGGAAGGCTGCTCTAAACAAAAAGTCCGTTGGAATAAACTGGGAGTTGGAAGTATAGTGGCTGAGTTGGCTGGTTACTGCTGGGGGCAGGGGGTGGGGATGAAAAAAGCCTTTCCTCTCCCTGCTAGGAGAGTAAAGCAGTATCCATGTGCAAAGTCTGCGTCCTCCCGTTGGATTTGCAAGTGAGGACAAGTGGTAGAGCGTGAGAACTCCTCTGCAGAACCTCCTGACTCCACTGTAGTGGGGTTTCCCTTTATTAATTTTCACACACACAAGCTAAATGGTATGGTGGTGATTGTATATGATGTATTATTTTTATTTATTTATTTATTTTTAAAAGATTTTATTTATTTGTCAGAGAGAGAGAGCGCGAGCACAAGCAGGGGGAACGACAGAGGGAGAGAGAGAGAAACAGGCTTCCCGCTGAGCAGGGAGCCCGATGTGGGGCTTGATCCCAGGACCCTGGGATCATGACCTGAGCAGAAGGCAGACGCTTAATGACTGAGCCACCCAGGCATCACTGGATGTATTATTTTAAAAATAGAACCAATTTCTTTAGAAGTCAGCTTTAATTTCAGAATATTCATTAATAATGAGATTGTTCTATATCCACATTTGGAATTCCTTGTCCCTAACTGTCATTTTATAAGAGGCCTGACACTTCACACACACTTCTTGGGCTTATTGGTAGCCTGGCCCCTGCTACTGTCTGGTCCTACAAGGTAGGGAATCGCTTAGCAACTCAGTTTAATCATCAATAAATTAAAATCATATCCATGAGGAAAAAACCCACCTTTGGCTACTGTGGGAATTTGAATGCACTGACAGAAGTGATTGGCCGACAGGGTTTCCGGGTGTCCTGGGTGTGTGAAAATAGGGCAAAGGACCTCTTTTGATGTTGGGCCCTCTTTTGGTGTTCTGAGACTGATTTCCAATGTGTGGAGGGAGATTTCCCTACACGCCAAGCAATTTTCCAACACCAGCTGGGTGTCCTATAATTCAATTCAATTCTGACAGTATTTACCCAGAGATAGCATCAGAATCCCTATTTTGAGGGCTCAGGCCTACAAGACTGCTCCCCCACCCCCCTACTTCAGATGCCAGTCACAAGCCAAGGTTGTCACCCATGCTTCCAGCTGACTGGTTATAACTCAGATTCCCAAGACCCTTTCCTCAGGTTTGATTTATTTGCTAGAGTGGCTCACACAACTCAGAGAAACATTTTACTTTCTAGATTACTAATTTAGTATAAAAGGATATATACTGGGCGCCTGGGTGGCTCAGTTGGTTAAGTGTCTGCCTTTGGCTCAGGCCATGATCCCAGGGTCCTGGGATAGAGCCCCACATCGGGCTCCCTGCTCAGTGGGAAGCCTGCTTCTCCCTCTCCCACTCCCCACTGCTTGTATTTCCTCTCTCGCTGTGTCTTTCTCTGTCAAATAAATAAAATCTTAAAAAAAAAAAAAAATATATATATATATATATATATATACTCAGGGACAGCCCGAGGGAAGAGATGCATAGGACAATACGGGGAAAGGGGAAAGGGCAGGACCTCCCTGCATTCACCAACCTGGAAGCTCTCCAAACTCTATCTTCTTGGGGTTTTATGGAGGTTTTACTACATAGTCACGACTAATTAATTCATTGGCCATTAGCAATTGAGTCAACCTCCAGGCCCTCTCCCCTGCTGGGGCTGGAGCAGGAGGTGGGGTGGGGGGAGAGGGACTTAAAGTTCAGACGTCTAATCCTTAGGTGGGGTCCAAAAGTCACCTCATTAACATAACAAGAGATGCCTTGGTCACTCTTTAAACTTAGGAAATTCCAAAGGTTTTGGCAGCTGTGAGCAAGAAACTGGGATGAAGAACAAATATATATGAGAAATAAATTTTGGTCATCTGAATGCCCAAATATATATTTCTTATAAGTTACAGTATGGCAGACCCCTAAAGGAGGAGTTGTGAGAATTCTTTTAGGAAAGGAGCTGGATGGACACCTTTTTCTTTCTCTATTTTTCTTTTGGTAGGTGAGGAAAGGTTAAGTGAATCCCTGTCGCAGGCAGCACTTGAACTCAGGTCTCTTGTCTGATACTTAAAGGGCCTTTTCTTTTTCACCACTTTTATGAGGTTAATTCTTTAAGGATGTTACTCAGTCTACATTAAAAAAAAAATGAGAACATTTGTCATTTGTGTGTGTGTGTCCGCTCACTCTAAATGTGTGTGTGTTTTTCCATGGTATTACCCTGTTAAGATGCAGCAGAGGTTTTCAGGGAATATTACAAGGTGAAGCAACAGTGTTGTTTCAACAAAAACAAAAGCCCTCCTCCTCTGGAATGGGTCCTGTTAGTCTACTTGTGCATCAGTCAGGGCTGAGTGGGGCTACTGTTTGTAGAGTGAGGTTTGTAGAGTGAGAGTGAGTCAATCTAAAGCCTGACCTGAATGCTTCTGTTGTACCAAGTCCAGTGACACTGGGGTAGGCAGTTTCTAAGCTGGTTTCCAGTGACCCCCAAGTCCTGGCATTCAGGCCCTTGGGTAGTCGCCTCCCCTTGAGTGTGGGCTGGACCAGGTGATTCGCTTCTGAATGATAGAATGATGATAGATGAGCAAGGGTGATGGCGTGGCACATTTGAGATCAGGTTACAAAGAGTGGCTTCCCTCTTGCTCCCGCCTTGGGCTCTCTTGCTTGCTTGCTCTGAGGGAAGCCAGCTGCCATGTTGTGAGCTGCCCCATGGAGAGGCCCACATAGCAAGTAACTAAGGGAGGGAGGCCTCTAGTCAACAGTGGGCGAGGAGCTGAGGCCCTCGGTCCTGCAGCCCTCAAGCAACCAAATCCTGCCAACACCCGTGTGAGTGAGCCTGGAAGTGGTCATCTTCCCATTGTGACTGCAGCCTGTGAGGGACACTGAGCCAGGGGACTCAGCTAAACTACTCTTGGGTTCCTGACCTACAGAAACCATGAGACAACAGTGTGCATTTTTAAAGAACACAGCAGTGGATAATGAATGCAGACGCACTCGTTCACCTTCACTGAAGTGTAGTTGTTAGAAGGCTGTGCTAGAGTGTTCGATCTTGCCTTTCAACCTTAGTATTTTTAGAATTATAAGCTACTGCCTGGTACAAGAATATTCTTTGCCACAGGTGTGAATTAATCTTTGGACAGCTTTACTGCCTCACATTTAGCACTCATGAGATTCTGATAGTCAACAACCTTCACAGCATCAGCCACGGCCTTGTATCGCTGGAGTTCTGAGGTGCTAAAATGTTTACAGACAAGCGTCTGAAGCACGTTGAGAATAATGATTTTTTTCCCCCAAAGCTCCCAGCATTATTAGGTTACCTTCACCATCAAGCATGGCCTACTTATTTTGCAACCCGTAGGAAGACTTGGAGTGTAAGTTCTATGTGAGATGTCATGAATTTCCACCTGGTTTTGGGCATTTTAGGACACTCACCGTCTCCTGCCATTTGAGATCTACACACTAGGATGTTCAGAAGCCATCTATCCCATACTGTCCTCTGCTCAGTTGTGTGAAGTGCAGGTTTAGGCCAGGATTATGCCCGGGGACACTCAGCCTTGGTGCCCAGGGCTATCTACTCTGTCCACATCCACAGATTGTTTCTGATGTTAGTGCTAAGGAAAAATACAAGCTTCTCCCAGAACTTGTTAATTGCTTGAAAGGGTTGGGAATTATTTAACAAAAGAGCTGTCAAAGATGTTGCCTTTGAGTGTATCTGCTAAACAAACATGAGACATCCTAGAAAGGGATCATAGAAATGGCAAAGACGCCATCACCCTTGCTCATCTATACAAGGGTGGGAAGGAGTCAATCTAAAGCCTGACCTGAATGCTTCTGTTGTACCAAGTCCAGTGACACTGGGGTAGGCAGTTTCTAAGCTGGTTTCCAGTGACCTCCAAGTCCTGGCATTCAGGCCCTTGGGTAGTCGCCTCCCCTTG
The DNA here is from genome assembly GCF_029215605.1 of Mirounga angustirostris. NCBI lineage: Eukaryota > Metazoa > Chordata > Mammalia > Carnivora > Phocidae > Mirounga > Mirounga angustirostris. The sequence goes on along the minus strand of NW_026991717.1, from coordinate 58,420,589 downwards.
AGTGTGGGCTGGACCAGGTGATTCGCTTCTGAATGATAGAATGATGATAGATGAGCAAAAAAATTCCAAAGACTTGGGAATTAGATGGATCTGAGCTCAAGTTTTGGCATTATTGCTTACTAGCATGGGACCTGGGGCACATCACTTATTCTCCAGAGCCTCAGTTTCATTATCTATAAAATGAGAATAATAATATCTGATTTGTACAATTGTTATGATTTGTTTAATAAGGTAAAACTTAAACCATCTAATGTATATATGCTACTCAGAAGAGAGCAACTCTTCATGTTACCCCCTGAGGTCCTGCTATGAGTCTCCTAGGATCTAGCATGGTACCTGTCAGACAGACAATATAAAACTCTGGTTCTTCAGATGCTGATAGACCAAAAGGGGAATAAATAAAACCACCATGACTCTTGGGTGCTTGCTCTGGAGGAGGTTGCATCTTTATGTTGTCTTCCTTGTATTTGTAGGAACTTGTTGGGTGAATGGAGGTGGGAGGGGCCCCACCCTGGACATCTTGGTTCCAAATCTGGTTTGGGGTATGGTTCCAGCTCCCCAGGTGTGTGTGTGTGTGGAGTGACCCCCAAGTCCTGGAGGGCACTGTCCGAGGAAGTGCTTCGCCAGTACAAATCTCAGAGTGTTGCTTTGGGTGGGATTGCTCAGACACTGTGTTTCTGTGGTAAGAGTCTACTGAGGTTAGAAAACCCTTACCAAAGGATCTCCCTCCTTTTTGAGAGAGTGGCAGTGTACCTTGATTTCTTTTTCCAATTAGCAATGAAAAGTAATCTTCCATGCCATTTAAAACCTTTTTATTTTGAAATAATTTCAAACATACAGGAAAGTTATAATCCACAGAACAGAAAGTTGCACAAAGGACTCCTGTCTATACTTCACCCAGATTCACCCAGTGTTAGGATTTTGCCACACTGGCTTTCTCTGTCTCTTTCTCAATCTACCTACCTATATAAAATGATTATTTTTCTGAACCAATTGGTAGTAAGCTGCAGACATGATGTCCCTTTACCTCTAAATAATTGCAGCATAGATTTCCTTTTTTTTTTTTTTTTAAGATTTTATTTATTTATTTGTCAGAGAGAGAGAGAGTACAAGCAGTGGAGTGGCAGGCTTCCCGTGGAGCAGGGAGCCCGATGAGGGGCTCAATCCCAGGACCCTGGGATCATGACCTGAGCCGAAGGCAGCCATCTAATCGACTGAGCCACCCAGGCGCCCCTGCAGCATAGATTTCCTAATTAGGATATTCTGTCACACACCTCAGCACAGTGATCAAATTCAGAAAGTTTAACATTGCAGTAATACTGTGATCTAATACACACCCCATATTCAAACTTCACCAACTGTCCTAATAGTGTCTCTTATGGCTATTATTTTCTCTGGTCTAGGATTTAACACAGGATCACACATTGCATTTCGTTGTCATGTCTTCTTAGTCCTTTAATCTGGGACAGTCCTTCAACCTTTGTCTTTTATGACCCTGACATTTTTGAAGAGTACAGGCCAGTTACTTTGTAGAATGTCCTTCAATTTGGATTTGTCTGATGTTTCTTCATAATTAGATTCAGTTACACATTTTTGACAGGAATATAATAGAAATGCATCACATCAGGAGGCACTTGATGTCAGACTGTCTCATTACTGGCGATATTAACATAGATCACTTGGTAAGATGATGTCCCTCAGGTTTTTCTACTGTGAAGTTACTAATCTCCACTTAGTAATTAGTGAATAATTTTACGGAGATACTTCCCTGCCATTTTCTGAGCATTTACTAAGTACCAGGGTGTATGAGGTACTTCACATACTGTACCTCATTTAATTCTCACAACAATCTATGAAGAAGTTTATTTTTGTATTCCCCCCCTTCTCCTTCCTCTCTCATTTTACAGATGAGAAAACTGAGGCTATCTAAGGTCATATAACATGGTTGTCTGTGACTCCAAAGTCCATACTTGTTCATATGTACAGTGTGCTAGGAATAGTCAAGCATCCAGAACTCTTGTTGCCCAGATGGAGCCCATTGTTCACCTCAGGTAAGCTTGTGTCTTTAGTAGGAACTAAAGGACTGTGCCATGAGGGATTGCCTTCATGTTTTGTAACTAAGATGGGAGGGATTGAATGAACACAAAATCCTTGCTCTAGCCGTTTAGATAAGAATAGACTGGATTAGTCAGCAGACTCGGGTCTGTCCATATATATTTATAATGTACAGCACTCTATGGTTTACAAAATGAAACTGACTCCTTGTGCTATGTTGTGAGGGTGTGCATATGTCCTGGTCATTCACCATGATTAGAGTGCCTATCAAGTCACTACTCGAGTGCCAATACCAAGGGGAGGTCTTGCTTGTCATGCTATGATGCTTTTTTTTTTTAAAGAGTGGATCCATGACAGCAGACTTCAGAAAAAATAAAGTTATCAGGGATACAGGGTCATTACATAATGAAAAAGGAGTCAATTCTCCAAGAAGATGTAACAATCCTTAATGTGTGTACACCTGACAACAGAGAGTCAAAATATCTGAGGCAAAAACTGATAGAACTGCAAGGAAAAACAGATAAACCCACTATTATAGTTGGAGACTTCAGTGCCTCCCTATCAGAAATGGACAGATCCAGCAGGCAGGAATCACTAAGGACATAGCTGAACTCAGTAATGCCCCAAATCAACTGGATATAATTGACATCTGTTGAATACTTCATTCCATAACAGCAGAATAAACACTCTTCTCAAGTTCACCTGGAACATCCACCAAAGTGGACCACATTCTGGATCATAAGACACACCTTAACAAATTTAAATGAGTAGAAGTCATACAATGTCTGCTCTCAGACACAGTGGCATTGAACTAGAAATCAACAGAAAAATAGCTGGAAAATCCTCAAAGATTAAACAACACACTTCTTCTTTTTTTTTTTTTTACATGCAGAATACTGCTTTTATTGATTTAGATTTGTTCATCCATCAATCATATAGAAAATTACCTGATCATTTAAACATCCATGTATTTTTTTAATTTAATTATATTATGTCACCATACATTACATCATTAGCTTTTGATGTAGTGTTCCATGATTCATTGTTTGCGTATAACACCCAGTGCTCCATTCAATAAGTGCCTTCTTTATTACCCATCACCAGGCTAACCCATCTCCCCCACCCCCCTTCCCTCTAGAACCCTCAGTTTGTTTCTCAGAGTCCATAGTCTGTCATGGTTCGTCTCCCCCTCTGATTTCCCCCCCTTCATTTTTCCCTTCCTATTATCTTCTTCTTCTTCTTTTTTTTAATATATATTATTAAACAACACACTTCTTTTTTTTTTTTTAATTTTATTATGTTAGTCACCATACAATACATCATTGGTTTTTGATGTGGTGATCCACGATCCATTGTTTTCGTATAACACCCAGTGCTCCATGCAGTACGTGCCTTCCTTAATACCCATCACCGGGCTAACCCCCCCCCCAAAACCCTGTTTGTTTCTCAGAGTCCATAGTCTCTCATGGTTCATCTCTCCCTCCAATTCCCGCCCCCCCATTTTTCCCTTCCTTCTCCTAATGTCCTCCATGCTATTCCTTATGTTCCACAAATAAATGAAACCATATGATAATTGACTTTCTCTGCTTGACTTATTTCACTTAGCATAATCTCCTCCAGTCCCATCCATGTTGCTGTAAAAGTTGGGTATTCATCCTTTCTGATGGCTGAGTAATATTCCATTGTATATATGGACCACATCTTCTTTATCCATTCATCTGTTGAAGGGCATCTCTGCTCTTTCCACAGTTTGGCTATTGCGGACATGGCTGCTATGAACATTGGGGTGCATATGGCCCTTCTTTTCACTACATCTGTGTCTTTGGGGTAAATACCCAGTAGTGCAATTGCTGGGTCATAGGGTAGCTCTATTTTTAAATTTTTGAGGAACCTCCACACTGTTTTCCAAAGTGGCTATACCAACTTGCATTCCCACCAACAGTAAACAACACAGTTCTAAAGAATGCATGAGTCAAAGAAGAAATCCCAAGAAATTCAAAAAATATTTTGAACTAAACAAAATGAAGACAAAACTTATGACAATTTGTGGGATTCAGTGAAAGCAGTGCTTAGAGAGAAATTTATAACATTGATGCATATATTAGAAAAGAAGAAAGATCTAAAATTAATCATCTAAGCTTTCATCTTAGGAAACTAGGAAAAGCAGAATAAATTAAATCCAAAGTAAGAAGAAGAAAGGAAATAATAAAAGAGCAGAAGTCAAAGAAATTGAAGATAGGAAATCAATAGAGAAAATCAACAAAACCAAAAAGTGGTTCTTTGAAAAAAGGTCAATAAAATTGATAAGCCTATAGCTAGGCTAACTAACAAAAAGAGAGAGGACACAAATTACTAATATCAGAAGTGAAAGAGGGGACATCACTACAAGATTCCATGGGTATTAAAAGGATAATAAAGGAATATTATGAACAACTTTATGCCCACAGATTTGATAACCTAGATGAAACAGACCAATTCCTTGAAAGACACCCTCTGCTAAAACTCACACGAGAAATAGACAATCCCCAAAGGCCTATATCTATTAAAGAAATTAAATCAATCATTAATAAACTTCTAAAATAGAAAGTATCAGGCCCAGATGGTGAATTCTACCAAACATTTAAGGACAAAATTGTAACCAATTCTCTATAATCTCTTTCAGAAGATACAAGCATAGGGAATACTTCCTAAATTATTCTGAGGCCAGCATTATCCTAAAACCAAAACCAGACAAGGACATTATGGAGAAAAGAAAACGATAGATCAGTATCTATCATGAATATAGATGCAAAAATCCTCAACAAAATACCAAAAAATCAAATTAAACAATGTATAAAAAGAATTATATGCCACAACCAAGTGGGATTTATCCCAGGTATGCAAGTGTTGTTCAATATTTGAAAATCAATTAATGTAATCCATCACATCAACAGACTAAAGAAGAAAAATCACATAATCACATTGATAGGTGCAGAAAAAATATTTGACAAAATTTTACATCCATTCATGATCTCTTAGTGTATGAGGAATAAAGGGGAATTTCCTCAACTTGATAAAGAATATCTGCAAAGACCTATAGTTAACCTAATACTAAATGGGGAGAAACTCAAAGCTTTCCCTCTAACTTAGGAACAAAGCAAGGATGTCCCCTCGTATCACTCCTTTTCAACATTGTATTGGGAGCCCTTGCTAATGCAATGAGACACCCCCAAAAGTATATTGTTGAAAAGGAAGAAATAAAACTGTCTTTGTTTGAATATGATATGATTGTTTATATAGAAAATCTGAAAGGGCTGACAAATGTGAGTGCCTGACGGTGTATTTTTTTTTTTTAATTGTTATGCAAGTGCCTGACTTAAGCTTTTGATTATTAAGGCATCCACTTCAAAGATGGTGCTGGCTACGTCGAATAAACATAGTGCCAGCCACAGGACCAGAGAGTTAGGCCACCTCTCCTCTCCCACCCCCCAGTTTCATTTTGTTTTAGAGACTGCTGGTTGACTTAGATAACTCACCATTTGACCTTCTGTTTTTCCCTTCTCATGCGTTGATTCCCACCCCTATGTTAAATTCACCAATAAGGACTGAAGTCGTGAAACCCCAGGCCTTCACTCTCCACCCCAGTAAAAACAGAACCCTGGGTCCACACTCTCTTTCTCTACCCACGACCTCACTGTGCAGGCCCAGGTGTGCCGTGTACGGTCCAGGCCTTATGAATTATAACCTGGTCATTCAACATTTCCTGATAGTTATTGCTGAGGGTGTCTTGCAATCATAATAAAAACCGCAAGGACCAGTCCAACCACTACATTGGTTCTAAAAGGAGATTCAGGGCCCAGGTGAGTGACCCCAGGCATTTCTTTTTTTTTTTCTGAATAGACATTTTTATTTATTTATTTTTTTATTCTTATGTTAATCCCCATACATTACATCATTAGTTCTAGATGAAGTGTTCCATGATTCATTGTTTGTGCATAACACCCAGTGCTCCATGCAGAATGTGCCCTCCTCAATACCCACCACCAGGCTAACCCATCCTCCCACCCCCCTCCCCTCTAGAACCCTCAGTTTGTTTTTCAGAGTCCATCGTCTCTCATGGTTCGTCCACCCCTCCGATTTCCCCCACTTCATTCTTCCCCTCCCGCTACCTTCTTTTTCTTCTTTTTTTTTTCTTAACATATATTGCATTATTTGTTTCAGAGGTACAGATCTGAGATTCAACAGTCTTGCACAATTCACAGCGCTTACCAGAGCACATACCCTCCCCAGTGTCTATCACCCAGTCACCCCATCCCTCCCACCCCACCCCCCACTCCAACAACACTCAGTTTGTTTCCTGCGATTAAGAATTCCTCATATCAGTGAGATCATATGATACATGTCTTTCTCTGTTTGACTTATTTCACTCAACATAATACCCTCCAGTTCCATCCACGTCGTTGCAAATGGCAAGATCTCATTCCTTTTGATGGCTGCATAATATTCCATTGTATATACCACATCTTCTTTATCCATTCATCTGTCGATGGACATCTTGGCTCTTTCCACAGTTTGGCTATTGTGGACATTGCTGCTATAAACATCGGGGTGCACATACCCCTTCGGATCCCTACTTTTGTATCTTTGGGGTAAATACCCAGTAGTGCAATTGCTGGATCATATGGTAGCTCTATTTTCAACTTTTTGAGGAACCTCCATACAGTTTTCCAGAGTGGCTGCACCAGCTTGCATTCCCACCAACAGTGTAGGAGGGTTCCCCTTTCTCCGCATCCCTGCCAACATTTGTCGTTTCCTGACTTGTTAATTTTAGCCATTCTGACTGGTGTGAGGTGGTATCTCATTGAGGTTTTGATTTGGATTTCCCTGATGCCAAGCGATATTGAGCACTTTTTCATGTGTCTGTTGGCCATTTGGATGTACCCCAGGCATTTCTAACCAATAGCATCACTATCCATAGGTCAAGACCCATACCAAACAAACAAAAAAACCTGGAACTAATAAGTGATAGCAAGGTTGTAGGAACAAGGTTAATATACAAAAGTCAATTGCTTTCCTTTATACCAGCAATGAACAAGAGAAATTTGAAATTAAACACACAGTACCATTTATATTAGCACCCCCAAATGAAATACTTAGCTATAAATCTAACAAAATAGGTTTAAGATCTGTATGAGGAAAATGACAAAACTCTGATGAAATATGTCAAAAAAAGAATGAAATAATGGAGAGATAGTTTATGTTCATGGGTAGGGAGACTCAATATTGCCAGATGTCAGTTCTTCCCAACTTGATCTGTAGATTCAATGGAGCCACAATCAAAATCCCAGCAAGTTATTTTGTGGATATTGACAATCTGATTCTAAAGTTTATATGGAGAAACAAAAGAGCCAGGATAGCCAACTCAATATTGAAGGAAAAGAACAAAGTCAGAGGTTGACTTCAAGATGTATTATAAAGCTACAGTAATCAAGACAGTGGTATACTGATAAAAGAATAGACAAATAGATCAATGGAACAGAACAGAGAGCCCGGAAATAGGCTCACACATATATAATCAACTGATCTTTGTCAAAGGAGCAAGGGCAATACAATGGGGCAAAGATTATCTTTTCAACAAGTGATAATGGAACAATTGGACATCCACATGCAAAAAAAAAAAAAAAAAAAAAGAATCTAGATGCAGACCTTATACTCTTCCCAAAGTTAACTCAAAACATATCATAGATGTACATATAAACCACAGAATTATAAAAGTCCTACAAGATAACATAGGAGAAAATCTAGATGACCTTGTATTTGGTAATGACTTTTTAGATACAACCAAGACATGATCAATGAAAGAATTGATAAGCTGGACTTCATTAAAATAAAAAAACCTCTGCTCTGTAGAAGGCACTGTCAGGAGAATGAAAAGCCAAGCCACAGAGTGGTAGAAAATATTTGCAAAAGATATATCTGATAAAGGATTACTAACCAAAATGTACAAAGAACTCTTAAAACTCAACAATAAGAAAATGAACAACCCAATTAAAAAATCGGCAAAAAGGGCGCCTGGGTGGCTCAGTTGGTTAAGCAACTGCCTTCGGCTCAGGTCATGATCCTGGAGTCCCGGAATCGAGTCCCGCATCGGGCTCCCTGCTCAATAGGGAATCTGCTTCTCCCTCTGTCCCTCCCCCCTCTCATGCACTCTCTTTCATTCTCGCTCTCTCAAATAAATAAATAAATAAATCTTTAAAAAATAAAAATAAAAATAAAAAATAAAAAAATAAAAAATAAAAAATCGGCAAAAAACCTGAACAGACACCTCGCCAAGGAAGATATACAGATGGCAAATAAGCATATGAAAAGATGCTTCACATTATGTGCCATTAGGGAAATGCAAATTAAAACAATAATGAGATAACACTACAAGCCTATTAGAATGACCAAAATTCAGAACACTGTCAACACCAAATGCTGGCAAAGATGTCAAGCAATGAGTACTCTCATTCTTTACTGGTAGGTATTCAAAATGGTCCAGTCAATTTGGAAGACAATTTGGTATTTTGTAGAAAACTACATGTACTCTTACTGGATGATTCAGCAGTTCTGCTCCTTGGTATTTATGCAAAGGAGTTGAAAACTTACATCCACACAAAAACCTGCACATGGATGTTTATAGCAGTTATATTCATAATTGCCCAAACTTGGAAGCAACCAATTTGTCCTTTGATAAGTAAATGAATAAATGAACTGTGGTACATCTAGACAATGGAAAATTATTTAGTTCAAAAAAGCAATGAGCTAGCAAGGCATGAAAAGACATGGAGGAAACGTAAATGCGTATTACTAAGCAAAAAAAGCCAATCTAAAAAGTCTATATACTGTATGATTCCAACTATGTGACATTTTTGAAAAGGCAAAAGTTATGGAGACAGTGGAATGATCAGTGGTTCCTGGGGGTTACTGGGGAGGGTGGGATGAAGAGATGGAACACAAAAGATTTTTAGGACAGTGAAACTATTCTGTATGATACTATAATGGTGGATACCTATCATTGTACATTTGTCAGAGCCCATAGAATATATAACTCCAAAAATAAGTCCGAAGGTAAACTAATGACTTTGGGGGATGATAATGTGTCAGTGTAGGTTCATCAACTGTAAAATGTACCTCTCTGGTAGGAGATGTTGATAATGGAGGCATCTCTTGCATGTGTGCGGGCAGGGGCTATATGGAACTCTCTGTACCTTTCATTTTTTTCTGTGAACCTAAAACTGCTCTAAAAAAATAGTCTATTAAAAAAAAAGTGCATCCTGATACAGTTGAGTGTTTTTATTTTCCTCAATGACTACAATTAATTATCTTAAGGTATCTTACCAATTAATGACAATGTATATACTTAGGTTTTAGTAAATTCAGTGATTATTGTTAAAGGAAGGAGAGAGATGGGAAGGAAAAGGAATAGAGAAGTTGAGGAGGAAAAGTTATAAAGAGATATAGAGAGTGTGTTGGTCTGGAATGTGTGTGTGTGAGAAAGAATTAGGAAAAAGGCACAGCAGGAAAAGCAAATATGCTTCTTGTGGCCTTTTCTGATAACATTTTGCACTTTCAAATGCAGATATAAAAGGGAATGGCCCCAGGGCAGTCTGGGCTGTTGAGAGATGCGCTGCCTCTGAGAGTAAAATGTTCTTCCTGATCCCATAAACTGCCTGCCAAGGCCCAGGCCTGCCCTCCTTGCCATCGTTTTCAATTTCCAGGCTCAACCACCTGACACCACCTACAACCAACTTCAAGAAGTAGCCCAGGATCAGGCAGGCTGCAGAGAATGACCCTCAGTCGCCCATGCGATGGCCTTACGAAAATGACAGATGAGAACATTGAGGAAAACCACTGTCCTTTTGAAGGCACAATGTTTAGTAAGAAAGGGATGAGAAGAAACAGGAAATGTTTCTCTAGATATCCAATGGGCTGTTCCAGGTGCGCTGGAAACCAGTTGTCCTTATGGAAGAAAGTGTCCGGGGCTGCAGGGGAATGCTGATGCTATACCGTCTGAGGCTCCTCATGGTGCACGAGGAGACCACGTGACAGGATTGCCTCGGGAGGTGGCCAGCTTGTCATGTTCAGCAGAGTCATGTGAGAATGGCATTAGCCACGGAATCGGACTAGACACCATGAGAAAAGTGTCCTCTAATGTGAGTCCCTCAGGGAAGTTGAAGTGGAGGGAAAGAAAGCCGAAGCAAGAGAAAAGTAGGGGAGGAGGAAGAGGAAAACGAAAAAGAAAAAAGTGAGAACGCAGTGACAAGGTAGAAGGCTTTTTTTACACTTTCAAAACCTGTCTCCTTAAAGTTCCTGACTGAGATATTTTAAATTAAAGAACAGGATCAGGCAGTTCACCCACTGAAGGGATCGTTAAGCTTTGATAGAAAGTCTCTCTATGTATAAATAAGTGGATAAATTTAAAAAATAGGTAACAGGAATAATTGAGAATGTTGCTGATAAGTTTGGGTTTGTGTCTTACTAACATATTCATTTATCAAAGTATTTGTCACACTGGAGGAGTTTTCAGAGATGGAGTAAAATACACCAGCCCGTGGCTTCTGACAGTAACCGGGTTTACATGCTTCCCATGTCCCCTACCTGTCTGAATTTGTTCAGGCTGCTGTAACAGAATACCACAGACTGGGTGGCCATAAATTGGGTAGGAAGTCCAAGATCAAGGCGCCAGCACTTTTGGTGTCTGGTGAGGCCTGATTCCTGTTTTGTAGATGGTGGTGCTATAAGCTCATGGTACAGAAGGGGCAAGAAATCTCTCTGGAGTCTCTTTTCTTTTCTTTTCTTTTCTTTTTTTTTTAAAGATTTTATTTATTTATTTGAGACAGAGAGAATGAGAGAGAGAGAGCACATGAGAGGGGTGAGGGTCAGAGGGAGAAGCAGGCTCCCTGCTGAGCAGGGAGCCCGATGTGGGACTCGATCCCGGGACTCCAGGATCATGACCTGAGCCGAAAGCAGTCGCTTAACCAACTGAGCCACCCAGGCGCCCCTGGAGTCTCTTTTCTAAGGGTGGAGCTGTCATGACCTAACTGCCTCCCGAAGGTCCCACTTCCAAATACCATCGCATTGGGGATTACATTTCAACATACGAATTTTGGTGGGGGACACAAAGACTCAGTCCATAGCATCACCCACTGTCTCCCAAGTGTGCCCCGATTATCATAGGGTCTGATAACCGTGAAAGAATGCGTGAAACTGTAAATTACTGGGCACATGTGAGGAATGTATTATTGTTCTAATCCTGTTTTATAGCATCAATGGCAGGAATATAGAAAATCATTTCTGTTTTGCACAGGAAGGAGTGATGTTCAGTGACATGAGTGATTCACCCAGAGCCACGCGAGAAGTGGAAACAGGCAGTGATCTTGAGGTAACCAGGTGGTCCTGTCTTCCTTTCTTAGCTCTACTCTTTAATCTCAGTTCAGTGGTTTATTTTACGGCTGGATCTCTGTATTGTCTGAGTCCTTTGAGGATGATGTTGGGCCTGACCCCAGACCAGTTCAACTAGAACTTGGGATGGGAGCCCAGCGTTGGTTTTTATTAAAATCTCCTCAGGTTGTTGTAATGAATGAAGGGTAGAGAACCTCTGATGGAAGCTCTCTTGAACGACTGGACTTTGGTTTTGTCAGAGACAACCAAGTAACATTTGAGGGAGCTCTGAGGCTGGAGTGGGGCTCCCCTCCTTCTGTGATGGTTACTGGCCCCAGCCGGCACCGTTCCCCTGGCCCCTCCACTGATCATCTGCAGGGATTAGCAGTTTGATAGAGAACCAGGCAGTCCCAAGGAGTAATCCTTGGTGATAAGAAACCTAAGAGGGTAGTTGAGCCAGTAAAGGGGCTTCATGTGGCCAAGACCTGGCCCTGCTGCTTGGACAGAGGACCCTGGTGACAAGACCAGACTGTTGGGGGACGCAGAAGTACAGAGGGAGGTTGGTAAGATGGAGGATGTGGAGGAGCAGAGTTAAGTGGGTGAGCAGGAATATCCTGGTGGATAGAGATGGAGAGGTGGTATGGGGCTCAGGCCTCATGTGTTGGTGGCCTGGACACAGTGGTCAAAATTGTGCCACAGCAGAGTCAGCCACACAGAACTCAAGGTCAGTCCATCAGGTCAGAGTTGGAACTCAACGCTGGGGCCGAAGAGCCACAGCACTGGTGTCCCAGAAGGAAGATGCAAACACAGAGATGAACATGCAGGCTTGGAGAAGTGGGGGCCCTTGCACTGCCCTCTTGCCAGTCTGAGCTGTGCAAGGAGGGTCCTCCCTGCTTGCCCAATTAGCCTGCCCCTAGCCATATAATTAGTGGGACCTGGTGCAGAATGAAAGTGTGAGGCCCTTTGTTCAAAAAGCAGGAAAGAGTGATGTTAAAAGTACCAAAATAGAAAGCTTTTTCTTTTCTCCAGTGGTCTTTCTCACAACTTGTCATGATGATTTATTTTTATTTTTAAAATACGTTATGATGATTTTTATTTGCTGTTGAATGTCTTTTTAAGTCAAGCCAAAATGGAAATTTGGGATTATTAGCACAGATTTTATTGTTCAACTTCATATTATGCAAAGCCAGTTTTAAATGCAAATATAAGAGCATTCAACTCATATGTAGAATCACCACAATTACACAATTTGTATTTCATGCAAAATACATGCATATGTATTTTATCCTGACCAGAACAGTGGGAACACTACATGAAACTAACTCAACTGTTTTCACTCACTTTGTGATATGTGCACATTCTACCAACATAGTTTACTTCTTCCTTACTAAGTCATGAGGAAGGACCAAGAAGAAGGGAACTATGGGTTGTCCTTTCTTTCCCTTTTTCTTTTATGTCATTATTTTCAGTGGGAGTAGTTGGAAGTTACTGGTAGGAACACAAGTAACATTAATAAGGAAGGATGTGATAAGGTTCCTTGGTCGTTCCTCTTTCTTAGGAACACCCTTGTCTTCTTTCTGTGTTCAAAGCAAGTTCTGGTTTGAATGAAAAGTGTGGCTTCTGGGGGCTGTCAGTGCCCCCACATACTCAGTTGTAGACATAACATGTACCTTGTAGTCACTTTGAGTCTCATCGATGCGTCGTGGGTCCACACAAATTCCATGTTCATGGGGCATCAAGAATGCTCTGTGCTGATGGGGTGGCAAGGAACGACAGGAATATATAGATCAAGCACATCGCCTCTGCCCTTGTGCATGCTCCATTGTCCCATTGGGCTTCACTTACAAAACACAAGTTCAAAGACAAGAATCTCTAGGCAAGAACAGCAGAGCGTTAAACAGTCTGGTCTTCTGTGGGCAGGGCCCCGAGTGACTGCTCGGGTTGTACGTCCATGAAGGGGCCCTGCTGAAAAGGACAAGTTGTCCCTAGCAGACGTGCTCACAAGAGCGGGGAACTGGGGTTGTGGTTTGTAACCAGAAACGATTTCCTTCTGGTTTAATTTTAATTTGGATTTTTAAAATTGAGTAGCTCATTTTTATTTAGAAATGTTATCACTTCTGTAATTAACCTCACATTACAAGCCAAATCAGCTCCTGCCTAGATTAATTTGAACAGGGGAATACAGAGCTGGGTGAGGAGCAGGATTAGCAGCTGGGGAAGTCAGAAATCCCTGAAAAGCTGTCAGTCAGGCTTGTTGGTTGGACTAGAGGGAAAAGCTAAATGCCTAGTTATCAGATCTGAGAAGCCATTGTGAGAAGGGACAAGCCCTGGAGGCTGGGAGACCCAGCTGGGTAGAGCGGGTGAGGAGGAAAGGAGTCGAACCAGACCCTGGGAGGTTTTGGCAGAGACAATCGGGTAGCTGTCCTGGCTGGTGGCTTGGAGAGCTTCGGGAGGGTCATGGCAGGTATCCAGGCTGGTGCATGACAGAGTCTGACCTCATTATTGGCAGTAGGTTTAAAGGATAAGACGCTAGTTTCTGGGGAACAAGTAAAGCTCATTCCAGCTCCCAGAGGACCTAGAGGAGGAGGAGGCAAGGATTCTGGAGTTCTGAGGAACAAAACAGACACTGGCAGATAAGGCAGGTTTTTGTTGTACGAGGCAAGGCAAGAAGAAGTTCTGGTACTGGATCTGGGATATAAGGTTGGGGCAGGTGCACCCCCAGGCTCCACAGATGTGAGTCCCTGAGCCCCAGTGGTCCTTCCGTTTCTCTGACTTCAGGGTCAGCCTCAGTGCCCGAGGAAGGGCAAAGTGGTCCCAACTGGGAGTCTGGAAACTCGCGGGACTGGGGAGCCAGCTGAAAAGCATTCGTTTGCTCCCTGATTTATATTTTGTATATTGGAAAAAAAGCAGCACTTTAATCTACGTTTCCCCAAAGAGAATATGGTGTTGCAAATGATCCTGAAATCATACATCCATGTCAGTCTATTAAGCACTTCTGGGCACTCAGAATTCGCCCACTTCTGTGCTGGTCTTTTCCAGCTGGAGTTCTAGTGCTTTAAGCATCACGCACATGAAACACAAACACATAGACAAAAACTCACAAGGCAAATAGTTTAAAATTGACAAACTGCAAATCAGTCAGTCAATCTATGGATTGCAGTCAGTAAGCTAACATTAAATATTCAGTAATTTCCAAACTGTAGCCTGCGGCCAGTGCTTAATGTGTTCGATCAAACGGCACACTTCTTAGCTGGCTGAGCACCGGTAATGTGACCTGTCACACTTCCAGTGGCTCTGGCAGAGGCCAGGGTGTTGTGATTCCCCATCACTCTCAGCCGGGGTCACTTCAGGATTCACGGCAATTCTGGAATGCTCCAAGCTGCGGAAAATTGCACCTCCTCTGAGCCAGGAATCCGAGGGTATCTTGTCACAGGGCACGTGGTTGATGTGTTTGTGGAGCTGTGTGATTAGGGAGCCTACATTTCCAAAAACGATTCCATCATTTTCTGACTATAGTTAGTGACTGCAGTGCATCTTAATTATTAACATATTGTCCCTTGGCTTCCAAATCATGACTCCTGCATCTGTTTCTTGCCTCTTCCTTTCCATAATCCATGAGTTTTGCACATCTTTGGGAAACCCAAATAACATCTCTAGTATAGGGAAAGGCAAAGGCAGGTGGTTTGAATTCTTCGGCATCTCCCTGAAGTGGACCATGGATCTGATCTAGTGACTCAGTTCCCCATGTATAATTAACTAGGAGCACATTCATGGCTCCTACTAAGCTGCCTGATTTACATTGTGAAGCTAGCAGGTGTGGGGCGGATCTGTCAGCCAATCAGAATTCCCGAGGATAGACAACACAAGGTCACGAATGAAGATTGTGTCTTGACAGGTCTTGAAGGGAAGTGAAAATAACCAGGCTTTGATCTGTACCTATGGTCACTGCAGACTTAGAAAGATGTCATTTTTAGATATTTCCTGTGTTTTCCTTTAGAGTCACAATACGTCAGGCTCAGCTAAATGAAGAACTAAATTAAAACTGTCACTTCAGCTCATAAATAACAGATGTCTAATGCATTTAATTATTTATAGTCTTGAATCTTTCAAAAATGAAAATGACTATACAGTCATTTTTAATGCAGTTCCTGGTAATTTGCCGCCTGACTGATAAGATTTGCCAACAATCCTGGCTTGCAAACATGAAAAATAGAACTGAGACTGACTTGTTTATTTCATGAGACTGTTTCTGTACTCCCTTGTGGCTTTAACAAAATCTAAATTAAAGTGAAATCTAATCAAAACAAAATGATGTTCATAGACTCGTATTTGGGTTTTTTGAGATCACGCGGTAGGGACCTGGGTGCCAGAGACTTTTGCACTGCCTGGAAAATCAATGCTTTATCCTTCTCCAGACTGTCTCCTTGCCAGGAGGTTGTGATTGCCCTGATCAGGGCTTAATAGAGAAAACTGACACGTGGCCCCCAAGCATGCCTCCCAGATCATATTTGCAAGCTTGGCAATGACCTAAGTATGATTAACAAAGGCTAATGTGACTTCAGTGACACCAGGAAGGGCTCTTCTTCTCTATTAATCTCCTTTTGTTTGGGTGAAAAATCTTTCAGTTTCCATTAAGACTCCAAAATGACTTTAAATGATACCAAAGTATGACTGGCCCATGTCAGGTACTGAGAGTAATTTTTATTAAGAGGAGAGAGGAACCAATGAAGATGTCTCAATTATTTGAGGATTACTTCCTTGGTGGGCAAAGATAAAAACATTTGCTTTTGGTCTAGTGGTATAATGGGAAGTGAATTATTTGGGGGTTCATAAAAACCCAAGTTTGAATCTCAGTTGTAACAATTATAAGCTGGTGTCCTTGAGTAAAGTTATTAAAAACCTTTAGGGCTCAGTTTCT
This sequence comes from Mirounga angustirostris, assembly GCF_029215605.1. NCBI lineage: Eukaryota > Metazoa > Chordata > Mammalia > Carnivora > Phocidae > Mirounga > Mirounga angustirostris. The sequence continues at coordinate 58,404,214 of NW_026991717.1, read as the reverse complement.
TCCCTTCTAAACTTGACATACCTGCCTCCCAGGGATGTTGTAAATAGTAAACAAGGCAACATATATAAATCACCTGTACTTAGTAGGTATACTTTAAATATTAGGGATGTTTGTGTCTGGCTGGGAGAAGAGCAACAAACTTCCAATTAGTGAAAATAATTATATTAGTGGTTCCCTAAGGTTTTTTTCAGCTAAGAGTACCTGCATCTACTGCTCCCCAACATCACTATTTTACTCATGCAAAACCTCTCACTGACTTCCCAGTTCTGTTCAGTGCTTCCTTTTGTGATTTCCCTGGGTCATTTTACTAGTCATTATTGTGCTTTAGAGCAAGATTGCCAGTGTCTCCCCCTGCAGAGAAAGACTAGCTTGTCCCTGTCATGGCCATGTGTAACCCCAGTGTGTCACTGGTACATCTCAGAATTCCTGGCAGGTACCCCAGAGGTGGTGGCCAGAGCATGGGTCTCACTTCCAAATGCTGGCAGGGACCACGTGCAGCTCCCAGGAGAATATGGGGACTGTCCTGAAATGGGGAGATCATGTCTGCTTAAAATGGGGCAATGGCTTGTCTTGAGCTCAGGACAGTTTTTGCCATGCCTGAACATGGGCCCAGTGTTGCCAGGTCTTTAGCTTTCTCACAAGAAGACAGATACAAAGGTATTTATGTGAAAACTTCCAAGTTTTAATGGTGGCAAACTACTCACATTAAACAAAACAAAATAAAGCTGTGAGGATCAATGCTGTGCTATGTAAACAAAGCAGACCTGTAGCTTTCCAGTTCTGACCTATGGGCTTACGGTGTTTCATTGGCCAGACTCCTGGGTGCCATTTATCTCTCCGAGGTCTTAGACCTCCTGGGAGCAGCTACAATTTCCCCTTTGGTAGCTATAAAGATTTTCTTCTTTCTTTCATGGGGCTCATGACATTTTGGTATAGCCATTTGGTTGCTGTAGTGATATTCATATCTATTTGTGACCATAAAAAAATAGCTATTGAACTTAAAAAAAAAATGATGTCTTTAACCCTGACTCCATTCCTGATTTTCAAGCCTCCATCCTCGTCCTGTCCCTGAATCTCACCCCAAGATTCCCCAGAGGTAAGAGGAGCTTAGAGACGAGAGAAGAATGTTTATAGTACACAAATCTTGGTGAAAAAAGGCTTGCATTTTAATGCTTTAAATTTTAGCCCTTTTGAGATGACCCAATGTTAAAGCAATATCCTGCTTAAGATCGTGAAGAAATGAGTGTTTTAGTCCTAATTCTTCCTCAAAGATTGGGATATTATAGGCTTATAATCTCTTTTCCCAAAACTGGGGCAAATAGATTTTAGAATTCAGAATTCTTTGAGTTTTGGAAATATATGTATTATGGAATACTTTCAGTCCCATCTGGGAAAGCATCTAATAATTTCAAAAACACCAATATTTCTATAGCAAAATACAAATATTCACACTAAGTAAGATAAAGACTGTAAGTAGCCCCACGTTAGTCAGGTCAGGTTTTGATGCCCAATGAATTGAAGAAAAGATCCTGGTTTTGGAAATCAGAATTATGGATGAGGGACTATAATCCTATACAGGATTCTTAGTAGTCCTGTTGCTGTCTGGGGGCAATCTCCTTAGCATGTTCTAAATGGAAAATCCCATTTTGATCTTCTTTATACTAATCTATGCCTTATCTTATTGAATCCATAGAGTTACATGAGACTATTTTACTTTTTTCTATTTTCTAAATTCCTACAGTGAATATATATTTATAATTGGAAAATATATTAATAATTTCACTTGAAATTATGAAGTTGGGGCAGTAGGATGTCCATACCCAGTGTGTGTGTATGTGTGTGTGTGTGTGTGTGTATGTGTGTGACCTGCTGAAAACAACTTCAGTTTTGCTTTTCACTGTTGCCGCATGACGCTGTGATGTCTGTGGTTACTTCATTAGGATGAAGTGGAGGGAAGTCCCTCCTTGCTCGCCAGCCTCCTCTTCCCCTCTTCAAAACCCTTGATCCTCACAGGGGGGGAACAGGTCTCTGTGTTCCTACAGTCTTATTAAGGTAATGGCATGACACTTTTGTTTCAGGGGGATGAAGAGGCACCCCCTGGGAGAGGAGGAGCAAGTCCTACAAGAATGGGTGGGGGGGTGGGTGCTGGACTCCTGCTGGCATATCACTTCCGAGGCAGCAGGGTCTCAGAGGATGACTGCTTGGGCTCTGAAAGGGTTGACAACTGATTGGGGTGGTATTTAGAGCCCAGATTGCTTCTTGTGGAGGAAATGGAGCTGGCTGGCATCTGCTTAAGCAAAGCTGCAGGGACCACAGTGTCTGAAGAAGGCTCGACAGCACCACCAAGAGGCAGAGAAAAGCAAGGGCAGGGAAGGTAGCCAGAACAGACGCCAGGGTCCTTCTTGCCCAGAGAGGAAGTGGAAGGGACTTTCTTTCTGAGCTGTGTAAGTTTCTGGGGGCCTTGAACCAACCAAAGGAGAATAGAGAGCTCTGGAAGGTAATGCTGGACTTGGACTAACCTTGAGAAAAACAAATATGATATTCCTTGTACTTGAATACTGAGGCACTGTCTATAATTACTACAATGGAAAAAAATACGATTATGATATAGAAAATAATCATCCAGTTTTAAGAATTTGAGTATCTCTTGTACTATTCTGTAGTATTATCTGACCTATGTAATAATGTTATCAAAAAGGGAAAAGAATGAGTGGACAGAGTTCTGACGTGGTGGGAGATATTAGATATCCACAGGAGAGTTGGTAGGGAGATGAGTGAAAGGGAAAAAGCCATAGAAACTGGGGATTGCAGGGAACCCCTCTATAGGCTTACCAGGGGTCAAGCAGCTTCTAGACAAAAATCATAATCAGTGGTTTCCAGCCTAGGCTCTTTTGACCTAGAGGTCGATGCTATTGTGTTGGGACTCTATGAACATTTTTTTTTTTTTTTAAATCTCTGAAAGTCAGAAATCATGCATTCCTCTCTGAAATGGCTGTATGGACTGGCAAGAACACATTCCTCTTTGCTTTTGCCTAGGATTCTATTGCTTGAGTGTGGGAACAGTGGCTATCCAACACTGATCAGAAGCTGTGTGTGATTCTAAGGTATATCAATAATTAATAGAAAAATGGGGGAAGCAAAGTAATCCATGACCTAGCAAGTGTAGTTTGTTTGGTGATCAAAAATATTGCCAAAACACAATATTGGGTAGGGAGATTTATAAGAGAAGTCCTCAGGAACAGATCAGGAATCCCTGTGGACACAGCTCTGTCTTCCACATTCTTTGAGATCAGGTAGCCAGTCATTGCCTGTGCCTAGCTGTCCCGCTAAATGGCATCTGTCCCTATGGGCTATGCTGATGGGTGGCCGCTGACTGCCTCCCAGTGGAGCTGTTCTTTAAATCATGAAGTCAAGAAGGAGACTTTTGTTCTTAGAAGAGTGGAAGATTTTAATTTTCCTTGTTGATGAACATTTAATCATTGAGGTTCTCATTAAGTGAACTTGGACCAGTCCCCTTGTGGCTTTGACGACACAGGATTCTTTGGGTCTCTTGACTTTTTTTCATCATTGTCTTCTTTTACCATCTGCTTCACTGTCCTGCTGTCTGTGGTACTCATGCTTCTCTCCCTCCACGTACAATTTCTGTGGTTCCTCCTCCTGCCACTGTGCCTCCCAACTCTCCTCTCCAGCCCTGGTCTGTCAGTGTTTCTCCTTTATGTGGTTCTATTACCACAGACCTCCTGCTATGTTCTAGGTACTAGGCTGGCCCACATGCAAAGTCCCCTGCAGAGACTAGTTGCTAAGTAAACATTACGCCTTTCTACCTTTTGCACTGACTTCTCATGCAGAATAGATCTCATTTCACCCTTTCTGTGCGAGGCCCTGTTATTAGGGCACAGAAACATCTCATAGCTACCCATCGTGGTGGAGTTGCGTGGGGAAGAATATGCACACACGCCCTTGTAGATTTGTCCCAAGCATTCCTAAATGTACCCGTGCATAGCGGGGGTGTGCAGCAGTGTATACAGTTAGGATTCTGCTGGCAGCCTAGGTCTTCTACCGGGCCTGTGGAGTCTCCTGTGGACCCCTTGGTCTGGTACGCTTAGGGTTAGGGGAGGACTCCCACGTGCTGGCGATCTAGAAGTTAGAAAGTGGAAAGGGAAACCCTTTGTCCAAGCCCGGGTTTGCACTGAAACCTGCAGCATCCTTAGACAGCTGTTTACTTGGGCTGTTTAATTGCGATCCGTGCTGGGCTGGCAGAGCAAGCCTTCTTCATGTATGCCTCACCCTGATTGTAGGGGCTGTAGGGTTTGTTAGTGGCGACCCCCAAAACACACTGTGAGGCTGGCTATAGTCTGACCCAAATCGGAGGGAATATTAAAGTCCAAGTCCCTTAGACACGAGGGGGCTGTGTTAGTTTCTTCGGGCTTCCATTCATGTTCCCACAGGCTAGAAGCTTAAAACAGTGGAACCGCGTTCTCTCATAGTCGAGGAGGGCAGACGTGAGAAATCCACTTGCTGTGGGGCTGATTCCTTCTGGAGGCTCTGAGGGAGAAAAGGCCAAGGCTTCCTCCTTGTTCTGGGGCTTACACCCAATCTTTGGTGTTGTCTGGCTTGTAGATGGGTCACTTCAATCCTCACCTCCCTCTTCACACCACCTTCTTTTCTGTGTCTCCTTGTCCTTTCTGGTTCTGATTGCGACATTCTCATTGGATTCAGGGCACACTCTAATCCAGTGTGATCTCATCTCCAGCCTTACCTTAATTATATCTGTGAAGAATTTATTTCCAAATAAGGTCACATTCTGAGGTCCTTGGTGCTCATGGATTTGGGGGCACTATTCAACCCACTCTAGTGGTCAACCTAGCATCACCCTCCTTTCCTCTGGAAGTCAGTTCCTCATTCACTTGGCAATATCGTTGTGCTTTATAAAATACCTTCCCGTTTGCAAGTGCTTTTACATCTGACGTTAATTTGCATTCCCTCCCCGTGAGACAACTGGGATGGGCATTACCTTTTCTAACCTCATCTATAGAGTGTATGCAAGATGTGATTTGATCAAGGTCGGTTGCAGAGGATGAACTAGAACCTATGTCCTAATTCTCAGAAAGCAATGCATGGTAGTGGAATAATATGAAAATGATATTCTTGCCCATCCCTCTTCCCTCTTGGGAATGTATGTTGAGGGGAGGGAGTCTGTGCTTTTTTTTTTAATTTTAATTTTGCACCTGAAAGTCACAGTTGTGAAATGAGCTCACTGAAGCTTTGACAAAACAAAACAAGCTGCCTTAGAATCTTCTTTTCTCTCCCACTGGTTCATACCCCCAGGCCTACTCCTGTGAAGTGTTGATGTTTGGAGACCCAGGTGTGGCACAGGATCCTAGCACCACTCATCACCCCATCCCTCCAGCCCGGCCCTCTCTTATAAGTCTGCCCATTGGAATGGCAGCAGGTTTTCCAGCATATTGTCCCAGTGAAGGAATTTACTAATGGGTAAACTGAGGCTATTGAGACTGAATCTTCTCTCCTTATGGAGATGATAACTTTTCCGACACATTAGACCTACTTCTTTAATATATATTATTAACAGACTAATTAAAAAGCACAAAAAAGATATCACAAGCTCAGAAAATGTTTGGTTTCTGTGTGCCAAGACACGTTTGGCTCACAGGTGGAGTTTTAAGCAGACTTGGAAATGGGACACAAGGGTGCTGGAGTTTATGTATGGGTGTTCTTTGACTTCTTTGGGCCTCAGTTTCCTGATCAGTAAAATGGGGATTACAGTATCTCTTCTACTCCATCTGAGATAACATTTTCCAAAGATTCTTTGCATAAATTAAATTCCATCCAAATAAAAATGGAATAATTATAAAATCCATAACCCATGTGGTTAAATTCTGGAGCAGCTAGTTTTTTTGGGGGGTGAAAAGACATGATTCACACAACCAAGACGCTAACTTAGGTCCTTTGCTTGTCTGTCTTGAACAGCATGAAGAGGACACAAATTGTCATTCCCGATTTCCTTGCTCTTATCCCACTCTACCCTACCACTTCCCCATGACTCAGGCAGAAGAGCCTGACAATGGACAGGCCGGAGTCTTCTTTAGAGGATGGGGCAGTGGTAGGGTAGGGTCACACAAATAGCTTAAAATAATAGCCTCTTATATGATAGGATACATGTTATTAGTAATAGTTGGAGACCAGAAAATTGCTTTTGGCCAAAAGGGTGGGGGTGGTAGAGGGTCACAGCCATAGTCTCAGGCCACATCTACCTGGCCAAATCTCCAGAAAACCTCTGCTTCTCAGGGTATCAGAGAAGGTGCACATTTTATTTTATTTTATTTTAAAGATTTTATTTATTTGAGAGAAAGAGACAGAGACAGAGAAACAGCATGAGAGGGGAGAGGGTCAGAGGGAGAAGCAGGCTCCCTGCCGAGCTGGGAGCCCGATGTGGGACTCGATCCCAGGACTCTGGGATCATGACCTGAGCCGAAGGCAGTTGCCTAACCGACTGAGCCACCCAGGCGCCCAGAAGCTGCACATTTTAGTACTGGTGCAATTTGCTGGAGCTCCTGGGGCACCTGCCATCTTTAATGCGGAGAGGAGAAAACAATCAGTTGTGGTTGTACTTGTAGATCTGCGGCTTACAACGGGTGTGGGGAATTTGCCTCCATCCCCCACTCCCAACCCCACTCCCGGGCACTTTTGGCATGTCCGGAGACCTTTTTGGTTGTCCCAACTGAAAGAGGGTGCGTGCTGTTGGCATCTAGTGGGTAGAAGCCAGTGATGCTGCTAACCCTCCTATAATGCACAAGGACAGCCCCACAGCAAAGAATTATCTGGCCCCAAATATCAGTAGTGCTGAGGTTGAGACGCTTTGCTGGTCATTTCTTGCCACCTCAAGCCCTCATTCCCTTACCCCAGCTCAGCTGCATTCTGCCCTTGACCTCTGCCAATCTCCAGGGAACAGTTTCTAGGAAAGAAATAGGCTATTTCTGGGAAAGTAGATGGGAGCTTGACATTAAGAAATTCTGATGAAGGGTTTTAGAGAAAAGGGAGGTCAGAGCCGTTTGATTTCCCCGCCATTGAGAATGGGCGGTACCGTTCAAAGAACGAAGAGGGACAAGTGGTACATATGCCAAGCGGAACATCACACACAAATAAAACGTAGTCTGAGCCCCAAAGCAGGGAATTGAACAGGCTGTAAACAAACGGCGTCCATTTTCAGATGGAAAGAGGATAGTGGGTCCCCTCAGCCCCCAAAGCATATTGACTCGGCAAACAGAGTTCACGTTGACATTTCCCAGGAATGACAAAGGCAGTAAAATACCAAAAAACCAATCTGATTCCAGCGGCAGTGGACCTGCTTCCGCGATGTTTTCACACTGGTGCTGGATCTCACAAGGCAGTGCTGGTGTGGCACTGCCCTTTCCAAACTTCCATGGAAATACTTCCCATCATCTTGACATTTCATTTAAAATGAAATATAGGAGATATTAAAAATTCATGTTCATGACAGGTATTATTTGTTTGACTTTGAAAGATACAGTGAACACACTGTTAATGAACAGTGAGGGAAGTGTCAGGATGGTGTGCGCGTGCATATTCATGCGCCGCTTCCCGGCTTCAGAGGAAAACAATTGCAGAATCAAAGAGGGCTGACCTTTTATGGTTCTAAAATCCACGAGCGTGTGGTTATGAATAATTGAATACAGAATAATAAGAATGACCCTTTTTGGGCGTAGTTCAGGTAAAAGCAAAATGCCATGACTTTATCCTGGAAACATGAACCTCAATTATTTCTGAATCTGCATGAATTACATGAATATCTCACTTGAAACGTTCCCGGGATGCAATCACATTAATTCATCCAACTACCAGGGTGCCATCTGTGCTTTTCCCTCGTCTTTCCTCCACCCCCAGGACCGTGCAGTCGTTGCCCTTGGAGGGGAAAGGCTTCCTCCCTTTCACTCCTCTGTTCTTCTCCCACGTAGTAGATTCGTTGAGGAAATTGCTTTTTCCTAGGCTGGGAGACACCTTTTCTGCACTGCTCTGGATGAAGGGAAGGAAAGGGACTGTTTTGTGTTAATTAGTATTGGCACAAGAGAAGGGATTGATGTCTGAGGGGATGGAGAAAAGAGAGGGAAGGAGGACGTGGTTCCTTCCTCAGCAAGAGCAGAGAGGGTAGCCTTCTGTTTTCTTTTATTCAGAAACATGATCACATTTATTTTTACTTAAAAACATGAAGGTGTAGAACTGCCTTGTTCTTAAGAGTTTTCTTTCATGTAAAATTCTGTGAACACATCCCAGTTTTCTCACTCTTTATAAATTAATAAGAGTTTCATTTCTTCACAGATGCTTTTAGCAGGGCTGCCATCTGCTGGGCACAGGAGAGAGACGTGTTCCGGGCTCCGGGACGTTAGAGAATCTAGTGGGGCAGGACAGTCAGGAACTAGGAATTGTGAGTGATGAGCAGTGCCAATGGGGGAGGAAGGGTTACTGCAGATGTGCCTGATGGGCGTTGGGGGTGGGGGCACTACCAGCTTGGTCTGGTAGTCCTGAGAAGCTTCCCTGGAGAGCCTTGAGGAGGAGAGGGAGATGGCTTGCTAGGCATAAAGACAGGTAGGAGGGCTCTGACAACGACAGTGAGAGAGATGACTCTCTAAGATGATAAGATGATCTCCCAGCTGCCCCAAGGGTGACAAGAGAAATCAGCTCTCAGAGATGAAGCATGGTGGGATTCAGGAGGCCTGGCATCTAGTGCTGGGTCTGTCATTTATTAGGGAACAGAGAGGTTATTGATATTTATCAAAGGTCACACAGTCTGCCTTCTCTGTGTGGGGAGTGGGGTGGGATGAGGTGGGAGAATGAGGCCTTTGGGGTTTGATTTAGTGATCTGAAATTCTATTTTTGAAAAATCATTAGTCTTTTATGTTTGTGCATATATGTAAAAGATGCTGTAAGTCAGTATTTGTGCTTTTATTTTACCTAAGACTTTCTTTTAAAATTATACATATCCCATGGCACTATGGCACTAGAATATAAACTCTAAGAGAAAAGGAACCTTGTCTTTCTTGTTCACCCCTGCCTAGGAGAGCTCCTATTGGGTATCTAATAAATGAGGCTGAATGAATAAACAGTGGGTATCTAATAAATGAGGGTATCTAATAAATGAGGCTGAATGAATAAACAGTGGGTATCTAATGAATGAGGGTATCTAATAAATGAGGCTGAATGAATAAACAAATGTTATTAAAAATTTACGGTGTCAGTAAACATAATATGAAAGGCCCAGTTGGGCACAATTTTAGGGACACAGACCAGGCCCTTAGGTCAGGCAAGAGAGCCCGGGGAACTATGGGGCGTGATGTCAATACGTGTTGATACCAGCGAAGTTTTCACTTTTCATCCAGATTCTCTCCCATCAAGTATATTCACCTTTTGTGTCAGCAAGTTTAACATACCTTAATTTTCAACAAAGCAAAGACTTTCCTGAGTGGGCTCCAAGTGAGAAATGAGAAAGAAGAGGAGCAGAAACCAAGAAGGTGGGTAGGACATCTGATTCACTATCAGAACCGGTCCTACCAAGGCTGAGTTCAAGGAAAGTCCAATTTCTGTTCTTCTCATCCCTCCGTCGTTTTTTTTTTTTTTCCTTCACATCATACCCTATGTTTTATCAGATACTTCACACACTTCCATCTCTCCTCATATTTCTGACATACAGTTCTTTTCTAAAAACCCAATAAGGCTTTAAGATGTCAACTTGACTTGATGTCATAATATCTTTACATTCTATAGCACTTAACCCTTTCACAGATGTTGACATTGGGACACCTGGGTGGCTCAGTCAGTTAAGCATCTGCCTTCAGCTCAGGTCATGATTCCAGAGTCCTGGAATGGAGACCTGCGTCCAGCTCCCTGCTCAGTACGGAGCCTGCTTCTCCTTCTCCCTTTACTCCCCGCCCGCCGCTCATGCTATCTCTTGCTCACTCTCTCTCTCAAACAAATAAATAAAATCTTTTAAAAACCCCAAACAAAACAAATCAAGGCTGTTGGCATTAAGATCTTAAAAAAGAAAAATCTGCCTACTCTCCGTAAAAGGGGGGATTGTCTTCATTCTGTAGATTGGGAAGATGACACCAGTGAGAGTATGTGCCAAGGATCCCAGAATGGATCAGTCCTAGCTCACTTAAAGCAGGATAATTCAAGGGAGGTTTAATGAAGAGATCACTTAAAAAGGTTTGCACATGGTGTAGGGAAAAATTCTAAGAGGCAATGCAGATTCTAGAGCTATAGAGGTCTGAATGTATGAAGCGATTAGCAGAGCCCTGAGATAGGGATGGATGTGTGGAGGGGCCACCTGAAAAGAGCGGAGACCTTTGTGGAGGGATCCAGCCACCCCTTTTGTGACGCTGCAGATGGAAAGCCAGAGGAACAAATATTTCTGTTTCCCTCTCCTCCCTCTCACTGATTTGTTGCCAGAGCTCCCTCTCCAGCAATCCCAACTGGAAGCCAGAGGCGAGGAAGTCTATACTTGGCAACCTTCCAGCACCAAGTAGGTTGGGGGAGGGTAGGAGAGGTCTGGGAAGCAAAGGAAGGTGTCTGCCACACCCATCAGTCTCAGGCGGGGTTGGGACTGGAGGTCACATCTCCAGATACCCCTCTCATTACTTGTCCACATGCTATGCTTTCCTCTGGAGGGGAGAATCTAAGTTCATGGCACCTGGCCTCAAACCACCTGGGAGCCTGCTGCTGTTTGATCCCTATGTATTGAAGATTTCTGGTGAGAAAGCAAAACTTGAGGTGGATATATCATTTATCCACTACTTATCCCTGTATATCCTTAACACAGACTATTGAAAGCTGGCTGTATATCTTCTTTTAATAAGATTTTATTTATTTATTTATTAGAGAGAGAGAGACAATGGGGGGAGAAGCAAAGGGAGAGGGACAAGGAGACATTGCACTGAGCATGGAGCCCAACATGGGGCTCGATCCCATGACCCTGGTATCATGACCTGAGCCGAAATCAAGAGTTGTCAACCAACTGAGCCATCCAGGCACCCCGAAAGTTGGCTGTACATCTAATACCTGTCTCTCCTGACCATAAAATATGAAAATTTGTTTCCTTTCCCCAACTGCAAGGTGGTTTTTGATATAGAACAACTGATTATGTACTTTAGCTGCACACATCAGCATCTTGATTATGTGAAATCTCATAAGGAATTACAGTCAATGCCAATCATTGTGTAAGTGAAGGTCAGATTTTACATCTTCTATTGGTGTCATCAGCATTTTTAGGATAAATCTTTGAAACACACAAATTAATATTGGGATACACGTCAGCACTGAAGGAATCTGTGAGAAATGAAATGCCTGTGGACTACAGAAGAGAGAATATAAGAGAGAGAGAGAAAAAAATATACGAGAGTCCCCATGCAGAGAACCGTTGGTTTAAACTACAAGGACTATGATCAGTCAGCTTTTTAAAAGTGCTAAATGTGCAAACAGAGAAAGACATGTATCATATGATCTCACTGATGTGAGGAATTCTTAATCGCAGGAAACAAACTGAGGGTTGCTGGAGTGGGGGGTGGGGTGGGAGGGATGGGGTGACTGGGTGATGGACACTGGGGAGGGTATGTGCTCTGGTAAGCGCTGTGAATTGTGCAAGACTGTTGAATCTCAGATCTGTACCTCTGAAACAAATAATGCAATATATGTTAAGAAAAAAAAAAGAAGAAGAAGAAGGTAGCAGGAAGGGAAGAATGAAGGGGGGGAATCGGAGGGGGAGACGAACCATGAGAGACGATGGACTCTGAAAAACAAACTGAGGGTTCTAGAGGGGAGGGGGGTGGGAGGATGGGTTAGCCTGGTGGTGGGTATTGAGGAGGGCACATTCTGCATGGAGCACTGGGTGTTATGCACAAACAATGAATCATGGAACACTTCATCTAAAACTAATGATGTAATGTATGGGGATTAACATAAGAATAAAAAAAAGTGCTAAATATGGCTCAGATATTAAAGTTAATCAGAAATACTGCTTCCAAATTTTAAATTTTTAGTGAGTGAGCAGCTGTGGAGAAAGACTTGTGGGCACGTGTGTACACATGCACACACATGTTACTGGAGCTCCATTTAAAATTATACCTGGGAGTGCATTTGTAGAGGGAATATATGTCATATATAAAGGCAATTCCTCTGGGTTAAGACAGACCTGGGTTCAAATCCTGGCTCCACCACTTACTAGCTGTGTGATTTTTCTGAACCTTAGTTTCTTCCCATGTAAAATAGGAACAATCATAATACTATTGACCTCCCAGGGGTTTTATCAGTTAGCTTTTGCTACAATAATGCTGCATAACAAATAAGCACAAAACCTCAGCGTCCTAGAATATTTATTGTTCATGTGTCTGGAGTCATATGGATGTTCCTGAGGCCGTTCTACTGATCTTGACTGGGCTTGATCACTCGTCTGGATGTTGACTGGCTACTGGCTAATCTCATGTGGCCTCATCTGGGTTGACTGGGGTGACTAGCTGTGCCCCATGTGTCTTCCATCCACCAGCAGGCTAGCTTTAGCATGGGCTCATGGTGACAACAGAGGGCAAGGACAGCAAGCAGAGACACAGAAGCGCGTTTCAAGCCCCTGATTGCTTAATACTCTGTCGGCCAAGGCAAATCAGAAGGTGGATAGGATGAGGTTAAATGAGGTTAAAATGAGATCCTACTTGCAAGTACTTCGCACATGGCCATTATTAATAAACGGTAACATTATTACTTCCTATTTACATCACATCTAGCATCTATGAAGGTTTTATTTTTGTAGCTGGTTTATGAGTGCTACTTTATGAACTTGTAGAAATTCTTGCTTTGAAACAGAGTGAAGAGATTCGGGTTCAAATTCTGATTATGAAACACTCTTAATACAAGCTTACTGTGTGATGTGGTGGAGTGGAGGGTTTGCTGTGACCCAGACAAGCTCTGGCTAAAAACTTGGACTACCTTCTGTTATCTGATTTTGTATATTTACTTCTCTTCAGTCTCCTTAGCTGCAAAATGCAGATAATTGTACTTGCTAGGTTTTTGTGAGGATTAAATAAGAAAACTATGTTTTATATCTTTTTCAATATTTGTCACACAGTTACTTTTCAATACCTGTAGCTATTATTATTTATAACTATAGTAATCTTTGTTTGCAGAAAAATTAGGAAAGCAGTGATTGAAATTCTACCTAGAGATAATAACTATCAATATATGGATTGTTTTACCATAATTTTCTATGCATGTATTTCCAAAGTTAGATTACTTATACTATTCTATAAACCATTTTCTTCACTTAGTATAACCTGACATCTTTCCACATGAACAAATACAGATCCAGAGCAGCAATTTTAATAGATGTGTCATACCCACTAGGGAGATATTGTCTAATTTATTGATCCAGTATCCTATTGGTGAATCTTTAGATTGTTTCCAACTTTTTGCCGTATCAATAACACTGCAATGAATATCTTTATACACCTTACGTCAACTTTAGGTTACATTTTTTTGTTGAATTTTTGGAAGTAAAATTGCTGGGTTAAAGGATATTCACTTAAACATTTTTTTATTGTTAAGTATGACATATAGAAAAGTCTACAAAATCTAAGTGGACAGCTTAGCTAAGTGGACATCATAAACATTCATGTTTAGTCACCAGCCAGCTCATAAAACAACAGTGCCAGCCCCTGGAAGCCTTCCCCTCATGTCTCCCTCAATCATCAACCTTGCCTCTCCCCAAAGATAACTGCCATCTAGACTTTCAATGTTAAACTTTAGATTTGTCTGTTTTTAAATTTTATATAAGTGCATCTGTGGGCATGTATTCTTTTGTCTCTGTTTTAAAAATCAGTATTTGTGAGATTCAACCATATTATTTAACATAGACATAGTTCACTTATTTTCATTGTTGTCTGTTATTTCATTATATAAATATATATTTAATTTTACTGTTTGTGGACAACTTAGGTCATTATCATTTGGACTGTTAAGAATAATGTTGCTATTATCATTAAGTGTGCATGCTTTCTTGGTGTGTGTGTGTGCACATTTCTGTCAGGTATACACCTAGGAGTGGACTTGCTGGCTTAGAAGGAATGTGTATGTTTGTCTTTAGTAGATCGTGCCCAGCTCTTCATAGATGGTTATTCTAACGGACACTTCCACCTGTAGTACAGGCGAGTTCCTGTTTATTTCACATTCTCTTTCATGCTTGGCATTAAAAAAAAGTATCTACCTTGGTGGGCACATTGGTATTTTATTGTGGTTTTATTTTGTATTTCTTCAATAACAATGTCGTTGACGTTGAATACCTCTTCATGTGTTTATTTTTGCTGTCTGGATATTCTGTCTTCGGATGTGCTTGTTCAAATCTCTTGACCAGTTTTCTTCTGGCTGTCTGCCTTTAAAAAGTCTGATTTGTAGGAGTTACTTTTGTATTCTGGATAGGGCCCTTTGTTGAAATGTGTTGCAAATATATTTCCCCACTCTTTGATTTGTTTTTATACTCTTGTGTAGTGTCTTTGCATGGCTCTAAGTTCTTAATTCAAAGATAGCAACTGTATCAACATATATATATAAAGAAAACTTCTCCTGACTTGGATAACAAGAATCTCCTATATCCTCTTTTATTTATTTATTTATTTTCTAAAAAGATTTTATTTATTTGACAGAGAGAGACACAGCGAGAGAGGGAACACAAGCAGGGGGAGTGGGAGAGGGAGAAGCAGGCTTCCCGCGGAGGAGGGAGCCCGATGAGGGGCTCGATCCCAGGACTCTGGGATCATGACCTGAGCTGAAGGCAGACGCTTAAGGACTGAGCCACCCAGGCGCCCCTATATCCTCTTTTAAAAGTTTTTCTGTTGCTGTTTGTTTTGTCTTTCACATTTAGGTTTACAATCTATCTGGATTTGAGTTTTACATAGAATGAAGTAGGAGTTGAATTTTATGTTTTCATATGGACATTCCATTGTCATCCTTTGGTAACAATATTGTCCTTTCCGCATTGCTCTGCAGTGCCACCTTTATTATTTTTTTTTGCAAAGTTTTTATTTTTTATTTTTTTAAAGTAAACTCCATGCCCAACCATGGGCCTCGAACTCACTTCTCCAAGATCAAGTGTCGCATGTTCTACCAACTAAGCCAGCCAGGTGCCCAGGGCCACCTTTATTTTAAATAAATGTTCCTATATGTGTGTATCTGTGTGTCCCACTAATCTATTTGTCTATAAACTTTAATCTCTAGAAGATATTAATTTTTTGAAAAGGCTTTTGCCACAAGTTGAAGAAGGTTATTTATTTGCTACCTTTAAAAAAAAGTAATAGGTTCCTTGAAACTACTTTCCTTACAGAAAGGCATACTGATTCTGAGAAGTTTCCTAGTTGTCCCAGCTATAAGGGAAATTGCAGAAACAAAGGCAGTCATTAACAATTCATGATCTCTTTTTTGTCAGATCTCTTCCTCCACCCCTGGTTCTCTCAAACATCTCTCTTGTTTCTGATAATCTACCTTCTATCTTTCCTGTTTCTACACTCCTCCCTCTCAACTGGATTCAGAAAACTTTGCAGAGACAAACAAAAACAATGATAACACAACCCTTTCCAGGGCCATTGGCATTTTAAAATGATCTCCTTAGAACAAGATGCCTTCCAAACCAAAAGGAATGGATCTCTCATGGTAGGGTGTTGGCATTCGAAGGCAGCCACAGATTTTGTTCATCTGTAATAGGGCAAAGCAGGACTGGGTGACATCTCATTCTGCAGTCCAGAGAAGTCACCTAATTAATGTGTGGGAAACAGGAATAATTAGTATCAGAAAATATATTTCTGAGTTTTTTTGGGGGAGGGGGAGCCTTCTTAGTGACCTTTAAATTTTACCAAATGAGTAATGGTTTATTCAGCTTCCTGCAAAGATTAGCTCTTCTCTTAATTAATTGTTATGGAATTGCAAGATTAGACTGCAGTCCTTCATTTAAAACTCTTTTAAGCAAAAGTGGAAAGACAGAAGGGCTTGAAGGTGGAACTTCCTTCAGCAAAACATTACTTGTCTCCACCAGGTTCCTTTAAGGAAATGTTAGCCTGCTTGCTTTCTCCCCCTGCCAGCTGTGGCCCCAAGGCAATGCTTCAGCTGCTTGGGTCATTTCCTATTAAGGAATTTTTCTTAGGGAAGACCATGCCGCTTTCTTTATTTTGGGCCCCCCTCCTGACGAGAGTCAGCTGACTGAGATGTAGTGCGAGGCTGTACCCCATTACCTACCAGCCTCCCTCTAGATTCCATTTGGTTGGATCAGACTAGATAAGATTCAGTTCAGTTTAATTTAGTTCTCTTTTTTGAGCACCTACTATATGCTGAGCACTATGCACTAGGAATACAGAGTCGAATCAGATAAAGCAGGGTGCCTGCCCTCATGGTGCTTATATTCTAGCGGAAGGCTGGACATAAAACAAGTAATGACAATCATGAGGGGAGTTTTGGATGACACCCAAATTACTCACATACGTACTACATCCAGGAGGGAAGGCAAATGTCAGTTCAGGCCTCTTACTTCACTTTGGCCCAAGTTACCATAAAATTCAGACAACCGTGGCTCTTGTTCTCTGCCTGACCCACAAAATTTAATTACATTTAACAAACATTTGTTGAGCAACTAATTGATAGGAGACATTTGTGGTGCATGCTAGGGAAACAGGGCTTAGGGGAGAGGAGGAACGGAGCCCAAAGAGGAGTAGGATATGATTCCTGATCTCAAAGGGCTTGGGATTTGGGGGTGGGGACAGGTAATGGGATATAAGCACAAAAATAATGCAAAATGTACTCTAAGAAAGGCAAGTGTGACAAGTGAATGACTTTGAACTCAGGTGAAGGAGATACAATTTGGGGGGGGGGCGGTGAGTGGCATTATGAAAGGCTCAATAAGGAAGAGGTATTTATGGTGATTTTTTGTGGGATTGTCTTTTAAGGTTCCCAGCCCCAATTCCAGCATGGGCAGGGGAGGGGCAGGGGAGTTCCCCCACATACAATACCAAATAGTTCTCGGAAGAATTATTGCACTCAGTAGAGTGTCTGAGCATTCAACTCAATTCTGACACTCTCTATCCCAAGATGACATCAGATTCCACCGGTTAAGGGCTCAGTCATACAAGACTGCCCTCCACCCTCTACTTCAGACACCAGTTGCAAGCCCTAGGCTGTTACCTGGGCTTCTGACCAATTATAGATTGGAGGTTCCAATGACACCCCCCCCACCTTAGGTTTGATTAATGTGCTAGAGCATCTCACAGAACTCAGGGCAACAGTTAACATTTACCAGTTTATTGAAGGATACAGTAGGGAGAATGATTCAACAGCCAGATGAAGAGATACATTGGACCAGGTACAGGGAAAGGGTGTGGAGCTTTCCAGGTGGGCCATTCTTCCCACACCTCCAAGTGTTCACCATCCTGGAAGCTCTCTGAACCCAGTCCGTTTGGGTTTTGATGGAGGCTCCATTAAAGTTACGATTGACTAAGTCATTGGCCATTGGCTGATTCAAAATCCAGCCTCTCTCTTCATAGGCAGGAAGTAGGACTGAAACTTCAAACCTTTGAATCACCTGGTCATTTCTCCTGGCAAACCAGCCATAACAAAAGACATCTTTAGTGCCCTTGTCATAGGAAATTCCAAGGGTTTTGGGAATTGTGAGCCAGAAACTGTGGAGGAAGATGAAATACACATGAGAAATATAAATTTTGGTCATTCAGATTTCTTATAATTCACAGTATCACAGATGGGCAGGAGTTTAACCGGAAATTATGGGGAAAGGCTTCTGGGTGGACGGCATAGCATGAGAAAAGATGCAGAAGCAGGAAGCTCTAGCTATAGGGGAATGGTGGGAAAGAAGGGGCTGGAAAGGTAGGTGGGAAGACCACAAAAAAAAGAGGAAACAAATTCACATCTAATTTGATTGGCAATTGTTACGGAGGGAGAAGATGCCTTATTGGAGCTCTCTGCCTTTGACACATTTTTCTGGCCATGGCAGGACAGAGGGTTGACAGAAAGGGTGGGAGTGGGGGTGTTGAGATAATCATTTGGAGGTGATTGAAATAGGCTTTACACAAGGGCCTATGAATGTTAGAAGTGAGACAGGGAAACTAAAGGGACCCCATGAAAAAAAGCTGTTTTTTTTTTTCCTTTGCTCCTTTTCCAGCTTCTATTCTTGCTAGGATCTGCACCCCCACCCCACTCTACACAAGCCTCGTAATGCAAATAGCATATGTCCTCCATGTAAGGGACGAAGAGGTAATGATAACTTTGGTGTCTTCCAGCATAATAGATAACATCTAAGGAGTGACCAGCCAGGGCTGTCATAATGTTCTCCAAGACCACTGACTCCAAACATCTTGATGCCAGACGCCTGGTTTCAGGAAATAAGTGACTTATGAAGGACACCTGGACCCTGTCCTGGTTTTGACCAGTTCCTGGATGCCTAAGATTTTGAGCCTTGGTAGCTGGGAGAAAGATGGTATCTATAGTGGGCAGTTCTCATTTGTGTGTTTGGTTTTCCTGTATCCACTGTGTGGGGATTTATGGGAAGGAGGTTCCTATCTTCCAAGGAGGAATAGAGGAGGCTAGAAGGCGCCGGGCCTCTCATTAGCTCCAACTACCTAGGTGTAGGCACTCGACACAGGTTTAGCCTATTCATCTGTTGGGACACTGAATCTGGGGAGGTGACATGGGGACCCAGGGACACACCTACCATAAAAATAAAAGCACATGGGAGGACAGAGCAGGGTACCAGTCACAGGCTGAAGCAGCAAAAAATCTCAACCTTGTGCGGCGTGCAAACTCATCTGGGTGAGATGTTGGCGCCTGTGGTGTGCTGAGAACCTGTTTAGAGAGCGGGGAAAGATGGCAGAGGAGTAGGGGACCCTACTTCAACTGGTCCCCGGAATTGAGCTGGATATCCACCAGACCACTCTGAGCACCCACGAAACCAGCCTGAGATGTAAGAAGATCTGGATCTCTACAAACAGAATATCGCAGGCGGTTGGTTTTGAGGTACGAAGCAGAGAGCCGTGATTCCACGGGCAGATAGCGGAGGATAAATGGCAGCGGGAGGGTGCCTGGACGTGGGGATCCTACACCGCCAGTGAGTGACAGCCTCCCGCGCTGTGGACAGGGCAGACTCGCAGACCGGTAGCATCGGGAAAGGACTTTAGGGCAACCCCCGGGGTGGAAAACCAGACCGGCGGGGTCGCGCGCACGCGAACCGCAGCCCCCCGGACAGAAACCCGGAGCGATGGTCGCGCGCACGCGAACTGCAGCCTCCAAGACAGAAACCCAGTGCGCGGGGTCCCGCCGGTGAACTGCACCCCCCCGGGGTGGGAACCCCGAGCGTCGGAGTCACACGCACGTGAACTGCAGTCCCCGGGACAGAACCCCAAGTGGCGGAGTTGCGCATGGGTGCGAACTGGGAGCGGCTGGCGGTTTTAGAAGCACAAAGGGTAGAGACATGCCCTGACCTGGAGGCAGGACTGGGAGCGCTGCGGAGGGACGCACAACCCAGACGCTGCAGTTTATAGCAGCACGGGCAGAAATGGAGACGGTGTGGTCTGGAGAGCTCACTGAAGAACAGACTGAGGTCTCTCTGCTCTGAGGCAGAGGGTTGGAAATGGTCTCTTCTGCTCTGACTCGCGGAAGAGACGTGGAAAGCCACCAGGGAAAGGCGCCAGAGAACAAAAGCCCCAAAGACTGATTCCCACTGAGCCCATCCCCCACCACAGTGGCACAGGGCAACTCCGCCCAAACAGGGTTGCCTGAGTAACAGCATGGCAGGCCCCTCCCCCAGAAGACAGGCTGGGAAAACAAGAGGCCAGCAACCCTAAGGTCCCAAGAAAACAAGTGCATCTTGCTTGGGTTCTGGTCAATAATTTGGACGCTATACATTCCCTCAAACACGCATCAACAGAATGATTAGGAGGAGGAGCCCCCAAAACAGAAAAGACTCAGAGATTATGACTTCTGCTGCAGATTTACAAATGGATGCAGATATAACCAAGATGTCAGAGATGGAATTCAGGCTAGCAATTGTGAAGACAATGGCTAGAATGGAGAAATCATTTAATGGCAACATAGAGTCTCTAAGGGCAGAAATGAAAGCTGAATTGGCAGAACTTAAAAATGCTATCAATGAGATCCAATCCAATCTAGATAATCTAACAGCTAGGGTAACTGAGACAGAAGAGTGAATAAGCGATCTGGAAGACAGTATAATAGATAAAAAGGGAAAAGAGGAGGCCAGGGAAAAACAACTCAGAATCCATGAAAATAGAATCAGAGAAATAAGTGACACCATGAGGTGTTCCAATGTCAGAATCATTGGAATCCCGGAGGGAGTGTAGAGAGAGAGAGGACTAGAAGATGTATTTGAGCAAATCGTAGCTGAGAACTTCCCTAATCTGGGGAATGAAACAAACATTCACGTCCTAGAGGCAGAGAGGACCCCTCCCAAGATCAAGGAAAACAGGCCAACAGCCTGGCATGTAATAGTAAAATTTGCAAATCTTAGAACCAAGGAAACCATCTTAAGGGCAGTTAGGGGGAAGAGATTCCTTACGTACAGAGGGTGGAACATCAGAATAACGTCAGACCTATCCACAGAGACCTGGCAAGACATATTCAGGGTACTAAATGAGAGGAACATGCAGCCAAGAATACTTTATCCGGCAAGGCTTTCATTTAGAATGGATGGAGAGATGCAGAGCTTCCTTGACCGGCAGAAGTTGAAAGAATATGTGACCACCAAGCCGGCCCTGCAAGAAATATTAAGGGGGGTTCTATAAAAGGAGAAAGACCCCAAGAGTGATCTACAACATAAATTTACAGGGGCAATCTATAAAAACAACGTCTTCACAGGCAACATGATGACCATTAATTCATATCTTTCAATAATCACTCTCAAAGTGAATGGCCTAAACGCTCCCGTAAAACGGCACAGGGTTGCAGATTGGATAAAAAGACAGGACCCATCCATATGCTGTCTACAAGAGACTCATTTTGAACCTAAAGATACATCCAGACTGAAAGTGAAGGGATAGAGATCTATCTTCCATGTCAATGGACCTCAAAAGAAAGCTGGGGTAGCAATTCTTATATCAGACAAATTAGATTTTAAACTAAAGTCTGTAATAAGAGACACAGAAGGACACTATATCATTCTTAAAGGGTCTATCCAACAAGAAGATATAACAATTGTAAATATCTATGCCCCCAACATGGGAGCAGCCATCTACATAAGCCAACTGTTAACCAAAATAAAGAGTCATATTGATAACAATACGTTAATTGTAGGAGACCTCAATACTCCACTCTCAGCAATGGACAGATCATCTAAGCAGAAAATCAACAAGGAAACAAGAGCTTTGAATGATGCATTGGACCAGATGGACCTCATAGATATTTACAGAACATTCCACCCTAAAACAACAGAATACTCATTCTTCTCGAGTGCACATGGAACTTTCTCCAGAATAGACCACATACTGGGTCACAAATCAGGTCTCAACCGATACCAAAAGATTGAGATTATTCCCTGCATATTCTCAGACCACAATGCTCTAAAACTGGAACTCAATCACAAGAAAAAATTTGGCAGAGATTCAAACACTTAGAAGCTAAAGACAACTCTGCTAAAGAATGTTTGGGTCAACCAAGAAATCAAAGAAGAGCTTAAACAATTCATGGAAATCAATGAGAACGAAAACACATCGTTCCAAAACCTATGGGATACTGCAAAGGCGATCCTAAGGGGGAAATACATAGCCATCGAAGCCTCACTAAAAAAATAGAAAAATCCCGAATTCACCAACTAACTCTACACCTTAAAGAACTAGAGAAAAAGCAACAAACGACGCCCAAGCCACGCATTAGAAGAGAAATAATTAAAATTAGAGCAGAAATCAATGAATTAGAAAACAGAAACACAGTAGATCAGATCAATGAAACTAGAAGTTGGTTCTTTGAAAGAATTAATAAGATCGATAAACCACTGGCGAGACTTATCCAAAAGAAAAGAGATAGGACCCAAATTAATAAAATTATGAATGAAAGGGGAGAGATCACGACTAACACCAAGGAAATAGAAACAAGTATTAGAAATTATTATCAACAACTATATGCCAATAAACTGAGCAATCTGGATGAAATGGAGGCCTTCCTGGAAACCTATAAGCTGCCAAGACTGAAACAGGAAGAAATGGACAACCTGAATAGGCCAATAACCAGTAACGAGATTGAAGCAGTGATCAAAAACCTCCCAAAAAACAAGAGTCCAGGGCCTGATGGATTCCCTGGGGAATTCTACCAAACATTCAAAGAAGAAATAATACCTATTCTACTGAAGCTGTTTCAAAAAATAGAAACAGAAGGAAAACTTCGAAACTCATTCTATGAGGCCAGCATTACCTTAATCCCCAAACCAGGCAAAGACCCCATCAAAAAGGAGAATTTCAGACCGATATCCCTGATGGACAGGAGTCCATCAAAATCCTAGAGGAGAACATAGGCAGTAACCTCTTTGACATGGGCCACAGCAACTTCTTTCAAGATACATCTCCAAAAGCTAGTGAAACAAAAGCAAAAATGAACTTTTGGGACTTCATCAAGATAAAAAGCTTCTGCACAGCAAAGGAAACAGTCAACAAAACAAAGAGGCAACCCACAGAACGGGAGAAGATATTTGCAAATGACACTACAGATAAAGGGCTGGTATCCAAAATCTATAAAGAACTTCTCAAACTCAACACCCAAAAAGCAAATAATCAAGTCAAAAAGTGGGCAGAAGATATGAAAAGACACTTCTCTGAAGAAGACATACAAATGGCTAACAGACACATGAAAAAATGTTCATCATCATTAGCCATCAGGGAAATCCAAATCAAAACCACACTGAGATACCACCTTACACCAGTTAGAATGGCAAAAATGGACAGGGAAAGAAGCAACAAATGTTGGAGAGGTTGTGGAGAAGGGGAACCCTCTTACACTGTTGGTGGGAATGCAAGTTGGTACAGCCACTTTGGAAAACAGTGTGGAGGTTCCTCAAAAATTTAAAAATAGAGCTACCCTATGACCCAGCAATTGCACTACTGGGTATTTACCCCAAAGACACAGATGTAGTGAAAAGAAGGGCCATATGCACCCCAATGTTCATAGCAGCCATGTCCGCAATAGCCAAACTGTGGAAAGAGGCGAGATGCCCTTCAACAGATGAATGGATAAAGAAGATGTGGTCCACATATACAATGGAATATTACTCAGCCATTAGAAAAGATGAACACCCAACTTTTACATCAACATGGATGGGACTGGAGGAGATTATGCTAAGTGAAATAAGTCAAGCAGAGAAAATCAATTATCATATGGTTTCACTTATTTGTGGAACATAAGGAATAGCATGGAGGACATTAGGAGAAGGAAGGGAAAAATGGGGGGGGGTGGAATTGGAGGCAGAGATGAACCATGAGAGACTATGGACTTGAGAAACAAACAGGGTTTTAGAGGGGAGGGGGGAGGGCGGATTGGTTAGCCCGGCGATGGGTATTAAGGAGGGCACGTACTGCATGGAGCACTGGGTGTTATACGAAAACAATGGATCGTGGATCACTACATCAAAAACTAATGATGTATTGTATGGTGACTAACATAACATAATAAAATTAAAAAAAAATAAAATAAAAGCACATGGAAATAAAAGCAAAGCCATTTGATGCCCTTGCATCCACCCTGTCCAGTCACACTGAGGCTCCTCCCCATCTTGACTATCACCTCCTCGACTACAGAGGCCTAGGATATGTCCTTGTCTGCCCTCACATGTTTTCCCTGGGCCAACATTATACCTTCCGTACTGATCCTACTGTGGGGTGCTAAACACTCCTGCCCCATGGCCACCAGCAGCCCAGATCAGGGCTGGTCTCTCCCAACCTTAAATGAGTTTGGAGGCTAGAGATGGTGACTCAGTATTTTCAGTGTGTGTTCCTTAGCCACGAACACATTTTTAGGGGGAAATGGAATGACCGAATGTGAACTTTTAGCTTTCTGG
Organism: Mirounga angustirostris; assembly: GCF_029215605.1. Lineage (NCBI taxonomy): Eukaryota > Metazoa > Chordata > Mammalia > Carnivora > Phocidae > Mirounga > Mirounga angustirostris. Next base: position 58,380,093 of record NW_026991717.1, on the reverse strand, counting down.
TTGCTGAATGAGTAAGTCAACAGCCTTGAGACGAGATATCTAAAGCACATAGTGCCAATGCACTATTTGCATGTCATCCATTTCTTATATAAATAACCGAACTGGCAGGAGAACGAGACCATGGGTGCCTGACTTCCATTACTGCCCCCTGGTGGCCAGGTGGGGGGATGGGGACAGCCTCCTGGAAAGAGCTTATGGGGGCTCCGGCATTAGGTTCTAGTCCCATCATTATCAGCACGTAGAGGTGTGGTCGTTAAGGTGAGCTCTTCATTTGCCTCCTCATTGATAGTAAAATCATTTTGGCAGGCTTTAAAAGCCACGCTAGCTGCTTTTACTTCCCAAACATGTCCAGCTGTCCTTAGATGCAATCTAAATGCACTTTGGCAGTGCAGCCCGCTCCACTTTCCTTGACTCGCACAGAAATATCCGGGAAAGTTGAGAATTCAACACCTCCTCTCCTTTCTTCCTGTCCCTGACTGTATGAAAGAAAATAAAGTATAAAGAACAGAGGGCTGGGATGAAGTGAATTGGGATAAAGCTCCTCTGGGTTCTGGATTTAACTAAGGAAGTTTTTCCATTCCTCTGCCTGGAGGATTAATGAAGGTTTTTTTTTTCCTTTCTTTAGAACTGGGAAAATTTTGATAATTGCTGCGTGGATTTCAAAATTTGAAACTTTTCTGGTGTCAGGGTGACTGAATAAAAATGACCTACAAGGCTGATTAAAAATACAGCTTCTGGAGGGGTGCCTGGCTGGCTCAGTCGTTAAGCGTCTGTCTACCTTTGGCTCAGGTCATGATCCCAGGGTCCTGGGATCGAGCCCCGCATCGGGCTCCCTGCTCCGCGGGAAGCCTGCTTCTCCCTCTCCCACTCCCCCTGCTTGTGTTCCCTCTCTCGCTGTGTCTCTCTCTGTCAAATAAATTAAAAAAAAAAAAAGGCTTCTGGAGGCGCCTGGGTGGCTTAGTCAGTTGAGCATCCAACTCCTGATTTCAGCTCCTGAGTCGGGCTCCACACTCAGTGGGGAGACTGCTTGAGATTCTCTCTCCCTCTGCCCCTCCCCACCCCCTTGTTCATGCACTCTCTCAAGAAGTAAATAAAATCTTAAAAAAATATATATAGCTTCTGAAGTTTGGATTGGAATCCAGGCATCTGTATTTTCAAAGAAGTTTTGTACTCTAATTCTAATGCACAGCCAGGCTTAGACTCCTCCAAGTTCTAAAGTTGACTTCCTGAATCTTGCAAAATTTTGAACCTTATTTGAATGAACGATAATTAACCACATTGTTTGTTCACTAATATTGTTCTTTGCATATGTCTTTTTTGTCTATGAGCTTGCACAATCGAGGGCAATGGCTGGCTATTCTTAGTTATCTTTGCAACCTCAGTAACATCTAGTAGGTGTTAATAAGTTATGATTAAATGAAACCAGAAACATCGTGCACATTTATTCAGTTCAAACGAAGGTGATGGTATGCTCGGTTTTACACTGACAAGAGCTTCCTGGGTTCCTTTTTCCCGTTTTTTACTTTTACGGTAGGGCTTCTTCTCCCTTCTCCCTCTTGCTTTCGCCTCTTGCCGTTTTTCCTTTGCTACTCCGCGTCGTATTTCTTGCGGTAGAGAATTATGTGACAGTACAAGGCCCCAGAAGAAGCTCGTCTTAGTGTGGTTGACTGGTTGGTTATCTCGCCAAGGAGGATTAGAAAACTCTGTCTCTGGGCTCTCAGTCCTAAATCCTTTTCACTAAGCCAACAATTCCGCCCCTCTTTCATATGGTGACTAAGAGAAAGTTTTCTTTGGTTTCCTTCTCAAAAACACAGCCCTTATGCAAACGCCTGCACTTCCCATGGAGATGGTTCTTTGCGCCCTTGGGGTCTTGCATCACAGAATGACTGCAGTTGCAGAGATAAAGGCAATGAAACTAATGCTCTCAAGGCTTTCTCTAAGCTCCTAGTAAACGGATTTACATGCTGCAGCTGCCGAACAAACTGAAACAGTAATTGACCCCACCGACCGCCTGTGATTATTCAAGGTGCAGTAATCTCAAGGGGCCTCATTCATCTCGTTGCTGGAGTCTTAGCTGACTGCAGAATAATTACAGGGAATTCCAGTTAAGACTTAAGAAAGATTTGTCACTGACCGGTGGGTACCACTGGCTTTAGTAAAACTCAACATACTTATAATTAGTATAAGCCAGCTACAAGTAACCTCTTGTTAAAATGCAAATTATTAGAACATCTATTACTAAATAAGAAAAGTTTTTTTTTTTTTTTTTAAATATTAGGGATTCCAGGCACAGGAATGTGTGGTGAACTTGAAAAGCTTGATGCCAATTATGTGCTTCACCGAATTAAAATGAATTGATATTATTAATAAAGACTCAAATGATCTACCCTGCCAGCCCAACCTTTTACCACCTCACATTTTATTAGAAATGAACTTTTCAATTAAGATCTGTCTTCCCACTTACCAAATTGAATTTTCCAGACTTATGATTCAGTCACAGAAGCTGAAGGAGTTTGGTAGGGGCTAGGGTGGGAGTAGGGGTGGTAGGTCATGCCCAATTTGCCACGACAGCTTGCCAGTCTCTAATACCATATTTCAACTTCTTTCAGAGTAATGTGGTCCCTTGTCTAGGTCCCTGACACTGAATAATTTATTCAATAAAATAGTGCAGTTTAAAGGAAAGTGAATGAAGATGTTTACACTTGGTGGCAGCTCTCTAAAATAATATTTACAGTGAAAACTGAGATGAACCCTTTTTAATTTTGATAAGAAGAGAAGGAATAGATAGGAAGAAAAGTGTTTAAAAACCTCTGATTTTTCTCGACTTAGTTTGTCCTATGATGAGCTTTTCCATGCAAATGAGAAAACATTCAATTTGAAATTCTCTTCCTAGAAACTAGATTGATTTTCCAGTGTTTGACACATTAATTATTTTATAAGTAAATAGAAATATAATTTAAGGCGTGAGTCAGCACTTCTCAAAGAATCAATAGTATGTTTATTCTGATTTGGTGGTCTCTTGAAAGTGACATAATTATTTTGGAGGCTCTTTTCCACCTTCACCTCTTCTTTTCTTTCGTTGGGATCACCTATCTTGCCGGGTTACTCAGAGTTGGAAAGAAGTGCAGAGCTGGTTGTTTTCACTAGTTTATGTAACCACTTCCCTCCCTCTGGCCAGTATTGGCTGGACAAAACTTGTGGGTTTTTGGGGTGAGGTGGATTTCTTTGGATCTCTCCTCTTTTTATTATGTGTGCTTTTCATCTCACTACCAGTTTTTCAATAAGATGTCTGCTTCTACTCAGTGGTGGCCGTGGGGTGCCTGAGTTCCTTGTTTGTCTCGTTCACAGCTGTCTGCCTGCTGCTGTGAGCAGTGCCTGGTACCCAGGGACTGTATACCAATCCCCTCCCTCCTCAGCAGCTCGGTTCTCTGACTCTCCAGTTCCCTGCACTGAGCCTACACCATCCCCTCAGCTGTCATCCGCCACACGGTCCACACCCCTCCTCACTTCTGGGTTGTGTTCACACTGTTCTCCCACTGAACCTGCTTCCTTCCAGTTCTTTTTCTAACCAAATCCTACCCGTCCTACAATACGGGAGATCCATGTCCTCCATGATGGTTTCCACTGGACCACAAAGTCCTGGTTTCCATAGTTGGACTGTATCTTCGATGTCACATGCTGTCATGTCATGTGCTGCCATAGGGTCTGGTTTCGTCCTTTCAGGATTTCATGAGAGATGGGATTTGTCCTCACGTGGATTTAGGCCTAGGTGAGCCGCATAGGTCCTATGCCTGAAACTTGTATGGCATGTATGGTCGTTCAAGAACGGGGCACAGCACAGGAGCCTGCATTAGATGTCAAGTTGATGCTCGCTGCTCACTGTTAGTCCTCTTTCCTCACCACGGCCGTGTGTGATGTCCGCCTCACCTGGAATGCTACCTCTGTGGCATTCTTGGTCATCACTTCAGGTCAAGTCAAAACATGGCTGACATTCCCTCCCTCAAATTTCCTCAGCTTCCTCTCATCTTTCTAGATAGGTCAGCAGCATCTACAGAGAGGTTGCATTCTTTTTTTTTTTTTAATTTTTTTTATTCTTATGTTAATCCCCATACATTACATCATTAGTTTTAGATGAAGTGTTCCATGATTCATTGTTTGTGCATAACACCCAGTGCTCCATGCAGAATGTGCCCTCCTCAATACCCACCACCAGGCTAACCCATCCTCCCACCCCCCTCCCCTCTAGAACCCTCAGTTTGTTTTTCAGAGTCCATCGTCTCTCATGGTTCGTCTACCCCTCCAATTTCCTCCCCCTTCATTCTTCCCCTCCTGCTACCTTCTTCTTCTTTTTTTTTTCTTAACATATATTGCATTATTTGTTTCAGAGGTACAGATCTGAGATTCAACAGTCTTGCACAATTCACAGCGCTTACCAGAGCACATACCCTCCCCAGTGTCTATCACCCAGTCACCCCATCCCTCCCACCCCACCCCCCACTCCAGCAACCCTCAGTTTGTTTCAGAGAGGTTGCATTCTTAATGGGTGGCTTTTTCCTGGTGGCCTGTGTCCTAGCTTGAGCCCAGTTGCTTCTTTCTGCCTTGGGTTGCTTTGCCTTTTCCTCTCTCTTTCCAACCATAATATACCATTAATTTTTTTTAAAGGTACATTTTGAATTTGGTCTGTAACCCTCCTATATGTGAGATGAGTCACTCTCTATTAAAAAAAAAAAAAGCTTTTATAATTTGTACTTTTCCCTGTCAGACTGACCTTCTCTGCACTTAGTTCAAATTAGTGAGCTTTTATTGTATTGAGCTACTCTTTCACCCTTAAATTTCAGAAATGCCTTTTTCTGTCAAATCTTATTTAGGAGGGTTAACCGAGGAATATGACTGTATGTAGAATGTTGACATCCCACGGGTTCCTTGAAATAGATGACCTTGGTTATGGGCACTGAGATAATTAGCAAAAGAAAATTGACAGAAACCAACTGCTTCCAAGATAGCACAGGGTCACAATCAAAGGAAGGGCAGCAGAAATTGAATAGATCAAAACAAAAGCTTACCAAGGGACTTGGATTTTTAAAGAAAATCTTTGGGGCGCCTGTTATTCATTCAACAGTAATTCCACAGTATGTATTGAGCAACTACTATATTATCTACATTGTTCTAGGCACTGGTATTATAGAGGAATGAGACAGGGTGAGTGATCTGCTCACAGTCTAGCAGGGTGGGAGTCAGGGCAGTGGCAAAAATAGAACAAATAAAAAATGCACCGTTTTGGGGAGAATAGGTGGTAAATTTAGTTTGGGCTCAGAGTACCTATAGTCTACCTAAGTGGGACTGCCAATAGGGGTTGATTTCCCCATTCTAGAGATGTTCAAGCTGGCATTGCTTGGACAGCCGTTAGTGATCTTGCAGAAGGGATGGTCCTTTGGACTAGATGAGCTCACAGAGTGGATGAAGGTTACTGTATTTATGCTCACAATTGCTCAGTGTGATACCTTCTCTTTAATAATACTCAGGGAAGGGGGTGAGGGATTCTGTGAGCTTCTCAGCCCTTGGCCATAACACCTTCTTCTCCGAAGCAGAAATCACAAAGGAGATGTCTCCTTTCTGTAATCAAGGTCATGAAAGCAATTAAAATGTTCCATGGCTTATTTCCTGCATTTCTAGACTGCTTTGTAGATTGACATTGGGAATGGCCTCCAACCTGGCAGTCCTGTTCTAATTGAAAGGAGAGTGTTCGTATTTCTTAGGAAAAGAACACATACCACTCTTTTTTTTTTTTTTTTTTTTAATTAAAGCTGTTGGGGGAAAACAGGTTTACCACTTAAGTAAATTTGAAACAATAACTTTTTTTCCTTGTTACCAAAATATAAACTCATCACAGAGAGTTCAGACAATACAGATAAGGGGAATAATGCAATAAAACCCCGCCATTCTGACGTAACCACTGCTAACATCTTGGCCTTCTCCTCTTTTTTTTTTTTTAAATGAACATATTGATGTATATTTCATAAATAGTGGGTTCACACCATGCATACTATTCTATAATCTGCTTTTTTCACTTAGTTGTACTCAGTATGTTTTATCAGTTTAGAGGTATAAAATGAGTTCATATTACTTCTATTGTTCTAGTCAAATTAACTTGTGCTCCAATATACAGAATATCTTACATTCATTTCTCTCTCCTTCTTTCTCTCTCATCTCAGAGTTTGAGCTCACACATGAAGTTAAAAAAAACCCAAGGGTATTTGCTTAACTCTCAGACTCAGTCTTGGTCACTGTCCTGCCATGGAAAAGGACTGGAAATTCTGAGTAGTCAGGTGAACAGTTCCATTCTCTTGGCTGTTGCTGTTCTTTTACTTTTAACTCCAGTAGAGTAAACATACAGTGTTATATTGGTTTCAGGTGTACAATATAGTGACTCAACATTGTATCCATTACTCAGTGCTCATCAGGATAAGTGTACTCTTAGGCTCCTTCTCCTATTTCACTCATCCCCTAACCCACCTCCCTTCTGGTAACCATCGGCTTGTTCTGTATAGGTGAGTCTGTTTTTTTGTCTCTTTTTTACTTTGTTCGTCTGTTCTGTTTCTTAAATTCCACATATGAGTGAAATCATATGGTATTTGTCTTTCTCTCTGACTTATTTGCTGTTGCTGTTCTTGATGCCACACGATACTGCTTCAGGGTTGTACCTGACCACTACCGAAAGGTCTGTGGTGAGGGGGGCATGCTGGCCATTGACGCTGGTGGTCCGACAACCTGGGATAGTCATTGACCACTGAAGAAAGCGACTTTTGGACTGATGTACATGTTAGCTTGGGAACAGTTTTTCAGGATACTCTTGGAGGGCAAAGGGGAAGGTATTTTTTCTATATTATTACATATTACATTCAGCTGGGTTGTAGTACCTGCCTAGGCTCCTACAAACACACAATCACACAGTTGTGGGTTGGGTTCTTTAGAAACAGACACTAAGATGGAATTTGGGATGCAAGATGTTTAATGGGGATCAACACCTGAGAAAGGAAAGGGGAAGAAGCAGGATTGGGCAGAGGGAGAAAGTGAACTATGGTGCAGGTCTGACAAAGCCTCAGCCAGCCCTCTGGGGAGCTCTGGGGTGGAGTATTGCCCATCATGGTTGTTCTGTGTTGGGTTGAAATGTCTGAGCTTTTGTACCCCTGTCTCAGTCACTGGGGAAGGACATGACCTTGGCCAGGCATCTCTCTATAACTGAGGCACACCTGAAAGATCCCTGCTCTCCCTGAAGTTGGGTAGCAAGTCCTTCCCTGAAGAGGGATCTATGTGGTACGTCTCTGGTCTACCACAGTCCACAGTCTCCTTGGCTCCACTTCTTCATATATTTTGGGGAAGAAGCTCCCCCAGAATACCAGTGGGACTCTCCTCATGATATAAAACTTAGAAGAGGGAGGTTAGTGGGATGAGCTATAGCTTCTGCTGCTGCAGTTGGTCTGGGGGCTGCAATTGATATTAGTTTCCTTCTTCTATTGTCCATTGCAGATTTCTCTCACCTTCATTGACCAGGTCTGCTAGCCTCAGGGGCTTAAGCAGTGGCTTGAACCTGTCTCTTGGGGGTCTGAGACCTTGGTAACTATGCCCTTCTCAGGCAGGGGTTGTTGTATCTGTTCATTTATGGTCATAATTGGGCAAGGGAGGACCAAGAGGTGTCCAAATGAATTACGTGAATGCCACCCATATTCCTCCTTGCCCCTATTTTGTAACAATAGTTCTACCTTATTCTCATGATCAGGGATAATTAATTTGTTAAGATGGAGACTCCTCTTCTGCCTGGACCCAAAGGGACCAGGCAGCAGCTTATAGTTCAATGGGGATTTTGCTAGTTCTCTGGTAGACATTTCTTCTCTGGGGACGACATCTTAATCATTGTGGGACACAAAGTTGTGGGGAAAGGAAACACAAATTTTTTAATTCAGTCATTGGGAGTAATGGTAAGTGGAGTTATTTTTACTTCAATCTTCTGGTTCGCAGACCCACGTATTCTTTCCACTGAAGACAGTGTCATGTCATGATATTTCATTTAATGTCTGTATTGTGTCCTGGAGGATGGCATCTCATTCTGTCAGAGTATTGCTTCTGAGATGACACTTTCTCTGTGACCTTTGTAGGCTTAACCAACACTCTTATCAGGCCTGCAGCTCAGGGTATTATGGAATAGGATATGATCAATGGATTTTGTGATCATGGACCTACTCCTAATCCTGGCACAGAAGAAATGTCTTACCATGAAATACCAAGTGACTATGCATCCAGATTTGCCAATCATGAGTTAGGTTCCATCAGATCTACCAACACATATGACCAGGTGGGCCTAGCTATCTACTGTATTATGAAAGTGGTACATGTGGGAATGATCATGAGCAGGATCAAGAGGTTTTCCGGTTCTTCCAGGGCACTGTAGCATGCCCGGAGTTGTTTTCCAAATAGCACCTAATTCTCTAGGGCAGACAGCATGGCCTTGCTCTAGAACCCCAGACCATGGCACCCACCATTGTTTTAACAGCACCCCTTCCCAGTTCGTATCCAAGTCTAATCTCACCAGTAACCTCTAGTTCAGATGATATAATCTAGCTTTAGAATCCCAGGGACCCACACTGTGATTCTCTCATTGGAGTTTGCTACAAACTCTAACAAGAAATTTTTTGCCCACCATTGCTATCTGTGTTATCATAGGGTCTGCTGGATTGTATGGCCTAAGTGGCAGGGCTATTTCACTGCAGCTTAAACCTGCTGAACTCTTTCCTGCTCTGGGCTTTACCGAAAGCTGGCTGCTTTTTGGTCACCAGGTGTATGGATCAGAACAATAGTCCTTATTTGTAGGTGTACAGTGCTTTCCAATAGAACTTTATGCACTGGTGGAAATATCTGGTATCTGTGTTTTCAGTATGGTAGCCACTGGGTACATGTGGCTATTGAGAACTTGCAATGTGGCTAATGCGACCGAGGAATTGAAATTCTAACTTAATTTAATTTAATTTAAATTTAAGCTAAGTAGCTTTGTGTGGCTAATGGCCACTGTACTGGATAGTGCAGGTGCAGAACATACGGCTTCCAGAATCTGAAAGGGCTCAGTGTGTGTTTTCCTTTTTTTTTTTTTTTTTGTGGTAAGAAGTACAGGAGGCAATACTTTATTTTTAAATAAATTATTGGAGGGCATGTCCAGTAATGGTCCTGTTCTCTAGACCCTAAAATTTTTACTAAAGTGGTGGCCCCACTTTATGAATCATTTTATGAATCTTCATAGGGTTAATCTCCCACCCTCTGAAATGTGTGTGTCTTATGAAGTCTAAGTGATAGCTACCTCTTGTGTATCTAATACAATCAGCATGATATTATCAGTGTGATGGATCAATATTGCATGGGATGTTCAGATGATTCAGATCTTTTTGGATTGTAGTATGACAAAGTACAGAGAGTTAACATAGTCCTGAGGGAAAACTATAAATAAATAACATCTCTCTCACACAAATGCAAAATGTTTCTGATTCTCTTTTCTGATCCATTCATCAAATCAAATCAATAGCCATATACCACGTACCTGATGCCATGCTAATTTGTTCTAGCAGATATCACATCTGATATATGGTTCCAGCTGGGCTACTGTTTGGTAGAGCTTGTGGTAGTCTACATCAGGGCTTAGCAAACTATAGCCTATGGGCCAAGTGTGACCTGCTGCCTGTTTTTATAAATAAAGTTTTATTGGAACACATAGCCACACCTACTCACATGTTGTCTGTAACTACTTTCACATCACAATGGGAGAGTTGAATTGTGGCAGAGACTGTATGACCCACAAAGCCTAAAATGTTTAGTATCTGGCCCTTTATAGAACATGTTTGCTGACCTTCGGTTTACATTAATCTAGGATCTATCTAGTTTCTGTAGGGGCTGGAGTGGTGAATTAAATGGAGATATTATGGGGGCAACTACCACTTGATCCTTTAGATCTTTGAGAAAGCACTAATTTCCGCCTTCCCTGCCCAACCTCCCCCTCTGTATTGGGTAATGCCAATTGCTAACTATAAATTTAGCACTGGAGAAATCACCACCAGGTTAATCTGTGGGGCAATGAACCTACTGTAAGCCAGTTCCTGGCTATGTCTCCATTTATTATGTGTTTCCCATTTTTCCCTACTCTAATAAGGGTCCATGATAATATTTCAGGTCTTCAGGTATCAGCTTAGGTCCTCAAACCCTATGTTCGATAGTCCTGGCTGTTTCCCTTCCAGTGTACATTTACCCAAATAAATGGTCATAGGTCCCTTTGAGGGAGGAGTTGGAGCAATCATTATAGTGTATACTGCTGTGATATTACCAAGTCCTTCCCCCTGGGTATTAAGCAGCCTCTTCAGTCAGTGGGTTCTGGATCTGAAAATTGGTTCAAATCTGGAAACTCCATAAGGGATCATGCTTTTTGTTGAGGAGACTGTATTCAGTATCCCGGTCATTCATCCTTGATTTCTTCTGCTGATATAAACTTAGTAGTACCCATCTATTTTGCCTTTAGGTATTTGGTATTCTATTAACCATCTGTATAACTCTCTGTAGTTCAGGCTTCTTGACTGCTGTGCCAGCCCTGCCATTCATCACCATGACTGCAGTCATCGGGCTTTGAACTGCTTACATCTACCATTTATTCTCTATTGTTTTGGGGCCCCATCATCCCCATTGCTATTAAGGAGCCAAGTCCATAACAGTCTTGCCTACCATTACTTCTGGCCTTTGGAGGAGCAACATAACTGAACATTTTAGTGCCGGTGCCCCTCTCTCCCCCTCATTCTTTACAGTTTTGGCAAATGGTAGGTCCTCTGGGCCTTTCTATTGGAACACAATCATTGAGTAGGTCTTCTGGCCATACACAGTATCTCCATTGCAGCTTGGCCACTTCAGTGAGTCTTTAAATCCCTTCCTGCACCATTTGCCATGATAATCCTGGTATTGTGACTTTGTTCAGGGATCACCACCATTTTTTTTTTTTTTAACTGTTCTAGGAGCCATTTTCATAGCAAGTTCACACTGTCTTTTGGGGTCCTTGTCAAGGGTTAAATTCTGTATCCTTGGAGACCACTTCCAAGTTGATGAACACTTTCTATTTTTAAAAATTTATTTCTTTTAAATTTTTTATTTAAATTCAATTAGCCAACATATAGTACATCATGTTTCAGATGTAGTGTTCAGTAATTTATCAGTTGCATATAGCATCACGCTCATCACATCATGAGCCCTACTTAATGCCCATCATCCAATTACCCCGTTCCCCCACTGGCCTCCCCTCCAGCAACCCTGTTTGCTTCCTATAGTTAGGAGTCTTTCATGGTTTTTCTCCCTCTCTGATGACTTTCCCTTCAGTTTTCCCTTCCTTACCCTATGATCCTCTGTGCTGTTTCTTATATTCCACATATGAGTGAAACCATATGATAATAGTCTTTCTCTGATTGACTTATTTCGTTTAGCATAATACCCTCCAGTTCCATCCACATCAATGTATATGGTAAATATTCATCCTTTCTGATGGCTGAGTAATATTCCATTGTATATATATACACCACATCTTCCTTATTCATTCATCTGTCGATGGACATCTGGGCTCTTTCCCCAGTTTGGCTATTGTGGACATTGCTGCTATGAACATTGGGGTGCAGATGCCCCTTCGGATCATTACATTTGTATCTTTGGGGTAAATACCTAGTAGTGCAATTGCTGGGTCAGGGTAGGTAGCTCTATTGGGTAACTCTATTTGTAACTTCTTTTTTTAAAGATTTTATTTATTTATTTGACCGAGAGACAGAGCAAGAGAGGGAACACAAGCAGGGAGAGTGGGAGAGGGAGAAGCAAGCTTCCCGCGGAGCAGGGAGCCTGATGCGGGGCTCAATGCCAGGACCCTGGGATCATGACCTGAGCCAAAGGCAGACGCTTAATGACTGAGCCACCCAGGTGCCCCTATTTGTAACTTCTTGAGGAACCTCCATACTGTTTTCCAGAGTGGCTGTGTCAGCTTGCATTCCCACCAACAGTATAAAAGAGTTCCCCTTTCTCCACATCCTCGCCAACATTTGTTTCCTGTCTTGTTAATTTTAGCCATTCTGATTGGTATGAGGTGGTATCTCATTGTGGTTTTTTTTTTTTTATTCTTATGTTAATCCCCATACATTACATCATTAGTTTTAGATGAAGTGTTCCATGATTCATTGTTTGTGCACAACACCCAGTGCTCCATGCAGAATGTGCCCTCCTCAATACCCACCACCAGGCTAACCCATCCTCCCACCCCTCTCCCCTCTAGAACCTTCAGTTTGTTTTTCAGAGTCTATCGTCTCTCATGGTTCGTCTACCCCTCCGATTTCCCCCGCTTCATTCTTCCCCTCCCGCTACCTTCTTCTTCTTCTTCTTTTTTTTTTCTTAACATATATTGCATTATTTGTTTCAGAGGTACAGATCTGAGATTCAATAGTCTTGCACAATTCACAGCGCTTACCAGAGCACACACCCTCCCCAGTGTCCATCACCCAGTCACCCCATCCCTCCCACCCCACCCCCCACTCCAACAACACTCAGTTTGTTTCCTGAGATTAAGAATTCCTCATATCAGTGAGATCATATGATACATGTCTTTCTCTGTTTGACTTATTTCACTCAACATAATACCCTCCAGTTCCATCCACGTCGTTGCAAATGGCAAGATCTCATTCCTTTTGATGGCTGCATAATATTCCATTGTATATATATACCACATCTTCTTTATCCATTCATCTGTCGATGGACATCTTGGCTCTTTCCACAGTTTGGCTATTGTGGACATTGCTGCTATAAACCTCGGGGTGCACGTACCCCTTCGGATCCCTACTTTTGTATCTTTGGGGTAAATACCCAGTAGTGCAATTGCTGGATCATATGGTAGCTCTATTTTCAACTTTTTGAGGAACCTCCATACAGTTTTCCAGAGTGGCTGCACCAGCTTGCATTCCCACCAACAGTGGAGGAGGGTTCCCCTTTCTCCGCATCCCCGCCAACATCTGTCGTTTCCTGACTTGTTAATTTTAGCCATTCTGACTGGTGTGAGGTGGTATCTCATTGAGGTTTTGATTTGGATTTCCCTGATGCTGAGCGATATTGAGCACTTTTTCATGTGTCTGTTGGCCATTTGGATGTCTTCTTTGGAGAAATGTCTGTTCATATCTTCTGCCCATTTCTTGACTATATTCTTTGTGGTTTTTTTGGGTGTTGATTTTGATAAGTTCTTTATAAATCTTGGATACTAGCCCTTTATCTAATATGTCATTTGCAAATATCTTCTCCCACTCTATAGATTGCCTTTTAGTTTTTTTTTTTTTTAAAGATTTATTTGACAGAGAGAGAGAGAGCACAAGCAGGGGAAGCAACAGGCAGAGGGAGAGGGAGAAGCAGGCTCCCCGCTGAACAGAGAGCCTGATGCGGGGCTCAATCCCAGGACCCTGGGATCATGACCCGAGCTGAAGGCAGTCACTTAACCAACTGAGACACCCAGGCACCCCTGCCTTTTAGTTTTGTTGACTGTTTCCTTTGCTGTGCAGAAGCTTTTTATCTTGATGAAGTACCAATAGTTCATTTTTGTTTTTGTTTCCCTTGCCTTTGGAGACATGTGTAACAAGAAGTTGCTGTGGCCGAGGTTGAAGAGGTTGCTGCCTGTGTTCTCCTCTAGGATTTTGATGGATTTCTGTCTCACATTTAGGTCTTTCATACATTTTGAGTTTATTTTTAGCACTTTCCTATTTTAATTTGAGTTCCAGTCACCTTGATTAAGCACTCTCAGAATCCAGTCCTGTATGCACATATGTACATGCTGGTACATGGTAGTATATTTGGGCTGCAGCTTTCTTGAAGGCATCATCCCTTTCTTTCCTTATCAGGCCCAGCATATTTCCAGCTGGGTTATGTTGTGATTTAACCTTAGTTATAGGCCTAGTGGCGAGGAGAGTAGGTGAGGCAGATCTTACTGCCTTCTTGGGAAGAGGTCTTTGCACTGTCTTCCAGGATGAGGTGGAAAGGGTAATACTAGCTCTTAATAGGGGGTGGGTCACTTCTGTTGGCTCAGAAAATTCAGAGGAGTCTGGGGAGTCAAAATCTTCAGGGACATTCTGCCAGATGTCTTCACAGCATGTCAAGTTACTAGGTTTTCCCAAGTAGGGAGACCTTGCCCTGACCTTGGTATAATAGACCCACCATTGTTGGGCATTTGACCTTTTTTGAAGTTCAGGCACTTGGACCATTAAATCCTGTCCTTGAACATTGGTTTTCTCTTTCATTACTCTGCAGGAGATAAGGACTTCTTTGTGCTACCAAAGCAGTCCTCTGGCTTTCACACTTGGTTTCCTATTGCTTGTTAATTTCCCTTAGCATCTAGTTTATTTCTGAGGAACATCAATGCACCTTGACAATAACTATCTAATCTCATTGTCCTTGTAGTTTTGCTTGTCTTCCCTAAGTTTGAAATGCCCGGTATACTGCACCAATGGATGATAAGAGAAAATTTGTATATTTTCTTTCTTTTTGTTAATAAACATATCCTATTACTATTATAGTTAGTTTTGTAGATTGGTTTCTCAAGGGCAAGGCCATATCATATTCAGTTTTATATAAATGTTTTTAAATAAATGTGTATTTTGAGGGCAATGGGTTTTTAAAGATCTCTTAAATTTTATCATAGATTACTGTCTCTATTACCTATAAGTAGAAGTAGTTTAAATCTGTTTAAAAATCCTATAACATAAATGATAAGAATTCTAGGCAATATTAAGAAAGTGCCTACTATGTACCAGGAACTTGAAGGGTATTCACTCATTTAGTCCTCATAACAGCCCCATGAGGAGGTTACTATCATTCTTCTCTTTTTTTTAGATGAGGAATCTGAGCCAGAGTGGTCAGCATTTCCCCAGGTTTGCATCTACTTTTTTTTCCACTTTTTAACTATATATATGTATATATATTTTTTTGATGCAGTGTTCCATAATTCATTGTTTCCGTATAACACCCAGTGCTCCATGCAGTATGTGCCCTCTTTAATACCCATCACCAGGCTAACCCATCCCCCATCCCCCTCCCCTCTAGAACCCTCAGTTTGTTTCTCAGAGTCCACAGTCTCTCATGGTTCATCTCCCCCTCCGATTCCCCGCCTTCATTTTTCCCTTCCTGCTATCTTCTTCTTCTTCTTTTTTTAACATATAATGTATTATTTGTTTCAGAGGTACAGATCTATGATTCAACAGTCTTACACAATTCACAGTGCTCACCATACCACACACTCTCCCCAATGTCTATCACCCAGCCACCCCATCCCTCCCACCCCCCATCACTCCAGCAACCCTGTTTGTTTCCTGAGATTAAGAATTCCTCATATTAGTGAGGTCATATGATACATGTCTTTCTCTGATTGACTTATTTCACTCAGCATAATACCGTCCATTTCCATCCACGTCATTGGAAATGGCAAGATTTTGTTCCTTTTGATGGCTGCATAATATTCCATAATGTATATATATACCACATCTTCTTTATCCATTCATCTGTCAATGGACATCTTGGCTCTTTCCATAGTTTGGCTGTTGTGGACATTGCTGCTATAAACATCAGGATGCATGTACCCCTTCGGATCCCTATATTTGTATCTTAGGGGTAAATACCCAGTAGTGCAATTGCTGGTCATACGGTAGCTTTATTTTCAACTTTTTGAAGAACCTCCATACTGTTTTCCAGAGTGGCTGCACCAGCTTGCATTCCCACCAACAGTGGAGGAGGGTTCCCCTTTCTCCGCATCCCCGCCAACATCTGTCATTTCCTGACTTGTTAATTTCAGCCATTCTGACTGGTGTGAGGTGGTATCTCACTGAGGTTTTGATTTGGATTTCCCTGATGCCGAGCAATGTTGAGCACTTTTTCATGTCTCTGTTGGCCATTTGGATGTTTTCTTTGGAAAAATGTCTGTTCATGTCTTCTGCCCATTTCTTGATTGGATCATTTGTTCTTTGGGTGTTGAGTTTGATAAGTTCTTTATAGATTTTGGATACTAGCCCTTTATTTGATATGTCATTTGCAAATCTCTTCTCCCATTCTGTCAGTTGTCTTTTGGTTTTGTTGACTGTTTCTTTTGCTGTGCAAAAGCTTTTTATCCTGATCAAGTCCCAATAGTTCATTTTTGCCCTTGCTTCTCTTGCCTTTGGTGATGTTTCTAGGAAGAAGTTGCTGCGGCTGAGGTCGAAGAGGTTGCTGCCTGTGTTCTCCTTTAGGATTTTGATGGACTCCTGTCTTACATTTAGGTCTTTCAACCATTTGGAGTCTATTTTTGTGTGTAGTGTAAGGAAATGGTCCGGTTTCATTCTTCTGCATGTGGCTATCCAATTTTCCCAACACCATTTGTTGAAGAGACTGTCTTTTTTCTATTGGACATTCTTCCCTGCTTTGTCGAAGATGAGTTGACCATAGAGTTGAGGGTCCATTTCTGGACTCTCTATTCTGTTCCATTGATCTGTGTGTCTGTTTTTGTGCCAGTATCATACTGTCTTGATGATTACAGCTTTGTAATGGAGCCTGAAGTCTGGAATTGTGATGCTGCCAGCTTTGCTTTTCTTTTTCAACATTCCTCTGGCTATTCAGGGTCTTTTCTGGCTCCATACAAATTTTAGGATTATTTGTTCCATTTCTTTGAAAACAGTTGATGGTATTTTGATAGGGGTTGCATTGAATGTGTAGATTGCTCTAGGTACCATAGACATCTTCACAATATCTGTTCTTCCAATCCATGAGCATGGAACGTTTTTCCATTTCTTTGTGTCTTCCTCAATTTGTTTCATGAGTATTTTATAGTTTTCTGAGTACAGATCCTTTGTTTCTTTGGTTAGATTTATTCCTAGGTATCTTATGGTTTTGGATGCAATTGTAAATGGGATCGACTCCTTAATTTCTCTTTCTTCTGTCTTGTTGTTGGTGTATAGGAATGCCACTGATTTCTGTGCATTGATTTTATATCCTGCCACTTTACTGAATTCCTGTATGAGTTCTAGCAGTTTTGGGGTGGAGTCTTTGGGGTTTTCCACATAAAGTATCATATCATCTGCAAAGAGTGAGAGTTTGACTTCTTCTTTGCCAATTTAGATGCCTTTTATTTCTTTTTGTTGTCTGATTGCTGTGGCTAGGACTTCTAATACTGGGTTGAGTAGCAGTGGTGATAATGGACATCCCTGCCGTGTTCCTGACCTTAGGGGGAAAGCTCTCAGTTTTTCCCCATTGAGAATGATATTCGCTGTGGGTTTTTCATAGATGGCTTTTATGATATTGAGGTATGTATCCTCGATCCCTATACTCTGAAGAGTTTTGATCAAGAAAGGATGCTGTACTTTGTCAAAAGCTTTTTCTGCATCTATTGAGAGGATCATATGATTCTTGTTCTTTCTTTTGTTAATGTATTGTATTACATTGATTGATTAGCGGATGTTGAACCAACCTTGCAGCCCAGGGATAAATCCCACTGGGTCTTGATGAATAATCCTTTTAATGTACTGTTGGATCCTATTGGCTAGTATTTTGGTGAGAATTTTTGCATCCATGTTCATCAAGGATATTGGTCTGTAATTCTCCTTTTTGATGGGGTCTTTGTCTGGTTTGGGGATCAAGGTAATGGTGGCCTCATAAAATGAGTTTGGAAGTTTTCCTTCCATTTCTATTTTTTGGAACAGTTTCAGAAGAGTAGGTATTAATTCTTCTTGAAATGTTTGGTAGAATTCCCCTGGGAAGCCATCTGGCCCTGGGCTTTTGTTTTTTGGGAGATTTTTGATGACTGCTTCAATTTTCTTAGTGGTTATAGATCTGTTCAGGTTTTCTATTTCTTCCTGGCTCAGTTTTGGTAGTTGATACATCTCTAGGAATGCATCCATTTCTTCCAGATTATCTAATTTGCTGCCATATAGTTGCTCATAATATGTTCTTACAGTTGTTTGTATTTCTTTGGTGTTGGTTGTGATCTCTCTTCTTTCATTCATGATTTTATTTATTTGGGTCATTTCTCTTTTCTTTTTGATAAGTCTGGCCAGGGGTTTATCAGTCTTGTTAATTCTTTCAAAGAACCAGCTCCTAGTTTCATTGATCTGTTCTACTGTTCTTTTGGTTTCTATTTCATTGATTTCTGCTCTGATCTTTATTATTTCTCTTCTCGTACTGGGTTTAGGCTTTATTTGCTATTCTTTCTCCAGGTCCTTTAGGTGTAGGGTTAGGTTGTGTATTTGAGACCTTTCTTGTTTCTTGAGAAAGGCTTGTATTGCTATATACTTTCCTCTTAGGACTGCCTTTGCTGCCTCCCAAAGATTTTGAATAGTTGTGTTTTCATTTTCATTGGTTTCCATGAATTTTTTTAATTCTTCTTTAATTTCCTGGTTGACCCATTCATTCTTTAGTAGGATGCTCTTTAGCCTCCATGTATTTGAGTTCTTTCCGACTTTCCTCTTGTGATTGAGTTCTAGTTTCAAAGCACTGTGGTCTGAAAATAGGCAGGGAATGATCCCAATCTTTTGGTACTGGTTGAGACCTGATTTGTGACCTAGGATATGATCTCTTCTGGAGAATGTTCCATAGGCACTAGAGAAGAATGTGTATTCCATTGCTTTGGGGTGGAATGTTCTGAATATGTCTGTGAAGTCCGTTTGGTCCAGTGTGTCATTTAAAGTCTTTATTTCCTTGTTGATCTTTTGCTTAGATGATCTGTCCATTTCCATGAGGGGGGTGTTAAAGTCCCCCACTATTATTGTATTGTTGTCGATGTGTTTCTTTGCTTTTGTTATTAATTGCCTTATATAATTGGCTGCTCCCATGTTAGGGGCATAGATATTTACAATTGTTAGATCTTCTTGTTGGATAGACCCTTTAAGTAGGATATAGTGTCCTTCGTCATCTCTTATTACAGTCTTTGGTTTAAAATCTAATTTGTCTGATATAAGGATTGCCACCCCAGCTTTCTTTTGGTGTCCATTAGCATGGTAAATGGTTTTCCACCCCCTCACTTTCAATCTGCGGGTGTCTTTGGGTCTAAAATGAGTCTCTTGCAGACAGCATATTGATGGGTCTTGTTTTTTTTATCCAATGTGATAGCCTGTGTCTTTTGATTGGGGCATTGAGCCCATTTACATTCAGGGTAACTATTGAAAGATAGGAATTTAGTGCCATTGTATTGCCTGTAAGGTGACTGTTACCGTATATTGTCTGTGTTCCTTTCTGGTCTCTGTTGCTTTTAGGCTCTTTCTTTGCTTAGAAGACCCCTTTCAATATTTCTTGTAGGGCTGGTTTCGTGTTTGCAAATTCCTTTAGTTTTTGTTTGTCCTGGAAGCTTTTTATCTGTCCTTCTATTTTCTTTTTTTTTAAAGATTTTATTTATTTATTTGAGACAGAGAGAATGAGAGAGACAGAGAGCACATGAGAGGAGGGTGGGTCAGAGGGAGAAGCAGGCTCCCTGCCGAGCAGGGAGCCCAATGCGGGACTCGATCCAGGGACTCCAGGATCATGACCTGAGCCGAAGGCAGTCGCTTAACCAACTGAGCTACCCAGGCGCCCTGTCCTTCTATTTTCAATGACAGCCTAGCTGGATATAGTATTCTTGGCTGCATATTGTTCTCATTTAGTGCTCTGAATATATCCTGCCAGTCCTTTCTGGCCTGCCAGGTCTCTGTGGATAGGTCTGTTGCCAATCTAATGTTTCTACCATTGTAGGTTACATATCTCTTCTCCCGAGCTGCTTTCAGGATTTTATCTTTGTCTCTGAGACTCGTAAGCTTTACTATTAGATGTTGGGGTGTTGACCTATTTTTATTGATTTTGAGGGGAGTTCTCTGTGCCTCCTGGATTTTGATGCCTGTTTCCTCCCCCAAATTAGGGAAGTTCTCTGCTATAATTTGGTCCAATATACTGTCTGCCCCTCTCTTCTTCTTCTGGGATCCCAATTATTCTAATATTGTTTCTTCTTACGGTATCACTTATCTCTCGAATTCTGCCCTCGTGATCCAGTAATCATTTATCTTCTTTTTCTCAGCTTCTTTATTTTCCATCATTTGGTCTTCTATATCATTGATTCTCTCTTCTGTCTCATTTATCCTAGCAGTCAGAGCCTCCATTTTTGATTGCACCTCATTAATAGCCTTTTTGATTTTGACTTAGTTAGATTTTAGTTCTTTTATTTCTCCAAAAAGGGTTTCTCTAATAACTTCCATTTTTTTTTCAAGCCCAGCTAGTATCTTTATAATCATCATTCTGAACTCTAGTTCTGACATCTTACTAATGTCCGTATTGATTAGGTCCCTGGCAGTCAGTACTGCCTCTTGTTCTTTTTTTTGAGGTGATTTTTTCCATCTTGTTATTTTGTCCAGAGGAGTATAGATGAATGAGAGAACAAAATGCTAACAGGGTAACAACTACCCCAGAAAAATATACACTATACAAATCAGAAGAGACCTGAAACCAGGGGGGAAAGAAAGGGAAAGAAAGAAAAAAGAAAAAAAGAAAAAGAAAAAGATAAAAACAAACAAACAGAAAAACAGGATATGATCAAATATGATCAGGCTGGTGCATAGATCAGTGCCACACACTAGATTTGGGGTGTATTTTGGTTTGTTAGAAGAAAGTGCCTCCCAAAAATTTTGAAGAAAGAAAAACTTATATATGTACAAAAACAAGGGTAAATATGATGAAGGGATGGAAATGACCGTAAAGATGAAAAGTATAAAAGATTTTATAAAAGGAATTGATAAGATAAGAAGTTGATTGAAGAAAGAAAGAAGAGGATTAAAAAACACCAAAACGGGAGGGAATGTGATCAGGCAGGAGAAAAGAACAAAGCCATACACTAGAGATTTAGGGTATATTTTGGTCTGTTAGAAAAAACTGTATCCCAAAATTTTAAAGAGAGGACAAATTTTATATATATATATATATACCAAAAATAAGGGTAACTGCTATGAAGGGTTAGAATATGACTCTGAAAATGAAAAATAAAAAAGAATTTTTAAGAAAGGGGTTGATAAGATGTTGGTTGAAAAAGGGAAAAAGAAAAATTAAAAAAAAAAGTTAAAAGAAATTAACTTTGAAAGACTAAAGAATTAGGTGGAAAAAAGCCATGACTACTATGTGCTGTATTCCCCTGGTGCTGGAGTTCTGCCATTCTCATTGATTGGTAAACTTGGTCTTCGTTGGCTGTTCTTGCTGATCATCTGGGGGAGGGACCTGTCACAGTGGTTCTCTGATGTCTTTGCCGGAGGCGAAATTGCCCTACCCTTGCTGGGGGCCAGGCTAAGTAATCTGCTTGGGTTTGCTCTCTGAAGCTTTTGTTCCCTGGAAGCTTTCCATACAGCTTTGGAGGATGGGAGTGAAAATGGTGGCCTCCCAATCTCCGCCCCGGAGGAGCTGAGAATTTGGGGCCCCACTCCTCAGTGAGCCCCCAGAGAAAAGCAGTCAATCACTCCTGTCTCCCCAGTCTCTGGTTGCACTCCTGCACCTACTTTTAATTGGACTTTAAACTCAGTTGGTTTGGCTCCAGAGCTATAATATGTCTATGCTGTATTTTAAATAAAATCACTCAAGATTTAAAAAATATATCTTCTTTAAAAAATATAGAGCTGACTGAGAATATTTTCAACTGACATTGTTTTCAAAAAGTCTATGTTTGTGGAATTTTTTTTGTTAACAGTGTAAAGCCAGATTGTAAGCAGACCTCACACAACATAGAAAGGACACCTGTGAAGTTTTGTGTTCAGTGTAGTTATAGATCTATTTAAGCATCTTTTCAGTCGAAGGCAGATCTCTTGTGTCATTGGTTGCTTGAGTTAGAGACAGAAGGTGATGTGCAGCACCTAAGATGGATGACAGCCACATCCCTTTCTTTTCACTAAAGCCCAAACCTGCCGTCCTTACGTCGGGCCTTCTCTGCGCCAGCTCTTTAACATAATCACAGTATCAGTTGATGCCAGGCTGATCTGGGTCCTGCTAACAGGCATTTGGGAATGGTGATTAGGGCTTAGTGCATGGCTCTTATTCAGAGAGGACTGACCCAGCTATCACATACCATAAATACCGCCCTGACAGAAGCTTGAAAATTGGTTCTGGTTGATTGTCTTTACATGGTGCTGCTTGCTACTCATTGCTTAATATCTTCCTGATGCTTTGCCATAAAGGTTCTGTAGCCTATAATTTTTGTAAAAAATATATCTAATTCATGGTGTTAAAAAAAGGTTTCAGGTAACTAATCACATCTGTAGGACATCAGTCCTAGATAACATTTGTACTTACTATCCTTTTTTTTAAATGAGTGTAATAGGTTTAGTTTATTTGCTTTTTAAATCAGTATCAAATATATTGAACACCTATTATGTGAGAGGCACATAAATTTAATCCTGTCTGCCTCCCTTCCCCATCCTTCCCCCCACCCCCTTCCAGCTACTATGTACAGTACTCATTTTGTAAGACTCTCTATTAGGTTGGTCTCCTGTTTTTTCATACTGTATGCAGATCTGACACTTTGGGTTTAGATCCCAGAACAGCAATAATGCTGAGAACATTTCCAATTCTTTGGATTTTTTGCAACATGAGGCAGAGTCTCAGCACACGCTCCCTCCAGTCCACTGCTCTCAGCCCTTATGCACATCATAAACACTGATAACACTGATAACTTGCATCAAATGCCATTGTGGACAGCCGTGTTCCAGCCACTGTCCCTTCCCTCTCAATTCTACACTCCAACCCAAAGTTTCACTATCTTAGCAAAGGTAAGCTCTCTGAAGACAAATTCTAATGTCACTATGTCCCCAAGATCCAGAATACTGCCTGGCATGTGTCAAAGGATCAATAGCTCCTTGTTGATTCAAGTATGGCACATCCATGAAAATATGCTATTTACCTTTTTGCCTCCCTTTTCATAAGCGTCTTGGTTCTTTTTTTTTTTTTTTTAAAGATTTTATTTATTTATTTGACAGAGAGAGACACAGCGAGAGAGGGAACATAAGCAGGGGGAGTGGGTGAGGGAGAAGCAGGCTTCCAGTGGAGCAGGCAGCCCGATGTGGGGCTCGATCCCAGGATCCTGGGATCATGACCTGAGCTGAAGGCAGATGCTTAATGACGAGCCACCCAGGCACCCCAAGGGTCTTGGTTCTTATCGTTGTATTGTAAGTTTATTAGTAGAAATATTTTTTTAGTGTTCTTATCATTGTATTGTAAGTTTATTAGTAGAAATATATTTTTTTAGTTAACTACATTTTGTCTGATTACAAAAATAACATGCATTACTTCTAGATATTTTTGGAAAACACAGAAAAAATTAAAAAGAAGTAAATAAAAAACCTTATACCTTAACACTGTCTCCTTTTTTTTTTTTAATTTGGTATCATAATTTCTAGATGGGTTTGGATCCTGTTTTCCACTTGTCATTTTATTGGGAATCTTCCTCCTTACCATGATTTTACATATATATATATGTGTGTGTATATATGTATGCATCTATCTATATGTATATATATATGGATCTATCCATATAAAATATATATAAAACATAAACTATGAAATCTATATAAAATATAGATAGATAGATAGATAGATAGATAGATAGATAGATAGATAGATATAGTCTTGCTTTTTGTTATGGGGGATGAGAGAAATATGTGTTATCTTTATTGTGGTGATGGTTTCTTGGGTGGATGTATATATTGAAAATTGCCAAGTTTTAGATTTAAAATATGTGCAGTTTAGTTGACTTCAACAATGCCTCAATAAAATTACCAAAAAATGGCATGGGTTAGTCTTTTGAAGCATTCTTAAATACACAAAGAGAAATACCATCAGAAGTGCTATAGAGTGACACAAAGAATATTATAATAAAAGCCCCCGACTTATATGTACAGGACTTCCCTTGTGCAGGATGGCTTTGATGATTAAAAGTAGACTTTGTGGACATGTGCCTTCATGATGTGCCCCTTTGTAGATGTGCTCTGTGGGTGTGGGACCTGTGTAGTCACAGAGGATTCTACTCTTTGTTTAATGCTCTACTGTCATCATCTTAAATTTCTTTTTTTTTTTTTCCTGGCTGAAATAACAGAAATTTATTTTCTCACAGTTTGGAGGCTGGAAGCTACAAGTCCTTCTTGGCTTGCAGATGGCTGCCTACTTGCTATGTAGCCACACGATCACTCTAGCTTCTTTGTGCTTAGTGCTCGCATGGTATATTTTTCCATCCTCTGATTTTAACTTCGGTATCTTCATCTTTAGAGTGGGTTTCTTGTTACTCTACCATGGCTGGAAGCAGAAGTTGCCTCCTTCTTACTTTTCTAACTAGTTTGTTCTTTCCTGTAAATGTCTTTTCTTTTTGATCAGCCAGAGTTTGATTCTGTGGTTTGCAATCAAGAACCTTGGTGGTACAACGCTGCTACAGGGAGCAGACTGTGAGCAACCATTCCTCAAGGGAAGTTGATGGATCCAGGCTTGCTATTTGGGGGCAAAAGTTGGTGAAAATCCCTTTATATTAGGAGATGGTCTTCTGGGCACTCAGGGCATGCAGTGGTGAAAAGAATCCCTTATTATCACCTGAAATGAATAGCTCATTGAATACAAAATTTAGAGAAATAAAATGGCTCTTGGGATTGAGGGATTTGAAAGGAGTAGATAATTTAAAATATTAAGGGATGGCCCGACATAGCCAGACCTTACAGGAAGGGAGATAAGAAAGTAAATATCATAGCTTTCCTCTCCAACCTCAGTCTGTTGTGCGGAGGCTCTCCATTGGTCTCATTTGTTGTATTTTGAGTAATTTTGGATTGTATCATGTACCTTATGAATGACGTATTGTAGAAACTCTGGATGTTGTTGTGCATTTCCTCGAATGAGTCATGTTTTCTTCATTCTAGCAAACTTGATTAGATATGAGCTCCAAACTCTGCTTTTTTCCAGTTCCAAACTCAGCTCAGTTCTAATCTTTTACCTTTAGCTGAGGTACTTTGAACCTGCTCCTTGCATACGTGGCTCAGGAGTCAGCCAGACATGTGGGGAGGCAGAATTTGAGTATTCCCTTTCTGGTTCTTTTCCTTCCAAAATTTTTCCTTTATCCAATGACTGCAGTTACCCTGGACTCAGTACTCTGATTCCCTAGGCCAGAAACGGCAGTTTTCTACCCATGCTTGATGCTCTGTATATGCTAACTGAGCCTCCCTTCAGGTTATAAGAGAAGCAGCAAAATGGAGTACTTACTCCATGTAATGTCCTCTCTCATGCATGGACTCCTCACTGGAGTCTACTTTCCTTCACTCTCTTGTGCCTCCATGTAGCTGCTTCTTGTATATGTTCATATTTCATAGTATCTATCTGTGGAGGGCTTATTCCATGTGGATTATGTAGAGGGTTTATTCTACATGGAGGAGGATGTTTACTTGGCTATTACTAGAAACTCAATCCTTGTTTTAAAACATCTCTTTGTGGGCGCCTTGGTGGCTCAGTTGGTTAAGCGTCTGCCTTTGGCAAGGTCATGATCCCTGGGTCTTGGGATCGAGCCCCACATCAGGATCCCTGCTCAGCAGAGAGCCTGCCTCTCCCTGCCCCTCTGCTGCTCCCCCTGCTTGTGCTCTCTCTCTCAATCTGTCAAATAAATAAATAAAATCTTTAAAAAAAACATATCTTTGTTTTTTCTCTTCATGTCCTAGAAGGTCCCTCTCCCCACTATTATGGATGCAATGAACCCTTCAAATGCTTTCAGGTTGGTGGTAAAATCGGGGTCCCCGGCTGTTACATGTGGAAGGGCATTAAAGATTATTTAGCAGAACTTCTTCATTGCACAGATGAGAAAACTGAGTCTCGAGGAAGCAAGTAATTTACCTACAATGCTGGGGAAGATGAGTGAGAGCGATGTGCGAGAGATACCTGAGTTTGCCAAGGAGAGACACATCTTCTGAAGACTGAAATGTAACTTGTGAAACTGGTGGGGAAGAAACTTTCTTTGGTGCCTCTCTGTAGCAGTGATAAGGGTATTACAGATTCAGAGGCTTGAAATGAGTAACAGAAAGGATTTCTTTGGAAATCTTGTCTGAAACTGCCATAAATTTTAGAAACATCCAGTTGGAAAATACATCAAACATGTCTTTTCTCACGCAAGTTGTCACATTTCATCACCATTGCTGGTTTTCTATTTCAGTCTCTGTCTCCTGAAGCAGCTGTGTTCACACTGAAGAGAGGCTTGGAGCTTGAGACAGACGATGACATCTGTTGCCTCAAGTGAGAAGCCTTTACCAAAAGGTTTATAGGTCTTCTCAGTCTTTGTTTGCTTGTCTGTTTAAATAAGAATATACAGACTTCTCCCCAATGTCCTCCTCCTTCCCTCATCTCTCCTTTTCTCCCACTCCATCACAACTGACAACATTTGGAAAAGATGACCTCAGTCGAGTCTCTTACCAGTAGTCACTCCTTATGTCAAAATTGAATCTCGACACCTTATTTATCCAGTCACCTCGGTAGATTGGATGGTTAAAACTTCTTAAATTTACATTTTCTGGGTTTTTGTTCTTGGTGGTTTTGATTCCAGAATCGTACAAGTAAGTTAAGGGAGTAGGGGAAAAACTGAAGCCAAGTCAAGCAAAAACTTGGTGGTTGGGTGTTTGGGTGGGTGCGTGGGATGGGGCGGGGGGGTGGTTTGAACATAGTATCAAACATGAGTGCCTAGAAGTAGAAGTACATTAAGATATAAAATACTTAGTCCCTAAATTACATACATTTGATGCAATTTGTGGGAGATTGAATCTTGAAATAGAAAGAAATGTGGATTTTATTTATTTTATTTTATTTTATTATTACTATTTTTTTAAAAGATTTTATTTATTTGTTTGACAGAGACACAGTGAGAGAGGGAACACAAGCCGGGGGAGTGGGAGAGGGAGAAGCAGGCTTCCCGCAGAGCAGGGAGCCCGATGCAGGGCTCGATCCCAGGACCCGGGATCATGACCCGAGCCGAAGGCAGACGCTTAACGACTGAGCCACCCAGGAGCCCCAAGAAATGTGGATTTTAAAAAAAGTGACTTCATTTAAATTGGGCAACTTTGTATTTGGAATTATACTCCCCTGGTGGCAGGGGCTAACACGTGAGAGGTAACAGTTGGCCTGCTAGTCTTTCTGGGATTTGAGAGCCATTTGTTCATCCCAAAGATCATAGCTCTTTATTAAATGAGTAAAGAGGGGGTGGATTCATAGACCTGGAAGGATGCATTTTCTCATACATAAGCACCACAACACAAGACACTATGAAGTCTTTTCCTGTTCTGAGGATGAAGGCCCTCTTAGTAACATGGTGGGATTTTTCAGATTCAGCATTTCAGTTGAACGCAGCCTGTTTAGGAGGAATTTACTGCAGGGGTGAGCACCGGATGGGTGCACCTCTGTCTTTGTAGGATGCATGAGCAGTGGAGTGAATATATAACTTACTGTCAGTCCATAATAGCATCTTGTGACTGCTTTCCTGGGTTGGGGTTCACGCCAGTAACCCCACAGGTACAAGTCTTTTATTTGGAGATCGGGAGGTGAAGAAGTAGCAATGGGCCATAAAATGGTTTTCTCTGAAATCAGTTATTAAAAATAAGCTGTTGCCATCACTATCTTTCTCACTTTAAATGGAATTGACACTATGACCAAATAATTGGTGGTAATTGTAGGCCTGGTGTCAGATTTAATAAACCATTCAAACCACAAATCCTCTAAAGATATAGTTAGTTCTCTATCACAAGATAGGACTTTTCATATCCTTTAACACCTGATAACTGCTGCTTGTATTTTTCTTCAGTATAATATTTCCTGCTTTTTTAATAAAAGAGCTGTCATTTCTAATAAAAATTGAAAAAAAATCACCCAGGGAAATAACACAATTAGTGGGTATCACAGGCTGAGACATGCTGAATAAATCCACATCTTCAAAAACTTGCAATAAAATTTTGACCCTAAGCTGGACCTTGTGCTGAGATTATAACTCACTGTGTGAAGTGAGTTTCTCATTTCTGAGGTTTCTTAGTCTGGTCCCCTTGTCTCTGGAGGGCCTCTTCCCTGGAATGAGTAGTGGATTTGCTTGATCTTGGCTGAGTAGAAGCTGAACACCCTTTCTACTCCTTGGGGAACAGAAGCACATTCCTTCTTTTTGGCCCATGTGATAGAGTGAATTCACAAAACACTACACATTTTTGTGTTAGAATTATGTACATCCATGCCCTTTATCATGTCTTTGCAGTCTCTCACATTAAAGTGGGGAGAATGTATTTCCCTATTGATGTTGGGACTGGTCATACAACTTGGGACTTGCTTTGGTGCACGGAATATCTGTGGAAGTGGCAGAGTATGCTTGTTTAAAGCCAGGGCCTCAAGAGGCATCATGTATTTCAGCTTATGCGCTTGCACTGATGACATTGCACACGGGAAAAACATGCTCCATATAGCCTCTGGTCCAAGGAGGATGAGAGACTCATGGAGCAGACCTCACCCTGACTGATCTTCAGTCTGAAGCAGAGCTACTCCAGCTGAACTGTAGTGAGCCAGGAAAGTAAATGCTTGTTGCTATAAGCTCTTGGGTTTTGGGGTGGTTTGTTATATAGCATTATTGTGGCAATAGCTGACAGCTACAGATCTCAAGCAAGATATGGAGTGAGCCTGTGACCTAAGTGTGGCCAATCAACTGCTTTTGAATGAGCCCTTAAAACTTGAAGGAGAGGCAGAAAGTGGGGTGTGGGTGGTGAGTGTCAGACAAAGACATTTTTCTTGGTGGCCATGACTGGGTTGGTCAGGCAGCGTGGCAGGGAGTGTCTGGGGTGGCAAAGCTTGATGAGCTCTGGTCAATGGTTGGGGCCAACAAGTGCTGGTGGTGGGTCCTGAGTGGATTGTTCCTATGGCAGGGTTCTCACTATAGCTCACTGCCCTTAGTGTTCACCCTAGTCTTGTTTACCAGGCCTTCTGTGACTCTCAGTCACTCAATATCCTTTGGGTAAATTCTCTTTCTGCTTAGGTTTGCAGGGATCGATTACATATTTGCAACCAAGAACCCTGACTAGTACTGCATGGTTTGGGAAGGAACTTGGTTTTCCCATGTTTATATCCCCTTTGCTTGGCTTTCTAATACATGTAACATGGTCCTGGATTGTCTCCTGTAATCCTCCACACATCTCTCTGCACAGTATAGCAGTGTGGTTCGGAGCTATCACTTCACACTACAGGGTTTGCTCTCTGTGTTTGCAACTGACTGTCTTGCTGGGCAAGCCATTTAACCTCTCTCTGGTTAGATCCTAGTGATCAAATGATACTACAAACAGTTTGTGTGCAGCTTATAGGCACTTAAAATAATATCTGTTCCATGAGAAACTGCCAGTAAGTACTAGCTGCAAGTAGTAGTATGATGTAGTTGAGATGATGATGATGATGATGAGATGCTGCTGCTGCTGTTAGTATTACTGTGCGAGAGCACAATTATCTGTGACTCTCATCCTAAGTCACACAGATGTAAGCGGTAGAGTTGGGATCTATTCTGTTTTCCTGGCTTTCCATAGTTGCAAAGCTTTATGACTTAATGCAGTAGTTCTGAACCTTTTGTCCTGCCTGGCTCATATGTCTACAGCACTCCAACGGCCATGTCTAGAGTTTGAAGATGCTCTTCCTGTACTGTATTGGGGTGGTAGTGTTCCAACCCATGTCCATTTTGGATGGGTTTAGTAGCTCATACCTTACCACTGTTCTTTTCTATTTAGATCCCTGCATTTCTCCATTCCTACATCCTTATCTGAGAATTTCTGCAGAGTGATCAACTACTTCTGATGGAAGTTTTTGTGTTATATCTCCTAGGGCTTGGGTGGGGAGAAGACTGAAAATGACTACTAGATAATCCAGTTGGTCCTACATGGTGGTGTTTTGATGGTGGTAGTGGAAGGTGTGTCTTGAGCAAGCATCCAGGAAGATGCAGCCATGGTACCAGGAAGCAGCAGAGGAAAGACCTGGAGGGGGCACCAGCATTTTGGGATGGAAGAGTCAGAGAAATCTTCACTTCTTTATTTTTTTTAGAGAGATAGAGAGAGAGTATGAATGCATGTGGGTGGGGGGGGGTCGAGGGAGAGGAGAGAGGATCTTAAGCAGGCTCCAAACCCAGCATAGAACCGAATGCAGGGCTTGATCTCACAACCCTGAGATCATAACCTGAGCCTAAATCAAGAGTTGGATACTTAACTGACTGAGCCACCCTGGTGCCTCTTCACTTCTTTTCCCTAAGACTCTCCCTGGTTCAAGAATGTTGCTGGTACCAAAGCAATAAGAGATACCATAACAGATTTGAAGCTTAGCCCCAAACTCCAGGTGTGTGAAGTATCACTTCATATTGTGTAATTCAGTCACTCTTCCTCTGCTAGATAATTAATACTCAGCCACTCTGAGGGTTCCCCCTTTACACTGCCCCCCACCCCTGGCCTCTGCCTCATGGATTTGGTTCAGTGTTTCAGGTATTACTCAGTGCCATGTTTGGGACATAAGGAGAATTTGGGGACCTCTAATGATTGGCCATCTGCCTCTAAGCTGAGACATCCTATGCCTTTGTCCTCATGATCCTTTCAAGTGTTGGGACACTGTTGCTTCCTGAATATGCTGGGGCTTTGAAAACCTTTGTGAGTCCAGGGTCTGTACCTAGGGTGTCATGCACCCACAGCACTTCTTAGCATGTTGCTTCCTCCCTGGCTGCAATGCCAGGAAGTGGGAGTCTGGATCCCTGCTGATTTAGCACACAGCTCTCTCTTTCACAATTCTTGAATTTCAGGGAGTCCTTTTCTAGTCTGGGGGGAGTCTTCTCCCTTCATGTTTTGTTGTTGTTGTTGTTTTATTCTTTTATGTTTCTGCTACACATTTCTGACACCCCATCTCTGCTCTTCTACTTTCCTTCCTACTTCTTCTGGGAACTTGTGGAATTCTCCAGGGATAATTTATTTTTTGAATTACATACCTTCCTTGGGCCATTGAGCCGAGCTTTGCTACTACCTTGAATAAAGGGAAGAGGAACTATAAGGAATTCTCTATACTCATTGATTAATATATCCAAAGATTTTCTAACAGCATGAACAAAATCGAATGCAACACTCTGCAATTTAGTGTGAATCAGCTCTATCACTGCCAGTCAGTTTCTGGACAAGTCACTTTGCTATTCTGTGCCTCAGTTTCCTCATTTGCAAATAGTACTCCAACTCCCCAAGCTCAAGGCACCGTTTTGAGGATGAATGGATTAAGAGATATAAAGTGTTTTGGGAAAAGAAAAGATATCTGAAATTTCAGATATCTGAAATTAATAAATGAATCCCTCAGGACTCAGATGAATGCTGGAATATTTTGTATTGGCTGTAGTATTTTGATGTTGAATTTGTGGAAAAATATAATCACTGAGGAGAGGGCGAGGGAAGTGAAGAATGAAAACAAAACCATATGAAAAGATAATAATGATGTTTCTCATCTCGGAATCATCTCCAAATTGCCTGTTTTCCTCCCATCAAACAATTGATGGGCAATGAGATTGTGCTTATTTGCAGTTAAAGCTATTGCAATGTTGACAATTAAACGTACATGCGGAACAGGATAATGGAGCAGTCCCATTTTATCACCAGTGTTAGCCATTTTCTCCACAGGGCACAAAGAGCATGTGGGAGAGCACTGAGCTCTGCATGATTTGCATGTAAAATGTGTCCTCTTTGTAGCCTGGAAGTGCCTCAGTGGGGTCAGAAGTCTGTGTTGGGTCATAGTGGGTCTCCTTGTCATCGCAGTCAATCACTGATAATTGCTCTGGCCTTGCTCCACTCCTCTCCTCCTCATTTCTTTGATTCGATGAAGAAATTACTGACCCGGAAGAGTCCTTCATGGCTGTTATCAGCCTCAGGGTGAGGGAGTTTTCCACCTTTATAGCCACTGGGTTCAGAGATTTCTCCACCAGTGACCTTGAGACTATACCCTTTCAGTTTAGAGACTAATAATGGCCACAAATGCAGCAACAATAATGAAGTGAAAGTATAGCAGATACTATTGATGCCCTGCCCCTACCCCTCATCTTACTTGGGATCATCAACTGCTATGGGACACAGTGGCTTCTTACTTGTAGCACCTGTTTCTCTTTTGCTGTGCCTGAAAACTTGCTTTGGTGCTGCTCAACTTTGCTTCAGCTCTGTAGGTCCACCTGGAAATATGTGTGTGATAGTTTCATTCTCAAACAATGGAACATCTCAATCAGTAGGGGACAAGTCAGTGGCTTGACGCCTGCCCACCCCCCTTGCCCCCCAGCCTCCCATCTTTTAGTGTAGTGGTTCTCCAAGTGTGGCCCCTGGAACAGCAATATCAGTATCATCTGGGAACTTGTTAGAAATGCAAATTCTTGGACCCCATCCCAAACCTACTGAATGGGAAACTCTGAGAATGGAGCTCAGCAATCTGTATTAACAAGTCCTCCAGGAGATTTTTCTGTGTCCTCAAGTCTGAGAACCACTGCTTTAATGGAATAATTCTGAGCTGGCTTTCCCACATTTTCTCAGACAGCCTACTTTTTTTTTTTTTTTTAAAGATTTTATTTATTTATTTGAGAGAGAGCAAATGAGAATGAGTGGGGGGGAGGGGCAGAGGGAGAAGCAGGCTCCCCACTGAGCAGGGAGCCCGATGTTGGGCTCGATCCCAAGACCTTGGGATTGTGACCTGAGCTGAAGGCAGAGGCTTAACCAACTGAGCCACCCAGGTGCCCCTCTCAGACAGTCTAGATGGGCTTGAGCCACTAATACATCCTTTATTGACCCTTCTCACCTCCCTGTCTTGCTTTGCCCACCTCCTTATTTGTACTTCTGAGGATCACCTCCCAAATAAACTACTGCATCCAAACCCTTTTCTCAGGGTTTGTTTTAGGGACTTACAAATTCAGGATAAAAACCACCATCTGTCGAACATCTACCGTGTTATAAAGCACTATGTGTTAGGTGCTTTATATATATGTATAGTCTCTTTTAATCCTCACAGATGAGGAAGCCAAGACCCAGCAAAATGAATTGAGTTGTCTAGAGTCATTGCTTGTGTGTGCTAATCATCACTTGTTTACATCTCTGTCTGTCTGACTACAAAGCACACACACACTGAGGACTGCAAAGCCAAAAACTCATATATATACTGGGTTAAGAGCATGAGATTTGGAGTCAAATTTTTGTGTGTTTAAAAGCCGGTGTACCAAAAAAAAAAAAAAAAAAACCAGTCTACCATGTCATAGTTATGTAACCTTGGAGAATTTTCTTCGTCTCTCTGAACGTTAGTTTTTTCTTCTGTGCAAAAGTAATCATGGCCACCTCATGATAGTGCTCACCATAGCATTATTTACACAGGACACTGCGGTGGCTAAATATGGTTTCATTTGGTTCTTACCCCATCTTGGGATAGGTGTCCTATTCATTTTTTTAAATTTTATTATTTTATTTTATTTTGGGGGAAGATTTTATTTATTTGAGAGAGAGCATGAGTTGGGGGAGGGGGCAGAGGTAGAGGGACAGTGAGAAGCAGACTTCCCGCTGAGCAGGGAGCCTGAACCTGACACCGAGCTGGATCCCAGGACCCTGAGGTCATGACCTGAGCCTAAGACATATGCTTAACCAACTGAGCCAACCAGATGCCCCTTTGTTTTATTTTATTTTTAAAAGATTTTATTCATTTATTTATTTTGAGGGTGAGAGAGTGAGGGGAGGAGCAGAGGGAGAGGGACAAGCAGACTCCATGCTGAGCACAGAACCTGATGTGGGGCTGGCTCCATCTCACCACCCTCAGATCGTGACCTGAGCTGAAACCAAGAGTCAGATGCTTAACCGACTGAGCCACCCAGGCGCCCCTCATCTTCATTTTATTTTATTCATTTATTAAAAAGATTTTATTTATTTATTTGACAGAGAGAGAGAGAGAGATAGCGAGAGCAGGAACATAAGCAGGGGGAGCGGGAGAGGGAGAAGCAGGCTTCCTGCTGAGCAAGGAGCCCGATGCGGGGCTCGATCCCAGGACTCTGGAATCATGACCTGAGCTGAAGGCAGACGCTTAACGACTGAGCCACCCAGGCGCCCCCCGCCCAATCTTCATTTTAAAGAGAAAGAAAGTTAGTAGCCTGCATTTGCTTTCCCAACTCTCTTCTAGTAGGTCCTAAAAACCTCAAAAAATTCTTGCTCAGTACAAATGTTAGCGTGTAGAAACATACTTTTACATTTCTTCAAGAATATTCTGGTGAGATGAGCATTGCTTTCTTGCCACCCGGAGAAAAGTCAGTACTTAGGAGCATCATGCAGCTTTAGCAGGTAGTCGGCAGGAGCACCCCTTAGTACTGTCATTTATACCAGCAGAACTGTGAGCCCAGGCCAGAGAGACAGGAGCTTGGAGCTGGAAGGGACCTTCAAGATAACCTCGTCTAACTGCCTGATTTTATGGATGAGGAACATGCGGAGGAGTTAAGGAATTTGTCCAAGGTGATATTCCAATTTAATGGGGCTCAGAGCAAGTCCCAGCCAAGCTAATGGGCAGGTACAACAGACAGTACTGACCTCTTTTTATCCACCTGTCTCTGCTGTGTTAGTGACAACTACAGAAAATCCCAACACATCAAAAAAGCATACCTTTATTGCTGCAAAACTGTTTACTATACTCATTCCCACCTCCAAAAATCATCCAATTCAGAAGGGCCAAAGAACCCCGTCAATGTGGGCCTCAGTCCCTCCTGGTATAAATAACATACCCCGAAACCGATTCCTTCCCTGGGCTCCCAGAAGTCCTTTCCCTCAAAAACCAATGAGGTTGTGGCTTCCGGTTACCTTTTCCCAGCTTACTCAAGGACTTGGTTAGAATTTCCCCAGAATTACTCCAGAACTTCCCCAAATTGAAGAGAAGAAAGTGACCTGAAGCGCACAGCAGAATCCTGTCTCCCATCGTTCTGCTCAGAGACTTTTGAATGGATGTCCGGTGTCCGGGTGTGGCTGAAGAGTGCCTGGTTCCCAGAAGTGCCACACTGCATACTGATGGGTGATCCTTAGAGCGGTCATAGCAGAGGTGTGCTGGTTTCCTGCAAAGACTGACCATGTATTTCCCCTCTTTCAGGCCCGCAGGATCGTGGGATAGAGAGGCACCCACGTCTACAGGACACAGCAGAGGCTTAACCTACCTGCCCATGCAAAGTGTCAGTTGAGCTTAATCCAACTCTAATTACCTTCCTCACTCCCTTTTGGGCCTTGAACAATAAGAAAGTTTCCAAAATGTTCCCAAGACCAGGTTTACTTCAGTTGGGTTGTCAAAGCATAATTAATTTGTTCTAAAGCAGGGTATTCGTTGGGACTACAGCATTGTAATTATTAATTTAGATGTGTTGTGTTATAAAATATGCTGAAAATGTGAAGACAGTGAAAATATCTATATTTGAACAAAGTTACTGAAATTTGAAATATATTTCTACTAACAAAGAGTAAAAATAGAGTATTTCTATATATAAGTCAAAATATATCAAGTATTATATATAGCATCAGAAATCTCACTGGAGAGAAAGGTAAGGAGCTGTAAGGATGCATTTTAGGATAGCAGATAGGGGGATGGGGTTGATCACAGTATCAAGTATTATTAAATGCAAACAAAATAAGAACCATTGATGGCTTCACCACTTATAAATTTGACCAGTCCTTTTAAAATCCATTTCTATTTCCTGCCTGCACCTCCTCCCCGGGGGTAATGAATTCTGCAAATTTATTACCCGCTGTGTGAAGCAATACTCCCATCAAGCACACTGGGAAACCGGCTCTTCCAGCTAAGGAAGGTGAGTGAACTCTCTTGCCAGTTATTTCTGCTTATTAAGTGTGGCAGGGCCATTTGTGAGGTGGAGGGGTTTTCTGACAAATTGTGTCATTGTGATGCATCATTTTCATAAATTATGTTATTATGCAGATTTAGGAAGCCTGAGCAATTGGTATAATTTTATCTTAGGGACACCAATTGTATTTCCATCTTTGAAGTGACTGCTGGAGAGTGTGGATAAAATTGATGGCACTGTTGCTGGTGAGCAGGGCTTCATAGTATGCAATTTTGTATTAGTTTCATTTCTGACCTGAGTTTGTGTCTTTCTTTCCTTTTTTTTTTTTTTTCCCTTTCTTAACTACTTTGAATCTATGTTATCTTGCTATTTGTGAGACACAATAAACCCTTTTTGAACATGAGGTGAGGAACTGACAAAGCAGAACCAGGCGGAGGTAGACAGACACACACAGACGGAAGGAAACAGGGACATGGAGAAGAGACCAGGAGAAGTCACTGAGGGACAGAGACAGGGCCAGAGAGGGATGCAGGGCATGAGACTTGAATAACACAGGGACTTACACACTTCCTATCAATACTCACCTCATAAATGCAGCATTCTTTGTTGACCATTCCAAAGTTTCATTTTTCAGTAAATCAATCTCTGAATAATGGCTAGCAAGTGATAAAATACATCAATTACTCAACCAAATGACAAAGCCCATCCATAGTCCTGTAGAAGCAGAATACATGCCCTATATTCCACTGCATTTTTTTTTTTTTTTAAGTCTGGCTTACCTAGGTATTGATTAAAAAGAGATTTTTTTTTTTTTTTTTTTAATTCAGCTGTAGCAAATGACATCTCACCCAAAGCTTTGGAGCTGCTGACTTTCACTGAGCAGTTCCAGTAAGAAAAGGAACTATGGGCAGATAAGATGCAGGGCAGGTGGTGGGATTCTAAAGAGTGAGGCTGTTTATTTTTTTTATTTATAATTTTTTAAAAAAATTTTATTTATTAGAGAGAGAGAGAGAGGGGCAAGCAGAGGGAGAGGGAGAAGCAGGCTCCTTGCTGAGCAGGGAGCCCCATGTGGAGCTCGACCCCAGGACCCTGAGATCATGACCTGAACCAAAGGCAGATGCTTAACTGACTGAGCCACCCAGGAGCCTTAAGAGTAAGGCTGTTTAGATTAAGCTTTTATCATTTCACTTTCCTTTGCCTTTCCTCTTGTTGCTCATTGGAATTGTTTTCCTAATCCCTTTCTTTCATGGGTTCCTCAGCCCTACTACTCAGACTCCCCTCTCCTTCAAGATTGCATCCCAGGCCACCTCTCTTTGGGTGCCCCAAGAAACTCAATTCTGTCTACTTTATTCAGAGCCAGCTGGCTTTCTGCACACCCTACTAGACTTGAGCCTTTCCCTTCTCTATTCAAAGATTCATCGATGTGCAACAAAGCTTATTTTACCTGTCATGAGTCTTGGGTTTAAACAACAGAAAACAACTCTGGCTAATCTAAGCAGAAAAGGAATTTATTGGAAGGTCGCAGCAACTCTCAGAATCAGAGAAGAGGTCGTAGAACCAGCCTCAGAAAATGGGCAGGACCCAAAGAAAGCTCAGCAGGCAAGAATGTACCAGGGTATGGTCCAAGGACAGTCTGGTTGAGATGCTACCGTGGCACCACTGAAGATGGACAGCTTGCTGTTGGTGGCACTGCTGCCACCGTGTACAACATGACAGCCACTGCATCCTTGATTCCATCACTGCAAATGGTTTCCATCTTCGAATCTTTTTTTTTTTAAAGATTTTATTTATTTATTTGATAGAGAGAGAGAGAGAGCGAGAGCAGGAACACAAGCAGGGGGAGTGGGAGAGGGAGAAGCAGGCTTCCCAGGACCCTGGGATCATGACCCTAGCCAAAGGCAGATGCCCAACCGTCTGAGCCACCCAGGCGCCCCTCCATCTTTGAATCTTGAGGGAATTAGAAAGAAATGCAGACCACGCTGGCCTAGCCTGGGTCATGTGATTGCTCTGTTGGTTGGAGAATGGGGACAGGGAACAGTCCCTCTTTCACTGCTGTAGGCCCTGCCTCCTTCTAAGAACCATAATGGGCAGGGGATTATCCCCTAGCTGGGAAGGAGGTACAGATACTGGAGAGCCAGAAAGGGGAAAATGTCCTGTGGAGAATTCTGTTCTGGTCCTCACCATTTAAATAGCTTGGGGGGCCCTACAGGATTTGGCAATTACTCTGAATGATGTCAGAAATCATTGGAAGGTTTAGAAGAGATGAGGGGCATGATCCGATTTGTGTTTAATAGAATTACCTAATTCTGTGTTGAGAATAGATTGTAGGAGCACAGGGGCAAAAGCAGGGAGACCAGTTGGGTCTTTCTTCAAATTTTTCGGGGGGATGGGTATCCTGTTATTTTGTTGGAATTTCTAATAGCAGCATATTCCTCTGTACTCCTCTCCTTCCCTAACCTGATTTTTTCCCCTGAGCCTTCAAAAATGATGTGCCCCCATTTAAAAATAGCCATTTTGAATCTGCTTTCCTTTAAATTTGATAATTTCCCTCTACTTTGGCTAGTTTTCAGTCTGGCCCTAGGAGTTAGTCTTAGACAATCAGTTAGGCCTGCCATCTTGGATACTGACCAAATGGGTGAAAAAGATCCTTAACATCAAGTTAGCCAAGAAGCAGATCATCCTCTACACATAAACATGAAGGATGACCATTCTGGAGACGTGCAGTCTCCCTCCACCCCAGCCTCCCACTTATATGTTTATGAACTTAGTATATAGAACTCCTAGCTTAGCAATGGATTTGAGAAACTTCTAGTTCAGACACTTTGAAACAGCCCAAGACTTGTGAATTATTGTCTGCATAATGTTCAACTCAAAGTATACATTTTAACCTTGAGTCTCTTGGCTGGCTTCCTATCTGCTAGTCTTCATCCATGCATTGATTGAATAAATGGAAATTGACTTGACTTCTCACACACTCTGTCATAATCTCCCAGTGCTGGCTGTGCTTATTCTCCTCATCGTGTTATCCCACCCATGTGCTGAATTTGCTGGTTCTGTGGATGGTAAGAAACATGACCTCCTAAGAAGCTCATTTGCCTTCACATTAGCTGAGTCTTCCCTAAGTTGATACAGGCAATAAATGTTAATTCTCTTGAGGATTTTTCTTTTTCTTTTTTTTTTAGGTGGGCTCCACACCCAGCATGGGGCTTGAACTCACAACCTTGAGATCAAGACTCACATGCTCCACTGACTGAGCCAGCCAGGTGCCCCAATTCTCTTGAGTTTTTATCTTGAAAGCCATCCTGAGGGGCGCCTGGATGGCTCAGTCGGTTAAGCGTCTGCCTTTGGCTCAGGTCACGATCTCGGGGTCCTGGGATCAAGCCCCACATCGGGCTCCCTTCTCAGCGGGGAGTCTGCTTCCCCCTCTGCCTCTCCCCCCCTGCCTCCCCACTTGCCTCCCCCTCCCCGCCTCCCCCACCACTTGTGCTCTCTCTCTCTCAAATAAATAAATAAATAAAATTTTTTTTTTAAAAGAAAGCCATCCTGAGAGAAGTGCACAGGGAACCAGTAGCCCCTAGGTTTGGATGGTTTCTCTTATTTTCCTTTATTTTTCTCTGACTATACCTCTCCCCCAGGCTATTTAAGTAACTATTTACTTCCTTAGGTGGCCCAATCCACATGTACTTTACTTTTAGTTGGGATTAAATAACGAAGTTTGGAAATGGAATATATAGAGAAGGGAGTTCAAGTATTAGTTATTTGATAAATATATGCTGATTTGATTTGATTCTTTTTCTTGCACTTGCAAATGTTTTTGTGATACCATTCTTAGATGGACCCTACATTTTTAGTGACAAGAGAGATTATGAGAGAGAAAGCTTCAGTTATTTGGGAGCAGAGCAAAGAGGATACTAAACAATGACTTTAAAACCTCTGCTGTGTGTGACTCAGAGCCAGGGAAAAGTGAACAGAGCTCATAAGCAGGCCCCACTTTTGCCAGAGTGAGTTTCTAAAAACTCTCATGAAGGAAATTTCATTTCCCTTTTCAGGGCTGTAATTCTTGACTAAAAGTGTAACATATAAAACAGTCATGCATACAGTCATCAATATTTACAAAGGAAAATAGTATCAAATCAATCTAATCATTTAAAACAAAGTTATATTACAATTTCTATAAAATATTCATAAATATACTATATATATTTACAACAGAAAGGCCCACAGAGTACCACAAAACACATATACCCTATCACATATGAATCTATTGTTTTCTAAGTGACCTAAAACAGGTCAGTTAATTCTTTTGTGATTATTATAGCTAATACCTATTTTGTTTGCCTTTTTATTATTCAGAGGATTTATCAATATAATTTTGATGACTTAAAAAACAGTGGTTTCAGGCACATGTATCAAGGAAAAAAAGAAGTTATGTGTGCATCTCTCCTGGAACGAAGTCGTTTCTACCGAGGCCGGAGCTCTCTCCTCTGTGGGCTCCCAGGAAGTCACTGCTTTGTGTCGTGGGTAGTAGTGATTGTGTCCCCCACGGAAAACCAGAGCCGTATTTACAAATAAAGGCCTCTCTCTCTTTCAGGTTACAGTAGGCAGATAATTCACCTTCTTTTAACCTTTAATGCTTCAGCCAGCTCTGCCCTGTTGCAGAGTCTGCTGCATTTTCTCTGCAGATAACACTCCAGACCATTGATTCATTATATCTCCACCGCCACCCCTCATACCAGCCACTGCTATCTCTATCCTGGATGAAAGCAATCACCTCCTAATTATCTTCCCGTTCCTACTCTTGCTTACCCTTCTGTCCATTAGTCAGAGTAATCTTAAACCTTGTAGATTAGATAATGTTTAAAGCCCTCCAATGGCTTTCCATTTAACATAGAATGAAATTGAAATTTTCTGCTGCAGCCCATCAGCCTCACACCATCCGATCTTCCCTCTCCTCTTCCTGAGCTGTTTGTGCCTGGCTCGCTCTGCTCCGCTCTCAAACCCTCTTTCAGGTGTTAGGATTCACCAGACTCCTTTCCATCTCAGGGACTCTTCACTGCTGTTCTGTCTCCCTGCCAGGAATTTTGTACTCC
The DNA here is from genome assembly GCF_029215605.1 of Mirounga angustirostris. Lineage (NCBI taxonomy): Eukaryota > Metazoa > Chordata > Mammalia > Carnivora > Phocidae > Mirounga > Mirounga angustirostris. The sequence continues at coordinate 58,339,134 of NW_026991717.1, read as the reverse complement.
CAGCTATTTGTGTGGCCGGCTCCCTCCCTTCTGAGCACTTATTACAACTAGTAATTATTTTGCTTAGTTGTCTATTTATTTTATTGTTTATCTCCCACTAGACTATAATAACAGTAGATAACTTTTATAGAGCACTTGCTACGGGACAGGCAATGCTGTTTAACATGAATTAACTTGTTCATTATAACAACCCTATAAAGTAGGTACTATATCATCACCGGTTTACAGATGGGGAAACTGAGGCACAGAGAGGTTAAAGTATTAATCCTGAAGGTTCACAGAAGCTAGAAGATGGCAGGGCCAGGACGTAAACCCAGGTGGTATAGCTCCAGTAGCCTGCCTTTCACCGCTGAGCTGTTGCCTCCACAACAGCATGTCTGTCTTGTTGACCATTTGTACCCAGTGCCAGTCCCGTGTCTGACTCACGGTGCCGTGAGGACAGGCGTCCCTGTTTGGTGTAGGTGAGAATCAACCATATCCAGTGCGCCATAGGGGCAGGGCAGAGGGAGAGGGGAACCAGGCAGGTGATCTTCCTCTGTAAAGAATCCCGTAATTTTTGGAAAGGAAAAGTGACTGAGTCAGCCTCATGTCCAATATTCAGATTTCTCTCAGACAACAACCCCTACTGATCCTACCTGGGGCCCCAGGGCAGAGCAGGGGTGCGCAAATTAGTGATAAGAAGATTACACTCACAGGTGTGTAACAAAATCATTGCACAAACTGTTTTGTTTTGGGGCATCTTTAACGCTTTAATGGAGCAGATAGGCTTTTTCTGTTTTCTTCTTTCTCTCCTCCTTTGCCAAGGACCACCGTCACGAAGGCTTTAGGGCACCCTTGGAGGTGCCAGAAAGGGGCATCTGTGACCGATGGAGACCATGGTGAGGTCAGGTGGAACAGGGAGCTCTTGCAGGCAGAAGGAATCACGTGTCAGCAATTTCTGAGCACTTTTCACTGTGTGTGCATGATGTGTGTATGCATGTGTTTTTGCAGGGTCTGAAATCTAATGTGAAAAGATGGGGCCTGAATTCACTGGACTTTGAGCTAGTATTGTTACTCTGACTTCATTGGCGCCATAGCTGGTGAGGCCAGGGAAGGCTTTGTAACACTTTTACTCTACCAGCATTTAATCAACGTATACTTATTGAATCCCTACTATGTTTTAGGCACTGTGATAGGTACTGTTGATTCTGAATACTAATGACCCCTAGCCTTGGCAAGCTTACAATATAGCTTAAAACATAGGGCATATGGCTATGTAAATGTAAGTTACCAATGTGTGATAAGTTATATTGCAGAGGGAAGTTCAGAGTGCTTTGGGATTCCCCAGCAAGCAGCACCTATTTCAGACTGGGGATGTGAGGGGAAAGGACAGAGAAATATTCTGGAGAAGATGCCGGTTGATCTGAGTCTGGAAATGAGAACCAACCTGGACAGAAAGGAAGAGGTGAAGAGGATCTGCATGGGGGTACCAGTGTGTACAGCTGTGGAGGCATGAGAGAGCAGGGGAAAACACAGGCACCGAATATAAGTAGGAGAGTGGGTGTCAAGATGTGACTGTGGGCAGGTTGGTGAGACCCAGATCACTGGCGCTGTGTGTTTTTTTTTTTTTAAGATTTTATTAATTTATTTGATAGAGCACAAGTAGACGGAGCGGCAGGCAGAGGGAGAGGGGGAGGGAGAAGCAGAAGTGGACTTCCCACTGAGCAGGGAGCCCGATGCGGGGCTTGATCCCAAGACCCTGGGAACATGACCTGAGCTGAAGGCAGATGCTCAACAGATTGAGCCACCCAGGCGCCCCCAGATCACTGGCACCTTGACGGGTTTGGATTTTATACTGGGGCAGTGAGATCCATTGAATTTTTTTAGATAGAGAAATGCTGTTACTAGATCATGTTTTAGAAAGGCCAGTGTAGAGAATGGCTTGACAGGGACTAAAACGAACATGGGAGGCCAGTTTAGAGGCTGCTGTCGTAATTCAGATGAGAAAGGATGAAGTGTGAATGGAAGGCAGCCAGGGGACTGGAGACAGTGGGAGGGATTCTAGAGAATTTAGAAGGTAGACTCCACAGGACCTGGTGACTCTTTGGATGTGGGGTGGGTGAAAAGCAATTTTAACATTATTCCTAAGTTTCTTACTTGACTGACTTGGTGGATGGGTGGTGTCATTTACTTAAACAGGAAGGACAGAATGAAGAATAATTGTGTGTGTGCGTGCATGTGTGTGTGTTTGTGTGTGTGTGTGGTTCCTTCCAATGGAGATGTCCAGTGGGGAGGATTATAGAACTGGTATATAGTAGGAACTCATTTTGTATTTGTCAAATGAATGAAAATGGTAAAGTTTTGTGGACATTGGTAGAGTCACCCAATAAGAGTATACAGTCAAGAGATGAAGATTAAAAGTGGTCCTAATTTAAGGCAAAGAGGGGGTAGGATCCTGTAAAGGAGACATAAGGGGTAGTTCGAGGTAGGAGAAACTCCAGGAGAGGGAAGAAACCTAGAAGTAAATACAGAAGATTTCAGAAGGGGAGGCATCACTGACAGAGAAAAGTCAAGTAAAGGAAGAACCAGAAAGCTCCCATCTAGTTTACAAATTAGGGGGATTGGCCAGAGAAGTTTATTATTGAGCTTTCACCCTATAGCTGGCACTGTATGATGCACCGCACATACCCTCACACAAATATACTTCAGTTAGGGCTCAGGTAGGTGGTGGAGACTGAATCCAGATTGTACTCAGTTGATGAAAGGATAGTTCGTAGGAGAATGGAGACTCAAGTAGAGAGCACACTTTTTTTTTTTTTTTAAAGATTTTATTTATTTATTTGAGAGAGAGAGAGAGAGAGCACAAACAGGGGGAGTGGCAGGCAGAGGGAGAGGGAGAAGCAGGCTCCCCACCAAGCAGAGAGCCCGACATGGGGCTTGATCCCAGGACCCAGGAATAATGACCTGAGCTGAAGGCAGATGCCTAACCAACTGAGCCATCCAGGTGCCCCAAATAAGTAAATCTTTTTTTTTTTTAAAGATTTTATTTATTTATTTGAGAGAGAGAGGGAGGGAGGAAGAGAGAGAGAAAGCACGAGCACAAGGAGGGGCAGAGGGATAAGCAGCTCCCCGCTGAGCAGGGAGCCTGACACAGAGCTTGATCCCAGGATCCGGATCCTGGGATCATGACCTGAGCCGAAGGCAGATGCTTAACTGACTGAGCCACCCAGGTGCCCCGAGAGCACACTCTTAAGGGTAGTTCATCTGTGTGGGAAGGAAAGAGATTGCGTGAAAATCAGAGGGTTGTTGTCTTGAGGGAGTTTTTCCTTCCTTTGCCTTCCCTTCCCTTTGTATTCTGTTTCTTTTCTTTTCACTTCCCTCCTCCTCTCTCTCTCTTTCCCTTCCCCTTTCTTCTTTCTTTCTTTCTTTCTTTTTCTTCCTTCCTTTCTTTCTTTCTTTCTTTTTCTTTTTCTTTCTTTCTTTCTTTCTTTCTTTCTTTCTTTCTTTCTTTCTTTTTTCTTTCTTTCGTTCTTTTCTTTCTTTCTTTCTTTCTTTCTTTCTTTCTTTCTTTCTTTCTTTCTTTCTTTCTTTCTTTCTTTCTTTCCTTTCTTTCTTTTCTTTCTTCTTTCCCTTCCTTCCTTCCTTCCTTCCTTCCTTCCTTCCTTCCTTCCTTCCTTCCTTCCTTCCTTCCTTCCTTCCTTCCTTCCTTCTTAGGGTAAGCTCTCTGAGGAAGTGGGAAAGGTTGGAATGGAAGCTCAGGTGGAAAGACTAGTCCTGAACAAGAGGAGGAGACTAGTCCTGAACAGAGGTGTGGTTAGGAGTGGAGGCAAAGAGATGGAGATGGGAGAGCAAGAAATGAAAGGAGTTCTTTTCTCATGTCCCCATTTTTCTCTCTGTGCAGAGGGAGGGAAGGAAGATGGTGAGACAAGGGGACTTAGGAAGGGAGATAAAGTTTAGAAATTGTGAATGTGAGAAATGAGAATGGAACACATAGAAGGATTGCAAAGCCCCACAGAAAGTGGAAGGCTTTCAATTTCATGCTTCCCCATCACACAAAAGTGTGTGTGTGTGTGTGATTCTCTCTGTAATCGTCCTGACGTGGAATGGAAAGGTGGTCAGCAGCACCAAGGCAAACTGGGGATCTGCTGAATATGTGTCACACGCTCTTCAAAGTCTAATCCTAGGTACAAGTCCCAACGGTGAGTTAACAAAAGTTGCTTGCAGACTGCCAGTCCATAGTACTAAAACTTTGCTGAAATAATAGAGAGCACTTCACTCTGTTGGAAATCCATAAAAGCCAGCTACTATGTCATTGCTCTCAAAGACAGCCAGATGGTAGAATTCAACACAGATGTCTGGAAATCCAACAAATGAATGAGTGAAAGTATGAGTGGTGAGGTGACTCCCTACTGGGCAGGAAGAATGAAATACAAAGCAATTAAAGGTGTGGAGTGTGGCATTCTTATAATTACTAAATACATTAACTTTCTTTGTGGAGGTACAGAGATATTTGTTTCTAAACCCTGAGTTTTCAGTTCTATAATAAAGAGGATAAAATGAGAAAAGTAACCCAGCCAGGAAAATGTTATACACCCAAGGGCACAGATGTTGAAGAAGAAAATCCTTCAGCCTTTTGGGTGATAGGGTAGGAATTCATGCAGTAGTAATAAAGGCCGAGGGCACTGTTTTTCCACCCCCCAGCTTTATTGAGGTATCATTGACAAATAAAATTGTAATACATTTCAAGTGTGCAACATGATGATTTGGTGTATGTACACATTGTGAAAAGATTTCCATAACTAGGGGCACCTGGGTGGTTCAGTGGGTTAAGTGTCTGCCTTCAGCTCAGGTCATGATCCCAGGGTCCTGGGATTGAGCCCCGCATCGGGCTCCCTGCTCAGCGGGAAGCCTGCTTCTGTCTCTCCCTCTGCCTGCCACTCTGCCTACTAGTGCTCTCTCTCTATCTCTCTGTCAAATAAATAAATAAATAAATCTTTAAAAAAAAAAAAGATTTCCATAATCAAGTTAACACATCCATCATCTCACATTGTTGTTTTTTTTTTCTTTTGGTGAAAATGCTTAAGATCTGCTCTCTTAGCCAATGTCAAGTATACAACACAGTATTATTGACTATAGTCACCACGCTGTACATTGGGTCTTCAGAACTTACTTACCTAGTAACTGAAAGTTTGTACCCTTTGACCAACTTCTCCCCCACCCCCCCCACCCCTCAGTCAACCATTCTGCTCCCTATTTCTAAGAGTTTGACCTTTTTTTTTTGAAGTGTCCACACATAAGTGATGCCATACAATATTTGTCTTTTTCTGTCTGACTTACTTCGCTTGGCATAATGCCTTCCAGGTGCATCTGTGTTGGCACAAATGGCAGGATTTCCTTCCTTTTTAAAGGCTGAATAATATTCCATTGTGTACAGATACCATATTTTAAATCCATTCCTCTATCGACAGACACTTAGGTTGTTTTCATATCTTGGCTCTTGTGAATAATGCTGCATGAATATAGCAGTGCAGCTCTTTCTTCGAGATAGTGATTTCACTTCCTTTGGAAATGTATCCAGGAGTGAGATTGCCGGATCATATGCTAGTTCTATTTTTAATTTTTTGAGGAATCTCCATACTGTTTTCCATAGTGGCTGCACCCATTTGCATTCCCCACCCGCAATGCATGAGGGTTTCCTTTTCTGTACGTCCTTGCCAGCATTTGTTATCTTTTGTCTTCTTGATAATAGACACTCTAGCAGGTGTGAGGTGATAGCTCATTGTGGTTTTGATTTGCATTTCAGGGAACTCTGGTTTTGATGCTGCCCTGAGCTGTGTTTTATCACATAGTTTAATGTGGGTGTAAGTTGCCATAGAATTTTAGAGCTGGAAGGAATATATGTGCATTTGCATGCCAATCAGGGTTTGATTCATAGCCCAAAGACAGCCGCATTTGCATTTCCTCTCGGAAGAGACTGACTGCTAGTCCCCTGTGAAGCTTTCTGTCATTGGTTGGTGGAATCTTCTGTGAGCCTATCTGACCCACCCAGTCCCATTGCTTGCTGCTCTTTAAGCTAAAGCTTGTTATTCTGCCCCGCTTGAGATGTACAAAAGTCTACTTTTTGCAGAAAATAGGATGACCATAGGTGATCGCTGTGCCTCTTCCTGTCTCCTTCACCTGCACAGATAAAGGACAAAAGTAGGCTTTAGGTATTCTCTTCAGGGGTGCAGGTAGGGGTGTCAGGAAGTAGTGGCTCCTGTTAAGGACCAAAAGGCTTCTAGCTGGCTCTGCTAGCTTTTACATCCTTCTGCAGTCCTCACCAGACTGTTGTGCTGATGATGTCATTTCTCGTATAAACTCCAAGAAATTGACACTTGTATCTGACTTCTATCAATCATTATCCTCGCCTAATAGCACTACGATGTTAAGAACAAATAGTTCTCGCCAAAGACTTGGGATTTTTAATATGGTTAAGTGTTGGTCTGTGGCCATAGGTTTCCTTTCCTCCAACCCCTGAGCTGAAATCTTGGGAATTCTCATGAGCTGGTGTGAGCTGGAACAATCAACCAGAAGGCTCGTGAGGGCAAGCGCACAGGGAACCCTTAGGCTGAGCGGAGTTGCGGTAGGCGGCGCTCTTTCCTCTGAATCCAGCCCAGTTGACTGCAGTTGGAACAGGGAGGTGTCCCTTTCCAGGTAGCAACATTCAGACGCAAGAGACGAAAAGAGGACCTACTTGCGAATCCATCAAAAGCCAGATGTCACCCCGAGCCTCGGCATATGGATATTTGAGTTTCAAGCAATGATTAGCTATGTAGGGAGATTGATAACAAAATCTAGCAAGGGTTATACGTTATAACGTCAAGCTTCAATTTTGGCCAAAGTGAAGGTTCACCTATTTCTTGAAGCATTCTAGATACTCAGAGATGAGATTTCATTGCTGTCTCTTTAAATACATCATTGCCTCAGTTTTCATAGGACTTCTTATTGCCTTTCACAGGATGTCAGCTCCACAACCCGGCCCTGCCCTACTTGGAAGATTATGTTTTATTGAGCTTAAGCAAGTCTCTATGTAACCCTATCTATACAAATTCCACTATTTACGAAACCATTGTTCAATACCTGGTTTGAATCCTGCCTCCTTTTTTTTTTTCTTTTTTTCCAGCTGCATCATTTGTTTGTGTCTCTAGCTCTGATACCTGGCCGGGAGTCTGGATTAGGGATGATGTCAGTCTAGTGGGGAATGAATTGATTAAGAATCCATATTTTCTCTAGACTTTTAGCATTATTAAAAGATTGATGTTTTGCATCATTGTATTCCATGTTCACTGTAGAAAAATGAGAAAATGTAGCAAGTAAAAAAAAAAAAAGAACCCAAATCACTAAAATGGTAGCATTTTGGTATATTTACTTGTAGGCTTTCTCTGTGTTTTTCTCCCTTCTCTCTCCTTTCCACTTATTATGCACCTGCACTCGCCTACCTTGTAAAGGATGTCAGGGTTCTGGCAGGAAACACTAGCACAATGCCTAGGGGCTCTTTACAAAGGTCGGGCAGGGTTTAGGAAAACTGATTAGGTACCCGGGGGCTACAGTGAGGAGCTGTTACTAGCCTTCACCTGAAGACCCTGAACCGAGAAGGTTAATGGGTGGATTGCATCTTCTCTTGCCCTTTTGCTTCCAGTAGAGATCCATCAGTATGAGGCACCAGCAGAGGCTCCAAGGGCCAAGGAGAGCGAGGTCGGTGTGTTTATTCTGTGGGTTCCCCGATGCCAATTTACCAGGGGTCGTTTGCGTCCCTCCACTGAATGCACAGCTACCGTTCTGGGCAACCTTCTTCATGCCGCTCTTTCTCTGAGTTCTGGTCACCTTGCCCTCGCAGACTCCTTGCTCTTACAAGCTCCTGGGGGTTCCCCCACTCCTTGTTAATTTCCCTGAACCCCTGCTCTCACCTCTTGTAAACAGTTGCTTTATTATATTAAACTTTTCTCAATGACCTGGTTTGAGAATGCTGTTTTCTGCCTGGAACCTGATACTCGTATCTTTCATCAATTCTCACAATTTCTCGGCTATTGTACTTTGGTTATTGCTTCTGCATCATTCTCTAATTTCTCTCTTGGAATTCTAATGAGATAGATTTTTAACTTTCTCTTCTCTCTTAACTGCTCTCTCATATTTTCTGTCTCTTTACCTTTCATTGCTGTATTTTGGAGGTTTTCCTTCCATCTGTGTTCTCACCAGCTGTCTCCAATCTGCTCTTTTACCTGTTGAATTTTACATTTTCACTTCTAGAAGTTCGGTTTGGTCATTTTCAGATCTGCCAGTTCTTTTTACGCAATGCCTGTTCTTTCCTTAAGGTTTCAAGTCTTTTTATTTTATCAGTTGAAACATAATTATTGAAACAGTTGCTTTCAGGTTGTCATATTATTGACCACCCAGATCTTTCTGTTTGCAGTGACTGTTAACTCTTCTTCATGGTGACCCCTTTTCTCCTGTTCTTTGGAATTTTTAATTTGGAGCTCATTTTCATCCAGAATGTATTTATTTGTGTGTGTTTGTGTGCCTTAGAATGTTTAGAAAGTTTGTTTCTAAATATTTATTTATTTAAGAGAACGGGAGAGAGAGCATGAGTCGGGGGAGGGGCAGAGGGAGGAGGAGAAGCAGGCTTCCCACTGAGCAGGGAGCCCGACGTGGGGCTCAATTCCAGGACCCCGGGGATCATGACCTGAGCCGAAGGCAGATGCTTAAGAAGGTTTGTTTCTAAGCAGCTTTGTGTTTGCTTTTGCTAGAAGTCTCAGGGGCTTCCCCTACGTGGGGCCCATATTTACATTAATTTCTTGCCTGGAGATTTCCATACTGCATGGATTTTATGAATTCAGACCTCCACATCCATGTGTGGAACAGGCCTAGGGCTGCTGTTTTTAATGGGAGGTCTTTTCCCCATTACAGTGCACAGACCAGCTTTCTTCAACCTTCCCCGAGTGCGTGAGCAGAGCTTGTGTCTCGTCACACTTGACTGAGGAATAGCCCTTCATGAGTCCTGGCTTTAAAGGGAGGTTTCAGTTCCTCCTCCCTGTGTTGTACATTCTGAGACTAAGCTTCTTGCTCCTTCATGGATGCCAATCCCCTGCCCTTACTCACACACTTATTGCTTAGGTTTTGTGTTCCTTTTTTTCTGGCTACTGGGGATTTTCCTTTCTTTTGAGCTCAGCTTGGTATTTATTTCTTTTAGTGCTTTACCCAGCCTTTCTATGAACTTTTACTAAGGTAAGGGTCCATGCTTGCTTATCAAAGTACCCCTATATGTAGTTCTATGACTTCCTTTTCTACATAATCACATTTTGATATGGAAAGATGGCTAGGCCAGGTAGCTATTATCTTTAATGACTGTATGACAGAAAGAGTCTGAAATAGAGGTTATAAAGGGCTATCTTTAGAATCACATTTCCTGGATTAACATTTACTATTAAATTATTGACTAGTTCTGGAACCTGAGCAAGTTATTTGAACTCTTTATGCCTCTATTGCCCTATTTAGAAAATGGAGATGATAGTACATCTACTTTGCAGGCTTCCTTGTGAAGTTGTGACCAATTATAGCACATTTTGTGGCTTAAAACAACGGAAATGTTTTCTCTCACAGATCTGGAGGCTGGAAGTCTGAGGTCAAGGTGTAGGCAGGGCCATGCTCTCTCCAGAGGTTCTAGGGGAGAATCTGTTCCTTGTCTTTTATAGCTTGTGGTGTCCTGTGGTTGTATTGCTCCAATCTCTGCCTTCATCTTCACTTTCCCTTCTCCTCTCGGTGTCCATCTGGAACTCCCTCTATCTCTTATTGTGTGTCTTGATTCCCATATAAATCATACCTGATGCTAGGCTAGGGGAACAGCTCTTACTTGTGGCCATGGGTGTGTGTCTCAAGCAGGCACTGGTCCTTGATTCCCAACAATATCATACATTTACTTATTTGTCCAATCTTATAATACATTTAAAGCAATTTCAGAATTGCTGTGCCAATACCTGTATAAGAAACAAAGGTATTAAAAGAGTTCAGGGGGGCGCCTGGGTAGCTCTGTTGGTTAGGCGGCTGACTCACGATTTCGGCTCAGGTCATGATCTCAGAGTCCTGGGATCGAGTCCCGTGTCGGGCTCTGTGCTCAGTGGAGTCTGCCTGAGGATTCTCTCTCCCCCCTCTCTCTCTGTCCCTCCTCCTACTCGATCTCTCTCTCTTTCTCTCTAAAATAAATAAATCTTTAAAAAAAAAGTTCAGGATTTGTTTGTAACTCTCATCATCACTCAGTCTTACCCAAGACTGGGGGCTTACAAATCTTCCTTGACTTATGATGGGGTTATGTCCCGATAAACCCACTGTAAGTTGAAAATACTGTAAGTTGAAAACGTGTGAAATACACCTAACCTACCAAACATTATAGCCTAAACTAGCCTGTCTTAAACACGCTCAGAACACTTACATTAGCCTGTAGTTGGGCAAAATCATTCAGCACAAAGCCCATTTTATTTTATTTATGTTTGTATGTATGTATGTATGTGGGCTCCATGTGGAGCCCAATGCAGGGCTTAAACCCATGACCTGAGATCGAGACCTGAGCTGAGATCAAGAGTCAGTTGCTTAGCCAACTGGGCCACCCAGTGGCCCCACAAAGCCTATTCTATAATAAAATGCTAATATCTCATGTAATTGAATACTGTACTGAAAGTGAAAAAGAGAATGATTGCACAGATACAGAATGGTTGTAAGCTTACGTTCGTGATCACATGGCTGACTGGGAGCCGTGGCTTACTGGCCCTGTCCAGCCTCATGAGAGTATTGTACTGCATATTGCTATCTCAGGAAAAAATCAAAATTCAAAATTTGCAGTACAGTTTCTACTGAATACATTTTTCTTTTGCGCCATTGTAAAGTTGAAAAATCACCAGCTGAACGATCGTAAGTTAGGGACCATCTGTACAAATACTCTGCTCATAAGTTACTTGGATTAGTTCTTCGTCTCATTTTTATCTTCTTCACCGTGGTTATAGAATTCACTTGGAATACAATTAGTTTATTTGTTTTAGTTTGGTTTTAGGTTTTTCTTTCCTCTTTCTGTCACTGTTGGTTTCATTTTATTTATTTATTTTTTAAAGATACTATTTATTTGTCAGAGAGAGAGAAAGAAAGAGAACAAGCAGGGGGAGTGGCAGGCAGAGGGAGAAGCAGGTTCCTCGCTGCACAAGGAGCCAGATGTGGGACTTGATCCCAGGACCCTGGGATCATGACCTGAGTCCAAGGCAGACACTTAATAGACTGAGCCACTCAGGCATCTCTCATTTTTTGAATATGCAGAATATTAACATGCTCCCATAAATCAGAACTATACCAAAAGGCATACTTGGAAAGGTGTCACTCCCTCTGATATCCCTTCTACTCTGTTCTCTTCCCTCACACCTTGTAAGTAACTAGATTGTTTCTGTTTTACCTGTCCTGTGTTTCTTTTTTTTGTGAATATAAACAGATATATATATATATATTTTCTATTTTTCTTTCTTTTTTACACAAAATATGCTCTTTTGCACTTTGGGAAGCTTTTCTTAATGGGAGAGGCAAGCAAGAAAGGATGAGACACCACCTTCACTATTTTCAGATTTTTTTTTAAAGATTTTATTTATTTATTTGAGAGAGAGAGAGAGCATGTGTACACGCACACACGAGTTGGGGGGCGGGCAGAGGGAGAGGGAGAAGCAGACTCCCCGCTGAGCAGGGAGCTCGATGTGGGGCTCGATCCCAGGACCCTGAGATCATGACCTGAGCCAAAATCAGACACTTAAACAAGTGAGCCACCCAGGCGCCCCATTTTTTTTTTTTTTTAATTTAAGTTCTCCTTTTTGGCCTGCCTCAATGCATTTAAAGGGTGAAGACTGATCATCTGAGCTGGGGTGAATTTTAATGTGCACGTGAATCACCTGGGCGGACATAATAGGTCTTGGGTGGGGCTAAGATTCTGCATGTCTAATAGGCTGCCAGGTGAGGCCAAGGCTCCTGGTTTGGGGCCACACGTTAGTAGCTGGTCCCCAGACAATATGTGGGTGTGACTGCATCATGGCAGTTTCCCTTGACACTCAGTGACCCCCACCCATAGTTCTTGAAGTGGCTTTCTGGAACCAGCACACATACTTGTCTGAACTGGTCTGTTTAGTTCAGAAAGGGAGCTAGTTTCCATATAACTGATGCTTCATTTTGGGGGTGGTGGTGATAGTATGCTGGAGGAGATCAACATGAAATGTGATTTCATATTTTGATGAAGTGTAAAATATATTTCTTCTTATTTTCTCTTCCTGTTCCCCTGTTCTCTTTCTTCTCCTCTATCCAATGGCTTAATAAACTGCTTGTTTTGTTTTGTTTTTACAGAGATTCAAGTCCTTTGGGCGGGGATGTTAATTACTGAGCAATACGCCAACTTTGCTCTAAAAGGATAAAGCTAGGGCATGACCCATGTTGAGCTGTACTATGACAAAGGGAATGCTGTTTAAACCCAGGTCCTCAGGGTAATCTGTATCCTCCAGCTCCCAGTCTTTGGGAACAAATATGGTAGTATTTTAAATGCACATTTTTCAGACATTACACTTCTATCTTCTCATACAGGCACTTGGTTCCTCCTCATTTTGGGGAGTCTTTGGGGGCCCTTCTCAATTGTACTGGGTTCAAGTCTGTTCTTGCTCATCTGTTCCATTTCCTTGGGGTTTGACACCTGTGTCCTTTCCATTGCTTTCCTCTCTTCTGGTCGTCGTCCTACAAACCCCACCCTCCTGCTTTATACAGGCAAAACAAAACAGAAAATCATGCCTATCAATAAATAAATACCAGGCACAGGTCAGCAGCCCACTGGTTCTACAAAGCGTCAAACTCCAAATGCCAATTTGGGCTAACTATACCCTAATTTGCTATTACGACATTGAAAAATGGAACATTTCATTTATTCCTAGCTTTAAATTGGAGTAGAGTTGTGTCCAGAAATGTACCGAGCATGGCTATGCTTCCTTCTAGGAAAGAATGGCAATGGCTGTTCTGGGCTTATAGCTTCTAATTAGTGAAACTACTCTGGTACTTACCACCTCCCCCGACAAACAAAAAGTTCAATTTATAATAAGAGCCTATGCCTTTTTCCTCTGGAATGAAACTTAAGAAGATAACCAAACCGAGTCCCCTCTTCAGTCCTTACTGGACAATAGTCATAATCTGCAATCTATTACATGTAATTTCAACATCATTTAGCACAGCTGTCAATCTGTCCAGGCAGAGCCCACACGCTGAGCTTCCATGGAGACCAAATCGTCTTCCTTCTAAACAGGGCATCTGCACAGTTGGCTGGAGGTCACTCGGAAGAGAGCACAGGGCAGCTTTGGTTTGTGTCCCTTTGTTCCTGGCTACTTACCTTCTCATAAAACTATGTATTCAGTTTACAGACCTAGCCGCATAAGCTCCTGCAGCAAGTGCAAATATTTACTTGGGAGAGGAAAACAAAATAATGTCTGAACCGGGGCTTTCATTTCCTGTTCGACTTTGATGTTACTTTTTCACTTGAAGTCCGTGGAGAATAATAAATCGAATTCCTTTTGTAAAAGGGAGGCACGGGAAAGGTTGGATTAAAATTCAACTCAGTTTGTAAATTAGTCGAGGAGAAAAATGCAACCACTCACTAATAGGATGTGTATGGTCTGTACATTGTTTTTCAAGCATCATCTTTAAGAATTTTTTTTTTTTAGGCAGGGTATGTGGGAAAGAGTTTTATGTATGCATGACTGAGTTGCTGATTGACAGAGCTCATAGATGGTTTTTTTGAAGTGAGAGCAATTGAATCCTGGAGCCACAGAGACACTCACAAATGTCATACTAGACTTCAGCTGTCAATATGCCACCTTATTTTATTGCCATTTTCTTTTGCTCCTGGCTTTCATCAGCCATTGTTCTTCAAATAGCTGGACCAAGCCATAGCATGTTGTGAACACATTTTTTTTTTTTTCTATGGGTGCAACTGAGGACTGACATTGCATGTCCATGAAGGTTACTTTTAGGAAACTTTGTTATTTAAGAGTATATCTGGGGAAACTTTGTGTGCACTGGAGTTACTCATACCACATGGATCTTGGAGGGTAGGTCACGTGGAGGTTAAGTACCTTTGTCAACCCAAACCCCATTTTTCTTTAAAGTGAAGTGATGTGAGGGAATGCCAGGGAAAACAAGCTATTTAGGATATCTGGTGAGATTTCATTTTGTAGCTGTAGGGAAAAAAAAACCACAACCACAACCCCAGAACCCCCTTGGGAGTTTTTGGTGCCAAACTGTTTGCATCCATGGGACTCGAAGCCCCAGTGCACGAGGGCCTGGTGTACAGAAGGTATCGGAGAGTCGCCATGCTGGGGAGGGATGGCCTGGGCCGAGGCCGTGAGCGCTGCTGGTGTGCCCGCCTGCCTGGGCGCGTCCGGAGCCACGGTGGCCATGGGCTGCGAGCTGCTGGCTTTTTTTGAGTTTATTTGCAGGAGGACGTGTGTTTTTGTCTGAAGGAGAAAGGAGGTCATTCTGTGTGAGCTGTGCTGGTGGTGGTGGTGGAGGGTGGGGAGAGAGAGGACAAGGGAGAGAGGAGGATCAGCCATGGGACTAGAGCCGAAGCCGAGGGGGCTGCCTTCGGTGATTGAGCCTCTGGGTCTGAAGCAGCACTGCTGGTGGCCTCCTGGCTCCAAGGATGACCCCGGGGGAAAGAAGCGTCTTCGCACTTCTGTATGAGCCATGACATGGCTCTGGACAGTAGGAAGAAGTGTGTCATTTTGGCATCGGGGGATTTGACAACGTCGGGAACGAGGAGGGTCACACTGTCCATGTGGTCTCAGTGTGACCATGGCAGCAGGAAGGAGCCGCTTGGGAAAGGCTATCCAAGAGGGTTTCTCAAGCAGGAGGGGGAGAACGTGGCCAATGCCACAGGGTGACCGCAGCTGACAAATCGATCTCTCTGTGTCAGGCACTCTCAGCAGGCCTGGAGAAATAGCTGGGGGAGGCTTGCAAACAGTGGGAGAACTAGAGCTAGAAGCTAGAGCTAGTTAGAAGCCAGAAGATTAGAGCCACTGAAATTTGGGTGTTTGTCGTGACTCTGTACCCACAGCCTGGGGAAGCTTGGGGAAATTCTACCTATATCACGCAGTGCTTTCTTTTTGCTAACAACTTAACAATGACTAATGCTGGGATTAGTGAGGCTTATTCTCCAAGATGGATCGAACTCACAAAGGGCCAATACACAACGTGTGTGTCAGATCCTTCTTGGGGCCCACCTCACATCATCTTAGCTCACCTTTTACTCTAGTTGTGTGGTAACCAGCTCTGCTCAGGTGTAATCTGACTGCACCTTACCTCAACTGAACCATTTATCACTTTCTTTCTGTCCTGGGACATCTCTGCTACCATCACCTGGGCCTCCTGCAAACATTTGCTCATTCTGACATAGCCACACACCCAAAAGTATGAGGTAGGTAAGATCCCATAGGTAATCCTTGATCAATGTGTAATGAGAGCATATGGATATATTCTCCCATCTTCTTGGCCTTGGTGGAGGGGGGGTGGGGGGGGAGCAATTCTGATGTACTTTCTACATAGCTCTTCAGAGTGTCCCAGTGGAAGGAAACCCCAGGTGCCCAAGAGGGGACTAGATTGATAACACCTGTTATTTTGACTTTTCCTCCTACCCTTTTTCATTCTTTCTGGCCCCTCCATACCCACTTCCGTTCCCAGAAGTCCTTGCCTCAGGTTCCACTTTTTGTGGGAACCCAGGCTTAGGACAGTGTGAAAGTCAGCTCTACCTGCATTGGAGGTTCCCTTACTTTCTTACCAATGGCATATCTGGAAAAAAGATGAGAGTGAGGTGGGGGAATGGAGGCTGTCCAATTTCCAAGTGATAGCAAAAGCCTGTCATTGTCAAACTCACTGAACATTTAATATTCTTCCACTACCATCTAGGGACCGTTTTTGTTCAGAAATCACTAAGACAGATCCTGCCATTAGCAAGCTCACAAATCATTTGGGGGAGGCAAACATGTTCATATCTTATGAAGTAAAAAATGCTAAAGAAAGGATTAGCATGCCTTAAGAGTGTAGAGAAAGGAACAGTTAATTTTGACTGGGAGTGGGAGGGGTTGAGGTCAGGGAGGCCTCCACAAAAGAAAAGGCATTTGATCTGGACCTTGAGAGATGAAAAGACTATTGAAGATAGTGAATTGAAGGGTTGGAGAAGCTTAAAAAGAGTCTTACTAAAATGGAATTGGGGTGAGCTTTACTGTCTTCCTAGCTTAAGGGGCAGAGGCCTGCAGCCCTCCTTGGCCCTAATTCCTCTCCCTTTTGTTCCCCCTAAATAGTGTTGTGATTGCTCTCTCACAGCCTGCCTTCTCAGAGAAATCCTGCATTACCTTTTCTCTTTGTATGCTTTATCATCTTTTCTATAGGAGAGAGTCAGAGTTATAGTTCTGTACCTTGCCTGTGCTTGATATGGAGGGCTTATCTCTGGATGCTGGACGCTGGGAGGAGGCTTAATGGTTCTGAGGGGGTCTGTCTCCTACCAAGATCTGGGATCACTTTAGTCTATATGGGGGTTTTCAGGTATGATTTCCTATCAGTGCAGGTGAAGCAGTTTATGATTCACAAAATCGCTGGATGCAATATTCAAGGACAGCACCTTTACCTTGAGGGTGGAGAATTCACATTTGCAGGTTCACCTTTCCTGTCCTGATTCTATCTGCATTGCTGATTATGAAATGTTGGTCCTTAGATAGCTGAAGGGTGGTGAACAGGGATCTATTAGTTTTTTCTTTCTTTCTTTCTCTTTCTTTCTTTCTTTCTTTCTTTTTCTTCCTTCCTTCCTTCTTCTTCCTTCCTTCTTTTCTTTCTTTCTTTCTTTCTTTCTTTCTTTCTTTCTTTCTTTCTTTCTTTCTTTCTTTCTTTCTTTCTTTCTTTCTTTCTTTCTTTTTTGAATAAGGATCAGAGATGCATTTATTTCTCCAAATGTAGACACCTAGAAAGAATTCTACAACTTGGCTTCAGAAAGGGCAGGCTGGTGAGAAAGGCAGGTGACTAGCAGGGCAGGACCACATTGTCCTCCTCAGTCAGATTCTCTGCTGATAACCTGACTCAGGCACCCTCTCTATGTCTGTACCTCTCCATCTCATTATGATGAATTTTTGAGTTTTAATTTTTCCATCAAGGGAAACAGAATAGTCTAGGACATCTTGTCCCATCAGGTCAAATTAGAGATTGTTAATGGTGGAACTTAATTCTGCTTAGTCAATTGACCCTGCTGTGCAAATCAAGGTCCAGATCATTGGTGGGCAGTTTAAGGTAGATGAAGAAGCGGGTATGGCAGGCATCTGTATTGCTATGTCCAGTCTATCTCTGGCCACCGGACACATACCCTTTTTCTTAGATGTACAGGGATCCCCCACCTGGCATATTCTATCATATGCGTGTCTCTGCAGATGCTCACTTCACTTCCAACAAAGAGGCAACCCAAAGGCATGGTCTATCAGTCAGGGTTCCAAGGGAAGTGGGTGATCTTTTCAAAGTAATATAGTTTGATAGTGTTCATTTATAAAGGGACTATTTATAATAGTATAAGTGAGGAGAGCCATCAAGGGTAGTGCAGGACCCTAGAGCTTGTAGCATCGAAGCTGTTATCATCTTTTGTTTTAAAGGGATGGGAAGAGGAGATGGTTTTTGAGACTTAAAAGGATAAGAATCACATAAGAGTCACCTGCACTGAGAGGATCAATTTCTTCATATTGAGGGACCATAGCTAGCCTGAAGCAGCCCTGCAGGGAGATCCAGGGAATAATGACCTTGCTCTCTCTGTTTTCTCACACTTATCTCCTGTTAGGCCTCTCCATTGGCCAAACCAACCAGAGCCAGTGGGCACACAACCCTGTTTATATACTGCATATAGGTCAGATTCTAGGTAGGGAGCCGGGTGGAGGGGGTGCAGAGTGTGTGGAGGGGAATTAGCACACACACACACACAGTTACTGTGTGTGTGTGTGTGATGTCTCAAGGTCAGTGTAAGAGTGTTCATCAGTCTCTCCACCTACAATCTACCACTGCTGTCCATTCCCTCTGGTTTCATTGGGACCCTATCTAGCTGTTGTTATGCACTATTCTGCTACCTCTGGATTAAAATGAGGTGTGACAAGCCCTCGCATGCTTGAGTGAGTGATTGTCACACCTCATTGCAAATACTGCTAATCAATCATAGCTCTCTTTTTCACCAAGCTTGGACCTGGCATCAGCATCCCTCTTAATACAATGGTCCTGGCAGCCAACCCCAAATAGGTGGCAGTGATTTGAGACGATAAAATTTGCCATTCCTTGTCTATTCAGTGTATCTATCACTTACCTACTTCATATACAATAGTAGAGGAAAAAACAAAATATGGTTAAGACAATTAAAATGAAATAATACATCTCATTTTTTAAAAAGGAAAAAGAATAAAAAATACACTTTTTCGGTCCTTGTATATTCTGGCAAGAAATACAAATGGTGACCACAACTCTTGTTTCTAGAATTAGTCATGCAGCCACAATTGGCCCTGAAGCCCGTCTCCATTGGTACTGTTGCTAAACTTGATTATTTAATATCTCTAGTGTCCTAGACACTGTGTTAAATACACAATTATCTCATTTAATCCTTATAGCAATACTCATAGGAAGTTACTTATTTTCTCCATTTTATAGATGAGGAAGCTGAGGCTTAGTAGGTTAAGGAACTTGTGCCAAGTGATGAGTGATCAGAAGAAATGACACTCAAATTCAGATTCCTCTTACCCTAAAGCCCATGCTCTTCACCTTTAGGTAATAGGACTTATCCTTCAATGGTTCTCTTGTCTTTGACCAGTAGTTCTCCCTGGAAAACCAGTGAGGTCACCGCCCCTCCATCCCTCACTCCACAACTTAATAAAAGCAATTCACTTCTGCCTGGTTCTCCAGGAAGAATAAACACTACTGTGTTTATGCCTCCAATCCTTGTATCTTTGATACACATGTGTGAAGGGCTTGGGGAAACTCGTACTCTATCATACTTCTGCCATCCTGCTCCCACCCAGACACTTGTGGAATTCTTTAGAAGGGCAAGTCAGGCAGCAGGCTGGTATCATCTTACCCTATAGGATGGAGACTGGCCACAACATAGACAGATACAGTATTATGTAAAGAAAGCCAAGACTATTTTCTGGTTAGGCTTTATTCAACAGATATCCAGTGAATTCTGTGTGTCAAACACTGTGCTAGATGCTGGGAGTATTAAAATGAATAAGGCATTCTTGCTGTTGTCAAGATGCTTAAAGACATTGGAATAGTCTGGAGTTCCACAGTGCACATTTTCTAAGGTCATTTGCCATTGGACAAGGTTAAGTTCATTCAGGAACATGTTCAGTACCTTTGGGCTCAAGTGACCAGTTTCCCTATTGCCCTTCTCATCAGTGGTTTTTGGTTGGGATCTCTTCTGAACGAACTGCTCTAGCCACCTTTATATCAAAGTGTTTAGCTGGGTCCTGCTAATGTTGAGCATGTCCTGTTTGATTGCGACTTCCCTAGTGTGATAGAGTCTTCAACATCTCTTCTGGGCTACAGACTGGGGAATCAAGTTTAGATCTCTGTCCTACTGTTTGCTCTCTGTGATATTCTGGGCAAGTCACTTTCACTTTCTGGGCTTTACACCGTTAGGTGACAATAACTTCTATGACCTTGCAGTTATCACAGATACTCATAAATGTTTTTGGAACCAGGCTATGTCAGATGTTTTAGCGACATCTGTTTTCCTTGACAGGAAAAGTCTTTCTGTAGTAGCTTTGTCTGTTTACAGCTTTATTGCCTCCGGATGGGCTGGCCAATGTCAGAGTTTATTGAGATCCTTACTACTCCAGGTGTGGTCTGTGGAACAGTAGCATTGACATCACCTGAGAGCTTATTAACAGTGTAGAATCTCAGACCCTAGCCAGACCTGCTGAATCAGAATCTTCATTTTTAAAAGCTCCCCAGGTGGTTGTTCCTTACATTAAAGTTTGAGAAGCATGAAGCTCAGTGCATGTGGGAATCATATTGATTCCAAGAGCAGTTAAATCGGAATCGCAGTGGTTGAGTTCTGGGCACTCAGGTGCTCAGGTGAATTTTAGCGTGCAGCTAGAGTTGAGAATCTCTGAATTGCCTCACACAGAGTGGAAACTTTTTGTGTAAAATGGGAAACAGGAGATGGCCTCTAATTCAGTCAGGGGAAGGATCAGGATGGAGAAGGTCCTCTGAAGGCTCTGCTTGAACTGCTTGGAGAACACATAAGGTGAGCTAGGCAGAGAGGAGCTGAAGGCCACTCCTGGTGCACTGACCACAGGGGAGGGAGCTGCCAGTGGGCTTGGCTGGGAGCAGGTGGGGGTGAGGGGTGGGGCTAGGGGTGCTGCAGGAGATGGGGCAGGGGCCTCCTCTGCCATGTTTGGGAGTTTGTATTTCATCTCAGGGACAGTGGGTAGGGTGGCGTGGGGTGGGCTGAAAAGGTGGTTTTAAACAGAGCATGATGTAATTAGATTTGCATTTTAGAAAGCTCTCTTTCGCAGATGTGGCAGATTGTTTGAAGGTGGAGGAAAATGAAAGCAGAGAGAACACTGGGGACTATTTCAAATAAGAAGCAATGTGAGTGTCAGGAAGAATGGAAAGGAAGAGAGAAATTGAGACATAGTTGGTTGGTGGCTAATGCTATGAACGAATATAATGAGGGAGTGGTTTAGAATGATCCCAATTTCTGGTGTAGTGTGGGGGAGGGTGGACAGTTCACCAAGAAAAGATCTAAAAACCAGGAGACAGAACAGGCTTGAGGTGAGAGTAAAGAAAAGGTAAAAGGAGGAGATGACCAAGGCTCTTACAGGTGTTAAGTTGCCTATAAGATGAACCAGTGTAGATAGCAAGGCTCAGAAAAATGGTGTGACCTAGATTTGAGAATTACAGTAAATAAAAAAAAATAGTCAAATATATGTAGCATTTTGTCTATTAGTGGTCTGAATTATCCTCTATTTGTTTCTAACATGTTTATTTATGACTCCAGGAGCTCAGCTATCTGTTCTCTCAACCAATTCTTGGTGCTGCTCTGTTTTTCTTGAGGACGTTGCTTAGAATTATACTAATGTGTTGAAGCCAAAGACCACTGGGGACACAGCTGGAGTAAAACCAAAAAGTTAAGTTTCTTGAGCCTGCTGCAGCAAGGGAA
The DNA here is from genome assembly GCF_029215605.1 of Mirounga angustirostris. Classification (NCBI taxonomy): domain Eukaryota; kingdom Metazoa; phylum Chordata; class Mammalia; order Carnivora; family Phocidae; genus Mirounga; species Mirounga angustirostris. The sequence continues at coordinate 58,317,893 of NW_026991717.1, read as the reverse complement.
AATGCACTGGAGAGGAACTGTGGGAGTCCCTTTTATAGGATTTGGGTTTATGTTGGATGATTTGCGGGAGGAATCAGGAGAGAAGGGGCCGGTTCTACAGTGGATGATGTCAAGAAGTAGGGGCGTTCAGTGACTAGGTATCTTCTTTTTTTTGAAATTTTTAAAATTTAAATTCAATTAGCCAACTTATAGTACATCGTTAGCTTCAGATGTAGTTATCTTCTTAATACATTTTATCAAAGAGGCCGGTTGATTGCAGGTGGGCCAGGAGTTCTTAGGGGAAGAGAACCTGCAGTCTCTCAGGAGAGGGGGTGTTTTGTCATTGTTGAGATTGTGGAGTGGCCTTGTCTCTGTCTTGTTCCAAACACAGCAGCGGTGTGCCCTTGTCTGAGCACTGTTTATATTCATTGTTTATGTTCCGTTAGGAACAGCACTGTCTGGCTGCTGGCAGGGCCATTTTTCATGTTTTCTGTAGCTCCCGCGTTTGTAAAATGAGAGGATTGCATGAGATCGGTGGTTTCTGGCTGTGCTCGCCAAAGATCTAGGGTTCTGGAGAAGACTCTTGGGGACCAAAATGGGTGCCTTGGGAAGGCTGTTTGGGTAGGGCTCCTGGTGCTCTGACTTGTCTTTAACAAAGCAGCTATACTTCTTCAGTTTTACATTTGGGGGTTGTGTGTTAAGCCACATTTTAAACAAAAATTCCTTTGCTAAAGAAGAGTTTGAAAACCAGGACTAGATAAGCTTGAAGTCTCTATTGCTTCATGGCACAGAGAAGTAAAACAATTTGTCCCAAATTTATAGAGCTAATTAGACTCAGTAGCCTAGGTTTAAACCTCAGCTCTGCCACTGATTTCAGGATTTTGCTTATTTGATTTATATTTTCCCCACTTTGTTAGGATTCCAGTATTCAATGTCTAAATAGCTGGTCAGAAAGACACACTGGACATTTATTTGCATGAGAATCCCAAAAATCTCATGAAGAAGACTGCATTTAAAGAAAATGAGACTCTCATAAGTTTGGCTTAACAGTGTAGGAGGATAAGAATGAGATTAAATTAGTAATGGACCTCATTTTTACCATCTAGTAGGTGAGGTCCAGGGAATCATGGGCTTCATATTATTCCATGATTGATCAACTATGTAATAGGGCAAATTTGGCACAGATTAAACTAGGTTCTTATTTATTATACCATTCTTTTGGGATAAGTATGCTTCCATTAATTTTATGAGACTCCTGTATTTATATTATTAGCTACTTGCTTATTAGATGTTTATTTTCCATTTTATCTCTCCTGTGGCAATGTGGCTGCTGGAATTTCCTCTTTATCCTATAGGTTCAGTCTTGGCACTTTTTTTTTTTTTTTAAAGATTTTATTTATTTATTTGACAGAGAGAGACACAGCGAGAGAGGGAACACAAGCAGGGGGAGTGGGAGAGGGAGAAGCAGGCTTCCCGGCAAGCAGGGAGTCCGATGCGGGGCTCGATCCTAGGACCCTGAGATCATGACCTGAGCCGAAGGCAGACGCTTAACGACTGAGCCACCCAGGCGCCCAGTCTTGGCACATTTTGACTCTGTGTGCATATTAGATGTTTGAGATCCTAAAGTTTTATGGTTATAACTTATGTCTTTATAATCACCACTAATCAGACTGGCAATTGATTCAACTCATAACTTGTCTTCATTTGGGCTCCCTTTGAGTTGACAATGGTGTATTAGAATTTACAGTAAGGATGTTGAGTGATTCTGCCTTGTCTGGGGATTTGATAGCTGCTGTTTATTTTCATATTACACTCTTTGCTCCTTTAATATAAGATCTGGAACTTTGAATGGTTATGTAAACCTAAGGCAACAAAAGACAATTTATAAGACTAACTCAAATCTGGAAACCAACTTAATGCATCAGGAAAGAAAGCTCTGCTCCTAGAATCCCTTCTTTGGTTCTCTGATTGAACCAATTCACAGAAGGAAGTACCACGTACAAACTGATTAGATTGCAGATCAGGAGAAGGTTGCACAGTAAACAGAGCAGGGAGAGTTAGACATGATTATTATTATTATTTTTAAAGATTTTCTTTATTTATTCGACAGAGAGAGAGATAGTGAGAGCAAGAACACAAGCAGGGGGAGTGGGAGAGGGAGAAGCAGGCTTCCCGGCAAGCAGGGAGTCCGATGCAGGGCTCGATCCCAGGACCCTGGGATCATGACCTGAGCCGAAGGCAGACGCGTAATGACTCAGCCACCCAGGTGCACCAAGAGTTGAGCATTATTAAGCTGTGTTTCTCACTGAGGCATTTTGAGAATCACTTCCGTTATAAGAAATGTTAGTCTGTTTCAGGGGTCGGCAAACTATGGTAAATGGGCCAAATCCAGCCTGTTGCCTGTTTTGTATGTCCTCTGAGCTGAGAATAGTTTTTAGATTTTTAAATCATTGACCTCACTGATAAAAATCAAAAGAAGAATAACATTTCCTGAGATATTAAAATGATATAAAATTCGAATTCCAATGTCTATAAATAAAGTTTTATTAGAACACAGCCACACTCATTCATTTTCTTATCATCTATGGCTGTTTTGTGCTACAATGACAAAGTTGAGTAGTTGGAAAAGAAACCTTATGACCTGCAAAGGCTAACATATTTATTATCTGGCCCTTTATAGAAACGGTTTGCTGACCCTTGGTCTATTTGATAGTGTTACATGAAGAAAAGGTTAAGAACTGCTCTTAATAAATAACCTCATTGAATTATGACTGTTTGCTGATGAACACTTATTCTAATTTTTTGAAGTGGTATTTTTTGGAATCAGCATATTTTGTCTTAGAGATAGGCCTCAAGAGGGCTTTTAATTTCTTTCTCTCCACATCTTTTTTGTTTAGAGGCACATTTTCTAATCATGGCTTGGTCTTTACTGGTTTTATGGAAAAAAGTCATATTTAGTATCCTAGTGATTAATTTTTCTCCATGTTTCTGCTTGGGGATGTTTTGCACATTGCCAGATGTATGTATATTAACTTAGCTCATAAGTACTGGGAAGATAAGTGTGCTTAGGGTTTTTTAACCCTTTATTTATTTATTTGAGAGAGAGAGAGAACACAAGCTGGGGAGGAGGGGCAGAGGGAGAGGGAGAAGCAGACCCTCTACTGAGCAGAGGACCCTGGGATCATGACCTGAGCCGAAGGCAGATGCTTAACCAACTGAGCCACCCAGGTGACTCAAGTGTGCTTAGGTTTAAAGGTATTGGTGTCCAAGTAAGGACTGCATGGAAAACATGAAGATTCAACACAAGAATTCAAGTTATAGGGGGCAGGGGAGAAAAGATAGAAGTCATTAATGGAGTCATGGTGATAATTTGTCAGCAAGTGCAGACCAGCAAAATGCTGCTATTTGAAATATCAGGGAGCTGCTTGGGTTGCAGTTTTATTATACTGGGATAGAATCTAGAGTTACTGGGCAGAAAATGCCCATTTTTTCCCCCACATCTCGACTCACTGAAGGATAGAATGAATTAATCTTTGGCTCAGGGTAGATGCAGAGAAAAGAATCTGAGTTCTTGAGGAACAAGTCTAATGTGTGAGTGCTGTTTGTTATGAGCTACCAAGAATTCACAAGAAGACAACTATATTTCCAGATGAGAACCCCTCCCCAGGGACAAAGAATTCTAAATCGAGGGGCATATTTTGCATTTGCAGACTGATTCCATCTGTCTTTCCTAATCATGCTTGTTACTTACTGTGAAATATGGGTTGTTATGGTGATGTGCAGACAGAAACCATCTGCCTTGAGGAAACTTAGAAAACTTTATGGCCCCCATAATGTTGGCAAAAAGAAGGAAGGACAGGATGTGATGTCTGAAAACCGGCTCAAATGTGTAAACTTTCACTAAAGTTTATGTAAGTCATATTCCACTCTTCATGGCATAATTTTTCACCATAGTAACCTAGTTGCACCCTCTCATGTCACCTTTAAAAACCTCTAAAAACTCCACCTTATAAGTAAGAGACTTCTGCCCTGTATCCCAATGGCCAGTATACTGACACCATTCCTTGAGTACCACTTTCTTAAGTCTTCCCCAGTCTGGTAATTTTGAACATCTGGTGGGCAAGTGAATATAGTATCCTGTATGTCATCAACTTTGTGGTAAGTAGACTGTATATTTTCAGTACAATTACTGAGGGAATTTATTAGCATTTGCCTTTCCACTGAGAGGAATACATATTTTCACACTAGCCGGTTCACCTTCACAGAAGAGGAGACTTAAATCAAGAAAGTTGTGAGAGTCTTCGCCACATAGTGGTGTGTCATAATCACAGGCACGAAGACTCTAAAGTCAGTTTCCTGATTTCCTGGCCATTAACATGGCTTTCTTCTTACTAGAAATTTCTAAGAAAAAAAAAAGTATAAAATAAGTTCATAGAAATAGAATAAGCCATAGGACAATACTTGTTTTATCACAGAATATGGAAGGACTTGCTGAACACAAATGCAAAGGAGAAACCATAAAAAAATCTGACTTGTTCTAGAGTAGGGTTTCTCAGCTTCAGCACTATTTACATTTTGGGTCAGGTAATTCTTTATTATGGGAGGCTGAGCATTTTAGGATATTTAGCAGCATTCCTGGCCTGTACTCATTAGATGTTAGTAGTACCCCTCTGGTCATGATAATAAGAAGCAGTACCCTTTCAGTCATGATAATAAAAATGTCCTCCGATGTTGCCAAATGTTCCCTATGGGGTAAAAATCACCACTGGTTGGGAACCACTTATTCCTTTTGGATGCAAAAGGAAAAAATGCCCTCACAAAGTCAAGTTGTGGGGGAGCTTATCATATGCCTACATGAGGTCTTGTCTTAGAAATGTAGAATGTCAAGGAAACAAAGCCCATAAAGGGACTAGCTCCGGTCTCTCTATCCCCCTGGTAGGTTTGGGGGTTTTCTTTCAGGGCAGCACTTCCTTTGCTCTCCTACCTGTCCTTTGTCCTCTCTCTCTTCACTGGCTTCCTCAGTTTATTCTGTTTCTGATCCCGTTTCCCTTCTGCCTGCATGTTCCTTTAGCTTTCCAATTTTTTTTCTGGAATCTGTTTCTTGCAGATCCTGTCCCACTGTTTCCCTTGAGAGATACAAATTTAGTTCTACTAATAACCACCATTATGTCAGACGGCATTATAGACAGAGGCTGCTGGTTAGCCTACAGAGAAGCTGTTCTTGGGTCAGGTGCCTACCTCTCATCCCCCAGCTGTGCCTGGGAAGGAAGGGGTCACTTGGAATCAAGTGTGGGTGCCAGGCAATAGGAGGCATGGGCTGCTGACTCATTCAAAAGGAGGTATGGACAGGTAGGTGCTGACTGAGATCTGTAAAGAGAAATTTTTTTTTTTAAAGATTTTATTTATTTGACAGAGAGAGACACAAGAGAGAGAGAACACAAGCAGGGGGAGTGGGAGAGGGAGAAGCAGGCTTCCCGCAGAGCAGGGAGCCCGATGCGGGGCTCGATCCCAGGACCCTGAGATCATGACCTGAGCCAAAGGCAGACGCTTAACGACTGAGCCACCCAGGCGCCCTGTAAAGAGAAATTTTAAAAAATTCCATCTATAGAAAAAAGGAAAAAGACAATCCATAATCATAATGAATCTATATGAGATAAACTAGATAGAAAGTTTAATATGTTACATGGGATTACTATAAAAATGATTTTACAAATCCATGTGTAAAGAAGATGATGCACAAAGGGCAAGAACAAGCAAAATCACAAAATGCGAACTACAATGGCCATAGATATTTGAAAAAATATTCACACAAAGTTTAAAAAAGTGCAAATTATTCCAAGGCAAATATAAAGTTAGTCTTTCAAATTAATCAAAATTGAAAATAATAATCTTTCATTCAGTATTGGTGAAAGATTAACAGCATTCTCATTCTTGCACCAAAAGCAAAATTGCTGATGTTAAAGAAAATCAGCTCAGCAAGTTTTTGGGTATAATCTAGCAATATAGATCAAAACACCAAAATTGTTCATACCTCTTAAGTCAGTATTTTTTCCTCTTATGAATTTAACCTAAGTAAATATTCAGAGATGTGAAGATGAAATGTTCATCAGAGCATATTTTATTTTAACAAAATACTGGAATTAAATATCCAAAAGGGATTGATTAAAGATATTTTCAAAACATATTTAATGATATGAGAAAGGCTTAAAATATTATGTTTAGTGAAATTAATGGGTTACAAAGCGATTTCTAGTAGCATTTACATTTTGCATGCATGTTTAGAGATAGAAACACAGAACTGAAGCTAAGAGGAAGGATTTCACGTATTTAACAATGGCTATCTGTGGTTTTCAGGATGAGTGATTTTTACGTTCTTTCAACTTTTAAACTTTCTACAACAGGAGTCCATTACCTATATAGTCAAACATTATGGTTAAGAAAATTCACCCCTTGCAAATGGTAACTTTAAGATGGCTTATAAGCTTCTTCCAGGAGGTCTTCCAAAGTGAGAATTCACTGTAGTCCAGGGTCCAGCCTTTCAAGTTGAGAAATCCATTTTTTTTGGCGTACTAAATATAGTAAAATTTCTCAGGGGCAGACTCACATTAACTAAGCTTATAGAGACTGATATCTAAAAAAGTATCCAATTCCAAGAATTGGAATAATTCTTATTCCAATTAAGTTGGAATAAGAAGGAACTGCAGAGAATAACTAGACACCTGTTTTCTTTGGTTAACTTATTTTCTCTCTGTAGCTCATCGTGTGGGAAGCCAAATTTTGAGCATAATATTGTCTTGCATGCAAGAGATCAGAACTAGGGGTGTTAGTAACATTTACATCAAGTTTTAATTGTATGAAGAACTCTGGTACATAGCAGGGGTGGATGTGCCACTAGGACCAGAGAAGTTGAGTCCTTCTACATAGATAGAGATTGCACAGGTATTGCTGAATTTTGCCTTGACCCTTTTAAAATCATGGTCACCTTCTTTCTTTAATTATGTGCAGTGATTTGGGTGGGCTTCATATTGGCGTGCACACACACACCTGTATACAGTCTAAAAATTCAGGTCTCAATTTATTTATTTAATAAAGGATACAGAACTTAGGTGAAGGGAGGGGGCCACACAGAACCAGAACACACACACTGTGAATCAACCCAACTTCCTAGGACCTCAGAGCCCCCAGTGAGAGGGTGCAAAGCTAACAGTGATTTGTCCCCATAAAGTGGGTCTTGCCAAATCTTAGAGGCTTAATTTTGAATTGCAACAGTGTCCCCTTTATACTTGAGGCTTATATATCACCAGTCTTTATGTGTGTATGTGTGTGTGTACATATAAATACACATTATATTTAGGTCTCACTATTCATGATATATAACATTTAGGAACATGTTTTTGTACAGAAGGCTCTGCTGGTCCTTTACCTCTGCTCACTCACTCCTAGCCAAGCCAGTCCCGATGGGAAGATGAAGCGGGTCGTGCCCAAGTGTTTTGACTTCAACTTTCCAGTGCTCCAGTCCTGTTAGGTCAATAAATGTTATGAAATGGGATGAAAACTAACAACTAAGTTGTGTCTCAGCCTTCCCCTTCCCGGCCCTAGCAAAAAGGTTTCTAGGTTGGTTCATTCAGTGTTCCCCTGCCTGCCCTGTGGGTGTGGTCCTGCATCCATAGTCAAGCTCTTGGGGGCTTTATCAGGCAAAATTTGGAGAAAAGAGAAAGGGGTAAAAGAAAGAAGATGTAGGAGTCTTGGCTTGGAGGTGGAGTTTATAAGGATTTTGGAGAGAAAAGGAGAGAAACATTCTGGAACAGCAATGGTATGGAGGGAAGTGGAACAGAGAAACAGGCTTCCTTCATGGTGTTCAAGAGAGGTAAATAAAACACTTGACTTTTTCTGAAATAACTGTTTCTGTCTGCTGACTGTGTTTCTTTGGAGATGAGACTGACTGTTCTGAGAACTAGACCATGTGAATCATCATTTTATTTTTATTTATATTTTATTAATTTCTGATTAATATATGTAAAAATTCACAAAGAACAAAATGAAAACTAAGCTTCCCTCTTCTCTCTGACCATGAGTCTGCCAGTTCTCTTTCCTTGATGCAACCATGTTATCAGTTTATACTTCCAGGGAGAGTCTAAACATAGAATGCATATGTGTCTAAGTAAGTCCTTGCCTTAAAAAAAAAGTAAAATACTCACTGTTCAGGACCCTACTTTTTAATTTAGAAGTATATCTAAAAGTGTTCCATATATATGTGTGTCTGTATATATATATGCCTCATTTAAAAATAGTAATCATGCCTTTATAAGCATCATAGTCGAATGAATGAAAAAGGGGTGCATCTTTATTGTAAGCAGTGGCCACGTTTCGATGTGGTATCTTACTAGAGATTTCTGCCAGGTGATCCCTGCCTGCTCACTTACTGTTCTGGGGTCCTCAGTGTTTCTGCTCATTGTAGGTAGACGCAGTTCAGTGGGTAGGCAAAGGTAGTGAGGGAAGTGAGATATGCTCTGTTTGGTGGAATCAATGATCAGAGAAACAAAATAGGAAGAAAGAAGACAGCTACCACTGTCCCAGAAGTGTCTGCTAATTTCAAGTTTGGTGGATTTTTACCCAAATCTCATATTAGGTCTCTCCCAGACCCCTAGATCACACAGCCCAGAGAGTCTCTGGATTACATACAACTCTTCACTGTCAAGAAGCCCATGGGCGCCTGGGTGGCTCAGTTGGTTAAGCGACTGCCTTCGGCTCAGGTCATGATCCTGGAGTCTCCGGATCGAGTCCCGCATCGGGCTCCCTGCTCGGCAGGGAGTCTGCTTCTCCCTCTGACCCTCCCCCCTCTCATATGCTCTCTCTCTCTCATAAGTAAATAAAATCTTTAAAAAAAAAAAAGCCCAGAGCACATCACACAGTACAAGTTTTGTATATTACCTCAGTAACCCTCAGAATAGCTATTTTACTTTCAAGTACCCTATCTTGGACTTGTTCATACACTATACACATAATAGAGGACTGAGAAAGCTATTTTTCATATTCTCCCAGGTAAAGTGAAAATAGCTTTCTCAAGTGGGTCTAAATAACACAGAGACGAAACTCAGTTTTCACTGCTCCCAATCTCCTCCACTGGACACTGCCCATTATGCAGCTGCTGTTGGAACTTCAAGCCTATGAGACCCACATTACAAAAATCAGCAATGTTTCTTTTAATATCCAAAGTCGTACTGGGGCATTTTTTTCAATTATAGTTGGGGGAGGGGGAAGAAAATTGCAAGACCAGAGAGATGAAACAGATTCCCCATAAGAGACTTTTATTTATTTATTCAGGCTTTTTTCATCTCCTTTCTCAGTCTGGATCTCCCTCGTTCCTGCCACTTCAGCTGAGAAAGTAATTATAGACAACACCAAAGAGCATACAAACACTTCCAAAGCCAATTTCTGTTATAAATGAACCTTTAGGAAGTAAAGAGTTTTGCAGCAGTTTTAAAAATCTCTGAACCTGGCTGGGATGTCAGGACCAAGTATTTGATCCATAAAAATTTCCTAAACAGCTCCACCGAAATTGTAACCATATGTTTACAACTTTAAAATGCGTATCTGAATTGAGATAAACCTGGCATCTGATGCATACGCCGTTGACACAAATAAAGCATTTTCTCACAAATACAATTTACTTAAATGAGGAAGCAAGTTAGATATGGTGGGGTCTCAATGTTTCATTTTAGCAAATTGCCTTGAAGTGATGCTATGATTTTAAATTATGCTTGCAACCCATTCTGCACCAGGTTTTCATGGGTAGGCTGTCTCAGTGACTGTCACCACTAGGATGACTTTCCCTCTTTAGGCTTGACTGTACTGCTTCTTCTGATTACAAGGAGATGGATATTTTAGGACACATAGAGTCAGGTAGTAGCCAGTGGGTTTTATTCACCTTTTGTTTCCTATCAAAAAACGCGTCACATTATCTTCAGATGTTACCTGGTCTGTCAGATAATACCTCATACCACTAGTTCCTCTGAACTCAGAACATGGTTTAAGTACTTCTGGCATTTGGAGCTGACTTCTTTGCTGGTGTCCACACTGGACGTTTTGTCTGTAGCCCATTGTGAGGACCTAAACCATTGTGGGGTTGGTGAGACAGCTATTCCAGTAAAAAGTAGAGGAACATTCTAACCCCATTTTTTACTTTCCTTAGGCCTGTCATACATCCAATGGTAACTTTCCTTTGTCTTGTGTAGGATAGCAAAGAATAAGGTTTCCATCGGTTTTTTTTTTAGACCTTTCTACCTATCTATGTAAATTTGAAGCAAGCAGAATTTCTAGTCAAAATATGCCAGCGGGGGATTTGCAGGTTTTAATATCTTCTTTTCTTAGAGTAGAGATGTATCATATATATTGCTGCATATTTTATATCTCTATAGATTTTAAATATGTACAGCAGCCTTGGCAGTGCTGGGCTTAAGGACAGGGCTCTGACCTAGTCCTGTGAGAAGGAAACATCGTTACAAGATGGGGCCAAGGGTCAGAGACCTCATTTAGGGCTCTCCTCATACACAGATGAATTCTTTGAGATTCCACCCAGTAATGGTAGAAAGCAAGGAAGCCTTCAGAGAGGAATTGAACTGAGTACAGAGCAGGCATTCTTGGTCTGATTCACAGGGGCGTATTTGCTGGGTCTGGCATAGTGGTGTATATTAGAATATAGTGTATTAATAGAAAATTTGCGGTATACTAAGGCCACCAGGTCAAGAGATGATTGACATTGGAAATGACAGTTCCCAAGAGGAAGGGGCATATCCTATCACAGGAAGCCACACGGGGAGGCACAGGGGCTGGCCAGGCAGCCGAGGAAGAAGGGGAAATTGGGGGCAAAAACTTTTATTGTAGTTTCCATGGAAGGACCAGGTGAGGGAGGGTATTGGCTAGTTTGAATACTTTCGGTGGCTCTGGGGCATGGGGGTTGTCCCTAGTTGTCTGCTACCTGGCCATAGGGTAATTAGGGAGGTGGATAGTGACCTGGAGTGTGAGAGCCTGATAGGGGAGGTAGTTGGGGGTCTGAGCTCTGTATTGGTTGGTTTGTATTTGCAAAGCATGCTTTTGGGAGGAGGATTCCTCCTGAGGAAGGGGTGTCAGGTGACAAGGGGGGCAGGAAACCAAGGCAAGGTGACTCAAACATGTTGTGTTGCCCAGAACAAAGCTTGTGTGACATATGCATGTAGGGTTAAAGCATGTTAAAGCATCAAGTTTATAGAAGTTGGAAACATGGTTAATGCAAATGGTTAAAAGCACAGATTTCAGAATTAGACTGCTTAAATGTGAATCTTGGCTCCCCACTGTATATTGGCCATATGGCCCTACAGGTACTATTATTAGCCCCATTTTGTAGATGGGATAACCGAGGCTCAGAGAGAAGTATATGAAAATGCTTAGAATAGTGCCTCACACCTAGTAAGTGCCAAATAAATATTCACTACTATTATTAGTCTCATTGTCATTATTGGTATTTTCTAAAGAACTAAGCCAGCTGTAGTCAGTCTGCTCACATACATTCGATGGGTAAAGTTGGTGCTACTGCAGTCTGGAAGATTGGGATCACTGAGTCAAGTTAATAATTTATTTTTGGCATGGGGTGTCCTACTATATAACAAAGAACCACCAGACCTTTCTCTAGAGCAAATAAACGGCATCGAGGACAGACCTATCTGGAACCACCCATACACAGAAGATAACTGGTTCACTGGCCCTGGCTTCCTCGGCCCATGATATTAATTCATTGCTTGGGGCTTTTCTGAGAGGCTCTTCTGAGAGGCTCTTCTCTGTGGCCTTGGCCTGGGAACCGAATGTAGTTCCCTTTACCTTGTCCACCCTCCAAAGGCCAGTCTTAACTAAAGAAACAGTTCAGTCTCAAGTCAGGTTTCTAGAGCACGATAAAATCTGCTGAACTGTGGACATGAAGTGTAAGGGATGGAGCAGATGTGCATCCACAGTGAGGTGGTGGGGGATGAGCTGTGCACTGAGACAGGTATGCTCCAAGCACGTACAGAATCTAAGTGTAGAATTTCAGACATGGATCTTAATTCTGCATGCTGGACCTAGCCTATCCTTGGCCTTTGTTCTTATCTGGCTCCCTAGGAAGTCTTGGAAGCATTTTCATTCAAGTTCCAAGTTCTGAGATGTTTCTCCTCGTTTCAGCTGAGATTCACATAGAGAATCTTGGGCTACTCTGGAAACAGCCTTTCTGAACAACTCATGACTTAATAATAACTTTTTTTCTTCTCCAATCATCCTCTTTGTTACCACTTTTTTTGGGGGGGGGATAGGGAGGGTGAAGGATACCTTTATGTTTCCTGGATATATTGTTTGCTTCTCTAATCAGACATATATGTATCAGCCCAACCAACGATATATATATCCACATGGCCAATGATACTGCATTTAACTATCGTTCAATTGGACTGTTGGGTTTGAGGGAAGGAGAAAGGGGGTGTGAAGACAGCATTTTCAGCAGGAATGGCTGAAGTAATTTGGAAAATTTGCATCCCTGTGTTTAAACAGTACAGGCGAAATCCTCCTCTGCCCAAACCAGATAGCTGTGTAAGTGCCCCTGTCGGGACTGCTCTGGGATAACAATGTTTCACTGATCTGATTACAAGGAATTCTTGACAATGAATAATCAGGACAATAGATACTGTTTCCAGCAACTGCTGATGTAGTAATCACTCTTCTTGATGAAAATACCAGATTGTTCTGCAAACCAGTGAGCTGGGTCTGTGGAAACAGAACATAACATTTATTTTGGAGAAACAAAAGCTTAGAGCAGTCTGTAAAACTCCCAATTTCATTTCCTCCATAGCAGTGTTTTAAATAAGAGCCCCCCCACTCCTAGTTCCTTGGGAGGGGTTCTTCAGCTTAGTTCTTCAGAAGGCCTAAAAAGAAGCAATGAGCCACAAATAGACCCACCACCCTCTCTTTAAGGAGAGCAGAAATTTGTCTTGGTACCTAGCATATTAATTTATTCTTGACTTACTGAGGCCATTAGTTTTGGGACTTAATGTGTAAAGATTCCTTAGGGTGTACTAAGGATGCCTTCTTGTTTTACTGGAACAGAAATATTTGAGACCCTTGCCCAGGACTTCAGACCAAATCTCTTTTTAGATTTACAAACATGAGTTGAAGTCGAAGTTCTACTCTAGCTAGACTGGATAGACTTTAGTAAATCATTGAATTTTTCTGGAGGTCCAACTCCTTCTTCAGCATCAACTTAACTTAAATTTTTAAAAAAAAATTAATCATGTTGACTGTAGAAAAATCGGAAATACCAAGGAACAAAAAGAAGGAACTGAACAGTTATCATAGTCCTACTACTCAGAAAAACCACTCTTAGAAACTGGTGAATATCTTTTCATTCTTTTCTTCCTCCTTCCTTTGTCCTTTCTCCCTTCCTTCCTTTTATTTGCCTGTCTATCCATCCATTTGTCCATCACCCATCCACACATTCACTCACACATTCAGTCTAATACTATGCAGAGGGTTGTATAATTTGCTTTCTCTTCTCAACAGTGTTTGTGAATGTCTGTTTTTGTCACTATTGTTGGTTGCCTTTTTGTTGTCTTCAGAAAGGAAGACTTGGACTATCTAGTGTCACTGAGTTATCAACCAATTTTTTTTAAAGATTTTATTTATTTATTTGAGAGAGAGAGAGAGTGGGAGGGAGAGGGAGAAAGAATCTGAAGCAGACTCCGCGCTGAGCACAGAACCTGAAGTGGGGCTTGATCCCATGACCCATGATATGATGACCTGAGCCAAAACCAAGAGTAGGATGCTTAACTGACTGAGCCACCCAGGTGCCCCATCAACCAGTTTTTAAACTAGTTTATAGATACTTCAGTAATCCCACAGGCCAAACCCAGTATTTTTTACTTTATCAAAATGAGTTTTAAAAGATATTATTGTGATATATTTTAATAAATTATGCATATTCTCCTTTTTATAAAGTGATAACATGTTTTTTGAGGAATACTTAGAATATACCAAAAAGGAGAAGAAAATACAGAGATAAACCCATTTCTTTGTGCAATTATCCTCCATCTACAGTTACTTTTAAATGAAAATGTTATAATAAAAAATTCAGATAGTATGATAATGAGAAGTAAGATTTTTCTTACCCTACACTTTCAGACTTCCTCCACAGGGTGACCGCTGTCAAAATGTTTATGTATACTTCCATATATTTTCCTATTTAGTTACACATTTTTCAAAGATAATGTTAATGGCTTCATGTTATTCCTGTGTAGATGATGACAACTTCTAATAATATCTAATTATCTATTATAATATCTAATATCTGACTGATTAGACACTTAGGTTGTTTCTAAAGTTTATTATAGTCTATGCTTAAAATATATGAGGGACAAATCCTAAGGTCTTTGCAAATCCCAATTCTGTAAGTACCTCCAAGTTGATAATCAAAGCACAAAAAAGGCTTTGCTTTACTTTTTTTTTTTTTTTTTTTTTTGGTAATCTTATTATGATGGTTTTAACTTGAAAAAGCTTATGAATATATTGGCCTGATAGCTTGTGGTCATTGAATGTAATCCAGAGTTGGCAATCAACCTGTCTTTTCTTTTATGTTCAAAAGAAAATAGTCCACTATCCTTTTTATTCAAATTTCAAAAACCATGCACTCTATAAATTTACTCAAGAACCAGGCTACCCTCTGTAGCCTGCAATTCAATATTTGAAATTAAGGCTGAAATGGAAAATTACAGCAATTGCTCCAAAAGTTTCAGGTTACTATTATTATTCCTGTAAACTGTCCTCAGACAGTTAAGCCAACGTTGGGTCTCATCTCTATCTTTATTTGAGCTCATAAAATGTGACATTATAAATTCAGAAATTAAACAGCATTGCTAATACAGAACTACTTCTGGAGGTGGTACATGAATACTAATTATCATCCTTAAAATAATCCCCCAGACACCAAACATTTTCTGAAATAGCTCTGTTATAATAAATACATCTGCAAAAAATCCTTTTATGGGCCTGATTCATGTGTGCACACATTTCTGACTGTGTGATAAGAGGTAGGGGGTAAGAACAATGATTTCTACTCTTCCTTAAACCTTCCTGGTCACCAGAAAGGACTCAGGTAGTCCTCATGAATGTAGAATACCTTGTATCTTTGGTATTTTATTATAGGGGTGGATTTGTGATTTAGTGACTCTTTCTCTAAGACATACAAGGTCATAGTCTGAACACATATTTTTACTTATATGCTGGGCTTGTCTTGGGCACAGGTGGAATTGGGGTCTCCCACATAACTCCCTTAGAATCTGCAAGAGGGCCTATTTTATCCATCTCCTTGAACTCTTGAAATTCAATAATTACACTCCTTGGATAAAGGAACTATTCACACAGGTTGTCTTTCTTAAAAAATGGATTTACTGTTCAGAATGAGACTTAAAATATAGATATCTTGGAGTGCTGGGTGTTATATGAAAACAATTAATCGTGGATCACTACATCAAAAACTAATGATGTATGGTGACTAACATAACATAATAAAATAAAATTTAAAAAAATAAATAAAAAATAAAATACAGATATCTTGGGATACAGATATCTAGATAAGAGAAAACTGTATGGGGTACCACATTAACCTATTGGACAGTGACATCTTAGTATAAATAAGTTTACAAAGCTTAGAACAAATGAATAATTGGTTGGCAATGACTCAGCCTTGATTCTATTGCTTTGAGGATTCTGGGGTGGAATGAGACCTCAATGGCAAGGAGCTCTGCTTTCCACTAACAATTTCTGCCGTGGGTTTGGAGGGAGGAAACTGTGGAATTCAGGCTGATTTTTGGCCATGCAAGGCCCAGATCCTTTGGTGGTAGGTGAATAGTCTATTTTTTAATAAAACTCGGGATAAAAAATATGGCAAGAGGAATTTTATGCTATTTCTGGGTACAAGAGGGCATAAGTTAGATGTGAACATAATGGAATTTCTAGAATACTTTTATGATTTATGGGAACTGCCAAATATTTAAAAGGAAGGCTGTCCTGGAAAGCCCACGGTTAACAAAGTATGCTGGATGAGCTGGACCCATAGCGTTGAAGATATGCGCATGCTGCCAGAGGGCTGGTGAGAGACAGGGAAGGAAAGGGGCTTTTGGGAGGTGTGATAGTGCTGGGGGAGCTCAGGCTTGGACAGGAAATGCCTATGTGGAGACACATCCCAGTATAGCTCCTAAAGAGGGTGTTCGTTCATAAGCTGACTTCTCTCCCTCTGTGGGCAAAATTTCTGCTACTCAGACTTTGAAGATAGGTGTCTCCTCCAGACTGACCTTGGCCTTTGAAAGAGCACAAATTATTTTTATCATAGTTAACCAAGTGAACAACACAGCTACCCACATCCAAGAAAACCAAATCAAGTCTGGAGGGGCAGGAGAGGTCATTTAAAATGATTGTCTTGTCATTAGCCATAACATCCATTGGGTCATTTAGAAACTGGCAAAATTTTGAGCTACTTAAGTCTTCCCTTGACTCCACTAGGCTGTCACTGAATTCCCCTCCACCCTCCACTTTTCCCAGTCATCCAGGGGGTCATTTTAGTGCAGAGGGGAAAGAAAGACAAGAAAGACCCTATGCACCAAACATTTTGAGAACAGCCTCAAGGAGTTGTCACAAACTTCTACCTAGGTTTGTGGCTTTAGGAGGAGAAGAAGTAAAGAGGTTATTTTCACCTTAGTCTTCCTCTTTCATATCTTCTTTTTTTACTACTTCCTCCTGGGCTGCCGACCGCAGTAGCCCACCATAGCCTGGGTGCAATGTTACTTGACATTCTTCTTGCCCTTTTCCCACTGACACTTGGGCCAAGTTGGCATTCATTGCCCAAACTACTTAGCTTTGTCCCACCTATTTTGAGGCCATGTATATGGCTGATGCTATATGAGTGAATTTTTAGGGAGTCAAGATTCTGTTTGGCCAGCCATTGGCCTCAGAATTCTTGAAGAACTCTCTGCTTGACCTCTTGCCATCCCGATCAAGGAATTGGTACCTTCCTCTCTCAAATGGTTTCTAGCTCTGGGTAGAATGATGAACTAACCTCAAACTTTTATGATTATTTACCCCTTGGGATTATGGCTTAAAGAACTTAACTTGGAGGTGGTGGATGTTGATCAGGAACCACCTCCTTTTCCAGTTCTCCGGGGTAGAAGACATTAAACATCTGATCCTCTTCAACGAGGGTGCTGAGAAAAATTAACATAGCCTTCTGCATGGGTATGTGGTTCAGTGGTGCTAGCTCTTGATTATACTTATAATGCCTCTAATTTCTCCAAAACTTCTACCCTCTCTTAAAAATTCCATCTCATACATTACTGAAATTAGCTCCCACTTCTCATTTATGATGCTCTAGTTTTCCTTATCCCCATGTTACACTCCCCAACTTATTCTTTTTTTTTTTTTTTTTCAGACCTGAACTTTGTTATTGTCATGGACCAGTAGATCCCTTTTATTGTTTAAGCCAGGCTAAATTGTGTTTTCTGTTATTGCAGTAAAGACCATCCATTCTCCTGATACTTTATGGCACTTAGATTCTGTGCTGCAGGATCAGGAACAGGGAGGCACAGTGTGGTCTGAGAAGATTCTGTCCAACCCAGGTGCTATGTCACTGTGTCACTGGGTTTTAACTCTCTTTCTTGGGGAAGGAGGGAAGGTCAGTCACGTTCATTTCACAGCTTATGGTGAGGGTGACAGTCAGTCATTCAGCAAAAGCATGGCTAAAAGGATGCCCCATGTGCTTGAATGTGACCGTCTAGGAGTCTGGAGGACTTGGGCTGCTAGAACCATGTGGGGCAGGTGTTCTTTACAGGGGGTTCCTTGGATTCCTAGAGGGTCCATGGAAAGATGCCAGGAAGTCCATGAACCCTGAAACAGGAAAGTGGCTGCGTCTCTCCTGGTGGTACTTTCTAGACTTCTGGAGCAGGGACTAGAGAGGATCTTAGGATCACTTTCATCTGGGAGAAGGAGTCTTTTCTGAAGGGCCCAGGTTTACATTTCCTTGATAAAGACACCATGGGAAATGGAGGGGATGGAAGTGTTTCATTGATGAGTGAGGTCAGGAACACAAAACCCTGCATGTCTATAATTACAGGATTTCTTCATGCTGGCAGCGTGCTGGGGAATGCATTTTCAGTTCTCCGGGTTGGGAACTGTAGGTATTCCTGATTGCTTTGTGTGATCCGACATGGCTCTCTGTAGAGCTGGCTGTTCCTCTCCTTCCCACAGATCTGGGGGGAAGGAAGGGGTCCTGTCTTTTCCTGTGAGGCTGATGACTTCACTTCCTTTCCCTTCCTCTTCCTCAGGTTAGGATCTCTACCCCTTCTCTATCTGCTCCCTGGGTCTGAAATCTTGACCCCTCTCTCACTCCCCAATTTTTTTTAAATATTTTTTTATTTTAGAGATAGCAAATGCACAGGGTGGGGGGAGGGGCAGAGGGAGAGAGAATCTCAAGCAGACTCCATTCTGAGCATGGAGCCCGATGTGGGGCTTGATCTCATGACCCTGAGATCACAACCTGAGCCAAAACCAAGAGTCGGACACTTAACCAACTGTGCCACTCAGGAGCCCCTCACTCCCCAGCTTTTTTTTTTTTTTTTTTTAAAGATTTTATTTATTTATTTGAGGGAGAGAGAATGAGAGATAGAGAGCACGAGAAGGAAGAGGGTCAGAGGGAGAAGCAGACTCCCTGCTGAGCCGGAGCCCGATGTGGGACTTGATCCCAGGACTCGAGGATCATGACCTGAGCCGAAGGCAGTTTGCTTACCAACTGAGCCACCCAGGCACCCACTCCCCAGCTTCTTATGTCCATTTTCCTAAGTCGTTGCTGGAGGTACTAGAATAGAGGTCTCAGACTAGTTTAAAAGTCTTGAATTATTTTTCAGTTTAAAAGAGTATTAGGGGAACTTATAGGACTCACTCTGTTACAACTTGGTTCAGCTTGTTCCAGGCTCACATTGCCGCTGTGGAGTCCTTTTTGGCTCCTCTTAGTCATTAGACCGCTCCTTTAGTCTTGTCTGAACCTCAGGGGCTGCCCTCATTGCCAAGTCAATGTCTCCTCTTTCCAGGGTCCAGGTTGTAGATTATGCCCTAACTCAAGTATGATGTGAAGACACTATTTCCATAAAGCAAAAAAATCACTTGAGAAAGGAAGAATGGAAGAAGGTGAGAAGACACCTTTGCTGGAGCGGGGAGAAGAGGAAGAGCAATAAAGAAATGTGCATGGAAGAAGAGAAATTTCCCTGTTTTACTACTTTTTTTTTAGAGGTGGCTTTTCTTAGACGGTAAGTAGCTTCATGCAACAAGTTCTTTGAAATCACACTACCTTGGTTCAAGTTTTGAATTCTTACTTACTACTGTGTGACTGTGGATGAGTCATGTAACTTCTCCAGCCTCTGGTTTTTCATCTGTGAAACAAGGATAATGACAATATCTACTTTTTGGGTGGTCATGAGCATAGGGTGCTGGCTCATCAGGACACTAGCCCCTGGGGACAGGGTGCCCCAGGCTCTCCAATACAGGGGGCAGTTCGGGGAACAGGAACACTGGATTGAATCAAGAAGTCTGGGGCTCAGAGAACTGAAGTTTTTTCCACGTGGAGCTGTAATGGGAATGAAAACTCTACTGTACTGTTCAAACATTAGCAGGAGTCATTATCTGCTCTGCTGATGGAGAGACCAGAGGACCCGTGGGTATCTGTGCAAGTGCTCCTGTGTGCTCACGCAGGAAAGGGATTCACTTTAAGCACATGGGTAGTGTCTTTAAGCAAAAGAGTTTGCAAAATAATATTTTGCTTACAGCAAAATTTTTGTTTCCCGGAGGCAACCACCGTCGGCTTGGTGTTATTGTGGGTACTTAAAAAAACAGATGCTAACCTCGGACTGGACGTACAAAAGATTTACTAGGGAAGACACCCATGAGGAACAATGAAGAGTGAGTCAGGCTGCAATGCAGGAAGGAAGGAAGCAAGGTCTTAGATTGTAATACATTTCCAGGAAAGTTTAGGCCTGGCCAATGGGGAGTTTTTGAGACCGTCTTCTGTCAGGAGTCATGCATCTTCCAGAAATGGGCCTGCCTTAGTGTCTCTGCTGAGTTTAGTCATTGGCTGGGGAATATGGCTTTGGTGCTTACACAGCAATGGATTTCAGAGCACAGCAGCTGGGATCCATTGGTCGACTGTGCTCCTTGCAGGAGACAGCCTAAGACGTACATTGTCATGGCCTCTGTAGGGCTTTGTCTTTCAGCCTTTTTCCCATGCCTGTGTAAGCTCCTGTATTATCACACACATATATATGCATGAATATGTATGCATATCTACACAAATGTTGACAGTTTTGTGAATGGGGTCATACGTTCTGTTTTACAACTTGCATTTTTCATTGAAGAATGATTTCGTGGGAATATCGTATCAGTACCAATAGATCTTCTTCATTCTTTTTCATGGCTGAGTGCAATTTCATTGTTTGGCTGTCCTTCATTTTATTCAGCCAATCCTCAGTTGATTAGCATTTGAGTTCTTTCTAGTTTTTCACTATCACAAATAAGGCCATAAAACCTACTATCACATATATATATTTATGTGTATATATAGCTTTTGCAATGGGATAAATTCTTAAAGTTGAAATTGCTGAGGCAAAGGATATGAAATGTAAACGTTGGGAGATACTGCCAAATTGACATTCAAAACGTTACCAGTTTGCTCTTGCGTGAACAGTATATTACAGTGCATCTTCACCTGCTGCTATGCCAACCTTGGGTATTGTCATTCTTTTAAATTTTGCCAATTTGATGAGTGAAAAATGAGCATGCAGCCTTTAAGTCAGTTTAAAAGGTCCCCCTCCCTCACCCCCATATCCATGACTCCCCCTGGTGGATCTATGTTAGAACCATCCTCTGTTAGGAGCCTGGGGTTGGACTTAGCTGGGCTTGGAACTCTTGACTCAGAAGCAGAGACGCAAAGTACATATGGTCTCTTGCACCAAATCTCAATCACAAACCCTGAAAAGGTGTCCAAAATGATACCACTAGAGACTTGTTCCCTTTGAAATCTGAGAAACCTGCAAAACCCTGACCCTCAGATATAATCCAGTATCTATGTTTTACAGATGGGAAAACTAAATTCTTTCCCAGAGGGTGCTCTGACCAGGGTCACAGAGCTAGTTAATCACAGAGTTCAGACTAAAACCAAATTTTCTGACTTCCAGTCTAGTACTACACTGTGAGAATACAAATAGCAGTTATTTTGTCATATTTACAGCTGGAAATGCTGGTGTTAGCAAACTGCATGAAAATTATCAGGTATGTAAATAAAATAGAATGAAAGCTAAAGGCACTGAATATTCCATATTGGAAGATTCACAATTTATATATTCATGTCACTGTGTAGTATGTATTGAATCAAATACTGCAGGTACAATAATTTTAAAAATAAAAATGTTTGCTATCATGTTTTAGGGGAAATGCCTATGATGCTTTAGCACTCTAACAAGTAATCTTTACATGTAGTTACCAGGCATATATATATATATATATATATATATATATATAAATCCATATTAATAGGAAACTTGGTGGCATACATAGTTTAAGTAGCTGTCAGAAGACCTTCATAATTTCCAGTTTAACCTAATTATGTGGAGTCTAAACAAAGCACTGCAGACTTCTCTCCATGATTCCTCAGAGTTGGCTGAGAGCATTCCTTTGATCATATAATTCTTTTTTTTTAAAGATTTTATTTATTTGACAGAGAGACACAGCGAGAGAGGGAACACAAGCAGAGGGAGTGGGAGAGGGAGAAGCAGGCTTCCCGCCGAGCAGGGAGCCCGACGCGGGGCTCGATCCCAGGACCCTGGGATCACGACCTAAGCCGAAGGCAGACGCTTAACGACTGAGCCACCCAGGCACCCCGATATAATTCTTTTTTTAAAATATTTTGTTCATTTATTAGAGAGAGAGTGAGAGAGAGCACAAGGAGGTCGGAGGGGCAGAAGGAGAGGAGGAAGCAGACTCCCCACTGAGCAGGGAGCCCCAGTGTGGGGTTCGGGACTCTATCCCAGGAGCCTGGGATCATGACCTGAGCCAAAGGCAGACGCTTAACTGACTGAGCCACCCAGGCGTCCCTGATCACAGAATTCTTATCCCCCGGGATGTGATTTATTTTAACTTGGAAATCTGAATTCTTAGGGAATAACTAGGGTTTCTGAGTTGTTGTTGTTGTTTTTTTTTTAATCAATCTTGGACTTTGGACCAAAAAGACAAGAGCAGTTCTTGTGAAGGACTGAAGATTCCACTCGTTAATTGGAGGTAGAAGTTCTGGCCTCTCATTTCTGCCATCATGAGAACATGTTAACATTAATCCTTTTGCCATGGGTAGTGAGTCTACTTTTTCTTGTGTATCTTTTTGCTTCGACTTTATTCTGCACTATCTTGAGGGATTTTAGTCCTTTAGGATCTGTCGTTTAGCCCCCATTTTTCAAATTTCATATAACTTCTTTTCAGTTCTGAGGTCTGAGATCATGCTGCTTTTTTTCTTGACCTTTTATTGTAGAAAACACAGGTAATAAAAGACACATTAAGCAAATGTGTGGCTTAATGAGTTATTATGAGGCAAGCACTCTTGTAACTATCACCCGGGCTAAGAAACAGAACTGTGCCACCCAGCCTGAAACTCCTCCACATGCCCTGTTAACGTTTCCATCCTCTTCCCTCCCTTCAAAGTGCCACTCACCAGGGTTTTATAGTTATCCCTTCTAGACAGTGTACTTTAGTCTTGCCCATTTTTATTTGCTCTTATTTTTTTTAAATTTACAGTGTCTCTCCACCCTTTTATTTTTCCTTCTAAACTAGTTATCTGTTGAAGAACCTGGGGGCTTTTGACCTGTAGCATTACCCACAGCCCAGATTTTTGTTGATTGCGTGTTTCTGGTGCAGTTCATTATGCTCCTTTGTCCTGTGAATTTCCTGTAAGTTAGCAGTCAATGTGGAGTATCAGATTTACGATCAATGCCTGTGGCAAGACTATACCTTTGGTCCTGCACAGACCTCAAATTCCTCCAGCATCTGGCTACTGGTATATTGTGCTCTGTGTGGGCCCTGAGGCTGTGTAGGATTTTTCTCAGAATTCTGGTCTATTCTCAGCCTCCACTGGGCATTGCAGGCCTGTGTGTCTGAGGGGTTTCTCTTTCCCCTTCTTAGAGACTGCTGCTAGTTTTTTCTCAGGCTTGGGGTAGGGGTAGGGGCAGGGTTGAGGGTTTTTTTTTTTGGTTTGCTTGCTTTTGTTTTGTTTTTTCAAAAATATCTTACCATTTTAGAACTCTCCATAGAAAATATTTTGAAATTTAAATTCAATTAGCCAACATATAGTACATCATTAGTTTCAGATGTAGAGCTCAATAATTCATCAGTTGCATATAACACCCAGTGTTCACCACATCATGGGCCCTCCTTAAAGCCCATCACCCAATTACCCCTTCCCCCCCACCTCCCCTCCAGCAACCCTCAGTTTTTTCCTATAGTTAAAAGAGTCTCTCATGGTTTGTCTCCCTCTCTGATGACTTCTCCTTCAGTTTTCCTTCCCTTCCCCTATGATCCTCTGTACTGTTTCCTATATTCCACGTATGAGTGAAACCATATAATTGTCTTTCTCTGATTGACTTATTTCACTCAGCATAATACCCTCCAGTTCCATCCGTGTCGATGTAAATGCTAAGTATTCATCCTTTCTGATGGATGAGTAATATTCCATTGTATATATATATATATATATAACACATCTTATTTATCCATTTATCTGCTGATGGACATCTGGGCTTTTACCCCGTTTGGCTATTGTGAACATTTCTTCTATGAACATTGGGGTGCAGGTGCCCCTTTGGATCATTACATTTGTATCTTTGGGGTAAATACCTAGTAGTGCAATTCTGGGTCATAGCATAGTTCTATTTTTAATGTCTTGAGGAACCTCCATACTGTTTTCCAGAGTGGCTGCACCAGCTTGCATTCCCACCAACAGTGTAAAAGGGTTCCCCTTTCTCCATATCCTCGCCAACATTTGTTGTTTCCTGTCTTGTTAATTTTAGCCATTCTGACTGGTGTGAAGTGGTATCTCATTGTGGTTTTGATTTATATCTCCCTGGTGCCGAGTGATGTGGAGCATTTTTTAAATGTGTCTGTTGGCCATTTGTATGTCTTCTTTGGAGAAATATCCATTCATGTCTTCTGCCCATTTCTTGACTGTATTCTTTGTTTTTGGGGTGTTGAGGTTGATAAGTTCTTTATAGATCTTGGATAGTAGCCCTTTATCTGATATGTCATTTGCAAATATCTTCTCCCATTCTGTAGTTTGCCTTTCAGTTTTGTTGACTGTTTCCCTTGCTGTGCAGAAGCTTTTTATCTTGATGAAGTCCCAATAGTTCATTTTTGCCTGCGTCTCCCTTGCCTTTGGAGACGTGTCTAGCAAGAGGTTGCTGCAGCCAAGGTCACAGAGGTTGCTGCCTGTGTTCTCCTCTAGGATTTTGATGGATTCCTGTCTCACATTTAGGTCTTTCATCCATTTTGAGTTTATCTTTGTGTATGGTGTAAGAAAATGGTCCAGTTTCATTCTTCAACACCATTTGTTAAAGAAACTGTCCTTTTTCCATTGGATATTCTTTCCTGCTTTGGAAATTTAGAATGGTAGAATTTTCTTTCTGAGAATCTCTAACCTTGGGAAAGTATCTTCCCTTTTAAATGGTCTAGCCCTGGGATTTCATTTACATTCAGGAAAGTGTCTATGTTACATGCCCAGTGATAGACACTATGCTCATCATTTGTTATGACACATAAAATGGTTTCTTCTATAACAACTGTTTCATGGACTACTACTTTCTTATTGATCAAAATATGGAGTATCAGTTTCTTTAACTTTCTGAAAGATGAAATAAATAGTGAGACAAGTCACACACTAGGTTCTTCCAAATCTTTTTGGAGATGTGCAGTTTAAATAGTAAATGGAGTCAGAAATTTTTTGGAAGTTCTGCTTTTAGTAGAAAATGACTTCCGAGGGAGGTCAGCTTTGATGATGTCAGACAGGCTGGGTTTAAAATCTTGTGTTACTTTCAGCAATTTAATTACTTTATCTGAATCTCAGTTTTACCACCTGAGAAATGGAGACAATTATACTTATTTGGTTTTTGCAGCAAATATTTATTGAGTACTTTTTAAGGTGCAAGAATTGTTTTAAGTTCTGGGGATACAGCAATGAGAAAACAAAAACTTAGCCCTCAAGAAGCTTTTATTCGATACTCCAAGGGTTTCTGAAGACTAACTGAGACCTAATGTCACTTTCCTGGTTCAGAGCTTACACATGGTAGATGCTCTATAAATGTCAGCTCCCTTCTGCCTCCTTTTAATAGATGTTTCCTATCACTTCTACAATTGATACTTTTAATTTGTTTAGCTCTTTGGCATTATTATTTCAGTAGTCGATGGTTCCCAGGCAACAACAGCCTAGACAATATAATTAAGGCATAAATCAATGTTACATTTTTGTCTGACTCGCTGCAGGAGTAGCAAAGTCTCTGCCGTCTTTGTTCCCAAATACCTCCAAAATCATCTAGAGAGTCACCGTGAGTGCCCCTAAATGCCTGTCTCCTCCAGCTAGTTCATGGCATTCCTGCCACCTGTGGGTCCCTTTGCATGGCTGGGTATCATTCTTCCTCACCCTAAACACTTCTCCCTTGATATTACCCATATTGGGATGGCAGGAGCATTGCTTTATTTGTGGTCAAACTCAGAGCATATGGCATACTCTCCCTGCAGCTTTCTTAGCTTTTTGAAGCTAGGTCATGGGATACACTGACCTTATATTTTCAGTTCCCTTCAATGACCTCAGCTTTTTACTTTGTCTGAACTTTCTTCTCTTCTCTTTTTTTTTTTCTAAAAAGTACAACTATTGGGTTTTTTTTTCTCTTTTTTTAGCCTACAATTCCTTCCATTTTCTCAGATATGTGGCTCTCTTTGATGAATTTGGAGGTTTTGGGGTTCTTAAACAAATGGCCAAGAAAGAACTTTTGAGACATTTTTGGTGCAAAAAGGTGATCTTATTATAGCACAAGGACAGGACATCCATGGGCAGAAAGGGCTGCCCTGGGATTGTGAGAAGTGACTGATTATATGTTTTTTAATTAGTAGGTGTTAGGGATAGTGTAAGTCTCTAAGGAATTAAGAAGCAAGGCTTTTAGGACCCTGAGGGGCTAGGCGCTGCTAAGATTTTACTTTTAGTCTTTAATAAAACGTAAACATTTAGGCACTAAGGCAGCCATGAGTTCCTGGAGGAAGGTCACACTCTACATGTTTCAGGTATCTATCAGTGGCCTGCAAGCTGTAAGGAGATTTAATTTAAGCCACATTTCTTTTTTTTTTTTTTTCAATTTTTTAAATTAACATATAATGTATTATTTGTTTCAGGGGTACAGGTCTGTGATTCATCAGTCTTACACAATACACAGCGCTCACCATATTACATACCCTCCCCAGTGTCCATCAGCCAGCCACCCAATCCCTCCCACCCCCTTCACTCCAGCAACCCTCTGTTTCCTGAGATTAAGAGTCTCTTATGGTTTGTCTCCCTCTCTGGTTTCGTCTTGTTTCATTTTTCCCTCCCTTCCCCTATGATCCTCTGTCTTATTTCTCAAATTCCTCATATCAGTGAGATCATATGATACTTGTCTTTCTCTGATTGACTTATTTTGCTTAGCATAATACCCTCTAGTTCCATCCTCATCGTTGCAAATGGCAAGATTTCATTTTTTGATGGATGCATAATATTTCATTGTGTGTGTGTGTGTGTGTGTATGTATATATACATATATATATATATATATATGTATATATACCACATCTTCTTTATCCATTCATCTGTTGATGGACATCTAGGCTCTTTCCATAGTTTGGCTATTAAGCCACATTTCAAGGGAAAAATGAAGGGGGGGAAATCAGAGGGGGAGAAAAACCATGAGAGATTATGGACTCTGGGAATCAAACTGAGGGTTTTAGAGGGGAGGGGGGTGGGGGGATGGGTAAGCTTGGTGATGGGTATTAAGGAGGGCACATATTGCATGGAGCACTTGGTGTTATATGCAAACAATGAATCATGGAACACTACATCAAAAACTAATGATGTAATGTATGGTGACTAACATAACATAATAAAAAAATTATAAAAAAATAATTTAAGCCACATTTCTCTTGCCTTTGTTTCCCTCCTCATCTTCCTTTGGAAATGCCTATTTTTCTTTTTAAAAAATATTTTATTTATTGATTAGAGAGAGAGAGCACACAGAGGGAGAGGGTGAGGGAGAAGCAGACTCCCCACTGAGCAGGGAACCTGATGCAGATCTCGATCCCAGGACCCTGGGATCATGACCTGAGCCAAAGACAGATGCTTAACGGACTGAGCTACCCAGGTGCCCCCTGGAAATGCCTATTTTTCTATTCCCGTAACTCTAATCTGTATGTGTGGGGCTGCCATGTTTTTACATGTCACCGTTTCTTGGGCTCCAAATGATCTAGGGTTGCTACCTTTTAAATCACAGCACTTTGCCTCCCTGGTCACAGTTACTAAGTCCAGGTATGGCTTTATAATTCAAGAGTTCTAAGATTAAGATCCTCGGTTCTACCCCTAAGATTTTTCTGTGAAACTGACAAAGGAGATTTAAGTTCCTTGACAATAGTGAAGCTGTGGGATTGTTTGGGAGCCTTCTCTTATTCAATGCACTGCTTAAAGAGTTAATTGATAGGTATTTTTTTCCTGATTGCTTGGGAGGTCTTAACCTTTGTCTTAGTCAGTTTGGGTTACTAACAAATTACCATGGATTGAGTGGTTTACAAACAAAATAAACTTATTTCTCACAGTTCTGGAGGCTGGAAGTCTGAGATCACGGTGCCGGCATGATCAGGTTCTGGCGAGAGTCCTCTTTAAGGTTGTAGATTGCTGTTTTCTCACTTATGCTCCCATGACAGAGAGGGCTAGCTAGCTCTCTGGCCTCTTCTTATTTGTAAGGGCACTAATTCCATTCATGAGGGCTGTACCCTCATGACCCAATTACCTCCCAAAGGCCCCACCTCCAAATACCATCACATTGAGATTAGGGTTTCAACATATGAATTTGGGGAGACACAAACATTCAGTCTATAGCATCCTCTGAGGTACAGGTTTTTTCCAACATGCCTAGAAAAACATTGCTGGAACTCTGATTCATTGTAGATATGCAGCTTTGTCCCTTGCTACATACTATTTGTTCCTTTAGAACATCCTATGAGAAAATTAGAGGAGATACAATTTCATACAATCTCAGTCTCTCTCTTTCTCTCTCTCTCTCTCAATGAGATTAAAAGTGGCAAATGTTTTGTCCAATATCACACGAGTAAATGTTGCAAAGCCAAAATTATAGCACAAGATTCCTGATGTTTAGTGTTCTTTCTGCTATACTGCAATACTATATTATTATACTGCTATACTATATTTGCAACTTTTATAATCTTTGTTAGCAAAATATTATCCAAATATGTTGCTTGGTGTTGCCTCGAAATTGTATCACTTTTGCATCTCATCATTTTAAAAAACATTACTTAAGTACTTCCTTAAGGTTTTCTTCCCTTGGTTTGTAGATTTCCCAACAGATTTCTTGATTCATTGTGCTCCTCCTCAATGGTCTCTCACCAATCCTTGGTGATTTCTTGGAGGTTTTATCTCCTACTTGTATTTATGTTACTGGTTCTTGCTGACTACAGACCTGGATATATAGGTGCCTGAGGTCTTCAGGTTATTTTTGGATTACTTCAAGCTCGTGTTTCCCCACATCAGAGAATAATATTGGGGAAATGAATCTTCCACCCTGTGGAAGAGAGAAAGAACAGAAAGAGGAATAGGAAAGATGACAAAGAAATCTCCCCCTACCACAGGCATGCTTTTCTTTGCAGAAGGCTGGCTTCATGTGGCCCTAAGGAGCAGTCACTCCCTGTTCTTACTCGGCGCACTGGCCTTTTCTGCTAGGTCTGTGGTGTTCATGGAGTCAGATTGCAGATATTATACCCACATAACCATCTTCCCTTTGTTTCAGGGTCACAGGCATTTACCCCAAGCCAAGAAAGACCCAGGCTAGTTTAAGCAGACAGAATGGTATCAATAATGAAAGGGGAAATGGCTTTTTAAGCTCACAGAATGTCAGGGAGCTCTTTCTTATCACCATTTGACTTTAAGATCCTTCTTGGGTCCACTGCTTTTTCTACTATTGCTTTTTTAATGCAACTATGAATAATATTCTTATATGAGAGGTTGTGTTTTTTTTTAAAGATTTTATTTATTTATTTTTGAGAGAAAGAGAGAGAGCGAGAGTGTGTACAAGCAGGGGGAGGGGCAGAGGGAGAAGCAGACTCCCTGCTGAGCAGGGAGCCCCATGCAGGACTCGATCCCAGGACGCTGGGATCATGACCTGAGCCGAAGGCAGATGCTTAACCAACTGAGCCACCCAGGCACCTCTATATGAGAGTATTTTTGAATGAAAGAACACTCTGAATAAGTACTGAATTGTTCAGTTTGGTGACTTTAAAATAGGTCCTAAGATTCTTAGCTGTCTCTCCCTCATTTCCATATGTGAACTTAATTATCCTTCCTTTGAGTGGGAACTGAACTCAGTGGCTTACTCCTTACAAATGCAATATGGCGGAAGTAATGGTGTGAGGTGTCTGAAATCGGGACACAAAAGGCATTGCAACTTCCTCTCGTTCTCTTTTTTTGGATCATCTACTTTGTGGAGAGCCTGTTTGCCTACTCAAGAAGCCCTATGGAAAGACTCGTGTGGCTAAAAACTGAGGCTCCTGCCTGCCACGATCATGTGAGTGAGTCATCCGAAAGTGGACTGTCTAGCTGCAGTCAGGCCTTCAGATGACTGCGACCCTCACTGACATCTTGGCTGCAAGCCCATGAGAGTTCCTGAGCCAGACCACCCAGTTAAGCTGCTCCTGAATTCCTGACCACACAAACTGCAGTAACTGTGATAGGAAATGTTTATTGCTTTAATTCACTAAATTTTGGGGCAATTTGTTATGTAGCAATAGATAAATAGATTTTTGGTCATGCTCATCTGGACTTGATTCAGATGCCAATGTCCTAGACTTTGAGTTGGTGACATAAAAGGATGAGGCTTTTGAAGGATCTTGGGAGGTAAGTCCATTTTGCATGTGGGAAGAATGTAAATAATTTCTGACCAGAAGACAGCTGTGGAAGTTTTAAAATATGTCCCTATTTGTTGTTGTTGTTGTTGTTGTTGATGCTCCTTTCTTCAAAGGTGGGGCCTAAATCTCCTTGCCCAGCAGTAAACAACTCATACAACTAACTTCAGGGGTGGATTTACGGGTTTGCACCCTGCACAGTTGCAGGGGCCCTTGCTCAGAAGGGCCCTGCACTTGGCTTCATGCTCAGTTGTTGCATTTGGAAATCCTTAATAATTTTTGAGCAAGGGGACCCCCATTCTTATTTTAATTCTAATGCGGACCCACAAATTATGTGGTTATTCCTGAGCTGCTGCTTCTGCTCTGAACTTGAGGTCACTGGCTTTTCTTGATAATTGGCCTTATTTCTATCCTCAAAGCCCTTGTGAGCTCACTTTCCATGGTCTTGGGAATATGGAAAATGGCTATTCATTTCACTTTACCTGTAGGAAAAAACGGATTTTCTCCTGGTCCCTTGAGCCGTCAGCCCCACTGGTGATTCCGTAATTCTGAAGTAAAGATAGTGAAATATCCATGGTCAGTGTCCTGTGGTCCCATGTGATCCCTCCTGAGCTCAGGTGGTACTTCACTTAGCCATTGCTGATTCTCCCCATCTCTTCTCAGCCTCTGTTCCTCTGTGGAGGCACAGAACATCCAAAAACTGGTTGTTTCACCTTTTCATCTGGGCTGCCCACATGCCATCCAGACTGAGGAAGACCTGGAAGCTTCGGCGCCATGTGAGCCAAGATCACGGCCAGATTGGCAAGCGCCAGAAGCACCCAGGAGGCTGGAGGGTAATGCTGGTGGCATGTATCACCCCAGGATCAACTTTGACAAATATCACCCAGGTTACCAGAGCTTCTGTCCAACTGTCAACCTTGATAAACTGTGGACCTTACTCAGTGAGTAGGCATGAGTCAATGCTGCCAAAACCAAGACTGGAGCTGCTCCTATCATTGATGTGGTGTGATTGGGCTACTACAAAGTTTTGGGAAAAGGAAAACTCACAAAAACAGCCTGTCATCCTGAAGACCAATTTCTTCAGTAGAAGAGCTGAGAAGATTATTAAGGGTGAGTGTGGCCTGGGGGTGGATGCCCTCTTAAATCCGTAACATTTCTCCCTGGGAGAAGAGACTTGAGTTCTTATGGGCTTGCAATTCACTCTTTTTGAGAATGTTCAGAGCTTTCCTACAATGTCAACAAATGGGGTGGCTCCTGAAAATGGTATTGTTTTTGCTCCTGAGTTGCTACTTCATTGACTAAAAGCTCTCAAGCAGGGATTTATAGTGTGAATGTCTTCCCCACTCTAGTCACAGTGTTGTAGAATTTCCTACACACGCTCAGAAATACTGCAAACATCATAAAGTCAGAGCTTAGGCTGTTACTTTATCTCCAGCACTTTTTACTCTGACCAATGTAGTTTAACCTGCAAAATGGTAACTTGGGAGCTGTTTGACACCCAGAGTCTGATTGGAGAATTGCAGCCATGAGTAGTTTTTTTGGTTGACCCAACTATAAGCCATTTGACTTCCTCTTCAGAGCAATCTAGTTAGAAAATAGGACATAGTTTCAGAGGTGAGGGTACTGTTTAAACTTGCCTCTCTCCCTTGGGGTTATTCCCAATCTCCTTTGACATGGAGATGTCAGAAAGATACCTGGGTACACACTAAGAGAAGACTCTGAGGAACTTAGAGGTTTTTGGAGATGAGAGAGGGTTGAGGGACTCATTAAAACATGTAGAATTTGTTCAAATTTCCATGAGGGGCAGTTTGGCTTAATTAGGTTAAAATATATTCAGGCCCACATATAGGATAAAACATTATTATTTTAGCTAGCATAGTGGCAGACACAGAGATGCATTACTCAGATCCTTTTTCAAGAAATGATTTGCTGCTCAGTTGTAAGAAGTGTGGTTCACTGGCAGCCTCCTGCTGTTTACTTCTTCAGGTCCACCTCAGCCTTTGAGCTGGGACTTCCCTAATGGGCAATCTTTGCTTCAAAGGTTCTTACTGGGCAGGCAGAGACTTTGTCCAATATGCATTATGGTCTCCTTTTCCCCCTGCCCAATCCTACTTCCTCCCTTTTCTTTTCATGAGTATTACTCTTCAGCCTGCACTAATTCTGTCTCAACACCTACGTCCCAGAGGACCCCACTGACACAGTGGTTCCAGGAGTGCTAGAATAAAACAGATGGTAAGATGAGGTTTTGGGCTTGGATCACTCAGTGCCTGATTGGCAATGAGAATCCTATCCCAGGTGGTATGTGGGGGGCACAGATTAGTGTCTGGCATAAGATGTTGGCCCAATTGCAAAAACTTTCTCTGGTGAATTGAGAGAATGTTCTATTGCAATGGTTTAGGCATTTGAAAAGGGCAAGGGGAAAAAATTCATACGAAGAAAATGGAATTGGCTGGTTGTTATTAAGTAACATTGTTGCTTGTTAGAGAGATAATGAAAAGCTGAAGGCAGTTAAAAATTGATAACTAAGGAGATCAGAAGTCCTTTTTGGTAGTTAAAAAGAGGCCTTTATCTTCAGCATTGGGAGAGAAGAAACAGACCAAACTCAGGGTTAAAAAGAGTCCAGAGCTTCAAACACAGCTAGTTATGTGGCTGAGGCAGGTCTGTTATGCCAACATCAGGATCCTGGTTGAGAAAACACTCCCCATCCTGACACATGGGATGGGGGTAATCTGTTGCCTGTCTCCCAGACATTGACTCTCCAAACTCCTCTGAATTCTCAGAGCTTTCAGAGGTTGTCCCTTTCCCTACTAAGAGCTAATATACACCCCTTTCATATGAGAAGCCATTGCTGACCACTCTTCTGTAAGGTAACGGGCTTCTCACCAGCCTCCTCAAGATACGGCCAGAACCTCCTGTCTTGGATGCTTAGCCTATAACTAGGGTCAAATCACAGCATGTCCCAGATGGGGGTGTCCTGGGTCTGATAAGGGAGGAATGGTATTATACTCTAAAGGAGTTATAGGATCTAGTCAGCATGTGCCGGCAGAAGCTAGGGGAGTACCATGGTACTGGATTTTGAGTGTTCTTGAGGGGCCAGAACATAACATTGGATAAGAAAGAGTTTGTTGGCTTGGAGGCAGTTTCTTAGGACAGATAATTTACTACCTTGGCAAAGACTCACTGCAGGATGGCTTCTCGGAGCAAGAGAAAATGATGGCCCATGCTGAGTGAAGTGGAAATGCCAGAATTGCCTTTGCAGATACCAGAAGAAAACAAAAGTCTCAGGGAAGTGGACTTGCTGGAGTGGTGATATTATATGAGGCCAGAAGATCTACTAGAGGATTATATTCCATGGGAAGGGGCTGAGGACACACATGGCTTTCCAAGGCTATCAGGAAGGCAGTTGTATTTAAAAAAATATTTTTAAAGATTTTATTTGTTTATTTGAGAGAGAGAGAGCACGAGCAGGGGGGAAGGGAAGAAGGAGAGGGAAAAGTGGGCCCCCCGCTGAGCAGAGAGCCCAACGCGGGGCTCTATCCCAGGACCCCAGATCATGACCTGAGCTGAAGGCACTCAACCGACTGAGCCACCCACGCCCCCCAGGAGGGCACTTGTAAAAGGTACTAGCACCATTAAGAATTTCAGTGTTGCCTTTCCTTTGAAGATTAGGCCTGGTAGTAGGAGAAACTTTCACAGATGTTAACTCATTGATCACAGTGAGGTTTTGAAGGTATCATATTACAAATTTAGGAATGGGGCTTAAGCCCATATACCTGGTGACATGAAAGACTGCCATCCTTGAACAGACAGACTCCAAAACAAGAGAGGTGTTGCAACCTGCTGCAAGGTGTCCACTTGCAGCACAGGCAGCCCTGTTTCTTGGGCTATTTGATCCAACAAACCCTTTCAGTATGAGAATAAAAATGCAGACCCCTGTATTTCTGGGGCAAGCCCATAGCACCTTTGGCAGAACAGCTCTTGACACCCCAATAGTGCCTTGTAAAGATAGAAAACTTGGTCATGGGACCACTAAGTAAAATAAGTTCAGAAATCCCCACCACCTGTAAGGTCTTGTTGAACCAGCAAGTCATAAAATCAGGTGTACCCAGCAGCATTGCACTGTAAGTTGGAAGTGGTACATCTAGGATCTAGAACAAGTGGGACCAGGGGGCACAAGCAACCTACATGAGTAGCCCAGAGCCCCATGGTCCTCACTGGAGTTGCACCAGCAGCCCGTTCCTTACCACACATTTGCGGTGTTTGACATACTGTACCACCCAGAAGCAGTGGTTTAGTAGAGTGTTGGAACCATCTGCTGATGGTGCAGCTGACACACAGGTCAGTGGCAACACTCTGCAGATATGGTGCCATCTTCCAGAATGCAGTACACACAGATTATTAGAGACCTCTATGTGGGGCTTGTCCCCCAAATAAAGAATACATGGATCCAGGAACCCATTAAAGAAGATGGATTGAAATATATTTTTATAAAGACTTATTTTTAAAAAGGGAGGCCTATTAAGCAAATTAGTGGTTAAAAAGGAAATGTTTATCCAATGACAATGAAGGACAGTTCCCTGGTATCACTAGAGTGCTAAATTTATATACATGGCTTTTGTTCCTGGATTATTTACATTTTGCATTCACTTACGAGAGTGTCTAATATATCAAAAGTAATGGAAAAGGATTTAAAGTATAATCTCTGAAAGAAATAAAATTTTATTTCTCAAACTATGTTGTATAAGTGCGATTTCATTGATACAAAGAATACATCCCTGTCAATTTCTGAATTAGATGGAAAATGAAGACTTTGGGGACTCCCTGTCTGGTAACTAAATGTAATCCTGCTCATGCTTTCCCCCTTCTTCTTCCGTCCACTGCCCAATCAGAAACCCCATCTTTTTTTTTTTTTTTTAAGATTTTATTTATTTATTTGACAGAGAGAGACACAGTGAGAGAGGGAACACAAGCAGGAAGAGTGGGAGAGGGAGAA
This sequence comes from Mirounga angustirostris, assembly GCF_029215605.1. Taxonomy (NCBI): domain Eukaryota; kingdom Metazoa; phylum Chordata; class Mammalia; order Carnivora; family Phocidae; genus Mirounga; species Mirounga angustirostris. The sequence goes on along the minus strand of NW_026991717.1, from coordinate 58,282,651 downwards.
GCAGGCTTCCTGCAGAGCAGGGAGCCCAATGTGGGGCTCGATCCCAGGACCCTGGGATCATGACCTGAGCCGAAAGCAGACGCTTAATGACTGAGCCACCCAGGCGCCCCCAGAAACCCCATCTTAAGACCCATCCCTTTTTTTGTTTGTTTGTTTTTGAAGATTTATTTATTTATTTATTTATTTGACATGGAGAGAGAGTGTACAAACAGAGAGAGCAGCAGGCAGAGGGAGAGGGAGCTAAGCAGGGAGCCTGATGTGGGGCTCGATCCCAGGGTCCTGGGATCTGAACTGAAGGCAGATGCCCAACCATCTGAGCCACCCAGGTGTCTCACCAAGACCCATTCTTATCAAGAAGCTTTCCGCTATTGCTCCAGGGAAGTGACATGTCTCACCTCTTCATTCTTAGCAAACCTGTTTCACATATCTGGCATTTAGTTAGAAAATATCTTATTAATTAGGATTATCTTTCATCTTTTCAAATCAATTTTAAGTGATTTGAAGCCGGGACTACGTTTTCGTTCAGTTATTATTCAATTGTTTAAGATCTACCTTTGTTAGTATGGAGATATATAATCTTAGCTAATTCACTTTACCTCTCTGACCTTTAGTTCCTCATTTGTAAATTAAGGAAAATGGATTATATAATTAAAATCAACTAACATTTACTGACTACTTCCTATGACCCAGGCACCTGGTTAAGTTATTTATATGTACTATTTTATTCAATTCTCATTTTATAGAAGAGAATTCCCTAGTTTAAAAGTTTTAATTAATTGCCCACAACCATCAGTAAGTAGCAGTACTGGGCTTGAATCCAGTCTGGAATAACTTCTAAACCCATGCTCTTAACTGCTACATCATCTTGTCTCAGGTTTTTTTTTTTTTTATTATTCTTATGTTAATCCCCATACATTACATCATTAGTTTTAGATGAAGTGTTCCATGATTCATTGTTTGTGCATAACACCCAGTGCTCCATGCAGAATGTGCCCTCCTCAATACCCACCACCACATCTTGTCTCGGTTTTAAGAGCTAATGAACTACCAGAGTTTATTTCCAACTCTAGAATTTCATAAGTCTAGGAGTTCTGAGATGGAGCAAGTCAACATAATCTTTCTGTATCTAGTAGCTTCTTGAACACAAAGAGAAGAAAGCTCTACTATTTTATTAGTACATCACTTCTGGGTCTTCTTTTAAGCCTTTAGGAAACATTAGGCAACAGGCACACATAGGGAGACCAAATATTAGCAGAACTACAAAGAACCAGGATGCCTAAAGGTATTATTAAAGTAGTTTGACTCAGGGTTACACATGTACTCTTATTTCAACCTATATTGAATCTTTTTTTTTTCTCATGTAGTTAAGGATTAACCTATGAGTTTTTTCCAGAAACTTCTAGTGCCTTAGCATTGTTATTAGGAAATGAATGCTTGCATGACCTCAAATCTTGGTGGGACAAGTTGGTGTATAAGTAGATACAGTAAGTACTAAATTATGATACAGAATTAGAGGATATAGTAGGCATATGGAGATTTGGTCGAATGGACAACCCATTTTTGTCTGTTGTTTTAACTAGGTTTCTGAGGAAGCCAATAAGCTAATATTACTGTGTAAGTTCAACCCTGTGCCAGGTGATGGAGAACATAGAACTCTAAAAAATGGCCTCTGCCTTCATGTAACTTATATACTAGCTCAGAGTAAAAGATATGAATACATGAAAAAATTAGTGAACAACATAGCATTATGCATGATTAAGTGCTAAGTTCTTCTTCTTCTTCTTCTTCTTCTTTTTTTTTTTTTTTTTAAAGATTTTACTTATTTATTTGACAGAGAGAGACACAATGAGAGAGGGAACACAAGCAGGGAGAGTGGGAGAGGGAGAAGCAGGCTTCCCATGGAGTAGGGAGCCTGATGAGGGGCTTGATCCCAGGACTCTGGGATCATGACCTGAGCTGAAGGCAGACGCTTAACGACTGAGCCACCCAGGCGTCCCTAAGTGCTAAGTTCTATCTAAGGGAATGTAAGGGCTTGAGGTTCCCAAATCAGCCCTTGTGGCTGCGACACAGAGATTCCCTCCTAGGTTCAGTGGTCTGCTCAGGGCAATATGGTAGTCTTTTGTGTGGTGTGACTGTAGACTGGATCAGAGGTGGTCACATGCCCTCGAAGCAGCCAGTCTACAGGCTAGGCATCTACCTATAATATGGCCTGGTAGAAACAACAAAACAACAACAAATCAATGGAGCTGAATCAGACTCTCCTAAGAGTTTGCACCAGGAAAGAGTGAGAGACTGAACTATTGCAAGCTGAGAGCAGAGTCTCATGTTCCTTCCTTCTTTCTCCCCTTAGGACATGGGAGCAAATGAGGGAACAAATTATAAGTCAGCAAAGGCTTTGACATTGGGGAGAGAAAGATGCAAAGCAGAGGGTGAGGAAGCAAGTTGGTAGAGAGACATGGACACATGGAAAGTTGCTAAGTGATATTGATAGATCATCTTATATGTCCTAATGAAGATTCGTGAATTCCTTCTCCCTAGAGTTTCTATGGATGTATAATCACCTGCACTCAGGTCTGGATTTTGCTTGTTCTCGGATTTTTGTGAATGCACATCCTTTCAATGAGCCCAGAATTATTTGAAGTAATTGGAGTGAGTTTCAATTTTTTGGAACCAGATAAACCTAAATAGAACAGTGTATAGGAGATTGGGGGGAAAGTGAAAGCTGTACATAGAGAAGAAGGGGTTTGATTTGTGGAGAGAGAGTCTACAGAGAAGACATATTTCTTTGTAATTTTCTTTTTTCTTCTGAAAAGCCTTATGGGTTCCAAAAATTCTGGTGCATTTAGAGTTCTAATGAATCCAAAATTTGCTACCATTCATTCACAACTGATGATACACGGATTGTCCTCATGTGCAAAAAGATAGGCATGTTAGGTTTGGGCTAAAAGTCAGAACTTCCTTCTGTTAGATATGAAACATTTTTTTACATTGTGCCTTTAACTCTTAATAGTATGACTCCAATTGTATCTCTTATCAAAGCATCAAAACAATATTTCTGAAAATTACCATTTTTTTAGAGCAGTAAAGCTGAAGGTCTTTAAATTTTTTTCCCCAAGGTTTAAAATTTCTGATGTTCAAGGAAATCCATGAGAGTGATTACTATTTACAGATCCTCAAGGAGAAGACCCTCCTTAGGTGAGGAATCTCTCATCTAAGTATAAGTGAGCCACAAAGGTAACAAAGTTGGTGACGAGCCCTGCAGCACATGCTGGGCCCCATGGGTCTCATCTTGCCTAGAGTTTGATATATGCAAAGAAAGCCCTATTAACAACTGCTATCCCCTCTGGTTGACAAAGATGAAAAGCTTAACAATACTGAGGGTGGAGAAAGCAGGTTTTGTTCCTTCTTGACAGATTATATTTCAAGAAATCTGGTGAGAGGGGGAAGAAGGAAGGTCTGAAATAAAAATAGAGTCCCTTTGATTTTGAAAATGGTGAAAGAAAATTAAAATAGCTAGAGCAAGATCCAGTCCCAGAGGCAGACAGTTTGTGACACGAACACTGATGACCCAGACAAGGTAAAATGATTGCAGGAAAATGTGGGGGTAATGCAGAAGGACCTTATCTGCTACCCCACACCATTTACTTGAAAACTCCCTACACTCAGCCGAAGAGTTAAGGGTGGACCACACAAAGTCTGGAATTGGAGGTGCTTGGGTGAATATTTGCCAGCTTTGTTACTTTGGACCGATTCTCTCCCCTGATCTCACACAGACACACACATTCCTATCAGAGGTTCAAGACAGGGATCTACAGTGAAGATAGGGTGCCCAGCCTAGCCAGTGGCCAAGACGGTATGGAGTGGAGCAGAGCATTCCATGAAGGCTTAGGAGTCCTTGGGACTCTCTTGTATTTCTTCCATAAAACGGTAGATTTCTCTGCCTAGGAAAAGTCTTATTTAATTGGAGAAGCAGCAGCCATGGAATTGTGAAAAAAGAAATGCTAGCATGAGCTCATGCTTTGTTGTGAATCTGGGCAGGTGAGATGAACAACCGAGAGTGGAAAGAAAAGGCGCCATGGGGGAACAATGAGAAGAAATCCCATTCAGCCTACCCAGCAGTAAAGAAATAAACTTTAATCAAACACCAGAGTCTGCTCAGCCTGAATCAGGACCTCAGGAGGGGTATTTAAGTAGGTTCTTCAGTCTAGATAGGAAGACAAAACATATTTGTATATGTGTGCTTGTGTGTTTACATGTGTGTGTATAAATTTTGTAGAACACCAAAAAAATCAAAAGTAGTCTTGCTTGGTTCAGAGAATTAGTGATGCATGAGTTTGGAAGGGAGGGATATTAGCAAGGTTTAGAATAGTCTGGACATTTTGGGGACCACCTCATCATGGCCCCAAGCTACCCTCTCTTGCCACTTCTAGCACTTTTTCTCTATTCCTACTCCCCTGAAATCAGTGCAAGAAGGGGGCACCTTGGAACATATCTTATTTATGGACAAGTTCAATTTTTATAGAATATAGTTTGAGGAAGGCAGAGGTCAGGGCAGGGAGTGATAATGATAAGGGTTAATGTTGATGATGATAGCCAATGTTTACACACTGCTTCTAAGCAGTTTAAATGTGTTAATAATTATATTTTCAACAAATCTGTTAGGTGGTCATTATAACAACAACAACAACAACAACAATAAAATCAACAATAGTAACTGTCTTAGCCTTTCTCAGTTGTCAAGAAAACAGAAGCTCAGGCAGAAGGTTTCTCTGCTATAATTTTATTAGGAAGTGCAATCTCAGGTAGCAGGAGTGAGGGACCAAGGTGAGTAATGCAGGCAAGGAGGGAGTCCGTATGAAGATGCTAGCCCTCTGGCCACCAGTGTAATTAATTGCTCAAATCAGGGGACCACATCTCTGAGAAGTTATATAAATTATGTCTCAGAACTGTCCTTGGGTGGGAAAAGGGAGAGAGGGGAAGAATATATCTACTGACCCTTGCTGCCCATTGTCAAGGGTGTTAACTTCCCTGCATTTCCTGATTGTGCATTTGTGCCTGTGGGCACCATTTAGGGTCCTGCAACAGCTTCAACAGGACAGCACTGGGAGAGAAGAAAGAAAGAGGCAAGGCGCAGGGAGAAGGTGAGGCAGTGTTGAGATGCAGCTGCTTAAGCTGGATAAGATAGCATGCAGAGCTGGAAGAGATGGTGAAGTGTCAAGGACCTGGGTGGTTCATAGGCAGGGTTTGATGCTTTCTCCATTGTATCACCCAGATTGCGCTCTCCATGATATCCAGTTCCCATATTACTATGGGATAAAGGGGAGAGTTCTTCTCTCCTTTCTCTTCTCCCCCCACAACCTTTTATTGTGAGATCACCATTCCACCCATTCTTTCCTGAGAGAAGAATTAAAAGTCTCATCAAACGCAAAGTCCTCTCATGGTGGTGGCTAGCTGCTATTTCTGAGTGATCTAAGACCAAAAAAAAAAAAAGGTGAGGTAGATACAATTTCCATTATAGCAACTTTCCTGAAGGCTTAGTTGGTATTTAAATGTACCTTTTCAGCCACCAGTTTCCCTCAGCCTTATTCAGTCCTTCAGCTGGTCTGGGTTGGCTCGACTGTGGGATGATGCAGACCTTTATCCCCTAGAGGACTGTGCTCTGAGTTTCTTTGCCCTCATTTGGCTGTGGTTGGTACAGCTGCCCTTTTATACTGATATCACTGGGTATGGGAACATAAAGTACTCCCCAGGATTCCATGGCTATCCTTCCTTCTAGCCATTTCTCTCTCCGTACAAATTGGACCATCGTGTACTGGTTACAGATCTGCCCACTAGGCATGACTTGCTTTTTCTTCTGTCCAATAGGGCCACTCTTGAGGAGGGATTGTATTATGACAGTAGGCCACTTTTTAGTAGCACCATCATATTAATAACATATTCATTCATACCCCAATCCATCTGGGAACCAAGCTTAATTTTCTCTCCTCTACTTAGTTTGTCATGGAGGAGTTTGTCATGAGCTGAAGGAGAGGCATTAGTGCAAATAGAGGTCAAGGACATGGAGTTTAGGCTCTGTTCAAATAATTTAATCATGCCCTCTGGACCCACTCTATCTATACTTAGGCCCAGTTGCACACCAGAAACTATTTTTCAAATGGTGAGTAGTTCTCTGCTGCAGAAGGCTTGGCCATGTTCCAGATTATTGGGATGTCAACTGTACCTCTCCTATTTGGGCTTGCTGAAGATTTTACGCATCCATGATATCCTGCTACGGATACCTTATAGCAACCTTGGAATTTCTGGGTCGTACAACATGAGTGGTAAGGAAATTTGTACCACAGCCTGTATCTCACTCAAAATTGTGTCTCTTGAGTCACCTGATAACATGGATCAGGCGTGACGTAATACTGCTAATATTTTTAAAAGGTTTTCTTTATTTGACCGATTGAGAGAGAGAGAGCATGAGAAGGGGGAGCGGCAGGCAGAGGGAGAGGGAGAAGCAGGCTTCCCGCCGAGCAGGGAGCCCGACGCGGGGCTCGATCCCGGGACCCTGGGATCATGACCTGAGCCGAAGGCAGACGCTTAACCAGCTGAGCCACCCAGGCGCCCTAAGCTCAATATTTATAGATTCAACACTTAGGAATTTTTTTTTTTTAAGATTTTATTTATTTATTTGACAGAGAGAGACACAGCGAGAGAGGGAACACAAGCAGGGAGAGTGGGAGAGGGAGAAGCAGGCTTCCCGAGGAGCAGAGAGCCCGACGCGGGGCTCGATCCCGGGACCCTGGGATCATGACCTGAGCCGAAGGCAGCTGCCCAACCGACTGAGCCACCCAGGCGCCCCATTATTTTTAAGTATGACATATCCTACCTCCAAAATTCAGTGAGATAATCAGACACTTAATATAGGAGATACGTGTTGAAGGAATGTGTCTTTTACTTAGAGGGGATGTAATATGCCCTACACCACAGCCTTCCTTAAAACCTCATGGATATGGCAGTATCCTGTATCTTCATAGGGTTTTTCTTGTACCTTCCTGCATAATGAATCTTTCTAGGGCAACCATAGTATTTGCCATGTGAGTCAATTAGTATGATGTCATCAGTTTGAGGAATGCTAATATTTTCTGTGTAGTATCAAGATGATCAAGGGCTTGTGGAATACATTTTGACAGAGAATAGGAGAGTTAGCTTGGACAGGACAGTTAAAGTATAATTCTGTCCTTGCCTTTCATTTGATCTTTTTATCCTATTGATGGAGTTAGAGAAGAATACATTGTTAGATCAGTAGCAGCAGAACAGGTACCTGAGACCATTTTGTTTTGCTCCAATAGAGATGCCATATCTGGAAATAGCATCTACACTTGAGGGTCTTCCTGTTTAAGCTTATGTTAGTCCACTGTTGTCTGTCACATTTTGTCTTGTCTTCTCAGGTGCCAAAACACTGATGGGGGGTATGGAGAGTACCAACCTTATTTTCCTTAAGCCTTGGAGGGTAGTGCTAACCTCTGAAATTTCTTTTGGGATACAGTATTGTTTGTGAGTTACTATTTCAGCCAAGGCTGGGGCAGTTTTAAAGGCTTCTACTTGGCCTCCTATTGTAATGGCTCTTATTCCATAAGTTGGACAACAAATGTGAGGATTCTTCTAGGAGCTAATTATACCCATCCAATTATACACTGGAACTGAGGAATAACCATAGGGCAGATCTGAAGTCCTATTGAACCCTCTTTAAAATGGTCTTAGTATAATACTCTATTTATCACCTGGCCTCCACAGACATTCACCTTACCCAGAGAATTATTATGACATTTTGGGTTTCTTATTATTAGTGGCAGCTCAGATCCTGTATCTCACACAAAAAAATTTGTATATTCTGGACATTCCTTTCTCTGGTGTACAGTTACCCCAGTAAATAGCTTCAGATCTTTTGGGGGAAGAACTGGGGAAGTATTCATTGCATGGACTTATGGTGGGTTACATGGTTTTTCTCAAGAAGTTCTGGCTTCCTCTTCAATGAATGGTTTCTGAATCTAAGAACAAGAAAATAAAAATGTCATGAAATGCAAGGAGCTAGAACATTTCAAGGAGATTGCCATCTATTTACCCAGACCAATTTCCTTTACCTCCTGGCTGCATAGCTAAGTGACTTTTCTCTAGCAGTTGCTTGGGGCCATGTGACTGAGTTCTGAGCAACAGAAACACATGTACATGGAAAGCTTATTTCCCACATGAGTTTCTATCTTCTGATTTCACTCATCCCAGGGACAGAACAGAGAGATGAGGGGCACCAAAGACGTATTTGGCTTGATTCCTGTTTTCCCCTTTGTCTTCTCTCAGGTGTCCAGTGACTCATGCTCTTTAGATGAGAGATGGTTGAAGTTGGAGTAGGAATCCTGGGTCTGCCTCTTGGTTCTATCTTCTGTCATCCTGAACAAGGCATGCAACCTTGACCATCTTAGTTATTTCATCTGTGAAATGAAGCCTAAATGGTCCCTAAGCCTCTTCTAGTCCTTAGAATTGTATGAAAACTAAATATAACCTAAAATCAATTCATAGTAAGGAGCCAATGATGGATTTTTGGGGTTGCCTATCCCAGGGATCTTTCATTTTAGCTGGTGTGAAAGCCACTTCCTGGCTTGTCTTGTCTTGTTGGGGGTGAGAGCAGTCTTGGTCCTGACTCTAATAAATCCCATTTCTTTTTCACTTTAAATTTTACTGCAGATTGATGCTGGTCCTGAAGATGAGTTTGGGGTCTTGATATCCCAGGAAAATTGCAACAAGGCAACATGCTAAGATGTTCTTAATTTGCATAAGAGTGCACAGCAGGCCCTGGATGCTTACATCCTCCAGAGAATATGATTGAACATTCAAGTAAAGTTTCCATGAATGGAACTTTTATGCTTAACATCTACCAAAATAACATTTTCTTTTCTGATCTTAAAGAAACCCTCTGAAGAACAAATAAAGTGTTCACACCAAGGAAGAACACTTTATAATCATAATTATGTGACTCTAAAAGGCTATAATAAACTTTAAGCAAGTGCTTCCTATTTTATTTTCACTGCAAACAATTTATAGGCTGAACTGTCCTCTTGACATGATAATGAAAGAGGAGTCACACATGTCAGCTGGGGCAATTATGTTCTTCAGATGTCTGCTGTAAGTATTGTATGATTCCTTTCTGCTGACACCTTATCAACTATGATGTGCATATTAAAAAGAACACCCAAGAGAGCTAACTTTAAAATTCTGAGTACTTTCAAGAAGTTCCATCTGTTTCAAAAAGCTTTGTATCTCATTTTCCAAGGTAGTCTTCTCTTTGCTATCTAATTTTTCTTGAGCCTCACATGGAAAAAAAAAAAAAAAAGAACAAAACTCACACAGGAAAAATATATTTTTTATAAAAATCATTAGCATAGTGATTCAGGGCCCCAAAATATATCTGGTCTGTTGTCTCAGTGAGTAAAAAATCTGGTGTCAGACAGATATGGGTTCAAATTTCAGCTCTTATCATTTCCTAGCTTTTTGACTTTGGTCAAGGGACAGACTCTTTGAGCTTCACCTATGAAAAGAAAAATTAAAGACTGTATTGCTCAGATTGCAGGGAGACCTGAGTGAGAGAATGAGTAAGTGCTGATGCACTAAGCTTAGGGTCTGTCACAGGATGTCTGAGATGTTAGTTCCTCTCCTTCTTGTATGTTTTTAGCAGGATCTGGAGGGTGCCTACTGTGCGTGTACTTTGGATGTTACCTAGAGAGGCATCTCTTGAGGAGGAGAAATGGGGGCTAAGAGGGGCTAGAAAGCATCTTGCACCTTAGTTCAGCTCCAAAATCCTCAGTTTGCAGGTTGTGCATTTTTTCTCTGCTCTTCCTTTCCCATCCTCTTTTCTCAAGATCCAAGCTCAGTTACTCAAAGCCTTCACTAGCCATCACCCGTTTCGACTGCCCCCAGGCCTCCCAAGGAATGAGTTTCCCCACCGGTCACTGTCCTCAGGCCAGGGAACTCCTCTGACTTGTTAGTGTTACTCTCTTGTGGCGCTCACCTCTTCAGGTGCCCATGACACTGCGTGGCCCAGCACCCATCTGCTCCTGTCCTCACCACACACACACTGTCTCTTTTAAGCAGGGACAAGCACTTCCAGGTTGAAGATGATTCTGGGACTCCTATATAGGCCTTTCCAGAGCATCATTATCTGGATGGTCAGGACACTTTTTTGTTGTTGTTATGAATAACCTAAATCTCTTTTCCACATCTCAAATCTTGTCCCTCTCATTCAGTTCATCTTTAGCACCAAATTACATCAGGTATTCAAGCCATCCCCTTTTTTACCCTTGATTTATTTAACAGGAAGGAAAGTATATCCTATACAAAAAGGTACAGCATTGTACCTGAATTCTCCAGCTCAACCACCTTTTTTTTTTTTTTAAAGTTTGGGGAAAAACTGCACAATCTTCTAAGGGTTTTATTGTATAAAGGAAAAATTGTATCTGGGCCCTTGGTCATCATGCTACTTTTGTTATACCCTGGGATCTCTGGAACCTGTTACCTTATTTTTCTTTCAAAGGACTGTATTGCTGACAGATATTCAAAATCTCTTGCTGTAGTTGGTTAATATCTGCTAGTCTTACTAGTAACTGTTCATTTTTTGTAACTCTTCATTATTAGTAACTGTTTATTTTTATTTGTGGTGTGTGTGTGTGTGAAAGAGAAAGAGAAATTTTGAATTGGGTGTTCATTCATTCATTCATTTACTCTAGAGTCACTTTCTTGTTTCTTAGCTGTGGTAGGAAAGCACTGAGATACCAAATCAGGAGTACTGTGTTCTTGTCCTGGCTAAAATCTATATGATTTTGGGTAAGTAGTGACTTAACCTCTTTGAATCTTAGACTCTCCACATATAAAATGAAAAGGTGGAACTAGATCTATATGGAACTAGATCTATAAAGCATTTTCTAATGTTAGTATTCCAAGGCCTATGATGTTTCACATTTTATGCTTACCTTTCTTTAAATTAGCTGACACTACTGTACCAGGGCCATCCATAGGGAATGGCACATAGGGATAATTGTCTCAGATTTCAGAGTGTGTGTGTTTGTGTCCTGCTCTTGTGGGAGATGAGGCAACCGATTGGTCAGTCAGTGGAGGACCAGGCAGTGATACTATAATTGACATACATGTATCCACAAATTAGGATGTAAGCTTTTCTTCACCCTACCCTTCCCTCCTCTTGGCATCATCTGAAAGTTAGGGCTGAGGGCCTGATAGTATCCTCCCTTCTGTACAGACTGCACATTTCTTCTTTGTTTCCCTTCTTTAAGATTGTTATTGACTATCATCTTAACCAAATTTCTATAGCCTGAGGTATGAGAAAAATAAATAGATTATTGTGATTCACCTTTCCAGGGAAGGAGCTTATGATTACTTGTTATAAATTGTGGTTTTGACAATTCATATTGGCCCAGCTTCCAGAGACACAGACTTGAGTTGTGAGCCTTAGCTCTGCCACTTACCAGCTATATGGCCTTGGACAATTCATAGATGTTCCTCTCAGATTGGTATTTTTAACTTCCAAGTGAAAAAAATAACTACTTTGCAGTATTGTTGAGGAAGTGGGGAAGGAGGAAGATTATAGATAATTTATGCATAATTCCTAGCACATAGTAGCTACTCCTTTACACTTTGGTGTCCCACTGTATCAGTAAAGGATGGAAATAGGCTCTAGGCCTTTTCCTGGAAACAGTAACCCAACTGTTAAGTCACGGTGGGTTAAGGACAAGCAAACTGCCTGAGAGTTCTATGAGCCAGACCATGTTCTGGTTTGCCTCTGAAAATCTCCTGAGGCTGAGACTCTGGAAGTCTCACTGAGCTCAGGAGAGACTTAGCTCTGGCTCTCCCATGCCTACTGCCCTTGTTTAGATAAACTGCCCTCGTGTTAAATTAATGTGGTATAATTTGTAGCTCCCTAAGCTGTTTGATTGCACTTGTTAGCTCTTAATTTTCTGAGTGATTATAAATCGATCATTTGATGATCTGCTCCAGTGTCACCCAGGGTCTGTGACATTAAGCTGACTTATCTATCATTTTCAGGGTCATTCTTCTTTTTTCCTTTCTGATTTGGTAGGAAGTACTGACATTTGCTCTTTTCCAAAACGTGGAGATTTCTCTAATGGAATTTACTTAAGAATACCAAGTAGCAGCTTGACAGTGATGTCACCCATCGATTTAAATTTCCCATCACCACGAGCCCTTGTCCTGGAGTGACCTGGCAAGTTGGAGGAGCCCCTATTCTTGCAGATTTGGAGGTTTGTGGCAGGAGATCTTTAATTTAACTCTTACCTTACTCTCTGTTTTCTGTCTTTGCTTTCAGAACTTTAGAGCACATGTATAAGACGGTATAAATACTTACTTTTTTTAGGTGAGAAGACTCAATGAACTTCATCTGGGTGGGACCTGCAAACTATTAAGGTGTATATTGTGTCCCTGCCACCTAAAAGGAAGGGCTACTGCTACTCTACTGGGATAATCTGATGTGGCAGCTACTTTGTTGCAGTGAATAATCATTGAGATCAAGCTGGGGAGAAACTCAACCATCTCTGTTAATCAAATAATGGCTACCATTTACTGAGCACTTCCTCTAAGCCAGCCACTGTGCTAAGCCCTTGATTACCGCATTAGCACTCAGAACATCCTTATGAATTACATTCTATTGCTATCCTTATTTCACTGATGAGTCTCAGTTTAGTTCCAAGCCCCCTGTCATAGCAGGGTGAACGTGGCCAGGTACGGAGTAGAGCTTCCAAACTTCACCTAGACAATGTGGTCTTTCTGTAATACCACCAGGTGTTAAAAACTTCAGAAATGGTCTGAAAAACTGCAGATAGAAAATCTGCATCTTAGCAATTGAAGTCACCTCTAAAGATCACTTACCTTGCCCCTGTTTTCGGGCAAGTTTTGACATCATTGACCTGTTCTAGGCTTCCAGATCCTTATTTGTAGAAGGCCTATTATTAGTTATTGATAAAGGCTTGACCTGCCAAGCAACAAGAAAGAATAGGTGGGGTAGTTGCAAGTCCTGCATTGGCTTTTTTCACTGACAAAAAGCACCTATTAGTTATTACTTTGTGCCTACCTTGTGCTGACTCACCACGAAGTCCACGGTGTATGATGAACATATTGGGTGGGCATGCATATAAACATAAAAAGTGTCTGAACAGGGTGCAGAGTAGAGTGGATGGTGTCTGGAGACTAACATATGAATCTGAAATATGAATATAAATGTAGAGAAATGGAAGAATGCATAGGGTTAATTTAATGGGAACAATTCTCAGCATTTTCAAGTCAGAATAATAGTTCAGAATTTTTTTTTTTAAACCGATGCCAACCAGTAGTATATAAAACATCTGCAATATATGGATAATGCATAATACTAAAACATAACAGATGTGTATAATATAAATATTTTTTAATTCCCCTACATGTTAAGAGAACTGTATTCTTTTTAGATGCTTTTCCTACGTCAACACACAATTTCTTCCCTTTTCCCCTGGAACGGCTGTGAGGTGAATTCTTTTCTAACTGGTGTTTCTAAATGCTAAGCCCAGTGGTTACTTTTCTCCTGGAATTTCTCCAGCTGTATAATATCACCAACTAACAAATACCAATTCTTCTTCATTTCCTCTAATGCCGTTTTGGTTCTTGGGTGTGAAGGATAGAAAAGGTTTGGCATTGCAGAAGTTAGATATAGTTAATTTTTCAGGAATTTTAATTTTTAGGCTGCATAAACTTAACAACCAACAGTAAAAGAAATGAGGGTGTGGATAATAAGGAAACATAAGTCAGTTGTGAAAGTTTTTATAGGTAGTATTTTTGTCTTATGAGGAACTATAGGTAGTATGTTAATAAGTTAGTTTAAATAATTTAAACACTAATCCTACAGGTTAAGTTGAAAATTAAATTATGTTAATGAATTATGTTAATGAATAATGAGGTTTTCTTTTTATTTATTTACTTATTTTTAATTAATTTAAATTTTACTTAGTTGACATATAGTGCAATATTGGTTTCTGGAGTAGAATTCAGTGATTCATCACTTACATACAACACCCAGTGCTCATCACAAGTGCCCTCCTTAATACCCCCCCACCCACCACCCTTCCAGCAACCCTCAGTTTGTTTTCTATCATTAAGAGTCTCTTAAGGTTTATTTCCCTCTCACCTCACTCCCCTCATATGTTCATCTGTTTTCTTTCTTAAATTCCACGTACGAGTGAAATCATTTGGTATTTGTCTTTCTTACACTGACTTATTTCACTTAGCATAATACACTCTAGCTCCATCTAGGTCATTGCAAATGGCAAGGCCTCATTCTCTTTGATGACTGGATAACATTCCATTGTATGTATATACACCATCTTCTTTATCCATCTGTTGATGGACATTTGGACCCTCTCCATAGTTTGGCTGTTGTTGATAATGCTTCTATAAATGTCGGGGTGCGTGTAACCCTTTGAATCTGTATTTTTGTATCCTTTGGGTAAATACCTACTAGTGCAATTGGTGGATCATAGGGTAGTTCTATTTTTAACTTTTTGAGGAACCTCTATACTGTTCTCCAGAATGGCTGTACCAGTTTGCATTCCCACTAATAGCGTAAGAGGGTTCCCCTTTCTCCGCATCCTTGCCAGCATCTGTTGTTTCCTGTGTTGTTAATTTTAGCCATTCTGACAGGTGTGAGGTGGTTTCTCCTTGTGGTTATGATTTGTATTTTCCTGATGATGAGTGATGTTGAGCATCTTTTCATGTGTCTGTTAGCCATCTGGATGTGTTCTTTGGACAACTGTCTATTCATGTCTTCTGCCCATTTCTTAACGGGATTGTTTTTTGGGTTTTGAGTTTGATAAGTTCTTTATAGGTTTTGGATATGAACCCTTTATGTGATATGTCATTTGCAAATATCTTCTCCCATTCTGTAGGCTGCCTTTTAGTTTTGTTGATTGTTTCTTTTTCTGTGCAGAAGCTTTTTATGTTGATGAAGTCCCAATAGTTCATTTTTGCTTTTGTTTCCTTGCCTCCAGCGATGTATCTAGTAAGAAGTTGCAATGGCCAGTGTTGAAGAGAGTACTGCCTGTGTTCTCCTCCAGGATTTTGATTGTTTCCTGTCTTACATTTAGATCTTTCATCCATTTTGAATTTAGTTTTGTGTATGGTGTAAGAAAATGGTCCAGTTTCATTCTTTTGCATGTTGCTGTCCAGTTTTCTCAACACCATTTGTTGAAGAGACTGTCTTTTTTCCATTAGATATTCTTTTATGCTGTGTCAAAAATAGACTGACCATATAGTTCTGGATCCAATTCTGGGTTCTGTATTCTGTTCCATTGATCTCTGTGTGGGGTCTATTTCTGTGCCAATACCGTACTGTCTTGATGACTACAAGTTTGTAATATAGCTTAAAATCCAGAATCGTGATGCCTCTAGTTTTGTTTTTCTTTCTCAGGATTGCTTTGGCTATTTGGGGTCTTTTGTGGATCCATACAAATTTTAGGATTGTTTGTTCTAGCTCTGTGAAAAATGCTGGTGTTATTTTGGTAGGGATTGCATTAAATGTGTAGGTTGTCTTGGGTATTATAGACATTTTAATTATATTTGTTCTTCCAATCAATGAGCATGGAATGCTTTTCCATTTCTTTGTGTCCTCTTCAATTTTTTTCATAAGTGTTCTATAGTTTTCAGAGTACAGATCTTTTACCTCTTTAAATTTATTCCTAGGTATTTTATTGTTTTTGGTGCATTCACAAATGGGATAGATTCCTTGATTTCTTTTTCTGCTGCTTCATTATTGGTGTATAGAAATGCAACAGATTTCTGCACATTGATTTTATATTCTATCAGATTGCTGAATTCGTGTATTAGTTCTAGCAATTTTTTTGTGGAATCTTTTAGGTTTTCTATATAGAGTATCATGACTTCTGCAAATAGTGAAAGTTTGACTTCTTCCTTGCCAGTTTGGATGACTTTTATTTCTTTTTGTTGTCTGATTGCTGAGGCTAAGACTTCTAGTACTATGTTAAATAATAGTGGTGAGAGTGGACATCCTTGTCTCGTTCCTGATTGTAGGGGAAAGGCTCTCAGTTTTTCCGCATTGAGGGTATTAGCTGTGGATCTTTCCTATATGTTGAGATATGTTCCATCTATCCTTACTTTGCTGAGGATTTTTTATCAAGAAAGATGCTGTATTTTGTCAAATGCTTTTTTTTGCATCTATTGACAGGATCATATGGTTCTTATCCTTTCTTTTATTAATGTGATTTATTACATTGATTGATTTGCAAATATTGAACCACCCCTGCAGTCCAGGAATAAATCTCACTTGATTGTGGTGAATAATTCTTTTAATGTACTGTTGAATTTGATTTGCTAGTATTTTATTGAGAATTTTTGTGTCCATGTTCATCAGGGATATTGGCATATAATTCTCCTTTTTAGTGGGGTCTTTGTCTGGTTTTGGGATCAAGGTAATGCTGACTTCATAGAAGGAGTTTGGAAAATTTCCTTCCATTCCTATTTTTTGGAACAGTTTCAGAATAACAGGTATTAACTCTTTTAAATAAAGCCATCTGGCCCAGGACATTAATTTGTTGGGAGATTTTTTTTTTTTTTTAAAGATTTTATTTATTTATTTGCGAGAGAGAGAATGAGAGACAGAGAGCATGAGAGGGAGGAGGGTCAGAGGGAGAAGCAGACTCCCTGCTGAGCAGGGAGCCCGATGCGGGACTCGATCCCGGGACTCCAGGATCACGACCTGAGCTGAAGGCAGTCGCTCAACCGACTGAGCCACCCAGGCGCCCTGTTGGGAGATTTTTGATTACTGATTCAATTTCCTTGCTGGTTATGGGTATGTTCAAGTTTTCTACTTCTTCCTGTTTCAGTTTTGGTCGTTTATAAGTTTCTAGGAATTTGTCCATTTCTTCCAGATTGCCGAGTTTGTTGGTGTATAATTTTTCATTCTATTCTCTTATAATTGTGATCTCTCCTCTTTCATTCATGATTTTATCTATTTGGGTCCTTTCTCTTTCCTTTTTGATAAGAGTGGTTAGGGGTTTATTAATTTTATTAATTCTTATGAAGAACCAGCTCTTAGTTTTGTTGTTCTGTTCTACTGATTTTTGTTTGTTTGTTTCTATACCATTTATTTCTGCCCTAATCTTAATTGTTTCCCTTCTTCTGCCAGCCTTAGGCTTTATTTGCTGTTCCTTTTCTAACTCCTTTAGATGTAAGGTTAGGTTGGGTATTTGAGACTTTTCTTGCTTCTTGAGGTAGGCCTCTGTTGCCATATACTTCCCTCTTAGGACTGCCTTTGCTGCATCCCAAAGGTTTTGGATTGTCGTGTTTTCATTTTCATTTGCTTCCATGTATTTTTAAACTTCTTCTTTAGTTTTCTGGTTAACCCATTCATTCTGTAGTAGGATACTCTTTAACTTCCATGTATTTGAGGACTTTCCAAATTTTTTCTTGTGGTTGACTTCCAGTTTCATAGTGTTGTGTTCTGAAAAAAGGCATGGTATGATCTTAATATTTTTGTACTTGTTGAGGCCTGATTTGTGACCCAGTATGTGATCTGTTCTGGCAAATCTTCCACGTGCACTCAAAAAAGAATGTGTACTCTGGTGCTTTAGGATGAAATATTCTGAATATATCTGTTAAGTCCATTTGGTCCAGTGTGTCATTCAAGGCCATTGTTTTCTTATTGATTTTCTGTTTTGATGATCTGTCCATTGCTGTAAGTGGAGTGTTAAAGTCCCCTACTATTATTGTATTATTAACAATGAGTTTATGTTTATTATTAATTGATTTATATATTTGGGTGCTCCCAATTTGGGGGCATAAATATTTACAGTTGTTACATCTTCTTGATGGATAGACCCTTTATGATATAATGCCCTTCTTCATCTCTTGTTACAGCCTTTGTTTTAAAATCTATTTTGTCTGATATAAGTATGGCTACTCCAGCTTTCTTTTGACATCCATTTGCATGATAGATGGTTCTACATCCCCTCACTTTCAATCTGCAGGTGTCTTTAGGTCTAAAATGAGTCTCTTTTAGGCAGCATATAGATGGATATTGTTTTTTAAATCCATTCTGATACCCTATGTCTTTTGATTGGAGCATTTAGTCCATTTACATTGAGTGATTATTGAAAGACATGAACCTAGTGTCATTGTGTTATCTGTAGAGTTGGTGTTTCTGGTGATGTTTTCTGGTCCTTTCTGGTCTTTGTTGCTTTTGGTGTTTTTTCTCTACTCAAAGAGTCCCCCTTAATATTTCTTGTAAGGCTGGTTTAGTGGTCATGAACTCCTTTAGTTTTTGTTTGTCTGGGAAACTCTTTATCTCTTCTTCTATTCTGAATGACAGCCTCCTGGATAAGGAATTCTTGGCTACATATTTTTCCCATTTAGCACGTTGAATATATCCTGCCACTTTCTTCTGTGGACAGATCTGCTGCAAATTGTTTTTCCCTTGTAGGTTAAGGAATTTTTTCCCCCTTGCTGCTTTCAGGATTCTTTCCTTGTCTGTGTATTTTGTGAATTTGACTATGATATGCCTTGGTGATGGTCAGCTTTTGTTGACTTTAATGGGAATTCTTTGTGCTTCTT
Source organism: Mirounga angustirostris (assembly GCF_029215605.1). NCBI lineage: Eukaryota > Metazoa > Chordata > Mammalia > Carnivora > Phocidae > Mirounga > Mirounga angustirostris. The sequence continues at coordinate 58,263,997 of NW_026991717.1, read as the reverse complement.
GGTTTTTGATGCCTGTATCCTTCCCCAGGTGAGGGAAGTTTTCAGCTATAATTTGCTTGAATAAACCTTCTGTCCCTTTTTCTCTCTTCTTCTGGGACTCCTATGATACAAATATTCTGTTTTAATAAGACACTAAGTTCCCTAAGTCTTCCTTCATGATCCATGACCTTTGTTTCCCTTTTTCTTTCAGCTTCATTATTTTCCATAATTTTATCTTCTATATCACTGATTTGTTTTCTGAATCATCCATCCTCATTTTTGTGATCTCCATTTGGGTTTGTATCTCGGTTATAGCATTTTTTAATTTTGGCCTGACTAGATTTTAGTTCTTTTATCTCTGCAGTAAGGGATTCGCTCGTGTCTTTTTTTTTTTTTTTTTCATTTTTAAAGATTTTAGTTATTTGTTTGACAGAGAGAGAGAGTGTGGACAAGCCAGGGGGAGCGGCAGAGGGAAAGGGAAAAGCAGGCTCCCCACTGAGCAGGGAGCCTGATATGGGGCTCAATCCTAGGACCCTGGGATCATGACCTGAGCCAAAAGCAGACACTTAACCAATTGTACCTGTAACCCAGGTACACTGCTAGTGTCTTATGCTTTTTTCAAGCCTAGCTAGTATCCTTATAATTGTTTTAAGTTTTAGTTCAGACATCTTACTTATATCTGGATTGATTAAATCTCTGGCCATCATTTCTTCTTGTTCTTTCTTTTGGGTAAATTCCTCCATCTTGTCATTTTGGAGGGGGGAAAATAATTAAAAAAAAATAAGATAAAATAAAATACATAAAGAAAGCTAGATCCTAGGTGTGTTTTGGTCTGCTTGTTATGCGAAGCTTGTTATAAAAAATGTAGAAAGAAAAAAAAGAAATTTAAAAATCAAAAAAATATATAATAAATAAAAATTGCTCTTTCTATATCCAAAAAACAAGCAAACAAACCCAGACAAAAACAAACAAAAAAACCCAAACAGAAACAAACAACAATCAAACTCCCCCCCCCCCCCAAAGGATGCTAGATCCTGTTTCCCCCAGGGCTGAAGCCTGCAGCACTCTATAATCAGTGGACTTGGTGTGGGTGAGGGTTTTGTGCTGGTCTTTCTGGGGAAGGACCTGCTGCTCTGATTCTCAGGTGGAACTGTCCTAGTGGAGATGTGCCCGTAGGGTGGGGGATGGGGTAGGCCTGGTGTAGTGGCTCCGTTCTCCACTTGGTGGTGCTGTTTAGCTCACTGGAGTGGATCAAGCCAGTGGGTGTGGGGAGAAAATGGCTTTGCCTGGTTCTCTCATCTCCGCAATGGGAAACGCATGCCACCCCTCTTTAGTGAGCCCTCACAGACGTGCAGATAATGACCCCTCCTGTGTCCCTGGTTTCTGTCACATTCCCACATTTACCCTGTCTGTGTCAGAGCTGTCCGCCTGCCAAACGGTGCAGCACTCCTGCGTTTTATCTCAGGGCGCCTGTGTTTCAAAACCCCACACTTCAGAGACCCCTGAGGCGCCTACCGATACTGATCCTCTGGGGGAGGGTTTCCCTGCATTGTGGCTGGTGCTGGTTAGTGGCAGAAGACAGCAGTTCAGAGTTTACCGTGAATTGTAACAGACCGTTGGGGCCAGGTTTTGTAGCCCTCAGCCAGTGTCTTTGTTTCCTACTGGTGGGAGGGACAGCTCCATGGCACCGACAGGGTCTTTTGCCCGAGGAGAGGCCATGTCACTCCTCCCAAATGCGCTCCAAGCAGGTGAACAGCTTCTCGCCCCGTGGCCCTGGGGATGGATCCTCGGGCTGCCCACTGCGGGGGCTCAGCTCTGCGCTCCCGCCGGAGCACTGCTCGGTTCCGAAGGCGCAACCTGGCTATATCGCAAACCTCTGATATCTCAGAATCTGCACTCAGCTGTTTATAGAAAAATGGTAGTATTGGAGTTCTCTCCTTTTCCTGTCAGCGGTTTTGAGCAGTAGTTTTCTTGTTCAGTCCCCTGCATGTGTTTTCACTCATGCTTTTTCTTCCCCCCCCATGCTTTTTCTTTCTCTCCTCCTCTCTTCTATTTCCTCTTCGGTCGCGGCTCCTTCCCCTAGAGAGCGCCCACCACTCTTTTCCCGCACCGATCAACTCTCCACAGTTCCTACCTTCCATGGGTCGTTTTTTTCCTGGTTTGTAGAGGTGTAGCTTTGTTCTCTAAGACTTCTGATTGATTTCTTGGGTGTTCAGAATGATTTGATATTTATCTAGTTGTGTTTGAATGAGGAGGCAGGCTTAGGGTCGTCCTGCTCCTCTGATGGTGAGGTTTTAGAACTCTTTTGAGTTCTAAAGGAAGTTTAGAACCTGGAACTCTTACCTTTTAAACAAAAGACTGCCAGGAAAAATATTAAATTTGGGTTTATAAGTTCAGTATTTTCCCCTCTGGCTCAGGAAAGACTTTGGAATCTGAGAACAGCTGGGGGAAGTGCGTAAGGGATCGTGGAGTTAGTATATGAGACAAGAGTTTAGGGATACAGTCTATATAGGTATAACCCTTTCTCTAACATGTCTAAAATTAATGAGGCTGTTTGGACTTATCGACAGAAATTGAATTCATTCCTTGTCTACCAAACACTTCTTTTTTTTATGACTTTATGCTGTCACATATACTTAGACCCAAACCTATATCATTGACTAGCAATGAGAGGCAAGACAAAAGAAGGTTATGGAGGAGGGTGAGGCATTTCATTTGCAACAAATCTCATATCCCCTCCTTTCTATTCCCTTTACCGTAACTCCAGTTCAAGATCTTATGTTACACTTAGTGTTGCCTAGTAATGATAATAAATAAGATAATAATAAAAACTTACATTTTTAAGTATTTACTGTGTACTGCATATCAAGTGCTTTCCACATATTAACTCCTTTAATCCCCACAGCCCATCTCTGCAGTAGGTAATATTTCTATGCCTACTTTATAGATGTGGAAATGGGCTTGGGGTAGCTGAGTAACTTGCCTACTATATTCACACAGAAAGTGCCAGAGCAGGAATTCCATATCAGGCAGTTGGGCTCCAGAGTCCAAGTCGGTAATCACTAATACTCTGTTGTCTTCCAACTAAATGTCTTGCCTCTTGGCTAGCCTTATGCTGCTGTCAGATTTAATGTTCTTGAAATACTACCTCGAACATTTTATTCGTGTGCTCGAAAGCTTTCCTGGCTTCTTCCCAAACACAGAGTAAAGTCCAAAATCTTCAGCCAGGCAATACACAGTCTGGCTCCAGGCTAGCTTGCCAGCACCATCTCCTCTGCTGCTCTCCGTGACCTTCCACCCCTGGCAGGCCAGCCTACTCACTGCCTCTCTCACCCTTGACTCTGCTCTGCTCTGAACTTCCTAGGCGCTTTTCTTCTCTTTGCATTTTCGGTTATGCCATTTTCTCTGCCAAGTATTTCCTCCCCGTTCTCTTTTTCAGCTGTTCAAACTCAGCACGAGACTTGCATTCAGCAGAGAGTGACCAGGATGTGACGGGATCCTAAGCCATGCTCAAAGGAGAGAAGACTCAGGGACAAAACCACCATCTTTAATTAAAAGGCTGCCACGTGGAAGAGGTTTAGAGTAGTTTTGCTCAGCTTGAGGCAGTGACAGCTAAGACTTGTGAGTAGAAAGAAGTAAACGGAAGACAGCATGTCCTTTCATCTTGGGAGAGCTCTGAGTTTTAAATTTAAGATCACTAGGGAATGGTTTGTCTTTACAATGGTGATTAAATTATATTCTGTGGCCCACTGCTGGTCCACAAAGGTCTTCTTGATGGGTCAAAACCAGATCCAAAATTCAAGTCCTTTCTTTACATGGCATCTCAGAGGGTACAGTTCCATTGGATTTTGGTTTTGTTAGTTACAGAAGGTATCTGAATTAAGGCTTATAAAATTTTGGTGTTCATAAACTAAAACATGTGCACTTACCAGCTTACTGAGGAGTAGTAATTTAACAAATGGTATTCAGCAATTGACAGAATGGCAAAACTATTTTCCATACTTACACATAGAGATTAGGAACTCTCAGGAAATTTCCAGACACATTGCTTCATGATTAATTGCTGCCTTTCTTTTTAAGCTATGATAACTTGATAATATTCATGATGCATTTATAACAATGTTTGAATTAAAAATTATTAGTTTAGCATGTTATCTATTTAGTTAATTGTGTGAATTGTTTCATTAACACTGTAGTATAGAGTAGGATATATTTGCTTCTATAATTTTGCACCTATAATTTTCCATTAACTAGACTTTAAAACTCAATAGCTTAATATGATTCATTCTTACCTCTGTTGACATATCTATATGTATATAAGCCCAAACCTCCTCTCTCCCACTTCCAAATTGCTTTGCTTATTCATTGGTTTCATTTTTATGATCACCAAGTACCACCCCCTTCCCAAAAGAAGAAGATAGGCCCTGGGATCCTTTGCATCTTCCAAGTATGTTTCTGACAAAAATGTCTACTTGATATTTTTCTGCAGTGAGGATTCAAAAACCAGATGGATGATTCAATGAAATGGTATTTTTGCTTTCTTCTGATTTTTTTTTTAAACATACAGTGTTTTATTCATTACAGGTGTACAATATAGTGATTCAACAGTTCCATACATCACCCAGTGATTTACTATCTGAGCAACTTTCCTATATATCTTATAGTGTTAGCTGGAGTACATTACATCCCTTGTACTTATTTGTCGTATAACTAGAAGTTTGTATCTTTAGGCCACCTTCTTCCAATTTCCCCTCTGGCAAGCACACATCTGATCTCTTTTTCTAAGTTTTTTTTTTTTTTTTTTTTTTTTTCAGATTCCACATATAAGTGAGATCATACAGTATTTTTCTTTCTCTATCTGACTTATCTCACTTAGCATAATGCCTTCAGGGTCCATCCATGTTGTTGCAAATGATAGGATATCCTTGTTATTTTTTAATGGCTGAATAATATTCCACTGTGTGTAAGTGTATGTGTACATGCATATTATATGTATATCTATATATCTATATCTTTTTATATTTCACAACTTCTTTATCCATTTATCCATTGATGGACTCTTTTTTTTTTTAATTTTTTTTTTTAAAGATTTTATTTATTTATTTGAGACAGAATGAGAGAGAGAGCGAGCACATGAGAGGGGGGAGGGTCAGAGGGAGAAGCAGGCTCCCTGCTGAGCAGGGAGCCCGATGTGGGACTCGATCCCGGGACTCCAGGATCATGACCTGAGCCGAAGGCAGTCGCTTAACCGACTGAGCCACCCAGGCGCCTCATTGATGGACTCTTATGTTGTTACCATGTCTTGTCTATTATAGATAATGCTGCTATGGACATGGGGGTGCAGATATCTTTTTGAGTTAGTGTTTTCATTTACTATGGATATAGTCCAAGAAGTGGAACTGCTGGATCATATGATAGACCTAGTTTTAATTTGGGGGGGATCCTCCATCATTTTCCATAGTGGCTCTACCAATTTACAATCCCAACAATACACAAGGGCTCCTTTTCTCCATATCCATGCCAGCATCTGTTATTTCTTTTAGATGATGGTCATTTTAACAGGTATAGGTGATAATATCTCATTGTTATTTTAATTTGCATTTACCTAACGACTACTGATGTTGAGCACCTTTTCATGCATCTGTTGACGTTTCATATATTTTATTTGAAGAAATGTCTGTTCAGGTCCTTTGCCTATTTTTTTTTTTTTTTTAAGATTTTATTTATTTATTTGACAGAGACAGAGACAGCGAGAGCAGGAACACAAGCAGGGGGAGTGGGAGAGGGAGAAGCAGGCTTCCCACAGAGCAGGGAGCCCGATGTGGGGCTCGATCCCAGGACCCTGGGATCATGACCTGAGCCGAAGGCAGTCGCTTAACCAACTGAGCCACCCAGGCGCCCAGCCTATTTTTTTTTTAAAGATTTCATTTATTGGGCGCCTGGGTGGCTCAGTTGGTTAAGTGACTGCCTTCGGCTCAGGTCATGATCCCGGAGTCCAGGGATCGAGTCCCACATCGGGCTCCCTGCTCGGCGGGGAGTCTGCTTCTCCCTCTAACCCTACATCCTCTTGCGCTCTCTCTCTCCCTCTCTCTCTCTCTAATAAATAAATAAATAAAAAAAGATTTTATTTATTTGTCAGAGAGAGGGAGGGAGAGAGAGAGCACAAGCAGGGGGTACAGCAGGCAGAGGGAGAAGCAGGCTTCCCGCTGAGCAAGGGGCCCGATGCGGGACTCGATCCCAGGACCCTGAGATCATGACCTGAGCCGAAGGCAGACGCTTAACGACTGAGCCACCCAGGCACCCCATTTATTTGTGTCTTTGATTTCTTCATCAATATCTTGTAGTTTTCAGAGTAAAGATCTTTTACTCATTAGTTAAATATATTCCTAAGTATTTTATTGTTTTTGATGCTTTTGTAAATAAGATCCATTTTTTTCTTTTCCAGAAAATTCACTGTTAGTGTATAGAAACACTACTGATTTTTGTATGTTAATTTTATGTCCTGCAACTATACTGAATTCATTGATTGATCTAAGTTTTTTGGTTGAGTCTTTAAAATTTTTTATATATAAAATCTTATCATCTGTAAATAGAGACAACTTTACATCTTCCTTTCCAGTTCTGATACCTTTTATTTTTTTTCTTGCCTGATAGCTCTAACTAGGAGTTCTAGTATGTTGAATAGGAGTGTTGAGAGTGGGCATCCTTGTCTTGTTTCTGATATTAGAGGAAAAGCTTTCAGCCTTTCGCTATTGAGTATGATGTTACCTGTGGGCTTGTCATATGGCGTTTATTATATTGAGATATGTTCCTTCTATGCCTAATTTGTTAAGAGTTTTTATCGTGAATAGATGTTGAATTTTGTAAAATGCTTTTTCTGCATCTATTGAGATTATCATATAATTTTTTCTTTCATTCTATTAATGTGATGAATCACATTGATTGATTTGTGTATGTTAAAGCATCCTTGCATCCCAGCAATAGATCCCGCTTGATCATGATGAATAATCCTTTTAATGTGCTGCTAACTTTGGTTTGCCAGTATTTGATTCAGAATTTTTGCATCTATATTGGCCAGTAGTTTTCTTTTTTTAGTAGCATTCTTTTCTGGTTTCAGTATCAAGATAATGCTGGCCTTGAAGAATGAGTTTGGGAGTGTTTCCTCCTCTTCAGTTTTTGGAAGAGTTTGAGAAGATTGCTGTTAATTCGTCTTTAAATGTCTGGTAAAGTTCACCAGTGAAGGCATCTGGTCCTGGACTTTTCTTCATTGGGAGATTTTTGATTACTGATTCAATCTTCTTAGTAGTAATTGGTCTATTCAGATTTTCTATGTTTTCCTGATTCAGTCTTCATAAATTATAAATTTCTAAGAGATTTTCTCTTTCTTCTAGATCATCCAGTTTGTTGGCATATAATGGCTCTTATGATCCTTTGAATTTCTGTGGTACCCATTGTAATGTCTCCTTTCTTAAAATTTATAATTATATTGATTTTGGTCCTTTTTCTTTTTTCTTTGGTTATTCTAGCTAAGGGTTTGTCAATTTTATTTACCTTTTTAAAGAACAAACTCTTAGTTTTGTTAATCTTTTCTATTGTTTTCTGTTCTTTATTTCATTTATTTTGGCTCTTTATTATTTCATTTTTTCTGCTAACTTTGGACTCAGTTTCTTCTTCTTTTCCTAGTTCTTTAAGGCTTGGAGTTAGGTTCTTTATTTGGCATCTTTTTTGCTTTTTAACGTAGACTTTTATTGTTACGAACTTCCCACTTAGGACTGCTTTTGCTGCATCCCACAGGTTCTAGTATGTTGGGTTTCCATTTTCATTTGCCTTAAAAAACTTTTATTTCTCCTTTATTTTTTAAAAGATTTTACTTATTTATTTGACACAGAGAGACACAGTGAGAGAGGGAACACAAGCAGGGGGAGTGGGAGAGGAAGAAGCAGGCTTCCCACCAAGCAGGGAGCCTGATGTGGGCTCGATCCCAGGACCCCAGGATCATGACCTGAGCCAAAGGCAGATGCTTAATGATTGAGCCATCCAGGCACTCCTAAACTTTTATTTCTCCTTTAATTTCTTTCTTTGATCCATTGGTTGTTCAGGACAGTGTTAATTTACAGGTATTTATGAATTTTCTAATTTTCCTCTTGTCATTGATTTCTAGTTTCATACCATTGTGGCCAGGGAAGATACTTGGTATCTTCTTCTTGAATTTGCTAGACTTGTTTTGTGGCCTAACATATAGTCAATCCTAGAAAATGTTCCATGTGCACTTGAGAGATGAATGTTTTTTTGGATAGATTGTTCTGTATATGTCTTGTTAGGTCCATTTGATCTATAGCATTGTTCAAATCTACTGTTTCCCTATTGATTCTCTAGATTTGAATAACACTATAGACCAAATACTAATGGGTCAATATATCAAGAAGATATAACAAACATTCAATCAAACATTGTTGAGTGGGGTATTAAACTCCCCAACTATTTTACTGTATTACTGTTTATTTCTCCTTTTAGCTCTGTTAGTTTTTGCTTTATATATTTAGGTGCTTTAATGTTGCTCTCGGGGTAGTGAGATCGAGCCCTCTGTTGGGCTCTGTGCTCAGTGGGAGTCTGTTTGAAATTTAATCTCTCTCCCTCTGCCCCTGCCCCTGCTCGTGCTTTCTCTCTCTCTCTCTCTTTCTAATAAATAAATAAAGCTTTTAAAAATGAGTCTCTTGTAGGCAACATATTGTTGGATCTTGTTTTTTATCTATTCGTTCATTCTATGTCTTTTAATTGGAGAATGTAATCTGTTTACATCAAAGTTATTATTGATAGGCAAGAACTTACTATTGCCATTTTGTTAATTATTTTCTGGTTGTTTTATAGATTTGTTGTTCCTTATTTCTTATTCTGATTACTTTTTTGTGTTTGATGTGTTTTGGTATCAGTATGCTTTTACTTCTTTATCATGTTCTTTTGTGTAATTACTACAGGTTTTTTCCTTATGGTTACCATGAGGCTTACATAAAATATCTTAAACTTATAATATCCTATTTTTTTTATTTATTTTTTTTATTCTTATGTTAATCCCCATACATTACATCATTAGTTTTAGATGTAGTGTTCCATGATTCATTGTTTGTGCATAACACCCAGTGCTCCATGCAGAATGTGCCCTCCTCAATACCCACCACCAGGCTAACCCATCCTCCCACCCCCTTCCCCTCTAGAACCCTCAATTTGTTTTTCAGAGTCCATTGTCTCTCATGGTTCGTCTACCCCTCCGATTTCCCCCCCTTCATTCTTCCCCTCCTGCTACCTTCTTCTTTTTTTTTTTTTCTTAACATATATTGCATTATTTGTTTCAGAGGTACAGATCTGAGATTCAACAGTCTTGCACGATTCACAGTGCTTACCAGAGCACATACCCTCCCCAGTGTCTATCACCCAGTCACCCCATCCCTCCCACCCCACCCCCACTCCAGCAACCCTCAGTTTGTTTCCTGCGATTAAGAATTCCTCATATCAGTGAGGTCATATGATACATGTCTTTCTCTGTTTGACTTATTTCGCTCAACATAATACCCTCCAGTTCCATCCACGTCGTTGCAAATGGCAAGATCTCATTTCTTTTGATGGCTGCATAGCAACTTCTTCCTAATATCCTATTTTTTAAAAAAGATTTTATTCATTTATTTGACAGAGAGAGAGAGCACAAGCAGGGGGAGTGGCAGGCAGAGGGATAGGGAGAAGCAGGCTCCCCACTGCGTAAGGAGCCTGATGTGAAACTTGATCCCAGGACCCTGAGTCAAAGGCAGATTCTTAACTGATTGAGCCACCTAGGTGTCCCTGACTTTTGACAATTTAATTATAATGTGTCTTGGTGTAGCCCTTTTCAGGTTCAATCTCTTTGGGGTGCTTTGGGTCTCATGGATGTCCATTTCTCTCCCAACATTTGGGAAGCTTTCAGTGAATATTGCTTTAAATATACCTTCAGTCCCTTTCTCTTTTTCTTCTCCTTCTGGGATTCCTATAATGCGAAGAATGTTTCTTTTCATTTTGTTCCATAATTCCAGTAGGCTTTGTTTACTCTTTTTCATTCTTTTTCTTTTTTGCTCCTCTGACTGGATGATTTCCAATGTCTTATCCTTTAGGTTGCTGATTCTTTCTTCCTCATGGTCAAGCCTACTTTTGAAACTTTCTATTAAGTTCTTCCTTTCAGTTTATTGTATTTTCAACTCTAGGATTTCTGTTTTTTTTTTTTTTAATGGTTGCTATTTCCAAGTCAAGCTTCTCATTTTGTTCATACATTGTTTTCCTAATTTAATTTAGTTGTCTGTGTTTTTTTGGTAGTTCACTAAACTTCCTTAAGAGAATTATTCTAAATTATTTGTCTGACAGTTCATAGATCTGGGTCAGTTCTTTAGGGTCAGTTACTGGGGCATTATTAGTTTCCTTTGGTGGTATCATATTTACCTGATTTTTTGGTGATCCTTAAATCTTTATGTTGGTTTCTGTGCCAGTTGAATGACTGGGCTCCTTTTCCTGACTTTACAGGCTTGCTTTGGCAGAGACAGTTCTTCATCAGTCAGCTTTCAGTGTGCTTGCTGGTAATGTTTTGGGCAGGTGAGTTTTGGGTGAGGTAACTGTTTGAGCTCTGAGGACAGGGATGGGGAATGTGCCACTGGCTGAGAGTAGTTAGATAGGACTGCGGCTTGGTTTCCTACCCAAGCAAGCCTGTAGGATAGGCTTGCATTTGTCTGGATTCTCTAATCAGGCTTATTAGATGGTCAGGACGGTGTACTATATTCAGTAGTAGATGGGGCTATGAATTACCTTCCTTGCTCTGGCAGGCAGTAGGACAGACCTGGGACCTGTATAGCTCATTTTTGGGGGATCTGAATCAGGCCAGAGTGTGCACTGAATTACATGATCATGTGAGGCCACAGGTTTTGCTGTGCAGATGGGGGAAGCCATGAGCTGTACTCTCTGTTCAAGTGCTACTGTATGAGGGGCTGTTGCATGGGCACTTTACCAACTTCCTGTGTGCTCTTGTTAGGTTCCCTGGTCAGCAAGGCTGAAGGTTATAGTCAGTGATGAGTGGGACTGTGAAGTAGGTTCCCTGCCTGAGTATAGTGGGAGAAAAGCTCTAATGCCAGTAAAACTCTTCGGTCTCTTACTTAAGCTGACTTAGATCCAAATTTCCTGACTGAATGGGGCTGCTGGCTTTATTCTGTAATGCTTTGGCTCTGCCTGCCCACCTGTTAGCTCAAGCACCATGGGCCACACACTTCCAGGAGTTGTCACCAGCCCTTCTGGTCAGAGATAGTGCCAGAAGACACTCTCCACAGCAGGTGGGGCTTGATTCAGCTCCTTGTCTGGGTAGGACTGGGAAGGACTGTTCTACTTTCAATTTCCCAAACTGACTCTCTGGTTGGGAAGGGCTGGGAGCTACCTTTAGTCTTGGCTATGAATTAATCCCCCTGCCTGTGCATGGCATGGGAATGCTCCATGCCCAGCACTGGCTTTGCTTTGGAGGCAGTCATCTCTGCCTGCCCACCTCTTGGCTTAAGCGCCCCTGGGCTGCACAGCTTCCAGGAGTTGTTGCTAGCCCTCTCTGGTCATTTGGGGCCAGAAGACTTGCCACAGCAGGCAGGGCTGTGATTCAGCTCCCTGCCCGGGCATGGTCAAGCCAGGCTCTAGGGCCAGCAAATCTCATTTGAGGATTCAATTCAGGCAGATCTGTACCCTACTGAATTCCCTGGTTAGAGTGCTCCTCTGATGTGGTTCTGCCGATGAGGAAATCTGCTAATTGAACACTGCGGATATAAACTTGGTCTGTCAAGATCTGCGTGCTAGCTGTATCAAGTCCCTCCCTCCTTCTCCATCATAGATTGCCCTGCAATCCCCTGCAAGATCAGAATAGGGGTTCCCACAAAGTGACTCCCAATGCTGGGGGTGGGGAGAGCTTGTTGTCCTTCTGGGTTCTTTTTTCCCCTGGAGGAACCAGAGGATCAGGGGAGACTCTCCAAATGGTGCTGCACTGGTTTGGGGAAGGGCACGTGGTCAATATGTAACTGCTTCTCTTACCCTTCTATGCTGTCTTGGCCTCGGTGGTGCAGGGGAGGGCTTTAGCCTCACACCTGGGTTTTAGAAATTCTCTCAGTTCTTGAATAGTTATTAGTTCTTCTTGTGTGTGTGTGTGGAGGGGGGGTGGGCAAACTCAGAAACAACCTATATCACCATCTTGGTGATGTCACTCTCAGACTTTTAATTTTTAAGAACAGCTAGTGCTTTGACAGTGTAGTTTTAAAAAGGGAATGATTATTCAAGCAGATAGCAGCAAGGTATTCCAATAGGGCTTCATTTAATACTATCGTAGGCTTTCCCTAAAAGAAACAGTAATCTTTGTGATGAGCATGGGGAAATATTTCCTCAATACAAATCCAATTTATTTTGGCCAGCTGATTGGTGCTTGCAGCCAGATCATTGAACATGATATTAATTATTCATTAAGGTACTTGGAAGGACAGAATTTGCATTCTCAGGCAGTCAAAATTGATGAGGTTTTGCATTTGTACTATAGGAATAGCTTCCAACTCAATGCTAAAATTCAATATAATCTTAATAAAAATTTTTGAAAAAGGCACCAATAATTTGAACTTTCTCATATCCATAGAACATTTGTTTTATTGGACCCTTATGTCCTATTGAAAGTGTGTTGAAAATATTCTTTTTATATCTAATCATATGGATGTGGCTTTAAAAAATCTCAAGAATGGTTCAAATGAAAGGTCATAATCATTGTAATAGAGCTTAAAAATTGTGATATGGAGAACAAAATTGCAACTCATATCTTTATAAAAGACATTTGCTGTAGCACATCTTTAGCATTTTGGTTTTCAGATAAGAAAATATTGAGACTGTAACCATTTTTCGTAGAGACCCAAGTAGCATTCCCACAGATTAGAAACACCAAGCACAAAAGAGACTTGTCTTAAATCAGATATATGTTTGGAGGTATTACATAAAGCCATGCTCTTTTTGTTGCATATAACAGACTTGGTCTGAGGTTCTGCCTTGAGTCTATAACCACAGATAGATCTGCACAAGGCAGGCCGCTGCCACTGCCACTCCATTTATCTCACCCTCTCAGGGTTGTGTGGAATGTTGTTCCAGCATCTGGCTGGAAGGGAGTGGGGGCAGATGTGTCTTGACATTTTTGTGCTTTCCTTAGGAGGCGAAAGTGGCTAGTGATACTGAATGATATTTTTCTATATCATGTCCTGAAATCTGTAAAGAAGTTTTAGTTCCAATGGCTGCACATGCTTTGGAAGGAGATACTTTTAGGAAAAGTTGTGTGTGGGGGGGCGTGGGGTGGAATGTGTATTGGTTAGGATGTCTCTGGCTACACGTAACAGAAAACCTAGACACCTTGAGACTTAAACAATAAGGAGAAATACCTCACGTAACTGGGAGCCCAGAGGCAAAGCCAACTTCAAGCATGGTGATCCAGGACTTTGGTTCTTTCCATTTCTCTGCTCTGCTACCTTCTAGGGCTGGTTTTTTTTTTTTTTTTGTGGTTGTAAAATGATTGCCAGTAGCAACCAGGGTACATGCTTCCTTATTTGCAACCAGGAGAGTGAGGGAAGTCTTTTCCCCAAGCATGAAATATACATTCTTCCATTTGGTATGATTGACCCATAACAGTCTATGTGCCCCTATCAGGATCAGTAATTGTTGTCAGGAGTATGCTGTATGCAGATTGGGCCAGGATCAGGATTTCAGGAAATGGGTGGATGCATGGACAACACTAAGGTACTGTCAGAAAGGATATAAAAAAAAAAGGGATGGATCTGGGTAAGAAATCAAAATGTGTTCTACCAAAGAAGAAAAATGATCTTTTTTACTTAAGGAAAGACTGTATTTGGAGCTGTAGTCATTCAGATTCTTACTTGAACAGTCTGCTTTCCTATGTCCATTCCTCATTTCTCCCTCTTAAACTTTAATAAATGCCTATAGCATACACTGGTATTGATCTACTTTTGTGTGTTCTATATTTTACAAACCTCTTCAGGTGTATTTATTTCCTCTAAGAGGTAATAGAGAAAACACTTTTAATACAAAATGCCCAGCATTCCTCTAGAAAAGTTGTACTAATATGTGTTTGCGCCACGCCACGTGAGTGTCCAATTTTCCATTCCTTGGATAGCATCGAATTAGAAAATAGATTAAGAAATAATAGTATGTTTTCTTTTTTAAAAATTTTATTTTTAAAAGATTTTATTTATTCATTTGCGAGAGAGAGAGAGAGCATGCACAAGCAGGGGGAGTGGCAGAGGGAGAGGGAGAAGCAGCTCCCCACTGAGCAGGGAGCCTGATGCGGAACTCAGTTCCAGGACCCTGGGATCAGGACCTGAGCTGAAGGCAGATGCTTAACCGACTGAGCCACCCAGGCGCCCCTAAAAATTATGTTTTTTAAACTTATCAAATTAGAATAAATCAAAAACATTAAAAATTGCATTTTATTTATTTATTTTATTTATTCTAGTCTAAATATGAGATTTCGTATTTTTATTTGCCATTTGTATATCTGTTTTTTTTTGTGATTGAGACTTTGCGACTTATCAATTGGGTTGAGATTGTATTCTTGATTGATTAATGATGTTGTGGGAGATTGATTACATCAATGGTCCCAAATTTTCACCTTTTTCTATATCCATTATGCCCTTTGTCCTGTGACTTTAAAGTTCCTCCCATAAAAGCAGTCTGTTTCTCACCCTATAGAACTTGCTTTGATCAATAAAATGAGACAGATATGTGCCGCTTTTGAGCCTGGGTCCCAAACATCTTTGCATATTTCTACTTTACTTCCTGTATCTCTACCATTATCATGAATATATGCCAGGGCTACCTTGCTGGAGGATGAGAGATGTGTAGAAAGGAGAAGAGGCCATTGTAAATCCCTGACAGTAGCTGACTACTAGACAGGAGAGTGAACCCAGTCAAAATAAGCAGAGCCACCTAGCTGATGCCCAGCTGACCTAGGGCTGTGAGCAATAAATATTATCATTGTATTCCTCTGAGGCTTTGATTGTTATGGTAATAGGTAACATACAACTATTATCCTCTTTCATTCATTAATTACAAATATGTCTTAGATCTTGCCTTTTAATTTTGTTTATGATATTTTGACTTCTAGAAGTTTAAGAGGTTTATAAAACCAAATCTATTTTTTCCCTTTGTGATTTCTCCATTGTTTTAATGTGTAGAAAATCCATCACTGAGAAATCAACTAACTATATAAATATATTTTCTTTTATTTTTTTGGTTTTAATTTAAATCTAAATTTTACATACATTTAGGTTATTTGGCTATGGTTATGGTATGACCTGAGAACTTAGAATTTTTTTTCCAAAAATGAATTTCTCAACTATTACTGAAACAATCCCTTCCCAATTCAATTAATGAAACCACCTCCATGTATTTGGCTCTTAGATGTATACCGATATTTACTTTTAAAAAATATTATTTTAACAGTATTTAGGAGTTGTGGTTTTTCAATTCAATTTAATTAACATATACTGTATTATTAGTTTCAGAGGTAGAATTCAGTGATTCATCAGTTGCATAAACACCCAGTGCTCTTTACTTCAAGTACCCTCCTTAATGCCTATCACCCAGTTACCCCATCCCTCCACCCACCTCCCTTCCAGCAACCCTCCATTTGTTCCCTATAGTTAAGTCTCTTATGGTTTGCCTCCCTCTCTGTTTTCCCTTATTTTATTTTTCATTCCCTTCCCCTATGTTCACCTGTTTTGTTTCTTAAATTCCATATATGAGTGGAATCATATGGTATCTGTCTTTCTCTGACTAACTTATTTCGCTTTGCATAATAACTGCTAGTTCCATCCATATCGCTGCAAATGGCAAGCTTTCATTCTTTTTGATGGCTGAGTAATATTCCATTGAATATCTATACCACATCTTTATCCATTCATCTAGTAGAATTTTCCCCTTATTTCTGGAGTATTTTTCTTTTTATGTATTTATCACAAGTCAAGCTCTATTTTCAGAATTGAAATAGTCGATTGATTTTATAATTTAATTTCAAAGGAAATACAAATCTTCCTCAACTTATAATGGAGTTACATCCAGAAAACTCATTGGAAGTTGAAAATATCATAAATTGAAAATGCATTTAAATGCACCTAACCTACTGGACATTGTGGCTTAGCCTAACTTACCTTGAATGTTCTCAAAATACTTACATTAGCCTACAGTTGGGCAAAATCATCTAGCAGGAAGCCTATTTTATAATAAAGTGTTGACTATCTCATGTGATTGATTGACTACTGTACCAAAAGTGACAAGCAGAATGGTTGTAGCATATGTGATTGTGTAGCTGAGGGAGCTGAGCTCACTGCCACTGCTCCACATCTGCAGAGTATCCCATGCCATAGTGCTAGCTCAAGAGAAGATCAAAATTCAAAATTTGAAATATGATTTCTACTGAATGCATATCATTTTTGCACATCATAAAGTAGAAAAATCGTAAGTTGAACCATTGGAAGTTAGGGACAGTCTATACTTTCTTCCTTTGAGCAAATAAAATGAGCAAAGTTGGAATCAAACCAGAGAACACAGCTCCCCTTTTCCCTGAGGAACAACATCGAGGGTTAGAGTGGCAGATAATTTTCATCCTAGATATCAGATTAGCAGAAAAGCCCTGGATGATGGGAATAAGGAATAACAGCTCCTTCTCTTCTGCCAGCTGGTAGTAGCAGAAGACTCGTCATCTTTACCGCTGGGGACACAGGACAGGGAGCTGTGTTCCCATAGCATTTTCTAAGAACCGTAGTACTCGTGGTGTGTATGGTGATTCACATGTTGTGTGTTTGGCACATCCTGGAGAAGCAACTACGTGAATCACCTCAAACCCAAGCTCAGGATCATTCTGTGTTGTGCCTCTTGTCCTAGTATAACTGTTAATAGTTTTCTCTTTCACTTTTAAAAGTGTTCTGGTCTGGATCATTAATTACTCAGTTCCCTACTCATGCTGCACCATGAAGCAGTGGCCGCAGTTACACTGACCACTGTACCCTTCGATTGCGAACTGGGATGAGGAGAACAGGTGCTTAAGACTTAGTGGAGCTTTTGTTGCCACAGGTACAAGACTTAGACTGTTAATTAGGAGTGGCAAAGGTTGCCTTTGTGAGCACAAATCCCTCACTCCTGTTTACAGAGCTGTGTATTTTGATGGAGAGAGAAATGGCAGAAGAGCATGCTTTTATAAATTTTTGGACCAATCCCTGTACCAAGTAGCAAAGCTTTCTTTTCAGAACCCTGGACTATTACATTAGCTTAATTGGAACAGAACAGTGTTTGGTACATCCTGGAGAAACAACTACGTGAATCACCTCCAACCCAAGCAACAAGCAAGGTTCATGCTGAGCAGGCAATGGGAATGAGGATTTTATAGAGTGACTCTGAGGGAATTTCCATGCCCTTCCTGTGTTACTGAAAGGGCTTGAACAGCAGCATCAGATGCAGGATGTCATTGCTGTGCATGTCTTGGCGGCCTCACACTGTATATCTCATCGTCTTTCCCAAAGCCTTCTCCTTAGAGATCAGTGACAGAAGTGAAGACTCCTGGAAACTTGGTTCATGAAGGAGGACTTGAATTAGGCTTGACTGTGCTCCTTTTCTTAGGCTGCAGGCCTTTTGTTCTTTAGGGCATGGGAACATTGAGAAAGAGCATATTAGGCTCCTGTGATCTGGTCCTATCATTTTTCTAAAACACCATTTCCCAAAGTGTGTTCTGCAGAGTTCCAGTTTTTTAAGGGGTGATAAGAGTTGTACTAAGAAAAGGGGGGTAAGTTTGGGAAACAGCATCCGTGTTCTTCCATTTCAACTGGAGGTTCTTTGTGAAGTTCTCATAAAGAGAATTTAGTTGTTGTTGTTTTTGTTTGTTCTTTCTCTTGCTAGAGAGGAGAGGCAAGCAGCTAAGGCAGGAAAAGAAGACTATTCTGGACTCTTACAATGTTAGTCTAGGTATGATATGGTAAAGGGCTGAAACAGCAATGGAAAAGAGAAATTAGATGTAAGAAAAACATAGAATTATACAAGACATGTCCATGGGGTAGTCACTGTGGTGGTGGCAACAATCGTCAGCAACGGTGTTGTATGAACAAGAGCTAAAATCTGGGCCATGTACTGTGCCGAGTGAACACAATCTATGCATTATCTCATTTAATCCTCCCAAAGATACTAAGAAGTAATGTTTGCATTTTACTGAATAAGAAATGGAGATTTGTAGAGGTGAAGTTGTTTAAATAACCTAGAATTAGTAAGCGGTGCATCTTGCTTTGAAACTCTGCAGAGCCCCAGAGATGCTGTGGGATTAAGGAGTGAGACTCCAGCCCAGAGAGATTGCCCAGAAGGGATGATGACCTGAGGGAGCAGGTGGCTACCTCCCTTATGAGGTGGGTTTAGTTCTCCTGTCACTTCGGGGGTACCTAGGGGGTGGAATAGATAAAAAGGGTGGCCAGGCTGTTGGTTTGTAAACTACCCTCATACATAGAAAGCAAGCGACTGAAGAAAGAGGCAGACCACTCCGTATTGGTAGGTAGCAGGTTTAATAAGCAAGAGAACTTACCTCGAGGCTTGTCTAGGGTGGTGGCAGGACAAGTAGATTTCTATACCCACCTGCCAAATCTTAAAAATTTATATAGAGGCCCTAACTGGATTTGCTCATGTACACTCTCCAGATGGTCTCAACACCACATTACTATTTCAAGGCCGAGTACTTGAGGCAGCTTTTACGGTGGAGAAGACAAAAGGAATGCACATTCCAAGGATGGGGAAGGGAGTGAGGACCCTCTGGTTGGGTGGGTCCTGCTTGCAGGTCAACAAGTGGGCATGGCCTCTCAATGACCTCCTCTGACACTCCACCCCTCATGACCAGCTCTTACAATCTCAGACACCCCCCTGTTCTGCAATGTGTCCTGAGTGGTCAGCAAAGGGTTTTGCTAGCATGGATGTGGCTCATTTGGCAGCTCTCTGGCTGCCTTGGAGGCAGATGCTATAGCAACAATACAGGCACATGCAAGAGAAAATAATTAAGACAGTAATTCCCCAAATCAGTGAAAACTTTTTCCACCAAGAGCCCCATGATCTGAATCACCGATTTATTAAGTCTTCTAGGCACTCAGAGCATTCACTTATGTCCCCATGTAATTTAATAAAGATGACACATAGGCAGACTTCCTCAGGTATGAACATACAACATTGTTTGGATAAAGGCACAGGAGACTTTTAGTGAAGCAGTAATAATGTCCAAGGCCATCCTATTTGGAAGACAGCCTTTCTCACTAGAGACATTTCAGTGTTCAGTAAGGACAAGCTATTATTTAAGGCTTGCTGGGTGAATTTAGTAAGGGCTTCTATGTGTGCTGTAACATCCTACAAGCCAAAGGAGGGAACAAAGATGATGGCCAGATGATCACACCAGTGGAAAACAAAATGTGTTCACCTGGCCTTGAGGAGAGGGAGGTGGGCAGATTTAGGAGTTTGACCTGGCCTGGTTGTATATACCATACGTGTTGGTTGGGGGAAACAGCACTGTCAGGCATGAGAAGATGGACTGGAGACGAGATATGCCAGACCAGGACCAGGACCCCACCATCTCCCCTCTTTTAATGGTGCATGTTCCATTCCTGGTATATAGTGCATTTCAGCAGGTCCACCTTAGAGCAGGACAATAGAATCTCCGTGGAGATGGAGTAGTTCCTCCTTACCCAGGGGTGTGAAATCACTCACCCATCCTGGTGGAACATCCCATTGTAAACTCCAATAGATGACACCTTTTCCAGGTGTGATGGGGCTTGGTGTTCTCAGCAGCATAGCACATTGATCCCTGGTGAGAGTCAGGGCAATGGCATTTCCCCTCGACTTCCATACCTTTATGGTGCTAGGTGTCTCAGCAGGAGTTCTCAGTCTGGCATATGGGGTAACAGGCCTTACTTGTTGATCATTCAAATGTATTAAAGCCTGAGACAATACTTTAGTCCACCCAGCTGAGATGGTTTTACTCATTAGTAATTTGTTCTGCTGCTTTAATATTTCATTTTTCCTTTCTACCAACCCTGCTATGTGCAGGTTATAGGAGAGATGGACTTTCTGTTCAGTGGCATGTTCTTTTGCCCAGACTTGCATCATGACCTTTGAAATGTGACTCCCAATCACTGTCTAGTTGATGAGGATATCTGTACATGGTTCTCAGCTTCTCTAAACCCCTAATGGTGGCAACCTGATTTGTATGGTGACAGGAAAATCTGAGTGAGTGTAGATGTGGTGTCTACACAAACCAAGGCATATGTAGAACCCTCACTCAGATAGAGGGGGATAATATAATCAATTTGCCAATTCCTTACCAATTGGGCCATCTTTGTACCCAGGTGGGATGGCATATTGCCAAGGACACTGGGTTGCGTTTGAATTACAGTGACTTGTTTAATGCAGTACCAGCATGTTCTAAACAACCCAGGTGCAATGATGGCCACTCTTCCTGTGCACCCAATCTGCTATATCAGTTGAAGGGTCAGTTGTTAGGGCTTATACCTGGGCTAGGACATCAGGTTCCTGATTGCCAGGGAATACCAGTGCATTATGAGCCAGGACATGGAAGACAGGGAAGAGTGTCCTAGGCTCCTGCAGGTGAACCTGAATTTCCCTCCACACATCCTGATCCCACAAGGACATACTCACGATTATCCACCTCTTGGCTTCCCATTACATAAGCCACAGGGTTAATCCCCTTAGAATAGCCCAACTGTCAGTGCAAAGGGTTAATGGTCAGGGATCATGAGTGATCACCAGCCAAATTGCTCTGAGTGCAGCCTACTGGTTGCTGCACTGGCTTCTGTATGAAAGGATCTTCCTGGAGGAGTGCTGTGTTCATTGCTAAGAACTGTTGCTTTAGGGGATATTTTGGGTTTCTGCCCCCTCTTTGAGCTTGGACCAAAATCCTAGGGGTACTCTCTTCTTCTGTTGTTTCTGCCACAGTGCCTGACCTATATATTCCAGAGTCACAAACACAACACATCTAACGCAAATGGTAGTCCTGCTTGGGAAATGTCCAAAGCTTTAATTGAGTTTCCCTCATTAGTATTTTTGTCTTTCCAAAGGCAGCTTACTGCTCTAATCCCCATTCCCACACATGCCCTTTCTTAACCAGGTGGTATAAGGGATGGAAGCACTCTGCCAGGTGAGGAATAAAAGTCCTCCAATCCTAAAATCTCTACATAGGCTTGCATCTCTTTCACATTTTTAGGGGTTGGATAGGCTTGCATCTTGTCAGTAACAGTTTCTGGGAGAATGTATGTCTTACCTGACCAAATGACTCCCAGATACTTTGTGGGGGTGCCTTGGCCTTTTTTCTGTGGGAATTTTTGTGGGTTTACCACCCAACTTCTCCCTCACAGATGTTTCAGCAAATCCTATAGAGTGTCTAACAGCAGAGGCAAGTCTTCACATGTTAACATTATATTATCAGTGTAATGGCTCATTTTACTGATGTGGGGAAAAAGAACAGGGACAGGTCTCAGGCTTCCAACCCATGACATATTGTGGGGCCACATAGGTAGCCTTGGGGAAGCATATGCAAGGTCCATTGTTACCCTTTTCATGTGAAAGCCAATTGCTCTTAATTACCAGAAACCTGTACTTGTCAGAGTCATTTCCATGAATCTCCTTGAAGGTGAAACACTTTTGCAAATATCAGAATAAAACAATAACTGTCTGTAAATGACAAAAGACTTAAAACCACCCATGGTTAAAAATCTGATGAGAGTCGCTTAACCAACTGAGCCACCCAGGTGCCCCACATCATTAGTTTTTGATGTAGAGTTCCATGACTCATTATTTGCATCCAATACCCAGTGCTCATTACAACACGTGCCCTCCTTATTACCCATCACCGGGCTAACCCATCCCCCCACCCTCTTCCCCTCTGAAACCCTCAGATTGTTTCCCAGTGTAGTCTCTTATGGTTTATCTCCCCTCTGATCCGCCCCCTTCAGTTTTCCTTTCCTTCCTCTAATGTCCTCCATGCTATTCCTTATGTTCCACATATGAGTGAAACCGTATGATAATTGTCTTTCTCTGCTTGACTTATTTCACTTAGCATAATCCCTTCCAGTTCCATCCATGTTGATGCAAATGGTGGGTATTCATCCTTTCTGATGGCTGAGTAATATTCTATTGTATATATATGAAATCACATCTTCTTTATCTATTCATCTGTTGAAGGGCATCTCAGCTCCTTCCACAGTTTGGCTATTGCGGACATTACTGCTATGAACATTGGGGTGCATATGGCCCTGCTTTTCACTACATCTGTGTCTTTGGGGTAAATATCCAGTAGTGCAATTGCTAGGTCATAGGGTAGCTCTATTTTTAACTTTTTGAGGAACCTCCACACTGTTTTCCAAAGTGGCTGTACCAACTTGCACTCCCACCAACAGTGTAGGAGGGTTCCCCTTTCTCTACATCCTCTCCAACGTTTGTTGTTTCCTGCCTTGTTAATTTTTGCCATTCTAACTGGTGTAAGGTGGTATCTCAATGTGGTTTTGATTTGAATTTCCCTGCTGGCTAATGATGATGAACATTTTTTCATGTGTCTGTTAGCCATTTGTATGTCTTCTTTGGAGAAGTTCAGTGACACACATTTTATTTTTTTATTTTTTATTTTTTTTATCAACATATAACGTATTATTTGTTTCATGGGTACAGGTCTGTGATTCATCATTCTTACACAATTCACAGTGCTCACCATAGTACATACCCTCCCCGATGTCCATCACCCAGCCACCCCATCCTTCTCACCCCCCACCACTCTAGCAACCCTCAGTTTGTTTCCTGAGATTAAGAGTCTCTTATGTTTTGTCTCCCTCTCTGGTTTTGTCTTGTTTCATTTTTCCCTCCATTTCCCTATGATCCTCTGTCTTGTTCCTCAAATTCCTCATATCAGTGAGATCATATGATAATTGTCTTTCTCTGATTGACGTATTTCACTTAACATAATACCCTCTAGTTCCATCCACGTCATTGCAAATGACAAGATTTCATTTTTTGATGGCTGCATAATATTCCATTATATATGTATACACCACATCATCTTTATCCATTCATTTGTTGATGGAAATCTGGGCTCTTTCCATAGTTTGGCTATTGTGGACATTGCTGCTGTAAACACTGGGGTGCATGTGCTCCTTCGGATCACTACATTTGTATCTTTGTGGTAAATACCTAGTAGTGCAGTTGCTGAGTCATAGGGTAGCTCTATTTTTAACTTTTTGAGGAACCACCATACTGTTTTCCAGAGTGGTTGCACCAGCTTGCATTCCCACCAACAGTGTAGGAGGGTTCCCCTTTCTCTGCATCCTCGCCAACATCTCAGTGACACTCATTTTAAAGTTATACTGATAACATTATACTAGAACATATCAGATTTTTAGGAATTTCATACAAATATATCCCCCAAAATTTTAGCATTATTTCTTATTTGACAATGTTTCCCATGAAATTTAATATACCATGTAAGCCTAATTAGTTCAACATCTTGCTTTCATAAGGAGAGAGAACACATCTTTTGAGATGGTCCAGGGACCCTTTTGAAAATCCCAAAGTTAGTTCAGAGTCAACAAGACTTCATTCAGGATTTGTTTTGGGGGAAGTTTGTTAAAAATATTGAAATGTTTAAAACCCTTGATTAAATAGGATCATAGGTCACTGTGAAACAATACTTAGTTATCAATTAATGAAGTGACAAAGACTTCAAAGGCAAATACAGAAAGTTATATAGTTGTAAAAATCTTAGCTCTTTGAATAGAGAAGACTAAGTTTTCTCCAGTCATCAAAGACCTGATAAATACAACATTTAGCACAGGAAATTATTTTGATAAAATATAGAATCTTTGTTTTTCAGGCAGGTTACTTAACAAGTAAGGCAAAGCCTTTCACAATCCCACCAAGAACAGACCAAGAACTTTTAGCAGATGAAAGAAAATTAAGTTTCAGTTTTACATGAGTACACCTTGATATTAAAGCTTATTTTTCTTTAGGTCAAGTGAATAGAGCTCTTTTACAGATCAGTTTTGTAAATTACCTCTAGAGGTAGAAAAAACAAATCACATATACATAACACCCATCCATAGACATACACAAAAATACAGACAGACGCAGAGACCCATAGCTTTTATTCCAAAACCTTAGTCCTTGATGAATAATCTCATGGAGGCTGTAGACTAGATTTTGGGCAGGGGAGCTTCTACAGTAGTCTATATTTTAAAAAGCTTCTCCCTCCCCCTTTTTTTCTCTTCAGTCTTTGTGGGTAGTGTTTTAGTTATCTCCTTGGGTGTTTATATTTCAAAGACATTATAAGATTTACAACTTTGAGGACAGAGAAAGAATGCAACTTTTCTCCTAGGAGTTTTAAGGTGTATTTCTTTATAATCAGAAGTCTAGATAATTGCTATTTAAAGTTTTTCTTTGTGTTAGGGGTCAGACAGCATGGGGCATTCATGTTTCACTGTCAATCACAATATTCTCCCCTTTGCTTTCCTTACTTTCCTGGGGATTCTGCCTCTTAGCATCCTAATCAGGCTTTGTTACAAAACCCTCCTCCTAGCTTTACAAAATGGCACAATAAGTTCTCCAAGTTATTATTCAGCTCTTCTACCTTGTCTGCCAGTTGAGTAGTAGACAACTGCACATCCTTCTCTAACTTCAGTTCTTTCCCCAACTTTATAACTTGAGCTTCAGCTTCTAGTTGGGCATCAGTGTCTAGGCAAACTGCCCACTGTAGAGGCCAACCCACTGGGGCAGCCGTTCGTTTCACTTCTTTGCCACAATGCACTATGTGTAGTTTCTTAAACAAGTCCATTCAAGCAGCCAGTGTTTTCAGGGCATCCTTGTGCTCACATGGCAGTCCACAAAACATCTAACATATGGGCCACCCCTCCTTGCATAGAGGTCAGTGGCCAACTTGGATGCCTCTTTCCCACGCATTTCTTAGTCTCTGGGCTGGCTCACCAATTGTTGGTTGCCAAACTGGCCCCCTTACACAGGGGATAAAGAGAGAATGAAGAAAGAGGCAGGTAGGTGGCAGGTTTTTTTTTTTTTTTAAGATTTTATTTATCTGACAGAGAGAGAGACAGCGAGAGAGGAAACACAAGCAGAGGGAGTGGGAGAGGGAGAAGCAGGCTTCCCGTGGAGCAGGGAGCCCGATGTGGGGCTCAATCCCAGGAGCCCGATGCGGGGCTCGATCCCAGGACCCTGGGATCATGACCTGAGCCGAAGGCAGACACTTAACGACTGAGCCACCCAGGCGCCCTGGTGGCAGATTTAATAAGCACGAAAACTGGCTTACAAGGCTTGTTTGGGCAGCGAGCCGCAAGATTAGTAGATCTCTCAAAAGTCCGTGTAAAGGTCCTAACTGGGTTCAGCCATGTATACTGTCCAGATGATCTCAATACCACATAACTGTCTAAAGGTTATGTCCTTGGGGCAACTTCTAGCATGGGGAAGGCAAGCACAACACAGATTCCAAGAACAGGGAAGGGGGTGAGAAGCCTCTGAAGCTCAGGTCCAGCTCATGGGTCAACCAGGGATCATGTCCTCTCAGTGACCTCCAACACTGGCTGATCTAGACAGCAGCCTGAATGTGACAAGTCTGACAAAGAAGGGTCACCAACTGGGTGCACTAGGGGCTCTGAATAGCTCTGGTGCCTATAATATTAATTTCTTTTTTTTTTTTTAAGATTTTATTTATTTATTCATGAGAGACAGAAAGAGAGAGGCAGAGGGAGAAGCAGGCTCCCTGCTGAGCAGGGAGCCCCATGCAGGACTCGATCCCAGGACCCTGGGATCATGACCTGAGCCGAAGGCAGACGCTTAACCATCTGAGCCACCCAGGTGCCCTATAATATTAATTTCAAGCCAACATTTACTCAGAGAAAACAAGTGGTAAAATTACTTTCCCCTTTCATTTGAAATGGACATCAAAATCCTATTAAAAATCTGAGGATGACTGAAGACCCTGCACTCAGGAGGAAAAACAGTTTCTTGTTTTTGTAAAATGACTATCAAATATGTCAAGTATTTACTTTCCATTGCAGTTATAATGGTACTTCAGTATCTCCCGTGGTGGTTGTTGGGGGGGGAATTGAGGCATTTGTATAATTTAAAAAAATAAATTGTGATGCCAAATATTCTTCACAACGATTTTTAGTCAGTTTCTGAGCAGGTCTATAGAGGCTGTTAAAATATGAGATTACAGCAGAAAACCAGTTTCAATATAAGCCTATGGAGATCCCATTACAATATAAAAATGAAATGTTGCCAATGTATGTTATACACCACACCCGGAAATAGATAGAAAGCAATATAAAAACCCTCATGCCTATATAATATTTTGGTTCAGACATTCATCCATTGATTGAGCAGCATTCTCTAAAAGGAAGCTGACACAGCATGCTTACCTCAAATTGTAGTTGTTATTATACCACAGATGATGTTTTATTTAAATGGATTGTGCTTTAAGTCACCTGGGAAAATTGCAAAGAAACTGAATTCAAAGTCTTAGGCCATAACTAGACAACTCAAGGGTATTAACTGAGAAATTCAGGCAATCAGCGTGTTTAGTACACTAGTGCTTCTCAACTTTGGCTGTATATTAGAATCACTGGGAAGGTTTAAAAAATACTTATGCCTGGGTTCTACCCCCTAAAAGTCTAATTTAACTAGTTTCCTGGTGCTGTGCAGGCATCAGTTTTCTAATATGCAACACTGATTTACATAGACCCGAAAAGCTGGATTTAGTGGAGCCTGCTATGTTTTGCCCACCCAAAAAATTGAAGAAGGAGTCCTGCCAATCAGGAACAGAAATTGCATACAAATGGATAGACTAGCTTATGCCAATTTCTTTCTCACCCCATCTGCTATATCACTTTGGAAGTTTGATGGAGGAAATATTGAGGAATGGTGGGTTAGAAGTGGGAGGGGAGCATTTAAGGTGTATCTAGGGCAGCTTGGATTTCTGATTACTTGCATACTAATTTGAACTACTACTGGGATAGGCATGTAGTAGTCAAGCTAAATTCTTTACCTAACTCTAAATTATTTGTGCATAAGAGCACTCTGGATCTATTTAAGTAGCCATCCCATCTCCAGCTTTCAAGGACCAGGAGTGAACATAAGAGCTAAATTTGCAAAATTGTAAGAGATTTGTATTTCTTTCCCACCTCCCATAACCAGTATTAACAAGCAAACACACAACCCCCAGTAGCAGTTAATGCTATCTTAAAACAAGGAAGGGAATCAGACTTAGGAGAAAGTTGTACCTAGGGAGGCAGAATGGAACAGGTAGAAAGAACCTGGGTCTTTGATGACATCACTGGGTTGCTGACCATGGGTACCTAGAACCTACTCTGTTTCTAGCCCAGTTAGATCATATAGTTCCTCATTGTTTAACCTAGTTTTGTGAAAATGATGCATAATTAGGAATTATTTCAGATGCGCAGAAAGAAGAGAGGATTCTAGTTGGAATTAGGAATCTCAATCTGACACTAACTCAAAGATTTTAGACCAAGAGAAATATCTCTGAACCTGAGCTTCCTCCTTGGTTAGTGTTAGGGATCTGAACATGATTTAAGGTTCTTTCGTCACTCAAAGATCTGAGTATATGCTTAAGAATTTTATTCATTAAGTTATATTTGCTACTCAGTGCTTTCTGAGAAACAGTATTATTTTCAAACATGCTTAATATATCTCCTCTTTGTAACCTAGCAGTTTCAAACTTTCATAGAGAGTCAACCTCAAGTGTAATTTCAGTACATCTTCATTGATATTTCAGTTTGGGATTGTCAGTTTTGGGGGACCAAGGCCAATCTAGTCTTTTGTTCCTATCATCTTTTTGTTTTTATCTCAGACTTAATTTTTTTCCCCCTCATAGTAGCCTTCTCTCTGGCTGCTGCCTCTTGAAGTGGCATTAGATGGTTAGACCTGATCGTACATGCTCACATCAGGCTCTGGGCTCAGGGTCGTGAAATGAGTAACATGATCAGAAAAAAATTACCTAACAGGGAATGGTGGAGGTGCATGCAGAATGCTAGGAGTTTTGCTCACTTTCAGCTGTAGAATCTGGAGTCTAATAGTAATGCAATGTCTACCCAGGTATATAACAATACCCAAGAGGTTTCTTAATGTGGGCTTTATAAAGACTTTTGTCACTTTCGACAAATCTTTTTGAGCTTACATTCTGAAATGAAAATGGTATATAATATGTACACACCAAAAGAACAAAATTTGAAGGTATGCTGTGTGTCTTGATGTCAGTCTTTAATTTTCTCTTATTAAGATCGAAGTTCTATATCCCATGGGCTGATGGTAAAAATCTCACAACTCATCTGTCTATACCTTTTTCTGTGTTTCCCACATTGCTCTCATTCTGATGACTCACCTGCTACTTCCTTCTCTCCCTCTCTCCTCTCACCCTTTCCCTTACAACTACTAGTATCTAGTATGTGCCCAACACTGCACTACATAGTGGATATACAAATTTGCTCCGTGTCTGGTGTGTCTGTGTGGGGGGTGGGACAAAGAAACACAGCACACGATTAAAAAGAGTGTAATATTTCTACATAAGAGGATTGAAAAATAAATGCCTCTTTTGCAAGGTATGATGGGGCAAGAGATTACATTGTAATAAGTTCTGAGAAGAGGAGAGTAGAAAAAAATTTACCATGTTCTTTGGCACACAGTATGCATGGCCTCCAGTGTAAGTGTGTAATAAAAACTGAAATCGTGTATGTGAAATTCAGTATAGTTCCTCTAGCAGAAGAGTAGCCCTCTTCCCCTTCATTCATGGCTGTGTGAAACTTTGCAGAGTGGAGTGGTTCTCTGAGGTGTGAAGGCACAGATGATGTCTTTACCAAGGCTTGGTTTGTGGCCACACGTAATTGTGCTGTGGCCCCAGTGTAGCTCCAATTTATAAGGTCTTTAGAAAGAGCTCCCTTCTACAGTGTTACTGCACAGTTTGAGAAAAAACAAAACTTCTTAAAGGAGACTTCTCTCAGGGTAGATTCTTCTGCAGTCGTTGATGGCTCTTGCATTGACAACTCTCACTCACTTGTAAGCATATGGTCTTTCTGGTAGGGCTGCCCAGTTATTTAAAAACTGCCCAACACAGAGTCTAATCATGTAGCAGAAGCACAGATGGTGCTGGAATGAACACACTGGTGGACCCTGAAGTTAACTTCCCTCATTCTCTGCTGCATTTTAATTTGTTTTGTGACTTATTGACAACGGATTTGATTAGAGTAGAAATCTGCTAGCTAGTTTCCAGGTGGCATGAGCTGTGTGTCTGGCAACCTCATGGGAGTGTGTGTGTGTGTGTTGTCTGGTTAGTGTGAGGTTTTAGAAATCTTGTCTTTGAGTCATACGTTAGAAACTCTGACCCCCGCAAGCCAGATAATTGAATAAAATAGTAGTCAATGCTGTATCAAGAGAATGAGACAGTGAGCACATAGTCTTTTGTGCTGGAATAGACCACTGGAAGCCGAAATAAGTACAAGTATTATTCTCCTTAAAAAACACTGTATCTAGGATTTTGGTCTTTCTTATGGCTCTGGCTTTTAATAACTAGCTGTGTGCGCAAACACAACTAATCTACCTGGCCTCATGTTCGTCTTCTGTGAAATAAGAGTTGTACTAAATCAGAGTGCTTTCCTGCCAAAAAATTTGAAAGTAGTCTTTAAATAAAATTACAGGGGGGAATAAATTATATAAAAGAAATACAACTGGAACTGTGGTTGAAGTAGAAATAATTTAAGAACCTAGGCCCCATAAATGCAGATGACATCTTACTGAGAAAAGCAGCTCAGAAAGCTAAGCTGCGTCTAATGAGTGATAGGGGTGAGGACTGTGGTTTCTTCCCTGTACTGATGATACAATCTGGGCTATAAAATAATGTGATGTGTGGGCGTGCGAAACTCCTCTCTGCAGTGGCAAACCAGGGGTGTTTGCAGACAAGTGTTCTGCCTGTGCAGCGGGGGTAAACTAAATCTGTGCTTGCTCCACACTGAATTTCGAGATGGGTCATTTCGTCCTCAGCGTTCCATCACCTTCAAACTATGGAATTCTGTTTCTAATCCTCCCAAGAATAGGAAGATGTGAAAATGCACAGTCCTCTAAAATGATCATCTATTTCTCAAGGGGCGACCCTCCTGGAAAAAATTTCTTATGGTCAGAAGCTGCTATACAGTAGTTTTAAGCAGGGCCCCGAAAGTGATTCCATTTCTAGGTGGTTTCATTAACAACCTGCAGTGACTTGGTCGATCTGGAGATGATTTTCTACCAGACTGGGAAGTACTCATCCCTTCAGCATTTACTTAATGTCTGCCATATGCCAGGCATATGCTCAGTGCAAGAGACAAAAGGAAACTCTTTGTCTTCAAGGAAGTTAAGGTGGTAAAGTGGGAGACGGCCACACAAGCCAACAATTCTAATGTACTGCGGTGAGTCCCACTGAGGGCTGGACAAGGTGTTACAGTAAGCAGAGAAGTAAACCAACTCAGCCTTGTGGGGGAGGCTTCCTGGAGGAGATGATGCCAGAATCAGCTGAGAAAGAAGCTAAGAGAGGAAGAAAAGCCTTCTGGGCAGAGGAAATAGCATGTGGGGCACAGAGGCAAGAGAGACAGTAAAAAGAGTTGAGGATCTCCAAGTACTTTGCAGGGGCTAGAGAATCAACTGTGTGTGTGGGCTGGAAATAAAGCGAGACAGGTGGGCAGAACCTGCCTCACAGGCCACAGTCAGGGCATTAAACTTTCTTCTGAAGGGTTGAGAATCTCTGATGGAGTGCAAGTAGGGAAGCAACAAAATATAGATTCATGTATTAGGAGGCTCTCCCTGTCAATACTATAGACGATCCACTGGGGTTGAATGATGGGGATTGAGGGAGGAGGAATGAACTTAGAAGGCAGGGGGCCAATCACAACACTGGTCCAGGGAAGAAGTGATCAATAGCAAACGGAAAATTGTGGCCTCTAATTATTCTTGGGTTATTCTTTCACTCCTCAGTAACCTTTATTTGGTCATGGAACTTTTTTTTTTTTTTTTTATGTTCTGTTGGATTCTATTTGCTAATATTAAGTTAGAGATTTTTACATTGACATTAATTAGCAAGATTGGTCTTTATTTCTTATTTGTTCTCTATGCTTTGAAAGAGTGTAAATAATATCACATTATACGTTCCTTGAAGATTTGACAAAAATGCATTTTTGCATCGTTTTGACCTACTCTTGTCGGGGGGTGGGGAGATGGGGAGTAGTTGTTCTTTGACCCCAGAAGAGAAAGAAGATAAGCAAATTTATAGTCATGAAAGAAATTAAGAATGCTCTCAGTTTTGGTACTTTTTAACTTAGAAACTGTCCATTTCACCTAGGAATTCAGTATTATTTTTATAGAGTTTTTACAAAGTACTCATAATTCTTTAAAAAATCTTATGCATATGAGGTTTCTTCCCCCCTTAGTCTCATTGTTAATGATCTGTGTTGGTGCTTTCTCCTTTTTATTTTTTGTTTAGACTAACTGCTGATTTATCTCTATTTCTTTTCCCCTAAGAATCACCTTCTGGTTTTATTGATTAAATTTACTTCCTCTCTTTTGTTTTATAATCAGTTTCTGCTTTTTATCTTAAATAATTTGTTCCTTCTGCTTGCCTTAGGTTTTATTCTTTTTAAATTACTGAGTTGAATTTGTATTTAGTAATGTGTTTAGAACTTCACATTTTTTTTTACAGTGCATAACTTCAGCTATCGACATGGGGTTTTATTAATGTAGTGTTTTCAATATTATTATTTGCTAGATATTCTGCAACTTTGGAGTCAATAAGGAAATCATGACTAGAATTGTTAAAGAATGAGTTATAACATTTCAGGTGGTTGGTTTTATAAGTTACAAATTTCTACTTGAATTGCATTATAACCTAAGAGCATGGTCATTACTGTTATTACCATTTGTTTTTAAATACTTTTTTGTGCCTAATATATGGTCAAGTTTTATAAATATTTTTAAAAGTATTTGAAAACAAGTCTATTCTTGTTTTCAGGGTTGGAATTATAAAGATGTTAATCTGATGGATTAGATTCCAGATTCTTTATACCATCACTCATTTTGAGAATTTGACTTGTTTGCAGCTGGAAGAAATAAATTAAAATCCTTCTCCATTTGGAGCAATCTCCTTAAATTCTCTGTGTTTTAAGCTTTATGTGTTCTTATGTTGCAATAATTGGAATGTAAAATATAACAGTAGTTATATCTTCATTTGAGACTGAACATTTTTATAATGATAAACTACTCTTTTGGCTCGTTTAATGCTTTTTGCCTTCAAGTCTGTCTGGCAGACATGACAAATTAATGCCAAAAAAAAAAAAAAAGAGAGAGAGAGAGAGAGAGAAAAGCCAGAATCTCTTGTCATATCACTCATCTTACTTTTAACATTCTTGAGTGATTGAGACATATAGTTTTTGTTTATTAAATACAATTTGAGAATCTTTGAAGAATTTATTGTATTTAATGTTTCAATTCTGTCATCTTGTGTTTCTCTAATGCTTCTGTTGCTTTTCATCTTTTGCTATGTGGTTATGTTTTCTTTATTTTGGTTCTGTCGCTCTCCTACCATTGTTATTTTGAGAGGTTTATAATCTGGTTTTTAGTTCCTCTAGTGGCTACCTTTATGATTGTTAATATTTTTTCAAGTTAGGTCCATTGACTCCTTGCTATGAAATATGGGGAAATCCTACACCATCCCTACATCACTACCTTGCTTTTTAGCTCCTTTATTTTCACAGTGTTAAAGTTTACAACACTTCTAGTAGATGTAATACACTTCTAATGGTTACAGTGTTCAACACCAAGTCCTTAAATATCACAGCTCCCTCATTTCTGGTTCTTTATTTTGGTTCCTCTTTTGGCTGGCTGGCGTTCATTCTCTCTCAGTTTTTCCCATTAGGGCCTATGATTGTTATATTCTGACTCTTTGCATAGTTGCAAACGCATGGCTAATGACCGTGTTCATGATAGATAATTGGTTAGTTTGAAATTATTGGGGGCATGCATATTTCTCCCCAGACCTCTCTAAACATTGCTCTGGCATGGAAGATTTTGTAGCTATGTTATATTAATCCAGTGTTTCTATTCTCACTATTATTATATTTACATATACATATATAACGTATATATTTTATATATATATCATATGTTCTAACTTCATTATTGCTTTCTCTCCCGAAGAGCCTTTAATACCACATGGCTTCTGGAGGGCCACAAGCTATTATAATATCTAAGATTTTTCTCAGTCCCCCTTACCCTCCAAGAACCAATTTTTCTCCCCTTGGGGGTGATGTCATCCCTGTTGAGAACATATGTGCCAACCTGATGTCTCATGTCCTCTTGTAAGTGACTTCTTCAGTGAGGATAGTGTTTTCCTGCAAATTTTCTTGGGCCACAGTGTGATCTTCGCTACTGCAGATTTAGGGCTTGCTTTTTTCTCTGACAACTTTTATTATATTTTTGAAAAAAATTTGGGGTCCATCTGTTCCATTCCCTTCTTGAGAACTATCAATTATATGTGTATTAGTCATCTGCTTTCATCTTCCACGCCTCTGATCTTCTCTTTAGCCTTTTCTTTTGTCCCTTTTTTTCATTTTATTGCCTAGCTTCAAAGAGTCCATGTCACATTTCAGATGTCTCTCTTTTCTTTTTTGCTGCTTTTAATGTTTTACATTTTTGTAGTAGTTTTTTTTAATATCCTCTTTCTGACTTCACCACCATACCTTTTCCTGATATGTGTGTTCTTCATTTTCCTTTTGCCTTTTAAATTTCTTTTCTGCCTCATCAAAAACTGATGTAATGTATGGTGATTAACATAACATATTAAAATTAAAAAAATTTCTTTTCTCCTTTTGGTATTTCCATACATCTATGCTACTATCATCCCTTAGATTTTGGGATAATCTGCCCCTTCTCCCTTTCTCTGGGTATGCAGATCACCAGCCAGGAGATCCATGAGAATTTGCAGTACAGTTCCATGGCTCGTAGGTCTTTCATTTGGTGATTTTGTACTTATTTATCTTGCTTAGTTGGGTGTAGGAAGCAGGAGCAAATCTGTCTGCTGTTTCTGACCTTTTTTCAACCTCCTCACCTCTGGTTGTTTTCAGCCCAGGAGTCATAACTGGAGACTGTGAAGATAGAAACAATACTGCTTCAACCCTTGTTCTCCTGTTCCTCAGTGTGTAACAGCTTCCATGATGGTCTCTGCATGGACTAGGCATGCACTCATACTCATCCTTCCACATAGAGCTAGGTCTCTTGGTCTCTGAGTGATTTTCTGAAAAAAATCTGTATTCTTAGTAAGACCCAAAGAGGTATAAAACATATCTAATCTATTATTCTACTTTATAATAAATATAATCTACTTATATGAAATTTTTAGAAAAGGCAAACCTATAGTAACAGAAAGCCAATCAGTGGTTGCCAGGGGCCAAGGAAGGGATTAACTGCAAAGAGGCACAAAATAATTTGGGGGGATAACAGAATACTACATATTGCCATTGTGGTGGTGGTTACACAATTATATACATTTGCCAAAACTCACCAAATTGTATCTAATAATCGGTGGAGTTTTTGTAAACCTGATTTTTAGAAATTAAATAAAGACAGCAACAAATGTGCAGTACATATATATTGCTGACACAATTTTATTTGTTTCACTATATACACTGGATTCTTGACTCTAAGAAAGTTTTGACAACATATCTGAGCATAACATGAGATGAAAAAATATAATAAGAGATGTTTTCCTTACTGCCTACTGCAGTAGTTCCCACACAGATATACATCAGAATTCCTTGGGGATGTTGTCTAAATGCAGCTCTCCAGGCCCCACTCCCAGAGGTTCTGATTTAAGGCCAGGTATGGGGGATAGACCTCTGTGATCTAATGGTCTTTCCAGGTGATTATGATGCATGAAAAAATTTGACAACCATCAGCCTAGTATATAGACTGACCTTGGAGTAAACTGAATTGATGTCACACTCTGGTCTGTTTCAGAGACTTCTGAGAATAATATCAGAAACATCGTAAAAGACCTTGAAGCAATAAATTGCCAATTTCACTGGCTAAATAGCTCTATAAGGAGTCTCAAGGCTTGGCAAAGTTGCCTCCCAAAAGTGCAAGTCTTCTGATATGCCATTGATCCCCTTCCCTGACCTCAGCCTGGCTAAGAAAGCATACTGAATCTTTGAGCTTTAGTTTTCTCATTGGTTATTTGGTAGGATCAATAGTACCTACCTACCTCCTATGGTTGGTTGTCAGAATTAAGCAAGGTAATTCATATAAACTGCTTAGCACAATGCCTAGTACATAGTATGTACAATGAAACCTGGAAAATTCAGATAACCTTAACTGGTAACTGATTCCCAACCTCCACAGCAGGCTTGCCCTGATCATTTCATTAACTTTATAATAATGAGACCTTAGATTTCATGTTTTTTAATTATTTGGCCCATTATACCATTTACACCATTATA
The DNA here is from genome assembly GCF_029215605.1 of Mirounga angustirostris. NCBI lineage: Eukaryota > Metazoa > Chordata > Mammalia > Carnivora > Phocidae > Mirounga > Mirounga angustirostris. Next base: position 58,228,385 of record NW_026991717.1, on the reverse strand, counting down.
GTTGTCACTGTTAATGTCAATGTTGATGTTGTTAATGTTGTTAGCATTGTCATTATGTCTTTATGTTTATTATTATCATCATCTCAGTGATTTTAATATCAATGGACCGTCCTCTACCTCACGCCTGGGTTTACCACTGGCATTATTTTGTGGGATTGAAGCATTCCTCTCCTGAGTACTCAGACAGATCTCTATTTGCCTGTTAAAGTGGAATCGTTTGATAGCCGCTGTTTACTTTTTAAAAAAATTTAAATTCAATTAGCCAACACATAATACATTATTAGTTTCAGATGTAGTGTTCAACAATGCATCAGTTGCCACTGTTTACTTTTAACAAGCCATTTCAGATAATTCTAAAGGTAACGGAAAACTTAGAAAAATATAACAAAGGATCAAATTGTAATAAAAGAATGACATTCAGCCCTCTTCAAGTCTATTATTTAATAGCCTAAAATTAACCCAGATGGTACTTCCAACCACATTGTCTCACTTTTCTTTTCTAGCCTCTGCTTTCCAGGAGCTTGCGGGAGAGGGTGATTAGAGCTGGTGTTATTGATATAGGTGAATGGAGGTGATTCAGGTGGGCAGTGACAGCAGCTGGTTAATGACAAGGAGTCATCAAGGTCTTCCCTCTTCTCCCCTGCCCTCTCCTGAGCTGTTCTTCTGGGGTAGTCAGGCAACAACTAGCCTTTTCCCAGGTACACACATCAAGCAGAGCGTTGTGATCAATCCTGAAGATTATGCACCCTATAACTGAGGTTTTTACAGTGTAATAATAATTGATGTTTGACAAAGTGCTTAATAGTCTATAAAATTGGAAGATATCTTCTACTGAGGCCTTGACAGGTCATCCTTGGCAGAAATGATAGTGTTGTGACTTAAACCAGATTTCGTTCAATAATTCATCAGTATTATTGAACACTACATCTGAAACTAATGATGTACTACTATAAGCTGGCTACTTGAATTTAAATAAATAAAAAAATAATAATTAAAAATAAACAAGCAAAAAACCCTCAGATTTCGTGACTCTAAATTCCATGGTTCTTTTCGCTCTCTGTGACACCCTTCCAGTTGGGAGGGAGACTGTGTTAGCACTTCTCAATTAATAGCTTACAGGCGAGCCAAAATCTTGACACTCCTCAGCCCTCAAGGTGGCCTGGTAAAAACTGTGTGCCAAGATGGCCTGGTTGGTCTACACTTGGAGGTGAGCCACCTCTGGTCTTTACTCCAGTGTGCTATGTGGACTGTGATGTGGAAAATGTCAGGAGGCACTGATATATGTGTTATCCGATGTTGAGGTATTAATCTTTATAATTCAAATGAGTGGCATTCATACCTTGAACTATTGGGATTTTGAGAATTCAAAAACCCTGCTTCCCTCTGCTCACAAGTACTGGTGCTGATGGAATCAGACCTCTTCTGGGCACTCCCAGGCCCAAGAGATTGTTCAGACCAGAGGAGTCACAGGAAGACAGAATTTGTGCATTTTTGATCCCCCATGTTCTTCTCAGGTATTCCCATAGCACCCCATACTTCAGGATACCACACAAACTATCACACTGAATTATAATGTTCTCCTTCCTTGTTGATTTGTCCAGCTAGACTATAATCTTTTATTTTTAAAGATTTTATTTATTTATTTGACAGAGAGACAGCCAGAGAGGGAACACAAGCAGGGGTAGTGGGAGAGGGAGAAGCAGGCTTCCCGCTGAGCAGGGAGCCAGATGCGGGGCTAGATCCCAGGACCTTGGGATCATGACCCAAGCCAAAGGCAGATGCTTAGTGACTGATCAGCCACCCACTATAATATATAGCCCCTAGACTATAATCTTTTAAAGAGCAGATCATTAACTATTATACCCTGACCAGCACAGTGCCTAAACCACTGTAGTAGCCTCTTAACTAGCCTCTCTACATTTACTCTTGCCTTCTTATGACCCTTCTTCAAGTTTGAGTAAGATTTTTAAAATGGAAACAAAAATCATGTAACCCCCCTGTTTAAAATGCTGAAATGGTTGGAAATGTTTTGTATCTTGATTGTGGTGGGGTCATATGACTATAGACCTTTGTCATAATTCATAAAATTGTACACCTAAGAGGGGTGATTCTTACTGTACATAAATCATACTTCAATAAACCTGATTTCAAATAAAAAAAATTTAAATTGCCAATAACTCCACTGTACTTAAGACAAAAGCCACACTCTTTGCTGTGGCTGATAGGACTATATGAGAGTCAGGGTGCCACGGAAAACAGATGACACATTCAAATTAGGAAAAAGTTGTAGATACTTTGTTGAACTCTCCTTAGAAGTGTGGGCAGACTGCCATGAAGTGGCAGGTGGTGTGGATCCCCAGAGCTAGTAAAAGCAGGGCACAGTTAGCACCCCAGGCTTGAAAGGAAAGCCACCTGTTAAGTGTTAGGTGAAAATGGAGAGGCTGTGTGGGGCTGAGACTGGCAGTTAAATACACAGGCCCCGGGGCGCCTGGGTGGCTCAGTCGTTAAGCGTCTGCCTTTGGCTCAGTTCATGATCCCAGGGTCCTGGGATCGAGCCCCGCATCGGGCTCCCTGCTCTGCAGGAGGCCTGCCTCTCCCTCTCCCGCTCCCCCTGCTTGTGTTCCCTCTCTGGCTGTCTCTCTCTGTGTCAAATAAATAAAATCTTTAAAATAAATAAATAAACACACAGGCCCCTATCTTCTCTCACCTGCTAGGACTCCTCATTGGCTGGACACAAACATAAGGCAGAAGATGAGGGAAAGTTGCCCCCAGGACACAAAGCAGGGTGAAGAATGGACCTAGAGGGCAGATGGCAGCTATCCACTAAATAATGGTAAGTGGTCTGTCTCCTCTTTACCTCTATAACTTCATCTCCAGCTCCTTCCAGAAAGCAGTGTGATCCAATCAGACTGGCCTTTTTGTTTCCATTTCGCCACCTTCCTACTTACTTATCCCTGTGCCCCAAGTTCTCTGCTCCTAGATCTTCGCAAAGTGGTCGCTTATGTGACATTTAGACCACCTTCCCAATCAAAAGTAAAGCCCACCCTCCCTTCTTAGTATTCATCATCTCTGAATTCATCTTGGTTCCTATTTGCTTACACATTTCTGTCTCTCTCCAATACTGAAAACAGAGCGTGGCACAGAGTAAATTCTTAAGTGTTCAAATAACGGGGAGGGGTGGTTCCTCTGCCTTGTGCCTGAGGACTTTCTACTTGGGGCTGGTTAGATGGGCACAGAGATATGGAATGTTGAGATTTGGATTGGAGAGGGAGGACGACATGGGCAGGGGGCTGCGAGGCCTAAGTGAGTAGAACACTCCAGGCATCATGAGAAAGTCAGGGCTAGGACAGACATAGCTAGGATGCCCTGAGATCCATGGAGAAAATGTGCTTTTAGCTTCTTCAGAATCAGCAGAAACCACTCTCTATACATGAGAAAGCAGCAGAGAAAGGTCTAACCAGTGGGCCAGTGTGGGTCAAATCATGGACACTCAATAAATACCTGACCAATATTCTGATTTACTGGAGCTTGGAAAGGAGACATTCTCCCTTTCTAAGGGAAAAAAACAAGAGATCATGAAAAAGGTAAATATTTAGTTAGCAAGCTATACTTATAGCAAGTTAAAGATCTTTTAACTGAGTTGGTTTAAATAAATATCTATACTTTCCAGAAAGCATTGTTCTTAGATTTTCATTATGCCTTATTCCTAAAAACAATTAATTGAGGCAATATCTTTGTAATTAAAAAAAATTCATTTGCAAAAATAAGTCCTCCAACTTAAGGCCTGCTTATTTTTTGCTGCCTTTTAGCTATTATTTTCCTTTGCTGTTTTGTAGACAAAAAACACTGCAAAAATGTTTCCAGCATTTAATCAATTTTGCCCAGAGCTGCTAAATTTTATATACAATAGTTTTCCTCTTTTGCTACAGAGCAAATCTCATGAATTGCAAAAATGTGAACATTTTAAATTAGAATAAAGATTTCCTCAAATCATTTTCTGTATATGGAATAGTCTTTCATTCTCAGCATTCCCCAGTTTTAAAAGAACAGACTATCCCAAATATTGATTGGGATTTTTCTCCACGTAGTTTAGAAGACAGCAACATTGATTACACTGGGCTTTTCTTATTTACCACGTTTTCATTCATGATGGGCCATCTGGGTATTCAGTGTTTAGTTATGTCTGTCTAAACTCTTTGAGGAAGACAGTTTATTTGTCAGTCTGCAAATATCCAGAGAGTTGGTAACAATTTTCTCTCAACAAGCAATTGTCAGGTTTCTTCTGGCTTGGAACATGCCAATCCAAATCTTCCTGGGTGGTACATGTGGTCAGACACAAAATGGCATAACAGACTCTGGACCTGACTTGGATCCAAAATTGAGCCCCAATCACCAAAGAGTCCATAGATGAATCTGTGAGGAAAGATGCCTGGAGCTTAGTACACAAACTCATATTTTTTTTCACTAGTGTGTGTATATACACACACACACACACACATACATATAAATATGAAAGTATTACTAGTGAAAATATATACTAAATACATGTATATATACTAAATATGTGTGTGTGTGTGTGTGTGTGTGAGAGAGAGAGAGAATGAGAGAGAGTTATTCTAGGAATAGGCTGATGTGATTTTGGAGGCCAGGAAGTCCCATGATCTGCGGTCTACAAGCTGGAGAACTGTGGGAGGGGAACGGGGGAAGGGTGTAAGTCTCCATCCAAGTCCAAAAGCCCAAGACCCAGAAGCACTGGTGTCCAAGTGCAGGAGAAGACAGATGTCCCAACTCAAGCAGACAGCAAGTTTGCCCTTCCTCCACATTTTTGTTCTATTCAGGCCTTTAACAGATTGGGTGATGCCCATTGGCATTGGGGAAGGTTATCTTCTTTACTCAGTCTACTGATTGAAATGCTAATCTCTTCCAGAAACACCCTCACAGACACATCCCGAAATAGTTTTACTGGCTATGTGGGCACCACCTAGCCTCGTCGAGTTGACACATAAAATTAATCACACACCTCCATACCTCCACCCCACCAAAAAATTCCCATCTCATGTATTCCCTTGGGATTCATTCATTCATTCATCAAATGAGTACTGTTTTTGACCATCTACTCTGTGTAGGGGATGCTACCAGTGCTGAGGATATAGCAGTAAGGAAGATGTACCCTCCTGCTAGGAGCATGCAGGCCAATGGGGATGACAAGGAAACAGGTATCACAATAAGGGTAAATACATGGAGGGCCATCCTCCCCAACTTGTTTGGAGAATGGTGAGGGGAGCTCATATGGGAAGTGATGTCTAAATGGATACTGGAAGGGTGAATAAAGACTAAGTGAGGAGAAAGCAGCAGGGCTATTGTGTGCATTAGGGGCAGTTCTAGAAAACATCAGGTCTGGAGGCATAGCAGAGCCCAGTGAGTTCAGGCTAGGGAGAAACGAGAGACTAGGTGAGGCTGGAGAGAAAAGAATAGAATACACAGGGCCACTACAAGTCACAGAAAGGATTCAGCAGTGTAGTGTAGTAGTTAGGAGGGCCAGGATCTGGCATCCTGAACTTGCACCTGAATCAGGGCTATCAAATGGAAACAACAATTTACCTGCCTCATTGGGATGTGGAAAGAAGCTACAGAGCTAACCCATGGAGAATGTTGAATACAGTGCCTGGCATATACAAAGTACTTGGTAAAGGATAGCTATTATTATTATTGTTATTTCAATCTGAGCCTCATGGGAGTCATGGAGGCATTCTAAGAAGTCAAACAACATAATCAATTTATATTTTAGAAAGGCTGCTCAAGGGACAATGTGATGAATAAATTTACAAAGGACAAGGCTGAAGGCAAGTAGAACTAATGAGGAAGCTGTTGGGCAGGAAACAAATCCTTTCCAAATTCTTCATGGCACCTAATAGGTATTTAAGAATGCTGACTGACTGTAGCTATTAAACATTTTGTGGGAGAAACACCTTAAGATATTGTCCATGGTTAATACTGTGTGTGTTATATATTACAGATAAATTTTGATATGGGGGGAGACCAAAGCAAGAGAGACTGGTGTGTAGGGAACCATAGTATGGGAAGGGTCATCCAGATGAACAAGAGGACCTTACATATCTGGGAAGAGAACACTTGGCAGATGGGTGGGGATAGAGGCAGACAGGGTGAGGAGACATGCTCTAAAGATAAATTCTGTCTACTTCACAGTTTGCCCAGAACCAGTCCTCCTGGAGTTACATCTTGTCAAAATATACTCTCCTGTGCTGCACATCCAGTTTTTCACACTGATGTTTAAAAATGATTTGGGGCCTGCCTTAAGCTACCCTTCCTTTTGTAGGAAGCATTCTCCAGAAGCAGGCATCGATGAGGAGTTTGGAATCAACACCTTTGAGAGGAAGGGGAGGTAGCAGGATTGGGCTGCTGTCCCATACTCCAGAAAGATAACTAGATTTTGTACATATAGGCCTAGGAGCCAGGAGGGGATGTGGAGCCTCACCAGAGCAGGGCACATGCTGTCTTTTACAGGAGAGGGCTTTGCTCTCTCTTCCAGCATGCAGAGGTTGGGCGAAATGGTAGTTCTTACTAGAGAATGTTCTGAGGGTTCTGGGGAGACAAAATCTTCAACGGCATCTACACAGAAGTCTCCAGGTGGTGTATTAGTCTTGTGTTTTCCTAACCTAGGCCCTGATCTCAGCATAAGATGATGGGCTTGTTGGAGTGTTTAACTTTCTTTGAAGTTGAATCACTCTGACTTCTAAATCCTCTGCCTTCCTCCTGCAGGAGATGAGAGCCAAGCTATGCTTTTACTTGTGCTCAGCTATTAGTTATCTTTCTGGAGTGTGGAAGGCAATTAGGCATAGCCATGGAATCCTATTGTCCCTAGAGCTACTCTTTCCTCTACAGACCTCAAACACCTGACACACTTGCCAGTGTATCCACCATGCTTTCAGCAGTGCATCGTCCCAACTTACCACTGTCAAACGTTTTCATAGTTTAACTGCCAGTGGTACGAGGAGCTGATTATGCTTCACTTTCCGCCAGTGATGGGGAGCTCAGTGCCAGCCAGGACCAGCAAACCATCTCCAAGTCCCAATCTTACTGCCAGCTTTCTCAGAAACAGACACTAGCTGTCACAGATTGGGTTCTCCTGAAGCAGACATCTAGATGGAGTTTGGGATGCAGGAGGTTTGTTAAGAGTCAACACCTGTGAAAGAAAGGGTGTGGCAATGGGCAGTAGTTGTACTTGTCTCCAGGAAGCTGGTGGGAAGTTCGGGCATGTGTGTCATCAATCAGAGCTACCTGGTGGACGGACACAGCAGGGCTTTGTCCCTCTACCTCACTCAGTCACTAAATACAGGCTGTCCCAGGAAGGGCAGCAACCTGGCTGAGCAGCTATCTGTAGCTGAGGCAGATCCCAAAGTAGCGGCTGATGAGAAGCCGTCTTGTTGACCATATTCCGCATGGCCTGATAGCTGAGTAGATGTCCTTCTCTAAAGGGTGGCACGTATCTGTGATCTAACCACACTTTTCCTTCCTACCTTCTGAGGATATTTTAATTTTTTTAAAGGTTTATTTTGCTGCCTTTGTCCCAGGTTTCTTAACTCTGGGATCTTTTTTCAAACCATTCCCATCAGACTCAGCAAATCAACACATTTACACACACACACACACACTTCATGTTTCAAAACTGTACTTTATACTGATGGAAATTGCGTCTTGTGAAAAGATTGCATGTTTTGACCTATGGAAGCTAACTTTTGTGGATATGTAGGGAAGGAAGGATCTAGAAGAAACATCGGTCATTGCTTTGATTATAAAGGTTGATTCAGTTGATTTGACTGGTTAGAGTGAATCTGGTTCCTACTTCATAGTTTTTCAGGCCTCCCTCTTAACAATGTAAACTTGGGTAAAAAGATGACCTTCCCCAAGGGGAAGAAATAGCCCTCAGTAAAATTTATCAGTATTAGCTAGAGCAAATCTGCTAACATTCGCAACTTGGTCTTTGGTCATAACTGAGATTTAAATAACATAAAGAGCAGGGGTGAGAATGATTAGATCCTGATCTGATGTTCCTTAATTTTGCTCTAGCTTACGGAGCCAGTGGCAAGAGGTCTAGCTCCCTGTTAGTACCCTTATCCAGTACACTGCAGTGCAGTCCTGTCCTCACTTGTTAAACTGTTACATGATTTGCCCCACACAACACTCTACTACCATCCCTGCCCCACTCTCTCTTTAAAATATTAACTAAAATTATTCATTTGGATAGGAGTGTATTTTGTTCTGTTCTTAATTATAAAATACCCAAGTAAAATTTTTTTTTCTGTTCTTTTAAAAAGAAAATTAAATGAAGTCACTTTCTATTCATATGGCTCTTGACTGACTACCCCCAACCATCATCCACAACTCCATTTTGTGGTAGTAATGCTTGAAAAAGAGGAATGCCCCACAGTGACATAAATGTCAGCATTGATGAATTATGTTTAAGCCTCTTCACTTATTGCCTTCTACAAAGTAGTCCTATTACCACAGCATTCTTCCACAAAATAAAGTCCAGCATGGATGACTCCTATGCCTCTCATTAAAAGAAAACACCAAGGGGCGCCTGGGTGGCTCAGTCTGTTGAGCATCCGACTTTTGATCTCAGCTCAGGTCTTGATCCCAGCGTCTTCAGGGTTGTGATGCTCTGTGCTGGGCGTGGAGCCAACTTAAAAACAAAACAAAGCAAAAAGAAGACACCAAAATAAAAGGGGGAAAAAGAAAGAAAAAGATAATTAAGTATTGCTTTGTTCTAAGAGAACTTCTCAGGTATCAAAATAGCTTTATAAAAATCTCTCCTGAATCAGGTTTAAAGGGAGAGGCATGGCCACCCAGCCCATGTGATGCATGGGAAGGGGGGCCTGTGCTGAGTCTTCCAAGGGGTGGTTGGGGTAGAAAATCCCCTATTTTTCTCCCATTTATATTTTTAGAGATTTGATTATTTTGCTTACATATGAAAAAAAAAATCCAACCATGGGGTCCAGGGGAGAGACAGAAGGAAACATACATTGTTTACTAATCCTGGGAGTCTACCACCTCCCAGAACAACACAAAATGCAGGCAAAAAGGGCATGTTGGACACAGATCCAAAAGAGCAAGAATCAGGAGTCAGGGCAAAGACAGAGGGAGATTTTCTCCAGTTCCTTGATCTATTTCTGTTTTAAAATATTTAGTAGCAAGACTCACAGCAAAGTGTCCCTTGCCAGCTAAGTCACAACTCTCTATTATACGGTTTTCCAGGAATTGATTCTAATTTGCTCAGTGATGCTTAGATCCACACAAGGAAAATAAAGCTAATGTCGGCCTCATGGAAACTTCAGGGAACAAGCTCCACACATTATATACCAAAACTGCAGGCACACAGTGGCATAGCAGGAAGCTCTGAGACCCCAAGCAAGATTTCAGAAAAGCTTTTTTTTTTTTAAACTATGAAAATACATAGACCTCTAACTCCATTCACTAAAGGGGTTTGTGGAGTAGTATTTACACCTGTGAAGATTGGAAGGCGGTGGCTGAGAGGATCAGAGTTCTTCTCTCTGACTCTAACCGGCTTTCCATTATTTTTGCAGTGACTTCATGCAGGCCAGAGATTCCAGAGTGTTTTACTCAAGCTGTGTATATAACCTCAGGAAATGGGCAAATCTAATTTTAAAAAGCTAAGTTAAAATGGGTAAGTGCCAACTGGTTGTCTTGAGTCCCTCTATTTCAGAGGAGACTGTCATGGGTTGGCCTTGGGCTTGTAGCTGGATGGCCTTAGACAAATCATCTGAATTCTCTGAGTATTCCTCCCCTTCCATGAGATGAAGTTGGCACCACTTCAGGCAGATAATGCTTGATGATCAAATTAAAGATACATAGAAACATTTTACTTCTTATAGAAGTTTCAGATGTTCCTCTTTTTAGGTGGTACGGTGTTGGTGGAATGTGGAGGATGGTTTTCAGGTATTCCTTCAGTGTCTATTCCCCAAACTTGTATCTTGAGGATAGATATAGCTACCCCAATATGCTTGCTTTCGTTTCCTTCCTTCCCACTCTTTTAATTCATCCCCTTCCATTCTGGAATTCTAAACCTTTTCTAGTGCCCTGTGTTTCATTTCTGGCCCTACATGTCTTATTAATTAACACTGTGGCATCTAGCCCAATTACATGATGTTCTGATCATGGTGATGCAGTGGATCAGTCCAAGCTGGCTTTAAGAAGTTTTACCTGTTGGGTTCTATAGGAAGTAGACAATTCAATTGGGATAAGTGGGCAGCAGAGTTGTTAGTGAGTGAGGAAGGAAAGGGAAGAAAGCCAGCTTGGGTGGAGGGAGAAGTTTAGCTATAATATAGTTTCAAGAAAGGCCTCTGCCAACCCTATAGGGAGTTCTGAATCCTGTAGGGACAAAGGTCCAGGCTCTCATATTCTTGTGAAGATCACTCACTGAATTCAGGCAGCCTTGGGAAGGGCCATCACCTTCAGCCATGGCAAGAGGAAACTGACAGCTGATAGGAGAGATCTCTCATCAGCAGTCTTAGTAGTTGGGGGAATAAATCTTTTATTTCTGATAGGGGATCTGAGTGATGCATCTCGGCATTCTTCTCCAGAGGCCATTAAGCCACCATGATTAGATCCACTATTTATTGAGGGGGCTAACTTGACCTTTTATGTTTCTGTAGAAGGAAACTCATTCATTATCATACTATGGCATCAGGTACAGGATTTGAAGCAAGAGGCTCAAGTTTAGGGCCCAGGAAAGATAAGGCAAGTAAATCTAGGAGGTTCTCATTATCTGGAGCAAGTACAAACTATGGGAACCCAGAGAAAAACTAAGTCAGGAGGACTAACTAGGCCTCAGAAATCAAGATTGGCAAGAATGCATGTCTAGGTGTAAGTACAGAAGGAAGACCCAGAGCCAGAACTAGTAAGTTCACAAATAGGGCAGAGGAAACATTCCATACTCATAGATTGAAAGAACAGATATTGTTAAAATGTCTATGCTACCCAAAGCAATCTACACATTTAAGGCAATCCCTATCAAAATACCATCAGCATTTTTCACAGAGCTGGAACAAACAATCCTAAAATTTATATAGAACAAGAAAAGACCCTGAATAGCCACAGGAATGTTCTAAAAGAAAAGCAAAGCTGGTGGCATCACAATTCCAGACTTCAAGCTATATTACAAAGTTATAATCATCAAGACAGTATAGTACCAGCACAAAAACAGACACGTAGATCAGTGGAACAGAATAGAGAACCCAGAAATGGACCCTCAACTCTATGGTCAACTAATCTTCGACAAAACAGTTAAGAATATCCAATGGAAAAAAGACAGTCTCTTCAACAAATGGTGTTGGGGAAATCGGACAGCCACAAGCAGAAGAATGAAACTGGATCACTTTCTTACACCATACACAAGAATAAACTCAATATGGATGAAAGACCTAAATGTGAGCTAGGAATCCATCCAAATCCTAGAGGAGAATGCAGGCTGAAACCTCTTTGACCTCAGCCACAGCAACTTCTTGCTAGATACATCTCCAAAGGCAAGGAAAACAAGAGCAAAAATGAACTATTGGGACTTCATCAGGATACAGAACTTTTGCACAGCAAAGGAAACAGTCAACAAAACTAAAAGGCAACGTACGGAATGGGAGAAGATATTTGCAAATGACTTATCAGATAAAGGGCTAGTATCTAAAATCTGTAGAGAACTTATCAAACTCAACACCGAAGAACAGAAAATCCAGTCATGAAATGGGCAGAAGTCATGAACAGATACTTCTCCAGAGAAGACATACAAATGACTAACAGAAACATGAAAAACTGCACAAAAGCACTTGACATCAGGGAAATACAAATCAAAACCACAGTGAGGTACCCCCTCACACCAGTCAGAATGGTTAAAATTAACAAGTCAGAAAATGATAGATATTGGCGAGGATGCAGAGAAAGGGGAATCCTCCTACACTTTGGTGGGAATGCAAGCTGGTGCAGCTACTCTGGAAAATAGTATGGAGGTTCCTCAAAAAGTTAAAAATAGAACTACCCTATGACCCAGCAATTGCACTGCTAGGTATTTATCCAAAGGATACAAACAGTGATTTGAAGGAGCACACGCACCCCAATGTTTATAGCAGCAATGTCCACAATAGCCAAACTATGGAAAGAGCCCAGACGTCCATCAACAGATGAATGGATAAAGAAGATGTGGTATATATATAATGGAATATTACTCAGCCATCAAAAATAATGAAATCTTGCTATTTGCAATGACATGGATGAAACTAGAGGGTATTATGCTAAGTGAAATAAATCAATCAGAGAAAGACAAATGCCATATGATTTCACTCATATGTGGAATTTAAGAAACAAAACAGATGAACATAAGATAAGGGAAGGAAAAATAAAATAAGATGAAAAGAGGGAGGCAAACCATAAGAGACTCTTTACTCTAGGAAACAAACGGAGGGTTGCTGGAGGGGAGGTGGGTGGGGGATGGGGTAACTGGGTGATAGACATTTAGGAGGGCACTTGATGTAATGAGCACTGGGTGTTATATGCAACTGATGAATCACTAGATTCTACCCCTGAAACTAATAATACAGTATATGTTACCTAAATTGAATTGAAATAAAAAATAAAAAACAAAAAAAAAACCATAGGGCATTGCCTGGGTGGCTCAGTCGGTTAAGTGTCTACCTTTGGCTCAGGTCATGATCCTAGGGTCCTGGGATTGAGCCCTGCGTTGGTCTCCCTGCTCAACGGGGAGCCTGCTTCTCCCTCTCCCTCTGCTGCTCCCCCTGCTTGTGCTCTCTTGTGTGTTCTCTCTCTCTCTCTCAAATAAATAGTCTTTAAAAAAAACCCATACGGTCATCTCAATAGAGGCAGAAAAAGCATTTGACAAAATTCAACATCATTTTATGATAAAACTCTCACAGAGTACATATAAAGGCAACATACTTGCCTAACATTATAGCTAACATTATACTCAATGGTGAAGAACTGAGAGCTTTTTCTCTAAGATCAGGAACAAGATAAGGATGTCCTCCATTCTCACCATTTTTATTCAACACAGTACTGGAAGTCCTAGCCACAGCAATCAGACAAGAAAAAGAAAGAAAAGTCATCCAGATTGGTAAAGAAGAAGTGAAACTTTCACTCTTTGCAGATGACATTATACTGTCCATAAAAGTCTGAGACTCCACTAAAAAACTATTAGAACTAATCATTGAAGTCAATAAAGTTGCAAAATACAAAATCAATGTACAGAAATCCATTGCATTTCTATACACTAATAACAAAGTAGCAAAAAGAGAAATTAAGAAAACAATCCCATGTATAATCACACCAAAAAGAATAAAATACCTAGGAATAAACCTAACCAAGGACACGAAAGACCTATTCTCTGAAAACTATAAGACACTGATGAAAGAAATTGAAGACAACACAAAAAATTGGAAAGAAACACCATGCTTATGGATTGGAAGAATTAATATATTTAAAATTACAGATTCAGTGCAATATCTACCAAACACCAATAACATTTTCCACAGAACTAGAACAAATAATCCTAAAACTTGTATGTAACCACACACACACAAATCACTGAATAGCTAAAGCAATCTTGAAAAAGCAGAACAAAGCTGGAGGTATCGCAATCCCAGATTTCAAGATATACTACAGAGCTGTAGTAACCCAAACAATATGGTACAGATGCAAAAACAGACATGTAGGTCAATCGAATAGGATAGAGAGCCCAGAAATAAATCCCGCTTATATGGTCAATTAATCTGCAATAAAGTAGGAAAGAATATAAAACAGTAAACACAATCTCTTTAATAAATGGTAATGGGAAAAATAGATAGCTACATGCGAAAGAATGAAATAGGACCACTTTCTTACACCATATACAAAAATAAAGTCAAAACAGATTATATGTTGGCTAATTGAACATAATAATTAAAAAAAAATGGGGCACCTGGGTGGCTCAGTCATTAAGCTTCTGCCTTTGGCTCAGGTCATGATCTCAGGGTCCTGGGATCGAGTCCTGCATTGGGCTCCCTGCTTGATGGGAAGCCTGCTTCTCCCTCTCCCACTCCCTCTGCTTGTGTTCTCTCTCTCACTGTCTCTATCTCTCTGTCAAATAAATAAATAAAATCTTAAAAAACAACAGATTAAAGACTTAAATATGAGGCTTAAAACCATAAAACTTCTAAAAGAAAACATAGGCAGTACTCCCTTGGACAAGTGTTGGCAAGAATGTGAAGAAAAGGGAGCTATCATGCACTGTGGTTGGGAATAAACTGATGCAACCACTTTGGAAATCGGTATAGAGGTTCCTCAACAAATACAAAATATAAATACCATTTTCAGTAATTCCACTATTGGGCATTTACCCACAGAAAATGAAAACACTAATTTGAAAAGATATATGCACCTCTATGTTTATTTCAGCATTATTTACAATAGCCAAGATTTGGAAGCAACCTAAGTATCCATCAACAGATTAATTGATAAAGAAAATATTGTGTGTGTCTGTATGTATATATATATATATACACATATATATGTGTGTGTATATATATATATATATACATACATACATACAGACACACATATATATCAACCATATATATATCAACCATAAAAAAAAATGAGATATTGCCATTTGGGACAACATGGATGGACCTAGAGTGTATTATGTCAAGTATAATAAATCAGACAGAGAAAGGTAAATACTACATGATTTCACTTATATGTGGAATCTAAAAAACAAAACAAATGAATGAACAACAACAACAACAAATAACAGAACAGACTCATAAATACAGAGAATAAACTGGTGGTTGCCAGAGGGGATGGAAGGGGGAGATGGGCAAAATTGGTGAAGGGGATTAAGAGGAACAAACTTCCATTTATAAAACAAATAAGTCACAGAGATGAAAAGTACAGCATATATATATATATATATATATATAATTTTAAATATAATAGTATTTTAATAGTGTATGCTGACAGATGGTAACTACACTTATGGTGAGCATTGTGTAATGTATAAAATTGTTGAATCCCTATGTTGTGCACTTGAAACTCCTAACATTATATGTCAATTATACTTCAATAATAAAATTTAAAAAATAGAATAAAAACTAAAGAAAATTCCATATAAAATGAACATAGGAAATAGCAACACCCCCCAATCACAGTGAAGGATGTTGTCAAAATATATTAAAATTTAGATCTAAACTACAGAAAGTGAAAACCAATTCATACTTCTGTCATTTAGCATGGTGCTTTTGAGATTCATCCAGGTTATTCTGTGTATCAGTCATTCTTCCCTTTTTATTGCTGTATTTCATCATATTGATACACTGCAATTTATCTGTTCACCTGTCAATAGACATTTGGGTTGTTTCCAGTTCCTGGCTATTAATAACATATTTGTGTGAACATATTCTTTATTTCTCTCTTCTAAATATCTAAGAGTGGGGTTGTTGGGTGAAATGATGTCTGTTCAATTTCATAAGGAATTGCCAAACTGTTTTCCAAAGTGGCTATAATATTTTGTATTCCCACTAGCGGAGAATGAGAGTTCCAGTTGTATCGTACTCTCAGTTTTGTCAGTCCTCTTCACTGTAGCCATTCTAGTTGTGGGGTATTTCATTATGATTTTAATTTGCATTTTCCTAATGACTAATGATACTTGGCATTTTAAAACAGCTTTATTGTGGTATAATTGATATACAAAAAACTGCACATATTTAATGTGTACAATTTGATGAGTTTGGACATATGCAAACATCTATGATACCATTACCAAAATCATGGAAATAATATATCCAACATCTCCCAGAGTTTCCTTGTGTCCCTTTTGTTTTTGTTTGTTTGTTTTGGTAAGAACACTTAACATGAAATCTACCCTCTTAAACTTTGAAGTGTACAATACTGTTTTGTACTGCAGATCGCTAGAATTTATTCATCTTGTGTAACTGAAACTCAATTTTGTTTTCATATATATTCTTTGGTGGAGCATCTATTCAAATCATTTGTGCATTTGAAAACTGGACTGTCTTCTTGTTCTAAGAATTCTTTAAATATTCTCTATCAGGTGTTGGCAGATTTTTTCTTAAAGGGCCAGCTAGCAAGTATTTTATGTCTGTGGGGTATAAGGTCTGGATTGCAATTACTTAATTGTAACATTTTAGCATGAAAGAAGACAAACAAGTAATAAAACTCGACTTACAAGAACAGGTGGCTGTAATTTGCCTATCTCTGTTCTAGATACAAGTCCTCTTATTAGATACATGTTGGGCAAGTATTTCCTCCCATCTGTAGCCTTCATTTTCATTTTGTTAACAGTATCTTTTGAAGAATAAAAGCTTTTAATTTTTATGAAGTTAAACTTATCAGTGTTTCCTTTTATAGATTGTGCTTCTTGTGTCTTATCTAAAAGAAATCACCACTAACCCAAGAACATAAAGATTTAGTCTTGTTCTTTTCCTATGGTTTCTTACAGAAGTTTTATAGTTTTAATTTTCACATTTAGGTCTATGATCCATTTGATCATAAGTTGTTAATGTTTTTGTGTATATTGTAAGATAATATAAGGTAATGTTACTTGAAGACTCTTGATTTTTATTTATAAAGCAACTGTCAAGCTTCTTTTTCTTTGTGCATATGAATATCCAATTATTTCAACACTATTTATTGAAAAGTCTATCCTTCCCACACTGAGTTGCTTTGACACTTTTGTCAAGAATCAACTGGCACGGGTGCCTGGGTGGCTCAGTTGGTTGAGCGACTGCCTTTGGCTCAGGTCATGATCCTGGAGTCCCGGGATCGAGTCCCGCATCGGGCTCCCTGCTCGGCAGGGAGTCTGCTTCTCCCTCTGGCCCTCCCCCCTCTCATGTGCTCTCTGTCTCTCATTCTCTCTCTCTCAAATAAATAAATAAAATCTTAAAAAAAAAGAAGAATCAACTGGCAAAAAATGTGTGGGTGTATTTCTTTTTTTTTTTTTTAATTTTTATTTTAATTCCAGTTAGTTAATAGTTAACATACAGTGTTTTTTGTTGTTGTTTTGTTTTGTTTAACATACAGTGTTTATTAGTTTCAGGTGTACAATATAGTGATTCAACACTTCTGTACATCACCCCGTACTCATCACAAGTGCACTTCTTAATCCCCATCACCTATTTCACCCATCCCCCACTCACCTCCCCTCTGGTAACCATCAGTTTGTTTCCAATAATTAAGAGTGTTTCTTGGTTTGTCTTTCTCCCTCTCTCTTTTCCCCTTTGCTCCTTTTGTTTCTTAAATTCCACATATGAGTGAAATCTTGTGGTATTTGTTGTTCTCTGGCTGACTTAATTTCACTTAACATTATACTCTCTAGTTCCATCCATGTCATTGTAAAATGGCAAGATTTCATTGTTTTTATGACTGAATACACACACACACACACACACACTGCATCTTTATCCATTCATCAATTGATGGACAGTTGGTCTGCTTCCATATCTTAGCTATTGGAAATAATGCTGCAATAAACATAGGGGTGCATGTATCTCTTTGATTTTGTGCTTTTTATATACCCAGTAGTGCAATTGCTGGATCATAGGGTAGATCTATTTTTAACTTTTGGGGGGCCTCCGTATTGTTTTCCACAGTGGCTGCCCCATTTTACATTCCCAACAACAGTGCAAGAGTGTTCCTTTTTCTCTACATCCTTGCGGACACCTGTTGTTTCTTGTGTTGTTGATTTTAGCCATTCTAGTAGGTGTGAAGTGATGTCTCATTGTAGTTTTGATTTGCATTTCCCTGATGGTAATGATAATGAACATCTTTTCATGTATCTGTTGGCCATCTGGATGTCTTCTTTGCAGAAATGTCTGTGTCTTCTGACCATTTTTAAATTGGATTATTTGTTTTTTGGAGGTAGAGTTTTATAAGTTCTTTATATATTTTGGACACTAACCCTTTATCAGATAAGTCATTTGCAAATATATTCTCCCATTCCGTAGGTTGTCTTTTAATTTTGTTGGTTGTTTCCTTTGCTGTGCAGAAGCTTTTTATTTTGGTGTAGTCCCAATATATATTTTTGCTTTTTTTCCCTTGCCTCAGGAGACATATCTAGAAAAAAGTTGCCAAAGCTGATGTCAAAGTTTGTGTTCTTTTCTAGGATTTTTATGGTTTCAGGTCTCATGTTTAGGTTTTTAATCTATTTGAGTTTATTTTTGTGTATGGAGTAATAAAGTGGTCCAGTTTCATTCTTTTGCATGTTGCTGTCCAGTTTTCCCAACACCATTTGTTGAAGAGACTGTCCTTTTCCCATTGGATAGTCTTTCCTGCTTTGTTGAAGATAATTGACCATATTGTAGGTTTATTTCTGTGTTTTCTGTTCTGTTCCATTGATCTATGTGTCTATTTTTGTGCCAGCACCATACTGTTGTGATGACTATAGCTTTATAAAATAGCTTGAAGTCCAGAATTGTGATTCCTCCAGCTTTACTTTTTCAAGATTGCTTTGGCTATTTGGGGTCTTTTCTAGTTCCATACAAATTTTAGGATTGTTTGTTCTAGTTTTGTGAAAAATGCTATTGGTTTTTTGATAGAAATTGCATTAAATGTGTAGGTTGCATTGGGTAGTATAGACGTTTGAAGCATATTTATTTTTCTAATCCATGAGCAAGGAATGCTTTTCCATTTCTTTGTGTCCTCTTTAATTTATCAGTGTTTTAGAGGTCTTTCACCTCTTTGGCTAGCTTTATTCCTAGGTACCTTATTTTTTTTGGTGCAGTTGTAAATAGGATTGTTTTCTTATTTCTCTGTCTGCTGCTTCATTATTGGTGTATAGATATGCAACAGATTTCTGTACATTGGTTTTGTATCCTGTGACCTTACTGAAGGTAAGGGTTATATATATAGGGATATATATATATATATATAGTATCATGTCTGTATACAGTGAAACCTTTACTTCTTCCTTACCGATTTGGATGTGCTTTATTTCTTTTTACCATCTTCTTGCTTGGCTAAGACTTCTAATACTATATTGAATAGAAGTGGTGGGAGTGGACTTCCTTGTCGTCTTTCTGACCTTAGTGGAAAAGTTCTCAGTTTTTCCCCATTGAGGATGATGTTAGCTGTGGGTTTTTCATACATGGCCTTTATTATGTTGAGGTATTTTCCCTCTAAGCCTACTTTGTTGAGGGTTTTTTTTTTTTTTTTTTTTTTTTTATCATGAATGGTTGTTGTACTTTGTCAAATGCTTTTTCTGCATCTATTGAAATGATCATGTGGTTCTTATCCTTTCTCATATTGATGTGGTATATCACATTGATTTGTGAATATTGAACCATCCTTGCAAACCAAAAGTAAATCTCACTTGATTGTGGTGAATGTTCTTTTTTAATGTATTGTTGAATTCAGTTTGCTAGTATTTATTGAGAATTTTTGCATCTATGTTCATCAGGGATATTGGCCTGTAGTTCTCTTTTTAGTGGTATCTCGATCTGGTTTTGGTATAAGGATAATGCTGACCTCATAGAATGAATTTGGAAATTTTCCTTCCTTTTCTATGTTTTGGAATAATTTAGAACAATAGGTATTAACTCTTCTTTATTTTTTATTTTTGTGTGTGTGTGTGTGTGTGAGCCATGTTTTAACCCATCAAGGTTGAACTTTATTTTTTTAAATCTTTTTTAAAATTTTTAAATTTTTTTAAATTTAATTTAATTTTATTAGGTTATGTTAGTCACCATACAATACATCATTAGTTTTTGATGTAGAGATCAATGATTCATTGTTTTCATATAACACCTGGTGCTCCATGCATTTAATACCCATCCTTAATACCCATGACTGGGCTAACCCATCCCCCCATCCCCCTCCCCTCTAAAACCCTCAGTTTGTTTCTCAGAGTCCATAGTCTCTCATGCTTCAACTCCCCCTCCAATATCCCCCCTTCACTTTCCCTTCCTTCTCCTAATGTCCTCCATGCTATACCTTATGTTCCACAAATAAGTGAAACCATATGATAATTGTCTTTCTCTGCTTGACTTATTTCACTTAGCATAATCTCCTCCAGTCCCATCCATGTTGATGTAAAAGTTGGGTATTCATCCTTTCTGATGGCTGAGTAATATTCCATTGTATATATTGACCACATCTTCTTTATCCATTCATCTGTTGAAGGGCATCTTGGCTCTTTCCACAGTTTGGCTATTGTGGACATTGCTGCTATGAACATTGGGGTGCATATGGCCCTTCTTTTCACTACATCTGTGTCTTTGGGGTAAAAACCCAGTTGTGCAATTGCTGGGTCATAGGATAGCTCTATTTTTAACTTTTTGAGGCACCTCCACACTGTTTCCAAAGTGGCTGTACCAACTTGCATTCCCACCAACAGTGTAAGAGGGTTCCCCTTTCTCCATAACCTCTCCAACATTTGTTGTTTCTTGCCTTGTCAATTTTTACCATTCTAACTGGTGTAAGGTGGTATCTCAATGTGGTTTTGATTTGAATTTCCCTGATGGCTAATGATGATGAACATTTTTTCATGTGTCTGTTAGCCATTTGTATGTCTTCTTTGGAGAAGTGTCTGTTCATGTCTTCTGTCCATTTTTTGACTTGATTGTTTGTTTTTTGAGTGTTGAGTTTGAGAAGTTCTTTATAGATCTTGGAAATCAGCCCTTTGTCTGTAGTGTCATTTACAAATATCTTCTCCCATTCTGTGGGTGGCCTCTTTGTTTTGTTGACTGTTTCCTTTGCTGTGCAGAAGCTTTTTATCTTGATGAAGTCCCAAAAGTTCATTTTTGCTTTTGTTTCACTAGCCTTTGGAGATGTATCTTGAAAGAAGTTGCTGTGGCCGATGTCAAAGAGGTTACTGCCTATGTTCTCCTCTAGGATTTTGATGCATTCCTGCCTCACATTGAGGTCTTTCATCCATTTTGAGTTTATCTTTGTGTATGGTGTTAGAGAATGGTCAAGTTTCATTCTTCTGCATGTGGCTGTCCAATTTTCCCAGCACCATTTATTGAAGAGACTGTCTTTTTTCCATTGGACATTCTTTCCTGCTTTGTCAAAGATGAGTTAACCATAGAGTTGAGGGTCCATTTCTGGGCTCTCTATTCTGTTCCATTGGTCTATATGTCTGTTTTTGTGCCAGTACCATGCTGTCTTGGTGATCACAGCTTTGTAATATAGCTTGAAACTGGGCAACGTAATGCCCCCAGCTTTGTTTTTCTTTTTCAATATTTCCTTGGCGACTCGGGGTCTTTTCTGATTCCATACAAATTTTAGGATTGTTTGTTCCAGCACTGTGTTTTGATCGGGATGGCATTGAAGGTATCGATTGCTCTGGGTAGCATAGACATTTTAACAATGTTTATTCTTCTGATCCATGAGCATGGAGTATTTTCCCATCTTTTTGTGTCTTCTTCAATTTCTTTCATGAGTGTTCTGTAGTTCCTAGAGTATAGATCCTTTATCTCTTTGGTTAGGTTTATTCCAAGGTATCTTCTGGTTTTTGGTGCTATTGTAAATGGAATTGATTCTCTAATTTCTCTTTCTACAGTTGCATTGTTAGTGTATGAGAAAGCAACTGATTTCTGTGCATTGATATTTTATCCTGCACATTACTGAATTACTGTATGAGTTCTAGTAATTTGGGGGTGGGGTCTTTTGGGTTTTCCACATAAAGTATCATGTCATCTGCGAAAAGAGAGAGTTTGACTTCTTCCTTGCCAATTTGAATACCTTTTATTTCTTTTTGTTGTCTGATTGCTGTTGCTAGGACTTCCAGGACTATGTTGAACAAGAGTGGCGAGAGTGGGCATCCTTGACGTGTGCCTGATCTTAAGGGAAAGGCTCTCAGCTTTTCCCCTTTGAGGATGATATTCACTGTGCATTTTTCATAGATGGATTTTATGAACTTGAGGAATGTTCCCTCTATCCCTATACTCTGGAGAGTTTTAATCGGGAAAGGATGCTGTATTTTGTCAAATGCTTTTACTGCATCAATTGAGAGGACCATATGGTTCTTCTCTCTCCTCTTAATAATGTGTTCTATCACATTGATTGATTTGCAAATGTTGAACCACCCTTGCATCCCCGGGATAAATCCCACTCAGTCATGGTGGATGATCCTTTTAATCTATTGTTGGATCCTATTAGCTAGGATTTTGTTGAGAATTTTGGAATCCATATTCATCAGGGATATCGGTCTGAAATTCTCCCTTCTGATGGGGTCTTTGCCTGGTTTGGTGATTAAGGTAATGCTGGCCTCATAGGATGAGTCTGGAAGTGTTCCTTCTGTTTCTATTTTTTGAAACATCTTCAGGAGAATAGGTATTATTTCTTCTTTGAATGTTTAGTAAAATTCCCCAGGGAATCCATCAGGCCTTGGACTCTTGTTTTTTGGGAGGTTTTTGATTACTGCTTCAATCTCGTTACTGGTTATTGGTCTATTCAAGTTGTCAATTTCTTCCTGTTTCAGTCTTGGCAGTTTTTAGGTTTCTAGGAAGGCTTCCATTTCTTCCAGGTTGCTTAATTTATTGACATATAGTTGTTGATAATAATTTCTAATAATTATTTCTATTGACTTGGTGTTAGTCATGATCTCTCCCCTTTCATACATAATTTTATTAATTTGGGTCCTTTCTCTTTTCTTTTGGATAAGTCTGGTCAGTGGTTTATCAATCTTACTAATTCTTTCAAAGAACCAGCTTCTAGTTTTGTTGATCTGATCTACTGTGTTTCTGTTTTCTAATTCATTGATTTCTGCTCTAATTTTAATTATTTCTCTTCTAATCCGTGGCTTAGGCATCCTTTGTTACTTTTTCTCTAGTTCTTTAAGGTGTAGAGTTAGTTGGTGAATTTGGGATTTTTCTTTTTTTTTTTTTTTAATTTTTTTATTCTTATATTATCCCCATACATTGCATCATTAGTTTTAGATGTAGTGTTCCATGATTCATTGTTTGTGCATAACACCCAGTGCTCCATGCAGAATGTGCCCTCCTCAATACCCACCACCAGGCTAGCCCATCCTCCCACCCCCCTCCCCTCGAGAACCCTCAGTTTGTTTTTCAGAGTCCATCGTCTCTTATGGTTTGTCATTGCTTTTATATCCTGCCACTTTACTGAATTCCTGTATGAGTTCTAGCAGTTTTGGGGTGGAGTCTTTGGGGTTTTCCACATAAACTATCATATCATCTGCAAAGAGTGAGAGTTTGACTTCTTCTTTGCCGATTTGGATGCCTTTTATTTCTTTTTGTTGTCTGATTGCTGTGGCTAGGACTTCCAATACTATGTTGAATAGCAGTGGTGATAGTGGACATCGCTGCCGCGTTCCTGACCTTAGGGGGAAAGCTCTCAGTTTTTCCCCATTGAGAATGATATTCGCTGTGGGTTTTTCATAGATGGCTTTTATGATATTGAGGTATGTACCCTCTATGCCTATACTCTGAAGAGTTTTGATCAAGAAAGGATGCTGTACTTTGTCAAATGCTTTTTCTGCATCTATTGAGAGGATCATATGATTCTTCTTCTTTCTTTTGTTAATGTATTGTATCACGTTGATTGATTTGCAGATGTTGAACCAACCTTGCAGCCCAGGGATAAATCCCACTTGGTCATGGTGAATAATCCTTTTAATGTACTGTTGGATCCTATTGGCTAGTTTTTGGTGAGAATTTTTCCATCCATGTTCATCAGGGATATTGGTCTGTAATTCTCCTTTTTGATGGGGTCTTTGGTTTTGGGATCAAGGTAATGCTGGCCTCATAAAATGAGTTTTGAAGTTTTCCTTCCATTTCTATTTTTTGGAACAGTTTCAAAAGAATAGGTATTAATTCTTCTTGAAATGTTTGGTAGAATTCCCCTGGGAAGCCATCTGGCCCTGGGCTTTTGTTTGTTGGGAGATTTTTGATGACTGCTTCAATTTCCTTAGTGGTTATAGGTCTGTTCAGGTTTTCTATTTCATCCTGGTTCAGCTTTGGTAGTTGATACATCTCTAGGAATGCATCCATTTCTTCCAGGTTATCTAATTTGCTGGCATAGAGTTGCTCATAATATGTTCTTATAATTGTTTGTATTTCTTTGGTGTTGGTTGTGATCTCTCCTCTTTCATTCATGATTTTGTTGATTTGGGTCATTTCTCTTTTCTTTTTGATAAGTCTGGCCAGGGGTTTATCAATCTTTTTAATTCTTTCAAAGAACCAGCTCCTAGTTTCGTTGATCTGTTCTACTGTTCTTTTGGTTTCTATTTCATTGATTTCTGCTCTGATCTTTATTATTTCTCTTCTCCTGCTGGTTTTAGGTTTTATTTGCTGTTCTTTCTCCAGCTCCTTTGGGTGTAGGGTTAGGTTGTGTACTTGAGACCTTTCTTGTTTCTTCAGAAAGGCTTGTATTGCTATATACTTTCCTCTTAGGACTGCCTTTGTTGCATCCCAAAGATTTTGAACAGTTGTGTTTTCATTTTCATTGGTTTCCATGAATTTTTAAAATTCTTCTTTAATTTCCTGGTTGACCCATTCATTCTTCAGTAGGATGCTCTTTAGCCTCTATGTATTTGAGTTCTTTCCGACTTTCCTCTTGTGATTGAGTTCTAGTTTCAAAGCATTGTGGTCTGAAAATAGGCAGGGAATGATCCCAATCTTTTGGTACCAGTTGAGACCTGATTTATGACCTAGGATGTGATCTATTCTGGAGAATGTTCCATGGGCACTAAAGAAGAATGTGTATTCCATTGCTTTGGGGTGGAATGTTCTGAATATGTGTGTGAAGTCCATTTGGTCCAGTGTGTCATTTAAAGTCTTTATTTCCTTGTTGATCTTTTGCTTAGACGATCTGTCCATTTCCGTGAGGGGGGTGTTAAAGTCCCCCACTATTATTGTATTGTTGTCAATGTGTTTCTTTGCTTTTGTTATTAATTGCCTTATATAATTGGCTGCTCCCATGTTAGGGGCATAGATATTTACAATTGTTAGATCTTCTTGTTGGATAGACCCTTTAAGTAGGATATAGTGTCCTTCCTCATCTCTTATTACAGTCTTTGGTTTAAAATCTAATTTGTCTGATATAAGGATTGCCACCCCAGCTTTCTTTTGGTGTCCATTAGCATGGTAAATGGTTTTCCACCCCCTCACTTTCAATCTGGGGGTGTCTTTGGTTGTAAAATGAGTCTCTTGCAGACAGCATATCGATGGGTCTTGTTTTTTAATCCAATCTGATAGCCTGTGTCTTTTGATTGGGGCATTTAGCCCATTTACATTCAGGGTAACTTTTGAAAGATAGGAATTTAGTGCCATTGTATTGCCTGTAAGGTGACTGTTACTGTATATTGTCTGTGTTCCTTTCTGGTCTATGTTGCTTTTAGGGTCTCTCTTTGCTTAGAGGACCCCTTTCAATATTTCTTGTAGGGCTGGTTTTGTGTTTGCAAATTCTTTAGTTTCTGTTTGTCCTGGAAGCTTTTTATCTCTCCTTCAATTTTCAGTGACAGCCTAGCTGGTTATAGTATTCTTAGCTGCATATTGTTCTCATTTAGTGCTCTGAATATATCCTGCCAGTCCTTTCTGGCCTGCCAGGTCTCTGTGGATAGGTCTGTTGCCAATCTAATGTTTCTACCCTTGTAGGTTACATATCTCTTCTCCCAAGCTGCTTTCAGGATTTTCTCTTTGTCTTTGAGACTCGTAAGTTTTACTATTAGATGTTGGGGTGTTGACCTATTTTTATTGATTTTGAGTGGGGTTCTCTGTGCTTCCTGGATTTTGATGCCTGTTTCCTTCCCCAGATTAGGGAAGTTCTCTGCTATAATTTGCTCCATTATACCTTCTGCCCCTCTCTGTCTTTCTTCTTCTTCTGGGATCCCAATTATTCTAATGTTGTTTCGTCTTATGGTATCACTTATCTCTCGAATTCTGCCCTCGTGATCCAGTAGTTGTTTATCTCTCTTTTTTTTCTCAACTTCTTTATTTTCCATCATTTGGTCTTCTATATCACTGATTCTCTCTTCTGCCTCACTTATCCTAGCAGTTAGTGCCCCCATATTTGATTGCACCTCATTAATAGCCTTTTTGATTTCAACTTGGTTAGATTTTAGTTCTTTTACTTCTCCAGAAAGGGTTTCTCTAATAACTTCCATGTTTTTCTCAAGCCCAGCTAGTATCTTTAAAGTGATGATTTTGAACTCTAGATCTGACATCGTACTAATGTCCATATTGAGTAAGTCCCTGGCAGTCGGTACTACCTCTTGTTCTTTTTGTTGAGGTGATTTTTTCCGTCTTGTCATTTTGTGCAGAGGAGAATAGATTAATGAGAGAACAAACTGCTAGCAGAGTAACAACGTCCCCAGAAAATATACTCTAAACAAATCAGAAAAGACCTGAAGCAGTGGGAAAAGAAAGGGAAAGAGAGAAAAAAGAAAAAGAAAAAAAGAGAAAAAGATAAAGATAAAAACAAACAAAAACAGAACAAAACAAAACAACAACAACAAAAAAAACCAGAATGTGATCAAATATGATCAGGCTGGTATATAGATCAGTGCCACACACTAGATTTTGGGTGTATTTTGGTCTGTTAGAAGAAAGTGCCTCCCAAAATTTTAAAGAAAGAAAAACTTATATATGTACAAAAATAAATGTTGATATGATGAAGGGATGGAATGTGAATGTAAAGATGGAAATTATAAAAAATTTTATAAAAGGAATTGATAAGAAGTTGTTTGAAAAAAGAAAGAAAAGGATTTAAAAAAAGAAAAAAGAAAAAAAAGGGAGATAATGTGATCAGGCAGGGGAGTAGGAAAAAAAACATATACTAAAGATTTAGGGTATATTTTGATCTGTTAGAAGAAATGATCTCAAATTTTTAAAGAGAGAACAACTTATATATATATGCCAAAAATACGGGTAACTACTATGAAGGGATAGAATATGACTCTAAAAATGAAAAATAAAAATGTTTTTTAAAAAAGGGATTGATAAGATGTTGGTTGAAAAAGGGAAAAAGAAAAATTAAAAAAAAAAAGAAAAAAAGAAAAAAAGACAAAAAAAAATTAACTTTGAAAGACTAAAGAATCATGGTAAAAAAGCCATGAATTCTATGTGTAGTATTCCCCTAGCGCTGGAGTTCTGCTGTTCTCATTGATCGGTAAACTTGGTCTTGGCTGGCTGTTCTCGCTGATCTTCTGGGGAGGAGCCTGTTGCTGTGGTTTCCAAATGTCTTTGCCGGAGGCGGAATTGCTCTGCCCTTGCCTGGTCTGGGCTAAGTAATCTGCTGGGGTTTGGTCTCTGGAGCTTTTGTTCCCTGTGAGCTTTCCATACAGCTTTGGAGGCGGAGAGTGAAAATGGCGGCCTCCCAATCTCTGCCCCGGAGGAGCCGAGAACTCGGGGCCCCGCTCCTCAGTGAGCCCCCAGAGAAAAGCCGTCAGTCACTCCCATCTCCCCGGTCTCCGGCCACAGTCTGTGCTCACCCGGCCTGTGACCGCGCGTTTCTATTTCTGGCACCCGACCCCGGGTGGAGTCTCCAAACCCAGCAGATCTCTGCTGTGCGCTCCCGCGCTGCTTCTCCCAGGGGAGGAAGGTGAGTCTCCCCGGATCTGCCGCTTGTTGGGTCCCTGCTGGAGGAGCAGGGGCCCGACTGTGCCGCGGATCACGGTTTATGGCAACCCCGAGCTGAGAGCCCGCGCCTCGGCTCCGTCTCTGCAGCCAGCTTCTCTGCTCCGATACCTGGGAGCTCTGCCGCACTCAGGCACCCCCGGTCTTTCTCTGACTGCAAAGGTCCTGAGACCACACTGTCCCGCGAGGGTTCCACCCCTAGCTTAGCCACTGGAGTGACGTTCTTCAGTGGAGCAGACTTTTAAAAGTTCCGATTTTGTGCTCCGCGACTCTATCACTTGCCAGAAGCGGCTGACAGAGGCCCCTCCCCCGCCGTCTATCCTCCTGAATATCGCCTCGGATTCACTTCTCCGCACGTCCTACCTTCCAGAAAGTGGTCGCTTTTCTGTTCAGAGAATTGTTGCTATTCTTTTCTTCAATCTCCTGTTGAGTTTGTAGGTGTTCAGAATGGTTTGATCCCTATCCAGCTGAATTCCTGAGAGGAGACGAAATCCAGGTCTCCTACTCCTCCGCCATCTTGCTCTGCCCCCCGATTTTTCTGTTTTTTTGAGTGAGGCTTGGGTGGCTATGTATTTCCCCCTTAGGGCCGCCTTTGCAGTATCCCACAGGTTTTGGACCGATGTGTTTTTGTTCTCATTGGTTTCCATGAATTGTTTATGTTCTTCTTTGATTTCATGGTTGACCCAAACATTCTTGAGCAGAGTGGTCTCGGCTTCCAAGTGTTTGATTTCTTCCAAATTTTTTCTTGTGATTGATGAACTCTTCTTTAAATGTTCGGTAGAATTCGCCTGTGAGGCCATCTGGTCCTGGACTTTGTTGGGAGTTATTTGACTGCTGATTCAATTTCTTTGCTGGTTATGGGTCTGTGCAAATTTTTTATTTCTTCCTGTTTCAGTTTTGGTAGTTTATATGTTTCTAGGAATTTCTCTCTTTCTTCCAGGTTGTCCAACTTGTTGGCATATAGTTTTTCAAAATATTCTCTTATAATTGTATTTCTGTGATGTTTGTTGTAATTTCTCCTCTCTCATTTGTGATTTTATTTACATGAGTCCCTTTTCTTTTTTTCTTGAGAAATCTGGCTAGGGGTTTATCAATTTTATTGATTTTTTTCAAAGAATCAGCTCCTGGTTTCATTGATCTGTTTTGTTTTATTTTTTAATCCTGTATCATTTATTTCCGCTCTAATCTTTATTATTTCCTTCCTTCTGCTGGTTTTAGGTTTTGTTTGTTCTTTTTCTAGCTACCTTAGATGTAAGGTTAGGTTATTTATTTGAGATTTTTTTTTGTTTCTTGAGGTAGGCCTGTATTGCTATAAACTTTCCTCTTAGAACTGCTTTTGCTGCATCCCAAAGGTTTTGGACCATTGTATCTTCATTTTTATTTGTTTCCATGCACTTTTTAATTTATTCTCTACTTCCTGATTAACTATTTCATTATCTAGTAGTATGTTATTTATCCTCCATGAATTTGTGGTCTTTCCATATTTTTTTTCTTGTAGTTGACATCTAGTTTCATAGTGTTGTGGTCAGAAAAGATGCATGGCATGGCTTTGATCTCCTTGAATTTGTTGACGCTTGTTTTGTGGCCTAATATGGGATCTGTTCTGGAGAATGTCCCATGTATACTGGAAAAGAGTATGTATTCTGCTGTTTTAAGATGGAATGTTTTGAATAGATCTGTTAAATCCATCTGTTTCAGTTGTCATTCAAAGCCATTGTTTTCTTGTTGATATTGTTTACATGATGTTTCCATTGATGTAAGTGGGGTGTTGAAGTCCCCTACTATTATTCTATTATTATCAATTAGTTCCTTTATGTTTGTTAACATATGAATTTGGGTGCTCCTATGTTGGGTGCACCAATATTTATAATTTTTACGTCTTCTTGTTGGATTATCCCCTTTAGTATTCTATTGTGTCCTTTGTTCTCTTGTTACAGGTTTTATTTTAAGGTTTATTTTATCCAATATAAGAATTGTTACTCTGGCTTTCTTTTGACATCCATTTCCATGATAGATGTTTCTCTATCCCCTCACTTTCAATTTTTATGTGTCCCTAGGTCTAAAATGAGTCTCTTATAGGCAGCATATAGATGGATCTTATTTTTTAATCCATTCTGTCACTCTATGTCTTTTGATTGGAGCATTTATATTCCATTTACATTTAAAACAATTATTGATAGTTATGTACTTATTGCCATTTTATTACTTATTTAAGGTGGTTCTTGAAGATTTTCTCTGATCCTTTCTTGTTTTTCTGTCTTTCATGATTTGCTGATTTTCCTTAGTGATATATTTGGATTTCTTATTCTTTATTCTTTGCATATTAACTAGTGGTTTTTGATATCTGGTTACCATTAGGTTTGATATAACATCTTCTGCATAGAGTAGCCTATATTAAGTTGATAGTCCTTTAAGTGTGAACCCATTCTCTTTTCCTCTCCTCCCCATGTTTTAGGTATATGTCAGTATATTTTTATATCCTTTTTCTTTTGTGAGTTCCTTGACTGATTTTTTTTTTTACAGAAATATTCATTTTTACTGCTTTTGTCTTTCCTACCTTTGTACTATTTTTTTGGTCTTTCCTTTCCACTCAGAGTCCTTTTTAATATTTCTTGCAGGGCTGGTTTAGTGGCCATGAACTCCTTTAGTTTTTGTCTGGGAATCTCTCTCTTTCTCTCTTTATTTAAAGATTTTATTTATTTATTTGAGAGACGGTGAGATAGCTACAGAGATAACGAGAGAGCACGAGCAGGGAGGAGAGGGAGAAGCAGGTTCCCACTGAGCAGGAAATCCGACATGGGGCTTGATCCTAGGAGCCTGGTATCATGACCCCAGCCAACGGCGGACACCCAAATGACTGAGCCACCCAGGCGCCCCTGTCTGGGAATCTCTTTATCTCTCTTTCCATTCTGAGTAGTAGCCTTGCTGGATAGAGCATTCTCAGCCGCAGATTTTTTCCCTTCAGCATTTGAATAGATCATGTGACTCCCTTTTGGCTTGCAAAGTTTCTGTTGAAGAACCTCCTGCTGTCCTTATGGGTTTTCCCTTTTAAGTGACTGACTTCTTTTGTCTTGCTGCTTTAAAATTTTTTTCTTTATTGCTATATTTTGCTAATTTAATTACAGTATGTTTTGGTGTGGGTCTGCTTTTATTGATTTTACTGGGAGTTCTTAGTACCTCCTGGATCTGGATATCTGTTTCCTTCCCCAAATTAAGGAAGTTTTCAACTATCATTTCTTCAGATAAGTTTTCTGCTCCCTTTTCTCTCTCTTCCTCTTCTCGGACTCCTATAATATGAATGTTATTACATTTGATGGAATCTCTGAGATCCCTAAGTCTATTCTCATTTTGCTTAATTCTTTTTTTCTCTTTTGTTCAGCTTGACTACTTTCCATTACTCTCTCCTAGGTCATAATTCATTCTTCTGCTTCTTACATCCTGCTGTTTATTCTGTCAAGCATGTTTCTCATTTCATTTATTGAGCCCTTTATTTCTGCTATGTTATTCCTTATCTCTGTGTTAAGGCCCTTACTCATGTCTTCCACTCTTTTCCCAAGTCCAGTGAATATCCTTATGATCATTGTTTTAAATACTCCATCAGGCATGTTACTTATCTGTTTTGCTTAGATCTCTGGCTCTGGCCTTGTTCTGTACTTCCACTGGGGATAAATTTCTTTGTTTCCACATTTTGTCTGCCTCTTTGTGTCTCCTTTTCTGTGTTAAGAAAGTCAGCTGTGTCTTTTACTCTTGAAAGTAGTGACTTTATGAAGAAAAAGTTCTAGAGTGCCTGCAGTATAGACTTCCCTGTTCACCAGAATCTGGCACTATGGGAGAGTATCCTATGTGTGTTGCTTCACCCTGCTGTTGTGTCTGAGTCACTGTTCCTTTCAGTGCAGTCATCTGTACTGACTCTGCCTGTTGCGGGCTGTGCTTGCTCTCTGTGGTGTTAGTGGGACCCAGGCAGCCCAGCCCTGAGGGGCATGCCTGCGGGGGAACTTGGGGGTGGGCAGGAGTGTTAACAAAATTTGCTCTGGGCCCATGCTGATCCTCTGAAGTGTTGTGGCAGTTGGGGGCTGTGTGCTGGGGGCACAAAGCTGGGTGTGGTCTGCAGCAGTGGTGGGCCTGGCACATGATGGTGGCTGGGGCATGTGGCTGTGTGTGGTGTGGCAGATGAGGGTGGTGTAGTGGCAGCTATGCACCTGGTTTCTGAGTGTGGTGCACAGTGGCGGCTGGGTGCTGTGTGGTGGCTGCGTGGGGTGCACAGTGGCGGCTAGACTCTCAGCAGCAGAGAGGGGCACCCAAGCGCCTTAACAAAATTTACCCTGAGCCCTGGGCCACGGCTACAAGTGTCTGTGCACCTCATCTCCCACAGGTGGCTCTGTATTTATGTTGGGGGTGGGCAAGGAAAATGGCATGTGCCAGCTCCCTCATTTTCAGAGAAGTCCCCCAACATACTCAGAAATCAGCATGAACAGATCTGCTTCCTGTTTGTCCCCTATGTTATATAAACTGCTGTTTTTATGTTGCCCCTCTGCAGAGGCTGCTGTCTCTTTAAGGGCTGTGACCCAGCTATGACTTCCTTTCCCAGCTCACCCAGTGCTGAGTCAGCTGACTTTTAAAGTTCCAGGCTCCAAGTCCCACCTGTTTTAAAAACTCATGAAATTCAGCCCCTCTGAATGTTTTTTTTTTTTTTTTTTAAGATTTTATTTATTTATTTGTCAGAGAGAGAGAGAGAGAAAAAACGCAGGCGCACTAGCAGGAGGAGCAGCTGGCAGAGGGAGAAACAGGCTTCCCACTGAGCAAGGAACCCCATGCGGGGCTCAAACCCAGGACCCTGGGATCATGACCTGAGCCGAAGGCAGACTGAGCCACCCAGGTGTCCCCCACCTGAATGTTTTTAAAGCCAAATGTTACGGGGATTAGTTTTCCCCCGTATGAGCTCCCTGGTGTGAGGATCCCTTTCTCTGTCCTATGTGCAATTCCCTCCCTCCTGCAGGCAGCCTCTGTCTGCCTTTCTGACCTTCCTAGCCTTTCAGATGCAGCTTCTTCTCTATATTTAGTTGCATAGTTTTTTTTCTGCCAGTGTTTGGATTATGCTCTCTGGTTTGTTGACTTAGATGTGGATATTTAGTTGAAAACGTGGGATGGGGTAAGCTCAGGGTCTTCCTACTCTGCCATCTTCCCAAGCTCCTGCTCTGTGTAATGGGGTGTATTTCTTTATATAAATACTCTAGTCTCTTATTGCTTTAGCTTTATAATGTACTTGAAATCAGGAAAATTCTAACTTTATTTTTTCTTTTTCTAAGTGATTATGGCTATCCTAGGTTTTTTTGTATTTCCATATAAATTTTGGAAGCATCTTTTTAAAAATACAAAAATGCATGTTGGGATTTTACGGTGATTGTGTTGAATTTGTAGGTCAATTTGGGAGAGAGTCAATATCTTAGCATTATTGAGTCTTCCAATTCATTAGGATTAGAAATTTCACTCCACTTATTTAAATTTTCTTAATTTCTCTAAGCAATATTTTATAGTTTTTGATGTACATGTTCAATGTCTTTTGTCAAATTTATCACTATTTCACACTTTTTAATGATATTTCAATTTCCAATTGTTGATTTCCATTATATAGAAATATGATTTTGCGTCTTGGCCCTGTATCCACAACCTCATCATACAGTAGTTTTAGTAGCTTTTTTGTAGGTTTCTTAGGATATTCTCCATAGATCATGTCACCTCCAAATGAGAGTTTTACTTCTTTTCCAATCTGTATGCCTTTTTCTCTTTTTTTAAACTTTTTTTCCCCCCTTCTTTTTGTCTTAATGCTCTGGCCAGGATATCTATCACCACATTGAATAGAATTGGTGACAGCAGACATCTCTGCCTCTCTTCTGATCTTAGGAGGAAGCATTCAGTCTTTCACCATGAGTAGGATATTAGTTATATGCTTATCATATATGTTCTTTATCAGGAAATTTGTTTCTATTCCTAGTTTTCTGAGAGCTTTTTATCATAAGTAGATGCTGAATTTTTTCCCCTGCCTTTTTAAAACTATTAAGATGATCATATGGCTTTTTACAATCTGTTAATTTGGCAAATTATATTGATTGATTTTTGGAACCAATCTTGCATTTCTAGGATGAACTCTACTTGGTAATGATGTATTATTTTTTTTAATATATTATTGGATTTAATTTGCCACTATTTTGTTAAGAATATTAGCATCCATGCTTATAATTTTCATTTTTATTTCTTTGTTTTTTATTTCTTGTGATGTCTTTATCTGGTGTTCCGTCAGGGAAATGCTGGTCTCATTAACAAATTTTGGGAAGTATTTCTCCTCTATTTCCTGAAGAAGTCTGGGAAGGATTAATATTATTTCTTCTTTAAATATTTGGTAGAATTCACCACTGAAGCTATCTGGCTGAAGTTTCACTTTTGAGATAGTTTTTATCTAAGAATTAAATTTATTTAAAAGATTTAGGACTACTCAGGTTATTTATTTCTCCTTGAGTGAGCCTTGGCACTTTATGACTCTTAAGTCACAAATGTCCTTTCATTTGTCAAATGTATTGACATAAATGTATAAATATTCCCTTACTATCTTTTAAACCTATAAGCTCTCTAGTGATGACCCTGCTTTAATTGCTGATATTGGTAATTTCTGCCATCTCTTCTGTTTTCTTAATTAGTATGACTGGCTAGAGGTTCATCAATTTAAAAAATTTTTTAAATTCATTGAATAGCTGCATTATTTTCCTTTTTTCTGTTTTATTGATTTCTGCTCTTATCCTTATTTACTTTCTTCTTATTATCTGGGTTAAATTTACTCTTCTTTTTCTAGTTTATTTGGGTGGAAATATACATAACTTATTTTGGGACTTTACTTCTTTTCTAAGTATGCTTATTGCTATAAATTTTCTTGTAAGTTCCATCACACAAATTTTGAGATGCTGTGTTTTCATTTTCATTCAGTTCAAAATATTTTTAAATGTCCTTTGTGATTTCTTCTCAACTCATGCAGTTATTTAAAAGTGTGTCAGTTAATTTGAAAATATTAAAGATTTTTAAGATATCTTTCTGCTAGTATTTCTAGTTTTTTTTTTTTTTTGTCATAAAACATGCTTTGCATCATTTAACTTCTCTTAAAGTTGTTGAAACTAGTTTCATGGTCTAGGACATGGTCTGTTTTGGTGCACATCCCATGTGCAGTTGAAAAGATGTGTATTTTACAGTTGATGACCTGTGAAATAAATGTCCATTTGGTTTAGTTGATAATGATGTCCAAGCATTCTCTATCCTCATTGACATTTCTCTCTGCTTGTTCTATTAATTACTGAGAAAGGAATGTTGAATTAGCTAACTGTAAGTATAGATTTGTCTATTCTTTTCAGTTCTATAAGTTTTTGTTTCATGTATTTTGAAGCTCTGTTGTTGGGTACATATACATTTAGGGTTGTTATGTACTGTTGTGAACTGATTTGTGTCCCTCCAAAATTCATATGTCGAAGTCCTCCTACTCTTCAGTACCTCAGAATGTGACTGTATTTGCAGATAGGGTTTTTAAAGAGGTAACTAAATTAAAATGATTTCATTAGGTGGGCCCTAATCTAATATGGTTGGTTTCCTTATAAGAAGAGAAGATTAGGATATAGGTACACTCAGAGCGAGTACTATGTGAAGACACAGGGAGAAGATAGTCATCTACAAGCCAAGGAGAAAGGTCTCAGAAGAAACCAACACTGCTGACATTCAGATCTTAGACTTCTAGCCTCCCAGATTGTAAGAAAATAAATTTCTGTTGCTGAAGCCATCCATTCTGTGCTACTTTTTTTTTTTTTTTTAAGATTTTATTTATTTATTTGCCAGAGAGAGAGAGAGAGAGCGCGTGAGCACAAGCAGGGGGAGCGGCAGGCAGTGGGAGAAGCAGGCTCCCCGCTGAGTGGGGAGCCCGATGCGGGACTTGATCCCAAAACCCTGGGATCATGACCTGAGCTGAAGGCAGACGCTTAAATGACTGAACCACCCAGGTGTCCCTGTGGTACTTTGTTATAGTAGTCTCAGCAAAATAATTCATGTACTTTTGATGAACCAACCCCTTTGCCATTATAAAATATCCCTCTTTCTTTGTGGCAGTGTTTCTCAATCTAAAATTTGCTTTGCCTTGGTATAGCTATTCCTTCTTGCTTTTGATTAGTGTTTTTATTGTACACACACACATATTTAGAGAAGGAGAGGGGGGGCAAGTGAAGGGGGAGGGGCAGAGGGAGAGGGAAAGAATCTTGAGCAGCTTCCACACCCAGTGCAGAGCCTGACATGAGGCTTGTTCTCACAATCCTGAGATCATGACCTGAGCTGAAATCAAAAGTTGGATGCTTAACTGACTGAGCCACCCAGGTACCCCTATATTGTTTCTTTTAAACCTATTAGTGTCTTTTAAAATTATCTTTTACTTCTTTCTCCATAATGCTCATATTTTTCTCTAGCATTTTGATCATATAGAATATATTCATTATAGCCTTTTCTATACCTTTGTTGCTGGCTCCATTGCCCCAGCCATTTCTTGATCGATTTATATATATTTTAGTTTTTGCTTTGGCTGGTCATAAATCAAAATTTTCTGCTACTTTGCATACTTTATAATTTTTTATTGCATGCCTGACATTGTGATTTGACATTTGTGTATTTTTGGCTGTTGCTTTTATTAAATAGTGCTGGATTTTATTCTAATATGTAGTTAAATTACTTGAACTCATTTGAATCTTTGAATGTTGCTTTCAAGAATTGTTAGGGTGGATCCGGATGATCCTTTACTCTAACATCAATTTAATTCCATTATGGCACTTATATTCTCCTACATGATGGACCTGGTGTTGTGATATTTTATACTCTGGTCGGTAGGATCAATAACTATTCCTATTTTGAATGGACTTCAGGAATTGTTCTTCCTACTTTTTTCTTTTGATTATTTCCTGTCACACATGCACTTCTGTACATAGCCAAAGACTCTAGGGGACCCATCTGTAGAAATCTAATGCTCTTCTTTTTGGTCTTTTACCCCACAAATTCTAACTGCTTTCTGTATTCCAGCCCCTGTCTTCTCAATTCAAGAAGTGCTGGGCTGTTTGGGTTTTCCGTCTGCATGAAGGGCAGAAAATTGCTTCTAAATAGTAAAGCAGTAAAGTTGTAGAGCTCATATTATTTGTTTCCCTTCTCTCAGGAATTTCTGTACTGCTATTTTGTCACTCAGTATCTGAAAAATGTTATTTTATGTATATTGTCAAGGTTTTTAGTTATTTAAGTTGGGGGGATAACTCTAATTCCTATTACTCTACTTGACAACCTTATTTGATTTAATTCTAAAAATTATCTTGCTTTTAAAAGTCAACCTCTTGTTCTTAGAAGGATTAGAGGTCTAATAACATATATGTTTATATAAGTATATATTATAGTATATAGTATATATATTATATATTATACTATAATACATATTACATATATAATATATACTATATAGTATATACTATACTATATACTATATATACTATACTATAATATATACTATAATATATACTATATACTATAATATATACTCTATAGTGTATGCTATATACTATAATATATACTCTATAGTATATGCTATATACTATAATATATACTCTATAGTATATGCTATATACTATAATATATACTCTATAGTATATACTATATACTATAATATATACTCTATAGTATATTAATATATAAAAGTATTATATATGAATATATATACATATATACATATACACATACACATATATATACGTATATACTTTCCCTCTCATTGTATTCTTGTTTAGCTCAGTCTCAGCTCTGTAGTATCTCTCTCGTGTCTGGTGCCTGGATCTCTTGCTCAGCTGCAACTTGGAGTATTTCCCATAGGAAATGGCACTGTTTCTTTGGCACCTTCAGAAATTACCCCAGTCTCAAATCTCCATAT
The DNA here is from genome assembly GCF_029215605.1 of Mirounga angustirostris. Taxonomy (NCBI): domain Eukaryota; kingdom Metazoa; phylum Chordata; class Mammalia; order Carnivora; family Phocidae; genus Mirounga; species Mirounga angustirostris. Next base: position 58,190,774 of record NW_026991717.1, on the reverse strand, counting down.
TTCCAAAGTTCCAAGGAACTGTCTAGACACAGATCTACTGAACTAAATATTTACATTCTAAGTACAAATCACCTTATGCACATGTATTTTCCAAGCAATCCAGTGTTTCCAGTACCAAACACATAACTTAGAATCTAACCACAATTTGCTTTTATCAGTAAGGGTCCACCACAAAGATGCACCATATTTTGGAGATCATATAAACCAAGAAAAGATTAGGAAGAGAGAGAGAGACTTTTAGTTTCTCCATAGGGCAAGGCTAATTGATACCTATTGTCTAGCTTACCTTGAATTTAAAACTCAAATGTAATAGTTCTTCTGACAAAGGACTTACACTGTAATTGTCATGTTTGGTGGGGAGAAGAAAGGGAAGAGGAAGATACATACAACTCTGAAACATTCCTCTCTTTTAATAAAATCTCTAAGTTTGAGATGGTAAGATCTTTTCCTCCAGGTAATTTGTAAGACTCCTTTTTCCATTTAGTGTTCAGATCATATACTTTGAATTAAAGGAAAAAAAAAAGGAGACACCAAGAGTGTCTTCTATCCTTTTTTGGACCCTGGAATTTTTCTACTTCTTTCCAGAGCTCATAGTCAAATGAGTTCAGGATTTATACCTTGTAAAAGATGCTACTGATGCCCCAACCATATCTCATTAGGACTAATGTTTGTAGTATATTCCCTGTCTTACTTCCAACTGCCAGGATATGCACCTATTTGCTGGAGCTACTAAGGTAGCTGGAACCTACTGCTTGTACCTAAGGTAGGCTAGAAGTGCCACAGAATGAATGCCCCATAATTAGCCCTTAATCTATGACTTGGGTGGGATATCTCTGGATTGCCTGTTCTACACTGATTCCTGGAGTTTCCCAGCAGGATAAGGTTCCAGTGACCCACAGTGGTAGCTGGCTTGATACCCTCTTTTTCCTGTCAAATTTCCCACTTCTCTACAAGTGTTTCTTGGATAATCTCTGAAATAAACAACTTATACTCAATTCCTTGTCTCAGATTCTGTTTCTGAGAGAATCCAAATTAAGATACTCCTACTTTCTGACAAGCAAGCAACTCCTCACAGATAAAAGGAGACTCCAGAAGTAAAATTCACAGCTTTGCATTCCCAGCAATGCTAGTCTCCAATCCTCACTGAATATAGGAGAAAGAGGGAAAACCCTAGCAGATTACTTAGCCCGAACCCGGCAAGGGCGGGGCACTTCCACCTCCAGCAAAGACATTTGGGAACCATGGCAACAGGCCCTTCCCCAGAAGATCAGCAAGAACAGCCCTCCAAGACCAAGTTTACCGATTAATGAGAATGGCCGAATACCAGCACTAGGGGAATACAGCACATAGAATTCATGGCTTTTTCCCCTGATTCTTTAGTCTTTCAAAGTTAATTTTTAAAATTTTCTTTATTTTTCTCTTTTTCTACTTTTTTAGTTGAATTTTTCTTCTTTCCTTTTTCAACCAACATCTTATCAATTCCTTTTTTAAAAATCTTTTTTAATTTTTCATTTTCACAATCATATCTCTTCATTGTATTTAACCTTATTTTTTGTGTATATATATATATATATGTTTTTCTTTCTTCAAAATGCTGGGATACAGTTTCTTCTAACAGACCAAAATATACCCTAAATCTAGTATATGATATTTTCCTAGTCTCCCGCCTGATCATATTCTTTTTTTTTTTAATTTTTTTTCATTCTTTTTTCAACCAACTTCTTATCAATTCCTTTATTTATTTATTTATTTTAAAAAGATTTTATTTATTTATTTGACACACACACACACACAGAGTGCACAAGCAGGTAGAGCAGCAGGCAGAGGGAGAAGTAGGCTCCTGGCTGAGTAAGGAGCCTGATGTGGGGCTCGATCCCAGGACTCCAGGATCATGACCTGAGCTATCCAGGCGCCCCATCAATTTCTTTTTTAAAATCCTTTTTAATTTTCATCTTTACAGTCGTATTCCATCCCTTCATCATATTTACCCTTATTTTTGTATATATATAAGTTTTTTTTCTTTAGAATTTTGGGAGGCAATTTCTTCTAATAGACCAAAATACACCCAAAATCTAGTGTGTGGCTCTGTTATATTCACCAGCCCGATCATATTCTTTTTCCCCTTTCTCCCCGCCCCCCTGCCCCATTTTGGGTCTCTTCTGATTTGTTTAGTGTATATTTTTCTGGGGTCATTGTTACCCTTTAGCATTTTTTTTTTTTAGCATTTTGTTCTCTCATTCATCTATTCTCCTCTGGACAAAATGACAAGATGGAAAAAATCACCCCCCCCCCCCCCCAAAAAAAGAACAAGAGGCAGTACCGATTGCCCAAGACCTAATTAATACAGACATTAGTAAGATGTCGGAACTAGAGTTCAGAATGACGATTATAAAGATACTAGCTGGGCTTGAAAAAAGTATAGAAGATACTAGAGAATCCTTTTCTGGAAAAATAAAAGAACTAAAATCTAACCAAGTCAAAATCAAAAAGGCTATTAATGAGGTGCAATAAAAAATGGAGGCTCTAACTGCTAGGATAAATGAGGCAGAAGAGAGAATCAGTGATATAGAAGACCAAATGATGGAGAATAAAGAAGCTGAGAAAAAGAGATAAACTACTGGATCACGAGGGCAGAATTCAAGAGATAAGTGATACCATAAAATGAAACAACATTAGAATAACTGGGATCCCAGAAGAAGAAGAAAGAGAAAGAGGGACAGACAGTATATTGGAGCAAATTATAGCAGAGAACTTCCCTAATTTGGGAAAGGAAACAGGCATCAAAATCCGGGAAGCACAGAGAACCCCCCTCAAAATCAATAAAAATAGGGCGTCTGGGTGGCTCAGATGGTTAAGTGTCTGCCTTCGGCTCAGGTCATGATCCTGGAGTCCCGGGATCGAGTCCCGCATCGGGCTCCCTGCTCGGCGGGGAGTATGCTTCTCCTCCCTCTGACCCTCCTCCCTCTCCAGCTCTCTGTCTCTTGTTCTCTCTCTCAAATAAATAAATAAAATCTTTAAAAAAAAATCAATAAAAATAGGTCAACACCCCAACATCTAATAGTAAAAGTTACAAGTCTCAGAGACAAAGAGAAAATCCTGAAAGCAGCTTGGGACAAGAGGTCTGTAACCTACAATGGCAGAAACATTAGACTGGCAGCAGACCTATCCACAGAGACCTGGCAGGCCAGAAAGGACTGGCATGATATATTCAGAGCACTAAATGAGAACAATATGCAGCCAAGAATACTATAACCAGCTAGGCTGTCATTGAAAATAGAAGGACAGATAAAAATCTTACAGGACAAACAAAAACTAAAGGCATTTGCAAACACGAAACCAGCCCTACAAGAAATATTGAAACGGGTCCTCTAAGCAAAGAGGGAGCCTAAAAGTAAGAGACCAGAAAGGAACACAGACAATATACAGTAACAGTCACCTTACAGGCAATACAATGGCACTAAATTCCTATCTTTCAATAGTTACCCTGAATGTGAATGGGCTAAATGTCCCAATCAAAAGACACAGGCTATCAGATTGGATTAAAAAACAAGACCCATCGATATGCTGTCTGCAAGAGACTCATTTTAGATGCAAAGACACCTCCAGATTTAAAGTGAGGGGGTGGGAAACCACTTACCATGCTAAGGGACATCAAAAGAAAGCTGGGGTGGCAATCCTTATATCAGACAAATTAGATTTTAAACCAAAGACTGTAATAAGAGATGAGGAAGGACACTATAGCCTACTTAAAGGATCTATCCAACAAGAAGATCTAACAATTGTAAATATCTATGCCCCTAACATGGGAGCAGCCAACTATATAAGCCAGTTAATAACAAAAGCAAAGAAACACATTGACAACAACACAATAATAGTAGGGGACTTTAACACGCCCTTCACTCAAATAGACAGATCATCTAAACAAAAGATCAACAAGAAAATAAAGGCTTTAAATGACATACTAGACCAGATGAATGTCACAGATATATTCAGAACACTTCATCCCACAGCAGCAGAATACATATTCTTTTTTAGTGCCCATGAAACATTCTCCAGAAGAGATCACATCCTGGGTCACAAATAAGGTCTCAACTGGTACCAAAAGATTGGGATCATTCCCAGCATATTTTCAGACCACAATGCTTTGAAACTAGAACTCAATCACAAGAGGAAGGTCAGAAAGAACTCAAATACATTGAGGCTAAAAAGCATCCCACTAAGGAATGAATGGGTCAACCAGGAAATTAAAGAAGAATTAAAAAAATTCATGGAAACAAATGAAAATGAAATCTCAACTGTTCAAAATTTTTGGGATACAGCAAAGGCAGTCCTAAGAGGAAAGTATATAGCAATACAAGCCTTTCTTAAAAACAAGAAAGGTCTCAAATACACAACCTAACCCTACACCTAAAGGAGCTAGAGAAAGAACAGCAAATAAAGCCTAAATCCAGCAGGAGAAGAGAAATAAGAAAGATCAGAGCAGAAATCAATGAGATAGAAACCAAAAGAACAATAGAACACATCAACAAAACTAGGAGCTGGTTCTTTGGAAGAATTAATAAGATTGATAAACTCCTGGCCAGACTTATCAAAAAGAAAAGAAATATGACCCAAATAAAATCATGAATGAAAGAGGAGAGATCACAACCAACACCAAAGAAATATAAACATTTATAAGAACATATTATGAGCAACTCTATGCCAGCAAATTAGATGATCTGGAAGAAATGGATGCATTCCTAGAGATGTATCAACTACCAAAACTGAACCAGGAAGAAATAGAAAACCTGAACAGACCCATAACCACTAAGGAAATCGAAGCAGTCATCAAAAATCTCCCAACAAACAAGAGCCCAGGGCCAGATGGCTTCCCAGGGGAATTCTACCAAACATTTAAAAAAGAATTAATACCTATTCTTCTGAAGCTGTTTCAAAGAATAGAAATGGAAGGAAAACTTCCAAACTCATTTTATGAGGCCAGCATTATCTTGATCCCAAAACCAGACAAAGACCCCATCAAAGAGGAGAACTACAGCCCAATATCCCTGATGAACATGGATGCAAAAATTCTCACCAAACACTAGCCAATAGGATCCAACAGTACATTGAAAGGATTATTCACCATGACCAAGTGGGATTTATCCCTGGGCTGCAAGGTTGGTTCAACATCTGCAAATCAATCAATGTGATACAATACATTAATAAAAGAAAGAACAAGAACCATATGATCCTCTCAACAGATGCAGAAAAAGCATTTGACAAAGTACAGCATTCTTTCTTGATTAAAACTCTTCAGAGTATAGGGATAGAGAATATACCTCAATACCATAAAAGCCATCTATGAAAAACCCACAGCGAATATCATACTCAAGGGGGAAAAACTGAAAGCTTTTCACCTAAGGTCAGGAACACGGCAGGGATTTCCACTATAACCACTGCTGTTCAACATAGTACTAGAAGTCCTCACCTCAGCAATCAGACAACAAAAAGAAATAAAAGGCATCCAAATCAGCAAAGAATAAAACTCTCACTTTTTGCAGATGATATGGTACTTTATGTGGAAAACCCAAAAGACTCCACCCCAAAACTGCTAGAACTCATACAGGAATTCAGTAAAGTGGCAGGATAAAAAATCAATGCACAGAAATCAGTTGCAATTCTATGCACCAGCAACAAGACAGAAGAAAGAGAAATTAAGGAGTCAATCCCATTTACAATTGAACCCAAAACCATAAGATACCTAGGAATAAATTTAACCAAAGAGGCAAAGGATCTATACTCAGAAAACTATAGAATACTCATGAAAGAAATTGAGGAAGACACAAAGAAATGGAAAAATGTTCCATGCTCATGGATTGGAAGAGCAAATATTGTGAAGATGTCAATGCTACCTAGAGCAATCTACACATTCAATGCAATCCCCATCAAAATACTATCCACTTTTTTCAAAGAAATGGAACAAATAATCCTAAAATTTGTATCGAACCAGAAAAGACCCTGAATAGCCACAGGAATGTTGAAAAAGAAAAGCAAAGCCGGTGGCATCACAATTCCAGACTTCAAGCTATATTACAAAGCTGTCATCATCAAGACAGTATGGTACTGGCACAAAAACAGACACATAGATCAATGGAACAGAATAGAGAGCCCAGAAATGGACCCTCAATTTTATGGTCAACTCATCTTCAACAAAGCAGGAAAGAATGTCTAATGGAAAAAAGACAGTCTCTTCAACAAATGGTGTTGAGAAAATTGGACAGCCACATGCAGAAGAATGAAACTGGACCATTTCCTTACACCATACACAAAAATAGACTCAAAATGGATGAAAGACCTAAATGTGAGATAGGAATCCATCAAAATCTTTGAGAACAAGGCAGCAACCTCATTGACCTCAGTCGCAGCAACGTCTTCCTAGAAACATCACCAAAGGCAAGGGAAGCAAGTGCAAAAATGAACCACTGGGACTCAATCAAGATAAAAAGCTTTTGCACAGCAAAGGAAACAGTCAACAAAACCAAAAGACAACCGACAGAATGGGAGAAGATATTTGCAAATGACCTATCAGATAAAGGGCTAGTATCCAAAATCTATAAAGAACTTATCAAACTCAACACTGAAAGAACAAAGAATCTAATCAAGAAATGGGCAGAAGACATGAACAGACATTTCTGCAAAGAAGACATCCAAATGTCCAACAGACACATGAAAAAGTGGTCAACATAGCTCGGCATCAGGGAAATCCAAATCAAAACCTCAATGAGATACCACCTCACTCACATCAGTCAGAATGGCTAAAATGAACAAGTTAGGAAAAGACAGATGTTGGCAAGGATGCGGAGAAAGGAAAACCCTCCTACACTGTTGGTGGGAATGCAAGCTGGCGCAGCCACTCTGGAAAACAGTATGGAGGTTCCTCAAAAAGTTGAAAATAGAGCTACTGTACAACCCAGCAATTGCACTACTGGGTATTTACCCTGAAGATACAAATGTAGTGATCTGAAGCGGTATGCGCACCCCAATGTTTATAGCAGCAATGTCCACAATAGCCAAACTATGGAAAGAGCCAAGCTGTCCATCAACAGATGAATGGATAAAGAAGATGTGGTATATATATACAATGGAATAATATGCAGTCATCAAAAAAATGAAATCTTGCCATTTGCAATGACGTGGCTGGAACTAGAGGGTATTATGCTAAGAGAAATAAGTAAATCAGAGAAAGACAAGTATCATATGATCTCACTGATATGAGGAGTTTGAGAAACAAGACAGAGGATCATAGGGGAAGGGAGGGGAAAATGAAACAAGATGTAACTGGAGAGGTAGACAAACCATTAGAGACCCTTAATCTCAGGAAACAAACTGAGGGTTGCTGGAGTGGAGGTGGTGTGGGAGGGATGGGGTGGCTGGGTGATGGACCCTGGGGAGGGTATGTGCTATGGTGAGTGCTGTGAATTGTGTGAGACTGATGGATCACAGACCTGTACCCCTGAAACAAATAATATATGTTAATAAAAAAATTTTTTAATTTACAAACAATTACAAACAAAAAACCAATAACAAAACAAACAAGAAGATTGCTAACCCCCCTGGACTAGAGGGAGGAAGGTGAAGTAGGAAAAATCAATTGGTTAATGAAACCATCATAGAATAGATGACCACTTACCAATAAAAATGCCTTTAATGGGTGTTGATGGTGCCCCACCCAGATCTCCCAGGGACTTGAGTGTTGATAACCATGACAGATGTTCCCTTCTGAGAACTGACTTTGGATGATGACTGCAGCAAGTATGTACAAAGTTTGGCCCTCTTTCCTCTAAGTGGACTAACTCTGTGGTGCAATTCATACCCCAGAGCTTCCCCAGGGATGAGACTGAAGCTGTTCTCCAGCTGAGAGTACTCTCTTGCTTCCCTTTGTTTCCCTGCCGTATCTTGATTCCCTCATGCCCCTGTTCCTGAGAGTACCCTTCCCATAAATCATTTGAACAAGAATCCCTCTCTCAGGCCCTGCTTCTATGGAATTTGACTTAGACAGTAATATTTAATGCCAAGGTGTGCACTTAGCCAAGTTTTTAATAGAAATAAATGCGAAACACAAAAAGCTGCACTGAATTTTATATTCTCTATAGAAAATTTTCTATAGGTATGATTTTCAGTGATGAAATTACAGATTATGGTCAGAGAAGCATACTAAAGCAATTTACCACATTACATTCTTCTTGGTCACAAACAGGCGATTTGTTTTAGCATACAGTAGATGCACACATGTGGGTTTGAGGCCTTTTGTCATCCATGGAGGAGCTGCTCTGGGCAAGTGTCTCTGATTAGGCAGGGAGCCTTTCTAAGTAGCTGCTGAGTTCAGATCATTCAAAACTTTCTCTGTGGCACAAAACACATGAAACCATTTGTGTTCTGACCCAACCAAAGAAATACCTTGGGTTCTGAAGCAGCAAAAGTGTGTCTGCCCTGTCATCAAGCTATTGAATTTCTGCTATTCCTTTTCATCAACGGGAGAACACTGGGAGACAAAATGTATTATATATCCTGTTCATGGCTTCTGTTTGTGGCAGCCCAGAAAAATTAGAAAGAGGCTTGTAGACCACAGCAGTGCTTTTCCAGCTCTGTGAAGTTCTTTTTCTCTTGTAGGTATGTCTTAGGATAACACCCACTAATGCACACAGCCAAGGGGCAGAAGAGTGGAGAGTTAATATAAACCAAGATTTGGGCGCCTGGGTGGCTCAGTTGGTTAAGCGACAGCCTTCGGCTCAGGTCATGATCCCGGAGTCCTGGGATCGAGTCCCACATCGGGCTCCCGGCTCAGCGGGGAGCCTGCTTCTCCCTCTGACCCTCTCCCCTCTCATGCTGTTTCTCTCTCTCTCTCTCCCTCAAATAAATAAATAAATAAAATCTTAAAAAAATATATAAACCAAGATTTTAGTAGTATTGGTAAAGTAGCCATGGGATCTTTGGAGGAAGCAGCAGGACTAGTTAAAAACATTTTCTCCAGGGCAGATCAGTCTGAAATGCTTTTCTTTGTTACTAATAACCTGCTTTCAAAATTTGTTTAATCCTTCAAGGCTCAGTTCTAAATGGCTCCTTTCTTGGCATTTGCAAAGTTGGCATTACTTATCCAACTGTATCTACTTTTCCAGCAGAAATTTTCGACTCATATCAAGGGAGGTGGCACAATCATCTTACTGAAGCACCAGGAGTTAAAGGCTTATCTGTCATTGCTGAACCACACTTTTGTGGACTAAATAATATGTGAGGGGGTTGTTCACGTATTGAGGGATTAGCCAAAGTCTCCAGACAGTGCCCTTATGGATGGCAAAATCTATGTTGAATATTGAGCACTACGTTAGTTTTTTAACATATGAAAATAAATATGAAAATTTTCTCTCTTCAACATATATGAAAAGCCACTGTGCTAGTCGCTATTGATTGAAATGAAACAAATGTGGGGTTTTTTTGCAGCAAATATGACTAATTTGTGATATTTTGGGGTTTTTCCTCTTTTAATACACTTCATTCAAGAGAGATTGATTAAACACATCTCATCTACCAAGCATTGTGGTAGTTCCTGGTGATAAAATGGTGCAAGAACAATAAAAGTAAAAGAGATTTTGTGATTATTTACCAATAGGTGCTACGAAGGACAGTGCTATAAATGAGTAACAGCTGGGTGTGATGAGGTCTAAGTGATCAGGGAAAGTGTTGATTTGGCATCTGAAGGAGGGTGAGTTAACTGGCTGAAGAGGGAGAACATTTCAGGGGGAATGAGCAGCAAGAGCTAAGGCCCTGTGGCAGGAAGATGCCTGGAACTAAAGAAGATAGTTGAGGAAATCCAGGCAGGTCATTGTCACCGAGTGCAGGTTGCAGAGAGGACAGGTGTGTCCCAGGCCATGCAGGGCCACATCAGACATAGCAAGTATTTTACTCTTTGTTTTGGGAGCTGCAGGAAGTGATTGAATCAAGTCATGAGCATCTAATTCTCATGCTCAGGATCACTCAGGCTTCCATATTGAAAGGAGGTTAGAAGGGGGCAAGAGTGTACAGAAGAGTTGTGGGGAAGCAATTGTGGGAAACCAGGAAAGAGGTGATGCCAGCTTTGACTAGGACAATTTGAAATATACGAAATCACTATCAATCTGTCTTCCAAGTTAAGGAAAAATAAAATTCTTGTAGAAATGTGATCTGGAGCCCTCACCAGTATGTACCACACAAGAGAGGTTTGACAGACTAGGTGTGATCTGGACAGGTAGTGCAGGTGAACCTTGGCAGCTGGGAGTTGGTGGAGCCTCAGACCTCACACCTGGTAGTGCTAATTGGCATGTAATTAGAACAAAAGAAAAGATACAGAGAAGCCCAAAGAGCCAGCCCTATCCCTTCTCTATGTTGCTCAGCGTATGCCCTGCCATGTGTCTTATGAATTCATGGAGATGCTTTTTAAAAATCATAGTGTAGAGCTGGAAGGGATGTGACAGGTCATCTAAGGTAGTGATTGTCAAAATGGGGTCCAGAGACTTCTGATTCTGGAAGGGTGGAGAAGTACTTCTCCCACTTTTCTCTATTTCTCCTTGTAAGTACAATGCCCTGAACACTTTATATAAAGCAAACATAAGACTCTAAAGGATGGAAAAAGAAAGACTGGCTAAGGATCTCAGGACCCAAGGAATGACATAGTGATGAGTTCCCTGGGTTTTCTTTTAGTTTCACAAAACAGACTTTTAGCTGAAGACACTGGCAACCCAGGAACACCAATAACCACAGAAAAAACCAAACAAAAAAATGTTCCACAAAAAGCCTGTTCTTGAACCTGGAAAGGAACAAACTGGCAAGAGAAAACTTCTAGACAATAATCATTATACTCTAGTCAAATATGACCCCTGGACCAGCCCCATCAGCATCACCTGGGAACTTATTAAAAATGCAAATTCCCTGGGGTGCCTGAGTGGGGTTCATTCAGTGAAGCTTCTGACTCTTGGTTTTGGCTAAGGTCATTATTTCAGGTTTGTGAGATTGAGCCCTACATCGGGCTCCATGCTGGGCATGGAGCCTGCTTAAGATTCTCTCTCTTCCTCTGTCCCCCACCCCCTTAAAAAAAAAGCGAATTCCTGAGCCCCATGCCAGACCTACTGAGTCAGAAACTTGAGGGTGGAGCTCAGCAATCTGTGTTTAAACAAGTCCTCCAGGCAATTTTGATGCATCCTATAGTTTGAGAACTATGGTACCAGATGGTCTCTCTTCAGATGAGAAAACTCGAGGCTGGAGGCTGGTTGGTTTTCCCCAGGTAACAGCTTTTGTGGAGTCTAGCTCTTGTTCTAGATTTGCCCAGAATGCCTTTTCTAGCACTAAAATCTAAGGAGAATAGAGGAAATTTTAAAATACATGTTTGAATTAAGTGTTAACATGTGTATTATGAAGTATCTGGCACATATTATGAGCTAAATTTTTTTTTGAATATTGAACAAACCATTAGTCTTTGATTCAGCTACAGTTTTAGAGAAGATGCTAAAAGATCTTTTGGAAAATCTCAAACCAACATGTGCAAAAGCATCTGCAACATGTCAGACCTGTCCAGTGAGGATGGCTACTACAGGTAAAGGGCTTGTAGGATGTTCCTTCATATTCAGGTCTGTTTTTTTCCCAGCCTATATGAGGCTTTCTAAATACTTGACTTCATCCCATGCCAGCATTTCTCAACTCTGAATTATTACCTTCTCCTGATGCGGGAGGGTGGAAAGTCTAGATTCCTGTGGTTCAAGCATGAAGACTGTTCTCCAGGTGAGTTAGAACATGGGTTTTCAACAACAAAGCAGTTTGTAATTGTTCCTCCATTGCGTCTTGGTCCCAGCCCACTGAATGATTACATTTAACATCATTAAAACTTTGCTTTAATTGGACTAGAGCAAAACATAAATGTCTGCTGCATGGAAAACAAACACTTTTAGTATTTTCTTAATGTTTATTTTAACTGATCCTTACAATTGCCCAGAGACTAAATAGAGTTTTTATATTTATTTTAAAAGGCATAATTGCTAGGATGGGCTGATGGAGGCTAAGTTTGAATTCATAGTGTGTTTTTACAAGTAATTTTTTAATGACTCTCTCTGTGTAACCCCTCATGTGTGAGGAGAACTCAAGGGTGACTGTAATTATGGTGGTGCAGTTAGGCATTTTGACCTTGGAGGCACATGGGGAACCTAAGGCTACTAGCCTGGCTGCTCTTGCAATCTCCCATTTTATATTTTATAAAGCTAGTTGGAAACAGCAATAAAGCTTAATATTAAAGATTTTTCAAGCCACTGGTTCAACAGATGGAGAGGCATGGTAACTTGGTGAGTGCCTGAAAAGTGTATAGAAACAGCCTATTCCAATTCTCATTACCAAAGCCAGGACATACACAATCTAGCTCCAGTGAGACCCTTTCTGGGGGGAACAGGTATACCCAATTCTGCCTTGTGGAGGCTCTTTGATGAATTTGCAAGCTCACTGTGATATTTCACTCAGCTCCTACATTCAAAGGAGCTGGATGTTGGTTTAGACTCCTGGTTCTCCAAGTGTGGTGTCTAGACAGCAGCCTCAGCATCACTGGGGAATGTGTTAGAAATGCAAATTCTTGGGCCCCACTCCAGACCCACCTGATCTGAAACTGTGGGGATGGAGCCCAGCAATCTGTGTTTTCTGAAGTCCCCCAGGTGACTTTGATGCAAGCTAGAGGTTTGAGAAGTCCTGGAGAGTGACTTAAAAGAGGATGTATCTTTTCAGAGGGATACAGCATCTCACTGCTGATGTGGAAAATCAGTTCAAAAACTGGATAGGGAACCAGAGTAAATATTTTTTTTCCAAAATTTTATTTAAATTCTAGTTAGTAAACATATAGTGTAATACTGTTTTCAGGCATAGAATTTAGTGATTCATTACTTACATTTAACACCCAGTGCTCAACATGAGACATGCACTCCTTAATCCCCATCAGTCATTTAGCCCATCTCCCACCCACATCCCTCCATCAACCCTGTTTGGTCTCTGTTGTTAAGAGTCTCTTATGGTTTCTCTCTCTCTCTCTTTTTTTTTTTTCTCCTTCCCATATGTTCATCTGTTCTGTTTCCTAAATTCCACATGTGAGTGAAATCATATGGTATTTCTTTCTCTGACTGACTTATTTCACTTAGCATAATACACTCTAGCTCCATCCACGTCATTGCAAATGGCAAGATTTTGTTCCTTTTGATGACTGAGTAATATTCCATTGTGTGTATATATACACCACATCTTTATCCATCCTCAGCTGATGGACATTCAGAGTAAATATGTTAAAGGAAAGAAAGAAGTCTTTCAAGAACCAGAGACAAAACCAATGCCTCTCCTGCTGGATTTGAAAGGAGAAAATTCAAGGGAATCCAGGAGGTGATATAACTTAAAGAACCAGAAAGCAAATAGCCACTTGGTTCTCATATAAATATGAAATTAACTCATCTAGTCATTCTCATGTATTCTGTCTTTAACTTTCTCTAGATTGTTTTCAGCTAGCAAATTTTGTACATCTTGTTAGTGAGCTTGACAGCAAAAGTGATAGAGACCTCCACGTCTTTAAACCTTTCTTTTTGTTGTGAGCAGGGAATGGTAGGTACAGCTTGTGCATAAGTTGTTTCTAGATATTCAAGCATAACTGGGGAAGCATGCCTTCCTTGAATTTATTAGATGAGCAATAGGGGAGCCTCCTGGGAAGGGCCTTCATCTTAAAGGAAGAGAGAATTAGACACAGTTTAACCAGTAACTAATATGGGGATCCTTCCCTGGAAACTATTTAGATTTGTCTCTTGACCACTAGTTCTGTGGAAGAAAGGTGGGTTGTAAGTAGAAATGCAAAGTTGCTTCACATCAACAACTCAGAGATCTTAGGGCAAAGATGCTGCTTTGGTGACAGGGAGGAAAAGTACAACTCGTTTGGGAGAGAGAATCCATCCTTGCTCTTCTGTAAGAAAAATGGCTTTTGTTTTAGGGCATTCATGGCTCTAGAAAACTCCAGTGTTTTCTGGGTCTCGGCAGAATGTGAGCCAGCTGAGTCTCCTCAGACCTGTGGTGGTGCTAATCTGTGGTACTGCTTGGATGATCTTGGCAGTGGCCCAAGAACACCAGCGTCATAAAGAAGAGTACAATGTGGTGGAGAGTTTGCATTTCCCTCTGTATTTCCTTGGCTGTATTATCTTGTCACTTTCAATTCTATTTATGGTTGACAGGGAGGGGTTTGGTGGGGTACAGGACAAATTGGTATCTTCATTTCCTCTCTCTCACACTGTAACACCTAGGCCACAGCTCAGTATACATAACAGGTGTTTGACTAATTATGCTGATTGAGAGACTCCGGAAAGCAAAGCTTTTAAGAATGATTTGATGCTTAACAAAAATGTTGCATGCCGATGAATTATAAACAGGCTGAGTCCATTTAGTTAGTCAGATTTACCCAGCCAACCAGAAACTTCTTATTCAACTCCCAGTGCTGGGAACCCAGGAGAAAAAGAATCAAAGAATGTTAAAGTTAGGGGAAGCAATTAGGCACACATTTGTTCTGCCGGGCACTGCCCGTTTCTCACTTATGATTTCTGCTTGAGAACCCTGCCATGACCCCAGCCTTGTGGTGAATGCCGGAGGGTGGCTGAGTTCCTTGACCTTGCCTACCTTCCCCGACTGCCTTCCTCGGCCCTCTTTCATCCCCCCCGTCCTCCACTCTTACCACCTCTGTGCTTTACTCAGCCCTCCCTCTTCCCCCAGTCCTCCGCCCTTACCACCTTAGGGCTTTACTCTCCCGCTGGTGTGGCTGCTCCTGGACTTGGGCAGCTTTCTCAGAAACAGCCATGACCTTCCTGATGGCAAGTATGGTCTGGTGCTTGTGTTTCCTGGTGTTCCCTGTGTTGGCAAAGACCTTGGGCACCAACAGTTGCTGGGCTCTGCTGTACTTGCTTTGCTGTTGCTACCACTTAGCTGTCCTCATCTAAGTTTACTTACATCAGATTTAGTCTCCATGCAGCCCCACCATGTTCCCTGGTGAGCACATTTCTGGTCTTTCCCTGTTATTCAGCTTTATGAAATGATACTTAGGTTAAAAAAAAAAAACCTGTGCACATATTGAATGTACTAAATAAGATGAAAGCATTGTGTCTCAACCCAAACATTAGTGATGTTTTCAAGAGTGTGGTCTGTGGACCACCTGCATCAGAATTGTCTAGGAACAAATTAACAAAGAAAATTTCGGAGACCTACCTCCAGCTACTAGTTTTCAATTCTGTAGATCTAAGACACAATTAAGACATGACAACAAAACCTCCTCTAGTTTGAGAGTCACTGCTTTCTATCTGGTTCTTAATCTTGGCTGTAAGTCCCAGGGTAGAGGTGAGGGTAGGGAGGTGGGGAGGTTCACTTAAAAAACAAAACACATGGAACCCACCACACAGCAATTAAATGAGAATTTCTGAAAATAGGGACTAGGCATCAGTGTTTTTTCAAAGCCTCCAAAGTGAATGTAGACTGTAGTCAGGTTTGAGAACAACCACTTTAGTCTAGATGATTCAATATATACAGTTTCAAAAGTCTGTAGTGTGAAAACTGCTTTAATAAAATAATTTCTTTAACCATGTTGCCTAAAACCTTCCTGTCTGTAGGTCATATCAATAAATGTATTCCTTGCTGTGTTTTGCTATGAATCATCTTGCCTTTTTTTCTCTTCTTTGTTTTTGGCTTTTTTTCCTGATACAGGAAAAAGATAGAAGTCTGGCTTTGCAAGCTGGTGGTTCTCAGCTGACATTGGTCTAGCAGATGTGTTTTATTTAAAATTTTATTTAAATTTTTCATTAAAATTTATTTTAAAACACTGTTTCTAGAAAGATTTAAGGCATAATTAAAAGCTGAGATCTTTTCACATAAAAATTCAGACTTGTCACCATAAGGGAAAAACCACGAGTTTAGGGGCGCCTGGGTGGCTCAGTCGTTAAGCGTCTGCCTTTGGCTCAGGTCATGATCCCAGGGTCCTGGGATCGAGCCCCGCATCGGGCTCCCTGCTCTGCGGGAAGCCTGCTTCTCCCTCTCCCATTCCCCCTGCTTGTGTTCCCTCTCTCGCTGTGTCTCTCTCTGTCAAATAAATAAATAAAATCTTAAAAAAAAAAAAAACCCACAAGTTTCATCAACACTGGAGCCACTTCCCCAGGAGTGCCAAGGAGCAGCCCTGCTGAATGCCCCCCTTGCCATCAGGTCCTCCCAGACCCACTTATGCCTGGTCCCCCAGGCATTTAGTGTTTGTGACCCTTAGGATGGAGGGATGGATTTAATGTGTTTAATCAACATTTGGGCACCTGTGAAGTGTCAGGCACTCTAGGGGAAATGTGTTTCTTTTTCTCCCACAAACCTATGAAATATGCATTGCCCTCTTTATAGGCAACTCTGAGGCTGGACTGGGCTGAGGACTAGGTCTGAATTCCAATCCAAGTCTGTATTCTGCCAAAGCTTCCCCAGATCCTCATGCTTGCAGGAACTGCAGAAGCTTTGGCTTGGTTCCATACCTCTGAGATTAGAGAGATGGAACTTTTGGGGGGCACCTGTGAAGTATTTAGCATCCATTAAGTTTTCATCACCTGGATAAAAGGAATTTAAAAATCAGTAAATTTGGGGGGGTAGTCTAATTAGCTTCAAGTGTAAAAGCATAAGCCTTTTGGGCAATTTAAGACAGATTTGCAATCAATCAAGTGGATGTAATAGTGTATGTAACCTGAACATTTCAAGGAGAGTTAATAATGATTTTTCAGGCACCTCAGGGAATTGAACGGGAAGAGCGTTTGTTCAATGCAATTAGTTACCTGAGCTATTTTTTTTGTAACACAAAATCTTGAGTGTACCTCTGGTGAAATGAGGCCTTCTGCCCACAACCCAATAACAGTTACTTCAGCTTGTGGTAGTCTAGTGTACCATCATTATATAGTTTGCAACTGAGGTTATAAATATTTTATCAAAGTTAGTTCATGAAATAGCATTTTATGTTCTTTGTGTGATTTTCAATGACATCTTGGGGCCAGGATTATTCCTTTAGAAAAGGATCTCAAGTTAGGAGATATTAGTGGCAAAATTCTATTTCTACATCCCTTTCAGTAACACATCGCTTGCATAATCAAAGCTAGCGACTGTTTTTTATCTAGAGTACTTCAGGGTCACTTAGAATGGGTTGAAAAGAAGACAAGTGTCTAGAGAACTTTCAGTTTTTCAAGTAGATCATATGGACTGGCAAGTTAGGGGAAGGTAGGAATGGTAAAAAGAAACTGAAAGACATTTAAGCAATGGTAATAGTTATCAGGATAGGAGAATACTTTTAGCTATTTAACGGGATCAGGGTCAATGAGGTTTTGCCTTTGTATTCCTGTGATGTCTGCTGTGGGCTGGTGGCTGTAACTATTAAAATATTGTCAACCTCAGTCCTCATTGGCTCAGGGTCTAGCTCAGCCTAATCCTAAGGTAGTAGGTCTTCAACACCTATAACTGACAGACCAGAATTGACCAGATAGATCTGTCCCCTTCCATATTGCCAGGAGAGGTAATGGGAGACCCAAAACTGAAGGGTACTTTGTGTTTTCTTGGTGACAGTCTATTTCTTCACCCCCTTTCTGACCAGAACATTGCAGGAGCAACCAGAGTCAGACCCAAGATGGAAGGAAGAATTGGCTATCCCAATTCCCAGGGTGCTGCCCTAAACCACTGAAAGGGAGGGCAGCTGGGTGCGTTGTGGGTTCATTTGCTCAGCTAGTCTGCTCCTAGTTTTCTGTATCAGCTTCCTTTTTTCCCATTGGTATGGATAGACTCTCCAATGCTGGGAATCCTCTGTTTTTCTAGGATAGGTATAGAACCTGTAGATTCTGTCCCAGACCTTGAGAAGTTAGAGAGATTAGCATACTCAGGCCTTCAAATGAGGAATTTTAATTCTTGCAGTCTCTTAAAAAGAAGGACCCTGGACTAGAGATAATGCTTCATGGAATTCATCCAGAGAGGTGCCCACAGGTCTATCTTAGCTTACAGGCTTACACCAAGCTAAGAATAGTTTCCTTATTTCCTTTTTTTTTCTGTTTGTTTTTATTTTTTTTTTGTATGTTATGTTAATCACCATACATCATTAGTTTTTGATGTAGTGTCCCATGATTCATTGTTTGCGTATAACACCCAGTGCTCCATTCAGTACATGCCCTCTTTAATACTCATCACCAGGCTAACCCATCCCCCACCCCCCCTCCCCTCTAGAACCCTCAGTTTGTTTCTCAGAGTTCATAGTCTCTCATGGTTCGTCTCCCCCTCCGATTCCCCTCCTTCATTTTTCCCTTCTGACTATCTTTTTTTTTTTTTTTTAACATATAATGTATTATTAGTTTCAGAGGTACAGGTCTGTGATTCAACAGTCTTACACAATTCACAGTGCTCACCATAGCACATACCCTCCCCAATGTCTATCACCCAGCCACCCCATCCCTCCCACCCTCCACCACTCCAGCAACCCTCAGTTTATTTCCTGAGATTAAGAATTCCTCATATCAGTGAGGTCATATGATACATGTCTTTCTCTGATTGACTTATTTTGCTCAGCGTAATACCCTTCAGTTCCATCCACGTTGTTGCAAATGTCAAGATTTCATTCCTTTTGATGGCTGCATAATATTCCATTGTATATATATACCACATCTTCTTTATCCATTCATCTGTCGATGGACATCTTGGCTCTTCCCATAGTTCGGCTATTGTGGACATTGCTGCTATAAACTTCGGGGTGCACATACCTCTTCAGGTCACTACATTTGTATCTTCGGGGTAAATACCCAGGAGTGCAATTGCTAGGTTGTATGGTAGCTCTATTTTCAACTTTTTGAGGAACCTCCATACTGTTTTCCAGAGTGGCTGCACCAGCTGACATTCCCACCAACAGTGTAGGAGGGTTCCCCTTTCTCCGCATCCCCATCAACATCTGTCGTTTCCTGCCTTGTTAATTTTAGCCACTCTGACTGGTGTGAGGTGGTATCTCATTGAGGTTTTGATTTGGATTTCCTTATTTCCTTTTGTTAGAGGTTGGCCCAGCTACTGACAGCTCTCAATCAGGCAACAGTCTTGTAATCTCTCAGCTAGGAGGTGGTGGAACATAGTGATAATGAGCTCACGAGTTGGCATCATTCAGACCAGCATTCAAATCCTAACTTACCAGTTACTAGCTGAGTGCTCTGGAGCATAGCTCTGAGCCTCAATTTTCTTATCTCTAAAATGATACTATATCACTGAGGTATGGGGACATTAGAGGATTAAATAAGAATGTATTTAAAGGGCTATCACAAAGCCTGGCACCTTAAGTGCTCAATAAATAGACATTGTTTTTAATGAGAAAGCATTCCTAAAGGTAACCTCAGTTTCTCATTCATCAGGTACCAAAAGGATCCCTGAATTTTCAAAGGAAGAACCCCTTTCATAGATTCCCATCAACAAGAGTCAAGGTATTGAGGTACTGTCTGGTCTGGGAGAATGCTCAGCATCCTGCAGCCCCCCGTTTATCAAAGGACAAGTGCTTGCCTGTGTTCCGAGTAAACCCACATACCCTCAGCAGTCCACCATCAGCAGGATCAGAAAGGAGTCAGCACCCTGCAGAACACTATTTTATGGGAATCCAGAGTGAGCCCACATTCAAAAAGATCACCCTTCTTTAGGGTGTGCTTCCTTCAGCAAGAGTGAATTAGGAGCCCAGAAAAGTTTCTGCTCCTGGAAAGACTGCCTCATCCCTCTTTCCTCTCAACACTCAGCTTCTCCATCACTGTTTGCCTTGGGACTAGTGACAAAATTCTCAGCATGCCTCTTCTCCCTGTTCTTCACAAGTTCAAGATGGAAATCACCCCTCATCTCCCCCATTGCTACTTCCATTGCCTTCTCTGACCCTTCTCCCTTGCCTCACCATCTCTTGAACTTTTTCGCATTGTCCCCAGGAACACAAGGTCAGTCATGATCAAGATGCCCTTTATCTGGAG
The DNA here is from genome assembly GCF_029215605.1 of Mirounga angustirostris. Taxonomy (NCBI): domain Eukaryota; kingdom Metazoa; phylum Chordata; class Mammalia; order Carnivora; family Phocidae; genus Mirounga; species Mirounga angustirostris. The sequence goes on along the minus strand of NW_026991717.1, from coordinate 58,170,738 downwards.
CCTCTTCTGTGAATGTTCTCTCCACTTCTTCCTCTGAAACCTGCTCTTATCTTGACAACCCCTCTGCAGCCCTCCTACATGGGGGTGTTTTCTGTCTTTAACGTCTATCCTCAGAAGGGGTCTGGAGGTCAGAAGGGTGTCCTGTTTTCTTTCCATATCCCCTTCCATATCTATTGCTCTTTTTTCTTCCATAAAAACACTCAGGTTTGAACCTCATGTAGTCAGACTATATCTCCTTCTACCCCTCTTGCAGTCCTTTGCTGTCTCCTCTCCCCAGCCCACTCCCTCTCATTCCTTGATTATCTTAGCTCCTAGTTAACCCTTCAGTGCTACTTCTATTAGAGTGCCTTGTGATTTAATATACAGATGACCTTTTTGATACCCTGGCTTCCTGGACTGATCCTATTAAAAGATCATGGCACTCCTTGTTCAAAATCTTCCAGTGGCTTCCTACATCATTCAAGGGGGCTGATCACATACTAGGACCTGGAAAGTCATAGTAAAGAGTTTGATTCTTGCTGTTATTTTTCCTTCCAACCAGCTGCACCAAACCCCTTGTTTTTCTTTGTGTACACCATGAACACTCCTGCTTTAGGGGTTTTGCATATACTGTTCTTCTGCCTGGAATTCTCTTCCCCAAGGTTAAGTCTGTCAATTTATTCAGATCTTGAATCAAAAGCCACCTTATTGAGGTTTCCTCTGACCATCCTATCTAAAATGCCAACACTCCACTGGGGATTTCACATCTGAATTGGTTCTTACTTTTCCTCTTTGGCATTTATCACTATTAAAATGGTATTTTAATTTATTGTTTAGCTTCCAATAACTCCTGTCCTCATGATATAAGCTTCATGAAGGCAGGAGTTTTTGTCTGTTTTGTATCCCTATTGCTTAGGGAAGTATCTGGTATTTGATAGTTAATACATGTTTGATTATTACTGACAGAAGATCAGGCTCCTAGAGCAAAGTGGGAAGTCACTGGAGGATTTTAAAAAAGAAGTGACATGATCCGACTTAGGTTTTAATAGGATCAGTCTGGGAAGCCAGGGTTTTGTCGCTAGTAAGATTCTTCTCCATTATACCCATTTTCATCCATTCATGCAATAGCCAGTTTAATTAATTAATTTTTTATTTAAATTCCATTAGCCAACATATAGTACAGCAGTTCTTGGTGTAGTGTTCAATGATTCATTAGTTGCATATAACACCTAGTGCTCATCATATCACATGCCCTCCTTAATGCCCATAACCCAGTTACCCCATCCCTCCCCCCACCTCCCTTTCCATAACCCTCAGTTTGTTTCCTGGAATCAAGAATTTCTCATGGTTTGTCTCCCTCTCTGATTTCTTCGCATTCAGTTTTCCCTCCCTTCCCCTATGATCCTCTGCACTATTTCTTATATTCCACATGAATGAAACCATATGATAATTGTCTTTCTCTGATTGACTTATTTCATTTAGCATAATACCCTCCAGTTCCAGCCATGTTGATGTAAATGGTAGATATTCATCTTTTCTGATGAATAGCCAGTTTAATTTAAAAATAAACACCCTTAAGGGGCCTGGATGGCTAAGTCAGTTAAGCATCAAACTCTTGATTTCAGCTCAGGTCATGATCTCAAAGTCGTGAGATTGAGCCCCGCATTAGGCTTTGCACTGGGTGTGGAGCTTGCTTTAGATTCTCTCTCCCTCACTCTGCCCCTTCCCCCCCAAAAATTTTAAAAATGGATGGACTGGAGGATATTAGGCTGAGCGAAATAAGTCAATCAGAAAAAGACACGTATCATATGATCTCACTGATATGAGGAATTCTTAATCTCAGGAAATAAACTGAGGGTTGCTGGAGTGGTGGGGGGTGGGAGGGATGGGGTGACTGGGTGATAGACACTGGGGAGGGTATGTGCTATGGTGAGCGCTGTGAATTGTGCAAGACTGTTGAATCTCAGATCTGTACCTCTGAAACAAATAATGCAATATATGTTAAGAAAAAAAAAAGAAGAAGAAGAAGGTAGCAGGAGGGGAAGAATGAAGGGGGGGGAAATCGGAGGGGGAGACGTACCATGAGAGACTATGAACTCTGAGAAACAAACTGAGGGTTCTAGAGGGGAGGGGGGGTGGGAGGATGGGTTAGCCTGGTGATGGGTATTAAAGAGGGCATGTACTGAATGGAGCACTGGGTGTTATACGCAAACAATGAATCATGGGACACTACATCAAAAACTAATGATGTAATGTATGGTGATTAACATAACATAATAAAATTTAAAAAATTCAAAAAAACAAAACAAAACAAAACAAAACAAAAACAAACACTCTTCAACTGGAATGGAACAATTATATACACACAGTCCTGTTTTCTATTCATTCCCAAGGAGGAACCAAGCAGATGCCTACCTTATAGCTTTTTCTAACATCAGGCAGCTATAAAGTAGGTCTGTATTCAAAACCAGTGCCTCTGTATTCAGTTTGAACAAACACAATCCTGGTCAATGCCAACATATTTTGTCACAATGAGATGATCAGGCTCTATAGCCCAGATACAATTATCAAGTGAGAGAAGCTTGCTTTGGGTCCTGTATGACTTCTCCAAGCAGCAATCTTGCTAACTGTTTCAGGATATACTCTTTTTCAGGTGCTTCTCCTGCAGGACCCTCTGGAGCCCCATCTTGGCAAGAAACAGTACACAGTCGCATCATGAAGAGAGCTCAGTGTAATTAAATTAAAAATGAAAACTAAAAACTGAAAACTCATTTGGTGAAGACTTAAGGGGCAACCTTGAGCAGGGCTATTGTAGTTTTAAGTGGGAATCGAAGTCTAACTTACTGCCCAGGTGGTGAAGAAGATGAAGGGGGAGAGTTCATAGCCTCAGACTTAACAGGTGTTCCTGGCTGCATTTCTATTTTTTAAATTATTATTTTATTATGTTAGTCACCATACAGTACATCATTAGTTTTTGATGTAGTGTTCCATGACTGGCTACATTTCTAATCCTCTTTAAGAAGGGAAGGGATAATAACTCCTTGGATCAGTCCTTCTGAAAATTTGCTGACCCCTGGCCTATACAACACCACATGATGAGTTTGCCCTCAACACCAGTCACATAGAAGATGCAAGTACAGCACACACGATTATAGAGAGAGAGACAGCTAGATGCAGTAACAAAAAGGTTTTAAATATAAGTAATTCATCTTTGTTGAATTCAACATTATTTTCTAATAACACATTTAAGAGCTTTAGACGTTGTTATAGCCTCATTGTACACTCTGCTAAGACCTTAGATCCCCTTCTCCACCCTACTGGTCTTTTTGAGAAAAACTGGAGGGGAACAGGGAGAAATGAGGCCTGAAGAGGGGAAATTAAAGGTGAGAGGGAAAGGCTTGAAAATTTTTACTTTCCAGTCTGATTTTATTGATCTCTGTATCTGGTATAAATAAACTGCAGACATGAAAGCCGCTACAGATCATCCCATATTTTGTCCCATAAAAATGTCATTCTGGGTTAACATTAGCAATTATATGTCATTACTGGAGCTTTATTTTGGTCACTCATCCTGTTCTTCTAATGTAAAGACAAGTGAGGAATGAACAGCCTGTTCATTATATTTCTCTTTGTAAAATATCTTTGTTCTTCCACGATTGATTTATAGACTTTTTCTTTTAAGCAATGCGAAGTAGAACTAACATGAACTCTGTGTCAATACAGATTGTCTTTACCATTAACGAAAACTTCAGTGAAGTTTATCCTAAGGAGGTTACTGAGCAAAGCTTTGAAAAGTTTCTCAGAATTATGTGAGGAACAGTTTTATAATACAAATGGTTTTTTTTATACTTGGCAGAGATATTTACACTATTTTCCACAAAACGTGTTCCAGCACCTTGACAACTTGTTGTCTAATACTATACAAATAGAGCATTAATGAAGAAATTGAACAAATAAACATCACATCAGCTTCATTATCAAAATCATCAATACTCATTTATAACTAATGTGATTAAATACAATATGATGTGTGAACACTGATTCCTTCCTTGACTTGCTGGTTTAAGTTTGAGCTGACAATATTGCAGAGTTGTTTATTTTGGAATTGCACTGCATGGCGATGTGTCTAACATAATATGAGCATTTTCTAAATGGAATATTCACAGTTGGGAATGAAATCTTGATGTAGGCAAATTACATCTTTAAACCTATTGGCTTAATATGAAGAAAATACAAACTTGTGATATTTCTAATTTTTTTTTTAAATGCATCGCTTACAAGTGAATTTCTACAGAATTAGAGTTGGGTGAAGTGAGGAGAAATAGATGTACTGGGGGATTGAAAATTCAAGGTGACTTTTATAAAAAATTGAATCGCCCTACTTTGGTTCAAATACTACAAGTTTTCCACTTCCCAGACCTTGCTTTGCAGACGGCAACACAGAACGGTTCTGGTTCAGTTAGTGCCCTGCTAGAATGAATTATGAGAGGTACAGGTAGGACTTAGTGAGTTAGAGCTGCTGCACTGAGTCCTGAAAACAGTGTATGTAGTCGGGAAACATCAGAAATAATCACAAAAAAATGACCCCATAAATCTTAAACACCTCACTAAAAAACATGTCCAGAAACTAATGCTTACCGCATAGTTTTTCATGTTGAGGAAGCAGAGATTCCTTGGGTTATTCCATTGAGCCAATTTCTTAAGCTCAGCTTGCAAATAATACATAGCCAATTGTGCTTTGCCTAAAATAACAGGCGCTAGGATAACATGGATAAATGGGATGGCATCTTTAATTTATAGCTTTGGTCTTTGATGATGGTGGCCTTAGTTTGCTTTATAATAGTGATAGTTCTGGAGGAAAGGTGTAGAATTTGAAAGAATTAGTACTTGAGAAATGCACCTGACATTTTGTGTGAGATGAATGCTTAGATTTAGGGCATGACCCTCTGGTTAAAAAGCATCCCATACAGAGTTCACTGGCATGGACAAGGGGTAAAACAAATTACTTGATTGATTTTTGAATTAACCAACCTGGAGACCCGCATGTTCACAGTTATTTGTAAATGAACAATTTCAAATTAACAGAAAAAAGCTCCTACCCTATAATTTTTAATCCCTTAAAAAAGTCAAATAATAACACGGTTTCCACAGAAGCTAACAACTTCATTTATTGTTTCATCAAAAGCCTTTACTGACTTGCTTGCTGGGACACGTTCCCTTATTATATGCTCTCACTGCAGCATGTCTATGCATATATTTCCTGATGTGATTATTTTATTGATGTCTGTCGTACATACCTGTATGTGAGATACGTGAAGACGGGGATCTTGGCTGCTTTTGTATTTTTAGTGTCTGTACAAGGCACACTTAATGGATATTTGTTGATTGAATAATAAATGAATCAGTCTGATCCATCGTCCTGGGGGCTCTCATAGCCTACATAGATAGATAGAACCCATGAATTAATGTGACCCAGTAATGCCCACAGGATGACATAGACATGTGCATAGAATATACTAGCAAAACAATGTACCTCAAGTCCTGAGGTTTATTTCAAGGAGCAATCAAGTGACAAAGGAAAATGCAGTGATACTATCTCTTTTATGCTTAGCTGGTTATTTAATACCTTTTTTTTTTTTTTGACATATCTTTTTTTTTTATTCTTATGTTAATCCCCATATATTACATCATTAGTTTTAGATGTAGTGTTCCATGATTCATTGTTTGTGCATAACACCCAGTGCTCCATGCAGAATGTGCCCTCCTCAATACCCACCACCAGGCTAACCCATCCTCCCACCCCCCTCCCCTCTAGAACCCTCAGTTTGTTTTTCAGAGTCCATCGTCTCTCATGGTTCGTCTACCCCTCTGATTTCCCCCACTTCATTCTTCCCCTCCTGCTACCTTCTTCTTCTTTTTTTTTTTTTCTTAACATATATTGCATTATTTGTTTCAGAGGTACAGATCTGAGATTCAACAGTCTTGCACAATTCACAGCGCTTACCAGAGCACATACCCTCCCCAGACATATCTTAATTAGTAGGACTTTTTCATGTCAAGTGACAGAAAATCTAAAGTCAAGTTGGCTTTTAACAAAAAGAAGTAGAATTCCATTTCTGATAACATCAATAGTTAGGTATTTGACCTGACCCTTCCTCTTAGAAAAAATAAAAATACTATATTAAATAAAATATTTTAGAAAGTATTGGAGACATGCTAGATTGTGAGAAATTAAAGGCCATTGTCAAAGAAGGTGGGAGCCCAGAGAGGTAAATTAAGGATTCTTGTTTTGTTCAAAGAACATTTACCAAACCGGTTTTTTTGGGGGGGGGCGGGGAGCAGTTTTGTTAGGTACAGGAGTCAGAAGACAAGACACAGCATTTTTTCAAGATGGGGTACCTCATGGGAGATCACCCCCAAGAAAGCTGGAACTCAAAAGGCCATTCTTCAGAGTAAGGGTGATCCAGAATTTAATCTGCTCTAGATCTCTACTCCCAGGGGTTTGTAGGAAAATGTACTTTTGTGCTGAACAGAACAGCATTTAAAAGGCCCTGAAAAGTTTGAACAATAGATTGGCCCTCAAGTGAATGTTTAGCTTAAATCTGCATCACTTTGGTGGTCCAATATGCACCCCAGAATTGGCAGAGCGAATCCAAATCTTGGGATAAAGATATCTTTATCCTTGGTCCTGAATGTCTACAAAACAATTTCTAAGTTAAATGACAAGCTAAAAAAAGGTGGGGGGGTGGTGAGTGGGCAACTAAGCCCAGAAGAAAATAGGGAACCATATCCTATTCCTAATCATTGTAATAGACTCCAAGACGAGGATTTGAAGGTATGTAGATGATTTGGGCAGGGCAAGTGACACTAGCTGGGAAATGGAGATGTGAGATCGGGAAGGCAGCCAATAAAGCCCAGTGTAGGAAATTAGAATTTAAACTCACGGGGAAACTGGGAAATAGTACGAAACACATATCTCAGAGTAATCCATCTAAGAGGTGAGGAAACTCACCTTTATGCCAATTCTGGTCGAGCGAACACTCGTTGACGGTTGCTCCCGTGTGGGGGTTGATGTTGTGAATTGCTTTGCACTACTAGCCAGCCACACACATGGGTAGCAGAGTTGCCCTGGTTCCGAGGAGAAGAGCCATCATGTGCAGAATAGACAGCCGACGTGGCAGCTGGGAGTCAGCAGAGCACCAAAAGTTCCCAGAGATAAGGGCAGGGCACTGGCAGCAATGGCTACAAGAGAAATAATAGAAACAGACTCAGAAAGACCAAAGATAAAATGATCAGACACTGATCAGAAAGCCCTAAAATAAAGACAAATTTGCAAAGTCTTAGGATGGTACAGAAAACTATAAGAAGTGACAGATTTTGTAAATAAACCAAATAGAACTTCAGGAAATAAAAAATACAATAACCTAAATTAAAAGAACTCAATGGGTGGTAAATTATACTTCAATAAATTTGATTTAAAAAAAAAACCTCTGGGGCGCCTGGGTGGCTCAGTCGTTAAGCGTCTGCCTTCGGCTCAGGTCATGATCCCAGGGTCCTGGGATCGAGTCCCACATCGGGCTCCCTGCTCTGCGGGAGCCTGCTTCTCCCTCTCCCACTCCCCCTGCTTGTGTTCCTGCTCTCGCTATCTCTCTCTCTGTCAAATAAATTAAAAAAAAAAAAAAATCTTTAAAAAAAACCCTCTGTAGATGGGGCTTAATAGCAGATGGAATGCAGGTGAATAGAGCATTGGTGAATTGGAGGATAGACAGGTAAAAAATTATCCAGAGGCAAAAAGAGGGAAAATGCAGATGAGAGTAAAAAGGTCTAACATCTGATTAGAGTCCAATAAGGAGAGGAGAGAGTGAAAAAGAAGAGATATTTAAAGAGACAGCAGTTGATAGCTTTCTAGAACTGAAGACAGACTCTAATCCCAAAGACTCAACCTGAAGAATCCAAATCAGGAAAAGAAAAAAAGAAACTCCTATCTAGACACACAGTGAATCTACAGAGAACTGAAGACAAACCGTCTTGAAAGTGGTCATAAAAAAAGATTACTTCGAAGGAGTGGCAGTTAGTAGACTGGTAGCTAGCTCCTTAACAATAATAATGGAAGCCAGTATTCAATAGAATATGATCCTTATTAAGTCAAAAATATATCCACCAAAATAAAATCCTATACCTTAAAAAAAAATTTCAAGATTGAAGATGAAATAGCTATTTTAAGTTAAAAATCCATACTTCATTTCTAGCAGGCCCTGACTAAAAAGTTCTGAAAGTCAAAAGGAAGAAGAATGATCTTACATTGAGGGTTTGATGTGCAAGAAGTAATTCAAAACAAAAAAGTGATAAATATATTGGTACATTTAAGTAAGTATTGGGTGTATAAAACAATAATGTCTAATGGGGTCAAAATGTATAATTAAAGTCCATGACAAACAATAATAGAGAAGTGGAGAAGGAGTTAGGTGGAGCTGAAGTCTTCAAGGAAGTAGGGAGAAGGTAGAGAGTAAACATACATAGGATACACATTGGAATTTTTAGGTCACCACTAAAAGAAAAGAAATTGAAAAGAATATAAAGTAGTTGAAAAAATGGAGAAATAAAATATAATCAACTCAAAAGAAGGTAAGAAGAACAAAAAAGATATAGGGAAGGTGAGACATAGAGTATATAGAAATGATGAGAGTGTATCATGACCTAAGGTTTATAATTAATATAATTCTGTGCACTTGAATTGTTTTAATCAGTTGACTGAATTTAATAAATATTTATGAAATACCTTTTCTGTATAAAGATTTCTAATTGAGGTGGCATTTCCTGGGGTAAGGCCACCACCTTGGTTAAAAGGTATATTCCCATGAGGAAGGAAGATAGGGAAGGCAGGCTTTGGCCTCAAGTTTGTGGAGGAGGAAGGGATGGGGGTAGGGCAAGTTTAGCAGGGGCCAAGGAAACTGGGCCAGGAGTCGAGGTCTGTTCCAGAGTGGAGGCCATAGGGAGGGGAAAGAAGGAGATGAGGGAGGAGTGGCAGAGAGTAGAAGAGGTCAAAGCCATAGAGAAGACAACCAATTGGAGGTGAGCAGGAGAGGAGAGGAAAGGAGGTGCTCAGAGGAGGCTCCGTGTAACATGAACAGGAGAATGAGATACAGGACCCAGAAATAAGGAAGTCAGGAGGAGGAACTCTTTTATGGGGAGTCAGGGAGGAAGAGGAGGAAGAGGCTGGGGCAATATTAATAATATTTAACCGCCGGGATAACAATGGTGAGGCCCAAGGCCAGCAGCATCCTGAAGTCCCCACTCCAGGCCTTACCCCCCAGCACCACGCCAGGATTGGTGGGTATGGTTAGGTCTTGGGAGGGGAAGAGTCCTGGGGAGGGGACAGGGTGCTAGGCAGCAGGGTTTGGAAGTATTTTATTTATTTTTGGTTTCAGGAGTAGTAGTATTTAGTGATTTATCACTTATAACACTCAGTCTGCACTTGAAATTTGAGAAGAGTTTAAAAAAATAAAAATAGCAAAATCAATCTAAAAATTGGAAAGGAAATAATAAAGGTAGAAATTATAGAACTACAAAACAAACAATAGAGAAGATTTTAAAAAATCCATAATCTATTTTTTTATTTAATGACTGATCTTGTTAGAGATTTTTCCAAAGAAAGAAAACATAAATAACTATTATCAGAAATAACAGGGACATCACTATAGATCTTCCAGTTCTTAAAAGGTTAGTGAGAAATGGGGTGCCTGGGTGGCTCTGTCGGCTAAGCCTTGGACTCTTGATTTCGGCTCAGGTCATGATCTCAGGGTCCTGGGATCGAGCCCTGTGTTGGGCTCCCTGCTCGAAGGGAGTCTGCTTGAGATTCTCTCCCTCCCTCTTCCTCAGCCCCTCACCCAGCTCGTGCACGTGTGTGCTCTCTTTCTCTCTAAAATAAGCAAGTAAATAAATGTTAAAAAAAAAAAATAAAGCTTAGTGTGAAAGAAGTATGAACAACATTATGCAGATAACTTTGAAAATTTAGAAAAACTGAAACATTTCTATTAGAGAAATGAACTTAACCAAAGCATACAAAAGAAGTAGCAAGTATGGGTAGTTATCTAATGACTAAAGGATCTGGAACCATAGTTAAAGCCAGAGAATATCCCAAATTATATTTTCCAGTGACTTCTGTCTGCCATTCCAGAAGAAATACTTCCAACCTAAAACTCTTTCAGAGAATCAGAAAAGATGACCCTGTTCCCAATTAAAATTTTAATGTCCTAATAATATTGCTACCACCTATTAAGATGTGAAAGAATTGTACTCAGGAAGAGAAATCATGCACAAAATATAAGCAAACATTATTATCTAGCTTCTGCTGCCATCAGATACCCAACCTGCCAGCAACAAAGACCAGAACTATGCCCCTGATACAGTGTCATCTGTCTAGGGAATCAACCCGTCACTTGGGAGCAAGTATATCTTGTCAGAGTTGAGAAACCACAGAAGGATGGTGGCTCTTACTGGAGATTAGCATTCCCAGCAGGAACTCCTTGGGCTGGAGGGACGTAGAGAGCATTACCAGAGCCCAGAAGCTGGGGCCTTTGGGTAGAGGCTGGAACCATGATGGCACAGGGAGACACAAAGGGAAGGGCTACGCGTGGTGGGAACCTCAAAGAGGAGACACAGCTGCCGCCCAGCCACTGCCCTAGAGTCTGAGTGACAAAGAAATTCCCTGGTTTCTCCTCTCCAATATTCTAATCTTCCTCCAATCCCTCCCTTTGGTCACATTCAACCGAAAACCAGAGGACAAGACAATCTGCTAGTATAATACATAAATTTATTTCTCTTGGGGCACAGAACAAGGTGAAAGATGGAGAGTGTATCTGGAGGGCAAACAAACTATACAGGATAGAGGAGGAATAATTACCACCAAAGTTAGGCAAGGGGTTACCTCTGGGAGGTGGGAGAAGTATATAGGTGCCTTCTGACGTGCTAGAAATATTCTCTCTTGCCTTGCTTGGTGGTGACATTGGTGTTTGCTTTATAATTTTATTATTATTATTATTATTATTATTTTAAATATAAAGAACACAGCCTCTTTGTTTCCTCTTGAGACATCAATGTTCGGTTTGTATGAGAGCACGCCCAGTACTAGAGACAGTGGCTTCCATTTGCTCCAAAGCATTCCAGTGGAGGAAAAGCCTAAACAGGATCTAGACGGTTTCCATTTGTCACTATTCAGCTAATCAAATCTATAGCTTGGTATTCCTTGAGCAGGACGGCCCCAACAAGGCCCCACGTGATAACAGCCAAGGGTGGAGGTGGGAGATATGGAGGATTCAACGGGCACGTGCAGTTTAGCCCGATGTCCCCATGTGCTCTCTAAAATTCCCTTATTTGGTCAGAGCTGAGAGTGGTGTCACGGTGGTGGCCCATCTTTGCTCACTGCTCCTCTGATTCTGCCCTTTGGCTTTCGAGGGGGAGTAGGTTCAGATGGTCTCGGAGCTGGTGGGGGCCATTCCCTTGGCAGCTTGCTGGGCTAAGCAGTCCTTGTAGCTTTTGGGGCTTTCCAGGTTCACCACAGACATAGGTACCCTCACAGCATCGAGTCCATTCACTGTCGCCCACTGTGTAATGGGCTCTTCTGGTAACCTTAATGCATGTGGGGCCATCACAACACCGATTTTTAAAAATTTTTTTATTTAAATTCAGTTTAGTTAACATATAGTGTATTATTATTTCCAGGGGGAGAATTTACTGACTCATCAGTTGCTTATAACACCCAGTGCCCTCCTTAATGCCCATCACCCACTCCATCTCCCCCACCTCCCACCCCTCCAACAACCCTCAGTTTGCTTCCTAGAGTTAAGAGTCTCTCAGGTTTTGCCTCCCTCTCTGATTTTATCTTATCTTAGTTTTGAAGAAATGGTGGGCAACTATTTCAGGGTTTAGTTAACATTTGTAGTTGTTCATCCCCACCTCCAGGTGACAACTTCTCAGAAACTTCACAGTCCTCCCACTTGCCCTGGTCTGGATCTTCTCCAATTTTCCTCCTTGTCTCAACAATTTCTCCTCCTCAAACCGTTTCTTGTTTTCAGGGGAGGCATATACAGCCAGACCTTGAGAGAGTAGTCAATTCTGGCCCAAAGATTTCTGCACTGAGACCAGTTTCCCCCGGGACGCCAAGTCTTCCCACTGCCCGCGTGAGGAGGAGCTCCAGGTTGCCTGCGGGCCCGTGGTGGTGTCCTCCGCTAGCTTGTGGAGCCATGTGGCAATTGCAGGCCCGCCTTGCGGCCCTCTCTGGACAGCAGCACCTCCCATGCACGATGACCATGTCCTGATTGTGAGAGAGGCTCAAGTCCTGCTCCACGCTGTGGGTGGCCCCTGCAAGTGAGTGTGACCTCAGCAAGCCCCAGCTCCTCGCCGCAGGGCCCTCCCCCTGCAGGGCCCACTCCCCCATCCTGCCCCCAGGCAGCCCTGCCCTGTTTCCCTGGCGCCTAGGGAGAACCTATAATTGCTTTTTTTAAAAAAATATTTTATTTATTTATTTGAGAGAGACAGAGATAGTGAGAGTGAGAGAGAGCTCGAGCAGGAAGGAGGGGGAGAAGCAGGCTTCCTGCGGAGCAGGGAGCCTGATGCGGGGCTCGATCCCAGGACCCCGGGAGCATGACCTGAGCCGAAGGCAGAGGCTTAACCATCTGAGCCACCCAGGCGCCCCCCTATAATTGCTTTTAAACCTCACATATATTTTAGCTTCTTTTTTTGTATGAATGATGTAGCTCATAAAAGTACAAACAAGAAAATTCCCGGAGTCACATAACTGAGAAACCCAGAAGTAGGATTAACTTTAAGTGCCTTTTATTCTGAGGGTCAGTTGTTGTCAGCGATGCTCTTCTCTGTCATCCCACCTCATCCTCAGGGTGACCGCAACAATCTCACCTTTCACCACACTGATTCTCACTCCCCATTTCCCAGAAACTTCAGTAAATATTTCATTACTTCTTTCTGCATCACATGCCCATTCCTGACCCAATTATTATGGCTGAGGGGTGAGGGGAATCACTCCCACGTAAATTGTATTAGCTGAGGCTGGAAGACAGGTGAATCCTCCCAAGGAATGAGTTCCATTAGATGAAGAAAATGGTGAGGCCCATTCCAAGTGGGCCATCCTAAGTGATTCGCTTTAATCAGTCCTTATCCACCCATTCCTGGGTTGATGGTCGCTCATGTCTCATATAATGCCTACCAGAAGCTGGAGAGACACACAAAATGAGGGAAATGACAGCTGAGCTCTGTGTGGATTTGTGTTTCTATTCTGAGTCCTTACACATTATCCTTAAATAATACTTACTAGTTGATTCCCTGAAATATTATCAAATAATTGCTTAAGTCACAGGATAAGTTTCTCTGAGCTGTCTCCCCCTTCGTCACCCCAGACACCTTGAGAGGTCACTACATCTGGCTCTGAAAGGGATTAGAGATACAAGCAGCTGAGAGGCTCACCGTATGAGTGAAGGTAACTATTCAGTGTGATACAGATAGCATAGACTCTGCATTTGGTTTACTGCATATGTAAGCAATAATTTCAGATGTTTTAAACACTCTTAATCATTTCTTTTGAACACACACCTGTGTGTCCTTTATGTCTATATCTTAATATGTATTTATCAAACTTTTCTTTGAAGCATAGTATTGAATAAACTTTTTAACGGTAAATTTAATTGTTGAATACATTTAATTAATCTCCCAGGTGTGGTGAACACAGAAAGGTTCTTTTCAGAGTCCAGTTTGGGGAGATTCATTGCCCCAGCTGCTGGGAATGCCATCAGCAGACAGTTTTCAGCTGTTAGTCCCTTCAGGGAGCCTCAGCTGTAGAAAGCCATCTTTCCCCCAAATCATGCCTTTTTGGGGTGGTGTGATGGTTAAATGTATGTGTCAGCTTGGCTAGACCACTATACCCAGATAGCTGGTCAAACTTTATTCTAGATGTTTCTGTGGAGGTATTTGTTAGAGAGACTAACATTTAAATCGGAAGACTGATTTCAGTACAGCTAATTGTCCTCCATCATGTGGGTGGGTATAACATAATCACCTGAAGGCCTACATAGCAAAAGGCTGGCCTTCCCGGAAGCAGAGATCGTTTTGCCAGCAAACTGTCTCTGGAGTCGAACCAAGACTCCTCTCTGGGGCTCCGTCCTGCCAGCCTGCTCTGCAGATTTCGGATTTACCAGGCCTCCACAATTTTGTGAGTCATTTCCTTAAAACAAATTTTTTCGCTCGCTCTCTGTTGAGCTTGTGTTGTAGCTCGACTTCTGCCCAATCCAGCTTCCTTGCCCTACCTTCTACCTGTGTTTACCTGTGTTGATCCCAGGGTCACTCCATAATAAACATACTGAATACTACACTCCATCAGGGTTTGCTTCTTGGAGGACCTAGCTTACAACAAAAAGAAGATGGAATGTATAAGGCAACTATAATAATTCCCATTCTCCCTGAGAAAAATATTCCAAAGTCTAGAAGGAGGATAGAAAAGGCAAACAACTGAAGCCTGGGCTGAAAAGCAAGTTAACTGAAGAGAATTCCTTAGTTTGGAAACAGAAAGGAAAAACATGGGGAAACTTCTTATCAAGGTGTTTATCTTTTCCATTCGGGTAGAAAACAATATTCTCCCTAGTCGGCTGCCTCTGAGGTTTGATGGAGAATGATTTGGACAGAGTTCCAGAGCAAGAAACACAGAGAAGCATTGGATTTCCAGTGATATACCAGGGCACATCTCTATTAGGAGATGGGATGAGAGGTGTCTTGTATCTCTGAGGGGAGAAAATGAGAAATAATGTATCCCACTTCCCCCTCCTTTCCCTGCTCTCCCTCCTTCTCCAATACACTGGGGACTGATTAGTTACATGTTCACACTCTAATTTGTTACATTTTGTAACCTACGGCCTGTGTTTTTAAAGGTTAAGCTTTCTTTTTTTCTGCCGTTACACCAGTAACTCCTTAATTACTCAGAAAATAAGCTTAAAGTTGGAGCAATTTAATTTAGTTTACATGGTGGTGTTCGAGTCCTCAACTAGCCCACAGAGTTTGGCTGTTGCTGACATATTTAGTTCTTTTGGGAAGCTCAGATTTCTCTTTTGGATTTTCCTGATCCACTGTTCATCTCTGTGGATATATTTCTCTTGTCCATGTGAGGCAGAAATGAGATATAATATAGCAAGATAATTTGAAAATTTAGTGTAATTGAATTTGGGTTGTGTTTCTTGCTGCTGTAGACACAGAAAGAAGGAATGCAACTTTACTTAGATCCCCTTTCCTAGGAAGATACTAAGTCTTTATTCTCCAGTCCTATCTTTCCCCTCCTCAACCATGGTAAGGAGACTCACATCTTAGGAACAATTTCTTGGGACTTGAATTTTTCTTTAAAAGAGGCATTGATACTTCATCTGGGCTGGGCCGGGGGTGGGGGGAATAAAAGTTGTTACCTTCAGTGGCTGGGAGTTGTGTGTTGACTGGAAAGAGGCATGAGGGAACTTTCTGGGGTGATGGGAATGTTCTCTACTTTGATCTGGGTGATAGCTACATGAGAGTATGTAGATGTAAACATCATTGATCTGTACACTGTATGGAAATTATCTATGGATACATAAAATGTGTATATATACATAGAGATGCACTAGTTGATAATATCACTGTTCCTGAAACAGCCACAAGCCTGACTCTCCAGAGGCTGGAACTTAGATTTATCCCCCTGCCACTAGTCTGCCCTTGTGGACATTTATTCCATAAGAGAATGTCAGGGGACATGCCTTGGAAGTTATAATTACCAGAAAATATTTATCTGTCTCATAGCAAAGTGAAAAGGAAGATTACTATCATTTCTTCAATGTGTGGAAAAGGAACGAATTAAAAAAAAAAAGAATAAAGTAAAATTTCTTCTTTCCAGGTTTACTTCCCACAGTCTGATATTTCCATTGTGAGCTTGGTAATGTGAAGGGGATAGACACTCCTGTTAGCATCTAGGAAAGATGAGTCAGAAATCAATCCAACAACTGATAGACAATCTGTTCATTTTTGTCATTGAATTTGTTCCAAGGAAATTTCCATTTTTTTCTCTTTGGCATGAAGCCATTTAGACCAGCCAGTACACCTTCATATACATCAGTGACTTTTGGCTTTTCACATACACTGTGGCCAGTCTCTATTCATAATTGTTCCATTGGACAACTTTGCTGACCTCTAGGATGCTGCCATTATGAAGCTCCTTAGTACCTGAACCAGCTTGGTTATATTCTTGATGTTTGAGATCTGTTTCTTCTGGCCAGTGGCCAACTGCTTGGACATATCTAAGATTTTTTCATTGTTATTGCTGAGGTAGAATGCTATCTTTCTTGAAATAGCCAGAGGCTCTCTGGGACCCTTTGGAACAACACCAATACTGGACAATACAAATACTTCCTTTGCCCTAGCAGAAGTGGGTATGGGTACAGTTTACAAATCTGTAACTCCTCTGGGCCGTGTAGCTTTGGCTTCCAGAAATCTGCCATTTTGTTTGTCAAGAAAAGAAACAAGTTACAGATGAGAAGGAGACAATCTCAAGAGAGGCCTTTGTTGGATAACCTAGGACTGTCATGTGTAGAGAGCTGTGAAGACACAGACTCTGACTCTGACATTTGTGTACAGAAGATTTACTGGGGAATGCTCTGGCACCTGTTAAGTGCAAAAAGCAGAATTTTCAGAGGGAGAAGTTTAACAGTGATATGATTGCAATTTTCAATCATTAACAAAAAGAGCTATGCAGCTGGGATGGCCTTTCAGAGAAGTACCAAACTGGCAAAGAGACTAGAGCTTTCTACCTCCATATGGATCAGCTGGGGAGGGAGCATAAGCTTGGTCAAAGCAGATTCTTTTATCTGAGGGCGATTCCCCATGCAGAACACAACTGTGAGCCTATGGCTGGAGACTTATTTCCAGTGGCTGGGGAAATGAGTGCCTTGGTCTTGATCCATGAGGATCCATTTTTCATGTCACTTGGATCCACTTGTTCTATATAGTAAGTTCATACCACCTGTGAAGATGTCCTCTAGGATCCTGATTAGTTTTTTTTCCTGGAGAAACTTACAAAAAGAAAATCAGGGGGATATGCTATAGCTGCTTGCTGTGGCTGATCTTGACAACACAACTGATACTCATCATCTCCCTCTTCCAATCCCTTTCTAGAAAACCCTCACCCTTGTTTAGTACCTCTGATGCTCTAGATGGCTTAACTGAAGGGATACCCAGGCCCTAATCCATGAACAGTGAAGGTGACTTGGTTGGTTTTTGGTGGGCCTGGAATGAGAAAGATTAGAAGATCAGAGAAAAGTGGTCTGGAGGAGAGGTTGGTGGGTGTTGGCATGAAATGTGAAGGGCTTTATTTAACATGTTAGCATCCACCAGAGTGTCAAGCACAGAAAGTTGTTTCTTAATAACCGACTACACAGAATGACTTGACTAGTGTTAGCTTCTGTCAGTGGCTACCCATGTGCTTGGGCACTTGAAGAAGTAGCCATGGTGGCAGGGATGCAGGCTATGTGGTCCCCATAGCATGGGCTCCCACCTGCCAAGACTAATCTACCTTCGCTGCCACGGAATGCCCAGGCTGCCGGCAATGAAGACCGGTGCTAAGCCCCTGATCTAGTGTCATCCGTTGAGGGATCAACCAGTCACTTGGTAGTAAGTATAACACTGGACCCTTTATTTTTTTTTTTAATTTATTTTTTTTTTGATGTAGTGTTCCATGATTCATTGTTTGCATATAACACCCAGTGCTCCATTCAATAATGTGCCCTCTTTAATACCCATCACCAGGCTAACCCATCTCCCCACCCCCTCCCCTCTAGAACCCTCAGTTTGTTTCTCAGAGTCCACAGTCTCTCATGATTCATCTCCCCCTCCGATTCCCCCCCTTCATTTTTCCCTTCCTACTATCTTTTTTTTTTTTTTTTTTTAACATATAATGTATTATTTGTTTCAGAGGTACAGGTCTGTGATTCATCAGTCTTACACAATTCACAGCGCTCACCATAGCACATACCCTCCCCAGTGTCTATCACCCAGCCACCCCATCCGTCCCCCCTGCCCCCACCACTCTAGCAACCCTCAGTTTGTTTCCGGAGATTAAGAATTCCTCATATCAGTGAGATCATATGATACATGTCTTTCTCTGATTGACTTATTTTGCTTAGCATAATACCCTCCAGTTCCATCCATGTCATTGCAAATGGCAAGATTTCATTTTTTATGGCTGCATAATATTCCTGTGTGTGTGTGTGTGTGTGTATACCACTTTATCCATTCATCTGTTGATGGACATCTTGGCTCTTTCCATAGTTTGGCTATTGTGGACATTGCTGCTATAAACACTGGGGTGCACATACCCCTTCAGATCCCTACATTTGTATCTTTGAGGTAAATACAGTAGTGCAATTGCTGGGTCGTAGGCTAGCTCTATTTTCAACTTTTTGAGGAACCTCCATACTGTTTTCCAGAGTGGCTGCACCAGCTTGCATTCCCACCAACAGTGTAGGAGGGTTCCCCTTTCTCTGCATCCCCGCCAACATCTGTCGTTTCCTGACTTGTTAATTTTAGCCATTCTGACTGGTGTGAGGTGGTATCTCATTGAGGTTTTGATTTGGATTTCCCTGATGCTGAGCAATGTTGAGCACTTTTTCATGTGTCTGTTGGCCATTTGGATGTCTTCTTTGGAAAAATGTCTGTTCATGTCTTCTGCCCATTTCTTGATTGGATCATTTGTTCTTTGGGTGTTGAGTTTGATAAGTTCTTTATAGATTTTGGATACTAGCCCTTTATCTGATATGTCATTTGCAGATATCCTCTCCCATTCTGTCAGTTGTCTTTTGGTTTTGTTGACTGTTTCCTTTGCTCTGCAAAGGCTTTTTATCTTGATGAAGTCCCAATAGTTCATTTTTGCCCTTGCTTCCCTTGCCTTTGGCGATGTTTCTAGGAAGAAGTTGCTGTGGCTGAGGTCAAAGAGGTTGCTGCCTGTGTTCTCTAAGATTTTGATGGACTCCTGTCTCACATTAGGTCTTTCATCCATTTTGAGTCTATTTTTGTGTGTGGTGTAAGGAAATGACACTGGACCCTTTCTACCATGGAAACAACAGTGATTCATTGTGGCTAGAATTGACACATATTCCAGGTATCTTTTCTTTCTTCATTTCAGGGCCTCAGTCAGCATCAATTTCTGAGAATGGAGTATTTGATGATATTTCCCCAAGAGACACTCTTAAGAGCAAATAAGCTGTGGCCATGAGCTTATGACTAGGAGATCCTCAGTTTCTAACAGCTATCCCACCACTCAGAAGCTACTGGCTTGATAAATGAATTAAACAGCTTTTTAAGTTCCTGCTGAGGAGCCAGCATGGAGGTACCTTGTGAGGACGGAGTGCCATTTTCTAGATTCTGAGATATATTCTGAATCAATGACCATTACTTGGCACTATGTCAGGTAATAGGCCAAAACATAGAACCCCTGGGCCTAGGAACCACAGAATGAAAGTTGGCGTGGCCTCATTTACTATCCTAGTTTCCATTTATAGAATTTGTGTTTCCTGTTCCACAACTCTAGGTTCTTTAGACTCCTCAGGGATGAGGGTCTTTAACATGGGAGAAGTGGATGAATTTTAGATGAATCAGGGGATTCAGGATTTTTTAATGCCTTGACCCAGATTTTTCCATGCCTTGGGGTTGACTCTTAATCAGAATGCTGATTTTGAGGTTAAAGGCTCTTTTTTTTTTTTTTAGTTTTAATGAACTAGAGTTGACATACAATATTGCATTAATTTAGGTGTACACAATGATTTGATAAATGTATTATGAAATGATTACCCCAATAAGTTTAATATCCATCACCACACATGGTTACACATTTTTCCTTGTGATGGGAACTTTTAAGATTTACTTTCTTAGCCATAGAAGACTTGTTGGTGTGAGAATTCAACCCCATTTTCTTGTTATAATTAAGACCGGGACCTGAGCCTCAGTGTTTTCTGCTCTATGGCTGCAGGAGTTAAGAGTCTCCTTATATGTTATCAAGGAAGGCTTCTGGTTTTCATATTTTGCCTTAAATTGGCGATTAATGATCCCAGCCCTTCAATGCTTTCTTCAGTGCTTTGCATGCACCCAGCAACAGTCAAGAGATTCCATAACCTTATAATAACTACCTCCCCTGTACCTCTCAAATGCCTCATATGCTGAATCTGACAATGCATTCCCTTCTGCTGATAATTCATTCCAGTTCATCACTCCTAAGAGTTTTCAACAATTACACCACTGTAGCAAGTCAGAGGCTATTTATACTCCTCTTGCTACCAATAAGGGCTCCTCTTTACTGGCTGATCAGTGATACAGCTCCAAAATTCATATGAGAGTCTGCTTTATAGGATCATCTCCAGTACCAACTGTTACACATCAGGTTCCCTAGGAAACCAACTGAGACACTATTTTCATGCAGCATGTTTATTTGGGTGTGCTCTCTGGGTCAATACTTTTTGAGGGGACCATGGATGCAAAATTGGGCCAAGGGAGAACCTGAACTGCAATGCAGTTGTAACAGCTGCTTTAGCCAATATGGTGAGGAACTCTAAAACTAGGCCCTTCAGCAATTTTCCAATTTAGGTAAGGGGCCAGTCTTTTGTACCAGCACATCAATGTGGGTTGCCCCTGAGGAGGAAGAGCAATATGCGCAACTTCCTTCAGTCAAGGGCAATGTCTGGACGGGACACAGCTGTGAGCCATCAGTAGGGAACACCCCTTTTGGCTGGGGCTATGAGTGCCTTAGTCCTGATGGGGGATTTCAGTGGTATACCACAGCATCTACCACAAGACTCATTGAAAATTAGGAGGTATTACTCCAGAGATAGAAAGGAATAGTGCTACAAGGTTGAAGACCATTCCTACTCTTTCTGTGATATTGGGCTCCTCACACTTGGGAAAGGATCAGACTATCACACTACCAAGTTCCAAAAGTAGACTTGAGCCTAACCTGAAAAGGGCACCTTAGAGGTGGCTGAATGTAAATGTTTGGCTACCATGTATCTGTAAGCTATGTATTAAGTGTCTTGTGAGTGTTAATATCCCCTGTGTATAGGGGGATATTGCCATAGAGTACAGTTGCCAGCAGAATTGTCTGACTTTGAATGGACCACACTGGACACACAATGACCAGCTGGGTATGCAAGACCTGAGATGAATCATTAGGGCTAGGAAGAGAGGTCTTGTCCCACGTTTGTTAGACTGCTATTGTTCCTGGAAATTTCACCTTGTGCTGTTGGGCTATGTCTTCCATCATCCAAGCTTTTATCAGAATTGACATGGGCCTTGCTCAAGGATTCCATGTACCAAAATTGGTGGAAGGTCTAAAAATCATTTACTTGGGGAGTTGTCTCATTGGTGATATACAAAGAAATGTTATGTTACTTTACTTTGAGTGTGGTAGAGTAATTTACCTTATAGGATTAATATGAATTACCATGATAGTTTCTATTCAAAATATTTGCTGCTTCCCTATAGGGAAGGATCACACATCCCCACCCACTCCTTTGGTATCTGTCTCAGCTATATGCATTGCATGAAGTGAAATGGCCAATGAGTAAAAATGATGTGTCACTCCTCAAGAGAAGCTTTAAGAGCCATTGCATAGTCTACTACTTGGCCATTCCTCCTCCTCCCCCGCCCGCCCCCCCGCCGCCAGTCCTTTTTTTTTTTTTTTTTTTTTTTTAGATTTTATTTATTTATTTGAGACAGAGAGAGCACATGAGACGGGGGAGGGTCAGAGGCAGAAGCAGACTCCCTGCCGAGCAGGGAGCCCGATGCAGGACTCGATCCTGGGACTCCAGGATCATGACCTGAGCCGAAGGCAGTCACTTAACCAACTGAGCCACCCAGGCGCCCCCCGCCAGTCCATTTTAAGTAGGCTCCATGCCCAGCATGGAGCCCAACATGGAGCCCAACATGGGGTTTGAACTCAGCTCAGGTCTTAATCTCAGGGTCCTGAGATCAAGAGTCAGATGCTAAACTAACTAAGCTGATCAGGTGCCCCTTGACCCCCTTTTTTCCCTCTCTCATAAGATGAGAACTATTCCAGTGAGGGATTGCTACGTTAGTCTGGGCCTCAACATAAAGATTCATGGAGCAGAGCCACAGCTGACTCATGATGAAAATAGTGAGGGAGAAGTAAACCTCTGCTGTTTTAGGGCACTGAAATTGTTGAGAGGTTGGTTGTTATCACGGCATGATTTCACCCAAACTGACTGGTACAGTTGAATTTCCATAGGTTTCATCTTTTGTATGTTCTGTTTGGAGACTTCATACTTTCACTTAAAAATGACTAAGGGGCAGGGGCGCCTGGGTGGCTCAGTCATTAAGCGTCTGTCTTCGGCTCGGGTCATGATCCCAGGGTCCTGGGATCGAGACCCGCATCAGGCTCTCTGCTCTGCGGGGAGCCTGCTTCTCCCTCTCCCACTACCCCCGCTTGTGTTCCCTCTCTCGCTGTGTCTCTCTCTGTCAAATAAATAAAATCTTAAAAAAAGAAAAAAATGACTAAGGGGCACCAGATGGTGGTAATTCTCTCTCTGGGAGGAATATTGCTAAAGTACAGTTGGCCATTGTATCACATTCCTATAATCTGGTCGTTTTTGGTGTTGTGTTTTGTTTTTATTTTTGGGACAATAGCAAAGGCTAGGAGAAGAAAGGAGGGCAGGGAGGGACATCGGGAAGCTGAACTGGTTAAAAAAAAAAAAAAAAATCCCTGACTGGGCCTGGGGATGATGGGTGGGGATAATAGCAGCTCTGTAATTAAAAAGAAAAAAGATAAATTGCCAATTTTGAATTTGCATTTTTGGAAGATATATGTTATTAATTATTTTGAAAGTAGTACTGCAAGTCGTCTGTTCTGAAGTTCTGATAGGATCAAGGGGAAAACAAGGCTTTCCTGCCCCTCGCTCTACACTTAAAATTAGTACACATTTTGTAGATCTAAACACACACACACACACCACCCAATCAGTGAAGTTAAGCTTTTATTTTCTTCATTCAAGTTTAATACTTAAAATAGTAACACAAACAGCCAAAGGCATTTTTAAAGAAGCTCTTTGTGTTTGCCTAATTTATATTTTTAATTTTGGGGAGGCATGGGGATTCTTGTTGGTCCATACAGCTTCAATTTTATACAAATACAAAAGTATGATTAGCTAAAAGTGACACACAACTCTTTATACAACTCTTAAACTAATAGCCACCATTTAACATACTTGTATGTGAGACACTGTGCTAAGTATGTTACAGGGTCTATAGGCGATAACAAGATGGATAGCCTCAGCTGGAAAATGAGGCTTTGAAAACCAGACTCCCTGGTTTGTCAAAATAGGAAGAAGTTAACTGAGAACACACGTGGAGAGCATGCACAGCACAGTGTCTGGCATAGAGAAAATATGAATAAATGATAGCTAATATGCACCCTGACTTAATGCTTCTTCCCACTGAAGAATACAAGTTCTTAGCTTCAGTTTTTCTACTTTTCACATGGAGAAAATACTAGCGAAAATTGACTAAGGTCAATGTATTGGAACAAAAACATTGTACGTGTTCTCCATGTCTCCTGGCTTTCTCCTTTCTCTCTTTGGTGCCCCAGCAACACCTGGCTGCCCTTCCGCTTTTGGAATTGGATGTGGCAGGCAGAATTCTAAGATGACCCCAAGATTCTGCCCCTGATACACATACCCTGTATCCTCCCTTCCTCTTGAGCGTGGGCAGAACCCGTGAATAAGATGGGGTATCATTCCCATGATTCATTACTAATCCTTCAATTTGAGTTAAAAGGGAAACTGTGTGGGTTTAAGCTGATCGGAGGAGTCTTTTTTTTTTTTTCTTTGAACATGTTTTTTATTTTGTAACCATAGTATTTGCAATTTGATAGCCACACCCACTCCAATTTGACTATTCACTTAACAACCAAATATTGATAAATACAGGGTATTTCTTCATGCAAATTGTGGGAATATATACATTGAATAACAAACATTCCAGAAACATATATGTACATTATTTATATATTAACAATATTGTAAATAGAAAAATCTAAAAAAATAAGAAAACATGAAATCACAACATGTGGTTTCTGGTCTATAACAGACCTAACTTCTCAGCAAAGCACATCTATGTAGATAAATACACTTTAACTTTAAAAAATATGCATTGCTTCATCTGAAGCATGAAATGCTGCTTCATCTATAAATAGTTCCTATTTTTGACTCCGTTTGGTACCACATTAAACTGGTCAAAAATGTTCTGTGATCCTCAAGACACTGTTGCCTGTCCTGGCTCAGCATCCTCCAATTAAACCTCACGGGTTACCGAAGGCTGGTAGGGCTGTGGAAACTACGATCTTGGCCCTTTGCGTCTGGAGGGAGTCTTGTCTTTGGCCAGAGTTGGGACTAATAATTCAAGCACTGAGCATGGACATGGTGGTTAGGAAGAGGATGAACATCTTGTTGAGGTTCAGGCAACAGGCCCTCCCAGCCCCTGTCATGGCGGGTTTTCTGGAGCAGACCCACCCGAGGGCTTAGTGGGCATGGCAGTTGCATGCTTGTCTTGCTGACACTATCACAGCGAAACTTGGAATGAGAGGATTTCCGGTAACACGCGGATGGCAAGGTACGCAGATTCTAAGCACCATGACCTTCTGCGTCGTTCTTAGGGAAATAGCCATCAGTCAGGTGAGGTTCCTTCACAGGTAACCAGAGAAACCTTTTTTAAGGTGTTTCCTTAAAGCTCACTTCTCCCAACCCCACTCTGAGGCCAAACCCGAAAGACCGAAAGCCCTGTCTCCCCGAGGTTCTACCTGGGTTAGACGAAGGAGAGCAAGAACCGTTCCCTCATGGGAGACACTGATCTAGCTGTCACCGGCAGTCCTGCGTGTGGGGCTGGCTGGCTGGTTGGCACCACTGGAAATGTCTTTAGTGGCACTTGGCCACATGGTGCCGGTGGTGTCTGCTTTCGTGGAAGACTGGAGGCCAGAGTTGCATGTATACCTGTCAGGCATTTTGAGGTTGCTGACTTGCCTTTCTCAAAAACTAAAGTTTTGAATTTGAGGTATCAGTACAGTAACAAAGCCCAAAAGCTTGGCAGTGAACCAAAAAAAAAGAAAGAAATCTGTTTGCACCATGTTTGAGAGTCCTGGGCTCAGACCCCTTTGCATCTAGCTAGCATGACTTAAAGCTACATCAAGGTCAGCGGTGCCTCGTCCAAGAGCCCACAGCCTTTCAGTCTCAGCATCAACTCACAGGAACCGTCACTCCCACTTAAACTGCTACATAGGTGCTTACATTCTGTGGTTTGTTTTCTTGGACTTTGATTTTTTGCACAGAACAGTTAATGACTCTAACGGGTGCGGATTAAGGCATACCTATGCAGCTGCAGGAGGGACCCAGCACCAGAACAGGCCACGTGTGTGAGGCAGTCCTGATGGTGGAAATAAAGCGTCTAATAAACGGGCAGGCATCTGTCACTGGTTCTGTCCTGAACAACCAGGGGCGTCTTGCCCCAGCCCCCAGCCTCACCCACCTACACACTCTCGTCTGGTTCTGTGATCCATCCTCCCTCGGCAAACATCAGTAGGGTCCTTTAAGAGAAGAGGGGGCATCAGATGCTTCTGCTGGCCTTGAAGGAGCAGGCTGCCGCACTGTGAGGTGGGCAACTTGGCAAAGACCCAAGAGAGGCCTCTAGGAACTGTAGTAGGCCCCCACAAACAGCTCGCAAGAAAACCGAGACCTCTGTCCTATGGCTACCGAGAAACGAATTCTGTCAACAAGCCAAAGGAGGATGGAAGCAAATCTTTCCCCAGTCAAGCCTTGAGATAAGGGTGCAGCTGGCTGACACCTTGATGTCAGCCTTGTAACACCCTGAACAGAAGAACCATAGAAACAGAGATAACTGTGTTTTATGAAGCTAGGTTGTGGTAATTTGTTATACAGCAACAGAAAACTACTACAAAATGAAACACACCACAGCCCATGGGATCTGGTCTCCTAAGTGACTGCTGGAGTCAGATGACAACCCAGAAGTACAGGGGAGTCAACTCCCCGGGGGTGAATTTCGACAAAGGGGAAAGGAAAGATGGGAGGAGGAGGAGCATGAATTCCTAAATTCCCACCTTCCATGGGCTACTCTAATTTTCATTTTTAATTTGTAACTTTTCTAAAGAAGCACAGGGAATGCACCTGCTGCTTATCTTACTTTGTCTTTTCACAGCTTGTGAGTAGAAGCCAGCGTGGGAAGGCGTCACATCATACCTTTCTCATTTCTTTCCTTTTCATCCTCACCAGTATGTCTTGTATCTCCCAAAGAAGATATTATCACTTTAATCCTTTCCCCACGTTCTGCTTTCCGAAGGACCTGCGCTAAGTCAGTCACATGATTATGTGGCAGATCCAGAATTTGAGTCCAAGTCTGACTCCAAAGCATGAATTCAGGATACTGTATTTCACTTTAAGGAAGTTAAATTTAAAGGTGGAAAATACATACATGGTAGAAGCAGCACACAATTTCTATGCTAATGACAACTCAGGAAGATGTGGAATAGGGATTTCGGATTGTCTTGTTATTTCAAATAGAGTTGATCTGTTGGAATACTTTCTGGCTCTTTCCTGAAGTTCAATTTAATATACACATGTTTGGGAACAAGGAACTCTGTCACATACATGATACTAGGTTGCTGTAATGCTTATTGCTAGTACATCTTGGGGCAGTCATATGATAGAGTCGCTTTTTCACAGTGGAGACAGAATGTCAGGCATACTCTTTCTTCTCTGTTGTGAGGGTGTTTTTGTTTTTTAGTTGTCAATACATTTTCTAAGGTTGAAATTGGGCCTTGAGCTATTTCTGAGATGCTCTTTTCTTTGGTGTTCAATGAGCCTGAGGCAGAGTTTGAGGCAAATAAACAGAAACCGTACCCAAGTGCATTTTTAACACTGAGTTCTGTTGGTAAATGAAAATGTTCCTTTCAGGTTGGTTAATCTGTTCAGCACATTAAGGCCTAATAGGGTGGGCATCAGACTTTACTACTTTAACGGTGGGGCCCAGAGCAGAGGTAAGCCCTTATTTCCAGCTTATTTTTCTCCCTTCTGAACTCATGGTCACTTGATGATCACGTTCACAAGTTGAGCATGTTGCTTTTAAGTGTGTGTCCTTAGAATTCAGTTGCAGATTCCTTGGAGATGTCTGTGTTGCCCTGGTTCTTTGAAATTTTTACGGATCGTCTGGGTTGAGTCCTTTGGCAATCACGTTTATACTCTCGGTCACCTGTGATTGAATGACAAGTGGATACCTAACTGGAGCCTGGCCAAACATTCTCTGTCAGGAATTTGCAGTTGAGATGGAGTGAGGGCTGATCCCTGACCAGGTGATC
This sequence comes from Mirounga angustirostris, assembly GCF_029215605.1. NCBI lineage: Eukaryota > Metazoa > Chordata > Mammalia > Carnivora > Phocidae > Mirounga > Mirounga angustirostris. The sequence goes on along the minus strand of NW_026991717.1, from coordinate 58,143,320 downwards.
TGTAGCCCTGAGAGCTACAGGGTGGCCATCTTCCCCCGTATGGGATAGAGAAGCTAAAAAGCCAACCTGACTTTATTCTATGTGGATTCTCTGTTCTTTCCCATTTTTTATAGAAATGTGGTATAAAGAGAGAATGCCATCAGGGATGATACTCATTTTTCCCTTCTGAATCCATTCTTCGCCCTTCTCCATGATTCGTTTCCCAGGAGGCTGATCTCCATCATCTGATTCAAGGTGACTCCCTCACCCTCTGGCTTCCAGGTGGGTTTGGACAATGTGAGGTCTCGTTTGGAGATCAAAATTTGGGAAGCGAGGTCGGAGTATTTATTTCCTTGCTTCCTCACTCTCAGGCTGCAAATTTGCCACGGTTGTTTTTCTGTTGCAAGGTCACAGAGCTTACAGGATGATTTTTCTCCTCCAGCTGTAGCCATAGAGCTCACTGTGTTTCAGTAAATGCCCCCTCTCGTCCAGCCACTGGGCAGACACTGTTACCGACTCTAGGCCTGGAGGGGGAGAGGGAGGAGACTTCTTCTTGCCCTGTTGGTTTCTCTTTACTCTGCCTTTGACCTTTTTGTAACTAATCTAATTAGGCCTTTTTGAGAATGCCTTCTGTTTCCTGCTGGGTTCATGACTGAATGATATATGACCTATGCTCCCGAGGTTCTTCTCCGTTTTGGGTTCCTGAGTATGAAACAAAGCTATGATCTTACAGTGAACTTGTTTGGCTCTAACTACTCGAATGTGTCTTAAAACCAAATAGCTTCAACAAATGAAGCTTCCTTGAATTACATGTAAAACATATATAGTACTTAAACAAACAAAGTATCTACTTATATAATACTTATATATATACTTATACATAGACCTAAACAATTTTCAAAACAGATGAGAAGTTTATCCGTAAATCAGATGGATTGTGACGGTGTACATGGTACTATGATATGCAATGCATTTGGTTTTTCTCTTGGGTTTTATTGAGTTATAAATAAACATAACACTGTACTGGTGTCCGATGTACAACATGGGGATTCAGTATATGTATGCATCACAAAATGATCACCACAGCAAGGTTGGTTAACCTCCATCACTTCACATAGTTATATTCTTATGATGAGAAACTTTAAAATTAATTCTTAGCAAAACTTTCAAATATGCAATATATTATTAACTTTAGTCAACATGCTATATGTTATATCCCCAGAACTTAATTATCTTAAAACTGGAAGTTTGTACCTTTTAACCACATTCACCCATTTCGCCCACCCACCCCACCTCTGGCCATCACTAATCTGTTCTCTGTATCTATGAGTTCCGTTTTTTTTTTTTTTTTAAATTCTACATATAAGTGAAATCTTCCTTTCACTTAATATGATGCCCTCAAGTTCCATGCAGATTGTTGCAAATGGGCAGAATTATCTTTTATAGTGGCTGAAATACTTCCTTGTGTATATATACCACATTTTCTATATCCATTCATCTGTTGTTGGACCCATGGTTGTTTCTTTCATAAACAATGCGACAGTGAACATGGGGATGCAGATATATCTCTAACACAGTGATTTCTTTTCCTTCAGATATATACCAAGAAGCGGTAGTTTTATTTTTAATTGTTGGGGGAACCTCCATACTGTTTTCTGTAGTGGCTGCACAAGGGTTCCCTTTTCTCCACAAACTCACCAACACTTACCTCTTGTCTTTTTGGTAAAAGCCATTCTAACAGGTGTGAGGTGTTGTGGTTTTGATTTGCATTTCCCTCTCGAATAGCAATGCTGAGCACCTTTTCATGTACTTATTGGCCATTTTGTATGTCATCTTTGAAAAAATGTCTGTTCAGTTCCTCTTCCCATTTTTAATTATGATTTGCTATTGAGTTGGGTGAATTCTTTATATACTTTGAATAGTAACTGCTTGTTGGATATATGATTTATAAACATATTCTCCCATTCCATAGGTTGTCTCTTCATGTTGTAGATGGTTTCCTTTGCTGTTCAGAAGCTTTTTAGTTTGTAGTCCCACATGTTTGTTTTTGCTTTTGTTCAAAAGCATCATAAGAAATCATTGCCAAGACCAATTGCAAGGAGTTTACCTCCTATGTTTACTTCTAGAAGTTTTATTGTTGCAGGTTTTATGTTCAAGTCTTTAATCACTTTTGAATTGCTTTTTACATATGGTGTAAGATATGGGTCCAGTTCAATTCTCTTAAATGTGGCTGTCATTTTTTCCAATATCATTTTTGAAGAGACTGTTCTTTCCCTATTGTATACTTGGGGCTTCTTTGTCCTATTAATTGACCATATATGTGTGGGTTTTATTCTGGGCCCTGCATTTTATTCCATTGATCTGTATGTCTGTGTTGATGTCAATACCTTGCTGTTTTGATTACCACATAGATTTGTAATATAGTTTGAAATCAGGAAGTGTGGTGACTTCAGTTTTGTTCTTTTTTTTTTTTTTTCCCTCAAGATTGCCTTGGCTCTTTGGGGGCCTACTGTAGTTCTGTACAAATTTTAGGACTGTTTGTTCTAGTTCTATGAAAAATGACATTGGAATTTTTATAGGGATCACATCGAACCTGTAGTTTTCTTTGGGTAGTATGGACATTTTAACGTTAATCCATGAACATAGAATATCTTTCTATTTATTTGTGTCTTCACTTTCTTTCATCAGTGTCATAGTTTTCAGTGTACAGATCTTTCATCTCCATGGTTAAATTTATTCCCAGGTATTCTTTTTGATGCAATTGTAAATGGAATTGTTTGAAGTTTTCTTCTAGTTTGTTTTTAGTTTATAGAAAGACAACTGACTTTTATATAGTATATATTCTGCAAATATACTGAATTTATTAATTCTAACAGTTTTTCGTGGAATCTTAAGGGTGCATGTATGTGTATCTATCTATCTATATATCCGCAAATAGGTGCACTTCTTTTCCAATTTGGATGCCTTCTTTTTTCTTATTGCTCTGGCTATGACTTCCATTACAATGCTGCATAAAATTAGTGAGATTGTGCATTCTTGCCTTTTAGCTTTTCACTATTAAGTTTGGTATTAGCTGTGGACTTGTCATAAATATCTTTTATTATGTTGAGGTACATTCTCCCTATACCCATTTGTTGAGATTTTTATCATGAATGGGTCAAATGCTTTTGTTAAATGCTTTTCTTGGATCTATTCAGATGATCATGTGATTTTTTTTTTTTTTTTTTTTTTTTTTTTTTTTAATCCTTCATTTAGTGAAGTGGCTGTATCACATTGACTTGGGTATGTTGAACCATCCTTGCATCCCTGGTATAATTCCCACTTCATGGTGGTGTATAATTCTTTACTGTAGAATTCAGTTTGCTAATATTTTGTTGAAGACTTTTGCATCTGTGTTTATCAGGTATATTGGTCTATGGTTTTCTTGTGTTGTCCTTGGTTAACTTTGGTATCAGGGTAAGGCTGGCCTTGTAAAATGAGTTTGGGATCGTTCCCTCTTCTCCTTTTTAGGAAGAGTTTGGGAAGGATTGGTATTTTTTAAATGTTAGCTAGAATTTTTACCAGTGAAGCCATCTGGTCCTGCTCTTTCGTTTGTTAGGAGGTTTCTAATTATTGATTTAATCTCCTTCCTTCCTTATTAGTCTGTTCAGATTTTCTATCTATTTAGGATTCAATTTTGATAGGTTGTTTCTAAGAATTGATCCATTTCCTCTAGGTTGTCCAGTTTGACCTGTAATTGCTCATAATGGTCTCTCATGATCCTTGTATTTATGTAGTATCAGTCATAATGTCTCTTTCATTTCTGATAGTATTTTATTCAAGTCCTCTTTTTCCTTCTTGGCTAGTGGTTTTGCGATTTTTTGTGATTTTTATCTTCTTAGAAAACCAATTCATAATTTCATTGCTCTTTTCTATTGTCCTGTTAGTCTCTTTTTCATTTATTTCTGCTCTGATCTTTGTTATTTCCTTTCTTCTGCTAACTTTGGGTTTAGTTTGTTCTTTTCCTAGTTCCTTGAAGTGTAAAGTTAGGTTGTCCATTTATCTTCTTTCTTTTTTTTTTTTTTTTTAAAGATTTTATTTATTTGATGGAGAGAGACACAGCAAGAGAGGAACATAAACAGAGGGAGTGGGAGAGGGAGAAGCAGGCTTCCCGTGGAGCAGGGAGCCCGATGCAGGGCTCGATCAGAGGACCCTGGGATAATGACCTGAGCCAAAGGCAGATACTTAACAACTGAGTCACCCAGGTGCCCCCATTTTTTTTTTCTTGATAATGGCATTTATCACTGTGAACTTCCCTCTTAGAAATGTCTTTGATGCATGCCATAAGTTTTCGGATGTTGTATTTCCATTTTTGTCACAAGACCTTTTTTGATTTTTTTTTTCTTTGACCCATTGGTTGTTCAATAGCATATTGTTTAATCTCTACATTTTGGTGAATTTTTCTGTTTTCTTCTTGTAATTGATATCTAGTTTCATATTGTCAGAAAAACTGCTTAATAGGATTTCAATCTTAAATTTATTAAGACTTATTTTTGTGACCTAACATATGATACATCCTGAAGAAAATTTTACGTGCACTTGAGAAGAATATATATTTGCTGCTTTTGGGTAGAATGTTTTATAAAGGTCTGTTAAGTCCATCTTGTTTATGTGTAGTTTACATCCAGTGTCTCCTTATTGATTTTCTGTCTGGATTATCTATGCATTGATGAAACTGCAGTATTGAAGTCTTGTACTATTGTATTGCTCTTTATTTCTCCCTTTATGTCTGTTAATATCGGCTTTATATATTTAGGTACTTCTATGTTGGGTGCATAGAAGTATTTACACATACTTACAAATATTTACAAATGTCATATCCTCTTGTTGGTTTGATCCTTTTATCATTTTATAATGAATGTTCTTGTCTCTTATTGCAGTATTTGTCTCAAAGTCCATTTTGTTTGATGTAAGTATAGCTAAGATTGATTTCTTTTGATTATCCTTTGTATGGGATATATTTTCTCTTTTCACTTTTTTTCATTCAGTGCTTTGAATATATTCTGGCACTCCCTTCTGGTTTGCAAAGTTTCTACTGAAATTTCTGATTATCTTATAGGGGTTACCCCTGTATGTAACAACTTTTTTTTTTTTTCTGCTTTTAACATTCTCTCATCTTCAACTTTTGACAAATTAATTATAATGTGTCTCAGTGTCTGTCTCTTTGGTTTCATCTCTTTTGGGATTCTCTGGGCTTCCTGGATTTGGTTGTCTGTTTCTTTCCCCAGGTTAGGGAAATTTTCAGCCATTATTTCTTCAAATAAGCTTTCTGCTCCTTCCCTCCACCCATCTCCTCCCCCCTGCCTCACCTGGGGACCCTTATCATACAAATGTTGGTCTACTCGGTGATGTCTCATTAGTCCCTTAGGCTATATTTACTCTTTTCATTCTGTTTTCATTTTGCTCTTCTGATTGTTTGAATTCCACTGCCCTGTCTTCAAGTTGCTTTATCCTTGTTTCTACCTGTTCTAGTCTATAAGTGAAACTTTTTATGGAATTTTTCAGTTCAGTTACTGTATTCTTTAGTTCTGTGATTTCTCTCTGGTATTTACTTATCTTTTATATATCTTAAAATTCTTGCTTTGTTTATGTGTTGTTCTCTTGATGTCATTGAGCATCTTTATGACCACTATTTTGAACTCTTTATCCGGTAAATCATGTATCTCTGTCTCATTAAAGTCTGTTCTGGGGTCTTATTGTTTTTTGGTTTGAAACCTATCTTCTTCAATTTCTTTGACTCTGCACTGGTTAGTGCATTAGATAAAACCGCTACCTCTACCAGGTGAAGGAGTGGTCCTAAATTGAAGATGAAACTTATTATTCCTTCCAGCCCTAGCTCTTCATTATCTCTCAAACTTTTGTGATTGCTTAAGCAGTTTTCTTTGTTCTTAGTGGCTCCCAGTAATTGAGGTTATGCCAAGACCATCAGTGTTCCAAAAGGGAGGATCTCAGTCAGCACCTAGATACAGGTTGATTGGAAGCTGGACCATTGGCAGCAGTTTTTAAAGTATGTAAATATACCACTTTCAGGGAAAAAATAGGAGATTGGTGACTCTGTCAACTCCCTCTGTGCCAAGCCCCAGGGGCTGAGCACATAGCCAAGAACTATCTCTTTGTTTGTTGCAGTGCCTCTGATCCCATGAGCACAAGCCCTGATGGCCACCAGCCAGGATCTCTAGGGATGTGTCCTCGGGGCAGCAGCCATAAAAGCTGGGATGCCAGATGTATACCCACGTTCCTTTCATGTGGACACTGCCAGCTTGGAATGGGGCAGAAGGTGAATGTGAAGATGGCATCTCCCTGATCTCTGGAGGGTGTTGCAGTCAGCCTTTAAATGTGTGTCAAACTAGAAGACAGAACCCCATGCTACAGGCCCCAAGATATGCAAATTGACCTCCCTTAGGGAAAGACTCAGAGTTGAGTGCCTCTGTGGTGAGTTCTACGGAGATAGCCAGTCAGAACTGTTTCCTTCTTTACTGTGAAACCCATGAACAGAAGCCTCACTGGCCACCAGAGGCAGAAGACCAAGGGGGTATGATCTTTAACTGGCAGCCAAAAAAGATGGGCTGCCAGACATATAATACTGGTGACCTGGGTCAGGGCAGAGGAACAGTGTGAAGGTGGCACATGCCAGCTTCCTGGGTTTCTGGAGAGGATGGCAGTTGGCCCCTAGACCTGTGTCCAATTACAAGCCCGATTCTCAGGCTACAGCTTTTAAGATTTTATATATATATATAATATATATATATATTATATATATATATAAACTGCTTTCAGGGAAAAGCTGGGTGTTTTAGTGAGCTGCTGAATGCTGCAGGTGGTGGGTGATAGCCACAGTGAGTCTTCTTGAGCCTGTTAAGAACTATAGTCTCGTGAGTGTTGTAGATGCAAGCCCTATTGGCTTTCAGAACTAGGTGCTTTGGGAGCCTGTGTCTTAGTGGCCGTTTTGAAAGTTGGGTACCTAGATGTTGGGCAAACCCTTCACTCCTCAGGGAGAAGCAGGGAGTTGTGTTTCGTTCTGACTGTACTTTGCTGTGTAGGGGGTGGGGTTTATGGGGAGATTGTGTCTCAGCCTCTCCTACCCATTTTGAAGTGCGCTTTTCTTACTTGCCTGACGTGTAGGAGTTGCTCAGCTAGTTTCTGGATTTCTCTCAGAGGGAATTGTTTTGTATGTAGCTGTAGATTTGGTGCATCCATGTGGGGAGGTGAGTTCAGAAGCCTTTGTCACTATCTTGAACTGGACTCTGCCCTTTGTTTTAAATTTGAATTAGATATGTTAACCCACAAATAGGTGTGGAGGTCTGAGACAGTAGGCTGTAAAGAAGATGATTAATGGATTATTATAACAAGGAAGAGTATAAGAAGAACCAGAGAGATAAAACAATGCAATGGAGGTTCAAAGGACGAAGACAGCTCATTGGAGGTAGGGGTTATATGAAGGAGACGCAGGTAACATCTTCATGGAAGTGGGATAATATTGGGGCCATGTTAAAGGGTGGACTAATAACTTCCTGGAAATATATTTTGTTTACTAGGCTAGAGAAATATATTTCCCTTTCTAGGTGATGAAGAATCAGGAAGTTTTGAGTAAGGCTGTGAAAATGAGTTTGATTTGAAATAAGACATAACTGCTTTGTCTGTTGAATGGTCCACATGGCTCCCTCAGCTAGACTAAGAATAAATGTCTCAGCAAAAAGAGTGACAAGGTCTCTAGCTGATACTGAAGATGGTATGCAGTCTCCTAGGAGACTAACTCTGGGATCTGGATGTTTCTTTTGCCAGCAAGGCTATTTTCTCTCACCATGTGAGCTCAGGGCCTTTTAATCCTCATTATTAGATGATTATTGGTGTGTTCCTTTTCCTTCTTCCTCTACAGCTCTATAAATAAACAGAACTAAGCGGGGGCTGTGACTATTTTCAGGAGCCCAACCCCTGGTGTGTCAAGCTATACCCAAGAACTCCTCTCTGTGGGATGGTGAGAAATTGCTATCAAATACATTCTTTTTGCTAATTCTAGGCTTTTAGGCATCTACAAGTAATCTGCTTTATACCTTCATTGTGTGTCACGTGGTATTTACTTCTGTTCCAGACTTGACGGTTTTTGTGCTCTAGGAAAATTAATTTGGCCTACCCACTGCTACTTGGTAAGAGTGGAGGTGAGATAGGGAGACCAATTAGAGAGACTGGGTGGCTCTGCAAGTGGTTGTGAAGCCCCAGAGAGCATCTTAGAAAGAAATGGACACAAATACTCAAGTAGTAGCTACAGGATTGGATAGCTGAATGTGAGAAGATAGAAAATCCAAGAGTTTGAACCTAGATTACTAGGATAATGGTAGTGGCAGTCAAATAACTATGGATGTTGGTTTACAGAGGATGGATGGGAAATGGTATGGATTTGGAAAGCTAGGTTTGGAATACGTCCAAACCTGATGGTGAAACTGATAGTAAAACCGAGTGAATGTTGGAGGCAGTTATAAATAAGATTCAGCAAGCCATGGTTAGTTTTTCCTCAACTATATATGAAGCTGATATTTTAAAGAAGGATTTTATTTAAAAATTTTAACAAGCTGACAGGTGTTGAACAACATTAACTATCTGAAACGGATAATTATACAACAAAACAAAAGTTTTTCCCATGCAGCATGGTCCAAAAGAAATGAAGTATAGGGGAGTGAGTGCTTTTGGATTTTGTGTTTTCTGCTCTTTATTTTGCCAAGGGAGTGAAAAAGTAGCCACCCGATAGAAATGCCCCCCAAATTGGATTTTCACGTTCCATTCAGCATGAACATATTCCTTACTGTTTTTCACATGACCTTCTCTTCTCTCTTAAACCCTCTGGTGAATGGGCCTCAGCAGAAAGAACTCATTAAAATAAGTGGGTTCATAATGAGATAATAAATAATGCAGCAATTTCACTCCAACTAAAGACCCTCTCTATCTCTGTTGACTTCGGCATTTATTTAAAAATCTTCAGAAAAGAATCTTCTGGGTATTGTTTTGGCAAAATTTAGCAGATGTCTTTTTTACCTGAAGTGCCTTTAGAGTAAAAATGACAGTTATTCTAAATTGACTTTTTTTTCCCCTTACAGGTATTTCAAAGATATTTCAGCAAATGTTATAACTAAGTGTCTGGAGGCACTAAGCATGTTAATGGAATTTCTTCTTATCTCTCAGTAGAAAACAACAAAACCTGTCAAATGCTCTCAGCTCTGTTTCTTTAAGCTTGTTTGAAATTTGTTTCCTCATCTATGAAATGGAGGAGCTGAGCTACATTTCCCAGGTCTTTTCTTGCTTCAGGTTTCTAGTGACAAGTTCAAAGTCACATAGTAAGTGATAGCACCAGACATTATCTTGACTGGTATGAGGGGGAAGCCTGACTATAACAGAAACACGGCGGTTTTGGAATTAGACCAGTTTGAATACTGCTTCCAGCACCAATTACTAGTTGTAGATAAGACAGTAAAGCTTTTGGTTCCTTTTTTACAGATAATCAAAGTCAATCTCAAATGCCATATATTTTACGACTGTTTTCAGGAAATTGCATACAACAGGTACCTACTCTGTTCCTTTCCCACTATACCAGGAAGCTTCTTTTAGGACAATTTTATGGTAATCTTTATGTTGAAACTAAGCTTTGAGTCCCACACTTTAGTTTATAAGCAGAGAAGGCCCTCAGTGGTCCTATAGAAATTAAATGTCTATGAGCATTGAGACCAAGTTCTAGCTTTATTTTTACCTACACACTGATAGTGTTTTGATGCAGCTCTGCAGTTTTTTAATTTCTGTAATGGGGGTAACATTTATTATGGTAACAAAAAAAAAAAAGTAAAAAACAAACACAAAGAACTCTTGAAGCTCTCTGAATGACCATGAGATTTAAGCATAGGGTCTTATCTCCTACAGCTTTTTCTCTCATCCTAGCCATCAAATACTTTTTCACAAATTCAGATAGAACATATAACCCCTTATCACAGCTTCTCCATTAGATGGTAACCTCCTTTGTGGGAGACAATGCTTTAGTCATCTTTGTGTTGTCTGCATTTAGCACAGTGACTAGCATCAGGACATGTTAATTGAATGAACGCAGCTTCAGTCCTTCTCCCATTTCTTATTAAAGTCCGAACCTGAACAGCCACCATCTCAAAGTTCTGACCTTTTATTCACTCATATGTTTTTCCCTGGTACTGATGTTTTCTATTTTAATAATGTATTTCATATGTCTTATAAATTGCCTTAATTTTTGTGTGAGCCAGGATAAGCATAATAAAAGAAAAATACTGTGTGCTTTTTATGAACAGGCAAATTGGTTTAAGTAAGTTGTTTTTCAGTGGATGGCCACAATTTCATTATATTGGAATGAGAGCACTAGGTCGATGAGGGCTATAGTTTTCCTCTCCTGCAGAATTACTACTAGGGATTACATTATACTTAAAATCAGTCTCTGACGTGTGGTTTCTTGCAGCTACCATTATGACACAGGGACCCACACACCAGTTTGGAAAAGCCCCATCACTCTGTTCTACTGGGCATACTGACAGTCTTTTTGCATAGAAGGTTCACGTGAAGCTGACTGAGCAGTTTTCCAGTAAGGTTTAGCTAACTTATTGAAATTAAATGACTGTACAGTTTTAAAATTGAGTCCTAAGTTTAGTGTAGGTCTTCCTTGATCATCTAGAAAGCAGAATAAGGCCAGGTGCCTCTACTGGAGGTCCAAGACCAGGGAGCTAAGGCTGAGGAAGAAAAGAGCAAATGACACGAAGAAAGACACCAAACAGTGTGATATTAGGTGACACTAACCGCCTTTACATAATAAATTAAAGGGACACTTGTCATATATGTTCACCTTGAAAGAGGAGAAGGAGTACCGCACTCCTTTGTGGGCTGTTGTGAGCAGTAATTATGTTAATCTATGTAATATGCTTAGGATACATCACATAGTGAGAACTGTTTATTAGCTATTATTATTATTTGAAAAACAAAATGGTCCTTTTTCCAGGGCTGCACGATACAGTTCAGGTAAAGTCATATATTACAACTAGCCTGGATTATATTCGATTTCTAAAATAAGGTTCTCATGGAGTTATTCGGCAAAAATTTATTAAAGAATTACAATGCTTGAGAAACAAAGAATAAGATAATGTCTTAACCTGGAGCTTCTGGAAATCAGATCCTGAGACAAGGATTTAGGTGTTACAACTTTGAGAGGTACAAGCCCAGGGCAGTGAGTGTGCGGGGGAGGAGGGAAGTGAGTCGGCAAAGATGTGAAGCAATCGAGAGTTAACCTTAGTGCCTATTGCTACGTAATGGGCTGCTGAAGGACATAATGTGTTGCTCAGCCGTTGTGTTCACTCAACACATGCGGCTTCTCCAGGAAAGAGCCACACCTCAGGAGTTCACAAGTGAGAGAAAGGGGAGACCTTTATCTGTCTGCCTCTCTTATCTTGTTTCCTACTAGTCCTCAAGGGGAGCTAACTCTCCTGTCTCACCAGTCCATCAGCAGCTCTTCAGGGAGTCAGATCCTCTGTGATATTTACCTCCAGAAGTGGAGAGGCAATCTTGCGTGGGCAGGCTGCTAAGAGAGAAAAAAAAGGAAGCTTCTGCATGCACAGGGTTGGAAAGAAGTACCTCCAATTTTTTATTCTTCCTTCAGTGACTCCTGGATGGATTTGTATGCACCTTATATCTCACTCTGGTTCAAAAATAACCCCAAAACAACTGTGTGTCTTGAAGGTGTCTGCTTGACTAAGACTGTACCAACTTTCCTCCACTCCTATCTATGCCTTCATTTGGATTCTCTGAAGGAAGAAATGGCATTATTTTTGTGAATGGCATGCTCAGAATCTCCTGTTAGCTCAGATGTATCCCTCAGTATAAGAATATGCAAAAATTCGGGGCGCCTGGGTGGCTCAGTTGGTTAAGCGACTGCTTTCGGCTTGGGTCATGATCCTGGAGTCCCTGGATCGAGCCCCGCATCGGGCTCCCTGCTCCGCGGGAAGCCTGCTTCTCCCTCTCCCACTCCCCCTGCTTGTGTTCCCTCTCTCGCTGTCTCTCTCTCTCTGTTGAAAAATAAAATCTTTAAAAAAAAAAATATGCAAAAATTCTTATCTGCTCTGTTAAATCCTAAAATCCCCAAGAATAGGGACCATATATTTCTGGCTTTCTCAAAGCACTCAGTGACTAGATGGTCATGGATGAATAAATAAAGATTGGTCATAGTAGTTAACCCTTAACTCCTGCCTGCCACATCTGATGTGATTTCCTTCTCATTTCTACCTTATATGTCAGGGAGTGGTTCAGTTGTCACCTTAACCAAAAATGACAGTATTTTCCTGAGAGATCTTATAGTATAAGATATCCACCATTAAATTTCCCATGGCAATGTGTTCGAAAATCTGAATGCATTCTGTGATATTTTGCATTGAAATTTACTTTATTTATTTAGTAAATTTTGAAAACCTATATCTAGGATCTGGGGTTACATAAATGGAAGACTCGGTTATTATTTTCAAGGTACTTTGATTCAGGATAGAGGAATACATAAAACATTATCTCCATCAGTCATTATCAGGTAATGCTGAAGGTGCATTGTGAGCAGAAAGGAGAATGGCTTTAGTGCAGTTTTCACAGAAGAAATTGTTAGAATTTAAAAATGACTAATGAATGAATGGTTGTGTGAGAGAGAGAGAGAGAGAGAGAGAGCATGCACACGAGAGAGCAAAATGAGGCTGGAAGGTAATAGATGTTGAATAATTGTGGGGGGTGGGTCTTGCATGTGCTGCTGGGGTGCACAGATGAAAGAACAGTTGTATTCTCATGAGGCTGAGGCACAGGACACATGGGGGAGAACTGGAGAGATCAGGCGGAGTGGGAAAGGTGGGGCTAGAGCATGCTTGACTGTAGACTGTGCTACAGGTAATATCCTGGGAACAAAGAGGACTCATGGAAGCACTATCAATAGAAGAGAGAATGCAAACCTCTTGAGGGTCAGGGACCATATCTTAGATGCATTTGGTTCCTTCATGACACCAAGCAGAGCTTCTTTTTTTTTTTTTTAAGATTTTATTTATTTAGTTGAGAGAGCACAAACGAGAGAGCACAAGCAGGGTGAAGGGCAGAGGGAAAAGCAGACTCCCCACTGAGCAGGGAGCCTGATGTGGGACTCTATCTTGGGACTCCAGGATCATGACCTGAGCTGAAGGCAGATGCTTAACCAACTGAGCCACCCAGATGCCCTAGCAGAGCTTCTTATTTATAGCAGGCACTCAGTGAATTTTGGTTAAATGCTGGAGCTCCCATAGTTCTGGGACACGACAGGCACAGATCTTAGCAGAATTCATAAGCAAGACAGTAAATGTTTAGAATTCTTTGTTCCTGGAGACAAACTTCTGAAGTATGACCTTGTATTTCATACAACTTTGTTCTTCAAAAATTGCTGCTGTATAATACTTTTTGTCGATTAGTTGGAATTGCATTCAGTTAATGGCATATGTAATTAGCCATCTTATCTTGCTCTGAAGAGCACCTAACAAGAGGTAAAATGAGCTATTTTCAGTGGTTGTAAAACTACCGAGCCACAGAAACAGAGGTTGAGACCCTTTAAGGGCTCAGAGGAAATGGAGCTGAAACTAAAAAAAAAGATACCATCACAAACGGAAACTACTCCGTAAAAGCATAAAGAATTCAGTTCTGAATTTTTTTAGATTATGCTGCCATATATGTTAGATTCTCAGGAATTGGTTAACCTTTTTCTTTCCCCACATTCCCGAGCTCCATTTTCCTCTACCCATGAAGATAAAAATTGAACCAAAGGAGATAATTGCTTAGAGTTTCATACATCTATTGTTTATCTTATCAAACTACAAAAAATAAGCTGGTTAGTAATTAAAATTTAACAGCCAGCTACATAAAATAAGAGTATTAACAGAAAAGCTAACATTTGTTTTGTGCTTACTGTGGGCCAGGTATTGTTTGAAGTTCTCTACATGTATTCATGTTTAATCCTTGTAACAACTCTATGAATAAAAAAATGGAATAACTGATTACACATTAATAAGGAAATAATTATTCTCTCTACCCATGCATGTGTCTCTAGAGCTGTGCTCTCCAGTACGGTAGCCACTACCCTCATGTGGCTATTTAAATTTAATTAAAGTCAGTTCCTCAGTCACAGTACCCCATTCCAACTGTTCAGTAGCCACAAGTGGCTAGTGGTTACCATATTGGAGAGCACAGAGAAAATACCCTTCCATCACAGACCAAGAGGTGGCAGATACAGAATCGAACCTCTCTTCCTTCTTTCAAGGTGCAGGGAAGTCTGAAGGCTTCAGTGATCTCTGCTTTCTCTATTCTGATAACATTGTGGCATTCTTACCATGACCTTTGCTCACCTCTGAGGATGGTTTGTGCCAAAAACTTGGCTGGGGCCTGGATCCTGGGAATATGTTAAAAAGTGTTCTGATTAAAACTTTTTCTGATTGAAAAAGTTCATTGTGACTTTCTTTGATTTTAAAAATTTAAGTAAAAAAACTTCAACCATTATAAAAACCGTAGATGTCTTTCATACCTTTGCTACAAATATTATGTCCATGTTCTATAGTCTTAAACTTTTTCATTTGTATCTAACATTTTAAGCACCTTGAAAAGAATAAGTGTTTAAAATATTAGAATTTGTTTGTTGTCCCTCCTCCACCTTTCTTTTAATTTTTTGAGGCTTCTCTGCTTAATAGTCAGTGGGTGCTCTTGTGGATAGCTGACTTCCCCATAGCCTTTGAAATTCTCAAACATGTGGAGGGTTTCATACATCAAGCTCATGGGACTCACTGGTCACCAGGACTTCCTCTGAATGCAGGGGCACATTTGTTAGCCCATTGTGGAGCAGGCTTGGAATTAGCAGATAAACACCATTCTCATTCTGCAAGTGGGACAACTCTGAGTTGTGGCTTCCCTTAGAGCTAAAACATAGTAAGTCACGTCATTGGATGATCCCATTCATATGGTTGTGGACAGAACCTGAGACTTGCTTCTACCTAATGAATATGGCCTATGTGATGGGAGAATTACTCCTGTGATGATGTTATAGAAGACTAATCTTATCAGACCCCCATAGTGAGAGATTCTCCTGCTGGCCTTGGGGACGTAAGGAGTCATGTTGCGAGGGCTACATGGCAAGAAACTGCTGGTTATCTCTAGGAGCTGAGGGCTTCAGTCCTGTAACCTCAAGAAACCTAACACCATCATCAATGCCAAGAGGACCACAAGCTCCAGAAAGAAATGCAGCCTGGTTGACCTGTTGTTTCAAGTCTTGTGAGACCCTGAATAGAAGATCCAGGTGTTACCGCATCCCAAGTTTGTCTGACCTGTCGCTTGAAAGGCCAGTACTCAAGAGACAAATTTTGATTGGAAAGGAATTTGAGCTTTATTCAGGAGGCTGGCTGCCTGGGGAGAAGATAGACTCTTGTCCAAAAGCCAACTGTGAGGTTTCTCCCTGACCCAGGTTTTTTTTTTTTTTATTCTTATGTTAGACCCCATACATTACAACATTAGTTTTAGATGAAGTGTTCCATGATTCATTGTTTGTGCATAACACCCAGTGCTCCATGCAGAATGTGCCCTCCTCAATACCCACCACCAGGCTAACCCATCCTCCCACCCCCCTCCCCTCTTTAACCCTGTTTGTTTTTCAGAGTCCATTGTCTCTCATGGTTCGTCTACCCCTCCAATTTCCCCCGCTTCATTCTTCCCCTCCCGCTACCTTCTTCTTCGTTTTTTTTTTCCTTAACATATATTGCATTATTTGTTTCAGAGGTACAGATCTGAGATTCAACAGTCTTGCACAATTCACAGCACTTACCAGAGCACATACCCTCCCCAGTGCCTGACCCAGGGGTTTTTAAAGGGTTTAGTGTAATCAGTAAAAGGAGTGCCATGCTCTGCAACATTCGATTACGTGCAAACTCGATGGTGCCAGCCAAAATGTTATCTCCGTGCTCGTGGGATGTGCAAGGGGATCCGGTTCTTACTTTGTGATGTGTAGGAGGACACTTTTGTTTCTGCAAAGGAAGGCAAGGTCTACAGATACACAAAGGGAGGTTAGCAAAATCATTTGTGTGACCTGAAAAAAGCATATTTTGCTGAAAGAATTGCCAGGCTAAGAAGAAAGCCAAGGCGGCTTCCAACAGACTTGCTGGCCTCTGTGGCCTGGGACAGTTTGGGCATCTTCAAGGCCAGTGATCTGTTACAGATCCAGCGACTTAGGTCAGCAAGTGAGGAGTGTGTTAACTTGAAGCAAATTAACCCTTAAGACCATTTAGAGTGCTGTTACACAGGTAAGATGTGCCCAGACTTGTGACCCATGGAAAACTGAGGTCATAAATGTGTGTTGTTTTTAACTCTGCAGTAATTTGTTACACAGCAATAGAAAACTAATGCAAGATTCTTACATAGCCTCCCAAAGGTGCCCAGTGGGTTTGAGCCCCAGTTGCTCTCTGGGGTAACTTGCTCATTACTGTACTCTATCTAGGTTTCCTTTTATTTTCTTTCCAACTTCCTTATTTTCCTACTACTTTTGGAATCTCCTAAATAAAGTATTTGCACTCAAATCCTTTGTTTAGGGTCTGCTTCTGGGAGGACCCAACCTAAGAGTAGCATTTTGGTGCTTTTTATGAACAAGTCCTTTTTAAAAAAAATAAATAAACTGCTTCATGAAGATTCATCAATTTAAAATGTACAACTCCATTTTTTATGTATACAGTCATGCAACTATCACCACAATCAATTGTAGAACTTTTATATCACCCTGAAAAGACACACACATTAGTAGTCATTCTCCATTCTTTTCAACCCTTCTCCCCTCTTAACCCAAGGCAACTCTTGTCTACTTTCTGTCTGTAGAGATTTGCTGATTCTGGATATGTCCTGGAAATAGAATCATAAAATATGTGATGACATGTGACTTTCACTTAGCATAATATTTTCAAGGTTCATCAATAGTGTAGCATGTATCAGTACTTTCTTTTTATTGTCTAGCATTCCATTATAAGGATATACCACAGTTTATCCACCCATTAATGGGTATTTGGGTTGTGTCTGTATTTTGGTTATGAATAATGGTGCTATGAACATTTGTGTTTAAGTTTTCCTTAGACATGTTTTCATATCTCTTGGGTACTTCCCTGGGAGTAGAATTGCTGGATCATATGGTAATTCTGTTTAATATTTTAAGGAACTGCCAAACTATTTTCCAAAGCAATCACATCGTTTTACATTGCCACTGGCAATGTGTGAGGGTTATAATTTTTCACATGACTTTCTAACACTTGTTATCTGTCCCTTTGATGATAGCCATCTTAATAGGTGTGAAGTGGTATCTTGTGGTTTTGATTTGCATGTTCCTAATGACTAATAATGTTTGACATGTTTTCATGGGCTTATTGGCTATTTGTATATATTCTATGTTCAAATGCTTATTCACATAACTTGCCCATTTTTAATTTTCTTATTCATAATTTTTAAATGGAAGTATAATTAACCTACAGTGTTGTTAGTTTCAGGTGTATGATACAATGATTTAACAATTCTATAATTTTCTCAGTGCTCATCACAAGTGTACTCTTAATCCTTTTTATCTATGTCACCTCTCTTCTGTCAACCACCAATTTGTTTTCTTTATTTGAGTCTTTTTTTGTCTCTTCTTGTCTTTGTTCACTTGTTTTGCTGAATTTGTTTTGGTGAAATTCCACATATGAAATTATATACTATGTCTTTTTCTGTTTGACTTATTTCACTTAGCATTATACCCTCAAAAAAGATCTCATTGTTTTTTATGGTGGAGTAATATTCCAATATTCCATATACGTGTGTGTGTGTGTGTGTGTATACACATGTATATATGTATGTGTGTGGTATATACATACATCTCATCTTTTTTTATCCATTCATCTGTTGATGGACACTTGGGTTGCTTCCATATCTTGGCTATTGTAAATAATGCTGCACTAAACATGGGGGTGCATATATCTTTCAGAATTAATGTTTTTGTTTTCTTTGTATAAATACCAAGTAGTGGAATTAGTGGATAATATGGAAATTCTATTTTTAATTTTTTAAGGAATTTCTATACTGTTTTCCACAGTGGCTGCCTTATTTGTCTTTTCAGTTTTGAGTTACAAGTATTCCTTGTATAATCTGGATATAGGTCCCTTATCAGACATGTGATTTGGAAATAGTTCCACTCTGAGTTATTTTTCACTTTTTTAAAAAAAAATTATTTTTGATGATGAACATTTTTTCATGTGTCAGCCATTTGTATGACTTCTTCAGAGAAGTGTCTTTTCATATCTTCTGCCCACTTTTTGACTTGATTATTTGTTTTTTGGGTGTTGAGATTGAGAAGTTCTTTATAGATCTTGGATACCAGCCCTTTTTCTGTAGTGTCATTTGCAAATATCTTCTTCCATTCTGTGGGTTGTCTCTTTGTTTTGTTGACTGTTTCCTTTGCTGTGCAGAAGCTTTTTATCCTGATGAAGTCCCAAAAGTTCATTTTTGCTTTTGTTTCCCTTGCCTTTGGAGATGTATCTTGAAAGAAGTTGCTGTGGGCAATGTCAAAGAGGTTACTGCCTATGTTCTCCTCTAGGATTTTGATGGATTCCTGTCTCACATTGAGGTCTTTCATCCACTTTGAGTTTATCTTTGTGAATGGTGTTAGAGAATGGTCGAGTTTCATTCTTCTGCATGTGGCTGTCCAATTTTCCCAGCACCATTTATTGAAGAGACTGTCTTTTTTCCATTGCATGTTTTTTCCTGCTTTGTCAAAGATTATTTGACCATAGAGTTGAGGGTCCATATCTGGGTTCTCTATTCTGTTCCATTGATCTGTATATCTGTTTTTGTGCCAGTCCCATGCTGTCTTGGTGATCACTGCTTTGTAATAGAGCTTGAAATCGGGCAACGTGATGCCCCCAGCTTTGTTTTTCTTTTTCAACATTTCCTTGACGATTCAGGGTCTTTTCTGATTCCATATAAATTTTAGGATTGTTTGTTCCAGCGCTTTGAAAAATGTCATTGGAATTTTGATCGGGATGGCATTGAAGGTATAGATTGCTCTGGGTAGCATAAACATTTTAACAATGTTTATTCTTCTGATCCATGAGCATGGATTAACCATCAGGGAAATTCAAATCAAAACCACATTGAGATACCACCTTACACCAGTTAGAATGGCAAAAATGGACAGGGAAAGAAACAACAAGTGTTGGAGAGGTTGTGGAGAAAGGGGAACCCTCTTACCTGTTGATGGGGGTGCAAGTTGGTACAGCCACTTTGGAAAACAGTGTGGAGGTTCCTCAAAAATTTAATAATAGAGCTACCCTATGACCCAGCAATTGCACTACTGGGTGTTTACCCCAAAGACACAGATGTAGGAAAAGAAGGGCCACATGCACCCCAATGTTCATAGCAGCCACGTCCACAATAGCCAAACTGTGGAAAGAGCTGAGATGCCCTTCAACAGATGAACGGATGAAGAAGATGTGGTCCATATATACAATGGAATATTACTCAGCCATCAGAAAGGATGAATACCCAACTTTTACATCAACATGGATGGGACTGGAGGAGATTATGCTCAGTGAAATAAGTCAAGCAGAGAAAGTCAGTTATCATATGGTTTCACTTATTTGTGGAACATAAGGAATAGCATGGAGGACATTAGGAGAAGGAAGGGAAAAATGAAGGGGGGGAAATCGGAGGGAGAGTTGAAGCATGAGAGACTATGGACTCTGAGAAACAAACTGAAGGTTTTAGAGGGGAGGGGGGAGGGGGGATTGGTTAGCCCGGTGATGGGTATTAAGGAGGGCACGTACTGCATGGAGCACTGAGTGTTATACGAAAACAATGGATCGTGGATCACCACATCAAAAACCAATGATGTATGGTGACATAACATAATAAAATTAAAGAAAATTATTACTTATATAATTGACATATAGCATTGTATAAGTTTAAGGTGTACAGCGTATTGATTTGATGTGTTTATATATTGCAATATATACCATTAGCTATATAGCTATCACCATAGCATTAGCTAACACCTCTATCCTGCCACATAATTGTTGTCACCACAAAAAGGAAATAACAAAGATCTAGTGTTTTAGCGACTTTGCAAATTTGTCCCCTTAAACATCTCTCCAATTCCCCCACTCCCTGCTCCTGATAACACCATTATACTGTGTTTTTACAAGTTCAGCTTTTTTAGATTCCACATATAAGTGATATAATACAGCATTTGTCTTTCTCTGTCTGACTTACATCACTTAGCATAATGCCCTCAAATTCTATTCATGTTGCAAATGGCAGGATTTTTCTTCATATGGCTGAATAATATTCCATTGTATAGGTATATACCACATCTTCTTTTTAACAATTTATTTGTCAGAGTAAGAGAGAGAGAGTGAGTGCACAAGCAGGGGGAAAACAGGGAGAGGGAAAAGCAGACTCCCCTCTGAGCAGGGAGTCTGACCTGGGGCTTGATTCCAGGACCCTGAGATCATGACCTGAGCTGAAGGCAGTTGCTTAACCGGTTGACTGAGCCACCCAGGCATCCCTCTGTTTTCTTTTTCTATCTTTTTTTTTTTATTATGTTAATCACCATACATTACATCATTAGTTTTTGATGTAGTGTTCCATGATTCATTGTTTGTATGTAACACCCAATACTTTATTCAATACGTGCCCTCGTTAATACCCATCACCAGGCTAACCCATCTCCCCATCCCCCTCCCCTCTAGAACCCTCAGTTTGTTTCTCAGAGTCCATAGTCTCTCCTGGTTTGTCTCCCCCTCTGATTTCTCCCCCTTCATTTTTCCCTTCCTGCTATCTTCTTCTTCTTTTTTTTTTTTTTTAACATATAATGTATTATTTGTTTCAGAGGTACAGGTCTGTGATTCAACAGTCTTACACAATTCACAGCGCTCACCATAGCACATACACTCCCCAATGTCTATCACCCAGGCACCACAACCCTCCCACCCCCCACCACTCCAGCAACCCTCAGTTTGTTTCCTGAGATTAAGAATTCCTCATATCAGTGAGGTCATATGATACATGTCTTTCTCTGATTGACTTATTTTGCTCAGCATAATACCCTCCAGTTCCATCCACGTCGTTGCAGATGGCAAGATTTCATTCGTTTTGATGGCTGCATAATATTCCATTGTATATATATACCACCTCTTTTTTATCCATTCATCTGTCGATGGACATCTTGGCTCTTTCCATAGTTTGGCTATTGTGGACATTGCTGCTATAAACATCAGTGTGCACGTACCCCTTCAGATCCCTATATTTGTATCTTCGGGGTAAATACCCAGTAGTGCAATTGCTGGGTCATACAGTAGCTCTATTTTCAACTTTTTGAAGAGCCTCCATACTGTTTTCCAGAGTGGCTGCACCAGCTTGCATTCCCACCAACAGTGTACGAGGGTTCTCCTTTCTCCGCATCCCTGCCAACATCTGTCATTTCCTGACTTGTTAATTTTAGCCATTCTGACTGGTGTGAGGTGGTATCTCATTGAGGTTTTGATTTGGATTTCCCTGATGCCGAGCGATGTTGAACACTTTTTCATGTGTCTGTTGGCCATTTGGATGTCGTCTTTGCAGAAATGTCTGTTCATGTCTTCTGCCCATTTCTTAATTGGATCATTTGTTCTTTGGGTGTTGAGTTTGATAAGTTCTTTATAGATTTTGGATATTTCATTATATCTGATATTTCATTTGCAAATATCTTCTCCCATTCTGTCAGTTGTCTTTTGGTTTTGTTGACTGTTTCTTTTGCTGTGCAAAAGCTTATCTTGATGAAGTCCCAATAGTTCATTTTTGCCCTTGCTTCCCTTACCTTTGGCGATGTTTCTAGGAAGAAGTTGCTGTGGCTGAGGTCGAAGAGGTTGCTGCCTGTGTTCTCCTTTAGGATGTTGATGGACTCCTGTCTCACATTGAGGTCTTTCGACCATTTTGTGTCTATTTTTGTGTGTGGTGTAAGGAAATTGCCCAGTTTCATTCTTCTGCATGTGGCTGTCCAATTCTCCCAACACCATTTGTTGAAGAGACTGTCTTTTTTCCATTGGACATTCTTTCCTGCTTTGTTGAAGATGAGTTGACCATAGAGTTGAGGGTCCATTTCTGGGCTCTCTATTCTGTTCCATTGATCTATGTGTCTGTTTTTGTGCCAATTTCTGCCTTTGCTTCTTTTCAAAGATTGATTTACTATATTTATGTGGGTTTATTTCTAGGCTATCTATTATGTTCCATTCATCCGTTTGCCTATTCTTTCATTAATACCACAGAATCTTGATTACTATGGCTTTATAGTAAGTCTTGAAGTTGGGTAGTATTAGTCTTCTGATTTTTAAAAGAAGTCTTATCAAATTGCCATTCTGAGTCTTTTGCTTTTCCATATAAACCTTAGAATCATTGGACTTACCTTAAAATTTAGGCGCCTCTGGAATATTTGGAGACCTGTGTGAGTACAAGCCTCCCAGGATTGTTTTGTCAGAGAAAGATGAGAAAGTCCCCCAAGGAAGACTCACTGGGGGTGGAGAATTAGACAATTATGCTTCAGTCATGGGGTAGATGGAAGGTGAAGGTGTCCATGACTGCAATTTGATAGTGTGAAACAAAGTTGGAGAAAAGAGAGTCTCCCTGTGAATGTAAGAATGTGGGACAGTGTGTTCATCAGGTATGAAAAGATACACCAGCAATGGGCTTTGTGGGTGGTCCACAAGTAGGAGGCAGGGATGTGCTGCTTAGGAATGTCAGGGCACCATTTCTCTCCTCTCTCCTCCAGATGCAGATATAGATTTCCTCGCCTAGAATTTAGTTTAAGAACTAGTAGATCTTGATGTTGGGCAGCACTCTCTTCATTAGAAGCATCAAGATCATCAGTTATTTGTGTTTTCTTCACAGAGGAAAACATCTGTGATTTAGTGTACTTTTTAACTTTCTGATCTGGTAAGACATGTCTCACATGCACACTGCTACTTGATAGCTGTGAGCTGGTTCGTGTTGGGTGTGGAGAACTATAAAATCCTGTGAGCCTAGGGGATGGAGATTCTGAAAGGGGAGTTTCTGGTCAGAATTCCCACATATTTGTTATTTTGAGTTGGACAGAAAGGGAAAATTGATGCTTTATTAGGTTGTCTTTGCTCTGGCCATTGCCACTCTGTGATACACGTTTATGGAATCCATACTTCTTGGCACAATGAAATTAAGGTGTCAGCATGGGCCATTAATGACAGAGGTGGTGTTGGAATCCTGGGGACTTTAGCACTCATTTGACTCCCTGGTGGGAAGTCTGCCAGTAGTTTATTGTGTTTCCTGACAAGCTCTGAGGGCAGAAGTGAGACACCCATGTGGCTTTGCACAGTCCTTTCCAGGTAAATGATAGTAAATATAACTTAAAAAAAAAAGACTTTTTAAAAACAGTTAGCTTTAAAAACAGCAAAATTGAAAAGAAGATACAGAATTTTCCTATATACCTTCTACCTGCACACATGAATAGCCTCCCCCATTATCAGTGTCCCCCACTGGAGTGGTATGTATGTTACAATTAATGAACCCATGTTAATACATCATAATTACTCAAAGTCCATAGTTTACCTTAGGGTTTATTCTTGGTCTTTTACATTCTACAGGTTTGGACAAATGTATAATGACATGTATCCGGTATAGTATCATACAGAGTATTTTCACTGTCCTATAATGCTCTGTGCTCCACTAATTCATCTCTCAACTCTCCCCCCTGCCATAATAGCTTCTTGAAAGCTTACTGTGTGCCAGTAAACACTTTGCTATATCACTGAGAAGTAGATCTTTTCATTAACTTTGTTTCACAAGTGAGAAGACTGAGACAGAGAAGTTGAGAGGCTTGCACATATCTTGATGAGGTCTAGCAAGTGCAGAAAGAAGGAATCTAGCTCCCAAATCAACACAGTTGACCAGTATGTTGTATTTCCTCTGCTGAGGCTCTTCAAAGGAAATATGGATGACCTTGATAGGCAGAAGGAGGACAAGTACCAGGGAAAACTGCTTTACTACTTAGAGTAATCTCTATTCTTTTTTTCCCAGGCTAGAGTGTCCTTGAAAAATGCTGTTCATGCTTAGTATTTTATTTTTTTACTTTTACTTTTTATTCATTTAGAATATAGCATTTAATAGACAATATTTCATATTTTTGTTTCAAATTGCTATACTTGTTATGAGTATTAAAAACCATATTTTCTTTAATTACATATTTATAGATGTTATCTACTATCAAAATGAAATTTACAAAAAAATTAGGTACTTTCTTTTGCTATGATTCTCACATACACCAAGAGAAACATTTATCCTTACTATGTGTTTATGTTCCTCATAACATTTCTACTATTTTACTTACCCACCTTTGAAGCAAAGCAACTAAGTTACTTTTCTCTACATTTTATTGTCAACAGATAATGTATAACCTGCTATATAGTGTTATAATGACTTTATTTGCATCTTTTCTGAACAGTAAGAATTACCGTTATTTACTAGAGTAATCATATTTGAAGTGTTTCAGAAAGAAATTTTTGTTCTATACCATCTGCCAAATTTACCTATTAACAATCTCCAACTCTCCAAATATGTTGCTAGCCTAGATATTTTTTCTGTGCACTAAACCCTTGCATTAATTACCAACTAAACACTTCTGATTTCAATACTCACTGTAAATGGACACTAATGCATTGTCCAGATCCCTGTTTAGGAATGAAATACCTCTTACTCTAAATATGAGAGTATTCACAACTGTCAGCCTTTTTCAGGGATTGCCCTGGTTGAGGAGAGGTACCTATTTCAATCTCGTGCCCCCCTTCCTGGGGCAGCTTCCTTCCAGTGACTGATAGATAAAGGGGTATAAACACCTGGCCCTCACACTCAAATAGTGACAACTCAGGGTTATTCTGTCTTGAAAACTCCCTACTGCATTGGTGCTCAAATTTTCTCTTTGTCCAATCCTGCTTCCTTTTCTTTCCTTCCCTTCATCATGAGTTAATTCCAAAGGCATTCTCTAATAAAACACCTACAAGCTAACCTCCACCTCAGGGTCAACTTCCTGGGAAACCCATCTTGAGATACAGACAGTTACCTCAAATTTGGTATGCCTAAAACATAACATGAATTTGGGGAAGAAGATAAGGGCTTTTATTGTATTTCCTAAACCAGTAAATGACACCATCATCCACTCTAACACCCAAGCTAGAGATCTGTGATTTGCTCTGGACTCTTTTTCATCACTATTATTTCTTTAGTTATCAATCTGGTTGACTCTCTCAAATTCATGTCTGAATACTCCCTCTTGTCTCCATTCCTACTGCCACTGTTATGGCTCAAGCCCCCATTATTTCTTGCCTGTTTAGAGCAGCAACCTTATAACTTAAAGATTTGTAGCAGGTGCTGTCAGTGCTTTGCTACATCCCTTGACCCTCACTATTCCCAGATTTGCCAAAGGCTTGTTACAGCAAGCACCTGCAACTCTCTGCCTGAGGGCTTTCTCTGACCTGTGGAGACTGTTGAGTTTGTGCCATGGGCAGACAAGGGAGTTAACACTGCCAGGAGCAGCTCTCAATCATTGGCAGATGGGACTTGGTGGATAGATACTGATAGGAAACTGAAGTGTGCTCTATACGGTCTCCCAGAGGTGACCTGTGGATTTAAACCTTTTAGTTGTCTGTAGTTGAAACCTTCTCAGTAATGTAAACTTCAGTGACACCCTTCCTTTCCTTATGTTACTTCTTTACTCTGGTATCAATGTTTCCTGGTATCACTTCCCTTAGGAAGTGGCTATAAGGCTCTTATAAGGCTAGGTTGCCTCAGTAGCAAACCCTAAGATGAAGGTTTGAGTGCAGGAAGTTATCTGAATGAAACACAAATGTGATCATTTAATGGTCTTTTTTTCCTTTTATTTTCTATTTAAATTCAATTAGCCAACATATAGTACATCTTTAGTTTTTGAAAAGACTTATTTATTTGAGAGAGAGAGCTGGGGGAGGGGCAGAGGGAGAGAATCTTCAAGCAGACTCTCCACTGAGTGGGGAGCCAAATGCAGGGCTTGATCTCATGACCCATGAAATCATGACCTGAGCTGAAACCAAGAATTGGCCACTTAACTGACTGAACCACCCAGGTGCCCATTAATGGTCTTATATAAAAATTCAAGTTGCTAAAGGTAATGTCCAAAGTCCTTAGCATGCCATCCAAGACCCTTCATTACTTACAGCAGGATCTAGACAATCAAAATCATGGTCCTCCTGAAAAATCCAGTCACCTCTCAGTCAGATAGAAGGTAAGGCTTTAATCTACCAAGCAGGTTCAGGTTAAATGTAGGATACTCAAATAACTCTAAGAATAGTTCAAACAAAGCTTCAGTGAACCAAGGAATAAAGTAACCTCTCCTCTAGGCACACAGAAATATGGGCTTCTCAATAGCACTTCAATGATAAGTTTTCTCACCTTTACCCCATTTTAATGGGATTTGAACTAAAATCTTTTGTTAGTTTCCCACAGTTGAGCATTTATTCATAATGAAGATTGATGGAATTTTAGAGCTCACAGGAAAACTAGGGTAGGAAAACAGACATTCTTCCTTACTTGTGCCTTTAACTTTGCCACTAGGGTCCAGATGGAAGTGAAGCCTAAAGCTTAATTCATTGGATTTAAAAAAAAAGGCACTGTGATATCATTAAGTGAATATTTATGGAATACCACTGTACGGTGTGATGTGAAAAATACAGGAGAGATACTAGAGCCGAGTGAGAAGGCCTGAATGAGAAGGGAGAGTAAGTTTGATGTTTGAATAAACTTAAAAATTGAGTCTTTGCCCAAAGCCTTTTGTTGAACTGTTATTTGATCCTCTGCATACAGTAAAGATCTCCACTTTACACATAGGTAGTGATCTTCATTTGAATAAACTAGGCCACAGTCACAAACTTAAAACACCCCTTTCCAGAAAGACTTTCTGACTCCCTAATCAGTTTTTTAGAGTGTCTTAGAGTTCTTCTTCATAGCCATTAGAATTTATAATTGTTGAATTAAATTCCATCTTCCTCACTGGACTACAAGTTCCAGGAAGGTAGGGACCACATCTATATTATTTACTACCATATTTTTAGTACCTTTTGCATGACACATGTAAGTGCCCATAAGTATTTGTTGAATAAATGAATACTCAAATGTGGCAGAATGAAGAATTGGTCTCAGATCTGACTTCCCACCCTCATGTTTTTTACAATGCATACTTCCAGCAGGTTAAAAGGCAGAGACAGTACAGTACCTATTGATAAAATTGGTGCTTAATTACATATTGATTGGCAATGTAAACATGAATAATCCCTGAGCGCTCTGACCAGACCGTCACTTTTAAAAAATGTTTTTCATGCTTCATAGACTGTAGGGGTAGAGGAGATTCTGAGTTATGGACCCACATATGTGGAAAATTCAGGACATGGGCTTCTCAGTGATGGACTTTATGCATAAGCTAAGTTTATGAACTGCTATCTAAAGCCATCATCTAACCCTTCATTTATTTATCCCTGCCTTAGCCCATGAGACAATTTTATTTCCCATGACAATTGTTAGCGTTGTGGCTTGGTTTTTAGGCTATTCCATTCATGGGTACAAGATGGGTGCTCTAATTCCAGATAGGGCATGTGGACAATACCTGGCCAAAACATTTGTTGTTGTTGTTGTTCCTCTAGGTTCTTTGATTTTTAACTTGGAAGAGAAACTTTTCCAGAAGCCCTTTGTAAATATTTTGCCTCAGGGAAATTTGGCCTGGGTTTCATCACATGTTTCAGTGGAAGGGGGGTATGGCAGAAATGCAGATCTGGCCTTTTTAATGTCTTCACTCACATTCTTGTGGGTTGCCTCCTCTATTAGAGAATAGCTGGAGCAAAGGACAACCCAAGGGTGTGTCTCGTAAGAGCTCCTACTCAGTGGAATGGACCAACTTCAGTTTTTATTCAAATGTTTGATTTAATAGTTGGTTTTCATAAGAGTTAAAGGGAGATTTGAGAACTTAAAAATTCAGTGACTTAAGAACAACCCTACCCCTGAAAATGTCTGTCTCTAGTATGCCCTAATTTTTTCCCTAAAAATTAGTCACGTTAATTCCATTTCTCTCCTTTCAGCAGATGGACGTCCAGATGCTGCTGTTTTCTATAAGAGAAAATGCTGGAAAAACCGGAATTAAATTGAAGCCCCTCCAGTAAAATGCTACTTTCTCACCCTCCATATACTTGGGTTCCTGGATTTCCCAAATGCATCATATACTTCTTACGTTGTGCCTTTGCTCCCTGCAGCCACCTAAAAGCTTACCAGCCCCTCACAGAAGAGCCTGAATGATTGGATCTTGAAGTCTTCATGATTCCCCTCCCCTCCTCATACTTCTCTCTTAGCACTTATCACCGCATGACCTGCATCATTAGAGTTATGTTCCTAATTTCCTTGCAATGTAGGACCTTGAGGATTCTAAAATATTGTCTTATTTATCTTGGTACTGTTACGGCCTAATACCCAGTATAAAGTCAATGCTTAAAGCAGATTCTCCCTCTTCCTTATAGCCACACTCTGCAATATTACTTAAGAGACTCTACTTTTGATGGAAGGAATTTCTATTTCTCTACCCCTTGAAACAGAGCTGACTTATGGCCTGCCACAGTCATTGGCCAAAACAGAAGTGAGAATGTTAATTCTGAACTTAGGCTTCAGGAGGCCTTGTATGATTCTGTTCTCATTTTCTGTCAGATTAGCCTGGGCTTGTTTTTATAGCATAGCAGAAAAGAAGGGTGTGGGGGAGGGAGAGTGAGAGATCATGATGAGAACTTAGACAATCCTAGACAAGCTGATAGCCAGTTGAGCCCAAAGCAAGGGGAAGAGCCAAGCCAAGATCAGCAGAGATGCCTAGTCAAGTTATAGATGACCATATGTACATTTATGAGTCCATCAGAAACCAGAAAAAATACCCATCTAACGTTTAAACACATGAACAATATAAAATACTTTTAAGCTACCATGCTTTGGGCTATTTACACGGCAATGACCTTCTGATACACTCAAGAATTTATTGCAATGAAACCACTTTTTGTAATTGAATAAGAATTTTCATCTTTGGCGAAGAAGGGTCTAATGAGTACATGTCCCAAATTCTTCATGGTTAAATTACCATAGTGAACAACCTAACACAAGATGAGAAACAAGTCAATAAGAAGATAACCTTTAAAAAGTGAAAATGTAATCTTTATATTACCTATGAAAAAGTCCAAGTACAAAATGATTTAATTCTAGGTATTCATTCCTTGAAAGATTTTGATGTGTCTAGAGAGAGGGTACTAATATTAAGTCAAAAGTCAAATTTATTTAAAATGCCTTTTAAAAGCTCTCCTTTGTTATGCTAATTAAACTTAATTCATAAATAAAATATCAAGTTGAGATGTAATTGGCAAACGTGGTCTAGTAAGGAACACTTAGGTTCATAACTCCTCCCAGTTGGCTGAGTTCTTAATACTGCATGGTTCTCTGCCAGGTTATGGGGCTTATTCTAATGTTAAATAAACAGGCATTTGCCAGGAATCCTAATTTAAATGTGTCTTCATACCACTCTGAACAAATACTGATGGAATCTCAGCACTCTGTATGTAGACAGGAATCATCAGTAGCTCAGAGCTTCCTAACTCAGAACTTCCAATTTTATATGACTGCGGTCAGAATGCTAATCTGAACTAGAAATGCAAAGATTTTCTTAGACTCCCACATTTGAAACCAGTTAAGGAAGAAAAGATTATTCTACTTTAATCAGAATATGGCCATGTAAAGGTTCACTCTGTATTTGTTTTTCTGTGCCTGGCACAATCAGCTTTTGGGTAACTATATCAAGATGAGCCAAAGAGAAACTCAGTGAAGGGACTAGGCATTGGTTTCATCCCCAATTCTTCTACTGCAGAGGCAAGGTAAATGGAAGATTTAAATGTGCACAGGGTTGCCCTACTTTGTTAGAATTCAAGGAAGAGGTAACGTTTCTGTGTGTATTTGTTTTTGTGTGAATATACGTTTTCACTTCCTTTGCGTATGTACCTAGAAATGAAATTGCTGTCTCATATGGTAACGCTGTATCATTTTAAGGAACTACCAAACAATCTTCCAGATCGATGCTATATTTTACATTACCACTAGATGCTATATTTTACATTACCACTGGAAATGCATTTTCCCCATGTCTTCATCAACACTTGTTATTGTCTTTTTGCTTTTAACTCTCTCTAGCACATGTGAAGTCATATCTCACTGTGGTTGATTTGCATTTCCCTAGTAACTAATAATGTTGAGCATCTTTTCATGTGCATATTGGCCATTTGTATATATTCAAAGAAATATGTTTTCAAACCTTTGCCCATTTCTAAATTGGCTTATCTTTTTATTACTGAATTGTAAGAGTTTTAATTTATTCTGGAATCAAGTTTCTTATCAGATATATAGTTTTCAAATGTACTCTCCCACTATGCGATTATCTTCTCACTTTCTTTCTTTTTTTTTTTTTTTTTAAAGATTTTATTTATTTATTTGAGACAGAGAGAATGAGAGAGAGCATGAGAGGGAGGAGGGTCAGAGGGAGAAGCAGACTCCCCGCTGAGCAGGGAGCCCAATGTGGGACTCAGTCCTGGGACTCCAGGATCATGACCTGAGCCGAAGGCGGTCGCTTAACCAACTGAGCCACCCAGGCGCCCTATCTTCTCACTTTCTTGGGTGTTTTTTTGTAGCACAAAAGTTTCATTTTGACAAAGCCCAGTTTATATAGGCATACCTCAGAGATACTGTAAATTTGGTTCCAGACCACCCCAATAAAGCAAATATTATAAAAAAAGAGAGGCAAATGAGTTTTTTGGTTTCCCAGTGCATATAAAAGTTAATGTTTACATTATACTGTAGTCAATTAAATGTGTAATATTATCTAAAAAATTGCATATGCTTTAATTAGAAAATTGGTTTATTGCTTAAAAAAAAAAGCTAACCATTGTCTGAGCTTTCAGTGAGTCAGTCTTGCTGATGGAAGGTTTGCTTTGATGTTGATGACTTATTAGGGTGGTGCTTCTGATGAAATACCAATTACACTCTGGGACATTTTATTTCTAGGGTCCTTTACAGAGCTAAGCAAACTCCTTTGAATATGTATATTTTTATATTTTGTGTGAAAATTAGAAATGTCTATTGTGTTCTTTCCAAGGGCTCAGTCATGAAAATTTCACCCATATTCCTGCTTTTCATTTATTTTTATTTTATTTAATTTTATTTTAAATTTTGGTTTTTTATTCAAGTATAATTAATATAGTGTTAGTTTCAAGTGTACAGTACAGTTCAATAATTCTATACATTACTCAGTGCTCATTAAGAGAAGTGTACTGATAATCCCATTTATCTAATTCACCTGTCTCCCTACCTACTACCCCATGGCAACCACCAGTTTGTTCTCTATATTTTTTTTTAATTTGTCTTTTTTTCTCTATTTTGTTCATTTTCATGAGTGAAATTGTATGATATTTGTCTTTCTCTAATTTATTTCAGTTAGCATTACACTATCTAGATCCATCCATGTTGTTGCAAACGGCAAAGTTTCATTCTTTTTTATGGCTGTGTAATGTCCTATTGTGTGTGTGTGTATTCTTTATTAATCTATGGATGGACACTTGGGTTGCTTCCATGTATTGGCTACTGTAAATAAACATAGGAATGCATATATATCTTTTCAAATTAGTGTTTTTGTTTTCTTTGGGTAAATACCCAGTAGTGGAATTACTGGATCATATGGTAATCTTTAATTTTTTGAGGAATCTTCATACTGTTTACCACATTGTCTGCACCAGCTTGCATTTCCACAAACAGTGCACAAAGATTCCTTTTCTCCACAACTTTTCTAGCACTTACTTCCTGTCTTTTTGAATTAGCCTTTCTGACAGGTGTGAGGTGATACCTCATTATGGTTGTGAATTTACATTTCCTTGATGATTAGCGATTCTTGTGTTTATTGGCCATCTGCATATCTTCAGAAAAATGTCTATTCAGATCCTGTGTACATTTTTTAATTGGATTATTTGGGGCATTCCTTCTTTATACATTTTGGATATTAACCCCTTCGCAGATATATCATTTGCCAGTATCTTCTCTCACTTACTAGGTTGTCTTTGTTTGTTGATGGTTTCCTTCACTATGCAAAAGCTTTCTATTTTTGTTGTAGTACCAATAGTTTTTGTTTTCGTTTTCCTTGCCAAGGGAGACATATGTAGAAAAATGTACCTATTGCCCACGTCAGAGGAATTAGTGACAATGTTTTCTTTTAGGAATTTTATGATTTTAAGTCTCACATTTAGGGCTTTAATCCATTTTGAGTTTATTTTTGTGTCTGGTGTAAGAAAGAGGTCCAGTTTCATTCTTTGCATGTAACTGTCCAGTTTTCCCAACACCATTTGTTGAAGAGACTATCTTTTCCCCATTTTCTTTTTTAAGATTTTATTTATTTGAGAGAGAGAGAGCATGAGCAAGGGGAGCAGCAGAGTGGGGGAGAGAGAGAGAATCACAAGCAGACTCTGTGCTGAGTGCAGAGCCCAGTGTGGGGGCTTGATCTCAGGACGCTGAGATCATGACTTGAGCTGAAACCAAGAGTCAGATCCTTAAACGACTGAGCCACCCTGGCACCCCTCTCCATTTTCTATTCTTGCCTCATTTGTTGTAGATTATTTGCCAATAAAATGTGGGTTTCTTTCTTTTTTTTTTTTTTAAGATTTTATTTATTTATTTGACAGAGAAGGAGAGTGAGCACACAAGCAGAGGGAGAGGGAGAAGCAGACTCCACACCGAGCAGGGAGCCTGATGTGGGACTCGGTCCCAGGACCCTGGGGTCATGACCTGAGCCGAAGGCAGACGCTTAATGACTGAGCCACCCAGGCGCCCCAAAATGTAGGTTTATTTCTTAGCTCTATTCTGTTCCATTGATCTATGTGCCTATTTTTGTGCCAGTACCATACTGTTTTGATTACAGTTTTGTAAAATATCTTGAGATATGGAATTGTGATACTTCCAGCTTTGTTCTTCTTAGGATTGCTTTGGCTATTCGAGGTCTTTTGTGGCTCCATAAAAATTTTAGGATTATTTGTTCTAGTTCTGTGAAAAATGTTGTTATTTTGATAGGAATTGCATTAAATTTGTATATTGCTTTGGGTAGTATGAGCATTTTAACAGTATTGGTTCTTCCAACTCATGAGCATGGAGTATCTTCCCATTTGTTTGTGTCATCTGAAATTTCGTTCATCAGTGTTTATAGTTTTTTAAGTACAGGGTTTCATCTCCTTGGTTAAGTTTATTCCTAGGTATTTTATTCTTTTTGGTGCAATTGTAAATGGGATTGTTTTCTTAAATTCTCTTTCTGTAACTTCATCATTATGTATAGAAATGTAACATTTCTGTATATTAATTTTGTATTCTGTGACTTAATTCATTTATCACTTCTAATAGTTTTTTGGTGGAGTTGTGAGAGTTTTCTATAGATAGTATCATGTCATTTGCAGTTAGTGAGAATTTTAATACTTCTTTACCAAATTGGATACTGTTTATTTCTTTTTCTTTTCTGATTGCTAGGACTAGAATTTACAGTACTGTGTTGAATAAAAGTGGTGAGAATGGACATCTTTGTCTTATTCATGACCTAGAGGAAAAGCTCTGTTTTTCACCATTGAATAGGATGTTAGCTGTGGGTTTTTCATATATGGCCTTTATTATGTTGAAGTATGTTCCCCTTAAACCTTCTTTGTTGAGAGTTTTTATCAGGAAAGGATGTTGTACTTTGTGAAATGCTTTTGTTGCATCTAGTGAGATGATCATATAAATTTTATCCTTTCTCTTGTTAATATGATGGATTGTGTTTATTGATTTGTGAATATTGAACCACACCATGGAATAAATCCCACTTGACCATGGTGAATGATTTTTGTAATATATTGTTGGATTTTGTTTGCTAATATTGAGAATTTTTGCATCTATGTTCATATGTTCATCAGAAATATTGGCCTGTAGTGTGAGGTGACTTTTTTTTTTTGGTAGTGTCTTTATCTGGTTTTGGTATCATGATTATGCTGGCCTCATAGAATGAATTTGGAAGCTCTCCTTCCTCTCCTATTTTTTGGAGTACTTTGGGAAGAATAGGTATTAACTCTGCTTTAATGTTTGGTAGAATTCACCTGCGAAGCCATCTGGTCCTGGATTTTTGTTTATTGGAAGTTTTTGATTACTGATTCAATTTCACCGTTATTAATTGGTTAGTTTAAATTATCCATTTCTTCCTGATTCAGTTTTGAAGGTTATATTTCTAGGAATTTATTCATTTCCTCTTGGTGATTTAACTGTTGGCTTATAATTTTTCATACTTTTATAATCTTTTATAATCCATTGTATTTCTGTGGTGTCAGTTATTTCTCCTCTTTCACGTCTGATTTTGAGTTCTCTCTTTTTTTTATGAGACTGGCTAAAAGTTTATCAATTTTGTTGATCTTTTCAAAGAACAAGCTCCTGGTTTCATTAATCTGTTCTATTGGGGTTTTTTTAGGTCTCTGTTTCATTTATTTCTTTTTAAAATATTATTGTATTTTGTTATGTTAATCACCATACATTACATCATTAGTTTTTGATGTAGTGTTCCAAAATTTATTTCTGCTCCAATCTTTATTATTTACTTCCTTCTGCTGGCTTTGGGTTTTGTTCTTCTTTTTGTAGCTCCTTTAGGTGTAAGTTCAGGTTATTTATTTGAGATTGTTTCTTGACGTAGGCCTGTATTGCTGTAATATTCCCTCTTAGAACAGCTTTTGCTGCATCCCAAAGATTTTGGACTGCTGTATTTCCATTTTCATTTGTCTCCATGTATTTCTTGATTTCCTCTTTGATTTCTTAATTGACCCATTTATTGCTTAACAGCATTGTTTAGTTATTTAGCCTCCATTTGTTGGTGTGCCTTCCAGATTTTTTCCTTGTTTTATACTTTTACACTGTTGTGGTTGGAAAAGATTCATGATATGGTTTTAGTGTTTTTGAATTTATTAAGACTTGTTTAGTGGCCTAACTTGTGATCTGTTCTTGAGAATGTTCCATGTGCTCTTGAAAAGAATGTGTATTCTGTGCATTCTGCTGTTTTTGGATGGAATGTTCTGAATTTATCTGTTGGGT
Organism: Mirounga angustirostris; assembly: GCF_029215605.1. NCBI lineage: Eukaryota > Metazoa > Chordata > Mammalia > Carnivora > Phocidae > Mirounga > Mirounga angustirostris. The sequence continues at coordinate 58,108,034 of NW_026991717.1, read as the reverse complement.
CCAGCTAGTCCAAAGTGTCATACAAAGCCACTGTTTCCTTGTTAATTTTCTGTCTGGATGATCTCTCCAATGATGTAAGTGGGGTGTTAAAGTCCCTTACTATTACTGTATTACTATCAATTTATTCCTTTTTTTTCTGTTAATAGTTGCTTTACGTATTTGGGTGCTCCCACATTGGGTGCGTAAATATTTATAATTATTATTTCCTGTTTGTTACCTTTATGATTACATAGTGTTCTTTTTGTCTCTTGTTACAGTCCTTAATTTTTTTTTTCTTTTTCTATTTTCAAAAAAATTTTTGTTATGTTAATCACCATACATTACATCATTAGTTTTTTTTTTTTTTTTAAAGATTTTATTATTTTTTAGAGAGCGAGCGAGAGAGAAACAGCTCCCGCTGAGCCGGGAGCCCAATGTGGGACTCGATCCGGGATTCCGGGATCATGACCTGAGCCGAAGGCAGACGCTTAACCATCTGAGCCACCCAGGCGCCCACATCATTAGTTTTTGGTGTGGTGTTCCATGATTCATTGTTTGTGCATAACACCCAGTACTCCATGCAGCAGTGCCCTCTTTAATACCCATCACCAGGCTAACCCATCCTCCCACCCTCTCCCCTCTAGAACCCTAAGTTTGTTTTTCAGAGTCCATCGTCTCTCATGGTTCATCTCCCCCTCCGATTTACCCCCCTTCATTCTTCCCATCCTGCTATGTTCTTCTTCTTCTTTTTTTTTTTCTTAACATATATTGCATTATTTGTTTCAGAGGTACAGATCTGTGATTCAACAGTCTTGCACAATTCACAGCGCTCACCATAGCACATACCCTCCCCAGTGTCTATCACCCAGCCACCCCATCCCTCCCACCACCCCGACTCCAGCAACCCTCAGTTTGTTTCCTGAGATTCAGAATTCCTCATATCAGTGAGGTCATATAATACATGTCTTTCTCTGATTGACTTATTTCGCTCAGCATAATACCCTCCAGTTCCATCCATATCGTTGCAAATGGCAAGATCTCATTCCTTTTGATGGCTGCATAACATTCCATTGTATATATATACCACCTCTTCTTTATCCATTCATCTGTCGATGGGCATCTTGGCTCTTACCACAGTTTGGCTATTGTGGACATTGCTGCTATAAACATCTGGGTGCATGTACCCTTTTGGATCCCTACATTTGTATCTTTGGGGTAAATACCCACTAGTGCAATTGCTGGATCTTTTGGTAGCTCTATTTTCAACTTTTTGAAGAACCTCCATACTGTTTTCCAGAGTGGTTGCACCAGCTTGCATTCCCACCAACAGTGTAGGAGGGTTCCCCTTTCTCCGCATCCACGCCAACATCTGTCATTTCCTGACTTGTTAATTTTAGCCATTCTGACTGGTGTGAGGTGATATCTCATTGAGGTTTTGATTTGGATTTCCCTGATGCCGAGCAATGTTGAGCACTTTTTCATGTGTCTGTTGGCCATTTGGATGTCTTCTTTGGAAAAATGTCTGTTCATGTCTTCTGCCCATTTCTTGATTGGATCATTTGTTCTTTGGGTGTTGAGTTTGATGAGTTCTTTATAGATTTTGGATACTAGCCCTTTATCTGATATGTCATTTGCAAATCTCTTCTCCCATTCTGTCAGTTGTCTTTTGGTTTTGTTGACTGTTTCTTTTGCTGTGCAAAAGCTTCTTATCTTGATGAAGTCCCAATAGTTCATTTTTGCCCTTGCTTCCCTTGCCTTTGGCGATGTTTCTAGGAAGAAGTTGCTGCGGCTGAGGTTAAAGAGGTTGCTGCCTGTGTTCTCCTTTAGGATTTTGATGGACTCCTGTCTCACATTGAGGTCTTTCAACCATTTGGAGTCTATTTTTGTGTGTGGTGTAAGGAAATGGTCCAGTTTCATTCTTCTGCATGTGGCTGTCCAATTTTCCCAACACCATTTGTTGAAGAGACTGTCTTTTTTCCACTGGACATTCTTTCCTGCTTTGTCAAAGATGACTTGACCGTAGAGTTGAGGGTCCATTTCTGGGCTCTCTATTCTGTTCCATTGATCTATGTGTCTGTTTTTCTGCCAGTACCATGCTGTCTTGATGATGACAGCTTTGTAATAGAGCTGGAAGTCCGGAATTGTGATGCTGCCAGCTTTGCTTTTCTTTTTCAACATTCCTCTGGCTATGCGGGGTCTTTTCTGGTTCCATACAAATGTTAGGATTATTTGTTCCATTTCTTTGAAAAAAGTGGATGGTATTTTGATGAGGATTGCATTGAATGTGTAGATTGCTCTAGGTAGCATTGACATCTTCACAATATTTGTTCTTCCAATCCATGATCATGGAACGTTTTTCCATTTCTTTGTGTCTTCCTCAATTTCTTTCATGAGTATTTTATAGTTTTCTGAGTACAGATCCTTTGCCTCTTTGGTTAGATTTATTCCTAGGTATCTTATGGTTTTGGGTGCAATTGTAAATGGGATCGACCCCTTAATTTCTCTTTTTTCTGTTTTGGTGTTGGTGTATAGGAATGCCACTGATTTCTGTGCATTGATTTTATATCCTGCCACTTTACTGAATTCCCGTATGAGTTCTAGCAGTTTTGGGGTGGAGTCTTTTGGGTTTTCCACATAAAGTATCATATCATATCATCTGCAAACAGTGAGATCTGACTTCTTTACCAATTTGGATGCCTTTGATTTCTTTTTGTTGTCTGATTGCTGTGGCTAGGACTTCTAATACTATGTTGAATAGCAGTGGTGATAGTGGACATCCCTGCCATGTTCCTGACCTTAGGGGGAAAGCTCTCAGTTTTTCCCCATTGAGAATGATATTCGCTGTGGGTTTTTCATAGATGGCTTTTATGATATTGAGGTATGCACCCTCTATCCCTATACTCTGAAGAGTTTTGGTCAAGAAAGGATGCTGTACTTTGTCAAATGCTTTTTCTGCATCTATTGAGAGGATCATATGATTCTTGTTCTTTCTTTTGTTAATGTATTGTATCACGTTGATTGATTTGTGGATGGTGAACCAAACTTGCAGCCCAGGGATAAATCCCACTTGGTCGTGGTGAATAATCCTTTTAATGTACTGTTGGATCCTAATGGCTAGTAGTTTGGTGAGAATTTTTACATCCATGTTCATCAAGGATATTGGTCTGTAATTCTCCTTTTTGATGGGGTCTTTGTCTGGTTTGGGGATCAAGGTAATGGTGGCCTCATAAAATGAGTTTGGAAGTTTTCCTTCCATTTCTACTTTTTGGAACAGTTTCAGAAGAATAGGCATTAGTTCTTTAAATGTTTGGTAGAATTCCCCTGGGAAGCCATCTGGCCCTGGGCTTTTGTTTGTTGGGAGATTTTTGATGACTGCTTCAATTTCCTTAGTGGTTATAGGTCTGTTCAGGTTTTCTACTTCTTCCTGGTTCGGTTTTGGTAGTTGATACATCTCTAGGAATGCATCCATTTCTTCCAGGTTATCTAATTTGCTGGCATAGAGTTGCTCATAATATGTTCTTATAATTGTTTGTATTTCTTTGGTGTTGGTTGTGGTCTCTCCTCTTTCATTCATGATTTTGTTGATTTGGGTCATTTCTCTTCCCTTTTTGATAAGTCTGGCCAGGGGCTTATCAGTCTTGTTAATTCTTTCAAAGAACCAGCTCCTAGTTTCGTTGATCTGTTCTACTGTTCTTTTAGTTTCTATTTCATTGATTTCTGCTCTGATCTTTATTATTTCTCTTCTCTTGCTGGGTTTAGGCTTTATTTGCTGTTCTTTCTCCAGCTCCTTTAGGTGTAGGGTTAGCTTGTGTACTTGAGACCTTTCTTGTTTCTTGAGAAAGGCTTGTATTGCTATATACTTTCCTCTTAGGACTGCCTTTGCTGCATCCCAAAGATTTTGAATAGTTGTGTTTTCATTTTCATTGGTTTCCATGAATTTTTAAAATTCTTCTTTAATTTCTTGGTTGACCCAATCATTCTTCAGTAGGATGCTCTTTAGCCTCCATGTATTTGAGTTCTTTCCAACTTTCCTCTTGTGATTGAGTTCTAGTTTCAAAGCATTGTGGTCTGAAAATAGGCAGGGAATGATCCCAATCTTTTGGTATCGGTTGAGACCTGATTTATGACCTAGGATGTGATCTATTCTGGAGAATGTTCCATGGGACTAGAGAAGAATGTGTATTCCGTTGCTTTGGGGTGGAATGTTCTGAATATGTGTGTGAAGTCCATTTGGTCCAGTGTGTCATTTAAAGTCTTTATTTCCTTGTTGATCTTTTGCTTAGATGATCTGTCCATTTCAGTGAGGGGGGTGTTAAAGTCCCCCACTATTATTGTATTGTTGTTGATGTGTTTCTTTGCTTTTGTTATTAGTTGCCTTATATAATTGGCTGCTCCCATGTTAGGGGCACAGATATTTACAATTGTTAGATCTTCTTGTTGGATAGATCCTTTAAGTAGGATATAATGTCCTTCCTCATCTCTTATTATAGTCTTTGGTTTAAAATCTAATTTGTCTGATATAAGGATTGCCACCCAACTTTCTTTTGGTGTCCATTAGCATGGTAAATGGTTTTCCACCCCCTCACTTTCAATCTGGGGGTGTCTTTGGTTCTAAAATGAGTCTCTTGCAGACAGCATATCGATGGGTCTTGTTTTTTAACTCAGTCTGATAGCCTGTGTCTTTTGATTGGGGCATTTAGCCCATTTACATTCAGGGTAACTATTGAAAGATAGGAATTTAGTGCCATTGTATTGCCTGTAAGGTGACTGTTACTGTATATTGTCTGTGTTCCTTTCTGGTCTATGTTGCTTTTAGGCTCTCTCTTTGCTTAGAGGACCCCTTTCAAGATTTCTTGTAGGGCTGGTTTTGTGTTTGCAAATTCCTTTAGTTTTTGTTTGTCCTGGAAGCTTTTTATCTTTCCTTCAATTTTCAATGACAGCCTAGCTGGATATATTATTCTTGGCTGCATATTTTTCTCATTTAGTGCTCTGAATATATCCTGCCAGTCCTTTCTAGCCTGCCAGGTCTCTGTGGATAGGTCTGTTGCCAATCTAATGTTTCTACCCTTGTCGGTTACATATCTCTTCTCCCGAGCTGCGTTCAGGATTTTCTCTTTGTCTATGAGACTCGTAAGTTTTACTATTAGATGTCGGGGTGTTGACCTATTTTTATTGATTTTGAGTGGGGTTCTCTGTGCTTCCTGGATTTTGATGCCTGTTTCCTTCCCCCAATTAGGGAAGTTCTCTGCTATAATTTGCTCCATTATACCTTCTGCCCCTCTCTCTCTTTCTTCTTCTTCTGGGATCCCAATTATTCTAATGTTGTTTTGTCTTATGGTATCGCTTATCTCTCGAATTCTGCCCTCATGATCCAGTAGTTGTTTGTCTCTCTTTTTCTCAGCTTCTTTATTTTCCATCATTTCATCTTCTATATTACTGATTCTCTCTTCTGCCTCATTTATTCTAGCAGTTAGCGCCCCCATTTTTGATTGCACCTCATTAATAGCCTTTTTGATTTCTACTTGGTTGGATTTTAGTTCTTTTACTTCTCCAGAAAGGGTTTCTCTAATAACTTCCATATTTTTTTCAAGCCCAGCTAGTATCTTTAAAGTGATGATTCTGAACTCTAGATCTGACATCGTACTAATGTCCGTATTGAGTAGGTCCCTGGCAGTCGGTACTACCTCTTGTTCTTTTTGTTGAGGTGATTTTTTCCGTCTTGTCATTTTGTGCAGAGGAGAATAGATTAATGAGAGAACAAAATGCTAGCAGAGTAACCAGGTCCCCAGAAAATATACTCTAAACAAATCAGAAAAGACCTGAAGCAGTGGGAAAAGAAAGGGAAAGAGAGAAAAAAGAAAAAAAAAAAAAGATAAAGATAAAAACAAAAACAAACAAAACAACAACAACAACAAAAAAACAATGTGATCAAATATGATCAGGCTAGTATATAGATCAGTGCCACACACTAGATTTTGGGTGTATTTTGGTCTTTTAGGAGAAAGTGCCTCCCAAAATTTTAAAGAAAGAAAAACTTATATATGTACAAAAATAAGGGTTGATATGATGAAGGGATGGAATATGACTGTAAAGATGGAAATTATAAAAAATTTTATAAAAGGAATTGATAAGAAGTTGTTTGAAAAAAGAAAGAAGATGATTTAAAAAAAGAAAAAAGAAAAAAAAAAGGGAGAGGATGTGATCAGGCAGGGGAATAGAAAACACCATATACTAGAGATTTAGGGTATATTTTAATGTGTTAGAAGAAACTATCTCAAAATTTTAAAGAGAGAACAACTTATATATATAAGCCAAAAATACGGGTAACTACTTTGAAGGGATATAATATGAATCTAAAAATGAAAAATAAAAAAATTTTTTTTTAAAGGGATTGATAAGATGTTGGTTGAAAAAGGGAAAAAGAAAAATTCAAAAAGAAAAAAAAAAGTTAAAAAAAAATTAACTTTGAAAACCTAAGGAATCATGGTAAAAAAGCCATGAATTCTATGTGCAGTATTCCCCTAGCGCTGGAGTTCTGCCCTTCTCATTGATCGGTAAACTTGGTCTTGGCTGGCTGTTCTCGCTGATCTTCTGGGGAGGGGCCTGTTGCCGTGGGTTCCAAATGTCTCTGCCGGAGGCGGAATTGCCCCGCCCTTGCCCCGTCCCGGCTAAGTAATCTGCTCGGGTTTGCTCTCAGGGGTTTTATTCCCTGCGAGCTTTCCGTACAGCTTTGGAGGCGGAGAGTGAAAATGGCGGCCCCCCAACCCCCGCCCCGGAGGAGCCGAGAACTCGGCCCCGCTCCTCAGTGATCCCCCAGAGAAAAAGCCGTCAGTCACTCCCGTCTCCCCGGTCTCCAGCCACACTCCGTGCTCACCCGGCCTGTGACCGCGCGTTTCTATCTCTGGCACCTGACTCGGTGTGGAGTCTCCAAACCCAGCAGATCCCTGCGGTGCACTCCCGCGCGGCTCCTCCCGGGGGAGGAAGGTGAGTCTCCCCGGATCTGCCGCTTGTTGGGTCCCTGGTGGAAGAGCAGGGGCCCGACTGGGCCGCGGATCACGGTCTATGGCCACCCCGAGCTGAGAGCCCGCGCCTGGGCTCCGCCTCTGCAGCCGGCTTCCCTGCTCCGATACCTGGGAGCTCTGCCGCACTCAGGCACCCCTGGTCTTTCTGTGACGCCGAGGGTCCTGAGACCACACTGTCCCGGAGGGTTCCACCCCCCGCTTAGCCACCGGAGTGACGTCCCTCAGCGGAGCCGACTTCTAAAAGTTCCGATTTTGTGCTCCGTGGTTCTATCACTTGCCAGAAGCGGCCGAGGGAGGCCCCTCCCCCGCCGACTATCCTCCCGAATATCGCCTCGGATTCCCTTCTCCGCACGTCCTACCTTCCAGAAAGTGGTCGTTTTTCTGATGAGAGAGTTGTTGCTCTTCTTTTCTTCGATCTCCTGTTGAGTTTGTAGGTGTTCAGAATGGTTTGATCCCTATCCAGCTGAATTCCTGAGAGGAGACGAAATCCAGGTCTCCTACTCCTCCGCCATCTTGCTCCGCCCCCCCCATAACATTTCTTAAGATGGATTATTTACTATAAGAAATGCACATTTTTTTTTGTTGTTTTCTGTGTATCTGTAGTTTTAGAAATGCACATTCTTCATGGCAAATGACAAGTCAGTGTGGTGACAGGACCCCATCTTTAACATAAAAAATGGCTTGTGTCATAATGTATATTACCAGTGAGATTACTGTGATGTCATCAGGCTTTTCAAAACTTTGATTGTTCAATACAAAATGTTAAAATCATTATTTCAGTGCATTAAATTACAGTTGGGAAAGTATATACTGCATCATATATTAGAAGGGAAAAAAACCCTAAAAGAATGCATCTAGATATTGAGGCTTGGGGCAGTTTTGGTGGTTGTATATATGATTTTTATTGGGGAAAGTACCTGTGAAGGCTGAAGAAGAGAGAAAGCAGAAGTGGAAGAGGAAAGTTTTCAGTTTGTAATGTAGGTCTGACATGCAGAAAAGGAGAGAGGAAAGGAAAGGAGACTTGGGGAGGGAGGAACCTCAGACCAAATTGCATCTCTGAGAACTCTTTGGAAAGGCTATAACAAATCCTAGGGTGCACCAGAAGCTTTTTGAGTTAAAATATATGAACTTTGGAAATATTGCTTATTTGGAAGTCTGTTACAAATGTTTTAGAAAAAGTGTTTCACTGTATTTTTCACATCTTAAATATTTTTTATATAATATACAGCAGCAAAATAACTGGTATCTCAATATGTGAGCCAGACAAAAGTAAAAATACAAGCACTAAAGGCAAACTTATTCCCTTACCACTGGGGTGTATGTTTCTGTTTGTGTTTCTATTGAGCATCTCTTGTGCATAATTGAATAAATTGCTGGATTCTCCTTTTATTCCATCTACTACTGAAATGACTAATTCCATACAGGCTAGCTTAGTGTAGGTGTAGCTCCACTGAACTTCACCTCTTGCCTCCTATCCTGGGAATCCTAATACCCATATGGGATGCCCATGAGCACCTGTTTGGTACTTCCAGAAGTGCATACCTGCAAGCAAAACCTAAAAGTACAGGAGAGTTAATGTCTGTGGTCCTATTTTGAGCAATAGAGGAAAGACCTGATGTATAAATGCCACCACTTTTGTCCATTGGGTAGATAGCTTTGAAAGTTGTGTGGGTGCAAACATCAATTGCCTGTTATGGTGGCTAACTAGATAACATATCTTTGTGTTGCCTTTCCTCACTTTCTTGTTTCATTTTTCTGTCCTAAAATTCTGTTCTCTGAAATCATATTCCTTAATTAAGTCCTGCATTCAGAAACTGCTTTCAAGGCAGCCCAGGCCAAGTCTTGAGATAAATATAGGTAGTGGTAGCATAACTTTAATTTTTATAATTATGACTATGCTATTGGTTCAATTTATATGAAAATAGATATTTAGAAAAATAGAAAAATGTCAAACACTGGGACAAATCTTTTTGTATAAATATTCCTCAGTCAGGTAAGACCTGATTTTCCTTAAGGTTTATAGATACTTTGGCTTTCTTTCCACTACTTGATAGGATTATACTTCTCTATAATCTTTGAAATTAAGGATGGCCATGAAATTGACTTTAGCCAATGAAATGTGGGTGGAAGTGAGAAGGATCAGGCGTAAGTTTTATGAGCCAAAGTATAATTTTCTATATTTCTGCTCTCTTGCCATGGTGATTATGAAATATTTTATATTTTTTTATTAACCTGGATTTGAGTGACAATAATGAGCAGATCTTACCTGTTGATTTGCATTGAACATGTAGCATTATCAAGAAATACACTTTATCATGTTAAACCATTGAGTTTTTTGGTGGTTTGCTATGATTTACAAGTCAGCATGGGCTACGTTATTATGAAGCGTATAACACATATGCGTGTACACATGCAATATGTACCAAGCATTACTCTAAGGATAAAAACAAAACAATCATGTAGCAGCCAATGAAGCAGCTCAGCTATAAAATGGGAGATCGTCATAGTGTCTAAGGTTAAGACATATGGTAACTTGATGAAAATCACCCAGCTACTAAATATAAAAACCAGTATTCAAAATCAGAACCCTCTTTCTAACACCTAGACCAGTGTTTTGGTTTGGATATCCTTAGTTGGTGATCCCTGGTGGCCTGTCAAGTGGTCCATAGGGGAATTTTGTAATTTTTTTTTAATTTAAATTCAATTAGCCAATGTGTAGTACATCATTAGTTTTTGATATAATGTTCACTGATTCATTAGTTGCATATAACACCCAGTGCTCATTACATCACGTGCTCTCCTTATTGCCCATCACCGAGTTACCCTGTCCCCCCACCCACCTCCCTTTCCACAACCCTCCGTTTGTTTCCCGGACTCAAGAGTCTCATATAGTTTGTCTCCCTCTTTTATTTCTTTCCCTTCAGTTTTCCCTCCCTTTCCCTATTGTCCTCAGCACTATTCCTTATGTTCCACATATGAGTGAAACCATATGATAACTGTCTTTCTCTGATTGACTTATTTCACTTAGCATAATACTACCTCCAGTTCCATCCATGTCGATGTAAATGGTAGATATTCATCTTTTCTGATGACTGAGTAATATTCCATTATATATGTGAACCACATCTTCTTTATCCAGTATTTTCTCCTATATTTCACAAATTTTGCATTTAAGATTATTAATTGTAAACAGTTACATAAATTATATAAAATGCATCCTATTAACTAACAAACTGAACATGTGCTAAGATGAACAGCATTTAAGAACACAATTTTGAAGGATGTTAGATATCTGTGAAAATAAATGACAATTTCTCATTACTATTATATTTACAACTCGCTACAGTTTGCAATTCCATAATACAAAAGTAGTTCATAAAGAAATGGAAGCAAATAAAGCTGTGATAAAATAGGACAATTAATGCAACTCAAAATGATGTGTATCTACTGTAAAAAGTGATTTGGCTAATGTGATGATTTTCTATAAGCAACCAAAGAAAGATGAAGAATCTGAATTTTGATTTTATTGGATGGAACTACATTATGGTCATATGAAATTGTCATGAAACCCTTAAAGCTTTTTTTTTAAAAAGATTTTATTTGGAGAGTGTGTGTATGTGAGCAAGTGAGCAAGCTTGAGTGGGGGAAGTGGCAGAGGTAGAGAATCTCAAGCAGACTTGGAGTCTGATGTGGGGCTCAGTGTCATGAACCTGAGCCAAAATCAAGAGTTGGTCACTCAAGGGACTGAGCCCCCAGGCACCCCAAAACCCTTAAAGCTTTTTTATGATTTTCTAAGCAAAACACAATGACCACTCTGCCAAAACACTTTTTTTTTTTTTCCAGGAAAAGCATAAAATAACACTTTCAGGTACACAATTGATTCTAAGAAAGAAGAGAGACTAAAACAGCAGAAGCATCATTCAAAGTTATAATACTTAGAGAAAATACAATCCCCACTCTTGCTAAGAAGCTTATAAAACCACCCATAAAATTGACAAAGCTCATACAGAAAGGACAAGCTATAGGGCACAATTTCTTTATTAAAAAGACATTTTGGGCATTGCCTTTTATCAACGGCATACGATATGGAAAAGCAATTACTGTCACTTATGTGCTGGCAGATAATTTGCTTTTATAGTTGGACAAAACCAATTCTAGCATATATGTAGCACATGAGGAAGAAATGCCAGGTACTGCTTTTTAACTCATTTATCACTAAAAACTCATTTTGTGAGCTGTGTTATCAAGGGGAAATCTTTTCAATAATAACCAAGTGGGGAAAAAAAAAAGTGTGTTGGAATCAGTATTGTCAGAACATCAGTTTTGAGTACAACAAAGAGTGTTGCTACATGAGAAAAGTTGCACTTGAATCAGATCCACCCGTTAACTCTATTCATAGGGAACAGTTGTAGCTCAGTACATGTGTGAAGGATATTCTCCATTTGTTTCATCAGAACAATGCTCTACTTTTTAAGTCAGGGTCCCAACAAAAATTGGATGGCACACTCAAAATAGGATAATTTGAGGAGGGTTTGTTTACAAAGGAGCTTTTTACAAATATGTGGTAGGAAACCAAAAGGGATATAGCACCACCTCAGGGCTTAGTAGAAGCCAACACATTACAGTTTCTTTACTCCTTTATGTAGGTCTAACAGACTTTACATAATGATTACATAAATATTGTTGACACAGAGCTAAGGAATGTTTTCCCTTATCAGACTCCTCATGTGTAAAGTCTCCCATCATCTCTGCTTCACCTGATTCCAGCAATGTCTATTGTCAGTAATTTCACACTGACTCTGGGCTGCTTTGAACCAACATCACCTCTCCCTAATCTTGCACTGTGAGTCTCCTGGCATCCTACTTGGATCTTCTGATACCATGTGGGATCCTGTGAGAACCCACTGGACATTCACCTACCCAGAAGTGTGGGGGTGTTAATGACTCAAGAAGCAATCCTCAGCCAAATGAGATATAGAAATCAATGGATAAATGTCTTTCATCTCTTGGGGGGAAACAGTTCTGAGATATACTTCACACTCCTCAGAAGGCTCATAATGGTCCACGATCATTCCCCTCCAGGCCCAGACTTCCACACACAAAGTTGGCAGGTCCTGCATATAGAGTGAGAGGCTCTAAGCCCAAGTGAGGTGGTCTCAGCTCTATTCAGGTTAGGCTGAGTAATTTAATATATAATGTGACTGCAAGGTGCAACAGTCTACTAAAGGCTCCTTTATCTTCCACATTCCACAAAATATTCATTTTTTATCATCCTGAGATTCTCCTGGACAGTTGCATCTGATTCAAAAATATTCCTCAACTCAGTACTGCCAAATCAAAATAGGAGTTAGTATCCTAATATTTTTTTGGAGTTGTGCTAACAACTAACAGCTGTAAAGTTCATTTTGTAGTAAATGACCTGGGTTTTTTTGTTTTGTTTTGTTTTCCTGGCAGTTTGTAGAGTCTTGTGCTTATCCTTATATGGTGTTTGAGTGTGGACAACTTTCCCATCAAGGTCTTCAGTGGAAAAATCTTTTTCTTGTGTTTTTGATAACTTCCTTCTCCTTGGCTCATCTTTTTCTGAAAGTCCTTTTATCCAAAGGAATAATCATAAAGATTTAACACACATGTCTCATCTTATGTTTTAGGGATAGATAAGGGGAGATTTTTAAAATGTAATTTTATCAGATAATATCTTTAAATTGTCTTGCAGGGAGTGATATTTTAGGTAGAAAATAAAATGACTTTAAAATATAAGATTTTTGGGGGGTCATTTCAGACATATCTTATTTGAAACATAACTGGATTTTGTTTGCTTTTCATTTGATAGTCTTAATCAGTGAGTTTAATCCATTTTTGTTATAATTACTGGTAGATATAAACATTTCTAACAGCTTTTGTTGTCTTATCTGTTTTTCTTCCTTGCTTTCTCTTGATTTGATAGAACTCTGTTCTTCCCCCTCATCATTTTAAATTTTACAGACATATTAAAGTTATATTGAGTAACAAAATTTATAATTGTACAGTACATAATTAATGTGTAAGTGTTTTCTGCTTGGGAGACCAAAGATACTGAAATCATCTCTTCTGTCTTTTCTATTAATGTTTTAAACTTAATTCTTCCTTTCAAATAATATTTGTCATTAGTTATGTTTACCAATATTTTAGGTTTTTGTTCACCATTTGTTTTGCATTCCAGTCTTTCTTGTCTTTTTGCTGTAGCAATAATTAAACAATAGAATTTATCATCCACAGATCCCTGCTGAAAACACTTTGTCCTTCTGCATCTGAAAATGCCTATTGTTCCCTTACTCTTGAGTAGTAATCGAACTGGGTTAAAAAATCTATGCATTTTATAATTCCCTCAGAATTTTGAGGATTTTAGTCTGTTTTATCCTATAATTTATGTTGATGGGTTGTGTTCTGTCAGTCTATGAGAGAGGTAAGACAATATGTATAAAATGACAATTAGATAATCAACAAATACATAACATGAAATCTATACTTTTTCAAGATGAGGATTTATTTTTATTTTACTTAAATGTTAAAATTTATCTGGAAATCGGGGGACAAACCCCACATCTTCAGATCGAAAGTGCCTAACATTGTTTTTGAATATTACTTCAATTCTCATTTTCTGGAACTTCTGTTAGACATGTTGGGGCTTCTTTTATGTTCCCACTTCTTTCACATGTTTTCCACATTATTTCTGGACTGCTCTCTGAATGAATTTCTCAGGATTAAGTCTTTGCTCAACTGTCTTGATCTGGAGTTTATCCCATACGTGTGACTTTGAGATAGACCTGTTAAGGCCATTTCTCAAGCAAATCAAATTAATAACAGTCTCATTACCCATCACAGAAAAAAATCCTCCAATTTATGGTGAATTATACTGGTAAGAAATAGATGTGATCAGTATTTTAAATAATGTTTTTACTACAGTTGTGATTTTAAAATCTTGATAACATGTATTTAAGCATTGGTCTTTTCGTTTCACTTAGAATTTAAAGAATTTCACTTAGAATTTAATTACATATGAAGGTTTTCATCTCAGGAAAGTCTTATTCATTTTTTTTGTGGCTGTTCTTATTGTTGCCTTATGATTCCTGAAAATCTGTAATTATAAAAATGGAGAACAAAAAATGGATATCTACTCTTTCACCTCATCTTGACATTTACTTTGACCCATTTCCTCTACATTTAAGGAGAACTTGTCAAGTGTGTTATGCTAGATCACTGGTTGTATCATCTGTGGTTTGAATGCTCTTTGGTTCTCCTTTCAATACAGATTCAAATTATTGTACATTTTTAGTTTTTTTTCTTCTTTTTTTCCATCTCACCTATTGAATTTCTTATAGCTCTTTGTTTCTATTCCTTAGGGACATTTTCATGCATTTTAGTGAGGATGAAAAGCCGTTTTTCCTAAAATAATTTTCTAAGTTTTATAGAAAGTATTTTTTTTTTTTTTGGAAGTTTGCTTCTCTTGAGTTTATAGTGGTATATCTTTTTTTTTTTTTTTTTTTTTTTTTACAATATACTTTTACTGGTTAGAAGAAAGCCAATATGAGATCTTTCTTGACTAAAGATGTGTTTAAATGTATTGTATAGATTATACTCAGCCCTATTCAAATCCTTCTGTCAAATCTGCACCTGGAAAGGAAGCAGTCTTGCCAAGCTCCCTACTGAGTTATTAGTGTTTCAGGATTTTTGTCTTTACTTCAGTAATGCCAGAAGTGTCTTCTTCTACACTCACTGCATGGTTCTAGAATACTTTATATTCAGAGAAATATTATTTCTAGGAGAATACTGGGGCAAGAGAGGTAAAGAACCCAGCTGGTGGCAAATGCTGGGATAATCATTTTATAACTGTGTTAAAAGCTTCCTTTTTCTATTATTTTCTTGAAGTTGCAATTCTTAAATATCTGTAGAAAGAGGTACCAACCTTGCAGCCCAGGGATAAATCCCACTTGGTCATGTGAATAATCCTTTTAATGTACTGTTGGATCCTATTGGCTAGTATTTTGGTGAGAATTTTTACATCCATGTTCATCAAGGATATTGGTCTGTAATTCACCTTTTCAATGGGGTCTTTGTCTGGTTTGGGGATCAAGGTAATGGTGGCCTCATAAACGAGTTTGGAAGTTTTCCTTCCATTTCTATTTTTTGGAACAGTTTCAGAAGAATAGGTATTAATTCTTCTTTAAATGTTTGGTAGAATTCCCCTGGGAAGCCATCTGGCCCTGGGCTTTTGTTTGTTGGGAGATTTTTGATGACTGCTTCAATTTTCTTAGTGGTTATAGGTCTGTTCAGGTTTTCTACTTCTTCCTGGTTCGGTTTTGGTAGTTGATACATCTCTAGGAATGCATCCATTTCTTCCAGATTATCTAATTTGCTGGCATAGATCAATCAGTGTGATACAATACATTAATAAAAGAAAGAACAAGAACCATAAGATCCCCTCAATAGATGCAGAAAAAGCATTTCACAAAGTACAGCATCCTTTCTTGATCAAAACTCTTCAGAGCGTAGGGATAGAGGGTACATACCTTAATATCATAAAAGCCATCTATGAAAAACCTACAGCGAATATCATTCACAATGAGGAAAAACTGAGAGCTTTCCCCCTAAGGTCAGGAACACGGCAGGGATGTCCACTATCACCACTGCTATTCAACATAGTATTAGAAGTCCTAGCCACAGCAATCAGACAACAAAAAGAAAGCAAAGGCAACAAAATTGGCAAGGAAGTAGTCAAACTCTGACTGCAGATGATATGATACTTTATGTGGAAAACCCAAAAGACTCCACCCCAAAACTGCTAGAACTCATACAGGAATTCAGTAAAGTGGCAGGATATAAAATCAATGCACAGAAATCAGTGGCATTCCTATACACCAACAACAAGACAGAAGAAAGAGAAATTAAGGGGTCGATCCCATTTACAATTGCACCCAAAACCATAAGATACCTAGGAATAAATCTAACCAAAGAGGCAAAGGATCTGTACTCAGAAAACTATAAGATACTCATGAAAGAAATTGAGGAAGACACAAAGAAATGGAAAAACATTCCATGCTCATGGATTGGAAGAACAAATATTGTGAAGATGTCAATGCTACCTAGAGCAATCTACACATTCAATGCAATACCCATCAAAATACCATCTACTTTTTTCAAGAAATGGAACAAATAATCCTAAAATTTGTATGGAACCAGAAAAGACCCCGCATAGCCAGAGGAATGTTGAAAAAGAAAAGCAAAGCTGGCAGCATCACAATTCCGGACTTCCAACTCTTTTACAAAGTTGTCATCATCAAGACAGCATGGTACTGGCACAAAAACAGACACATAGATCAATGGAACAGAATAGAGAGCCCAGAAATGGACCCTCAACTCTACGGTCAACTCATCTTTGACAAAGCAGGAAAGAATGTCCAATGGAACAAAGACAGTCTCTTTAACAAATGGTGTTGGGAAAATTGGATAGCCACATAGAGAAGAATGAAACTGGACCATTTCCTTACACCACACACAAAAATAGACTCCAAATGGTTGAAAGACCTCAATGTGAGACAGGAGTCCATCAAAATCCTAAAGGAGAACACAGGCAGCAACCTCTTTAACCTCAGCCGCAGCAACTTCTTCCTAGAAACATCGCCAAAGGCAAGGGAAGCAAGGGCAAAAATGAACTATTGGGACTTCACCATGATAAGAAGCTTTTGCACAGCAAAAGAAACAGTCAGCAAAACCAAAAGACAACCGACAGAATGGGAGAAGATATTTGCAAATGACATATCAGATAAAGGGCTAGTATCCAAAATCTATAAAGAACTTCTGAAACTCAACACCCAAAGAACAAATGATCCAATCAAGAAATGGGCAGAAGACATGAACAGACATTTTCCAAAGAAGACATCCAAATGGCCAACAGACACATGAAAAAGTGCTCAACATTGCTCGGCATCAGGGAAATCCAAATCAAAACCTCAATGAGATATCACCTCACACCAGTCAGAATGGCTAAAATTAACAAGTCAGGAAATGACAGATGTTGGTGTGGATGCGGAGAAAGGGGAACCCTCCTACACTGTTGGTGGGAATGCAAGCTGGTGCAGCCACTCTGGAAAACAGTATGGAGGTTCTTCAAAAAGTTGAAAATAGAGCTACCGTACGACCCAGCAATGGCACTAGTGGGTATTTACCCCTAAGATACGAATGTAGGGATCCGAAGGGGTACGTGCACCCTGATGTTTATAGCAACAATGTCCACAATAGCCAAACTATGGAAAGAGCCAAGATGTCCATCGACAGATGAATGGATAAAGAAGAGGTGGTATATATATACAATGGAATATTATGCAGCCATCAAAAGGAATAAAATCTTGCCATTTGCAATGACATGGATAGAACTGGAGAGTGTTATGCTGAGCGAAATAAGTCAATCAGAGAAAGACATGTATCATATGACCTCACTGATATGAGGAATTCTTAATCTCAGGAAACAAACTGAGGGTTGTTGGAGTGGTGGGGGGTGGGAGGGATGGGGTGGCTGGGTGATAGACATTGGGGAAGGTATGTGCTATGGTGAGCGCTGTGAATTGTGCAAGACTGTTGAATCTCAGATTTGTACCTCTGAAACAAATAATGCAATATATGTTAAGAAAAAAAAAAGTAGAAGATAGCAGGAGGGTAAGAATGAAGGGGGGGAAATCGGAGGGGGAGACGAACCATGAGAGACGATGGACTCTGAAAAACAAACTTAGGGTTCTAGAGGGGAGGGGGATGGGAGGATGGCTTAGTCTGGTGATGGGTATTAAAGAGGGCACGTTCTGCATGGAGCACTGGGTGTTATACGCAAATAATGAATCATGGGACACTACATCAAAAACTAATGTTGTAATGTATGGTGATTAACATGATAAAAAAAAAAGAGGTACCATTGGAGTTCAAGGGGAAATCACTACTTGGAGGTAATGATTTTTGAGGCAAAGTGTTGGCTGCCCCCAGATTATAAAAGGTTTATATAGCAAGATTACTTAACAGTAATCAGAGGGGAGGGGTTAAGCATATATGTACTTACATGGTGGTGGACTCCATCTCTCAGTGGACTTTGTGCCTTCACAGATAATTTTTTTTTATTGGGAAGTTGAGAAGAACTGTTTCAGAGACTGTCAGAAATCACCATAAGCCCTTATAACTGGTCTAAAACCTGCTTTTTCTCTACTCTTTTCACTCCCCTATGGAACTTTTCCATCATTGCTTAAATTAATCTCTCTAAAGAGCAATTCTGATCATCACTACTTTTTTCAAAGCCTCTAGTAATTATACTTCTGTAGGCAATGGGAAACTACTTACACTTGTGTTCAGTGTCTTGTATAACAGTAAAAGGGTTGGCTAGGGAAATCTCTTCATAGTACTTTTATATTGGAGCTTATGTTCTGGTCCAGCTAGCCTATACACACTCAAAAGCAGTAGGTATTCTTAGAGTATTCATACCATTTGATCCATGCAGAATGCCTTCTATTTTATCCAGTAAATTCTTGTCCATCCTTCAATACCCATATCAGATACCATCTTTATTTTAACATAGACTTTGAATATCACAAAGCTGAGTGCTAAAGCCCTCATGGCCCTTTGCATTCCTTTTATGATATTTATGCCAGAGTTCATTTTTGAGCAGGGACCGAATCTTTGATTTTTAATCAGTATGTCTGCATAATACCTAGTGAGCAGTGTCATATATTCTATAGGGCTTCATAAGTGCTATTCAGTACTTTTGGTCTTTGGGTCCAGTTGCCTATTGGGAAGTTCTGGTTGTAACCACATAATCCAATGTCCTGCATTCTGTGTCTAAAGTATGTTTTTTTATCTTTAAAAGCATTGCACCTTCAGAATTATATAGAATTATTTTTTCTCTCTTTTGTAGGCTGGTATATATATTACCCAATATTTTTTTTAGCAAGTGTAAAACTAATCCTATAGACATGGAAGGGCTCAGAAAGTAAGTTTCAAAACCCTGGGTCTCTATTGCAAATGTCCAGTGCCCTTGAAGATTATAGCTAAGATAAAATTAAATTGCCCTCATATACAGAACCAGCAGCAAAAAGAACAGAAATATAAGCTGTTGTATACAGGATTGAGGATCCTAAAGTTCTGAGAAAGAGGCAACAAACATTCCATATTTAACTCTCAAAATTAAATAGCATTCTGCTATCAAATATTTCAGGTATAGTTTGACTTAAATATTCCAGGAATCGATAGATTGGGGATAATAGTTTATCTGAATCAGTAGCACGGAATTAGCCCCCAAATGCTTCACAGAGATAGCGCTTATTTACTGGTAGCAAGAATAGAAAGTTGTTTTGCCAAGCAAGGTAGGTGTGAATTAAGTTGAGAAAGATTACTCTGGCAGCCACTTGGAGGTTGGGCTGGAAAGACTAGAAAGTACATGCTAAAAGATGGGTGTAAGATTATTCAAATAGTGCAAATGATTATAGCCTAAAATAATCTAGCACAACGAGAATGGAGGCTAAAGAATATATGAGAGGGACGCCTGGGTAACTCAGTTGGTTAAGCGTCTGCCTTCATCTCAGGTCATGATTCCAGGGTCCTGGGATCGAGCCCTGCATTGGGCTCCCTGCTCGATGGGGAGCCTGCTTCTCCTCTGGCCTGCTGCTCCCCCTGCTTGTGCACTCACTCCTTCTCTGACAAATAAATAAACAGAATCTTTATTTAAAAAATGTATTAGAAAGGTGAGGTACACTAAAACAATGCTTCCTTTTTTGTCTCAAATTTTTATTTGCCATTTTTTTGGTTTTTTAAATTTCAAGTTAGTTAAATGTATTATTAATTTTGGGATACAATTTAGTGATTCATCAGTTGCATATAACACCCAGTGCTCATTACATCAAGTGTCTTCCTTAATGCCTATCACCCAGTTACCCCATTCCCCCCTACCCATCTCCCCTCCAGCAACTCTGTTTCCTAGAGTTAAGAGTTTCTTATGGTTTGCCTTCCTCTCTGTTTTCATCTTATTTTTCTTTCCCTTTCCCATGTTCATCTGTTTTGTTTCTTAAATTCCACATATGAGTGAAATTATATTTGTCTTTCTCTGATTTACTTCACTTAGCATAATACCTTCTAGTTCCGTCCACATCATTGCAAATGGCAAGATTTTATTCTGTGATGGTTCAGTAATATTCCATATACCCACACCCACACACCGTATCTTCTTTATCCATTCATCTGTTGATGGACATCTAGGCTCTTTCCACAGTTTGGCTATTGTGGACATTACTATTATAAACATTGGGGTCCAGATGTCCCTTCAGATCACTACATTTGTATCTTTGGGGCAAGGGTCATAGGGTAGCTCTATTTTCAACTTCCTGAGGAACCTCCATATTGATTTCCAGAGTAGCTGCACCAGTTTGCATTCCCACTAACAGTGTAAGATGGTTCCCCTTTCTCTGAGTTCTTAACAACATCTGTTATTTCCTGACTTGTTAATTTTAGCCACTCTGACTGGTGTGAGGGGGTAGCTCATTGTGGCTTTTATTTGTATTTCCCTGATGCCTAGGGATGTTGAGCATCTTTTCATGTGTCTGTTGCTCATTTGTATGACTTCTTTGGAGAAATGTCTGTTCATGTCTTCTGCCCATTTCTTGACTGGATTTTATGTTTTTTGGGTGTTGAGGTTGATAAGTTCTTTACAGATTTTGGATACTAGCCCTTTATCTGATAAGTCATTTGCAAATATCTTCTCCCATTCCATAGGTTGCCTTTTAGTTTTGTTGACTGTTTCCTTTGCTGTGCAAAAGCTCTGTATCCTGATGAAGTCCCAATAGTTCATTTTTGCCTTTGTTTCTCTTGTGTTTGAAAACAGGTCTCACAAGAAGTTGTTGTGGCCAAGGTTAAAGAGGTTGCTCCCTATGTTCTCCTCTAGGATTTAGATGTATTCCTCTCTCACATTTAGGTCTTTCATCCATATTGAGTTTATTCTTGTGCATGGTATAAGAAAGTGGTCTGGTTTCATTCTTCTCTATGTGGCTGTCCAATTTTCCCAACACCGTTTGTTGAAGAGACTGTCTTTTTTCCATTGGATATCCTTTCCTGCTTTGTTGAAGATTAGTTGACCGTAGAGTTGAGGGTCCATTTCTGGGTTCTCTATTCTGTTCTTTTGATCTGTGTGTCTGTTTTTTTGCCAGTACCAGACTGTCTTGATGATTACAGCTTTGTGATACAGCTTGAAGTCCAGAATTGTGAAGTCTCCTGCTTTGGTTTTCTTTTTCAGCATTCCTTTGTCTATTCAGGGTCTTTTCTGGTTTCATACAAATTTTAGGATTGTTCCAGCTCTGTGAAAAATGCTGATGGTATTTTGATAGGGATTGCATTAAATGTGTAGATTGCTTTGAGTAGCATAGACATTTTAACAGTATTCTTCCAATCCATGAGCATAGAATGTTTTCCATTTCTTTGTGTCTTCCTCAATTTCTTTCATAAGTGTTCTATAGTTTTCAGAATACATATCCTTTCCCTCTCTGGTTAGGTATATTCCTAGGTTTTATATGGTTTTTGGTGCAATTGTAAATGGGATCAATTCCTTGACTTCTCTTTCTTCTGCTTCATTGTTAGTGTATAGAAATGCAGCTGACTTCTGTGCATTGATTTTATATCCTGCTGCTTTGCTGAATTCCTGTATCAATTTTAGCAGTTTTTTTGGTGGAGTCTTTTGGGTTTTCTACATAAAGTATCATGTCATCTATGAAGAGTGAGAGTTTGATTTCTTTTTTGACAATTTGGATGCCTTTTATTTCTTTTTGTTGTCTGATTACCAAGGCTAGGACTTCCAGTACTATGTTGAATGGAAGTGGTAAGAGTGGTCATCTCTGTCATATTCCTGACCTTAGGGGAAAAGCTCTCAGTTTTTCCCCATTGATGATAATTTTCGCTCTGGGTCTTTCATATATGGCTTTTATGATATTGAGTTATGTTCCCTCTATGTCTATACAGCAGAGATTTTTTTAATCAAGAAAGGATGCCGTATTTTGTCAAATGCTTTTCCTGTGTATATTGAGAAGATCATATGCTTCTTGTCCTTTCTTTTATTAATGTGGTGTATGATGTTGACTGATTTGTGGATGTTGAACCCCACATCTACAACCCAGGAATAAATCCCACTTGGTCCTTGTGAATAATCCTTTTAATGTACCTTTGGATCCTATTAGGTAGTATATTGGTGAGAATTTTTGCATCCATGTTCTTCAGGGATATGGGTCTGTAATTCTCCTTTTAGTGGGGTCATTGGTTTTGAGATCAAGGTGATGTCAGCCTCATAGAAAGAGTTTGGAAGTTTTCCTTCCACTTCTTTTTTTTTTTTTTCCGACCAATTTTAGAAGACTAGATATTAATTCTTTAACTGTGTGGTAGAATTCCCCCGGGAAGCCATCCAGCCCTGGACTCTTGTTTGTTGGGAGACTTATTACAGATTCAATTTCTGTGCTGGTTATGGGTCTGTTCAGATTTCTATTTCTTGCTCTTTCAGTTTTGGTAGTTTATGTTTCTAGGAATTCATCTATTTCTTCCAGATTGCTTAATTTGTTGGCATATATTGCTCATTATATTCTCTTATAATTGTGTTTCTTCGGTGTTGGTTGTGATCTCTTTTCTTTCATTCAAGATTTTATTTATTTAAGTCCTTCCTCTTTTGATAAGTCTGGATAGGGGTTTATCAGTTTTATTAAATATTTCAAAGAACCAGCTCCTAATTTTGTTGATCTGTTCTGTTTTTCTTTTATTTCTATATCATTGATTTTTGCTCTAATCTTTATTATTTCCCTTCTCCTCCTGGATTTAGTCTTTATTTGCTCTTCTTTTTCCAGCTCCTTCAGTTGTAAGGTTAGGTTGTGTATTTGAGACTTTTCTTGCTTCTCAAGGAAGGCCTCTTTTGCTATATACTCCCCTCTTAGGGCCACCTTTGTTGCATCCCAAAGGTTTTGAACTGTCATATTTTCATTTTCATTTGCCTTCATGTATTTTTTAAAATTCTTCTTTAATTTCCTGGTTGACCCATTCATTATTTAGTAGGATGTTCTTTAACCTCCATGTATTTGTGGTTCTTCCAAATATTTCCTTGTGGTTGACTTCAAGTTTCATAGCATTGTGGTCTGAAAATATGCATGGTATGATCTCAGTGTTTTTATACCCGTTGAGGCTTGATTTGTGACCCAGTATGTGATCTGTTCTGGAGAATGTTCCATGTCCACTTGAAAAGAATGTGTATTTTGCTGCTTTAGGATGAAATCCTCTGAATATATCTGTTAAGTCCATCTGGTCCAGTGTGCCATTCAAAGCGCTTCTTTCCTTGTTGATCTTCTGTTTAAATGATCTGTCCATAGCTGTGAGTGGGGTGTTAAAGTACCCTACTAATCTTGTATTATTATCAATGAGTTTAAGTTTGTTATTAATTGGTTTTTATATTTGGCTGCTCCCAAGTTTGGGGCATAAATATTTACAATTGTTTAATCTTGTTGGATAGACCCTTTATTATGCTGTAGTGTCCTTCTTCATTTCTTGTTACAGTCTTTGGTTTAAAATCCAGTTTTTCTTATCACCAAGACAGCATGGTACTGGCACAAAAACAGTCATATAGACCAATGAAACAGAATAGAGAGCCCACATATGGACCCTCAACTCTATGGTCAAATAATCGTCGACAAAGCAGGAAAAAATATGCAATGGAAAAAAGTCTCTTCAATAAATGGTGCTGGGAAAATTGGACAGCCACATGCAGAAGAATGAAACTTGACCACTCTAACACCATACACAATGATAAACTCAAAATGGTTGAAAGACCTCAATGTGAGGCAGGAATGCATCAAAATCCTAGAGGAGAACATAGGCAGTAACCTCTTTGACATCGGCCACAGCAATTTCTTTCAAGATACATCTCCAAAAGCTAGTGAAACAATAGCAAAAATGAACTCTTGGGACTTCATCAAGATAAAGAGCTTCTGCACAGCAAAGGGAACAGTCAACAAAACAAGGAGGCAACCCACAGAATGGGAGAAGATATTTGCAAATGACACTACAGATAAAGGGCTGGTATCCAAGATCTGTAAAGAACTTCTCAAACTCAACAACCAAAAGACAAATAATCAAGTCAAAAAATGGGCAGAAGAGATGAACAGACACTTCTCTGAAGAAGACATACAATTGGCAAACAGACACATGAAAAAATGTTCATCATCATTAGCCATCAGGGAAATTCAAATCAAAACCGCATTGAGATACCACCCTACACCGGTCAGAAGGACAAAAATTGAGAAGGCAAGAAACAATAAATGTTGGAGAGGTTGTGGAGAAAGGGGAATCCTCTTACCCTGTTAGTGGGAATGCAAGTTGGTACAGCCTCTTTGGAAAACAGTGTGGAGGTGCCTCAAAAAAATTAGAAAAAAGCTACCCTGTGACCCAGCAATTGCACTACTGGGTATTTACCCCAAATGTAGTGAAAAGAAGGGCCATATGCACCCCAGTGTTCATAGCAGCAATGTCTGCAATAGTCAAACTGTGGAAAGAGCCAAGAGGCCCTTCAACAGATGAATGGATAAAGAAGATATGGTCCATATATACAATGAAATATTACTCAGCCATCAGAAAGGATGAATACCTAACTTTTTTATCAACATGGAGGAGATTATGCTAAGTGAAATAAGTCAAGCAGAGAAAGTCAATTATCATATGGTTTCATTTATTTGTGAAACATAAGGAATAGCATGGAGGACAGTAGGAGAAGGAAGGGAAAAATGAAGGGGGGGAATCAGAGGGAGAGATGAACCATGAGAGACTATGGACTCTGAGAAACAAACTGAGGGTTAGCCTGGTGATGGGTATTAAGGAGGGTATGTACTGCATGTAGCACTGGGTGTTATAGGAAAACAATGAATCGTGGATCACTACATCAAAAACTAATGATGTATTGTATGGTGACTAATGTAACATAATAAAATAAAATAAAATTTAAAAAATAAAATGCAAAGAGAGCCTGAGAGGGAAATAAAGCTCCATTAACTTGAAAAAAAATTCAGTTTTTCTGATATAAGGATGGCTACACCAGCTAGATGTCCATTAGCATGATAAATGGTTCTCCACACCCTCACTTTCAGTATGGTTGTGTCTTTGGGTCTAAAATGAGTCTCCTGTAGGCAACAAATCTGTGGGTCTTGGTTTTTATTTTTATCCAATCTAATACCTTATGTCTTGATTGGAGCATGTGGTCCATTTATATTCACAGTAATTATTGAAAGATATGATTAGTGCCATTGTATAACTTGTAAAGTCACTGTTCCTGTAGATTGTTCCTGTTCCTTTCTAGTCTTTGTTACTTTTGGTCCTTTTTTCCTGCTCAAAGGGTCCCCTTTAATTCTTGCAGGGCTGGTTTAGTGTTCACAAACTCCTTTAGTTTTTGTTTGTCTTGGAAACTCTTTATTTCTCCTTGTATTCTGAATGACAGCCTTACTGGATAGTGTTCTTGGCTCCATATTTTCCCCATTTAGCACCTTGAATATATCATGCCAATCCTTTCTGGCCTGCCAGGTCTCTGTGGACACGTCTTCTGCTAGCCTTATGTGTCTACTCTTGTAGGTTAAGGACTTTTTCTCTTGAGCTGCTTTCAGGGTTCTCTCTTTACCTCTATATTTTGCAAGTTTCACTGTAATATGTTGTGGTGTTGAGCCATTGTTGTTGATTTTGAGAGGAGTTCTCTGTGCCTCTTGGAATTGAATGCTTGTTTCCTTCCCCAGATTAGTGAAGTACTCAGCTATAATTTGTTCAAATAAACCATCTGTCCCTTTTCCCCCACTCCTCCTTTTCTGGGACTCCTATGATACGGATATTATTTCACTTTATGGAATCATTGAGTTCCTTAAATCTACCTTCCTGTTCTAATAGTTTTCTTTCCCTCTTCTCTTTGGCATCATTATTTTCCATAATTTTGTCTTCTATATCACCTGTCCTCTCCTCTGCTTCTTCAATCCTTATAGTGATTATATGCAGTCTGTTTTGCATGTCAGTTATAGCATTTTTTAATTTCAGCCTGAGTAGTTTTTAGGTCTTTAATTTCTGTGGAATGAGTTTTTCTGTTGTCTTCTATGCTTTTTTTCAAGTCCAGCTAGTAGTCTTATAATGGTTGATCTAAATTCTTATTCAGATATATTTCTTATATCTGCTTTGAGCAAGTCCCTGGCTGTGATATCTTCCTGACCGTTCTTTTGGGGAGAATTCCTCCATCTCATCATTTTGGCTAAGTTTTTATCTTTTGTGTGTTATGAAAGCTTATGTTTCCTGTGCCTCAGAGTAATGCTATATTAAAAAGAGGTCATGTACTGTCCAGGGCCTGGCACTTCAGGAGGTGTTTCTGGTGTATGCTGTGTGCACTGTGCTGTTGCATTTTGGCTGCTCTTTCCCACTTGTCCGTCCTCTACAGAGTTCCTCCTTGCTTGTAGTGGGGAGTGTTTGGACCTTTAACTAGGTGTGCTTTGATTTGTTTGTTAAGATAAGCCTTGTATCTGCTGTGTTCCCTCCCTCCAATTGTGCAGATTGTTTTCTTTTCTTTTCTTTTTTTTTTTTTTAAAGATTTTATTTATTTGACAGAGAGACACAGCGAGAGAGGGAATGTAAGCAGGGGGAGTGGGAGAGGGAGAAGCAGGCTTCCTGCGGAGCAGGGAGCCCGATGTGGGGCTTGATCCCAGGACTCAGGGATCATGACCTGAGCTGAAGGCAGATGCTTAATGACTGAGCCACCCAGGCGCCCCGAGTGCAGATTGTTTTCTTAATCCTCAGATCATATTCCTAGTTCAAAATAGTTTGATGTGGATCTTGTTCGAGGGACAAGGCAAGCTTAGTGTCCCCCTACTACTCCACCATCTTAACTCCTCCCCTTTATTTGTCATTTTTAAAGGTGATTGTTAGCAAGGTTTCCTTTTTTTGGTAATGAGGTATAATTGACATACCATATTATATTAGTGTCATTGTATAACACAATGATTTGACATTTGTATACATTACAAAATGATCACAATAAGTCTAGCTACCATCTGTCACCATATAAAGTTAATAAAATATCATTGACTGTATTCCCTGTCCTGTACATTACTTTCCCATGAATTATTTATTTTATAACTGGTAGTTTGTACTTCTTGATCCCTTCACTTATCACAATCCCACCCCCAGTCTGCCTCCACTCTGGCAGCCACCAATCTGCTTTCTCTATCTAGTATAAGAGTTTTATTTTTTGTTTGTTTGCTTTGCTTTTTAGAATCCACATATAAATGAAATCATATGGTATTTCTTTCTCCATCTGACTTATTTCACTTAGCATAATACTCACAAGGTCAATTATGTTGTCACAAATGAAAAGATTTCATTCTCTTTTTATGAATTAGTATCCCTTGTGAGTGTGTGTGTGTGTGTGTGTATTTCTCACGCCTTCTTTATTTATTCATCCATCAATGGACAGTTAGGTTTTTCCATATTGTGGCTATTATAAATAATGTTGCAATAAACATAGGGGTACGTACATATTTTCAAATTAGTGTTTTCAATTTCTTTGGATAGATATCCAGTAGTGGAATTATATGGTAATCTTATTTTTATTTTTTTGAGGAAACTCCATACTGTTTTTCATTCTGGCTATACCAATATACATTCTCACCAACAGTGCACAAGTGTTCCCTTTTTTCCACATCGTTGCCAATACTTATTAGTTCTTGTCTTTTTTGATTAGAGCCATTCTGACAGGTGTAAGGTGATATCTCATGGTTTTGATTTACATTTTCCAGGTAATTAGTTGAACATCTTTTCATGTGCCTGTTGACCATCTGTATGTCTATTTTAGAAAAATCTCTCTTCAGATCCTCTGTCCATTTTTTTTTCATGACACTATTTTGTTTTGTGTTATTGAGTTGTATGAGTTTTTTATACTTTTGGAGTAATAACCCCCTTTCAGATAAATTATTTGCTTTTACTTCTCCAGTTCATTAGGCTGCCTTTTTGTTTTCATGATCATTTCTTTCCTGTGTAGTAGCTTTTTAGTGTGATGGAGTCCTACTTGTTTATTTTTGCTTTTGTTTTCTTTACCTGTGGAGTCTCATCCAAAAAAATATTGCTAAGATTAATGTCAAGGAACTGATAGGACTGATGTCTATGTTTTCTTTTAGGATTTTTATGGTTTCAGGTCTTACATTCAGGCATTTAATGTATGTTGAGTTAATTTTGTGTATGATGTAAGAAAGTGGTCCAGTTTCTTTTGCATGTTGCTGTCTAGTTTTCACAGCACCATTTATTGAAGAGACTCTTTTCCCCATTGTATATTCTTGCCTCCTTTGTCATAGATTGACCATATCACTATAGGTTTATTTCTGGGGTTTCTTTTTTGTTCCACTAATCTATGTGTTTCTTTTTATATCAATATGATACTGTTTTGAGTATGATAGCTTTGTAATATAGTTTGAAATCATGGAGTATGATATCTTCAACTGTGTTCTTTTTCAAGATTGTTTTGGTCATTCAATGTCTTTTGACCTTGGTTACATATGAATGTTAGAATTATTCTAGTTGTAGGAAAAAATTCATTGAAATTTTGATAGAGATTGCACTGAATCTGTAGATTGCTTTAGGTAGTATTGACATTTTAACAATACCAATTCTTCCACACCATGAGCACAGAATATCTTTCCATTTATTTGTGTCATCTTTATTTTTTTTTCATCAGTGTCTTTATAGTTTTCAGTGTGTAGGTTTTTCACCTATTCAGTTAAATTTATACCTGAGTACTTTATTCTTTCTGATGCTATTGTAAATGGGATTGTTTTCTTGAATTGACTTTCTGATAGTTTGTTATTAGCATATAAAAATGCAACAGATTTCTGTATATTGATTTCATATCCTACAACTTTACTGAATTCATTTATTCTAACAGTTTTTGTGTGGTGTCTTTAGGGTTTCTATATATATATCATCTGCAAATAGAGTTTTACTTCTTCCTTTCTTACTTGGATGTCTTTTATTTCTTTTTCTTGATTAATTGTTGTGTTTAGGACTTCCAAGACTATGTTGACTTAAAGTGGGGATAGTTGGCATCCTTGTCTTGTTCCTGATCTTAGAGGAAAAGCTTTCAGGTGTTTTCGGGTGTTTTTGTTTGTTTGTTTTCTTTTTGTCTTTTTTTTTTGTTTTAATGTTGAGTATGATAATAGCTGTGGGTTGTCATATATAACCTTTATTATGTTGAAGTACATTTCATGTATACCCACTTTGTTGAGCATTCATGTCGTTAATAGATGTTGAATTTTGTCAGATGCTTTCTCTGCCTCTATGGAATTGATCATATGATTTTTTTAAAGATATGAAAAAATTTTTTAATGAAGTATAATTCACATACAGTGTATGTATGTGTTCTCTGTATTTAAGAGTCTTGATTTTGTTTATCTTCTATTTTGTTTGTTCATTTGTTTCTTACATTCCACATATGAGTGAAATCATACAGTATTTTTCTTTCTCTGACTGACTTCTTAGCATTATACCTTCTAGGTCCATTCATGTTGTTGCAAATGACAAGATTTTTTTTTTTTTTAATCATTTTCTTTCCTTTTTTTTCCGCCCATCATTTTCTTTTCTTTTTTTTTTTTTTTCCCAACATGATAAGTGTACTCCTAAATCCTAATTCCCTTTTCCCCTATTCCCCCACCTACCTCCCTTCTGGTAACCACCTGTTTGTTTTCTATAGTTAAGAGTCTGTTTCTTGGTTTGTTTCTCTCACTCTCTCTCTTTCTCTTTACTTATTAGTTTTGTTTCTTAAATTCCACATATGAGTGTGATCATATAGCATTTGTCTTTCTCTGACTACTTTTGCTTAGCATTATATTCTCTAGTTCTATCCATATTGCTGCAAATGGCAAGATTTCATTCTTTTTAATGACTTAGTAATATTCCAATTTGTGTGTGTACACACACACACACACACACGCAGACATACATCTTCTTTATCCATTTATCAATTGATGGAAATTTGGGCTGCTTCTGTAGTTTGGCTATTGTAAATAATGCTGTAATAAGCATAGGGATGCATGTATCTCTTTGAGTTAGTGTTTTTGTATTTTTTGGGTAAATACCCAGTAGTGCAATCTGGGATCATAAGGTAGTTTATTTTTAATTTTTTGAGGAACCTCCATACTGTTTTCTGCAATGGTTACACCAATTTGCATTCCTACCAATAATGTAAGAGAAATTCTTTTTCTCCACATCCTCGCCAACACTGTTCTTTCTTTTGTTTTTTTTGTTTTAGCTGTTCTGACAGGTGTGAGGTATTATCTCCTTGTAGTTTTGATTTGCATTTCCTTGAGTGATGTTGAACATCTTTTTCATGTGTCTGTTGGCCATCTGTATATCTTCTTTAGAGAAATGTCAGTTCATGTCATCTGACCATTTTTACATTGGATTATTTTTTTTTTGAGGGGGGTTTGAGTTCTATCAGTTCTTTATATATTTTGAATACTAACCCTTTATCTAATAAGTCATTTACAAATATCTTCTCCCTCTCCGTAGGTTACCTTTTAGTTTTGTTGATTATTTCCTTTGCTGTGCAGAAGCTTTTTATTTGGATGTAGTCCTGATAATTTTTGCTTTTGTTTCCCTTGCCTCAGGAGACCTATCTAGAAAAATGTTGCTATGGCTGATGTCAGAGACATTACTGTCTGTGCTCTCTTCTAGCATTTTTATGGTTTCAGGTCTCACATGTACATCCTTAATCCATTTGGAGTGTATTTTTTGTATGGTATATGAAAATGGTCCTGCTTCATTATTTACATGTAGCTGTCCTGTTTCCCCAGGGCCAACCATTTGTTGAAGAGATTGTCTTTATCTCACTGCATATTCCTGCCTCCTATGTTGAAGATTAAATGACCATATTATTGTGGGTATATTCCTGGATTTTTGATTCTGTTCCACTGATCTATGTGTCTGTTTTTGTGCCAGTACCATACTGTTTTGGTTATTACAGATTTGTAGTATATCTTCATATCTGGGATTGTGTTTTGTTCTTCTTTTTCAAAGTTGCTCTAGCTATTCGAGGTCTTTTGTAATTCCATACAAATTTTAAGATTATTTGTTCTGGTTCTGTAAAAGATGCTGTTGGTATTTTGATAGGGAGTGCATTAAATCCGTAGATTTGTTTGAGTAGTATGGACATCTTAACAATATTCTTCTAATCCTTGAGCATGAAATATCTTTCCATTTGTTTGTGTTGTCTTGAATTTCATCAGTGTTTTGTAGTTTTTGGAGCATAGGTCTTTCACTTCTTTGGTTAAGTTTATTCCTAGGTATTTTATTGTTTTTGTTGCAATGTAAATGGGATTGTTTTCTCGAATTTTCTTTCAGCTACTTCATTATTACCGTATAGAATTACAACAGATTTCTTTATATATGTTTTGTATCCGTGAACTTCCTGAATTCATTTATCAGTTCTGGCAGGTTTTTGGTGGAGTCTTGAGGGTTTTCTATATATAGTATCATTTCATCTGCAAATGGTGCAAATTTTACTTCTTCTTTACCAATCTGGATGCCTTTTATTTCTCTATGCTATCTAATGGCTGTGGCTAGGACTTCCATTACTATATTGAATAAAAGTGGTGAGGGTGGACATCCTTGTCTTCTTCCTGACCTTAGGGGAAAGGCTCTCCATTTTTTTACCATGGAGTATGATGTTGACTGTGGGTTTTTCATAAAAAGCCATATTATGTTGAGATATGTTCCATATAGACCTATTTTTCAGAGGGTTTTTTTTTTTAATCATAAATGGATGTTGTACTTTGCCAAATGCTTTTTCTGCAACTATTAAAATGATCATATGGCTTTTATCTTTTCTCTTATGGATGTGATGTATCATATTGATTTGTTTTGTGAATATTAAACCACCCTTGCATCCCAGGAATAAATTCCACTTGATTGCGGTATGTGATTTTTTATAGGATTTTTGTAAAATGTTATTGGATTCAGTTTGCTTATATTTTGTGGAGGATTTTTGCATGTATACTCATGAGAGACTGGTCTGCAGCTCTTTTTTTGTTGGTGGCGTCTTTTTCTGGTTTTATTATCAGAGTGACACTGGCCTCATAGACTGAATTTGGAAATTTTCCTTCTTGTATTTTTTGGAATAATGTGAGAAGAATAGGTGTTAACTCTTTAAATGTCTGGTTGAACTTCTTGTCAAGCCATCTGGTTCTGGACTTTTGTTTTTTGGGAGTTTCTTGATTACTGGTTGGATTTCATTGCTGATGATTGGTCTGTTCAAATTTTCTATTTCTTCCTGCATTAGTTTTGGTAAGTTATATGTTTCTAGGAATTTTTCCATTTCTTCCAAGTTATGCAATTTATTGGCATATAGATTTTCATGATATTCTATTACAATTGTTTGTATTTCTTTAAGATTTATTTATTTATTTATTTATTTATTTATTTATTTATTTATTTATTTATTTGACAGAGAGAGACACAGCAGGAGAGGGAGAAGCAGGCTTCCCACTGAGCAGGGAGCCTGATGCAGGGCTCGATCCCAGGACCCTAGGATCATGACCTGAGCCAAAGGCAGACACTTAATGACTGAGCCACCCAGGTGCCCTGAATTGTTTGTATTCTTTGGTGTTGGTTGTTATTTCTCCTTTTTCATTAGTAATTTTATTTGGGTTCTCTCTTTTTTTAATGAGTCTTGCTAGAGGTTAATCAATTTTGTTGATCTTTTCAAAGAGCCAGCTCCTGGTTTCATTGATCTGTTCTATTTTTAGTTTCTATATCATTTATTTTTTCTAATCTTTATTATTTGCTTTCTTCTGCTGGGTTTGGGTTTTGTTGTTCTTTTTCTAGATCCTTTAGGTATAAGTTTAGGTTGCTTGCAATTTTTCTTGCTACTTGACATAGGCCTATATTGCTATAAACTTCCCTCTTAGAAACACTTTTGCTGCCTCTCAAAGATTTTGAACTGTTTTGTTTTCATTTTCATGTGTTTTCATGTGATTTTTAATTTCTTTATTGATTTCTTGGTTGAACCCATTCACTGTGTAGTAGCATGTTATTTAACCTCCACATATTTGTGGTCTTTCCAGATTTTTTTCTTGTTGTTGATTTCCAGTTCCATCACACTGTGGTCAGAAAAGATGTATGATATGACCTCAGTATTTTCTATTTTAAGACTTGTTTTTTGACCTAATATGTGATCTGTTCTGGAGAATGATTCATGTGCAATTTAAAAGAAAGTGCTCTGCTGTTTTTGGATGGATTGTTCTGAAAATATCTTTTAGATCCATCTGGTCTAATGTGTCATTTAAATTGACTCTTTCCTTATTGATTTTCTGTTGGGGTGGTATAAGTATGTGTTAAATTATCCTACTATTGTAGTAGTATCAGTTTCTAACTTTATGTCTGTTAATAGTTGCTTTATATATTTAGGTGCTCCCATGTTTGGTACACAAGTATTTACAATTGTTGTATTCTCTTGCTGGATTGTTCCCTTTCTTATTATGTAGCGTCCTTCTTTGTGTCTTGTCTTTGTTTTAAAATCTATTTGGCTGATATAAGTATTGCTATCTCAACTTTCTTTTTGCTTCTGTTTTCAAGATAAATATTTTTCCATCCCCTCACTTTCTTTTTTTTTAATTAGAAAATATTTATTTTTAATTTTATTATGTTAATCACCATACATTACATCATTAGTTTTTGATGTAGTGTTCCATGATTCATTGTTTGTGTATAACACCCAGTGCTCCATGCAGTACGTGCCTCTTTAATACCCATCACCAGGCTAACCCATCCCCCACCCCCTCCCCTCTAGAACTGAAGCATCCCCTCACTTTCAGTCTGCATATGTATTTATGTCTGAAGTGAGTCTCATGTAGGCAATGTATAGATAGGTCTTGCTTGTTTATTATTCAGTCACCCTGTGTCTTTTGATTGGGGTATTTAATCCATTTATATTGAAAGTAATTATTGATAGGTGTGTACTTACTGCCATTTTATTATTGGTTTTAGAGTTGTTTTTGTTGTCTTCTCTGTTCCTTTCTTCCTGTACTCTCTTCCCTGGTGGTTTGGTGGCTTGCTTTAGTGTTATGCTTGGATTCCTTTCTCTTTATTTTTGTATCTATTATAGGTTTTTGATTTGTGGTTACCATTAGGTTTTTATATAACATCTTATGCATGTAGTAAGTTGATAGTTGCTTAAGTTTGACCTATTGTAAGAGCACTAAATTTTTACCCCACCACCTCATGTCTTATGTATATCCTTTTATTTTGTAAATCCCATGACTGACTTTTGTAGATATAATTGATTTTATTGCTTTTGTTCTTTAATCTCCATACTGGTTCTGTAAGTGATTAGTCTACTATTTTACTATAAATTTGGGGTTACTTGTGAATTTTTCCTTTCATAATTTTCTTACTCTTGATTATAGCTTTTCTTTTCCATGCAAAGAATTCCTTTTAACATTTCTCGTATGGCTGGTTTAGTGGTGATGAACTCCTTGAACTTTTGTTTGTTGGGAAACTATCCTTTATTCTAAATGGTAACCTTGCTGTGTAGAGTATTCTTGGTTGCAAGTTTCTTTCATTCAGCACTTTGAATAGATTATGTCACATTCTTCAGGCCTGTAAAGTTTCTGCTGGAAAATCAGCTGATAGTCTTACGGGGTTTCCTTGTTATGCAACTCTTTTCTCTTGCTGCTTTTATAATTCTCTATCACTACTTTTTGCCATTTTAATTATTACGTCTTGGAGTGGACTTCCTTTGGTTAGTTTTGTTGGGGGATCTCTGTGCCTCCTGGATCTGAATTTCTGTTTCCTCCCCAAGATTAGGTAAGTTTTCAGCTATTTCTTAAAATAAATTCTCTACACCCTTCTGGGATCCCTATAATGTGATGGTTATTACACTTGATATCACTGAGTCACCTTACCTATAATTTTATTTATTATTTATTCAACTTTTTTTTTTTTTTTTTTTGCTTTTCTGCCTAGTTGTCATTACTCTGTCTTCCAGGTCACTGTTCTTTTCTTATGCATCCTCTAATCTGCTCTTGATTTCCTTTGGTGTATTTTTAATTTCAGTTTTTGAGTTCTTCATCTTTGACTGGTTCTTTTTTATATTTTCTACTTCTTTTTTGAGGATCTCACTGAGATCCACTCATTTCTCAAGTCCAGTAAATTTATGACCATTACTTTGAATTCTTTATCAGGCATATTGATTATCTCTGTTTCATTTAGTTCCTTTGCTATGGTTTTGTCCTGTTCTTTCATTTGGGATATACTCTTCTGTCCCCTCATTTTGTCTAACCCTCTGTATTTGTTTCTGTGTATTGGGAAATTCAGCTGTGTCTCCTGATCTTGAAAGTAGTGGCATGAAGAGGAGGCCATGTGGTGTCCTGTAGTGCAATGTCCCGTCTTCACCAGAACCAGACATTTCAGGGGTCTGTTCTATGTCGGTTATGTGCACCTTACTGCTGTGGTTGAGCAGCAGTTGCCTTCACTCTGTTTGGCTGCTCTGGCTCACTTTGGGCCACTGGGCAGGGTTTGATCTTTGTGCTATTAAGGAGCCAGTCTGTGGCTGCTGTAGGCTTATAGCTGGGTGTTGTCAGTAGTCAGACCAGATGTCTGCCCTTTTGTCTGCCAGGGTTGCAGTTGTACCAAAGTGCAGAGTGCTCTCCCTCCTTGTCCTCTGAGAGGCTATTGTTGGTGGGTGGGTTTGACCGTCAGATCAGATGCCTGCCCCTAGTCTGTCTGCTGGGGCTGCAGGTGCCTTGGTTAGCAGTGCCTTTCTCTGTGTTTCTACCTATAGTTACAAGGTTTGACTAATGAGACTGTGGGTGCACTGGTGAGTGTGGTCATCTTCACCTCTCCCTAGGCCAGGAGCCACTTTGGAGTTGTACTGATCCCTCCCCATCTGTGGGCAGAAGTGGATTGGATGAAGTAGATCTGCAGGACAACATCAGTGTGTGCATGCATAATGTTAGCAAAGTAGGTGGAGAGTAGTCATGCTAGTTCCCACTAGCATCCTGATGTCTAGACTCTGCTGGGGGTGGGGGGTGGGGGGAATGGTGTCTGCCAGCTCATTTGTTCTTGGAGAAATATCCTAAAGATTGCTGCCCCTTCAGCACCTATTCTGATATTAGTAAATAAATGTCCTTCAAGTTTACCCCAGATGCTTTTCAAACTGCTATTCCTATGCTATCTCTTTAAGGGCAAGGCCTCAGTTTCCTATTCCCTCTGCCTCTCACAGAGCTAAGCTCACTGATTTTTAAAGTACTCAGAGTTAAGCCCTGGTGATTGTAAAAACTCATGAAGTTAGGCCTCACTGGTCTTGAAGTCCAAATATTATGGGGAATTCATTTTCCTAGTGTGGGTCCCTCATGCCTGGGTTTTCTGCTGTGGGGTCTCATCCTCTGGCTTCTCCATGTTTGTGGTTTCCCTCCTGTTTGTGGTTAGTTTCACTGGAGGTTTATTTCTCACCCACATCTCTGCCCCTCTTACCATTTTTGATGTGACCTCCTTTCTAAAATAACCATGAAAAGTCTGTTCTGCCAGTCTTTGGAGCATTTCATAGTTGCAGTGATGTGGCTGTCATCTTGGTATGTCCATGGGACAAGGTGAGCTCAGCAGCCTCCTACTCTGCCATCTTCTCCTATACCTCAATCATATTATTTTTCTCCTTCAGTTTATTTTTTTTAAGATTTTACTTGAGATATATATGGGGGGGGGGAGAGAGAGAAAGAAGAATAAGAGAGCACGAGTAGGGATGGGGGAGGAGCAGAGGGAGAAGCAGGCTCTCCACTGAGCAGGGGGCCTGATGAGGGGCTCAATCCCAGGACTCTGGGATCATGACCTGAGCCAAAGGCAGACACTTAACCAACTGAGCCACCCAGGTACCCCTTCACCTGCCTTCTTATTCAAATCACATATCATCACTTTTGAGTGTGAAAATATATGTAATGTACTTGTGTGAATAGAGAGATTACTAAAATACACACCTTTATCTCTAAGGATGTGTCTTTATATTATATAAATATAAATATTTTTGTTCGTATGTGTTTTATGGATGTGAGGTCATCCATGTGGGCATATATATAGGGATTTTTATCTCTAGCTAGGTATTTATGTAGGAGAGAGGCAAGGTGAGATGTATTTATCTATGGGTATGTTTGTGCTCTGACAAAGGTTTATAATTGGGGCATCGTGTACCCAAGGTGGACCAGTCACTAGAGGTAGGGATGTGTGAATTTCAAACAGGCAATGTTCCCCCTCATGGGAGAATATAATTTTATTTTTTTAAAAGATTTTTCTTTATTTATTTGACAGAGAGAGCACACAAGCAGGGGGAGTAGCAGAGGGAGAGGGAGAAGTAGACTCCATGCTGAGCAGGGAGCCTGGCGCGGGGTTCGATCCCAGGAGCCTGGGATCACGACCTGAGCAGAAGGCAGACGCTTAACCAACTGAGCCACCCAGGCGCTCCTCTCCTTCAGCTTATTTATGTGTTGCATCACATTGAATGGTTTGTATATGTTGGGCCAGAATTACATTCCTGGAATAAATCTCGGTCATGATGTATGATCCTTTTAATATATTGAATTCATTTTGCTAATATTTTATTGAAGATTTTTGCTCTGTTCATTAAGGATACTGGACTGTAACTAAATTTCTTCCTTTCTTTCCTTTCCCTTCTTTCCTTTCTTTTGTTTCTTTCATTTCTTTCCTCCTTTTCCCTTCCTTCCTTCCTTCCTTCTCCTTGTCTGGTTTTGGTATCAGGATAATTCTGGCCTTGTAAAATGCATTTGGAAATATTCCTTCCTCTTCAGTTTTTTGAAGGAGTTTAAGAAGCATAGGAATTAAATCTTATTTGAATGTTTGGTAGAATTCACCAGTGAAGCATTCCATCCAGGATTTTTGTTTATTGGGACACTTTTAATTACTAATTAAATCTTTTTACTAGCAATTGGTCTGTTTAGATATTTTATTTCTTCATGACTCAGTGTAAGAAGATGTATGTTTGTAGGATTCATCCATTTCGTCTGTGTTGTCCAATTTGTTGGCATATAATTATGCATAGCAGCCTCTTAGGATTCTTTGTATTTTTGTGGTATCAATTGTAACTTCTTTTTCATTTTTGATATTTGAGTTCTTGCCTCTTTTTTTTTTTTTCCTCCCTTGGTGAGTCTAGCTAAAGGTTTATCAATTGTGTATATATATTTTAAAAGAACCAGCTCTTAGTTTCATTGAATTTTTCTGTTGGGTTAAGTCTCTAATTTATTTCTGCTTGGATCTTTATTTCCTTCCTTCTACTAACTTTGGGCTTCATTAGTCTTTTTTCCCTATTTCCTTTAGGTGTAAAGTTAAATTGTTATTTGGGATTTCTCTTGTTGGTTGAGGTAGGCCTATATCACTATGAACTCTACTCTTAGAACTGCTTTTGCTGCATCCCATAGACTTTGGTATGTTGTATTTTTGTTTTTATTTCTCTCTAAGTATTTTTAAGTGTCTCTTATGGTTTCTTCTGTGTCCGAGTAGTTTTTCAGATATATAAATCTCCATGTATTTGTAGTTTTTCCAGTTTTTGTTGTAATTAATTTCTAATTGTATACTATTTTTTAAAATTTTATATTATTATGTTAGTCACCATACAATACATCATTAGTTTTTGATGTAGCATTCCATGATTCATTGTTTTTGTATAACACCAAGTGCTCCATGCAATACGTGCCCTCCTTAATACCCATCACCGGACTAACCCATTCCCCCATCCCCTCCACTCTAAAACCTTCAGTTTGTCTCTTGGAGGCCATAGTCTCTCATGGTTCATCTCTCCCTCTGATTTCCCCCTCTTCATTTTTCCCTTCCTTCTCCTAATGTCCTCCATGCTATTCCTTATGTTCCACAAATAAGTGAAACCATATGATAATTGACTATCCCTGCTTGACTTATTTCACTGAGCATAATCTCCTCCAGTCCCATCCATGTTGATGTAAAAGTTGGGTATTCATCCTTTCTGATGGCTGAGTAATATTCCATTGTATATGTGGACCACATCTTCTTTATCCATTCATCTTTTGAAGGGCATCTCGGCTCTTTCCATGGTTGACTATTGTGGACATTGCTGCTATGAACATTGGGGTGCATATGGCCCTTCTTTTCACTACATCTGTGTCTTTGGGGTAAATACCCAGGAGTGCAATTGCTGGGTCATAGGGTAGCTCTATTTTTAAATTTTTGAGGCACCTCCACACTGTTTTCCAAAATGGCTGTACCAACTTGCATTCCCACCAACAGGGTAAGAGGGTTCCCCTTTCTCCAAAACCTCTCCAACATTTGTTGTTTCTTGCCTTGTCAAATTTTGCCATTCTAACTGGTGTAAGGTGGTATCTTAATGTGGTTTTGATTTGAATTTCCCTGATGGCTAAAGATGATGGACACTTGTTCATGTGTCTGTTAACCATTTGTATGTCTTCTTTGGAGAAGTGTTTGTTCATGTCTTCTGCCCATTTTTTGACTTGATTATTTGTCTTTTGGGTGTTGAGTTTGAGAAGTTCTTTATAGATCTTGGATACCAGCCCTTTGTAGTGTCATTTGCAAATATCTTCTCCCATTCTGTGGGTTGCCTCTTTGTTTTGTTGACTGTTTCCTTTGCTGTGCAGAAGCTTTTTATCTTGATGAAGTTCATTTTTGCTTTTGTTTCCCTTGCCTTTGGAGATGTATCTTGAAATAAGTTGCTGTGGGCGATGTCAAAGAGGTTACTGCCTATGTTCTCCTCTAGGATTTTGATGGATTCCTGCCTCACATTGAGATCTTTCATCCACTTTGAGTTTATCTTTGTGAATGGTGTAGAGAATGGTCAAGTTTCATTCTTCTGCATGTGGCTGTCCAATTTTCCCAGCACCATTTATTGAAGAGACTCTTTTTTCCATTGCACATTTTTCCTGCTTTGTCGAAGATTATTTGACCATAGAGTTGAGGGTCCATATCTGGGCTCTCTGTTCTGTGCCAATGGTCTGTATGTCTGTTTTTGTGCCAGTACCATGCTGTCTTGGTGATCACGGCTTTGTAATATAGCTTGAAATCGGCAATGTGATGCCCCCAGCTTTTTCTTTTTCAACATTTCCTTGGCAATTCAGGGTCTTTTCTGATTCCATACAAATTTTCGGATTGTTTCTTCCAGCACTTTGAAAAATGTCATTGGAATTTTGATTGGGATGGCATTGAAGGTGTAGATTGCTCTGGGCAGCATAAACATTTTAACAGTGTTTATTCTGATCCATGAGCATAGAATGTTTTTCCATCTTTTTGTGTTTTCTTCAGTTTCTTTCATGAGTGTTCTGTGGTTCCTAGAGTTTAGATCCTTTACTTCTTTGGTTAGGTTTATTCTGAGGTATCTTATGGTTTTTGGTGCTATTGTAAATGGAATCGATTCTCTAATTTCTCTTTCTACAGTTGCATTGTTAGTGTATAAGAATGCCATTTATTTCTGTGCATTGATTTTGTATCCTGCCACATTACTGAATTGCTGTATGAGTTCTAGTAATTTGGGGGCGGAGTATTTTGGGTTTCCACATAAAGTATCATGTCATCTGTGAAGAGAGAGAGTTTGACTTCTTCTTTGCCACTTTGAATACCTTTTATTTCTTTTTGTTGTCTGATTGTTGTTGCTAGGACTTCTAGTACTATGTTGAACAACAGTGGTGACAGTGGGCATCCTTGACGTGTTTCTGATCTTAAGGGAAAGAAAGGCTCTTGTCTTTTCCCCATTGAGGATGATATTTGCTGTGGGTTTTTCATAGATGGATTTTATGAACTTGAGGAATGTTTCTTCTATCCCTATAGTCTGAAGAGTTTTAAGTAGGAAAGGATGCTGTATTTTGTCAAATGCTTTTTCTGCATCAATTGAGAGGACCATATGGTTCTTCTCTCTCCTCTTATTAATATGTTCTATCACATTGATTGATTTGCAAATGTGGAACCACCTTTGTATCCCGGGGATGAATCCCACTCAGTCGTGGTGGATGATCCCTTTAATGTATTGTTGGATCCTGTTAGCTAGGATTTTGTTGAGAAGTTTGGAGTCCCTATTCATCAGGGATATTGGTCTGAAATTCTCGTTTTTGATGGGGTCTTTGCCTGGTTTGGGGATTAAGGTAATGCTGGCGTCATAGAACGAGTCTGGAAGCTTTCCTTCTGTTTCTATTTTTTGAAACAGCTTCTGGAGAATAGGTATTATTTCTTCTTTGAATGTTTGGTAGAATTCCCCAGGGAATCCATCAGGCCCTGGACTCTTGTTTTTTGGGAGGTTTTTGATCTCTGCTTCAATCTCATTACTGGTTATTGGCCAATTTAAGTTGTCAATTTCTTCCTGTTTCAGTCTTGGTCGTTTATAGGTTTCCAAGAAGGCATCCATTTCTTCCAGGTTGCTTAATTTATTGGCATATAGTTGTTGATTATAATTTCTAATAATTGTTTCTATTGACTTGGTGTTAGTCGTGATCTCTCCCCTTTCATTCATAATTTTATTAATTTGGAGTAATTAATAAATTAATTTTCTTTTCTTTTGGATAAGTCTGGCCAGTGGTTTATTGATCTTATAAATTCTTTCAAGGAACCAGCTTCTAGTTTTGTTGATCTGATATACTGTGTTTCTGGTTTCTAATTCATTGATCTCTGCTCTAATCTTAATTATTTTTCTTCTAATGCGTGGCTTAGGCATCGTTTGTTGCTTTTTCTCTAGTTCTTTAAGGTGTAAAGTTAGTTGGTGAATTCAGGATTTTTCTATTTTTTTGAGTGAGGCTTGCATGGCTATGTATTTCCCCCTTAGGACTGCCTTTGTAGTATCCTATAGGTTTTGGACCAATGTGTTTTCATTCTCACTGGTTTCCATGAATTGTTTAAATTCTTTGATTTCCTGGTTGAACCAAACATTCTAGAGCAGAGTGGTCTTTAGCTTCCAAGTGTTTGAATTTCTTCCAAATTTTTTCTTGTGATTGAGTTCCAGTTTTAAAGCATATGGTCTGAAAATATGCAGGGAGTAATCTCAAGCTTTTCGTATTGGATAAGACCTGATTTGTGACCCAGTATGTGGTCTATTCTGAAGAAAGTTCCATGTGCACTCGAGAAGAATGAGTATTCTGTTGTTTTAGGGTGGAATGTTCTGTAATATCTATGAGGTCCATCTGGCCCAGTGTGTCATTCAAACTCTTGTTTCTTTGTTGATTTTCTGCTTAGGTGATCTGTCTATTGCTGAGAGTGGAGTATTGAGGTCTCCTACAATTAACTTATTATTATTGATATGACTCTTTAGTTTGGTTAACAGTTGGCTTATATAGTTGGCTGCTCCCATGTTGGGGGCATAGGTATTTACAATTGTTAGATCTTCTTGTTGGATAGACCCTTTAAGAATGATATAGTGTCCTTCTGTGTCTCTAACTATAGTCTTTAGCTTAAAATCTAATTTGTCTGATATAAGAATTGCTATCCCAG
Source organism: Mirounga angustirostris (assembly GCF_029215605.1). Classification (NCBI taxonomy): domain Eukaryota; kingdom Metazoa; phylum Chordata; class Mammalia; order Carnivora; family Phocidae; genus Mirounga; species Mirounga angustirostris. The sequence goes on along the minus strand of NW_026991717.1, from coordinate 58,065,489 downwards.
CTTTCTTTTGAGGTCCATTGACATGGAAGATAGATCTCCATCCCTTCACTTTCAGTCTGGATGTATCTTTAGGTTCAAAATGCGTGTCTTGTAGACAGCATATGGATGGGTCCTGTCTTTTTATCCAATCTGCAACCCTGTGCCATTTTATGGGAGCATTTAGGCCATTCATGTTGAGAGTGATTATTGAAAGATATGACTTTATTGTCATGTTGCCTGTGAAGTCCTTGTTTCTATAGATTTTCTTTGTAAATTTCTGTTGTATATCACTCTTGGGGTCTTTCTCATTTTAAAGACACCCCCTTAATATTTCTTGCAGGGCCAGCTTAGTGGTCACATATTCTTTCATTTTTTGCCTGTCTTGGAAGCTCTGCATCTCTCCATCCATTCTAAATGAAGCCTTGCTGGATAAAGTATTCTTGGCTGCATGTTCTCCTCATTTAGTACCCTCAATATGTCTTGCCAGCCCTTTCTGAGTTGCCAGGTCTCTGTGGGTAGATCTAATGTTATTCTGATGTTCCTCCCTCTGCACGTAAGGAATCTCTTCCCCCTAACTGCCCTTAAGATGGTTTCCTTGGTTCCAAGATTTGCGAGTTTTACTATTACATGCTGGGGCGTTGGTCTGTTTTCCTTGATCTTGGGAGGGATCCTCTCTGCCTCTACGACACAAATGTTTGTTTCATTCCCCAGATTAGGGAAGTTCTCAGCTATGATTTGCTCAAATATATCTTCTAGTCCTCTCTCTCTCCACCCCCTCAGGGATCCCAATAATTCTGACATTGGAATGTTTCATGGCATCACCTATTTCTCTAATTCTGTTTTCATGGATTTTAAGCTGTTTCTCCCAGACCTCCTCTTTTTCCTTCTTTTTTATCAGTTTGTCTTCTAGATCACTAATTCGTTCTTCTGCCTCATTTACCCTAGCTGTTAGAGTATCTAGATTAGATTGGATCTCACTGGTAGCATTTTTAAGTTCTGCCAGTTCAGCTTTCATTTCTGCCCTTAGAGACTCTATGTTGACATTAATTGATTTCTTCATTCTAGCTAACCAAGATGTTGGAAATGGACTTCATAACTGTTACCCTGAAGTCCATTTCCAACATCTTGGTTATATCTGTATCCATTTGTAAATCTGTGGCAGAAGTCAGAGTCTCTGGGTCTTTCCTATTTGGGGGGTTCCTCCTCCTAGTCATTCTGTTGAGGGGTGGTTGAGGGAATGTACAGAGTCCAAATTATTGACCACAACCCAAGCAAGATGCACTTGTTTTATAGTGACCTTAGGGTTGCTGGCCTCTTGTTCTCCCAGCCTGTCTTCTGTGGGGAGGGGCCTGCCACACTGCTACTCAGGCAACCCTGTTTGGGCAGAGTTGCCCTGCCCCCCTGTGGGGGGGGATGGGCTCAGTGAAAACCGTTTTTTTTTTGGCTTTTGTTCTCTGGCATCTTTCCCTGGAGGCTTTCTGTATCTCTTCTGAGAGTCAGAGCAGAAGAGACCATTTCTAGCCCTCTGTCTCAGAACAGAGAGATCACAGCCTGTTCTTCAGTGAGCTCTCCAGGCCACAGTATCTCTGTTTCTGTCTGTGCTGCTAAAAACTGGAGTGTCCTGGGTTGTGCGTCCCTCAGCAGCACTCCCAGTCCTCGCCTCCAGGTCGGGGCACATCTCTGACCTTTGTGCTTCTAAAACTGCCAGCCACCCCCAGTTCACATGCATGGCCCCGCCACTCCAGGTTTCAGTCCGGGGGGCTGCCCTAAAGTCCTTTCCCCACCACTACCGGTCTGCAAGTCTGTGCCCCATCCCCAGCACAGGTGGCTTTTGCCAACCGAGGTGCAGGGTCCTGAAGCCCCCCTTCCCCTTCCATTTATCTTCTGGTATCTGCCTGCGGAATCATGGCTCCCCGCTTCATACCTTGAAACCAACTGCCTGTGATATTCTGTTTGTAGAGATCCAGATCTATCTTCTTACATCTCAGGTTGATTTTGTGGGTGTTCAGAGTGGTCTGGTAAATATCCAGCTCAATTCAGGGGATCAGTTGGAATAGGGCCCCCTACTCCTCCACCATCTTTTCGTCCTCTAATTTTATACTACTGGGGTAAAAGAAGATGCTTATGATTTCTATCTTCTTTAATTTATTCAGACTTGTTTCATGACCTGATATGTGATCTATCCTGGGGAATGTTCCATGTGGATTTGAGGAGAATGTGTATTCTTCTTTAGGATAGAATATTAGATAGATAGATAGATAGATAGATAGATAGATAGATAGATAGATAGACAGACATATATCTATTAAGTCCATCTGGCCTAATTTAAGGCTGATATTTCCTTATAGATTTTCTGTCTGAATGATCCATCCATTGATGTAAGTGGTATTTTAAAGTCCCCTACTATTATTATATTGGTGTCACTTTCTCCTTTTAGGTCTGTTAGTATTTGCTTTGTATGTTTTGGAGCTCCTTGGGTGCATATGTATTTATAAATGTTATATATTCTTGCTGGATTGACCCCTTTATCATCATATATTGCTCTTTGTTACCATCTTTGTTTTAAGTCTATTTTGTCTAACATGAGTAAAACCTAACAAGCTTTCTTTACATTTCCATTTGCATGGAGTGAATTTTTCTATCTTGTCACATTCAGTCTGTGTGTGTCCTTAGATCTGAAGTGAATCACTTGTAGGCAGTATTTAGATATGTCTTTTTTTTTTTTTTTAATCTATTCAACCAGTCTATGTCTTTAGATTGGAAAATTTAGTACATTTACTTTTTTTTTTTAATTTTTAAAGAGATTTTATTTAATTTCTTGTTAACATATAGTATAATATTGGTTTCAGGTGTAGAATTTAATGATTCATGACTTACATATAACACCCAGTGCTCATCACAAGTGCCCTCCTTAAATGGGCCATCACCCATTTAGCCCATTCCCTGACCACCTACCCTCCAGCAACCCTCAATTTGTTCTCTGTAGTACATTTACATTTAAAATAACTATTGACAGTATGTCCTTTTTGCTATTTTGTTAATTGTTTTCTGGCTGTTTTTGTAGTTCTTCTCTGTTCTTTTTGTCTTTACTTTCTTCCCTTGTGGTTTGATGACTTTCTTTAGTGTTATACCTACATTCCTTTCTCATTTTTTTGTGAATGTATTACAAGTTTTTGCTTTGTGATTACTGTAAGGTTTGCATATGTCAATCTATGTGTGTAATAGTCTATTTTAAGTTCATAGCAACTTAAATGTGAACACATTTCAATTGCCCCTCCCATGGTTTTGTTTTTGATGTAACATATTGCACTTTTCAATTTTATAATCCATTAACTAATTATTGTAATCATAATTACAATAATTAATTACATAATTACAATCAAAATTAATCATAGTTAATTTTACTACTTTATATTTTAGCCTTCATAATTTATTTATATGTGATTAATCTATTACCTTTCTATATATTTACCTTTTTGAGGGAGATTTTTACTTTATGTTTTCTTGTTATTAATTACAATTTCTTTTCAGCTTAAGGAAGTCCCTTAAACAGTTTTAAAAGGAAATTTTCGTACTGATAAACCCCATTAGCTTTTGCCTGTCTGAAAATTTCTTTATCTCTCCTTCAACTTTGATGATAATCTTGCTAGTTAGAGTACTATTTATTGATTTTTTCTTTCAGCACTTTGAATATGTCATGTCCCTCCCTCTAGTCTGCAAAATTTTTGCTGACAAATCTCGCTGATAGGCTTATGGGGTTTCCCTTGTATGTAACAATTTCTTTTTCTCTTGGTGCTTTTAAGTTCTCTCTTTAAGTTATGACATTTAAATTTTAGTGTGTCTTGGTATGGATCTTCTTAGGTTCATCTTATTTGGAATTCGCTGGACTTTCTAGACCTGGATGTCTCTTTCCTCCCCAGGTTAAGGAAGTTTTCAGCCATTATTTCTTCAAATTAGTTTTCTGCCCTTTTCTTGCACTTTCTTTTCCCTCTGAAATGTGAATGTTATTCTGCCTGATATTGTCTCAGAGGTATCAGAAGTTATCATCATTGTTTTTAATTAGTTTTTCTTTTTGGTGCTCTGTCTAGGTGAGTTCCATTGCTTTGACTTCCAGCTCACTGATCTTTTGTTCTGCTTCATCCAGTTTACTGTTGAACCCCTTTTAATGTATTTTCAGTTCAGTTATATATACAGTATTTTTTAGCTCTGTGACTTCTCTTTGGTACTTTCTTATTTTTTTACCCTCTTGAAGTTCAGAGTTTGTTGAGCATCTTTATAGCCATTACTTTAAATTCTTTATCAAGTACATTACTTATCTCCATATTGTTGAAGTCTTTTTCTGACGTTTTGTCTTATTCTTTGGTTTGGAACATACTTTGTTTCCTCATTTTGCTTGGCTCTCCATGCTGATTTCTATGTATTAGGCAAAAAGCTATCTCCCTCAGTTTTGAAGAGGTAGGCTTGTGTAGGTGATGAACCTGCTCATTCAGCCTTTCCATAGCTTTTGGTTGTCTCTTGAGTGTTTGATGGTCTAAACTGCCTGATTTATTTTTGATTTGTCCCCATTGCTGAGGGTGTTTCAAGACCTCTCAGTGTTCTAAGGGGGAGGAATCTCATTTAGCACCTCGTTGCAAGTTGACTGGAAGCCAGACTCTTAGCAGCTTTTACAGTATGCAAGTAGATACAGTCCTATGGGGCTAGAATTGTTATCCCTGCTGGCTTCCACATCAGGAGATCTGGAGGTGTCCCCTTGGTGACAATTGCAAAGATCAGCACTCATCAGACAAGTATATGACTTCTTTTCTGAGTGATCTCATCGAGCTGTAGCAAGATCTAGGGGCTGTTCAAGGATGGTGTCTTTCTGCTTACATTCCTTTGAAGTACTTCCATTAGCCTCTGGATATTTGGGAAACCTGAAGTCTGTCCCTTAAGCCAAAGCTCTGGGCTAAGTAAATAAGCCTACTTCACTGGGAGACTGAAGTTGTGTTTCAGTCTGCTGTCTGTGCAGTGCCTTGAGGGTGATGGCTTGCCAAGCGTTGTCTTTCTGATTATCGCATTCCCATGGAGCTCAGGAATGCCAGCCTCCTTGGCCACCAAGGCTACGTGACCAAGGAGCATCTCTTCTGTGGATTATGTATGCCTGCTGTCTTTAGCTAGGTAGCTGGAGAATGCAGGGGATGGGTCACACTAATCAACTTCAGAAAGGCAGCAGAAAAATTTCTTTACTGTGATGCCTGGGGGCTTCAAGAATTCAGGGGTGGAGTGCCTTGTCTGTGCATGTGCAAAGGCTTTAGGCTGGGAACAAGAGAATGCCTCAGTTGCTCATGCTCACTAGTCTCAGTCAAGAAGCAGGGGAGTGTTATAACTGCCCCGCTTGCCAACTCTAACTAGGAAGCAGGAGATTGCTGTGACCATTTGCACTTGCTTGCCTTAGCCAAAGAGTGGGGGAGTGCTGCAACTGCCTGTGCTCTTGGACTTCAGCAAGGCAGTGGGATAAGGCTGTAACCACTTACTCCACCTGTCTGAGCAAGATGGCTGGAGGGTGCTGTGTGAGAGCTTGCCCACTTGTGCTACCAGAGTAGGTGGAGAGTGTAAAACTGGTGTCTGCCAGCCCCTCCATCTCTGGGGAGAGTTTATCTGCCCCCTGCCCTTGAAGCAGATGCTTCTAGATTAGCAAATGAATTTCCTTCACATATTGTCTAGACACTTTTCAAACTTCTCTTATATTGCTGAGTTTGGGGCCAAAGGCAGTTACATAATTGTGCCACTAAAGAATGGTTGTGGATATCTAAATCACCATTGGTTTGGATGAATACCAATGAACTGTGAAAATGAGGAATTTGCATATACGCTCTAAGCTGCTAAAATTCTTAGAAAGATGTGCAGAGAGCATCAATATAGACTTGCTAGTGATTTCAGAAGAAACTGATTATTCTGCAAATCCAAGATTAATTTAGCAAAGAAAGACAATCCAGAAAGTGATCTCTAAGTCCCTTAACTTAAAATTTTTACAATAATATGGATAAATTGTGAAAGATATGACTGGTCTCTCTCAGAAAGAGAATCACTATAAAAACACTTCTATAGTCCAAACCTGAGCACATCTTCAGAGATATGGGCCCACATATATGGCCAACCAGCAGGGAGGGCTGTTTTATGTGCCTGAAAATCAGGAGGTATGCAAAAAGCAGACCACTCTGAGTTGTACTAAGCCCAAGAAAATAACCTTTTACCTCTGGTCAAGGAAAGATGCTGACCTCAAATAATCAATATTTAAAACCCATTACCATCAACCTCTACTTTTCCAGTTCAGTTTATAAGCACTTACTCAGCATCTGTGTCATTAAACAGAAGAACAGTATTTCAGAATTTTGGCCTAATATAAAGCATCTAGTCACTCTTACAAACATTTACAAATGTCTGCATGTAGTCCTAAGGTTTTCAACTATGTATCAGAGGGCTGAAAAGATCTCACTTTATCAAATCACCTCTAACATAAATAAGGAGATATATAATGGATTATAGATAGAGGGAGGTAAATTGATTCATATTGAGCAAAGGATAGATAAGGCTGTATATGATAAGGTTTTAGCTGAAGCCTCTATTGCCAAGTTAAGGAGAAACCCTAATGATGTCCTGATTAACCAAACCAAAACAGGAAAGTAGGATGATACTGTTCAGGGCAGAGATCATGAGAAAGCAACTGAGAAAATGGTGATGAGCAACCAAGGGCAGAAGGGACTGAATGATCAATGGAACTGGATAGTGAATCAGAATTGTCTGTAACATAAGCCACTTCATAAATGTGTTAGTTGGGTCTTTGGACAGCAGAGGCAGAGAAGAAGTTAGAAATGGAAAAGATGTATTGAGCAGTAATACCCACGAAAGGAAAAAGGAAGTGACAGGATTGGCCAGAGGGAGCCATCAGACCATGATACATCTCTGATAAAGTTTCTGCTATCCCCCATGGTGGACTCCTGAGCAAGGGTTGGCCATCAAACAAGTCCTCTGTTGGGTAGAACTGGCAAGGCTTGCTTTTTTTTTTTTTTTTTTTTAAACCACATTCTTGCTCAGTATTGGCTGGGGCCACCCTTGCCAGAACATGATCTCAGCTCAAGGTAAGAGGCAGATGTGAAGGAGGCTGTTAGGTAGCCACATTCTGTGTTTCCAGCAATCATTTCCTGGAGGGAGATCTGAACAGCACAGCTGCAGTTTACCCCTGTACCACAGGGTTACTTCTCCATCTTGTTTGTGGAGCAGCTTATCCAGGATTCCAGTGAACCATTTACACTGAGAAAAAACTTAGAAGGAGTTCAGCAGGGTATTCTATAGCTTCTGTTGCAGTTGATCTCACGCTGCAACTTGTACTCATTGTCTTTCTCCTCCACCAACCATCCTAAATTCTCTTTACCCTTAGCTATCATCTCTGCTGCAGTTGGTGGTTTGTCTCCTAATGTGATCAAAATTCATTCCTGAGGTGCCTGTGCCCTTGGTAGCCATATCTTTCTCAGGCCAAGGTTGCTGTATTTCATCCATTTAATGTCATAATTAAGCAACTGTTATGGACTAAATGTATCCCCCTAAAATTCATATGTTAAAGCCCTAACTCCCAATGTGATGGATATCCAGAGGTAAGGCCTTTGGAGGTAATGAGGTCATGAAGGTGGGGCCCTCATGATGGAATCAGTGCCTTTATAAAAAGACACCAGAGAACTTGCTCTCTCTCTACCATGTGAGGACACAGAAAGAAGGCAGTCATCCATAAGCCAGGAGGAGGGGTCGCACCAGGAACCAACTGGGACCACCAGTACCTTGATCTTGGACTTAACAGCCTATAGAACTGTGAGAAGTAAAGTCTGTTGTTAAAGGCACCCAACTGCTGATATTTTGTTGTAGCAGCCCAAACTAAGATAGTAAGGGAATACCAAGAGGTGCCAAGTGGATCACCTGCAGTTCCATAAGTATTCCTCCCTGTGCCTATTGAGGAAAATAAACTTTACCTCATTCTGCTGATCAGGATAAATTACTCCTACTCCTTTTGCTGTGCCAGTGGTGTCTCCTCTCACTTGCCTGCTTATCTGTTGGCACAAAAAACTCCAAAGTGCTGAGATGTCAGTTCTATCTTGTAGAGCAATGGGATTCTCACTCAGTTCCCTGGGAAGAGTGCATCTTCTTTGGAAAACAGTCTAACCCCACAAGGCTGAAAGTTACAGGTGTGAAAAGCACAAAGTACCCAAGTGAGTTGTTGGAATAAGTAGAGCCATATCTGCTTTCACCTTTGGGTTTCAGGGCCCATATATACTTCCTATTGGGAATATGGTGCCAAAAAGGATTGCATCCTCTTCAAGTATTTCCTCTGAACTGGCGCTTTAGCTGTATCTCCAGCAGATCATTACAATATTTTATCAGGCCAACAGTTTTAGAGGTCGTACACAATGTGATATGATCAATGGATCATATGGAAATAGGCCCACTCCCACAATTCTTCTGCTGTGAAGTATGTCTGTTGGCCAGATGTTATGTTGTGTGGGATTCTGTGACTATGGATCAGGCACTCTATAAATCCTTGGAAACTGGTGGTAGCAAGGCTCCATGGGTTGGACGGTCAAATTTGCCTGGAATAAATATCTAGTCCATATAAACACAAATCAATAATCTTTCTAGGATGTCAGTGGCCTATTTTAGGCAAATTGTTACCAAATGTCCAATTGGTCTCTCAAGCAATAGTGCCATATTAAAGGTTCAGTTTAGTTTTCTGTTACTGATAGGTTGGACATCCGGCAGAGGTGAAATGAATCTTAGTAAGTAAAAACCTATGCTGATAGGTCCAGGCATAACTTCTTTCTCTGCCACCATGGTCACTTCATTCACATTCTTATCATGCCAGCATTGGGTGGCTGCTGACAAAAGCGATCAACTGGCTGAGTTGATTATGTAATTGTTTAGTGCCTCTTTTAAGATGAATGCCTTCTGGTGGGCATAAATATGAGGTATAAAAATTTTTAATTTTGTGGCCATTTCTATACATCCACCTACATGCCTCTATTCTAGATTTCCTTTCATTTGATCTTCTGATCTTTCCTAAATATATTCCAAAATTGGGCCCCTTCAATTTCCACACAAAATAGATGCCAGATATTCTCACCAAAGTTTTGCTCATTGGAAGGATTTTCTATTCTATTTCTACTGTCTTCCTGGGCCATTCTTGAGTGAGATACCAGGTTTTTGTTTGGGGTTTTTTTTGGCTTGCACCCACACACTATGCTAACCAACTCATAAGTCAAGTTTAGAATTTTCTTTCTTCCTTTAGCTTGCTATACAGGATACCCTTGAAATACCCTTGAAGTTTGAGCTGTGGTGGGTGACATAGGTAGACTGGTCTATCTACTTGTGACATTTGCAGGTGTCCCAGAACCTTCATGTGCTTGGTCCTGAATGTACCAGTTACACATTACTATATATTAATGATGAGACTACCATGTTTTATGACTTGGATAGTTCTGTCAAGATCCAGCTCATTATAAATGCCTCTGAATGCATGGGCAGTAGGTGTCCCATGGTCAAACACTCCATTTATACCAAATTCTAGAAACATGCTAAGAGATGTTGAGCAAAAGATGCTAAATTCTCTGCTGCAGAAGACTTATTCTAGAAGGCTCATTCTAGAAACTCCACATTCTCTATTGTGAAAATATATGGTTATCCATTGCATGTGAATGCAAACTGTGTCTGGCATTCATTCGTTTTTTTAAATTAACAGTATTATATTAGTTTCAGGTATACAATATAATGATTAAATCTATATATTTCTCAGTGCTCATCAAGACAAGAGTACTTTTAATCCCTTTAACCTATTGCAATCCTTCCCCCAGTACAGACTGACCGCCCCCCCCTCCCCCCCCGTTCCTGGCAACCACCAGTTAGTTCTCTGTATTTGAGTCTGGTTTGTCTCTCTTTTTTTCTTTGTTCATTTGTTTTGTTTCTTAAATTCCACCAATGAGTGTAATATGGTATTTGTCGTTCTCTCTCTGACATATTTCACTTAGCATAATACCCTCTATGTCCATCCATATTGTTGCAAATGGCAAGATTTCATTCTTTTTTATGGCTGAGTAACATTTCTTTATATATATATGCCACATCTGTATCTGTTCATCTATCGATGGATACTTGGGTTGTTTCTATAATTTGGCTGTTGTAAATAATGCAGCAATAAACATAGGGATGCATATATCTTTCTGAATTGTGTTTTCATTTCCTTTGGGTAAATACCTAGTAGTGGAGTTACTGGATCATATGGTAATTCTATTTTTATTTTTTTGAGGAAACTCCATACTGTTTTCCAGAGTGTCTGTTGCATTCCCACCAACAGTGCACGAGGGTTCCTTTTTCTTCACATCCTTGCCAACATTTGTTTCTTGTTTTTATTTTGTTTTTTTGTTTTTAGAGGGTGCATGGGTATGCATGAAACTGAGGGAAGGGGAAGAGGGAGAGAGAATCTTAAGCAGGCTGCATGCTGCCCATAGACTGATGTAGGGCTCAGTCTCACCACCCTGAATCATGACCTGAGCTGAAATCAAGAGTCGGATGCTTAACCGACTGAGCCATCCAGGTGCCCCTCTTGTGTTTATTTTAGCCATTTTGACAGGTGTGAGGTGATATCTCATTGTAGTTTTGAATTGCATTTCCCTGATGATTAGTGAGGTTGAGCATCTTTTCATGTGTCTGTTGACTACCAGTATGTTTTCTTTGCAGAAGTGTCTGTTTATGTCTTCTGCCCATTTTAAAATTGGATTATTTGGGTTTTGAGTTTTATAAGTTCTTCATATATTTTGGATACTAACCCTTTATCTAATATGTCATTTGCAAATATCTTCTCCAAGTCAGTAGGTTGCCTTTTAGTTTTGTTGATTATTTCCTTTGCTGTGCAGAAGCTTTTTATTTAGATGTAGTCCTGATAGTTTATTTTTGCTTTTGTTTCCCTTGCCTCAGGAGACCTATCTAGAAAAATGTTGCCATGGCTGATGTCAGAGACATTACTGCCTGTGCTCTTCTCTAGCCTTTTTATGGTTTCAGGTCACATGTAGGTCCTTAATTCATTTTGAGTTTATTTTTGTGTATGGTGTACAAAAATGATCCAGTTTCATTATTTGTATGTAGGTGTCCAGTTTTCCCAGCACCATTTGTTGAAGAGGTTGTCTTTACCTCACTGCATATTCTTGCCTCCTTTGTTGAAGATTAAATGACCATATAATTATGGGTTTATTTCTGTATTTTCAATTCTATTCCATTGATCTATGCGTCTATTTTTTGTGCCAGTACCATACTGTTTTGGTTACTACAGATCTGTAATATATCTTAATATCTGGGATTATGACAGATACTTCCAGTTTTGTTCTTCTTTTTCAAGATTGCTTTGGCTATTCAAGGTCTTTTGTAGTTCCATACAAATTTTAGGATTATTTGTTCTGTGAAAGATACTGTTGGTATTTTGATAGGGATTGCATTAAATCTGTAGATCTATTTGGGTAGTATGGACATGTTAATATTTATTTTTCTAGTCCATGAGCTTGAGATATCTTTCCATTTGTGTCATCTTGAATTTCTTTCATCAGTGTTTTATAATTTTTGGAGCACAGGTCTTTCCTCCTTGGTTAAGTTTATTCCTAGGCATTGTATTATTTTTGTTGCAATGTAAGTGGGATTGTTTTCTTGAATTTTCTTTCTGCTACTTCACTATTACTGTATAGAAATACAACAGATTTTTGTATATTTGTTTTTTTTTTATCCTGCAACTTTATTGAATTCATTTATTAGTTGTACTAGTTTTGTTTTGGAGTCTTTAGGGTTTTCTACATACAGTATCATTCCATCTGCAAATAGTGAAAATTTTACTTCTTACCAATTTGGATGCCTTTTATTTATTTTTCTTGTGTGATTGCTGTGGCTATGACTTCCAGTACTGTGTGAATAAAAGTGGTGAGAGTGGACATTCTTATCATGTTTCTGACCTTCGAGGGAAAGCTCTCAGTTTTTCACCATTGAGGATGATGTTAGCTATGGGTTGTTCATATATGGCCTTTATTATGTTGAGATATGTTCCCTCTAAACCTAATTTATCAAGGGTTTTTATCATGAATAGATGTTCTACTTTGTGAAATGCTATTATTGCATCTGTTGAAATGATCATGTGTTTTTTATCTTTTCTCTTATTCATATAATGTATCGTGTTGATTGAAATGAGAATATTAAACCACCTTTGCATCCTAGAAATAAATCCTACTTGATCCTGGTGAGTGATTTTTAAAAATACATTGTTGGATTTGGTTTGCTAATATTTTGCTGAGGATTTTTCATCTGTGTTTATCAGAGATATTGGCCTGTAGTTTTCTTTGTTGTACTGTTTTTATCTGGTCTTGATATAAGGTATTCTATGAGGCCAGAATTACCATTTGAAAGCTTTCTTTCCTCTTCAATATTTGGAAAAGTTTTTTTTTTAAATTTTATTATGTTAATCACCATACATTATATCATTAGTTTTTGATGTAGTGTTCCATGATTCATTGTTTGCATATAACACCCAGTGCTCCATTCAGTATGTGCCCTCACCGGGCTAACCCATCCCCCCAACCCACCCTCCCCTCTAGAACCCTCAGTTTGTTTCTCAGAGTCCATCGTCTCTCATGGTTCATCTCCCCCTCTGATTTCCCCTTCATTTTTCCCTTCCTGCTATCTTCTTTTTTTTTATTTTATTATGTTAATCACCATACATTACATCATTAATTTTTGGTATAGTGTCCCATGAATTATTTGGAAAAGTTTGAGAATAGTAAGTATTAACTTTTCTCTGAGGTAGAATTTACCTGTGAAAACATCTGGTCCTGGACTTTTGTTTGTTGGGAATTTTTTGATTGCTGATTCAATTTCCTTGCTGGTAATTGGTTTGTTCAAGTTTTCTATTTCTTTCTGATTCTGTTTTGGGAGGTTATATGGTTCTAGGAATTTATCCATTTCTACTAGCTTGTCCAATTTGTTGGCATATAATTTTTCATAATATTCTCTTATAATCCTTTGTATTTCTGTGGTGTCAGCTGTTATTTCTCCTTTTTCATTTCTGATTTTGAGTCCTCTCTCTCTTTCTGTTTTTGATGAATCTGGCTAAAGGTTTATCAATTTTGTTGACTTTTTTTTTTTTTTACTAGAAAAAGCCACTTATTTATTTTTAATTGATCTAGTATGGGTATTATTTTTTATTTAAATTTGATTAACATACAGTGTATTATTAGTTTCAGAGGTAGAGTTCAGTGATTCATCAGTTGTATATAACACCCCATGCTCATTACATCACGTGCCCTCCTTAAGGCCCATCACCCTGTTACCCACCCCCAACCCCTCCAGCAACCATCAGTTTGTTTCCTATGGTTAAGAGTCTCTTATGGTTTGTCTTCCTCTCTGATTTCATCTTGTTTTATTTTTTCCTCCCTTCCTCTATGATTCTTTGTTTTGTTTCATTAATTCCACATATGAGTGAAATAATATAATTGTCTTTCTCTGATTGACTTATTTCGCTTAGCATAACACCCTCTAGTTCCATCCACATCGTTGCAAATGGCAAGATTTCTTTTTTTTTTTTTTTTGATGGCTAAGTAATACTCCATTGTGTGTGTGTGTGTGTGTGTGTGTGTATTACCACATCTTCTTTATCCATTCACTGTGGATGGATATCTGGGCTCGTTCCATAGTTTGGCTATTGTGGACATTGCTGCTATAAACATTGAGGTGCAGGTGCCCCTTCGGATCACTACATTTTATCTTTGGGGTAAATACCCAGTAGTGCAATTGTTGGGTCATGGGGCAGCTCTATTTTTAACTTTTTGAGGAATTATTGATCTTTTCAAAGAACTAGCTCCTGGTTTCATTGACCTATTCTATTTTTTTTTAGTTTCTGTTTTTGGGTTTTTTTTTTTTTTTCCTGCTCTAATCTCTATTTCCTCCCTTCTACTTGTTTTGGGTTTTGTTTGTCTTTCTCTTTCTAGCTCCTTTGGGTATGAGGTTAAGTTGTTTGAGTTTTTTCTTGCTTCTTGAGGTAGGCCTGTATTGCTGTAAACTTCCCTCTTAGAACCACTTTTGCTGTATCCCAAAGATTTTGGACCATTGTGTTTTCATTTTTATTTGTCTCTGTATTTTTTTCATTTCCTCTTTGATTTCTTGGTTGAACTATTCATTGTTTAGTAGTATTTCTTCTCTTTCCAGGTTTTTTTTTCTTGTGATTATTTTCTAGTTTCATAACATTGTGGTCAGAAAAGATGCATGGCATATCTTCAATCTTTTTGAAATTGTTGAGACTTATTTTGTGATCTGTTCTGGAGAATGTTCCATGTGCACTTGAAAAGAGTGTGTTATTCTTTTTTAGGATGGAATGTTGTGAATATATCTGTTAAATACATCTGGTCTGATGTGTTATTCAAAGCCACTCTTTCCTTGTTGATTTTCTGTTTGGATGCTCTATCCATTGATGTAAGTGGGGTGTTAAAATCCCCTACTATTATTGCATTAGTATTAATTACTTCTTTTATGTTTGTTTGCTTTATGTATTAGGGTGCTCCCTTGATGGGTGCATAAATATTTACAACTGTTACGTCTTCTTGAAGGATTTTTCCCTTTATGATTACATAGTGTCCTTCTTTGTCTTATAGTCCTTGTTTTAAAGTATATTTTGTCTGATGTAAGTATCACCCAGCTTTCTTTTCACTTCCATTTGCATGATAAATGCTTTTCTCAGCCCATCACTTTTAATCTGCATGTGTCTTTTAGGTCTGAAATGAGTCTCTTGTAGGCAGCATATAGGTGGGTCTTGCTTTCTTATGTATGTCACACTATGTCATGACTGGAGATTAATTCCATTTTCATTCAAAGTAATTGAAAGTAATTGCATCCGAAATAATTGATATACTTATTGCCATTTTTGGATTCATTTTATCTTGTTTTTGTAGTTCCTCTCTGTTCCTTTCTTCTTTTTTTTTCCTGGTTTGTTGGCTTTCTTTAGTGATATACTTGGATTCTTTTCTTATTTTTTGCATTTCTATTACTGGTTTTTTATTTGTGGTTTCCATTAGATTTGAATATAACATCTGCATATGGCAGTCTATATTAAGTTGATGGTTGCTTAAGTTTGAACCCGTTCTTTACTTCTCTCCCTCCCACACACATTTTAGGCATATGGTGTCATATTTTATAACCTTTTATTTTTGAATCCCTTCATTGATTTTATAGACATACTTATTTTTACTGCCTTTGTGCTTCCTACTTTCCTTACCTCTACTGATGATCTTTCTTTTCTACTCAAAGAGCCCCCTTTAACATTTCTTGTAGGGCTGGTGTAGTGATCATGAATTTGTTGAAATTGGTTTGCCTGGGAAACAAAAGTTTATCTCTCCTATTCTGAATGATAGCCTTGTTCAATAGAGTATTCTTGGCTGCAGGTGTTTTTTTTGTTTTTTGGGTTTTTTTTTTCCTTACAGTGCTTTGAATAGATCATGTCATTCTCTTCTGGCCTTCAATTCTTCTGCTGCAAAATCAGCTGATAGCTGATGGGGATTCCCTTATATGTAACTGTTTTCTTTTCTCTTGCTGCTTTTAAATGTTTTTCACTTTATCATTACTTTTCGCCATTTTAATTACTATATGTCTTGGTATGGACCTCCTTCGGCTGATTTTGTTGGGGGGTTCTCTGTGTCTCCTCTCTCTGGATTTCTGTTTCTTTCTCCAGATTGGGAAGTTTTCAGCTATTATTTCTTCAGATAAATTTTCTGCTCCCCTTACTTTCTATTTTCCTCCTGGGATCCCTATAATGTGAATCTTATTATACTTGATGGTGTCACTGAGTTCCCTAAGTCTATTCTCATTTATTTAATTTTTTTCCTCTCTTCTGTTCAGCTTGGTTGCTTTCCCTTACTCTATCTTCCAAGTCACTGATCCCTTTTTTCTGCTTTCTCTAGTCTATTCATTCCATGTAATGTATTTTTAATTTCATTTATTGAGTTCTTCATCTCTGAATGGTTCTTTTTTATGTTTTTTGCCTCTTAGTTAAGGGTTCCTCTGAGGTCCTCCACTATTTCCTGAAGTCCAATGAGTATCTTTATGACCATTACTTTAAATTCTTTATCAGGCATATTAGTTATCTCTGTTTCATTTAGCTCTCTTGCTGTGATTTTTATCCTATTCTTTCATTTGGGACATATTCTTCTGTGTCCTTATTTTGCCAAACTCTATGCTTTTTTCTATGTGTTAGTAAAGTCAACATGTCTCCTGCTCTTGAAAGTAGTGGCCTTATGAAGAAGAGGTCCTGTAGTGCCCTGCAGTGCAGTCTTCCCTGTCTATTAGAACATGGCATTTCAGGGCTGTCTCCTGTGTATTGCCTTTGCTCTGATATTGTGGCTGAACCACTTCTGCCTTCAGTCCAGTCTTCTACAATGGCTTCCTTTGCTTATTGTAGACAGGGTTTGGTCTTTGTGTTGTTAGGGATCAGTCTGTGGTCACTTTGGGCCTAAGTTGAATCAGACAGGCATTTGCCAGAGACGCAGTAGCACTAAACTGCAGTGTGCCTTGTGTTGTCCCTTGAGAAGCTTTCATTGGTGGGTGGGGCCTGCAGCCAGACCAGTTGTCTGCCCCCAGCCCATTGCTTGGACCAGAGTGGGACAGTTGTGTGAGATTATCTTCCTCTGTCCTTGGGGCAGGAGTCACTTTCAAGTGGTGGTGCTGGCCCCTGTCAGGGCTGCTTGCAGTGCCAGGCTTGTGGCACTCTTTTGGATGAGCACCAGCCAAGGGTGTTTTGGATGGCACAGGTTTGTAGGAGAATGTGGGGGTGAGTCCAAGGTGTTAGGAAGGTTTGAGCAGGTCTGCTGTGGGGAGGAATCTGGACTGGAAACCTGGCTAGAGGGGGCATGTCCACAGGAAAACATGGCAATGGGGCACACTGTTAGCAAGATAGGTAGGGAGTGTTGGCTCTGTGCTGGTTCCTGCAGGTGTCCTTGTATCTAGGCTGGGGGTAGAGGGAAGGGAAATGGCATCCTCTTGCTCCTTTGTTCCTGGAGAAGTCTCCCAAGGATCCCTACCCCTCCAATATGCTATTCTGAAATTAGTAAACAAATCTTCCTCTCATATATATCATATGATTATATCTTATATAGCCAGGCGTTTTTCAAGCTGTTGCTTCTGTGCTGTATCTACCAGGGGCTGTTTGTTGTGCTGTCTCTTTAAGGGTGGGACTGTGTCCTCCCACCTCTTCCAGAACCCAGCCAATTGATTTTTTAAAATTCCAGGTGTTAAGCCCTGCTGATCATGAAAACACATAATTCAGTGCCTCTGTTTTCTAAAGCCAAATATTATGGGGATTTGTCTTTCCCATGCCTGGTGTTGGTGTTCCTAACTCTGTACCTGCTGAGTCCCTTCCTCCCATGGACAGTTTCACTGGTCCATTTAGCTCCAGACCACATCTCTGCCCTTCCTACTCACTTAGATGTGGCATGTTCTCTATAGTTAGCTGTGGAGGAGTCTGTTCTTCCAGACTTTGGGTTGTTTTCTGTGCTATTTACACTGATATGGGTGTTATTTAGTTGTGTTCATGGAACTAGATAAGCTTAGGGTCCTCCTACTGCACCATCTTCTTCAGAAGTCTGATGTTGAGCATCTTTTCATGTGTCTGTAGGCCATCTGTATGTCTTCTTTGGAAAAATGTATATTCAGGTCCTCTGCCATTTTTAAATCAGATTTTTTTTTTTTTGGTGTTGAGTTGTATAAGTTCTTTGTATATTTTGGATATGAATCCATTATCAGATTTATCATTTGGAAATCTCTCCTCCCATTCAGCATATTGCCATTTTGTTTTGTTAATGTGTTCCTTCACTGTCCAAAAGATTTTCATTTTGGTGTAGTCCCAGTAGTTTAATTTTCCTTTTGTTTCCCTTGCCAGTGCAGACATATCTAGAAAAATGTTTCCACAGTTGATGTAAAAAAAAAAAAATACTGCCTATGTTTTCTTCTAGGAATTTTATGGTTTTAAATCTCACATTTAGGTCTTTTTTTTTTTTTTTTAAAGATTTTATTTATTTATTTGAGACAGAGAGAATGAGAGAGAGAGAGCACATGAGAGGGGGGAGGGTCAGAGGCAGAAGCAGGCTCCCTGCTGAGCAGGGAGCCCGATGCGGGACTCGATCCCGGGACTCCAAGATCATGACCTGAGCCGAAGGCAGTCACTTAACCAACTGAGCCACCCAGGCGCCCATCACATTTAGGTCTTTAATTTTGAGTTTATCGTTGTGTATGGTATAAGAAAGTGGTCCAGTTCCATTATTTTGCATGTTGCCCTCCAATTTTCCCAAAACTATTTGTTGAAGAGACTGTCTTCCCCGTTGTATATTCTTGCTTCCTTTGTTGTACATTAATAGACTATAAAAGCATGGGTTTATTTGTGGACTCCCTGTTCTCTTCTGTTGATCTATGTGTCTATTTTTGTGCCAGTACCATACTGTTTTAATTACCAAAGCTTTGTAGTATGTCTTGAAGTCTGTAATTATGATACCTCCAGTTTGGTTTTTCTTTTTCAAGATTTTTTGTTTTGTTTTGCTATTTGAGGTCTTCTCTGGTTCCATACAAATTTTAGGATTGTTTGTTCTAGTTCTGTGAAAAATGTTGTTGGTATTTTGATATGGGTTACATTAAATCTGTAGATTTCTTTGGGTAGTATGGGCATTTTAAGAATATTTGTCCTCTGTCCATGAGCATGGTGTATCTTCCCATTTGTATCCTCTACAATTTCTTTCATTCATGTGTGATAGTTTTTGGAGTACAGGTCTTTAACCTCCTTGGCTAGTAAGTTTATTCCTAGGTATTTTATTATTTTTGGTGCAATGCAAATAGGATTGTTTTCTTAATTTTTCTTTATGCAACTTCATTATTAGTGTATAGAAATGCAACAAATTTCTTTATATTGATTTTGTATCCTGTGACCTTACTGAATTCATTTATCAGTTCTAGTAGTTTTTTGGTTGAGTCTTTTAGGTTTTCTATGCCTATACATGGTATTATATCATATGCAAATAGTTTTATTTCTTCCTTACCAATTGGATGTTATTTCTTTTTCTTGTCTGATTGCTGTGGCCATGACTTTTAGTACTATGTTGAATAAAAGTGAGAGTGGGCATCCTTGTCTTTTCCTGATCTTAGAGGAAAAGCTCCCAGTTTTTCAGCATTGAGGATGTTAGCTGTGGGTTGTTCATATATGGTCTTTATTATGTTGAGGTATTTTCCCTCTTATCCCTACTTTGTTGAGAATTTTTATCATGCATGGATGTTGTACTTTGTCAGATGCTTTTGTTGCATCTATCAAAATGATCATGTGGTTTTTATTTTCATGTTAATGGGATAGATCATGTTGATTGATTTGTGAATATTGGTCTTCATTCTATATTGGGATAGAAAATAATCAGTTTCTGAAGCAATAGCTGGTTAACATGCAACTGCTGTGGTAGTAAGACCATAACCAGCATGGAAATTATGATTGGGACTACCAACTGAACTTAAAATAGTCTCTAAGATGCGTTTGTGTTCATTGGTGTCTGTCAGAGAATCAAAGGGAATAAAAGAGAGATGTATTGGGAACTACCAGCCTTCAATCTTTTACATTTTAAATCCTGGCACTAATCCTATCACACCACCTCCCAATGAAATGTGATCTTATTCTTGATTTACTATATTGGCTAGGGAGTTGGGAGGAGTTTCAGAAGCTTCCTCTTGGCCTGTGGAAAACATAATAGTGGGCAGACCAAAGAGCAATGTGAGGATTTTGTTGACTCCCAAGTATATCAATTTCAATTATACAGTAGGTATTTAAGAAATGACCACCAAGTTGATTCATGGATCTAGTAGACTCATCACAAACTGAACTTTGCCAGGACTCCACTTATTACTTATCTCCTTTATCCTCCCCTTCAAACTAGGGACCACGAGAAAGTGCTTCAGGCCTCTGGGGATTGAAGACGTTTTGATGACCATAAGTCACAGCATTTGAGTTGTCAGAGAATTAATTCTTTCTCCATTACACAGTTACCCGAGTAAGTGACATTCATCTTTTTGGCATTAGACTAGGGAAATTAAATTATAGCATAAACTTGCTGTGATGTTTCAGGTTCCTTTGTTCTGTTGACCTGGCTACCACTTTCATTATAAGGTTATGGATCTGAAAACTGGCTTAAGTCTGATAATTGGGCAAAGGATTTAAAATTTGTATTGGGATAGTCATTCTTAGCTTCCTAATTATCCATTCTTTCTTTCTTTTGATTTTGTGTATTTTTCAAGCAGTACCCTTATTGGCAGTCCATTCAATTTCCCCCCTAGGGGAAACCGTCTCTACTACCTTCTGTAGGCCAAGCCTCATTGGCTATCACTCTGAAGTTGCTTTGTGTTGTTATAATTGAAATCTCCTGGGTTTGTTGCCAACTAGCCTCTATTGCTTTGGGGCCCCTTCTCCCCCATTGTTATCAATAAGCCATGATCTTTGACAACCTCTCCCGCCAACTCTGGCTTAACTTCTCAGTGACGTAGTGTGTCCTCACTAGCATATTCCTAATGGCCTTGGTGAATAGTATGATTTTTCATTTTTCTCATGCAACATAGTTTTCTGGTGGGTCTTTGGTATCATATAGTATGTTGATTCCAGCAATGTCCACTCTCCTGAGACTTCCCCTTTTTATATTGTTTATTTTATTTTATTGTGGTAAGAACACTTAACATGAGATTTACCCTTAATTAATTTTTAAGTACAAAATACAATATTGTTAATTATAGGCACATGTTTTCCAGCAGATATGAGCCTTCTACATTCCTCCACAATCTGCATGGAAACTCAGGTGTTGCAATTTGATTCACTATGGATATCATTTTCTCCAGACTTCTAGGTGACTCTCTAGCAGCAATTCACACCATCCCCCTGTGGTTCTCATAAAGGTGTAAATCTTATATCCTGTGAGAGTGCTCCCTGAGTAAATAAACTCTTCCTTATGCAATCTTATATTCTAGCTCTTTTTATCAAGCTTTCTTAAAATAGATGTCCATTTTTATGTTCTTGGCTCCAGTCAATATAATTTGGTTAATTCGTGCAGCTTCTTTGAAGGTATCATTCCTTTCCTCCCTTATCAGCTCTGTACATTTCCAGTGCTGTTAATCTACCCTGAGTTATTGATATGGCATGTAGGAAAGGAGCTGATTGTAGATTCTTAGAGGGCCATCTGTTACATTCTGAGTAACAGGTCTGAAGTGTCCTCACACATGAAGGGATTATTAGCTCTTATTAGGGAGAAGGGGTACATCTGCAAGTTCTGAGAGTTCAGAGAAGTCTGATGAGTCAAACTTTTAGATACACCCACCTAGCTGTCCTCATTCCATGTATCCTAGGCATTCCCAACAGATCTACTTCTTGTCCAAAATGTTCAATCTTGAAACTCTGTGATTTTGACTATTAAATCCTGAGTTTGGTCTTCCTTCTGCTCTCTCACTGTAAAAGATAAGGCCTTTTTGAAATCTAACAAAGAATTCCCTCTGGTCTTCAAACTTATATTTCAGTGCCCTCACTTTTCATTAACTTTGTGCAGGGCATCAATGCATTTGATCAATTGTATTGTCATTATAAAATTCTCTCTCTCTCTCTTTAGATTTGGAAAGGTTTTACTATATACTGAAAATATGAAAAATTAATGTCACACAGCCTAATTCAACTATTGAAATACTGCATAGAATCTTAGCATGCTTCCTAATATAATTTATTTTTAATCAAAATTATATATATTTAAGGTATGCAACATGGTTTATATACATATATAGTGAAATGATTATTACAGTCAAGCTAGTTAACATTTCATCTCCTCACATAGTTGCCATTCCACCCACCCTTCACTCCACTCCCAGCCCCTCATAAACACTGTTCTACTCTCTGCCTCTATGCGTCAGACTTTGAAAACATTTTTTTTAGACTCCATATGTAAATGAGATCATACAGTATTTTCCTTTCTCTCTCTGGGTTATTTCACTTAGCATAATGTCCTCCATGTGGTTGCAAATGACAGGGTTTCCATCTTTTTCATGGCTGAGTAATAGTTCATTATCTATACCACAGCTTCTTTATCTATACATATGTTGACACTTACGTTGCTTCCCTATATTGGTTCTTGTGAATAATGCTGCAAAGAACATGGGAGTGCAGATACCTCTTTGGAATAATGATTTCATTTTCTTAGGCTATATACCCATACTGGGATTGCTGCAGCACCTGGTAGTTCTATTTTTAATTTTTTGAGGAATCTATAAACTGTTTTTTAATTTTTATTTTTTAAGATTTTATTTATTTATTTGACAGATAGAGAGCACAGATAGGCAGAGTGGCAGGCAGAGGGAGAAGCAGGCTTCCCGCGGAGCAGGGAGCCCAATGCAGGACTCAATCCCAGGACCCTGGGATCATGACCTGAGCTGAAGGCAGATGCCTAACTGACTGAGCCACTCAGGCACCCCTAAACTGTTTATTTTTAAAGATTTATTTATTTTTTTTGAGCGAGAGAGAGTGTGTATGTGTGTGTGGGGGGGGCAGAGGGAGAGAGAATCTCAAGCAGACTCCCCACTAAGCACAAAGCCTGATGCGGGGCTCAATCTCATCACCCTGAGATATGACCTGGGCAGAAACCAAGAGTTGGATGCTCGACTGACTGAGCCATCCAGGCACCCCAAGGAATCTATAAACTCTTTTGATATTGGCTGTACCAATTTACATTCCCATCAACAGTGTACAAGTGTTCCCTTTTCTCCACATTCTGACCCCTGTCTTTTTTATAATAGACATTCTAACAGGTGTGAAATGATATCTTATTGTAGTTTTGATTTGTATTTCCCTGATGATTAGTGATGTTGAGCATGTTTTTATTTATCTGTTGGCCATTTGTGTGTCTTCCTTTGAAAAAAGTTTATTCAGGTCTTTGGCCAAATTTTTAAATCAGGTTGTTTCTTCGCTGTTGAATTGAGTTCCTTATATATTTTGGATATTAACCCCTTGTCAGAAGTGTAGTTTGCAAATATGTTTTCCCATTTTGTAGGTTGTCCTTTCACTTTGCTGATTGTTTCCTTTGATATTCAGAAGCTTTTCAGTTTGTCTATTTTTGCTTTTGTTCATTGTGCTTTTGGGGTCATTTCCAAAAAAATTCATTGACCAGACTAACATCAAGAAGGTTTTTCCTCTATGGTTTTTTTTTTTTTTTTTTTTAACAGGTTTATAGATCGAGGTCCTACATTAAGTCTTTAATCCATTATTAGCTGATTTTTGTATATGGAGTGAGATCAGGGTTCAGTTTTATTCTTCTGCTTGTGGAAGGCCATTTTTCTAAGTAGTATATTTTGAAATAG
Source organism: Mirounga angustirostris (assembly GCF_029215605.1). Taxonomy (NCBI): domain Eukaryota; kingdom Metazoa; phylum Chordata; class Mammalia; order Carnivora; family Phocidae; genus Mirounga; species Mirounga angustirostris. The sequence goes on along the minus strand of NW_026991717.1, from coordinate 58,042,068 downwards.
GTTGTGAACCTCCAGCTTGTGGGTCCCCCCTCAAGTTTGGTTTTGCTATCTTTTTTGGCTTCATATGAACTTTAGGGTTGTTTTTTCTCTTTCTATGAAAAATGCCCTTGGATTTTTCATAGGGATTGCATTGGATAATATGGGTATTTTAATAATATTAATTCTTCCAATCCATGAGCACAGAATATCTTTCCATTTATTTGTGTCATCAATTTCTTTCATCAGTTTTCAGTGTATAGATCTTTCACCTCCTTGGTTAATTTACTCCTAGACATTTTATTTTTTTATTTTTGGATGCACCTGTAGACGGGGTTGTTTTCTTAATTTTACTTTCTTATAATTCATTTAGTGTATGAAAATGCAATGGATTTTTATTTTTTATGTTTTTATTTATTTTTTTTAAGATTTTTTATTTATTTATCTGAGAGAGAGAATGGGAGACAGAGAGCATGAGAGGGGGAGGATCAGAGGGAGAAGCAGACTCCCTGCCGAGCAGGGAGCCCGATGCGGGACTCGATCCCGGGACTCCAGGATCATGACCTGAGCCAAAGGCAGTTGCTTAACCAACTGAGCCACCCAGGCGCCCCTTATGTTTTTATTTTTAAAGATTTTTATTTATTTATTAGAAAGAAACAATGTGTGAGAGAGGCATAAGCCAGCACAAGCGGGGAGGGGGGAGGGTAGAGGGAGAAGCAGACTCCCTGCTGAGCTGGGAGCCTGATGTGGGGATCAATCCCAGGACTCTGGGATCATGACCCGAGCTGAAGGCAAACACTTAACCAACAGTGCCACCCAGGTGCCCTGCAATGGATTTTTATATATTAATTTTGCATTCTCCAACTTTTCTGAATTCATTTATTAATTTTAATTGTTCTTGGTGGATTCTTTACAATTGTCTATGTATGCATATTATGTCATCTGCCAATGGAGACAGTTTTACTTCTTTCTTTCTTATTTGGATGCATTTTATTTCTATTAATTGCTGTGTCTGGGAATTCCAAAACTGAATAAAAGTAGTGAAAGTGGGCATCCTTGCCTTGTTCTTGTTCTTAGAGAAAGTTTTAGCTTTTCATCATTGAATATGATGCTAGCTGTGGGTTTGTCATATATGGCTTCTATTATGTTCAAGTATGTTTCCTCTATGCTCACTTTGTTGAGGTTGGATTTTGCCTTCAGATCATTTCCCTGTTGAAGTTACCCCTTGCTGTTCCAGCGATGGAAATGGAGACCAATAAAAGTCAGAGAGGAGCAGCAGTAAATCCAGTTTTGCATTTGGAACAGCTTGGGATGGGGGTTATGATCAGAGAGGCACAGATTTGTTTTGTTGGCTATGTTCTTCCAAGTATCATTAGAGGGGCAGAGAGACAGAACATGGGTGTACTTGACATGGATCTCATGTGCCTTCTCAGATTATCTTGGTGCTGCCCATCTCTCAGAACCTCTTCCACCTTGCTTGCTGCTGAGCCTGATTCCACTCACCTGTGAGTTCACCCGTAGGTTTTCCTAACAGATTGCACATGATGAGTAACTTTCTGTGATCTATCTTAAAGCAGCAGCAGCAGCAGAAGTGATAGTAATTCACCTTTCTCCTTTCCACTGAGGCTATGGACTTGTGCTTCCTAAAGAGCTGTCAGGACTTTTTTTTAGAAAATCTAGGCTAAGTTGCTAAAAATGATCTAAGGTAGGTTTTGCCAGTGACATATGGAAGAAGAAGACCACAAATGAGTCAAGAAATTGGTGAGAACATTTCAGAACATCACTTGTAAGACTCAAGCCATATTCCTTAGCTGAGAAGGCCCAAATGATCACATGGTTTGAAGCTTGTTGAAGAGGGAAAGAAAATAGTGATCAATAGTAGGATAGGGTAGGCAATGAAAATCTAGTGGCTGGTTGTAAGCATTTACCCTAAGATGGTAGGATCCCCAAAGCTGTGAAACACTTTAAGCCTCAGATACATGAATTATGTTCTAATTTTTGCTGGGTCATATGAGGTATATGGACCAGACTTTCTACTTGCAGTAGCTAGCCTCCAGAACAACCCCCAATAGGACCTTCCCTCTGGTGTTTATACCCTTGTGTGATTAGTGCCCTTCCACATTTTACAAGGTTTGGTCTTTGTGGTCAGTTGGATATGGAAAAAGTGATTGTATATTGTTTCCAGATTGAGTTATAAAGTATATTGTGCCTTCATCTTGGTTTCTACCTTTTTCTTCCCTTTCACATTCTCTCTGTTAGATAACTTGTTTGGTGGAAATTAGCTGCCATCTTGTGAGTAGCCTGATGGAAAAATCCACAACTGAGATCTCTTGCTAACATCCAAATTTGTGAGCTTGGAAGAAAATCATTGTTTCCATCATGACTTCAGATCACTGAAGTCCTGGCTCAACTTGACTACAGACTCATGGGAAATCCTGAGCCAGCACCACCCAGCAAAACCAATGCCTGGATTATTGACATCAGAGATAATACATTTTTATCATTTTATGCTGATAAGTTTTGAAGAAATTTGTTATTCAGTAATATATAATTAATACACTGCTTGACCCATTAAACAGATGGTTGCTCTCTCCTTTTTATTCTGAAAGTATGCTTCCACCATTGCAATGGTCTTCCTGTTGAAATCCATTCTGCTAGCCATCCCTGTGCCAAAAATTCCAAATAAATAAACCAGCTGTAGGAAAATTTTCTCAGAGTGGTTGAGGAGCTTCCAAACCTCATTGGAAAAAAAAAAAAAACTGTTAAATTCACTTGTAGTTTGCCTTTCTGCCAAGTAGTTATAATCCATTTCTGAATCTGTGACTCATGGATACCAAATGAAAGCAGATATACATTATATTTTCCTCTCTCCCACAGAGATGGAGTAAAGGTGTGGGGCAGAAATTGTGACCTCAATGCAGTCATAATTATTGACCATTTTTCTTTCTCATTGATTTATGGTAGCTTGGGTAGTTCTGTGGAGTGTGGGTCTATGATCATCATTATAACATTAGCTAACACCATTATCATATCACATGATTATCATTTTTTTCTGGAAGGAACAATTAAGATCTAGTCTCTAAGCAATTTTTGAATTTATAGTACTCTATTATTGTCTATAGTCATTAGACTGTGCATTAGATCTCTAAGATTTAGCTCCTGGTTGCTAATTTGTACCCTAAAACAACATCTCCCCAGCTCCACCCCCCACCCCCAACTCCTGGTAACTGCCATTCTACTTTGTTTTTACAAAAGGAAAAAGTTTTTTTTTTAGATTCCACATATAAATTATATCATTACAGAATTTGTCTTTCTCTGAGTTATCTCATTTAGCATAATGCCCTCAAGATTTATTCATGTTCCTACAAATGACAGTATTTCCCATTTTTCACATGGCTGAATAATATTCCATTGTATATTTTCTTTATCTCTTCATCCATTGATGGACACTTAGATGGTTTTCATATCATGGCTATTGTAAATGATACTGCAATAAAAATGGGAGCACAGGATTAAAGACTTGAGTGTAAGGCCTGATACCATAAAACTCCTCGAAGAAAAATAAGTGATTAGCTCCTTGACATTGGTCTTGGTGAATTTTTTACACCAAAATTTGACACCAAAAGCAAAAACAACAAAAGCAAAAATAAGCAAGTGGGACTATATCAAACTAAAAAGTCTGCAAAGCAAAGGAAACCATCTAGCAAATGAAAAGACAACCTACTGAATATGTGAAATAGGCAAATTAATATATGCAAGTCATATATTTGATGGGGGGGTTAATATCCCAAATATATAAAGAACTTATACAACTCGGGGCGCCTGGGTGGCTCAGTCGTTAAGTGTCTGCCTTCAGCTCATGTCATGATCCCAGGGTCCTGGGATCGAGCCCCACATCGGGCTCCGTGCTCAGCGGGAAGCCTGCTTCTCCCTCTCCCACTCCCCCTGCTTGTGTTCCTGCTGTTGCTATCTCTCTCTGTCAAATAAATAAATAAAATCTTAAAAAAAAAAATAAAGAACTTATACAACTCAATAGCAAAAAATAATCCAATTAAGAATAGGCAGATAATCAGGGGTGCCTGGGTGGCTCAGTCGGTTAAGCATCTGCCTTCAGCTCAGGTCATGATCCCAGGGTCCTAGGATCGAGCCCCGCATCAGGCTCCCTGATCAGCAGGGAGCCTGCTTCTCCCTCTCCCACTCCCCCCTGCTTGTGTTGCCTCTCTCGCTGTCTCTCTCTCTCTAATAAACAAAAATTTAAAAAAATCTTTAAAAAAAAAAAGAATAGGCAGAAAATCAGAATAGACAGTTTTTCCAAAGAAAACAAAGCACTCACTTGAAAAGATAGCTGACCCCATCTCTATTGCAGCATTATTTACATAGCAAGACATGAAAACAACTTAAGTGACACACACACACACACACACACACACAGGCATATTATTCAGCCATATAAAAGGGAATCTTGGCATTTGTAACAACATGGATGGACTTTGAGGGCATTATGCTAAGTGAAATAAGTCAAAGACAAAAGCCACATGATCTTACTTATAGGTGGACTCTAAAAAAAGAAAAAAAATCTGAACTCACAGAGAACAGATTGATGGTTGCCAGAGGTGGGCATTGGAGGGTGGGCATAGTGAGTAAGAAGGGGTCAAAAGGTACAAATTTCCTGTTATAAGTAAGTCATGAGGATGTAATGTAAAACATGATGGCTGTAATTAATAATCCTATATTAATATCTGTAAGTTGCTAAGAGAGTAGATTTTTTTAAAAAGTAATCTCTAGGTTCAACATGGGGCTGAAACTCATGACTCCAAGATCTAAAGTCTTATGCTCTACCAACTGAGCCAATCAGGCTCCCCAAGAAAGGAGATCTTAAAAGTTCTCATAACAAAAAAAAACTTTGTAACTGTGGTGATGATGTTAACTAGACTTATTGTAGTTATCATTTCACATGTACAAATATTGAATCGTTATGTTGTACACCTGAAACTAACATGTCATATGTCAATTATATCTCAAAAACAAAACAAAACAAATGCATGGGGGTGCACATATCTTTTTGATATCCTGTTTTCATTCCCTTTGGTTATGTAAACAGGATTGGAATTGCTGAATCATATGATAGTTCTGTTTTTAATTTTTTGAGGAATCTCCACAATGTTTTCCACAGTGGCTGAAGAAATATGTATTCTTGCCAACAATGTACAAGGGTTCCCTTTCTCCACAGCCTCCCCAATGGTGTTATCTCTTGTCTTTTTCATGACAGCCATTCAAATGGCTCTAGGGTAATGTCTTACTGTGGTTTTGATTTGCATTTCCCTAATAGTTAGGATGTTGAGCACCTTTTCATGTACCTGCTGGCCATATAAATGGCTTTTTTGAATAATGTTTATTTAGTTATGCTTGTTTTAAAATCAGATTGTCTTTCTGAATTGTATGAGTTTTTAAATAGATGTTAACCCCTTATCTACTACATGGTTTGCAAATATTTTCTCCTATTCTTTACATCACCTTTTTATTATTTTCATTGTTTCTTCTGTTGTGCAGTGTTTATTAGTTGATGTAGTTCTGTTTGTTGATTTTTGCTTTTGTTGCTTGCACCTTTGATGTTATATCTAAAATATCATTACCATGATCAATATCAAGGAGCTTCTTTCCTATGTTTTCTTCTAGAAACTTAATGATATCTGGTCTTATGGTTAAGTTTTTAATCCACTTTGAATTAATTTTTGTGTGATAGGGGTCCAATTTTTCTGCATGTGATTATCAAAATTTCTCATCACTATCTTTTCCCCACTGTTTGTTCTTGGCTGCCTTGTCAATGACTAGTTGACTATATATGCATGGGTTATTTTCTGGCCTCTGCAATGTGTTCTATTGTGCAGTTTTTATTCCGGTACCATACTGTTTTGATTACTATAGATTGGTAGTACAGTTTGAAATCAGAAAATCTGATGCCTCTGGCTTTTTCTTTCTTATGATTGCATTGGCTATTCAGGGTATTGATGGTGCCATACAAATTTTAGAATTGTTTTTCTATTTCTGTAAGAAAATGACATTAGAATATTGATGGAGATGGCACTGAATCCATAAATGGCTTTGGATAGTGTGGACATTTTAACAATATCCTATTGGTTTGTGTTTTCTTCATTTCTTTTATCAAAGTCTTATAGTTTTAATAGTACAAATTTTTCACTTCCCTGACCAAATTTATTTCTAAGTATTTTATTGTTTTTCATGCTATTGTGAATGGGATAGTTTTATTGCTTTTTCAGATATTTTATTTTTAATGCATAGAAATGCCACTGATATCTGTATGTTGATTTTTATATCATGCAACTTTACTGAATTCATTCATAAATTCCAACAGTTTTTGGTCAGGTCTCTAGGGTTTTCTGTATAAAGATCATATCATCTGCAAATGATGATTTTACTTCTTTCCATTTTGGATGTCTTTTATTATCTTTGTCATGCGAAACCACTCTAGCTAGGACTTTTAGTACTATGTCAAATAAGAGTGGTAAAAGTAGGCACCTTTGTTATGTTCTTGATCTTATAGGAAAAGCTTTCAGTTTTTGTACTGTTGAGTATAGTATTAGCTGTAAGTTTGTCATACACAGTCTTTATTATGTTGAGGTATGTTTCTTCTACACCCAATTTGTTTCAAATTTTTATCTAAATTCAAATTAGGATCAATGTAATATTAGTTTCAGGTATATAATTCAGTGATTCAACACTTATATATAACAAGTGCTCTCCTTAATCCCCATTACCTATTTAACCCATTTCTGCTGCCCCCACCCCCACATGCACCCACGTCTCCTTCGGTAAACATCAGTTTGTTCTCTATTGTTAAGAGTCTGTTTCTTAGTTTGCCTCTCTTTTTTTTGTCCCATGTTTGTTTTGTTTCTTAAATTCCACATAATGAGTGAAGTCATATGGTATTTGTCTTTCTCTGACTGATGTATTTCACTTAGCATAATACTCTTTAGTTCCATCAATGTCTTTGCAAATGGTAACATTTCATTCTTTTTCATGGCTGAGTAATATTCCACCATATATATCACCTCTTCATTATCCATTCATCATTCGATGGACATTTGGATTTTTTCCATTATTTGGCTATTGTTGACAGTGCTGCTATAAACATCAGGGTGCACATATCCCTTTGAATCAGTTTTTTGTTGTTGTTGTTATGTATTCTTTGAGTAAAGACCTAGTAGTGCAATTGCTGGATCATAGGGTAGTTCTATTTTTAACTTTCTGAGGATCCTCTGTACTGTTTTCCAGAGTGGCTGCACCATTTTGCATTCCCACCATCAGTAAAAGAAGATTACCCTTTCTCTGCATCCTTGCTAACAGCTGTTGTTTCCTCTGTTGTTAATTTTAGCCATTCTGACAGGTGTGAGGAGATACCTCATTGTAGTTTTGATTTGTATTTCCGTGATGATCAATGATAATGAGCATCTTTTCATATGTCTGTTGGTCATCTGTATGTTTTCTTTGCCGAAATGTCTATTCATGTCTTCTGCCCATTTCTTAACTGGATTATTTGGGGGGTTTTTTGGTGTTGAGTTTGATAAGTTCTTTATATATTTTGGATACTAACTCTTTATCAGATATGTCATTTGCAAACCTCTTCTTCCATTCTATAGGTTGTCTTTTAGTTTTGTTGATTGTTTCTTTCACTGTGCAGAAGCTTTTCATCTTGATGAAGTCCTGATAGTTTATTTTGCTTTTGATTTCCTTGCCTCAGGAGAAATATCTAGTAAGAGGTTACTATGGTTGATGTCAAAGAGGTTGCTGCCTGTTATCTCCTCTGGGATTCTGATGTTTTCCTGTGTCAAATTAGGTCTTTCATCCATTTTGAATTTAGTTTTGTATATGGTATAAGAAAGTGGCCCAGTGTCATTTTTTTTGCATGTTGCTGTCCAGTTTTCCCAACATCATTTATTGAAGAGACTGTCTTTTTCACATTTAATATCCTTTCCTGTTGTCAAAGATAAATTGACCATTTAGTTGTAAGTCCTTTTCTGGGTTTTCTATTCTGTTCTTTTGATCTATGTGTCTATTTTTGTGCCAATCATAGTGTTTTGATTACTAGAGCTTTGTAATATAACTTGAAGTCTGGAACTGTGATGCCTCCAGCTTTGATTTTGTTTTTCAAGATTGCTTTACCTATTGGGGATCTTTTGTGGTTCCATACAGACTTTAGGATTGTTTGTTCTAGCTCTGTTAAAAATGCTGGTGGCATTTTGATAGGGATTGTATATAAATGTGTAGGTTGCTTTGAGTAGTATAGACATTTTAACAATATTTGTTCTTCCAATCCACAAGCAGAATGTCTTTCCATTTCTTTGTGTTGTCTTCAGTTTCTTTCATCAGTGTTTTATAGTTTTCAGAGTACAGGTTTTTCATCTTTTTGGTTAGGTTTGTTGTAGGTATTGTATGGTTTTTGGTGCAGTTGTAAATGGGATGGATTCCTTGACTACTCTTTCTGCTGCTTCATTATTGGTGTATAGAAATGCAACAGATTTCTGTATATTGATTTTGTATTCTGTGATTTTACTGAACTTGTGTATCAGTTCTTAGCAATTTTTTGGTGGGGTCCTTTGTATTTTCTGTATAGAATATCATGTTGTCTGTGAAGAGTGAAAGTTTGACTTCTTCCTTGCCAGTTTGGATGCCTTTTATTTCTTTTGTTATCTGATTGCTGAGGCAAGGACTTCCAGTACTGTGTTAAATAACAATGGTGAGAGTGGACATCCTTGTCTTGTTCCTGACCATAAAGGAAAAGCTCTCAGTTTTTTCCCATTGAGGATGATATTAGCTGTGGGTTTTTGTATATGGCCTACATTATGTTGAGGTATGTTCCCTTTATCCCTCTTTTGTTGAGGGTTTTTATCATGAATCAATGTTATACTTTGTCAGATGCCTTTTCTGCATCTGTTGAGAGGATCATGGATCTTTTATTAATGTGTATTACATTGATTGATTTGCAAATATTGAACCACTCTTGCAGTCCAGGAATAAATCCCACTTGATGGTGGTGAATGATTCTTCTAATGTATTATTGTATTCGATTTACTAATATTTCTTTGAGAATTTTTGCAGCCATCTTCATCAGGGATATTGGCCTATAGTTCTTTTTTAGTAGAGTTTTTATCTGGTTTTGGTATCAGGGTAATGCTGGCTTCATAGAATGAGTTTGGAAGTTTTCCTTCTATTTCTATTTTTTTGGATAAGTATTAACTGTTCTTTAAATGTTCAGTAGAATTCCCCTGTGAAGCCACCTGGCCCTGAACTTTTGTATGTTTGGAGATTTTTGATTACTGATTCAGTTTCTTTGCTGGTTAATGGTTTCAAGTTTTCTATTTCTTCCTGTTTTAGTTTTGGTAGTTTATATGTTTCTAGGAATTTATCCATTTCTTCCAGGTTGTCCAATTTGTTGACAAACAGTTTTTCATAATAGTCTCTTATCATTTGTATTTCTATGGTGTTGGTTGTTATTTCTCCTCTCTCATTTGTGATATTTGTGTCCTTTCTCTTTTCTTTTTTGATAAGTCTGGCTAGGGATTTATCAATTTTATTTTTTCAAAGAACAAACTCCTGGTTTCATAGATCTGTTCTATTGTTTTCTGTTTCTTTCTTTTTTTTTTTTTTTAAGATTTTATTTATTTGACAGAGAAAGACAGCACAAGCAAGGGGAGTGGCAGGCAGAGGGAGAGGGAGAAGCAGGCTCCCTGCAGAGCAGGGTGCCCAATGCGGGGCTCGATCCCAGGACCTTGGGATCATGAACTGAGCCTAAGGGAGACGCTTAACTGACTGGACTGAGCCACCCAGGCACCCCCTTTTTTTCAATTCTATATCATTTATTTCTGCTCTAATCTTTATTATTTCCCTTTTTCTGTGGCTTTAGGCTTCATTTGTTGTTCTTTTTCTATCTCCTTTAGGTATAGGTTAAGTTGTTTATTTGTGATTTTCTTGTTTCTCAAGGCAGATCTGTACTGATAAATACTTCCTTCTTAGGACTGCTTTTGCTGCATCCCCAAGGTTTTAAACTGTTGTGTTTTCATTTTCATTTGTTTCCCTGTATTTTTTTTAATTTCTTTGATTTCCTGGTTGACCCATTTATTGTTTAGTAACATATTGTTTTAACTCCATGTATTTGTGGTCTTTCCAAATTTTTTCTTGAGGTTGACTTTCACAACATTGTGGTCAGAAAATATGCATGGTATGATCTCAATCTTTTGTGCTTTTTGAGGCCTGATTTGTGACCTAGTATGTGACATATTCTGGAGAATGTCCCATGTGCCCTTGAAAAGAATGGTATTCTGCTGCTTTAGGATGGAATGTTCTAAATATATTTAAGGCCATCTTGTCCAGTGTGTCATTCAAAGCCATTGTTTCCTTGTTGATTTTCTGCTTAGATGTTCTTTCCATTGCTGGGAGTAGGGAACTAAAGTCCTCTACTATTATTGTATTATTATCAATGAGTTCATTGATGTTTGTAATTAATTGTTTTACATATTTGTGTGTTCCCATGTTGGGTGCATAAATATTTACAATTGTTAGATCTTCTTGTTGGATACACCCTTTATTATGATGTAGTGCCCTTCTTCATCTCTTTTTAGTCTTTGATTTAAGATCTATTTTGTCTAAGTATTGCTATTCTGGCTTTTTTTTTTCTGATGTCCTTTTACATAACAGATGTGTCTCCATCCCCTAATTTGTTGAGGGTTTTATCATGAAAGGATGGTGTTTTTTAGATACTTTTTCTGCATCTATCAAGATGATTATATGATTTTTATCTTTTACTCTATTAATATGGTGTGTTATATTTACTGATTTGTGTATGTTGAACCATCCTTGGGTACCAGTGATAAATCTCACTTGATCATGTTGTATAATCCTTTTTATGTGTTGTTGAATTTGGTTTGCTAACATTTTATTTAGGATCTTTGTATCTATATTCATCAGGGATATTGTCTATAATTTTCTTGTGTTTTTATATGACATTGATTTCAGGGTGATGCTGGATTCATAAAATGAGCTTGGGAATGATGCCTCCTTTGTAATTTTTTGGAAGAGTTTTGGAAGGATTAGAGTTCACTCTTCTTTAAATGTTTTTGGTCGAATTCATGAGTAAGATGATCTGGTCCAGGGTCTTGCTATGTTGGGAGATTTTTGGTTATGGATTCAATCTCCTTACTAGTAATTTGTCTGTTCAGATTTTTCATTTTTTCCCAATTCAGTATGTCAGATTGTACATTTTTAGGAATTTATCCATTTCTACAAAGTTATCCATTGTTTTGGCATGTAATTGTTCATAATAGTCTCTTATGATTCTTCGTATTTCTGTAGTACTAGTTGTAGTGTCTGCTCTTATCTAATGTATTGGGTCTTCTCTTTTTTTTTTCCTTAGTCTACCTAAAGTTTTTTTTAATTTTATCTTTTCAAAAAATGAGTTCTTCACTTTGTTGATGCTTTCTATTAGTTTCTGGTTTCTATTTTATTTATCTCTGCTCTGATCATTGTTCCTTACTTCTGGGAACTTTGAGCTTAGTTTATTCTTTTTCTATTTCATTGAGGTATACAGCTAGGTTGTTCAATTGAAATATTGCTATTTTCTTCTTTTTTAAAAGATTTTATTTATTTATTTGTCAGAGAGAGAGAGAGAGCACAAGCAGGGGTAGTGGCAGGCACAGGGAGAAGCAGGCTCCCTGCTGAGCAAGGAGCCCAATGCAGAACTCTATCCCAGGAGCCTGGGATCATGACCTGAACTGAAGGCAGCTGCTTAACCGACTGAGCCACCTAGGCATCCTGAAATATTGCTATCTTATTGATATTTGCTTTTGTTGCTATAAACTGCCCTCTCAGAACTGCTCTTGTGGCATCCCATAGGCCTTGGTATGTTGTGTTTCCATTTTCCTTTTTTTTTTTTTTCAAAATTTTTTTATTCCCTTCTGATTTTTTCTTTGACACATTTGTTTAGGAGTGTGTTGCTTAATTTCCAAATACTGTGGATTTTCTAGCTTTCCTCTTGTTGATTTTTATAATTTCATACCATTATGATAAGAAAAGATACTTAGTATATAATTAAAACCTCTTAAATTTCCTAAGACTTGTATGTCATACCATATGGTCTATTCTGGGGAATGTTCCATATGCACTTGAGAAAAGAATGTGTTCTTGTCTGTTGGATGGAAATGCTGTATAAGTGCTTTTTAGGTTTATTTGATCTACTGTATGGTTCAATTCCAATGTTGCCTTGTTGATTTTCTGTCTAGATATTTTATGTTTCTGAAAATGTGGTATTAAAGTCTGCTGCTACTATTGTATTATTCATTTCTCCCTACACATCTGTTTGTATTGCTTAATATATTTATGTGCTCCAGTGTGGGGTTCTTCTATATTTATGATTGTTTTATCACCTTGATGAATTGACCCCTTTATTATATAATAACTTTTTTTTGTCTCTTGTTACCATTTTTGGTTTAAAGTATATTTTGTCTGATATAAGTATAGCTAACCTCTCTTTTAGTTTTCACTTACATACTTTGAGCCTATCTACATCCCAAAAGCTGAGGTGATTTTCTTGTAGGCAGCCCATCATTGGGTCTTTTTTTTTTTTTATTATTATGTTATGTTAATCACCACACATTATATCATTAGTTTTTGATGCAGTGATCCATGATTCATTGTTTGCATATAATACCCAGTGCTCCATTCATTAAGTACCCTCTTTAATATTCATCACCAGGCTAACCCTTCCTCCCCCTCAGAACCCTCAGTTTGTTTCTCAGAGTCCATAGTATCTCATGGTTCATCTCCTCCTCTGACTTCCCCCCTTCATTTATCCCTTCCTACTATCTTCCTTTTTTTTTTTAACATATAATGTATTATTTGTTTCAGAGGTACAGGTCTGTGATTCAACAGTCTTACACAATTCACAGTGCTCACCATAGCACATACCCTCCCCAATATCTATCACCCAGCCACCCCATCCCTCCCACCCCCACCACCACTCCAGCAACCCTCAGTTTGTTTCCTGAGATTAAGAATTCCTCATATCAGTGAGATCATATGATACATGTCTTTCTCTGATTGACTTATTTTGCTTAGCATAATACCCTCTAGTTCCAACCACATCATTGCAAATAGCAAGATTTCGGGTTTTTTTGAAGGCTGCATAATATTCCATTGTATATATATATACCACATCTTCTTTATCCATTCATCAGTCGATGGACATCTTGGCTCTTTCCATAGTTTGGCTATTGTGGACATTGCTCCTAGAAACATCGGGGAGCACGTACCCCTTTGGATCACTACATTTGTATCTTTGGGGTAAATACTCAGTAGTGCAATTGCTGGGTCATAGAGCAGCTCTATTTTTAACTTTTTGAAGAACCTCCATACTGTTTTCCAGAGTGGCTGCACTTGCATTCCCACCAACAGTGTAGGAGGGTTCCCCTTTCTCCGCATCCTCGCCAACATCTGTTGTTTCCTGACTTGTTCGTTTTAGCCATTCTGACTGGCGTGAGGTGGTATCTCATTGAGGTTTTGATTTGGATTTCCCTGATGCTGAGTGATGTTGAACACTTTTTCAGGTTTCTGTTGGCCATTTGGATGCCTTCTTTGGAAATATGTCTGTTCATGTCTTCTGCCCATTTCTTGATTGGATTTCCTGATTTGATTGGATTCTTTGTTCTTTGGTTGTTGACTTTGATAAGTTCTTTATAGATTTTGGATACTAGCCCTTTATCTGATATGTCATTTGCAAATATCTTTTCCCATCCTGTTGGTTGTCTTTCAGTTTTGTTGACTGTTTACTTTGCTGTACAAAGGCTTTTTATCTTGATGAAGTCCCAATAGTTCATTTTTGCCCTTGCTTCCCTTCCCTTTGGCAATGTTTCTAGGAAGAAGTTGCTGTGGCTGAAGTCGAAAAGGTTGCTGCCTGTGTTCTCCTTTAGGATTTTGATGGACTCCTGTCTCACATTGAGGTCTTTCAACCATTTGGAGTCTATTTTTGTGTGTGGTGTAAGGAAATGGTCCAATTTCATTCTTCTGCATGTCGCTGTCCAATTTTCCCCACACCATTTGTTACAGAGACTTTTTTCCATTGGACATTCTTTCCTGCTTTGTCGAAGATTAATTGACCATAGAGTTGAGGGTCCATTTCTGGGCTTTCTATTCTGTTCCATTGATCTATGTGTCTGCTTTTGTGCCAGTACCATACTGTCTTGATGATGACAGCTTTGTCATAGAGCTGAAAGTCCGGAATTGTGATGCCGCAAGCTCTGCTTTTCTTTTTCAACATTCCTCTGGCTATTCGGGATCTTTTCTGGTTCCATACGAATTTTAGGATCATTTGTTCCATTTCCTTGAAAAGAGTGGATGGCATTTTGATGGGGATTGCATTGAATGTGTAGATTGCTCTAGGTAGCATTGACATCTTCACAATATTTGTTCTTCCAATCCATGAGCATGGAACATTTTCCATTTCTTTGTGTCTTCCTCAGTTTCTTTCATGAGTATTTTATAATTTTCTGAGTACAGATTCTTTGTCTCTTTGGTTAGATTTATTCCTGGGTATCTTATAGTTTGGGGTGCAATTGTAAATGGGATCGACTCCTTAATTTCTCTTTCTTCTGTCTTTTTTTTTTAAGATTTTATTTATTTATTTTAGAGAGAGAATGAGATAGAGAGAGCATGAGAGGGGGGAGGGTCAGAGGGAGAAGCAGACTCCCTGCTGAGCGGGACTCGATCCCGGGACTCCAGGATCATGACCTGAGCCGAAGGCAGTCGCTTAACCAATTGAGCCACCCAGGCGCCCTCTTTCTTCTGTCTTGTTGTAGGTGTATAGAAATGCCACTGCTTTCTGTGCATTGATTTTATATCCTGCCACTTTACTGAATTCTTGTATGAGTTCTAGCAGTTTTGGGGTGGAGTCTTTTGGGTTTTCCACATAAAGTATCATATCATCTGCAAAGAGTGAGAGTTTGACTTCTTCTTTGCCAATTTGAATACCTTTGATTTCTTTTTGTTGTCTAATAGCTGTGGCTAGGACTTTTGATACTATATTGAATAGCAGTGGTGATAGTGGACATCCCTGCCGCGTTCCTGACCTTAGGGGGAAAGCTCTCAGTTTTTCCCCATTGAGAATGATATTCACTGTGGATTTTTCATAGATGGCTTTTATGATATTGAGGTATGTACCCTCTATGCCTACATTCTGAAGAGTTTTGATCAAGAAAGAATGCTGTACTTTGTCAAATACTTTTTCTGCATCTATTGAGAGGATCATATGATTCTTGTTCTTTCTTTTATTAATGGTATTGTATCACATTGATTGATTTGTGGATGTTGAACCAACCTTGCAGCCCAGGGATAAATCCCACTTGGTCGTGGTGAATAATCCTTTTAATGTACTGTTGGATCCTATTGGCTAGTGTTTTGGTGAGAATTTTTGCATCATGTTCTTCAGGGATATTGGTCTGTAATTTTCCTTTTTGATGGGGTCTTTGTCTGGTTTGGGGATTAAGGTAATGGTGGCCTCATAAAACGAGTTTGGAAGTTTTCCTTCCATTTCTGTTTTTCGGAACAGTTTCAGAAGAATAGGTATTAATTCTTCTTTAAATGTTTGGTAGAATTCCCTTGGGAAGCCGTCTGGCCCTGGGCTCTTGTTTGTTGGGAGATTTTTGAATACTGTTTCAATTTCCTTAGTGGTCATAGGTCTGTTCAGATTTTCTGTTTCTTCCTGGTTCAGTTTTGGTAGTTGATACATCTCTAGGAATGCATCCATTTCTTCCAGATTACCTAATTTGCTGTCATATAGTTGCTCATATGTTCTTATAATTGTTTGTATTTCTTTGGTGTTGGTTGTGATATCTCCTCTTTCATTCATGATTTTATTTATTTGGGTCATTTCTCTTTTCTTTTTGATAAGTCTGGCCAGGGGTTTATCAATCTTATTAATTCTTTCAAAGAACCAGCTCCTAGTTCCATTGATCTCTTCTGTTCTTTTGGTTTCTATTTCATTGATTTCTGCTCTGATCTTTATTATTTCTCTTCTCCTGCTGGGTTTATGCTTTACTTGCTGTTCTTTCTCCAGCTCCTTTAGGTGTAGGGTTAGGTTGTGTACTTGAGACCTTTCTTGTTTCTTGAGAAAGGCTTGTATTGCTATATACTTTCCTCTTAGGACCGTCTTTGCTGCATCCCAAAGATTTTGAATAGTTGTGTTTTCATTTTCATTGGTTTCCATGAATTTTTAAAATTCTTCTTTAATTTCCTGGTTGACCCATTCATTCTTTAGTAGGATGCTCTTTAGCCTCCATGTATTTGAGTTCTTTCCAACTTTCCTCTTGTGATTGAGTTCTAGTTTCAAAGCATTGTGGTCCAAAAATACACAGGGAATGATCCCAATCTTTTGGTACCAGTTGAGACCTGATTTGGAACCTAGAATGTGAACTGTTCTGGAGAATGTTGCATGGACACTAGAGAAGAATGTGTATTCCATTGCTTTGGGATGGAATGTTCTGAATATATCTGTGAAGTCCATTTGTTCCAGTGTGTCATTTAAAGTCTTTATTTCCTTGTTGATCTTTTGCTTAGATGATTTGTCCATTTGAGTGAGGGGCATGTAAAGTCCCCTCCTATTGTATTGTTGTTGATGTGTTTCTTTGATTTTGTTATTAATTGCCTTATATAATGGCTGCTCCCATGTTAGGGGCATAGATATTTACAATTGTTAGATCTTCTTGTTGGATAGACCCTTGAAGTAGGATATAGTGTCCTTCCTCATCTCTTATTATAGTCTTTGGTTTAAAATCTAATTTGTCTGATATAAGGATTGCCACCCCAGCTTTCTTTTGGTGTCCATTAGCATGGTAAATGGTTTTCCACCCCCTCACTTTCAATCTGAGGGTGTCTTTGCGTCTAAAATGAGTCTCTTGCAGGCAGCATATCGATGGGTCTTGTTTTTTTTATCCAGTCTGATACCGTGTGTCTTTTGATCAGGGCATTTAGCCCATTTACATTCAGGGTAACTATTGAAAGATAAGAATTTAGTGCCATTGTATTGCCTGGAAGGTGACTGTTACTGTATATTGTCTGTGTTCCTTTCTGGTCTGTGTTACTTTTAGACTCTCTCTTTGCTTAGAGGACCCCTTTCAATATTTCTTATAGGGCTGATTTAATGTTTGCAAATTCCTTTAGTTTTTGTTTGTCCTGGAAGCTTTTTATCACTCTTATTTTCAATGACAGCCTAGGTGGATATAGTATTCCTGGCTGTATATTTTTCTCATTTACTGCTCTGAAAATATCACGCCAGTCCTTTCTGGCCTGCCAAGTCTCTGTGGATAGGTCTGTTGCCAAACTAATGTTTCTACCCTTGTCGGTTACAGATCTTTTCTCTCGAGCTGCTTTCAGGATTTTCTCTTTGTCTCTGAGTCTCGTAAGTTTTACTGTTAGATGTTGGGGTGTTGACCTATTTTTATTGATTTCAAGGGCAGTTCTCTGTGCCTCCTGGATTTTGATGCCTGTTTCCTTCCCCAAATTAGGGAAGTTCTCTGCTATAATTTGCTCCAGTATACCTTCTGCCCCCCTCTCTCTTTCTTCTTCTTCTGGGATCCCTATTATTCTAATATTGTTTCATCTTATGATATCACTTATCTCTTGAATTCTGCCCTCATGATCCAGTAGTTCTTTATCTCTCTTTTTCTCACCTTCTTTATTTTCCATCATTTGGTCTTCTATATCACTAATTCTGTCTTCTGCCTCATTTATCCTAGCAGTTAGAGACTCCATTTTTGATTGAACCTCATTAATAGCCTTTTTGATTTTGACTTGGTTAGATTTCAGTTTTTTTATTTCTCCAGAAGGAGTTTCTCTAGTATCTTCCATACTTTTTTCAAGCCCAGCTAGTATCTTTATAATCGTCATTCTGAACTCTAGTTCCAACATCTTACTAATGTCCGTATTGATGAGGTCCCTGGCAGTCGGTACTGCCTCTTGTTCTTTTGAGGTGATTTCTTCCATCTTGTCATTTTGTCAGAGGAGAATAGATGAATGAGAGAACAAACTGCTAACAGGGTAACAATGACCCTAGGAAAATATACACTAAACAAATCAGAAGAGACCTGAAACTGGGGGAAAAGAAAGGGAAAGAAAGAAAAAAAGAAAAAGATAAAAAAAAAATAAGATGAAATATGATCAGGCTGTTGAATAGATCAGTGCCACACACTAGATTTTGGGCATATTTTGGTCTGTTAGAAGAAATTGCCTTCCAAAATTTTAAAGAAAGAGAAACTTATATATGTACAAAAATTAGGGTAAATACAGTGAAGGGATGGAATATGACTTTACATGTCATATGTCAAAGATGAAAATTATAAAAGATTTTATAGAAGGAATTGATAAGTTGGTTGAAAAAAGAAAAGAGAAATTAAAAAAAGGGGGGGGGGACAAAATATGATCAGACAGGAGACTAGAACCAAGCCATTCACTAGAGATTTAGGGTATATTTTGGTCTGTTAGAAGCATCTGTATCCCAAAAGTTTAACGAGAACAACTTATATATATACCAAAAATAAGGTTAACTACTATGAAGGGATAGAATATGACTCTAAAAATGAAAAATAAAATAGATTTTTTAAAAAGAGATTGATAAGATGTTGGTTGAACAAGGGAAAAAGAAAAATTCAAAAAAAAAAAAAGTAAAAAAAAAATTAACTTTGAAAGACTAAGGAATCATGGTAAAAAAAGCCATGGAGTCTCTGTGCAGTATTCCCCTAGCGCTGGAGTTCTGCAGTTCTCACTGATCAGTAAACTTGGTCTTGGCTGGCTGTTCTTGCTCATCTTCTGGGGGAGGGGCCTGTTGCCATGGTTCCCAAATGTCTTTGCCTGAGGCGGAAGTGCTCTGCCCTTGCTGGTCCAGGCTATGTAATCTGCTTGGGTTTGCTTTTGGGAGCTTTTGTTCCCTGCAAGCCTTCTGTACAGCTTTGGGGGACGAGAGTAAAAATGGCAGCCTCCCAATCTCTGCCCCAGAGGAGCTGAGATCTCAGCCCACTCCTCAGTGAGCCCCCAGAGAAAAGCAGTCAATCACTCCCATCTCCCTGGTTTATGGCCACACTCCATGCTCACCCGGCCTGTGACCCAACGTTTCTATCTCTGGCACACAACCCCATTTGGAGTCTCTAAACCCAACAGATCCCTGCGGTGTGCCCCCGTGCTGCTCCTCCCAGGGGAGGAAGGAGAGTCTCCCAGATCTGCTGCTTGTTGGGTCCCTGCTGGAGGAGCAGTGGCCTGACTGTGCCAGGGATCACAGTTTATGGCAACCCCGAGTTGAAAGCGCATGCCTGGCTCCATCTGTGCAGCTGGCTTCCCCGCTCCAATACCTGGGAGCTCTGCCGCACTCAGGCACCCCTGGTCTTTCTGTGACCCCGGGGGTCCTGAGACCACACTGTCTCAGTGAGGGTTCCACCCCCCGCTTAGCCACTGGAGCAACATCCCTCAGCGGAGCCGACTTCTAAAAGTTCCAATTTTATGCCCCACTGCTCTATCACTTGCCAGTAGCGGCAGACGGAGGCCCCCTCCCCTGCCATCTATCCTCCCGAATATCACCTTGGATTCATTTCTCTGCACATCCTAACTTCCAGAAAGTAGTCACTTTTCTGTTTAGAGAGTTGCTGCTATTCTTTTCTTCGATCTCCTGTTGAGTTTGTAGGTGTTCTGAATGGTTTGATCCCTATCTAGCTGAATTCCTGGGACCAGAGGAAATTTAAGTCTCCTACTCCTCTGCCATCTTGCTCTTCCTCCGTTGGGTCTTATTTTTAATCCATCCAGCCTCTCTGGACTTTGGTTAACTTAGTCATTGTACATTCAAGTTATTAGTGATATGTAAGGACTTAAAAATGCTATCCTATTAATTGCTGCTGCTTTTACATTTTCATTATTTCTTTTGGCCCCTCTTTTTCTGCCTCTCTTTGTAAATTGGTGATTTTTTGGTGGTAATGCTCTTCTCCTTTTCTTTTCCTTTTGGTCATCTATTCTAGGTTTTTGCTTTGTGATTATCATGAGGCTTCCATAAGATATCTTAGAGACAAAATAGTCTATTTCAGGTTGATATGAACTTAACTTTGTCTATAAAAGCTTCATTCTTTTATTCCCTCTTTTATATTTTTTTGATATCATTATTTATCTCTTTTTATGTTGTATGTTTGTTAAATAATTATTTTAATACTCTTTTCCACCTTTGAATTATGGTTAAGTGGTTAACACATCATCCTCTTACAGAATTAATTATCTGACTGTATATTTACCTTTATCAGTGTGTTGTATATTTTCATGTTGTCATGACAATAGCATTTTTTTATTTCAGCTTGGAAAATTTTTTAAAACATTTCTTACAAGGCAGTTCTAGCGGTGATGAACTCCCTCAGCTTTGGATTTTCTAGTATAGTCTTTTTTCTCCTTCATATCTGAAGGATAACTTTAGCACATAGAGTATTCTTGACTAGTGTTTGGTGCTTTTTTTGTTTTTTGTTTTTTGTTTCCTTTCAACACTTTGAATATGTCACTCTATTCTCTCCTGGCCTATAGGATTTCTGCTGAAAAATCCACAGATAGCCCAGTGGAGGTTCCTTTGTAGGTTAAAATCTTATTTGCCCCGTGGCTGCTGTTAGTTTCCTTTTATCTTTGAATTTTGACAGTTTCATTATAATGTGTCTTAGAGAATATCTTTTTACTGCACTAAACTAATAGAGTGATCTTTTAGCTCCATTAACTTGGATGTCCACTTCTCTCCCCAGGTTTGGGAATCTCTGGGTTATTTCTTTAAATAAAATTTCTGCTCCCATCTTCCTCTCTTCTTCTGGATTCCCTATTCTAAATATTTGTTCATCTGATAGAGTTCCATTGATCATGTGAATTTTCTTCACTCCTTTTCACTCTTTGTTGTTGTTCTCCTCTGAGTTATTTCAAGATCCTATAACTCACTTTTCTGTCTTCAATTTGCCTTACTCTACTGCAGATGCTCACTATTGCATTTCTAATTTCATTCGTTGTTTTTTAGATCCAGAATATATGCTTTGTTCCTTTTTGCTAAATATCGTGATTTCACTCTGTTGTCTTTCTGATTTTACTTGTAGCAATTTATATTTCTTAACAACAGGAATTTTGAATTCTTTACCAGATAGAACACAAAGTTCCATGCCTTGGAGCTTGGATATTGAATTATTATCTTTTGGTAGTGACATGTTTCTTTAATTTTTCATGTTCCTTGTAGTTTTGTGTTGCTGCCATCACATTTGAAGAGTAAACACCTCCTTAAATCTTTGCTTCTTATCTTCAGATAGGATATTTTGCTCATTAGTGTTGTAATTCATAGGGGTTTTCTCTGCGTATGTATGGGTATACCTGTTGCACTCTTGTTCCTTCCTGTTGTGGAAGAATTCTTAACCTTTTCTGTCTTCTGTGCTTCTTACAACTCACTGGGCTGTGTATTGGAAACATCTCTTGTTTTCCAAAAGGTGTGCTATAGCTCAGGTTTGTAGCTTCTCCCTTGCCCAGCGACTCGGGTGTTTTCTGAATGCATTTCCTGTTGGCTGGATCTTGCTTTTATGCTGCATTAAGGAGCACACACCAGGAGCTGTGCATGGAGTGGGGGAGATGTGGGATTTGTACTTGAGGTATTGAGGGGTACATATGTACTGACAGGGGGATCCTTGGTTGTGGCACTCCCAGTGACTCATGGGTTGACTTCCTGCTGAGCACAGTCAGCAGGAAATATGTCCCTATAATGCCCTTTGATTTTTTTTTTATTGAGGTATAATTGACTTACAATATTACATTAGTTTCAGGTGTATAACATAGTGATTTGACATTTGTATAAATTGTGGAATGTTTACCACAATAAGTGTAGTAACCATCTCTCACCTTATAAAATTTATACAATATTATATATTATATTCACCATGCTGCATATTATATCCAATGACTTACTTATTTTATAACTGGAAGTTTGTACTTCTTAATTCCCTTCACACCCATTTTGCAACTCTCCTATCTCCTTCCCGTTTGCCAACCACCAGTCTGTTCTTTGTATCTATGAGTTCTGGGTTTTATTTTGTTTTGTTATTGGTTTTATTTTTTAGGTTCCACATGTGAAATCATGCAGTATTTATTTCTTTGTCTGATTTATTTCACTTAGTACAATGCCCTCAAGATTCATCCTTGCTGTTGCAAATAGCAGTCATTCATTCTTTTTCCTGGCTGATTATATTCCACTGTGTGTGTGTGTGTGTGTGTGTGTGTGTGTGTGTGTATGACATCTTTATCCATTCATCCATTGATGGACATAGGCTATTTCCAAATCTTGACTTTTGGAAATAATGTTGCAATGAACATAGGTGTATATACATACATCTTTTTGAAGTAGTGTTTTTAGTTCTTCACATAGATACCCAGTGGTGAAATTGCTGGATCATATAGTAGCTCTATTTTTAATTTTTTGAGGAACTTTCATATTGCTTTCCATAGTGGTTGAACCAATTTACATTCCAACAAACAATGTATGAGGGTTTCCTTCCCCCCCACACATCCTTGTCAACACTTGTCATTTCTTTTTTTTTTTTTTTTTCAAATTTTTATTTAAACTCCAGTTAGCTAACATACAATGTAATACTGGTTTTAGGAATAGAATTTAGTGATTCATCACTTACATATAACACCAGGTGCTCAACACAACAAGTGCCCCGCTTAATACCCATCACCCATTTAGCCCATCCCCTGCTCACCTCCCCTCCATCAAACCCTCTGTTCCCCATAGTTAATCACTTATGGTTTGTTTCCCTTTCTTTTTTTCCTCTTCTCCTATGTTCATGTTTTGTTTCTTAAATTCCACATATGAGTGAAATCATATGGTATTTGTCTTTCCCTGACTCATTTTGCTTAGCATAATACACACTAGCTCCATCCATGTCATTGCAAATGGCAAGAGTTCATTCTTTTTGATGGCTGAGTAATATTCCATTGTGTGTATATATGTATATATGTATATATGCCTTATCTTCTTTACTAGTCATTCTGGCAGTTGTAAGATGACATCTCATTGTGGGTTTGATTTGCATTTCCCTGATAACTAATGATGTGGAGCATTGTTTCATGTGCCTGTTGGGCATTTATAAATCTTTGGGGAAAAAATGTTCAGATGATCTGCTCATTTTTAAATTGGATTATTTGTTGTTACTGAGTTGTATGAGTTTCTTATGTATTTTGGATATGAACCCCTTATCAAATAAATGATTTGGAAGTATCTTCCTACATTCAGTCACTTGCCTTTTGTTTTGCTGATGGCTTCCATTGTTGTGCAGAAGCTTTTTAGTTTGATGTAGCCCCATCTGTTTATTTTTGCTTTTGTTTCCTTTGCCTTTGGAATCAAATCTAAGAGCACATCACTAAGGTGTCGAGGCACATACTGCACATATTTTCTTCTAGGAGTTTTATGGTTTCAGGTCTGACTTTCAAGCCTTTAGTCCATTTTGAGTTAAATTTTATGTCTAGGGTAAGATAGTGGTCCATTTTCATTATTTTGCATGTTGCTGTTCAATTTTTACAATAACATTTATTGAAGGGACTGTCCTTTCTCCATTGTATATTCCTGTCTCCTTTGTCATAAATTAGTTAACCGTATATGTGTGGGTTTATTTGGGGGCTTTGTAATTTCTTTCATTGATCTGTGTGTCTTTGTTTATACCAAATACCATACTGTTTTGATTATTATAGCTATGTAGTATTGCTTGAAATAAGGGAACGTGCTACCTCCAGCTTTGTTCTTCTTCAAGATTTTTTGGATATTTCATGTCTTTTGTGGCTCCATACAAATTTAAAATTAGTTCTAGTTATGTGAAAAGTGTCATTGGAATTATGATATAGATGGCATTGAATCTGTAGATTGCTTTGGGTGGGATGAATGTTTTAACAGTACTAATTCTTTTAATCCATGAGGATGGAATGTCTTGCTGTTTATCTGTGTCTCCTTCAATTTCTTTCATCAGTGTCTTACAGTTTTTAGTGTGTAGGTTTTTTACCTCCTTGGTTAAATTTATTCCTAGGTACCTTATTCTTTTTGATGCAATTGTAAATGGGATTGTTTTCTAAATTTCTGTTTCTGCTACTTATTAATTTATAGAATGGTTAAAATCAATAACACAAGGAACAAGTGTTGGTGAGGATGTGGGGAAAGGGGAACACTCTTACACTATTGGTGAGAATTCAAACTGGTGCATCCACTCTGGAAAACAGTATGAAGATTCCTCAAAAAGAACTATCCTATGATCCAGCAATTGCAGTACTAGGTATTTATGGATACAAAAGGATACCAAAGGATACAAAAATACTAATTTGAAGAGATACATTCACCCCAGTGTTTATAGCAGCATTATCAACAAGAGCCAAATTAAGGAAAGAGTGCAAATATCCATCAACTGATGAGTGAATAAAGAAGATGTGTGCATGTATATATGGAATATTAGCCATAAAAAGAATGAAATCTTGCCATTTGCAGCAATGTTTATGGAGCCAGAGAGAATTAATGCTAAGTGAAATGTCAGTCAAAGACAAATACCATATGATTTCACTCTTATGTGAAACTGAAGAAACAAAACAAATGATCATGGATGAAAAAAAAAGAGAGAGGCAAACCAAGAAACAGACCCTTAACTATAGAGAACAAACTTAGGGAGGTGGGTTAAATAGGTGATGGGTATTAAGGAGGACACTTGTGATGAGCACTGGATGTTGTATGTAAGTATTGAATTACTAAATTGTACACCTGAAATTAATATTACACTGTGTGTTAACTAAGGAATTTAAATAAAAACTTAAAAGAAGTGCAACAGATTTTTTATATTGATTTTGTATTTTGCAACCTTACTGAATTCACTCATTAGTTCTAACAATTTCTTTGTGGAGTCCTTTGGGTTTTCTATATATAGTATGTCATTTGCAAATAGTGAAATTTTTACTTCTTCCTTTCTTATTTGGATGTCTTTTATTTCTTTTTCTTGCCTAATTTCTGTGTCTAGGACTTCCAATACCATGTTAAATAAACTGGTCATAATTGGCATCCTTGTCTTATTCCTCATATTAGAAGAAAAACTTAGAGCTTTTCACATTGAGTAAGATATTAGCTGTGAATTTGTCATATATGGTCTTTATTATATACAGTCCCTCTATACCCACTTTTTTCAGAGTTTTTATCATGAATGGATATTGAATCTTCAGATGCTTTTTTTTTTTTTTTTCATTTCTAGAGAATACCATATCATTTTCATCCTTTGGTACATTAATGGGTTGTATCACGTTGATTGATTTGTAGATGTTGAGCCATCCTTTTATCTCTGGAATAAATCCCAGTTATTCATGGTGTTTGATTTTTTTTTTAAGATTTTATTTATTTGAGAGAGAGAGAGAGGGAGGGGCAGAGGGAGAGGGATACGAGGAGACTCCCCACTGAGCATGGAGCCTGCCCCAGGGCAGGGGGAGGGGTGCCTCAATCCCAGGACCCTGAGATCATGACCTGAGCTGGTCAGACACTTAACTGACTGAGCCACCCAGGCACCCTAGTGTTTGATATTTTAATGTTGGAAGGTTTTTTTTTTTGTTTTTTGTTTTTTGTTTTTTTTTAAAGATTTATTTATTTATTTATTTATTAGAGAGAGAGAGCGAGAGAGAGCATGGGGGGGGGAGGCCAGAGGGAGAAGCAGACTCCCCACTGAGCGGGGAGCCCAATGTGGGACTCGATCCTGGGACTCCAGGATCATGACCTGAGCCGAAGGCAGTCGCTTAACCAACTGAGCCACCCAGTCGCCCAATGTTGGAAGGTTTTTAATTAGTGATTCAGGATCCTTACTAATCTTTCCACTTAGATCTATTTCTTCATGGATCAGGCTTGCAAGAGTGTAAGTTTCTAGGAATTTATCTATTTCACTAGGTTATCCAATTTGTTAGTATATAATTGTTTATAGTACTCTTTTTTGTTTGTGTTTGTACTCTTGATTTTTTTGTTTGTTTGTTTCTTTGGTATCATTTGTTCTCCCTTTTCATTTCTGATTTTATTTGAGCCCTAGTTCTTTTCTTCTTGGCATTTCTAGTTAAATGTTTTCCAATTTTATCTTTTCAAAAAACTAGCTCTTAGTTTTATCGATCTTTTCTATTGTTGTTTTAGTATTTTATGTATTTCCACTCTGATTTTTTTTATTTTATTCCTTATACTAAGTTTGGATTTTGTTCTTCTTTTTCTAGTTCCTTTTAGGTGTAAAGTTAAGTTGTTAATTTGAAATTACTCTTATTTCTTGAAGTAGGCCTGCATCACCATTAACTTTCCTCTTAGAACCACTTTACTGCATTCCATAGATTCTGGTATGTCATATTTCAGTTTTCATTTGTCTATAGGTATTTTGTTTTTAATTTCTCCTTTGATTACTTCATGACACAGTAGTTGTTTGGTAATATGAAGTTTAATTTCCACATAATTGTAGCTTTTCCAGTTTTCTTATAATTGATTTTTAGTTTCATACTATTATGGTTGGAAAAGATGCTTGATATGATTTCAGTCTCCTTAAATTTATTGAGACTTGTTTTGTGGCCTATCCTATCCTGGATAAAGTTTCATGTGAACTTGAGAAGAATGTGTATTTTGTTGTTTTTAGATGGAGTGTTCTATATATATCTATTAAGTCTATCTGGTCTCATGTGTTATTTAAGGCTGATGTTTTCTTACTGATTTTCTGTTTGGATGATCTATCCATTGTTGTAAGTGGGGTGTTTAAATCCCCTATTATAATTGTATTACTGTCATCTTTTTCCTTCAGGTCTGTTAATCTTTGCTTTGTAGATCTTGGTCCTTCTAAATTATTATGTGATTTATAAATATCTTCTTGTTGAATTGATCCAGTTTTGCCTTTTATTACAGCCTTTGTTTTGATTTTTATTTATTTATTTTTAAAGATTTTATTATTGAGAGAGTGAGAGACAGCGAGCATGGAGGTAGGGACAGAGGGAGAAGCAGACTCTCCACAGAGCAAGGATCCTGACATGGAGCTTGATCCCAAGACCCTGAGATCATGATCTGAGCTGAAGGCAGATGTTTAACCAACTCAACCACCCAGGTGCCCCTACAGTCTTTCTTTGAAATTCTATAATCTCTTATATGGTTATAGCTATCTAAGCTTTCTTTTTGCATGGAGTATATTTTTCCATTCCTTTACTTTTTTTTTTTTTTTTTTAAGATTTTATTTATTTATTTGACAGAGAGAGAGATAGCGAGAGCAGGAACACAAGCAGGGGGAGTGGGAGAGGGAGAAGCAGGCTTCCCGCCGAACAGGGAGCCCGACGCGGGACTCGATCCCAGGACCCCGGGATCATGACCTGAGCCGAAGGCAGACGCTTAACGACTGAGCCACCCAGGCGCCCTCCATTCCTTTACTTTTGATCTGTATGTGCCCTTAGATCTCAAGTGAGTCAGTTGTAGGCAGTATATACATGTGTCTTATTTTTTTAATCATACAACCACTTTGTCTTTTGATTGGAGAATTTTTTCCATTCACTTTTTTTTTTTTTTTTTTTTTTTTTACTTTTAAAGTAATTATTGATACGTATGTACTTATTGCTGTCTTGTTCATAATTTTCTGGCTGTTTTTGTGGTTCTCTGTTTCTTATTTACTTTCGTCTTTTCTGGTTTTATGAATTTCTTTAGTGTTATGTTTAGATTCCTTTCTTATTTTGTGACTGTGTGTTTACTATAAGATTGTGATTTGTGGTTACTGTGTGGTTTACATATATCAGCCTATGAATATAAGTTTAAGTTGATAGTGACAAATTTAAACATATTCCAAAACTCTAAATTTGTTTCCCTGCCACCCCCTGCCATGTCTCTGTGGGTATTTCAGCTTTCCCCTGCCCCTGTAGCTGATGCTCCCAGAACTTCCTCACATATAGTTTAGACACTTTTCAAACTGCTATTTTTTGCTGGGCTGCAGGGCAAATGAGAACTCATGTGAACCCTCCAAGAGGAGAATCCTGGTTTCCTACAGCATTTTGGGGCCCCTGGACACCAGCCCCTTTGGTTTTCCAAGCCAGATATTCTGTGTCCTGTCGTACCCATGCAGAACCCTGGTGTCAACTCCTTGCTCCTCCTGGAGAAGAACCTGTCTCATCAGACATTTTCCTATTGTATGCCATTGCACTGGGGGTGTTTTTGCTTTTTTTTTTTTTTTTTTTTGGTGAGACTTTGCCTTTCCTACTTTTCTCCATGTGGTCTCTTTATCCTCTGTTGCACAGAACCTTATATCTAATTTTCAGATCTTTTTTGGAGGGAAATGATCCACATGTAGTGGTAGATTTGGTGTGTTTTTGCAAGGAGGTGAGTTTAAGATCTTTTATGCTGTCATCTTGGACTGCCCTTCCTCTGCAGATTCCTTTGGTATCTTTATCTGCCTCTTTCTTGATTTCCCCCCCCCTTGTCATGAAGGTTTTGTCTTAGTACTCTTGGTGCCACTTGTGAGGAATGGACTTCTCCAGCTGCATTCTGCACTACAGTAGTCAAGCGCTCACCACTGTCTTTTTCCCCTGCAGAAGAGGTCACTGCTGCCTGATAGTTCAGCCCATGCAGTATTGCCTTTGGGGTGTGGGGATGCTGGTAAATTAATTCTTATTATCTCAACTACATCCAAACTTTTTTTTCCCCTCTACCATTATGTGCTGGAATCTTCCTTTGGGAAGGCTGGATTTGTTTAAGTTCCCTGTCTTCTTTGCCAGTCTGTCCAGGACAGCACTCCCTTGGTTTTTCTCTGAGTGTAGTGAGAGGGTTTTGGGCAAGTTCACCACACTTCTGTTTTCAAAGCCCAAACTGAGGTCTGTCTGCATATTACAAAATGTGCAGGTGGGCAAAACTTTTCCTGGCTGCCTTGGCATATGGTGCTAAATCCTAGAATTCTCACAAATACACTTTTTTCCCTTTCTGTGGATGGATTAGTAATTCTACTTTGAAAAACTAGCACAAAAAGGAAAAACATCTTATGCCACCACCATGCCTATGTCACTTTCTCCAGTTTCTCCATTTAACAGTTCAATTTGGCCTATTCTGAAGCTTGAAAAAAATGAATAGCACCTCACAGTGTAATAGTACAACCTTAATGTTGGGGACCTACCCCTTAAGGTCCCTATATCCAAAATTATTAAATTACTGACTTCATCTAATCTGGTAAATACTTTGCTATCATAGATTTAGTTAATATTCTCTATTTAGTACATTTCAACAGCCTCTCAAATGCAGTTTGCCTTCACCTTTGAAGGACAACAAAATCTATTTACCTATCGTTCCCTTGGGTACTTCAACAGCCATGCCATTACACACAATTTTTGTAGACAAGATCTTTTTTTTTTTTTTTTAACAGTGGTGTATGTTGTATTATTATTATTATTTTTTAACATATAATGTATCATTTGTTTCAGAGGTACAGGTCTGTGATTCAATTAACAACATCCAATTTTCTCCAAGAGCCTAGATATACACTGTACAACAAACTGATGAGCTCTTCATTTGAAAAGTTCTTTGACCCACTTATTTAGAGCATAAAAATAATCACAGAGGGACCTTATAAAAGGGAGCTTGGCCCACACATAGTGCAAAGTCCCACCACCTCAGTTGAACTTCTGATAATTATTTAAGTTGAAGACCACTCCATCACTGAGACTGTCAAGAAATAACTATCAACCCTGCCAGCACTTAAACCTTTAAAATAAGCCCAACATCTTCTAGGCCTTTTTTGGGTTCTGGAGGCAACATATTCCTCACTTGTAAATTTTCCTTAAGCCTAACTATACTAGTTTTCCCAATTTGTTCATCTTAAATAGGGCCCCATATAATAAAAAGCTCTGGAATCTGTCCAAATTGCAACATACCTGATACTTCCCAAGAAATTCCTGCACTGTAGAGGTATTAGCAACCCCCTCTCATGCCTCCTGTAGTCTCTGGACCACCCCAATAGCCATAGTTGCTAGTGGATTTCTGGTGCAAGAAAATGCCTTCCTTGGCACCATGCTATACACCATTACAGTGGCAATTGCTGATCACATTTTGGGCTCTCCTGGAGATGGAGGTTATCACAGGCCCTGAGTCCATGACCCTCTGTGCTCAGCCGCCCATTATGTCTTGGGTCATGGAAGCTTCACCCCACAAACTCAGTATGTACATTGAAGCTTCCTGGCTAAAATGGAGGTGACATGTACAGGACAGAGCCAAACCTGTGCCCTATGGTACATCCCATTTGCAAGAGCAAGTAGTCTCCTCTCAGTCCCTTGCTAGATGTTATAGTGTTCAAGGAGGTCGCTTCTCTCCCAGGGCCCTTGAATGCTTGAGTTCCCTTGGGACCAACTGAGTGAATGGCAAAGGGAGTGTATATACTTTAGAGATGGCAGTGTTATCATTACATGTGATGTAGCTCACTGGAGAGCTACTGCTTTTTATCCTTTAATTGGGTCATCTCCGATAAAGAACAGGCCCCAAAGGTCAGAATACTGGATAAGCTTTAGGCTGTCATCTGAGCACTGGATGTGTTGGCCAACTGTCAGCCCCATCTGTGAATTTTTACAGATGCTTGGGCTATTGCCAATGGTCAGGCCAACTATCTGGCCAATGACAGCAACAATAATTCCTTGTCCAAAGTTTCCCACTTTGGGGTAAAAGAAAAAAACAACAACTCTGGGAATCTCTTGCCTCACAAATACCCCAAGTATAAATCAAGCTCATACAAGTCTCTGTACACATTAAAACCACAATGCAAGTCCTTATCAGGACACTTTTTATTTCTTTTTAAGTTCTCTATATTATTGATAGTGACCAAAGAATACATTTTACCTTACAAAATATCCAATGCTAAGCTTTTGAATAAGGTAGTAATAGAACTTTCACATCCTTTACTGACCTCAATATACAAGACCTCACAGAGTGCTAATAATGGCTTATTCTAGTTCAAATTTAATTAAATAGAACATAGCACATTTCAGTCATGAAACATTGGGGTTAAGCTGTAACGAAAAGTCTGACTCCATTTATGATGTTTGACTGCTGACAGCTTTCAAGCCTCACTCCCTACTGCCTTACGTCTTAGCTCATATTCTGTCAAGTCACTAAGATAGCCCACCCACTCCCTCCTTTGGTGCTGGTAGGAAATTCAAACAACACAAGTTCCAGCCTGTGCATGGAAACCCTCAGCACATCCCCATCCTTTAACCAAAATGCAATCCATACCAATCTCCCTTCCCTGCTCCATCTCAAGCCATTTTTTGACCTGCTTGGAAGGTTGCTTTGGCTCACCCCAGAAAGCCTCATTATATATAAGTAATATACTTTTCATACCTTCTTGATGTGTGTGTGTGGTATCATCAGTCTCAATATTCAAGCCAAATTGTGGGGGCAGTGTGGTTCATCCCAGCTCTGAGGATTGCCTACAACAATCCTCGATCAACAATCCACTTGCTTAGGTCCACCAAGACTTAAAGAAACCATGAGACCTAGAAAATGTGGCACAAAAGAAGAGGTGGTAAGTCTTTTTCTCAAAATCCTTTGATACTATTTTTTTTAAGATTTTATTTATTTATTTGAGAGAGAGAGTGAGAGAGAGAGCATGAAAGGGCAGAGGGTCAGAGGGAGAAGCAGACTCCCTGCCGAGCAGGGAGCCCAATGCGGGGCTCGATCCCAGGACCTTGGGATCATGACCTGAGCCAAAGGCAGTCACTTAACCAACTGAGCCACCCAGGCGCCCTCCTTTGATACTATTTTTTTGAACCATATGGTCTAACCCAACAACAAATATCTTTTTGGCAGTGCCCTGCCACTCTTGACTTTGCTATACAGTACCAGAGAATGTTTCGCTAGAAAGTTTAATAGTCAGCAAACATTATTTAGAGCTGTTGTTAGTATTCCAGTATAGGCAACCCACAGAGGGGGGTTGCCTCAGAGCAACCTCAGAGGTGGAATGAATGAAATCCTGGGAGGATTAGATGGTTATGGACATCTGTTGAATATGAATGAGTAACTGGTCACTTATGTAGCTGTCTAAACCTAGTTGTGCTGTTCATTTCCACCATGGTTCATTCAAGACGTTGACTATGGTCCTCAGGGATTCTTGACAGAATCATAGCAAGAATGACAATTGTTACTGTATCACCATCCATGGCCCTCTCACCTGGGCTGAGGGATTGATTACCCAAGATAATACTTCAGTGTCATATCAAGGAATAACATGGGATGTATTTGTTTTTTATACTTACTTTTCTTCAGGTAGTCAGAGCAGTGTGTTGCTATACCAAGGTGGTGCTTTCCTGCATGGTTTATATAAAAATTGGCAGAAGCAAAATACACTAACACAAGCACACATCAGAATTTCGTTCCTGCTGTTTCCCCATCTGCAGTAGTAGCTTGTCAAAAGCCAGTGATTTAAGCATCATCCCAGTGTCCTGGTGGAATATACTTTTCTAGAACATGTATAGTTTAATTAGGGGGTGAAAACAAAATAAAGGAATATTAAGTATTCAGAGAGAAGAGCAGGCTCATTCTCAGGAAATGTTATTTCACAGATATGGTACCATACTTTTACAGAAATACTGATTCCTCTATCAGGACATACCCAAGTAAGAATTTTATGAAGTTTTTCATAAGGAATATCTGGCCTGAAACTTCCTCAAAAGTTGTTTTTTTTTTTTTAATTGTGTATGCCCATTATCAATATAGGGTTCAATTTTGGAATAAATTCTTTACATAATTTACAAACTGACCTTAACTATCTAATCAGAACTTTTACCTTAAATATATTTTTATTTTTATTTATTTATTTTTAAAGATTTTATTTATTTATTTAACAGAGAGAGAGACAGTGGGAGAGGGAACACAAAGATAGCACAAGCAGGGGGAGCAGCAGAGGGAGAGGGAGAATCAGGCTCCCCGCTGAGCAAGAAGCCTGATGCGGGGCTTGTTCCCAGGACCCTGGGATCATGATCTGAACCGAAAGCAGACACGTAACGAACTGAGCCACCAGGTGCTCCAGAAAAATTCTTAAAATAAAACAAAGCAGGACTTTGGTTGACTGAGATCACAAGATTTTAAAGAATTAAGTAAAAACCAAAGGTAAAAAAAAAATGGAAGTTACACAATGGAATCTTTTTGTTGTTGAGATAATAGTGTATGTTGTTTGCCTTTATTACTTTTCAAATGATGAATCTTATAGAAAAGTGATGCATCTTCACTATTCATATTTACTTTTCTGAGGAATCAGTGTTGCCCAGCTTTTAAGAATACAGGCTCAAGGTCAATTGACATAGATGAATCCAGAATCTGTTGCTTCTAAAATGTGCAAACTTATGTTCATCTGTAAATTGGGGTTAATCATGAGGTGCTTGTGGATTATTTTGTTTGTTTTAAGTTTTTATTTAAATTCTAGTTAACAATGTAATATTATTTTCAGGAGAATTTAGTGATTCATCCCTTATTATGTAACACCTAGTGCTCATCAAATCAAGTGCCCTCCTTAATACCCATCACCCTTTTAGCCCAACCCCTGCCCACCTCCTCTCCTGCAACCCTCAGTTTATTCTCTATGGTTGAGTCTCTTTTATGGTTTCCCTATCTCTTTTCCCCCCTATGTTCATCTGTAGTGTTTCTTAAATTCCAAATATGAGTGAAATCATGTGGTATTTGTTTTTCTCTGACTTATCTTGATTAGAATAATACACTCTAGCTCCATCCACATCATTACAAATGGTAAGATTTCATTCTTTTTTTTATGGGTGAGTAATATATTCCATTGTACATATATGTATATACATCACATCACATCTTCTTTATCCATTCATCAGTCAATGGACATTTGGGCTCTTTCCATAGTTTGGCTATTGTTGATAATGCTACTATAAACATTGGGGTACATGTGCCCCTTCCAATTAGTATTCTTGTATTCTTTGGGTAAACACCTAGTAGTGCAACTGCTGGGTCATAGGGTAATTCTATTTTTAACTTTTTGAGGAACCTCCATACTGTTTCCCAGAGTGGCTGCAACAGTTTGCATTCCCACCAACAGTGTAAGAGTGTTCCTCTTTCTCCACATCCTTGCTAACACCTGTTGTTTCCTGTATTGTTATTTTACCCACTCTGACAGGTGGGAGGTGGTATCTCATCATGGTTTTGATTTGTATTTTCTGATGGTGAGTGATTTTGACCATATTTTTATGTGTCAGCCATCTGTATGTCTTCTTTGGAAAAATGGCTATTCATGTGTTCTACCTATTTCTTAACTGGATTATTTGGGTTTTTGGGGGGTGTTGAGTTTGATAAGTTCTTTATATATTTTGGATACTAATCCTTTATCAGATAACACATTTGCAAATCCCTTCTTGCATTCTGTAGGTTATCTTTTAGTTTTGTTGATTGTTTCCTTCACTGTGGAGAAGCTTTTATCTTGATGAAGTCCTAACAGTTCATTTTTGCTTTTGTTTTCCTCGCCTCTGGAGATGTGTCAAACAGGTTGCTGTCTGTGTTCTCTGAGATTTTGATGTTTTCCTGTGTCACAATTAGGTCTTTCATCCATTTTGAATTTAGTTTTGTGTCTGGTGTAAAAAAATGGTCCGGTTTCTTTTTTTTTTTTTTTTTGCATGTTGTTGTCCAGTTTCCCCAACACCATTTTTTGAAGAGACTGTTCCACATTTGATATTTTTTCCTGCTTTGTTGAAGATTAATTGACCACATAGTTGTGGGTCCATTTCTGAGTTTTCTATTCTGTTCCATTGATCTATGTGTCTGTTTTTATGCCAATACCATACTGTCTTGGTGATTACAGCTTTGTAATAGAGCTTGAAGTCCAGAATTGTGATGCCACCAGCTTTGGTTTTCTTTTTCAACCTTCCTTTGGCTATTCAGGGTCTTTTCTGGTTTCATTCTTTTCTCTTTCCATGCAAATTTTAGGATTATTTTTTCCAGCTCTGTGAAAAATGTTGATGGTATTTTTATAGGGATTGCATTGAATGTGTAGATTACTCTAGGTAACATAGACATTTTACCAATATTTGTTCTTCCAGTCCATGAGCATGGAACATTTTTCCATTTATTTATGTCTTCCCTCAGTTTCTTTCATGAGTGTTCTATAGTTTTCAAAGTACAGATCCTTTCCCTCTTTAGTTAGGTTTATTCCAGATATCTTATGGTTTTTGGTGCAGTTGAAAATGGAATCGACTCCTTAATTTCTCTTTCTTCTGTCTCATCTTTAGTGTATAGAAATGCAACTGATTTTGTGCATTGATTTTATATCCTGCCACTTTGCTGAATTCCTGTGTGCATTCTGGAAATTTTGGGGTGGAATCTTTTGGGTTTTCCACATAGAGCATCATGTCATCTGCAAAGAGTGAGAGTTTGACTTCTTCTTTGCAGATTTGTATGCCTTTTATTTCTTTTTGTTGTCTGATTGCTGAGGCTAGGACTTCTAGTACTATGTTGGACAAAAGTGGTGAGAGTGGGCATCCCTGTCATGTTTCTGACCTTAGGGGGGAAAGCTTTCAGTTTTTCCCCATTGAGAATGATATTTGCTGTGGGCTTTTCATAGATGGCTTTTATGATATTGAGGTATGTTCCCTCTATCCCCACACTGTGGAGAATTTTAATCAAGAAAGGATGTTGTACTTTGTCAAATGCTTTTTCTGCATCTATTGAGAGGATCATATGGTTCTTATCCTCTTTTATTTATGTACTGTATCACTATTGATTGATTTGTGGATGTTGAACCACCCTTGCAGCCCAGGAATAAATCTCACTTGGTCCTGGTAAATAATCCTTTTCATGTACATTTGGATCCTATTGGCTAGTATCTTGGTGAGAATTTTTGCATCCATGTTCATCAGGGATATTGGTCTGTAATTCTTATTAGTGGGGCCTTTGTCTGGTTTTGGGATCATTGTAATGCCAGCCTCATAGAATTGGGAAGTTTTCCTTCCATTTCTATTTTTTGAAATAGCTTCAGAAGAATAGGTATTAATTCTTCTTTACTTGTTTGGTAGAATTCCCTTGGGAAACCATCCAGCCCTGGACTCTTGTTTGTGGGGAGATTTTTAATTACTGCTTCAATTTCCTTAGTGGTTATGGGTCTGTTCAGGTTTTCTATTTCTTCCTGTTTTAGTTTTGGTAGTTGATACATCTCTAGGAATGCATCCATTTCTTCCAGATTGCCTAATTTGTTGGCATGTAGTTGTTCATTGTCATGACACACTGTTCTGTTCTTATAATTGTTTGTATTTCTTCAGTGTTGGTCATGATCTCTCCTCTTTCATTCATGATTTTATTTGGATCCTTTCTCTTTTCTTTTTGATAAGTCTGGCCAGGGTTTTATCAATCTTATTAATGCTTCCAAAGAACCAGTTCCTAATTTTGTTGATCTGTTCTATTCTTCTTTTGGTTTCTATTTCATTGATTTCTGCTCTAATCTTTATTTATTCTCTTCTCCTGCTGGGTTTAGGCTTTATTTGATGTTCTTTCTCCAGCTCCTTTAGGTGTAAGTTAGGTTGTATATTTGAGACCTTTCTTATTTCTTGAGAAAGGCTTGTATTGCTATAGACTTCTTTCTTAGGATTGCCTTTGCTGCATCCCTAAGGTTTTGAACAGTTGTGTTTTCATTTTCATTTGTTTCCATGAATTTTTTAAATTCTTCTTTAATTTCCTGGTTGACCCATTCTTTAGGAGGATGCTCTTTAACCTCCATGTATTTGAGTTCCTTTCAAATATCCTCTTGGGATTGAGCTCAAGTTTCAAAGCATGTGGTCTGAAAATATGCATGGAATAAGCCTGACCTTTTGGTACTGTTTGAGACCTGATTTGTGACCCAGTATGTGATCTATTCTGGAGAATGTTCCATGTACACTTGAGAAGAATATTCTGTTGGTTTAAGCATCCCCTCACTTTCATTCTGCAGGTGTCTTTAGGTCTAAAATGAGTCTCTTGGGGCGCCTAGGTGGCTCAGTCATTAAGCGTCTGCCTTTGGCTCAGGTCATGATCCCAGGGTCCTGGGATCGAGCCCCGCATCGGGCTCCCTGCTCCGCAGGAAGCCTGCTTCTCCTTCTCCCCCTCCCCCTGCTTGTGTTCCCTCTCTCGCGCGCTCTCTCTCTCTGTCAAATAAATAAATAAAATCTTTAAAAAAAATAAAAAAAATAAAAAAATAAAATGAGTCTCTTGTAGGCAGCATATAGATGGGTCTTTTTTTTTTAATCCATTCTGATACCCTGTGTCTTTTGATTGGAGTATTTTGTCCATTCACATTCAGAGTGATTAATGATGGATAAGAATTTAGTTCCATTGTATTACCTGTGAAGTCATTGTTTCTGGAGATTTTCTCTGTTCCTTTCTAGTCTTTATTTTTGGTCTTTCTTTTGCAAAGAGTCCCCTTTAATATGTCTTTCAGGACTGGTTTAGTGGTCACAAACTCCTTTAGTTTTTGTTTGTCTGGGAAACTCTTTATCTCTCCTTCAATTCTGAATGATAGCCTTGCTGGATAAAGTATTCTTGGCTGCATATATTTCCCATTCAATATGTTGAATATATCATGCTACCCTCTTCTGGCTTGCCAAGTTTCTGTGGAGAGATCTGCTAACCTTATTTGTTTTCCCTTGTAGGTTAGGGATTTCTTTTCCCTTGCTGCTTTCAGTATTCCTTCCTTATCTCTGTATTTTGCAAATTTTACTACGATATGTCTTGGTGTTGGCCTACTTTTGTTCATTTTGATGGGAGTTTTCTGTGCCTCCTGGATTTAGATGTCTGTTTCCTTCCCCCAAATTATGGAAGTTTTCAGCTATAATTTGCTCAGATAAACCTCTGCCTCTTTTTCCCTCTCATTATTGTCTTCTGAGATCCTATGATATGAATGTTGTTATGCTTTATTGAGTCACTGAGTTCCCTAAGTCTACATTCATGATCCAATACTTATCTTTCCCTCATCTTTTCAGCTCATTATTTTCCGTAATTTTACCTTCTATATCACTTATTTATTCCTCTACTTCTTCATCCTTGTTGTCATTACATCCAGTTGGTTTTGCATCTTGGTTATAGCATTTTTTATTTCAGCCTGACTAGTGTTTAGATCTTTTATCTCTGCAATAAGAGACCCCCTGGTGTTTTCTATGCTTTCAAGCCCAGCTAGTATCCTTGTGATTGATGTTTTAAATTCTGGTTCAGGCATATTACTTATATATGTTTTGATTAGATCCCTGACCATGACCTCTTCTTGTTCTTTCTTTTGAGATGAATTGCTCCCTCTTGGCATCTTGTCTAAGTCTCTGTCTTCTGTGTTAGGAAAACCTGTTATGTTTTCTGCTCCTGAGAGTAATGGCTATATTAAGAAGAGATCATATACTGTCCAGGGCCTGATGATTCAGGAAGAGTTTCTGGTGTGTGCTATATGCACACTGCAGTTGTATTTTGGCCACTTTTCCCCTCAGGTCAGTCCTCTGCAGAGTTTCTCCTTGCCTGCAGTGGGGAGTGTTTGGACCTTGTCCACTGTGTAGTCAGTTTTAACTGGGTATGTTTTGGTCTGCTTATTAAAAGAAGCCTGATCTTATTTCCCCTAGAGCTGAAGATTTGCAGCACTCTATAGTTAGTAGACTTGGTGGTTATGGGGGATTTGTGTTGGTCTTCTGGGGGAGGGGCCCACTGTTGCTCTGACTCAGAGCACAGGGGAGTGGGGCTTGGTGTAAGTGGCTCAGCCTCCACTGTGGGCTTTGTGCTGTGTGCTGAAGTCCATCTGTGCTGATGGGCAGGGATAAAAATTATGTCCCCTGGCTCTCTCATCCCTGGGGGGGGGGATTCATGCCTGCCACTGTTCAGGAGGCCCTCACAGAAGAGCAAACAGTCTCCCCTCATTTGTCCCAGGCTTCCCTCAGATCCCTGCCTTCACCTTTTCTGTGTCCCAGCCCTCTGCCCACCTGATGGTGCAGTGATCCTATGTTTTATCTCAGGCACGATAGCTGGGTTTCAAAACTCCAAATTTTAGTGAGCCAGTATATCACGGACCCATGCTGGTCCTCTGGGGTAGGATCTCACTACACTGTGGCTGGTGCCAATTTGTCCCAGAAGGGCAGTCTCATGAATGCACAGGGACTTGGAATTTATGGTAAAGTGTAGCAAAAAAGCTGGCATCCAGGTTAGCTGCTGCCTCAGCAGCTGCCTCTGCCCCTATGCTAATGAATGAGACAGCTCAATGGCACCCGCTGTCTCTTTTGTCCTTGGAAAGGCAGTGCCACCTCTCCCAAATGCACTCTAAGAAGGGAAACTATCTCCCAGTGCAATCCAGGGGATCCTCAGACCATGCTGTCTGCTCCCAGGCTTCTCCCCTCCTTTTTCCCAGGAGCATTTCTACACCACCAGACTCCACCCTGGCAATAGTGCAGACTTCTAAAACTTCAGGGTTTTGCTCTGTCTCTTGTAAAAACTTGCAATTATCAGTCCCCCTTATTTTCCCTATCAATGGCTTTGGGGAATTGTTTTTCTTGTGCAATGCCCTGTGCCCTGCTCTCTCTCTCTTTTTCTTTCTCTCTCTCCTCTCTCCCTGATTAGGGCTCCCTCCCCTCCACAGCACCAGTGATTCTTTTGTCCTCCAAATCACATCTCCATACCTCCTACCTTCCATGATGTGGCCTCATTTTTTCCCTTTAGTTGTGTAGTTTGCTCTTAGTCCTCAGATTGATTTCCTGGGTGTTCAGAATAAGTTAATAGTTATCTAGCTATGTTCAAGGGATGAGGCAAGCATAAAGTCCTCCTATTCTGCCATCTTAACTTCTCCTCTCTGACTTTAAATATATTTAAATATTATTGTTAAGGCCACTCTCTGGATAGAATTTTTTATTCCATAATCAGATTCTGTCACTTATTTTACAGTTTTTGTGAAAGGTGTATATTAATATGATGATATTTAAGATCATTTTTCTGATGTGGAGGGCTAAAATGGCAGAATTGGGTGGAAGCATAGCTGCTCTTTCAGCTCAGACATGGCCCACCAGAGGGGTGACAGCTACTTCACCTCAGGCCTCATGTATAGGAAGAGAGATTTTATAGTTTTGTGGAGCTCCATGTGGTCCATGTCTGCTACTGATGGGGGCAGTTGTGAATCTCATATTTTGGGGAAGATTTGTGCACCAATTTCTAAATTTGTGGCTGTACTAAACCCAGTCTTTAGTCCTTCTAGTATCTTTTTTTTTTTTTTTTTTTTTTTTTTTTAGTTACACCTACTTTCCAGGCCCTGGTCATTTGCTCAATAGAAAGGCTAGGAACCATTATGCTAAGAACCTATTTCTCTTATTTCATTCCCTAATGCCACCAGCTATCTTATAATGAGACCAGGATCTGGCAAACCCTCCATTGTAGTTCCTTAGTGAGAGCCATAGTGGTTTAAGCATCTAGATCCAGTTCAACCAGATCCTACACAATGCTGGTAAGGTATGAAATCTGGCTTCTACAGTGGTTTTCCAGAATGGCTAGGGAACAACATGTAGGTATGGTATAGTTATCACACCATGGGACAAACTTCACTGGAGGGAGGGAAGGAGTGGTATTTCTCAATTGCCTTTTTTCTGTCTCGAATTTCTCATTCATAGTCTCATTCTGATGCAAGGTAGTTTGTTTCACAGGGTTTATCTGAAAGATTTATCATGGGATCCAACAACTGGCTGTACTTTATGATGAAATTGTTGTCAGCTTGATACTATCCCTGCTTTTATATGCTTTTCTTCTTTCTCTGGCTCATATCACTCTTGCTGTGCTAGGATTACATCTCCCATCTTATGAGAGTTTGAACCACCTCCCATTTCCTCATAGTGAGGGAGAACAGTTTAAAACCTGGTAATTATGTTTCCAAATGCTAGGTAGAGAAAAATAAGAATTTTGGAATGCATGGCAACTGAGTCAGTGCTTAAAACTCTGATAAGGCCCATTTTTATAGCTTGTATAAAAAGTCCTAAAAGTTTGGAATTCTTTGGCCTTCTGCCCCATTTTTATAGCTTGTATAAAAAGTCCTAAAAGTTTGGAATTCTTTGGCCTTCTGCCCATGGAGGTTTCTGTTCTTGAGATGTCTTAAGAATACCTGATTAAGATTTGAAAAGATCAGTACTTAGTCTGCATTTCCATCAGACATTGCCCCTGGACTGGGCCATATCTGATGATTCAGCCAGATTCTGGAAATCATTCTCTTAGGATGTCAACAAATAATTATTACAGTTTACCATGAACCCAGGGGGACATGAGGGCAAGCTCTATGAGTGTGAATCTGATAGTGGCATCAAGGTTGAGGAAGGTGCTGAGGATCTCTTTCATTAATTCTATAAGTCTCATCAATTGTTACCCCACAAATAAAATTCAATAGTTTAGTGTTCTTCCAGTCTACCTGATTCTGCTAACTTCTCACTGTTGAAATTTTATTAGTAGGTTGAAATAACAATACTGTTATTGAATGAGAAACTAGACTACTTTGAGAATTGTATTTACTCCCTATCAGTTTTCCAGGTTTACTGAGTTTACACAAGGAGAAGAATCTGAGGGGAATCTAAGGAAGGGAAGGAATGGAATATAAGAAGTAGCAAGAAGAAAGTTGTAGCAAACATAAGCTAGATGAGCACTACAACTTTTCTGTCTGGTTATAAAGATAATTTACATTTACTTATTTAATGGGAGGATTTGACAAGCTGGGACTCAGGCTTAAAGGGCTAGGCATGTTGTAGGACTGGGGATGTCACCCAAATCAACAATGTAAAGCTATTCTTTCTGTGAAGTTGATTAATCTGGCTTGTTTACATCATTTAAGTTATTCCCAGAGACCAGAAACCGTTTGTCTTGGAGACAAACTATAATTATGGTACCAGCTACTAAGATTAATGTAGTAGATGCTGTGATGTACCATCCAAGTCCCCTACAGGAACAAAAGCTGTATTATGCTAGCTGCTGGGAGTGTGTGTGAGTCCTTAGCTGTCAGCCCCCATCGAGACTGCTTCAGGTGGATATAGCTACCGTCCTAAAGATCACCCCCTCTTTGTGGCATGGCCTACATCCAATGGCTGAGCAATGTGGAGGTATAAAGACTTGGATCTCTCTCCAATTCAGGAAAGTTTTGAAATATGCCAGGTTTAGAAAGCCATACCATTTCAGCTGAGACTTTCTTGTGATAGGATCATTGGTTGACTTCCACCTCTGCCATACCTGTCCCCCCCCCCCCACTTTTCTGATAGGCATTGATCCCAAGAGCACTTTCTAATAGGTGTGCTCCCTTTTAATCTTTGTTGCAGGTTGAATTCCCTGTAGAAGCTGATTATAAGGTGACATAACTTCTACATCCAATTTAGAGGTTTGGGACTCTAGATGTCTTTAAAAGATCATGATCTTTTACAAGATACAAGGTATCAGCTCATTCAGAGTGAGTCTACTGATCCCAGGGAAGTTGATGGAAGTGTGGAATAATTTTCCTTCCATTATGGCTTTAGTTCCCCTTTTACTGGCTAAGGGAAGCATTATCTCTCATTTCTTTGGAATGGAACTGATACATTTCTCATGTCTCTCAGTTTCAAATACTTCTATAAAACTCTTTTCTCC
The DNA here is from genome assembly GCF_029215605.1 of Mirounga angustirostris. Taxonomy (NCBI): domain Eukaryota; kingdom Metazoa; phylum Chordata; class Mammalia; order Carnivora; family Phocidae; genus Mirounga; species Mirounga angustirostris. The sequence goes on along the minus strand of NW_026991717.1, from coordinate 57,999,422 downwards.
TTCAACTTTCAAAGCTTAGTTATGCCTTTGTGGCCCACCTGTGATAGTCCCTAGGTTTCAACCAGCACTGAGGCAGGAACAAAATCCAGTTTCATACCTATAATTATAGGACAGGTTGAGATACTTTTGGCTCAAAGCCAGGCTGTACTGGATGAAGTTGCATGGTAGCAAATATACACAGAGGCAACATATGGTTCTCCTAGCATGAATTTCTACCCTGAGGAAAATCTATGGGGTATAACTATGAATGGTTGAGTTAGCTTTTACCCTTGACCAAGATTTTGTCCCTGTTGTGCATTTAAGCCCAACCCTAAGTCTTGATTATTTTCTCTTGGCCAAGCATAGTTCATCATCTTTGGAGGTCCGAATCCATCTGTGAATATTTCACCTCAGGATGATAAGAGCAGGATAGAGTTACCTCAGTCACCCTTGTGAGGATGAATCAACCCTGAGGTATGGAAAACCTTCGACTCTATGAGAACCCAGACCTTTGAGACACGGTTTTATTGGCTTGTGGGGAAAGAGGTGGTTAATGGTTAATTAGCTCTTTTTTATTTTAGGGCCTCAAAAGGAGGCAATGGAAAGGCAGTTCCACGGAGAGAATGAGGTGGACTTTAATATGGGAATCTAGGACTAGATGGACTTTGCCATTTTGGAAGTTGTGGTATGTCTCACCAAGTACTTGAGCTGGAAATAAGATTTTTGTGTCTTAAAAAAATATTTGTTTCCTAGCTCTTTTGACTGAAAAGCACCAGCTAGAGATGTTGATCAGCTTAGTAGCAGTGAGCATCCCCATTGCCCAGACTATAATCCCTAAATATTCCAGGTCTTTTTTTATGCCCTGGGATAAGTCTGGAATCCTGCCAAGAAGTGGATTCAGCTATTTCTCCAAGGAGCCAGGTATGCCTTAAGAGGGAAATATCTTGTCAGCTCCCAAATTGAGGAAGCTGTCTATAATGGAAACTAGTAGAGCTCCACACATGTCCCTTTGTTTCTGTGAGTTCCTCCCCTGGCTTTGTGCTCTTGTTTTCCATAGCCTGTACCTGCAGCTCTCATTCAGAGAACTGCCATCTGCTAGTGCTCAGAATGCAGACATAGGAAGTCAGAAAGACCTGAGGTTTACTCCATTTCCTCCATGAAGGGCTCTGCTTCTTCAGTTGTTCCGCAGTGTTTGTCCTAACTTGAAGCAAGAGGCCTAGGCTTTCACAGTCCCTGCAGTCATCCGTGTTCCCTAACTTGGCTTCTTCCCTGTCCCTGACCTGCTACCCCACTTCCTTACTGGTTTCTCTAGGAGCATTTTCTTAATAAGACATGTGCACACAATGCTTCTCTTGGGGTCTGCTTCTGGGAAACTCAGGAAAAGTCCTGGGTACTCTAGGATCAAAAGCACAAAAAATTCTTAGACAAGTTTTTAAATTTTCTATACACACATTATGAAATTCAGTAGGGCCACATGTCTTTTGGGAACTTAGAAACTTAAACCTATTACCAAAAATACAAAATGGAAACTAATTTACTTCAAAGCCATAATAGATACTCCTCACGGTTGTGGTTACTCTAGGCTAAGTATCAGTAAACAAAATTGGTTATCATAAAAACACTAACCCTGGGATCTAAAATAGTGACTTTGGGATCTGGGCAATGAAATCTGATATTAGACTCCTTATGAGTTTGTGTAATTTAGAGTCTCTTTAAAAATATCGTATAGTGAATCTGGAGATGTTCCAGAAAAGAAAGGACACAGTTTATTTTAGATGTAAATTAAGAAAAATTGGAATGTTATGGAGCCAGCCACCTTTTCCTCTTTGTCATCCTTATGTTTCTGGATTTGGAGGCAGTGCCACACCTCGGAGCATGAGAATTGACCTCCTCAGATGTTGCCTAGGGGCCGGGTGATGCAGCCTGGAAGAGTGACAGGGCTAGCTCCCTATAGGATGGGCCTATACCTCGAGGAAGCAGAGAACTGGGCAAATAGAACTTTGTGCAAAGACTGCTCAAAAATGCATTTTCTCCACACAAACTTTTCAGAGAAATTTGGATCATATCTGTAAAGACAACTGGTGATTCTCCATGGCATACTGTGTGAAGTGGTGACCAGCACAGTAACCTATTACACTGAGTCTTTGCTTACTTCACTTCTCTTTTCCTCATTTTTATTGCCCTTTATCACCTTCCATAAGATGTCATCTGTTAAAGATTAATCTCTGACTCCAGCTCTGCTTTCTAGAGGATGCAGGGTGACATTTACTGATTATTTCCTTGGAGGCAATCAAAAGACACTAAAAAATGGAATTCTTTTTTTTAACTTTTAAAAAGGAATTTTTTATTATGTTATGTTAATCACCATACATTACATCATTAGTTTTTGATGGAGTGTTCCATGATTCATTTTTTGCATATAACACCCAGTGCTTCATTCAGTACATGCCCTCTTTAATATCCATCACCAGGCTAACCCATCCCCCCATCCCCCTCCCCTCTAGAACCCTCAGTTCGTTTCTCAGAATCCATAGTATCTCATGGTTCGTCTCTCCCACCGATTTCCCTCCCTTCATTTCTCCCTTCCTACTATCTTATTTTTTTCTTTTTCTTAAACATATAATGTATTATTTGTTTCAGAGGTACAGGTCTGTGATTCAACAGTCTTGCACAATTCACAGCGCTCACCATAGCACATACCCTCCCCAATGTCTATCACCCAGCCACCCCATCCCTCCCACCCCTCACCACTCCAGCAACCCTTAGTTTGTTTCCTGAGATGAAGAATTCCTCATATCAGTGAGGTCATATGATACATGTCTTTCTCTGATTGACTTATTTCACTCAGCATAATACCCTCCAGTTCTATCCACGTCATTGCAAATGGCAAGATCTCATTCCTTTTGATGGCTGCATAATATTCCATTGTATATATATACCACATCTTCTTTATCCATTCATCTGTCAATGGACATCTTGGCTCTTTCCATAGTTTGGCTATTGTGGACATTGCTGCTATAAACATCGGGGTGCACGTACCCCTTTCGGATCCCTACATTTGTATCTTTGGGGTAAATACCCAGTAGTGCAATTGCTGGGTCGTAGGGCAGCTCTATTTTCAACTTTTTTGAGGAACCTCCATACTGTTTTCCAGAGTGGCTGCACCAGCTTGCATTCCCACCAACAGTGTAGGAGGGTTCCCCTTTCTCCACATCCCTGCCAACATCTGTCGTTTCCTGACTTGTTAATTTTAGCCAGTCTGACTAGTGTGAGGTGGTTTTGATTTGGATTTCATGATGCCGAGTGATATTGAACGCTTTTTCATGTGTCTGTTGGCCATTTGGATGTCTTCTTTGGAAAAAAAATGGAATTCTAAGGAAATTGCTAAGAGAAAGTGATTGACTCTAGAATTCTATACTCAAATTATTTAAGTATGAAGATGATGTAGGTCATTTCAGAGAGATGACTTAGTTTACCTGCATGCTTCTCAAATTCTGAAGGATATATAAGTACATTTTTATTTCTCAGTTTCCAGGAACGCACTGAAGGGGGAAAATCAAATTTATTTTTTAAATATTTGTGGATAAGATGGCTATAAAGGTTAATACAATCATTACAAAAGGATTCCTAAAATAATAGATCTAAATCTAAGGAAGAAAAATAATTTAATTAGGACTCTTTAAATAAAATGACAGAGAAATTGAAGTAAAAGGATACAAAAAGTATCAGACAAGTGAAAACTAAGCAAATATTTTATCCCATTCAATATTAATACTATTATAAGGATATAAATATTAAAGGAGGCTGAGGTAAATTTGATATTGATGAGAAATATATCTTACCAACATGTCAAAAATGTATGTGGAAAACATACCAAAATAAATGAAGCCAAAACTTTTAGGAATGAAAAATTGACAAAACCAGTCATACTGTAATATTAACATATTTCTCTTGGAAAATAGGTCAGAGTAGTCCAAAAATAATATAAGTGATAGGGCAACTAACTACCTTGGCTTATAAAATTTGACTAAGGAAAAGTCAATAATCCCCATACCCCCTACCCCCTCACCCCCAAAGAAGGAGAAATTACAGTGTCACATTCTAAGTCCATTGCAGTAAATTAGTAGTTAACAAAGTAGCAAAAAACATTCCTGGAAATTAATTACCCTTCCAGTTAGGCTAATTTGTTTTTTTTTTCTTAAGTCCACTCAGAAATTAACAAAATAAAAACATGCTCTTAAGGAAGCAGTTAAAGCAGTATTAAGAAAAATTTATAAAATCATATTTATTTACAAGAAAACAAAACAGATGGAAGATAAATCAAACATTTAACTCAATGTAGGGGAACAATTAACCCAAAGAAAGTGAATGTGAGAATTACTAAAGACAAAAGAGGATGTTTCTGAGGCTGAAGGGATAGGGGAAACAAATATATGATCAATAAAACTATGAAATCTGTTTCTTTTAAAATACCAATACAGATGAATTTTGGTTTATGCAATATTGTTTTTAAATATTTAAACATAAATATTACATGAATCTGGTTTTGCAGTACAAACTGAAGAAGTCTATGACCATGGTCAAAAGAAAAAAGGAGAGAAAGGAAAGAAAAATCAGTAAAGACACATTCCTCTGACAAAACCAACTTTTTACCAATGAATCTGAAAATGTAGGTGGAATGCATAAAGATAATATAAAATTATTTAAAATTGACTCAAGATTAAAAGTCCCTGGCAGGACCACTAGTTTGAGTATGGGTTAACATCACACCTGGTCCAAGCCTGCCTGACAGCTGGGTTCTCTTTGGAACCTACAAAGTTAAGGTCAGTGTGGACTACATGGCTATTCTTGCACTGTTAATCTCCCAATCTTGGCAATTACTCCGGACTGGTGGAGATGTAAGCTTTCATCCAGGCCTTGGTCCTACATGACTAGAATTGCATAAAATGCTGTTGGAAATAGAAGGTGTGACTTTTATATGTTAAGGTACCCACACACCTTGGCTTTCATTCGGGGCAATCATACACACCTCAAGAGTGTGAGGGGACAAAAGAAACTAAAAGCCTGGGTAGCTCTTGGTCCTCTGGATGAGATACAAATGCCATATTTCCTGGGCTGTATCCCTCAGTAGAGCTAAATAAACATATTATTAGACTAAAGCTATTGTGTCTCCTGAGTGTTATTGCAGATTAGGGTCTGTAATAACTACTAACATTATTGGTAAAGATCTACCTCTAAAAATGCATGTGAGAATTACTAAAACTAGATGGTTTTAGTAACCAGTTTTAAAGTTACTTCAAGGAACAGATTCCTGCTCCCTCCCCCATGCCCTTCCTCTCCTCCTCTCCCTGGTTATTTAAATAGCTCTGGAGCATAGAGTAAAATGCAAAACTTCTCAGTTCATTTAATAGGTCTAGCATAATCTTTTTACCTAAACAGGACAAGATGAGCACATAAAATAAAACTGTAAGCCAATTTCACTTTTTTTTTTTTAATTTTTTTTATTCTTATGTTAATCCCCTTACATTACAACATTAGTTTTAGATGAAGTGTTCCATGATTCATTGTTTGTGCACAACACCCAGTGCTCCATGCAGAATGTGCCCTCCTAAATACCCACCACCAGGCTAACCCATCCTCCCACCCCCCTCCCCTCTAGAACCCTGTTTGTTTTTCAGAGTCCATCGTCTCTCATGGTTCGTCTACCCCTCCGATTTCCCCCGCTTCATTCTTCCCCTCCCGCTACCTTCTTCTTCTTCTTCTTTTTTTTTTTTTCTTAACATATATTGCATTATTTGTTTCAGAGGTACAGATCTGAGATTCAACAGTCTTGCACAATTCACAGCGCTTACCAGAGCACATACACTCCCCAGTGTCTATCACCCAGTCCCCCCATCCCTCCCACCCCACCCCCCACTCCAACAACACTCAGTTTGTTTCCTGCGATTAAGAATTCCTCATATCAGTGAGATCATATGATACATGTCTTTCTCTGTTTGACTTATTTCACTCAACATAATACCCTCCAGTTCCATCCACGTCGTTGCAAATGGCAAGATCTCATTCCTTTTGATGGCTGCATAATATTCCATTGTATATATATACCACATCTTCTTTATCCATTCATCTGTCGATGGACATCTTGGCTCTTTCCACAGTTTGGCTATTGTGGACATTGCTGCTATAAACATCGGGGTGCACGTAGCCCTTCGGATCCCTACTTTTGTATCTTTGGGGTAAATACCCAGTAGTGCAATTGCTGGATCATATGGTAGCTCTATTTTCAACTTTTTGAGGAACCTCCATACAGTTTTCCAGAGTGGCTGCACCAGCTTGCATTCCCACCAACAGTGTAGGAGGGTTCCCCTTTCTCCGCATCCCCGCCAACATCTGTCGTTTCCTGACTTGTTAATTTTAGCCATTCTGACTGGTGTGAGGTGATATCTCATTGAGGTTTTGATTTGGATTTCCCTGATGCCGAGCGATATTGAGCACTTTTTCATGTGTCTGTTGGCCATTTGGATGTCTTCTTTGGAAAAATGTCTGTTCATGTCTTCTGCCCATTTCTTAATTGGATTCTTTGTTCTTTGGGTGTTGAGTTTGATGAGTTCTTTATAGATTTTGGATACTAGCCCTTTATCTGATATGTCATTTGCAAATATCTTCTCCCATTCTGTCGGTTGTCTTTTGGTTTTGTTAACTGTTTCCTTTGCTTTGCAAAAGCTTCTTATCTTGATGAAGTCCCAATAGTTCATTTTTGCCCTTGCTTCCCTTGCCTTTGGCGATGTTTCTAGGAAGAAGTTGCTTCGGCTGAGGTCAAAGAGGTTGTTGCCTGTGTTCTCCTTTAGGATTTTGATGGACTCCTGTCTCACATTGAGGTCTTTCAACCATTTGGAGTCTATTTTTGTGTGTGGTGTAAGGAAGTGGTCCAGTTTCATTCTTCTGCATGTGTCTATCCAATTTTCCCAACACCATTTGTTGAAGAGACTGTCTTTGTTCCATTGGACATTCTTTCCCGCTTTGTCGAAGATTAGTTGACCATAGAGTTGAGGGTCCATTTCTGGGCTCTCTATTCTGTTCCATTGATCGATGTGTCTGTTTTTGTGCCAGTACCATGCTGTCTTGATGATGACAGCAATTTCACTTTTGATGAGAGAGAAAGAAATCCTAAATAACACTAGTAATTTTAAATCTTAAATAATATTAGTAAATTCTGCTTATCTTTCAAAATAAAAAAATAACAATCTATTTGACCAGCAGTTCTACTCCTAGGAATTAATTCTAAAGAATTACCTATGCATGTACACACATGGGTAACTAATTATAGCTTTGTTAGTATGACAGAAAGTGAAATTAACTTAAGTGCCCATCAACGGGAAAACAGTTAAATAAAACGCATTATATCCATTCTATGGAATTTCATAGAGTTCTTAAAGAGCTACATGGAGTTTTGAGAACTGAATGGGAACATATATGTGTATGTGTCTATAAATATACACAGACATACACATATACACATATTAATTTATTTGTGTTTAGACCTTGGGATGTAGAGTTAAAGGCTCAAGTTTTTGTTCGGGCTAATCTACCTTGTATAAATCTCCTAACTCTTCCAATCTTGAAGTTCTCTGACTCGTAAGTACTTCATGAACAGCAGCAATAGAGAGTATTATATTCATGTATTTTTAGACTATACTATACTCTCAAGATGTTAGAGATCAGAATACTCAGAGATAGTAAAAATTATGAATTTAAATGATGGCAGTTTTCCAGGATTACCTTGGATCAAATTAATATGCAGGTAAAAGGAACAGTGCCCATGTAATAATACCAAAGAGAACAGTGACTGGCATATTAGGAAGTCCCGGAAATACTAGCTAGTACAACGCACTGTCTTTATAGATCATCTTCAGATAGCACATTAGTTTACTTGCTTTTAACTTTCACCATGCCCTTCTTACTATAAAAGAAGAATGGATGTTACGTCTGATCTAGACCAATAATGACATTTTCCAAGATCATTTTCTGAAGCTATTTTTTGTCTGATTTTTGTTTTCTTGGGACCCAGGAAACCATCTTCCCTTCAAACTGTGATAGGGCAATTTAATTGGTTTCCTAGTGGAACATTGCAGGACTAACTGAAAGACATCAATATTTACAGTCTCAAGTTAAACTAGGGTCAATCTGAGAAAACATAATGGTAGAATAAACTGCCAGTCATACAATAGAATACTAAAGTTTTGTACTGTAAAGAGTCTATTAGTAAACTCCATTTTTGAGGGATGGAACAGTTAGAGTGTGATTTCAGGTCTGAAAGAGTGTTTTGAATTACCCTCTGTGCTATGGCTATGATTTATTTGGTGTAGAAGACATTACTTGTAATCCATTACAAGTCTGAGCCTCTGACACTGATGTGATACAACTAGGAAGTGAAAGTCAAATATAAAGTCTTACCCCTTACAAAGTCATTTGAAGAATAAAAACGGTTTGTTAAACTTTGAAGGAAATACTGGCAGGGCCAGCAAGGTTCAGCATATGATTGATTCTATGATTGAACAGGCTCAATATTTAACTTAGTCTCATCCTCATCTGATCTGAAATATCTGAGTGGACAGAGGTCAACTCTTCTAATACTCTGATTTTCAAGAGTGGGGAATAAGAAACTACTTAAAGTAGCCTACTTCTACCTATAGTGAGCTAACCCTCAGATGAAGGTTTCCTGATTCCTAGTCCACTTCTCTTTACACTGGATATAACTACCCCCAGCTCCACTTTAACCACATCTGTTGTGGGTTGAATTGTGTCCCCCCAAAAGACTTGTTCAATTTCTAACCCCCTGTACCTATGGATGTGACCTTATTTGGGAGTAGAATCATTGCAGATATAAGTAGTTAAGAGGAAGGTCATACTAGGGTAGGGTGGGCCCTTAATCCAGTATGACTGGTGCCCTTATAAGAAGGAAATTTGGACACTACCAAAGGGGAAGATGGCCATGTGAAGACAGAGACAGAGATTAGAGTTATGTTGCCACAAGTCAAGGAATGCCTGACATTCCCAGAAGCTGGACCAGGTAAGGGTGGAGCCTCCTTTAGAGGCTTTGGAAGAAGTAAGGCCCTGCCAACACCTTCATGTCAAACTTCTGGCCTCTACGATGGCAAGAGTTCATTTCTGTTGCTTTAGGTTTGTGGCAGCAGCCCTGGGAAACCAATACAATATCTAAAAATTGATTTTTGCGGCCTTATATGAAGGTGCCATATATATGCTGTAGCAGTAGCCAGACTTCAGCATTCTAGGCTGCAGATGATGTATAGTTCCTTTTGGATTTATTTGGTCAAACCAGAAGGTATGATGCTTAATTAATTGAGCTTCTGAAATCTTCATGTTAGGAACCGTTAGCATCTTAACAATGTGAATACATACTTTTAAGTGCTTATATAATGAAATCTAATGGATTATAACAAAATGTGGATACAGCTTGATGCATATACATATGGGCTCAATGTTTGAAAGGTCTGATTACTCCATATTGTCTCACAATCATGCATTACACTATTATTCACACTCTGTGAGCTGCCAACAAGGAAGTAGCTTGTTTTTTTTTTTTTAAGATTTTATTTATTTTTGACAAAGAGACAGAGCGTACAAGCAGAGGAAGCAGCAGGCAGAGGGAGAGGGAGGGAGAGGGAGAAGCAGGCTCCCCACTCAGCAGGGAGCCTGATGTGGGGCTCGATCCCAGGACCCGGGGATCATGACCTGAGCTGAAGGCGGGTGCTTAACTGTGTGCCCAGAAGTAGCTCTTCTATAATTATCATGACTCTTGTCAGAGTTAAAAGTCCCTAGTTCTGTTTTAATAGCAGTATAACAAAGTGATTATGAAAGGTGTACATATATATATATATATAACTGGCCATGTGTGCTTCAATATGGTGAAGCCAAGTGAAATGTAACCCAAAATGTCTGATGAGCACCTCAAGTGCCTCTGTGTTCAGAATTGAGTGGGGAACAGGATAGACACTGGCCTTCCCTGTAAGTATATGACTTAACATGGGGAATAAGTTTAACACTAGAACAATTCCTGCTTAATTACAGGGGTGACGAGTGCTACAAAGATAAGCATAAGCTGGGGGTTATATATAAGTGGGAAAACCTGAGTTATTTGGTGAAGGAAGATAGGTGTCTGAGAAATTGACACAGATTGTTTCTGGAGAATGAGTAGGAAGCTCACAGCTCTCATCCCGTCCATCAGTAAATCCTGCGAGCTCTCCCTTCAAACTGTACCTTTGATGCAACCATTTCATTGCCTCCATTGCTGTGCCAAATACCCTGATGGCTATTCCAGCACTATCACCTCAGCACCTGAACTGTTTCAGGATCTTCCTAACGGGTCTCTTGCTTACATCCTTGTCTTCTTATAGTCTATTCTTACCACAACAACCAGAGTCATTCTTAATATGATTCACACCATAGTCATCTTTCCAAAAACTCCAGTGACTTCCCAGACTGGAGTAAAATCTAGAACACTTAAGTGGTCAATAAGCCACCTTTCTGACCTTGTTACCTCCTGTCCTCTGTCTCCCCCACTGTGCTCCAGCCACCCTGGCCTCCTGGTTAAACTTTGATGCCCACTGAGAGTCTTTACTCTTGCTGTTCCCTCTGCCTGGAATGTTCTTACCAGGATAGCTGATCAGCTCACTCATGCATTTCACGTCTCTGCCAGTTGTGACCTTTTTAGCAAGATCTTTCCTGATCATCCAGTATGAAGTTACAACACCCTCCTTTACCTCGGTTACTCCCTGCCTCTCACTCCATCTTACTTCTTTCTAATAGAACCTTGTGCCATCTGACAAGCTTTCACCTACTTTGTTGCGTGTTGAAAGGGGGCGATTGAGAAGATCCTACACAGGCAATTGTACAGCATGGAAAGGAACTCCACTTGTTGAAGGAGTTGAAAGGAGGCCACTGTGAAGAGAAAGCACTGAGGTTAGGCAAAATGGCGATGGAGAAGGAGGGGTAGGCCGGACCAGGTGGGCTACAGAGGGCAAATTAGGAAAGGGCCCAAATCCCCCAAGAAAAACAGGTAGGCACTAAAAATTTTAAATGGAGGAGTGATAACAAATGTACATGCTATAAAGACTACTCTTTAGAGAATGGTTGAGAAGTGACAAGTTTGGAGCAGCCCGCTATAGTGATCTGGATAGGAGATGTGTCCTAGATCAATAAGGTGGGCAAGGGAGTGGAGAGACAGGGGCCATGAACAAGGTTTGAGCCATGTGGAGAAACTGTCAAGACTTTATCTGAGGGAGCAGGGGTGGCTGGTGGCAGATGAGCCCAGGAATCTGGAGATAGAGATTTCTGGGTATTGACCCTCAGGCTGTACCAGATCATGACTCCTATTTTAGACATGTTGTCTTTATACCAGAACTCTTCTGACAGCCAGGCCTTCTTATCTAATCACCTAGTTGACATTTCTATTCATATTTATAGTCATCTCAAAACTTAGCATGCAGCCTGTAGATGGTATTTGAATTTATGGAAAAGATCTTCTAATGAAATGTGTGAGACGCAAACAGATGAGAGCCTAGGCCTGACCCCTGAGACACTGCAACTTGTAACAGAGAACAGGTAGAAAAGAAAAGTCCCCAGAAGATGGCCCTCCCCCTTTAGAGTCTGATTCTAATCCATTTTTGACAGATGAAGAAACAGATGCCAAGAGCCGTGAGCCAACTTGCCTGATCTCATGGGTAGTTGGGCAGTGAGTTTAAGCAAACTGTTTCTGGATCAGGGTAGAGTAGAAAGAATAAACAAATCAAAGTAAGGAGAGGTTTCTAAACTCTGAACAGAGTCCTTTGTTCATATAACCACTGTTGCTTTAGACAAAGGGTCTCAGGTATGTTCCTCTTTTTTCCACCTGAAATCTATGTCTACCCCCCCTTTAAAAATATCTAGGAAAGGGGCACCTGGGTGCCTTAGTTGGTTAAATTATCCAACCCTTGATTTTAGCTTATGTCATGATCTCAGGGTTGTGGGATGGAACCCCATCTCAGCATGGAGGCTGACATGGGGTTCCATCCCCAGCAGGGATTCTGTTTGGGAGTCTCTCTCTCTCTCTCTCCCTCCCCCCTCCCCCTATTCTCTCCCTTCCTCTCAAATAAATAAATAAATATTTTAAAAATGAAAAAATAAAAATTACCCAAGAAAGATATTTTCATTTCTTTCTTTTTCAGAAACTACTCTCCCTCCCTTATCACACTAAAAAATTCCTTTGAGTGAAAAACCTAGTTTTAATTTTTAAATATCCAGTATCTGTCTACTTGTTATCTGATATCTACTTATCTATGTGATTTCTCCTTTTCTTAGGGTTATAGGAAGGTCATGTATCTGCAACTCTTAACACTGCCTATATACAACAAATTATTGATAGACATGTATTTAGATAGATATACAGAATGTGACAGAAGTGCATTTTATAAAGTTTAATCCTAGAGACTTTTTAATGTGTTCTAGGGGGAGCTGTAATTCTCACTGTTCTGGAAAAGAACAGATTCACATCATTAGCATTCTGTTCCTCACAGTAGGAGAAAGTTTTGCAGTAAGTTACACTGATTAGCGCTCCCACAGACCTTTATGAACAGAGCTCACTGAGCCCTTGAAAGCTGCTTCTACCAACTTTATAAAGGATGCAGAAATCAGTTAAGACAAATTGCAAACTACAAATGCAGATCCCATAAAGGACCCACCAGATCAATGTTAGTAGCCCCCCTAAATCTCCTCAAAAGAACCTTGTTATCTCTCTTCTTTAGAGTTATTACAAGATTGTAAGTTAGTACTTTAGTGCCCTTTACAAAGAGTCTAAGTCCCTCGCTCTTTCCCACAAACAACATTTTAGTCAAAATGTACTTGAGCTCCAACTGCTTGGTGAAAAATAGGTTCCTCCTAGTCATGTTTAGCATTCTTCTTTCTTCCCCTTTGGGATAGAATCTGCCTTCAGACTATTTTTCACACAGAATAAGGATTAGTGCCTCTTTATCAATATTGTCCATATCCCCACTCAGTATACTTTATTATCACTGCTAGAAGGTGCTTCTCAAAGACTGAGTTGTAGAGCTGTAAAAAAATATCAAGCTCCCCAAAGCCAGGGAAAATTGAAATGTCACTCTTTACCAGGAGTTTTAGGAGGGAGACTAAGCATTTACTTCAATACAGACTATCCATTCTATGGCCGAGTTTAGACACTTCCAAAATCAATTTTAAACCTTTTCTTAATAGCTCTCACATTCCCTCAATATCTTCCCTTCTTTATTATGAAATTGCCTCAGCCAGGCTACACAGGCTGGGGCAAGCTGGGCTTGAGGAGGATGGGAGGCACACTGGTGATGGATTGCTTGCCCAGGCGCCATCCCACCTGCTCTCCCCAGCACCACACACCAGCCTGGCTGCTGGCCTCCGCGCGTGCCCCAGATGCATTAAGCCCACCTGCTGTTTGGCAGACATTTCCCTTTGTGCTCCTTGTGCTGCTCTAATAACCCTCCTCAAGGCCAAATTAGATTTATATGGAAGGGGAAGTCAGCTAGAGGCTTCAGAATGACTATGCTAATTAGAAACCAAAATATAAACAGCAACTCCACATGGATGTATTAAATAGGCCAGCATTCTCCACAGCAAATCAAATTAAGAGAAATCCCATTATCTCGCTCAGGGCTTCTGCATTATTTTTTTTTCCTGACCGCCTGTTTTCATGTTTGAAGAGAACGAGGGTACAAATATATTTCATTATAGGTCTGGTTCTAAGCTGTAGCCTCGTTCTCCCCTACCCTAAATTACATTGCTACCAAGTCATTATTCACAATTAAACCAAACTCATTTTTTTAATCCACTGTAAGTTTGTGTATCACCCTCTAAAGATTTTAGATGTCAGTGTAGCCGCAAATATTTTATTCATCCTCAGTAGTGTAGCTTCAGTGTAAACCAGCTACCACAAAGTATTCTAAACAGCTCTCTGAAAAGCCCCATGTATCCTATGAGAGTTCATGTTTATGAATATCTGCTACAGGAAATGAATATTCCATCCATTAATCTCTAACCCTGTGCAGTCATGCTGATTCTACAGGGGAATGTAAAACAAAAGTGGCCTGTCTCTTTCTTTAAAATGAATCAGCAGTGGTCAGGAAGTTTTTAGGAAATTAATATTGGAGTTGACAAAGCAGCTGGGAAGGGCAGTCACCCTTGTACCCAAAAGTTGCTGAGCCAGTAACAGAGGAGGAATTGGGGTGAAAGAGGATGGGGTAAGAGAGGGCAGGTCTCTGATGGTCATCCTTAAATGCTTCTGCACAAGGCCGCTATGCCAAAGCTGCATGGGATGGAGAATCCTTGTTCCTTTCTTTCAGCTTTTTATAAAAATAATTGTTTCACTACTCAGCTTTTCATTAGCACTATGTGATAGGTGCTCTAAATGATAGAACAGTGAGCAAGCGGTCAGTCCTTGAGGGAGAAACAAGATGCTGTAGGAAGATAAGCTCCAAGAAAACCAGCAAGTTGGGGAGCCCGGTGCTTCAAGCTGCCAGAAAAACTGTAGAGCTCATTGACTGAGGCCTTGTGGGAGCAATCATGAAAGTACACTTTCCACCTGACTCCTGAGCCAACTTCATCAGATGCTATCAGCTCTTTCCCATTCACTGTGAGGACCCTCAATTCCTTTCTTTGTCTTTCTTTCGAAAAGGAGTCACACCCCAAATTTACGAGTCAGGGGCAAACCAATCTATTGCAAGAAGTGTGCTAAAGAAAGCAGTGGAGAGGGCAAGCAGACTGACACAAATGAGAATTCTGGTTCTTAGGACTGAGTAATGGTGGACATCCCTTGATTTCCCCAACAGATGCATACCACCCTCTTATGTCTTTCCTGATGACCCTTCTCTCAGAGCTATTTCTTCTTACATAAATAAGCCTACTGGTTCTTCTGGGGAGGGCTAAGAGGAATGAGCAGAGGAAAAGAATTTCAGATTACATCATGATTCACATTATTTATGGAAAATAAGGGTCTCTGAGAACTTTCTATTCACCTGCCATCTATTCCCATGAATGTCATAGCATTAATCTTTGTGGCTTCTTGTGACAAAGGCTCTCTTTGGTTAAACTTGAGTCAGGCTCCTCTGAGCCCTCTTCCCAACTAGGCCTTGACCTTGGCTCAGTACTGTCTTTGGCCTGACCAGCCCAGTGAGGCAATTCTGCTAAGTCAGTTTAGAGAGAATCCTTTCAGTCTTGGATAGCTGATCGAATTCCCCATTCCCCACCATCCCCTGGTGATATCTGATCACCTGGCCTGCCTTCAGCAAGAATCCCATACCCTTGATGTTTCCTCTTGGTAACTTTCCATCTACCAACCCCCAATTCAGCTTCTTGGCTATAAATTCTCAGCTGTTTATACTGTATTCCAAGTTGGGCCTGATCTCTCTCTCCCATTATAATAGTCTTGACACCTCTTGCAGCAGTCTTGACTACAGTCTTCCTTACCTTTTTAAATGTCAGAATAGCTTTTCTCTTTAACTCATGGTAAGAATAGCTGAAGGGATGCCCTCTTTTGATAAAAACATTTGAATAAATGAAACATCTACTCACCGTATTGCTTAAACCAACTTCTCTGTGGTTTATGAATACATAGACATCCATATACACCAATCACAAGATTTCTAAAGGAATCTCAAAAGGAATAATGTTAAATATTTTTCACTAGCCGTTACTGCCTTCAGGATAAAAATTATGAATGGTTAGCAAGTGTATGAAATCTTGCTTAGACCTTTCCCTCCAAGCTTATTACTTTCCATTCAAATTTCCTTCTATCTCTTCCACCTTTAGTCTAAAGATTCAAGGCATGCAAACAGGCCATATTTTTAAAACTCTAGATCTGTACTGCCCAACATGAGAGCCACTAGCCCAAAATGGCTATTTACATTTAAGTAATTAAAATCAAATAAAGTTAAAAAGTCATTAATCACAGTAGTTACACTTCCCATTTTCAATATCCATGTGTGGCTAGAGACTACCATGTTTGACTGCATAGATAAGATTTCCATTATCCATTATTATTTGAAAATTCAATTGGATAGCAGTGTTCTAGATAATTCAGACTTGCCAGAACAAAAAGTATAGATCTCATACCCAGGCTTACAATACCAAAGAGAGTGTAGAGAATATTTCTTACCAACTAGTAGTCATTTGCTCATTTTTAAGGCTTGTTAAGTGTGGCATACTCTGTGAATCCTTTCCTGGTTCTCCCAAGCCAGATTAATTAAAATCTATTCCCATTGTTTATACTTGTTTGTTTTCTAGCCGTAAATCTGAAACTTAAGCAGAATTCCATTTCCAAATCTATAGGAAGAAGTAGACAGAATGAAGGGCCTTTCTCCATAGCATGAGCTTAAAGTGACTGGTAAGTTTGGGAAAGCCAGACCTTTAGAGAAGGTACAAATCATTAGCTCTTTCACTTATTATCTGGTGTCCTATGATATTGGTAGAATTAAAACGTCAATTTTATAGATACCCAAACAGGCTTAGGCGTTAAAAATACCTGTGTATTAGGGTTTGTGAGCATTTGGTTTTATAAATCACTTAACACAGGGCTTAGTACATGGTAAGTATTTAAATGGTGGCTATTATTTAATCTGAGTCTTCTATCCTTAATATTGGATATTTTTATTGGGATACCAGGAGGGAGATCAAGTTAATATTTTATACAAAATACTTTTCTTATATCTATTTTTTATTTTTATTTTTGTTTTCAAAATACATTTCTTTTAAAACATCATTTTGGCACCACATAAGAATTTGTTAGTCATGGAAAAGCAGAAGTATATTTATAGCTTGAACTGAAACCATGCTTTGTTTAAAAACTTGTATTCAAGTTGGATGCAAAAAATAATACATTATGGTCAGAATGATTTGTGTCAAAAAGAAAAAAATTGAGGAATAGCTCAAAATTATTCTTAAAGCTTTAAAAAGGAGGTAACTTAATATCCTTAACATATTAGATACAGAATCATGGAATAAAGTCTCAGTGATGCAGTAGATGTTCCTTCTTTCAATTTTATCAGTTTGCAAAATTCATGAGGTTAATAAGTATTAAAAATCTCATTACTGTACCATATCAGATAGGGATGTAGCTCGAGGGTGTAATATACTAGTTCTATTGTTGAAACTCCATCAAAAAGCAAGACTGCACTTACCCAGCATCATAAAAACCTCTATATCTCTCTGCATACAACTTAATGTAATGAAAAATATAACATATGAGGTTTCTGAAAGCTCACAATTCAAATCCTGAAATTCATTGACTTCACATATAAAGTTATAGCAGGTAGCTATTAGAGTTTGAAAGAGATTCACTATCAGCAAAGTGCTATTTGTTTCGCAGTATATATACTGGGCAGTTATAGCAATAGCCATATTTGGCTTTTTTGAAAAATCTTGTGTGATGTTGCTGAAACAGTGCTAGTTCCAAGTACTTTGCACAATGTAACTATTACCCCTTCTTCCTGTAGAGGTTATAAGTCAATATTGATAGGGTTTAAGAGCTGCCTATTCCCTTTTCAGGAAGTAGGGAAGAAGTTTCTCTGGCATTTACCTATATTGATTCTATGAATTCTCCATCCTGTACTTGTCTGCCTCCAACCCTCTCAGCTCACTCTGGGAGCCCACATCATTCTCAGCTAGCTGTCATCTACACTCTTGCCCTGCTCAAATGTCACTCTGTTTTACTATATAACAAGACATATTACCATTAGAAGTTCATTTGGGGGGTCTTAATTATAAAAAGAAACTGAATGGGTGAAACTTGTACATGGAAATTTAGCTACTTTGCTGGAATATGAGATATTTGCTCATCAGCCCTTGGGTTATTCTAAATACAAGGCAGAGAAGGTAGGTAGGAAGATATATGGCTTCTCTACCCATATCTTTTTGCCTCTAAAGAACTCTTAGTTTTGGGCACCTGGGTGGCTCAGTCGTTAAGCGTCTGCCTTCGGCTCAGGTCATGATCCCAGGGTCCTGGGATCGAGTCCCACATCGGGCTCCTTCCTCGGCAGGAAGGCTGCTTCTCCCTCTCCCACTCCCCCTGCTTGTGTTCCTGCTCTCACTATCTCTCTCTGTCAAATAAATAAATAAAAAATTAAAAAAAAAAAAGAACTCTTAGCCTTTCCTGGAGCAGATAGTGCTCCGTATGTCATCTCAAGGAGGTTCGGCTCTTACCCTGGCTAACAAATCATGATTGTTTAAACTACGCATGGGTATTTATTTCCTCAGATTGATATAAGTGGATGAGAAGGGGAGGGGAGGGAACATGACTTAGTTTTGGCAAATGAGCTATAGGGGAACATTGTCCTTTTTATTCAGAAAGAGAAGCCTGGTCCTCAACAAAGACTTAGGAGGGATAAGCCTTTTGCTTCTTCTTCATTCTTTTTGCCTGGAAGTCAAAGAGATGCATGGAGATCATCTAGCTATCATAAATTGAAAAGCTGTGGACAAAAATTCAACATTTTAAAAATGTAGGATCAAAGAGCCTGGGCCCATGGCATCAGTGTGGAGCCTACTTCTAGAATTCATATTATGTGAGAAAGATAACCAGAGTAGATAATCAGAGAAAGATAACACAAAGTTTTTTGTGTGTTTGTTTTCTGTTTTTGTAGCAAGAAGCATTCTGGGTAATATAGTAGCTGACAAGCATTAGCATTCTTAGGCCACATTTTATTCCCCAATGCCAGCACAACAGTTTTAAAACTCGAATCCAGTGCTATCCGCCGTGGTTGGGTGTGAGTGGACAACAGTCAAATTTTGCATCATTGTATTAGTCAGCTTAGGCTGTCATAACAAAATACATGGGCGGGATAGCTTAAACAACAGAGATTTATTTTCCCACAGTTCTGGAGGCTGGAAGTCTAAGATTGAGGTGTTAGCATGCTTGGGTTCTGGTGAAGGCTCTCTTCCTGGCTTGCAGATAGCCATGATCTTGCTCCTTATGTGTCAGATCGTGCTCTGTTTCCTCCTCTTCTTCCCCTTGCCGCCTTTTTTTTTTTTTTTTTTAATTTAAATAAAGGCATTCGGGCGCCTGGGTGGCTCAGTTGGTTAAGCAACTGCCTTCAGCTCAGGTCATGATCCCAGGGTCCTGGGATCGAGTCCCGCATCGGGCTCCCGGCTCAGCGGGGAGCCTGCTTCTCCCTCTGACCCTCTCCCCTCTCATGCTGTTTCTCTCCTGCTCACTCTCTAATAAATAAATAAATAAATAAATAAATAAATAAATAAATAAATAATCTTTAAATAAAGGCACTAATCTCATTATGAGAACCCCACTTTCATAACCTCATCTAAACAAAATCTTTTCCCAAAGGTTTCATCACCATCTCATTTTGGGGCTTAGGGCTTCAATATATGCATTTCAGGGCAGTGTACTCCACTCCATAGCAGTATGCATAGTATGCATCTATACTAGTTTTACTTCTCAGGCTCTTAGCAGTATTCATGAGGTATATATGAAGAAACTTGTCTGTATACCCTTCAAATGGTAAGGCTATTCCATGTGCTGGCTTCACATGCTTGTTGGGGCTTATGTAATAAGAGGAGAGCTACTCATGCTTACCAGGTATGCACTTTTCCAGAACTTCATCATACTATGTTGCTTCCTTATGAAGGTCAGTCACCCATCTTTTCTTCCTGGCCTCTTGCATGGTCCACTTGTTTCCTTGCTTCATTTCTACTAATCTACCTTGTGGTCTAGGCACCTTCCCTAAGAGTCATGGTAGGGATTTCACAGTGCACAGCAAATGTGAAAACAATGAAACCTTATTTTTTTAGAACTGACCTCATGTTATTGAGTTCCCCATTAGGTATGAGTCATCAAATATTCTAAACATTCCAAACTCAAACAAGTTATCAAATTAATCAATTCTGATTTAAAGAAGGATAAATACAGGATTTTACGTTCCTTCTACTCATTTCCTGGGGCTTCTGACACTGAGGACAAGAGTAATGAAAAAGTGGAAAAATTTCTAGCAGTGTTTGGAGACACCACATAGATGAATCTGCCTATGCCCTGGATTGGTCTGTGGTATGCCTCTGCCTTCTACAGCTCTTTCCTGGACAACTGCAATGGTATCCTTACTGACCTCACTGACTGGTTTTAACATGTGCATACATTGATTCACTATTCAAACAATACAGAAGGATATAAAAGCAGGAATTCCAAGTTTCCTTCCCAACCTCCAATCCTACTATTGAGAAGCAGTGACTTAAAACCAATTCTGTGGTTTGCATCATAACTTCAAAGCTGACAAGGAATAAAAGAATGAGTGTTTAGACACGATTTATTGTCTGCTGGGAAAGATGAAGAATTTACTAAATTTTACCGAATCTGTTAATTATAGAAAAGATTGTAAATGTCAAAGTTTGATTTAAAAATAAATTATAACTAAGTCTTCCATGCTCTGGTTATGGATTCAACTGATAGATAGTGAATGGCATTTATCATATTATGTAAATGCTCTTTTAAAGCCAACTAATATGAATGGATTCTTACAGAAGTAGACAATCCTAGATTATTGAAACCTAGCTCTTTGAAGGAGACTTTTCCATGTATTAAGGTCCAATATATTCAATTAATTTCCATTATCTAACTTTTCTGGTTTCTCATACTGTCCTCTCCCTCAGACCTACAGTTGGAATGTCTCTCTCTGGACCCAGAGAATATTGTACATCCTTGTTTTTCCTCTATACTGTGTCTATACTTTGGGGAAAGTTTAATAAAGAGACTATTCATAGACTACCTCACTAGTGTCAGCTGGTTCCTTTGAGGACCTTGACTTTTAAGTCTATACACAGCCAAACCATTACTCATGTGTGAATGTGTAAATACAAGATTTTCTCCCAGAACTTTGATGTAATGGATGGAAAACAACAAAAACAAAAAACAATGGATAGATGTTGCTAAAATATCTGTGGGAATATTACTTACAAAGGAGTTTCTTTCTGAAAGCTGGTATAATTTAGAAATTCCAATGATGACAAAGTTCTTAATGTATGTCTAGGTATGAATCATATTTTGTTCATCCTACTCAGTACTTGGGGAATCCTTTCAATCAGAATGTCTTAAAATTAATAAATCATTAAAGTAATGCATTCATGGAGTTAAAAAGTCAAATAGTGATAAAAGGCATAAGAAAAAACAACGAGGGGTTCCTGGGTGGCTCAGTCAGTTAAGCATCTGAGTTGTGATTTTAGCTCAGGTCATGATCTCATGGGTCATGGGGTCGAGTCCCTAGTCAGGCTCTGTGCTTGGTGGGGAGTCTGCTTGGGATTCTCTCCCTCTCCCTCTGCTCCTTCTTTCTCCCCCCGCCTCTCTTTCAAAAATAAATAAATCTTAAAAAAAAAAAAAAAAAAAGAAAGAAAAAACAGTGATCCTCTTTTTCTACCCCATACCTCCTCCTCCTCCACTAGTGTTCCCTAGAGAGAACCACTTACACTCTTAGTTGTTTTATCTGGAATTTACCGGTGCATTGATAATGTATATTTCCTTTTATTTCTTTATTAGTTGGGCTATTATCTTATTACAGATGTTGGTGATTTAGCCCAACCTCTTCCCCTGGCCTCAGTCTACCCACTCTCATGATTTTCTCAAAATAATTATAATTTTTGGCCAAATCAAGCTAGCATTTACTATATGACTATAGAAGTATTGCTCTCTGCTGAGCCAGATAATATACTATAGTTAAGATTCTTGTACAATGTTTAGTTTTCTACATACCTATTTTCTAAAAAGTTCAGGTGAGCTGTCAAATACCAACTGATTTTTCTAAATGCCAAAATACAAATCCATCAGCTCCCTTTATTTCCTCCATAACTTTCTCTGGGAGCCTCTGTGGTCTAGCACCAACTGGGCTTGATTATGCTCTGGGCATGACTTATTTCTCATCTAGGACTTACTTTCTCTGCTCTCCAATGTTTGAGCTCCCATTTCCTGGATCATATATCTTACTGTTGCTGTTGTCATTGTTTATAGCCTTGATTTGATGGAACTCAGCCTCCAGTAGCATCTGAGAAAATGTATATGAAAGGTATATTTTAGTTCTAGGTTTGAAAATGGCGTTTTCAACTTGGATTTCTCTGCTTATACAAACCCCATCAAGTGTGAGAGTAAGACGATATTTTTTTTTTCCTCCAAGTTTTGAAGGCACTGTTCTATTCATCTATTGCCTTTAGGCATCTAGTGTTAATGTTGGGAGTTATAAAGAAATTCTGATTCCTCTTCCTTTTTTTGTGACTTCTTTCTTTCCTCTGGAAAATTTTAGGGTCATATTGTCTCTGTTGTTTGGTGATATAACTTTGTCTAGATCTTCTGTACTTTGTAGGCTTTAAAGTGATCTTAAAAGGGTTGTCTTTGTTCACTTTTTGCTCTTACTGATATTAGCACTAACATCTTCAGGATGGAATATTGATTTTGATGTACAAAAACAAAAGAATTAACCTGTGTATATAGTCAATACCACACTCATATCTCAGCCATGACTCAAACCCATATATATGTACAAACTTGTGATGTTCAAAATTGTTGAACTTACAACGTACCCCGTATCCAGTATCAAATTTATTATTTTTCCTTAATAATGACAAACAATGGTTCATCATGCTCAGATTCCGAGGTATTAAGTTGGAAAGTGAAAAATTTTCAAGGTGGTTAATAATAGAACATTTTTTCAAGCCCAAAAAATCACATTCTATTAATGCTGTTAACATTTTGTTATTTAGTATGTTTTTAAATCAATTTGTAAATTTGCTTTGGTTTTATAATTGCATAAGGAGTCTTCATTCCAGTATTTGCGAAATCCCTACAATGTGTAGGGCACTCTTTTGTTTATCACTAAATACCAAGTACACAGCACAGAAATCTTAAGTTTGTACTGTAAGTGCTATAAACTGAATGTGTCTTCCCAAAATTTACATATTGAAATCTAATCTTCAATTGTGAGGATATTTGGAGGTGGGGTCTTTGAGAGGTGATTAGGTCATGAGAATGGCATCCTCATGAATAGAATTTCTTCCCTTATGAAAGAGACCCCACAGAACTGCCTCACCCCTTCTGCATGTGAGGACACAGCAAGAGGACAGCCATCTGTGAACCAGAAAGTGAGTCCTTACCAGGTACTGAATCTGCCAATGCCTTGATCTTGGACTTCCTGGTCTCCAGAACTGTGAGACATAAATTTCTATCGTTTATAAGCCGCTTAGTCTGTGGTACTCTTTTATAGAGGTCCTCACTGACAAAGATAGTAAGCTTTATAAGGAAGGAGTTTATTCTTAGCTAAAATCTTAGGCTATTATATATATCATACATATGTTTAGCAAACAAAATGTGTATATGGGCATATTTACATATATAAATTTAGTTTAACACTGGGTAACTATAAAAATGTTTCCTGCTAATGGGATTCACTGAAGTTTGAGAAGCACTTTCATTCCTTACACTTTCACAAATACTTACTTCAAATTTCTTACATTTTCTCTGCTGACTCAGAGAAGAACCTTAAAGATTTGCTAACATCCTTGTCTTATTCTAATGCCTCTTCTAGGCATCAGTTTCCTCATTGAGAAGATGAAAGGATGTAGATTTACATCAGAAGAGATAGGGTCACAGGTGTGAGAGAAGCATATTCTCAGAGGCATGATATTTGATGCTTCTGAGCATTAAATACTCCTTTAATACTTTCGTTTACTTATAAAGGACAGAAGTATCATCCTGAGGGAAATGTCCACTGTAGCTCCCATAGAAGACATGGCAATGCATATGGTCTTCTGTGTTTGGGGAACATCAGTTCATACAGGAAACATGCTTGATTTTCTTTCCTACCTCAGCAAGAATAAAGTTATGGGTAGGGACTTGGCTCCTATAGAAAGAGGTTACTATGATGATTGCTTCTATTTTACAGATTTGTTTGACCTAATTTCTTACACATTTTTAACCTATAGATTCAAGAATTGAGGCAAGAGCTTGCCTGCTTGCCAGAGAAAACTCCCAGGGCATAATCAACTTTCAATACTTTTGTCAAAGGAAAACAGAAAAGTGACAAATGCAGATAAAAATGAAGACTAGATGAAGCCTAGTATGCCTTTCTTAAAGTGGAAAGGCCATCTGCTAGTTGCCTATTTGTATATGCTCTCCTTCACTTCAGTGCTTAGAGTGAAAAAAGAGAGATTGGGGATCTTTGGAAAGTGGGGTTCAGACTATAAGAGTCCCTACTGGCTGTCCTATATAGAGTTAATGACTGATGTGGACGGAGGCAGTGGCCAACGTCCCTTTCATCTTTCCAGTATCTGCCAGAGCAGCATGAAATCTATTCTAGGCATCTGCAACTGGAGGCAAAACATGCCAATTATTTTTATTGATCTAAAGCCTTCATAGGTAGGACACCTTGCCAGGGCAGCATATGGAAATTTAGATAAGGAAATGATTGCAGAGACATGGAAAGGCTTCACTATTTGGAAAAGAATGTGCAGGCCTTTAAAAAATGAACAACCACAACCACTTGGTATTCCAGAGCTTAAGAGCGCCAAAGACGAATCATGCAGTCGCTGCAATGGAAATTGATTACTAAGCCTTCGATGAGTCACATGCCTTAGGAATTAAGTACTCTAATCTATTATTGTCAGTATCCTGATGGGTCAACCAGGCTGTGAATGGGAATTTGCATTAAATTGATTTGAGTGTTTTTTCTTGAACTAACATCAGTCAATCAAGGGACACATTCAGACAGAGCCAGATAAGTCTGACTGAATTTGATTTGGAAAAGCAGAGTAGCAAGGGATTAGCAGGCAGAATTTAAAAGCACCATAAATCTGGCACTACAGGCTGGGCTAGGAGAAGCAGGTGAGCAGTCTCTATGCCCCAGTCAGGGTGTACAGTCAAAGCAAATTTGTTTTGTGGTTCTGTAGTATGTTTTTGATACAGTCACGGATTACAGAAATCATTGGGTAATACAGAGGACTTCTTCCTGGAAGATTTCACACCTGAAATTTAAAAATGACAAAGTATTTGCCATCTGTCCCAAGATTGAGTCTATATCTAGTGTATATTTGCCATGTAATGATCTTTTAACCTCAGGTAGGTCACTCACTTTACATGTAGAGAAGCTTTTATGTGAAGAGAGTAAGCAGACTAGATGATCTCAGGTCCACTCATGATTCTGTGAACAGAAAAATATCAAGTGCCAAATTTCACTCAGACATTTGATGTTCTTTGTGAGCTAGAGGCTGGGATTGCTCCATATACTCTGTCCTGGCACATAGCTGATGGTTTATGGAAGGCAGGAGTCCTCAGGGGCTATGGTGGGTTGGAAAGTTTTGAGATGGACTTGTGATAGGTACTGAGAATTGGAAATGTTTGACTGAGTGAATAAACACCTACAGCTCAGGAAGGAGTATCTCTTGATGCTTAACTTGGTAACAAACTATGAATAAAGTAAATGAGTTCCTTTTTATCTACTGTTAAGTACTCATGTACACATACTAATAAAGATCCAGATATTTGCATTAAATGGTGGGGAAAGGGCGTTAGAAACTTGTCAGATAGTCCTTTACAGTAGAGAAAAATATGAATTCTCAGAGAACTTACAGTATCCTTACATCTTAACTTGTTCCAACTAAAAAACACCATGGGAAAATTTTATTCTTTCATTTAAAACACACATCTAACTTTGAAGTATTGTAGTGTTGTTCTTAGGTGGTTGAAAGATACTTAGAAGAATCATAACTCACTAATATTCACCTGTACTAACCACTAAGCTGAAAATTTGGTAAAGATGTAAGGTTACTGGTTTATTGATCAAGCAGGACTTGTGGGAGTAATAGCTGACCTCTTATCAGTATTGAGAGTCTTTTCCATTTCCATCTTGTCTGTTCCTGGGGGTTGCCATGGTAACATTATCAGAGTGTCTTTACTGTTGATTACTGTTTGCCAGAAGTCTGAGATGTATCTTAGAATGTACGTGTCTGTGTTGCCACGTGCCCCTTCCATGGCTCTTTTTGCCACTGCAAAGCACAGAAATCTGTAACACTGTGTGTGTCTTTAATCATGCTGGTGTTCATAGGATATGCATCTTTGATGTGTTAGGCTATATCTTTGCTTGGTTTGATTAAAATACAGGAAGTACTTCATGAAGATTAATATATTGAAAGTTACTTTGTCCCTTGAAGTTAACTCTTAAGCAGAAGTTGGTAAAGTTTTGCAGATAAGCCATTTGCACAGGATGTGCTCATTGTTGGAATGTTATTTTGGAATATATAGTAATCAATATTTTTGCAGCATTGCGCATTGGGGTTGTTCAATCAAACTCCATTCAGCTTGAACCACAGGTTCTTGAATTCTTGTTTAAACTAGAAATCTAGCTGTTAAAGTTGAAAGCAGTACACCAAAGGTAAAATTACTGTATAAGGATGCTCTAGAAAATGTATGGGGTATACTGGGCCCAAAATTGTGAAGATCTTGTAGAAGCCTGGTAAAAGAAGTTGAAAATCCATTTTCAAGGATATAAAAGTTTGGTCAGGAGATGATTTTGAAGTAGCATTAAATGTGTATATTATCCTCACCTATTAAACCTATACAAAAGGCCTGGGAAAATAAACCTAGAGAGCCCTATTTGTATGTATCCGAATAGAGAGGTAGATGACCCTATATTGTCAATATTCAGTGGGTCTGAAATGCAAGTTTTAGGATGTCCCAGGAGTGTACAGAAATTTGTACCAAAAGGGTAGGAATTGGAATAAAAGCAAATAATGAGGATCCATGAAGTGAAATATGGAAAGGAGACAACAGCATTTCCACCAAACTTCTATTAAAATTGGGAGAAATTGGGTTGAGAAAGAACTTAGCTAACATTTCCTCAGCCACTAGGGGGCCTCAGTTGAATGTATGATGTGTATCTAAAGGCCCTTTCCCTCATTCTGGGCTTCCCCCCCCCCCCCCCCCCCCCCCGATCTTCTGACCCTAGAGAGAAGATAAACAGCTGGTCAGTGTTTATACAGATGTCATGGTCTGACTTTCCAGTTGTATCCATAGTGACCTTCAAAGAGAAAGGACAGAAATAGGCAAGAACGCAAGCTCATTTTTGTGGTACCTCCAGCTTAAGAGGGACAGTATTTCTGAACAGTAAAACCCTATAGGCTACATTTAACTGAGGTGCTGTGATGTGAAAATAAATAAAATTGACAAAAGAATAAATCTATGTTTATACTTTTACCATTAACTTCATGAAAATAAAGATAATAATCTAAAAATGTAGCGAAAATAAGTCAATACAATATTATGTTCTAGGCTCTAGAATATATAAGCGTGTCTGTATTATAGGCATTGGGTTAAATCTGGCATAACTATTACAAACCATTAAGCTATAAAGAGATTTTCCTCTGAGGTATTTAAGCCTTTGATTATCACACCTTTCGCAGGCTAGGGTTGTAGTATTTGTCCATTCATAGTTAAAAACGGGCAACTAAGCCTCATGAAGTGCCAAGTTGGGTGTTGCCTACTCCCTCCTAATGATCAAGGTCAATTTCCCCTACCAAGATTGTGACACTTTTCTTTGCTTGCTAATTCCTATAAACAAGGAGGCCAAAGTGTTAGTAAGCCAACTGTAGCTTACAATTCAATGGGATGCTTACCATCTCCTCTGTGAAAGTGTTAGTCCTTTGGGCACCAGGACTTTTCTATGTTGTGATTTTTTTTTCAGGAGATTCAGAGAAAAGAGGCATAAATTAAGGACCTCAGTGAGTCATTGGGAGTTAGGGTAAGTGGCTATGATTAAAGCTATTAGTAATATTGTTTGGGCTTTGGTAGTCTACAGTCATCCCCAAAGATCTGTCTGGTTTTTGTAGGGACCAGATGGAGAATTATATAAAGATAAAATCACCATCCTTGTATCCTTGAAGTTTTAAAAGTAACACTAATATTCACTATCCCTCCTCTCCAAAATGTGGTATTATTTATGATTTGCTGCTTTGGCCATAGGTGGGGCAATTTTAGAAGCTTCCACTTAGCTTTAGGATTAAAAGTTTCATAGTGGGGAAGACCACACCCCAATATGGGAATTGCACTTTGTCAAACATAGTAATTCCAGTCATACTTTCTGGAAATGAAGAAACGACCACCATATAGGTCTTCAGATCAAGCTGACCCACCGTAAATTGGACTTTAGCCTGGACTTCATTTATTATTTGGCTATAATACGCCTCCACTCTAACAGGGGACCATTATAACACTTTGAGTTGTCAGGTTTCATTATCAATTCACATCCTTTTCCCAATAATCCTCAAAATATCTGGGAATTCTCTTCTCCCCAATATATAGTTTCCATGAGTGAATCCCAAAAACCCTGTGGGGAAAGGAATGATTACTATACTTGCTGTACCTTTGCAGGATCCTTCATGCTGGAGACAAGGCCACTTCTTCAAAAAATTGGACCAAAGTCTGAAAACTGGTTTAGGACCAAAAACTGCGCAATTAATTGTCTCTTTAATGGGGTGTCATCTCAGGCTCCTTGTCATCCATTGTTTTCCTTTTTGGTACAAATTGAAGAGTATCCTTATTGGCTGCCCATCTATCTTGCTTCTGGGTTACCACATTCTATTAACTATCGCCGTACTTTTCTGTGGGTTAGGTCCCATCGTTTGTTACTCCAGTCTTGCCACTCATTACTATCATTGTGACCCTTTGACTTGGCTTCTGTAAATTAGGGTTTTATCATCCCCATTACCATAACTGTGTCAAGTTATATAACAACTTTTCCAAATATTATCACTGATCTATATAGTAAAACTACTATTTAATATTTTAGTGAAGCTAGTGATCTTATCAATAGCACATTCCTGCGGGCTTTGGTAAATGGTGTTTGTAACGGGCTTTCATGTGGAACATAATCACCTAGTAGGTTTTCTAACTGAATATAGTATAGCTATTCTAACATGCTTGCTTTGCTAAGCATTTTTTTTATTGAAGTTTAGTTGACATACAATGCTGTATTAGTTTCAGGTGTACAACATAGTGTTTTGTCAATTATATATATTACTCAGTGCTCACCATGATAAGTGTAGTCACCCTCTGCCACCACACAACATTACTACAATATTATGGACTGTATTCTCTGTAATGGACTTTTCATCTTTGTGACTTACTTATAACTGGAAGTCTTTTTTTTTTTCTTTTACCTCTTAATCCCCTTAAGTTATTTCACCCATCACCCCACCCACTTCCCCTGACAACCACCAATTTCTTCTATATATTTAAGTCTCTCTTTGTTTGCTTCTTTGTTTTGTTTTGTTTTTTTAGGTTCCACACAGAAGAAAATCATATGGTATTTGTCTTTCTCTGACTTACTTCACTTAGAATAATACCCTCTAGGTCCATCCATGTTGGCACAAATAGCAAGACCTCATTCTTTTTGATGGCTGAAAAATAACATTCCATTGTGTGTGTGGTGTGTCTGAGTGTGTGTGTGTACCACATCTTCTTTATCCATTTGTCTATTGATGGACACATGGATTGTTTCCATAATTTGGCTATTGTGAATAATGCTTCAGTGAACAAAGGGGTGCATATATCTTTTCAAATTAGTGTTTTCATTTTCTTTTTAAATACCCAGTAGTGGAATTACTGGATAATATGATAATTATATTTTTAATTTTTGGGGGAAAGCCCATATTGTTTTCCACAGTAGTAGCACCAGTTTGCATTCATACCAAAAGAGCATGAGGGTTCCCTTTTCTCCACATCCTTGCCAACACAGGTTATTTCTTGTATTTTTGATACTAGTCATTATGAATGGTGTGAGGCAGTATCTCATTGTGGTTTTGATTTGCATTTTCCTGATTAGTGATGCTGAGTATCTTTTTTTTTTTTTTTAGTTTTTATTTAAATTCCATTTAGTGAACATACAGTGTGATATTAGTTTCAGGTATATGTTATAATGATACAACACCTGGTCCTCATCATTATAAGGTCTTTGTCTATTGGCCATCTGTCTATCTTCTTGGGGAAAATGTCTATTCAGGTTCTGTGCCCATTTTTTAAAGTGGATTTTTTTGTGTGCATGTCTGTTGAGTTGTATGAGTTCTTTAAATATTTTGGATATTAACCCCTTATCAGTTTTATCATTTGCACATATTGCCTCCCATTCAGTAGGTTTCCTTTTGCTGTGCAAAAGCTTTTTATTTTGGTGTAATCTGTTTTTATAGTTTATTTTTGCCCTTTCCCCCCTTGCCTGATGAGACAGATCCATAAATATGTTGCTAAGGCCACTTTTCCAGAGATTACTGTCTATGTATTCTTTTAGGAATTTTATGATTTCAGGTCTCACATTGAGTTTTTAATCCATTTTGAGTTTATTCTTCTGTACAAAATAAAAAAGTAGTCTAGTTCCTTTTTTTCATGTAACTGTCCAGTTTTTCCATTACCATTTATTGAAAAGACTGTGTTTTCCCCATTGCATATTCTTGCCTCCTTTATTATAGATAAATTGACCATATAATTATTGATTTATTCCCAGGTTCTGAATTCTTTTCCATTGATCTGTGTACCTATTTTTGTGTCAGTACAATACTGTTTTGATTTCTATTGCTTTGTAGTATAGCTTGAAATCTGGGATGGTGGTGACTCTAGCTTTGTTCCTCTTTTTCAAGATTGCTTTGGCCATTTGAGTTTTTTATGGTTCTGTATGTGACTTAGGATTTTTTTTTGGTGGGTTTTCTCTATATGTCATCTGCAAATAGTGACAGTTTTACCTGTTCCTTGCCAATTTGGATGCTTTTTATTTCTTCTTATCTGATTGCTGTGGCTAGGAAATTCAGTACTATGTTGAATAAAAGTGGTGAGGGTGGAAATCCTTGTCTTATTCCTGATCTTAGAGGAGAAGATTTCAGTTTTCACCATAAGTATGATATTAGCTGTGGATTTTTCATAACTGACCTTTATTATGTTGAGATACGTTCCTTCTAAATCCACCTTGTGGAGTTGTTTTTTTTTTTTTTTTTAAATCATGAATGGGTATTGTATTTTGTTGAATGCTTTTTCTGCATTTATTGAGAGGATCATATGGTTTTTAATCCTTCCACTTGTTAATGTGATATAGTACAATGATTGATTTAATTAATATCAAACTCCTCTTGCATCCCTGGAAAAAAATCCCACTTGATGTGGTAAATAATTTTTTTAATGTGTTGTTGAATTTGGTTTGCTAATACTTTGTTGTGTATTTTTGCATCTGTGCTCATCAGATACCGGCCTGTTGTTTTCATTTTCTGTAGTGTCTTTGGTTTTGGTATCAAGGCCAATGCTGGCCTTGAAGAATGAATTTAGAAGTTTTTTTCCATCTTCTGATTTTTGGAATAGTTTGAGAAGAAAAGTTATTAACTCTTCTTTAATTGATTGTTAGAATTCACCTATGTAGCTTCTGATCCTGAACTTTCATTGGTACTTTTAAATTACTGATTCAATTTTGTTACTGGTAATTGGTCTCTTGAAATGTTCTATTTCTTCTTGATTCAGTTTTGGAAGATTACATGTGTCTAGGAATTTATCCATTTCTTCTAGGTTGCCTAATTTGTTGGCATATAATTTTTCATAATGTTCTTTTATAATTCTTTGTATTTCTGTGGTGTTGGTTGTTATTTCTCCTTCATTTTTTATTTTATTTATTTGAGACTCTTTTTCTCCTTGATGAGTTTGGCTAAAGTTTTTATCAATTTTGTTTATCTTTTCAAGGAACCAACTCTTGGTGTCATTTAACTTTTCCATTTTTTGGTCTCTAATTTATTTCCTCTCTTTTATTTCATTCCTTTTACTAACTTTGGGCTTTGTTTATTCTTTGTTTCCTAGTTCATTTAGGTGTAAGGTTAGATTGAGATTTTTCTTGTTTCTTGAGGTTAACTTGTATTGCTATAAACTTCATCCTAGAAATGCTTTTGCTGCAATCCAAAGATTTTGGACCATTGTTTTCATTTTCATTTGTCTCCATGTAATTTTTGATTTCCTATTTTATTTCCTTGCTGACCCACTGATTGTTTAGTAGCATGTTGTTTAGACTCCTTCTGTTTGTGTTTTTTTGCAGCTTTTCTTCTTGTAATTGATTTCTACTTTCATACTGTTGTGGTCAGAAAAGATGACTGATATAATTTCAGTCTCCTTAAATTTATGGTGACTTGTTTTCTGGCCTAACTTGTGATCTATCTTGGAGAATGTTTTATGTGTACTTGCAAAGAATGTGCATTCTGTTATTTTTTGATGGAATGATGTGTATTTATCTGTTAGACCATCTGCTCTAATGTGTCATTCAAAACCACTGTTTTCTTGTTGATTTTCTATCTGGATGACTTATCCATTGATGTAAGTGGGGTGTTAAAGTCCCCTACTGTTATTGTATTACTACCAACTTTTCCCTTTATGACTGTTAATATTTGCTTTATGCATTTAGGTGCTACTACGATGGGTGCATAGATATTTATGATTATTATATCCTCTTGTTGGATTGATCCCTTTATCATTATCTAATGTCCTTCCTTGTCTCTTGCTACAGTCTTTATTTTAAAGTCTGTTTATTTTGATATAGGTGTTGCTACTCAGGCTTTTTAATTTTTTTTTCTTCCATTTTATGGAATATCTTTTCCATTCCTTTACTTCCAGTTTGTGTGTATCTTTAGGTCTGAAGTGAGTCTCATATGGGCAGCATATATATGGGTCTTGCTTTTTTATTCATTCAGTCACCCTATGTCTTTGTATTGGAGAATTTGGTCCATTTGCATTTAAAGTCATTGATAGGTATGTACTTATTACTATTTTGTTGTTTTCTGGTTGTTTTTGTAGTTGTCCTCTCTTCCTTTCTCCTTGCTCTCTTTCCTTGTGGTTTGATGGCTTTCTTTAGTGTTACGCTTGGATTCCTTTTTCTTTATTTTTTGTGTGTCTATTATAGGTTTTTGATTTATGGCTACCTTTGAGTTTATATATGGCATCCTATGCATATAGTGGTCTGTATCAAGTTGATAGCTGCTTAAGTTTGAACACATTCCAAAAGCTAAATTTTTACTCCCCCCTCACTTTTTACATACATGATGTCATATTTTATATCTTTTAATTTTGTGTATCCCTTGACTAATTTCTGTAGATATAATTAATTTTACTACTATTGTGTTTAAATCTCTATACTGGCTCTATAAATGATTAGTCTATCTTTATTATGTATGTTTGCTTTTACAGTGACATGTTTTCCTTTCATAATTTTCTTATTTCTAGTTATGGCTTTTTCTTTTCATCTAAAGAATTCCCTTTAATATTTCTTATAAGGCTGGTTTAGTGGTAAAGTTCTGTAAGTTGTGTTTGGGAAACTATCTCTCTTTCAGTTTTTAATAACCTTGTTGGGTAGAGTATTCTTGGCTGTGTAGATGTTTTCTTTTTAGCACTTTGAATATATCATGCCTCTCTCTTCTGGCCTACATAATTTCAGCTGATAGCCTTATGGGGTTCCTCTTGTATCTAATAATTTTCTGTTCTCTTGCTGCTTTTAAGATTATTCTTCTTCTGTCTTAATTATTAATTGTCTTAGTGTGGACTTCCTTGGGTTAATCTTGTTAGGGGCTCTCTTTGCTTCCTGGATCTGGATATCTGTTTCATTCCCCCAGATTATGGAAGTTTTCAGCTATTATCTCTTCAAATAAGTTTTTTGCCTCCTTTTTTTTTTCTTCTCTTGCTAAGACCCCAGTAATGCAAATGTTATTATGTTTAATGATGTTGCAGAATTCCCTTAACCTATTCTCTTTTTTTATTATTCTTTTTTTATTTTTGCTGTTCAGCTTGGTTGCTTTCCACTACCCTGTTTTCCAGATCACAGATCCATTCTTCTGCATCCCCTAATGTGCTACTGATTTCCTCTAGTGTATTTTTTATTTCAGTTATTGCCTTAATTCTTCAGCTCTAACTGGATCCTTTTTATATTTTCTATCTCTTTGTTGGAGTTCTCACTGAGTTCACCTACTCTTTTCTCAAGTCTGGTGAATATCTTTATGACCATTACTTTAAAGTTTTTA
Organism: Mirounga angustirostris; assembly: GCF_029215605.1. Taxonomy (NCBI): domain Eukaryota; kingdom Metazoa; phylum Chordata; class Mammalia; order Carnivora; family Phocidae; genus Mirounga; species Mirounga angustirostris. The sequence goes on along the minus strand of NW_026991717.1, from coordinate 57,965,351 downwards.
TTGGGTATATTACTTCTCTCCATTTCATTTAGCTTTTTTTTTTTTTTTTTTCAATTTTATCTTGTCCTTTCATTTGGGAAATATCCCTCTGTCTCTCCATTTTGTTTAACTGTGTTTGTTTCTACATATTAGGTAGGTCAGCTACATCTTCTGGTCTTGAAATTAATGGTAGAAGGGGTCCTGTGGTGCTCTATTGTGCAGTCACCTTGGTCACCAGAACCAGGCACTCCAGTGGTGTCCTCTGTGTGGGCTGCAAGTTCCCTCCCACTGCAAGTTTCTATGGACCTGCTGGTATATGGGGCTGGCCTTCATCTGAGCTGGCTGCAGTGACCCACTGTGCCTGCTGTGGGCATACTGGGCAGGTTTTGTTCCCCTGTGCTGTTGAGACGCCTGGCTGCAACTGCTCTGGGTTCACTGTTGGGTGTGGTTAGTCCTTAGCCTGGTTGTCTGCAATTAGCCTGTACCGCAGCTGCAGACCACCAAAAGGCAGGGCTTGCTCCCTGAAAAGCCAGCTAAAAGGCCTGGCTACAGGAACTGTGGGGGCACTGGTGTGCGGGGTTATCTCCCTCCCTCTCTAGGACAGGAGTCATTTTGGAGTGTTATCAGTCCTGGTCAGGGATGCTCACCAGGTATGGTGAAACAGGAGCTGCTTTGGAAGGATGCCTGCTGAGGCCAGTGGGTTGGCTGTGTCTGGTCTGCAGGGGAAAGCCAGGCTGGGGCCTGTATTTCTAGTAAGGTAGATGGGGAGTGTTAGAACTGTTTTTCTCAAGCATCCAGCTATTTAGGCTGGAGGAAGAAAAATAAAATGGCAACCACCAACACTTTTGTGCCTGGAGAAATTTCCTGCAGACCTCTGCCCCTTCAGTACATGTTTTAAGATTAGTCAGTAAATCTCCTTCACATATACCATGGGCATATTTCAAGCTGCTGCTTCTGTGCTATGTGTTTGGCTGAGTTATTTAGTGTGCTGGCCCTTTAAGGGCAGAACCTTGGTTTCCTATCACCCTCTAGCTCTCCCAAAGTTAAGCCCCACTGATTTTCAAAGCCAGATGTTATGGGGATTTGTCTTTGTAGTGTATGTCTCTAGGTCCAGGGGTGCCTGATGTGGGGTCTAATCCCCTTGCTCCTCTGTACTTGTGATGGCCCTCCTATTTGTGGTTAGTTGCATAGGTGGTTTGGTTCCTGTATCTCTGTCCCTTTCACCTTTCTTTTCTTTCTCCCTTCCTCCCTTCCGTCCTTTTTCTTTTTCTTTCTTTTTTTTGAATTAGCCTTCTGAATTTTATTACCCTAAAGAAGTCATGGATATATGCTGACTTCGTTTTTATTTTATTTTACATTTTATTTTAAATTTTATTTTGTTATGTTAGTCACCATATATTACATCATTAGTTTTTGATGTAGTGTTCCATGATTCATTGTTTGCATATAACACCCAGTGCTCCATGCAATACATGCCCTCCTTAATACCCATCACTGGGCTAACCCATCCCCGCACTCCCCTCCTCTCTAGAACCCTCAGTTTGTTTCTCAGAGTCCATAGTCTCTCACCCTTTCACCTTTCTTGATGTGGTCTTTATGATTCAAGGTGGAAAATGTATTCTTCCAGTCTTCAGGTCATTTTCAGAGTCAGTAGCATAGATTGTAGTTGTTGCCCCAGTGTGTCTGTGGGATGAGTTGAGCTCAGGATTCTCCTACTTTTGCCATCTTCCCCCAACAATCACCGGACATTCATTTATTTTTCTGTGCTCGGAAAATATGGAATCGGATGGAAATGTGTCCTTCTGAACCACCTCTCCCATTGGTAACCAGGGCCAGGAATGCTCTGACAGTTCTTATTTTCTCCTTACCTTTTGGAAGGCAGGAGTGCACAGAGATCTGCTGTGTGCTTGTTCTTCCCTAAGCATTTTAATCCCTTTCTCCACATCTTCCATGGAAATTCTTGCATTTCAAACCCTCAGCCTAAGCCATTGTTTTTTTCCATATTTCTAGGAGTCATTGTAGCAACAAGTTCACACCATTTCCGGGAGTTATTGCTAGGCTGTTAAATCATGTATTTCAGGACAGTACTCTCAAGTCAGTATCTTTCTTAACTAATCTTAACACCCTAGAGATAGGGTGAAGAGTTTTTTGACTTGGGAGTATTCTGGTCTCCTTGATTAAGCACGCTCATAATGTAGCCCCCTGTGTACTCCTCTGATTCCTGCTCATACACACTGGCTGTGCTTTGCAGCTTCTTGTGTCATAATCCTTTTCTTCCCTCTTCAACCAAGCATATCCTCAGTTGGGCCGTGCTGCCAGCTTTAACAATGGGACTGCCACCTTGTGCCAGGGTCTGTCTCTGTGTTCCATATAATACAAGTAATGGGGTCTTCAGTGCCTGCCAGGCAGCCTGTAGTGATTCAGCTCCAAAGTCCCATCTTGTTATCTACTCTCTGTTTCTACCACTGACTCTCTTAGATTTGGTTCTCCAAAAGCAAATGTTAGGATGAAGTTTGGGGTACATTACATTTATTAGGAATCAGTACTTGTGAAAGAGAAAGGAAGGAAGTGGGATTAGAAGCAGAAGTAAAAATGCTTTGTAGACCCAATAGAACTTTGGCTAACCTGGCAGGGAGTTCTGAAGCAACTACTGCCCATCCAAGTTGTCATAACTCAGAATGGAATTGCCATCCTTTATGCTTTTCCTTTACTCAGTCCCCAGGTGTGAGCACTCTGGGGATGGGAATGACCTTGGGAAAGGCAGCTCTTTGCTGTTGAGGTAGATTTTGAAGGATGTGACAGCTGGAGGCTGTTTGCATTATTTACTGTGGTTGGTAGACATGGCAAAGTACACTTTCTTTCAAAGAAAGACTTGCTGCCAGGTTGCAGTCAGCAAACAACCATTATTTTGTGCCAGCAGTTTCTTTTGAAAAGCTAAGGTCAAGGGTCACAAGGTAAAAGGTAATGTTGAGGAGGAGGGATTGTCTTCCGAGACGAAATGTGATGGAACACTAAGATCAGTAGATTTAGTGAAAGTAACTAGGTCTAGTTCTCACTTGACTCCATCCTAGCTCTGCTACCATTTCCAAGATCATATGTCCTTCCCCATTTATGTTGGAAGGAATAAGTACGAAAATGCCAGCTGGCCCAGCCCAGAAATCAAGCTCACAAATGCTGTCTGTTTATCTCACTTGGAGTGCTCTATGAGAAAGAAGAACAATCAGTCTGTGCATGGGAACTGGGGGGAAATATTGTCCATTGTCAATACTTTATCAGCCCTGTAGTCTTTTTTTTTTTTTTTAATTTTATTACATTATGTTCGTCACCATACAATACATTACCAGTTTTCGATGCAGTGATCCACAATTCATTGTTTTCCTATAACACCCAGTGCTCCATGCAGTACGTGCCCTCTGTAATACCCATCACCAGGCTAACCCATCCCCCCACCCTCCTCCCCTCTAAAACCCTCAGTTTGTTTCTCGGAGTCTATAGTCTCTCATTGTTTGTTTCGCCCTCTGATTCCCAGCCCCCTTCATTTTTCCTTTCCTTCTCCTAATGTCTTCCATTCTATTCCTTATGTTCCACAAATAAGTGAAACCATATGATAATTGACAGTCTCTGCTTGACTTATTTTGCTGAGCATAATCTCCTCCAGTCCCATTCATGTTGATATAAAAGTTGGGTATTTATCCTTTCTGATGGCTGAGTAATATTCCATTGTATATATGGACCACATCTTCTTTATCCATTTGTCTGTTGAAGGGCATCTCGGCTCTTTCCACAGTTTGGCTATTGCAGACATTGCTGCTATGAACATTGGGGTGCATGTGGCCCTTCTTTTCACTACTGGGGTAGTGTCTTTGAGGTAAATACCCAGTAGTGCAATTGCTGGGTCATAGGGTAGCTCTATTTTTGTGTCTTTGGGGTAAATACCCAGTAGTGCAATTGCTGGGTCATAGGGTAGCTTTATTTTTAATTTTTTGAGGAACCACCACACTGTTTTCCAAAATGGCTGTACCAACTTGCATTCCCCCCAAAAGGGTAAGAGGGTTCCCCTTTCTCCACAACTTCTCCATCATTTGTTGTTTCTTGCCTTGTCAATTTTTGCCATTCTAACTGGTGTAAGGTGGTATCTTAATGTAGTTTTGATATGAATTTCCCTGATGGCTAATGATGATGAACATGTATTCATGTGTCTGTTAACCATTTGTAGGTTTTCTTTGGAGAAGTGTCTGTTCATGTCTTCTGCCCATTTTTTGACTTGATTATTTGTTTTTTGGGTGTTGAGTTTGAGAAGTTGTTTATAGATCTTGGATACCAGACCTTTATCCGATATGTCATTTGCAAATACCTTCTCCCATTACATGGGTTGCCTCTTTGGGTTGTTGACTGTTTCCTTTGCTGTGCAGAAGCTTTTTATCTTGATGAAGTCCCAAAAGTTCATTTTTGCTTTTGTTTCACGAGCCTTTGGTGATGTATCTTGATAGAAGTTGCTGTGGCTGATGTCAAAGGGGTTACTGCCTATGTTCTCCTCTAGGATTTTGATGGATTCCTGTCTCACATTGAGATCTTTCATCCATTTTGAATTTATCTTTGTGAATGGTGTTAGAGAATGGTCGAGTTTCATTCTTCTGTATATAGCTGTCCAATTTTCCCAGCACCTGGGGAATTCTACCAAACATTCAAATAAGAAATAATACCTATTCTCCTGAAGTTGTTTCAAAAAATAGAAACAGAAGGAAAACTTCCAGACTCATTCTGTGAGGCCAGCATTACCTTAATCCCCAAACCAGGCAAAGACCCCATCAAAAGGGAGAATTTCAGACCAATATCCCTGATGAATATGAATTCCAAAATCCTCAACAAAATCCTAGCTAATAGGATCCAATAATACATTAAAAGGATCATCCACCACAACCAAGTGGGATTTGTCCCCGTGATGCAAGGGTGATTCAACATTTGCAAATCAATCAATGTGATAGAACACATTAATAAAAGGAGAGAGAAGAACCATATGGTCCTCTCAATTGATGCAGAAAAAGCATTTGACAAAATACAGCATCCTTTCCTACTTAAAACTCTTCAGAGTATAGGGATAGAGGGAACATTCCTCAAGTTCGTAAAATCCATCTATGAAAAACCCACAGCAAATATCATCCTCAATGGGGAAAAGTTGAGAGCCTTTCCCTTAAGATCAGGAACACGTCAAGGATGCCCACTCTTGCCACTGTTGTTCACCATAGTACTAGAAGTCCTAGCAACAGCAATCAGACAACAAAAAGAAATAAAATACATTCAGATTGGCAAAGAAGAAGTCAGCCCTGCAGTCTTACAGGGAGAAAAGAAGTTGGTTTCCATTCCTTTCTGCTACTTCTCAAACTCTCATATCCAGAACCCTGTACATAGTGGTTTGCTCTTGATATTGATGGCAATCTGACAGGGTTGGAAACCATGCAGCTTTCTCTGATAGCAACTGATAACAATCAGTTCTATGGTTAAAATATTTCCTGGAGTGTAATAAGAACTTGTAGTGTAGCATGGGAAGCCTTGGTATTTCTATATGAAAATTCATATATTTTATGAAAGAAAAATCTCTGTAAAGCTTATGTTCCAGGTGGTTTCTTTTTCTGTGAAGAAGGCTATATTTATGGTTCTCTATACAGCAAATCTATAAAACTATGTACCAAACACTAGATTTATGTAAAAAAAATTTCAGTTGATGTGCATGCTCTCCTACTGTGTATCTTCTAGAATGTGCATGCTCCAGTCTCCTTTCTCCCACTTAATTTTTAAAGATCTGACCATGCTTAGTACACAGTATATGTACAGGCATCTGTGTGTATGTTTATGTGTATATACATATATGTATGCATATGTGTATGTGTGTGTATATACATAAACACACATACATATATCTGCAGAAGAATATACCATTATTGATTGTAGCCCAATTTATTCATTTTTAAAATTGATATCACATTGATTCCCATTTTTCACTGTTATAAATTTTTGATGCAATAAGCATCATTTTACATGTCTGACATACATGAAATTCTCTAGAGAATATTCCTAGAAGCATTCATGCATATACCCTTTAATCCACAGATTTTGGGGGAGAAATTTGGCAATATTTCCTGAGAGGCTGTGGCAATTTATAGTTCTAAGTGCAGTCTGTAATAAAATCTGGAAATTCCACCTCAGTTTTGTCAGTCTGATGAGTGTCTTTTTAAAAAAATTTTTTATTGTTATGGTAATCACCATACATTACATCATTAGTTTTTGATGTAGTGTTCCATGATTCATTGTTTGTGCATAACACCCACTGCTCCATGCAGAACATGCCCTCTTTAATACCCATCACCAGGCTAACCCATCCTCCCACACCCCTCCCCTCTAGAACCCTGTTTGTTTCTCAGAGTCCATAGTCTCTCATGGTTCGTCTCCCCCTCTGATTCCCCCCCCTTATTCTTCCCCTCCTGCTATCTTCTTCTTTTTTTTTTTCTTAACCTATATTGCATTATTTGTTTCAGAGGTACAGATCTGTGATTCAACAGTCTTGCACAATTCACAGCGCTCACCATAGCACATACCCTCCCCAGTGCCTATCACCCAGCCACCCCATCCCTCCCACGCCACCCCCCACTCCAGCAACCCTTACTTTGTTTCCTGAGATTAAGAATTCCTCGTATCAATGAGGTCATATGATACATATCTTTCTCTGATTGACTTATTTTGCTCAGCATAACACTCTCCAGTTCCATCCATGTCATTGCAAATGGCAAGATCTCATTCCTTTTGATGGCTGCATAATATTCCATCGTATATATATACCACATCTTCTTTATCCATTCGTCTGTCAATGGACATCTTGGCCCTTTCCACAGTTGGGCTATTGTGGACATTGCTGCTATAAACATCAGGGTGCACGTACCCCTTTGGATCCCTACATTTGTATCTTTGGGGTAAATACCCACTAGTGCAATTGCTGGGTTGTAGGGTAGCTCTATTTTCAACTTTTTGAGGAACCTCCATACTGTTTTCCAGAGTGGCTGCACCAGCTTGCATTCCCACCAACAGTGTAGGAGGGTTCTCCTTTCTCTGCATCCCCGCCAACATCTGTCATCTCCTGACTTGTTAATTTTAGCCATTCTGACTGGTGTGAGGTGGTATCTCATTGAGGTTTTGATTTGGATTTCCCTGATGCCGAGCAATGTTGAACACTTTTTCATGTGTCTGTTGGCCATTTGGATGTCTTCTTTGGAAAAATATCTGTTCATGTCTTCTGCCCATTTCTTGATTGGATTATTTGTTCTTTGGGTGTTGAGTTTGATAAGTTCTTTATAGATTTTGGATACTAGCCCTTTATCTGATATGTCATTTGCAAATCTCTTCTCCCATTCTGTTGTCTTTTGGTTTTGTTGACTGTTTCTTTTGCTGTGCAAAAGCTTTTTATCTTGATGAAGTCCCAATAGTTCATTTTTGCCCTTGCCTCCCTTGCCTTCTTTGGCGATGTTTCTAGGAAGAAGTTGCTGCGGTTGAGGTCAAAGAGGTTGTTGCCTGTGTTCTCCTTTAGGATGTTGATGGACTCCTGTCTCACATTGAGGTCTTTCAACCATTTGGAGTCTATTTTTGTGTGTGGTGTAAGGAAATCGCCCAGTACTTCTGCATGTGGCTGTCCAATTTTCCCCACACCATTTGTTGAAGAGACTGTCTTTTTTCCATTGGACATTCTTTCCTGCTTCGTCAAAGATGAGTTGACCATAGAGTTGAGGGTCCATTTCTGGGCTCTCTATTCTGTTCCACTGATCTATGTGTCTGTTTTTATGCCAGTACCATACTGTCTTGATGATGACAGCTTTGTAATAGAGCTGGAAGTCCAGAATTGTGATGCCGCCAGCTTTGCTTTTCTTTTTCAACATTCCTCTGGCTATGCGGGGTCTTTTCTGGTTCCATACAAATTTTGGGATTCTTTGTTCCATTTCTTTGAAAAAAATGGATGGTATTTTGATGGGGATTGCATTGAATGTGTAGATTGCTCTAGGTAGCATTGACATCTTCACAATATTTGTTCTTCCAATCCATGAGCATGGAACGTTTTTCCATTTCTTTGTGTCTTCCTCAGTTTCTTTCATGAGTATTCTATAGTTTTCTGGGTATAGATCCTTTGCCTCTTTGGTTAAATTTATTCCCAGGTATCTTATGGTTTTGGTGCAATTGTAAATGGGATCGACTCCTTAAATTCTCTTTCTTCTGTCTTGTTGGTGTATAGAAATGCAACTCATTTCTGTGCATTGATTTTATTTTATTACCTGACACTTTAAATTATACCTGGTCTAATGAAAAATAATTTATAAACTTGTTCAAATTACTATAGATATTGTGTTGATAGATGATGATAGATAGATGATGATAGATCGATGATGATAGATGATAGATAATCTTACAGATAAGATAGTTAAAGCTTGGAAAGTTCAATCAGCCTGTTTAAGAAATAATTTGTGAAGAGAAAGTGGGAGAATGGGAAAATAGTGCTCTGCTTTGAAAAGTAGTGCCTTTTCTTTTATACCAAATGAGTAGAGCTAAGCCAGGAACTGGATATACAAGGAAATTGATCTAACTAGTCAGGGATAATTAAAAAGTCTCTCTTATAATATTTGTTTGGCCTTTAAAGTGCTATCTTAGCTGACTAGAATTGATAGGGGACCAATATTCTAGAACATTCAATTTTGCAATTCTCAGAGATCAATTATTTGTTGTGAGATGGTGTAAGACTCTATTTAGTCTTCAGGATTCCTTGGAATGTCATCACTATGAATACACATGGACTAAACTATCCAATGGTTCATTTAAACAATATGTATTGATAATCCTCAGTAAATCTGTTTTAGGTTATAACACTGCTGACCCTTTTACTTTCAGAAAACATTTTCCATGCTATATGAAATTGTAGAAATGCAACAAGCAGATGCCTAGGTCTTTCTCTTCTTCTTTTTCTTTTCTTTTTTTTTTTTTTTTTTTAAAGATTTTATGTATTTATTTGAGAGAGAATGAGAGAGAGCACATGAGGGGGGGAGGGTCAGAGGGAGAAGCAGACTCCCTGCCGAGCAGGGAGCCCGATGCGGGACTCGATCCAGGGACTCCAGGATCATGACCTGAGCCGAAGGCAGTCACTTAACCAACTGAGCCACCCAGGCGCCCTAGGTGTTTCTCTTCTGTCAATTCTGTGGTAAGCAGTGCTTCTATGCTGATGAAAAATTCTATCTAATCTACATGGCTTTGTTCTATAGATTATCAAACTACAGCTCTGTCGAAATAGACCAAGAAGTGCCAATAAGCTAATAGCATTTGAAAAGGTTCATCATATGGACTGGGCTAACACCACAGTCTATATTATACTAAAGAATATAATTCATAGATTCTTTTAGTTCATTTTTAAAGGACCAAACAGGAATAAAGAAGACTGACATTCCTCATAGGGTGTCCTATCTTCTATCCTCATTGATACTAATGTGGCTATTGTCTGGAGGCCTGAACATTATATGCTTCTTATTAATCTGTTCCATTCCCACATTTAATTCATCCCATACTGTGTTCAATTAGCCTTTGTATGATATTTTTTTATCGAGTAAGTCTCCTTCTTAAATCTGTGGTATCATTTTGTTTGGAGGACAGAGGAGATGACCCTCTGGTCCCAGGTTCTTCCTGTTTCTACTTCATGAGTAGTTACAGCCATATGGCTATATTGATTTCCCAGAATACTCTGAGCATTTTGAGCTTTACCTTTGTTTGAAGTATTATCCTACCTGTCTCCCAAAGGATTCTATACATCTCCCCCAGTCTTGTTAAGAGTCTCACTTTTGAAGTCTTTCCTCAAATAGTCTGCCATAATTTCTTTATTCTACTACTCATTTTACACTTCAGTATTGCTAATAGGTAAGCATGTCCATATTGATATTTTATTCCCACTACTTCACACTAGTTAGAAGAAATCCCAACTGCATTATCATGGCAATCCATAGGGAAGGGGTATTTCTCTTTGCCAGCTTTCTGCTAATTACATATAGATTTAAAGAGGTCAATCCTAAAGGCCAGTGAGTTCCTCAGAAGATGATTATTTTAGAGAATTACTCAATTATTTTCCCTTTTGAATAGATCGGTATCGATAATAATGTTCTTTCCTTATTTAAGGGTATATATGAATATAAAAGGATTATAGTCCCAATCAAGATTAAAAGATAATTTCTTTTTAGTTAATATTTACAAATATTTCAGCTTGCATATAGACATGGTGCACTTGTCTCAGACTACAGGTTCAAATCTTTAGAAACTTGAAAATTTCTCCACAGATATACATGAGGTAATGTGGTGGTTACTATGCTGTGTTACTCAGATCCTCATTCAAGAATAAAGGACTGATTCCCCAAGCTGCTGAGAGTGCTGTGTGTATACATCCCCCAGCTATCAGCCTTCTTTAAGGCTTCCTCAGTGGAAGAGAATACGCTTGTCCAAAGCCATGCCTCTTTCTTGGATGGTCTGCATCCAATAAATGATTGTCCCCAGAGTATAAAAGTTTGGCCTTCTTTTTTTTCCAGCTGTGGGCGGCTCTGAGGGATAATTTTGTCTTTAGATTTTCCTACAGAGGTAGCTGAGATATTCTACACAGACAGCACTGAAGCTTGACTTCCCCCTCTGCTCAGTTCTGCTTGATGCCTTTCCCTTCTGCAGTTGAGAATCCTGAGAGCACTCTCTTAAAAAAACTGCCTGTCTGCTAAAATCTTCATCTCAGAGTGCCTATTTCATATTGCATTTTCAGAAAGCAGTGAAAGAAGGAAACACAACACTGTGATGTCTCCATTTTGCTTAAGTTTTTACCTTCTCTTACAAAAACTAAACCCTTTAATCCTATGGAGTAGGACACAGTGGGATAAAAGGGCAGACTAAGCTGAATCTAAACCTTGAAATGCAGTGTAACCAGGAGAGCATTAGACTAAAGACTGCAAGATCCAAATAGGACATTAGTGCTCACTATGTATCTGGTATCATAGTAGTAACATCCATGTTTTTCCCACCTCCCCTATTCAATAATTCTTAAGGAAGAACTGTCCCCATTTTACATTGAACTCAGCCATTTGTAAAGTATCTGGATTTTTTTTTTTTAGAGAATTTATATGCCAAGGGTTAGAGATATGTCTGCTTAGAGGAGGTCTGAATGGCAGAGAAAAATAGGTCAATCATGCTCCCAGAAATTGATTGCACCAGCAAGCTGTGTGCTTGGAGAGTAAGAGCAGTATAGTAATATTTGAAAGCATGCCCACAGAGTGGGGGCCATGAGTTTAGATAGGGTTAAGTGCATTCTCTACTTCCCTAACTGTACCATTGTGGATGGTAAAGAGAAGAACTGATCCTTTGTACTTTTGTATGGATGAATGGTTGAATTTGCTCAAAGCTCTTTAAAAGGTCCCAGCAGGCATGTACAAAACAGAAAAGGAACATGTCAAACCGAACCTGACTTGTACATTTGATCCCAAACTAGCCTTCTGAGGCTCTTGGGGAAGATGAGCTCAGGGGTGAAACTCTTTCCCCATCCTTAACAAAACCTCACTTAGGTGACCAGAGTTGAAAATAAATAAAAGCTTGTATTAGTACTAAAAGGTAAAGAAGGATACCACAACATCTAGTATATTTCTTGGAGTTGTTGACAGTGGGTAACCAATGGGGTGACGTAGAAGTCAAGAGTGGCCACTGACTTGCTACTGCGGGTTAATAGCAATGGCTACTTAGGGAAAGGGGAGCTCAGTCTTTTAAGTCTAAACCAGCAATGCTTCTTCCTGACGGATAGGTACTAGGAGGGAGGCAAACTGTGGTTATCACCTTAGAGTTCAACAACATTGGATTAAGAAAGCCACTCATCCCTGGCACAGCAACTTCCAACAGTGAAGGCCACACAGTCCAAGCCAGTTTATATACTCCCTTCCCTCAGGCTGAAGTGTTAATGGAAATGTCAACAGAAAAAAAAAATGTTGAGAAGATCTAAAATCCTGGAACATGTAAGGGCTTAGTTCCATTTCATCGAAGACAACTCAGGTGACCTATTATGCAAAATTAGACTTTTCTATGCCTCCCTTAGCCTTTAAATTCTTTCTGTAAGAGCTACTGTCATCAAATAGTTTACCCTTTCTTACTGATTAAGGATTTAGCTAGCAGGGAGAAGGTAAAAATCAGACTGAGTGAAAGTAAGGACAGGTGGAAAGAGGTATTTCCCTAAAGTACATACAAAATCAATTTGACTGTTTTGTCTCAGTGACAAATTAGAATTATGAAACCCGTAGAGCTCAAATATTTAGGTAACTAGCAGTAACCAAGAGTTATAGACTATTCTGGGGTAAGAATTTATATCTTTATGAAGAAAGACTGTTTCTTACCTAAATTTTTAAATGAATGATTTTTTAAAAAAAGAATGTACTAGTTTGACCATAAGGCATCCTACCTCATTCAGAAAGACTCAATTTAATGAAGGACTACCCAAGGTGGTGAAGTATGACTCCCTAGACCAGATTAAATCCCCTCTATGTACCCCCACTGTGTTCCAAACATCCTTTAATATCACTCCTATCCCTCATTCTTGTAATTTGTATTCCCTATTTTTTTCCTGCTAGGCACTATAAACCATTAAGTCAGGGACTATATAATGTCTCTCTAGAGTCTAGAACATAAATGGCATACACCTTGTGCCAGTTTTAAACATGTTTCCTATGATTCTTATTATTCAAGTTTAGACTTTTGAGAGAATATGAACATTTTGGAACAGAAAGGAGAAAGAAGATGATATATAAAATGGCTACATTTATGAGAGAGGAAATGAAGCTGTAAGTTTACAAAATCATTTGAAATAATAAAGAATAGAATGAACACTGAAGGCCATTCTTTTTTAAATATTTTATTTATTTATTTGACAGAGCGCACAAGCTAGGGGAGCAGCAAGCAGAGGGAAAGGGAGCAGCAGGCTCCTTGAGGGAGAAGCAGGCTCCCTGCTGAGCAGGCTCCCGGCTGAGCAGCGGGCTGGATCCAGGTCTCTATCCTAGGACTCCGGGATCATGACCCGAGCAGAAGGCAGACGCTTAACTGAATGCGCCACCCAGGCGCCCCCTAAAGGCCATTCTTGAGAAGCTTGCTTAGATTGCAGATGACGAGAACCCATCTTAAATTGGAGATTAATGTGGCTCAAATCTTAAGATAGTGTCATCTTACAAAGGCATACTTCTAGATCCCAAAGTAATGAGAAGTAATTCCATTCTTTATAATTACTCTTCTTGTGGACGACCTTAAGTGGAAACCTTGGCCCACAGTAACAGTTGCTGAAATCTGCTGTCCATCTTTGACACCTTTCCATACCTCCACAATGTATATACTCTTCTATTCATTGCCAAGGGCTTTTTTCCCCTCCTCCCATTCTTTGGTCTTTGATCCTTTCTTGGAGAAAAGGCTCATTTCATCCCTATAAAGAAGTAATAAACCTTTCTATAAACTTCCCTGTCTTTCCCTTTAGGCAAGAACATTTATAGGATTGTTCTTATGGGTTGGAAAAAAAAAAAGGAAGGAATTCTTACTCCCAGGCTGTCAATTTTCATATTGTCATAGATTGAAGTAGGTCTGTTTGCTTATTACTTCTGTTCCCTTGTTATCTTCCTGAACATCTGTTCTAGCCCCCCTATCTACATTTCACCCATAATATCCTCGCTGATCATTTATCTGTCATGTATCTAAGAAGTAGATTCTTAACATGTAGTTAAGAATCAGGCAAGGATTTCTGTCAGTCTATAAATCCTTTCAATACTCTTGCCCCCATGGTGCTCTCTCCTGGATTTCTATAGCATTGGCACATGGCTTGCAGCTGGGCATGGAATGCAGCAGCTTTTATATCCAAATCCAGCAGAGAATGATCAGGACCTTTAGAAGAACTGTTACGGGTGCCTAAGCAGGCAATTTGGCTAAGCTGAAAAGAAAATCTGTATGTCTATACTCATATCTCCAACAAAGAATCAATGCATCTGAGCTGAGGGAAAGGGGCATGTCATAGGGTCACCAGAAACATCTCTGGACTCCTGCAGAATCAGGCCATGATAGATTCTAGATATCTAAATTCCTAGGCCTTGTAGTTTGTAAAAACACTCTATAGACAGCACTGATGGATCTGTTGTATATGGACAGTGAGTCTCTCCAGGTGGCCACAGAGTTTATCACTTTAAACATGGGTCACTCATGTTATATAGTCTTCGCAAAGAATACAGAGGGTCAAACTGGACTGTTGACTTTCTACTAGTAGTCTTGGATAAACAGTTTTCTCCCCCTCTGGGCCAGCACTGGAATGAAAACATGGTTCATTTGCCCCATGACAGCTTCTCTTATTCAACTAGATTAAACAAACGAGGAATCCATGACTCTTTTATTATTATTGCTGTTACCAGGCAAGGACCAGTCTGAGATTTGGCCCTACTCCCTTTCATTCTTCCTGCAAGGTCAGTTTCAAGGGGTCCAGGTTTTGTAAGAAGTTGAATTTTCAGTGAAATCACTACTCATTTGGATCTTTGAATATTAAGTCATACTCTTTGTATATTTCAGTGTTTTATTGGAGACTGACTTCCACAGTGCTGCCAGAATGTTGTAATAATGAATTGGGTTCTCAAACATGGCTTTGAAAGCAGTTTTTCCTCAAACACTAAGCAACCTACTATAGCAAAAACTCATAGGTCTTTCGCTTAGCATAATACCCTCTAGTTCCACCCACATCATTGCAAATGGCACGATTTGGGGTTTTTCTTTGATGACTGCATAATATTCCATTATTTATATATATATACACATCTTCTTTATCCATTCATCTGTTGATGGACACCTAGGATCTTTCCATAGTTTGGCTATTGTGGACATTGCTGCTATAAACATTGGGGTGTATGTACCCCTTGGATCACTACATTTGTATCTTTGGGGTAAATACCCACTAGTGCAATTGCTGGGTCATAGGGTAGCTCTATTTTCACCTTTTTGAAGAACCTCCATACTGTTCTCCAGAGTGGCTGCACCAGCTTGCATTCCCACCAACAGTGTAGGAGGGTTCCCCTTTCTCTGCATCCTCACCAACATCTGTCGTCTCCTGACTTGTTAATTTTAGCCATTCTGACTGGTGTGAGTGAGGTGGTATCTCATTGAGGTTTTGATTTGGATTTCCCTGATGCCAAGTGATGTTGAACACTTTTTCATGTGTCTGTTGGCCATTTGGATGTCTTCTTTGGAAAAATTTCTGTTCATGACTTCTGCCTATTTCTGGTTTGGGTGTTGAGTTTGGTAATTTTTTTTTTTTAAGATTTTATTTATTTATTTGAGAGAGAATGAGAGAGAGAGAACATGAGAGGGGGGAGAGTCAGAGGGAGAAGCAGACTCCCCGCTGAGCAGGGAGCCCGATGTGGGACTCGATCCTGGGACTCCAGGACCATGACCTGAGCTGAAGGCAGTCGCTTAACCAACTGAGCCACCCAGGTGCCCCGGAAAGTTCTTTATAGATTTTTGATACTAGCCTTTTATCTGATATGTCATTTACAAATATCTTCTCCCATTCTGTCGGTTATCTTTTGATTTTGTTGACTGTTTCCTTTGCTGTGCAAAAGCTTTTTATCTTGATGAAGTCCCAATAGTTCATTTTTGCCCTTGCTTCCCTTGCCTTCTTTCGTGATGTTTCTAGGAAGAAGTTGCTGTGGCTGAGGTCATAGAGGTTGCTGCCTGTGTTCTCCTCAAGGATTTTGATGGATTCCTGTCTCACATTGTAGTCTTTCATCCATTTTGAGTCTATTTTTGTATATGGTGTAAGAAAATGGTCCAGTTTCAATCTTCTGCATGTGGCTGTCCAATTTTCCTAACACCATTTGTTGAAAAGACTGTCTTTCTTTCTTGTTTTGTCGAAGATTAGTTGACCATAGAGTTGAGGGTCCATTTCTGGCTCTCTATTCTGTTCCATTGATCTCTGTGTCTGTTTTTGTGCTAATACCATACTGTCTTGATGATTACAACTTTGTAATACAGCTTGAAGTCTGGAATTGTGATGCCACTGGCTTTGGTTTTCTTTTTCAACCTTCCTTTGGCTATTTGCGGTCTTTTCTCTTTCCATACAAATTTTAGGATTATTTGTCCCATTTCTTTGAAAAAAGCTGATGGTATTTTGATAGGGATTGCATAGAATGTATAGATTGCTCTAGGTAGCATAGACATTTTAACAATATTTTTTCTTCCAATCCGTGAGCATGGAATATTTTTCCACTTATTTGTGTCTTCCTCAATTTCTTTCATGAGTGTTCTATAGTTTTCAAAGTACAGATCCTTTCCCTCTTTGGTTAGGTTTATTCCTAGGGATCTTATGGTTTGGGGGTACAATTATAATGGGATCTCCCACTCCTTAATTTCTCTGTCTTCTATCTCATTGTTAGTGTATGGAAATGCAACTGATTTCTGTGCATTGGCTTTATATCCTGTCCCTTTGCTGAATTCCTGTATGAGTTCTAGAAATTTGGGGGTGGAGTCTTTTGGGTTTTCCACATAGTGTATCATGTCATCTACAAAGAGTCAGAGTTTGACTTCTTTGCTGATTTGAATGTCTTTTATTTTGTTGTTGTTGTTGTTGTTGTTTGATTGCTGAGGCTAGGACTTCTAGTACTATGATGAATAGCACTGGTGATAGTGGGCATCCCTGTCATGTTCCTGACTTTAGGGGAAAAGTGCTCAGTTATTCCCCATTGAGAATGATATTTGCTGTGGGTTTTTGTAGATGGCTTTTATGCTGTTGAGGTATGTACCCTCTATCCCTACACTGTGGAGAGTTTTAATCAAGAAAGGATGCTGTACTTTGTCAAATGTGTTTTCTGCATCTATTGAGAGGATCATATGGTTCTTGTCCTTTCTTTCATTTATGTATTGTATCACATTGACTGATTTGGGGATGTTGAACTAAACTTGCAGCCCAGGAATAAATCCCACTTGGCTGTAGTGAATAATCCTTTTAAGGTACTGTTGGATCCTATTGGCTAATATCTTGGTGAGAATTTTTGCATCCATGTTCATCAGGGATATTGGTCCGTAATTCTCCATTTTGGCAAGGTCTTTGTCTGGTTTGGGGATCAAGGTAATGCTGGCCTCATAAAATGAGTTTGGAAGTTTTCCTTCCATTTCTATTTTTTGAAACAGCTTCAGAAGAATAGGTATTAATTCTTTCAAAATCAACAAATTTAAAAAAAAGTCTTGGGCAAAGAAATTCCTGACATGCAAATAAAAATAAAGCCGTAGTGGCAATATTAATATTAGCAATGCCTAGAATAAAATATATTAATGATATAGTGTGATTCATGAAGTCATAAACCAATATTATGGAACACATAGAATGTATATAAAGCAAAACATTATTAGAAATGGAAGAGCTAAACACAAATATATTTATAGTAGAATACTGTTATATCTCATAACTGGACAGATCTAAAATACAGTAAGGACAGAACTAAATTGATTTTTGTAACTATTCCAAGATATGACATTACAGTGTTATTATCTGAAGACTGCTTCTCATAATTAATTTTTTTTTTTTTTTAGTTTTTATTTAAAGTCCAGCTAGTTTACATACAGTGTATTAGTTTCAGGTGTAAAATTAAGTGACACAGCACTTACATACAATCCCTGGTGCTCATCACAAGCACATTCCTTAATCTTCATCACCTATTTAACCCATCCCCCCACCCCTCTGGCAACCCTTTGGCAGCCATCAATATTTTCTCTAAGAGTTTAGAGTCTGTTTCTTGGTTTGTCTCTTCCCCCCCTCCATCATTGTTTCTTAAATTCCACATGAGTGAAATCATATGGTATTTGTCTTTCTCTGGCTTATTTCATTTATTATAATATTCTCTAGCTCCATCCACATTGTCAGCAAGATGTCATTCTTTTTTATGGCTGAGTAATATTCCATGGTGTGTGTGTGTGTGTGTGTGTGTGTGTGTGTGTGTGTACACCGCATCTCCTTTTCCATTCATCAGTTGATGGACACTGGGCTCTTTCCACAAGTTGGCTATTGTAGATAATTCTGCTAAAACATTAGGGTGCATGCATTCCTTCAAATCAGTATTTTTATATCCTTTAGGTAAGTACCTAGTTAATAATTCCTGGGTCATAGGGTAGCTCTATTTTTAACTTTTTGAGGAACCTTCATAGTGTTCTCCAGAGTGGCTGTACCAGTTTGCATTCCCACCAACAGTGTAAGAGGGTTTCCCTTTCTCCTCATCCTTGCCAACATCTGCTGTTTCCTAACTTGTTAATTTTAGCCATTCTGACGTGTGAGGTTATATCTCATATTCTTGATCACACAAAAAGGAGATAGCCTAGTAAGATTTCCTTGTCACTTTTTAAGTTATCAGCTGTTGAGAGATAATCTATTCATTCATTCTTGGGTGGGAGTTCTCCAACTGTGTTTGAGTCTTTGCCTTAATTGTATAGTTGAAATAATCTGAGAATAGTGACTGCAACATAGAAGAATGTGCTGTTTCTACTGCCTCAGATTTGACTTATCAGTTTTAGAAGGTTCAAAATTTTATTTTTTAGATTCAAATTATAAGGTGAGCTCACATGATATTGTTTTCTTTATTTCACTTAGCATAATACCCTCAAGGTTAGTCCATGTTGTTGCAAATGGAAAGCTCTCCTTTTTTATGACTGAATGATATTCCATTTTGTGTCTGTGTTATATAGATATAGATCACATTTTTTATTTGTTCATCCATTGACGGGCACACATTATTTCCATGCCTTTGTTATTGTAAATAATGCTGTGTTGAAGACTGGGGTACAGGTATCTTTTTGAGTTAATGTTTTTATTTTCTTCAATAAATATCCTGAAGTGGAATTGCAGGACCATATTTGTAATTCTATTTTTAAATTTTTTAGGTAATTCCATACTGGTTTTCATAGTGGTTGCATCAGTTTACATTCTCACCAAGAGAGCACTTTTCTCCCCCATCCTTGGCAACACTTGTTATTTCTTATCTTTTTCATAATAGCCATTCTAAAATGTGTGAGATGATATATCATTGTGGGTTTCAATTTGCAGTTCCAGTTGCTGCAAATTGCTGATGTTGAGTACCTTTTCATGTACCTGTTGGCTATCTACATTTCTTCTCTGGAAAAATATTTATTTAGATCCTCTACCTTTTTAATTGGATTGTCTTTTGCTATTGAGTGTTATGGGTTCCTCATGTATTTTGAATATTAACCCCTTATCAGATATATGATTTGCAAATATATTCTTCCATTTAGTAGGTTTGATTTACTTTTCATTTTGTTGGTTTCCTTTGTTATATAGAAGCTTTATAGTTTGATGTAGTTCCACTTGTTTGTTCTTAGTTTTGTTGCTTTTGCCTTTGGTGTTACCTCCAAACACTCATTGCCAATACTGATGTTAAGGAGCTTACTGCCTGTTTCCTTCTAGAGGTGTTATGGTTTCAGGTCTCAAGGTCACATCTAATCATTTTGAGTTGACTTACATGTATGATACTGGATAGTGGTTCAGTTCATTTGTTTATATATGGTTGTTTTCCTAGCACAATTTATTGAAGGGACTGTCCTTTCCCCCATTATATATTCTTGTCTCCTTTATCTAAACTAATTGACCCTATATGCCTGGGTTTATTTCTGGGCTCTATTCTATTCCATTGATCTATGTGTTGTTTTTATGCCAGTGCCATACTGTTTTATAACTATGGCTCTGTAATACAGTTTTAAATCAAGAAGTGTGATGCCTCCAGATTTGTTCCTTTTTATAAAAATCACCTTGGTTATTCAGGGTCTATTGTGGTTCTGCTTCTGTGAAAATGCCACTGGAATTTTGATAGGAATTGCTTTGAATCCATAGATGGCTTTGGGTAGTATAAGCATTTTAACAATATTAATTCTAATGCATGACCATGAGATATCTTTCCATTTGAATATTCTTCAAGGTCTTTATCAGTGTTTTATAGTTTTGGGTGAGCAGGCCTTTCCTCTCCTCAGTTAAATTTATTCCTCAATATTTTTATTCCTTTTGATATAATTGTGAATGAGATTTTCTTAATTTTTGAAATAATTTCTTAATTCTTTTTGACAGTTCATTGCTAGTTTATAGAAATGGAACTGACTTTGTATATATATATATTTTTAAAGATTTTATTTATTTGCGAGAGAGAATGAGAGACAGCATGAGAGGGAGGAGGGTCAGAGGGAGAAGCAGACTCCCTGCTGAGCAGGGAGCCCGATGTGGGACTCGATCCCGGGACTCCAGGATCATGACCTGAGCCGAAGGCAGTCGCTTAACCAACTGAGCCACCCAGGCGCCCCTGACTTTGTATATTGATTTTTGTATCCTGCAACATTAGTAAATTTATTTATTCTAACACTGTTTTGGTGGAGTCTTTAGGATTTTCTATATAGGTACTTCTTTCTTTCGAATTTGGATCTTTTCTATTTCTTTTTTTCCTGCCTAACAGCTCTGGCTGGGATTTGTTACACTATGTTAAATAAGAATGGTGAGAGTGGGCATTATTTTCTTGTTCCTGATCTTAGACGAAAAGCTTTCAGCTTTTCACTATGGAGTATGATGTTAGCTGTGGGCTTGTCATATATGTTCTTTATTATGTTAAGGTATATTCTCTTCATATCCAGTTTAAGTTTTTAGTAAAATCTATTGTCAGTTGAGATGTTCATGTGGTGTTAATCCTTTGTTAATGTAGTGTATCACATTGGTTGATTTATAAATGTTGAACCATCCTTATATCCTTGAGATCCCACTTTATCATGGTGTATGATCATTTTAATAGTGAAATTGTTAATATTTTTTTGAGAATTTTTGCCTCTGTGTTCATCAGGGATATTAGACTGTAATTTTTGTGCGTGTGTGGCATCCTTATCTGGTTTTGATATTAGGGTAGTTCCGGCCTCTAAAATGAGTTTGGAAGGGTTTTTTCCTCTTCTGTTTTATGGAAGAGTCTGAGAAGATTTTGTGTTAATTCTTCTTGAAATGTCTGGTAGAATTTACTAGTGAAGCCATCTGGTTCTAGACTTTTGTTGGTTGGATTTCCATTGCTGATTTAATCTTCTTACTAGTAATTGGTCTGTTCAGATTTTGTATTTCTTTGATTCAATATTGATAGGTTGTGTTTTTCTAGGAATTTATCCATTTCTTCAAGGGTATCCAGTTTTTTGGTGTATAATTGTTCATAATAGTTTTTTATGATCCTTTGTGTTTCTTTGGTATCAGTTGTGACATCATCTCTTTCATTTCTGATTGTATTTGTGTCCTCTCCTTTTTTCTTGGTAAGTGTAGCTAAAAGTTTGTCAATATTGTTTGTCTTTTCAAAAAACGAGCTCTTAGTTTCATTATCTCTTCTATTGTTTGTTAGTCTTTATTTGATATTTATTTCTGCTCTGATGTTTGGTATTTCCTGCCTTCTACTAACTTTGGGCTTAGTTTGTTCTTCTTCTTCTAGTTCCTGAAGTTGTAAATTTACGTTGAGACCTTTTTAATTTTTTGATGTAGGCATTTATTGTTACGAACGTCCCTCTTAGAACTCCTTTTGCTGCATCCCATAAGTTTTGGTATGTTGATTTCCATTTTTGTTTGTCTCAAGATATTTTTAAAATTTTTCTTTTGATTTCTTCTTTGACCCATTGGTTGCTCAGTAGCTTGTTGTTTAATCCCCATTCATTTGTGAATTTGGGAGATTCAGATCTTAATGAAATAGTTTCTGAGGAGCTTCTAGCAATTCTTGGAAATAAGCTGAAGAAGCTCATTCAATCATATGGGGAAAATTTGAATATATTTATAATGGTATTTACAGGGCCATTACCATGTCCCAATATCTAATAAATTACTTATAGCATGACTTCAAATTGGGAGAAAGTAGCCAACATTACAGGATTAATGGGAGAAATGTTCACCCAGTTTAAACAAAACCTAAGTGGCTCAATAATACCACCTGTGTTTGCTTTATCTTCTACTCTAATTTCCCTTTACCCCTTCCCATGAATAAGGTTTCTACCATGAATATGGATATTTATAAAGCAGTTTCCAGTTGAAGATTAACTAATGTGTTATCTATCCTGTCTCTCAAATCAAAGTCCAGAGGATCCCTGTTTTTCATGAATTCTTTCTCTTTCATAGACACAAATGAGGTGAAGCCCTCATTCTAGACCAGGCTTGGATAATATGATCATCACTTCTCTGTTCGTGTTATCACCTTATGTCTACATCCTATGGAAAATTTGGGTGATAATTGGCACTAAGATAAAGTAGGAAGTATTCAGAGCCAGAATATTGAATTCACTATTCATTTTCAGTCACATCATTAATATGCCTTATTCTTAAAGTAACTTGATTGAACTAAAACAGAGGTATCATTTGTCTATAGGATCATTTGGAGGAAGAGTAGAGACAATGAAGTGAGTCCATAATAACATGACTGATCTCAAATGATATTACACTATTCTTTAATATTTAAAAAATTTATTTATTTGAGAGAGAGAGAGTACATTTTGAGAGGAGGGGAGGGAGAAGCAGGCTCTCCACTGAGCCAGGAACCTGATGCAGGGCTTGATCCCAGGACCCTGGGATCATGACCTGAGCTGAAGGCACCTTAATCAACCGATCCACCCAGGTGCCCCAAGATTACACTAATTCTTCTAAGGGAAAAAAATCCCCAGGCCCTGAAAATATGAAGTAGGTATTAGAACATGCAGAGAGAAGACAAGATTGTCAACATTTCAGGTATCCAGACTTAATTCAGAAGAATTTCTTGTGTTTTAAAATCCCCCTGTACTCCAAATCACCGAGGAGTATGAGTATCCCATCTATAGGACTGCCTCATCTTCAGGCAAAAATTTAGTTCTCTGGAGTTGCTTCCACAAGACACTTCTGTTAGTGCTATTTGTACCACCCTCCATCTTAAGACAAAGTAAGTCAACCATATACATAGACAGGACCTGAGAGAATTTGCTATCTCCTATTAGATTCTCACCCTCTTGCCCACAGGAAGGTTTTCAAAGATGTCTGAATCATTTTTATCAAGAGCCCTCCAAAATGCAGCCAGTAGTTTTGCCACTATGTGGAAGAGTGATGCAGGAAACACTGTAAGCTTCTTCCATAAGGTCGAGGAGAACAAGGTCACAGTCTTTGGCCGACAATGAGGTGGCCTTTGATAAGATATGCTGACAGCATCAGAACTGGTCCCATTTAGGAAACAGGATAGATCCTAGACTGTAAGAAAGTCAAACAAGTGGACTTCTGCCTAGTTTTCCTTCCATATCTCACAACCTGTTATAGCAGCATCTCCTTTATTAGCTCTTCAGCGTGTCTCAAACAATCACGGATAAATGATATAGGCCATTCTCAGATGCCAAGTGCAAGAGCTAGAGAACCATGTAAAATGGGACGTGTAGCAGATTCAGAGAGTACTGCTGGATACTTATAACCCAATTTAATCAAACCTTTAGTCTAGTGGTATCTTTTTCAGAAACACCATTAGGCCTCAAGTAGCAAGTCATGAGGAAGAAAAGATATTTTGACACATTCTATCCTAAATCCAGATCATTCATTATCAATGGGAATGATATCACTGCCAAGTGGGTAAAAATTTGTTGTTAGGAGCAAAAATATCCTATTCTTTTTATGTATAAAGCACACATGTGTGTGTACACACACACACACACACAATTCATAAGCAAGTACACAGTATGTATGCAATATCACATTTTTACTGGGAGACAATTAGGAAAAGTGCCCAAAAATGTTCCTTGGGGAAAGATAATGATAAAAAGGTTAAACACTGATTTATATTGTAGTGATTTTAAAAAATAGTAGAAGTTATAATTTATATAACAAAATTCACTATTTTTTTAGATGAAGTTTCTGTCATGGAGTGATAAGTCGGCATAAATAGTCAAATGTTATGTACTTGTCTATTCACATAAGGAAGTAAGTTCTAAGTATGAAAGAGAATAGATCTACTCAACTAAAAAGAGGCAGTGTGCATGATGGTTAGTCTGTGTGGGAGTTTAACTGGATGACAGTTCTGGTTTTGCCACAGACCACACAAGTGACTTTGGGTTATTTACCTTTCTAAGATTCTCCTGTAAAACTGAAATTTCTTTTTTATTGATGTAGACTTGACATAGAACATTATATTTTTCAGGTAGTACTTTATTTTTTATTGCTGTGTAGTATTTCATTGTAAGAATATACTATATTTATCCATTCCTCATTGGATGGATATTGGGTTATTTCACTTTGGAGTTATAAAGAATGCAGCTATAACCATTTATGTATAAGTTTTTGTGTTGTGTACTTATGTTCTCATTTCTCTTGGATATACAGGTAAGAGTGGAATTAATGGGTCATATTGATCTTATATCCTGGAACTAACTGTACTAGACTTATTTATTAGTGGATTCCTTAGGATTTCCTATATACAAGATACTATCATCTACAAATATAGTTTACCTCTTTTCTTTCCAGTCTGGATACTTTTTATTTTCTTTTCCAATTTGCCTTGGCTATAACTTCCAGTATGATGTTGAATAAAAGTAATGACAGCAGACATCCTTGGCTTGTTCCTGATCTTAAGGAGAAAGCATTCAGTCTTTTACCATGTAGTGTGAAGTTTTCATAGATGCCCTTTATCAGGTTCAGCAAGTGCCCTTCTAAGAATGTTGAATGTTTTTATCATGAAAGTGTATTGCATTTTACCAGATAATTTTTTCTGTGTCTATTGGGATGTTAATTTAGTTTTTGTCCTTAATCTACTAATGCCATGTATTGCAATTTATCCGTTTCTCAAATGTTAAATGAACCTTGCATTCCTGGGATAAATCCCATTTGGTCATGGTGTATAATTCCTATTATACATTTCTATATTCAGCGTGCTAGTCATTTTATTAAAGATTTTGTGTTTATATTCATGAGCAGTATCAGTAGGTAGTTTGATTTTCTTGCAGTTTTTAATTCTGGTTTAGTATCAATGTAATAAGGGACTACTACAATGAATTAGGAGTATTTGCCATGCTTCCCTTTTTTTCAGAGTTGCACATTAATTTATTTTTAAATATTTGGTAAAATTCATCAGTGAAGTCATCTGGTTCTACTCTTTTCTTTATGGAAAGTTGTTCTTGGTGTTTTGGCAATTTACGTCTTTTTATTCAAGTATAATTAACATCATAATATGTTAGTTTCAGGTCTACAATATAACTATTCAAAGATTCTATACATTACTCAGTGCTCATCATCATAAGTGTACTCTTTATTCCCTTGACTTGTTTCACCCTTCCCCCCACTCATATTTCCTCTGGCAACAACCAGTTTATTTTCTGTATTAAAGAGCCTGTTTTTTTGTTTTGTTTTTTTCTCTCTCTCCTCTTTTTTGTTTTATTTCTTAAATTCTGCATGAGTGAAATCATGGTTTTTGTCTTTCTCTGACTTATTTCACATAGCATTTTATCCTCTAGTCCATCCACGTTCTTACAAATGGCAAGATTTCATTTTTTATGCCTGAATAATATTCCATTGTGTTTGTATGTGTGTGTGTGTGATTATATATATACATATATATACATATACATATATACGTATACATATATGTATACATATATATATATACATATATATATATACACACACATTCATCTATTGATAAACACTTGGATTGCTTCTGCTTCCATAGATTGGCTCTTCTAAATAATGCTTCAGTAAACATAGGGGTGTACATACCTTTTCTGAATAGGGTTTTGTTTTCTTTGGGTAAATACCCAGTAGTGGAATTACTGGATATATGGTGATTATATTTTTTATTTTTTTGAAGAACCTCCATACAGTTTTCCACAGTTGGGTCCACCAGTTTACTATCCCACCAACAGTCTACAAGGATTCCTTTTTTTCCCTCCACATCCTCATCAACATTTGTTATTTCTTTTTGATTTTAGTGACTCTGACAGGTGTGAGGTAATATCTCATTGTGGTTTTGATTTGCATTTCCCTGATGATGAGTAATGTTAAGCATCTTTTCATGTGTCTGTTGGCCAAATGTATGTCATCTTTGGAAGAATGCCTATTCAGGTCCTCTGCCCTTTTTTCAATTGGATCATGGGAGGTGGGTGGGTACTGATTTGCACAAGTTCTTTAGATATATATAAATTATATATATAATTTTAATCAGAATTGTTTTTTATATATTTTATATATTAACCCCTTACCAGATCAATCTTTACAAATATCTTCTCCCACTTACTAGGCTGTCTTTTTGTCTTGTTGATGGTTTCCTTCACTGTGCAAAAGCTTTTTATTTTACTTATGTTTCCCTTGCCACAGGACACAGAAAAATGTTTCTACAGCTGATGATGAAGAGATTACTGCTTATGGTTTCTTTTAAGAATTTAATGGTTTCGGGCGCCTGGGTGGCTCAGTTGGTTGGGCGACTGCCTTCGGCTCAGGTCATGATCCTGGAGTCCCAGGATCGAGTCCCGCATCGGGCTCCCTGCTCGGCAAGGGGTCTGCTTCTCCCTCTCATTCTCTCTGTCTCAAATAAATAAATAAAATCTTTAAAAAAAAAAAAAAAGAATTTAATGGTTTCTGGTCTCAGATTTAAGTCTTTAACCCATTTTGAGTTTGTTTTTGTGTATGGTGTAGGAAAGAGGTCCAGGTTTATTCTTTTGCATGTAGCTGTCCAGTTTTCTTAACACCATTTGTTGAAGAGACTTTTTCCCATTGTGTATTCTTGCTTCCTATGTAGTAGATTAATTGACCCAATCATGGGTTTATTTCTGAATTCTATATTCTGTTCCATTGATCTATGTGTCTATTTTTGTGCCAGTACCATACAGTTTTGTACTATAGCTTTATAGTATGTCTTGAGATCTGGGATTGTGATACCTCCAGTTTTGTTGTTCTTTTTCAAGATTGCTTTGGTTATTAAGCATCTTTTGTGCTTCCATACAAGTTTTAGTATTATTTGTTCTAGTTCTGTGAAAAATGTTGACATTCTGATAGGAATTGTATTAACTCTGTAGATTGCTTTGGGTAATACAGACATTATAAAAATAATTGTTCTTCTAATCCATGAGCATGGAATGTCTTTTCATTTCTTTGTGTCCTCCTCATTTTCTATCAATCAGTGTTTTATAGTTTTCAGAGTATAGGTCTTTCATCTCTTTGGTTAGGTTTATTCCTACATATTTTTGGTGCAATTGTAAATGGGATTGTTAATTTCTCTTTCTGATGTTTCATTATTGGTGTGTAGAAATGCAACAGATTTTGGTACATTGATTTTGTATCCTGCAACTTTACTGAATTTATCAGTTCTAGCAATTTTTTTGGTGGAATCTTTTGGGTTTTCTATATACAGTATCATGTAATCTGAAAATAGTGAAAGTTTTACTTCTTCCTCACTAGTTTCCATGCCTTTTATTTTTCTTGTCTTATTGCTTGACTAGGACTTGCAGTACTATGTTGAAGAGAAGTGGTGAGAGTGGACGTCTTGTCTTATTCCTGACTGTAGAGGAAAAGCACTCAGTTTTTCCTCATTTAGGATGATGTTGGTTGTGGGTTTTTCATATATGGCCTTTATTATATTGAGGTATGTTCCCTCTAAACTTATTTTGTTGAGGGTTTTTATCATGAATGGTGGTGTACTTTGTCAAATGCTTTTTCTGAGTCTATTGAAATGACCATATGGTTCTTACCTGATGTGATGTATCCTGTTGATTGATTTGTGAATATTGAACCATCCTTGTAGCCCAGGGGTAAACCCCACTTGATAATGGTGAAATTTTTTGTTTTTTGTTTTTAAATGTGTTTTTGGATTTGGTTTGCTGGTATTTTGTTGAGGACTTTCGTCTCTATGTTCATCAGGGATAATGGCCTGTAGTTCTCTTTTTTAGTAGCGTCTTCATAGAATCAATTTGGATGTTTTCTGTCCTTTTTTACATTTTGGAATAGTTTGGGAAGAATAGGTATTAACTGTTCTTTAAATGTTTGGTAGAATTGCCCCATGAAGCCATCTGGTTCTAGACTTTTGTTTGTTGGGAGTTTTTTGATTACTGATTCAATTTCTTTGCTGCTTATTAGTCTATTCAAATTTTATATTTCTTGGGCGCCTGGGTGGCTCAGTTGGTTAAGCGACTGCCTTTGGCTCAGGTCATGATCCTGGAATCCCTGGATCAAGTCCCGCATCAGGCTCTCTGCTCGGCAGCGAGCCTGCTTCTCCCTCTGACCCTCCCCCCTCTCATGTGCTCTCTCTCTCTCATTCTGTCTCAAATAAAAAAAAAATCTTTAAAAAAAAATTTTATATTTCTTCCTATTTCAGTCTTGGTATGTTATATGTTTCTAGGAATATATCCATTTCTTCTAGGTTGTCTGATTTGTGGGCATATAGTTTTTTATAATGTTACAATTATTTGTAATTCTGTGGTGTTATTTCTCCACTCTCATTTGTGATTTTATTTATTTGGGTCCTTACTCTTTTTTTCCTGATGAGTCTGGCTAGAGGTTTATCAATTTTATTTTTTTCAAAGAACCAGCTCCTGGTTTCATTGATTGGTTCTATTATTTTTTGTTTTGTTTTGTTTTTTTTAGGTTTCTATATCTTTTTTTTCCCCACTCTAATCTTGATGATTTCCTTCCTTCTGCTGGCTTTAGAGTTCCTTTGTTGTTCTTTTTCTAGCTCCTTTAAGTGTAAGGTCAGGTTTTTCTTCCTTCTTGAAGTAGGCCTGTATGGCTATAAACTTCCCTCTGAGAACTGCTTCTGCTGCATCCCAAAGGGTTTGGACCATTGCTTTTTCATTTTTGTTTGTTTCCATGTACTTTTTTATTTCTTATTTTCTGGTTGACTCACTCATTGTTTAGTAGCATGCTTTTTAACCTCCATGTATTTGTGGTGTTTCCAGATTTTTTATTGTGGTTGAGTTCTAGTTGCACAGTGTTGTGTTCAGAAAAGATGCATGATATGACTTCTGTCTTCTTGAATTTGTTGAGGGCCTGTTTTGTGGCCCAATATGTGATCTATTCTGGAGAATATTCCATGTGCACTTGAATGTGTATTCTGTTTTAGGATGAAATCCATTTGACCCATTGTTTCATTCAAAGTCATTGTTTCCTTGTGGATTTTCTGTTTAGATGAACTGTTCCTTGATGTGAGTAGGGGTTAAATTCCCCCACTATTATTGTATTATTATTTATTTATTCCTTTGTTATCAACTGTTTTGTTTGGGTGCCCCTGTGTTTGGTGCATAAACATTTAACGATTGTTCTATCTTCTTGTTGGATAGTCCCCATTATTATTATCTACTGTCCTTCATCTCTTGGTACAGTCTTTGTTTTAAAGTCTCATTTGTCCATCGTAAGTATTGCTACTCCAGCTTTCTTTTGACAATGATTTGCATGGTAGATATTTCTCCATCCCCTCACTTTCAATCTTTAGGCCTGAGTCTCTGGTAGGCAGTACATAGAAGGGTCTTGTTTATTTCTTCATTCTGTTACCCTGTGTCTTTTGATTGGAGATTTTAGTCCATTTACATTTGAAGTAATTCTTGATATGTTATTTATTGCCATTTTATTACTTGCTTGTGGTGGTTTCTGAAGATTTTCCTTGATCCTTTTTCTTTCATATTTTGTTGATTTTCATAATATATTTGGATTTCTTTTTCTTTATTCTTTGCATATTTCTTAGTGGTTTTTGATATATGGTTACCATGAGGTTTGTATATAACCTATTCTGCATATAGCAGTCTGTATTAAGTTGATCCTTAAAGGATCCTTGGTCCTTTTTTACTCCTCCCCATGTTTTAGATATGTTATTGTATCTTTTTTGTGTGTGTAAGTTCTTTGATTTTTTATGAAAGTATTCATTTTTACTGCTTTTGTATTTCACTTGTGGTCTTTCTTGTCCACAAGCTCCTTTAGTTTTTATCTAAGAAACTCTTTCTCTCTCCTTCTATTCTGAATGATAGCCTTGTTGAATGAGAAAAATCTGCAGCTAAGAATACTCTATCCAGCACTTTGATTATATCCTGCCACTCCTTTCTGGCTTGCAAAGTTTTTGTTGGAAAATCTCTGGCTCACTTTATGGGTTTTCCCTTGTAACTTATGAACTTCTTTTGTCTTGCTGCTTTGAAGACTTTTTCTTTGTCACTATATTTTCCTAATTATAATGTCTTGGTGTAAGTCTGTTTTTATTCATTTGGATGGGAGTTCTCTTTGCCTCCTGGATCTGGATATCTGTTTCCTTCCCCAGGTTGGCAAGTTTTCAGCTATTAGTCTTCACTGAAATTTTCTGCCCCCTTTTCTCTTTCCTTCTTCTGGGACTCCTCTAATACAGATGCTTTTATGTTTGATGGAGTCACTGAGTTCCCTAAGTCTATTCTTGTGTTGCATAATTCTTTTTTCTCTCTTTTGTTCAGCTTATTTTCCATTACTCTGTCTTCTAGGTCACTAATTCATTCCTCTGCTTCTTCCATCCTACTGTTCATTCCATCAAGGGTGTATTTTCTTTATTGAGCCCTTTATCTCTGCATTAAGGGTCTTGCTCATGTCTTCCACTCTTTTAAGACCGATGAGTATCCTTATGATCATTGCTTTAAATTCTCTATCAGGTATGTTACTTAGAGATTTGGTTGTGGCCTTGTCCTGTTCTTTCATTTGGGATAAACTTTTCTGCCTCTCTGTGTCTGTTTCTCTGTATTAAGAAAGTCAACTATGTCTTTCACTCTCAAAGTAGTGACTTTATGAAAAAGAGGTCCTGGAGTGCCCTAGAGGAGTAGAGGCCCCTGTTCACCAGAACCTGGAACTATAGGACAGTATCCTATGTGTGTTGCTCATTCCCTGCTGTTGTGTCTGAGTTATTCTGTCTGTTGTGATCTGTGCTTTCTCTCTGTGGTGTTAATGGGACCTGGGAAGGATAGCTCTGACTGGAAACTCAGGCTAAGGAACTTGGCAGTGGGGTGGTAGTGAGAGCAAAATTTAGGTTGGGTCATTAGTCCTAAGCCAGAGTCCCCCAAGCACTATGGTGGCAAGGTGCTGCACCCCAGGGGGGGTGTGGCTGGGCACAAAGATGTGGCTAGGTGCAGTGCATGGTGGCAGCTATCTGTGTACCTGGTCGCTGGGCAGGGTGCTAACAAAATTTGCCCTGAGCCCAGGGCCAAGGCTAGAATTCTGCAGAAGACCTCATGGGCATGGTGCACTGCTAGGAGGTTAGGTAGCAAATGTTTATTTGAGGAAAAGGGCACCTTCCGTCTCCCTTGTTTTTTGGAGAAGTCCCCAAAACACTCAAATCAATATGAACAGTTCTGTCTCCCACTCGCCCGTAATGTTGTGTAAACTGCCCTTTTTATGTTGCCTCTCTGTAGTCTGTTTTTATTTATTTTTTATTCTTATATTAATCCCCATACATTACATCATTAGTTTTAGATGAAGTGTTCCATGATTCATTGTTTGTGCATAACACCCAGTGCTCCATGCAGAATGTGCCCTCCTCAATACCCACCACCAGGCTAACCCATCCTCCCACCCCCCTCCCCTCCAGAACCGTGTTTTTCAGAGTCTATTGTCTCTCATGGTTCGTCTACCCCTCCGATTTCCCCCGCTTCATTCTTCCCCTCCCGCTACCTTCTTCTTTTTAACATATATTGCATTATTTGTTTCAGAGGTACAGATCTGAGATTCAACAGTCTTGCACAATTCACAGCGCTTTCTCTGTAGTCTGTTTAAAGGGGTGGGGGCAACCTAACTATTGCCCTCCTGGCTCACCCAGTGCTGAGTCAGCTAACTTTTAAAGTTCCAGGCTCCAAGTCCTTCTGGTTTTAAAAACTCACAAAATTCAGACCCTCTTGTTTTTAAACCAAAACATGGGGATTAATCTTTCCCCTTGAGGGCCTGTTTCTCTGCCCTCACTGTTCACAGCCTCCCTTTGTCTTTCTGATCTTCCATTTAGGTGCAGATTCTTCTCTATAGTTAGTTGTGGAGTTTGTTCTGCCAGTCTTCAGATCACTCTCCAGTTTACGGACTTGGAAGTGGTGGGTATCTAGTTGTAAATGTGGGACAGGAAAAGCTCAGGGTCCTCCTACTCTGCCATTTTTTCAAGCTCCTTTGTTAAGTGAGTTTTTTTGTAGGCAACATAGAGATTGATCTTTTTTGTTTTTTTAGTCACTTCAAAAGAAAAAAGACAAAGATTTTATTTATTTATTTGAGAGAGAGAGAATGAGAGGAGGGGAGGGTCAGAGGGAGAAGCGGACTCCAAGATCATGACCTGAGCCGAAGGCAGTCGCTTAACCATTGAGCCACCCAGGCGCCCTCACTTTGTCTTTTGATTGGAGAATTTAGTCCCTATATTTAAAGTAATTACTAATAGGAAATGATTAATAAAATTCTAGTAAGTCTATACCTATTTTGTAATTCCTTTGTCCTTCTTCCCTTGCTATGATCTCAGTGATTTGATGATTAATCTTTTTTTATCTTCTTTAAAACTAGATCAGGGTACCAGGGTGGCTCAGTCAGTTAAGCATCCAACTCTTGGTTTTGGCTTAGGTCATGATCAAAGGGTCAGGAGATAGAGGCCCATGTTAGGCTCCATTCTTAGACGGAGTCTGCTTGAGAGATTCTCTCTCCCTCAAATAAATAAAATCTTTAAAAAAAAAAAACTGATAAGTTCAAATGCATTATCAAGCTCTGTATTTTTATCCCCATGTTTGGTTTTTGATGTACTATTTTTTATCTTGTGTATCCATTAACACATTATATTTTTACTACTCTTGTCTTTAGCTTTCATAGATTGATTGACCTACTCCCATCCATTAGATTACTTGAATTTATACCACACAGAGTTACCAATGAAATTTATACTTTAAGCTGAAATGAAAGGGTTCTCATTAGTAAAAGGAAAACATTGAAAAATTTTATCATTTGTCTGTAAAGCTCTATCTCCAATTCTGAAAGACAACTTTTAGCTGTTCTTGTTGGCAATTATTTTTTGTTGGTTTGTTTCAGCACTCTGCAAAAAATCTGGTAATTTTATAGGTTTTTTCTTGTATGGAACAGGTTGCTTTCTTTTGCTGCTTTTAAAATTCTCATCTTGGTTTTAACTTTTGAGAATTAAAATGTGGTTCAGTGTGAATTTCTTTGGATTCCTCTCTGGATCTGGGGGATTGTTTTCTTCTTTAGCCATTATTTTTTCAAATTAGCTTTCTGCCACTTTTTCCTCTCTCTCCTCTTTCTAGAACCCCTATAATGCAAATACTGGTCCTTTAAGTTATCTCCACATTTTTTTTTTCTTTTTATTTGGATTCAGAGGTAGAGTCAGAATGGCTAAAATTAATGTCAGGAAACAACAAATGTTGGCAAGGATGAGAAGAACAGGGAGCCCTCTTACACTGCTGGTGGGAATGCAAGCTGGTACAACCATTCTGGAAAATGGAGGTTCCTCAAAAAGTTGAAAATAGAGCTATCCTATGACCCAGCAATTGCACTAGTAGGTATTTACCCAAAGGCTACATTGCTATCTTGAACCAGAGCTTAGTTGTTATTTTTACCCCTTATTTTAGTCATCTGCCAATAACTCATCAGAAAATTATCTTAAATTCCTTACCTGTATGTCTTCCAACCTGTATGGGGGAGTATGTGATAAGGCATGGCCTCAACCTTTTATTTTCTCCTTGCACACAATCTCGAGAGGTGAGAACCTTCTCCTTTACCATGAACCATACAGATCCTGAGGAATAAATTTTCTGCAATTAAAATCACAATCTTAGGCAGGTTATTGATATTCCCCCCTCCCCCCAGATGAAATCAAATAGACAATAGACTTGAAATAAAGATTTCCCAGAGAGGTTTAAGTTGGGGCAAAATGATGGTGCATTTAAAGCAGCTGCAAAAGCGATCATTAACTTTGAGGCTGTTGGCTTTTATAGCTACTGCATAACCGAGATGGTTAGAGAGGGGAATGAGAATAACCCCAAGTAAAAATTTTTAAAAGATAAAATTTAAAAAGAAACATACCATTTTACTGATGTTCACAATTTCCTCTGGGATATAGGATTTTCAGTACAATCTCTTAGTTCAATTAATTATGAGAGTTCACCAAAGTTCTCTTTCTACCATCCTGGAAATCAATCTTTATGTAGCCCTTGGTGCTCTGTTCCAGCACAGTTTGTGGGGACAAGTGACTCACTTAGCATAGATGCCTGAGGCAACTGGAGTGGGTGAGCTGAAGCAAGGCCCGTGTCCAAGGAGGAACCAATCCAGCTGGTGGAGACTTTTTCTAGCTCTCAAGGAACAAAGGATAATCAGGGAAATCTCAAAATCTTGGACAGAGCAGGTATCTCAACAATTGATTACCAGTGTTAAAGAGGCCACATCACTAGCTGATTCTGGGAAATATCCCCTTTTTCTGTCAATGATATCCACTGTAACTGGTAAACCGTTCTCAGGCTTGACTATGGTTTCTATGGCTTTCTGACTCAAGTGACTATTTCATCTCTAAGCTTTTCTTACCTTGGAGCTTTGGTATGTCACTCAACCCTTATAGAGTAGCAGCCCAAATAAAAAAGGGGATGTTAAATCTGCAAAGGATAACTTATACCAGTGCAAGATACGAGTCAATGCATAAATGCCCATCTCCCATTCTTCAGAGGGGGTATTTGTGAAGCTATTTTGGGAGGTGAAAGCTATAAAGGGCCTTCTCAGACAGTATGTGTAACTGAGGAGAGGTGGCTGTGAACTCCTGAGTACTGCCCCATGTGAGGACAGTAGACCAAACAGCCAGTGGGAGCCATGCTTATGGCTGGACAAGGAGGCAGATAGACAATGTAACCATCAGGGGTAGGGCAACAATAGTCTTGTGGTAGCTCATACAGTACTTTTAGTACTTCACTTTCTATGTAAAGTTTCTACCCATTAGTAAGTAGACATTAAAGATTTCAGCTTTTGAAGGAAAGATATTGGGACTTAGCAAAAAATACAGTAGACTTGGGGAAAAATTGTGAGAATTCACTGGTAGAATTATGTTCATTTTAGGGAGGTTTTTCGGATGCTTTTAGATTCTAACAGCTGCCTAAAGTCACCAAGTTTTTCTGTGGCAAATCACAACTGAAACTCTACCTTTCTAACCTAAATCGGTTACAGATCTGCCATTTTGCAAAATACTGCATTGTTTTGTGTGTAAAGATTAAGTCAATGATATTACACACAAGAGGAAGTTTGTTATTCCTATATGCAAATGAACATTAAGATAGCAGTTAGAAACAGATAAGTAAATTCAGACCTACTCAGTCTCAAAACAGGATGCACTTTGATTTAAAAGGCAATTACAGGAGGCACTTAGGAACATTTAACCATTGTGAATTAACTTATGGCTAATAGGATACTCATTACACCATGGTTGACTGGAATAAGCTTGCCTGGCACTTTTGGTCAGTGGTAACACTGAAGTTTCCCAGGGAGGTAGAGCTCTGGTTGTCCACAGCGCCACCCTTTATTTATGTCCTTTCATGCACAACAGGTATTGGTTTCATTATTAGAGAAGAAAAACTTCTTTAAGGTAGCTTTAAACATTTTTATCAAAAGGACCACACTGCCTTAATTTTTACAATTATGAAACAGCAGAAAGGGAAATTAAGAAATTAATTCCCTTATAATTGCACCAAAAACTATAAACTACTTAGGAATAAACTTAACCAAAGATGTAAAAAAAAAACCTGTACTCTCAAAACTACAAAACACTAATGAAATTAAAGACATGAAGAAATGGAAAGACATTCCATACACATGGATTGGAAGAACAAATAGTGTTAAAATGTCTATACTACCCAAAGCAATCTACATATTTAATGCGATCTCTATCAAAATACCACCAGCATTTTTCACAGAGCTAGAACAAACAATCCTAAAATTTGTATGGAACCACAAAAAGACCCAGAATTGCCAAAGCAACCTTGAAAAAGCAAAGCAAAGCTGGAGGCATCACAATTCCGGACTTCAAGTTATATTACAAAGCTGTAGTGCTCAAAACAGTATGGTGCTGATACAGAAAATAGATCAATGGAACAGAATTAAAAAACCCTGACAAAGCAGGAAAGAATACAGTCTCTTCAACAAATGGTATTGGGAAAACTGGACAACAACATGCAAAAGAATAAACCTGAACCACTTTCCTACACAAAAATAAATTCCAAATATGTGAGACAGGAAATTATCAAAATAAAAAGCTTCTGCACAGCAAAGGAAAGACTCAAAGTATCCAAAATATATAAAGAACTTATCACCCAAACTCAACACCCACAAAACAAATAAAAAATGGGCAGAAGATATGAATAGACATTTTTCCAGAGCAGATATCCAGATGGCCAACAGACACATGAAAAGATGCTCAACATCACTCATCAGGGAAACACAAGTCAAAACTACAATGAGATAGCATTTCAAACCTTTTAGAATGACTAAAATCAACAACAAAAGAAACAACAGGTGTTGGTGAGGATGTGGGGAAGCTGGTGGGAATGCAAATTGGTGCAGCCACTCTAGAGAACAGTAGGGAGGTTCCTCAAAGTTAAAAATAGAACTACCCTATGACCCAGCAATTGCACTACTAGGTATTTACCCAAAAGATACAAAAATACTGATTTGAAGGGATACATGCACCCTGATGTTTATAACAGCATTCTCAACAACAGCCAAATTATGGAAAGAGCCCAAATGTTGATCAACTGATGAATGGATAAAGATATGATGTGTGTATCACACACACACAATGGAATATTAGCTGTACAGAAGAATGAAATCTTGCTAGTTACAATGATGTGGAGGGAGCTAGAGAAAGACAAATAGCATATGATTTCACTCATGTGCAATTTAAGAAACAAAACAGATGAACAGGGGAAACAAGAAAGAGGCAAACCAGGAAACAGACTCTTAACTACACAGAGCAACTGAGGGGTTACTGGAAGGGAGGTGGCGAGGACTAAATAGGTGATGGGTATTAAGGAAGTCACTTGTGATGAGCAAAAGCAGTTCTAAGAAGTTCATAACAATGCTATATCAAACAAAAGATCTCAACCTAACGTTTACACCTTAAATTGTAAAAGGAAGGAAACAACAAAAATTAGAGTGGAGATAAAAAAGACAATTTAAAAACCCTGCTCTTGGTTTTTTAAAAAATATTTTTGAAAGGGGCGCCTGGGTGGCTCAGTCGGTTAAGCGACTGCCTTTGGCTCAGGTCATGATCCTGGAGTCCCGCATCGGGCTCCCTGCTCAGTGGGGAGTCTGCTTCTCCCTCTGACCCTCCTCCCTCTCGTGCTGTCTCTTATTCTCTCTCGCAAATAAATAAAATCTTTAAAAAAAATATTTTTGAAAAAGATAGATAATATGGACAAAACTTTAATTACAGAGAGAAGACAGAAGATATAACAGCACACAAAAACAAAGGATCATGAGAGAATACTATGAACAATTATACACCAACAAATTGAATGCCCCAGAGAAATGTATAAATTCTTAGAAACGTACAATCTACCAAGACCGAGTCATGAATAAATAAATAATATGAACAGACTACTGTTAAAGAGACTGAATCATAGTCAAAAATCTTCCAAAAGACAAAGTTCAGGACCAGATGGCTTCCCTGGTGAATTCTGGCTAACATTAAAGAAGATCTACTACCAATCCTTCTTAAGACTCTCCAAAAAATGAGTTTGGAAGCTTCCCTTCCTCTTTTATGTGGCCAGCATTGCCTTGATATCCTAGCCAAAGACTACCAGAAAAAAAACCAAAACCATCTCCAAGCCAATATCCCTGATAAACATGGGTGCAAAAATTCTCAACAAAATATTAGCAAGCTGATTTCAATAGCATATTAAAGATATCATGTGGGATTTATTCCAGGAAGCTAGGATGCATCAACCTCCACAAATCAATGTAATACAGTACATTAACAAAATGAAGGATTAATATCACATGAACATCTCAAGAGATGCATAAGAAGCATTTTACAAAATTCAACATTCATTCATGATAAAAACTCTCAACATAATAAAGGCTGTATATGGCAGGTCCACAGCTAACGTTATACTCAATGATGAAAAGCTGAAGGCTTTTCCTCAAAGATCAGGAACAAGACAAAGATGTTCATTCTTGCCACTTTTATGCAACATAGTACTAAGTATCCTAGCCAGATCAACTGGGGGGAAGAGGAAAGGCATCTGAATCGAAAAGGGAGCACAACTGTCTTGTATTTGCTGATATATTATAAAACCCTAATGATCCACTAAAAACTAGTCGAACTGATAAATGAATCCCATCAGGTTTTAATATACAAACTATCAACTGTCAGAGAAATTGAGAATATAATTCCACTCACAATTGCATGAAATAGAATAATTAGGTTGAAGACTTGAACGTTGAAAACTATAAGACACTGATGAAAAAAATTAAAACATTCCATGCTCATGAGTCGACTGTTAAAATGTCTATTCTACCCAAAGCAATATACAGATTCAGTGCAATCCCTATCAAAATTCCCATGGTCTCTTTCACAGAAATAAAACAATTCTAAAATTTGTAGAAGCAGAAAAGACCCCCAATAGTCAAAGAAACCTTGGAAAAGAAGAACAATGCTGGAGGCATCACACTTCCTGATTTCAAATTAGGTTAGAAAGCTATAGTAATGACAACAGTGTGGTATAGGCATTAAAAACAGACACAAAGATCAATGGAACAGAACAGAGAGCCCAAAAATAAACACAAATACGGTCAATTAATTTATGACAAATGAGCTGAGAATATACAATGGAGGAAAGACAGTCTCTTTAAGAAATGGTGTTGGGAAACTAGGTAGACACAGGCGGAAGAATAAAGCTGGACCACTATCTTACAACATACACAAAAATCAACTCACAGTGGATTAGACTTGATAATACCTGAAACCATAAACCCCTAGAAGAAAACAAACAGACCGTGACATTGGTCTTGGCAATGATTTTTTGGATTTAACCCCAAAAGTAAAGGCACAAAAGCAAGGATAAACAAGTGGTACTACATCAAACTAACAAGCCTCTGCACAGCAAAGAAACCATCAACAAAATAGAAAAGCAGCCTACCACATGGGAGAAAATATTTGTTACCATGTCTCAAATAAGGGGTTAATATCCAAAAAATATATATATATGTAAATACTCCTACATCTCAATAGCAAAATACACCACAAATAGATTGGAAAATTGTCTATTTACTTCCTCTGTCCATTTTTTAAAGAACACTAGATGGTCAACAACCAACATTTGACTGAAGAAGAAGAATGTGGTATATATTACAATGGAATATTAATCATCCATGAGAAAATAGAATTCTGCCATTTATAACACCACTGATAGAAAACACAAATACTGCATGATCACACTTATATGTAGAATCTAAAAAAACAAAAACAAACTTCATAGATAACACAAAATAGATTGATGGTTGCCAGTGGTGGTTGAAGGGGGTCAAAAGGTACACACTTCCAGTTTTAAGATAAATAAGTCCTGGGCTACAAGGTACAGCACGGTTATTTAACAAAACTGTATTGTGTATTTGAAACTAGCTAAGGGTATAGATATTAAAAGTTCTCATAAGAAAAATTGTAACTTTATGTGGTAATGGATGTTAACTAAACTTATTGTAGTATTTTACAATACATAAATCATTATGTTGTGTACCTACTACTGAAACAAGAGTATATGTCAAGAATATCTCAATTTTAAAAATCTGGTAATTTCCTAGGACTTACTTTAATGTCTAATGAGTGTCCCAACACCATTGCACATGAACTTCTCTATATGCATTGACCGGTTCCGCTCCAGTATTTCCTGGTTCTGAAATAGAAGTTTAACTTTTAATTTTGTCTTCTTTGACTCCTGATTATCTTTCCTAGGTTCTGCTACCTAATTTGGTAAATTTCTGGGGAAATGATCTCATTACCCATGAATATCTAGAGGACTTAATATGCAGATTCATATCAACCGCTTAGGATGCCTTGAACAACAAAGCAGCTCTACAGACCATTATATTCCATGCACTAGGATATCATTCTATTACATACACCCTCTAGAAATCAGAGTCAGTCTTAAAGTACTGGAATCTGTTTGTATTCAAGTTCCTCTACATGAAGGATAGCATTCTAGTTTAAGAAAAAAATTTTAATGACCAAAATAATTACTAAAAATATAATTTTCCATGCAAAAGATTGACCTCATTAAGAACTTACCATTTCTGAGCTCACCAGTTATCAACTAGTAAAAGGTTCAATAAGGGAAATATTCTGAAGGTTGACAAGCTAGAAGAACCTTCAAGTAACAGTTCCTATGGAATATTGAAAAATATCATACACTGGAGTTAGAGGCTTCTTTAGGCTATAGCTATTCTGCCATTATTTTGAGAAGTATAGGAGTCCTAAAATGCATCAAAGGTATTGGGGATCTGAGACGGCAACTTGGTTTGCAATGAGACTAGGTGGCTTTTCATGGAGCTGTATTTTCAGAAATTTCTTTGACGGTTAGTATTAGGAGAGCCTCTTCACTCCAGCAAAATTTCCTCAGCCACCTCTTGGAATGATGTCTTTCTCCTGAGGAGAGAAATAATTTTTAGATTTCCAGTGTTTCTGTCTACCATACTAGGGAGACTGCCTTTAATTTCCTACTTCCATGATCATCCCATCTGTTTTATTCATTCCTTTTATACACATGGGATGGCCCTATATTGCACTATATAAGGTTATGATATTTGATTTCCAACCACCCAGCTAGAAACTATACTTGTAATCTCCATGGATGACCTTGTTTCAGACATTATGTAATTTGTCTTGATTGCCAGGGGGCTTGAAAGTAAATTTATAGAGTGTTTATAGAACTCTGCCTGTGATCAAGTCTTCAAGAAGTCTGTGTTGAGTTAAACACAGTTTAAATTAGAATAGAGTAAATATTCCTAAAGCAAGAGGAAGAGATGATTTCCAGATGTTCCTATCTGCCATTTAGTCTGGGTCATGATTCGTTCAGGCAGGTGTTAGAATGTAGGTATAGTTTGACAGAGAGAATATAAGCCCTCTCTATTTGTCAAAATGAATCAAGAGAAGAGTCTTGGATCTCTACTCACATATTTCCTCCTGAGTCAGGATGATGCAGTTATAAAATAGCAATTGCTAATAGTTGAATAAAAGTCTCTCAGTGTTGACTAAATGAATGATGGAAAGTGTTCAACTTCACAGTGGAGACCTGACATGCAACTGTTAGGAGAATTAAAAAAGTTAAAAACATCTTTCCATACCACCCATAATTTTTTCTTCCAGCACATTCAGATTTCACCTTCCTAACTCTGTTACCTAAGCTCTCAGGATAAGAACTGTTCAGAGGGAATTACCAAAATATGCTAGCCAAGCCCAGTGAAAATTTACTTCAAATGATTACTTTTATACCTCCCTTGAACAATTTGTACCACCCTAGATTTCAGTTATTTAACATGTAGTTGATCTCCACCCAGTAACTTTTCATGGTGTTGGCAATTGATAATTTGGTCTAGCGTGAACCTAATAATAGTCTGAAAAGTACCTTCCTCCTAAAGACAGAAAAATGAATTTTGTTGCCCTAATTGTGTAAAAAATTGTGGCTCAATCTTTAAGAGTGCTGAGTTTTTAAATTCAAGACTCAGTCTGCTTTAGTAATTCCTGTTGAAAGAACAATAATCTTGGGAAGAACCTTCCATGGGAGCTTGGTTTCTTACCAGTCAAGTGAGAAAGTTCCTTAGGTCCATGAAACCTTTAAGGTGTGTGCCTAGGGTGGGAGAGAGGGAATAGAGGTTTATGTACTGCAAAATAGCTCCCAAATTTCTCAATGCTTTCTGAAATTTACCAGAGAAGACTCTTCAAATCTTGGTAAAACAAGTAGTCTTTGAAAATAAATGCAATCTTATATTTATCTGAGAGAAATATAAAGAGTGCTAGAGAATTATGGGAGGAAAAAAACCCACCCCAAACTGTTAAAGTCCTTACTAAAGGTAACAACAGCTGAAGATGACCACTCCTCAGGGAACAGGTATTTTAAGGTTTTTATGGAATAGACTTAGGCAGTATTAAGTGCAATTTTGTTCTCAGAAATTTTTCACTGTTTAGATTCTCAGAAGGTATGAGGAAATTGAACTTCAGTTAATCGTAAGACAGATGCAAGACTGGGGCTTCAGCTTAGCAGATGTAGGTTGATTTGAGTTTAGTAAGGAGGGTGGAGAAGAATAGGTGGGAGCAAGATCTTGTGACTGGAAAATTATCAGTCTTTCAGCCTCTTTCACAGGGTAAATATACCAACAGTGCCAACCCATCATCAGATAAACATCATTTTCTAAAAGCAAAGATTTTACTTAGCATTCCAAAATCCAAGAGTAATTAAGGGAATGCTGGTATTTAAATGTACCCCAGATTTTGAACACATATAATAAACTGCCCTATCAATGATTAAATGAGGGATGTAGCTGCCATGGAGCTTTTCAGTACTTGCTGGAGGTGGGGGAGCATAGTTGGCTGACTATCCCACTGCACAGTTTTTTTTTATATATTGTGGCATTCATGCCAAGGGCTGCTCTCAGCCAGTGAGTGTGCACAACGGAGATACTTAAGCTGGGCAATCTTTGCATGACCTGAACTGGGATTCTTTTAACTTCCAGAGTTCCCTGGTGGTAACTGGCTTGGCAATGCATCATCAGCTTCCTTTCCTTCCCTGTCTCATCACTTCCCAAATAACCTGCTTGTATTTGTGTCCTTGTTGCACTCTCTGCTGCTGCTGAGGAAGGTTAAACTAAGACAGTAGGCAACTGGAACCTCTTTCCTCCACTTGGGTATTGCCAT
Source organism: Mirounga angustirostris (assembly GCF_029215605.1). Classification (NCBI taxonomy): domain Eukaryota; kingdom Metazoa; phylum Chordata; class Mammalia; order Carnivora; family Phocidae; genus Mirounga; species Mirounga angustirostris. The sequence continues at coordinate 57,922,425 of NW_026991717.1, read as the reverse complement.
GCCCTAATGTATGGGTAATAGAAATAATATAGAAAGAACTTACCTGGCTTTGGATCGATACCCATTTTCATTTCCATATGTGAATATCTTGGTTATATGAAGTTTCATGTAAATAAAAAAATTAATAGACGTGTCTGTTGTTGTCATTATTTCTGCCTCAGTATTTGGGGACCCTCTGGTTATAGTGAGGAGCCAGAGGTAAAACAGTCTTAAGCTTTGAGAAAGCAGTTTCTGCTACAAATCTCAAAGGAACACTATTCTCTAGTTCTTTTTTTTTTCTATTTACACAATGTTTGTGCTAGACATAATGTAGAAAGGTTTACCATTCTTGACAAAGCTTAACATCAGGATTTCCCTGGCATAAAGAAGCCAGAATCAGCCATTGGTCACCTGCTCCTGAATCATTGCTTTTTCTGCCACCTCTATGTAATTCAGATCCAGGTCTTTAAATAAGAGTCTAGCCTTTTTCAGTTTGATTTTTTGGTTTACTGGGTTTTGATATAGGACTAAAAACTATTTTGTTTTCCTGCCTGTTGCATGGTGTCCATACTATGAGCAGCATTTCTGCATTGCTGTCCTGGACCTTTGCATTTTACACTGAGGACTATCTACTGTTCTACAAAGGGTGCTGCTAGGCAAAACCCAACACATCAGAAATTGAGCATGCACTGGGAAAGATTGTCAAAAGATCGTAGCCTTGTGGTTGGTTTGGTCTAGAGTTCTTACTACAGAATTTCAGTGCTCGGATAACTGTATTCCCTACAGTAATTCTCAGCTGCTGGAAAACTCAACCTCAGACATCCAGTGAGAAGTTATAACATGGTATTCTTGGTATCCCTCTTCCTTGTTAACACAGAGAAATCATTTGTATCATGACACGCTTAGAAATTGTTTCATTTCCTTCCTGGTAAAAGTAAATGTGAATTCTAATTCATTGCATTCCTGCTGCCATAATTAAGACAAGGTTTTTGAAACTACAAAATCAGTTGTAGTGTGAGCATCTTTCCACCTCCCTGCTTCTGACTGTAGGCCACCCCAAATGAGCCTATGACACTGACCATATATCAGTAGATTAGGGCCTGAACAACACACCCTCTGATTACAAGGCCTAGACCTCAAAAGATTCAGGAAAGGGCTTAAGGGTGGTTTATTTTTCATTCATATATTGACTTTTTATCCTTCCCTGTGCTTACTCACTGTAGATCTCCTGGGGGAAGGTCTCCCACATTTCTTTAGAAAAAAAGAAGGAAAATATAATCCATGGAATTAACACCTGGGATCAGCCCCATTTCCTCTAACTTCCTAGGCCAGTGTTAGGGTGTTGAGGCAGGTAATCACATTTCTTACTGAAGGTCAAGACAGAAAAGACTGTTTAGCTTTTATATATACATAAAAACTACTGTTGTCTTTTCTTATGTTGTTTTTGTCTGGATTTGGAATCAGGGTGATGCTGGCCTCATAGAAGATATTTAGAAGTTTTCCTCCCTCTTCCATTTTTTCTGGAATAGTTTGAGAAGAATAGGTACTCTTTCCTAAATGTTTGATAGAATTCACCCGTGAAGTCAGCCGGTCCTGGACTTTTGTTTGCTGGGAGCTTTTTGATTACCAATTTAACTTCATTACCAGTAACAAGTCTGTTCAAATTTTCTATTTCTTCCTGATTTAGTTTTGGAAGGTTGTATGTTTCTAGGAATTTATCCATTTTCCCATATGTTGGTATATAATATTTTCTTATAAGAACAAACTAATAGTTGCCAGATGAGATAGGTGGAGAGATGGGTGAAATAGGTAAAGGGGATTAAGATCACCCTTGTCATGATGCGCACAGAGTAATGTATAGAATTGTTAAATCATATTGTACACCTGAAACTAATATAACACTGTACATTAATTATACTTCAATAAAAAGGGAAGTAACTAACCTAAGTTACTCTGGAAAACGATGTTTTGACTGGGAATGTACAAACAAAGATATAAAAATTATATGAAACACTAAAAAAAAAAAACAACCAAACCCTGAAGATAATTCAGGTAACTTCAGTTAAGCTACCCAGTAATAGGTTTTCTCTCCAATTTTTAAAAAGTAAACACAAACTCTACTTCTGTGGACAGCAAAGACCACAGAAATTAGTGTTGAAGACTAAATAAATATCTTGTTTTAAGCAGAATGTTCCGGTATTCTGCTAAGCAGCACACATTTTCCTTGCTTTTTTATATTCCTCCTCATTTGCCATAGGTGAGACTATCCCTCTGATGATATTTTCTCTTGGGTTCCTTGAAAGAGCACAGATTATATTTGGGTCATGCATTTTTAAATAATTGTCCTATACATTGTGGCAACTAAGACCTAGAATTCCATACTGCGTGTCCAAAATCTCCATGCCTCTTTCTTCCAAACGATAGATAACAATTCTGCCAAAGCCAGATTTTTAAATTCACATTCATCTTCTCAAACACTGCAACAGCCAATTCAACTATCACACGCCTTTCCATATTGAATGGACTCAACATTGCCTTGCCTCTAAAACTGCTTTCATTATCCCACAAACCTGAGGCTTTTTAAAAAGATTATTTGAGAGAGAGAAAGAGAGAGAGAGAGTACGCATGAGCAGGAAGAGCAGAGGAAGAGAGAGTCTCAAGCAGACTCTGCTTTGAGTGCAGAGCCCAATGTGGGGCTCGATCTCATGACCCTGAGATCACGACCTGAAATGAAACCAAAGGTCCCACACTCAAGCAGATGTGCCACCCAGGCACCCCAAACCCAAAGCATTTTTATCCCCTATTGTAATGCATTGGAATCACAGACCATAAAAAAAAGAAAGTTATGAGTCAGGTGATGACATTTAGTAGAATAAGGAAAAATTGGGACACCATCCTAATAGAGGACATTAGGATGCCTTTAAGGCCCCAGTAACACTTACCATGGCAGTATCTGTGGCACTGCAAAAGCCACATGTCAGAGCAGAATTAGACCATGGATGCTTGGTTCACAGATAAACTGTTCTGATCACAGCACTTTTCAGTGAGGCCTAGGCAGTTCTATGCATGTACTCATGGGGCAGGGAGCATCTATTTTATTAAAGAGGATCACTAAAAAAACAAATCACAAGGATCAAGCTCCAGTGGATAGGAAAATCCTGGATCCTTCTCTTGACTCTGGTATTGGGCCACTTCAGTCCTGGATAGAGAAGTATGTCTTACATTCTACTAGTGTGTTAAAGGGTTCATTTGGAGGAGCTGTGGAATAGGCTTCCTTGTAATAAGAAAGCAAAGTGATATGGAACATTCTCAGTGCATCAATGGGACTCTGGGAGAAAGCTGAGTCTATTAACTTTCGATTTTTTTTTTTTTAAAGATTTTATTTATTCATTTGAGAGACAGAATGAGAGACAGAGAGCATGAGAGGAGGAGGATCAGAGGGAGAAGCAGACTCCCCACTGAGCAGGGAGCCTGATGTGGGACTTGATCCCGGGACTCCAGGATCATGACTTGAGCCAAAGGCAGTTGCTTAACCATCAGAGCCACCCAGGCGCCCCTCTTTAGGAGATTTCTAACAGAGGGGACAACTCAGCTCTGAATTCAAGAAGCAGCTTTCTCCTTCAGGCAGATTATTTGAATCAGGAGCAGAATAGTTTCGCCCCTGCTTGAAGAAGAAGGAAAAAACACCCCAGCTCAGATAAATCTATCACTAAAAGACATTAATGCCACTCAATCTAGGGGAAAAAAAAAAAGTGTCAAATTCTGTGATATCTTTGTAATGAGCCAACTTGGCTAGGCTGAAGTACATTTCCCACAGTTCACACTGTGTGTTTCTAGTTAGGGTGAGCCACTAGGGAGAGTCTTGGGATATTTGGAGGGCAGAAGGGAGGCAGCAGCCATTGTGCAATTGACACACATTATTACTGATCTGCTGAATTTTCTCCTTGGCATGAAGGAGCTGCTGAGCCTGCAACTGCTTTATGAGCTCCAAATAATCTACAGCTCATATAAGCTGCCTATATCTCAATCAGGGACTCTGAGAAAATTTCCATGGCCTCATCATGTATGTCTGTTTAGAAATCAAGTTAGGTGGGAACATTATTTGGCAGGATCTTTTTTGTTTATAGGACGAAATGTAGAGTTTTCCTTTTCAGATTCTTTGTAGGAACAGAAAACGTTTGACTGGATAACATATTAAATGAATAAAAATCTAAGGGATATTATAGAAAAATTAAAAATACTTGAACTAGAGTGATATACAGCTTGGGAGTGGAAACAAATCCCTAACAATTACATAGCTCTGTACTTACTTATAACATTAAAACAATCAAAACTAAATATTGCTTAGGTACATGCAACCAAGAGAGAGGGCAGATGAAGATTATAATAATTATGATGGGGAAAAGCAGAAAAATAGGATTTGGCAAGAACACGTGTATATGTAATTAATTGGAAATACTCTAGTTTTGGGATTGGATTGTAAATTTGTTACGTATGAGAGTAACATCCAGTATTTTATTTTATTTTAAAGATTTTATTTATTTATTTGACAGAGAGAGACACAGTGAGAGAGGCAACACAAGCAGGGGGAGTGGGAGAGGGAGAAGCAGGCTTCCCACCAAGGAGGAAGCTTAATGTGGGGCTCGATCCCAGGACCCCGGGACCATGACCTGAGCTGAAAGCAGACGCTTAACGACTGAGCCACCCAGGTACCCAACATGCAGTATTTTAAAGAAGAAGAATCTTGGGCTTGTTCACTACCATCCAAACAGGTCAACCATCTGATCTCCCAGATTACCAGTATCTTTGACTTGTCAACAATGACTACATCTAACATCTTCTCTTAGTCCAACAAGTAGTCAGATTCTTCTTTTACCAAGGTTTTTAGGGAGCCTTTCTCTGGCTTTCAATTGTTTCCTCTGAACATGTCGCCCACCAGCTCTTGATAATTTGAGCATTAGTCAAGCCCTTTGGGCTTCTGGTGTTGCCCCTATGCCTTATAATTACTGAAAAGTCTCCAATGACATGAACAGGAAGTTCACTGTATACTTGAACATAATAATGGTAGAATTGGGAAGTATTTGCACCAGTCTTAAAATTACCACTTAATGACTTACAGTAAATCAGTTAATGACACAGTTTTAGCTTCATCCAAAACATGTGTGTCCTTTCAGGAATACAATAAGGCTTAGAGGAGATTCTGTTAGCCATGTAGCAAGTCACTCAACTCAGTAGATGGGTCAGTGTCCATTCCTTAAGCTAGGGATCCCAGGCACTGACCTCTACTACACACATTTTCAGGGCCACAAATGCCTTGATTCAGTGATCTTCAAAGCAGAATGAGTTCAGTTGAATTTATTTTATTATATATTATATCTGAGATTAAATAGGTTTACCCCAAATTATACTACCACTTAATCTCAAATAAAAATTTTAAAAAGATCTTAAAACAAAAGTGGACACACAATTTATAAAAACTTATATGATGCAGCAAAAGCAGTTTTAAGAGGAAAGTTCATAGCAATAAATGACCATCAGGAAATAAGAAAGATCTCAAATAAACAACCTAACTTTTTGTATCAAGGAACCACAAAAAAAAAAAAAAAACACCCAAAGTTAGAAGAAAAGGAATTATGTGGATTAAAGCAGAAATAAATGAAATAGAAGATAAGGCAAAAGAAAAAAAAAACAGAAAAATTAACAAACCTTAGTTCTTTGAAAAGAAAATTGACAAGTCTTTAGACTAACCAAGGAAAAAAGAGAGAGGATCCAAATCAACAAAGTTATACATTAAAAAGGATCAATTACAAATGATAAGAGGCTACTATGAAAAACTATATACCAAACATCTGGACAACTGAGGAGAAATGGAAACATTCCTAAAATATACAACCCACGAAGACTGAATCAGAAAGAAATAGAAAGAACAGACTTTTACTAGTAAGGAGATTGAAGCAGTAATCAATATCTCCCTAAAAGAAAAGCCCAGGACCAGATGGCTTCAAAGGTGAATTTTACCAAATATTTAAAGAAGAATTAATGCCAATCCTTCTCAAACTTGTCCCAAAAATTGAAGAGGAGATGGTAAAAATTCAATGCTTTTAGAATGTGCTTGAAATAGACTACTATATACATATGGTTTTATATATGAACATCTTGGTAACCACCAAACAAAAACCTACATAGATGCACACACACAAGAACAATAAAATAAAGAGACAGGAACCCAAACATAACTCCAGAGAAAGTCATCAAATTGCAAGGGAAGTGAGCAAGAGAAGGAATGGAGAACTACAAAAACAACCAGGAAAAAAAAATGGCAATAAGTACATAGATATAAATAATCACTTTAATTGTAAATGGATTAAATGCTCCAATCAAGGACATAAGTTAATGATGGATAAAAAAACAAGACTCAACTATAACTTGTCTACAAGAGGCTCACTTCAGACCTAAAGACACATACAGACTGAAGGTAAAGAGATGGAAAAGATACTCCCATGCAAATGGAAATGAAAAGAAAAGCAAGGTAGTAATACTTAGCTCATACACAATAGACTTTAAAGCAGACTATAACAAGCGACAAAGAAGGGCATTACAAAATGATAAAGGGATCGGTCCAACAAGATCAATCCAACAATTCAACAATTGTCTCTATTCACCCAACATTAGAAGCACCTAAATATATTGGGCAAACATTTATAGACATAAAGGAAAAAAAAATGGCAGTAATACAATAATAGGTGGGGATTTAATAGCTACTTACATTAATGGATAAATCATCCAGACAGAAATTCAACAAGGAAACAATAGCCTTAAATGATACATTAGACAAGATGGAATAAACAGGTATATACAGAGCAATCCACTCAAAAAATAGAATGCACATTTGTTTCAAGTGTACAGGGAACATTCTCCAGGACATATCACTTTTTAGACCACAAAACAAGTCTCCATAAATTGAAGGGGGAGAAATCAGAGAGGAAGATGAACCATGAGAGACTATGGACTCCAGGAAACAAACTGAGGGTTTCAGAGGGGAGGGGGTGGGGGGATGGGGTTCCTGGGTGATGGGTATTGAGGAGCGCATGTGTTGTGATGAGCACCGGGTGTTATATGCAACTAATGAATCATTGAACACTACATCAAAAGCTAATGATGTACTATACAGTGGCTAACTGAACATAATAAAAAAATTTAAAAAATTAATAAAATTGAAATCATTACAAGCATCTCTTCTGAACACAATCACATGGAACTAGAAATCAATTAAAGAAAAAAACTGGAATATGCTGGGAAGATGGCAGAGTAGGAGGACCCTAAGCTCACCTTATCTCATGGATACAACTAATCCAACCAGAAAATGACCCAAAGACTAGCAGAACAAACTCCACAACTAAATGTAGAGAAGAGACCACACCAAAGACAGTAGGAAGGGCAGAGATGCAATGGGGAGCTAAATAGACCTGTGGGAGGGACACAGTGGTGTGGAGAAGGGGGAGAAAAACAGATTATCACACTGAGGAGCCCACACAGGGAAGATGAATCACCACAACATTTGACACTGAAAACCAGTGGTACTTAAAATCTGGAATTTAAGAGAGACAGCGTAACAAATAGCTCATGGAGATATAGCATAGAGGCAGCAGGTTGAAAAATGCTGGGTCATACAGGAAGTAGAATTGTTTATTCAACTCAGGGCATGTCCTGGAAGGACAGAGATTGTTGGGGGACTCCTCTAGGAACAAAGGAGCTCACAGGGCCATTTCCCTCCCTAGCCACCTGTAAGAACCAGCGCAGAACTGACATCTACTACCTAATTGCTTACACCACCACCCTGCCTTCCCATGCTTCAACACATCCAGCCCCTCCAACCAGGCTTGCCTCAGTCTTTACCCGGCAGGTCCTCCCCCAAAGGACCAGCAGCAGTCAAACCGTGCTAACACCACTATCCCACCCCCTTGCACTTTATCCAGTGGCAGCAGGTCCCCTCCCCCAGAGGATCAGCATGAAAGCCTTGCTAATGCTGCACATCTGCCCCTGTTCACATTGCAGATCCATACACCCCCAATATGTTCTTGGCCAGAGCCCATCCAAAGCAGTACCACGGGCCTGGAAGTGCGTAAGCAGCCCCAGGAGGGGCCAGCACCACCCCACATAGACTCCTGCCCCAGGGAGAGGGAAAGATAACCATATACACCAGTTAGACTGTAGCTCTAGCAGTGGGATGCAGGCAGGCAACTGGTCTGACTGCAGCCCCTCTCCACCAAAGAAAGCTTCTCAGCAGACAGCACAGGGAAAGCTTTGTGCTAGTCCATCTCACAAACATCTAGTCTGACCCATCTCACAAACACCCAGTCTGACTCAATGCAAGCCCAAGGCGGCCCCAGACTGACCTATTAATACCCCAGGGACCCAACACTGCCCACAACAAGCAAAGAAAGCCACTGCAGATGACCATCCTGAAGGAAAAAGTGGCTCAGCCACAACAGCAGGGGACATGCAATACATATAGGAGACACCCCTGAAGTGCCAAGTTCTGGTGAACAGGGGACACTGCACTACAGGGCAAAGCAGGACGTCTTCCTCATAAGACCACTACTTTGAGCAGTAAATACAGCTGACAGAGACAAACACAGACAAAATTAGGAGACAGAGGACTAGGTCCCAAATGAAAGAACAGGACAAAATTATAGCAAATGACCTAAGTGAAATTCAGGTAATATGCCTCATAGATGATTGAAAGTAATGATCATACCTTCCATAATTTGGTTATTGTTGATAATGCTGCTATAAACATCAGGGTGCAGGGGCACCTGAGTGGCTCAGTTGATTAAATGTCTGATTCTTGATTTCAGCTCAGCTCATGATCTCAGACTCACACTCAATGTGGAGTCTGCTTGAGATTTTTCTCTCTCCCTCTGCTGTTCCCCACCTCCCCACCCCCCACTCAGGTGTGTGCTAGCTTTCTCTCAAATATAAAAACATCAGGGTGCCCTTCAAATCAGTAATTTTGTATCCTTTGGGTAACTACCCAGTAGTGCAATTGCTGGATCATAGGTAGTTCTATTTTTAACTTTTTGAGGACACTCCATACTGTTTTCCAGAATGCCCGCACCAGTTTGTACTCCTACCAACACTGTAACAGGGTTCAGGGTTCCCCTTTCTCCACATTCTCATCAACACCTGTTGTTTCCTGTGCCATTAATTTTAGCCATTTTGACTGCTGTGAAGTGATATGTCGCTGTAATTTTGATTTGCATTTCCCTGATAATAAGAGATGTTGAGCATCTTTTCATGTGTCTGTTGGCCATCTAGATGTCTTCTTTGGAGAAATGTCTATTGATGTCCTCTGCCCAATTCTTAACAGGATTATTTGTTTTTTGCATGTTGTGTTTTATAAGTTCTTTATAGATTTTGGATACTAACCCTTTATCAGATGTCATTTGCAAACATCTCCCATTTCATAGGTTGTGTTTTAGTTTTGTTGATTGTTTCCTTTGCTGTGCAGCTTTTATTTTGATCAAGTCCCAACAATTTATTTTTGCTTTTGCTTCCCTTGCCTCAGGAGAAATATCTACTAAGAAGTTGCTACAAATGATGTCAAAAAGAGGTTACTGCCTATGTTCTCCTCTAGGATTTTGATAGTTTCCTGTCTCACATTTAGGTCTTTAATCCATTCTAAATTTATTTTTGTGCATGGTAAAGGAGTGGTCCAGTTTCATTCTTTTGCATGTTGTTGTCCAGTTTTCCCAACACCATTTCTTGAAGAGACTGTCTTTTTCCTGTTGGATATTCTTTCCTGCTTTGTCAAAAATTAATTGCCCATATAGTTGTGCATTCATTTCTGGGCTCTCTATTCTGTTCCATTGATCTATGTGTCTGTTTTTGTGCTAGTACCATACTGTCTTGATCACTACAGCTTTGTAATATAACTTGAAGTCTGGAATTGTGATGCCTCTAGCTTTGCTTTTCTTTTTCATGATTGCTTTTGGCTATTTGGGATCTTTTTTGGTTCCATACAAATTTTAGGATTGTTTCTTCCAGCTCTGTGAAAAATGCTGTGAGTATTTTGATAGGGATTGCATTAAATATGTAGATTGCTTTGGGTAACAAACATTTTAATAATATTTGTTCTTCCAATCCATGAGTATGGAATGTTTTCCCATTTCTTTGTGTTTTCTTCAACTTCTTTCAGAAGATACAGTTTTCCATGTTACCTAAGCTACATTGAGTCTATTCTTGGAGAGCTTGCTCTGTTTGTGATAGATTTTAGAACATGATAGAAATATTAGAGAACAGGCAATGTTGTGAACCAGTCTCAGAGTGCTGTATGGTCCAACTTTTACTAGGAAGAGGCCTTAGACTTTAGTGATTTCTATTTTTTCCTGGACTTGAATGGTCCTAATTTGAAAAGCCATATCAAATTAAACCAAAATCCAATCCTAATTCTTCTCCTTGAGGGTCCTCCTCAAAGACTCAGCGCCCATTGAGCCACTAGACCAGAAAGTGATAAATTGTCATCTATTGATTGGGACAATTGACTGGGCTAGGGATCAGGAATTTCCAGCAACATTCCACTGTGACTTCTGTTATAGTTCTGGAGGAGGCATTCTTATCACAGGGGACTTAGTTTCTTTTTGAAGGCATCCACCCCAGGTCCCCTCAACCTTTGCTAAGTTTGTGGGACTGCATGGTATGTGCAAGAGAGAGAGAGATTAGAGTTAGCTTGGTGCAATGGTTAAAGGACAGTGGTGCTCTAGTGATGAGAACAGGACAACAATGGCAGTACCTAGAAGCAGAGTAAAAAGGAAAAGCAGGGGAAAGGTGGTAGATGGAAGCCATGTTAAGTTTATTGGGTATTCATTTAAAACTGCTAACTGCTTTAAAAGATGCTACTGATGATTTTAAAGCACAGGAATAAATGTTCAGCATTCAAGCCTTTTTGCAGCCATGTTCCAAGATCCTCCTCCCCTTATTTTGTGTTCTGCCAAGATAAACCTATGTTCTGGAATTGGTGATTATTCCAGTGTGGCCAATGCCTTTCCTGATCCCATCCCCATTGTCTAATCATCTCATGACCTTCTAGGGTAATGTATTTCCCTTTAACCTCTGACAGCTAGGTGAGCTCAAACCAGAGCTCCCAAACATTTTATTACTAAAAAGGTTGCCAAAATCCCCAGGCTCTGGTACACTTTTCTACCAGATACCTCCACAGATAGAAGAAACTCTACATTGAATAACTTTCAGGTATAGACATTGTGCTTCTAGATCTTCTGCCTCCCCAGGAGAGAATTTACATTTCGTATTGCCCCCTTATCCTCATTAGAGCATACTACTTGCTCACACAGTCCCAAACAAGTGACAAAGGAGCTCTTAACAAAGAAAGTAAGATGTTCCACAGCAGCCTAAGAACAAGTACAGGGCCTCAGTCCATGGCACTTACTGTGGTGGAAAACTTCCAGGTGAAGGGCCTAGCTCCTGTCTCTACAGTTGATCCAGCAATATCAGCTGGAGGGAAGATTGCTGATTATAATCACAGCGATAGAACAACCTTCTCCATTCTTTTCCTCCATTCCAATGTCTTTCACCATTTCTGTGGCAGGCCACAAAGGTGAATTATTCACCACTAGAGCACACAGGACAGTCCTTCTAAGTTCCTGGTGCCCTGATAGCAGTAAGAGAACCATATAGAATGAAAAGGCAGCATTCTGCATCTGCACACTTTGCTTTCCCCAGGTGACTCAAATGTTAGCATTCTGACTGGAAGAAACCATTCATTTAGGCTTGTAGAAATAATAGAGCCTGAAATTGTTCTTCCTTGATCTTAAAACTATGTTAAGAATATGCAAGGGAAAGTTTTAATACCATTATTCCTGGCACAAAAGGTAAAAATGGCAAGAAGTGTTTAAAAAAAATAAGGTTTCAATTCAGATAATGGTAGGTAACACTGATGGAGTTTCTTTGAAAGATAAGTAGAAAATGGTGGTCACTGTGGTGAATGACATCAGTTTGCATGATTCTCTTATATAAATTCTCAAAGCAAAGGGCCTACAACCAGAGTGCTACGTAATTTCCAACTTTTTTACAAACTTAAGTGAAAAAAGCTTTTAGACTCCACTATTGAATGATGTCTCCTGGTTGAGAAGGTTCAGGTAGATTTTTTTGATCACATTTCTTTTGGAATACACAACTTAGCTCAGAAAATACTCCTATAGCTTTCCTTCTGTCACACTTGTCAGATGCCTCTTGCTATTTGGGTTTCTCTGTCAAGCTTGTGGTTATAAATTTTGTGAGCACTCTTCCTTTGAGCACACCATCTGCTTCACATGGACCCTAAACCAGTAAGCAAGAGAGATCTTTAGGAAGAGTACAAGGTGTTCTCTGGTTTCCACACTGTGTTTCTAGACTGGTCTATATATATTGTATGTATAGGCTGGAGACAGCTCATTTCCAATTTCTATCATTGTTAATAGAGGCTTATTGGCACTACTTCCTTTGAAATGTGTCAGATGAATGTTTATTTCTCAAGTACCTTTTGGATATTCCAGAGCCCATGCCTTCATGTTCAATACCTTCAAAACCCTTCCCAGGAGATTCCTTCTCCCAGGGGCAAAGGTTAACCTCTACTCCTGAGGTTCTTTGGTTAACACCTCCTTGACTGTGAATATTGGGATTAAGGAGATTGCAATATGAAGTCACAGTGAATCAGTCAGCATTATCTTCAACCCTGTCCATTAGCTCTAAGTATGAACCTAGTTAGTTGGTCTCAGTTTCTACAAGCACAGAGAACAAGCACAGAATTAAACATCAGATGGACGTTTGTTACAGACATGTGAAGGCAGAAGCCTCAGCAAATATCTATATATAAAAGATCTCAAGTTTCAATATGTGCCAGGTAGTCAACATCAATTGTCAGATGGGTCAGGAAGTGGACTATTTAAATGCAAAGACTATCATTTACAGAGGCATAGAATTCAACAATATATTTCTCTATGAAGTTCTCTTCATTAAAGCTGGCAATTCTGGATTTGCAACAGGGAGACAATGGGATCTTACTGGAGTTATCCTCAGCAGGTAGAATGGCCTGTTTGCTTTGTTTTCTTAATGGCCCTGAAGATGATCCTAATTGGGAGGCCATCCACCAATTTGTTCCACTTCCTTATCTATTTCTTTGACATTGTGTTATATGAGCTTAATCCCACAGAAGCTGCTTCTCACGCATCAGCCAAGATCAGATAACCTTCATGTTGGGACAAAGGCATGACCTCTCCAAATACTAGTGAGTTATACTAAAACAGTCTCAAAGCAATTCAGAAATTTGTAGCAGACTATGTTGAGAAAGTTAAGGAAGAATGATCTCACTCCCAGATTGTCTTCCATTAAGCTATCCAATTACCCTTTACCAATAAACCAACTGCAGTGCTTCTGCAGCATTGAGAAGCCCCTACTGAAGGTGTAATACTTCTGCACTGAGAAGCCTCTACTGAAGGTGTAATACTGTATACTTTTAGACTACCTCTCTTAGTCATAACATGCACATGTACTTATTGCATGCTGCTAAGGGCAGAAAGAAGGGTAGCATAGCTATGGAATAAAGAAGCCATTGAGGGTTCTAGAGGGGAGGGGAGTGAGGGGATGGGTCAACCTAATAAAGCATCAATTTTCCCTTTCTATCCAACTCAAAATAACAAATATGTGGGAATTATGACCAGAAACTCCCCTTTTAGAATCTCCATCCCCTAGGCTCACAGGATTTTATACAGTTCTCCACACCCAACACCAACCAGCTCATAGCTGTAAAGTAGCAGTGTGCATGTGAGATGTCTTACCAGATCAGAAAGTTAAAAACTACACTGAATCACAGATGTTTTACTCTGTGAAGAAAACACAAATAACTGATGATCTTGATGCTTCTAATGATGAGAGTGCTGCCCAACATCGAGATCTACTAGTTCTTAAACTAAATTCTAGGCGAGTAAATCTGTATCTGCCTCTGCAGGAGAGAGGAGAGAAATGGTGCCCTGACACTCCTAAGCAGCACATCCCTGCCTCCTACTTGTGGACCACCCACAAAGCCCATTGCTGATATATCTTTTCATACCTGATGAACACACTGTCCCACATTCTTACATTCACAGGGAGACTCTCTTTTCTCCAACTTTGTTTCACACTATCAAATTGCAGTCATGGACACCTTCACCTTTCATCTGCCCCATGACTGAAGCATAATTGTCTAATTCTCCACCCCCAGTGAGTCTTCCTCAGGGGACTTTCTCACCTTTCTCTGACAAAACAATCCTGGGAGGCTTGTACTCACACAGGTTTCCAAATATTCCAGAGGTGCCTAAATTTTAAGGTAAGTCCAATGATTCTAAGGTTTATATGAAAAGCAAAAGACTCAGAATGGCAATTTGATACAACTTCTTTTATAAATCAGAAGACTAATACTACCCAACTTCAAGACTTACTATAAAGCCATAGTAATCAAGATTGTGTGGTATTAATGAAAGAATAGGCAAATAGATGAATGGAACATAATAGATAGCCTAGAAATAAACCCACATAAATATAGTAAATCAATCTTTGAAAAGAAGCAAAGGCAGAAATTGGCACAAAAACAGACACATATATCAATGGAACAGAATAGAGAGCCCAGAAATGGACCCTCAACTCTATGGTCAACTCATCTTCAACAAAGCAGGAAAGAATGTCAATGGAAAAAAGACAGTCTCTTCAACAAATGGTGTTGGCAAAATTGGACAGCCACATGCAGAAGAATGAAACTGGACCATTTCCTTACACCACACACAAAAATAGACTCCAAATGGTTGAAAGACCTCAATGTGAGACAGGAGTCCATCAACATCCTAAAGGAAAACACAGGCAGCAAACTTTTAGACCTCAGCCACAGCAACTTCTTCCTAGAAACATCACCAAAGGCAAGGGAAGCAAGGGCAAAAATGAACTATTGGGACTTCATCAAGATAAAAAGCTTTTGCATAGCAAAAGAAACAGTCAACAAACCAAAAGACAACCGACAGAATGGGAGAAGATATTGGCAAATGACATATCAGATAAAGGGCTAGTATCCAAAATCTATAAAGAACTTCTTAAACTCAACACCCAAAGAACAAATGATCCAATTAAGAAATGGGCAGAAGACATGAACAGACATTTTGCCAAACAAGACATCTAAATGGCCAACAGACACATGAAAAAGTGTTCAACATCGCTCGGCATCAGGGAAATCCAAATCAAAACCTCAATGAGATACCACCTCACACCAGTCAGAAAGGCTGAAATTAACAAGTAAGGAAACAACAGATGTTGGCGGGGATGTGGAGAAAGGGGAACCCTCGTACACTGTTGGTGGGAATGCAAGCTGGTGCAGCCACTCTGGAAAACAGTATGGAGGTTCCTCAAAAATTTGAAATTGAGCTGCCCTATGACCCAGCAATTGCACTACTGGGTATTTACCCCAAAGATACAAATGTAGTGATCTGAAGGGGTACGTGCACCCCGATGTTTATAGCAGCAATGTCCACAATAGCCAAACTATGGAAAGAGCCAAGATGTCCATTGACAGATGAATGGATAAAGAAGCTGTGGTATATATATACAATGGAATATTATGCAGCCATCAAAAGGAATGAGATCTTGCCATTTGCAATGACGTGGATGGAACTGGAGGGTGTTATGCTGAGTGAAATAAGTCAATCAGAGAAAGACATGTATCATATGACCTCACTGATATGAGGAATTCTTAATCTCAGGAAACAAACGGAGTGTTGCTGGCATGGTGGGGGGTGGGAGGGATGGGGTGGCTGGTTGATATACATTGGGGAGGGTATGTGCTATGGTGAGCACTGTGAATTGTGTAAGACTGTTGAATCACAGACCTGTACCTCTGAAACAAATAATACATTATATGTTAAAAAAAAAAAAAAAGAAGAAGAAGAAGAAGAAGATAGCAGGAAGGGAAAAATGAAGGGGGGGAATCAGAGGGGGAGACGAACCATGAG
The DNA here is from genome assembly GCF_029215605.1 of Mirounga angustirostris. Taxonomy (NCBI): domain Eukaryota; kingdom Metazoa; phylum Chordata; class Mammalia; order Carnivora; family Phocidae; genus Mirounga; species Mirounga angustirostris. The sequence continues at coordinate 57,906,421 of NW_026991717.1, read as the reverse complement.
AGACTATGGACTCTGAGAAACAAACTGAGGGTTCTAGAGGGGAGGGGGGTGGGTGGATGGGTTAGCCTGGTGATGGGTATTAAAGAGGGCACGTACTGAATGGAGCACTGGGTGTTATACGCAAAAAATGAATCATGAAACACTCCATCAAAAACTAATGATGTAATGTATGGTGATTAACATAATAAAATTTTTTTTTTAATGTAAAAAAGAAGCCATTTGCAATGCTATTTTGCTTTGTATCTCTCCCTGTCCATGAGCCAAACCTGCTCCTGATCTACAGACTGATGCTAATGGGCCATATGTTAAATGATGCCTATCTGTTAACTAAAAAATAAAATAAAATAAAATAAGGGAACTTGAAGGGGAAATTATGAAGACTTTCTAAATAAAAGTGGAAGCTAATCCAGCCTCTGACTGTAGCAATACATTTTGGAAATAAGCCCTTTCAGTAATGCTTATTATAGGCAGGACTTTATATCAAGGAAATAAGACCTGGGCACCAAAGAGGACATTTTTCACATAATCCAGTCTGTCCAGACTTCAGCTGTCTGAAGGAATCCACTTTTGTACTATGGACATTTGTTTTATACAGCCCAAAGAGGGTTAAAGTGCATTGGAATGGTGTTCCAGGTAAACTAATTGTCCTGTCTCTCTTTCCCTCTGCTCAGGAGCTGAGGAGGGTGGGGGACATTCTGGATATTTCATATAAGTAGAATCATGCAATATATGACTTTTTGCATCTAGCTTCTTTCATTTAACATAATATTTTCCAGGTTCATGTATGTTGTAGCATGTATCAGCACTTCATTCCCTTTTATATTTAATATTACACTGTATTAATATATACCATGTTGCTCATTCATTCACTGGTTGATGGACATTTGGGTAGTTTCTACTCTTTGGCTATTGTGAATAATGCTTCTATATACATTGTGTACAAATATTTGTTAGAATACATGTTTCTCAATTTTTTGGGTATATACCTAGGAGTGGAATTGCTGGTTCCCAGAGTCATTTTATGTTTAACTTTTTGAGGAAGTGCCAAACTTTTCTAGTAGCTTCACCATTTTACATTCCTACTAACTGTGTACAAGGTTTTCAATTTCTTCATATACTTGCCAACACTTGCTTTTTAGTAGTTGCCCTAGTGTGTGTGAAGTGCTATCTCATTGCAGTTTTGATTTGTAGTTCCTAAATGACTAATAGTGTGGAATATTTTTTCATGTGCTTGTTAGCCATTTGTAGATCTTCTTTAGAGAAATATTTATTCAAGTTCTTTGTCCATTTTTCAATTGGGTTGTCTTATGTTGATGAGGTAAGAGTTCTTCATATATTTATATTCACATATATATATTCCTATATGCTAGACTCTAATCAGATGTATGATTTTCAAATATTTTCTCCCATTCTGTAGATTATGTTTCACTTTCTTGATGGTGTACTTTGATGCACAAAGTTTTAAATTTTGGTGAAGTCCAATTTATTTTTTCTTTTAGTTACTTGTGCTTTTGGTGTCATATCTAAGAAGCTATTGCCAAATTTAAGGCTACAGAGATTTACTTCTATGTTTCCTCTAAGAGTTTTGTAGTTTTAGTTCTTATATTTAGGTCTTTGAACCATTTTGAATTGGTTTTTGGATATAATGTGAGGTAGGGGTCCATCTTCATTCTTTTGCATGAGTTGTCTCAGCACCCTTTGTTGAAGACATTTTTTCTCCATTAAATAGCCTTGACACATTTGTCAAAAAATCAATTAACTTTAGATGTATGAATGTATTCCTAGACTTTAAGTTTTATTCCATTTATCTATATGTCTATTCTTTTTTAAAAGATTTGAGAGACAGAGCACAAGTGGGAGGAGCAGAGGGAGACAGAATCTCAAGCAGACTCCACACTGAGTGCAGAGCCTGACATGGGGCTCGATCTCATGACCCTGAGCCAAAATCAAGAGTCAGATGCTAAACAGACTTCACCACCCAGACACCGCAATCTATATGTCTATTCTTATGCCAATACCACAGTTTTGATTACTCTTAGTAGTAGGGTTTGAAATCAGAACATATGAGTCCTCCAACTTGTTTTAATTAATTAATTGTCCAAGATTGTTTTGTCTATTTAAGATCCTCTGCTATTCTATATGAAAGGATATCCTTTTCCATATGTACAATATTTGCCCATTGAGACTTTGAAATGAATTGTATTAAATCTATAGATCACCTAGAGTAGTACTACTATTGTAGCAATATTAAGTTTTAGAATCTATAAACATGGGATATTTTTCTATTTAGGCCTTTTAAAACTTATTTCAGCAATGTTTTGTTTTTTTGTATACAGATTAGCAACTCCTTGGTTAAATTTGTTCTTACATATTGTATTCTTTTTGATGCTATTATTTTGATGGTATTATAAATAAAACTGTTTTATTTAGAATTTGAATAGTTCATTGGTAGTGTATAAAAATACAACTGATTTTTGTGTGTTGATCTTGTATCTGTGATTTTGCTAAATTTGTTTATTAAGTCTACTAGTTTTTTGGGGATTCTTTAGGATTATCTATATATAGGGTAATGTCATCTGTGAGTAAAGATAACTTTACTTCTTCCTTTCTAATTTGGATGCCTTTTATATCTGTTTCTTGCCTAATTGTTCTGGACAGAACTCCCAGTACACTGATGAATAGAAGTAACAAAATTGGGCATCTTTGTCTTATTCCTGATCTCATAGGGAAAGCTTTCAGTCTTTCACAACTGAGTATAATGTTATTAAGTTTATGTAATTTTCATAAATGCCCTTCATAAATGTTGAGGAAATTCCCTATATTCCTAGTTTGTTGAGTATTTTATCACAAAGGGGTGTTAGATTTTGTTAAGTGCTTTTTCTGCATCACTTGAGATTATCACAGTTTCCCCCACTGCTTTATTAGTGTGGTATATTCCACTGATTGATTTTCATATATTGAGACATTCTTGTATTCCCAGGATTAATGCTACTTGGTCCTGATGTATAATCCTTTTAATATACAACTAGATTTGGCTTGCTAATATTTTGTTGAGAATTTTTGCATTTATATTCATAAGAGATATTCATAAGATAGTTTTTTTTCTTAGGATGTCTATCTGGCTTTGTATCACATTATGCTGGCCTCACAGACTAAATATTACCTTCTCTTATAACTTATGGAAAATTTGAAAAAGATTGGTGATAATTCTTTAAATGTTTGGTAGAATTCACCAGTGACAAGTAAAAATTTCCCTTTGAACACTTCTTTGTTAGCATCTGTTGAATTTTCATACATTGTGGTATTTCTTTTTCATTTGTCTCGAAGTATTTTCTAATTCTGTGTGTGATATCTTCACTAATCCATCAATTATTCAGAAGAGTGTTACTTAATTTCCACATATTTGTAAAATTTCCAGTTTTCTTTCTGTTATAGATTTCTAGTTTTATTTCACTGAGGGCAAAGAAGATCTTGTATTATTTAAGTATTTTAAAATTAGACTGATGTCAGCAAGATGTGAAATAGGAGGTTCTAGCCCTTGTCCCACACAAAAATATCAATTTAACAGTCATTTATAGGTGAAAATATCTTCATGAGAACTCTAGAATCCAAGTGGGAGGTTACAGCACCTGAGTGGAGCACAGAAATGAGCTAAGATTTATTGAAAGTTTAAGAATACTCATTTCCTTAGGGCACCTGGTGGCTCAGTCAGTTAAGTGTCTGATTCTTGATTTTGGCTCAAGTCATGATCTCAGGGTTGTGAGATTGAGCCCTGCATTGGGCTCCACAGTGGGCATGAAGCCTGCTTAAGATTCTCTCTTTTCCTCTCCCTTTGCCCCTCCCTGCTCTAAAAAAAATTTTTTTTTAAAAGAACACTCACTTTCCTAACATCCCCTCTCCCCCAAGCCAGAATAGCACGCCACTGAGAGAGCTCCCCTCAGCCCATACATTCTCGCATGGTGGGAAGAGTAAAATGAATATCTGACTTCCTTAGCCTTTCAGGTGCTAATTGAGGAACTGTTTCTGTCCTGCCTCACTTAGAACACTCAGGAAACTGGCATGACTAGATTACCTGAGGGCAGGCAAGAAAGGGAGAAGGAAGAGGGCCTCAATGATTAGCATCTCAACAGTTGACCTTTGATTCTCTGGCAGCAGATCCACATGCCTATGGACCTGGCACTCGTCTCACCTGCCCAGATCCTGGCACCAGAACTGTCCACTTATGGACACTAGCACTTGGCCTGCCCACACACAGACCCTGGCAATGGGCCCGTTGTGGACCTTGCAAGCCAGCCTGCCTATGGACACTACCACTTTTAACCCTAGTTTAAAAGATTTTTTTTTTTAAGATTTTATTTATTTATTTGAGAGAGAGAGAATGAGAGACAGCATGAGAGGGAGGAGGGTCAGAGGGAGAAGCAGACTCCCTGCCGAGCAGGGAGCCCGATGCGGGACTCAATCCCGGGACTCCAGGATCATGACCTGAGCCGAAGGCAGTTGCTTAACCAACTGAGCCACCCAGGCGCCCAAAAGATTTTTTAAGTATAAGAATAACTATAACCACAAAATTCTAGGTACAGAATTTCTGGCTAGGCTAACTAGGAAGAGCTTTCCTTGACAAAGCCAGTCTAGAGATTGGAAGATGTGAATTCTTATTCAAACATGCAAATAACAGTGTAGGGTTACAGGATCAGGAAGAATTAGGAAAATGTTATTCCACCACAGGAACAACAAAAAAGCTCTAGTAAGTGACCCTAAAGAAATGTGAATCTATGAAATGCCTGATAAAGATTTAAAAATAATCATTTTTAAAAGTTCAGTGAGTTGCAAGAAATACAAGTAGACAACTAAATTAAATCAAGAAGAGTCAATGAACAAAATGATAAGAGATAGAAACCATAAAAAGAGCCAAACAGAAATTCTGGAGCTAAAGAATACAATTACTGAACTAAAAATAAGCCAACAAACAAAAAAGAAAGCTTCAACAACAGACTCAATCAAGCAGAAAAAAGAATCAGCAAACTTGAAGACAGGTCATTTGAAATTATCCAGTCAGAAAAACAAAAAGATAAAAGAATGAAAAAGAGTGAAGAAAGCCTGCAGAACTTAGGAGTTACCATTAAATAAAATAATATAATACATTATGGGAGTCCAATGAGGTGAGAGAGAGAAAGGGGCAGAAATCTTATTTTTAAAAAATCTAACCAAAAGATTCCCAAATCTGGGGAGGGAAACGGACATACAGATTCATAAAGCCTTAAAAAAATCAAAATAGGTAGAAACTAAAGTGGTCTTCGTTGATTCATTTTAATTGTCAAAAGGCAAAGACAGAATTTTAAAGCATCAAGAAAAACATAATTCATCACATATAAGCCCACCCCCTTACACTATTACATTATTAGCATATTTCTCAGCAGAAACCTTGTAGGCCAAGAAAGACTAGAATTATATATTTAAAGTGCTCAAAGGAAAAAAACATTGCCAAACAAGAATACTATACCTGCAAAACTGTCCTTTTAGAAATGAAAGAGATACTTTCCAAGACAAAGACTAAGACTGAGAGAATTCCTAATCACCAGACTTGCCTTACAAAAGTGCTAGAGGATGTTTTTCAAGTTGAATCAGAAGGATGCTAAACAACACAAAAGCATATGAAAGTGTAAATGTCACCAGTAAAGATAAAAATACAAATACAGAATAAAGTAATGCTGTAATAATGGTACATAAATCACTTTTAATCCTAGTTTAAGAGTTTTTTAACTATAAGAATAACTATAACCAAAAAATGTGTTACTAGGTACATAATAAAAAAAGAAATAAATTCTGACAATAACAAAGAATGTGTGTGTGTGGGGGGGAGATAAAAGTGTAAAGTTTTTGTAATTGATGTTGTTATTAGCTTAAAATAGATTGTTATAACTATAAGAAGTTTTATGCAAATCTCATGATAACCACAATGAAAAATCATAGTAGGTAAAGATAAATACAGAAGAATTAAAGTATATCACTATAAAAATAACCATCAAATCATACAGAAATATAGCAAGAGAGGAAGAGAGGAACAAATGAACTGCAAAACAAACAACTAAAAAATGGCAATCGTAAATCCTTACTTATCAATAATTACTTTAAATGTAAATGTATTAAACTCACCAATCAAATGATATAGAGTAGATAAATGAATTTAAAAGAACTATACACTGTCTACAAAAGAAACACTTTAGATTTCAGGACAATCTGAAAGAGGTGGAAAAAGATATTTTATGCAGATGGTGACTGAAAGAGAACAGGAGTAGCTATATTTATATTAGACAAGGTAGACTTTAAATAAAAAACTGTCATAAGAGACAAAGAAGGTCATTATATAATGATAAAAGTGTCAATTCACCAGGAAGATATAACAATTATAAATACACACACACACACCCCCCTATCCTTGGATCACCTACCATACAAAGTAAACATTGACATATCTGAAGGGAGAAATAAAATGATAGCAGAAGACTTCAATACCCTATTTTGAATAACCCAGACAGAAAATCAAACAGAAAACAGCAGACTTGAACACTACAGACCTATATAGACATATATAGAACATTCCACCTAACAGCAGCAGAATACATATTTTTCTCAAGTGCACATGGAACATTCTCTAGGACAGATCACATGCTAGATCACAGGAGAAATCTTAATAAATTTAAGAAGACTGAAACCATTCAAAGTATTCCATCCAACCACATGGAATAGAATGATAAATCAGTAACAGAAGGAAAACAGAAAAAAGAAATACATGGGAATTAAACACATTCTTGTAGAATCATTAGGGCCAAGAAGAAATCAAGGAAAAATGAAAAAATATCTTGAGACCAATGAAAATGAAAGCACAACATACCAAAACTTACAGGATGCAGTAAAAGCATGAGTAAAAGGGAAATTTATAGAAATATCTCAAACAACCTGATTTTATACTTCAATAAATTAGTATAAGAACAAACTAAGTCTAATGTTAGAAGAAACTAATAAAGAGTACAACAGAAATAAATCAGAGAGTAGAAAAATAGATGAAATTAGGAGTTGTTTTTTTTTTTTTTAAACAAAGTTGATAAACCCTTAGCTAGACTAAGAAAAAGGAGAAAAGAGTCAAATAAATAAAATCAGGAATGGAAAAGGAGACATTACAACTGATGTCATGGAAATTAAAAAAAAATCATGAGAGACTATTATGAATAATTATACACTAACAAATTGGCAATCCTAGAAAAATATAACCTACCAAGAATGAATAAAAACGATAGAAAGTCTGAAGACACCAATAACAAGGATATTGAATCAGTAATCAAAAAACTCCCAAAAAGGAAAGCCCATGACCAGAAGGCTTTATTGGAGAATTCTACCAAATGTGTAAAGGAAATAAAACCAATATTTCTTAAACTCTTCCAAACGTAGAAGAGGAAACACTTTCAAGCTCATTTTATGTAGCCAGTACCACCATGACACCCAAACAGAAGACACCACAAGAAAACTACAGGCCAATATCTTTCATAAACTTGGATGCAAAAATCCTCAACCAAATATTAGCAAGCCAAATTCAACAGCATATTTTTTTTTTAAGATTTTTTTATTTATTTATTTGAGAGAAAGAGAGAATGAGAGACAGAGAGCACGAGAGGGAAGAGGGCAGAGGGGGAAGCAGACCCCCCGCTGAGCAGGGAGCCCGATGTGGGACTCGATCCTGGGACTCCAGGATCATGACCCGAGCCGAAGGCAGTCGCTTAACCAACTGAGCCACCCAGGCGCCCTCAACAGCATATTAAAAGAATTATACACCACAATCAACTGCGATTTATCCCTGGGATGCATGAATACTTCAATATACAGAAATTGATGTGATAAACCACATTAACAAAGTGAAGGGTAAAAATCATATTAACATCTCAATAGATGTAGAAAAGCATTTTACAAAACTTAACATCCTTTCATGATAAAAATTCTCGACAAGTTAGGTATAGAAAGAACTAACCTCAACACAATAAAGTCCATGTACAACAAGCCCATAGTGAACATTATACTCTGTGGTGAAAAACTGAAAACTTTTTTTTTTTAAATTCCAGTTAATAGTGTCATATTAGTTTCAGGTGTACAATTTAGTGATTCAACACTTTCATACAACACCTGGTGCTCATCACAACAAGTTCACTCCTTAATTCCCATCACCTATTTAACCCATCCCCTGAAACTTTTTATTTAAGATATGAAACAAAGTGAGGATGCCCACTTTCACCGCTTCTATTTAACATAGTTCTGGAGGTCCTAGTTGGAGAAATTAGGCAAGAAAGAGGAATTTTTTAATGTTTAAAAGTTTTTTTTTAAAGATTTATTCATTTGAGAGAGAGAGAGAGATAACATGAGTGTGCGCATGAGTAGGGGGAGGGACAGAGGAAGAGAACCTCAAGCAGACTTCCCACTAAGCGGGGAGCCCTACACAGGACTCCATCCCACAACCCTGAGATCATGACCAAACTGAAATCAAGAGTCAGACAACTAACTTAGTCACTCCGGCACCCCCAGAAAAAGGAATTTAAAAGCATATAAATTGTAGAGGAATAAATTCTCTCTTTGCAGGTAACATAATCTTATGTGTAGAAAACCTAAAGACTCCACAAGTAATCCTGCTAGAATAGATGAATTCAGTAAAGTTGCAGAATACAAAACAAACATATAATAGTGGTTGTATTTCTATATATTAACAATAAACTATTTGAAAATGAAATCCCATTCATGATAGCATCAATCAGTCAATCATTTGATCCAAACACACACTTAGGAATAAGTCACCTATGAGGTGAAAAATTTGTACACTGAAAACTATAAAATACCAATAAAAGAAATGAACGCAGACATAAATAAGTGGAAATAAATTCCATGTTCATGTATTAGAATATTAAGATGTCCAAATTATGCAAAACAATCTACAGATTCAATGCAATCCCCATCAAAATTCCTGTTGTGTTTTTTTATAGAAATAGCAAAAACAATCCTATTCATATGGAACCACAAAAGACCCTGAGTGGCTTAAGTAATTTTGATCAAGAACAACAAAGCTGCAGGCATCACATTTCCAGCTTTTATATTTTATTATAAACATTCTGTAATCAAAACAATATGGTACTAGCATAAAAACAGACATATATACCAGTGGAACATAATAGGGAGCCCAAAAATAAATCTACACACATACTGTCAATTGATTTTGACAAGAGTGCTGTGATACTGCGCTTTATAAGAAATATATATCTGGTCTTCATCCCAGTTTCTGGCACAGAACCCTTGGAATTAAGTATTGAGAGTGATAAACGTGCCTTTGTTGTGTTAATGAGGTGACTTTTGAAAAGCACCTAAGGATGGAGGCTGGTGGCACCAAACATGTGATTAGAGGGTTGGAACTTCCAGCCTCCCCCACCAGCCCCAACCTCCAGGGAATAGAGAAGCTGGAGATGGAGTTCAAAAACCAATGGTCAGTGATTTAATGAATTTTCACTATATAATGAAGCCTTTATAAAAATCCAAAAGGATGGGGTTCAGAGAGCTTCCAGGTTAGTGAAAACAGAGGTGCTGGGAGAGTGGTGTACCTGGAGAGGTCATGGAAGCTCCACCGCTTTTCCTCATACCTTGTCCTAGGCATCTCTTCCATCTGCCTGTTCCTGACTTATATCCTTTTATAATAAACTGGTGATGCAATAAGTAAAAAAAATAAACTAGTGATCTAGTAAGTAAGTGGTTCTGTGAGCCACTCTAGCAAACTAATCAAACCTGAGGAGGAGGTAGTGGGAACTTCTGATTTATAGCCAGTTATTCAGAAGTACAGGTAACAACCTATACTTGCATCTTGTGTCTCAAGTGGGGGGGGGCAGTCTTGTAGGACTGAACCCTTAACCTATGAGATCCGATGCTATCTCTGGGTAGATAGTGTTAAAATTGAGTTGAATTATTGGACACCCTACTGTCTAAGAATTGGTTGGTGCTCTGTAAGAAGCACCCCCCCACCCCCTACCCCAATACACACACACTGGAATTGGGTCCAGAAACCCAAAGGGAATGCCAAGAATACAAATTGGGGAAAAGATAATCTCTTCAATAAATGGTGCCAGGAAAACTAGTTATCCAATGCAAAAGAATGAAAGTGGATACTTACCTTATACCACACACAAAAATCAACTCAAAATGGATTAAAAACTTTAATGTAAGACCTGAAACCATAGAACTCTTAGAAGAAAACTAGGAAACACAATGATTTTTTGGGTAGGACACCAAAAACCCAGGCAACAAAGGTAAAAATAAAAAAGTGGCATAACATTAAACTAAAAATCTTATAAACAGTGAAGGAAACAACTGACAGAAGAAAAGGCAACCTACAGAATGGGAGAAAAATATTCACAGACCATATATTTAATAAAGGTTAATACCAAAAATATGTAATGAAATCCTCCAACTCATTAGGAAAGAAAATCTGATTCTGAAATGGGCATGAGAACTCGATAGTTCTCCAAGGAAGACATACAAATGTCCAACAAATATATGAAATGACACTCTACATGATTAGTCATCAGGGAAATACAAATCAAAACAATAAGGTATCACTTCCCTTCTGTTAGGATGGCTATTAAAGCAACAGAAGGTAAGTGTTGGTGAGAGTGAGAAGAAAAGGGAATCTTGGTACACTCATTGTGGGAAACCACTATGCAAAACACTATGGATGCTCCTCAAAAAATTAAAACTAGAACTATCATATGATCTAGTAACTTCTCTCCTGGGTATATATCCAAGGAACTGAAATCAGATTTTTTAAGATATATCTGCACCCCCATGATTATTATAGCATTATTTACAATAGCCAAGACAGAAAAAAACTAAATGTTCATTGACAAATGAATGAATAAAGAATGTGTTAGATACATACAATGCAATATTATTCAGCCTTTAAAAAGATGGAATTCTGCCTTTTTTGATAGCATGAATAAACCTGAAGAACATTATGCTAAGTGTAGTAAGACAGACATGGAAAGACATGACACCACTTATATGAGGAATCTTAAATAATCAAACTCTTAGGAGCAGAGAGTAGAATGGTGGTTGCCAGGGGCTTGAGGGATGGGACAATAGGGAAATAGTAGTCATAAGGTACAAAATTTCAGTTGTACAAGATGCATAAGACCTAGAGACCTACTGTATATCATCTATAATTAATGATACTGTATTGTATACTTAAAATTTTCCTGAGAAGTTAGATTTTGTATTTTATCACAAAATAATAAAAAAAGAGGGCTGGAAGAAACTTTTTGAGGTGATAGACATGTTATGGCATTGATCATAGTGATGGTTTCACAGGTGTATACTTATCTCCAAAGTCACCAGGTTATATACATTAAGTATGTACAGTTTTTGTATGTAAATCATTCCTCAATAATATGGCTTAAAATCTATTGGAACTGGTTTGTTGGCCTGACATATATGGTTCTTTGAAGTTCTTTAATTAGAAGAATGCTGGTTTCCTTAAATAGGGAAGGGATAGTTTCCCAAGCAAACAAGTTTTAGGGGCATTTAGGACAGCCATAGCCCTCAGCCTACTCTAACCAAATGTTCCCATCTCAAGTCTCAAGATTCCTATTCTAAACAATTCCTTGTTATTGGCACAAGATTTGACAGGGTTATGTAACTCTATAGTCAATATAATTGGGTATTGTGCATGATGCTCAAACATGTTTTCCCGGTGGCTACATAAGATAATGAATTCATTTATGGGGTCTAGAGAAACTTTCCAAGATTTTCCACCTGTACTTTCAGTAAAAATCAAGCGTCTTGACTATTGTTAAATAATCAGCACATTTTGAATCTTCATACTCACCACTGTTTCCATTGTAATCAAGTGGCTATGGTAATTCCTAACTCACTTTCCAGATATTCCATCACATACACTTATGAGTAATGCTTTCAGGAATTGTGATACCACTGAATGCTGCAGATCACCAGAGTCCCACTGTCCCTCTGGGAGAAGGTTATCCATGCCTCATTCAACTGAGTAACACAGTCCCAAAATCCTAACTGAAGGTTTTTTGGCTGAGGCCATTTCTGGTATTGAACTCTAGATCAGTAAAAATGTAGGCTGGAAATCGAAGGCAGACTCTGAAGAAATTCTCATGAAAACTTATAGAAAGGGCTATAACATAACATACCTAATTGAATCAAAAAAGAATGCTGAGACACCTACAGATGATCATGTTCAGAAAAAATTATCCCCCAAGACTGTAGAGACCAGAGCAATGCTATCAAATCTTGCTGAGAGCTGGAGGCATAAAGGAGAGACTTCTTAGTCCCCTCAGTGTTGAAACCTGATCCTAATTAATAGATTGGAGATGAATTGAAGGTAAATCAGTTTTTGAGGACAAGTATTATCTTGCAAAGGATCCATCTATTAAGGTATGTGCACAGACAGGACATTTACAGCTTATTCTGATATGAAGAAGGTTCAGAAGAAATGGCAGTTCAAGGCTCTCAGGTTTGTCTACTTAAATGCCACATGCCACTTCTCATGTTTCTATTTCCATCTTGGGGGCTGCCTTTAACATAAAAGAGCTGTCTCTTGTGCATTCAGTCCTTTTTGTGGGTCCACTGTGCTTACTAGTAAATTCTGAAACTGCTTTTGGCCTGGTTGCCCTATGGAGCAGAAGATAAAGAACTATGTAGTCCACATAGCTCAATACACCCTGAATTCATACTTGGATGACAAGAGCATATTTTTCTTTTTAAAAAACCTTTAACAATATACTGCAAACTCCACAATCTTTATTACAATCACCTCTATTTTCAAGTGATAGGTTTGTCATTTCCTATGTATATCACCCTTAATCCACTACAAATGAGAATCTAAGTACTGAAATGCCATAACTTAACAAAGGTCATCATGAACCCATTTCTCTAGGCAGAGATCCTTATTACTCTCTGACCATAAAGTGATCCAGTGTCTGAATCCATTTCTGAAGGTCTGCTTACTAGTACAACGTCTGATATCAATTGTTTTAGTATGGTTAAGTCTCAGACCTGTGGCCCAAAACAAGGACTTATGTGCAGTTCTTTGAGAGGTGACACAAGAATGGAAAATTGAGGGAGCAGAAAGTGTTGAGAAACAGACAATGTAAGAATATGTTTTTAAGATGATCAGTATGAGCAATAAAGGGTTTGACTCAACCAGGATCTTTTGAGAATCACACAGGGTACCCTCATGTATAGTTTGACTGTTGAAGGCTATGACATCGATCCACTGGCTCCCATCACTATGTTGTTAATGGTTTTCCCCAAGGGTGTTAACTATGCACTTCTGTTATAATTATGTGCGTATCCAACAGGGTTACCTGGCATTACAAGGCCCAGGGAAATGCACAGTGGATGCTGATGTAATGTGCTCTCAGCAAGATGAGAATGTGAACTTCCATGGACTGTCCACCACAGCTAAAATCAAGTGAGACAGACAAGAGGCATCAGGCTTATCAGCAAAGACAGATACCTGAGAAGACTGATCCATTATGAATGTTGAAGTGATGAAGGAATCTCTCAAGTCTAATAAGAGCCTAGAAATATCATGCAAGTATCCATAAGGAGGATTTTTCCCCCAAGGCCTCTTAAAAGCAATGCTGTCTTTAAATCTATGGATGATTCTCAGAGTCCATGGTCTCTCATGGTTCATCTTTCCGAGAAACAAACAGGGTTTTAGAGGGGAGGGGGAAAGGGGGATTGGTTAGCCCAGTGATGGGTATTATGGAGGGCACGTACTGCATGGAGCACAGGGTGTTATACGAAAACAATGGATCGTGGATCACCACATCAAAAACTAAAAAAAAAATAAATCTATGAATCTCTTATTTCTGATTTGGTTTAACCTGGGGGATAAGAGATGTCATGCATGACACAGAGGTTCCAATCTATCAAGATGAATAAGTGAAATATGTTTAAACAGGTTTTAATTTGTTAAATGTAAACATTTAATTAAAATGTTATTTATTTTGTTCAAAGGATGGTTTCAGGATTGAGAAAAATCAATCCACAGCAGTCCACTGAATGAGAACTAGAAATGATAATCAAGTTTGTTTTCTAATGATCTTTGTCTTATAGCTGTCAGTTATTTCTGACTGCATTATCTCACCTAGCAAGAACAGCTCAAATCTATGTGAAAGCCCATTCATGAATTATAGTAAAGGTCAAAATCCTCCAGGATAATGGGTCTGGGGGGCTAGGGATTGAAGCAGGTTGCCTCATACATAAGCTTACCTTTGACTAGTCAATGGGAACCTTTTTGGTTACTTCTGTGGTTGAGCTCCAGTAATAACAAATCATCCCCCAAGTTTCACTGTGGTCCTTGCTTGGCTGGGGTACTGTATGCAGGAGATGACTATCATTCTTTCCTATATTTGATATTACAAGCATTTGGAGAGGTAATCTTTGCCTTGTCATTTTTTTAACCTTAAAGGTCTTAAAGTATTCAATGTATTTATGTAAATATTCTTATTGGAAAATCTTTAAACCAAGTACTGTGGTTCTGCTACTAGGCAGATATTGGGCCACTTGCTTAATTTCCTTAAGTTGCCTTCACTACATCCCATATGTTTTCATTCAACCAATCTAGAAGGTGCTGATTTTTGACAAGTTAAAATAAAGGCACAGAGTATATACCATCTGGGAGTTAGTAAAAATCATATAGTTTGATGTAATTTGATATTTAATTCAGGAAGCTTTACCTGAGCTAAGTGAGGAGTTGCTTTTATCAAGCTGGAGAACTATCCTGCTGCCTGATTCACATAGGCTGTAGGAAGCTCTTGGCTTTCATTCCCTGGCAGAGTGGACAGGTTGGCCCTGAAGTCTGTCATCTAAGAAGAACACATCTAGAAATCCTCTATGAGCTTCTTGATGAGATAAGAATGTTCTTCTCATGAGATTTCAGGGATGGCAGGAAGTTCATTCCACATCTATTTTATATGAGTCAACTCAGGCTAGCAGAATGTAATACGTAAGGCCAACTAAAGAATTGAAGTAGCCTATCTTGGAGTCTGAAAAAGGGCCTGCATCTTTCCACCCCAGTGGATCCCCTTGTGCCTTAGTTTTTAAATGGTCTCTTGTCTCAGTCAGGATTTGATCAGAGAAGCAGGGTTGTTATAAGTGATACAGAATAAGTTATTTATTGTAAGGATTAGAATTTGTACAATTGTAGTAGCTCTTGGAGAATTCTACACTAATATGTTATCTCTGCAGCTTGTGTTGAGCCAGAAGATATTCTACTTCAGTTGGTCTGGCAGTTGGAACCAAAAACTAAATGCAAAGTGGAAGATGGTGAAGAGAAACTAACCTCATCATTTTGTCACCACTTTTAACCACAATGAAATGAGTGACCTGTAGTCTTTTTTTTTTTTTTTTTCTTTTTTTTTGTGCAGAGTTACTGGCCCAGGATTTGGAATCTCATGGACCTGGAAAAGCCTCAGGCTCTCATGCAGCCCCAAAAGATAAGTGAGCAGATCAATAATGATCAGCACAAATGCCCACAGGGCCTTCACTGCATTAAAATAGTTGTTGGTTTAATTCCTCCAACAGCTCATGCAAGATTATTTTGTGACCAGCTATAACCCAGAATTGTAACGTATAGGCCTTATGCTATGAAGGTCAACCTAGTATTCGTAGTGCTGTGATCCTATTTCTTTTTGCACTGCTAGAGGTCACTTACTGCATTTCTAAGGTTCTTCTTTGTTTTTTTGCCTAGTCAATGGTTCCAATGCAACAGAGGAAGATTTGAATGGAGAGAATGAAGTCTGTAGATAAAATGAAGGTGGGTTGAGGACCTATAAAACCTGCAGTGAAGGAGGAGAGCATGATCAGCTCAATGCTGCCATTCTTCTGAGCATGCCATCATGGAAATTATCACTTCTGTTGGGAGAGAGATGACATGGAAAGATGAATCAGTTATTGGAAAGGCTCAATGAACAAATATGATTTTGGTTAAATCTGTTTTGTTATCTGTTCAAATCATCCAGTCATTTGGAGGAGAAAGGGAGGTTTTTGAACCCCAGCATATCCTCACTTGATTTAGGCAAGTAGAATGATAGTGGTTACTTTGATCCAAAGCCTGGAAAAAGGAGGAAACAAAATCAAAGGTGTTTATGTACAATGGCAAATTATATTTTTAATACTTGTCAACAAAATATTTTCAAGTTCTCTATTTAGAAGATGCTCTGTCAGGCATAACAAGGAATTATTTATGTATGTTACTAGCTTAACTCCTCATCCTTGCAAAAATAGTTATCTTCTGCATATGAGAAGAAGCTAAGCTCTGGACATCAGCAAGAAGGCAAAATAGAAGCTTCTAACTCTCATATCTACACAGAAACACTGACTGTAACAACCTCCCACAGATGAGACTATCTTTATGGGAACCAAGACATTCAGCTAAGAGATTCCAGCACCCCAGTGGAGGAAAAACTCGGAGAATAAATGCATTGAAAAGGGTGAGAAGAAAGTTTCACTGTATCCATGTCATCTCTCCTTCATGGTAGCATAGCTCAGTTCCATGAGAGACCCATTTTGCCTGTGATTTCTCCTGTGAAGTGAGCACTGGGCTTTTCCAGCCTTGTGGGATGCTATCCAAGAAGCCCACTTCTGTCTTGCCCTAAGAACACTGGGGGGATTGGCACAGCTCAGTAATCTGAGAATAGCTAGAACAGGGAAAAGGGGTGGGGACTCACAGAAACCAGCATATGGATCTCAACAACTTGCCAAAGATCCCACTAACAAGCTTGTGGACTCCACAGAGATCCCCACTCATGACCCCATAAGATGCCTCACCTGTGCACACCTCTTCACCCTGACTAGGAGACACACACCCTGAACTGCACACTCTGTCTCTCCTGTTGCTGACACCTTGCACTCTCCCACAGATGGTGTCTATAAGCCTCTGCAAATTGTGCTCATGAGCCTTCACAGATGCCATATGCAAGCCCCTGCAGACAGCATATGGATATCCAGCAGCCAGCTTAACAATACTGGACTGGGAGAGGCACACAGTCTTAAATACTTCAAGGTAGTCCTTTATGAGAAATAAACGAAGCTTTTCAGGACCTGGCTTGGATTTGTGGGATCAAGAGAAGGCACACAGGGGTGGCTGGGTGGCTCAGTTGTTAAGCGTTTGCCTTCGGCTCAGGTCATGATCCCAGGGTCCTGGGATCAAGCCCCACAACCGGCTCCCTGCTCTGCGGGAAGCCTGCTTCTCCCTCTCCCACTCCCCCTGCTTATGTTCCCTCTCTTGCTGTGTATGTGTGTCTCTCTGTCAAATGAATAAATAAAATCTTAAAAAAAAAAAAAAAAGAGAGAGAGAGAAGGCACACAATACTAAGACTTCTTCCCCATAAGGAAATAAGAGAGTGGAGTGGGAATATCCATTGGAGGGATCTGAGACACTCCCAGATTGTCTAGCCAGGCTGACTGGTGAAGATCTTTCTTTCCCAAAGTCAGATCATTTGAAATTATTCAATGAAAGGAACAAAAAGAAAAAAAGTAGGGAGGAGTGAAGAAATCCAAGAGGACTTTTGGGGCAATAACAAATGAATCAATATATATTACTGAAATCCTAGAAGTTGCAGAGAAGGAGAAAGAGGCAGAAAGCTTATTTGAGGAAATAATGACAGAAAACTTCCTTAATCTGGGGAGGGAAATTAACCTCTAGATCCATGAAGCGCCCCCCAAACCTTCAAAGACTGAACATAAAGAGGTCTTCACTGAGACATGCTTTTATCAAACTGTCAAAAGTCAACTACAGAGAGAATTTTGAGAACAGCAAGAGAAATGTGACTTGTCACATACAAGGGGACCCACATGAGATTATCAGCAGAAACCTTGCAAGCCGAGGGGGGGAGAGAGAGAGGGCACAGATTAAAAGTGTTGAAAGAAAAAAAACCTGCCAATCAAAAATACCATACCCAGTAAAGCTGTGCTTCAGAAATGAAGAGCAATTTAAAAATTCCCAAAGAAATGCTGAGGCAGTTCATCACCACTAGACATGCCCTACAAAAATGCTAAAGGATGTTCAAGTTGAAAATGAAATTATGCTAATTAGGAACATAGAAACATATGAAAGTATAAAACTCATTTTAAAGGTAAGGATATAATCAAATTTTAAATACTCTGAATATTGTAATTGTGGTATATAAATCAAGTTTAACTCTAAATAAAATGAAAATAGTATTAAAAATAGCTATAGCTACAATACTTTAAGTATACACAATATAAAAAGATACAAATTGTGACATCAATAACAAAGTGTGTATGTATGGGGCAAAAGCATAGAGTTTTGTATTCAATTAAAGTAGTTTTCAGTAAAAATTTACTGTTATGACTATGAGATGTTCTGTGTAAGCCTCATGTAATCATAAAGGAAAAACCTATAGTAGATACACAAAAAAGATAAAACGAATCAAAGCACTAGAAAAAAAAATCATCAGATCACAAAGGAAGATATCAAGAGAGGAAGAAAGGAACAAGGAACTACAAAACAGTCTGAAAACAATAAATAAAATGGCAATAATAGAACTTACCTACAAATAACTATTTTAAATAGAAATGGATAAAATTTGTCACTCAAAAGACAGAGAGGCTGAAGGATAAGAAAAAACAAGATATAACCATATACTGTCTATAAGATTCATTTTCTTTCTTTTTTTGTGAAGTATAATTAATGTATAGTGTTAAATTAGCTTCACGTATACAACATGATTCAACAATTTTATACTCCATGCTCACCATAAGTGTAGTCACCAAACAACATTATTACAATCTTATTGACTATATTCTCTATGCTGTACTTTTTTTTATCCCTGTGACTTATTTTGTAACTGAAGTTTGTACCTTTTAATCTCCTTTATCTTTTACCCTTTACCCAACCCACCTCCCCTCTGGCAAGCAGCAGAATGATTAGAATCAAAAAGACAAGAAAAAACATGTGTTGGTGAAGATGTGGAGAAAAAGGAACAGTCATGCACTGTTGGTAGGAATGCTAATTGGTGTAGCCATTGTGGAAACAGTACCAAGTTTCCTCAAAAAATTAAAAATAGAAATATATGATCCAATAATTTCACTATTGAATATTTACCCAAAGAAAATGAAAACACTAATTTGAAAAGATATATGCACCCCTATGTTTATCACAACATTATTTACAATAGGCAAGATATGGAAGCAATCCAAGTGTCTACCAATAGATGAATGGATAAAGAAGATGTGGTAATATATACAATGGAATATTACTTCATCATAAAAAGTAAGATTTGGCTATTTGCAACAACATAGATGGACCTAGAGGGTATAATGCTAAGTGAAATAAGTCAGGCAAAGAAAGAAAATACCATATGATTTCACATATATGGAATTTAAGAAACAAAGAAAAAAAGACAAAACAGACTCCTAAATACAAAGACTTGCCTTAGATTTAAAAATATATATAGGCTGAAAGTGAGGGGATGGAAAAAGATATTCCATGTAAATGGTAACCCAAAGAGAGCAGGGGTGTCTATATTTATATCAGAAAACAAAGTCAAAAACTGTAACAAGGGACAAAGAGGCCATTATATAATGATAAAAAGGTCAATTCATTAAGAGGACATAACTATTGTAAATATATGTGTATTGAATATTGGAATACCTAAATATCTAAAGAAAATATTAAAAGAACTCAGGAGAGAAACAACAACAGCAATACAATAAGAGCAGGGGCTCTAATACCCTACTTTCAACAGTGGATAAGTTATCCAGACAGAAATCAATAGGGAAACAGCAGACTTAGACCAAATGGAACTAACAGACATTTTTAGATCATTCCATTTGCAGCAGCAGAAAACACATTCTTTTCAGGTGCACATGGAACATCCTCCAGGACAGATCATATGTTAAACCACAAAACAAGACTTAACAAATTTAAGGAGATTGATATTGTATCAAGCATCTTTTCTAACCACAGTGGTATGCAACTAGAAGTCAATTACAAGAGGAAAACTGGAAAATTCACAAATCTGTGGAGATTAATCAACTTCCTACTGAAGAACCAATATGTCAAAGAAGATTTCAAAAAAGAAATCAAGAAATATCTTGAAGCAAATGAAAATTGAAGTGCAATATATAAAAACTTATGGGATATAGCAAAAGCAGTTCCAAGAAGTTTATAGTGATAAATGCCTATATTAAGAAAAAAAAAATCTCAAACAACCTAACTTTATACCTCAAGAAACTAGAAACACACAAACAAAAAGAACAAACTAAGCCCAAAGTCAACAGAAGGAAGAAAATAAAGATCAGGAGAGCAATAAATGAAATAGAGACTATGAGAGACTATAGACTCTGAGAAACAAACTGAGGGTTCTGGCCAGGGGGAATGAGTTAGCCTGGTGATGGGTATTAAAAAGGGCACGTACTGAAAGGAGCACTGGGTGTTATATGCAAACAATGAATCATGGAACACTACATCAAAACTAATGATGTAATGTATGGTAATTAACATAACATAATAATAAAAAAAGAGACTAAAAAGACAAAGAAAAGATCATTGAGACTAAGAGTTGGATTTTGGAAAAGATAAACAACTGACAAACCTTTAGCTACACTAAAAAAAAAACAAAAAACAAAAGAAAGACAACTAAAATGAATAAAATCAGAAGTGAAAGAGGAGACATTACAACTGATACCACAGAACTACTAAGAACAATAAGAAACTGCTATGAGCAATTATATACCAACAAATTTGATAACCTAGAACAAATGGACAAATTCCTAGAAACACACAGCTTATCAAGACTGAATCATGATGAAAGAGAAAACCTGAACATACCAATAACGAGTATGGAGATTGAATAAGTATTTGAAACTTCCCCAAAAGTAAAGCCCAAAACCAGAAGGTTTTATTAGTGATTTCTAGCTAATATTTAAATAAGACTTTAGATCAGTATTTTTTAAACTCTTCCAAAATATTGGAAGGAAAGGAATACTCCTAAACTCAGTTTACAAGACTGTCATTACCTCAATACCAAAAACTAGGCAAGGACACTACTAGAAAAGAAAATTACAAACCAATATCATCGTAGAACATAGATACAAAAGTCTTCAACAAAATACTAGCAAACCAAATTCAAGTGCACATTAAAAGTATCACACACTATGACCAAGCAGAATTTATCCCTGGGATGCATGAATAGTTTAATATACAAATATGAATAAATAGGATACCTACATTAACAAAATGAAGGATAAAAATCATATGGCCAACTCAGTAGATGTAGAAAAAGCATTTTAACAAAAGTCAACATTGTGTCATAATAAATTCTCAACAAGGTAGGTATAGAAAGAACTTACTTCAATGCCATAATGTCCATGTATGACTGCTATCATCATACTTATGGTGAAAGGTTGAAAGCTTTTCCTCTAAGATCAAGAACAAGACCAGGGTACCCACTTTCACCACTCCTATTCAGTATAGTACTGGAAGTCCTAGGCAGAGCATTTAAGCAAGAAAAAGCTATAAAAGGCATCCAAGTTGGACAGGAAAAAGTAGAATGAGCTCTGTTTTAAGAGGACATGATCTTATATAGAGAACTCTAAAGACTCCAAAAAACAAACAAAAAAACCCTATTGAAATAAATAAATTCAGTCAAGTTGTAGGATACAAAATCAACATGCAAAATCTGTTGCCTTTCTATACACTAACAATTATCTGGAAAATAATTTAGGAAGACAACCTCTTTTATAATAGCATTGAATAGAATAAATACTTAGGACTAAATTTAACCAAGGAAGTTAAAGATTTGTACACTAAACTATAAAACATTGATGAAACTGGACTATCTTTTAATACCATACACAAAAATAAACTCAGAATAGATTAAAGGTCTAAATGTGAGACCTGAAACCATAAAAATCCTAGAAGAAAACATGCATTAATTTCTCTGACATCAGCCTTAACAATCATTTTTTAGATATGTCTCCTCAGGCAAGGGAAACAAAAGCAAAAATAAACTATTGGGACTACATAAAAATAAAAAGTTTTTTTTTTTTTTTTAAGATTTTATTTATTTGACAGAGAGAGACACAGCAAAAGAGGGAACACAAGCAGCAGGAATGGGAGAGGGAGAAGCAGGACCCCCGTGGAGCAGGGAGCCCAATGTGGGGCTCGATCCCAGGACCTTGGGACCATGACTTGAGCCAAAGGCAGACGCTTAACGACTGAGCTACCCAGGCACCCCAAAAGAAAAAGCTTTTTTAACAGCAAAGGAAACCATCAACAAAATGAAAAGGCAAATGACTGAATGGGAGAAAATATTTGCAAATGGTACATCTGATAAGGGGTTAATATACAACTCAATACAAAAAAACATCAAATTAAAAAATGGGCAGAAGACCTGAATAGACATTTTCCAAAGACATACAGATGGCAAACAGGCATGTGAAAAGATGTTCAACATCACTAATCATCAAGGAAATGCAAATCAAAACCACAATTAGATATCACCTTAATCCTGTTAGAAAGGCTGAAATGAACAGAAGTAATAACAATGTTGGCAAAGATATGGAGAAAAAGGAATCCTTCTACACTGTTGGTGGGAATGTAAATTGGTACAGTGACGGTGGAAAACAATATGGAGGTTCTTCAAAAAATTAAAAATAGAAATACCACATGATCCAATAATTCCACTATTGGGTATTTACCCCCCAAAAATGAAAACACTAATTCAAAAAGATATATGCATCCCTATATTTATTACTGCGTTATTTACAATAGCCAAGGTAGGGAAGTTACCTAAGTGTCCATCAATAGACAAATGGATGAGGATGATATGGCATATATAAGGAATGGAATATTACACAGCCATAAAAAGATGAGATTGTGCCATCTGAGAGGACACGGATGGATTTAGAGGGTGTTATGTTAAGTGAAATAAGTCAGGCTGAGAAAGACAAATACCATATGATTTCACTCATAAGTAGAATCTAAAAAAAAAAAAAAAAAACCACAAAACACAAAACACAAAACAAAAGAACAAACAAAAGAAAAGAATCAGACCTATAAATACAAAGAACTGATAGTTGCCAGAGGGGAGTTGTGTTGGGAGTTGGGCAACATGGGTGAAGGGGAGTGGGAGACACAGTCTTCTAGTTATGGAATGAAGTCACAGGAATAAAAGGCACAGCATAAGGAATATAGTCAATGATATTGTAATAGTGATGCATGGTGACAGATGGCAGCTAAACTTGAGGTGAACATAGCATAATGTATAAAATTATCAAACCACTATGTTTTACACTTGAAACTAACATTGTGTGCCAACTATACTCAAAAAATGATGAAAGAAATTGAAGATTACATAAATTGAAAGATACCTTGTATTCATGGATTGGAAGAATTAATATTGTTAAACTGTCCATACTACTACAGATTCAATGTAATCCCCATCAAAATTCCACTGTCAGGGGCACCTGGATGGCTCAGTCAGTTAAGCGTCTGCCTTTGGCTCAGGTCATGATCTCAGGGTTCTGGGATCGAGCCCCGCATTGGGCTCCCTGCTCTGCGGGAAGCCTGCTTCTCCCTCTCCTGCTCCCCCTGCTTGTGCTCTCTCTCGCTCATCAAATAAATAAAATAAATAAATAAAATAATAATAAATAATAAAATAAAATAATTAAAAATAAATAAAATTATTCATAAATAAAATCTTTAAAAAAAAGTTCCAATGTCAGTTTTCATAGAAATAGAAAATAATCCTAAAGTTCATATGCAGTCATAAAAGACCCTGATAGTCAAAATTTTGAGGAAGAACAACAAATCTGGAGGTATCACAATTCCTGATTTCAAATGTTATTACAAAGCTATAGTAATCAAAACAGTATGTACTGGATAACAGCAGATATACAGAACAATGGAACAGAAGAGAGAGCTCAGACATAAACCCATGAATATATGGTTAGCTAATCCTTAACAAGGGTACCAAGAATATAAATTGGGGAAAGGATAGTCCATTCAATTAGTGGTTCTGGGAAAACTGGATCTCCCCATGCACAGAATGAAAGTGAACCCTTATCTCACAACACACACAAAAATCAAAAAGTGATTAAAGCCTCAAACATAAGACCTGTAACCATAAAACTCCTGGACAAAACATAGGAAAAATGCGCATCAATGTTGCTCTTAGTAATGAATTTTTGGATACAAACCCCCAAATCCAGGCAACAAAAGCAAAAATAAGTGGGATTACATCAAATTAAAAAGCTTCTGGGTGGCTCAGTTGATTAAGCATCTGACTTTGGCACAGGTCATGATCTCAGGGTCCTGAGATTGAACGCCCTGTGTCAGACTCCAACTAGCAGGTAGTCTGCTTGTCTTCTCCCTCTCCCTCTGCCCTGCCCCCCAAATAAATCTTAAATTTATTTGGATTTCTCTCTCACAAATAAAATCTTAAAAAATAAAAACTTCTATACAGCAAAAAAAAAAAAATCAACAAATGAAAAAATGATATAAGGAATAGGATAAAATGGTTGTAAATCATATACAAGGTGTTAATATACTTTATTGGACTCTCCACACTTAGTCCACTATTCCCCTGCCCTAAAGCCACCAGGACCAGGTACCACAACTACTGGCAGCTCTTTCCCCAGAGTCCACTGAAATTATTCAAACTAGCCAATCCAGCCTGTTTACCCTGCTTGTTTTTTCTAGCCCATAGTAACTACAGTAAAGGCTCTAACTTCAACAAAAATTGAAATAAAGAGGATTATATCAAACAAAAGCTTTGGCACAGTTAAAGAAACCATCAATAAAATGAAAAGGTGACCTACTGAATGGGAGAGAAGATGTTTGCAAATTATATAGCTCATTAGATGTTAATATACAAAATATATAAAGAACTTAACATAATATAAAAAATAACTGGACAGAGGACTTTTATAAAAGTCCAAAGAATTTTTCCAAAGAATACATAAAGATGGCCAACAGGTATATGAAAAGATATTCAACATTACTAATCATCAGTGAAACACAAACCAAAACCACAATGAGATACCATTTCACACCTGTCAGAATGACTATTATCAAAAAGACAAAAAATAACAAATGTTGGTGAGGACGTAGAGAAGGGGAAACCCTCATACACCATTGGTGGGAATGTAAATTGGTGCAGCCAATTTATGGAATACAGTATGGATGTTCTCAAAAAATTAAAAGTAGAACTACCATTTGCTCTAGGAATTTTACTTCTTGGTATTTATCCTAAGAAAATGAAAACAATCACCTGAAGAGAGATATGCACTCTATGTTCATGAGAGCATTATTTACAAAGCCAAGATATAGACGCAACCAAAATGTCCATCAATAGATGAATGGATAAAAATATGGGCTATGTATGTGTGTATGTATACATAATGAAATATTACCCAGTCATGAAAAATGAAATCTTACAATTTGCAATGGCATGGATGTACCTGAAGGTATTATACTAAGTGAAAAAGGTCATACAGAGAAAGACGAATACTGTATGATTTCACATATATGTAGGATCTAAAAATCAAAACAAAACAAAATAGAAACAAACTCATAGATATAGGAAAAAACTATTGGCTACCAGAAGGGAAGTGGTTAGGGTGTTGGTGGGCAAAATAGGTAAAGCAGGTTAAGAGGTACAAACTTCAAGTTATAAAATAAATAAGCCATGGGGATGTAATGTACAGCATAGGAAATATTGTCAATAATATTGTAATAACTGCATATGGTGACAGATAGTAACTAGACTGATTGTAAGAGTCATTTCAGAAGGTATAAAAATATCACTATGATGTATGTCTGAAACCAATAGGATCTTGTGTGTCAATTAGACTTCAATAAAAAAATTGTCCCAATTAAAAAGAAAAGCTCTAACTCACATTTCCCCTTGCTCTGTCTCCTGACCAATCCTGCTGTCTTCCCCTGACAGGCTTTGCTGTGCCTCCTGTGTTGAGCTTCCTGTTTCTAGATATCTGTGAGGATAAAAATTTCCTCTTTCATGGCAGTCATTTCATATCTGATTAAAACAGATCATAGGTACATTTTAAAACAATTTCTATTATAATTTGTGTAATTTGATGGCTCTCAGCTAGCAACTACAAGCTTGTACAAGCCAGACACTAAGCCAAATAAATGTTAGGGATCTACAGGCTTGCTCACATTGAAATTCCAGGCAAATGAGTAAATGGATAAGGCTATTTGATCTTCACAAAACTATCCCACAAAGAATGGGTGTTTTGATTCTTCAAATGACAAAAACGAAGCTCAGAGAGGTTCACAGCCATGTGTGAGGTCTCACAGCTGAAGGAGAGTTGCACAGCCAAGCCTATCTGATGGTGGCACAGCTGGAGACCCCACATGAATGTCCTGCCCTTCCTCTGAGTCTAAGCCCTGGAATGTGCACCAGGACTGGGGAGAAAAAAAATCAGATGGACCTTTAGTTAAATTTGAGGAGACGATCAGATGTGAGAGGCTGTTTCACTTAGTGATGGGTGCTGACACTGATACTGCAGCCCCAGAGCAGGATGTACGGTGTCTTCTTAGCATTTTGTTTCTCCCGAAGCAAACATCACATGCTGAGGTTCATGGTTGACTCCTCATGCAGCTTCTCCATCTATTTCCCTGTCTTGATCTGCCTGAGCCCTTCCCATGGAAGTGGCAGGACATCTGCTAGAAAACCTCCTTGGATGTGAGCTTCTGGTCCACTTTGTTCGCATCCTTGATGTTAACTTACAAACTGGGTGAAGCCTCAGTACCCTTATTGGGCATACTTGTCATTAATGACCATCTTATCCTTGAAGCAGTACAAGGCTGAGGGTAGAAGCTTGTTGGGCACCTTCCCCTTGGCTACACTCTGCACCATGGTCTCTAGTGGCCATTTCTTCTGAAACAAGAGCAGGGAGGTTGCCAGATTTCTATTCATGATGGAATCTTCATCCAGGAGGATGATCGGAAGTAAAGGCATCCTACCGCTGCTTCAGTTCATCCAGGTGGACTATACTCCAGCTGATGTTCTCCTCCCCATTGGACTCCGAGTAGAGATTGGCCTAGTGTTCCTCATATGGTTCAAAGTCCATAAACTCCTCTTGCTGCCCCTGGTCAGCTCCTAATTGGGGTTTCCCACCAGGTTTCAACAGAATTTCAAAGTACTGATAAACATTATGGCATTCTTTCACTCAAGGACCTCATTCTTCTGTCAATCTACTGGCAAAACTCCAGTTTCTACATGTTCTCCACTACTTTGTTGCC
This sequence comes from Mirounga angustirostris, assembly GCF_029215605.1. NCBI lineage: Eukaryota > Metazoa > Chordata > Mammalia > Carnivora > Phocidae > Mirounga > Mirounga angustirostris. The sequence continues at coordinate 57,879,075 of NW_026991717.1, read as the reverse complement.
ACTATCATGCAGTTTGTGTAGCTGCCCAAGCTTAGGATCCTTCCTCAGCTGCTTTTGCAGTGCCACCTATGCTTGACGTCTTCTAGCACCTATGAGGACCCTCCACACTCTGTTCTCTTTATCATTGATCTCCATGTTCTCCACTTGGGACTCAAAACAGTGTGGACTTGAGGCATTGGCTACCTTTCCTTCTCCCGCCCTGGGGATACCTATTCAGCCTTGGCCAACCGATGTGCATCCTAGCCTGGCAGTCTAGAACAAAAGTCCCTGTCTGGAATCTGGTTCCTAAGGAGCAGCAAGTCATTACTCTGAAAAACCATGTCCTACCTCTCCTTACAGTTTTTTTTTTTTTTTTCTGTCCACCCAATCTTATTAAAGGTAACTACCTCAATGGAAGTGAGGTGTTCAGAGGTGAGCTGGGACTCTGCTCAGTAAATGAGCCTAAAACTATGGTTTGACTGGATCTCTTGCAGTTCCTGTTATCATTGGTGAGGAGATTTGCCCTGGCCTAAAGGGCAAGAGTGTGCACTCCTCAGTACATTTGAACAGGATATAGAGGGATTTTTCTGTGCCAAATCATATAAATTCTCTTCCACTATAGGAGGCAGAGCCTTCCTCTTCTCCTGCTCCATTGTGTACCCACTCCATTTCCACCAGGTTCACATTCACCAACATACTGTCTTCCCCCTATCAAACATCTTTGTCCTTATCAGGGCATATCCTTCTTGGAGGGAATTGATGATATGCTTCATGGGGAGGCCGTGTAGGTGACTCCAAGGACTGTACAGGTCATGTTACTTCTACCCAACCCTATCCTCCACCAGAGTGCCAACACCGAATTCTTGGTCCATCTCCTCCAGTAGACTGGCCTCTTCTCTGCTGAGTACATCTCCATCTGAAGCTGCTGGCTCTGCTCAGTCCATCAAGCAGACTTGTCCAATGTCTTTTTCTTCCCCAACTTCTGGTTCAGCAGGCACTTTTCACTGGCAGGTGCCGGTTTCTCTAGCTGCCATAAGGCAAGGAGACTGAAGATGTAGGCTGCAACCTGCCCCTCCATGGCACCTGCCCCCTGGTTGAAGGCATGGAATTCCAAAGGTATAAGCCTCAATTTTGCTCCAAGTTTATTGAACTCTACCATGCTGAGTGATGGGGCATCTCCTGGGTTGAGTTTGGAACTGGCCACAGCAGTGATCTCACAAGGGCTGTCCTGTCTTTCTTGGCTCAGCACACATGCTGAATGGGCCCTGTCTGCTGCACTCCCACACAGGTGTGCAGGCATGGGCCTCAAGCTCCTTCCTGGCTTTTCCCTAAAACTTATGTGATAAAAGTATGCTTTAAAATTTCAAATAACCTTGGGCAAAAAATAAAATCCTTGAATTCCAGGGTAAAAGAGGCAGAACAGACAAGGCCACAGACCTACTCCGCAGAATTTCCCACAGCTTGTCATGACCACTTCCACATAGTAGGTATAGCGGCACCAGCCTCGAGACCGCTTTTTATCCCAAGGCTGTGGATGGGGCTGAATCTTTTTTTTAAATTATGTTCAGTTAGCCACTGTACAGTACAACATTAGTTTTTTGATGTAGTGTTAAATGATTCATTAGTTAAGTATAATACCCAGTGCACATCACAACACGTGCCCTCCTTAATACCCATCACCCTTTTACCCCGTCCCCCAACACTCCATCCCTCTGAGACCCTCAGATTGTTTCCTGGGGTCCATAGTCTCTCATGGTTCATCTCCCTCTCTAATTTCTCCCCCTTTGGATCTCCCTCCCTTCCCCTATGGTCCTCCGTGCTATTGCTTATGTTCCACATGAGTAAAACCACATGATAATTGTCTTTCTTTGCTTGGCTTCACTTAACATAATCCCCTCCAGTTTCATCCATGTTGATGCAAATGGTGGGTATTCATCCTTTCTGATGGCTGAGTAATAGTCCATTGTACATATGGACCACATCTTCTTTATCCATTCATCTGTTGAAGGGCATTTCGGCTCCTTCCACAGTTTGGCTATTGCGGACATTGCTGCTATGAACACTGGGGTGCATGTGCCCCTTCTTTTCACTACGTCTGTATCTTTGGGACTCTGTACATCCCCTCAACCACCCGTCAACAGAATGACTAGGGGCTGAATCTTTACATCTTGTCTGAGGTATCCACAAAACATTCGATGCCATTACCTTTGGAAAGAGTGATTAGTTGTTCAGGCCTCAGAGAGTTGAGGGTGGTGTTTAAAGACTGTCCCTTGATTTCACAATCAAACTGACAAGAAGAGGTGTATAACCTGTACTTGGGTTCAGTGTACCTTTTTTAATAGAAAAATGACTCTACAATTGTGTGCATTCCTTCCAATTTTAGTGTATGTGCTGTTGAAGTGAACACCAATTGTGTACATTCCTAAAAAAAAAAAAAAGTCATTTATGGGGCTCAAATAAAGGCTGATCATGAGCATTTACTTCCCAATCTTGTTTGGGAAAGCAGTTGTCATGACTTTACCACATCTGCGATCTTAGGCAATAATCAACTAATAAATGTCTTTCCTAATTCTACCACTTTTCCAGTTGGAGAGCACAGGGATCTCACACATCACAAACACTAGACACTCTTGGTTATATAAGAGTAAAACTGCTGAGAAATCAATAAGACTCTAGCTTTAGCTTCTGCGGTGCTATTACCACCATGTCCAAAAACTAATCTAAAACTCCTAGCAGTGCCTCAGAACTGCTTGGCAGAAAATGTAAAAGGAATATCCACACTTTTAAGGGATTAATGATATGATTTTTTTCACCTAAGGTAAAGCTGGTTATGCCTTTTACAAAGAAATGTTCCAGGCTAAATGCAGTTGGGTATAAGTAAAATGGCCCCTTTGAATTTCAAAATGCCTCTATTAAAATTCATGACTTTATAGAATATTTGGCTCAGGAATGTGATAGAACTTGGTTCTGATCTTAGTTTATCATCTAGCACCTGGAGGATTGTGGAAGCACAACTACAAAGTATTTTGTTTGTTTTAAAATCATACTTAGATCACTAAACTGCCTGAAGGTGGCTGGGATGGCATCAAGGAAGAGGGATGGGAGAATATGACTATTTCTGGAGTGACAGGTTTCCCCTCTTATGAAGTGCCTGATTGGTTGCTGGAGTCCAGAAAGAGTGAGGCTGGCCTCCCACTTACTTAGGGGATGGTAGTAAAGACATTTTGGAGACAGTCATCATCCATACATGCAGGCACACAGCTACAATTAAAGTAAGACTTATTATTGCCAATTAAATCAATGGATATCTGATGACACTTAATAGTAAAAAGGAAATCCTGAAAGTTAGAACATCATTAAGAAATTTTTAACATGCCTTAATGCAAGTATAGGATGTCAGTTTTATGTGCTGAAGCAAGAGAATGAGTAACTATTTTGTTCAAGCAAACAGCTAGCAAGAAATAAAAATATGAATTCTGTTGGATTGGCAGTTTGCCCACAGTTTCTCATTTGTCAAGAAGTTTGCATAAAGTCTCAGAAGCTTTTGCACCATTTTCAATTAAAGTGCAAGATTTTGGCAAGCCACTTAACTCTTTCTATGTAAAAAGAAAATTTAATAATACTAAATTTTGTCCTAAGAAGCAAAAAAAAAAAAAAAAAAAAACAAAACCAAAAAACAAAAAACCTGAAACCATAGGCCCTTACATTTACCCTATATAGGAAATACAGATATGGATTCATATTGCTGAGACCCTTCTAAGATTAGTAGCAAGTTAACGACAAGCATTTATGCTCAGACAGAAATCAAAATTAGTTACTGGCAAAAAATACATTATCGATGGTATATTAGGTGAATAAGTAACACTTGTCAGGAATATCTTTATAGTAGGACAAAAATCACTGAGGTTCAGAGTATAAGTTAGCAGGCAACATTATCTTTGAAGAGGATATATTAGTGACAACTTCTGTTTATTACTGAAAACCCATGACATATAAAAAGAGTTGTAACTTTTTTTTTCCTTACAAGTAATGTCATTGTGACCCACAACATATACTTGAATAGGGATGGAGTATATAGGGTGTATAGGAATCAGTAACGAGCTTTAGCCAGGTCTTAGCATGCTACAGTATTGCTTGATGAGCAAAAGGCTGCCTGCCAATCCTCATTACCTTATTCAGAGAGGATAGTTGTTAGCCAGTAATACCTCCTGATCTTGATTCAGTATTAAATGAAAAAAAAAGTTGGAAATTCAACTGAGTATGCCTTGAAATATGATGTACCATAAATCATATGGTAAGAACCAGATTGTCAACTAATTTTGCATGCTGTGCAGGGGAGAAGCTACTCAATATAGCTAGTCAAAAATTTTTTTAATGAGATATGATAAACATTAATTCACAATACTAATTATTAGAAAAAATAATTTCTTTTCAAGTGAATTCTCAGTGATAACCATCTGAGAGGTCCAAGTTTACTATTTCAAGGTCAAAAACATGATATTCATTTCATAAGATCAAAATTTTCTCTGTGACTGAGTTGTGGGTGAAAGTTGCTTTATCACTAAGATTTTAATACCTTATTTTTAAAAAGTAACTAACATTTAGCATATTTAAAAACAGTATGCAGGTACTGGTAGAAAATATAGACCTTCATGCAACCAAAGAATGATTCAAAACTCTATTCACCACTATCCCTCTTGCTGAAATAGCAAAACTTCCAGGTTAAGAGTGATATGTCCATCAATAGTGTCTAAATGGGTACTGAAAGTGTTCAGGGAGGATTCAGTGGCTCTACATTAAGATTAAGGAATGGTTATTATATCATGTCCATGACTGGCAAGGACAAAACAGCATTCATCTGTTCCAGAGAATTTTCTTCAAAAAGAAAAGTGCATGTCAAGAGAACCTTCCAGTGACTAATGGAATAAGACTTTGTGGAATTACATGATTTGCAAAGTGTAATTTACCTGGATCATCATTTCTTTGGCAAGATTCGGGGGGAGCAGAGCTCTTTATCTATAGCATGTTTTTTGATTCATTTGATGAATGAGAATTCCACTTTGCCTTGGCAGAGCATGAAGGGCATGGTTCCCCAGCAAAAGTGAAGCCTCAGGAGGGGAGAAAAGATGGCAGAGGAGTAGGGGACCCTATTCCAACTGGTCCCTGGAATTGAGCTGGATATCTACCGGACCACTCTGAGCACCCACGAAATTAGCCTGAGATGTAAGAAGATCTGAATCTCTACAAACAGAATATTGCAGATGGTTGGTTTCGAGGTACAAAGCGGGGAGCCGTGATTCTGTGAGCAGATATAGGAGGATAAATGGCAGTGGGAGGGAGCCTGGCTGTGGGGATCCTACACCACCGGTGAGCAACAGCCTCGCTCGCTGGGGACAGGGCACAGACTCGCAGTCCAGTAGTGGTGGGGAAAGGACTTTAGGGCAGCCCCCGAGACAGAAACCCGGAGTGGCAGGGTAGCACATGAGAACTGGGAGCAGCTGGCGGATTTAGAAGCACAAAGGGCAGAGATGTACCCCAACCTGGAGGCAGGACTGGGGGCGCTGCAGAGGGGCGCACAACCCAGGACGCTGCAGTTTATAGCAGCACAGACAGAAACGGAGATAGTGTGGCCTGGGGAGCTCACTGAAGAACAGACTGCGATCTCTCTGCTCTGAGGCAGAGGGTTGGAAATGGTCTCTTGTGCTCTGACTCTCGGAGGAGATGTGGAAAGCCAACAGGGAAAGCTGCCAGAGAACAAAAGCCCCCAAAACTGGTACCCACTGAGCCCATCCCCTGCCACAGGGGGCAGGGCAACTCTGCCCAAACACGGTTGCCTGAGTAACAGAGCTGCAGGCCCCTCCCCTAGAAGACAGGCTGGGAGAACAAGAGGCCAGCAACCCTAAGTTCCCTAGAAAACAGGTGCATCTTGCTTGGGTTCTGGTCAATAATTTGGACTCTATACATTCCCTCAAGCACCTATCAACAGAATGACTAGAAGGAGGAACCCCCAAAATAGGAAAGACTCAGAGGTTATGACTTATGCCGCAGATTTACAAATGGATGCAGATATAACCAAGATGTCAGAGATGGAATTCAGGCTAGCAATAGTGAAGACAACAGCTAGAATGGAGAAATCAATTAATGGCAACATAGAGTCTCTAAGGGCAGAAATGAAAGCTGAATTGGCAGAATTTAAAAATGCTCTCAATGAGATCCAATCTAATCTAGATAATCTAACAGCTAGGATAAGTGAGGTAGAAGAATGAATCAGTGACCTGGAAGACAATTTAATAGATAAAAAGGGAAAAGAGGAGGCCAGGGAAAAACAACTCAGATTCCATGAAAATAGAATCAGAGAAATAAGTGACACCATGAAGCATTCCAATGTCAGAATTATTGGAATCCCAGAGGGAGTGGAGAGAGAGAGAGGGGACTAGAAGACATATTTGAACAAATCATAGCTGAGAACTTCCCTAATCTGGGGAATGAAACAAACATTCGTGTCCTAGAGGCAGAGAGGACCCCTCCCAAGATCAAGGAAAATAGGCCAACACCCTGGCACGTAATAGTAAAACTCGCAAATCTTAGAACCAAGGAAACCATCTTAAGGGCAGTTAGGGGGAGGAGATTCCTTATGTACAGAGGGAGGAACATCAAAATAATGTCAGACCTATCTACAGAGATCTGGCAAGCCAGAAGGGGCTCGCAAGACATATTCAGGGTACTAAACAAGAAGAACATGCAGCCAAGAATACTTTACCCAGCAAGGCTGTCATTTAGAATGGAGGGAGAGATGCAGAACTTCCAAGACTGGCAGAAACTGAAAGAATATGTTACCACTAAGATAGCTCTGCAAGAAATATTAAGGGGGGGGGGTTCTATAAAAGGAGAAAGAACCCAAGAGTGATATAGAACAGAAATTTACAGAGACAATCTATAGAAACAAGGACTTCACAGGCAACATGATGACAATAAGTTCATATCTTTCAATAATCACTCTCAATGTGAATGGCCTAAATGCTCCCATAAAATGGCATAGGATTGCAGATTGGATAAAAAGACAGGACCCATCCATATGCTGTCTACAAGAGACTCATTTTGAACCTAAAGATACATCCAGACTGAAAGTGAAGGGATGGAGATCCATCTTCCATGCCGGCGGACCTCAAAAGAAAGCTGGGGTAGCAATTCTTCTTTCAGACAAATTAGATTTTAAACTAAAGACTGTAGTTAGAGACACAGATGGACACTATATCATTCTTAAAGGGTCTATCCAACAAGAAGATCTAACAATTGTAAATATCTATGCCCCCAACATGGGAGTAGCCATCTACATAAGCCAACTATTAACCAAAATAAAGAGTCATATTGATAACAATATGTTAATTGTAGGAGACCTCAATACTCCACTCTCAGCAATGGACAGATCATCTAAGCAGAAAATCAACAAGGAAACAAGAGCTTTGAATGACACACTGGACCAAATGGACCTCATAGATATTTACAGAACATTCCACCCTAAAACAACAGAATACTCATTTTTCTCGAGCACAGATGGAACTTTCTCCAAAATAGACCACATACTGGGTCACAAATCAGGTCTCCACCGATACCAAAAGATTGAGATTATTCCCTGCATATTCTCAGACCACAATGCTTTAAAACTGGAGCTCAATCACAAGAAAAAATTTGGAAGAAATTCAAACACTTGGAAGCTAAAGACCACTCCACTCAAGAATATCTGGGTCAACCAGGAAATCAAAGAAGAACTTAAACAATTCATGGAAACCAATGAGAATGAAAACGCATCGGTCCAAAACCTAAGGGATACTGCAAAGGCGGTCCTAAGGGGGAAATACATAGCCATCCAAGCCTCATTCAAAAAAATATAAAAATCCCAAATCCACCAACTAACTCTACACATTAAAGAACTAGAGAAAAAGCAACAAACGATGCCTAAGCCACGCATTAGAAGAGAAATAATTAAGATTAGAGCAGAGATCAATGAATTAGAAACCAGAAACACAGATCAGATCAACGAAACTAGAAGCTTGTTCTTTGAAAGAATTAATAAGATCGATAAACCACTGGCCAGACTTATCCAAAAGAAAAGAGAAAGGACCCAAATTAATAAAATTATGAATGAAAGGGGAGAGATCACGACTAACACCAAGGAAATAGAAACAATTTTTAGAAATTATTATCAACAACTATATGCCAATAAACTGAGCAATCTGGATGAAATGGAGGCCTTCCTGGAAACCTATAAGCTGCCAAGACTGAAACAGGAAGAAATGGACAACCTGAATAGGCCAATAACCAGTAACGAGATTGAAGCAGTGAACAAAAACCTCCCAAAAAACAAGAGTCCAGGGCCTGACGGATTCCCTGGGGAATTCTACCAAACATTCAAAGAAGAAATAATACCTATTCTACTGAAGCTGTTTCAAAAAACAGAAACAGAAGAAAAACTTCCAAACTCATTCTATGAGGCCAGCATTACCTTAATCCGCAAACCAGGCGAAGACCCCATCAAAAAGGAGAATTTCAGACCAATATCCCTGATGAATATGGATTCCAAAATCCTCAACAAAATTCTAGCTAATAGGATCCAACAATACATTAAAGGGATCATCCACCACGACTAAGTGGGATTTATCCCCGGGATGCAGGGTGGTTCGACATTTGCAAATCAATCAATGTGATAGAACACATTAATAAGAGGAGAGAGAAGAACCATATGGTCCTCTCAATTGATGCAGAAAAAGCATTTGACAAAACACAGCATCCTTTCCTGATTAAAACTCTTCAGAGTATAGGGATAGAGGGAACTTTCCTCAAGTTCATAAAATCCATCTATGAAAAACCCACAGTGAATACCATCCTCAATGGGGAAAACCTGAGAGCCTTTCCCTTAAGATGAGGAACACGTCAAGGATGCCCACTCTCACCACTGTTGTTCAACATAGTACTAGAAGTCCTAGCAACAGCAATCAGACAACAAAAAGAAATAAAAGGTATTCAAATTGGCCAAGAAGAAGTCAAACTCTTCTTTTCGCAGATGACATGATACTTTATGTGGAAAACCCAAAAGACTCCACCCCAAATTACTAGAACTCATACAGAAATTCAGTAATATGGCAGGATACAAAATCAATGCACAGAAATCAGTTGCTTTCTTATACACTAACAATGCAACTGTAGAAAGAGAAATTAGAGAAACGATTCCATTTACAATAGCACCAAAAACCATAAGATACCTCAGAATAAACCTAACCAAAGAGGTAAAGGATCTATACTCTAGGAACTACAGAACACTCATGAATGAGTTTGAAGAAGACACAAAAAGAATATTTTTATTCCATGCTCATGGATCAGAAGAATAAACATTGTTAAAATGTCTATGCTGCCCAGAGCAATCTATACCTTCAATGCCATCCCAATCAAAATTCCAATGACATTTTTCAAAGTGCTGGAACAAACAATCCTAAAATTTGTATGGAATCAGAAAAGACCCTGTATCACCAAGGAAATGTTGAAAAAGAAAAACAAAGCTGGGGGTATTACGTTGCCCAATTTCAAGCTATATTACAAAGCTGTGATCACCAAGACAGCATGGTACTGGCACAAAAACAGACATGTAGACCAGTGGAACAGAATAGAGAACCCAGATATGGACCCTCAACTCTATGGTCAAATAATCTTTGACAAAGCAGGAAAAAAAACATGTAATGGAAAAAAGACAGTCTCTTCAATAAATGGTGCTGGGAAAATTGGACAGCCACATGCAGAAGAATGAATCTCGACCATTCTCTAACACCATACACAAAGATGAACTCAAAATGGATGAAAGACCTCAATGTGAGACAGGAATCCATCAAAATCCTAGAGGAGAACATAGGCAGTAACCCCTTTGACATCGGCCACAGCAACTTCTTTCAAGATACATCTCCAAAAGCTAGTGAAACAAAAGCAAAAATGAACTTTTGGGACTTCATCAAGATAAAAAGCTTCTGCACAGCAAAGGAAACAGTCAACAAAACAAAGAGGCAACCCACAGAATGGGGGAAGATATTTGCAAATGACACTACAGATAAAGGTCTGGTATCCAAGATCTATAAAGAACTTCTGAAACTCAACACCCAAAAAACAAATAATCAAGTCGAAAAATGGGCAGAATACCTGAACAGAGACTTCTCTGAAGAAAACATACAAATGGCAAATAGACACATGAAAAAATGTTCATCATAATTAGCCATCAGGGAAATTCAAATCAAAACCACACTGAGATACCACCTTACACCAGTTAGAATGGCAAAAATGGACGGGGAAAGAAACAACAAATGTTGGAGAGGTTGTGGAACAAGGGGAACCCTCCTACACTTGGTGGGAATGCAAGCTGGTGCAGCCACTCTGGAAAACAGTATGGAGGTTCTTCAAAAAGTTGAAAATAGAACTACCCTATGACCCAGCAATTGCACAACTGGGTATTTACCCCAAAGATACAAATGTAGTGATCTGAAGGGGTACGTGCACCCCGATGTTTATAGCAGCAATGTCCACAATAGCCAAACTCTGGAAAGAGCCAAGATATCCATCGACAGATGAATGGATAAAGAAGATGTGGTGCATATATACAATGGAATATTATGCAGCCATCAAAAGGAATGAGATCTTGCCATTTGCAACGACATGGATGGAACTGGAGGGTATTATGCTGAGTGAAATAAGTCAATCAGAGAAAGACATGTATCATATGACCTCACTGATATAAGGAATTCTTAATCTCAGGAAACAAACTGAGGGTTGCTGGAGTGGTGGGGGGGGGGAGGAATGGGGTGGCTACGTGATAGACATTGGGGAGGGTATGTGCTATGGTGAGTGCTGTGAATTGTGTAAGACTGTTGAATCGCAGACCTGTACCTCTGAAACAAATAATACATTATATGTTTAAAAAAAAAAAAGAAGATAGTAAGAAACTACAAGATTCTTAACAGGGACTTGTAATACCCTGGCTGGCTCTCTAGCCCCATCTGCCTCTATCTTTGTCTTGCAGAGTATGCTTCAGTAATAGCTAACTACTAGAAAGTCCCCACTGAAATTGCACTGTTTATGTCTGAATTTCTGCTTATGCCATCTCCTCTCCAAGGCATGTTCTTTTCCTTTCTCTTCCCCAGGCAGTTTTTATATTCATCCTTTAGGAAGACTTGATCATTACTTCTTCTACCTTCTCACCTACCTCTTAATATGGATGAACTGCCCTTCACTGATGTCTCCAACATGACCCTGGAAATGTTCTATCAAAGCATTTCTTTCACTTTATTAAAAGTGTCCATTTATGTGTTCATTCCTTATTAAATGGTGAGTTCCTTGAAAACAAGTCTCATGTTTTGTTCACCTTTGTGTCCCTAGCCTCTAGTATAGGATGGAACAGGTGCTTATTAAATGCTTGTCTGATGAGTAAATGAAAATGTTCTATTGCTTCAATAATGTTATAGTAAAAGTAATGTTTTACCAAATATTCCAGTGAGGAGGCTGTAAATAAATCACACACTCACACATGGCTAATATTTATGGAATGAAATGCCACAAAGAATTAAATTGCTGAGAAACAGACTTGGACACATGTGTTATTCCATGTAATGGTATGTATTTAACAGTTCATTTAATAGTACCTATCACTGCCCTCTTTGTCCTACCTATATTATGGTTTAGGGAACCTGACCGTTTATCTAGTCAAGGAGGAGGAAGGTGCCTTGCATGAATGGATCAGACTGTAGCTCTGAGTTTCTCAAATACCGGTATGCATAGAGACAGCTTAGGGATCCTGTTAAAATGGTGATACTGATTGAGCATTCAGGGAATGATATTTGAGACTTTGTGAATCTAGCAAACTCCCAGATAATGCTAATGCTAATGCTACTCACTTGAGTGGCAAGGATAGAGAGCATCTCAACTCCACATAGAGTAGGATATCTTGCAGGAAATCATCAAAGTATTTTACTGCTGTGCACATAATTGTACCAAGAGTTTCTACCAGCTCATATTAGTATCTAAGTGGATTTCAGCTGATACTGTTAACCTATAGTTTCGTGATTGAATATTTTTTATGATTGAATTCTGATTATTGCAAGTCATTTCCACATAACAACTTCAGAGATTTTCATTTTATTATTTTACTTGTATTGTTTTATGTCATTTTGCACTAATTTTTCAGTACCAAAACCAGATTTTTGACCTGTGAGTCATGGATGAGACCCCTCTGGATTTACCAACCATATAAATAAGTCAAACAGCAAAGTTTTAAGAAAGGTCCTGTTCAATATAGAAACTTGGGAGGAAATGACCAAAATATGATAATCAAGATCATAAAGGAAAAGAGAATTCAACAAGATTAAAAATAAGTGAACTTTAGGAAATCTAAACCAGATCCAGATTAATCAAAAGGAAAATAACTATTGGAAAAGAAGTCTAAGAATAAATAAAATCTAATATGTTTAGAAGGTTGGTGCTTTAAGATGAAAATACTCAAAATTAAATAGGAGAAAAGCCAAGAAAAAGAATAAGAAACAAATTAGGCTAGCCCTCAAATGTCATAGTGTTTAAAACCAAGGAGACTAATATAAAATAGAAAAAAATAATAGTGGTTGCCCATGTTGTGCCATCACCATCAAGCACAGAAGTCTTTCTAAGTGCATTATCTGTCTTATTTCACTTAATTCTCTCAACACCATGGGGTAGCTTCTATTATTGAGTCCAGATGACCAAAAAGAAATAAAACTAAAATGCTATTTAACAATCTCTGAGGAACTAAAGGTACAATAACCTTCCTTTTTTAATAGTCCTTTCCTGAGACTCTAATGAAAATAATAATTATTCATTTTATTAACATTTATTGAGCAAGTAACAAGAAAGCACATTTTTAAGGACATTGCATGTATTATAATTTTAATGACAAGCCCATGAGTTAGGAGCTAGTATTGTTTTCATTTTACTGATGAGAGAATTGAGGCTTAGTAAGATTAAATAACTATCCAACATCACCCAACTAGTAGGAAACAGAGCCAAGACTCAAAGTTCCCCCTTATAAGAGTTGGTTTATTTCTCATTTTGTAGTATTTTTTTTTTTTGAAGGCCATATCCTTGTGCACATCCTGGTGTGCAAAAGTTTCTTTAGGTATATATTTATAAGTGGTATTGGTAGATCATAGGAAATATACATTTTCTACTCTGCTCTGAAATGCCAATTCACATTTCATAGAAATTACATAATTTACACTCCCTTCAAAAGCTAATGAGAGTTCTACATTTTTGCCAATACCTAATACATTCTGACAGTTTTATTTTTGCTAATTTTGTGGCTTTCATTTTCTTTTCTCTGGTTAATGAAATTGAATATTTTCAAATGTTTCTGGATCATTTTGCTTCATCAATCTTTGAAGTTCCTGCTTCTTGATTTTCCCCTAATTTTTCTATTGGGTTTCTTTTCATTCTGGTTCACAGTATTTACATAAACTATACACTATTTGTTTATATGTACTGCAGATATCTTTTCCAAGTTTATAGCATTTTTAAATTTACTCTTTAGTTGCTGTCTTTTAGTACAGAGAAATTATTGAATATTTTCCTTCATGATTTGTGTTTTGTATCTTTGAAGAAAGCTTTACCAACTAGAAGATCTAACAAGTATAAGGTTGTCTTCTAAAAGTTTTATAGTTTTTCCTTTCACATTTAAGCTTTTAGCTTCCTGGATTTGATTTTTGTGTGAATGTGAGGCAGGGATCTGTAACAGGTATAATCAGAACCCATCCTTATTTCTTCACCCAACTCAGAGCTCACTCAGAGCTTCAGGGAAAAAGAATCCTACATTTGGCTTTGTACCTCAAGCATCTGCTTGTCAAGAGGGCCTTAGCGGGGCCAGTTTCCTTGAGGCTCCAGCAGCTTTGGCTGCTGGAACAGGTGGCCCCTCTGTAGGGCTGGCTGAAAGAGACAGAGTCAATTCCCCCAGGAATGATCTTCAAACAATGAGGGAAAAGAACAAGTAGAAAATAACTTCTTCACCCCTACATGGGACAATTGTGAGGTATATTTTACACAGTCTCAGGGAGGTCACAATAGACTTAAACCCTAGTTGCAAACAGTGATAATCACTTCTTAAGATAGACTTTATTAGCCTTTTCCCCTTCCCGGTTGCATTTTCCCACTCACTGACTTCCTGAGATCACCTCCCAAATAAATACTTTTTTCCTAAATTTTAGGTTCAGGTTTGGTTTTGGCTATCACCCAAACTGTCCTAGGAAGAAGACCCTCAGGATAAGTTTCTAGAAGTAGATCATTTGCTAGTCAAATGGCAAAATGTCTCTATTACTGACATGCTGCAGCATCACATTTACTAAGGCTCTCACCTACAGTTTATTGGGAAGAAGCACAAGAAAGAGGAAATACTGGCTTATCCATAGTTAGAACATTTGAAATATATGAGGGTAATGATATCAGGATAGTGAAGTTGGCTGAGTTTTGTTAACTGTCTGGGAAGCATGAAAAAAGAGAAACAGCTTCATGTCACTTGAATATTAACTTAGGAATGTTGTGAAGACAGAAAGTTATTTAAGGAGATGCTTATCTCCTGCAGCTGGAGGCAGAAGGTACTAAAAATCAGGATTAATATTTGATTATACAGATGGCAGGAGTTAAGAAGAAGCTGAAATAGCCATGGCATACCTCTTATGCTAAAAACAGGGATAAAGAAGATAAAGAAGAGATGGGTCTCTGAAGTCTGGAGTGGAGATATTTGAAAACCCTGAGCTCTTGTTTAAACCCTGTGGGCCACCAAAAGTCCCCAACCTCTTTGTTAAGAGTAGATCAGGTTTACATGGCTTAGAAACCATGAAAACATGATGATTCACAAGATGAGTTTGTTCTCCATATAAAACAATTAAATGGAATCTAATGTGATACAATAAAATCAATGTCTCATGTCATTGATTATATTAAGGTGCTTGGAACCAGTCCTAATACACTGGTAGGATGGTACGCTGCAGCTTGGGAATCATACTTCCACAGCAGCAGCTTTCAAAGTGTGGTCTATAAACCCCTAGGGATCCTAGAGACCATTGCAGGGAGTCCACAAGATCACATTATTTTCCTACTAATACTAAGATTATTTTTGCATATTCTATTTTGTTCACATTTCCACTGATATGCCAAAGCATTGGTGTATCAAATTGCTGGTGCCTTAGTAAAAAGTCAAAGTAGTGGCACTTAACTGTACTAATATTCTCCACTGCCAATTTTTAAAGTCAGTTTTCCAAAAGATGCTCTTGATGAAGCAGTCAAAATTATTAATTTAAAAAAATCTTGATACTTGAGTACATGTCTTTTTAATATTCTATGTGACAAAATAGGAAGTATGCATAAAGCTTCTGCATACCAAAGTATGATCATTATATCAATGAAAAGCACTTATGCAATTATTTCGCTTGAAAGCTGAGCAAGAGTCTTCAAGGGAACAGCATTTTGTCTTGAAATAACAACTGACAGGCAAAAGATGGTTATTCAGACCTGGTTATTTGGGAGTCACTTTCTTAAGAATTAACAAAGTAAGCCTACCATTTCAAGGGGAAAAAAACTGACAGTTTCTATTGCCAGTGATAAAATTTGAAATTTTAAGTGAAAATTAGAATTGTGGGAAATTTGTATATTACACCTTGAGCTTAACCACTTCCTAAAACCTAAAGATTTTTATTATTTCAGTGATTTTTATTAAAGAATGACTTTTTTTTTAGTATAGTTGACATACAATGTTACATTAGTTTCAGGTGTCCAACTTAGTCATTTGACAAGTTTATACATTATGCTATGTTCACAAGTGTAGCTACCATCTGTCCCATTACATCAGTATTACAGTATCATTGACTGCATTTCCTATGCTCTTTTTATTCCCATGACTTACTCTGTAACTGGAGGCCATATTTCCCTCTCCCCTTCACTCATTTTGCTTAACCCTCCACCCTTCTTCCTTCTAGCAACCATCAATTTGTTCTATATTTATAGTTCTGAATCTGCTTTTGGTTTATTCATATTTTTGAGATTCCATTTATGAGTGGAATCATATGGCATTTTTCTTAGTTTGATTTATGAAATGGCATGATCTCATCCTTTTTTTTTTACCCCAATTCTCTTTTATTTATTTTCATTAATATTTATAGTTTGAGTATTTTAA
Source organism: Mirounga angustirostris (assembly GCF_029215605.1). Taxonomy (NCBI): domain Eukaryota; kingdom Metazoa; phylum Chordata; class Mammalia; order Carnivora; family Phocidae; genus Mirounga; species Mirounga angustirostris. Next base: position 57,862,874 of record NW_026991717.1, on the reverse strand, counting down.
TTTTCCAAATTAGTATTTTTTTTTAATTTTTTTTTATTCTTATGTTAATCCCCATACATTACATCATTAGTTTTAGATGAAGTGTTCCATGATTCATTGTTTGTGCACAACACCCAGTGCTCCATGCAGAATGTGCCCTCCTCAATACCCACCACCAGGCTAACCCATCCTCCCACCCCCCTCCCCTCTAGAACCTTGTTTGTTTTTAAAGTCCATCGTCTCTCATGGTTCGTCCACCCCTGATTTCGCCCGCCTCATTCTTCCCCTCCCGCTACCTTCTTCTTCTTCTTCTTTTTTTTTTTCTTAACATATATTGCATTATTTGTTTCAGAGGTACAGATCTGAGATTCAACAGTCCTGCACAATTCACAGCGCTTACCAGAGCACACACCCTCCCCAGTGTCCATCACCCAGTCACCCCATCCCTCCCACCCCACCCCCCACTCCAACAACCCTCAGTTTGATTCCTGCGATTAAGAATTCCTCATATCAGTGTGATCTCATCCTTTTTATGACTGTAATATTCCATTGTGTATATATACCACATTTTCCTTATCCATTCATCTGATGGACACTTAGATTGCCTCCATATCTTGGCTACTGTAAATAATGCTGCAATAACATAGGGGTGCATATATCTTTGTGAGTTAGTGTTTTCGTTTTCTCTAGGTACTCAATATTATAACTATTGGATCATACGGTATTTCTGTTTTTAATTTTTTAAGGAACCTCTGTACTACCCTCCACAGTGGCTATACCAATTTGCATTTCCACCAACAGTGCATGAATGTTCCATTTTCTGCACATCCTCACCAACTTGTTGCTTCTTCTTGATTTTAGCCATTCTACAGGCATGAGGTGACAATTTCATTGTGGTTTTGATTTGCACTTTCCTGATGATTAGTGATGTTTATCATCTTTTTTTGTCTCTTGGCCATCTGTATACCTTCTTTGGAAAATATCTATTCAGATTCTCTGCCCATTTTTTTTAATCAGATTGTTTTTTGGTGTTGAGTTGTACTAGTTCTTTATATATTTTGGATATCATCCTCAATGGTGAAAAGCTCAGCTTTCCATCTAAGTTTAGGAACAAGACAAGAATGTCCACTCTTGCCACTTTTATTCAACATAGTACTAGAAGTCCTAGCCTTAGTAATATGACCAGAAAAAGAAATAGGCATCCATATTGATAAAGAAGAAATTAAACTGTCACTATTAACAGGCATGATACTATACATAGAAAACCCTAAAGATTCCACCAAAAAACTAGAAGTAATAAATTCAGTAAAGTGGCAGGGTACAAAAGTAATACCCAGAAATTGATGGCATTTCTACACTAATGAAGTCACAGAAAGAGAAATAAAAGAATGTGACATTTTTAGTATTGTATAATGAAATGAAACAACATTTAGAAGATCTGCTTGACTCAATGAACTAATATTTTCTAAATGGTTAATGCATGATTTAAGATCATGCATGGCTAAAAGATTATTTCTTTTTTAAGATTTTATTTATTTATTTATTTGAGACAGAGAGAATGAGAGACAGAGAGCATGAGAGGGAGGAGGGTCAGAGGGAGAAGCAGACTCCCTGCCGAGCAGGGAGCCCGATGCGGGACTCAATCCCGGGACTCCAGGATCATGACCTGAGCCGAAGGCAGTCGCTTAACCAACTGAGCCACCCAGGCACCCCTAAAAGATTATTTCAAGTGCACAGTAAGACCATGGGTTTTAATGTAACAGGAGGAAAAAGTTCACATAAATTATTTCAGATTTTACATCACAGCTATGTTTTAAGAAACTACTTGTCAACTTTTAGTGAAGTTTTAAAGAAGAATATTCACAACTATGTGAAAAGGCTATTATATCACTCCTCCCTTTTCAAAGTGTGTATTTTGTAAAGCTGGATTTTCTGCAATACTTCAACTCAAACAACATATTACTACAGGTTGAATCCAAAAACAGAAAATCTAGCCACCTTGTATTGAGCCAGATATCAAAAAGACTAGCAAAATGTAAAATACTGCTACTATTCTCACTACTTTTAAAAAATATGATTATTTTTCATAAAAAATACTTTGTGTATTAACCTATAATGTGTTATTTTAAAATATGTACACATTTTAATATATCTCAGTTTAATTTCTAATGTGATAAAGGTAGATAAAACCCACATAAGCAAAAGCTATTAAAAAAATTTTTAAAGTATAATTGACATACAGTATTATATTAGTTTCAGTGTACAACATAATAATTTGACATTTTGTATGCATTACAAAACAATCACCACAATAAGTCTAGTTATCATTTCTCGGCATACACAGTTACAATTTATTTTTCTTATAATGGAAGCTTTTAAGATTCATTTCTTAGCATTTCTCAAATTTGCAATACAATATTATTGACTATAGTCACTGCGCTATACATCACATCCCCATGATTTATTTTACAACTGGAAGTTTGTATCTCTTGGTCCCCTCCACCCATTTCACCTATTTCATACCACAACCTCTCCCCATCCCCCATTGACAACAATCTTTTGTCTATATCATTGAGTTTTGTTTTTGTTTTGTTTTTTAGATTCCACATATAAATGAAATCAAACAGCAGTTGTCTTTTTCTGTATGACTTACTTCACTTAGCATTAATACCCTCAAGGTCCATTCATGTTGTTTTGCAGCAAATGGCAAGATTTCATTCTCTTTTATGGCTGAGTGGTATTACTTTGTACATGTATACCAATTGTTTTATCCATTCATTCATCATTGAATACTTAGGTTGTTTCCACAACTTGGCTTTGTAAATAATGTTGCAATGAACATAGGGGTGCATATATCTTTTTGAATCAGTGTTTTTGTTTTCTTCAGATAAATACTCAGAAGTGGAATTTCTGTATCATAGGGTAGTTCTATTTTTAATTTTTGAGATCAATACTATTTGAGATGTTTTGAGAACATCAATACAACCCAGTGCACGAGGGTTCTCTTTTTTCCTGCATCTTTGTCAACACTTATTATTTTTTATCCTTTTGATACTATCCATTCTGTTAGGTTTAAGGTGATATCTCACGGTGGTTTTGATTTGCATTTGTGAAGTTGAACATCTTTTTTTTTTTTTTTTTTTTAAGATTTTATTCATTTATTTTGACAGAGAGAGACACAGCGAGAGAGGGAACACAAGCAGGGAGAGTGGGAGAGGGAGAAGCAGGTTCCCGCCGAGCAGGGAGCCCGATGCGGGGCTCGATCCCAGGACCCTGGGATCATGACCTGAGCCGAAGGCAGACGCTTAACGACTGAGCCACCCAGGCGCCCCAAAGTTGAACATCTTTTTATGTGACTTTTGGCCATCTCTATGTCTTTTTTGGAGAAATATCAATTCAGATCATCTGGCTATTTTTTTTTTTTTAATGTTTCAAGTTTTTATTTAAATTCTAGTTAGTTAACATATAGTATAATATTGGTTTCAGGTATCGAATTTAGTGATTCATCACTTAAATATAACACTCAGTGCTCATCATATCATATGCCCTCCTTAATAGCCCTCACCCATTTAACCCATCCCCCTGCCCACCTCTCCTCCAGCAATTCTCAGTTTGTTTTCTATAATTAAAAGTCCCTTTTATGGTTTGCCTCCCTCTTTTTTTCTCTCTCCCTTATGTTCATATTAAAGTTCACAGATGAGTAAAATCATACAGTTTTGTCTTTCTATGACTTATTTACCTACCATAATATACTCCAGCTCCATCCACATCATTGTAAATGGTAAGATTTCATTCTTTTCTCTGGCTGAGTAATATTCCATTGTGTGTGTATATATATATATATACCAATTCTTCTTTATCCATTCATCAGTTGGTGGGCATTTGAACATTCCCATAATTTGGCTATTGTTGATAATGCTGCTATAAACATTGGGGTGTGTATGCCCCTGTGAATCAGTATTTTTATATCCTTTGGGTAAATACCTAGCAGTGCGATTGCTGGGTCATAGGGTACTTCTATTTTTAACATTTTTTTTATTATGTTATATTAGTCACCATACACTACATCATTAGTTTTTGATGTAGTGATCCATGATTCATTGTTGGTGTATAACACCCAGTGCTCCATACAGTATGTGCCCTCCTTAATACCCATCACCAGGCTAACCCATCCCTCCACCGCCGTCCCCTCTAAAAGCCTCAGTTTGTTTCTCGGAGTCCATGGTCTCTCATGGTTCATCTCCCCCTCTGATTTCCCCCTTCATTTTTCCCTTTCTTCTCCTGATGTCCTCCATGCTATTCCTTATGTTCCACAAATAAGTGAAACCATATGATAATTGATTTTCTCTGCTTGACTTATTTCACTGAGCATAATCTCCTCCAGTCCCATCCATGTTGATGTAAAAGTTGGGTATTCATCCTTTCTAATGACTTAGTAGCATGCTACACACAGTAGGTGCCCAATAAATGTTTGTTAAAAGTAAAAACTGCTAAATTTGCCTGCATGAGGTTCAAATGTTCGGTGCCTGGCAGCAGAATGAGCCATCCACTGGCAATTTCAGTACTGCACAACTAGAGGGAGAGAAGAGGCCATATCATGGAAGGTAGGAGTTGTGGAGACGTGGCTTGGGAAAGAAACAGATTGCCAATGCTGTGCATGGGAGGGTGGGAGCCCTGGTCAGAGAGAGAGAGAGAGGTGATAGAGAGGTGAGAGAGAAAGAAAAGAGAGAGCGAGAGATAGGAGCACACAGTGGATTGCATAAGAAACACACTTCCCCAAAGCCAGTGACTGGGAAAATGAGAGGGGATGATTTTCATGAGTTTTTGTAACGAGTGGGGCTCAAAGACTGGAGATTTAGAGGTCCATAGCCTTGCTGGGAAAGAGCCCAAAGTGCACTGTGCTGCTCCAGGCAGGTAAGCAACCTGGACACAGTGTGAAAACAGTGATCTGAAAAATGCCTAGGATGCATGTGGGATATTGTTTGCTCTTATGGGAGGCCTTCTCTGACAGCAGCAAGCATGAACTCCCCTCTCTGGGGACAAAGGAGCTGGCTGGTGCCATTTCCCTCCCCCCACTGCTAACTTACTTACAAACAAGATTTTAAGCCAAAGACTGTAACATGAGGTGAAGAAGGGCACTATATCATAATAAAGGGGTCTATCCAACAAGAAGATCTAACAAGTGTAAATATTTATGCCACCGAATTGGGAGCACCCAAATATATAAAACAACAAAAATAAAGGAACTTCATAATAGTACAATAATTGTAGGGGACTTTAACACCCCACTTACATCAATGGACGGATCATTTAAGCAGAAAAATCAACAAGAAAACATGCCTTGAATGACACACAACTAGATGGACTTAACAGATATATTTAGAACATTTCATCTTAAAACAGCAGAATACACATTCTTTTTGAGCATGCATGGGAAATTCTCCAGAATAGATCACATACTAGGTCACAAATCAGGCCTCAACAAGTACAAAAAGACAGATCATACATGCATATTTTCAGACTACACTGCTATGAAACTTGAAGTCAACTGCAAGAAAAATTTGGGAAGACCACCAATACATGGGGGTTAAAAAACACCCTACTAAAGAATGAATGGGTTAACCTGGAAATGAAAAAAAAAAAAAGAAAATGAAAACAAAACAGTCCAAAATCTTTGGAATGCAGTGAAAGCAGTCATAAGAGGGAAACATATAGCAATACAGGCCTACTTTGAGAAGAAAAATCTCAAGTACACAACCTAAACTTACACATAAGGGAGCTAGAAAAAGAAAAACAAATGAAGCCTAAAGCCAGCAGAAGAAAGTTAATAATAAAGATTAGAGCAGAAATAAATGATATAGAAACAGAAAAATACAGCAAAACAGATCAATGAAACTAGGAGCTGCTTCTTTAAAATAATTAATAGAATTGATAAACCCCTAGCAGGACTTATCAAAAAGAAAAGAGAAAGGGCCCAAATAAAATCATAGATGAGAGAGGAGAAATTACAATCAACAGCACAGAAATACAAACAATTATAAGGGAATATTATGAAAAATTATATGCCAACAAATTGGGCAATCTGGAAGAAATGGATAAATTCCTAGAAACATATAAACTACCAAAACTGAAATGGGAAGAAACAGAAAACTTGAACAGACCTATAACCAACAAAGAAGTTGAATTGGTAATCAAAAATCTCCCAAGAAACAAAAGTCCAGGGCCAGATGGCTTCCCAGGGGAATTCTACCAAACATTTAAAGAAGAGTTAATACCTATTTTTCTCAAACTGTTCCAAAAAATAGAAATGGAAGGAAAACTCCCAAACTCATTCTATGAGGCTAGCATTACCCTGATTCCAAAACCAAAGACTCCAGTAAAAAAAGAGAACTACAGGCTAATATCCCTAGTGAACATGGTTGCAAAAATTCTCTATAAAATACTAGCAAATCAAATCCAACAGTACATTAAAAGAGCCACTCACCATGCTCAAGTGGGATTTATTCCTGAGTTGCAAGTGTGGTTCAACATTCATGAATCAATCAACATGAGACACCAGATTAATCAAAGAAAGGATAAGAATCATATGATCCTCTCAATAGATGTGGAAAAAGCATTTGGAAAAGGATGGCATCCATTCTTGATAAAAACTCTCAACAAAGTAGGGATAGAGGGAACATACCTCAACATCATAAAGGCCATATATGAAAAACCCATAGCTAATATCATCCTCAATGGGGAAAAACTGAGAGCTTTTCCTGTATGGTCAAGAACAAGATAGAAATGTCCTCTCTCACCACTGTTATTTAACATAATATTGGAAATCCTAGCCTCAGTAATCAGTCAGCAAAAAGAAATAAAATGCATCCAAATCAGCAAGGAAGAAGTCAAGCTTTCACTCTTTGCAGACGACATGATACTCTATGTAGAAAACCCAAAAGACTCCACCAAAAAATTGCTAGAACTGATATATGAATTCAGTAAGATCACAGGATACAAAATTAATGTATAGAAATCTGTTGCACCAATAATGAAGCAGCAAAAAGAGAAATCAAGGAATTTATCCCATTTACAATTGCACCCAAAACCATAAGATACCTCGGAATAAACCTAACCAAAGAGGTGAAAAACCTGTACTCTGAAAAGTATAAAACACTGATGAAAGAAATTGAAGACACAAATAAACGGAAAAACATTCCATACTCATGGATTGGAAGAACAGATATTAAAATGTCTATGCTACCCAAAGCAATCTATACATTTAAGGCAATCCCTATCAAAATACCACTAGATGCCCTTCAATGGATGAATGGATAAAGAAGATGTGATTCATATATACAATAGAATATTACTCAGCCATCAGAAAGGATGAATACCCACCATTTGCATCGACATGGATGGAACTGGAGGGGATTATGCTAAGTCAAGCAGAGGAGAGTTATCATATGGTTTCACTCATATGTGGAACATAAGGAATAACACGGAGGACGTTAGGGGAAGGAAGTGAAAACTGAAGGGGGGTGGAATCAGAGGGAGAGACAAACCATGAGAGAGACTATGGACTCCGGGAAACAATCTGAGGGTTTCAGAGGGGAAGGGGGTGGAGGGGATGGAATAGCCTGGTGATGGGTATTAAGGAGGGCACGTGTTGTAATGAGCACTGGGTGTTATACACAAATAATGAATAATGGCATACTACATCAGAAACTAATGGTGTAGTATATGGTGACTAAAATAATTTTTAAAAATACCACCAGTGTTTTTCACTGAGCTAGAACAAACAATCCTAAAATCTGCATGGAACCACAGAAGACCACAAATAGCCAAACCAAGCTAGAAAAAGAAGCAAAGCTGGGGCATCACAATTCTGGATTTCAAGTTATATTACAAAGCTGTAGTGATTAAGACAGTATGATACTGGTACAAAAACAGACACACAGATCAATGGGACAGAATAGAAAACCCAGAAATGGACCTGCAACAATATGGTCAATTAATCTTTGACAAAGCAGTAAAGAACATCCAAGGGAAAAAGACAGTCTTTTCAAAAAGTGATATTGGGAAAACTGGACAGCAACAGGCAAAAAATGAAATTGGACCACTTTTTTACACCATAAACAGAAATAAATTCAGAATGGATGAAAGACCTGAACATGAGATAGGTAACCATCAAAATCCTAGAGGAGAGCATAGGCAGTAATCTCTTTGACATGGGCCATAGCAACTTCTCACTAGATCCATCTCCTGAGGCAAAAGAAACCAAAACAAAAATAACTATTGGGACTTTAGCAACATAAAAATCTTCTGCACAGCAAAGGAAACAATCAACAAAACTAAAACACAACCTTCAGAATGGGAGCAGATATATGCAAATGACATATCTGATATAGGGTTAGTATCCAAAATCTATAAAGAACTTATAAAATACAACACTGAAAAAAAAAAAAAACCAAATAATCTAGTAAGGAGGTGGGCAGAAGACATGAATATTTTTCCAAAAAAGACATACAGATGGTTAACACATGAAAAGATGCTCAACATCACTCATCATCAGGTAAATACAAATCAAAACTACAATGAGATATCACCTCACACCTGTCAACATAGCTAAAATTAACACAGGAAAAAACAGATATTGGCGAGAATGCAGAGAAAGAGGAACTGTGTTACACTGTTGGCAGGAATTTGGATTCCCACTGGTGCAGCCATGCTGGAACACAGTATGGATGTTCCTCAAAAAGTTAAAAACATAACTACCCTATGACCCAGCAATTGCACTACTAGGTATTTATCCAAAGGATACAAAAATACTGCTTCGAAGGGATACATGCACCCTGATGTTTAAAATCACTGACAAACTGCAATATATGAAAATGATAGTACATCATAATCAAGCGAGCTTTATCCATGAAACACAAGGCTACTTTAATATTCAAAAATAAAGCACGATGACTTTTGATTTTGCTCTGACACATAAAGAGTTTAAAAATTATCATTCCTGTCTTTTCAACAAGAAAAAGCTGAATAACTAAAAATCAAGGACTTTTCTTAGACCGATTAAACAATTGAGGTCTCAGGGCAAACTGCTATTCTGAAATCTGAATGGAGGTGAATACAGAAAATCACAGTTAAGACCAGCCTAACTGGGACAGAAGCTGTTGGAACCATGAACTGGTAGGTACACTTAATGGTAACTTTGATGAATTGCTGGAGGCTCAGTGTGGTCTAGCATGAGAATGAGAAACTTCTGGGTCAGCAGTCTTGAGGAAGTACCAGATGTTTACGGATTTTACTTGGAGATACGTATTCATGGTGAAGAGCCATGAAAAAACATTCATGTTTCTGGCAGGAAAGGGAAAAAGTAAAGCTTAAAATATGACCACAACATTCTCCATCACAAAGTCCTGCTTAGTGAGGGAAAAGACTACTAGAACCTTATCTAAGATGAGAAAACAGAAATTACTCAACTCCAGGCTCCTGTATGCCTTTCTAGCTCACTTAAAAAAAAAAAAAAAAAAAAAGCTGAGAAAATACTGTGAAGGTATTGTGAAGGTCACACCTAGTGCCTGGGCCCACTTAAAGACTGAGACTTAACTGGAAGATTATAGACTGTTTCCCCTTCTTCCAGGCCTTACCATCACACTGACAGGCCTCCAGTATAAATAGTGGATTCTACTGAAAGAGCTCTAAGGCTCAGACATTACTTAAGAGTTTTTAAGAATGCCCAAAGACAGAAGGACAGCAAATCAGGATAGCAGAGCAAATAGAAGTCTCTGACACCTACAGCTACAGCAAACATTAGACAAAGCCAATCTCTTAGCCAAATTAACATAAGATCTGACACTAAATGTCTATGTACTTCTGATCCTATTACATGATACACAGTATGTGAGTTTTAACAGAAAATTAAGGTGTGCTAAAAGCAAGCAGAAACAATATGGACAGACAAGTATCATTAGCTCAGATATGGCACAGAATTTGGAATTATCAGACAGAGAATTTAAAATAACTATAATATGTTAAGAACCCCAATGGATAAAGTAGACAACATGCAAGAAACAGATGAGTAATATAAGCATAGAGATGAAAATACAAAGAAAGAATCAAAAGGAAATGCTAGAAATAAAAAAAAAAACAACTAACAGAAATGAATAATGCTTTGAATAGGATCATTAGTAGATGGGACATGGCCAAAAAAACAGTGAGCTTGAAGATATGTCAGTAGAAACTTTAGCAGAGGAAACACCGAGCAGGATAAAAACTGAAAATTCTTCCCCTAGGCATATTATACTCAAATAGCAGAAAAATTAAAAAAAAAAAAAAATCTTGAAAGCAGCCAGGGGGTGCACCTTAAGTATAGAACAAGGATGAGAATTATATCAGACTTCTTATCAGAAATAATCCAAACAAAACGAGAGTAGCATAAAATACTTAAAGTGCTGAAAATACACCAACCTAGATTTTTATATCCATCAGAATCTTTCTCCTGCACTTTCAAAGGATAATTTTATCAGATAAACAAAAATTGAGGGAATTCACTACCAACAGACCTGCCCTGCAAGAAATATTAACATATTTTAAGAACATTCTATTCCCAAACAGCAGAATACACATTCTTTTCAAGTACACATGGATATTCTCTAGAACAGATCACAAATTAGGCCACAAACAAGTCTCAACAAATTCAAAAAGGTTGAAATCATACCATGCATCTTCCCCAACCACAATGGTATGAAACTATAAATCAATCACAGGAAAAAAATCTGGAAAGAAAAATACATGCAGGCTAAATAGCATGCTACTAAACAATGAATGAGTCACCAAAGAAATCAAAGAGGATATTTTAAAAAGTACATGAAAATGACAACCCAATGGTCCAAAATCTTTGGGATGCAGTAAAAGCTGTTCCAAGAAGGAAGATTATAGCAATACAGGCCTACCTCAAAAAAACAAGAAAAATCCCACACAAACAACTTAACCTTATGCCTAACAGATCCAGAAAAAAGAACTAGGCTAAATCCAGTAGAAGGAAGGAAATAATAAAGATTAGAGCAGTAATTAAAGAAATAGAGACTAAAAAGAAAACTAGAACAGATCAATGAAACCAAAAGGTGGTTCTTTGAAAAGATCAACAAAATTGATAAAACTTTATTTAGACAGACTCATCAAAAAAAGAAAAAAAAAAGGACGGGGGAGTCAAAATCAGAAATGGAGAAGTAATAACGACTGACAATATAGAAATACAAAGAATTTTAAGAATAGTATGAAAAATTATATGTCAACAAAGTGGACAAACTAGAAGAAATGGACGAAGTCCTAGAAATGTATAACCTTCCAAAACTGAATCAGGAAGAAAAAGAAAACTTGAATAGACCTATTACTAACAATGAAGTTGAATCAGCAATCAAAAAACGCTCACAAATAGAAGTCCAATACCAGATGGCTTCACAGGTGAATACTACCATTTTTTTAAATTTAAATTCAATTAGCCAACATATAGTACATCATTAGTTTTTGATGTAGCATTCAATGATTCATTAGTTGCATATAACACCCAGTGCTCATTGCAACCACACCACCCTGAACATACCTGATCTTGTCTGATCTCAGAAACTAAGGAGGGTAGGGCCTGGTTAGTACTTGGATAGGAGACTACCAAACATTTAAATAGTTAATACCTATTCTCAAACCATTCCAAAAATTAGAAGAGGAAGGAAAGGTTCATAATTCATTCTATGAGGCCAGGATTACCCCAATAACAAAGCCAGCTAGAGACACTACAAAAAAGAAAACTACAGGCCAATATCTCTGATGAACATAGATGGAAAAATCCTCAATAAAATATTAGCAAATCAAATCTAACAACATGTTAAAAAATCATCATGATCTGGGATTTATTTAAGGATCTAAAGGTGGTTCAATATTTGAAAATCAGTCACTGTAATACACCACATCAAGAGAAAGGATAAAAACCATATGATGATCTTAAGAGAGACAGAAAAAACACTGGACAAAGTACAACATCCATTCAGGATAAAAGCTCTCAATAGGGGCACCTGGGTGGCTCAGTCGGTTAGGCGTCCGACTACTTAAAACGAAAACACAGTGATGGGAGTACGTCAGAGGGAGACAGAAGCCAACTGAAAGTGTCCTCATTGCCCAAAGTCATAACAATTGAGTAAGAAAATAAGGTAGTATTGAATTATAACCCAAATATAAAATAAAAATCCATGAGTCAATACTGATAAAGTAATGACTGAATAAATAATTAAATGGATAAGAAAAGACAAATCTCCTATGCAGAAACATACCAAATAATTTATGTAAATATTCTTTCATCAACTCCTAAGTGCGGGTTGTGCATATTGACTCCTTTCCACAGAACACAGTCAAAAAAGGGGGAAATAGGAGTAATTTTACAGTGGAGAAACTTAAATACTTTGAGTCAGGTGATCAAAATTAACATTAATAAGCCACATAGATATTACATATTCTTGATTTGACATGATAAAAGGGCACTTTTTCACTGTATTCTTCTTCTCTATAACCCATAAATCCAGTCTTATGAGAAAAAACATGTAATTCTGATATGGAGCATCCTACAAAACATCTGACCAGTACTTCTCAAAACTATTGAGGTCATCAACACAAGGAAAGCCTGAGAAACTGTAACAACCACAAGAAGTCTAAAGAGATAAAAGAGAACTACATGTAATATGAGATCTTGGATAGGATTTTGGAACAGAAAAGGGATTATCAGGTCAAAAATAAGGACACTCTAAACCATGGATTTTAGTTGATAATAGTGAGTCTGCATTAGTTTATTAATTGTAACAAATGTATCAGACTAATATAAGTTATTAATATGAGAAACTGGATATGGGGCAAAAGGGAACCCTCCGTTCAATTGTCAATTTGTCTATAATACTAAAACTGTTCTAAAAGACTGAAAAATAAATCAATGTAATTTGACATATTAACAGAATAAAAAAGACATAAAATTGTCTAAATAAGATGGAGAAAAACAGTTTGACAAAATCTAATACTCTTTATTATAAAAGTTCTTAGGAAACTAGAGACAGAATTTCCTTAACCTGATAAAAAGTATTGAGGAAAATCCTACTTCTAAAATAATCCTTAATAATAAAAGACAATGATTTTTCCCTAAGATTGGGAATAAAGCAATTATGTCTACTCTCATCATTTCTGTTCAACTTTGTTCTCAAGATTTTAGTTAGTTCAATAAGACAAGAAAATAAATAAAAGATGTCTATATCAGAAAAAAAGCTGTAAATTTCTCTTTATTCATAGACCATCTGATCATTCATATAGAAAATCCTAGGGAGGGGTGCCTGGGTAGCTCAGTTAAGCATCTGCCTTCAGCTCGGGTCTTGATCCCAGGGTCCTGGGATCGAGTTCCACATCAGGCTCCTTGTTCAGCAGGAAGCCTGCTTCTCCCTCTCCCTCTTCCTCTGCCTGCTGATCCCCCTGCTTGTGCTCTCTGTGTGTCAAATAAATAAATATTTTAAAAAACCCACAAAATCCTAGGGAATCTATAAATATATCACTAGAACTAATAAATGAGTTTACCTTGTTTGTGGGATATAAGATTAATATATAGAAACTAATGTGTTTCTATATACAAGTAATGAAAAGTTGGAAATTGAAATAAAAAAATCAATACTGTTTACAACAGCATATAAGATATGAAATATTTTGGAATAAATTTGTCAAATCCTATACAATACCTGTACACTGTAAGCTACCCAACATTGTTGAGAGAAATTAAAGAAGACCTAAACAAATGGAGAGATACTATATTCATGGATAGGAATGTCCAATATTGTGGAGATAATTTTCTTTAAAGATTTTTATTTATTTATTTATCAGAGAGAGAGAGAGCACAAGCAGGGTGAGCAGCAGAGGGAGAGGGAGAGGCAGGCTCCTCACTGAGCAAGGAGCCCGATGTGGGATTCGATCCCAGGACCCTTGGATCATGACCTGAGCCGAAGACAGACGCTTAATGACTAAGCCACCCAGGTATCCCGAGATAATTTTCTTTAAATTGATCTACCTCTTCAATGTACCTCCAAACAAAATTCACTCAGCATTTTTGTAGAAATTTACAAGCAACTTTCTAAAATTTATATCAAAATGAAATGGGTTTAGAATAGACAATATAACCCTGAAATGGAAGACCAAGTTTAGGGGACTTGTACTACCTGATTTTAAGACTTATTTTTTTAAATATTTTTAAGATTTTTATTATTTATTCAGTTTGACAGAGAGAGACACACACAGCGAGAGAGGGAACACAAGAAGGGGGCATGGGAGAGGGAGAAGCAGGCTCCCCGTGGAGCAGGGAGCCCAATGTGGGGCTCAATCCCAGGACCCTGGGGTCATGACCTGAGCCAAAGGCAGATGCTTAATGACTGAGCCCTCAAGACTTATTTTAAAACTAGTGATCAAGACAATATATTAGTGTAAAGATAGAGAATAGTTCATTGGAATAGAGTGTCCAGATATAGACACATATATATGTTTAATTCATTTTTTATAAATTTGCCAGGACAATTCAATGGGCACAGGATAATCCTTATAACAAATTGTGCTTCAACAAGAGGATAACCCTATGCAAATAAACTCTTCAATCAAATACCATATACAAAAATTAACTTGAAATGGATCACAGACCGTAAGAATTAAAACATTAAAAGTTTAGAAGAAAACACAGAAAAAATCTTAGATACCCATATTCTTGGCTAAAATTTCTTAAATATTACACAATGTTTACTAACTATAAATGGAAAAGTCAATAAATGGACTTCATAAAAATTAAGAACCTTTGGTCTTCAAATAACATGGACTAGAAAAAGAAAAACAGGCCATAAACTGGGAAAGTATATTTGCAAAACATGTATCCAACCAAGGATCTGTATCTATAAAGAATTCTTACAATAAGAAAACAATCAAGAAGCCAATTTTTAAATGGGCAAAAGATTTGCTCAGACACTTCACCAAAGAAGATATACTGATGGCAAATAAGCACAGGGAGAGTTGCTGTCAGAAGTATTATTCATTAGGGAAATGCAAATTAAAACTAAAAGGAGATACCAGTATACTGCAACTAGAATGACTAAAGTTAGAAATACTGATCACCTAGAGCAACTGAAAGTCTCATACCCTAGGATTGTAAAATGGTACCAACATTTTGGAAAAGGGTTCAGCAGTTCTTTAGGAAGTCAGTCATATGACCCAACCATTCTACTTCTAGTCATTTACCTAAGAGAAATTAAAGCATATTTTCATACAAAAACTTGTTCATAAGTGTTCACAGCCTTATTTGTAATAGCCAACATCTGGAAATAACCTAAATGTCCATCAACAAGTAGATAATTAAATTGAGATACTCATACAATGAAATTTTGTTTATCAATAAAAAGAAATGAACTGACATATGGTGCAACAACGTTGAAACCCAAAATAATTATGCTTAGTGAAAGATGCAAGTATACATAATGCGTAATTGTATTTATATAAAATTTTGGAAAATGGAAAATAACCCATAGTGGTAGAAATTAGATCATTGGCTGCCTGTGCATTTGAGGTGGTATTTGGAAGTGTGGGAAGAAGGGCTTACAAAGAGGCAGATTGGATGTAAGTTTTGGGCACATGGAGGTGTCATCTTGACTGTGGTGATAGTTTTAAGGGGCTATACATTTGTCAAAACTTACAAAATTGTAAACTTTAATATGTGCAGTTCCTATGTCAATTATTCTTTGACAAAGCTTTAAAAATAATTTTGTCTTTTTATAGGCTTATTACTAACTTGAATTGTTATTACTTATATTTCTCTCTTATAGACTATAAGATCTTTAAAGTTATGAACACATTCTATTTTTTTTTTTTTAAGATTTACTTATTTATTTTAGAGAGCACGCGAGTGGTGGGGAGGGGTAGAGGGAGAGAGAGAGAGAGTCTCAAACAGGCTCTCCGCTAAGCGTGGAGCCCTACACAGGGCTCGATATCACAGTCCTGAGATCATGACCTGAGCTCAATCAACTATGCCACCCAGGTGTCCCTGAATTCATTCTATTTTTGTCTAATATTAGGATTATTGAATGCATGAACAAATAACATGCAAAATAGCATAAATTAATCAATGCATACATATTATTGAACACACATTATGTACCATGGTCTTTGGGAATTTTCTTCATGCCCTATTTGAGATTATCAGGTCTTGGAAATGAGAAAAGAAATAGAAAGCTAGATTTGTTTATAAATTTAGGAATTTGCACCAGAGAAAAATAAGCAAAAGTAACCAAGTGCTAATCTGAAAAACCTGACCACAGCAACATTTGAATTTCTAACGTTAGCAAGATTATTTCTCAGCACAAATGATCCCTGCTTGACCTGTATGCACCTTTAAGTAAACCAATGTGAATGAAGTAAGATACCATTTCTGATGTCATGACTTGAGGGAAATGGACCATTAAGAACCAGATTGAATGTGGGGCGCCTGGTGGCTCAGATGGTTAAGCGTCTGCCTTCGGCTCAGGTCACAATCCGAGTCCTGGGATCGAGTCCCGCATCGGGCTCCCTGCCAGGCGGGGAGCCTGCTTCTCCCTCTGCCGCTGTCTCTCTCTCTCTCTCTCTGACTCTCATGAATAAATAAATAAAACAAACAAAAATTAAAAAAAAAAAAAAAGAACCAGATTGAATGGGTTTGGACAAAGTAAGGGGACTGCTAGAAGATTTAATCTGATAGTAGAAATATCCTCATTTGAGTCACAAAGTTGTCCTTCTTTGTTCAGTGGCTAAATAATAGGCCTTTTCTTTTTAAGACCTTAGAGTTCAGCATCGCTAAGATGCCTGATATGACTGGTTGATGTGATCACATATGTCAACTATCCTCAAAAATTTTTTTTAAAGCTTAAGATAACTGCCCCTCTCTAATTTCCCCTACACACACATTAATTTCACTGTGTAGTCTCAAAAACACAAGCATTGTGCTTTGGGCTATGGGAGATATGAAGAGGTGCTGTCCTGAAGGAGTTTATAGTCCAATTAGAAAGAGAAAATATCAAAACATGACACAAGTAGCCAAATCACCAGGAAATGGTAAATAACAACAACAACAACAAAGTATGAAAGACAGAACTCATAGGTGGAATCTTCCTCTTGGCTAGGGAAGTTGCATAAAAAAAAACAAAACAGATTTTAGTTCACCCAAATAGGATTATAATAGGCTAAAGGGGGAGCAAAGGGCACTGAGAGGTGAGGGGACAGGATGAGATGAAGAACTAGGGTGGAAAAGAAAAAAAAAGATTGAATAAGTAGGCAAATAAATGGAATAAAGCTGAACAATTACAATCAGCCAAACATGAAGACAGTATCTGGTAGTTTTAGAAGAGAACACATTTTAAAAATGGACTCATTTATTAGCTGTTATTTCAGCCAGCTTATCTATGTATGTATTATTTCCTAAGTTATATGTTGAATACTAGTATCACAGATCTTTTAAAATTTAATTTGCGATGCATAATTCAGAGAGGAGAAATGATGATACCTAAGTTTACTAATTGAATTCTATGTGAAGGGACTTTCAGCAAATCTACTTGGGAAATGGCTTATATCAAGTGATTAAAAATGATTCTTTATATTGCTAATGTTATATATGTGTGTGTGTGTATATATATACACACACACACACACACAATGGCTGGATTTGTCAACTATATAGACAGACATAGGACTATTAAGATTGACTAGTTGATATTTGGTCCATGCTCTAACTGAATCATACATAATAGATAATCTAACTCAAAGAAGAACCTTAACGGTAGTATAAAATAAATTCATAGATATTTAGCTACTTAAGATGTGTGAACCAGCTCATGGTAAACTGTCCTCTATGCCAAATTGAAGTTTAAGCCTATCTAACAATGCACGATTCCCAGAACATCCTCAGCTGAAGGCAGCTGACAGTGTAGGATAACCTGACTTCCAAGATGGATAGACAGCTTCTGTAAAACTTTGATACCAGATTTTCACATCATCCTTCTGAAATTGTCTTCCTATAGCTATTACTCCCTGAAATAAAATGCCACTTTCATAATGACAGCAAGATTTCTGGGGCATTCTGTTACTACAGCAACCTTAAAAATTGAAACAAAATTGAACACTGGTAAAAAAAACAATGTTTGCATCTCACAAGGAATTCTACATTTCCCATGGGTCCACTAAGCTCAGGAAACCTCTTCAGAAAAAAAAATACCTCTCTTTTTTAGCACGAAGGATGTAAATTCTAGCTTAAATCAAATGGAGTGGAGATGACAAGGTCACTTAAAAGTACTTCTGTGATTAAATAGTCTATATTCAAACTGTATTGTGGCAGATTTTAATAACTGACACCTTGAGTGAACAGTGCTTTATTTCTAACTTTTCTGCGAAGAAAGCATGCTAAAAGAACAGTTTGGCATCTCACTCTAGTCTCTAGAGAATATTAGAATAAGATGCACACTTACACATGAGAGGAATTTATATAGTTTTAGAGCAAGAAGTGATCTTCGAGATCATCTAGTTCCAACATCTTGTTTTACCAATGAGGAGACAGGCCTAGAGGTGAAGAGGAGATTGATTTTTAAGGAAGATTAGTCTGGCACCATGGCCATGATACTGTGGGTTTAGCCTCAGGGGCTGGCCAGGCTGGGCTGTTTTCTCCAGCAGATGGAGTACATGCTATCAGAAGGGTGACTGAACTGGAGCTCAGGTTAAGACAAAAGGGGCCGAGTCTGGCATCATTTCCAAATGAGCAATGGGGAAAAATGCCATACCTGAGATAAAAACATTCTGGAAATAGACTCCAGGGCTCAAAGACATTATAGGATGAAGACCAATACCCACACACAAAGCAAGAATGTCATGGACATTGTTTTAGGAATTTTATCTATGATGTGGAAGAAGGCTTGGCATCTAGACTGGAGTCTCAGAATTGAACTGCAAAGAATGTGCAAAAAAGATTGAGTAAAATTGAATGGTATCAGGACTTTTAAAAAGCCTGATAAACTCTCATTGGTCCATTTTAACTCTTCTTTTTCTAGATTCATAGAAACTACTCCCTCTTGTTGTTACTTTCCTTTTGGGGGCGTTTTTGGTTATCGCTTTCTGAGAGTCCTTGCAATAACCAGGAAATGGGTGTGTAGGCTAAGAAGTAGACAAAGTGAGATCTGATTCCTGGTTTTGATGCTGAGCAGACAAATGACTTTGAACTAATTACAAATCCTCTTTGAGCTTAAGTTTTTTCATCTGTAAAATGAAGATGACAGTACCCTCTAATTCAAAGGGTTATTTTGAGAATATATCCAAAATTCTAAACACAGAATATGCCTGCCTTCAAGAAATAGCGTTTACTCAAAAAATCATAAGTGAAAAAAAGAAGTAAACCAAGAAATAAACTGATGGTTACCAAAGGGGAGGTGGGTGGGGGGATGGGTGAAATAGGTGATGGGGATTAGGGAGGGCACTTGTGATGAGCAATGGGTATTGTATGGAAGTGTTGAATCACTATATTGTACACCTGAAACCAATATTACACTATATGTTAACTGGAATTTAAATAAAAACAAATAGTGTTTACTATAATGCTAGATTTGTTTCACGAAATTATATCTTTTGGAGAATATGCTCTAATTTTGCTCTCCTGAGATTAGCCTGGCTCATCCACTGAGTGTTGACCTTGTAATTTGACTGTCAGAGGGATGCCACTGTCTACAAGTTCTAGGGCATTTTACTGTATTTACTGTATTTCTCCAAGTATATGGTTATAAACCATAGAGTGGTCAGCATAATCCTAGGGTTTGGTGTATGTTTAATTCTTTCATCAGCATAGCTCTTAGTTCTTTCAATCCAATAACTGGTGTGTACTTGATGACCAGATGCTTAGAGAATGTAAGAAAGCAGCCAAAAAAGGAAGAGCCAAGGAACTGTGGTCTTATGAAAAGCACTGGAGATGCTTAAATCCCCATATAATGAACCAATAAATCCCAGAATCAGGAAAATTTATTCCTAGAAAACCAAAGGTTAAGAAGGGGATTATGATCATATCTGCACAGCAGTCCCAAAGCATTTTGAAACAGAGGAAAATTAAGGAGTAGGTTGTTTAATGATTATCCCCAAAGCTCAGTATACCTTTCAATGGATTCACAAACTTTCAGTTCTGTTGTCTCTTTTCCTTTGTCTTAATTTTCCAGATCTACAATTTGAATGGATATTGACAATCTAAATGATAATCAGTGTCTCTACAAAAATAGAATAAAATCATTGGGCCACAAGAGCCCAGAGAGATGATTAAAACATTTCAATTTATTAAGAGGAAATTAAGCCTGTGAAATTATTCCCTATGACAACACGGTGATTTCCAGACTTTTGGATTCCATAGGCCAATACATTAAAAAAACAAAAACAAAAACAAAACACAACAACCAGGAAGTGAATATAAGCTTGGTTTTTGTCATTGGGTTTTTTTTTTTTTAAGGGGTTATCACCTAATATCACCATCTCTTTACCCAAAGTGGCCACTAATTGTTGGGTAGGTGTCTGGGAACTATTGTAGTTACTGAGTAAACTTTGAATTAAACTTCAATAACAAACGGAAGTATCTTTAATGCAACTAGACCCCACTGGGGAATCTTTAAACTTTATTCTAGTGTATTGCTACACTGAGAGAGGCCACTTATAGTGGGCTACACTGACTGAGAGGACAGGAATCTGGGATAAAAGAAATCCTAGATTAGTATCAAGAAAGACAGTATCTACATGACTGTGCTCGTTTGTACAGTCATGACTAGAGATTTAAAACAAGCTCTGTGGTCTTAGACAAGTCATATTACTTCTCTAAACCTACTTTTAATCATATAGAATTTTTAAAAAAATCTATATATATAAATTCTGGGAAACCAGGCTCTGAGAAGTGAAAAAATTTAGGCAGATTCTGAAGAGACATTGACTTTTGGATGAAGGAAATTATATGGCAAGTTTCCCATTTTTTACTGCTTTTAGCTCAAGAGCAGGATGCAGTCAGCATACATGGGGCAGCTGAAACTCCTACAGAAATCCCGAATCCTTCTGGCGCGAAGACCAACCACAGCCACTAGAAAGGATTGGGACACAAATCTCCAACTGACCCTGCACCATAAATGCACAGTGCAGACTGCAAGCAGCCCAGCTACCAATAAAAGAACTGATATTTGAGTTGCTGCCCCAGAGAGAGTTTTCAGCTGGAGGCAAGTCAAATTGTCCAACAAAACAACAACAACAAAATCAGTACTCTTTGCAAGCACATAACATAATTCAGAGTCTCCACAATAGCTCTCACAATATTTAGAATACATCCCAAAATTTTAAAATCTGGAAAATCTGATCCATTCTCAAGGGAAAAGAGAATCAATGGAGACTTAGCACGTGATAACTAATAACCTAGATGTGTAATTCATAGACCTGGATTTTATTTATTTTTTATTATTTTAAAGATTTTATTTATTTGACAGAGAGAAAGAGCACAAGTAGGGAGAGTGGCAGGCAGAGGGAGAAGCAGGCTTCCCGCTGAGCAAGGAGCCCGATGCGGGGCTCGATCCCAGGACCCTGGGATCATGAACCGAGCCAAACGCAGGTGCTTAACTGACTACGCCACCCAGGCATCCCATATAGACATGGATTTTAAAGCAGCTATTATAACTGTGCTCAATGACACCAAAAAATATATGCTCATAAAGAATAAAGAAATATAAAATAAAGGCGTTTATTTGTTCAGACAGCCTGCAGTTATTCAGTTCAGTTATTAGCTTCTCAGTGCTTACAGTGTAATAGAATAGTTGATGGGGTATGATGTCCCTCTAGCTGTACTGTTTGTTCTATAAATCCATAACTCCAAAAATAGGGAACGGAGGAAAATCCTTAGTCAATGCACATCTACCCAGAGGCTACTGCTTGTTCAGCAGGGATCCAAATGAATCGCAGCCAGAGATATTAGTTTGACTCCATAATTTCTATGGGGAGTGGCCACAGAGGCAACTAACCTAAGTCAGGTCCTGGCTCGTATGGACAGACAGTACTACTAGGACAGTTACTACTAACAACCACCACAGCAGCGGCAATTATCACAGTAATAGCTCATGTTTGTATATAACCAACAGTTTACAAAATGCCTTGTACTTTTCCTATGAAATTTGAGCCTCCCAACCACCCTGTAAAATAGCGAGGCAAGTGTTCAATTCTGAGGGCCCATTTGGAAATAAAAGTAGGGGGAGTAGATCCATGTAGAATTTTGCTTTTCAAAAACCTAAATGGACTAAATAAATGACAGGCAATCACCCAAATCCTTATTTCTAGAAAGCTCTCCGTGGCAACCTAAATGTTATAGGAGGAAAACAAGTTTTACCTGACAAGAAAGCAACAATGAACATTTGGGACTATCAAAGCATTCTGGCAACTGTCTTTTCCAGAAACCTATCTTAAGAATGAGCTGCTCAGTGATAATTAGAGAGTGAAACGCACCCAGTTTCACATCTCAATGCTCCTTCCCAATTAGAATGGCAGTAGAGTGAAAGTGTAGCCATATAATTGTATGAAGAATAGATCTAATTTTCTCAATGTCACTGCAATATCACCTTTTGGGACTAACAGCGCTGAATGATTACGCATATCATTTGGTAATTGTATTTTTATCCATTCCACACTGGGAGTTGATTTTTAAAGGTGGACATGCAATTAGATTATAAATGAACACACATCAACTTGGCCCCTCATATGATAGCAGTATGTCAGCATTAACCCAGCTGCATTTTTAACTACTGTCAGTCGCCGTGTTTGTGGCTTGTCAACACTCAGCAGTGATGAACATAGTCAGGTATTCTGAGCTTGGCCTTTAATAATAAAAAAGAAACTGATGGAGAAACGCTGAACTCCGGGAGAGTGGCCTTCACCAACTGAGTGCGTGGCTGGCTATTGGATGTAACTTTAAAACAAGCTGTGATGGAGGATTGAGATTAAATGCACACCACTGCTGCTAGATGTTAGTCTTTGAGAGCTGCAGAGAGAATGTATACTGTTAGAGAGAAGCCGATCATTCTATCCCATAGGCTGCACAACAGATAATCCCTGGGGGGTGTGGGGGAGGAGGTCTGAAGTGCCAATTAATCATAGCATATATTGCTGGAAATATTTCAGGTCAGAAGTGGAAATTTATACAGCCATCTGCATTTAAATAGCGGTTTCTAAAAGTAAAATGTATAGAAGAAGTTGAGGTTGAGGCTAAAATTTATGGCTTAAGACCTCCTGAATACTACTGAACTCTCTAATGCACAATCATAAATTTTAATGAATACAATTATTTGGTGTGCAGTTGAAGTCTCATTATCATACTAACCAAAGGCAAATTTGTAGACCAGTCTGATCCTTGGGCTTGATTGAGAGCAATCTCAGGACATTCAAATGAGGATATTTTTCACATGGGACAAACGATGAAAAATAATTTTGATTTTACTGTCCTAAAAACACGGCAGTTAACAACCACACTCCCCCTCGTTATGACGGAATGTTCAATCCATGGAATGGAAATGTCTGTCAATAACTCCATTCTCGTTACCAGAGTTGTTAAAGCAAGCTGATGAAATGCCCCTTTCCTGCATGAGACCTCGGCCAGAAATCAAAGCCTGTGGCATTTCTTTTACATTTCTGTGGGGACCCACTGTACTTTCTTTAAAGTTTCAAACATCAACACGTGGAGGGACTGTGGCTTTGAGTCATTGCCTTAAGTGTCTTTCTCCTCCCAGAGGAACATAGGATGCAGTCCTAGGATGTGTAGGAAGAAGGTCTCCTACTGCCCTGGCTGCAGGGTGTGAAGTCAAGAGAAGCCAACCAAGGGGCAGTATCTGAGAAGAAATGCACCTTAACTCGAGAGAGATCATCCCCCCAACCCTGGCCCATCACCAGGCTATAAGGCCCCAGATAGAGCAGACATATGGAAATATGAAATAATGGTATACAAAGATGGGACAACCAAATGACTGTTGGAGGATCTGAAGCAGAAGGTGGAAGGGAGAGCCTGAGAAATTCCTGAGGTGGAAAGAATAAGTTAAGCTTTTACTTTATTTCTGAACTTCCCTTCCTACTGTTTCTCTAGTTCTGACTTCCTCACTGTCCACCCTGCTTTAGCACTCATTACCCTGTATTACAGTTGGTTACATCAAGGATGGTCTTATCTGATAGGTGGTGATGTAGGTCTTAAAAAAAAGATTATAATTAATGTTTTTGTATCTGTGGGTTAGGCACAAAATAGGGTCTCAATATTGGGGAAGTTTAGTTTTTAAATCAGACAATGGTGTCCTACTGCGTTTAGAATAAGACCCAAACTTCTGACCAGGGACTACAACATGAATCATTACTACCTCTCTAATTTTATCTCAGCCTGCCATCTACCTTGTTTAATATGACTTCTTAGTTAAAATAGCTTTTTTTCCCTCCTTCTATTTCCTGAATGCCCCAATCTCTCTGTAAACAAATTATTCCTTTTGCCTGGACTTTCCTTTCCTTCCTCTCTGCATATGGCTGGGCTTCTTTTGTTGTTGTTCTTATCTTTCAGATCTCAGCTCAAATGATATAAAAAGGTTTCCAGGCTATGCAATATAAAGTACATCCACTGTGTTATTCTCTTTTATAGCACTCGGCTTTTACCCCAGGAGGATGATCAACATCCTTATTTACCCAGGAATCAGAGGTTTCCTGGGATGAGGGTCTTTCAGTACCAGGACAGTCTTAGGCAAACCAGGATGACTGGTTACCCTATGTATAGAACCTACTTGATCTGAACTATATTTTTTTTCATTTACTTGTGGAATATCTAGCTCTCCCATTAAGCATTAGTCTACGGAGGTGGGGGCCATGTTTTTGTTCACCATTATGCACCCTATAGCTCTCATCGTGCCAGACACTTAATAGGCACTCAGTAGATGTTGAATGAGTGAATGAATGAAAAAATGAATCAAAACACCAGATACTGGGGGCTGAGAACAAGAAATTTACATGTGGAGTTAGCTACACAAAGTTAAAGTTGTTAGATGTGGAGGGTTCTGTTAAGTAGAGAGCCCCAGATGTTTTGTTCTTCCTATAAGTGGTGGGAAATGGTGACATGGCCAGGAGAGAAAACTGATCAGCGTGAGACAGAGCAGGGACTGGATTCAGGTTCCCTCAACCCTGACTATGAAACCTAGCAACCCTTGGCTGCCTCAATAAGGGAAAATAAAAGCTAAAACTATGCCTCTTAAGTAGTAGATCTTGCAGGAATACAGAGGGAGGGTGTTTGCTGAAAGGAGGATGCTTACTACAAAAGACTGGCAAAGACCAGACCAAACCAGTCTGCACCAAGACGGAAATCAGGGCGGACTTTCACTGATCCTTTTCCCTTGTTATAATATTAAAAATCATGCCCAGGGTGGAAATTTAACATGTTAATTAGACCGGTGACGAAGAAGCATGACCTTTAAGTGTGTAGGTGCTAATAAATTTCTGCCTCTACATGCTTAGAGGTCACTCTTTCCCCACTTAAGTTTCTCTAAAAAACTCTCCCAAATTCCTCATCTCAGTGAGATCATATGATACTTGTCTTTCTCTGATTGACTTATTTAGCTTAGCATAGTACCCTCTAGTTCCACTGATATGAGGAATTTGAGAAACAAGACAGAGGATCATAGGGGAAGGGAGGGAATAATGAAACAAGACGAAACTAGAGAGGGAGACAAACCATAAGAGACTCTTAATCTCAGGAACAAACAGGGTTCCTGGAGTGGAGGGGGGTGGGAGGGATTGGGTGGCTGGGTGATGGACACTGGGGAGAGTATGTGCTATGGTGAGCACTGTGAATTGTGTAAGACTGACAAATCACAGACCTGTACACCTGAAACAAATAATTCATTATATATTAATAAAAAAAACTCTCCCAAATGTTGGTGAGGATGTGGAGAAAGGGGAAGGGAATGCAAATTGGTGCAGCCACTCTGGAAAACAGTGTGGAGGTTCCTCAAAAAGTTAAAAATAGAGCTACCCTACGATTCAGCTATTGCACTACTGGATATTTACCTCAAAGATACAGATGTAGTGAAAAGAAGAGCGACATGTATCCCAGTGTTCATAGCAGCAATGTCCACAATAGCCAAACTGTGGAAAGAGCCGAGATGCCCTTCAACAGATGAATGGATAAAGAAGATGTGGTCCATATATACAATGGAATATTACTCAGCCATCAGAAAGGATGAATACCCACCATTTGCATCAACATGGATGGAACTGGAAAGGATTATGCTAAGTGAAATAAGTCAAGCGGAGAAAGACAATTATATCATTTCACTTATATGTGGAACATAAGGAATAGCATTGAGGACATTAGGAGAAGGAAGGGAAAAATGAAGGGGGGGAATCAGAGGGGGAGACGAACCACGAGAGACTATGGACTCTGAGAAACAAATAGGGTTTTAGAGGGGAGGGGGTAGGGGGATGGGTTAGCCTGGTGATGGGTATTAAGGAGGGCACGTACTGCATGGAGCACTGGGTGTTACACGCAAACAATGAATCATGGAACACTACATCAAAAACTAATGATGTACTGTATGGTGACTAACATAACATAATAAAAAAATATAATTAAAAAAACAAAAACAAAAACAAAACCTCTCCCTAACGTCCTCTCAGGGAATCAACCTGGGATTCTTTCCTTTGTGGTGTCTTTCTTGTGTTCAAGTGAAAGTCCCAATAAAGCCTTGCCTGAAACTCTCATTTGACCACTTGTCAATTTCTGTTGCTTAGTGAGCCCAACAGCCTGGTTCAGTAAGAAGTGGATGGGATCATGTCAGAGAAACCAAACAAGTCATTTCAAGAATAAGGTTGCTTCTATATTTCTTTTGGTTTTATCATCCAAAAGTCCAGGGACCATCTATTCGAAGGGCATTCTTCTGATTAATTCAGATTAATACTTTATAAAGAAGCCACATTGACTATATAAAATATATAGTTGGAGACAATTCTCCAGAAAGATTTAGCCATTGTGTCAAATTAAACAGAGGTTTACAGAAAGGCTAAAGACAAAAGGAGTTAAAGTGGGGAAAACCAGTTCATTCATCAACCATCCGTACATACAGCCAACCATCCAACTGTAATGTAATATGTAAAGGCAGTAGGAGTCATAATAATGAACTTGATACTTGCTCCACCAAGAAACATATTCCCAAATATGTGAAAGTTACGATACATGAGAAAATTTTGGATTAGAGTAGGAAGAGAGAAGGCTGGGGCTAAAATACAGTCCCAAGATTTATAGCAACATCAGCCCAGATCTACACTGTAATTCTTTCTCCTGCAGGGTCCCGGGTCCTCATTAGAGCAGTCGAGCTATAAGGGACCTTCGAGAACTTCTAGCTGCTATTTCTCAAAGTGCAGCCACTGGAAAATTCTCCCATAAGATGTCCTAAAAAAGCATTTCCTGGTCGAAGCCATTAGGAAAATATTGCATGGCATTTGGGGGATTCATAATGCCTATGTGATGAGGGTGGCATTTTGAGAGATTTAAATACTTTTTTCCTTTCCTGTAGGTTTGGGGTTCTCTCATTGAATCAGGACCTGTCCTCACTGCCTCAGGGAGGGCTGTGGAGGCTGGAAAGCAGACACCCCCCGGGGTGGGGGGGGAGGTTGGACATATTTAGAGGGATCTGGAGGTCTTGGAAGAAAGAGAACCTCTGCCTTGTTTCCTGAATACAGATGATGTTGTGATGCTAAGACCCCAAGATGGAATGGCTTATGGGTATGTCTAGGCAGATGGGACCACAAACAGTCTTGCGAGTCCTGTGATACAAGCATGACATAAAAGTATCAAGGAGCCAATTAGACCAGAGGATGGCAAACCACAGCCTGCAAGCCAAATCCAGTCCACCATCTGTTCTTTGCATAGCCCACAAGCTAAAATTGGTTTTTACATTTTAAATGGTTAAAGAAAAAAATGTACATATTATATATGATTTATGGCTTAGCACTTTTGCACTGTAATGACAGAACTGGTAGGAGCAGAGTTGAGTAGCTACAAGAATCTGAATGGCCTGCAAAATCTAAATTATATTCTATCTTTCCCTTTACAGAAATACCTTGCTGATCCCTAATGTAGACAATCCCAAGAGCAAACTTTGTGGATTAATGACTTAAGACAAGATGGGCTACCTATATATATCCTCTGCCCCTGGAGATTTCAGAATCAAGTCTCCCAACACGACTGAAGAGAAGAGTCAATTTGGCAGAATGGGAGCTAGAAATATAGTTAATTTCATTATACACCATGGCTTGTGCCTGAGATTCATATTTGTTAAACATGTTAAGATGATAAAGGTTCTGGGAAGTCCTGCTGTCAAACACATTTAACTAATGTTTTTCTTTTTTTCTTTCTTTTTTTTTTTTTTTAAAGATTTTATTTATTTATTTGAGACAGAGAGAAAGAGAGAGAGAGCACATGAGAGGGGGGAGGGTCAGAGGGAGAAGCAGGCTCCCTGCTGGGCAGGGAGCCCGATGCGGGACTCGATCCAGGGACTCCAGGATCATGACCTGAGCCGAAGGCAGTCGCTTAACCAACTGAGCCACCCAGGCGCCCAGTGTTTTTCTTTTTTAAAGATTTTATTTATTTGACAGAGAGAGACATAGCGAGAGAAGGAACACAAGCAGGGGGAGTGGGAGAGGGATAAGCAGGCCTCCCGTGGAGCAGGGAGCCTGATGCGGGGCTTGATCCCAGGACCCTGGGATCATGACCTGAGCCAAAGTCAGACGCTTAATGACTGAGCCACCTAGGCACCCCTAATTAATGTTTTTCTAAATTATTTAATCATGCATTTTTTGTTAGATCTATTAACGTCCTATGAAATCAAGTATTCTTTTCTAAGGAGCACATTTTAGAACATGCTGCTGTATTCGAATCTCATAGGGGGGAAAAGCTGAGAATAAAAGCTGATAACTTGGACAAGCTTACAGAACTGGTAGATCGAAGTACCGGATACCGGTTCTGCTAACTCCAATGCTTTCCCTAATAGATTCTTAAAACTCTACAAACCATTTTGATTTAATCAGCCAAAATTTGTCAAAACCAGAAAGCTGACAGATGCAGTAAGGCTGTCTGGACTGATATGATTGAGTGTTTGACTGGAAAATCAGTACAAGCTATGTGGTTTTCAGGAGATGCATCAAAACTCACTAGCAGCAGAGTTTCAAGTGAATCCACAATTTGTCTTTTTGAAAACATTTTGAATAAATTGATCAGTCAATACAATGGGAAACAATATTCTGCTAAACAATTTACGAGATTGAATTTTGATAGAATTGACCATCTGTTTAAACTGTCAGGCCAATTCAGGTTGTATCTGGAGGACAGTCCAAAATACTTGCTGAGAGTAAATACAAGACTTTTTTTTTAAAGTGAGGGAAAAAAAATTTTCCTATCAGGCAGAAAAGGTACAGACTTAGTCAATCTCTGCCTTCAAAGCAGTCTCTTTGCTGAAATTGACAAATTGGTTACTTTCATCAGTTTCAGCCTCTGTCAATTTCAGCAGCCTGGAGTAGTCACACAAACACATCAATTTTAGCCCTAGAAACTTGTCTCTTTTGAAATTGACAGGAACTAAAATGAAGGAAAACCAAAATGTCAGGCTCTCTGGAGGCTTTGGGAAGCCGCTGATATTGAGTGACCTCTTCAGCAGGCCTGGTGCTCCAGGCCCCTGTTCCTGCTGCCTCAATGTCTCGGCTCCACACCAAGTCACTGTCCCTAGGATCCTGTAATAAGGGGTATCTCAAAGAGGCCACACGTCCTCAAAGTGAGGTCTTAAAGTCAACTGTAGCTCAGAGTAAAATTGGCATAGTACAAAGTATTATGGTTTCAGAATTTGAAAGCTCTGGGACTACCACTTCACAGGCAATGAACTCATTTATAACTTTGGAGATTCTTCTAGATCTGTAAATTGTAGTTGGTGATGTCTGTGTTCTAAATAATAATAATGATGCTAATAATGGTTAATATTTATTAAACAGTTATTTTCCATGTATTGCCCTATATAATCTTTGATCAGCTTTTTATGATAGTTTTAAAAGAAAAAGCTAAGGGATAGAGAAGTAAATTTACCAATGTTACATCATTAATAAATCTTCACTCCCAGATTGTTTTATTAAGGGTTAAATAACAGTATAAATTAATCCTGTTAAGGTTGTTAACCAAGATGACAAGTTTGTAAAGTAGCCAAAAACATTTATTTGAGGTTTTAGGGATGGCAATCCTGGAGACCCAGAGTTAGCGGAAATCAAATGTTTGCTCTGAATTGCCACTGGGGAGTGCAAGTTTATAGAGGCAAAAACCACAAAGTTACAAAAGTTGTTTAGAAACAATTATGATTGGGGCTGGAAGGGTTAAACTTACTAATACAAGACTGGCTATTTAGCTAGCAGATATTACATTATCTCTGTTTTAGTCCAAAGTAGAAGGCTGTGTTATAGCAGGTGGTTAGTTGCAACTGACAAAAGTCAAAAGTTCTCTTTGTTCTGAGAGTTGAAGCAGGAGACATACATGGGCCAGCTTCCTCAATATCCTCCGGACCCTATTTTGAGTCTCTTTCTTAGCAATGCTTAGTCAGTTTGTAAGTAACCAATTTGTCAATTTCAGCAAAGAGACTGCTTTGAAGGCAGAGATTGACTAAGTCTGTAACTGAAAGATGATTTTGGAATCATTTTTCAGAAGGACTAAATAACAGAATTAATCAATTGTGTTAAGGGTTGAATAATAATAAATAATTTTAAAAACTATTAAGTGTTATGCTATGCACTTTAGGTGTTATTATTGTATCCCTGCTTTATTTTCTCATTAAAAATGTGTTCTCACCACCTTGTATAATCTTGCACAGTCAGTGTGCTCAGACTTGACTTAAAGGGGGATGTGAATAAAAGTGATCTAACCCAGGTTAAACATATTTCACTACCAAATACAGATCCTCATCCCAAATACCTGGGATAAGAACCACAAGACATTCAAGGATAATTTTAAGTTCTCTGTGTGTAACTTCTGTAGAGGCTAAAACTTACTCTATTCTGGCTGAAATATTTCCACTTCCCTGGTTTCTTTATAAAATGAATTTCAAGACCAATGGTACGCATACCTGCCTATAAATGTCCTTGGACACCATTCAGTGATGTCCATCCTATCACTGTTAACATAGATTCATGCTCATTCTCCTCCTCAGTCTCACTCCTTATTCTAGTTATTTAGTGAAGAATTTGTTTGGCATCTCAATAAATTTAAGGCTTTTCGAGAGGCTTCTAAAAACAGACATATAGACCAATGGAACAGAATAGAGAACCCAGATATGGACCCTCAACTCCATGGTCAAATAATCTTTGACAAAGCAGGAAAAAATATGCAATGGAAAAAATGACAGTCTCTTCAATAAATGGTGCTGGAAAAATTCAACAGCTATATACAGAAGAATGAAACTCAACCATTCTCTAACACCATACACAATGATAAACTCAAAATGGATGAAAGACCTCAATGTGAGACAGGAATCTATCAAAATCCTAGAGGAGAACATAGGCAGTAACCTCTTTGACATTGGCCACAGCAACTTCTTTCAAGATACATCTCCAAAAGCTAGTGAAACAAAAGCAAAAATGAACTTTTGGGACTTCATCAAGATAAAAAGCTTCTGCACAGCAAAGGAAACAGTCAACAAAACAAAGAGGCAACCCACAGAATGGGAGAAGGTATTTGCAAATGACACTGCAGATAAAGGGCTGTTATCCAAGATCTATAAAGAACTTCTCAAACTCAACACCCAAAAAACAAATAATAAGTCAAAATATGGGCAGAAGACATGAACAGAGACTTCTCTGAAGAAGACATACAAATGGCAAACAGACACATGAAAAAATGTTCATCATAATTAGCCCTCAGGGAAATTCAAATCAAAACCACATTGAGATACCACCCTACACCAGTCAGAATGGCAAAAATTGACAGGGCAAGAAACAACAAATGTGGGAGAGGTTGTGGAGAAAGGGGAACCCTCTTACCCTGTTGGTGGGAATGCAAGTTGGTACAGCCACTTTGGAAAACAGTGTGGAGATTCCTCAAAAAATTAAAAATAGAGCTACCCTATGACCTAGCAATTGCACTCCTGGGTATTTACCTCAAAGACACAGATGTAGTGAAAAGAAGGGCCATATGCACCCCATTGTTCATAGCAGCAATGTCCGCAATAGCCAAACTGTGGAAAGAGCCGAGATGCCCTTCAACAGACGAATGGATAAAGAAGATGTGGTCCACATATACAATGGAATATTACTCAGCCATCAGAAAGGATGAATACCCAACTTTTACATCAACATGGATTGGACTGGAGGAGATTATGCTAAGTGAAATAAATCAAGCAGAGGAAGTCAATTATCATATGGTTTTACTTATTTGTGGAACATAAGGAATAGCATAGAGAACATTAGGAGAAGGAAGGGAAAAACGAAGGGAAGCGGGAAATTGGATGGAGAGACAAACCATGAGAGACTATGGATTCTGAGAAACAAACTGAGGGTTTTAGAGGGGAGGAGGGTGGGGGGATTGGTTAGCCCGGTGATGGGTATTAAGGAGGGCACGTATTGGGCGCCTGGGTGGCTCAGTCATTAAGTGGCTGCCTTTGGCTCAGGTCATGATCCCAGAGTCCTGGGATCGAGTCCCACATCGGGCTCCCTGCTCAGCGGGAAGCCTGCTTCTCCCTCTCCCACTCCCCCTGCTTGTGTTCCTGCTCTCGCTCTCTGTCAAATAAATAAAATCTTAAAAAAAAAAAAAAAAAAAAAAAGGAGGGCACGTACTACGTGGAGCACTGGGTGTTATACAAAAACAATGAATCATGGATAACTACATCAAAAACTAATGATGTACTGTATGGTGACTAACATAATAAAATTTAAAAAAAGAAGATATATAGAAAGGTGATAAGATTATTTCTCCTCTTTTGGTCCTCTCTCAGTTTTCTTCCTTCTTTCCCCATTAGTATCTCCTTCCCTCCTTTTTTTTTCTTTCCACAAATATTCACTGAGTTCCTACCATGTGACCAGCATTTTGTGACGAACATTTTGCTAGGTCCTGGGACAAGATATATCCAGTTTCTTTCTTTGTGTCACTTAAAATCTAGTGAAGTTTGACATTAAATGAAAATTATTTATAAATGGCAATATAAGTATGCAGAAAAAAAATACAGGATGTCTTGAGATAGAATAACATGTCCCTTACTTAGACTAGGAGATGAGGAAGGCTAGAATTGAATCCCCAGACTGTTAATGCTTCTCCCACGTGTACATGATTTCTAGGGTTTTCACATAAATGCCAGCCCACACTCCTCCTCCTTCCTTTGAGGACTACACATAATGAGTAGCATAGTCACGCCTGGCTTTCCAATTCAGTCATGAAAATGGACAGACCACAATAATAAAGTCTATCCTTTCTTAATCTGGTTGTCTTAACAGCCAAGGCTAATAAACAATTTGGAAATTCAATTAGTTCATTGGACAAGGATCTGGAAACCACTAATCTTATCAATTGTACACATTTAACTTTAAACTCCTTTCTTCTATTTCACTCTCATTTTGAGGTTTCACAGGCAACTGTGGTACAGATTTGAAACTGAAACTCAGCCTTGAAAGGAAAAGAAAGGAAAGGGCAGGAAGGAAGCAGCCTGACATGATGAAGCTCCCATGCAGCAGCATTTACTGTGCCTAATAGGCTTTGTCCGTCTAAGCTGACCCACCAATTCAGGTGGACTCTTCATAATTTGGCATTTTTTCTCTGAAAGCAGAGGTGAGTGGACTTGTATAGCCTTCCCAAGACTCATTTGTTTGAGAGCTAATTCGTTACCTTGAGAATTCTCTTCAGCAGTGTCTCCTTCCATCCCCCACACTGAGAGGCTGTGGCCTTTGGTCACCTTGATGTATTCGTAGCATCTGTACTCAAATAATTTATTCATGGCCTGAAATTGCTAATCCCAGTTTGGGGTGGAGAAAGGTTTACTTGGTCACTCACACTTTGTTAAGCTGAGGAGGCACTGAAGGGAGGGTGACTCACAGCCATCCTTCCCCATACAACTTTTGGAGCTGTGTATTGTAAACCATTTTATCAAAGAGCCACGGGTAGCAGTCTGTGAGAACGTATTGGGAATCAGCTAATGGACAGAAAGTACCTGCTCCGACACATTAATTCCCTTCCCTGTCAGCCTACATCATTGTAGCGCATGCATGATGGGAAGCGAGGTCCCCTCACACCAAGGCACCTGCTGCGTTTCCATCTGCCAAGCGCAATAGCTCCTTTGATTGCCCATTTTTCTGCCTAATGGCTTATTCCTTTTCTCTTTGTAAAGTTTTTACATTTTTTATTGTGATTTTAATAGTCATTTAAAAATTTTTCTCATCTCTGTTTGGCACAGCAAGTAATTTGATAAAAGAATGACATAAATAATATTCTAAACCATACCCAAATTGAGATCACTCCAAGAGCTGTGTTTCAGTGTTTAGTCTGATAAAGTTGTCATGGCGATAATGTCCCCTGAGAATAAAAGTGCCATGTGCATGGTTGATTAAACGAAATAGCTCAGATGGTACACAAACTGGTAAATATTGAACCTATGAACCATTATACTGGCCATATTTTTTTTCCCTGCTTGATTTTTCTTTTTGAGCTATACTCTGTTCAGTTTTCTGGAAATAGCCTGAAAATTCACATATTTCTCTCTCTCCCTCTCTCTCTCGCTCTCTCGCTCATTTGAGGATTTATATTGTTAAAATCCCTTGGAATAGATATTGGCAGTGCTCCCAAACTGGCCTTTAGATTCTGTCTAAAGCTGTTGATTTGGCTGGATTAGTCAAAACAGCAGATCATTATTACATATTGAACATCTGTCAAAAATAGCAGTAACAATTATCAGATACATTCTCTATCATGAAGATTTGGACTTAAGTAGTTGAGAAGAAATTTCTATAATTCTAAGTCAATACAACTATTTTTACCCCCGACAAGAAACAAAACTAGAATTGTCTTTAATTAAGGTGAGGATAAAATGATAGGCATGTTGTGTGTGGGTATAATTAGGAAAGGCTGAGTTGCTGTTTTCTGAGGGGTCAGAACCAACCCATCTTCCTAAGTCTCAGGTAAATGGGAAGGAAGAATCGGTGCTTTAAGGGGAAACTGAGCCCTGATATTACCTGGAATCTAGAATTTTTCTTTGTTGACATATCAATTTGATAAATTACCTGTAGAAGGGAATGATTTATGATTTACATGTTTACATAAGACACTAAATTCATCAATAAAGTGAAACATCAGGATGCTGGAATATATGGTAGGAAGATCTCATAGATCATGGAAATGAGAATATAAATAGCATACAAACTTTTGGGAGAACAAGCTTGGGACAACAATTCAGAAAATACTTATTTGTGTAGTTATATATTAAAGACCAAACACTCTAATCTACTAACCATACTCCAGGAAGGAAATCCTGTAAGTATGAGCCTATCTAAGCCATGTGGCTACAATGACCAATGAGATGCCAGACATTGTTGTTAGGGGCTTAGAAATAAGCTGGCTATAGCACTTACACCTATGGATAGAACAATAGCAATCTGCAGCTAACAGGCTCCCTAAAGCTCTGGATCCTGAAACTGGAAAATGGATATTAAAATGTCAAAAAGATGGAATTCTTCATTTTGCAAATGCTTGCTTTTTAGCTGCTCAGTTCTTAGACACTGGGCTAGATACTGTAAGGAGAATCAGGAAGAAATACAACTTTACCCTTGTTAATGTGAAGCTTTTAATTAAAGAGGATGACCATACATAGACCTAACTAATGCAAGAGAATAGATGAAGGAGAAAGCGAGTAGAGGTATTGTGTGTGTTGAGCCTGGGGTGAGCTACCTCCAGGCTTCTTGGAGTAGAGGGACCAGTATCAATGAACTATCGTATGGGTGTCTTCAATCTAAGCAAAGTCTACCCTGGACTAGAGGCAAGAGGGCAGGCTCTATGCTTAAGTAAAAACCTTAACAGAGTGGAAAGCCAAAGCCCAAGAAAGGATGTAACTGAAATTCATAAAAACAAGTGGAATGAGTTGAGCACAAACTTGTTTCCAAATAGAGAAATGTAGAAGAGCTATAAATAGGAAGGTCTCCCCTCAGCCGCAGCAACTTCTTCCTAGAAACATCGCCAAAGGCAAGAGAAGCAAGGGCAAAAATGAACTATTGGGACTTTATCAAGATAAAAAGCT
This sequence comes from Mirounga angustirostris, assembly GCF_029215605.1. Taxonomy (NCBI): domain Eukaryota; kingdom Metazoa; phylum Chordata; class Mammalia; order Carnivora; family Phocidae; genus Mirounga; species Mirounga angustirostris. The sequence continues at coordinate 57,826,527 of NW_026991717.1, read as the reverse complement.
TTTGCACAGCAAAGGAAACAGTCAACAAAACCAAAAGACAACTGACAGAATGGGAGAAGATATTTGCATATGACATATCAGATAAAGGGCTAGTATCCAAAATCTATAAAGAACTTCTGAAACTCAACATCCAAAGAACAAATGATCCAATCAAGAAATGGGCAGAAGACATGAACAGACATTTTTCCAAAGAAGACATCCAAATGGCCAACAGACACATGAAAAAGTGCTCAACATGGCTCAGCAGCAGGGAAATCCAAATCAAAACCTCAATGAGATATCACCTCACACCAGTCAGAATGGCTAAAATTAACAAGTCAGGAAACGACAGATGTTGGCGGGGATGTAGAGAAAGGGGAACCCCCCTACACTGTTGGTGGGAATGCAAGCTGGTGCAGCCACTCTGGAAAACAGTATGGAGGTTCCTCAAAAAGTTGAAAATAGAGCTACCCTACGACCCAGCAATTGCACTACTGGTTATTTACCCCAAAGATACAAATGTAGGGATCTGAAGGGGTACATGCACCCCAGTGTTTATAGCAGCAATGTCCACAATAGCCAAACTGTGGAAAGAGCCAAGATGTCCATCCACAGATGAATGGATAAAGAAGATGTGGTATACACACACACACACACACACACACAATGGAATATTATGCAGCCATCAAAAGGAATGAAATCTTGCCATTTGCAACGACATGGATGGAACTGGAGGGTGTTATGCTAAGCGAAATCAGTCAATCAGAGAAAGACATGTATCATATGACCTCACTGATATGAGGAATTCTTAATCTCAGGAAACAAACGGAGGGTTGCTGGAGTGGTGGGGGGTGGGAGGGATGGGGTGGCTGGGTGATAGATATTGGGGAGGGTATGTGCTATGGTGAGCACTGTGAATTGTGTAAGACTGTTGAATCGCAGATCTGTACCTCTGAAACAAATAATACATTATATGTTTAAAAAAAAAAGATTGCAGGAGGGAAAGAATGAAGGGGGGCGGAAATCGGAGCGGGAGACAAACCATGAGAGACTCTGGACTCTGAGAAACAAACTGAGGGTTCTAGAGGGGAGGGGGATGGGTGGATGGGTTAGCCTGGTGATGAGTATTAAAGAGGGCACATACTGCATGGAGCACTGGGTGTTATACACAAACAATGAATCATGGAACACTCCATCAAAAACTAATGATGTAATGTATGGTGATTAACATAACATAATAAAAAAAAAAAAGAAAGAAAAAAAGTAGGAAGGTCTCCTATGAGCAGTATGTTAGCATCCTCCCCAAATAAAGGATAGGAGGGGGTGGTGGAGGGAGACAAAGGAAAAAGGAGGAAGATAAAGAGTCTTGCTTTCCACAGTAAAAAATGTGGAACTGGTTGCCCTAAGTTGGCACAGGATGGTTATGTTGTATATCCCAACACTATAAAAGCATTTACATAAATTCATGGCTGGAAGATCTACATTCATTACTGAGAGAACCCAAAATATGGAAAGGCAGGATGCTCTAGTGTAAGAATCAGTGGATTGAGAGTCAGAAGATTGAGGGTGGAATCTGCCTTCATCACCAACTGTTCTGTAGGACTCCAGACAAATTACAACACCTCAGTTTTTTCACTTGCAGAAGAAAACATGTAATAACTTTTTCACAGAATGGTTAAGAGTAAAGGAGACAATGGATGTCAGAGACTTAAGAAACTTATTAGCAAACACACACATTCCGTGAGACTAATGTCAGAAAGGACAACTTTATCTTTCCATTTACCTATTCCCCTTCTCCTGCCTGGTAAATCCCACTCTTAAATTTAGAAAAACTGCTTTTGGTGAGAAGTAGAGGGCATGCAAAATGGACACCAGGTCACTATACCTGATCATAGTGTGATACCCTCCCTCTTCTGACTCTGCTTCAGTGAAAATGCATGCCTTATGCCGTGATTCCGGCACAATGCCCTGCAGAAGTTGGAGCACTCAGGTCCAGTGCTCTCCTTGGCAGGAAGCAGGCATGCTTTGTGTTACACGGAGACCTAGACAGATTAGCAAAGCTATTTTCCTTCTAGTCTTCCACATTTTAAAAAGCAGCCTGGTCTATGTATAACAATTTGACAAGGTTATATAGTCTACCAAAAACAGAAAAAAATCAAATAAAAAATTCTAAACTACAGACGGGCTAGAATTAGTTCTAATGGACAAAGACAGCTGTGACCCCACTGTAATACCGTGATGGAGAGCTTGACAGCTCTAGGCTGTTTCAGACACAATGACATGTGTGACAGCAAATGACTCCTCAGCTCCGCCTTTCTCAGGTGGCAGAACTGTAAAAGGAGGCTGAGGTGCATCTTACTGGGCACAGGGTCACTCAAGAACAGCAGATGTATTTATGCCATTAATTATTTAAGGAGAATGGCAAAAGACTCCCTTTCTCATTATTATTCTTACACGTTCATTGACTAATGGGTGGGAAAGAGGGAAATCTATTTTTTCCCCTAAAGATCAGTGTATTCCACAGTGTTGTGTAGCTCTATCTGAAGGTATTAAATGGGTGAGGCGCAGAACCACGGTTTTTTGTTCAGATTATTCTACCACCAAATGTTTCATTAAATCATCAGTTTGAAAGCTTTATCTGATGGCCTAAAAATATTATATACCAATTCATTGATTTCCTTTGTTCTAAATGATAGACATTCTGACTTTTATTAGCTGGCTGTCACTGAAGTCCAGTGCTTGGTAAAAGAGTTGGCTATCAGTCTTTAAGGTACTACCCGGCCATGGAAAAGCCTTGTCAGTCTCCTTGACTGTAACTTAACTCCAAAGTGAGCTATCAGTATTTTTTTTTTTTTTAGGGGGGTGGAGGGTTGTTTTTCCTTAACCTAGGCAACAATTAATTCAGGAGATTATCCTAAATCTGTTCTTCCAAGAACACCTGAGCCAGTTCTACCTATCAACTGGGTAAAAGGGGCTACTACTCAAGGCTGTAGGGGAAAATGCTACTTTCTCTTGTCTGCTGAGAAGGGTCAGAAAGCTCAGTGAATAAGTATTTCTGCAAGATCCCCAATAAGGGACTATGTACCCATCCTGAAATCTAATCTTTATTTTCCCATATTTTTTCCTCCTATCGCACCATCCTTTGGGCTGTTGTCCTGTGTCCATACGTCCTAGATGAGCCAAGGCTGTATTTCCTATGTCTTTATTCTGTTTCCAGTAATAGAACAAATCATGTATAACTGACTCTGAAAGGCTAACCTGGAATTGAACTACATCTTACAGGAATCCTCTGAATTTCAAAAAATCTCCTGATGGGTGTAGAAATGCCATTCTAAAGCATGAAAGGCAGGCACCTATGGGTTAGCTGGGCTGGGAATTGTGGGTAGACAGATGGAACTGAATGCTTAGAGGTTGGTAGCCAAAATTAGGTACAAAGAGGTACTTTAAAAATAGCTTAGAAGAAGCTATACAGATGGCAAATAAGTATGTGAAAAGATGCTCCATATCATATGTCATAAGGGAAACGGAAATTTTAAAAAGATGCCACTCCACACCTATTAGAATGCTCAAAATGCAGAATTCTGACAACACCAAATGTTGGCCAAGATGTGGAGAAATACGAATTCTAATTAATTGCTGGAGGGAATGCAACAATGGTACCATCTCTTTGGAAGATAGTTTGGCAGCTTCTTACAAAACTAAACATGCTTTTACCATATATTCCAGTAACCACTCTTCTTGGTATTTACCCAAAGGATTTACACTATGTCCACACAAAAACATGCACATGAATGTTTATAGCAGCTTTTTTCATAACTGCCAGAACTTGGAAGAAACCAAGATGTCCTTCAGTAGGTAAATGGGTCAATAAACTGTGGTACATCTGGATAATGAAATTTTTTTTTTAAGAAACTTTTTTTTTTTTAAGATTTTATTTAGTTGACAGAGAAAGAGAGACAGAGAGAGAGGTAACACAAGCAGGGGGAGTGGGAGAGGGAGAAACAGGCTTCACGCCGAGCAGGAAGCCCAATGCAGGGCTTGATCCCAGGACCCTGGGATCATGAGCTGAGCCAAAGGCAGTCACTTAACCAACTGAGCTACCCAGGCGCCCCTGGATAATGAAATATTTAGAGCTAAAAAGAAATGAGCTATCAATCCATCAAAAGACATGGGAGAAACTTAAATGCATATTGCATGTGGTAAAAGCCAATCTGAAAAGGCTACACACTGTATGAGTACAACTATATGACATTCTGAAACATGAAAAACTATGGAGACAGTAAAAGGATTAGTGGTTGCTGGGGGCCACGGGGAGGAAAGGATGAATTGGTGCCACACAGAGAATGTTTAGGATAGTGAAACTACACTTTATGATACTATAATGGTGGATACATGTCATTATAGGTTTGTCCAAACCCACAGAATGAACAGCACCAAAGGTGAACTGTAAACTATGGACTTTGGGTGGTAATGATGTGTCCATGGAGGTTCATCAGGTGTAACAAATGCACCACTAAAGTGGGGAATGTTCATAATGGGAGAGACTATACATGTGTGAGGAAAGGGAATATATGGAAGTACCTCAATTTTGCCTTGAATCTAAAATTGCTCTAAAAAGTCTGTTTTTTAAAAAAATAACTTACAACAAATATTGGTACTTTTAATATGAAGCAGCAAAGAATAAAGGCCCATAAGGGAAGTTCTGAGGATGAAGAAACCAGTTAGTCTGAGAAGGTAGAGTTTAAACTGGTCCTGGAAGGATGGATATGTGGAGAAGAGTTAGCAGGAAAAGCATGGCATGCTTTTGGAATCAGTGGGTGGAGAGGTGCCATGCATGCTTTTGGAATCAGTGAATAAACCAAACTATTTTCAGAGTTGGGAAGAATCTGTATAAGGAAACACAGCATAATTTCAAGGAGGTAAATGAGAAGAGCAACTTGGTTACTCTGAATAGGATTTATTAAGGATGGGAGGAGGAATGGATTCAGGAGGTATCCTGAAAGATGAACTATTAGACTTCTAAAGTGGATTGGTTGTGAGGCATGAGGAGCAGCAACTCTCAAGGTCAACATTTCATGGAACACTAGTAGAGTCATTTACCCTTCAGTAGGGAAGGAGTATTCCCCCCACCTTGTTGATGTTCAGAAAGGCTACTCAAAGATGTACTCATAATTTCTTATTCTTGTGCACAATTTTTGATGGTTTGAAAATAAATGCTTCCTAAATATTATATTTAGTGACCTCATAGAATGATCTAAAACAATCTTTTTTAATTATAAAATTGATGTGTGCTTATTGAATAAAATTAGTAAAATATAGAAAAATAGATTAAGCAAAATATTCCCACTTGGTCTTACTCCTTAAATGCATTTTTTAAAAAGCGTTTTGGCATATTTGTCTTTAATCTTTACGTATTTTTGTTATATAATTCCAATTGTATTGCATATGAAATTCTCTATGCAATTTTTATACTGTGCTTTGTGTTAAATATTGAATACCTTTAAAATGGTACTTACGAATTTTCTGAAAGTTATAAAGGATGGTAAGCCAAAGGCTATGTACCCATCACACAGACTAGGAGACAGAAGTCACTGCTAATCCTAGAAGAATTCTGTGTGCTCCTCTTGGATATGGGCCTACATACTCCATCTAGAGAGAATACTGTCCTAACCTTTGTGTCTAATGTTCCCTTGTTTTGAAAAATAGTTTTATATTACATGAGCTATGGGATTTCATCAAAAGACAAATATCAGAATAATCAGAAGTCCAGAAGGAGAGAGGGAGAAGGGGGTCAGAATTTATTTAAAAAATAATAGCTAAGAACTTCTCAAACCTGGGGAAAAGACTCTGACATAGAGGTTCACAAAAGTAATAGACCACACTATTACTTCAATGCAAAAAGACCTCCAGGACACATTATAATGAAACTGTCAAATATCAAAGATAAAGAAGGACTCTTAATGGCAGCCAGGGGAAAAAAGAATAAAACCGACAAAAGTACCCCCGTTAGTCTATCAGCGGATTTCTCGGCAGAAGCTCTACAAGTCAGGAGAGTGTAAGGACATATTCAAAGTGTTGAAACATAAAAATTGCTAATCAATAATATTTTACCCAGCAAAGTTATCCTTTATACATGAAGAAGAAATAAAGGCCTTCCCAAACAAAAGCTGACTGACTTCACCACCATTAGATGTGCCATGCAAGAAATGCTGAAAGGAGCTCTTCAAGCTGAAATAAAAAGATGCTAATCGGCAACATATGAAAGTACACAACACATTGGTAAAGGTGAAAAATAGTCAGAATTAGACAATTATAACTCTTTATTAGGATGGTGTATTAACCAACAAACAATAGTATGAAGGCAAAAGGAAAATAGTAAAAATAACTGTAGCTACTATAAATTGTTAATGAATACACAATATAAAAGGAGGTAAATTGTGGCATAGATAATATAAAAGGGGGAGTAAAAAGGTAGAGTTTTTATAGGTAATCAAAGATATGTTGCTATGAGCCTAAAATGGGCAGTTTTATCTACAAAATGTTTTATGTAAGCCCTGTGGTAACCAGAAAGCAAAAACCTCAATCCACAAAAGACAAAGAGGAAACAGAGCACACCACCATGGAAAATAACAAATTTACAAAGGTAGGCAGAAACAGAAACAATGAAAATATAAAATAACCAGAAAGCACTTAATAAAATGACATAGTTAAGTCCTTATATAGCAATAACTACTCTAAATGTAAATGGGTTGAATTCACCAAACAAAAGGCAGAGTGGCTGGATGAATTAAAAACAAAACAAAACAAAACAACCAACCAAGACCCAACCATATGCTGCCTATAAGAGACCCACTTCAGCTTTATGGACATACATAAACTCAAAGTGAAGGGATGAAAAAAGATACTCCATACCAGAAGCAACAAAAAGAAAGTAGAAGTCGCCATGCTTGGACAAAATTATTTTAAGTCAAAAACAGAAACAAGAGACAGGGAAGATCATTACATAATGATAAAGGCTTCAATCCATCCAGAAGAATTAACAATCATAAATATATATGCACCCATCATTGGAGCATCTAAATACATTAAGCAAATACTAACCAGTGTGAAGAGAGAAACAGACAGCAATACAGTATTATATATAACAAAATGAAAATAACAGGGGACTTCAATACCCCACTTTCAACAATGGATAGATCATGCAGACAGAAAAATCAAGAAGGAAATAATGGACTTGAACTGAACTATAGACAAAGAAATAAAAGGCATCCAAATCGGAAAAGAATTAAAATTTCTGTTATAAACAGATGATATGATCTTTTTTAAAGGATTTTATTTATTTATCAGAGAGAAAGAGAGCACATGCACAAGTGTGTGTGGGGGGCGGGCAGAGGGAGAGGGAGAAGCAGACTCCTCACTGAGCAGGGAGACCAACATGGGGCTTGACCCCAGGACCCTGAGATCATGACCTGAGCTGAAGGTAGACACTTAACCAACTGAGCCACCTAGATGCCCCAACAGATGATATGATCTTATATATCGAAAATCCCAAAGAAAAATCATTGGATCTAATCAATGAATCCATTGAAGTTGCAGGATTAAAAAAAAAAAAATCAATATGCAGGAATCAGTTGCATTTTTAAATACTAACAAGGAAACATCTGAAAAAGAAAAAAAATAAAACCATCTCATTAATAGCATTAGAAACAATAAAATACCTAGGAATAAATTTAAGCAAACAAGTGAAAGTTCTGTACAATGAAAATTACAAGACTTTGTTGAAAGAAATCCAAGACACAAATAAATGGAAGGACATTTATGTTCATGGATTGGAAGAGTTAATGTTAAAATATCCATGCTACCCTAAAGCCATCTGTAGACACAACACAATCCCTATCATAATTCCAATGGCATTTTTCACAGAAACAGGACAAAAATCCTAAATATTGTATGGAACCATAAAAGACCGTGAAGAGCTAGAATTATCATGAGAGAGAAGAACAAAACTAGAGGCATCACACTTCTGATTTCAAACTATACTACAAAGCTATTGTAATTAAAACAGTTTGATACTGGCATAAAAATAGAGGCATGGACCACTAGTACAGAACGGGGAGCCCAGAATTAAGCCCCTGGATATACAGCCAACTAGTATTTTATAAAGGAGCTAAAAGTATCTAGTGGGGAAAGGATGGTCTCTTTAACAAATGGTGTTGGGAAAACTGGGTAACAGCATGCAGGAAAGTGAGATTGCACTCTTATCTGACACCACTCACAAAAATTAAGTCAAAATGGATCAAAGACTTAAACATAAGACCCGATATGATAAAATTCCTTTAAGAAAACAGAGGGAGGAAGCTTGTTGGCAGCAATCTTAGCAATGATTTTTTGAATAGGACAACAAAATCACAAACAATGAAAAAAAAAATCAACAGGTGGGATTACATCAAATTTAAAGCTTCTGCACAGCAAAAGAAACAACAAAATGAAAAAGCAACATATGGAATGAAAGAAAAATATTTGCAAACCATGTATAAGAGGTTAATATCCAAAATTTATAAAGAACTTACACAACTCAGTAACCAACAAACAATCCAATTAAAACAATTGGCAGAGGCACTAAATAGACATTTTTTCCAAAGACGACACCCAAATTGCCAATAGGTACATAAAAAGGTATTTGACATTACTGATTGTCAGGGAAATGCAAATCAAAAAAAAACCCCACAATAAATATCACCCCACACCTAGAAGAATGACTATCATCAAGAAGACAAGAGATAATAAGTATTGGTGAGGATGTGGAGAAAGGGGGACCCATGTGTACTGTTGGGATTGTAAAGTGGCACACTCACTGTGGAGAACCATTTGGAGGTTCTTCAAAAAATTAAAAGTAGAACCACCATACAATCCAGCAATTCCACTTCTATGTATGTATCTAAAGGAAGTGAGAACAGGTTACCAAAAAGATATACGAACTCACATACTTATTGCAGCATTATTCACAATAGCCAAGATATGAAACAACCCAAATGTCCATTGATGGATGATGGATAAAGATGTGAGATCTCGATCTCTCTCTCTCTCTCTCTCTCTCTCTCTCTCTCTCACACACACACACACACACACACACACACACACACACACACACAGAGGAATACATTCAGCTATGAGAAAAAAGGAAATCTTGCCATTTGGGACAACATGGATGGAACTTGAAGATGTTATGCTAAGTAAGAGAAGTCAGTCAGAATGACAGATGCTGTATGATATCCCTTAGCTGTGGAATCTAAAAAAAAAAAGAACTCAAAAACAGAATGGAATGGTGGTTATCAAGGGCTGAAGACTGAGGGAATGGGACAGATGTTGTTCAAGGATATATAAATACTTGAATTTAATAAATAAGTCCTGAAGATCTGATACACGGTATAATGATTATAGACAACAGAACTGTATAAATATTAAACTTGCTAAGACACTAGATACGAATTGTTTTTAACACTAGAAGAAATGATGATTATGTGATCAATTAGAGGTGTTGGCTAAGCTACAATGATAATCACATTGCAATATAAGTGTATCAAATCAGTATGTTGTACACCTTAAACTAATGCAATGTTATATGCCAATTATAGATCAATACCCTAGTTTGATTACCTATATATGTACATATATACAGACATGTATATATACATATATACATACACGTATATATACATATATATACACACACATGTATATTCCTAATTTGGTTTTTCATGAGTGATTAAACTTTTTATTTTGCCTTCTATGCCTTATATTTTTCTATATCCTTTCTTTTAGTAGTTATCCCAGATATTTGAACCTGGATATGTAAAAAGTTTAATGTTAATCAGTATCTTTATACTTTTCTCAAATGAAAGGACATCAGAATGCTTCAGATAAAATCAATATTTTCCCAAGTTACAGGGCTATTGTTGTCTAGTATTTGGTTTTATTTTTTTAATTTGACAAAGTAGTTGGTATTTTATATAGTCAATATTTTAGTTTTACCTATGTATTTGCAGAAATCTTTGCTTACCATTCCTTTTTGTATCTGTGACCTTCCATTTGGCATTCTACTTGAAGCTCATTATTGAGCCCAATGTTTTCTTTTAGCTTGAATATATTTTCCCCTCCTACTCTTGAAAGATAATTTCACCACACATTCCGTTGTTCAGTTGATAATTATTTTTTTTCTTAGCATTTTAAAATATCATTGTCTTCTGGATTTCATTATTGTAGAAAAATAATCACTCATTCAGGCTATTTACAATGCCTTTGTTAAAAACATCTTTACTTTCTAGCTGCTTTACAGATCACTGCCTTTAATGTTTGACAGTTTCATTATAATTTATATGTAGAGGAGGATGTTTTAATTTATATTGCCTGGAGTTTTTTGGACTTTCCAATTTTTTTTTTTTTAAACTTCTGGAAACTTTTGGCCGTCATCTCTTGAACTATTGTTCTAAAACTTTCTCTTTATTGTTTCCTTCTGAAACTCCAATTAGACATGTTAGAACTTCTCACTTTATCCTAAGTGTCTCTTAATCCCTCTTCATATTTAACACTGTAGTGCATTCTGCATAATTCAGATCTTTATTTCATTTCACTGATTTTTTCCCCTCAGTGATGTCCAAGAAGTTAACCCATCCATTGATTTTTTAAAAAATTTCAATTGTATTTTTATTTCTGGAAATTTTATTTGGTTCTTTTCACATCTGTTTTGTTGATTTCTATAATATTTTTGTTTCTTGTTCATATTTTTAGCCTCTTATTTCTTTAGATACATTAAGCATGGTTTTGTATACTCTAATGACATCTGAATTTTTCACAACACTGAATTCTGCTGTTAGTTGTTTCTGGCTTGCAGTTCCTCATGATGTGTTGTGATATTTGACTGTAAGTGCATGTTCTTGGGAACTTCATTTGTAGGAATTATCAAAAGAGTGGTCTGAAGTTGAGTCTCTCCAGAGAGGAGTTGGCTTTGCTTCTGATGCTGGATGGGATACCACTAAACTGCAACTCAACTCCTATTTCTCACCTTGAGTTTTTTCTGACCATAAACCTATGTGAAAACTGGCTTGTAGTTATATATTCTTGAGGGAGATTTATTTACCCCCCTATCTTGCTATGTTTTTTGCATGGTAAATTTTTTTCTCCTTTACCCTTACACTGGGAATGTGTACCTTTGGGCTCCCAGCTTAATGTTGGAATCTCCCATTAGATTTTCCTCCTTAGGTGGGTCTTAGGCTTTCTTTTTTTTTTTTTTTGTAAGATTTTATTTATTTGACAGAGAGAGATAGCGAGAGCAGGAACACAAACAAGGGAAGTGGGAGAGGGAGAAGCAGGCTCCCCGCAGAGCAGGGAGCCCGATGTGGGCCTCGATCCCAGGAGCCTGGGATCATGACCTGAGCCGAAGGCAGACACTTAACGACTGAGCAACCCAGGCGCCCCATAGGCTTTATTTCCTGTCTCTCATGCCAGGTGACCCTGAGCAGATATTAAATCAGAAGCTCAAGCTCACTAGGACTCGGCAAATGCCATTAGAACAAATGCTGGGCTACACATTGGCTTATCTATGAATAATTGCATCTTTCACTGGTTTTTGATATCTGAAGATTCATTAAAAGAATATTTGGCATTTTTATTGTTTTTGGTGGCAGTTATGAAGAAAATCTAATGCACCATTACTGCCAAAATCAGAAGTCAAATCAGAAGTCAGGTGTCTTTTATTAGACCACTCAACATTGTATCAGAAGTGTTCAATGTAATATTTGTAGCATTACTGTAATAGAAACTCTCAGAGGTAGCCATTTAAGTTAGGTTTAATTTTTTACTCCAATTTTTTAAAAAGTGATAATATAAGCACATTTTAAATAATGTTTCCTGTATGTTATTTTCATAGGATATATTACCAGTATAGCATTGCTGGACTAAGGGAATGCATATTTTTATTTTTTTAAATGTTTTATTTATTCATGAGAGTCGGGGGGGGGGGGCAGAGGGAGAGGCAGTTTCCCCGCCTAGCAGGGAGCCCGATGCAGGACTCGATCCCAGGACCCTGGGATCATGACCTGAGCCGAAGGCAGACGCTTAACCATCTGAGCCACCCAGGCACCCCGGGAATGCATATTTTTAAAGTTGTTGATATATTTCACAAGGTTGTACCAATTTATATTTTCATTAATAAAAATGAGAGTGCTCTATATCATCACCATTATTTGGGGTTACTGTTAATATTTTACATTTGTCAACTTGATAAAGGACTTTAAAAACAAAAATGCTTTTGTCTTGAAAGGTATTTGTAATACAATTTTTAAAGTTTAAAAACTCCTTCTTTCTACGTTTGCATATTTATACATATAATTCTATTATTGGAAATACAGAAAGACTAATCTCCTGAGATGGGTGATAAAAATAAATGTCAACTCTGAAAAAATTTGTTATCTCTCTACTTCTCCCCTCTGCCCCTCCCCCCATAACTTCCATTCTGGTGTTTAGGGAAATGTTTTTTAAACATATAATATACCCTATCTTGAGAATGCCTTTTTCTGGAGGTATCCAGAGACCACCCAGTATACCCATATATATTCTGATAAACTCCTTCCTTTAATCCATGCCATCCTGGGAATAACCCTTTTCATTTCTGGTCACTAGTTTTCCAGCTTAACAACAACGACAAAAAGGTGGGGGAGAGATGTAAGAAAACACGTTATCTTGAAAATGTGAAAACTCTTTTGCCCTTGGGAATTTTATTTTCTGTAAGGTCAAAATACACTGTGTATACACCAAATATTTTGTGCACATAGAGGACTGTGCAGAATAATTTTATGTGCAGACAGTGCAAAGCATCCCTTTGAAGACGAGTCTTCTGTGGCCGTACCAGGAGGCTCTCTCTGTGCTTTCAGCACCACCAGGATGTACAGCCTCAGCTCCCGGAGGAATTGCTCCCTCTCAGTATCACCTGATCCTGGTTCCCTCTCAGTATCACCTAGTCCTCAAAGGTGCCTCTTGCCCCCCCATTCCTCCCAGGTGTCTGGTCGCCTCTCAAGCAAAACCCCTGGTAGTCCAGCTGGGTGCATCTGAGAGTTCCCCAGCAGACCTGGCTGCCCACAGCTTCTCAGCTTTCTTTGTTTCCCTGGTTTCAGATCAGCAGCTGCCTGCCTGGGCTTGCATGCTTCCTGTTCCAAGGGGGACAATCAGGCTCACGAGTGATTCTCACACAAGGTTGCCACAATACAGCAAGGGCCACCTTGTCTCCTAGCATTGCTCTTTGAAATAATTGTTACTTTCTATATAAAGGCATTTTTTTCCAGAATGTCCTAAAGGTTGTTTTATTCATAGTCTGACAGATTGACTTAAAATTGATGATAATTAGCCCATCATTCTGTTTTTAAAGGTCAGGTTAGACCGATTTTACCCAGAAGGATACCTGCATCATCAGAGGGAAATTTTGAGTTGTCTGAGTTGTTGGTAAACGTTGGATTTATTTTCTGACAGCCTATGGCTCTCTACACACAGCCACTGGCTGTCTTAGTTTTTTATAACTTCTCTTAGATCAGGATGAAGGAGATTATTTCAATTCACTCCATCTGAGACTAAGAGCATCACTTTAACCACTCCCAGCACAGCCGCCCCCTCAGGCCTGGGTTCACGGTCAGGTGATGTGAGTTGGCGTGTGGGCCCTTTACCCACACCATGACTAAACATTTCAAGAGGACAGACATGATCTCTAGGATTCCCACCTTGACTCCCAGCTCCATGCATTGTCCTCTTTCCAACTCTTCCCCCATCAGTATAGCCAACCAAACATCCTATCATTTTTTAAAGAGGGTAACAGAAGTTTGCTTCCCAAGAAAGTGTAGAATGTAGAAGAAGGTAATTCAGATTCCTGATATGCTTTACAACATGCTTCTTATAGGATAAGCCACAACACACTCAACTGAGCCAGAAACCATCAGGGAAGGGCCTTTAGCTGGACAGAGCCCAGGTAAAGTCCCAGCTGTGTCCCGCCTTAGCTGTGTGACTTTGGGCCTATTTCTTTATCTGTAAAGTGAGATGGTGACTACCAGGTTCCCTAACACTATGTGTGTTAGAAAATAAGTTTCTTAGGAATGGCTTATACCAAGAACGCTTTAAGATACTTTCTCTTATAAAGGTTGTTAAAATATTATTTAGCATTCTCAAAGTGCTTATCTTCTTAGGCACTTGGGGAAGCTTTCAGCTAAAACTAACAATTTTTTTGCATTAAGAAAAAGACTTTGTGGATATAAGTCCTTTTAATTTCCTCCGGAGCAATAAAAAGTCCAACTAGAACAGTCTGAGGAAAAGTGATCTAGATTCAAACCCTGGGGAATTGAAGAGGGAAAAGTGACTTGGTGAAGGATTTGCATCTGTTTAAAAGGCAGGTGTTGGGGGGGGGAGAATATATCTATTACTTAATGTATTTTATTTTAATTGTCCCCAAAATACAAAATCCTGCTTTTACCTCCATCTCTCTAGAGTCTAGTCTCAACATTAGTGAGCTAGAATTGACTTTAAGAAATACTGTCAGCTCATGTCACTGCCCTGATTAAAACCGTGCTAGAGTTCCCATCCCGCTCCAAATAAAAGTCAGTGTCTTCACAATGACCTACAGAACCCCATGTGGCCTGACCCCTGTTAGAGATAATTTAATGAAAGAAAATTATCTTTTACTCTTCCCTCTGCTTAGATCACTTTCCAACATTCCCCACCGAATCCGTCCAGCTGTGTGGCTCCTACCTTCTCCTCCTTCGTACATCACCATGATAATGAGGCTATCCCTGATCTCACCATTTGAAGGGAAGCACCCCCCCTTCCCCAACTCCCTAACACCCTTCCGTGCTTCATTTGTCCCTGTAACCTTTATCAGCTGGTAATACACTATATAATTTGTTTTGTTATTTGACCTTGCGGAGAAGCTCTGTGACAGCAGAGACTCGGTTAATTTTGTTAACGACTGACTCCTCAGCTTGGAGCATAGGAGGCCCTCGATGGATATTTGTTGAATTAATAAGGGAGAACGTTGAAAGGTAGATGATGAATTTTAGAAGATACAGTTTTTTGACCTTGTCAGGCGAAATAATCCCTTTGGTGAAACAAGGTAACCCTTCAAAGGGGATTTCACTTAAAACCAAATGAAAAGATGTTAATGAACAGAGAACATATAAGCAACATACAAACAGTTGAGTTTGTAAATAAAGGGTTTCTGAAATGATGGAGGCCTAAGACCAGGCCCTCCTGCTCTCTTCGGTATCATTTTTACCATATTTGGAAAGCTTTGATTTGAAAGTCATTCTTCTCAGATTGTAAGTCACATCGACTCTGGGGTTTGCCCGCTTATCCTGAGAGGGCCGGGCTGCCATTGCCTGTAGAAATGCTGGTTCGCTTAAAAGAACAACAAAACCTTCCCAGGTACTACACAGTTTCCAACAAACCAAGTTTGCAGCAAACACCACCTAGAGACAAGGAGCACACAGCTCTGGGTTTGCCAACTCTGCATTTCTGGTTTAAACCTCCTCTCTTTCTGCCTGCTACCGCACATAAGACCCACATTTCCTACCTCACAACAGGCCGGTTCTCACGAAAGACGACACGCTCAGTTTGCTGAGGTAGCTTCCAAGTCCATGTCCTTGTTTCCAGGAAAGGCTTATAAAGGAGGCCGCCGCTCCTGATCCTGGGAGATTTTTTTTTTTCTCTTTGAAAAAGTGATCTCAACTTACAAAATAATTAGCTCCTTAGTGCTAATCCGTGTGCTCTTACAAAAGTGCCTTCAGGTTAGGAGAAATACAGACTTGATTAGGTCCTTATCACTGGATGTAACACCAGGGAGCTCTCACCTGCTGGTTGTATTGGCAATAAGGAGACCCAAGGCTCCTCAGGTTTGCTCACTAACCTTCTCTCCTTCCTTGCTTTTAAACGCATGAAAAACATGTGGAGTTTGCAGAAAACCCTGGAGTCATTGGGTTGATTTCCTCTAGAACGTATTTATATTTCTTTGGGCTTTTGGCATCTCTCCCTTTGTTCTTAGAAGTTCTATGGGGAGCCAGCTAATAGTCTCAACAATCCCTCCATGTACTTTGTGACCAAGACCATTTACTTTGTAATCTCGGCCACTTCTCTGTAACTCTTCAAATCAGAGAAACTTGGATATGGTTCCCAGGCTCTAAGATATTAAAACAGGAACTGGGAAAACAGAAATGAAGACAAGAGAGGACAAATTTATGTCAATGAAATCCCGTGACAACTTACTTGCATTTAGAGATCATGCACACTTTTTTCCTTGATGCAGATTTTTTCTAACTGTTCTGAAAATGGTAATGAGACAACTTTCAAGAAATTGACAGTAATGGAACACTTGAATGTTACAATGATATCTGAAAAGAAAGAAATTATTTCACTCATCTTAATCTTGCTGGATAGGAGGGAAAAAATGTGAGCAGAGAAATGAGGCAGCTGGTAATTGAAGCCTTGGGATTCCTAAACCTTCTCTTTTGTGCTCCCAAATGAACAAGGTTTAAGCTGCCTTGAAGAGAAAGTCAATCTAAGGTCCATGATGACTTCAAAATGAAACCTTAGGGGGATTTTAAAACTACAAGCTTCAGCTCAGCAAGGTCACTTTCTAAAGTGAAAATGCATTTTAGGGTAATGATTGGAGGGTAAGAAAAAGAAGCCGGGTGGGGCGGCATGGCTAGGTTTGAGTTAAAAGCCACATCATGGACTCCTCAACTGTGGAAGGAAATACTACTCTCCTCCCTGGACAGACCACATGCCCTGCTAGGTGCTACGTCCCCTGTGGGGGGGCTTTTGTATACCACCTGCTAAAAGCATACACACTGGTAGTTATTGGGCTGTCTCCCCTGAAAGTTAAAACTTTGGCCACTGGGGAGAGTGCATTGCCCTGGGACGCTGTCAGCCAGAGGACAGTTCGGCTGTTACCAGCATTCTGAGAAAATAGCCCTGATTTATGCTGAGCTCCTTGGCACTCTCTCTGCCTCTTCGTTCAGTCTTTTCTCTTTGCTTACAGGCCAGCTTGCGACTGTTATGTGTTGTTTCACAAGTGAGTATTTTGAATTCTAGGTTACACTGCAGACCTTGGAGGGGAAGAGATCAACTTTTAGACCCCACGTTCTCTACCCTGCCCTGGAATTGGGAGAGGACCGTGAGGAAGGAGCAGTGGCCCAGGGCTGGACTGGAGCCTGAATGGGCAGGATGAGCACAGTTACCGGGAAACTAGGAAGGGAGTGGAGGAAAAACTGGGCTGGCAATTCTGAGGGCTGGGTTAGTCAGAAAGGTGGGGAGAAGTTAGAAAGCCCAAACAAGTCCAAGTTCAGAGGCAAATTTAAAGTTGCAATAAGATTAAAGGACTGTGACAGAGAACCTTAAGGAATCCTGCAAGATGTTTGCCACAGCTATCCGAATCTCAGCCCTCTCCAAGGGCATCCACCTGCTATTAAAAAAAAAAAAAAAAAGGCAGCAAGGAGGCATCAAGAAGCTCCTTCTATTGGCATCCATCTCTTGTGTTCCTCTTGGTGTCAATGTCCCAGATGGTTCCTGGATACAGGCACCAATACTTCCTAATGGATCGACCTTGGACACATGACTTAAACTTTGTCTTTTATTTCTACAAATAAAACAGTGTAACAGGGATCGAAATAGGGATAAAACTATCTGTCATTAAATTTAAGTTAATGTTGTAGGTGTGCAATAAGAACTTGTTACTTCCCTCCCCCATTTCACATGCTCAGAGTAAGTGATTAGTAAATATCTATTAAGAAAGAGTTGGTTGATTTTGAGAGTAGAGTGTAGTAGCTGTAAGCCAGACTGCCTGGGTTCAAACACTCTTAGTAACTATGTGACTTTGGACAAGATATTTAGTAATTCAGGGGCACCTGGGTGGCTCAGTAGATTGAACGTCCAACTCTTGATTTCAGCTCAGGCCATGAGCATGGAACCTGCTTAAGATTCTCTCTCTCCCTCTCCCTCTCCCTCTCCCTCTGCCCCTCACCCCCCACCATTCACACATGTGTGCACTCTCTCTCTCTAAAAGAAAAAAAAAGATATTTAGTAATTCAGTTTTGGATGAGAATATAATAGCATCCACTTGGTAAGGTTATGGTAAGGATGAAGTGATATAATGTATGCAAATGTTAACACGAAGACAGCGACGACAGGGATGGTAGATTTCCCAGCCCTCAGCCCACCTGGGCGTATCTACTGCTTCTGCCTCCTCACCTCCCTCATATACTTGTATTGCTCACATGCAGACATGACACATCCCTTCCCCCACACAATTAAATGTACTCTATTTTTCATGGAAAAAAAAAAGTGAGAACAGGAAAGAACATCTAAAACAAATGTCATTTGATTTTATAGATGACATGTTTTTAATGTTACCTGGGGAGATGTTGTCAAGGTAAAAAGCCCACACTCTGTGGAGTGTCGTAATTCTTCCATAATGGCTTTTTGAGGAATAGGAGTGTTGAGTTGTGTGCTGCTGAAATCCTCCCTTTTTGCATTCCATAAAATCTACATGAGAACAAGCCACGTGTAATCCAAAAACTTCTGGAATGCAAGTTGGGATCTTAGACTCTGTAATCTGGCTGAGACACCCACCAGCACCTCCCAGCACCCTCATGCCTCCTCTAGGGCACTGACCTCAGGCATCAAGTTGTGTTTTCACAGGTCTGCCTTCTAAAGCATCTTCTTTGTGGAGGGAACATTCTGGTAAGGAGTGTTGGCCCACTCAAAATTGTTGTCTGGCCATTTTGAACAATGCTTTATATTTGCTCCAGGTGTAGTTCTTTCTGTAGCATGTTTCCCCGTGGGTTAGGTAAGTGGTTTAAATATCCTTTCTAAGAGCTCTGCGCTGCCAACTCTGGAGGAGGTGCTTTGATTTCTGAAGTTGGACAACATTCATCCAAACAATATTCAATTTTAAGGACTGAGCAGCAGTGCATCTTGAACATTCATCTGTTCTCAGCAAGGAGTTGCCAGGCCAAGGGGACAAAAGGAAAGGCTCATGGGCTGGTAGGCAGAGTGGAACACATTGATCTCTAGCCATAACATTTTCCAACACAGTCATGTAGAATTAGGATAAAGAGGATGTGTAGGTGTAAGTGAGAAATAGGACATTTTGGGTCTCTGTGCATGTCTCTTAAAATGTAGCTACAATGTTAGGGAAAAATGTATAAATGAATCATCCATTTCATTTTATTTTGTCTTAAAGATTTATTTTTTGGGTCACCTGGGTGGCTCAGTCAGTTAAGCATCTGCCTTTGGCTCAGGTCATCATCTGGGGTCCTGGGATTGAGCCCCACGACCGGCTCTCTGCTCAGTGGGGAGCCTTCTTCTCCTTCTGCCTCTGTGCTCTCTCTCTCTCTAAATAAAGCTTTACTTATTTATTTTAGAGAGAGAGAGCAGGGGTGTAGGGAGAGGCACAGGGAGAGGGAGAAAAGAATCTCAAGCAGACTCCCCACTGAGTGCTGAGCCGGACCTTATGACCCTGAGATCATGACCTGAGCTGAGCCAAAATCAAAAGTCTGAAGCTTAACTGACTAAGCCGCCTGGCGCCCCTGAATCTTCCATTTTAAAGAATGCTAGATGCAGACCATTGTTTTCCTCCACAGCCGGAGTTTTACATTTGTGATCCACTAACCTTTAGGGAAACTATGTAATGTTGAGTGTCTCTGTTTACCTAGGGAAGGGGTGTGGTTGAGAACACAGACTTCAGAGCCGGACGGCCAGGGTTGGAATCTCGGCTCTTCTATTTACTGAACAAATTACCCAACTCCTCTGAGCCTCACTTTTCCCATCTGCAAAGTGGGGATAATAGTAGTACCCACCTGGGGCGCCTGGGTGGCTCAGTTGGTTAAGCAGCTGCCTTCGGCTCAGGTCATGATCCTGGAGTCCCTGGATCGAGTCCCGCATTGGGCTCCCTGCTCGGCAGGGGGTCTGCTTCTCCCTCTGACCCTCCCCCCTCTCATGTGCTCTCTCTCATTCTCTCTCTCTCTCAAATAAATAAATAAAATCTTAAAAAAAAAAATAGTAGTACCCACCTGATGGGGTTATGAGGATCAGTGACATAATAATGTGAAACTCTCATAATTAGTGCCTGCCATACAGTTAGCACTAATAAATCATAGCTATCTCACTGCTGTTTTTATTAGTATTTTCAGTTAGTATCTATAACCAAATAAAGTTCAGATTCACTGTTTTAGACTAAACAAAATGTTAATGATGGAATTCTGTAACATTACCAATTAGCAGTTGAGCAAACTAGCCTGGTAGCAAGCAAACAAAAGCAATCATACCAACGCTTAGTGATTTAGAATTTACAAAATCCTTTTGTCTCTATTTTCCTCAAATTGATCCTTATGGTCACTGTGAGACTGAGAGCATTACCCCCATTTTATATATGAGATTATTTGGCTCAAGGAAAGTGACTTTCCCAAGGTTGCACAGGGATTTAACCGCAAAACCCTGGTCTGTTCCAATCCCTATGCAGAGGTGCTTTCCTTTACCTTACACTGCCTTCCACATGCAAGAGATAAACATTCTTATAATGAGACTATTGGCTGCGTATTATGAATAGAGTAACTAATTTACCGGGGAACGCTGAGGGATTTAAAAACAACACGACAGGTCCCTGAAGCAGTATCGAGTGAGCTTGTACGTGACTGCCATTCAAGCACCGCTTACGTCTGCTCTCCACTCTCATTAGCTGTGGAGTCCACGGAATGCTCCGAGCTGAGCCAACCGAACATGGATTGCTGCCTGGAGAGCTTTTGGAAAGACGTGCTTAGAGACAGCACTCAAAAATTCATCAAAAATGGGGGACAGGATGACGAACTGCAAATCCAAAGGATTTATTTAGGTCTTTATAACCTAAGTAGGCAGCAAAATTAGGCCTTGGACAGATCGCTGTGGCCCAGCCCCCAACTTGACCTTCAGGGTAGTTATGGAAGCTGCTGCTGCCTGAAGGATTTAACCACTGCTCCCCTAAACTCCACCATAATTACTCTTTGCTTTTTTGCTTATATTTGCTGCCCAGCACATATTCTCCAGGCCATCAGCTATTTGAATGCTTCCCATCTTTCAGATCCACCTCCAATTTTACCTCCCCAGACAGAGCCCACCTTTATAATACCTGCTTTTGGATTTGTAAAGAAATGATTTCCTAAATCACTTAATTTGCCTTTAATTTTAACTGCTGCACATTTTCTTTTTATATTTATGTACACTTTTCCCTTCTCACAGAACCATTTTTTTTCTTGAGGGCCAGGAACACATTCTTCATTTCTTTGCCTTTCTCCCAGAACCTTGAATAATGCCCTGTAACTACTAGAAGCACAGCAGATGCTCAATTATAAATTGATTATCTTAAAAGATCGGTTTATACATACATACCAGCTATGTACCTGATTAAAATTGCTAAAAGCAAGAAGATGCATAAGTCAGCAAAAAATAAAAACAACTGAAAATATTTTTAAAAGCTCCTATAATGGGATAGTACTTTTTCTCCCAAGGCTTCACTTCTGCTGGCACCCAAGATCTGAATCTTGGCTCTTTTTGAAGGTCTATAGGTGCCCAGGGGTTATTCACCTGTAACCCCTACCTCCAAGAGCTTTCATTCAAAATGAAAGCTAAAGGAAAGGGCCCAAAAGGACATGTGATTGCCACGGTTATAACTTTTTCAGATGGCTCTTCTGGAAAGTAATTGTTGATGATTTGGTTAAGGTAAGAAGGGAGAATAGAGAAGTTGCTAGCTAGGGGGAGGGAGTCCCAGCAGAGGTTCACCTGGTTCATGAGGAAGGTGGGAAGGAGCCATCTCATGGAGACCCCTTGGTCCTCATAAAGAGGACTTGATAGAGGATGAGCTTTCATATGCTAGGGGTGAGAGGAAGTTGAGGTAGATTGTCAACAATGAAAGAAAACTGGGCCTGAGCAGGGGTTGCCCTTTGTGCCAGGTGGGAGGAAGTTTTGCCGACCTAGGACCTTGGAAGCCTGACTGGAAGCTTCTGACATCAGCACAAATCTCACTCCCAGACTCAGGAGTATCTGTGGTTTCAGGCTTTCTGAAATTGGTTTATTCTTTCTTTCCCATTGGATTGTACTTACTTCATGGGTAGGGGCTCTATTTCCTATGCCTCCGTTTCTGCCTCGTCTGGACCACCGTGTGTGTGTGTGTGTGTGCATGTGTGTGTGTGCGTGCACACGCATGCGTGTACATATACAATGCCATAATTTTGATTGGCATATGTGTATAACCCTTGAAGAGTTCATTGCCAGAAGCCATTTCTGTCAATGACAATGCATTGTCGGTGGCTTCATGGATAGAGGAGATTAGTGTTTAAAACAAAACTTCAGGGGTGCCTGGGTGGCTTGTTGGTTAAGCATCTGCCTTGGGCTCAGGTCATGATCCCGGGGTCCTGGGATCCAGCCCCATGCCGGGCTCTCTGCTCAGAAGGGAGTCTGCTTCTTCTTCTTCTTTTTTTTTCTTACTTATTTTTTATTTTTATTTTTTATTTTTTTATTCTTATATTATCCCCATACATTGCATCATTAGTTTTAGATGTAGTGTTCCATGATTCATTGTTTGTGCATAACACCCAGTGCTCCATGCAGAATGTGCCCTCCTCAATACCCATCACCAGGGAGTCTGCTTCTCCCTCTCCCTCTGCCCCCACCCCTACTCATGCTCTCTCTCTCAAATAAATAAATAAAATCTTAAACACACACACACACACAAAATATCAGGCAGTAAAGAGAAGAAAATATTATTTCATAGTTGCATACTTACAGTAAAGCTGTAAGGCAAAAAAAAAAAATGGCAGCAGGACAAGCACACCTCAGCAGTCCTGCTGGTACCCTGCATGAGTGTTTTACACATGGGGTCGCAACACATTAGTGACTCATGAAATCAATTTAGAGGACTACATCTGGGTTTAAAGAAATAAATATGATGGCATATTCATTTAAAATAATGTTTAAATTAAATAGAACAGAAAATAGGGGCGCCTGGGTGGCTCAGTTGGTTAAGCGACTGCCTTCAGCTCAGGTCATGATCCTGGAGTCCCTGGATCGAGTCCCGCATCGGGCTCCCTGCTTGGCAGGGAGTCTGCTTCTCCCTCTAACCCTCCCCCCCTCTCATGTGCTCTCTCTCATTCTCTCTCAAATAAATAAATAAAATCTTTAAAAAAAAATAGAACAGAAAATATCAGACACATTGCACACTGTAAGATTATTTTGTGAATTTTTGTTTATATAGAAGTATGTCCTGATTCATGATAAAAAACATATTTCTTAATGTAGGTCATGGTCAAAAAAAGTTTAAAGCCCACTGCCTTAAAGTGTTGTGAGGCTTTCCTTGATTTAATTGGATAATACAAGATGAGGGATATGCTTTAATGGATTGTGAATGCCTACTTTCACCTTGTAGAAAAAGATTTTCAAAAGGCATGAAAACTAGGAAGCAAAGGAGAAAATGCTCTCCTCTTAGAAGAAAAAAGTGGAAGTGTGAGCAGTCAAAGGCACGTCCTGGAGAAGCTGTAGGCCAATAGACAGAAACACACAAATAAATAAGCAATTAGCCTATGGGGTCTAGCCATTACAGGGTTGCTTATAATAGCAAACTATTGGAAACAGCTGAAATGACCCACAAATAGAGGCTTAGATAAATAAATGAGGGTACATATTTACAATCAAACATTGCACATGAAGGTATGGATCTACATTTACTGGCTTGGAGAGATGGGTATGATATACTGTTGAGTAAAAAAAAAAGGTAGATTATAAAAATAGTATAGTAGAGAATAGTCCTATTTGCATAAAATTATGTGATTGCATGTGTGTTTGTGGAAAAATAAATAACTGTCAGGAAAGATGTTTGTCAAGATATTAAAGATGTTTCTCTCTTCAGGGGGAGTTTCATTGCATTTTTTGTCCTTAATTTCTTTTTCTGTTTAAATTTGAGAAGTATCAATTTTGTAATTATACAGACATATATTTTCTTTAGAAAAATACAAAAGAAGAAGGTTGTAATTTGGTGGGAGCATATAGAGGTGACTGCTGGGAAGGATCAGGGAAGAGATATGTCAAGAACTGAGTCTTGCAGGCGAAGATATGTTTGTTAGGCCTACTGTGGACGGTAACCCAGGTGGGAGCAACTGCACAAACAGGTGAGTGGAGGTGGGAGAGGATGTGACATATTTTGTGTGGCTGCCTGGGGTTCAGAGGTAGAGGATAATTTTCCAAGGATAGATAGAGGGCAGAGGTTGTGCGCAAAGAGAAGGACCTTGGATAAATCACGGAAACCTGCAAGAAGATTTGAAGCAGAAGGCTATCCAGCAGATGCTGTTAAAGTCCTGCCCATTTCCCACTGCCATGTCATTTCTCTACATGCCAATGGCACTGCCACTCTCCGCCCAAGGGCTTTCTCAGGCTACCTGAGTGTGCTTGGCCCACGTACACAACAGGTCAGAGTTCCACAGAGTTAACCTCTCAGAAGCAGACCTCAGCTAAATATGAACAAATGAGTTGGTGGATAAATACCCCAGCTTTCTTGCCCCTGGGGTAAGCAACTCAAACACATTCTATACGGTCCCCAGACATCTCTGGTGGAATGGAGCCCCAATGCCCGTATCAATAATTTGTTCCTTACTGCACCCATTTTCGCTCTATTTTGTTTCCCCTGGCTCACGTTCCCTGGCTCATACTGGTGCTTCCTGGAATCCCCTCCTAAATAAAATATTCCTACTCAAATCCTTCATTCAGAGTTAACCTCTGGGGTAATTCAACCTAAGTGCCAGCTTATGTTGTATATATCTCTTTCTGTATGAATATTAAAATAGCTAGTGGTTGTTTCTGTGTGGAGAAATATTAAGTGGTTTTTCTCTTTCATTTTTAATCTTTGTTTTCTAAAATGTCAACAGTTTACTTCCATTATTCTTGTAATAGGAGTAAACCCAAAAGTTGTTCTTTTTAAAGAAATATTTTTTTATAGCATGGATCTCATTGAGGTAGCCACTGAATTAACTGAGGTGAGAGATAGCAAAAATAAAAGCTTATACCATGGAAGTAGGAATAGAGGTGAAGGGTTAGATTTGAGAATTCTAGAGATGGAAAGGGGGAAAACATGCCCAAAGGGGTCAAGAACCCATAGACTTTGGGGAACAAATACTTTAGCAAATACTGATGACAAAGAAGAAGAAACATGTGAAGGGAGGATGATAATTTTAGTTTGGAGAAAGTTCTTTTAAAATGATTCTAGGTGGAGATGGCTACTAGGAATTAGAAATATGAGCCTGGATAGAAAGTTGAATGAGAGACATGGAATTGGGAATGGTGTGTGACAGGTGTGTGCTTGATAGAACAATCCCCGCAGTGTTTAAGATTGCCTTAAGAAGTCTCCACAGTGAAAAAGCAGCATCATGAGAACAGTACCCTGGGGACTTCAACATTTATGTTCTTCGAAAAAGAGGAGGAGCCATTCAAGAAGACTGAGAAGAAGAGGTCAGAGCCGGAGGAAAACAGCCAGGAATGAGAGGTGGTATCCTCCTCTGACAGATGACAGATGACTTAGCAAGGACAAATGCAGGAGGGCTGAGCTGCCCCAAGCTGCCTACTCTGTCTTCTTCTTCCCCTTCATCACTGGTCCTGTTTGATCTGTTTCCACGTAGGCTTGGTCCCTCTGGGTCCACCCTGGGTGGGTAATTCCAAAAGCAAAGCAAGGCAAGGCATTTTTTTTTTTTTAAGATTTTATTTATTTGCGAGAGAGACAATGAGATACAGAGAGCATGAGAGGGAGGAGGGTCAGAGGGAGAAGCAGACTCCCTGCTGAGCAGGGAGCCCGATGCGGGACTCGATCCCGGGACTCCAGGATCATGACCTGAGCCGAAGGCAGACGCTTAATGACTGAGCCACCCAGGCGCCCAAGGCAAGACATTTTAATAGAACCAATTTCATGCCACTATTTTAAAAAGGTATCTTTTTTAATTACTGAAAAATAGGCACAACAAGCATCCCTGAGCTTCACATCATCTCTCAATAGTTTTAAAGTAATTAGACCAGGAGGCTGTTAGACTGAGGTGGCGCTAACGCTTTGACAGCCTGCGGAAGCAAACCAAAAAGCCAGCCAGCATCAGTGCACTGAAGAACAACCACTCACATACAGCCAGCGAGGATTTCCCAAATAAGGTAAGTGCTTAAGCTATAGCCAATCAGATTGTTTCTTTGCTTCCTTCAGGTCTTCTCTGCAGAAACCTCTCCCTTAGCTCCTGCTGGTGGAGCACTCCTCACCCCTTTCGGTTTGGTGCTGTCCCATTCGATCCAGTGCATGCTCAAATCAACTCTTGAAAATATTAATGGGCCTCAGTTTATCTTTTAACAATAGGATGAGGAAGGAATGATCATATCTGTTTAAAGTAACTATTTCATAATTTGTATTTTTGAATCACCATGTCTCTACACCAAAATGGTCAACTACAAATGGACTCATCAGCATGAGAGGTACCCTTCCAAACCTCCAAGCAGGACTTCCTTTGGTGGTTGCCCAACTCATCTTGTCCCCTCAGAGAGCCTTGTGGCTCTATGATGGTCCTCAGTCCATAACCCACCAGAATAGCTCACCCCCAGGAGCTCCCCAACCCTGTACTCTTCTTCCAGGCAATCCTAACTCCAGCCTAGTTTGGCTTACAGTTGAGACTCAGTCACAGGTAATTTCAGGAATAAAGGTAGCCTCTGAGCTTCTGGGCGCAAAGTCAGAGAAGCACTGATCTGGCTTAGGGCTCTCCCCTTACTTGAGGTAGAAAATTTCTCTTAATATTTAAGACTCCCCAACTCCTGGGGGTGTATATGTAGGCCCATATATTTTAAAAACTATAAAACCAGAAGAAACAGTTTTGAATGAATATTAACTTCTGAGTGACTTTAAAAAATAATTTTACTCAGAACACTCAGAAAAATAAATCATTTTAAAAACTGTAAGGAATCAGGGTTTTCTAAATTTGAAGTTGCTCCTAATGATTTAACTTAGCTGGAAGGAAAATGAAGTCTTCCTGTCACCTACAGATCGTTCACCAGGAAAGGTAAAAAGGCACACACACTGAAAGAACAAAGTCTGGTGTTCACAAGAAATGATGGTCTTTCCTAAAATGAAGTTCCAGCTGAAATGTAAGAAGTCAGCCAGAGGCAATGAGTCCAAGAGTTTTTGAAGAAGGCATCAGAGAGGAATGATAGAGATGCAAATTTCTAGCTGTCTGTACAGCTTTAACCCAGTAGAGATCTAGAGTGGAGAGAAACTATTTCTTTAGGACTTTAGTGCCTGTCTATCTGGAATTAAAAAAAAAAAAAGAAAGTTGGCAGGAAAAAATAGAGACAGCCCAGTTTGGTAGCTAGATTGACCTGCGGCTAGAGAAAGTTCCGCTAACTCCATCTTCCCTGTTAAAATTCAGAAAAGTTCCTCCTTTGCACCTTAAACCGACCTTCATCTTCTTCCTCGGGTAAGTGAAGTCCTCAGACTGTGTCACCAAGCACTCCTTGGTTGGTGAAGCTAGGTGTTATCTAAGGAATTCCTTTAACGAGTAGACAGTGTGTGAAGTAGATAAAAATGCACCACTCTCCCTCTCTCTTCCCTTATATGTTTGAAATAAATACCCCGTCCTTTTTCTTTTAAGGATTTTATTGCGAAACACTACAGAAGAATAGCTGGGGAGTAAGAAAAATAACCACACTGGCAAAGTTAATCTTCAAGAAATCTTCAAATCCTTATTGTCTTTGTCCCTGTTCTGAAATGGAAAGCAGAGGGAGCTAGCCAGCTTTGAGCCATCAAATATGGGCTCAGTTGGGCTTTAAGAATCAGTCCCATTACACCCTACCTGCTAGACAGATGGTTCCCATCCAGCGTTCTGCACTGTTGCAACTACACATTATTGGCTCTAATGTCCACCAGCAAAGCGGCCCTGCCTGTTGTTGATCAGCTGCTTGGGACCTTCTGCTTTGCCAGGTTGCAAGCCAACAATCCAGGCATGTTCTGGGGTAGAGGAAAAGATTAGAGCACTGTATCGAAGACAGCCAGTGAAGACAGCCCAAGGGAGGAGGTGGGAAGCAAATCTATTCAGCCACAGAAGTAGAAAATTTCCATATACACTCATGTGTGTGTGTGTGTGTGTGTGTGTGTATAGTAAAGGGACAGAAAAGAAAGGCAACTGCAGTTTCTTCCCCTGGACTTTCTCCTAGTCTGAGGTCACTCTTGGGGCCATCAGCAAATTCAGCCCACATTCCAGGAACCCTGGCCTGTGCCTCTGTCCATCTGCTATTTGCTCTGGATTCTTACCCATGTCATAACCCTACAGCCCAGTTCTATTTACATGTCAATGACTTGTTGCTGCTGTCACTCTTGATCTTCCCTCCTGAGAGAAAAATTGTATAGAGTCACATGAATAAGCCATTAATAGCAACTAGTGCTTATTGAGCACTCACTGTATATCAGACATTCTACTAAGCATTTTATCCATAATAATCTAATGAAGTAGGTTTTATTTTCTCCATCTAATAAAGGTTTAAGTGCCTGAAAGTAGCTGGTAATTGGCCAAAATAAGACTTAGATATAGGAAGGCTGAGGCCACAGCTGTGTTCTTCAGCTCTACACTCCAGCCCTTCTGCACACGACGCCCACAGTTGCCTGTTCTGAGTTTCAGTTGGCCCAACCGTCTGGCACCTTCCTCCGCCCGACCCTTCAGGATCTGCTGACTCCAGCCCTGCCTCTGTTGGCTTTGTTCTCTTTATTTTTCCTGTAACATAGTCACTACATGGCGATTTTTTCTTGGTTTCACTTTCTGTG
Source organism: Mirounga angustirostris (assembly GCF_029215605.1). Lineage (NCBI taxonomy): Eukaryota > Metazoa > Chordata > Mammalia > Carnivora > Phocidae > Mirounga > Mirounga angustirostris. The sequence continues at coordinate 57,797,666 of NW_026991717.1, read as the reverse complement.
GTTCTAAGTCAATATTTTGGTCAAATATGACAAACCACCATCCTTGAGAACGTGCCTCCATAGCCAATCATGCCAGTCTTTTTATCTGTAAAGTGGGATAGATAGTGTCTACTTTCCTACCTCCTGTGGGTGCTGAGAAGAGTGAAAGATAAAATATATGTAACACTCAGCACAGGGCCAACTATTTTTGTTATTTGCTTACTACAATAGCCCAGGGATAATATTATCTTCATTTTTTGGATGGAAAAAAAAACGGAGCATAAGTGGTTAAATAACTTGGCTCAAGGAAATACTACTAGTCACTGGCAGAGATGGTAGAGCCTGTGTCTTAGTATTCATCTCCTCCCTCAGCTCCTGCAGAGCGGCTCCCTGCAGACCTCATAAACTTCCCACATTTTTGGGCCTCTCACTGCCTTTCTGTGTACGGTTTTGGGGTCCACTTCATATACTCAGTTAATCTGAAGAGCAGAGATCATTTGTATTCCATCCAAGATGATCAGATTCTCAGGTTCACCCTAAGATCATTCAAGGGCCATCAGACTTGGGAGCGGGAGAGCAGAGAGAGGGGAGTGAAAAAGGCTCACTTCGGTTCGTGGGATGGTATATCAGTGCCAAACATCCGAAGAGGGCAGCAACGAGCCTGAAGGCAGGAAGTGTTGGAGGATGTCCAGTCGGTTGTGTGGTTCACTTGGGTGACAGGGGAGGCCAGACACGTCGGGGCGGGGGGAACCCAGTTGCATAGGAAATAAAGCTAATAGAAAAACCTGGAAGGCTACAGCAGCTCTGTGTGACAAGACACCCCATTCCAGGATCAGGGACAGCTGCGATGGACAAGAATATAGGGGAGGAACATTGTGGCACAGAGCAGAAAAGAACAAAGTGAACTCCACTGCTTCCATCCCTTCTGTAAGTGTACCCTGGGCAAAAGCTCTGACTCAATTTTAATAATGCTTGTTCCTAGAAGGGGCTTGGAATCAGGAGGGTTTTGCCCTAGAAGAACCTTTGCTTTTACCTTAAAAATAACTAGCAGCCTTTCCATGCAAGGAAGAAAAAGTGATATTGCTGCATATGAGATTCTCTGAGTCTTAGGCAATTTCTTTTAAAGATGAAGAAAAGCAAATTACTTTCTTATTTACATTTATGCTGTTACCGCTACACCCGGCAGTAGCTTAAATGTAAGAGGAACTCAGAATAATAGAATAAGAATCTGATGCAATGCCTGATTAAAAATGCAAATTTGAATTTGCCAGCGATCTTCTAGCTAGGCAGAGTAAACACAGGGAGGGAGAAAAGGCAGCTTGAGGTTGGTTAGGTAATTGAAATGATGATGTGTGCTGAAGGAGGTAAGAAACGTGGAGTCTGGTGTCTGAGGAATAAAGAGAGACTGGGTGAGCCCTGGTGACTCAGGGGGGGAAAGCCAAGTTCCCCAGAAGGATGCTTAGCAGAGTTTAGGTTTTATTTCCATGGATCAAGTCAGTGATGCTTGGAGGAAATCCAATCAGCAGATTCTAACTGGACACCCAGTACGTGCAAGACCTCCTGATATGCATTTCCAGGGTAATAAAGATGTATAAAGAAGATGAGATAACCTTGCAACATAACCAGTAAGCATACACAAAATTAAGTAAGATAGAGAATGTACACACCTTGAAGAATATGGAAGCACATCAGTGGAAAATAATGGTGCCCAAGAGAAGCCTAGCTAGGGGACGTGGACTAAGAGAGAAGTGGGCTAGTCAGAAAGTCTTTTGGGAAAGGATGGTGATTTTGATGAGTGGGATAGAAGTGAAAGACAGGAAAGATCATGGTGGAGGTGGAAGACAATTGCTTTTATAGACTCGGAATACTATAGGAGCAACGTTAGTGGGGTGTTCCTCCTTAGTGTAATTCCACCTGTCCTCCTGGCCAAACCCTTCACCATGTAGGTCTGCCCATGGAGCAGGGGCACTGGCTGCGGGGAAAACGTACGCTCTTTGGAGTGCGTTCAGCTGCAGGGGGCTTCCCTGAGCTGGTTGAGAGCTGCTGGGATGGAGGGGCCATGCGTAGTGAGGAAGACTCATTTATCCTCTGCGGGTCGACCCTGAAGATAGAGGGCACAATACCTAATGTGGTGGAAAGGCCGGGCAAGTACAGAGATAACAGGGTCAGGCCTGAGCAAAAGGCTCAGTCGGGCAGTTCAGGAACTGGTCTGTAAATTAAAGGTAAATACCAAGACACTCTTATGTGTGTGTGGAGGAGGTCTGCTGGGGACAGCTCCTTAAGAAAAGGAAAAAAAAAAAAAAAAGATTAGAAAATTGTCTACAAATTATGAGTACGTCATTTAATCTATTCCATAATATGACCCAAGTTTCAGTTCCCAATTCTCTTACACTTTACAGTCTAAACAAGGAGCTCTTAATATTCACTGGAATCACCGAGGGAGGTTATTAAAAGTATAAGTAATCAGGGTGACCCTCAGAGATTCTTATTTAGTCAGACTGGAGTAGGACCCAGAGAACACTATTTCTTGATATCCTTCCAGCCAGGATGGGGAACTAGGATTGACTTAGCTAAACTGGGGTTCTCTTTCTTTAATTATGCTCCGAAGTTTCCCTCCTTTATGCTTTTTCTTGTGATTTTCGTTCTGGTAGGGATGTTCTCCTTTGATATCTCTGTTGAAATCCTTATTAAAAAAAACCACACACACACACACACACACTGATAAAGGTAGTAGATATCCAGTTCACTTCCTAGGGCTCTTAGGTCATTCAGGGTCTGTGATGATCTGGAATTGGTTTGGGCCCTCCAGGGGTTGAAGCGGGCACAGTGCTAAAGGACGCCAGGAGAGGGCAGCAGAGAGCCGGGAAGCCCTTTGGTAGAGGCCAGAGGAAGCCGGCTGAGTGCGAGAATCAGAAGCAGGTGAAGGAGGAAATATGTGATCCTTTATGAGGCGCAGGGTATGCCAGTTGTCTGTGCTCCATAAATTAACCAAAGCCCAGAGTCATTATTCAGACGGAAAACTGAAATCGATAGGGGATGCAATAGGGAATGGCAGTTTTAAAACAGGAAGAGATGAAAAGAGGCTCTGAGATATTGCAGGGAGCCTACCAAGCAAGGCAGCTTGTGGGGGTGATGGTGCACCCATGACTGCTCATGAGACCTGAGGCCCTGGTGAGTCTAGGTCTACACACAAAAACAGATCAAGAGAAAAAGCCTTTCTTTACAGGCTGAGCATACTCTTTAACAACCTAGGGATGCATGTGAACTGCATAGAGAAGATGATTTGGGGTGAAGACTCCAAGGACCTGGAGAAGTCCTGATATTCAAGAAGGGAATAAGAGATTCCTGCAAGGGCAGCGCTTGCACCCTAAGGAAAGACCCTTTAGAAAGGACAGGACCTAGGGGTGTTATGTGGGTAGGGGCACACGAGGAGAATTTAGCATGCGGGGCAGGCCCAGGGCAGGCCAGCTAGATCCGCACGTTTAGAGGAGGCATTTCCTAGTCAGTTCTGCAAGGGCTTGAAAATGCCACAAAGTTTTGTTATTATTGGTAATGCCAATTTGAATCCACCTTAGGCCCAAACTTCCAGAAGGTGGTTTAGCACCTTACTCCTCGAAGTGTGGTCTGCAGACCAACCAGTATCACCAGCATCACTTGGGAGCTTATTAGGATTTAGAATTTCAGATCTCACCTCAGACCTGAATCAGAATTTGCATTTTAACAAGATTTCAACAAGATTTAACAAGGTGATTCCTAGGCATATTATGCATATATTAAAGTTTGAGAAATACCAATCTAGCCGCAAGTCCAGACAGGGCTGGGTGGCACTGATACCTATAGAAGATTAATTAGGGCATCCTGTAATAAGGAAGTGGGGAGAAAGTCTGCATTTGAATGAGAGTAGGTGCCCCTCTTACCAGTAGGTAATGTAATATAGGTACTTTTCTTTGGCTTTATTTTTCTTAAACCCTATTAGATTCCTTATAGTTGCATGCAAAATCAACCAACCAATATCTTCTTTTAGGGCAAACTGTATCCTATTGCAACTGAAAGAGGATGTGAACCAAAGTTGAAGGCATTGACTGAGGTGAGTGGGAAGTTTCTAGAAGATTTTTGCTATAGGGGCGCCTGGGTGGCTCAGTCGGTTAAGCGTCTGCCTTCGGCTCGGGTCGTGGTCCCAGGGTCCTGGGATCCAGCCCCAGGTCAGGCTCCCAGCTCAGCAGGGAGCCTGGTTCTCCCTCTCCCCACTGCTCGTGCTTTCTCTCTCTCTCTCTCTCAAATAAATAAATAAATAAATAATTAAATCTTAAAAAAAATTTTTTTTTTTTTGCTATATGTGGCCCAGGGACTACATGTCCAAAAACTAGATTTAAAAAAATTTTTTTAAGGTAACTAAAAGCAATTAGACTTTTAGACAGTGACCATTAATACTAACATTAAGAGGGTTTATGTTCGTATTAGTTTCTTATTGCTGCTGTAACAATTTGCCACAAATTTAGTCACCTGAAACCACATAAATGTATTCTCTTACAGTTCTGGAGGCCAGAAGTCCAAACTCATTTTCGCTGGGCCAAAGTCAAGGTTTCAGCAGGGCTGTTTTGTTTTTTTTCTGGAGGATCCAGGAGAGAATCTGTTCTTCGTCTCTTCCAGCTTCCAGGGGCTGCCACTGGCATCCATTGCCCTCTCTGGCTCATGGCCCTTTCCTCTACCTTGAAGCCAGCAGCACAGCATCTTGCTTCTGTGGTTATCACATTGCCGTCCTCTTCTGTGTCAAATCTTTCTCTGTGTCCCTCTTATAAATACACTTGAGATGACTTTGAGATCCCACCCAGATAATGAAGGCTCATCTCCTCATCTCAGGATCCTTAGCTTAGTCACATCAGCAAGGCCACTTTTTTTCCATAGAAAGTAACATTCGGGGGCGCCTGGGTGGCTCAGTTGGTTAAGCGACTGCCTTTGGCTCAGGTCATGATCCTGGAGTCCCAGGATCGAGTCCTGCATCGGGCTCCCTGCTCAGCGAGGAGCCTGCTTCTCCTTCTGACCCTCCCCCCTCTCATGTATTCTCTCTCATTCTCACTCTCTCAAATGAATAAATAAATCTTTTAAAAAAAAAAATTAAAAAAAAAAAAGAAAGTAACATTTGTGGGGTCCAGGGATCAGGGCCTGGATGTTTGCGGGGTCCAGTACCTAGTCTAGCGCAGTGTTTGAATCAAGATGTTAATGAACAGATAACATAAAATATGCCCTTCCATTCATTAGAGTAGCCTAACCCCCTTCTTGGTATTAGAAAGTCAAAATCATTTCAGAAAATGACTTGGAAAATAGTGAATGAATACACATGGAAGTGGCTCTTTTGTGTGAGTCCCGGTGAGCCTCGAGGAAGCACCCTGGACCCACAGCGTCCCCTCATTGCCCCAGACCGCTCATGTGAACCAGAGCCTCTCCTCTGCTCTGGCCTAGTTTACGTGATCATTATGTGCTCTCAGTCATTCGTGTTCTGCACTGGTCCCCTCCTGCAGCTGGTAAATTCTTTCTTTGGATGTATACTATTACAGACAAAGCCCCAGGTTTGGGGGTTCATGGACCACTTAAGAGTATCCTCCACTCTGGTCCAGGGAAGACAGCAGCTCTGGCTGAAAAAATGCTAGTGGCACAATCTTAGGAGATTTTGGAGCTTTGGAACTTAGAATTTACCTGGTTCAACCCCTCATTTACTGTTGGGAAGTAAGTCCCAGAGAGATACTGGTATGCCTATGGCTATACTTTGATTTGTTATTTAGTCAGCCGCCACGTGCAAGAGTTAACACAGAGGAATGGAATGTGAAAGAAGGAAATAAAGGATGGAGAATCATGGATCTAACTGGCAGGAAGCCCCAACATGTCCACTGGAAACCAGGCTTTGAGAATTTCTGAATTCAGACTCCAACGCTCTGTAGGCTATGGACAAGTCTGGAAACCTGGTGCTATCACTCCATCGTTGATAAAGTAGGAAAAGTAGCATTTGTTCCCCAGTATAAATCAGAAAAATAAAATCTGGCTCTCTCTTTTTCAAGCTAGAGCATAAGCTTGCTTATCTCCCTAGAGGCAAGCTTTCTCGGTTAGAGAGCAACTTGTTGCCAGCCCAGCCCTCTGGGAAGCAGCAAAGTTGCAATATGCAAGTCCCCTCCACTCCCGTGGGCATCCTCCAGGGACATGTACGGGAGCTGGTGGGTGTGATTGCTATAGCAACATGGATCAGGAGGGAGGAAGCTCTTCTTCCTTCACACCAAGCACCAGTGTGCCTGAGCTGAAAGGAGAACTGGACTGACTGTTCCCCAAGGGGGTTGGGGCTGAAAAAATGATGCCTTTGACCCTCTCCCTATGCACCATACATCTATCTTTACCACATGCTTGGCAGCTCAATGTTTGCTGCTACATGGCAAACACATTCAAAATCTTTTTTGTAGCTCTCAGAATAATATGCTTGGGTACAATATGATCATGGTGGCAAAAAGCTGTGAAGTTCTGAGTCCTCTTTCTTATGCCAATTAAAGTCATAATCCAGTGATCGTAGGTCTAGGCATATATTTCAAAATACCTCAGATAGAAAGGGACTCCTTAGGATTTGTTTTTCTGAGTAACTCAGAGGAGATTAAAGCCTTTTCCTAGGGACAGCAAGGACATCCAGGTAGCCTAACAAAAACCACAATCAAATACAAAAATATAAGTTATCCATCCTTGTCTGGGGGTTGAAAATACACACTTCTCCTGTTTCCTTTTGGCGTTCCTGTTGGTTAGCTAGCCTGCTCTCTACTATGATTGGGAGGCCCTCTCTCAAATTAAAGACTGGCTAACAGGTCTCCTCAGCAAAGATGATGAGCGATAACTGCTTAAGAGGACTGCAGACCTTGCTTCAGCTTCTCAGAGACGCTGGAACAGGAGGGCTCTGCAGTTCCTGGATATTCACATGACTGCCCTGCACATGGTCCCTCCTCTCTGGTCACCTGCTCACCATCCCACCCCACCCATGACTTGTCCCAACTCAAGATAGCCCCACTCCCCAGGACCCCCAACCAGTCTCCCAAGGGATGGAAAACTCCGATGTCCTGTTCTCACCTCCTCCAATCTATTATCTTGTCATAAATTCTATGCCTGGCTCCCCACTGGGTCTTCAGCTTTCATTGTAACTGCCACTTCTATAGGTCAAGCAGACTAAAATTTGCTAGTTTATGGTATTTTTCTTTCCTGTAGGAACCCCAATTCTTCTGGAGGCCATGTGGATTTCTCTGACTAAGGGAAGGCTCAAAATTAGAAAGCACAGGAAAAGAAAGCTCAAGATATTATCAATCTACATAAAGACAAAGAAAAAATAATGGAAGGCCACATATCGCAATATTAAAATAGTTATTGATGAGTGTTGATCTTTTTTCCCTGTGAGTCTCTGCATTTTTCAAATTTATTTTTATCACAATGAATCAGAAAGACAATGACACATGTTGTCTGTGAGAAAAACTGTGCTTCTCTTTGCAACTATAAGGAGGAGTGTGGAGGGATAATCCACAAGGACCTCTTTGGTCATCACAATGGGCCAGGATCGGGTTAGGTAAGTAATGGAAAGAGATTGCTCAGATGCCATTTTGAACAGAGCATAAAATCAAACTAAATTTGATTTGGTAACCAAGATGCCCTAAGGCCAACCCTACTTAGGGTTACTTTATATTACTTCACACAGGCATGTCTAAATGGGTCCTCTATCACCCTCTAGACTAATTACATTTGATTAAGGATTTCCTTAAAAGCTCTTCTTTCACGGTGAATTTTAAATGACCACTAACCTCCACTGACAGATGCTATGGGGTCACCCATGAATTGATTAGGTAGTGCTGTACTGTGCCTTTGCAATACTAGTTCTCTCGGGCCCCTGGAACCCTGGTTCCATAAATCGGTGGGCAGGGATGGTAATTACAATATTCCGTTGCTGTTTCTGTGCTGTAGCCCCTCTGTGTGATACAGTCACCATTTTGTCCAGTTGGTGCATTCTCCCCTCATCTGATTTTTCTTTACACTTCTCGAAGGTATCTTGCTTATAGCAGTTTGCTCAGTTTGAGGCCATTATCTCCCCCAGGATTTTATTCCAGACAGTTTTATTTTATAGTTTTATGCTCACAGATTGGGATGATGGGAGAAGTAGGGAAGGCCCATGGGTTGAACTATTGGAAATGTCAATTAAAAAGAGAAGAATAGATCTTAAAATTTATTGTTACAAGAAAAAAAATGTGACTATATGTGGTAACGGATGTTAACTAGACTTGTGGTGATCATTTTGCACTCTATACAAATATCAAACCATTATGTCATATACTTGAAACTAATATAATGTTTTATGTCAATTATATCTCAATTGAAAAAAGAGAAAAATAAATGTCAGGTGAAGTCTGTGGCTGACTACTCAGAATTTGTTTTTGAACAATACTGAAGACATAATGTAAACAGAATGGTTTTGATTTCAGATAATCTTTTTCAGCAATCAACAATGAAGAGTATTATACATAGTTTTAATATGCATTTAATATATGCTATATATATGTTATACATATTTGTCACTGGATTCAGAGTGCTATACACACACACACACACACACACACAGTTTTAATGAGGTTTAAGTGAGGAATATACATATGTTTCAAAATACTCTAAATAGAAAGGGACTCCTTAGGATTTTTTGGAATAATTCAAAGGAGATTAAAGCCTTTAACAGTAACAAGGACATCCACGTAGCCTAACAAAAACCACAATCAAATATGAAAATGTAAGTTATTTCACCCTTATATATAATTATATATATAATCCAAATGTATGTATATATGTATAATCCAAATGCATCTCAAAGTAAACAAAAGCTTCAATCTAACAGGCTTTGCTATAAAGATGGTCACTTGTTTGGTACATAGATCTGAATCCAAAGTTGGCCTTCTCTCTTTCTTAGGTCTCTCACTCTATTTGTGACTCACACACAGCCCAGGAAGAAAGAATGGGAGATGGGGGAAGAAACCAGGGTTCACACCAAGAAAGGTCATAGAAACAGAAGTTTCAACTAAAGAATCCCAAAGGAAAGTAAGTTATAGGAAAGACTATCCACTTAATAAATGTGACTTTCTGGGAAGAGGAGAAAATTTACTTCATTGGGAGAATAGAATTCTTTTGGGTTTAATTGTTAGATAAGCAGGCTCTATAGCTCCGTGCCTGTGTTTGGATCCTGGCTCCTCTACAAACTAGCTGTATGAGCCTAGGCAAGTTACTTAACTGTGATATTTTTTCCTCAGGAAACTGGGTTGATTATATGGTACTTGACTCATTATTATTAGGAGTCACTAATAAATGTAAAATGCTTAGAACAGTATCTGGCTCATACTAAGTATGTAATAATTGCTGGATCTTATTATTTTTGTACCCTTTATCTTTAACTGACATTTTGTCAAAACTTTCTTATGAAAGGTTAGGTGTTGGTATTAGAAATTTTGTCTGAAGATTGAGATTTTTAAAACGTGTCCTAGCTTTGCAGCTGCTATTCAAATGCTGCACTGTATTCTGAAGTTTCTTTTAATAATTCAAGATATTCTGGCTATCATCTTTTCCAAACATCCAGCCCATGCTATTAGAATAATAATAGTAATAGCAAATATTTCCTGAGACCATTTAAATCCCAGAGTTCTAAGTGCTTTATATGGATTAATGCTTTTGATCCTCATAACAACCCTCTAGTGTTATCCCCATTTGACAGATGAGGAACTTGAGGTCCATAAAGGTTGAAGCATCTTGTCAGAGATTATGCAGCTGGGAAACGGCAGAGCCAGCGGCCAAGCCTGGCAGGCTGACGTAGAAGTAGATCTTCACATTCTCTGCTGCAACCACAAGTAACCAACATCAAGTTGACTGCCTTTGGTTTTCCTTTGGCCAATATAAGAAGTCCAGCCTTATTAGGAGATTGATAACTAACCATAATTTTTGAGCTACTGGCTCACCAATGACTCTATTAGTAAAATTGATCAAAAGTGTGATTCTTTTCAATAATCAAATTAAGTAGAGGCACCAACATTTCGCCGATAGTGGTTCTTGCTGATTTGTCTCCATGTGATTTATCTGCGAGCTGCCCCCTTTCAGTATTGATGGCTTTACACATAAGGAGGAACGAATCTCACATTTTTAAAACCCCTTGATGCCTTCTATAGCCTTGGATGGAAATTTGTTACATTGGAACATTCTGTTTCTTCCATTCCTTTGTTTCCCCACATTCAATTAGCTGCTGAATATTCTCAGTTCATTTTCTTATCTTGTATAGGAGAGATTTTGCTAACTTGCGGGACGTAGGTAGGAAAATTGGCTGGAGTTGTGCCATTGGAACGGTTTGTCAAATATGTAAAGAAGGTCAGGTGTTAGAAATGAAAGCCTTCTTTCTAAAGGACAAATCTCTCAGGATTTCCTTACATGAGTACTTTTGCCCCAGGGCCTCCCATTCTTGGTGGTGGACCTTCTGGAGGGAAGCCCAGCCTCAGAAGGAAGATGTGTGGTCCAGTGACTACTGGAAATTGATAGCTCAATTTGTCCCAAGGGTTCATTCTGAGCTCTGCAGGACTTCATTTCTCTATTCTTTTTAAAAGACTGTTTTTTTAGCTGAATTCTTTAACCTTAGTCTATTTTCTGAGTGTACTCTTTTATTCAATATTTACTTATTTGAATTTATTTAAACTTTTTTGTTTTATTTTCTTATCTTTTTTTACTAAATCTTATCTAGTCTGAATTTTTAGTTTGCTATTTTATCTTTTTTATTTTATATTGTTATACTCTTTTATCTAAATCGTATGAATTTGCTATATACGTGCGTTTTCAATTTTATTTACACTTTATTTTATCTTTAATGGCAAGAGAAAGGCAGGAGGTGACCAGCTGGAGGACAGTCTGCAATCTAAGGGAGAGAGATTGGATTCCTTTGTCCTTCTAAATAGCTCATTAAATAGTCCTTTAAGTTCTCCTCTGTGCCTTCTTCTTTCTTTCTAATAATGAAATTTCAACATAAAATATGTTAAGCTAATTATGTAGATTCACCTGTCAACTTCATTTTCTCCTAGTTTGCCCTATCTTTCCAGGATAATAATATTTACTTTTAGTGCCAGTGGTTTTGAGTTAGAATTGTGCCATCTCTTCACAGTGTCGAACCAAACTTCCCAATTGCTTCCTGATGCAAAATTTACAGTTTCTATTTTTTCACAACTGCTGGATATTGACGAGGACTTGCACGCAAATCATGAGCTATTGAGAGAAACACAGGTGGGGTGGGCCCTTCAGAATAACCTCCCATAGTATGTTCAATCCTCCCCTAACATTCGAGCTGTTTTCACCCCTCTTTCCCAAGACTCAACTCCATTATGAGCCTTCACTCCTCTTCAGGAAGTACTCTGATCACTGGATAACTTAAGTCTCCTTCCCCGTGTTTTCTCCTTGTGAAATGCTTTCACGTTGCTTTTGCTGAAATACATCTCTCTTCTCAGATGCCTCTATGCGTGTCCCATGGCCTACGCAAGGAATCCAAACTCCTCAGCCTGGGGTTCAAGGCCTTCAGGTTGTCTCCAGCCTCCTTTTCCAAACAGATCTCTAATTCTCTCCCTCATGTTAGACAAAATAACTGAACAATGGTTCGTTAGTCTTCATTTATGGTTCAGATCTTTCCATGGTTGTTTTTGGGCTCACATTCTGTTTTTTATATATTTTTTTCTCCGTTTGTGAATGTCAATACTATACCCTCCTTTAAAGCACCTTTCCCACTTCTTGGTTCCTTTAGATGAAAATAATCAACTTTTCTATGATGTTCCCTGGAGAAATACTATTTTATAGGATTAGTGAGGGTTTTGGCCCTACGTGACCCTCAGTTCAAATTCTGGCTGTGCTGTGTTAATTATTTGACTGAGGCAACTTATTTTTGAGCCTTGTTTCCACATCACACACACACACACACACACACACACACACACACACACACCCACCCACACAGGACTTCAATTCCTGAAGCTAAAATTCTTACTTGATATAGTCAAGTTTTCTACCTTTTCTGATTCTATCTGGGTCTAAGAGGCTTTTTATCTATGAAAATATACCTCTTTGTCTGGGAAATGCCAAAGTTGTCCTAGACAGACCATCTTGAAAACAAGTCAATTTGCATAACCATCTTTATACTATTGAGGCCAATTTTATCTGGAGTAATTTCAAACTGTGCAAATATACTGACACCCAGTGTATTATATACCTAAAATTAGTTAAAAGCATTAAAGTCTTCAACTAAAAAAAACAGAGGGTTGCTGGAGTGGTGGGGGGTGGGAGGAATGGGGTGGCTGGGTGATAGACATTGGGGAGGTTATGTGCTATGGTGAGCACTGTGAATTGTGTAAGACTGTTGAATCACAGACCTGTATTTCTGAAACAAATAATACATTACATGTTAAAAAAAAAAAAAAGAAGAAGATAGCAGGAAGGGAAAAATGAAGGGGGGGGAATCAGAGGGGGAGATGAACCATGAGAGACTATGGACTCTGAGAAACAAACTGAGGGTTCTAGAGGGGAGGGGGTTGGGGGGATGGGTTAGCCTGGTGATGGGTATTAAAGAGGGCACATATTGCATGGAGCACTGGGTGTTATATGCAAACAATGAACTATGGAACACTACATCAAAAACTAATGATGTAATGTATGGTGATTAACATAACATAATAATAATAAAATAATAATAAAAAATAAAAAAGCCTGGGAAATGGTGTTCGTTGAGCAGGAAATTCAAACATGCTCAGGGAATTTGAGGAGTAAGGGGCTTCTTATGGAAGATGAAGAGAGGGTACAATTAACAGTCAGCTTGGAAATAAACACATCCATCAGTGCAAGGAAAGCAAGGATAACTTTTACCTGATTATTCCAGTTTTATGATGGGGCTATTTCATCAAAGGAATTTAGCCAATGGGGCACAAACTGACGTGAGCACAGTTGTACCTGGGGCGGCATAGTCTGCCTAAAGGAATAAAGGCAGAGTGAAATTTGAAACAGAACTAGAAAGAAAGAGACAATAGCATTTTAAGTGAGCAGTAGTCAGGGGTGAAAGCTGCTTTTTAAATGAAAAGATCTCTCTCTCTGATCTTTCTAGGTTAGTAACACTTTAGGTTGAATAAAAACAGACTGGAAGGGATAGTACATATTCTGAAAAATATTTATTCTTGGGCACCTGGGTGGCTCAGTCGTTGCACGTCTGCCTTCGGTTCGGGTCATGATCCCAGGGTCCTGGGATCGAGTCCCACATCGGGCTCCCTCCTGGGCGGGAAGCCTGCTCTCCCTCTCCCTCTCCCTCTCCTACTCCCGCTGCTTGTGTTCCTGCTCTCGCTGTCTCTGTCAAATAAATAAATAAAATCTTAAAAAAAAAATTTTATTCTTCACAGGATGTATTTAAAAATGTGGAGATCTCCCTGTCTCCCTCTCCTCCTTCATAAGAATTGAGGGACCTGATGGACTTGCAGCTTCCTTAGTAAAGGGAACAGGGAGGAAGTTCCTATGAGCTGAGAGGAGGAGGAGGGAATAAGGCAAAGTGCCACAGTACCAGAGACTGTGGCTCTGTGGGGAAAGCCCATTGTTATATTTGAAGCATTTTAAAAATATCACCAATTATAGTATTTATGTACTATATATGCACATCTATATGTAAATATATTCAGGGTAATCATAAGAATGTTACATACATGCATACTTATGGATTCTATAGTAATTTTAGTTTTATAATGGTAAATATTACATATATACAAGTAAATTACTGAGTGCCTAGTGTATGCTAATTTATTGTTATCTAAAATACTTGAAGTAACTCTGCAACATAGATTATTTTTGTTTCAGTGATGTAGGCACAGTACCTCGGGTGCTTAAGTGACTTAATCAAGCCAATTCTAAGTGGCAGAATCCCAGGACAGTGTCACTATTCTCCAATCTCTCTGACTGAAACAAACAAACCCAAACCATGCAGTTGGTACACCGAGTCATCCAGAAAAGTTTAAATAGTGTAAAATTTGTAAATATTAAGCATACCAGGCAATGTTGTGATTCTTACTGCTTCATGTTTTAGGTTTAATTATCCTTCTGTGGATCAGAATATCATTGGTTTGTCAACTGTCTAACTTTTGTTTCTTGACTGAAACTATGCTTTCTTTAATGAATATTTTCTTTGTGACTCTAGTTCATGCGAATGCTGGAGTCACCAGGCTGCTCGATTTCTGCTACAGATGCTCCTGGCTTCTACTAGCACCTGTTGCTGACAGCACCCAAGCGGTCAGGTATTGTTTCCCTTTTGGCTTCTGAAACTTCACATCACAATAAGCAAAAAATGGTCAAAACTATAATAAATAATGCAGCAGTTGGCCCTTGTGGTAAGCGGTGCTGAATCTTAACGAATGAACTGAAGGCCGGTGTGTCTTGCCTAGGGACAAGCATGATGCTAGCTCAGCATCTCTGGCTGGCTCTGGAAGTAAACGTCCATAAATCTGGAGCCAGAGAGGTGGTGAAAAGAGCCGAAAAGGAGAGGGCCAGCATCAGAGAAAGAAAGCTCAGTGAAGTGAAGAAGTAAAGGAGGACAAAGACTCTGGGGAGAATAACACACTGTGGTAGGACCCGAGAGGGCAAAACTGCTCTGTCTGCAAACAGTCATGGACATACCATAGCTCCTGTGTGTTCTGAAACTGGGCAGTGACACGCACCTCTGAATGAACTGCGTGTTTTCTTGGCCTGATTTTCCTCATCTGAGCCAAATTATTTTGTGAGTAGAGATACACCCCTTGTATACATACCTATGGCATGAATATATGCTATATACTCTAAAATTGAATAATTCATCCTTTTTAGGATTGGTATCATTAATTTTAATGTTTATCTTTGATAGAACAAACATCCTTCATCTTCATTATACTGAAGTTCTCCAACCTTTCTCAGAAACACATATCCATTTATGTTTTCAATTTACTTTGTACTATTTTTCAAAAAAGTCAGGTCAAGACCTAATTTCTAAAGCAATCTTAACAGTGCTTTATTGTTCACCAGTGACTTACATGATTAAGGAATCTATCAGGAATTTTTGTTGTTGTTGTTGTTCTTTCTCCTTTGCCAATATCTCATTCTCTGTGTTTTGCAGTTCAGCATCTTGAATAAAAATTCATATAACAAATGGGTGTTATACTTTTGAAAATGGCAGCTCCATTTCAACAGCCACATAATTTCTTAGAATTTGTGCCTTCTTATTGTGAACTTCAATCATCTAGATATAAAAAGGCATTCAAATTCAAACACTTAAATATAACATCTACCTGAAATTGATAAGGCTCTATTAATCTTTCAGCTGTAAGAATGGTACCCAAATATTCATTCTTAAAAAGAAAATACAAATAATTCATCAAAAAATAAATGGGACTGAAAGGTTGATACTCAAATTATTAGATTACTGAATAAGCCACTTTGTGGGAACATTATGGAAGTTACAAAGAGGTGAGGAAAGAAGACAAGGAGTGTGACGCAGCCATAGATCCCATCTACTTTTAGATTGCCAATAAAGAGCAATTCAGTTCAAAGCAAATAAAGTAAAGATCTTTTTAAATCCTCAATTTACTGGTTGCGCGCATGCCTTCTGGCAGGTTTAGATAGGAAAATAGGCACCCTTAAAGGGGCAGGAAATGGACAGAGGAAATGGACTTCTTATTAAACGAAATGATATTCTTTCAGCATGAACGCTAATGGCACCAGGACATGTGGAATCTGGAATGACTGTGATATCTCTCTTGTTAGATCTTACATGCTAAAGTAACACTGATGTGGAAAACATGAGCGTATTCTTACAGTGGAACAGTTAACCCCCATGGTACATGGCTTGATATGAACTGACTATAAGACCTAACTACATATTACTATTTTCTTCAATTTCAGATATTGTCTTAAACCA
This sequence comes from Mirounga angustirostris, assembly GCF_029215605.1. NCBI lineage: Eukaryota > Metazoa > Chordata > Mammalia > Carnivora > Phocidae > Mirounga > Mirounga angustirostris. Next base: position 57,781,702 of record NW_026991717.1, on the reverse strand, counting down.
TATCATGTAATAAGCCAAAGCTGAGTAGTGTCTAAAAATTAATATGTTAAATTTGCTGCAAATTAGGAAAAGGTACATGTATGTATATGTATGTATACAAGGGGTGTATCTCTACCATAAGTTGTTCCTTCCATACGTGCCTAGAATTGACCTTCATGAAGATAATATATTAGTTGAAACAATTCTATTATGTTCCTACAGGAAAGAAATATAGACTGTTGACATAGAAAAGATTGAGTGCTAAATATATATACCATCAAATATAATTTTAGATGAGATAAAATGGTCTTAAATGACAGACTCAACTAATAATAAATGAAGTAAGCAGGTATGTACTTAATATTAATAACAGTATAAATCTTATCATTTATATTGAAATATTCATCTGGGAAATGTCTACTAAATTTGTTTGCTTTTCATTCATTCATTTATTCATGCATTGATTTCTTTTTCAACTTTTTAAAATAAATATTTCTAGCAGCTTAAAAGACGGTTGTAAATCGTAATTTGGAAAAATAGAATTCATTGCCCCAAGAAAGACCAGGAAAATATAGAACAGGGAGAAAAATACTTTCTAAAATTAATTTTTAACAAGTGCCTTAGAGCTTCCAAGTGGCCAGAACAAAAGAAATGGAGATATGATTGATTATATAATTTTATTCTTAATAAGGAAAAAAAGTTGTATCAGTTTTTGAGGAGAAACATTTTTTCCCTTGGACTTTGGTCTGAATTATATTTTTTGAGTGCATCTTCTCAAATAGTCATTGGGTCATGTATTGGTAAATGCCATTAGCTATATCAACATGGTGAATGCAATACCAATTTATATAGCACTTATATATATTTCTATTTGATTTGATTTCTATGTGTTTCACCATAGTCCTGGCCTGGTAGCCACTCTTTTGTAGTGACACTTGTCTCCCATCTTTAGAGCAAGATATCAATTACTCATCCACACACTCCTTGTCTCTTTCCCTAACTCTTCCTAAAAAAAAAAAAAAAAAACACAACAAAAAAACAACAAAAAACTGTTCTATATACAGGTTATATCACAACACATGAAATGCATGCCAACTTTTCAAATGATAAACGACACCAGATAACTGTGAAATCTCTTCCTGGATATAAAAAGGTGCTTTTACTATGTAATTAAATTAATTAAACTTTTACATTATTAATAGCAGTTTCCTAGAGAACAAGATGCATGCTGATGGTAGATAGTAGCTTTGGGTCAGCTGGTTGGCAGTTAGGAAGGAACGCTGGATGTGAAGTGGAGGGAGAAAGAGAAGCAGGAACCTATGAGGACAAACTAGAACACATGTTTTTCTTCACTTCCAGCCTCAGTGATGCTGGTGTATCCTGACACAGTGTTACACATGTGTCAGGACCAGGACTCGGAGAAGCTAAGGAAAATGATCTGGGCAGAGATTGAGGAGTTGTGGGTTTGGGCGCTGCCCAGGTCAACAAAGTGAGTCTTACAAAGGGAATGTGTACAAGAGCACCCATGGTGCTTAGAGTTCTGCACTAGCCTTCAGGACGTAGAAATTATTGCTTCTTTACTTTGGCTTGCTAAATCCCATATAGATTTTTACACAAGGTAAGTAACCAATCCTATTCCAGAATTACCTACAGGGAAGAAAAGTCTGGGACATTTCATACCCATGGAGGCACACTGATACAGCACAAAGCCATCACAGTCCACTCTGTCAGTTTGGCAGCCATATACACCTTTTATTCATATTTAACTTCCTTACGAGCCATCTTCCAAAATAAGATACAGGTCTCTCTATCTATGTTCGGGAGAAGTTCATTCCTACTGTAGCTGAGCAGACTTGCATTTAGTTACTGAGATACAGGCTTAACCGCTCCTCACTATCTTAAGGAAATGGGAAAAGGTAAGAAAAATGGTGACTATCCCACACCTCTCTTCATATTAAAACAAAGAGGACATTAGTAACTATTACAGTTTCTGTTTCTATTACTGGTCACATGGCCATTGCTGGTATTTAAAACTATCTTCTTCCACTATCCATTCGGTAAGCACTTCAGCGGATAGTGGTTCCTTTCCTGGTGGGGTGACCCAAGACTTAATTCCAGAATGTTACGAGCCAGTAGCAGTCCAACTTTTATTGGCTTGTAGTTTTACATTAACTTTTTTTTCTTTTTAAAGATTTTTATTTATTTATTTGAGAGAGAGAGAATGAGAGAGAGCGAATACATGAGAGGGGGGAGGGTCAGAGGGAGAAGCAGACTCCCCGCTGAGCAGGGAGCCCGATGCGGAACTCGATCCCGAGACTCCAGGATCATGACCTGAGCCGAAGGCAGTCGCTTAACCAACTGAGCCACCCAGGCGCCCCTACATTAACTTTTATCACAGGACATGGAATTATTAATATGTTCCTCAGGGCATCACCTGTATGCCAAACATACTCATTCATATTCTCATTGTAGAATAGCAGTCCAATTTGCCCCTTGAAAGTCAAGATCAAGCATTCCAGCTGGCAAGGTAATTCTCTTCTTTGTCTGTTGGCCCACCGGCACTGGGAGCTTAAAGTGGCTGGTGACAGTATCACCTTCCAGTCTTAATGGAGCCATGGCTGTGTTCTCTGATGGAAGCATTCTTCCTTTGGGAACTAAGCCCTCTGGACTAGCAGACTCGAAGTTGTGGGTTTGGGATGAAAATATTGTATAACAATAGATATATGTATGATATATATTATATATACAACTATTATATATATAATTCCATATTATATATACAATCTCCATTCTTTGGTTTGTCTTTCAATTTCTTAACCATCATATTCAAAGAACAGAAGTTTTTAATTTCTGTGAAGTTGAATTTATCAAATTTATGGTTCATGATTTTTGAGTGTTATCTAAATACTCTACTTTGATATCATAGATTTCCCCCTATAATTTCCTGCATAAGTGTTAGAGTTGTAGTTTTACATTTAGTTCTATTTTTAAACAGTTTTTGTTTATGTTGTGAGGTAAGGATTGATGTCCTTTTTTTCCTATAATGATATCTAGTTGTTCCAACATCATTTATTGAAAAGGTTCTCCTTTCCTTATTTTGTCTAATATTAATGTAACCACCTTGACATTCTTATCTTGACTGTACACACTTGTTTTCTTCCTTTATTTTCGACTTGTGTCTTTGTATTTAAATTGCATTTTTTATAGACAGAATATAATTGGTTTTCCTTTTTGAGCTAGTCTGATAATACCTGCCTTTTGGTTGAAATATTTAGTCCAACAGTTGAAATTTTAAAAAACATTTGTAATAGCATCAAAAATATAAAATATTTGGGAATACATTTAACAAACTATGTATTAAATTTGTAACTACAAAACCATACCGAGAGAAAATGGAAATACTAAAATGAATAAAAAGATATATCATGTACATATTCAACTGAAATCACGTGTTTTGTGCATGTGTTGCATGTGCACGTTGTGTGCTTGTGGGTGTAAAGCAAACAAATTCAAAAAGGAAAATTCTCCTTGTTTCATATAAGCAGTTTTTCCACTGTCTCACACAGCTAGGAAATGTTAGATTTGAAATTTGAATCCAGTTTTGACATACTTCCAAGTCCTATTATTTCCAATACATGATATCACCTGTCTGTGTCTACTTAGTATGCTTAAATATTGCCTAATTTTCAAGAACTTCTGGCTTGTTAAGCTGAAAAAGAATGATGCATTGGTCTTATAACCTGGAACAACTGATGTTGACCCAATGTGTTGACCTTTGCCTGGTTCCTTCCTAATACCATGTGCTCTTAGCTAGGTAGAAGATGGGTAGGAATCATCTCAAATCTACCCTGGATTACACTATAAGTTGCTTATATATATAAAAAAAAATTGCTTATGTCAGATTCCAGAAGAATCCTGGGAAGTCTTCCTTGAATCACTTAGTAGGAAAATAATTATAAAATAGGAGACATGCGAGCTTTAGAAACTTCAGGGATATATGTAGCTTTGCCACATTAATTACATCCAGCACTCCCAGACTATTTCTATATAGAGTTAGTGTGAGGCCTTTCCTGCAAAATGTTCCACCAGGCTTGTTGAATGGGTCAAGATGGCAGAAGGAGCTGAGAAAATGGTCTTCTGTGAAGCTACTCTTGGGAGGAAATAACCTAAACGATTGTGCAAACAACATCTTTAAAAAGGAGAAAACCAGCTTCCGAAAAAAAGAAGAAAGAGGTACAAAGTGAGTCAAGATGGGACTGAGGAGACATTTTAGATTTGGAGAGGACAGTTATCTAGAGGCAATTTATGATCACTTGACAGCTCAGAGAAACTTCAGATAGACAACAGAACTTCATATTCCTCAGACTAAACTCTAATTCTAAAAGATAGGAGTAAAAAAGTGGTCAGGTGGAGGATGTTATCATATTTCTTACGAAAAAAGATTATTTACTTTTCATTTATTCATTCTACAAATACTATGACAACTTACTAAAAACTATCTTGGCAGAGTACTGAGGGCAAATAAATGATTCAGACATGGTCCCTACCCTCAAGCAATGCATTGTTTATGGAAATGAATACATAATAAACATTTATAAGTACTAGATCAGGTTAGGCAGTGGTAAAACCACTACTCCAAAATCTAAGTGACTTTGCACAACACACTTTTATTTCTTTCTCATGCATTGCCTGCTGTGGGTCTGAGTGTCTCCGTATGTTGGTTTATTGTTCTAGCTACTTCAGTCTTCTGACAATCCCACATTAGCACGTGATTTGAGGATCATCATGACAGAGGAAGAGAGAGCTAGAGAGTAGAGCATCAGAATTAAATATTCTACCAGGAAATGATACCTATCACTTCCACTCATATTTCACTGCCCAAGTGAGGTGTATGGCTTAATTCTATGGCAGGTAAATAGAAGAAAACTGGTACTGGTGAAAAGTGCTGACTCCTACAGTATGTATTATGTATGTATACACATATGCTTTGTGATAGAGGTACAGTCAAAAGACCATGAGTCACTCGTCAGTTAGTAGCAGAGGGCAGAATGGCCGCTGCTTTATTTTCTTCTAGTTTTGGCGTGGAAAAATAAGTTAAGTTCTGACATATATAGTAAAAGGAAAAGACAGAAAATCATTAAAATAAGAGTCTCCCTGTGCACTCTAATCTCTAACACAGACAATAAAAAATTGAATTTTGCACCCATCTTTATAAAGTCCTATGTGAAATGCAAAACAAATAGAAGATTTGATTCTGGCTCTTAAAGATCATGCAATAAAATGGGGAGGTGAGGCAAACCTAAAGAAATGCAGTAAAAACTGATCAATCTGATAACCTCTGAACTGGAACTCTTTTATTACTTCCCTGCATATATAGGATAATGGTAATGATAACCTTGAGACTCTGCAAAACCCCAAAGTGCTTTCAGAATCATTAAAGAAAGATTAAAGTATTTTCAGTATAGTTTAGGTCTGAGGCTATTACTGAAATTTACTACTAGACAATTTGGCCATTCATGCACCATATAGATTACATATCTCCAGTAACTGGAAGCTGGGATGAACTAGAGTACCCCATTCTCTGATCTTTTATAAACAAAATTAGAGAAACAGATAAACATTTGTTTCTAGCAACATCTGCACAGAATTGCTTATGCATATTGAGCAATCATGCTGATTTATAATGGGAGTAAGATGTAATTGGGTTAAGCAGGAGATTATATAAAAGGCTATCTGAAGTAGATGAGTATGTTTTGCAGTAGAGGTGAGAGGTATTTTAGTGCATAGGGAGATAAGATGGGGAAGCATCTCAGAGAAAGAAATGAGGTAATTTAGAAACAGATGTATGAGCTTGGTCGTATTAATTGTGTTTTGTGGCTAGAGAGGAGTTTATAATGCAAAGTAGCAGGGAGAAGAATGTTCTAATAATCAGTACAGTCTTAAGGCTTATGACCAGGAATTTTTATATGGTCAACATACAGCTTCAAATCCATTCAGGTTCTCAAAAGGCAGGCTCAGAGATACAGTTCCTCTATTTGTTTGTAAGGTGGGTTGGATAAGGAGGAGCTACTAAAATGGTTGGTACAGACATGGATGCCTTGGAACTGCCAGAATAGAAATTGAATCCTAAAGATTACAGGGAAGAATCAGTAGATTGGAGATTCCTAGGATTTCTATCTGAGGTACTTTCATTATTTCAGTGATCATATCCTCTGCAAGGATGCCAGTTACCATCTATACGTTTATGATTCTTTTTTTTAAAGATTTTATTTATTGGGTGCCTGGGTGGCTCAGTCGTTAAGCAGCTGCCTTTGGCTCAGGTCATGATCGCAGGGTCTTGGGATTGAGCCCCACATCGGGCTCCTTGCTCAGCAGGAGCCTGCTTCTCCCTCTCCCTTTGCTTGCCGCTCCCCCTGCTTGTTCTCTCTCTCTCTCTCTCTCTCTGTGTCAAATAAATAAATTTCAAAAAAGATTTTATTTATTTATTTGAGAAAGAGAGAGAGAGAGCACATGCACAAGTGGGGGGAGGGGCAGAGGGAGAAGCAGACTCCCCACTGAGCAGGGAGCCCAACAGGGGCTTGATCCCAGGACCCCGGGATCATGACCTGAGCCAAAGGCAGATGTTTAACAGACTGAGCCAGCCAGGTGCCCTTATATGTTTATAATTCTTATCTAGAAGTAATAAAAATATCATATAGTGGTAAAGTGTATACTCAGTAAATGTTAGCTATTATATGTCTACCAACATCTATTCATTCTGAACCAAAACTTGTATATCCATCTGCATTTTGGCTATCTCCATCTGAATACCCAAAGAAACCTCAAGCTCAACAGGTCTAGAATTTTTCTCTCTTTACCCTAACCCACTTTTGTGCTGTGTTTTCTTTTTATTCAGCCTACTGAATATGCTTCAACATGTTTGTCACTGTATCTCCATGTTGTTAGCCTCATAGCACATGCTCAAATATATTAGTATGCAAATATTTCATATGAATAAAGATTAGGTAAGAGCAAAGAAGGAGCTGGATTTTGAGTATGACTCCAAGGTCATAAGTTTAGGTAGAAATGCTATTGGAATTTTAAGGAAAAAATGTAGGCAGGAGAATCAGGTCTCAATTGTTGACATTATTTGACAGCTGCTTTACTTAGCAAATGCCTTTGTATTAACAAAGCACAAATATCCAGAAGGTCTTAGAAAAGGCAGTTTTCTCAACAAGCAGTCCTTCATTGCTTGCAAATATTTCCATACGTCACCAATTTTATCCTCTCCCTCCAAAAAACAACACAACATTGTGGAAAAGAAAGAAGATAAAACTCTGCCATGATGGAAACTCAGTGTCCTCTTGGTTTATGTGACTCTTAAAATATAAGAAGACACATCCTCTGGAAAGATTCCTGAAGGACACAAGACTGTATCATTTTACAGGAGAAAAAAAGGGCATGCTTTGATGGATGGATATTAAAAGTGTGGGAGAAGAAGAAGATAATTCAGATGAAAGAAATGACAGATAAAGAGGATTAGTAAAGGGTCAAAACAATATATGAAGATATCAACATTTCTTGCACAATCATTCAATAAAAACATCAACAAGCAAAAGGCCGGCTGGCAATAATACAACCAAAATGGGTAATTTAAGCAGAGAAAGTAGTCTAACTGAGCTCAACATGGCCATTAACACTTATTTACTGGTCTCAGTGGAATAAAATACTGAAAGACAGGAGCTTGAAGTGAATAAAATTGTATCCAATTTACAATCAAATGAAAAGATAGTGGGCTTAGAGCCAAAAAATATTCCTCAATTAAGCTTCTTTTCAATGACTTTAGTTTAGCCAGCTGGATTTTTATTTAAAGTTTTAAAAAACTACTCTCTTATTCAACCTTTGAAAGGTAGGATTTTCCTTTTAATAGGTAATCTATTTCTTTTTCTACAAAATGAAAGTCAGCAATAACTGGTGTTCTGCACGCATGGAAACATAGTAAAATTGACACAGAGAAATGGAAGGCACAGCCCATATTCTGAGACGTGACATTCTATGGAGAAGAAATATATGGCAATTGGGATATAGGGACACATAGGTCATGGGCATCCAGCTCACTGGACCTGCCTCAGTCTTCAATTCAAAGCTACTTTATTGTTAGTCAACTTAGGTGGTAAGTGATAATAGAGGTTCTATGTTTGATATAACATCATGATTTTGAGGATGACTCCTCAATAAAAGTGCAGTTTAAGGTAAAAACATTCCAATTAAGTAGTCCTCTTGCCATATCCTAATATATGCAGTATAATTTAGTAAAATATTCATTCCTAAATACATAAAAAGTATTTATAATTCTGGAACTTGAAGAGGTAAGCTTTTATCACCTGGAAAATTCTCTTTCATTATGATGCTGAATAAATTGGATGTTACTCTACTAGGAAACAAATTTTATCTTTTTTTTAAATTTTAAGAAAAAAATCACAATATAAACATAAGTATATACAATGTTTCTGTGTTAGAATATTCAGTATAAAGGGACAGTTTTAATCGGTTAAAGTTGTGATTATTTAAATGTCAAACAATCAAATGTAATGTTTTATCTCTACACACACACAAATAAAATTGAAAAACTGTGAAATAGACAGATAGCCTCTTTCAATCAACAAATATTTGTATCTCTGCCAATAGCAATGAATGCTGCAGATGCCATAGAGTGGAGTGATATATAGCCCCTGCTCTTGCAAATTCACTCGGTGGACAGCCACTGCAAAGGCCCTTGGAGGAGAGAAAATAATATAAATTTATAGATAACTAATACAAAGCAGAGTAAACCAGGACACAAAGCAACAGGAAAGTACATTTAATTGGAGAAAATTAGCAACGGCTCCATAGAGAAGATGACATTTAAGAAGGATTTTGAAAGATATAAGCAACCTGTAAGGAGATAAGATGGTAGGGCATTTTAGGGGTCGTAAGAGCACAAGCAGGTAATAGAGAATGAGATGGATTTGGGGGAAATGCTGAGTAGTTTTAAATAGATACTGAATAGGGAAACTGGTAGATAAGCTTGTGTTAGATGGATGTAACATTGCGAGGCTCTGAATGCCAGACTAAGACTTGTGTACACCTTTCATGTAAAACATGTTTGTTTCGCCAGCAATCTGGCCTAAACCAGAGGCTATCTCAAAGTCACTTTTGAGTACAAATGACCTAGATCTCAGAGTCTTCAGCAAAATCCTTGGAGATCTGTCTGACCAGGTTTTCTTGAATTCTTAGTCTTCTTAAATCCATATGGGCAAATTATTTTTTCCTTGATGATTTATGTCCTCTTCATCAGGTGCTCCAGGGACACTATAACTGCTTAAGAATGCAAACATTTGGGCGCCTGGGTGGCTCAGTTGGTTAAGCGACTGCCTTCGGCTCAGGTCATGATCCTGGAGTCTCGGGATCGAGTCCCGCATCGGGCTCCCTGCTCGGCAGGGAGCCTGCTTCTCCCTCTGACCCTCCTCCCTCTCATGCTCTCTGTCTCTCATTCTCTCTCTCTCTCAAATAAATAAATAAAATCTTAAAAAAAAAAGAATGCAAACATTTTTATGACGGATTTATTGAAATATAATTCACATAAGATTTACTCTTTTAAATTGTACAATTCAGTGGGTCTTGGTACATTTACAGAGTTGTTGTGCTACCATTACCAACATCTAATTTTAGAACATTTTTATCATCCTAAAAAGAAACTGCATACCCAGTAGCTATCAGTTCTCCATTCTTCCTACCTCCCAGTCTCAAGAAACCACTAAGCTACATTCTGTCTCTATAGCTTTGCCTATTGTGGACATTACATGTAGATAGAATTATACAATAGGTGGCTGTGTTGATCTGGGTTTTCCAGAGAAACAGAACAGGATGTATATATACAGTTATATATATATAAGAAGAAATATATGATAGGAATTGACTCATGTGGTTATGGAGGCTGAGAAGTTCCACAATCTGCTATAGCTACAAACTGGAGAACCAGGAAAGCCAGTGGTAAGAGTCAGTCCAAGTACAAAGGCCCAAGAACCAGGAGCACCTATGTCCAAGACCAGAAGATGGATGTCCCCTCTCAGTAAAACAGAGAATCTCCCTTTCTTCATGTTCTTGTTCCATTTGAGTCCCTGGTGGTGAGGATGATGCCTACCCACATTGGCGAGGGGGGATCTCTTCACTCAGTCTACTGAATCAAATGCTAATCTCTTCCAGAACGCCCTCTCAGACACACCCAGAAATAATATTTTACCAGCTATCTGGGCATCCTTTAGGCGACTCAAGTTGACACATACAGTTAGCAATCACAGTGGCCTTTTGTGTCTGCCTTCATCCACTTCAATGTTCATCTGTGTTGTAGAAGTATCAGTACTTCGTTCCTTTTTATGGTTGAATAATATTTCATTGACTGGACATATCACAATTTGCTTATCTATTCATCAGTTAATAGATAGTTGGGTTGTTTTCACTTTTTCCCTATTATGAATGATACTGTTCAAAATACGGACACATTTTTGTTTGGATATGTTTCATTTCTCATGGGTATATATCTAGAATGGAAGTGCTGTGTCATGGTAACTCTGTCTTTAACATTTTGAGGAACTTTCCACTGTTTTCCAAAGTGGCTGCACTATTATATAATCCCACCAACAATGTACAATATATGAGGGTTTAATTTTCTTCATATCTTTACCAACAATTGCTATTGTTGGTGGTTTTTATTTTAGTCTTCCTAGTATATGTAAAGTGCTATCTTGTATAGTTTTCATTTGCATTTCTCTAATGACTAATGATTTTGAGTATCTTTTCGTGTGGTTATTTTTGCCATTTTATATATTCTTTCAATAAATCTTTCCAAATCACTTGTTCATTTTTAAAAATTGGGTTGTCTTTTTATTTTTGAGTTGGATGATTTCTTGATTTCTTTATATATTCTGGATGTAAGCTCCTTATCAGATATGTCATTTGCAGATAGTTGCCCCAGTTCTGTGGGTTATATTCTCACTTTCTCTATGATGTCCTTTGAAGCACAAAAGTTTTACATTTTGATGATGTCTGATTTATCTATTTTTTTCTTGTCACTTGTGCTTTTGGTGTCACATCTAAGAAACCACTGCCTAACCTAAGGTAAAAAAGATTTATTCTCATATTTTCTTCTGATAGTTTTATAGTTTTAGCTCTTATATTTAGACCTATGGTCCTTTTCATATAAGTTTTGTATATTGGTGTAAGGTTGGGATCCAACTTCATTCTTTTGCATATTGATATCTAGTTTTCCCAGCACCATTTTTTTAATAGATTATTCTTTTTCCATTGAATTATCTTGGCACCACAGACACAAATGTGTTTAATGGTTACCATACATGTTTGAACACATACTTATCCTTTACTAAATTCTTTCATCAAGTTTTAGATTAAATCTACTGTTTTCCAGGGAGCCTGGGTGGCTCAGGTCATGATCCTAGGGTCTTGGGATGGAGCCCATGTCAGGCTCCCTGCTCAGCAGGGAGTCTGCTTCTCCCTCTCCCTCTGCCCCTCCTCCTGCTCTCTCTCTCTCTCTCTCTCAGATAAACAGTCTTTTTAAAAATTTAAAAAAATATTATTTTCCAAGTGATCGATTATAGGAAATATAGATGGATTAATTTCTTATTTGTAAGTTTGGTGGCCTTAGAAATTGACATAAAAATTGGTCTTGTCTCCAAATTATGAAAGGGGGTCCCTACTCAAATCCTGAGGCTAATTTCTGTTTCAGAGTCTGCTTCTCAGAGAATTCACCTGAGACATCTCTAATAAGGGGACAGGGCCTCTCAGTAGAGAGGTCTGTTCATGGTAGAGTACAGTTAGGAGCCCATGATCTTTGTGGACAGATCTTTTGTCAAAAGAAAAGAGAAGAGGAAGACTAGCTATGCCTGCCCAGTTTCTCTTTCCAAACTCACTAAAGGAGAGTGGAGTGAATGAAGGGTTATAAGGAGACCAGGACTGTAATGCTAACACATAGTCATCTATATGAAAAGAAACATAAAGAGGGAGAGAATAAGCATTTTCTACAAAACCATGTACCAAATACCTCTGGCAAAGTGCCCTCCTCTGGTGCAGGTCTTAATCCTTTTCCACCTTCCTCCCATTCCACTTTCCCAAGTTATTCAGTGAGAAGAATCTGACACTTATCTTGTTTACTTATAGCTTTAAGATGAGGGCTTACCATATATAGACTATAATTGCTTCTTGATTGTAAGGCCTTTCCTATGAACAGTCAGTCATCCCAGGTGATGAATTTTTCATTTCCTTTCTCCCAGAGACCAACTGACTCATAAACCTTGCTCAAAGCAAAGGATAGCTTTGTTGGGAAACTTTTTTTCTTTTCTTTTTTTTTTAACCATTATAGGCGAAAATACCATTATTGCTGGCTTTGGTCTAAATATATTCTAAATTTTGGATAGAAATTTATGGCAATTCTATTTTGGGCCAAGAATTCATTTCTGGTCCCTACGAAATGACATTTTTGGCTCTACTTTATATGGAACCAAAGGGAATTGTTCATTAACATCTGCAAGCTGTTTCTTTGTATTCATGCTCTGATGAAAATGACTTGGGAGCCAGAAAATGTGAACTGAATTTCCATTTCTGTCATTGACTCCTTGTGTGACCTTGGACACAACTCTTTATTTCCCTGAGCCTATTTTCTCCATCTGTAAAATGGGGATAACAACAATAGTGAGTATTTGCTTTATTGCTTAATTTCCCATACATAATTTTTAAGAAATACTTCTCCCTAATGAGGAGGATACAATTAAATGGCTCATGCAAATATAAGTTGGGAAATAAAAGTTTCATATAAATGCAAGTTTCAGTGGCATGACTCATGTTAAGGAACTTACACATTTCTGAAAATTTGGTATGAAGTATAACACATCATATTCTTTTCCATTTTTAAAATAATGTATCCATGTTAAAAACTGTTGACTTTAGCATGTAATAACCACCATTAAATTATGTTTTTAGAAACATGGCTTTCTCAGAAAGCAGATGTGTCCTTTTTTCCAAAATTTCAGTATGACTAGTGTTCTAATAATTTCTAGGCTAGGGGTGCCTGGGTGGCTCAGTCATTAAGCGTCTGCCTTCAGCTCAGGTCATGAGTCCAGGATCCTGGGATCCTGCCCTGCATTGGGCTCCCTGCTCGGCAGGAAGCCTGCTTCTCCCTCTCCCGCTCCCCCCTGCTTGTGCTCCCTCTCTCGCTGTGTCTCTCTCTGTCAAATAAATAAATAAAATCTTTAAAAAAATTAATTTCTAGGCTACAGCAGAGTTTTGTTACATGTGGTTTTGTGTCTCAGAGGACAGCATAATGCCCAAGCCCACATGATAATAAGTTAGTTATTACACATTTCTACAGTATTAAAAACCCAGATAAAACAGACACATTCAGAGGTAGTTTTAGGAACTCTAAATATTTTTTAATGCACATGGTATGTTATCTAAATGGAATTTAAATAAAAGCTTAAAAAATATATTTTTAATGCAAACAAAATTCGTTTCATGTTTTCTTTAAATAGTGAGCTCATCAGCTCAACTACTTTAAAAATTCCAAGTTTACACAACTTTTAAGAAACCCATCTGTCATGAGAACAAGGCGCATTCTGCTCTCATATCACAAAATGAAAACAGCATTTCAGATTGCTGCTGGGTCCTTGGGAGCACGAGGGTCTCTTTAGAGGCAGTATGTGGCTCTAGTTCTCCTGAGCAAACTTTCATTATAAAGATGCCCAATGTATAAAAGATGCGCTTTTGGTTATTTCCTAGATCATACTGTAGCATTTACCTATTGAATCTAAAGAGGCATATTTCAGCTCCAGTTTTATTTTGTGATATTCAGGGGTTGAGCAGGTGATTGAGTTCTATTGTTCTGAGTATTACTTCAGCGATGTTACTAGGTAGATGTTTAGGTTAAGTGTGATTTTACTGCAATAATGGCAGGAAGGCTACTTCAGGGAACTCATTCCTCTCACAAGGTGGCCCCTAGAGTAGGTGAAGTTTAGGTAGAGGCGAAGTCACCTCTTCAGTCATTGTTATCAAATGTAAAGAGAGATTCATGGATGCCCTCCCTTGGATGTTTTTATTTATCTGGCTGGAGAGATGATCTGGGAATTTCAATTGAAAAGGAGGAAAAAAAAAAAACTTTGCAGGTGATTCTAAAGTCCAACCATGTATGACAAGAATTACAGTCTTCCAGTTTCCCAAAGGTGTCTGTGAATTCAGGATAAATGCTACTCGTGTGATTGAGTGTCACCCCATAATTCCAGCACCAACATTTTGCATCCCTGGTCCACACTTTATGTGAGCTTATTTCATCCTCACGGTCCTTGGATGCAGCTGGTAGTTGCCCCTTGACTTCTATTTCATAGGTGCTATAAACACGATGTTTATTTTCCCGGTTGATGCCTTAACCTGGAATAATTTGCGAATTAGGCCTGTGTCTAAGGGCTTAGGCCATTTATTAGTTTATTCTTTCAACATCTGTTGAGTATGTGATAAGGGCCCAGCAAGTGCATTTATTTCAGATGTGAGAGCAAAAAGGAGGGAGACATCCACCCACAGCAAGTCTCTCAGAGGAAGGGGAGCATCAAATGGAGACACTCAGGTGAGTGAGGCGGAAAGGTCAAAAACAAAACAGAAACTGCAGGATATAAACAAAGGTGAAGTTTTTTGGTCTCTTTATCCCCTTAACCTATCATACACTTTGTGCCTCTCTAGGTTGTGCAAATTTAGTAGCTATGTTGTGTTTCTTTTCTTATTTAACACACAGAGAGAGAGAGAGAGAGAGAGAGAGAGCACAAGCAGGGGGAGTGGCAGGCAGAGGGAGAGGGAGAAGCAGGCTCCCCACTGAGCAGGGAGCCCGATGACCCTGGAATCATGACCTAAGCCGAAGGCAGACGCTTAGCCGACTGAGCCACCCGGGCATCCTGCTATGTTGTGTTTCTTATAAAAAAAAATTACTATTACCCTGATTATTGAGGATTACTTCAAATTCCACATTGAAAGATCTTAGGAAATATTAATATCAAACAGAGATGTGAAAGGCAACCCCTGAAAATCCTACCAGATTGAATAGCTCTGATTCCACCGTTATGCTCTGCTGCATCCTGTGTATAATAATAATATAGGACATTAAGTGAAGATTATTTTCAATCTGGGCCATCCTTTTATGTCTTCAAAATGGCACACTCATACAATAATCTTATTCTATAATGTTGTTTCTGCCATAATAAGCCACTCTTCCTATTAATCGTGGCCGTGATGGGAGATCCAAGTGAAGTGGGAATTGGCTGACTTCCGCTGTATTCTTGTTAGGCTACATTAGCTAATACATCGACAAAGCTGCCCACTGTCCAGACTTCTTGGTAGCTTTTTAAACATCAGTCTCAGCATTGAAGGTGCTCCAGTCAGTAGGTGGTTCCAAGGAAGGTCTTACAGTCTTGCCTTCTCGTATCCGTGCCCTTGCTGAATTGAATGGTTGTCTCATTATTCCATGGATAATGAGACGAGATGTGTTTATCACAGCCATTTATTAGAAACAAAAAGTCGCACATTAGCAAACCAAAATTATAATTAAAGGAAAAAGAGAAGAAAGCTTCTGCATAAATAGTGCCAAAATTTCAAGGGACCAATCCTTAGAGGACAGAGACATGAGGATTCAAATTTGATGAGTAAGTTTCCTAGGCCACGCAGCACCAAATATATCATCTGACACAGTGCTTTCTTTGATTTCCACTTAGGTTTAATGGTTGAATAATCATGGCTCATAAGTTTATCTTTAATAACAGTCACAGCAGACAGTTTATTAACAGATTCTGCAGGCTGCAGGGTTGTCATTTGCTGTTATAGTGATTGTCTGTTTTAAATATCACAGCTGTTGGTGTTTTTATTTATTTATTCATGATTTGATTCCTGCCTCTCCCACATCCCTGACGCTCAAAGGCAGGCTATTTTCCTTTCCTCTTTGAATTGTGAAAGGCTGCTGTGACAGTCCCTAGCCCAGGCCGTGGAGTGTCACACAGGGTCCTATGGTGCCGAACAAAAAGCCGCGTCTTCCTGAATCTGGCAGAACTCTTTATGAGAGCCGAGCCTTCTTGTGCAGGGCTTTCTCCGTCCGTGAGGGGTGGGCATGAATGCCATCCCTATCAGGGGCTCTGGGCCAGTGAAGACCCTTCTTCATGTGTTTCTTGGCCAGGAGAGTGGAACCACAGGAGAAATGCAAATGCCCAGGCCTCTACTTTCCCATGTGATAGCCCCGTGAATAAACATAGGAAGCACTGTGAGCCGCAGTTTCTGAATTCAGCTGAAGAGAAAGCTTGGTCATAACACATAGCATCTTTCATTGAGTTGTGTGTCGGGGGGGGCAGGCTTGTATTGAACAGATGACATTATTTCATTTGTCTGCAGAAAGGCCCTGTGAAGAAGAGTTTATATAGAGGGATACCATTTTGTTGAGAGAAAAACTGGGGCCTTACATTGCCAGCATGACCGGGAATCAGGCATGGAATGAGAGGCGGCGGCGGCGGCTGGTGGCTGATCTGGGGAAACGGGACATTCTCCAAACGCCAAAATCCTCCCCGTCTCCTGAGGAAATATGCTTCCTGTATCTCCTGAGTACATAAAATAGTGCCCCCACCTGATAGCTAAGAGGTGGACAAAGTGACATTCTGCGACATACGCCTGTAGTGGGCAGCCCCTCAACAGAGAGCCCATGCAATGTGTGCGACTCATCTCGGGTAATTTTCTTTGAGCTGGCTTGGATCCCTGGGAGGCCACTGAAGGCAGAGAGAAGAAAGACATAGGAAGAATTAGGAAGGAAAACAGGAGGTGCATCTCAGCCATTTTTGGATCTTTGGAAGGGCAAGTTCTGTCCCCCACATACCCTAGAAGGTATCCACCCGTTTCTGGCCAAGTTCAGAAAAAGGGAGACTCAGAAGATCTCTGTGCCCCTTAACTGCTTCAGGGAACGGATTGTCACAATCTGCAAAGAGGCGCTCATCCTCCCCTTTCCTACCAGTGGCAGAATTTTTTTTTTTTTTTTTTTTGGCTTCCCCTGCCTTTCAGTAAGTGCTTTTGTAAAGTAACAGTAAAAGCTAACGTGCAATGATATTTCAGAAGTTAATGGTGGGTGGTGAGGATTATGGAGCACTTTAATTTTTACTGTCGCTTTGCTAATATCTTTATCAAAATAATGAGCACCAGAAAGTGGTATCGACTGGTAAGCAGAATCAGATCCAGGACTCAGCACTGTGAGCCTTTCCACCTGCCTGGCTCCAGATGCACTCCCCAACGTCGGGTTGCAACCAGATGACGACATCATTTTTAACAGATTAGATGCCTCTCACAGCGCCCGTGGAAGGTAATTTCAATAGCAGCACCGTCATTCCTCACTTCTGTGCAGCTTAGTAGTTCTCAAACTCTGTCCCTAAAAAGCCCTCAGAATCTACAAGCTGGGTGCCAATATTCTAAGGCTAAAGGCCAATAATTAGTCATTGTCAAAATAGTAGAAATGTAATAGACATAATGTTAATATAGCAGATACGGTTTTGTTTCATTTTAAGCTTCTTTGTCCATAAATGTTTATTAAGACTTTGGCACCTGATAATGTTTGCCTACAAATGAATATTGGCCAGTACTTATCTATTTAAACTATTTGTTGAATCCATCATAAAATCCTACTGATTCTCCTTTGATGTAGCCAGCATTCAACTAATTTTCACCACGGCCACACCTACTGCTTTGGTCTGAGCCACCAAAGATTATGGCACTTACCTCCCGAGAGGTCTGTTTGCTTCTGCCGTTGCTACTTCATAGTCTATTCTCCACATTGCAGCCAGAGTGAGCCTTTGAAAATGTAGGTCAGATCATGTGACTCTTGCTAAAAACTCAGCAATGGTTCTGCATTTGACTAGACAGTAAAGCACAAGTCTCTAAAAGGTCCTATAACCGATGTGGCCTGGCCCACCCCTCTTCCTCTCATTCACACTGCTCCATGAACTCTGGCCTGCTGCCTGTTTTTTGAACATGCCAGGTAAACTTGAACCCTAGAACCAGTGCCCTATTTTTCTGCCTGGGATGCTTTGTTGCCAGATATCTGCTTGGCTGCAACCATTACTTCTTCCAAGTTTTTGCTCAAATCTCATCTTCTCAGTGCAACCTCCCTGCTTAATACTGCTGTTTCCCCTTCCATTTCCCATCCCCTCTCACCCTGCTCTCCTTTCTCCCCGTCACATCTATTACCTCCTAGCATTTGACCTATTAGAATCACCATGTCAGTACCAGGAGAACAGCAATCTTGGTCTTTTACTGTATTTCACAACTTCTAGTAAGTGCTCCAGAAACATGTGTTGAATAAATGAATGTCTATTATGTGCCAAACTCTAGGATATGCAAGAATTAACAAGACATTAGTGCTGGCTTATAGTTTAGTGTGGAAGACGTAACAATCAACAAGCAGACACAGGAAAACGAAAGAACAAAATACCAAATGAATGATAATGGAAGAAATCATTAAGGCACAATTAAGCTGAGTCTAACAGTTTTTGTGCATGTTTGTGTGTGTTGCACGTATAGTCGTGATCACATTCTGCATTACGTTGTTATACTTTCTGCCATTAAAATGGTTCCTTTAATGCAATTCAACACATCAGTATTCATGGTGATCTCCAAGGAACACTATGAATTTCAGGTGCTCCACACCTGAGGAAATTTAAGAACTGCTTTTTGTGTGGTGATTTTCAAAGGGCATTCATATGTATTTTTCTCATCTAATTCTCAGAACAACCTTCAAAATGCAGGTCTTCTGCATTTTCTTCTTTAATATGTTCTCCCTGTTTTGACTTTCAAGCGTGAAGCTATGACGTTAGGTACTTTTGTAAATGAAGATGCCTATAGGTTCTACGAGTTCCTCTATGTTGTCGTTAGTGCCGAGGCTGCTATCCTGTGTCCATTTTTCTTTCTTTCTTTCATTTTCAGCCCACTAGTGTGAGTCTTTCAAAGTAAGATTAAATTCTGCAATAATTGCTAGGAGTGGAAAAAGTGCATCTTAGCATAAACTTTTGTTTTCTTACTGTCAGTCAGCTGGACTCCAGACATCGGATCTTCTTGTCTTTCAATTCTGTGGACATTTATCCTGTAATCGTATAAAAGACACGCTTTAAGGAGTTGTAGGAAATACAAAGGTGGGTAAAACAATATCCTTGTTTCAGGAGTTTATAGTTGGGGAGGGGTGTCAATGCTACCAGCGCTGGGGGATACACTGTGCGTACAAGATTCCTTTATATGTGTATATAAGTTTTAAATCAACTTTCCATTTTAGAGTAGATTAAGATTTACAGAAAAGACATGAAGATAATACAGAGACTTCTGATATATCCCATGCCCGTCTCTATTATTAACATCTTACATCATGGTACCTATTATATAGCTAATGAACCAACATTGATACGTTATTATTAACTAAATTCCATACTATATTCATTTCTTATTTATTTGTATTTACTTACTTACTTACTATCCTTTCTCCGTTCTAGTGTTCTAGATCCCATACAGAATACCACATTACATTTAGCCATCATGTTTCCTTAGGCTCCTCCTGGTTGTGACAGTTTCTCAGATTTTTCTTATTTTTGATGATTTTGACAGTTTTGAGGAGTACTAGTCAGGTATTTTGAAGAATGTCCCTCAACTGGGATTTGTATGATGTTTTCCTCATGGTTAGACTGAGGTTATGTGTTTGGGGGAAAAAGACCAAAGAGGTAAATAAAATACCACTTTCCTCACATTATATCAAGAGTATGTGCTATCAACATGACTTACTACTATTGATACTGATACTGATCAATTTACTCAGTGTTTTTCAGGTTTCTCCACTGCAATCCCTGTGATTTTTATGTACCCTTTTCTTTGAAATCAGAACTGTGCAGAAGTTTTCTTGGACTTTCTGTTTTAGGTCTAGACTCTTCCATCCCTGAACCAACCCACCTTCCTCATATTTCCAAGGTTTTCTATAGATCTTCTTGTCTTTTTTGTGGCCCAGATATTATTTTGGTGTCACCCACAGAGAAATAACAGTTTTGGGAGTGGAGGGTTCTTTTATTTTATTATTTTAAATTAGTGATTCAGGTTAGCTCTGAAATTAAATACCTTGGTTTACAAGCAAACAGGCTGAAGAATACAAAGACTAATGATTAATTTTGTGGATTCACAAAATTCTAAAATAAAAGTAGTTTAATTTCAAGTTAAAGATGTAATGCAGATGCGGTGGAATCTAAAAAACAACAACAAATGAATAAATAAACAAAAAGCAGAATTAGACCTATAAATACAGAGAACAAACTAATGGTTGCCAGAGGGCAGTGGGGTGGGAGGTTGAGCAAAATGGGTGAAGGAGAGAGGGAAGTACAGATTCCAGGTATGGAACTAGTAAGTCAGAGGAAGAAAAGGCACAGCATAAAGAATATAGTTAATAACACTGTAATAGTGACGTACAGCTACATTTGTGGTGAACATAGCATAGTGTATTTACTTGTCAAATCACTAAATTATATACCTGAAACTTATGTAACATTGTTTGTCAATTATACTTAAAATAAATAAATAAATATATAAATAAATACAATAAAATAAAAAATAAAAAAGACCACACACACACAAGAGGGAAAACAGGGAATTTTAGGGGGGAAAAAAAAAGAAACAAAAATCACCTGTAATTATCAAGAGACAATTACTGCTATTGATTGATTACCTTCAGCTATTTTTCTACATTTCTCTATGTGTATATATTTATCCAGGTATCTATCTATCTTCATTTTCTTTTGATTTTGGGGGATGATCTTTTTGTATAGTTTTGTATTTCGTTTTTACACTGAATTTTTTTCTCATTAAACTTTAATAGGTCTCAATATTCTGTGACAGATTTTTGGTCAAATTGTTTCCATTAAAAAGTACTGATTTTAAAAACTAGTAACTTAAAATTGCCACAGAAAAAAACAAATAATACATAAAACATCTCTTTTCCCTCTGAATGTTTTACATTGCATTTTTATCATTAACCAGACTTTACCATTAAACTTGAGACAAGCAGTTCTAGACCTTCCACCACTGACTAAGACTGGGGTGGCACTTATTAGAGATAATATTCATTTAGCCTCCTGAGTTTTATGGGAAGACTGAATGACCTTACCAGCTCCAGCAACCTTCCTGTCCACTGACTTGATGACACCCACAGCAACAGTCCATTTGAAATAACAAATGGCCGGGCGCCTGGGTGGCTCAGTTGGTTGGGCGACTGCCTTCGGCTCAGGTCATGATCCTGGAGTCCCAGGATCGAGTCCCGCATCGGGCTCCCTGCTCGGCAGGGAGCCTGCTTCTCCCTCTGACCCTCCCCTCTCTCATGTACTCTCATTCTCGCTCTCTCAAATAAATAAATAAAATCTTTAAAAAAAAAAAAAAAGAAAGAAATAACAAACGGCCAGATGAGCCAGAGAATAGTCAGGGAAGCTCTCAACACATAAGTTTTCCAAGAAGCATGTCAA
This sequence comes from Mirounga angustirostris, assembly GCF_029215605.1. Lineage (NCBI taxonomy): Eukaryota > Metazoa > Chordata > Mammalia > Carnivora > Phocidae > Mirounga > Mirounga angustirostris. Next base: position 57,760,148 of record NW_026991717.1, on the reverse strand, counting down.
TCATGATGGCATCACCAGATTTCAAAACTTTGAGGTCGTCTTACCAGAATGGTGATCCATCTTCTCCTTCAGCTCAACAGACTTTGCAAGCAACGTGAGCTGTGTGACAATCCAGCACAGGTTCACAGCCAGCACTGATTGGGTGTGGGTGGTTCAGGGTAATCACCTGAGCAGTGAAGCCAGCTACTTTCATTGCTGGGTTATTTTTGTTATCACCATCCACCTGGATGATGAGCATCTTTGACAGACACATTCTTGAGGCTGAAGTCCACACTGTCCTGAGAAAGAGCTTCACTCAAACTTCATGGTGCATTTCAACAGACTTTTCTTCAGTTGTAACATTGATGGTAACAAAAATGACCGCAACGCCATGTTTGAGAACACAGTCTCCCAGAGACAGTACCAACACCAGCGATTTTGTAGACATCCTAGAAGAACAAACCCAAGGCTTGTCAGTTGGATGAACTGGTGGCAGAATGCAATCCAGAGCTTCAGGCAGTATTGGCATTGCCATCTTTACTGGTGACTTTCCATCCCCTGAACCAAAGCATGTTTGTACTTGGCTCCAGCATGATCTCACCATCCCAACCAGGAATTGGCACAAAGCTACTGGGTCTGGGTTGCAGCCAGTTTTCTTAATGTGGGTGCTAACTTCCTTCCTAATTTCCTTGATATCTCTCTGGCTGAAGGGTGGCTCAGTGGAATCCATTTTGTTAACACCAACAATTAGTTCTTTCACAGCTGGTGTGTAAGCCAGAGGGCATGCTTATAGGTCTGACTGTTTTTGGATATACCTGCTTCAAATTCACCAACACCAGCAACAACAATCAGGGCAGAAAATTTTAGGCATAGCCTGAGATGTGCCTAAAATTGTGTTTTTATAAAGTACCTGTATCCTGGGGCATCATCAATGATAGAAACATAATACTTTCTGGTCTCAAATTTCCACATGGAGTTATCATGGTGATCCCAGGCTCACATTCAGCTTATCCAAGACCCAGGAATAGTTGAAGGAGCCCTCTCCCATGTCAGCAGCCTCCTTCTCAAATTTTTCAATGGTTGTTTTTGTCAGTCTTCCCACATTTGTAGATCAGATGGCCATAGTGGTGGACTTGCCTGGATCTACATGTCTAATGATGTTGATGTTAATATGAGTCTTTTCTTTCCTATTTTGGTTTAGATTTAGCAGTAGTTTTCATGACACTTGTGTTCTGGCAGCAAACTCATTGCAATAAAGGCTACACTGAAATTATATATGAAGGATTTATTTCCCTCTGTTAATTAAGTTAAAAATGGCTGATTCCAGTAAAAGTATTTAATCATATTCTTAGTGTTGGCAATTTTATTAGGGAATTTATAATTATACAATTATAATTTATAATTCATAATTATTTTCCCTGTCAATTCCATGATGAATGTCTTTGATGCATCTTTTGAATAATCTTTGACTGCATTTTTTATTATTTCCTTATTATAGTATCTATGTCAAGCTCATTAGAATTCTTTGTTAAAGGATTATAATATTTTACATATGTATATATAATATATAAATAAATATACTTCAATGTGGACAGTATAACTTAGACTAGAGTCCTATAGAAATTAATTAAAATTAAAATGTTATTAGAAATTCAATAAATTATTAACCTTAATATTTTAATTGCTATATTCAGTATCATTCACTCAGAAAAAAATAAGTAATATCCAGAACACTCTTTGGGGGCAGTAAGTAGAACTTGAATATGAGTTGGTGTGATTCAGTTAGATTCTATAAACATAGTTGAATAAGGCCTACATTACAAAGTAACAAAGTTAATAATGCATTTCACATCAAGCTCTAAAAGGCAAGCATTAGAAATATGAAGTGATTCTCCCAATATAGTTCATGTGGTTTTAGTCTTAACTGCTATTGTGGTGAGATTAATTTCAATCCTATTATTGATCTGGGATATAGAGAATTTGGATAGGGTCCAGAGGAAATGAGAATAAAAGTGAAAATGATTAGAGGGTTGACTGGAAAACACTGAACCCATTGGGATTATTGAGTTTGGAGCAGGCTAATGAGAGACTTAATGACAGTTTCTAACTGTAGAGGTGGCGCTACGGTATGATTAACTATGTGTAACCAATTTTAACTTCTACAAAGGAAAAGGCACATTTACATGAGTATGGATTTGCTTTGGTCATTGAGAAGACGTAATAAGCTGGTGGACAGCAGCAATTTGTTATCAACTCTAGGATGCATGGCAGCCAGGAGAAAGAAGGCTCCTAGTTTATAAGAGGTCCCATGGAATGGATGAAACTGTAAAACAGAACACTGGGCAGACTGGAAGTGATATCACTTCACCACTTTAGTTGGTGCCTCTTTACAATTGGCTAGGGGGCTACTGAATATGGGCCATTGTCCTCTTTGTTATTCTGTGCTTATTGTACATTAGTAGGATTTGATTGGCATCAGTTCCCTTTATGTAAATGGCATCTGTGAACTGTAACATGACACTTTTAGCTCATGTAATATAAATGCAAAGTATGTAAGTATGTCTGTAAGTCACACTGATTTAGAAGGAAGGTCTACTTTCCTCCAGTATAACAAATTACTCCTTTGGAGTATGTTAAGCAATTTTGGAAACTTATTTTGGTCATTGGATCAATAAATCACTATTTGGAAAATTAATGCCTTAAATTACATTACATAATAAGTTCAAGTTGATGGGTTACACAGATCTGAAACTTGGGATAGTGGTATTGTGCATTCCTCATGAGGAATCTAGAATCAAGTATTATATGGTTAAAGAGTGGTGTTGACAATGCAGATTTTCTTAGCAGTCAGGGGTCCATTTCATCTGGTATTTAGCTCAGGGCAGGGACAGCCCCTCATGTGATCCCTTATCTTTCCTTATTGTTCTCTGACTCCAACCATAACCCTTCCATTCAGACCCTGTTCTTGGATTCTGCTTGTTTCTTTCCTCCTTCAAATTTTCATTCAATTTGTCTACTGAATTCTCTTGAAACAACATAGTGTAACGTTAAGACTTTGTATTTTTGAGTCCCTAGACATGGGTTTGAAAGCAGCTCCATCTCTTTCCGAATTTGGAACTTTCACCAAGTTTCTTAACCTCTCTGAGATGCAGTTCCCTCACCTGTGAAATTAACATAAAAATATCTATAATGCAGGGGTACTAAGAGGATTAAATGCAGTAACATTTATAACAGGTTTACCCCATGTGGCACACATTAAAATGAAAAATTTCTAGGAAAAAATAGCTGTTATTTTCTATTTGATCACTTTCTTCAACTTTGAGACACTACTGATCATTCAATAAACATTGAGCATTTATTATGTTACAGCTGTGTGCACAATAGTGTACAGTAGTTTGTGCTGGATAAAGAGTGTATAATGATGATACAAAATAGACAGTTCTCTTATACTGGTGAGTTTACAGTAGATTATGATTCACCATTGATTTAATAACAGCTTTGCAAGGAAAAAGCAATATTAAACTATGTATTAATTTTAAAGTACACCATGATTTCAGTGATATATAAAAGGGGAAAAATGTATAAAAAATTTGCATAATTATTGTCCCACTCCAAATGTAAAACTGAACAATTTCTGAATACTGGTCATAATTTTGAATTTTTCTTCAGTTATATTTGTTCTTTTCTCCAGCCAACTTATTTCTCCTCTATTGTTCTCATAGGCTCCATCCAGTCCTGTGGTTGTTGGTCAGGGGTACATTCAGGCTCTGCTCCTGTCTTTCTTGCCCACTGTTTTGCTAATACTGTGGGCTATGCCTGAAAATTCCAGTCCTGGTGAGGTGTCACATTTAAGAAGGCACAGTCAATTGACCAAAAGTAATTTCATACAGTTCCAGTGGTCACTTCTTGCTTCCTCTCTTACAGAAAGAATATCCAATCCTTCATCCCCAGCGCCCCATGTCTCCATACCCCATTCCTTCCTTTCTTCTATGTCTTTCAAACTGCTCAACCTCTCCAAAACCTCTTTCTCTATCACTCGCATTCTTAACATTCTTCCTAATATTCTTTCACCCCTGTGATTAAAATCAGAGAAGAAGGAAATGCCAAGTAGGCAATGCCAGGATTTTTCCTAATTGGAGGCAAGAGGAGGGTGAGGCTATGAATCCTTATTTATAACTAATAGTTTTGTTTCTGTTATGCAGTTACAACTTCTTGCTACTCTCATCTAAGGACTGAGCACAATGAAGCATATCAGGCTAAGCAGTGAAGACGGGATCAGTTGAAAGTGTGGAGAACTGGGGTGGGGGGATGGGTTAGCCTGGTGATGGGTATTAAAGAGGGCACATATTGAACGGAGCACTGGGTGTTATACACAAACAATGAATCATGGAACACTACATCAAAAACTAATGATGTAATGTATGGTGATTAACATAACATAATAAAATAAAATTAAAAAATCTCAAAAAAAAAAAAAAGAAAAAGAAAGTGTAGAGAACTGACAGATTTGGTTCCTGCAAATGCCTAAATCCTCTTGGGCACATTTCTGTAACCTTGGCAATTGGGTGTCCTTCACTCTTTCCCATGTAGACTTTAGGGACAATCCTGGGCTTGGTAGGAGCAACATATAAACCCTACAGAAGGTGCTCATTGGTTCAATATGAACTTAGTTTTACTGTTGGTTCCCCTGATATTTGAGCCCCATTTCTCTGGTAGCACTATGTTTATCTGATATTCCAGGTACCACTGATTAAGTTCTAAGTGCCAATTCTTAAAGATTTTTCAGGACACTTAGGGTTAACACAGTAGCCATAAAACAATCATTCAATAAAGTGCAAGGCTAGCAAAAAAAAAAAAAAACCAAAAAACAAAAAACAAACCAAGAGTATTGATATTAAAAATATCTATAGCTTACTATAATAATTTGACCTTGGCACTACTATTTTGCTATCTTGTAACTTATCATGTGTGCTTATTGATCTTTAGTTATAGGATTTTTTTTTTTTAGTGGGGGATATCAGCATATTGGATTTACCTTATTAGAATAAGTACTGAATTTTGGAGGAATTGGGCTTTTAGGTCTGGGACAGTATGCTTTAGAGAATACTGCTTTAGATTTGTTTCATGTACCTTATATCTTCCATGTAGAAAGGAAAGCAGCACAATATATAGTAAATTAGGACAATGATACTATTGGGTTAAATCGTAACTTAATTATTCAGTTACTTGAGGCTACATAATCATTGAGCCATATCTTTTGATAATGTTCCTTTAGACTCCCTGGGAGTAACCAAATTTAGAATGATGTACTGTCATGCCACTTCTAAGAAACATTTTGTGTGCTGTCCTTGGTGATTGGCTAGCAATGCCTCAGAGATTACTGTTTGTGTAAATTTCATTAATTATTTTACTTCAAACATGATGAAAGTGCTTTCTAAAAATTTAGTTGAGATCTAAAAACAAAACCAGATATAATTAGGGACTCAGAGCCACAGAGGATTTGTTTGAGGAACAAAACTGTTTTCATGGAGTTACAAAGTATATCTGAAGTTTATAATTTAGTTAAAATTATCAAGTACTTGTAAAGTTGCTGTATTTAAAATATGCTAAACATTTTTGTAGAGGCTCTCAGACATTTGGTAGAAGAGAAAGTTAGGTTTAAAGATAGCCAAACGTTGAAAATGGAAGTGCTAGTTACTGCATCGCTGCCACTCCAAGTCTCACTGCATAATTACGCTAGAGTTGTTATATGTTCCCTAGAGGATCCAATTCAGCAATGTACATCTCACCTCTAGATTTTTTCCCCAGTCCTATAAGCCATGGCGGCCGTGGGTAATCACCTATTGACTTATATTATCATGCTGCACATCTAGCCATAGCATTTGCATTGTATTATTAAGGACAATGGATATTTCCTCATAGTTTGGGGTTTTCCAAGCAAACAAATATAATCATTTTTCTCTCCACAAACTATGTCTGCAATCTAGATAAATTATCAGCAGTTGCATAGTGATAACTGTATAATAAATTCATGGTTCAAATGAATGAATATGGTTATAGCCATGGTTAACCGAGACTGGTGTTAGAACGCATGCTTCCACTAATTTACAATTTTTATAAATACACCAAAATATTGCATGCTAAAACGGCATTTTAGAACCATGAGCCAATCTATAATGAAGAGTGATAGTGTTTTTAGGACAAGACCAGAAAAAATAAAGACCCTGAAGTACAACTGTATACTTTCTTATTAATCATCAACATTAATAATCACTGCTTAAAATAATTCTAGTTTTACCTCTGAGGTTGGGTAAGATAATTAATCCTCAAAATTTCATAAGAATAAAAAGCCATTTTGTGAACATATAGCTCTGATACTTGGTGGCTTCTGCATGGTTTCTTTTTTACTCTTTTAATCATATCACTGTGCAAACTGGAATTCAGTTCTCTTATGTTCTTGCTTCTCAGTGGGGGAAGGATCCATGTCCATTTCCCAACTTGGATCCTTTACTTGTGGCAAAGTATAAAGTGAAGGGAAACTTTAAGAAGGTCTCTTTTCCAAACAAGGTTATCTTCAGTCCCATGTCCTTCATCTTGTCCAGTTCCCCATTCTTAAGAACTAATATTGCTGTGAGGTAAATATCCAAATTTAGATCTTTATTATTATTTTTTTAGATCTTTGAGTATTAGATTTTATTCTCCACTTCTAGCCAAAGATTATAGGAGATACATTTTGTTCTCTTCTTCATAGCACATTTTTATCAAGAAATGAAAGGTGTTTTTCATATTTCAGGGCCTACTTTAGATTCCACCTGTTTCTTGAAGATATCCCTGATAATTCTAGCATGGCATACTCCCTTTTATGAAATTTTACATTTATTATTTTCATTATGCATTTGGAATCCTGACTACCAGAAGTACTCTGCTTTTTTATGAATCCTTGAATATGCATATGGAATTTGAATATTGAAAGGTGACTTTATGTTGGAAGAATGAGATGTGCTTTTGTTCCCAGATTGCTAAATACATCATAAAATCTCATTATGCCTTATGTTTTAGAGATAATTCCCAATGATATATACTGAGACTTTCTTGACTTTTTAAATCTTATTCTTTTCAGGTATAACTGAATATGTAATTGATAAGCTAAGGCCCAATAGGCATCTGATTAGGCCCTGGTATACCTATTATCATTCATATTTTCTCAATTGTATTAAAATTATGAAATAACTGGTAACAGCATCTTCACTTCTATTGACAAACTAGTTTTACATCATATTGGCAGGTATCCAAGATATAATAATTCATTCCTGACTTCTTAAAGTCTAATACAAATTATTATTTTTTATCCCAAACCTGTTAATACTTGAACCTCAGAATCACTGAGCTCTATTTATTCTCTTTTAAGTAATTTTTGTTTAGTATTTTAGTCCTACATGTGTTTCAACTGAAAAAAAAAGACATTATAACTTTGTATAGTTACTATTCCTTCAAAATGACCCAATAATATTTTTCTTTCTCTTCTGCCTTGTCAGGTTTTCAACTGGGATGAATTTTTATTTGTCTGAAGAATTCCCTTTAGATTTTCTTTTAGTATGGGTCTTCTAGCAGGAAAAGAAAGAAAGAAAAAGAAAGAAAGAAAGAAAGAAAGAAAGAAAGAAAGAAAGAAAGAAAGAAAGAAAGAAAGAAAGAAAGAAAGAAAAAGAAAGAAAGAAAGAAAGAAAAAAAGAAAGAAAGAAAGAAAGAGAAAGAAAGAGAGAGAGGGAGGGAGAAAAAAATGATTCTCTTGGATTTTCATCTAAAAATGGCTTTATTTTACCTTCATTTTTGAAAAAAAATTTTCATTGCATATAGAATTTTAAGCTGGCAGTTATTTTCTTTTAGCACTTAGAAGTGCTAGTGTTATTCTATTGTTCCAGGTGTGCATCATTTCTATTGAGAATTTAGTTGCCATTTTTACAGTTACTACTTTAAAAGTAATGTTTTTTTAAAAATCCCTGTCACTTCTTAGGAATTCCTTTTTGTCCTTGATATTCTGCATTGTTACTATGATGTGCCTAGATGTGGTTTCCTTTGTGTTTTCCCTCCTTTGAATTGAATTTTTCCTCATTGGAATTCTTTGGGTTGATGTCTTTTATTAGGTTTAGAAAATATTCAGCCACTGTCTCTTCAAATACTGTTTCTGCCTCATTCTTTCACTTTTTTCCTTCTGGGACTCCAACTATAAGTGTGTTTGGCATGTTCTCACGTGTCTATTTTACTTGTCCAATGTTTTTCATTTTACTAATCCTGCGGTCTCCAATCTGCTGTTAAATCCATCTAATATAGTTATTACTTTCAGATACATATATTTAAAAAATTTTAAGTTCCATAATATCCATTCAATTATTTCTATAGGTGCCAGTTTTATGTTGAAACCCTCAATCCTTTCATTTATTATGTGCACCTTGTCCTCTTCTTTTGAACATAGGAATCAGAGCTATTTTAAGTCTTGTGTGTTAATTCCAATATCTAGATCATATGTGGGTCTGTTTATGATGTTTTTGATATTATTTGTCTTCTTTTTCCTATGATATTTCCTAGTCTCTTCTCATTTCTAATTTTTAAAAATTGTGTGCTGGACATTGTGTACTAAAGAGTCTTAGAAAATCTGGGGATGTTATATTGCACCAGTGATGGTTTCTCCCTTCCTGTGTTCCAGAGCAGCAGATCATCTCAATTCAATAAGAAATTGAGCTGGGTCAAAACTTGGTTGCAGGATTAGAAAGACTCAGACTAATTCTTGTTCATCCTCTTCTCTAGGCATGTCCCTCATGGGATATGTATCAAGTGTCTTTCCAATATGTCTTCTCAGTCCTAGAGACCTTCAGGAATGTATGTCTGCCTTTCAGAGATTCTCACCCAAATTCTTTAGGTTTCTGTGCAATCAGCCTTCAAATATGGTAAATGTCTTTAGGGATGGACCAGTGGGATTTTGCAAGAAAGCAAAGCACCAGGCAATAGCAGCAGATTTCACTCTCTCTTCTAGAAAATATGGCCCAGCTAACCAGACTCCCACAGTGAAACTCAGCAGTGGAACTTAGCAAGTATTTTTATGGGTAAACTGGATGACTTTCAAGTTTTCAGTTTGTTCTTCAACTCACAGAAACATTCAGAATATCATTTTACCAAATATCTGGGTACCCTGTGAGCTAGTCAAGTTGACACATATTATTAACCATCATACTGTTATCAAATTTATAACACTATATTTTATTATTGATTTTTATAATATATACATATATGACTATAATTTATCAAACACCATTATTGTGTGAACTACTTAACTTGGCATCCCAGGCCATCCAATATATTGTATGTGCTCAATTCATATTTGTTAATAATGAAAAATGTCCAATTCAAATACCAACTGTTTTATGTAGAAATAGGAACACATTTTAGAATTATTCTGCCTGTGTTAAAATCCTACTTCTATCACTATCAGCTATGTGTTTTTGGGTATCAATTATTTTATCTGTAAAATGATGAAAATAATAACTATCTCATTAGGTTGCTGTGAAGACTAAATAAGATAATGACTAACCAGTGTCTGATAGACAGTCATATGTATGAACTATTATTATCATCATCATCGTTATTGTTGTTATAGTTATTTCTAATTTTGAGCCATATTTCTCATTCCAACGAGATGTTGCTTTGCTACTTTCAAACTTCTTAACCATATTCATGCACTTCTCTACTGGCTTTAACCTAGCCTGAAATTATAGCTCAGTGATATGGTTTCTCATTGAACATCTAATTTTAAGGTTTCTTTATTTTCTTGACCAGGGATTGTGCAATACTAATCATCATCATCACCAATGTCATAATTGTCATCCATCATCGTCGTCATCATCATCATCATCATATCATTTGTAGTAGCTAATATACAGCAAGCACTATTTGTTGAATAAATGAATGCATAGAAATGAAACAGTACCTTCTATATATACTGTATTTAGCATCTGAATTTATGTCTGTTTAGTTTTATGCAGAGTGATATTACTACAGTCATTATACAGGACCAATAAGAGAGAGAAAAGGTTGACTTAATACTTAAATGATTTACTAATGCCAATGAAAGCCAAATACTCTCATGGCATATAATAGGAAGATCAGTTTTTCATTAGTTCAAATAAATAAAATCTTAAAAAAAAAAAAGAAGAGTGACGGAGAATTGGATCACCACAAGACACAGTAGTTTAGGCATAACAAACTCAACAGAATCTGTGTCATGGTAGTCAATACCATATCTGGGTTTTGAATGGAGATTCATTTTTAGCAAAACTGTATTATCCATCACATTAAATTCTGTTAATTTGACTTTTATTGGTTCATTGTTTGTATTTATTTTATAGACTATTTTGTTTTTTAAGTTGTACCCAAATTAGTAAGTATAAGAATATATATTTAAGTTCATAGCTTTAACATGTATCAATATTTAAGTAATATAATAATAAAATAATTTCCCACATGGAGTTTATAACACTAGTTTTCCTTTAAAAGGAGACCATGCCTTGCTCAGATTTTGTAAGCACCATATGACCCAAGTACTTATTCAATAGAACTCCATCTGAGCACAGCTTGTTAGCCTATAGATTTGGATGTCTGTGCCCTCAGAAACATCACAGCAACATACCAAAGCCCAATATATCAGAGTTAATCTGTGAGGCAGGCATCAGTCCAGCTGGTACGTTCTACTGCTGTGAGCACTTCACTCTATAAGTGATGATTTATTTGGCATTCAGATTGAGATCTTGTGTGGAAATAACAAAATAGACTCAAGTCCTGAGCTGCCCAATTCTAAGAGTCACCATGTGAAGATGCACCATCTTGGGCCTGAGACATTTGGTAATTGCCCTGTTTCTCTACCCCCTTCTACATTTGTATATACTCTCTTGAATAAATAATGAATCACTTCTTTTTTTCTCCTACTCCAACAACTAAGTCTCAGAATTTGCGACTTCTTTTAATACATTCAGTTATCTGCTGATTCAAGCATCTTCAGGTCAAATGCATTAGAAAACAGCTAATTATGCCCTTTCCCGTGGGTAGAAAAATCTTTAAATTTAATTAAAAGACCTTAACTCAACTCTTTCACATTAGGGTCTACTTCCCAATGGATTTTCTACAGGGTGACTTAAAGAGCCAAGCTCAATATTAAAATTAGAAGCAGCTATTACTTATTATTTCTTCTTTGAAACAAAATTATTTTTGGTTGAAGGTTACTTTGATCATTAATTTCATTCTCTCAGTTTTGCTTCTGTGTTCACTTGTAAAAGCATAGATTAATTGAGAAACTTGCTTGACAGTTTTCAGGTTGTTTATTTTCTATATCTTGTGCCAGTAAAGCACCTTAAACATAGACTACCGTTTCTCAGCCTCAATATTCTCTTTGGAATACTAATCAACACATAAGCAAAGGTGGCAGAAAAAAAATCTTAAAAGAAGAAAAATGTTAAGCGCCAGATCTGAGCCATGCAAGGTTCAAATATACAGGATGTTCTGACTTTTATGAGAGAAAGCCACAAAAATATTTTTCTAATTTGAGACTATCTTGGTTTAATATCTTCTAGGAAAGCATAAAAATCAAGGCAAATCGTGTGTTTTTTCTTTAGTTTCATGAGTTTTACTTTTTTCCTTGACTTAGAACAAACTTGTTTTTCATTAAAAATTGGCTTTACATGAAAGGAGAAATCCAGATGTTGAAAGCAAGAAAGCAATCTGGGAAGTAGCAATTATGCATTATCCTTAGGCGAGTTTCTGCCTCGCATCCATTTCCTCTCTATCCCTCCCTTCTTCTTCCATCTTTCTTCCCTCTCTTCCTTTTCTTCTCTTCCCTCCTCCTTTTCCTTCTCCCTCCTATACTCCTTTTTTCCCTCTTTTTCTTCTGGTTTGGCTAAGTACTTCTAGAAGACACTTGATTATGTTAACAACATATTGATACCTTAAGGTGCCTGTGATAAGCCAAACCTACTTCCACTCCCATTCCTTGCTTGTTTGAATCAGAGTCATAGGGGAGTAATTAATGATACTAATTGCTCTTACTTGTTCAACAAATAGGCACTGGGGAATCACTGGAGATTTTTAAACTGAGAAATGGCATCCAGGAAAGTGATCTTTTAGGAAGATTTATCTATCAGTGATGGGCAGGAAGAATTAGCATCAGGGGGTGGTACACTCATTCATAGGGTATATAATTGTCGGGCAGAAAATGTCAAGGATTTTGAAAAGCCCCAAACTGTGAAAATGGAAAGGACTTCATACTGAAAGACATTTAGGAAGAATAATTAACCAGTGATAGGTTAGATATAGAAAATAAAGAGCCAAAGATTGTCAGCTTTCAAGCCTGAATAACTAAGGAACATGGAAGTGTTATAAATGGGAGCTGATCATGGGAGCTGACTGGGTGAAGAAGATAAATTCAGTTTTAGGCATGGTGCCATTGAATGTTATGAAGCACTTCTAGGTGGAAATGACCAAATCAATTGGAGAAATTTGGAAAAAGTATAGAAATTGAGAGAGAGAGGGAAAACACTTCAAGAACTTGCTGATATAAACTCCCTGAACCTCTTGTTACCTTACCCATTTGTTTATCTGCATGTATACTAAAATCTTATTCATTTGCCTTTGTGTTATTGGAAAATAATAATTTTAACATAGAAATATGCTATTTCTAATTTCTTACCTATTTTCTAAGGCAGGTCAATCCTAGAGGTCTAAGGCAGGTCAAACCAGAGGATCTTTTGCAAACGTAAAGATTTTATTAAAAGAGGGCTTGAGGATGCATGTTTGGAGGAAGAAAATATATGAGTAAGAAATGGTATGTGTTATAGAGAGGCCAGGAAGGATGCATAGGACTGTGGTCTGGGGAGCTATGAAGCTATGGAAGCTATTGAGAAACAGAGAAGTAATCATAGTATGGCAAATAAGGGACCTTGGGGCTACACATAGAAATATCTAATGATAAAATTTTTGGTGAAATGCTGCATACATGTTATAATACAACTATTCCATATATACCCCCATAGCCCTTATGGATCTTGAATATATATTATTACCCCACGTGATGTAGAGTTTTTTTGTATGAATAAAAAAGTATTATGAATATTGCTCTATGATTATGATAGAATGGGAAACATGCTATACAGGAAGTCAATCCATGTGGTTAATATTTGTATTTGTATGAAGGTATAGGTGTGTGTGTGTGTGTTTGAGAGAGAAAGAGAGAGGGAGAGGGAGAGAGAGAGAATGAATTAGGAAATGAGTGTCCAGAGCGGTCATTTACTAAGGAGGGTGGGTTGCTGTCAGTGTTGTTCAGGAGAAGTTGGAGATCCTAGATGGGAAGTCCAGGAGGTAGAGTTGGCCTCTTTAGCAATGATAAGTGCAAGCCCAGTGCTATAGAATGGGCATGCTGAAGAAGAGTTGAAGTAATTGACATACACTTCCATGAACCCAAGAGAATTTTATGATCAGAAGTAGGTGAAACCACCCTACCATGTTGCTGGGCTTTTATAGAAAAAAAATTTTGCATAATGTAAAGGAGAGCCTCAAGAACCAGAAAAAGACTGTTTTCTTATCAGCCAAGAACTTTAGCCTCAGATAAATGGAAAATATATTAAAAGAAGGAGAGAGAAACCTAAAATTTTAGGTTCTGCTAGAGCTTCTTTCCTAAAGTGAAAGAAGAGTCTGAGAAATAGATAAACCTCCAGGGCAAACCTGGAACCCTTTTACTCACTTTAAGAGAATGTGGTTTGAATCAAGAGATTCCCACACATTTTAAAATTCCTGGCTATGTTTTTTAGTATTAGTCCCTGTAGATAATCAAAATTCAAAATAGAAGAGATGAGGCTCTGTACTGAGAGTATAATCTTTGAAAAGAAATACATATGATCCTATGGTGGTCACAAACACCTAGATGTTACCTAAGTCACAAAGGGCCCCAGCAGGGATGTTGCTGCCTAGGGGAACCCGAGGACTATGGCCAGGTCTATGCAGCAGAAAGTAGAGAAAGAATTGAAAACCAGTCAGTGTTTTGAGACATTTCTGATAGTTAAGCCAGGCCCAGAAAGCCCATAACATTTCAAAAAGACATTGAGGTTTGAGGAGTACCAACCTAGGTTGGCCAGTGCTTCAGTCTATGAGAAGATGAGTGAGGGTGGGATTAGAAAACAGCCATGATGCTCACTACCTACACATGTCAGGTGCTCTTATGCCTCCACATGGTTGGTCCCTCAATCTGGAATTTCCCTTCTCCTCTTAACTACCTATGGAATAACTTAATGCTGGCGTATTTTGAATGGGGCATCCTGGGGGGGAAAACTCCCTAATGAAAAGGGGAATAATTGTCATAGAAAACTTCAATAATACTATTATTTATAATACTTCATTTTTGAGGCAGAGCACTATTCTTTACAACAACTGTATAAGGTCAGTGCCTTTATCCTTATTTCACTAATGAAAAATAACTTGCCCAAAGTCACACAGTTGTAATTGGCAATGTCAATATTTTAATCCAAATCTCTCAGTTTTAAGCTCCTTGTTCTTGACCATTATGCTCTTAGGAAACCCCTTCTCTTCTCAAATATGTTGGTGAATATATGAAATAAGAAATGTTTAAACTAATCACAATTATATTGACCAGTTTGGGCATTCTCTCACTTGGCTCATGCTGCTGGAAACACAATGCACGGTCTGGTTCAGTGTTAGGAGAGGCTGGAGGTGACAGCAAATAGTGATGATTTTATTATCTCACCAGACATTTAACATGGTTTTTCATTCTCTTACTCAAATCATTCCAAATGTTCCATCCTATATTAAAGCTACAATTCAAGTCAGTTTATCATCCAAGAGTTTTTGTAATTTGGCTTTTCCTTATTAATCCAAATTTATTCAATTCATTTCAAAATCCACAGATATTTATGGAGAGCTATAAATGTGCCAGGCATTACAGCGGGGAGGAGAAACAAAGATGAAATAAACACATTTCTCCAGCATCCTGTGGACTTGTTGTTTGCATTGAAAGGTAATATTCTAAACACTATATTGAAGGTATATTCCAAGTATGATCAAAACAGACACAAAAATGGTAAATTTCCTGAAAAGGTAGGATAAGTTGATAAAGAATGTGAAATTTGAGCTAGGTATTAAAATATGAGAAGTTTATTGGGCGGAGAAAAAGTAGAAGGATATTTCAAGGAGCAGCAGAACAAAGCATGAGTATGAAGTGGTATAGTGTGTTTGAATAATGGCAAGTAGCTCAGTGAAGGACTAACCAATTATGTACGTGGAGGAGAATAGCAGAGGCTTAAAATGCAGCATGGGGCCATATTATGAAGGTTCTTGCATGCCATGTTAAGGATTAAACAATAATTGTGGGTTTGGGTTATTTTTTTAATTGACTTTATTTTTTAACATTTACTCTCAGGTGTGTGCATGACAAAATCTAGAGTTTTAATTTGTCTAAGTCCAAGATCACTTGGGAAAAATGTGATTTTTTGTGTGTGTGCAAAGTAGTAGGGTAGGCACCAATGCACATCCAAAAGAAGCACAGAGTCACTGTCTGAATGGCAGACAACGTAACTCCTGAAGAATCTTGGAGCAAACAGATCTGGCTGCAGCAGGCTGCAGAATGCCTTATTCTGCCAGAAGCTGTCTTTCCTCCACCCTGATCCTCTAGAATCCCTTTTACCCGTGCACTCTGTGCATCTGTATAGAGCAATCCACATTGCAGTAAGGGCCCAAAACAAATTCTCTTCTCTCAGTCTCCTAAGATGATTAATTTTGCACATCTTTAAACTTGAGATGAGTACTTATGATTTTATCCCTCAGGTTTTATGGGAGGGAAAAACTAAATTAAATTGTGACTTCTGGGTAGGGAAATTTTGTTTTTAAAAAGCTCACTCTTATAGGGAGCATAAAGATGAATTGAAGAGAAGGGACTCTTCCTCCTTTTCCTTGTACAGTAGTTTAATCCAGCCATAATATTCTCTTTCCCTGTACTCCAACACACCATGTCAGTTCCTGCCTCCAGTCTGGTCCTCCTCTCATACTGTTCATTCTGCCTGCTTAGGGAAAAGAACTTCTCCCTCTTCACTTCCAAATCCAATACTACCTCTCCTTCAGGCACAAGCAAGTCCTGACTCCTCAGTGAGGTGTATTAGGTCAGATTCTTTAGCAGCAAGCCCTGTGACAAGGATTCCCAAGCAAGTGGTTTATTAAGAAGTGTTCCCAGGAAAGAGTGTAGAGAGTAGGGGAAGCAGGACAAAGAAGAGGAAGAAGCCAAACAAGGGTTTAAGCCTCAGTTCGATCCTCTGGGGAGTTCTGGAATACAAACTGTACCTCAAGTTTGTTCTGTCTCCAGGAGGCTAGACTTTCATACTCTCACACCAGTCAATCATTGGCTCTTGGCTTCTTCCAGAAGGGAGGTGTTGGCAATGTAAAACCACTGGGAACTTCTGATTCTCTGTACCTGCAGGCAAAGCTGCCCCAGTAGCCCAAGGCTGGTCCTCCAAAGACAGATGCAGGTGGAAACTATTAGAAGTAAAGCACACAGAAGCTGGAGTCCGGCTCTTGGATGTCTAGGAAGAATTTCAAACCAATTCACCTCCTTGAGATTCCTTCATATCTGAACCAACCAAAGAACAAGGAAGATCCTCACAGTACGAGTACTGCATAAGTAGGCCCGGGGGCCTATTTCACTGCTAGTATGAGTCCTACACTATTCCTCAGTCTATAACACTCCTAGAGTTCAAGAGTGTGAGGTAATGCATCCATCAATCCAAGTGTAAAACCAGAGGCATGGAGACTAATTTAGTCAGCTGATGATAAAGCATCCAGAGACACTTGGTGACTCCAAAATGCAGTTTGCCAGCATGGAACCCATTCAAACGTAATAGCTCTCCCAGGTTAATGCACGGAAACTGGCTCTATAAGAACATTTTAAAATGAAAAGTATAGTAGAAAATTGTCAGCCATTTGAAGAGACAGCAGGCCTTTCCTGCTTTTGTTTCTCTATTTTTCATAGATGGATAGCAATCTAAGACATTTACATGTAGAATGAGGCCTGGGACATTGCTTAACTAAAACACCTTTCAGCCTAGGCTGGTAGGAACAAAGTGATGTTCAAATTTTAAATCCAAATCCTAAAAGAATACATTGTATTTATACATGTATTTCCTCCTTTACATCACTTTTACCTCTTTTTTTTTTTTTTTTTTGAGGGGAAAGGAAAAGCTTTAGTATAATTTCCCTTTTGTCTGCTGTCAAGATTAAAGCAGTAACAATAACAACTTCCTTTTTGTGAAACAAAAAGCTGATCAATGGCTATCTAGGCATTTGCTGTTGGCTGCAGTGCAAAAGAGCAGGTCAGCGTATATCCTACAGCCCAACTCCACCCACATTCCCTTCTAACCTTGTCTTCTTACCTTGACCTCTTCTGGGCTAGAGATCTGAGAGGCTGGCTTCTAAATGCATATCCAAGTTTTTCTGATTGGAATACTGAGGAAGGGCTGCTGGAACCATTAGGTATCTTGGATGAAATGTGCTTAATTATCAACCATTAAACTTAACAGACAAGGAAATTTTGCATGTAAGTATCAACTCTCAATAATAATTTCTTTACTTCCTTTTCATTCTGTGACTATCATGAATTCCTGTATTTTTTAAGTTGTTCTACTTTTCTGAAAACATCATGAGTAAGGTTGAAGTATAAAGGGTTTTAGATGCCAGCTATGTTTTGCTCTGAATGCTATAGAAGTTTGGAGTGAATTGCCATTCTTTAGTTGATGGAGGTTACAGTCTGAGTAATGAGTAAAAATTCCCAGTGTTGGCAGCAGGAAACATTCGGCAACTGAAAGCATAATGAAGGTAACTATCTTAGCACCAGGCAGGGGGAAAAAAACCCATAACTGAATAGGTAAGTTTTCTTTTCTTAATAGAAGTCTAACATGAAATGATTATCTAAAATAAAATGGCAGTACTCCCATTTATAATATTTATTACCTCCATTTATAATTTTATAATATTCTAATAATTATAATATTCATAATATTTACCATGAAGATCATATTAATATCTTAATGCTATTCTATTTTTAATATATTTGTTATTATTTTAGTTCCTTGGATCTCATTGCTTTTAGGGCAAATACATTTCTCACAACCACATCTCTTCATTTATTCATACAACAAGCATTTATTGAGCACTCCTGCCTCCCAGGTCCAAGGTTATGCACTCTGGATTCAGTGATAAGAGGCAGAGATTCCTTCCTCTTAATTTGTTCACAGTCTCGTTGACTGTGACAGTCAGGGCTCTTAGTTACAAGCTACAGAGGTTACGCTCTCTGAGTTAAGCAGGAATAGAATTTCATGAAAGGACATGAAGTAGGTCAAAAAATAACCCAGAAAGCCAGAGAATCAGATTCAAGTCTACACAGTCAGAAACAACATCCAAAATGACAGCACAGTAGAAGCAGGGAGGGTACCTGTGGTGCAAGCACATGCATTAGACCCCGCAGCTTGCCCTGGAGACACACCTGGTAGCCGGCCCTGGAGGTGGCCACTTCCGCCTCTGTCCTGCTGCCTACTCCAGGAGACCCCATCTTAACGGAGGTTGCTCTCATCACCATCCCGGAGACTTCCTCCTCGCCTCTGCCTCTTTGCATTAGCAGTCTTGGTTTAAAAGCTCCTATGGGTCTGTAAGCTGTTGAGCCTAGGTTAGGTGCCCAAGCCTAGGTAAAAGAGAAGCCAGGAAAGTGAATTTCTGACAATTTCAGCTTCTGCAGTGGAATTCTTCAAATTTAAGAATAGTATGGGCATACAGGACGACAACTTTTGGTTACTTCAAATTAATATGTACTCTTCTTTCCTCACTTACACAGCCTATTCTGATAATGTGTGTGTCTATAAGGAAATAAACTTACACGATTTATTGGCAAGGGAATGATGTCAGTATAACACAGAAGTTGTGTTGGTCCATTTATGATTTTTCTCAGTATACAGATGTTTTGTGCCATTGAGTGACAACTAGTGAATGCTTACACAGCTGAACACAGTAAGCTAAGGAGGAGCACAGGACTGTATATGGTGCCCATTCACACTCTCCTTCCTGTTTTATTTTGGGCATGTGCTCTGCTCAACAAGTGCTCATTGTGTGATTCTACCCAATCTTTGTGTATTTTGCCTCTATCTCCATAGATTAGCAGCCTCAACTCTTTTTTAAATATACATCCCACTTAAAAAATAAAGTTCAAGATATCCTGTAGTATTTAGTAGGAATTTTAACATCCTAAAAAACTGGGCCAGAATAGTTTTTGTACTTGTTATTGCTCTGGTTACAAAACTGCATGGGTTTTGAGTGTTTGTCTCAATCTACTTTTTCTGATAAGCCGTGTAATTATTTGTAAATGATTTTCTAGGACATGAAGTTTCCAGGAACACGTAGACAAGTTATAGTAGAAACACTTAAACTTTAAAAAAAAAAAAGTGCTTTTATTAACATGAGGCAAAAATCTCTTATACTACCATAAGCACTCTTACCTCCTTCCCAAGAGGAGAAAAACTCACAATTTTTCGTGCTGGTAAAAATTCCTTTAGTTCTGTCACAAGGCCCACTGTAATGTACGGGCCAGATTGGAAGGTTCACCACAACCTAGCTCAGCTATACAAGATAGTGGGGAAAGGGAGATAAAAATAAGAAGAAAATACATTAAAATTTATAATTGCATAAAACACAGAACAAAAAAAGAAGTATGGGTAAGAGCCATAGTTTTTATCTCCGAAGCTGGTTTAGAGGCAATAATTGATCATGATTTCCCTCTTTTATTAACAATTCTGTGTGCCTTTTGCTTTCAGCCACCACCTCTCTTGGTCAGGGTTTTCTGACCAAACTGCTATCACTGAAGGATCTGGGTGCTTTATGATACTCCTGTACAGATTTGCTATTATCTTCCATTAAATTTTACCACTGGGAAGAGAATTATGGGACATTCTATAGGTCCTATCCATTCTCCCTCCTTTCCCCTTTTACAGCAGCAAACCAAGATAAGTCCTCCATGTGCTGATGGAAACATCCCTTCATTAGAGATTGGGAACTCTAAACCAATGTCACAGGGCAAGAGAAACAAACATTTTCAAGTGGATCAGACACTAGGTTTAATACTAACAAGAGGCTCTCCCTCTTCCAATCTTCGGTTCCAAGACTCATATGTTTGTTTGGGTGATGGGAAAATTATCATTCTATCTTGGGCAACAGTTCAGAGAATTTGCTGCTGGTGCAGTGCCTGAGTCTTTAATAGGCCATCCCATCATCCCAGCATTTTACATGTCCAAAGCTTTTAAATAATGTGGTTCTAAGTCCATTGTCTTTACCTCTTTTCCTATAAAGTGAGTATTCTTTAGTTAGAAACATGTTCATTGTGCACTGCAATGTTTAATAAGGCATTCTGTGATTCCTCAGATAGTGATGCTGATATAACCATGGTGAGCAGAAAATGCAAAACCATCACCATATAAAAATATCCAATATCCAAATAGCCAAAAAATATCCACCATATAAAAATCTTCAATAACACTGGATCCAAGGAGATCCAGTGTTATTGAAATTCAACCGGATGGCTGGTTCTCCTGAGGTATTATCCCATATTGGGAAGCAGTGTCACTCAATGTTGGTTCCTGCTGCTAATTGACTGATCACTCATCAATGGATGTAAATAGGTCAGCCTTGGAGAGGTGTGGTCCGCAATGGTGAGTTCCTACAAAACCTTCATCCTTGACATCAAGGCTACTTTGTTTTTGAGCCTATTGAGCAGGGGTTGGAGTGACTATGGTACCAACATTCATGGACAAAGAGAGTCATCTTGTCCACTTCATTACTGAAAACCTTCCTTACTAAGGAGGACTTTTGATAAATGTTCACCCTAAAAACAAGGTTCTCCTGTTTTGAGCCTATTCCAAGAGGCTTATCCATGCATCATTAGACGTCCTTGACACCAATATTCCAATTTTGTTATCTCAGAATAAAGAGCCTTCACTCAGGTCATATTTCTTTCGAGGAAAAGTAACAATCAGATACACAACTTAAAATTCTGCCTCACCTGGAGGATTTTTTAATCCTTTAAGGAAGGATTAGTTACCTCATTTGTCATCCGACAGGCTCCAGCTGTCAGCTCCTACAGGGTTTGCTTCAGTTGCAAAAGCCACCTTGCCCAAGGGTGTAACTTTCCCAAGGCACCACATACCCAATGACTGATTGAGGTGGAAGTATAAGGGCCTGGCCATTTGGGACCTGCAGGACAATGCTGATAAATATGCTCTAGAGTTCTCCATAGGGTTGACCAAGTTTTGTTGGTCCAACAACAACATTCAACTTCTTCCTCTGATCAATGCTGCTTTTCTTCTGTTCCTTTCTCAGGTGTTGATTCCAAATAAATGTTCTCCATTTCAAACTCCATCTCCATCTATTTCTGGAGAACCTAACCTGTGACACCATGTATAAATCTGGATGGAATGTTTTCTTTCTCAGTCAACTAGTCTAGGAACTGATCTATAGGTAGGGGTTGAAGGAGGTTTGACTATGTGGCAAGATTAGCTGAACTGAAATGAAAACTTCATGCTCGTATAAAATAATTGTGTTTTCAGGACTTGCTTAAGCCAGAACTTCTAGGTACCACTGCCACCTGATGATGGTGTGATTGAAGGCCTGCCTGATTTTATGGATAGTGTATTATATAAAACCCAGTTTACAATGAATTGTTCAGATCATACTGTCACCAATTAATCCATGATCAGGTGTGTAGTTACAAGAGTAATAACTAACTCTAAAAAAGAGGCTACTACCTTTCCCAAATAGGTGTGGTTTCATCCTCAAATCCCGAGGGCCTTTCCTCAAATTCTGTTTTCAGGGAAACTTGCTCTAGGCACACCCAAATCTTCCAAAGGTATTATGAGCACAGCTGATCTACTACATGACAGAAAAGAGTTCTAATTTCCACCAAGTATTATAAAGTGAAGCACTTCCTAAATATTGAAAGAGAGCTTAGATACAGGTGGCAAATGACCACTACTAAACCTAACTATTGCATTTCAGAAAAGTATGATAGACTTTGCAATAGAGCAAAACATATTGGATTAAGGATGCCCTTGGTGGTGATGGTGACTCATTTAAGCCAGCCTGGGATGGAGGATGATTCAAGTGAGGATCCCTGAAGACAGTGACATCTGGGATGGGATTTGAGGAATGAGCCTGAATAAAGGGACAAAAACAAACAAACAAACAAAAAACCGCAATGGCATTCTCAGCCAAGGGATCAGCATTTACCAAAGCAGTAAGGTAGGAGAGTGCAAGGCATATTCATAGTACTACAAGTTTTGAAATCAACCTTGTACCTCATCTAATTTTCAGGAACTCTGGTCTATCTGGGGAAAATGTAAACTGTGAAGATATATATTGTTTAGTATCAGTAGGAGAAGCTCCAGAAAAATATCCCAGGGTAACAAATAAATATTTTTATCTTCTCCTACTTGCTGCATGGAGAGAGATTTGTGGCAATATTGCACAAATTTCACAAAGGAGAAAAAGAAATCGTAAGAACTCTTTCCTCCTCGTCCTCTTTCAGTTATTGGGGATATTCTGTGGAAGGAGGTTTATGCATGCACATACCACCTTACAATATGTCATAGTGGTTAATAATGTAGGTTCTGGGCTCAGAGCTCCATAAGTTACTGGCTATGAAACCCTGAGAAAGTTACTTAAACTTTCTAAACTCCAATTTCCTTGTGTGTAAAATAGAGAGAATACGTCTCTAACTAATGAAATTATTGCAAGGAGGATTACGTGAAGTGAGAGCAATAAAGTGCTCAGTGAAGTGCTGAGTTATGAAAAAATGCTCTAAAATTAGCTATTTTTCATTACTATTACTTGAAATATTTGTGTGATACCCTCTAAATATCAGAGACTTTAGATAAGCATAATAGGATGATGGGCTTGTTTTGGTTCTCTCTGTAGTCCTCTGTACTGTGATCTTGACTCTCTAACTTCTTTCCCATGATTCAGGATGGCTACAGACCAAGTTTTAAGTTCTTGTTCATGATTATGGAGATAATAGGAAATCTATTCTCTAATGATATCAAATCATTACATTTATGTATATATTTAACACTGCCAAATCCTGAATGAAGGTTAATGTTCATGGCAGAGAACAACATTTGAAAATTAAGGAATTTGAATTCCACTTAGCTTTATTGACAAAAATAATCACTGGAAATGCAAGTAATAAATTTATATTAGTGTCAGGGATACCAGGGATATTTGTGATATCTGGATGAAACAGACATTTGTCCTATCTAATCTATACTTTATGTTTCTTACTAAGAATCAAGAAGAATGCTATACATAAAAAAAAAGGATCAAAGTTTCTCATACCTTGTACCTCATGCTACACTTTCTAAAGTGGGTTTTGAAAACTACTAGTTTTTGGAGATCATAAATAGTTCTTATGTGAAATTGGGCTCCACAGTCAAAGAGGTCCAAGAAATAAAGGATTTTATTCTGCTTTGTTGAGATATAATTGACATATAATATTGTGTAAACTTAAGGTGTATAATGTGATAATTTGATACATATTTATATTGTGAAATGATTACCACAATAAGGTTAGTTAACAAATCCAGCACCTCACATAATTACCTTTGTGTGTGTGTGTGTGTGTTGAGAGCATTTAGGATCTACTCTCTTGGCAATTTTCAAGTATACAATACAGTATTGCTATCTCTAGTTACCATGCTGTAAATTAAATCCCCAGAACCTATTCAACTTATAACTGGAATTTTGTACCCTTTGACCAACACCTTCCCATTTCTCCCACCCCTCAGCCCCTGACAACTACCAATATACTTTTTCTGTGAGTTCATCTTCTTTAGATTTCACCTGTAAGTGAGATTGTCCAGTATTTCTCTTTCTTTGTCTGACTTACTTCACTTAGCACTCAAGGTCCATCCATGTTGTCACAAATGGCAAGATCTCCCTCTTTATGACTGAAAAATATTCCCTTATGTAAATAACTTTTTTATTCATTCACCTGTCAATGGACACTTAGGTTGTTTCCATGTCTTGGCTACTGTGAATAATGCTGCAATGGATATGGGGGCTGCACATATCTCTTTGAGATAGTGATTTCATTTCTTTCAGCTACATACCCAGAAGTAGGGTTGCTGGAGCCAATGGTAGTTTTATTTTTTAATTTTTTGAGGAATCTCTATAATGTTTCCTATAATGGCTGTACCAATTTACATTCACACCAATGTGTACAAGGGTTTCCTTTTCTCCACCACCTTGCCAACATATATCTCTTGTCTTTTTGATAATAGCCATTCTAACAGGTGTGAGATGCTCTCTCATTGTGGTTTTGATTTGATTTTGATGATAAGTGATGTTGAACATTTCTTCATGTGCCTGTTGAAAGGTATTAAACAGGATTCCCTACTAAAGACCTCTCAGAAATTTTACTATGTACTTATAAATTGTAGATTTCTAAGAGGGGGTAGAGCAGTGCTAACCAATAGAAATATAATGTGAGCCACATAAGTATTTTTTAACTTTCCAGAAGTCACATTAAAATGAAAGAGGTAAAATTAATTTTAATCATATATTTTCTTAATCCAACATATCCAAAATGATATCATTTTAACATACAACCAATATAAAATTATCAATGAGCTATTTTACATTGTTTTCCCCCCATAATATGTGTTTGAAATCCAGTATGTATTTTCAACTTGTAGCACATCACAATGTAGACTAGCCACATTTCAAGAGCTCAACAGACTTGTATAATAAGTGGCTACCATATTTGATAGTACAGGGCTAGACTATGCAATATTTCTCAGACTTGCTTTACTATGGATTAGTTTTCATGGAAAGTGTTGAGGGATTATATTTCATTTTGAGAAACACTCATTTATGGAGGAGACCAGATGCAAGAGAAAAGTGAGGAAAGGGAAAATGTCACCAAGCTATGAGATTTGAGCAAACATGAAGCCTTAGTGGCTATTGTTAGTATTAACAGCATAATACACGTATCACAGCTTGGTGTATTGACTTATATGCAGGAGTAGACGGACATTCAGCTGGATTGCCATGATAGTGGAAGGTAGAAGGAAAATGAGAATGCAACATGTCAGCAAATATAAGGGGGTAAGCCATGATCAGAGCAAGAGATTGTACCAGGTACAGTCTTGCAGGTGAGATCCTGGTATTCAAACAGAAGGATTCAAATACATAGGCTCTAGGAGGAATAGTGATTCTGTCTAAATTTAGTTATTTTTCCAATTAAAATGAATTCTATGAAAGAAAGTACTGAGCTCTCAGAACTCCTTCTACATTCATTCTAAGTCACTCCTAGTTTGCTGAAAAGGGATGCTGAGTTTTTCATCTCAAACAAGACTTGGCTTGGACCCATAAGGATTTAGTTTTTCCATCTTGAAGGATCATAGCTCCATTTGTTTCCCCCCTACCTTATAGTAGCTCAATAACTGCCTTGGCATTTATGCCCTTCTGGCCCAAATGAGTTCATTATTACCTTCCCAAACACCTAGATTACTCACAGGGTTTTAGGGCCAAAGAGGACCTACGCTTAAAGACTGAAATAGGCTTAAGCACTGTACACATTTCCATCCCAAACAGTGATTATAAGATAACCTTACTCAGGAACCAGTCCAGAGTCTTTCTCTATTGAAAACAGGCTTTAGCAAGGCAAAAGAAAACAAAATCCTTTTCATGGCATCTGCTCAGGGGGTCTTGAATTTAAACCAAAAGAGGAGAGGAAGGAGGGGAAAGGTGAGGAAAGATGTAATTTGTATAATTTAGTGTTATGGATGGGAACACCAATACTGCCAGATTTAATTATTCCTTTCATCTTGCCTTATTTCACTCTTTAAGATCAATATGCTTGTTCTCTTCTTAAGCAGCAACGATTTCTACAATCTAAACATAAATTTAATCATGTGCTGCCATCCCAGTGTTTATAGACTCTGTCAAAGACATAGACCATTATAATTATTTTCTCAATCATTTGCCACAAGAGAAACACTTCAGGCAACACTAAAACTTAACAATCACTAGAAACAATATAAGTTCAACAAATGGATCTTATTAGATGGCCATTTTAAAAAAGGAGTAAAGCTCATTTTCCAATACTTTGGTTTTCTGCTAAGTTTCAAATTGTGTTTACATACAGACATTGAACTATTGCCATATTTTATATGAAATATAAATGGAACAGTGTCATGAAGATTGTTATTAAAACTGATTCCCAATGCAGCATATGAAAATTTCTAAGTCATAAATCATTGGGGGAAGTTTACTTCCACTCTAAAAAGGAACTGTATGTCAATGCTAAAAATGAGTAATAAGTGTAAATTATAGAAATGGTTAAAAGGAAATAAATTGATTAGAAGAGAAAGCACTTATCAGAAAAAGTGGCCACTCAGATGACCTCCAAAACTTTCAGATCTAAGAGATTCTAGATTCAATACAAAGTACACAAACATATGTAGAATTGTGAAAGAAGCCAATGGTGTTTTAACTGTGACTACATAATCCAGCAATGCCAGACACAGACCTCATGGTACTTCTGTCTTACAATGTGATTTTCAGCTAAATATGAGGAAACTCAGATAAGTATAAAAATAATATTCAATTTTATTAAAATCTTGTAAAGTAACAACACATCAATATGGGAAATTAGAAGTATGTGTGTGTATGTGAATGAATATGTGTATGAATGAGCATGTGTGCATGCCTATGTGTGTTTGTATGTGTGTCTGTTTTTTATTTAGATGTCAGGCTGTATGGGTATGTATGTGTGTTTTCAAGTGTGCTCTTGTTTTTTAAAAAAAATTTTAAAGACAAAAGTGGGATCTGTTATAACATCAAACATTTTGTTTTAAAAACAGGAATTTAACAGGGGCCTCTGGGTGGCTCAGTCGGTTAAGAGTCTGACTCTTGGTTTCGGCTCAGATTGTAATCTCAAGGGTTATGAGACTGAGTCCTAAGTGGGGCTCCCTGCTTGGTGGGGAGTCTGCTTGAGATTCTCTCCCTCTGTCCCTCCCCCTGCCCACTCTCTCTCTCAAATAAATAAATAAATAAATCTTTAAAAAAATAAAAATAGGAATTTAACAATATGTAGAAATTCATGACAAAATCAGGTAAAATTCTCTCATTTTCTTCAAAGTAGCAACAAGAAATTTCCAATTACAATAACTTTAGAATGGACACTGGGGAGGGTATGTGCTATGGTGAGCACTGTGAATTGTGTAAGACTGATGAATCATAGACCTGTACCCCTGAAACAAATAATACATTATATGTTAAAAAAAAGAACTCTACAGAGTGCATTTTATTATTTTGTTAATTTTTAAAATTATGATCTATTTAAAGCTCACAAAATATCTAGAGAAAATAAAACAAGTGCCTTGTACCACCACCAGATAGTTAAATCTACCAATTGGCTACATTAACTTAAAAAAAATAATGTTACCTTTGTAGTAGAAGGTCCTATGGACTCTTACAAACTCATGCCCTTCCTTGCCTCCCACAAGTAATCACTATCCTGAAGATTTGTATCCTTTCTATTCATTATTTTATACTTTTACTATTTAATCATGTTAAGCATTCGACACATTATCTGTACACATTTATACTTTACGGAAATAACATCTTATTGTAAATGTCATTCCATATTTTTCTTTGCTTAAGGTTATGTTTTTTTGAGATTTACATTGATACATATTTATATTGATAGCTCTAGTGAATTCATTTTAACAGCTCTGTAGGATTCACTGTAAAAGTATAAAACATTATTTTTCTCAATCCTCAAATTGATAGACATTTCAGTTATTTCTAAATCTGTTGTTCTTTTAATCAATTATACAATGATTATTATTTGCAAGAAATATGCTCTGGAACCTGACTAGATTTAGGATTGTTGAAGTTCTGGGAAGGGCACCTTTGACTTTATGAGATCATCAAATGCTTTCCATTGCGCTTGTACAACTTAAATTGTGCTACATGAAATTTCATATTTTCCCACATCCTCACCAAAACTTATTATCAAGCTTTTTAATTTTGTCAATATGAAAGATGTGAAATGGTAACTCAACTTTCTGTTTCAATTTGCCCTTTGCTGGTTGCCAATAAGCCCATTGTGACATGAGTTCCAAATATTTTTCCAGTCTATCATTTGCCTTTTTATGCTTTGGTGACAGAGTCTCTCCAATCTTTTCTTCCCATTAATTTTTGTTGTTCTATTTGTAACTGCTGTTTTCTTTGTGTTTACCTTTTTGTCCGTGTTCTCCAGATTCTTAAGGTGAATTCTTAATTCATTTTTTTCAGGCTTCCTTTATTTTTTTCTTTCTTTAAACATGCATTTAAGGCTTTGCTTTCATTGGTCCTCAAAACTTTCCCCTGGAGACAATGATTCATCCAATGCTGTAATTTAAACAGGGGGAGTTTTAGGAGTAACAGGAGAAAGTATATGTAACAGTTTTTTAAAACAAGGGGATTCTTTTGGATTCCTTGCAGTCACATAATATGGTTGGCTACCTAGATTGCCAAGATGGTGGAGGCAGGTTTTGCATACACAGGACAAAGTTAATTGTGTTTATGCTGGTATGCCCGTAATAGTGAACAAGTGCTTTTTCCAATTAAGAAGCTTCAGCTCTGCTCCTTTAGGTTGTCTTATAAATAAAAGAAGTTAAAATTCTGTTTAATAATGAGATCATTGAGCCCTAGTCAGTGGAACAACTTCTAGAAAGTGTGTGATAAGGTAGTTGTCCTTAGATACTATCAGCTTAATCCATTATCTTCTAATTATGCTTCTCAGTGCATATTATTGTCCTTGGAGAACAACTGAATACCTTAACTAGAATTTTCTTTCTGTGTGTGTGTGTGAAAGGTCAGAATGGTTTAAAATATACACTTCCCTCTTAAATGACTTAGTGGCAGGGAATTGCAAGCTAGTTCTTTGGGGGAGAAACCAGGCCTTTCCACTGACCATACTTTGTTTTTATTCTAACTAAAAATAATGTTGAAACCTGATGGGTATCCATAAGACCATTTATCTTATATACTTATGATGTACTGATTTTTTTTTTAGCAAGTTTTAGACATTTTTTTTTTTGTCTTTTAAAGATATTTTAAGGTCCCAAATCTTTACCCAGCATCCCATTTGAAATCTTCCCCGCATTCCTTGCAAATGTGATAGTCATGCATTACAGCATCTTTTAGAGTACTGTCTTTGCAGATTTATTCATTTCAATTCCATTTAGATTGATTTCCATTATTACAAGTTGCATGGGTTTCAAATTATTTTAATCTTTGGCGTCTCTGTCTATCGTGTTCTAGAAAATATGAAAAAATGCCTTTATTATGAATAGAAAACCATTAACTTTTTAAAAATCTATAAACATGGATAACACAGAGAATAAATCCATCTATTCTGTGGACCCCATATGCAATTTCTAAAGAAGACATTATGAATCTAGAACTGGAATTCCTACTGAAAAAAGGAAATAAATATTTTAAGAACCTAGATGTGTACATTTCATAAATGATAGTTGGAAATATTGTTTCTAGGATCAACCATGTGAATGACTGGCCAATTTTCATTAAATGTTTTAATGGTCATCTTTTCTGCAAAAGTCATTTTTCCTCCTAAAAGCCTATAAATTGCAAATTTTATACATTTGTGATAATAATGAGGACTGAGTCCATTATTGTGGGCTCATAATTTTTTAAAAATTGGCTTTATGAAAGGTAAAAGCCCCATGTTTAGCATTTGCTGATTCTACAGTGTAATACTCCCTCCAAGGCTGATTTCAAACTACCAGTGTTATGTCAACAAACAGGGAGTTGGGAAGAGAGTCACGGCAGTGCACCATTATATAGATTTCAATCGTACCGATTTATTAGATGTAAATAACCTCAAGAACATAGGTAATATTATATTAATTAGGATGTGATGAGTTCTGAGTGTATTTTACCTTTGCTTTTAATATAATTTAATTACTTACAGGTTTATATAACTTGTTAATTAATGGCTGCCTTTAACAATCAACTTAATAATTGGCTCTCATGAGTCAGTATGAATGTCTGCAGTGCATCCCTAGTTAGGTCTTTCTGTATCTCTTTGGTTTTATTACTTGACTTTATAAACAGTTTCTAAGTGAAACATAATACTTGAGTTTTCAGGGAAATGATTCCTTTATGTGGTTAATAATTTTCCTATTTCTTTTGGGAAAATAGATTTATATATATATTTTTGCAATCATTCCATTAATTTCCCAATTGACTTTCTGGTCAATTTATGATATATTTTCTTAGAAATTATTTGTAATTTTACTAGTACTTAAAGAGAAATTCTTTTCTGTGGCTGAATTTGTATTCCTATTATGTCTTTGCTTGAAGCAAGCCAATTTTGTAATTAAACAGAAAATTTAAATTGAAATCCTTTGTTGATCAAATTTACCTCATTTTTGTAAAGTTACTAAAATAGTTTAATTATTCCAGTTTGGATTTTGAAAGGAAAATGATTTAGAGTGAAAAATAAGGGCTGAGAAATCAAACTGTCTTAAATTCAAGTCCTGGCTCTACTATTCACTAGCTGTATGCACTCGAACAATTTAGTTCATTCTCCATCTAAGTTCCTTTTCCTTCAAATGGGAATAATAACACCTACTTTTGAGATTGTGTAGATAAGACTGATAAATATATGCCTTTGAAACATTTGATCTCTGAACAAATGTTGAGAGAACTTATCAGCCTTTCTCTCTCTGAAATTCTGCACTTAATTTTGCATTTATTTACTTTAAAAATGAAAAAGGTAGAATAAGCCCACAATTAAACAAGAAAGTTATTTTTTGTTTAAAAAATAACTTGTTTATTTTTTAAAATTTTTTAAAATTTAAATTTAAATTTTTAAAAAGATTTATTTATTTATTTATTTGACAGAGAGAGCGAGAGAGCACAAGAAGGGGGAGCAGCAGAGGGAGAGGGAGAAACAGGCTCCCTGCCGAGGAGGAAGCCCGATGTGGGGCTCCACCCCAGGATCCTGGGATCATGACCTGAGCCAAAGGCAGATGCCCAACCAACTGAGCCACCCAGGCACCCCTCAATTTTATTTTATTATGTTATGTTAGTCACCATACAGTACATCATTAGTTTTTGATGTAGTGTTCCATGATTCATTGTTTTCATATAACACCCAATGCTCCATGCTGTATGTGCCCTCCTTAATACCCATCACTGGTTTAACCCATCCCCCCCACCCCCTTCCCCTCTAAAGCCCTCAGTTTGTTTCTCGGAGTCCATAGTCTCTCATGGTTCATCTCCCCCTCCGATTTCCTCCCCTTCATTTTTCCCTTCCTTCTCCTAATGTCCTCCATGCTATTCCTTATGTTCCACAAATAAGTGAAACTATATGATAACTGGAAAACTTTCTCCAGAATAGATCACATACTGGGTCACAAATCAGATCTCAACCAATACCAAAAGACTGAGATTATTCCCTGCATTTCCTCAGACCATAAGGCTTTAAAACTGGAACTCAATCACAAGAAAAAATTTGGAAGAAATTCAAACACTTGGAAGCTAAAGACCACTCTGCTCAAGAATGTTTGGGTCAGCCAGGAAATCAAAGAAGAACTTAAACAATTCATGGAAACCAATGAGATTGAAAACACACCAGGCCAAAACCTATGGGATACTGCAAAGGCGGTCCTAAGGGGGAAATACATAGCCATCCAAGCCTCACTCAAAAAAACAGAAAAATCCCGAATTCACCAACTAACTTTACACCTTAAAGAACCAAAACAACAACAACAACAACAACAACAACAAATGATGTCTAAGCCATGCATTAGAAGAGATATAATTAAGACTAGAGCAGAGATCAATGAATTAGAAACCAGAAACACAGTAGATCAGGTCAACGAAACTAGAAGCTGGTTCTTTGAAAGAATTAATAAGATCGATAAACCACTGGCCAGACTTATCCAAAAGAAAAGAGAAAGGACCCAAATTAATAAAATTATGAATGAAAGGGGAGAGATCAGGACTAACAGCAAGGAAATAGAAACAATTATTAGAAATTATTATCAACAACTATATACCAATTAAATAAGCAACTTGTTTATTTTTTAAAACAAAAATAAATCTGCCTCCTGCCCCAAACCCCCAGTCCTATGCTCATTCAGAGGTATATCTTTCTACTAAATGCTTCCAATTTCTTATTCTCTTTACCAGAAATAACCAATGTGCACTCATACACATCTATGTATATATGATTATTTGGCATCTTGGTTTTTTACATAACAATATCTCTTAGCAATTGTCCCATTGAAGTACACACAGAGTTGCCTCAATGTTTTGCCTGGCTGCATAGGACTCTAGGAATGTTCCAGCATTTATTTGACCAGTCCTTTGTTGATAAAAATTTAGGTTTACAGTAGTTTAAACAAACAAACACATTATTATAGAGAAGAGTCCAAGATGGCAGAGACCTTAGTTTTGTCTGCTCCCAGTAATTCAGCTAGATAGCTATCAAATCATTCTGAGCAGCTGAGAACTCAGCCAGAGACCTAAGAAAATAATTGCTGCAATTCTACAAATAGAAAAGTGACCACTTTCTACAAGATAGGAGGTGTGGAGAAGTGAATCCCAGGTGATATATTGGAAGATAAACCATTGGGGGGACAGAGCCTTTGTAAGCTGGCTACCAGAGAGTGGTATAGCACCAGAGCACAAAATCAGAACTTTTAGAAGTCTGCTCCCGTGAGGGACGTCCCTGCCTGAAAGGTGCTCAGGTGGTGAACTGGGTAGAAACCTAGGTGGGACAGTGTGGTCTCAGGATCCCTGGGGTTGCAGAAAGAACGGGGGGTGCCTGAGTGTAGCAGAGTCCCCAGGCATCGGAGAGGATGATGCTGCAATCAGCAAGCCCAGCAGTGGGCTCTCAGATCGTTGTTGACATAAACCACGAACCCTGGCATGGTCGGGGGATGGGGCCCAGCAAGCGGCAGAACCTCAGCAAGACTCCCCTTCCTCCCCGGGGAGGAGTGGCGCAGGTGCATGCTGCAGGAGTCTGCAGGGTTTGGAGACTCTAAGCAGGGTCATGTGCCGAGATAGAAATGCTGGGTCACAGGTTAGGTGAGCACAGAGTGCGGATGGAAACTGGGGAGACAGGAGTGATTGACTACTTTCCCCTGAGGGAGCACTGAGGAGTGGGGCCCTGAGTTTTCAGCCCTAGTACTGGATATGGGAGGCCGCCATTTTCAGGCTCATCCTCTAAAGTGGTGTGGAAAGCCTTCAGGGAACAAAAGCCACAGAGAGCAATCCGGAGCCGTTTACTTAGCCTGGCCCCTGGCAAGTGCAGTGTAATTCTGCTGGGGGCAAACACACCTGAGAATCAGTGCAATGGGCCCCTCCCCCAGAAGATCAGCAAGAACATCAGGCTAAGACCAAGTTTATCAATCACACAGAACTGCAAAACTCCAGCCCTAGGGGAAGATAGTATATGGAATTCAAGGTTTTTTTTTTCTCTCTCATGATTCTTTAGTCATTCAATTTTAATTTTTTTCTCTTTCCTTTTCAGCCAATTTCTTATTTTATCAACTCTTTCTTTAAGTCATTTTAATTTTCATTTTTACAGTTACATTCTATCCTTTCATTGTATTTAATTTTATTTTTGTATATATATATATGTATATATATATATATGTTTTCTTTCTTTACAATTTTGGGATTCAGTGTCTTCTAACAAACAGACCAAAATACACGCAAAATCTAGTGGTTTTAACCTGATTATAGTCTTTTTTAAAAGTCTTTTAAATTTTCATCTTTGCAGTTACATTCTATCCTTTCAATGTATCTAATTTTATTTGTGTATATATATATATAAGTTTTTCTTTACAATTTTGGGATGTAGTTTCTTCTAACAAACAGACCATAATATACCTTGGATATAGTGTATTGATCTGTCTGTTTATATTTTTTCTTTTTTTTGTCTTTTAATTTTTATTTTTACAGTTACATTCTAACCTTTCATTGTATTTAATTTTATTTTTGTATATATATATGTTTTTCTTTACTTACAATTTTGGGATCTAGTTTTTTTTTTTTTTAAGATTTTATTTATTTATTTGATAGAGAGAGACACAGCAAGAGAGGGAACACAAGCAGGGGGAGTAGGAGAGGGAGAAGCAGGCTTCCCAAGGAGCAGGGAACCTGATGCGGGGCTTGATCCCAGGACCCTGGGATCATGACCTGAGCCGAAGGCAGACGGTTAACGACTGAGACACCCAGGTGCCCTTGGGATCTAGTTTTTTAAAAAACAGACCAAAATACACACAGGATCCAGTGTATTGCTCTGTTCTATTCACTTGTCTGATTATATTTTCTCTCTCTCTTTTTGTTTTTTTTGTTGTTGTTGTTTTGTTTTTCATTTTTTTTAAATTTAAATTTGTATTTATTTATTTATTTTGGTTTTGGGTCTCTTCTGATTTGTTAGGTGTATATTTCTCTGGGGTCATTGTTGCTGTATTAGTATTTTGTTCTCTCATTCATCTATTCTTCTCTGGACAGAATGACAAGACTGAAAAACTTACCTCAAAAAAAGAGAACAAGAGGCAGTACTTACTACCAGGGACCTAATCAGTATGAATATAAGTAAAATGTCAGAACTAGAGTTCAGAATAATGATTATAAAGATACTAGCTGGGCTTGAACAAAGCATAGACACTAGAGAATCCCTTACTGGAGAAATAAAAGATCTAAAATTTAATCAAGTCAAAATCAAAAAAGCTATTAATGAGATGCAATAAAAAATGGAGGCTCTAACTGCTAGAATAAATGAGGCAGAAAAGAGAATTAGTGATATAGAATATGAAATCATAGAGAATAAAGAAGCTGAGAAAAAGAGAGGTAAACAACTACTGGATCACAAGGGGAGAATCCAAATATAAGTGATAACATAAAGCGAAACAATATTAGAATAATTGGGATCCCAGAAGAAGAGGAAAGAGAGAGAGAGAAAGGCAGAAGGTATATTGGAGCAAATTATAGCAGAGAACTTCTCTAATCTGGGGAAGGAAACAGGCATTCAAGTCCAGGAGGCATAGAGAACCCCCTTCAAAATCAATAAAAATAGGTCAACACCTTGACATATAATAGTGAAGCTTGCAAATATCAGAGACAAAGAGAAAATCCAGAAAGCAGCTTGGGACAAGAGGCCTGTGACCTACAAAGGTAGAAAGAGTAGACTGGCAGCAGATCTAGCCACAGAGACCTGGAAGGCCTGAAAGGACTGGCATGATATATTTATGGTGTGAAATGAGGAAAATATACAGCCAAGACTACTTTATCCAGCTAGGATGTCATTCAAAATAGAAGGAGTGATGAAGAGCTTCCAGGACAAATAGAAATAAAACAACTTGTGATCACTAAACAGCGCTGCAAGAAATATTAAAGGTGATCCTTTAAATGAAGAGAGCCCAAAAGTAACATAGACCAGAAAGAAACAGAGACAATATACAGAAATAGCGACTTTACAGGTAATACAATGAGACTAAATTCATATCTTTCAATAGTTACTCTGAATGTAAATGGGTTAAATGCCCCAATCAAAAGACACAGAGTATCAGACTGGATAAAAAAGCAAGACGCATCAATATGCTGTCTGCAAGAGACTCATTATAGACCCAAAGACACCTCCAAATAGAAAGTGAGGGGATGAATAACAATTTATCATGCTAATGGACATCAAAAGAAAGCTGGAGTAGCAATCTTTATAACAGACAAATTAGATTTTAAACCAGAGAATGTAATAAGAGATGAAGAGGGACACTATAGCATACTTAAAGGGTTTATCCAACAAGAATATCTAACAATTATAAATATTTATGCCCCTAAGATGGGAGCAGGCAATTATATAAACCAATTAATAACAAAATTAAAGAAACGCATTGATAATAATACAATAATAGTAGAGGACTTTTAACACCCCACCCCCTGCAATGGACAGATCATCTAAGTGGAAGACTGATAAAAAAACAAGGGCTTTGAATGACACACTGGACCAGATGGACTTCACAGATATATTCAGAGCACTCCATCCTAAAGCAACAGAATACACATTCTTCTCAAGTGCACATGGAACATTCTCCAGAATAGATCACATACTGGGTTACAAATCAGGTCTCAGCTGGTACCAAAAGACTGGGATCATTCCCTGCATATTTTCAAACCACAGTGCTTTGAAACTTGAACTAAATCACAAGAGAAAATTTGGAAAGAACTCAAATACATGGAGGTTAAAGAGAATAAACGGAATAATCAGGAAATTAAAGAATTAAAAAAATTCATGGAAAAAAATGAAAATGAAAACACAACTCTTCAAAACCTTTGAGATGCAGTAAAGGCAGCCCTAAGAGGGAAGTATATAGCAATACAAGCCTTTCTCAAGAAACAAGAAAGGTCTTAAATACACAACCTTACACTCAAAGGAGCTGGAGAAAGAATAGCAAATAAAGGCTAAACCCAGCAGGAGAAGAGAATTAATAAAGATTAGAGCAGAAATCAATGAAATAGAAACCAAAAGAATAATAGAACAGTAGAACAGATCAATGAAATTAGGAGCTGGTTCTTTGAAAGAATTAATAAGATCGATAAACCTCTGGCGAGACTTATCAAAAAGAAAAGAGAAAGGACCCAAGTAAACAAATCATGAATGAAAGAGGAAAGATCAAAACCAACACTGAAGAAATACAAACACTTAAAAGAACATATTAGAGCAACTATCTGCCAACAAATTAGGCAATCTGGAAGAAATGGATGATTCCTAGAGACATATAAAGTACCAAAACTGAAACAGGATGAAATAAAAAAACTGAACAGACCCATAACCAATAAGAAAATTGAAGCAGTCATCAAAAATCTCCCAACAAACAAGAGCCCAGGGCCAGATGGCTTCCCAGGGGAATTCTACCAAACATTTAAAGAAGAATTAATACCTGCTCTTCTGAAGCTGTTCCAAAAAATAGAAATGGAAGGAAAATTTCCAAACTCTTTCTATGAGGCCAGCATTATCTTGATCCCCAAACCAGACAAAGAACCCACCAAATTACAGACCAATTTCCCCGGTGAACATGGATGCCAAAATTATCACCAAGATACTAGCCAAAGGATCCAACAGTACATTAAAAGAATTATTCACCACGACCAAGTGGGATTTATCCCTGGCTGTAATTATTCACCACGACCAAGTGGGATTTATCCCTGGCTGTAAAGAATTATTCACCACAACCAAGTGGGATTTATCCCTGGCTGCAAATCAATCAATGTGATACACTACATAAATAAAAGAAAGGACAAGAACCATATGATCCTCTCAATAGATGCAGAAAAAGCATTTGACAAAGTACAGCATCTTTTCTTGATTAAAACTATCCATAGTGTAGGGATAGAGGGAACATACCTCAATATCATAAATGCCATCGACAAAAAGCCCACAGCGAGTATCATTCTCAATGGGGAAAGATTGAGAACTTTTCCCCCTAAGGTCAGGAACATGACAGGGATGACCACTCTACCACTTTTGTTCAACATAGTACTAGAAGTCCTAGCTTCAGCAATCAGACAACAAAAAGAAATAAAAGGCATCCAAATCAGCAAAGAAGAAGTCAAACTCTTACTCTTCTCAGATGACATGATACTCTATGTGGAAAACCCTAAAGAATCCCCCCCAAAATTGCCAGAACTCCCATAGGAATTCAGCAAAGTGGCAGGATATAAAATCAATGCACAAAAATCAGTTGCATTTCTGTACACTAACAACGAGACAATAGAAAGAGAAATTAAGGAGTTGATCCCATTTATAACTGTACCCAAAACCATAAGATACCTAGGAATAAATCTAACCAAAGAGGCAAAGGATTTATTCTCAGAAAACTATAGAACACTCATGAAAGAAACTGAGGAAGATACAAAGAAATGAAAAACTTTCCATGCTCATGGATTGGAAGAACAAATATTATTAAAATGTCTATGCTACCTAGAGCAATCTATACACTCAAAGCAATCCCTATCAAAATACCATCAACTTTTTTCACAGAGTTGGAACAAATAATCCTAAAATTTGTTTGGAACCAGAAAAGACCCCGAATAGCCAAAGGCAGGTGGAAAAAAAAAAAAATTAAGGTGGTAGCATCACAATTCTGGACTTCAAGCTCTATTACAAAGCTGTAATCATCAAGACAGTATGGTATTGGCATAAAACCAGACATACAGATCAATGGAACAGAATAGAGAGCCAGAAATGGACCCTCAACTCTATGGTCAACTAATCTTCTACAAAGCAGGGAAGAATATTCAATGGAAAAAAGATAGTCTCTTCAACAAATGGTGTTGGGAAAATTGGACAGCCACATGCAGAAGAATGAAACTGGACCATTTCCTTACACCACACACAAAAATAGACTCAAAATGGCTGAAAGACCTCAAGGTGAGATAGGAACCCATCAAATCCTAGAGGAGAACACAGGCAGCAACCTCTGTGACCTCAGCCACAGCCACTTCTTGCTGGACAAATCTCCAAAGGTAAGGAAACAAAGGCAAAAATAACTATTGAGACTTCATCAAGATAAAAAGCTTTTGCACAGCAAAGGGAACAGTCGACAAAACTAAAAGACAACTGACAGAATGGAAGAAAATATTTGCAAATGTCTTATCAGATAAAAGGCTAGTATTCACGATATAAAAAGATTATCAAACTCAACACCCAAAGAACAAATAATCCAATCAAGAAATGGGCAAAATACATGAACAGACATCTCTCCAAAGAAGACATAGAAATGGCCAACAGACACATGAAAAAATGCTCAACATCACTCGGCATCAGGGAAATAAAAATCAAAACCATAATGAGATACCACCTCACACTAGTTAGAATGGCTAAAATTAACAAGTCAGGAAACGACAGATGTTGGCGAGGATGCAGAGAAAGGGGAACCGTCTTACACTGTTTGTGGGAATGCAAGCTGGTGCAGGCACTCTGGAAAACAGTATGGAGGTTCCTCAGAAAGCTGAAAATAGAGCTACCCTATGACCCAGCAAATGGACTACTGGGTATTTACCCCACAGATACAAATGTAGAGATCCAAAGGGGCACTTGCACCCCAATGTTTATAGCAGCAATGTCCATAATAGCCAAACTATGGAAAGAGCCTAGATGTCCATCGGCAGATGAATGGATAAAGAAGATGTGGTATATTATATATATATAGATGTGGATAGAATACTACTCAACCATCAAAAAAAAAAAAAGAAATCTTGCCATTTGCAATGATGTGAAAGGAACTAGACAGTATTATGTTAAGCGAAATAAGTCAATCAGAGAAAGAATTATTACATGATCTCACTGATGCGGTATTTAAGAAACAAAACAGAGGACCATGGGGGAAGAGAGGGAAAAATAAAACAAGATGAAATCAGAGAGGGAGACGAACCATAAGAGACTCTTAACCACATGAAACAAACCTAGGGTTGCTGGAGAGGAGAGGGGTGGGGGCTGGGGAAACTGGGTGATGGACATTAAGGAGGGCATGTGATATATGAGTACTGGTATTATATAAGACTGATGAATCACTGAACTCTACCTCTGAATCTAATAATACACTGTATGTTAATTAATGGAATTTAAATTATAAAAATATTTCATAATAAAAATTAAAAACAAAAAACTTTACTATAGTGAATATCTTTGTACATACATCATAGTACATAAATATAGTCATACTAATGTAACAACTTCATAGAAGGGAAATTATTGAGCCAATAATTTCTTCATTTATACTTTTGTACAGTTACTATGAGAATTTAATGGGGTAATTCAGATAAAGTGCTTAATATAGGGACCAGCATACAGTAAGTACTCTGTGAACATTATGCATTATTTGTAGGGCACTTAGGGGTCTCAATTTCTTCAGGCAAAGCAGGATCCAGCAGCCTCAGGGCAGCTCTCAAACAAAGAGAGGCAGGTTCTGGTTGTTAGGAGCCTGAGCACTCTAGTGGTAGGTATACATGACAATAGCAAAAGGGATCAGAGGGGTTATGGGCAGAGCGCTGAAGACACCTGTTACAAAAGCATTCACTACATTATTTCATTTTCCTTAAACAGCAACATGGATGTCACTGGAAATGGTCTTACTGAACCCAATAATTAGGTTTTTGGCTTAAAGTGTAGACCATTTAGTCAAATGATCATTTTTGTTTTGCAAGATATAAAACAACTAGTATGACTTAATTTTTCACTTTTTGGTTGAACACTTCGTTTTAGACATTTTTGTAAGCATTTAAGGCAAAAGAAGTTTAGGCCTTATTACTTAAGTTTATTCAGTAATATTTATTACTGAAATCAGAACATTAAACTATGTCCTATGATGAGAAAGCCAACAGCCTGGAACGTGGCTTATGATCTCCAGTATCAGGCATCTACGCCTTTGGCATTAGAGCTGATGTATTGACTCTGCTATGTGGTTCATGCCAAGCAGGGGCCTCACAAATCCCACTTTTTAATTGGATTTTTTCCCTTTCTGTAACAAACAACCCTCTATCTCTGTATTAGGAAAAATGCTTCCTCCCTGTTGAGTGCTTAAAGGTTCAGCATTCAAGAAAGGAGGCAGAGGGGCGCCTGGGTGGCTCAGTCGTTAAGCGTCTGCCTTCGGCTCGGGTCATGGTCCCAGGGTCCTGGGATCGAGCCCCGCATCGGGCTCCCTGCTCTGCGGGAAGCCTGCTTCTCCCTCTCCCACTCCCCCTGCTTGTGTTCCCTCTCTCTCTGTGTCTCTCTCTGTCAAATAAATAAAAAAAAAAATCTTTAAAAAAAAAAAAAAAGAAAGGAGGCAGATTTATTCTGGCTTTTTATTTTCACATATTGGATTGCTTTCTTAGTATTTACTGAGTATTCAAACTGTGAAAGGTTCTGAGAACTAAGATACCTTGCTTTTTGTCCCTGGAACTAATCACAAGAGTAAAAGAAACCATTAGAACTAATTAGATATTCGTTTATATTTAAAGGAAAGACAACTGTGTGCCCCCCCGCTTTTTTTCAGAAAACAAAATCAATGTATTTAACGTCCTTATCCATCGTAATATCCATACTGAAGTTCTGCAGTTACTCTGTGAACCGAGCTTGGAGCTATGCATCTTTCTGGTTGCTCTACCATCATCTACATAAAGTATGTCTTGTCCTACCTACTTTCAGGGAGCTTATCTGAATCTTGGATCCTATTTATTGTTGTGGCTGTGGAGCTGCTTTCTGCTACTAGGCTGTTTAAAATTTGTGAATAGTTACCGTTCCTAAGGACCTAAGTGCTTATCAATTAACAACGATGAAAATGGGGAGGAAGACTATTACCAGAAGGCATGAGGAGTTTGAGAAGGAGAGGGGGAGTCCTGAACTGCACTGATCTATTGCTTCCATTCTTATCCTTCTCCCAGTTGTCCTAAATCCCCCTTCCATCTTCCATGGCCCCCATTCCCACAACCATGACCTAGTATTATGAACTGAATGTTTGGGCTCCTCCCCCAATTCATACCTTGAAACCCTCCCCCACAATGTGATGGTATTAGAAGGGCCTTTGGGAGGTGATTAGGATTAGATAAAGTCATGAGGGTGGTGCCTTCACAACTGGGATTAGTGCTTTCATAAGAGTCACTCCACGTTGTGAGGTTGTAAGGAAAAGTTGGCAGTTGGCAACCAGAATAAGGGTCCTCACTGGAACTTGAGTAGGCTGCAAAGCTGATCTATTTCCAGTCTTCTGACGGCAAGAAATAAACTTCTGGTGTTTATAAGCTACCCAAGCTATGGTATTCTGTTATAGCTGCCCAAACAGACTAAAACACCAAAAGAATTTCTTTCTTCAGAGCTGATGTTATTTACATGAAAAAGTAAATAATTCTGGGGGGCGGAGCAAGATGGCGGAGGAGTAGGAGACCTGGATTTAGTCTCCTCTCAGGAATTCAGCTGGATAGGGATCAAACCATTCTGAACACCTACAAACCCAACAGGAGATCGAAGAAAAGAAGAGCAACAACTCTCTCATCAGAAAAGCGACCACTTTCTGGAAGGTAGGACGTGCGGAGAAGTGAATCTGAGGCGATATTCGGGAGGATAGACGGCGGGGGAGGGGCCTCCGTCGGCTGCTTCTGGCAAGTGATAGAGCCGCGGAGCACAGAATCGGAACTTTTAAAAGTCTGCTCCGCCGAGGGACGTCACTCTGGTGGCTAAGCGGGGGGTGGAACCCCCCGGGACAGTGTAATCTCAGGACCCTCGGGGTCACAGAAAGACCGGGGGTGCCTGAGTGTGGCAGAGCTCCCAGGTAACGGAGCAGGGAAGCCGGCTGCAGAGGCGGAGCCCAGGCGCGGGCTCTCAGCTCGGGGTGGCCATAGACCGTGATCCGCAGCCCAGTCGGGCCCCTGCTCCTCCAGCAGGGACCCCACAAGCGGCAGATCCGGGGAGACTCACCTTCCTCCCCCGGGAGGAGCCGCGCGGGAGCGCACCGCAGGGATCTGCTGGGTTTGGAGACTCCAAACTGGGTCGGGTACCGGAGATAGAAACGCGTGGTCACAGGCCGGTTGAGCACGGAGTGCAGCTGCAGACCGGGGAGACGGGAGTGACTGGCGGCTTTTCTCTGGGGGCTCACTGAGGAGCGGGGCCCTGAGTTCTTGGCTCCTCCGGGGCGGAGATTGGGAGGCCGCCATTTTCACTCTCCGCCTCCAAAGCTGTAGGGAAAGCTTGCAGGGAACAAAAGCCCCGGAGACCAAACCCGAGCAGATTACTTAGCCGGGAGGGGGCAAGGGCAGGGCAATTCCGCCTCCGGCAGAGACATTTGGGAACCACGGCAACAGGCCCCTCCCCCAGAAGATCAGCGAGAACAGCCGGCCAAGACCAAGTTTACCGATCAATGAGAACAGCAGAACTCCAGCGCTAAGGGACTACTGCACATAGAATTCATGGCTTTTTTACCATGATTCCTTAGTCTTTTAAAGTTAATTTTTTTTTTAACTGTCTTTTTGTCTTTTTATTTCTTTTTGAATTTTTCTTTTTCCCTTTTTCAAACAACATCTTATCAATCCCTTTTTAAAAAAAAAAATTTCTATTTTTCATTTTTAGAGTCATATTCTATCCCTTCATAGTAGTTTCCCGTATTTTTGGCTTATATATATAAGTTGTTCTCTCTTTAAAATTTTGAGATAGTTTCTTCTAACAGATTAAAATATACCCTAAATCTCTAGTATATGGTGTTTTCTATTCCCCTGCCTGATCCATCCTCTCCCTTTTTTTTTCTTTTTCTTTTTTCTTTTTTTAGATCCTCTTCTTTCTTTTTTCAAGCAACTTCTTATCAATTCCTTTTATAAAATTTTTATAATTTCCATTTTTACAGTCATTTTCCATCCCTTCATCATATCAACCCTTATTTTTGTACATATATAAGTTTTTCTTTCTTTAAAATTTTGGGAGACACTTTCTTCTAAAAGACCAAAATACACCCCAAATCTAGTGTGTGGCACTGATCTATATACCATATAGATCATATTTGATCACATTCTGGTTTTTCTTTTGTTGTTGTTGTTTTGTTTTGTTTGTTTTTGTTTTTATCTTTATCTTTTTCTTTTTTTTCTTTTTCTTTTTTCTCTCTTTCCCCTTCTTATCCCACTGCTTCAGGTCTTTTCTGATTTGTTTAGAGTATATTTTCTGGGGACGTGGTTACTCTGCTAGCATTTTGTTCTCTCATTAATCTATTCTCCTCTGCACAAAATGACAAGACGGAAAAAATCACCTCAACAAAAAGAACAAGAGGCAGTACCGACTGCCAGGGACCTACTCAATACGGACATTAGTACGATGTCAGATCTAGAGTTCAGAATCATCACTTTAAAGATACTAGCTGGGCTTGAAAAAAATATGGAAGTTATTAGAGAAACTCTTTCTGGAGAAGTAAAAGAGCTAAAATCCAACCAAGTAGAAATCAAAAAGGCTATTAATGAGGTGCAATCAAAAATGGGGGCGCTAACTGCTAGAATAAATGAGGCAGAAGAGAGAATCAGTAATATAGAAGATGAAATGATGGAAAATAAAGAAGCTGAGAAAAAGAGAGATAAACAACTACTGGATCATGAGGGCAGAATTCGAGAGATAAGCGATACCATAAGACGAAACAACATTAGAATAATTGGGATCCCAGAAGAAGAAGAAAGAGAGAGAGGGGCAGAAGGTATAATGGAGCAAATTATAGCAGAGAACTTCCCTAATTTGGGGAAAGAAACAGGCATGAAAATCCAGGAAGCACAGAGAACCCCTCTCAAAATCAATAAAAATAGGTCAACTCCCCGACATCTAATAGTAAAACTTACGAGTCTCACAGACAAAGAGAAAATCGTGAAAGCAGCTCGGGAGAAGAGATATGTAACCTACAATGGTAGAAACATTAGATTGGCAACAGACCTATCCACAGAGACCTGGCAGGCCAGAAAGGACTGGCAGGATATATTCAGAGCACTAAATGAGAAAAATATGCAGCCAAGAATACTCTATCCAGCTAGGCTGTCATTGAAAATTGAAGGAGAGATAAAAAGCTTC
This sequence comes from Mirounga angustirostris, assembly GCF_029215605.1. Classification (NCBI taxonomy): domain Eukaryota; kingdom Metazoa; phylum Chordata; class Mammalia; order Carnivora; family Phocidae; genus Mirounga; species Mirounga angustirostris. The sequence continues at coordinate 57,715,447 of NW_026991717.1, read as the reverse complement.
CAGGACAAACAAAAACTAAAGGAATTTGCAAACACAAAACCAGCCCTACAGGAAATCTTGAAAGGGGTCCTCTAAGCAAAGAGAGACCCTAAAAGCAACATAGACCAGAAAGGAACACAGACAATATACGGTAACAGTCACCTTACAGGCAATACAATGGCACTAAATTCCTATCTTTCAATAGTTACCTTGAATGTAAATGGGCTAAATGCCCCAATCAAAAGACACAGGCTAACAGACTGGATTAAAAAACAAGATCCATCGATATGCTGTCTGCAAGAGACTCATTTTAGACCCAAAGACACCCCCAGATTGAAAGTGAGGGGGTGGAAAACCATTTACCATGCTAATGGACACCAAAAGAAAGCTGGGGTGGCAATCCTTATATCAGACAAATTAGATTTTAAACCAAAGACTGTAATAAGAGATGAGGAAGGACACTATATCCTACTTAAAGGATCTATCCAACAAGAAGATCTAACAATTGTAAATATCTATGCCCCTAACATGGGAGCAGCCAATTATATAAGGCAATTAATAACAAAAGCAAAGAAACACATCGACAACAATACAATAATAGTGGGGGACTTTAACATCCCCCTCACTGAAATGGACAGATCATCTAAGCAAAAGATCAACAAGGAAATAAAGACTTTAAATGACACACTGGACCAAATGGACTTCACAGACATATTCAGAACATTCCACCCCAAAGCAACGGAATACACATTCTTCTCTAGTTCCCATGGAACATTCTCCAGAATCGATCACATCCTAGGTCATAAATCAGGTCTCAACCGGTACCAAAAGATTGGGATCATTCCCTGCCTATTTTCAGACCACAATGCTTTGAAACTAGAACTCAATCACAAGAGGAAAGTCGGAAAGAACTCAAATACATGGAGGCTAAAGAGCATCCTACTGAAGAATGAATGGGTCAACCAGGAAATTAAAGAAGAATTAAAAAAATACATGGAAACCAATGAAAATGAAAACACAACTGTTCAAAATCTTTGGGATGCAGCAAAGGCAGTCCTAAGAGGAAAGTATATAGCAATACAAGCCTTTCTCAAGAAACAAGAAAGGTCTCAAGTACACAACCTAACCCTCCACCTAAAGGAGCTGGAGAAAGAACAGCAAATAAAGCCTAAACCCAGCAGGAGAAGAGAAATCATAAAGATCAGAGCAGAAATCAATGAAATAGAAACTAAAAGAACAGTAGAACAGATCAACGAAACTAGGAGCTGGTTCTTTGAAAGAATTAACAAGATTGATAAACCCCTGGCCAGACTTATCAAAAAGAGAAGAGAAATGACCCAAATCAACAAAATCATGAATGAAAGAGGAGAGATCACAACCAACACCAAAGAAATACAAACAATTATAAGAACATATTATGAGCAACTCTATGCCAGCAAATTAGATAACCTGGAAGAGATGGATGCATTCCTAGAGATGTATCAACTATCAAAACTGAACCAGGAAGAAATAGAAAACCTGAACAGACCTATAACCACTAAGGAAATTGAAGCAGTCATCAAAAATCTCCCAAAAAACAAAAGCCCAGGGCCAGATGGCTTCCCAGGGGAATTCTACCAAACATTTCAAGAAGAATTAATACCTATTCTTCTGAAACTGTTCCAAAAAATAGAAATGGAAGGAAAACTTCCAAACTCATTTTATGAGGCCAGCATTACCTTGATCCCAAAACCAGACAAAGACCCCATCAAAAAGGAGAATTACAGACCAATATCCCTGATGAACATGGATGCAAAAATTCTCACCAAAATACTAGCCAATAGGATCCAACAGTACATTAAAAGGATTATTCACCATGACCAAGTGGGATTTATCCCTGGGCTGCAAGGTTGGTTCAACATCCGCAAATCAATCAATGTGATACAGTACATTAACAAAGGAAAGAACAAGAATCATATGATCCTCTCAATAGATGCAGAAAAAGCATTTGACAAAGTACAGCATCCTTTCTTGATCAAAACTCTTCAGAGTATAGGGATAGAGGGTACATACCTCAATATCATAAAAGCCATCTATGAAAAACCTACAGCAAATATTATTCTCAATGGGGAAAAACTGAGAGCTTTCCCCCTAAGGTCAGGAACGCGGCAGGGATGTCCACTATCACCACTGCTATTCAACATAGTATTGGAAGTCCTAGCCACAGCAATCAGACAACAAAAAGAAATCAAAGGCATCCAAATTGGAAAAGAAGAAGTCAAACTCTCACTCTTTGCAGATGATATGATACTTTATGTGGAAAACCCAAAAGACTCCACCCCAAAACTGCTAGAACTCATACAGGAATTCAGTCAAGTGGCAGGATATAAAATCAATGCACAGAAGTCAGTGGCATTCCTATACACCAACAACAAGACAGAAGAAAGAGAAATTAAGGAGTCGATCCCATTTACAATTGCACCCAAAACCATAAGATACCTAGGAATAAATCTAACCAAAGAGACAAAGGATCTGTACTCAGAAAACTATAAAATACTCATGAAAGAAATGGAGGAAGACACAAAGAAATGGAAAAACGTTCCATGCTCATGGATTGGAAGAACAAATATTGTGAAGATGTCAATGCTACCTAGAGCAATCTACACATTCAATGCAATCCCCATCAAAATACCATCCACTTTTTTCAAAGAAATGGAACAAATAATCCTAAAATTTGTATGGAACCAGAAAAGACCCCGCATAGCCAGAGGAATATTGAAAAAGAAAAGCAAAGCCGGTGGCATCACAATTCCGGACTTCAAGCTCTATTACAAAGCTGTCATCATCAAGACAGCATGGTACTGGCACAAAAACAGACACATAGATCAATGGAACAGAATAGAGAGCCCAGAAATGGACCCTCAACTCTATGGTCAACTAATCTTCGACAAAGCAGGAAAGAATGTCCAATGGAACAAAGACAGTCTCTTCAACAAATGGTGTTGGGAAAATTGGACAGCCACATGCAGAAGAATGAAACTGGACCACTTCCTTACACCACACACAAAAATAGACTCCAAATGGTTGAAAGACCTCAATGTGAGACAGGAGTCCATCAAAATCCTAAAGGAAAACACAGGCAGCAACCTCTTTGACCTCAGCCGAAGCAACTTCTTCCTAGAAACATCGCCAAAGGCAAGGGAAGCAAGGGCAAAAATGAACTATTGGGACTTCATCAAGATAAAAAGCTTTTGCAAAGCAAAGGAAACAGTTAACAAAACCAAAAGACAACCGACAGAATGGGAGAAGATATTTGCAAATGACATATCAGATAAAGGGCTAGTATCCAAAATCTATAAAGAACTCATCAAACTCAACACCCAAAGAACAAAGAATCCAATCAAGAAATGGGCAGAAGACATGAACAGACATTTTTCCAAAGAAGACATCCAAATGGCCAACAGACACATGAAAAAGTGCTCAATATCGCTCGGCATCAGGGAAATCCAAATCAAAACCTCCATGAGATACCACCTCACACCAGTCAGAATGGCTAAAATGAACAAGTCAGGAAACGACAGATGTTGGCGGGGATGCGGAGAAAGGGGAACCCTCCTACACTGTTGGTGGGAATGCAAACTGGTGCAGCCACTCTGGAAAACTGTATGGAGGTTCCTCAAAAAGTTGAAAATAGAGCTACCATATGATCCAGCAATTGCACTACTGGGTATTTACCCCAAAGATACAAAAGTAGGGATCCGAAGGGGTACATGCACCCCGATGTTTATAGCAGCAATGTCCACAATAGCCAAACTGTGGAAAGAGCCAAGATGTCCATCGACAGATGAATGGATAAAGAAGATGTGGTATATATACACAATGGAATATTATGCAGCCATCAAAAGGAATGAGATCTTGCCATTTGCAACGACGTGGATGGAACTGGAGGGTATTATGTTGAGTGAAATAAGTCAAACAGAGAAAGACATGTATCATATGATCTCACTGATATGAGGAATTCTTAATCGCAGGAAACAAACTGAGTGTTGTTGGAGTGGGGGTTGGGTTGGGAGGGATGGGGGGACTGGGTGATAGACACTGGGGAGGGTATGTGCTCTGGTAAGCGCTGTGAATTGTGCAAGACTGTTGAATCTCAGATCTGTACCTCTGAAACAAATAATGCAATATATGTTAAGGAAAAAAAAAAAGAAGAAGAAGAAGGTAGCGGGAGGGGAAGAATGAAGCGGGGGAAATAGGAGGGGTAGACGAACCATGAGAGACGATGGACTCTGAAAAACAAACAGGGTTCTAGAGGGGAGGGGGGTGGGAGGATGGGTTAGCCTGGTGGTGGGTATTGAGGAGGGCACATTCTGCATGGAGCACTGGGTGTTATGCACAAACAATGAATCATGGAACACTTCATCTAAAACTAATGTTGTAATGTATGGGGATTAACATAAGAATAAAAAAATGAAAAAAAAAAAAAAAAGAAATACTCATATCCAGGGATAAGCATCAGGCATCATTTTTAGTGGGAGAGTAGAATAGGTTAAGAAATTTATTTTTTATTTATTTAATAAAAATTTTTTTTACTTGGGAAAAAAAAAAAAAGTAAATAATTCTGAGCCCAAGGATCTTAACCCTTCAACGAAACATTTGCATTCTCAAAGAAGTGTTTGCTAATGCTTTCCCAGCTGGTATATTATGCTAGCTATTTTAGGCTCTACTCTCTGCTATTTCCTGTCTACTTCACAGAACACTGCTGCTTGTTTTTCTCTGAAAATCTATTTAGAAGATAAAAATAAGAGATATCTCCTAGGGCATCACCACACTTTGGCCCTGACTCTTGTGTCCCAGTAGTTTTGTGAGGATGAGGGAGCAGGGATTAGAGTTCTCATTAAACCTTCTTTCTTTGCCTGCAAACATGTCTAGTCGACCTTCTAGCTATAGGTTTTTGTCCTTGTATTCCTCAACAAATTTCTAGAGTGAATGGCCTCTACTCCTTCCTCCACCCCATCTCCTTGCTCATTCCTCAGCCTTGCTGTCTGGCCTCTGTTCCCACCACTCCACTCTCCAGCATAGCCAAAAGACCAATTGCACTGACTTGTTTAGTCAGCTCACACCTCTCAACCACTACATTTTGACCTCTGTTCCCCCTTTCCACTGAAATTGCTCTTTCCTGAGACACCAATCTTTCCCTTCTATGATATCCAATAATGCTATCTCAGTTGACCTCTTGGCAGTGTTTGGTTTGGTCTTCAGTATAGTTGACCTCTCCTTATAATTGATATACTCTTCTGTTTTCTAAAAACACTGATCTTTTCTGGTTTTTCTTCCTACTTCTTTGGCAAATGTTTCCCAGCCTTCATTGTTGTTTCTTCTCCCACCTACTCCTTAAATATTGATATTATTTAGGGACCTATTTTAGGCCCTTTTGTGTTTTTCACTTAGTGAATAGTAATACCAACCATCTCATGGCCAAGAAAACACTGGGTATTTTTCTTGACTCTTCTTTCCCACTCCTCTATCCCATCAAAGCATTCAACAAATCTTCTACCTCTACCTTTTGAGTCCATTTACATTTCTCAATCCACATGGATACTATTTAGGACCAGGTCTCCTGAATCTCATTGCCCTTTTTTCTCCTTTCTTCTCTATTCCCACACGACTGCTAGAGCAATTTTTATAAAATTAAAATTTGATAGTTCCCCAACTTAAAACCCTTCAGCTGCTTCCTATGACTCTCTGGATAGTCCAGACTCCTTAATGTGATCCTCAGGCACAAAATAATTGACCTTATTTTTTCAGCCTCTTCTCCTGCTGTTCAGATTCATCTAGTGTTTTCTGCTCTGGTGGACGTTGTTCTCACTCTAAATTGGACTTTCCTGTTGCATGGAAATGCTCCTCCTGATTCCCTGCCCCCAGTCTCCTGCCACTTAGAGGTCACTTTCTGCTAGGATCTTACTCTGACCCCCAAAGTCTAGGTGAAGTGTTTTGGAACTTTTCTGGATGCCATAACATCCTTTGCTTTCCTACCTTCCCCATAACAGTTCTCATTTTGCAGGGGACTTGTACATTTACCTGTCTGTATTCCTCACTGGACCATAGACTCTGTGATATCAGAAACCATTGATCTTGTTTATCTCTGCAACCCCAATACCTCATACAGTGCCTGGCACATATTAGGTTCTCCATAACAATTTGCTAAATTGATGACTGCCAATTCTGTCTTAAACCTGGCCTAAATTTCCTATAATTTAGCTGCTTGCTGAGAATTTCTATCTCAGTTTCTAGCTAGTACCCTCACTTCAATATACCCCAAATTGAACTCCATTTCCTTCAAAACCCCAGACTCTTTTTTTTTAATTCATGGCAACTCTATTATTCCAGTCCCTTGGGCTCCAAACCCTGGCATCATCTCTGACTCCTCTTTGCCCTTGCCAGCCACATCAGTGAGTTGTCAAGCCTGTAGATTGTACTTTTTCAAAATGTCTCCAATCTCTCTTTTACTATTCCCACTCCCACAAACCTGATATAAAAGATTTGTTACATTTTGACCAGATGACTAAAATAGTCTCATGGGTTTGTCTCCAATCTCCTTCCAACCTATCCCATTATTAGATTAATTTCTGTAAAGTATAGTTCCAATTATATCACTTTCTTATTCACAATCTCAAAGATTCCCTATTCTCTATTTAGTTAAAAACCAAATGCTTGGCCTAACACTTAAGGCCTAGTCTGGCTTTTCATCCTTATTTCTTATGATTTTCATATAAGAATGTGATGCTTCATTCAAACCACACTATTCCACCAGTAAGTCCTATATTTTTCTTCCTGAGCTCTTTTGATTACACTCCCCCCCATTAGTGAATGTCCTCCTTTCCATCCTTTTTCTTCATATGTTGGAAGCCTTCCCATGCATCAAGATTCTTCATAGAGGTGGCCTCCACCATAAAACTTTTTCTACTTTCACTTGGTGAAATATGATCTCTCTTACTTTTAAATCCCCAGAGTTCCTTGTTTCTCTCATATGGTATGCACTGGCACCATATCAGTACTTGACCTTTATTATAATCATGACTCTAATACTTTTTTTCTCTTTCTATAAATTCATTGAAGATAAGGATGATGGCTTACTTATTTTTGTTATCATCCTACCCCAGCACCAACTATTGCTCCCTTTGTACATGGCAATATATATATGCCAGAATTCATAAGGTCTTATGCACTGACTCCATGAAGAATAGAGAAAGGCCCATCCCTCTGTTCTCTCTTCACATATATTTCTCAGGAAACATACACTAATACATGAATTACGGCTATACTTTAAAAAATTTTTTTTAAAGATTTTATTTATTTATTTGACAGAGAGAGAGAGAGAGAACACAAGCAGGGGGAGCAGCAGAGGGAGAGGGAGAAGGAGGCTCCCCACTGAGCGGAGAGCCCAGTGTGGGGCTTGATCCCAGGACCCTGGGATCATGACCTAAGCCGAAGGCAGATGCTTAACTGACTGAGCCACCCAGGCGCCCCTTGGCTATACTTTTATATTTCTATGTTATCTAAGACATGTCTCACTCTTTCAGCTCATAACCCTTTTGTAAACTAAGACTAGAGACACTGCTGGATCAGCTCCATGCTCTCCTGTATATTGGCGGAACTCCCTTTATAGAACTGTACACCTACTAAAGGGGGCCTCTCCCAGGAATCATCTGTCTCTCTATGTCCCCTGGGGCTTTAGACAGATCCCAACTCCTAGGCAACTTCAAAGAGCCCAGCTCTTCCCAGGTAAGGTTCATGTTCACATTTCCAGATTAAGTTGCTAGCCTCTCTGGGACTTGGGAAAGAGGGGAGGTTGTTCTTAGCCTGAACAAAAGGAACTTCATGACTGAGTTGTTCCCCAGGGAGAACAAACAAGGCCATGTTTGCCCTTACTAGGGCACATTTGCAAGCTGAAAAGGATGGGCATATTCATCTATTTCCTGTTTAGAGAGATGGGGTGCCCAGCTGGGGTGGTTACCAGGTTCACAAAGAAACAGGCAAATTTTGGCAAGGCTTTGGGAGACCTAGCAACAAAACCCACTTCCCCAACCCTTTCACATCCATTTGAAATTCAGGTTGCTTCAAAGCAGCATGAAATCCATGGGAAATTCTTGTGCCCTTTCAACAAATCTGTTCTATGGAGGGAGATGACTCAGTCTCCTTTGCCCCCAAAAGCCAGAGCCAACTCTGGCTACCAGCAGTCTTGGCTTCACAAAAGAACAGTTTACCCCAGGTCCCTTCCCTGACTCCAATCAGTCTCCTTGCTACTTCAAATGGCATCAAAGAGGGTTGTGTGTACTCTGTTTAATTATCACTGTGCTTCTGGAAATACCTTTTTGATGCTCTGTGTGTGGAATGTGCTCATTTTGTAAGTGGACAGCTCTGCTTGCCAAGTAGAGGAGGCCAATGCAAATGATAGAATTCTTCTTCCTTTACATTGAATGGACTTTTTTTTTTTTTTCTTTTTCAAATTGGGCAGATCGGCTCTGGCCAGTTATGAACTGATTCTGCTGACTCTTGGTAATTTGCCTGTTAATTAAATTGGGAACTGTTTGCTTTCTGTGGTTCAGTAGAAAGGATTTATAAGTTTAATGTGTGTGTGTGTCTGTCTGTATTTCTCTTTTTATAAAATGTGTCTGCATACTCTTTGTACTGGTCTGTAAATCAGTCTTGAGTTGGCCTGGAGCAAGAGTGCTGATGGAAAATTGAGACCCAGAGACACATTTCAGTGTCTGATGGATGGGAGAAGCCACCCAGTCATGTTGCCTAATTTTTCTCAGAAGGACGAGGGGTTGCATGTCTGCTCAGAGGAAATAAATCACAGAGTCAGAGGTCAGATGTCATTAGTCTATAAAGCTTTATGACTGGTTTCTGACAGTTATTTCTCCTGGATGGAAAAGCAGGAGATCGAAAACTGTGCTTATTCTCTTTCTTATGTCCTATCTCTCTCTCTGAGTTTAATTTTCTTGTTACATTCAATCCCCAAACATTGCTTTCTCAGCATTTCTTTTATTTATTCTTCCCTATCTCATTCCTTTTAACTCCAGCATCCATTTACCTCTTCTCAGTCGTGTTATTACTGTTTTATTTGTTTCAGTCAGCTCTTCATCCTTCTCTAGGAACTTACTGTTAGTGACACTTTGCTTATTGACGAATTCCTGCCTCCTTGAAGAAATGTTGAATTACATTATAGAGATAAACTCTTTTGTGCTCTTGTAATTTTTTTCTATTATTAAGTTTATTTTCTTAATTCCATATTTATATTTTTATTTCTACACTTTACTTTGGCTAGATGAAGGGATATAGACAGAAGGAGAACAATAGCTATACATTTTTTTACATTTATTTCCAATTCTTGCTTCTATTTTATTCAAAAATATGAAAGGTTTAAATAAAAACAAGGCTAAAATACAGATTTCTCAGCAAATTTAAGAATAAAATGAATCTCAGCACATGCCTCTATGCGATTTATTTGGGAGAATATATTTTTGAATATTAATGGAAAGATGTCCATTTCAATTGTTTAAGCAATGAAAGGAATAAGAATGAAATAAAGAGTAAAGCAACAGAATTGAACAAACCTCACACATACTTTAAAAACATATTAGTCTGGAAGAGAAGTAAAGGAGATCAGAAGCAGAGAGAATATTACAGAATGAATTTGGGATGAATTCTGTGCCCCTCCACATCCATCCCAACCCTCATAAACTGTCAGTTGACCGCTATGACATCTCAGCTAAACTGAAGCTCCTTTGAGGCAGCTCTGTGCCTTCTATGTTCTGTGTCTAGTCGCCAGCACAGTTCCTGACACGTGAGTGCTCATAAGTGTGTTCCCGATAAATCAGTGACGCAATGAGATTGTCAAGGACTTATGATAAATAGGGCTCAGATTTCAGGGTTGTCCTGTCTGTCACTGATCTGTTCTCCTCTATCAAGTGGTAGCCCATGTCATACTTCTTGTGGTCCTCCCTGTGTGCTGTGTTTTCTCACTTGAGGCTTCCCACATTGTTCTTTCTGACTGGAGCCAACCTCTTTCTCCACCTACCTTCACCTGCATGTCCTGCTGAGTGTTCAGTTTAGGTGACCTTCCTTAGGGAGTTGGGTGAGGCATTACAACACATAACATGCATTCAACTCTATTGGACTTGTCTGTACCTCTCTCTAGACCAAGAGCTTCTTGCAAGTAAAAAGAATATGTTACATATTTCTGTATTCCCAGTGTCTAGCATGAGGCAGAATGTGTTTGTTGAGTTAAAAATGAATGAATGAACAAAACAATGAAAAGAAATAGAAAGGAGAGATGAGAAGCAATAATGGTGAGAAGGAATGTACTATTGGAAAGAACTCATCTGCACTTACTTTGAGAATGCAAAGCGCAATCTTATCAGCAAATTGCGTTGATTTTGTTCTAGTGCCATCTTATGTGGACCATCTGACTGGATATGTCTGCTGTTCTGGAAAAATGAAAGTAAGTAATAAGACTGGTTAGGACAGGGTGTTCAGGTGGACTGTAAATGACTAGAAGGCACATGACAAATAGTGTAGGTAGGCATGCTCCTGGCCATAAATGGAAAGCAATTTGGTGGGCTGTCCCACACTATCTGCTGGAACTTACTCCCCACTAACTTTTTTTTTTTTAAGATTTTATTTATTTATTTGAGAAAGAGAGAGAATGAGAGACAGAGAGCACGAGAGGGAAGAGGGTCAGAGGGAGAAGCAGACCCCCCGCTGAGCAGGGAGCCCGATGTGGGACTCGATCCCGGGACTCCAGGATCATGAACTGAGCCGAAGGCAGTCGCTTAACCAACTGAGCCACCCAGGTGCCCTCCCCACTAACTTCTAACACATTTGTTCTCCTTGGGTTAGGTCTATATTTTTATTGACTCCATGAAAAACCTTATTAGTTTCTACCTCACTGCCTTTTCTCGCAACATTTCTCTCTTTTTTTTTTTTCCTTTCCCCTTCCTTATTCCTAAAAAAATCTGATCCTTCAAGGATCAATTCAAGTTTCTCTGCCTCCAGGCTAATTTAAGACTTCCAAACTAGTCTAAGCCTGTCATCTTTAGAACACCTGCAATGTTCCCACATACATTACAACAAGCAATATGGGATATCATTACGAATAACTTGGTATTGTCCACTGCTTTGTCCACTTATTTTGTCTCCCAACCCCAGACTATAAACCTCAATGCAGGAATTACAATTCAGACTTTTTGTAATTCTTCAAAGCACTTGGCCTGATAACATGTTATTTATTCAATGAATACTTTCTGATCGAGGAAAGTGGGTTTTTAGATAACTTTTAAATATCTATGTCTATAAAGTAACATGTTCTCAGACAGCTTTCTGATTATCCTCCCCAAATTTTTGCCTTGTCATAAAATTTGGGGCATCCTGGTTCTATAATTCTATATGTATATAGGCATATAGATAGATATAAATTTAGAGATGTAGAAATAGCTATTTCACTGTTTTATTGGAAACTTCATATTCAAAAGTTCTTATACTGGCAAGCTTCTTTTCTCTTATTCAATCCTAAGAGGGTATGATAGTTGTTTACTGCCCTTTGAATAATAGACTGTCACAAATGCTACTTCTGGTTTTCTCCTTTCTCGGCTAAACAACCTTAGCCCCTTTAGACATTTAAATGCCATGAACAGATGCTCAATAATATTACTTGGTGGCTGGGCATAATTTATAGTGCTTATTTATGGAAGTAGATGAAAATAGAAGCATTATGTATTTTTAAAGCTTTTCTCTCACATATGGCATGCTTTACAGGGAGTGAGGAGTTGGATGAATGGAGAGATGAATGCAGCTAATATTCTCATTTCAGTCTCATCTAAAAAGAGGGGAAACATAAGAAACATCAGAATGGAAGTTAAAATGCATAAGATGCTATTTTACTATTAACTCAGACCTTTCTTATGCCAGATGGTGTCAGAGGAAAGCTTTTTGTTTTCTTCTTGATAGGTATCTCCTTTGAATTTTGCTAGCGAGACACATTTCTTCTCCTCTCTGTATTCACAGACACTGTGGCCTTCATTCATGCACCTCTTAGATTTAGTAGCTGGTTTAGCATTTCTAGGCATTGTATGCCCTTCTGATTGGTTTCTGGGAGGAGCAATTATGCTGCTTGATCTATTAAAATCTTCAAGGATTTGGATAATCATGCATGCTATCATAACACCCTATAACGGTACTCACCACATTAAAATGCCATTTATTCACTTTCCTGTCTCTTGAAACCCACACTACACACTCCCAGTTATCAGCAACTCTTTCTGATTTATTTTTCTTTTCTTATCTGGCATAGAGCAGATGCTTACTAAATATTTCTTAAGTACACGAACAAATGAAGAGCAGCAAATTCAAATCTACTTAGATATTTAAAGGAAGTATTTATACTTCCTGGAATCATACGGGACAGAGGGAACATTTATTATAAATAGATGCCTATGTTGTGTCTGGAGCACAACATATGTTACCTCATTTAATCCTTTCAAGAAATTCATGAGCTATTCTCTTTTTGCTACCATTTGTCAGTCATTTACCTATGTGACATACACTCCCTTATATTTTAAAATATCTTCTCATTTAATATTTTTGATGATCCTATGAAGCAGGTATTACTATTACCATTTTTAAAATAAGGAAGTCGAGGTTCAGAGAAGATATGAAGGATTTCAATCCAGATCTATCTAACTCTAAAACCCAAATATTTCCTATTTTACCATAATGACTAGGATACAAAGTGGTTGTGACATATAGGTTATTTATATGACTTTGCTGCTTCCTTTGTTTTTCCTCTAATACCTGTACCTAACACATTCTCCCTGCGTATCTTGCATTAACTCCCTTCTAGACAGAATAGCTTATGATTCACTACCAAATATAGAGAAACCTATTGGCCATCTTATAGGTTGGTAGTCTAATGTTAAGTCTGTAAAATACTGCTTTGACTAATAATCCTTGGTCCAGTCAATTGTGATCAGATTGTTAAAGTTACATTTTAGAAAGCTTAGCTACTTTTGCCTAAGGACCTGCCTTGGCAGCTTTTCCCAGAAGGGACCTGTGGATGTGGCAATTGCTCAAAATTTCATTAGTGGTCCAGTTGAACATAGAAGATGCTCCCAGAGATAAGTATGAGACCTTCATCAGTAGAGTAATTTTAATCACAACTTTACTAAATTCTAATTGGATCTACTAGACTTACTTTAAAGAGTCAGGGCACACTAATTCCAATGTACTGTTACATCTAAAATATCAGCACAATGTTACATGTAACCATAAATGTGCGTGCGTGCGTGTGGTGTGTGTGTGTGTGTGTGTGTGTGTGTGTGTGTGTGATGTGTATAGTGGGGTAGGGTCAGGGATTTGGAAGCAGAGTGGTGGACTGGAAACATCATTTTAATCTTGCTTTCATACCATAACAGGTTTTGGTGCTGCCCTTCAAGAAAGACATAAGAGTAGAGAAAGGGGAGGGTAACTAAATAAGCAAAAGAGAAAGAGGTAACCATACTAATAAAACTAGATCCTGAGATGGAAGGAAACTTGGGGGTCAGCTAATACAACTCTCTAACCCACATGAAATGCCATTTCCATCATCCTCAGGGAGTATCAACTATCATCAAAAGGCTAGATCAGAAGATTATTGTTCCTCATTTTGCAAAGATGAAGACCAAGAGGAAAGGAATAAAACTATTAACAGGGGAAGGGTATGGATATGGTAAACATGGATGCAGTCATCTGAGAGCAGAATATCAGACTTAAAGGGACCTCCTGAACCCAAGAGATGGGTGTGTGCTTGTGGCATTTAGACTGGCAGTGATGGAATGTGAATTGAACTTCTTGTCATGAGATCTGGATTTAAATCCAGGCTCCGTTATTAGCTAGCTATGTAGCACTGAACTGCATGTGTGACTTCTCATCTATAAAATGAAGGGGCGTGGAGCACCTGGGTGGCACAGGTGTTTAAGCATCCAACTCTTGGTTTCAGCTCAGGTCATGATCTCAGGGTCATGAGATCAAGCCCCGCTGAGTGCAGAATCTGCTTAAGAGTCTCTCCCTCTGCCCCTCCCCATGCTCTCTCTCAAATAAAATAAATAAATAAAATCTTTAAAATGAAGGGGTAAGACTTCTCCAGCAAGAAATTACATGATCCTAAAGAAAATATTTACTTCTGACAGTGGGTCAGAAGTTACCCTAAGGTCATATTGACTAAAAATAAAAACAGTTTTTAGGAATGTGGATCTCCTCTACTAAAAATTATGCCATTATTGTGTCTTCCCCACAGGCCTGTTCAAGATCTTCTCCCCTAAGCCCTATATTTTTCTTTATAAGATCAACTTGCTTATTCTAGGACCCTCCCACAGACTCATTGTTGGGTTAGAAAATGATAACGTTCATTAGAATAATACCAAGGTTATTATGTAACTCGCACAGGTTGTGCACTGCACAAAGGCACCCAACCAAAGTAGCAAGTGGGGGCTGCAAGTAGTGTGCCTTTGTGTGGATGCATCCACCTGAAAGCAGGCATGCCTTTTACTAATTCACTCTAAGGTGCAGTATGGCTTCGGGTGTTCTGGGAGGTGGGATTTACCCATTTGTTCTATGATCTGAAAAGGCCTTAATTACACCAATACTATGAACATCCATTTCCCAATGTTGAACATGTATCAGAAACTAATTACAGGGAATTTTCTCTTTGGGGTTAAAAAAGGAATGATCATATCAGTTCCACTTAAGGGGCAAAACATTCTAGGCAGCTCAGATTAAACTTTTGCATCCACCTGTTTTGTTGGAATATAGTACATTACTGCGGGAGGACACATTTTTTAAGCAAAAATTATTGATCAAAATTTCCTTAGGGTTAACTTGCACTGAATCCCCACTGAATGATCTCAAAGGACTAAAGCAAATTACAGGTGTTGCATTAGGCCTTAGCATGCACACTACAAGTCAAAAGCAGATCCAAACACTCTTCATATGTGCCATGCCTAGCAGAAAAAGGAAAATCTCACTGAAGCACTTGTTGATATTGCTTCTCCCTCAGGAAGAATTTCATAGACTTTTCTGCAGATACTCAGCAACCTATTTGTGGTTTGGGGTGCAAATGTGGTATGTAAGGCTGCCCTAGCATTTTGTGGAAAATGTAAATTGTCCAAGCTCCCTTCCAAATCAAATCAGACTGAAAATGGCTCCCATAGCTCTCCCTTGAACCATAAGATGTTCCCATTAGTGTCAATTAATGCTGAGACCCTGGCAGTCTGTATGCATGATTCATTAATGAGAAGCCTCATTTACAGCCGAGAAAGCAATGCAATGGAACAGCTGTAGTAATTTCTTACCTCCTGTACACAGACCCATGCCCTGGAAACTGCTGACCTCTCACCATAGATAAGCTTCTCTCCCTCTGGTCTATGATAGTGTGTGCTCCAGGGACAGTGGACAATGGCCACAATGATGGTGAAATCCTGCCAAATATTCCAGCTTCCATGCTTACTTGAGACCAAATGTGAGTCTGTGACTCTAACCCTCCCTTCTCAAGTGAAATTCCTAATTCAATTAAGGATGGTACACAGAAGCCAAGACCTCTATTACTCTGCAGCACATTGATTTTCTACAAGGTTCCCACTTCATCGACACCCTCTAAATCTGTAGAATATCCTGTGCGTCTTATTACTAACATGGCTCCAGTAATCAAAATGGCGCAACGAATTTATAACTCTGCTCTGCTCTATAATTTTGCCTGAATATTTTATGGGTATGACTCCAGATACCATAGGAATTTATTAAGTGGTAACCCAGACAAGTCACCATTTTTTTTCCTATCCAGCTGCTTCTTTCCTATTCTCCAGTGTAAACAGGAGTACAAACAAGAAGTGGCTGGAATGCTGGATGACAGCCACAGTCTCCCAAATCTGCCAGTCAGAAGAGTGCGGGGAAGTCCACCCAAGTCCAAGAAGCCAAGTAAGAATAATGCTCATCAAAATGAGAAAGGAGCTCTCTCTGCCTTTGAGGGAAGAACACTCAAGACCCAGAAATCTCTTTTATCCATGAACTCGGCAAGCATCTTTCTGCACACTCCTACCCTTTCTGCTCCTAGAAGTAAGCAATGAGACACTCATCAACAGAGGTGTTTTAAGCCCTGCTTTTCTTAAAGCAGAATCAAATTCTAAACAAAAATATTTGGGTTTTACTTTCCATTTATTTCAAGTGGGAGTTGGGCTGAAATATATGTGTACTTCCTACAAAAAATAGTGTAAGTACCTTTGAAGGGGAAATGTTTATGCTATTTAGGAGAACCAACTGTTTTTCAAGCACCATTAAGTCTTTTAGAAATAGTACACTTGATCCCAGCAGAGCTATTAACAAGCATGTGACCTCAGACAAACCCCTAAACCTCTATAGGCCTCAGTCTGTTCATCTGTAAAATGAGAGCATTAGATTAGGTTTTCTCTATGGATACTTATAGCTCTAAGAGACTACGATTCTATATGTTAATTGCAAATGATTCTTACCTGGGTGATAAAAATCAGTGGCCCAAAACACTCTTGGAATGAAAGCTGTTTTCAGCTTTTTTTTTTTTTTTTCTTCTCCTGGATGAAGATGGAAAGAGCAATCATTACCTGGGGCCTTGGGGGCTCCTTGCTTGTACTCAGGCTTCCCGAAAAGTTGAGATGCATTAACTGGCTATCTTCTGGGTCTAAATCTGCTTCTAAATTGATTGGGGATTTTACATTTTCCCTATGAGATCCAGCAATGGCTAGGGACTCAAAAGAAGTTATAGTTAAACAAGGAGATATAGTTCTGCTCCCTGGAGGGCTCTAACTAGAACAAGCCTCAACCCTGCTCAAACTCTGGTAATTTTCTAGAGGATGGAGAGACCAAAAATTATCCAGGCAAGTTGGACATTGCTGATATGTTTAAATAAACTAGGGCAGAATTTTATATATCTCATAGAGTCCAGATGATGTTAAGTAAATTGTATTAACTATACTAAGATGTATCATTAACCATCTGTACCCAGTACAGCTAAGGTTATCCATGAGGCTATATCCTTTTTATGTTTGTGACTTGTCATTTGTTTTATTTATTTAAGAGATTTTATTTATTTATTTGACACACAGAGAGAGATAGCGAGAGCAGGAACACAAGCAGGGGGAGTGGGAGAAGGAGAAGCAGGCTTTCTGCTGAGCAGGGAGCCCAATGCGGGGCTCGATCCCAGGACCCTGGGATCATGACCTGAGCCGAAGGCAGATGCTTAATGACTGAGCCACCCAGGCGCCCCCTGTCATTTGTTTTAAATATATATTAATGCTTGGAAGGATTCAGTGGCTATAATGCTTTTTAATGCTTTTTATTTTTTATAAGGCTATGTAGTCAGATTAAGCAAAGGTTAATAATATCAGTTTGTTCTTTTCAGAGCAAAGTAAAAGACCATGAACTTATGGACAGAAGTTTCACAGAGTTGACTGAGTCCTTAAAAACCTCTACTGCAAAGTATGATGGGACTTTGGCTTCATTCCCTCAATGGCTGTATCTGTGGAGTAAATGCTATAATTTCATTTCTTTTGCAAACTATTCAGATAACCCTTCATACAGAATTATAGCTCCTATTAAAAATGTGTATTCTTTCCCAAAGCCTTTTTCCTCTCTTGTTTTAATATGAAACAATTGAGAGTTATATCAGCGCTTTGGGAAAGAATTATTATCCTTGTCAACATCCTTAGGGCACCTGATTAATATAAGAACCACTTCCTCCTGACTGATGATAATACAGGCAGCAGCAGCCTTCCCCAACTACTGTGTAATTCAAGTCCTTTGTATCTAGTGTGTTTTTTGACAGACTGGTCAATAGTGCCTGCTGAAAAAAGTATTTCTATCAATTTCAATCACAAAGTAACCTCTAAGGAAGTTCTCGAGTCTGGTAAGTAGGCTAGACTTAAAACCTCAGACTCATCTGTGACACTCTTGCCTCAACAGAGATGCTGAATACCAACGAGGAAGCTGATACAAGGGAACCGAGAATGAATGACAGCAAAAGGTCATGTACTGCAGTGCAGAGGAAGATAAGCAGGTGAACAGTAAAAACCTTAAATTCTTTTACATGATAATACAAGAAATAATAAAAGTTATCATGTATTGAACACTTACCGAATGCTACAAAATCTTCTAAGTGCTTTAATATATTAGCTAGTTTAATCCTGATATAAACCTTATGAAGTAGTTAATAGGACTGAAATATATAAAAAGTTTTCTGTCATATTTATTTTACTTGATAGTGTTTGGCTTGCATTTTCCTACATCATTTTTTTAAATTTGATTTTTTTTTAAAGCAAATGACATTCTGTCATTTATGTCAGCTGTGATTTTGTTCATTCATTCCAGTATTACAGACTTGGCTTGGAAATTCCCCTTTGTAAAGAAAGAGCAGAGAAAATTCAGAATATATGGCAGGGGATAGGTAAGATAAGTATAGATTTATTGTGTAGTTTCTCGGTGGTTTCAATGGCATAAGTGCTTTTTCTTTGATAGGTCTTTAATTATGTTTGTGATTATGCCAAAATTGCAAGGGATAAGTTTGGCAACTGTTATGGGCTATATTGTGCCCCTCCCCCCACCTCCACCAAATGTGGGGGGAGGGGCACAATATAGCCCATATGTTGAAGTGCTAACCCTCAACCTCGGGATAGGGCTGTATATGGAGACAAAGTCTTCAAAGATGTGAGTAAGTTAAAGTGAGGCCCTGAGGGTGGGCCCCAATCCAACCTGACTGATATCCTTATGGGAAGAGGAAATCTGAACACAGAGATAGACCCCAAAGGCACATGAACCTGCACAGAAGAAAAACCATGTGAAGAGGCAGTGAGTGGCCATCTGCAAGCCATAGAGAGTGATCTCAGAAGAAACCAAGCCTGTTGGCACTTTGATCTTGGACTTACAGTCTCTAGTACTATTGGAAAATTAGTTGCAGTTGTTTAAGCCATCCAATCTGTGGTATTGTTATGCAGCCCAAACAGACTAATACAAGTGCCAGAGAGCAAAAATACAGGTGTTAGCTATTTTCAATTTAGCCATTCCCCTTTACTTGGCTCAAATAAATTTGCATTGAAGATAAAAACAGGTCTTAATATGCCCTTATGACACATGTCTTGAAAGTAGTCAAAGTCTGGGGCGCCTGGGTGGCTCAGTCATTAAGCATCTGCCTTCAGCTCAGGTCGTGATCCCAGGGTCCTGGGATTGAGTCCCGCATCGGGCTCCCTGCTCAGCGGGAAGCCTGCTTCTTCCTCTCCCACTCCCCCTGTTTGTGTTCCCTCTTTTGCTGTGTCTCTCTCTGTCAAATAAATAAAAAATCTAAAAAAAAACTGGTCAGGTTCATAGACGTCAACCCCACTTCCGTATGTAATTTAGTAAGGAGACTGAAAGCCTGTGGTGAGTGTCTAGCAGAAGAAGGGTGATATTTACAGACCTGCCTGCGTGGCATTCAGTATTCTTCAATCCTAGGGACTACTAGATACTGTAGCATCCCATGGCCATGGATGCCTCTGGGTCCACCCATGGTGTGGCTCAGAGCAGTAACAGCATGAAGAATGACCTTTAAATAGCTTTGCCTTTCTATGGCAGAGTTGGACCTTGAAACAAGCTTTCCTGATGCCCAGGCACTTTTTCATTGCACAGGCTTAACCAATTTTAGAAAATTCTGGCATTTGAGTATTTACTAAATACTAATATGACTAGTAAGTATTGTGCTTGGGTGGGGGAGAAGGATCTGAAACAGTATTGACACTTGGTTGACTTACTGCTTTTTTCTTCTGAAGGGCTCCAGAGTCCAAAATTACTGAAATGCGTCATCTTGCTACATTATTATGCTGGATTCTCCTTATGCATCCTGGAAAATGAGGCCTATTTTTAAATGGTATCTTTTAAATATTTGACACAACCCTTTATGACAGTGCCTTGATTAAAAGCTCACAAAAGATAAAAGCATATGCTATCATTTTTAAACATAGAAGAAATACAGTCAATCACCTGTTCACACACATGTGCACGCACACACACACTCACACAAACACTCCCTCCAACATCACAGTTGGTTACCCATTGGGGAGTTTAATCACTTTCAACACTGAGAAATATTTTCTTATATAGCTGATCTTAATCTCCAATGCAGCAGTTTATCTATTTCTTCCTTTTAGGTCCTCAGTACAAAGAAGAAACAGCTGGTCCCAATTCTTTTTATGTCAGGTTTTCACATACTAGGGGACTTAAAGTGGTGAAATAGGTCATGCCTGTCAATTACAATAGCAGACTTGAATTTTATATAACCTTGATTCTTTTAGCTCCCTGTACCTGGGAAATAGACAAGTGGGGAAAAACTGGTGTTTGCCAGGATTTCATACATTGCGCATAATCATCCTTTTCAATCAACATTTGTCCTCATCAGATTTGTCCTAATTCTTTAGTAAAATGTCTAGGGAAAAATACACAGAATAATCGATAAAACATCTTCTGTTTGTGATTAAAGAAAACTCATGAAAAAGAGATGACCAAGTCCCTAGGACTCTTCCTGTGTGGTTCATGTTTTGTTAAATATGCTTTAAACACTTGGCTAAAAATATTTTGTTAAATATTAGTGACCTTGTGATTCTTGTGATTGTGATAGCTTAGTTAGAACAAAATTGGTCAAACGTTATTCTGGATGTTTCTATGCGAGTGCTTTTGGATGAGATTAATAATGAAATCTGTAGAATGAATGATGCAGATTGTCCTCCTAATGTGTGTTGGCCTCATCCAATCAATCGAAAGCTTGACTAGAACCAAAAGACAGACCTCTCCCTGCCTAACTGCTTTCACACCTTAGCCATTTTCCTGCCTTCAGACTTTAATTGAAATGCCAGCACTTTCAGGGTCTCGAGCCTGCTGTCCTTCAGAAAGGAACTACAACCATCACTCCCCTGGTTCTCAGGCCTCTGATTTGGACTGAAACGAAACCATTAGCTCTCCTGAGTTTCCACTTGACAATTCATGCTCCAGATCTTGGGATTTACCAGTCTCCAGAATAACATGAGCCAACTCCTTATAAATATCACCAACTTGATTCTTGGACCCATGAATCCTGCTATGGGAGAGACAGCACCATATATTGGTTGCTGACTGAAAGCATACCAGAAGTGGTTGTGGAAGAACACTGCCCCAGCCCTGCAAGGTACTGCCACCTGGCTTGTGCTGTAGTAGGCCATTCCATCATGCTATGAAGCCAGGCTGCTCCAGGATGGTGGGGAACATGTAACACCAGTGTTTGGAGCGTGGATCCACTCAGTAAATGGGCTAGAGTGAGGAATATGAGTGAGGTGAGGAATATGTTGCCTCCAAAATCCAAAGGGGCCCACTAGGCATTGTACTTTGTTTTGTGGTTGTTGGGAGGGACCAGATGTAACAACTTATCCTTCATCTTAAGAGGAATATCTGGACATGCCCCACAGCAAGAAATTTCACTGAGGTATAAGGCTCTTAAGAGGAATATCTGGACATGCCCCACAGCAAGAAATTTCACTGAGGTATAAGGCCCCTAAATTTTTTGTTGGGTTTATGTCCCACCCTCTGACATGCAAATATCTTACCAATAAGTCTAGAATCTTTGCTACTTCTTGCTCACCTAGTCAAATCAACATAATGGATCAGTGTGATATCTTGTGGAAGGGAAAAGCAATCAAGATTCTTGTGAACTAAATTATGATATACATCTGAAGAGTTGATATACCCCTGAGGTAGGACAGTAAGTGTATATTGCTGGTCTTGCCAGCTGAAAGCAAACTGCTTCTGGTGGTCCTTACTAACAGGTATGAGGTTAAAAAAGCATTTGCCAGATCATTAGCTACATGTCAGGTACTAGGGAATGTGTTAATTTGTTCAAGAAATAAAACCACATCTGGTGCAGCAGCTGTAATTGGAGTCACCATCTGATTAAGCTTATGATAATCTATAGTTATTCTCCAAAATGCATCTGTCTTCTGCACAGGCCAAATAGGTGAGCTGAATGAGGATGCAGTGGGAATTACCACCCCTCTAGTAATGGTGGCACAAATCTCTGCAATCCTTCTAGAAATAGACTATTGCTTTTGGTTTACTATTTTCCTAGGTAGAGGCATTCTGGTAGTTTCCACTTGGCCTTTCCCATGATAGCCCTCACTCCACAAGTTAGGGAGGCAATGTGGGGATTTTACCATCTGATGAGCATATCTATTACAATTACGCACTCTGGAACTGGGAAAATAACTGCAGGATGACTTCACGGACCCACTGGACCCACTGTGAAATGGACCCAGGCTAAAAATCCATCGATTACCTGACCTCCGTAGGTTCTTACTCTGACTGGCAGATCATAGTAATGTTTTGGGTGTCCTGGAATTAATGTCAGTTCAGACCCAGTGTCCAGTAGTCCCTCAAAGGTCTGCTTATGTCCTTTTCTCAAATGTACAGTTACCCTAGTGAGAGGCTGTAGGTGCCTTTGGGGGAAGACTGGAGAAATTTTTGGCAATGTACCTGAATTCATTCTTAAGGGAACCCAGCCTCCCCTTCAGTCAAGGTTCAAGTCTAGTAATTGATTGAGAGACCACAACTCTGTATTTTTATGATTCAGATTAGACTTTTGTTCACTTGACCTAGAACTTTTCTACTTATACACATCAAGTAAGAATTTAGATAAGCACATCCACCTTGCTTTTGGTGTTTGAATGCTGCCACCCCATGATCCAATTAGTCACATTGCATTTAAGCTTCACAATTCACTGCAATTGGCATTGTATGGAGAAGATAAATCACAGAATTCTTCAAAGATGCTGGGACTCCCTCCCAAATTTATTTCTCATAGTCTTGTAAAAGGTTTGTCTTCTAGACCCTCCCAGGGTGGATGAATAGGTTTTAAATGACAAATCCACTCTAACATTCCAATCTCCCTAAGCTTTTGAATCTCTACATCTACATTAAACCAAGAGAAGTCTGGTATTTCTAACTAGTTCACTTTGGGCACTTTTTAGTCCATGTATCAGCCAACCAACCAACCAACCAAACTGTTAGAGCCCTTTGTAATTCCCTGAGATGCAACATTAGATGCATCAATGAAATGCATCAATGAGCCTGTATCAATGAAATCTGCCTGATCCAACTTTATGTTCCTTCTACCATTATCCCACACGCTTAATATCCAGTCCCACACATGTTCTCCAATTTTTGTGTGTTCAAGTTAGATAACTCGAGTAGTTCTTTTGGAATGCAGTGTACCTCCTCACAGGTCACACTTTGTAACTCACCTTTAGGGACCTGCTGGGACTTGAGTGTGATAGGTCTAGAAGCAAAGGGCGGTGGGGTACATCCCAAGGAGAATTAGCATTATTTTGCATGGCAGCTACCTCAGGGGAGGCCATTACTGTTTCCCCAGGCATTGCAGAGTTAATCCACTCAGACTGGGTGGAAAGGCTACTTCCATTGGCAAAGAAAACTCATCTGAATGTAGGGCTCAATGTCTCCAGCTTTATCAGTCTTCTCACATATCCCCATTCCAACCCTTAAGACCCATTCCTTCCCAATCAATGCCCTCACTTTAATAGTAGACACTTGTATTATAATTCAGCCAGGTGCAGGATGAGATTCTGGGTTTGATTTTCAGCAATTTCAGCCCTCAACTTCAGGAGATAAGGGTCTCCTTCAGGGAACACAGAAACCTTTACGTCACTTATGCCACACTTAAGTTAGGAATTTGAATCCCTGATCTCATCTTTTTCTTTTTCCACTTTGTCTAACAACATTAGGTGCAATAAGACAATCTCATTATATGTGTTAGTTTGACAAAAATGTTTAAAAGTATCATATGCACAGCTATACAGATCCTTGCTTCTTATAGGTGGATGATTAGGAATATCCAATGGTGATATTTGTGTATCTCTATTGCCAGAAAGCACCATGGACTATCTGTGCTCTCTTCACTACTGGGAATAGAGTCATTAACATCTTTAAATTTAATCAGACTACAGAGCAAATTTCAGAAAGCCCAGAACCACTTTAGAAAACTCATCCTTAAAAGTCTGTTTCTCTAGAACTACTCTCTGTACCAAGATTTCACTAATGAATTCTATGAAGTACTTAGTAAAAAAAACCCATAAAACAAAAAACAATTTTAAATTATTTTCCTTAATAAAGGAGGAAAAAATATGTCCAAACTAATCTGATGAGACCATTACAACCCTGATAAGAAAACCTGACAAAGAACAAAGACATTACAATTATGGAGTGATAACCCTCATAAACATAGTACAAAAGTCCTTAACAAAACATTAGCAAAGCAAATGCTGCAATTTCTAAAAATGATAACGCACCATGGCCAAGTGGTATTTATCTAAGTGATTCAAGATTGTTTTAACATTTAAAATTCAATCAGTGAAATCCACTATAGTGCCAAATGAAGGGGAAAAAATACTGTGATGTATTGAATATCATTATTTTAATATATAAAGCCAAGGCATATGACTAATTATAAAACCCATTCATGATATAGGAAAAGAAAAACTCTCAGCAAGCTCAGAATGAGAGAACTTCCTCATCCTGATAAATGGCATCTTTGAAAAAATCTACCACTTACATCATACCTAATATTCTCCCTTAGATTGGAATTTATGTATGGTCTGCTCTTATCACTTCTAGTCAACATTTTATTGCAGGACCTGGCCATTGCAATAAGTGAAGAAAAGATAAATAAAATTCATGTAGATTGGAATGGAATTACTTAAACCATCCCTATTCAGAGACAACATGATTGCTTCTGGTAGGAAAAACAAACAAACAAACAAAAACTAAGGAATTAACAACAATAAAAAACTTCTCGAACCAATAAGTGAGGTTCATAAAACCTGAGGATACAAGATCAATATACAAAAACCAATTATATTTCTGTAATCTAGGAGTCAACAACTGGAAAAAAAAATTTTCCAAAATTCATTTTACATCTGTATAAAAATACTCATAAAGTACATAGGAATAAAATTTTAAAGTCATGCAAAACCTCCACTTTTAAAACCACAGAATATTAGTGAGAGAAATGGAGAGACATATCCATAGGTTGAAAGACCCAATATTTTCTTAAAGATTTTATTTTATTTATTGGAGAGAGAGAGCAAGAGCATGAGCAGGGAGGAGGGGCAGAGGGAGAGGGAGAAGTGGACTCCCCGCTGAGCAGGGTGCTTGATGTGGGGCTCAATTTCAGGACCCTGAGATCATCACCTGAGCCGAAGGCAGATGCTTAACCGACTAAGTCACCCAGGTGCCCCAAGACCCGATATTTTTAAGAGTCCATTTCCCCCCAATTAATATATAGACTGCATATAATCTCAACAAGAATTCCAACAGATATTTTTGTAGAAACTGATAAGCCTGTACTAAAATTTATAAGAATATGCAAAGGGCCTAGAATTTTCAAAACAATCTTGAAAAATAAAAAGAAAAAAAGTTGGGAGGTTTGCACTACCAGACTCCAAGACTTATTATGTTATACTAATCAAGAAAGCATGTCATTAGTATGGTACTGGCACAAAAACAGACACATAGATCAGTGGAACAGAATAGAGAGCCCAGAAATGGACCCTCAACTCTATGGTCAACTAATCTTTGGCAAATCAGGAAAGAAGGTCCAATGGAAAAAAGACAGTCTCTTCAACAAATGGTGTTGGCAAAATTGGACAGCCACATGCAGAAGAATGAAACTGGACCATTTCCTTACACCACACACAAAAATAGACTCCAAATGGTTGAAAGACCTAAAGGTGAGACAGGAATCCATCAAAATCCTAGAGGAGAACATAGGCAGCAACCTCTTCGACCTCAGCCGCAGCAACTTCTTCCTAGAAACATCACCAAAGGCAAGGGAAGCAAGGGCAAAAATGAACTATTGGGACTTCATCAAGACAAAAAGCTTTTGCACAGCAAAGGAAACAGTCAACAAAACCAAAAGACAACCAACAGAATGGGAGAAGATATTTGCAAATGACATATCAGATAAAGAGCTAGTATCCAAAATCTATAAAGAACTTACCAAACTCAACATCCAAAGAACAAATAATCCAATCAAGAAATGGGCAGAAGACATGAACAGACATTTTTCCAAAGAAGACATCCAAATGGCCAACAGACACATGAAAAAGTGCTCAACATCGCTCGGCATCAGGGAAATCCAAATTAAGACCTCAATGAGATACCACCTCACACCAGTCAGAATGGCTAAAATTAACAAGTCAGGAGACGACAGATGTTGGTGGGGATGCGGAGAAAGGGGAACCCTCCTACACTGTTGGTGGGAATGCAAGCTGGTGCAGCCACTCCGGAAAACAGTATGGAGGTTCCTCAAAAAGTTGAAAATAGAGCTACCCTACAACCCAGCAATTGCACTACTGGGTATTTACCCCAAAGATACAAATGTAGGGATCTGAAGGGGTACGTACACCCTGATGTTTATAGCAGCAATGTCCACAATAGCCAAACTATGGAAAGAGCCAAGATGTCCATCAACAGATGAATGGATAAAGAAGATGTGGTGCATATATGCAATGGAATATTATGCAGCCATCAAAAAAAATGAAATCTTGCCATTTGCAATGACGTGGATGGAACTGGAGGGTATTATGCTAAGCAAAATAAGTCAGTCAGAGAAAGACAAGTGTCATATGATCTCACTGATATGAGGAATTCTTAACCTCAGGAAACAAACTGAGGTTTGCTGGAGTGGTGGGGGGTGGGAGGGATGGGATGGCTGCGTGATAGACATTGGGGAGGGTATGTGCTATGGTGAGCGCTGTGAATTGTGTAAGACTGATGAATCATAGACATGTACCTCTGAAACAAATAATACATTATATGTTAAAAAAAAAAAAGAAGATAGTAGGAAGGAAAAAATGAAGGGCGGGAGGCGACCCATGAAAGACTCTGGACTCTGAGAAACAAACTGAGGGTTCTAGAGCGGAGGCGGGTGGGGGGAATGGGTTAGCCCGGTGATAGGTATTAGGGAGGGCATGTACTGAACGGAGCACTGGGTGTTATACACAAACAATGAATCATGGAACATTACATCAAAAACTAATGATGTAATGAATGGTGACTAACATAACATAATAAAATAAAATAAAATAAAAAAGAAAGCATGTAATTTTCATTAAAGATAGACAAACAGATCAATAGAATGGAATAGAAGATCCAAATGAACCCATATTAATATAGAAAACTGACTTGCAAGGAAGGTGCTAAGTCCCTTCAATGAAGAAAGGACAGTTTTCTCAAAAAATGGTCCCAGGACAAGTGAATATTCATATGGAAACAAAAACAAGTCACCCCTTACACAAAAATTAATTTGTGCTGGATGATAGACCTAAACATAAAAATTAAATCTATAAAGCTTTTAGAATACAATATACAAGAATATTTTTATCATTATTAGAAACATTAAGAACATGAATAGGCAAGCTGTAATATCAGAGAAAATTTTTCATAAAAATATCTATTCATAAAACATATTTGACAAAGGACTTGTATCCAGAATATATTAAGAATTCCCATGACTCAATAATAAAATAAAAGTAACCCAATAAAAATATGAGCAAAAGATGTGAGCAGACACATCACAAATTGTGTTACTTTATTAGTAACACAAATGGTCAAAAAATATGTAAAAAGGTACTCAGCATGATTGACATCAGGGAATTCAAATAAAAATGACATTTTACTAAATACTCAGTAAGATGGCTAAAAAGTAAAAGACTAACAACATTGATATTTTAAGAACCTGGAGCAACTGGAGCTCTTATGCATTGCTGGTAGAAATGTAAAATGGTATAACCACTTCGAAAAAAGTTTGGCAGTTTCTTTTAAATTGCCTATTCTTTGACCCAGAATTCTAGTTATTTATCTTAGAAAAATGAAAACATATGTCCATATGAAGGCTTGGACCAAAATGTTCATAGCAGCTTTAATCACAATAGCTAAAAACTGGAAATAATCCTAATGTACATCCGCAGAAAAATGGCTAGCATGTTACTGTAGAGCCATAAACCAGAATACTACTCAATAATAATAATGACTTAAGTTGATTCACTCAACAACATGGTGACTCTCCCAAATAATGTGCAGAGTGAAAGAAGCCAGACACAAACAGGACATATGGAATGATTCCATTTATGTTAACCTTTAGAACAGACAAAATTTATCTAAGGTGAAAAGAAAATCAGAATACTGTTTGCCTGGGTTGGGGTGAAGAGTGTTATGAGTGCACTAGGACACAACAAAACTTTTTGGGGAGATAAGAATGCCTCATATTATGATAGAGGTGTGGGTTGTGGGTTATTCATTTGTATCCATTTTTTAGAATTGCACATCATTGTTTGTGTAAAGTTATCTGCAGTTTCAGATACTTGGTTTCGGTTACCTGAGGTCAACAGTAGTGAGGAGCAGATGTCCTCCTTCTGACATATCATGAGAAGGTCAATAGTAGCCTAATGCTATATCACAATATAATGCCTACCATTCACCTCCCTTCCTCTCATCACATGGGCATTTTATCATTTCATATCATCACAAAAAGAAGGGTGAGCACAGTACAATAAGACATTTTGAGAGAGGCAGAGAGAGACCACATTGACATACCTTTTATCACAGTGTTTTGTTATAATTGTTCTATTTTATAATTAGTTATTATTAATCTGTTACTGTGCCTAGTTTATAAATTAAACTTTATCATAGGTATGTATGCATAGGAAAAAAAACCCATAGCATTAGTGTTCAGTACTATCCATGGTTTCAGGCATCCACTGCAGGTCTTGGAAAGTATTCCCCATGGATAAGTGGGGGGATACTGTATTTTGGTAAATGAATTTTACCTAAAAAAAAAAAATTAACATACTACTAATATTAATAATAATAATCAATTGGTAGATAGAAAATGAGTGAAAGTATAGTGAAAATAAGAATGGAGGAATATTGGTAACTATAGAAGCTAGATAATAGGTCGATGGGGCTTCAGTATACTATCTTATCTACTGTTTTTTTTTTTAAAGATTTTATTTATTTATTTGACAGAGAGAGAGAGAGAACACAAGCAGGGGGAGTGGGAGAGGGAGAAGCAGGCTCCCCGCTGAGCAGGGAGCCCGATGGGGGGCTCGATCCCAGGACCCTGGGATCATGACCTGAGCCGAAGGCAGACACTTAACGACTGAACCACCTAGGCGCCCCTTATCTACTTTTTAATAAGTTTTAAATTTCCTATAATAAAAAGTTAAAAATAATTTGATATGCAATACAAACAGTAAGATGAAACACAACAATGATTGGAAAAGGGGTTATCCAGTAATAATTTAAGACTCAAAACCTTATTATATTTTATCTAAAAAAATAAATCTAATTGCTTATGTACTATGTATAAAAAGATTTTTTAAACTTAAAAAAACAATTGGAACAAATCAATAATAAGAAGACAAACAACCCAATTAAACAGAGGCAAAAATTTGAACAGAAACTCCACTAAAATACACAGATGGCCAGTAAGCATGTGAAAATATGCTTAACATTATTAGTCATTAGGAAAATGCAAATTAAAATCACAATGAGATGTCACTAGACACTGATCAAAATAGCTAAAATGAAAAACACTGACAATACCAAGTGCTGACAAAGGTATGGAAAAATTGGTGGGAATGCAAAGTTAAACATATAGTTTTCAAATTACTTAGTTATTTCACTCCTAGATACCGACACAAGGAAAATAGGAGCATATGTCCACACAAAGACCTGTAAAAGGATGTTCATAGCAGTTTTACTCATAATAATCAAAAATTGGTAATGACTCAAATATTTATCAACTGGAGAGTAGGTAAACAAATTTTGGAATATCCATACAATGGAATGCAATTCAGCCATAGAAGGAAGAAACTAATGATATTCACATCATGGCTGAATCTCAGTAGCATTGTATTAAGTAAAGGCAGCCAGAAACAAAATATTACACATTCTGTAATTCCGTTCATATGAAATTCTATGAAAGGAAAATAATCTAGTGACAGAAAGAGGATCAGCGATTGCCAGGGTTCAGTAGGTGGGAGGAGGAAATTGGCTGCAAAGGAGTAGTGAGAACTTGTTGGGATGAAGGAAATACTTTGTATCGTGATTGTAGAAACCATACTGTAGCTATATATTTGACAAAATGCATAAAATCAGATACTTTAAGAGGGCAGATTTTGCATATTAAAAAAAAATTGAGACTATTTTTACATACTCAGAATCTATCTTCCACGGGAAGTTTAATTTTCTCCCTAGTACTGATTCTGACAAAACAAGTGTGATCATAGAAACTACAGCAGTATAAAACCCACTAAACATGAAGACGAAGAATGGAAACTGGGCTTATACTTTGGCACAGCACTAAAAGACTCAGGAAACACATCTGCTTAAACTCAGTCTTAAGACTCAGTCATAGTAAAACCTTCTCCCACTGAAATTGCTAATGGACTGTGTGGCTTTAAATACACAGCTCCCAAATCAGTTCTAAGTAAGGCTAACTTCCTACTTGCTGACGGTACCTTATGGTATCAAAGTGCTTCTGCAAGAAGTTGTTTCATAGTGCTATTTCACAGTTTTCTGTCTTCCTTCTGAGTCAGAGAAGGAGAAATAGCTCAGTTGTTGGTATTTGAATGGGTGAAAATGAGGCACAGAAATAACTTGTCTATATTGAGAGACAAATGAAGCTAAAAAGGCAATCATTTGACTAGTGGGATCAACCTACCCAGGATGCTTTTTTTTTTTTTAATTGTTTTAAGGATGAAAAATTCAAAAGGCATCTCAGTAGTATCCCTGAGAATTCAGGAAGTCAGTAATCTCTCTTATTTTTTAAGCTCCGAGTTACCATTTTCTGTACCAGAGTCATAGAAGGCAAAGGGGAAAATGGATTTTTGGTTTTTAGTATATCCTCACTTACAGGAAGCTGGCAGTTCTAAGCTGCTGACAGTTTCCTAACATTGTTTACAGCCGATTAGGATAGTTTGGCAACAGCACAGGAAAGATCTGACAGAGAGGATCTAGGTTGTGCCCTGCTGCTAAACTCAGGGCCCAAAGTCACCCTCCTCGGGCTCCTTATCAGAGCTGTGTCTTAGCAACAGTTATTTCTAGAAACAAGAATGTGTGTGTGTGTGTATGTGTGTGTGTGTGTTGGGGGAGGTGTTAAAGGAGGAAAAGGGACACTGGGAGGAAGACAGTGTCTTCATGTTTTCTCTATAGTACTCAGCTGGGTACATTCACCATATTTATTACTTCTGACAACCATATGTCAGAATTTGGTGAGAAATCTCTCTCGCTTTCCTGTCTTGCATCCCAGTGTTCTCCCCACTGCACCATTCTGCCTCCAGCTGAGGCAAATGCCATATTGAAAATGGACTGTCAAGGGAAAGGATAGATCAAAGGCAAGAAGACCTCCCAGCCATTGCAATGAACCAGGATAAACCAAGCAAGTAGTGATTATGGAGATGTGAAAAAATTGAAGATACAAGAACAATTCAGGTGGCAGAATTGAAAGGTCTTGGTGACCTAACTGGGTGTGGGAATCAAACAGAATTCTTGCCTGAGCAACTGGGCAGAGAGCAGCATTGTTCATGGAGCTAGAAAAACAGAAAAAGTTGCTAGCTGGATTGGGAGTAATGGGGAAGTAGAGCCAGTAAGGGATACATGTGAAACCCAACAGAAATCTTCAACTGTAGTACATACTTGTGACCCCATGTTTTTTGTTTTGTTTTGTTTCCCATCTACCCGTCAATTCCCCTGGAAGCTGTACCATTCCCAACCTCTCCAAGCTCACATTGGTTAATGCTTTGATGTGCTTCTACTTCCTCTATCACAGTGTTGATAAGGTATTAAAATCAGACCCTTAATCACCTGTCTCCACCTCCATACTGTTTCAGTAGACAGAAGAAATGTTTGCCTTATCAGCAACTGAGCCTAAAGAATAACAATAAAAGTTAAATACATATTACTAGAATTGAATATTTTAAAAATTATCTAGCAAACATAAACCAAAAAACATTCAGAGGCCCAAATTCTCAATCTTTGTATTCATTATGACATATCTTCATTTATGCCAATTTAGATATCAATTATTATATAAATTGATATAAATTATTATAAAATATAAATATAGTATATATTATATAATATGTATAAAATATAATATTTATATACTGTCTATGTTATATATATATTCATGTTATTATGCACATATATATGCAGTTGTCTCCCCTTATCCACAGGAGGTATGTTCTAAGACTCCCTCCCACTGGATGCCTGAAACAATGGGTCGTACCAAACCTGCATATGCTATGTTTTTTCCTATACACACATACCTACAATAACATTTAATTTATAAAGTAGGCATAGTAAGAGATTAACAATAATAACTAATAATAAAATGGAACAATTATAACAATATACTGAAATAAAAGTTACGTGAATGTGGTCTCTCTCTGCCTCTTTCAAAATATCTTATTGTACTGTGCTAACCCTTCTTTTTGTGATGATGTGAGATGATCAAATGCCTACCTGGTGAGAGGAAGTGAGGTGAGTGATGCAGGCACTGTGATGTAGTGTTAGGCTACCATCCACCTTCTGATGATTCCTCAGAAAGAGGATCACTTGCTTCAAAGACTGTGGTTGACCGCAGGTAACTGAAACGGCAGAAGGTGAAATTGTGCATAAGGAAGGACTACTGTATGTTCACACACACACACACACACACACACACACACACACACAGGCAACAGACTAAGAACTAGGAAATAGAGTTCTACATAATATTTTGTCCTTGAAAAGCAGAGTGTGGCCTTATGCATGACATCCAAGTACTTTGGGCTTCAATTTTATCATCTGTACAAATAAGAGGATGAGGAAAAGTTTTATCTATCTTCAGACTTAAGATTATGTGGATCTATAAAAATAAACAATGGAGATAAATCTAAGGCTTATCAACTGCCAAATGTTGTAAACAGAGATTTTCAAAAATAAGGTAAGATTTGGGGCGATGTCCAATAATATGGGAGTAGAAGTAACAGTAATAGAAGTAGTAATATGGGACTTCAAATTTCTGTCAAAAACATTTATTAGAAATACCATGATTTTTTTTAAATTTAATGACTGTGTTATTCCAGTCTGACTTTGTATTTTATAAATATTTGGCTAAGCCTAGCAGTAGACCTGTTCATCAAGATGATTAAAGCTTGCCATACTACAGAGTAAATCAACGGCAGCTAGCTGGTACCGGTAAAGACCTTCTACTAACATTTCACATTAATGTAGGGCAAAATGGAGACTGTAGATGCAAAGAAAATACTTGGATATATGCAATGATAAATTACTAATATAATAGTACTGCTTTTCCAAATAAATGTAAGATGTTTAGCCAATACGAGAGGAAGTAGAAATCCTTTCAAATGATCTGGAACCAAAGAAGTACAGGTTGAGAAAGACCTGCAGAGATCACTGGATTTAATCTCACTGGAATTCTGATCTTCTTGAAACAACCTAGCTGTACCACTTACTCTTGAATATCTCTGAGGAGGCTGGAAGCAACTAATTCCATCTTTGGAAAACACTATCCGTTGCAGAATGTTTTCTTGTATTACTTCCCTGAAGCTTCCATTCATTGGTCTTAGTTCTGCCACTAGGGTCAAGCAAAACACATCAAGTACCTCTTTTACATGACAGTCTTGAATTACTATTGCAAATCTGGAATGAATTTCCACTTTTGTATTTCTATGCAATATACAAATATAATATGACAATCAAAACCTTTTTGAACTAGATGTGAATAGAAATTTAATTTCTTCTTTATTCACTGAATTACAGAAATTACAGTTTAGCTTAAATTCTCATTCACGTTGTTTTTAAACTAAAGCTACCCTCTTTTAAGAGTATCGTACCACCTTCTTGCCTCTTTTCTTTAGCCTGACATCAATCACTGTCTAATTGCTCTCGTTCTTTGCTTCTTGGTGTGTGAAAGGTGGGTGGGCAGTTCGTATGACATCTGGCATTAAACGCTTCCTGAGTTCCCTCTTTTACAGAAATAGCTTGATATATTGTACTGTAATATGCTGCTAGTTAATGGATACTGGCAGGTGGAGTTGCTTCGAAGATGGTGTGAGCTGAAACTACTTTTGTTTTTAAAAGTGTGTTGTAATACAGGGTTAAGAAATAACAACTATGAAACAGTGAATTCTTTGGAGGAAGACCAGACCTAATTTTCTAACAGTGGCCTAGAAAGTTACTATCTATATAACCTTCATTAAATGAGTTAATTTCACTCAGCCCTAGGGTTTTCATCTATAAAATGGGAATAATATTGACTTTGCAGGCCTGTTGTGATAATTAAAATGAGGCACTTCAGCACACTTCATCTAGTAAAATGCCTGGCTGTAGCTTCTCTTGTGTCAAAGCCAGTTCAGAGTTAGAAACTTTATCTCTTAGCTCTTGATAGCTTTCTTGGGCCCCTGCACCCTCTCAAACAGTACTGTTGCCTAGGATACTCTCCAGCCCCACATTCAGGCATTCAGGACAGGGAACAATGTTTCCTATGAGCTCTTACCTTCTCCAATTGGATGATTCTGAAATGGGAGTTTTTCAGCATTGGTGAAGCATCAGACATGAAATGAGCTGCCTTATTATCATCCCTCAGAATGATAAAGGTGCCAGTAATTCACAGACTGATGAGGAATGAGATGTTTCCATGACCCAGTTTGGTATGTTCCTGAGTAATTGAGGCTGCTTTGCCTCTAACAGTTCTCTTGGTGGTCTTCTTGGGATGGCTTCAGATGACAGAGGCCTAATGCGATCGCCCAGCGAACCAACAGGAAAGAAACATGTCCAGAATATTGATCATGTGCCAAGAACTGTGCCAGGTCTGTGCCTCAAAAACACTCACTGAGATACTGATGCATTCACCCATGCACTCATTCATTTATTCATCAAAAACTATCACAAACCACCTCTGGGGTAAGTTGTGTGACAGTTTCAGAGAAGAATTTATAATATAGCAAAAAGCGCAAGAAAATGTATAAAATACAGAGAAATTATACAGAGAAAGGAATTTCTACTCTCTAGGGTTGGAAGATCCTAGAAGAAATGACACAGGAACTGAGGTCTGAAAAAGAAAAGGCTTTCTGAGGGAAGAATAGTTCAGGCATGGGAAACATACATATGAAAATACAGGAGGCCTCGTCTGGCATAGCTTGTTATAGAAATGTCCATATGTTGATATTACAAAAGCCTGACATGTAGAAAGGGATTGTGAAACTAGCTTAAGCTAGGAAGAGGATGTTGTGTAAAATAGGACCAAAGACAGAGAATTTAATCTAAAACTATATTGCTTACCAAGGAAGGAAGGAGGGAAATCTCATCAGCTGGTGGCTGGGCTCCTCATCACATTTCAATTCCTTTGCACATTGAAATCACAGGCTCTCTGATCAAAAGAAAGTTATAAAATAAATAATTAATGAACAACAATGATGGCTATGGTTAACACTGCTCTATGGGATATATGAGAGATGTTAAGAAACATAAATCCTAAGGGTTCTCATCACAAGGAGAAAAAACTTTGTTTTTTATTGTATCTAAATAAGATAATGGATGTTTATAAATTCTACACCTGAAACTAATATTACACTGTATGTTAACTAACTGGAATTTATTTGTTTGTTTATTTATTTATTTATTTATTATTTTAAAATTTAAATTCAATTAGCCAAGGTATAGTACATTCTAACTGGAATTTAAATAACAACGTGAAACTAAAAAAAAAATAAATGATAAAAAATAAAAATTTAAAAAAAGAAAAGAAAATATGGACCTCAGTCCTATAGCTGTAAGGAATTGAATTATACCAACCTGGTAAAAGAGCTTGGAAGAGGATCTTGAGCTTCAGATGAGACATAAGCCCAGATGACACCTCAGTTTCAACCATATGAGAACCAAAGCAGAGAACCCAGCCATGACATACCAGACTCCTGACCCATGGAAACTATGAGATAATAAATTTGTACTATTTTGAAAAAAAGAAAAACTTACTGTGATAATCACTTCACAATATATGTAAGTCAACCCATTGTGCAAACCACTCCTTAAATGTATACAGTGATGTATGTCAATTATATCTCAATAAAACTGGGAAAAAAATCACCGTCTTCCTTCCTTCCTTCCTTCCTTCCTTCCTTCCTTCCTTCCTTCCTTCCTTCCTTCCTTCCTTCCTTCCTTCCTTTCAAGAAAGGCAGAGTGCCACATGCAGCGCCTCATTTGGATGTGTCTGAAGTCTCGGAAACTTGACTATCCTACATTCTCCTACAAATGGAACTTGAGAGCTTGTCTGGAGTTCTAGCAGGGGAGCGCAGCTACTCTTGATAGAAGAACGGTCCTCCTCTATCAGGGAAGGTCCTCCTCTTCCACCGACCAAGCACTCAGCTTCACAGCTTCAGGAGGGACACAAATGGTGTAGTGAGGGAGGACGAGGATACCTGCCTAGCCAGCCAGATCAGCAGAGTCAACCCTGGTGATCAATGGGGTGATAGATGACATAGCCAGATTGCCCTCACATCTCAGACATTCTTTATATGAGAGTACAACCTAAGATCCATTTGAGAATTGGATTTTTCAGCAGTGGGATGGAGATTCTGTGATACACAGGTGATAGGGGTATTACTTGTAATGTGGGGAAAGGAGGATTCTTGGGATAAACATGGGAGAGAAATCCTATGAAAAGCCCTCTTCAGCAGTTTACTCATGAGGGGTAAATGTTAAGGCATTCTCATTTTGCCTAAATCATATACTCTTCTAATGAACAGGAAGTTATATAAGATGAAGTTCTGTTTAATATAACAGAGTTGATTTTTTTTTCCATCAGGAAGGAAGGAAGACAGTGATTTTTTTCCCAGTTTTATTGAGATATAATTGACATACATCACTGTATACATTTAAGGAGTGGTTTGCACAATGGGTTGATTTACATATATTGTGAAGTGATTATCACAATAAGTTTTTCTTTTTTTCAAAATAGTACAAATTTATTATCTCATAGTTTCCATGGGTCAGGAGCCTGGATGTGTTTATACATTTGTGTTTATAAACACATGTGTGTTTATACATTTTTCAGGGCTAATGAAGAATTGTAAGCATGTAGAGTTATGATCAGATTTGCATTTCATAAATATTACCTTGATCACAATGCAAAAGATGAATTTGTGGGGATGAGGCTGGAGGCAGATGAATTAGTTAGGAGGCTCTTGCAATATTCCTGGGGAGAGATAATGAGGGATTAAAGTAAGAGGAGCCACTGGGAATAGAAAGGAGATGATGAGTTTATACAATACAAACCTTCAGAAAGTAGCAAACATAATGGAGAAAATTTAGATGCATTCTGTTTAAAGCTGGAATAAGCCATGTGTACCTGATATCACTACTACTTTTCAATATAGCACAGAGATTCTGGTGAATTTAGTAATTTTAGAAAAAGAGATAAAATATATATAGATTGGAAGGGATGAGACTGTGTGATTACAGATGATGTAATGAGATACAAACACACACACACACACACACACACAGTAATATCCACGAACTGTTAAAACTAAAATAGAGTCCATTTATATGCTGGATACAAGATCACATTAAAAATCAACACACAAAAGATCAACAAATTACATCAAAAATAATTCTGCCAAAGACCACATATGCACTCAGAGATTTTCCCCACAGAGCTCTCTCCCCTTTTCCCCTTCACATCTAAGAGTGGCAAACCTCCCTGCCTTCTTTGTGGGCACCCTGCAACCAGACACAGGGAGCTATACTATTCCTTGTGGTTTCTCTACATTTTAGCCACACGTAAGCAAAATGTCCTTTATAAAACTCTCCTGCTAGGACCCTGACAAATATCCCTTCTCAAGATGATTAGTATCAGCCACCACAGAAATTCCATCCTTGTTTGTCATTGGTCCAACAAATATTTGTTGACATGTGACTCAATTTTGGCCAATTAAAATGGAACAGAGAATCTATTAATTAGCTTCTGGGGAAAAGTTTATCCACTCATTAAAAAGAATCACAAGAAAAGATGGTTCGCTTTTTCCTTTTAACACTGTCTTAACTGAATGTGGATCTTGAAATATCTGAATCATCTTACTATCAGCATATGGATAAAGTTACCCCAAAGAATTTGTTCAGCATTTTGAGAATGAAATGAGAGAAAAAGAAAGCATAGGACGGGACTCTCTTTATCTAGTGATAAAGAAATATCAAAGACACAGGTGATGAACCAGAAGAAAGAACAATTACAGAAATTAAGAAAGAAAAAGTTTCACGAAAAAGAGTGTGGCCAATATTACACTGTTGAAGGGGCCAGTCGGGTAAGGTCTGAGAAGAGACTCTAATCTAAAGCAAAAGAATATATGATTGGTATCATAGAACTTTTATCAGTTTGAACAATTAGGCTATTTTTGAACCGCTGATGGATTTTCATCAAGTCTACCTCCTGTATTTGAACATTCTACCTATGGCCAAAAGGGGTATAGGATTTGGGTTTCTACTCCTGCATATATTCTCTCTCTCTCTCTCTGTCTCCTAACCACCACCACCCCGCCCCCCATTACTAGTTCAGTGTCCCTTTCCTTTAGGGCTTTTCCACTCGAGCTCAGCCTCATCACTGTCAAGGCTGTTTGTGGCTCTCGTTCCTACTTGAGCTGCAGGTTAGGTTACTCTAGTAAAATAAGTCTTGTGGCAAAAAGCAGGAGCCCTGATCAGAGCCGGAGCATATGGGTGCTCCCAGTTCTGATGACATCTCTGGCTAGGGTTCAATTCACTAGCATCTGAAATCTAGATGTTGAAGCAGGGCAAGTGGTTTGGGGCTTGGAAAGAAGCAGGTAAGAGAACAGAGTTCCTTGGGGAGGATGCTCAGAGGAGGGTCTAGAAAATGCACTGTCAAAAGAGAAAACAGTATGTACTTTTCCCTCCCTCCCTCCCTTTTTAAAATTAATCCTCTTAAATTACTAATGCCTTTATACTACCTAGAGATATTTAGAAAAGAATCTAAGCGTTCCTAAATTTTTGTGCTTCGTGGGGTTTATTTCCTCTCCCACATGACACTGTAGAAGGGGCTGAGGCGTAGGGTCCAAAAAGAGACTCTGATCTGAAGTAAAAGCAGTTGCAGTTGAGTGAGGGTGATGAAACCCAATTGTGAAGGCTTGAGAAGTGAAAGAGGAGTTAGCTCACGGATGTGTTCCTTCTCCTCCTGTAATTTCTTCCTATTTAATATTAATGTGAGTCCCATTCTGCTTCTCCCCCACTTTGCCTACTTTTCTTTTCAGCTTCAGTGATGAGTCTCTGGCATTCAGGCTAATTTCCCCTGTATTTTAATCATTTCTGCTTTCTCATTTTGACCTTTCCTTCATTTCTAATTGACACCCCCCAGACTGCTATGAGAAAATTCAGTCACCTCCACCCATTTCAGAAGGCTAAAGTGTGTACTGCTCAATCACAGATTTCTCCATCTCATTTTCTTCTATAACAGAGGCCCATCAAGATTAGTCAAAGGGAGCAAGGAATTGGGTGACCTGTTTGTCTGTGGTGGTTAAAAATTTAGCATACGGCAACAGCACATTTACGGCATTTCCTAAGGGTGTTTCCTAATGAGGTGTTTCACAGAAGTGATCTTTTTTTTTTTTTATATATTTATTTTTTTTATTCTTATGTTAATCCCCATACATTACATCATTAGTTCTAGGTGTAGTGTTCCATGATTCATTGTTTGTGCATAACACCCAGTGCTCCATGCAGAATGTGCCCTCCTTAATACCCACCACCAGGCTAACCCATCCTCCCACCCCCCTCCCCTCTAGAACCCCGTTTGTTTTTCAGAGTCCACCGTCTCTCATGGTTCGTCTACCCCTCCGATTTCCCCCGCTTCATTCTTCCCCTCCTGCTACCTTCTTCTTCTTCTTTTTTTTTCTTAACATATATTGCATTATTTGTTTCAGAGGTACAGATCTGAGATTCAACAGTCTTGCACAATTCACAGTGCTTACCAGAGCACATACCCTCCCCAGTGTCTATCACCCAGTCACCCCATCCCTCCCAGCCCACCCCCCACTCCAACAACACTCAGTTTGTTTCCTGTGATTAAGAATTCCTCATATCAGTGAGATCATATGATACATGTCTTTCTCTGTTTGACTTATTTCACTCAACATAATATCCTCCAGTTCCATCCACGTCGTTGCAAATGGCAAGATCTCATTCCTTTTGATGGCTGCATAATATTCCATTGTATATATATACCACATTTTCTTTATCCATTCAACAGAAGTGATCTTTAAAGATAACAGGAAGTTACTACTTCTCAAAGCTCCAGGATTTAAAAGAAATAACTTTTTCTTTTCAAATGGAATCTTTATGAGACTGACTACTGTGTAATGTACTTAGTAAAGAGCAGCCTCAGTGCTTAAGGCAGCTGGAAAAGGAAGGCAGTGGTGATGAGCACCACCCCCTACCTGCATTATTTTCTGAGCTCTGACAGCCTCTTCAGGTGAAGCTGTGCAGTTCTGGGCAGTGACTTAAGTTCTCTGAGACTAGTTGGTTTCATTAAAAAATGAGAGCTTTAACTCAATGCATTTCTATGAGCTCTTCTAGCTCTGATAGTCTGTGATTTAATTTTGACCTTTTTGTTATTATGAACCTCAGTTACTAGTATAATAGTTTTTTGTTTTTTTTTCCCTGGAAGTGTTCACAATGTCAGGAATGGAACACGGAAATCATCTTGAAGCTATCTGAGATCAGAACCAGACGACTGACAATGCCCTCCCTGGTTGTTCACGGTAGGCAGCTCTAGATCCCATGCACCTCTAGCCCTATCATGGTCCTGTAGGCCACCACATCCGTTGTTATTTCAGTTATTATTACAGTGATACATTTAGGTATAGAGTTTATGGAATAAATAACTCTTTTCAATGAAGGAATGAGTACACATTCCTCCATAACATGCAACCAGCATGGTACCCTTCGTAAAATACTTCTATCTTGGTATTTTTTACCTTCTCATGCAGAAATCATTTATATCTTTATATGATTCTCAATCCACCTCTAATAGCTCTTTTCTCTATTGTCTAATATGAGGTTTTTAATCTGCCATGAGTTGGGAAGTCAAACCTCACTGTACTTGTTAAAAGTGTGCATAAAGTAAGTGTCAGTGAGTTCTGGATAGCAAACTAACTTACTGTCTTATGAATAATGTACTTTCATACATTTGGTACCATTTTTGCTAATTCATTTGTTCTCAAAAACATGTCAGATAACTGAAATTGCCAATAAGTGTAGTGTTGTCATATTAAAATATTGCAACATTCCTGCACATAAGCAGACTAATTCAACCTGACTAGTTTCATTTTAAATAGAACTAAAGTCCAAAAATATTAAAAGATTCAAAGACTATGTATAACATCCCTCTTTTTTTTAAAGATTTTATTGTTAAGTAATCTCTACACACACCTGGGCCTTGAACTTACAACCCTGAGAGCAAGAGTTTCATGCTTCACCAACTGAGCCAGCCAGGCACCCCTGTACAATATTTATCTTTAAAAAAATGAACATCATAGCCACACACACACAAAAAAGAACATCATAGCCACAAAAAAATAAAATCTGTCAACCAGAAATTAAATCCTAACCCCTCTAGTAGTAGAGTGAAAAGAACATGGGTTTAGGAATCAGGCAAGTTAGGTTTTTTTTTTTTTTCCCCCTTTTTTTTTTATTCTTATGTTAATCCCCATACATTACATCATTAGTTTTAGATGTAGTGTTCCATGATTCATTGTTTGTGCATAACACCCAGTGCTCCATGCAGAATGTGCCCTCCTCAATACCCACCACCAGGCTAACCCATCCTCCCACCCCCCTCCCCTCTAGAACCCTCAGTTTGTTTTTCAGAGTCCATCGTCTGTTACGGTTCGTCTACCCCTCCGATTTCCCCCGCTTCATTCTTCCCCTCCTGCTACCTTCTTCTTCTTCTTTTTTTTTTTCTTAACATATATTGCATTATTTGTTTCAGAGGTACAGATCTGAGATTCAACAGTCTTGGACAATTCACAGCGCTTACCAGAGCACATACCCTCCCCAGTGTCTATCACCCAGTCACCCCATCCCTCCCACCCCACCCCCCACTCCAGCAACCCTCAGTTTGTTTCCTGAGATTAAGAATTCCTCATATCAGTGAGATCATATGATACATGTCTTTTTCTGTTTGACTTATTTCGCTCAACATGATACCCTCCAGTTCCATCCACGTCGTTACAAATGGCAAGATCTCATTCCTTTTGATGGCTGCATAATATTCCATTGTATATATATATATATATATCACATCTTCTTTACCCATTCATCTGTCGATGGACATCTTGGCTCTTTCCACAGTTTGGCTATTGTGGACATTGCTGCTATAAACATCGGGGTGCACGTACCCTTTCGGATCCCTACTTTTGTATCTTTGGGGTAAATACCCAGTAGTGCAATTGCTGGATCATATGGTAGCTCTATTTTCAACTTTTTGAGGAACCTCCATACTGTTTTCCAGAGTGGCTGCACCAGCTTGCATTACCTTGATCCCAAAACCAGACAAAGACCCCATCAAAAAGGAGAATTACAGACCAATATCCCTGATGAATATGGATGCAAAAATTCTCACCAAAATACTAGCCAATAGGATTCAACAGTACATTAAAAGGATTATTCACCATGACCAAGTGGGATTTATCCCTGGGCTGCAAGGTTGGTTCAACATCCGCAAATCAATCAATGTGATACAATACATTAACAAAAGAAAGAACAAGAATCATATGATCCTCTCAATAGATGCAGAAAAAACTTTTGACAAAGTACAGCATCCTTTCTTGATCAAAACTCTTCAGAGTATTGGCATAGAGGGTACATACCTCAATATCATAAAAGCCACCTATGAAAAACCCACAGCAAATATCATTCTCAATGGGGAAAAAGTGAGAGCTTTCCCCCTAAGGTCAGGAACGCGGCAGGGATGTCCACTATCACCACTGCTATTCAACATAGTATTGGAAGTCCTAGCCACAGCAATCAGACAGCTATCAGACAACAAAAAGAAATCAAAGGCATCCAAATTGGCAAAGAAGAAGTCAAACTCTCACTCTTTGCAGATGACAGGCAAGTTAGGTTTAATCCGACATAGGTTACAAAGGGGATTATCCTGGGCAGTTACTGAAGGGCTCTGGGTTTCTAAGATCTCACCTGTGAGGTGGGGATGAGAACACCCATCTCCCAGGGCTGGTGGGGCGGATACATTAATTACCTCTTTTACTAACACATAAAAGGTTATCTAGAATATATTAATTTTCCTCGTTTTCTATGACTATCCCTCAAAGATATTTTGGTTACTTTGAAATTGCTTGCAGAAAGCAATTTAAAATATTTTTGAGGGTCATAAAGAAGTTTATGAAAATGAACATACTACCAACAAAGGAAAAGCCATTTAACAGGGTTGAAAGTGAGAGGCCTAGACAATGTGAATGCAAATCAAGCCATCAGAAAATCTAAACAAGCTCATAAACCGATGTTAGCTTAGCTATCAAGAGAGCAGTGCACTATTGTGGGGTAAACTTGGATGTGGAGTCAGAGACTTGGATTTGAACCCCAGTCAGACAACAACCCTTTACCAGTTTTGTGACTTTGGACAAGTCACTTGACTTTTTGTGTCTTAGTTTCCTCATCTATGCAATAGAGATATTAGTATCTTCTATCTACTTCGCCAGCATATTGTAAGGGTGGTGAGATAAGTCACAGATTTCATAGACTAGAAAGTGCTAGGAAGATGTGGCAGGTCATTATTATTATTATTATTATTATTAAGATTTTATTTATTTATTTGACAGAGAGAGCAAGAGCAGGAACACAAGCAGGGGGAGTGGGAGAGGGAGAAGCAGGCTTCCTGCCGAGCAGGGAGCCCGATGTGGGACTCGATCCCAGGACCCTGGGATCATGATGTGAGCC
Source organism: Mirounga angustirostris (assembly GCF_029215605.1). Lineage (NCBI taxonomy): Eukaryota > Metazoa > Chordata > Mammalia > Carnivora > Phocidae > Mirounga > Mirounga angustirostris. The sequence continues at coordinate 57,671,332 of NW_026991717.1, read as the reverse complement.
GAAGGCAGACGCTTAATGACTGAGCCACCCAGGCGCCCTGTGGCAGGTCATTATTAACACAATTACAATCTACCTCAATCGGCCAGTATATTTTCTGCATGCCTAGTCTTAATAGTGATTTTTTTTTGCTCTATTTTTACAATACTCTGAATAGTTTACAACAAGTATTTTAAAAAAATCATGTGACTTTTCTGTGATATATGCCTAGTTCTATATTGCACATAATGGATGATTCAGAATAATACAAGATACAGACTGCTTCCATGGAATATAAAACATAGACGGGAAAACAAACTTAAAACAGAAAGAAGTTAGTCCCACAGTTTGAATTCATGGTCTCTTTCCTAACTTCACACCAAGACAACTCCAATTTGGATCAAGGACCCCATGAAACCCTAAGCGATGCACAACTTGGTTTTATTATAAGTACTGACTTTTAAAGAGGGATCTGGGAAGAGTACAAAGTTTTTTTCCTCTTTATGGTTCATTCTTTCCTTTCATTCTCCGTGGACAATATAGTATGGCCAAATATGACAGACTTGCTTCTTGGATATTTCCTAACTCCTGGAAGGCCAGGTAAAAGTTGAGGTAAAGACGGAAGGGGAATGCAGTGAATGGCTTAGGCCCATTCTACTCTTAAAGGGCAGTACAGTACAGTGGTTAGAAAAGCATAGCTTTGGAACCAGAGAGGCCTGTATTTTACTGATCATATGTGAAATCTTGAGTTAATGCCTTAACACCTCTTAGCTTTGGTGTCCTAAATGAGGATAGGATGATTGGGAAGATTAAATGAGATAATCCATGTAAAGCTCTTGATTGGCACACTCTAAACATCTAATAAATTACAGCTGTTAATAACTTGGGAGAAAATGACCCTCTTCCTTTTCTAACCACTACAGAGGCAAAATATAGACGGAAAAGCAGGACTTGGATGGACCTAATGAATAAAGGGGACATGGACTAGGTCAATTGAGTCAATTCCTATTCTGAGCCTTAAGCTAAAAAAGCTTCGACCTTTTTTTTTTTTTTTAAAGCTTTGACTCTTAGAGATCCACTCATTGTACAGTCCAGTTGCAATGAGTAACTTTGTACACATAGCATTCTTTATTTTTGCCAGAGTAATTTTGGATATACCTTGTAATACATTGTTATTAATTTTGCTTTTATTGTAATCGTCTTTTCAAGAAATTAAACATGCATTTTCATGGATACAAGTTTTTTATATCTCATGTTTCTTTCTTCATTAATTTCATATTATCTTCTACATCGTTGAACTTGTGGACCATATTTAGAGTCTCTGTTTCAATGTTTTATTCAATAATTCCATTGCTGTTACCATTTGGGAGGCTTTTATATTGATTATTTTTTCCTGCTTTTGATCCACATATTCTGCTTTTTTTGCTTGCCTTGTAATTTTTCACTGGATATTCCACATTTTTGCATGTTAGGTGCTAGACTTTGTTGTCTTCCTTTAAATAGTATTGGTGCTCTGGCATACTGCTTGGAATCATTGGTTCATTCCTAGATTTGCCTTTAAGCTCTGTTAGGGTTGTTCAAGTATAATTTTTCTTTCCAGGTTAAGTCCCACTAGTAAAGTGGTGCCTTTAGGAACATTCTTTCCAATGCCCCTGTACCGAGGAGTCTTTTCCTGCTGGCTGGTCATCTGAGAACTTGGCGTATCATTTAGCTGAACAATTGGTGGTTCCTTCCCTGGACTTGGGTAATTTCCTCTTGTGAATGTGCACATCTGTACTCGAAGACTCAAAGGGTCATCCCTATAGATCTTCAGGAGCTTACTGCTGTTTGTGTAACTATCTCTTCTCCAGCACCCTTGCCCCTCAATATGGGTATCCTTGGCCTCTCCATACTTGACTCTTCAAGTCAGATACACTGCTAGGCTCTGTGAGGCCACTTCTTCCCTGCACTGTGGTTTAGAAACTGTCATAGGTAGAAAATTGGCAGTTGTTGGGGTCCTCTCATTGGCTTCCTCTCTCTCAAGGACTATAGTCCTGTGCTGCTTTTGTGCAATGTCTGAAAACCATTGCTTCCTCTATTTTGTCTTTCTGATGGCTTGAATTAAGAAGGTCAATCAACTCCCTGTTACACCATCATATTTAGGAGAAGTTTACGACTCTGCCTTTACTCTTGAATGACTGATTAGCACTTCTGCACATATTTTATGCACTTGTTGCAGTTGAGACATTTGCAGTCAGTGTATTTATCTGCTTCCATGATGTCATCAGTGCTAGAGAGATCTTACCCTTCTCTAATGTCAATAGTTTCATAACATGATCATTATGAATGAGGGGGCTTTGTCTTATTCGTCTTGCCTAGCATTGTAGGAATACGGTTTTAATGCTTGTGTCTTCATTTCTCCTTCTGGACTTGCTCTTCATTTGAGGTTAAGGCACATGCAGCTTGGTGCTCTATGTCCAGATTATAAGGAGCCAGGATTTCCTTCTCATTTGCCAGTATCTTTTTCAGCAGATAAATGCCATATTTTCCTCTTAGTCCATCCCAAAATTTTACTGCAGCTAGAGATTTATACCAGGTGCAAGGTTGGGGTCTGTAAGGGCTAGAGATGGAGGCCCACTCTGCACCACTACTGCATTCACAGACTTGTAGAATCAGTATTTATGTGCCCTGGAGAATTAGGTTGGATGATAGCACCTGGAAAACACTTTTGTCTTTCATTTTAGTTTCATTTCCTGGTGTCATGGCAGATGAGTGCATGTTCCCTTTGCTGTTGGCAGGTATCATTAACCACAGTCACCTGTGTTTTCCTTGCAATTTACTTCTTCTGTTCTTCTTAAAGTAAATGTCACTCATGGTTTCTTGTAGCTCCCATTGGCCTAAAGTGTATAAAATGCAAGCATGAGTTCTGAATTGCTGACTGATCTGAGGTTATTGCAAGCTGAAGATGAACTGGGGGCAAAACTTGGGAATAACATTGGACAAGTCCATTAACCTGTTTTGGCCTGAGCTTCTTTATTGGTAAAATGCACATGTTAACCTACATCACCTCTTCATCTGTGACAGTCTAAGATTCTAGCTCTTCTTGATGTTTCTATTAATGGTTAGTTTGTACATTGTTTTCTGAGTTGTTTACAGATTTTCCTTATGTTTATACTTAATTATTGACCTGGGCCACTAATTACCATTTCATGTATCCGTCTATATATTGGATTTAAAAATGTGGATGGGTCATTATAAGCCTATGTAATCCAATTTCACATGGTGTTGCATTAGGAAAACACAGACTGGCTTCCAAAATGAATTTAAAAGTAAACCAAATATTTTCTTGAAGTCCTCAAGACTAAGAGATTCTCCAAACAAATAGTTCACAGAAATATTTCTTAAAATCCCTTGTCTTTTCTTCAGTTCTTTATCTTCATAAAACTCTCTGGAGACTCTCCCTCCCCCAAACGCAGAATACCCTACAATCCCTCCCCTCCTCTTCTTCCCTTCATTTCCTCTTCTTTCCTGTTTTACATAGATTTTTCCTGACTTTCTCAGCCTCCTGGAAAGTATAGTTTATCTTCTGTCCTCAGTATTTTCTTACCCTTTCCTCATACTCTGTCCCTCTTCAGTTCTTAGGCAAAGAGTATAAAAGGCAGGAGGCAGACAGTGAATGTTCATCTTATTGCCACGTTCATCTCTGATGATTTTTTGCAAATAACAATGAAAGGGCAGGAATGATAATTCAAGGAAGTCATAGTAAGAAGTGTGAAAAGAGTGCCTCAGCTCCTCACCTGTAGTCTGAGAGAGACACAGAAGAAATAAAAGAATATACCTCTCAGTAGCAAACCCTTCTCTTCTCCCATATTCAGTTCATCAAAATGCAGGGGGTCACACATCTTTGGAGTATCAAGCTGGGCATACTGCCCATTATTTCTCCTAAAAACTAGAAAACTCTGGGACCTTCATGGGTTAATTCCAAAATAATGGAATATTTAAGTGCCTACTTTAGGCAATAATTGCCTTTAAGAGCCCATTCTAAGACAAGTTATTTATGAACTAGAGAACTCTAGAAAGGTAATATAATCATTCCTTATATTTATTTAAATTCCAGCTTCTTGAGAGCATCTTGAGTTGGTCAGCTTCTGATCAAGTTTATCCTTAGACAGCCTGGGTGTCCACTAATGGGTATATATTATTGAATTATCTGGGCTGTTATTCCAATTGTTTAGCCCTTAAACAGAAGGCATCCTGTATCATTTAGGAACCATTTGGCTACTAACATTAAATAATGAAGGCTGTCTGTACATGCAAAATATCTCTAGGGAGATAGCTGATTGCATTGTTTTGGTGGCTTATTACATCAGAGCTGACAACTCTGTGATTAATCTGGCCATTATAGTGTTAATTTTATGTCTGCATTCAAGCAGAAAGAAAGGGAATGGAAAAAAAAAAGATTATGTCAGGAATTTTGTCCCCTTTAGGGACAACTTTCCCTGAACACTACCCCACACCTCCACTTCAGCAGACATATCACTGAATAGAATTGGATCCCATGGACATCCATAACTGTAATGGAGGCTAGAAAGGAGAAGAGGATTCATCCATAAGCCATTGCCTGAGGCTGTGATATTGCTTTTCTGAACTGATTGGATATTTCTCCCAATGAAAATGGGGGAATGGCTCTAGAGGAGACAATCCCTACTGGATCTGCTATACCTCTCAAAGAAGTAGAGAATCATCTTTGAAAGAAAATTATTTAAAAAAAAAGGGGGGGGCTATTACGTTTTTGTAGAGATTTACTAGTAAGTATTGATCAAATAGTCTCTTCAATGTATAGAAGCAGGAAGAGAAAGAGGAAAAGGATAAGAAAGCAAGAGTATCTATGGAGAAGTAATGGAACTGAGATTCTGGTGGGTTCACAGTTCAAATTTATACTTCTCTGTAGAATTCATCATCTATTCTACTTTATATTTCACTTCTGTGGAATTATTCATCCATTCCACCTTGCTGATTCTAAGTATTAAATTTTAATCTGAGTCCCTTAGCACTGGCATCACTGAGAAGATTATAGAGTGACTATTGGTATATCCCTTTTTTTCAGTTTTGTAAAAATAAATAAAGGACTGAATGTATAATTCTCTGAGAACTCAGCAAGTACAGTGGTGATGTAGAACAAAATAACATGGCCACCACCTGGATGTGGGAAAGTTTTTCTCTCTTGGGGGAAGTAGAATTTCTGGAATGTTGAAAAACTAGAGGTAGAGATATATTCAGAAATATTTGGACACTGAATATACTTTCACACCTCAGCTGTAGATATGGCCTCACTGTCTTTGAGCGTGTCTGAAGAACGGCAAGAGCCCAGTGTTTAAGAACATTCAAATTGCAGTGAATAAATTTAGTGTAATTCCTTCTAGGTGGAGGCATAAACCTCAAGTATAAAAGACATTGGCGTAGCAAGAATAGTCTCACAACTGGTAAGACCCCACTTTCTGGGGGTAATGCCACTGCAGCGTTGCTTCCCCAGTGGGGACTCTGCAGTGGGAGAAAGCTCTGCTAAAATGTGTTGTTTTTGTTCCAGCCCCATGTGTCACCTCACTTCCATTAAAATATTTCACCTGTGAGGAACTGAATGGTAAAGTAAATCTAACCATACAAGAAATCTTGTGTGTAGTTCTTTCCCACTTGCTAGCTCCAGGAATGCAGCTTCCACAAGTGAGACCAATGATATTGTAGACAGCGTGGTCCTGTCTTTTCTTCTCAGTGCTAGGTTTTCTGGTCACACTATTACACAGTTGTTTGGGGGAAAGGACCACACTAATAAGGAATAAAGCATACTACTGGAAGGATTCTAGGAAACATCTCATTGACTAAGATAATGGATTATGCCAGTCTCAGCAAGTATGTGAAATGAGTCCAGAGGAAAGAGAAAGAGTGACTTCTGGGATCCTAGGCTGCAGTGTGGGTGGGTGATATATGGTGACAATGGTTACTGAATCCCAGCCAAGCAATCCTGTCCTTCCCATGGGTTTCATACTGCTAATAAAGGAGCAGCCTGTCTCTACAAGAAGGGGTTTAGCACCTATTTAGCTGTGAATTTGGAACAGAAATAACTAGGAAGGATCTAAGAAATGTGGGCTTTAACCAAGGGATGCCAAAAGCCTGTAAGAATAACATAAGATCAGGAGCCTAACCAAGCAGAAAGCAACAATCTTTATTATAAAGCAAAGAGCAACTGAAAATTGAAAGGCATGAGCTATATCAACCAGTTATAGATAGAGCAGGAAAGGAAGCCACACAGAAGGATGCCATGTGGAAAATGTTCTGTGAGCTTCTTAAGGAAACACAGAACAGAGAGCATGGTGCAGAACTAACATCCGACAGGCTAATTCTTGCTGTCAGGTTACGATGCCTTGATTTGCAGTGATTGTCAAAGACATGAGAGTCACTGGAGTTCATCCCCACCCCCGCACTTCAAATACATCTATCCCAGTAACTTCACTGACAGCAAATACGGCAGCAATTCCTGCCATGCTCCGAATCCACTGCACTGGGAGAAAGCTCTGCCACCCAGCCACTGAGCATCTGAAGCTTTGCCATTGAATATGGTGGTTTATCAGACGTCCTTTGCTTCCTCCTTCTTCTGCAACAGCATATGCTTAACCACAAGCAAGCACAGTGTATCTGGGGAAGGACAGGGGCCCTACGGAAAGGTTTAATTATCTCATAATTTTGCACGTGGCCAGTGTTATAGTCCTGGAGTAAGAGGTTATTTGGCTACAGTGAAACATTTTATCTTAGTGACAAGAATAAAACAAAAACTCTATACACATCAGACAAATAGCTGTGCTTTCTTAAAGAAATGGTATCTTTGGGATGCCGGGGTAGCTCAGTCGGTTACGTGTCTGCCTTCAGCTCAGGTCATGATCTCAGGGTCCTGGGATCCAGTCCCGCATTGGGCTCCCTGCTCAGGGGTAGCCTGCTTCTCTCTCTTCCTCTGCCGCTCCCACCCCCGCTTGTTCTCTCTCTCTGACAAATAAATAAATAAAATCTTAAAAAAAAAAAAAAAAGAAATGGTATCTTTAATGGACTGAAGGTTTATGTTTCCTCTCACCTCCATATTTATATGTTGAAACCCAATACTCCCCAGTGTGATGGTATTAGAAGGTGGGGCCTTTGGGAGGTGATTAGGCTTAGATGAGGTCATGAAGGTAATGTCCTCATGATTAGTGTCCCTACAAGGGTCACCAGAGAATTTGCTCTCTTTGTACTCTCCATATTGTGAGGTTACAGGAGAAGCTGGAAGTCTGCAACCCACAAGAGGGTTCTCACCAAAACCTGACCATGTTAGCAGTCTGATCTCTGGCTTCCTAACACCGGAACTGTGAGAAATAAATTTCTGTTATTTATAAGCCACCCAGTCTGTTGTATTTTTGTTATAGTGATCTGAACTGACTAAGATAGTATCTGAAAACAAATAGTCCCAAACATAATCATCTGTTTACGTGTCATTTTGGGCCTTCAGATAGGAAGATGGTAAGTCCCATGAAGCCAAAACCAAAAGGCGTTCATAGATAGGCAGTTGGACTGTTTTTACTCACACTTCTGACATCTTTTCCAACACTACTTCTCCAATTCTCTGACACCAGCTAGGTGTTCTACAGTTCAACTCAGTTCTGTCACTAACTACCCAGAGTTAGCTCAGACCCTACCAGTTAAGGGCTCAGGTCCACAAGACTGCCTCCTCTCAGATACCAGTCACAAATGGGGTGCCCAGGCTACCCACACTTCTATCTGGTCTATTGCAAATTCAGGGGTTTCTCCAACCGTCCCCCCAAGCTGCCTCAGGTTCAATAATTTCCTAGAATGACTCACAGAACTCAGGAAAACATGTTACTTACATTCATTGGTTTATTATAAAAGATACAACTCAGGAATAGCCAAATGGAAGAGATACACAGGGCAAGGCATGGGGGAGGGGGCTGAGTTCCCATGCTCTCTCTAGGCACATCACGTGCCCAGCACATCAGTGTGTTCACCAACCCAGAAGCTCTCTACACCTCATTGTTTAGAGGTTTTTATGGAGCTTTCACTATATAAGCAAGATTGATGAAATCATTGGCCACTGGTGATTAACTTTCCCAGTCCTCTCTCCTCCCCAGATATTGGGACATAGGGCTCAACGTTCCAAACTTCTAATCAAGGCTTAGTCTTGCTGGTGGCCAGCCCCCATTCTGAAGCTATCTATACCTGCCAAGAATCACCTCATCAGACCAAAAATGCTCCTGTCTCCCTTATCACTCAGGAAGTCCCAAGGATTTTAGGAGCTCTGTGACAGTAACTTGGCGACAAAAATCAAATATATTTCTATGATACCTCAATAATATTTACAGTGGGCAGTCCAGTTTGAAAAAAAACATGAAAGAAATCATATTTTCTAAAATCCTTGTTTTCCTTTGTTATGTGAAGTAGCATTTAGGAACAGAGTAAGAAATATGGGTGAGTTAGTGATAGTTGGGGGAGAAGACTCTGAAATTAAAGTCTGGCTTTTGAATAGCTTTTGCAAGAAGAGAATTTGAGACTTTCAGAATTTGAGACACACTCAGGAGAGTACATGCACTCAGATCAGTATGTGCACTCAGATGTCCCCTGATAAGCAGGAATCTGTTTGGGCCTCAGGAAGACTGTCCAGCCCCTCCAGAATAAGGGATTCCCTAATATCCTGTGGGAATTGATTATATATCAGTTAAATGCATTGGTTTTTTTTTTAATTCAACTTAAGTTCAAATCTTGGATCTTCCATTTATTAACTCTGTGATGTAGGACAACTTAATTTCTTAAAACCTCTACTTCCTCATTTATAAAAGAAGTTCTATTACCTACCCATAGAGAGGCCAGGAAGACTAAATGTGATCATGTATGACACATAGCAAATACCTAAGAAGTGTTTATTATGACATTTTTAAGGCTCCAACTTTCACAATAGAGCTAGCTATCTGCGTGGTCCCTGTAACTTGCTGAATATATTTATGCTTAAGTTGACTTTATGTAAAAATTATGCACACTAAATATACACCATAATGTGAAGGATTAATTCATGTTAACAACTTTTTTAAATGTTTTGTAAAAGCCTGAGATAAAAGTACCCCTCCAGGTATGTATAAAGAGAGGAAACTGAACAATGTGGAGGAAAGTATTTGTCGTGACAGTTCTGGTCCATGGCTGAGCACCCTGTATATATAGTGTGCCACACACAGCAGAGCCCCTAGAGCTCCCCTCTAGGATTCTGTAAAAGTCACTGGCTGGTTGAAGATAGTACTAATGATTCATGCACTTGTGTAAAACACTAGAAGGAGAGGACTGGGATATTTTCTAATTCTAGGAAAGCTGTCAGATCATAAATTAAAAAATAAAAAGCTTGTTATCTAAACAGATTGTACAAGATGTCAGCCTACAAACACAAATTTACTGATAATATTCTTTGAAACAACTTGTATCTATTATTACAAATAAAGAACCTTGTTCCACGAGCGTTTTCCCCTTAGTTGATTATTAACTAAGGAATAGTAGGGAAGCATCAGGATAGGCATCAAAACATTTTAAAATTAAGAAACCAGGGGCTCCTGGGTGGCTCAGTCGTTAAGCGTCTGCCTTCGGCTCAGGTCATGATCCCAGGGTCCTGGGATCGAGCCCCGCATCGGGCTCCCTGCTCCGCGGGGAGCCTGCTTCTCCCTCTCCCACTCCCCCTGCTTATGTTCCTGCTCTCGCTATGTCTCAGTCAAATAAATAAAATCTTTAAAAAAAAATAAGTAAAATTAAGAAACCAGAACACGATACATACCTTAATTATTTTTTTCAGTAGTGTTTGAGATTTTTTCTGTTACTCAAGCCAATATTTACAAGGTTTCACTAAACCTTAAAAATGAATAAGTCCCACAGATTGTACTGATGCCAATTTCCTGGTTTTGATATTTGAGGTTATATTAGAGTTATGTAAGATGCTACCTTTGAAGGAAGTTGGGTGAAAGTTACATGCGACCGCTCTGCACTATTTTTTGAAAATTCCTGTGAATCTAAAATTATTTAACATAAAAAGTTTAAAAACATCTGATTTGTTTTATGTATTTGGGTTTTTAATAACATTTCAATTGGAAAGAGAATTTTTATCAAGTCAGCAGCCACTTCTTCACAGAGCAGCACCTAAAGAGACCTAGACTTCAGTCCACCTGCAATGCGGCACATGGTACACCATGTTACTGAGACTTGGTCAGACCACAGCCAGGTCACAGTGCATATTGAGTGAATCACCAGTGGCCAATGATTTCATCAATCTTGCTTATATAGTGAAAGCTCCATAAAAACCTCTAAACAATGAGGTGTAGAGAGCTTCTGGGTTGGTGAACACACTGATGTGCTGGGCACGTGATGTGCCTAGAGAGAGCATGGGAACTCAGCCCCCTCCCCCATGCCTTGCCCTGTGTATCTCTTCCATTTGGCTATTCCTGAGTTGTATCTTTTATAATAAACCAATGAATGTAAGTAACATGTTTTCCTGAGTTCTGTGAGTCATTCTAGGAAATTATTGAACCTGAGGCAGCTTGGGGGGACGGTTGGAGAAACCCCTGAATTTGCAATAGACCAGATAGAAGTGTGGGTAGCCTGGGCACCCCATTTGTGACTGGTATCTGAGAGGAGGCAGTCTTGTGGACCTGAGCCCTTAACTGGTAGGGTCTGAGCTAACTCTGGGTAGTTAGTGACAGAACTGAGTTGAACTGTAGAACACCTAGCTGGTGTCAGAGAATTGGAGAAGTAGTGTTGGAAAAGATGTCAGAAGTGTGAGTAAACTGCTTATTTATGAATGCCTTTTGGTTTTGGCTTCATGGGACTTATCATCTTCCTATTTGAAGTACTAGAGACATTAGGTAGGCTTAAATGAAGACATGCCTCTTGTACTAAAAGGTGCTCCTCTTTCTGGTATTTCCATTGTTCTAGCTATAGAAGCTTGGGGTAAGAGGTGGATGTTTTACCCTTTCATACTCATTCTCTGGTACAAAGGGTTGACCCAGATTTTGTGAAGCCTAAATATCATACAGTTTTGTGACTCCTCTTTAGGAAATGCAATACATAAACATGTTATATTTGAACAACATGAACACATTGGCAAGCCTCCTCCCAGGTCTTAGAAAGAGGCCCGTGGGAAGGTGCAGCTGGGAAGCTTAAACTTCAATAGCTTCATGGTGTAGACAACATCAACTTCTCTTGGGTAATGCTGATCTTCTGAAGCGACAGAGCAAAGAGAACATGGAAGAGGCTTAACATCGATTTCAGAACTTGAGAATTCCCTGGAGTACTGGGAGGGAGAGGTCAAAGGAAAAGGCACAGAAAGCCCCTGAGGAAGGCAATACCGAGGCTCTAGCAATGTCCCCGGCACTCAGTGGGCTATGTGATAAATGTTATTGACTGAATAAATGAGCACAATTTCCTTGATGGGCCTTAGAGTAGATTCATTTGATTGAATAATTAATTAATTAATTCTGCATTGGTGAATCACACAGTTTTTATATTAAATCCTTTTTTTAAAACTCCATATTTTTCTATTTTAAACATGAGGCTTAGACTTTGACTCTGTGATCATTCTCTATATCCAAGATGTCAGATTGGTAGTCCTTGCACTTCAGAATAATCAAGTCTATGATAGAAGATGTACAAATCCACACCCACATATGATTGGACAAGTCTGATATACAGCAGGACGTGGTGAGCTATGAAATGCCTCTGTCCCATCAAAAATTGCACTCCCAGAAAAAGTGGATTATGTCCAAGGTTTAAGATACTGTGGTGTCCAATTCACTCACAGTATGTTTTCAAGGCAAAAATCCAAGGTTGTGTAAGTGTAAAGAAGAAGAGGGATAAAAACAACAGTTGAGACTCAACAAGCTCCAGATAATTTTAATCAAAATTATTTCCAGTCACTGTCACTTTTGAGCAGCCTTTTCTGCGATGAGGCATCAGGCCAATGCAGTCAGGTTCCTGACATTTCTCTTCATCAATCCAGGAAATATGTAGTAGGCCATTGGCACCATCTGCTGCCCAGGTGCCAGTCATTGAAAGGCAGATAGGAACCCGGGAAAGCATGTTGGAATGTCATTTGGAAAAAACCTGAAACCTGCTTTGGGGAAAAAAAAACAAAACACAACTGGGAGCATATTGAGTATGAGAAAGACAGAGACTCCATAAAAAGAGTACTAAGAAAGCAAAGATACATGTTAAAGCTCTGAAAAATCAGGAGAAATTCTTCTATTGCCTCTCAGCCAATTTGATATGATTTTTGCTTTTGGAAATTATATGAAATAAAATATTTCCCAGGCATTTTGTAGTGGTTGATATTACACTCTTTATGTGTATAAATATCTCCTTATGATAATATTTGTGTACCCCTCTTTTTTTAGAGTAGGAACATAAGGGAAGAAGTCCCTGCTACAGGATATCCCTTATCCTGACCTCATCTCAGGCTGTAACAAATCTTCACTGCAGTTACCTTCCTGAAATAGTTATGATATTTATTTAGAGACTAATTGAAGTGAGATTTTTACACAGTTGGTATTAGAAATGCTGGCAGCCTTGGTCTCCAGCTATGTGGCCATCTCATCTGCCACAAAATGAGACTGTCTTACTTCTTAGGAATACAATACAGTTCTCTGAGAAGTTTTCAGACATGGTGGACCTCTGATGGAATTGCACCAGATTACACAGAAGAGTCACAGTTTTGTTTGTTTTTGTGTATTGTTCAAGTATCCATGTAACTGATGCAGTCATAGGAGCCAGTAATACTCATACTATCTTCAGCATTGGAACAAGACTAAAGTGTGTGGTTGGTAAAATTTCTCTTAGTATCATCTCACCATTTTAGGGCTACTTCTGCTTTTAATGCATCCCTCCCTCACCCCTACTTAGCTTTACTCCCCCACAGAAGCTGTTTGTTGTTTTTTTCCAAAGAAACCTTACTTGGGGCTTAAGAGAGTTAATAGGGATCTAGGCTATGTTTCTCAAACTTGATTAATATATATCATCTTTTTTTTAAAGATTTTATTTATTTATTTCAGAGAGCGAGCCAAGCATGGGGTGCAGCAGAGGGAGAGGGAGCAGCAGGCTCCCCGCTGAGCAGGGAGCCCAACGTGGGGCTCAATCCCAGGACCCTGGGATCATGACCTGAGCCAAAGGCAGACACTTAACCAACTGAGCCACCCAGGTGCCCCATTATCTTTTAAAGAATAAAAAATTAGTCCTGGATCTTGAATATGAGCTGAAATGATTTTCATTATAACATTACTTAAGTATTTCTAAACATAAAGCTAGGTATAAGTTCCATCTGCTTATAGCTGTTATACATGAATACAACCAAGACAAATTTACACATTAAATACAAAGGCAACTACAAAACCAATAAAAGTCAAATAAACAACATTAATTTAATGTGACAATTAAAGCTGTTTTGCTAAAATCATATTGATTCTCATGTTGTGAATATCTTTCTCAGTACTATGGTTCAAGTGTTTTTGAGTTTGGCATGCTTGTAACTATTATAAGCTCTGTGGTAACTATACAGGTGTACAGTGGTGGATGTAGGACAATGGTCATTTTGATATCAGGACATCAGGGATGTCAGATAGGCTTGTCAGCATATTAGATGGAGTCAAAGGATTCTCGTATATTTAAAGCCCTTCTTTTTAATTTTTAAAAATAACCCTAGAATTATATACATATATAATATATTCAAAGCAACAACTCCAATGGTGGTTAATTAAAACAGGTTTTCCACAATACACTATTATTATTACTGTTTTTTAAAAAATATTTTATTTATTTATTTGACAGAGAGAGAGAGACAGCGAGAGAGGGAACACAAGCAGGGGGAGTGGGAGAGGGAGAAGCAGGCTTCTCGCTTAGCAGGGAGCCTGATGCAGGGCTCGATCCCAGGACCCTGGGATCATGACCTGAGCCGAAGGCAGAAGCTTAACGACTGAGCCACCCAGGTGCCCCTTTTCAGCAATATTTCTGAGTCTTCTGAACATCTTTGTTAATAGAAGAACACATTTTAGTTTATTTCCATATTGTTTTTCATAAAGTATTATTTCAACCATTTTTACTATATCAGGAAGAACATGTGTTTGCCCAGTGGTACACAGCTTTTTGGTTTTTGCTTTTTTTGTGTTAAGTAGGAAACCTTAAAATCAACTTCCAAATAGTTATCATGAAATTAAAAAAAAATTAACTTTGAAACAATTATAGACTCCATAATTAATATAATATAAATTATAGACTCCTAAATTATAGAAATTTTCAAAAATAGTCAAGAGAAGTCCCATGTAGCCTTCACTCAGCTTCCCTCAAAGTTAACATCTTATATAACTCTACTATAACAACAAATATCAAAACTGGGACATTGGCATCGGTACAATCTGCAGGTCTTACTCATTATGAAAGTTACGTGAGATTTTGCAAATACCAGCCAGCATATAAAATGACCTGAAGTATTACTGAACAAATAATTAAGGTGTGTGTCATGATCTGGCTGCTTAGTTTGTGAATGTTTTGCTGCCTATCATGATGCCTTCATAGTATCCAATACCTAATCAACTGAGGGAAAAATCTGTGTTTGTCGCAAGGTTCTTTATTTATTGTAATAGATATAAATCATGTTTCAAATAGTTTTATTGATAATTTTTGTTTCTAGGCTGACATTTTGTATAATCTGATTAGATCATTTTTTAAAAGTTTGATATGTGGATGACAGTTTTCCTAGAATTAGAAAATGTGTGGGGTGCCTGGGTGACTCAGAGGGTTAAGCATCCAACTCTTGATTTCAGCTGGGGTCATGATCTCAGCGTCCTGGGATCAGCCCTGCATAGGTCTCTGCACTCAGTGGGGAGTCTGCTTGAGAATCACTCCATCTCCCTCTGTCCCTTCCCCGGTTCCATTCTCTTTCTGTCTAAAATAAATAAATAAATCTTCAAAAAAAAGAAAGAAAGAAAATGTGTCAGTCCCTCCTTTTATTGTTTTAAATTAGTGCATGCAATAATGTATTATCTTCAAACTTTTGTTTGAATTATTTAATTAAAACTAGATATTTGTGCGGTAAATCTACTTAGGCAGGCAAATATATGTTACATAAATTGCGTAATATAAAAAAATGATTAAGAGTCCTATTTTTCTTCCCCCATATATCTTCACCTCATATATTTCAGGTAACACCTAACCTATGACCTTCTTGTAATAGACTTAAAAAAAACATTGGACTTGAAGTTAAACGCTCCATGGGTCATCCTATGTCCCTCCTGGAGGTTATGAATTACAGTTCTAAGCACTGATACACAAGACACAAAGTCATCTGTTTACTCCTTTCTCTCTAGCCTCATTACCTTGTATTTACAGGCTCACAATACCAAACCACTATTAACTCATCACATACATCTTGTTATTTCACAGCTCCTCTCCTTTGTAAATACTTTTCCAACCATTTGGAGCTCTCTTCCTTCCTTTACTGACCTGAAGAATTTCTATTCTTTCTCGGAAAGCCCAGCTCAAATGTCCCTTCTTCCAAAAAACTTTTCCTTTTCCTTTCTCTGTATTACATGTTTGTTCCATGCGAACCCACTGGTGTACTGATCTCACCAGGCTGCAGTTTGTTTCATTACATCTCTACTCAGTAGATAGTAGGAGCTGTCTTAGTTTTCTCCCTCAGTGTTTAATATTTTGAATCAAATTGATTATAGATTTGATATTTTTCCCAAAACAATGACTTGTCATTATAGACTCCTGAACCACATGGAACCCACTAGAAAAAGTAAAATGAAGGTGTGGATCAGAGTATTTGCCATTGCAGTTTTTAACCATGAGGGTTTTCAAAACTGATGCAACTAGAGAAATTTTAACCTGTAAAAGAAATAACAAATTTCTCTAGGATGAGTTCAGTTAAATTACTATTATGAGAGGATTGTGAGAACAATAAACATCATTTCCTCATAACACTCAGGCTTATTGTCTCCATTGTGAACTAAATGGCCTATTATTTTCTTACTCATAAGGGTATAATGAATATCTCCTAGGCATTTTGTGACCCTGACTCATTCCCTAGAGATCCTACGCTGTATTGCAGGCTCCAGGACTGTAGAGCACATTATATGGTGTAGGGAGGAGGAGGGAGGTGTCTCAAATTATACTTTAAAAACCAGGCTTTATGCTCCCATGTCCTCTGTGAAATGAAACACAGGGCATACATTTCTCATTTCTTTCCCCTCAGGAGGATGCCAAACTCTTGTTCAGGAAAAGGGGAGAAGTTGCTTTGGGCTTTCCTCTTCTCCTCTGAGATTTGTTTCATAAAGGAACTATTACTGGCTGCAGCTAAAATTTCCCCATTGCATATGCCTGAGTGTGCAAGACCTTTTTGTTGTAATCTTCTGCAAATGCCAAATTACCTGCCAAGTTTTATGGTTAATTGTTATATTTCCATGCTCTTAATTTATAAAGTGTTTGTCTTTGGTGCTCAAAGGAGAGACAATATTTCAGACAAGACAGTGGCCAAAAGAGTACAGTCAGAGGCAGTAAAGAGTTAATATAAGAGAGGAAGTCATAACTTAGCCCACTACACACTTGGGGAATTATGATAGATGAAGCTTTGATTTGTTTAACCTCAGATAATCCATCACAGACTTGAAGAAAAAACAGGAGGTAAAACAAGGAAGACAGTTTTTTCCCCTGCTTAAATGCTGGTTGTTGAACATTTGCCAGGTTATCAGTGGGAATAAACTGAATTAAGGTGACAAAAGAAGTATCCAGTACCAAGGAGTCTATAAGAAAGATTGTTTTTCTTATGCTATTTACCTACTATACACTCTATTACTTACTACAAACACAATAAGTTCTGTCTTTACCACACTTCGTACCAGTAGCAGCCAGGATCCTGGAAGGAAAAAATAGCTTACTATTTGTTATCAGAATTTAGGACATGGTAAATAGAAACTAAAAAAAAAAAAAAAAAAAAAAAAAGTGCAAATAAATAATAGTGGAGAGCCCTTACTAATTTTAGCCTGATAGTGAAGAGATTTATTATCAGAACATTCTACACAAGCAAAAGCTGAAGAAGTTCATCACCACTCAATTGGTCTTACAAGAAATGTTAAAGGAACATGTTTAAGCTGAAAAGAAAGGGTGCTAATTAGTGACAAGAACACATATGAAAGAATAAATCTCACTGGAAAGGTAAATTCATAGTAAAGGTAGTAGATTATAAAGCTAGTGTAAAGGTTAAAAGTCAAAAGTAGTAAAAATAACTGATTACAACAATTAATTAAAGGATCCACAAGATGAAAAGATATAAAATATGACATCAAAAACATAAAATATGGTGGGGGAGTAGTAATAATATTGAGCTTTACAATGGTATCAAATTTAGGTTGTTGTCAAGTTAAAATAGACTGCTATAGATATATGTAAGCCTCATACTAACCACAAAGCAAAAAGCTGTAGTAAATACACAAAAGATAAAGGGATATAAGCATACCACTAAAGAAAGTTATCAAACCACAAAAGAAGAGCACAAGAGAAGAAGAAAGGAACAGAGAGGCACTATACAAAAACCAGAAAACAAGGAACAAAACAGCAATAAGTACATACCTATCAATAATCACTTTAAGAGCAAATGGACTAAATTCTCCAATCAAAAGACAGAGTGGCTGAATGGATTAAAACAAAACAAACAAACATAAAACAAAAAGCCCCCAAGACCCATGTATATGATGTGTATAAGAGACTTACTTTAGATGTAAGGACATACACAGACTGAAAGTAAAGAGATGAAAAAAGATATTTCATGCAAATGCAAACCAAAACAAAGCTGGAGTAGCTATAATTATGTCAGACAAAACAAACTTTAAAACAAAGACTATAATGAGAGACAAAGAAAGGTGTTACATAATGATAAAGGAATCAATCCAATTTGAAGATACAACATTTGTAAATATTTATGCACCAAACATAGGAGCACCTAAATATATAAAGAAAATATTAACAGACCTAAAGGGAGAAACACATAGTAATACAATAATAGTAAGGGACTTTAATACCCTACCTATATTAATGGATAAATCATCCAGACAGAAAATCAATAAGGAAACACTGACCTTAAACAACACATTAAACCAGATGGACTTAACAGATATTTATAAAACATTCCATCCAGAAGCAGCACAATATACATTTTTCTCAAGTGCACATGGAACATTGTTCAAGATAGATTATATGTTAGGCCACAAAACAAGTCTTAAAAAATTTAAGAGGACTGAAATCATGTCAAGCATATATGTCATAATGATAAACACCTACTTCAACAAACAAGAAAAGTCTCAAATAAGCAACCTAACTTTACACCTCAAGGAACCAGAAAAACCAGAAAGCTCAAAGTTAGTAGCAAAAAGGAAATAACAAAGATCAGATCAGAAATAAATGAAACTGAGGTTAAAAAGTCAGTAAAAAAGATCAACAAAACCAAGAGCTGGTTCTTTGAAAGGTAAACAAAATTGACAAACCTTTAGCTAGACTCATTAAGGAAAAAAAAAAAAGAAAGGACTCAAATAAAGTTAGAAATGAAAGAGGAGATGTTACAACTGACACCACAGAATACAAAGCATCATGAGACTATTATGAATAATTATATGCTAAGAAAGTGAACAACACAGAAGAAATGGATAAATTCCTTTTAAATAAAAAAACCCTCCAAGACTGTATCATGATGAAACAGAAGATTTGAAAAAATTATTACTAGTGAGGAGATTTAATTAGTAATCAAAAACCTCCCAACAAACACAAGTTCAGGACCAGACAGCTTCACTGGTGAATTCTACCAAGCTTTCAAAAAAGATTAATACTAATCCTTCTCAAACTGTTAAAAAAAAAAAAATAGAAGAGGGAACCCTTTCAAACACATTTTATGAAGGAAGCATTACCCTGATAATGAAATCAGACAAGGACACCACAAAGAAAGAAAATTACAGGCTGCTATCCCTGATGAACACAGTTGTAAAAATCCTCAACAAAATGTTAGCAAACTGAATTCAACAATACATTAAAAGGATCATACACCATGATCAAATGGGATTTATTCCAGGGATGCAAGTATAGCTTAACATTTACAAATCAGTCAATGTAATAAACCACATTAACAAAATGAAAGGTAAGAATCATATGATCATCTCAATACATATAGAAAAAGCATTTGGCAAAATGTAATATCCGTTTCTGATTAAAAAAAAACCCTCTCAATAAAGTATAGATGGAATGTACATCCACAAAATAAAGGCCATGTAAGTCAGGCCTATGGATAACACTATACTCAAATGGTGAAAAGCTGAAAATTTTCCTGTAAGATCAGGAACAAGACATGGATGCCCACTCTTGTAGTACTGGAAGTAACCAGACAAGAAAAAGAAATAAAAGCATCCAAATTGAAAAGGAAAAAGTAAAACCATCCTTATTTGTAGATGACATGATACTATATATAGAAAACCCTAAAGACTCCGTCAAACAACTGTTAGAACTAATAAATGAATTCAGTAAGGTTGCAACATATAAAATCAATACACAGAAACCAGTTGCATTTCTACACACTAATATCAAAGAGAAATTAAGACAACAATCACACTTACAAATGCACCAAAAAGAATAAAATATCTTGGAATAAATTTAACCAAGGAAGTGAAAGACCTGTGCACTGAAAACTGTAAGACATTAATGAAAGAAATTGAAGAAGACAAAAAATAAATGGACAGATAATCCTTGCTAATGGATTGGAAGAATTAATATTATTAAAATGTCCATACTACCCAAAGCAATCTACAGATTCAATGCAGTCCCTATCAAAACTTGTGTGGCATTTTTTACAGAAATAGAACAAACAATACTAATATTAGCATGGAGCCATAAAAGACCCCAAATAGCCAAAGCATTCTTGAGAAAGAAGAACAAAGCTAGAAGCATCATGCTCCCCAATTTCAAACTATACTACAAAGCTATAGTTATTAAAATAGTATTGTGTATTGTGTTACATAGATCAGTGGAACCAAAGAGAGAACCCAAAAATAAACCCATGCATATATGGTCAATTAATTTGTGACAAAGAAGCCAAGAATATACAATGGGGAAAGGACAGTCTATTCAACAAATGTATTGGGAAAACTGGACAGCCAAATGCAAAACAATGAAACTGGACCACTATCTTACATCATACACAAAATTAACTCCAAATGTATTAAAAACTTGAACAAAACCTAAAACCATAAAACACCTGGAAGAGGACATAAGTGGTAAGTTCTTTTACATAGGTCTTGGCAATGATTTTTTTAATATAACACCAAATGCAAAAGCAACAAAACCAAAAATAAACAAGTAGGACTAAATCAAATCAAACTTTTTGTATAGCAAAGGAAACTCAACAAAATAAAAGGCAACACGTTGAATGGGAAAAATATCTGCAAATTATATATCCGATAAGGGGCTAATAACCAAAATGTATAAAGAACTCTTCAAACTCAATAGCAAACAAACAAAACAAATAATTCATTTAAAAATTGGCAGAAGTTCTGAGTAGACATCTTTCCAAGGAAGATATATAGACAGTCAACAGGTACATGAAAATATGCTCTACATCATTAATCATCAGGGAAATGCAAATTGAAACCACAATGATATATCATCTTATTCCTGTTAGAATGGCTATATCAAAAAAGACTAAATAACAAGTATTGGCAAGGATGTGGAGGAAAGGGAACCCTTGTGTACTACTGGCGGGATTGTAAATTGGTGCAGCCACTATGGAAAACAGTAAGGAGGTTCCTCAAAAATTAAAAATACAACTACAATATGATTCAGTAATTCCATTTCTCAGTATTTATCCAGGAAAATAAATACACTAACTTGAAAAGATATATGCACCCCCATGTTCACTGTGGCAGTATTTATATAGTAGCCAGGATAGGGAAACAACCTAAGTATCCATAAGTGGATAAATTAATAAAGAAATTGTGGAATATATACACAATGGAATGTTATTCAGCCATAAAAAGCATGAAATCTTGCCATTTGTGCCAACATGGATGGACCTTTGAGGGCATCAGACAGACATAGACAAATACTGTGTGATTGTTCTTATATATGGAATCTCTCTCTCTCTTCTCTCTCTATATAACCATATAAATATTTATAACTGAATTACATAATTTATAACTAAATATATATATATAAAATGCTATATGTATAAAACAGTATATATAAAAAACACTATATATATATATATATATATATATATATATATATATATATATATAAAACACTACATGCACCGTCTATGAGTGTGTGTGTGTGTATACAGAGTTGTGCTTGCCAGAGTGGCAGTTGCCAGAGGCAGATGGCAGAGGGTAGGAGAAAAGGGTGAACTGCTTTTGTTTAGTTTAAGTTAAAAAAAAAAGAGAAAGAGAGAACTTGAAGCAGAGCAGCTGTATAAAGAGGGGCACTTAACAGACCTTGTGACCTCTGGAGGAGGGATGCAATCAGCCCAAGGGAGCCTCTGAGAGGGAGTCAGGAGATTACTCTGATGTCACTATTTTTCCTTTGATAAACTCATTTTCCCACTGTTTAAACCCAACTGTAAGTCAGAGGGCAGTGGAGCCGTTGATATACTTCCGACAGGTCCGACTCCGTGGGTGTAAAGCAGGATGGACCCACTTGGAATGGAAGATAGCAAACAAACATCCGTGGGTTGGCACAGAACCCATGGATGTTGGTTTTATGTGTTTCTTTCTTTCTGTGTGTGTGTGTGTGTGTGTGTGTGTGTGTGTAACATACAAAACGCCAGACCTTGGAGAACTGCTTTTGTCTTGTCGATTCAGTCCAAAGAGTCATGTAGCAATAAGCTGTAGATTGTAGATTGCCCCAGCAAGGCCCTAACCAAAAACTGGTACTAGGCTGCCCTGGATCCAAGATCTCAAGTCATCATTTTTGCTATTTTGCGATTTGTGATTCAGCGGGGGAAGTGGCTATCACTGGGTGAGGTGAACACTGGATATGAATGTTTCCTTCTCAAGGAGACACCGATAATAAGTAGCTGATGGGAAGAACTGGTGTACTTTCCAAGGGGGCGCTTCTGTGTCCTTTGTCTATTTCACAGAGGCCTCTGCCCAGTGATTTGCTGGAACCAGCTCGTATAGACAAGAGCCAATTGCAGACATCACTTCCCAGTTTCAGTTCAGTGACACCATGTTGGTAGCTTGAAATTGGCCATGTATGAGAATTTATAGGGTAGAAATCAGCAAACTCTATAAATCATTTGCTCCACCCAGAGAGTTTGTTTTTACACATTGAACAGCACACCACTGCCTCTGCATATAGAAATTCCCGAAGTAAGTTAACCAAACAGAGTTCTAGGAGACAGACTCTCCTAGGTCTCAAATGTGAGGATTTACCCTCCTTGGGTAATTTCAAATTTCCAGTTTCCTTAAAATTTACCAATTTTTGAATTTTCCTCTCCCTAACCATGGAATTACTAGTCCCCCAGGGTATCAGGAACTGTACAGCTTTCATATTAGTGTGTAAACTTTCTGAGTCTATATATGCTCTTTTTTGTCTCATTTTGGCTTACTCTTCACAACTGTTTACCCATTTTATTGCTTCTATAGCAACCCAGCTTAGTTACTCCAAGTCAGACAGGATGGGGATTTTTATCAATTTTATTAAGTTTTTAATTTTAATTCCAGTACTGTTAACATTTGGTGTTATATTAGTTTCACGTGTACAGTATACTGATTGAACAATTGTATACATTACTCAGTGCTCATCATAAGTGTACTCTTAATCTCCTTCACCTATTTTACCTATCCCCCATCCACCTCTGCTCTGGCAACCACCGGCTTGTTCTCTTTATTTATAAGTCTGTTTCTTGGTTTGTCTCTCTCATTTTTTTCTTTGTTCATTTGTTTTGTTTCTTAAATCATATGAGTGAAATCATATATTTGTCTTTCTCTGTTTTATTTCACTTAACATTATATGCTCTAGCTCTATCCATGTTGCTGCAAATGGCAAGATTTCATTCCTTTTTATGACTGAATAATATTCCATTCCATATATATTCCATATATATATATATATATATATATATATATATATATATATATATATATATATATATATATACCACATCTTCTTTATGCATTCATCTATTGATGGACACTTGGGCTACTTCCCTAATTTGGCTATTGTAAATAATGCTGCAATAAACATAGGGATGCATATATCCTTTCAAATTACTGCTTTTGTATTCTTTAGGTAAATACCCAGTTGTGTGATTACTGGATCGTAGGGTAGCTCTATTTTTAATTTTTTGAGGAACCTCCATACTGTTTTCCACAGTGGCTGCACCAGTTTGCATTCCCACCAACAGTGCATGAGGGTTAGGGTGGGTTTTTTGTTTGCTATCACTATATTTTCCTACAAACTTTCAGTATTTTGGACTGAAAAATGATGGACTGTGATGTATAGGACACTGTGCTGGGTGCCGAAGGGCACTGATAGAGAACTGGGGAGTGGCAGACACCCTGAGGTGTATAGGAAGACATTTGTACTTATAACCTTCCTTCTTTTGGATAATTTTTACTTTTAGGTAGGGGATGTGTCTCTCTAGTGCCACGAATGTTCAGGGCATATTGTTGTCAGATGTGAAATCAGGGATGGAAGGGCATTAGAACCTAGACTTGCCTCAGAGTGCATATTAACACTGATCAGAGGCACACTTTATTTGCTCTGTTTGCCCTTCCAGATCCCTTCCCCTCTCTTTTCTATATTGCAACGCACCCTGGGAGGCAGACCTTTGTGGATTATATACCAAGGCTCCTAAACCCTGACTGGGTTTACTCAGTGGGGGCCACCAACAGGAGATCAGAGGAAGAAGAAGAGATAAATCAGTTCACCAAAGACTTCTTCCCTGCCAAGAGCTCTGGCTTTCTCCAGTTCCCATAAAACCCTCCCTCCCCTACCACTCTGTCTCTTCATGTTAGAAGTGGTAACAGCTCCATTCTGTTAGAAGTGTAACAGACCCTGGGTACATCACCAACCCCTGTTCATTCCCTTAATGAAATCCCCTTGTGAAAAAAAATAATAATCCTTATTTAACACTCTTCAATGACCTCATTTCATTAGACCATCTATCTCTTGTCAGGATCCTGACAAATACATTACTATAATGATGTTTTAAATATGGATTTTGAATGAAGAGAAAATGGGGAGATATTTCTTTTCATTGCTGGTGGAATTTTCTTGCATATCCAGCCCCAAACCAAAATTCAGCACTTTGTTGATTCCCAGACTTCTGGGTATCAACAAAGATTGATTCTCAATCTTCCAAGGAGTAATATCATTCCCTTTGGCCTCACCAAATTATTCTAATTTCTCATTTTCCATTTTTTTTTTATTGCAAAAGACACTTGGCTCATGACTTCCTTTCCCTTTTTATTGCATCCCACCTCGTGCCCATTCTCTTTTTTGTAGCCCTTAAATACAATTGATCCTCAGACCCCATTAAGTACAGCAGTTTCTTCTAGGCCAGGAGTATTTCTGCAATTGCAAATAATCATCTGAGTGTACTAGATTTATTAAAGTGTTTGGAAATATCACTATGGCTGTAAATGTCTCTCGTATTTCCAGAATATAGAAATGCTACCAGCAAATCTGGCAGGGAACAGTCTATTACCAATCCAAACACTAGCACTTTCACATCTGTTATGCTTAAAATTTTTAAACTAATGTATTCATTCCAGAAACGGCAGAACAAAAAGATATCCAGCTAGGAGATCTATTTTCATATCAATATTTAAAATGCTTTCAATATTTACCATTTCACACACACTAAATCTCCCGTGACTTTTTGCTTTCAGGAAATCCATCAATTACAAACCAAAGCGAACATCTAAAAGGACCTGTAAAATGCAATATATATTGGCAGGCAGGGAGTTCAAAGCTCACTAGAGAATGCAATTAGCAACATTCCTCCAAATTAATGAAAATGAATAAATCCTGTCATCATCTTGAAAATCCATACTTATTATTACTCCAAAGAGATAGCCAATTAGAATCTAATTTCAAAATCTTGCCTCCAGGAAAAAGTATTCTATAAAGTGATAAACATGAATAGGAAATTCACACTAAGAAAAACAAAACGTAAAAAACAAACATATTGAGAATATTAACTTTACTAATAAAACTATAGAAAATAAAAGTGGGTGTTTTTCTTTAAATTGCAAAAATATTTTAAAAAATAGTACTTATGACTGCTGTGGGAAAATAATACTGTATTACAGTTAAAAGCGTGATCCTTGAAATCACATTGCCTGGATTTGAGTCCCTACTTCAGTTTTAATTGAGTATCTTCGGACATTTAACTTAATCCGTTTGTGCCTCAGTTTTTTAATCTGCAAAATGGGGATAATTACAATATGCCTTATAGAGATATTGAGAAGATTCAAAAATATAGCATCTGTAAAGTAGAACAGGACCTGCCACATGGTAAGGGGCTTAGTAATTATCAGCAATTATTATTACAGCTATGATGAATAATGATGACCCCTGGTAAGGGCAGTGAATTGGGTGTTGAACACTTCCCTACACAGTAATGAGAGTATAAATTGGCATAAACTTTCTAGAGGGTAGTTTACCTGTATAGCATAAAGAGCTATAAAAAGTTAATTTTCTTTAATACAGTAAAATAACTTCTAAGCATTTAATCCTAAGGAAATTGTCACAGAGGCAAAGATTTCTTTCCAAGGATGTTCATTTTAGCACTATTTATAGATAATCATTAGAAATGTCTGAAAATGGCAATATAATAATCATTCAGTGGAATATTATGTAATAAATAAATAATACTTTTGAATGTTACATAATATGTGTAAAAGCAGAATATAAGAAGCTCAGGTGGTTGGACTCTGTTTACTTTACACTGTAACTTTTTAAAATTATACATGCACAAAATTATATAGATAATAAAAATTTCATTTCTATATGAAAATTTAAAAATTCATCAAACTTATTGACTTCAAATGGTATTATTACAGGTGATTTTGTTGACTATATATTTCTGTTTTCTAAGGTTTTTATCGGTGAGAATTAGTTTCAAAAAAAAAAAAAAAAGCTGCTAAAGTCTCCTTAAGTGCTTTATATGTGATTAACAGATGTTCAAGCTAGAACAGTCTTTGGTAGTCTCCTACTCGTCTTTCTTTTCCTGACAGTTGCATGCTCAATTAGATGCATTTACAACTTCATGCACAATTGATAACCTTTTGTCATAAGTGTGACTTAAATTATCTGGTCAGCAACCTTGACACCAATATAGTAGCCAAACATAAACATAACTCATCTCCATGTTTAAGCTACTTAATAACTAACATTTACCTATAATTTGTTGAGGATATACTATATGCCAGAAATTGTTAATTATTTTGCATGCATTATTTACTTTAATCTTTACAATTATCTTGGGAGTTAAGAACCATATTCTTCTCATATGGAAGAAGAGGGATTCAAGTTTGAAGAACAGAATTTGATGCCAAATCTGTCTGACTCAGTGACTACACTTTAGCTCCTATATATGCTGCCTCTCAATAAGTGCCTTATGTTTACCTGGTTTCTTTGCTGTCATTATTGGGAAGAAAAACAAAATCTATTTTAAAGTATAATCTAAGATTTATTGATGTCTGGAAAATTAGAATAAAATAACTTGGAATTTAACAACTCTGGCTAATATATAAAGTGGACACCACTAAAATGAAGATTAGTTGTAGACATTTTACTTAAGACAATAAATTTACAAAAAAAATTTAAGAAGATTAATCAAATATAGGAAATGTTTGACAAATCACAGTATTATTTTTTATAAGAAAAAAATCCTTAAAAAGAATCTGTTTCATATGGAGAGAGTAATTTCTTAACAATGGAAATGTTTCTTGTTTTGTTTTGTCTTCAAGGTGATGATTTTGGTGGATGGAGGGATTTTTTCTCCTCATTTTATGATAATGATTCTCTATGATACTTTCTAGTTATTTTCAGGCCATTTCTAATGTGGGCCCTGGTTACCTAACTAGACAATTAAGGCAGGAGAAATGATATATTTTTCATATATAAATACTGAACTAAAGTAGAAATTTTCTGTTCTTGGCTCTACCACTAATTTGCTATAATTGCCCACCCAGAGAGCATAAAGATTAGATACCACTTCCTCATTTGTGTAATAAAAGGGTACTTTATAATCTCAAACATGCCTTTTAACTATCTCATTCTATGATTCCAGTAGGCCTAGAACATTGTTAGGTATACAGTATAAATATTTATAGAATGAGTACATCTCTTTCAGTTACTTCCTAATCCTATCTATTCTTCAAGCCTAGCTGAAACCTCACTTCCTTCATGAAGACTCCCTTAGTACTCAAACTTCCTGAACTCAAAAATAGTACAGTAATTACATGTCATCTTTTTTTTTTAAATTTTATTCTTATGTTAATCCCCATACATTACATCATTAGTTTTAGATGAAGTGTTCCATGATTCCTTGTTTGTGCACAACACCCAGAGCTCCATGCAGAATGTGCCCTCCTCAATACCCACCACCAGGCTAACCCATCCTCCCACCCCCCTCCCCTCTAGAACCCTCAGTTTGTTTTTCAGAGTCTATCGTCTCTCATGGTTCGTCTACCCCTCCGATTTCCCCCGCTTCATTCTTCCCCTCCCGCTACCTTCTTCTTCTTCTTTTTTATTTTCTTAACATGTCATCTTTAAACACTGCTTAATAATTTCATATAAGAAAGTCCTTGTTTTAGAATAAGTTGTAAATCAACTTGACAGAGACAGGTTTTTGACCTATAATTTTGTACATTCCTTGGGTTCAATCACAGCACTGGCCTCACAATGGATGCTTAGCAAATTCCTCTTAAATGCAGAGTAAGTTTGAATCAGCAACTAAATTCCTAATTTTCAATGTCAGGACATTTCTTTTATCAGAGTGAGGTTCTGCAGACTGCAGTCCAGGTCTTCTCTAGGCCTGATGCTGTTTGATCATCATCATCATCATCATCATCACAACTATCATCATCATCCTTATAATCAAGAAGCATTTATTCAATCCTTCTGGAATGAATGGCAGCTGCTCAAGATCTATCTTCAGGTAAGAGGAGAAACAGCTGATTATCATTCCCTATATAGTAACCTTTCATATTTCCAGAGCCTATGATCATTAGCTTCAAAAGAGCCTCAAATATTGATAAGGTTTGTTGCTACAAAAAAAGGAGTAAGAGGAATGGCAGAGAACATATTATGGAAGGGGAGGGATTGTGTGTATTATCAGCTTGCTACACATCTCCTCACTCAGTATAATGCAGCAGACAAGTGCAGAAGATGAGCTGTTAGTCTCTTGGTGTACCTCATTTGTCATGGGTCCTCTTATGTCTGCAAAGGCAGGGACACCGCTGTTATCACGAAGAGTTTGTCATGGGACCAGTATTATGTATGCACACTGAGTGCACTTTTGTTCTTGTCACTAAATGTAGTTGAGAATGGTCATGTTGCAATTTTGCCAATGCTTTTGGCAGTTGAAATTAAAATCAAATCCCCAAATATAGATTTAAAGAAGATAGGTGGTTTTTCTCATTCTCTAAAGATGTAGGGGATAAATTTAAAACATTCTTTTGGTAAGTCATTGTTTACAATTAAAAACCCATCTAATATCCTTAGTATAGCCCTAGAACAGGACTAAGATTTGATTAATTAGATAAAGAATTAGAGACCACCCTAAAAAAATACGTATGTGATTTCCATTTTGAACTCCATGGTTTTAGGATTCATCATTTTGTGTCATTACTCACACATCTATTCATAAAGAGGTAGTTGTTTCTGGAAAATGGCACTGGAAAAGTGAAGGTTGGTTTGAATGAAAATCCAAATTTGGTTATCATCCTCCTTTGAATAGAAGTGAAAGAACATATCTGAGCTTTCAAAATTGCCTGACTTTATTCTAGTGTTTTGGGCCAAAGTCTGAGTTACATATTTCTTGATTGAATTTTACTTTTTGTTCTTTCTAGGTCTCCTTTTCATTTGATTCAAGAGCATATATATAGATCTCTCTATCTTTGCCATCTTTCTTGATTTTCACTTTTTAGCCCAAGGAATTCAATTATAATTCATCTGGCAGATGGAAAGCTGAGGCCCATAAGGGTAGTAACAAATACTAAAAATAATGAGAAGGATGTAAAAATATCCTGATTTCGGGTCGGGGGGATTTAATAGTACTCAGAGGTGTTTTAATTAATTAATTAATTAATTAATTAATTTCTTAGTTGTCATTCCTCTTCTTTTTCTAATTCCCTTTGCTCAGGCACTGAAAAATATTCTTTGGCCAGAATGCTGAAGCTAAAGCAAATAGCCTTCCTCTAGTAACTGCTCACCACTCCTATAGTCAGAATTGGTGTCACTAAACAGTGGTTGTGAGGGCCAGGTTTTCTGGGAAAATTCTAATTTGAGAGAGGTTCTACTGTCTCTCATAAACATATAAACGCAATTTATAGCATACTACCTGATTCAGGGATTGGAAGACTAAGGTTACTCTTCATGGTGAATATTAGTCAATTGATTAGTCAATATGTATATTTGTGTGTGTATATGTATGTATATATACATACACTATGTATATATGTATGTTTAAAAAATATATATATTTTATACATATTTAAAATATTACACATATTTTAAAAATACATTTATATATATTTAAAATACGTATATATATACACAATATGTATATATGTATGTCTAAAATAAACTGTGTGCAAATATGCAAACATACAGATGATTCTCATTCTCATTAGTTCCATTCTACTGAGTTGTTGCAGACACTGAATTAGCAAATGCTGAATCATCGCTCCCCGGGGAAATACAGAGTTAGGTTCCTGCAAGCCTCCTGTCACAACAGTCTTGTCAACTGATCAATACAAAGCCCTGTTTTATGTATATTTCTGTTTAAAGATACCTTATTTAATATATGTTGCCAAATCATTAACATTAAACTCAAGACCAACAACACTATAACTCATGTTTGAATGAATCTTATCTAACACGACTTTCTCTGTAAGGCACATCACAGCCTTCTTGCACTTAGTAACACTAGACAGCACTTCAGCAATACACTCGAGGGTCATCTTAAGCAGCAAAATCAACAAAAAGCACAAAAATTCAAAAAAATGTGACACTTAATGGACCATGAAAAAGACACTTGTTTACAGTATGAGAAGTGAAACAAAAAGACAGAGTGTAGTCTTGTTTGACTTCAGCTGGAAATGTGCATTAGGTGATTCAAATTTTTCTTCCTTCTGTGCGTTGTCTGCAAATGATCATGAAAACCCTGCAAATATTTTCTTTTTATGGAACACTTCATGAATTTGTGTGTCATCCTGTGCAGGGGCATCCTAATTTCCGTATCATCCCCAAATTAGTATATGTGCTGCCGAAGCAAGGATGAAACCCCACAAGTACTGGCTTTATGGTTACAAATACATTCTAGCAAGTGGGCAAATTTACGATACAGAATCCACACATAATGAGAATCGATTGTGTGTGTGTATACTTGTCTTATCTAATTGCAGAGGAGAAATTTGCAAAAACTTAACATCTAAAAAAACTAAGTTGGCAGTATTAGCAATTTCTTGGGAAATCCTAAAATGAGTGGAGATTCAGCCTGACCTTTTACCTTCTATGTCTCTATTTACCATTGCTGAATAAAGGCACTGATCCTTAGAAGCACAAAACTGAGACTTTCAGTTCACAAAAAATTAATTTATAATCTTCCCATGAGATTTTGTTGTTTACTCATTAATGTTACATTCGAGCCTTGTGATTCCCAAAAAGAGAGAGATTTGATGGTCTCCACATACCCCACCTTTCTTGCTTCTGTGTCTTCTTGACATAGTACACTGTCTACCATATTATGTGTTGGAGAAGCACCACTGTTACATGTACAAATTGCTTATACTTACGAACTTTCATTTAAAAAGGGGAAACAACATCCAAGTTAAAAGTCAGTCAAGTGTCACTGTCACCAATAGATGGTGTCAGTGTTAACTTATATAGCAGTTATGTCTAACCAAGAAATTGAATTTGAGGAGAAATTTTCAGAACTTAATATGTATATCAATAGAATAGCTTCTATAGTTGTATATGTGCCCATCTCCTCCATTTGGCTGTTATTTTAAGAGCAGCAGTGGTGTTTTACTAATTTTTGTAGACTTCATGTATATCACAGCGTCTGATACTGAGTAGATGGATCTCAGCAAAATATAATTTGTACGGAAATAAGGACACATCATTGATTTCAAGAATCTTGCATTTCACTAATTTTTATTTTGTTTTTCAATTGAGAAAATTTTCTACCTTCTTTGGATAATTTTAGCTTCACCAATTGAAAGGCTAGAAAGTTGATTCTGCTTTTTCCAACTTGTTTCTTTAAATTTTCTTCTTATTAAAACAGAATACTATGTTTATTGTAAGAAAATTAGAAGATAAACAAACATGAATAAAATGAAACTCACCAATCATTCTACTTCTTGGTTATAATAACTCTTAATACTTCAGCATATATATTTTTTCACTGATCGTATCTAGAGTAAAATCTGCTCCTTCCCCATCCTCTACACCGAGAACTAGAGAGTCTCTGTTACTTTAGGGAATGTGGTATATTCCTCTGGGTTGTAACATGGTTTAAAGCATTTCCTGCTAAGATTTCTATTGGAATATGTTCTAAACAGTGTTCTTTGTTAATAGGCACAAGATCTACATAAGAAGGCAAAAATAAATATGCAGATCATTGGAGACAGCCAAAGCCTACAAAAGCAATTGTATTAACATTTCAAGTAAAACTTGCAGAAGGCTTGGTCAGAGGAATTTCCTGTCCTTGGAAAGGATGGGAAGATTTCTCAACTTTACATCTGAGATATTATTGAACTAACTCCTGATATCTGGTATCATACTCTCAAGGCCAGGCTTAATACAGGTGCTATGTTTAATTATCCATCAAATATTGTGATTTGTGTTCTCAGGGCCACACCTATTGATTTCTTTCAAATGAAACCTAAAAGGGAACGCAGATCACACTTGGAAAGGACAATTTTACTGGCAATAAAAATGATTTGACCAATTATATAATTAAAATAATGTCAATAACAACAGCTAGCAGAACTGAAACCGTGAAATTCAGGCAGGAAATAAGTGATCTTAATCAAGGCAGGTATTTGGTCCTCCTTGAAATCTACAGATATATGAGTAGAAATGACAATTCTGCCTGACACAACTATAGTCAGTACAAACTTCTAGTAGAGCCTCCATGATAGTTTTTAAATATCTTTGGGGAGGTATTGATATTCAATAAACCGAACATGTTTAAAGTGTATAATTTGATAACTTTTTACATATGCCTACACCTGTGAAACCATCACCATAGTCAAGATAACAAACATATCTCCAATCACTTCCTAATGCCCCCTGTGGTGCCTCCCTCCCCTGGCTTCATGCCCACACTCATCCTGAGGCAAATACTAATTTGCTTTCTTTCACTACAGAGTTTGAATTTCCTAGAATTCATACAAATGGGACCATACAGTACGCACTTTTTTACTCTGGCTTCTTCATTCAGAATATTTAGAAATATATCCATGTGTTTGCATGTAGCATTAGCTTATTCCTTTATATTGAAAGATATTATTCCACTTTAGGAATACACCACAATCTGCTTATCCATTCACATGATGATGGCCATCTGGGTTCTTTTAATTTTTGGCTATTACAAATAAAGCTGCTATGAAAATTTGAGTTCCAGTCATTTGTAGACATAAGCTTTCATTTCTCTTGGATAAATACCTAGGAGTGGAATGATTAGGTCATATAGTAGATGTATATTTAGCTTTTTAAAGGCTGCTGAACTGTTTTTAAAGTGACTGTACCATTTTGTATTCCCATCAGTGTATAAGAGATACAGTTGTATGAGACATCTTCTCCAGTACTTAATATGATGGGTCTTTTTAATTTTAGACAGTCTAATAATATGTGTTGGTATCAAATTGTGATCTTAATTTGTATTCCCTTCAGGACTAATTATGGTGACCATCCTTTCATGTACTTATTTGCAATCTATATATCTCCTTTTCCAAAGCATCTTTTAAATTTTTGTCCAGTTTATTGTACTATTGCAATATATTTTTGTGTAATCTTATTATTGAGTTTTGAGAGTTATTTAACTTGTGGATATATATTTTATATATGTCCTTCATCAGATGAGTAATAGGAAAATATTTTCTCCTAGTCTGTGATTTGTGTTTTCATTCTCTTCCTTTCAAAGACTGTAAGTTCTTAATTTTGATGAAGTCCAATTTATTAAATTTGTTATAGGCTGGGACACCAAGGTGGCTCAGTCAGTGAAGCATTTGCCTTCGGCTCAGGTCATGATTCCAGGGTCCTGGGATCAAGTCCCACATCAGGCTTCTTTCTCAGTGGGGAGCCTGCTTCTCCCTCTGCCTGCTGCTCCCCCTGCCTGTGCTCTCTCTCTTCGTCTCTCTCTGACAAATAAATAAATAAAATCTTTAAAAAAAATGAATTTGTTATAGGCTGCTTTTGGTATTGTATGTAAGAAATCTTTGCCTAATACAAGGTCGCAAAGATCTTCTCCTATGTTTTACTTCTACATGTTTTATAGTTTTGCTTTTATATTTAGGTCTACGATCCATGTTTAGCTAATTTTTGTACATGGTGCAAAATATGGATTCAAGTTAAATATCCTGTATTTGGACATTTAATTCTTCCATGGTAATTTATTGAAATGACTATTCTTTCTCCATTGAATTGACTTTGAGTCTTTGTGGAAATTTACTTCAATATATACATACGATTTCCGAATTTTCTATTCTATGACATTGCTCTGTTGTCTATCTTTATGCAGTATCATACTGTCTTGAGACTGTAATGTATCAAGTAATAATAATAGTAGTGGAAGTACTCCAGATTTGTTCTTTATTTTTAAAGTTGTCAGCTTCTATAAAGTACCTGGTAGGATTTTGATTTCATTGCATCAACTCTATGTATCAATGTGGAAGAAGTGACACATTACCAATATTCAGACTTCCAACAATTAATATGGTATGTTTCCCAATCTGTTTAGATCTTTAATTCCTCTCATAAATGTTTTGTAGTTTACAGTGAACAGGTCTTGCATATATTCTATCAGATTTATTCCTAATTTTTCGTATTTTTGTTATTACTTTAAGTGCTTGTTTTTATTTCAATTTGCAATTTTATACTCGTGTTTAGAAATACAATTGATTTTTTTTTATATTTATGTTGTATCCTAAAATTTTCCCAAACTCGTTGGTTCTGGCAGCTTTCTTGTAGATTCCATGAAAATTTGATCATAGACAATTATGCCAGATGTGAACAGAGAAAGTTTTGTTTGTTTTCCTATCTGGGTGATTTAGTTACTATTTCTTGTCTTGTTGTGCTGGCTAGAACCTTCACTATCTTGAATGGAAATAGTAATAGCAGAAATTCTTGCTAGGTTCCTTATTTTAGAAGAGAAGCATTGAAATTTTTACCACTAAGTGCTTTTTAAAGTAAAAACTGAAAAGTGACTACTAAAACATTTGAAATTACATATGTGGCTTGAAATACACACACATTCACATATATACACATATTTTATGTGGGGTGAGGTGGGGGTCCAAATTCATTCTTTCACATCATGATATGCAATTGACTCTGAGTAATTCTTTATATATGTTTCTGTAATCAGTGCTAATATTTTATTGAAGATTTTTGAATCTAAGGATATTGTTCTGTAGTTTTTTCCCCCTCTTTAATTGCCTTTATTTGGTTGATATCATGATAATTATGGTCTCGTATAATGAGTTTGGAAGTAATCCCTTCTTTTTTATATTTTGCAAGAGTTTTTGAAGGATTTGTATTAATTTTCCTTTAAGTGTTTGCTAGAATTCATTCATGAAGGGCTTCTGGGCTTGGGCACTTTTGTGAGACATTTTCTAAATTACTAATTCAAATTTTTACTTACTATACGTATTCTGATTTTCTTTTCCTCCTAAGCCTATTTCAGTAGTTTGTGTCTTTCTAGAATTTAAAAAAATTTCACCTAAATAATCTAATTTGTTGTCACATAATATAAATATTTTCTTATAATACTTTTTATTTCTGTAAGGTTGGGAATAATGTCCTCTCTTTCATTCCTCATGTTAGTAATCTGTGTCTTCTTTTTCCTGGTCAGTCTAGCTAAAGATGTTCCAATTTTGCTGATCTTTTTAAAGAACTCACTTTTGGATTCACTGATTTTCTCTACCTTTTTTCCTATATTTCATTTATTTACTGGTTTATTTGATGTCTAAAAGGCTTTCTGTTTTCTTATTGCAAATAGTGCTTCTCCCATTTTCTGGAAAATATTTATTTTTATCTTCATCCGGACCCTAGGATCTATGCTAGGCTATGTGGATATAATGGTAAGCAAAACCAGATGCAGTTCCCAATCTATGGATCTTGTATTCTAGAGAGAGGATAATTAATCACATTATCAGACCAAAAGATGCTTAGTTAAAACTGATAATAGTCTCATTTAAAAAAGAAACATAATTCTAAGAGAAGATATAAAAAAAACTACCTGACTTAGAGAGAGAACAAAGATTATATCCTGGTGGAAGTATAGAGAGGAAGAAGTTAATCAAGATTACACCTGAGCAGGTGACGTAAGAGCATTATGGACAAAAGATGCAGTGTCTGCAAAAGCTTTGCCTATGTACAACACTGGAAGGAGGAAAATGTGGCTAGGATATAGGAAAGAGAGGGAAAGAAACAATCTAGTGCTTCCCACAACATACTGTTGGCTGTTTAATAGCCTGGATATCAGGGTGAGGATTCATGAGAGAGAGAAAAAAGTGTCAAGAATGTCTCCTTACCTTTGGCTTGTAAAATTGGATGAATGGTGGTACAATTCCTTGGAATAGGTGCTCCTAAAATGTTTGCTTGAGGTCATAAATTCAGCCCTGATATGTTGAATTTAAGCTGCCTTCAAACAGAAATATAGATTAGGCAACTGTATATAATAATCATAATAATAGTAATAATAATAGTGTTATGTAGCCCTTATTGTACACTGGGCATTATTTTAAGAGCTTCATATAACAATGCACTTAATTATTCCAACAAACCTAGAAAGTTTGTTATTAGTTTCTTTTTACAGATGAGGCATAAAAATATGTGTGTGTGTGTGTGTGTGTGTGTGTGTTTATATGGAGCTCAGCAGCAAGACTGGGGAATTGAGAGACCAGAGGACCAGAGAATTGAGTAGGACTGGTAAAGTTTTGATGGCTCCTTTTAGGCTAGTGAACTCAAATTTATAATAATACCAATAGGAGTACTGTGGGATACTTGGCCACTTGGGTGATGACAGAGAGAAAGCAGAAAGTGGGCTGCATGACGGATGAGGTTTTGCTTATGAGGTGTGAAAAGATAGAAGAGCAAAGGAGTTTATGGTATGGCCAAGAATATTACTGAAATAATTCATGATAAGGAATTGGAAAAAAAGAGTAGATTGGAGATTAGCATAAATTAAGGAGTCAGTGGATTCCCTTTTAGCTGATCTGGAGCCCCCACAGAATCCTTGAAAATCCAGGAATATGATTCTTTATACAATGCAAGCTTATGATGTGCCTTGGCTTAACCTCATAAAAATACTATCAATATGCTTGAACTCCAGAAAATTGTGCTTGTTCTCGGTCACTAAATCACAACAAAGCTGTTTCTCTTAAGGTGCCAAGGATAATCTCAGTGATATCCAATCCCCGGAGGTCTGTGCTTTGTAAGCCCAATAAAGCTAAATCCAATAAATCTATTCACAATTAAGATACTTTTTCATATTCATTAGACTTTCACTTCAATTAAAGGTTTATTTCTCTGTGTGTATTTTTAGAAAATGTGGAAGTTGAAGCTATAAATCTAAACCTTAAATAAACCTTTCCTTAGGCTTATATATTGGCAAAAATTATTACTGAAGTAGCTTCAATATTAATAATAACTATTAACAAATAGCTCTGGTCAACATAATCTCAGAGGACACCTCTATACTTTCAGCATCAGTGGCCCATCATTACTGAGATATCTAGAAAAATGTTTGGGGACAGGTGGGGAAAGAGATAAACTGAGACCCTCAGTAGAATGGCACTGAAAGGAAAAATGTGCAGTTTTGTGATGTTCTACTCTTCGGATTTTCTTAGGCTAACCAAATCAATGTGAGGAAGAACATTCTCGCCTTACATTACTGTGTAATCAAAGTTATTTACTTGCACATTTTGGGGATTGTAAATGATTCTGACCTTTGCTAAACTATTATGCACAGAAAGGAAAACTGTCCCTTTAAAACTTGCCTCTTGGTGTTAATAAATTAGGGACCTCTCACAGTTCCTTGCCAGACTCCATTTGTTGTAATGTTGAATTGAACTTTCCAGGTGAAATGAACAGCTGCCAAGCTAGCCTTTCAAGAAGCTGCCTTTGGGAACATAATACTTTATTATCCGTGTTGTGCCAATCTATGCTGAGTAGTAGTTAAAATAATGAGAGGTCTGACTAAGTGGTCTATTTCAAGGTCTATTTTCTCCTTAGCTAGAGAAGCACCGTCAGACCGTTCATCCATCTGTTCTTCCTCAGGGCACAAGAAGCAAGTCAGTTGGCTGGAACTAAAGTCTTTCACCTGTTTTTTAAAAAACTAAACTTATAAACTGAATACAGTCTCTAATATGTTTATCGAAAGCTAAGGTTTTGGCTTCCCTGGAATCACATCTTCTTTAACTAGTTAAGAATCTTTCACACTTGTTTTGAGTTTAAAAGTTTGCCAGTTTTCTGTGCCTACTAATCAAGGGTAGTTAGTTCTTTTTTTTTTTTTTACACTAACCCCTTCAAACTTCAGCTCCTGGTTTATGACAGAACAAAATTTACCATTAGTCTAGTTCTATTTCTTGCTGGCAGATCATAATTTCCTCTTAAAAGGTTTTTGGGGAAAGATGCAATAATCTTCAAAAGTTGGCTTGGACATCAAATGGCTTTTATTAAGCAACAGTTTGAGTTGAGTACAAAAGAATTGAAAACATATGTCAAATAATAGAGGAAAAATGTCTTTGGAAAACCACATATTGGGTCTTTCCAACAGCAAAACAACTTAAAATTTGTTTTGGTGCTTGGCAAAAATAAACATGTATGAGTCTGTTGGGAAGAAATGGAAGAAATCCAGTTTTCTGGGAAGAAGACATTGAATTATCTCTTGTCAAGAAGTAGTATAACCTGTTCATATCTTTCTTATCTCCAGGAATAGTGACAGAGAAGATTATGGTAACTAACATCCTACGTATAGAAGAATTGTCCTAATTAACTGCAGGGCAATTTGTTTTTAAAAATAAATTTCCTGGAATGAGATCTTGCCATTTGCAACGACGTGAATGGAACTGGAGGGTATTATGTTGAGTGAAATAAGTCAAACAGAGAAAGACATGTATCATATGATCTCACTGATATGAGGAATTCTTAATTGCAGGAAACAAACTGAGGGTTGCTGGAGTGGGGGGTGGGGTGGGAGGGATGGGGTGACTGGGTGATAGACACTGGGGAGGGTATGTGCTATGGTGAGCGCTGTGAATTGTGTGAGACTGTTGAATCACAGATCTGTACCTCTGAAACAAATAATGCAATATATGTTAAGAAAAAAAAAAGAAGAAGGTAGTGGGAGGGGAAGAATGAAGGGGGGTAAATCGGAGGGGTAGATGAACCATGAGAGATGATGGACTCTGAAAAACAAACTGAGGGTTCTAGAGGGGAGGGGGGTGGGAGGATGGGTTAGCCTGGTGGTGGGTATTGAGGAGGGCACATTCTGCATGGAGCACTGGGTGTTATGCACAAACAATGAATCATGGAACACTTCATCTAAAACTAATGATGTAATGTATGGGGATTAACATAAGAATAAAAAAATAAATTTCCTGGAATGTAATGCAAGACTGGAGGGAATACAATAATACTAGAATTCTAGACACCATAACAGGCACTGAAGGGGCTAATTTTTTCAGGAGCCTCATTCAAAATTCCCAAATACTACTTAATGCATTCTATATTCATCCCAGTAGCTGGAAATGGTATTTACCCCTATTCATCCTGTTCTCTTTCATAGCTTATGGATTATAAACTGGAAGAGGCTTAGAGGTCCTCTACCGTGACTGTAATTTGATCTCAGAGTATAGGTCAGTTTCTCAAAAGGTCCTTTCTTGACTCTCTTCATCAAAATTAGATCTTCCTGCACTAATTTTTTACTTATGAAACCTGTGTATTTTCCATTCTAATCTTTATTACGATTCGTTAAAAAAAATTTATGCTCATCTGATGTCTACTATCCCATTATGCCATTAGCTGTGGCTATACTGTATCCCTCCTATTCCCAAAATAATATCTTCACAGCCTCACCTCTGATTTCAGCCACTCATCTCACAATGATGATAAACTTCTTGCCTCCAGGGGTCTTTCATTTTACAGGAGTAAACTTTTCTCCCTCTGCTGTAGTCCTTGTGGGACCCATTCACCAAGCAGACATTTCATCCAGTGGGGTCCAGAGCTGATGGTGAAATGCTTTAGTTTATCCTCAGGTGGACGATGCTGAACTACTGGATTCATTCCTATATAGAATTCTAGACTTACTATTGGTTCTACTAAATACTATATAATTGTGAATGTAGCCCATTTGCCTGGTGTCTTGACCAAAGTGTTCAGATGCACACTGGGAGGATCTGATTTTTCTTCTTAGGTTTGTACAAAGTTGGTTGTATTGTTGAATTTTGGGTCCTCAGACAGTGTGTCAAAATGGTTTACCTTGCACTGCACCAAGGGTTCTTTTGTCCTTTACCAACTGATCAGCTGATCTTCACACCTCATTATCACCTTTTACTGGACTGTCTCCAGATTCATGCTTGGAATTCTTTTCTGACAACATCGGAGCTAGTTCTTGGTTCTTGTTCCCAAGGTGGGGTCATGGAGACCCAGGAATATCCCCCATGTTCTGGAGTTTCATTCATTCACTACCTCTTTCCCACTGAGTTCTGACAAGAACATCAGAGTCTTCAGCACTCATTTGTTTCATAGTCCTTTTCTAAAGGATCTTTAGTTTTTCTCAAAATTTCACAGCAAGCTAGAATCTAGGTTTATACATAGTTCTCAAACTGTTGTGTCTCCAGAGCTTGGGAATTCAAACCAGCTGACTTTTGAGATTTCTATTCCAGGAACTAAATTGCTTAGAGATTTTCAAAACCAATTCTATCTTTTGAATTATGACCCAGAGCAGAAAAGTAATCAAAGTGCCTGGCATTAGAACCAAAGGGTCACTAGTTGCAGCCAAGCAGTTCAGAGTTCTGAGGAAAACCAATGACCCTCTAGTGGTCCCTGGAGCAGAGCTCAGCAGAGAGGACCTAATGGAAAGCCATTTAAATTTGAAGTTCAAATTCAGTCTCCATGTCAAATTCAGAAGGAAAAACTATTCACCAAGTCACATACATGATAATAAGCCTTGAAGATTACAAGTTATTTTTTCAAAAAGTTAAATACTTTTTCCTTGTCAGGCTATATTAGTATACTGTCTAGTCTCTATTTATAGTACAAAAGGGTGAGAAATTCCATTTAAAATGTAATGAAGTGAATATAATCCCTATTTATTGATGCGAAAACTAAGGCTCTGAAAGATTAAATATCTGGCTCAAATTAGAAAGTTAAAAGGTAGTAGAGGTGGCATTCAACCCCAAAACTATTTAGTTTTGAAGGCCTCAGTTTGCTACAATACCATGCAGCACCCCTAGCCAAAAAAGGCAAAAACAAAACAAAACAAAACAAAGGTTTTGTTCAAATGGATAAATTTTATTTTTACCTTGAAAAGTAAAAATTTACTCATGAGGAATATCACATATCTTCCAGGCTACCAATTTAATGTCATATTAGAAAGCAAAAAATGTTTCCCTATTGGAATGGTATACATTTCTCTTTATATCACATACCCAAAAAGTTTAGCACAGACATCTAAAAGTGGAATGAGGAACAAAGTATTCTTTACTATCATTTTGATTTCTTTAGTTGTGGTTATTCTCATCAACTTGGTGGAGAAGTTTTACTTTCAATTCCTAAACCCCAAAATAGTAATATGGGATCATGGTGAGGTGAGTAAATATGGTCCTGGAATGTGTATAAGTCCCATTCTTTGACTTCCTCATATAAGGGAAGCAATTTCTACTACTAGTGAAAGGATGGCATGAAGATGGTAACCACAATGAGTTCTTATTTCTATTTCCCATTCCCTTTAAAATTTTATTTAGAAAAATATATTCCTTCCCTGCCCCTCAATGAAAACGGGCATGCTCATGACTTCTCTGTTCCCATTCAGATTAAAAACAAAGAAACCTAGTCAGTTTTAGTCATAAAAAGTCATAAATCAGAAATTCAATATCCACTCAATAACCAAAATTAATATCCAGTCCCACATAAGCATTACAATTCTGAACTTAGTGGCAGATCTCTAACTTAATCTACTTCAGGTTGGGGTAGAGGGTGGAGAAATGGGTGAAGGTGGTCAAAAGGTACAGACTTCTAGTTATAAGATAAATTAATTCTGGGGCTGAAATGCATAGTGTAGACACCATAGTTACCATACCAATGATATATTGTATATTTCAAAATTGCTAAGGGAATAGATATTAAAAGTTCTTATCACAAGAAAACAAAATTTGTAACTATGTAAGGTGATGGATGGTTAACTAAACAGTGTGATAATCATTTTGAAATATATAAATATATAAAGTCATTATGTTGTAAACCTTAAACTAATACAATATATTAGTATATTATATAGTATATTATATGAGTAATTAGTATACTTATATGAGTAAATATATCTCAATAAAACTAGGAAAAAAGATGATATGGTTCACTTAAAATTAAAAAGAATCACTGTAGTGTATCTGAAGTGTGTGTTGTGGAAATAAAGACAACACACACACACACACACACACACACACCTACCTCTCATTTAACTTACTTCAGGCAGAAAGCCTGCTTGGGGAGGGTTGTGAGGTTCTTCTATTCTCTGCTTTCTTCATGCTCACATTCTGCATTTTCCTGCCTGGGCAAGGGTTGTGGTAGGTCAGTCTATAGGCCAGTTCTTAGGTGTTCAACGTGTTAGCAATCTGGGCCTGGCAGATGGCTTAAGTTAGTGAGTGGGCCTATCTAATGATGAAAGCTAGATCTTTCTCTTGTGGGTGCTTTTGTTGGCCCTTCAAAGGTTGCCTGCTTACCATTCTTTCCTACAGTTGCCATGATCAACTAGCAGTATCAGTCTCCCAGATGGTCTCCTGTAACCTCTAACTCAGCCCTTGAGCATCTAGCACCACACTCCCAGGCTTTTCCCTGAGGTCCCTGTGCCCCTCCAGAAGACCATACTGGTTAGGACCAAGAAGACTCTCTACTTACTCTCTCAACCAAAGGCCCAGACCTGCTCAGTGAAGAACAGTCCCACAACACTTGGAGTTTCAGGACCATCTCTGTACAGTAGCACTAAAGAGAGTCTATCCTCAAGGATGTTAGTCTGCCTTCTAAATTTCTAGGGACCTAATTAGATCCCAGTTGTAGTTCACTTTAGCTTCTTCAGGCTACTAGTAGTCAGCTACTACTCTTTGTTTTTGGACTGTGGGGAATATATCTCAAAACATTCTGAGTGATTTCCTTATCAAGGATATTATCTAAAACTTATAAATAAGGCAAAGAAGATTACCATGTGTCTTTTCAAATTAGTATCAGAGTACTGTCTGACTAACCTGTCCAGAGGTCATCTGTCACTCTAAGAAAAGATAACATTTTTGATTTACTGTTTACCAATAATTAAGTTTCAGCCTCTGGAAAGTTAGATATTAACTAAATTAAAGCAAAATTTTTTTTGATCAATAGAGATGCAAATGATTTTCTTGTAGAGAAAATGACTGATTTCTATGGTTATGATTTTTTTGTCCTATAGGACATTATACAATTTTCTATCTAACTTTGAAAACTTATCTGGCATTTGTTTTTTTACTGAATATATATGTATCATATATGTTTTATATATTTATATGTATATTATATATTATGTTACATATGTTCTTACATGTTACATATTATATATTTATATAATTTATATACTTTACTGAATATATATATACACACACATATTCAGTGTACTGATTATATATATATATATATATATTTGTTTTGTCACCAAATTATTGACCCAGACTCACTGCTTATTTGTATGAGAGTTAACTTTTTGAAAATTGTATTTTGATATTCTTGAAGCTCCCTTTCTAAGCTTGAAATTAGAAGGTGTTGCCTTGCTTCTCATCCCTTGGAAGGAGGATGGTGAGATCTCAGCAAAGCAATAGCTCTTTGTAAAGAACTGTGTTCACCAATCTCTTTTGCAAAAGCCTCTCTTCACACTCCGGCCCCTTATTATATTCATGAAGTGGATGAAAGATTTGGGATTCTGGGAACAGATTTTGGATCATTCCGTTTGAAAACAGGCATATGGAAGGTTTGTCTCTCACTTATGTTTGACGCCATGATAAACTATCATATTGAAAATTCAGTCAACCTGAGACACAAAGTTACCCTCTAACATCTTGTTTTACTACTATCAAAATAAAAGAATAAA
Organism: Mirounga angustirostris; assembly: GCF_029215605.1. Taxonomy (NCBI): domain Eukaryota; kingdom Metazoa; phylum Chordata; class Mammalia; order Carnivora; family Phocidae; genus Mirounga; species Mirounga angustirostris. The sequence continues at coordinate 57,627,495 of NW_026991717.1, read as the reverse complement.
CTGACTGAATGGATAAAGGCAAATGTGATTAATTTTGACTTTTGACTCATTTGTAGGAAACCAAGTTCTCACATTTGGAACACCTTTTTATTTACTAAATCCTTTTTGTTCTCAATGTGGATTCAGCTGGCAATATTCTTTGAACTTCACATTTTCAAAATATTTATGTCTAGAAACTTCTGAAAGAGGTCAGTATCAATTGGTCTGGCTTCCATCATCTGTGAAGCTGAGAATTCTTTGCTATTTATGTAGAGCAGATATAAGGCAGGTGCTGAGCAGGGGCATAGAGGACAGTGACCTCATCTCAAATATTGTCTTCTTATATATGTAACACGATCATTCTGTTTAAAGTGACTTTGAAGACCAATAGACTTCTTATGTAAAACCTATATTCAAAAATACTTTCCAAAATCATTTATAAATGATCAACTAGGGAATCATTTATCTGATTATGGTTATCACCCCTCACCTTGTTTTAATCTCAATTATGGAGATGTGCCTCTGTAACATAAAAGGTTGTGTGATATGTGTCTGTATATGACCTGAAAACTTGAGGACAAAATAAATGCAAGACATTTCATTTAACATAGCCTCTGAACACAGTGGAAGTATTTGCAGTTACTGACTAAATAGGATTGACGAGATCTTCCAGGTTGGGATTTTCTTTGCTCATTGCATTTCATTTTCATATGATTAAAACTTTGGAAAATGATGATGTCAGCATTGGTAAGCTCAGAGAGGTTGCAATCTTTAGTTAGAGGCATAAGATGATGTCACCTTAACAATTAGGAGATTTCCACAAAGTTTTAGATTTTGTAAAAAGCAAAATTATTTGTTCATTGCAAACATTAGGATCCGGAGTTGACTGATTATCATTATAGTGCTGTATTTTCTGGGAAAATACTAAATACAACATGGTCCCCCATTTTCCATCTTATATTGAGGCCCTGCAATCTTTGAAATGCTTGAAATGCAAGTTGTAAAATGCAAGTTTAAAAAAGAATTCATTGTGCCAGAATTGACAGAGGGCAGCAGAAAACTTACAAGCTGTACTCTAGTTGATTCAAAAAGTAATTAATTGCAGCTGCTGTTTTGCAGCAAGCTGGGGAAATGTCACCAAATACAGAAAACTCCAAAAAGAATGACAAGGCCTTCCTGTAATTTTCCCAGCCTAAACAGAAACGAGACAAATGCATTGTGACTGCTGTAGGTAATGAGACTTTGTAAGATTATTATAAATAGGGTGCATAATTAGCATTCTACAGTTCAGTAAGCATTTTGTGTTGTTTTTGTGAATCTGGAGTAGGCCCCAGTGGCCTGACAAAATATTCACTCTCTCTAAACCAGGCAAACATCTTGGCTTCTGACACTGCTTCCAAATACAGTGACTGTCAATTACTTGTGAAGATAAATCTAGAAAAGAATCAAAACATTAACTACAAGAAGAATTAACAGTGAGTTGGTGGCTACCGTGTGTCAGCAATGTGCTATTCAATCTACAAACTACACATTCCATGTATTATCTCATCTAATCTGCATAAGGCAGCTATTGCTATTCTCTTTCATAGATGAGAAACTTAGGTCCGAAGAGGTAAACTTAACCAATATTCATAGATGACGAACTATTTGAACCCAGGTCTATATAATCTGAAATCCTTAATTCTCTGAATTACACCATCTTACATTCCACAGATTCTGCAATATACGGAAATTTATATTACGGATTTTTTTCCTTGGAGCAGCTCTTTGGAGTGATGCTTCCTAGGCTTTTTAGTGAAAAATATTCCAGAAGAGCACGTGCATTCACTAGGGAGAGGCTGGTAAAGGCAGGCATTACAAAGTAAAAACAAAAACATGTTGAATTGTTAATGGAGGAGTGTCAGGCACCATCCATCATTCTGTACTTGTATTTGTAAAAGTGAACTCATAAATACCCAAAAGTTTTCATTTATTTTTGGTAAGGATTAAAAACAGGAAGACTAAAAATAATATGACTATCTTTGATTTTAAAATGAAAACAAGGCATCATCAGCTTAGAAGAACCCAGCAAAAAGGAAGGAATACATATCTCTTTGTATCAAGAAAAAAAAAACACAAAAAACCTATACTTTAGCTCTCAAATGTCTCATGACCAGAGACATCTTGAAAACTATGGTATGAACTAAGGATCTGTGTAATCAGAGACTTGTGGGAAAGGAAATACAGGAAAAGAGAGTAAGCCAGGTTTCTGAGGAGCCCCTTACCATGTATTAGTTAGGATATGGTCTAAAATAATGCAACCCAAAGACCCAAGGCACAAGGGCTTAAGAATTACAGAAGCTTACTTTTCTTTCACATAATAGTTAAAAATAAGAAGTCTATAACCACTAGGGAAGCTCTGCCATCCTCAAGATATACCTTCATCTCGGGATGGTTGGCATCTGCATCTGCCATCAGATATGTATGTGCCAGTCAATGGCAAAGAGGAGAGGGCCAAGGAGAGAGCAGACTTGCCCGTTTATAAGTAAGACCCACAAGTGACACACATACCCACTGCTGCTTAGAACTCAGTCATCTGGCCACAAGGGCTCCTGAAAATTGGAATCTTTTGTTAATTGGCCATGTGCTCAGCTAAGACTCTGGAAGGAGATTATGAATATTGGTGGACAACTACCAATATCTGCCATACCCAGCCAGGGAAGGAAGAAATGTAGGTGGCTGAGCCCCAGGAAACATCATGGTCCAAAGGTTGACTTGAGGATTTCCTTCTGTATCCTCAAATTCTCTCCCCTTTTTCTGGATACCTCTTTGCCCGAACTGTCTCTGGTGGATTGTAAAGTAGAGGAAAGAAATATAGTTGTTAAGCATGCAAGGTGGGGTTTTGGTGCCGAAATCCTATCATTCACCATTCCACCTTTCTCGGGTTGATAATATTAAAAAAACAAAAACAAAACAAAAAACAATAGCTAAATGAAAAATAAAGGGCCAACATTATTTATTGTCAGACAAACATATTATACAAACAAAGGTAGGGGCTTTTCTAGATTTCATTTTTTTTTTCTTCAGGAAACATTAGCCTGAAAGCCAAAGTATACTGTCTTACACCTTTGTATTTTTGGGGTCTATGGAGTCAAATCTGAATCTCTTTAGCCTATAAGTCATATGGACAAGAATGAAAAGTATGTTTCACACATACCCCCTCCTCTCCCAATCTGAGCTGGAACTGAAAATGGAAAGAGGCTGGTGGACCATGTCCAATGTGTGGCTACCTCATGACTTCCAGACACAGAAGAGAGAACGCTGCATTTGGATGAAAGAACTGGAAGCAGGAGACTGCTAATGGTTGGGGGCCTTTTACGTTATGTTTACTACTTAGCTCTGACCAGTCACTTCAGCTTCTCCTCCTTTTGGGGAGGTAGTTAGCAATGGGCAGAGACAGAAAGGAGTGGCAAAGGCAGAATTTTCCTCCTCTTCAGGTTGAAGTATGAAAAAAAGAGAAAATAACACAGTAGCTACTGCATAAGAAAGTACAACAAAACAAGCCATACATCCACTGGTTAATTGGTCCCCTTCTATTAAAGTGGAAATTCAAAGAGAACTGTTTAAAACCAAAAGACTTCAGGATGACATAAAAGAAGACCAGCTATGGTTCTATATGTAGGAAGAATCTAAAGGAAACAAGACACAAAGATGCAAATACACATCCATACATCTTCTGTTCTTGGACATAGGAGAAAACATGTTATATAAAACCTGGATATTAAGAACTTTTGGTCTGGGTGAGCTGCTTTTTCAATAGGATGAAGAACTCCCTGCTGTCAGTTATCAGAGTGGCCATGCTCCTGCATTTAAGAGAGGCTGTCACTCCAGCTTAGCATACATGACTTGACCTGCTGGTGTGTACCGCACCCTAAAGATTGTTTCTAGAGACCCTCACAGGAGCCTGAGTCTTTTCTTTATTTACATCTCGGTACTCAGATGGCTGCTTGCTGAAACTGAAGGGAAGCTAAACTAGGGCTTTTAACCAGGAAGGGGCTTGTGGTTCTTGATTAGTCTATGAATCCAAACCCTACATTTAGTGTGTGTGATTATAAGCCTCATTTTCCCATTGTTAAAATGGAAATACGAACAAATATTGAAATCATTGGGTTATTATGAAGATGAACTAGCATTATGAACACCAGGCATTTAACACCATGCCTAATGTGATGCAAGAATGCAATACATTATTAAAATTGTTGTTATGGATTTGATTTGCTATACAATATGGTAAGTTCTGGGGATAGAAAAACAATTAGCGTATGTTTTTGCTTCAACAGGTATACAACCTAATAGAAAGAGACAGGGCATTCTAAACAGACAGGGGAGTGGGGGGCTCGTCTGATTAAGGGACCCTGAACCAAGAAGCAGCAGAGTTTCAGAAGCCAGTAGCTTGGGTTTTGCCCATCAGCGGAAGTTGAGGGGGGCACCCAGCACACAGGGTAGGGGGGGATCCTTGTTTTTGTCTTCTCGACGCGTTCCTGTTTTGACAGTGCACAGGTCTCGGCCTGTCAGAAACAGAAAGGTCATTGACTGTATTCACAGTGTCAGGAATCTGATGATGCTGATGAAGATTACGGAAGAGATTCAGCCCCTGCAGCTAAGAAAATTCGGTCATCTCCCTGAGAAGCTAAAAATAAGAGGCGATCTGGAAAGAATTCACAGGAAGATAGTGAGGACTCTGAAGAAAGCGATGTGAAGACCAAGAAGGTTGATTGTCACTCAGCAGAGGACAGTGAAGATGAAAAAGAAAATCATAAAAATGGGTGCTGGCAACAGCAAGCAGCTTCTGAAGCAGTTTCCACTCAGAGAGAGATGCTCATGGAAGATGTGGGCAGTGAAGAACAAGAAGAGGATGAGGCACCCTTCGGCAGTGATGAAGATTTCCTAACGGAGGATGATGATGATAGTGACTATGACTGTGCAAAAGAAGAAAAACAAAAAGATGGTTAAGAAGTCCAACCCTGAGAGAAAAGAAAAGAAAATGCCCAAACCCAGGCTAAAGGCTACAGTGAGGCCAAACCCCGGGAAAGGCAAAGGGAAGGTGGGTCGCCCCAAGGCTTCAAAGGCATCAAAGGAAAAGACTCCTTCTCCCAAAGAAGGGGAGGAACCAGATAGCCCTCCAGGAAAGAAGCCTTCTGCAAGCCCTGCACGTGAGAAATCTGAGGATGAAATCCATACCCTAAAACAAGGTCAGGTAACATCATTCCCTGCCCTGCACCCAAGGTATGTTTTTTTTTTTTCTTAATTTTCAGTTGTTATCTCAACGAGACCAGGAGCCAGTGATCCTTTTATCCTGCTACAGTCTTTCAAGAACATAAAAAAAAAAAAAAAAAAGGCAAGGGCCACCGAAACTTAAATCACTCTTGATTTCCTATTTTATTCTCTCATGGTTCATGTTTTTAAGTACACATGTATCTATTTTTTCTTGGATAAAATTTTACCAAGGCTATAAAAAAAAAAGAAAAAGAGAAAAAGAACCCTAGAATTTAAGTGGCAAGATTTATACACTAGAGTAGATTTCTTCTTAACTGACCATGTTTAGGTTTTAAGCAAATAAAGTATCAATGTGAAACTCAAAAGAGAGAGAGAGAGAGAGAGAGAGAGATGAAAGAAATTTGCACAATAGAGTAATACTTGTTCTGTAATAGATGTAATCAAAGAGTATGTTTTACAAAGGGGACACATGGTTTGCCTAACTTAATTCAAAAGGAAAAAAGAAAATTTTGAAAATCTCTTTTACTCTCTAAATCCCCATGCATTAAGGAGAGTCCCATCTGCAATTTCACCCATTTCAGGAAATTGAGTACCGCCAATTTAGGTTGTCTTCCTTGATCCCCACAGCTGCAAACTACATCTCTTGCTTCACATCTTTATGTTCAAAATCTATCTCCATTCCACTTAGCTTGTGAAGTGTGAATGGCATTTTCATGTGTAGTGTTTATAAACATCTAGAAATAATGTACATCAAGCAGCTAGTACGTGTTCAATACATTTCCTGATTCACTAAAAAGGACTTAGTCAAACTAATAGGATCTCTGAATGACAAAGAAATGTTTCCACCTGGAATGGCCTTTCATGGTTAGAAATGTTTGTGTCCTAACAAATGCCCCTCCTGCTTTTCAGTTAAAAGGATGGAGGGTCCACCTGGGGATTGAGAAAGCAGAGTGAGAGCTAGGTTAGGGGCCTTAGAAAGAGAGTGTAGGAATCAGGGAACTTTCTGGTTCACCAGTCTAAAAAGACAATTACTGAAAAGAATTTGGTTGTCATGCCAAGGATCCTTCCCTTTTTAATAAATATCTGATGAAACCTCTTGACTTTTAACTTGCTGATACAATTAATGGGAGAAAAAATTTGTGGAGATAGGGCACAGAATAACTTGACAATTGCACTGAATTTATACCTGCATACAATGAACAGAATGACTTATATCACAGGAATCAGTGTGGTTAGGTATATGACCTGGTATATAAGAATTTGCCAAATGCTTGAAAGCAAGAATGAGAAATTGATAGCTTCCTGGTAGTTCCCAGGACATGAATACTTGCAATAGCTTTGGACTTTCATGCTATGTTGTCTACACTTAGCATATGTTCAAGTATTTTACCAGCTATGGATGCTTCTCTAATTTCTGATCACTCCTGGGACTGGCTTCCCAAGCCAGATCACTTTTATTGCTCTAAGAAACACGTGCTGAGGTTCACAGGCATTCCTATTTCCTCTGACATTTATGTTTCCTCCAGTGTCCCTTTCCCACGTCTCCTGAAATAGGACGTGTTCAGTGATATGAAATGTGTTGTCTGACAATGTGATCGATAGAGCAGAAACCGGCCTCAAGATACCCTGGGACCTATGTCTCATATTCATAAAAGGAGTTATTACTTTGGGTGCTGCTAGGCTGTTGAGTCTCTCCATTTTTATTAATTGCATTTCTCAGCTGCACTGGATAGAAAAGAGTTGCTGCTTTATGAGTTTTCTCATTTCCCCAATCCTGCAATGTTTTGGACTCTGAATGGGGCAAAAAAAGTAATTCACAAAAGTAACAGTTGTTGTTTGTCTCATACAATTAAATTCCTAGAATTGACTCCAGAGATGATGCTTTGAGGGGAAGCAGTGTATATTGGTCATAAATGTCTTTGCCATTTGTTGAAATTGGAGTTCGATTTGGAGATGAAATCTGATAAGTAAACAGAAAGTGGGACTGGAGTTAGGACACACAAGTTATTGACTGAGTACTCCTGCTGACTGTCTGGGAAGCTTTAGCTAGATCATGCTTTTCTGTGCTACAGTTTCTTCATGTGCAAATGTTAATAGCTGTGCCTATTCTTCTGGAAGATGAAGAATTTTTATTTGTAATTATATGTATGTAGTAAGGTAAAATTGATATAAAAACTCTAAATTATAGCCAAGGTATGCAATCTGCACAGTCACACAGTGCCCTATGCTTGCTTTAATGGTCAACTGTCACTGCCTTGAAAGTTTTAATAATTTTGAGCAAGGGGCCCCAAATTTTCCTCTTACACTTGACTCCACAAATTATGTAGCCAGTCCTGATTATGGAATATTCAATTGTAAGTAAGAAAACTTGATAGATACAGATTTCTATACTATAAACTATAAATTATTTTTTTCAATGATGTAAATTAATATTTCATCCAATATTTTCAAGGAGAACTTGTTTTTTAGTTCTTACTTCATAAAAGTACTCAATATTAACTGATTTATTATAATACTGACAGGAGTAATTTCTGCTTGATTTTATAGGATACAGCCGTCATTATCTGATGGAAAAAATTAGTACAATCCCCTGGGAGAAATGAACTTAAAAATTTTGAAAAATTCTCTCTGGGCCAGTGTCATTTTTTTCCTGTCTTTAGTACTTTTGAAAAGACTGTAATTTTTGCATAGAAACTGTCCTCTATCATCTAAAGTCCTTGTGGCCGAATCGGGGAATCCTAGACACAAGTCAACCTAGCAACACCTAGCAACACCTAGCAGAGTGGCAGCCACTCTGTGTCTGTCATTATAAGCTGTAATTAATATTTTTTTCCTGAAAATACCTTGCTGAGTATGATGAATCAATGACATTAACAGCATATATGTGGGGAGGAGGCATGCTATGACTAGCCAGTTTAGTTATTAGATACATTAGAGCTATTACATTACTTTTGTCCTTATGCCTTTTTTTAGCCCTGGCATACAGAACTAATAATTTAGAAGTTGCTTTTCAGGAAATGAGAATTTTTGCCATTTATTTATTTACTTCCTTATTTTTACAGGGGGAAGGAAGAGCGTGAGGTTGTTATTTGTTCAAGTCCATATGCATATAATCCATAGATGAACCACTCACAAACCGTGCCCTCCTGCACTTCCAGTTTTGAGCTATCAGCCCTTCACTTATTTAATCGGCCAATTACAAGATTCATGATTTCAGATGGTGTATAGAAGAAACCCCATCTTTCATATTATATGTGTGTTGTCATTATATTCCTTTTGTCAAATACAAAAACATACGTTTGTTTCAGGGAGCTTATAGTTTTGTTTGGAATATAAGCATTGCAAAGAGATGATGTAAAAACTGTTTTGAGTGCTATGACATTAAAAATATAGGAGGGCCACCTAATTTAGACTAGAAAGGTAAAGGAAAAAAAAAAAACTTAAGCTGATACCTAGATGACATTAGTATCTAGCTTGAAGCTACAGTTTGACCTTAAATTTAGCTTGGAAGCAGAAAGTATGAACAAAAAAATAGGGAGGTGGAGTGTGTATGATGAAAGGTATAGTCTGGTCAAATATCAGAAAAATGAAGTAACTGAAGTTGACTAACATTTAAAGAAAAAATAACAAACAGTTGTTAATGGGAGATGACCTGGATTCAAGATCAGTGGAATCTGAACATGAAAAGTCAAGTTTAGAGTATCAGGTGCTTTTGGAGAATATTTTCTTCTCTTTAAGAAATGGTACATGCAAACTCTAAGGACATGGATTCTGTATTGTTTGCTGTCATATCACAAGGTTTATAGACAATCTTCTCAGTAATCAGCCCCCTATATCTTGTGTTGAGTAACAGAATGAATTGTCTAGCTAGCATGTAAGCAAAGAAGTTGAAAGTAACCAGCCATATTTGTCCAAGTGAGACCAAACTGAAGACTGTAACTAAGTGGTACACCTATAAACCGTCTTCTTGGACAGATGCCTTACACTTTAGTAAGATACTTTTTATACATAAATAAGGATTATGCTTATTCTATCTAGACAGAAAGAGAAGGGGTACATACTGGTTTATTAATGGAGGGAAAATTCTATTAGAGCTCTTACTCTACTTTTTTAGAGAAGTTTTAAGTGATGTTTCAGAGTCTAAAATATCATTTTTAAATCTTTCTGTACGTCATTGTTCTGGTATTTTATCATCTCCATTGGCAGAGTTTGTGAGGGTCTTAAGGGACCAAGGACTTCTTCCCAATGACAATCTAGAAACATTTGTCCTTTGAATAATGAAAGTAATGAAAACTAGTGGTAAATCGACATCATCCAGAATTTTCAACTAGGTCAATTGAAGGACACATAACCGAGTCTAGGAAATAATAAATTCTCTTATAATTGATTTTTTGGTAAAATCTGAACTGTTGATAAATTTGCCATATATTTCTATTCGCTTTTCTCATATTTGAGTTTTTAAAAAACTCTAATTCTAAACCCTGAAAAAGTGCATTTATGAATGTGATTTTAACTATAGAGAAACTAACTATACCAAGGAGAAGCTATTTATTTAGTTGATGACAGAATGTTAATATAAACCAGTGACATGCATCATGTGAGAAACTATTACAATTAGATCAATTAAAGGCAATACCTTGAAGGAATAATAGAATTCAAATGAAAATATTGTTAATAAAAACATTATAAAAGAAGCTCAATGTAATTAGTTTTTAAAATATTTTGAACATTGATTTTTTTTAAATTAAGGTATTTATATATCATGAGAAAAAAGACTAGTTAGTGGTTGATTCCTTAGGCAGAATAAAATCTATTGTTATAGAGAATAATTTTTTAAATCTAATGAAGAAATGTAAGCTCAAATCCCTTATATTAAGGTGATTAAATGAATCATGTTTCATATATTTGATCAAACAATACTGTCAGGGGAATAAAGTTAGTAAAGCAAGAATCAATTATTTTGATTCCTGGGCATCCTGTTGTGCTTATTCATGAATTAATATTCTATGGCCTCAGATTCTTCTGCTAACTACAGTCTCATAAAAGTTTGCAGTTTGTCATAATGGGGCTGAAGACATGGCATATGGGTCATTTTCAGAACCACTCAGGAAAGTAAGTTTCTCAGATAGTGGACCAATATTTTATTTTCCTTATGTGTACACCGCATTTAGCAGGAATGAAGAAAGGCAGCAAAAAACTAATAAATAAAAGGAGTGTTTACTATTCTAGTTTTCTCTTTCCAATTTTTATTATGCCCGTCTCCAAGACAAACAACCCCCTGCCGCAAAAACAACAATAATAACAAAAAACCTGAGATACTATCAAGTGGTGAGAGATCTATTTAATCAGAGTTCCCTTTGCAGGAAAAAACAAAAATTTCAAAGTGGGTTCTGTGCTGGAATGTCTGTTGAACTTTGGTACAACAGTAAGGTCCTGTGTTTGGTCAATAGGACTTGGGTGTCTCAGTACCAGGTGGCTCCATGCTGTGTGTATGGAGTCCCCATGGTCCCTGATGACCATACTATAATAAACTCAAGAGTTCCTGTTCAGAGATTTGAGAAAAGTCTGATGTATGTCATTATTCTTAGTTTGGATATGACTAGCTCAATATTGGGATCCTTAAAGAACATGAATTCTAAGGTCTGTTAGTTATTTAACAGTTTGTACCTCCCCTCCTAGTCCATAAAGCCTTCACAATAATGTCTGTTTGGAGTTTAAATTCTTGCTTTGTGTTTCTTTTTGTAATGACACTCCTTTTACGCTTGGCTAAATTTGACCTATTTTGCCTTTTTCTAAATTAATTTTCATATCCATCTATAGTATGCAGATCATTTTTACCCATTTAAGGATTTCTGGGAAAAAAAAAAAACACCCGTAATAAAGATGGCTAAAAGTTCTTTGCTACTCCTCTAAGTAAGGTATGAAGTCATCCCTCCTTGCCTTAAACTGGCACTGGCTTTATGAACATATTAACCAATGGAATACAACACAAGTTACTTTCGGCAATTCTGAGGCTATATCGTTAGTCGTGCAGCTTCTGCCTGGATGTCTTAATACATTCCCTTTGGACCCCTGAGACTAAATAAGAAGAGGTCCCAGTTGAGCTCAGACTGCCAGTCCTCCCATCAAGGTACCAACTATGTGAGTAACCATCTTGGATTCTTAGTCTAAGATAAATGCTGGATCTCCTAGGCTAAAAGAAAAAAAGAGAATAAAAGCAACAGGGTGACCCTATAAAAGACTGGAGATTCAGTTGGAGACTCTTAAAAAAAAAATAGGAGTTCAGAAAACAGTCTTACCATGACAAAACAAAATAATTCAGCAGTAGAAAGAGAGGACTACACTACGAGTAGGGAAACTATGATAGGGAAAGCAGATATGAAAACTGATGAATAAGAGTATTGGTTACTGAAAAGTCAAAAGGAGAATTGAAGGTAGCCACAAATAGGAAGGAGTCCCAAGAGCAGCATATTCTCCCCAAATTCTTGACTGACCCCTAAACTCTAGCATTCAATAATCACAGAGAAAACTACTGACTGGATAAGTCAGTTATCCTTGAAGAGTTTTCTTAAGAAGCCTACCCAATGACTATTGCTTATATTTCATTCGTCACCTTAAGTTATAATGAGGCTAAAAATACAGTCTTTGTTCTTTTTTTTCCATTGCAGATTACTGTCAGCGAAGTAAAATAGAATTTCTGTCTATGAAGGAGAAGGGAATTCTAGTTACCTGCCTGGAATTGGGTAAGTAACTATAAAATTATTTCCCCCCAAAAGATAAATACATTCCAAAGATAGGAATGCTGAAATAGATTTATGAGTTGTGACCACAACCTAATCTTTACCCCCTCATTTTTTCTCTGTAGAAGACCCAGATGATACTGTTTTCACCAAGATGTTGAAAAATATTTGGTGAAAGGGGCCAGAACATCTTTGGCAAGAAACAAAGTGGCTGTTCTCTTTGCTAAGAGATTCTGTTAAGAGATGATGAAATTGGTATAGCTTACTGGGTTTCTACCTTGATTATAAGAATGATCTCACCATAGAGATTTTTGGCCATGACTAATTGGTTATGAGGCCTTTTAGACTGAAATACTTGGACAGGCCATTAAAAAATTTACTTAATATATATTTCTGAATAGCCCCAGAACTGCTGAATAGATATCTAACTATAGCCACAATGATAGAAAATCTCCACTTGAGTCAGTTCATAAAATCTTCTCTGAATGTATTACTTCTGTCAGTTCTACTTTTATTTGACCCTTATTCATACTGCTTCTTAAACTTTTGTATTATTAACTCATATTAGCGCTTGCCTTTGTATGAATGTTTTATCTCCCAAACTAATTTGTAGTTTTCTTTAAGTAGGAGCTGTGTTTTATGCTTCTTTTTTATGTTAACTTTTATGTATTCATAATTATTTTCTAGCATATGCATTAACCCACAGAAAGAAGAATAGGCCCTTGGGCAATATATTTAACCCTCTCAGATACCATGGTTTACTAGGGTACTGATTCCCTAATTGGAAATGTTGTAGTTTCAGGTTAGTTGGGGTTTCCAGGCTGTCACAGTCTGCTCTGGTGGTGCTATTATTAGGAGCTCATCCACATAGCTTCTGAATCTCTTTGTTCATTTTTGGACAATTTTTGAACATAAATTCATGCCCTCATTTGTTCCACAAGTGGGCACTTCATAAAGGCAACTCTTTGTGTCCTAAAGCCCTTCCCCGTATCTTGTCTGTTTTCATGCTCTCAGAAGGTGAGAAGAGAGCCACCTTGGGAGCTTCCATATCTGGGGCAAACACCTCTTCTGGGTGTGGGCAGAGAGACAAGCCACGTTGGATTTTCTCAAAAAAAGTGAAAGAGGTGAAAAAGGTCCTGAAAAATAGAACTCTTGAAGTTCTGTGCCTTCTTGTGTTATCTAGATTCAGAGACCTTGCCAGAGTTGGACCCAGTGGTGTGAAAGTGCTCTTTGTTGGAAAAGTATGGGCAGAAAAATATAGTTATTACACTTATTTCCTAAAGTGCCTACCTCAACAATGTACATGTTATCCATCTGTAATTAGTTTATTAAATTGACTGGATGCAATGTCTAGACAGGATATAGCTATTAATTTTTGCTAATGCTGCCTTCAGTCAGAAATCCTTTCCCTATCCCTTGGACATTTATCTTGAGAAGATAATGGTTTCTGTTTTTCTATTTTCTTCTGGACATTCAGGTATTTTCTAAATATAATTCTATGTTTATATAATGTGAAAAACAACTGCATGCATTTTAATCTCTCCATACATCCTCCAATAACACATACTAATCAATAAAGAGAGAATACAAAACCTCCCATTACTCTTGCTTATAGTATAATAGAAGACAGCAAATACTACTTATTTCAATTTATATAAAAATGGGGAAATAAATATCTGAAACCAGTAGAGTCATCTGCAAAGCCCACAAAAGAATGAAGATTCAATTAGAGACTGAAAAAAAAAAATAGAGTTCAGAAGGCAGCCCAACTATGACAAGACAAGATAATGCAGCAGCAGAAAGAGATTATACCCTGAAACAGGGAGTTGGGAGTTGGGAGAACAGGTTTGAGATGTGATGAATAAGACTAGTAGGTACTGATGAGTCAAAAAAGAAGAGAATTGAAAGTAACTACAAAAAGAGGAGGGTCCTAAAATCAGCACATAAATTCTCCCTAAATCCTTGGATCATACCTGAACTCTTCATGAACCAGAAAAGACTCCAATTAGCCCAAGGTAAAAATTGCTAGAAAATGGAAATACCTGATCTGAGATTTCAGCAGCTACAAATGAAAGAAGACAGAATGTGAAGTTCAAGCTTTGTCAAGTAGAAGGGCTTGGTAAATAACTTGGATTTTCATGACTTAGAAGTCAATATTATTTCTAAAGACTAAGGGATTTGCCTTAGGTTTAAGGGCAAAATTTAAAAAATGACACATCCTAACAAAGACTGAGATGAGGATTCCAGAAAGTTGAGGTTCTCTGCTGGTTATTTATCTGATTAGTAAACAACAATAAATTACACAGACAAAACCCCCCAGCATAATCCAGAGTCCCTACCAAATAGCATCCCTGATGCACAGGATAACATTTGAAAAAGTACTAAATAGGTGAAGAGACAGAAAATTTGATTGATAGTTAAGAGGAAAATCTATCAACAGAAATAGTACCACAGACAACATAGATGTTGAAATTAGCAATGGCTCTAAAATATCAGGATACATTTGACAGTGTTTACAGGAAAATATATGTACCTGGTGGAATGATGAAAACTTTAAGATGCAAATGGAAATCATAGAAATAAAAAACAAAATATCTGAAATTAAAAAGAAAATCATTAGAGGAGATTAACAGAATAGCATAGTCCCAGTAATCTCCAAACCAAAATCATTCTAATATATATGTAATTGTAGTTTCAGAAAGAAAGAAGATAGAGGAAGAGGCTGAAAAGATAATTAAAAAAAAATAATGTGTAAAGGAAGAGCAAGATGGCAGAGGAATAGGAGACCTAAATTTCGTCTGGTCCCAGGAATTCAGCTAAATATTTATCAAAACATTCTGAACACCTACAAACTCCACAGGAGATCAAAGAAAAGAATAGCAGCAATTCTATGAACAGAAAAGCGACCACTTTCTGGAAGATTTCGGATCTCTTCTGATTTGTTTAGTGTATATTTTTCTGGGGTTGTTGTTACCCTTTTAGCATTTTGTTCTCTCATTCATCTATTCTTCTCTGGACAGAATGACAAAACAGAAAAACTTACCTCAAAAAAAAAAAAGAACAAGAGGCAGTACCGACTGCCAGAGACGTAATCAATATGGACATTAGTAAGATGTCGGAACTAGAGTTCAGAATGATGATTATAAAATTACTAGCTGGGCTTGAAAAAGCATAGAAGATACTAGAGAATCCCTTTCTGGAGAAACAAAAGAACTAAAATCTAACCAAGTCAAAATCAAAAAGGCTATTAATGAGGTGCAATAAAAAATGGAGGCTCTAACTGCTAGGATAAATGAGACAAAAGAGATAATTAGTTAAAATTCTAAAATTATGGTTAGACAAAATCATAGAGAATAAAGAAGCTGAGAAAAAGAGAGATAAACAACTACTGGATCACGAGGGCAGAATTCAAGACATAAGTGATACCACAGACGAAACAATATTAGAATAATTGGGATCCCAGAAGAAGAAGAAAGAGAGAGAGGGGCAGAAGGTATATTGGAGCAAATTATAGCAGAGAACTTCCCTAATATGGGGAAGGAAACAGGCATCAAAATCCAGAAGGCACAGAGAACCCTCCTCAAAAATCAATAAAAATAGGTCAATACCCCGTCATCTAATAGTAAAACTTATGAGTCTCATAGACAAAGAGAAAATCCCAAAGCAGCTCGGGACAAGAGGTCTGTAACCTACAATGGTAGAAACATTAGATTGGCAGCAGACCTATCCACAGAGACCTGGCAGGACAGAAAGGACTGGCATGATATATTCATGGTGCAAAATGAGAAAAATATGCAGCCAAGAATACATTATTCAGCAAGGCTGTCATTGAAAATAGAAGGAGAAACAAAAAGCTTCCATGACAAACAAAAACTAAAAGAATTTGTGAATACCAAACCACCCTACAAGAAATATTGAAAGGAGTCCTCTAAGCAAAGAGAGCCTAAAAGCAACATAGACCAGAAAGGAACACAGACAATATACACTAACAGTCACCTTACAGGCAATACAGTGGCATTAAATTCATATCCTTCAATAGTTACTCTGAATGTAAATGGGCTAAATGGCCCAATCAAAAGACACAGGCTATCAGATTGGATTAAAAAACAAGACCCATCAATATGCTGTCTGCAAGAGACTCATTTTAGACCCAAAGACACCTTCAGATTGAAAGTGAGGGGGTGGAAAACCATTTACCATGCTAATGGACATCAAAAGAAAGCTGTGGTGGCAATCTTTATAACAGACAAATTATATTTAAACCAAAGACTATAATAAGAGATGAGGAAGGACACTATATCATACTTAAAGGGTCTATCCAACAAGAAGATCTAATATTTTTAAATATCTATGCCCCTAGTCAATTATAGAAGCCAATTAATAACAAAATCAAAGAAACACATTGACAATAATACAATAATAGTAGGGGACTTTAACACCCCCCCTCACTGAAATGGACAAATCATCTAAGCAAAAGATGAACAAGGAAATAAAGGCTTTAAATGACACACTGGGCAAGATGGACTTCACAGATATATCCTAAAGCAGCAGAATACACATTCTTCTCAAGTGCACACGGAACATTCTCCAGAATAGATCATATCCTGGGTCACATACCAGGTCTCAACCAGTACCAAAAGACTGGGATCATTCCCTGCATATTTTTGGACCACAATGCTTTGAAACTAGGAACAAGAGGAAAGTTGGAAAGTACTCAAATACATGGAGGCTAAAGAGCATCCTACTAAAAACTGAATGGGTCAACCAGGAAATTAAAGAAGAATTAAAAAAATTCATGGAAACCAATGAAAATGAAAACACAACTGTTCAAAATCTTTGGGAGGCAGCAAAGGCAGTCCTAAGAGGAAAGTATATAGCAATACCAGGCTTTCTCAAGAAACAAGAAAGGTCTCAAATACACAACCTAACCCTACACCTAAAGGAGCTGGAGAAAGAACAGCAAATAAAGCCTAAAGCCAGCAGGAGGAGAGAAATAATAAAGATCAGAGCAGAAATCAATGAAATAGAAACTAAAAGAACAGTAGAACAGATCAATGAAACTAGGAGCTGGTTCTTTGAAAGAATTAATAAGATTGATAAACCCCTGTCCAGACTTATCAAAAAGAAAAATGACCCAAATAAATAAAATCATGAATGAAAGAGGAGGGATCACAACCAACACCAAAGAAATACAATTATAAGAACATATTATGAGCAACTCTATGCTAGCAAATTAGACAATCTGTAAGAAATGGACACATTCCTAGAGAAGTATAAACTACCAAAACGGAACCAGGAAGAAATAGAAAACCTGAACAGACCTATAACCACTAAGGAAATTGAAGCAGTCATCAAAAATCTCCCAACAAACAAAAGCCCAGGGCCAGATGGCTTCCCAGGGGAATTCTACCAAACATTTCAAGAAGAATTAATACCTATTCTTCTGAGACTGTTCCAAAAAATAGAAATGGAAGGAAAACTTCCAAACTCATTTTATGAGGCCACCATTACCTTGATCCCCAAACCAGACAAGGACCCCATCAAAAAGGAGAATTATAGACCAATATCCTTGTTGAACATGGATGCAAAAATTCTCACCAAAATATTAGCCAATAGGATTCAACAGTACATTAAAAGGATTATTCACCATGACCAAGTGGGATTTATTCCTGGGCTGCAAGTTTGGTTCAGCATCCGGAAATGAATCAATGTGATACACTACATTAATAAAAGAAAGAACAAGAACCATATGATCCTCTCAATAGATGGCAGAAAAAGCATTTGACAAAGTATAGCATCCTTTCTTGATCAAAACTCTTCAGAATATAGTGATAGAGGGTACATACCTCAATATCATAAAAGCCACCTAAGAAAAGCCCACAGTGAATATCATTCTCAATGGGGAAAAACTGAGAGCTTTCCCCCTACCATCAGGAACATGGCAGGGATGTCCACTCTCACCACTGCTATTCAACCCATAGTATTAGAAGTCCTAGCCACAGCAATCAGACAACAAAAAGAAATAAAAGGCATCCAAATCGGCAAAGAAGAAGTCAAACTCTTACTCTTTGCAGATGATATGATACTTTATGTGGAAAACCCAAGACTCTACCCCAAAACTGCTAGAACTCATACAGGAATTCAGTGATGTGGCAGGATATAAAATCAATGAACCAAAATCAGTTGCATTTCTATACACCAACAACAAGACAGAAGAAAGAGAAATTAAGGAGTCGATTTCATTTACAATTGCACCCAAAACCATAAGATACCTAGGGATAAATCTAACCAAAGAGGCAAAGAATCTGTACTCAGAAAACTATAAAATACTCATGAAAGAAATTGAGGAAGACACAAAGAAATGGAAAAATGTTCCATGCTCATAGACTGGAAGAACAAATATTGTGAAAATGTCTATGCTACTTAGAGCAATGTACACATTTAACTCAATCCCTATCAAAATACCATCAACTTTTTTCAAAGAACGGAACAAATAATCCTAAAATTTGTATGGAACCAGAAAAGACCCCGCATAGCCAGAGGAATGTTGAAAAAGAAAAGCAAAGCCGGCGGCATCACAATTCCGGACTTCCAGCTCTCTTACAAAGCTGTCATCATCAAGACAGCATGGTACTGGCACAAAAACAGACACATAGATCAGTGGAATGGAACAGAGAGCCCAGAAATGGACCCTCAACTCTATGGTCAACTCATCTTCGACAAAGCAGGAAAGAATGTCCAGTGGAAAAAAGACAGTTTCTTCAACAAATGGTGTTGGAAAAATTGGATAGCCACATGCAGAAGAATGAAATTGGACCATTTCCTTACACCACACACAAAAATAGACTCCAAATGGTTGAAAGACCTCAATGTGAGACAGGAGTCCATCAAAATCCTAAAGGAGAACACAGGCAGCAACCTCTTTGACCTCAGCTGAAGCAACTTCTTCCTAGAAACATCACCAAAGGCAAGGGAAGCAAGGGCAAAAATGAACCATTGGGACTTCATCAAGACAAAAAGCTTTTGCAAAGCAAAGGAAACAGTCAACAAAACCAAAAGACAACCGACAGAATGGGAGAAGATATTTGCAAATGACATATCAGATAAAGGGCTAGTATCCAAAATCTATAAAGAACTTACCAAACTCAACACCCAAAGAACAAAGAATCCAATCAAGAAATGGGCAGAAGACATGAACAGACATTTTTCCAAAGAAGACATCCAAATGGCCAACAGACACATGAAAAAGTGCTCAATATCGCTCACTATCAGGGAAATTGAAATCAAAACCTTAATGAGATACCACCTCACACCAGCCAGAATGGCTAAAATTAACAAGTCAGGAAACGACAGATGTTGGCGAGGATGCGGAGGAGGGGGAACCCTCCTACACTGTTGGTGGGAATGCAAGCTGGTGCAGCCACTCTGGAAAACAGTATGGAGGTTCCTCAAAAAGTTGAAAATAGAGCTACCATATGATCCAGCAATTGCACTACTGGGTATTTACCCCAAAGATACAAAAGTAGGGATCTGAAAGGGTACGTGCACCCCGATGTTTATAGCAGCAATGTCCACAATAGCCAAACTGTGGAAAGAGCCAAGATGTCCATCGACAGATGAATGGATAAAGAAGATGTGGTATATATATACAATGGAATATTATGCAGCCATCAAAAGGAATGAGATCTTGCCATTTGCAACGACGTGGATGGAACTGGAGGGTATTATGTTGAGCGAAATAAGTGAAACAGAGAAAGACATGTATCATATGACCTCACTGATGTGAGGAATTCTTAATTGCAGGAAAGAAACTGAGGGTTGCTGGCGTGGGGGGTGGGGTGGGAGGGATGGGGTGACTGGGTGATAGACACTGGGGAGGGTATGTGCTCTCGTAAGTGCTGTGAATTGTGCAAGACTGTTGAATCTCAGATCTGTACCTCTGAAACAAATAATGCAATATATGTTAAGAAAAAAAAAAAGAAGAAGAAGAAGGTAGCGGGAGGGGAAGAATGAAGCGGGGGAAATCGGAGGGGTAGACGAACCATGAGAGACGATGGACTCTGAAAAACAAACTGAGGGTTCTAGAGGGGAGGGGGGTGGGAGGATGGGTTAGCCTGGTGATGGGTATTGAGGAGGGCACATTCTGCATGGAGCACTGGGTGTTATGCACAAACAATGAATCATGGAACACTGCATCTAAAACTAATGATGTAATGTATGGGGATTAACATAAGAATAAAAAAAAATGAAGGCAAAAAGGGCACTTTTTTTTAGATAAGTGAAAGCTGAGGAAATTTATTATCAGATCAATCAAATAAGTAATGCAAAAAAAAAGTTTTTTCAATTGAAGGGAGTTCTAAATTAATGAAATTAAGGGTCTACAGGAAAAAAAGAATATCATTGAAAATGTTCACTATGTGAGTAATTACGCAGCCATCAGAAAAAATGAAATCTTGCTATTTGCAATGACGTGGATGGAATTAGAGGATATTATGCTAAGTGAAATAAGTCAATCAGAGAAAGACAATTATCATATGATCTCACTGATATGCAGAATTTAAGAAACAAGGCAGAGGATCATAGGGGAAGAGAGGAAAAAATGAAACAAGATGAAACCAGAGAGGGAGACAAACCATAAGAGACTCTTAATCTTAGGAAGCAAACTGAGGGTTGCTGGAGTGGGGGGGTGGGGATGGGGTGGCTGCATCATGGATATTGGGGAGGGTATGTGTTGTGGTGAGCACTGGGTGTTGTGTAAGACTGATGAATCACAGACCTGTATCCTTGAAACAAATAATATACTATAAGTTAATCTAAAGAAAAGACAATTTTAAGTTCTTAAATACTTTTAAGTCAATTGACTATAGCAAAAAATCAGAGTCTGGAATTCATAACATATGTAGAATTAAGACATGGACAAGAACAACACAAAACACAGTAAAACTGAATTATAATGTTGCAAGTTTTTTAAATTACATGTGTAGTGCTGTAATAATAATTCTAGTTAGAGAGTGATAAATTAAGGAAACATATTTTATTTTTATTATTTTTTTTAAAGATTTTTAAATTATTTATTTATTTGAGAGAGAGAATGAGAGATAGAGAGAGCATGGGGTGGGGGAGGGTCAGAGGGAGAAGCAGACTCCCCGCTGAGCAGGGAGCCTGATGTGGGACTCGATCCTGGGACTCCAGGATCATGACCTGAGCCGAAGGCAGTTGCTTAACCAAATGAGCCCCCCAGGTGCCCAAGGAAACACATTTTAATATTAATTATAACTGTAGAGTAAAAACAAAATACCAAGTATCAAAGGTAGAGCTAAAGACAATAGAAGGGAAGGAATGTAATATCACAAATACTTGAAAAGCAGACTGTAAATAAAGTATAAAAGAAGAGAGAAACACAGAAAACAAAGAATAAATAGCTAGAGAGTAGACTGAGACTCAACCATATAAATCTTCACTCTAAATGTAATTATACCAAAGCATCTTATTAAAAGACAGAGATTGTCATAATGAATACAATAGAAAGATCCAGGGGTATACTGTTTGAAATTAAAGTATCTCAAAGAAATAGAAAGGGAATTTTGCTTCAGGGCATTTGGAGTAACAAGGACTGGATATTCCCTACAACCTTAAAAAAAGGTTACAAAAACTAAGCAAAATATATGAAACAGTAAGTTTTCAGACACTATACAATAGGCAGAGCAGGACTGTGATCCTTAAGACAGAGCAAACAACCAAGATAAGCTCTATAAATGCACTAGTTTACTGACTGGTGATAGTTTCTGGGTCAGTGACAGGAGCCCAAATACTGCCTGGCGTTCTTATAGATTTGAAGGGACAGAAATTGGGTTGGGGGAAGAAACACTGGCTAGAATTTGTGGGGCAGAATATTGGAGAGACTTGCACTGGAAATACAGAAAGCCCACAAATAATAGTGATCCTGGTCAATGCAGCAGGCAAGAAAAAAAAAAAAAGTAAAAAGACTTAAGATTGAAACAGAAGAAGTAAAACTATCTTGAGTTGTTGATTATTAACAGCATGACTAACTGCATGATTATTTATTTAGAAAATCCTAAGACATCCACAAAGAAGCTACTGGAATGCTTAAGTGAGTTTGTTAAGATTGTAGTATATAGGGCGCCTGGGTGGCTCAGTTGGTTAAGCGACTGCCTTCGGCTCAGGTCATGATCCTGGAGTCTCTGGATCAAGTCCTGCATCGGGCTCCCTGCTCGGCAGGGAGTCTGCTTCTCCCTCTGACCCTCCCCCCTCTCATGTGCTCTCTCTCATTCTCTCTCTCTCAAATAAATAAATAAAATCTTTAAAAAAAAAAAAGATTGTAGAATATAAAGTCAATGTACAGAAAAATCAACCATATTTCTATGTAATTGAAAAAATGTAAATTGATCTAAAAATTGCCATTAATAATAACTTAAAAAAATACCCCTGAAATACTTAGGGATACATTTTGTGCATAACACATACACTGAAAAGAACAAAACACTGTTGAGAGAAATTAAAGAAGACCTAAATAAATGAAGTGATACCATGTTTGTGAATCAAAAGAATAAATATTTTTAAGATGCCTGTTTTCTCCCAAAGTAACCTCTAGATTCAAAGCAGCCCCAATCAAAATCATAACCAACTTTTTAAAAATAAAGAGCAATAAGCTGATTTTGAATTTTTATGGAACTACAA
Organism: Mirounga angustirostris; assembly: GCF_029215605.1. Classification (NCBI taxonomy): domain Eukaryota; kingdom Metazoa; phylum Chordata; class Mammalia; order Carnivora; family Phocidae; genus Mirounga; species Mirounga angustirostris. The sequence goes on along the minus strand of NW_026991717.1, from coordinate 57,604,822 downwards.
AGGATTTAGACTAGCCAAAATAATTTTGAAATAGAATAAAGTTGGAAGACTTATACTACCTGATTTCAAGACTTACTATGGACAGCAGTAATCAAGGGACCATATTCTAAAAACAGACCACACATACATCAGGTGAAGTCTAACAAAAGTTCTAAGGTCATTCAATGGAAAAAGTATATTATGTTCAACAAAAGGTGCTGGAAAAAACTGGGTATCTACATGTAAAATAAATGAACTTCTACCCTTACCTTAAAACATATGTTAATGTTTAACATTAAACATTAAATACAGTTCAAGTGTTATTATTTACTGTATTATTTACATATGTTTAAAAATGTATTATTTACATGTTTGTATTATACTGTATTATTTGAACTGTATTATTTACATATGTTTATTGTTGAACTGTATATTTGTATATTGAACTATATTATCTACATATGTTTAAAAATGACAAAATAAGACTTTTAGAAGGAAATAAAGGATACAGGCCAAGATATTTTAGATAGGATACCAAAAACTTGCACCAGAAAATAAAAAATACTGTATTTCATTAAATTAAAAACTGTGGTTTAGAAAAAACATCATATAGAAAATAAAAAGATAATCCACAGACTTGGGAAAATATTTTCAAAGCACATATATAATAGAATTATACATTTCAATAAAGAAGATTGACCCCCCAAATTGGGAAAAAACTTTTGAGCAAAAACATCACAAAGTTACACAAATGACTAATAAGCACATTAATTATATGCTCAACCTCATCAGTTACCAGAAAAATATAACTTAAAACTACAATGAGATACCACTATGTACCTACTAGAATAATTAAAATTAAAAAGATTGATCATGCCAAGTATTGGTGAGGATGTGGAGCAGCATGGATTCTCAACCATTACTGGTAATACAAAATGGCACAGCCACATTAAGAAAAAGCTTGTCAGTTTCATATAAATATAAATTTACCATATGACTCAGCCACTCCACTCATAGTATTTATCCAAGAAAAATGAAAACTTACATACATAAAAGATATATAGTTGTGTATTCATAACACCTTTACCTATAAGAACCAAAACTTGGACACAAAGTCAATCAACAGGAAATTGGATGAACACGTTGTGATATATACATTTAATGTAATAAAACTGCAAAGGGCGCCTGGGTGGCTCAGTTGGTTAAGTGACTGCCTTCGGCTCAGGTCATGATCCTGGAGTCCCGGGATCGAGTCCCCGCATCAGGCTCCCTGCTCAGCAGGGAGTCTGCTTCTCCCTCTGACCCTCCCCTCTCTCATGCTCTCTGTCTCATTCTCTCTCTCAAATAAATAAAAATAAAATCTTTAAAAAAAAAAACTGCAAAAAATATAAAATGAACTACTGATAACATGCAATAGCATGAAAAAATCTCAAAAATGCTAAACAAAAGAAGCCAAACACAAATAAATACATACTACTTGATTCCATTTATATAAAACTCTTAAGAAGACAAGTTTCATCTATAGTGACAAAAAGCAGATCAGTCCTTACCCTGGGTATAGGAATAGGGTTAAGGTGAATGGGAAAGGTTGCAATATAACCTTGTTTGTTTGATTGCCATTGTAATGGTGGTTACATGAGTATATAAATATCTGTCAAAACATATCAAGCTGTATCCATAAAATTGATGCATTTTTTCCCATGCAAATTATACCTCAATAGAATTGTAAGGTGTTTTTTTTTTTTAAAGGTTTTATTTATTTATTTGAGAAAGAGAGAGAGAGTGAGCAAACACGGGGGGTGGGGGTGGGGGTCGGGGAGGGAGGGGCAGAAGGAGAGGGAGAAGAAGACTTCCACCCAGCAGAGAGTCCGACCCAGGACTCAATCCCAGAACCCGAGGATCATGACCTGAGCCCAAGGCAATGCTTAACCAACTATAGTAGCCACATGGGTGCCCCTGTAGGGATTTTTAAAATTACAAAATATTAAATACCTAGAAGTAAATTTAAGAAAAGATTCACAAAACTTTAAGAAAATCTATAACATTTTATTGTGACAAATTAAGAAAAAATAAATAAATGAATGTTTTGAAATTTACAAGCTGAGGCTAACACTTATATAGGAATTAAAACAGCCAGAAATAATATCTTGAAGAAATAGAATACAGCTGGAATATTCTTTTTTTTTTTAAAGATTTTATTTATTTATTTGAGAGAGAGAATGAGATAGAGCATGAGAAGGGGGAGGGTCAGAGGGAGAAGCAGACCCCCCGCTGAGCAGGGAGCCCAATGCGGGACTCGATCCCGGGACTCCGGGATCATGACCTGAGCCGAAGGCAGTCACTTAACCAACTGAGCCACCCAGGCACCCTGGAATATTCATTAATACTATCTCTTCAGACCTATAATATGATATACCTATTCTAATTAAAACAGTGTATTATGAATTAAAGCAGACCAATAGGCCAGTGCAGCAGAATAGAGTCCAGACACACAAATATTGTAACTTAATTCATGTCAAAACTGATAGCACTGAGTACAGAAAGGATTTTCTATTCAATAAATGCTTCTGAGATAATTGTATACTCATTTATAAACAAGGTGAATCTTGATCTCTATTCACAGCATACGCAAAATTTAAGTTCAAATGGAATGCAGATATAAATATGGAAGGTAAAACAATTAAGCATTTAGTAAAAAAAAAAAAAAAGAAAAAAACAACAAACAGAACATCTTTATGACCTTGAAGTAGATAAAGATAAAATGTAGTCTAATCAAAAAGGAAAAAAGAATGAACCATATCAAAATAAAGAGCTTTTCTTCTTAAAAAACACTATTAAAAAGATGAAAATAGAAGGTATAGAATGTAAGAAAAAAGATATTTACAATACATACATGCACTGAAAAGTCATAGCAAGAAATGCCAAAAAAACCCCATAAAACAATCCACCACCACCACCACCACCACCAACAAACAAACAAAAAAACCAAACAAAAACCTATGAAGAAATAAGGGAAATACAGGCAATCCACTACAGAAATTTTGAAAAAAAATTCAAGAAGTACTTTTCAAAAGAATATATCCAATTGCCAATGAACATAAGAATGATTAACTTAATTAGTCATTAAAGAAATGCAAACTAAAACTGTAATGCTTATAGTTATGTGCCACAAGAATGTATGAAGAGAAAAAGAAAGAAGATATCAAGAGTTGGTGGAGATGTGTGGCAACTCAAACTTTCATAATATTGCTGTGCAAGTGTAAATTGGTACATTTTGGAATACTGTTTGGTAGTATTTACTGAAGCTGGGTATATAACCTATGGCCCAGCAATTTTTTTCTGGGTATACCTCCAATAGAAATTTATTCATATTTCACCAAAATATTTTTACCAGATTTGTTGTACTACCACTGTTTAAAATAGCCCCCAGTTCGCCTATATTAGGAGGGATAAATTCATTGTGAGGTATTGTCATAACAGAAAATTATATATACACTTAGAAAAAAAAGAGAATCAGAAAAACATACACTGTGGGATTACATTGATATTAAATTGAAATATCTAAATAGAATTTCTAGTGTTAGATGTCAGTGTAGTGGTTACACTTGGGTATTGTGTAAAACTGGAAGAGGGCTCCAGGGGCTCCTGAGGTGTTGGAAATCTTCAGCTGAATGAGTATGTATGAACATACCTACCCAGGTATGGGCTCACTTGGTAAAATTCATCAGTATGTACACTTATGGTTTGTATACTTTCCTATGTGTGTGATGTACTTCAATTGAAAATTGTAAAAACATAAATTAGGTGAAAAGTGTAGTCCTAACAAAATCAACATGCATTGTCTAGCTTTGGCTACTCAGCTCAAATTCTGAAATAACAGAAAAACCTCCTATGACACACTCTATAAATGTACTTTGAATTCCTAATTCTCTATTCTCATATGCATAAAGGCAGAAAATGTTGGCATAGCACCAAGTTAAAATTTAAGCCACTTAAAGTTAGAACAACTCATTACTATATTTCCCATAAAACTACTTTGAATGTTCTGGCTCTGAGACTAATTGGGGAGAGAACGGTATTTACCATCCTATGTGAAAAATGAGAATACTAAGTAAAATTAACTCTTTTGTAACCAGTACTTTAATATTATTAAGATTTCATAGGGTCAAGGCAAGGAGAAAAGCAGTAGGACTTTAACCAGGATACCAACTGCATTAGTTTTCTAGAGCTGCCATAACAAAGTATCACAGACTGGGTGGTTTAAAAATTTTTTTTTTTTTTTTTTAAGATTTTATTTATTTATTTGAGAGAGAGAGAGAATGAGAGACAGAGAGCATGAGAGGGAGGAGGGTCAGAGGGAGAAGCAGACTCCCTGCCGAGCAGGGAGCCCGATGCGGGACTCGATCCCGGGACTCCAGGATCACGACCTGAGCCGAAGGCAGTCGCTTAACCAACTGAGCCACCCAGGCGCCCGACTGGGTGGTTTAAACAACAAGAATTTGTCACAGTTTTGGAGACTAGGAGTCTAAGATCAAGGTGTCAGCAGGGTTGATTTCTTCTGAGGCCATTCTCCCTGGCTTTTGGATGATCACCTTCCAGTCTTCATGTGGTCTTCCCCCATGTGTGTCTGTGTCCTAATTTCCTCATCTTATAAGGATGCCAGTCATGTTGGATTAGGGCATACCCTAATGATCTCATTTAACTTTAATAACCTCTCTAAAGATCCCTTCTCCAAATACAGTCACATTCTGAGATGCTGGGGGTTAGGACTTCAACATAAGAATTTTGGGAGAACACAAATCAGCCCATAACACAAACTGATTTGAAGACTGTGATAGAATTCTTTTTCATACTCAAGAACTATTATAAAAACACGTCCACTTCCATGCTGACAGTACCTGATTTTTGGTAGGTGCCAGTTTTTCCTAGGCCTCTGGCCCCTTCCAAGACCCAAAGCTTGAATGATCTAGGCCAACCATGATCATTCCACTTTCATTTCCAATCATGTCTCTAGGCATGGAAAAGCAATATAACCGTGGCCTATGACATATAAGAGGAAGTGAATATAGGAAGCTTCTAAGAAAGTTTTCCTGATTCCTGAATAGAGACACAATGGAGAAACCAGCCTAATTCCTGACTTTAGATTTTGCTACATGAGGACTTGAGCTAAAGAGAGATATGTTGCAGCCCAGAGAATAATATTTCATCAAATCTAAGAAAGGTAGGAAAGAATGACGGAAAGCCAAGGAAATCACAATGAAGAAGCTGACCTATAGCTCTGAGAGCAGTGAGTTGAATTAACATTGGCATTGACCTGTCCCAGACTTCTTGTTGATAATATGAATATATTTTCTTTTTTCTTAAGCCAACTTGAATTGGATAACTTATTTCTTGCAGCCAAAGGCATCTTAATTGATATAAGAATGATAAGTAGTTTTTTTTGGGGGGGGGTCACAAGTACTCTATAGGAAATGGAAGAAGGGAGGTTTTTTTTTTTTTTTCCTTCTTACGTAAGTGCTGGGAAGGCCCAGTCACTTTAGTATGAATGAAAATGAGGCATCATACCCACATGTTTTTTTTTTTTTTTTTTTTTTTAAAGATTTTATTTATTTATTTGAGAGAGAGAGAGAGCACACATGAGAGGGGGGAGGGTCAGAGGGAGAAGCAGACACCCTGCCAAGCAGGGAGCCCGATGCAGGACTCGATCCTCGGACTCCAGGATCATGACCTGAGCCGAAGGCAGCCACTTAACCGACTGAGCCACCCAGGCGCCCCTTACCCACATGGTTTTGCAGCAGTATAATTTTACATGGAAGAAAAGTTTATGTTTAGGGAATGAAATTTGCCTATAATTTCCATTAGGTTCTTACCTTTGTCCCAGTTTACCTCCTGAGAGATTTGGATGTCAATTTTAGACTTGTCAGCATTGACAAGATGACTTAGGAAAGTTCCTGACCCCGAGTCTTGACCAGTGTTATGAAACCAATAAAATGCTCCTGGATTTTCATTTTGTACACTGATGTCAACAAATCTCATTCAAACAGATATCTCTTCTAAGAGGCTAACCTCCAGTTTCAGTCTAATAAATCTGTGCCCCCTTCAGGTTTAAAACTTGTTCTCAAAAACCCTGTCATGATGCTTTAAGAATCCTTTTGTACTATAATTGCAATCCATTCTTTCCTGTGACAAGACATGTATCAAGTTCCTTCATTTCTCTGTCAAGTCTCTTTTTAAGATCCATGGAGAGTCTGTCACAAATTCCATGGAACTCTGGATTCCCTATTGCTAGGTAGAGAATTCTACTTCTTCATTGCTTCCAAATTTCTTTCCAGTGCTTTGCTCATATTCAATTTCACACTGAAGGTTGGCATGAAGGCAAGTATTCAGACTTTTTTTTGTCTTCAACCTGTATTCAATCTGAACTGTTTCCTGAGGATTAACAATGTTTTCCTAATTAATCAATCTTCTGATTGATTACTTGATCTGATTTTGGAATAAAGGCAAATAGATTTCTATAGAAGGCAGCTACTTTCTCACTGAACTTTAAACAAAGCAGCCAGTACTATATATTTCTATTTTCAAAACTATGTATAGAAATGCAAAGAAAAATGTCACTTAAATTAATCCATGGGAAAGTTGTCGGTTTGTTTATTCTGAGTCATTGGTCCCAACAGATTTCAGATTGTTAGTATCAGATGGTACTGTTAGACAAGATCAGAATTGCCAATGCCCATCTTGAAAAACTCTCAGTTATCTTATGCATCTTATTGCTTCATCTTTATCTGCTTCCTTCTGCAACTTCATCACTGACACATTTATTTGATTAGGTAGCACATCAAAACCAAGTTTTTACTGAGATTAATGATTAATCATGTAAACTGTGATTCAACCTTTAATTTTAGAATGTATTCTGGAACAGATTTGAGATAGAGAATTGGGTGAAGGTTTGGGGAGGATTCTTTATGAAAGCCAGGAGTGGGAATGGGGAAAAGATGACCTGCAATGTGGTTGTGCCTAAGACCTCAGCAGAACCTACAGGCTGGTTGGGAGGAGGTAACTCTAAAGCTAGAATAGCTCTTCAGAGTTGTTTTAAATTGAGGGGAGGACTCAAGCCTCTGTATCTACACACAAACCAATCATTGGCTGCTAGCCACTGCTAGGAAGGAATATACCTTAGGATAAGCAGTTCCTTGATGCTGAGAGCAATTACTAGTGAATGAGGCAACTGATGTTCACAGTCGCTGGGAGTTGAGTGCCTCACTGATGAAGGAATGTGGACAGAGCACCTCTTGCTCCTTAAGGGAATTTTCTCCATGTGGGAATAACTCTTCCAATATTTGACTTATTCTTATTTCATGGGTTAGTGGTAAACACTATAGCCTCCACCACTAATATTGGTCTTAGAATGACAAGTGATGCTCATCACTTACTTCCTCTACTATCCTTTTTATATTCCCCTCACACTCAGATAGCACCTCTCCTGGTTTAAATGACCTGCCTGGTATGTGTACCAAGATCCTGAGCTATAGGTTAACATGCCCTTTTGAGGCTATGGCTGTTGCACTTATTCATTTACTATTAAATTTAAGCATGGAAGCACCGAGAGGTACTCCAGTATCACCTGTGTGCCAGATATATTCTTACCTAGCACCTTCTGGAGATAAGAGATAAGTATCCCTCCTCATGACTCCTTTCCTTGACTGCTGGTTTTTCATATAAATGACTGAGGAGTAGTCAGAGCTTAAATTTCAAAGACACTTTATCAAATTCCCCAGTGGAAGTGATGGCCATCTAGAGCCAGGTCCTCTAGATTCATAAAGCCTAAAATGTTACAGGGGTGGAACACTACCCCAAATAGATCACTGGGGGTGATATTCAGTGTGGCCACCCCTACTCACACATGCTGATTCCCAAACCCATGAATCCTGCCTATTGAGGCCAACCCACTTAATTTATGGTGATTACCACATCCTGAAGGATAATGCCCAATACTCTTATTATCATCCCTAGACTGATGCCTGAGCCATGTTTTTCAGAAGTTATTTCAGTGACCTCTCAGGTCAGGAGCTCCTGGGTATTACAATGTGAAGCTTCACTGTAGATCCTATGATCATTTGGCCACTTCCAGACTTCCTTTGTTATAAAATAGGCCCCTTGGTCTGAGGCGATATCTTGAGAGATCCTGTGCCTGTGTTTTTAGTATTTAGTAAGCCCTTGGAAGTTGTGCTGGCTAAGGTCCTGAGGGCAGAAAAGATAAAACTCTACCCTGCATCCAGTCGGTCCCGGTCAAGATGAGTCAATGCCCCTTTCAGGGTAGAAAGTGCCCAATCTAGTCCACTTGTCATCAAATGGTTGGTTGGTCTCCTCAAAATACTGTGCCATAATCCTGGGTGGCTCAGTCGGTTAAGCGACTGCCTTCGGCTCAGGTCACGATCCCGGAGTCCCGGGATTGAGTCCCACATCGGGCTCCCTGCTCAGCGGGGAGCCTGCTTCTCCCTCTGACCCTCCCCCCTCTCATGCTCTCTCTCTATCTCATTCTCTCTCTCAAATAAACAAAATATTAAAAAAAAAAAAACTGTGCCATATTGGTGAGGCTGCCTTGATCTTTGTTGGTAGCTTGAGCCATTCAGCAGTGGCAGTGACTGAATCGGTCTTGGTGAGTTGTAGCCATGCTGTTAAGCCCATCATAGGCTTCATTCTTGCCTCCACTGCTGCTCATGAGCCAATCATGCTAACAATGGAGTGGCCCATTCTGTCTACTCAGATGTTTTGCAGTTTTTTTGTAGTGGATGCCTTCTGGTGTGAGTTAACATATGATACAAAAATCTTCACATTCTATACCTGCTCCCCTTTGTCCATGCACATGCTTATTACCCTAGGCCTTTATGATTTTGATCTTTCAACATTTCTCTTTCAAGGCCTCTAACCAACTATCTAGTCCATTTGCTGCTGACCATGAGATTTTGGACATTTTTATTTTGGTCCATTTTTCTGTCCACAGAATAGAGGGCAGTTGATGTTTCCATTTTGAGAAGCATCTAGTAGCATATCAGAAAAGCTGCTTTTTTACTGCCATAGTCAGTGAGCTCCTTGACATTGGTCTTGGCAGTAATTTTTTTTTTTTTGATTTGGAAACAAAAGCCAAAATAAACAAATGGGACTACATCAAACTAAAAAGTTTCTGCAGAGCAAAGAAAACCATCAACAAAATGAAAAGGCAACTTACCAATGGGAGAAAATATTTGTACATCCTAAGAGGTTACTATCCAAAATACATAAAGAATCCATATAACCCAATAGCAAAAAAAAAAAAAAAAAAAAAAAAAGAAAAAAGAAACAAAAAGAAAAGCAAAACAAAAAAACAAATAAGAAAACAATCTGGTTAAAAAATGGGCAGAGTATCTGAATAGATATTTTTCCAAAGAAGACATACAGATGGCTAAGAGCTACACAAAAAGGTGCTCAACATTACTAATCATCAGGGAAATACACATCAAAACTACAATGAGATATTACCTCACATTTGTTATAATGGCTATTCTCAAAAACAAACAACGCCCCCCCAAAAATAAAAACACACACACACAAAAAAAAAACAAGAAATAACAAGTGTTGGTAAGGATGTGAAGAAAACAGAACCCTCATGCTCATGTACTCTTGGTGAGCATGTAAATTGGTGCAGTCACTATAGAAAACAGTATGGAAATTCCTCAAAAAAATTAATAGAACTACCACATGATCCAGCAATTCTACTTCTGGTTATTTATCTGAATAAAATAATGCTATAACATAAAAATTTCTCTTCAAAATTAAAAGCAGTGCCCAGGTGGCTCAGTTGGTTAAGCATCTAACTCTTGGTTTTGGCTCAGGTCATGATCTCCTGGTTGTGGGATCCAGTCCCTTGTTGGGCTCCGTGCTCAGTAGGGAGTCTGCTTCAGATTCTTTCTCCCTCTCCCTGCCCATCCACCCACTCATGCTCGCTCTCTCTAAAATAAATAAATAAAAACATTAGAAGCATTTGTGACAAAGAATAGAAAACAAATGGCTATTTCAGATGTATATGTAGAATGGTCAGATAAGTTACTTTTCTTGATAAATGACTAATACTAACAAACTGATGGGACAGTCTACTCAATAAAATAAATTTATCAATTATGGTGGCATTGGCAGGGAAACACCCTCAGGTCACTGAAGCTGTGAACATTAAGTCTACAAAGTCAAGACTTTACAACTGACATGCTGGGTAGAGTGCATACATTTCCCAAGGAATATCTAGTTTCCATTCTGTCAATCATCTGCCATGTTTCTCACTTTGTTTTCCTTTCTTTGACAAATTAAACAACTGGGAACTCTTGCATTGCCAAGGGAGCTATTTGGCTGGTAAGGGAGGGCATTTTTCTGGGAACTTGTTAAACATTTCCAGAAAGAAAACTACCTAATTTGACTACTATCAATACTGGCTTTGTGCCACTTTCATGTTTATTTATACTCTCCAGGCAAACAAAACAAACAAACAAACAAACAACACAAAACAAAACAAAACAGATTGTTCAAATGCTTGGAGACAAATGGTACGACTGATGAACAGAAATTCTTTACTAAGTCATGGAACTAGGAGAGCTATATGTCTGGGAAAATGAATGCTAGTATAATTTGGGTATAGGAGGAAGTAGTAGACGAGGCTTGATAAGAAAGAACTTTAATGCACTTCTTTTTTGCCTTTTTTTTTTTTTTTTTTTAGAGAGAGAAGAGTGTGTGCATGCAAGGTGGGGAGGGACAGAGCGAGGAGAGGGAGCGAATCTTAAGCAGGCTCCATGCCCAGTGCAGAGCCCTATGTGGGGCTCAATCTCACAACTCTGAGATCGTGACCTGAGCTGAAATCAAGAGTGAGATGTTTAACCAACGGAGCCACCCAGGCACCCCAGTGCACTTCTGAAGAGAAATACTTTTTATCATTTTGGGCAAGGAAAAGACATCAGTAAATTTTATTTATAGCTTTATTATTATTTTTTAACTCTGAAAGACTATTTGCTAATAAGACTATTTAAAAATTGAAGTAAAATTTAGATGAATTAAAATTTACCTTGCAGTGTATCCATGACTTTTGAAAGATGTGTACAATCATGTATCTACCATCAAAATCAAGATACACCGGGTGTTATACACAACTAATGAATTGTTGAACACTACATCAAAAACTAATGATGTACTATATGTTGGCTAATTGAAAATAATAATAAAAAAATCAAGATAGAGATCATTTTAATCACCCTCCCTTGACCCCTAGGTTTCTGGCAATGACTGATCTCTTTTGGATTCCTATATGTTTTCCTTTTCTAAATGTTACATAAATGCAATCATACAGGAATGTATTCATGTTATTGTTTGGTTCAGTAGATCATTCTTTTTATTGCTGAGAAATCTTTCATTGTATGGATGTATCAAACTTTATTCATTCAGTTACCAGGTGAAAGACATGTGAATTGTTTCAAGTTTTGAGTGATAATGAATAAAGTGGCCATAAATGTGCATGTGCAGACAAAGTTTTCATTTAATTTGGATAAATATCTAGGTGTGAATGTACTGGGCTGTACAGTAAGTATATATGTAACTTTTAAAGGAACTTCCAAACTCTTTTCCAAAATTGCTGTATCATTTTTGCATTCCCATCAAAAATTGTATGAATTTCCAGTTGCTTCTCATCCTCACCAGCACTTAATTTTCACAATTTTCCCCTTTTTTAGCCACTGGACTAGGCAAGTGGTTTGCTAATAATGTTGAACATATTTTCATGTTCTTATTTGTCATTTGTATATCCTTGTTCACGATATGTTGGTTCAGATTTTTTGTCCATTAAAAAAATTCTATTATTATTATTAAGATTTGAGGCATCTTTATATATACTGGGTACTCATCCATTGTGAGAAATGTGATTTGAAAATATTTTCTCTCAGTTTGTGCCTTGTTTGTTCTTTACAGTGTCTTACAAAGAGCAGGAGTCCTCAATTTTGATGCAGCCCAATTCAGTAAGTTTTTTTTTTTATGGGTCCTGCTTTTAGCATCATCATGTCTAACAAATCTTTTCTTATCCCAAGATTTCAAATACTTCCTCCAATACGGCCTCCTAGACTTTTGTGGTTTTAGATTTTGTATTTACACCTGTTAGCTACCTTTTGGCATTTCTTCAAAATTTTTAATAAATTTCCTTTCACCTGCCTGTTATACACAACTGTATGGCACCAAGCACCTCTTTATCCCTTCCTCGGCAACAGGTGAGCCTCAGTGCTTATGACTCATCTTCCATTGGAGGGGAACTTGTCCTCTTTGGATTCTAAGCTACTTATTTGCCTGATGCCATCAGGTCTTACAGGGTCAAGAAAAATTATGATATTGTATTTGGTTCATCTTTTGCTTGTTGTTGAGAGTGAGACTCCTGTCAGCCTTTTATGTTCTAGGTTTAAGTAGAATTCTATCGATGATTGTAATTATTTTTAACATCTTTATTGAAATACGATTCAAATACCATAAAATCCATCCATTTAAAATATACAGCTTAGTTATTTTTAGTGTACTTGTAGAGTTGTGCAATCAATACCACTATCTAATTTTTGAACATTTCATCAGCCGCAAAAGAAACTCCATACACATGAGCAGTCACTTCACACCCTTCTCCTCCAGCCCTATATATCCTCCAATGTACCTTCTACTTCTATAGTTCTATCTATCCTGGACATGTTATATACATGGAATTATATAATATGTAGTATTTTGTGACTGGATTCTTTCACTTAACATTTTTTTTTTAAGATTCATGTGTGAAAATATCAAACTTTATTTCTTTATATGAATGAATAATATTCTGTTGTATGGATATACAATATTCATCAGCTGGTAGACATTTGTATTTTTCTACTTTTTGGTTATTATAAAAAATGCTACCATTAAAATTTCTGTACAAGCTTTTTCAATTCCCTTGGGTATTTACCTAGGAGTGGAATTGCTGAGTATATGGCCACCCTATTTTTAACATTTTAAGGAACTTCCAAACTGCTTTCTAAAGTGGTTTTACCAGTTTTATTATTTTTCAATGTACCTCAAGTATAGATGTTTAAGGTCTTTATATTCTTTGGGCTCATAGCCTGTAATCATCATTAGTCCATTGATGGATTAGTCTACCAGTGAACTGAAGTAGGTGAGGCTTTTTTTTTTTTTTTTTTTTTGGGCAATCATGTAATAGTGCGGGCAAGAGATCATGAGAGCCTAAACTAAAGCAATAAAGGAAGGTCAACCTGTATTTTGGCGTCTTAACTAATTTGCCCCTTGACCCTTGTAAAAGTAGCCCAGTGCTTCTTCTACATGTTAATTTATGTCCCAAGTCACCACTTGAGCTTTTCTAGACCATCTGTCTCATGTCTAAGCAAGTGACATAATCATACCAGTCTGTTGAATGACTTTTTGACTTCCTACTCCACATATTTCATAATATTCTTCTACCAGTAAGAAATGGTGGCCTTGGTATTCACACTTACTCATCACTCAACCATACTTGCCTCCCCAAAAGTCTAGCACTAAGATATAATAGAGTTACTTTGCTAACCTCTTTGCTCTTCATCTTTTGCAAACTTCCACAGGCCTCTTACATAATTTTCATTTTTCTTAAATATAACAGTGCAGTTAAAAAGTTATGCAATCTTTTTTCTTTATAACATCTGTCTCAGAAATCATTATAGTTCAAGTTTCTTCATGGCATAAATTGCCTTATTTTGATTTCCTCACTTCTTATGTCATTTCTTTTCCATGTCAATATGATTAAGGCTATATTTAAAAACAGCATTTTCAGACAACCTTTGCTGATCTAGCTGCAGTTTTTGTGAACATGCTTTCAGGTTTCAATTTCCGTGCAGACGTAACCCTTTCTCTTTACAGCTTGCCTTCCCCATTCCCTTCCCCTACTTACATACATAATCCCAACAGATTTCATTTTTCTTTAGTGTTTTTAAGTCAAAATAATGTAATACTCTTATTTCTCGTTGATACCTGCTTTCTCACTTTTCATAAACTTGACTATGAATCATACAAATAATCTCAAAATAGAGTTTAAATAAGATTTCTTTATTCTTTATGTGACTGACTTGAAGAACAATCAACTATTGTCAACCAGAGGGATCAGGGAAATAAGGAGCCTCCCATGAGGTCCCAAAGGCCAGTGGTAATGGACCAAGACAGAGGGGCCATATACACGTCAAAACCGATCTTGCTGGACTATACTGGCATCTCCCAGCCAGTGCAGCCCAACAAGATTAGTTTTGACATGTATTTGTCCATTATTCTGAGTTAATGATACAGCAGACTTGTGTGTGTGTGTGTGTGTGTGTCTATTTTATATTTTATTGGCTGGGCTGCAGTCCTAAAAATGTGGCCAGAAGGAGAAAGAAAACAGGAAATGACATATGTACTAAAGAGTACTTTCTTTGCATCAAAACAACCCCCCAAAAGTTAATTTGAGCTCTCTCTATATGCATTTTTGTTCATTTTTTTGATGGCTGAGGTCATTCTTTTTTTTTAATTAATTTTTTTTGATGTAGTGTTCCATGATTCATTGTTTGCATATAATACCCAGTGCTCAATTCAATATGTACCCTCCTTAATACCAGGCTAACCCATCCCCCCACCTCCCTCCCCTCCAGAACCCTCAGTTTGTTTTTCAGATCCACAGTCTCTCATGGTTTGTCTCAGTATCTACTTATCTCTTTCCAAATAGTGATATAGAAAAGGAAATTACTTTTATGAGTTCCACGGGCTTTTGTTGTAAAGAATTAAAAAAAAAAACTATTAGAACATCAGGGACTTTCTTACAGAAGGATCTAGTAAAAATACACTAATGACACACTTCATTTGTTATTAGCTCTTCGAAAGCTCCACTCCCACTTTGAGCTTTACACTTAGCTCTATCTCTAGCATCAAGTTATGAGTAAAATTGCTTAAGAGAAGAGCCACTGTCAGAACATGCCTTATGGGCTGGTGGAATAATAGAGCTGCTTTACAAGATGAGATAGGGAAGACCAAGAGGCAGACACTTCCCTTATCCCCTCCCCAGATGCAGGCTTTTTTACAACATCACAGTATCTTAGTTCCCCACAGTTCATTCTTTCCTTTTGCTTGGTGGCTGAAGACTCTTTTTAAGTCTTAATTTTTATCATCAAGAGGCAGTATGGATCAATCTTTTTTAAAAAAAGATTTTATTTATTTATTTGACAGAGAGAGAGAGAGGGAACACAAGCAGGGGGAGTAGGGGAGGGAGAAGCAGGCTCCCCGCACAGCAGGGGGAGCCTGATGTGGGATTCCATCCTGGGATCATGACCTGAGCTGAAGGCAGACGCTTAACCAACTGAGCCACCCAGGAGCCCTGGATCAGTCTTTAAGAATGTGGGCCATATAACCAGATGCCCTGTGCTCCGATTTTTGCTCCAATACTTACTATGAGAAAGATACTTTATATTATCTCTAAGGTAAAGGGTTAATCTAAAAGAGCCCTTCTGATCTCTTAAGACTGTTATGAGGATTAAATGAAATACCCATAACTACTTTCTAAAACTCCTGACACTTAGTAAGCACCCATTAAATGTTAGCTATTAATATTATTACCTAAGAGAGGAAATAAATTCATCATCAATCACCCAGTACTAAACCCTTTGATAACATGTACTTCTCATTCTAGCTGGATTCTGCATTGATGGAGCAGAGAACAATGAGGGGAAGGTCAAGATATATCTTGAGTACTAAAGATTGTTGAGAGAATATAGGCTTGAGATACATTATATATATATATATATATATATATATATATATATTCCTTATTCTTAAAGATGGTTTCCAAAATTGTATGTTTCAAGCTCCACAAGACATGGATCCTCCCCTGTCAAGGTGAGCAGTGATTCTCAAAATTTCTCGAATGTACCACTTGGACATTTTGTTAAAGACAGATTTTTATTCATTAGATCTGGGGTGGACACAAGATTCTAGATTTCTAACAGGCTGGCACCAAAGCTGGTGATCTTTCTGGGGGCACATTATGAGGAATAAGGACAGAGAACATTTTGAGTAGGGATAAATTTAAAAACAGCATTGGACCCTCCCATTCTCCACTGTGTCATATCAACACTGCCATCACATTTACTCTGGCCAAAAATCCCTTAGTTCACATGTGGCTATAGGACTTGGTCCTGAATTTTCGCATGCATTGTGATGTCAGGGCATAATCAACACAGATGGGGACTGGAAATGTAATGGGATAGTCATGTAGCTATTTGGGGGTACTGATCCTATTGCCTTTGATTGAAGTTGCATAAGATTTCCTGCTTCCAAGTCAGACCCTCTAAAGACACAATGGAAAAAGGGCTCAGTGAGGGCATTCTAGTGCCTCCATGGGAGACACTACATTACCTGACCCTTTGATGATGATAAGACCCTTGTGAGGTCAGAATCACATTTATCAAACACTAACTGAATGTTTGCTATTTGACACTGGATAGTCCAAAGTTCCAAAAACTGTGGCATTAAGAGAAACCCTTAGAGACTTGCTAGTTCAACTCTCACTCAACAGTTTAGAAATCTGAAGTCCAGAGGTATTAAGTGATCCAGTTAGGAGCAACTTCATTCTGGAGGGGGGAGGAGCAAGATGGTGGAGGAGTAGGAGACCTAAATTTCATCTGGTCCCAGGAATTCAGCTAGATAGGGATCAAACCATTCAGAACACCTACAAACTCAACAGGAGATCGAAGAAAAGAATAGCAGCAACGCTGAACAGAAAAGCGACCACTTTCTGGAAGGTAGGACGTGCGGAGAAGTGAATCCAAGGCGATATTTGGGAAGATAGATGGCAGGGGAGGGGGCTTCCATCAGCTGCTACTGGCAAGTGATAGAGCAGCGGAGCACAAAATCGGAACTTTTAGAAATCGGCTCTGCTGAGGGATGTCGCTCCAGTGGCTAAGCGGGAGGTAGAAGCATCGCTGGGACAGTGTGGTCTCAGGACCCTCGGGGTCACAGAAAGACCAGGGGTGCCTGAGTGTGGCAGAGCTCCCAGGTATCGGAGTGGGGAATCCGGCTGCAGAGACGGAGCCGAGGCGTGGGCTCTCAGCTCGGGGTTGCCATAAACCGTGATCCACGGCACAGTCGGGCCACTGCTCCTCCAGCAGGGACCCAACAAGCGGCATATCTAGGGAGACTCCCCTTCCTCCCCCTGGGAGGAGCGGCGCAGGAGCGCACTGCAGGGATCTGCTGGGTTTGAAGACTCCAAATGGGGTCGTGTGCCAGAGATAGAAACACTGGGTCACAGGTCAGGTGAGCATGGAGTGCGGCCAGAGACTGGGGAGACAGGAGTGATTGACTGCTTTTCTCTGGGGGTGCACTGAGGAGTGGGGCCACGAGTTCTCAGCTCCTCTGGGGCAGAAATTGGGAGGCCACCATTTTCACTCTTGTCCTCCAAAGCTGTACGGAAAGCTTGCAGGGAACAAAAGCTCCCAAGAGCAAACCCGAGCAGATTACTTAGCCTACCCCCGGCAAGGGTGTGGCACTTCCGCCTCCAGCAAAGACATTTGAGAACCACAGCAACAGGACACTCCCCGAGAAGATCAGCAAGAACAGCCAGCCAAGACCAAGTTTAATGACCAATGAGAACGACAGAACTCCAGCACTAGGGGAATAGTGCACATAGAATTCATGACTTTTTTACCATGATTCTTTAGTCTTTCAAAGTTAATTTTTTAAATTTTCTTTTTTTTTTTGAATTTTTCTTTTTCCCTTTTTCAACCAATATCTTATCAATCCCTTTTTTAAAAAATCTTTTTTATTTTTCATTTTTAGAGTCATATTCTATCCCTTCATAGTAGTTACTCTTATTTTAGCTATATATATATATATAGCTTATATATATATAAGTTGTTCTCTCTTTAAAATTTTGGGATACAGTATCTTCTAACAGACCAAAATATACCCTAAATCTCTACTGTATGGCTTTGTTCTAGTCTCCTACCTGATCACTTTCTCTCCACCCTTTTTCTTTAAATCCTCTTCTTTCTTTTTTCAACGAACTTTTTGTTTTATCAATGCCTTTTAAAGAATCTTTTATAATTTTCACCTTTACAGTCATATTCCATCCCTTCATTGTATTTACCCTTATTTTTGTACATATATAAGTTTTTCTTTCTTAAAATTTTGGGAGGCACTTTCTTCTAACAGACCAAAATACGCCCAAAATCTAGTGTGTGGCCCTGATCTATGCACCAGCCTGATCATATTTGATCATATTCTGTTTTTTTTTTGTTGTTGTTGTTAGTTAGTTTGTTTCTTTTATATTTTTATTTATTTATTTATTTTCTTTTTTCTTTCTTTCCCTTTCTTTTCCCCTGGTTTCAGGTCTCTTCTGATTTGTTTAGTGTATATTTTTCTGAGGTCGTTGTTACCCTGTTAGCATTTTGTTCTCTCATTCATCTCTTCTCCTCTGGACAAAATGACAAGATGGAAAAATTCACCTCAAATAAAAGAACAAGAGGCAGTAAGGACTGCCGGGGACCTAATCTATATGGACATTAGTAAGATGTTGGAACTAGAGTTCAGAATGATGATTTTAAAGATACTAGCTGGGCTTGAAAAAAGCATGGAAGATATTAGAGAAACCCTATCCGGAGAAATGAAAGAACTAAAATCTAACCAAGTTGAAATCAAAAAGGCTATTAATGAGATGCAATAAAAAATGGAGGCTCTAACTGCTTGGATAAATGAGGCAGAAAAGAGAATTAGTGATATAGAAGACCAAATGATGGAAAATAAAGAAGCTGAGAAAAAGATAAACAACCACTGGATCATGAGGGCAGAATGCGAGAGATAAGTGCTGCCATAAGATGAAACAATATTAGAATAATTGGGATCCCAGAAGAAGAAGAAAGAGAGAGAGAGGCAGAAGGTATATTGGAGCAAATTATAGCAGAGAACTTCCCTAATTTGGGGAAGGAAACAGGCATCAAAATCTAGGAGGCACAGAGAACCCCCCACAAAATCAATAAAAATAGGTCAACACCCCAACATCTAATAGTAAAACTTATGAGTCTCAGAGACAAAGAGAAAATCCTGAAAGCAGCTCAGGAGAAGAGATATGTAACCTACAAAGGTAGAAACATTAGATTGGCAACAGACCTATCCACAGAGACCTGGCAGGCCAGAAAGGACTGGCATGATATATTTAGAGCACTAAATGAGAAAAAATATGCAGCAAAGAATACTATATCCAGTTAGGCTGCCATTGAAAATAGAAGGAGAGATAAAAATCTTCCAGGACAAACAAAAACTAAAGGAATTTGCAAATATAAATCCAGCCCTACAAGAATATTGAAAGGGGTCCTCTAAGCAAAGAGAGAGCCTAAATGCAACATAGACCATAAAGGAACACAGACAATATACACTAACAGTCACCTTACAGGCAATACAATGGCACTAAATTCTTATCTTTCAATATTTACTCTGAATGTAAGTGGGCTAAATGGCCCAATCAAAAGACACAGGCTATCAGATTGGATTAAAAAACAAGACCCATCAATATGCTGTCTGCAAGAGACTCATTTTAGACCCAAAGACACCCCCAGATTGAAAGTGAGGGGGTGGAAAACCATTTACCATGCTAATGGACACCAAAAGAAAGCTGGGGTGGCAATCCTTATATCAGACAAATTAGATTTTAAACCAAAGACTATAATAAGAGATGAGGAAGGACACTATATCCTACTTAAAGGGTCTATCCAACAAGAAGATCTAACGATTGTAAATATCTATGCCCCTAACATGGGGCAGCCAATTATATAAACTAATTAATAACAAAAGCAAAGAAACACATCGACAATAATACAATAATAGTCAGGGACTTTAACACACCCCTCATGGAAATGAACAGATCACCTAAGCAAAAGATCAACAAGGAAATAAAGACTTTAAATGACACACTGGGCAAGATGGACTTCACAGATATATTGAGAACATTCCATCCCAAAGCAACAGAATACACATTCTTCTCTAGTGCCCACGGAACATTCTCCAGAATAGATCACATCCTAGGTCAAAAATCAAGTCTCCACCAGTACCAAAAGATTGGGATCAAACCCTGCATATTTTTGGACCACAGTGCTTTGAAACTAGAACTCAATCACAAGAGGAAAGTTGGAAAGTACTCAAATACATGGAGGCTAAAGAGCATCCTACTAAAGAATGAATGGGTCAACCAGGAAATTAAAGAAGAATTAAAAAAATTCATGGAAACCAATGAAAATGAAAACACAACTGTTCAAAATCTTTGGGAGGCAGCAAAGGCAGTCCTAAGAGGAAAGTATATAGCAATACCAGACTTTTTCAAGAAACAAGAAAGGTCTCAAATACACAACCTAACCCTATACCTAAAGGAGCTGGAGAAAGAACAGAAAATATACCTAAAGCCAGCAGGAGGAGAGAAATAATAAAGATCAGAGCAGAAATCAATGAAATAGAAACCAAAAGGACAGTAGAACAGATCAATGAAACTAGGAGCTGGTTCTTTGAAAGAATTAACAAAATTGATAAACCCCTGGCCAGACTTATCAAAAAGAAAAGAGAAATGACCCAAATAAATAAAATCATGAATAAAAGAGGAGGGATCACAACCAACACCAAAGAAATACAAACAATTATAAGAACATATTATGAGCAATTCTATGCTAGCAAATTAGACAATCTGTAAGAAATGGACACATTCCTAGAGAAGTATAAACTACCAAAACGGAACCAGGAAGAAATAGAAAACCTGAACAGACCTATAACCACTAAGGAAATTGAAGCAGTCATCAAAAATCTCCCAACAAACAAAAGCCCAGGGCCAGATGGCTTCCCAGGGGAATTCTACCAAACATTTCAAGAAGAATTAATACCTATTCTTCTGAGACTGTTCCAAAAAATAGAAATGGAAGGAAAACTTCCAAACTCATTTTATGAGGCCACCATTACCTTGATCCCCAAACCAGACAAGGACCCCATCAAAAAGGAGAATTATAGACCAATATCCTTGTTGAACATGGATGCAAAAATTCTCACCAAAATACTAACCAATAGGATTCAACAGTACATTAAAAGGATTATTCACCATGACCAAGTGGGATTTATCCCTGGACTGCAAGGTTGGTTCAACATCCTCAAATCAATCAATGTGATACACTACATTAATAAAAGAAAGAACAAGAACCATATGATCCTCTCAATAGATGCAGAAAAAGCATTTGACAAAGTATAGCATCCTTTCTTGATCAAAACTCTTCAGAGTATAGGGATAGCAGGTACATACCTCAATATCATAAAAGCCACCTAAGAAAAGCCCACAGTGAATATCATTCTCAATGTGGAGAAACAGAGAGCTTTCCCCTTAACGTCAGGAACACGGCAGGGATGTCCACTATCACCACTGCTATTCAACACAGTATTAGAAGTCCTAGCCACAGCAATCAGACAACAAAAAGAAATCAAAGGCATCCAAATCAGCAAAGAAGAAGTCAAACTCTCACTCTTTGCAGATGATATGATACTTTACGTGGAAAACCCCAAAGACTCCACCCCAAAACTGCTAGACCTCATACAGGAATTCAGTGATGTGGCAGGATATAAAATCAATGCAGAGAAATCAGTGGCATTCCTATATACCAGCAACAAGACAGAAGAAAGAGAAATTAAGGAGTCGATTTCATTTACAATTGCACCCAAAACCATAAGATACCTAGGGATAAATCTAACCAAAGAGGCAAAGAATCTGTACTCAGAAAACTATAAAATACTCATGAAAGAAATTGAGGAAGACACAAAGAAATGGGAAAACGTTACATGCTCATGGATTGGAAGAACAAATACTGTGGGGCGCCTGGGTGGCTCAGTTGGTTAAGCGACTGCCTTCAGCTCAGGTCTTGATCCTGGAGTCCCGGGATCAAGTCCCACATCGGGCTCCTGCTGAGCAGGGAGTGTGCTTCTCCCTCTGACCCTCCTTTCTCTCATGCTCTCTGTCTCTCATTCTCTCTCTCTCAAATAAATAAAATCTTAAAAAAAAAAAAAGGAAGAACAAATACTGTGAAGATGTCAATGCTACCTATACCAATCTACACATTTAATGCAATCTCTATCAAAATACCATCAATTTTTTTCAGTGAAATGGAACAAATAATCCTAAAATTTGTATGGAACCAGAAAAGACCCCAAATACTCAGAGGAATGTTGAAAAAGAAAAGCAAAGTTGGCAGCATCACAATTCCGGACTTCAAGCTCTATTACAAAGCTGTATTCATCAAGACAGTATGGTACTGGCACAAAAACCGACACATAGATCAGTGGAACAGAATAGAGAGCCCTGAAATGAACCCTCAACTCTATGGTCAACTAATCTTCGACAAAGCAGGAAAGAAGGTCCAATGGAAAAAAGACAATCTCTTCCACAAATGGTTTGGGAAAATTGGACAGCCACATGCAGAAGAATGAAACTGGACCATTTCCTTACACCATACACAAAAATAGACTCTAAATGGTTGAAAGATCTTAATGTGAGACCAGAGTCCATCAAGATCCCAAAGGAGAACACAGGCAGCAACCTCTTCAACCTCAGCCACAGCAACTTCCTCCTAGAAACATCACCAAAGGCAAGGGAAGCAAAGGTAAAAATGAACTATTGGGACTTCATCAAGAGAACAAGCTTCTGCACAGCAAAGGAAACAGTCAACAAAACCAAAGATAACCGACAGAATGGGAGAAGATATTTGCAAATGACATATCAGATAAAGGGCTAGTATCCAAAATCTATAAAGAACTTATCAAACTCAGCACCCAAAGAACAAATAATCCAATCAAGAAATGGGCAGAAGACATGAACAGACATTTTTCCAAAGAAGACATCCAAATGGCCAACAGACACATGAAAAAGTGCTCAACATCACTCGGCATCAGGGAAATCCAAATCAAAACCTCAGTGAGATACCACCTCACACCAGTCAGAATGGCTAAAATTAACAAGTCAGTAAACGACAGATGTTCGCGGGGATGCGGAGAAAGGGGAATCCTCCTACACTGTTGGTGGGAATGCAAGCTGGTGCAGCCACTCTGGAAAACAGTATGGAGGTTCCTCAAAAAGTTGAAAATAGAGCTACCCTACAACCCAGCAATTGGTTGTAAAATACCCTACTGGGTATTTACCACAAAGATACAAATGTAGTTATCCGGAGGGGTACATGCTCCCCGATGTTTACAGCAGCAATGTCCAGAATAGCCAAACTGTGGAAAGGGCCAAGCTGTCCATCGACAGAGGAATGGATAAAGAAGATGTGGTATATATACACAATGGAATATTATGCAGCCATCAAAAAGAATGAAATCTTGCCATTTGCAACAACGTGGATGGAACTGGAGGGTATTATGCTGAGTGAAATAAGTCAATCAGAGAAAGACATGTATCATATGACCTCACTGATATGAGGAATTCTTAATCTCAGGAAACAAACTGAGGGCTGCTGGAGTAGGGGGGGTGGGAGGGATGGGGTGGCTGGGTGATAGACACTGGGGAGGGTATGTGCTATGGTGAGCACTGTGCATTGTGTAAGACTGTTGAATCACAGACCTGTACCTCTGAAAAAAGTAATACATTATATGTTAAAAAAAAATAGAAGAAGATAGCAGGAAGGGGGGGAAATCAGAGGGGGAGACAAACCATTAGAGACTATGGAGTCTGAGAAACAAACTGAGAGTTCTAGAGGGGAGGGGGTGGGGCAATGGGTTAGCCTTGTGATGGGTATTAAAGAGGGCACGTACTGAATGGAGTACCAGGTGTTACATGGAAACAATGAATCATGGAACACTCCATCAAAAACTAATGATGTAATGAATGGTGTTTAACATAATAAAAAAAACTATTAAAAAAAATGGAGCCACTTCATTCTCCTCGAAAACATGTTGTCCTCAAAAGTATAGAGAATGTGCTTTATGCACGAAAAGAATGCTACCATCCAAGGTAAACTGTAATATGCAAAATATGTGTTTGTGCTGAGTTATTTGAATGGGAGATGTCATAAGGACAGGTGTGGCTAAGTAAGTTTTAAAGGATATGTGGCACTGAAGCTGGACTTCAAAGGAAGAATGAAGCAGATGCAAGTTCAGCTTTCCAGTAAGGAAGCCAACATTAAAAGGGATAATACTAAACATTTATCATGGAACCCAGGGGGCTGATAATCATAATGAAAGGTAGAGAGATTTTTTGAGACACAGTCAAGCAAGGAATGTCTTGGATCTTGAAAACTGAGACACTGATTAACTGATCCCAGATGTAGAAGCAGAAAGTCCAGGCAGGTCCAGAGGTCTGAAGTGAATCTATTTTGAGAGACTGGGATTTTGGTTAAAGGAATTAAATCCCCAGGAATATTGTTGGTCTAAATAAGATCTAGAAAACAAAACAAAACAAAACAAAAGGGTACTAGAAAGTAAACAAAGGCAGGGATTTAGGCAAAAGAGAATAAGGTATGTTGGAATTGGGATATGAAGAGGGAAATTAATTTCAAGGAATCAAACAAAACAGTATCAGAGGTGTTGGTACTCGGGTACATGGTCAGAGCAGAGTGTAGCTGAAATGACACTTCTCTACTAGGCCAAGGACTTGAGAATTCCCCTTGACCAAGAGTAGACTTATCTATGAGTAGAAATATATGTTAGGGAAATAGATTTGGA
This sequence comes from Mirounga angustirostris, assembly GCF_029215605.1. Classification (NCBI taxonomy): domain Eukaryota; kingdom Metazoa; phylum Chordata; class Mammalia; order Carnivora; family Phocidae; genus Mirounga; species Mirounga angustirostris. The sequence goes on along the minus strand of NW_026991717.1, from coordinate 57,580,084 downwards.
TTGTTAGGGAAATGGAATCTAGGATGGAAGCAGTTGACTATCAACAGGGATAAACTTCTCAATTTGGACTGGTAGGGAAATGGAATGTAGGATTCAAGCATTTCACAGGGATTATCAACAGGGATAAACTCTCTCTGAGGGTCAGGTATGTTAACATGTGATAGTGTGTTATACTGAGAAAGGTAGTAAAACCAGGGAGATAGATCCATGGATTCTGGAGCCAAGTCATTTTGCTACTCCCATGTACATAGGGATGATGTGTTCGCTTGTGAAGAGATCACTGGGATTGGAGGTAAATCTGAGTTAAGGTTTGCTGTGTAACACTGATCTATTGTATGGACCAAGTTAAGGCACTTATTTACACTCCTCAAGCCAAATTTGTTCACTTGCAAAGTGGGGCGGGTAGATTGCCTTGCTCATGTTACAATATTTTAGGGTACAGCCTCAAAATTTAATTAAAAATAATTTCAGATTTACAAAAGAGTTACAACAATAGTACAAAGAATGACCATATACACTGTATACCCTTCAACAAAATTCCCCAAATATTAACTTTTTCTAAATTACATTTGTTTTATCATTCTGTATGTGTATTTAATTTTTTTTCTGAACCATCTGAGAGTAGGTTACAGATATGATGTCCCTTTATCCCCAAATACTTCAGTTTGTATTTCCTTAAAACAAGAACATTTTCTTACATAAAAACAGTTCTAAAAATCAGAAAATTAAAAATCTAATCTAGAGGAATACAAATTTTCCCAATTATCCTAAAATGACCTTTAGAGAAAAAGATTTTTTTTTTTCTTTCTTGGTCTGATATAAGATCTAATCCAAGATCTTACAATATAGTGAGCTGTCAAGTCTCATAAGTCTCTTTTAATCTGGACAGTTCCTCAGTCTTTGTCTTTAATGACCTTCCCATTTTTTTTTGAAGATTTATAGGCCAGTTATTTTGTCCCTCTTTGGGTTTTTGATATCTCTTCATGGTTAATTCAGGGTATGCATTGTTAATAGGAATAATGCTTACTTCATCTTTGTTGTCAGAATCAAAAGCAATGATGTATAGAAAAGTGTTTTGGTAAATGTAAGGTTCAGTCCTAAGCCTAAGGTTGAGGATTAAAAGGATTATTACTCCTTTCAATCCATTGTCCCCCTCTCTGCTTTTGCCTTCTAGAATATGTACTATGTCCACTGAAAAGTAGCACTAGGATAAAATGCCTTCCTTAGGTACAGTAATGAAGCTGGAGGACATAAGTAAATCCTATATCATGTTCACTATGAGAGAAACTTTAAAACATTGGCATTAGAATAACCTAGGGTACTCTGATCCTCCTCTGGATCCTTCCTATTTCTTTTCATGTAGGCACTTCAAAGTCTTACAAAATCCTTACACATGTAACTCCATTTTGGATGTTTGCTTCCCAGAGGACCTGGAGAGAGAACTACAGCTCCCCTGGATGTTATGGGAAGAACAAGAAAAAACAACAACAACAATGTATTCATAACAGCCTGAAAAGTGGGGCCCATTATTGAAACAGGCAAGTTGTCTGGCAAAAACAAAACTTATAAATACCTCTCCCTGCACCAGTCCAAATCATCAGGCTTTGAAACCAGTCAAACATCCCCAGTCATTTGCATTCCAGAGACAGCAGAGAATGTCAGCTCCATCCAGGGGTGAAAAACCAGTTGGGTCAGGAATAGAGCGTTAGAACAGAAGCCTCAGGAAAAGAAAGGAAAAAGGGAAGGGGAAGGGAAGAAGGGAAGAAGGGAAGAAGGGAAGGGAAGGGAAGGAAAATGGAAGACACATAATGGGGACCTAGTAATTTACCATCATAAGTGTTCCCTTAAGCAAGAAGAGTGAGGTTTATTGCTTTTATATTAGTTGATTCTAAGAACAATGATTAAGAATGAGAGGAAAGCACCCACTCCCCCGAAGGAGATTCTAATAGGGCTTCTAACATTTCCAGCTCTTAAATGAGCATGGGTAATGATCCCTCATATTTCCTTTTCACAGTGTCATGTAAACAACTAGGAGACCAGCCCGCCTGGGGTTGCAGCCTATCACAGCAGTTTTCTGTAGCAAAGATTATATCTGATGTGTGAAAGGCACATCAGCTTTTCAGAGGTGGAAGAGCCAACCTTCCCCAGGGCTTCCCGTTGGCTCGAATCTTTGGTGATACTCAGAAGGCAGGTGCCAGTCTCAGAATCACCCACAGACTGACTTGCACAGCCGCAGGGGACAGTCCTGGCGGTCTCTGTCAGGAGTCAAAATGCCTCCGTCAATCCCCAAAGTACTGAATTATCTCTGTGGGAACCAGGGAGGGGAAAAGAGAGAACATTTGACTTGTGTCTGTATTTATTGCAAACAAAAGGATGGCATGTTCAGTTATGAAGACCTCAAGGAAACATCTTCATTGGGCTAATTTAAAATTATACCAGCTGGGCAGATAAATCATTATGTAAACCGTATCACTGCTATCAGAATATTTTAAGGAAATGAGGAAAGATTAGGTATGTTTCTATTCATGAATTCTCTCCTTCCTACACACACACATACACATACACACACAAATGCTGAACTTGCTATAATTAGTTTTGTTCTTTGCAGAAAGCTTCATTTATTGTGGATGCCATTAAACAAGTGAAATACAAATTACAAGTGACATTGATATGATCATAATCATTCCTTCCTGGCTGCCAGAGAGATTTTCTGAGAGGAACCTGCATTTCTACAGATGGCATGAAAAAAAAAAAAAAGGCCTGCACAACACACCATTATTCCTGTGAGGCCCTCAGTTCATTAGCTGAAGCAGCCAAGTCTTCAAGAGCCGCAACTGATCAGCAAATAGGAAATGAGCAAGAGTATAAATTCCCAGCAAACCAAATCATTAACATTTGCTGCCTGCATCCTGGAAACACAGTAAATCAAATGTGTCATCATTTATCAAGACAAAATATCATTACTAATTGGGATTAATTTGCTGTTGTGGGATTGCTGACCTTTGCTGAAAGAAAATAAAACTGCTCGTTAGCTGTCTTCATTTAATTTTCCTTGAAGGAAGGAAAGGGGAAAAGGCAGTCTGCCTTGGGGAGGAGGGAAGAGTGGGTGGGGGTATTCTTATCTTCCAAACAGCTACACATTCCAAAGTCACAAAGCAACCTGAGGACCTGCTGATATGCTATTGCCAATCGACGATTCCGGATTTTTGACATGTGCCCAGACATCACGGTGGCTCCAGCTGTCACTGTCCATGATTTAGCACTGTCTTGGTAAAGAATAATTAGAAAAACTGCCAGGGTGGAATTATATATGGTTTCATGTACAAATAAGAAAAGGCAAGTGAAGTTGCAAGGGAGCAGCTTGGGGCTTATCTGCGTGCACCAATGTTAGAGGGGGTTCCAAAGAAATAACACATATGTCTGAGCATCCCCAGTGCTTTCACATGTGGCTGCAGCCTCTGTGGAACCACTGACTTAATAACGGTGGGGGAGATCTCTTACCTCTGGTAGCTACCAGTATTTCTTCAAGGCTGATTAATGTGTGGACTTTGCAAGGTGGCTATAAATGTCTGAGTCAGGGTTCTTGTCTTTTAGCCCCTGGAAAAACTGGATCTTGAGAATTCAACTGTGAACTCAAATGAACAAGTTAACCACCGCTGACCTTTCGAGTTTTTAAAACATTAAAATATTATTTATCTTAATTACTGAGGTTTTTGGTGCCCCCTTAAATTTTGCACCCCAAGCAAGGGCCTTGCTCACCTTACCCTAGCAGTGCCAAGCATTGTTTAAGGTTAAGTGATTTACTGATTACCACAACTAATGAAAAAACTGAAGGTGAATAACCTCCTGAGGTAACAAACCTGGCAAGCAGCAGAGCCAAATTTCAAACCCAGAGCACTGATGCCCTGGCCAGCATCCATGATCCTAACACTTCTACTATGCTTCACTACTGCTGGTGAATTGGAGAGGGTTAGGAACTGGACCATGTCGCCAAGCACTGTGTGATGTCATGGGAAGTTCACACACACACACATACACACACACACACACCTGAAACAATTAAATGCCAGGCAGTGACTAGTTAAATGGAATAATGTATGGATGAACCAATCTATGATGCATTAGACATTTAAAAAAATGAAACCCTAAATGCTTTAAGACTTAAATTGAGTACTGCGTTAACACATCCGTAAGTCAGTGCCAGCTACTTGCTAAGAGACATCAAGCACGAAGTTCTGGATCAGAGGAGGAAAGGGAATCGGGCTAAGCATGATGTCCAGGCCTGGATGAATTCTGTCTCTGGTCAAACTATTTTGAGAGTTTACTAATCTCCAATTCAAAAGTGCCTTTGCTTATTTCCCTTTCAACATGAGCTAATATCTGCAGTGATGGGAGCATATTAATGTTTGTGCTAAGCTGTCTTAAAACAATTTTCTCCTCTTAGAGAAAATATTCTTCCTTAGTATTTTGGCACTATGGATGTGCTTAGCAAACTTTCTCTGTGACTTTTTAAAAGGTATGTGAGGTGGCACGCTGAGGCTGAGTGGGAGGAGTGCCATACCAGGCTAATTATCCCAAATTGTGATTTAAACAAGTTATAATTTTACTAAAATTTGTGTGAATCCATAATTCAGGTAATGGAGAGACCCAAATGTGTAAGTCAGGTAAACCCTCCCAGGAAATGTTAGGTGAAGAGGCTCCTCTGAGGAAGGGCTATGAGTAAATGCACTTGTTGTGTAAGAAGTATAGAGGAGGAGAGGTTTAAGAGACACATGGCCCTCATCAAAAATAATGCTCCTGCAAGCCGTGGCCAAGAGTAGCTTCAGGAACTGAGCTGATGGCTCTGCTTATTAAAAAATGTTTCTGTACCTGAATTTTCTTTTAGCTCAAGATGGTCTACTTTATTGAATTATCTTCTTCATATTCACTTGAATCCAAGCTTGAATCTTACTGATGTTGGAATCCTCAGGTATCTAACCCCTGTGCATGTGGGTCAACCTGGTTTTAACCATATTACTTTGGTCTTATCAGTGACTGCTTCTGATGTTTTATCCTCTTCTGGACCCTCCATGAAACAGCCAAGGATTTTAGGATTTCAATTTGGTAGTGACCAGTTCAGATTGCTCAGAATAACAATTAAGAGTTGATTAATTCATATTCATAATCATTTTTAAATCTCCCTACCCTAGCCCATCTACTCATCTCCTTACCTGCTAAATAGTAGTTTTAACCAAATATAGTATCTAAAGAGGTATATAATTTTATAACCTGTCCCTTCTATAACTCAGAAGGTTTCAGTTAACACATTATAATGATTGAATTGCATTGAATTGAATTGACTTTGCATGAGTTCCTGTAGTTCTGTCCTAAATATTATGCAAAAGTGTTTCTTATTTGGCAATTGAGAAATAGACATTTTAAAACAACCAAAGCACACTATGAGGTAAAAGGGTATACAATTTTACCAAATCCCCTAACAGTCCAGGTTATTATAATTATAGTTCCCAAATTTTATCTGCCAGCATCTTTCTAGCAGAAATTTGTTAGTAGATCCAACTGATCTACTTGAATTAGATCAATTCCCTGGTGCTTTCCATCTTTTTGGTGGGGCCAATTGGATGCATTTGGAAAACAGAGACTAATTTTTCTTGTGGAAGTTTACCAAAATTTATTGATCTCATGATGTGTGGCTTAAAGGAGGAAGCTTTGACAAAAGTTTATGCAAGCTCAGCCTCTCTGTATTGCAGTATCATTCATGGTCCACTACAAATTAAGTCCCCTGCCCCTGCCCCCATCTTCACAGTACTGTGATCCCAGCGGAAGAAATGAGGGTGTGTAAGCTCTGCTTTGTGTCCAGGGGGTATTTTATCTAGTGAGCTACTGGGCCCTTAACAAGCTGGAGGTTAGTAGCTCTCCCCCACTCAAAATAAAAAGACAGTTTTGATTCTGGATTTTTCAGGTTTCCTGGCATAAGGATACGGCCCAGAGGCACATGCCTGCCACCACCTCTACCCTGCTGCCCCCACTGCAATCAGTGGAAATAAGTAAGGCAACACTAGATCGCATAGGCCCTCCAGAGCAAATATTCTAAATTGTAAAGGTCAAGAACTCCAACTCTAAATATACCCAATTCCCAAAGGACTCTACAAACCCTTCAGGAAAAAAAAAAGTAATGCATGGCTTTAGAAGGCAGTGATATGCATCAAAAAGGAATTATTTAAGGAAGACATGAGAAAAGGGCAGAGCCATACTAGAGTTAGGTCTTCTGTAGTCTGTCCTCTCACTTTCGGCTCTGTGTCTTGTTTAGCTCGGTACCCTCCTTCCACCCCAACAGTCTCTGTGTCTCTGTCTAGTTCAGTATGCATGTTCCTCTTCATTCAACTGCAGGTCTTACAGAATCTCTTTGACACCACTCCATTCTTTTTATGTCAAGGCCTTTTCCATTCTCATGAGAAAAATCTCTTTTCATTGTTATCTTTGCGTCATTACCAGTTTTTTTGTTTGTTTGTTTTTATTTTCTGGGTCATGGTCATTGCATTTCTGGTTTCTGTTTTTCCTTTTTTTTGCTTCCTGTGTATCTATTTGCAGTGAGAAAGTGTGACAGTTCATTTTCCCTCTTCATTTGTTCTCAGGTCAGGTTCTGTATCTACTAGCCAAGCAGTTTTTTCTCTTTCCCTATCTACCTCCTAATGACAGAGCTCTTATATTGTCTTATATTGCCTTATCTTATATCTTATATTGTCTCTCCTGGTCTTACCATCACAAGGTCACTGTTCACCTGGATCATACCATCTTTTACTTCTCACTGATGACCCTGGGCACCCTGGGCCATCCTGTGTTCCTGTCTTTGTGACCTGAAATGTTTGTCCATACACACTCAGTCTATTTCATCTCTCAGGCTTGCTCCAAGCTTATGCAAAAGTAGCTTCTCATCTACTTCCATAGTTTTTGGAAGGAAAAAACTAACTTGAGAGGCTGCCACACTATCAGACAAAAACAACAATACAAACCCACAAATTTCCTTCTCTCTGATCTTTTCAATTTACCTAATTTAAATGTTCCCCTTCCTAAATACCACCACCATTTCCACATACATACATGTCAGTGTAGCAGACAAAATTCATAAACACAGTAATACTGACTCAGGAGAAAAGCCACAGCTGACCACTTCCCGTCTTGCACATGTAATTTCTATTATTCCCCTGTATATCATCAGTAAAGAACAGAGATCACTACATAAAAGTAGCTTGCAAACCCCTTGGAGACAGAAACTATACCATATATTTTTTGTTTGCTTGTTTTTATTATTATCGTTTTGCTTTTAACCTTGAGTGTCAGGCATTGTGTTGGGAACATAGAAGAACCCAAGTAATTCTTTTTGATGACTTGAACAATTAAATAATTTAACTTCACTTGGGTAAGGCTGGTTCATTGAGAGCCCAGGAAGAGAAGACCACAAATTCCAATATAAGCCTATCTTCCAAATTCCTCCCACCTCTGAAATGGATGTTTTTACAACCCTGCAGATGGGTGAACACATTATTGAGTGAACAGTTTGTCAGTGTCTTAATGTAGACAATCGCACATGTTCTCTTTTTCTCAACTCTTTCTTCCTCCTTTTTCCCACTTCAGGGTAATGATCCCTGAATTCATAACACCTCCTGCCTCAAGGTAATGATCCCTGAATTCCTATCTCCATCATTTTACTCATTTTTCTACTACATGCTTTCTTTACCCTTGCACTTTTTTGTTCCCTTGTGTCTATTTCTGTCTTCTATTCTCTTTATTTAGCATAATTGAAAAATAAAATTAAAAATACTGATGACTGGGCAAATAACTGCACATTTCAAAAACCCCTAGTTAAATTTGAGACCTATTTTCTCTGTAGAACTATTCTCTGCTTTACCCGGGAGATAACCCACAGAAAACTGATAAACTGATGAGAAGAGATTAAGCTGCCACTCAAGCACGCCCACCACCACACCCCCTTCTTCCATCTCAAGAATAAAATGATATTATTTACAGTATTTTGTAGTAACACCCCAGATTTAGCTCCCGAGGGCTGTATTTTATCTAAAGTTCTTTTGTCCCATGTTTATGGTAGGATAAAAAAAAGCCTGCAAAACAACAAAAAGGCAGCAAACAATCTCTTTGAAATATCATAGGAAATCTTGGCAGCAGTAAAATGTACTCAGTCTTCCAAGAAGATGTAAAGTCATTTCTCAAAGAAACAGACAAGTTTATAGGGTTAGTAGATGCTGATTAGGTTTAAAAAGGGGGCCACTCAGAATCGCAGAGCCCTTTCCCAAGCAATACCTTAAGGGACAGAGGTTTGGAGGAGTTGAAATAGCCTTGGAGGGGCGCTAGGGTGGCTCAGTTTGAGCATCCGACTCTTGATTTCTGCTCAGGTTGTGATCTCGGAGGAGCCCTGGGATAGAGCCCTGCACGGAGACCCCTTCAGTCTGTGTACTCAGTGTGATAGTATGCTTGGGATTCTCTTTCTTCCTCTCCCGCTGCCCCTCCTCCTGCTTATGCTCTCCTTCCCAATTGAAAAAAAAAAAAGAAGAAGAAAGAAACAGCTTTGGAGCCTTAGCCAGCATTCTCCTTACTTTCTCCCTCTTTGTTTAGGTGCTTCAGAACTTTGTGACAAGCTATATGTTATTGGAGGTTGCAAACTAATGATACAAGAACTCAAGCCAGTCTGAAGAGGGGTTTTGTTGTAAAAATAATCACCTTATAGATCAAATCCCATATTTGTCATTTTTCTTATTTTCTTGATAAAAGGAAGATGTACCAAACATGAGTCACATTCCCACAGGGCAACAATGGCTGTTGCTGAGCACTGACCTCCTCATTTGGGTAGTTCCTGCCTAGCTCACCACAGTGCTTACCATCTCTTAATGTATTTCACTTCACTCATTTAAGTAACTTGGTTGAACTCTGGAGATATTTGCAATTTCTGCCTAAAGCCTTCTGAGAGATAAAGTTAATTTATTCAAGAATGATCCCTAGGCAAACTGGCCTCCTCAAGTTCAGCAGACTGGGTACAGCCCAGTGCTTATGGCAATCAGTGGTCTAGACCCTAGTCCACCTCTGAGAATACTGAAAAAAAACCAAAAAAAACCAAAAAACAAAAAAAAACTGGTGCTTCCTCAACCATGACTATGAGATGTGATAAACTGTGTTACTAGCTTGCCATGTCATATAATTGCAACTGCAAGGCTTGAGACTGGTCCCTTGATAATGTCAGAGGAAAGGCAGGTCCTCACCCTCAATCAGGTAAGTTGAGCTGGCAGGATATGGCCAAAGATATGATTTTGCTACACTATGTGATCCTGGCCCCTCATCACACCAGCATGGGCTGGTGCTATTTTTGTCATACAATTTAAAAGGTCCAGAGCCCAAGGATTAGGGCTTCCTGATGCTCAGTCTTGTTGGATCTCTGTGCTCAGTGTTAACATCTAATAAGTAATAGGCTCACATTTCTGTTACTTTTCTTGTCTCCTTGGATTTTACTCAATGACACTGCTACAGTAGGCTTTGTGAGAGTACTCCTGGGCTCTGTGCCCTTGTTTCCATAACAATTGGTATTAGACATCTGACCAATGACCCACCATGGATTTCTAGTATAAATAAAAGGATTAGAGATCAAAGTCTCACCTTGCAGATAGAATAAGTCTTACAGGTGTCTACTTTGGGCAGCATGACTACCTATTGGTATGGCTGGCCACTGTTCATGGAAACTAGTCCATGAAGTTCTGACAAATGGGAAATTGGCAGGGAATAAGAAAATCTGTATTGAATTCCTAGGTTGTTAATAAAGGTCTTGAAGGGTCAGAAAGGAGTGAGTTACATTTAGGGTAATATTGAAACATGCCCCCTGATAAACCACACACATCCACACATGTACACACACACATATATACACACATACACAATGGAGATGAACCCACCAGATGTTTACTGACTGACAAGTTGGTATAAGATAGAGGAGATATTAGGGAAGTGTGAAGACCATCTATAAGATAGGGATAAAGAAGGCTCCCAAATAGAATCCCTGAAAGGGATAGCTGACTATTTCCTTGACATTCCAAAGTCACTGAGTGACTCAGAGGTTGATGCTGTCCAACTGCAGAAGCCTCCATATAAAATTCATGTACTGGATGGACAACACTGTTATCTATTCAATTTGGTGATGCAACACCAGAAAACACAAGATTGTGCCTCCCCTACAATGATGAGCTTCCTCAGCTAACATGTCATGATGACAGACTTGCTATCTAGTACCAGAAGTGATTTGGGGAGAGATAACAGTCATTTTAGTGTCTGCTAATAAAACTACCTTGCTCCCAGTCCTCTTGCCCTTTTGCCAAATCCTGTCAAGATACACCACTAGTGCAGGCAAATGAAAATGATGGCCAGCAAGCAAGGCTAAGCAAAGCATATGGTACAACTAGTCCTCCCTTCAAGACAACACAGGTTCCTAAGTCATGGAAAAGGTTTGGAAGGCCTGGATGAACTTTGCTTAACCTTTGAGCGACAGCCAATGATACCAGTCTTCTTATTTTCTCTGGACTTGACAATGTACTCCTCCTAGGCTATTTTTACAAATTCTTACAAAGTGTACCCTCTGTACTTTGGGTTAATATGATCTACACCCTGGAATTAGTCACTTGGTCAATATTGACCATCTTTTAGAATCTCCCATAATGACATCAGTGAATTTCATTGTCTCTCATTGAAAATGAGTACAAGTTGAAATGGTAGAAGTCATTAACATAATAAAGCATGCCATATGGTTAGAGGTCATCTTTGGGAGATGGACTGAGTATTAAGAAATAGCTTATCTGACTGTCTGCATATGGCCTCTCAGAAAATATGCTGAATTCTCTCAAAGTTCCATGGAAACTAGATACAGCCCAAGATTTCTGGTCAACAGATAGATTTGGAATCAAGTCTTCCAAACTGGCTTCCACATTATGCCAGGGCAGGGCTGGGGCTGACGCTGACATGATGACATGTTGTTGCTGTCATGGTGACATGTTGGTACTAGCTTGCCAGTCATGGCAAAGCCATTTTCTAAAGTCACTGGCAAAGTCATATGGCTACAATTTTGAGGCTTATACCTCTGCCCTGGATCACACCAGAGGAGTGACTCTGCTTCCTAATCACACAATTTCAAAGCCTTTTAATGAAGAGTTGGTTCCAGTTTCTGGAATCTGATATTCAGTTATACTAGATTTATGTGTGCTGTCGTAGATGCAACAGGCAATTCAAGACCTATGCAATTACCACTGCTCATGTCACTGTGAGCCTTCCTTATTGAAATAAATCAGGCCTGGTGTGAGTACTGCTTAGATATGTATCTTCATTTGCAGGACCCCACCTGAGGAGTTTACTTTTTTTCCCCCTGAAAAACCTCTGAAATATCCTATATTTTCTTACCTAATTATACCTAATTCTTTAACATTTTCCTATTTGTATGTAGAGTACGCCTATGTAGGATCCCAACAGTATTAATGGCCTTTTTAAATACAGAAATGCTGGATGTTGCGGGAAACATGGATGGACTTAAGTGCTATCTTTGTGGTCAAATGCTGGATACCCTATTTTGTGGGGATGTTTATAGTGCTAATAGGAAAGGGGATGTTCAACACAAAATGCCAAAGCCCATTGGAAATTCAAGAGGAATGCTAAAAATGTCATTTTTTTTGGTATTGAAAATGTTTCATCAGGGCTTATCCGGTTTTTGCTCTCTGGGCAGGTAGCTGAAACCTAGCCACATGAAGGGCTGATTCTCGGGCTCCAAAAAATACCTTGAGGGTCTGGTAAGAAGCCCAAGGAAAGAGGATTGGAGCTCAGAGTCATTCTAATTTGAATACAAAAGAATGTTTTTCTATTTTATTCCTCAAACTGGTGAACCAGGAACTATCAATAACATTTCAAATGTTTGATGAATTTGCATAGCAGATTCAATTTACCTAGCAAATTTTAAGTAATCAAAATTAAATTATTTATGAACCAGAAAAATGTGTGTAATAAATTCTGAGAAACTTAAAAGAAATGAAAGTACACAATAATATTGAAATTGTTATATAATCTATTTCCTTTTCTATCTAAAAATTACTTTTTTAATAACCCAGTCAGCCAGTGTCATTTGCTTATTGCTTCTTAAAACATAGTTCATCAAAAACTAATGATGTACTATATGGTGACTAACATAACATAATAAAAAAAATAATAATTAAAAAAATCATAGTTTCATCCTCTTGTTTTCATAACAGATTAGGGAAAGCTTAGAACTGAGTCACTCAGGCCTTTCTTAATGCTTGTCTTCTCCCAGTTCAAAATACATGTGTCTCTTAGCCCCATATTCATGAGTTTACACATAGGCTCAACACTGGGAAGTAGCAGCATAAATCTATGTTAGAAAATTCTTAGAATGCCCACCTTCTCTCTGCCCACAAGAAAGAAAAAAAATAAATAAAGGAAGAAAGAAAGAAAGAAAAAAGAAAAAAAACCACTAGCTGTTTTTATATAAACTGCTCTTCCAGGGCACATATGTGCCCCTTTATCTTCTTGTCTTTACTTAATATGAGAACTGGGACTACTACACCTACTGATCAGTGCTAGAAAATCAAGTAGTAAAGACTAGAAGAGGGACTTATGGTAAAATTGCTTTAGTGGTCTTAATCATGTCAAAAAAAGAGTCAGAGGTTTCAGTTAAAGTAAAAATAAGATAGCAACTGCCATTTTATTGTTGCCATCATCTTTTCTCCATTTCCAAAATATTTGGGGATCTGTTTAAATAGTACAGATATTTTTAGGTGGGAAACAGAGGGAGAATTCAAACAAATGTGCCATTTTATTTTAGCCTTGCTGGAATTCCCAAATCCCTCTGATTTTGTTTCTCTTTTTTTTTTTTTATCGACAGCCTCAGTGAGTTAGATCACAGCCAGCCTCTTGAGACTGAATTAATCATTCATATGTTTTTTGAAATCTATTTAATGAATAAGAGAGGGAGAAAAAAAGCAACCAAAATGCCTGCTCAGTTCTTAGTATTTGGTCATCTGCCAAATTTATCTGAGGTCATCCTTAGTGGACCCATAAGCCCTTTGGAAAGCTTTCAGTTGCCATGTTAGCTCTTAAGTACCCCCATTTAATCGTCTATAGATTAATGTTCCACTTTGTTCTGTACTCCTTTGTATTTCCTGGGCCATCTGATGTAACCACGTAGGTTACACAAACTATGAAGCGAGGGCCTGAAAGAAATTGTAAGAGTCTTGTAAAGAAATTAGGTAGTGGATGTGGCAAAAGCATAAACACAATAGCAAAACAGAACAGAGACCTTTCCCCAAAATACCACTGAATAGAAAGAAGGTTCTAGAGAAGATGGTGATGGATGAAAAGAATATGATGCTATTGTTCTATTTTAATGCTGCAGGATATAGAAACTGAATGGAAACTCTTCAACATGCTAAAGCACCTAGGATACCTGACATCAGTGTTGCTTAAGGAAGCTGATGTGATCCCATAAGAATAAATATGAGGTCCCGTGCTTCAGAGCTGATTGAGAGGGAGAAGCCTGGAGCAGAAGCCTGATGGAAACACATCTGAAGCCAGTATACAAGAGCAGAAGAGCTAGAAGCTAGAAGCTAGAAGCAGAGTTAGGGGATATGGGATGTGCTTTTGGAGTGGCTGAGTGTTCTCAAGGTTCTCTCTACTCTCTTCTACCTCCTACTGGGCCTCTTGCACTGTATCTCAGTGGGCCCTATATGATTTGGAACAGATTTCCTACATCTTTCTCTTCCATTCAAACCTCCTGGTAAGTTCTTTTGTACCATCTTTATGTTCATGGAGGCATAAAAAACCCCTGCAAAACAACAAGAAGGCAGCAATCTTTTTGAAATATCATAAGGAATCTTGGCAGCAGTAAAATGTACTCAGTCTTCCAAGAAGATGTAAAGTCATTTCTCAAAGAAACAGACAAATTTATACAGTTAGTAGATGCTGAATAGGCTTAAAAAGGGGGCTACTTAGAATCACAGAGCCCTTTCCCAAGCAATACCTTAAGGGACAGAGGTTTGGAGGAGTTGAAATAGCCTTGGAGGGGCACCTCCTAAATCCTAGCTTTTCCCTGATGATAGTGCCTTCTATATTCCTAAACCATACCCCTGAAACATGGGGGAGGGGATGGAGTTGGAGGCATTAACGTTTTTTTTTTTTTTTTAAAGATTTTATTTATTTGACAGAGAAAGACACAGCGAGAGAGGGAACACAAACGGGGAGTGGGAGAGGGAGAAGCAGACTCCCCGCCGAGCAGGGAGCCCGATGCGGGACTCAATCCCGGGACTCCAGGATCATGACCTGAGCAGAAGGCAGTCACTTAACCAACTGAGCCACCCAGGCGCCCGGCATTAACGTTTTTATTCTTGTTCTTTGCTGCCTCTAGGAGGGCATTCAAATGAAGAAATTTTATCATAAAAGTAAATGGAGTGAAGTCCATGTTATCCATATGACACTCTCTCCAACCCAGTCACCTTTGCCAGGAGTCTAGGGCATGCTTGCAGGCAGCTGAGCTTGCTTAAGTTTATATATCAGTTCTGTCACTTCCCTGTCTTGACTTTAGGCAAATTCTTAGAACCATCAGGCCAGTTTAAATGTTTATAAAATGGAGATAATGACACTTATTCTAGGAAAATGTTAAGGGAAACAATGATCCAATGGGAAAGAAACTTCCTGGAAATATATTACTCGCTGGTGACTGATAAGATTGCTGATAATATCAAATTTTTCAAGATTTCAGCATCTGTTCCAAATTTTCTTTTCAAACCTAACCTTAACTCATCCTCTAGGACTTCAATATCATGTGATAGTGACCATTATATCTTGCTAGCCATAATACTCTGTTCTACCTCTCCATACCTACATTCCTTCCATTCTCAGACAAATGTTTTTCAAATGTTTTGGCTTCTGTTGGAAGCCTTTTTCCAAGTGATGTTTTGACATTTTCAACCACTTTTTCCCTTAAAATCTTGCTATTTAAATAATTGTGTTTCTTACAACTGATGGTATTAGAACTGAAGAAATATGACAATTCTCCATCTCAGCTGATATCTTTACCATCTCCTACCCACTCCATGTTCATCGCATTTCATCAATGACTTCCTCCTGTTGTAGGTTTTTGCCTCAGAAGATCTTTCTAGGCATCCCTTCCCGAGGGCCCAGTTCTCTTGTCCAGTCCTAGATTTCCCCACTTCTATAGACATTCTTTTCAGAATTTCCTTCAAAGCAATCTATCAAACTTGGAACAAGCGCAGAAGTCCCTTTTGCTTTCAGTAACCATAGGTCACCTTGCCTAAAACTCAGACCTCATTCCTCTATGCTTTACTCTGCAGCTCTAAGCTAACCACACCCAGCCCAGGCTTCTGCGTCCTGGTCTACATTCTCAAAAAGACAGACACCAATCCCTAGAGAAGAGGTCAGAAACTTTCTTCTGTAAAGGGTCAAGTGGTATATATTTTTGTCATTGTGAACCATATGGTCTCTCTCACAACTATTCAACTTCAACTCTGTCACTGTAGTGTGAAAATAGCTATAGACATACATGTAAACAAGTGAGTCTGGCAATGTTCCAATAAAACTTTATTTACAAAAACAGGTGGTAAGGGATCACTTACTGTTAGGAATGTAAAATGGCACAGCTAGTTTATAAAACAGTTTTCTAGTTTCTTATAAAATTAAACATGCAATTACCCTGTGACCCAGCAATTGCATTATTGAGCATTTATTCACATAAAAACCTGTACACAAATGTTCCTAACAGCTTATTTATTATAATCAAAGCTGAAAACAAACCAAATGTCCTTCAACAGATGAATGGTTAAACAAATTGTGGTAGATCCACACCTTATAATATTACCAATAAAAGGCATGAACTTTTGATATATATGACAACTTGGACAAATCTCCAGGGAATAATACTGAGTGAAAAAAGCCAATCGAAAAAGCTTACATAGTGTATAACTCTATTTATATAACTTTTTTGAGATTACAAAATTATAGAATTGGAGAAAAGATTAGTAGTTGCCAGGTTTGGGTGGGTGGAAGGAGAGAGGTGATTGTCATTATATAAAAGGGCAGCACAAGAGATCCTTATGGTGATAGAACTCTTCTGTATCTTGACTGAGGTGGTAGATACTAAATATGTGATAAAACTGCACAGAACTAAACACACACACACACACACATGAATATAAGAAAAACTAGGGAAATCTGAATAAGATTGGTAGACTTATTTTGTCAATATTTTGGTTATGATATTATACTAGAGTTCCACAAGATGTTACTATTGTGGTAAACTATTATGGGTAAAGATTACATGGGATCTCTACTATTTTTTACAACTTCATGTGAATCTACAATTATTTGAAAGTAAAAAGTTTAATAACAGTAATAAACAGGCGGCAGGCCAAATCTGTCCTGTGGTTGCTAGTTTGCTGACTCTTGTCTGAGAACAGTATTTTCCTTACTTGTTTTTAAAATCTAGCCTCCATGCATATGGTTTCCAATTTTCTATTTCTGGTCCTTGACTCTTTCTCTTGATCTAGATACTTGTTTCTAATTGCCTTCTACTTGACTAACCTTCCTATACTCCAATTTCAAAATTAATTATCATCCACAACTAAGTTACCATCAATCATAATCATACACTCCAAAAAACACCTGTTCTTCTAATTGCAGGTTCTTGCTCTGGGAATGGCATCAAGACCTCCTATCAGTCAGAGTTGGTCCAAACTCAAGAGTCACCTCTGATTCTTTCCTTACCCTCTATAACCAAGAATGTAACAGGATCTGGGTTTCTATCCCCCAAGATGCCTCTTCTACTGATTCCTACTGCTGTGACTCTGGGTCAGGCTTTTCCTAATTGCTGTTTAAATTATTGTCAGAGTCCTCTATGTGGTTCCCTCTTGTCTGTTTCTCTCCATGAAGCCATTCTACTCTGGCCCACAATTCTCAAGAGGGCATTGCCTTGCTCAATCCACTGTCCGACTCTCCTGTATTTAAGGAAGGAAATCCAGACTCCTCAGCCTGTCATCTGGTGCTCGCTCTATCTTCCCCCAGCTAGTCTTTCTACTCACTTCTTACCTATTCATCCTCTATGAACCAGCTAAAATGGAAGGTTTTGTATTTCTTACACTTTTATCTCTTGATATCTTTGTTCTTTCCTCTGGCTGCATGCCTACTTTCCCATGCCTGCCAGTCAAAATTCTTTCAGATGATGATCAAAATAAGTCAGTCTGTCAGAAAACACTGTAACTCTTTATGGACATAATGAATATGGGCTTTAGGAAGAATTTCCTTACTGAGAGGCAATGGCAACAGTATTGATTAACAACACAACACTGCCCAGAAAAACCACAAGTTTGGCAGGAAGGATGCATGTATGTGCTGGTGTGCAAGGCACACACTGTTTAACTAAGCAGAGTTGATTTATGTTTATGATGGGGTGCCAACAGCCAAGGAAAAAACAAATCGGATCTGGTAAAAAAAAATAATCAGACACTCTTTTTACCAGATTAATTTTAAGATCACATTGACATCCCTCTTGTGTGTTCTACACCACATCATCATAGGGTAGCCCTCTCTTGGCCTTTCCGATCTCCAAATAATACTGAATTAAGGCTGGTATATATAGATTTTTACTGACAGTGTGGGGTAATATAGATTCAGGGATGGCTGAATCCAGATGTGCAAACCACATCTGTGGGGCTCTCGCTCTCCACTCCTTGACACCACTTCCCTTTATTTTGACTTTATTTTCAGATGAGTTTCCCTCTCTGGTGGAGAAAAACAACCGTTAAGTAGAATATTGAGGCTCTCAGTCTATTTTCATGATTTCCTCTACTGAATATTGTTATCCTTGCCTTTAATCCCCTGTGCCAATCTGTTTGAACAGCTTTTATGGCACTTATATAAATTAATCTGTAGGGACAAAAAGCAGGTCAGTTGTTCAGGAATGGAGTGAGGGGTGTCCTACAATGGGACACAACGGAGGTGATGTATCTTTAGTGTAGCTCGTGGTTTCACAGGTCTGTACAATTGTCAAAAATTATTGAATTGCGCACTTTAAATGGATGCAGTTTATTGTATGTAAATTAAGTAAAGTTCATCAAGGGAAAAATAAAAACTATGGATGACAGTCCAGTGTATGACTAATTTACACAAGATGTCCCAGCAGAAGAAGGTCAATGAGGGCTCATGGCAGCCCATCCCAGCCCATGACAGCTGACTGTGCACATCTTACCCAACGCCACAAACACTGGACAGTCAATGACATCTTAATAATCACTTGAAATTGTCCATAGTAGGAGTATTTACACCATGGAAATAGATAAATGTTACGATTGGCATGTCCCCATTCCCCCAAGAGCCTATTGTTAAACACTTAATAGCAGATCGTTGATTGATATCATCTATTTTGTGTGTGTGTGTGTATACTTTATACCCAATATTCGTTTATAGCTGTGTACTTACCTCAACTTCTAAGAATTTAATAATAAAGAAGGGAAATTGGTAAAAAATTTAGATGCAATATAGTATACTGACTGAAAGAATAAGAAATAACTTTCTAATTAGACTCTCTTCTAATTTGGAAAAGAGGGGCAGGACAGAGATTATGTTAGAACTAAAGTGGAAAGAACACTAGGTTAGGAATTAGCATGTTTGAGTCTGACACAAGTTTCACCCACTTATAGGCCATGTGACCTGGGGATGTCCCCTTTCTTCTCTTAGCCACAGATTCCTCACTTGTAAAATGAAGACTATAATACCATAAAGTCTTAAATTACATAGTTCTTATGATGATTAAATAAAGTCACAACTGTGAAAGTGTTTGTTATTATTATATTGTAATCTGATGTTTCCAGAAGGTTTAAATGTCTCACCAAATATATTGTAAATACCTTGAAAGCAGAGAACATAATAGTAATTCAGGAGCTACTTATGAGTTAAACAAAGCATTTCCAAATATAAATACTTAGAGTCTTATTTCTATTTTGAGTAAGATTAGGAAGTGTAGGTATTTACCTCTCTTTTGAACATGTATATTTAGATTATGGCATTATGTGTGTGATAAAATCAGTTACAATCTTTTTTTTTATTATAACATTTCAGCTTTATATCTTAAAACTTCTCCATCTTAAAATAGTTTAAAATAGAACCTCTCAAGTGTAACTATAAAACTGCATCTAGCTTTCTATGCTTAAATTTAAGTAACCTGCAGAAAAGAAATTGTAAAAGCTTCTTAGAAAGAATAAAAGAATTAGAAATAAAACACAAACAGCAGCAGTTAGGAATAGAAAAGTCAGGGAGTATTTGGTGCTTTATGAAAAGGGAGGAAATGATTCTTGTGGCACAAAGAAATCCAAAAGTAATGTAAAGAAAGGAGGTTTATAGAAGAACCCACTGTCTCTTACTGAAACCAAAAAGTCAAATATGGAGGACGGACTGTACTGGAACTTCTTTCTAATGGTTTATTGGGACCAGATGCAAGATTGGGTATATTAAGACAAATAGGGTCATCAAAACTTGCACCTGAAACCATGGAGTTTCCATGATTATGGAGTCGGTAGGGAAGTGAAAGGATGAAAATGGTTTTTTAGGAACATTTGCCTCATGGTGCTAATGTCAATGCATGTCCAGGTGTAAACACAAAGTCTGGTACTTGGATTTCCCAAAAAATTGGTGTTGAGAGTAGAACGGGTAGCCTATGACATAACAAAAACACCCACTGGAAACTTCTTTGAGTTACAGTCAACAGTAAGCTCAGTGTGAAACAGGGCTATCATGTTGTAGCAAAACCTGAGGCAACCTTTGGATGTGTTGGTAGATTAATTCATCTCTGATGAGGATGTTCATACCTCTGTTTATTCAACTAGTCAGACCAAGTCTAAAGGCTTGTGTTCAGCTTAACTTAACAGATTAGACAAACAGGACCATATGAAGAACAGGGGATATTTAAGCAGGAGAGGTGAAAATTGTTGGGATGTGTAATAGGGGCTGAAGACAACAGCTGTTTTCAAAACTGAAGAGTTTTACACAAAAGTCAAAGAAAGTTCCTTTTTCCTTTTGAGGTTTAAATGATGGTAGGACTACTTAGAAGTTATCTTACAATGAAACTTCTGTATAAGTAGAAGAGAGGTTAAGACATGAAATATAAGATACTCCCAACTTGAGTGTGTGTGAATTCAAGATACAGAACCAAGGTTAATGAAATAAATGTATGATATTCTGCCCTTTTGCATATAAGCTGCTTCTGTTGATTTAAATTGTTTTATTGATTTGAATTGCAATAATGATAAGTTTGCATTGATAGATTACCATTCAATTCTCCTACTTGCAATTGCAAGGAGTTTGCCTTGGAATGGAATATAGCATGAGGCCATGGAACTCATGAAGGATTCAAGGCTCTGAGGCCAACCTCATTAGTTGATCTAACAGGACTTAGACATGCTCATTTTCACTGGGATTTGAACATGGCATATTTGCTTGAGTGGTTGACTTTAAAATAAAGGAAAACTGGATCATTATTAGAATAGCTTTCCTAGAGGATGAATATTGAGTTATCTTTTACTTATCAATGGTTAAATTAAAAGCAATTCTCATAATGGACTGATGCATTATTTCAGGCTCAGAATTATTGGCTCATGCATTTAATATACTATAAATAGAGGATGCTTTTAAGTTATGATAAACTAGCTTACCTATTGAGCTCAAGCTGACTGAATTATTGACAACATCATTAAAAGCAGAAGCACTATTTTATTAATTTAAAGGATGTGTGACAATGTTATAGTTAAATGGTATAATTCAGCTCAAAACTACAAATTAACCTCCAATTTGCCATTGCTACTTGTTAAAACATAAGTATTTAATCTACTTTGGTACTATAGTCTCAGGTAATTGGATTTTATACTTTTTTAGACAATTGACCATATTGTCTAGTCATTTAAAAAAATGACAGACAGACCTAATCATGTTGGTATATTCCTGGTGAACATGTCTTAAGCCTATACAGGGATATCTTTATTCATTCTCTCATCACCATGTGCCAGGTATTTGGAAATAATATATAAAAAAGTAACTGTCCTCACTAACATTGCATACATAAAGCTCCAAAATGTGCCTATAGTATTAGATTTGTTCAAATCTATATTGATACAAAATATCAATCAAGTGTCAGAGCAGAAGACAGACATTTTTATATGTCAATGTCTCAAGAAAATTTAACCCTGATATACTTCTTTGCAGGAAACTTCTAGAGGACATGTACCACCAAAATAGAAGAGTGAACTGTGAAAGAGGGAAACTTAGAATCTGGGACCACATCTCTCAAACTGCACCAACATGCCCTTGAAAGCCACAGCAAAATCACGGGGTGCCATGGAATACTTTAGTCATCAGAGGAGATATAGGGCCATTTGTTAGACACCATGTGAACTACCGGTAATAACTTGTTGGGACCTAAATACGAATACACAGAAATGTTACATCATTTCTTTTGGCCTACAAGTGTCATAAGAAAAACTAATCTGACATAAAGGGTATTATGAAGTAAGAACATTTGAAAATATTTGATCTAGGAAATGGACTATCTAACAGAAGACAAAAGCAAAGGGAATCTTCAGAAGGATAATGAAAGGAGTCTTAATGCCTAATGTTGAGCAGGTCTAGAGATCTACCAGGCAACATTAAAGCAGATCAGAAGACTCTGGGAGATACTTTTTCAAAGAAATAAGTGCTAGTATGTCCAATGGGTTTGAACAAATTGAGAGAGGAGATCTGCATTACTTTGAAGGTGGTGGTATGATTTATGATAAACACATAGAAAAAGAAATAAATTATACTGCAAAATTTGCCAATATACAGATAAGAAAAAGATGAAGAGAAAAATAACCACAGTATGCATGGCTCATTTAATAGTAGTTTTTATAATGTAAAATTATGCAAACACTGAATATCTTTTAAAAGTTGATGTATTTTGAAGGAATATGAAGACAGGAAGCATGCAAATTTTTCAGCGTGTGTGTATGTGTGTGTGTGTATAAGACTATATCATCACGTTGCATTTGGAAAAACTAAATGATAATTCTTATCATTAAAAAAATTAAAGTAGCAATAAAATCTTACTATATTATATTAAGTATCAAAAGGGTCAGCTTAAAATGTTGGAGGTGGCTGCCTTCAGGGAACTGGTAATTGGGAGTAGTCAGAATAATTAATTAATTAGCCTCATAGAACCATTTGACTCTTAAAATTAAAACTATAATTTTAATAAAAAATTTAAAACCTAATTTTTTTTAAATAAAACACATTTTGAGACATGGTAGCCTATGTACACTTCCTTGGGTTTTTGTTATAATCTCTGTTTTTTTTAATGATTATTTTTTGTGAGCCTGACCTCAGTGAAAGTAGAAATGAGGATTTGAAGGATGGGGTCCTTCTTTCAGAAGATTTTGAGGTAAAAATAAATGAAATAGAATGCAGTATCTTTGAAGGAGAAGAAAGCAAAGTCAAGTTACTTGAATCTGGTCATTTTATTCTTTTTATTTAAGTATTTATTTTATTTTGAATTTTACTTTTTAAATTAATATACAGTGGGACACCTGGGTGGCTCAGTTGGTTGAGCATCCGACTCTTGATTTTGGCTCAGGTCATGATCTCAGGGTTGTGAGATCAAGCCCCACGTCAGGCTCTGCACTGAGTGTGGAGCCTCCTTAAGATTCTCTCTTTCCATCTCCCTCTGGCCCTCTCCCTGGACCCCACCCCCCGCCCCACACTCTCTTTCTTTCCCTCTTAAGAATAAATTTATAAATCAATTAATATACAGTAACACTGCCTTTTGGGGTATAATTTTGTGAATTTTAGTACATGTGTAAGTTCATGTTCTAAAGTTCAGCAGCACTTTTTTTTTTTTCATTTTTTTTTCCAGCAGCACTTTAAAAGTGTTGTTCCACATACTTCCTGCCTGCTAAATTTCTGACTTCAAATCTTCAGTCATTTCAATTGTTATTCCCTCAGGAATAATGTGTCATTTTCCTTTGGCTACTTTCTTGATTTTTTTTTTTCTTATTCTTAATTTTCAGCAATTTGATTATGATGTTTTTAATTTGGGTTTCTTTGTGTTTATAGTTTTGAAAGTTCATTGAGTTTCTTTAATCTTTATGTCTTTTGCCAAATTTGGAAAGTCTATAGCCATTATTTAAAAAAATGTTTTGGCCACATGATGACACCAATGTTAGACATTTAGTAAAGCCATCCAGGTTCCTGAGCTTCTGTTATTTTTTATTCAATCTGTTGTCTCTCTTTTTTAATTTTTTCTATTTTTTAAAAATTTTTAGAGATTTTATTTTTAAGTAATCTCTACATACAATGTGGGGCTCGAACTTACAGCCCTGAAATCAAGAGTCCCATCCTCCACCAACTGAGCCAACTAAGTGCCCCTCTCTTTGTAGATTAGGTATTTTTTATTTGCATATCATCAAGTTTAATGCCTATTTCTTCTGTCATTTCCATTTTGCTACTGAGTCTTTTAAATAAGTATTTTATTTTGATAATTGTTTTTTAATTCTAAAATTTTCATTTGGTTCTTCTTTGAGCCTTCTATTTTGTTACTACATTCTCTATATTTCCATTCGCTTCAATCTGTTGTCTCTCTTTTTTAATTTTTTCTATTTTTTAAAAATTTTTAGAGATTTTATTTTTAAGTAATCTCTACATACAATGTGGGGCTCGAACTTACAGCCCTGAAATCAAGAGTCCCATCCTCCACCAACTGAGCCAACTAAGTGCCCCTCTCTTTGTAGATTAGGTATTTTTTATTTGCATATCATCAAGTTTAATGCCTATTTCTTCTGTCATTTCCATTTTGCTACTGAGTCTTTTAAATAAGTATTTTATTTTGATAATTGTTTTTTAATTCTAAAATTTTCATTTGGTTCTTCTTTGAGCCTTCTATTTTGTTACTACATTCTCTATATTTCCATTCGCTTCAAGAGTCTTTGTCCTTATTTATTGGAGTATTATTACAACAGCTACTTTATAGTTCTTATTAGATAAATCCAACATATGTGTTATCTCTGCATGGGTGTCTTTTTTTTTTTTTTTTTTTCTCTAGACAAATTGAGATTTTTCTGTTTCTTCGTATGCTGGTCAATTTTGTATTGCTTTCTGACATTTGAATATTGTATTAGGAGGCTTTGGGTCTTTTTTAATCCTGTGAAGAATGTTGATGTTTCGGTTTTATCAGGCAATAGATCTCATTAGCTTCAGGTCACAAATTGTTACCATCAGCCTTGTTAGGATGTGGTTCAATGTCATTTGAAAATGTAAATATAATTTGTCAAACGTAAATGTAAATGAAATTTACATTTTCAAAGCTTTGTAATTCTATTTGGATCTTTCCTGGGTGTGCATCATCTGGTGGCCAGTCTAGCACCAAGGTGGTGGTCTGTTTTTCTATTCAGTTCTTTAAGTCTCTGATATGCTCTATAGGGGCATCACATGCACATCTTGAGGGTAAACGTAGGAGTTCATGAACAACTGTATGTGGTAATTTTCTCCACCATCTATCTCCCCTGTACTCTGTGATTCCTGGGGCTTTTTATGGTTCTGTGATCAGAAAGCTGGGACATTATTTATTTTACTCTATCATGTCTTCCTACTACTATGCTCCTGTCTGAGGTTGTGTAGCAGGAGAAAAGAGAGTGAAAGAGACAGAGAGAAAAAGACACAGAGAGAGACAGAGAAAAAGGATGTTTTTTCTCACATTCTTTTGTGACCAGTTATTTTTATTAGAAGTGAAGGATCCCCCGTCACCCTCATAGTTTTAGGTGCTTATGGTTCTCCGATGCTACCACTGTTGCTTACAAGAAATCTATTTACCCACTCCTGGAGCTTGAACTAGGATATTCTTCTGGAGCTCTTATTCATGCTCAAGACCACTTCTCAATTTCTGGCTAGGGGATATTAGAAGAGAAAAAAATTATTTACTTACCACCCCTCATTCAGGGGTACTTCAGATTCTAGTATTCTCCTACAGTCTGTCTGCTTGTGCCTTTTCTTAGTCCTTCAAGAGCTCCTCCATTATATGTCTAGGTTTTATGAGTACATTCCTTGAGAGACACAGGGTGAGCATTCTGATTCCATCTTACCCAGAACTGGGACCCAAGGTCATTTTATTCTTATTCATGTACTCATGCATTTAGTTCTGCACTTGCAAAATTACAAATGTATGTATTTCCATGGTTCTAGTTTCTTTCTTTTAATGGTAAGTTCTCTGGAGAAGAGAACATTCTTTCTAATGACCTACCAGGCATTACACTCCAAAAACAATATATTTTCAGAAAAAAAAATTGCTGAAAGTAGTTAGAAGCTCACACTTAGCCACTGGGAAGTGTTCATTCTCACCTTGGCCTTCCAATGGAGAAGTACAGCCCTTGTCAAGGTTGGGTGGCTTTTTATATATGGAACATAATACTATTTTAGTTCATAGATTAGGAGTGGGTGTTTGAAATTATGTGAAACCCAAGGAAAGAAGAAAGATAAACAGGGTGAACAAAAATGAAATGAATATGACAGACACAGCAAATGTATACACATCATGTAATACTGCAGACAGATTTTTAAAGTAAATACCAATGACCTGTTTTGTGGATAAAAAAAATTAGTGATGGCTTTGTTACCTACTTATATAATTATTCTAAAATCAGAGAGGAAAAAAAAAAAAGAAGAACTGCTAACAAGTCCCTTCACAGTGCCCAGTCATCTCCCTGAACTTCACATAACGGATGTGGAGAAAGTAAACTTCAAAGCTTCCTATCCTTTCCTTTTGCTGACTTTGCTACAGACATTTCAGAGCTGTAGCTAACTGTGATGAAACGGTCATTCTTTATTTATTTATTTTTATTACTATTATCATTATTTTTTTTAGAGAGAGAGAGAGCATGTGCACAAGTGGGGGGAGGGGCAGCAGGAGAGGGAGGGAGAGAATCCCAAGCAGGCTACCCATTCAGCATGGAGCTGGATGTGAGACTTGATCTCATGACCCTGCGATCATGACCTGAGCCGAAATCAAGAGTTGGACACTTGACGGACTGAGCCACCCAGGCGCCCCTGTCATTTTCTCTTTATTGTTAATGTTTTCCTTGATTCTCCAAGTGCCATAATGACCACTTGGGCTTTCTATGCACATTTACATGTTGAAGGCTTGCTGAAGACTGATGGACTAGGGTTTGACTTGGAGAGCAGGGAATTTCAGCTACAGAGTAAGCATGAGATAATTTGGTGCTGCCCCGGGGCTGAGCAAGCTAAAACATGCTCTTTAACCTGATAACCTGATAACAGGCTGTTTTTAAGACTAAGTATCAAAGATTGTGTTGTCTTTCCCCAGTGCAGGTAGTGCATGTATTTCCCTGTTTACCATTGGTGAATCTTATAAAAGAAGGCAAGAAGGGAAGGGTTAATAGTCTTTTGATAGATTCGGTCTAGATTACAAGTAAGCCTAGGTTATTGGGAAAGAGAACTCAAATTAATGTCCATATGTTTTTCTTTCTTTTTAAAGAATTCAACTGAAAGATAATTGCCAAAAATAATACTTTGCATAGTTAGATTTCACATGGTAGGAAGGCCTGTCTGTCGTGGTCACTCGATGCTTATAGTAACCCTGTAAGCTAGATGAGACATGTTTTATTATCCTCATATTATATATGAAGAAACTAGGTCACAGATATGATGATTCAATATCACATAGCACTTGTGTCCCAGAATGGTGTTTCTAGTACTCCTCACCCTCTCCAATCAGACTTCCACCCCTATCACTTCAGAGCAAAACTACACGTGCAAAGATCATTGATCATCTCCACGTTTTTATAATGTATAACCTTCCAGCAGCATTGACATGGCTGCCTACTGACTCCAGACTTAAACTCCTCTTTGTTTTTCTCCTTCTTTAACAGCTCTTGCTTTTTCTACTCTTCTTTACTGGAGAAGTCTGCTCCTCCAAATTTTAAGTCATGAAGTTTCTCAAGGATTGATACTAAGCTCTCTTCTCTTTATAATTTATATGATCTCTCTAAGAATTCCTAGTTATCCTATAGCTTAACCTTAAATGAAGACATGCTAACTTTTATTATAAAGGTGATTTTCACCTTTCTATGCTCTAGAGAATTCATCTCATTCATACCCAAATATTCCCTGTGCAATGCATTCATTTATTCAAAAATATTTATTGAGATTCCACTATTTTCCAGGCACCATTCTTAGTTTCAGAATACAGTGAATACAGGCCAGAGAGAGAGAGAGAGAGAAATCTGCCCTCATGGAATTTGAGTGGACAACACAAATAACCAGCAAAACTTGTTATATAATATGATGTCAGAGTGTGATAAACCCCATGAAAAAAATTAAAGCAATGAGAATGGCAGTGGTTGTGATGTGTATGTGCAGGGGGTACAGGTGGGGTCACGGAACATGGAGAAGACAGGTAAGTTCCTTACAAATCGAAAAGACTGATGGACCTATGGAAAGGAGGACCACTTCACCAGAGAGAAAGGGAATTGGACTGAAGGTCAAGAAGATTTGCATTTTATCTTGTCTCTCTCCCTCACATTTATTTTGGGAAAAGTCCCTTAGCCCTTCTGGGAGAAATTCTTAGATGATTTCTCAGGAACCTTTCAGGCCTATGATATTATTGAAAATTTTGGAAGAGATGGGGCAGAGGCAGAGAGCTAGATAAGAAATAAAAATATTGGGGATTATTACTGTCATCCTGAAACTTTATTTAGTTTACACATTTTTAAATTAGGTCATTTTCTCACAAATATTTATTGAGCTCCTATCAATTGCCAGGCACTGTGCAAACTGCAAAGAAGGCAGAGGTGAATGAGCTCAGGGCCTTTAACCCCACAGGGCTCACAGCCCAGGTTGTCATGCTTGCCATTCTGATTCTTCACTATTTGGGATCTGTCATAGTCTTATATTTGCCATATTTTCCAGGTCTTAAGTATCTCCTGTAAAGGATTTTCTGATAAGCCAACGAAGAATGCTAACGAGGAAACCCTAAATGTTTCTCACAAAAAGAGATAGATATGGTTCATTTGGAAAGATTCTGAAAGAGGTAGAGAAGGATAGTGTGATTCTTCTTGCACTGGTCCCTGATACTCCCTGTTATTTTTTTGAATATTCAACCTCCATTATATAAAGATAAAAAACTTAGGTCCTTTAATTCATTAGAATCTCTGTAAATAGGCCATTTCATGGTATTAATGAAAGACCTATAATAAATTATATGAGAAGGACCTAGAATAGAGACCAATGAATTTGGGGGACAATAAACACACATCACTCAGGGAAACCACCTGTGGTATTATTACTTGTGTTCACTAATATGAGTCTCCTTTTATTTTGGGCAAAGAAGACTAAACTTTCCAGCACCCTGCAACCGGATGGGGTCATAAGACAAATTATAGTCAATGAGTTGCAAGAAGTTATATGTGGCATTGCCTTGCTGAAGCATGTAATTGCTAGTCCAAGATTCCACAGTATTTTTTTTCCCCAGACTCATCAATTAAGGAGGCCATAGTGTTAAATGTTAAACTATAGGGATAATGGTGCTTTCATTAATCTAAACGTCCCATTACATAAAGAAGTTTCCCAAACTCTGTACTAGAGGGAAACAACATGTTTTTGTGTGTGTTAAATCACTGAGATTTGGAGGTTTATTATCACAACATAACTTAGTCTATCCTTACTAAGTTATCATCTATTTAACTTTTTTCCATGTTAAAAACGATTTAGAATCTTTTTTTTAAAAGATTTTATTTATTTATTTGAGAGAGAGAGTGTGAGAGAGAGAGAGTATAGGAGAGGGGGGAGGGTCAGAGGGAGAAGC
Source organism: Mirounga angustirostris (assembly GCF_029215605.1). Lineage (NCBI taxonomy): Eukaryota > Metazoa > Chordata > Mammalia > Carnivora > Phocidae > Mirounga > Mirounga angustirostris. The sequence goes on along the minus strand of NW_026991717.1, from coordinate 57,551,133 downwards.
AGACTCCCCACTGAGCAGGAAGACTGATGTGGGACTCGATCCTGGGACTCCAGGGTCATGACCTGAGCCAAAGGCAGTCGTTTAACCAACTCAGCCACCCAGGCGCCCCACGATTTAGAATCTTTGAGAACTGTGAGTATATTCCCAAACAAAGGGTCCATGTGATTTATGACCATAATTTCCACCACTAACTTCCAAGAGATCAATAGGCATTTTTACTTTTGCTTATTCTTTTTATGTGGAACATATGCTAATCTTTTCTGTTCTGTTCTTTCAACATGAAAAAATCTAGATACTTTCACTTTAGTTGCTTTATCTTCTCTTGCTTTTCTTTTTAAAATTTATTTTATTTAAAAAAATTAGACTATTTTTTAAGAAAAGCTTTAGGTTTACATTAAAGTTGAGAGGAAGGTACAGAGATTTTCCATATATCCCCTACCCCTATACATGCATAGCCTCCCCCATTATCAACATAACTCACCAGAGTGGTATATTTTTAAAAATCAAGAATGAACTTACATTGACACATCATAGTCAGACAAAATCCATTGTTTACCTTAGGGTTCATTCTTGGTGTTGCACATTCTGTGGGACTGAACAAATATCTAATGACATATATTCATCATTATAATATCATACAGTATTTTCACAGCCCTAAAAATTCTCTATATTCTGCCTATTTGATTTTCTTCCCTCCCCTCCTACCACTGATCTTTTTATTTCTCTGTAATTTTGCCTTTTCCACAATGTTTGGAATCACATAGTATGTAGCTTTCTCAGATTGACTTCTTTCCCTTAGTTATATTCTTTTAAGGTTTCTCTATGTCTTTTAATGGCTTGATAGCTCATTTCTTTTTAGTGCTGAATTCCTGCTTTTCTTCCCTCTAGTAACATAGTAACCTCATATTTATACTACAAAATTCAGTTGCTGCAGTTTGAGGTTCAGGATTATATCCAGCTTCACCCAGAGAGGCTTCACCCATTAACTTCAGCTGGTTTCATTTTCTAGTCTTCCAAGTTCTATCAAGTTCATTATTAGTCCCAAGGAAATCAAGATCTTCTCTAGCTGGTTTTATTACAGCTCAGATCTTTCTTATATCCTTTCCATTCATGTGACATCCCAATGGCTCATTCTCTCCACTTCCCTGACCCTTCATAGAGAAACGTTTGAATTTCTCTTGTCGAGGCATACAGGCTTCAAGCCCTCACACACTATACTTGTGCAGCACTCGCTTTTCACTGATCACCAGATTACGTGATCAGTTATCATTTTTGTTTCTTTTTTATTTTGTCAGAGCTTCTCACATTGCGCCAAATTTCTGCTTTAGACTAGAGAGACCTCATTTTTCCTATTCTATTGTGGCTTTACTTTCTTCTAAGCAACATCTATCAGATATAGGTCTCAATTAAAAATAACCATATTTGTTTGAGATTATTGTTTTAGCTAGAGGAGTAGAACTACACATATGCACAATTGGGAATATAGCTCTCCACACTGGGATCAAGTGATACAAAAGAACATGAGCCCTGCCTTTGGGGACCCAGGTTTACTCTGAGTCATCAAGCAAATTCCAGAATCTTCCTGAATGTGTTTATTGCATTCTGAGAGCCATCTTAAGAATTCTGATAAAGATGACTTAAAACTTTTAATATTCTGGGGTTCCTGATTGAGAAGTTTCATTTTAAATACATTAATGCAACCTTATCAATGAGGAACTCAAATACTGCTACTATCATTACTTGAGCCCAAACTTTTAATGAACTAAATTAATATAAGGATAAATTCTCATCACAAAGCTCTGTTCATAACTGCTTAAGTTGATTGAGTGTATGGTCTGTTCATTGGCTGAGGGAAGTTAATTGAAATTAATTACAAATAGATAATTTATAAACTATGAAAGATAAAATAAAGGTAAAGAAGTAAGCCTTTGTGGAACAATGTGGTGAGCCTATGGTAAGAGTGAAAAACTAAAACTTCTATATTATATCTATTTAATAACTTTCCTATGCTATTATTTGCCAAAGAATATAAACCAATTTTAGTATTCTTCTGAGCAGAAGAAAAAACTTCCAGATATTTTACATCCAGAATGTCTCTGACAATTTTAGATGTAGGCCTCTTCCCAACAAACATAAACTAAATACAAAGAATATTTATTCATTATCTAATCAATATATTTTTTTTTTTTGCTATATGCCAGGTAATATTCTCAATATGAGAGATTAAGAGAAAATAAAAGATTCTTCTCTTAAGAGGCTCAAAGTCCAGTAGGAAGACAGATACACACACATAAAAATCATTACAATGTAATGTAAAAAAATCCAATATTAGAAATGCTAACAAAACATTACAAAAGAACATAAACGGGCAACTAATTCTGGGAAAGCCAGGAAGGCTTCACAAAGGAAATCACATTTTGGTTCATCAGATCAAGAAGGTGACAGGAGAAATAGGTATTTGTGTGTAACACTCTGTTTTCTCTCTCTCTCTCTCTCTCTCTCTCTCTCACACACACACACACACACAGAGTGTACCGACACCTTCTATTTAATGTGTCAGTAAATAAAAGATTGTCTATTGTTAAGATTTATAAAGTTGGATGGATTTGTGTTACATAGGAATGTGAAGATATGTTTGACTGCTCAGAACTGGGTTGTTGGGAGGAGTTTCTAGAACAAAGTGAGGAGCTGATATACAAATCATAAAAAGTCAAAGTTGGCAGGAGCCTCAGTGGTGCTCATACCAAGTCCCATGTTTTACAAGGCAGCAACTTCATCCCAGAAAGGGGGAGGTAGCTTGCCCAGTGATGCTTATTAGTAGAAACAAACAGTAAAAATATTATAAAAGTAGTAAATAATGACACTGTTTGTTGTAATAAGTTGGTAATATGCATGTCCATTTGGGGGGTCAGCAAAAATACTATTTGAAAAACTGCTTCTCAGATACCGAAAAATCCTTTTAGCTTTATTTTCAATTTATTTAGTTCTTTTACAAGCACTCCTCATCTCTAAATTTTCAAAATTTTTCATCTAACTTGGAATCTCTTTTCATGTTTTTTGGGAAAAAGTAGCAATTAAATGACCATTACATGCTCCCCAGTAGGAAAGTTTATTAGAAGCTTTCTTTATCTGAAACTTGGTTGCAAGTCGGAAAAAAAAAAAGATTAGAAACTCTAACCTGTAAACTGGTTCTTTCTGAAATGTTGCTGCTTCCAAAAACAGCATTACCTACTTTGTTTTCTTAGAGCCAGAACAGTGACCTTTACTGAGTATTCTTTCTGGATAAACAATATATATTAAAATATGGAAAGTAGGTAGGTAGAGTGAGAGATAGAGATATTAATAATTTCCTTCTGGATAAGCAGGTTATCTGAATTATCATATCCAGTTTTTAGGGAATAGATCCCTGAAATCAGAGCTGAGTACAGAAGTTGGAAGCTTCTAGTCTGTATCATGAGGATAGGAAGCAATCTTCAGAAATGAAGTCAGATTCTGGAGAATCCAAAAGAAAGCCAAGTAAACAATCAAAGTGAAACATCACAGGAGCAGGGCAGAAAGGCAGAGCCATGGTTGTGTGGAAAGAGGCAAAATGCAGCAACCAAGAATAAGTGATTTTCACCTGAGGGTAAAAAAGTCAGCAAGCTAAATCCCATCTCTAGTGGCTTATAAAGATTACTTTGAATTTTGACTATGGATAGAGAGGAAGATGTTAAGGACTGAGCAAATTATGCTAATGTGCTTGCTGTTGACAATGTAAACCAGAGAGAGTTTTGGTTTTTTTTTTAATTTATTTTAGAAAGAGAGAAAGCAGGGGGAAGGGGAGAGGGAGAGAGAGAGAGAGAGAATCTTAAGCAGACTCCCCGTTGAGCATGGAGCCTGACATGGGGCTCACTCAATCGCATGACCCTGAGATCATGACCTGAGCCGAAATCAAGAGTCGGATGCTTAAGCAAACTGAGCCACCCAGGTGCCCCTACTGTAGCCCTTCTGATGACATACTAGAAGGAGGATCATCTGCCTCTGGACCACGGTGGACCACAGGTAACTGAAATAGCAGGAAGTGAAACCACAGGTAAGAGCGGAACCGCTGTAGTAAAAGGTGGATCTTAGTATCCAAAAAACAATTCTTTTAATGCAGAGAAATAGCGGTCATAATACATAATCTATTAAAGATCATGTTAAAACAGTGTCTTGTGACTGCAATAAGCATTCAGGAAGTGTTGACCCAATTGGCAATCCACGTACCAGAGCCACAAAAGATGCACTCAATATTCAGAAAGAACAAGTACTGAAAGAAAATCCTTGCTTGGACAAATATCAAAGTAAAATGAAAGAAAGGTCTTTAAATGTGGAAAGTGTGCTAAAGTGTAGAGAAAGGAGAATTTCTCTGTAATAAAGTAAGGAAATCAGAATTTCCTAAGGGTGAAACAGTAATTTAATGAGTATTTTGTAAAAGGAATTCTAAGCCAATAATAAAACGTCTTTAAGTTATAAGGTTGGGGATGCTGATAATTCTGGCATGCAAGGTGCTTTAGGGATGAAGAGAAGATTATCAAGAAAACTCAATGATTTCATTATTACTGACTTCACTGAAGTTGTTAGATTCCCACACCTAATTTATTCTTTGAAGCAAATAGGTCAGAGGGATTAGGGATGCTAGCCGTATTCTCAAAAGACTTTTCCGTGTGAAAAAAAAATAACCATAAATAAATAAATATATAAATAAACAAATAACCATTTCACTCAGATGCATCTCCTGGATTTGGGAGAGTGAAGTTACCGAGATGATGGATAAAATATGTAATTTATAGATTCAGATGCTACTATGCCCAACATTACTTGTGCTATCTGCATAATAAAAGCTAAGCTTCATACTAAGTCCCATACTAAGTTTTACAGCTGATTTAAGAATAATCTATGGAGATAAAATGTATCAAGGAAATTACCATATGCTTATGAGTAGGACAGGCCATGCAGACTCAGAACCTGGTGGTTTGTCTGTTTGAGGTTTTGTAAATTCTGTTCTTTACCAGCAGTTCTTACTATATGGTGATGTGAATGAATTAAAAGAGGCAATAAATGCAAAATGTGCCCACTTACAGTATTTCCCATAATCTCTTCCAGTAATTATTTTTTCTTGTCTTAACAAAGGTATTTGATCTTGGCACCATTTTTTCAAGAGTTGGATGATTTGATGGATGGATATTTCTTTAATAGTTAGATAATTAGGCCTAAGGTCTTAATCCATGGGAAAAATATTTATTTGTTATACATGTGTAGATATAACCATATATTTTAGCCATCTCAACCTTTCTTGTCTTTCCTTCTCTCTCTCCCTCCTCCTTTATCTTTGTGTATATATTTTCTTAGAATTATCCAAAAGATACTATAGCTACATCCCTCAGTTATATTAAAGGTTTACCTTAAGGGTGTTTCTTGGTGCAAATCTGACCTAAGATTAAATTCTTATTCAAAATGTTTATAAGTATTTTTAGCAAAATTTGTATTTTTATTTTCCCTTAATTGTATAAGTTGATCTATGTTCAGATACAACCAGATGAAGTAAATTGAGTTGTCAATCTAAGGATCATGTTGTTTCTATGAAAGCCAGCCAACTAGATTTTGAAAAGACATCCTCTTCTATGCATGATGGAGAGAGGTAGAAGTGAAGTGTTGAACCTCTATGATCTGTTTTAGATTATGACGTCAAAAGGTTAAGGATGAATTATTGTCACCTTAACTTTGATTATATATATTTTTTTTCAGTTTGAACCACAACCCTAACATTATTAAAATGTGGCGTTTGTCTTTCATTAAAGTTAAGCAATTCGGTTTGCATTTTTGATGCACCATAATTGTAGTAGTGTGACATTGTTCTCATGATCATTCATAATGCAACTACTCACACCATGAATCAAATACAAATCAACACCTTTTTTATTTTACACGCACTAAAGCACTTTCTTTTCAGATTGATAATTTGCACTCACAGTTTAATCTTCAGCTGTGAGAATTCTTTTGGTTTAATTTACATCTACATTCTTATCACAGATCTTTAAACCCTTATGAAAAGTGTTTTAGAAATAAACCAAATACCATGGCAGAAGAACAGGGAGAGGTTTTAGTATTACTAATATTAAAGTCTATTTAATTGCTGAGTAAAATATTTGACATTCAGGCTTAGGACAGAGTGCAGGTCCATGAAATCCTTGTTTTATACAATGAATAGGTTTGTGACCACACCTTCTAGCAGCATCAGAAGAAGTAGCCACATGGCTATTTGACCTCAATGCCTATGAGGTTCTTTGTGTTCTAAACCACTCTGAGTTCCATAGCTGATAGAGATATTATTCCCAGAATCTATTCAGATACCTGAGTTTCTAAATTTATAGCATAAATGTATCGTAATTCCTGTGGTTCCATACTGTGTCAACTGCACCATAATAGAACTATGATTTTTTTAGAATTTCCTTCCCTATATGCTTCTGGGTTAAGATAAACTGTAGGAGAAAGTTGTGCAAGGTTTGGAAGGGGAAGAAAAGTAGTAGTTATTCCACTCTGAATGTTGGTGTAGAATGACAGGTGCCTTTGAAACACATGTGTATTGTCACTGATACATGCCCTCCTTAATACCCATCACCGGGCTAACCCATCCTCCCCTCCCCCTCTCCTCTAAAACCCTCAGTTTGTTTCTCAGAGTCCATAGTCTCTCATGGTTTGTCTCCCCCTCCAATTTCCCCCCTTCATTTTTCCCTTCCTTCTCCTAATGTCCTCCATGCTATTCCTTATGTTCCACAAATAGGTGAAACCATATAATAATTGACTTTCTCTGCTTGACTTATTTCACTTAGCATAATCTCCTCCAGTCCCATCCATGTTGATGTAAAAATTGGGTATTCATCCTTTCTGATGGCTTAGTAATATTCCATTGTATAAATGGACCATATCTTCTTTATCCATTCATCCGTTGAAGGGCATCTTGGCGCTTTCCACATTTCCTATTGCGGGCATTGCTGCTATGAACATTGGGGTGCATATGGCCCTTCTTTTCACTACATCTGTGTCTTTGGGGTAAATATCCCATAGTGCAATTGCTGAGTCATAGGGTAGCTCTATCTTTAATTTTTTGAGGAACCTCCACTCTGTTTTCCAAAGTAGCTTTACACCTTAAAGAACTGGAGAAAAAGCAACAAACGATGCCTAAGCCTCACATTAGAAGAGAAATAATTAAGATTAGAGCAGAGATCAATGAATTAGAAACCAGAAACACAGTAGATCAGATCAACAAAACTAGAAGCTGGTTCTTTGAAAGAATTAGTAAGATTGATAAACCCCTGGCCAGACTTATCCAAAAGAAAAGAGAAAGGACCCAAATTAATAAAATTATGAATGAAAGGGGAGAGATCACGACTAACACCAAGGAAATAGAAACAATTATTAGAAATTATTATCAACAACTATATGCCAATAAATCAAGCAACCTGTTAGAAATGGATGCCTTCCTGAAAACCTATAAACTGCCAAGACTGAAACAGGAAGAAAATGACAACCTGAATAGGCCAATAACCAGTAACAAGATTGAAGCAGTGATCAAAAACCTCCAAAAAACAAGAGTCCAGGGCCTGATGGATTCCCTGGGGAATTCTACCAAACATTCAAAGAAGAAATAATACCTATTCTTCTGAAGCTGTTTCAAAAAATAGAAACAGAAGGAAAGCTTCCAGACTCATTCTATGAGGCCAGCATTATCTTAATCCCCAAACCAGGCAAAGACGCCATCAAAAAGGAGAATTTCAGACCGATATTCCTGATGAATATGGATTCCAAAATTCTCAACAAAATCCTAGCTAACAGGATCCAACAATACATTAAAAGGATCACCCACCATGACCAAGTGGGATTTATCCCCGGGATACAAGGGTGGTTCAACATTCGCAAATCAATCAGTGTGATAGAACACATTAATAAGAGGAGAGAGAAGAACCATATGGTCCTCTCAATTGATGCAGAAAAAGCATTTGACAAAATACAGCATCCTTTCCTACTTAAAACTCTTCAGAGTATAGGGCTAGAGGGAACATTCCTCAAGTTCATAAAATCCATCTATGAAAAACCCACAGCAAATATCATCCTCAATGGGGAAAAGCTGAGAGCATTTCCCTTAAGATCATAAACACGTCAAGGATGCCCACTCTCACCACTATTGTTCAACATAGTACTACAAGTCCTAGCAACAGCAATTGGACAACAAAAAGAAATAAAAGGTATTCAAATTGGCCAAGAAGAAGTCAAACTCTCTCTCTTCACAGATGACATGATACTACATGTGGAAAACCCAAAAGACTCCACCCCCAAATTACTAGAACTCATACAGCAATTCAGTAATGTGGCAGGATACAAAATCAATGCCCAGAAATCAGTTGCTTTCTTATACACTAAAAATGCAACCATAGAAAGGGAAATTAGAGAAACGATTCCATTTACAATAGCACCAAAACCCAGAAGATACCTCAGAATAAACCTAACCAAAGAGGTAAAGGATCTATACTCTAGGACTACAGAACACCCATGAAAGAAAGTGAAGAAGACACAAAAAGATGGAAAAACATTCCATGCTCATGGATTGGAAGAGTAAACATTGTTAAAATGTCTATGCTTCCCAGAGCAATCTATACCTTCAACGCCATCCTGATCAAAGTTCCAATGACATTTTTCAAAGTGCTGGAATAAACATCCTAAAATTTGTATGGAATCAGAAAAGATCCCAAATCACCAAGGAAATGTTGAAAAGGAAAAACAAAGCTGGGAAATGTTGAAAAGGAAAAACAAAACAGAACTGTTGAGAGCTTCTGTACTGCTAATGTCCTTTTCTAAAAGAAGGATATAGCACATTGCATTTTTACACACAGCCTGTTTGATGGTGCATCTTTTAGGAAATGCTGGAGTCATGAGTAAATACTATCCTTGCCTTCAAAAACCGTTAATAGTGGGGAAAGTGATCAATGTAGGTAAATAAAACACTGTAGTAACAGAAGTACAAAGTGAAGAAAATAAATTATGTTCATGGTTCTTCATTGCTCCTTTGCATTCATTATTTATCCTTCTATTTTTACTCTGTGTCCCAGAGAGGTGATGGTTCTGGACACTACTTACTGGATGCACTTACTATGTGCATCATGTTGCCTGATTTCAAGCTATATTACAAAGCAGTGATCACCAAGACAGCATGGTACTGGCACAAAAACAGACATATAGACCAATGGAACAGAAGAGAGAGCCCAGATATGGACCCTCAACTCTATGGTCAAATAATCTTCGACAAAGCAGGAAAAAATATGCAATGGAAAAAAGACAGTCTCTTCAATAAATGGTGCTGGGAAAATTGGACAGCCACATACAGAAGAATGAAACTTGACCATTCTCTAACACCATACACAAAGATAAACTCAAAATGGATGAAAGACCTCAATGTGAGGCAGGAATCCATCAAAATCCTAGAGGAGAACATAGGGAGTACCTCTTCGACATCGGCCAGTGATCTTTTAGCTGATAACTGAGGAAGGAGCAGGAGGTATGCACTTTCTTCTCTGTGAGTTTACAGTATATATCAACATGCTTCTATGACCAAAAGGGAAAATCTTAAATTTTTATGTATGTATATACATACCCTTTTTAAAATGCAGAAGACCATCTTACACTATCCAGGGAATATGTGGAAATGAAGCCACAGGACCTTGGCTCATTATGATCAGAGTCTCTGCTACCCTCAGATCATTGCCTTTGCTATTCTAAATCTGAAGAGCGCATACATTTCTGTGTAACAGTGGACACTCTTCCTTTACCCGTCTATTTCCGTTGTGAGCAAAGCAGGAAGAGAAGAGGAAAAAGCCCTGAACTTGGGTTATTATTACAGAGTTTATCTCTTTTATGGGAGTTGTCTTTTTTTTTTTCTCTTGGTCTCTTGTTCTTTCTGACTCTTCTACTTGCTAAGATCGACAACTCTCTTGAGAAAAATACAATTAATCTCCTCTAGGAACTTGCTTTCCTCACCTCTTCTGTTTACTAATTAAATTTGACTCTATGCTAATTTTGGTTTAATTCTTATTTAATTGTTATTTAAACAGAAAGGGGGTATGATATTATGTGGAGGGCCAAAAGCATTTCAAGAAAGTTCTACAGAAATATCACCTCATCCGTACGGATTATTTGACCCAGGAAATAAATAAAGCAGATGCTGCTGCAAGGTGAAGAATCAGTGTATGGAAAGGAAAATGGTGGTCAGCATTGAAAGAGTGGGAGGCAGGGGGTTTGGGAACTGGGATAGTCTTATCCAATGTGATTGGACTAACACCAAGCAAACACACTCAAGTACAGGTTATGGAAGGAAGCTAAGGCAGGAGGCTGGAAGGTGGCATCTTCTGAGTTTGGAGTCAGATGCCTCTAGTAGTTATGGCATTTCTCTCAGGAGTAATAAGATATCCTAAAACACAGTAAGATAGAGCATAATATTCAGGAGTCTGAAATAAAGGCAAAATGTGGAGGTTTTGATGATGATGATGATCATGATGATGATGATATTTACTGTACATTCATAATACAACTAGATCACCCACAGGTAGCAAGGCATGCAGGTATGCTGAGAGAAATACAGAACTCCGGTCAATGAGGCTCCTGCTAGGAGACAAGATTCCAGTTTCTGGAGCAGGAAAGGAAAGAAAAGGTAAGGTCCTAGGAAAAAGCAATTCAGGACCAGTCATAGAGGAACCCCATTATTTATGCACTTACTATGTGTCTATTGACTGTACAGTATATTCTGCATCCTAGACACTAGGCACTAGGCACTAGGGATGCATTAATTTTCAAAACTGCATTCCCTGCAACTAGTGCTTATGTATTAGTGGCATTCCTTGATAAGTAACTCTGTGAGCAAATATTTATTATTACTATCATCTTCTACAGAACTGTTGAGAGCTTCTGTACTGCTAATGTCCTTTTCTAAAAGAAGGATATAGCACATCGCATTTTTACACACAGCCTGTTTGATGGTGCATCTTTTAGGAAATGCTGGAGTCATGAGTAAATACTATCCTTGCCTTCAAAAACCGTTAATAGTGGGGAAAGTGATCAATGTAGGTAAATAAAACACTGTAGTAACAGAAGTACAAAGTGAAGAAAATAAATTATGTTCATGGTTCTTCATTGCTCCTTTGCATTCATTATTTATCCTTCTATTTTTACTCTGTGTCCCAGAGAGGTGATGGTTCTGGACACTATTATTTGGGCTTCCTTGTCTTCTAGTTTCCAGTCAGGATCAGGTGATAAAAGATCCCAAAAGGACATAAAAGGACATGAAGATAAGGATTTATTTTTGTCTCCACCTACTTTTCCTCTACCTTTGGCAGGGGGATTTTGGCAACCGCTACTTTCTTCTGTTGAAGGCCACAGATCATGTCAAGCAGCCTCTCCTACATGCCTATAATTCTCAGCGGGTTTAGGAACATGGATCCCTCTATCCTTTCAGTCCTAGGGTGGTAACCACTTCAATTTGCTATTATTTCCTGTGTGTTTCACCATGTGCTGTTCATCCCCTAACGCTGCCCACACCTAATTAAATTTATCTTTAATTAACTTTTGAGTTTATCATCTCTATTGTGCTAGGACTCTCAGCGGCAAAAGAACTGTTTGTTGAGTGTCTTATTATGTCCCAAACAATTTAATATACATTACTTCATCTGGTTATCACAAATACCCTCCAGAGTATGAATTGTCAGCCCCATTTTATAGAATAAAATATAAAAGAGAATTAAGACCCAAAAGGGTTAAGTGACTTGCTTTCAAAGTCTCGCCTCTAAAATTAATACAACTGAGATTTGGGCCCAGTGGTCCAAAACCCATACACATTTTATCACTATGTTGTTAAGAAAAAAAAAAGAACCAATTATTGGACATAGGTCAAAAGCTCAGAACCAGACCAGCAACAAGTTTTTTGATGCTGAGCTTACTAAATATGGAAGTGCTTTTTTTTTTTTTTTTTTTTTAAAGATTTTATTTATTTATTTGAGACAGAGAGAATGAGAGAGAGAGAGCACATGAGGGGGGAGGGTCAGAGGGAGAAGCAGGCTCCCCGCCGAGCAGGGAGCCCGATGCGGGACTCGATCCAGGGACTCCAGGATCATGACCTGAGCCGAAGGCAGTCGCTTAACCAACTGAGCCACCCAGGCGCCCTGGAAGTGCTTTGATGACAGAACTGCAGACATAGAGCAACCGGAATGAGTGTGACGAGACGAGAACAAAGAGGCAAGGGAGAGAGAAGGCAGCCTTTTTCAGAAGCAAACATATTTTTTTCTCATTTTTTTTCATCAAGGTTATACAGATACCATTACACCCAGGGAGAATGGTGTTATAAATTCACATATCGTGCCACAATGAAGGAGGCCTAAATTCTTCTGAGAGTGTGTGTATCTGGGGGAGTCTCTCAACTGCTCATTATTTTCCTGTACCCTTAAAAAATAGGATTAGGTAAGCAATGTGACTATAGTTAATAACACTGTACTGTGTACTTGAAATTTGCTAAGAGGGTAGATTCCAAGTGTTCCCACCACACAAAAAGAGAAAAAAAATGAAAGACAGAAAGAAAAAATGATAACTATAGTAGGTGATGGATATGTTAATTAGCTTGATTGTGGTGATTATTTCACAATGTGTATGTATATCAAAACTTCAAGCTGTACACTTTAAATATATACAATTTTATTTGTCAATTATACCTCTGTAAAGCTGGGGAAAAATAAGATTAGGAAAAATAAGACCTTATCTGGGTTTTTTGTGCACTGGAGACTGTAGATAAAGTTTGCTGTTTTCTCTGACTTTAGGGAAACATTAGTGTTCCTAAGTTTCAATATATGATATTACTGCCCATATTTATATTAGAACCTCAAGCCCCACACAAATGGCTAATAAAAATATTTCTGTTATTTCTTAATATATGTCTTAGTATATAAAATCCCTTAGTGCTCTGACCCTGTATAAAAACCTAGGGGATCTGAGAAAACCAAACAGTGCAGGTGCAGAAAACACCTGAAAATGTAGAGGTTATTAAACAAAAGGAATTCAGCCACAAAGCACAAAAGCATTAACCAACATTTGCAAGAATCCCCAAATTGCAAGAATTTCTAAGCCTGAAATGTATTTTTTGTAGCTAAATCCAGAATATGGGTTTCCTAAAGGACTGGCCAGTCTCTGAAAGGGATGAAACATGCAACGGAGAGACAGAAGACCTTATGACAATGGCTAATATGCGAAAACAAATGCAACCCTGAACTACACACATTCTATAAACTTGAGGGGATGAAGATAAATGAATATTTTATCAGTATAAATATTACCTTTTGCTAATTCTCACATGATCTACTTGTTTACGTATGCTATTTTCCCCTTGATTTTGCTAGAAATATTTTTACCAACAAGAATGGACCTCATAGTGGTGATTGAGTGTTTCTTAACACAAAAGGAAGTTTTTGCCTGCAGGGCCAATATCACATGGATCAAAGATTTCTGATTAAAATACATACAGTGAGGAGTGTAGCTGTGATGTTTTCGTATGGTATCTGAATTTTGTAATGAAACACAGCAGGTAGAATGTGAACTTTAGGGTAAAGAAATGCAATATTCCTGAAATCTGTGTAGGATCTTTCTAACTCCTGGTATTATGATTAATTTTCTCTGGGAAGCAGCCAGCACTGACATTATACTGCTGTTCAGAGATGTTCCTTTGATGGAGAATATCTGGTGATGCCACTCTGAATAGCTGCACAAATGATGATGGCTATGTCCTTTGTAAATTGAGCTTGTTTGATGAATTAAGAGAAATTTTAGAACTACGTATACGTGAGGACCCAAAGTAGAATTTGTGTGTGTGTGTTATTTTTCCAACTCTTGAGCTGATGTAAGTTTTGGAAGCCAAACTTATTATTCTACACAGGTGGAACAAAGACCAGTAAAATATCATGAAAAGAATATGAGGTCTGGTGTCAGAAAATCTGATTTGAAGCAAAGCTGTGCTGCTTTCTGGCTGTGAATTTCAGGCAAGAAACAGTAACAGTATTCCTACTCATGTGATGTCATTAATAATGACATCTTTTTCAGAAGTGATCATAAGAATCAACTAAAATGATATATGTGATAGTGATTATAGGTATTTATTTCTTGGAGTGAGGCAGTCCACAGAGTCTTACCAACTTTCCCCCTAAAAACAACAAAAAACATGGATAAAGTATTTTAAAACCCCTTTAAAAAATATAGTAAAGGACTGGCAATTTGAAATGGAATATTTAGAAGTTAAAAAATCAGTAAAATGGAAACCTAGAGGGATTAGCAAGAAACCGGATTTTAATTCTACCCTGAAGACACTTGCCAAATGTAAATGAACTTCACATTGGGCTTTCACAGCTTCATAGAAGATGCAAGACAAAGCCCAAGACCAGCTTCAGGTAGGAAATCTAAGAGGAAGTCCCCCTAACTTGGCCTCAGGATTGTGCCTCAAGGGCTATACTTTGATATGAGGGCATCTAGAAGTAAATCTGCCTTTCTTCCCAGGAAATTTAATTAGGAAAATCCCCTTTCTCAAGCAATGATTTGGGGAGGAAGGAGAAAAGTATTTCCTCTGGAAACTTACAACAGTAAGTAAATTCTCACATAGATTGCATACCAAATTTATACTATTTTGCTGGATTAAGATATGGAGATTTTAACCTCAAAAAACCCTGAAATAGTGGCACTCCACAAATGTAGCACTCCAGAAGTGAATGCCAATCACTTCTGGAGGAACCAAACTTCAGCCTAGGTCTCAAAAGAAGATAAGGTTATAGTAATAAATAAATAAATAAATAAATAAATAAATAAATAAATAAATAAATAAATGGGTAGGCTGGGGAGTAGGGGGGCTCCATGATCAAATTTCAACAGTCAAAAAAGACCTGAGAAGCAGACCCACGAAAAGCTCAAATATTGAAATTATTACACAGAATACAAAATAATCATTTTGAATAAGTCTAAAGGTGTAAGAGATTAAATGTAAGTAAAGAGAGACTTCTGTTTCTGGCTCTCATGGAGTAACTTGTATTAAACAAATCTTTCTGTCAAAAACAACCATTAAAGTTGAACAACATATAGAAAACAGCTATTTAGAAGCATAATAGAGCAAAGAAGGTAGGCAAGACTTGCAGGGATAAGATCCAGAAAAGACAGGAAGTACTTGAGGTGAGTGCTTATCCTTGCCTCCATATTTTTTCTTTTCAGGACATCCTCTAATAAATAACCAGTTTCATAGAAGCCAGACAGAAAGCAGTGACCTAAAGCTTGGGACAGTTATACTAGGTTGAGGAGGCAAAACCTAATCCTTAAACTTGAGCTCGAGTCCTTCCAAAAAAAAAGAACCACAGAGAAAGGAATGCCCACTTACACATGCAGTTTCCCCTTTAGACATTAACCAGCCCCCATACTGAGCATGTGCAACACAGCACAGTGAACCAAGTAGTTCTTCCTTGTCCTCATTTGATAAGAATTTTTATCATGACTGGGTGTAGAATTTTTTTCTGTATATATTTAGAAAATTGCATGCTTTTTACTTTTCTTCTTAAGCCTGATAATACAGTGCTCTACATTGTTCAGTTTTTTTAAGTGTTAAAATAATCTTGCAATCCCAAAAATCTGGGATATACCATACCTGATCATGTATTATTGTTTTTATAAATTGCTAGATTTGGTTTACTTTTATTCTGTTAAAAATTTTTTCTCCCTGTGTTTACTAGTGATACAGTGTTTTTCGCTATGTGTAATGTCTTTGGTTTTGTTATAACGGCTGGCCTCGTAAATGTGCCAGAATTCCCTGCTATTTCTTTTCTGGAAGAACTTGTGTAAAGTTAGTATTACTTGCTCCTTAAATATTTGATAGAATTCACCAATGACATGTTCCATGTGGAAATACTTTTAACCACACCTTCATTGTCTTTAATAGATACAGGGCTATCCAGAGTATCTATTTTTTTTTTTGGACTGAACTTTGGTAATTTATATCTTTCAAGGAATTTTTCCATTTCACCTAAGTTATCAAATTTATGGGCATGTTTTCATAATGTTCTATTATTATCCTTTTGATCTATAGGATCTTTAACAAGGTCCTTTCATTTTTTTAATAGACTATTTTTTTAGAGCAGTTCAGCAAAGCTGAGCAGAAGGTAGATTT
Source organism: Mirounga angustirostris (assembly GCF_029215605.1). NCBI lineage: Eukaryota > Metazoa > Chordata > Mammalia > Carnivora > Phocidae > Mirounga > Mirounga angustirostris. The sequence goes on along the minus strand of NW_026991717.1, from coordinate 57,534,890 downwards.
CCCATATACTCCCTGCTTCCACATATGCATAGGTTCTCTCATTATCAACATCCTCCACCAGAGTGGTACATTCATTATAATTCGAGAACCTACATTGATACATCATTACTACCTAGAGTCCATAGTTTACATTAGGGTTCATTCTATGTCTTGTACACTCTATTGGTTTGGACAAATTTATAATGACATGTGTTCACATTATTATCATTCAGAAGAGTTGCACGGCCCTAAAAAATACTCTGTGCCCCACTTATACATCCCTCTCTCCCTCCTAAACCCTGACAACCACTGTTCTTTTTACTGTCTTCATAGTTCTGACTTTTCTAGAATGTCATATAGTTGGAATCATGCAGTGTGTAACATTTTTCAGATTGGTTCCTTAGTAATATGCATTTAAGCTTCCTCCATGTCTTTTCATGGCTTGATGGCTCATTTCTTTTTAGTGCTGAATAAAATTCCGTTGTCTGGATGTACCACAGTTTCATATTCACCTATTGAAGGACCTCTTGGTTGCTTCCAAGTTTTGGCAATTAGGAATAAACCTGTTAAAAACACCTGTGTGCAGGTTTTGTTTTGTTTTGTTCTGTTTTTTGGGTTTGGTTTTTTTTTTTTTTTTTTTTTTTGGTTTTCGGTTTTCAGCTCCTTTGGGTGAACACCAAGGAAGATGACTGCTGGATTGTTTGGTAAGAATATGTTTAGTTTTGTAAGCGGCTGCCAAACTGCCTTCCAAAGTGGCTGTGCCATTTTGTATTCCTATCAGAAATATATGCGAGTTCCTTTACTCCACAGCCTTGCCAGCATTTGGAGTTGTTAGTGCCCTGGATTCTGGCCATTCGAATAGGTGTGCAGTGGCATCTCATTGTTTTAATTTGCATTTCCCTATGACTTAGGATGTGGTATATCTTTCCATATTTATTTTCCATCTTCATATCTTCTTTGGTTAGATGTTTGGCTAAGGTTTTTGGCCCATTTTGAATTGGGTTTTTTATTTTCTTATTGTTGAGTTTTGGGACTTCTTTGTATATTTTAGGTAACAGTTCTTTATCATATGTATCTTTTGCAAATATTTTCTCCCAGTCTGTGGTTTTCCTTTTCATTATCTTGATAGTGTCTTTCACAGAATAGAAATTCTTAACTTTAATGAAGTCCAGTTTATCAATCCCTTCTTTCATGGACCATGCCTTTAATATTGTATCTAAAAAGTCACTGACAAACCTTAAGTCATCTAGATTTTCTCTTTTTTATCTTCTGGGAGTTTTATAGTTTACTATCTTCTTTATTCTTGATATTAATAATTTTTGTCTTTTTTCATTTTTACTAATCAGTCTGGCTAGGCTTTTTGCTTCATTGATTCTCCCTCTCTCTCTCTATTTTATTGATTTCTGCTCTTGTAATTTTCCCCCCTCCCACTGTTTTCTTTGAGTCTTATTTACTCTTATTTTCTACTTTCTTATAGAAGTTTAAATTTTTATGTGTGATATTATTTTCTAATAAGATATTTAATACTATAAATTTTCCTCTAAACACTAGGTTAGCCGTATTTCCCAAATATTAATACATTGTTTTTATTTTCATTGCATTCCAAGTATTTTCTAAATTCTTTTATGATATTTTTTTTAACTCAACACATGGTTTACTTGGAATTGTGTTGTTTGCATTTGTATTTGTGTTGATTATCAACTCTTTGGAAACTTTCCAAATATCTCTTCTGTAATCAATTTCTAGTTTAATTTTGTTGTTATCAGAGAGCGTATGTTGTATGTATGGTTTCAAATCTTTTAAAATTATTAAAACTTGGTTTCTGGCCCAGAATGTGGTCTCTCCTGGTGAATACTCCATGAACACTTATAAAGAACATAAAAGTTGGCTATTGCTGGGTGGGATGTTCCATAAACATCTGTTATGTCAAGTTGGTTGGTAGAGGAGCTTGAGTCTTCTCCATCCCTGCTGATTTTGTTTGTTCTATAAATTACTGAAAGGAGTGTTAAGTCTCCAGCCCTAATTGTGAATTTGTCTATTTCTCCTTTAAATTTGATTGGTTTTTATTCTGTGCATTTTGAACCTCTGTTATTAGATGGGTATACATTTAGTAATTGTATATGTCTTCTTGTTAAATTGACAATTTTACCATTATGTGATGCCCTCTGCATTCCTGGTATTATTTATTTCTTTGAAATATACTTTGATATTAATAGAGACATTCCCAATGTCTTTAATTAATATTTTCACATTACTTGATTTTTCATCTTTTAATTTATCTCTATATTTAAGGTGCATTTCTGTAGATTGCATGTAGTTTGGCCTTGGTTCTATTTTTATTCAATCTTCTCCACATTTGAAATAGGGTGTTTAGTCATTTATAGTCATATCTACTGATAAATCCACCATATTACTAATTGTTTTTTATTTGTCATATCTATTCCTTGTTCCTTTTTTCTCCCCTCTTTCCTGCCTTATTTTGGATATAATATTTTCATTATTTCATTTTATCTCCACTATTGGCCTGGTAATTATACTCTTTAAAATTTTTTTTTTATTTGTTGTTTTGGCATTTGCAGCCTGCATTTTTAACTTATTACAGCCTAACTTCAATAATATTATGCCACATAAAAGACAGTGTAAAACCTATACAATGGTGTAAGTCCTTTTCCTTAATTCCATCTTATGTGCTATTGTTGTCATACATTTTACTCCTAAGTATATTATAATTGCCAAAATACACTGTTATTATAGTCATTTTTTTTTTAAGATTTTATTTATTTGACAGAGAGAGACACAGTGAGAGAGGGAAAACAAGCAGGGGGAGTGGGAGAGGGAGAAGCAGGCTTCCCGCAGAGCAGGGAGCCCGATGCGGGGCTTGATCCTAGGACCCTGGGATCATGACCTGAGCTGAAGGCAGACGCTTAACTACTGAGCCACCCAGGCGCCCCACTATAGTCATTCTTTATAGCAATTAAATATATGGAAACTATCTTTTAAATTCACCTTTTTAGTATTTATGGCTCTCTTCATTTCTTTGTGTGTATCCAAATTTATTTTCTTTAATATTTTCTTGCCTGCTGGTAATGAATTCTCTCATCTTCTGTTTCTCTGAACAAATTTTTATTTTGCCTTCATTTTTTCAAAGATACCCCCTGCCCAAATGTTTAATTCTGATTTGACAGTTTTCATTTGTTTAAATTTTGGCACATTAAATATATAACTCCATTTTCTTATGTTTTGAAAAAACAACCTCTGAAAATTGTGCCATAATTCTTACTTTCTACTCTGTATGTGTATTTCTTTCTATCTGTTTTCAAGATTTTTTCTAGATCTGATTTTCAGGCATTTGAGTATAATGTGTCTGTGTGTGTGTGTGAGTGAGAGAGCGAGAGAAAGAGAAAGGGAGAGAGAGAGATGTAGGATTTTCTCATTTTATTACATTTTGAAAAACCAAATAGTCATTATTTCTTAAAATTTTTTTTTTCTATCCTATTCTCTATTTTTGTCCTGCAACTTCAATTACATACAGATTAGACTGTTTGATATTGTACCATAGCTACTGAATATTCTATTACATCTTTTTCACTATTTCTCTTTGTTTAGTTTAGATAATTTTTACTGATCTATCTGCAAGTTAAATGACTCCTTAATCAGATATATCCAGTCTTACTTATACACACTGAAAGAACTCTTTATCTGTTTTTACTTTTTTTATTTCTAGATTTTCACTGATTTTTTTTTTTTAAGATTTTATTTATTTGACAGAGAGAGACACAGTGAGAGAGGGAACACAAGCAGGGGGAGTGGGAGAGGGAGAAGCAGGCTTCCCGCGGAGCAGGGAGCCAGATTGACGTGGGGCTCGATCCCAGGACCCTGAGATCATGACCTGAGCCGAAGGCAGACGCTTAATGACTGAGCCACCCAGGTGCCCTTCACTGATCTTTTTTAACTACTTTTTATCTCTGCTGAAATTCTGCATCTTTTTATGCATGCTGTCCACCTGGTCTACCTGTTACTTTACCACGGTAATCATAGTAATTTGAAAGTCCCTGTCTCCCAGATACAATATTAGGGTCATCTCTGAATATTATTTTTTTTACTGCTTTATCTCTTGGCAATGTATTTTTTTTTCTTCTTGCTCTTTTGTATGTCTCATAGGTTTTTATGAAGTGCTTCACATTGTGTATAAAAGAACATTAGAGACCGAGGTAAAAGGTATTTACACCTGGACTGGGCCATTAATATGTTTATGTTGGAGAGATGGAGGTGAGGCAATATAGCAAAGAATTGGAACTGAATCTGTGTTTTTTCACCTCTATCATAACCTTCTGTATATGACATGGATGGCTGTTACCTTCTGCTTTAGAGCATGACTTATGGTACCAATGGGCTTCTGTTGTCTCAGCTCTTAAAAGTCCTCTGCATCCTTTGTCCATGTCCCTTCCACTGCAGTGAACTTCTGTGACTTTCTACTTAGTGCTAAGCTCACAGAGGCAGTGTTCTCTGTTCTCCTGGTTCAACCTCTGTCTTTGGCAAATCCTGTGCATGTAGGCCTTGTGGGTGAAGCTTTCACAGTGTCCTTGCTCTTCTCCCCATGGATGCCTAGCTCTGCCTTGTATCTGGGGTGGATCTTGTTTAGGAGAGCATTTCCTGGCCTTTCTTGATAGAAGCAGACCTCAGCTTTGATACAGCTTGGATCCTGAGCTCAGTGGAGTTTCCTGCTCCTTAATCAGGAGCAGAGTATTTTTCCTTATACTCTTTACCTAGAAGTAATCAATCTTCATCTGTGACCTGATGGTGGGAAGGTCTCCTGTCTCTCTCCCAGACGCAGATATGTTTTGGTTTTATCCTCTTCTAGAAGTGATAGATCTCTATGCCAGTCTCTAGTGGCAGTCAGTTACCCCCTATTGATCTCCATCACTAAGGGGCATGCTCTCTGGACCTAGTCTCCAATGTTTTTCACAAGCACCCTGTTAGGAACAATGGCAAAGAACTTACAGGGAGACCACCCTTATGTCTGAGCTCCCAGGGATGCTAAACTGTCATGCTTGGTGACACTCAGCTTTTAATAGTTAATTAATATGTCAGTTGGTTGTTGTTGTTTTGTTTTTTTCAACTCTGCTTTTATGGCTTTTACTTTTATTTTTTTAAAAAAAGAATTTATTTATTTATTTGACAGAGAGAGTCACAGCGAGAGAGGGAACACAAGCAGGGGGAGCGGGAGAGGGAGAAGCAGGCTTCCTGCTGAGCAGGGAGCCCGATGCCGGGCTCGATCCCCATGACCTGAGCCGAAGGCAGACACTTAACGACTGAGCCACCCAGGTTTCCCGGCTTTTACTTCTTACATGCTCTGCCAAAGGCAAGAGAGTATATGGGTCCTGTATCTTTTCAAAGGAGCTTATCACCCATTGAAATTCAGTTTACCTTGATATTGTGCTTTCTGATGGGCTCAGGAAATGTTATAATTTAGCATATCATATAACTTTTCCTGGTTGTTAGAGTAGAGGCAACATTTTCTTCTGGCCTTCTATATCCCAAGCAGAAGTGGAACTCATCAGTGTGTTTCATATTGCTTTGGTAAATGATGTATCCTTTAGGTCCTCCTTTGAAGCATAGTTCTCTGACGCATTTTCTTACATTATTATATCCCCTACAGCACATCATTTTCTCTCAGCCTGATAACGCCTTTGTCCACCATCAGCCATGGCAATGCTAGCATTTCTACTTCAGTTACCTATGGAACATCAATTTTTTTCTTTTTAATGCTTCTAGAAGCCACCCTAGCAGTATGTCTATACCATCATCAGAATCCTTTCTAGGGTATTAAGTGTTCTTAATCCCAGGAGAGTGCTGGAAGACCACTAGATTCTCCCTTTTCCAGCTTATGTTTCATTGCCCTTTGATAATTACCTTTAGAATCCAGCTCATAGTACTCGCTTGGCTCCTGCAGGGATCCTGCCAAATCCCACAGCTGCTTTGGGGGTATAGTAGCACATCTCCAGCTAAATTATATTCTAACTTTAATCCTAGTTATAGTCCTAGTGTCTTGGAGGGGAGCAGAGAGAGATTTGGGAGACGTCACATGAGGAGAGGCCTATGTAGAATTTTCAAGCAATTACAAAATACTAGCCCTTGATATAGAGTACTGGGCCATGTCTTCAGGCTCATTAGTGTCAGGGAAATCTGGGGATTCAATATTGTCAGGAACTTCATCTCAGATGTCCACATACAATCTGTCAGAGTTACATTCTTTCCCATCCTGGACTGTGATGTTGGTATTGCAGACCTACCTTGGTTGGGTCTTTAACTTTCCTTGGAGATTATGTCCTTTTATGATTAAGTCCTAGGCCTGGTCATCAGTATCTTCGGCTCTACCACTACGGTCACATTTAGCTTTTAATTACTGATCAGTCATGCTAGCTTACTAGCTTTCCCAAGCATAACTATAGCTTAGCAATAGGCAGATCATCCTTTATATTGTTCCAATATTTTGAATTACCTGATAAATAACATCAGCTAATTAAATTCTTCAAGTATGCTCAACCCCAGCAGCAGGGGACCAGCCTCATCACCACATGCCTGCTCGCCCATCCTCAGCCTGGGCTTCCCTGTGCCCATCAAAAAAGACTCTCTGTATGTGTCCATCTCCCACTTCAATAAAAGAGTTTCTTTTATTCTAAAAAAAAAAAAAAATCCTCATTAGACAGGAAATAAGCAAGGGATGGCCCCTATATTAGAGGCCGTGGCAAGACACTTGCTCTCTAGAGGTTGGGAGGTAAACTGTATGAAGTTTTAGAGACTTACGGCTTCAGTAAAATATACAGGAGTCCCGTGGTAAGCAGTGCTAGCAAATTTCCTACAAAATAGAGGTAACTTGCTCTATCATGCCTTACCACAAAGAAGGAAGCACAGTGTCAAGTAGGCTTTACTGGTTTCTGTAAGCAACATGCTTCACATCTAAACTGTTCTAGACCATAACTTGTTCCATAACCATAACGTGCAGGCTGCTAGTTTCGAGTGGGACCCAGAGCAAAAAAGGACTCTATAGCAAGTTGAAGCCATGGTGCAACCAACTCTGTCCCTTGAGGTCCTACCCTCCAGCAGATTCAATGATGCTATAGGTGTTAGTCCTTTATTAGATGGAACTGGCAATACTGAAATTAGACATGGGCCGGCTACAGGGAATAATTAAGCCACATGAGCAGGCAGCCTTGACCCTCACTTGTGCCAATGTCCCTTTCCAGCTTTCATCTGTGGCTCTCTGGATGTACCAGTCTCTTTTACTAATGTAGTGGAGGTTTTAACAAACTGGACAACTACTTGATGCTGAGACTCTATGTCCCTCACCTGCCACCAGTGATGAGGCTCTCAGTGCCAGCGAGGCACCAAGTGAGCCAGACTCAAAACACCATCTTACATTTTAGCTTCCTGACTCACTACAGACATCAGTTGTTGCAGGTTGAGTACACTAGAATAAGGAACTGAAATTTATTAATACTTTAATAAATTAATAAGGCACTGGGTGTTTATTAGGAATCAACAACTGTGGACAAGAAAGGGAGGAAGCAGGGTTGGGCAGAGGGAGAAGTCAAGCTTAGGTACAGACTACAGAAAGGGTCAGTCAGCTTGACCATGGTTCTGGATCATATATGGCCAGATTGGAACAAAATAGGCCTCTATATGCTCACTTATGACATTACTGGATGTGAGTTGCCCCAGGAGGTGTATGCCCTTGAACAATGAAGTGTTCTATAATGGAGGCAAACTCTGAAGGAATTCAAAGCGGGAGGCTCTTTCCTGAAAGATGGGGCAACGAGTCCTGTTTTAAAGGGAAATCTGGAGAGCGCATTTTCACACTGAACACAGCAAATAATAGAAGGTAAGATTAAACTGATGGAAGACTGATAGATGCCACATTGGGCAATTTATATTCAGACAGAAGTGAATTTCTTCTAAATGCCTTATGCAATTGGCATAAAGTCATCTTTTTTTTTTTAACCCCAAATTTGAATTGTGTCATCACAGATGATGATGAGAAGGGAACAAGGCTTTTTCTGGGTGGATTTGTCCAATAGTTCAGCTTTGACGTTTTTCACCCAGATATATCAGCCAGAAACATCAATTAAAGTAACAGTTTAAATACAAAAACAGACTTTTATAATGAAATGGAGACTCTCGTTCATTTAATTATTCACCAAATACTTATTGAGCTAGGTCTCACGAAATGAAAATAACTAACGAAACTAATAGCCTCTAGACTTAATATGTCTTTTGTGTACACTGCTCAGTATTTCATGGAGGTACTCACCATGTTTCTCACCAGTTTCTTTCTAAGTGTATTACTGTTTTTCCTCCCATGGGGACATATTTTTAATTACATAATGGAAGTCAGTAGAAAATAGGATTTACATGACAAATATTTCCATTCAGTCACCTTTGCTATAAGTCAAAGGATTTATTGCTGATAAAATAATTTTTCATGCAATCAACAAATTGAGTATGTGACCTGGTTTATGTACTATGTGGCATGTGAATTAAAAGACAAATAAACTACAAACTCTTTCTTTAAAGGAACCTCCATTCTATTAGGAGAGATGAGAGATGGACATAAACAAAATATAAAACAATATGCATTAAGTGCCAGAAGAGAAGAAAAGTAATGTAAGCACACAGAAGAAAGTAACCCTACCTCTGTTAGGCCTGAGATCTCTGGGAAAAGCAGAAAGGCTAATATTCTAAGCAGAAACAACAGCACTGTAATCAAGACACTGAAGAAAAAGAAAGGCCAAAATCTTTCGAGAAATGGTTACTGGTCCAGGTTGACCGAAGCATAGGTTATTTTCAGGAGAATGGATTAAATAAAAGTTTAGCATGGCATTTGACTCTTGTGAGTGTTCTAAATGTTGAAATAAGGACTTAGAACTTCATTAGCCAGGCAATGGGAATACTCCTAAGGCTGTTTAAAAGATGGATGCAGTGTAGGTTCAGAACCAGACTTTTAGGAAATTTTGATTGCTTGGAAGAATTTGGATTGAATTGAAGAGTCTAGAATTTTGAGAAATAATTAAAAGAATATTTAAATAGTTTAAATAAGAAGTAGTAAGGTCCTAAGTTAAATATTTTCACACAATATTGCAATTATCTCTTTACCATTCTATATCTTATTCAAATTTTTGAACCTGAATTTCCAATACAGTGCTAACCTATAGTTTGCTTTTCAAGAAATACGTCTTTAGTAAGTAAACAAATGAATCCATGGTAAGTAGGAAAGACTATGCAAATGGCAGTTTGAAATCAGTGAAATTTTTTGAATCACCTGATGTGGGTACTGGAACAGAAAGATTTCCAAGATTTTGAAACTGAATTGTTGAGAGAATGATGATAATGATTATAAAGAAAAAAGTCAGTTCACGAGGAGTGGGTTTGAGGGACAATATAGTGAGTTTGGTGCAAGATGAGGGACCATCCTCACTTGAGCCAAGGAGGAGTGGGAATGCTTCTTTCCATCACATTTTCACAAAATGGGACAGAAAAGGGTGGGCACATGCCTACTCCTCACAGAACACAGCATGGCCCCAGTGCACCGAATACTGGAAGAAGAGTAGCATCATTTCGACATCTTAGGTGTTGTCTTGAGATATTCTGGGAAAGCAGCACCTAGGGGCAGTCAGAGTTTTCTCAGGGGAATAGCAGAAGCATGTGTGACCAAACCCTAGAGGATATTTCAGGATTTAGCAAAACAGGTAAATGTCCAGCCATCACAGGGGACCCCCAGTAGCAGTCTGGTAGGAAGCAATAACCCCAGAGGTGGTAGTCACATTGTTGGACACAAGTGGGACTCGTTTGGGACCTGACCAGAAACTTCTGGGGTAGGTGGCATATACTTTGTGGGGGCCTGAGGATTGCCAATAATGTAGGTGGGTTATTGACCTTGCAGATTCAATGGGCATCATTTTTAACATGGCCATACAGTAGTCACAGGCTGAGGGACTATAATCAAGCCCACACTCCTCTTCCATAGGAACTGCCCCTCCTACCTCATTTGCTTCCAAGAACCAACTCTATACCCATTCATCATGTGTTATTGATGGCCGGAAATCAGTTCAGAAGCAAGTTTTAAATCATTTATGATTGGTTTTGAATTTGGAAAAAAATGTGCACATTTCCCCCAGAAAAGCTAGGCACAGGTTTTCATCCAGAATGAATAATTATGCATAGAACTGATTACTTAAATACACAGTTCATGATTATGAATGAAATTACCTGCATTACACTGCAAATACCTTGCTCTGCAAGGATTAAGGAAAATAAAACTTGATTGCAGATGCTGGAAATTTTAGGTCTTGAGATTTTTCAGTTGCTCTGAAAATATATCACTTACCTCTTATAACATTCCCCTTACAGAAGTAATTTACAAGTTGAAATTGAAAATGAAATATTGATTATACTGGATTTCACAGTGGAGTACAATTCCAGGAGCTAGACCATAGGAAAGTAAGTGGACTGTTTTCTGTTTTTACATCATCTAGTTCAGACACTTTTCCCAAGATACAGATACACAGGTGAAATAGATTTCTACCTACTTGTGCAATTTGGGGGATTCCAGCAAACTCCCCAAACCCACCCTTAAAGTTCCCTCTATAAGCCTGTGTACATGTTTAAATCCTACTTTTATTACTTAACTGGTTTAGGCTTATTTATTTATTAAAATGCATGTTCCTCTGTTTGACTTATTATGTTGAGTGAAGTAAGTCAAACAGAGAAAGACATGTATCATATGATCTCACTGATATGAGGAATTCTTAATCGCAGGAAACAAACTGAGTGTTGTTGGAGTGGGGGGTGGGGTGGGAGGGATGGGGTGACTGGGTGATAGACACTGGGGAGGGTATGTGCTCTGGTAAGCGCTGTGAATTGTGCAAGACTGTTGAATCTCAGATCTGTACCTCTGAAACAAATAATGCAATATATGTTAAGAAAAAAAAAAGAAGAAGAAGAAGGTAGCGGGAGGGGAAGAATGAAGTGGGGGAAATCGGAGGGGTAGACGAACCATGAGAGACGATGGACTCTGAAAAACAAACAGGGTTCTAGAGGGGAAGGGGATGGGAGAATGCGTTAGGCTGGTGGTGGGTATTGAGGAGGGCACATTCTGCATGGAGCACTGGGTGTTATGCACCAACAATGAATCATGGAACACTTCATCTAAAACTAATGATGTAATGTATGGGGATTAACATAAGAATAAAAAAAAAATTTAAAAAAAATGCATGTTCCTGAGGAGACTAATCCATGACAGTGTAATCCATCAAAGTAACATAGTATGAACCAGCTTGTCAGCTCTCCTCCAAAGTGACAGCTGGGAAAGAACAGGTTTATTTTCTTATGCTGTTTTGGCAATGTCATTTTGCACATCTTTTCCCACTACCAGATTAGAACCTCTATGCAGTGGGGAGGGCTTTGGTTTTGGCTTTTATAAGATCATTTCTTGCAGACTCATTTCTCATTGGTGGGGGGCCTCATTTACTTTTCTTGGAAACCAGCTTTATAAGTCTGTACTGCTTCAATGCAAGGACTCAATACTGAAATTGTGATCCCAGATCAAAAATAATTTGAAGATACCAGATTCAGAAGTACTCTGAAATGTAGGCAAAACACCTCCCTTGGTTTATTATTTTATGTTCATAACTCATAGAACTGTTTTTAATTAAGTTTTGTATTTACTAAAGTAATTCATTTGATACATATACAAAGTAACACAATGTTTAAAAAATAAAGTCACTCTAAAAGTTTTCTGTAAGAGTAAACAATGGTGCTTTGCCTTCAGGTGCCCTGACCTTTTTTCCCCAGTCTTAAAGGGAAAGCATTAGATATATTGTTACTTGTAGGTTTCTTACAGATATCCTTTATCAAACTGAGAAAACATCCTTGTTTTCCTAGTTTAGACTTATTACAAATGTATGTTGAATTTTCTCAAATTATGTTCTCCATCAATTGAGATAATTATATACTTTCTGTTTTAGTCTGTTGATACAGTGGAATACATAAGATTAAATTAGCTAAATTATTAAATTAATAAAATTAAATATTAATAACTGATTTTATGACTATTCAACCCATCTTTCTTTCCTAAGATAAACCCCACTTGGTCATGATATATTATCTTATTTTATATTACTGGTTTTGATTTGCTACTATTCGAGTTCTCCAGATTTCTTTGAATCTATTGCTACATCCAAAGCTTCTCATAGGTCAGTACAATTTTCCACAAGATGAAAACTATCTGATAATCTTCAGCTCAATTCTCCTCAGCAGCCTCATCCAAACAATTTGGACAATTATTATCCAGGCTCACTTTCCCTAAGCCATCATTCTGAGAATACCTTTCTTCTCTCATTAATTTTGATCCTCTGTTCTCTGTATCCATGCTTTCCTTTGCTTAGTTACCATTTATTTATTTATTTATTTTTCATGAAGAATAGACTTCATTACTTTCCTTTGAAAGGTAGTTTTTTGAGATACTTTTTTATATTTTGGAATAACTTTATTTTACCTTCATCCATGATTGCTATTTGCTGGGCATAAAAATTTACATTTAAACATTCTCGACTCAGAATGTTATACTTTATTTTCCATTTTGTTCTGAAAAAGTCCAAAGCAATTTTGAATCTTGACCCTTTGATTTTTTGAAAAATAGTTATGTGATTAGTTGGTTGGCCTCTCTAACCTTGAGTTCTGGGAAGCTGTCTGTCCTTTAGTTCTGGAAATTTCTCTACTGTAATTTATGTTGTTTTTGTGTCAAATGAGAAATTCTAAATTTATTTGGGGTTAAATTCTGAAGGAGAAGATAATGGAAATATATTTACAATTCTAAAGCCAGAAGTCTGCTACTTTCCTCAGTATATAACTTTAGTTTAGCAAACATTGTACCAGAGGGAGGGACCAGAGAACAAGGGACCCAAAGATAAATTAGTCCCAGTAACTGTCCTTTAATTGTTTTTTTATCTACTGAGAGATTGATACAGATATGAATTCTGATAATAGCACATTAGTGTGATAAGTAGTGCTGGTAGATGCGGTGAATACAGGAGGGACACTGCTCAAGTGAGTTCAAGGTATATTCCCTGGAAGATATAATACATAAGCTAAAATTTTAAAAGGCATAAGAATTAATCAAATGAAGAAGTAGGTAAAGAACATTCCTGATAGAGTAACTTTCATCCATTCATTTACTCATTAATTTCTTTACTTATTAACTTATTCAATAAGCATTTATAGAATATTACCTTATTCCAAGCATAATTCTAGACATGGGGATCTGTAACACATAGAATAATCAAGGACATGAAATCACAAAATAACGTACATGTTATATCTGCGTGTACTTGTGTATCCTGAGAAGCATTTTAGAACTGTTCTGGAGTATAATATATGACAGGAGGTGTGGTGGGAAAGATGTTTGAGGTACTTTCTTAAAGTGCCTGATATGGCATAGTTAAGTAGTTTGAATTTTTCTTGAAGGTATTTGGATGCCATTCATAAGATGCTTTATTTTATTCTTATAATAGGATCATTTTATATGTATTACTTGTAGGTGTTCTTTTAGCTTACCAACTAGTCATCATTTATAGGTCAGAAATTATGAATCTCTTTTCTCCTCCAAAATAGGATGATACCACTCATGTTGTCTTTACTTTAGAACAATTATCTTTATCTATACATCTGTACCTATCTAAATTTTCTCCACACATTTTTTACTCACCTCCTCCAGAAACTCACTTTCCTCTGCTAAGATAAACTGACATATCTAAACAAACTGGTGTGTATTATTTTGTAATTTTATCTGTGCCAAAATAATCATGTGTAAACATACACATTTCTTTCTATTTCAACCTTCATCTCTAAATCTATCAACTCATTATCTGCTTCAAGTCTGTTTGGTCATTTAAGAAAATTAGATCCTATTGTACAATTTCTCAGCTAAACATCACAGAAATACTTTCAAGTTAACTCATATAGCTTTAATTAATTATTCTTAATGGCTGCAAATGTTCCACCATGAGCATGTACCATAATTTATTCAACCATTCTTCTGTTGATGGTTATTATCTTTGTTTTCAGTTTTACATCACATGAACAATGCTAAATAAACATCCTCGTACATATATCTTGGCACATTTTTGTTTTAATTTTATAAGATAGGTCCCAGATGCAGAATTACTCGTTGAAAGGTATTTGTATTTTCAAATTATTAGATTTTGTTGCTAAATTACTTTCCCAAAAGACTATGTCATATGTCTACCAGCAAATTAAGAGAAAGTTATTTTCCCCATATCCCAACTAATAGGTATTATTACGCTGTTCAATTTGTGCCAATTGGACTTCATAAAATATTTCATTGTTATTATACTTTTCATTTTTCTGACTACTGATAGGTGTGGGGATATATTTATTGGCCATTTGGGCTTGCCCTTCTGTGACTTTGCTTACTGTTCATTAGCTTTTCAAATGAATTTGTAAGTGGTTTTTGTTTTTAATAGTAATTGTCTGCCAGCTACAATTCAAATGTGTATAATTTAATTAATGTTTATATAGTATTTTTTCATATGAAAGCTTAAAACCTTTTGTAGAAAGATATATTTTTAGCCTTTATAGTTTCTGGATTTCCTATCTTTATGATAAAGGTCTTCCCCACTTCTTTATTATGCATAGAGTCTTTTATAGTTTCTACTAAGTTATTTTCTCCTTTCAATTTCTCAATCCATCTGAATCTTTTTTACTTATGGTGTGAGACAGGAGTCCAACTTTCTTTTCTTTCAGATGTATAGCCAATGTGTGAACATACTGAAATGAAATACCACCCTTGTCACATATTAAATTTTCATATGATCTATGGTTTGTGTCTAGATTTTCACCTAGAGCCTACTGATTTCTATTTCTGTATCAAATCCCATTTACATTACAGAACATTTATGTTTTCAATATTTATTAATGTAAGTTCTTTTTCACTATTCTTGCTTTTGCTTTTATTATTTTCAGTAATTATCCTTTCTTATGAAGTACTTTTGTCAATTCCAAAAATAATTTAAAACCCTAATCTGTATAAATATTTTAATTGGACTTGAAATGCATTTATTAATATTGAGAAAATTGATGCTTTTATTCTAATAATTCTTACCATCTGAGAACATGATATGCTATTTCAATTTTGTTTTTGATTTTTTTTATTTTATTCAATCAGTTTATCCTTTCTGCACCTTTTTTGTTAGATTTATTCCTAAGTATTATACACTTTTTTGTTAGGGTTATTATGGAAGTATTTTCACTTCTTGATGCTTATTGCTAACATAGAAAAAAAAACCAGTAGTATTTTAAACAGTACTATGACCCAATAAACATGAATTTTAAATAGAAACCTGGTGATAGGGGCACCTGGATGGCATAGTCGGTTAAGTGTCTGACTCTTGGTTTTGGCTCAGGGCATGATCTCGGGGTTATGAGACAGAGCCCCACATCGGGCTCTGGGCTCTGCTCAGAGTCTGTTTAAGACTCTCCCTCCCTGGGCGCCTGGGTGGCTCAGCTGGTTGAGCGACTGCCTTCGGCTCAGGTCGTGATCCTGGAGTCCCGGGATCGAGTCCCGCATCGGGCTCCCTGCTCTGCGGGAAGCCTGCTTCTCCCTCTCCCACTCCCGCTGCTTGTGTTCCCTCTCTCGCTGTATCTCTCTCTCTCAAATAAATAAAATCTTTAAAAAAAAAAAAAGGAAATAAAAAAAACCTGGTGATAATATGGAGAACAGATTTTCAAGAAACAAAAATGGGGACAGACAGGCCCACTTAGGAGGCCACTGCTGGAGTTCAAGTGGGAGGAAATAAATGCTTGAAGTAAGGTGTGGCTGTCAAGGTGAAGTAGATAAGGAATAAATGAATAGGATTGAGATATAATTGGTAGAACTGGGATGTTGACTTAATAAGGGACATATGGGTATAGAAGATGTTTAGATTTCCTTTCAGATTTCTGGCTATTTCCTGAAATGGCTGATAAAGGAGAATGAGCAGGAAATACCTGCACTCCCATGTTCGTTGTTGCACTACTCACAATGGCCAAGCTATGGAAACAACCCACCCAGGCGCCCCATATTTCCTTTTTTTCAATCTATAATTGAAATTCAGAATGTTTTAACTTAATAGAACCTACTACATGTGGAACTTGGCCACTTGGTCACACTAACCACATATATATCGTGGTAAAAATGATGTTTTATAATAATTATTTTAAAAGCTTTTAATATTTATTTTAAATTTATTTAACTAAAATATGTCAACCATAATTTCACTGGTCACCCAATAATTGGGTTAGGATTGTCAAAACTTTGAAAAACACGGGTCTGTGATACAAAGTTGAGATTTAAAGGTTTATAGTGGATTTATTTTTTAACCTGCCCACTCCCCTTTTATTTTCATCATCAGTCTTTTTGTTTATTGATTGATATTTTAACAGCTTTAATGGAGTATCAGTAAGAGACAAATAAGTATACCTTTTTATAATTTATATTGTATAATTTAATACATTTGAACATATGTAAATGCTTGTGATGCTATCACCATAATCAATGTAACAGCCATATCCAACCCTTCCCAGAGTTTATTTATGTCCATGTGTAATAAGAACACTTAATATGAGATCTACCCTCTCAACAAATTTTGAAGTGCACAATACCATATCATTAATATAGGTAACATGTTGTACAGCGGATCTGTAGGACTGGTATAATTAAAATTTTATACCTTTAGAATAACAACCCCACAATTCCCTCACCCCGCACACCCCACAGCACCTGGAGCCTCAATTGTGTTCTCTGCTTCTCTGAGTTCAACTATTCTAAATACCTCACATAAGTGGAATCATGCAGTATTTGTCCTTCTGGGACTGGCTTATTTCACCTAGCATCATGTCCTCCAGGTGCATCCATGTTGTCACAAATGGCAGGATTTCCCTCTTTTTTAAGGCTTACTAATATTCCATTGTGTATTGTATAAATATATATATTCCATTTATCTATTGATAAATTATTATAAAACATCATTTTTACCATGATATATATGTAGTTAGTGTGACCAAGTGGCCAAGTTCCACATGTAGTAGGTTCTATTAAGTTAAAACATTCTGAATTTCAATTATAGATCTTGAGGAAACAGGAGCAACTATTTATGGCTTTGTCAGTTAGGGACATTTATCTCAAACATGGATTCAGAAATTACAAAACTACAACTCATCTTTTTTCATTAAAGGCCATTTTCAGGGCTATATCAGATATAAAATAAAT
The DNA here is from genome assembly GCF_029215605.1 of Mirounga angustirostris. NCBI lineage: Eukaryota > Metazoa > Chordata > Mammalia > Carnivora > Phocidae > Mirounga > Mirounga angustirostris. The sequence goes on along the minus strand of NW_026991717.1, from coordinate 57,517,588 downwards.
AACTATATCACACTATTAATTGTTGAATATATATCACACTATTAATTGTTGAATATTTCGACTTGGACACCAGGAATAATCAATTCCCTAATCTACTCTGGTTGTTTCAGGTGCCAGAAATTATTTCCAACTTTAGATGAGAAATAATAAGCTCAGTAATTTATTATCCAGTTCTACCTCGAATAAGTGAAAGCAAATATTAAGTTAAAAGTTAAACCGTTTGTAAGGAAGTTAGTCATATCCCTGTTTGGTTTTCAAAAGAAATCCTGATACTTTAACATCCTTTTTTTTTTAAAGAGAGAGAGAGAGAGACCACACAAGTGGTGGTGGGGGCGCAGAGAGAGAATCTCAAGCAGACTCCACACTCAGCGTGGAGCCTGATACGGGCCTCTATCACACGACCCTGAGATTATGACCTGAGCCCAAATCAAGAGTCAGACAATTAAACTACTGAACACCCAGGCACCCCCCTTTAGCATCAGTTTAAAACTAATACTATTTTCCCTTGAATTTTTGGGGTCAGACGATTAAAGATATTGAGTATATCTCTGAAATGTATTAGTTGAGTAGGCCACTTAAAATCATACAAACTCTCTTTATATTATCATTGTAATAAGGAAACAGTTTTGATTTTATTAACTCATGAACTCAAATCTTTCCCATGCTGAGAGGAAGGGAGCATGTGTGGAAAAGCAGTCTCTGACCTGCAGTTCATTCCCTCGCATGGCATAATGAAAAGATATTCTCACCATAGCTGTGATTTCATTACATTAATATATTTACTATTTCAGGGAAATGTGTTGTCCAGAACTGTAGCCACTAGACATATGTGGACATTTAAATTTAAATGAATTAAAGGTATGTAAACTTGGAATTTATTTTCAGTGAAGTTGGAATTTACTAGCCCCATTTCAAGTGCTCAGTAGACATGTGTCTAGGGGATACCATATTAAATAGAGCAAATAGAAAAAATGTTCCTTATTGCAGAAAGTTCTTTTGGTCAGTGTTGTTCTAGAACAATGAGTTAAAGTATATTATTGACCATAATCTATTCTCTTGAATGAATACTTTTTGGATTGATTTTCATAGACAGTTTCTTTGCCGGTGTGACACACATAGTCACACATAGCCAATGCTCTTTCACGAAGTTTTAAAGGCACCTATTCTAGGCTATATTGCAACTCACAAATAATCACTACTCCAAAAACAAACAAAAAACTCTTTTCTGCATTCCCATGAGTTTGGTGAAAACGTAATAAAATGTGTGTTCACCAAAGCCACTATTCCTATGTCAAAGACTAATACCCCATACACTAGTAATTCTATCCAACTGTAATAAGAAATATTTCCTGGCACACATACACACAGACACAAACATACACACACACACTCCACGCACACACCTCAATACACACACGTTTTGATCTCTCTTTTTTCTTATGTGCTTATGATATCATTGACATCTAACAGTATCATTTTATAGATACATTTTATTTAGCAACTTATTTTTCTGGCATAATATCTGTCACTAATTTGCAGTTGGTTTTACAACTTCCTCAACAGTACTATAAGGGTCATTTGTATTTGCTTTTATTCTAAGAAATATAATTTTGTCTGTTTCTGTCATTTGTGCTCTTGTCTTTAGTAGCAAAAAAATATTTTTATATTTATGGTATTTTTAAAACGTATTTTTATATTACACTTAAATTATATATCTATGGTAAATATTTTTAATTTTTGTATTTATTTTATTTTTTATGGTAAATTATTTTATATGTATATATTTATGGTATTATTTTTTATTATATTTATGGTAAATCTTGGAATTATCTGAAAATTATGAGAAGAGTCCAATAAGTTTATGTCGTCATTTGCTAAATTTTATCAATAACTCATTGTGGACTAAAAATATTGTTCAATGGCCCTAATGGAGTCCAATTTTTAAATAATTATATATTTTATAATTCTGTTTTTATTTGGCTGTTTTTGTGAAATCATTACACTTAAAAATTCAATTTCCTAGAACATTTGTGTCCGCATTCTATACTGCCACCAGAGTCTCACTTATTATTTCTACTAACAACGTTACTGAGAAGGATCAGTGTTTTGTGTTCCTGTTTCTATCAAGGTTTTATGCTTCAGTAAACAATTAACAGAGCTATTGACCCATTTTTGTCAATAGGAGGTATGACAAATCAATTTAATTAAAACAAAAATGTAAATGTGATATGTATTAAATATAAATAGTATACATAATACATATAAATTGAATATATACTATGGGTGTGTATATATATATATATGATGTGATGTATTTATAGCTGTGATAAATTACACCCTCTTAAAAATGTGCACAACCTTTTAAGATGAAAAATATTAAGTAAAACTGAATCACAATTAATCTCAAATTTCTAATTCTTTGAAATATCTATTAAAATTATTTTTTCCATTACCTACCTACCTCATGTGACTCACTTATTACATAATAGGACTCAGAATAATATTGGGGTGAACAAGAAGGCTACCAGCGTTTCTAATCTATGTATTTTTTTTTTTTTTCATTTTTCTTCTCAGGAAGTTGTATCTAAGTCATGAAGTGCAGGGAGTCAATGATGCAGAAGATGCCTGCATGGGGTAGTCGCAGGAATCTAGAATGAAAGCTACAACATCTATTTCTAGGATTGAGGTGGTAGGTGTCTCAGAAGTGAGATAAAGTTTACTAAAGATTTAACACAGTCCACTCAGGGATGGAAGCATGGAAGTGTATGCATGAATGTATGAGGGCACATAGTAGTCAACATACTGACATGATGTACCAGGGGAACACAAGGCTAATCCCTAGAGCGGAATGACTCTCTCCAAGATGGAGTGAAAGTTTTTGGACCACGGAAAGCTCCAGGCAATGCAGCTGGGGACATACACTCCATGGTGCGCTAACTCCCCACAGCCACCCACACTTACCCACTACCAACAGAGGTAAATAAATGCAGATCAGTGAATTGTTATTTGCTCAGCTTAATTAGAGAGAATATAATTATAATGCATTCACACACCTAATATATACAGTAATCCTTCATTTTCTTGGCATTGTCACAGAGAGAAATATTTTATCTAAAGAGACTTTACATGTAACTAATACAAGTAACAAAATCCCTTTAAAATTTAAACATGTCATTAAAAATATCTCTGTGAAGTTTATTCTGCACTCCTCGAGTTCCTCAAATAGAATATGCTGAATATAGTTTTTCCCCCCTCTAATGATACTACATGAAGAATATCTACGATTTTGCTGTGCTTTAGAAATTGATGACTTTGGCAACTCTTGATGCATGAGAGACTCTTTCCCTCTCCACTAAGTGGCCGCAAGTAAGTTCTGTTTCTGCTTTTAAGTTTTTCTGGCTCCTCCTCTGTGGCCAGGCTGGCTTCAGTTGAGACTTCTCACCAGAATGACCGCTTGTAGTACTGTCTGCCCACCCTTCTTTCTTTCTCTTTCTTTCCCGTCCACCATCTCTTTTAAATTAATGTTCCTAATTTGTTTGAGGCTGGCAAACAGGTATTCACAGATATAACAGAAGTGAGTGTGTGGTAAGAGTCCAGTGGTCTCTGGGTGATGGTCAGTGTCTTTCCTGGGGAGTAAAGTAGCAAATTTAAGTAGCTGGTTCCATTATAGCTGTCCCTTGGACTTCTTCTCTCTTTTCTTTCTGTGTTCTGAGCTATATTTCAGAGGATGGAAGTCACCCAACACTTGATTTCTGGTTAGATGGTATAGTTTTATAGATTATGAAATACATATTTTTGTTACTACTATATCCTTTTGTAAAATAGTAAATATAACATGAGAAATCAACACTAAGAGAAAAAGCACAAAGCACATACCCTTAACCATATGATTTCTGGAATTAACAGTTTTCTTGGCATTTGTTCCATTTAATGTTTCCTGTTATTGGTGTCAAAAACATTTTACTTAAGAATGCTAGGTGAGGAAAATCCTATAGTGTAAAACTCTTTCCTCCTTGTATTTTTATTCACCATGTACAGTATTTTTAATTTTTTTAATTTTTATTTATTTATTTTTAAAGATTTTATTTATTTATTTGAAGAGAGAGACACAGTGAGAGAGGGAACACAAGCAGGGGGAGTGGCAGAGGGAGAAGCAGGCTTCCCGCCGAGCAGGGAGCCCGATGCGGGGCTCGATCCCAGGACCCGGGGATCACGACCTGAGCCAAAGGCAGACGCTTAACGACGGAGCCACCCAGGTGCCCCTGCCATGTACAGTATTTTTTAAATTTGAGGAATCACTGCAGCAAGTTGTAACTGATGTATGGAGTGACAAGTCTTTCCTACTGCATAAAAAGAGAAATAGCACTGAGCAGTGACTGCTGCAATGCATTGTTTTTTGTAATATTTCGTTTATACAAAGCTTTGGAAACCCAGCAGGCTCTGAACCTTCTACACAGTGAGACAAAACTCAGACCAAAATGTATTTAATGTGCTCATTTCTTTTTTCTTTCTTTTCAACACATTTCCAGTTGAGCAATCGGTTTCATGCCCCAGGGTGCACTGTAGGGCTACAGCCCTAGCAATCCAAAGTGCTGGGATCAGGATTGGATCAGGAGGTGGGAGTAGGAATTGCAGCCCCTCTGGTCCCTCTCCCCAAATTACTACCACCAGCAAGTAAATTCACTCACAGGAAACTGGATGTGTGTTGGGGAATGGAGGAAGGGTGCACGTGTACATGTGCATGCATTTCACTGGAAAGAACAGTAGTTGGTCTCAATCACTAAGCCAGCCTCATCATAGGTATCCATTCTTCTGCTGGGCACGGAGGAAATGCTCATATCCTGGATCTGTGGGCCACTCACCATGATGCTATGCCTTCTGGAACATGCTTGGAAGGGGACAGGGATGATATTAAACATAGACAAAGGTTTGAGAATAGACATATCTACTGGGAACTCCTCCTGAGAGTAAAAGGAAATTAGGGTTTTTTGTTCGTTTTTTTAAAGGTCTACTGACTTCAAATTACCAAGGGCATTTCCTTAACTTAGAAATACTTACATGACTGTCTGCATTACAATTCTTTTGTAGGAAATCCCCAGGTATGAAATTTCCTGGGATATAGTTGGTGAAGAATGTCTTCTGCCTTTACTTGGTACTATGAAGCCAAGGGACTCTTTCTTGGTAAGGAGGATCAAACACAGAAACATCATCAACTCACATATGATCTAGCAACATCTTGGGTCAGCCTCTCACAGCCTACCTCAGGTAGCTTGGCTTGGAGCTAAATGTTCTTTCCTGCAGCGTTTGCCTTTTGAGCTTTGCAGACAATTTTGGAGAGGGGTGAGGTTTGGGGCATAGCTGAAGGAAAGATAAAGTTTATGTACATGACATGCTCCCATCAGACAGGAGGAAGCATTGCATGTATAAATTAGTTTTATTTGAATTTTTCTGTTTTCTATACCTTTACCTCCTTTCCTCCCATTTATCAATGACAGACCTATATAACAGTACAATTTGAGAACCAGTGAGTTGGTAGCCATTAGTATCTTTTACCAGTTGCTCAGAGACTTAGACTTCATGGATGCAATTCTTGTGAACAATACTAATGATCATCAAAGAAATATGTGGTCACTAAGGAGAAAGTGCTGGGCATTGGATTTCTTGGCCCAGGCAACTGGACCTAGGGTGTGTTTATGTGTGTGTAAACTTCTGATCTAAACTAGGACCCAGAAAACTTAATCTAGCCTTTAAACACATTTGAATCCAGCCCATCTTCAGGCTTTCAGCTGTTCTTTCAGGATCCAAGAATTAAAGACATAGATCTATGTTAATTAATTAAGTAGAGCTATCCCCCAAAATAATTCACTCACCTAATAGTTTAGATCTGCAAGCAAATGCCTCAAAGCTTATGTTTTCCCAGGCCCTGTCCCTGCCATCCACTTAAGCTGCTAGAGATAAATGGTGCAACCTAAGTTATACTTTAAACTCTCTAGTGGAGTTAATTTCAAAAAAAAAAAAAAATCAGATTAATAATTTTCCTCCACATGAACAATTTTCCTCATTTAAACTAAATATCTATAGTCAAATATCTAAACATAAAGCTGTTTAATAATTTTATTAATATTTTCATTAATTATATATCATGTAAATTATATATAATATAATTAATAACTGTTAACTAATTATTATTAATATTTATCTACACAATGGAGAATTTTATAAGGATTTTAAAAAGCAAAAATATGTGAAGCTTTTAAAATTAAATTTATATCATAATAATAAACTTATGTCATTTCATAATAATCTTCCCTTTTTTTCTCCATTATATCAAATCCTCTAATATTTCAAGTTTGAAAGATACCAAAATTCAAGTTAAAATCACTTTTTTATCTCTCTCTGTAATAGAGTGCCTTTAGGCATTTTCTTATAATTCCAGGGAATATTTCAGGTTGACATTCTAGCATCACAAATCGGCTCTCTGAATGATCAGATTTCTGGTAGCTTTCTCTTCCATAATTAGAATCAATTAAATTAACATTTAACGTGTCACAGATACATTACCCCTACTCTTCCATGCCTATTGTGACTGCCTTTATAATCAGACATTTTTTTCCTACCTCACTGCCTCTCATTATTTAATTGTTCAACTTTGGTAATTTTTCTCCTTTGCTTTAAATGATCACTGATTAAATATCTCTAAGTGAGGACTAAATACTTAGGCTATCACTAAATTGTCTTTCCTTGGTTTTAAAATTTTTAGTCAATGCAACAGAAATACTGACCCAAATTAAAAAAAAAAACAAAAAACTTTTATAGGCCCACAGCCCTAATTACAACATCTGTCACCTAGATCCTGAATCCTCATGAACTGCCTCTGCCCTGTGCTGTGATGATGATGATGATGATGACTGATAATAACAAATGTGCATCTAGAGCTTACCATGTGCCAGATGCTGTTCTAAGTGCTTTATATATATTAACTCATTTAATCCTCACGGCCATCCTTTGAAAGTAGATATACTGCTATCCGCATTTTATAGATGAGGAAGCTGAAACCCAAGAGGTTTAGGTTAGCTAACGCCATCACAGTATTAAAGCCTGGGAGAGCTTCAGACTTCCTGTCTTAGCCATGCCTTGTTAATCCAGCTGTGGAGTTTTTCTGAAGTTCTCCTGAAGAATTTACCACAAAAATTACTAGGGAGCAATGTAAACTTTTCTAACAGTTTGGATAGGGAGACAAAGACAGGCTTACACTATGCACCAATAGCAAACAATCTAAAAATACAAATTGGGTATTTATATTCTCTGAAATCCCTTCCTGGCAATCCTATTCCTTATAGGCATTTCTCTGCATTGGTCTCACCCCAATGCAGCTCTCATTTTTGTCAATAATCTGCAACTTTTGAGTTTCCCTGCAAACTCTGGTGTTCTCCTCAATTGTACAGAACATTCAGGTCTTCTCAGTCTTTGTTACCCCATTAGCCTACAAAAAAAATCCACGTGCTCAGTACAACCTGCCTTCCCCAGAATAAATTCCAGATTCTCAGAAAATAATAATGGTATATAGTGAGGAGAATTGTGTTTCTACTAGAATTTGTTTCTATGTAGTTACATAGCTTTTGTAATTATCATTGTGATGGCTCATTAAGTTATCTCCCGCTGATGTTCTACAATTAATAAACCATTCTTTTATTGTGGAATATTTTGGTAGTTTTTAGTAGGTTTTGTTGTTTTTGTTTGTTTCTGTTCTGTTTTATATAATAATGCAATAAACATTTTTATTCATTTGGACTTTGCCTCTGTTGAACTATTTCTTTAGGAAAATTCCCAGAAGAAAGATGACTGGGTCAAAGGGTCCGAGTATCTTTATGTTGCATTATTTTCCAAGTAGATTGTATCAGTTAACAGAGCTCTCACTTGGGTGTAAGTTAAAAGTCATACCAAAACATTGTCAACATTATTACTATAACATTCCTACTATGCTGAAGGATGAAAATATTTTCCTCACACATTTGTTTTCTATTTGTATTTTTTCTAGTATAAGTGCTTTATCTACACACTTGGATCGTTGCTTATATGGTGAATATTTTTGTTATTTGTTTTGGTTTTGGGTTTGAACACCATTTGCACACAAAGACCAACAACTTTTTGTCTGCTGTACTTGACACAAGCATTTTAACTTGTTTTACTCTTTTTCACTTCAGTTAAGTTTTGCATTCCAAGTATACTTCAAATAGACTTTGAACTGGCCAGTCTTCTCCTATGTGATTCTTCTTTTTGCTTCAGAGCTAAGAAATCCATCTCATCTAGAAATCAGATAATTTTATTTTCTCCTTTAAGATAATAGTTCTAGGCTCATCTCTTTCATTGACTTGAATATATTTTGGAGTCTGTTGTTGATATTTGGTATTGAAATAGGTTTTAGTTTTTCCAAATTCTCAAAATCACTGTTTTGTCAAGCAAATTTTTTTTTTTTTTCATGACAGGAGAAACCTGAAGGGTTTGGTGATGGGAAGTGTGTGAACACTCTGGTTTCTGGGAGGGATGGAACAAAGAGTGGTAAAAAGAGGAGCACAAAAGCCTCTGCTGGAAATAAGGAAGACAAAGTATCTATTTTATGGTCTGACCTTTGGTAGTCCCTGTGCTGAAATTTTCAATTAGGCATGAGACCTTGAGTTACTACCTGTGGTAAGGGAACTAGATTGATGGGTTAAACCACTTCAGGTAGTTTAGAAAAGTAGCCTAAGGATATTTTACTCCAGTATGAAGATTTTAGATCAAAATTTGTAAGGAAAGGAAACTATTTAAACCAGGTAATTGAGCATAATTGTAGGTTTAAAGAAGAAAGGAGAACCTGAGTTTTTTCTTTTATCAACTGCAGACATAAAAACAAACCAAAAGAAAAATACTTTGCTAAAATTAGAATAAAATAAATCTTTGTTATAAATAAAAGATCCTCAGAGTGAATTTTCTGCTACTTTTCCCTGACAACTTTTAAAACAAGTGTGGTCAAGTCTCATTTCCCAGCATCTGCTAGGGCACAGAGTGTTAAGTCTCATGAGGCCTCTGGTTCCTCCTAGACCCAAGAGTAAGCCAGCTAATATATAGTGTCTGTGCAGAACCAGGAGTTAAAGGGTCACAACAATCAGAAGATGATAATGGTCACAAGATAAGTAGCTCTGGATTTTCCTCTTTTCTTGCCCGCCCCCCTTTTTTTTCTTATGTTAGCTTCCTTCATAAGAGTATCATGCTTGGTTTTACCTAAAGCCAGAATTCCTCTGCAAGGTAAAAAATACAGTTAAGTAACTGAAGGAAGCTAAGCTCTCTCTGAGAATTCAGATATTTTTTACAGCTGTCATCCTTTAACTTCCTCTCTATATCCACAAATTCACAGCATATAAATACCGAGTTAAGGCACAAATATATTTCTTTAATGGCCTGACTCCTCAGTAAACAGGGATCCTTCTCCTATCAAAGAATTCCTCTTTCAAAGAATTAGGTCTACAGCCAGAAAGTCAAATTAACAAGTATAGCTTTCTAGTACCTAAAGTAGTCTTTTGGCTGGGGCGTGGGAAAGGGAAACAAAGGGGAGGAACAGAATAGACATCAGAAATCTACTTCCTGGGGCGCCTGGGTGGCTCAGTCAGTTAAGCGGTCTGACTCTTGTTTTCAGCTCAGGTGGTGATCTCCCGGTCTTGGGATCAAGTCCTGCCTGGGGCTCTGCACTGAGCAGGAGTCTGCTTCAGATTCTCTATCCCTCTGTCCTCCCCCGCTCATGCTCTCTCCCTCAAGTAAGTAAGTAAGTAAGTAAGTAAGTAAGTAAGTAAGTAAATAAATAAATAAATAAATAAATAAATAAATAAATAAAATTTAGAAAAAAATTCTACTTCCCAAGTGTCCTCTGTACCATCACTGATATCAGAAAAAAGTTGTCCTCTCCCCTCTACTAAAGCTAATCTCTTGACCCCGTGATCCCATCCACTCCTGACTTTTCTCTATTGGCTAACCCAATTTGCTTATATCACCTCATACTTCTTCTTTTTGTATTAAACACATGTAATGGGGTGGGAGAAGCAAAAAGTGATGATAATAAATAAAGAGAGAGAACTAAGATTTATTGAGTACATGTTTGGACTAAACAACTTATGTACGTTTCCTTCTTTCAGTATCCTTCAAAATTACAAACCATCACATCAGTGCCATGAAATACCATTTCTAATTCATTTTGCAGATCAAAAATCAGAGAATCCAGGAGTTTAGGTAACTTGGACAAGGTTACACTGCTAATATGCTGCACTGTTGGTATTTATTTATTTATTTTTCTAAAGATTTTATTTATTTATTTGACAGAGAGAGACACAGCGAGAGAGGGAACACAAGCAGGGGGAGTGGGAGAGGGAGAAGGAGGCTTCCCGCAAAGCAGGGAGCCCGATGCGGGGCTCGATCCCAGGACCCTGGGATCATGACCTGAGCCGGAGGCAGACGCTTAACAACTGAGCCACCCAGGCACCCCTGCATTGTTGGTATCTACAGTCAAATCTCTTTCACTCCAGAGACTGCTCTGTACCACTTAGTCTTGCCAAGCTGCAAATCTTCTCTGTCATAAAACAAAACCAAAAATCTTTGACCCTGCTACCGCTTCAGCTTCTATCTGCTTAACCCAAATGTCATCTGACAAGTCCGGATTACCCACTAGCCAGCCTACAGGTCCCTGCCTCCTTGCCACACCTCTAGCTTTTTGTCTATAATTCTATTAGGACCATCATTGTGCAAGCCTGTCTCCTCTTCTGGGTTCTAGCAAAACAAAGTTTTTAAGATAATGAGTTCAGATGCTAGACTCTGAATTCATATTCAGTCTTGGGCTGACTAGCTGAATGAGCCTGATAATGTTACTTTTCCTCTTTTGCATTTTATCCACTGTAAAAAGATGAAAAGTAAAAATATTTATCTCATAAACTGAAATAATCTTAACTGTCATACAGTAAGAGCTCAATAAACACTGACTACTCTTTTCAGCTGATAAACTACAGGGCAGTGATTCTGTGATATTTGTGCATCTATTGCAACTAAAAGTTTGTTATATTTATTTAATAAAATTGTGAATATATTAATATAGTTAAAAGGAATCTATACTCATTGCTTTTAACTTATTTTCTTTAAACCCTTGTAATGTGGCTTTTACTACCACCAATCCACTAACATTGCTATTTTCAAAGTCATTAGTAACATCTTAACTGGAAAACCCAATAATTCCCTGTCCTTAATTTGTTAAATATTGGACAGTAATGCCAATGCCCTACTTCCTAAAAACTTCTCCTGCTCCTTACCAACAGAATAGTATCCAAATGAATATCTATACATCTATATCTATCTTTCATTGTCAAATCTGTTGATTTAACCTATATATCCTTCATGACCAAATCTATTGATCTTACCTCCTACAAAATCTCTGTAGTCTACTTTCCTCTACTCACATGCACTGCTGTGCATCTAATTCTAGTTTGTATAACCTCATACCAAGACTACAGAAATGATTCCTAATTAGTAATCTTATAGCCACTCTTTCCCCAATCTCATCCTTGTATTACACTTAGGCTAGAATTTTCTTTTCAAAATACAAATGTGATTATACCACTCAGGCATGAAACCCATCAATGCCTTCCCTTTGCTCTTAGAATAAGGAACAACATCCCTAATGTGGCTGGCCTGGCCAAATACAATCTGACTCTTCCCTCACCGCTCCTGCTTCCTAGCCAGCAGGCTTCCTTTTGCTTTCTGAGCTCCAAGCACACCAGCTTTCTTTAGGTTCATTTATAATTCTATTCTCGCCAATGGCCCCCAGGGTAAGTGGAGTCCCTCTGCACAACCCCTCCCTCCCCACAACCCACCTTTTAGCCATGTTTGTTCCTATTTTATCTTCTTATATTTTCCTATTTATCTTCTTTTAGTTTCCCAGGATATTCTTCCCTGGGCTCCCTGATTAGATCATTTGCCTCAATTAAACACTCTTAGAGAATGCCATTCCTTTCCTTCAGAGAAATTACCACAGCTCTAACTTTATATATATTTGTCAGGTTATTTGATTAATATCTGTCTCCTGTACTCAGCTATAAATTCTGGGGCACCTGGGTGGCTCAGCTGGTTAAGCCTGTGACTCTTGGTTTTGGCTCAGGTCATGATCTCAGGGTTGTACGATGGAGCCCCACATCATGCTCCACACTCAGCGTGGAGTCTGTTTGTCCCTCTACCTCTGTTTCTCCTCCATTCTCTCTCTCTCTCTTAAATAAATAAAATCTTAAAAAAAAAAACCCTGCAAAAGAAACAGTCAACAAAACTGAAAGACAACTGACAGAATGGGAGAAGATATTTGCAAGTGACGTATCAGATAAAGGGCTAGTATCCAAGATCTATAAAGAACTTCTGAAAATCAACACCCAAAGAACAAATGATCCAATCAAGAAATGGGCAGAAGACATGAACAGACATTTTTCCAAAGAAGACATCCAAATGGCCAACAGACACATGAAAAAGTGCTCAACATCGCTCACCATCAGGGAAATCTAAATCAAAACCTCAATGAGATACCACCTCACACCAGTCAGAATGGCTAAAATTAATAAGTCAGGAAACGACAGATGTTGGCGGGGATGTGGAGAAAGGGGAATCCTCCTACACTGTTGGTGGGAATGCAAGCTGGTGCAGCCACTCCGGAAAACAGTATGGAGGTTCCTCAAAAAGTTGAAAATAGAGCTACCGTACGATCCAGCAACTGCACTACTGGGTATTTACCCCAAAGATACAAATGTAGGGATCCGAAGGGGTACGTGCACCCCAATGTTTATAGCAGCAATGTCCACAATAGCCAAACTATGGAAAGAGCCAAGATGTCCATCGGCAGATGAATGGATAAAGAAGATGTGGTATATATATACAATGGAATATTATGCAGCCATCAAAAGGAATGATATCTTGCCATTTGCAACGACGTGGATGGAACTGGAGGGTATTATGCTGAGCGAAATAAGTCAATCAGAGAAAGACATGTATCATATGATCTCACTGATATGAGGAATTCTTAATCTCAGGAAACAAACTGAGGGTTGCTGGCATGGTGAGGGGTGGGAGGGATGGGGTTGCTGGGTGATAGACATTAGGGAGGGTATGTGCTATGGTAAGCACTGTGAATTGTGTAAGACTGTTGAATCACAGACCTGTAGCTCTGAAACAAATAATACATTATATGTTAAAAAAAAAAAAAAAGAAGAAGAAGAAGAAGATAGCAGGAAGGGAAGAATGAAGTGGGGGAAATCGGAGGGGGAGAAGAACTATGAGAGACTACGGACTCTGAGAAACAAACTGAGGGTTCTAGAGGGGAGGGGAGGGGAGTGGGGGGATGGGTTAGCCTGGTGATGGGTATTAAAGAGGGCACATACTGGATGGAGCACTGGGTGTTACACACAAACAATGAATCATGGAACCCTACATCAAAAACTAATGATGTAATGTATGGTGATTAACATAACATAATAAACACACACACACACAAACCCCTGTAAATGCCATGAGAATAGTGGCATGTCTAATTTATTTTGCTTTTGTACAACTAGCTTTCACACCAGTGCTTGGCACATTGAATGAGCTAAAAATCTTTCATTAAATGACTGAATCATCAATCAATGAGTGTACAATTTTATGTCTCCACCTTTGGGCATTCCTTCTGTCATTTTGCTATCTTTCTTTTCCTCATCACACTCCAAATACAGGCGTTCTCTAGGTTGTTTACTCAGTCATTATTTTTTATCTTTTCATAATTTCTCCCTTAGTAATATCATCCTTTCCCATAGTTTTAACCACCACACCTGTGTGATTCAAAATATAAATAATTAGAATCAGTAATATGTAAATGAAAGAAGTGAGTGCAACAAAACAAGGAATCCAAATACCATCTAACAGCAATGAGGAGGACCTTATAACTTATGCACCCCTTTAATTCATTTAGGAGATTCTACATCTCTCCAAGTGAAGCAGGTACTAGTCCCCATGTGTAGCTTCAGAGGGGAGGCAGATGGATATCAGACCATGCATAGCAATACTGATGCATGAAGAAGCAGAACTCCCAAAGGGCAACTCTTTCCAGAGGTCAGTCCCAAAGCCTCCCTACTCAGGATTATGTATTTGATGGTAATCACAAAAACAGGCTGCTACCTGTTTTGCAGCTTTGTTTCAGTAGGCTCATTCTTTCTCATTTCCAGGCTGTGGAATTATCCATCTAAATTTTCTTCACATAAATACTGCTTGATGAATAAAAGTACAGTGCAGATTATGTCCCTTAATGGTACTGCTAATCTTCTGTAATAGTGGTGGGTGATGATTACTGTTTATGTTATTCAAGGTAAAAATGGATTTGTATGTGTGTGTGTGATTTTGATTTGGAAGGGGGGAAAAAAAGAAATGGGACAGCTGACTCAGAATGCTAGATTGAAGAAATGGATTAGCGCTGATTATTTCTGATTATTTCAGTCCTCTACATGAGGTAAATGCATTAGAAAACCATGTAATTTTCATATTTTAATATTTGATTTCTGAATCACTGCAAGTGATAAGTAAAAGAAAAGTGCAGCAGATGTTATTTTATGTTCTGTTTATGAAGTTGAGACAATTCCAGAAAGTAAAGGGATTACTGGCATAAAAGCAGAGTGTTAAGTTCCATTGTGTCTCTTCAAGGCCTCTACCTCCCACATAACAGAAACAGAATTATCATCTTCAGACATTTCCAGCCATTATCTCTGTTGGCAAAACTTAACCGTGCCCACCTAATTCCCTGCCCACTTCTGTTTCTGTTAATTTGGCTGCCAATTATAAAATCATGTGGATAGGTGAAGTATAAACAATGGATTAACAGTTTGTAGACCAAGAATCATTGCTGTCCTTTTTTCTTCTTTTCTTTTCTGTTCATAACCCAGCAACCCCTGGGAAGTAGGAGTGGGAAGGATTTCTTATCTGAAGGTTCTATCCTTAAGTCCATACTGCTAAATATTCTTCTCTATCATAGCTACCCAAGTGTGGCTCATGCCAGCAGCCATTTTAAAGTGGAATTTGCTTTCTCTTTAGTAAAAAATGAGGGAGAAAGTCCATGCAGAATAGATGCAATATATATTTTTAAATTTTTATATATTCATTTATTTAGTGTCTCAGTCAGATGAGCTCAGTTAAAATCTTTGTTTGTCTTTTCAAGCCTTGATTACTAACATTTTTTCATAACACTTTTTTTCCCCAGCATTTAGTGTTCTTGGTCACTTCTATTTGCTAACCTACCCAAACTGGGTTTTCTTTCTGTTCCTGTAACTATTGGTTTTACATTATGACTATTTCCCTTTAAGTCATTTAAAAAGAGCATCTCACCTAGGAGATTCTATATGCTTCCTATTAAGGCAGATTTCAGTCCTATGATGTGGCTCAAAGAGTATATGAATATAAGTCCACAGCTGACAAAAGTAGCAAATAAAGAAAGACGAAGAGCTGCTTCTAAAAGGTACTTCCTCTCAAGAATTGGTCTCAAAGTCCTCCTATGTAGGTGGTGTTGATGATAATGCAGGAGCATGTGTGGGTGATAATCAGAAGCACAGGCTTCGCTGAACTCTATTCCCTGACACATCCTGATTGAGCAGCTGTCCTATTTTGGCACATGGCTTGCCTACCTATAGCCTTATATGACTGCACCTCTCCAATTATCTCTTTTGCAGGGTATTGTTTCTGAAATATACCAGGCTCTTCAGTCTCTGGTTTACAGGCTACTACTGCCCTTTCTTTTCTTTTCTTTTCTTTTTTTTTTTTTTTTGTTGTTGTTGTTGTTTTGTTTGTTTTTACTTCTGCCCTTTTCATTGCATGTTGCAGAATTGAGCCTGATGAATTCAAGTACTCATTTCCATAAAGCTGATGGCTGACTTACCTACCTGTGGGTGTAGACTACACCACAGAGATGATTTTAAATCATGAAAATCCACCAGAAGGGGGTGAAAATGTCAAAAATCTATCATAGTCATAGTTCTTTCTTTTTTTCCCTACTCTTTATCTCACTCTCCACCAAATTCAGAATGAAGGAAATACTGAAAATCCAGATACTTTGCTGGGATTATAACTCCATGGGTCCCATTTCTACACGTTTCTGATTTGAGGCTCCTTAGAAGCGCTGGGACGCATGAGACCATTATCTTGCTGAGTGAAACTATAAAGTAAACCTCTTTGGTTCAGTTGTGTGCAACAAAGACAGTACATGTTGGGGTTAGCCAGGAAACTATATATTATGTAAATCCAGCTAATTACCAGGTGCCAAATTATCTCTGCAGCGTTATGGTTGTAATGACACTAAACCCAAAACCTCTGCTGACATGAGGCCTTTATAGCTCATCTAGGCCAGTGGATGGTATGCATGTGTGTGTGCTTGTGCATGCACTTGTGAGTATGTGTATGTGTGTATGAGAGAGAGAGAGAGGGAAAGAGAGAGAGAGAAAAGAGAAGAGGGAGAAGGAAAAAGAGTAACAGAGAGCCATTAGTGAGAACAGAAGGAATTTGAAAGGCAAAGTAAGTGTATTTATAAAATTGGAGACCTAAATGGGATTGAATCAGTGTTTCCATCTCTACCCGTGGTGCATGGCTATAGAAATGTATTTTCCTAAGGTTCTCAATTTTCCTTGATTCACATGACTTACACAGACCTTAAAATGGATAATGATGGATCATAATTAGAGACAGAAGGAGAGTCAGACAGGGAAGCAGCTGGAGATGAGAAGTGATGTAAGGGCACCAATCCTCAAAGTGCTGAGGCATTTTAATCACCTCAGACTTGGCCTCAAGTGCTAGCACCTTCAGAGACTAATAACTGTGACACCATAATTGGGTTTGTGACACCTTGAATAGGGAAAAAAATGACACTTACTGTTTTTAGGTACAAATGAGACACGTGGGCAGCCCAGAGCAAGACAGCCCTGTAGGAATTTCCTCAGGGGTAGGTAATAGATCAACTTATTTTAACACCGACTAGGTCCTAAAACTAGTCTCCTTTTCCCACATAAAGAGCTCATGAAGAGAGCAGCACCTGAATATACTATTTGGGAGAACTGAAATGGAAGTATTCTGGCTAAAAATCATTTGAAAAGATTTCCCTATAACCCTTCTAAATTTCAAATGTTAAAAGGAAGGAATCAGAAGATAACAACTGTTGATTCAGTGACACACACTATCTAAAATATTCACTTCCAACCTATGACCAAAGCCATTGATTCTACCCACTTTTGTTCTCCTCATGTGAAAGAGAAAATCCAGTCAGAGAACAAACCTTCTGAGTTTTGTATCCATTTTCTTTCTCTGTCTCTGATCCCCATGCTGAGTAACTGCCTCACTAGAAGATGTCTGTCTTTGGCATTTGAGGCAAGTGTACATGTGACTGTAAATTTACATGATTCTTCCAAGAAACATAAGTGATACAAAAAGCATACTTAATCTCAACTTAATGTCTTAAGATTCTTTTCCTAGCTTTGTAACTTAGAACCTGGTGTGCTAACTTCAGTTGATCAAACTATTTCATGATTGAAATGAGTGTGCATTTTATACTTTCAATTGCCCCAAATGTGTGTGTGTGTGTGTATGTAATATGAAGCGAATGACTTAAAATGCTCAACAACCATGTATCTCTCCAAAAGAGATAACTTAAGTCTTTCATGCTGGGGATACAAGGAATTAGGTGCCTAAGAGTTAGTAAATGAGAAGACAGAGGTTAATAGGCAAATTTTGGTGTGGTACTATTTCCTTGTTTCCACCATCTAACAACAGTCGACATCACTAGAGGAAAGCCTTCTGGGAGTGACTCTCTCAAGAGGAATGCTATTCTGCCCCACCCCATCCATTTTACTGCTAGTATGGGTTTTTCTGCTAACCGATCACACCTTCATTTATCTACAGAAAATTGTCCTAGGATGATTACTCGATCTGCTTCACCCAGAGGCAGCCTGTAACCAATGACTGAGTGGTATGAGTATGCGAGTAGGTGGGAGGTCCTGCTAACAAAATCTCCACCACCTTGTCACCACAAGGCAGGCAAACTCTACAATGCAACATTTATGTGGTATAAAACTGAAGCTAGATGTCACTTGAAATCATATCTTTACCTAGCTTCTCTCCTGCCCTGTCCTAATTTCCTCATTTAATTTGAGGTTTCTCCTAAGAGCACTTTCTAAATAAGTCATTTACATAAGATTCATGTCTTAAGCTTTGCTTTTAAGGGAGCCAGACCTAAGACAAATAGTTACAAATGATGTTCAAAATGTCCCTAAATGTCATTTTGTGTTCTAAATGTAGACTTTTTGTTCATCAATCATTGAATGAACATTTTAAGAATCTTATGGTGATGTTTACTGCTAGCCAGCAGTTAAACTTGGATATTAATACTACTGTTTTTCGTAGAGCAGGGTTTTTGCAATTATTTGAATATTTTACTGCTTTTCCCCCATATAATTTTATGAGAATTAACAGGAAACTGAAAAATTAAAGTGCTCATAATAAAGACAAAGAATGTGGTCTGAAACAACAACAACAAAAAAACACAATAAAATTAAAGCCAAGATAAAAATTATTACAGCTCTACTGAAATGGTGAGTGTTTTAGCCTCATTCCGACTAAATAAACATGAAGTGGAATATGATCAGTTGTGAAGGAAACAGACAAAAGTAAAGAATATCTACAGAAGGTTTGGAAGTACAGCTTTGAGTATTTTGTCTAAAGGAAGAAAGGATTATAGTAAGTCTCCTTTTTTAAAACGTTTTTTAACTTTTGTGTTTATTCAGGGTATATTATATATGAATGTAGGCAACCATATAGGAGTAGGAAATTAAAATTTTTAGAATGGAAAACTAAGAAATCCAGTGGAAAGGGGAGAGGAAAGAAGAGCCTGGCAGGCCTAGATGTACACCCAGACCTCTCTTCAAGCACCTGCTACTGAGACTACTGGCAGGCAGCCTCTCCCTCCTGCACCTTCGGCTCTACTGTAGCAATTGCACTGGGGCCATGCCTCTGCTGGGCTACTCCCTGTTAGAGACTGAGTACAGCAGACACAGCAGAGTTGGGACATTTCTGCCCAACGCAGGGCTCTTTTAACACACAACCTTTGTTCTAGGCTTCCCCATCAGCCTCGTTGAGGCTTTCTCAGGAAAGCACTGTAGTCCTTGGGGTCTGAGTGGCTCAGGTGGTTAAGCGTCTGCCTTGGGCTCAGGTCATGATCCCAGGGTCCTGGGATGGAGTCCCGCATCGGGCTCCCGGCTCAGCGGGAAGCCTGCTTCTCCCTCTCCCTCTGTCTGCCACTCCCCCTGCTTGTGTGCATGTGCACGTGTGCTCTCTGTCAAATAAATAAATAAAATCTTTAAAAAAGGAAAGCATTGCAGTCCGAAGCTTCTCTTACCCAATATTTTTTCCTTTTCTCTCTCCTTTCACAGATGTCAGACCTGATGATACACTGAAGTTTCTCCCAGCCTCCCCATAGCCCTTCTTTCTTTATCCTTTACAGTTGTTTCTTCCAATAACTCTCATGTGCATCTAATTGTTCTTGATAAATTCTTCTCTGAAAACCCAAACTGACACAAAGAGGTATAATTTAAGAAATAAAAATATACATTATTCATTCACTGCATCTTCTCAAAGAAATACTTTCAAAGTAATTTTGCAAGGTATAGATAGTGGACTAATAGTTTTTTGCCATCAACCTATAAGGTTAACAATTTAAGCAAATAGAACCATCTGAAGAATCAGTTTCTTAATTGGATATCTGGTTGTATATCTTCACAACTAGTTTAAATACAACACAAAATCCAACCTTCAAGAATAGCCAAAATCCAGAGCACTGACAAAACTAAATGCTGATGAGGATGTGGAGCAACAGGAACTCTCATTCATTGCTGATGGGGATGAAATGGTACAGCCACACTTTGGGAGACCATTGGCAGCTTCTTACAAAACTAAACTCTTACCATACAGTCCAGCAATCCTGTTCCCTGGTATTTACCCAAAAGAGCTGAAAACGCATGTCCACATGCCTGCACATGGATGTTAATAGCAGCTTTATTCCTAATTGCCAAAATTTGGAAGCAGCCAAGATGTCCTACAGTAGATGAATTGATAAATTGTGGCTTATCTAGACAAAGGAAGATTATCCAGCACTAAAAGAAATGAGCTACCAAACCAGGAAAAGACATGCAGGAAACTTACATGCACGTCACTAAGTGAAAGAAGCCCATCCGTAAAGACTATATACAGTATTACTCCAATTATATGACATTTTGGAAAGGCAAAACTATGGAGACAGTAGAAAGATTGGTGGTTGCCAAAGGTTAGGAGGGAGAAAAAGGTGAATAGGTGGGAGCACAGAGGCTTTCAGGGCAGTGAAACCACTTTGTATAATATGATAATGGTGAATGAAATGATAAATGTGTCCAAACAAACAGAATATACAACACTAAGAGTGAACCTTAAAGTGAACTTTGGACTTTGGGTGATTTTGATGTGTCCACATAGATCCATCAGTTATAACAAATGTACCACTCCGATGGGGCTGTTGATAATGATGGGGGTTACGTGTACGTGTGGGCACAGGGCATACAGAAACTCTCTGTAACTTCGGCTCAGTCTTCCTGTGAACTAAAACTTCCCCCAAAAAGTCTATTAAAAGTGAGAAGAAAAGAAAAAGTCAGCCTTTATACCACAAAAGAAAAAGTCCTCAGATGGTAAGAACTCATTATGAATCACATGTGCTTTGGGAAGTCTATTTTATTCCACTGGGCTTTAATTTTCTTACCTAGAAAATCAGACTTAATAGTCTTTATATCACAAATATTTATAAAAATAAAATAAAAGTGACTTAATGTCTATGGGAATGCTTAATAATCAATAAATGATAGTTTCCCCCAGCTAAACACTTGGTTATCTGACCTCAAGGACAGAAAGTCTGCAGGCCATTATATATACTTTACAATTAATAAAGGTAGGAGGGGAAAAAAACAAACGCATTTGAACACACAGAAAACATATTTTCCTGTGTTGCCATTACCAATGCTCGCCTCCCTTATCTCTGAATCACAAAGAATCTGATTGCAATGTGAATATATATTGTATGTTTTCTTTCCAATTCTCAGACTTGGAAAGAGGACAGACTACTAAAAAGAAAAAGATTATACTTTAACCTATCAATGAAAAAGCAGGAACTATAACTTCGAATACTAATCCTCCCACGGATTTATCACATACCCTTAAGTTACTGAAACCCCTAAATCTGGTAGAAAATTGTCAATGACTCCTTGTAATATTCTCGGCTTAAATATTTTAAAAGGCAGTGCCCCATGTAGTAGAGCCTCAGTGAGCCTCTCACAGAGCAGACTGGAAGTCCTTTAGGCTGGGACACAGGGAAGGAAATTAGAAAGGAGGTGGAAACTTTTAGAGCAGAAGAGATTAGAAGATAAGAAACTGAAGACTTTTGGGGTCATGGTAATAAACCGTGGAGGGCACCTGATTTTGCCTCCAGATGAAGCTTCCGTTACCCAGTTGCTGGTACTGTTGGTGACGCACACCTCCCAGTTGAGACACTCCATTACTTGTCTTTAGTTGAAGACAGCCACCTCACCCAGTATCAGGCCTCCTCTGCAAGGCTCAATACAGGATACCAAATGCTTGGCTCACTTGACGTTAGCTGAGACTTAAGCTGGGAAGTGCTGGTAGCCCCAGCTTCAGACCTCTCATAAGAATTGCTGAGGCCTCGGTCGTATCTGCACTACAGTTCAACTTCTCCTGCCAATTCCTGCTTCCAATACCGCCACAGGGGTATTGCTTTTCAGAGTGTCCCCCAACAACTCAACAACTAGCTGCATGCAAATTCTGTCTTAGTCTCTGCCTCCAGGGAACCTAACCCAAGATCTCAGGCCTGTCAAAAAGCATCAAAAGACAGAGTGAATGAATTCAGTTGAGTGCCACAGTCACGATGGGCCCCAGGAATATGCGTAAGAAAGAACAGGTTTGGACAGATTTACTATGCAGAAGAACAGCCACCACTAAGTACATTAGTGTTTGAGCACCTATAAGCATGTGTATTTCGTTTTGAAGTTGAACTATATCCTGTGGCCTAGATAAAAACATATATATATATATATACTTTTCCTTAGATCAGTGGGCCTGCATAAAGAACTTACCCTAGCCTAAAAAGTGAATATAAGTAACAACCTGATGAATAAATAAACAAATAAATAAATGGAAAGTAATACAAAAACATACTTAAGGGTTGAATCCTAGACTCTGTCATGAAAGGCAGCCTCAGTGCTTACTGGCCAGTCAACATTGGACAAAACCACCCTGATAACTGGAAATCATCGTTTATTCCAATTGCTTGCAATTGTCTAGGGTGATTTTTCTAATTTATAAGTTTGCACATTATTTACCAACAACTCAGTTTTCTGGGCTGCAGATGCAATGTTTATGTTCTTCCTTCCTTATATTACCATAAAACTCCATTTTATTCCCTCTGCAGTCCTTTCTCTGTTCCCCTCTATTAAAAACAATTTATTTTTTTCTTGTACAAAGCATATTTATTTTTTTAATTTTTAATTTTTTTTGCTTAATAAATATTTATTGAGAAGATGACTAAATGATATAACATGGGGTCACTCACAGATGTAGGAAAGATGATTAAAGAATCTCCCCACCCTATTAGAGGCCATCAGTCACCCACCCACATCCAGCCAACTTCTGAAAACATATGTATTTATTTTTTACTTTGGTTATATAAAGCATGCTTAAAATAAGGATGTAAAATGCCCCTTCAGATCTGATCCTTTATTTTTTTTTTGTCTTACTTCTAGTCTTTATTAAAGTTTGTCAGTATTTTAATTCTAATGGAATGACCATACTGTGACATAACAGGGCCTAAAACAATGAAAGTATGATATGTTAAAGACTTGCGGCCTTCTCTCCAAGAAAATCATAATAATTAGTAAATCATGACTAAAACTGTGTACATCAGTAGCAGATGTGATACTCTATATTCTATGCCTATTTCTTTGAAATTCCAACTTCACAAGTCTCAGCACAAATCTTGAGTCAGCCATGGTCTTCAGTTGATATTTATTGTTTCTCCATTTCTCTCATATTTGGCTAATGCCACTCCTCCTTACAGAAGGGTCCTTTGGCTTATTGATGTTCATCATAACATTCCAAAACAAAAGGGATATCTGTTGAGCAAATATTATTTTTTTCAAAATTTCAAACTAATCACAAAGAGTACAAAAAAGCAAAAATGATGTTCAAGGGAGTGGAAGGAAGAGGAGCTGGAGAAAGGGATGTTATCAGTGTCAAAATTGTGTCATTATATGTCATCAAATTTTAAGTCCGATTTTTTGCCACATATTATATAATACATATTATGTATTTGGGGACAGAATATGGGTAGCTGAGGGGCACCTGGGTGGCTCAGTTGGTTAAGCTTCGCCTTCAAGTGCAGGTCAGGATCTCGGGGTCCTGGGATCGAGTCCCGCATCGGGCTCCCTGCTCAGCAGGGGAGTCTGCCTCTCCCTCTCCCTTCTCCCTCTGCCTCTGCTCATGTGTGCTCTCTCTCACTCACTCTCTCTCTCAAATAAGTAAATAAAATCTTTTTTTTTTAAAAAGAATATGGGTAGCTGATATATAACTTTTCTTCCAAAGGAATGTTGCTGAAAGTAAAAGACATTTTGAAAAACTGCATCATTTGTAGGGATTAGTAGGCCATCTCTGCAGCACTGGCTATAAAAGCAAATGCCTATACCTTGTCATTCAGAGCTAGGCCAACAGCTTCTTAAAAGAGACTTAGACGCTTTTAGACAGAGAGGAATTTCTTTAATAAGAAGAAACAACATCAGGCAGTGACTTTGGGCTATAGGTGAGATAGGACTTTATTTCCTTGGACAAAGGCTGCACATGTTAATACTTATTGAATACTTTTCAATATTAACTCATTTCATCCTCCTAGTCACTCTCTGAGGAATATACCATTATCTCCTTATTATATAAACGAGGAATCAGACACTTGGAGGTATAATATAACCTGCCCAAAGTCCACAGTTATTAATTGTCAGAGCTGACATTTGCACTCAGAATGTCCAATTCTGGAACCCATTCTTTTAAAAAGAACATATTGCAGGGGTGCCTGGATGGCTCATTAAGCATCTGCCTTTGGCTCAGGTCCTGGGATCGAGCCCCACATCGGACTCCCTGCTCAACGGGAAGCCTGCTTCTCCTTCTCCCACTCCCCCTGCTTGTGTTCCTGCTCTCGCTATCTCTCTCTATGTCAAATAAATAAATAAAATCTTTAAAAAAAATAACATATTGCAAAGGCAAAGTCAGAAGGGCAAAAACACATGCCCCATTAAACAGAAGGCCAGGAAGCAATCAGCATGTTCACTAACCTGAGTTCTCATTTGTAATAGGAGAAAAATATCAATAGATATTGTTTTATAATCTAGTCTCTCACCTTGCCCAAAGATTGTGAGCTCCATTAAACAAGAAATCTAGATGAGCTTTATCTCTAGTACCTGGACAGAGCTTGGTACATAAATACTCAATACACATATCTCTGATAAATAAAGGAACTTGATAAAAAAGAAATGTCAGTATAAAACTCTGAAATTTTATCCTTTCCCTCCATGCTTGTACTTTTACTTAAAGCATTTGCCCTATTTTGTCAGTAGTATGTGTTGTCTCAGGAACGATTTTGACTATAAGCATGAATGTCAAAAGAAGAAGCCAATGTTCATCTTATGACTTCCATATGAGACCCTTGAGACCCAAAATTGAAATGAGAGCCTTGAGAGAAAAGTATTTTTTGAGGCTCAAAAAATGAAGCATAACTGATTTTCCTGTAACACTGAGAGGCAATAAAAGCTTGTTCAAGGTTGAGTTGTGGGGAAAATCTTCAGAAGACAGAAAAAGAAGAGGATATAAAAGTGAAGTTAAGATATACAGATGGTCAACTGAGAAGTTTCAGTACATGTGTAATTAGAATCCCAGCCTGAAAGAGAAAGAAGGAAAGAAAGAAAGAAAGAAAGAAAGAAAGAAAGAAAGAAAGAAAGAAAGAAAGAAAGAAAGAAAAAAAGAAAGAAGAAAGAAAGAAAGAAAGAAAGAAAGAAGAAAGAAAGAAAGAAAGAAAGAAAGAAAGAAAGAAAGAAAGAAAGAAAGAAAGAAAGAAAGAAGAAAAGGAAAGGAAGGGAAAGGAAAGGGAAAGGGAAAGGGAAAGGAAAGGGAAGGGAAGGGGAGGAAGGAAGACAGACGGACATAAGAAAGGAAGGCAATATTCAAAGAGATGACAGTTGAGACATTTCCAATACCTACATTCAAAAAGCCCCCTACAATCCCATGTATGATAAACTAAAACAAACAAACAAATCCTCACTTAGATATATAATAGAGAAACTGAAGAACATGAAACACAGATGGGAAACTCCCATAAGCAGCCAATGTGAAACTATCAGTTATCTCTAGAGGAAAACTATCAAACTGACAGCTGAGATCCCCACAGCAACATTGGAAGCCAGGAAAAAAAAATGGTATCTTCAATATGTTAAGAGAAAATAACTGTCAAGTTAGAATTCTAAATTTGCCAACCTAATTTTCAACAAAGCCCAATGTTGCATTTTCTCTACCAGCAGACATTCAGAATATCCTTCAAGTAAAGTAAAATTTACACCATAAATAAGGTATGGAAGGACAAGAAAATGGTAAACATGTAGGTTAATTTAAACACATCAGAACAGTACAAAAAAATTACAATTTGGGGTCCTTACTGTCAATTTGGAGCTTCAAAATCATGTTTTTAATTCATTTGGTCTCATCATAGGTATATTAGTGTCTTATTATGGATGTTACAAATTGCCATGACTTAGTGGCTTAAAACAACACAAATTTATTATATTGCAATTCTGTTGCTCTCAGTAAATCAGAGCGTGCGTAAGGCACTGGGAGCTCTAGGACAGCTTTAGGAAATAATTTCCTTGCTCTTTCTAGCTAAAAGTCTCCCTCTAGGTCTAAAGGTTGCCTATCCTCCTTGGCTTGTAACTACATTCTTTCACCTTTAAAACCAGCAAAGTTGGGGTGAATCTTTCTCATGCCATCCTTCTGGTTCTCCCTCTTCTGCCTCCCTGTTCCACTTATAAGGACTCTTATGATGACATTGGTCCTAGGTGGATAATCCAGAAAAAATCTTCCCATGTCAGTCACCTTAATTCCAACTGCAACCTGAATTTCTCTTTGTCATGTGACATATCATATTCATAGGTTCCAGGCATTAGGACAGGAACATTTTTAAGATGCCATTATTCTTCCATTACAATATACTTCTAATTCTTTTTACCAGTTTTTAATATGCAGTGATCCATGTCCAGTCATATAGAATTTTTGTATTAAGGTAAACTTTGCTTATAAACTAATTTTTTTAATCATAAAAATATTAGTAACAAAGTAGCCAATAAATAAAAAAGCAGACAAAGAGGTTTGGAGACTATTTCATAGTTTCTTCCAAAGGCAAAAGTATTTTTACTCTATAGTTCAGCAATTCTACTCTTAGGCATTTCCCCAAGATAAATGAGAAGATATGTTCACAGAAAAGCTTGTATGTGAATATTCATAGCAGCTTTATTTATAATAGCCAAAAGCTGGCAACAACCCAAATGTTCATGAGCAGCAATATAGGTAAACAAATCATGGTATATTCAGAAAAAGGACTAAATTACTGATGTACTCAACAATATGGGTGAATCACAACTCTATTTTTTGAATGAAAGAAGCCATATAAATAAATACAAAGGAATACATACTGTATGATTCATTTACATGAAATTTGAGGACAGGTCTAATAATACATGATAGAAGTCAGAAGGTTTTGGTCCCAGCTGGAGGTGGGAAAGTGACTGGAAAGGGCCAAAAGGGAATTTTTTTTAGAGGCGTGCATGGTGGTTACTCAGGAGTATACAATTGTCAACATTCATTGAACTTAAGAACTATGCAATTCAAATAATCTATCCAAGCTCCCTGGTAACTATCTAGATAGCATCTGAGTAACTTCAAACTCTACCTGTTTTGCACAGAAAGTTTTCATTCCTTTGCTATTAAATTTACTCTCAGACATTCTTCCTCTTGTTAAAATTACTTCTAGGGAATCAGTAAGAAGCTCCATTTATTTTTGGATCTAAACAAAGTAACCAAACATATATATTGTCCCAATTTAAACATTATCCCATGTGCATAACTATTTTCAGGGAATAAACGTCCTTGCCTCTCTCTCATGGGCTGATGCTTTATGTATTTCTCTTCCAAATTTATAATCCACAATGACTGTACTCAGTGCCACAGGAGAGGAGTGCATTATTGCAGGCTCATTACCTTTAAAAAGGTGTGTATCTATTTCTCATTAATTAGAATGAAATAAGATCAAATAATAGCCCAATTCATGATAATTTCTGTTCTCGTAATTGACATCATCAAACAAATGAATTCAAGAACAATGAATATTTCCAATTAGAATTTCTTCAATCTTATTTACATTCAATTTTCCCTTATAAAAATTTAAATTCAATCAATTTTTATTTACTGAAAGTATATCTGTAAGAAGCTCACACTAATTAGATCTGAAGTACAAAATTCAATTATATAAGGTAGGTCAGGTTATATCATTTGTCAAACTTCAAATTATAAGTAACTTTCAGATAGTTTCTTGTTATGAACTTATACTTTTTGTGTCAAAATCTTTTGTATAAGTAACTTTTAAAAAAAACTAAATGCTTTGAACTTCACATTTTCTTATCCTTATCAATCCATGGAACATTATTTCACTTATTTTTTCCAAAACTAAGGGTGATGTGGCAGGTATTTTGTTTTGAAGTATAACTGCAACACAATCTTACATTGGTTTCAAGTGTATAACATAATAAATTCGACAACTCTATATATACATTATTCCATGCTCATCACAAGTGTAGCTACCATCTGTCACTATTACAATACCGGTGATTATATTCCCTATGCTGTACCTTTCATCCTGGTGACTTATTGTAACATGTCAGTTATAATTATCTTCCCGCTAATTCCAAAAATAGTACTTTTCTAAAAAAAAAAATTTCAAATAAATCCTAATTTTTCAAACTTTAACTTGTTTTTCTCTTTCATGTTTCTGAACATTTAGTAACATCTGGAGCCATATATTTAGTTTTCAACTTTGAAATTAATTTAGAAAAAACTATGGATCTCAATTTACCAATGAAACAGTAAAGAAATAGACACTTTTTTTCCAGTTCAAATTTATCCTCATAAACATGCACAAAATTAAACCAATTAAAGAGTGAGCATATGCACATACTGACTAAATAGATGTTTTCTTTTTATTCCATAACAAAAGTAAAAAAAAAGGTAGTCTCTTTTTTTTTCTTTTTTTATTCTTATGTTAATCCCCATACATTATATCATTAGTTTTAGATGTTGTGTTCCATGATTCATTGTTTGTGCATAACACCCAGTGCTCCATGCAGAATGTGCCCTCCTCAATACCCATCACCAGGCTAACCCATCCTCCCACCCCCCGCCCCTCTAGAACCCTCAGTTTGTTTTTCAGAGTCCATTGTCTCTCATGGTTCGTTTACGCCTCCAATTTCCCCCCCTTCATTCTTCCCCTCCTGCTACCTTCTTCTTCTTTTTTTTTTTTCTTAACATATATTGCATTATTTGTTTCAGAGGTACAGATCTGAGATTCAACAGTCTTGCACAATTCACAGCGCTTGCCAGAGCACATACCCTCCCCAGTGTCCATCACCCAGCCACCCCATCCCTCCCACCCCACCCCCCACTCCAGCAACCCTCATTTTGTTTCCTGAGATTAAGAATTCCTCATATCAGTGAGGTCATATGATACATGTCTTTCTCTGTTTGACTTATTTCGCTCAACATAATACCCTCCAGTTCTATCCACATCGTTGCAAATGGCAAGATCTCATTCCTTTTGATGGCTGCATAATATTCCATTGTATATATATATACCACATCTTCTTTATCCATTCATCTGTCGATGGACATCTTGGCTCTTTCCACAGTTTGGCTATTGTGGACATTGCTGCTATAAACATCGGGGTGCACGTACCCCTTCGGATCCCTACTTTTGTTATCTTTGGGGTAAATACCCAGTAGTGCAATTGCTGGATCATATGGTAGCTCTATTTTCAACTAAAAAAAGGTAGTCTTAAAAAGACATACATTTATATGTGTCTATACTATCTTACCACATAAAACATACTTTGTACAGAGCACTTTTGAGCTGTGGAGACCGTTCCGTGGGAGGAAGGAGCCTGGGAGTCAGCCCACTAGCATGCCTGTGTCAGATCCCTCTGGCCCAGCCAGACCCAGTCTACCTTGTTTAGGCTCAGTGGCCTTGGGCCATGGTTCCCAATGGAAATTATATGACATAGACTATTTGGGGTGATATCTTCCTGAAAGATCTTCAAGAATTACAGAAGACAAAAAAACACTAATGCATTTGAGAAAGTGGTAAAGTTTGAGGGGAGTTGAAAAAATCCTGCTTTCCTGATCTGTAGCTTGGCTGGATATCTGTGAACATGAATAGCCAGGGGCAATGAAGAGGACTATGACCCACATTGTGAGGAAGAAGAGGATGAGGACCCTGGGGGACACAGAGGACTATTAAGTGGGAGTAACCTGCAATGTGGAGCAGCAGGAGGCTGAAGCCTTTGATCCTGATGAGTACCAGTTCACTGCTTGATCTATAAGGAGTTCAAGGGTGCCCTCAATGAGCACACAACCAGCCTAGCCTCTGTCCAAAAGGCCAGTGATGCTCACTGCCATTAGCACATCCTCCCTATGGCACTGGTATCTCATTTAGTTGCTAAACTTAGTTAATTTCTACTGGCAAGTTGCAGAGATACTGGATAGACACAAGTCTGATTCTCCTCAGCTGCTCATTGAGGCCCAAGTTCAACCCCATCCCTGTGTATGCAGTTTGTGCAGAAGGAAAACCTACTTTCTCTGGCTTATCAGCAACAGTTTTGTTGTAGCTTTTGGGAGCAGCACCATTCAGTACTTGGATGGCATGGGTGTGGGAGTCTTCTTACATAGCTCAGGACTGTCCACTCCAAACACCAGAGAACTTCGTGTTTCCATTGCTGCATGATGAAGAATTGAGAGACAAATACAGGGGCTACCTCTTCAGGGACTATGTGGAGAGTCTTTACCAGCTCCAGCTGTGCCCTATTGCAGATCGCCTCCTGGTTGTTTAGGTATAGGAGCCCAGAGCTTGCTAAGTACAGTCCAATCAATGCAATGAGGTCTTCTGTTTCAAGTGTCGTCAGAGGTATCACACCCCCACAGACTATGCCACAATCCAGAAATGACTCTCAAAATGTGCTGATAACTCTGAAAGAGTCAACTACATAGATACTCACGCTAAAGACTGTCGCAAGTGCAACACCTGCATTGAGAAGAACAAAGGCTGCAATCACATGTGATGCTCCAAACGTAACCATGACTTCTACTGGATATGTCTAGGAGGTTAGAAGACCCACAGCAACAAGTACTATGAGTACAGTTGGTACCAGTAGAACTCTGACACTGTCAACCAGAGCCAGGAAGCCCAGGCCAGGGAGGCCCTCAAGTAGTACTTGTTCTACTTTGAGAGGTGGGAAAAGCACAAGAGCTTGCAGCTGGAGGCATAGATATACCAGAGGATTCATGAGAAGATTCAAGAGAGGGGCATGAATAATCTGGGGACCTGGAATGACTGACAGCACCTACAGAATGCTGCCATGTTCTTGGCCAAGTGCTGATACACCCTGCAGTACACGTGCCCGTATACGTACTACATGGAGTCTGGACCCAGGAAGAAGCTGTTGGAATACCAGAAGGCTCAGCTGGAAGCTGAGATTGAAACCTGTCATGGAAAGTGGAGTGTGCAGACAGCTATGACAACAGGGCACTTAGAGAACCAGATGCACATAGCAGAGCAGTGGAGGAAAAGGCTGCTGAAGGATTTCCACGACAGCTAGGTTGGGACATGGACATGCTGGAGAGAGGAAGATGTGGCTGCGAGGAATCCTTAGGAAGGATTCATCCTCTGGGCGACCTTTCATGACCCCAGGCAACAGCCGGGGCCCCACTCTGGGAGACACTGGCCACACACACTTAGTCAATTTCTGTTTTCTTCTCATCTTTTCTCTTTTTGTTTCTACCAGGGTAGAGGCCATGTTGAACTGGCCTCTTTTTAAGACTTTTAATTCCCACTGGATGGTTGTTGAGAGGAAGGGAAAAGTTTTTTTCTGAATGACTATTAATAGTCAATACTATTAATTAGGTCTTTATAACTTTGTAATTTTCAAATTTGTATCATTATACCAAAAAAAAAAAGGCAAACCATAGAATTACATAAAACCCTTTAAAAATAAATTGGCATTGGAGTGTTTAAAAAATACTTTGTACAGACTTTAATGATATTTATTGAAATGAACTGAATTCACATTGCTATTAACACACACATATATTTTAGACAATACTGAATTTAAAAACATTTAAAAGCCATCTTCAGACTGAGGGATTACTTATTTGCCAGAAGGATATTGAGTCCCTCAGAGAAATATAAACTCACAAGTCTATTTTCTGTGCTGCCCAATATGGCGTTTTCTGCAATTTCTTCTAGATCTGTACAAATCTTAGTCAGTAGATTTAGACTCAACCATTATTAGGAAGGATTCATCCTCTGTTTGGGGAAAACCAGTTTAAATTTGTATATAATAGAAAGCCTTCTCTAGACAATTCAACGTTAGCACAATTTTCTCCAGGAATCAAAGTTAAAAAGAATTACCTCGTGGACACTGTATATCTACTTTGTTAATTAAATTTCTTATAAGTCATCCTTAACTCCTTTCTATCATTGTGAATTACATTTACTTAATTTTATTCTACTCCTAAATAAATCCAATCTGACAATTCTTATTTGTCTCTCCTAGAATACTTTAGTTAGCTTGTCACTATTGGGAATCAAAATAGTTATAATTGTACCTATTGTATAATTACTTAGTATTTATACCCATTGTACACTCACTGGCCATATACCTTGTCTTACTATTTGCATGTGAAAACAAATACTCTCCCTATTTGAATCCAGACCTTTAACAGGTATGGCCACTAGAGTTCCCTGATTTAAGAGAAAAGCATCAGGATTACCCTGAGATCCACTGTGATAAAGCCCCTCAATTCCGCATTAATCTAATGTAGATTCTTCCACTGTTAATGAGAAGGTACTTAGGACAGTTGGAATTGAAGTGAATGTTTAGGCCCAGAAGTTCCCTCATCATTAAAATATCACAGTTGCACTTCTTTGTGTTCAATGTCCCCAAATTACAGTTTATTCTGTTGGATACACTGCTTTTCTGTAACCCCATCCACATGTAGCCTAAATCTAGGAGCAGTTATTTTGTATCTAACCAGATGCTAACAGATGAAAGTAAATAGAGATCAAGAAAGAGAAAAACCCCATCAGCCCAAGACAGTTGTGTGTGTGTGTGTGTGTGTGTGTGTGAGAAAGAGAGAGAGAGAGAGAGAGACTGATTTCAGGCTAATTCAAAACTGTTTATCAGAAATAATCGTAAGACCGTTTAAAGCATGATAACCTTGAGTGCTCAGCAATCACATGTTTTGCTCAGCAATCACTTATTGAGAGTATCTACTGTATCACTGCAATAGGCATTGTAAGGGATACAAAATCTATTAACTGAGTTGTAAAGTAAGTCCACAACTGACTAGCTATTTTGGTCTCTAAAAGAGCTCTTGGTTGACTGTAGCATTGGAGATAAAAGTGGAGGCCCACGGTCATGGTGCCAGTCCTTGAGTCACTGATTAGTAAATAATGACAGATTGCTTCATGGGATGAGAGCAATGATTAGAAGGGATCACCTTCTGGCAGCTTTGATGACTGCCCACTTTCCCTCTAGATAGACAACTTGTCCCTAAGAATTTGGAGGCAATTTTTTGATGAAAACTATTTTTATGAGATAAGCATAATTTCAGCAATGGAAAAATAAAGTATAGGAGATATAGAAAGACAGATCTTCCCATCTGTGGTTCTGTTCTGGACACGATCTCTGTGGTTTGAAATAGATAACTATCAATGTACCAGTGTACCAATGTACATTCCCACAAATGGTGCACAAGGGATTTTTTGTTTTTTCTCTGCATCCTCAACACATATTATATCTTGTCTTCTTGGTAATATACATTCTTTTTTTTTTAAGACTTATTTACTATTTGAGAGAGAGAGAGAGAAGATGGAGGGGCAGAGGGAGATAGAGAATCTCAGGCAGACTCCCTGATGAGCGCAGAGCCCTGTGGGGCTTCATCTCATGACCCTGAGATCATGACCTAAGCCAAAATCAAGAATCCAGCAATTAACACACTGAGCCACCCAGGTGCCCTGACAGATGTGATATCTCCTCGTGATTAGTGATATTGTCTTCTTTAGAAAAATGCTGTTCAGATCATTTGCCCATTTTTAATCAGATTATTTGTTTTTGTTTGTTTTTGCTATTGAGTTGTATGTGTTCCTTATATATTTTGGATATTAACCTCTTATCAGATATATGGTCTGCAAATGTTCTCTCTCATTTCATTTGTTGCCTTTTCACCCTGCTGATTGTTCCCATTGCTGTACAGAAGCTTTTTAGTTTCATGTAATCCCACTCGTCTATTTTTGCTTTTGATGTCTCATTCAAAAAATCATCACCAACACCAATGTCAAAAGCTTTTCCACTGTTTTTTCTTCTAGTAGTTTTATGGTTTCAAGTATTACATTTAACTGTTTAATCTACTTTGAGTCAATTTTTGTATATAATGGGAAATAAGAGTCCAAATTCATTCTTTTGCTGGTGGAGATCAATTTTCCTAACATCATTTATTGAAGAGACCATCTTTTCCCCATTTCATGTTCTTGGGAACCTTGTCAATGATTAGTTGACTATAAATGCATGGACTTATTTCTTAAACAGTTCTCAAGAAATTCTTTTTTAATTGCTATTAAAGAGAAGTACTTGAAACTGGTGAACACAGACAACAATTCCTGAAAGTATTTTAGTACTAGTAATGATTGGATTAAAAAAAAGAAAAACTTTAAGAGAATTACACCTAAACAAAGCTTATTAATTGCAGGTCTTCCACACATCATCTAAATTAATTTTCTGAAAAATATGCCAAAAAACCCCTATTTTTTAACCTT
This sequence comes from Mirounga angustirostris, assembly GCF_029215605.1. Classification (NCBI taxonomy): domain Eukaryota; kingdom Metazoa; phylum Chordata; class Mammalia; order Carnivora; family Phocidae; genus Mirounga; species Mirounga angustirostris. The sequence continues at coordinate 57,483,273 of NW_026991717.1, read as the reverse complement.
TTTTTTTTTAAACTGTCAGGTGAAATCTGTAAAGCTCAAATGCCATTGCTTTTTTTTAGAAGGATTCTCGAAATTTTCATATAGTTCCAACTGATGTCAAAAGCACTAAGTACCCCAAAAGAACCTTTTAAAATGATATTTTCCTCCCAATTTTTAATTCTTGAAGGATTTATGTGTTTCATATAGTCATTAACACTTCTGAGTGCCAAAAACATTCTTAACAGTGACTAGAGTTGAAAAAAGATTTGTTTTTACTGTTATTCTAATTTATATGCCTTTGAAATCAAAGTATTTAATTTTCCTGTCTTTATTCTTTTTTTCTATTACTAATTATCAAGCATAATTTCAAAATGTATCAGAGGAATGTTGAAGAATACTTTTCATAGTTTACATTCCTCAGATGGTTCAAAAGAAATACATAATTCATGAGCAGGACTTTTGAAAATTAATCAATTCCACTTAATATATAAATTCAACAACCAAACTAGATCAACGAACCTGTATTAAAGGTAGGCTATTTTGCCTGAAATTTTCTTTTAGAAATCATGTGCCTGACCATTTGGATTTTTCCATTACAGGATCAGTAATCATTTACAGGAAAAAATGAATCATGAAATTTAATGGCAGGTCATCATAAACTTATTAAAATACCAGGTTTTCCTGAGAAAAAGGCCAATTGAGTCCAATCCAAATTTTCACATTTAGAGGAAAAATATGAAAAAAAGTAATAACACTTTTATTATAAGCAGTCTAATTGATGTGCTACTTTGAGTACATGGAAATTCTTTAGAATTGAGATATTCTCATTAATTCATCTCTCATGTATTAAATGATTATTGAATGCCTCCTATGAATAAAACATCATGTATATGTACATGTTCTTTAACCCTTAGAGTAACAGTTCACAGCAGTGAGTTAGGTAAAAATTGTTCTTGTTTTTAATATGGAACTCTATTATTCACCCCTATCAAACATGAATAATATTTACCCTATGGAGTATTACAAGTAAATATTACTTGGTTTTAGAAGTCAATTCTGATAGACTATGCAGAAAATGAAGAAATGTATAGCTTCACTTCATTATATACTATATAGAAATGTGTATAAGTATTATCTTGATAGAGGAGAGCTGGAGTGATGGTATTCAACACAGTTTCCTGTGTGCTTTAAATTGCAACATAAGGGAAAAAAATATTGCACACAATTCTTTCGGGAAAAAAGATAAGGAAACTTGATTCCATAATACAGCACTTTTCTTGAAGTTAAATTTAAAAGACCTAAGGTAGACAAAAAGGGAGAGATGTGTAGGGAATATAAATGAGAAAAACCTGGTTTTATAAAATGATATTTAAGAGAGAAGGTACAGTGCCATGTCCACATTCCTGCCTTTCTTATTTTTTAAGAGAAAGGGTTACACGTCAGAAAGCTGACAATAAGAGAAGTGTTTGGGAATTCAGTGTTTTTATCTTGAATACAACATCTAAGAGAAATGGAAAGGCTTCATTTTTTTTTATCTGCACAAAAGCAAATTCAAAAGATTATTACTTTTTATCCTCTTGGTGATATTGCCATAGGTTTTAATTAAATATTTCTCCCCTCAAACCTACCCTTTAAATTTGTGACCAAGAATGCTTTAGGGAAGAATGAAAGTTGAACATTCCACTGGACAGGTCATGCTTTTAAAGTTCTGCTGACTCTTATTGATAATGCGTTAAAAATGAAAAGCTGGAGAGGGAGTCTGATCCATGTAAAACCTGTAATGCTCACTGCAAAGAAAAGGGGGATCCCAAAGTCAGCTGTGATTGGCATCAGCATCACTATACCTCAGAGAATAAAGTCACATTAAATATCATCTTTCCTTTATATTACAGCTTACAAACTTTAGTTCTACTATGAGATTTTATTTTTTTTTTAAGATTTTATTTATTTATTTGAGAGAGAGAGACACAGTGAGAGAAGGAACATAAGCAGGGGGAGTGGGAGAGGGAGAAGCAGGCTTCCCGTGGAGTAGGGAGCCCGAAGCGGGGCTCGATCCCAGGACCCTGGGATCATGACCTGAGCTGAAGGCAGATGCTTAATGACTGAGCCACCCAGGCGCCCCTACTATGCAGTCTGCATTGTTTCAGCCTTTTGTCCACATCTGAGATCTTTGAAAATATTCAGTCTTAAAGGGGTCAAAATGCTCTCAAGTGTATTCACTTCACCTAGACATGGGTTTGTAAGTTGGAGTGTTTAAAGTTTTGAATGGAGGATACTCCTACCATTTTTCCCCCTTCAATTCTGGTCACAGTTATGCCATGGGAAGAAGAGCTTTTCTATCTAGACTCTTCTTGATTGAGACTTCTATGGAATGGAGTTAGCAAGACAGTCAGTGAGGCTGAGGTTAAGAACCTGTCTGTGTGTGGGTCCACGCATGTGTGTGCTTGCCTGTGTGTGTGTGTGTGTGTGTGTGTTTGGGGATGCTGATGGAGATGCTCTTTGTAGCAAAGTTATCTAATAAATCTGACTAATATATACCATGTTTATTAGAATCAATGTTTCACTCCATGACATTTGTAGCCCCTCCTGTCTTCAGGTATTTCCTGACATCCTAGTGTGACTTCTGTAATAATCACACTTGATAATAATGGCTAAGAATTATTTATGACTTACTGAGTAGTGTTTTAAGTGCTTTACATTATTATCTCACGTAAGACCGATTAATACACTATGAGTTGAGTACTACTATTTGCATCCCAATTTTATAGATGAGGAAACTGAAGCCTAGAAAAGTTCAGTGACTTGCTCTGGGTTGCAAAACTAGTTATCAGATGAAGCCAATATTTAATCCCAGCCATGGTTGTAGCTACTATAACATTCTGCTCTTGATTCCTTCAGTATTTCATATTTGTATCCCCAATATTGTTCTCTAATTAGCACTTGTCTCTTTCTTTTTCTTTCTTTCTTCCTCTTTCCCTTCCTTTATTCCTTCCTTCTTTTCTTCCTTCCTTCCTCCCTCTTCCCCCTTCTCTCCCTCCCTTCTTTCCTTAATTCCTCTCTTCTATTAACATATATATATATATTTATTTATAAGCATGTGTATGTTAATATATTAATAATTGGTAAAAATTCTCTCTAGGAAAAGATAAATTCTTCAGGTGTATATGGAGTTAGTTTGTAGGCATGTACAATACCTGGAAATGAGAAAACTGTTTTTCATTAGACAAGATAAGTAATTTTTAATTATCCTGACTTCTTTTGACATTAATAAAGAAGGGAAGGTGGAGGAGGAAAAGCGGCGTTGGGGGAAGTGAGCCAGTGAGACTGTGGACTACTCAAGTCCTATAATGTGAATGCCACTTCAAGTTCCCTCCAAAATGTTTAATAAATTTCTATAAAATTCTCAAATCAAGCTGATTTCTAGTGGAAACTGATGAAGGATCTCACGAATGCATCCAAGGTTCTGTTCTAGAGGACACTGAACAGGCACACTTGGAGCAAGAAGCCAGAGAAAAGTATGAGACATTACGTCTTTAAATGCATCAAAGTTTGCAGAGGGCTTTTGCTTTTCAAACATCAACAGAGTAGGGTTTGGGCCAAGTTGAAATATATCATCAAGGGTGGGGACCCAGACTCCACCCAGACCCAACATGGTAAATCTTGGTTTCCTTCTTTCATTCCCTTCCTTTCTGCCTTTTTTTTTTTTTTTGGTCATTCTCTTCCTCCCTATTCCTCCTGCTTTTCCTCTTTAAATATTCTTTCTCCCTTCTTTCCTTCTCCTCCTCCTTCTCTCTTTTCTCTAATTTAACAAATAATTTCAATTGCTTTCAAAAATACACAAATTATAACTAAAATTTGGACATTTAAAAATAAAGTTGAGGAAACTCCAGATTATGTAGAAAACAAGACAAAGGGTATGATATAGCCACAGATATGTAGTTTATAGGAAATATTTTATACAGTTATGCTAAAGTTGTGCTATAAATTTTAAGGTAAGCTCCCTTTTGGCTAAAATAATAAATAAAAGGGATTAAGTGATTATGAGATTTATTTTGAACATAGGAAACAGTGCATCATTTCTTGGAATAGATACTTTTTTTTTCTTCTGTTACATTCCTTATGGCTTTGGTAGATCGTGGAATGTTACAAATTCTTCTGTTTGGTCATGTGATATGGTATAACCCTAATGCTTTCCACGTTTTAAGATGTTTTCGCATGTTGACCAAGGTAACTAGCCTCTTCCAGTTTTGAGAAAATCTTCACCCCCATATGCATCCTAGCTCATCCTGGATTACAAGGCCAGGAAGTGCAGATATTCTGATTGGTGGAAAACTCTTTAAGACTTTGAAACAGTTAACACTGCTTAGCTTTTCTTCTTTTTTTTTTTTTTTTAAGATTTTATTTACTTATTTGTCAGAGAGAGGGAGAGAAAGAGCACAAGCAGGGGGAGCTGCAGGCAGAGGGAGAAGCAGACTCCCTGCTGAGCAAGGAGCCCAAGGTGGGGCTCCATCTCAGGACCCTGGGATCATGACCTGAGCCAAAGGCAGAAGCTTAACCCATTGAGCCACCCAGGTGCCCCTGTTTAGCTTTTTTCTAAGAGTAGGTTACTACCATTTAATCTATTGAGCTTTTAGGATGCAATGGGTGAAGAATCCATTAATTCCACTTGTAAATCTTTAATATATTTAAGCCATTTCCAGTGTTGAGATTCTTTATTAGGAAAGACTTCTCTGCATGTCGAACTTAGTATTGGAAGAGTTTACAGTGACTATCTAGGTTCTTAATCTATAGTTGGAAAGAAAGAGTGTATTGTTTTAGATATTTAGAGGTAAACTAATCAGTGCACAGTGTGAAAATGCAGTAAGAAATGAATCTCATCGATATTTTTTACAAAAGAAACAAAACTTAGAATCTCACGTGAGCTTTCTATAAAGCAATTACACTTGAGTGCTAGGTAATGCTGCCAGCACAGCACTTTTTGATGGTTTATGGGAATTCTCTACAATCTTAAATTCTTTCAACTTAAACTGCACTTCAAAGTTTCACTCATATCCAGTAAAAATGATATAGTTAAGTTTTCAACAGGGAATGAATTATTCATTAAAGCAGATAATGGTGTTAGGACTCAACCAAGGAGCTATAACATTAGCATAAAGAATTCCCTATGCCACATTAATTGTTAAAATTGAAAATACACAATACAAAAGATACTGAGTCAGAGATCTTTTTTTGTTAAATTAAGTAAACTCAAGTCTTTTATGGTAACTTTTTTTTTTAAAAGATTTTATTTATTTTTTTGAGAGAGAGAGCACATGAGAGGGGGGAGAGTCAGAGGGAGAAGCAGACTCCCCGCTGAGCAGGGAGCCCGATGTGGGACTCAATCCTGGGACTCCAGGATCATGACCTAAGCCAAAGGCAGTCGCTTAACCAACTGAGCCACTCAGGCACCCTTATGGTAACCTTTATATCAGATTTTTAATCATGCTACCCAGGGGTTTATAAACCATTTGATTTTACTTATTAATGATACTAGTGCAAGAAATACACTTTTATGCAGACTTAATGATAGTTTAGGGTGGTTTAGGTGGTTTTTTTTGGGGGGGTCTTCTACAAATTCCAAAAACGGATTATTTGGAGAAAAAAAATAACCCGTGTGTATGTATCATTTTATTTATTTTCTCCCTGAAACATGTTGATTTGTAAGTGGTGGCTTACAAATGCTTTGATTGAATTTTATAAGAGAAACAACATCAAATCGTATTTTATTCAATAAAGGTATCCTGATTGAAGCATTCAAAATGTATCACTGATTCAAAAATCATGATGTAATACCTAAAATGTGCCAGATAAAACATTAGACAGTGTGAGAGACAGAGGTAAATATGACATGATTTATGCCCTTGAGAAAATAACTATTTATTTGAGGAGAACGACTACAAAAAGGAGAGGCAAATTTCAGGAGAATTGGCTTGTAAGCTTACTCACGTGGCTACTGGCAAGCCTCAGAGAAGAAGAGAGAAAAAAAGATTAAGAGAAAGAGAGAAAGCCAGCAGAGAGGGCTCCCAAGATGGAAGCCACAGTCTTTTTATAACTTAATATTAAAAGCAACATTCTATCCCTACTACAGTATTCTGTGAGAGGTGAGTCAGTCCAGCCAATGGTTATGGGGAAGGAATAACACAAATATGTGAATACTCGGAGACAGGGATGGTTGGGGGCCATTTTAAAGGCTGCTGACCTCAGGTCTGTTATTGCATGACCCTTGCAAATGAGAGTGTAACTATGTTAGAGTTCCCCAAATACCAACAGAAAATTAAACAGGAAGTAAATGTAGGTAACACAATAAACATAAAAGACTTGAAGTGTTTGGGAAAGTCCCATTCTGATTAGCAACTTCAATTCAACCCAAGAGAAGTTGTTTTTAACCACTGAAGGAATGCAGTCCCTCTTTGGGAACCAATATGACGCCACATTATTTTAATTCAGTGAAGCAAAGAATAAAGAGAAAAGTCATAGTTCTAAACTGTTGGGTTATAAGTCCACGTCCTTCTGAAGATTTTCCTTCTACCTTGAGATTCTGGAGTTGTTTTTATTATGGAAAATTGCTTTTCCTTATAAGAAAGTTATTTGATAAAATAGGAAGAGCAGCAACTTTGGATTTAGAAAACCTGACTTCTACATTTGGCACTGCCTCCTACCAGCTATGTGACCTTGGATTACTCACTTGCTATTCTTAAATCCAGTTTCCTCAAGTGTAAAATGAATGGAATAATGCAAAATGATTAAATGCTATGACAGTAGTACATGCCAAAAGCTATGGGATCTCAGAGAGAGGAGGCGAGGATATTGACTACTAGCAAGGATCAGAGGATGAGTAAGGGGTTCGAGAGTAGAAAAGGTTGATTCCAGGTGCTGTGGGAATAGAGAGCTAACTGGGTAGAGGAGAGCGGGAATGATGCCCCTGCTGAGGTTGGGTCATATGAGTTTACTCTAGAGCCAAAGGGAAGCCCTTCCCCATGGCTTTTGGCAGCTTGTTCAATGAGCTGGAAGCAAGGGTACTCATTGTAAATGGTGAGGTTTGCCTAGAGTTGGGATTGCCAAGAATGGCACAACTGGAGATCCAGGAAGCATAATAATCTAGGGTATTAACGAATGGGAAAAGATAGTCCCCTACGGTAAGCCTTTCCAATCGTTAAATTTTGAATAGATAGCATTCTAATGCTACTGTGAGACACTGCTCACAGGGGCCTCTTATGTCAAAAAAACATGGTCTGTGTGCCAAGGCATCTGTTCTCTGTTCCCATTTATGGCTCTAACACATGGCAAATCACATAGATTATACCAATATAGACAATCTAAGTGGCTGAAAAAGCACTTGGCTAGCTACAGGCAAAATTGGTAATCTTATGTTTAAAGTATTATATATCCTCTGTACCTACACTGTTTCATTGTAAGTCCCCAGGCTTTTGGACCACAAGTAAGGCTATCACAAGTCTCAAGGGGACCCTTTTTACTTGCCTAGGAAAAACAAGTCTGATTAAAAAAGGGAAAAAAACAGGATCTTCAAGTTATAAGTTCAATACTTTTCATGTGTATCATCATAATACATGGAAATTTCCATGTTTTTCTGTCCTACCAGAACTCTTGTAAATCACTTCTGGGGAGCATCCACACACTCAGAAGTTAACCAGATAAAGGAACGAAGGCAACACAAATAGACTTGGAAGCTTATCAGATACAGAATACAGTTGATGGGAGAAACAGTCAAAATTAGTAACAGAAAAGACTGCTTTGTAGAATGTGTGAATAGAATTCTTCTTGGTATTTTTGTGGACCCTGTTCTATATTTAAGTTATTAATCTTAAAGGATAAATTTGGAACTGTTGTTTTGTTAGTCTAAAATGTATTCTTGCCATTTGCAACGACGTGGATGGAACTGGAGGGTATTATGTTGAGTGAAATAAGTCAAACAGAGAAAGACATGTATCATATGATCTCACTGACATGAGGAATTCTTAATTGCAGGAAACAAACTGAGGGTTGCTGGAGTGGGGGGTGGGGTGGGAGGGATGGGGTGACTGGGTGATAGACACTGGGGAGGGTATGTGCTCTGGTAAGCGCTGTGAATTGTGCAAGACTGTTGAATCTCAGATCTGTACCTCTGAAACAAATAATGCAATATATGTTAAGAAAAAAAAAAAAAGAAGAAGAAGAAGGTAGCAGGAGGGGAAGAATGAAGGGTGGGAAATTGGAGGGGTAGATGAACCATGAGAGACGATGGACTCTGAAAAACAAACTGAGGGTTCTAGAGGGGAGGGGGGTGGGAGGATGGGTTAGCCTGGTGGTGGGTATTGAGGAGGGCACATTCTGCATGGAGCACTGGGTGTTATGCACAAACAATGAATCATGGAACACTACATCTAAAACTAATGATATAATGTATGGGGATTAACATAAGAATAAAAAAATTAAAAAAAAATAAAATGTATTCTTAATTAATGTATACAGTATTATTCTACTTTAGGACAATATTTCATTTATTTAATCAACTAACATTGATGAATCCTTAAGTCCAATTATATCCCAAGGCTTTGGGAGTGGGAGGTGGCAATGGCTTAAGGGGGAAGGGATTATGAAGAATAATAAAAAATGTCTCCTGACCTGGAAAATTTATGTTCCCGTTTTGTTCTTTAGTTTTCTACCAATAAAATTGAAATGATACATCTCTGCTTTTAACTCCTGAATTTAAAAAAAACAGAAGCCATGATGAGTATACATTATTCTATGTTTCTCTGCTTTTGTATAAATTGTGTCATTCACCTGAATGCTGTTTCTCCCCTTACTTACCCATTAACTACTCACTGAAGCCATCCCTGATATGTCAAGGAAAATTTAGTCAATAGTTTTTGTTTTTAATATTTATTGAGAGAGAGACCATGCACAACTAAGGGGGCGGGGCAGAGGAAGAGGGGAGGCTGACTCCCAGCTGAGCAGGGAGCCTGACTCAGGGCTAGATCCCAGGACCCTGAGATCATGACCTGAGCTGAAGGCAGACGCTTAACAGACTGAGACACCAAGGCAGCCCTAGTCAATGCTTTTGCATCTATTTGGTTTAGAGTAACAGACTCTGAAGCAAAGAGTTGCTTGCTCTGGGGAGTGACATCTATTAAAGTAAGGCAAGAGAAACTGACTCACAATGCAGTTGCAAAGAGCACCTGACCTTATTTGACATATTCTGAAGCTGGGATGTCCCTTCAGACTTGTTCCAAATTAAGGCAATGGGCTGAATTATTTATATCCCAGCATGATATAGTCATTGGACCCAGGACACACCTTTAAAGGACATATAATATTGGGCAATGCAGTTCCTTCAGCTGAAGGCATTATCCAGTGAGGGACACAACTATAAGCAGCTATCAACAGCAGATAGCCCCAGCAGCTTAAATATGGGTGCACTGACTGGGAAGAAGAGCTCTTGACGAGACACCACAGTATCTATTATAGGCCTTATAGGTAAGCTATAGTTGATTCATTTAAGCAATACTTACTCTATGTAAGGCACTGTTTCTAGGCGTTTAGAAACACTGATGATAAAAACAGCCAAATACAGTTGCCCTATGGAGCATATGTTCTAGTAAGGAAGATACACTGCCAATGCTAAACATAATAAAATAGAGAAAACTGTATTGAATGTTAGAAGGTAATACATACTATAGCAATGAGGAGGTAGAACAGAAGTAGGAGTTTTAAATAGGTTAGCTAAATTTTATTATTATTTAATGTAATGTTCATACATTCCCTCCAGAAATCCAGTTTCTTGAAGACATTCTTTCTGTCCCTCATGCCTAGAATGAAGTCAGTGTTCAATTTGTTACTGGAGTGAATGAGTGAGACAGAATCTGAGGATATTCCTTTGACTCAGAAAGAAAAGCAGAAGGGAAGAATGGCCAACTGCAGGGAGTTCTGTCCTTTAGTCCATAAACTGATCTGTTTGTACCTGATTGAACATTCTGTTCATATTAACAACTAGGACATTGAAATTTCCTCATTTATTTTCTCTCTCTCTCTCTCTCTCTTTTTTTTTTTTTGATGATCTTAACTGCTACCCACACATCATGAGCAGAGCTGCCTTTGTGTTTAGAGTAAGTGGTTGCCTCTGGGGTATGATTTGAAAGAATACATAAAACACCTTTCCCCACACAAATAGACTGAAGCATCTAGGTGGTCAAGTGTTAAAATTCCACTATTAAAGCTTACGATATGGAAAATTAGTAAGCACTGTCATCTCCCTACCCTAAAAGGCAGGGCTCCCTTTGTGTGTTAAGTTACTGAATCACTGAGTGGATGTGTTTTCCTGACTGAGGGTCTCTGCTGTGGCCTGAAAGAGTGGAAAGTATGTGGTGGAATTCAAACTCATAAGGCCTGATTTGGAGCAGAGGCCCTCACTATCATAAAATAAGGAAAGGAAAAAGAAAGGCAGTGTTTGGGGAAGGAGGTAGAATTAAAAGATGTTTGTCTATGCTCCTGGGAAGTGATGGAGTGAGCTAGTTTGAGTTCTCCCTGGGAGTTCAACTGGTCATCAGACTCTCATACAATTTCCCTGGGGTATCTTATGCAATGTCTCCTCCTACATGGCTTCAGAAAAGAAACCAGTCCACCTTGAAATTTTAGGACTAGGCAACAGCTATGTTTTAGAAATGACTGAAATATTGTGACGAAGGATATGAAAATTGTGTAGCACTTCTCTTCTCATTTTTCCTTCACACAATGATAGATAAGCCTACAGGAAGGGGTGGAAGACTTTGCTCTCTTAGGAGTCACTGATTAGTAGGAATAAAAAAGATAATTGGCATATACATCTATAAAAGTTGACTCTATCTCTTATATTTTGTTTACAGAGAAAATAAAAAATACATATCTTAAAATGATGACAGGAAATTATAATTGAATACAATAATTATTACATATGATAAAACTAAAATATATATATAAATAATTTTGACTCACAAGGGAAGTGAGAGGCGAAGAAAGGGAAACAGAAAGGAAAAGAATAGGGAGAAGGGAGAAGGGGCTAAAGATTCTTTAAATTAAGAGGGATAGCCAGAGACAGAGGTAAGATAAGAAGAGCTGAATACCAGTAACATACAAAAGAAAGTGATGGACACAGAGAAAGGAGAATAAGATAGAAACTCGCAGGTGGAGACAGGGTATTTGGGGAAAAGAAACAGAGAAGACAAACAACTATGAACAAAATGATGTATGCAATGGCGGGTAAATGCTTTTTGTCCCACAGCTGGTATCCATTGGTTTTTGAGCATTAAGTTATCACTATTGTACCCATACTTCTAGCATTTCCCACTAGCTAAAACAGTTAATGCAACACTGGGAATAGGTTTGCCATCAAATTTAAATTAAAACATGATTTTGGAATAAAGTTTTTTTATTTAAATTTTAGATAGTTAAATATAAATTTTAGATAGTTAGATGTAGTGCAACGTTGGTTTCTGGAGTAGAATTCAGTGATTCGCTTACATACAACACCCAGTGCTCATCACAAGTGCCCTTCTTAATACACTTCACCCATCTCTTAATACACGCCACCCACTTCCCTCCATCAATCCTCAGTTTGTTCTCTATTGTTAAGAGTCTCTTATGGCTTATTTCCCTCTCTCCTTTTTTTCTTTTCCCCCTTCCCATATGTTCATTTGTTTTCTTTCTTAAATTCCACATGTGAGTGAGATCATATGGTATTTGTCTTTCTCTGGTTGACTTATTTCACTTAGCATAATACACTCTAGCTCCATTCATGTCTTTGCAAATGACAAGATTTCATTCCTTTTGATGGCTGAGTAGAAGTTTTGTTTTCTTATGGAATTCAGTAAATTTTACATATGTGTGAAGAAAATACACTTTACTTCTATGGGCACAATGATTTATTACCAATTGGCCAAAGTCTCTATGATATTAAAAATGGAATTGTCTCATTCCAAAATACCTGCAAGCAGCATTTTACAACCACTACTTACTCCATTGATTTTACCTTTTATTTCTTTTCAAATTAAATTTGCTTTTAGTTTAGTCTAAGGATATTAAAAAAATATGCAGTAAAAATTGTTGAGAAATATCCATTATTTATTCTAAGTTCATACCTCTTAAATTGTCCTTGTAAGAGACTACAAGTGCAAAAACAGGTGAAACAACTCTGGACATTGTTTGTTTTGAAATAGTTCTTTGTGGTAGAAGCTGTAATATATGACCTAGATTCTAAAATGAAGAGTTTACTACCTTGTCTGCTGGGAATGCTGCCAGAGGAAAGCCTTCTGCTGTCAGCCCTTTATGCTATGATGGTTACTTTAGATGAGAAGAACCACCTCTCACAAGGTCAGATATTTTCCCAGGGCTACTGCTCAAATGACGAAGATCAATACTGCCCTTAATCCCAGGAAAGTGGGGCCTCTACCATCACTGTGGCTCGGGGGCTCCTGTCCTTTGTAGTGCCCTCCTCCAAATATTCTAAGTCCTCCAGTGCCTGGGACCAGCTGTGGCCAACTGTGCCATCTGGGTGGAACTCCATGATCCCAGAGCTAGATGTGGATCAGCGTAGATCCAGTCATAGCTTTTCCTATTCAGGGTACTCATCAATCTTGTATCAATCCATCCCAGCCCTGCACAGGGCAGTCCTCTTACCCAACAGAGTTCCAGGACTTATATCTATGGGTCATCCTGAGACTCCACGAGCATAGCTTCTATCAGAAGAAAGTGGCTAGAAAACAATTTCTTTCACAGTACCATGAGAGATTTGGTCACCAGAATAGGGCTGGGGTGCTGATTTGGGGTGACTCTCACAATGAACATAGAATGAGTTTAGGACTTTGGGTTACCAACAGTTTGCCCTCAGTTCTTGAGTTTGAACTGCCTTTTGGGCCCTTGTTGGTTTTTACCTGTTCTTAGTTGTACAACACTTGTCTGTACCCAAGAGAAATAGGGATGGCAATAGGCATGCTTTACCCTGTGAATCTCCTGCTGCTAGTACCCAGGGTGATCCTTTAGCTCCTCCACAAGCTCTATGCCCCAAGTTGTACAGTCCATCAGGTATGGCCACAACTCTCTCCTTCAAAGGTTTTCAATATCATTAATTGACAATACCAAAGGGCCCTTCCAATCAGTGTCCTCCTCTTGCCTCAAGTTTCTTCTTAGATTTATTTGTTTATTTGAGAAAGAGAGAGAGAGTGTGTATGAGTGGGAGGGGCAGAGGGAGAGGGAGAGAGGGAATCTTAAGCAGACTCCCCGCTGAGCACAGAGCCTGACATGGGACTCGATCTCACAGCCCTGAGATCATGACCTGAGCTGAAACCAAGAGTCAGATGCTTAACCCACTGAGCCACCCAGGTGTCCCTTGCCTCAAGCTTTCTTGTCAGTTTTAAACTGTGTCAGATGAGGGATGAATATTTCTTGCAGGAAAGTGAGTACTCTTCTTGCTTATCCCACAGGCTCCTCACCTATTCTTCCATTATGTATAAAACATATGCAGTTAACTCTGAAAGAGTTCACATTCTGGGTTCAGAAGGATTATGTCCTAAATAGTTCAAGAGAAGACAAGACTAGAAGCTACTCTCTTCTATATTTATGTTATAAAATTCTGAGCAGTAAATATAACATGAACATAGAATGAATTTACCATTCAGATTTTCTGGTGTACCTTGGGTAAGACTTACAATTATAGTCATCATCAATGAAGCAAAATAACAACCTATGAAGGGTCACTGGAAGCCACTATTCATAAATAGCATAATGGATGATGCAGCATAATGGTAATGATGTAACCATCATTAAATAAATCATATTAGGGTACTACAGAAACAAGAAGATTTATATTGCATCAATACAGACTCCAAAAAGCCATGACATTGTGAGTAATAACAGTGTTGCTACATTTTTCTCAAAGTGGATGGGGTGGAGAATAAGAAAGTATGCATGAATGACACATTTGACAATAAAGAAGGTAAAAAGAGGATTCCTGGAACTCAACAAGAAGATTTGGAGCCTGGACAGTTTGTAGGTTCTTCACCAATTGGACGATAATCAAATATGTAAGTGACTCATTTCTGTTATTCTAAATCCTCATCAAGAAAGCAGTTATGTATCACATGGGCTTATGAATTTTGTAATCCATTTTTAAAATCAAATTGTTTATATAGACCAGAGCCTCACAAAAATATTTGTCAAGGGCCTCACATTCCCTAAAAGTGACCCTAACTGAACAATATGGGGATAGGTAGGCTCAGCCTTCCCACCCCAATTTAAGACAAATATGACGGTCATTCCAACTTCAGAGTTTCACACAGGTTTAGCTGAGGCATTTACTAAGATTATATCACAACTGAATTTCTCCATCTATCCTTCCCTTCCCTTCCTCTACATTGTTATTTTTTTTTCTCTGCATTGTTATTGATCACAAGAGCACTCACTGTCTAATAAACCTCAAGCATGCTAATCTCTACATCAAGAGTCTGCTTCCTAAGCCACCTAACCTGTGATATACTATCATATCCTACTGAACCTGGGTCTGTAAAAAACCCTGACTTTTCCTAATTTGGGAAAACTTTGGAATTAGATTGGATTAGAAACTGTGTATATATTATTGAGTTTTACTTATTAAGACTCTAGAGTTTCAGACTGCACTATTTTACATAGACAGAGAGGCCTTTGATAGCTTACTAAAATGAATGTTCTTTGTTAAATAATTTTCCAAGGACCTCCTAAAATGGTGTGAAGCAAGAAAAGTTGAAGAAAGATAAAATTATAGAACACGTAGGAGAGGAAAAAAACATGCTTCTATATGTAAAAGCCACAATACACAGTAGCAAGAACTTAAAAGGAGATAACAAGGACACTTGGGTTATTTCTATATCTTGTCTATTATAAATAATATTGCAATAAGGATAGAGGTACATTTATCTTTTTGAATTAGTGTTTTAATTTTCTTTGGGTAAATACCCAACAGTGGAGTTGCTGGATCATGTGGTAATTCTATTTTTAATTTTTAAAGGAACCTCCATACTGTTTTCCAAAGTGGCTGTACCAATTTGCATTCCCACCAGCAGTGCATGAGGGTTCCTTTTCCTCCAAATCCTTGTCAGCACTTGTTATTCTGTGTCTTTTGATTCCAGCCATTCTGACAGGTGGAAGGTGATATCTCATTGTGGTTTTGATTTGCATTTCCCTGATGATTAATAATGTTGAACATCTTTTCATGTGTCTGTTGGCCACTGGTATATCTTCTTTGGAAAAAAACCCCATCTATTCAGGTCCTCTACCCATTTTAATCAGATTATTTGTTTTTTTGGTGCTGAGTTGTATAAGTGTCCATTAATAGATAAATGGATAAAGAAGATGTGGTATGTATATATACAATAGAATATTATTCAGCCATAAAAAGAATGAGATCTTGCCATTTGCAATGACACTGATGGACCTGGATGATATAATGCTAAGTGAAATAAGTCAAAGACAAATACCATGTGATTCCACTCATATGTGGAATTTAAAAAACAAAACAAATGAACAAAGGAAAAAAAGAGACAAACAAAAAACCAGAACTCTTAAATAAAGAGAACAAACTGGTGGTTGCTAGAGGAGAGGTGAGTCAATGGATGGGTGAAATAAGGGAATTTAAGAGCACATTTATTGTGATGAGCACTGAATAATGTATAGAAATGTTGAATCACTACATTGTATACCAGAAACTGACATAACACTGTATGTTAATTATACCTCAATTGTTTTACAAAGCTAAGAACCAAAAAGTATATGAACATAAAAATAAAAACTAATAAATAAAAGGATATATCATTATAAACGGTATAGACATTAGAAAGAACATAAGATGTATAGTATTATGCCAATAAAATTTTAAGGTAGATGAAGTGAAAATTCAACTTACTGAAACTGACATAAAAAGAAACAGAAAATATGAATAATCTTATAGCTATTAAATAAACTGAATTTGTGATTGAAAACCTCCTTATAAGGGGAACTCTTGTTCCAGCTAGCTCTACTAAGGAATTATTTCATTTAAAGTAGAAATCATTTCAACTTTACAATAACTCTTTGTTTTATGAGGCCAGAATAATCTTCATGTCAAAACTTCTAAATATAAGATACTATAAAAAATTAAAAGCTAAATTTGTTGCTGGACATAAATGTGAAAATATCCTTTAAAAATTAGACTGAATCCAGAAATTATCAAAAGATTAACTCATAGTAACTAAGTTGCATTTATTACAGAAATGTAAGATTAAATTAACATCTAAAAGCCAATTAATGTATCCACACTAATTAACAGAAAAAAAGAAATATATGTGACCATCTTAATGGGTGGAGAAATATATGTGATAAAATTCAATCTCTATTCACAATAAGAGACCTGACAACTAGAAATAGAAAGGGTGTATAACAACACTCATGGAAAATACAGATTTTAATAGTATGTCATTTAACCTTTTCTTCTGAGATCAAGGACACAAGGATGTCATTATCACTATTTCTACTCTACATTATACAATAGATCAAGACAAGGTATCAGAATTGGAAAAGAAGGAAAAAACTGTCATTATTCACATATAGAATGATTATGTATGCAGAAAACCCAAAGAAACTATAATAGCATTATTAAAATTGATAAATAACCTTAATAAAGTTGCTGGATATGAGGCAAATATAAAATAGAAATCAATCACATTTCCCTCCACCATAAGCTAATATAAATCAAGCATTTTAAATAGATTACTTTTCCAGTAATGTCAAAAATATAAAACATGAATACATCTGCTTTAGAAAACTGCTTGGCAACATTTACCAAAAGTAAATATATGCATACTCTAGGATGAACACTCAGCAATGCCACTTCCAGGTATATAACCAAAAAATTGTTTACATATATTTATAATAGCACTATTCATAGTAGCCCCAAACTGGAAATCTCCCAAATGCCCATCAATAGTAGAATGGATAAAATAATTGATGTGTTTACAAATGTAATATATTTGGCAATGAGAATGAATGAATAAAATATATGTAAAGTTATGAGTGAATTTCATAAATCTAATATTGGTAAAAATAAATCACCAAAAAGAATATTTTCTGGATGATTCTAATTATTTAATGTTCAAAAGGAGATTAAAAGCGTACAAAGCAGAGACTTCTAGAGTGTTGGTAATGTTCTAGTTCTTGATCTGGTGCTAGTTACAAGAGAAGTTTTACCTTGTAAAAATGTATTAAACTGTTCACTGAAAACTTATGTGCTTATTCTGACGTTATATTCAAATATAAGTTATAATAGTAAATGTGTAAAATTTACTTCAGAAACTGAAAAACATGGGTTGAAAAAAGTCAGTGTCATAAAGATACCAGTCCTCTGAAATATACAGATTGAATACAATCTCAATTTTGTGGAAATTGACAAGTGATTCTAAAATTTATGAGGAAGTGCAAGGGGCCAACAATAAAAAAAGACAATCTTGAAGAAGAGAATATAGTATAAGGACTTTCTCTACTGGACGTCAAGACTCACAATGCTATAGTAATTAAATAGGTAAGGTACTTGGTTTTGGATGGACAAATAGAATAACATAGAACAGAGAGCAAAGAAACATAATCATTTGACACTGCAGAATTATGGGAAAATCATGTTCTTACTAAAAAATATTGCTGGAAAAATAAAATATTCATTTGGGAAAAACTAAAATTAAAATCCATTCTAGGTGAATTTTAGAACTAAATATGAAATAAAACCAATAAAATTATAGAAAATAATATAGGATACCTACATAATCTAATGTACAGAATCATCTCTTAAACAGTGGCATAAAATTAATAATAAATATTTTTAAATTGGATTTTATTAATATTAATAAAATTATAAATAGAAATAAAAATTTTATTAATCTGATAGTGCAAAGAAAAAATATGGAACAAGACAACTGCAAGACATAACACTAACAAAGGGATCCTATTTGGAATACATAAAGAGGTCCTACAAATCAAAAACAAACTATTAGACAACTCAATAGAAAAATGGGTAAAATACTTGAATATGCATTTCGCAGAAAAGAATATCTAAGTGACCATAGTTCACTCAATATTTTGATCAATCAATAAATAAAAATTAAAACAATAGTGGGATATCATTTAACACCCAAGGGAATGGCTACATATGTTGGCAAGGATGTGGACAACTGGGAACTTTCAGACACTGCTTGTAGGAGCATAAATTAATCATTTTGGAAAACTATTAAGCATTATCAATGAAATCTGAAGATCTTCCTATCCTATCATTCAGCAATTTTACTCTGAAGTATACCCCAAAAGAAAGGCATTTCCATGTACACCAAAGAGATATGGACAAGAATGTACATAACCACAAAATTCATGATCACTCCAAAATGGAAGTAACTCAATTTCTGTCAATATTAGAAAGAATGAATAAATGAGGTGGGACTGAACAGGGAAACAGTATACAGCAATGAAAATAAGTGAAAAATAGGTACATGGGACAACATGAATGAATCTCACAAACATAATATTGATGAAAAGAGCTTCACCACAGAAGAATTTTATTTACATAACAGGACACAAGAAAAATATAGTGTTTAAAAATGCATACTTGTTAAAACTATAAAGAAATGCAAGGACACAATAATCAAAAATATTGGGAGAGGAGTTATCTTTAGGGACTAAGGTACTACTAAGAGATTTTTCCCTATTTTAAACAATCCCAGTTAAAGATATGTTATCTAGAATACAGGGCTGCCACATGCTGTACAGTCAATACCCACCTGTAAGGTACTCTTCATAGAAGCTGCAATGTGCAGGATAATTTCCGAAGTTATGCTCAAAAATGACCCTGCCAGAAAGTCCAAATAAACAAAATAGTCTTTTCTCTCTTGCATTCTCTCTCAGGGTTCTCTTTTATCATAGTCTTGGCATGAATAAAATGTTTGTGAGGGCTCAAATTACTTGAGTAGCAAGAGGTCTCTTAATAAGATGCCATTCATTGTATTTATTTTCTATCTTGGGAAAAACATTTGTGAGGTTTTAATCCAGTAGTCAGTCAAATAAATAAGAATAAGATTCAAAATTTATGTGGTTAATTTTGTGGGGTTTTTTGACAATTTTATGACGTTTCTTAACATGTCTCATGCAGATTTTGCTATACAGTACACTAGAAACTTGAGCAGAAGTTATTTACTCTTTTCCTCTAACATTTTATTAGGAAAAATTTAAAACACACAGCTAAGTTGAAACAATTTTACACTGAACATTCATGTACCCACCTACTATATTCTACCACTAACATTTTATGTAACTTGCTCTATCACATAGCTATCTACTTATCCATCCCTACACTTTAGAAAGCTACCCGGTCTGTAATGTCCAAGCTCTCCAAATGCCAGCTACATGGGAAATGTCAGCTCCTTGAGGGTTTCTTGTAACTTAGGTACTTGATTGTATAAGGATTGACAATGTTCATGGTTCTCCTAGTTTATTTTCTGAGCTTCTCTATGCTCACCAGCTGGCGTTCTTTAGAATCCTATTTGAGGGGCGCCTGGGTGGCTCAGTGGGTTAAGCGTCTGCCTTCAGCTCAGGTCATGATCCCGGAGTCCTGGGATTGAGCCCCGCATCAGGCTCCCTGCTCAGCGGGAAGCCTGCTTCTCCCTCTCCCATTCCCCCTGCTTGTGTCCCTTCTCTCACTGTCTCTTTCGCTGTCAAATAAATAAATAAAATCTTTAAAAAAAAAAGAATCCTATTTGAAGGAATGCAGCAAAATTATAGAACTTCTATGAATGAACAGAGGAAAAGTTAGTGTATGTTAGAAGCAGGAAGGAACCAATGGGTAGGTTTTTTTGTTTACTTACATAAAAATATTACTATTTCTATATAATTGTGATGGGTAGCATTGACAATTTATATCCAGAATACATTAAAATTCAGATCGTCAGTTAAATATGACTTTAAACTTTTGATGAAGTCACAAGATCAAAGTAAGGCCTATAGCTCTATGAATGTGGATTATTAATTATGAATCTATGTCCACTTAAGGCTGTCATGAATCCTCAAGGGAAAAATGAAGCCCTGGGGATGCTGAACATAAAAGCTTAGAAACATGGACAGAGAACCCCCAGTTCTGAGACTTTTTAAGCCAAAAGTCAAGAGGATAAATTAACTCTCCATTGATACAAGGTCAATATACAAAAAATCAGTGTATTTCTATACACACACACAAGCAATGAATAACATGGAAATAAAATGAAGAAGAAATCCCACTAAAAATAGCATAAAAAAATAAAATACTTAGGAATAAATTTAACCAAAGAAGTGTAAAACTTGTACAATGAAAGCTACCTAACACTACTGGAAGAAATTAAAGATGTAAATATGACCCAGTAATTGCACTACTGGGTATTTACACAAAGAAAAGAAACACACTAATTTGAAAAGATGTATGTCCCCCTATGTTTACTGAAGCATTATTTGCAATAGCAAAGATATGGAAGAAATAACTTATGGACAATTAAGTGTCCATCCATAGATGAGTAGATAAAGAAGATGTGGTATGTATATAGAATGGAGTATTATTCAGCCATAAAACAAGAATGAGATCTTGCCATTTGGATAGATGGACCCCAAGGGTATTATGCTGAGTGAAGTAAGTCAGAAAGAGAAAGACAAATGCCATATGACTTTACTTATATGTTAAATCTAAAAAAATAAAAAAATAAAAAAAATAAACAAATAATAAAAAACAAAACAAAACCAGATTCTTAAATACAGAGAACAAACTGGTGCTTGCCAAAGGGGAGGTAGGTGGGAAGATGGGTGAAACAGATAAAGAGGATTAAGAGATACAACTTCTGGTTATAAAATAAATGTCACAGAGATGAAAAGTATAGTACAAGGGAATATAGCTAATAATAATGTTATTATATGGTGACGGATGGTCACTATACTTATCGTAGTGAGCATTCAGTAATGTATAGAATTGTTGATCAATATGTTGCCCACCTGAAGCTAATATAATATTGTATGTTAATTATACTTCAATAAAAATTTAAAAATAAAGAAGACATAAATAAATGTAAAAACATCCTGTGTTCTTCAAAAAGTTAAACAGGGTTATCATAAGACCCAGCAATTCCACTCCTAGTCATATACCCAAGATAACTGAAAACACATATGCTCATGCAATATTTATAGAAGCATTATTCATAAGAGCCAAAATATAGAAACAATCCAAATATCCATCAACCTATGAATACATTAACAATATGTGGCATCTACATACACACAATGAAATATTACTCATTCTGAAAAAAAATGAAGTACTGATACATGCCATAGGATGGATAAACCATGAAAATATTATGCTAAGTGAAGGAAGCCAAATACAAAAGGCCACATATTATATTATTCCATTTATATGAAATATCCAGAATTGGTAAATCCATAAAGACAGAAAGTAGATTAGCGGTTGCCAGGAACTGGGGAGAAGGATAGGTAGTGACTGATAATGTGTATGAGATTTCTTTTTAGAGTGATAAAAAATACCCTGAATTAGATAGTGTTGATGGTTGCACAACCTTGTGAATATACTAAAAACCAGTGATTGCTAAAAATTAAAGTATTTAGGGAGTGCACTTGTTGTGATGAGCACCAAGTGTTATATGGAAGTGGTCAATCATTATATTGTACACCTGAAACTAATATTGCACTGTATGTTAGCTAACTAGAATTTGAATAAAAACTTAAAAAAATTAAAGTATGCATTATAGATAGAAAGATAGAGTTTAGAGGAATTCCTAAATCCAGAAAACAATCTCTCTATTCTCATACTTTGAATAATGTTGAAAGGTTTTTATTTTACTCTGTATAACTCTTTGAGAAGAAACCATAGATACTGAATATTCAAAGGTTAAAAAAATCCATTGCCTGTTCTAGAGTATGGGAAAAGATAACTTGTGTTTTCATTTCTCTTTAACAGAATAAGAAATTGATTTCTCAGGTATTGAACCTGTGCATCCAGACTGAGTGTTTAATACATGAGAGTGGGAAAGGACATGGAGAGTTTGGTACAAAGAGTAAGGCTGCTGTGTTATAGACCAAATGTTTGTGCTTCCTCAAAGTTCGTATGTTGAAACCCTAATCCCCAATGTGATAATATTTGGAGATGGGACCTTTGTGAGGTTATTAGGTTTAGATGAGGTCATAAAGATGCTTCCCCTCCATGATAAGGAAGGGGACGTGTCCTTATAAGAAGAGGAAGAGAGACCACAATTTTCTCTCTGAGGACACAATGAGAATGCAGTTGTCTGCAAGCCAGGAAGAAGTCACTTGCCCAGGAAATAAATGTGCCAGTACCTTCACTGTGGACTTTCTGGCCTTTAGAATTGTGAGAAATAAAAATTTCAGCCACTCACTTCATGGTATTTTATTATAGCAACCTAAGATGACTAATACAATATGGAATGAAATAGGAAAATGAGAATGGGAAAAAAGGCCAGGGAATAAGAAATATATTTGTTTAGTAAAACAGAGTTCAGATCAGAGAGAGATTTAAAAAGAGGACTGGTATAATATTAGTTATTTGATTTTTTAATTAAAAATATTCCATGGACCACAAATAAACTGTAGATGGACTGTAATAACATTGCTCTGTTGATCCAGGTCTCTTTAATTCTCTTCAAAAATGAAACTATAGTAGAATAGATATGCTTATTAATTTTTATTCATGTAGGAGTCATAGACTATTGTTTTCATTTTGTATATTGTGATATAATTATGTACACACAATTTATAAAGTCCTTCAGGAAAATACAATGAAGCAGGCAAAGAAAAGGATCTGTTGAATTCTTTCAATTTGAAATGGTTGTTTTATTTTTCTTTATTTGTTTGTAATGAACTGGGTCATTCAGAATAAGAGTCCAGGGTGAGTGAGAAGTAAAGATCAGAGATTAATGAGGCAGAAAATGAAAATACAGGGCAGAACAAGAGCCTTGCCAATGGTAAACGATATGGCCGTTTAAGATGGAGAATTTCTCTGTATACACTGGAGAATAAAGCTCCCTTCCATACTGAGCCATCCAAATCAGTACTCTTTCAGTCATTTAGACCCAGTGTCATTTTGCTATTCCTGGGACTCATTAAGATACATACCATTGTACAGGCTAGCAAAGAATAGTAACAAACCTGCGTAAGTCAATAAACAAACTGGAATAATAGAATACTAGACTTTTGCAAATAATAAAGTTCTAAACAGAGATAAATGCAGGGTTACATGCAACCTGACTAGTTTCTCTAAATACATACTACCTTACCCTCATGCCAACTACATTCTTTTCTGATCTTCATGGGAAGCATGCCTTTTCAACTTCAATTCAAAATGATTCTTCCATGAAGCATCACTTAGAAATTTGCTCTACATTTGTCTTCTAAACTCAGCACCGATAGCCATGTGAACTTGGGGTAAATGATTTATCCTCCTAAGCCTTATTTGCTTATCTGGAAAATGTACCTAATGTTTGTCCCAGAAGCACAGACTTGTAGAGATTAAATCATGTCTGTGAAGTGCTCTGCTTGGTACCTGAAAGAGTAAGTGCCCAATTAATGATATTATACTGTTAGTATTTGTTCAGTTCTGAGGTTCCATACCAGAAATCGTATTTCCTTTTCTCTTCTCCATATGCATTAAACCTAGTTAACTTCCTCATGTTGTTCTTACCAGGCACTTTCATAAATAACTTTAGTCTTTTTCTTCTCCTGTAACAGCAGTGGTCTCTTGAGCTCTTTCCACTCACCTTCTGTATTTTACAATCTCTGCCCATGAATTGGTCCTGGTGTCTCAGTTCCTTCCCTCCTTCCAATTCCCTTCAATCAAAGTCTAGTCCTCAAGCTTTGTGTGTAAGAGGGATTCAAGAATTATGGCAGATTCTTTTCAAAGTGCCAGAAAACTAGCCATGCACCCTGCAGTCCTTGTGCTCCGTTTTTGGGCAGGAGAAACTAAAAGACTAGTGATGAGGCTCTGGAAAGTCCTGAGAGGGTTTCCACAAGAACTGTAAAGGCCTATTCCTCTGCACTGACATCAGTAGTTGTCAGCTCTCACAATCATGCATGCTATACCATCACGCCTCAGAAAAAGTGTCTTTTTCTCAAATTCTGGTAACAGATCAAAGAAATCTGTAAAGCACAAATGAGCATCTTACAACGCGTTCAAAAATAGATTCTGTGTCAAACATAAATACTGGTACTATTTATGTAGTACTGCTTTCCTAGGGAATTTCCCAGGCTTCAAAGCTTAATCATTGCCTTATTAAAGATGCAGATTCCTAATTCATTTGGTCTGAAAATAATCTCAAGTGAATTTAATGTGGGTGTTCATGTAACCACTTTGAGAAATGCTGCCTACAAAATGGAGAGTTGGGAGTTTACACCTTAAGACAGAAAGCAAAAGCCTAAAGATGCACTTCTACGTGAAAAACAAAACACAGCATATAATCAACTTACGTATTTATAACAACAAAACAACTTTTGCTTGTACCTTAAACAATTTCACTCTGTATCATAAGCAGTTAATTTTCATTTAGGCAAGGTAAAATAAGGCACTCCCTTGCTTAACTCAAGGAATGCATTCTTACAGCACCCACAATGAAAGCGCTGCAAGTAGAAGTCAATTCCCTGTGAGAAATGCTACAAAAATCTGAGGATTGCACACCCTTTTTCTTTTTTTTTTTTTTTTATGAATTCCAATCCAATGGTGGCTTTGCTCTTATTATCCTTAGGAAATGGTTTGCTTTTGCCAAGATTTTCAGAGAAAACTCTGAGAGATCGATTCTCAAGACATCAGAAGAAAATATCATTAACCACTCAGAAACTTCAGGCAATAGGCAAAGTCCGCTAAATGGGAGAAGTTTTCCCTAGGAAGAACCTCATTATAGTGTTTTCATGTGGGTGCTTTAAGGAAGAAACTGCTAGGTGAAAAAATGATTCTGATATTATGGAAGTTCATTTAAAAAGGATTCTGTCTGTAATGAGATGGGGGTGCATGACCCATGGAAGGACTAGAAGCAGGAGCTGAAGCATAGGTGATGGCAGAGAGAGACAGAGAGAAAGCAAAACTGGGATGATAACCTTGGCAATCAGCAATGTCTCCCGAAATTGAGAGAACGAGACTATCAGGAAGAATGAGAAAAAGATGCGACAAAGCATATACATTTTGGTTTTATTTAACTTAATGCTCTCTCTGTCTGTCTCTTTCTCTTTCTTACACACACACACACACACACACACACACACACACCCAGAATAAACCATCTTTTCATTTAAGGAATTAGTCATTTGTTTAGATGCACAATCTCATTTTATAGTTTTTTTTTTTTTTTACTTCCATGCTTCACTAATTGTTTTACTGTTTATATAACTATTTTTATTTTTGCTCTTGCTTTAAAATGCAACAGAGACCATTGAAAATTGAAAGCATTCAAACACCTTTCTTTTTCCATCTACATATAAAATTTTAATCTTTTCCAATCTGGCTTTCATTTCAACTGCCTCTAATCTCCCCAGAGCCAGCTAGTATTCTTTTTCTGGGCAATATTGGGATTTTGGTTTTTAAATTTTTTTTTGCAAAGTTCTACCCTCACCTCATTTATTTTTAACCTTTACTTCAGAAAGTTAGCCACCTTGTTCCCTCTAAAAAGTTATTTTTAATCTTGATTTGGCCCTTTCCCTCTTGAACTCACTTAGCTTTTTTTTTTTTTTTTTAAAGATTTTATTTATTTATTTGACAGAGAGAGACACAGCGAGAGAAGGAACACAAGCAGGGGAAGTGGGAGAGGGAGAAGCAGGCTTCCTGCAGAGCAGGGAGCCCAGTGTGGGGCTCGATCCCAGGACTCTGGGATCATGACCTGAGCGGAAGGCAGATGCTTAACGACTGAGCCACCCAGGCACCCCCACTTAGCTATCTTTATTAGAATGTTTTCTTCGGCTCAGGTCATGATCCCAGGATCCTGGGATCGAGCCCCGCATCGGGCTCCCTGCTCTGCAGGAAGCCTGCTTCTCCCTCTCCCACTGCCCCTGCTTGTGTTCCCTCTCTCACTGTCTCTCTCTGTCAAATAAATAAATAAAATCTTTAAAAAAAAAAAAAAGAATGTTTTCCTTTTTCCTTTCTTTGCTTTTCTTCTCCTCTAATAATTCCTTCTCATTCTTTCTTTGTTCTTTTTTTCTTTTCTCGCCTTCCCGTTCTTCCTTATTTTTCTTCCTTGTCTTTCTCTTCTCCTTCTCTTTTTCCTTTTTCTTTGAGGCTCACAAGGAGATTTCTATTCATTCCTTTTTGTACCCATGAAGAGTTCAGTTCATTCACAGGACTCCCAAATGTCCATTTTCTACCTTGGCACTTCACATTCTCTCTATGCCTATTATCTTCAGTTTATTTTTCTGAAAGATATCTCCACTTTCCTGTCCAATTGAAATCCAAAAGGAGTCAAACAGAACTTTATAATCTATCCATAAAATAACATGCCACTTTTCACCATTCTGACGTTGGCATCACCATTCCCCAGATTTTTAATACCTAAAGTTTCAGTCATCTTTTAATTTGTTCTCTTTCTTCCATGGCCTACTTATTAACAAGTAGATTGATTCTTTCTTTTGAGCATCATTTATGTCTCCCTTACTTTTCTGCTTTTGTATTTATGACTAAATCTCTAACTCTCACCAACTCATATCTGAACCATTATATGGCATTTTCCCCAATTTCTTTGCCTATAAGAGTGAAGAGTCCAGAAATCTAGTCCCATGAGAACACATGAGCAAAGAACATTATTCAAAGAAGAGGGAATTATGGGAAATGATATTACTTCTCACCTCTCTTCCCAAACTGGCATTCTATGGTATCTACCTTTTTTTCTTAGGTTCATGCTTTTGCTATATTTATATTTTTCTTTACTCTTACTTAGTTTTCTAAACCTTCCAAGAAACAAAGGAGGAAGATTACAGTATTGTGAGATATTGCCAAACATCACCAAAAAACAAAACAAAATATAACAAAACAAAAACAAACAAACAAAAAAAGCTGTTGGTAAGACAAAGCTTTTTGCTTACCTAGGCAGGCAGAGTAGTAGTATCTTAGAGAAAAAGAACAAATTGGGGATATTTAATAAAATTTTGAAGTCTAGCTTAGGTGGATTTCCAATCCAGGGATTTGTTTTAGATTTAGTAACAATCATTAAATAATAATGTAGGGTTTATAGATATAGCAAGTCAACCATTTTGAGTCAAGAAGTTCTAAGAGTTAAGGTATAAATAGTCTTTGGATCTTTCTATTACATAATTGATGGGTCTTCCAAGAAGTTTTGGGGGAACAAAAAGTCATTTGTAGCTTTTATCTTCCTGGACAAGAGTTTCCTGAGATAGTAATGTTGAACTTTTTTCATAAAGAGTCTCCATCTCTTCATAAAGATTTTAAAACATTTACATGAGGTTTTAAGATATATATTACAACAGCAAAAATAAAATTTTGTGAGAAATATGGGCCTAAAATCTTCCACCTCTTGGAAATAGGTGTTTCTGTTTTTCTACCAATGTCAAGAAACTTGTGTTTTCAGCAGTTTCACTTTACAGGAGAATCACATACCTAAATCAAAACACACAAGCTCAAATGCCTACATGGGTCAGGACCAAAATATTAATGTGTCAAGATGTGAGTTCCAAATAGGAGTTGGTGAGGACTGTGGGAATGAAGGAGCTAAGGAACATTATCCATTTAAAAGCATTCACATCCAAATTAAAATATTTTAAAGCACGTTCTGGTCAAACACAATCTATTTTCAGGCTAGCTTCTACTTGAAGGCCGTAATTTTGCAACTTTTTTTCAGTTGGAAGGATTGTGAGAATCTTAGAGATGTTTGATACTGATTATAAAGTCAGGAAAATGCTTACAAGTTTCCCAGGATCCATCCAGCCAATTAAAACTAGGTATGTGTAGATCCAAAGTGTAGACAGAGCCCTGTGACTGACTATCCACAGTTAATAATAGGGCTAAGTATAACAAAGCTTTCTAGTGACAGGGAGAATCATTATGTCAATCACTGAAGCTCAAAACAAAGTGAGAGGATAAAGAGCTATAATAACATTTAGAGAAAATCATAATTCTTTAGCAAATAAAATTTCACAAGTGCTTTTATTTTATTTTAATTTTTTTTTTGAGGGGGGAGAGAGGGAGGGGGAACAGAGGAAGAGGGAGAGAGAGAATTCCAAGCAGGTTCCATGCTCAGCACTGAGCTGGACATGGGGCTCGACCCCATGACCCTGAGGATCATGACCCAAGCTGAAATCAAGAGTCAGATGGTCAACGGACTGAGTCACCCAGTTGCTCCTATTTTCACATATTTTTGTTTGTTTTTCTACACTGATAAGGATTTAAAAGCATTTGAAAGCCTGTGCCTTTTCACCAAATCATCAATCTTCACTGTAGATTTGAAAGAAGCAAAATAATTGGGGAAAACAATGTTGGCAAGCCCTGTCAATAGACGGATGAAGTCAGCTATTACTCTCTAGCATGACTGCTGGTGTGAGCACTTAAATGATCATTTGGTTTGGTTCTTGGTGTCAATGAGTTTTCAGATCTGGCCCTTTTGGTATATGCAGCTTCAGGAATTATATATGACATGTTGATTATATTTTTCAGCAGGCAAGGCTGTAGTGATCTGCTTTGTCTGAGATCAGTCTCATTGCCATCATCAAGAAAATCCCTTAGAGCCTTAAAGGCAGGCTGCCAGTCAAAAACCCAAACAACTATGATATGGCATAAAAATTTAGTAAACCCAATTAGACTAGGACTGTTAGTAGAGGTAATTTTTTAGTCATGTGAATGCCCCTTCTCTCTGGTCACTCTGTTTGTTTATGTTATGGGATAATCTAGAAAATCATACAGGCCATAGTTCTGTTAAGAGCCTCAATCAGTGGGGCTCTATATGGTTTAAAGCATTTAATATTCCATTTAAGATAACCCATTTCAGGACAGCTAGGAAAAAAAAAAAAAAAGCAATGCTGAAAGTCCACCTGCCAAGTGAGCAATCTACATCTTTTGGATATCGCTGCCTTAACATTTGCTAGTGGCCTCCTTGAAATGTGGAGAAAGAAAATATGCACATCCTCAGCAGAAGCAATGATGGCCATGTAACTGATTCAACACTATCCATTTCCAACATAAAACCTACCTCTATCTCTGAAATCTAATCATGCAACAAGGGCCTCTCAATATGCCAGCTTTAGAGTGTAGGGGGCAGTGGAAAGGTGGGTAAGAGGGTTGGTAGCTGTCATTCTAAGTCAAGGAAAGTCTATTAGAGATGCATGCATTCTCTAATCTGACTGCTTTCAGAGGGCTGCATGATGTCTCCTGAATAATGTACAAGGAAGTAAGAAGCACTGCTGCTTCATGATGACCCCTGAAACTGACCTGTCATCTGAGGTTACTTCACTGTCTTCAAACTGTGGCTCTCCTCACAGTGCTAGCAGTGATATCCATTATATGAAGTCACCTCAATCTTCCCAATATATTAGAGTTTACTCTATTGACCACATCCCTCACTTATTTTTGGTAATATAAAATAGTATTCCTATGTCTGAGATAACTTAGAGCCAGATGGAAGCATTTTATTTTCAAATTAAATTTTAGTGAATGAGAGGTGAACCACAGGACTTTGGTGTTCTCCCACTTATGAACAGGCCAGAACAAAAACACACACATAATTGACAGGAAACTGAAGAAGATAAATAATATAACTATCTGTTATTTTTATTTATTTATACACAGATCCTGCCAGATATTTCTTTTAGACAACGGGTCTGAAACCATCTATTTTAGATCCAAACTAGAATGATATAATGTAAGTTTGGGAAGAAAAGTTAGAGAGCATCTAATTAACTGATCAGTTCATAGATTACACAACACATTAATGGAAGAATCAGATGCTATAATTCAGGGAAGGATCAAGTGACCCAGCCCCAGAATCTCCTGCTTGTTCATTTTACTCTACCATATTCTTGCAAACTCCTCTGACCTGAAGGCCAAGGATCTTTGTCCTCTCAATATCAAGCCTAGTGTCTGGCCCAGACTAGTCTTTCTGAAAATGACATGAAAGGAGCAGCCAAAGAGAAAAAGCTCCTAACTGTATGAAGGGTGTTGAGGTTATAATTATGAAAGTGAATTATTGATTTAATCTACAGTTTGACATAAGACATTAAATTCCTATTAGAACAGAAAATGCATAGAAAAATACCAACTCAGGCACCTGGGTGGCTCAGTCGTTAAGCGTCTGCCTTCGGCTCAGGTCATGATCCCAGGGTCCCAGCCTGCTTCTCCCTCTCCCACTCCCCCTGCTTGTGTTCCTGCTCTCGCTCTCTCTCTCTGTCAAATAAATAAATAAAATATTTTAAAAAAAAGAAAAGAAAAATACCAACTCAATTCATATATCTCGAAGTATAATTTGGGAGTTGCTTGTATTAAACTACCCTCAGTGCCCCCATTCTAGGCTTATTAAAGCAGAACATTTAGGATTGGGGCTTAGGAATGCACATGTTAAATGTGTTTTCGTAGATTATTCATATTGATTCATATTCACATTCAAGTTTGAAAAACACTTTATTCAGCTGTTAAGGCTCTGGCAAGCTTCCTCACATAATTTCCAGTGAGAAGTTTTCTTTTATCTTACTTAAATAATTAGATGTGTGGGCAGGGGATGGTAATAATGAGTGCATGTGTAGATGGGGACATTTCAATCAGCCAGAGTCAAGAATTCCCTTGGAGGAGGGGACAGAGAAAGAGTGACCACAATTTCTGGCTCCAAGGTTGTCTCCTTGCCTGGGCCTGATATTCCAAAGAGTCACAGGGAGTTGGGCATAGCAGCAACCCTGATATTTTACACAAACTGGTTTCCCTGATGTTCTAGATTAAGACAAGCCCCACACCGAGGGAGCCATTTTCCCCTTTTTTCAGTCATTAACAACTAAGTCATTTCTTACTGTTGGCTGGATTTTGCATTGCAGATTTCAAAGTATCCCACAGTTCTTAACTATGTTAAAGAAGTAATTTTAAGTTAAAACATGAGTCACTCTAAAGGTAATCCTGTATGAAGTGTAGAAATATTTCACTATTTTAAAAATTTTAGGGGGCACCTGGGGGGCTTAGTAGGTTAAGCGTCTGCCTTTGGCTCAGGTCATGATTCCAGGGTCCTGGGATCGAGCCCCACATCAGGCTCTCTGCTCAGGCCCTGATTGCCACTCCCCCTGCTTGTGCTCTTTCTCTCTCTTTGTCATATAAATAAATAAAAATCTTTCAAAAATTTTTATATATTTAGTTAGTTACATGTATCTTTCTAACACACAG
Organism: Mirounga angustirostris; assembly: GCF_029215605.1. NCBI lineage: Eukaryota > Metazoa > Chordata > Mammalia > Carnivora > Phocidae > Mirounga > Mirounga angustirostris. Next base: position 57,451,856 of record NW_026991717.1, on the reverse strand, counting down.
GTTTCACTGAGGTATAGCTAACATATAATAAACTACACATATATAAGTGTATCATTTGGTAAATTTTGATGTCAGTATACGTCCACGAAACCATATCAAAATCAAGATAGTGGACATATCCATCAACCTGCAAGATTTTCTCGTGTCATGCTTTTTGCAATTCTTCTCTTCACTCATTTCAGCCCACCTCTACTTCCATACATTTAATCACTCCTAAGCTTTTTGTCACTATGGATTAGTTTGTTTTACCTAAATTTTGCATAAATGAAATAATATAATATGCACCTTTTACTGTATGGCTTCTTTCATTCAGCATAATTATTTTGATATCCATCCACTGTATATAAATGGTTCATTACTTTTTATGACTGAATAGTATCCCAGGGTATGGATGTACTGTAGTTGCCTTAAGTATTCATTTCTTGATACCTCTGGCTTGTTTTCAGTTTTAGGCTATTACAAATAAAGCTGCTATGGACATTCGTGTACAAGTCTTTAAGTGAGTATATTATTTCTTTTCTCTTGGGTAAATTCCCAGCCTGGATCAAGCAGCAGATGTGTATTTAATATTATAAGACGTTGCCCAATTATTTTCCCAAAGTGATTTGTATCATTTTACATTCCAATCAGCAGTGTATGAGACTTTTAGTTTTTTCACATCCTCACCAACATCTGAAATGGTCTTTTGATTTTAGCTATTGTAATAGTTGTATAGTGTGGTACTACATCATGGTTTTCAATTGTATTTCCTTGATTATTAATGATATCGAGCATCTTTTCATTTGCTTATTTCCTATCTATGTAGCTTCTTTGGTGAAGTGTCTGTTCAAATCTTTTGTCCATTTACTTACTGAATGTTTTATTTACCTATTAAGATCTGAGAGCCTTTTATTCATTACAGATAAAATCCTTTATCAGATGTGTGCTTTGCAAATATTTTCTTCTACACTGTAGCTCTCTCTTCATTATTCTAGAAGTATTTTTTTGCAAGAGCAAAAATTTTAATTTTGATGATGTCTTATTTATCAATATTTTCTTTTTGGGGTGATGCTTTTGGTACCATATCTAAGAAATCAGTGTTTAACCAAATGTCACAAAGATTTTATCCTCTCTTTTCCTCTAGATGTTTTATATTTTTAGGTTTTATATTTATGTCTATGATCCTTTTTGAGGATTTTTTTTTTTTTTTTTTTTTTTTGGTGCTGTTTCTTTGGAATATTCTGAGGTATGGATCAAAGGACAAATGACTTTTTCAAAGTTCTACCTCAATGTCCACATTTTCTAGGCAGGACTCATGGTATTGTTAGGCAACAAGGAAATTAACAAAAATTCAAAATCTATATGTAGTGACAGAGGCTAAACCCAAACCAAAACCATGGAATTTATTTATGAAGGTAGGAATATAGGGTAACAGTCACGTAAGTCCTTCCAAGTTATAGTTTCTTCACTTTTTTATTCCTATTGAGAAAGCTATTTTTTATATTTCTCTAGCCCTGATCTTGATGGAGGTATTTGGAGAAGGCGAAAAACCAAGGTTGGAAGAAATGGTGCCCAGAGTGGCTCCCTGATGCTATTAATATACATTCTCTATCTTCTACACTTTTGAAACAGAAGGAGCTCCCTGTTCTTACCCCTTGTCTTTTGTCTCCTCAGGCTGCTAACCTACACACTGAGAAACCATGGGGAACAAAGGGGTGTTCAGGGCCGAGGGCATTAGCCCATCAGATGTAAAACAAAGGGAAGTTGTGAAATACCTCCTACCACAATTATGAAAACATAAACCTAGCAACCCATAAATTTTTTCTGAATGTATTTTAAAATATTGAACTTTATACAGGTACTCAGCTGCAGTTTCTATACATAAACCTTCAGCCAAAATAGCATTTTCATTAACAAGATTGACTGCTAATGAGAAAATGTCCATACAACATTGTTAAATGAAAAATTCATGTATGAAACAGTATGTAGAGTTATGAGGCTGATTTGTAAAAAACATTTTTTCCATGCATATTAAAAGACTATAAATGTATACAGAAAAAATGATCAAAAAAATATCTTCCAGTGGTAAGAAAGTAATTTTTTTGATTTAATTCTTTGTGTTTTCCCATTATTTAAAAAATATTTTCTAGCAAGTTATTTTCTTTTATAAAATTATTTTATATGAAGCAGCTAAACAGCCTTAAAAATCATACTGGAACAACAATGGCAATTATGTAACCAGGGGCTTGTGAAAACCTGCTAAACAGAGAATTTTCTTTAATAACAAAATGTATACTGTGGTATACATATCAGCAAAGCAGTGAGACTGTGGGCTCGATACAAAAAACAGAATGCTAAAAACATATCCATTAAAACATTAAATTCTACAATGGAAATATTCTACCTTTATCGCTTGTTATTTGGATTGCTCAGCTCACCTTAGGCCCTTGTTAGAATTCCAAAGGGTTTGTTGCAGGAAGAGAAGCTCTCCCACATCATTATTTAATATCCCTCTGTGTCTTCACATGTTTGAGTCTATAAAACAATTCTGTTCTAAGATACTGAAGATGAGCTCCTGAGGTTGAACAAAAGGATTCGCTTGTCTCACCAGAAATTCAAAGTCTTTATGAAACAGAAATCTTGCTTCCTCTCAGTAATAGAGTAGCCATGAATCACAGCGTCACGCTGGCTTGATCATAATCTAACACTTCATGCGTCAGACAATAACTTGATTTGTCAAGAGAATATCCCTATGAGGGCTGCCAATAGTATTGATGCCCACTGAAGAGGATATAATTAAGCCCTCGGGTGAGCTAATTTCGTTTTCCTTTTTAACAATGTGGGGAACATTCGTGTAAAATATGAAATAGAAGGTGCTAAGAAACCTTGCTGTGTCCAAATCCAGAGCAAGGGTTTAACCTCTCTTTGATCTGATGAAGGATGTTTACAGACATTTAAAATAGTCTTCCCTGAAATACCCCATACTTACAGTATATGTGTTTGTTTCTACCAACTAAGCACCATCAGGCTTTCTCCATGTATAACAGTTTCTTCCAAATTAACTACAGAAAAGCTCAGTGCTTCATGTTTGTTATCCGCTTCTATTACGGCTTGAGGACAGAGAAATTGATTCTGAATCACTCTACCCCTCACTGCGAGCAGTTTGGAGTAAAGGTATTTGTCGATTAGGGTAATTTCTTAGAAGCTTGTTATTTGCTTAGGAATATCCATTACCCAACAATTGGAAGTATAAGGAGTTGAATCAGCTATATTTTTAGTTAAAATAAAAATTTTATGTTGAGGCGGGTAAGTAGCAGATTAATAGTAATCTTAATCATTCCCATGTTTGGACAAACTCTGAAGCTGCACAAGGGAGGTGCTGAACTATGACAAATAAATAATCTCTACATCCAAAATTCTCTTCACCTTTCACCTTTGCCCACCCTCCATAACACTAAGTATAATCCCTTTCAAAATGCAGGGAAGGAGTTCACTTTATATATATTACATAACTTGGTAAAAAATATTGTATTAGTAGGAAGATTATAAGAGCTGCAAAGATTACCTTGAGTTCTGCCCCTAACTGATAACCAATAAGATAAGCATATTGACAGAGTGACTTGTACCTCTCTAAACCCTGGGCCCATCCTTAGTGGGATACACAGACTGCAGCTCATGCCAGAGCCTGTGTTGAGAGCAGGGTGGAGAATAGCCCCTGCATAGAAGTCCTGACAGTGTGATGGGCAAAGCCAGATTGGTTAGCAGGTAGGAGGAGGAAAAGGATTATTGAAATGTATTTTACATTTATTATCTTATGGTCAGAGTTTATCCAGGGGGTCATTTTGTCCCTGACATATATCTTGAGGTTCTAGAGGTTCCAAAACTATACTACAGTCAGAACTGGTAAGCAGAACCAACCAAATCTGAATTTGTTCATGAGAAAAGGCACAAACAGAGTGAATTTAATGTACAGGTCCTCACTTGCCCTTGCTGATTATTTTATTCTCTTTTTCCCCCAGTGTTCTCATATTCCCAGATTTCCAGAGCTTTTAAACTACTAGGTTCTCTCATTCTAAGAGGAGATATTACCCTAAATTCCACTAACATTTTCATGCATGTGTTTAATAGGTTTTGTCCTAGGACCACTGGAATTTTCAAAAGGAACAAATAGAGCAAATACAAACAAAAATGATTTGTAGCACCTGGGTCAGAGAGAACTTTGAAGGCAAAGGATCTTCGCTAAACTTCCTACCTCAGGATACCGAGGACTTCTCCAGTCCCCTCATGTAGGAGATCAGCTATGATCCCCTCATTGGCTCTCCACGGTATTTTATTATAAAATGTAATTCAAGATTTGGGAGGCCACACATGTAACAAAGAGAACAAAGTGAGTTAGCAGTTTTCTCTGTCTTAGTCCAGAGTGTCTGAATAAATTGGGAATCCTTTCGAAGATCCCTTGCAAGTAACAGAATACCAAACTAATAGTGTTTTAAGTGAATAGGGGTTTGTTTTCTCACGTAACAAGGAGTCCAAGGCAGTTGCTGGCTTTACGCATCTCGAATCCATGCATAGATAGACTTTTCATTGTCGTATTTCTTTTTCTAACTTCACCTTTTTTGTCACAGACCAATCCCTGAGGCTCATAAATTAGCCCTAACCATTTCCCGTATTCTTATATTTATTTATCTCTCCTTGCTTCTATCAGCAAGAAACCAACCAATAATACTAGACTTTTCTCCTTGAAGGAAGAATAAAGGGAACAGGAAGACCAGGAAGTGGCTAATCATGTTTGACTGAACATGGACTGCTTCTGCTGGGAAGTGGGGCTCTGTGGCTAGTATTGTCAGGAATGGGTTAATGGAGTCCTCTTAGGTAAATTGTAAATGGGGCACTTTTGTTACTCTAGACAAGTGAGTTCCTGTGTAGACAAACACATGTTCATCCCCTATACTTTCCTGGATCTTTCATCATAGGAACCCAAGTTATTTATTTTTTTTTTTTTTGAAGATTTTATTTATTTGAGAGAGAGAGAGCATGGGCAGGGGGAGGAGCAGAGGGAAAGGGAGTTAAACTCCAGCAGACACCATACTGAGCACAGAGCCTGAGGCGGGGCTTGGTCCCATGACCCTGAGATCATGACCTGAGCCGAAACCAAGAGTCAGACGCTTAACCAACTGAGCTACCCAGGCACCCAAGGAACCCAAGTTTTATAAGATGCTCCACTTAACAAACTATTTTCAACAATAAAAAAGAATGAATTATTGACATATGCAACTACTTGGGCAAATCTCCAGGAAATTATGCTGAGTGAAAAACGGCAATCCTAAAAGGTGGCATACTGTATGACTTCATTTATATACCATTTTTGAAATGACAAAATTTTAGAAATGAGGAACATATGGTTCTCCATTTGTGGTTCCCAGGGGTTGGCATGTGGTGAGGTATGGAGAGGGAGGTAGATGTGACTCAACAGAATGGCCAGATGAGGGATCACTGTGCTGATGGAAATGCTGTCTCTGTTAACTGCATGAATGTAAATATCTTGGTTGTGTTCCTACTATACCTTTGCAAGATGTAATTGTTAGGAGAAACTGGGTAAAGCGTACATGGGATTTCTCTGAATTATTTCTACAACTTCATGTGAATCTACAATCATCTCAAAATAAAATATTTAATTAAAATTTTAATCACATTTGTTTAGGACAGTATAGAATAAGTAACTTGAAAAATTTGAAAGAGCAAAGTAGACAGAAACTACTTTATTTCCTAAAATGAGAAAATTGCTCTTAAAAGTTACATTGCATAATGTAACTACATCCTTTCTTCTAAATTATTTATCAAACCTTACATTAACCATATTAGAGGGGAGGTAAGTGAAGGGATGGGTTAAATGAGTGATAGGTATTTAAGGAGGGCACTTGTAATGGGCACTGGGTGTTCGTATGTAAGTAATAAATCACTAAATTCTACACCTAAAACTAATATTACACTGTATGTTAACTGGAATTTAAATAAAAATGTGAAAATTAATGAAAAAAATAAACAAAAGGCTTATTTTTTCCACCTTGCTATGGAAAAATTTGTATGACTTTCTCTATTTTCCTCTTAAAATTCTACAGAAAATCAATTCATTTGGGGTATTTTTGGAAGAAATCATCTCTTAAACCATAAAGCAAAAAACTTATTAGGAAATGTCTTTAAAAGGTCTTTCAAATATTTCAAACATGTCTGGTACTAAACAGATACCGTTTGATTTAATAGTATTACCAACCTCATACGTCTTAGATAAATGATTTTTTTGAAAAATGTTGCTTTTATTGAGTAGATATAAAAGAATCTGATTAAGAAAAGAAGAAAGCTGGGGTGTCTGAGTGGCTCAGTCGGTTAAGTGTCTGGCTTCAGCTCAGGTCATGATCCCAGCGTGTCAGGTTCCCTGCTCAGTGGGGAGTCTGCTTCTCTCTCTCCCTTTCTCTCTGTGTGTGCTCTCTCTCTCTCTCTTACTCTCACTGTCTCCCAAATAAATAAATAAAATCTTAAAAAAGAAAAGAAGAAAGCCATTAATAGAACACTAGAAAGTACAAGAATTAAGAAATGAGAAGAAGTCAGTGAATGGGGGAAGGTAGAGGAACTGAGAAAGATTACCATGAAGTACAAGGCAGAGACTGTGTTACACACTATGTTTCCGTGAACATAATTTCTTCATATTTATTCTCCACCTAGCTGCTTCTTTCTTCAGCTGTATTTATACTGCTTTTAAAATTATCCATTGAGGGCACCTGGGTGGCTCAGTTGGTTAAGCGACTGCCTTCGGCTCAGGTCATGATCCTGGAGTCCCGGGATCGAGTCCCACATCAGGCTCCCTGCTCAGCAGGGAGTCTGCTCTCCCTCTGACCCTCCTCCCTCTCATGCTCTCTGTCTCTCATTGTCTCTCTCGCAAATAAATAAAAAATCTTAAAAAAAAAATAAAAATAAAAATAAAATAAAATTATCCATTGAGCTTAATTTAAAATTATTTTAAGTAAACATATCACTGAGGTATGTCATTTATAAAGACAAGTATACAAATTCCTAAGTGTATAGTTTAATGAATTTTCACCAGGTGAGCCCAGCCATGTAATCACCACTCAGATCAAGAGATATATCACTAAAACCCTAGGGGCCTTCATTATTTTCTGTCCCAGTCACAAACCAGCTCCCCAAGGGTAACTAATATTCTGACCTATATGAGCATAGATTATTTGTATTTGTTTTTGCATATTATATAAATGGAATTTAAAAGTACAGACAAAAATAAAACGAGATTACCTTTTCCACAATCGACATTCCTCAAGTGTTTCCTATTTTGGCTTTTATTTTTTTTTTTTTATTTTTTATTTTTTTAAAGATTTATTTATTTATTTGAGAGAGAGAGAATGAGAGAGAGTACATGAGAGGGGGGAGGGTCAGAGGGAGAAGCAGACTCCCCGCCGAGCAGGGAGCCCGATGCGGGACTCGATCCCGGGACTCCAGGATCATGACCTGAGCCGAAGGCAGTCGCTTAACCGACTGAGCCACCCAGGCGCCCTCCTATTTTGGCTTTTAAATTAGAATGCTTTAATTCATCTTCTTTTTCTCCTTCTCCTCATTCCCTATTTCATCAACAATTAGCTCTGGTATACGTTACATAAACATCTTTCAAATTTCTCCTGACTCTGTTACTATTGGTACTGATTTAGGTGGTTATTAAAGAACTTTTTGGGAAATCAACATTGAATACCCAAGCTAACTGTCCCCCTGCCCTCAGTGTTACCTCTCTGCCTTAATATTTCTCCCTACTGCTTCCAATACCATCTTTCTAAAACACAAACCTAACCAGATGTTCATTTGCTGGAAAGCAAGCCATATCTTTGCTTTGTCTTCAGGAAAAAAAAAAATCAATCATTTTAACTTTGTTGTAAATCCCTGTCTCTGGCATATTTTTCTATGTTCACTCTGCCTACAAATGCCAGCATGCATTGGAGTCCAGGCATACGGTATTTTTTGCAGTCTCCAAAGCATTCACTTCCACATATTTCCAGCTATTTACATATGCTCATATTTCTTCCCAGGATGCTTCCTACTTATTTATTTGCCTAGAGAGGAGTCTATTCAACCACCCAAACTCAATTAAAATGCCGTCACTATCCTTGGTCTCACCCTCAGAGACAGTCCGTGGCAGCACGACACTCATTCCAATGGAATCTATAGCTACTTCTATGTAGCAGTTTTAAAATTGTACGGTTATTTCTAGGCATGTCTCTCCGCTCCATAAATTGGGCATGTTCCCTACTTTTCCTATCTCCTCCAAGTTTAGAAAAGTATACAATAAATAGTTTCTCTATTTGAATGAAAGAACAGTAAAAAAAAATGACAAATAGAAGTGAAATAAAATTCTCTAAAAGCATCTAGGAAGGAAGAAAGCAATATGCCCTTACACAAAAAGGGGCATTTAAGCTGTCTTAAAGACTGTACAGAATTTAGGTAAGGCTGAAAATGAGGTAGACAACGGATTTATCATTACTGAAGATCAGAAAACCTTCTTGGAAAGGTGTACCTAGTGGATCGTAAGCATCACTGAGAAGGGGTATCGTAGACAATAAACTGCTTCCTTGGAGCTGACCAAGACCCTCACCCAGCACCTCAGCCACCCAACACAGACACTGGCCCTGGCTCCTGGGTGTATTCTGACAAACTGAAAATCATACAACAAGCATTGGCCTGCCTTCTGTTTGCAGATTTGTCCTTTGGCCCTTTATAGGTCTCCATTTAATCACCTATATGGTGGGAATAACATGTCCTTTTTCAAGTGGGTTAATGTAATCATCAAGTGAACTAACGTTTATAAAGTGTCTGGCAGAACACGTGGCAAGTCGTCAGTGCCCTGGTATTGTTAGTTCCCTCTTCTGTCCCCCCAGTGCATGCTTGTACTTTTCCCCTTTTTATACAACTGTGTGTTACATGCTGTACATTGTAGTGCCAGGCTGAGGAGACAGGAGGGTGAGGGTGAAATACTGTGTGCATTAACTGTGTAGAAGACTGTGTGGAGGAGATTGTAACACCAGCCAGGGCTGAGCACCAACAATAAATCCTGCTATTGCAATGTGTTCTGCTGACCCCTGAAATTCCCTGGAGGCCCAGGGTGGCCTGGATTGCTACACAGGCATGATGAGAACAGTGCTGCTCAGTGCAGAACAGCTAGCCCACTTCCCCTGATTTTGCACAGATTCAGAGCACCATACTCATTCCATCTGATCTGTGCTCAGAAGAGATACAGAGGAACAAATGTCTCAAAACAAAACCTGCATGCTAAGTCAGCTAGTTTTGAAGCTCCAAAGTTACACATAAATGAATCCGTTCTTGCCTATACAGTTTCTATTCCCATGCCTTTCAGCAATACTGTCTAAGCATCTAATGCAGACACAGCTATATCTAACACTGTGAAGACAGAGGGATCCCCCAAAGCAATGGAATGACCAAGATTTGGCTGCTCAATACATCTACTGCTTGAAAAGAAATATAAATTCTTTTACCCACTGCATGTTTTTCTCTGTATGATACCACATACATTCATTTACTTGACAGATACTTCTTAAGCATCTACTATATGCTAAGCACAGTGTTACATGCTAGAGATTCAGTGGGAAACAACACAGATGAGGCCTGGGATCATAAAGCTTAGTGTTAATCAACAGCCAATAGTTGATCAACAACTAATCTGAGAAACCCCCTTGTTCAGAGAACCCGTAAAATGTGTAGAGACCAAACCACAGAGAAAGCATAATTATTTAGCAAGATACATATTGAGCTATGGCAATTAGATACCATAAAAAAGAGAATACACAGAAAATGTGAAATGATTTGTTTGTAGATTTGCTATAGACACAGATGCAAGATGGTCTGATTTGGGTCATAAGTGATTGCAGATAAGGACACTGGGAGCAGAAGTAGGGGTCAGAGGCAGAGTGATATTATCAAAGAAATATCAAGAAATTATTATCATAATTTATCATAAATTATCATGATAATAAAGATATTATCAAAGAAATAAGATAGCAATAACCTGTATTGATTTTCTATTGCACATAACACCTTGCCACAGACTTGAAGGTGGGTTAGCTGGGTCTACTGCTCAGGGTATCAGAAGGCTGCAATCAGAGTCAGTTGGCTGATTCCCACCTGTGGCTCAGGGTTCTCTTCCAAGCCATGTAGCTGTTCTTTACCTAGGAGCTATGAAGTCATATACACTGTGCCTTCTGGCTAGCAAAAGTCTTTCTGACACTTGACCTTGTTTTAAAGATTGTATCTCATTAGGTCAGGCCCACTCATGATAATCTCCCTTTTGATTATAAAGTCAGCTGCCTAAGAAATAATCACAGGAGTGATGGGGCGCCTGGGTGGAGCATTTGGTTAAATGTCCGACTCTTGGTTTGGCTCAGGTCATGATCTCAGGGTCATGAAATGGAGCCCCATGTTGAGCTCCATGCTCAGTGTGGAGTCTGCTTAAGACCCTCTCTCCCAGGGCGCCTGGGTGGCTCAGTCAGTTAAGCGACTGCCTTCGGCTCAGGTCATGATCCTGGAGTCCCGGGATCGAGTCCCGCATCGGGCTCCCTGCTCGGCGGGGAGTCTGCTTCTCCCTCTGACGTGCTCTCTCTCATGTGCTCTCTCTCATTCTCTCTCTCTCAAATAAAAAAAAAAAAAAAAAAAAAAAAGACCCTCTCTCCCAGATGAACCATGAGAGACTATGGATTCTGAGAAACAAACTGAGGGTTCTAGAGGGGAGGGGGGTGGGAGGATGGGTTAGCCTGGTGATGGGTATTACGGAGAGCACGTACTGCATGGAGCACTGGGTGTTATACGCAAACAATGAATCATGGAACACTGCATCAAAAATGAATGATGTAATGTATGGTGACTAACATAACATAATAAAATAAAATTTAAAAAAAACTCTCTCTCCCTCTTCCTATGCCCCCCACATGTGCTCTCTCTCTCTCAAACAAATCTTATGTATATATACATAAGATTTATTTATATATATATATATGTGTGTGTGTGTGTGTATGTGTGTGTCTGTGTGTATATATACATACACAATAACAGGAGTGATATTCTATCAGATTTATTGACACTAACTACACTCAGATGGAGGGGATTATGCAGGGCGTGGCCATCATGGGACAGGAATCTTAGAAGCTATGCTAGAATTTTGCTTAAGGTCACACAGAAAGTCATCAATAAAGGAGCTCTCCACTGTTAGCTGTCTTTATCCTTCATATGCTTGTTTGCCCTGTGTGGAGGAGACTTGCAATATTTAAGAGTAAGACTCCAGAAGTGGACCACTTAGGTTCAAATGCTGGCTTTACTTCTTCATAGTTCTGTGACCTCAGGTAAGTTACCTAACCTCTCTGATGGTAAAAACGGAGTTCACTCAAAGGATTTTGCTTTGATCCTCTGCAGATAATTATAAGTAAACTATGATTAAAAGTAGTACAAATTTCACCACTTAGTACATATAGAGGAAATTTCTTAGTTTCTGGTTTTGATACCTTTTCCTTGGGAATTAAGTAAAGGTGATCAAGTACTAGTTCATTTATTAATAGCAAATATTATGATTAGAGTGAAAAAGTGATGACCTTATCTCATTCTGTACTGAAGACCACAAAATATTTCACTATATTAGGCTCTAATTGACTGATTTGTTAAATTAAATTAAGCAGTTGAGCCTATAAAATTTATATCCCTGCTTCTAATGAGCAGGTTTTCAGAATAACTAAGTCAATGAGAAAACAGCCTTCTTTTCTTATACATAACCTTGGAGGGATAGGACAGCAAGGAATGTGTCTCCTACTTCTGATGTCTGTGGAGAGGGGTGGCTAAATTGTAATTACAGGCTGGTGCAATCTAAGTGGCGTCTTGCTGGTTTCAAAGATATACTTGATCCTAGCTCAGTTCTTTGTTTCATTCAAATAATAACATTGACATCCTCCAGAAGACACAATCTTCACACCCATCAAGATCCACTGGATTTCAAAGAAGGGAATGTCATCTGTGAATGCACTCTGCTTTGGGGACAAGGGTCGTATAGTGGGCCTATCTACAAGTGTGCCTGACTGTCCACTGCATCCATAGTTTTTCCTTTTGTAAGTCTCTGACTTTAAATGCTCCATGGGATGGGTCTACATAGGAATGCTGTAAAGAATTCAGCTAGGATATCATATTCTAATGCATAAACCCATGGAAAGGGCGATGTAGCAGCTATTTTCATAGTGCATGAAAATGACTAGGTCTAGGGCACTGGTCCTCAATCTTTGGTATGCAGGTTCTCATACAGAGCCCCTGGTGTGGCAGGGCTGACTTTGGGTATAATGTAGGTAGTCCTGAAACTGTACTTTAAGAAATGCTGTTCTAAAAGATAGCAGGCAAATTAGGTGGCTGTAATTATCTAGACAAAGGCCATCTGGGCCTAGGCTACAGTGATGTTGGGGGTGGGGTGAAGTGGGGCTGAATGTTTTTTAGGTATTGGTTAGCTCAGTGTATCCTTTTAAAGCAACAAAAGTTCATGCCACTCAGAACAGATATTTAGCAGAAAAAAATTTTCTCTCCCCCTCAATCTCTTTTAGCTCTGAGAGCCTGCATTTTATCATTTAGACATGGAACATCAGAGAATTCTATAATACAAGGTAACAACATAATGCAACTAAATAACACAATAATGACTCCCTTAACATATATTTGTACTATTACTTATATCTATGTTCAGCTGAAAAAAAAGCCCTCAACTCACAGAAAAACTTCTCAGCTTACAAAATGGCAACAAATCTGAGTGAACTACAAATGCTTAAGAAAAAAAAAAAAAAAAATATATATATATATATTCACAAAGTAAGAAATCCACTTATTTTGAAATAAAAGTATTTTTATGCATCAACTAGAGAGAATTAAATTGCCTCTTGGTCATTCTTAGTATTTCTCACAGCAGTAAAATTTCCACCTTGAAAAGACCTTGAGGCTGAAAAGTTAAGAATGGAGAAAAAAAATAAGAGACCTAATTAATTCAGATGCTTTCCTTGTGGTGACAAATACTCCAGGGTATACACTCTTCACTCCTTAAGCATAAATTTGATGTTTATCTCCACAAGAGGGGTCTTTTTTTGTTGTCCTTTCCTTAAGGTTAGAGCTACTCAGCATTCCAGAGGCCTGGTATTATGGCATCCCAGGGAGGGTTATAACAGAACAGCCGATGGACCTTTTATCAGCCTGTCTCTTCTAGAAGCAACCTGTTCTGGAATTTCTGGAGTTTCAGCATTTGGCAGTATCGTGTGAAGAAGGCCAATGGTTGAAAGACACTAGGGAACTTAGCTCATGATCCACAGCTACCTCGTGCAACTTTAAACTAGCTAGGTGACCTCCCTGTGCCTCACTTTCTTCAACTTGAAGTCAAAGCATTTAGGCTAGATGAGACATAAAGATCTTTCCATCTCTGCCATTTCATTATCCTGTCATTTAAAGCTAAATTTTAAGTGTGGGGAATCAGAACCATCAGGAATCACAGTATACAACTATTAGAATGAAAGCCCCAAATTCCTGGTAATATGTCTGCCCAGACAATTCTCGACATTGTCTTTCTTGCTCTATACAGTCTCCATAATCCCATGTTCTCCTTAGCACAAAGTCTTTGCATATTCTCTTTCTTCCTTCTGTAAGACTTGCCCAGTCCTTAGCCTGGCTATTCTCTGCGTTCTAACACTGGTATTACTTTCTCGGGAAGGCTTTTACCTGATTCTCCCAACGTAAATTAGGTTCTCAGTGAGTATTCCTATAACCATTTATTCTTTTCCTTTATGCCATTGGTGAAGTTTATTCTTTATATTTCACTTTATATTTAACAGTTAAATATAAATATATTTATATTAAATATAAATATAAATCTTCTTCATAAGATTGTAGTCTCCTGAAGGACAGAAATGGGGCCAACTATGTTCAGTACAGAGTCTCTCACCCAGCGCTTGAAACATAGTAAGCCATCATGAATGAATGAGTAAATGAATCAATCACTGTAATTCCTTTCCCCACTCCAACATTTGAAATAAAATGCTACCTTCTCACCCCCTACCTCAGGAATTAATGAATGAGATGTGTCCCTATGTGTCTTTTGTCTCTGCTCATGAGGGTGCTCTGAAATCTCACCTCCTTTGATGTCCCCCTATTCATGCCTATATCTCCTTGTAATATACGCACAACAAGTTTCCCTTTGTCTTTTAACCCCCAGGGATTAAAAAAGGAGACACACCTCTTCTATATTCTCCTTATGTATTTCATGAATAATAAGATTCCCTGCTGTATTAGCTTTCTATTGCTGCTGAAAAAAAATGATCACAAACTTGGTAGCTTAAACAGCACAAAATTATTCTCTCGTAGTTCTGGAGGTAAAAATGGATCTCAATGGGCTAAAATCAAGGTGTCAATAGGGCTGTGTTCATTCTGGAGGCTCTTGGGGAGAATCCATTTCTTTCCCCTTTTCCAGCTTCTACAAGCTACCTGCATTTCTTGGCTCACAGACCTCTTCCTTTGTCTTCAAAGCCAGCAAAGGCAGGTTGAGCCCTTCGCACACTGACTCATTCTTACCTCTACTTCTGTAGTTATAACTCATATGAGAGAACATCTTCAGGTTCCAGGGATTAGGACATGGACTTCTTTTTCTGAGGGGTGAGGGACATTATTCTACATACTATACTTGCACTTTCTCCCAATCTCCCTTTAGTACAGAGGCTGAACCCTCAAAAGTCTCACTTATACTCCTTTTCCTTTTCTCCTTCACAATACTTTAAAAAATATTAACCCGTATGAAGGAAGGAGGCTATGCCATAGGCACTTGTAATTTATATATATGATTTTCATAGTTTAAACTCTTTGCTAAAAACTGGAAAGTTCATTGCATTTTGCATTATAATTTTGCTGAGGCACAAATTTTCATCAAAGCCTTAGAAATACGATTTTTATGAGAGAGTCAAATTAGTCCATTCTACATTCAATGTCTATATTTAACATGGTTCTTTCAAACACTGTGATGTTATATGGTAAAAATTATATTCTGTAGTATAGCCATGTTTGCAGCATTTTGGAAAGTCTATTATTCTTCAAAGATATAGTGAAAAAATATAATTATCTGTGTCTAACAAACACCAATACATGTTAATTAAGTTTTAGGATATATAATTCACATCTGACCTTATCATTTATCGTAACAGCAATCCTGCTAGAAAAGTTTTACAGACAGGAAAGAGAGATTCAGAGACTATATGTAGTTTACCTAACATCAAATACCTAATAAAGGGTGGAGCCAAGATTTTTTTTTTAAAGATTTTATTTATTTATTTGAGAGAGAGAATGAGAGAGAGAGCACATGAGAGGGGGGAGGGTCAGAGGGAGAAGCAGACCCCCTGCAGAGCAGGGAGCCCGACGTGGGACTCGATCCAGGGACTCCAGGATCATGACCTGAGCCGAAGGCAGTCGCCTAACTGACTGAGCCACCCAGGCGCCCTGGAGCCAAGATTTGAAACAATTTTGGTACATAAAGTTCTTTCCACTACTTCAAAGATCAAAATGTATTTATGTGGTTTCCTTTTGTTAATTTTGTCCTATAAAATCACTGCAGCTTTCAGGTGGCATAAGCTCTCAGCTTGGCAGCTCGGGTCCTACTTAGTGTTAACACTTTTCTTCTGGAGACCCAGGTAAAAGCTTCAGACAACTTTAAAACCTTCAGACATGGGACAAAGGTCCTTTTTACAGCAAAAGAAATCTCACATATTGGCAAAAATTATTTTTCTCAGGAGACCAGGATGAAGAAAGAGCCAAAATACAGGTAGTAGATTCAATTTTAGTTGAACATCAGTTTAGAATTACGAAGGAAAGCAAGCATTCTGGAAAAAAAGAAGACATCTCTATAGGATAAAAGTATGGAGTGGTTACTAAGTAGGAAGGTGAGCTTAATCAAAGAATAACAGAATCTAATTAGCAAGAGCATCTCTGAGACCTCAGAAATGACTGTTGAAGAGCAAGCTATGTAAGCTTGATGGATTTCCTACACTGACTATGGCATGACTGACATCTCACCCTTTCTGTAAAAGCCAAGGAATGAATTAATTTTAAATACAAAGTTTTCCAAAATTATCTATTTTTCTAGCTAGTCTTCTATCCATTATTAAAATATAATTTTCAAAAGATTAAAAAGCATAGCCAACATGTAAGTATAAAAGGAATACATGTCAAAGATTTTAAGTCATGAAAAAACCAGCAAGAAACGAGTTCCAAATTCATTTGGGGAGACAGAGATTTATATGCAATTTAACAAAGAACTGTAAGGATGAGACTGCCGTGTTAGATGCAAAGCGGATGTTCAACAGGGCAATAAATTGTAAATTTGGAGTTATTTTTTCCACCAGTAAGAAATTATTTTTACTTTTATTGTATGAAAATGTTTAAGTTAACCTCTTCTCCTTGGAGCAGGGTTTCTCAAATCAGCCGGCACTACTGACATTTTGTTGTGGGGGGCTGTCTTGTGCTTTGTGGGATGTTTACAGGCATGTGGGAATGTTTCCAGTCACTGTCATATTCTCCTGACGAGCAAGTAAAATTATTTTACAGAGATCAAGACTGTCAGAATTTAACCAAAACTTGGAGATAGGCAAAAAGAGATCACTGGGTCTTTTTTTAGTGCTGTGCTGGGTCCTGCATCTTTGAGTTTCTTTTGACTGGACTATTTATTTAAGGCATATGAAAAAGATTTTGGTTTCCAGATCTTTTTGAATATCAGAATTTTGAATTAGGGATTATGAAACTAGGATGATAATAATAATAGCAACATAACAACAGCAACAACAATATCTGATATTTAAAAGTTCCTGTGAGGCAAGCCCTGTGTTGTATTACGTGTAATTAGATCATTTTGACCCTCCCACAACCTTTCCAGGTACTTTTATTTTCATCCCTATTACACTGATGAGGTCTAAAGAGTTAGGCACTTGCTCAAGGTTATATAAGATTTAGACTTAGGAAATTTGATGCTGGCCCCAGGTTGTGAAGTAGGATTACATGCTAAGCCCTAACAACTCTGTAGCCTCCATTTCATACTCAGCCTTTCCTTTTTGCTTTGCCTGTCCATTAATCGACCAAGGACAGGTCAAGAACATCATGTTAGTAAGTGAAGGGCAGGAGTATATTATGTTCCTTCTGCATTGCTTAGATATTTTCAGACAAATGTGACTTAAATGAATTAAACTGACTCATTCTACTCAGGTTCACAGGCTTCCTTTGCCAAGTTATTTAACATATCTTAAAGCTTCCTATCAAGAATTTCTTAAGCACAGATAGGACACTCAGTATGAATATAGAGAAAAGTTGGTGGTCCATATTCCATCTCTTTCCAAATGCATTTTCCTGCTGATACAGGCTCAGGAAAAGTTATAATCCAAATGGTGCTTTCACAAAATGCTTCTCGAATGATTTTATTAAAAAAATTTTATATTGGAAAATTCAGCTGAAGAATTGACCCAAAGACAACCCAAATGGGAATAATACAGTGACTAGAAAATGAGCTGCCTTCCCCTTATGGAACATTTATAAGCAGGCTTTTCATATGTGCCATTTGGGGATTATAAATAAATAGTCTGTCACTATGCTCATAATTTTCAAGTACTTTTCAAATCAGTTAAGATGTGTTTTGTATTCTCACTAAGCAATGCATCAGCATTATGTCCATGACTACAGAGAGAGATCAGCTAACCATATAGTTTCACCTCTATGTTCCCTAAATTTTAGTCTTCAGTTTTAGGACTATGAGGTAGTTATCACATTTATATCTTTGTTTTCTGTGTGCCTTGTATCTTTTTTGATCCTTTATCTTTTGCGTGAAAGACATTATTCCAATAAACTACTTTAATTCTCTTCTTTCTTTTATTATGTTTGAGCTATTTTCTTATTGATTGCCATGCATTTTATAACTAATATCTTCCCCTCAAACAATATCAGCTTAATTTCAATGGTGTAACAAAAACATTGCTCCATGTAGCTCTGTTCCCTCATCCCCACTTTGTACTATTATATGATATTACAAATTGCAATATTTACACATCATAAACCCACCTCACTGTTTTATAGCCATTACTTACAACAGTTGTCTTTTAAGTAAGATAAGAGAAGAAACAAGTTACAAAAATTACATGCTTACTCTTTTATATTTACCTATGTATGTGTCTTTACCAGTGTCCGTTATTTCTCCCTTTGGCTTTGAGCTTTTGTTGATTGCCCTTCATATCAACCAGACGGACTCTATTATTTCTTGTAGGGCAGGTCTGCTAGTAACAAATTATCATCTATTTTTACTTCTGTTTATCTGGGAATGTCTTAATTCCAATTTTGTTTTTGATGAATAGTTTTGCTAGATATACAATTCTTGGTTGACAGAGTTTTTATTTCATCACTTTAAATATATTATCCTATGGACTTCTGTCCTCCACAATTCCTGATGAGAAGTCAGATGCTAATTTCCACGATAAATATTGGTACATGAAAAGTTGACTTTTTTCTTGCTGCTTTCAAGATTCTATTTATAACTTTGGCTTTTGAGTTTGACTATGATGTATCTGGGTGTTCATCTCTTTGAGTTTATTCCACTTGAAATTTGTTAAGCTGCTTGAATATACCTATTAATTTTTTATCACACTTATGAAGTTTTCAGCAATTATTTCTTTAAATATTTTTTCTGTCCCTCTCTGTCTTCTTTCGAAACTTCCTTCATATTAATGTGGTTACATTTGATGGTTTCCTAAAGGTTTCTGAAAATCTGTTTATTTTTCTTTTCCTTTTCCTTTTTATTCTTTAGACTGGATATGTGAAATGATCTATCTTCAAGTCCACTGATTCTTTTTCCTGCCACTTCAAATCTACCGTTGAGCCCCTCTAATGAATGTTTCATGTCCTTAGTGTACTTTTCAACTCCAGAACTTCTATATGGATCATGTGTATAATTTTTATCTCCATTTATATGATTTTGTGAGACATTTTTCCTCATACTTTAATTTTCTATGCATGCTTGTCTTTAGTTGTTTGAAGGTATATATCATAGCTGCTTTGAAGTTATTTTCTGTTGAGTCCAAAATGTAGACCATCTCAAAATAAGTTTCTGTTGCCTTATTTTTTCCTGTGTTATGGGTCACATGTTTCTGATATTTCCTTTTTATGATTCAAAATTATTTTTTGAAAATTAAAGTTTTGCTATTTTTCTATTAATATAATCCACACCCTCCTGAGGCATATTGTAATCATTGTGTACTTGCTTATTTACTTAGTAGCTCAATGAAGTTTTCCCCCATAGTGTGCATTTGGAGATCACATTTACCATTTTCCTCCAAAGGTTAACATCTTGAGAACTATATTATGATATCACAACCAGCATACTGACATCGATAATACAGTCAAGACACAGACTGTTCCTATTACTACATGAACTCCTTCGTGTTTGCCCTGTCATGCCACATCCATTTCTTTCTTGCCCCTACCACTTCCTTAGTGCCTCAGAACCATAATCTGTTCATCATTTCTAAAATTGTATCACTTCAAAAATGTTATAAAACTGAAATCATATAATATATAACCTTTTGACATTGACTTTTTAAACTCAATATTAATTCCCAGGAGAATCATCCAAGTTGTTGCATGTATTAGTAGTTTATGCTTGCTATTGCTGAGTAATATTCCTTAGTATGGATCTGTCAAAATTTGTTTAATCAATCACTTGTTTAAGGAGACCTGGGCTTATTCCAGTTTGGGGTTCTTACAAATAAAGTTACTATAACCATTTATTATAGATTTTTATATGAACTTAAGTTTTCAGTACTCTGGAATAAATGCCCAAAAGCACAATTACTGGGTCATATGGTAATTGCAAGTTTAACTGTATAAGAAACTGCCAAACTGTTTCTTAGAGTAGATATACCATTTTGGATACTCCCTAGCAATATATACATTTTCTCCACACCTTTGGTAGCATCTGGTGTCACTATTTTTATGTTAGGTATAGTTCTAGGTGTGTAGCAGTATTTCTTTGTGGTTTTAATCTGCATTTCCCTATGGCTAATGGTGTTGAACACCTTTTTGTGTGCTTATTTGCCATCTGTATGTCCTTATCAGTGAAGTGTTTATTCAAGTCTTTTGACTATTTTCCAATTGGATCATTAGTTTTATTCCTGTTGAATTATTAGAGTACTTCAGATATTCTATATACAACTTTTTTAATCGAGATACGTAGTTTGTAAATATTTTCTCCTACCTCATATCTGAGTCTTTTTTTCTCTTTAAATAGCTTCAAAGAGCAAACCTTTTTCTTTCATTTTTTAAAAGATTTTATTATTTATTTATTTGAGATAGAGAGAGCACAAGCCAGGGGAAGGGGCAGAGAGAGGGTGAGGGAGAAGAGGACTCCCCACTAAGCAGGAAGCCCAATGCTGGGCTCCATCCCAGGACCCTGGGATCATGACCTGAGCCGAAGGTAGATGTTTTAACTGATTGAGCCACCTAGGCATCCCTAAGAGCAAACCTTTTTCATTTTGATAAGGTTCAAGTCATCAATTTTAATTTTATGCATTATGCTTTCAGTATCAAGTATAAGAATTCTTTGCCTAGCTCAGACCTTAAGATTTCATCCCATGTCTTCTTTTCCTAAAAGTTTTATAGTTTCCCATTTAAGTTTATGGTCCATTTGAGTTAATTTTGGTGTACTGTGTTAGGTTTGGTTGAGAAAAGGCCATTGATGTCCAAGTTATAGTACCATTTGTTGAAAAGTCAATCCTTGTTCCACTGAATTGCTGTTTTCACTTTTGTCAAAATATCAGTTAGATTTATTTGTTTAGACCTATTTATTTATTAATTCTCTATTAGATAATTCATTGTTGTCATATTATCTTTTACCCCTTTAAACATGATTTCCTTTACTTGTTTGGACATTTTTACAATAGGGGAATAGAAGTCTGCCAAATATAACAACTAGACATACTCAAGAGAGTTTTGTCTCTTTTCCTCCATAATGTAAGTCACATTCCTAATTTTTTTTGCATCTCATGTTTTTCCCCCAAACTGGACATTTTTCATAATGTATTATGGCAACTATGGATTCTAATCTTCCTCCCTGGAAATCATTATTGTTGTTTCTTGTTTGTTTAGTTGTTTGCCTGTAATAAATCTGTAAAAACATGTCTACTCTGTGCTCCAAAATCTCTGATGTCTCTGCTCAGTTTTTTTAATGTTTTTCTTTAAAGCATGACTTCCTAAAGGCTTTTCCCATAACCATCTCATTTAATGTTTGGTTAATAATTGGATAGAAGTTGTTCTCAAACACTTTGGATCAGTAAAGCTTGTGTCCTCTGCTGACAGTTCTGGGCTGTGCATATGCATGTCCAAACTAAATAAACCTATAACCTTTGGTTAATAGAGCTGACCTAACTGGTGTTCCCAGACTCACCTGAGTCTGAGAGGACAAGTCTACTGTTAGTGCCATAGGGCATGGGCAATGCTCACTGTTACAAATCAAGAGAGTCCCTTTGATGGCAGAAGAGATCTGTTACTACTCATCAGCTGCCCTGCCCTGGTTGAACCTCTGCACTAGTCAAGCTAAGAGGAAGAGAGCAGTCCCAGGTCAGAACACCACAGATCCCCATTCTTCTTTAATGAAACTCAATAGCTGTAAAAGCATAAATACTTCTCTTACTGTTGATTGTTTTGATTGATTTTCAGAGCACTGAAATGGTTGTTTTTGTTAATTTTTCTCAGATTAAAAGTTGCTTTTGTGGAAAAAGAATTTGCTAAGCTCCTCATTAGGTTATAGCCCAAGGTTTGCTGTTAAGTTTTGTTAGGATGAATCAGGGCTCTACTTTAGTCTAGAGCTAATTTAATCCTACTAATAATGCAAAGCTTTCTCTTTTATTGAGACATAATTCACATATTGTAAAATTTACTCTTTTAAAGTGTACAATTCAGTGGGGGTTTTTTTGGTATATTCATGCGATTATGTAACCACCATCACTATCAATTTCAGAAAATTTTCATCACCCCCAAAAAGAAACTCCAGACTCCACGCTATGCAGTAGTAACTTCACATTTCTACCTACAAACAACCCCTGGCAACGATTTATCGTCTGTGTAAATGGATGTCCCTGTTATGGAAGTTCCATATAAATGGACGCCTAACATATGGTCTTTCGTGTCTGCTTTCTTTCACATAGCATACTTTCAAGGTTCATCTATGTTGTATCATGTATCGGAATTTCATTCTTTTTTAGGTGAATAACATTCTACCATATGTATATACCCCATTTTGTTTATCCATTCATCAGTAGATGGTCATTTGGGTTGTTTTTACTTTATGGCTACTATAAATAATGCTGTACAGATATTTGTGTACATGTTTTTGGGTGAACTCATGTTATCAGATTTCTTAGTCATATACCTGGAAGTGAAAATTCTGAGTCATGCAATACTTCTCTGAGGGTTCCATCTAATGTCACATATTGTATGAGATCTTTACATTCTGTCTGTTGACTCAATGAACTATTCTTCATCTGTATGAGCTCCAAACATTGTTTGCACCCTTGCCTTTCAGTGTTTTTTTTTTCAACAACTTTGGGTAATTTCTTCCCATGAAGGCCCAAATCTATACTCAGCCAAAAATATGAGGGAACTCCTCTGTAGATCTCCAGTGCTTTCTGTGTTCCCTTCCCTCCTATGAACTTAAACAACTTTGCCTGACTTCTGATCTCTTTCTTCTCTACTCAGCAAGGATGTTAACCTTTGTTTGGGTTCCTCTGCTCTGTACTTCCTCCAGGAATCTGCAACCAGACTATTAGCTGTGGCAAATACAGGATTCAACTTGTTTGTGTTTCTTCCCTTAGAAATCACAGTCATTTTCTGTCTGCTGCCCAAAGTCTGAAAACTGTTGTCCTATATACTCTTTTACTGGATTTCTAATTATTTGAGGAGGGAGGATAAATCTAGTTCCTGTTATATTGTGCTAAGAAGCAGAAATCTCTGAGTTTTGTCATTAATTTTAAAGAGCAGATTGAAGCTCAGAAAGTATATTCATCATTCATCACTTCTTTATTGATTACCTACAAAGTTCTCAGAAGTGTTCCAGGCCTTGAGAATTCAACAGTATAATAAGACTTGATTCATATCTCCAAGGGGTTCCAACCTAAGAAACTATAAAGACCTTAGAATACTTTTTTTAATAGTAGATAACCCAACTGGACCTTAAAGAGAGTCTTCAATACCAAAAGATAAATAAACAAAATAAAAATCACTTTCCTCAAAGCCACTGATTGTTCTTAAACCTCTAACTTTTCCATCTTCTCAAATATACTTATGGGGTATCATGTATTTTTATATATACTGGTGGTTAATAATTGTAGTGATTTTCAAATAGGAGAGGGAAAGTAATTTTCTCTTCCCAAAGAGAGAGGGAATATTTATCAGACTCAATGGGAGAAGAGTTACTAAAACAAAACAAAACAAAACAAAGCCTCTTTATGCAATTATGCAATGCTCCTTTCCCAAGCAGATGAAAAATAATCCACTCCTGCTCCTCAATTACATCGCACACCTAACATAGAGATTTGTTGCTCAATGGTATTACTAGCATATCAGTTCTGTTTTTAATAAGCAACCACAAGCCACATGTACTGCCTAACATGGGGGAGTATAGGTGGAGGCGAAGCTAACTATAATAGAAGAGTACAAGGGAGTTTTCTTGAGGGATGAACCTATTCTGTATCCTAACTGTGTTGATGATAGCATAAATCTATATATATGTTAAAATTCACAGACTGATACACCAAAAGAAAAGGTCAATTTTACTTTATAATTTTAAAATAAAAATAAAAAATAATTTAAAGGAGAACCATAAGGTCTGCTAGGAAGTTCTATTCATAAGCAGCCTTATGAATTATTACATACCAACCAACACTAAGCTTTTAATAAATTAAAGTGACACAGAATAATCATCAAGAAATGAAACTCCTTCCCTACTGGATTCAAAATATTTTCTTTCAACAAGAGAAATTTTTCAACAAGAATGCAGGACCCAATTCTGTTTATATCTATGTTCAGACTGAGCAAGCTATTTCTAGCAATATGTTTATTTGAGTGATATATCACACAAAGTTACTTAGATGGTCCATGTAGTTCATCACAAAAGTATTCAAACTTTATTTAAGTAGATTATTCTCTTCCTATTAGTCTCAGTTACCAGTGAAAAATTAAAGAAAATGTGTATATTATTATTTTATAGAACAATAAATGATATAATTGACACACAGAATAGATGACTCAGTATTTGTTCTGAACCAAACACCCTTAATATTCTTCTTCAAAGGCCACATTTTCTTTGCCCTGTGTGTGTGTGTGTGTGTGTGTGTGCGTGCGTGTTCATATATACATAAAGAGAGACACAGAGAGAAAGCATCCAATATAATGAAATATCCTTGTGCATTTTCTCTCCTCCACCTGTTTGAAACCTACTACCTTTTCTTCAAAAGTGATATATCAAAAGTGAGACCTTAATTCTTATTAACCTATTTACCCTTAAGACACAATCAAGACAATATCAATGGCTTTGTATTTCTTAAAGAGATAATGCTTTAGCTCATAATATAAATTAAAACAAACTCCAGCCGGTCAAGCCTACTAGTCTAAGGTTACCCTTTTGCACTTATCAATGTAATTGCAGTTCAGAAACTATCTTGACAACGGTTCTCCTGCTCTCCTTTCTCAAGCTCAGATAATGAGCACACAATAGGAAATTCCTCATTAAGAAAATATGAGAACAATGACTGAGAAAAATTGTGGTAAAATGGAAGGAATTTTGAGCTAAGAATTAAGAGAGGCAAATTTTATTTCTACATGTTAGTTCTTTCTAGTTTCCTCATCTCTAAAAGGAAAATAAGTAATTACAGGATTATTGTGAAAACTAAATAAAATAATCTTTTAAAAGTTGATTTGAGACATAAATTATTTTTTCCTATATGAATTGGGTTAGAAATGTACACAAACATTATTGTATTAAGTAATTATAGTAGCACCAAATGTAAGAATACATTTATCCACCTCCACCCCCCCAAAAAAAGCCTAGCATCCCTAATCAAGTTATAATTAAACCAATTCCAAGGGTTGTTACGGACAACTCTTGTTGTTAATGACAACTTAAATAGTATTCACCTAATATCATTACTCACTTCGGTTTCTGTTTGAGCAATTCTTGGCAATATTCAAAGTTTTGGAAGATACAGATTTTTAATTTACATCTCCAGAAAAATCCTTTGGGTTTTGCATTGCTTAGTCATTAAATCTTTGGTTTTATGTACCTAAATAATTTTTCTTTGTTTTGTAAAAGATTTTTATTACTTATTTTATATATCCAGCTTCCACTATCTTTAAATCAAACAGAAGTCATTGGGATCTAGTCTTGAAAATCTGTCATATAAAATTGATGAAATAGTTTTGTCTTCACTTTAGAATGTCAATATTTATAAACCATAAGCAGCAGACATTTCCATGAGTACTACAAATAGGACTGAGGGTTCAGTCTCTGAGAACTGAAACCTAAAAAGTTAAAAAATCAAACATGACTAAGTTAATCATAGTATTTAGGTGGAGATCTAAGACTATAAACACTCTCTAGCTTTTTTGCTGTTCTTAATACTTAATTCTACTAGTTCTACCCTTGTTAACCTTTAGTCAGAAACCCAGTTTATTTAGTCTTTCTAAATATTTAACATAAAAATCACCATTACGGATTGTGACTTCAAAACTTTTCCAGACTATAAAATTCCTAGTGTAATCATCACGTAACATTTAAGAAATATCTAACTGACCTTGTGCCCTCTCGTGTACTCAGTTTCCAGATACTTAGATTGATGAGTACATATATCCAATAATTTGAACTTTTTCCCTCTATTTTTCTTCACTTACTGTACTGCCTTTGTTTTGGGGGCATGAGTATGTGTGAATTTGTAGTTTTCTAAATCATATTAAAAATGCTTACCACAATGGGCACAAATTATTTAAAGTGAGATCTTTGGCTACTTTATTAATAGTTTATATAATTTCATCACATTATTCTGTAGAAATAGCATGGATTTGAGAGCCAGAAAATTTCTTATTCAAATCTTAGGCCTACCACTTCCAAGCTGTATGATTTGAGTAAGTGACTTATTTCTGAGCCTCTTTCCTTATGTGAAAAGCAGTGGTTATTACAAGCATTATGGGGAATGAAAAATGGTGATGTGTAATTTAATTATTACAGAAACAAACAAGGATAAGGTACTCAACAAATAGTAGTTATCATGAAAATTGTCAACACCTGGGAGAAATACAACACCCCCTTCAACAGAACATGTGTTGTGATTTTTGGTTCACTGAATCTGGTCACAGCTCTAAAAAGGCTTACATCAGGACCTCTCTAGAGATTCTGAATGACACACCATTAACAGACTACATAAGGAGTGATTATGTTGGCAGGGGTCTTTACACACATATGATACCACTTTGCAGGACATTACATTCCCCCGGCTTCTCACATTCACTGTAACATTCGGCAACGTGGTATGATTCATAGGCAAACACCACAGTTCTGGTTAAGATGGCAACTTGATAACAGACAACTTGATAATCCCTTTCTTATTTCCAGAAGCCCATACAAATGATAAAATGATTGAAAAAAATGAAGAAATGTTTGAAGGCTCTCAAATTTGCCTTGAAAAAGCAGCTCAGCAAAATACTGGCAGACCCACAGACAAGGCCTCATTTCCAAGGCTTGAAAAGCTTGAAAGCACAATTCATCACTTACAAATACTTTGACAGCTGGAGATTTGTATCATTTAAAAGTACCTATTTATCTGGGTGGGGCGGTGTTCTGATTTTGAAGAGTCACTACCCCAGGAAAAAAGTTGTCATTTTCCTGAGGTAACGGGGATTTCCTTCACAAGTAGGCACCAGTGCCAGAAAGAAATCTAGACACAGCCATAGAATGAACCAGTTCAGAATTTATACCACATAAACGGGTATCAATCCAGCTAGCTCTGATATAGTGGTATCTTTCAATGCAGAAAAGTAAAACCCCACAACCCAAACCACCACAAAGATGATGTCCAAGCTACCTATGAAGATCCTTAAACGGTTGCACCCCAAGCTGCCTATATAAATTTGCACCAAATACTCTAATACTTGAGAATAACTACTTATAATAATAAGTGGACCAGTAATGACCTCAGTTGTACCTCCCAGGGTCCCAGCTGAACAAATCCGATCAACCAATAGGGTCCATCTTAGAAAATCAAGGGTCTTTCTCCTTAACTTTCTATATTGAATTTTCCGGTTGGCTTGAACATTAATCTAGGTATAGTAGTATTTATTAAGACTTGCACGTAATCCATCTGGGCTTACAAGGAAGAAGCCTAAGGTAATGCTATCACCTTTTACAAGTCCAATCAGTGAGGATGACCTGAATGCCTTCCAGGCCAAGGAAGGTACAAATCACTCTCTTCTCTAAAGAAAAACAAGGACCTGCCTGGTTCCCTCACAGGAAGTAAAATCTCACAGGCATATGTAGTACCCCTTGAGAAAGAATGTTGTTTATAATTACCCCAATCAAAGTGGTTTCTACATCAGTGAAAAGATGTACAGGTCGACACTGCCTCCAATGTGACCTCCCAACTGCCAGGTAGGCCTTAGCATTCCCAAACTGGTTCTGATAATTGAATCTAGTCTTTATTTTAGAGGGACCACCTGAGGGTAGTCAATCTAATCTGTACATTAGTTCATCCCACCAGGTGGGGTGACATTTGTTTGCCTCACAGAATGACTATATTGAGGTTGGGAAAATCATCCAGAGATGTTTTGTGTGGGTGGTAGAAACTGGGGCCATCCCTGCTATTTCCAATAGACTTATTGGAAAGAGAAATGGTGATCAAAGCATGGTCAGAGCCATCTGGTGGGGGACAGAAGACACAGCAGTTATAATTAAAGCACTTGTGGCAATTTGGAAGAGCCTCACCAGGGAATTTTCCTTGGGGAAGCAGGCTTTTGGGCAGTTCTGAAAGAGAAAGTTTATCGATGCCTCTCCTTCCTCCCTGTTTCCAGTGGTCCCTAGAACACCCTCACTCCACCCCCACTCATGATGCTGGGTTGTTTCTTTTCCTCTAACACCAAAAATTGGCATGTCCTATTCTAGTAGCTGTATCTTCACCTTTTCTACACTTACTCCCTACATGCACCTTTCGTCCAAAAGGGTCACTAAGAATGAAAAGAGGGATAGAATGAAAAATTGTTAGAGGATCCTAAGTCTGTGTTATCAGTTAAAAAGAAAATATAGATTTAATGATTTGGGGATGTGTTGACAACATAAGATTAGTGAAAATATAAAGATCTGAAAAGTTTAATTGAATCCTAATTTTAAAAAGATTAGAAATCATAACCAGAAGTACTGAAAAATATATTAAAATTTAATGATGTAATTTGGGTTAATTTTATTTTGTAGCTTTAAAGATCTACATTTTTATTCTGTTAACGTATGTGTTATATATGTTATATGTGTTTACCTCAAGAGGGAAAAACAATAAATGCTATTTTTAAATTCAAATGAAATCAGTGGAAAGTCCTATAAATTCCCACAAACGATATAAAAAGAAATCTATTTTAATTCCCTTTCCAACTATGCAGCTTTCTCATCTTTCTGGTTTTTTTAATTCCTCTGAAATTTTTGTGTTATTATTTCCCTTGATAAGCATATGCCAAAATAAGAATACACATACAAGAGATTAACTGAAGGAAACACCTATGAAGGATGAACAGGGTAGCCAGAGAGAGCCTCCAGAGTGAGAGGCAGGTTTGGCACCTAAGAAAGAAGAGGAGAGGAAGGAGTACCAGGTGGGAACAGCTTAAGACTGCAGCACAGTTTTACGGACATTCCAGCTGCTGGAGTAGGTATATCAAGTCAATGTTGCTCATTAGAGGAAGCCCCCCTGCTCCTGCAGGAATGGACGTCAATGGTTCCCTGCTTCCCATGCTCAGTAACTGACTGGGAACAGTGAGGGAAAACCTGGCCCCTGTGAAAACTCAGAGGGGGATTCTGGGAAGGCCACTGGTCACCTACACTGTGTTCAGGAGAATTTTGGGTGGCACATCTTAATACTTGTACCTTTGTGAACTGTCTACTCTTAAAATTAGAGAAAAACAACTTTAGCACATTTCTTTCATCTGTGAATTTGTCAGTGGAAAAGAGTTTTGGAGTTAGACAGACCTAAAGCTGATCCCAGTATTGCCATTTACATGCTGGGTGATATTAAACAACTCACGTAAGCTCTCAACTTCCTCAAGAAAAGTCTTTACTAGAACAGTATGGTAGAAACTTTCTAGCATAGTTTCTCAAGTAGGGGATGCTTTTGTAGAAATTCCCCACATGTGCAGCCATGCTTATGTTACGTGAGCCTATTCAACTGGCCATATCTGAAAGCACATGGCGTAAATACCTGATTTACACTGTGCTAATTAAGATCTTTCTTCCAGAAATTTGGGATTAGGTCACACGTGTCCATGTCCAATAACATTTGAACTTGGAAGAAAACAAATTTATAACCAACACTCTCCAGGTACGAGTATGATCAACTTTCATCATGTGCAAATCAAATCACACACACAGAAAGAGAGCAGACTGGACTTGAATACAAAAGGCTAAAGAAAGAGATAATTAGGAAGAGATACAAAGAGTCATATGAATTGGGAATACCTGCCTTTGTGCCTGATTTTCACATTTCCTGGTATCCATCCTGGTCACTTTTCCCTGGGGTCCTGGGGCATACTTCCTTGTTCTTATAATAAATTCCCTTTTATACATAAGTTAGTTTAAATGGATTTCTGTTGCTTTTTACCGAAAGAGCTTTTAATCAAATAGACAGAGTCCTGATTAATAGATGCTTTCCAGAATAAATGCATTTCCTTTAACCTCAGCTTTCCTAGAGTCAGCTATTTTCTGAAACCCATTTTTCCGTTTTTCTTTAACTTTCATTTAGCTGGTTCTGGCCAGATTATATTAACTGATTATAGCAATGTTTGGAGACATGAGCAGTACTCTTATGTACATATCCCTTACTGGAGGTGATTGTGAGGCAGAATAAAAGAAAAACTAATATGTACACCTGAGATCACATCATTAGCCAAGGAATTCCAGAAACTTGGCAAAAAAGAATCATCAGCCTCAGGTCTCCTTGCTCAGTGTTAGTATAATGGTTACCTGAGGAATTTGACTTCAGAAATGTTCTAATCAGTACAAAACATCCTCTATTCAACAAGAATAATTAGATACTATTTTTTTTTTTTTTAAGATTTTATTTATTTATTTTTAGAGACAGAGCACAAGAGGGGGGAGCGGGAGAGGGAGAAGCAGACTCCCTGCTGAGCAGGGAGCCCGATGCGGGACCAACTGAGTTGCTTAACCAACTGAGCCACCCAGGCGCCCTAGATACTATTCTTAAAATATAATCTTGATTACTGAATACTGTCTCTTTTAACTTTTAGAAAATGCCAATGAAGTCATGATGACATTGTGTGCCATGTACCTATACATGACTATAATTAGGTCAATGCAACATTGCCAATACAGGATGACAAATGCAGCCATTTGTCAGTGAGTAAATCTGCAACCTTCATATATAAAGTGGAAGCTACTATTCCCAAATCACCAGAAGGTGATTTTCTAGTAGTGGAGATAGCTTTGTGCGCTTTCATTGTGATGAGATCTATCTTTTGCCAAAGGGATTGATAGGATTAGAATACAAGGCTGCTAAGCAGAGCAATATTAACTGGTTTATACACAGACTATTCTCTAGGATAAATCCTGTTCCTACTGTTTCATAATCACCTTCCTTTTTTATCAAGGTATGAGAAATTCATACCTTTTAATGAGTCGTGTTGGCTACTAAGGAAATCTGCATGCATCCATCCACTCAGAAATAATCTCTCCCATCCCTATATTTGCAAAACTCATTGGTTCTTTTATTATAGCCCTCATCACAAATTGCCTCATATTTGAACTAATTCTATGTTTCTCCTTGATTCTATGCTTTTGAAAATCTCCTCCTATGTCTTACTTATATTTGTAGCTTACACAGAATTTACCAGTGCTTACATATTGTAGGTAATCAATTTAAAAAAAAATAAATAATAAGTGACTAATAATATTGATATCCCTTTAAGAGAAGGAATTTAAGCACTTGGAACTTTGGGGGTCATGAGTCAGAAGTTTCTTGCTACTTATAGAAATAAGGCCCAGTTAATGCTTTAAAATCACAGAACTTTTGCAGATATTAGAGAAATAACATAACATGAGCAAAGACTTTATACACACTGACAAAGCAGGTTAAAAGGTGCATAGATGGCACTGAAGCAAGTCAAAGTCTCTTTGTATTAAATATAACTTTAAGTATACTAATTTTTGGAAGCATTTTATGTAAGAATCTGATTAGTTCTCCAGACAAGGTGAATTATACCTCAAAGATAATGGGAAGAATCTGTTTAAATGTCACAGGAGAGGAAGTTATACCAGAGCTTTAATAGCTTTTTAATGCTCAGAATCTGATCATAGTAATTTTAGTTTGATAATTCAGAGAATGGAAGATATTTGCTTCTTAGAGAGTTAAATGAACCATTTGAAAAATACAAATTCCATATAAGAAACATCTGATGAAATGTTTAAAATATCCTGACATTGACTGAGAAAGGATACTTAACAGTAACAAATTTCCTTTCTTTCAGTCTGAAATACTTTAAATTATACTACTTAATTACTATACATTCACAGAAAATAAAATTATAATTGTAAACATATATTGATTGTAGAGTTAGAGAAATTACATAGTAAGAAAACAAATACTACCATTATTTCCAGAATCTAGAAATAACTATCATTTACATTTTACTGGATTTCCATTAATATGTTTTATATATATTTAATGTATCATTTATATATAATATAATGTATAATATACAATTTAACATAACTGTTTAAAAACTGTAAATAAGTATAGATTCTGCATTTTTACTTAAAATTGTAATGTGAAACATTATCCATGATATTGAAAAGACTTAAATTATTTATGTTACTATGTAACATTATATTACATGGATATGCTATATATTTTAAAGAATTTCTCCATTATTTGGCAAATTCTTGATTATGAATATTTTTCATTGATCATTGTCTTTTTGTATTTATTTATTTAATTGAAGTAACATTACTATTTGAAATGATATGGCCATTTTAAAGGTTCTCAACATAATTTACTAATTTGCTTTAGGGAAAAATCATCAAAATTTTACTCCCCTAAATAATCACACACATTTCATTTCTCTATGTGCTTTGACTGCTCTGAGAAAATATTTGTATTCCAAATTTACTTATGTTTGCTAACAGTACTTTTTTACTTTATTTATGTCATATGTACTTTCAATTAATCAAGAGCCAAAAATTCTATAGTGACTCAGATCATGGTTTCATTTAGCCAATATCCTCTCTTTAACAAGTTCTACCATTTTATCAATTTTGGTGGTAAAAAGCAAACATAAAAATGTTGCCCTGATCATGCATAGCTTTCTTTTTTAAATAAAATACTGTGAATATTTGGCACTTATTTATTTATTACTATGTTTATGTTTTCAGTAAATTTATTTGGGGAAAAAATCCCTTATATTTATTCCCTAGTGGATAACAATAATGATGATGATGATATATGATACAAACAAGAAGCGCTATGATGTTCTTTCTTTGTGCTAGACTCATAGTAAGTCCTCATATTCATTACTGGATTTGATCCCAAGGTGAAAAAAAGTAATGCAATTATTTATTGCAAAATTTTAAGCCCTACAGTCTTTGGTTTGGGTCTAAAACTATATCTAAAAACTATATATTTTCCCTGTTAGTCAAATCATGACTGAATCCAGACTATAATCCTCTAATCATCAATTATTAGTAGCATCTTTGGGAAGTATATGAGAGCTTATGAGAACACACGATTTAGAGCTGCCTAGTCATTTAGAAGATCATTAGATAAAAATGAAAGGTGAGAATTTTTAGAAGAGTTTGACTTGGAGATAGTATAGAAATCATCATAAACCGTGTTACCTGAAGAACCCTCACATCAGATTTGCACCTCTTTTGCATATTGTAATATCTGTACCTTGTAGCCATAAATGTTTTTGCTAGGTTGTTTAAGTGGTTAGCAGTCCCATTTATAAGGTCTGAACTTCAAATTTTCAATTTTATCTCTCATGGAATATAATATTATCTGTATCTAACTGCTTTTTGTGGATCAACTGCATTAAAACCAGCAAATGCAAATTTAAATAAGTAGCTGGTAAATTCTTACAAAGCAGAAACGTATCCGGGAATTATGGTATAAATGCTTCTGTATAAGTTAGCACCTTTTCTCTGCTCCATTTGCAAATCATATAAAAATTTTCCCTAGAGACAGAGAATTAGAAACCTCCATTTTCAGGGAAAATTTGAGACATATTTGATCTATAGACTATCAATACATGGTAAAGATTGCACAAAAGCCATCATGAAGAAATAAAGAGATGATGAACAGAGGTTAACCCAGTGGTAGAAAACCTCAGAAAACCCTAGGGAAAAAAAAATTCATTTCTTTAAAGTGAGGGACTCATCCTGGATTGCAAAAGTTTATCCCTTCACTGTAACAATAGAGGGACCAACCAAATTAAGAAGCTGTCAGGAATTCCATTTTATTGAGAAAGGCTGAAGGAGAGAGTTTGCATAGAATCTTCCTATATATTATTATTCCAGAAATATATCATCTGTTCAATGACGAGTAATAAAAATAAACTGGTATAGCATTAACACAAAAATATTGCAAGGAAAAAGGATGGAAAAGAACAGTAGAATTCAAAAGAGAGTTTACACAAGTAGGTTATACTTTTGTAGTCTTACAGACTTCACCTCCAAAAGGATCATTCCTTCTTTACTACTGCAAGAATAAAAAGTTTCCTTCAAATATGGCCTTTTTTTATAACTAACAAAAAATATAACACTAAAAAAGAACATCAAAACAATGTATCATTATAAATATTTAAAGATAATATTTTTCAAAGCTTTCCTGAAAGGAAAAAAACCAAAGATGGACTATTAAATTGAAAGCGGAGAACACGAGTTTTCAGGAAAAATGAACACAGAACATTTAACAGCAAGACATATCCTGGTAAACTTATTCAATTTAAAGGAATAAAAAGAAATCTTTCAGTTAATTAAGCAGGGAGTTCAAGTCACTTCTTAGGGGAAAAAATATCAAACAGGCTTCAGATTTCCCCATAGCAACATTCAATGCCAAAATATAATAGGGACATAACTACAAGATACTTGAGAAAAGATTTTATATTCAGACAAGCCAACATTCAAGTAGAAAGGCTAAAGAAAACCTGTTTGACTTTGCCACAAGTCAGGGAATATTGTTCTTAGGAGTTCTTCCTTGAGGAAAATTACTGAAGAATGAACTTCAGCAAACTAATATATGACTTTGAAAACTACCAGAAAAGGATTAGCAGTATGCATAAATTCTATTTAACTGTAGAACAAAGAGTAAAAAAAAAATAAATGTGAAAATTAGAATGGAGTGGAATAAATCATATAAGGGAAATTTATACATAATTTATATACCAAATTGCATACTAAAAAAGGCAATAATATAGGTTAAAACTGGTTAAAATAAGAGATTTGAGAAGTAAAAGTTTGTGTTATTACCCATTACATAGGGAGACAATAGCTACAGTCTAAAGAAATACATTAATTGTCACTCAACAATATATTATAAAAATCTTTCCATATCACCCAGAAAGAATCTACAGCTGTTTTTATCGGTGGTATAGCATTTTTGTTTCCAAATATAAAATGATCCCTTTAAATGAGCCATATTATTGGAGATGCAGGTGTTCCCCAAATGTTAATATTATAAGAAATAGTGCTATGAACTTTTAATGTATGTTTTTACATATTTGTGTGATTACTTTTTAAATTAAACTCCTAGTAACAGAATTCTTGGGTCAACAGACTGACAAATTTTGGAACTATCTTTTGAAATAAGGAATGGTGATAATTATTTCTCTCAATCCTTGCCAACACTAGATATCATTATTGTTTTCTCTCTTTACAGAATTTCTGAGCAGAGGATATGTCATATTTAAATTTATAATTATTTCATTATTCATAAAAGAAATAAATTCATTATACGCTGCCTACTTGTATTTATTCATTTTTTGAAACAACTGTTTATTCCCTTTGTCTGCATTCCAGGAGGGAGGACAGAAGGGAGGTAAACAGGATGAAGTTTGCATTATTTTCATATTGATCTTCAAGTGTTTATCACATATTAAGACAATTCTTTATCATGTTTGTTGTAAATACTGCCACTTTAAAAATTTTATCTATAGCATTTACAAAACCATAAATAATTAAATTTTGTGTTGAAATCTATTTTTCTTTTTTCCCTATAGCTTCTGCCTTTGTGTCATACTTAGAAAAAGTTTTGATCCTAATTTTATATATAAACTTCTTTTAGTACTTAATTCTGTAGATTTTCTATAGCATCTGAGATTTATTTTTGTCTCCCATTCTTTTCTGCCTTCTCTAATTTTAACTGAAAATTTTGTATGATTCCATTTTCTCTCCTCTTTTAGCATATCAATTGTACTTCTCTTTCAAATATTTTTGGTGGTTGCTTTAAAGTTTGAAATATCTTTAGAACAAATTCAAGTCCATTTTTTTTTCAATTTAAGATCACACACTTAAAGCTTTTTTTGTAATCTGAGTACAGGTGACACACAATGTTACATTAGTTTCAGGTGTACAACACAGTGATTCAACAACTCTATACATTATGCTATATTCACCACAAGTACAGCAACCACCTGTCACAATACAAGGCTATTACAGTATCATTGACCATACTTCTGATGCTGTACCTTTTATTCCCATGACTTGTTCATTCCATAACTGGAAGCCTGTCTCTCCCTTTCCCCTTCACCCATTTTGTCCTATCCTGCACCCTTTGGCAACCATCTGTTTGTTCTCTGTATTTATAGGTCTAATTCTGCTTTTCGTTTGTGTGTGTGTTTTGTTTCTGGGATTCACCAGATAAGTGAAATTCTATGGCATCTTTCTCTGACTTATTTAACTTAACATAATACCCTTTGAGGCCATCCATGTTGTTGCAAATGGCAAAATCCTATCCTGCATATTATTCTATCATATATATATGTATATATATATACATACACATATATATATATATATACACACCACATCACCTTTATCCATTCATCTATCAATGGACACTTGGGCTGCTTCCATAATCTCAGCTATTGTAAACAATGCTGCAATAAACATAGGGTGCATATATCTTTTTTTTTTAAGTTTTTTTAATTAATTTATTTATTTATTTATATTTATTGTGCAAGCAGGGGAAGGACAGAAGGAGAGGGAGAAAGAGAGAGATCTCAAGCAGACTCCATGCTGAGTGCAGAGGCTCCTGTGGGGCTTGATCTCATGACCCTGAGATCATGACCTGAGCTGAAATCAAGAGTTGGGACACTTAACCGAATGAGCCACTCAGGCACATTAAAGGTGTATATATCTTTTTGAATTAGTATTTTCATTTTCTTTGATTAATACCCAGTAGTGGAATTATTAGGATCATATGGTACTTCTAGTTTTAATCTTCTGAGGAACCTACATATTATTTTCCACAGTAGGTGTACCAATTTACATTCCTACCAACAATGCATGAGGGTTCCTTTCCCTCTATATGCTCATCAACACTTCTTATTTTTTGTCCTTTTGATTTTAGCCATTCTTATAGGTGTAAGGTGATATCTCATTGTGGTTCGGATTTGCGTTTCCCTGATGATTAGTGACACTGAGCATCTTTTCATGTGTTTGTTTGCCATTGGTATGTCTTCTTTGAAAAAATATCTATTCAGCTCCTCTACCCATTTTAAAATCAGATTACTTGATTTTTGTTTGCCATTAAGTCATATAAGTTCTTTATATATTTTGGATATTAACTCCTTATCAGATACATGTGCAGATATTTTTTCCCATTCAGTAGGTTGCCTTTTTGTTGTTGGTGGTGGTTTCTTTCACTGGGCAAAACCTTTTCATTTTAACAAGTCCACTTTCAAATAAAACTGTACCACTTCATGGGGAGCATAGCGTACTTATAATAGAATATTCCAAATCTTCCCTCCATCCCTTATTACATTTGCTATCCATTTCACTTATCCATAAGTGATAATCACCTAATTGTTGCTAATGTCATTTTAGACAAACTGTTCAAATGTTACATCATTTTCAAATAAAAAAATTAAAAATTGTTTTACCTTTATTTATTGCTTCTCTAATAGTCATCCTCTTTTTATGTAGATCCAAGTTTCTGACCTAAATCATCTTCCTTTTGAAAGCTTCTTTCAATATTCCTTGCAATGCAGGTTTACTTGTGACGAATTTGATCAATTTTTGCTTGTCAAAGTAAATATTCCCCATGAGTTTTAAAGGATAGTTTTGGGGCACCTGGGTGGCTCAGTCGTTAAGTGTCTGGCTTTGGCTCAGGTCATGATCCCAGGGTACTGGGATCAAGCCCTGCATTGGGCCCTCTGCTCAGCAGGAAGCCTGCTTCTCCCTCTCCCACTCCCCCTGCTTGTGTTCCTTCTCTCGCTTTGTCTCTCTCTCTGTCAAAAAAATAAATAAAATCTTTAAAAAAAAATAAAGGATAGTTTCACTGGATATACAATTATAGGATGGCATTTTTTCTTTCAGCAGTAAATATTTCATTCTCTTCTTGAAAAAAGTCCAATTTAATTATTTTCCTTGTTTTTTTATACATAGGGATTTTTTTCCTTCTGGCTTCTTTCAAAATTTTCCCTTTGTCTTTGATTTCCTATGGTTTGAATATGATATTCCTAGGTGTAGTTTTTAGTATTTTCCTCGCCGGACTTCCTCAGAAGTCTTCCTCAGCAGACTTCCTGCTGACAGGGGAGCCTAAGCCGAGGTTTGATCCCAGGCCCCTGGGATCATGACCTGAGCTGAAGGCAGATGCTTAACTGAATGAGCCACCCAGATGGCCCAAATGTTTGTCTTTTTAGACTGTGTTTGTTGTTGCTGCCTTTTAGCATGCCTTTTAAGTTTTTGTTGAGATCCAGACATGATGTATTGGGTAAAATGTATTGAGGTAGATAGGTCTTTAGTATGAAGTTCATGTTTATCAGACTAGGAATTAGGCTCTGTTTACTGGTCATTGTAGTTCTGGTGTTAGAGGCTAACATTTCCTCTAATGTCTGGTTTTGGTCTACCTTGTTGTCTTTGGGTTTCTCTATAGAGTCCTTCTTAAATAGGGTCTGAGGCTTGTAATTTCTTTATAAACTTTTTAATTTCTACCATTTCCTTTCAATGTTTTTCACACAATTTCAATCTCTCTACTTAAATTACCAATTTGTTCTTACATATTATCTACTTTTCCATTATTTCCATAACAAACGTTACAGTTTTTTAAAAATTTTCCTGTCACACGATTCCAATATCTTTGTCTTATCTGAGTCTGATTGTGATGTTTGCTTTGTTCATTCAGATTGTGTTTTTATCTTGCCTTTGGTATGTTTTGTAATTTTTTGTTGAAAACTAGACCTTTTGTATTGGGTAATAGGAACTGAGTTAAATAGGCCTTTCGTATTAGGATTTATGATAATCTGGCTAAGAGATGGGTTGTGTTTATTGCTTATAGTTGCAGGTACTAAACCTTCAAATTTCTCGTGTCCTTGTTTTTGTCCCACTTTCACAAGTGTTTCTCCATTGGTATAGTTATTTTCCCCTTACGTGAGACAGTAAGTTTGCAAGGGGTGGTGCTAAAGTTGCAGAAATATCCTTCTCCCAGCAGGATAAATCC
The DNA here is from genome assembly GCF_029215605.1 of Mirounga angustirostris. Lineage (NCBI taxonomy): Eukaryota > Metazoa > Chordata > Mammalia > Carnivora > Phocidae > Mirounga > Mirounga angustirostris. Next base: position 57,412,818 of record NW_026991717.1, on the reverse strand, counting down.
CTCAAAAATTGTTTTTTTCCTGGAGAGTATACTTTCGTTAAGGGCAGTACTACGGGCATATTTCATAATGGTCACCCTTTCCCTTTTGCCGTTGGAGCCAGAAAAAAAAATATCTCTAAGATCTTTACCATGAGAATTTGACAGTTCTAAAGTTAAAGACCATGAGGGGTTTCTGGATGGCTCAGTCAGTTAAGCATCTGACTCTTGACCTCAGCTCAGGTATTGGTTTCTGGGTTGGGAGTTCGAGCCCTGCACTGGGCTCCACACTGGGTGTAGAACCTACTTAAAAAAAAAAAGAAAAAAGAAAGAAAAAGGCCATGAAAGTATGGGCTCCCCTTAAATCTTTCGCCCTCAGAGATCTCTATCTTATGCAGTTCACTCTTAATTTTCAGCAAATTTTCAAAATAAACATTTAAGTGTTTATACCAGTTTGTGGCTCCAATGCTCTAGGGAAGCAGATCTTGGTTGCACTCTGGATTTGCCTGTTTTTCCAGATTTCAGCATGATGTTTTGCCCCACATCCTAGATTCTCTGATGGGTCAAAATTATTTTCAGGTTTTTTTTATTGTAAGGAAAGAGATGACAACTTCCAAACTCTACCTGCTGGAGCTGAAACTGAAAATTTACACTTGATTTTGTATTATACATAGAGTATAATACCTTCCAGCCTTTAAATGGTGAGATCTTGGGGCACCTGGGTGGCTCAGATGGTTAAGCATCTGCCTTCGGCTCAGGTCAGGATCCCAGGGTCCTGGGATTGAGCCCCGCATCGGGCTCCCTGCTCAGTGGGGGGGCCTGCTTCTCCCCTTCCCTCTACTTCTCCCCCTGCTCATATTCTCTCTCTCTCTCTGTATCTCTGTATCTCGAATGAATAAAAAAGAAAAAAAAAAAGAAAAACTTCAAATGGTGAGATCTTTTATTCTAGAGCTACCTCCTCTTTTTAGGTAATGACAGAACTAAAGGTTAAATAAGAGGAACACCTTCTACAGTCCTATAGTCAATTAAAGTGTACTACATCTGAGTAATTTTCTTGTCCTTCTTCCTTCTCACATGCTGTCTCCCTTGATTTCCCACAGGTAACCATGGGATTTATTGTTTACTGATATCTGCAAATAATTTTCAATACTAATCTAGAGCACATATATAAATCTATTTGTCTAACAATAGTTACATTGGCCTACAATTTGTTTAACAGCTCAAAGTCTTTGTTCACTTCAATTCTAAGCTACTCTTTTCAAATAAAAAATGTAGGAAACTAATGAATGTGACACAGGCTCTCTTTTCAAAAAGTTTTCTGTTATTGCATTTGTATCTTACATCCTAATGCCTTTGGAAGTTCCCTAACACAGATTCTCAAAAGACCACGAAAGTTGGGTAATTTCAATTATTTCACAGTTTAGAATATATGCCCTTTAGTTCTCTAAGACTTTCTTTTATGTCTAAGAATCCAGACCTTTTCTATTCACAGCTGGTGTAACACAAAGGCAGAAGCAGCTTTAGCTTAGTTTTTCTCAGCCTCAGGACTTAGCGTTAGAGATAATTACAATTATCGATTTGACAATTATTAGATTTGAGATTCCGAAAGTTGTAAAGTAAAGGCATTACTTCAAAAACATAGCCTTTCACCACATGAAACTCTATACTCTCCACACTGAAAAAGATTTCCAAGAATATTTACCATGTTTTTTTTTTTTTTTTAAGATTTTATTTATTTGAGAGAGAGAGAATGAGAGAGAGAGAAAGCACATGAGAGGGGGAAGGGTCAGAGGGAGAAGCAGACTCCCCGCCGAGCAGGGAGTCTGATGCGGGACTCGATCCAGGGACTCCAGGATCATGACCTGAGCCGAAGGCAGTCGCTTAACCAACTGAGCCACTCAGGCACCCCGAATATTTACCACGTTAATAAAGAATTAAAATACTTTAAAAAGTCTGATTGTAACTCCACTTAAATGTGTTAATAATTATTTAAAATGAGAAAATAAGCTTTAAAAAAGTGGGCAGCATGATTATTTGATCATCCTGGGACATGGTTTACCAAGTCCACCCAAGGATTATATAATTTTCTAGAATAATGTATTCATATTTAACTTTGCTATATGTTAATTCGTTAAAGCTGAGAAACTGTGAAGTTACTTGTAGATTTCTGCTGAGTATAAAAGATAACCCCAAACGTTATAGTTTTATTTCTCTCTATGACTTTAATAAATTTTATCTAACTTGCAATCTCTGAAAACTTATCCTAACATTTTTTTTTCCTTAAACCAAATTTCTAGGAATGCTTTCTGTGTTTTAGGCCTTCAAGTGTTGGTTCTGAAGAGAGGAAGCTGCAAGTTTCTAGGATTCCTGGTGGAAGCTAAGGTTCTTGTGGAAGGTCCATTCTGGATATTCCTCTTCTCACTCTCCCTCATACTCTGACCAAGCATATTCCCATAGCCTCTTGCTGCTGGAGCATCTCTTCTTTGTTGCCTGGAAGATGGCCTAACTTAGGTCCTCTTCCATGATGTCCATTTGACCCACAGGAACCTTATGCAGCAGCTAACACTCACTTTTTTTAAACACCATTTGTAATGGACTACATAAACCTGCATTCCCCAAGTGCTACTGGAACCAGCTTGTCTTACTAATTCCCTCATAAATTAATGACTTTAATAAATTATTTGACATGTTTTTAGAAGAATCATGTCCTTAAATTTTGGAAGTTATACTTTAAAACTGTATATACAAGGAACAGTATTGTTAAATAAGCTCCTATTTGCCCATTGTATATCTAAATCTCTTTATTGTTGTGGCTTCCCCCCCCCCCCTTTTTTTCTGTCTCATTCTCATTTCTACCACTATATTTCATTTACTTGGGCATAATTAGGAGTAGAGTACTTTTATTCATCGTTACATATTGGATGTAACTATAGATTTACATTCATTTTTATTTAATGTATAAAATAACATATATTTTATAACTTTCAGAAAATAAGGTAGAGTGTATGTTCAGTTTAATTCCACCAAATGAAGTCAGATTATTTCAAATGCATTATAGCACTTGTTTTTTGTTTATTTGCTTGGCATATTTGGGCATAAATACATATATTTTACTGAATCATATTCTAACTTTATGAATTCACCAAATGTCTGGGCACTAATACACCTTATTTAAATAAAGTAATATTGTTTTTAAATCATAGAAACATATTTGCCACATTTCTTCTTACTTAGGCTAGAAACTTCAAGTTATGGTATGAATTCCAAATGCAGACAAGGAAAATGCAAAAAAAAAAAAAAAAGAGGACCTTAAAAATCATTTTTATTTTTATTATAGGGCTTGAAGCTTCCATTTGAACATTACATTCTTCAATAGAATGTCAGTATCATTTTGATATTTTAACATCATCAGTGATTTTTTTTTAATATTCTGCAAATTACTTTGAATTTGTAATATTAAAATATCTTTTAAAGATCTTAAAATTCATCTATAACAGCAATAGAAAATGATTTGGTTTGTGTTCCTGACTATTCGCTTTGGTTTGTGTTTATGACTGGAACCTTCCCTTAAACTCCAACAACTAATCTCTAATCAGGCACTGTTTCCCGTCCCTTGACATCAATTTCTATTTTTTTTTTTAAGATTTATTTATGTATTTATTTGACTGAGAGAGAGAGAGAGCTAGCAAGAGCAGGAACACAAGTAGGGGGAGCTGGAGAGGGAGAAGCAGGCTTCCCGCTGAGCAGGGAGCCTGATGTAGGGCTCGATCCCAGGACCCTGGGACCACGACCTGAGCCGAAGGTAGACGCCTAACGACTGAGCCACCCAGGCACCCCTGACATCAATTTCTAATTCTCACCTAAAGTGATATTCATGGCCTTGAACTGAGAACAGACCTACATATTGTCTTTTGGTGGGTAATAGTTTTCCTAGCCACTCTTCAAACTAGCTGAACTTTTGCTATCCTTATTCTACCCAAAGTCTGGTTCTGTACTAGGAAAGTTATTTGCTTTGATATCCTCCCCAAGGCCACACTATTGGAGGTGTAAGTTGTCTCCTCTTAAGTTTACCTTCAAAGAGTTTTTATTTTAAGCATACTATCATCAAAAGAGACGGAAGAACAGATTAGAAGAAACAAAAGATTACATAATTGCCATGAATCAAAACCCAGTATTTGTTTGCTCTTTTGTACGTCATAACATCTCTAAATGAGAACTCTGTTGCCTGAATAAATCTAGCTTCCTTACTGAGCATCAAAAAACATCTTTCATAAAGGAAGGGGGGAGTATATCATGTTTGTAAAGAACATAAAAACACATGGAGTCAAGGTTGGATTCAAATCTTGGACTTGCCACTTCCTGGTGTATAACTTAGGCCAATTTACTTACATTTTCTGAAGCAATAATAAGCATTTGATATATCTCATATGCCTATAATACAAATTAAATGTAATAATGTATGTAAGATGGTTAGTAACTGTTCAATCAATGGTGCATATTATTGTGCTTTTATTATATTCTAGCACAAAGCAACTACTGTCCGTATTTCACTAACGGAAAAGCTCAGATTGAGGAGCACAATCTGTAACAGCAAGGGCAGCCATTCAGGATGAGTAATGGTGGCTCATTCTGAAGATGACCCTCATGAGGAGGCAAAACCCAATGCCCCATTTGCCATATCCACAAATATAACCTTGTGAGAAAGTATGAAAAGGTTTTTTATGACTCGCATATGGGAGGGACTGATTTATTCTTCATCAGGGAATGAAGAGTTCCACAGAGGTAAGTCTTCTACATAAAGAAGCAAGTTATCAAGAGAAGTCAATTTATTTGATCCTTGAGGGCTGATATTGAGAATATTATTTATTGCGTGGTGCAGGAATACTGTAGCAAATGTTTTTGGATAGCTACCCAGCAAATACTCAATTCCTATTTGATGTCAGAATTTAGATTTTGTGAATCATGATCATTCTAGAGCAATTATGACAATACTACAGTCCTTGGAGGAGATTAGTTTAAGAGTGTGTTTATGGCCTAGCCCAATCAATGAATCAAAGACCTGTAAGGGTAGGGGTATCTGGGAAATTGTTCTTGGCTTCAAAGGGAGGATTTGACCAAAGTAAACAGTTCTTTCAGTCTCTGAATATTTGTAAGTCTGAATGTGATTAATTTTTGGTACTGTTAGAGTGAATTTGCAAAAATGAAGGTCAAGGATAAAGCTGAGATACTTGAGGGCAGTAGAGTAGAGAGAGACATGAGCATCTTGTGCTGGAAACTTCTAGTTGCATGCACAATATCCATTCTTCCCTACTAATAGAATTCTGGTTTTGTTGGAATCGTTAACGTAACGACCTAAAAAAAACTACATTTCACAGCATTCCTTGTAGATGGGAGACCATGCTATATTGCTGTGGCAAGTGAGGTTATGTAGAAGGGTTGAATGGGTGAGGGAGGCATCCAGGAAAACTATTTAACAGGGAAACAGATTCACATGAAATGCACCCTTTTATTCTGACTTGTTCCTTTTCCTGCCTGGAAAAGTTATGTAATACTTGACATAGAGAAGCCATTTTGCAACAAGGAACCATGAGAAAAAGAGTAAGAGATTAATAGAGATCTTGACTCTAGTGCCCGTGAGGCCCTGGATCAATGTCTGCTAACACCAAACTCCAGATGCTAGGCTTACCATAATGGGAATAAAATAAAACCTTTATCTTGTCGAAGGTATTATGTTTTGGTGTTTCTATCATTAGAAAGAAAAGCATTTCCAACTGCTATTCTACTGACTAAGCCAAACTTAAAGGTATCTTCCATTAATATTTCGTATTATGTGAGATAATAGCTTTTCATAAACTTTATTAAATAAACTATTAGTACCTTGCATTAATGTGTTATATTTGTTATAATTGATGAACCAATATTTATACATTATTATTAACTGAAGTCTATAGTTTACATTAGAGTTTTCTCTTTGTTGTACAGTAACATGGGTTTTGGCAAATGCCTAATATCATGTAGCCACCATTATAGTGTCATACGGAATAGTTTTGCTGTCCTAAAAATACCCTTTACTTCACCTTTTAATTCCTCTCCTCCTTTCCTAGAACACTAAACCACTGATCTTTATACTGTCTCTACAGTTTTGCTTTTCCAGAATGCTATATAGTTGAATTCATACAGTATGTACCCTTTTCTGACTAGCTTCTTTCACTTAGTCAAATGTATTGAAATGTATGTTCTTTTGGTAGATTGGTAGCTCATTTCCTTTTATTCCTGAATAATATTTCATTCTGTGGATTCACCAGAGTTTGTTTATCCATTTAACTTTTAAAGAACATCTTGGTTGTTTACAACATCGAGCAATTATGAATATATCTGCTATAAACAGGTTGTGTGCAGATATTTTTATAGACATAAAGCTTCAACTCATTTGGATAAATATCTAGGAACATAATTTTTGGAGTGTATGGTAAGCATATTTAGCTTTGCAAGAAAATGCCAAACTATCTTTCAAAGTAGCTATACCATTTTGCATGTCCACCAGCAATGGATGAAAGTTCCTGTTGCTACACAACCTCTCCAGCATATGAAGTTGTCAGTGTTTTGGATTTTAGTTATTCTAAAAGGTATGTGGTAGTATCACATTGTTTTAATTTTCAATTTCCTAATGACATCATATTAAGCTTTTTAATATTCTTATTTCCCATTTATTTATTTGATAAGGTATCCATTCAGATCTTTTGCTCATTTCATAAAACCATTTTATTGAGTTTTGATTGACGTATAAAAAGCTCTATATAAAAGTGAAGGACTGCATGGCTTTACTGGTGTTCTACCAAACATTTAAAGAAGAATTAACACTAATACTTCTCAAACTCTTCCAAAAAATAGAAGAGGAGAGATACTTCCAAACTCATCTTATGAGGCCAGCATTACCCTAATACCAAAACTGGACAAAGATGACACAAGAAAATGACAAGCCAATATACCCGAAGAAGATTTAATAATCCTCAATAAAATATTAGCAAGCTGAATTCAAAAGTACATTAAAAGGACCTTGATCAAATGGGATTTATTCCAGGCATGCAAGGATAGGATAGTTTAACATTCACAAATCAATCAATGTGACACATGACATCAACAAAATAAAGGATAAAAGTCGTAAGATCACATTAGATGCAGAAAAAGCATCTGACAAAATTTAACATGCATCTATGATGTAATTTTTCTTTTTTTTAAAAAGATTTTATTTATTTATTTGACAGAGAGAGACACAGTGAGAGAGGGAACACAAGCAAGGGGAGTGGGAGAGGGAGAAGCAGGCTTCCCGCTGAGCAGGGAGCCTGATGTGGGGCTCGATCCCAGGACCCTGGGATCATGACCTGAGCCGAAGGCAGATGCTTAACAACTGAGCCACTCAGGTGCCCCTATGATGTAATTTTTCAACAAAACAAAGGCCTATACAAGCCCTTAGCTAACATCATACTTAGTAGTTAGAAGTTGAAGTTTATCTTTCAAGATCAGAAACAAGACAAGGATTCCCACTCACCATGTTTACTCAAAAAGTACTGGAGTCCTAGCCAGAGCAATTAGGCAAGAAGAAGTAATAAAAAAGCATCTGGGAAAAAGTAAAACTATCACTATTTTCAGATGATATGATATTATATAGGAAACACTAAAGACTCCATCAAAAAGCTATTAGAACTAATGAATTCACTAAAATTGTAGGATAAAAAAAATCAGTATTAAAAAATCTATGTTTCTATATACTAATAATAAACTATGAAAGAAAGAAATTAAGAAAATAATCCCATTGACAATTGCATCAAAAAGGAATAAATTTAACTGAAAAGGTGAAACAGCTGTACACTGAAAAATATGTCATTGATGAAAGATGTTTAAAAAGACACAAATGAAAGGAAAGATATTCAGTGCCCAGGGATTGAAAGAATATTGTTAAAATGTTTATACTACTCAAAGCAATATATAGATTCAATACAATCCCTCTCAAAAGACCAGTGTCATTTTTCACAGAACTGGAATAAATAATACTAAAATTTGTATGGAACCACAAGAGACCCCAAATAGCCAAAGCAATCTTGAGAAAGAAGAACAAAGTTCTAATTTCCAACAATACTACAAAGCTATGGTAATCAGAAAAATATGGTACCAACACACATAGATCAATGCAACAGAAGAGAGAGCCCAGAAATAAACCCATGCTTACATAATCAATTAATCTACAATAAATAAAGCAAGAATATAAAATGAGGAAAAGACAATTTCTTCAATAAGTGATATTGGGAAAACTGGGCCACTACATGCAAAAGAATGAAACTGAACCAGTATGTTATACCTTAAACAAAAATGACCTCAAAATGGTCTTAAAGATTTGAATATAAGATTTGAAACCATAAATCTCCTCAAAGAAAACATAGGTGGTAAGGTCCTTGACACTGATCTTGGCAAAGATATTTTGGAATTGACACCCAATGCCAAGAAAACAAAAGCAAAACTAACCAAGTGAGACTACATCAAACTAAAATGTGCCTCACAGCAAAGGAAAGCATAATCAACAACAACAACAACAAAAATAAACCACCAACAAAAGGAAAAGGCGGCCTATGAAATGGGAGAATTACAAACCATCTATCTGATAAGCGGTTAGTATCTAAAATATACAAAGATCTTGTATGTTCATCTGTTTTGTTTCTTAAGTTACACATATGAGTGAAATCATATGTTATTTATTTATCTCTGACTGACATATTTTGCTTAGCATAATACCCACTAGCTCCATTCACATTGCTGAAAATAGCAGAATTTCAGGTTTTTTTTGATGGCTGGATAATATTCCATTGTATATATACCACATCTTCTTTATCGATTCATCAGTCATTGGAAATTTGGGCTCTTTCCATAATTTGGCTATTGTTGATAATGCTGCTATAAATATTGCTGTGCAGGTATCCCTTCAAATCAGTATTTTTGTATCCTTTGGGTAAATACCTAGCAGTGCAATAGCTGGATCATAGGGTAGTACTGTTTTTTGCTTTTTGAGGAACCTCCATTCTGTTTTCCAGAGTGGTTGCACCAGTTTGCATTCCCCCCAATAGTATGCAAGGGTTCCCCTTTCTCTGCATTCTCACCAACACCTGTTGTTTCTTGTACTGTTAATTTTAGCCATTCTGACAGGTGTTAGCTGGTATCTCATTGGGGTTTTGATTTGTATTTCCCTGATGATGAATGATGTTGAGCATCTTTTCATGTGTCTGTTAGCCATCTGGATGTCTTCTTTGGAGAAATGTCTGTTCATGTCTTCTGCCAATTTCTTACCTGGATTATTTATTTAATTTTTGGGGGGAGGGGGTGTTTAATCTCTAAGTTCTTTATAGATTTTGGATATTAACCCTTTATCAGATATATCATTTGCAAATATCTTCTTTCATTCCATAGCTTGCCTTTTAGTTTTGTTGATTGTCTCCTTTGCCATGCAGAAGCTTTTTATTTTGATGAGGTCCCAAAAGTTTATTCTGCTTTTGTTTCCCTTGATTATACTGTATGTTAACCAACTAGAATTTAAATAAAAATTTGAAAAAAGAAAAAAATACCATTTAAATCCATATAATATAATAACATACCATACTAATCTTTATGCACTTCAAGATAATTATAAGATGATATGAATTAAAATAAGACATGGACATTATTCCTACAATATTGAGGATGCCGGATTAGAAGTTGCTGGAATGACTTATTTGCATAAAAATTTTCCATGTTCAAAAATTAAATTAAATTAAATTAAATTAGTAAAGAACTCACACAAACCAATAGCAGAAAAGCAAACCCTCTGATTAAAAAATGGGAAAAATACCTGAACAGGCATTTTTCTGAAGAAGACATACAGATGGTCAACAGGTACTTGAAAAAGTGCTCAATCTACAATCATCAGGGAAATGCATATCAAAACCCCAATGAGATATCACTATACACCTGTTAAAATGACTATTATCAAGAAGACAAGAGATAAAAAGTGTTGGCAAGGATGTAAAGGAAAAGAAAGTCTTGTGCACTGTTGGGATTGTAAACTGGTTCAGCCACTACATTCAGCCACTACATATTCAGAACAGTATGGAGGTTCAGCAAAATATTAAAATTAGAATTATAATAAGATCCAGGGATTCCATGTATGGGTATTTATCCTAAGATAACAAAAACACTTATTTGAAAAGATGTATGCACTCCCATGTTCACTGCAGCATTATTTATAATAGTCAAGATATGGAAGCAACTTTAGTATCCACTGATGGATTAATAAGGAAAATGGATAAAGAAAAAATATATATACAATGTAATATTACTCAACCATAAAAAAGAATGAAATCTTGCCATTTGTGACAACATGCATTGACCTTAAGGGAATTAATGTTTAGTGAAATAAGTCAGAGAAAAACAAATACCATATGATCTGACTTATATGTGGAATTTAAAAAAGAAAAAATAATAAGCTCATAGACACAGAAAATAGATAGGTACTTGCCAGAGGGAAGGCGTAGGAAGTGAATAAAATGGAGGAAGAAGGTCAAAAGGTACAAACTTCCAGTTATAAAGTAAATGCCACAGGGATATAATGTACAGCATGGTGACTACAGTTAATAATACTGTGTTGTATATTTTAAAGTTGCTAAGAGAATAGATCTTATAAGTTCTCATCACAAGAAAAAACATTTTGTAACTATGTATGATAAAAGATGTCAAATAGCCTTATTGTGGTGATCATTTCATAATACATACAAACAACAAATCATTATGTTGTACACCTGAAACTAATATAATGTTATATGTCAGCTATATCTCATTAAAAATAAAGAATTGAAAGAATGATATATCACTTCACATCTGTCAGAATGGCTAAAATAAAAAAGACAAGAAATAACAAGTATTGGTGAGGATGTGGAGAAAAAGGAATCGTGATGCTTGGCGGGAATACAAATTGGTACAGCCACTGTGGAAAACAGTATGGAGTTTCCTCCAAAACTTAAAAATAGAAATACCATATAATCCAATAATTCCACTACCAGGTATTTACCCTCCAAAAAAGAAAACACTAATTCTAAAAGATATATGCATCCTATGTTTATTGCAACATTATTTATAATAGCCAAAATATGGAAGCACCCTAGGTATCCATTGGTAGATGAATGGATAAGGAAGATGTAATATATATATATATATATATATATATATATATATATATAAATATATATATACACACACACACAGAAAGAGAGCTTGTGTGTCTGATAGATGCTCTCTTTCTGTATATATAGAGATATTATATATAATATATATATTATCATATATAATGGAATACTGCATAGCCATAAAAAAGGATGCGATCATGCCATTTGTGACAACATGGACAGACCTAGAGGGTATTATGCTAAGTGAAATAAACCAGATTGAGAAAGACAAATACCATATTATTTCACTAATATGTGGGATCTAAAAAACATGAATAAAAAAATCAGAAAGCAGAATCAGACCTATCAATACACAGAACAAACTAATGGTTACCAGAGGTAAAGGGGTAGGAGGTTGGACAAAACGGGTGAAGAGTAGGAGATATGGGCTTCCAGCTTTGAAATGAGTAAGTCATGGAAATAAGAGGCACAGCAAAACGAATATAGTCTATGGTATTGTAATAGCACTGTATGGTCACAGATGCAGTTACAACTGTGCTGAGCATAGCATAATGTATAAACTTGTTGAATCACTATATTGCACACCTGAAACTAATGTAACATTGTCAACTATGCTCAAAAATTATTTAAAAAATAAATATAATTTTTTTTTAAAGATTTTATTTATTTGCGAGAGAGAGAATGAGAGAGAGCATGAGAGGGAGGAGGGTCAGAGGGAGAAGCAGACTCCCTGCTGAGCAGGGAGCCTGATATGGGACTCGATCCCGGGACTCCAGGATCATGACCTGAGCCGAAGGCAGTCGCTTAACCAACTGAGCCACCCAGGTGCCCAAAAATAAATATAATTTTTAAATGAAGAAGTGAACTGCAAAAATATGAAGCTGCTCTATACAAATGTTTTTAAAATGTGCTCTATATAAATGTTTTTAAAATGTGCTCTATACAAATGCTTTATACAAATGTTTTTAAAATGGTGCTGGGAAAATTGGACAGCCACATGCAGAAGAATGAAACCCGAACATTCTCTAACACCACACACAAAGATAAACTCAAAATGGATGAAAGACCTCAATGTGAGACAGGAATTCATCAAAATCCTAGAGGAGAACATAGGCAATAACCTCTTTGACATCAGGCACAGCAACTTCTTTCAAGATACATCTCCAAAAGCTAGTGAAACAAAAGCAAAAATGAACTTTTGGGACTTCATCAAGATAAAAAGCTTTTGCACAGCAAAGGAAACAGTCAACAAAACAAGGAGGCAACACACAGAATGGAAGAAGATATTTGCAAATGACACTACAGATAAAGGGCTGGTATCCAAGATCTATAAAGAATTTCTCAAACTCGACACCCAAAAAACAAATAATCAAGTCAAAAAATGGGCAGAAGACATGAACCAACACTTCTCTGAAGAAGACATACAAATGGCTAAAAGACACATGAAAAAATGTTCATCATCATTAGCCATCAGGGAAATTCAAATCAAAACTACACTGAGATACCACCTTATACCAGTTTGAATGGCAAAAATTGACAGGGCAAGAAACAACAAATGTTGGAGAGTTGTGGAGAAAGGGGAAACCTCTTGCACTGTTGGTGGGAATGCAAGTTGGTACAGCCACTTTGGAAAACAGTGTAGAGGTGTCTCAAAAAATTAAAAAGAGAGCTACCCTATGACCTAGCAATTGCACTCCTGGGTATTTACCCCAAAGACACAGATGTAGTAAAAAGAAGGGCTGTATGCACCTCAATGTTCATAGCAGCAATGTCTGCAATAGCCAAACTGTGGAAAGAGCCAATTTGCCCTTCAACAGATGAATGGATAAAGAAGATGTGGTCCATATATACAATGGAATATTACTCAGCTATCAGAAAGGATGAATACCCAACTTTGACATCAACATGGATGGGACTGGAGGAGATTATGCTAAGTGAAATAAGTCAAGCAGAGAAAGTCAATTATCATATGGTTTCACTTATTTGTGGAACATAAGGAATAGCATGGAGGACATTAGGAGAAGGAAGGGAAAAATGAAGGGGGGGAAATAAGAGGGGGAGGTGAACCATGAGAGACTATGGACTCTGAGGAAAACACTGAGGGTTTTAGAGGGGAAGGGGGTTGGGGGATAGGTTAGCCTGGTGATAGGTATTAAGGAGGGCACGTACTGCATGGAGCACTGGGTGTTATATGAAAACAATGCATGGTGGATCACCACATCAAAAACTAATGATGTATTGTATGGTGACTAACATAACATAATAAAATTTAAAAACAAAAAATGTGATCCCGAATATGAAAACCATGGGTGGGTTTTATATATAAATGTCTCTTAAGAAGGAGAGTTGCTGATGTGCTAGGATAAGCCTACACAACATAAGAGTTGGCAGAGCTAATAATGAGTTAAGTGACTATATTCCTAGGGTCTGAGAAGAGTCAGTGACCTCCAAAATAGAGCGTACTGGCCCAGATTTAGGAAACTAGGTAACAAAACATCAACAGTAGCATGTGGGAGTGGTAGAGGGATCTCCAAAGGCTCTGTGGAAGTACCAGACCAAAATATGAACTTTAAACATTGCTCAGACCAGAAAGCAGAAAGCCAATTTGCAACAGTACCAGTCAAAAAATAATTCTCCTATACCCTTTAACTCTCTTCCCTCAACTTGTTTCTTACTATCTTAAAGGGGTTCAAAGTTGTAGCTACATAGTAGGAAAGGAAGTGAACAAGAGAGATGAAGCTGATCATAGCCCCTTCCTTGAGGTAACTGGCTGTAGCCAGACAAGGTAGAAAGAAGCTTTGCCTTTGATCAAGTTGGAAGCTTTGATGATTATATGGAAATGGACATTTTTAATTAATAATTTTAATTGTTTGTGAGACAAATTGACCTGGACTATCTACTAACCACCAGTGACAAAAAAAATATATCATTTCTGTCCAAGTTTTTCTCCTTGGGCAATGGAAGGACTACGTCCACTGAGACAGTTTAAAGGGCCAGTAAGAAACAGAAATAAAATTGCTTTTATGTTTAAACACTAAGTCTTGCTTGATTAATTCCATTAGGTTTATGGCCTTGAGCAAGTTACTTAAACTCTCAATTCCTCATCTGTAAAATTAACTATTAGTACTTCATAATATTGCTATGAAGACTCAACTTTTTTAAGTTATAAGAAGCTTTATTATTTAAATTATCTAACACTGTTTGACTTGTACTAACAACTAAATAAATAGCACCTACTAGATTTTTCCTAGCTCACTTGGACATTTTACTTATCATGAAGATATATTTTACAGTATTCACTGGGCTTGAATACAGATAATGAATTCACAGTTTGACAAAAATATTCACTGAGTGCCCACTTTTCACAAGGTCTTACACTAAGTAATTAACATCAGAAAAGCCCACATTATGGTAGCACCATAGCATCATTGTATACAGTGTACTTGAGGCTTGGAAATGTTAAGAAACTTGTTCAAGTCATGGAGTTGGTAAGAAGAAAAGCCATAATTCTATTCCTTTTCTCTGTACTACTTGAACAGGACATTTTTCTAATACCTCAAGCCATTAATAACCATTTTTAATGGATGTTCTAAGTGCTTGGTAACAAAGGACAACAAGACAGATGTCACTGTTTTCTGAATAATTACATGATGAAAGAACTTACTTTCTCTGTATAAGCACCTCTTATTCCTTGGAGAAATCTTCCTTTTCAATAAGTACCTGTGGGTTCTGAGTTTCTAGCCCCAATCATAATAGTCTGAGTGACCAAAAGAGGTATGAGGTTTCTGCTTTTTAAGGATTTAGTCCCTTCTTAGGAAAAACATAAATAAAATATAATCAAATATAAGAAAAATCAGTGTTAGAAGCAGCAAGTGATAAGGAAAGAAAGGTCAGTTGAGCACTATCTGAAGCAGAGTTTTAGTGAGAAAGACCAGCAGAAGTTGTGTTTAAGGTCGGCCTGAGAGAATGGGCAGTCTTCAGAGACAGATCAAAAGCAGGAAGCTTTTACAGGTGAGAAAAATGGAAAAGATATCAGATATACTTTGGGTTTAAATTTGTGATGGCTCTGTGTTTTGTCCTTTTGAATCTACTTAAGCTGGGAATCAAATATGTTCTAATTACAAAAGTAATCATTCCTTGGAGTTATTGAGATAATAGAATAAGATACTTGACGTCTGTCTTAGTCTGTCTGGGCTGCTATAACAAAAATACCATAGACTAGGTGGATTATATATAACAGGTATTTCTTAAAGTTTGGAGTCTGGGAAATCTAAGAGCAAGATGCTGACAGATTCATTGTCGGGTAAGAGCCTGCTCCCTTGTTCAAAGATGACCATCTTCTTGCCATATCTTTTAAAGAGCACAAATCCTATTCATGAGGGCCCTATCCTTGTGACATAATAACCTCCCAAAGGCCTAACTTCCTACTACTATCACCTTGGGAGTTAGGGTTTCAACTTTGAATTGAGGTGGGGGTAAAAACAAACATTCAGTCCACAACAACATCATAAAAGTGTGAACTTTTCTTTAAACAATAGCTGAATCATGTTTTAAAAGAAATAATACAGATGCAGTACCTAATCATGCTTCAGCTGTAACACAAAATGACAAGTTAGATATATTTACTGCATTTAAGAAAAATAATTTTTATGTCAAAAATATACTGAGAATCAAATAATTAAAATGTTGGGAATAATGGCTATCCAGATATTTTTTTAACTCACAGTTATTCATAATGAATAAGATTTTCTAAACATGGTATTGTGTAAAGTGTTTCATTGATTTATGCATGTTTTTTACTTTAGTGAAAGTCACAGTTTAAAAGTACATAACATCCACAAGCCTGACTCTTAACAGCCCTTAATATGGAGCGCTAAGCTCTTAGGACCTGTACCTAAATAGGAATGGAGAATGTTTCTCAAATTTATAAACAAATACATCAGAATTGGGGACAGAGAGGGAAGAAGAAAGGAGAAGAAAAAGAAACAAAGATACCATGACTGGTAAGAAAACACAAAGCACACAGTAAGATCTGTGGAAATGAAAGAGATTTTTCAATGGTTTCAACTTCCAAATATCTCCTACATCCCATTCAATGGTATACATTAAAATATTAACATTAGCATTTCATTTCCTTGTGTTTATAATTGTGGCCACGCTCCACACAGACTCAAACCTGCACATACAATCTTCTTGGCAAGTAACATGCAAATTACTTGGTATAGTTACATTTTAAACCTCTAGTTCCTAAGTCTAACTCTGTTTTTCACTGATTGCAGATATCTGCAGCATCAAAATTTGGTAGTGGAGAAAGAAAAAGAATCTGAAAAGATCTAAAATCGAACTAGTCTTGACCCTGCATAACGTGCTTCAATTCCAGTTCATGCCTCACTGAAGAACAGTTTCATAAAAACAAAACAAAACAAAAAACAAGAACAACAATAAAACATGTAACAAATGGCATGACTTAGGAAAAGAGAATGGAATTCCTATGTTGCTAAACCAAAGTGGATCTGAAAGCAGACTCTGTCAGTTACTAGCTATGTGTCCCAGGAGTGACTGTCCAACTTTAACGCATACCAATCACTTAGGAATCTTGTTAAAATTGGTTCTGAATCAGATTTATGAGGGTTCCTGAGATTCTGCATTTCTAACAAGCTATCAGGTGATGCTCATGCCTCTGGCCCAACTACTTGCAAGATCCTAGGACAAACCACATAAGATTGCCAAGGCTCAGTTTCTAGTCTCTAGAGAAGGTAACCTCTCTCTGTGGTTGCTGTAAAGAAGTGAATGTAGCAATTCAATTAAATATCCAGTATCTGGTGTTCAGTATATACCTTTGGTGAAACAGGTATGTTTCAAACACTTTTCCATCATCTCTAATGTGGTTTTCCTTGTGGCAGGTTTGCTTAAGTCTTAATTATCTCCTTGTGGAATACTTCCGACAATTAAATTAGAAATTCCTATAAAATAGTCCAAATAATTGTAATTAGGCTATATGCAAATTCCTTGCCAGTATTAAAGGGTTAATTAACACTGCAAAGCTTCATGTGTTACTGAGGCCCTGACCTTGGGCTATTAGTAAAATGACCTTGAAGCAACCAGCTGTCACTTAGACAAAATGCCTTATAAGGTCTGAAATAATGACACCACACTGTATTGCCCTAAATCTGCATTTCAAAACCAACAAAACGCAGCTGTCTGTCAGCCTGTCAGAAATCATTCAGCTTGAACTTAAATGTGTTTTTACGCTTTTCACCACAAATTTTAACAGTGACAAATGGAGGGATGGCTTCTTTAACCTAATGAAACTCTCACCACCTCTGAAACATTCCTCCCCCCTTAAATGTTTCCTGAAACAAGATGTACAATGTCTGTGTCATAGAAGATGTCACGGCTCATTTGTCATCTAACCTCACACCCCTGAGCAGCCTGGTACCCACATGGGAAGAGAATAGTTCCCCAAGGTGGTGAATTCCAATGCTTTGAAAGCGTGACTCATTGTTTTAACTCTACTGAAGGCATTTCCAGCTTTTCCATTTCAAAGTAAATCTCTAACTACTATATTAATAATCATGAAGGTATGTCTCTCTTGAGAAATGAACAAATACCCATTTTGTCACGAGTCTGCATTCATTGGTTCTCCTTTAATATTAATGCCTCTAAATTTGTTTATTGACTGTCACTTAGTAAACCTTTCTTTAAACTAAAGAAAGGTTATTAATAATATAATTCATGTATGAAATGTTAAATATTTAACACTATCTCCTAGCTGCTCCCGATCTAATATATTAGTATAGACGCATCATTATGCTAAAGGAAATGCCTCGTGATGTTAGAAAATGTTATGGACCCAAAGGAGCAATGTCTAGTTAATTACTAAAGAGTAATCTCCATCTGGTAGATTCTGTCTTCCCTGGCTTATTTTCTGATAAGTCTCCAGATGATCTCTAAAACAGTCTTCTTAAGCATGCAAAGGTTTCAGAGGTTATTAGTAGTAATTGTGTTGCACAACTGAGGGAATTTTGTTTAGCATGATGGAAGCAGCAATGTCATTATTAGTTGATTAGTGTGAACAATCTTTGACAATATGTAGCACCAACAATGACTCCAACCGGTGGCAGATCATTATTCTGATTGCTATTTGATTTGCAATATTATCAACAACAGAGTGAGTGACATGGACCAAGGAAGAAAAGTGATAATTGGAAGATGTTTTTATGACTGATGAGACATATAAAGATTTCATTGTTTAGGAAAATGAATCTGTATTAAGCAATTGAGGTTTGGAGGTTAGATTTAAAGGTTACAATTCTAGGAAAATAATGCATAAAACTTACTAGCATTCATCCTATTTTTAGGTATGTATCACAAAACTAGATTTTTGTTGTTGTTGTTGTTAAATATCAAGTGGGTAAGGCATTGTGGTTATAGCATTTGTCAAGGGACAATTTCAATTGCACAACAAAACAAAAACACAAAAAGGGAATGCGGAAACAAGGAGTAACTGCTAGGAGGAATTTGTGGAGTAAATACTAGCAGAATCTATAAAAGAAAACATGTATTTTCTAGGTGCACAAATGCTACAGGAGTGGAAGAATCTAAACAGAAAAATCTTAAAAGGCAAATAAATGTTTTCTGGTGAATTCCAACAGCAATATCACCAATAACAAGAGTTTTTTTGTTTTGTTTTTTCTGTTTTGAGGTTTTTCTTTGGTTGCTCCAAATGATACTTCATGATACTTTTAACATTTTTTAAATTACAGTTATAAAATATATATCTGAAGCCTGTCAAAGAAAAAAGCCTGCATAGTACAGAATTAAATAAGGCAAGGAAGACTATTCAAGACTTGCAGTAGGGGTCAAGACTATTAAAATAACTGAGAGAATTTGTACTAACTTTTGTTGAAACAAGTCAGGAGACTTTTTAAGCAGTGGAGTGAGCTGTAGGAAAGTACTGGATGTGTTAAGGGGAGGTTGGTCAATGTGATTAGGCCATCTGTGTTTGCTAGTTGGACACTATGCTCCTACCCTCCCACAGAGAATCCGAGATTACCACATTTCAAAGGGATGGTTCCCAGGTCCTTGAGAAAGATATTTCTAGGTCATAAAACTTGCAAGAAGCTAGGAGGGGATTTATATTCCTAAAGGGACAGAAAAAGAATTTATAATTGCAAATTTTCTAAAGTAAATGCTCTAAGAAAAGGGAGTTCTGGGGCCTACAGTCAGGAAGAAACCTGTCTAAAGTTTAGTCAAGCTGAAGGGAATGTTAAGGCCACCTTGGTCAAACCCCACTATGTAGACAGATCTACCAATAAACTTTTGGAGAATATTCTTCTAGACCTAGACCATTTTTTATAGCTAAATTCACACTGGATATGGAGTGTAGACAAATAGAAATACATGTATTTTTTTAAATAATTGAATTATAAATTCTTTTTTAAGATTTTATCTATTTGTCAAAGAGAGAGAGAGCAAGCACAAGCAGTGGGAGTGGCAGGCAGAGGGAGAAGCTGGCTCCCCGCTAAGCAAGGAGTCTGATGCGGGCTTTGATCCCAAGACCCTGGGATCATGACCTGAGCCAAAGGCAGATGCTTAACCAACTGAGCCGCCCAGTTGTCCCAATAAATTTTTATTTTTGAAACGTTATTTGACAGTATATCATGGAAATACTTCTGCTGTAAACATACATTCATGGTACACAGTATTCTTTTTAGTGATTTCATTGTATTCAATCCTATGATGTAGCCTATAAATTCTTAATCCATTTGTCTTAATCACTGAACACTCAAAGCACATTTTGGGTACTCTTTTATGGCATTTTCTACTTATTATTAATGGATTACGACGTATTTAGTTGTGCCTTTATTTCCCTATTCTGCTGTAAGTTCCTACAAGGTAAGAACTGTGTTTCACTAATGATGTACTATATGTTGGCTAACTGAATTTAAATTAAAAAAAAAGAACTGTGTTTCTATTTCTCATTGGTCTCCATTATTGCTACCATATCCACAGGAGTGCTTTGGCAAAAAAGAGATATTATTTTTGCTAAGTGCATAACTACTTCAAGCCAGAACAAAGAATACCAACCAAACTAGTTTTAATATTGCTTCAAATTACTGAGTTTCTAAATGCAAAGTAAATTCTGAACAGATTCAAATCAAAAAGAAGTCCTCCCCTTTTTCTTCCTCTTTCCTCCCTCCTTTCCCCAAGCAGCTCAGCTGCTGAGTCCTTGAAAAGACAGAGACACCTTTTGAGTGGTTGGGATATAGAAGACCCCGAATAAGACAAGTCAGAAAAAATGGGGCCACAATTTTACCAACTCCTTCACAGTGGCTAAACCTTAATCTCTTCCATCCTTCTTCCATGTTTCTATTAAAAGTAAACAACTTCATATGTCTTTGAAGCTACCTTTCTTGAAAGAAAAATTCTTGTATCCATTACCTTGTACCTCAAAATTTTGCAAAAAAAAGGACTAAATACGTTTCTAAAAAATGACCATACTACATGACAAATATATTGTTCTTAGTTAATTATTTCAATATTTTAAAAAAGTTTTTCTTAGTTTATTCTTGATTTTGATATTGACATTAAGGGATTCAAAGCTAAATCCTTAGGATGAGATAATTAGCTAACTCATGAGTTGTGTATCTATTTATATCTCTATTTTCAAAGCTAAATCTGAAAACCATATGTGAAGTTCTACATTAATTTGCTATGGTTCTGTTGGAGCCTGACAGACTTGCTGAGCCTGTGTCCTGCTATGAGACACACTCTACAAAATTGTAGGTTTGTGAAATGCACACACATTAATTCTAATAATAGGTTTAAAGGAGAAGACTTTTCAAGTATTTTCAACAACAGATAGTTTAAATAAAAACTTCTGGAAAAAAGCATTTTTCAAAATAGTTCAATATTGTCTTCCTTTATAACCCTATTTCCATCCTCTTGTTTCTTTCCAGACTGTAAACATCAAGCACTTGTTCTTAGGCACGTATAAGATATCCTCATATACAACTGGAGAAGATTTGAGAAGTAGAGCACAGATGGGTCTCCCTCTCTTCCATTCTGTCATTAGTGTTATGAAAACATTAGTGAATGTCAGAAATAAAACAAGCATCATTTTCAGTATTTGTAGAAAATTTATCATATAGAATAGTTTCATTAGTTTGAATTTTTGAAAGATTGTGACACATTCAATTGAGCGGTCAGGTTAAAAATAGATCTTTAGTTTGGTCCCACCAGGATATCAGGGTCACCTCAATGGAACCTAGCCAAGCCTCTTTTCTTACTGGCCACTTTGGTTTGTGTGAGTTCTGTTCTATAATTATAATACGAAGCTCTGTATCCTGTATAGCAAAGTTATTGTTCTGCCCCTTGGGGAGTAAAGCTTCCCTGTCTTCTTATCTTTTTCTTTTTTTTTTTCCATAAATCTTTGTTTCCTGAGAGCCATGCTCACCACCACTTTGTCAAACTTTATTGCTTAAATAGAATTTGGAGACTGAAAAAGATTTGAAAATCAACAGACAACTAAATCAACAAACTATGCATGGTTGAGGCATACCGTGCCATTTACCATTTGCAATCAATGCAGGATTCACTATTAGAAGTGCTTGAGGAAAGGCAGAAAAACACACACAATGTTTTCATAGCTGGAAATTCAGACAAGTGGAATAGTTAGGGTGGTATATTTCTTCTCTCTTTTTTTTTAAGATTTTATTTATTTATTTGACAGAGAGAGAGACACAGCGAGAGAGGGAACACAAGCAAGGGGAGTGGGAGAGGGAGAAGTAGGCTTCCCGCTGAGCAGGGAGCCCGATGCGGGGCTCAATCCCAGGACCCTGGGATCATGACCTGAGCCGAAGGCAGATACTTAACGACTGAGCTACCCAGGCAGTTTGGACCAGAAGAGCAAAGATAGATATTACTATAGTAGAACATCACTCAGGTTTGCTGGGAGACCAAGAAACTAAAACACAGAAGGTAGGAGGCCTCTCTATACTAGGGTCATTGTCTTGACCAGTAAGAATGATTTCTTCCCTAAACATATTCCTACCTTTCAGAAATACAAAATTTTATTAGAATCCCCAAGATCTAATATTTTAAAAAACAGGGAGATTTGCATAGGTATGTGAAAGATGTGATTTCTTGAGTGATTTTCTCCCAATACAAGATGTGTGGTAACACGTTTACCACTACTTATTTTTTTACGTCCTCCTCAGGATAGTTGGGGCACCAAGGTCAGGTGATGAGATTCAACATATTTGGATGTGACTTCTGGCTCTGCTTGTTATACAGTGTTAAGCAAGGTATTTAAGCTCTCTCTGAGCATCGGTTTTAGTGCTCAAATCGGACTAATAATGATGGGGCCATGAGATGGGATGGGAAAATGAACGGTCTGGCATATAAAACATTCTCTATAAATATAATAATAACTATTATTATCACTATTACTAGTAGCAGTGATTTTTATCAGAGCACTATTGCATCAAACCATTTTTAATGGGATCGTTCAGTAAAGATTTGAAAGAATCTGGAGAAAAGCAAATATAAAACTGATTCTTGTCAGAGGTGACTTATAATGGATTCTAGACCTTAATGTGGGCAGGGATTAAGTAAAATGGGCACACGGGGAAGTTTGAAAGTTGACCTTCTGGAAAACACTTATTAATCTGTATGTTTTGAGGGATGTTAGTAGCTACAGAAACTTTGTGAAGACAACTGGAAGATGACACACAAAAAATGTAACTTCTAATAGGATGTTTAAAGTGAAAAAAGTTACAGAATGGTATAACAATAGGGTAAAATAGATTTTAAACGAACAAACAAAAAGTGGCAGGGATTAATATGGAATGTAGAAAATGTTTAAAAGCTGCAACCTTCTAGCATATGTCTAATAATTTGCCAAAGAGGTAGGAGAGAGCCACACTGGAATGGGGAACTGGGAGCGTTTTCTAGTCAGAACCTTCTTGCTCTTGTGTATTGTGAATAGTCAGAGTCTTCTCACTTTAAGCAAGTTTCACGGAGTAAAGGGTCAATGACTACTTTTCCCTGGCACCCCAATCTGAGTCAGCTGGTCTTTGCCTGTGTGTCCATGGTACCTCCGTACTCCTAGGAGTGTATTTAGAGCAGTGTAATATTGTTTTAGCTTGCTGGCATGCACTAAACAATGCTTATCAAACATTTCTCCGAATTTGAATCACTCAGAACTTTCATTAAAATGCAGATTTGGATTCAGTGGGTCTTGAATGGGCCACAGATTTTGCATTTCAATAACTCATCCCAGGTATTGCAAATCTGTAAACCACACTGGGAGCAGCAAGACCCTAACAGAAGGCAAAATTCAAAAGGTAGAAACAGGCTATCTTTTTTTTTTCTTAAAGATTTTATTCATTTATTTAATTGACAGAGAGAGAGAGACAGCGAGAGAGGGAACACAAGCAGGGGGAGTGGTAGTGGGAGAGGGAGAAGCAGGCTTCCTGCTGAACAGGGAGCCCGAAGTGGGTCTGCAGGTAGTCATTTTATTGGATGTTTTTAATTCCTAAATGTCTTGAGAACTCTAGTTTGAGAATACTCTTAGAATTTTCCTTTTTTTTTTTTTTTTAAGATTTTATTTATTTATTCATGAGAAACAGAGAGAGAGAGAGAGAGGCAGAGGGAGAAGCAGGCTCCCCGCCGAGCAGGGAGCCCGATGCGGGGCTCGATCCCAGGACCCTGAGATCATGACCTGAGCTGAAGGCAGACGCTTAACCGACTGAGCCACCCAGGCGCCCCGAAACTGAGGCTACCTTGATTACACTTGGAGCACCATCGTCTAGCAGAGTGGCTGGCACAGAGCAGATACTTAAATAATATACTATATCCATGTAAGAATTAATAAAGACATGATTCATGCTCTTTAGAAGACTGGCTGCTGAAAAGAAATTGAGGATCGATATTTATTTATGAACTATTTGGGTTCCATGTCCTGATGGTGGCTATTTGAGTAAAATCTATTCTACTTTGTTCATATGAATCTAATTTTTGGTTCTGTTACTCAGATAATACCTACTGCCTATATATCTTCAACTGTCTTATACATCACAAACTGCTTTTCTGGGCCCAAGTCACCATATTTTCTTCTTAACCACACATGAGTGATTTGTGGGTAACCTAATGAAGGGAAAGAAGAAGGTGGATGCATGACATGTATGTTTCACTTAGATCCATGAATCATAAGTCTATTAATTCCAATTCGCCTAAGAGAAACAGAACTCTGTATTTGTAGTAAATGATACTAAGGAACTCAGTTTTTATTATGATCAAATTTTACTGTAATTTATTACAAATTTTATTATGATCTGGAGATATTAAAATAGACTGTATCCAAGAAAAATAAGATGTTAAATAATACTCCAGAAAAAATAATATTTTCTGAATAATTATAAGCTTTAAAATTTATACTATGAGAGTCTGCTTTTCTGGTTACACATTCACTTGCCTTTTCACATTTAGAATCTTTTCATTTCTATTCTCAATAACATTTTAGAATAGCTTCTCTACTAATCTGCCCCTACCAAATTTTAATTCTCATCCTTGAGATCCCAGGCTGACAAATGCTGGAGAATCACATATTGTTTGGTGGAAAATCACATATCCTTTGAAGGACATTTTCTGTCTGTATTCATTCACATAGCCTTCTACAAATCCCTTCATTAACCTAATGCTGGTATCAAGCAGATGCCCTCAACATCAGGAGGAGAAAATTTTATTCTCTTGGCTCAACCCTAACTTGATCTCATCCTTGCTTTTCTTTCACCAGATAATCTTGTTTCCTAATTTACAGAAGTCGATTTGTTTTCCCTCCTCTCCTTTTAAAAGCTCTTATTTCCCCTTCTGTATTTTTCTCACTTTGGTTTTTGAGGTTAAACCTCCTTTTCCTATCTCATTGAGTCATTCCAGCAACTACCCCATTACCTAACCAAAAAGTATAAGCACTAACATTTCTTTCTACCTCATCCTGTGTATTTCATAAACCACCAAGTTTTATATGCATTTATATCCTTTATATCTTGATTCAACTATTCCATTAATGTCATTACCATAATTGTATTTCTACACTATTCCTTTGCCCAGATTTCTGTAATGGACTAACTGGTAACCCTGTTTCTTCTCACCCCATTATCAATCCCCCATACTGCATACAAAGTGATTTCTCTAAAGTGTTAATCTGATTATGGTCCTCCTCTGCTTAAAACTTCTCAATGGTTTTCAAGGCCTTAAGATAAATCCTAATATGAAATACAGGACCCTCAAACCACTTGAGTTTCACCTTTTACCATGCCTATTCTTCATACTATTCATCTAACCATCCTGAATGTTACTACTTTTTGGACATGCCCTATCCTCTCTTTTTTTTTTTTTTTTTTAAGATTTTATTTATTTATTTGAGACAGAGAGAATGAGAGAGAGAGAGAGCACATGAGAGGGGGGAGGGTCAGAGGCAGAAGCAGGCTCCCTGCCGAGCAGGGAGCCCGATGCGGGACTCAATCCAGGGACTCCAGGATCATGACCTGAGCCGAAGGCAGTCGCTTAACCAACTGAGCCACCCAGGCGCCCTGCCCTATCCTCTCTTGTCTCTTAATTACTGCATTCTCTGATTGCTTCCTTCCCTTGGGCAATGTTTTTATTTCCTTCCTGTGCTCTTTCTCTGGTTCTTCCAGAGTAAATTATAAATAACATGCCCCTCCTATATTCACCCAGATCTTTGTTCTTTGCCCTTACAGACTTTATTACACTTTGTTTTTGTGTACTTACTAGTGGCCTAGTATAAGATGTGAATCCATCATTGAATACACCACCTAGGTCCCTTATTACCTGGAACATTATAAGCAATCCATATTTGTGGAATGACTGAACACATGATGAATATTAAATAATTTCTAGTCCCATATTTGACTTTTATATCTTCTTCATTTGAACTCTAGCAACTTCTGTACCCATTTTGTTATTTATTTTACCTTGAATTCATTATTTGTAAAATGAACCTACTGTCACTAATATCACCTCTACAGAGTAAGTCACATCCCAGAAGAATGCAATTTCATTGAGTCGTGAAAATTTTTGCAAACATATCTCTTCCCAATCTATATCAGAATTAATGAAATTCCACAGGGAAGGTGAAAGGTCAAGCACTGATCACACATTATTGATCACAGTATCTACTGATGTTTCTCTAGAATTTAAATCTATAGACAAATACTGCCTTCTTGCTATTAATATTCTTGAGAGGATGTGAAAAAAAACTTTGGCACAATCATGTCTGGGAAGTCAGCTAAAATAAAATCTAAATAAAATATTTTTAGATGGCCCCACATAGCAGAATAGATACAGGGAATTTCTGCAGTTGCTCTTTTGTTTATATAATCCATATATTTAGGTACATAACAGCTGAATGAAATGTCAGTTTTTATTAATGAAAGAGAGTAGCAGACATGAGGAAGATTGATCTGATATGTACTTCTAGTGACTGGTTAGATACACAAAAAGGATGGGCGCCTGGGTGGCTCAGATGGTTAAGCGTCTGCCTTCGGCTCAGGTCATGATCCCAGGGTCCTGGGATCAAGTCCCGCATCGGGCTCCCTGCTCCTTGGGAGCCTGCTTCTCCCTCTGCCTCTCTCTATCTCTCATGAATAAATAAATAAAAAATCTTTAGATACACAAAAAGGAATTTATCCCACCAATGCAATCTACTTTGAAGACAACTGTGGTTTCTCAAAAGTATTATAGAGGAATACTGAGGTTTGGTTTAAGGTAATGAGTCAGTTACTAAGCATCCAAATCTCTGAACTGAGCACTAGCAGACTATTAAGGTATATTTTAGAGAACCAGAAAGAAATTGGTCATAAAGAGGAAGCAACTGATCTTCTTTGGTATACTGCTCATTTCATTCCAAATATTTACTAAAGAGTACCTGAACTTAAGAATGCTTCCCTTAATACATACCTATGCTTCATTTTTTTAAAAAGTTTTTATTTATTTATTTGAGAGAGAGAGAGAGAGAGAGAAAGAGGAGAAGGGCAGAGGGAGAGGGAGAAAGAACCTGAAGCAGACTCTGCACTGAGCACAGAGACGGATGCAGGGCTCGATCCCAAGACTGCGAGATCATGACCGAGCCAAACCAAGAGTGGGGCGCTTAACCGACTGAGCCACCCAGGAATCCCCATACCTATGCTTTAAATTCTACAAAACAATTACCCAAATGGGAACCCTTGAAAACATAATTTGAAGTGATATGCCTTTTGGTATAAAATAGTCTTTTGATTTTAGAGAAGTGATGATTCAGAAGTCATGATGAAAACAAAAGGAAAAATCATTACAGCATCATAGCACACTGGACAAACCATAAATAGTATTTATTATAATGATAGTGATATGAAGTATATTTTATATATTTATTTTTATTAAATATATTATTTTAATTAATTTTAATATTTAATATATAAATTATCTTCTACTGGCCTGAGGGCTTTTTAAAAGCAAACAGTGGAACTCCTTTCTATTTAGCTCAGTTTCTGCTTGCTTAATAACCAAGTAAATCGATAAACATGTACTCTTAAACTCAACAAAGAAATGGTAATATATTTATAATCAGATATGGAGATATATTTGGCTATCTCTTATATCATTAATAGAAACTTATCCTTTAAAAAGAAACATTCCTAATGTCATTACATAGATGATGCAAGACTGGCTAGATATGACACTAAACAAGTATAGAAATTCTCAAGTTTTAAGTAATTGGATGAAAACTGGATTATACTTTTCAGTTAATATCAAGTTGATTTCTCGCACAATACTTAATTCAGTGCCCTATTTTATTTTATTTTTTTTTAAAGATTTTATTTATTTATTTGACAGAGAGAGAGAGAGTGAACACAAGCAGGGGGAGCAGCAGAGGGAGAGGGAGAAGCAGGCTTTCCGCTGAGCAGGGAGCCCGATGCACCCTCATTGCCCTATTTTAAAAAACAGTGATGCAGTGGAAGAGTGGTAACTGAATGTAAGGTATAAGCCAGCAAAGTTCATTCCAGTTTTAGCATATGTTGCATGGTCCAACCTGTCTCTATGTTTAAGAGAGAAGTTAAATTGAAAATGTCATTTTCTCGGGGACGCCTGGGTGGCTCAGTCAGTTAAGCGTCTGCCTTCGGCTGATGTCATAATCCTAGGGTCCTGGGATCGAGCCCCAAGTCTGGGCTCCTGGCTCAGCAGAGAGCCTGCTTCTCCCTCTCCCTCTGACTGCCCCCCTGCTCATGGTCTCTGCTCTCTCTCTATATATCTATGTGTCTCAAATGAATTAAAAAAAATCTTAAAAAAAAAAAAAAAGAAAATATTGTTTTCTCAAACAATATCAACCAAAAAAAACCTATTATGCATCTCTTATCTCAATTTTTGTTTGTTGGCTATCCATGTCTTTCATTGACTAAATAATCCCATTGCTTTTAATTTTATTATTGTAAAATTCTGGTAAGTGGATATTACTACCCAAATTAAGACTTCAGACACAGCATTAGATATTTAAAAAAAAAAAAAAAGCCTGCAATGTAAGATATTGATCAACTAAGAACAACATATTCCTGGCATAATGATCCCACTCTGAAAGCTGGTAATTCAAGTGACATTTCTGTCATTCTTTTAATTATAAATTTCCAGATTGCCATATAGGATAACAAATCATATTCCCAATACCATGTCCTACGGAAATCATCAGATTGCCCTTTCCTCTTGAATCAGGGAGAACACTATTAGCACTTCACTGTGAATGGAAACCACTTCTACTGACCTTATGACCTCTTACTCAATCCTCATTATCTTCCCTAGTAACAGCACCCAAGGAACTTTCTGAAAAACAAGCATTGTGGTATTTAGAGGACAGAAGAGCAGCTTATTGACTGAATGCCTACAACATGCTAAGTTAGGCATTATACAGTGTCTCTTATTAAGACAACAGCATTATACAATAGATACTGTTATTCTTATTTTATGCCTGTTGAAATGGGGCACGAGCAAGTTAGGTAATTTGCCCAATGTCATGCAATTTGTATATGATGAAGTCAAGACTTCAAATCCATATTTTCTTTACATTAAGGTATATGGTCTTTACACTATGCAGTACAGCCAAACCTGAAATTGGTAATGTCTACAGCAGGCTGATGAAGTCACTCAACACTTACATTTAGGCCATTCTCCACCTTGTTTCAGTAACTTCCTTTTTTAGGTCATTTATAACCAAAGGAAACAAACTGCTACCCATGTGTATCTGTTTAGTATGTTGAATAGCTTCTATGTTTTACTTCAAGTGGGATCACTTTTTAAGTTTGACTATTGATTTTCTTTAAAGGCAAACAATACCATTAGACTAGTTTTTATTTTGCAGAAGCTGAGTCTTTGGAGGAATAAAGAGCTGGCACTATCCATAGACCATATCAAAGGGGACACATAAGAGTTGTTATTTTCTTTTTATTACTTGAGAAAAGTGCATAGTGGCAATTAAAGTGCCTGAGTCTCTGAGCTCAAATCTATTTATTGTGGCCGATAATGTGCACAATGAGAAGATGTGCTCTATTCTAAGGGTAGAGAAGGCTTTAATAGCCTTTTAAGTGAAAACAAATAGTAAGAAAAGGCATGCAGGCCAGTTCCTCTTTAGAGGTGCAGAGGATGTACAAATTCCATTATTTGCTAATAAGATTTTGCTACTCCCCTCATCACTTTGAAACTGCTTTCAGCTTCACACTTATCTCTCAGAAGCTGGCCTCCTGGGTGGCTGTCAGCAGGACTTCCATCTGTTTCACAGCTTCTCTTTAAACAGAGTTGAAAAGATCACATAAAATGCTATTGGATATTTCCAGTCCATATTAACGGAATAAAATAAATACTATGTAATTATGATTTATACTTCAACCTTGTTTTATCTATTAGCTACCATCTTGAAAAGTTGTTTGTAAGTATTTATTTGTACAGTTGGGTAAAAACACAGCTTTATTTAGACAATCCTCATGTTCCTGGAGTCCATGCTGTCTACCACTGCTGCATCCTCTATATTTGTGTTCCTTAGCATGACCCTGATGGTGGGAAAGTGGGATTAGTGAGAGTGAACAGAAATGGCTCATAGATAAAGACAATCTGTAAGATGTGCTCTTTTAGCTCTTGCTTACCAAAAATGTTTACAAAAATGGCAGGTACTTCATTAAGAAGGGATCTGAGAACTGTTCCTAACTTGAACTAAAAACAACCAGTAATTTTGTAAGCAGAAACAGATTATCTATCACTGTTGGCTTTGCATCACTGGATGCAAACTCAGTGATTCTCAATCTTGGCTGCACATTAGAATTTGGGGTTTTTTTCTTGGGGGGGGTTATATTTTTAAAATACTGAAGCCTAGGGCACCTTCAGAACAATTTAATCAGAATCTCTGAGGATGGAATCTGGAAATTAATGTTTCTGGGCTCCTGAGATGATTCCAAGGAACAGCCAAGACAGAACCACTGAGACAAACCCCAACTGTTAGCAGCCCCAATATGAACATATTTTCTTACGTAAACTTTAAGAAAGCTGAACTCAGGTAGTTAAGTCTCAGAATGATATTGTGTTCAAGAAAAACAATTCGATGGCCAGAAGTAATTAAAAGGAAATTTCAATGTTTATGTACATATTTAATGATTATTAATGACGACTTAAATATATAGTTTTTTAAAAAATGTTATAACATGTTCATAAAAATGTTATAACATGTTTCCTATGTATTCCGTCACACTTTACAACTTAAGCTGCCTTTTTTTTATTATGTTATGTTAATCACCAGACATTACATCATTAGTTTTTGATGTAGTGTTCCATGATTCATTGTTTGCGTATAACACCCAGTGCTCCATGCAGTATGTGCCCTCTTTAATACCCATCACCAGGCCCATCTCCCCTGCCCCTCCCCTCTAGAACCCTCAGTTTGTTTCTCAGAGTCCATAGTCTCTCATGGTTCATCTCCCCCTCTGATTTCTCGCCCTTCATTTTTCCCTTCCTGCTATCTTTTTTTTTTTTTTTTTAACATATAATGTATTATTTGTTTCAGAGGTACAGGTCTGTGATTCATCCGTCTTACACAATTCACAGTGCTCACCATAGCACATACCCTCCCCAATGTCTATCACCCAGGCACCCCATCCCTCCCACCCCCCTCCACTCCAGCAACGCTCAGTTTGTTTCCTGAGATTAAGAATTCCTCGTATCAGTGAGGTCATATGATACATGTCTTTCTCTGATTGACTTATTTCGCTTAGCATAATATCCTCCAGTTCCTTTTTAAACACTTAACAAAATCATTCCGTCTACCATCAGCCCTTCTGGTTTTCTTTCTTTTTTTTTTTTTTTCCTGCCTCTTTCATTTCCATTCCTCAACACTTCCTTCTGTTCAGTATTTTATTATGTAGTATTGGCAGTATTGGCAAAACCAACAAAAAGGAACCCGCCCTCTTTTGGGGGTGGGTTGCAAAATGGGAGAAACCAGGCTGGCAATTCTAGGGTTAGTTTGGTGGGTGGGAGTGGCAGACAATTTTAACAGCCCTTTATTGCTATTGTTTCCTCAAGCACTTTGTTAATCTTTAAACCTTTCTCCTCAAGAGTTATAATGTGTCAATTCTGTTCCCTAAGAGAGTCAGTACTATTTGGCATTCCCCTCTCAGGGGCCTCTAGATGAAATATGATGATTCCATTCCATTCCAAACTAAGTCCCTCTACAAAAACTGGAGTCTGAGAAAATGATTTCCTAGGGAGCAAATGTAGCAGCATTAGCATTCAAGCGCCTGACAATGTTGAACTGTAAGTAAGCTCTGTGCTTCTGAAAAGCCTTCAGGGCTGAGAAATTCCCCCACCCTGTAGTGTTCTGAGAAACAGCTAAACCAAAGGACCACCTTGCCTTCACATATTCAGATATAAGCCTTGCCTCCAATCCTTCATCTAAGACTCAATATCCACTCTCCCTCATGACTCCCTTGTTTACCTGCCTCTACAAAATCCCACATTCCTTTTCTTTTTTTTAAGAGGATCTTTCACATTGATGAACATTCTCCTGATTGCAGTAGCTGCAATAAACTCATCCTCTTTAATTGTTGGGTGCCATTTGTCTTTGACACTCCTAACTCTTATAAATGTCTTTTATGACGTAAGAAAAAGAGTACATGGGGGCAATCAGTAATTTAATGTACTTCTTTTGCTTCACTTGGCTGAAGCAAGAATAAAGACATTTTTAAAAATACACTTTATATTTTGTCCTGATTATAGATTTACAGAAGATTTACAAAGATATATACAGTTCCTACATACCCCTCAACCACTTTCCTCTGTAGTTAACATATTAACATGGTACATTTGTCAAAACTAAGAAAGTGACATTCGTACAACATACACACACACACACACACAAAGTATCTCATCAACCCCCGCTTGTTGCAGGACATTGCTAGGCACAGAAAAAACTCTACCCCTAATATTTAATACTCCTTCCTCTTTTGAAATGTTCCCAAACTGCTTGTCTGCCCTTTTGTAGCCATCAAGGATCAATAAATATACCTAAGACCAGCTAGAAAGTCTCCTTATTTCCAAAATCCCACCTTAATAGAATGCTTGTCAATTCAGTACTGTCTCATGATTTCTTTTTATTCTATAAAGCTTATTTTCCTTTCTGAAATTTCTGAATCTCTGCTGAAATGATGGCAGATATGTTCTCTTACCAAAAATTTATGAATCAACAGTCTTCATTAATTTTGCCTCAGACTTAGTTTTGGCTTGGGCAGCATTAATGCCCTTTTCATATTTATGATGCTTGGAGTTTGCATCTGTGGCTTGATATAGTTCATCAATTACGAAGAAGTTTTATATTATTTTTGCAAATTTTTTCTCCATTCATTTTCTTGTCTCTTTGTTAGATAGATATTAATTAAAATTAATTAAACATGAATTATACTATTGTTTTTCCACAGGTCTTAGGTGATTTTCTGTCTTTATTTCTTTTTCTCATGTACTTCAGTTTGTATAATTTGAGTTCACTGATATGTTGATGTTTTCCACTGGGCCAGTCTGCATCTAAATGCTTTCAATAATTTTTTTTTTCAGATTTTGAGTGTTTTAGTTCTAGAATTTCAATTTGTTTCTTTTTAAAGCTCTTGTTTTTTTCCCTCAATTTATCTGTTTACATTTTGTACACTTTTTTCCTACATTTAATTTACATAGGAGTGATTTTAAGCCCTTTGAAGTCCTGCTAAGTCTAACATGAATCACCTTCAGTATTGTTTTTATTATCTTTCTTTTTTTCTTGCTAAGGCTCAATTTTTTTTCTTATTTGCATATCTTTTACATTTTAATTTGATCTTGGACAGTATGACAGACGCATTGTAGAGTTTCTTCTTGATTATCTTATCTTGCTCTAAAACATGCTGACTTTTGTTCTGGTAGGCGGCTATATTACTTGTGGATCTTCTTGATCTTGCTAAGGCTTGGTTTTAGGAATATTTTGGTTCTGCCCTTTGTTCTTTATGATAGCCCTTACTCTACAGTATGGTCCTCACTCTAATGCACAGTCTTTCAGGAGCCTACACTGAATGTCAGTGTTTTTCAAAAAATTGTTCCCTCTCTCGCTCGGTTTAAACTCTAATACCTTTCCAGCAGTGTGCATCCTCTCAAATTTCTTCCATTTTAAGCACTCCAGAAGTTGTCATTTCCTCAAAATCAGAGAGTCTCGCCTTACAACTATACAGTTCAAGATTTGGGCAGAGACCTGAGGGCAACCCCAATGCAGATTTTAGGAGCTCCTACCTTTCTGGGTAAGTTTGACCTGCAAATTCCAGTTCCATCTTCTGGCCCTAATTCCAACTTCTTCTGGTTAAGCTCTATTTGTTTTGCAAGCTGCAACCAGTGGTCTTTCCTTGAACTCTGCCTCTCTATTCCACAGTTTAGCAACCACCTCCATGCAGAAAGCAAGGTCAAATGCAGACCACAACTTTAGGCTACTCCCCCCCACTATAAATATCAGTTCTGATCTTTTTGCTATGCAATACCTGTAAAAAGTAGCATCACACACTTTAGTTTCATACCTATATATAGTACGAGGGTAAATTTAATCCTGATGATGGCTGAATTAATAATTTCCTTTCTTTTCATTTTAATGCAACATTATTTTGCATATTATTGCGTTATAATTGTTTTGTGATTTTTTAAACCTAGTATCTCTATAAAAAATGTGTTTTTTTGTATTATTTAGTAGTGTTCTTCCTTCAAATTCTACTTTATCTGAAATCAATATTGAAAAATATGTGTTAATATTTCTCTAAATGCATTGATTTATTTCAATATTTATTCAAATCTGTAGTATTTTCTTTAAATATATCTGGTATTATTGATTCTGTTAAATTATTCCACCTTTTTTTCTTGTGAAGAACCATAATTTTTACATTTTCTCTCCTTTAGTATTTTCCCTGTTATCTTCTCTCATTACTTCTTGAAGCTTGGGGAATTTTTTAATGACCAAACATTTCATTGATCTCATTTTCAGCAGTATCAATTCCTTTTCTACTTCACTCTAAAATGAATTTTAATTTTGCTTTGAAATTTGGGTTTTCTTATAGCATTATATTCTTATCAACGTTCTTCTTTTGTGTCTTTTTCTTCATCTTAGATTTTCCTTTTGATAAATGTGTGCCCCATTTTTTAGAAGCCCCACATCTTCTTGAAATGAATTGAAGATATAAATGATAAAAGAAAAACAAGGCTATTCCAATGATTCCTAATTTAAATACTTCAAATGCAATTTAAAGTATACTTTCTCTGTGAGTTTTTAAAATGTTTCCTTTTACTAGTATTAAAGTAATTTTCACATGTTACATTGTATTTTGCATTATTGTTGCTCCACTTCTGTATTTGCTTCCTAGGGTTGCTGTAACAAAGTACCACAAACTGAGTCACTTAAAACAATGGCAATTTTCCCCTCACAGTTACAGAAAATCCTTCCTTGCCTCTTTCTAGCTTCCAGTAGGTGGCAAACCCTGTGCTTAATTGCTGACACTTTGTCATCACATGAAGTTCTCTTCATGTGCCTTTGTGTATCTTCACATTGTCTTCTTATAAGGACACAGTCATATTGGATTAAGGGTCCACCATACTACAGTGTTTCCTCATCTTAACATCTACAATGACAAAATTTACAAATATGCTTGTATTCTGCTAGAGTGAAGACTTCAACATATTTTTTGGGGGGAACACTAGTCAACCCATTACTGACTTTTAAATAAGGTAATTTTTATCCATATATAATTTTGCTAATAGATAGGCTAAGTTAATATGTCCTTGGAGTTAGTCACAGGTCACTTGAAATAGGTAGCAGGCAGTTTCAATAAAAACAAAATAATAAGCTCATGTTCTTTTATGTATGCAGCAAATTAGTGAGATTCCATATAGCATAAGCTAATAAGTGGAAAATGTATGTATATGTTATATTATAACATGTTTTATTGTCCAAACACCTTGTACAATGAACTTTTACATTTAAAATACTGACAATGAATAACTCCATTGTTTGATGTTACCAGAGTTTTCCAAACATTTGCCTGGAGGACAAGTTCATGAGTACAACTTATTCCTAGCTTGATTTTCAGCATAGGTGCATTCATCCAGTGCAGCAACTCTTGATTAAGGTGGAGTTTTTCCCAGCCTTTTAATCTCTGAATTGATGGAATACAGATATGACTATTCACTCTAGAAAGTACTATTTGTGCAGCCCTGCCTGTACCTTTTCTTGAAACTCCTGATATGTTAGCAGTACCCCTTCTGGCAAGCAGTATGTGACCACAATTTCCTGTTCTTTAATGCCCTATTTTTTTTTCCCTGTGAGTTGCAGTCTTTTAATTCATGCAGGGCTGATATTAGGAAGAGAAGGGTATCTCTAGATACAGGAAAAAGCCTTTCTCTAAGATACTTTCATGAGAATTTTACTACTAAAGTCATTAATACGTTGGTATATATTATAATTTGTATATAATCATGTAAATAATTTTAAATTTAAAAATATGTAATTTTCATTTTCTCATATAAGGCAATTAAATATATTTTTAGACTTATTAAGAGCATATATTTACTTAAATGTGACAGAAAGCTTTTCTTTTTTATTATAGAGTGTTTCATTAACTCTAAGGGATTTTTTTTTTTTTTAAAGATTTTATTTATTTATTTGACAGAGACAGAGATAGCGAGAGCAGGAACACAAGCAGGGGGAGTGGGAGAGGGAGAAGCAGGCTTCCCGCCGAGCAAGGAGCCCGATGTGGGACTCGATCCCAGGACCCTGGGATCATGACCTGAGCCGAAGGCAGACGCTTAACGACTGAGCCACCCAGGCGCCCTAACTCTAAGGGATTTGACAGGATAATTGCTTACACTGTCATTTCCTTTACAAAATATTCAACAGAATTCAATATCTGAATAAGAAGTTTAGATAATTCATGTAGCTTCTTACTTACCATATTTGTAGTATTACTACCTATCAGTCAAAAGCCTATATTAACTCTCCCAAAGAGTTTTGATGCATTTTTTATTGTCTAGCTCATAAAAAAGGCCTAAATTTCAAAATACTGGATTAGAGGACTACGCGTAACGTAAGTAACATAACTTGTAACATAACTTAATTAACATAAGACTTTGATCCACTATGGCTGATATGACCATGCCATCCATATTGCAGCTTTCTAGCTCCTTTGACATTTCAGAAAACATTCATGTGTGTATACTAAAGGGAAAACATGAAACATCTGATCAGAAAAACCTGGCTTGAGACCTGGCTTTGACAGTTACTAGCTGGGTGAATTTTGAGAGGAAACAAATTCTCCAAAATAAATTTCCTTCCTTAATAATACTGTTGAGAGTTGTTGAAAAGAATCACAATGA
This sequence comes from Mirounga angustirostris, assembly GCF_029215605.1. Lineage (NCBI taxonomy): Eukaryota > Metazoa > Chordata > Mammalia > Carnivora > Phocidae > Mirounga > Mirounga angustirostris. The sequence continues at coordinate 57,375,682 of NW_026991717.1, read as the reverse complement.
TATGGTATACATGCAAACTCTTTCTAAGCTAGTATATAAATGCCAAGAATTTTGATTATTATCCCAATGATAATGATGAGACTACAATTTATTAAGCATGTAAAACAAAAAATTTGTCACATAAACATGTTAAGTAAACTTGATTTTCATGAATTTCTTTAAAGTATATAATCAACGCCTCCAGTTCCACTCAAGATGGAGTAAACGCACTCTGCTCTGTCTCTCCCATGAATGCCTCTCAAAACCTGGACATCACGCATGAAGTAGCTATCTTTGGATAATATTTGAAAAATATATGGTATACCGTGTATTGGGGAAGGAAACCAGAACTTGGAAGTTAAAATGAACTGGAAGTGATTCTCTTTTTTCCCTCTAATATCTTGTATCCTGTTATTCAAAGTCAACATGGCGCGCAGAACTCTCAACGATGGAGACAGGAAGAGTTCAAAAAGAAGCCAATCTTTCTGTTTTCAGTAAGAGGAAAGGGGATACCTTAAGGGCCAGAAAGAATGGGGGAAAACTGGATTTTGTTGTTGCTGTTGTTCTCTCTTATCTCTGCCATCAGGAAATTTCAAGGAAGCAGCACCAGCAGCAAAATGATTGCAGTGCAATTGGGCAACAATCTGCAAGTCTGAGAGAGGATATTTGTTTTCTATGACCACAGAAACTGTCGTCCTGCGAGTATGGAGAGAATCTACATTGCTTTTTCCCCCCAATATATTATTGTTTCTGGGGCCTAGTGGCAGATGTAGTAGCAGTAACTGCATACATGAGTGGGGAAACTAAAGGTCCAGTTTATGGCCAGAAGACCAAGAAGGGGAGTAAAAGAAGACCTAGGAGCTAGAAAGTTTCAGGGAAATCACAGAGAAAAAGGATCTCAGGAAAGAGATACCATAATGAGATACTATAATATATAAATGCCTGGGATCCCCCTTAAGCTCTACATGCATGTTTCTGACTTTAACAGCATATCAAAGGCTTTGAGGAAGGTACTAACAGGCACATGACCTCCCAGATCCCAGACTACCCACTGAATGATGCCCATGTGGTACAGTTATAAATAATATGGCAAACACTTAGAAAACTGAACCGCCAGAATGCGGGTGAGAACTTGTGGGTCAAACCTAACTGGATTAACTTCCAGCTAAAATCATTCTCTTCGGCAATAAAGTGATATCAAGAATATTATAACATAATATTCAAATATCCAGGATGCATCCAAACTTATGTGACAAAGAAATGAGAAACTCTTACTAATTCTCAAGGGAAAAAATAAACAATAGAGGCACACCTTGACATAACCCAGCTATTAGAATTATCACAGACTTTAAAAGCAACTATTATATTCATGCACAAGAAGAAGGAATAATCTTGAAATGAATGGAAAGAGGGAAAGTCTCAGTAGGGAAATAAATGATATTACCAACTATAAATTTTAACTTAGAATAACTGAAATGGGTTCAATAGCAAAATGAAGATGACAGAATTGTCAGTGAACTTGAACTTAAATATAGATTAGTAGATATTAACCAATGTGAACAACAGAGAGGAAAAGACTGTGGAAAAATGTAGAAAAAAATGAATAGAACATACATATTATTGGAGTCCCAGAAGGTAAGGAGAAAGACTGTAGTACAAAATAAATATATGAAGAATAGCTAAAAATTTCTTAAAATTTGGTAAAAGAGATATAAATTATGGTACAGATTAAAGAAATTCAGTGAACTTCAAACCAGATAAACAAAGAAAACATGCCTGGATAGACTGGAATCTAAAGCTTAAAAACTAAAGATGAAAAATCTTGAGAACCTAGAGACAAATGCCACATTATGTATAAGGAAATGATTCAGAGGACAGTATATTTCTTATCAGAAACAACGGAGGTCAGGTGACAGTGGAAACTGTTTTGTAAATAATGACAAAAAAAAAACTGTTATTAAACAATTCCATATCCTGTGAAATATTCTTCAGGAAAGAAAGTGAAATAAAGACATTCTCAGATGAAGGAAAATGAAGACTATTTGTTTCTAGGAGACCTGCCCTAAGGAATACTAAGGCAAAACGAATCCAGAAGGAAATGTGGAACTTTAGGGATGTAGAAAATACGACAAAAAATGTAACTATCTAGAGAAGTAAAATAAACTATTTTCTCTTCTTAATTTTGTTAAAATATATGTCATGGTTGGAAGCAAAAAAATATAACATTGTCTTGTGTGGTTTGCAATTTGTTATATATGTTACATATGCTATGTGTGTATAAATATTACATATTTATTATATATATAATATATGTTTTTATGTATACAGAAAGACAGACAGACAGCTAGAAATAAAGGAGATAGGGCAAAGATTATTACCACTATTACTACTTATATGGTGGTAAGACTTCTACATTGCATTTGAAGTGGTAAAATACTAATTCTAAGTAGACTGGGAAAATTTAGGTATGTTTAATTTCTAGAGCAACCAATAAAAAGATAAAAAAGATACAGTCACAATAAGCAAAATAAAATACTAAAATGGGATAATAAAACATATTCACTTAATATAAAAGAAGATAGGAAAGGGGCACAATGGAACAAACATGAAAGAAAACAGAAAACAAATAATGTGGTATCCCTAAATAAAAACATATAAAAAAATTACATCATATATAAATGATTTCATAACACCAAAATACAGAGATTATCTGAATGGGGTTAAAAAACAAATAAAAAAAACAAAAACAAAACTGGACCCAACAAACTAGATGCTGTCTACAAGAAATTATTTTAACCGCAACAATGTATGTAGGTTAAAAGTAAAAGAATGGTAAAAGATATACCATACAAACATTGACCCATTTATCCTTATGTAATATATTTCTTTATTCCTAGTAATTTCTCTTGTTCTGAATATATTCCTTCTGTCTGAAAAACTCCATTTAACACTTTTTTTGGTATGCTAGCTGGTAAAAAATCCTTTAAATAATTGTTTATAAAAGTAAATATTTTCTTCTCAGTTTTGAAAGATCTTTTTTGTTCAGTATAGAATGCTCAGTTGATAGTTTTTCTTTGCCCTTCAGCATTTTGAATAAGTTCCTCTAATATCATCTGGCTTGTGTAGTTTCTGATGAGAAGTTAGCTATAATCTTATTTTTGTTTTTCTTTTCTTTCTTTTCATTTAAAGATTTTCTCTCCACCTCTGATTTGCAGCAGTTTCATTATGATATGTCTAGGTGTTTTGTTTTGTGTTATATTTATCCTGCTTGATGTAGTCTGAGCTTTTACATCTATAGAATATTTCCATAGTAACATCAAGATTATTGGCTAATTGAATGACCACACACGATAACCAAGCCAACTTGACACATGTAACTATCACAGTACCATCTGATATTTCACTTTATCCATCTTTTTTACTGGAATATTTAACATTAATTTTAGTTATTTTAAATTCACTATCTCATTGTTCCAAAATCTGTGCCTTATCTTGAGTTTAATTCTATTGATTTTCTTATTTCACAGCACATTCCTTTCAACTTTTTTTGTATGCCTTGGAATTTTTCTGGTAGTTGGATGTCTTATGTAGAGCCCTAGAGACTAAAATAGACTGAGACAAATAGTTTTGTTTTTCTTTATTGGATTGGAAATGGGCTTACTTTCCTATTGCTAAGCTACTAGTGTGGGAATTGAGTCAATCTAGCCAGGAGTTGATATATGTTTGGGATTTGTTGTTACTACGGTTTACTTCAGTTTAGCACAAGGTTCAAATTCCACTGGTATTTCCTCACTTTTAGTGTAGGAGTTGGTTTGTCAATGGTTTTATCTCAGTATCTGCTCATTTTCATCCTTAGGTCTTCCTTTTGTATAGTAGTGCCTCATCCAGAAAGAGTCTTCCTATATGCTCTTGGCTTTTTCTCAGCAGAAAATTGCTATTTCTTATTACTCACTGTTTCTTTGCCTGGTAATGGGGTACAGAAAAGGGATATTCACTTTTATTCTGATTTAGCCTAACTTTCAGGAAGGCACTAACTAGGTCCCTGGTTCCTAGGGGTAGGTCATTCTCATGGGTACTGTCCTTCTAACAGAACTATTGGTTTGGGACCAACAAGCATTCCTACCCTTCTCATAGGATAGAAAGTCTTATTTTGTCCCCTTTTATCAAAAGCTATCTGTTTTCATTAGTTCCCTAAGTGTGACAGATTTGTTGTTGTTGTTGTTTTTTATATGTTTGTTTTAGCATTTCCTTGAACAGTTAAAGCTCTTATTCTGTAGGAGAGGTAGGGGAGAAGAGGTAAAGGATGGAGTTTTGTGACTTTCCTATAATGGTTGCTCTTTCTCTCCCAGGCCTGTACCATGAAAAAGGCTATCTCAGAACTTCTGACAAACTTTTATATGAGTATTCAAAGAATGGCTTGTAAGTAGGTCTAAGGATACTGAATTTCCTTCAAGTCTGTGTACCCTAGATATTCTCTGCTATCTAACTAGCCCATAGTTACCCTCTACCAGTTTGTTAAAAAATTCTACCTGGATTCTACTGATGGGCCAGAAGCATTTATCCAGAGAAATAAGTGCTCCTGTTCTGTTTCTCCTTAAAAGTGCCTATATTTCCTTCGATTTCAGGTTAGTTTATGGCCGTGTTACCTCAGTTCTCTGACAGGATCAAGAAAATGGTAAATTTGCAGGTTGCCTAGAATTTTTTTTTCTTGTTGTTCTTGTGTTAGTGTGGGAGTGATGTTCTTGCTAATTTTCTACATTCCAAATGAAAGTTCTATTTTTTGAATGAAATATTGGACAAAGGAAGCATTGGCCCTTGCTTCCCTGATTTTATAAGGATGATGGTTATTAAAATATAACAATTAACTTTGAAATAATTAATGCATGTTTAAAAACTGAGGCATTCCCTGAAAGAAAAGAAATCTTTTAACAAAGGATCTTAATTTATAGGTTTGGTATTGTGAGGTGGGCTGAGGAAATGATGCTGCAGCAAAATATATTTGTATTAAAATTAGTTACCAGTTAATGTACTACTGAATCTGACTCCATTTTTAAGGTCTAACTGCTAACAGCTTTTAAACTTTTCCCCTCCTTCTTGCCCTTTGCCCTACAGTTGGGAAAACTGATAGATCCTTTTGCACTAGAGGAAGATTGAACCATGAAAGCCTCTTGGCAAACTGCCTGGGGGCCCTCACCCTGGCTTCACCCCATAACCATAATAAAAACCTCTAGCCAGTCTCCTTCCCTTGCCTTCTAGAGCCATTTTTGGGCCTTCTTGGGAGGCCTACCCTGTTCTCCAAGAAAATCTTCAATTATGTAAGAAATAAACCTTTTACACCTTGGTAGTAAAACCTTGGTAGTAAATCCAAAATTTGGGGAGGGTTCATCCTGATACTTCAAATTGGCCACAATAGCTAATTTTCACATCTATGTAAGCCTGCATCATTCACAGGGGTTTTGGAATATTTGCAAGTAGGTCATACTATATATATACAAATATTCTTTTTTTTTTTTTAAGATTTTATTTATTTATTTGAGAGAGAGAGAATGAGAGACAGAGAGCAGGAGAGGGAGGAGGGTCAGAGGGAGAAGCAGACTCCCCGCTGAGCAGGGAGCCCGATGCGGGACTCGATCCCGGGACTCCAGGATCATGACCTGAGCCGAAGGCAGTCGCTTAACCAACTGAGCCACCCAGGCGTCCTATACAAATATTCTTATTTAGACTATAAACATGTAGAAATATTTACATAATGAAAATTGGAGTAACTTCTTACCAGTTCAATTCTTGTTCTTGGAAATTTCTGATCTGGTGATTCAGACAATTAAAGAGAGCCATATCACCCTTATTTTTAACTGTCTGGGAGAATCTAAGGCCATATAATTATGTACTTGAATTTTCAGACTGAGTTTTAGGAGGAAATATATAGAACACTCAAGATAATATGAAGGCAGTGTAATAGAAGGTATATTTACAGTCATAGCCAACAGATAAAGAAAAAAGAATCTCATACTTGGGCAAGTAGGCTTGCAACAGTAAAGACGAATATCATCACCCTTAGACCTGAAGAGTAAAGGGAAGGAAGGTAACTATAATAGGAATGGAGAGGGTATGAGGCTGAGATATTCTGGTAGGGACATGTGACTAGCATAAGGAGACTGAAGAGCCAAGAGAACAAATGTGCTGATATCACTCCTCCCCTCTTATCTCCTGCATGTGACCCTCCCCTTATTCTCCTTGACAAAACCTATCTGGAAGCAAGAGGGAACAAACAATACAAAACAACTATTAATGTCATCCCTATAGGTCAGCACTGGGCTGGATGAAAATGAATAGAAACGAGATCTGAAGATGCAAAGGAATGATGTTAAAACACCAGAACTTCTTTATGCTTAAAGTAATATTATAAATCTACTCTCAAAATTATTATTTTTCCTTTAAGTATAAAGATATATCCTTTGGTTTTATCATACAGAGAACTAGTATCTTTCATGTCCCTAACAAAATTTGTAAAGTTTCATTTACTAATTAATTCTTAACGTATTCATGTGTACCAAATATCTAGTTTCTTAACATGAATAGACACTTTTCCAAAGAAGACATCCAGATGACTAACAGACACATGAAAGGATGCTCAATATCATGGATAATTAGGGAAATACAAATCAAAACCACAATGAGATACCACCTCACACCTGTCAGAATAGCTAAAATGAACAAAAAACAACAGGTGTTGGCAAGGATGTGGAGAAAGGGAACCCTCTTGCACTGTTGGTGAGAATGCAAAGGGGTACAGCCACTCTGGAGAACAGTTTGGAGGTTCCTCAAAAAGTTAAAAAGAGAACTACCCTACAATCTGGCAATTGCACTGCTAGGTATTTACCCAAAGGATACAAAAATACAGATTTGAAGGGATACATGCACCCTGATGTTTATAGCAGCATTATCTATAATAGCCAAACTATGGAAGGAGCCCACATGTCCAACGGCTGATGAATATATATATATATATATGATATATATATATAATGTAATATGTAATATGACTGATGAATGGATAAAGAAGATGTGATATATATATATGTGATATATATAATGTAATGTGTATATAATATATATGTATATATAATATATATAATATACATATAATGTAATATATATAATATATATTATTACTCAGCCATCAAAAAGAATGAAACCTTGCCATTTGCAATGACATGGATGGAGCTAGAGAGCATTATTCAATGTGAAATAACTCAGTCAGAGAAAGACAAATACCATTTGATCTCACTCATATGTGGAATTTAAGAAACAAAACAGATGAACATAGGGGAAGGGGAGAAAAGGAGAAAGACTTTTTTTTTTTTTAAGATTTTATTTATTTATTTGAGAGAGAGGATGAGAGGAGAGAGAGAGCACATTTAAGGGGGAGGGTCAGAGGGAGACGCAGACTCCCTGATGAGCAGGGAGCCCGACGCGGGACTCGATCCCGGGACTCCAGGATCATGACCTGAGCCAAAGGCAGTCGCTTAACCAACTGAGCCACCCAGGCACCCAAGGAGAAAGACTCTTAACGATAGAGAAAAACTGAGGGTTGATGGAGGGAGGTAGATGGGTGATGGGCATTAAGGAGGGCACTGGTGATGAGCCTTGGGTGTTGTATGTAATCACTGAATTCTGCTCCAGAAACCAATATTGCACTGTATGTTCACTAACTAAAATTTAAATAAAAAACAATCTAGTCTTTTCAGCTCATGCTGTTATTGTTCTGTGTGTGCCCTTAAGGTTAATCATCCCCTCAATATATGGAACAAATGACAATAACTCTGGAAATTATACCATACTGTCTTAAGATATGGTTTTATTTTTCATTCAGTTTTAGACTTTGGGTAGTTATGTCCATTCTACACCACAGAAGATACATTACTTTTTGTTTCATCCCATGCCTAGACCAAGAACAATTTTATTGTTTCTGTAATTTTATAGTATTATAATATTAGTAAGGACACACACTTGAAATAATCCTGAACAGGTTTTTACTTTTTCCCTTTGCTAGTTAACATTTAGTAGATACTTTTATATTAAAAAATTTAAAACAGTTTTAAATGAACAAAGTCTAGACTAGAAAACTCTATCTATCTGTAGGCTATAAGAAGAACATGATTGATTGTGCTAATTATTTTCCCTTAGAAGAAAGGATACATTTTTTTCTAAGTACCTTCATAAATATTTTCAGGGGTAAGGTAAAGCAACCTTAGCTTTACTTATCTTTCTCATCTTCAGACTCTTATCCAAATTCTTCTCTTCAGTAGTAAAATCAGTCTCTTATATTCTGATATTCTCTGATGTATAATAGTATGTCATAGCAAATGAAGGTTCTGCTCGACTGCTGGCAGAAAAAATTACTTTTTCCTATCTCCTCCATCTTAATGAGCTGATGTTACAGTGCACGATATGTATTAAACAATAGAGAATGGGAAGGTTCCTGATGTTCACAGTTTCTAAGTAGTTATAATAATTAAAACAATTTTACAATCAGTGTAAAATGCTGTAAGGAAAAAAACCTCAGATTTTTGGAAAGAAAAGTAGATATTTATATAAAGTTACATTTCCTTTCTAAAAATCTGTTTTTTAATCTGGTTTTTATCATAGTTTTCAGCCATTCAGGTGATCAATAAAAAGACCTGCATTAGGAAGAATTAAGATTGGAAATTCAGATTCTAGAAGATTAAGTACCTAATTTCGTGGGCTTTACAATATCTAAAAGTAAATAAAGGCATCAATGAGGACTTGGGAGATAAACACCTGGGAGGTAACAATAATTACAAAATACAATAGCACTGAAAAAAAATGACAATGTGTTTTTCAGTAATGCTGCTGTTTTTTCCTATTTTATACTCTATCCACTAAAAGCTAAATTTAAGCAATTACTTATTAATGTGGTCTTCAGCCATTAAATATAAAACTTCTGATAGTGACAAAGAAATCTATACTTCATTAGCCTTTCATTAGGATGACTGAAAAAATTAATGATTCTGAAAACTTGTATACAATTTAAAAATTCCTAGAAACTATAGTTGGTCTGATTTGTATAAAGGTGGCACTGGGTCTTGGTTCTCTCAGCTATGGGTTAGTATAAATGGTTTTGAAGAAGATTTCTTCAATCATATTACTTTAATTGCATGTTCCTTGAGGTTAGGTCAAGACAAGAGTGAGGTTGAGAGAGAATGGCTCATGGAATGGAATTCTTAGATTCAGAAAGATAATGATCACCCCAAGTCAATGAGACACAGGCAAAACCTTTTGAGAGAGGTTTTAGCAAGTGTAACATGAATGTATTCTCACACCTTCCAATACATGCCTCCTGCAATATATTTTACCCTTAATGGTGTCAGTGATCTATTTGTCAATATGACATTTTATAAGAAAGTACTTTCATTAATGGAGCTGTGTATCAGTTTTATTTTTACAGATGGGTTTTAGAGCTGAGTTATATTTCCCTCTCTAGATGAGAGGATCTCCACATAAGAATTCCTTTCATAGAACATGATTTAAAACAAACAAACAAACAAACAAACAAACAAAAACAGGCAAGTTATAATGCTGCCTCTCCTTCTTTCTCAGTAGAGGATTTCTAGCAATAAAGTTAAAGGCGAAGATTTCTAACAATTTCAGGAAGATACTATGCATTATGATGGAGGCAAACAAGGGATACACAAAGAACCAAACCCTAAATTACTGGGCCACTGAAGGAAGAGACTTTCCAAAAATGAATCCCAGGCTGCATGACCAAGACTGTTTGAGGCACAGGCCACCAGACCTCACCTCTTGAAGGGCCATATAATATGACTCTTACCATGAATGGTCAGGCACTAAGGGTTGAATCACTTTAAAAAAATGTAGTAGGCAGAATAATAACCCTTAAGGAGGTACACACATGAATCCCCAGAGCCTGTGAATATGTTATTTTACATAGCAAAAGGGATGTGGCTGTAATAAGGGTTTTGAGATGCGGAGATGATTCTGGATCCTTATAAGAGGGATGCAATGCAGAAGGATATGAGTCTGAGAGGATATGATAAAGGAAACAGAGGTTGAAGTCATCTGATTACTGGAAGGGGGCAATGACCCAAAGAATGAGAGAAAATTGCAGAAGCAGGAAAACGAAAGGAAATGGATTTTACTCTAGAGCGCCCAGAAGGAATGCAATTCAGTTGACAACATGATTTTAGCCCAGTGAAATGTATTTCAGATTTCTGATTTCTGATTTCTAGAATTGAAAGATAATAAATCTGTGTTGTTTCAAGCCACTAAAATTGTGATAATTTGTTATGGCAGCAACAGAAAAATAATGCAGATTTTGGTACCTGGAAGTAGAATGCTACCATAACAAATACCTAACAATGTGAACGTGGCTTTGGTATTGGACAGTGGGAAGAGACTGAAAGCATATTAAAGGGCATGACAGAAAAAGTCTAGATTGCATTAAGCAGACTGTTAGTAGGCATATGAATGTTAATAATTCTGCTAGTGTGGATTCAGAGGGAAGAATTAATTACCTAGGAAGTAACTGAATGAACATACTTGAACACAGGGAAATAGGCAGAAGTGGGAACACAGAGAAATGGAGAACGTATGTCCCAAACCATTGGGGAGGCTACTTAGGAATTCTGGCTGATTTTTGCCCAAAAGAGATATAGTACCAATATTACAAATTTTTCAGATGTTTTAAGATAAATCAGGAATATCTTGATTTTTAAATGTTGATCACTGGTTAAAAAATTTTAAAACACTGTCAAGCCCAACAAAATATGCATGCTGTTCTGATTTGACCAGAAGGCTGACATTGTTTTACATGGAATTTTAAAAGGAAGACATTATTGTAAAACACACATGTAAATTTTCTTTTCATCTGAAATGTCCTCTAGTGGTGTTGCTGTATCATTTGGTGAACATCAATTGTTAAAGTGCTAGATTAAGACAGCAGGTGATCTGAATGTATTGATTGTATTGATTATAGATGGTAAGACTTCACGGATGTACAGCATCAAAAAAAATTAAAAGGAAAATAATGTTTCTAATGACTTTCCATGTGCCAATTACTGTTTAATATTTAGATATGATTTTTTACTTAATCTTCACAAAACTATGTGGTAGCTATTACCTCTCATTAATGGTCTATGGATACTATATATACTTAAGAAAGCTGAAATATAGTATCTCTTTAAAATATCATACCACTTGTAAATCATAAACCCAGGTTTCCCTGCCTCTAAAAATATTTCCTTTCCAATACAACTGACTGCCACCTCAGCACATAATACAAATCATGTTCTTTTTTTTTTTTTAAAGATTTTATTTATTTATTTGAGAGAGAGAGAGAATGAGAGAGAGCACATGAGAGGGGGGAGGGTCAGAGGGAGAAGCAGACTCCCTGCTGAGCAGGGAGCCCGATGCGGGACTCGATCCAGGGATTCCAGGACCATGACCTGAGCCGAAGGCAGTCGCTTAACCAACTGAGCCACCCAGGCACCCCAAATCATGTTCTTATGTTTAACAGAACTCCATGCAGTTTAGATTTAGAGAATAATTCTAGAATTAAACTTGACTTGGGCTGTGAATGTAGTAAGAATAGTTAATAGGCATAAATAAATAGCAAGACTATTAGATCAAAGATAACTAATGTGAACTACCAATTCCTCTTTGGGCAGAAATGTGAAAATGAGGAGCTGCGATGGAACTAGTGAAATAGATGGAGATATTGGGAACTGAAATAATGGAGAAGGAAAAAATATAGTGAAGAGGAAGCATTATATATGTCTATGCTGAACTTTTACGGCATGTGGGGCATAACCCTGGGATTTGGAGGCTGAAGAATAAGGTTCAAGGAAAGTAATCTTGCTTTACCTAAGGTCCTGTTGTCCTCCCTGAGCCTGCTTCCTCTTCAGTGTAATGGGAATGATATTAATTTCATAAAACGACTGTAAGGATGTTTTAATGCTATTTGAATTTACTAACAAACGTTAGTTCTTCCTGCCTATGTAGATGCAACTGCGTGCTTGTAGAATTAAATTTTACAAATTATTTTTGCTCAATATATGTCTTCATTTTTCATATTACTACATTCAATGGAAAACAAAAACAGAAAGAATAACAAACCCACAAAAGAAATCCTTAAGAGAGATCCAGCATGGGCTATCATACACTGCCCATGACCACAGAGACTTCGCTAACAGTGAGAATTTATAGATGTGACTTAAGACAATGTAAATTATTCCATTGTACATTTCCATTAGATGAGACTCTTCTTGAATATTCACAGAAAAAATAATGTCTGTTACAGTTAAAAACCAGACTATGTTAGTCTCACACTGAATGTGCATGGGAGCAGGGGTGGGAGGGTGTGTGGGTGTGGGGTGTGAGAAAGTACATTCTTTTGTGAACCAAGTCCTCATTATCTAATTTTTTGAAGACAGAATATTCAGAAGAACTACAAAAAGACCTAACTCACACATTTAAAAAACCCTTTCCCCTATTACTCAAAAGATACCAGGATTTACTACTAGTGGTAAAGGAGTTCAAATGAGAAAGCTTCACTAATGACATTTCTGTGAACAAGAAAGAATTTCCCTCCACTGGAAGGAATCCTATAGTGAAAGGAACTTGAGAGAGTTTAAATTGTTCTAAGGCTCAAGCCTTTTAACCTCTTAGGATGAATATTCTTGAGAGATAAAAACAATCTTTGTTTCCTAGAATAATTGAAGTTTTTTTTTTTAAAAGTAATAGCAACTGGCTAAAATCGCTTTTATCTTTCCAAACATTCTAAAATATACATTTACCATTACCCTCATGTACATTTGTTTATTATTTACAGATTTTACTATATAGACACATTATATATTTTTAAAAGATTATTTAGAGAAGCAAGGACATTTCCATGGGATCAATTTAAATCACTATGCAAGAAATGTTTTATATTTGAAAAAGAAATACAGTAATTTAGGTCACCTGAGGGAAGAATGCTTGAAAAATGAGTATCTGTTATAAAGACTTACCATTTGCAATCTTGTTCAGAACTCTATGCATAACGGTTTCAAAAAAAATATAGTGAGTAAGCTGTGACTACAAAAGCTGAAAACCATAATTATTTTTTTAAAATTGTAACTTACTCTTAGAATATTAAGTGCAGAGCCAGCTTTACGAATGTGCAACCTGGAGAGTCACAAAGGAACCTATGCTTGGGTGTGCCCTGTACTTGGTTTAAAGGTGTGTTTTTGCTATCTTAAAATTCTTCATGATTTTTCTACAAAAGGAGTCACATTCTCATTTTCCACTGGGCCTCCCGAATTTTTAGATAATCCTGATTTTTTTCAAGTGAGTCATTATAAATCCCCCTACACGAATAATACAGTCCCACTTCCACAGGGTCTGTGTCTTTCTCACATTAACAAAATCACAATCATTTAAAAAATATTACAAAACACCACAACCCTATTTGGCTTCTTAAAATAAACATTTAAAAGACCCTTTAATTTCCCACTAAAAATGAAGTAGAAGTAATTTATTTGATGAACTACTTACACCATGATGGGATCCTGTCAAATTTTATTTTAAATTGAGAGATAGTATGATGATAAGAGACTAAAAGAGTTTGTAGAAAATCATTATTGAATTCTCTACCATACAGATTTTCTTATATATATATATATATATATATATGTCTTATTATATAATCAGATTTTATTGTGAATTATCTATGCATATCAGAATAACCAGGAGTATTTATTAATAATGCAGAATTCTGGGTCTTGTTCCCTGAATTTTTTATTCAGTAGTTTTGGGATGGTGAGGACAGCAGTCTACATTGTTAGTAAGCATCCCAAGTAAATTTAACCCTAGTTGAAATCCATCATTTTCTGTTTTGCTTTCTTTAATGATATAACAGTTTTTATGTGTATTAAAATAGTATTTAAAATTGTTTTAAAGACATACAGTATTTCGTCATGTGGCAATGCTATAACCTATTAATTTTTATTGTATGTAGCATATTTGTAATATTAAAAATATTCAATTAAAAACCACCATAAACTATAAGATAGGCCAGTAGCTGAATAAAGAATAAATATGCAAAAATTTGTGTTTTTCCTTTAGTCATATAATAATCTGTTAACAGATAAAATGAAATAAAAAAGCACTAAGAATATAAATTACACAGAAATAACCTTATTAAAACATTTGTTATATAAGGAAATACTCCAAATGTTACTGAGAGATATAAAATAATATCAGCATAATTAAAGAGATTTAGCACATTCTTTGATAGTGAGAGTGAAGAAAACATATGGTCATGTCATTATGATATACACACTGATATCCTGCAATGAGAAGGTACTTACTTACCTTTGTGGTAATTCCCCAAAACCCATTAACTACAGTCTAACCATGAAGAAATATCAACTAAAAGACATTCTCAAAATACCTCAGGAATTGCACGGGTCCTGTGTGACTCCAGTGGGCGAGGATTCATGGAAGCTCGTGCGTGGATTCCTCTGGATTTTACCCCATGCACCTCTTCCCTTCAATGACTTTGCTTTATATCCTTTCAAATAAATCTTAGCTGTGAATATAGAAACAAGGAAAAATGTCAAGTTTAAGAAGAAGAAGGAAAGACTGGAAATTCTGGGTTATCTCTTTTGTTTCATTGATTAATTTGTCTTTACACCAATGTTATACTTGATTATCTTAGGTCTATAAAAAGGCTTGCATTGAAATAATGTAAGTCCATGAACTCTACTGTTCTATGTCAAACTTGTTTTGACTATTATATGTCTTCTTCATTTCCACAAAAAATTATGAGTCAGCTTGCCAATCTTTAAAACAACCTGCTGATATTTTAGAATTGCACTACATCTATGTATCAATTTAGAGATTTGACATCTTAATATATTGAAACTTTTGATTGATTGGCATGGCACAACACTTCACTTATTTAGATCTTCTTTAACTTTAATCAGCATTTGTCTTCTATATCCTTTCCTCAAATGTATCCCATAGTACTTCATAGATTTCTAAAAATATTTTATTTATTTATTTGAGAAAGAGAGCACACCTGCACCCACAGGTGCAGGGAGGGGGGAAGGTACAGAGGGGAAGGAAGGGGGAGATAATCTCCAGCAGACTCTGCACTGAGTGCAGAGCCTGACTCGGGGCTAGATCGCAGGACACCGAAATCATGACCTGAGCCAAAACCAAGAGTCTGACATTGAACTGCCTGAGCCACCAGGTACCCCAGTACTTCATATTTTTGATGCTATTCTAAGTGGTATTGTTTTCATATCTTCATTTTCCAATTATTTATTACTAGTATATAATATAATTGATTTTTTGTGTATTGGTCTTAGATCTTTCCACTTTTCCAAATGTATTTATTAATTCTAGTAGCTTCTCACCCTCCACCAACCCCTGCCTTAAATCTGTAGGACATTCTACCTAGAAATCAAGTTTTCTCAAAATAAGGAAAGTTTTGTTTCTTCCTTTCTAATCTTTATGCCTCTTTTATTCCTCTTTCTTACTGTACTGACTACAATCTCAGGGATAATATTAAGTAGAAGTGGTAATAATAGGTACTTTTGGCTTGTTCATGATCTTAGAGGAAAAGAATTAAGTCTTTCAACATTAAGCATAATTGTAGATGTAGGTTATTGTTAGGTATACTTTATCAGATTGAGGAAATATCTTTAAAGAATTGAAAAGAGTCTAAGATTTTAGCAAATTTTCAAGCTAATAAGTTAGCCTGCCACAGGTTAATGGATACTGGCAGAAAGCATAAGACTTTTGAATCAAAGACAAAATATTTTAACTCACATTGATAGCTGCTACTAAAGTATTGGCATTTTGTTGCACTATTTCCTTGAGCCCTAATTTCCACAATGTCATATAAACAGGGCCAAGTTATACATGCGCATTCAATGGGTTGTGTTACTAAAGAGAAAATTTATCTTAGGAGACTCTAATATTCTATAAAAGGCAGTAAGTATGCCTGCTCTTGTGCTCCAGAGGTAGACATTATCTTTATTAAACATTTAAGGATGTCCATTAGTTCTTCTGGAAAGAGACACTTTGTTTTCCAAACATGTGCTACAAGCATCCTTGGAAAGACAGTCCCAAACAAAAGGACTATCAATACATTGCCTGTAAGGCATGAAAATGCACAAGAGACCTATGGACAATTTTCTCTCAACTATTTCCTTCTATTCATATTTTGTTGAGTTTTCACCATGAATGAATGTAGGATTTTGTCAAACGCTTTCTCAATATCTATTTTATGGCTTTTAATTTTCATTTCACTAATATGGTATATCTTGTTAATTTATTTTAAGATGTTTAAAAAAACTTGTATTCCTGAGATAAATCATATTTGGTCACAATGAATCGTTCTTTTTCTATGCTGTTGATTTAGTTTTGCTAATAGTTTTTGAAAATTTTTGCATCAATGTTGATGCCATATATATGATGTCACTTTCTTGTGATCTATTGCTAATTTTATTTGATTAATACTGGTCTCATAAATGAGTTAGGAAATTGTCCCTTGTCTAAATCTGAAGAAGTTTACACAGGATTGGTATTATTACTTCCTTTTATTTTGACAAAATTCACCAATGAAGTCATTGGTGCTCAATTTCCTGTGCCTTGAAATGTTTTTGAATATTATGGCAAATTTATTTATTTATTTTCTTGGCATTATCCCAGTGACCTCTTACTACCATAACCAGAAGTCCTTCTCTCACCAAACACTTTTGATTGACATTGGACTCTATTTGTAAATTAATTTTGGAATGCTTAACCTCTTTATAGTATTAACGTTTAATCCAAGAGCATTTATTCAAATTGCATACAGTTGATGTATATTCTGCATATTTCTAAATGCCTAATACATTTCTTGTTCTTCATTTGGGATGTGCTATAGTGAGGTGAATTTGGAGGATGTTTGGTTACTCCCTGCAGAATCCTGGCTTCTATTAACCTGTATCAGTGTCTCTTGGATCCATTCTTTCTGCTCTTTAAAAGAGTATCCCAAGACCTCTGGAGGCATAGTGAAGAGGCTGGAACTCTGCCTGGCCTCAGTTTTGCCTACAATGCCAGCATGCCCAATGTCAGTGATAAACAGCAGATAAAAAGGGAGACATTTCCATGCCTGAATTCTAGTCCATGTCGCAGATAACTTGTATGGTTTGACTATGCCCTCAGTCTCACAGATGCAGACACACAAGAACACAAATACATACACACAAACATACACATGCAATGAGTACTACTCATGCACTTCATTAAGCGTCCCCTAAGCTTCTCATCACTATGCCACCATCTAAAGAGGATCCTCGTGATTTTTGGTACCAATGGTCACTCTCTTCAACTCCTGGGCATTTGCATAGTATGTAGCAGTAAAAAAACATGATTCTGGAAGCTGAGAACTTGATCCAAGACCCTATTCTGCCACTTTCCAATTACATGACTTTAGACAAACTACTTGACCCATCTGAGTCTCAGTTTCCTAGACTTTAAAATGGGGATAATAGCAGCTGTGTCACAGAATTTTTGTGAGGATTAAAGAGCTTGTTGCATGCAAACTGCTTAACACAAAGCCTGGAAAACAGCAAACATTTAAAAAGTGAGAATTTTTATTACATTCTGTACATATAAAACTCCTAAATATGTTCCCAAGTTTCAGCTAGGTGAGATTTTCCTGTTCTTACTAGAGGTTTTTGTGTTCATTTACTATTGATATGTGAGAACCATGCCCAGCCAAATCTTAAGGGAACAGTGAAAATCATACTAGGGGAACACTGGGAGAAAATGAAAAATAGGATGACATTTAAAATATTAACCTGTGTAGGGGTGCTTGAATGGCTCAGTTGGCTAAGTGTCCAACTCTTGACCTCAGCTCAGGTCTTGATCTCAGGGTCATGAGTTCAAGCCCCATGTTGAGCTCCCTGCTGGGCATGGAGCCTACTTAAAAAAATATATTAACCTGTGTATATTATTTTTCATTCATGGTAGTCAGGTAATTCATTCCTTGCTTCAGAGATTTGGATGTTTTACTATTTGCTGATCTATTTTGTAAGGTGAAGAACAAAAGATGCTAAAAGTCAGAGGCAGTTTTAGTTTTTGCTTTGTTTTTTAAAAGCCTAAACCAATTGAAGAGATTATTATACATATCCGCCTGGCATAGGGGAGTGACAGAATTGTCATTAAGGGCAAAGAGAGAGGGGGAAAGAAGAGAGATTCTCGAAAGTTAGTATATTTAGTCATGTTCATAGTGTCTGTGATTGAAATAGAAAAGAACTATGTGCCATGTTAATAGTGGCCTACCAGGGGCCAGGGAAGTCTTATTGGCATCCTCACCTATAACAGATGATGTTTATACCCCATATTGTATTCCCTTACCCACCTTTTCAGTTTCCATCTTGCTGTAGCTCCTTGTACACTAATGGCTTTCGAGTCGAACACATGTATTTTTCTTGGCCTGACTGCTTTACTTTGGAACACAAGAGCTGGCTCAATGCAACCACAATTTAGCCTCAACATGCTGGATACAAGGTTACTAAAGGCAAATCTCAACCAGTGAAGGACTGAGATCAGTGATAAACATGCCAGCTTCCCAATCCCTTGCTGGACAATTGTTATATGTTCTCTCAAAGGATTCCCAAAAGAATTAGGCCCCAGTTGTCCATAGCAGTAACCCCATCCCATAAATGCACATTAAAATAGTAAAGTTCCCTATCTCACGTCCCCATTCGTGTACTTGTGCTTCCTGAGATCACCTCTCCTATAAACTCCTGCACTCAAGTCTTTGTCTCAGGTTTTTGCAAGAACTCAAATCAAGACACCATCTGATTTAAGATCATACAGTCATTCCCCAAGATCTCTATGTCATCGGCTTGGTCAAAAAGGCAGTTTAAGTAAAGGTGTGACAGAAATAAATACTGTACAGTGTTTAGGTCTTTAACAGTGACAATAATTTCTGTGTGTCCTTACAAGTAATGTTGCTTTTTAGTTTACTATCATAGCAAGGTGTGAGGAACAGGAATGTGAATTTGGTCTTTTCTCCATAACAGCCATTATTTCATTGAGCAGGGAACCAATGGGGGAATTCTGCCATTTACTAGGTTAAATAAAGATAGATGACATAGAGATAGCTAAATGATAGATGATAGATTTCTATTATACATACTCAAACGAGGAAAATAACCACAGATATTTCTGTGGTACCGTTTGGATGTACACAGAGATGGATTCTGGCCAAGACACTTTCTATCATCTAATAACTATAAGCCACACATTTATCAGTGGCTATGGTGGTAAATGGGAAAGTGGGGTGGTTAAGAACTAGCTTTGTTTTGAATTCAGTACCTAATAGCCTCCAGAAAACCTGAAAGTTTTCCTTTTTCCAGAGCATACACCCTGCTAAATGGCCACATCACAAAGGCTTAGAGGAAAAATTACACCATACACTTCTGTCCACACTGCAAAGGGATCAGACTCCTTAAGTAACTGAGTCTGCAAACTGAGTGAGGAGTTGTGAATCACCGCTATGGCGACCTGACCTGAGTCCAGTTTTTTCCCACTGGACATAGAATTTATTGGTTTACATAAGTAGATGCTGCCCCTCTATTTCATTCATAGAATTTGCTCCCTTGATCAATTGATTACTCACTAACACAGAAGCCTGAGAGTCAAAACACTCCACATTCAACTCAGTTAATAACTTGTGAAAATGTGGTGAAGTGCTACCACCTTCTACCAATTATTCTTATAATAATTGGGAAACCTAGTCACCTACTGGCATGTCCATGATCACCTCTGGCCTTGAGAGGAACAGGCTCTAAAAAAAAAAAAAAACGTCATTGATACTGATTTTTTCCTTTTTAATGTCCTCATGAAGGGAATGTTCATTGGCTTTCCTAAAGTTAGAAGGTGGCTGAAACGATTACACATAACAGTTCTATTCCCAACATTCCCATCTCCCTGGGTTTTCAAAAACTTTCCTGTATAGTATATTTGGGAAATGCCACCAGCTCTGTTCCCTATAGGTCGCCTTTAAGGCCAGGCCCACAGTCACATGCCTTGAGCCCAACAGTAAAAATCACAATGGTCATAAACCAGTAACATAGGTTTAAGCCAACTTTTCATTTTGTCATCTTTGGATCAATACCCTTAGAAACCATTTCCATACATGTTCCTTCAGTTCTTAGAGATACACATTGGCAAGATTCTGCAGTATTTCAGTGTCTATGCTATTTCCTTCTTGGATGGACCACATATATCACTGGGACTCTGCTGGAACATGTCTATTTATGGGTCTGGAGGCAGTAATATATGTTGAGTGTGGGTCCTGAAGGCAATCTGAATCTCCCTATGAAAGATAATCCCTATTTGAAGTCCTTGAAAAATTTCTCTTTTAGGAAAGTCTGGTTCTCTTATTGAGATGGAAATAGATCTGCTTCCACAAGTAAAGAAGATTTTGTAGTAATTTCAGTTAAAAATTCTCAACCATGCTTGGATATGCTCAAATTTGTTCCCATCCCAAGTCTTGGGATCTCACTATCCTGTTTATCTTAATTTAGGCAAAGAGACCTGGCAAGATTGAGATTAAATGATTTTACAACACTGTAAATTGTAAGTCAGGTTCTGAATCTGACCCTTGACCATGTCTGGCTTGCAGCCAAAAATGATAAAGGATTCCTTTAGCAACAATCTAGAAGCTTTCTAGTCTCCAACCATGACTTGAATTGGATGTACAAAACTTTAAATTAAATGTTTTCATTTTGTGATCTCTCCACAGTAGTCACAAAGTTACCTAAACTAACAGTCTTTATCATCACCATTGTCAGGTAAAACAGGAACATGACACCACTTCCTTTGATTGCTCCATGCTTTGATATCCACTAGCATATCCTCATCCACCAACACGTGTGTTACTTGACTAATTATGATGCCACTCCATCCCCAAAGTGTCTCCATTCCCTATATGGCAGTGTCCTCAGAAAAGGAGCAGCATCACCAAGTTTCCCACATCATTGAACAGCCATCAGTGTCCAATGTGTGGCATTTGGAATCAAAGAGTTACCAGAATAACGGGGTGACTGGGAGCTCGGACAATTAGGATATCAGTGGCAATCATTATGAATTAGAGATTCAAAGTCCTTTCTTCCTACATACTGGTACAACCCAAAAGGGAGTGTAATTCCAATAATAACTGCAAGCAGAGATTAGGTGTCTAATTTTAATTCATGGGAGATAACACAGAATCAGATATTTTTTATAGAGTCTATGGTTTTAAGTTAATATATACAACATATCTACGGATTTTATATTTTATAGTAAAAAGATGTTAAATTCACTTTTTCCTGATGTGTTGAAGTTTCTAATGTGTCGCCAAAGTCTAAAAACATGAGAAAGCAATGCAGGACAAGCTAAAAACTTGTGAGATGGGTTTCCGACTCCTAGCTCATTTCCCACCCCACCTCTCAGGTATAAAATAGGGGCTGAGAGTAATGTGATGCAGTTGAGAGAGTCCGTAGGACCCTGTGGGCAGGAAGCCAGGGACTCAGGGGAAGTTGATATGGCTAGACTGAGGCAACATCATCTCCTTCTGAACATGCTCCTAGGAGTCCCCTGTGTTTTCCAGGAAAAAAAATCAACATTTGACATTCAACATAGAGGGAAATCCATTAAGAGTGCACTAGCACATAAGACTATGCCTATCTTCCCCTTCGTAAGCCTGAGGGGGCAAAAGGAGCAGGCAACAAGTAGAATAAGGGTGTATCCAGAAGGAAAAAGGAAACCCTTACCCCTCTTCCCGACTACACAATCCCACATACAAACTACAGATAAAGCAGTTTGTTGTTGTTTTTTAGTGGAGGTGGGTGAAAAGCTATGAATCAGAAAAAGATGTAAAGCTATAATTATAGATAATTCTTTGTGTTTTTAATACCTGAAAAATGTAACTATTAATTACTCGAGAGTAACCAGAAACCCTAATGTGATATTTCTCAAAGTATGGTACCTCCACCCTCTCCAGCAGCATCAGGATCATTTGGAAACTTGTTAGAAATACAAATTTGTAAATATATACGTCCGCAACATGGCAGCAGCCATCTACATAAGCCAACTGTTAACCAAAATAAATAGACATACTGATAACAATACGTTAATTGTAGATGACCTCAATACTCCACTCTCAGCAACAGACAGATCATCTAAGCAGAAAATCAACAGAGAAACAAGAGCTTTGAATGACACGCTGGACCAGATGGACCTCATAGTTATATATAGAACATTCCACCCTAAAACAAGAGAATACTCATTATTCTCAAGCACACAAGGAACTTTCTCCAGAATAGACCACATACTGGGTCACAAATCAGGTCTCAACCAATACCAAAAGATTGAGATTATTCCCTGAATTTTCTCAGATCATAATGCTTTAACACTGGAACTCAATCACAAGAAAAAATTTGGAAGAAATTTAAAGACTTGGAAGCTAAAGACCACTCTGCTCAAAAATGTTTCGGTCAACCAGGAAATCAAAGAACTTAAACAATTCATGAAAACCAATGAGAATGGAAACACATCGGGCCAAAACCTATGGGATACTGCAAAGGTGGTCCTAAGGGGAAAATACATAGCCATCCAAGCCTCACTCAAAAAAATGGAAAATCCCGAATTCACCAACTAACTTTACATCTTAAAGAAATACAGAAAAAGCAACAAATGATTAGCCTCACATTAGAAGAGAAATAATTAAGATTAGAGCAGAGATCAATGAATTAGAAACCAGAAACACAGTAGATCAGATCAATGAAACTAGAAGCTGGTTCTTTGAAAGAATTAGTAAGATCAATAAACTACTGACCAGATTTATCCAAAAGAAAAGAGAAAGGGCCCAAATAATAAAATTATGAATGAAAGGGGAGAGATCAAGACTAACAGCAAGGAAACAGAAACAATTATTAGAAACTATTATCAAAAACTATATGCCAATAAATTAAGCAACCTGGAAGAAATGGATGCCTTCCTGGAAACCTATAATCTGCCAAGACTGAAACAGGAAGAAACTGACAACCTTAATAGGCCAATAACCAGTAACAAGATTGAAGCAGTGATCAAAAACCTCCCCAAAAACAAGAGTCCAGGGCCTGATGGATTCCCTGGGGAATTCTACCAAACATTCAAAGAAGAAATAATTCCTATTCTCCTGAAGCTGTTTCAAAAAATAGAAACAGAAGGAAAGCTTCCAGACTCATTCTATGAGGCCAGCATTACCTTAATCCCCAAACCAGGCGAAGACCCCATCAGAAAGGAGAATTTCAGACTGATATCCCTGAAGAATATGGACTCCAAAATCCTCAACAAAATCCTAGCTAATAGGATCCAACAATACATTAAAAGGATCATCCACCATGACCAAGTGGGATTTATCCCCAGGCTGCAAGGGTGGTTCAACATTCACAAATCAATCAATGTGATAGAACACATTAGTAAGAGGAGAGAGAAGAACCATATGGTCCTCTCAATTGATGCAGAAAAAGCATTTGACAAAATACAGCATCCTTTCCTACTTAAAACTCTTCAGAGTGTAGGGCTAGAGGGAACATTCCTCAAGTTCATAAAATCCATCTATGAAAAACCCGTAGCGAATATCATCCTCAATGGGGAAAAGCTGAGAGTCTTTCCCTTAAGATCATAAACACATCAAGGATGCCCTCTCTCACCACTATTGTTCAACATAGTACTAGAAGTCCTGGTAACAGCAATCAGAAAACAAAAAGAAATAAAAGGCATTCAAATTGGCAAAGAAGAAGTCAAACTCTCTCTCTTCGCAGATGACATGATACTTTAATTGAAAAACCCAAAAGAGTCCACCCCCAAATTACCAGAACTCATACAGCAATTCAGTAATGTGGCTGGATACAAAATCAATGCCCAGAAATCAGTTGCTTTCTTATACACTAACAATGCAACTGTAGAAAGAGAAATTAGAGAATCGATTCCATTTACAATAGCACCAAAAACCGTAAGACACCTCGGAACAACCCTAACCAAAGAGGTTAAGGATCTATACTCTAGGAACTACAGAACACCCCTGAAAGAAATTGAAGAAGACACAAAAAGATGGAAAAACATTCCATGCTCACGGATCGGAAGGACAAACACTGTTAAAATGTCTCTGCTACCCAGAGCAATCTATACCTTCAATGCCATCCTGATCAAAATTCCAATGACATTTTTCAAAGTGCTGGAACAAACAATCCTAAAATTTGTATGGAATCAGAAAAGACCCTGAATCACCTAGGAAATGTTGAAAAAGAAAAACAAAGTTGGGGGTATTCACGTTTCCGATTTCAAGCTATATTACAAAGCTGTGATCACAAAGACAATGTGGAATTGGCACAATAACAGACATATAGACCAATGGAACAGAATAGAGAGCCCAGATATGGACCCTTAACTCTATGGTCAAATAATCTTTGACAAAGCAGGAAAAAATATGCAATGGAAAAAAGTCTCTTCAATAAATGGTGCTGGGAAAATTGGACAGCCACATGCAGAAGAATGAAACTTGACCATTCTCTAACACCATACACAAATATAAACTCAAAATGGATGAAATACCTCAATGTGAGGCAGGAATTCATCAAAATCCTAGAGGAGAACATAGGCAGTAACCTCTTTGATGCTGGCCACAGCAACTTCTTTCAAGATACATCTCCAAAAGCCAGTGAAACAAAAGCAAAAGTGAACTTTTGGGACTTCATCGAGATAAAAAGCTTCTGCACAGCAAAGGAAACAGTCAACAAAACAAAGAGGCAACCCATGGAATGGGAGAAGATATTTGCAAATGACAAAGCGCTGATTTCCAAGATCTATAAAGAACTTCTCAAACATAACACCCAAAAAACAATCAAGTCAAAAAATGGGCAGAAGACATGAACCGACACTTCTCTGAAGAAGACATACAAATGGCTAACAGACACATGAAAAAATGTTCATCATCATTAGCCCTCAGGGAAGTTCAAATCAAAACCACATTGAGATACCACCTTACACCAGTCAGAATGGCAAAAATTGACAAGGCAAGAAACAACAAATGTTGGAGAGGTTGTAGAGAAAGGGGAACCCTCTTACATTGTTGGTGGGAATGCAAGTTGGTACAGCCACTTTGGAAAACAGGGTGGAGGTGCCTCAAAAAGGTAAAAATAGAGCTACCCTATGACCCAGCAATTGCACTCCTGGGTATTTACTCCAAAGACACAGATGAAGTGAAAAGAAGGGCCATGTGAACTCCAATGTTCATAGCAGCAATGTCCGCAATAGCCAAAGTGTGGAAAGAGCTGAGATGCCCTTCAACAGGTGAATGGATAAAGAAGCTGTGGTCCATATATACAATGGAATATTACTCAGCCATCAGAAAGGATGAATACCCAACTTTTATATCAACATGGGTGGGACTGGAGGAGATTATGCTAAGTGAAATAAGTCAAGCAGAGAAAGTCAATTATCACATGGTTTCACTTATTTGTGGAACATAAGGAATAGCATGGAGGACATTAGGAGAAGGAAGGGAAAAATGAAGGGGGGTAAATCGGAGGGGGAGACGAACCATGAGAGACAGTGGACCCCGTGAAACAAACTGAGGGTTTTGGCATGGGGGATGGCTTAGCCCGGTGATGGATATTAAGGAGGGCACGTACTGCATGGAGTACTGGGTGTTATACGAAAACAATGAATCATGGATTACTACATCAAAAACTAATGATAGATTGTATTGTGACTAACATAATAAAATTAAATCAAATTAAAATAAATAAATAGAAATACAAATTCTCAGAGCCACTCCAGACCTGCTGAATGAGAGACTCTAGGGTAAGTCCTAGAAACCTGGTTTGCTTAGCCCTCTGTGTGATTTTAATCATACTACAATCTGAGAACCAATGCTGTAGTGGGATTTGCTTATGATTTCATCCAGGTGTGCAGAAGAAAAGTCAGCAGAACTTGTTCATTAGGCAGTGATAGAGACGTTCCGGGTTCATTTTGTTCAATAAACCAGTAAGATATTGGTGCTTCCTGATATTTCAATGTGGTAAATTTATAGATTTTTAAAAATTAAACCTTAGTTTTAATAGCCTTAAATGTTTTATTTTGCTATTAGTCCTGTTTTGTTTGCTCTTTTCTCAGTAACTGCCCTCTAATCTAATATTTTTCTGTATCTTTTGATATTTTCTCATTCTGATCATTTACCTCCTTGTCAAGACATGTCTGTCTTTGATTTTTCTAATACTACTTTTCAGCATAAATTCAACTATTTTTTAGCATAAACTCAACTATTATTTTATGATCCCAATGATAAGAATCATTTCGTGCCAATCAGCTTCTTTATTTTTGAATATGAAGTTCTCTTTTGATTTGGAAATGAAAACTTCATTTCTTTGCCTGTATTAAGTTTAGTAATAAGTCTTGGAGTTTTTTCTGGGTTATATTTATATCAGAAATGAAGTTCTTATACATAAATTTTTCTCCCCCTCATTTGTACTGGTCAGATATTCTGGTCAGATATTATTCTGTTTGTTCATATTTCCATTATCTTTATAATCTCTGGAGGCACGGTCTCTTTGGATGTAGCTTTGAAACCCTACTTCATAGCTCGCTAATGGCAAAGGGCAGTTCTGGAGTTTGATATGGTATGATAACCTATTTGATGTTACCAAAAGTCACAGCAGAGCAGAGAGAGAGGCCTGAGAAATGTGGATGACGGCATGCTTGAGAGAGGCTGGCAGCATGATGAAGCTGCCGGCTACATCTGTGCTGATGTCAGGTGGGCTAAATGGATTTGGCAGGGCACCCATGTCACCTGCTACACCTTGTAAGAGCTGTCTCACACACAGCACTGCAAGAAGGAAAACAACCAACCTCCCTGTAATCAGAGAAAAGGAGCATTTTGGAGCAGAGCATGAGGAGAATCAATGCCGGTACACTTGGCTCACTAATACCCCAGGTGCAAGTTTGAGTTCAATCCATAAGCCAGAAGCAGCAACAACAGCATATTAAAGGCACTACGTGCTGGTTCCAACAATTTATTACATCATTCTAGAAGCTAGACTGTGAATTTCCAAAGTCAATCAACTGCTTCTAATTCATCTTTATCTACTCTCCACTGAGCACTGGTCTGGGTAACTATTTTCATCATGTTCAAAGAGCCACTGCTATATTTTTTACCCCATGGCAGTCATAGTAAATTTACCTATGACTTGGAAGGATATTTTCTCACCTGTGAAGTACTATACAAATGTGAAGGATTTTCTTCTTATTCAAGTGTCCACCAACTAAATAAATGTAAACTGTTTTAGAGGAACAATCATGTAACTCTGTTATCTTTCGCAAAGGTAAAACTAATTACATAGTAATTACATGTGTGCTTTTGGGCAAACATCACCACAACACACACACACACACACACACACACACACACACACACACTTTTGTTTTTCTGGATGGCACCAGATATAGAATCTGCTGAAACACCTACCAGGTTTCACATCTGTGAAAACACTGAACACGATGATTCATGTAGAATAGATACTTAGATATTTCGGAATTTCTCCACTGAAAGTAGAAGGTCATCCATAGTTGCCACTTTCCATATCCAATGACTTAATGCTTCTTTTCCACTAGAAATCCCTGTTTAGCCTCACATTTTGGTCTATGATGTGGGCACTATTTACTCACCCAAGAATCACAGATAATTCTTCATCTTTATTGTTATTATTATTTTCTGATTATATGCCTCCTCATTTTCTTCTATATTGACTTTTCCAGTTCTTCCTCTATTTTCTTTCTGGCCTCAATTTTTGAGACATTGTTTTCCTCTCCCTTGCCCTTTCTGTACATTCACACCTCACTATCATACTACAGTGTCCCTTCTCTGCTTACAAAGAAAAAGAAATTTCATACCATTTTTTTTCCAATTTAATGCCTATTTATCACCACCTTACAAATATCTGATTGAGGGGAATATTTCTTTTCTTCTAGTTTAGATTTTTTTTTATTGCTTCGTGATATGCATCAACATTTTAACAATAACCCCAGAGATTTCCATTGCATTGTTTGAAATATGTAAAATAGTACATTTTACATTTTAAACACAGTATAAGTCCTGCCTGCAATACTTCGCTGAAATTTTGTGTAAGTCATATATCCCTCTACCTCTACCCAGCATACACTTCCAAACTTTTCTTACTATCCTAGTATCCTAATTTTGTTGGAAATACTTAGGCAGATTTATTTTCAGGTGGAAGTGAACCAAATTTGAAGTGGAGGGGAGACCTTCTTATCTAATTAAAAATGTTGTATGGTATTCCAGACATCCAATATTGAGTTCAGAAATTTTCTCTTCATTTTAAACAAAGATTGCTTTTTCAATGTTGATTACAAAAATAGGATTATAAAATAAAATGGAAATAAAGAAGTATGTCATCGCCTATCAAATAGCATACTGAATTTTATTTTCTGTGCTTCTTTTTATCATTTTTCTGTATGCATTCATCTGGTAATCTCGATGTAAATATCAATTTCTGTTTTCATTTCACATTTTATCCAAGAACATTTATCTACATGGCTACATCACCTTTAAAATTGTCATTAAATAATGGTATGCTATTTCAGCAAGTACATATAACATTAGCTAATGATTTAATCATTCTTTAAACTTTGATATTTTCTATTATTTATGAATATAAATATAAATAATGATGTACTAAAAAAACAATAAGATAAGCATCTAAGATAAGCATCTACACAGCTTTTAAATACTTTTAAAGTAAGGCATAATTAAATACATGTTCCATACTTATGAGTTTTGCATATTTTTCAAAACCTTCCCAGTACTTACAGAAAGACTAAAATACAGTGTTAAATGAGTGATGAATGTCACCGAAAGGTGGCCTCTTCTTTCCGGTGCACATTTAATCTGCATTATAATCTCTGGTGGGTCTACATTTTTCTGATTCTGGGGCCCTAACCCAAAGCTATCCTTACATTTTTATCTCTGTATAACTCAATTTGGCAATTCACTGCTCATTTAATTATTCAATTCTCTACAGAGAAAAACATAATAATAATGTCATGGCCCAATTCTGATCCAGACTAGGACTCTTAATTTACTTAGAGCTGTCCTCTTCATACCTATCTGTACATAAATCTGCCAAAAGGCACTGGCCTCATCCCCAGAGTTAGATCTGCCCTTTGCTTGAGAAAAGGCTAATGTTTAAAGTCTTCTAAAACACTTGAAGACTTCATGGATATTCAGGAGACTATAGAGTGCACTGTGGGTGCAGCTACAAGGCAGTGGGAAGAAAAGTGGCTGATCTGAGTCCAAAAACTCTCATTTTCTTTCTTTGCAGAATGGAGAGATTAGTGACTAGTTTCCACACAGAATCTGCACTACACTGCAACCATAAGGCATTCTGGAAATAAGAAGAGCTGATCCAGAAGTGTCTTGGAGAGAGGCTACTAATTCATAACAGCCAAATTCAGGATACACTGGCAAATTCCAAGCCAATGGTGGACGGACCTCCTCATTGACAGCTTTACGTTTCATAGGCAATATTCTTCAACTCCATCAGACTGCTGGCCTATACCAAGCACAATGCCTGCTTGCAAACATTGGTGTCCTTGCTTAAGCTGAGCAAACAGCCTGTCCATGTTCCCACTCTTGCCCAGGTAGGATGATGTGCTATTTTTATTTCAATACTTGGCTCAAATTCAGCAGCTTCCCTGAAGCCTTCCCTCTTGCCTGAATCAAAATATATTTTACCTCCCTTTATGATTCTCCATCACATTATGTCTATTCCTGTTAGAGCTTATATTTTATCCTGTCTTTAGAATGGTTTTCTGCTTCCTTACCAATTTCCTCAGACAAATGGTGTCTCCTAGGTATGTATTTATTCTCTGTATCTCTACTACTAGGTACATAGAATTTTCTTTAAAATTTTTTGATAAAATTTGATGGATAGAGTAACAATAAACTATTATTTCAGTGTATACAAGAGGATAGCACAAGGATTTTTTTCGTTCATCATGAATCCTTGGAAAAAGCTAAAATATTGCTTTTTCTGGAAAACTGAGTTTGTATAAAGATAATTTTCAAGAAAGGTAACACTATCATTCTAATCTTTATTAAAACACATACATCTGTAGAGTGCTTCAGTGTTTTTGTTTGTTTTTTTAAGATTTTATTTATTTATTTGAGAGAGAGTGCAAGTGAGGGAGAGGTATGGGGGGAGGGAGGGAGAGATAGAGAGAGAGACAGAGAGAGACAGAGAGAAGCAGACTCCCCACTGAGTGCAGAACCCAACCAAGGGCGTGGGGCTCCATCACGACCCTGGGGTCATGACCTGAGCCAAAATCAAGAGTCAGACGCTTAACTGACTGAGCCACACAGGCGCCCCTCTTTATAGTGATTACCTTCAGTGTTTTCAAAGCATTTTCACTTGGTTTATATCACATGATCCTCATAGCAACTCTGCAAGTTACGTAGTTGAGTGTCTTGTAAGATGTGTCAGACCCATTAGTAAGCTCTCTGCTTCCATTTTTACAGTGATCCCTCTGATCACCCTGTAAGGAAGGTGTATTCATACTCATTTCAGAGATGGAAAAGTAGGTTAAGGGATGCCCAATTCATATAGCTACATAAGATGAAGACACTGAGACTTCAACCCAGATTTGTGTCATACCAAAACCCCTGCCCCTAACCTTAGGTATAAGTAGCTTGCCTAAGAGCCCACAACTCTGACTATCCATTGTGCCCTATTATGTGCACTTTACATTCTTTAGAAAAGCAAGACCTTTAAAAATCACTGTATGTATAAAAGAAGAGAAAGCATTTCTTCCATTCCTAGAAGTCATTCTCTCTCACAAATGGTGCCTCATACCCCGAATTACAATTGCACTAATGTACCAAAACAACGACATTTTCGAAAAACTTCCAGCTTTCAGACATTCCCAGGGTTGGCTGTGGAGTATGGTAATACAAACCTAGAATTTTAATAAAACTTACATTTATATGCAAAGCCTACTGTTTTCTATGATTATTTATCTGACCAGGTTTAACCTAAGTTTGATTTTAAATAATTTTAAGTTCTATCTATAGATCTATTATAGAAAATGACAAGATTGCAGACATAGCTAAAGTAAGGAAAAAGCAATAGTCACATTGTAATAAAATTTTATTTATTTTTTTTAAAAGATTTTTATTTATTTATTTGACAGAGAGAGAGAGCACAACCAGGGGGAGCAGCAGATAGAGGCAGAGGGAGAAGCAGGCTCCCCGCTGAGCAGGGAGCCAGACACAGGGCTCGATCCCAGGACCCCGGTATCACGACCTGAGCTGAAGGTAACCGCTTAACCGACTGAGCCACCCAGGCACCCCTATAATAAAATTTTAGAAATAAAGTACTACTCCTATTTCCAGTGATAAACTAACAAATTAAATTGTTGAAAAGGCTTTTCTGTCAGAAACATTTAATGGCCAAAAGATAGTTTATTCATATTGTATTGGCAAAGCAGTAAATACTCAGCAGTTTCTGTGATATCAAATTTTGAAATTAATTCATTTACTTGCTATTAATGTGGTTATTGTTATTCTATATTCTATACAAAATAGGAAATTTAACAAGTTTAATTGTTTAACAATTAAGTTTAACAAGTTGCTAATCATTGTTAAATTGTGAGCTCTTTTATCTTTTATCTTTTTCCATAGATAAAAACACTGAGTTTTTGTTTTTTTTCTGCTAGGAATTAATTGTAGAGTTGACTAGACATTGTGCCCTATGCCTGAAAACTTCAGTAGGGTAAACATGTGAGTATAAAAAGTATATCAGTCAACTTCTCCATCAGAACAAAATATAAACTATATTTTGAACCTCAAGATCTTTCATGAATATTTTTTCAGGTATCCTACAATAAAAATTACATAGGCCCATTGATAATATTTTTTCTCTTATTTATTCATCCATTCATCAATGCACTCATCAAACTATCGATCATTTTATGACTATTATGTGGAATAGTTATGGGGCTGAAAAAGCAATGAAGGCATGGTTCCTTAAGAGGGATCACATGATGCTTGAGAATACATAAAAGCAGAGTTATCATTGTAAAGTTTCAATTTTTAGCAATGAGGCTGAGATGCTCAGAGAAAATGCCCCAAAGTAGTAAATCTGGACAAAATGAATATAGTGTGTGTGTGTGTGTGTGTGTGTTATAATATGACTGAATTGGTGACAATCAGAAAAATTAATCAGAAATGTTGAGGATTCATGAACCCAACATGAGGACCAGAGCACTAGAGGCATCTGTCATACTTGTGGCCCACAGCCTCAATTCTAGACTACTGTTATGGATAGGAGATGAAGTCTAAGCTTTGATAAAGATGAGAGGTCTAACAGGAAATGTCTAGATAAAGTCAAGATTCCTGAAGGGCAGCACCCTCAGTAGATGAGCTAACACGCACAACACACTTTACAGAGAAAGAAAACTGAGAAATGTGTTTGTGTTAGACTTTGCTCTAAGTAAGATTTAAAGAGTCTCCCCTGAAAATGCTGTTCAAATGCAGTTATGTGGACTTAGGAAATAAATTTAGAGAATCTATGCAATCCTATGAAGCCCATGATAGAGATTTAGTTTTAAATAATCCCAAATTGTGGTTTATAATATGTTCTTGTAAGGGGTAAACACAAATCCTCTCTCTGGCCACACACACACACATACACACAAATTACAATAATGTTTCAAAAGTATGAACCTAAAACCAAAACACTAGGCATAGAAGGACATAAGAACTGTGAGCATGATTCAGCATAAAGAACAGGGAATCATAACCTCTCAATACTGAAGATATTAGAATCATCAGATTCAGAATATAAAGAAATTATTTTAATATTTCTAACAAGATACAAAATGAATTTCAGGAATAATGAAGGCACAAGGGACTATCAGAGTTGACCAAACACATTTGAAAAAAGGAAGTTAATAATAGGATAATAATATGACTAATGGGTTAATAACCAGATTGGACATATTTAAAGAGAATTTATGAACCAGAATATAGAGCTGAATAAATTGCTCACAGTGTAACCCAGAGATATGAAAAGATAGAAAATATAAAAATGAGATAAGAAACATGGATGAAAGGCTGAGATGTTCGAAAACTATTTAGTCCAAATTGCTGTATCAGGGGAAATGTGAAATGAACAACATTTGAAGAAATATGGCTGAGAATTGAAAAGACAACAGCTCTTAGATTGAGGAAGCTTGAAAAAAAAACTGTCAATGTAGAAACATAATAGTGAACCTGCAGAAAATCAAAGAGAAAGAGTTCTTAAAAGTAACCATGAATTAAAAACGGAATACCTACAAAGGAAAGACAACTTAGTTGATGCCAGATTATTTAATTTTCTTTATCGGACCTCACTGAAGAGGGTTAAGTTATGGTTATAAAGAAACTTTATTATCATTTCCTCTTTCAGGAGTCTTTTTTAAAATAAATAATTTATTTCTTTTTATTCCCATTTCCATTCTCATTTTCCTACCCTGTATTCTGTATGCTATAAAAGTAATAAAAGGGAAAGTAAGTAGATACGGATGATCTAAAGATTTCTTCTCTGCTTCCTTAGCTACAACTTCTGTATAGCTATGACCTTCCCACCACATCTCCTCTTTCCTCCTCCACCAAAGATAATAATAGCCTGTTCTCATTGAGGAAAAGGCTGGCCAGAGGAAAGGAGCTAACTACCAACCATGTTATATCCAAATTAATTTTAATTCAAGAATGCTATAGCAGCTTTACTTTACTTTTTTTTTTTAAGATTTATTTATGTGAGAGTGAGCAAGAGAGAGAGCACAAGTGGGGGGAGGGGGGAGGGGAAGAGGGAGAAGCAGACTCCCCACTGAGCAGGGAGCCCAATGCAGGGCTCCAACCCAGCACTCTGGGATCATGACCTGAGCCTAAGGCAGACGCTTAACCGATTGAGCCACCCAGGCACCTTTAACCTGCTTTGTCTTTGATCCAAAACGAGAAAAACTCGTTCCGAAATTTGGCCTCAGACAGAATACTTTTTTTTTTGATATAATTCAAGACCTCCATCTAGGAAGTAATTTAGGATTTCTCATAAAAGACTTCAGTAACTCTTTGATAGCCATAAATGAGATTAAGAAATTCTGGGAAGCCAAGGTTGCCATCCAGCTGAGTTAAGATCTTAAAAATATTTTTAAATCTGTCATATCAATAATTATGTACCAAATTTTCTTTTGTATAAATGTCTCTTCCAATATAGAAACCCTTGATAGTCTTATTTAAGAAGCCTCTTCTCTCATGAAAAGTACAAAAACATTTTGGCATGTGCTCATAATCAATTTGTCTGAGAAGTTTGATTTAACAGAAACAGCAAATCTAAACAATTAGAATTATTTTTTAGGGTAATTGGTATGTGACTGCTATACTAATTTAATATATATATATTATAATTATATAATTATATAATATTTATATATTATATATTATATATATAATATTTATAATTATAATATATATATCTATTGTTACTTGTTCTATATCTGAAATGATTTTGGAATATGGCAGGTCCAAAGGCAAACAAGCAATCTTTGTATTCAAGAAGCTTATGGAATGGTGTGGTATATAACATCCTAACAGATCTTTGGTTTTACTTCCTCAACTAAGAGCCAGACATATGGAGGATACTAAGAAGTAGAGAAGTATATCTGAAAGACTGGCAGACTTTATGTCCTCAGGTCCACTGCTGAGAAGCTGAATACATTATCCTTTTTGATCTCAGTGGCAGGCCACATTTAAACATTTCTCTCTTGTTTTCATGTTCTTTGACCTATTCCTGGATACTCTATTTCCAGCCACCCAGGAAATGCTATAAAATTTATATATGATCCCAATAGAAGAGTGAATTTAATTACCTGATGTGTTATTCTCAAAAGATTCATCAAAATAGCTTGTAGCCTCTTAATTGTTATTTCCTATTTGGTCCACTCCAGAACCAAAGTACTAAATTCTGGTAAATTATTTTGCTGATTCAGAACCTAGGGTGTATATTTTTTAGCTGTATCCCTAAGTGAAAATGGAGAGAGAGATAATTGATTCAACTCAGGCAGAGGGAGTACCAATACACGGCCAGCTAAGATGTGGTCTTCCATTCTGAATTCTCTCCCCAAACATTAAGCTTATTAAGTTTGTCTTCCATGCTACAATAAGTTAATACCACTGCATTCACTATTTGCATCCAATAATAATAATTAAAAAAAGGACAGCTCTTTATTTAGAAGACTTGGATGAAATTTTTGGCTCTTCATGATTTTTCACAGCCTCTCAAAGAGGCAGTATTTTCCAGTGCTAGATGAACTCATAACTTAAACTGCCTGGTCCTGTCAAATTCAACTTGACAGAGTCACTGTGAAAATAAAGTCTATATTTCTCTTAATATTTACAATACACCTACTTTAGGCATTACAATTATAAAATCCAAACTATTTTACTTAAAAGAAAACCAATTCTAAACACACAGAGCTGTCCAATATCTCATGTCATTAAACATAGATGAGTATAAAATTCACTCAAGTTCTTCAAGACTTTCCAGGATTAGAAGAAAAGGAAGATCGAGTAAGCGAAAGTAAAAATGAGCTATAACTTGAATAATTGATTTGATATATTTTAAAGGTCATTTAAATTTTTTGAAACATTAAAAGAATGTGCTTTGTGCCCTATAAGAAAAATCCTTATACAACATATACATATACAGTACAATTTAAGTCATTCTATTATTATAGTATTTAAAATTGTATCCTGATTCTTTTTTATCTGCTGGCAAACTTGCTATCATTGTAATTAAAACTAATATGACAATTCAAGATGATTCAACAGAATGAGCAAAGTGTGCTGTTATTAAAATAAATGGATTGGACTCTATTTTATCATTTCTCTTACTGCATGATTATGCAGTATTTCTTGAGTCCCCAGAGTAACATACCAAAACAATCTGAAGTTTACAGTATTCAGTTATATTTAACTCAGGATTCACCATCAAAAAATCTATATCAATAAAATGTTTATCAAACACCAGCGAAGAACTCAAAACAAGAAGAGGTCACACATGAAATCTCAATTATTACTGAATAATTTCAACCATGTTGACTGTGTTCTCTGTTAAAAACTTATTTAAATGAGAAACCAATAACAAAACTTAACTAACTTACATACACTTGAAAACTTTAAAAGATAATGTTCAAAATAATTCATTGATCAAAGAAATCACAATAGGAAATATTTGGTAGTGAACAATATCTAAGGCATGATGTATTAAATTAATGAAAAAAATTATTGAATACCTATAGTAGAAAAGAACTAAAAATTAATGAACCAAGGATCCATGTCAAGAGGAAATAAAAATAGAATAAAATGATTAAAAGTGAGAGCAAAGAAGGAAGCAGAAAACAATCCCTTAAAAAACAAAGGATCAATGCAACAGATAATAAAATGGTTCTTTGTAATGAGAGCACCTGAAATCCAATCTCTTAGCAAATTTCCAATATTAATACAGTATTAATTATTGTCACTATGCTGTATATTACATCCCTGGACTTATTCATCCTATGTAACTTCAACTTTGACCTTTTGACCAAGAACTGATTTCTCCCACCTCCCTGCCCCTGTCAGAACCCTAGTTCTACTCTCTTCTGCTATGTATTAGACTTTTTTAGATTCCACATAAAATGAGATCATGTAGTGTGTTTTTCCTTTTGTGTCTGCTTATTTCACTTGACATAATTATCTCCTGACTGTAGCAATCATTTCACTATGAATATCAAATCATCATGTTGTACACCTTGAATATATATAATTTTTTAAATATATGCAATTTTTATTTCAATATGAAATAAAAAAGTGGCTTTTTGGAACTTTGCTTCTGACCAAAATAAACTCCCTCATGAAACTACAAAAGAAATAAAGACAGAAAAGAAGGAAGAAAGGGAAGAAGGAAAGGAAATATCTAAAAAACACTTCATTGGAAACAAATGAAGTGAGTCTGACCATTGTGATTGCTACAGCTTACTGTTTTTAGTATTTCCAGGCTGCAGCACAGGGAGGAGGAATCTAGGTAGAGCCGGAAGATTATGTGACCTGAGGGGATGAAGCTGAGATCTGGGGAGAACTGGAGGCCACCAAAGTTCACAGAATACAGTATCAGAGAGGAGAAATCTACAGAAAACTCTAGAGTCCCCTGCAGAGAAGTCCCCTCAAATAATCAACAAAGTACTGATCAGCCCATTTGTGTAGGGAAACTACTTAAGGCTAGAGAAAAAGGTACTCACACAGGGCTAAGAACAGCACCTGTTTTTACTTGCCATACTGGATAACCAAAGATTCATGGGGCAGTAGGTAATGCAAACAGAAGACTCTTGTCTCAGTAGTGAGAAATAATTATCTGTAGAATATGAAATACTCCAGTCCCTCCTAAAAAATGAAAATAAGACGCAAAAGAAAAATAAAATAAAACAAAACAAAAAAACAACAACAAAAAACTTATTCCAGATAATTGCATCCCAGAACAAAGTTCAAGATTTATAAAAATACAAAAATACTCAGAACCTAGCAGGATAAAATTCACCTTGTCTAGAATCCAATGAAGGTTACTTACTAGTTATGCCAGAGAGGCAAAGAAACATAACCCATAATAAGGAGAATAATCAACAAATTAAAACCAATCAGGAAATGAAGCAGATATTAAATTTAGTAAAGAAGGACATTTAAAAAGTTACTCTAATGATATTAATTATGGTCAAAAACTTAGAGACAAACATCA
The DNA here is from genome assembly GCF_029215605.1 of Mirounga angustirostris. Classification (NCBI taxonomy): domain Eukaryota; kingdom Metazoa; phylum Chordata; class Mammalia; order Carnivora; family Phocidae; genus Mirounga; species Mirounga angustirostris. The sequence continues at coordinate 57,337,763 of NW_026991717.1, read as the reverse complement.
AAAAAGACCCAAAGCAAACTTCAAGAGGTGAAAACTACAATGTTTAAGATGAAAAATCCACTGGATGTAATTAATTGTGGATTAGACACTGCATAAATAAACATTGTTAATAACTTTAAGGCATAGTATGGGAACTATTCAATATGAAACACACAGAGAAAAATCAACTAATAAAAAGAAGAGTGTCAGTGAGTTAGTTGTGAGACAACTTCAAATAACCGGAAATGCAGTTAAGTGGAGTCCGCAATGTAGAAAAGAGAGGGAAAGAAGAAATATTTGGAGAAATAGTGGCCAAAACTTTTCAAATTTTATGAAACATTCATATCTACAGACCTAAGAAGCTCAACAAACTCTAAGTACAAGACCATGAAGAAAACTACAGTAAAGCACATAGTAATAAAACTTCTCAGAACCAATTAGAAAGAGGAAATCTTAAAAGCAGCCCAGAGCAGGGAAAAGACACATTATGTACCAGGCACAAAGATAAAGATAACATCAGAATTTTCATCAAAAATAATTCAAGAATTGCATAGTTCCCATATAAAATACCACCAGCATTTTTCACTATTTTAATAGGGTTTGCATTAAATGTGTAGATTGCTTTGGGTAGTATAGACATTTTAACAATATTTGTTCTTACAATCCCTGAGCATGGAATGTTTTTCCATTTCTTTGTGTCATTTCAATTTATTTTATCAGTGTTCTATAGAATACATATCTTTTACCTCTTTGGTGAGGTTTATTCCTATGTGTCTTACTGTTTTTGGTGCAATTGTAACTGGGATTGATTCCTTGATTTCTCTTTCTGCTTCTTCATTTCTGTACACTGATTTTATATCTTGCAACTTTGCTGAATTTGTGCATCAGTTCTAGCAATATTTTTGTGGAGTCTTTTAGGTTTCTACATAGATTTCTACATGTCATCAGCAAATAGTGAAAATTTGACTTCTCCCTTGGTGACTTGGATGCCTTTTATTTCTTTTTGTTTTCTGATTGCTGAGGCTAGGATTCCAACTCTATGTTAAATAACAATGGTGAAAGTAGACCTTGTCTTGTTCTTGACCATAGAGGAAAAGCTCTCAGGTTTTCCCCATTGAGGATGATTATTAGCTATGGGTCTTTCTTATATGGCCTTTATGATGTTGAGCTATGTTCTCTCTATCCTTATTTTGTTGAGAGTTTTTACCAAGAATGGATGCTGTATTTATCAAATATTTTTTCTGCATCTATTGAGAGGATCATATGATTCTTACCCTTTTTCATTTCTTAATGTGGTGTATTGCATTGAGTGATTTGTGAATACTGAACAACGCAAAATGTATTTCCTTTAAATGTGCTTGAACTTAAGTAACCATTGACTTAAAATAGACTGTTATATACACATACATACATATACATCTATATTATATATATGCATACACACACATATCTCATGGTAACCACAAACAAAATACTTAAAATAGACACACAGAATACTTTTCTAAAAATTTTTTAAAGATTTTATTTATTTATTTGAGAGAGAGAGGGAGAACACAGAGGGAGAGGGAGAAGCAGGCTCCCTGCTGAGCAGAGAGCCCTACATCAGACTCGATCCCAGAAGCCTGGGATCATGACCTGAGCCAAAGGCAGAAACTTAACTGACTGAGCCACCCAGGTGCCCTGACATACAGAACATAAAGGGAAAGGAATACAGACATAACACTAGGGAAAGTCACCAGATCACAGAGAAGAGAGCAAGAAAGGAAGAAAGAAACAGAAAAGAACTACAACAACCGGAAGAAACAGAAAAGAACTACAACAACCAGAAATCAATCAATAAAATGTCAATAAGAACATACCGATCAATAATTACTTCAATGTAAACAGACTAAATGCTCCAATCAAAAGACACAGGATAGCTGAATGAATAATTTAAAAAAAATGTACATGAGAAAAAGAAGGGCATTACATAATGATTAAGGGATCAATCCAACAAGAGGATATAACAATTATAAATTTTGCTCCCAACACAGGAGCACCAAAATACATAAATCACATATTAACAAACACACAAAAAAAGAAAATGGCAGTGATACAATAATAGTAGGGGACATTCACACCCAACTTACATCAATGGATAAATCATCCAGAGAGAATATCAAGAAGGAAACACTGGCCCTAAGTGACACATTAGACCAGATGGATTTAATGGATATATCCACAGCATTCCATCCACAAACAGAAGAATACAAATTATTTTTAAGTACACAAGGAATATTCTCCAGGATAGATTATGTATTAGGCTACAAGGCAAGTCTCAATAAACTTAATAAGACTGAAATCCTATCAAGTATCTTTTCTGACTATAATATGAACCTGGAAAGCAACTGTAAGTTGAAAACTGAAAAATACACAAAAACATGGAGGCTAAACAACATACTACTAAACAACAATGAGTCAATGAAGGAAACAGTAAGTCAAAAATACCTTAACACAAATAAAAATGAAACCAATGGTTCAAAATCTATGGACACAGAAAAAGAGTAAAGTTGATAGAAATAAAGGCTATCTAAGGAAAAAAGAAGAATCTCAAATAAATAATGTACCCTTATACCTACAAAAATTAGAAAGAGAGGAGCAAAGCCCAAAATTAGTAGAAGAAAGGAAATAGTAAAGATTAGAGTTGAAAAAAATTAAATAGTCTCAGAAAATAAAATATTAATAAACCTAAAAGATAGTTCTTCGAAAAGAAAAACAAACTTGATAAACCTTTAGCTAGACTCATCAAGAAAAGAAGAGAGTCCAAATAAATAAAATCAGGAATAAAGAGGAAAAGTTACAACTGATATCATAAAAATAAAAGGAATCATAAAAGCCTGCTAAGAAATATTATATGCCATCAAAGAGAACAACCTAGAGCCTATGGATGAATGCTTAGAAACAAGACTAAATCAAGAAGAAATAGGAAATTTTAAAAGATGGATTACTAGTAATGAAAGTAGTAATTAAAAACTCTCAATAAACAAAAGTACACAACCAGATAACTTCATATGTTAATTCTACTGGACATTCACAGAGTTAATGCCTATCCTTCTCAAACTATTCCAAAAAAAATTGAAGAGGAAGTAATGCTTCCAAACTCATTCCATGAGGCATTTACTGTGACACCAAAACTGGACAGATACCAGGAAAAAAATTACAGGCCAATATCCCTAAGGAATATTGATAAAAATTCTCAACAAAATGGCAAATCAAATTCAACAATATATTAGATAATAATATAACAATAAATGGAAAGATACACCATGCTCATGAGGTAGAAGAATTAAAATGTCCAAACTACCCAAAGCAATCTACAGATTAAATGCAATACCTATCAAAATACCATGTGTTTTTCACAGAACTAGAACAAATAATCCTAAAATTTGTATGGAAACATAGAAGATCATGAAAAGTTAAAACAGTCTTGAGAAAGAACAGAACTGGAAGTATCATGATTCCTGATTTCAAACTATAATATAAAGCTATAGTAATCAAAACAATATGATACTGACACATAAATAAATACACAGATCAAATGAACAAAACAGAGTCTAGAAATAAACCTATGTTTACACAATTAAACTCTGCCAAAGGAGACAAAAGTATACAATGAGGAAAAGACAATCTATTTAATAAATGGTGTTAGAAAAACTGGATAACTACATGCAAAAGAATAAAACTGGGCCATCTTCTGATACCATACACAAAATTAAACTCAAATGGGTTAGACTTAAATATATGACTAGAAACAATAAAACTCATAAAAGAAAACATAGGCAATAAGTTCTTGGATATTGGTCTTAGCAATATTCTTTTGGATATGTCTCCTCAGGCAAAGGCAACAAAAGAAAAAAAAAAACAAATGAAACTACATCAAAATAAAAAGCTTTTGCACAGCATAGGAAACCATCAACAAAATGAAAAGACAACCTACTACATGGGAGAAGAGATTTGCAAATGAAATAACCAACAATAGGTTAATATCGAAAATATATAAAGAACTCACACAACTCAATATATAGAAAACAAATACACAAACAATCCAGCTAAAAAATGAACAGGAGACCTGAATAGACATTTCTCTAAAGAAGACATACAGATGATCAACAAGCACATGGACAGATTGTAACATCACTAATCAATGGGGAAATGCCAATCAAAATCACAATGAGATACCACCTCACACCTCTCATAATAGCTATTATCAAAAAGACAAGAAATAGGGGTGCCTGGGTGGCTCAGTCAGTTAAGCGTCTGCCTTCAGCTCAGGTCATAGTTCCAGGGTCTTAGGAATAAGCCCTGCATCAGGCTCCATGCTCAGTGCGGGGTCTGTTTCTCCCTCTCCCTCTGCTCCTTTGTCTGCTTGTGCTCATACTCTCTTTCTTAAATAAATAAATAAAATATTTTTTAAAAAAGACAAGAAATAACAAGTGTTAGGTAAGGATGTGGAAAAAAGGGAACCCTCAAGCAATTGGAGGGAATGCACAATGGTGCAAACTCAAAGGAAAACAGTATAGAGATTCCTCAAAAAATTAAAAACAGGACTACCATATAATCAAGCAATTCCATTTCTGGATATTTCTCTGAAAAAATAAAACCACTAATTTAAAAATATATATGCACCCTTATGCTCACTGAAGCATCATTTACACTAGCCAAGATATGGAAGCAACTTAAGTGTCCATCAATAGATGAATAAATAAGAAAATGTTCGTGTGTGTGTGTGTGTATGTGTGTGTGTGAGACAGAGAGAGAGAGAGAGAGAGAGAGAGAGAGAGAGAAATTATTCATCCATAAAAAAAAATGCAATCTTGCCATTTGCAACAAGGATGGACCTGCAGGGTTTTAATGCTAAGTAAAGTAAGTCAGACAGAGAAAGGCAGATACCCTATGATTTCATTTATATATAGAACCTAAGAAAAACAAATGAACAAACAAAAACAAAAACACTCAGATATACAGGAAACAAACTATTGGTTAACATAAAGGGGAGAGGTTGATAAGCAGGCAAAATAGGTACAGGGGATTAAGAAGTACAAATTTCCAATTATAAAATAAATCATGGGTATGTAATATACAGCATACAGAGTGTAGTTAATAATATTGTAGAAACTTTATATTGTGACAGAGTTGCTAGATTTATCATGGCTATCACTTCATAATGTATATAAATGTTGAATCACTGTGTTTTATACCTGAAACCAGTATAATATGGTTTGTCAACTCTACCTCAATAAAAACAAAAAAAGAGAGAGAGAAGAGAGAGGGAGAGAGAACACATTCATAAAAAAGCCAATGAGTCAATAAAGAAATCAAAGGGAAAAAAAAAAAAACCTTGAGACAAATGAAAATGAAACACAATATACCAAAACTCATGGAATGAAGCAAGAACAGTTCTAACAGGAAAGTTTATAGAAACAAATGCCTATATTAAAAAAAGACACATTTTCAATAAATAATCTAACTTTAAGCTCAAAGAACTAAGGAAACAAAAACAAATTTAAGCCCAAAGTTAGCAGAACAAAAAGAATTAATAAAGATCAGAGAAGAAACAAAGGAAATAGAGAATAAAAAAAACATAAAGATTTCAAAAGCTAAGAGCAGTTGTTTTTTTTTAAAAGATAAAATGGACAAAACTTTAGCTAAACTAACAAAAAAGAAAACTGAAATAAAATCAGGAGTGAAACATGGCATCTGGGTGGCTCAGTTGGTTAAGTGTCTGACTCTTGATTTCAGCTCAGGTGATCTCAGGGTTGTGAGATGGAGCCCTGCACTGGGCTCCACACTGAGCATGGAGGTAGCTTAAGATGATCTCTCTCCCTCTCCCTCTACCCCTCCCTCCAACCCACCTAGCTTGCACACACGTGTGCTCTCTCTCTCTCAAAAATAATATCTTTTAAAAAATCGGAAGTGAAAGAGGAGATATTACAACAGATACCATAGAAAAAAAGAATGATAAGAAACTAGTATGAACAAATATATGCTAACAAATTGGATACACTTGGATAAATGGAAAATTCTTAGAAATATACAACTAACAAAGACTGAAAAAATGAAGAAATAGAAGGCTTGAACAGACCTATAAGAAATAAAGAGATAGAATTAATAATAAAAAATCTCCTAACAAAAAAAGCCCATGACCAGATGGCTTCATTGATTAATTCTACCAAAACTTTAAAGAAGAATTAATGTCAATCCTTCTCAAACTCTTCCAAAAAACTGAAATGAAGAGAACACTTCCAAACTAATTTCATGAGCACAGCACTTCCCTGATTCCAAAGCTAGATGAGGATGCTACTAGACAAGAAAATTACAAATCAATATCCCTGATATACACAGATGTGAAAATGCTTAAAAAATACTCACAAAACAAATTCAACAGCTCATTAAAAGGCTTATACTACATGATCAGGTAGGATTTATCCCTGCGATGCAAGAATGGTTCAACATAAAAGTGCATATCTATAAATGTGGTATACCAAAATAACAGAATAAAGGATAAAATCCTGTAATTATCTCAGTAGGTACAGAAAAAGCATTTGACAAAATTTAACATCCTTTTATGGTAAAAACTGAACAAATTATGATAGGACAAATGTACATTAATATAACAAAAGTAATATATGACAAGCTCACATCATATTCAGTGACAAAAGGCTAAAAGGTTTCCCTATAAGATCCTATAAGATCAGTTATAAGACGAAGATGTCCACGATTTCTATTCAATCAAGCCTTGGAAGTCCTAGCCACAGCAATTAGGAAAAATAAAAAAGTAAATCAGAAAGGAAGAAGTAAAACTATCCCTAGACATTACATGATCATATATATAGAAAGCCCTGAAGATTCTACCACAAAAACTGTTAGAACTAATACATGAATTCAGTTACTTGCACGATAAAAAATCAACATATAAAAATCAGTTGAATTTCAATATATGAACAATGAACGATTTGAAAAAGAAATTAAGAACAAAATTTCATTTACAACAGCATCAAAAAGAATAGAATACTTGGGAATAAACTTAACCAAGGAGGATAAACATACTGAAAAATACAAAACAATGATGAAAGAAATTGAAGAAGATACAACTAAATAGAAAGATACCCTGTATTATTTCATCGGACAAAATAATATTGTTAAAACGTCCATAATACCCAAAGTGACCTACAGATTCAATGTGTTCACTATCAATGGCATTTTTCTAATGGCAAATGTTCCAACAGCATTATTCCCAGAAGTAGAAAAAACTATCCTAAAATCTGCATGCAACCACAAAAGAATAGATAGAGCAATCTTGAGCAAGGAGAAAAAAGGTGGAATCATCACATTTCCTGATTACAAATTATATTCCCATGCTACAATAATCAAAGAAAGTATGGTCCTGGTATGAATACACACAGAGAGAGAAATGGAACAGAATTGAGAAGTCTGAAATAAACTCACACATATAGAGTCATGTCATCTTGGACAAAGGCACCAAAATTACACAATAGGGAATCAATTGCTTCAATAAATGGTGTTGGGAAAACTGGATATCCATATATAAAAGAATGAAATTGGATCCTTATTTCACATCATACACAACAGTCAACTCAAAAAAATTAAAGACTTTAACATAGGACCAGAAATTGTAAAACTCCTAGAATGAAATCTAACCTGAAATTATTCTTGGCAATGATTTTTTAGATTACAATAAAAGCAAAAATAAATAAGAAGGGCTACATCAAACAAAAGTTTCTGTATAGTAAACAATCAAGAAAATGGAAAGGCAAACTACAAAATGGGAGAAAATATTTCCAAATCATATGACTGATTATAGATTGATATCCAAAACATATAAGGAAGTCATGAAACTCAATAGCAAATACACAAATAATCTGATTTTTTTAATTGGCAAAAGACCTGAATGTACATTTTTCCAAAGATATTCAAATGGAGAGATAAACCACGTTCATGGATTAGAAAACTCAGTACTGTTGAGAAGTCAAATCCCTCCAGTTCATCTACAGATTGAAGGGAATTCCAATCACATTTCCAACTAGTTTTTTTATAGATTTATGATATGGTTTATAATATCTCTAGAGAATGTGAAAGTAACTAGAATAGCCAAAATAATTATGAAAAAAGAAAAACAAATTAGAGCTTCCACACTACCCAATTTTATGACTAAATCTGCAGTGATTAAGCACAGTAATGCTGAACAAACAGGCACAGATTAATTGAACAAAATAGAAAGCTCAAAAATAGATTTAAAAAAATGTAGTGAACTGATTTTTCACGAAAGTACAAACACAAATGGAGATAGAATAATCTTTCCACCTAATGGTACTGGAAAAACTGGGCATCACTCACAAAACAGTAAACCTGGATATATGTCTCACACCTTATATCAATATGAAATCAATATGGATCATAGCCCTGAGTGTAAAAGGTAATATTAAAACTCATCTAAAAGAAAACAGGAGAAAATCTACATGACCTTGAGTTCAATTAGAAGTTTTTAGACATGACTTCAAAAGCATGATTCATAAAAGAACATAAAATAAATTGGGTTTTACCAAAGCTTTTGGTCTGTGAATGACATTTTAAGAGAACAAAAAGACATGACACACATATTGAGAAAATATTTGTAAATCACAGATCTGCTAAAGGGCATATATTTAGAAAATATAAAGAATACATAAAATTCAAAAATAGAAGGTAAACCAATAAAAATTGTAAATTTGAACTGGCTAACCACCAAAGAGTTTCTTCAATTAGAAAATAAACACAGGAAAAGATGCACTGATTGTTAGTTATTAGGAGATTACAAATTAAAAACATAATAAAATACATCTACACACCTATTAGAATTGCTCAAATCAATAAACTGACAATTTTAAGTAGTAATGAGGATATAGAACAATAGGAACTCCCATCCACTGATGTTTGAAATGCAAAATATAACCACCACTTACTTGAAAAACAGTTTGCTAGTTTCTCATAAAGTTAAACATACATTTACTGTATGATTGAGCATTACTAGTCCTAGGAATTTAACCACATGAATTGAAAACTTGTGTTGGAACAAAAACACTTTATTCATTTTGCCAAAAACAGAAAATATCTCAAATGTCCTTCAAAAGTTAAATGGATAAACAAACTGTAATACATTCACTGAATGAAATACTATTTAGAATAAAAAAGAACAAACTATTGATTCATGCACCAAAATGGGTGAATTGTGAATGCATTTTGCTTATTGAAAGAAGCCAGATCTAAACGCTAGATATTATATGATTCCATTTTATGAAATTCTGAAAAAGATAAAACTATAGGGATGGCAAAACAGATCAGTGTTGCCTGGGGGTGTGAGTGGGTTTTGAGGTCACAGGAAGTATTTAGGATGGTGAAACAGTTCCACATGGTACTGTGGTGGGAGATACATGAAGCTATGTAATTATCAAAATCCACAGAATTGAACATTACTAAGAGTGACTTCTACTGTATGCAATATATTTTAAAATACCCCTAAAATGTTGGGAGAACCTAGAATAGGATACAGACTGTTTAAATATATCTGTTCTATAAATTTAGGACATAAATGCACTGAACAAAGCAAGAGGAAAGGAGGTAACCTAAAAAAAACTTGGAAAACCTTGCTTTGCCCAGACAAAAGAAAAATGTGTATAAAAAATACCTTTCTAGTACTCTCCTCAAGTGTCTAGGTCATGAAAGACAAGGAAAGACCAAGAAACTGTCAAAATGAGGGTGTAAATAGGATGACTAAATGCAATATACCCTTTCAATGGGTATTGATAAACATTATCCAATCTTAATAAGAATGGCAACACAAAGAAAATTATAACTTATCTGGTGCTCACTGGTGTAATTTTGATTTTGGAACACAGACATAACAAAGTTCCCAGGAATTAGAGCATTTTAGGGCTGGGATTGTACAGATTCAATTCAAACATCTTCACACACAGGAAGTTGAGGTCTAAAGAGAGGAAGTCATTGCTTCAGAATGAGCACGGGCTTAAAACAGTTTTAGCGACTCCTAGTCAAGCCACACCTGCAAATTTGGCATTGGCGTGAACTACAGCCAAGTAGTCCATCCTCATTACCGCCCCATTTGTCTTTCTCTGATTGACTTATTTCACTTACATTATACCCTCTAGAACTATAATGTTCCAAACGGCAAGATTTCACTCTTTTTTATAGCTGGGTAATATTCCATTATATACATACCACATCTTTATCCATTCATCTATTGGTGGACACTTGGACTGCTTCCATAATTTGGCAATTGTAAATAATGCTGTAACAAACACAGAGTGCATATATCTTTTTGAATTGATGGTTTTCATATTCTTTGGGTAATACCACCCAGTAGTGGAATTATTAGATCATGTAGTAATTCTATTTTGAATTTTTTGAGGAACCTCCATACTGTTTTCCACAGTAACGGAAAGTGTGCATTCTCACCAACAGTGCATGAGGGTTCCTTTCTCTCCATATTCTTGCCAACACATGTTGTTTCTTATGTTTTTCACTTTAGCTATTCTGACAGGTGTGAGGTGATATCTCATTGTAGTTGTGATTTGCACTTCCCTGATGCTTAGTGGTTTTGAATATCTTTCTGTGTGCCTGTTAACCATCTGTATGGTTACTTTGGAGAAATGTCTGTTCATGTGTTCTACCCACTTTTAATTGCATTATTTGTTTTTTTGGTTCTTGAGTTGTATAAGTTCTTTATATATTTTGGATACTAACCCTTTATCAGATATGTCATTTGCAAATATCTTCTCCCACTCAGTAGGTTGCTTTTTAGTTTTGTTGATTGTTAACTTTGCTGTGCAGAATCTTTTTTTTTTTTTTTTTGATGTAGTCCCAATAGTTTATTTTGCTTTCATTTCCCTTGCCTGAGGAGACATATCTAGAAAAATGTTGCTATGGCTGATGTTAGAGAAATTACTGCCTGTGTTCTCTTCTAGAATTTTTACATTTTCAGTTCTCATACTTAGGTCCTTAATCCATTTTGAGTTTTTTGTTGTGTATGGTGTAAGAAAGTGGTCCAGTTTCATTCTTTTGCATGTAGCTGTCCAGTTTTCACAGCACCATTTGTTGAAGAGACTGGATACCATATATTGCCCCATTACATATTCTTGACTCTTTTGTCAAAGATCAATTGACATATAATCATGGGTTTTTCCCAGATCTTTATTCAGTTCTACTGATCTATGTGTACAATTTTGTGCCAGTACCATACTCCTATGATTACTACAGCTCTGCAGTATATCTTGAAATCTGGGATTGTGACACCTCCAGTTTTGTTCTTCATTATCAAAACTGCTTCAGCTATTTTGGATCTTTTGTTATTCCATCTTTTCTGAGTCCATTAAGCTTATTTGTTCTATTTCTGTGAAAAATGCTATTGGTATTCTGACAGAGATGACATTAAATCTGTAGATTGCTTTGCATAGTATGTACAATGTAACAATTTGTTCTTCCAATCCATGAGCATGGAATATCTTTCCATTTGTTTGCATAATCTTAAATTTCTTTCATCAGTATTTTATAGTTTTCAGAGTACAGGTCTTACACTTTCTTGTTTAAGTTTATTCCTAGGTATTTTAGCATTTTTGGTGCAACTGTAAATGGGATTGTTTTTTAAATTTCTCTTTCTGCTACTTCATTATTAGTCTATAGAATTACAACAGATTTCTGTATATCGATTTTGTATCCCGTGACCTTACTGAATTCATTTATCAGTTCTAGTAATTTTGTTAGGAGTCTTTAGGGTTTTCTATATATAGTATCACGTCATTTGCAAAGAGTAAAAGTTTTACTTATTCCTTACCAATTTGGATGCCTTTTATTTGTTTTTCTTGTCTGATTGCTATGGCTAGGGCTTCCAATACTACGTTGAATAAAAGTAGTGAGAATGACATCCTTTTCCTTTTCCTGATCTTAGGAGAAAAGTCATCAGTTTTTCACCATTAAAGATGATGTTAGCTGTGGACTTCTCATATATAGCCTTTATTATATTGAGGTATGTTCCCTCTTCACCTACTTTGTTGAGGGTTTTTAATCTTGAATGGATGTTGTCCTTTGACAAATGTTTTTTTCCTTCATCTATTTAAGTGATCATATGCTTTTTATCCTTTCTCTTGTTGACATAACATATCACGTTGATTAATCTGCAAATATTGAACCACCCTTGCATCCCAGGAACAAATCCCATTTTATTGTGGTAAATGATTTTTTTTTAATGTATTGTTTGATTTGGCTTGCTAGTATTTTGGTAAGGATTTCTTCATCTATGTTTATCAAAGATATTGGCCTGTAGTTTTGTTTTGTTTTGTTTTGTGGTGTCTTTATCTGGTTTAGGTACTGGGGTAATGCTGGCCTTATAGAATGAATTATGAAACTTTCCTTCCTCTTCCATTTTTTGGAATAGCTTGAGAAGAATAGGTATCAACTCTTCCTCAGTGTTTAGTAGAATTCACCTATGATGCTATCTGATCCTATAATTTTGTTTCCTGAGATTTTTTTTGATTGCTGATTCAGTTTAATTGCTGGTAATTGGTCTATTCAAATTTTCTATTTCTTCTTGATTCACTTCTGTGGGGTTACATGTTTCTGGTAATTCATCCATTTCTTCTAGATTGTCCAATTTCTTGCATTGTAAATTTTCATAATATTCTCTTATAATCCTTTGTATTTCTGTGGTATCAGTTTTTATTTCTCTTCTTTCACTTCTGATTTTGAGTCTCCTCTCTCTCTTCCTCTCTCTCTCTCTCAATGAGTCTGGCTAAAGGTTTATCAATTTTGTTGATATTTTCAAAGAACCAACTGCTCCTGGGTTCATTGGTCTGTTCTCTTGTATTTTTTAGTTTCCATTTTGTTTATTTGTGCTCTAATCTTTATTATTTCCTTTCTTTTACTGGCTTTTTTTTTTTTTTAATAGTTCCTTTAGGTGTAAGCATAGGTTGTTTGAGATTTTTCTTGCTTTTTGAGGTAGGCCTATATGCTATAAACTTATCTCTTAGTACAGCTTTTGCAGTATCCCCCAAATTTTGGACTGTTGTGTTTTCAATTTCATTTGTCTCCATGTATTTTTTGATTTCCACTTTAATTTATTGATTGACCCACTTACTATTAAGTAGCATGTTGTTTAACTTCTATGTATTTGTGCTCTTTCCAGATTTTATCTTGCGGTTGATATTTAGTTTCACAGTGTTGTGGTCATAAAAGAGTAATGGTTATGACTGAACTTTCTGAATTTGTGAGACTTGTTTTGTGGGCTAACATGTGATCTATTATGGAGAAGTTCCATGTACACTTGAAAAGAATGTGTATTCTGCTGTTTTAGGATGGAATGTTCTGAATATATCTATTAAATCCATCTGGTCCAATATGTCATTCAAAGCCACTGTTTCCTTGTTGATTTTCTGTTTTGATGATCTATCCATTTATGTGTGATGTTAAATCTAACACTATTATTGTATTACTATCAATTATTTCCTTTATGTTTGTTATTAGCTGCTTTATGTATTTGTGTGTTCTCATATTGAGTGCATATTTACAATTATTATATCTTCTTGTTGAATTGTTCCCTTTATGACTACAAATATATATACATATATATGTATACATATAGTGTCTCTGTCTCTTGTTACAGTCTTTGTTTTAAAGTCTATTTTGTCTGATATAAGTGTTGTTACTCCAGCTTTCTTTTCACTTCCATTTGCATGATAAATGCTTTCCATCCTTCACTTTCAAAATACAGGTGTTTTCAGGTCTGAAGTGAGTCTCTTGTATGCAGCATATAGATGGGTCTTTCTTTTTTATTCATTCTGTCACCCTATGTCTTTTCATTGGAGTTTTTAGTCTATTTACAGTGAAAGTAGTTATGATAGGTATGTCCTTCATTATTATTATTATTGTTATTGTTGTTATTACTAACTACTGTTATTGTTATTATTATTTTTAATTACAAAGTAAGATTTTTTCCTGTTGGAATCAAATAGGGGAAGTCTGTTTCAGTAGAAAAACTGATTTCTTTCCTTTCACTTTTTGTTTTCCAATGATCACTTTGACTATGGTAGGGAAGACAGAGTTAGGAAGACAGGCAATAGTGAAACCGAGTATAAAATTAGGCTATTATTGAGGATTTACTCTGTATTTAAGTATGAGCAATCAGCAACCCTTTTAATGGGTATTGATAAACATTATCCAATCTTAATAAGAATGGCAACACAAAGAAAATTGTATCTTATCTGGTGCTCACTGGTGTAATTTTGTTTCTGGAACACAGACATAACAAAGTTCCTAGGAATTACAGCATTTTAGGGCTGGGATTGTACAGATTCAATTCAAACATCTTCACACACAGGAAGTTGAGGCCTAAAGAGAGGAAGTCATTGCTTCAGAATGAGCACGGGCTTAAAACAGTTTTAGTGACTCCTAGTCAAGCCAAACCTGCAAATTTGGCAGTAATGAGAATGGACTACTTGGCTGTATTTCACGCCAATGCTCTAGGGTAGAGCCCAGAAGTGTCACTGGGGGCCAGGGTTTTGGGATGCATGTATCAAGGAGTATAGTGGGACTGAACATACTGTCTTGACAGGTCTTCCCCTTGGTCTCTAGAGGGGTGACAGGGTATCATTACTGCTGATTTATAGTTGGTGATTAGTACTATTTTTTACATATCTATACCAGACATCTATTGTTTTTGCCTGCTTAGCACAATTTATCTCTTCTTTTGGTAACAGTGATTCTCTTTTCCTTTCTTATGGGGATTGCTCCTTATTCACTCTGTGTTTCTGACAGGGCTGCTAGTCACAGTAGCTTATCCTTCCTGTGTGTTCTTGTCATTCAGGCCACGAAAAGCAAAGCACTACACCTCCCTTGATACCTACTTCATGGAATACAAGAGTCCTTCCCAGGACTTTTCAGAATTAGAATTGAATGGATGGCTTTCTTCTTCTCATGCATCATGACCAATGTGTACGTAACATCAGTCCTTCGGGTGGTCATGCCTCCATGCTTCACTTTGTGAAGCAATCTAAGAGACAGAGGATGCCAGGGAAACTAGTTTATTCAGAAAGTAAAAAGAACACTAGTAGACAAATATGGAAAGGTGATACGGAAGAAAACAAAAAGCCAACAAAAGGAGAGCTACAGAACCAGCTGCCACTGTGGATAATGCACCCCCAGAATGAAATCTGTTTTTCATTTACACTGGTGAAATAGATGCCTCCTGGACTGAGATGCATGTGTTGGCATTTGGAGAGAAGTATCTCCCTGGCTCTGAGGGAAACCAAATCATAAACAGTAGATTGCTCAGTAATGATGGAATCATAACAAGAGGGCTAAGCCATTGGATTCTAGTACTCAGTGGGTTCAGGCTTGGCAAGCAGGAACAACCATCTCCACAATGGAGAATATATGCTCCAAGACCCTGACTCACTGAACCAAGGGCTCCAGTCATATTTCCCCTGGGTAGCACTGAGTGGGCAGGTCCCATTTTGCCTCACAAATCCCTTCAATTTCTTTTTTTTTCTCCCTCCCTCTCTCTCTCTCTGTCACATCCTAAGAGTTCCCAATCATTGGCATTTACTATGTATCTGGCACTATCCTAAGTGCTTAACTTGCATTATTTCAATTAGCTATTTTCCCAAACAACCTTATGACTTAGATACTACTAATATTGTCCTCTTACAGATGGGGAAGCTGATGCCTAAGAGGATGTCCTGCATCCAGCATGTGTTTATGTACTGATTTAATGCTATGGAGTATTTTGTTAGGTATCAACAGCACTCCCTACCATGTTCCTTCAACATTAACTCTCACTTTTACCTTTTATTCTACCTTTTTCTTTCTCTCCCAACTGTAGTCTGCTCTGCCTCCTCTTCTGCTTTTGATATGCCCCATTTTACCCAAAGTAAGTTGTAAAGATCATTTAATATAGAGTATGAAGAGTCTCAGCTTTGAGAGAGGTCTGTTTTACCAAAGCTTTTTTCTTTTTAATTTTTTTTAGGGTTTATTTATTTTTTTATTATATTATGTTAATCACCAGACATTACATCATTAGTTTTTGATGTAGTGTTCCATGATTCATTGTTTGCGTATAACACCCAGTGCTCCATTCAGTACGTGCCCTCTTTAATACCCATCACCAGGCTAACCCATTCCCCCACCCCGCTCCCCTCTAGAACCCTCAGTTTCTCAGAATCCATAGTCTCTCGTGGTTCATTTCCCCCTCCGATTCCCCCCCACCCACAAAAGCCTTTTAAACCAAGGCAAGTGGTTTAAGCTCCTCCAAGTTTTTTTTTTTTTAATCTCTAAGTTTGAGCCAATGCTCTGCAGAATCCACCTCACATATCAAATAAAATAACATAGATGGAATCCCTTTGTGGACTGGAAATTGACATAAAGATTAAGGTGTGTGGGAGTGGAAAAGGGCATGTATGGAAAGGTGAGGTGGAAGACATAGTAAGGCAAGGCTTAGACGGGTCCATTCCAGGCTTGAGAGGGCATGCAAAACAACCTGTGGAATAAGGTATAGAATCTGCAAGCTAGAAAGGGGTGTACAATTGTTGAGGTTTGAAAGGGATATAGTAAAGTATTTTTAGGAAACTGTTGACTAAGTAGTTTATCAATCCTCATGTTTTCAACCTGCACACAAGTTTCATGCTCTGCAGCATCTCAGCAAATGCTTTCGTTAATTACCCACTAATTATAACATCATTGAATGGTTACACTGAGGCAACCATATAATTATAGAGCAAAAAGCTCTGAGCAATTACAAGCCTGAGCATATTGGTTGATTACAATAAATCCGCAGCTCATTGTTGATATTTGTCACCTGCTTAATGTCCCTAATCTCTTGATGCATGTGATAAACCATGTGCAACATAGGAAGCAGGGCCTTTAGAGAGAAAGCCCAAATTAAGGGAGAGATAAAAACATATATGTAATGAGTTTGAAGATGTGTTCACTCTGTTTGTCTAGCCAACATATAGTATCAGGTAACTGCTTTAGTGGTCCTTGCCCTCTAGGGTCTCCTAGTCCACAAGAGGAAACAATCTTATATGCAAATTATAATGAGTTAGCAATGGTAGAGATGGACATGGAATGTTATGGGAGCTTAGTGGAACACTGGAGAAGATTTCAGAAAATCTTCACAGACAAGATGATATTTGACATCTATTTCTGAATGATGAAAATATGCTAAGTGTTCAGAGGAGAAAGGAGTCTTTGCAAACTTATAGTTTTCATAGAGGCTTTTAGCAAATCAGCAAAAACACACACAGAAAGAAAATTATCATCTTTTGTTGCATCCCCTGAAAATACATGCTAGCTTCAAGTAAGCAGAAACAGTGATTTCAACAGTGACAAATGGGGAGGGTATCTAGTAGGAGGAAACCACCATGAAAGTCTATTTTTAAATGGTTTGATTCTTTCTATCTCACATAGGTTCCTCAAACAACCCCTTTGTGTTTCTGGAGGAATCTTATGTAAGAGCTTCCCTTGGCAATTCCCATAATTGACCTTCATGCTTGGAACAACAAAGGAGCTTTGAATCAATCTGGGGGGAACAAAAAGTTGTAAAAGGTAAATAGGTAATTATAAAAAATTACTTCACAATCTCACATTGCCTTCAAGAGAGCATTGTTTTTAGTCTTCTATCTTTCCTCCAATTCTAAAACTTTCTAAAGCACCTCAGGTATTTCCAACTAATCATTTTCTTAGAGAAAGACTGTAAATATTTTAAAACATTGGACTGACATTTTCAGTATATGGTATATGGATTTCTCTGGATTTTTTTTTCAGATCCTGTAGGCCAAAATCAGAAATTCAACTACAATGTAATTAATATTTACCTTTAATACCTAACATTGGCTCACGATCATTTCACTGAGAAAACTGAAAATTAGTAATTAAATGTATTACATAGCTTAGAGCTATGTAAGGAGATTTTACATATAGAACTATGTTTCTCTTCCCAGTAAAAAAAAAAAAAAAAAATTGAACACATGGCAAAAAAAGTGACAGTCAATTTCCTCTGAGACACCATGACAACAGCTGTGTACTGTGTTCTGTACATAGGGACATTCAATAAGTGTGTGTTGACTGACTTAGACATTTGAGACATTACCTTGACAGAAATGTGTCTATAGTTGTAAGACATTAGACCGGGGACAATGAAAGCAAAACACTATCTGAGAACTCTTGTACATAGCCAAGGACATTTTGTTTTAAAGATCATCCATTTTATCAAACTTCTTTCTACACAATATTGGAGAGTCAGCGCTCTCTTTAAACTCCTGCCCAACCTAACTGCCCTATGTGAAGAGCCAATGCTATCTCCATGGGAAAGGAGCATTTTTTTTTTTATTTTTTTAAAAGATTTTATTTATTTATTTGACAGAGACAGCGATAGAGGGAACACAAGCAGGAGGAGTGGGAGATGGAGAAGCAGTCTTCCTGCTGAGCAGGGAGCCCGATGTGGGGTTCAATCCCAAGACCCTGGGATCATGACCTGAGCTGAAGGCAGACACTTAACGACTAAGCCACCCAGGTACCCCAAGAAGGGAACCATTTCTACTTAAACTTTTCAAAGCATTCTCTACTTAGATACTTTCAAGAAATCACCAGTTTCCTTAAGCATTGCTCTATTATTTGAGAAAAAATTCTTGTTGACATTTAGAGAGAAATGTCAATTTTATAAAATCATAGATAAAAATGAGGTGGTTTTTTTTTTTTGTCATTGTCTTATCTCAACCTAGACCTATTTAGAAGCCTCTTATGTAACACTGTGTCTAGCACAGTATCCTACAGAGTATAGTTATTCAACATATATTTTTCTCGGGGGGAGGAAATTTGTATATTTAACCTCCCATTTTTACCAATGAGATTTAAATTATCATCATTACACTTTTCCTACATATGTTAATATATTTTGAAAATTGGTAAGCAATGCCTGGCCTATTATACGATTAGATTATATAAGAACACAATATAACATAACTTAGGATACACAGGACATAGTATAACATATTCCATACTCATGCTAAATAATTGAATATTTACTGTGCTTAGTTAAGCTAACCATTGATGGATTCAGCTTCTCATTTACCAAATGTGAATGGAGCCCTACAGTGAAGTTTAAAAGATATAATGACTTTAAAAGGATTTTGTGCATTTTAAAGTTCCCTACACAGGCAAGCAATTGTCATCATCGTGAAAGACCTTCAGTTGAGTACAACAGAAAAACACGTGTCACTATTTATATTTGAATGACAAAAACAGCTAAAACAATGCCCAACTTTAAAAAAAAAATTATTGTTATGTTAATCACCATACATTACATCATTAGTTTCAGATGTATGTTCCATGATTCATTGTGCATAACACCCAGTACTCCATGCAGAACGTTCCCTCCTTAAAACCCATCACCAGGCTAACCCATCCCCCTACCCCCCTCCCTTCTAGAACCCTCAGTTTGTTTTTCAGAGTCCATCGTCTCTCATGGTTTGTCTCCCCCTCCAATTCTCCCCCTTCATTCTTCCCCTCCTGCTATCTTTTTTTTTTTCTTAACATATATTGCATTATTTGTTTCAGAGGTACAGATCTGAGATTCAACAGTCTTGCACAATTCACAGCGCTTATCAAAGCATACCCCAGTGTCTATCACCCAATCACCCCATCCCTCCCACCCACCCCCCACTCCAGCAACCCTCAGTTTGTTTCCTGAGATTAAGAATTCCTCATATCAGTGAGATCATATGATACATGTCTTTCTCTGTTTGACTTATTTCGCTCAGCATAATACCCTCCAGTTCCATCCACATCGTTGCAAATGGCAAGATCTCATTCCTTTTGATGGCTGCATAATATTCCATTGTATATATATATATATACCACATCTTCTTTATCCATTCATCTGTTGATGGACATCTTGGCTCTTTCCACAGTTTGGCTATTGTGGATATTGCTGCTATAAACATCGGGGTGCACATACCCCTTTGGATCCCTACATTTGTATCTTTGGGGTAAATACCCAGGGGTGCAATTGCTGGATCGTATGGTAGCTCTATTTTCAACTTTTTGAGGAACCTCCATACTGTTTTCCAGAGTGGCTGCACCAGCTTGCATTCCCACCAACAGTGTAGGAGGGTTCCCCTTTCTCTGCATCCCCACCAACATCTGTCGTTTCCTGACTTGTTCATAAAACAATGGCCAACTTTTAAGTGGAAACAGGGGATGCTTAAGTCAAAAGTAACAGACATTCAATACCCTCCCTAGTGTGGTACAAACTCTAGGCCAGCCTGCTTGGCCACACAGAGCCTCTTGCTGAGGCCACTATGTCATCTTTCTAAAAATTATTTCATTAAAACATTATTTGATTTAATCTGAATACTTGGGCTCAAAGGTCATTAAATATATTCATCTCTTTCCAAGCAGGGCTGCCTCAAAAAGAAAGGTGTTAAGTAAATATGATTATAAGTCAGTATTATCTATTCTAGCTTTGGCATGAATATAAAGAGTGAGTGTTTAGAATCACTAGGAATGTGGTCTAGCACTGGAGTTCTCATTCTTCCATTTCCTTTTTTTTAAAATCTACATAGAATTAAACACATTATCACATACAGACCCATATGACATCCATATGTCATTATGCCTATAGTGAACAGAATATCCTAAAGTATAAGAAACTTTGAAGAAACATAAAAAGAAAAGTGATGTTTTCTATGTTCAAGAGTGAAGCCCTTTTGGATCAGGAGGTACTACTGGTCTTCATGGTTTAATCTTAAAGATGCTTCTTTGAATATTAAATGATTTTTAGGATAATAAGCTGGGATTTTAATAGCCCTGAAGGATCATCCCATATATATTAGCATCCTGATCATGTGACATTATAATGCCTGGAACTTAGTTCACTGTTGAACAAATCCAACCCACTGCTACGTCAAGGCAATTCATTCTAACTCTGAAGGATATTCTTGGGAATTTTTTTCCCCACAGTTTTTGCATTCATATCCCCTCAACAGGGAGCCCTAGGGACACTGGGATTTCAAATTCTCTGTTCAGAGAGTTACTACAATGTAAGGTGAATATTGAGAATAATAAATAACTTTTTCATTTCAAAAGAGGAAAGCAAGAAAAGATTAGAAGACTAGTTATGGGAGAATCTGGTACCAAAGAAAAGAATACTGGTTTTGCTTGAAGTAGAAGGCTCTCTCAGCTATGTTTAAGGAAGCTATATCTGATCATCTGATCTCAAATCATCTTAATAACTATTAAAGAAAACATGTAGTCCTCATGCTAAAAAATGAAGAAGAATATACTATTTATACCCTTTACTTGCGAATTCTGACATGATGGGTCTAAAGTTCCTGTGTGATTCCTACTCTATGTGAAGTTTTGATAAGAAGACTGTTCAAATTATAACAAATGGTACTACCACCCTTGAATTTACTTTGAAGTTCTCAATTAGTTCCCATGCATTATATATAATGCGTAAGTGTAAGTACACAGACTTGTATCTAACTACAAGGGAGTAATACCAGGTCTTAAACATAATAACTAGGGTTTAAAGAAATATGAGATTGAGAAGATCATATATATTCCTTCATTAGAATACCAGAAATCATGAGGAATGTATTCAGTGTTAATGTGACACGTGCCAAGAATGTAGCATCATGTAAAAAGTAATTCTCTAGGGATTTTACTTTTTTACAAATTCTAGTTCAAATTGTTGGCCAACATGGCAGTGGTCAAAACCCTATATTTCCATATGATATGTTTTGTTCCATATAAGGACAGTCTTAAAATATGTATCCTTGTTTATCTGAAGACTCTGACACCTATTTCACAATATTTGTCCCCTACCCCTTTGGAAAAGAGTATATGGGTCAAAGATGTCACATAAAGCAGCTCCTCATGTGCAGTCCCTGCCTACGCTGAGAGTCATGTCTGTGAATAATAGTAATTCTTCTATTCTCTACTCCCTCCTTTAGAAATGGTGGCTAACATGCCCTTGATTAATGTTTCTAGGTAGCCACTAATATGTGATCACACCAGTTCCTTTTTCCAAGCAGAGACCAATACTATCAGGCTTCACCTTCTATTTCCCCAAACTCATAGTATACATACATGTCTGCATCAATTCTTTCAACAGACATGAATTCAGAGCTGTACTATATGGCTGGCCAAGGATAACAGGATGAATAGAGCATGGTCATTACCCTGCATGAGCTTTGGGTTTAAAAGGTAAATGTGCAAAGTGGTCAATAAATATACTATACAAAGCAAATTAGCTCACTTGTTCTAGGAGAGATTAAGAATGCTGTGGGCCTTCAGAAGAGGAAGATGAGATAAGGCTTTGGAATGGTGAAAAGGGGCACAGTGGAAGGGGAGGTGAAGGTAAAGAATATTTAGGGGAACATAGGATTTAAAGTGATTAAGAGAGCACAATATTTCATGTGAATCATGGCCACTATTTAGATGCAGACTGGGGAAAGGATCAGCATGTTTGACTTTTTTAGGGTGACCAACCAGTCTGTTCTAACCAGGAATGAGGGTTTTCTCAGGATGCTGGACTTTCAGTATGAAAACTGAAGAGTCCCAGGCAAACCAGTCACCCTACATTTCCTACTCTTTCACCAATGCACCTATATGATTTAAGGGTGACTTGATTTCATCAACAGAATGTTCCTTTAAAGTGTCTCTTCCTCTCTTTCTTCACTTTCATATCTTTTGCTCAATTTTTATAATTTCTTGCCTTGATTACTCCAAAGGCCTTCTATCTATCCTCCTCCTGGATGACAGAATGATCTTTCTAAAGTACAAGTCTGGTCATGCCACATGCCGCTTAGAAATCTTCTATTATTCCCCATTACTTCAAGATAAAATCCAATTTCTTTAGTGTGTACAGTAATCACATAGGAAAAGAGATTATTTAAAAAGACAAAGTATCATGTGTTCATTTATTAATGCTTATTAATCCAACAAATATATGTTGAAGATATCCTATACGTCAAAGACTGTTCTAGGAACTGGAGTTAAAATGGTAAGCAAAGCAGGCAATATCCCCATCCTCATTTCAAACACATTCTAGTAGGGTGAGAGCAGACAATAAACAAATATGTATCAAGTGTGGTGTCAGGTAGTGATAGGCTGTTAGACTCTCAAAGAAAATAGGCAAATAAGAAAATAGAAGGTGGGTATAATTTTAGATAGTATGGTCAGGGAAGACATTCCCAAGTGACATTTGAGTATGAAACAGAGTGCTGGGAATATTTGGGGTAAAAAAGGTTCTAAAGAAGAGAGAACAAATACGAAAATTCTGAGTTGGGAGACTGTTTGGTGCCCTCATGAGAGAGTAGGGATCTCACATGTTACTGGAAAGGAGTGAGCATGGGAAGATTGACAGGAAGCAAGAAGAGAAGGCAAGCCAGGAGCTAGAGCATCTAGAGATTTGTAGACCATTTTAAAAGCTTTTGATTTCATTCCAATGAGATGGTCAGCCACACAGAGTTTTGAGCAAAGGGGTGACACGATTTGCATTTTAAAAAGGTCTCTCAGGCAGCTGTTATGCAAAGACACTATTAGAAGAATACAATCAGGGAAACCATGTAGGAGGTTTTTATTTTAGACAAGGAAATGATACTGGATTGGAATATGGTGGTATCAGAGGTGTCACGAATTGGCAATGCCCAGGCCTCACCCAACACCTCCCTCCAGCAGCCATACTTTACTACTTGCATGCTTTGCTCACACCTCTATGTGTTGTTGACTCTGCCAGTAATTCCTTTTTACTCTCCACATTTCCTTGTCCTGGATACCTCACCTTTTTAAAAAGAATCATCTCTTTCAGAAAGTCATTCAAAGCTCAGTTTGGGTTTGATATCCTGTCTGTGCTGTATTGCACCTGTATTTAATTTACACACTGGTTGTAACTGCCTATTTTACATGTCTATTTATACACTGCTCAATGCTCATACTCATTTGCAATCTCTGAATCTCTTTTCCCCTCTTTCCCTTTCTCTCTCTCTCACACACACACACATACACACACACACACACTCTCTACCACAGATGTGATCACTTTGAGGGAAGTAACTGGCACACAGTAAATACAAAATACATTTTGTGTTGACTAGTTCTAGTAAGGAGCTCACATATCAAAATGACCAGAAACTGGGCTCTAATTGAAAAGGCATTATGAAAACAAGGACACTTAATCAATGAACTCATTTATTCATTCATTCATTCAGTGTACATTGTTTAGTATCTACCATATGCAAATATGCAGATAGATGCTAGATGTTGGAGATACAATGATAATGGGACACAATCAGCACTGACTGCCAATCCAATCATCAGTACATTTCAATTGTGACAGAAGACTGCATTATCAAAAACACCTGAAACTAACAAACAAACAGGATGCACAGAGGCTCATACACTGTGAAATAATCCTAGATGAGACTTTGCAGAAACTCTCACTCCTGAAGCTACACTTCACTGATTAAACAGAGTAAAAATTTTAAAATGTGTAACAAATGTTCTCTATCCCAAAGGGTACAAAAATAATTTTGATAGAAACCATGGAAATATATAATTAATTATGAGTGACATGAAACCAATCCCACTCCGGTCAAGAAACACCTATACAATAAAATGCAGCCTTAGAATAGAATCAGCATGTGCCCGGTATAATTCTATGGCATACAGTACTGATAACAGATACAGAAAAAGTTATTCTTTGTGTATAGGCACTATAAAAATATAAAAGCAACTTACAGGCCAGGTGGCTTGTGGCAAATACCACCCTTGTGTAAAAACAATATAAGATGCATGAGAAAATCATGGGGTAAACCCAGGATAAGACAAGTTCCCCAGTGTATGGCCAACTAACCAGGGGGCATTGACCTTTCTATTCTCACTGTGACCATACTTTGCAGCAGGAGGATGCCCTTCTACTACCCATGCTGTCCAATAGCTTGCAGCTAGAGTAGAAAGCTTAATTACTGACATCCAGAAATTCGGTGGCCAACAATTCTCATGAGGATTTCTGAAACCACTCAGCTACAGATGGAAGAAAGGAATCTGCTGCAGGGTAAAGAACCTCTTGGGTTAGAAAGCATCAAGGCAATCATGCATGCTGTGAAAACCAAAACAGCATACTGCTCTTGTCTGTGGCTGCTAAAATGATAATTAATAGGAGCCAAAAGGTGATTGCAGTCTCTGAGAATTGATTATTGAAGGACTAAAAATTCAGGGCAGTGTACTGCTTCAGAGCCATCTTCAGAGTCAAACCAACCTAGATTCCAATTATAGAGCTTTGTGCTTTTCATTAACTGATTGCAAAATCTTAAAATTATTATCTTTTCTTTTTCTCTTCCCCAGTAATGGTCTTTAATAGCATTATCAAAATTGATCAAAATTATTTCCTCCAAGTAACACTTCAAATGTCCTTAAAATCTTGTCTCTTTCTAGCTCATTTTTCATCCATTTGTAATATACAATACTATAACATGCTTTTATACCTTTTTACCTTCTCCTCTCATTTTTTGTTCTTGTAGTTATTCCTCCAAACGTAAAAAAACAAATAAGAAACAACCAGAAGTAATCTTGTAAACAAAGGACTTTATTTTTTTAAAGATTTTATTTATTTATTTGACAGAGAGAGCACAAACAGGGGGAGTGGCAGTCAGAGGGAGAGGGAGAAACAGACTCCCCACTGAGCAGGGAGCCCAATGTGGGGCTTGATCTCAGGACCCTGGGATCATGACCTGAGCCTAAGGCAGACACTTAATGGACTGAGCAACCGAGGTGCCCATAAACAGGACTTTAAAAGCAATTGAATTCAGACCCCTCACATTCATGAAATGATTATTAGAGAAATTCCGAAAGTCCATGTCTTCCTCAGGGTTTTCTTAAATACTTTATCACAAAATTCATCACTATCCATCAACCAAAAGTGAGAAGTTATTGATTTTATATTTAATCTACTACTGGAAACTAACTCAATTTTAGTATTGATACTGGTGGGAAGGGCATCTATCTTTATGTCCCAATTTCATTTTTTTATCCTATCTCAGGCATTCTTCCTGATGCTCACTGGGTTAATGTCAGATTACTGGCCACCATTCATTATGTCTTGATATCATGTAAGTGATTCATCATTATCTTTTTGAAAAGATGTGTGAGAATGGGAAAAAACTATATCATAAGGGAAGGACACTGGATATGGATTATAAAACCTATTGGAAATAGTATTAATAGGGGGAGGAAAAGATGACGGAGGAGTAGGGGACCCTATTCCAACCGGTCCCTGGAAATGAACTGGATATCTACCAGACCACTCTGAACACCCACGAAATCAGCCTGAGATGTAAAAAGATAGATCTGGATCTCCACAAACAGAATATCGCAGGCAGTAGGTTTTGAGATATGAAGTGGGGAGGCATGATCCCACAGGTGGA
Source organism: Mirounga angustirostris (assembly GCF_029215605.1). NCBI lineage: Eukaryota > Metazoa > Chordata > Mammalia > Carnivora > Phocidae > Mirounga > Mirounga angustirostris. The sequence continues at coordinate 57,311,256 of NW_026991717.1, read as the reverse complement.
TATTGGAAGATAAGCAGAAGGGGGAGGGAGCTGCCATAAGCGCTGTCACCAGAAAGGTGAAATAACACAGGAGCGCAAAAGCCTCCTGTGCTGGGGACCGGACACAGACTCGCAGACCAGTAGCAGCGGGAAAAGGACTTTAGGGCAGCCCCCCGGACTGAAACCTGGAGCAGGGAGGTTGTGCATGTGAACTGGGGGTGGCTGGCGGTTTTAGAAGCACAAATGTCAGAGAACTGTCCCGACCTGGAAGCACTGCTGAGGTATGCACAACCCAGGATGCTCAAGTTTATAGCAGCACAAGGAGAAACAGAGACAGTGTGGCCTGGAGAGCTCACTGAAGAACAGACTGCGATCTCTCCTGCTCTGAGGCAGAGGGTTGGAAACGATCTCTTCTGCTCTCACTCTCGGAAGAGACAAGGAAAGCCACCAGGGAAAGTCACCAGAGAACAAAAGCCCCCAAATATCGGTTTTTGCTGAGCCCATATCCCCCCATAGGGGGCAGGGCAACTCTGCCCAAACAGGGTTGCCTGAGTAACAGTGCAGCAGGCCCCTCCCCCAGAAGACAGGCTGGGAGAACAAGAGGCCGGCAACCCTAAGGTCCCCATAAAACAGGTGCAACTTGCTTGGATTGTGGTCAACAATTTGGACTCTGTACACTCCTTCAACCACCCCTCAACAGAAAGACTAGGAGGAGGAACCCCCAAAATAGAAAGACTCAGACACGGTGATTTCTGCCGCAGATTTACAAATGAATACAGATATAACCAAGATGTCAGAAATGGAATTCGGGGTAGCAGATGTGAAGACAATAGCTACAATGGAGAAATTGATTAATGGCAACACAGAGTCTCTAAGGGCAGAAATGAAAGCTGAACTGGCAGAACGTTAAAAATGCTATCAGTGAGATCCAATCTAATCCAGATAATCTAACAGCTAGGGTAAACGGGGCAGAAGAACAAATTAGTGATCTAGAAGACGAATTAATAGACAAGAAGGGAAAAGAGGAGGTCAGGGCAAAACAACTAAAAATCATTGAAAATAGAATCAGAGAAATAAGTGACACCATGAATCATTCCAATGTCAGAATTATTGGGATCCCTGAGGGGGTGGAGAGAGAGAGGACTAGAAGACATATTTGAGCAAACCATAGCTGAGAACTTTCTTAATATGGGGAATGAAACAAATATTTGTGTATTAGAGGCAGAGAGGACACCTCCCAAATTCAAGGAAAACAGGCCAACCCCAGCATGTAATAGTAAAACTCCATGCTCATGGATTGGAAGAACAAATAATGTGAAGATGTCAATGCTACCTAGAGCAATATACACATTCAATGCAATCCCTATCAAAGTACCATCAACTTTTTTCAAAGAAATGGAACAAATAATCCTAAATTTGTATGGAACCAGAAAAGACCCCGAATAACTAGAGGAATGTTGACAAAGAAAAGCAAAGCTGGTGGCATCACAATTCCGGACTTCCAGCTCTATTACAAAGCTGTTGTCATTAAGACAGTATGGTACTGGCAGAAAAACAGACACATAGACCAATGGAACAGAATAGAGATCCCAGAAATGGACCCTCAATTCTATGGTCAACTAATCTTCAACAAAGCAGGAAAGAATGTCCAGTGGAAAAAAGACAGTCTCTTCAACAAATGGTGTTGGGAAAACTGGACAGCCACATGCAGAAGAATGAAACTGGACCATTTCCTTACACCACACACAAAAATAGACTCAAAATGGTTGAAAGACCTCAATGTGAGACAGGAATCCATCAAAATCCCAAAGGAGAATACAGACAGCAACCTCTTCGACCTCAGCCACAGCAACTTCTTCCTAGAAACATCACCAAAGGCAAGGGAAGCAAGGGCAAAAATGAACTGTTGGGACTACATCAAGATATAAAAAGCTTCTGCACAGCAAAAGAAACAGTCAACAAAACCAAAAGACAACCGACAGAAGGGGAGAAGATATTTGCAAATGACATATCAGATAAAGGGCTAGTATCCAAAATCTATAAAGAACTCAACACCCAAATAACAAATGCACTACTGGGTATTTACCCCAAAGATACAAATGTAGGGATCCAAAGCGGTACGTGCACCCCAATGTTTATAGCAGCAATGTCCACAATAGCCAAACTGTGGAAAGAGCCAAGATGTCCATCAACAGATGAGTGGATAAAGAAGATGTAGTATATATATACAATGGAATATTATGCAGCCATCAAAAGGAATGAAATCTTGCCATTTGTAATGACGTGGATGGAACTGGAGGGTATTATGCTGAGCAAAATAAGTCAAACAGAGAAAGACATGTATCATATGACCTCACTGATATGAGGAATTCTTAATCTCAGGAAACAAACTGAAGGTTGCTGGCGTGGTGGAGGGTGGGAGGGATGGGGTGACTGGGTGATAGTCATTCGGGAGGGTATGTGCTATGGTGAGCACTGTCAATTGGGTAAGACTGTTGAATCACAGATCTGTACCTCTGGAACAAATAATACATTATATGTTAAAAAAAAAAAAAGAAGAAGATAGCAAGAGGGGAAGAATGAAGGGGGGAAATCAGAGGGGGAGGTGAACCATGACAGAATTTGGACTCTGAAAAACAAACTGAGTGTTCTAGAGGGGAGGGGGGTGGGAGGGTGGGTTAGCCTGGTGATGGTATTAAAGAGGGCACGTTCTGCATGGAGCACTGGGTGTTATACGCAAACAATGAATCATGGAACACTACATCAAAAACTAATGATGTAATGTATGGTGATTAATATAACATAATAATAAAAAAATGTGCTTCAAAAAAATTATTTACTTTCTCTTATGGGGTTATTGTGAGAATTAAATGAGATAAAAAATGCAAAAGCAGAGTTTCTGGAGTGGAATAGGTTAATGCTAAATTATCATTTTAAACAAGGCACCAAGAATTTACCCTCTATAACATCAGAATAAGAAAAAAATGTTTTCTCTCTGGTTGTTTGTTTTAGAACTGTGTTCTCACAATCAAATGAAGGAAAATGTCAAAACCAAGAGCAGGCATTGGCAAGGGAGGGGAATCCCAGCCCTGAATTTAGATGGTTAAGTACAGAAAGTTCAGGAGCTGTGAACATTCAGGAACTTGGTTTCGTTTCTAGTAAGTGGTACAATTTAAGAACATGGCCAAATTGTGAGCCAAAGAAGAAGAGATATTTAATACTTAATGCTTTTAGGAGCAGAGAGTTTTCTGCTATTTAAAAGTACATGATAGATCTCGGCTAAAGATATTTGTTGATGGAGATGATGAGATAGAAATTGAATGAAAATAATGAATGACTGAGATTAATATTCACTAAATTACTCTTAAATTATTCTTTCCCCTCATTTCTCTCTATTTCTCATCTCTTAACAGTTTTCCTTCACAAAATACACACTCACTGCCTCTATGGCCTTTTCCTCATTCATTCCTCAACATAACTCCTACCTCCCTCTTACTCCTCATACATTACTTAATGACTCTATAATTGCTAACTCTAAAGGATATTTTATGACCTTGGCATGTTTGACATTTCATGCTGTTGACTGGCCTTTCTTTGAATGCTCCCTTTCATTATAGCTTATGGATTCTTCTTTCCTGGTTCTATGTTTTTGACAACTCAAGTGCTTCTTGACTCTATAACCACATTAATTGCTATTTTTCAGAGTATAAATTTGTGCCTTAGCTCTTCTTAATCTATTCTTCACAATCAAAACTGACTTGCCTTTGCAATGATTTAAAATGATGTCTCTATAGAAGACCTCTATCTTCAGCTCCAGCTCTATTGCACATTACGGCCTAAACAAGCCAAAAACTCAATTGTCTTAAATTAACAAGTGCATTTGTAGTATCTTCTCAAGAAATGGTACCATCAATTAATTCACTGGCCTGCAAAGTTCCCAGATTTCTGCCTTTTCCATGACAAGCACACAAAGCAATATTACTTTTATTTCCTAGATACCTCTAAACTCTACCCCATACACTCCATGCTCACCTTCAACATTGTAATTCTTTTTTTTTTTTAAGATTTATTTATTTATTTATTTATTTATTTATTTATTTATTTATTTGAGAGAGAGCAAGTGGGGTCAGGGACAGAGGGAGAGAATCTCAAGCAGACTCCCCTGTTGAGCAGGGAGCCTGATAACAGGGCTCTGTCTCATGACCCTGAGATCATGACCTGAGCCAAAATCAGGAGTCAGATGCTTAACCAAATGAGCCATCCATATGCCCTTCCAACACTGTAATTGCATAAAAGTATTCCTAATGCAGACATTGTTAAACTATGTTCTCAGAACTTTGGGTACTTCTATAATTGCTGAGGGAAGGGAAAAGGTAAGCAGAACAATCAGGTCCTAAGTTCCTCATTCCTATTTCAAGAAAGCAGGTCCCCTTCTATCTGAGGTTTCAAATAAGATTTCATTTGAAAGGTGAAGATTTTTTGCTATTTAGAATATTCTAATCATTATTCTACATCTAAACCATTCTCCATACCACAGGTATTGCACTAATGTGCAAACCTTATCATGTCATTTCCTTGATAAACAGCCTTAGTATCAGTAAGAGTCTGTTCAGAGAATTGATGAGGAGTAATAGATTTATTATAGGTATTCCACCCTCCCCTATTATGGAAACTGGTGAAGAAGTCTGTGGAATTTGTGGAAGACTGCCTAGGCATCGTATGGTAAGATGAAGTCAATGTAGGTAAACAGGACTAGCAGTCAGTTGGAGGGACAGTGAGGAAAACTGGAGCCGCTGAACACAACTGAATGTGCAAGTCCAAACTGGAACCCACATATGTCTCTCATTGCTCTCAACCTTAACAAAACATGTGACCTCCAGAAGAAGCCACTGTCTTCCATCACAGATATGCACACATTCTGGCTCAAGATTCAGAGAAGCTGAAAGAGGAGAGTTCTGGTTTAGCAGTTCCTACAGGAAACTTCTGGCCTATCCCAGCTGTGAGTGTCCTGAGGAGTTGACTAGGTAGATTGAAAAGGCCTTTCTCCATAAAATCTCTATCACCTGGCACATCCATATACAGCTTGCAGCAAAGTACTAGGTCTTCCATGCCAATTCCCCACCTAGGCCAAGGCAGGCGCATTTTCACAGTGGCCAGGGAACTGCCTGTGGTCTAGTAACCTCCCATAGACTGCAGAAGGAACAGTGAGAGGCAGAGTGTGGTGATGTGTGGACTGTGAATGTGGACTTCACTAAGGTGGCTGATTCTGTCAAATACATCAGTGTGTGAGGAATTCTATGAGAGATCAGCTGTCAAGTGAAGTTTACACATCGTTCTCTCACTCTATGAGGGAATCATGAAAAGAGATGTAGCTGTGAGAGAGAACAAATTCATTTACCGTGACTAGGAGTACAGGCCAAGGTGACATTTCTCAGGTATTAATATGATGTGCATTACAGTAGCACTCCACACTGCCTTCAAATATAGCATTCCAGGAAGGGGGAATGATTTTAGTTTTAGGAAAAAGGACAAATGTCCTATGGTAAAGATTATCCACAGAAAAATCATGCTGCAGATGTGGTTATGTTTAGGAGGAGGTAGTATGGTATTTTTACTTGCAGTGCTATGAAAAATACTACCTTTTGACTTTTTAAAAACAGAAGATGAAAGATTTTAGTGTATTTTACAATTTAGAGATTTTCATTACAAGTACATATCTCTAGTCCAAATCTCTCTCCCCATCCCCAACTTCCATAAAAATATTCAAAATCTATGTGTACACTGAGTTCCACTCCTCCTCTCATTTCCCTTGACATACACACACACACACACACTCTCTCTCTCTCTCTCTCTCTCTCTCTCAATTAGATGAGGTTATGGACACATTTTTTTCCATCTTTCTATTTAAATTCCAGTTAGTTAACATACAATGTATGTATTAGTTTCAGGTGTAGAATTTAGTGATTCAACACTTACATACAACACTCAGTGCTCATCATAACAAGTACCCTCTTTAATGCCCATCACCTTTTTAACCCATCCCCTTGCCCATATGGACTTATTATTTTCTAACTTCCACTCTAACTCAGGCCCATATTATCTCTGACTTATGAAAGCACAAATCAGGAACCCACACTGGTACTTCAATATGTGCAAATTCCAACTAAGCCTAAAAACAATTCTTCCTTACTCTGAACTCAACCTCTGGCCCTTATGCTGACATCTGTACTTGAGCTCTCTGTGATTTCTATCTCCCAGCATCTCCTGTAGGATTCTGTAGTATCCCCCAAAGACTGGTCACACTTCTGAGTGATGGCCAGCTTTTTGAAGTTTCCTTGGATGCTTCTCTCTCGCTGGGCAATGTCTGTCTCTTCAGCACTTAACACACGTCCTGAAATCCTCACATCAGCCTTTCTGGAGGGCATCTGGCTGGCTTCTCTGTTCTTCCTAATAATATGCTCTCTGTAGGTCCCACAAGTTCCAGGTATCTCATAAGATAACATATTACAGGGAAATGGTTCCATTACAGATTTTTTATCAAAGTCAGGATCAGCAATCCAAGAAGATATTAAATGTGTTAGGCAGTAGGTTGTAAAGAAAGTGATGTCCCAGCATACTGGAAGACATCCTGTGTTCTACTGTGCTTTCTCCTTATAAAGCAATCCTTTCATATGCCCAGGATGAAAATGTAGTCTTGATGGCATTGACTTTGGTCCAAAAGAAAAATCTTCTGTTTCTCAAGCATACTATATTCAATGGAAACACACAGATTGTGTAAGTTCTTAATGAATCACACTGCAATACCAAAGTGGAAAATAACTGTAATATAGGAAGAACTGAACTTGTCAGGACCTGCAAGGCTGTATCTTATAAACAGAGTATCACCTACATGGTGTGTGGCCCCATTAGGTTCTGTGGAAACCAAGAAGTTACACTGAGATTTGCTGAAGTGTTCTCTATGTGGCTTACTTCTGATTTGATGTTGCAAATATGGCTAATTAAATGAGAAACACAATCTCATAAGGCATAAATATGTGGCTTCTTACTTTAAATCCATAGCCCACCTAAAATATCACAGACATTCAGAAGGGCCAAAAAATAATTATATTCATCATGGACTTCAAGACTCTCCACCATTCAAACTTGTAACTCCAGCCTTGTCACCTACAACTCCCATGGGTGTATTTCATGCTTCAGCTGAACTGAGTTATGAATTGGCATTATCATCCTCATCTTCCCACAACTGTACATTTGCTCTGCTGCTCTCCTGGCAGACTCCCATTATGTCCACATCTAAATTTCCAAGTATCTCAAGTCCCATATTAAAACTGCCCCATTCACAAATCCTTGGTTATTTTTCTTCAGTGTATCTTAATGTCTCTCTCTTTGCTGAACCCTTAATGACACTTTATTAATGATTTTTTTTTTCATTTTTCCTAATCTGTCTTTTGCTTTTGTAATATCATCTAGAGCCTCTTGCTAATTTCTACTGGACTGTAAGACTTTTAAATTCAGTACTGATACCCTGGAATCAAAATGTATTGGCTAATTCAATTATTTTCAGAAGGGGAGAAATCCCTTTTTAAACACAGAAACAGAGCTTCAAAGTAAAATCAGTATAGCAGTGGTTCACAAACTTTAGTGGGCAAAGTCAAAGGGAACTCGATTTATGAAGTCTGATAGGTTCAGGAAATGGTGTTTTCAACAAGCTAGTCAGGTGATTCTGATGCAGGTGGTCTGAGCACCACACTCTGAGAAACACTGCCAGAAAGAGCACACAATTGCCAAAGGAAGCAAAGACAGGTGGTAGCCAATATATATAACAAACAATTATCTATAATTTAAATCTTAACTAGTTCTGGCATCACAGTACAGAAAGCTGGTCCAAATATAGAAGTGGTTAGCTGTAAACAATAAAAATCTCATCATTTAAAAAGTGCAGTGAATGGAAATTACACTGTACAATTGTATACAAATTGAAAAATGGACATGTAGAACTTTCTTAGAAAAAAATGAAATAAACTTTATTGAAATGATTCTATTGGCTTTAAGGATGGGAGACAGAAATATCACATAAGTACAATGGAAGAAACTTACTTAGAAATAGTCAATACAAACTGAGGGTTCTAGAGGGGAGGGGGGGTGGGAGGATGGGTTAGCCTGGTGATGGGTATTAAAGAGGGCACGTTCTGCATGGAGCACTGGGTGTTATATGCAAACAATGAATCATGGAACACTACATCAAAAACTAATGACGTAATGTATGGTGATTAACGTAACATAATAAAATTTAAAAAAAAAAGAAATAGTCAATACAAACATTAAATCATGCAATATCAATCTAGAGCTTAAGATAATGTACCACAAGTTAAAGAAAGATTTTAAAATCTAAGAAACCATCAAAATTTATAAATATTAACTGCTTGCAAAAGAGGTATCTAACTGCACATGGTTGTTTCGTCTTTGATGCCCTGATTTTCTCTCATTTAAATATATATTAAAGCATATCCCAAGCTTCCTCAAGCTTAAAGAGTCTCTTAGTAGGAATAAAATTGCATTCATAGCAATAGTTTTAATATTGTTCCTACACCTCTTCTTTCAAAGGACTTCCCATTCCATGGCAAAGTCTTCTCCACTGCTTCTGGGAGAATTCAAGAGGTGTCATGTATGCTCAGAAATAGATCCTCTTTTATTATGCACAGATGCTGAGTTGCTTGCATCATCTGGGTACTGCTCTGTTTGCTAAGTACCTATCATTTCTTGTCAGTCATCACTGAGTAGTTCGTAGTCCACCAGACACTGTAATTCCCTTCTATAGCCAAGTCACTGGCACCACCAAGATGTTAAACTCCATGGTGTTCTTTTGAAAAATGGAGAAGACTGCCTCTCTTCTTTACAGTGCACTCTGAAATCTGTAGCTTAAGACTGGGAGTTTTCAGCCCTTTTTGCTCATAAACGTTCTAATTTTCATAAAACTTAGATATGAACCCTAAAGGTGGCTGGGCCAAGGCACTACTATAAATTACACACCTATCAACTGCCTTCCCAAATACGTAGACACTTAGTGTATGTTGTTCCAAAAGCTTCTTATATCTTAGGTGAGTGAGCTTCTCTTGATTCTCCATTACCATCTATGTCCAATTTCACTTATAGTCCAACAAAGGATACTGCTACTTAAGTAATAGTTATGTTGTGTTGTTTAAATTAAGAATTTTACTTTTATCATGGAAACATGCTCAAGTGGGAAAGATATCATATCATATAAAGTATAAACATCATACCTATGAAAAGCCAGTTTTGTGTGTGTGTGTGTGTGTGTGTGTGTGTGTTTCAATCATAAGAGCTTAACCCAGAGACTACAAACTGCCTGGTAAATACTTACATAAATTATGTGGACAGTGGCAGAAATAAAAGAATGTCTATAATAAGCTTTAATCAGAGATTGCAAATTGGTAAATATTTTTGTTTGGCCTACACACTACCTGTAATTTAAATGAATAATTAAGATAATAATTCAATAGTAAAAAATAATGGTAGCTGATGTTAATTAACTGCTTACCGTGCTGGGCCTTACATGAATTTCACTCATTTAGTCCTCACAAAATCCTACAAGGTAGGCAGCACTGCAACAGTGCACTCCCGCCAGGATAACAGACATGACATGGTCTTCACAGCCTTTGAGACAACACTATTTTGAGCTATTTTCAATCGAGAAAACTGAAAGATGGAGCAGTTGAGTAACACAGAAGAGTCACAGACTAGACAGTGTCAGAGACAGGATTCAAATGCAGGGTCTCGGGCTCTAAAACGTGCCCTGTGCTACACTGGCTCTAAAATCATAAGATTTCACACCACAACTCCTATTTTGGAAAAATCAGATGATCTGGGGACAACAGCCCCTCATTTTGTCATGAGGTTGTTCCTCTGCACAAGCACATGCAAATAACCATTTTAGCACGGTCCATTCTTCTCTACTATCTCCTTGACAGGGAGCACTTTAACATTACATTTGCCTTCCTGCTCTTCCTACAGCAGAGTTGAAGGGAAGGTGAAAGATCTCTCATATACATGTCTCTAACCCAAATGATAGTTCAAGAGTGCCAGATATTCTATCACTCCTTCTCTACACACTCTGTCACCACTGGCCCTGTATACATGTGAATTTGTGAATCTAGATCTTGGTTTTCAAACCAAGACCTATAAAATAACAGCAAATCTCAAAATTATACCTGCAGCTATGTAATTTTGAGTTCCACTCTAAAGTAGCAGAATGGATAGATTTTGATCATAGGCTTTGGATTAGTCAGATCTAATTTAAATAAAAGCTTCACCACCTATTAGCTGTATGACTTAGGATAACTATATTTCAAGCCCTAAGCATCAATTTCTATTACTATTCAGTGTATCTAGCAAAATAAATATGTTCAGCCCATCCATACTTATTGAATGAATAAACAATTATGTGAATAAAAATATAAATGAAAATGTATAAAATGCTAAACAAGTACTGCTATTTTATATTATTTTTCTGTATTATCTCTTAGTTTCATGTCTGAGTCTTTGATACTTTAATAGGAAAAAGAAAAGTGCTGATATTAATCATTCAAAGCTATCTATATACTGATAATTTTCCCCTTGTAGAGTCTAATCAGGATGCTCTGAAACAATGGTTATGTGATTTGCTAAAGCTGCACTTTTCTTTGATCTATCGGTGTTAAAGGCAAAGATTATCCTACAGAGCTAGCAGAGATACATGGGAATTGCAACTAAGATCCTGGCCAATGACTTTATTCCTCTAATGAATGACATGGACTTTTGTTACTTGAATGTATTCTCCATCTCACATCAGCCTTGAGGAAGTAACTATTTGCATGCATATATATGTGTTGTTGATTGACAAAAGCATTTGCAGAAGGTAGAAGATACCAAAAAGGAAACTAGGATGCCCCTTAGTTTCCTATAACATGCATCACTTTGCATTATATAGTTTGGATATTTGACTGTTGCAATATTAGATCCTTGGAGCCTAATATTACTAAGGGCCCAGCCAAGTGTTTTACAAAAAGCAGACAATAAATTCTTGCTCTAGAAGTGAATGAATGGGTAAATAATTGAGCACATAGCAGAAAAGTTCACTGTATTCACACTCCTTTGCCTGAGATCACATATACAATCTGCATGAGTATCAAGAGAGAAAGAAAAATAAAACAGACTAAGTCATGGTCTCAACAGACACCCCTTGCTTTACTAGATTAGGTTACCCCCAGATTTCCAAAGGTAAGGAATGAGATGGAAAGCTCGCTTTAGCTACTCCTTTAAGCATATGATTTCCTAAAGGGAATTTGAAGGGGCTTCATGACTACCCCTTTAAATATACCAAGATATCTTGGTTGGAAGATGGCAGTGGAGTAGAAGGGCACTAGGCTTGCCTCGTCCTACAAATACAACTAGATAACTATCGAATCATCTTAAAAACCCCAGAAATTGACCTGAAGACTGGCAGAACAAACTCCACAACTAAAGGTAGAGAACAGGCCATATCAAAGAAGGTAGAAGTGCAAAGATGTGGTTCAGGAGAGAAATGGATCACAGCCCCTGCAGTGGGGAAGGAGCCACAGACACAGAGAAAGGCAAGAGACAGACCAGCACACGGGAACACACGGAGAAAATAAATCCCCATCGCAACTGGCTTGTAAAGTGAGAGGGGCTGAATTTCATGAGTTCTTGCAACCAGCTGGGTTTAAAGCCTAGAATTTTAAAGGTCAGTGGGCTTGGCCCTAGAGGACATTGGGGCTGTTCTTGGAGAGAAAGCAGGAAAACAGCCCATGGACATACAGTATGGAAACAGCATACTAAAGAGTGCCTGGAACACACAGTGAGGAGGTTATTCCTCAACATGGAGCAAGCCCCAGAGGGACAGAGTTCATGAAGAGAGAACTCCAGAAACAAAGGAATAGGCTGGTGCCATTTCCCTTCCCTGACCCTCAGCATAAGCACAGGCCCACCGGTGGGAACCAGCACAGCATCCACACTCACTGTCTAACATGCTTACACCAAGGCCCAACCCCCAAAGCTCCAGTGGAACTGCCCCTCCCAGTCATGCTTGCTTTAGTCCCAGGGCAGTGGGTCCCCTCCCCAGGGAGACCAGCCCAAACCCCTGCTCACACTGCATCTACCATCTACTAATGTGGGAGTTTTGCAGAGCCTCAGTTCCATTGGCAGTGGCTACAAGTCTCATTTAACAAACAGCACATTTGGTTAAAATGTGTTATATTCAGGCCAGGGACCAAATAGTACCCACCAAAGGCAAAGAAAAATCTCCGCAGGTGACTGGCCTGAAAAATACAGTAGCCAGGACAATAGAGCAGAGCACACACAGTGCACACTGGAAACATTCCCGAAAGTGCCAGGCCCTGGGGAACAGAGGGACACTACATGTCAGGGCACTACAGGACCTATTCTTCATAAGGCTATTACTCTCAAGAACAGGAGACATAGCTGACTTTCCTCCACAGAGAAACAGGGAGAGAGACTTAGACAAAATGAGAAAACAGAGAAATTTATCCCAACTGAAGGAAAAGTATAAGGCCACAGCCAGAGATCTAAGTGAAAGAGATAAAAGCACAGTTGCAGTGCTGCCTACCTTGTAGGATTTTGTGAAGACTAAATGAGTGAAATTCATGTAAGGCCCGACATGGTAAGCACTTAATTAACAACAGCTACCATTATTTTTTTACTATTGAATTATTATCTTAATTATTCATTTAAATTATAAATAGTGTGTGGCAAAGAAACTGAATCAGTAATAAAAAAAACTCCCAACCAACAAAACTCCAGGAACAGATGGCTTCACAGGCAAATTTTACCATTTAAAAAAGAGTCAATACCTATTTTTCTCAAACTATTCTGAAAGACAGAAAAGGAAGGAAAACTTCCATACTCTATAAGGCCAGCATTAACCTGGTACCAAAACCAGATAAAGACACCACAAAAAAGGAGAAATGCAGGCCAATATCCCTGATGAAGATAGATGCAAAGTCCTCAACAAAATACTAACAAACCAAATCCCACAATGTATTAAAAATATCATTCACCATGATCAAGTGGGATTTATTCCTAGGTTGCAAGGGTGGTTCACTCTTTGCAAATCAATGTGATATGTCATATCACCAAGAGAAAGGTTAAAAACAATATGATCATTTCAATAGATGCAGAAAAAGCCCCTGACAAAGTACAACAGTGATTCACGATAAAAACCCTCAAACAAGAAGATTTAGAGGGAACATACCTCAACATAATAAAGGTATATATGAAAAACCCATAATGAACATCATCTCTTTTTTAAAGATTCTATTTATTTACTTGACAGAGAGAGCAAGAGAGCAGAAGTAGGGGGAGCGGGAGAAGAAGAGGGAAAAGCAGGCTCCCCGCTGAACAGGGAGCCCAATGTGGGGCCTCAATCCCAGGACCCTGAGATCATGATCTGAGCTGAAGGCAGACGCTTAACCATCTGAGCCACCCAAGCGCCCCAACATCATCCTTAATGTAGAAAAACTGAGTTTTTTCCCGAAGATCAGGAAGAAGAAAAGGATGTCCACTTGCGCCACTTTTATTCAATATAGTACCAAAGCCCTAGCCACAGCAATCAGAAACAAAAAGAAAGGATATTTGAATCATTAAGGAAAAAGTAAAACTTTCACTCTTTGCAGATGACATGATATTATATATAGAAAACCCTGAAGATTCTATCAAAAGACTACTAGAACTGTTAAATGAATTCAGTAAGGTTACAGGATACATAATCAACATACAGAAATATGTTGAATTTCTACATACCAGTAGCAGCAAAAAGAGAAATTAAGAAAACAATCCCATTTACAAATGCACCAAAAATAATAACATACCTAGGAATACATCTAACCAATGTGGTGAAAAACCTGTACTCTAAAAACTATAAAACACTGATAAAAGAAACTAAGAGGACACAAAGAAACGGAAAGACATTCCACGTTCATGGGTTGGGAGAATAAATATTGTTAAAATATCTATACTATCCAAAGCAATTTACACATTTAATGCAATCCCTATGAAAATATCAATGGTATTTTTTGCAGAGCCTCAGTTCTAAAATGTGTATGGAACCAGAAAAGACCCCGAATAGCCAAAATAATCTTGAAAAAGAAAAGGAAAGCTGGAGGCATCACAATTCCGACTTCAAGTTATATTACAAAGCTGTAGTAATCAAAACAGTATGGTACTGGCATAAAAATAGACAGGCAGATCAATGAAACAGAAATAAAACCACAACTATATGGTCAATTAATCTTCAACAAAGCAGAGAAGAATATCCAATGGGAAAAATACAGTCTCCTCAACAAATGGTGTTGGAAAAACTGCACAGCTACATGGAAAAGAAAAATAATGGACCACTTTCTTATACCATACACAAAAATAAATTCAAAGTGGATTAAAGACCTAAATGTGAGACATGAAACCATAAAAATGCAAGAAAAGAACATAGGCAGTAACCTCTTTAATACTGGCTGTAGCAACATTTTTCTAGCTTGTCTCCTGAGGCAACGGAATCAAAAGCAAAAATAACCTATTGGGACTATAGCAAAATAAAAAGCTTCGGTGAAAGAAACAATCAACAAAACTAAAAGGTATCCTATGGAATGAAAGAAGATATTTACAAAGGACATCCTATAAAGGGTAGTATCCAAAATATATAAAGAACTCATAAAACTTAACACCCAAAAAACAAATAATCCAATTAAAAAGGGGCAGAAGACATGAACAGACATTTCTCCAAAGAAGACATCCAGATGGCCAACAGACACATGAAAAGATGTTTATCATTACTTACCATCAGGAAAATGCATATCAAAACTACAATGAGATATCACCACACACTCATCAGAATGGCTAAAGTCAGTAACACAGGAAACAACTGTTGCCCAGGATGTGGAGAAAAAGGAACTCTCATGCACTGTTAGTGGGAATGCAAACTGGTACAGCCACTGTCTAAAACAGTATGGAGGTTCCTCCAAAAGTCAAAATAGGTCTACCCTATGACTCAGCAATCACACGATGAGATATTTACCCACAGAATTCAAAAACACTAATTCAAATGGGCACATGCACCCTTATGTTTATAGTAGCATTATTTACAATGGCCAAATTATGGAAGTGGCCCAAGTATCCATCAATTGGTGAATGGCTAAAGAAGCTGTGGTGTGTGTGTAAGTATGTGTGTGTGTGTATGTGTGTGTATAATGGATATTATTCAGCCATAAAAGAATTAAATATTATGAAATATTGCCATTTACAATGACATGGATAGAGGTAGAGAGTATAAGTGAAATAAGTCAGTCAAAGAAAGACAAATACCATATCATTTTACCATATGTCAGATTTAAGGAAAAAAAACAAAGGGGAGAGAGATCAAGAAATCAAGAAACAGACTCTTAATTATAGAGAACTGATGGTTACCAGAGAGGAGATGTGTAGGGGGATGGGTTAAATAGCTGATGGGGATTCAGGAGTGCACTTGTCATGATGAGCACTAAGTGATGTATGGAATTGTTGAGTCACTATATTGTACACCTGAAACTAATATAGCACTGTATGTTAATGAACTGGAATTAAAATAAAAACTTAAAAAGTAAACAAACAAATAAGCATTTACTAAAGCTGAACTCAAAGGGGAATTTCTCATGGGAACAACATGTAAAATCAAACTCCAAATGGCTTATCTATGCCACAGCATGGACTATTTGTTTCCAGAGAATTCCTTGAATATGTCAGCATCAAAAATTAGTGTGAAGCAGGCACAGAAAGAGAAGCTGAGTTCCAGTGAAGTATCTGATGGAAGCTTAGACTATTCCATAATTAAAGAAGCATCAAGAGATCCACAAATGCACAACTTAGCATACAAATCATACTTAGCAAAAATAATCACAATAAATACATAAATTTTCATTCAATTCCTCAAAACCTGGCAGCTGAAGACCTCAGTGTAATTTTCAGTAAATGTTCCTATTATTATCTTAAAAATATAAATATATTATATGTTCTTATATATTAAAAGCATCAGAAGTGAGCAACACTCTACTATAGCTTATGATTTGATGGTGGAAACAATAATACAGATTTTAAATATTTCAAGAAAAATCAATTTTAAGTGTATTTAATGTGTACAGAGAATGAAAAATATCCTAATACCTTCTGAGATTAAAAATCATAGGGATTCTTTTTTTTTTTTTTGCGAAATGTCATGGACAATAGCTTAAAAGAAAAAAAAATGGTAACTTTCAATAATATATGATGGAGTAAAGCCATGTTTACTTAACTCCTCTAAGTAAAATAAATGATTAGTAAAAAAAAAAGTGAGATGAAAATCCTGTTTACAGTAAGACCAAACAAAGATACCTATAAATCTCACATCACAGGCCTGTCAAAAATGCCTATCAGACATTGTGCCTCTTGGGTTAAATCAAGATGGATCTTAAAACTCAATACAATATTTCATAGTGCAAATAGCATGCATACTTTCCTAAAAGGTATGTACAGAACTTCTGAGCACCTCAATTTTTATCTTTTGCTTGGAAAAATTAGGTGAAAGGTGGGATAAGAAAATGAATAGAATACTTGATAACCACTTCCATGCATGATACTAGAGAGAAGATCAACAGGGAAGGCAGTGTTAAAAGAAAGAAGTGTGCAGTGTAGTCATATTTATTTGCAAAGAATCTAACTCCCAAATCAAAAAATTTTATAAACATGAAAAGGGTGAATGGACGGAAAACCTTCAATAGCTATTACCTGCTGACTCATTCAATGTATCAGAGGAAAACAATAAAACTGGATTTAATTTTTCATTTTTTCACAATATATGTAAGTCAAATATACGTTAATCCTATGTGAATTATACCTCAAGAAAACTGAGGAAAATTTTAAACCAAAAAGAATTAAACAAAAAGCCTGTGAATTTCAGAGATGGCAGCCTCAACTTTCAGCCAGGTGATTTCTGTCCATTAACATATGATAAAATTTGAGGATAGATATGTGCCTAGGATACAAGATGTAGCAGATGATTTTATTATGCAACACTTTGGGGATAAACACATACTGAAAAGTGAAGAAAGCAGTGTTGGTTAGAGTGAGAAATTCAAATGTTATGCAGTTAATACAAAGGCATGAGCTGATCTTGAGGTGGGTTGGGAGCTGGAATGACCCTACAAAGTTGTCCCAAACTGGCACAAGGGATCAAGCTTTATGATCTGACATTTTCAATTATTGAGTGCTTTCAGAGACTGGGCTTCCCTCTTCACATGAGAGCAACTCCCAAAAGCTGGAGGAATGAGTACTTTATTCCTGAAGTTGGTAGGTGTGGAAATAAATTCCCCATATGTTAACAAAAATAAATGTAAAACTGAATAGTAAGGTCAAAAGGAATAGAAAACAAATGACTCAGAATATATGAGTCCAATCGTATTTGATGACTTTACTGAATTAACATCTAAAGAAAGAGTCTGAAGGAAACTGAAATAAAATCAGTACACCATCTCCACAAGGGAAACATTAGGTTTATTCCTTATTGTTTCATAACAACATTTGGTACCAGAAAAACAACAGCACATCACTTACAATATTTTTAATTTAATCTTCCAGTACTTGGACTTTTGTTTATCATGTCCGCTTTACAAATATTTATTTCTGAAGCTGATAATAATACCATGACTGTTCAGTAGGGAAGGGTATAATATGCTAAAAGTTAGACATTTTAGGCAGGTGGCTGGGTGGCTCAGTCAGTTAAGTGTCTGCCTTCAGCTCAGGTCATAATCCCAGGGAACTGGATCCAAGTCCTGCATCTGGCACCTTGTTCAAAGGGGAGTTGGCTCCTCCCTCTCCCGCTGCCCCTCCCCCAGCTTGTGCTCTTTCTTTCTCATTCTCTCTCAAATATATAAATAAAATATTAAAAAAAAAGACATTTTGCAAGACTGTTGAATCACATATCTGTACCTCTGAAACAAATAATGCAATATATGTTAAGAAAAAAAAAAAAGAAGAAGAAGATAGCAGGAGGGGAAGAATGAAGGGGAGGGAATCGGAGGGGGAGACGAACCATGAGAAACGATGGACTGAAAAACAAACTGAGGGTTCTAGAGGGGAGGTGGGTGGGAGGATGGGTTAGCCTGGTGATGGGTATTAAAGAGGGCACGTTCTGCATGGAGCACTGGGTGTTATGCACAAACAATGAATCATGGAACACTACATCAAAAACTAATGATGTAATGTATGGTGATTAACATAACAATAAAAAATTAAAAAATAAATAAAATAAAAATTAAAAAAGACATTTTAGGCACTTAATTGTGAAACGTATTTCTACTAGACTTCTCCAAAAGTTTTGGAGGTGCATAAAGGATGTGAGTCGCTCTTTTGTTCTTAAAGCTGAAAATCATAAAGGTATTGAGATGTGTATTAAACACCACTACCAGAATGTAAACATGAAATTCAGGTAACAACTTGCTTTTGAAAAACCTCTGGGAGCACACAGCAGTCAATTGGTCAAATATGAGCCCCTCCTGAGGCCTGGCACTGCACTTAGCATTTGGGGTAAAGTCTCTGATCTTGAGAATCTTGCCAGCTAATGAGTAGATAAGTTAATGGCAGGTATCGATAAGGGTAGTGACAAAGATAAAACAGAGTAACATGGTAGGCAATGAGTGCTGCTGATTTAGCCAGGGGGGTCAGGGAAGGCCACTCTGAAGAAAGTGATGTTTATTTTTTAAAATTATTTTTATAATTTTTTTTAAATTTTAATTCCAGGATAGTTAACATACAGTGTTATTTTAGTTTCAGGTGTACAATATAGTGATTAAACAATTCTATATATTATTCAGTGCTCATCATGATAAGTGTACTCCTTAATTCCCCCCCACCCATTTCACCCATTCTCTCAGCCACCTCCCCTTTGGTAACCATCAGTTTGTTCTCTATAGTTAAGAGTCTGTTTCTTGGTTTGTCCTTTTTCTTTGTTCATTTGTTTTGTATCTTAAATTCCACATATGAGTAAAGTCATATGGTATCTTTCTGTGACTCACTTATTTAGTTTAGCAATATTCCCTCTAGATCCTATCCATTTCATTGCAAATAGCAAGATTTCATTCTTTAATGGCTGAATAATATTCCATTGTGTGTGTGTAGATATATCACTTTTAATTTTATTTTTTAATTTTTAAATTTTATTTAAAATTAAAATTTAATTTTTTTAAAAAAAGAAGTGATATATATCACTTCTTTCATTTTTTTTAATTTTTAGTTTTAGTTTTAGTTTTTTTTTTAGGTAAATTCAAGTAAGTTAACATATAGTGTAGTATTGGTTTCAGGAGTAGAACGTAGTGATTCATCACTTACATATAACACCCAGATCTTATCCCAATAAGTGCACTCCTTAATGCCCATCACCCATTTAGCACCCCACCCACCTCCCCTCCATCAGCCTTCAGTGTCTTCTCTATAGTTAAGAGTCTCTTATGGTTTGCCTCCCTCTCTGTTTTTCTCTCAATTTATTTTTCCTTCCCTTCCCCTATGTTCATCTGTTTTGCTTCTTAAATTCCACATATGAGTAAAATCATATATTTGTCTTTCTCTGACTTATTGCACATGGCATAATATATTCTAGTTCAATCTATGTTATTGCAAATGGCAAGATTTCATTCTTCTTGATGGCTGAATAATATTCCATTGTGTGTATGTATATATACATCATCTCTACTTTTTCCATTCATCAAAGGATATTTGGGTTCTTTCCATAATTTGGCTACTGTTAATAATGCTGTTATAAACACTGGGATGCATGTGCCCCCTCAAATCTATTTTTTGTATCCTTTGGATAAATACCTACTAGTGCAAATGCTGGGTCATAGGGTAGCTCTGTTTTCAACTTTTTGAGGATCCTCCATACTGTTTTCAAGAGTGGCTGAACTAGTTTGCATTCCCACCAACAGTGTAAGAGAGTTCCCCTTTCTCTACCACCTCACCAACATCTGTTGTTTCCTGAGTTGTTAATTTTAGCCATTCTGACAGGTGTAAGGTAGTATCTCATTGTCGTTGGGATTTGTATGTCCCTGATTGTGAGTAATGTTGAGCATTTTTTCATGTGTCTGTTAGCCATCTGTAGGTCTTCTTTGGAGAAATGTCTGTTCATGACTTCTGCCCATTGCTTAACTGGATTATTTATTCTTTAAATGTTGATTCTGATGAGTTCTTTATAGATTCTGGATACTAGCCCTTTATCCAAAATGTCATTTGCAAATACCTTCTCCCATTCAGTAGGTTGCCTTTTAGTTTTGTTGATTGTTTCCTTCACTGTACAGAAGATGTTAATCTTGATGAGGTCTTAATAGTTTACTTTTGCTTTTTTTTCCCCATGCCTCCAGAGATTTGTGTAGTAAGAAGTTGCTGTGGCCAAGGTCAAACAGGTTGCTGCCCGTTATCTCCTCTAGGATTTTGTTGGTTTCCTGTCTCACATTTAGGTCTTTCATCCATTTTGAATTTATTTTTGTATACGGTGTAAAAGAGTGGTCCAGTTTCATTCTTCTACATGTTACTGTCCAGTTTTCCCAACACCATTTATGGAAAGGCTTTTTTCTATTGGATATTCTTTGCTGCTTTGTCAAAGATTACTTGACCATAGAGTTGGGGGTCCATTTCTATGGGCTCCCTATTCTGTTCCATTAGTCTATGTGTCTATTTTTGTGCCAGTACCATATTGTCTTGATGATTGCAGGCTTATAATACAGCTTGATGTCTGGGATTGTGATGCTCCCTCTTTGCATTTCTTTTTCAAACTCTCTTTGGCTATTCGGGGTCTTTTCTGGTTCTATACAAATTTTAGGATGGTTTGTTCTAGTTCTGTGAAAAATGCTCATGTTATTTTGATTGGGATTGCATTGAATGTGTAGATTGCTTTGGGTAGTATAGACATTTTAACAATATATTTGTTCTTCCAATCCAAGAGCTTGGAATGTTTTTCCATTTCTTTGTGTCAACTCAATTTCTTTTATCACTGTCATATACTTTTCAGAGTACAGGTCTTTTACCTCTTTGGTTAGGTTTATTCCTAGGTATCTTACGGGTTTTGGTTCAGTTGTAAATGGGATCAAATCCTTGATTTCTCTTTCTGCTACTTCATTATTGTTTTATAGAAATGCAACAGATTTTTGTATATTGATTTTATATCCTGCAACTTTGCTGAATTCATATCTCAGTTCTAGCAATTTTTTGGTGGAGTCTTATGGGTTTTCTACATAGAGTATCATGACTTTTACTTTGCAACGAGTGAAAGTTTGACTTCTTCCTTCTGATTTGGATGCTTTTTATTTCTTTTTGTTGTCTGATTGCTGAGGCTAGGACTTCCAGTACTATGTTGAACAACAATGGTGAAAGTGTACATCCCTATCATGTTTCTGACCTTAGGGGAAAAGTTCTCTGTTTTTCCCCATTGAGGATGATATTAGCTGTGGATCTTTTAAATATGGCCTTTATGATGTTGAGGTATGTCCCTTCTATCCCTACTTTCTTGAGGGTTTTAATCAAGAAAGTTTGCTGTAGTTTGTCAAATGCTTTTTCTGCATCTATTGAGAGGATCATATAGTTCTTATCCTTTCTTTTATTAATGTGGGTGTATCAGGTTGATTGATTTGTGGATATTAAACCACTTCTTTATCCATTTACCTATGGATGGACACTTGGTCAGCTTGCATAACTTGGCTATTGTAAATAATGCTGCAAAAAAACATAGGAATATATGTATCCCTTTGAATTAAGGTTTTTGTATTTTTTGGGTAAATACCCAGTAGTGCAATTGCTGCATCATAGGGTAGTTTTATTTTAAACTTTTTGGGGAACCTCCATACTGTTTTCCACAGTGGGCACACCAGTTTTCATTCCCACCAAGAGTACACAAAGATTCCTTTTTCTCCACATCCTTCTCAAGATTTGTTTCTTGTTTTTTTTATCTTAGCCATTCTGACTGGTGTAAAGTGACATCTCATTGTGGTTTTGATTTTCATTTCCCTAAAGATGAGAGATGCTGAGCTTTCATGTGTCTGTGGACCATCTGTATCTCTTCTGGAAATGTATGTTTATGTCTTCTGCCCATTTTTAAATTGGGCTATTTGTGTTGTTTTGGTGTTGAGTTGTGTAAGTACCTTATATATTTTGGAACCATCCCTTTAATAGATATGTCATTTGCAAAGATCTTCTCCCATTCAGTAGGTTGCCTTTTATTTTTGATGATTATTTTCTTTGCTGTGCAGAAGCTTTTTATTTCAATGTAGTTCTGATAGTTTATTTTTCTTTTATTTGCCTTGCCTTAGGAGAAATATCTAGAAAAAATGTTGCTATGGCTGATGTCAGAGAAATTACTGCCTGTGGTCTCTTCTAGGATTTGTCTGGTTTCAGGTCTCACATTTATGTCCTTAATCAATTTTGAGATTAATGCTGTGTATGGTGTAAGAAAGTCACCCAGTTTCATTCTTTTCCATGTGGCTGCCAGTTTTCCCAACACATTTGCTGAAGACACTGTGCTTTTCTTTTTCTTCTTCTTCTTTTTTTAATTATTTATTTGTGTGTGAGAGAGAGAGAGCATGGGAGAAGAGGAGGAGGGAGAGAATCTCAAGCAGACTCCCCACAGGCCATGGAGCCCAACATGGGTGTCGATCCACAACCCAGATATCGTGACGTGAACCAAAAGCAAGAGTCAGTCATGTAACCAAACGAGCCACCTAGGTGCCCCAACATTGCCCTTTCCCCATTGCATATTCTTGTCTCCTTTGTAGACGATTAATTTATCAAAATTGAGAGTTTATTTTTGGACTCTTTATTCTGTTCCATTGATCTATGTGTCTATTTTTGCAAGTACTACAGCTATGTAGTATATATTGAAATCTGGGATTGTGTTACCTCCAGTTTTGTTCTTCTTTTTCAAGATTGCTTCGGTATTCAGGATCTTTGTGGTTTGGCACAAAATTTAGGATTATTTGTTCTAGTTCTGTGAAAAATGCTGTCAGTATTCTGATAGAGATTGCATTAAATCTGTACATTGCTTTTGGTACATTGCTTTGGCCAGTATAACAGTATGTTTTTTTTTCCAATCCATGAGCACGGAATATCTTTTCATTTGTCTGTGTCATCTTCAATTTCTTTCATCAATCTTTAATAGTTTTCAAAGTAAAGAATTTTGACCTCCTCCTAGATACTTTATTATTTGTGGTGCAACTGTAAATGGTATCATTTTCTTAATTTCTCTTTATGCTACTTAATTATTAGTGTATAAAATGCAACAGATTTCTGTACAATGGTTTTGTGTCCTGCAACCTTACTGAATTCTTCTATCTGTATTCTGCTGATTTAAGATGGAATGTTCTGAATATATCTCACAGATCCATTTGGTCCAATGTGTCATTCATAACAACTGTTTCCTTGTTGATTTTCTCTTGGATGATCTGTCCAATAATGTTTGTGGGCTATTCAAGTCCTCTACTGTTATTGTATTACTATCAATTAATTCCTTTATGTTTGTTATTAGCTGCTTCATGTATTTGGGTGCTCTAATTTTGGTGCATAAATATTTATTTATTTATTTTATTATTTTTATTTTATTTTATTTTATTTGAGAGAGAGAGAATGAGAGAGAGCACATGAGAGGGGGGAGGGTCAGAGGGAGAAGCAGACTCCCTGCAGAGCAGGGAGCCCGATGCAGGACTCGATCCAGGGACTCCAGGATCATGACCTGAGCCGAAGGCAGTCGCTTAACCAACTGAGCCACCCAGGCGCCCGGTGCATAAATATTTATAATTGTTGTATCTTCTTGTTTGTTCATTTGTTCGTTCATTGCCTTTATGATTATGTAGTGTCCGTCTTTGTCTCTTGTTACACGTTTTTTTGTTTTAAAATCTATTTTGTCAGATATAAGTATTGCTACACCAGCTTTCTCTTCACTTCAATTTGCATGATAAATGCTTTTGCATCCCTTCATTTTTCAATCTGCATGTGTCTTTAGGTCTGAAATGAGCCTCTTATATGCAGCATATAGATGGGTCTTGCTTTTTTATCCATTCGGTCACCCTATGTCTTTTGATTGAAGCATTTAGTCCATTTATATTCAAATTAATTCAAATTAATTAGTTATAGATATGTAGTTACTGCCATTTTTTACTTGTTTTATGGTTGTTTTTGTAGTTCTCTCCCTGTTCCTTCCTTGTCTTGCTCTCTTCTCTCACAATTTGTTTTCTTAATGATATACTTGGATACCTTTCTCTTTATCTGTTGCATATCTATTACCAGTTTTTATTTGTGGTTAACATTAGGTTTGTGTATAACATCTTCTTTTTTCAGTTTGTGTTTAACATCTTATGCATATAGTGGTCTACATTAAGTTGATGATCGCTTAAAGTTGAACCCACTCTTCATTGTTCTCCCCTCCCACCGTTTTAGGTAAATGGTGTCATATTTTACATCCTTTTATTTTGTCAATCCCTTGACTGATGTTTATAGGTACACTTTATTTTATAGCTTTTTGCTTCCTACTTTTCTTACTTTATGATCTTTATTTCTTTATTTATGATCTTTCTTTTGCACTCAAAGAGTCCCCTTTAACATTTGTTGTAGGGTTGGTTTAGTGGTCATGAATTCCTTCAACTTTCATTTGTCTAAGAAACTATCTCTTCTTCTATTCTGAATGATAGCCATGCTGGGTAAGTATTCTTTATTGCAGTTTTCTTTCTTTCAGCATTTTGAATATATCATACTCCTCTCTTCATTATCTCCATTTCCCTTAGGTCTTTTGCTGTGATTTTGTCCTGTTCTTTCACTAGGTATATATTTCTCTGTCTCATTTTGTCTAACTCTCTATGTCTGTTTTTACGTGTTAGGAAAGTCAGTTACATCTCCTGCTCTTGAAACAGTGGCATTATGAAGAAGAGGTCCTACAGTGCCCTGTAGAGCAATGTCCACTATTCATCAGAACCTGGGACTTCAGGCATGTCTCCTATGTGCACTGCATGCACCCTTTTGTTGTGGCTGAGCTGCTTTTGCCTTCTATCCAGTCATCTGCAATGGCTCTCTTTGCTTGTTATGGGCAGGGTTTGGTCCAGTGTAGAGCTGCCTTGTCATGGGTCAGACCCAGCATTTGCCAGAGATGCAGTAGCATGGAACTACAAGGCACTTTCCCAATTTTGTTCCCTGAGAAGCTTTTGTTGGTTGCCATGCCTGGAGTCAGACCAGATATCTGCTCCCAGCCCACTTATGGGGCCAGAATAGGACTTGTTTGTGTGGTTATCTTCCCCTGCAAGTCATTTGTAGTGCTGCTGGCCTCTGTTGTGGCTGCTTGACACTGTCAAGCTTGTGGTACTGCTTTGGATGGGGTCCAGCTATGAGCATACTGGATATGGCAAGTCTACAGGAGAATATGGGGGTGGGATGTGCAGTGTTCACAAAGTTTGAGCAGGTCTGTTGAGGGAGAGGACCTGGAGCTACTTTAGAAAACTCCTGCTGCAGGGCTTGATGGGCAGGGCATGAGTGTCAGCAAGGTCCATGCTTGTCCCCTGCATGAGAGGACCTGCAGCCACTGGCAAGTTGCAGGCCAGACTAGAGGGGATGGATCCACACACAAGCATGGGGGCTAGGCATACAGTGTCAGCAAGGTGTGTGCACGAGGAGACCTGAAACTAAGGTATGGCTAAACAGGGTCTGTCTGCAGGAAAACACATGGGTGGGCTGTTAGCAAGTCAGGTAGCCAGTGTTGGCACAACACTGGTTCCAGCAGGTGTGTGTGTCTGGCAGGGGGATGGTGCCTGCCATGTTCTTTGTTCCTGAAGGATTCTTCCAAAGATCCCTGCCCCTCCAGCCCATGCTCTGAGATTAATAAACATATTTCCCTCCTTTATATCCCAGGAGTTTTTCAAACAGCTGTTTCTATGTTGTATCTATGCAGGGCTGTTTGTTGGGCTGTCTCTTTAAGATTGGACTCAGTTTCCTCTTACCCTACCAGCTCTCCCAGAGCCAAGCCCACTGAGTTTTAAAGTTCTAGGTGTAAAACCTTGGTGACTGAAAGAATGTATGAAATTCAGCCCCTCTAGTTTTCAAAGCCAAATGTTATGGGATTTCATCTTCTAAGTGTGGGCTCCCTGGAATAAGAGTTTGTTTCTCTCCCCTCTCTGAGCCTGTGGCTCCCTCCTTACCACAAACATTCCTGTGGGTGCCTTTAGCTCCCCACTGTGTCTCTACCCTTCCTGTCCTCTTCATTGTGGCCTCTTCTCTCCATTTAGCTGTGAAGAGTTTGTTCTGCCAGTTTTGGGTCATTTTCTAGATTATTTATACTGATGTGTCTGTTATCCAGTTGTACCTGTGGTACAAAGTGAGCTTAGGGTCCTTCTATTCTGCCATCTTCCCCAAAAGTCCAATATTTACAATATTTTAAAGAAGAAAGTTCTGTCACAAGAGCTTTATTTCCACCTATATGTTTTTCACAATTGAGATTTAACATTAAGATGTAATGTGATAGGAAGTTCTCTACCACCCATGAACCCAGCTTTAAAAAAACAAAAAAATTAAAAGCTGTAATCTATAGAGCTAACAGATGAATAAAAATTAAGAACTCAGAAACAGAAAAGTTATGGTTGGTATGAATGAACTACAGTAAACACTGAAGACCATCTTAAGTATACAGGTAATTAATAATTAAGTCCAGAGCTATGGGAATAATATTTAAAAAGAAGCTAGAAATGTTATGAATCTTGAAAATGTAAAATGGGGAAAGCAGGAGGGAAAATGGATGAGGAAATTTACTTCATTTTTCCATCTTTCACGTTAAGAATTTTCCACCAAGAGAGATAAAAGAAGACAAAACAAAAATTTAACCCATGTATGTATTTAATGCAAATATGTAAAATCAAGGAACTAAAAATGATTACACGTTTAAAAATTGGGCCTACCCATAAAAGGGGAGAGTAAGCAAAATTAAAAATAAATCAGAAGATCACAAAAAAAAGGATATAATCTAAAAGGATATTATAACTGATAATTTCATCAAACTACACAAACTGTACATGAAGGAAATATTAAAAGAAATAGATTGAAACAGGGGCGCCTGGGTGGCTCAGTTAAGCATCTGCCTTTGGCTCAGGTCACGATCTCATGAGTCAAGAGACTGAGCCTCACATTGGGCTCCACACTCAAGAGGGAGTCTGCGCGAGGACTCTCTCTCTCTCTGCCCTTCCCCCTGCTTGTGCATGCTCTCTCTCTAATAAATAGTCTTAAAAAAAAAAAGAAATAGATTGAAACACAATAGTGTTTAACTCATTTTCTATCCCCTTGACAGCTGAACATAAAATAATAATACAAAGCTTGAATGATGATTAATATTAGCTATATAATAGATGGAAAGAGAGACAGGTTTATATAAGTATTTTGCTCTAATATCAATAAGTCATTTTTCTAAGATAAATGTTAATTTATTGTATAACCTTATATTTTAATAATATAATTTTAATAAATAGTGTAAATTCTTTTTTTTTTGCATTTTTAAATTTTATTATGTTATGTTAATCACCATACATACATCATTAGTTTTTGATGTAGTGTTCCATGATTCATTGTTTGCGTATAATACCCAGTGCTCCATTCAATACGTGCCCTCTTTTATACCCATCACCAGGCTAACCCATCCCCCCAGTTAGATAAGCTCTTTCTATGAAAGACATAAATCCTAGAAACAAAATGGAAACAATAAATTATGAAAAAAAATGTTAAATGTACACAACAAAACCTCAGTCTCATTAACAAAGGTAAAATCAGAATGCAAATCTGATTTAAAATATATATTATATATATAAGTCATATATGTGACAAAAGTCTATTTTTTGTTAACGAAAAATCTTTTTTGAAATGACCAAAATTTAGACACAAAAAAATGGTCAAAGGAAATAAACAACATTGCCTAGGAAATGAATTATAATGGTCAACTGACCTATAACTAAAGAAATACAAATTTGAATACTTCTGGATAAATGTTAAGAAATATTAGTATACAAAAACTCTCATGCACCCTAAGAGAAACTGTGATTTGTATAATAATTTTGAAAAGCATTTTATCTATCCTTCTATTTACCTATCTACCATCTATCTGTATGTACATAGAGAATAGAGACTATAGAAGTAACACAAAGTACATATGAAAATATTAAAAAGCATACCTTTTGACATATATAAGTTCTACTGTTGAATATGTATGATATACTCACACAACTGTGCAAAGATATAAGTACAAGACTGTTCACTGCACTCTTTGCAATTATACAAACTCAAAATAAGGACATTTTAACCAAGTATTGCTAAATAAATTAATGCACTACCATATGATGGTGTGCTATGCAGATCTGAGAATGAGGTAGCAAGAAATATTTGAGTAGCGTGCCACATTTTTCTACTGCAAAATCCCCCTTTATATTTAATAAATATCTTGGGAAAAATACCTATGATAACATGCAAATATCCTGTTTCTCCCCAAAGAGGGAAACATATTTGTTAACTAGAGTAAAGTATTTTTTATACATTTCTTATTGTTTTTAGCCTTACAATATGCAGTCAAAATATCACCTTCCTAAGTTAATTATGTTAATTCTGCTCTTCCCTACCCCTTTCAGTATTAGGTTAGTTGGGTTAGTGATCTGTAATACCATTAGACTAATTTGTTATAGTTGGAATTCCATTTAAGTTCAAGAAATATTGTGAAATTGCAGTTTGTCTAGGTTTTTCCTTTTCCATATTTGGGAGTGACACTTTTTGCACCTCTCTACATTCCCAAGTGAAAACTAGAAGTTCTGATCTGCATTACCTTTCCAGTGAAATTTTCCTTTTAATATGAATAAAACACAAATAACTAAATCTCAAACAATCCCCAACTCATGAACATATTTCTAATGCAATTATCAAATTGAATCTTCAGGAAGAGACAAAATTCTAAGTACATGGCATAGATGTCCTTGATTCCTTATAGTGAGACCTTGGTTTGCAAGTTTCCACAATTTGATTTGAGTTACTCAGCCACATTTCAAATGCCATTCTTAGCTGCCTTTATTGCCCTTTGGGCTCTCAATGATTCCCTCAACAAAGTTGTGCCTATATCAGCCCTGGTAATTACCCAAGCTTTTTTGAGTTAAAATAAAGAAAACAGTAATTGAATGAATATAGTTCTATTTTGGCCTACGGTGAACTTAGTTCTCTTTGTAAGTGTCTTTACCATTCATTCTACAGCTGCATTCAACTTCTTAACTTCTTAACAATGTGAAGCTTTAGGGAAGAATTTCTAAGATGTTTGGAGAATCAATTCAAGTGATTCTAAATCAAGTTGCACTGAGTTCATTTTAACTATAATTTACAGATTTCCAAAAAGTATAGTAGTATATTATATAAGGACAGATTTTCTTCTGTATTTAGGTTTAACTGTCATTCATAAAACACACATAGTACTGTACTATCAATAGAACGATTTGAAACACCTGACAACTGTTGAACAAACACAGTAATTCATTAAAACCTTGGGGAAGTTTTCTCTTCTGCACTATGAATAGCTTTTCTTTTACTCCTGCACAGAATGCTAATGCAGAAAGCCTGTGATCAAAGTGTACTGGAGATGGGCTTTTAGGACAAGGAGTCGCTCCACATTGGTGTTTCTGTTTGATTCTTTTGTTCAGTAAAAATGCCACTCGCAGTAGAAGTATACACAGAGAGGGAGAAAGTGACAATTCTGAACAAGGAAATCAAGCAAGCTTGAGATACTTTCTGATATTTTGATAAATCTAAGAGGTTTTCCTTTGCAGCCCAGCCTTTGCTATAATATCTTTTCTCTACTGTGGGTAAAGTGACTGGCTGGACAGCTACAGCCTCTCTTTCTAGCTGGCAGGAATGTTCCTAGAAGTTGACAAGCGGCCCACACAATGTGGTTTGTACTCTTATTACTGAAGACAGGCTGAAAATGAATTGCTTGCTCTGGTGCTCACTGTTGCAGCTATTGCTAATGAGGTGCTTTTTATTCCTTTTTTTTTTTCATAACCAAGTGAGACTCTAGATGTCCCGTGACAAATCACAAATGTGGTTGTTTTTTTCAGGTGTGAATCTAGATATTTCTATCAGACCTGTCTGGAATGATCTTTAATTTTAAACGCCTCTATTTTGCGTGTGTGTATGTGTACTACTGATGCTACACTTTACACTTTAACATTATTTCTAAATGCTTTTTAGGAACATTTGACTCTGATTTTAGTCCTACTTCAGATGAAAAAAGTATATTTAAATTAAAAATTAGTCTACCTTCTTAATATATCAATCTGATATTTTATTTCATCTGTAAAATGGAAGTCTTACATGAAATGATATTTAATGTTAAATGATGTTTTCAAATATTACTTAATAAAGTGAAAGATTTTCATAATAATAGCAACAGATTAAAAAACAAAAATGTGATGTGATCTCAGTTCTGTAAAGCCATAGGTACCTCTACTTATATTTCAAAATGTTAATAGTTGGAACCAAATAGTCCAGAAATAGACCCAAAGATGTATGGTCAATTATTTTACATAAAGAATTCAAGATAATTCAAAGGAGTGAGGACAGTCTTCTCAACAATGGTGCCAGATCAACTGGACATCTACATGCCCAAAATTAAATAATAAAATTAAAGAAACCTTGACCACATACCATATAAAAAATGAACTCAAAATGTATCATAGACTTAAATATAAAACCTAAAACCATAAAACTTATGGAAGAAACCAGGAGAAAAATCACTAAGACCTTGGGTTGATCAAAGATTTCTTAGATATGATGCAAAGAGCACAAACTTACATGTAAAAGATTATTAAATTAGATTTCATCAAGATTTAAAAATTTGCTCTTAGAAAGATATTGTTTAGAAAATGACAAGTCACAGACTGGAAAAAAATATTACAAAATGATAATATATACAGAACTCTCAAAACTCAATATGAAAACCCAATAAAAGATGGGCATAAGATTTTCATAGACACTTCACCAAAGATATATATACAAGATGGCAAAGGAGCACGTGAAAGCATGCTGACAACACCATTAGTCATTAGGAAAACAACAATTAAAACCACAATAAGATACAACTATATATCTACTAGAAGGGCTCAAATTAAAAGAAAAAAAAAAAAACGATTATACAAAATGCTGGCAAGGGTGCAGGGCGACTGCCATGCTAATATACTGCTGTTAGGAATGCAAAAAGCTATAGCCATTTTGGAACAAAGGTATAACTCCAAACAAAAATTTATACATGAAAGTTCTTAGAAACTTTATTCCCGAATGCCAGAAATGTAAAACAAAGCAGTGCCCATCAACTGGAAACAGATGAATAAACTGTAGCATATCCATACAATGGAATTCTACTCAGCAATAAAAAGAATAAACTATATTCCTTTCAAAAGCATTATGTTCAATAAAATAAGCCAGACCTAAAAAGTCTGCACTCTGTATGGTTCGGTTTATATGGCATTCTGGAAAAAGCAAAATTTTAGGAACAACAATCAGATCAGTGGTTGATAGTGCCCAAGGTATGGGATGGAAATGAACATGAAAGGATTCAAGGAAATTTTGGAGTGATTAGAATACTCTATAGTGATAGTGCCATGATTTATAAATTTGCCAAAATTCATAGAAGAGTACATCTGAAAAGGGTGAATTTTACTATGTAAAAATTAGACCTCAATAAACCAAAAAAGTCAATATTACTTATTTTTGATCATCAAATTTTCCTCTATTTGCTGTTCTATAATTTCCAATTTTTTCCTAATATTGTAGCATTTTAGTATTGGAAAATTACATTTTTCTTACTATTGTAAATCAATTTGATTGAAGGTAGAGTCTTAACGCAAGCTTTGTAGTATTGGCTGCTAGTCTAACATATTTTCTACAGATAAACAACGTAAGTGAAAATTTTCTTTGAAAGAATTCAGAATCTGTATTTTGAAGCAATTGAATAGAGATACTACAATGCAGAAAAGAAGGATCCACCAAGGCCTCTATGAGCCATTAGAAATCTCTTCTTCATTTCCTCTCCTTCTAAATGAGTACTGTTATAACCCCTTGTGATTTTTAAATAAAGCTAATTTTTAGAATAAGAAACATGGATACTACTGTTGAAGTGATGTTATTTGAGAATCAAATCTTTTCCCCAGAGAAATGTCCCTTGGTAATCATTACAGGGACAATCACTCTTTCAGGCTGCTGGAATAGTGTCAGGAGTCTCAAACGCAAAAGAGTAAGAAAACCATTGAGGCAACAGTAATTGGTGAAAATAACTTGGTGTAATACGATAGGCAGTTTGAAAAATAAGACATGGCCCTTGGAGAACATGGCCCCTATAAACGTCCACACTGAAAATTTTAAACACACTGTAGCTTAAACAAAACATTTCTTGTTAACATTGCCACCTGGAGGCTCTAGATTTGTGCATCACAAATAAAAGCACAGGGATTCCTTCTTTCCTTTTTATGAGCTGGTTGATCAGAAAATAGATTTCATTGTCTAAATGAGAAATTTTTTCCTTGAAAGGCAATTTAAAATTTTTATCAAATTCATACAAATCATGCAGTGAAAAAAGTATCCATAAATAAAAGAAGAAACCACAAGGGAAATAGCAAAATGTTTTGAATGAAACAAAAACGAAAACTTTATAATTTACGAGATGCAGCTAGAGTAGTGTTTAAAGGAAATCCAAGTTTTTCAGTGCTTACATTAACAAATAAAAGAAAAAAGGAAAAGAAAAAAGATCTCTAAACAAAAGCTTAAGTGTTCATCTTAAGAATCTAACATAAGGAGAGCAAACTAAACTCAAATTAAACAGAAAGAAGAAAATAAAGATTAATGCAGAAATCAACAAAATCAAAAGCTAGAAAAAAAATAGAGAAAATCAATGAATTCAAAAGTTGATTCTTAAAGATTAATAAAATTGACAAACTTTAGCTAGACTGAGCAAGAAAAAAAAAAAGAAAAATGACAAATTTTTAAACTGGTAATGAAAGAAGGGGGCATTGTTCCTGAGCTACAGAAAATAAAAGGATTATAGGAGAGTATATGTACAGCTTTATGCCAACAAATTAGATAACTGATGAAATGGACAAATTTCTAGAGAGACAGAACTGCTAAAAATGACTCAAGATAAAATGGAGACCCTGAATAAATCTGTACCACTAAAGAAATGGAGTTTGTGATTAAAATTCTCCGCATAAACAAAAGTCTAGGCCCAGAGAACCTCTCTTATAACTAGCATTTACTTAAAGAATAAATGTTACCAATCATTCATAAAATCCAAAAAAAAAAGAGGAGGAGGCAACACTTTCCTCCTCATTGTAAGAAGCCACTACTGGGGCGCCTGGGTGGCTCAGTCATTAAGCATCTGCCTTCGGCTCAGGTCATGATCCCAGGGTCCTGGGATCGAGCCCTGCATCGGGCTCCCTGCTCAGTAGGGAGCCTGCTTCTCCCTCTCCCACTCCCCCTGCTTGTGTCCCCTCTCTCACGGTGTCTCTGTCAAATAAATAAATAAAATCTTAAAAAAAAAAAAGAAGCCACACTACTATGATGCCAATCCAAAGACATAATAATTAAAGCTATACCAGAAATGAAAGGTTGGTTTAACATCCAGTATCAGTCAATATATCACATGAGTATAAAAGACAAACCCGATCTTTTCAATAAAATACATTAAACAAAATTTAATTACAATCCCAACCTGAAAAGGGCACCTATGAATAATCTACAAATAACCTCTTTCTTAATGTTGAAAGACTGAATGCTCTCCCCATAACACAGACATAAGGGCATGTCCACTCTAACCACTTCCAGTCAATAGTTAATCCTAATCGTTGCAATAAGACAAACTAAAATAAAATATAAAAGCATTCAGATTATAGGGAAGAAGTAGAACTGTTTGCAGTTGGCCTAACACATTTTGTGAAAATGCAGACAGACACACACACATAACAATAAAATTAATGAGTTTAGAAAGCTTACAAATAGAAAATTAGTTATATTTCTATATATCAGATATATTTCTATATATCAGTTATCTAAATATAACTGATTTTAGATTTTGTAAGCTTTATTCCCAAGGAATAACTAAAAACTAAAATTAGGAAAGCAATTACATTCAAAAAATTTTTAAATACTTAGAAAAAACAAAAAACATGCTTACGGGCAAATGAAATACTAATAAGAAAAACTGAATAATATCAAAATAAATGAGGAGATATTTCATGTTTGTGGATTGGTAGTTTCAACATTATGAAGGAAATTCTCCTGAAATTAATCTATATATTCAATCTAATCCCTATCAAAATAAGATGGGTCTTTTATAGACAGCAACAGGCTTAACTGAAAATTTGTTTACAAAGGACCACAAATGACTAAAATGAATATTCTTTTCTTAACATATATTGTATTATTTGTTTCAGAGGTACAGATCTGAGATTCAACAGTCTTGCACAATTCACAGCGCTTACCAGAGCACATACCCTCCCCAGTGTCTATCACCCAGTCACCCCATCCCTCCCACCCCACCCCCCACTCCAGCAACCCTCAGTTTGTTTCCTGCCATTAAGAATTCCTCATATCAGTGAGATCATATGATACATGTCTTTCTCTGTTTGACTTATTTCGCTCAACATAATACCCTCCAGTTCCATCCACATCGTTGCAAATGGCAAGATCTCATTCCTTTTGATGGCTGCATAATATTCCATTGTATATATATACCACCTCTTCTTTATCCATTCATCTGTCGATGGACATCTTGGCTCTTTCCACAGTTTGGCTATTGTGGACATTGCTGCTATAAACATCGGGGTGCACGTAGCCCTTCGGATCCCTACTTTCGTATCTTAGGGGTAAATACCCACTAGTGCAATTGCTGGACCATATGGTAGCTCTATTTTCACTTTTTGAGGAACCTCCATACTGTTTCCCACAGTGGCTGCACCAGCTTGCATTCCCACCAACAGTGTAGGAGGGTTCCCCTTTCTCCGCATCCCCACCAACATCTGTCGTTTCCTGACTTGTTAATTTTAGCCATTCTGACTGGTGTAAGGTGGAATCTCATTGAGGTTTTGATTTGCATTTCCCTGATGCCGAGCGATATTGAGCACTTTTTCATGTGTCTGTTGGCCATTTGGATGTCTTCTTTGGAAAAATGTCTGTTCATGTCTTCTGCCCATTTCTTGATTGGATTCTTTGTTCTTTGGGTGCTGAGTTTGATGAGTTCTTTATAGATTTTGGATACTAGCCCTTTATCTGATATGTCATTTGCAAATATCTTCTCCCCTTCTGTCGTTGTCTTTTGGTTTTGTTGACTGTTTCCTTTGCTCTGCAAAAGCTTTTTATCTTGATGAAGTCCCAATAGTTCATTTTGCCCTTGCTTCCCTTGCCTTTGGTGATGCTTCTAGGAAGAAGTTGCTTCAGCTGAGGTCAAAGAGGTTGCTGCCTGTGTTCTCCTTTAGGATTTTGATGGACTCCACTCTCACATTGAGGTCTTTCAACCATTTGGAGTCTATTTTTGTGTGTGGTGTAAGGAAATGGTCCAGTTTCATTCTTCTGCATGTGGCTATCCAATTTTCCCAACACCAATTGTTGAAGAAACTGTCTTTGTTCCATTGGACATTCTTTCCTGCTTTGTCAAAGATGAGTTGACCATAGAATTGAGGGTCCATTTCTGGGCTCTCTATTCTGTTCCATTGATCTATGTGTCTGTTTTTGTGCCAGTACCATGCTGTCTTGATGATGACAGCTTTGTAATAGAGCTTGACGTCAGGAATT
Source organism: Mirounga angustirostris (assembly GCF_029215605.1). Lineage (NCBI taxonomy): Eukaryota > Metazoa > Chordata > Mammalia > Carnivora > Phocidae > Mirounga > Mirounga angustirostris. The sequence goes on along the minus strand of NW_026991717.1, from coordinate 57,275,376 downwards.
GTGATGCCGCCGGCTTTGCTTTTCTTTTTCAACATTCCTCTGGCTATGCGGGGTCCTTTACTGGTTCCATACAAATTTTAGGATTATTTGTTCCATTTCTTTGAAAAAAGTGGATGGTATTTTGATGGGGATTGCATTGAATGTGTAGATTGCTCTAGGTAGCATTGACATCTTCACAGTATTTGTTCTTCCAATCCATGAGCATGGAACGTTTTCCATTTCTTTGTGTCTTCCTCAATTTCTTTCATGAGTATTTTATAGTTTTCTGAGTACAGATCCTTTGTCTCTTTGGTTAGATTTATTCCTAGGTATCTTATGGTTTTGGGTGCAATTGTAAATGGAATCGACTCCTTAATTTCTCTTTCTTCTGTCTTGTTGTTGGTGTATAGGAATGCCACTGACTTCTGTGCATTGATTTTATATCCTGCCACTTGACTGAATTCCTGTATGAGTTCTAGCAGTTTTGGGGTGGAGTCTTTGGGGTTTTCCACATAAAGTATCATATCATCTGCAAAGAGTGAGAGTTTAACTTCTTCTTTGCCAATGTGGATGCCTTTGATTTCTTTTTGTTGTCTGATTGCTGTGGCTAGGACTTCCAATACTATATTGAATAGCAGTGGTGATAGTGGACATCCCTGCCGCGTTCCTGACCTTAGGGGGAAAGCTCTCAGTTTTTCCCCATTGAGAATGATATTTGCTGTAGGTTTTTCATAGATGGCTTTTATAATATTGAGGTATGTACCCTCTATCCCTATACTCTGAAGAGTTTTGATCAAGAAAGGATGCTGTACTTTGTCAAAAGCTTTTTCTGCATCTATTGAGAGGATCATATCATTCTTGTTCTTTCTTTTGTTAATGTATTGTATCACATTGATTGATTTGCAGATGTTGAACTAAACTTGCAGCCCAGGGATAAATCCCACTTGATCGTGGTGAATAATCCTTTTAATGTACTGTTGGATCCTATTGGCTAGTATTTTGGTGAGAATTTTTGCATCCATGTTCATCAGGGATATTGGTCTGTAATTCTCCTTTTTGATGGGGTCTTTGTCTGTTTTGGGGATCAAGGTAATGCTGGCCTCATAAAATGAGTTTGGAAGTTTTCCTTCCATTTCTATTTTTTGGAACAGTTTCAGAAGAATAGGTATTAATTCTTCTTGAAATGTTTGGTAGAATTCCCCTGGGAAGCCATCTGGCCCTGGGCTTTTGTTTTTTGGGAGATTTTTGATGACTGCTTCAATTTCCTTAGTGGTTATAGGTCTGTTCAGGTTTTCTATTTCATCCTGGTTCAGTTTTGGTAGTTGATACATCTCTAGGAATGCATCCATTTCTTCCAGGTTATCTAATTTGCTAGTATAGAGTTGCTCATAATATGTTCTTATAATTGTTTGTATTTCTTTGGTGTTGGTTGTGATCTCTCCGCTTTCATTCATGATTTTGTTGATTTGGGTCATTTCTCTTCTCTTTTTGATAAGTCTGGCCAGGGGTTTATCAATCTTGTTAATTCTTTCAAAGAACCAGCTCCTAGTTTCGTTGATCTGTTCTACTGTTCTTTTAGTTTCTATTTCATTGATTTCTGCTCTGATCTTTATGATTTCTCTTCTCCTGCTGGGTTTAGGCTTTATTTGCTGTTCTTTCTCCAGCTCCTTTAGGTGGAGGGTTAGATTGTGTACTTGAGACCTTTCTTGCTTCTTGAGAAAGGCTTGTATGGCTATATACTTTCCTCTTAGGACTGCCTTTGCTGCATCCCAAAGATTTTGAATAGTTGTGTTTTCATTTTCATTGGTTTCCATGAATTTTTTTAATTCTTCTTTAATTTCCTGGTTGACCCATTCATTCTTCAGTAGGATGCTCTTTAGCCTCCATGTATTTGAGTTCTTTCCAACTTTCCTCTTGTGATTGAGTTCTAGTTTCAAAGCATTGTGGTCTGAAAATAGGCAGGGAATGATCCCAATCTTTTGGTACCGGTTGAGACCTGATTTATGACCAAGGATGTGAACGATTCTGGAGCATGTTCCATGGGCACTAGAGAAGAATGTGTATTCCGTTGCTTTGGGGTGGAATGTTCTGAATAGGTCTGTGAAGTCCATTTGGTCCAGTGTGTCATTTAAAGTCTTTATTTCCTTGTTGATCTTTTGCTTAGACGATCTGTCCATTTCAGTGAGGGGGGTGTTAAAGTCCCCCACTATTATTGTATTGTTGTCGATGTGTTTCTTTGCTTTTGTTATTAATTGCCTTATATAATTGGCTGCTCCCATGTTAGGGGCATAGATATTTACAATTGTTAGATCTTCTTGTTGGATAGACCCTTTAAGTAGGATACAGTGTCCTTCCTCATCTCTTATTACAGTCTTTGGTTTAAAATCTAATTTGTCTGATATAAGGATTGCCATCCCAGCTTTCTTTTGGTGTCCATTAGCATGGTAAATGGTTTTCCACCCCCTCACTTTCAATCTGGGGGTGTCTTTGGTTCTAAAATGAATCTCTTGCAGACAGCATATCGATGGGTCTTGTTTTTTAATCCAGACTGATAGCCTGTGTCTTTTGATTGGGGCATTTAGCCCATTTACATTCAGGGTAACTATTGAAAGATAGGAATTTAGTGCCATTGTATTGCCTGTAAGGTGACTGTTAGTGTATACTGTTTGTGTTCCTTTCTGGTCTATGTTGCTTTTAGGCTCTCTCTTTGCTTAGAGGACCCCTTTCAAGATATCCTGTAGGGCTGGTTTTGTGTTTGCAAATTCCTTTAGTTTTTGTTTGTCCTGGAAGCTTTTTCTCTCTCCTTCAGTTTTCAATGACAGCCTAGCTGGATAGAGTATTCTTGGCTGCATATTTTTCTCATTTTGTGCTCTGAATATATCCTGCCAGTCCTTCCTGGCCTGCTAGGTCTCTGTGGATAGGTCTGTTGCCAATCTAATATTTCTACCCTTGTAGGTTACATATCTCTTCTCCCGAGCTGCTTTCAGGATTTTCTCTTTGTCTATGAGACTCGTAAGTTTTACTATTAGATGTCGGGTGTTGACCTATTTTTATTGATTTTGAGAGGGGTTCTCTGTGCTTCCTGGATTTTCATGCCTGTTTCCTTCCCCAAATTAGGGAAGTTCTCTGCTATAATTTGCTCCATTATACCTTCTGCCCCTCTCTCTCTTTCTTCTTCTTCTGGGATCCCAATTATTCTAATGTTGTTTTGTCTTATGGTATCGCTTATCTCTCGAATTCTGCCCTTGTGATCCAGTAGTTGTTTATCTCTTTTTATCAGCTTCTTTATTTTCCATCATTTCATCTTCTATATTACTGATTCTCTCTTCTGCCTCATTTATTCTAGCAGTTAGCGCCCCCATTTTGGATTGCACCTCATTAATAGCCTTTTTGATTTCTACTTGGTTGGATTTTAGTTCTTTTACTTCTCCAGAAAGGGTTTCTCTAATAACTTCCATATTTTTTTCAAGCCCAGCTAGTATCTTTAAAGTAATGATTCTGAACTCTAGATCTGACATCGTACTAATGTCCGTATTGAATAGGTCCCTGGCAGTCGGTACTACCTCTTGTTCTTTTGGTTGAGGTGATTTTTTCCGTCTTGTCATTTTGTGCAGAGGAGAATAGATTAATGAGAGAACAAAATACTAGCAGAGTAACAACGTCCCCAGAAAATATACTCTAATCAAATCAGAAAAGACCTGAAGCAGTGGGAAAAGAAAGGGAAAGAGAGAAAAAAGAAAAAGAAAAAAAAGAAAAAGAAAAAGATAAAAACAAAAACAAACAAAACAAAACAACAACAACAAAAAAACCAGAATGTGATCAAATATGATCAGGCTGGTATATAGATCAGTGCCACACACTAGATTTGGCGTGTATTTTGGTCTTTTAGAAGAAAGTGCCTCCCAAAATTTTAAAGAAAGAAAAACTTATATATGTACAAAAATAAGGGTTGATATGATGAAGGGATGGAATATGACTGTAAAGATGGAAATTATAAAAAATTTTATAAAAGGAATTGATAAGAAGTTGTTTGAAAAAAGAAAGAAGAGGATTTAAGAAAAGAAAAAAGAAAAAGAAAAAAAAAGGGAGAGGATGTGATCAGGCAGGGGAATAGAAAACACCATATACTAGAGATTTAGGGTATATTTTAATCTGTTAGAAGAAACTATCTCAAAATTTTAAAGAGAGAACAATTTATATATTAAGCCAAAAATATGGGTAACTACTATGAAGGGATAGAATATGACTCTATAAATGAAAAATAAAAATATTTTTTTAAAAAAAGGGATTGATAAGATGTTGGTTGAAAAAGGGAAAAAGAAAAATTCAAAAAGAAAAAAAAGAAAAAAAGACAGTTAAAAAAAAAATTAACTTTGAAAGACTAAAGAATCATGGTAAAAAAGCCGTGAATTCTATGTGCAGTAGTCCCCTAGCACTGGAGTTCTGCCGTTCTCATTGATCGGTAAACTTGGTCTTGGCTGGCTGTTCTCGCTGATCTTCTGGGGAGGGGCCTGTTGCCGTGGTTTCCAAATGTCTCTGCCGGAGGCGGAATTGCCCCGCCCTTGCCCCCTCCCGGCTAAGTAATCTGCTCGGGTTTGCTCTCCGGGGCTTTTGTTCCCTGCAAGCTTTCCGTACAGCTTTGGAGGCGGAGAGTGAAAATGGCGGCCTCCCAATCTCCGCCCCGGAGGAGCCGAGAACTCAGGGCCCCGCTTCTCAGTGAGCCCCTAGAGAAAAGCCGTCAGTCACTCCCGTCTCCCCGGTCTCCGGCCGCACTCCATGCTCAACCGGCCTGTGACCGCGCGTTTCTATCTCTGGCACCCGACCCCGGGTGGAGTCTCCAAACCCAGCAGATCCCTGCGGTGCACTCCCGTCGGGCTCCTCCCGTGGGAGGCAGGTGAGTCTTCCCGGATCTGCCGCTTGTTGGGTCCCTGCTGGAGGAGCAGGGGCCCGACTGTGCCACGGATCACGGTTTATGGCAACCCCGAGCTGAGAGCCCGCGCCTGGGCTCTGCCTCTGCAGCCGGCTTCCCTGCTCCGTTACCTGGGAGCTCTGCCGCACTCAGGCACCCCCGGTCTTTCTGTGACCCCGAGGGTCCTGAGACCACACTGTCCCGGAGGGTCCCACCCCCCGCTTAGCCACCAGAGTGACGTCCCTCAGTGGAGCAGACTTTTAAAAGTTCCGATTTGTGCTCTGCGGTTCTATCACTTGCCAGAAGCGGCCGACGGAGGCCCCTCCCCCGCCGTCTATCCTCCCGAATATCGCCTCAGATTCACTTCTCCGCACGTCCTACCTTCCAGAAAGTGGTCGCTTTTCTGATGAGAGAGTTGTTGCTCTTCTTTTCTTCGATCTCCTGTTGAGTTTGTAGGTGTTCAGAATGGTTTGATCCCTATCCAGCTGAATTCCTGAGAGGAGACGAAATCCAGGTCTCCTACTCCTCCGCCATCTTGCTCCGCCCTCCCTAAAATGACTTTTAAAAAGGACAAATCTGAAGGACTCACGTTACCTGCTACCCAGTAATTGAAAGAGTGTGTTACTGCTATAATGACAGGCATATAGATAACGGAATGGAACTGAGGATCCAGAAATAAACCTTTATATTTATGATTAACTGTTTTTGATTTTTGTTCCTAAAGGTTTCTAAGTAATTTAATGAGGGAAAATAGTATTTTCAACACTGATGCTGGACAATTGCAAATCCATATGCAAAAATATGAAGACAACCCAGATCAATATATAAATATTAACTCAAAATGAAGTAAAATCCCAAATTAGGAGCTAAAATTATAAATCTCTTGAATGAAAACACAAGAAAAAATTATCATGACCCTGGGTTAGACAAAGGATTCTGAAATATGACATCAAATTGTGTAAGAGGAAAAAATTGATAAATTGGACTTAATCAAAATTTAAAATCCAAGAGCTTCAAAACACACCAATAACTAAATTAAAAGGCAAGCCATAGAGAAAATATTTTCACATATATAATGAAATTGTATCCAAATTATATAAAGAATTCTTACAATTGAATAAGAAGACAACATAATTTTTAAAAAGGTCAAGACATATGATAGACATGTCACCAAAAAGATATATGAAGATGTAATAGGCATATAAAAAATGCTCATTGCCCGCCTTTAGGTAAATACAAATTAAAACTCCAATAGAATATCATTTTGCTCCCATTTTAATAACTATGATCAAAAGACAGAAAATAATAATTATTGGTGAAAATACGGAGAACCTTGCTCTTGCATTGCTGGTGAGAATTTAAAAGGTAAAGCTACTTTGAAAAACATTTTGTCAATTTATGACTGAGAAATCCTACTCTCATATATCTAAGAGAAGTACAAACATATGTCCACACAAAGACTGTGTACAAAGTTTATAACAAAATTATTGTTAACAGTAAAAAACTGGAAACAATTTAAATGTCCATTAATTGATGAAACCAACAAAATATGTTATATCCACGAGTTCATATATTCATGAATATAATGAACAGACTACTGATATGTACTACAATGTGGATAGAGCTTAAGATGATTATGCTAAGTAAAATATGACAGATTCAAAAATCTACATATAGTAACATTCCATTTATATTAAAGCTCCATAAAAGGCAAAGCTGATGCATGATTCTCTGAGATTGATGGTGGGAACAGGGACTGACTTTAAAATGGACATAAGGGAACACTTTGGGAATGCTGTAAAACTGGATTGTAGTGATGGTTGCACAACTCTATAAATAGATTAAAAATAATGTAATTGTACTCTTTCAATGTGTGAATTTATAGTAATTCGTTTACTGAAAAATGCCTGTAATTTTTTTAAATAAAAGAAAAAAATAATATATCTGTTTGCGTTGGTTCTTTTCAAATTTAAGAATTCTCAATAGGGAAACTTGAGTTCTAACAATTAAAAGGAAAAAAATTATTTTTGCCTTTTTCCTTCCATTTTGTTTCCCTAGCTTAATGTAAATACATGAAAGTCCTTGCATTTCAGCAGCACTCAGAGTGGCAGGTAGATATACTGTTACTAGTCTCCATCTAGTCTGCATGCAAGCCTTTTCCTAGCATGTTTTGCTGAACAGTGGTTAGGGCCTCAGAGCTATCCATTCTACATGATAAAATTGTGTGTGTAAAGTATGTTCTACCAGATGTTAATAAATATTATTTCCCCTTTCCACTATCTCAAAATATTTTATAGGTCTATAAGTTTGGATAATAGTGGGCTAAAAATAAAAAATAAACAGTTTTCATTATTGTACAGCCTCTTGGAATCCTTAGCATGTTACTGTAATTTTCTATTGCTTTACAAAGTATTATATGACTGCATGCAGTCAACCCAGAAACCCACTGATGCAACTTCAATGGCCAACTTCAAAGCCCAAGCATATGATGGGGTCACTGTATCTAGCTGATAAGGGGGAAAAAAAAAAAGTGTGCATTTCCCTAGTCAGACCTCCACCACATGATCACACTTAACTGCAAGGGAGGCTGGAAATGTAGGCCAACACTAGATACACAAAAAAGAAATGGGTATAAAAGATATTTAGCCCGTGTCCTTTTTAAAAATAAAAGTATGTCACTTGATTCTTTAGTGTGTATATCCCATAGTTTCCCAGTGACAAATGGAAAAGGACTACAGATAGATATACCTACATCTCTTCCATAGAAGAATGTGATGTATCTGATATCATTTCTTCAAATTTCCGTGTTCTCCTATTCATCATTTGAGCCATTTATCCTCTATTATCTATGTTTTTGTAAAAAAAAATATATTTTGTCTATATAAAATAATCCCATCAGGGGAAAATAGTTTAAGCACTTAAAAAAAATTTTTTTTTCTCTAAAGGCACAATGTTCATGTTGTCTACATTTTCCTCAGCTCATTCTTTTAACAACAGGACTAACATTTGTGGGGTGCTTTACAATTTTCACACCAGCTTTACATGCAAAATTCCACATAATCCTCCTACTTTTACTGGAAGGTACATATTAATATTCCCATATAACAAATAAACTGCAGATAGTGAGTTGCGGTGTACCTTTTCACAGACATTAAAATGTAATATGACACATTCTAGGAAATACCTGACAGGCGTTCCTGGTACAAGTTAAAATCAGGTAAGATTAAGGAATATCTCATATCAGTTATTCAGGGGCAATCCCTTTTATTAAATACAATCTACAATCTACAATAAAAGGACTTACTAACTATTCATTACATAATATCCCTAAATTCACTGACTGGTCTTTTTAGGTCCCTGTGTTAAGTACCAAGATTACAAAGAGATTTCAAAATCAAGTTTTCATCCCCTTCATAGAGCTTTAAACCAAACTGGAATTCCAGAACTGCATATGTAGCACTAAGCAATATGTGTGAACACCTGTGTTCATGCCCAAAAAAAGTGGGACAATAACTACTACAAGTGTGGATTTAAAATGATTTGCAGGACTGGAATAACCAGAATAGTTTCTCAGAGGCTGTCAGATTGAACAGAAATGAAGGAATCCTTGAGATGACTAAGAAAAGGCAAGGAAAAAAAAAAAAAAGGTTATCAAGGCATGAGGAATGTCAAGGACCTAAGAAATAGGAATCTGTATGGAATATCTAAACTGCATTGCACAGACCCGCTTCACTGAATGAGACATCCTATTAGGAAATGGAATAGACAAGACTGGAGAGGAAACAGATGATGGAGATCCCTGAATGCCATGTAGGCAATGGGAACCAATTATTTCAGAACAATTACCCATACAGGAAATTACTCTATGTATTGGTATCTTCTCACCAGAAAAAAAGAGTATCATGACCAATTACATGAAAAACAACTAAGTAACTTAGATTAAATGGATAAATTCCTAGAACACAAACTACAAAAATAGACACATAAAAAATAGGAAATCTCATACATATATAACAAGGAGTTGAATTAATTTTAAAATTTCCCACAAAAGAGCGCAGGGCCAGGTGTACTAGGTGGTAAATTCTACTTTATATTAAAAAAAAAATTAACACATATGTTGGCCAACTGAAAAAAAATAGGTAAGAGAATACTTCACAAATTAGTCTATGAGGTCAGTATCATGCTAGTACTATAACTAAACAAAGACGTAAGAAGAAAAAAAAGTGAAGAGCAGTATCTCTTATGAATATAAGCCTCAGAACTTTGAATAAAATATTAGCAAACCAAAACTTTAAGATATAAAAAAGATTTTACTCCATGAACAACTGGGATTTACCCCAGAAATGTAGGCTTGTTTAATATCCAAAAATCAGTCAATTTAATAAATCATACTAATAGAATAAATAACAGAAGAACACATGATTATCTGACTAGATACAGGGATTGAGAGAGAGAGAGAGAGAGAGCACTTGACAAGATTCAACATCTTTTTGTAATAAAATCACTCAGGAAACCAGAAATAGAAGGGAACCTCCTCAACCTAATAAAAGGCATCTATGAAAAGCCAACATCTAACTGCATAATCTATGGTGAGAGACAGAATGCTTTCTCCATAAGATCAAGAACAAGATGACTGTGTCCACTCTAGTCACTTTTATTCAACGTTGCAGTAGAGGGTCTAGCTAGGACTATCAGACAAAAAAAAAAAAAAAAAAAAAAAAAAAAGCCATCCAGATAAGAAGGTAGAACTAATATTGTATCTATTCATGGATGACAAGATCTTATACATAGAAAATCCTACGGAATTTGCAAATTAAAAAACCAGAACTAATAAACAAGTTCAGCAAGTTACAGGATATAAAATCAATCTATAAAATCAACTTGTATACACTATCAATAAACCACCCAAAAATTAAGAATACAGTTGCATTTACAATAGCATCAGAAAATATCAAATACTTGGGAATAAGGTGAACAAAATAAATGAAAGATTTTTACAATGAAAACTATAAAACATTAAAGAAAGTAATTAAAGGAGACCTAAATAAATAAATGACATCCAAGTTCACAAATTAGAAGACTTAATGTCCTCAAGATGGCATTATGCTCCAAATTAATCTACGTCTTGAACACAATCTCTATCAAATCCCAGTTAGCTTTTTTGGCAGAAATTGACAAGCTGATCCTACTATTTATATGAAAATGCAAGAGTCCCCAAATAACCAAGATAATCTTGAGAAAGAAGAAAAAGTTGGATGGTTCGTACTTATAATCATAGTGATTCAATGTTTTTATGCATTATGAAATGATGCCACAGTAAGTCTAATTGCCATCACCATATAAAATTATTAAAATATTACTGACTATATTCTCTAGGCTATACATTACATACCCATGATTTATTATTTATAATTGGAAGTTTGTACCTCTTAATCCCTTTTGCCTATTTCACATACACTCCCTAAACCCTTTCCTTTGGTAACCAAGTTTGCCTCCTGTATCTATGAGTCTGTTTCTATTTTGTTCTGTTTGTTCATTTGCTTTGTTTGTTAGATTCTACCTGTAAGTGAAATCATATGGTACTTGTCTTTCTCTGTTTGACTTATTTCACTTAGCATAATACTTCTAGGCCCATCCACATTGTCACAAATGGCAAGATTTCATTCCTTTATATGGCTGGGTAATATTCCACTATATATATCACCTCTTCTTTATCCATTCATCTCCTAATGGACACTTAAGTTGTTTCTATATCTTGCCTATTTTTAAAATTTTTTTAAAGATTTTATTTATTTGACAGAGAGAGACAGCAAGAGAGGGAACACAAGCAGGGGGAGTGGGAGAGGGAGAAGCAGACTTCCCGCTCAGCAGGGAGCCAGACGCAAGGCTCAATTCCAGGACCCTGGGATCATGACCTGAGCTGAAGGCAGACACTTAACCAACTGGGCCACCAGGCGCCCCCATATCTTGCCTATTACAAATAATGCTACAATGAACACAGGGGTACATATATTCTTGTATTCATTTTCCTTGCACAAATACCCAGCAATGGAATTGCAAGATCACTTGGTATTCCTATTTTTAAATTTTTGTGGAACCTCTATACGGGTTTTAATAGTAGCATCACCAATTTACATTCCCACCTATAGTGCACAAGGGTACCTTTTTCTCCACATCCTTGCCACACTTGTTATTTTTTGTTTTTTTGATAATAGCCGTTCTGACAGGTGTGAGGCAATAACTGATTAATGATGGTGAGCATCTTCCATGTGCATGTTGGACATCTCTATGTCTTCTTTAGAAAAATGTTTCTTCAAGCCCTCTGCCAATTTTTTAATCCATTTTTTATATTAAGCTGTGTACATTCTTTATTTTATATATTAACCCATTATCAGATGTCTGATTTGCAAATATCTTCTCCCATTCAGTTAACTGATTTTTGACAAAGATGCCTAGTAAATTCAAATTATTTTCAACAAACTGTGCCAGTATTAATTGGATATCAAAATTCAAAGGAATGAAATTAGACCCCCTGTCTCAAACTATACACAAAATTAACACAAATGGATCTTCACCTGCGTAAGGGATAAAACTATTAAAGTCAGAGAAGAGAACATAAATGTAAATCTTTGTTATATTAGGCAACAGTTTCTTAGATCTGACACCAAAAACACAAGAAAAAGAGATAAATTGGACTTCAACAAACCTAAAAACTTTTGCACTATAAACGGTACCAGCAATAAAGTATTTGCAAATCATGTATATGATAAAGGACGTATATCCAGGATACATAAGAAACTCACAAAATCATGAATATAAAAAGAGCTCAACAATAAGAAAACATAAATAAACCATTTTAAAAAATGACAGGATTTGAAGAGACTTTTTTTTTTTTTAAGATTTTATTTATTTATTTTGACAGAGAGAGACACAGCGAGAAAGGGAACACAAGCAAGGGGAGTGGGAGAGGGAGAACAGGCTTCCTGCGGAGCAGGGAGTCCATTGTGGGGCTCAACCCCAGGACCCTGGGATCATGACCTGAGCCGAAGGCAGACGCTTAACGACTGAGCCACCCAGGAACCCCTCATCTGCTTTATTTCTGATATGAAATTTGCTATAATCATTATTATTGCTCTTTTGTAACTAAAGTAACACATGTTTTTGAAGAGAAATTTCTTGAAAGAACATATACAAATAGCCTAGAAGGACATAAAAAGATGTTCAGTATCTTTAGTCATTAGATAAATACAAATTAAACCACAATGAGATATCACTCTAATAGAGCTAGGCTTAACTTTAGTAACTGCTTAGCTCCTCTTTTCCTGACCTTTTCCTCCTATTCTAATATAAACCTTCATTTAGTCTACAAAATATACTAATAGAAGGGCAACAGAATTGTACAGTCACAGAGGGCACCACTTGCGTTGCATTTTATTGAAATGATTTTCCCTGAATTTGTGCAATGTCTCATTATTGGCTCAATATGTATGAAATTGGAACAATGAAAAAACAATGGTAGTAATACCAACAAGATGGCACAGTAAGAAGCCCTGGACCCTCCTCTCACTCACAAACACATCAGTTCAGCAACAATTTACTGATAAATTCCCTTTGTGAAAAATCCAGAAACCAACTGAAAGGCTTATTCCAAGAGAATGTGAAACCAGGCTCATCAAAGCCAGCAAGATTTGGGAAACCCTGTCACAGAGTCCCTGCCCCAGGCACAGCACCATATGATTGGGAAAAGACTTCCTAGGACAGAGAAAAGGCTCATACATATATCTAGTGCTCTCATTTTTTCTGAGGGAGCTCCCCAAAGGACTTCTTCCTTGCTAATCTTGGGGCTTTGATGAGCCCAGCATAGTCCAGCCACCAGGGCAAAAAAAAAAAAAAAAAAAGAGAAAGAAAGAAAGAAAAGAAATAGAGGCAAAGAATATAAAAATACTAATTCAAAGGGATATATGCATCCCTATGTTCACAGGTTCATAGCAGCATATTTAAAATAGCCAGATTGTGGAAGCAGCCCAAGTGTCCACTGATAGATGAATGGATAAAGAAGTTGTGGTATATATACACAATGGAATATTATTCTGACATAAAAAGAATGAAATCTTGCCATTTGCAACAAGGATGGATCTAGAGAGTATAATGCTAAGCAAAATAAGCCAGTCAGAGAAAGACAAATACCATATGATTTCACTCATATGTGGAATTTAAGAAATAAGACAAAGAAACAAAGGAAATAAAGAGAGAGAGACAAAGCAAAAAACAGACTCTTAACTACAGAAAATAAACTGATGGTTACCAGAGGGGAGCTGAGTAGGGGAATGGGTGAAATAGGTGAAGGGAATTAAGAGTACACTTATCTTGATTATCTCCATGAGTAATATATGGAACTGTTGAATCACTATACTATACAACTGAAACTAATATAACATTGTATGTTAACTACACTGGAATTAAAATAAAAAAAAATAAAAATAAGAAGACACAGAGGCTTGGGCAGGTAGACATTACAGATCCCCATCCTGCTCAACACAAAGCAAGCAAATGAAAAATCCAGGTTCTCAGCTTACTTCTGGGGAAGGAAAGAGTTGATCTGTGTATCCAGCACTTGAAATTCTCCATGGATGTGCAAAGAACTACCATCTGACTTGTGAGTCTTAGAATTCTTATGGGCATGGAATAGTCTAGCCACCTGGGGAAAAACACAGATGGTGGTTTGGACTAGATGCTGCTATCCCCAGCTCAGCACAAATGGGATATAAAATGCATTTTATCCTTGGGGAAGGAAAAAGTTGGTAGAGAACACCAGAATCTCAACCTAGACTGATTAGAGGGGGTCTTTGCCTGCACAAAGCCAATTTATGAAGACTAGAAGAGGTATCTGCTTTGTCTAATTCACAGGCCAGACAGGTTTTGTAGGCAATTAAGCTCAAGTTATCCACTTAAATGGACTATTATAACTCTAAGGTTTTACATAAGCCTCAAGGTAGCCATAAAAAAATGCCTACAGAAGTAGCATAAAAGAAAAAGAGAAAGGAATCAAAGTATATGAACACAAAAAATCAACAAAACAGAAGAGAATGCAGAAAAGGAGAAAAATACAAACAAAAGAAATATAAAACTAACGGAAAAGAACTATTACAATGCAATGGCAAATTCCTCCTTATCAAGAATTATTTTAAATGTAAATGCATTAAATTTGCCAATTAAAAGACAGGCAGTAATTAAATGTATTTATTTTATTTATTTATTTATTTATTTTTTAAAGATTTTTTATATATTTTACAGAGAGAGACACAGCGAGAGAGGGAACACAAGCAGGGGGAGTGGGAGAGAGAGAAGCAGGCTTCCCGTGGAGCAGGGAGCCCGATGTAGGGCTCCATCCCAGGACCCCGGGATCATGACCTGAGCAGAAGGCAGACACTTAACGACTGAGCCACCCAGGTGCCCCAATTGAATGTATTAAAAAATAGAAAGAAAAAGAAAAGACACAACTACATGCTATCTATAAGAAACTCACTTTAGATTTAAGGACGTACATAAACTGAGTGAAAGGATGGAAAAGGTATTTCCTACAAAAGGTAACCAAAAGAAAGTAGGGATGTTTATACTTACATCAAACAAAGTAGACTTTAAATCAAAAACTTTCACATGAGACAAAGAAGAATATTTTATAATAATAAAAGGGATGATCCACCAGGAAAATTTAAAAATATATATGCATCCAATGTTAGAGCACATATATATATATATACACACATATATGAGCAAACACTGGCAAAACTGAAGGGAGAAATAGATAGCAATACAATAATGGTAGGAGCATAAATATACCCATTAACAAATTAAAGGATAAAACCACATGACCATCTCAATAGAAGCAGAAAAAGCATTTGACAAAATTTAAACCTTTTCATGATAAAACTTCTCAGCAAACTAGGAACAGAAAGACATTAACTCAACATAATAAAGGCATATATGAAAAAGCTCATTCCTTACATTATATCCAATGGTCAAAAACTGACAGCTTTCCCTCTAAGATCAGACTCAAGATAAGGATGACCATTCTAATCACTTGTATTCAAAGGAGTACTGAAGTCCTACCAAAGCAAATAGGCAAAAAAAAGAAATAAAAGGCGTACAAATAAGCAAGAAAGAAGTAAAATTGTCCTGTTTGTAGAGTATGTGATCTTATATATAGAAAACACTAAAGACTCCACCAAAAAAAAAAAAAAGTTGTTAAAAATAATAAATGCAGTAAAGTTGCAGGATACAAAATTAACATATAAAAAATTAGCTGTGTTTCTACACATTAACAATGAACTACCCAAAAGGATATTAGGAAAACAATCTCATTTGTAATAGCACTAAAACTAATAAAATAAAAATAAACAACTAGGGAGGTGAAAGATGTATATACCCAAAACTACACTGACAAATGAAATTAATGAGGACACAAAAAAAATGGAAGGACATCCCATGTTCTGGATTCAAAGACTTACTATTGTTAAAATGTTCATACCACCCAAACCAATCTACTAAGTCAATGCAAAATCCTAATGAAATTTTCTATAGAAATAGAAAAAAGAAAACAATTCTACAACTTTTATGAAGGAACTAAAGACTATGAATAGTCAAATCAATAGTGAGAACAACAAAGTTGCAGGCACTGCCTGTCCTGATTTCAAAATATATCACAAACCTACAGTAATCAAAGCAGTATAGTACTGGCATAGAGACAGACTTATAGACCAATGGAACAGAATCCAGAATCCAGAAACAAATCCACATATTTACCATCAACTGACTATAGATAAGGGTGCCAAGAATACACAATCAGAAAAGGACAGTCTCTTTAACAAATGGTATTGGGAAAACTGGTTCTCCATGCAAAAGAAATGAAAAAGGCTTTAACTTACTCCATACACAAAACTCAAGTTAAACTGAACTAAAGACTTAGACATAAGACCCAAAACTATAAAAGTCCTAGAATAAAACATAGGGTAAAAGATCCTTGATTGGTCTTGGCAACTATTTCATGACTATGGCACCAAAAGCAGAGCCAAGATGTAGAAACAACCAAAATGCCCATTGACAGATAAGTAGATACAGAAAATGTGGTATATATCGGGAGGAGAAAAGATGGCGGAGTAGGGGACGCTATTCCAACTGGTTCCCGCTGAGCCCATCCCCCACCAGAGGGGGGCAGGGCAACTCTGCCCAAACACGGTTGCCTGAGTAACAGTGTGGCAGGCCCCTCCCCCAGAAGACAGGCTGGGAAAACAAGAGGCCAGCAACCCTAAGGTTCCTAGAAAACAGGTGCATCTTGCTTCGGTTCTGGTCAATAATTTCTATTCTATACATTCCCTCAACCACCCATCAACAGAATGACTAGGAGGAGGAACCCCCAAAATAGGAAAGACTCAGAGATTATGACGCTTATGCTGCAGATTTACAAATGGATACAGACATAACCAAGATGTCGGAGATGGAATTCAGGCTAGCAATTGTGAAGACAATGGCTAGAATGGAGAAATCAATTAATGGCAACATAGAGTCTCTAAGGGCAGAAATGAAAGCTGAATTGGCAGAACTTAAAAATGCTATCAATGACATCCAATCTAATCTAGATAATCTAACAGCTAGGGTAAGTGAGACAAAAGAACGAATCAGTGACCTGGAAGACAATTTAATAGATAAAAAGGGAAAAGAGGAGGCCAGGGAAAAACAACTCAGAATCCATGAAAATAGAATCAGAGAAATAAATGACACCACAAAGCATTCCAATTTCAGAATTATTGGAATCCCGGAGGGAGTGGAGAGAGAGAGAGGACTAAAAGATGTATTTGAGCAAATCGTAGCTGAGAACTTCCCTAATCTGGGGAATGAAACAAACATTCGTGTCCTAGCGGCAGAGAGGACCCCTCCCAAGATCAAGGAAAACAGGCCAACACCCCGGCATGTAATAGTAAAACTTGCAAATCTTAGAACCAAGGAAACCATCTTAAGGGCAGTTAGGGGGAAAAGATTCTTTACGTACAGAGGGAGGAACATCAGAATAATGTCAGACCTATCCACAGAGACCTGACAAGCCAGAAAGGGCTCACAAGACATATTCATGGTACTAAACAAGAAGAACATGCAGCCAAGAATACTTTACCCAGCAAGGCTTTCATTTAGAATGGATGGAGAGATGCAGAGCTTCCATGACCAGCAGAAACTGAAAGAATATGTGACCACTAAGCTGGCCCTGCAAGAAATATTAAGGGGGGTTCTATAAAAGGACAAAGACCCCAAGAGAGATATACAACAGAAATTTACAGGGACAATCTATAAAAACAACGTCTTCCCAGGTAACATGATGACAATTAATTCATATCTTTCAATAATCACTCTCAACATGAATGGCCTAAATGCTCCCATAAAATGGCACAGGGTTGCAGACTGGATGAAAAGACGGACCCATCCGTATGCTATCTACAAGAGACTCATTTTGAACCTAAAAATACATCCAGACTGAAAGTGAAGGGATGGAGATCCATCTTCCATGCCATCAGACCTCAAAAGAAAGCTGGGGTAGCAATTCTTATATCAGACAAATTAGAATTTAAACTAAAGTCTGTAGTTAGAGACACAGAAGGACACTATATCATTCTTAAAGGGTCTATCCAACAAGAAGATCTAACAACTGTAAATATCTATGCCCCCAACATGGGAGCAGCCATCTACATAAGCCAACTGTTAACCAAAATAAAGAGTCATATTGATAACAATACGTTAATTGTAGAAGACCTCAATACTCCAATCTCAGCAATAGACAGACCATCTAAGCAGAAAATCAACAAGGAAACAAGAGCTTTGAATGACACACTGGATCAGATGGACCTCAGATATTTACAGAACATTCAACCCTAAAACAACAGAATATTCATTCTTCTTGAACACACATGGAACTTCCTCCAGAATAGACCACATACTGGGTCACAAATCAGGTCTCAACCGATACCAAAAGATTGAGATTATTCCCTGCATATTCTCAGACCACAATGCTTTAAAACTGGAACTCATTCACAAGAAAAAATTTAGCAGAAATTCAAACACTTGGAAGCTAAAGACCACTCTGCTCAAGAATGTTTGGGTCAACCAAGAAATCAAAGAACTTAAAAAATTCATGGAAATCAATGAGAACAAAAACACATTGGTCCAAAACCTATGGGATACTGCAAAGGCGGTCCTAAGGGAGAAATACATAGCCATCCAAGTCTCACTTAAAAAAAAACAGAAAAATCCCGAATTCACCAACTAACTCTACACCTTAAAGAACTAGAGAAAAAGCAACAAACGAGGCCTAAGCCATGCATTAGAAGAGAAATAATTAAGTTAGAGCAGAGATCAATGAATTAGAAACCAGAAACACAGTAGATCAGATCAACAAAACTAGAAGTTGGTTCTTTGAAAGAATTAATAAGATCGATAAGCCACTGGCCAGACTTATCCCAAAGAAAAGAGAAAGGACCCAAATTAATAAAATTATGAATGAAAGGGGAGAGATCACGACTAACAGCAAGGAAATAGAAACACTTACTAGAAATTATTGTCAAGAACTATATGCCAATAAACTGAGCAATCTGTATGAAATGGATGCCTTCCTGGATACCTATAAACTGCCAAGACTGAAACAGGAAGAAACTGACAACCTGAATAGGCCAATAACCAGTAACGAGATTGAAGCAGTGATCAAAAACCTCCTCAAAAACAAGAGTCCAGGGCCTGATGGATTCCCTGGGGAATTCTACCAAACATTCAAAGAAGAAATAATACCTATTCTACTGAAGCTGTTTCAAAAATAGAAACAGAAGGAAAGCTTCCAAACTCATTCTATGAGGCCAGCATTACCTTAATCCCCAAACCAGGCGAAGACCCCATCAGAAAGGAGAATTTCAAACCAATATCCCTGATGAATATGGACTCCAAAATCCTCAACAAAATCCTAGCTAATAAGATCCAACAATACATTAAAAGGATCATCCACCACGACCAAGTGGGATTTATCCCTGGGATGCAAGGGTGGTTCGACATTTGCAAATCAATCAATGTGATAGAACACACTAGTAAGAGGAGAGAGAAGAACCATATGGTCCTCTCAATTGATGCAGAAAAAGCATTTGACAAAATACAGCTTCTTTTCCTACTTAAAACTCTTCAGAGTATAGAGATAGAGGGAACATTCCTCAAGTTCATAAAATCCATCTCAGAAAAACCTACAGCAAATATCATCCTCATTAGGGAAAAGCTGAGAGCCTTTCCCTTAAGATCAGAAACACATCAAGATGCCCACTCTCGCCACTATTGTTCAACACAGTACTAGAAGTCCTAGCAACAGCAATCAGACAACAAAAAGAAATAAAAGGTATTCAAACTGGCAAAGGAGAAGTCAAACTCTCTCTTTCCGCAGATGACATGATACTTCAGGTGGAAAACACAAAAGACTCCACCTCCAAATTACTAGAACTCATACAGCAATTCAGTAATGTGGCTGGATACAAAATCAATGCCCAGAAATCAGTTGCTTTCTTATACACTAAAAATGCAACCATAGAAAGAGAAATTAGAGAAACGATTCCATTTACAGTAGCACCCAAAACCGTAAGATACCTCGGAATAAACCTAACCAAAGAGATAAAGAATCTATACTCTAGAACTACAGAACACTCATGAAAGAAACTGACGAAGACACAAAAAGATGGAAAAATATCCCATGCTCATGGATCAGAAGAACAAACATTGATAAAATGTCTATGCTACCCAGAGCAATCTATACCTTCAATGCCATCCTGATCAAAATTCCAATGACATTTTTCAAAGTGCTGGAACAAACAATCCTAAAATTGTATGGAATCAGAAAAGACCCTGAATCGTCAAGGAAATGTTGAAAAAGAAAAACAAAGCTGGGGGCATCATGTTGCCTGATTTCAAACTATATTACAAGGCTGTGATCACCAAGACAGCATGGTACTGGCACAGTAACAGACATATAGACTAATTGAACAGAATAGAGAGCCCAGATACAGACCCTCAACTCTACGGTCAAATAATCTTCGACAAAGCAGGAAAAAATATGCAATGGAAAAAAGTCTCTTCAATAAATGGTGCTGGGAAAATTGGACAGCCACATGCAGAAGAATGAAACTCGACCATTCTCTAACACCATTCACAAAGATAAACTCAGAATTGATGAAAGACCTCAATGTGAGACAGGATTCTATCAAAATCCTAGAGGAGAACACAGGTAGTAACCTCTTTGACACTGGCCACAGCAACTTCTTTCAAGATACATCTCCAAAATCTAGTGAAACAAAAGCAAAAATGAACTTTTGGGACTTCATTGAGATAAAAAGCTTCTGCACAACAAAGGAAACAGTCAACAAAACAAAGAGGCAACCCATGGAATGGGAGAAGGTATTTGCAAATGACACTACAGATAAAGGGCTGGTATCCAAGATCTATAAAGAACTTCTCAAACTCAACACCCAAAAAACAAATAATCAAGTCAAAAAATGGGCAGAAGACATGAACAGACACTTCTCCGAAGAAGACATACAAATGGCTAACAGACCCCTGAAAAAATATTCATCATCATTAGCCATCAGGGAAATTCAAATCAAAATCACATTGAGATACCACCTTACACCAGTTAGAATGGCAAAAATGGACAGGGAAAGAAACAACAAATGTTGGAGAGGTTGTGGAGAAAGGGGAATCCTCTTACACTGTTGGTGGGAATGCAAATTGGTACAGCCACTTTGGAAAACAGGGTGGAGGTGCCTCAAAAAAGTAAAAATAGAGCTACCCTATGACCCAGCAATTGCACTCCTGGGTATTTACCCCAAAGACACAGATGAAGTGAAAAGAAGGGCCATATGTGCCCCAATGTTCATAGCAGCAATGTCCGCAATAGCCCAACTGTGGAAAGAGCTGAGATGCCCTTCAACAGACGAATGGATAAATAAGATGTGGTCCATATATACAATGGAATATTACTCAGCCATCAGAAAGGATGAATACCCAACTTTTATATCAACATGGATTGGACTGGAGGAGATTATGCTAAGTGAAATAAGTCAAGCAGAGAAAGTCAATTATCATATGGTTTCACTTATTTGTGGAACATAAGGAATAGCATGGAGGACATTAGAAGGAAGGGAAAAATGAAGGGGGAGGAAATCGGAGGGAGAGATGAACCATGAGAGCCTATGGACTCTGAGAAACAAACAGGGTTTTAGAGGGGAGGGGGAAGGGGGTTGGGTTAGCCCAGTGATGGGTATTAAGGAGAGCAGTACTGCATGGAGCACTGGGTGTTATACGAAAACAATGGATCGTGGATCACCACATCAAAAACTAATGATGTATTGTATGGTGACTGATATAACATTATAAAACTTAAAAATTTTAAAAAAATAATAAAATAAAATAATAACAACAACAAAAAAAGAAAATGTGGTATATACCTACAATGGAATACTAGTCAGCCTTAGAAAAAAAGGAAATTCTGAAATACACCACACACAGATGAAACTTGAGGACATTAAGTGAAATAAGGTAATCATAGAAAGACAAATGCTGCATGATTCTACTTATATGAGGAATCTAAAATAGCCAAATTCATAGAAGTAAAGAGGGGAATGGTTGTTTCCAAGGGCTGGGGGGAAGAGGATATGGGGACTTACTAGACGGCATGCATCAAAATTCAGTTAAGTAAAATGAATAAGCACTAGAGATCTGTTGTTCAACATTGTACCTATAGTCAACAATGATATATTGTACTAAAAAATTGTTTAGAGGGTAGATTTCATGTTAAGTATTCTTACAACAATAAAATACAATTTAAAAAAATAAAAGAAAAAAGAAAACCCTAATGGATGGTGCTGTCAAACTCTGACTACTTGACATATCCAGTTTTCTGGTTAGCAGATGTACCAAATAAAGTTTCCAATTCCAAAATTTGAGTAAGGTTGAAGACAAGTTGAGAAATTTAAAGGTTTCCCTCTGTCTGATTCACCTTCTTCTATTGATATTTTGACCACAGAACTATTGATTAGATTACAAGTTTATTCATGTAAATGTCATTTTACACAGGTATACATGAACCAGAAATATCATAGGGTTACTTCTGCAAATTCATTAAGTTTGATTCTCAGTATTTGAACAACCAAAAAGTGGCTTGTGCCTTATAAATCACCAAATATACTGATGTATTATTGCAGCTTGTGGCTAAAGTATCAGTTGGAGAGGAATTTGAGCTAAGTACCCAGCAATATTAATATAGTAGCCATAATAATGTCAGTAGGATTCATCAATACGGCTTGCTTTGGGACTTCATTGATCTCTCTCTTCATTGATCTCTCCAGTAACACATAGAGGAATTTTGTTGAGAGATTTTGGTCCATTTCATTTTACTGGATTCCTCATGATATGTAGCATAATCTCTGAAAATAGAGCTATAGAAATTCAGACCCTATGATTTTCTCCACTGAGTTCTAGATTTTTTTTTCTTTTTAAAAATCATCTTTGCTTTAATTAGGAATTCTGCAATTCCTTATGATTTTCAGAAGGCAGTTATAATAACTTTTAATTATACATAGAATAAATTGAGATATAGAAGGATTTGTACAACACAGCATTCTTCAGACTTTTAATTGTTAACAGCTAGGGTTCAGGATTCTGGGAAGTTAAAAGTCCCTAGAAACATAAGTACTTGAAATACTGTTAACATGTTATTACTATGATTCCTGGATGGTTTTAAATCAGCCACAAGTGTTTTAATATAGTCTATTAATGAATTTTTGCTAGAAGCTTTGCTTTATCATTTGGAAGGCTGGCTCTTAAACAATTCTCCTGTCACTTTACACCAAACATGAGGAAATTATATTTCAGCAAAGGAGATTTTTTTTTTTAACTGAAAAGTGATTTACACCCCTGTATGACTGGTAAACTTTTTGGCCCTCAGAGATTATCAGAATTCAAAACACCGGTTCTATCCCTCTTAATCTGTTGACCTAGAGAAAGTTATATTCATTCTCTTAAACATTGGTGATCTCCTCATCTTCAGACCAAGGTAGATACAATACTTCTTAGAAGCATTTTGAGGTTTAGGTAAGATAATGTATTTAGAAGCATCTAACACAGTGACTTACAAATGAAGTAGAATAAGAGAATTTAGTTAAATAAATTGTAGTTTCATCCATCCATCCAACAGTATTTGTTGAACATCCAAATAGGTCAAGAGATAATCAATAAGTATAAATTGATTTTGGATTAAGGGATGTATTTGATAGTCCCTCACTGTTTTTTCAAGGACTAAGAATAATGTGTTCATGGAATTGTCTTACCTCAGTATGTACAGAGAAAACGAAGAGTTGAGGAGTCACTAAAACATTTCAGACTCCAAATCCATTCTAAATGCTAGGAGTCTGAATTTTCCATATTTGTTTCTGACGTTATAGAATGGTGATGCAAAGTGGTTAAGAGCATGGGTTGGAAATTACAGCTCATGAAAATAAAGTCTCTGCCTGGTCCTTTCCTGGCTCTTTCACCTTGGGCAATTTACTATGCTTCAGAGTCCTCCCCTGTAGGGTATAAGAACTAAGAGGGCTATCTCATAGGGTTGCCATGAGGATTAAATACATCAATTCATGTCAAGACTGGCACATTGTAAGCATCTAATAATTGTTAACTATTTTTTTAATTGCATAAACTTACTTAGCTTCCTCATCAGTTATGTAGACACAGAGTAAGATACCAAAAAGCATGATTTTAACTTCCTAAAAAGATATTTTAGTTTGACTCATAAATTTTTGTCTTTAACCTCCTTTGGTGAAGGCTTTAAACATTACTCTTAGTGTGGGAGGCACTTTTTTTTTTTCCCTTTTTGAAAGTGATTATAATTCTCCATCTTTTGTTGTTATTGTTGTTGTTGTTGTTGTTAATACATGAAGATTTTCAAAACTCCTGAGAAAATTTCTCACACCTTTAATCAGAAACAGGGGGAGAAAAGCATAAATCTTGAACAGGTTGAGAGACAACTATGTAAAGAACAGATTCACTGACAATGGGAACAAAACACGGTAATAGACAACCAGAGTATCTTCTTTCATTTTTTGACCTTTAATTGAAAGATTGAAGATAAGTAGTTCCTGCGAGAAAGCAAAAGGCTGATTCACTTGCCCTGTAGCTTAAAGTAAAAAAGCTTCCTGGAAGCCTTACTATATATTATGAATCACTCTCTTGTCACTCTAAGAAGTTCATAGCTAAGTAAAATGCTGGAAATGGATTGATGGTGCTATGACAGGCACCAGGGCTGAAGGAAGAGGTGAAAGGCCTCTAGATAATACATCTGGGCCTCCCTCAAGACATCTATTGTAAAGCTGATGTTTCTGAAGTAAGGCTTTCCTGCCTCACTGTATTAGAAAAAAAATGATCTTTAAAAATTCCCATTATTTTAAAACATTCCAATCCATCGAGCAAGGTTATGAAAAGCCAACTGCATTTTATTGTCCTTTAAATTTAAATATTCCCTGTGTCTTCAGAATTATCTCAAAGGAATATCCAAACATAAATCCTAAAGTACTAGTAGTCTTTATTAAGGAAGCCATTGAAAATCCCATAATAATTGGACGCTGGACAAGAAGCTACTGAAAAAAGGAAAAAGCTGAACTCAAGCCAATATCTGACATGTCATTTAACTATCCATAAAGTCACTTTTTTCATCACTCTTCCTCTAAAGTCAATCAAACTGATGTGTTTTTGCATTTACCAACTATAATTTAGCCATAATTGTTATTAATTCTTTATAGATTTTAAAGCTTTCACCAACTAGGCCCATCTAAATATTTAGTGGTTGGCAGCCACTTCCTAGTATAAATTAAGGGATCATTTGTTTCTTCCCGCCAATTTTCGTTTGATATATTGGACTCATACACTATGAAGAGCATTCTTAAAACTATTTTATCTACACAGTGATGCAAAGATCAAAGAATCAATCTAGTTGATTGAACAGAATCAAAGATTTATTCAAATTCTGTAATAAAAGGTAGCTTAAAGTTAGTATATGAAAGCACAAAAGAGTCAATGGTGTCTATGTTAGGGACAGTTCAGTTATAATGAGAGGATCTAGAAAGTTTCTTGGATCTTAGATACTGGAGAGAAAGGTAGAGAAGAGAGGGAGGGAGGGAGAGAGAGAGAGACGTGGGAGGGTGAGGGGGAAAGAAAGGGGGAGAATGTTAGGTCTAGGAAACTCAAGGTGACATTGCATTGAGGGGAGAAAGTGCAATATGGTTTTTGGAAGAGTGAGTGACTCTATATGGCTTAAAGGAAGAATATGAGAACTATAAAGTTAGAAAAAAGAGTTGAGTGGAGGCTGATGGTGTCTTGGTTAATATTAAACAAATTAGCCATTTACTAAGCTATAAAAGAGAGGCCACACGTTATAATAAAAATTGCTTGGTTTTATTATCGGATGGACTTAAGAGTTACATAATGGATCTGATTCCCACTAATTGCATGATGCTAAGCAAGTTACTTAATCTATTTGAGCCTCACTTATCTCATTTGTTTAAT
Source organism: Mirounga angustirostris (assembly GCF_029215605.1). Lineage (NCBI taxonomy): Eukaryota > Metazoa > Chordata > Mammalia > Carnivora > Phocidae > Mirounga > Mirounga angustirostris. The sequence goes on along the minus strand of NW_026991717.1, from coordinate 57,249,866 downwards.
GCAAATCATATCTAATTTTTAAGTGTCTAAAATTTACAGGTATCTATATGAAATATGTCATTATGATTAGAAATTCTTAGGCATATAACAAATGATTACTAATGATAAGCCTTCACTGGAGTTTACTATTCTGTAAACTATATTAAGTTTTGTTATTTTTAAAATTATTATTTTAGAACTAGTATGCTCACCAGAATTTAGGTTCCTGAGGGCAGAGACTTATCTGTTATTTACTGCTATATTCCTAGTGATTAGGAACATTTCCTGGATTATAACATTTAATCAATCAATATTTGTTAAATGAATAATAATCATACTCAGTTTATTATTACAAACATTCATCACTGTCAAAATAAAACTTTAGAAAGATTAATCTGGAAGTTCTATGCAGGAAGGATTAGAGTGAAGAGAGGTAGGAGCCTCCTTTGTGAGGATAACATCACAATAACCTAGATGAGAAGTCATGCATGATTGTGAGAATAGATGGAATAAAAGGGAGATGTTCAAAAGACATTATGGTGAGTGGTGCCTTGGTGGCTCAGTTGATTAAGCATCTGCTTTCGGCTTAGGTCATGATCCCAAGGTCCTGGGATCAAGCCCTGCATCAGGCTCCCTTCTTCTCCCTTTCCTCTGCCCGCCCCCACCCCCCGGCCCCACTCCTGTGTGTCTGCTCTCTCTCTCAAATAAATAAATAAGTAAAATCTTTAAAAGAAAAAGACATTATGATGGAGCAAAGAACTGCTAGAATTCAACAACTGATAATATGTGCTAAAAAGAGATAAGCTGTCTCAATACAAATTTAAAAATTGATGATGCTTAAGGTTTTGAGTCTTAGCACTTAGAAGGATATTGATCTTAATTCACCAACATGAGGGTATCAGGAGAAAGAGCTGATCTGCAAAGGAAGTGAACAAGTCAAGTCTAGATATTGTGTGTGTCTGTGTGTGTGTATACACACACATATTGAGTGTTTTCTATGTCAAGAACTGTGAAAAGAGGTTCATATTCATTATCACATTAAATCTTTCTCAATAGTTATATGAGGTAGATGTAATAACTACTCACTCTGTACACAAACAAGGAAACTGAGGGATACAGTCATTGGATAACATGCCCAGGGCAAAACAGATAGAATGTGGCCAAAGTGAGACTATCTTGACTGTCTTGACTCCAGAGATTCTAACTATGAGGCTCCACTGCATAGTTCAAGTATAAGGGATGTGGAACATATTGGAGGGGAAGGAATACAAATTGTCTAATAATTCAAATGAAGGGTTTGTCATTTCACCATTATAACAGTCCCACAATACATTGTGAATGATTTTTTATTCTTAAGAAATCCCTTTCGGGGCGCCTGGGTGGCTCAGTTGGTTAAGCGACTGCCTTCGGCTCAGGTCATGATCCTGGAGTCCCTGGATCGAGTCCCGCATCGGGCTCCCTGCTCGGCAGGGGGTCTGCTTCGTCCTCTGACCCTATCCCCTCTCATGTGTTCTCTCTCTCTCATTCTCTCTCTCTCAAATAAATAAATAAAATCTTTAAAAAAAAAAAAAAAGAAATCCCTTTCATATTACTTCTGGAAGTGGTTGCATAATAGAATCCTTTGCCAGATAATCCCATATTTAATTGTTCAATCACAAATATTTAATTCTAAGCAGAGGTTGGCAAAACTACAATTCAGTTAACTCTTAGGGTGGTGATAAAGACCCCAGTGGAGAAAGCGACAGCAATAGGGGGAATCCTAGGTGACACAGACCTTTCTCCATGCTGAATCTAACAACACTCACCTCATGTTTTACCCTCAACTGTGTATTTTATTTTCCACATGAATTTCCTCAGAAACTATTAGAAATACATTAATTTCAATTCTCAGTGTTCAATTTTCAGTTTTGAAATATAAATGGTGAAAGCAAACTCTTGGTTTGTATGTACTTAGTTGATTCATGGGATGAGCTCTAACAAATGTCCTAAAGAATACTCCCTCTATCTCCCATTTATCCAAACAAAGAACACTATTAGTCCAGCAAAGTGTGTAACTTTAGCAACATTTCTAATTCATCAGGACCATTCTCTTTGCTTACATTTTAGCTATCACGCTATACCTCAACAAGTGCTTAATTGCAAATCGAAGTTGTTTTTAGGAAATAATGTTTTAAGCATCTAATGCCATCATGCTATCGAGGCCAGTATGTCACCTAACAAATTGAAGGAAAGTAGCCGGATGTCCAAGCAATAGTTTATAGTTGGTTTTACTAGACAGGAAGTAGCTCTGTGTCTCATAATCTGTAGAGATACTGAAGTGGTCTTCAGTTAACTACAAGGCCTTGTGGACACAAAAAATTAGATTTTACATCAGTCGTTAATGAGTAGACAATGTTAAGCATAACACAGATGTGAGGCCATGTATCTGCAACCATGTCGTAAGGAAGGAAGTGCTCATCATTAGATATTTATTAAAGCTTCATTATGGGGCTAGTTGACAATAGAAAAGTTGTTTGTGTGTAGTTACATGGACTTTTTTACTTCTCTATTGGTTGCTCATGGTTTTTTGAGTTCGTAGAAGGGAAATCAAAAGCTTGCCCTTTTCAACTCAGAGTATACTTCAGAGTACTTGGCACAGATCTCTGTTCTTGATGTGTCCTCAGTTAATTATTATTATATTGAATAGAAGTTGAGATTCCAAAATAATTTAAATTAGAGAGCAGAGAAGCTCAAAGGGTACAAAATTTCAGTTACACGATGGATAAATCCTAGAGATCTATTCACAGCATGGTGCCTATAATTAATACTTTATGATATACTTAAAACTCTGCTAAGTGCTCTTATAAAGAGGGTGGGAAGAAACCTTTCCAGGTGATGGATATGTTTGTGGCACAGATTGTGGTGACAGGTTCATGTATGTATGATTATGCCCAAACTCATCAAGTCACATACATTAAATAGGCTTTTTGTGGGTCACTCATGCCTCAACAAAGTGGTTTAAAAAAAAAAAAAAAAAGCCCTACATTCTGAACTCACATGAAGTATTCTGCCACCTAAAAATTTTTGGCTCTGGTGCAAATCGATTTTGGGGTAATTCAGTGGGCATACAGTACTCCCATATTCCCTAACTCAGAAGGACCTGAAAGTTGCCAGCACAGAGACAGATATCAGCACGGCACAGGGTTGTACAGCTAGGAGCACACTTGTAGGAGCAGCTCTGGTGAGGGTAAGTCAGGATTAATTTCTCAGAGGTCATGGATCCTATCTGTCTTCCCACTAGATACTCACTAGGCACTCCAGCCTTCTGTGGGAACTTTGAAATGGAGCAATACAGTCTCTGAGCTGGAGTCTGCTAAATAGCTTTTTCTCTAGGAACTTTCAATTACTTTATTAAGGACAGCAACGGTTTCTTTGAGTAGAGTCAAGAAAAGGGGATGCATAGGAAAACCCTTTGCAGCAATGGATTTCTTGATTCCAAGAAATAACAGGTTCCCATATTCATCTGAGGCTCTTTCTTAACTGCCACATTGAAGAGGTTCCTTTGGACCCCTTACCAAGCTTACTTCTGCCCTGGGTGTAGAAAGCATATTATACAGCCTGAGAATGGAATTAATGCTCAATGGAGGCAGGTGAGTGTACAAGGACTAGATTATTAACACTCCAGTAGCTTCACAGTTAATGGAGAGAGGCACTCTTTTCCTTGGAATTAATTTGGTTTATGTTATAAAGGATGCAGTGGATGAATTAGATTCTTTTAAGCTTTTTCTAGCCTAGACAAAGCTTGGGTTGTCCTGGAAAATGGAAATGAAAATAAAAAAGCTTTATAGGTCTCATCTTCGAAAAGCATATTTTGCTATCAAAGAGCAGAACTACTAAACAGAACTGACATTCCAAATAGGTGGTGCCAATAATAACCCATGAAATAGAATAGGGTAAAAATTTCTACTTGGACTCCATTAGTTCGGAATTTATTATAATATTGAGGTAGACTGAAAATAAGTCTACTTTTAAAAGGGGTTTACTACTAAAACTGCAATAAAATAGGACAAAATATTATCATAGGTGGCTCCCATCAATTTAGGTTCTTAACTATCTGATGCAAGAATATTTGCAAACAATTAGTAAAAACATGAAGTAAATAAATAATAACAAGTGGTGTTCATCTATTCAGTAAAATGTCAGGATGTTCCCTGGTAAGAGCTTGATTTTTTCATTTTTGTTAACATTCATATAGGTACCAATTATTTTAAAGACAGCATTACAAAGAAGGGATTTGTATCAGTGACTTGGAGAGAAAGTACTTGGTGCCAATCTATATAAGAATGGCTGACTTTTATTGAATGTTTAATATATGCTAGCACTGTATCTGCATTATGAAATTTAATTATCATAACAAATGTAGCAGTTGGGTACTTCCTTATTATGTTTTATAAAATATTATCGCTTAAGCAGTTAAAAGCAACTTGCCCAAGGCCAAATGGCTAATATATGGCCCAGACGGGGCTAGAGACAGGTCTCTCTGACACTGAATCAGGTGCTTTTAACTCTTCTGATGTATTATTCTCTACTTCTGCTTACAAAATGATTTTCATGTATAATCTCTAACACAGCAGTATCAAGAAATTATAAGTTCTATTATACAAGGAAATCCTGCATGATGTACTTAACTCATATGTAGCCTGGCTATTATTGGTCAGCCTTTTAAAAACCATGTTGTTTTGTTAATTATCAGGGATTTGTTCCTGTGTGTGGTAGAGTGCAAAGGACAAAGTCAGGAAGGACATCAGTATAGTAAGTGAAGGGTGACAATATGAAAGTGGGCAATACAGGAGAGAAGGATCATTTTTATAGCTGTAAAAATAAGAAGTAAAGTTCAATTACAAAACCATTACCCTCCTAAAAACCTACCACTACTTTGGCCTATTCCTTACTCTATGTATTAAAGATATTGATGCCTTCACTACTATAGAAATTACATCAAAATTCTAACAGTTTACTATTGTTTCAAAATCAAAGTAGAAAACCTGCTTTGTGAGAACAGAAATAAATAAAAGTTTATTTCTTCAAAACAGTACTAACTCAGATATCACTAAATGATAAGACTATCATTCTCTCAATAATTTTTTTTTTTAAAGGTTTTATTTATTTGACAGAGCACAAGCAGAGGGAGAGAGAGGGAGAAGCAGGTTCCCTGCTGAGCAAGGAGTCCGATGTGGGACTCGATCCCAGGACCCTGGGATAGTGACCTGGGCCGAAGGCAGCCGCTTAACCGACTGAGCCACCCAGGCGCCCCTATTCTCTCAATAATTATGGCCTATATAAACTTTTATGTTGTTCCTAAGTAGAATCCAACTCTGAACTTCTTTGGCATAGCAAAACACTGTTGAATCACACATTAAAAAACCCCACTTAGACTTTTACAAAATAGACTGTAAGAGCCTCAAGGGATCCACTATTGGCTCTGCTGTCAATAATTCAGGGATAAGAGTCTACCCACAGGCTTTGATTTGATATACAAGATAAAATGATCTAAAAAGTGTGTATTAATGTAATGAAAAAAATTCAATTTTGGCCTAGGATCAATTTACACTTTATAAAATTTAAGACCACATTCACAGTTAAGGAAGAAAATGCTTTACAATCTTTTCATACCCCATTAAAAAATAAAGACTAAAGCAGGGGAGGAGAGATTTATTATAAGGAGTTGGCAATTCTGATCATAACTGCAACTGAGAGCAGGAAAGCTTATGGTCTAAATTCTAGTATGAGCCTGATGGCGGAAGACCATTGTTCCACCTCGAAGACCATCAGGCAGATAGTGAATTCTCTCTTGCTCAGCATTTTGTTCTATTCAGACCTTCAGAGGACTGGATGAAGCCTGCCCACATTGGGGAAGGCAATTTGCTTTACTCAGTCTACAAATTAAAAGACTAACATCATCCAGAAACACCCTTGCCAACACACACAGAATAATGTTTAACATTATATATTAACAAATATATGGGCATTCTGTAGCCTAGTATATTTGACACATAAAATTAATCACAAGTACCTCAATGTAAAACATTCCCAAATTTAAATCATCTCCCCTTCCTATCTCCACTAAGAGCTGCGGTCAACCCCACAACCCAGGCTTATTCTGATTTCTCCACTCCATTTTCAAGGGGTCAGGAAAGTTAACAGTATCCCAGACAACTGTCCCCTCCCTTCTATGTAATGCTACATTGTTTTTGCTCAGATCTCCATTTTCAATGGCACGGCTTATTGGGAAACCTAAACTCCAAGTCTTTCTGCTTCTAATGTTGCCCACTTTACAACTTTCTCTAGTACTGTAAAACTTATTTTTCTAAAATGCAATTCTGATCATAATATTGCCCTGTTTAAAATTAGTCTTCGATTCTTCATTATTTGCAAGTAAGTTCAAGCTTCTTAATATGAAATTATTCAAACTGGGTTTTGGCTACTTTTACGGTCACACATCTCACCATTCCCCCAGTGTATCATTTTTACGCTATAGTTGAATCAACATATTCTGAATCTATGAATACTTATGTTATGGGCTAAATGTGTCACCCCAAAATTCGTATGTTTAAGTTCTAATCCCCAATACCTCAGAATATGACTGTATTCTCTACTTTAAAGAGGTAATTAAGTCAAAATGAAGTTTTTAGGGTGAGCTCTACTTCAATATTACTGCTGAACTTATCAGAAAAGGAAATTAGGACAGGTTCATATGGTGGGAAGACCATGTGAGGACACAGTGAAAAGACTGGTATCTATAAGACTGTCTTCAGAAGAAACTAACCCTGCCAACATCTTGATCTCCAGAATTGTGAGAAAATAAATTTCTATTGTCTAAGTCACCTAGTCTGTGGTACTTTGGTAGGGCAGCCTTAGCAAATGAATACAACAGAATAACATTCATTTAGGTGCCCAACACAATATGTACTAAATGTTTTCTTCCCCTTACCTTGACATGTCTTTCCTTATTTTGTCTCCCTGGTATGAATTCCATTCATCCTTCATAATTCAGCTCAACTGCATCTAAGAAATGACCTCTTTGCCCCTGCTAAGTACTTTATACACTCTGTTCTTTGGCATGTATAACTTCATGCTTCATCTTGTTAGGATGACTTTAATTTGATTGGGAGAATACGCTGGACTCAACAATCTACTACGAATTCTGGAGTTATAGCAATCCCAGGATTAGGCGAGATACTTGCCTGGATTTTTGTTTCTATTAACCAGAACCACCTGGTAACACCCTCTACTCCTTTGCCTCAGATTGCTTTTACCCTTTCTTATAGTTGATATTTAAGGTTAATAGTTCTGGGTATTCATCTGTTGATCTATTAATGCTGGTTAAAAGGGAGAAATTAAAGTACCAAAATGTTTCTACAAAACTCAAATGATGCAGTGCTCCTGGCTGAAGTGTCACAAGGAGATGGGAGATAAACTCCCAGGACAAGGAAAAAGCATTTTATAGTGATTGGATTGATTCAGTCTGTACTTATAATATATCCTCTACCCAAAAGAACTCCATAACATAAAATAATGATGATTAATTTAAGGCAGACATTGGCAACTGTTTTCTGTTGCACCAGATAGTATATATTTTCAGCTCTGCAGGATGTAGGTCTCTACTCCAAACTACTCAAATCTGCCAATGTAGCACAAAAGCCACAGTAGGCAAAATGTAAGTAAGTGTCCCAATATAACTTTATTAAGAAAACTAGGTGATGGGCTGGATTTGGCCTGCAAGCCTAGATTTGCTGACCTCTTATTTAGAGAATGGGGGGAAAGGGTGAAAGGATATTTCCTTAACTTGGCAAAGGGCTTTGAAAAGCAGCCCAGGGAATTTAGATTAGCTGTGGCCAGTTTAACTCCTGGCAATATACTAAACATTAACTATAGATATTCAAAATTATCAGAAGAGTTTCATAGATAACTTCTAAGAAGAACAGAAAGAGAAGTCCTGAACTCAAACTCTGGAATATTTCTACGATGAAAGGCCTGAAAGAATACATGGAAGGTTGGGGAGCCTGGGTAGCTCAGGTGGTTAAGTGTCTGCCTTCGGCTCGGGTCATGATCTCAGGGTCCTGGGATGGAGTCCCGAATTGGGCTCCCTGCTCAGCAGGGAAGTCTGCCTCTCCCTCTCCATCTGCCTCTCCCCCTGCTCATGCGCTCTCTCTCTCTCAAATAAATAAATAAAATCTTAAAAAAAAAAAAAGAATACATGGAAGGAAAAAATAAAGGTCAACCAGAGGAGAGGAATAGGCTGATGAAGAAATCTTAATCACAGATCCCTTTGCCAATTATTTTAATCTCTATCATTCGTGTCTACAAGTCATGAACACTGTGCTCTAACCCTTTATACAATTTAGTCATCATTACTTTTCCCAGTATAGAAATGCCCTTTTGATTCCAGCAGTAGCTCAGCACTTCCTAAAATACGTATCCATGATCTAAAACAGACAAACAAAACAAGAACAGACTCATGAATACAGGAAACAAACTGTTGGTCACCAGACGGGGGAGGTGTAGGGAGACAGGCTAACTGGGTAAAGGAGATTAAGAGGACAAACTTCCAGTTATAAAATAAGTAAGTCATGGGGCTATAAAATGCAGCCTAGGGACTATAGTCAATAATACTGTAATGGCTTTGGAGGTGACAGATGGCAACTAGACTTACGACTGGGATCATTCTGTAACACATATAAATATTGAACCACTAGGATGTACACCTAAACAAACAGGGATACTGTATGTCAATTATACTCCAATAAAAGTTAATTAATTAACTAATCAATTAATGTGTACCCATAGACATAAAAGACAATACTAAGTTCTAACCCCCTTCCCCTGTTCTTAACAGAATCGCAAATTTGTTCAGGGTAGCAACGTACTGGAGCTAAGAATTTCAAATTCTAAGCTTCCTTGCAACTAGAGTGGCCATATGAACTTGTAGCAACAATACCATATGACACCATTTTGCTATCTCCTCACTTATATCTCTCTCTTCTTCCTATTTGAAATAAGAGTGAGATATCCAGAGAAGCAGCAGCCACCCTGCAACAAGAAGAATGAAAAACACCTGCTACAAATGACAAGAAGCTAAAATGAATCTGAGTCTGGATGACAGCCTTAAGCAGTAGCACCTGCCTTGGGTTGACCAACTCTACATTTCTAATTACATGAAAAAGAATACAACTCTAAGTCACTGGTAACTGGACCCAGTGTTTTTTTCTGCCCACACATCAAACTAATAAAATAAGTAATCCATGGTTATAGTAAACATGAGAGGATGATTGTATTAATTTTCTATGGCTGCTATGGCCACCAACTTAGAAGTTCAAAACAACGCAAACATTATTTTATAGTTCTTTAGGTCAGAAATCTGACACAGGTCTCACTGGGTTAATAGCCAGATATTGGCGTGCTGTGTTCCATTCCGGAAGCTCCAGAGGAGAATCCCTTCCCTTACCAATTCCAGCTTTTAGAGACCACACATATTTTTTGACTCATGCCCCATTCCTCCATCTTCAAAACCTTTCTTCAATAATTGTATCTCTGACTGCAGCCTACAAAGGTTCTCTGCTTTTAAAGACTCACACGACGAGAGACCGAGCCTGGATAATCCAAGATAATCTCCCCATAGCCAGGCCCTAACTTAATCACATATGCAGATTCCCTTTTGCCATATAAGGTAAATATTCACAGGTTCTGAGGATTAAGATGTGGATATCTTTGGGTAGCTACTATTCTGCCTACCACAATAACAAAAAAAACCCACATAAATTGTGAATTTTATGTCTGGGTTTCCTGGTATAATTCAAGATTCTTGTATAGAGTTATGCAAATAATAGAAGGATAATAAAAAATAACTATCTTACCAGAAATGGGAAGTATTATACCATTTTTTAAAACTCCATACTATAGTAATACTATCGTATCAGCAATAATCTACCTTTCCAGGATGGATAATGAGCCCGAACTTCCCTAAAATTGGAAATGCTTAAAATTGAATTAGGCAGAAATAATGATAAATTTCTATTATTCACACACGGTTTACTGCAATTTTTCAGCAGGACAGATTATAGAGGTAGAAAATTTTATAGAGCAAATGACTGCTTCTCAGGAAAAGAAGTACTTTTAGAAATCAGAAAGTGATAATTTATATAAAAACTTATGTAAATAACAAATATTTTTATTTTTTTTATTTTTTAAAGATTTTATTTATTTATTTGACAGAGAGATAGAGAGCACAAGTAGGCAGAGAGGCAGGCAGAGGGAGAGGGAGAAGCAGGCTCTCCGCTGAGCAAGGAGCCTGATGCGGGGCTCGATCCCAGGACTCTGGGATCATGACCTGAGCCGAAGGCAGCCGTTTAACCGACTGAGCCACCCAGGCGCCCCAAAATAACAAATATTTTTAAATCTTTTATAATCTACATGAGTTTCCACATATATCATCCCACTTAATCCTACATTTTTCCTAGTATTGAGGAATATTAAAAAGGTATTTTTGATTACTCTCTCCTACTTCATCTTCTATATCTGGTAAACCACCAAATCATTTAACTCTTTTGCAGAGAATCCTTTTGTTTTCCATATCCTTGCCATACCCACTGTCAACAGTCATGCCCAGGTACCACATAATTTAGTGTTTAAATTACTTAGTTTCTTTTATCTTAAATTCTTACCTCTATATATATCCTACATGTTGCTACAATATATACTATATCTACAATATAGCCTATATGCTGCTGCCAGAACTATCTAGAACCAAAGATTTTCCAAGTATTCTAGGTTTGTGATGGATCCTCCCATTTAAGGGAAGCTTGAGAAATATCCACCCATCCTTTCATTTAACACTTCTTTTTTTTTTTTTTTAAGATTTTATTTATTTATTTGAGAGAGAGAATGAGAGGGAGCATGAGAGGGAAGAGGGTCAGAGGGAGAAGCAGACTCCCTGCCGAGCAGGGAGCCCGACACGGGACTCGATCCCGGGACTCCAGGATCATGACCTGAGCCGAAGGCAGTCGCTTAACCGACTGAGCCACCCAGGCGCCCTCATTTAACACTTCTAATAGCCAAAAACATTATGTTTTGCAAGGCTCTCTATAATATGCAGCATGGGTAAATTTTTTTTGTTATTTGGAAAAGAGCCCTTCCTATTTTCATTTAATTCCCTATTTTTAACATTTTAAGCCACATGCACTAAATTCCCTCTCTCTTCAGCATAATACATTTTCAAATATTTGAAGATAGTTGTCATATCTCTTCTAAATCACATATTGTCCCAGTTAAGCATTCACCATCCCCAATTCTTTCTCATCGCAACTGGAAGCTCAAGATTTTTCTACTGTCTTTTGGTATATCACAGTTCACCAATGATACACTGAAAATTTTATTGCTTGGGTTAAATTGAGTACTGCTAAGACCAGGACATTGCAGTGTACAAGGAACGGGTGAATATGGCCTGTTTTTTATATTGCCTATGTTTACTATGAATTCTGTGACTTTCATGTTATAGTTTCTTCCATGACTTTTCATATGACCTACTTCAAACATGATCTCTGCCATTCTAATATTTTACAATTTATATTTTAAAATAAATATTTATTACAGATGTAATATTTGTTCATTTAAAAAATAAGATAAGTAAAAAAAAGAAAAAAAAACATAATCTTGGCATTCAAAGAATTACTAACCACTTGAACCGAAATAAGAAAATCACATTTTCTATTTAATAGATCAAATAATTTGGATCAATCTTCCAACCAAGGATAACTAGAACAATCAGATAGATAACAGATAGATATATCTAGATAGAGAGATAGATAGATATAAAGACATATAAATATCCTTGAACACTAATAAGATGAAGAATATTTATTTTACTGGTGCCATACCCAATCACAGAAATCCAAAGAGGTAAACCAGCACTTGGGACAGACTTTCTGTTGGCAATATTGAACATGATAAGAATCTAAGAAGCACTTCTGATAATATCTCAGGGAAGGGGAAAAAAAATCTTTCGAGTCCAAGGTTCCAAAAACATGGAAGTATTGGTATCTCTAATACTATGGAGTGGGACCTTAAAGGGCTGCAACCTAGGAAAAGAGTGAATCCAAAATAGAAACAGATTGTTCTCACAGAGATGTTAAAAAAAGAAAACTTCAAATATCCTTAATTCCTGGGACTTGGTTAAAGTAATCTCAGATTGCTGGTGTACTCTGACACTCAGCAGAAGTAAGTATAAATCCTCCATGCGGGATTACAACATTACTTTAATCCTCAAATTATTTCTATTTCAAATATATATATATAAATTATAAATTTTCAAATGCAATGTCAGTTATACAATCAAAATGATCAAACCTATGGGAGGTAAGACTGTATGAACGAAAACTAAAATAAGCAACAAACAAAACAAACAAAATAACAGGGGCCCTAGATCTGACAATATAATTCACATATTTTAATGTAAGAAGTTGAGAATTTTGAAAGGGAATTATTAACAATATGAAGGGAGTTAAATTTGAAAGAAAATAGAACTTTTTGAACTGAAAAAAAAAAAACCACATATAAAATTAAGAATCCAATGAATATGTTTAAGAAGATAACCTCTCTTATAACCATAAAAACAAAAGAATGAAATATAAGAATATCAAACCCAACACTATATAAAAAGGATAACACATCATTACAAGTTGTGCTTTATTCCAAAAAGGCAAGTTTGATTTAAGATTTGAAAAGCAATCAATAGAATTCACCTCCTTAGCAAAATAAAGGAGAAAAGCCATATGGTTCTTTCAAGGAAGCAAAAAAAAAAAAAAAAAAAAATCACTGAATACATTTCAACACCTATTTATTCTAAAAACTCTCAGCAAAGTAGGAATATAAGGAAATTACCTTAATCAGACAAAACCATCTATAACAAGAGCATCCTGATAACGTATTAGACAATTTCTCCAGATCCAGTAAAAAAACAAGAAACTCAACTATCTTCATTTGTTTTAGATAATTACTACAGGTCTTGGCCAGCAGAAAAGCCATAAAAAAGACTTCTCATCTGGCTAAGGCAGATTTGTGTTTAAGTTGCCTCCTGGACTCTGCCTCTCAGAACTAAAAACTCTGGACATAGCACAACCAACAAGCACAGGAAGACACGTAAAGGTGAAAAAAAGAAGACAACTGCCTTGGGATCTTGGGATTTTAGAGGACTAGCAGTGAGTTCCCTGGTTTCCTTATTGGTTGCCATATATCCCAGCAGGGTGCTGCAGAAATCTCCAACCCAAAACCCGTAATAAGCGCATGCACACACACACACCCATCCAAGAAAAGCCTATTCCACTTACCCAAAGGACCAGAAATATGTGGCTTTACAAGATTTCTTTTTGGCAATACCCACCAGTCAAACACCAGGAGAAAAACTGCACCACCTCCTACAAGGTTTCCACAGGGCTGCTTTCCAATTCTCCTCCCCAGTGGTGTGGGTAGGAGCTAATCTTCCTTCCCTTACCTGACCAAAGCTGTCAGCATTCCAATTCCCTGATCAAGGTGGTATCAGCAGAGTGGAGACCTGATCTTCATCCCACGTAGGCCAGAAGGAGATGGTGATTCCCTCACGTCCCACCTGGAAGTAGGCAATGCTGCAATTACTCCACCAAGCTACTGTTAGTGGGGGTCCAGCTACAAGTTGGGCCCCACTCCTCCCCAGCTGCAATGAGACTGTACAAAGTGCTGTCAGTCAGAACTAGTCAATACTCTGTTTCCTCTACTCCTGGTGTTACCAGAGCTCCATTGGGAGCCGAACTTACACACCTACCAGTAGCAAGAAAATTCAGTGAGGCAGTGCAGAGTGAGGCTAATTGACACCAAACATAGATCCCTATCTTACATGCTTATACCATATGCAAAAGTTTACTTAAAATGGATCACAGGTCTACATGTGATAGGTAAACAATAAAGCTTCTAGCAGAAAATAGAATAATATTATCGTAACTTTAATGTAGGCAAAAGATTTCTTAAACAGTACTCAAAAGAACTACTCAAAAATAAATAATCCTTTGAATTTATGAAAATTAGAGTTTTTTATCAATAAAAGGACACCATTAATTGAGCAGACAGTTCACAGAATGGTAGAAGATACTGCAATTTACATATCCAACAAAAGACTCCTAATCAGAGTATATAAAATATTCCTGTAAATGAATTAAAAAAAAAACAATGAAAATGGACAAAAGTCTTGAACAGGGACTTCATCAGAGAAAATCCAAATGGCCAGTAAGAATAGAAAAATGTGTTTGACATCTTAACTTACAAAAGGGAAATAAATTAAAACCATAATTTGATATCATTACATAACTTCCCTGAAGAGTCAGATTCCAAAGAGTGACAACACCAGTGTCAGCAAGGATGTGGAGTAACTAGAACTCTCAAAACTCACTGTTGGAACTGCAAACATTTACCACCAATTTGGAAAATATCTTGACAATATCTGCTATAGTCATCCCATTTCTAGTCATATATACCAGAGAAATAAGTACATAAGGTCCCCCCAAGTGTGTACAAGAGTATTTCTTAACGGCCCCAAACTAGAAACAAGCCTAATTTCCATCAACAGATTAGATTAATAAACTTTGGAATACTCATATAATGGGATACTACAAAGCAATAAAAAGAAACTACATATACATACAACAATATGGATGAATCCTGTGGTTATTATCTTGAGTGAAAGGAGCTGGACATTAAACATACAAATGATTCCATTTATATTAATTTCAGACAAGCAATACTAACTGATGGTAATATAAGTAAAAATTAGTAGTAATAATGTATGATTCTATGGATGCCTGGCTCCAGGCTTTCTTATGGCCGTCTTCTCCAGATTTTCCCTTACTCTCAAAACATAATGCTCATTCCTTTGGGAGGGTCCTTAACTCTTAAGATGTGACTTTTCTAGAGTCTCATCCAAAAGTCCAGGTTGTTTATGAAGGCTCCTCTACTCTGAAATAACTTCAATTCTAAGCTCTGTCTCCTTAGCACAACACAGGTGCTAAAATCTTTGTTCAGCTTTTCAACCTCCCAGATGTCATGTTTTATCGGATTTTTTGGTGAATTGCTGTGAACTACACAGCCTAAGCAGCTGGCCAAAGATTCACGGGAGTATACAGGCAGATTTTGGAGCTCCTTCACTGGATTGTCCCGCTCAGGATTTAGCCTCTAAAGTACCAGTAAACTGTATTCACAGCCAGTTTAATTCTACCCATTTCCTTTCCCCAACAACACAGTTTGAAAGCACCCTCAGAAGAAAGAGCTGGGATAAAGAACACTTCTCTCAAGTATCATAGACCCTGAATCCCAGCCTGCATTGGTTGCTCTCCACTGCCTTCCAATAGTTTTGTTTGTTTTAACCTATTTCTTTCAGCTTTTGTACTTCCTACTACTATCCTATCCCTACTACTATCCCTCCTGTTCCCTCAATTGGAAAGTTAATCAGAGAAAAGACATGTATCATATGACCTCACTGATATGAGGAATTCTTAATCTCAGGAAACAAACTGAGGGTTGCTGGAGTGGGGGTGGGGAGGGATGGGGTGGCTGGGTGATAGACATTGGGGAGGGTATGTGCTATGGTGAGCGCTGTGAATTGTGTAAGACTGTTGAATCACAGACCTGTACCTCTGAAACAAATAATACATTATATGTTAAAAAAAAAAAGAAGATAGTAGGAAGGGTAAAATGAAGGGGGGGGGAATTGG
Organism: Mirounga angustirostris; assembly: GCF_029215605.1. NCBI lineage: Eukaryota > Metazoa > Chordata > Mammalia > Carnivora > Phocidae > Mirounga > Mirounga angustirostris. The sequence goes on along the minus strand of NW_026991717.1, from coordinate 57,234,117 downwards.
AGGGGGAGACAAACTATGAGAGACTATGGACTCTGAGAAACAAACTGAGGGTTCTAGAGGGAAGGGGGGTGGGGGATGGGTCAGCCTGGTGATGGGTATTAAAGAGGGCACGTACTGCATGGAGCACTGGGTGTTATACGCAAACAATGAATCATGGAATACTACACCAAAAACTAATGATGTAATGTATGGTGATTAACATAATAAAAAAATTTGATAAAAACTATTCTGTTACAGATAGAACCTGAAGTCCATTTGTTTTCTTCACATATGAAGTATAAGAACCTTAGGGGTGAGGAAACATATCACACACTTCTAAAATTCTCAGGTTACCTAATCTCATGTCACAGTTTCTGCTCTAAACGTTTTTGTTTTTGTTTGGTTTGTTTTTGTTTGGTTTTGTTTTTTTGATTGCTTCATTTGGACTTGAATAAGGGCAAAAACTGCAGACAGCAGTTGAGAGCAAAGCACTGTATGATACAGAACCTCAGTTAAATCCAATGTTTAGGTAGTGAAGGACTAATCCAGGATTTCCTTCAGGTAGTTGGATCTGTGGGAATCATCGTGCAGTGAATTAAGATTTTCTGATGCCTCTCTGTATACATTTCATCAGGCAATATGGGGCAGGAATGACAATTCCTTTTAACATTGCATTTGTGACTCAAATAGAAATATGATCTACTTTCCTGAGGGGCTTCCGAAAACTTCACTCATAACAGATGAGGAAACTAAGAATCATAAAAGATAAAAAAGTGGAGTATAGAGTTAACTGTCATTGAGTCAACACTGAGAACCATTGTGCAGGTTTCTACACACAATGTATGTTTTAATTCTCACAGTAATTTTCAGAGAGATTTTTTTATTTCTGTTTCTCGGGTAATAATGAAATTGTGCTGGGACTTGAATGTATCTTTCAGTTTATGCTCCAGTGCAGGTGTACAAGAATCACAAAACTGCTGATTGAAAACAAATTTAAGACGCTCTTTGTGATGTAAAAGAACTGAATGCCAATGTGTGCTTTGGAACAACTCTCCCCTTCCCTAAAGGTATAAATAAGCATTTTCAAATGTTCCTATACTGCATATAGACCTTGAAGATTTCTTGGAAAATGATACCATAAATCTAGAAAAATATAAATCTGATACCACATGCTATCCAATATTTTTCTCTTATGTTTTATGCTATTTAAAGTTAAATTGCTCCCATTTGACATATATCAGCACAGTGAACTACAGCAGGTACTTTAAAACAACAGAAATAAAAAATGTATTTAAAAATTACAGGCAGTCTAAGAATATGTTCACTGAAGTCAGATGGTCAAAGGATTTACTGCATCATAACCTTAAGAATTTGGTCTTTCCATAAAACCATAACCAACATGAAAATGGGAAAAAAAATTTTATAGTGCATAAAAATAGTTTTACTAATTTCAAGTAATGAAATCAGTAGAGATTGTATCTTTGATTATGAAGTAGGATAACGACCTTTGAGTTTCCCACAAGCGCTTCAACTGCACAATTAGATCCTGATTAGGTGTGCATGTGAGGGAACCCGAGGAGAGAGAGACATAAGGATGGAAAACTCTGTCACATTCTGGACTTCAAGACTGATTTGCTCCCCCGTGTACTAATAAGTAAATATTATAATGGGAGAACCATCTTCTCCAGGGAAACTTTAACACAATTAAGTCTGTAATTTCACCAGGTCAGGCAAGGAACCTTGACTGTTAGTAGAGAAGGCTTGACCTTGCAGCCATTTTTTTTCTTCTAAGGTTTTAAGCCTTTCCTGCTAAGATACAGCAATCCAAAATCATAAAGTTATTGACACTGAACTCTTCCCTGGTGACGATACTTGCAAAGGTCTAAAGTGATCACAGCTGTTCCAAATGAATGCCACATAGGCCTAATTTAGCAAACAAAACCTAAGATTTATATAGGCCCTTATCAGGGAAGTCGAGGTAAACTAACATATTACCTCATTTACCAAAACACAACACCAAAAAAATGTTTTCTAAGAAAGCAAACAAATACAAAAACATTCCATTCTTGCAAACACATTAAGTATTTATATATAAGTTATAAACTACCACATTTTCTCTAATTTCTCTTTTAAATATCAACAATCATCAGTGAAATATAAAGAAATAACTGGTAATATGATTCTAGCATCATCTTCACTATTTTCAGATAACTGGTTTTTTGGGTGTTGTATTTCATATTTTATCCTAAAATTTCTTTTAAGGAACTAATTTCATTTTAAAATCCTTCAGAGAAGGAGACAAACCATAAGAGACTCTTAATCTCAAGAAACAAACTGAGGGTTGCTGGAGTGGAGGGGGGTGAGAGGGATGGGGTGGCTCAGTGATGGACACTGGAGAGGATATGTGCTATGGTGAGTGCCGCAAATTGTGTAAGACTGATAAATCGCAGACCTGTACCCCTGAAACAAATAATATATGTTAATAATAAAAAATGAAACCACAAAAAAATAAATAAAATAAATAAAATTCTCATGAGGTGTAGGCATATCATACATTTAGCCTTTCTCACTAGTACTTATTTTTTTAAAGATTAACTGTTTGAAATTTCAACCTTTGTGTCTATGGGATACACAAATTTTCCTCAAGATAATCCTCCAAACCCCTGACATTTGAATCATCCACACGTTGTTGTCTTACTACATTTTCTCTTTTCCACATGGACCTCTCTTCTCTAAAATACCATGCTACCTACCTCATTATATCTCTATCCTATTTCTTCTTTTTTTTCCTCCTTTCTGACTAAACTTATTGAAAGTGTGGTTTACGTTCATTATTTTTTTTCAATCTGACTCACTCCCAGGATAATTTTGTTTATATGTGGTTCTTTTTTGTTGAGGTCAGCAATCGCTTCTTAATTACCAAAAACTGACCTGTTATTAGTCCTATCCTATTGACCATTTTCTTATCATGTAAAATCTCTGCTCCCTTAACTTTTGCCACACTATCCTCCCATGGCTCTTCTCTTCACTTTTATAACCATTCTTTTGTCATCTTGTTAACGTACTCCTTATCCTGCGACCTTTTAAGGTTTATGTTCTAGAGGGCACTGCCTTTGGAAGTCTCTTTACCACAAGTGCCTTTTTCAAATTCTTTTTATAGGCAGATACCTTGCAAAAACCTATTTACCAAGGCTCTAATTATCTACTGAATATCTCCACCAAGGCTCTAATTATCTACTGAATATCTCCACCAAGACAGTCTTTAGAAACCCACAACATGCTGATTTCCTCAAAGGCATTTGATTCCATAGTCTTTATATTTCCCCTGTACTTCTCAAACATCTCATATATAACACAAATCATTACATTCCATTTCACTAGTATACCATTCCATATCACCACTGGTAGAAATTCTGACAACTGCACACTATCCCAATTCCAGGGACTATCCACGCTGCATCTACCACCACCAGTGATGTGACATTCAGCTACATTGCTAGACATTCAGCTCAAAATCCCATTTCAGAGTCTGCTTTTCCAGACTCTATCAACTGTTACATATCCAGTTTCCTGAGATGAGATTCTGAGACAAAATTCGTGTAAAAGAACTTTAATGAAAAAGGCTCTCTGAAACATCACTTTTCAGAGATATGGGCTGCCCCAAGAAAGTGGTGTGACCTTGAGTAAGCCCGAGAGGGGGATTCAGTTGAGGTCTGTCAGATGACAATGTTCCCAGAAGCTATGGAATGAGTGCTTTTTTTCCTGGAGAGCATTTCCCTACCAGTTTTATCCCTCTCTCAAACTATGTCCACCATATCCTTGTCTCCAGATCTACTTGAGGGAGCTCTAAGATAGTTCTATTGTAAAACAGGAAGCACTCTCAAAATGTCTACCATTAATCTAACAAGCATTACAAGAATGCGGAGGAATGTAGTGAAAAGTGCAGGTGCCTGGAGTCAAAAGAGCTGGGTTAAAGTTGTCTCCATAATTTAATAAAGTTGTCTCCACAACTCAATAAAGTTATCTCCATAACTTAAAAAATGAACTTGAGTAGAGCTCCTAATCTTTCTATCAATTTTCTTACCTATCAAACTAAGAAGAATAATTCATTTCAGTGTATCTCATAGGGGTACTAAGCTATTAAATGAGATAAAATTTTGCAGAACTTCTTACATTACAGGGCTTACACATATTATCTAAACATAAAAAGCCATTATAGAAAATTCTATGAAACAAACTAAGTAGTTTTAAAAATAGTTTTGTTAGATTAGTACCTGCTAGATTTTTTTGCCAGCCTGCAAAATATGAACATATAAGGAGAGGCCTGAAATCTTTGTAGAAAATTTAGAAATAGAAGGTTCTGTAGGAACTCAAGAGAAATTATGTTTCAATCTTAGTTTCACCATTTTAAAATGTACTTTTAGATAAATCATTTAATCTCGCAATATCTCAATTTCCTCACTGGTAAAGTAATAAAAATAATATTAAATTGTTCATATAAGATCTGCTTTCTCTGGCATGTAAGAAATATTCAATTATTAGTCATTCACTCAATAAATATTTATTGAGCAACTACTATGTGCTGATCATTGTTCTGGGTATTAATAGCTATTTTTGGTTTTGCTATCATTATTTTTATTATTAGTCCTTATTATTTTGCCATATGAATACAGAAAAGGAAAAGGAAAATGTCACATCTACTGATTTACTTCCTGGTCTATCTTAAACTTTTGGGTCTTTAGCAGAGTAATTTCTACAAGAAATTCTCAAATTTTATTCCACCCAAAACATGACATTCCATGAAATTGGGCAAAGTTTCCTGCTTGTACGATGAATAAATAACTAGTTACTAAAATTGGAAAAATGCTACATTTATTTCATTTTCTGCTTGTTTGGCTTCCTTAAATACCTGACAGTAGAGAACAGGGGTATAATGAGCAGGCCTCAAGACTTGAGCGTAGTGACTTGGTGTAAAGTCTTCTGCTGGGTGACCTTGGAAAAGTTATTTGATCTCTTCTGCTTCAGTTTATTTATCTACAAAATGAGAAAGAATACTAGTAATCACTTTTTAAATTTGTTGTGGGAATGAATGAGTTAGTATGTACAACATGCTTAGAATAGAGCCTGGCCCAAAATCAGCACTCGCCAAATGTTTCCTGTTTTTAACATGGTACTAGAAGGTAATAGAAGATGGTCTCTACTACACACCTATGTGAATACTCTTATTTTAAGTTTATTCAATGGGACAGTATTCCATTGAGTCCCACAAAGATTACCATGATCCCCAGATATTCCAGCATGATTTCTTTAGTTATCAGTTAGATGAGAGTTCAGACTTCCTTTCTTCACTAGCAATGCCAACAACATAAAATTATGCGTCTTCACATCTTAGAGAGTGAAGGCTACATGGGTGAAAACCAGCAAATACAATTATTCAATATTCTTCAGTTTTTCCTTTTAATCAGAACAATATTTCTATAAGACAGAGACTGAAAAAGGACACAATTTTGGTTGTAGATCTCCTTCCAGAGGGACGTTTGCTGTAATGACAGTAAAGATGTAAAAAAGAGAAACTGAAAACCATCTGATAAAACATCCCAGTTGAACATTATACATATTTCAATAATTATCTCTCAGTCTTGTTTTCATTCCTTTTCCCTGTTAACACTATTTCTACATCAATAGGTTAATAAAATATTTTTATACTTGGTTATTTGTTCCATTGTTTTATCTTTACTTTACCATTCTGTGTATGTTTTTATTGACCTCAGAACTACTTACCACTATGCTCTTCTCAGTATACACTACTGTGGTCAGTTTTGAAAGCTACAATTAATAGTGTCTCAATCTCTTTTTTATTATTATTTGCATACTTCCTTAGTCGCATTATATCAATCAGTTGTTAAAGTTAATGATAGCTAACTTTTGTTGAATTCATATTATATGTTGAGCATTGTACAATGCACCTTACCTGTTATTTATTATTCAAAAAAATCCTTTGAGGTCAGTACTACATCTCTCATTTGCAGTTAATGAAACTGATGCTCAGAGAATTTAAATAACTTCACTCATGTTCATATAGCTGGTGAGTATCAATAGTACTATTCAAATCAAATTATGTTTTTCACCATAGCTGAGCACTGTATGGTCCTCCTTTGAGAATTCAATATTTTACGGAAAAAATCACCCCTCAGATTAGATCATCTCCTCTTGCTATATTTTTTTTTTAGTATTTTCCTGTAACAGTAAAAACACATTGGGTGAGGGGTGCCTGGGTGGCTCAGTTGGTTAAGTGTCTGCCTTTGGCTCAGCTCATGATCCCAGGGTCCTGGGATCGAGCTCCACGGCGGGCTCCTGCTCAGAAGGGAGCCTGCTTCTCCCTCTCCCTCTGCCTGCCTCTCACCTCTCTCACCCCCTGCTTGTGCTGTCTCTCTCTGCCAAATAAATAAATAAAATCTTAAAAAAAAAAACAAAACAAAGAACACATTGGGTGAAAAGATTCCATCTCTTTTATTCATCCTTGTTTTTCTAGCACATAGCACAGTGTCTGGCATATAGGAAACACTCAATAAGTATATATTGAATGAATAAATGGATACTGATAAATTTTTGAAAGATTCCTTTTTGCCTAATAATTGAGATCTGAAGAGGAAGAAATGCTTTACTTCTATGTGTCTAAAGGAATGGTCAGGCCTTCCACTGTAACAACACAGGGGAATCAATCACAGCTGAGAATTAAGTATAAAGTAAATGAGTATAATATTTACTTTAAAATAAGACAAAATTTTCTTTTCTGAAATAATTATAGACTCCCAGGAAATTGCAAGAATAGTACATAAAGTCCCATGAAAAATTTTTTTAAGATTTTATTTATTTATTTGTCAGAGAGAGAACAAGCGAGTGAGCACAATCAGGGGGAGTGGCAGGCAGAGGGAGAAGCAGACTCTCTGCCTATCAAAGAGACTGATGTGGGGCTTGATCCCAGGACTCTGGGATCATGACCTGAGCCAAAGGCAGATGCTTAATTGACTGAGCCACGGAGGCATCCCATATTTTTTAAAAATTATTATTTTTTTTTTACATATAGAGAGGATTTTTTCTTTTTTTATGTTCAATTAGCCAGCATATATCATTTTTAATAACATATAATATATGGTCATTATAGAGGATTTAAGGAAAAATAACGGTATAAAACCAAAATAATGATTTTTCTCCATTATGACAGCAAACAGCAACCACTGCTGATATTTTAGTGCATTGCCTTCCACAACTGTCTATGTGTAAGCATTTCTACAAAGCTGGAATAAAATTGCATATAATTAGCATCCTGATATTTTCACTCCATATTATGACATGAGCTTTTTCTTATTACATAAGTGTATTACATTACATCCTAATCAGGATCACTTCAAATGAATTTCTCACAAATAACTTAATCATTTGATTATCTGGTGGTATTTAATTTGTTCTTAATTTTATTATTATAAATAATGCTACAATAAACAGTTTGAAAAATCACCTATGACAGAGTTTGTTTCTCTAGGGTAGATTCCTTGACGGTGAAATATTTGATAAATAATATGATTATCTTAAATATTCTTGATTTGTACTGACAAATTTATTTCCATAAAACTTTAGCCAGTTTATTTTTATATAAGAAGTTTATGAGGATGATTATGTCAAATGATTCTTATAAAAAGTAGCTATTATACCTTTTAAAAAAATTTTGCTCATTTGATAAACAAAAAGTCATATTTTAACCACTGTTAACTGAAAACCACAGTATCAATGATGGGGCTTGCCTTGTCCTGGAGCCAGCAAAATAGTGTATCTGGGGTCAGAAAGTCAAGCTGAACCTGAAACTACAATATGGGGCGGGCAGAGACCCCAGGATTCCCTTCAGGGACTATTTCATCATATTCCTCTACACACTCAAGATTTCTGAAGGACAGTACTATAGAACATCCCAGAAAAATCAGACACCAGAGAGTCAACTTGAGGCACTGGATAGTGTCAGGCCACTGATTAGAACAAAGATAGAAACCCAATCTTGTATAACCAGGTCTTTGAGAAGAGTAGTTCTTAGCAATGATGGGCACAGCTGCATCCTAGGAACAAACACTCCAGAAAAAGGTGCCCCAAGTCAACCAGCTCTCCAAAAGAATCCATATTCCTCTAGCTGCTCTAGGCTCTTAAGTTGGGGATCTTCCATTGCATAGGGAACCTATCCATAATCAATTCAGCCTGCTGACCTAGTGTGGTCACTGCCTGTCATCCATCCACAGATAGCATCCACAACTCAAGCCAGCCCAGCTCCTTAGGCTCCCATGTGGGGCTATCTGGGGGGTTATCTCTAGATGGGACCTCCACTGCAGCTTCCTTTAATCTCCCTTTAGTCTCATGTAGAGACACCTTCCATCATTGGGCTAGGGCAAGATACCCATATCATGCCAAATGAACCTCTGGGGCTTCAACTAGGAATTACGTCAGAGTAGATGTTCACATAGGAGGAACAATGTTTCTCTATTGAAACTGGCCTTCCAGTTCAGTATTTGCATATCCAAACTTTCCTCCACGACAAAACTGTGCCCATCACCAAAACTGGCCCCTACCTTTACCCCGTCACCAATTCCTCAATTACCCCCACCCACAATGAAGTCTGCTGCCACGGTTTTGGAAACCACCCCATACAGTCTAGCCAGCGTTTACTGTGAGTTCTGCCTGGATACATCTGTTTTAAATTTAACTTCATTTATATAACTCAGATATATTTATCAACTTCAGTAATATATACTCCTCAGTTTATGGATGCTTATGATTAATTCAGGAAAGGTCTCTCCTTTACTTTTTAATTAACCCCCAAAAACAATGCTACCAATCACCTACCAAATTACATTTTATAAAGATTCATAATAATGTACCTATATAGGAGAACTTCTATTCCTGCTGTGAAAAATAACTGCCTTGGACTTCATACCATAAACAATTATAAAAAGACATAAATGCATACTAAATAACTCCTTGCAGACATTTGACTAATACAGAGTTGGGACTACTGAGAAAAAGAAAACAAAGTGAGCTTTAAAATCATCCTTATTTTCTACACCATTCCAGTCTGTGAGAAAAAGACAGGGAACACAAGCAGAAAATGTTATTCACACTGAGCTGAGAAGACAGATCAGAGGTAGGGAGAAGAACTAAGGTAGTTGAGGTTTATGGGGAAAGTATAAGAGAAAAAGGGAGATCAGTAGAGATAGCTCCAGAAATTGGTAAAATTATCCCCTTGAGCCTGTCCATTGCAATATATATGGTGAGACTCCAAGAAGCTAGGCAGAGACAGGGAATTTATAAACTGAACAATTCCTAGAGCTCACACTACACTAAGACATAGTCAAATTCTAAAAAACCATAGTGAAGAGACCTTATGGAATACCCAGGAAATTCACTATAGACCCCCACAAGAGACATGCCTGAAGAGTAAGGCTAAATTAAATCAGTCTTGGAGTAAAGGCTAATCTAGACTTGCCATAAGAGTTCTTAAAATCAAGCCTTAAAACAATCAACTGATCCACAAGTTAAACACCTGCAAACTGCAACAAAACTCAATTCTCTTTTAAAAAGACAATAAAATACAGACACTCAAAAATGTAGTATTTACAAAGATAAGGATCCAATAAAGTATTGTTAGACATGTGAAAAAGCAGCAGGAAAATCTATAACATGGAGAAAAATTAGTCCATAGAAAGATTCAAAAATGACAGAATGATGATATAACGTATGGTGATGAACATAATAAAAAAATTTTTTTAAATGACAGAATGATTGGATTAGCTGAGAAGAAATTTTAAATAGTTACTATAAATATGTTCAGGGACTTATGAACATAATGAGTGAAGAAACAAAATATATGATATAGAACCAAATGAAATTTTTAGAGTCAAAAATTAACATACCTGAAAAACTCACTGAAAACACTGGTTGGACTAAACAGAAGATAGGACAGTACAAGAGAAACTATCACCAAACCTAAAAATAAAAGTAAAAGCTGTTCGTATGAACCACACAAATAAAAGACTGAAAAGGTAAACAGAGCCACAGTGACTGGGGTGCTAATATCAAGAAGTCTAACATATGTGTAATGAGAATGACAGAGGAGAAAGAGGGGAGAAAAATTGATAAAATATCCAAAATGTTTTAAAATTTGATGAAAATTGTACCCCAACAGATCAAAGAAGGTAAATGAAATCAAAACAAGATAATCACAAAGAAAAACACACTAAGGCATATCATGATCACACACAGTACAGGCCAGAAGACAAAGCAATGAGATCATTAAAATGCTGAAAAAAAAAAGAAAACAACAACCTGTCAACCTAGAATTCAATATATAGTAAAAATATATTTTAAATATAAGTGTCAGAAAAACAAACACTAAGAGAATTTGGTGTCTGGGGGCATACCTGCACTATTAAAAGAGCTGAAGAAACTTCTTCAGAATAAAGGAAAATGATATTAAATGAAAAGCTTATGCAAAGAAATGCAGATTACTGGAAATGATAATTATCTGGATAATTTTAAAAAGACTTTACTAATTTTTATATTTCTTTAAAAAGAAATTGATTAAAGTAAAAATAACAACATACATATAAAATAATAAATAAATAATATATATAAGACAATATGTTGTGGGTTTGGGTTTCAAAATATATAGAGAAGCAAAATATATTAGAATAAATGGAAATACACGTTTCAAGGATACAGAATTGTATGTGAATTGTTACATTATTACAAAAATAGATTGTGGTATGTTAAATAGATACGTTGTATACTCTAAAGCAACCACTAAAAACAAACCAACCAACCAAATAGGTTATAGCTAATAAGCTGTAGCAGCTGGATTACTCTTATAATTAAAGTCATTGGCTCATCTTGTTATTAGTGTTTGATCTTTGTTGAATTCTTTTTGTTTTTTTAAAGATTTTATTTATTTATTTGAGAGAGAGAGACATAGTGAGAGCAGGAACACAAGCAGGGGGAGTGGTAGAGGGAGAAGCAGGCTTCCCGCGGAGCAGGGAGCCCGATGTGGGACTTGATCCCAGGACCCTGGGATCATGACCTGACCCGAAAGCAGACACTTAACGACTGAGCCACCCAGGTGCCCCTGTTGAATTCTTGATCGTAATAATTTATGTTCTCTATAAGACGTAAGCCGGTGTTCCTCAGCTTGTCATAACTTTACTCTTGTCTTTGTATTTCTGAACCTATCTGTTTGGATCATTCTTGTCTAACAATGACTTGATTGTTTTCATAGTACTTTTGAACAGAGAGGTAACCTTGTTTTTGTTTGTTTATTTGTTTTTTTAATTTAAAGTTTAGGTAGTCAACATGCAGTGCAATATTGGTTTCTGGAGAAGAATTCAGTGATCCATCACTTACATACAACACCCAGTGCTCATCATAACAAGTGCCCTCTTTAATACCCATCACCCATCTAGGCAACCCCCACCCACCTCCCACTATCAACTCTGTTCTCTATCATTAAGAGTCTCTTATGGCTTGTTTCCCTCTCTCCTTTTTTTCTCCCCCCACCCCTTTCCGTATGTTCATTTTTTTCTTTCTTAAATTCCACATATGAGTGACTGGTTATTTCTGACTGACTTATTTCACTTGGCATAATACACTTTAGCTCCATCCGTGCCATTGCAAATAGCAAGATTTCATTCTTTTTGATTGTGTATATATAAACAGGAATAAACACACACACACACACACACACACACACACACCCCAAATCTTCTTTATTCATTCATCAGTTGATGGACATTTGGAATTTCTCCATAGTTTGGCTATTGTAAATGCTGCTATAAACGTCTGGGTGCAGGGCGCCTTAGTGGCCCAGTCAGTTAAGCGTCTGCCTTCACCTCAGGTCATGATCCCAGGGTCCTGGGATCTAGCCCCACATCAGTCTCCCTGCTCAGCAGGGAGCCTGCTTCTCCCTCTCCTTCTGTCTCCCAGCTAGTGCTCTTGCTCTCACTCTCCATCTCAAATAAATAAATAAAATCTTAAAAAAAAAAAATCTGGGTGCATGTATCCCTTCAAATCTGTATTTTTGTATCCTTTGGGTAAATACCTCGTAGTGCAATTGCTGGATGATAGGGTAGTTCTACTTTTAACATTTGAGGAACCTCCAAACTATTCTCCAGAGTGGCTGCACCAGTTTGCATTCCCACCAACAGTGCAAGGGGGTTTCACTTTCTCAGGATCCTCACCAACACCTGTTGTTTCTTTGTTATTTTAGCCATCCTGACAAGTGTGAGATGGTATCTCAACATGATTTTGATTTGTATTTTCCTGATGATAAGTGATGTTGGGCATCTTTTCATGTGTTTGTTAGCCAACTGGATGTCTTTTTTGGAAAAGTGTCTATTCACGTCTTCTGCCCACTTCTTAACTAGCTTGTGTTTTGGGTGTTGAGTTTGATAAGTTTTTTATAGATTTTGGATACTAAACCTTTATCAGATATGTTGTTTGCAAATATCTTCTCCCATTCTATAGGTTGCCTTTTAGTTTTGTTGATTGTTTCCTTTGCTATGCAGAAACTTTTTATCTTGATGAAGTCCTAATAGTTGATTTCTCCTTTTGTTTACCTTGCCTGTGGTGATGTGTCTAGTAAGAAGTTTCAACAGCTGAGGTCAGAGTTTATGCCTGTGTTCTCCTCTAGGATTTTGATGGTTTCCTGTCTCACATTTAGATATTTCATCCATTTTGAATTTATTTTTGTGTATGGTGTCAGAAAGTGGTCCAGTTTCATTCTTCTGCATGTTTCTGTCCAGTTTTCCCCCACATGATTTGTTGAAGAAACTGTCTTTTTTCCATTGGTATTTTTTCCTGTTTTGTATATTAGTTGACATGTGGGTCCATTTCTGGGTACTCTATTCTGTTCCATTGATCTATGTGTCTGTTTTTGTGCCAGTACCATACTGTCTTAATCACTACAGCTTTGTAATATAGCTGGAATCTTGATACCTCCAGTTTTTTCTTTTTCAGAATTGTTTTGGCTATTTGGGGTCTTTTCTGGTTCCATACAATTTTTAGGATTGTTTGTTCTAGCTCTGTGAAAAATGCTGGTGGTATTTTGATGGGGGTCGCATTGAATGTGTAGATTGCTGTGGGTAGTACAGACATTTTAACAATGTTTGTTCTTCCAATCAATAAGCATGGAATGCTTTTCCATTTCTTTGTGTCCTCTTCAATTTCTTTCACAACTTTCTTTCTATAGTTTTCAGATTGTAGATCTTTTACCTCTTTAGTTAGATTTATTCCTAGGTATCTTACTGTTTTTGGTGCAATTGCAAATAGGATCGATTTTTTTACTTGTTTTTCTGCTGCTTCGTTATTGGTGTATAGAAATGCAACAGATTTCTGCACACTGATTTTATATCCTATGACTTTGCTGAATTCGTGTATGAGTTCTAGCAATTTTTTAGTGGAGTCTTTTGGGTTTTCTACAAAGAGCATCATGTCATCTGCAAATAGTGAAAGTCTGACTTCTTCCTTGTCTATTTGGATGCCTTTTATTCCTTTTTGTTGTCTGCTGAGGTTAAAACTTTCAGTACTATGTTAAATAGTAATGATGAGAGTGGACATCCCTGTCTTGTTCCTGACAATCGGGGAAAGGCTCTCAGTTAAATACACAACCTAACCTTACACAGCAAACAAAGCCCAAGGTGATCAGAAGAAGGGAAATAATAAAGATTAGAGCAGAAATAAATTCTATAGAAATAAACAAACAAAAAATAGATCAACAAAAATAAGAGCTGGTTTTTCAAATTAATAAAATTAATAAACCCCTATCCAGACTTATCAGAAAGAAAAGAGAAAGGACCCAAATAGATAAAATAATGAATGACAGAGGAGATATCACAACCAACACCACAGAAATACAAACAGTTATAAGAGAATACTATGAAAAATTATATGCCAACACACTGGGCAACCTGGAAGAAATGAACAAATTCCTAGAAACTCACAAATTACCAAAACTGAAACAGGAAGAAATAGAAAATTTGAACAGACCCATAACCAGCAAAGAAATTGAATCAGTAATCAAAAATCTCCCAACAAACAAAAGTCCTGGGCCAGATGGCTTCCCAGGGGAATTCTACCAGACATTTAAAGAAGAGTTAATACCTATTCTTCTCAAAGTATTCCAAAAATAGAAATGGAAGGAAAACTTCAAAACTCATTCTACAAAGCCAGCATTACCTTAATTCCAAAACCAGAGAAAGACTCCACTAAAAAGGAGAATTACAGGCCAATATCTTTGATAAACATGGATGCAAATATTCTCAATAAAATACTTTTAAATCAAGTTCAATAGTATATTAAAAGAATTATTCACCATGATCAAGTGGGATTTATTTCTGGGCTGCAGGGGTGGTTCAATAGTCACAAATCAACCAATGTGATACACCATACTAATAGAAGAAAGGATAAGAACCATATGATCCTGCCAACAGATGCAGAAAAAGCATTTGACAAAATACAACATCCTTTCTTGAAGTAGGGAAAGATGGAACATACCTCAACATCATAAAGGCCATATGTAAAAGAACCACAGCTAATATCATCCTCAATAGGGAAAAACTAAGATTGTTTTCAAAGACTTTAATTTCTCTTGAATTGGTTCAGCAAGTTTTGGAGGAAGCTATTTTTTCTTTTAAATAAAATAATCTTTCAGCCTACTTAAAAAGTCTGAGAAAAAATTTTAAAAGCCATGCAAATGCCAAGTCCAGCTGCTTTTCATATTGACTCACACAAGAAACTAAGTCTGAGCCTGATCTCATGCAGCACCATATTGATATAAATATCAATATACATATATTGATATAAATATCAATATACATATATATGTTTCTTAAGACATTTTTTTCTAGGAAAAAAGCCATTTTAAAGTATATTACAGACACTTGACACTTCAATGTGCATCTATATCCTGCATTATAATATACCCATATCATACATTAAGAAAGTATGTTTTCGGGGCGCCTGGGTGGCTCAGTCGTTAAGCGTCTGCCTTCAGCTCAGGTCATGATCCCAGGGTCCAGGGATCGAGTCCCACATCGGGCTCCCTGCTCTGCGGGAAGCCTGCTTCTCCCTCTCCCACTCCCCCTGCTTGTGTTCCCTCTCTCACTGTGTCTCCCTCTGTCAAATAAATAAATAAAATCTTTAAAAAAAAAAAGAAAAGTATGTTTTCTTAGAAGAATCTAATTATCAATCTATACTCAAACTTTCACAATATACTCCCACTTTTCAAATGAAATCTAACCAAGGATGAGCATTGCATTTGGATGTTATATCTCTTGACTCTCTTTCTTTCTATATTTTTATTGATGCATACATGCTACATTCATACATACATCTTGAGTTTCGTACTTTAAACAGAACCCTTCTCTTTATTTTTTACATTTTTTATTGCTGTTGAGATAAGACATATATACAGTGAAGTGTATATATGACTATAAGTGTTCCTTTAATAACTGATCTAACTGCATTCAACAAATTTTGGTATCTTACTTTCTCATTATTAGTTTGAAATACTTTACATTTTTCCAGTAATGTTTTTTAACTCATGAGTTATTTAAAAGTGCATTAATTTCATCTGCTTCATTTTTCTTTTTAAACATGGCTATCATAAATGTTTTAATTAAAAATAAAATGTAAATTATTGATTCAGATTACATTGTTTTATTAGATAGTACTGTTCTATATTAATAATTTTTAGACTGATTTATCAATTATAAGATTTATATTTAGTTTGTATTGAATTAAAGATTATTGCCTATATTACCAGTTTGCTAAATGTTTTTATATCACAAATATTGTTGAAACTTACCAAATTATTTCCCTGCACACCTATTAACATAATCATATTTTTCTGCAGTAGTCTTTTTAAAAGAGTGGTAAATTATATAGAACAAAAAGTAATATCTCATTGTTGATTTGTATTGGGTTTTTAGTCAATAGTGAAATTGAAAGTTAAAGACAAAGAATAAGAATTCAGAGTGAGAAAAACCTGAAGACAGTATGGAGTCAATGAAACCAAAGTTAGAGGTGTTTCCATTTCATTGCAAAAGGATGAACAGTAAACTAAAAGGAGTATTAAGAAAGTGTTCAGTAAATTATGCAACCCAGAAGGCAAATCTAGAAATATTAATTTTGCTGTAATTTTGTAGACTAACCTAAAATAAGGTGGTTTGAAGATACAGTAGGAGGTGTCAAAACAACAGCTAAACTTGATAATCCTCAATTATATACCTCTAATCCAGAGGTTTTTTTCTAAGAGAGAAGAAAATCTACACCATGACAGTTCATCCTAAGTACCACCACCCATTTAGTATATTTATTTAGTATATAAATATATACTAAAGAATTAACTTTTGCAAACATAACTGAGTAGCATCCTAACGTGGCATCTTAATTATCAGACATTGCATTTGATTTCAAAAAACCATTACCATAAATATTAAGCAGAAAATTCTGAAAAAAATAGTTTGTTGTTTTTATATCTTAATATTATTTTATAAAGTAAAGCCTCATGTGACCTTCAGACAAAGAAAAAAATCACATCTAATAATTGAAGCCATTTTTCCATTTCTCCTAAATAGTTTGCTATTATAATACTTGCCTATAACAACCTAATTCTCATTGATGTTTTACTAAGCTCTCTCCAAAACTGAGATGTTAATCAAGACATGGATGGGAAAATGATGTAAGTCCTTATGTTCAACACCATGAATATCTGGTTTATTCCTGCATAATGGCTTAAAAGATCTTACCCACAGGCTTTAGACCAGAATTAGAGTAATCACTCATTTTCAGGTCTAATGGATAGCAACCCCACCTTCATTCAGCATTAATGTTAGTGGTATAAAACAAAGCATTTAAAAGCATTATTTGGATTTGTAACTTAATGAACAAATTCTCTATTCAACTGCACTTCCATAGTTATGGAGTTCTTGCTTTTACATTTATTTTCCCAAAACCTAATGATTAATTTGAATTTTGAAATATTAGATGGTGATTAACAAGTAGTTTCCCAATGTATCAAATTCCTGGCAGACTTCCCTGTTTAAGACCAATGCTTCATGTGTTTGAAACTACATAATCAGACAAGCAGGAAAAAACAAGACCACAAATACATAAAATACATGTATCAATTTCTTAAGAGATCTAAATGATTATTCTTACATCAAAAAAAAAATTCAAACTGTCATAACATTCCTTATTTCTAATTTTTGTTTTGGGTAATGGAAAAAATTGATTTTTTTCAATCCCTATTTATAGTAGAATATAACTGTGCTGGTAGAATATAATAGATCTAGAAATATGACATTTTGTGTTTGACTACTTCCATGCTTACTTGCAAATAAAAAGTTCTTTTCTTGATATACATTTGTGGTATCTTTATAAATTTTGGAGCTATTATGTAATGGATTAAATTAAGTTAAAAATTATGTTATGTAACCTATATTACATTACTGAAATTACAAGTGCTCAAATTACATAGATATGGAAATGCCAATTCCTCACAAAAATCTCCTTTAAACTAAAATTATATCCAATCAGTAGATCAGACTAAACTGACATCACCCACTACACATATATACTAAATATATAGGAATGTCACATAAAATATAAAAAAAATATAGAGCTAAGCTTGAAACCAAGAAGAAAAATATCTAGGTACCTAATGTGGTTTACCTATAATTTAGAAGAGAATTCCAGGACCTAAAGTTATATCCTCCACACCCTTTATATTAAGAATGTCTTAAGTAGGGGCGCCTGGGTGGCTCAGTTGTTAAGCGTCTGCCTTTGGCTCAGGTCATGATCCCAGGGTCCTGGGATCGAGCCCTGCATTGGGCTCCCTGCTCCACAGGAAGCCTGCTTCTCCCTCTCCCACTCCCCCTGCTTGTGTTCCCTCTCTCGCTGTGTCTCTCTCTGTCAAATAAATAAATAAAATCTTAAAAAAAAAAAAGCTATCTAAAGCAGCATGTTAACCTCTGTTTAAAAATTGTGGATGTGTGGGCAAATAAATGTTTATTATATTATTCTTGATATTTTTTCCTCTGTCTTTTAAAACTGGGCCTTTTATCATTAAATCAATATATTCTTAGTCTTCACAAATACTACTTTGTTTAAATCACAAAGACATATTGATTTATACTGCTAGCCTGAAAAATGGCCCTGCTATTGGTCATTTCTTAGTTTACAATCTGTTTTGAAACTTTAAGAGTCCTCACAAAGGCAGGAATTCAAAAATCTATTGCAGTGATATAAATGCTAATAGGGAACTAAATGACATTGTCAGATATAGCTCATTTTGCAATTATAATTAAGGGCAGTCAGACATGGGGCTGTAACTCAAGAACTTATTAATGGGGATCCCTGAAGCAGAACTATTGAACTGACAAGTATGTCTGTAAGAACTAGACATAACACACCCCCAACAAGAATTTTTCACTGAAATGACTTCCTAAATTTAGAAATTGACACTTGTCTGTTTTATAGCTCCTATTTAGAAAGAGATTTTTCCTTACTTCACAAACTACTCCAAGCCCTTCAGTCAATATTAAATTGTTGTTTTCCAATTTTATTGAAAGCTGCATGGAAGCATTTTTGGCCTTTGACAAGATAGTCCCCATGCTCTGAGAATGATCAATGTGTATTGTACTTTGATGTAACCTAAATTAAACTGGGCCATTAGTTGCCTGATTCCAGGCTAGATGTCAAAACTTAAAAAAAAAAACAAAAAAAAAACTGAACCCAACATCTTACCCTCACACCAAAAAAACAAAAAAAACACCTACATACATAAAATTAAAAAAAAAAAAAAAGCTAGTAACATATTTCCTGAAGCCTGTTGATAAAACACCACAATAGAAATTATGTTAAATAACAAAGAGCAAAACTTCCTAAAAATCGTCTTTGCCCAGTTCTATTCTAAACCCCTTTCATAATTTGGCACATACTCCCCAAACTCTCTTATATCTCTGCCAAAACTTCAACCCACCATTTCATTCTATCTCTACCCCATTTCTCTTATTCTTATTCCAATCCCCGCTTAGCAGATCTACTTTGTTCTTCAGAAAGGATACTCACATTCTTTCTACCTTAAATAAATGTATCCTCTTTTACTAATTATTTAGTCTCTTCTTATGTAATACCCCAGTCAGAAGAGTAAAATCCCTAGGGTTCAATATATCATAAAAATAATTTTCCTAGGAGAACCTGGATGAAGGAACATAGAGTAGCCAGGTTTTGCAAATAAAAATACAGAAAACCCAGTTAAATATGAATTTCAGATAAATAAAAAAAAAATCTCTTGTTTTTTAGTATAAGAACATCCCAAAGAAATATTTTGGATATATTTATACTAAAAATATATTTGTTGTTTACCTGGAATTAAAATTTAACTGGTGCCCTGTATTTTATCTGCAACCCTTAAAGGGAAGATTTATAAACATTTTCTGTTATTATTTTTGTCCTTGTGACACCTATCTTGTGTTTACAAGATCTGAGTAACACCCATGGTTCTTCACCTCAGCATGCTGTTAAATTAAGTATTTGTGATAGAACAACTTCAATTCATATAGCACCCTACCTTTCTGTGCGTGGTTTCCTAAACTTCTCACTGGCATTTCTTCATATGTTTGATGCCTGTGGTAAGGTCCTGCAAATCACTTAGGGAAAATATTCTCACTTTTTAAATGCTCGTTATCAACAAAGGGACATTTACAGAAAAGTGTAAGGACTTTCATTCAGGTCATCTGACTATTGAAAGAAAGAGCTCTCCATCTTTGAAGCCAAAACCTACATTATTAACACTAAGATCTCCTCTCACTCTAAGAGAAAAAGAAAAAAAGGAAGATGGAAGAACTGTATTTCTAGAATGTCTTGAAACTGAGCACAAGGATCATTGATATGCTCTAGAACATTCAGATTCCTGTGCTGAATTAAATGATCTAATTTTCCTCCATCTTTTCTAGAAAAATAAAAAGCAGCAGCAGAAGGAGGAGGAGGAGAAGGGGAAGAGAGGAGGAAGGAAGGGAGGGAGAGAGGAAGGAAGGATAGGAGGGAGGGAGGGAAGGTGGTAGGGAGAAAGGAAAGGAAAGGACAAACAAACTTACTTAACAACTAAGGACTTTTAAAGCAATTGATCTAAAATTCTCTGCCTTTGTGGCTTTCCTGCTAATGTACTTGGGCCAAGTTACTTAAGTTGTAAAGCAATAGATTTAAGAAATTTGCTACTGTTACATGTCATTTCTGATTCCACAGGTCATGTGCACTATTAATTAAACTGGTAAAAACACATTTTGGGGCAAATAGCACATTTAATTCCAGAAGTTGCATATACAAAGGTTGAGTGATGTTGGATATGCTTTGACTTCTCTAGTTAATGCTCTGTGAATCAATATTAAGAAAAAGGAAGAAGCAATGGGTTCATGTTTAGAGAATTCAGTGTTCTTAAGACTTATCTCATTGCCGCTTTAGGCTGATAGAAGAAGGGAATGTACTGCTAACATTTTCACCTATGGCACTGGCATATAGATAACCCTACTGGCACATATAGAACACCCTACGGTGTTATTTTATAGGATATAGTATACATTTTAAAACAGGAGCCAAAATATGGTTCTAACTTTCTCCATACGTGCCTAGGTTCCAAAAAAAAAAAAAAAACAAAACAACAACACAGGACTGACTTTTCTTATCACTCCAACTAACCCAATTGAAGAAACTGATTCCAGCCTCTCTGACCTTCAGCTCAATGGATTTAGAGATCCTAAAGCCCAGGGCAAGAATGTTCTTATTACCAAACACCATCATGACTCAAGTGATATGGATGCTGCTACCATTACTGGTTATCTTAGTTTTTATATAATGGTAAACAAACATTCAGAGAAGAGGGTCATTTTACTAGTCAGGGTGATTGATCATGATTACCAGGGCCAACTGTATTGGTGCTATGGAATGGACACAAGGAATACTGTTTGGATCTCAGGGAATTCAGTATTAGTACTAGTATTCTTTTGTTCAATAGTTACAATAAATGGGAAACTGCAGCAACCCAATAAGGACCACCAAGGACTCAGATCCTCTAGGAATGAAGGGCTGTGTCACCCCAAAAGGTAAGAATCACCATTAAGGGGGCGCCTGGGTGGCTCAGTCGTTAAGCATCTGCCTTCGGCTCAGGTCATGATCCCAGGGTCCTGGGATCGAGCCCCACATCGGGCTCCCTGCTCAGCGGGGAGCCTGCTTCTCCCTCTCCCACTCCCCCTGCTTGTGGTCCCTCTCTCGCTGTGTCTCTCTCTGTCAAATAAATAAATAAAATCTTTAAAAAAAAAAAAAAGAATCCCCATTAAGTTGATATGCTGGCAGATGTTATAGGCAATACAGGAGGAGTGTTGTTAAGAGTATAGGTATGACTGCTGAGGAGTACCTCATCACCAGCTACAGAAATGGTAGCAGTGGTTTACTGTAGCAGCAGCTATGATTTATATTAATTTATTGCTTTACGATCCTTCATTTTTTCCACTGTATGGCAACTAACATTTTCGATTTTGGATGAAAGTATGAGTCAACTGATATCATTCCATGATGTTGTAGTAATTAACGTGACTTTGCATGCCTCTTATATTGGACATGTAAACTTTTACCAGAATGAATCAAGGATGAGTGGATGCTAAAGAGGGTGTGATGTGCTAAGTAATTTTCATTTGCCCTCCATTTTCTACTTTTCTTCATCTTGCTAGGGCTACATACTGGCTTGGAAATCTTGGGGAGGATACTCAACTTTTTAAATATTAAGTTCTATAGGCTATTTTATACATATAAAAAAGACACACTTAACATTTACACACTTAATATAAAAAGAAATATAATGGGCGCCTGGGTGGCTCAGATGGTTAAGCAACTGCCTTCGGCTCAGGTCATGGTCCCAGAATCCTAGGATCGAGTCCCACATCAGGCTCCCTGCTCAGCAGGGAGTTTGCTTCTCCCTCTGATCCTACCCCCCTCATGCTCTCTATCTCACTCTCTTTCTCTCAAATAAATAAAATCTTTTTAAAAAAATATAAAATATAAGAAATACAAGAAATATAAAAAGACACACTTAACATTGATATAAATTTTAAAGCATAATTTTAAATGAGCATCTCTAAGACCTCTACCCAAATAAAGAACTAGAATATTACCAACATTCTTAATGCTGTACTTTTTATTCCTTTGCTTCTGGTTATTTAACTTTTATGAACATTTGTTTTCTCATATATAAACATACACATCCTCATATCTCATTGGTTCAGTCTTCAAAATAAATCCAAAATCTAATCATGCCTTCTTACCTCTACCACTAAAACCTTAGATCCCCTAGACCAAGTCACTATGATCTTTTGTTTGAACTATTGCTATAACTTCCTAACTGTTCTCCCAGGTTTGTCTGTCTCCTTGCCTTCAGTTCTTCCCATAGAAGCCAAAATGATTTTTTAAAAATAGAAGTCAAGTCATGTAATTCCTCTGCTCAATCATTTCTCACGTCACTTAGGATAAAATCCTAACTTCTCACCATGGCTTAGAAGGTGCCACATGATCTTGTCATTGCCTCCATCTCTAACCCCAACTTTTCCCACTCTCACCTCATCTATTCCATTTCAAGACCTGGGCCTTCTCTCCATTTCTCAAACATCTCTGTTAAGACTCTAACATTTGTACTTAACTGCTCCCTCTGACTGAAATGTTCTCTCACATTTCCCCAAAGCCCATTCTCTCACTTAGTTTACTTCTTGGTCTTTCTAAAAACCATCTTCACAGAGAATCTTTTCAATTGATGCTACTTAAAATGGCACTTACTTATTGTCTGATCACTCTTTATCTCTTTTCCCTATTTATGTTCTATAGACATTATGTATTTGTTAATAGTAAATTATCTACTCTTATAAACAAAACAAGGACAGGAACTTTGCTTATTTTGTTCACTGCTATGTTGCCAGCATGCAGAATAATGCTCAAGATATTGATCCTTGATACCCCAGTCTCTGGATGGCTGAAGCCCCCAGACTATTTGTTGGAAGCAAACAGTATGTTTACTTCTAGTGTACTAACATAATAATTGCCTAAGTGTACTGTGTTGTGATAATGCAAAATGTTGGAAGGACTTGATTACAGAGAATAAAATAAATATGATATACAAATTCAACTCTTACACAAAATCTTTTATGACAATCATGCAAAACCTATAAACACACAGAAGATGAGTAAATACAATACACAAAACATTGTGTCAGCAAATGTTTAATTCATAAACAAATATCTCTGAAAGATGAATGCTGTTCTAGGCATTCCATTTGATGATAATGCACCATGGGACGATAACACAAAGATTTCTGAATGAGAGAAAATTGACACACAGATATCAATAGCAAGATTAAAATAATCTATGAGATAATGAACAATTAAGTGATAACTAAAATATCAGTGGAAGAGATCTGAAAATAATGGAAGAGGTTCCTGAAGATATTTTCTTCATGTGTTATTGACCTCAAAATACTGGACCTTTACAGAAGGGCAATGAAGACAAACTGGGCAGAAACATGCTACTTTGGTTTATTTGAAGGTATAGGCTTTCCATCAGTGGAAACTCAACTTTAGACAGCTCCGTTCTAAAAAAAAAAAAAGAAAAAAGAAAGAAAGAAAGCTCAGTTTTGGGGGGTGCAGATAAACATGTCTAAAATAAAGGAAAGCACTGTCAGGACAAATTCCACATAAGAATTCTTTAGGATGTGTCTATATATAAATAGAGTGTATAAATAGTTCATCAGAAAACCAATTCTGCCTAGTTACAAATAATTAAAGATGTGTGTCCTTTTTTATAGAAACCTTCGATAGTATTCAAGTGCTATAACAAAACAATCCTTTTATATCCATGTAACATTTCTCCTAATTTAAAGTCTCCACAGAGAAAAATAAGAGTGGTGATGTCAGCTACAACCATCAACATTTACTTTCACTTCTGTTAAGTCTAACAAGAAAAACAAAATATAATAAAAATAAAAATTAAAAAAGCATGAGAACACAGAGAGAAGCAGGTTGACTTCAGAAGCAGCAGCACAATATATGTAAGGTTCCCCAAGACAAGAATTCTTACATGATCCTTTGCATAACTTCAAATGTGTGATCTTCATTTGCAGACCTTCAAATACGAAGATTCTGTGGTCTCCACTAAACAAGATAGAGCTCAGTCACCTGGTCACGACTTATGATCAAGGAGCAACACATTTCCCTATCAGGTATACAACATCATCAACTTTTTAAACCATTCAAACAGTTGCACAAGTGCAATTATAACATTTGTTTACTGTAAAGGCAGCACAATCATTTTTTACTTCCCTCACAACATTTTTAGTAATGTCCTTATCAGTTTTAGCATCTGTCAGAGACCCTTCATGAATTTTCAGCATAAAATGGATCATAGAAGTTACAAGGAAGTCATTAATCTATCAAGTAAAGTAAACAGTGTTAATGTTGTCCACATATACTGTCACATCATAGTCCATAAAAATTACCAAGAAATCCTAGACAATGGGCTAAGTAAATTCTGACAAAATGTGTACTATGTCACAATGAAAAGGATGTATATGCATATGTGTGTGTGTTTATCTATCTACCTATCTATCTATCTATAGAAGACTTTCCCAAGAGACCCTTGTTGGTATATTTATGGTGAATATTATACATTCAAAATGCCTATAAAATTATTTGTATTCAAAATTCATGTGGCAACCACTCAATAATAGATTTTTTTTATTACATATTGTTTACACTTCAAATACATAGAAGAATTTGAGTTGCATTATTCATTTTGTTTAGGAATTATTTGCTTTCAAGACACATTTAATATTTAACACAATTTTTCTTATCTCTTATAATTCGAACATGTTAGTAATTCTTATCAGAAAAATGTACCCAAAATCATAAAATTAAACACATTAAAATAGGGAAGAAGATACTTATGTTTTGAAAAGAAAGTAAGCAGAATTAGGTGTGCTCAAATACCTCCTCCCTTTCTTTCTGAGATTCAGAACATTTATTTCTGTTTATTAAACTCTTTGCTGTAGAGGGTTGAGCATCATTTGATTTTTAGAATCTCAAGACTTAATCATATGGAATCGTTTCATTTATTTGGCTTCTTTCAATGTTTAATGGCTTCATTCATGTTACTGCATGTATTGATGTTTAGTTCCTTTTTATTACTAAGTGGTATTTTATTGCATGAATGTGCCATGATTTCTGTGTATATTTTCCTGTTATTGGACATTTTATTGTTTATAGTTCTCAGCTATTAAGAATAATGCTTATGTAAAATCTTACACAGCTATATTTGTGGATAGATCCTTTCATTTCCCTTGGATATATAGATGGGAGTGGATTTCCTGGATCTTAGGGAATTTTCTAACATGGCAATAATGCTCTGTATCTTGACAGGGTGTTAGTTAAAGGAGTGTGAACATTTGTCAACATTCATTGAACTATACATTTAAGATCTACACATTTTACTGTATATAATTTCACCTTTAAAAAAATACTTGGAACGTATTTCTCATTATTTTACTCAACCATTTATAGTTTGTTTACAATACCAAAATTCAAGTACAGCAAATTAGCAACCGCATTTACAGAGTAATCTATGTTATTTAATAATTTTTATGTACATCATTATAATCTTGAATTTTAGTAGCAATTCTATTTGCTAAAGAAAATATTGTTTACTTGTAGACAAGGAAAGCGAGGCATCCAGAGATTAAATGGCCTAACCAAGTCACATAACAAAAGATATTAGGAGAGCTTAGTGTCCTTGGTCCAGTGGAGCCAACAACAATTAATATCAAGGAGCTATTTTTATGGAAATCCTGCATCATGTTTAAAAAATTTCTCAGATGATTAAGTTTAAAAAAAAAAAGCCTCCAATTATAAACCAATGCACTGCTACTTCAAACTAGGTGCAATGGTAAGAGACACTGAACTTTGGAGACTTCTTTAACATACTTTGAGTTAACACCTACATCATTCTCTCTTATTTGTTCATTGGGGAAATGCTGAAACAGAAAAGGTTTTGCATTTGCACCCCCACTGTTGGATCCATTCCAGGAAACATTTAAAAGGCTAACGTAGAACTGGTAGAAATTACTGGATTTACTAGACCAATGAGAATAACAGCATTCCAGTAATAAAGCTGTACTCAGATCAGATGTTCATCTTTAATGCAAACAGCTCTTCTTGATATAATATCATTATGAATCAGTTATCTTACTGTATGGCTACCATTTTTATGTCATGTGAACCTGAGCATTATCTGTGCATCTTCCTCTCCCATTTCTTTACCATTCTCCCCTACCCTCTGTATTGTTTTATGACATGAATGCACAGCAAGCTATAATGTAGTAGACTGTAACTTTCCTATCCATGCTATGACCCAAGCCATAATTACAGCTTCTTTATATATATATTTCATATATTCCCTGTAATATATATATATATATATTCCCTGTAATATATATATATTGGGTTTTACAGGAAATACATGAAACAGTAACTGCTTACCTCTTTTCATACTCTCTTTCTGTTGGAGTAATTATGTAGAGATAGGCTTGAAAGTTCCCTGTGACGTGCTCTAACTGGAGTAAACATAGTAAGAGGTGCAGAATTTGCAGAAGACAGGATGGTCCCAAGACTAGGAGAAGGGGTTAGTAGGAAGTTACGCTATTATTGAAGCAGAACACTATTATTAGCATATCCATACTAGTAAGTGTCAGATATATCACTAGTTCAGAACCATTTATCTAAAACAGTGTCTCCTTCCCTCCTAGCAACTGACAACCCTTCCCTATTTCTGTCCATTTATATAAAGCAGGGATGGGAGCCAAGCAGACCCTCAACATGAGAAAAACTCGTTGTGTAGGGATCATGGAAAACTGGAGAAAGACAGTGCATGATATTCCTAAGTATAACAGCAGCTACTTAGCTCCCCGCTACTTATTTGTATATGGAGAAATTCAAGTGTGGTATTGCTACAAAGGAATCTGAAAGTTCTTGGATGTTGGAACTAAATTGGTTTATTTTAAACACTATTCAGGACAAGCAGTCCATCAATGGGTCGTATTCAGTTCAAAAACCACCATCTTGCGACACCTACTTCAACAATGGTTTCACTTTATACTAATCTCTTCTCCTAATCTTGGAGCCATCCTCTCTTCTGCAGGTTCTTCACCCCTTTCCATGTTTATTCCCAAGTAGAGGACACCAAAGAGAACTTCCAAGCCTATCTCCACATTATCACACCAATGCTAATAACCCTGAATTCCAAAGTATCTTGCTCTTCAGGTTATCTTTTGACTTTTCTTAAACCCTGACTCTCTCCCTTTCTTTTGGGAC
Organism: Mirounga angustirostris; assembly: GCF_029215605.1. Taxonomy (NCBI): domain Eukaryota; kingdom Metazoa; phylum Chordata; class Mammalia; order Carnivora; family Phocidae; genus Mirounga; species Mirounga angustirostris. Next base: position 57,206,649 of record NW_026991717.1, on the reverse strand, counting down.
AAGGTGGCTGAACTTACCCTTTTTAACTTTTCCTAATTGACTAATCCATTGCATTTTGAACACTTGTCTGACATAAACCTTGACTTCTCTCGATCTCTACCATTTATTCTTAGTTGTAGTTGCCTCTCTCGTTTTCCATGGACACACACTGTGGTTCTTACGTTAAGGACTATCTGAGCTAAGTACGCATTTTCCCATAAAAGAGAAGCAGAAAGTGAGAACAGCTAATAAATATTTGAAAATCAGTGAAATACAAATAAAATGTCATAAGTATCTTTAATGTATTCAAATACTTCAGAGAATGGTAGAGTGTTGTTAAACATCACAGAGTACACCCTCCCCAATATTTGCCCACTTTTTTTTTTTAAGATTTTATTTATTTATTGGAGAGAGAAAGACAGAGATAATGAGAGAGAGCAGGAGCAGGGAGGAGAGGGAGAAGCAGGCTCCCTGCTGAGCAGGGAACCCAACTCAGGGCTTGATCCCAGGACTCTGGGATCATGACCTGAGCTGAAGGCAGATGCTTAACCAACTGAGCCACCAAGGCACCTCCCCAAACACTAACTTTTACTCTAGCATATCTAATTGCAGTTCGTAAAGTCAAGGTGGGTAAAGTAATTAACATAGTTTAAAGGATAATCTCAATATTCTATTTTTCCCATTTCCACCATTTTCATTTCTCCAGCCCAAATTCTAGTTTGGCAAGGTAAGTTCCCTTACCCTTTTTCTCCCAGGTCATTGGGAAGCATCCCATACCATGTTTGAAACCAATGATTCTCTTCTTTCCATCAAAGTGTGCCTTTATGATGATGTATTCCCTCAGATCCTTCATTATGCTCACTCTTTCTCTTCTCTCAAATATGCGATATTCTTTCCCTATCTGTTCTAGGTTGATAACTTCACTTCTTTTATCATATAAGATATAGAGCCAACCACATCTAAATAACCTCACCTTCCCACCAACAAATCTAACTACCTACCTAAATTTGTACCCATATACCCTTTCTCCCTGCTTTAATATATAAGCCACCTGATTTTATCGAATCTCAACCTCTCTCTTTATGTACTATATACAATTCTTTCAGTCTCTATTGATTACTTGAGTTCTTTACTCCTTCAATTACTCCTCTATCTTCTGGATCAACAAAGTTTAATCATGAAATAGATTTTTTAAAATCAAAATAAAAAACAGCAGAAGGAGTTAAGATGGCAGGGGAGTAGATGGACCCTAAGTTTGTCTCATCCCTTGAATACAACTAGATAGTTATCAAATCATTCTGAACACCTGAGAAATCAATCGGAGGTCTGAGAAAACAAATGGTGCAAGTCTACAAGTAGAAAAGTGGCCAACGTTTGGAAGGTAGGAGGTGCGGAGGCTTGAATTCCGTGTGATATAGCTGAAGATATGGCTGCTTAAGCAGCCTGCTTAAGGAGGAGAGGGGGCCTGCTTAAGGAGGCTAACACAAAGTATTATAAGGAGCAGAGTGGAAAATTGTAACTTTCAGAAATCTGCCCCAGTGAGGGATGTGCCTGGCTTAAAGGTGCTCAGGTGGTGAAGCAAGGCAGAATCCCAGATGTGACAGCGTGGTCTGAGGATCCCCAGGGTCCCAAGAAGAATGAGTGGTACCTAAATGCAGCAGAGGTTCCCAGGCACAAGACTGTGGAAGCTGGGAGAGAACAGCAAGTCTAGGTGCCAGCTTTTTGCTCTTTGTTGCCATATACTGCAAACTGCTACACAGTCATGTGATAACTTTCCTCTTCTGGGGGCAGCAAAAAGAAGAACCCTGGTGAGGCACCCCACCTCCACCCCCTGCACCCAAGGAACACCAAGAGGCCTGAGATGCAGAAGTCCCTAAAATCTGAAGTTTTGAAACTCAGTCACGCGCCTGAGATAAAAACACTTGGACACAGGACAAGTGAACACAGAGTTCTGACAGAAACCAGGGATATGAGTGAGTGATTGCCCCTCTGTGAGGGCTCAGTGAAGAGGGGGGGGCCAATTTTCAGCTCTGGGGCTAGAGAGCACAGCGCCGCCATATTCATCCCGTCCATTGGTGCTGAAAGCCTTCAGGGAGCAAAACAGCACCACCTAGTGGAGCCCCAGACCGCTTACACCAAGCCCAGCCTCCCTGCACACTGGAGGCACATTTCCACTAGGGCAAGTACACCTGAGAATCAGTGCAAGAGGCCCCTCCCCCAGAAGAGCAGAAAAAACAACTCATTCGCACAAAATTTCCCTATCATAGAGAGCTGCAAAGCTTCAGCTCTCAGGGAAAACAGTATATAGCATTCTTTGTATTTTTAGTCTTTAGTCTTTTATTATTTTTTCACTTATTTTCTTATTTTTTTAATTCTTTTATTTTTTAATTTGTTCTTTTGTACATACATTATGCATTTATTTTTTGTTTCCTTTCATTGTATTTTATTATGTGTGTGTGTGTGTGTGTGTGTGTGTATAACATGTATTTCTAATTTGAGATCTAACAAGCAGACCAAAACACAACTAGGATCTAGTTGTGCTTTTTTGAATTGTTGTTTTGTTGTTTTTTTTTCATTTTCTGGACAAAATGATGAGACCAAGAAATTCACCCCAAAAGAAAGAACAGGAGGTAGTTCTCACAGCCAGGGATTTAATCATACAAATATAAGATGTCTGAACTAGAATTTTAAAAAAATGACTATAAAGATACGAGCTGGGATTGAAAAAAGCATAGAAAACATTAGAGAATCAATTACTGTACAGATAAAAGAACTAAAATCTAGTCAGGCCAAAATTTAAAATGCTATTACCAAGATGCAATCCCAAATGGAAGCCATAAAAACAAAGATGAACAAAGCAGAAGAGCAAATCAGTGATACAGAAGATAAAATTATGGAAAATAAGGAAGATGAAAAGAAGAAGGAAAGAACAATACTAGATTACAAAGGCAGACTTAGGGAAATTAGCAATTTCATAGAACAAAATATACCTAGTATAAAAGGCCCAGAAGATGAAGAGAAGGGGAAAAAGTTGGGGGAAGATTTATTCAAAAAATTATAGCTGAGAATTTCCCTAACCTGGGGAAGGAAATGCATTCAAATCGAAGAAGGACAGAGAACCCCCCTCAAAATCAACAAAAATAGGTCAACAGCTTGACATATTATAGTGAAACTTGAAAATTACAAATATAAAGAGAAAATCCTTAAAGCAGCCTAGGTCCTTAAGTAGTAAGAGGTCCTTATCTGCAAGGGTAGACTCATAAGGCTGGCAGCAGACCTATGCACAGAGACCTGGCAGGCCAGAAAGGACTGGCATGATATATTCAGTGTGCTAAATGGGAAAAATATGTAGCCAAGAATACCTTATCCAGCAAGGATGTCATTCAGAACAAAAGGAGAAATAAAGAGTTTCCAAGACAAACAAATACTAAAAGAATTTGTGACCACTAAATCAGCCCTGCAAGAACTATTAAAGGGGACCCTATGAGCAGAAAGAGAGACCAAAAGTAACAAAGACCAGAAAGGAACAGAGACAATTTACAGAAACAACACATTTCGGTAATCTATAGGTAACAACACAACAGGTACTACAATGGCAAGAAATTCATATTTTTCAATGATTACTCTGAATGTAAATGGACTAAATGCTCCAATCAAAACACATAGGGTATCAGAATGGATTAAAAAAAAAAAGGGGGGACACCTGGTGGCTCAGTTGGTTAAGCGTCTGCCTTCAGCTCAGGTCAAGATGCCAGCGTCCTGGGATTGAGTCCTGCATCGGGCTCCCTGCTTGGTGGGGGTCTGCTTCTCCCTCTGTCTGCTTCTCTCTCTGCCTGCCACTCCTCCTACTTGTGCTCTCTCTCTCTCTGACAAATAAATAAAATCTTAAAAAAAAAAAAAAGAAATGTCAAACTTTAAAAAACAAAAACAAAAACCAAGACCCATCAATATGCTGCTTACAAGAGACTAATTTTAGACCCAAAGACACCTCCAGATTGAAAGTGAGGGGATGAAGAACCATTTACCATGCTAATGGACATCGAAACAAGCTGGAATAGCAATCCTTGTATCAGACAAACTACATTTTAAACCAAAGACTGTAATAAAAAATGAAGACGGATACTATATAATTATTAAGGGGGCTATTCAACCAGAAGATCTAACAATTGTAAATATTTATGCCCCTAGTTTGGGAGTAGCCAAATATATAAATCAATGAATAACAAACATAAAAAAAATCATTGATAATAATACAATAACAGTAGGAGACTTCAATACACCACTCATAGCAATGGACAGATCATTTAAGCAGAAAATCAACAAGGAAACAAGGACTTTGAATGACACACTGAACCAGATGGACTTAACAAATATATTCAGAGAATTCCACCCTAAACCAGCAAAATTCACATTCTTTTCAACGGCACATGGGACATTCTCCAAAATGGATCACATATTGGGTCACAAATCAGGTCTCAAATAGTACAAAAATACTGAGATTATATGCATATTTTAAGACCAAAATGTTGTAAAACTTGAAGTCAACTACAAGACAAAATTTGGAAGAACCACAAATACATGGAGGTTAAAGAACATCCTACTAAAGAATGAATGGGTCAACCAGGAAATTAATGAAAAATTTTTAAAAAATACATGGAAGCAAATGAAAATGAAAACATGACAGTTCAAAAATTTTGGGATGCAGCAAAGGCAATACTAAGAGGGAAGTATATACCAATACAGGCCTTCCTCATTCTAGAAGCAAGAAAAATCTCAAATACACAACCTAACCTTAAACCTAAAAAAGCTAGAAAAGGAAAAACAAATAACACCTAAATCCAGGAGGATAAGATAAATAAGAAAGATTAGAACAGAGATGAATGATATAGAATTCAAAAGACCAGTAGAACGGACCAACAGAACTAGGAGCTGCTTCTTTGAAAGAATTAATAAGACTGATACACCCCTGGCCAGACTTATCAAAAAGAAAAAAGACCCAAATTAATAAAATCATGCATGAAAGAGGTGAGATCACAACCAACACTAAAGAAATAAAAACAATTATAAGATAATATTACAAGCAATTATATGGCAACAAATTAGGCAATCTGGAAGAAATGGATAAATACCTAGAAATATATAACTACCCAAACAGAAACAGGAAGAAATAGAAAACCAGAACAGACCCAGAAACAGTAAAGGAATTAAAGCAGTAATCAAAAATCTCCCAACAAATAAGAGTCCAGGGCCATATGGGTGCACAGGGGAATTCTACCAAACATTTAAAGAAGAATTAATACCTATTCTTCTGAAACTGTTCCAAAAAATAGAAATGGAAGGAAAACTTCCAAACTCATTCTATGAGGCCAGCATTACACTGATCCCAAAACCAGACAAAGACCTCACTAAAGAGAATTACAGACCAATATCCCTGATGAACATGGATGCAAAAATTCTCAACTGTAGAGTAGGTAATTGGATCCAACACACATTAAAGGGTTATTCACCACAACCAAGTGGGATTTATTCCTGGGCTATAGGGGTGGTCCAACATCCACAAATCAGCATGATAAAACACAATAATAAGAGAAACGATAAGAAACATATGATCCTCTCAATAGATAAAGAAAAAGCATTTCACAAAATATAGCATCCTTTCTTGAAAAAAACCCTCCACAATGTATGGACAGAGGGAACATACCTCAACATCATAAAAGCCATATACGAAAGACACACACACAGCAAATATCATACTCAATGGGTAAAAACTGAAACCTTTCCCCTAAGGTTGGGAATATGACTGATATGTGGACTCTCACCCCTGTTGTTCAACATAGTACTGGAAGTCCTAGCCTCAGCAATCAGACAACAAAAGAAATAAAAAGCATTCTAATGAGCAAAGAAGTCAAATTTTCACCCTTCACAGACAACATGATACTCTATGTGGAAAACCCAAAAGACTCCACCAAAAAATTGCTAGAATTAATACAGGAATTCAGCAACATCATAGGATATAAAATCAATGCACAAAAGTCTGCTGCATTTCTATACACTAACAATGAGGCAGAAGAAAAAGAAAACAGATTATTGATCCTGTTTACAATTGCACAAAAACTATAAGATACCTAGGAATAATCTTAGCCAAACAGGTAAAAGATCTATACTCTGAAAACTATAGAACACTTACGAAAGAAATTGAGGAATACACCAAAAAAAAAAAAAAAAAGGAAAAACATTCCATGCTCATGGGTTGGAAGAACAATAATTGTTATAATGTCTATAAAACCCAAAGCAAACTACACATTCAATGCAATCCCTATCAAAATAACCAGCATTTTTCGCAGAGCTAGAACAAACAATACTAAAAGTTGTATGGAACCAGAAAAGACCCCAAATAGCCAAAGTAATGTTGAAAAAGAAAACCAAAGCTGGAGGCATCACAATTCCAGACTTCAAGCTATATTAACAAGTAGTAATCATCAACATAGTAAGGTACTGGCACAAAAACAGACACATAGATCAATGGAACGCAATAGAGAACCTAGAAATAGATCTTCAGCTCTACGGTCAAGTAATCTTTGACAAAGCAGGAAAGAATCTCCAATAGAAAAAAGAAAGTATTTTTAACAAATGATGTTGGGAAAATTGGACACACATGCAGAAGAATAAAACTAGACCACTTTCTTATACCATACACAAAAATAAATTCAAAATGGATGAAAGACCTAAATGTGAGACAGGAATCCATCAAAATCCTAGAGAACACAGGCAACAACCTCTTTAACCTGGGGCACAGCAAATTTTTGCTAGACACGTCCTCAATGGCAAGGGAAACAAAGGCAGAAGTGAACTATTGGGACTTCATCAAGATAAAAAGCTTTTTTGCACAGCAAAGGAAACAATCAACAAAACTAAAATACAGCCTATGGCATGGGAGAAGATATTTGCAAATATTTTACCAGATAAAGGGCTAGTATCCAAAATTTATAAAGAACTTATCAAATTCACTACCGAAATAACAAAAAATCTGGTCAAGAAATAGGCAGAAGATATGAACAGACATTCCTTCAAGGAAGACAAACAAATGGCTAACAGACAAAAGAAAAAATGCTCAACACCACTCAGCATCAGGGAAATAAAATCAAAACCACAATGAGATACCACCTCACACTGGTCAGAATGGCTAAAATTAACAAGTCAGGAAACAATGTATGTTGGCAATGATGCAGAGAAAGGGGAACCCTCTTACACTGTTGGTGGGAATGCAAACTGGTGCAGCCACTCTGGAAAACGGTATGAACGTTCTTCAAAAAGTTAAAAATAGAAGTACCCAAGACCTAGAAATTGCACTACTAGGGATTTATCCCAAGGATACAAAAATAGTGATTCAAAGGGACACATGCACCCCAAATGTTATAGCAGCACTCTCCACAATAGCAAAAATATGGAAAAATCCCAGATGTCTATCAACAGATAAATGGATAAAAAATATGTGGTATATATATACAATGGAATATTATTCAGCCATCAAAAAGAATGAAATCTTGCCATTTGCAGTGATGTAGATGAAACAAGAGGGTATTATGCTAGGTGAAATAAATCAGAGAAAAACAAATACCAGATGATTTCACTCATATGGTGAATTTAAAAAACAAAATGGATGAACATAGGGGAAGGGAAGGAAAAATAAAGTAAGATAAAAACAAAAAGAGAGACAAACCATAAGAGATTCGTAACTATAGAAAATAAACTGAGGGTTGTTGGGGGGGTGGGATAACGTGATGGGCATTAAGGAGTATACTTAACATAATGAGCACTGGGTGTTATATGCAACTGATGAATCACTAAATTCTACCCTTGAAACTAAAAATACACTATATGTTAACTAAATTGAATTTAAATAATTTTTATAAAAACTCAAAATAAAACATACAAAATATCTCTATCTAAAAATAAGTCACTTTTATATGGTAAGCTAGGAAGATGGCAAAGTAGTAGGACTCTAAGCTCACCTTGTCCCATAGATACAACAAGATAACATTCAAATCAGCATAAATAACCCAGAAAACAACCTGGAGACTGGCAGAAGAAACTCCACAACTAAAGGCTGGGAAGAGGCCACACTGAAGAAGGTAGGAAGGGCGAAGAGGTGTTATGGAAGCAAAATGGACACTGGTCATCCGTGATGGGGAGGGAGCCAGTATCATGGAGAAGGGCAGAAAACAGACATTCACACCAGGGAGCCCACATACTGTGTGGATGAATATCTGTAATATATACCTTTGAAAGTGAGAAGGCCCAAATTTCATGAACTGTTACAACCACCAGGACTTAAAGCCTGAAATTTTAAAAACTGGCAGAGACCTGAGGGCATTAGGAAGCAGAGTCCTTGCCCTTAAAGAGATAGCACCCCAAACAACTCATGCAGATACAGCACACTACCAGCAGCTTGACAACTGCCTGGAGCAGACTGGAGGGAGAGGGATTTGCTCATCTCAGAGCAAGTCTCAGACAGAGAGCACTGGGAGACCTCTCCAGGAATGAGGAGCAGGCAGGTCCCATTTCCCTCCCTCAATCCCCACTATAAACAATAATTACCTGTGGGAACCAGCACTGCACCCACACTGGCTACCTAACTTGCTTATGCCAAGACCTTTCAGCAGATCCACCCTTCCCAGCCATTCTGGCCTTAGTCCCAGTGTTGTAGGCCTCTTGCCCAAAATATCAGCACAAACCCTGCCAAGACCACATCTCCAGACATGCTCGAAGTGAGCAGGTCTCATTTTACAAGCAGACCACTGCACATCTTTTTTTTTTTTTTTTTAGATTTTATTTATTTATTTGACAGAAAGAGAGAGATAGCAAGAGCAGGAACACAAGCGGGGGGAGTGGGAGAGGGAGAAGTAGGCCTCACGCAGAGCAGAGAGCCCGATGTGGGGCTCGATCCCAGGACTCTGAGATCATGACCTGAGCCGAAGGCAGGTGCTTAACGACTGAGCCACCCAGACGCCCCTGCACATCTTGTTCAAATGTGTCCCACCCCTGCTGGGGACAAAACACTGCCCAAAATAGGCAAATAGAGACTCTGCAGACAACCAGACTGAAAGAGAGAGAGGCTAAGACTCAACAGCAAGGCACATGCAACATACACAGGTGACACTCCCTGAAGAACCAGGCCCTAGAGAACAAGGGACAATGCACTGCAGGGCACTACAAGACTGCTTCTTCATAAGGCTATTATCATTAAGAGCAAGAGAAGTAGCTGACTTTTCTAACACAGAGAAATAACACAGAAATTCAGACAAAATGAAGAGATAGAGAAACAGCTTCCAAATGAAGGAACAGGACCACACCATAGCAAGGAACCAAAGCAAAACAGATATAAGTAATATGCCTCATAGAAAATTTAAAATAATGATCATACGAAACTCACTGGACTGGAGAAAAGAGTGTAAGGGACATCAGCGAGACTATTAATGCAGAGATAAGAAAGAACCAATCAGAGATCAAGAACACGATAAATTAAATTAGAAGTATACTTGATGGATTAAATAGCAGGTTAGATGAATCAGAGGAACAAATTAATGATCTGGAAGGAAGAGAAATGGAAAGTAACCAAGCTGACCAAAGGACAGGAAAGAAAATTATGCAAATTAAGAACAGTCTTAGGAAAATCAGTGACTCCATCAAGCATAATAACATCTGCATTATATGGATCTCAAAAAAAGAAGAGAAAGATAAGGGGGCAAAAAATTTATTTGAAGAAATAATAGCTGAAAACTTACCATGTCTGGGGAAGGAAACAGACTTCAAGATCTAGGAAGCACAAAGATCCCCTCAAAAAATTCAACCCAAGGAGGTCCACGTGAAAACACACAGTAATTAAAATGGCAAAAGTAGCAATAAAAAAAAATTAAAAGCAGCAAGAGACAAGAAAACAGTTACATACAAAGGGAAACCCCATAAGGCTATTGGCAAATTTTTCAGGAAAAACTTTGCAGGCCAGAAGAGTCACATGATATATGCAAAGTGCTGAATGGAAAAATTTACAGCCAAGAATATTCTGTCCAGTAGGGCTATCATTCAGAATAGGAGAGATAAGAAGTTTCTCAAACAAAAACTAAAGGAGTTCATGACTGCTAAACTAACCCTAAAAGAAATATTAAAGAATGCATTCAAATTTAAGCAACAATCAACTTAATATGGACTGCTATATGCAGAAGATGTTATATATAAACCTAATGGTAACCACAAATCAAAAACCAGTAATAAATATGCAAAGAATAAAGAGAAAGGAATCCAAGTTTATCACTAAAGAAAACCTGCAAACCATGAAAGAGAACAAGAGAAGAAAGAATAAGAGAAAATGTATAGAAACTACCACAAAAAAGGTAACAAAATGGCAATAAATATGTATCTATTAATAAATACTTTGAAAGAAAATGGATTAAACACCCCCAATCAAAAGACATAGGGTGACAGAATGGATCAAAAAACAAGACCTATCTATATGCTGACTAGAAGAGATTCATTTCAGACAGAAAGACACCTGCAGATTGAAAGTGAGGGGATGAAGAAACATTCATCATGCACATGGATGTCAGAAGAAAGCAGGTAGCAGTGCTTATACTGGGTAAAGTAGACTTTAAAACAAAAACTGTAACAAGAGGCAAGGAAGAATAATAATAAAGGGGACAATCCAACAAGAAGATTGAAAAACTGTAAATATTGATGAACCTAACATAGGAGCACCCAAATACATAAGCAATAATATAAAGGAACTAATCGGTAAAAATACAATAGTAGGGGACTTTAACACCCCACATACATCAATGGACACATCATCCAAACAGAAAATCAACAAGGAAACAGTGGCTTTGAATGACACACTGGAGTAGGAAGATTTAACAGACATATTCAGAACATTCTACCCTAAAACATATTCTTTTCAAGTGCATACAGAACATTTTCCAGAATAGATCACATAGTAGTCCACAAAACAAGCCTCAACAAATTCAAGATCGAGATCATACCATGCATCTTTTCTGACCACACTGCTATAAAACTAGAAGTCAACCCCCCCAAAAATCTGGAAAGATCACAAATATATGAAGGTTAAACAACATGGTTACTAAACAATGACTGGGTCAACCAGGAAATAAAAGAAGAAATTAAAAAGTACACGGAAACAAATATAAATGAAAACACAATGGTCCAAAACCTTTGGTATATAGCCAAAGCTAGTCTAAGATAGAAAGGTACAGCAATATAGGCCTCCCTCAAGAAGCAAGAAAAATCTCAAATAAACAACTTAATCTTACACCTAGAAAAAGAACAAAACCTAAACTCAGAAAAAGGAAGGAAGTAATAAAGATCAGAGCAGAAATAAATGTTATAGGGGCGCATGGGTGGCTCAGTCAGTCAAGCATCTGCTTTAGGCTCAGGGCATGATCCCAGGGGCCTGGGATCGAGCCCCACATTGGGCTCTCTGCTCGGCGGGGAGCCTGCTTCTCCCTCTCCCTCTACATGCCGTTCTGCATACTTGTGCTCCTTCTCCCTCCCTGCCCTGTCAAATAAATCAATAAAATCTTTAAAAAATTTTTTTAAAATAAAAAGATTATAAAATGAAAACAAATGGCTAGATTTGACATTATTAAAGTTAAAAATTCATTTTCACCAGAATAAATTATAGTCAGTATAAAGTGACTTTATACTCTACAATCTGAAAGAACATTTTTATAAATCATGAAATTTATAGTGGATTAGTTAGCAAAATATATATTTGGGAAGTTTACACAGAAGTAAGAACAAAAGGAGAAAAATATTAAAATGTACTTTAAAGAAAAAGAAATGTTAATGATAGAATATATGTATGTGTGTGTGTGTATACAATATGTACAATATAGATACTCATGTTCATGAAAACAATGCTCAACCCTACTGTCCAGGTAAATGTGACTTAAAATCACAATTACCCAATACATTGGCAATAAATAAATAAATTTGTAAGAATACAGGCTGACTGAGTTTTAGGAAAATAGGAACTCTTGTATACTATTCATAGTAATATAAATTGGTACAATCTCCTTAGAAAATTATTTGGCATTACCTTACAAATATGAAGATAATCCTAATCTTTACTTAATAATTCCATACCAATGTACATTCCTTGGACAAAAACATTTTATGCTACAGGAGACAAGTTCATATCTGCATTATTCAGAATAGTTAAAACTGGAAGCAATCCAATGCCTATCAAGAACAGAATAGGTACATTGTTGTGCATTCAAACAAAGAAATACAATGCAGCAATAAAAAAGAATGGTCTACAGATACACATGTCATCATGGGTGATTCTCAAAGGTATAACAAGGCATTTAAAAATAAAAGATACAGGAAAGTATATCATATATATTTATACAAAGTAAAAAAAAAAACAGGTAAAATTTCAAAAATGTTGTCTTGGAATATAACATATATGGTAAACCTATAAAGAAAAGCAATGAAAAGATGGAAAGTGATCTATTCATTGAGAAACCACATTAGAAGTTATGTACTAGTCACTTTCTTGTCTTTCTGAAGCTTATTTGATAGTGTCAATTTTATTCTATTTTTAAATTATTCATCTACTTTATACTTTTGTCCACTTTTTTATATCTTTGATATATAACTAAATAAAAACAACTATGAAACATGACAACCTTAAATATTTCTATGGAGATTTCCATTTGAAGATGATAATATGACAAACTCCACTGCTCTTTTTGAAATTATCCAAAGGCAACAAGAATAATTTTTTATAATTACATTCTCCATTAGCTATGTAGGACACAGATAAAAACCTAACCACCTCATATAAGAGGAAGTGGAAACAAGCTGGCATGTTCCTGAAAGGATGAGGAGAGCAAACACCAAGGCTGCTAATGTCAGACAAACTACCAACCTACACTCTTCACAGGTAAAAGATACATCCTATGGCATAAACCCTAAAATCTTTCTTTGTGAGGGAAGAAACAGGGTACATGTGCTGTGATCTGAAATTGCCCTGGATGAGTTTAGAGTCTGAGAAGCACAGGAAATAGAGTTAAATAAAAATCAGACAAACTATCCATGTTTTCATTAAGTAGTCTGCCTCAGTAGCTTCATGGGAAAAGGAAGCCACTGCATTGAGAAATATCCCAGAACTACATACCTATCACCATTAGATGGCAAGAAGTAAAGACCACATGATCTCACATACAAAAAACCCTTGGAAATAAAGGAAATTCCAACAAGTTACCCTTCCTCTGAATAAGCATTTAGGAAATAGCTATACTTGGGGGCAGAGAGGAGGCAGGAGGAAATACTCTATGACTTTATTAATCAAAAACAGAACAGCAGAAAATCTGCACAACTGTACTACAAGAAAAGAAAGAGAGTCTAGAAGTTGGAAATTGTCGCCAAATTTCACCATGAAAAAAAAAAAAATTTCAACCAAGCCAATGCTTCTCTGAAACAAAGCACAAGTACACAGAGTGTAGAAGTCCAGGGAAGTGACTGCCAACAGCAAGAAGAGCTTCACAGTGAGTGGACAGTGTTCAGGAATGGAAGCGTAAGTGTAAGACAAATATGAGATAAAACCATTACAGAAATTAAGGTAAATTGAAAGGAATGCAAGAAGAAAGAGACAGTGCCCAAAACACAGAAATGACTATGAATTATAAAAATGAAAAAGCTTACAGTGAACAAAATGAAGTGATAATATTGAAATAAGAAATGCTTAAAAGATTCAAATAGAAAATACTGGAAATACAGAAAAAGATACCATACATTTATAAAACTGAGTACATAAATTTTTAAAAATCTGACATAACAATTTAATTGTTGTGTAACAAACTACCGTAAAATTTGGTGACCCAAAATAAGAACCATTTTACTTGCTTAGATTCTGAGGGTGAGGAAAAGCTGTGCTGGACAGTTCTTTTGCTCTCTGTCCTGTCAACCGCAGTCAGCTAGTGACTGAGTTGGACTTCAAGTAACAAATATAGTTAGTTCTTACACATGGCCTGTCTTTCTGCATGGCTAACCTGGGCTTCACCCAGGTGGGCAGCTGGCTTCCAAGAGGGGTAAAAGCAGAAGTTTCCCATTGTACAGCATCACTCCTATCACATTCTGTTGGACAAAAACAGACACAGAGCCAGCCCAGATTCAAAGGGAAGGATAATATTCCTACCACTCAGTTTCAGTGAGAGATGGCAAAGAATTTATAGTCATCTTTAATGTACTACTCAATAAGTACATAATTAAAAAAAATACTGGAAATAAAAAAATTTAAATAACATGCCGAAAGTACATACCGTGTTCCAAAAAAAACTAAACATAAATAATTGCCATCAAAACACAGGCTTACCATTTTCACAGACTCCAAATTATACAGATTGTTAACACTAACACTCAGTAGCTATAAGCCAGCTATAAGGTTGCCAAACTGAGTAATAAAAAAGTCTCATGCAATATTTTGGACATTCTTAATACTACAAAAAGTTCACTATTTACCGGAAGTTCAAAATTCAACTAGATGTCTTTCATCTGGCAACCCTTTTAAGCAATAATTTAAGAAATGTATTGGAAGTGGATCTCCAATCAACCAAAGGTAATTCTGAAACTAGAGTAAAACAGCAAGCAGTGAGCATTAAATTTAAATAGGATAGCAAGATAAAACAATATGGTGATTAGTTTACTAAAACACTATATAAACATATGCCCTACCACATAGAAAAACATAACTAACAAACATTTGGAGGGTGTGTATGGGGGTGGGGGTGCAATGTGAATGGTAGCATAAATGTGTGAGTTCTTAATTTTTAATACCAGGGAATCCGAGTTTATAAGTTAGAGGTGACTATTCAAGTAATAGAGCTGTAAGCATAGATAAGAGCACAATGACAGACATTAAGAAAAATGATTATTATTTAAAAATCTGGCAGTGGGAGAAATGGAGGGAGAGAAAAGAAGGAATTGTCCTTATTTTATCATTGCTTATAATAGGCATAGCAGGCAGGGGTCGAGTAGGAAGGAGATGACATACTGAAAACAGGAAAATTTGAGGTAGGTTTATTTTCAAAGGAATAATTTATAATGTGTGGGTTTAGAGAAATAACAAGAAATAAAGCAAGAACCAGAATTACTAATTTGTGGAATAGGGATCCCAGAAAGAATGAGGGAAGCATTACAGAGGGTTGTATAGAATTAGTCACCATAAGAGGGACAGTAATGGTAGGTCAAGGGACACAGACTTTCTCTCCTTCTACATACTATTTCTTGCCAGAGTTCATCATTGAGTGAGCCCAACCAGAAGCTAGAGATTATGGAAGTTTATTGATATGGTCCATAACCATGAGACTTCTGGACCGAAATGAGGGGTTAAGAATATGGAAAGTAGGGAGCCTGGGTGGCTCAGATGGTTAGGCGTCTGCCTTCAGCTCAGGTCATGATCCCAGGGTCCTGGGATTGAGTCCCACATCGGGCTCCCTGCTCAGCAGGAAGTCTGCTTCTCCCACTCGCCCTGCTTGTGTTCCTTCTCTCGCTTTGTCTCTGTCAAATAAATAAATAAAATTTAAAAAAAAAAAAAAGAATATGGAAAGTAGATCGAGGGGCACAAACAAGATATGTGGTGTGACAGAGAATTAAAAAACAATCTTGTGAAAAGATCATGCAGGTTATTATATGAAATTATGGTTATAAAAATAACAACTATGGCAAAAATAAATATATCTTAGGAAATATACATTAAAAAATGAAACAAAGAAAGAGCTAGTCAAACATTTTAACAAGCTGTCAAAACACAAAACAGATCATAAAATAATTTGAGATAACTCAAATATCAATGCCGTATCAATAGATGCAAATGGCTTATACTCACTTAGTAAAAGAAAAAACTATTCAAATTACCTTACAAATAAAAAAATGCATTATTTATACAGAATCTAAAGCAAAGTGAGTTGGAAAATAAAAGGATTTGCAAAGAAATGTTTGTAAAGTGCAAATTAAACAAACAAAAAAGAACAATGGGCATGGTCTTTATATCAGATAAAGGTAAATTCATTAAAAAGACATTAAGCAAATTATAGTAGGGTACTTTCAACAATTAAGGGTGAAATTTATGATGATGAAGTAACAGACATGATTACCAAATAACACAAGCATCAACAATCATAAAGCAAAGATTATTTTAGTTAAAAACATATAAAAACCAAAGAGAAATCATTTAGCAAAATACTTTAATTCCCTAAACTCAGCCTATGACAGAGCAAATGGATATTTTAAAAACAAAAAGATACAGATGACCTAACTGACACAAGTAATAAATTTCACCTCTATATAAAATGAATTGGGAAGTGTTCCCACCATCCCTATTTTCTGAGTTGGTATATTATTAATATTTTTATCCTTAAATATTTGATAGAATTTATAAGCAAAGCCATCTGACCCTAAATAAATATTTATTTTTATCAAAATTTACTGTAAATAAATAGAAAATCAAAAAAGACAACCATAAAAAAGAAAAAGGCGTCAAAGAGCTACTCCAGAAAAAGCACTAGGCGAAGATACTTTTCAGAAGAGATCTACAACATCTCTCAAGACCAGACAAGTTAATGCTATTTAGATTTTTCCAAAGCACAGAAAGAGAAAGCTTCTAAATTCTTTATGTGAAGTGAGGATAACAATTTAAAAACAACTGCAGTAGCAACAAATATTGCAAGAAAAAATGATGTGGGCAAATCTCACCATGACAATTGATGATTAATTCTTAGTAAAAAAACTAAGTAATTCTAAGTAAAACAGAAAGCAACACATTAAAAAGAATCAAGTGGGATTTTTTTTCTAGAAATGCAACAATGGTTAAAAACAAAAATATATATATAATTAAACATAGAGTTCAAAAAGGAAAAATAGGTAATTCCCATAGATCATTAATAGGAATTGGTAATATTAATTATCCATTCTTAATTCCAAAAATCTTAATGAAATAGGATGACATAAATAACATGATAATACAACTAACCCCAAAGCAAGCATCAGGAATAATGAGAAAACACTAAATACATTCCCAAAAAATGTATAATCAAGGTAAGATGTCTATTGTCACGACTATTATTTAGCATTGTTCTTAAGATACTATCATTGCAGTTATAAAGCAGGGAAAGGAAAACAGTATGGAATTATCTTTACTTTAAGACACACTAAAATGTTGGGGCGCCTCAGTGGCTCAGTCCTTAAGCATCTGCTTTCAGCTCAGGTCATGATCCCGGGGTCCTGGGATCGAGCCCCACATCGGGCTCCCTGCTCTGCGGAGAGCCTGCTTCTCCCTCTCCCACTACCCCCTGCTTGTGTTCCCTCTCTCGCTGTATCTCTCTCTGTCAAATAAATAAATAAATAAATTTTTTTTAAAAAAAGGACACTTACATGTTACATCAAAAGAACATAACTGATATTGAAAATCAGTACCAAATAGAACTCCACAAGGTGAGTTGATATTGATGTGTTACACACAAATCTGTAACTGTCACATATTAAAACAGCAACAGTTTAAAAGATAAACATCCATTTTCAATAGAAAAATGTTGAAATACATTATAAATAAAGGTAATAAGAAATATGTTTTATATGAATAAAACTTGAAAATTTTCCTGAGAGACTCAAAGTAAGACTATTAGAAACTTAAATCAGGAGGCACCTGGGTGGCTCAGTCGGTTAAGCATCTGCCTTTAGCTCAGGTCATGATCTCAGGGTCCTGAGATCGAGGTCTGCATCAGGCTCTTTGCTCAACGGGGAGCCTGTTTCTCCCTCTACCTGCTGCTCCCCAGCTTGTGCTGTCAAATAAATAATTAAAAACTTAAAAAAAAAAAAGAAACTTAAATCAGATTCTTTTTTTTTAATAACAAGGGTCAACATTGTAAAACTAAAAGCTTTGCGTAAGATAGTCTTTAAAATTAACATGATTGCAATGAAAATACCAAAAGCAGATGGAAGGTGATGATGCCAAGATCATAACAAACAAGCAACAATAGTCAAAGATAAGTCAGACATAAGAAAAGAGAAGACTGTGGAGAAATAATCAGCTCAAGCATATATTAAAACATTTTATAAATATTAAGTAATTAAAATAATGATAGTTTTGTTCATACAAAGTAAGATACATCAAAAGGATGGAATGGGAAAATGTATAAACAGATAGGAATTTAGTATATGATAAAATAGGCATCTAAATTAAAAGAGGAAAGTTGGATTATTTAATAAACAATGTTGAAATTTTTACATGGAAATAATAATTTTATCCGGATTAAGTTCCAAGCCAGCATTTACATGTAAATTAAATAGGTAAATATATAAATAAAACCACAGTAGTATTTGAAGAAACCATAGGAGAATTATGCAACTAGGTATGCACATATTTGATTGTATATGCATAAAATATTTTGAGAAAAGTATTTAAGGAACAGAAAATATTGTTTGTTATAGAGTAGAAAGAATTCCTTGGCTGGGATCAGACGTAGACTGAAGATTGTTTCCTAAATTTTATATAATGTTTGAATTTTCCACTAGGTATATGAATTACCCACATCAACAATCAAATATACATAATTTAGACAAAAATAAAATAAAAATTCAGAGTCGGAATAATTCTTAATCAAAAAAACTAAACCAAAGCATTAACATAGATATTTCATGCATATAATGGGAGGACTTCCAATCCCTAAAATGATTTTCTTGATCCTACCTGCTTCCTCTGACTATAGATATAGTCTAGGAAAAGCCCTGGCTTGCAATATGCCCTATTCAGCCCCTACATCTTAAGGACATCTAGAATTCATCTTTTGATTTTACTGAAAGATTAATTTTTTAAGTTTCCAAGTATTTGTTTTTAATCTTCTCTGGATTACTGCAATTAAAAATGAAAAGACACAAATAAAAATTAATGTATTTCATGGGTTATACTAAACTTTCCATAAGCATAGAGATTTTGGTGTTGAGAATTTTATTTCAGGAACCTAGGTCTCAACAGGAACCAAATATCCATGAGCAGATGCATCTGATGATCTCAGCCAACGCCCTATTACAATGATCTGAGACTCCTTTGTGGATGTTTGCCTCTGGTACAAAGCAGTCTTAAGTCAGGATAGATTTATGTGCATTGGCAGAGCCAAGTAACAAATGGAACATGTTCTCACAGTATGTCTGGCCTGAGCCTGTGTGATTAAATCCTCACTTTGATGAATCCCAGACCTTCAGGGAGGAGAAAATAAAGTCCAAAGACAGTTGGTTAATAAGAAATTACT
This sequence comes from Mirounga angustirostris, assembly GCF_029215605.1. NCBI lineage: Eukaryota > Metazoa > Chordata > Mammalia > Carnivora > Phocidae > Mirounga > Mirounga angustirostris. The sequence goes on along the minus strand of NW_026991717.1, from coordinate 57,187,351 downwards.
GAATCAGCCCGGGTCTAAGATGTTGCATCAAAAGGGAAAACTTTAGTAAGTACACAGAGAAACACCAAGAAAAAAATAGAAAATAAAGGTTATTTTTTTCTAAAAACGATAGTCCATCTTTGCCTCAATTTTGCTTTCACAACATTTTGGATATGACAGATAGGTAGTATATTTTATCATCCAAGGTGTATCTTTTATTAAATTCAGAGGCGGTGCAATTAATTCTATTAGGACAACACATGTAATCCTAGGACTGTTCTAGGCAAACCAAATTACATGATCACCCAAAGTATGGCACTTATTCCAAAACATTGCAAGATTTTGTTTATGTACTTGCCTCCTCACTAGTCTGTGAATTCCTTAAAGAGAAAGATAATGTGTGTTATTCTTCCTTATATCACTGGTCCATTTAATATTTAGTATATCATCAAAATTGAATATTTTAGGGGGAGGAGGGGATAATGAATGAATGGATTTCTAGATGGATAGATAAATATCAGGGACACCCAATTTTTTTTTTAAAGATTTTATTCATTTATTTATTTGACAGAGAGAGACACAGCGAGAGAGGGAACACAAGCAGGGGGAGTGGGAGAGGGAGAAGCAGGCTTCCCGCCGAGCAGGGAGCCTGATGCAGGGCTCGATCCCAGGACCCTGGGATCATGACCTGAGCCGAAGGCAGATGCTTAACCGACTGAGCCACCCAGGCACCCCAGGGATACCCAATCTTACTAATATACTTACACCTTCTGTATTTACAAATGATATGATATAAAATTGTTAGGTCAAACTAATTTTATTTATACACATTATAAAGGCATATATGTATCAAAAAGATGATGTTATAATTCAAAGGGCTATAGCTGGAATTTGGAATGTTCAGATCTAAAAAACACATTCAACATGAAGTACTGCTCAGTATTTTTAAGTATTCTTAGTAGCTTGGCTATGGGTACTGGTGAGCTTTATATAGACAGGTAAAATAATCATTATGGAGCCCAGTCAAAATGTTGATTAAGTGAAATGCTTGAGGTCAAATCAGCTGAGAAATATTTATGTCAATATCTAATAAAAATTATTCTAAAATTTAGCATGCCATTCTTCATACTTTTAAAGATTTAGTTGTTATAGAACTAAAGGCCATTGTTTAAAACCTCCATTTTAATTGTACAGATTGTAGACAGACCATTGGGCTGTATGCATATCAACATCCGGACAATGGCTAAATTTAAAGTATTATTTGGTTACTATCTCCAATTAAAATTAGAAAACCGTAATACCAATATCAGATAAGGACAGCATAAAAACACTATCAAAAAATTGTAAATGAAATATTTCAAAGCTTAAATGCAACAATACATATGGATTACACATTGAGCTTATTAGTCCAGGAATTCAGTGATGGCATAATATCAAGAATTTATTAGTAGTGACATCAGTTAAAACTGTGGGCAAGAACCTCAAAAAATTCTCTCCTCCACAAAAGCAATGAGAACACTGGCAAAAATTTCAGAATAAACTTTTTCAGAACTCAAGGAATTAACCAAAGACTTGTAGAAAACTAGAGAGCATTTATTCAATAAAAGCAGCTGATTCTCTGTAAGCACATTTGCGGTATTTTAACTTGCCCTAACTTCATTTTCCCTAACTCCTGAGCTTTGCAATATCCTTGAAAGCCAAAAGTCTGCAACCGCAGTGAAAATGAATAGCATACTAGTCACTAGATGAGGCTAGTGAAGTGTTGGGACTATTTTATAGCCCCATTCACAGAGAATTTTTATTATTTGACCTACTGGTGTTTCCTTGGAAGATCTCTCTTGCAAGTGTGTCTTTATTTAAAGTGATTAAGAGTAACTGCATGGTGTGCATAGCCTTTACCTGTAAGTAAAATGTAGGGGGGAGCATTTTTCAAAAACAATTACAGACAAATGTTGAACATCATGATGGATGCTGAGGTGTGGCTTGAGGTGATAGGTAAAACAATTAAAGTAGACAATAGGCTCATCAAAAAGCGTAAAGAAAAAAACTAAGATGTCAATAGAAGATTTGGAAAAAATTCTGATGTAATTCTGGGAATCTAGAAAGCCATGTACACAGGGCTCTGAACTCCCAGGGTGGTATACTACCTCTGGAAAGAGCTCAAAAGGCCCTATACTCTAACTTCTAGCTAATCATGATGCTCTGCACAAGCAGGAAGTGAAGGCCAAAGTAGTCCCTGGCTCAATGTTAAAATGTATTCACTAACATGCACACAGAGCCCCTTCACAAACATTGGAATAATTACTGGTTCTAGGGAACTATGAAATCTCTGTGCAGTCTTCAGCTGACCACTAAGCTACCTGAGCTGAAGACTCCATAGCCTCACATGACAAAGAATAAAAACTTTACAGAATTAGTGCAGAAAAAGTCACTAACCAAACACACTATAACAAACAGCAAAACAAAAACTTTGATAAGGGGAAGAATATGATTTTCAGAGTTTACAGAGCTTACTATTTTCAACTGAAAAATACATACATATACACATATACATACATATATATATGTATATATATATATATATACACACATACATACATATATATGTATATATATGTAATGTACAGAAACAAGAAAATATGGTCCATACCCAGGAGAAAAAAAGGCAATCAGAATTTGTCCCTGAGGAAGCACAGAAGTTGGACTTATTTGACAAAGGCTTTAAATCAGCTTTTCAAAATATGTTCAAACACTAAAGAAGACCATACCTAAAAGCCTAGGGAAACACAGGAAAATAATGTCTCACCAAATAGAGAATATTAATGAAGACATGACATGGAAATTATAAAACAAAATCAGGATACACATAAAGGAAGCTCCAAAGGAGAGAGAGAGAGAAAAAAAAAAAGGACCAAATGGATATTGAAGAAATAATGAACAAAAATGTTCAAAATTTGATGGAAACATTAATCTACATATTCAAAAGTCTCAATTAACTCAAAGTAGGATAAACTCAAAGAAATTTGAACCTAGACATATAATGACGAAACAGTTTAAAACCAACAAATGAGAGGGCGCCTGGGTGGCTCAGTCGGTTAAGCGACTGCCTTCGGCTCAGGTCATGATCCCAGGGTCCTGGGATCAAGTCCCACGTTGGGCTCTCTGCTCTGCGGGGAGCCTGCTTCTCCTTCTCCCCCTCCCCCTGCTGGTGTTCCCTCTCTCACTGTCTCTCTCTGTCAAATAAATAAATAAAATCTTTAAAAAAAAAAAAAAAAAACCAACAAATGAGAATCTTGAAAACAGCTATAGAAAAGTGCTTTATCATATACAAGTATCATAAGATATAAACTGATTTCTCATAAGAAACCATGGGAGTCAAAAGGCAATGACATAGTATATTTAAGGTACTTAAAGAAAAATACCATCAACCAAGAATTCTCTATCAGGCAAAATTATCCTTTACAAATTAAGAGAAATTAAAACATTCCCAGGAAAAACAAAAACAAAAACTGAGAGTTCATTGTTAGAATACGTTCCTACAATAAATACAAAAGAGAATCCTTCAGGTTGAAAGAAAGGTCAGTGAACAATAAGAAATAAAAAGCATCAGTAAATGTAAATATATAGGTAAACTTTTTCTAAAGTATAAATGTTATGTTTGTAACTCTTTCCTCTTATCTGGTTTCCATATAAAGCAATAATTATAAGTCTGTTCTGGTAAGCGTACAACAGATAAGGATTTAATTTATATGACAATAACAGCACAAAGAAGTTGGAAGGGAATGGAGTTCATAGAGCAAAGGTGTCAAGAAAACGTACACTACTCCTCCTGTGTGTTCTCCTTTACTCATACACTGTCACACTCACAACACTTCTGACACCAGAAATGGGGAGTTTTTTTCCCACATCAAGCAATTCTGCAAGACCAGCTGGGCGTCCTACAATTTAACTCAATTCTGACACAATCTCCTATAAATAGCATCAAATCCCACAAATTAAAAGCTCAGACCCACAAGAATGCCCCCCACCCACTTCATATGCCAACTAAAATTCCATGTTGTCACCCATGCTTCTGAACAATTAACTGGGAGGTTCCAACCACCTCTTTCTCAGGTATAATTAATTTGCTAGAGTGACTCACAGAACTCAGGAAAACAGCTTACTTACTGTTTATTGGTTTATTATAAAGAGATATAAGAGACACAGATGAACGTCCAGATGGAAGAGATGTGTAGAGCAAGATATATGGTAAAAGACATGGGAGCTTCCATGCATCCCCTGTATACACCACTTTCCTAGCAACTTCATGTATTCAGCATGAAATTCAGCAATTTCTGAATCCCCTATTTTGGGGATTTTTATAGTGATTTCATCATGGAGGCATGATAGATCATTAACTCCATTTCTAGTCCTGTGCCCCTCTCTAGAGAATGGGATGTAAGACTAAAATTTCCAAACTTCTAATCATGCTTTTTTTCTTTCTGGTGATAACCCCTATCCAGTAGCCAACCCAAAGTCACCTTATTAAAACAAAAGTCATTCCTATCACCAAGGAAATTCCAAGGGATTTAGAAACTCTGTGAGGACCCAGGGTCAAAAACCAAATACTAGAAAAGATGTTCCTCATGTTCTTATCACCTAGGAAATTACAGCTTTTAGAAGCTCTGTGCCAGGAACTGGAGGCAGAGACCAATATATATATAACTTCTTTTTTGTCTCACAAAATGTTTTATATATTAATGAATTTAAGTTGATAGATATTAATCTGAGTGAGATTATTTTACATTAAAATTTTATTTGTAAATTCCAGGAAAACCACTAAAATAAAACCTCAATAATAAAAGAAATGACAAGGGAATAAAAACAGTACAGGAGAAAATGACTAACACAAAAGAAAGCAGTAACAGAGGAATAGAAGAAAAAATATGCAAGATTTAAAAAAACAAATAGGAAAATTGCAGATGTAAATGCTACCTTATCAGTAATTACATGAAATAAAAATGGACTAAAGATTCCCAACAAAAAGCAGACAATGGCACAATGGATTAAAAAAACCCTACAAATTTAGTTGTTTAGTTTCAAAAGTAGCTTGAAAGTAAAAGGGTGAAAAAAAAAAAATATGTCAGGCAAACAGTAACCAATAGAGAGCCAGAATGGCTAAACTATCAGATAAAATATTAGATAAAATCAACTTTAGGACAAAAATTGCTACTGGAGACAAATAAGGACAGTTTTATAATAATAAAAGAGTAATTCCATCAAGAATATATAACAATTATAAGCAAGTATGTACCTAACAACAGAGCCCCAAAATACATGAAGCAAGAACTCACAGAATTGAAGGAGGAAATAGGCAAAATAACTAGGATGCATGGAGAATTCCATGCTTCACTCTCAACAATGAACAGAACCAACTACACAGAAAATCCAAAAGAAAACAGAGCACATGACCAAGACTAAACCAACTAAACCAAACAGACACACAAAAAATACTCCACCTAACGAGAGCAGAAATTACATGCTTCTTAAGTGTACAAAAAACATTCTCCAGGATAGACCATATATTAGCCCACCAAACAAATCTTAATAAATTTATACAAATTAAAAGCATACAAAGTATGGCCTCCAACCTGTACAAATGACATTAGAAATCAATAACAGAAGAAAACTTGAGATTCACAAATACGTGGAAAACAACACACTTCCAAATAACCAAAGAGATAAAAAAGAAATCACAAGAGAAATGAAAAAAAATACCTTGAGATAAATGAAGCAAAACACAACATGCCAGACTTATGGGATGCAGTAAACTAGCACATAGATGGAAATTTATACCTGGTAATCCCTATATTAAAAAAAAAAAGGTTGGGGGTGCCTGTGTGGTTCAGTCGTTAAGCATCTGCCTTCTGCTGAGGTCATGATCCCAGGGTCCTAGGATCGAGCCTCCCATCGGGCTCCCTGCTTGGCAGGAAGCCTGCTTCTCCATCTCCCACTCCCCCTGCTTGTGTTCCCTCTCTCGCTGTGTCTCTCTCTGTCAAATAAATAAATAAAATCTTTTAAAAAAATAAATAAATAAAATTTAAAAAATATTAAAAAAAAGGTTGGGGTGCTTGGGTGGCTCTGTTGGTTGAGCTTCCAACTCTTGGTTTCTGTTCAGGTCACGATCTCAGGGTTGAGCCCCAATTTGGGCTCTGCACTGAGCGTGGAGTCTGCTTTGAGATTCTCTCTCTCTCTCTCCCTCTCTCTCCCCTCCCCATTCACACACTCTCTTTCTCTCTTAAAAAAAAAAAAAAAGTAAGAAATAATCATCAACCTTAAGAAATTAAAAGTGGAAGAGCAGGGGTGCCTGGGTGGCTCAGTGGGTTAAACGTCTGCCTTTCGCTCAGGTCATGATTCCAGGGTCCTGGGATGGAGCCCCACGTCTGGCTCCATGCTCACTGGGGAGCCTGATTCTCCCTCTCCCTGTGCCTGCCTCTCCCCCTGCTCACTAGCTCTCTCTGTTAAATAAATAAATAAAATATTTAAAAAAAAAAAAGGGGGGGAAGAGCAAATTATGTCCAGAGTAAGTGGAAGGAAACAGTACAGGTTAGACTGGAAACATGCAAAAAGAATAGAAAAGCATTAGGGAAAATACACAAAACCAAAATTTAGTTCTTTGAAAAGGTCAATAAAAACCATGAATCTTTTGTGAGACTTGATGTAGTTTTTGAAATGTTGGTGAGGTCCAGAGCCGACAGCCAAGAAAGAATTCTTGAGATGTCTTTGTTTCAAAAAGGTGATTTTATTAAAGCACAGGGACACAGCACATGGGCAGAAAGAGATCCTGCACTGGGGTGGTGAGGAATGTCTGATCATGTACTTGGGAGCTGGGGGTAGATAAGGAAAAAGGGAAGTATCCAAAAGGACTTTCATATGCTAAAGACTCTAAGGATACTAGAGGACTTGCTTCCTTCTAGTAAAGCATTAACATTAAGACAGTTGGGAGCTTCCTGGAGGAATATTATACTCTTCCTATCACAAGTCCTCCTCAATGGGCTGCAGGTCAAAAAGAAATTTAATTTTGTTTATATCTTCTTATGCCTCTGCTTCCCACACCACTCATGGAGGGGAGGGTGATGTTAGGGCTCCAAGAAATTGAGTTATGGTCTCTGAGAGTTAGGCTATCAATAAGAATGCTTTTTCCTTGTATATCACTAAGACACTGGTAAACTGATGAAGACTCATGCCCAGCAAGACCTTGATCTTTATCAGTTAACCATTTGTTTTTCCCTTCCCTCTGGAGGACCACACTTATCCCACTGGGGGGGGGGGGGCGGTGTTGGGGGGCTGAGATGTCAGCTTGTGTTTTGTCCTCAGCTTGCCTTCTGCTTCTTCATCAAATTGACCAAAATTAAAAAGAATCAAATTACTAAAATCTGAAATCAAAGAAGGCATTATTACCAACATTTAGAAATAAAAAGTATTATAAAGGAATGCCAGTTCTTCACAAACTTTTATAAGTAAAAGAGGGAACACTCCCCAACTCATTCTATAAAGTCAATAATACCCTAATAAAAAGTCCAGTCAGACATCCACAAACCAAAAATAAACAAAAAACTGCAGATCAATATTCCTTAAGAATATAGATGTAATAATTCCAAACAAAAAATTAACATTCCAAATCTAGCAATATATAGAAAGGATTATATACCATGAAGAACTGGACTTTAACCCAGGAATGCAAGATTTTAACCCAGGAATGCAAGATTGGCTCAATAAACAAAAATCAATCAATGTAATACACCACATTAATAGACTAAAGGTCAAAAAACACATAGTCATCACTGATGGAATACAGGTGAGGTTTGGTCAGGTAAGGTCCAGAGCCAAAGGCCAAGAAAGAATTCTTGAGATTTCTTTGGTGCAAAAAGGTAGTTTTATTAAACCAGTGTGGACAGAACCCATGGGCAGAAGAGCTGCACTGGGGTTGTGAGGAACAATTAATTATATATATACTATGGGGTTGGGGGAGGTAAGGAAAAAGAGAGGTGTCCAAAAAGGACATTCATATGCTAAAGAAGACTCCCAGGATACTGGAGACCTTGCTATTATCAAGCTAAGTTTGATTTTCCCTCTAGCACAACATTAACATTAAGATAGTTGGAAGTTTCCTGGAAGAATGTCACACATATCCCACCCATGGGGCGGGTGGTTGCAGGGTGTCAGCTTGAGCTTTGGCCTCAGCTAGCCTTCTGCTCCCTCATCAAGCACAACAGATAATGAATAGACAGATAATAGATAATGGAAAAAAACACCACATCTCAGGAAATGCAGAAAAAGCATTTGACGAAATCAAACACCAAACATCCTTTTATGATTGAAAGAAAAAATACCATTCAAGAAATCAATACAGAAAGAAGTTCCTCAATGAGATAATGGACATCTATTAAAACAAACAAACAAAAACTCCATGCTTAGTGTTAAATGACCAAATACTTCCCCTTATGATCCAGAGAAGATAAGGATATCCACTCTCACCACTTCTACTCAAAATTGTACTAAAGGTCCTGTGTAAGAAAATTATGCAAGAAACGTAATTAAAAAGCATCCAGATTGGAAGGGATGAATTAAGACTGTCTATATTTGCAGATGATATAATCTTATATATGGAAAATTTTAAGAAATACACTAAGAAACTATTACAACTAATAAATGAGTTTTTTTGTAAAATTGCAGGATACAAAAGGAACATACAAAAATCAGCTGTATTTTTATACACTTGCACTGACCAATCTAAAAATGAAATCAGGAAAACAAAATCCATTTATAATAGCACTGAAAAGAATACTAGGAATATTTTTTTTCCAAGTGTGAGACACACACTGAGAACTACAAAACATTATTGTTAAGAATTAAAGGAAGTCATCTTGTTTTGGATCAGAGTGAATACTATTAAAATGCCAATATTCCCCAAACTGGTCTATAAAATCAATGCAGTCCCTAGCAGATTCCCAGCTCATTTCCTTATAGAAACTGACTTGCTCATTTCAACATCCATGGGACTTCAAGGGACCCAGAATAGACAGAACAATCCTGAAAAAAAAGAATAGCATGAGGATTCACAATTCTGATTTCAAAAGTTACTAAAGACGGTGGTTCTGGCCCAATACTGATATAGAGATGAGTGGAACAGAATTAAGAGTTCAGAAATAGTCCCAAACATTATGGTCACTTGATTTTTTACTAGACTGCCAGCACCATTTAATGAGGAAAGAATGGTCTTTTGAATAAATAATGATAGAACAGGATAGCCCCATGCAGATGAATTAAATTGGACACCTACCTCATATTATATACAGAAATTAAAATCAAAATGGATCATAGACCTAAATGTATGAGTTACAACTCTAAAACTTTTAGAATAAACCATAGTGGTAAATATTTGTGACTTTGGCCACATTTGATTGGGCCGTATACTGTGGTTTGAAGCAGTGGGGTTCATAGTTGTCAGCCAAGAAAGAATTCTTCAGATGTCTTGGTACACAAAGGTGGTTTTAGGGCGCCTGGGTGGCTCAGTTGGTTAAGCGACTGCCTTCGGCTCAGGTCATGATCCTGGAGTCCCGGGATCGAGTCCCGCGTCGGGCTCCCTGCTCCGCGGGGAGCCTGCTTCTCCCTCTGCCTCTGCCTCTCTCTCTCTATCTCTCATGAATAAATAAATAAAATCTTAAAAAAAAAAAAAAAGGTGGTTTTATTAATGCATGGGGCAGGACCCATGAGCAGAAAGAGCTGATGTCCCAGGATTATGAGGAGCAACTGATTGTTGCTCCTGGAACTGGGGGAGAGAATTGGGGGAGGGAATGGAATTGGGGGAGGGAAAGAAAAGGGAAGTTTCCAAAAGGACCCCATACGCTAAAGAAGATTCATAGGATCCAGGAGGCCTAGCTAGCTATTAACAACCTAAAGTTGTTTTTCCTTCTAACAAAAAATTAACATTAAGACAGTTGGGAGTTTCCTGGAGGAATGTTATACTCTGCCTGCCTCAAGTATTTGTCAATGGGCTGCAGGTTACAAGGAAATTTTATCTGCATTTCATTCTACCTTTGTTCCCACATCACTTAGATTATATCAAAGCACAAGCAACCCACCCTATCCCCCCAAAATGAAGAAACTGAATTTCATCAAACTTTAAATCTTTTGTGCTAAAAGGGACACTATCAAGAAACAGAAAAGGTAACCCAAAGAAGGGGAAAAAATTATTTGTAAATAATATATCTGATAAGGGACTTATATCTAGAACAAAGACATGAAGGACTCTTATAACTCAACAATAAACCAAAAATAACCCAATTTTAAACTATTGTAAGGATTTGAATAGACATTTCTCCAAAGACAAAAAAATGGCTAATAAAAATATGAAAACTTTCTCAACATTTGTCATTAGGAAAATGTAAACCACAATGTGATATCACTTCATACCAACAGGAATGACTGAAATGAAAAGACTAGCAATAACAAGTGTTGATAAGATTGAAGATATTGGAACCCTCACATATTATTGCTGAAAATGTAATAGGATATAGCCTCTTTGGAAAATTCTGGCAGTAACAAAATGTTATGTGACCCAGCAATTTCAATACCCAGTATACCACCAGGAAAAATGAAAATATATGTCCACACAAAACCTACATATGATATGTCATTATACATTTGTCCAAACCCATGTATAACACCAAGAGTGAATTCTACAGTAAACTTAAACTATGCACTTTGAGCAATTAAGATGTATCAATGTAGGTTCATCCTTGGTGAAAATGTACCACCATGATGGTGGGTTATGTTGATAATGGGGAGGCTATGTATATATGGAAGGAGGGGGTATATGGAAATATCTGTATTCTTCTACTCAATTTTGTTGTAAAGATAAAACTCTAAAAAACTGTCTTAAAAAAATTTAACTTCTATATGAATGTTTATAGCTACATTATTCAAAATAGCCAAAATGCAGAAATAACTCAAATGTCCTTAAACTGATGAACAGATAAACAAAATATGGTAAATCCACAGAATTAACTATTATTCAGTAATCTAAAAAATATGAAGTATTGATACATTCTAAACACGGATGAATCTTGAAAATTTATGTTAAATGAAGGAAGCCATTCACAAAAGGCCACAGTCCTATGATTCCATTTACTTGAAATGTCCAAGATAAGCAAACTCATAGAGATGGAAAGTTGATTAGTACTGGTGAAGACTGAAGAGAGGTGATTTAATGGAAGGAGTATGAATGAGTGTCTTTTTGAGGTGAGGAAAATGTTATTGACTTCAATAGTGGTAATGATCATACATCTTTGTGAATATACTAAAAAAAACACTAAATTGTATACTCTAAAAGGCTGAATTTTAGGGGCACCTGGGTGGCTCAGTTAGTTAAGCATCTGCCTTTGGCTCAGGTCATGATCTCAGAGTCCTCAGACTGAGCCCCATGTTGAGCTCCTGGCTCAGTGGGGTGTCTGATTCTCCCTCTGCCCCTCCCCTGACTCATGCTCTCTCTCTCGCGCTTTCTCTACCTCTCAAATAAATATTTAAAAATAATAAAAATAAAAACAAATAAATAATAAATAATAAAAAATCTAAATTTTATAGTATGTTATCTATACTCACTAAAATATAAAAATTCATTAATGTGACTCAGAATTATCTCAACTAATGATGAATAAACATTTGGTAACCTTTAATACATTCCATAATTTTTTTACTGTTTTTATTTTAATCCCAATATACTTAACATACCATGTTATATTAGCTTTAGGTGAACAAAATAGTTATTCAACAATTTGATACATTACTCAGAGCTCATCAAGAGAAGTATACTCTTTAATCCCCATCACCTATTTCACCTGCCCCCTCTCCAACCTCTGGTAACTATCAGTTTGTTCTCTGTAGTTAAGAGTCTTATTTCTTGGTTTGTCTCTCTCTTTTTTTTTTTTTTTTTTACTTTGCTCTTTTCTTTTGTTTCTTAAATTCTACATATGAGTGAAATCATATGGTATCTTTCTCGACTGGCTCATTTTACTTATCGTAATACACTCTAGCTCCATTCATATTGTTGCAAATGGCTATATTTCATTCTTTTTTATGACTAATACTACATTGTACATATATACCACTTCTTTATCCATACATCTATCAGTGGACGCTTGGGCTGCTTCCATAATTTGGCTATTGTAAAAAAAATGCTGCTATAAACATAGGGATGCATATGTTCCTTTGAATTAATTTTTTTTTTCTTTTTTTTTTTTTTTTTTTTGTATTCTTTGGATACTCAGTAGTGCAATTACTGGATCATGGGGTGGTTCCATTTTTAACTTTTTCAGGAACTACCAGACTGTTTTCCACAGTGTCTAACAGTTTGCATTTCTACCAACAGTGCAAGAGGGCTCCTTTTTCTCTAATCCTCACCAACACTTGTTGTTTCTTGTGTTTTTGACTTTAGCCATTCTGACATGTGTGAGGTGATATATTACTGGAGTTTTGATCTGCATTTCCTTGATGATCAATGATGTTGAGCATCTTTACATGTGTCTGCTGGCTATCTGCATGTCTTCTTTGGAGAAACGTCTGATTTGTCTTCTGCCCATTTTTTAGATTATTTGTTTTTTGTGTGTTGAGTTTTATAAGTCCTTTATATATTTGGATACTAACCCTATATCAGATATGTCAGTTGTAAAGATCTTCTCCCATTCCATAGGATTCCTTTTAGTTTTTTTATTGTTTCCTTCATTTTCCAGAAGCTTTTTATTTTGATGTACTTCCAATACTGTATTTTTGCTTTTGTTTCCCTTCTCTCAGGAGATGTATCAAGAAAAATTTTGCTAGGTCCGATGTTACAGAAATTACTGCCTGTGCTCTCTTCCAAAATTCTTATACTTTCAGGTCTCACATTTAGGTGTTTAACCCATTTTGAATTTATCTTTATGTATGGTATAAGCCAGAGGTACAGTTTCATTATTTTGCATGGAGCCATCTACTTCTCCCAACAACATTTGTTGAAGAGACTATCTTTTTCCCATTGCATAGTCTATATACTATCTATATACTTTCTTTCATGAAATTGTAAATGGAACTCCTTTCTCACTTTCTTTATGTTGCTTCATTATTAGTGTATAAAAATGCCATGGATCTCCATACATAGATTTTATATCCTGCAATTTCACTAAATACATTTATCAGTTCTAGTAGTTTACTAGTGGAGTCTTTAGAGTTTTATACATATATCATGGCATCTCCAAATAGTGAACGGTTTACTTCTTCCTTACCAATTTGGATACCTTTATTCATTTCCTCTTATTTGATTGCTGTGGCTATGACTTCTAGTACTACGTTAAAAAACAGTGATGAGAGGGCGCCTGGGTGGCTCAGTTGGTTGGGCGGCTGCCTTCGGCTCAGGTCATGATCCTGGAGTCCCGGGATCGAGTCCTGCATCGGGCTCCCTGCTCGGCAGGGAGTCTGCTTCTCCCTCTAACCCTCCCCCTTCTCGTGTGCTCTCTCTCATTCTCTCTCTCTCAAATAAATAAATAAAATCTTTTTTTTTTAAAGATTTTATTTATTTATTTCACAGAGAGAAACAGCGAGAGAGGGAACACAAGCAGGGGGAGTGGGAGAGGGAGAGGCAGGCTTCATGCTGAGCAGGGAGCCCGATGTGGGGCTCGATCCCAGGACTCCGGGATCATTGACAAATTTTACATCTGTGTTCATCAGAGATATTGGCTGTAGTTTTTTTTTTTTTTTTTTTTTGTAGTGTTTTTATCTGGTTTTGGTATCAGGGTAATGCTGGCTTCACAGAATGAATTAGGAAATTTTCCTTCCTCTTCTAGTTTTTGGAATAGTTTGAGAGGAATAGGTCTTAACTCCTCTTGAAATGTTTGGTAGAATAGATTTCTTATAGATTGTCCAATTTGTTGACACATAATTTTTCATATTCTCTTACATTCTTTTGTATTTCTGTCAGTAGTTGTTTCTCCCCTTTTATTTCTGATCTTATTTGAGTTCTCTCTCTGTCTCTCTCCTACTTCCCTCACTCCCTCCTTCCCTCCCTCCTTCTCTTCTTTAATGAGCCCAGGAAAAGGTTTATTGGTTTTGTTATCTTTTCAAAGAACCAGATACTGGTTTCATTGATCTATTCTATTGTTTTTTTTTTTTTTTTTTTTTTTTGGATTCTAGTTTATTTCTGCTCTCAACTTTATTTTCTTCCTTGTACTGGTTTGGGGTTTTGGTTGCTTATAGCTCCTTTAGATATAATGTTAGGCTGTTTATTTGGGATTTTTCTTGCTTCTTGAGGTAGGCCTGTATTGCTATAAACTTCCCCCTTAGCACACCTTTTGCTGTATCCCAAAGATTTTGGACCATAGTGTTTTCATTTTCATTTGTCTCTATGTATTTTTTGCTTTTATCTTTGATTTCTTGGTTGACTCATTCATTGTTTAACAGTATGCTATTTAGTATCTATGTATTTGTGTGTTTTCCAGATTTTTTTTCTTGTGGTTGATTTCTAGTTTCATACTGGTGTGGTCCGAAAAGGTACACAGTAAGACTTCAATGGTTTTGAATTTGTTGAGACTTGTTTTGTGGCCTAATATGTCATCTATTTTGAGAATGGTCTATGTACACCTGAAAAAAAAAAATAAAGCATATTCTGCTGTTCAAAATGAAATGTTCTGAATATATGTTAGGGCCATCTGATCCAAGCTGTCACTCAAAGCCACTGTTTCCTTGTTGATTTTTCTGATTGGATTATCTATAGATGCCAATGGATGTTAAGATCTACTATTATTACTGTACTACTATCAATTAGTTCCTTTATGTTTGGTATTAACTGCCTTATGTATTTGGGTACTCCCATGTCGGCGGTATAAATATTTACAATTGTTGTCTCTTATTGTTGGATTATATCATTTATGATTATATATTGTCCTTTTTTGATCTTTGGAAAGCCTTCATTTTAAAGTCTATTTTGTCTGATAAAAGAATTGATACTCTGGCTTTCTTTTCACTTCCATTTGCATAATAAATGTTTCTCCATTCCTTCACCTTTTATAACTGAAATGAGTCTCTCATAGGCAGCATATAGAGGGGTCTTATATTTTTATTCATTCCATCATCCTATGTCTTTTGATTCAAGAGTTATCCATTTACATTGAAAATAAGTATTGATAAGTGTGTATTTATTGTCATTTTGTAACTTGTTTTATGGTTGTTTTCTACATCCTCTCCCTCTCTGTTCCTTTCTTCTCCTGCTCTCTTCTCTCATGATTATTTGGCTTTCTTTAGAGAAATACTTGATTTCCTTAATCTTTATTTTTACATATCTATTACTGTTTTTGGATTTCTGCTTACCATTCAGTTTATATATAACATCTTCTGCATACAGCAGTCTATATTAAACTGATGGTTGCTTAATCTTTAACTCATTCTTTACTCCTCTCCCCTCCATGTTTCAGATATTTGGTATCATATTTTACATCCTTTCATTTTGTACTTCTCTTGACTGATTTTTACAGATATACTTATTTTTTAGGTTTTGTGCTTCCTATTTTTATGATTCTTATGTATGGTTTCTGTTTTCCACTGAAAGAGTTCTTTTTAGTATGTCTTATAGGGCTGGTATAGTAGTCATGATTGCTCTAACTTTTGTTTGTCTGGGAAACTCTTTATCTCTCTTTGTATTCTAAATGATAGCCTAGCTGGATAGATTGGCTACAGATTTTTCCTTTTCAGCACATATCATGCCACTGCCACTGCCATCTGGCCTGCAAAGTCTCTGCTGAAAAATCAGCTGATAACCTTATGTGGTTTCCTTTGTATATAACTGTTTTCTTTCCTCTTGCACCTTTGAAATTCTTTCTTTATAACTATTTTTTGCCTTCTTAATTACAATGTGTCTTGGAGTGGACCTCCTTGGGTTGAATTTCTTATCTCTTACCTCATGAACCTGAATCTCTGTTTCACTCACCAGATATGGGAAGTTTTTAGCTATTATTTCTTCAAATGTATTTTCTGCCCCCTTTTCCGTCTCATGTACTTCTGGGATCCTTGTTATACAAATGTTATGCTTGATGGAGTCACTGAGTTCTCTAAGTCTATTCTCATTATGAAATATTTGTTTCTTTCTCCCCTCTTCAGCTTGATTGTTTTCCATTACTCTATCCTCCAAGTCACTTAGAAGTTCCCTAGTTTCCTATAAACTATTTATTCCATCTATTGAATTTTTAATTATATTTATTGAGTTCTTTATCTCTGTTATTTTTTATTTCTTTGTCAAGTGTCTCAGTAATGTCCTCCACCCTTTACTGAATTCCAATGAGTATCTTTATGACCATTACTTTAAATTATCTATCAGGCATAATACATATTTTATTTCACTTAGATCTCTTGTGGTCATTTTGACCTGTTCTTTTATTTGGAACATATTTCTCTGTCTTATCATTTTGTCTACCTCTCTGTTTCTGTGTGTTAGGAAAGTCAGTTACATGTTCTGCTCTTGAAAGTAGCAGCTTTATGAAGAAGAGGCCCTACAGTGGCCTGCAGTGCAGTGTCCCCTGTTCACCAGAACCTGGAACTTCAGGAGAGACTCCTATGTGTGTTGCTATTATCCTGCTGTTATGTCTGAGTCACTTTTTATTTCAGTCCAGACATCTAAACACTCTCTGCTTGTTGTGGGCTGTGCTTGCTCCCTGTAGTGTTAGTGAGACCCAAGCAGGCAGGTTCTAGGGTGTAGAACTACAGAAAGGCTCAGGGGCAGGGCAGCAGTGATAGCAAAGTATGTGCTGAGCCCAGGGCCTAGGCCAGCAGGCTTGGAGTGGAGGAGTCATCTGGAGAATGCATGGGTTGGGTGCACTGCTAGCAGGTTAGGTAGTAAGTGTGTACAGTGCTGCTTTCTGCAGGTAGCCCTCTGTTTATTCAGGAGGATGGGGGAGGAAAATGGCACCTGCCAGCTCCTCTGTTCCTGGAGAAGTCCCCCAAATATTATGAAATCAATATAAAGAGATCTTCTTCCTATTTGCCCCAGGAATTTTGCAAACTGTGGCTTCTATTTTGCCTTCCCCAGTCTGCTGTCTGTTTAGGGGTGGGGACCCACTATCAATGGCCCTCCTGGCTTACCCAGTGCTGAGTCAGCTGACTTTTAAAGCATCAGGCTCCAAGCCCCACCAGTTATACAAACTCATGGAATTCAGTCCTTTTAAATTTCAAAGCCAGACTTTGTGTGGATTTGTATTCCCCATGTGAGCTCCCTAGTGCAAGGGACCATTTCTTTCCCAATCCTTGTCCACAGCCCCTTCTATCCTGTGGGCAACTCCCAACCACCTTTTCTGCCCTTCTTAACCTCTCAGATGTGACTTCTCTACATTTAGTTGTGGAATTTGTTCTGCCAAGTCTTTGGATTGCTCTCCTGTTTACTTACATGGATGTGAGTGATATCTAGTTGTAAACATGGGACTGGGTGAGCTTAGGGTCCTCCTACTCTGCCATCTTTCCAAGCTGCATCACATTTCATAATTTTTAAATTAGAAGAAAACTAATAATAGAATGTCTATCTTAAATTGATAACCAGTATTCAAAAACATACAGCAAATAACATACAAATAACATTCAGAGCCTACTAAAATTTATGCAAACAATGTCTGAAACACAGAATCATACACACAGCTTTTTTTAGGATCATATGATCAAATATCACAGGAGGGAAGGGTAGTTGGGATACCACAGAAATAAACTTCAAGTTAGCTAAACAGTATTATAGGTTTAAACTTGAGCTTTGAAATAATTGTAATTAATATGTTAAATGAAGTAAATTACAAGATAAGAAATTATACCAGAGAACCCATATAAGTGGAATATCAAATGCAAATTTTAGAACTTAAATTACTATAAGCAAAGAGGGGAGTATAGTACATGGGTTTAAAAACATCTGAAATGTAGCAGATGAAAGCATTAATTAATTGATAATTCAATAGAATATGATCCACACTAAAGCACAGAGATAAAGGGGTATAACCAATTGAAAAAGAGAAGATAAGAGACTTGTGGGCCATAGTGAGAAGGTCTAAAGTATCTGTAAAAGGAGGTTTCAAGAGGAGAGAAAAGAAAGAATGGGATCAAAAACAATAGATGAAATGATATAGGCCACGAATTTTCCAAAACTGAAGAAAAACAACCACACAGTTAGAGGTTTAATTAGCTCAGTCAATTATAGAAGGAAAAATACAAAACCAACCAACCAACCACCACCAAAAAAATCCTAGGCAGAGTCAAACTACTGAAGACTAAAGATAGAGAAGAAAATCTTACAAGCAGCCAAAGAAAAAACAAGCACACTACCTTTAAAGAGGAAAAATAAACTCGTAGCTTACTTTCCAACAAAAAGGATGGAAGCCAGAAAAATAAGAAACAGTTTAAAGTGCTAAGAGAAAACAATTGTCAAATTGGAATTCTATAAGCAGTGAGAATGTTCTTCAAATATACTCACATGAAGGTGCAATTCAGAAGAAAGAAAAACAAAAGGACTCATCACCTGCTGAATCTTATTAAAAGTTTTACTATAGGCACAAAGTAAATTCTTCTGGCAAGGTAATAAATGATGCCCAATGGAAGTAAAATTAAAAAATGAATGTAGATCAAATAAAATGGGACATAAGTGGTTAAATATAAGTAAATATTGACTGTATCTGAAGGTAATATTAAATTTATGGTGTTAAAAATTATGTAAAATTAGAATATATGCCCCCAAAGCATACAATTTATTACGGAGATATATGGACTTAAGAAGTCTAAGATTCTTGCTTTGTCAGCAAAGTTGTAAATTCCCCAATTTATTTGAAATTTTAGTAAGTATGCATGTTGTAATCTATTGTGTTATTAAAAGAATTATAAAAGTATAAGGCCAATAAGACAAATTATGGAATTTTAAAAATAACTGATTAACCCTAAAAGTGGAAAAAGGAAAACATAAAAAAGTAAATATGGAGCAAAGAGAACAAATTTAAATTCAATTATCTCTGGGGTGCCTAAGTCAGTAGAGCAGGAGACTCTTCATGTCAGGAATGTAAAAGTTTGAGCCCCACGTTGGGTGGAGAGATTACCTAAAAATAAAATCATAAAATAAATAAAATAAAATTCAGTTACTTCTACAATTATATGCAAATGGACTAAATGCTCAAAATAGATTTCAAAACATTCTATTGCACATGAGACATAGTATATAAATTTAAGAACACAGAAAAGTTGAATATAATCCAAAAATGTACTGCATGAAAACCGTAACCAAATGAATGCTAGTACAGCTGTAATAATATCAAACACAGCAAACATCAAGACAAAAACATTTTTAAATATAAAGTTGAATTCCAAAATGATAAATGATCAATCTTTCAGACATCCTAAATCTGTATGTATCTAATAACCTAAAGGCAGAAGATAAAAGAGAAATAGGGAAAGCCACTTATTTCACAGGAATTAATAAAAAAGAAAAAAAAACTGTACATGACTAGAAAATGTGAACAACACAATTAAAAAACTTAGCTCAATATACATATACAGAATATTAGGACCAACAAAAGCCAGAGTGCACATTCTTGTTACATGTACACAAACTATTTACCATAATTAATCATGTACTTGAATATAAAGAAATCCACAAAAATGCTCTTTGACTAAAGTAGAATTAAAAAAGAAATCTGTGGGGTGCCTGGGTGGCTCAGTCATTGAGCGTCTGCCTTTGGCTCGGGTCATGATCCCGGGGTCCTGGGATTGAGCCCCGCATCGGGCTCCCTGCTCGGCGGGAAGCCTGCTTCTCCCTCTCCCACTCCCCCTGCCTGTGTTCCCTCTCTCGCTGTGTCTCTCTCTATCAAGTAAATAAAATCTTTAAAAAAAATAAAAAAATAAAAAAATAAAAAAATAAAGAAATCTGTAACAAAAAGATGTATAGGAACCCTCAGATATTTGGAATGTAAGCCTGTTACTTCTAAATAACACAATGGCTGAAGTAGATAAGACAATGGGCATTAAGAAATATTTTAATTGAATGATAATTGAAATTTTCTATGGAAAAATCCTTGACATATGCAGCTAAATCAAATCTCAGAAAAAAATGTAGGTTCTAAAATTCAAATAAAAGAAATAAGGCTTGGAAATTAATACAAGAATCCATTTCTTGGGCACCTGGGTGACTCAGTCAGTTAAGTGTCTGACGCTTGATTTCATCTCAGGTCATGGATTCAGGGTTGGGGAATCAAGGCCACATTGGGCTCCACACTCAACATGAGTCTGTTTGAGATTCTCTCTCTCTCTCTCTCCCTCTACGCCTCCCCCCCAACTAACATATGCTCTCTAAACTAATACATTTTTTTAAAAAAAGAATCCTTATGAAAAAGTTATTGAATAACAGAAAATCAAATTCAAATAAGGTAGATAAATGGAAATAATAAAATAACAGTAGGTATTAATGAAAAAGAAAACAAATATACGCTAGAGAAAATAGATAGTTGTAAATATTGGATATTTGAGAAGACCAATACAACAATAACCCTCCAGCAAAACGAATGGAGAAAAAAATAACATAACCATGAATATCGAGAATGAAAAATGGGCCATTACAGCAGATTCTACAGACATTAAAAAAATAATAAAAGTAAACTCCAAAGAAATCTAGCAAACAAATGACAAATTTGTTAAAACACACCATATACTAAAACTGGCACATAAAGAGATGATAACCTAAATACTCTATTTTATTAAAGAAATCAAAATATTGTTTAAAATGTTTCTATAAATGAGGCATAAGATCATGAAGGCTTACTTTTAAGTTTCTTCAAAAATTTTTAAATGAACTAACATTAATCTTCTCAAAATTCAAAATAAAAAGAGAATACTCATCATTTCCTTTTTTATGGCTACAATGAAACTGACATCAAAATCTGTAAAACTGGAGGCAACACAATTCCAGACTACAAATTATACTTCAAAGTTGTAGTGATCAAGAAGGTATGGCACTGGTACAAAAAAATCCACACAGATCAATGGAAAAGAACAGAAAACCTAGAAAGGAACCCACAAGTGAATGGTCACTTAATCTCCAGCAGAGCAGGAAAACAACTGCTCAAAACCTTTGGGATGCAGCAAAGGTGGTCCTAAGAGGGAAGTATACAGCAATACAAGCTTTTCTCAAGAAGAAAGAAAAGTCTGAAACATACAACCTAAACTTATACCTAAAGAAGCTCCAGAAAGAACAGCAAATCAAGCCTTTACCAAGTAGGAGATGAGAATTAATAAAGACTCGAGCAAAAAGCAATGACAGAGAAACCAAAAGCACAGTAGACTAGATCAATGAAACTAGAACCTGGTTCTTTGACCGAATTAACAAGACTGATAAACTCCTAGCCAAACTATTCACAAAGAAAAAGAAAGGACCTGGGCGCCTGGGTGGCTCAGTTGGTTAAGCAACTGCCTTCCGCTCAGGTCATGATCCTGGAGTCCCGGGATCAAGTCCCGTATCGGGCTCCCTGCTCAGCAGGGAGTCTGCTTCTCCCTCTGACCCTCTTCCCTCTCGTGCTCTCTGTCTCTCATTCTCTCTCTCTCAAGTAAATTAATAAAATCTTTAAAAAAAAAAAAAAGAAAAAGAGCCCAAATTAATAAAATCATGAATGAAAGAGGACAGATCACAACCAGCACCAAAGAAATACAAACAATTATAAGAACACATTAAAAGCAACTGATATACCAACAGTCTGGCAATCTGGAAGAAAAGGATGCATTCCTAGAGACATATAAACTATCAAAACTGAAACAAGAATTACAAGAAAACCTGAACAGACCAATAATGAGGAAGGAAATTGAAGCAGTAATCAAAAATCTCCCAACAAACAAAAGTCTAGGGCTGGACGGCTTCCCAAGGGAATTCTACCAAACATTTAAAGAAGAATTAATACCTATTCTTCTTAAGCCATTTCAAAAAATACAATTGGAAGGAAAACTTCCAAACACTTTATATGAGGCCAGAATTACCTTGACCCCAAAACCAAAGACCCAATCAAAGGGAGAATTAGAGACCAATATCCTTGATGAACATGGATATAAAAATTCTCACAAAATACTAGCCAATAGGATCCAATAGTACATTAAAGGGATTATTCACCACGACCAAGTGGGACTCATTCCTAGGCTGCAAAGGTGGTTCGGCATCTGTAAATCAGTCAAGATGACACATCACCTTAATAAAAAAAAAAAGGACAAGAACCATATGATCCTCTCAAATGATGCAAAAAAGCATTTGACAAACTACAACATTCATTCTTGATTAAAATTCTCCACAGTGTAGGGATAGAAGCAGCATACCTCAATATCATAAAAGCCACAAACAAAAAGCCCACAGCGAATATCATACTCAATGGGGAAAAACTGAGAGCTTTTCCCCTAAGGTCAGGAACACGCAACAGGGATGCCCAATATCACTGCTGCTGTTCAACATAGTACTAGAAGTCCTAGCCTCAGCAATCAGACAACAAAAAGAAATAAAAGGCATCCAAACTGGCAAAGGAGAAGTCAAACTCTCACTCTTCACAAATAACAGGATACTCTATGTGGAAAACCCAAAAGATTCCACCCCAAAATTGCTAGAACTCATAAAGGAATTCAGCAATGTGGCAGGATTTAAAATGAATGCACAGAAATCAGTGGCATTTCTATACACTAACAGTGAGGCAGAAGAAAGAGAAATTAAGGAATCGATCCCATTTACAACTGCACCAAAAACCATAAGATGCCTAGGAATAAACCTAATCAAAGGGGTAAAGGATCTGTACTCTGAAAACTATACAACACTCATGTAAGAAACTGAGGAAGACACAAAGAAATGGAAAAACATTCCATGCTCATGGATTGGAAGAACAAATATTGTTAAAATATCTTTGATAACCAGAGCAATCTATACATTCAATGCAATCCCTATCAAAATACCATTGACATTTTTCACAGAGCTGGAACAAACAATCCTAAAATTTGTATGGAACCAGAAAAGATCCCAAATAGCCAGAGGAATGTTGAAAAAGAATACCAAAGCTGGGGCATCACAATTCCGGACTTCAAGCTGTATCACAAAGCTGTAATCATCAAGGCAGTAAGGTACTGGCACAAAAACAGACACACAGATCAATGCAACAGGATAGAGAACCCAGAAATGGACCCTCAACTCTACAGTCAACTAATCTTTGACAAATCAGCAAAGAATATCCAATGGAGAAAAGACAGTCTCTTCAACAAATGGTGTGGGGTAATTGGACAGCCACATGTAGAACAATGAAACTGAACCATTTTCTTATACCATATACAAAGATAAACTCAAAATGGATGAAAGACCTAAATGTGAGACAGGAACCTATCAAAATCCAAGAGAAGGACACAGGCAGCGACCTCTGTGACCTCGGCCACAGCATCATCTTGCTAGACAGGTCTCCAAAGGCAAGAGAAACAAAAGCAAAAATGAACTATTGGAACTTCATCAAGATAAAAAGCTTCTGCACAGCAAAGGAAATAGTCAACAAAACTAAAAGGTAACCTACGGAATGGGAGAAGATATTTGCAAATGACATATCAGATAAAGAGCTAATATCCAAGATCTATAAAGAACTTAACAAACTCAACACCCAATAAACAAATAATCCAGTCAAGAAATGGGTAGAAGACATGAACAGACATTTCTCTAAAGAAGATACACAAATGGCAAACAGACATATGAAAAAATACTCAACATCACATGTCATCACGGAAATACAAATCAAAACCACAACAGGATAGTGCCTCACACCAATCAGAATGGCTAAAATTGACAAGACAGGGAACAACAAATGTTGACAAGGATATGGAGAAAGTAGAACCCTCTTACACTACTGGTGGGAATGCAAACTGGTGCAGCCACTCTGGAAACCAGCATGGAGGTTCCTCAAAAAGTTAAAAATAGAGCTACCGGGCGCCTGGGTGGCTCAGATGGTTAAGCGTCTGCCTTCGGCTCAGGTCATGATCTCAGGGTCCTGGGATCGAGTCCCGCATCGGGCTTCTTGCTCCTTGGGAGCCTGCTTCTCCCTCTGCCTCTCTCTCTCTGTCTCTGTCTCTCATGAATAAATAAATAAAATCTTTAAAAAAAAAAATAGAGCTACCATACAACCCAGCAATTGCACTACTGGATATTTACCCCAAAGATACAAATATAGTGATCTGATGGAGCCACCCGCACCCCAAAGTTTATAGCAGCAATGTCCATAATAGCCAAACTATGGAAAAATCCCAGATGTCGATCAACAGATGGATAAAGAAGATGTGGCATATATATACAATGGAATGTTACTCAGCCATCAAAAAAGAAAAAGAAATTTTGCTATCTGAAAGGACGTGGATGGAATTAGAGGGTATTATGTTAAACAAAATAAGTCATTCAGAGAAATACAATTATATGATTTCACTCATATGTGGAATTTAATAAACAAAACAGAGGAACATAAGGGGAGGGAGAAAAAAATAAAACAAGATGAAATTCAAGAGGGAGATAAATCATAAGAGACTCTTAACCACAGGAAACAAATTGAGGGTTGCTGGAGGAGAGGAGGGTGTGGGGATGGAGTAACTGGGTGATGGGCATTAAGGAGGGAATGTGATGTAATAATGAGCTCTGGGTGTTATATACAACTAATGAATCAGTCAACTCTACCTCTGAAACTAATAATACACTGTATGATAATTAATTTAATTTAAATAAAATAAAATTTTAAAAATAATAAAAAATAAAAAATATTTTAAAACTTAAAAAATAAATACTTTATAAAAAGAACTTGACAAGAAACAAAAATGTAAGACTGATTTTTCTTGTTAACATATTTACAAATGCTATTCCAAATAATAGGAAATTGAATTTTAAAATTTATACAAAATATGAACAATTCCAGTTATCCCATGAGTGCTAGTTTGGTTCAACATTTAAAGATAATAATAATTAATGCAATTCACTATGGTAACAGAAAAAAAAATTATGAAATCATTTCAACATGTCATAAAGCTTTCATTAATTTCAGCATCTATTTATGAGAAAAACTCTTAGCAAACTCTGTAAAAATTCAATGAACTATATATATACTTATGATTTTGTACCATTTGATAAACATGTCAAACTTCACTAAAAAGAGCATCTGAACAACCACATTCTCCCTACTTAGTTTCTTGCTTCTTTAGTATATTACATTATTTTCTCCAATTAGTCACTTCCTCTCCATATTTGGATTGTGAATACCATGAGTCTTTAAAGTACCTCCAAATATTGTGGATGCAGTTTACTGTCCTGTCCTATTGGGGTTTGGTGGCTGCTTTGACCACTGCACTATTAAAGAGCTCAATTCAAACAAAGGCTTTACATATGCTTGTGTGGTTTAATTTAGCTCCTTATGCTTCTGCCATGAGTCATGAGAAGAACATGTCCTGGGTATCACTGGACCAGAGAATGAGAAAACATGAGGAGCAATCTTGAATCCAAATATCACCCAAAAGCTAACTTCAGCTAATCACAACCTGGATTACTATAACTATAGCCTGCTTATGCACCCAAGAGAAAGTAATATGTATATGCTTTTTGTAGTGAACTACTGATTTTGGATTATTTTCATACAGTGTTTTCAGCTGAAACCTGACCAATATAGCTTTTAATGATTTAATGGACCCATGGGTAATTCTTAGTTATCATCTGTAAATTCAAGAGGACTTGATAAATTAAGCTAGAGGCCATAAAAGACTGAAAAGTCAATACTGGACAGTTAAAGTAAAATAATCTTATTTTAAAACAGTATTTATTCTATGGTAATAAATACTGAATGAATCCTGATGCATTACTACATGGAAATATATGTGTGATTATGTTGCAGGCGTGGGGGGACACATTTTCCTTCAATAGAATAATCCAACACTGCCTTTCTAAAACATTGGTAGGATTCTTATTTACTTCTCATGACATTTCTGACTCTATTCCTCTTATGCCTAAGTATGGATGGAGATTGTAAGCAAGTGCATAGAGAGCCTGAGAACAGATACAAAAACTGATTCTGTGCTTTTCTTTAGAAAAGTTTGGAACATCCCAACATACATTTTTGGCTTATACACATATTTGTGATTCTATCATAGCTCTCAGTCTAATTGCATGATTTTTCCCATTATGTTTCTTTAACGCGTAGCACAAGATGCCATATGCCAGCTTCTTCCAGCTGGGAGATCCCCAGAATTATATTCACCAGAGTTGCTATGCAGATATATTTTTATTACCACCCCCTCCTCTCAGCTGCCAGTAGCAAATGACGTATTAAATCCATTCTAGGCTTTCACACTAAAGTCTCTTAGCATTTTGCAAGGCGGGAAAACAGATGAGCACTATTTTTAATTTAAAAGCACAGTCAGATATTGAAAAGACTAGCCCTGTATTAGGATAAAATTAATATATTCTTTGAAAAACTACTCATCATTTTTTCTTTGTCCCAACTTATAACAACCAGTCTTATTTTTAAGTATCTCAATTGTGACTGACTACAATCTCATTTTATGCACATTATTACAGTGCAAAATACTTATTTTATTATACAAATATGGGCATAACCACACATCAGCTACAGAAATTCTTAATGACAACTGAAGGAAGAAAATATAGACTCATTGCTAATATCTATTTTAGATGCCTAAGAAGTCTATAGAAATGAAACACCCTCTTATAATGCTTAATACATAGAAGTAGAAAAATGTTTTTCACATCCTTAAGCATTGAAAATCTGGCAAATCAGATTAGAAAATACTTAGGGGAGAGGCAAGGTGGCAGAAGAGTAGGGGACTTCCTTTCATCTGGTCCCTTGAATTTAGCAAGATAACTATCAAAACATTCTGAAAACCCATGAATTCAGCCTGAGATGTAAGAAAAAAATACCTGAAAATCTAGAAGTAGAAAGGCAACTGCCTTTTGCAAAGTAGGAAATATGGAGAAGTGAATCTGAGGGGAGATATCAAAAGATAAATGGAGGATGGAGGGAGCTTCCATAAGCCAGCTGCCTGAATGTGATATAGCCCCAGAGGGCAAAATCAGAAGCCTCAGAAATCTGCTCCAGTGAGAGACATGCCTGCCTGAAAAGGGCTCAGGTGATAAAACGGGCAGAAATCTAGATGGGTCAGTGTGGTCTCAGGATCCCAGGAGTCACAGAACTAACGTGGGTGCCTGAGCCAGTAGAGTGCTGAAGCAGTGGAGCGGGAAAACTGGTTACAGTCAGCAAGCCCAAGAGGGGACTCTCAGCTTGGGTCACCATTAACCACGAGCCCAGCCGACTGGGTGACCGCTCTCTGCCTGGGAACCCAGCAGCGGACTGGAACGCGGGGACCATCAACCATCCCCCAGGAGTGGTGGAACGGATACTCACAAGATCCCGCAACCACTCTCACGGCTATGGCCCTACAAAGGGCAGTAACGAGGGACCCTTGGACTCACCCCAGGAGGATGGCTATGGGCACACACCTCAGGAGTCTGCAGAGTTTGGCACACACAAAAGTGAAGATCGTTTGTCCAAGCAGATTTACTAAAGAGGGGAGGCTGTGATCTTTCCACTCTGAGCTGGAGAATGTGGCACAACCATTTTTATTTTGATCCTCTAAAGAGGATCAGAAAGACTTCAAGGAACAAAAGCCACACAGAGGACCAGCTTACACTCAGCCCAGCCCCCTGACAAGGGGCAGTGCAACTCTACATGTCAAGCAAAGACACCTGAGAAGCAGCACAACAGGCCCCTCCCCCAGAAGACCAACTGGACTAACAGGTGCACAACAAATTTACAGAGACCACATGACTATAAAAATCCAGCACTAGGGGAATACAGAATATTGAACTTGCGGAATTTTCTCATGATTCATTTATCTTTCAGCCTAAAATTTTTATTTTTTTTTCTTTTTCCCTTTTCAACTAGTTTCTTATTTTATCAACTCTTTGTTTTTATGTCGCTTTTTAAATTTTATTTTTATCACTCACATTTTATAGATATATGCTTCATTTTTGGCATTTTTTAACTAGATTCAATTTTATATATATATATGTAAGTTTTGCTTTCCTTGCAATATCAGGATTTACTGTCTTCTAACAAACAGACCAAAATTCACTCGGGAAAAAGTGGATCACCCTGTACGGTCCACCCTGTGAGATTATATTCTCTCCTCACTCCCTTTTTTTGTTTCCTTTTGTTTTGTTTTGTATTTGCTTGCTTTTCTGTTTTGGTTTCTGACCTATTTGGATTTGTCTAGTATGTATTTTGCTTGGATTGTGGTTGATAATTTTAATTCTGCTCTCTTGCTCATCCATTCTTCTTCAGGCAAAATGACTAGAAGAAGGAACTCACCACAAAAGAAAGAACTGGAGATAATATTCTCTGCCACGGATCTAATCAATATGAATATAAGTATGATGTCGGAGATGGAATTCAGGATAACAATTATAAAGTTAATAGCTGGGCTTGAAACAAAGGCATAAAAGACACTAGAGAATCTCTTAGTGCAGAAATTAGATCTAAGCAGGCTGAAATTAAAAATGCTATAACTGAGATGCAGTCTAAATTGGATGCTCTAACAGCTAGGGTGAATGAGGCAGAGAAGAGAGAAAGTGATCAAGAAGACAGGTTGATGAAAAGTAAGGAATTTAAGGAACAGAGAGAAAAACAACTAATAGCCCATGAAGAGAGTCTTCAAGAAATCAGTGATGCCATGAAACCTAACAATGTCAGAATTGTATAGGGTGTCTGGGAGTAAAGGGAGAGAAATAGGGCCAGAAGGCTTATCTGAACAAATCATAGCTGAGACCTTACCTAATCCAGGGAAGGACAAAAAGCATTCATGTCCAAGAGGTAGATAGGACCATTCCCAAAATCAAAAAGAGATCAACACCTAACATATAATAATAAAGCTTGCAAATTTCAGAGAAAAAGAGAACATCCTGGAAGCAGCTTGAAACAAGAGCCTCCTAACCTAAAGAGGGAGAAACATCAGAATAACATCAGACCTATCCACATAAACCTGGCAGGACAGAAATGGCTGGCATGATATATTCAGGGTACTAAATGAGAAGAACATGCAGCCAAGAATGCTTTATCCAACAAGGCTGTCATTCAGAATGGAAGGAGATATAAAGAGCTTCCAGGACAGACAAAAACTGAAATAATATGTGACCACCAAGCCAGCCCTGGAAGAAATATTAAGGGGGATCCTGTAAGCAAAGACAGAGCCCAAGAGTAACACAGACCAGAAAGAAACAGACAATCTACAGAAACAGGGACTTTATAGGCAATACAATAGCACTAAATTCGTATCTTTCAATAGTTATTCTAAATGTAAATGGGCTAAATGCTCCCATCAAAACACACAGTATGAGGCACGTGGGTGGCTCAGTCAGTTAAGCATCTGCCTTCAGCTCAGGGCACAATCTCATGGTCCTGGGATCAAGCCCCGTGTTAAGCTCTCTGCACAGGCGGAAGCCTGCTACTCCCTCTCACTCTGTCACTGCTCTCGCTCTCTCTCAAATAAATAAAATCTTAAAAAAAAAAAAAGACACCGCGTATCATATTGGATAAAAAAGCAAGACCCACCTATCTGCTGTCTACAAGGGACTCATTTTAGACCTAAAAACACGTCCAGACTGAAAATAAGGGGGTGGAGAACAATTTACCATGATAATGGACCTCAAAAGAAAGCTGGGGTAGCAATCCTCATATCAGACAAATTAGACTTTAAACCAAAGACTGTGGTAAGAGATGAAGAAGGACACTGTATCATACTTAAAGAGTCTATCCAACAAAAAGATCTAACAATTGTAAACATTTATGCCCCCAACATGGGAGTAGGCAATTAAAAAGACCAATTAATAACCAAAATAAAGAAACACATTATAATAATACATTAATGGTAAGGGACTTCAACACCCCACTCACAGCAATAGATAGATCATCTAAGCAGAAGATCAACAAAGAAACGAGGGCTTTGAATGACACATTGGACCAGATGAACTTCACAGATACATACAAAACATTCCCTCCTAAAACAACAGAATACTCATTCTTCTCAAGGACACATAGAACATTCTCAAGAATAGATCACATACTGGGTCACAAATCAGGTCTCAACTGGTACCAAAAGACTGGGATTATTCCTTCCATATTTTCAGACCACAATGCCATAAAATTTGAACTCAATCACAAGAGGAAATTTGGAAGGAACTCAAACACTTGGAGGTTAAAAAGCACCCTACTGAAGAAGGAATGGGTCAACCAGGAAATTAAAGAATTTGAAAAATTCATGGAAATTAATGAGAATGAACACAACTGTTCAAAATCTTTGGGATACCACAAAGGAGGTCCTAAGAGAGAAGTACACTGCAATACAAGCCTCGCTCAAAAAATTAGAAAAATCTCAAATAACACAAGTTAACCTTACACTTAAGGGAGCTGGGGATAAAAGAAGCAAATAAAGTCCAAACCAAATAGGAGATGAGAATTAATAAATATTAGAGCAGAAAATTATGAAATAGAAACCAGAAGAACAGTAGAACAGATCAACAAAACTATGAGCTGGTTCTTTGAAAGAATTAATAAGATCTATAAACCTCTAGCCAGACTTAATCAAAAAGAAAAGGGAAAGGACCCAAATTAATAAAATCATGAATGAAAGAGGACAGATCACAACCAGCACCAAAGAAATACAATTATGAGAACATATTATGAGCAACTATATGCCAACAAAATAGGCAATCTGGAAGAAATGGATGCATTCCTAGAGACATATAAATTATCAAAACTGCAACAGGAAGAAAAAGAAAACCTGAACAGACCCATAACTAGCAAGGAAATTGAAGCAATAATCAAAAACCTCACAAAAAAACAAGACTCCAGGGCCGGATAGCTTCCCAAGGAATTCTATCAAACATTTAAAGTAGAATTAATACCTATTCTTCTTAAGCCATTTCAAAAAATACAATTGGAAGGAAAACTTCCAAACACTTTATATGAGGCCAGAATTACCTTGACCCCAAAACCAAAGACCCAATCAAAGGGAGAATTAGAGACCAATATCCTTGATGAACATGGATATAAAAATTCTCACAAAATACTAGCCAATAGGATCCAATAGTACATTAAAGGGATTATTCACCACGACCAAGTGGGACTCATTCCTAGGCTGCAAAGGTGGTTCGGCATCTGTAAATCAGTCAAGATGACACATCACCTTAATAAAAAAAAAAAGGACAAGAACCATATGATCCTCTCAAATGATGCAAAAAAGCATTTGACAAACTACAACATTCATTCTTGATTAAAATTCTCCACAGTGTAGGGATAGAAGCAGCATACCTCAATATCATAAAAGCCACAAACAAAAAGCCCACAGCGAATATCATACTCAATGGGGAAAAACTGAGAGCTTTTCCCCTAAGGTCAGGAACACGCAACAGGGATGCCCAATATCACTGCTGCTGTTCAACATAGTACTAGAAGTCCTAGCCTCAGCAATCAGACAACAAAAAGAAATAAAAGGCATCCAAACTGGCAAAGGAGAAGTCAAACTCTCACTCTTCACAAATAACAGGATACTCTATGTGGAAAACCCAAAAGATTCCACCCCAAAATTGCTAGAACTCATAAAGGAATTCAGCAATGTGGCAGGATTTAAAATGAATGCACAGAAATCAGTGGCATTTCTATACACTAACAGTGAGGCAGAAGAAAGAGAAATTAAGGAATCGATCCCATTTACAACTGCACCAAAAACCATAAGATGCCTAGGAATAAACCTAATCAAAGGGGTAAAGGATCTGTACTCTGAAAACTATACAACACTCATGTAAGAAACTGAGGAAGACACAAAGAAATGGAAAAACATTCCATGCTCATGGATTGGAAGAACAAATATTGTTAAAATATCTTTGATAACCAGAGCAATCTATACATTCAATGCAATCCCTATCAAAATACCATTGACATTTTTCACAGAGCTGGAACAAACAATCCTAAAATTTGTATGGAACCAGAAAAGATCCCAAATAGCCAGAGGAATGTTGAAAAAGAATACCAAAGCTGGGGCATCACAATTCCGGACTTCAAGCTGTATCACAAAGCTGTAATCATCAAGGCAGTAAGGTACTGGCACAAAAACAGACACACAGATCAATGCAACAGGATAGAGAACCCAGAAATGGACCCTCAACTCTACAGTCAACTAATCTTTGACAAATCAGCAAAGAATATCCAATGGAGAAAAGACAGTCTCTTCAACAAATGGTGTGGGGTAATTGGACAGCCACATGTAGAACAATGAAACTGAACCATTTTCTTATACCATATACAAAGATAAACTCAAAATGGATGAAAGACCTAAATGTGAGACAGGAACCTATCAAAATCCAGAGAAGGACACAGGCAGCGACCTCTGTGACCTCGGCCACAGCATCTTCTTGCTAGACAGGTCTCCAAAGGCAAGAGAAACAAAAGCAAAAATGAACTATTGGAACTTCATCAAGATAAAAAGCTTCTGCACAGCAAAGGAAATAGTCAACAAAACTAAAAGGTAACCTACGGAATGGGAGAAGATATTTGCAAATGACATATCAGATAAAGAGCTAATATCCAAGATCTATAAAGAACTTATCAAACTCAACATGCAAAGAAACAAACAATCCAGTCAAGAAATGGGCAGAAGACATTTCCCAAAAGAAGGCACACAAATGACCAACAGACACATGGAAAAAATGCTCAACATCACATGTCATCACAGAAACAGAAATCAAAACCACAACAAAATACCACTTCACACCGGTCATAATGGCTAAAATTGACAAGACAGGAAACAACAAATTTTGGCGAGGATGCAGAGAAAGGGGAACCCTCTTACACTGTTGGGGTAATGCAAGCTGGTACAGCCACTCTGGAAAACAGTATTGAGGTTCCTAAAGAAGCTAAAAATAGAGCTACTCTGCAACCCAGAAACTGCACTACTGGGTATTTACTTCATAGATACAGATGTAGTGAAAAGAAGGAGCATATGTACCCCAATGTTCATAGCAGTAATGTCCACAATAAGCCAAACTGCAAAAGGAGCTGAGATGTCCTTCAACAGATGAATGGATAAAGATGTGGTTCATATATACAATGGAATATTTCTCAACATCAGAAAGGATGAATACCTACCATTTGCATTGACATGTATGGAACTGGAGGGTATTATGCTAAGTGAAGTAAGTCAACTGGAGAAAGACAAGTATCATATGGTTTCACTCATATATGGAATATAAGGAATAGCACAGAGGACCATAGGGAAAGGGAGGGAAAACTGAATGGGAAGGTATCAGAGAGGGAGAGAAACCACAGAGAGACTCTTGACTCCAGGAAACAAACTGAGATTGTGGGGGGTGGGGCAACCAGGTGATGGGTATTAAAGAGGGCACGTGATGTGATTAGCACTGGGTGTTATAGGCAACTGATGAACTGTTTAACACTACATCTGAAACTAATGACATATTATATGTTGCCTAATTTAATTTACATTAAAAAAAGAATCTGACAAATCAAACTTCCTGTAGTTCTGAATAATTATGGCATTCACTCATTCAATCATAGCACTCAATCACAGTATATCTTTTGTATTCTTTTGGCTCTATATTTTTCTCTATTATTATTAGTATAATTTGAGGTTATTTACTTATAAAATCCAATCTGACTTAACTAAGAAATGCTTTTTTTTTAATTTGAACTTTTTATTTGAAGATACTTGTAGACACACATGCAATTGTAAAAAATAATACAGAGACGGGCGCCTGGGTGGCTCAGTTGGTTAAGTGACTGCCTTCGGCTCAGGTCATGATCCTGGAGTCCCGGGATCGAGTCCCACATCGGGCTCCCTGCTCGGCGGGGAGTCTGCTTCTCCCTCTGACCCTCCTCCCTCTCATGCTCTCTGTCTCTCATTGTCTCTCTCGCAAATAAATAAAATCTTAAAAAAAAAGAAAAAAGAAAAGAAAAAATAATACAGAGAATCCATGTATGCTTTACATAGTTCCAAAAAAAGCATCTTATAAAATCATAGTACATTATCACAACCAGAATACTGACATGGGTAGGGTCAAGACACAGGACATTCCCATAACCATAAGGATCTCACCTGTTTTCTTTTATAGCTACACTCACCTTCCTCCCATAACCATCCTTACTTCTTAACCCATGATAAACATTAATGTGTTCTCCATTTCTACAATTTTGTCATTTAAAGAACATTAGACAAATGGAATAATACAGTATATAACTCTTTGGGATTGCCTTTATTCATTTAACACACAGTTCTTGGGAGATTCAACCAGGTTGTTGCATGTATCAATAGTTTGTTCCTTTTCATTGCAGAATAGTATTTCATAGTATGGATGTATCATATCATAGCTTGTTTAAGCATTCACCCATTGAAAGACATCTGGGCTTTTTTCCATTTTGACTACTGTAAATAAAGCTGTTAAAAGCATTCAAGTACAGGCTTGTTTGTAAACATAAGTCTTTATTTCTTGGGAATAAATGCCTGAAAATGTAAGTGCTAGTTCATATGGCAATTGCATTTTTAAAAAGCCTGGCAAGCTATTTTCCAGAATGAAACCAATCTTTCATCTCCAGAATAAACCCAGCATTGTCATAATGTACAATCTTTACTACTGTTGGATTCTATTTGCTAGTATTTTGTTAAGATATTATGTATGTTTATGAGAAATATTAGTCTATAGTTTTTCTTTGTGTACTTTCTTTGTATGGTTTTTGATATCAAGGTAATAATAGTTTCTAAAAAAGAGTTGAAAAGTCTCTTCTATTTTCTAGAAGACATTACATAGAATTTGTTTCACTTATTTTTAAACATTTGGTGGATTTCTCTAGTGAAACCATCTGGCTTGAAAGATTTTTTGGTAGTTTTCAAATTATAAATTCAATTCCCTAACAGTTATAAGGCAATTAAAATAATGTATTCCATAATGATGAATTGTGGAATTTGTTTTAGAGGACTTGGCAATATAGGTTGTCATTTTTATGTATGTAGAGTTGTTTGTGGAATTTATTCTTTTCATCCCTTTAATATCTATAGTCTATCCCTCTTTCATTCCTGATATTGGTAATTTTTGTCTTCTCTCTTCTTTGTGTGTCTTCTTAGAGGCTTGTCAATTTTACTACTGCTTTCAAAGAAGCATTTCATTATTTTATTGAATTTAGCTGTTGTTGTTTATGTGTTTAATTATTGATTCTGCTCATTTGTTTATTATTTAATTCCTTCTGCAAGCTTTGGGTTTAGTTCACTCTTTAATTTCTATGTTCTTAAATTAGGATCTTAAATTACTGATTTAAGCCTTTTCCTCTTTGCTAATGTATGCAGTTAGTGCTTTAAAATTCCCTCTCATGATGAGCACTGGGTGCTATATGCAACTACTGAATTATTGAACACTACATCAAAAACTAATGATGTACTGTATGGTGGCTAACTGAACATAATAAAAAATAAAGAATGAATAAATGAATAAATAAATAAATAAATAATTTCCCTCTCAAAAACAGTATTGAGGTTCCTCAAGAAGTTAAAAATAGAGCTACCCTACAATGCAGAAATTGCACTATTGGGTATTTACTTCAAAGATACAGATGTAGTGAAAAGAAGGGGCACATGCACCCCAATGTTCATAGCAGTAATGTCCACAACAGCCAAACTATGGAAAGAGCCGAGATATCCTTCAACAGATACATGGATAAAGATGCAGTTCATATAAACAATGGAATATTACTCAGCCATCAGAAAGGAGGAATACCTACCATTTGCATCGACATGGATGGAAATGGAGGGTATTATGTTAAGTGAAATAAGTCAACTGGAGAGAGACAATTATCATATGGTTTCACTCATATATGGAATAGCACAGAGGACCATGAAGGAAGGGAGGGAAAACTGAATGGGAAGGTATCAGAGAGGGAGACAAACCATGGGAGACTCTTGACTCCAGGAAACAAACTGAGGGTTCCAGAAGGGAGGGGTTTCAGAAGGAAATAAATAGCTATTTATTTCAGACAACCCAGATGTCTTTCAATGGGTGAATGCTTAAACAAGCTATGATATGATACATCCATACTATGAAATACTATTCTGCAATGAAAAGGAACAAACTATTGATACATGCAACAACCTGGTTGAATCTCCCAAGAACTGTGTGTTAAATGAATAAAGGCAATCCCAAAGAGTTATATACTGTATTATTCCAGTTACCAGATGAGGTAACTGGGTGATGGGCACTAAGGAGGGCACATAATGTGATGAGTACTGGGTTTTACACAACTAATGAATCAGTGAACACTACATCAAAACTAATGATGTACTATATGTTGGCTAATTGAACTTAAAGTGCTAAAATTAAATAAAATATAAAATTAAATAAAAATAAAATAAAATTCCTTCTCAGCACAGCTTTAGCTTGGTCTTGCAAAGTTTGATATGTTGTATATCTATTTTCACTGAGTCCATAACTTATTTTGTTTCCCTTAAAACTTCCTCTTTGACCCACAGGCTATTTAGGAGTATATTGCTTTCCTTCCAAATGTTTTGGGATTTCATGTTATCTTTCGGACACTCATTTCTAATTCGATTCCTTTGCGGTCAGTGTATGATATCACTGTATGATATCAACTCTTAAATTTGTTGAAGTTTTTTTATGGTCCTATACATGATCTTGGCATATGTTCTGTAGGTACTTGAAAGAATGCATATTCTGCTGTTTTAGAGTGAAGAGTTCTACAAATATCATTAGATCATATTAGTTGACAGTGTTGTTGAATCACTGCATGTCCTTAATTTCAGACTAGTTGTTCTATCAAATTTTAAGAGAGGGTTGTTGAAGTCTCTGATTATAATTGTGAATTTATCCATTTCTTCTTTTAATTATATCTTTTTTTTCTCACATATTTTGCAGCTCTCTTGTTTGGTGCATATACTTTGAGAACTGTTAGCTCTTCTTTGTGGACTAACTTTTATCATTGTATAATGATGAAAAGTCTCTGATAATTTTCTCTGGAGTTTACTTTATCTTATATTAATATAGTCACTGCTGCTTTCCTCTGATTAATGTTCGCATGATACATTTTTTTTCTATTCTTTTATTTTCAGCCTACCTATACATTATATCTGAAGTGGGTTTTTGTAGAAGGCATTATCGTTGGGTCACATTTTTAATCCACTATGCCAATATCTGTCCTTCAATTGGTATATTTAGATCATTCATATTTAATCTAATTATTGATATGTTAATGCTGTCTGATAATTTATTTGTTTAAGTTTGTTGTCTCTGTTTTTACTACTCACTTTTCCTACCATCCTTGGGTAATATGAAGATATTTTTTTAAATTTCATTTTGCATCATATAGTGTTATTGAGTGTTTCTATTCATATAAATTTTTTAGTGATTGCTCTAGGTACTACATCATACACACATAATTTTTCAGAGGCTACTGGTGTTTTCACTGACCAGTTTGAGTGAAATATAGAAATCTTATCACTTTTTGTGTCCCTTTCTTTGCCTCATTTATAATATAATTGGCATAAATATTTCCTCTACATACATTTAGAATAGGAGAATGTTGTAATTTGTGTTTCAATCATCAAACATAACATAAAAAACCCAACAGAAGAAAAGTCTATTACACTCGTCCACCTTTTTGTTGACCATGTTCTTTCTACCTTCCTGATCTTCCAAAATTCCTTATTTTATTGCTTTCTGTTAAGTTCAGAGAGTATCTGTTAACCATTCTTTCAGGGTAGGTCTCTTGGCAACAAATTCTCTTAAGTTTTCCTTCATATGAAAATGTCTAGATTTACCCTCCATTCCTAAAGAATATTTTTACTGGGTTTATGACCAATATGTTGGCAGGGTTTGTGTGTGTGTGTGTGTGTGTGTGTGTGTTTCTCTTTCTTTCTTTCACACCTTAAAATATTGTGTTACTTCTTTCGGGCTTCCTTGATTTCTCATGAGAGATCTACTGTCATTTGAAATGCTTTCCCCTAGAGCTAAGGTAGCAATTTTCTCTAAAATTGTCAAGACATTTTTTACATTTTGCATGAATTTCTTTAGGTTAATCCTATCTAGGGTTTGCTCAACTTCTTGAATCATCTTATGTCTCTTGCCAAATTTGAAAAGATGTCAGCATTATTTCCTCAAGTACATTTTTTTATCCTGTGCTCTCTCTTCTCTTTCCAGAACTCAAAGACACAAACATTAGTTCTTTTATTGTAGTTTCACAACTTTTTAAACTTTTTTTTCCATTTTTCATTTTTTTTAATTTAGTAATTTTATCTCTGTTGTTTAGATTGGCAACTTCCATTTTCCTTTCAGTTCACAGATTCTTTTTACTCTCCCAATCAGTCTCCTGTTGAGACAACCTACTAACTTTTTATTTCCGTTATTAGATTTTGCATTTCTAAATTTCCCATTTAATTCTTCATGGTGTCAGTTTTATTGTTGAGGCTTTCTATTTCTTTGCTGAGGCTTTCTATATTTTTATTTGTTTCAAGTGTGTTCATTTGTTGAAGCATTTTTATCAAGCAGCATTAAAATCTCTGCCATTTCTAAAATCTGTGTCATTTCACTGTTAACAACTTGGGTTTATCTTTTCTTATGCAGATTTATATCTCCCTGGTTCTTGGAATAACAAATGATTTTTTTATTGAAATCTAGATATTTTCATATTATGTAATAAGACTCTGGGTCTTATTAAGATCTTCTGTTTTAATTAGCTTTTTCAGACACTGCTCATGGCAGAGACCATTTCTTTACTTCCAGGTGGAAGTAGAAGGCCAAGTTCTCCACTTGGCCTCTGTTAACACCAGAGGTGAAGAACTCCTTGTCACTAATGGGCAGAAAGGTAAGTTCTAGCTATCCAGATGGTCTCTGCTGATAACATGGTAACATTGGCCTCATTACCAGTGGACAACAGCGAAAGTCCTAAGTCTCCACTAGGCCTCTTCTGACACCACCCCAGCAGGGATATTGAGGGGTGTTAAGCTTCTTTTTTCTTCACAATAAACATGCTTCCAAATTATTGACAATTCCTCACACATCCTTAAAATCACTGACACCAAAAATACAAATATTGTACATTTAGCTGCATGTTATTGTTAAGCCTACTTAAACATCAACTGAGAGAGTAAAAATACTATATTAAGTATTAATACCATTGGTATTACCCTTGCAAACAATTTTCTTGAATGTTCCAAACATTACTATGACATTTAACTTGTGCTAACTTAATGTTCTTTGTTATTTTGGGTACATTTTTCCAATTCATCTTATAAGTCTAGATATTTTAGACACTTAAATGGGAAATATGTGCATTACCCGCATAGCAATGATTTCACTTTTAACCTAATAAAATTTTTAATCAATAAATATAGTACAAAAATAACTGAAAGTGATTTTTAAGTAAAAGCAGATGTTGAAATGCAAAAAATACCCTTTCTTCCCATATTTTATTCCCTCTATAATGAATACACAATTTTTCCTAAGCCTTTTATTAAGATTATGAATATGCTTTCAGTTGCATTCAAAATTACAAGGCAACGACTTTTCAAGGGGAAACCTTGGTATTTTTTCCATTTGAATGATTTATAACTTTCATTTGGGGAAATTAAGTGCACATATTATTAACTTATTAAATGTTTTATAAAATGTTTGATGATAACCAAGCAAAATATGTTAATACTAAGAGAAGGGGATAAGTTCCTTATATGTGCATTTTTATTATCTGAATTGTACTTCTCCAGACTTTAAGATGCTTCAGCAGAGGATATAGCTGCATCATTGACAGGCTGTTCTTCATTCATTCAGAGCAAAGCACCATAATGGGCACTGGAAAACAACTGCTCAGATACTAAACCAAAGGTAATTGTTGTTCAGAGATGGGTAGATTCATTAGATGTACAGGCTAAACTGTAGGCCAGCTAGTCTGCCTGAGAGAAAGGGGTGTAGGAGTGAGAAGGCCAAGGATGATGAGGGAAATCAACCCAAGATCAGAAAAAAATTCAAATGCTGACTTCAGAAACTATCCCATAAAGGAGCTGCTGAAATTTGACTGGTTTAGTGTGTGAAGCAGTTTATACCCCAGGGTATTGTTGAAAACAATACACAAATCAGCTGTCACAAATTATGGAACTTAGTAGCTTGGTGTGGTCAGGTAAACCACGGTCAACCAAGAAACTGTGAACATACCCAAGGCTGCACTGCTTGAGGAACAACATCAGAGGCTTCACATTAAAATCATCCAGCCAATCATAAATGTACCAGCAAATAAAAGTAACAACTTCCAGAGATGGGGGAGAGAAGGTGGCAGTGCCCAGAGTTGCTATAATTATTATCTAAAATGTACAGTTTCCAGCATAAAATTATGAGGCATGCAAAGAAACAAGAAAGTAAGACTCGGACATCAAGAAAAATATCAGAAAGTGCCTGTGAAAAAATCCAGATGTCTGGTTTAACAGAGAAAGCCTTCAAAGCATCCATCATAAATATATTCAAAAAATCATAATTAAAAAGTGAAGTATGATGACAATGTCTCATTAAATAGAGAGTATCAGCAAAAAGACAGGAACTATTTTAAAAAAAGAACCACATAAATATTTTGTAAATGAAATAATATAGTCAACTGATTTTTGACCAAAGTGTCAATGCCACTCAATGGGAATAGAATTATCTTTTCAACAAATCATGCTGGAACAACAGGAAAGTTCCATGGCCAGTCATGAAGTTGAACCCCTACCTTTCACCATATACAAAAATTTGCACAAAATGGATCAAAGACCAAAATGTAACAGATGAAATTATAAAAATCTTAGAAGAAAGCTTATGGGTAAATCTTTATGAACTTAGATATGAAAATGGATTCTTAGATACTGTATCAAAAGCACTAGCAACCAAAGAAAACATAAATAAATTGGACTTCATCAAAATTAAAAAGTTTGCTCTTCAAAGGGCACTATCAAGAAAGAGAAACAATCCACAGAATTGAAGAAAATACTTGAGACTTTTATTGAGAATATAAAAAGAATTTTTAAAAAACTAAAAAATGGGCAAAGGATCTTAATAGGCATTTCTCTAGGAAATATATACACATAACCAATAAACACTTGAGAAGATATTCAGTATCATTAGTCATCCAGAAAATGCAAATCAAAAATACAATGAGATAGCACATCACATCCATTAAGAACCTAGAAATAGAAGTCAGATAATAACCAGTACTTTCAAGAATGTGAAGCAATTGAAATTTTCAAACAGGGATGGTGGGAAATATAAAGTGGTACAGCCTCTTTGTAAAACAGTCTGGCAGTTCCTCAAATGATTACGCATAGAGTTACAATATGAACCAGTCATTCTACCTGAGGTATATATCCAAGAGAAATGAAAACACACATTCACACAAAATCTTATACGTAGATGTTTGTAGCAGCAATTCACAATAGTCAAAATATGGTACACTCCAACTGTTCATCAACTAATGAATGAATAAACAAAACATGGTATATTCATACAATGCAGTATTATTCAGCAATAAAAATAAATGAAATACAGATGCATGCTACAACATGGTAGAACCCTGAAAATATTCTATAATGCCCATTCACAAAAGACCATATATGGTATGATTCCACTACATGAAATGTTCAAAATAAACAAATCTAGAGAGTCATAAAGCAGTGTGATAAAATTGATTAGTACTTGCTTGGGGACAGGGAAGAGATGGGGATTAGGAAATTAAAAACGTGAAGTAAACAGAATTTCTTTCTGAGGTGACAAAAATGTTCTAAAATTGACCGTGGCAATGGTTTCCCACAACCGCAAGTATACTGAAAACCACTAAATTGTACACCTCAAATGTGTGAATAGTATAATATATGAAATATACCTCAATAAACTTTTTAAAAAATTAAATCAATATTAGCATGAACTTTTTGAAGAAACTGTTTTTTTAAAATGTGAATGAGTTATTATTCGTACACATTATAGAGCCTCCAGCTAGGAAACTTCCAAGTAAAAGGCAAGCAACCTTGGGAAGGAGTGGTAATATCTAAGAAGTTATGTAATTTTCTTCATTTCTGCTCATTTATAAAGATGGAATTGAGTTCATTCATAATATGTATATTACATAATAACTAGAATATTGTAATTAATGAGATTTCCCCATTCAGATCAGGATGAAACATAAATATATCTACTCTAGAGCCAAAAACTAAAAATTCAAGATATCAATAATTTACACCTGAAAACTGGATGATAATTGCGCTGGCATTTTGTAGGCAAAACCTTATATCAGTACTTAGTCCACAATAACCATCAAGTAAAGAAACTATAAAGACATTTTTTAATGTAGTGGGTCTGTTAAAGATTGTAGAAACAAATTAAACTTTGTTTTTAAAAGCTTTGTTATTTTTTGCTTTAAAACATCTGTATATTTATTTATATAAGGCCTATTGCATTTTATAAATTTGTAAGGAATATATACAGATTATTACTAAGAGTAGTAAAACTCATTTCCTCTTTTCTCTTCCCAATCACCAACATTTAGTGTGTATACTTCAAAATTTGTTTTTACTTTACCACAAATATAATATATATGCAAATAAACAGAAACTTGCATATATATTTCCATCAATTAAATCAGTCCACCAATATTCAGATATACACATTGCTTAAAACCTTATTTCAAGAGAGAGGCTGAGAAGATGGCAGAGTAGGAGGACCCTAAGCTTACTTTGTCCCACCAATACAATTAGATAAAAATCACATAAGTGTAAATAACCCAGAAAACAGCCCAAACACTAGAAGAACAAACTACACAACTAAAGGAAGAAAAGAGACCATATAGAAGAAGGCAGGAAGGTAAAATTAGGGAACTAAAGGAAGAAAAGAGACCATATAGAAGAAGGCAGGAAGGTGAAATTGTGGTTTGAAAGCAAAACAGACCCTGGCTGACTGAGCTCGAGGGAGCCGGTGGCCTGGAGAAGAACTAAAAACAGACTATTACACTGGGAGCTTGCACAGGGAAGACAAATCCCAGTAACATTTGGCTTTCAAAGCTAGAGGGGCCAAATCTCGTTAGTTCTTACAACCAGGATGACTTAAGCCTGGAATTTTAAAAATCGACAGGCTTGGCTCTGGGAGAGCCCAGAGGCCTTAGGAAGTAGAGTCCCTGCCCTTAAAAATATAGCAAGAAAAAGCCAGCAGAGATACAACATAAAATCAACAGTTTGAAAAACACAGGGGGCAGACAGGAAAGAGAATTATTCACTCATTTCAGAGTATGGCCTGGAGAGTCAGGGTCCATGGGGAGACCCTGCCAGGAACAAAATAGCTAGCAGGTACCATTCCCTCTCTACCATAGAGCATAAACACGCAGCCACCTACAGAAACCAGCATGGCAGTGACCACTCCCTACCTAACCTACTTACACTAGGCCCCGGCCCACAGTGCTTCCATGGACCCCCCCTATGCAGTCACACTTGCCATAGTCCTATTGATGTGGGCCCCACCCCCAAAAAGACCCAGGCAAACCCTACCAACACCTCCTCTCCTGACCTGCATGTTTTGTAGGACCTCAGTCCCAGTGGCAATGGCAGCAGATCTCATTTTGCAAGCACACCAATACAGAGCTTGTAAAAACACAACCCACCTAGCCAGAGACCAAACACTGCCCACAACAAGGAAAGAGAGTCTCTGCAGACAACTAGACTGAGGGAAAAAGTGGAAAAAGCAGCCAGGACTCAATAGCAGGGCACATCCAACACACAGAGAAGATACTCCCTAAAGCACCAGGTCCAAGGGAAATGTTGACACTGCACTACAGGGAACTACAGGACCTCTTCTTCATAAAGCCATTACCTTCGGGTACCTGGGTGGCTCAGTTAGTTGAGCAACTGCCTTCGACTTAAGTCATGATCCTAGAGTCCCAGGATCAAGTTCCGCATCAGGTTCCCTGTTCAGTGGGGAGCCTGCTTCTCCCTCTGACCCTCCCCGCTCTCATGCTCTCTCTCTCTCATTCTCTCTCTCTCAAATAAATAAAATCTTTAAAAAATAATAATAATAAAATAAAGCCATTACCTTCAAGAGCAGGAGACAGAGCTGACTTTCCTAATACAGAGAAAAAGACGCAGAGAGTTAGACAAAATGAGGAGACAGAGGAATGTATCCCAAATGAAACAGGACAAAACCACAGAAAGAGAACTAAGGGAAATAGATATAAATAATATGACAGAGAATTTAAAGGAATAATCATAAAGATACTCACTGGACTTGAGAAAAGAAGAGAGGACATCCGTGAGACCCTTAACAAAGAGATAAAAAAGAACACATCAGAGATGAAGAACACAATAAAAAAATTAAAAATATACTTCATGGAATAAATAGCAGGCTAGAGGAAGCAGAGAAACGAATTAATGACCTAAAAGAGTAATAGAAAGTAAGTTAGCTGATTGAGAGGAAAGAAAATTATGCAAAGAACAGTCTTAGGAATAAACTATTCCTAAGAATAGTCTTAAGAAAATCACTGACTCCATCAAGCATAATATTCAGATAATAGGGATCCCAGAAGGACAGAGAGAGAAAAAGAGGCAGATAATTTATTTGAAGAAATAATAGCTGAAAACTTCCCAAATCTGGGGAATGAAACAGAT
The DNA here is from genome assembly GCF_029215605.1 of Mirounga angustirostris. Classification (NCBI taxonomy): domain Eukaryota; kingdom Metazoa; phylum Chordata; class Mammalia; order Carnivora; family Phocidae; genus Mirounga; species Mirounga angustirostris. The sequence goes on along the minus strand of NW_026991717.1, from coordinate 57,142,582 downwards.
ACCTAGATCCAGGAGTCAGATCCTCCCAAAAAATCAACCCAAAGAGGTCCATACCAAAACACACAGTAATTATAATTGCAAAAAGCAGTGAAAAGAAAAAAACAAACAAATAAACAAAATTGTGAAAGCAGCAAAAGAAAAGAAGATAGTTACATACAAGGGAAACCTCATAAGGCTATGAGCTGATTATTCAGCAGAAACTTCGCAGGCCAGATAAAAGCGGCATGATATATTCAAAGTGCTGAATGGGAAAGGGGCTAAGAATACACTACACATCAAGGCTATCATTCACAATAGAAAAAGAGATAGTTTTCAGACAAACAAAAACTAAAGGAATTCATGACCACTAAACCAGCCCTACGAAAAACAATAAAGAGGACCCTTTAAGTGGAAAGGAAAGACCATAAGTGAGCATGAAAATTAAAAAAACACAAAAGCAGTAAAAATAAGTATTTCTATAAAAATCAGTTAAGGGACCATAGAATAAAAGGATGTAAAATATGACACCATATACCTAAAACGTTGTGGGGAGGAGTAAAGAATGGGTTCGAACATAAGTAACTATCAACTTAACATACACTATAACATGCATAGTATGATATATACAAACCGAATGGTAACTACAAATCAAAAAACAGCAGTGGATATTCAAAGAATAAAGAGAAAGATCCAAGTATATCACTAAAGAAAGCAAATAAACCATGAAAAAGAGCAAAAGAAAAAATAGTAAGAGAAAAACTACAATAATAACCACAAAATGAGTAACAACATGGCAAAAAATAACATATCAATAATTACTTTGAATTTAAATGGACTAAACACTCCAATAAAAACACATAGGGTGAAAAAGTGGATCAAAAAATGAGATGCAAGTAACTAGAATTTATTTTTAAAAATATTTTATTTTATTTTTATTTGAGAGCGAGAGTAAGCAAGAGAGAGAGCATGAGCATGGGGGGTTGGAGGGAGAGGGAGAGAAGCAGACTCCCCGCCAGGCAGGGAGCCCAATGTGGGGCTTGATCCCAGCACCCTGGGAACATGATCTGAGCTGAAGGCAGATGCTTAACAGACTGAGCCACCCAGGTGCCCTGCAACTAACTAGAATTTAAATAAAAATTTGGAAGAAAAAAAAATCCTGCCTCTGACATTTAAAAACAAACAAAAAAAAGATACATCTATATGTTGCCTACAAGAGACTCATTTCAGACCAAACAGCACCTGCAGATTGAGACACCACAAAAAAAGGATAACAGGCCAATGTCTCTGATGAACAAAGATGCAAAAATCCTCAACAAAATCTTAGCAAACCAAATCCAACAATACATTTTAAAAAAATTATTCACCATGATCAAGTGGGATTTATTCCTGGGATACAAGCATAGTTCAATATTCACAAATCAATGTGTTGTATCACATTAACAAGAGAAAGGATAAGAACCATGTGATCATTTCAATAAATGCAGATAAAGCATTTAAGAAAGTACAACGTCTATTCTTGATAAAAATTTCAAAAAGGATAAGTCTAGAGGGAACATACCTCAACATAATAAAAGGTCCTGTATGAATACCCGACAGCCTCAATGGGGAAATCATACTCAACGGGGAAAAACTGAGAGATTTTTCCCTAAGATCAGGAACAAGAAAAGGACATCCACTCTCACCACTTTTATTCAACACAGTACTGGAAGTCCTAGCCACAGCAGTCAGAGAAGAAAAAGAAACAAAAGGCATCCAAGTTGGTAAGGAAAAAATAAAACTTGCACTATCTGCAGATTACATAATACTATATGTAGAAATCCCTGAAGATTCCACCAAAAAACTACTAGAACTGATAAATTCAGTAAAATTGCAGGATACAAAATCAATGTACAGAAATCTATTGTATTTCTATACACTAATAATGAAAAGGCAAAAAGAGAAATTAAGAAAACAATCCCATTTACACTTATATGAAAAATAATAAAATACCAAGAATATACTTAGCAAAGAGGTGAAACACCTATACTCTGAAACCTATGAAACACTGATGAAGGAAACAAGATGCCATAAAGAAATGGAAAGATATTCCATGCTCATGGGTTGGAAGAACAAATATTTTTAAAATGTCTCTACCACCTTAAGCAATCTACAAAATTAAAGCAACCCCTATCAAAATACCAACAGCATTTTTCACAGTAGAGCCATCCTAAAATTTGTAGGAAACCACAAAAGCCCCCCAAAAAACCAATGTAATCTTGAAAAAGAAAAACTAAAGTGAAGGTATCACTATTCCAGACTTCAAGTTATATTACAAAGGTATGGTTATTAAAACAGTATGTACAAAAGTATGGTATCGGCACAAAAACAGACACATAGATCAAAGGAACTGAAGAGAAAGTCAAGAAATAAACTCACAATCCTATGGTCAATTCATCTTTGACAAATGAAGAAAGAATATACAATGTGAAGAAGATAGTCTCTTCAATAAATGATATTGGGAAAATTGGACAGCAACAAGCAAAAGAATGAAACTGCACTGCTTTCTTACACCATATACAAAAATAAACGCAAAATGGATTAAAGACCTAAATATGAGACCTGAAGCCATAAAAATTTTAGAAGAGAGCACAGGCAGTAATCACTCTTACATAGGCCATAGCAACATATTTCTAGATACGTCTTCTGAGGCTAGGGAAGCAAAAGCAAAAATAAACTATTGGAACTACATCAAAATTAAAAGCTTCTGCCAGTGAAAGAAACAATCAACAAAGGGAAACTACTGAATGAGAGAAGATAATCTGCAAATGACATATCCGGTAAATAGTACCCAAAATATATAAAGAACTTATACAACTCAACATCCAAAAAACAAATAATCCAATTAAAAAATGGGTAGAAGACATGAACAGACATTTCTCCAGAGAAGACATCTCGATGGCCAATAGACACATGAAAATTTGCTCAACAATCACTGATGATCAGGGAAATACAAATCGAAACTACAATGAGATACCACATCACACCTGTCAGATAGCTAGAATCAACAACACAAGAATCAACAGATGTTGGCAAGGACTTAGAAAAAGGGGAACCCTCATGCATTGTTGGGCGGGAATGCCAACAGTGGGTGCAGCCACTGTGGAAAACAGTGTGGAGGTTTCTCAAAAATTTAAAAATGGAACTATCCTACAACCCAGTAATTGTGCCACTGGGTATTTACCCAAAGGATACAAAAACACTTAATTTGAAGGGGTATATGCATCCCTATGTTTATTATAGCATTATTTAAAATCAGCAAATTATGGAAACAGCCCAAGTGCCCACTAATAGATGAATGGATAAAAAACAAGTGGTGTATATATACAATGGAATATTATTCAGTCATAAAAATGAATATAATCTTGCCATTTGCAATAACATGGATGGAGCTAGAGAGTATAATGCTAAGCAGAGTCAGTCAGTCAGAGAGAGACAAATACCATATGATTTCACTTATATATGGAATTTAAGAAACAACAAGGAAGCAAAAGGAATAAAGAGAGAGAAAGAGAGACAAACCAAGAAACAGACTCTTACCTCTAGAGAACTGATGGTTATCAGAGGGAAGGTAGGTTGGGGGCGGGGGTGAAATAGGTGATTGGCATTAAAAAGTTACACTTATTATAGTGAGCACTGAATAATGTATAGAATTGTTGAATCACTATATTGTACACCTGAAACTTATATTAACACTGTATGTTAACTATACTGGAATTAAAATAAAAAACAATTTAAAAAACTTATTTAAATCATATATTTAAAAATTATCAAACATTTTGCTTGATCATTCTTCTATTGTTCTATACACCCCTGCTGGTTTAATTTATATATTATTTATCACTGTTTGAAGCAAAGGGGTAGGGAACTTGTTTATTTTGATTCCCACTGCCCAGAACAGTACCTAATATATACGTTCAATAAATGTTTGTAGAATAAATATTGAATGTGCAAGTCCTTTTATGGATACTTTTCATGTTAATACATAAAGATCTACTTTCATTTTTCTAATATCTCCAAAGTTTTCCTCTGTGCTGATGTCTAATACCATACATTTATTCTCTATCCTATTGATGTGATTCCCTATCCCTTTACATATATTTTCTTAATGTGTGTATGTGTGTGTGTGTATAAACCACTATATTCTGGCTAACAAGTATAAAACAATAAAATAATAAATGTGGAGAGTGTGTGTGTGTGTGTATGTGTGTGTATACATGAATTGAGGCCTAATTAAATTTTGGCAAAAGAGGGTAGAGTTGCCAGATTTAGTACATAAAACATAAGATGCCTATAAATTTGGATTTCAGGTAAACAAAGAATAAAAAAAAAAAAAAAGAAATCAATAATCAGATAATAATAAAGGGCTCTTAGAAGTTTAAAGCATTGCTGAGATATAATTTTAAATAAAAATTTGAAGAATTTCTCAAGCAGGGAATAAGACAAAATTCATAAAATATGCAAAATATTTTAATGCATTGGATTAAACTAAGAAGGCCATTATCTGACTGATAAGAATTCCAGAAAGCGAGGATAAAATAAATAAGATCTTTTAATGTATGTAGGTCTAAAGATTGAATGGATATATCAAGTACACAGCAAAATGAATAAAAAGAGACAAGCAAAAAATTCCTGAAAATTAGAGTTAAGAGATGCTCCAAAAACCCAAAAAGGAAGCAAGACATGAGATACAAAAAGACAAAATAAGAAGGATATGAGACTACTCAACAGGAGTATTGGCTACTTTCTTAAAAAATGAGTACTGCCTTAAAAACTATCTTCAACCTAGAAATCTATATTCAGTTCTTGGGTATAGAATAAAGAAAAGGAAATATGTTGTAAAGGCATTTGCAAGCACATAATGGCACAGCAATTTTACTTCTATAGATCTTTCTAAGAAAATTACATGAGCAATGTACTAATAGAATAAAGATGTAAACACAGAAACTGAAAAACTTAAGATTCCAGTAACAATGAATCCATCCTTGTTAGATTGATACAATACAGGTGAGTCTTAAAATAAGCAGACCTATTGGAACACAATGACTGATAGGCCCCACTGATACTCAAGAAATGGAACCAAAAAATAAATGATATGCTGGAACAATTGAAATATTTCAAGAAAACAAAAAGATATATATTGACAGAGACAAGTGGAAATTAAAGAGGAAAAAAGTCTACTAAAGTAAGGAGGTATGATTAGAATGTACAGGCCAGCTTGGTACAAAAACATTTAGATAGTTACATTAATATAAACACTTGAACTATTTGGATTACAAATAGTGTTTTAACAATTTGGGGAAGATAGGGTAGAAAATACAGGGAGAGTATAAGAGAGCTACGCACTTCATCCACCATTTATAGCATAAGTAAATACCTCTTTTCTACATTGAGTCTGGGCCTCATTTGCTTGTGGATATTTTGTTTTCCTTTTCTGTGAGTTACGGAAATTTGCTTTTAACTTTCAGAATTCTAGATTTAGAATTCTATGCCAAGGTGTAGAATCTTTCTTCATTCATCATATTCATCTTTGATGGGACCTTTCAACTTGAATATTCTATTCACCCAAAAGAAATTTCCCTCTATTGTCTTTTAGATTACTCTTTCCTTATCTATCTCTGACTCCTTTTATTGGACATCCTATGAGACAGATATGGGATACTGTAATCATTCTCCATGTGTTTTAACTTTTATCTCATGTTTTCTGTCTCTTGATCTCTTTGCTCAATATTCATGCAAATTTCTTGCATTTCTGCAAATTTCCTTGACCTTATCTTAGTTACATTACCAGATCTTTTTTCTTCAGTCTAATAGCTGCACAGGGACATTTCATTGTGGCTGTAGTTCACATTTCCCTAACAGTTAATGATATTGAGCCTCTTTTCATGTTTATTTGTAATCCACATATCTCCTATGGTGAGGTATATGTTTAGAACTTTTACCCCTTTTTATTAAGCTTTTATTATTTGGCTTTTGAGACTTTTTAAGTATATTCTCAATACAAATTCTTAGTCAGAAGTATTATGGGCAAATATTTTCTCCTGGTCTGTGTCATGTCTTTTTATTTTCTTCTCAGTGTCTTTCATTGAACAAGATTTTATTTACTTTTATTTATTTATTTATTTTAGAGAGAGGGAGCAAGAGAGTGTGCACATGGGGGGAGGGGCAGAGCGAGAGAATCTCAAGCTGAGTGTAGAGCCCAATGAAGGTCTCCATCTCATGGCCCATGAGATCATGAGCTGACCCAAAACCAGGAGTCAGTCAAGTGAGCCCACCCAGGTGCCCTTCACTGAACAAGACTTTAATGTTGATAAAGTTCAATCTATTATTTTTCTTAATCATGCTTGTTAGGTTACATTTAAAAGTCCTTTCCTAACTCAAGATCCATTATGAAATTATTTTGATTATTCTACTACTTTTACCTTTGCATATTAACTTTGGAATCAGCTTGTCAATATCTTTTTTTTTTTAAGTGGATGAGGAATTTGACATCTTACCTTTTGGAGATATTCCTTGGCTTGTCTTTAATATTATTAAACATTTTTGATAGTATATTGGAGATTTAGAGGAAGCCAAAGTTATTCAAATGTAATTCTGCAAAATAATGTGGGTGGTCAAGTTACATAATTAGGTAAAAGTAAGTTATAAATAAAAAAATTGGGAGTGATATCTGCAAGATGACAAGAAGGAGGCCCTCCACCCTCCTACTGCCAACACACACACAGAATCAGCAATAATTCACAGATAAATTTCCTTTGTGAAAATCCAGAAACTACATGAAAGGTCCTACACCCAAGGTAAATGCAAACCCAGACTAACTGAAGCCTATATGGATATCAGGACACCTTTTCTGGAGTCCCTGCCCCTGGCACAGCACCATATAATCAGGAGAAGACCACCTTAGCACCCAGGGGAGGAAAAGGCTTACTTAGTTCATGCATCTAGCATCCCAACTTTCTAAGAGGAGTTCCCAGTTCCCAGAGAACTGGCTTCTATCTTGCCAATCTTAGAGTTCTGATAATTCCAGCAAAGTGAACAAAGATGCTTGGAGACAGACACTTAGACTCATAGCCACCATCCACAGAGTGAACGGATGAAAATTCTCAATTCTTAGCTTCCCCCTAGGTAGGCAAAGTGTAGATCTGTGTGTCCAATGCCCCAACTTCGTCAGGGCTGAGCAAAGAACTAGTATCTGGTCCTGGGGGCGGTGGGGGAGGGCAGAAGGTATATTTCAGCAAATTATAGCTAAGAACTTCCCTAATGTGGGGAAGGAAAGAGGCATTCAAGTCCAGGAGGCACAGAAAACCCCCCTCAAAATCAATAAAAATAGGTCAACACCCCAACATATAATACTGAAGCTTGGAAATTTTAAAGACAAAGAGAAAATCCTGAAAGGAACTTGAGACAATAGGTCCATAAACTACAGAGGTAGAAACATAAGGCTGGCAGAAGACCTATCCACAGAGACCTGGCAGGCCAGAAAGGTATGATATATACTGTTTGCTAAATAAGAAAAACATGCAGCCAAGAATACTTTATTCAGCTAGACTATCATTCAGAATAGAAGGAGAGATAAAGAGTTTTCAGGACAAAAAAAAAAAAAAATGTGATCACTAAAACAGCTCTGCAAGAAATATTAAAGGGGATCCTTTCAGTGAAGAGAGAGCCTAAAGGTAACAAAGAGCAGAAAGAAACAGACACAATATACAGAAACAGTGACATTACAGGTAATACAATGTCACTACATTCATATCTTTCAATAGTTATTCTGAATGTGAATGGGCTAAATACTCCAATCAAAAAACACAGGGTATCAGATTGGATAAAAAAGCAAGACCCATCCATATGCTGTCAACAAGAGACTCATTTTAGACCCAAAGACACCTCCAGATTGAAAATAAGAAGGTGGAGAACCATTTATCACGCTAATGGACATCAAAAGAAAGCTGGGGTGGCAAAGCTTTTAACAGACAAACTAGATTTTAAACCAAAGCGTAATAAGAGATGAGGAAGGACACTATATCTTACTTAAAGGGTCTATCCAACAAGATCTAACAATTGTAAATATTTATGCTCTGAACTTGGGAGAAGCCAAATATATAAACCAATGAAAAACCAACTTAAATAAACCCATTGATAATAATATAATAATAGCAGTGGACTTCCAACACCCCTCTTACTGCAATGGACAGGTAACCTAAGCAGAAGATCAACAAAGAAACGAGGGCTTTGAATGAAACCAGATGGACTTCACAGATATATTCAGAGAATTCCATCCTAAAGCAAGAGAATGCACACTCTTCTCAAGTGCACATGGGACATCCTCAAGAATAGATCACATACTGGGTCACAAATCAGGTCTCAACCGGTACCAAAAGATTGGGATTATTCCCTCCATATCTTCAGACCACAATGCTTTGAAACTTGAACGCAATCACAAGAGGAAATTTGGAAGGAACTCAAATACTTGGGAGGTTAAAGGGCATCCTACTAAAGAATAAGTCAACCAGGAAATTAAAGAAGAATTTGAAAAACTCATGGAAACTAATGAAAATGAAAACACAACTGTTCAAAACCTTTGGTATGCAGCAAAGTTGGTCCTAAGAGGGAAGCACAGCAATACAAGCCTTTTTCAAGAAAAAAAAAGTCTCAAATACACAAGCTAACCTTACACCTAAAGGAGCTGGGGAAAGAACCACAAATTAAGTCCAAACCAAAGAGGAGACGAGAATGAATGAATATTAGAACAGAAATCAATGAAAGAGAATCCAAAAGAACAGGAGAACAGATCAATGAAACTAGGAGCTGGTTCTTTGAAAGAATTACTAAGATTGTTAAACCCCAAGTCAGACTTATCAAAAAGAAAAGAGAAAGGACCCAAATTAATAAAATCATGAATGAAAGAGGAGAAATCACAACCAGCACCAAAGAAATACAATTATGAGAACATATTATGAGCAACTATATGCCAACAAAATAGGCAATCTGGAAGAAATGGATGCATTCCTAGAGACATATAAATTATCAAAACTGCAACAGGAAGAAAAAGAAAGCCTAACCAGACCAATAAAGAGGAAAGAAATTGAAGCAGTGTTCAAAAATCTCCCAACAAACAGAAGTCCAGGGCTAGATGGCATCCCAAGGGAATTCTACCAAGCATTTAAAGAAAAATTAACACCTATTCTACAGAAGCCATTTCAAAAAATAGAAATGGAAGGAAAACTTCCAAATATTTTATACGAGGCCAGAATTACCTTGATCCCAAAACGAAAGACCCCATCAAAAAGGAGAATTACAGACCAATATCCACGATGAACATGGATGCCAAAATTCTCAGCAAGATACAGCCAACAGGATCCAAAAGAACATTAAAAGGATTATTCACCAGACCAAGTGGGACTTCTTCCTGAGTCCCAAGGTGGTTCAATATCACCATACCAATCAACATGACACATCACATTAATAAAAGAAAGGACAAGAACCATATGATCCTCTCAACCGATGAAGAAAAAAGCATTTAACAAAATACAGCATCCGTTCTTGATTAAAACTCTCCATAGTGTAGGGATAGAGGGAACATACCTCAATATCATAAAAGCCACAAACAAAAAGCCCACAGCGAATATCATACTCAATGGGGAAAAACTGAGAGCTTTTCCCCTAAGGAACATGACAGGGATGCCCACTATCACCACTGCTGTTCAACACAGTACTAGAAGTCCTAGCAACAGCAATCAGACAACAAAAAGAAATAAAAGGCATCCAAACTGGCAAAGGAGAAGTCAAACTCTCACTCTTCACAAATAACAGGATACTCTATGTGGAAAACCCAAAAGATTCCACCCCAAAATTGCTAGAACTCATAAAGGAATTCAGCAATGTGGCAGGATTTAAAATGAATGCACAGAAATCAGTGGCATTTCTATACACTAACAGTGAGGCAGAAGAAAGAGAAATTAAGGAATCGATCCCATTTACAACTGCACCAAAAACCATAAGATACCTAGGAATAAACCTAATCAAAGGGGTAAAGGATCTGTACTCTGAAAACTATACAACACTCATGAAAGAAACTAAGGAAGACACAAAGAAATGGAAAAACATTCCATGCTCATGGATTGGAAGAACAAATATTGTTAAAATATCTTTGATAACCAGAGCAATCTATACATTCAATGCAATCCCTATCAAAATACCATTGACATTTTTCACAGAGCTGGAACAAACAATCCTAAAATTTGTATGGAACCAGAAAAGATCCCAAATAGCCAGAGGAATGTTGAAAAAGAATACCAAAGCTGGGGCATCACAATTCCGGACTTCAAGCTGTATCACAAAGCTGTAATCATCAAGGCAGTAAGGTACTGGCACAAAAACAGACACACAGATCAATGCAACAGGATAGAGAACCCAGAAATGGACCCTCAACTCTACAGACAACTAATCTTTGACAAATCAGCAAAGAATATCCAATGGAGAAAAGACAGTCTCTTCAACAAATGGTGTGGGGTAATTGGACAGCCACATGTAGAACAATGAAACTGAACCATTTTCTTATACCATATACAAAGATAAACTCAAAATGGATGAAAGACCTAAATGTGAGACAGGAACCTATCAAAATCCAAGAGAAGGACATAGGCAGCGACCTCTGTGACCTCGGCCACAGCATCTTCTTGCTAGACAGGTCTCCAAAGGCAAGAGAAACAAAAGCAAAAATGAACTATTGGGACTTCATCAAGATAAAAAGCTTCTGCACAGCAAAGGAAATAGTCAACAAAACTAAAAGGTAACCTACGGAATGGGAGAAGATATTTGCAAATGACATATCAGATAAAGAGTTAATATCCAAGATCTATAAAGAACTTATCAAACTCAACACCCAATAAACAAACAATCCAGTTAAGAAATGGGCGGAAGACATGAACAGATATTTCTCTAAAGAATATGTACAAATGGCAAACAGACATATGAAAAAATGTTCTACATCACATGTCATCACGGAAATACAAATCAAACCTACAATAAGATACTGCCTCACACCAGTCAGAATGGCTAAAATTGGCAAGACAAGGAAGAACAAATGTTAGAGAGGATGAAGACACAGGGGAACCTTCTTACACTTTTGGTGGGAATGCAAGCTGGTGCAGCCACTCTGGAAAACAATATGGAGGTTCCTCAAGAAGTTAAAAATGGAGCTACCCTACAAACCAGCAATTGTACTACTAGGTATTTACCCCAGAGATACAAATGTAGTGATCCGAAGGGGCACCTTCACTACAGCAACAATGCTCACAAGAGCCAAAATATGGAAAGAACCCAGATGTTCACTGACAAAGGAATGGATAAAGAAGATGTGGTGTATATATATATGTATATATACAATGGGATATTACTCAGCCATCAGAAAGGATGAAATCTTACCATTTATATCGACATGGATGGAACTGGAGAATATTATGCTGGCCAAAATAAGTCAATCAGAGATAGACAATTGTCATATGGTTTCACTCATATGTGGACTATAAGAAACAGCCCAGAGGGTCAGAGAGGAAGGGAGGGAAAATTGAATGGGAAGAAGTCAGAGAGGGAGACACACCATGAGAGATTCTTAAACATAGGAACCAAAGTGAGGGTTGCTGGAGGGGAGGTGGGTGTGGGGATGGGGTAACTGGGTGATGGGCATTATGGAGGGCGCATGATGTGATGAGCACTGGGTGTAATATGCAACTGATGAATTACTGAACTCTACATTACAATTACTGAAACTAATGATGCACCAAATGTTGGTTAATTGAATTTAAATAAAAAATAAATAAAAATTGAAAAGCCCCCTCCAAAAATAAAATAAATGGGAACTGAAAAAACATTCTGGACTTAAAATGGTCAAAACCATATTAAGATATCATCTCACACCTTTTAGTTTAGCTATTGTCATTAAGGAAATGACAAGTGTTAGAGGGATGTGAAGAAATTGGCATATTTGCACACCCTTGGTAGGATAAAATGGTGCAGCCACTAAGGAAAATAGTATGGAGTTTCCTCAAAAAAAAAAAAAAAAAAAAAATAGAACTACCATATAATCCATAATCCCACATCTGGGTATTTATCCAACAGAATTGAAATCAGGATCTCCCAGGGGTGCCTGGGTGGCTCAGTCAATTAAGCATCCCACTTGATTTCAGTTCAGGTCATGATCTCAGGGTTGTGAGATCAAGCCCTGTACTGAGCTCCACGCTCAGGAGGGAGTCTGCTTAAGATTCTCTCTCTCTCTTCCTCCACCCCTCCCCCCCACATGTGCTCTGTCTTTCTCTGTCTCTCTAAAATAAATAAATAATATCTTTTTTAAAAAAATAAATCGGGATCTTCTAGAGATATTAGCACTCTTATGTTCATTGCAGCATTACTCAAGCCATGATGTGGAAATAATCTAAATATCCAACCATGAACAAATAAATAGATAAGGAAAATGTGGTAAAACATACAGTGGAATTCTATTTGACCTTAAAAAAGAAGGAAATTCTGCAATATGCCACAACATGGATAAACCTTGAGGGCATTATGCTAAGTGAAATAAGCCAGTCACAGGAAGACAAAGAGTGCATGAATCCACTTACATGAAATACCTAAAATAGTCAAATTCATACAATCAAAGAGTGGAATGGTGGTTGCAAGGGACCCGAGGGAGAGGGATATGGGGAGATACAAATCAATGGGAATAACTTTTCAGTTAAATAAGATGAGTAAGTTCTAAAGATCTGTACAACACTGTGCTACAGTCAACAATAATGCACTGTGCATTCAATTTGTTAAGAGGACAGATCTCATACTGTGTTCTTAACATAATAAAATAAGCTTTTAAATAGTTATTAAACAGTCCTTACAAAGCTTATGAGGTTTCCAAAATAATTTTTGCAATGGTAACATTATGATAAAAGCTTCCCGATGTGACTATACTAATTGTATGTTTAAAAATAGTATTATCTGCTCAGAGATGGAATTTTTGTATTTTCTATTCACATGAACATTAACCATTTTCCTCTTTTCTATTAAACTGCAAAAATATCAAGAGTGGAGATCTTTATATTATTGTCATCTCCTATATGCCCCTGTCACAGAATGTGCATTCAGTAGAGAGTCAACACTATTGCTGAGGAAGTAAATTCATAACAGAACGTAGAAAATATTAAATGACTCCAAGTAAAAACCATTCATTTCTTAATCCTTCTGGTTTATTCAGTCACCTTTTATGGGTTTAGTGACCCTAGTGACAGTATGTAATACAGAATATTTGTCCTTGAGTTTCACAGATACAAGAATACATATCTAATTTGCAAAATCCTTGAATCCATTTTGAAATTATGAAAGCCTATTGTAATAAATGAGTATCCTAAAAGGAAGAAGGGATGATGCTTTGCCCACCCATCCCCATGACATTAAGCAGGATGGATTATGAAAGATGAGAAGCTACAAAAGACAGTAAATATTATAGCATGTCTTTTAGATTATTTGCTTTGCTTTCATGAAGTAATTAATAATAAAAAGATAAATATAAGAAAATGTCTTAGTATAGTTTTGCAGAAATTCATTGTGAATACTTGCCCTATTAGAAGAGACTTTATGTTTTTGTGTGGCACTTATGTATCCATACACTTGTGTGTGTGTATGTGTGTTATGTGTGTGTGCTATTTCTCTTGTTTTCCTTATGGGAATGTTAGGAATAATATTAGCTGTTTCCTGCGCCCCCCTCCCCCCCGGGATTCTTATAAAGGATTCTTTTTTCAGGGGAATCCCTTAAAGGATTCGTTTTAAGGGCTCCTGGGTGGCTCAGATGGTTAAGTACCCGACTCTTGGTTTCAGTTCAGGTCATGATCTCAGGGTTGTGAGATCAAGCCCTGCATGGGGTTCTCTCCCCCTCCCTCTCTCCCTCCCTGATTTCTAAAAGAAAAAAAGGATTATTTTTAGTGTAATAAGCATATGATGAGTGTGTAAAAAACATTCACAATCCTTATTTATTAGAAACTTCTGACACATTGAATTTGTAGAGATAAGATTTTTTTTTTTAATTCTTTCCATTTTGTTGTAATAATCTTAACTGATAAGAGGAGAGAAAGGAATAGTGTTCCTGATTCTTCTTCCTAAGATGACTGCTAAAAAATAATCATCTGCTTGGACATTTAACAAAAAGTGATTTTATTTAAATTCCTGTATTTAAGAGAGATAACTGTTAATAATTGGAAAGTATGTGGAGGCTGGGTAAGACAGATGAAGGGAACTGGCATTTGTGGGATGTCCCCAACTGCTAGGCCCTGTGTTAGACACCTTGAACAATTAATCACTTTTTCACCATTTTCTTATCTTCACTTCACTGAGTAAATTGAAGATGAACAAAGTAAACCAACTGGCCTAATATTATATAGGTAGTGAATGAGACTCATCTGCAAAACTCATGATTATCCTCTTTTTAATTCATATATAAACCATCTGATGGCTTTGTGATTGACCAGAGATATTTCCAATTATCACGGGATGTGTCAGCAACATTTTTAAATCGTTTCCTAAATCAATCAAAATTATATCAAAATTCAAATTGGTAAATTTTTAAAAATAAACTTATGTATAAAATGGTATCTTAATGGATCACGGTGTAGTTGAGGAAAACTCCTTGATTTTTAATATCCTTAAACTTAACGAACAACTGAAAAACAACACTCTCACTTCACTGGGCCCAGAGACAAAAGAATCTAAGTCCCAGAATAGGAGCAACCATGAGGACTGAAAGACAAGATGAGTGGTCAGAAAAGCTCAGTCTGATCTTCTAAAGAGACAAAAGCAGCTGGTGGGACTGGGGGGAGGGGAGGGCAGGGATGTTCAGCTGACTGCTTCAGAGAACAAGTACTATTTTTATCTATCTGTGCTATCTTTGCTGTATAACAGAGGGAAGGGATGATAAACTTGTCACTGATGGAGAGATACTAACAGGTCATCATTTATCAGAAAAGCTGCCTAAACTAGTCAGTAATTCCCAGTCACACAGAGGGATGACAGAACCTAGGACAGACAATGCAGAATTTTCTAATACGTCTAATACAAGAGACTCAGATAAGGGCATCTTTATTGCACTACTCAAAGCTCAGGCCAGTGAAGACCTAAACAGTGCTATGTTTCTCAAAAACTGGAAAGAGAAAGATAAAACCTCAGAGGGTAAAGGAGACTGATTGCAAAGGAGGCTGCTATGGAGGTCCTCACGAGTCAGGGCAAGCTGCCCTCATACTTCCATACTTTCACGCAAATAAATTTTATGGGACATATTTGTCGTTGACTCTGAGTATGGCATCTTAGAAACATGACACAAAGTTAGGCAAATCTTTAAAAGCACCAAATTTCTAACCTCAAGCTACTATAATCTAAGAAGATGATAGAGATGAGAATAAATGCAATGAAATGTGACCTAAAATTACTAGTGTTCCTTCACATGTTCTTTTCCAATCATATTCATTATAATGAAATGTATCATCTACTTAATTTGAAATATTTCCTGGTATACCTCAATAAGAAAATAAAAAATAAAAAGAAATATTTCCTATCTTTGCAACTACATACTTTTCAACCAGCTAAACAACAAACACACAAGACACCACTGAGTATAAATTCCTTTGTTCTGAATGACAGTTTGCATTTTTTGGTAACATATTCTTAAATAATACAGCATTATCTGTCCTAGGAGAATCTTCCTCATAGTTGTTTTCTATTTTGTGTGAGAAAATTTGCAAGCTGAATGCTACATTAACATATTCATTTAATAAGGCCATGAGATGACATGTAAAGCACTGGCTGCCCCTTTCCTTCCAAATATTTAAATTAAAAAAACCTATTCAAATTGCAATCTTCAAGTTTTCCAGCAAATAACATCATGCAGCAATTTAAGGATAGACGTGGTGAAACCACAATTCTGCTTTGTCATCTCACCTTTTTCTCAGCATAAGCAAACCTCTGTAGCTCAAAGTACAGAATGACTATGAATCCAAATTTTTTTTCAATAAAGGAAGTAACAGTAGGATTATGATGATTTAGAGCCACAAAGCAAATAATGTCAAGCTTGTAAAGTCCTGTTCCCTACCACTTGACTTTCAGAAACAACCACTTCATAAAAGTCCTATTTACTTTTGCTTTAATTTACAATTATTGAAATTTTAATAAGGATTTTACAGCAACACCAGGCATCACATACTTCCAGGGAGGAATTATAACTTTATTGCAGCCCACACTGACAGCCAACTCATAAAAATGAATGACATTCTATATCATAACATCTCACAGGCCGTTCAGAATGTTAATAGCTTACTTCATCTTTCTTTAGCATAATGAGGCAGTGTAACAATATTAAACACGAAAATGAAGATTAAGAAAATGTGAATTGAGGCAGGAAAGTAACATTTAACAGGATTCAGACAACATTCAGATTAAAAGTTTCAATTAAAACACTGTTAGCAAGCTTTTTATCACAGAAGCAAAGCTTTGTCACCCAAGACCAATCACTATTTTGAAGAATGTTTATGTGTAGACACACTTAGCTCTTCAGCCTCTGTTTTTACAATGTTCCAGAGTTTCTTACCCAGGTCAGCACTGCAAGAGTCACTGGGATCAGATGGAAATATAACAGGTAATTGAGTTAGAATAATTGTAAAACATGTCTTTTTCACACATACGTGAGATAATACTTATCTCTATGAAAACCATTCTTTAATCCAGTAAGCCTTGAGCTTCTACACTATTTTTTAAATTCTGTAGTTTATCTTTGAATTGAGATTAATCAAAAAACCATTGAGAGCAGGTAAAATTTTAAAAATGTAAGTATGACATATAAATATAAATTTTATATAAATATAAAAAATATATAACATATATTTATGTTATATATTTTGCATTTCCATATCTATGGGATAGAAAATGCAGTAACCAAGAATAAGTGAAATAAAGTTAGATACTCATAGTAGCATATAAAACTTGAAGCTCATTATCCACCTTTGAAAAGTATTTAAACCTCTGAATTTCAATACTAAAAATAGTTCTCTGTATCTTTGTAGAGAATTAAGAAATTCATTCTGTCATCCCTCTATGCGTTTGGGTATCAATACCAAAAGTTCTTAGTTGGTTTGCCCGACCTGTCCAAATGAAGCAGAGAAAATGGTAGAACCTAGCCACAGATGGGGGTTAAGTATGTTTTTGAAGTCTGAAGCTGAATACAAACTGAGGAGGTGGAAGTGGTTAGGGGCAACTTAACTGTGCCTAAAAGACTTCTACTACCAATGAGATAATAAGTAAAAGAATGATAATGTGTCATATGTGAGTGTTGTCACATCTCCTCTATAGCATATGTATAATCTCAGAGGAAGCCAAAACACTAGAAAATACAACTATGTTATTTTACATTTTAAAATAACTAAGATTATTATCACCTAATTAAATTTGCTCCTCACTTTTTTAGATGTTTAGAATACTGTCAATACCCTTTTAGTAAGTGTTATATCATCATTAGTAATTTGAGATTTTCCAAAAATTTGTTTATACACAGTTACATTACCTAAATTTCTCTTCATTCTTCCTTATTTGGATGGCATTTTTTTTTTCCTATTCAGATGAGTGCAGGATTTCTTGACTTTTTTTTTCCTGATTTATGCTAATTGTACTTTGTTTTCATGTATTACCCAATTGCCAGAGATCTTAGCATTATAGCTAGCATTTTCATTCAGTGCTGCAATTACTATAGACTCTTATGGGTAATTAAAATTTTTATAATGGTACAATTACACAGCTACTTTTAAATAGATTTAACAATTTGTTGAATTCTTTGAATTTATCACATTATGTTAATTTTTTCTTGGAAAAACTCTCTATACCCAACCATTGTATTTAACATTTGTTGTATTAATGCATTTTAAATTCTTTCATCTGTAACTCTGATTTTTAATATAAAAGAAATAGTCGCTTGCATTTTCTTTCCCTTTCATGATTATCTTAGCTTTACATACTATGATCCCTATTGTATTCTAGATCCTAATCTTAGGAAATCAAAGTTAATCCTTTTTAGAGATGGCAACCTCTCAACTTTATCCTTTTCTACAGTTAAGTGAAATCTGCTGTCGTTTGAATAACATATCTTTGAGATCATGCAATTTAGTGTTCACTCTGACAAGAACAAAGAAAACATATTTTCCAAAAAATTAAAATGCAAAAAAAAAAAAAAGCAGCTTCTTTACTAGCCCTAGTCGTCCTTGCTGATACCTGTATAAGTATTTAATATTTCTGCACATTAACTCTCTCATACACAAAATAGGTATATCCTTTTTGTTTTACCTATTTTTTCCTCTTTTCTTTCTTGTCAAATTAGAACAGCTTTAAAAACGGCTAAATTTCAAAAGAGTAAAATTACCTTCCGGAGCAGTGTGGACCAAACCAAGGAGGGAAATATGCAAAGAAGGGGCAGTGCAACCATTTCAGTAAAAAATCCAGAAACAGTAAGGAGTTAGATTTCAAAGATGGCCCAGAAAAACATACAACAATGTGGCTACAGCATGGTTTTTAGAGTCATAATAATATATATTTGAATCACATTTACAGTGTGGCTTTTGACACATTATCTCTGATTTCCTTGCGTACAGTTTTGTTTTGCTTTTATAAATAAAATAGGAATAATAAAACCTGACTGTGAGTGTGGGAAGAAGAATTAATAAAATTGTGGAGGCAAAGTGATCAATCAGCATAATACCTAGCAAATAATAAGAATTTTAAGTAATCAGGTATTTGTATGTATTAGCCTTCATTCACTTGAGATTTAATGAAAAGATGGTATGAAACAAAGAAAACCTACCATGGCAGTAAAACCAAAATGTAACCTTTCTGTTTCAGAATGTTTTAGTGGATGGCACTTATGTAAAATCCAAACAGCTCACCTAAGAAACAGCTCAAACTAACCCTTGTGAAAAATGTTCCTTTCTGGAAGAAACTACTTTGAAGTTGATGAATGTAAAACTGTCTAGATGTGCAAATCTAGATGTGCAGTTTTCTGATGCAACTGTAGAATTAATCTGATAAAATGACATTATAAATCATTGCAAATGTACACTGTGTAGCATCTAAAAATTAAATTGACATTCTTGTCTGAGTTGTGAAAATTATGTATTATAGTTTAGGTTCTGTCAAGTAGTAAATGCTTCTCCTGGAATGGGGAAGGAAAGACATAAATCAAATCTTTCTAATTACTGATTTAAATAAAGGTGTAATTCGATTTAATTTGAATCTCATTGATCCTAACCCTAGTCAATTTCTGATCAGCTGTGAGTAGAGATGCATAAAGCAAACAATTCCAGTAGTTCAGGAAATGATGTAACAAGTGATGTTATGTCAGTCAAAGCGCCTCTAGCCTTCTGCTCACTGAAAAGAAAGAGACTGGTAATCATGGGCTAACTTTACTTTGGTGGTATTCTAGGAGCATATCCACATGTATAACAAATCAGACTTATCATTTTGAAGAGTGAGTCACAGACATTAGTATGGAAAAAAGATAACTTGGTTACCTTATGAAATAAAAAGGAAAAGAAAAAAAAAAAAAGGACTAAAGAACTCACAGATAATACAATCTAGATAAAACTGTCTGGCAGTCCCTGGCTTGCTGAACTCATTGACATTGGAACCCAAACTTGGTTTGAATCTTGACACAGTCACTTATTAGCTGTGCTATCTTTAGCAAATCACTTAACATCTCTGAGCCTCAGCTTGGTGATCAGTAAATAGGAATTATAATACTTTATTCACATTGTGGTAAAAAGATTAGAGATAATATATGAAAAGCATATTGGCAAAGAGTAAGTGCTCCATAAACTGTAGCAATTATTATAAATTGATGATGATGATGATTATCCCTTGCCTACAAATTGCCCATTCTTGAGAGCCCTTATAATTCTTTTCTCCTGGGAAGCTTCCCTTTATGTTTGTCTTAACTAGATTTCACTTACGTACAAATGAATGGAAGTTGAAAATAATGTAATCTGAATTTCTAGAACTTTGTATTTCCTACCCTTATCCTTCAGCCCCCACTCTGTTTGATACCATGAAAAGAGTAGGAAGCTTGGCAGGAGCAATCTCCTTTATTCTAATCAAGCCTTCTCTCCAGTACATTTTTACTTTCAGTATATAGCCATCCAAGAATGGAGAAACCAACCTTATTGGCTATCTTCCACAAAATTACAGAATTAAGGGAAAATAGTTATACATGACAAGGTTTTACCAGGTTATAATCACAAAACAAGGTCTTATTATTAGTTTGTTCCCAAAATTACAATTTCTCATGATCCCATCCCACTATTCTGCAGTAAGTGCATTTTTAATTTTTTTATTAATTTTTTTTTTAGTTTTATTGATTTGTTCATTAGTCTTACTTCCCCAAATACTTTCTGTATTTCCCACAAGGAGGCCTATATATTCCACATATTATGACACCCTTGCAGCTCAAGCATCCAATTGGCTGGCTACACTGCTGACCACCTTCACAGTTCCTGAGGCACTTAAATATGTGCTAGAATATCCGGAATTACTTCGTTCCATATGTGAGAACAAACACTTACCTTAATTCTTAACAGTAATAGCTGAGACAGTGCTGCACTACTTAAACAAGATTTACAAAAGTTCAAGTATACAAGAAAGAATGTAAGTATAGCACAAACAGTGAAGTGTTGCCAGATGCTACTAGCCCACAAACACACAGATTTAGTCCCAGACCCACTCTTAGAAGTTTCAAGTAGAATGTCACTTGCCTGGTTCCCTCAATGCTGCCCTGAAGCAGAAGGTGAATTAATTTTGTACAGTGATGTATTCTTTCCTAATTACCCTTATTCCAAGGGCAATAACCACAGAGTTCAGAAAGGAAAAACAAAAAAACAAAACAAAACAATACAAAACACCTTATAGCCAGAGCCCACAGTTTCCAGTCCTCGTTTCTTGTCCCATCTTTTAAGAATGGTACATAGTTGTCATTTCCAGAGCTCTCAGAAGATTCTCACCTCCACTGCCTGCAGTGAAACTGCTTGATGAATATCCATGGAATAATCCCAGCAGCATACAACTGCACAATATAGGACTATCTTCCCTAAAACTGGGTATGCAGTCACATCTGGGACATCAGTCAACTGGTCCATGTTGAGCTTTGGTTGCCCATTCCAATCTCCTTATTATTATCTTTTCACTGCTGGCAGTGAAAAGGTAAATATTAGGCAGGTAAATATTAGGCTTGCATGTCTTTTTTTTTTTTTTTTCAATCTCTTTGGCACCTGTTACCAACTTAATAAAATAACTTGTTGGACAAAATAAAATACAAACATTCCCTCCAAGACTAAGTGCTAATTTCCAGGGACAATGAAATCTAAATCGTTACCTTAAAAAGAAACCACAAACTCACTGCAAAGTAGAATATCTGCAGAGACAGATTCCCATCCACATGTACTAACCAGAATACTTGCCTTCCTGGTATTAAACTTTCTATTCATTGCTGCTATCAAGCTCAATTTCTCATTTTTATCACTGATTTCTAGGAGGAAAATTTCTTTTTCCTCTGAAATCCAGGGAAAATCTGTCGACATTTTAAAATAATCTACATTAAAGTTATGACACTTAGTGACATCAAGAAAAATGTGTTTAAAAATAAAAGGATTCTTTTTAAGTTAACTCAAGCCTTTCCCAGGAATAACTGATGGATACTTATTTTACATTTGTATAATTAAATGACCATATTTTTTGCAATTTTTTCACGAAAAAGGAAAACCTCAAAGATAAATTTATGTAACAACCTCTTTAAAACAGAAAATTGTCCAAAGCTTTGAAATTACTCTCTTCCATTAAAGTTTCAGGAATTTTTAAAAATAGAGTCATGATGCCATATGTAAATATGCTTTTAAGATTCTTCATGAAAATATGATATTCATTACAAGCATTTGCTTTTGAAAGGGTAGAATCTTTGAAATGTCATGTAGCTATCCCAAATTGCTTTTTGAATGGACTTAAATAAAGACATAATCCACAGGTAGATGCACTTCTCAAGTTCATGGCCTACCCCATTTAAGTATTCTTCACAAAATTAGAAACAAGGTATTTTGTTTGTGGCATACTGAGGGGTGTAGTCTCACTCCAGGGATGAGGGCTTGAGAGCAGAGCCTGAGTGTGATCATGCCACTTTCCCCTATCTGTCGGCCATCCTTGTAGAGGACACAACTTGCAAAACTTTATGCAATGGCTTTGAGTCATAAAAGCAGAGGTGTAACTGTGGTATCTTGTATATTACTGGAGATCAGTTTAACCTCTTATTTCCCCAAACCTCTTACTTCTGGGCTCTTACTTGTAATGAAATCTATTAATTGTGCCAATTTATAATCGTTCTGTTAAGTAGTTTATCAATATTCCATTAATCTTTTGTTGTTTGGGATCAAAATAATTATCTTCTTTAAAAGTCAAATTCTAAGTCCACTTAGACATTAGCCTGGAGTTCAAGGCTAGAAGCAGATGGAAATGGTGGAATAAGGAATGATGGAAGAAAGGAATAATGAGGGATAACCCAATTTATCGCTTAATTGCCATAGACTTTCATCATTACAAAAAAGTAATGTGAAGGGCAAGAAGAGAAGCATAACTAAAAATAACCAAATGTCCATCAAAAGAAGCAGCAAATTGTAGCATATTCACAAAATGGATTAGTATTCAGCAATAAAAAGAACAGACTACCAATACACACAGAAATAAAGTGAATTTCAAAAACATCATACAGAGTGACAGAAATCAGACACAAAAAACTATATATGCTATGGTTCCTTTCATATTATATTCAAGAACTGGCAGAACTAATCTAAGGTCATAGAAATTAAATCACTGCTTGCCTTAGGCTAGGGGAGTATTTACTGGAAAAAGGCATGAGTGAATCTTATGAGATGATAGAAATGTTTATATGTCCTGATTAAGATGTGAGTTACATAAGGTATATATATTTTAGATGTCTGTATGTCACTCTATAAATGTAATACCTCAATAAATAAAATAAAACTGAAGAGAGGTAAATAAGAGGAAAAAAATTTTTATGCTTATCTAAAGAGGAGGATTGCCTCCAAAAGAGAAGACTGGGAGGGTTTGCTTTAGCTAGAACAAAAATAAGAGTTCTGAAGAAAAAAAGAAGAGATAACAAAAGAGTAGTTTCTCTGTGAATCAAAAAAGAAAAGCAGAAATAGATAAAAATCATTGTGGTTCTCATGACTTTAGTGAATAGCAAAGTAACAGGAATATATTTACAGACCTCAGCATGATGTGCTTTTCCAATCTGGCATAAGGATTTTCAGTCCTGAATCTCTTTGGTCTTAACTATTGAATCTGCTATAATTTTTAAATCAAGTACAAGAAAAAGTGAAAAAATATAATAAGAAGGAAGGAAGGAGGGAGGGAGGGAGGGAGGGAGGGAGGGAAAGAAGAAAGAAAAGAAGGAAAAGAAAGAAAGAAAGAAAGAAAGAAAGAAAGAAAGAAAGAAAGAAAGAAAGAAAGAAAGAAAGAAAGAGAAGGAACGAAAGAAAGAAATCCCTATTGGAATATTCATTCACCAAAGACTTAATTTGCAAACTGTACTAGTCAGGGTACTAAGAAGAAATATAAGATACACTTAAATGGGTCATTTGAATAAAGTATAATAAAATGATCTTTTTCAAAATTGTGGGTGGTAACAGATAAAAACCAAAAGGAATAATTCTGTATGTACCCTGCCACTGGTACCATCTCTAGACCTGAAGGGGTGGAGAAATGGAGATAGTCACCTTTAAGAGCAGCGACTTTCTTTTGAGTAACACCCATCTGTGATCACCCTGAAAGGAGAGAGATCATTTATCCCCTTCTTTGCTCACCACTGATAACATCCGCTGGAGGCCAGAAGACAAGGAAACACACTGAGGTGTCCCATAGCTGCAGATTCCTAAAGCTACAGAGTACAAGAACAGGGATGGAAAGAAATCACCAAAGGGCCAATGGGAAGATATGCAACACTAAAAAACACTGGATTTGGCTCAGTTGTTAAGCATCTGTCTTCGGCTCAGGTCACGATCCCGGGGTCCTGGGATTGAGCCCTGCATCAGGCTCCCTGCTCAGCAAGAAGCCTGCTTCTCCCTCTCCCACTCCCCCTGCTTGTGTTCCCTTTCTCCCTGTGTCTATCTCTTGTCAAATAAATGAAATCTTAAAAAAAAAGAAAAGAAAAACACTGGATTTTTCTTGACTGGGGGACCCAAATACCTGCCCCAAAATCAAGTGCCTGCCATTGCCCACTTTACAACTTACCATAACTGCAGAGAAACCACTAACCTGGTATTCCAGCATGTTCATGCACTCCATTAGCTGCATTATGACCACTCAAGACATGGTTTAAAAATGGAAGTGGACTACAGAATTATAAGGTGGTCTATTCAGTATCACAGCGTGGTCTTTCTTATATATAATTCACACAAACAGAGTTTTTTTACTATAATTTTATTTATTTATTTATTTATTTATTTATTTATTTATTTGAGAGAGCACGCACAGGTATGTGAGCACAATGGAGAGGGGCAGAGGGAGAGGGAGACAGAGAATCTTAAGCAGGCTCCAGGCCAGCAGGGAGCCCAATCTGGGGCTCAATCTCATGACCCTGAGATCATGACCTGAGCCGAAATCAAGAGTCGGACACTTCACTGACTGAGCCATCCAGGTGCCCCTCTCTACTATAACGTTAAAAACAGAATTAGAATACCCGAGGTTGACGTTGGCTGAATTATATAACTAGCTTTAGAGGTAACCACCAAAAAAGCAGAGTAAATTTTAACTTTTATATATAATTCTCCAGTGATACTTTAATACAAAAAAAGTTGAATGCTACTATCTTTCAACCATTGTTAGACTACTTATTATTCAAATCCTACATTAACATCTGTCAAAAGAATAAAGCTGGGGACCCCCAGATTGTAATGGGAGGAAAACACTAGCATAGAATGAGTCATTGTTATTTTCCCATGCACTACTATGACACCTGTGCATACACCTCGCAGATAACCCCGAAGAGAATAAATCACATTATTTTGAGAAAACACTCTAATACTCTATCTTTCTCTTAGAAATAAAATATGCTCTTTTACATACCACAGGTTCTAGTTAAATGTGTTTGATTTTTATGGGTCTATAGTACTTTATTATGGAAACATATATGTGTATAGGTATATGTATACACACACACACACACACACTCACAGAGAGAGGGACAGTGCACCAGAATGTAAGTCTACTGGACAGCTCTAGTCATTTGGACCACCCATGAGTCAGCTCCATGGAACAAAGATGCAAAACAAGATTAGCTTAAACAAGATAGTTTTTATTTCCTTCACATTACATCCACACTGGTATGGCAGCCTGCTTCAGAAAACCAATAGAAATGGGATACTGCCATATGGAGTTCCATCACTGCTGCAGAGACCCAGCTTTTTTTTTAACTGGATCTTAAATGTTTTATTTTTTATTTAAATTTAATTCAGCAACATACAGTACATCATTAGTTTTTGATATAATGTTCAATGATTCATTAGTTGGGTATAAAACCCAGTGCTCCAACTTTTTATTCTACACTGCCCAAGAATGTTGTACCAACCACATCCTCATCATAGCCAGAAAGAAAGAGAAAGGAGAAAAACATACTCATTCCCTTCAAAGGCACGAACTCGAATTTCCCGTATTTCTTTTGCTCTTACCGTTTTAGCCAAAACCTATCCAGACCTTTTTGCAAGGAAGCACAGGAAATGTGGTCTTTATTTTGAGTGACCACAAGCTCAACTATGGAAGAGGAAAACATGGATGGACACTGAAAACAACTAGCCATCTCTGGGGGGAAAAATCATTTGGATTGATTCAGAAAGTATCATGAAAAATTTGTTCCTTTGCATTAGAAAGTAATGTCACAAGGGATTCATGCCTGTTAATCTATATAGTACCCTTTGCAAATTGTTGACATAGCACCAGGTTACTCAGGGCTCACATTACACTCAAACCTACAAATTAAACATCATGTGCATGCAAGATAAAGTAATATGGACCAAGGAAGAAAATTAGAAAGGAAAATCCTTATTGGGGGGGGGGGGTAAGATAAGCAAGGACAGAAAAAAGTAAGGAAGACAGAAACAAAGAGTAGAGAAGGGGACAGTACAATGGATAATGAATCCAATCAGGTACTAGGGACATGGAAATGGGTATGATTTTATAAATAAGTTTTTTCTTTTATTTAATAACTACAAATAAGATGGAAAAATGAATGCTAATCACTGAAAGAGAATGTACATGCATAAACCAGTTAGCTCTGTGTGCAATGAAGACTCAGTTACACTGGAGACTCTCTGAAAGATGTAAAACAAGTCCTGTAATTTTGACCTTATAAACTGTCTATCTGAGGAGCGAGGAAAATGTGTACTTACTGATTTCCTATTGTATTTGCTGACTGAGGATTATACCTTGGAGGTGTTAACTTTCTGGCATTTCTTGCCTACCAGGAAGAATGCCCAGAGAATGTCCTCAGGCAGGCAAGTGCTGAGGTAGAAAGCTCTTTAGGATATAAAGAGACTGGAAACTGAAGGGACAGTCAATTTCCAGGGTGGCCTTAAGGGGCATGAGTGGAGAATGAATAGCATCTGGTACAAAAAGTGAACAAGCTATACAATATGTCTGCTCTTATGAATCTGATCATGCATGGTAATTGATGTACAATGCACAAATAAATAAATACATGAGTGAGGTCATTTCTGAGGGCAAAGACACATGCTATACAAATAAAACATAATCATGTGATGAAGAATGACCGGAGGATAGGATGAGGTGGAAAAGCGAGAAAGAGGAGAAGCCAGGTTAGGTTCAGTTATCAAATAAAGTCTCTGAGGAAGAAGAATTTCTAGTAAGTTCTGTAAAAATCTGGGTGTAGAACATTCCAAACAAAGCAAAATATAAGAACCAAGACCCTGAGGGAGGATCTTGGCACACCCAACCTTCAGAAAAATGGGAGTAGAGTAAGGAGAAGCTAGAGAGTGATAAGAAGATGAAATTGGAGGGGGTCAGATTACAGGGATCCATATTCACTTTAAGCATGAAAATGGTATGATCTCATTTTTTAAAAATCATTTGAGTTATTCTGTACAATATGTATTTCACAGAGGCTAGAAGGAAGTGAGTTATCATAAGTAGTCCAGATGAGAGATGATGTTTGCTTAAACTGAGTTGGTAGCAATGAAGGTATAAAGAGGCAAGCACATCAGGATATATTTTGGATCTTTAGTCCACTGAATATGTTCAGAGATGGGAGCATAAAAGGTAAATGATATTCTACTCTTGATCACGGAAATATAGAGGGGAAATGGGAGTGTTGGTAGGTCAGAAGACTTAGTTCTTGACTTGACTTTAAATACAGAATGATCTTAGGTCAGCCAAAGAACCGTTTTAAGGCTTCCACTTCATTTCTGGAATGGTATCAATAATAACATCCCTATGGCAGAGGTGTTCAAGTTGGAAACTGTAGAAGTAAAAGAGTCTTGACAGTTTCAATGTGGCATATAAATTTAAAGTATTATTAGGGATGCCCTAAGTTGCTTTTTAAAAATTCTATGCTATTACTTGCTGCTCTTTTATAACCTTTTATTTATGGTAATTAATGTGATTAGTGTGCTGATTTTCTACAGTCGCGCCCTAGGGCAATTGTGCAACAGCTGTAATTTTAAAAATTGGGCAAATAAGTAAATGTCAACCTGTAATAAAATCCAAATGAGTCCTTGATGAATGTTGATGGTGACTAGTAATTTACTTGATAAAATATAACTGCCCAGTTACCTTGGAATAGCTGATTTCTCAAATTACTGTGTTCTGCATAGTGAAGTGTCATCAGAGGGAATTTTAACACATAGTGGTGATTTTTAATTTGCTGATTTAAATATCATATTTATTAATGAAATAGTAGCATTTTAATTCAGATTGTTATGTCCAAAAAGAGAAAGGCATACTACATGCTATAGAGTGCACTGATGAGGTGCTCCCTTGGTCTTCCAGATGATTAGCACTGATAGGACTTACAATGGAGTTATAAGTGATTGTTGCAGTACAAGAGGCCTGCTCATTTCTTACCTGTTTTTAACTACACATATATATAAAACTTTCCTCCTGATAAAGATAAAATCTTACTGGAGAAAGAGCTAAAAAGCAATTGGATACAGCCTCTTACCTGGAAGCTGACCAAATCTTTAAGTCTGAGACATATTTTAGAAGTCAGCCTCTAATTTTCTGTTGTCTGAGACTCGTATGTTTGATTTCATTAGATCTGCAAAGCATACCACAGAGGCATACTGACAGTATGGTGTTCTAACATTTGCCATGAAAATGTTCATTACTTATCAAATTTTTGACTTTTGATTTGTGTTTCGCTTTTCAAAGAATAATTCTCACAGATACCATCAGTTCAAGAGATCCATGGAAGGGAAAAAAGCTTAAGATCCTGACTCGAAAATGGATTAGAGAAACACAAAGTAATTGCTTGGAATAGTGTGGAAAGTAGGGACTGATGTAAAGGGACAGAAGTAGACTGGAAAAAAATGTAATATTTTTCAGTACATTTGGAATTACCTCCTGACGATGTTGTTCTGTGAGCATAATCAAAAACATGTAGTGAAGAATCAATCTTGGTTTGTAAATTCAGTCCAGGAAAATGAAAAATTTTCTCTAATGGCTCAAAAGTGCTTGTTTCTTATTCTTTCTCAGACTTTTAATCAGTAATCACAACTCTGCACCAGTTATTGGAAATACATAGGTTATAAGATGCTACAGATTCTACCAGTTTGTTGGAATTAACCCTTCCAGTGTTTAACAAACTGAAGATGCAAAACACTGGCAGAACATGAAATACATTTTTATAACCTAGGAATTTATTTATTTTTATTTTTATTTTTTAAGATTTTTTTCTATTCATTTGAGACACAGATGAGCGAGAGAGAGCATGAGCGGGGGTGGGGGGGGGGGTGAAGAGGCAGAGGGAGAGGGAGAAGCAGGCTTCCTGCTAAGCCAGGAGCCCGACAACATGGGCTTGATCCCAGGACCCTGAGATCATGACCTGAGCTGAAGGCAGACACTTAAGGACTGAGCCACCCAGGCGCCCCTTTAACCTAAGAATTTAAAACTGAAAAAGATTTGAACAAACACTTCACCAAGGAAGATACACAAATGGCCCAAAAACACATGAAAAGATGATGAGTAACATTTATTTAGAGAAATACAGTTAAAACTACAATAAGATGCCACTATACATATACTAAATTGACTAAAACTTAAACATTAAATAAAACTGAAAACACCAAGTGCTAATGAGGATTTGAAGCAAAAGAACTCTTTGCTGGTGGGGATGAAAAATGATGTAGTCACTTTGGAAAACCACTTGGCAGTTTCTTGTAACTTTAAACACATACTTACATAAAACCTGGAAATTCCTAAGAATTTACCCCAAAAAGGGAGGTGGGAAGAAGCCCATGTAAACACCAATATGCAAATATTTATATCATCATTATTCACAATGCCCTAAAATAGGAAACAACCTAAAATGTATATCAGCTAGTGATAAGTTATAATATATACAAAACTAGTATTAGCAATTTTTTTTTTTTAAGATTTCATTTATTTGAGAGAGAGAGAGAGAGATCACAAGCAGGGGAAAGGGCAGAGGGAGTAGCAGACTCCCTGCTGAGGAGGGAGCCTAATGTGGGGCTCAATCCCAGGACCCTGGAATCATAACCTGAGCTGAAGGCAGACACTTAACCAACTGAGCCACCCAGGTGCCCCTAATATTAGCAATTTTAAAAGGATAAATTTCAAATCTATGCAAGAACATAAATTAATCTCCCGAAAGACACAAAGGATAACTGCTTCATTCCATGATATGATATTCTGGAAAAGGCAAAACTATAGAGACAAATCACATCAGTGGCTGCCAGGGTCTATAGGTAGGGGTTAGGGATTTAGTACAAAGGAACATGAAGGAACTCATTGGAATGATGGAAATATTCTATATCTTAATTTTGATGGTGGTTACATATTGTATATATTTGTCAATAATCACAGAAACAATATACCTAAAAACAATTAATTTTAATGAATGTAGATAATGCATCAATAAATTTGATTTTTAAAAATTTATGATGATGGTCTTATGAACTACTTTATGGCAATTATTTGAAAATGTAGAATAGATAAATCTAAGAAAAAGAGTACTAAAATAGATGCAAGAAAAATAGAAAATCTGAGTAATCTGATAGATATTATTAAAATTAAATATTTACTATATTCAATTTTGGAATACTCCAAGCTAGAATTCATCTGCAACTTTTAAAAAAAAAAATTAAGAAAGTAAAAATAATTCCAGACTAACATTTACAGAGAACAGAAACTGCAGAAAACCATTCCAACACATTTTATGAAGCCAACATTATCTGGATAGAATATCTGATGGGATACTATATGAAAGAAAAGCACAATCTAGTCTTATAAAAATTGAGGCAAAACTCCTACACAAATATTTGCAGAATAAATCCAGTAACATATAAAAAATTCAATATAGCCTAAAAGATTTCTCTTTATTCTAGAAATGCAAGGATGTTTTAATAATAAGTACCCATATGTAAACTTGAATCTTTATCATTGTACTGTAGTTACGGGGAGATGTCCCTGTTCTTGGGAAATCAAGCTGATTAATTCAGAGATGAAGGGGCAAATTTGGCAAATTACTCTTAAATGATTCAGAAGGAAAGAGAGAGAGAATCATAATCAAATGGGCAAAATGTAAACACTTGGCAAATCTGAATGTGCTTTTTGTACCTTTTTTAAAGTTTTTATTTAAATTCGAGTTAGTTAACATACAGTGTAATATTAGCTTCAGGGGTACAATACAGTGATTCAACACTTCCATACAAAACTTGGTGCTCATCATGACAAGTGCCCTCCTTAATCCCCATCATCTATTTAGCCCATTTCTCTACCCCCTCTCCCTTCTGGTAACCATTAGTTTGTTCTCTATAGTTAAGAGTCTGTTTCTTGGTTTGCCCCTCTCTTTTTTTCCTCCTTTGCCCATTTGTTTTCTTTCTTAAATTCCACATATGAGTGAAATCATATGGTATTTGTCTTTCTCTGACTGACTTATTTCACTTAGCATAATACACTCTAGCTCCATCCACGTCATTGCAAATGGCAAGATTTCATTCTTTTTTATGGCTGAGTAATATTCCATTGTGTGATATATACCAGATCTTCCTTGTCCATTCATCAATCAATAGACACTTGGGTTGTTTCCATAATTTGGCTACTGTAGATAATGCTTCTATAAATATTGGGGTGCATATATGCCTCTGAATTAGTGTTTTTTGTATTTTTCTTGCAACTTCCCTGTCAGTTTGAAATGTTACTCCCCTGCCCCCCAAATCTGCCAAAAGTACATTTAAAAACCAATTCGAATAATCCACCAGTGAATGAAAAGACAAATCAGATGATTTTCTAAAATCTATGAAGAATGGTATAGACTAGAAGTCAAACCAATTTGGGTAAAACCTCTGCAAACTACAGAAGGCAACTTTTTTTAATCTGATAAAACAATCTTCAAAAATATGAGAAAAAAAATTGCAGCAAAAATCCTTCTTAATGTGAAATGTTAAAATTTTTCCCTCCAAGGGGCGCCTGGGTAGTTAGTTAAGTGTCTGCCTTTGGCTCAGGTCATGATCCCAGGGTCCTGGGATCAAGCCCCGCTCTGTCTCCCCCCTCAGCAGGAAGCCTGCTTCTCCCTCTCCCACTCCCCCTGCTTGTGTTCCCTCTCTTACTGTCTCTCTCTCTCTGTCAAATAAATAAATAAAATCTTTAAAAAAAATTTTTTTACCCTCCAAGGTAAAAGTGAGGGAAAAAAATTTTCCTTCCTAGATTACTTTCATCATTTCTAATCAATTTCATCCTATTTTATTCACGGCCAGTGCAATAAAGCAAGGAGAAAAGAGTAATGGTGAAGAAAGGTTAAAATGCCACTCTCATTTTCAGACTATATGTTTGTGTCCAAGTAATGTCCAAGAGAATTTTCTACTAAATTATTAGAAATAATACAGCTTAGTGTGGTTTCTAATATAAAGCTAAAATTTAAAAATTGTATTATTTATACAATAGAAGATTAAAATATAAAAATGATACCACTTAGATTATCAAAACATCAAATACCTTGAAATAAATCTAATCAAATATATGTAAAATCTCTACAAAACTATATAGCATTATTGAATAAAACTGAATCAAACCTAAATAAAGAAAAAATATGTTCATAGATTTAAAATTCAAATTTTTAAATGTATTCAGCTTCCTAATCTATTGGTTACATCAGCAATCATAGTTCAGTAGGCTTATTTATTTTCAAAAATTGACACAGCTCTAAAATTTACATGAAAATGCTAAAGGCTAAGAATAGCTCACATCTTTAAAAAGAATAAAGTACTTCTAGTACCAGATATCAAGGCCTATATATAAACTATCATAATAAAGCAAGTGAAGGATTATTGCAGGAGTAGATAGGCCGATAGAACAGAGTCCTGAAAAAGAACAACCTGATTTATGACTAAGGGGACAAGGCAGTCTAGGACAGATGATCTTTTCAATAAATGGCATTTAGCAACTGAGTATTTATAAGAAAAAACAAACCCAGACTCTTACCTTACATCATTCCCCAAAGTCATTTTCATTTATCACAGATCTAAATATGAAAAGTAAAGCAATAATAATCTTAGAAGGTAACATAGAAGAATATCTTCAGGGCCTAGGCAGGCAAAGATTTTTTGAGGAGGACATAAAAAGAACATTAATAACTTGAGCTACACTAAAATTAAGTATTGGAGTCTCTAAAACAGGGCCAGCAAGAGTTCAAAAGCCAGCCAAAAGTCTAAAAAAAGATTATTTGTAACTCATATAACTGAAAAATGGCTTACATGTAGAATGAACAAAAATTACAACAATAACAGAGGCAACCCAACAGAAAGATGGTTAAGAGTTTTGAAAAAAGCAGTTTACAAAACAGGCTGTACAAATACCCAATAAACATTTGAAAAGGTGCTCAACCTCACTAGTCCTCAGCTATATCAATGATAATTAAATCCACCATGAGAAACCACTACACATCCACCAGAACAAATAAAATATTTTAATAAATAACAATTGCTGATAAGGTTTTGGAGCAACTGGAAATCTCTTTTTAATGTTTTTCGGAGGCAACTGGAGACAACTGGAATAACCACTTTGGAAAAGAGATTCACATTATCTACTATATTTGAACACATGCTTACTGCATGACTTAGAAATTTAGTTTCTATGTTTCCACATTTTTATTCAACAGACATTTGTATACATACGCACTAATAGAAAACTTGATGAATGTTCACAAAAGGATTATTTATAATAGCCCCAAGTTGAAAACAAGGTTTAGCAAGACAGGAAAGAATAAATAGTGGTATATGAATAGAAAAAACTAATGATGTATTGTATGTTGGCTAACTGAACATAAGGAAGGAAGGAAGGAAGGAAGGAAGGAAGGAAGGAAGGAAGGAAGGAAGGAAGGAAGGAAGGAAGGGAAAAAAGAAAAGAAAGAAAGAAAAAGAAAGAAAGAAGGAGAGAGAGAGAGGGAGGGAGGGGAAGGGAGGGGAGGGGAGGCGAGGGGAGGGGAAGGGAGGGGAAGGGAAGAAGAAAGAAAGACTATAGATAGAGACACACAAAATAATGTATGTGAATCTCAATCATAATTTTGGGCAAGAGGAGCATATATAAACAAAAACATTCTGTATTAATATATTTATATAAAATTTTAAGGTTTAAGTTATTCTATACCACTAAAAGGATAATGACTACATTTTGGGAGAAGGTTAAGGATAGTGATTGGGATGGGGCATAAGGAGCATTCTAGGTCCTATTAATCTTCTATTTCTTAACCTAGTATGGTAATTTCGCAGTTGCATCCATTCCATTCTACCCATTGAGTTGTACACATATGATTTGTACAATTTAATGTATGTATACTATATTCCAATGAAAAGTTTAAAAAATAGAAACATAAACCAGTGATCAATCTTAACCATCACTAACAGTGATGCAAATGTGTATTTTCTGACCTCTATTTTCTGATGTGATGCACTATGAGATACAATATCACCTAAGATTTACTTCAGTCAAGCATGTTTAACTCGAAAACACAGAGGCTTAAGATATACCTATTGATACACAAATTAAGTGATTCCACAAGAAAGCAAATAGACAAGTCCAGAAGGCAAGGTATTTCGTAGATCAGTTGGTCCCCTTCCTTCAACAATTCAGTGTCATAAAAAGGGGATTAGTTCTAGAATAAAAGAAATTTAAGGGACATGACAATCAGATAGAGTATGTGGTACTACGATGGTACCGGTTTGAAGAAATTAGTTCTAAATAACATTTTTAATTAATTGAGGGATTCTAAATACAGTCTGGATTTTATATGTAATAAAAATATACAAAAATATAAATGTGAAGATTGTTAACTGAAAGAGCAGGATACAAAACAATAACATAGGAAGTTTGCATTTGATAAAAAATAACATGTAAGAAAGGCTGGAAGAAAGTGTATTAATGGTGATCCCCAGGTGGAAGGAATATTTTAGCTCATTTTATTCCTCTCTATTTTCTAATTTTGCTACAATGAATACATACTTCTTTTGTAGAAATACGTAATTTTTAAATGAAGCCAAATTTCTGAACAGAAAATTACTATGTATGTACACATCAAAATAGGTAATAGATAGGGCTCTATTGCAACTAACAACTGTGCATCATCCAGTCAATATAGATGGCATGGCTAACCTTACTTTTAAGATTTAATTATAAAATCCTGACCTTATTAATGGCTATTAGCACAATAGATATGTTTGCTGAACCGGGAAAAGTTACATGGTACCACTGTTTACTTATTTTCTAAGTTTGATATTTGTACAGCATTTTTAAATTATATATTATTAACTTGTATATATTAGGATATTTTGATTATTTTAATACAAAAATGCAGAATGTTTATTCAACAAAATATAAAATAATCGTAAACAAAATAACAAATAGAAGTTACTCCTCATTTATCCTTTCAAAGGATAAATTCATTGTTACATTTTTTAATTCTTGTATGCTTAATTTATAAATCCTAATTTTTTCTTTTTTATGTTAAGTATTTAAAGTAACTGGTCTCTGAGTGTTACTATAGCTATATTCAGTGTTTAAAAGTATAGTACTTCATTGTTATTTACTAGTTAGACTACAATTTTAATTTTGATTTGTTCTTTGTCCCAAGGACAAGACTGAGAGATGTTTTTTGTTTTGTTTTGTTTTTGTTGTTGTTGTTGTTTTTTTAGATTTTATTTATTTGCGAGACAGAGAATGAGAGACAGAGAGCATGAGAGGGAGGAGGGTCAGAGGGAGAAGCAGACTCCCTGCCGAGCAGGGAGCCTGATGTGGGACTCGATCCAGGGACTCCAGGATCATGACCTGAGCCGAAGGCAGTCGCTTAACCAACTGAGCCACCCAAGCGCCCAAGACTGAGAGATGTTATAAAAGGTGGTATGCATTTTCTGCTTACAGTTATTATTATTGATTGCAGTTTTATTACATTCTCCTCAGAGACTAAAATTTGCATTGCTTTTCCTTTTTCAAATATCCCGAGGTCTTCCCTGAGGCTAAATACTTTGTCCACTTTAGTCTATTCCATGAGCATTTGAATGAATATCCACATATTACTTCTCCACCATTAATTACATCCTCTTTAATCTCACTTACGTTTTGCCCATTTGATCTTTCATCAGCTGAGGAAAGAGCACAGAAGTTTTTCTTTTAAAAATATGTTTCTACTTGGGGCACCTGGGTGGCTCAGTTGGTTAAGCATTCAACTCTTGATTTTGGCTCAGGTCATGATCTCAGGGTCCTAAGATCGAGGCCCACATCAGGCTCCATGCTCAGTGGGGAGCCTGCTTGAGGATTCTCTCTCCCTCTCCCTCTGCCCCTTCTCCCTCTCACGTGCATGCACACACTTTCTCTAAAATAAATAAATAGGGGTGCCTGGGTGGCTCAGTCGGCTAAGCATCTGCCTTCAGCTCAGGTCATGATCCCAGGGTCCTAAGATCAAGGCCCGCATCAGGCTCCCTGCTCAGCGGAGAGCCTGCTTCTCCCTCTCCTCCCTGCTTGTGCCCTCTGTTGCTATCTCTGTCTCTCTCTCTCAAATAAATAAAATCTTTTAAAAAAAAAATCTTAAATAAATAAAAATGTTTCTACGTAATGTATTTTATTAATTTTGTAAGCATGGTACTTAATAAATATTTATAAGGTATTTATGTATATCATCGTCTTTATTAATATATAGTATCTCTCTTTGTCCTATTTAGATTTTTTACCAACCACGAATGAAACTTACTTTATATTACTATTGTGATCCTTGCCTTTTTCTTAGTTTTCATTTGCCTTCCATGCCTTAGCCCAAAGCTTCATTTTCAAGCTTTTTAATTTTTATTTGTTGTATACCATGAATCACTGGCATTGCTACTAGATAAAATCCTGGAAGGAATCATGATTCTTCTCAGAGGATCAACTGTAGAGAACTTAATAAAGAGCCTGTTTACAAAGACATAGCTAGGGTTAAAAATAATAATAAGAGAAAGAAAGAGATGCTCAGGAACAAAGAGACAAACCAACTAGAGTTTGCCTCCTGGAACACAGAAAGGAGCAGCAAAGGTTGGAGAAGGGCTCTGTATGAGTAGAAGAAACAAGAAGACCAACACATATGAGTATTTTCTTTAATTGTTAAAATTAACATTTTCTATATATAAATGTTATATATAGTAGTGAAGGTATGTTTAGAGTTTTGTCTTCTTGTGTAATGATCTCTGCTTTGAATGGTTCCATTTTTTTAAATATGTCCCTATATTTCTGTGTATATACATTTGTATATGTATGTGTATGTCTCTGCATGTGTATGTATTAGTTATGAAGGTTATTAACAGGAAAAATGAAAACTGACTCTTAAATTTGTAAGTATGTATAAAGTAGAGATGTACCAAATAAACGTTTGGCCAAATATTTGCTGAAAGGCTGAGTATCAGACTCATTATTCACCTGAAGCTAAATATTACTATCATAGAACAAATCTGAACTTTTATCAAATTCAGTTGTGACTGGAATTTTTTTCCTGATATTTTAAACCATAATTTTAAAGCTTGATATTATAACACAGGGCAGTAACTTCTTAGCACTGTCAGCTACTAGACTGTTCCTCTCATCAACACAGCATAGGTTGCTGCTAAGTTGGCTACCTTCCCCAATATCATATTTATGATGATCTTCCCACCAAAATTACCACATTTTCTCCCTTTCTAATATTAAAGAATTAAGGTACATATCTGAAGATTCTGGATCCTGGAAATGTGGTTGATGGTGATGTCACAGCTTCACTGGGGCAATCCCACCAACCAAAGCTTTGCACAATGACAGAATTTTCAGAAGCAGAGTTAGGACTGTTAGCCTGATTTACATCTTTTTATTTCTGTATTTGCCTGCTGTAGTTGCTCCATAAAATCACTTGGGAATATCTGTCTATAAGTCTTAGCTTTTTTTTTTTTTAAAGATTTTATTTATTTATTTATTTGAGAGAGAGAATGAGAGACAGAGAGCACGAGAGGGGAGAGGGTCAGAGGGAGAAGCAGACCCCCCGCTGAGCAGGGAGCCCGATGTGGGATTCAATCCCAGGACTCCAGGATCATGACCTGAGCCGAAGGCAGTCGCTTAACTGACTGAGCCACCCAGGCGCCCTAAGTCTTAGCTTTTAAAATGTGGCAATGGAAGAATGAAATTGGCTTTCAAGATAAAACAACTGTATCTAACTTTTCAGCTGCATCCCAACTTTCACCATGCACACTAATTTTAACAACTTTCCCAGTTTAAGATGACAAAAAGGCAGGTATCCCAAAAGAAATATGTGCATTCTAAGGGAATATTTTATTGGTTATTTCCATAGAAAATTCTAACAAATTTCTCTGTAAACAATCACTGGATGTCAGTAAGTCCTATTATGCAAAGTATTGCTAGTAAGCTTTGTTCCAGACATTTTAACATGTAATTGGTGCTGATTTATCTTGTATAGGTTTATGTTAAAGCATTTCCAAAATTGTATACATGTCTTTAGCTGAAGATTTTAAGATGTCACATAGACAAATCAGATAGAAATTCTGCCAACGCTTTTTCTTTTTGATTGTCTCTAGATTTTGAAACCAAAAACTGAACTGAAGTCATCTAAAGAGTTAAAATTTCGGTGATCTGCAATTTATTGCATTGTGGAAGATTATTTTTTATCTTGTAAAAACATTTTTTTTGTTTAATATATATTTTTTAAACATTTCATTAGTAATTGAATTCTACTTTGCCATCTGAATTGACTTGAATGTCTCAAAACAGGTACATATTGTAAATATTCATATTTACATATACATACATATACATTACTTTGAAAGTAAATATTCATATATGTATAATAAATCTGAAGGACTGTATGATCATTGATCCCATCCAAGTTTACGGATGCCAGAAATGATGGTAGAATAGGTTTGTCTAATCTGGTCTACCAAAGTCTGAAGCTAAATCTGAAGGTAGTAAATGGAGATTTTGTTCAATACAGTGGGTAAAGACAAAAACTGGTACATTCTTTGTGTGTATGTACGCATGTGTGTGCACATATGAGTGCATGTCTATGCTCATATGGGAAAGGAACTTTCCAGGGCCCTGGAAAGCAGTGGCAAACACAGCCTGCTCAGAAATATGCGGGCACTGACTGTCTTTATATACTTGGAGATACTGGTTCACAAGCTAATTCTACACCTCAGAGAAAGATTACAGATTTTTAATAAACACCCCAAAATTAGGTAAGGTATTGTTAAAAGTTCATTGCTTATGAGTAAAATCTCAAAATTATGGCATCATGGATGGTCTGATGAATACGTTAATTTCTTCCACTGGGTATGAAAGGGAGTGCCTTCCTCTTTTGTGAATTTGGATCTTTGTTCTAAATTGGAAGTTGGCATATTTCTGGAACTTAAGACAAAACCACAATCAACCAGAATCTAACCTTTCTATCCAGCCAAGAGTTTACTTCATTCACCCAATTAAAATGTGAATCCTCTATAATACCTATATTCATAATCTCTTTTAGTGTGTATTTTCTCCATAATGTCCAACTTCCATCCATCAGCTGTTGATTTACAGCAAAAGCCATTTTTAAAATTGCAGAATTTTTAAATATGTATTCCCTAACTTTACAGACTCATAAAATCCATCTTCACCTCTGTATTTCATAGCTTATTCACCTAGACGAACGGTCAGGAAAAAGATGGAGCATGTTTCACATATAACTCATTCACTGCCTCTCTTATTTCCTTTTGTTCACTAGTCAATGCAACATGAGAGAGCAACAGGATTGAAGGAAGAGGGCAGATAATTGGAAAATATTATATATTATCCACCTCTTGAAAAGGTAGTGTAATGTCTACAGGAAGACTCTGCTCCCAGGCTTTCATCTGTAAATCATAACTACTCTTACCCTTCCAGTTACCAGAGGGAAAATTCCTTTACGTTGTTATGCTGTTTATCTTGGAAAGGAAAAGTAAGAACTTTGTAATAACACCTAAGATAACAGTCTCACAGTAATCTATGTGATCACGTAGGAGAGTGAGTTTTATAGTTTTAGATTCCTTAAAAGACTAGGCTACAACAACTGCAGAATATTTGATGTAAGGAGTAAAAACTAGGTAATGTGAAGAGCAAATAATGTTGATGTTTAGCTTGAAAGAAAGAAATATAAACATTTAAAAGCTTGTCTCAATAGATGACCACAGAGACAAATTTTATACTGCCATAATGGGAAAAGAAAGAAATAATGGACAGAAGTTTTAGGATTGAAAATTTGAACTATACAGAATTAATTATAAGAATTAGATATTGATTGTTTTAAGGGGCTAAAGATGTAAACAGAAGGGTTGTAACACTTTTGTTGTTAGAGATGATACAGAGGACATTTTAGCATCGAATGGGGAGTTAGACTAATTAAGCTTTACTGACCTTTGCATTTCTGATGTTCTGTAATTATACTGATATTTAAAAATCATAGTATTCTTTTGTTATTGGTTGAGCTAATAGGAGTGAAAGCAATGCATGATGAACACAGTAAAGTAATGATTACTAGATTTGGAGTTGGAAACGAGGCTTGAATTTCAGTTCTATCACTGACTCTAATAACTTGTACTTTAAAAAAAAAACTAACTTAGGGCGCCTGGGTGGCTCAGTTGGTTAAGCGACTGCCTTCGGCTCAGGTCATGATCCTGGAGTCCCGGGATCCAGTCCCGCATCAGGCTCCCTGCTCGGCAGGGAGTCTGCTTCTCCCTCAGACCCTCCCCCCTCTCATGCGCTCTCTTTCTCATTCTCTCTCTCTCAAATAAATGAATAAAATCTTAAAAAAAATAAATAAATAAAAATAAAATTAAAAAAAACTAACTTATCTGGGTCTTAGCTCTCTCATTAAGAATAGTGATAATTATGGGGCACCTGGGTGGCTCAGTCGTTAAGCTGCTGCCTTAGGCTCAGGTCATGATTCCAGGTCCTGGGATGGAGGCCCGCATCGGGCTCCCTGCTCGGCGGGAAGCTTGTTTCTCCCTCTCCCACTCCCCCTGCTTGTGTTCCCTCTCTCGCTGTGTCTCTCTCGGTCAAATAAATAAATAAAATCTTAAAAAAAAAAAAAGAATAGTGATAATTATATTATCTATCTCACAAGGTTATTATGTGAGTTAAATTAAATAGCACATATTCAATACAGCAACCCTTTAAAGACCTAATGTGTACAACACAGTGTTACAAGCAGAGACTGAAACATGAGAAAAAGGAAGTTGGAACCTAAACTTCACCAGGGTTTGTGGCACATAAAGGGACAGCTATAACTCAACATGGTAAATGCTATAATAGAAGTGAGTTAAAATGTATCTTATGAAAAAATAAAGTTGGGAAAGTTGGTTTGACTTGGGAGATGAATTAGGGGAAAAAATGCAGAAAAGAGGTGCTATAAATCCCACAAGATGAACAGAATTCAGGCAGTATGCAAAGGATATACCAGAAATATTCAGCATGAGCAAATGCAGAGTGATGAATAAAAGTCTACCGTAAGCTTCCTCCTCCCAAAAAATAATAAAATGTAAGTCCTACCTGGTGAATAGCAAATAGTAAAGGCTGACTTGATTATATATTTTAAAACATTTAATATGGTGCATGGCAGATTCCTGGTTCTAGTCATAACAAAATAATAGACTTGAGGCTTATTCTCCTGCAATAAACTGAAAATATATGATACAACAGGTTCTAAGCATTGTGCAACAAGCAGTATAGAGTTGTGATCCTTAAAGTGAGCTCCATATTTAAAGCTGGCCTTCTATATATGTCTACTTTTTTTTTTTTTAAGAATGTATTCATTTATTTGGGAGAGAGAGAGCACAAGCAGAGAGGAGCAAAGGGAGAGGGAGAAAGAATCTGAAGCTCCACACTGAGAGCAGAGTCTGATGTGGGGCTTGATCCCATGACCACAGGATCTTGACCTGAGCCAAAACCAAGAGTCAGACGCTTAACCAACGGAGCGACCCAGGTGCCCCTATATATGTCCACTTTTAAAAGTGCAGGGAAGGAAGGAGAAACCCAAACAGATAGCAGTAATTTTTCTGGATAGAGAAACAGACTGTAGGATGAAGGTAAGATGTCTAGAATTTATGAAGAAGGTCCCAGAAAGCAAAGCGCTACAAGGAGAAGGAGATCCCAAAACCTGCATATGAGTCTTCTCCAATTTTTGACTGAATACTAAATTGTACATATATAGAGTGAGATTTTACATGGCCAGATTGAGAATAGTTACTGAGCACCAATGAGCTGAACAGAGATTCCACTGGTTGTATAATGTTGGGAGGCATCAGAGTTTCAACTAACCAAAGTGAAGAGACCTCACTGAGTACGCCCAGGTATTTAAGTGAAAACTCAGGAAAGTAATGCCTCCAAAGTAGGGATAATTTAGCCTCATATGCTCTAAAAGCAGCCATAAAAAGCTTAAAACCAAGCATCAATGAATCAAGCTGACCTGACCGTAAATTAACTGCCTGCTGAAACAAAATTCAACACAATTTTATAGAAGACAAAAATCTAAACTCTAAACATAGCATGGAAAATAAAAAGCATAAAATTAAAACAATTATTTAAAATGCAAAAAAAAAAAAGGGGGTAGGAAACTATGACATGGAACAAACAAGCATGAAAACAGAACTGCAGATAACCAAGACATTGTTAATAGCAAACAAGCACGTATCAGGTATTAAAACATGTCAAAGATTTAAAGGAAAAGATGGAAGAGAGACAAGATATAGGGAATATCAGCCGAGAAATAAAAATTTTTAAATCTTAAATGTAGCCAGCATGGGACACATAACATAAAAAGGGAATGATGATAAGGAATATTGCTAACATTACATCAGAGCAAATTTAAGTCAGCTGACCTTGAAAAAAAATTTTAAATACTAATAAATTAAAAATCTCTCAGAAATATATATCCAGTGAAAGTAATCTCCAAAAGCAAAGGCAAAATGAACACTTTTGCAGATAAGTAAAAGGTGAGAGAATTTGTAAACAATGGAACAGCACTAGGAGAATGTTGGAAGGAGGTCTTTCAGGCAGAAGGGTAGTGATACAAAATGTAAACTCAAATCTACTGAAGACATAGAAAGCCAGAAATGGGTAATGTGTGGATAAATTTAAAAAGAAACTTTGTTTCATAATTTATTTGAAAAACAAATGACTAATAAAAATAATTATAATAATTATATATTGTGGGGTATATAACATATGTGAAGTAAAATGTATGATAGATGGATCACCAGTGACAGTAAGTGATAAATGAAACAATCACACTGGCACACATATTGGTCTGTTTGAACATAAACCTTGTCTTCTTAGGTGTGTCAGTACCCCGAGTTTATATCTCTACATGTGGTATGAGTGACAATCTTGGCAGAGACAGAGAAGAGTGATTCTTGCACTATTGGGAAAAGTATCAAATATCGCTTCATGAACACGAGCACCATGAAAAATTAAAATTACCAGGTTTCAAGGCATGAAAATGCTAAAAAATTGGAGAGTATTTATTATTAAAGACCATTGTACCTTCTTTTCAGGAATCCCTCCCCCCCGCCCCATTCCCATGAAAGAGCATTTGCCACCTGAAACAATTCACAGAGGTCACTGGTCAATGACTTCATAAAGGTCTGTTGCATGTTGTCTTAGATCAATTAA
This sequence comes from Mirounga angustirostris, assembly GCF_029215605.1. Taxonomy (NCBI): domain Eukaryota; kingdom Metazoa; phylum Chordata; class Mammalia; order Carnivora; family Phocidae; genus Mirounga; species Mirounga angustirostris. Next base: position 57,099,073 of record NW_026991717.1, on the reverse strand, counting down.
TGTTGAAAAGCTGGGCATATAGTTTCAGATTAGCAGGAAATTCTAGTCTTTCCCAAGGTTTTATAAAACTCTGGCAACAAAAGGATAGGAAAACAAATCTTTTCAGAGATACCCGTTTGAATTAATGTTATCAATCCCTCATGTCCAGTCACATAATCAATGTGAATTATGAGTGTTTATTAAAACAGTACATGAAACAAATGATCAGTTACATGCTAATTGCAAACTGAATAAAACTTCAAAAAATAATGAAGCTTTGACCTGATTCTTAATAGCCTATTAGTAGTTGGTACTAGAAGTCACTGGGTGGGGAGATGGGCACAATATCAGATGTTTTCCTTAAGCAACAATGGCAACAGCAAAGAATGGAAAGTTTCAACAGGAAATTACACAAATTTTATTAACTTCATCCAATAGCTTTAGGCTAAAGTCCCACTTAGCAATTGTCATATCTGATGATTTCTGCTATGAAACCCAATATATCCAAGGCTCTTCCCAAAAAGTCTTTACACCTTCTTACTGAAACATGAGCTTCCATGGCTAGATAAAGAAGAGGTTTTTGGAGTCCTAAGACTTCTCAAGTTTATTTTGTTCTCTATATTTACCTTCCACCCTTTAGAGGTGATTCAAAAAGAACTTGAGAACACCCATGCAGGATAAAGGAGAAGAAAAAAAATTTCAAGTATGGATTTATTATGATAAATTCCTTGTTCCAGTTTTGAAACCAGTTACCTACAACAATATCTTTATTTAAACAATTATACAGAAAGAAAAAAAAAGCAGATTATGAAAATTCCCATTTTACTTACTAGGTTTGAAAGTTATGTTTCCTTACTCTTGAATGTGAATATGAACCTTCTAAAATACCTTTATGTTGATTTCAGTTATGTTGCCAAAAGGAAGAGAAACTTAAAATCTGTTGTGGGAGTGTCCTCTCTCAAGTTTCAACTTAGTTGGATATAAATCAAACACTGCTTAGCTCTGGGTCTTCAAATTATAATTATTATTTTTTTAAAGCTTTTTCTTTTCTTTTTTTTTTTTAAAGATTTTATTTATTTATTTGAGAGAGAGAGAATGAGAGACAGAGAGCATGAGAGGGAGGAGGGTCAGAGGGAGAAGCAGACTCCCTGCCGAGCAGGGAGCCCGATGCGGGACTCGATTCAGGGACTCCAGGATCATGACCTGAGCCAAAGGCAGTTGCTTAACCAACTGAGCCACCCAGGTGCCCTGGGTCTTCGAATTATTGGTGGCAGTTTAACAAAGGTCTTTAGCTTGCTACATTTGATTAGTTAGCTTAACATATTGAGGCATCCTATTCTCTCTCCAAGCTCTCAAAAATTTTTTCCAGAAATTTATTTGCAGAAGTCCATTCATTAATTGAAAGTCCAGGATTTACCTTATTTCTCAATGTTCCAAAAAAAAAAAAAAGCATACACATATTATCAATTAACATCAAGGCAATTTCTGCCCATATTAGTTTTGATTTAGATTTTTACATCATTCTAGGATTCTAATTTTATAGTTGATTCATTATAATAAAATAGTTTGAGGATGTAAGTTCTATTATAAGACATTTGAAAAGGACTGTTTGAAATACTTGTGGTTGGTGCCAATTTACCAGATTGGTAATTTACCTGAGAGAGATGAAAACTATGTATCAAAGAAATAAGATATAAAATTATTTTTGTAAATAAATAGCATAAAATCCTATTCCTTTGATATTACATATCAAATATATAGGACATACTGATTGAATACATAAAAATATGAGAAAATCCTAGAAAAGTGTTTATCAATTTAGAAAACTTATCTCTGTAAATAATATATAATGAGGACTGTTTTCCAGTATCTTACACAGAAATGTCACCATGTTTATGAACTGGAGAATCTAGCAATTATTTTATGAGAATGACAATAGTTCTTTAAGTTAAACTAATCACATTTCTTTTTTTTAAAAAAACTAATCACATTTCTTATTATGTTTTCATCTTTCTGGAAACTGAAAGTGTATATATGCATATACCTACCAAAATTAAAGCCAGACCACATTTGGTAGTTAATGTTTCTGAGCAGATAATCTAAAAAAATATATCTCTAAATTCAATATGATTGCTTAAATAATACATCATGAATCTAAGAAAAAAATCATTATGAAATGTTATCAAGCCCAGCAGTAATGGAAGATAACAGTATCTCTGTTCCCAAAACCAAAAATTACAAAGGGCTCAAATGCCCCAAAGTAAGAGAATCAATTAAAAAAAGGTGATATAACCAAAGAATTAATAAGTACTCATAAATACTACAGCAATGAAAAGTGATGAGCTATTGATACACACAATGACATGAAAGAATCTCCAAAATACTCTGACCCAAAAAAGTATACACCATATGATAATATTCATATAAAGTTTAAAATGGGCAAAATCAACCAATTCACCAATGGGCAAAGTAACAGAAATCAGAACAATGCCTGAGGGGTGACAGGACTTGGTCAGAATGTGGCATGAGATTTTTCAGAAAGTAATGAAAATGTTCTTTATCTTGACTGAGGTGTGGGTTACTCACATCTATGCTTTTGTCAAAAGTCTTTGAATCTAAAAACCTGGGAAAGTAAAACTCTACACATTAGTCTCAAAAAACAATAACTTCTGATATTCTTCTTCCTTGCCTAATATGTTTTTCATTTTTAATGACCTAGATTTTCTCTTATTATTGTGCTTCAGCTGAGCCCAGAGTGAATTTTTAAGAAATGTAGAGTATAAATGTCAGTGAGGTAATGGCCAAAAAGTAGGTAACGAATTATCACCCCATTAGCATTTGTAGTATGCACAATAGCCCCTTAAAAATGTCCACATCCTAATTCCTGGAACCTGGGAATATGGCAAAAGCTGTAATCAAGGTTACCTGTAATTAAGGTTATTAAGGTTAGCTGTAATTAAGGCTACCTTAAGATAGGGATAGTACCCTCAATTATCCAGGTGGGCCCAATCTAATCACATAATTAAAAGCAGAGAACTTTCTCCAAGTGGAGTGAAAGAGATGTGGCAGAAGGAGAAACTGGAGATTCCAAGTGAAAAGGATTCGATGTGCCACTGCTGATTTTGAGAAGTAGGAGTTCACAAGATAGGAAAGAGTTGGGCCTCTTGGAGCTAAGGCAGCCTCCTGTGGATGCCAGCAAGGAACCAGTGATTTGCAACTGCACAAAAGAGGTGACCTAAAACCGCAAACTCTACAAATAACCTGAATGAACTTAAAAGCAGACTCTTTCCCAAAGCTTCCCAATAAAAGCCCCACTGGCAGACACCTTGATTTGGACCATGTAAGACCTCTGTCCTAGGGAACTGTGAAGTGATAATTTACGTTGCTTAAGCCATTAAGTTTGTTGTATTTTGTTACAGTGGCAACAGAAAACTAAGAGGTATTTCAGAATGAGATGAGAACACAAAAAGATCATGATTTTCAGGAAGGTTAAAAAACATCTCAGGAATCTTGTGAAAACATGGAAGATCTGGGGGACAAGATGATACTGATAACATTTTTATCCTTATTATTTAATTTGTATCAAATTCTGCTATACCTCTTCTATTAGCTCACCCCTCTCCTTCTTGTTTTCCAAGAGCTTCTCACTGCTTGTATTAAAATCCTCTCCAGGTATAAATTTCATTCTCAGTAAAACCTTAAAAATGTGAGTATAGTTGGCATTTTAACTTCATTTATATGTAGGATTTTTTTAAGTCTAAATTCTTCTTTTGATTACTCTTATAACATGGGAGAGATTATTCTTATAATATGGAAAATATAGATATTTTAATTGGAAACCAAACCAAAATCTGAAGATATTGCCTCAGGGTCTGTTTGTCAACCTCAAATCAATTTGGGAGAATCTGTGTTACAAACTGTCATCAGTGACTGACACTTTCAGTTTCCTCCCTTATTACTCTCCCACCCCTCTCAGAAAATCATTACATCTAGTTAAAAATAGGGTTTTCCCATTTTTCACCCTTGTCACCATTTTCAGAAAAGCTTTTATTAGCCATTGTCATCAAATGTCATTCCCCACATACAGTGTCTTTTCTTGCCTATGAAGGATACTTTCTCCTGCTAGAGAAAAATGAAAGATTAGAAATCTAATCATATACAATCTTGTTTACTATAGTCACCAAAGAGGTAACTTTCCACCACTGCTTGAGACTAATATTTTGTGTTCTTTGTTTTTTAAAATCCAATCTGATCTCAAAATCTCTCAGTAGATGAGAAATACAAATCTAACTGAAAAAAAAAATTGTTCCTTGAATCATTATTCAAGAAACCCTAACTTAAACAAGAAATCTTCAAGTTCTTTAGCAGAGAAATATTTTTTGTTGTTTTTGTTAAAGCATTAAATAGTGGCTTATCACTCCATGATTACAACAAACCCCAATGGACAAGTCTGCTATTTATCATTTTTTAAAAGGGTAAAAATTACAGAAGGATGCCTGAATTTATTGGTTTTAATTATGTGTTTGTTCTAAACTGATGTAATTTAAACACAATCAGTTGAAAAGATATATTACATAGTACTGACTTGCTTATCCACCTATCAATATTCATATACTAGTGCAAATAAGCCTAATATAATATACAGAAAACCATAAACGCTCTGATGTTACGGGTTTTTTTGTAAAGCAAAGATTTTAACACATTTGCCCTTAAATCTTAATTTATTTTCTTTAAAGATTTTATTTATTTGTTGTAGAGAGAGCTCGCACGTGGGCGCGCACGCACGTGCACACGCACGCACGTGCACACGCGCACACACACACAGAGGAGCAAGGGGGGGAAGGGGTGGAGGGGGTGGGGTGGGGAGTATAGGGGGAGAGAGAGGGACAAGCAGACTATGCTAACCATGGAGCCAGAGACGGGGTTGGATCATCTCAGGACCAAAGATCATGACCCCAGCAGAAATGGAACCAGATGCTCAATCCACTGAGCCACCCAGGCACCCCTAAATCTTAATTCTTAATTCAGGTATCATTAATTGCTTTCTGTTAGTAATTACTTTTCAGATACAGTTGCTTTATTTTTTTAATCAAACTTAAACAACAATAAGCAGTAAACTCATTATTTACAAGGTTGAGTTCCTTTTTCAGATAACTGAGAATCAGTGTCAAATTTTATTTTCTGATATTAATTATAGTAATCATATGAAAAATCAGTTTTGTTCCTTAAAATTTTAAACAAATGCTTGAGTGATTTGAAAACAACTGAAAAACTGAGACTTATATTTTGTTCCACAAATATTAGGAAGTGGTTTGCTCAAGTTCATTTTAGATGAATTTCAGATATTTTTGTTATTTTATATAAATAACTTTTTATAGCCTCTACAGAGTGAGAACAGGTTTAGAATAAAATAAAAGGTTTTTTTTCTCTTGTTTCTCTAACAACTAAAAAACACATTGAGATTTTAGAATCAGCAATATAAATTTCTGAAATTGTACCATCAAAACAATTTAACTGAATACTGACGTTTAGATCAGGAATCAGAGTTTAGTAATCCTTTTGGTTACTCTTTCCTCTTATGTTAAGTAACCAACGAACTCCTTCCTTTCATTATGTTTGAAGTATGAAACTGTTCTGAAATATAACTGGGCGAACATCAAATGAAGAAACTCTATCACTGACCTCTATGTAACAAATGTGATTATACCAATAAAGGACACATGTAGAAGCACTTCAAAAAAATATTTTAGTTCTAGATCACAAAACTGAATAATACACTATATGTATCATATAGTATATTAGCTTGTTAGTATCAAGTTGAGGAATAATGGGAAGCAAAAGAGTAAAAAAGAAAAATGACATCTGTAAGTGCAGGCTGTGGACTAGGCATGTGATGAGATTTTTTTGTACATGGTATTTATTCACACAAGAACCTTATATATTGAAAATTATCCCCATTTTACAGGCAAGAAAATTGAGACTCAATTAAAGTAACTCATCCAATGTCACATAAGTGGAATTTCTACACTTATTGACAAGTTACAATGCCCATTACCTGACTTTCTCGAAAAGGAACGAACTGTAGAAAAGAAAGAGAAAAAAAATAGTGAAGCAAAGAATCTCCAAACTCTGTAATGTAGTCAGGGGCATACAGCTATCTTTCTGGAACTAACAACAAAAGAATGTAGCCCTCTGCAAATATCTCTTACCAGTTCTTTGGAGTAAGCTATAGAGAAACAAAGAACGACAAGGTCTCATCTGCCTATTAAATGCTAAGTGGATATAAATATAAAATTAGGTCTTGTGCAGGCCCTCATCTAGGGTGAAGCAAGTGAGATCCCTTCCTCAGGTACAAAACTTAAATGGTGCCAAAAAACTCAGTAATCAACGTCAATAGTATTTTAATGCAATATTTCACTAAATCAAAGTTAATGCAAAAAATCCATGACGAGCAACATAGCATTTTAAATAGACAAAATCAGTATTACTGATTTTTCCTTTAGTTTCAGGTTCCCATATGATTTGCCAAGGTACTATTACTGATCCTGTCAGACACCTAAGACCATCTGCTAGAGATGAAAAATGCTAAATGAAACAATATATGATTATAAATTCAGATAATTATATTACTAACCCTAAGTGTTAACCTCTTTACGTTTTAACAGATTTGAAATTATAATGTATCTCTTCGAGAATCCTACATCATAATCACTGATGGTCAGGCAGGAGTCCTTATATGGTTGTCTTTGCTTATGCAGGTAAATTTGGTTGTAATTCTTGGTGGCATGACTCGATAAATATAACCTGCTTATTTTTCTCACAATGAGCTATTTGTTATTTGCTGTTTGTTATCTGGAAACCTTCCACTGACACATTCTGGTAAGATTATACAAGGACTAGAATCAAAACTTGCAGAATGGCATGAAAGAAAGTCCTGGTGATAGCACAGGAGAACTGGTGATGCAAAATGATTTGTTGACAATGCTCATGATGGTAGGGTAAATGATGATGAGTGGACAAAGAGAAACACAGATGACTCGGAGTCAAAAAGTAATTAACAATTTTTAGATGTTAATTCAAGAGAAACGTTAAAATTTACCTTATTTTTTTATTTAAATTCAATTAGCCAACATATAGTACATCATTAGTTTTTGATGTACTGTTCAATGATTCATTAGTTGTACAAAATACACACAGTAGTTGATATATAATTTAAAAAACTATGTTTAAGCAAATTTAAAGAATATAAAACAAAAATCCAATGTGATAAGCATTGTATCATAGCTAATTACCAGTATCGTAGTCTTTGTTCTTAGTATATAAAGTAATAGTCTGTCTTATAACTAATTACATCTTAAATTCCATAAAATATAGTATTGCCAAAATACACTACAAATAAGATTTTCCTGTTAGTACTATGCAGGTATTTTCTCCTAATCTATATCATATCATTAACTTTGTTTTTGATAGCTCTCATAGTTCAAAGTAATTTTTTCTTAATACATTCAAATCTATTTTTCCTTTAAGTACTTATTTTTATTATTTAAGCAGGTCTCCTACTTCCTCCATTATTAAAATATTCTGTATATTCATGTTACACATTAATAATTTTTTAAATTTATTTGAGAGAGAGAGCATACACATGCACGCATGCATACACACACACACACACACACACATTCATGGGAGAGGGGCAGAGGGAGACAGAGAAAGAGTCTTAAATAGACTCCATTAAGCATGAAGCCTGTTTGCAGGACTTGATCTCATGACCCAGAGATCAGACCTGAGCCAAAACCAAAAGGCGGACACTCAACTGACTGTGCCACCCAGGCACCCTTATACATTAATAATTTTTATCTTAGTCTTTAAGATACATCTAGAATTTATTTTGGTGTATTTTTAATGTAGATTTTACTCATATGTGGAATTTCAGAAACAAAACAAATGAACATAGGGAAGAAAAAGAGAGAGAGAGGCAAACCAAGAAACAGACTCTTAACTATAGAGAACAAACTGAGGCTTGCCAGAGGAGAAGTGGGCAGGGGTGATGGGTTAAATGGGTGATGGGCATTAAGGAGGGCACTTGTTGGGATGAGCACCAGTTCTACGTAAGTGATGAATCACTAAATCCTACACCTGAAACTAATATTACACTTTATGTTAACTAACTGGAATTTAAATAAAAACTTGAAAAAATGCAAGCTTCTAAATCAGCCTCTTTATCAGTATAATTAATATGGTCATGAAGTTTTAAATTCCTTCAGTATCAGTAAATATAGTACCTTTTTCTATTTTAAGATTTCTAATTTTTCCTTAAACGTGACAGTTATTTTATTGGTCTTGTCAAATATCACATTTTGAAAATATGAATCAGCTCTTCCTATTTCTACATATAATACATATATATGTATTTAATATACATTTAATTGTAGATCTAAGGCTACAACAAAGTTAGGGGCAAGGGTGAGAGAATAATAATGTTACGTGCTGCTTACTTGACAAAGTAGAAACAATTCATCAAAAATAAGTAGAGAAGGAGAGGGAATAACCCCATCTTTACACTGTGTACCCTAGGTGCCTCTCTGGACTCACTCTGATATATCAAATAAATATGAAAAGCTTATCATTATTCATTAGAGAAATTCAAATTAAACTATAAAGAGATATCACTGTACACATGCCAGATTCTCTAACATTAAAAATACTAGCAATAACAATTATTGATGAAGACACATAACAATGAAAACTCTCACACACTCTGGAGAGAAAAACAAATGTGTAAATCTACCAGTTTACACATTTACACTATAAGATGTGTGCAAGAATGTTCATAGCAGCATTATTTGTAAAAAGAAAAAAAGGTAGAATGAATATAAAAACAGTATATTGAACACTACACAGCAATGAAAAGAACAAATCAGAACTATATGTACCAACAGTGATCAATCTCATATGCATAGTGTTAAACAAAAAGAATATGTATTAGTTTCCTCTGGCTATTCTAACAAATTACCACAAATTTAGTGACTTGAAACAACAGAAATGTATTCTCGCACAATTCAAGAAGCCAGAATTCCAATGTCAGTTTCCCTAGCCCAGTTTCACAGAGCTGCACTCCATCTAAAGATTCTCAAAGATAATCTGTTCACCGACTCTTCAAGAATCTGAAGCTGTATTCCTTGGCTCATGGCCCCTTTCTCCATTTTCCAAAAGGCAGCATCACATCTTCAAATCTCTCTACTTCCATTGTCACACTGCCTTCTGCCTTCTCTTTTATAAAGACACTTGTGATGACATGTAGGGCCCAGCCAGATAAACCCAGGATAATCTCATTTCAAAATTCCTTAACTTAATTACATCTGCAAACACTCTTTTTCGAAATAAAGTAAAATTTACAGGGATTAAGGTGTGGACATATCATTAGGGACCATTATCAGCCTACCACAAAGTGGATATGTAAATTTTGTAAGAAAAGTATATTCCAAATAGTAGATATCTTTGAAGACAAAGAAAGAGGTGGTGATTTCATGTACCTTTCTGTTTTGGCCTTACACATACTATACACATATATGTGTGAATAACACATAGTTATACATATAATTAAAATCTGACAAGGAAATTATAATAACTCAATCACCTTCTGTTTTTCATATGTTTTTCTTAATAAAAGTTGTGCTCTTTTAGAAAATAAAGAAGTAAATATATGTAGGACTTTTACTTAAAATAGCAGATTCTCTTATTATAAAATTATTTTCCTTATGTATTCTGTACCCTCTATATATCCATCTTCCATCTATACACACATCTACCAATCTATTCAGACTTTTAGGATGTATGAAATTTGAAACGCACATAATTTTGTAGCTTTTACAACAGTACATAGTTATTATTTTTAAATAATACCATATATTTTTGAATAATACCAAAAAGTACAAAGAAGAAACAAATCACCCAAAATGAATTTTTCCAACTCAACACCAGTTATTTCTGGCAATTCTGGGTAACTTGTTTCTCCTTGTTTCTTATTTTTGATACTGTTCTTTTTTTTATTTTTTATTTATTTTTTTATTTTTTAAGATTTTATTTATTTATTTGACAGAGACACAGCAAGAGAGGGAACACAAGCAGGGGGAGTGGGAGAGGGAGAAGCAGGCCTCCCGCCAAGCAGGGAGCCCGATGCGGGGCTCGATCCCAGGAGCCTGAGATCATGACCTGAGCCGAAGGCAGACGCTTAACGACTGAGCCACCCAGGCGCCCCATACTGTTCATTTTTTTAAAATAAGCATAATAAGCATGTAGTATTCAAAAGTAACATTACTACAAAAATCACTTAGATGAAACTTATGAATAAATTATGATGAAAATAAAAAAGAATAATAGCTGCAGTAACTTATTTAGTACCTACGGTGTATTATGCATTACTGTGTATCCATATTTCTTTTCTTTTTTTTTTTAAAGATTTTATTTATTTATTTGAGAGAGAGAATGAGAGAGAGAGAGAGAGAGAGCATGAGATGGGGGAGGGTCAGAGGGAGAAGCAGACGCCCCGCTGAGCAGGGAGCCCGATGCGGGACTCGATCCCGGGACTCTGGGATCATGACCTGAGCCGAAGGCAGTCGCTTAACCAACTGAGCCACCCAGGCGCCCCTCCATATTTATTTTCTAATCATGACAATAATTTCACAAGAGAGGCATATAAAACACAATATCTCATCTATTTTTAGATGAGTAAACATGAGTGCTTTGCGAGTTCATGTGGCATAACCAACAGACAGATATTGTTGGGATACTGTTCCCAAGTCTGAAGGGAAAAAAAAAAAAATCTGATATAATCCACTACCACCTAAAATGATTGAAATTCCGTTCTGAATGAATCAGATGGGTACGTTGGCATTTCATAGGTACAGACTCTTCAATTAACTCATCATGAATTAGGTACATGTGTGTGTTCTCCCCAAATCTTGCTCCTTCTTCATCCTCCCTTACCCAACCCCTCCTTCAAAACACTCACTATATGCAGAAACAAAAATAGTCCCTTGAGAGTTGAGGTCATACCTTATACATTTTTTATAGTCTAGCACAGTATCCTGCACTATATAGTCATGCCCAAAATGATTATTATGAATGAACTAGTGATTAGATTCTAGCATAAATCTATAACCATCCATTCAGCTACCATCCACTCAGCAAGAGTTAGGACCTCCAACGAAGCTGTGCCATTTTACTTGTGCAAAAGCACTGTAACCAAAAGGAGAGCTTGGGTAGTGAGCAACAGTAGTCTCTTCCCTGCTTCCCATGCAAAAAGACAAACTCAGTGCAGTCTCTAGTTATCCCAGTTATCAAGTTATCCTATACAGAAGTCACAAGATCACTGTTAAAAGAGCTCTCACTGCTATAGCTCCGTAAGTGATGCCAACTGAAACTGAGAAATAGAGGCAAAATTATTATTAGACAAAATGAAATAAGGGTCTGACCACATTCTCTCTTTCAAGGCTTTGCATCTGAGAATATCACAGAGAAAAGCAATTCATAGGTAATCACATGCCTAATGTGCAAATCAACATGCTGGCCTAATGCCTGACTTTACTAGATCAGAGTCATATAAATATAGGCATAAGAAAACCATCAGGAACCAAAACTGTCCCTTATCAGGGAAAGTGCATAATAATCATGTATTTCCACAAAATTCCAAATAGGACTTACTGAGAAATTAAACCAATATGCAGTTGAAGCAGCAAGAGCCCCAGTACTCAACCTGTGTGAGGAAGAAATAATCTTCCCATGAACTCAAAATTTAATATCCCTAGTTGTCCCAGTTCAAGTAAGAGTCGGTGAAACAGCATGCAACCTTTTCCCTAGACAATCCCTAAAACAATCTTTTACTGGATTTTTTTTTTTTTAAGATTTTATTTATTATTTATTTGAGAGAGAGAGAACACATGAGAGGGGATAGGGTCAGAGGACGAAGCAGACTCCCTGCCGAGCAGGGAGCCTGACGCGGGACTCGATCCTGGGACTCCAGGAGCATGACCTGAGCCGAAGGCAGTTGCTTAACCAACTGAGCCACCCAGGCGCCCCTTTTACTGGATTTTTTTAAAAGTATGTATGTACCAAGAGTCCAAGAAAAAGACAGTAAAGGCAAGAATTTCTAAAATGTAATTCAAATATCATTAAAATAATAGCACTAAGCAACTGCTTTTCACAATTAGTGTTCTCTCACGTTTAGATCATCTTCTCATTACTGTATTTTTAAAATTTTCTAGACATATTTATGTAATTCTTATTTAGAAATACTAATATCTAGAAAAATTTAACTCAATAGAATGCCATACAATCAGAAATGTGAATATAATCCTAAAATGTAAATATTCTTCAGGATTCATAACTAAATCTTTTTATTCCCTATTGAACTAAAAATTGTCATTTTATTTGTATTTAAATAAAATAGAAATGAATTTTTAAGAAATGACAGTTTTCAACATTTTCTTTTGCTCCTTGTAAATACTAAATAACAAGGTGCCTGGGTAGCTCAGATGGTTAAACGTCTGCCTTAGGCTCAGGTCATGATCTCGGGGTCTTGAGATCTACCCCGACGGCAGGCTCCCAGCTCAGCAAGAAGTCTGCTTCTCCCTCTTCTTCTCCTTCTGCCTCTCCCCCCTGATCATGCTCTCTCTGTCTCTCTCTCTCTAATGAATAAAAACCTTTAAAAAATAAATACTAAATAACTAATTCATCTTTGCATATCAAAGTGCTCAACATTCTCAAAGAACAACTCTTTCATTCTGACAAATAGGCAAATAATATAGATATGCTTTCCTCGCTTCCAGTATACAGCAAAGAGAGAGACCAACTTGATGGACAATGGGAGAAAGATGATTTGTTCTAGCAGACAGACATGTAAGGTCAAGGCATGAATTTTAGATAGGGGAGCAGCTCCTCTTGTAAAAAGAGAAACTTGGTGATATGTAATGCACTTGCAATGTCAGAAAAAAATAAAGCATTATGTCTCAACTTCAAAATTATCAGACATGGTACCATAGTTAAAAAAAAGGATGTAGGTTTTAGGGGGAACAAAGGGACCAAGAGCAAGATTTGTCTGCACTTATTCCAGGTGCTTCCTCTGAGTGTTAATCAAATGAAGGCTCTATTATATTTGGGGCATCATTGCTAGAACTTTAATCTGCTTCATTCTTGCCTTTCATCATCTTCTTTGTTGCCTGGAAACTGGATTGATTTATTGATTTTGATTTTGATTTGTAAGAATTTCAAAAAGTTCTTTAGTACTAGATCAAGGTACCCAATTTATCAGGTACTGGAAATATTTTGTGAAGATGCAGCATTTCCACTGAGTTACTACAGAACTTAATTGCCCTCTAAAATAATAGGTTTGGGTTAGAGGCCTGATGCCAGGTTACAAGTGCTGGTTGGCTCAGATCTGTCTCTTTCAAGCTTAATGAACAGTCTTTGTTCAGCTTCCAAACACTCATTATGGTTAATACTTGATAGAGCACAATATTTTCACCCAGAAAGGGAAGTTCAATATATTTACTCAAAACTCCTAATTGAATAGCCAATTTAGAGTCAAAATTTAGTCTACATGTCTCTAGTAATGTATATGTTTGGGGGAATTTTAGATTCACTAGATTTTGTACTCTGGGGCACTTATATAAAATGTGCTGCCAGAACATACATGATTGATCTGGTTTCATTGCTGATACTTGCAAAATCCTGATTTCCCCTGACTTCCCATATGGCAAGAGAAATAGAGAAATATAACAGTGACAACATCATAGCACTTTTCTCTGAGGAGCTCAAAGTATTTTCCATCCTCACACAGCATTCCTATGAAGTTAACCAGCAGAGATACTACTTCTATTTTAGAGCAGGGATAAAAGTCTTCCATGGATAGATGACTTATCCAGAATTTGTAGACTTCCAATGGAAATGCAGGATGAGAATTAGGTTTCCCATATCTTGGCTAACTATATAATTTATTGTCCTCACTAGGGCACTATGAAAATGAAAAGGGCAATATTAATAATTATGCCAGGAAAACAGTCATAAGCTGAAACATAAAGATACACTACCTATAGCCCACTGAATGGAATAGTGACAAACCACAATGCCTAGTAGAAAGTCACTGGTTTAAGACAGAAATATTGAACATGTTGGTAAAGACAAAATGTGTAAGAACATAAATAGTAAGTCAAAGGACTTGCTTCATTACTTCATTACTATAAAATAGAATTCTACTATTAATAGCTGCTACATTTACTTTTAGTCATGTACCATGCATTTTTCAGAAAATAGTTGAAATTTTACTTTATAGGTAATTTAGTATCCAGAATTTTTAATTTGACACATCAAAAAATTTTTCTAACTTACTAAAAAACGTCTTATAAACTTTAAAAAATTATCACAGTATGTTCCAAGATATGAGTATACCATAATCAACATAACCATAAGCCAATAATTGTTAACTTTTCAGATTTATGAATAGCACTACAATGAGATCTTTAGCATACATTATTTATTTATTTATTTATTTTAACATTTTATTTATTTATTTGACAAAGAGAGACACAGCAAGAGAGGGAACACAAGTAGGGGGAGTGGGAGAGGGAGAAGCAGGCTTTCCACTGAGTGCGGAGCCCGATGCGGGGCTCGATCCCAGGAACCTGGGATCATGACCTGAGCTGAAGGCAGACACCTAACGACTGAGCCACCCAGGCGCCCCCTTAGCATACATTTTTTAATACATCCCCAATAATTTCCTTAGAATATATTTCTTTGATTGCCTCTATATTGTGAATCTTCATTTACAATTCTAATTCTTTATGTTTTAAGTTTAGATTTTTGGGAGACTTATTTTTTGATCCTATCAGTATTTGTTTGGGTGTTAGGATGAGGGTAAAAATCAGATTTTGTGTCACCTGTTATAAAAAAATTCTGTGATTAGATTTATCAATACTTCATTTTTATTTTTTCAGCTTTACATCAATATATTTTTAATTAATAATGTCCTTTATATTTCACTTTTCATAGAGATTCATTTGAGCTTCTTGCTATGAATTATTTTGATTTTGATTTTCTTTTTTATTCATGGCAAGTGTTTAATGCTATGTACAAAATTCTGAGCAGAGCTATGATCTCATGATTTCCCCATAATCTCCCCCAAATTCTGATGGAAAGTGTTAGAAATTTCCTAAATTACCTCTACTTTTTTTTTTAACTTTCCTTTTTAAGATCTCACCTCGTCAATAGTCTTATTTAGTGCTCTCACTTTTGTGAATCTCTAGATTATCCATAATTTTTAAATTTTTAACTCTGAATTTATTGATATTTGGCATGATTATTTTAGTTCTTGAGATGATTTTCGGTTTTCTTACCTAAATTTTGGATACTAATTTACAGTTTGGGAGTATTTTATAATAAAGGATGACCACTGTAGAGTTTGAATTTTGCTCTCTATATAATTGTTTTGTTATTTAGAGCATTATATTTATTGACACATCTATAAGAAAGATATAATATGGGCAAATGTGTATACTTTCAGCCTGTAAAGATTTTAGTCTTGAATTCTACTCTGAAATTAATATGGCTCACCTGGGATTTGATTTTTCTTTTCATTGGGTGGGTATATCTTTGCTCATCTTTAACCCCTTCCCCCCTGACAAATACTTGTCCTATTTCACTAGGTTTTAAGATTATTTTTATAAGCATCATAGGGTATGAATTGCTTTTTACCAACTCATTCTGGTAAGGAAATAAAACCATTTATAGCTGTCATCCTCCTTAATATTTGCTTGGATTTTATCATGTTTTCTATGCTTTGGGATGTTTCATATTGTACCTAAATTTTTGCCTTGTGTTCTCTTCTTACAATGGAGTGAGAAAGTCTTTACATATTTTTAATGGTCTCAATTTTATCAAAAACTCCCTGGAGCAAATATCAGAGAGTGATCACTCAAACAGGTCACATTATAGGGTTTGAGGAAGGAATTTGGAGCCAGGCACATCTGTGCTGGTATCTTAATTCTGCTGTTTATTAGCGAGAACAGTGGTTTCTACAATGGGATGTATATACTTCAGGGATAGCCAAGATTATCTAATGGGGTGCTGGAAATAATAATAGGTTAATAAATAATAAAAGGAAATAAATAATAAAAGGAAATAATAAAAGGTTGGAAAATAACTTTAAGAATTTAATTTACATTTACTTTTTAATCTAAAAATAGACAAGGTTATCTAATGGGGTGCTGAAAAAAATTTTAAGACTTTTATTTACTTTTTTAATCTAAAAATTGGGAAGCAGAAAAAGATTTCCTAACGTTACCATATATATTCACAACAGTGCCCCCAATTAGTTGGTACATCAAAAGGCTGTATTTTATCGACAGCAACTAGCCAATCCTGAGGACAATGAGAGTTCCAACCTTGCAAAGAGGAGGGCAATGTTGCCTTCTTTTATTTGTTAGTTTTCAGCACATTATAATCTATTGCAATTGATGTGTACCCCTTAGTTTTAACTAACTAACCTTGATAAAATGATCAAGTAAATTAAGAGGACTTTTGAAAAGATATTACATATCTAACATAATCTTAGTTATGCAACAAGAACAAGAAAAGGGCAAAATTGATGCTCACCCTACTTCTCAAATAAGCTAGGTCTTTGTCACCCTTATTTCTAGGGTCAACACTGGCAATCTAAACCTATCTGACAAAAATTAGCCAAAAAAATTTTTTTAAGATTTATTTATTTTAGAAAGAGTTTTTTTGTGCATACATATGTAGGGAGAGGGGCAGAGGGAGAGAATCTTCAAGCAAACTCCTTGCTGAGCCTGGACCTCAGATGATGCAGGGCTCATCCCATAACCTTCCGTAATGAAATGATAAAAAAGGAAATTAAATACCTTTCAAATTAGTCTTGCTTCCTTATCTCTTAATTTTATATTATTTTTATATCTCATGTAGCAAATGTATACTTGCAAGTTATATATATTGTTTGCATAAAATGGTTTCACTCCTAGGGATTCAATGAACAAGGTTGGAAACCTTTGACATTTGACCTTCTTCAGAGCCAGAAATATGTTTTTATGCTTCATCCTTATATTCCCAATGTCCAGATCTACATACCATGCTATGCAATTAAAGAACATACATGTATTGCCAAAAACGAATCCCTAAAGACTCTTCTCTATTCTCAACTGTGAATTAAAGGGGCTACAGATTATTTAATAATGATTCAATGATTAAAGAGGATAATAATTTTCTGGTACTATTTCTATATTTTAGTGAGTAATGCTTGGTAAATAAGTAGATGTTACTACATTATTCTGTCTTCTTTCTGGAATTTCTGGTGCCTCTCGAATTTTTCAGTACTCCAGGACATCTTTCTAGGATTCTAAGATATTAGGAGAGTGGATTCTGGCATCAATATTTTCCTCATGGAATCAAGAAAAAATAATGAACAAAGAATTCCTAAAATACGTTTGCAAATGAGATATCTACTGGAGAAAAAAGGGTACAAGAGACCCTTGAACTGTGGTAGAACCAAGGTTTCCAACCCTCTGCACAGCTGAAAACCCACATACAACTTTTGCCTCCCCCAAAACTTAACTACTAATACCCTACTGTTGACTGGAAGTCTTACCAATAACAAACAATTAACAAATATTTTGTGTTTATATCATATACTGTATTCTTACAATAAAGTAAGGTAAAGAAAAGAAAGTGTTAAGAAAATCATAAGGAAGAGAAAATAAAGAGTATTGTACTATATTTATCTAAAAAAAAACACAACACATTTAAGTGGACCTGCACAGTTCAAACCCATGTTGTTCAAGGGTCAACAGTAAAACGGAAAAAAATCACCTTACTTGATATGTTATGTCTAAGTGCTAATGATGAAATATGAGTAATCTATAATATAGTCATTCAAGAAACAGTGTAAGAGCTTCAAAATTTTTGAGGCTACAAAAGTTGGTGCCACTTTATAACACAAAGAAAAAACCTGTTTTCTGTACTATTAGATTCGCCAACATGCTTTCCAGGATGATATTCAGATTCATAAATTCATGCTATTAAATTATGGCAAGTATTCCTTTTGTTTTGCCTTTAAGGATGGTACCTTTGCCAGATCAAATATGTCAAACGATTCTGAGACACTAACAATTATGTTTTACTCAAGATACATGCCATCTGCAGATAGAAACTGCATTTGTAGCATGAATACACACACACACACACAATTATCTTGTATGCAGGAATTCAAAGCATCATGTATATGGTAGGCATCATGGATGCAAAGAAGAATGACCTATCAGTGTAGCTGGGGAGACAGCATATAATCCATTTATTCAAAATATATATATAAATAGAAGTAAAAATAATATATTATGAAACAACAAGAAAAAAAGTCCCTGCTTCAGCATAAAGATGGAATGGTGAACCAGGGTACATAGAAAGATTCAAGGAGGGCGCCTGGGTGGCTCAGTTGGTTAAGCGACTGCCTTCGGCTCAGGTCACGATCCTGGAGTCCTGGGATCAAGTCCCACGTCGGGCTCCCTGCTCGGCAGGGAGTCTGCTTCTCTCTCTGACCCTCCCCCCTCTCATGCTCTCTATCTCATTCTCTCTCTCAAATAAATAAATAAAATCTTTAAAAAAAAAAAAAGAAAGAAAGAAAGATTCAAGGAAGTGTTAACACTAGAAGGAATGAGAAAAAGACAAAGGGAAAATGGCACCAGGCAAGAGAGTGATTGCAGTTGAGTATTTGTAATGCATGCTGAAGTGTTTAGATTTCATCCTATAGTCAGTTGTAAACTACTGAAAGGTTTTAGGATTGAAGGAAAGGTGAATAACATGATCAAGTTTGCATTTCCAGAGATAACTCTAATACTAAAGTGAAGGTATGGCTGAAAATGTCTTGCTTATTTTTTTTCCAATATGCTTTATAAAAAGGTTGCCCTAGTTCTGAATGGAAACCTCTGCGTATATGTATTTTGATTGAGTTTTTGATGAATTTATGGAGACTTTTAAATTTTTATTATTGAATCTTCTTTAAAAAAGAAGTATCCTTTCCACTTGTTCAAGTATCATTTTTGCCCATCAAAAGGATTTTAGATTTTCTTCTCATACATACTTTTCATTTATTATGCTTGTCCTTAGGTAGTTTTTCCTAGTTATTGTTAGTAGAACAGGGAAACTATTGATGTTCATATATTAATTTTATCAAAAGTCATATTTCTAAATTCACTTAAGATGAATTTTTTAGTTGATTCTCATTAATTTTTATAATAAATTTAAAATACTTACAAATAAATCTTGCCTCTTTCCAAATTGCCTATTTCTTATATCCTCTTTTTGTGTAATATCGTTGTGTTATTTGTACATAATATTAAATAATATGTAATAATACAGCATGCAAGTAATAATATGTTTAGAATTAATAATCTTAATTTATTTTTTCTGAATTTAATGAAATTCTTCTGTTTAAACATGCTTGTGGGGGTGCTTGGGTGGCTCAGTTGGTTAAGCATCTGTCTTTGGCTCAGATCATGATCCCAGGATCCCGAGATCAAGTCCGCCTTGGGCTCCCCACTCACTGGGGAGTCTGCTTCTCCCTCTCCCTCTGCCCCTCCCCCCCAATCATGTGCTCACATGCATGTGCATGCTCTCTCTCTCTCTCTCTCTGTCTCAAATAAATAAATAAATAATCTGGGGCGCCTGGGTGGCTCAGTCGGTTAAGCGACTGCCTTCGGCTCAGGTCATGATCCTGGAGTCCCTGGATTAAGTCCCGCATCGGGCTCCCTGCTCAGCAGGGAGTCTGCTTCTCCCTCTGACCCTCCACCCTCTCATGTGCTCTCTCTCATTCTCTCTCTCTCAAATAAATAAATAAAATCTTTAAAAAAAAATAAAATAAAATAAATAAATAATCTTAAAAAAATAAACATGGTTCTGAATTTTGGGTTAAATTACTTCTTTTGTTATTTTTATTTTCTATTTTATTATTTATTATTTGTTGCCATTCTGCTAAGATCATTTAATTGGTTATAAGCATTGAAGTTTCTGAAAATGACCACTATTGTTTTCCTTTGACCTATTAATATCGTCATTACAGTAAAGTATTTCCTAATAATCACCCATTCTCACTTACTGACGACTTCTATTTGATAATGAAGTATGATCTTAACATGCTTGGGACATCACCCTAGGCCCTCTTCCTTGGTGGCCCCTGAACTCCAAATTTTGCCTACTTTTTGCTTAACTATTTTTTTTTTTAGTCAGTTAAGTGCTATTTTATTCTGTTTCTCAGTCTCTCACCCTCTGCAACTAAGGAATCAGAAAAAGTTTCAAGGGGAGAAGCCATACAGAATGTCAGCAATTTCCCTTCTATTGGCCCCTTACCTCCTGGTCACATTGGTAGTCAATTACAAGTTTTGTCTATGTAGATCTATGAGATTTGCACACCCATTGAGCCACTTTCTTTTTGGCTATCTGCTCAGCAAATTATCAAATGAAAAGGGGTGGCGAATGCTGGAATCACATCAATGTGTTTGTCTCATCTCTAGGAGCTTGGACATTCAGTACTAGATGCTTCAACTGGTATCTGATGCCCTTAAACCGCTCCTTATTTTTAATTAATTTTATCCAAATTTCATAATTGTTCTTACCAGGTGGAATGGCTTCATACAAATTATTTTGTTATAGCTGGGACTGGAAGTGGAACACTTTAAATAGCATTGAGTTATCAGTACTTTCAAGTCTTACTATATTTCTACCTAAAAATATCCATGTGTGCTGCTTTGTTTGGCTTTTATTTTTCCATCTGTTGAGAGGAGAATATACATACTTTTATACCTCTCACATCTGTTTCTCTGTTAATGCGATACTGATTTTCTAACCCTTTTGGAAATGTTGGTCATTTATGTTTTCCTAAGAAAAAAATCATATCATCCAGGGCTTCGAATATACAGTTGACCCTTAAACAACATGGGGTTAGGGGGCACCAACCCCACACACAGCAGAAAAATCTGTATATAACTTTCACCTACCCAAAAACTTAATAATTGCCTACAGGTGACTGGAAGTCTAACCAATAACAAAAACTGTCAATTAACATGTATTTTGTAGATGTATTATATTCTGTATTCTTAAAACAAAGGAAGCTAGACAAAATAAAATGTTATTAAGAAAATAAAAGGGAAGGGGGGCGCCTGGGTGGCTCAGTTGGTTAAGCAACTGCCTTCGGCTCAGGTCATGATCCTGGAGTCCCGGGATCGAGTCCCGCATCAGACTCCCTGCTCAGCGGGGAGTCTGCTTCTTCCTCTGATCCTCCCCCTCTCATGCTCTCTGTCTCCCATTCTCTCTCTCAGATAAATAAATAAAAAATCTTTAAAAAAAAAAAAAAGAAAAGAAAAGGGAAGAGAAAGTTAACATTTACAGTACTGCACTGTATTTATTGACAAAAAATCCACATATATATGGACCTGCGCTGTTCAAACCCATGTTGTTCAAAGGTCATCTGTATTTGCAAAATTTAAGAAAGTGGCCTCTGTAATTATTTAATTTGATCAATATCTGTGATTATATTTCCATTCCCCTTCCATGTTAATATTACGGATTTATTTCTTGTTTATCCAGATTGAAATTCTGGTGACTGTTTTTATTTTATCCAAAGAACCACTTCTTGGGTTTATTTGTTACCTTATATTTTCAAGTTATGAATTCCTGCTTCAGTTTAAAAAAATGTTATCATTCCTTTGAGGTTATTTTGTTAGTATTTTACATTTTTTCATTGACTGTATAATTCAGTATATAGTATATATTATGAAAACATAGAAGAAGAAGCAGGAAAAGGAGGGGGAGAAGAAGAAGAAAACATATAAGAGGCTTGATAAAGATATAAGAAGTAAAGGGTATGAGTTTTGAAACCTACACTCACAGACACAATGAAATAACTATTACCAATCCAGCCATAAAAAAAATTTATAGAACTAGATAAAATATATACAACATATGCTGGGTCAGCTTTGTCTGTCTTGAAATGACTATAAATATTGTTCTACAGTTGTTATCTCTCTATTCATTTCCATTTTGTTTTGATTTTTTTCTTGTTTCTATTCCACTTTCTTAAGTAAATTTTGAAAATGTCTATTCACCATTTTGCTATTCCTACTATATTTCTGAAATTAAAGATATTTATTTTCTTTTTTCCTAAGCTCATTTTTCATATATTTAAGCCCTACTATCTCATTTTTGATCATTTACGTCAGAGGAGTCCTATTTGTTTGGGAAGTTTCTTGCTTGTTTTGATTTTAAAGGATACTGTATTTTAAATTTTCATTAGCCCTGTGGCTCAATGGTAACTGATATGGTATGTATTCTTGTCTAACTTTCACTGTCATATTGTCCCTGCCACTTTTCTCTATTTAAATTGAATGAAGTACATTTTGTACAGGCACAATGGTATTGTCTTTTTGATTATTACCTTTGAATGGGGCGCATTTTTACCTGGGTTATTTGTTAAAATGGTGAAGAGGATAGGCAGAGTAAATTATGTCAACACCAACATAAATTAAGGTTTATTTTTCCTAAATATTTTCTCAGCAACTAAGTAATCTGTAGGAATAACTCTTTTCATGACTAGCAGTTAAGTCTGTCTAGCTATATCACCAATCTGGCCTTGGAAACTGACCACTGAGCTGGATATAGGTATGAGATAAAGAATTCATTTTTATATCATTTGAATATCTAGAAAAGTTATGACTACACCAAATAGTAAGAATATAAAAAGGAGGGGTGCCTGGGTGGCTCAGTCATTAAGCGTCTGCCTTCAGCTCAGGTCATGATCCCAGGGTCCTGGGATCGAGCCCCACATCGGGCTCCCTGCTCAGCGGGTGGCCTACTTCTCCCTCTACCACTCTCCCTGCTTGTGTTCCCTCTCTTGCTGTCTCTCTCTCTCTGTCAAATAAATAAATAAAATCTTAAAAATATATATATAAAAGGACTCTGAACAAATCATATAATAGATTTTTAATCCAATTTAGTGCCTAATAATCTGGGCAGAGAGATTAGATATCAAAATCAGGCTGAATATAAGGTAATGTGAATAAAGTATAAGTAAGGTGACTCTAGTGAATATGAATTGCACACCTATCTCATTTAGAGTTCATGGACTGGGAGTCTCTCTCTATTAGCATAACTCTATAAAAGTGCCAACTTTATATCATAATAATAAAAAAATCACCCTGAATACCTGCAGCTCTAGCTCTCTTCTTCCAATCAAAATGTATGTCAAGTAAAAAACGTGAGAAAGTAGCTATAATTCACTTGGACTGATAACGCCATTTGCTTAAGAGAGCACAATCATTTTCATGGCATCTTTTTCTTTTTTTTCTTTTCCCCCCCTTCTTTTTAACCTGGGAAACCTCTTTTTTTAAGTACAGAGATGATGTAAATCAAAACTATAATATTTGTATTTTAGAGATGTTAGCTCTTGGCCAGAGCCCACCCAAAGTGGTGCCACAAGCCTGGCAGTGAGCAAACAGCCCTGACAAGGACCAGCACCACTCCAAAGTGACTCTTCCCACTGGAAGATACCACACACAACAATCAGAACTGCAGCCCCAGCAGTGGGCTGACAGCAGAAACCTGGTCTGATTGCGGGCTCAATCACCAATAAAAGGCTTCTCAGGGACAACACAGAAAAAGCACTCTACAGTTTAGTGCAACTATATCTCTGGCAAATGCCTAGCCTGACTCAGCTCAAGCCCAAGGCAGCCCCAGACTGGCTCCCTAAGAACACAGGGACCAAACACTGCCCAAAACAGGCAAAGAGCCATAGCAGATGACTGGACAGAAGACAAAAGTGGCTCAGCCACAAAAGCAGGTGCACACAACACACAGAGGAGACATCCCTGAAGCATCAGTTCTGATGAACAGGAGGCACTGCACTACAGGGCACTACAAAACCTCATCTTCATAAGGCCACTACTTTCAAGAACAGAAGATGTAGCTGACTTTCCTAACATAATAACAGACTCAAAGAGTTAGACAAAATGAGGAGACAGAGGAATGTGTCCCAAAGAAAAGAACAGGACAAAATCACAGCAAGAGACCTAAGCAAAACAGGTACGAGTAATATGCCAGATAGACAACTTAAAGTAATGGTCATAAAGATACTCACAGGACTTGAAAAAAAAGTGGAGGACTTCAGGAAGACTCTTAATAGATGGAAAACATAAAAAGGAAACCATCAGAGATGAGGAAGTCAATAAATGAAATTAAAAATAAACTAGAGGGAATGAATAGTAGACTAAAGGAAGCAGAAGAATGGATCAGCAACCTGGAGGACAAAGTAATGGAAAGCAATCAAGTTAAACAGGTGACAGGGAGAAAAAAAAAAAAAAATATATATATATATATGCATGTTTATATATATTTACATATATATATATAAATAGGCTCCAAACTCTACTCCAATTGTCTAATGACTCTAACAATACATTCAGAAACATGAGGTATTTTATCAGTTTTATCATTTTGAAGAACTTTTTCTTTAGTTCTGATTTACAGTGATGGGCATTTACACATGCTCTCTTCCTTATATACCTGCAGATCCTACGGCTTATGTCCTTCTCTTTCCTCATTTACTATTCAATTTAGTGGAACATTCTTCAGTAACTTTCTGAGATACTATGCATTGGAAGCATCATTTTTAGAACCTTGCATGTTAAAATGCTTTTTATTAATTTCTCTTATGTGATTGATAGTTTCACTAGGCATATTATTCTACATTAGAAATAATTTTTTCTTGGGGCACCTGGGTGGCTCAGTTGGTTAAGCGACTGCCTTCGGCTCAGGTCATGATCCTGGAGTCCCTGGATCGAGTCCCGCATCGGGCTCTCTGCTCAGCAGGGAGTCTGCTTCTCCCTCTGACCCTCCCCCCTCTCATGTGCTCTCTCTCATTCTCTCTCTCTCAAATAAATAAATAAAATCTTTAAAAAAAAAAAAGAAAGAATTTTTTCTTACAATTTACAAGATTTAGATTTTTTGTCTTCTAATGACCTATTTGTGTTTTTCCTCTCAAAAAACTAGGATTATCCTCTGTTTTATCTCAGTGTGCTGATTTTCTTCACTATTTTTCTTGGTGTTGGTATAGGTCTATTTTCATCTACTAGGTTGAAACCTGGTGAACACATTCAATTTAAAAACTCATGAACTTTAATTTTCACCCCTTTTTAAAAAATTATTTATGTATATCACACTCCATTGTACTGTTCTGTCATTCATTACAGATTTCTTTCACTCTATATTTTAGCTGCTGGCCCCATTGGACTGATACTTTATTTCACTAAACTCTTCTTTGCCAATTTCAAACTATCTTATTTCTACTCACTTTTCCAAGAAATGCAGTCGACTTTATCTTCAAAATCAACTGGTAAGTTATACATTTTTGCAATAAAATTTTAAATTATTAGGAATTCTATTAAATTTTTAATTCATTTTATGTTCTTTTTCTTATTGTGTGAGTGTATTATCTTTTATTTCAATTGAAGTATAGTTCACATACAATATTATATT
Source organism: Mirounga angustirostris (assembly GCF_029215605.1). Classification (NCBI taxonomy): domain Eukaryota; kingdom Metazoa; phylum Chordata; class Mammalia; order Carnivora; family Phocidae; genus Mirounga; species Mirounga angustirostris. Next base: position 57,073,510 of record NW_026991717.1, on the reverse strand, counting down.
AGTTTCAGGTGTATAACACACTAATTCAACAATTATATACATTATAAAATGTCCACCATGGTAAGTGTAGTTACCATCCGTCACGATACAAAGTTATTACAATATTATTAACTCCCTATGCTGTACTTTACATCTGCATGAATTTACTTTATAAAGTTTAAAACTCTAATCTCCTTCACCAGTCTTGCCCATATCTCCCCCACACCATCTCTTCATTGGCAACCACCAGTTTAGTCTCTGGACTTAAAATTCTGTTTGTTTTATTCCATTGTTTTGTTTCTGACTTATTTCATTTAGCATAATACCCTGTAGGTCCACCCATGTTGTTGAAAATGGCAAGATTCCATTCTTTTTATGGCTGAATAATATCCTTGTGTGTGTGTGTGTGTGTGTAATGTCACCTTTATCCATTCATCTATTGATGGATACTTATATTGCTTATATTGATTCTTCATAATGGTTATTGCAACTAATGCTGTAATAAACATAAGACTGCATATACCTCTCAAATTAGCGTACTCATTACTTCAGGTAAATGCCCAGAAAAAAGTGGAATTGCTGAATTATATGGTACTTCTATTTTTAATTTTGAGGGACCTCCCTGCTATTTTCCATAGTGGCTGCACCAGTTTATATTTCCACCAACAGTGCATGAGGGTTCCCATTACTCCACATCCTCACCAACATGCTATTTCTTCTCTTTTTGATACTAGCCAGTCTGACAGGTTTGAGGTGATACTCACTGTGGTTTTCACTTGCATTTCCCTAATGGTTAGTGATGTTGAGTATTTTTTCATATGTCTGTTGGCCATCTGTATGCCTTCTTCTGAAAAATGTCCACTCAGGTTCTCTGCCCATTTTTTACTCAAATTTTTGTTTTCTGGAGTTCAGTTGTATGAATTCTTTATATAATTTGCATGTTAATGCAAATACCACTTCAAATGTCTTCTCCCACTCAGTAGGGTGGCATTTTCATTTTGTTAATTGGTTTTCTTCACTGTGCAAAAGCTTTTTAAAGTAGTCTCAATTGTTTACTTTTGCTTTTGTTACTCTTCCCTAAGAGAACAAATCAAAAAAATTATTGCTAAGACCGATATCTAAGCACTTATTGCCTATGTTTTCTTTTAGTTTTATGATTTCAGTTCTTTTAGGTCTTCAACCCATTTTGAGTTTATTTTTGTGTAGGGTGTAAAAAGCAGTCCAGTTCCATTCTTTTGCATATAGCTGTCCAGTTATATATATATTGAAGAAACTTCAATAAATGAGTTTTCTCCCCTTTGCATATCTTGCTCCTTTGTCATAAATTGACCACAGAAGTATAGAGTTAATTCTGAGCTCTCTGTTCTGTTCCATGGAACTATGTGTCTATATTTGTGCCAGTACCACATTGATTTGATTACTATAACTTTGTGATAAAGTTTGAAATCTGGGAGTGTGATACCTCCAGCTTTGTTCTTCTTTCTCAAGATTGCTTTGACTATTCAGGATCTTTTGCAGTTCCATACAAACTTTAGGATTATTTGTTCTTCTCTTGTGAAAAATGCTATTGGTATTCTGAGAATGAAGGCATTGACTCTGTAGATTGCTTTGGATAATATGAACATTTTAACAATATTATTCCAAGTCATGAACATGGTACATCTTTCCATTTGTTTGTGTCATCTTCAATTACTTTCATCAGTGTCTTATAGTTTACAGAATACAGGTCTTTCACCTCCTTGGTTCAATTTATTTCTAGGTATTTTACTCTTTTTGATACAATTGTAGATAGGATTGTTTTCTTAATTTCTCTTTCTGCTTATTAGTGAATAGGAACAACAGATTTCTGTATATTATTTTTTTATTCTGCAACTTTACTGAATTTCCCTATTAGTTTTAAAAGTTTTTTGGTGGAGTCTTTAGGGTTTTCTCTATATAGTATCATGTCATCTGCAAATATTGACCAATACCCTTACCAATCTGGATCCATGTTATTTATCTTGTCTGATAGCTGTAGCTAGGACTTCCAGTACTATGTTGAATGGAACTGGTAAGAGTGGCATCCTTGTCTTGTTTTTGATCTTTGAGGAAGATCTGGGTTTGTCATACGTGGCCTTTTATTATGCTGAGGTATGTTCCCTCTATACCCACTTTGTTGAGTTTTTATCATGAATGGATGTTGAATTTTGTCAAATGCTTTTTCTGTACCTATTGCGATGATCATGTGATTTTAATCTTTTTTGTTAACGTGGTATATCACATTAATTGAATTGTAGATATTGAACCATACTTGCATCCCTAGAATAAATCCCATTTGATCATGATAAATGAGCCTTTAAATGTATTGATGAATTTGGCTAATATTTTGTCAAGGATTTTTGCATATATTTCAAAAGGTCTGCAATTTTATTTGTTTGTAATATCTTTGTCTGATATCAGTATCAGGTAATGCTGGCTCTGTAGAATGAATTTGGAAACTTTCTGTCCCCTTCAATTATTTGGAATATTTCGAAAAAGGTAAGTATTAACTCTTCTTTAAATGTTTGGTAGAATTCCCTGTGAAGCCATCTGGTCCTGGACTTTTGTTTCTTGGGAGTTTTTTGATTACCGGTTCACTTTGTTATCAGTAGTCAGTCTGTCCAGAGTTTCTATTTCTTCCTAGTCAGCCTTAATAGATTGTATATTTTTGGGAATTTATTCATTTCTTCTAGGTTGTCCAATTTGTTGGTGCAAAATTTTTTGTAGTTCTCTAATAATTCTTTGTTTCTTTGGTATTGATTGAAACTTCTCTTGCATTTCTGATTTTTATTTAAGTCCTCTTTTTTTTGATAAGTCTAGTGAGAGTTTATCAATTTTATTTATCTTTTCAAAGAACCAACTCTCAGTTTCATTGATCTTTCCTATTTTTTTCGTTGTTTCTATTTCATCTATTTCCACTGTTTTTCATTATTTCCTTCATTTTACTAACTTTGAGTTTTCTCTGATTTTTTCTACTTCCTTTAGGTGTAAGGTTAGATTGCTTATTTGAAATTGTTCTTGTTTATTAAGGTAGGTCTATGTTATTATAAATTTTCCTCTTAGAACTGCTTTTGCTGCATCCCAAAGATTTTGGAGTGCTGTGTTTCCATTCTCATTTGTCTCAAGGTATTTTTTTTATTTCCTCTTTGATTTCTTTATTGACCCATTGATTGTTTAGTAACATGTTGTTCAGCCACCATGTTTGTATTTTTTCTTGTAATTGATTTCTAGTTTCATACCACTGTAGTTGGAAAAGATGCCTGCAATGATTTCAGTCATCTTAAATTTATTGAGATTTGTTTTGTACCCTAACATATGATCCATCCTGGAGAATGTTCACTGTGCACGTGAAAGGAAAGTACATTTTGCTGTTTCCAGATAAAATGTTCTGTGTATATCTATTTAGTTCATTCTGCATTTATTTTGTATCTGAATGATATATACATTGATGTAAATGGGTTGTTAAAGTTCTTTACTACTATTATATATTACTATATTACTATCAATATCTCCTTGTATGTCTGTTAGTATTTGCATAATTTATTTAAGTGTTCCTATTCTGGCTACATATTTGCAATTGTTATAACCTCTTGTATTGATTCCTTTGTCATTATGTACTGTCCTTCTTTGTTTCTTGTTATAATCTTTGTTTTAAAGTCTATTTTATCTGATATAAGAATTGTTATCCCAGTTTTTTTTTTCATGTTCATTTGTATGGAATATTTTTCCATCCCTTCACTTTCAGTCTGTATGTGTCTTTAGGTCTGATGCAAGTCTTCTGTAGGCAGCCTATGGATGGGTCTTGGTTTTGTTATCCATTTAGTCACCCTAAGCCTTTTGATTGAAGCATTCAGTCCATTTACATTTAAAGTAATTATTAATAGGCATGTATTTATTACCATTTTGTTGTTTTCTGATTGTTTCTATAGTTCTTCTCTGCTCCCTTCTTCTTCTCTTAGCCTCTTCCCCTGTGATTAGATGACTTGTTTTAGTGTTATGCCTGTATTCCTTTCTCTTTATTTTTGTGTATCTATTATAGGTCTTTGATTTGTGGTTACCATGAGGTTCATATATAACACCTTACGCATATAGCAATCTATTTTAAGTTGATGGTCACTTAAGTTCAAACACATTCTAAAGGTACTACTACAATTTTACTACTCCTCCTCATGCCTTATTATATGATGCTATATTTAACATCTTTTTATTTTGTGCATCTCTTAACTAATTACCATAGGTAATTTGATTTTACGACTTTTGTCTTTTAACCTTCATTCCAAATTCACAAATGATTCATTATTAACTTTACTGTATGTTTGCTTTTATCAGTGAAATTTTTTCATTAACAAATTTCTTACTTCTAGTTATGACCTTTTCTTTTCCACTTAAACATATCTTGTAAGGTTGGTATGGATATATTATCTTATCTCTGAGAACATTAATGATAATTTCCTTTCCTCCCTGTATAAACTCTTTTTCTTCTAATTGTTTTTACTTATTTTTATCTCTGTATTTCATCTTACTGGTTATCCCTCGATTATCACAGTTGTTAGTTATCTATTTATGTTCAAGAGCAATGTAATAAATGTAATCTCTAAGTTCATAAGTAGTAATTTTCAACTGTGGCTTCACTATGGAATAAACTACATGGACAGTTTCCTTGGAAACACCCTTCATAACATACCCTTTAGCCTATTCTTTTGGGCTAATTATGTTCTTCAAAGTAGATTCTGCCAGTCTCCTTCTCTGAAGGTATAGACTAAGAGAAGAATAAAAATAGAAGAGATCTTAGTTTTCAGTAGTTAATGTTTGTTTTAGCCCCTATTTTATGTATAATCAACGAAGTTGATATCTCCCATCTTGAGATTCCCTATTTTACCTCTTCAGAGAATACTCTTCTGCCAGGAGGGACAGGAGGCATTCACTAGACTTGGTGAAGTGGGCATTACAAATATACCACCAACCCACCTTCCTGAGTTTTATCTCTAGTTTTGCCTCTACCTTCACAGGGGTGATATGAATTTACAACCGTTTCCATTTCTTCTGTGTTGTTGGTTTTCATTCCTCTTGATTCAATTTTTATACTTAAATTTTCTAAAAAATTAATCTCCTTATATACATCTTCATATATGTTGGCCAAAATTTACATATTGTATTCTTTCAAAAATATTAAGTCATCCTATTTCTCATTCTTCTTGATGTATAAATCTATAGTTTCCTTCTGTTTACTATCTAATGTATTTGTCTTTTCAAAGAACCCTACCCTTGATTTACATTAAACTTCTATTGACTGGTGTGAGGGAAGGTTAATGAGGAGTATATTGTTTTGCAAATTATGAGTAATATACATTTATTGGAAAATAGGAAAACAGTCAAAATTTCTTAAAATAATGAAATATTTCATACTGCCATGTTTCTCAAAGTGGTACAATTGGACCTTCAGACCATTCTTTCTTGAGTAGGACTATCTGGCCCAACTGCAGAATAGACAGAATCTCTAACCTCTACTTGGTAAATGCTACTCATGTCCTGTCATTGACAGAACCAAATATGACCTACATTTCCCAAAGCACTCTTAAGAAGTGGTCCTAAGAAAGAGTCAACAATTCTTAATTTATCTTCACAGATAGGACCCTCATTAAATAATTAAACAAGTATGTGAACCAGTATGTAAAAGGCTGTTCATTACATAATAGTTTATAAAATGGAAAAAGAAAAGGAAATGCCCTAAATTTTCACCAATGATGCTTTGTTTAAATGCAGGCAAAAAATAACACTTTACAGTGATTTGGAAATAATGGTAAGGGGCTCCTGGGTAGCACAGTTGGTTAAGTGTCTGACTCTTGGTTTCAGTTCAGGTCATGATCTCAGAGTCCTGAGATTGAGCCCTGCTGAGCCTGAGGTGCTCAGTTGGCTTCGGATTCTCTCTCCCTTCCTCTGCCCCTCCCTCCACCTCCCATGTGCATGCAACATGTGCTCTCTCTCTAAAATAAATACATAAAACTTGGGGTGCCTGGTTGGCTCAGTCAGTTAAGTGTCTGCCTTCAGCTCAGATCATGATCCCAGGGTCCTGGGATCGAGCCCGAGTCGGGCTCCCTGCTTAGTGGGGAGTCTGCTTCTCTCTCTCCCTCTGCTACTCCCCCTGCTTGTGCTCACTCACGCACGTACTCTCTCTCTCAAATAAATAAAATCTTTAAAAAAATAAAAAATAAAATACATAGATCTTTAAAAAATAAAAATAATGTTAAATGTTTAATATACTTTTATTAACGTTTTGATAATTATAAATCATAATTAGTATAATCATTTTTCAAAAGGTACTTTTATATGTCTATTCATAAATTGAAATACTGGGGCTATAATCTAAATTTTTATCAGAGGTTTCTAATAGAAAGGTGTGGCAAGTGGGTTAGTGAAAATAGGGAGGTTTCAATTTATAGTATATCTACTTCTGGACCATTTGAGTTCTCATAAAGATCATTTGTAAAATGTTATTTCAATTAAACAGAAAACAAAAAGAGTAATACCAGGTAACTATTGTAACCATTGTAGTTTTCATAAATGACTGTTTCTTGCCTTCATGTTGTGGTAATGAGTGCCCAGTAGGGAAAGAGGCAGATCTGACACTGTCTTTAGTGACAATATAAGAATAAACAAGAGGATGATTACCCAGGGTGCCCTGGCGTCCCCTACTTCCTGAACAAGCTATGAAGTCACCGGGTCCAAGCTTCTATATATACTATAAAATGGAGATATTTTTGCCAAAGGGCATTTTCATGATATTGAAAATATGTTAGATAAGAAAAAAGTATGTTAAATATGCTAATAAAAACTGTGGCTCAGTGATGGAAATTTTCAGTCCTTTTTGAGATAATGTACTTACAGTAGCAATACAAGGTAAGTTTGACTGCAATAATTTCTGGCAAAATAAAGAATGCTGTTGACAGCCTGCTTGTCCCCTGCCTACTGACTATTTATATTCAAAACTAAAGCAAAAAATAATACTTAAAATAACATTCCAAGAGAATATAATTAGTGTTGCCTTTTAGGAGACAAGTTATGAGTATTATGAAGGAATTCAGAAAGGCCAATGATCAAGGAGAGAAGAAGTGAGGAAAGGAGTAAATTCAGTCGGTCAATGAAGGATGGCTAATGGTTATATGGCAGGATAGAGAAGAAAGAACATTTTGGCAAGGAGAACACAAGAGAGAAGTCATGGGGTTTGACATAAGGAGAACGTATGGAAAGGAATGGAAAAAATACCTATCAGTGTGCTTGAGAGCAAAGTTGGAAATTTAAACAACAACCAAAAAAAAATTCAGTTAAGTACTATGGGACCAGGGAATAGAGAAAGATCAAAGCAATGAAGAAGAATTTAAATATAAAGAAAAGAAAACTGAGAATTATAGGTTTCTGATAAAAAGATGCAATGATTAAAGTAACACTATAGGGGCGCCTGGGTGGCTCAGTTGGTTAAGCGACTGCCTTCGGCTCAGGTCATGATCCTGGAGTCCTGGGATCGAGTCCCACATCGGGCTCCCTGCTCAGCAGGGAGTCTGCTTCTTCCTCTGACCCTCCCCTCTCTCATTCTCTCTCTGTCTCTCAAATAAATAAATAAATAAAATCTTTAAAAAAAAAAAAAAGTAACACTATAAATTATTCTGTCCAGAATTACTGATGGACTGAAAGGGATATATGTCAGAGAAACTAACCAAAAGCTTCTCTCTTAAGTGAACATAATTCAATTTTAGAATTTAAAGAATGTATATGTCTATATCAATCAGACAGTTGTATATGATTTACACAAAAAGTATATATGTATAAATTTAGGAAACTTCTTCCTTGAATGTTTTCTAAATAAGTAAAACATGTGATTTTACTACTCCAAGTGATATGTGTTATAGATCAGTCTATGTCTTCCACAAAAATCTCTTGCTTAGGCCTTACACTTCACTACCATGTTTTAGGTCTGATTTCCTTTCAGGAAGATATGACCTATTACTCCATCTCTTTGAAACAAATAGGCATAATTAATGTGGCCCATAACCAGACTCAACTTCAACACAGCAGTTGTATCCTGAAACATTCATCTTCAAATGTCTGTCCTCTAACTGGAATTTTTACCTTACACTTAACCTACATTTTTAGTCTCCACACCAGAAATGGGCCGAAAATTCTTCATTAGGTTAAAAAACATGTGACTGTTTTGTTCTCATTAGAGCTCTAGACCCTTGAAGAAGTTAGAAACTGTTATGGCAGGAAGGTTAATATGGGCCCTGCATTGCACAAAGGTAGATGGAAACTGAATATTCAATAGTCACTAAGATGAGGCTCATTTATCCTTCATTTATTAGCTGGTATCATTCTTAAAAAATTTCCTCCCTAATATTTATTGGTTATCCCAAAATACAGCTTGAACAGGAAAACCAAGGTAAATGCTTGATTTCCTCCCTTTTCCAAGTAATTAATTGGTGCTTCCACAACTTTCACTAGTGATCAAAAAATTATTTCCCATAATGAAAAATTTTAATGTTTGGAAATCAGTGACAAATAACAATTCCCCCAACAACTATTTCATAGGTGTCTCTATCTATCAGGGTCCATTCTCCAACCATGAGTAGAGAAGGGCCAGGTTAAAAATTCCTGTCCTGACATCAGCAAGATGGAAGAACAAAAGAGCCCAGACCTTTTTTCCCCACAGAGACACTGACTCAACAGCAACACAGACCAATTCCCTGTATGAAAAATCCAGAAATATGGGCGCCTGGGTGGCTCAGATGGTTAAGCATCTGCGTTTGGCTCAGGTCATGATCTCAGGGTCCTGGGATCGAGTCCCGCATCGGGCTCCCTACTCCTTGGGAGCCTGCTTCTCCCTCTGCCCCTCTCTCTCTCTGTCTCTCATGAATAAATAAATAAAATCTTTAAAAAAAAATCCAGAAATAGCCACACTGTGGAAGGAGCCAAGATGTCCTTCAACAGATGAATGGATAAAGAAGATGTGGTTCATAGAGACGATGGAATATTATTCAGCCATCAGAAAGGATGAATATCCACTATTTCCATCGGCATGAATGGAACTGGAGGGGATTATGCTAAGTGAAATAAGTCAAGCAGAGAAAGACAATTATCATATGGTTTCACTCATATGTAGAATATAAGGAATACACAGGGGAGGGAGGGAAGACTGAATGGGAAGAAATCAGAAAAGGAGACAAACCATGAGAGACTCTAGACTCTGGGGAACAAACTGAGGGTTACAGAAGGGAGGGGGTTGGAGATGGGGTAATCCGGTGATGGGTATTAAGGAGGGCACATGTTGTGATGAGCACTGGGTGTTATACGCAACTAATGAATCACTGAACACTACATCAAAAACTAATGATATACTATATGTTGGCTAACTGAACATAATAAACAAATCAGAGATCAGTTAAGACGCTTCTGCAACCTAGGCAAGTTCTAAACTAGGTGCATCAAAGCTGGTAAGAAAAATTATCACACCCCTTAGCCACAGTCCTTCCCCCCAGCACAGCACAATACAATTGAAAGGAAGCTCCTAACTCCTGACTTCTCTTTCAGGAGAAAAAGAGAAACATGGATCATACATCCAACAATCTGACTTTTTGGAGAGATTACCCAACAGACTAGTTTCTGTCTTGTCTGCATCTAAAGGCTGAGAGGAAAAAGTATAAGGTGGGGGACCACTGCAAACAAAGGTGATGGTTTGGAGTATTCACTCACTATAGTCCCTTCCCCTGACTCAGTATGGAATGAGTAGAAGAAAACTCACAAGTCCTGGTTTCTCCCTGGGATGTTAAAGATGTGTGTGTGTGTGTGTGTGTGTGTGTGTGTTATATGTATGTGTCCAATGTTCCACCTTTTCCAGGTGCTACCCAAGAGACTGGTTTCTGTCTTGTCTATCTCAGAGCACTGATGAGACCTAACACACTCTAAATGCTTGGCAGCCACTGAAAACAAGAAAGCTAGATGGCTTGCTACTGCTCCAAAGGGTGCAGAGTACCACAGAGGCTGATACCGCTCAGCAGCCTATCTACTCAAGGACTAAAGCCAAGAGTGGAACATACATTCAACATTCAGACTTTTGTGGGAGCTACCTAGGAACCCTTTCTGTTTCACCTGACTTGGAGTACTGGTGGGGCACAGCATACCTAAGAGCCCAGGGGGCCACTGAGAAAAAGAGAGGTGAAAAATTTAGAGCATCTCCACAAAACTTGCAATGCTGCAAACAGACACCAGAGGGTGCAAGATATTATGAGCTCCCGAAAAAGGAACTGGCAGATCCCTTAATCTGGAATTAAAATGTATAAACCAGAGAAACTGCAACCACAGAAAATGTCTGAGAGGCCCCCAGAATCTCTAGCCAAATTGGTGAAGACCTTTCCCTGTATAAAGCCAGTCTGTAAAGACTGGGAGAAGTGACAGTTTTTTCAAATGCTTTGATACCAACACAAAATTATAAGGAATTTGAAGAAACAGAGAAACACGCCCCAACAAATAGATGAAATAAATCTCCAGAATCCACCCCTAAGGAAATTTAAGTGTAAGAATTACCTAACAATTAAAAATAACTGTCACAAAGGTGCTGAATGAACGCAGGAAAATGATGCATGAAGAAAATGAAAATATCAACAAAAATATAAAAAAAATATTTTGAAGCTGAAGAAAAATGCATTAAAATGGTTCAGCATCAGATTTGATCAAGTAGAAGAAAGAATCAGTGAACTCAAATACAGATCATTTGAAATGATACAGTCAGAGAAGCAAAAAGAAACAGAATGCAAAAGAGTGAAGAAAGAGTAGGGACTACAGGACATTATCAAAAGGAACAATAAATATATTACGGTGCTCCCATAAAATGGAGAAACATAGGGACATGAGTTTATTTGAAGAAATAATTGTGAAAACTTAAATCTGGGGAAGGAAATGGGCATCAAGATTCAGGAAGCCCAACACACTCCAATCAGAAAGAAACCAAAGAAGTCCAAATGAAGATACATTCTATTCTAATTGTCAAAAGTCAAAACAAAGAGAGAATTTTCAAAGCAGCATTAGAAAAGTGACTTGACATATAGAAGTTATCCTCTTGATAACTTGACAGCATATTTCTCAGCAGAAACCTTGCTGCCCAGTACAAGTGGGATAATAAATTCAAAGAGATGAAGAAAAAAAAAGAAACATGCCAAGAATACTATATCAGGCAAAACCTGCCCTTCAAATATAAAGGAGAAATAAAGACTTTCCAAGAAAAACAAAAGTTGAAGAAGTTCATCACCACTGACCAGCCTTATAAGAAATGCTAAAGGGAAAACTTCAAGTTGATACAATAGGACACCTGACAACACAAAAGCATGTGAAAGTATAAAACTCATGGTAAAGGTAAATATATAGACATATAGAATGCTTTAATAAAGCCAACAGTAGGACATAAATCACTTTTCATTCTGTTATAAAAATTAAAAGACAAAAATATAAAATGTAACTACAAAGATTTGTTAATGGATACACAATATAAAAAGATATAATCTGTGGCATCAATAACAAAGTTTGTAGAGAGCAGAGAGGTAAAGGAATAGAACTTTTGTATGCAATTAAAGTTATCAGCTTAAAACAGATTCTTATAACTCTAAGATGTTTTATGCAAACTTCATATTAAGGATTTAAAAAACTATAGAAAATACACAAAAGAAAATAAGAAACAAAGCATGTCACTACAAAAAAAAGTCTCAAGACAGAAAACATTTAACAAAACAGCAAGAGTAAGTCTTTATCAGTAATTACTTTGAAAGTAAGTGAAATTAACTCTCCAATTAAAAGGCAAAGAATGGTGAATGGAAAAAAAAAAAAACAAGATCCAATTACACACTGTCTACAAGGCAATCATTATAGATTTAAGGACTCACATAGGCTCAAAGGCAAAGGATGGAAAAAGATATTCTATGCAAATTGTAACCAAAAGAGAGCAGACATACTTATATCAGACAAAAGAGACTTTAAGCCAAGAACTATCACAAGAGACAAGGAAAAAACATTATATAATGATAAAAGAGTCAATCAGGAAAATCAAAAATATATAAATATACATGTACCCAACATCAGAGCACCCAAATATATTAATCAAATCTTAACAAACTGAAACATAATAATAGTAGGAGATTTCAATATCCCACTTTCAGAATATATAGAACACCTAGGCAAAAGAACAATAAGAAAACAGAGGAGTTGAACAACCCTATAGACCAAATAGAACTAATAGACATATATACAACATTTCACCTAACAACTACAGAACACACATTCTTTCCAGTGTTCAGGAAACATCCTCCAGGATAGATCACATGCTAGATTATAAGACAAGTCTTAACAAATTTAAGACTGAAATTATAACAACTAACTTTTCTGACCACAATGGAAAGAAACTAGAAATCAGCAGCAGCACGAAAACTAGAAAATGCACAAATACGTGAAAATAAAGCACAAAATCCCGAACAATCAATGGGTCAAAAACAAAATTAAAAGGGAAATTAGAAAATATATTCAGAAAAATAAACATGAAAACAATATACAAAAATATAAGGGATGCAGTAAAAACAGTACTAAGAGAGAAACGGATAGCGATAAACATCTACACTAGAAAGAAGAAAGATTTCTCAAATAAGCAATCTAAATTTACACCTCAACTAGCTAAAAAACAAATAATTAAGCCCAAAGTTAGCAAAAAGAAGGAAATAAAGATTAGAAAAGAAATAAACTATATACAAAACAGAAAATAAATGAAACAAAAAGTAGGTTTTCCCAAAAGGTCAACAAAATTAACAAACTTCCAGCTAGACTAAGAAAAAAAAGAAAACAGACTCAACTATATGAAATCAGAAATGAAAGATAAGACATTACAACAGATGGAAGTCCTTGCCAAGAGGGAAAAAAAAAAAGTAGGGAAGAAAAAGAAATAAAATGCATTCAAATCAGAAAGGAGGAGGTAAACATCTTTATTTGCAGATGACATGATCTTACATGTAGAAAACCCTAAGATTACACACACGCATGCGTGCACACACACACATGCTAGAACTAATAAACACTTTTAGCAAAGTCACAGGATACAAAATCAACAATACTAAAATCAGTTACACATCTATACACTAAGAATGAACAATCTGAAAAGGAAATTAAGAAAACAATCTCATTTACAGTAGTTTCCAAAAGAACAAAATACTTAGGAATAAACTAAACCAAGGAGGTGAAAGACTTGTATAATGAAAACCATAAAACAGTGCTGAATGAAACTAGACAGAAATAAATGGAATGGTGCCACATTCACAGATTAGAAGACTTAATACTGTTAAAATGTTTCAGTGCACAGATTCAATGCAATCCCTGTCAAAATTCCAAAAACATTTTTTGCAGAAACAGAAAAACTCATCCTAAAATTTATATTGAATCACAAAGAACCCCAAATACCCAAAATATTGCTAAAAAAGAAGGCTTATACTTCTTGACTTAAAAACATATCACAAAGCTACAGTAATCAAAGAAGTATGACAGCTGCATAAAGACAGATATATCAATATCAATATATAAATACTAATGGAACTGAATAGCATCCAGAAATAAACCCACTCATATATGGTCAACTGATCTTCACGAGGGTGCCAAGACTACACAATGGACGAAGGATATTTTTTCTTTCAACAAATGGTGTTGGGAAACTACATCCATATGCAAAAGAATGAAATTAGACCCTTATACATACATAAAAATCAACTTAAAATGGAATAAAGCCTTAAACATAGGACCTGAAACTATAAAACTTCTAGAAGAAAACAAGCAAAAATCTTCATAACATTGGTCTTGGCAAAGATTTCTTGGATATAACATCAAAGCACAGGCAACAAAACAAAAACAGACAGAAGGACCACATCAAAATAAAAGGTTACTGTACAATAAAGAAAACAATCAACTGAGTAAAAAGGCAACCTATGGAATATAAGAAAATATTTACAACCCACATATATGACGGGGGTGAATATTCAAAGTATATAAGAACTAAAAACTCAATTTCTAAAATAAATATATATACATATATACATACATAACCAAATTAAACATGAGAAAAACTTTCTCCAAAGACATACAAATAGCCATAGATGTATGAAAAAATGCTCACCATCATGAATCATCAGGGAAATGCAAATCAAAACCACAATGAGATTTTGTATCACACCTGTTAGGATGAGCATTATTAAAAAAAAAAATTAAAAAATAACAAATGTTAAGGAAGAATGTGGGAAAAAAGGAACCCTTGTGCACTGTTTGTCGGAATGTAAAATGACACAGCAGCTATGGAAAACAGTATGAAGGTTCCTAAAAAAAATTAAAAGTGGAACTAATGTATGATCCAACAATCCCACCTGTGAGTATTTATCCAAAGTATTGAAAACTCCAAACAGTATTTGCACTCCCATGTTCACTGCAGCATTATTCACAATAGTCAAGAGATAGAAACAACCTCAAAGTCCATTAACAGATGAATGGATAAAGAAAATGTGTTATATTCATACAACAGAATATTATTCACACTTAGAAAAGGAAATCTTTTCATATGCTACACGATTCAACTTACATGAGGTATCTAAATTAGTCAAACTCATAGACACAAAACTAAAATGTTGTTTGCCAGGGGCTGGCAGGAGAGAGAAATGTTGTTCAATGGATATAGAGTTTCAGTTAAGAAGATAAGTTCTAGAGATCTGCTGTACAACAACATGCATATAGTTGACAATACTGTTATGTTCACTTAAATAATTTTTAAGGTAGTAGATTTCATGCTGTTTCTTACCACAATAAAAAAGAATTCTGTCCATATTGAGCTTATATTTTAGTGGGAAAAGATGAAGTAGTAAATAATAGTCACAAATGCTGCAAGGATGTTAGGAACAAGAGAAGAAACTAAGGATGTGTGTGCAATTTTAGTGAGTAAATATTTCTGTGTTAAACTGGCATATGAGCAAAGAACTTGAGGGAGTAAAGAAGTAAGCCATGTGGAACGCCCAAGGCATCCAGCAAGGCGTGCAGAGAAAACAGTAAGGATAAAGACCCTGAATTGGAATCATGCTTCACTTGTTTCAAAACAACAGCAAGGACACCAGTGTGACTGACAGGAGTGAGCAATGGGGAGGTTGAAGATTTTTTCAGAGAGGCAGTTGAGGGACAGGATCCCCTAGAGGCTTGTAAGCTTGGCAAGAACTTTGTATTTTATTCTGGATAGGATGGGAAGCCATTAATAGAAGAGTGTTTTTAAGCAGAAGAGTGAAATTATCTACTTTATACTTTAACAAGATCACTCTACCTACTCTACCGAGTAGAAACTGTAGTGCAAAGCTAGAAGCAGAGAGACAAGTTAGGTGCTTATTGCTCTTAGGTGAGAAATAGTACAAATGATAAGAGGTCATCAGCCTCTAATTGCCATTTTTCTAGACATCAGAGGTCAAAGCCTTCCTCACAGTTTCCACATTCACTTCTCAGGTGCAAACATGGTCCCTTCACTTGTGTGGCATCTTAGATCTGGATCCTGGTTAGGGAGTTAGCAGTCCATTCCAGTTTACTATCTTGTCAATATCTACAAGTGTTTCAATATTATTGATATGATAATATGGAGGTTACAGAATGGTGAAGAGGTCAAATTCCCCTCTGTGTCAACACCAGAAGAATAGAGATACACCTATATAGTTTTCCTATTGGCGTAGGTCCTTATATTTTGTCAGGAAACAATTATAAGGGAAATATAAAGGGTTTCTCTGCTTATTTTCAGGATGTCTTTTCTCTGTCATAAAAAGAGGGCATGGCATTGCTTCTAATCGTTACTTTCCATAGTCACCACAAATTCACTGAATTATTGATGCTTTCCTCAAATCGAGCATGATGTTGACCTACATTCTAAATTTTCAGTGGCCTGAGTTCTCACCTTTTCAGTGCCCTCATGTTCATCTTAGTAAAAGGTTGGGACAGTGTGCAATGGAGTTGCCTCATCAGATTTCGTTTTCATCCACGATAATTTTTGAATAAGGAAAAAACATCAACACTTTTTGTCCTGACTTTGCAAAGAATTTCCAAGAGAGGAAAAGAAATAAAAACAGCCGCAAAATGTTACAAACCAAGGGGCCATATGAGGTGAAAGTTAAAATGAGAAAAATGTCCACATTACTTTGGGCAATGCAACTCCAGGGAAATAGTAACTCAGCACCTGAGAGCTAAATAATTCTAGAGGAATAAATATATATTCTGGTAGTCTGGGGGGAGAATGACATCATAGAGAGATTAGGTCTATTAAAACATACATTTGTAGACATGTTGGTGTGAAAATGGCTTTTAGAGATGGGAAGAGGAGAAAAGCTCATCCTATTTGTCTAACAATTCTACTGGGTGCTTTTCACTAAAAGAGAACCATCCATATGTTTATAACAGTGAGAGTATGAACTGCAATACATTTCAAATTACATGAGAAACTAAAGAAAATTTCTCAGTTTCAGGCCATTGAGTAATGCTTCCTTGTTTAGTGTCTGTCCCTAAATTTTGTGATTTTATGAATAATTCAGAGCAATGATTTTACTTTTTCTCTACCATAGCATTTGGCAAGTTTCCATTTCATTTTTGTTACAAAGACAGAGCTGAGATTCTTAGAATAGGAATAATGTTTAGAATGTATGTTTCCATGGTGAAAAATATTATAAAAAGGGCAACGAAGATATAGCTTAGGAGTCCTCAATTATGATACTTAAAACAATTTGAGCCTCAAGGAAAGCTGGTGTCTTGGTAACTGTTGATGGTGTAAAAAAAAGAAGGTAACATTGGGCCAGGCTGGGGAAAGGTGAATTACATTTAGTTATAGATCTGTCACCTAAATCAAAACAAACTCAAGCATGAATGGAACTGATGTTAATGCTGAAACATTTATTTGATAGGTGGAAATAAACAAGGATGGTCATGTAAGTGATCATTTTATTTTAAAGCAGACTCCAGCTACTGCAACGTGAAACAAAAAAGTACTAGGCACTTTATCAGCATATCAATTAAAAACATTTGGTACAGTAATGTAGATCCAGCAGAGGAACTGTGTTAATATGTAATCAAGACAAAATAATAATAATAGGAAAATCCACTAGACTTGGTTCATGAGAAATCTATGATTCATTGTGTACCTTGATACTGAACGTAAAGCAGCAATCCTAATTCTAGAACTGCCTCAAGTGTGCTTCAGTCTTCAGCCTTTGGTGGTCTAGTATACAGATGTCTGCCTGGAGCAGAAAGAAGCCAGGAGAAGCAGGATTCTGTTCTTGGAAAAGCTGACCCGGAGTTAATATCTTTCCCATTTCAAATGGGAAGACCAAAGTCTTCATCAGCAGGCTTACTTATTGCCACCACCCTCCGAGATGACCTCCAGGATCCAAGGAAATTAAAAGTAGTTTCTGGGGGGCGCCTGGGTGGCTCAGTCATTAAGCATCTGCCTCCGGCTCAGGTCATGATCCCGGGGTCCTGGGATCGAGCCCTGCGTCGGGCTCCCTGCTCTGCGGGGAGTCTGCTTCTCCCTCTCCCACTCCCCCTGCTTGTGTTCTCTGTCTGGCTGTCTCTCTCTCTCTGTCAAATAAATAAAATCTTAAAAAAAAAAAAGTAGTTTCTGGGGGCGCCTGGGTGGCTCAGTCAGTTAAGCGTCTGCCTTCGGCTCAGGTCATGATCCCAGAGTACTGGTATCGAGCCCCACATCGGGCTCTCTGCTCAGTGGGGAGCCTGCTTCTCCTCTCCTGCTTCCAGCTCTGCCTACTTGTGCTCTCTCTAGCAAATAAATAAAATCTTAAAAATAAATAAATAAATAAGAGTAGTTTCTGCTGATAAAACAGTTGGACTCTCAGATATTGTGCAAAAAGAAAATTATTCTATGCCTTGCTTCAGCTATCTCTTCTTCCTAGAATAACCTTTCTCTTCCTATGTAGCAATCAAAATTAATGCAATTTTCCAAGATATCTTCCTAGATGATGTCTCCCATCCCAACCAGAAATTACTTTTTTAATTCATCTATTCAAAGGACTAATTCTATAAATAGGAATTGCTTGGATATATTATAGCATTTATAGCCACCTACCTAGCATTTCAGTGATTTCTACGTGTTTCTGACTTGTATGTATTGTCAGCCCTTACAGAATTAGCAGTATGGCTGTCCAAACTTAAATCTCTCTTGACTCTACCCCTATCTTCACTCCTCCCCAAGATTAGCACATTGTCAGTAAATGTTCACTAAACTGAACATATAAATGCCCCAAATTCCTTAATTTGCATAAACACATGTCCATGCTCACCCCAGACAACAGAAGATAATTATTTTCTGCCAGTGTACATGTTGGTAACAATTGCTATAAGGTCAGCAGCCAAGCCTTATATTAGACATACGAATCTTGTAAAAATACATGTATTAAAAAAATGCATGTCAAGTGCAAATAAACACTTTATCACAATTTCTCCAAAATATTAATCCTTCTCCTGGCATTACAACCAAATGAAAGAGATTTTATCACAATTGGGGGAAAAAAAAGTTGCTATGTTCATTAAACTATTGTAAAACTGAAAAGAACCCATGTTAAAGTTTTTCCTCAGTGTTAAAATTAAATGTTCCTCTCTGTGATTCTCTGTGTTTGCATTCTTTTCCATTTTGTTGTTTGAATTTGCCTCAACTAATGTAATCCATTTAAGCATTCTAGGTTTTCTGCTCTTTTCAAATGTTTATTTTTGATAGGTATCTCAACTTTCAACCTCTGGACTATGATAAACATTTTTGGAAGAAAAGAGTATTTGTACTGAATCACATATTTGAGCAAAAATTTGCCTGTGGAAAAATAGCCTAAAGTCAAAGAATTAACAGCCAACTGACATTTAGAATGGCCTTGAGCACAAGCGTTAGATACATGAAAATTTTCACAAAAATGAATTAGACAAGTTCATTTGTCTTTTCATTCTTTGCTTTCACTAATTTCTTCTTTTTTAAACTATATTCCAACACTAACCTTCATATTGCCACCCATACATTAGATGTAGTATCACTGCTTTTCTACTTCTTCCAACTGAGCTGCTAATCACATTATTTTATTAGCACTGCAACCATTATTCACCCAGCTTATTTTCTTTCTATCTGGATGTCTGGGTCATCGTTCATGTTCACATCAATTTGTATATGACTCACAAATCCACGTCTACTTTTGCCCGATCTTAAAACACTATGTGAGGGGCGCCTGGGTGGTTCAGTCAGCTAAGCGTCCCACTCTTGATTCCAGCCCAGGTCATGATCTCAGGGTCATGAGACTGAGGCCCCGCATCGGGCTATGTGCGCACGGAGTCAAGCTTAAGACTCTCTCACCCTCTCCCTCTACGCCCCCAAATAAATAAGTAGATCTTTAAAATTAAAAAATATATATGATTTCAATTTATACATCTGCATTTTCCGTTGCTTTTGGAAAAATATAACTATCATTGGAGTCTATTAGCTTACCCTTTCTCCAGAGTTGTTATCAATTCTTGATCAAAACCCCATCCCCTGAAATGAGTAAAGATCTTCGCTAAATGACTGGATTTAATGTATCATTTTTTCTCATCTGGTTTCAATAATATCCCTTAGCTATTCAATAAGTATAGAGAGCACATGCAGTTAGCGGTACATTTTGTTTTGTTTTGTTTTGTTTTTTTCCCTCTGATCCAGAATGACAAATAAAGTGGTGTGCGGAATTGAGAAAAGAAATTAAATGTAGCTATATCTGCAAGTATCAATTGCTGCCACTTTGTCAAGGGTAAAACAATCATCAATGAGCAATACAGACTGTTTGTCACCAGAATAACAGAATCAAGAGGTTCCAATTCATTGATTTATTTCATTCCCATATGCCTGAACATGTGGGACACAAAGAAACAGTGTGTATGTGTTAATAGGCAATTCAGTGGTAGTGACTTCTACCTACTAGAAGCAGTTGTCCATTTCTTCTTTACTATCTAGTTTTATAACAAAATACTTCAGCTGATTTCTGATGGAAACTCAGAAAGAACTATGGTATATATGAACATAAGGGTAATATACTATTGACAGAAAATTAAAGCTTAAAAATTTTATATGGACAGCATTGGTGGATAAACTATAAGCTTGATTTGAAATGGTAATATACAGCTATAAAAGTATAACACTCAACATTTTTGCGTATATATTTTTGAAATTCAACAACTAGGGTTTAGTGGCAATAAAAATGGTAGAGAATGTTGGACTATATTTCATGTTTATTTCTCTTGTCACATGTCATCACATTTCCAATGGTCCATCAGGTGTTCAGTAAGTTAACATTCAATCTGTGAGAAGTACATGAATTATTCTAGAAATACAGCGGGACATACACTTGAGGTTCCTAATATTCTCAAGTTTATAATTCAGTGTGGAGACTACACTATATACATATGGAATACCATAATTATGCTCATAAATTGATTTTTTGAAACGTGTAAATTAGTATGATACCAACTACATACACAAGTATGGGGGCATGGTATAAAGCAATGATCGATGCCAGTGGGATTTTTTTTTTTTTAAAGATTTTATTTATTTATTTGAGAGAATGACAGAGAGCAAGCACATGAGAGGGGGGAGGGTCAGAGGGAGAAGCAGACTCCCTGCCGAGCAGGGAGCCCGATGCGGAACTCGATCCAGGGACTCCAGGATCATGACCTGAGCCGAAGGCAGTCGCTTAACCAACTGAGCCACCCAGGCGCCCCGTTGCCAATGGGATTAATCAGGAAGGTTTCTTGAGGGAAGTGAATTCTAAACTGAATTTGGCATATTTGTTTATTTAGCACTCGTTTCATGTATTCTAATTATAAAAATAATGTAATCTCACAGTAATAAATTTGTAATTTCAAATTAGAATAAAAGAAGCTAAGAATCCACTATCCAAAGACAATCACTATGCCAAGCTCTGTTGTTTGCATTCCATTTTGTTCTTTGGTATTTTCTACACAGCTACTGTAATATCATATACTCGGTATACAATTCTCTGTGTTTCAGCAGTGTCTATGCATACAGACTTTGAGTGATACAAATATCTCATAAAAATTAAGTTTAATACCAGTCTAAATAAATGTACCATAGTCACAAATCATTTCCCTATAGCTAAATTCTTAGGTTTTTCCAAATTTTTATTAACATAAATAACCTCAAAAAAATTTTTTGTTCATAACTCTTTTCTTAGTATTATTTTCTTAAGATAGATTCCAAACATTCTTATAATTAATCAGAAGTCATGATCATTTCAAGTTTCCTTATATCTGTAATATTTATAAATAATAAAAGCTATCATTTCTTTAAATTACTTATTCCTGTCTTTAATTTTATTGCATTGATCAGGATTCTCAGGAATGTGTCAAAATGCTAATTATTAATTCTTAGATTCCTGCTCATTTAGTAGTAATGAATTTGGCAAATATGATGTTTACAAATTTTATTGGCATGCTTAATATACTAGTTAAGTATACTGGTATTTCTACTTCTTCCATAAATTGTGCTTACTTCATTTTATTTCTAATCAGAAATCAATCTTGAATTTTGTTCAGTAACTTATGTTACTTATTCCAATTTTAATATTACTTTCCTTAATAAAATGTTCAGATTGAAACATAACCTTTACATAACAGGATAAGAGTACTCTCACTATAAGACATATTGGTATTCAACCAGACTGCTTGGACTCTTTTAGATAAGCAGTGGAATGTCACTGGTGGCTTCTGAGCAGAGAACTGAAATGGTCACAGAATCTGATGACCAAAGTGGGAAAAAAATTTTTGAAAATATCCATACACATATTCTCAGCTCCCAAAGTGCCTTAGCTTGGAGACTTCATGATTTTCCAGATGACAAATAATGGAAATCTGTATTAAGATGTGGCCATGGAAATGATAATGAAAGGAGAGACACCAAACACATTGCAAAGGAGTAAGAACTGGCTAGACTTGACAAACAATTAGTTATGCAAGGCACGGAAGAATGAGGAGCCACAGAAGACTATGAGGGTTATGAACCAGAGTGAATGGGAATAATATGGTATCATTTTTAGCAGAAAAGTCTCAACCTTCAGAGTTGAGACACACTGATGAAAAATGTCACAAGTAATGTATTACTGATAATAAAGTCTCTTAATTATGAATAATTTATTCTTTCATAAATTAAAGAAGATTCAAGGTTTTCCCCAGAATAACAACACTCACTTTCATTCCTATATGCTTTCTTCAGAGAGAAAGAGAAGTTGGCAGACATATTGTTAAAGTTGGGACTTCTAACTCTCCTACCCCAGCTGTAGCCTTAGCAAATGAGCATAACTTTAATGACTGTAACAATTAAGCATTTCTTCTCCCAGACCTTATTTCTCCAGAAAAGAGGAACTTTGGAGGAAAAACTGATCTGTAGGACAGGAAAGGAAAAATGATGTTTATGTCATGAGAAACATCTAGGAAGAAGTCTCTTTTTGTTGGAAGCTAATACCAGTAGACCCATGCATGAAAAGATTCTCTTCCACACACAACTTGCTTATGCTATCATACTCTACCTTCCACCTAGAATCACTGCTCCCTGACCTTTGCACGTGACTCTTTGAAGTTCCTTCTTCTGAAGTGCAAATCTCTAGTTTTCATGTTTATATAAGCTCCAATACCCAGTACAAGCACAAAACCTGGTCCATTTACAGAACAGCTTTCAGGGCCAAAAGATAGTCTGTGGAATTTCACTGAGGAATTTATATCAATTTATATTCCTTTGAGAATATTCACTCATACT
This sequence comes from Mirounga angustirostris, assembly GCF_029215605.1. NCBI lineage: Eukaryota > Metazoa > Chordata > Mammalia > Carnivora > Phocidae > Mirounga > Mirounga angustirostris. Next base: position 57,050,649 of record NW_026991717.1, on the reverse strand, counting down.
AATGAAGATGGACTATTAATTCAGTACAGTTACTATATGTATTTTGTGAAAGATATACATGTCTGCAAGAAAATATTTTATGCCATAAACCAATAAAAGACTATATTTTCTTGAAATAAGACTGTCTTTCCTAAAACATACGTATTCAGTAAATATGTTTTCATGGCATTGTTTCCTCATGGTTCCATTGCAATTATTTTGCTGCAGGTTAACTATATTGAGGAAGCTGGAGATTCTGAGGCTGTAAAAGACTTTCAAATACTGAAACTGTACAGATAAAGTATAGTGAGGGGTGCCTGCATGGTGCAGCTGGTTAAGCATCCAACTCTTGGTTTCAGCTCAGGTCTTGATCTCAGGGTCCTGAGATCCAGCCCCAGGTCTGGCCCCGTGCTCAGCAGTCTACTTAAGTTTCCCTCTCCTTCTGCCCCTCTCCCTGCTCACTCACTCTCTCTCTCAAAAATAAATAAATCTTTTTAAAACATAAAGTATCATGTGACATAGAAGCTTGTAAAAATTCCTTAGTTCACTGTAATTTTTAAACTTAATTATCCTAAATATGATTGATGACTGAGGGATCTTATTAGCCAAAAGTCAAATCTTCTATTTTATTTTAAGTCACTCTACTTTTGAAAAATCAAATTTTTGGGCGCCTGGGTGGCTCAGTCGTTAAGCGTCTGCCTTCGACTCAGGTCATGGTCCCAGGGTCCTGGGATCGAGTCCCACATCGGGCTCCCTGCTCAGCAGGGAGCCTGCTTCTCCCTCTCCCACTCCCCCGTTTGTGTTCCCTCTCTCTGTGTCTCTCTCTGTCAAATAAATAAATAAAATATTTAAAAGAAAAAAAGTAAATAAAAAAAGAAAAATGAAATTTTCATTGTTCAGCTAATCAGAATCTCAACATTGTTCATTCCATTACCCAGCCTTTTCCTGCTTGAAATAATGTCAAATTCAACTTATTACAATAATGCATTTTTACACCAGTTTATTTAACCTTATTTAAATCTCAAGGAGCATTTCACTTATTTTTCTATCCTCTAATAAAAACAGAAGTATTTTGTCCTTACAAGTAAAAATAATTAGAAGTCTTACTAAGTAATTTTTTAAATCCTAAGCAAAATAATTTGTTAAGCAAATATTTTTAAGAGATAATATATTTTCAGTATTTTCAAATGAGTTTATTGTGATGAGATTTTGTGAAGACAGTATATTAGATTTTTCAAGTGAATCTGAAGCGAATTTCTTGGGAAAAGATAAAATAATTCAGTATCACAGTTTTTAGGTTTTGGGTACACAGGATCACAGGTGTCAGATTAAAATACTAGAAAAATTCCAAAGGTAATTGTTCCTACTGGTATTTAGTATGTATTTTTCTTTTTGATTTTGTTCATCTGTATTTGTAAGTCACGTACAATGAGCATATATTATGGTGTAAGTTTTAAAGATCATGTTATTTACATCAAACTTTATGTATGTTTTTATTTTTCTTTTTACAGCAAGGACTTGGAAATAGTAGAAGCAACTATATTTAAAATGAGTCCTCAGAAAACCCTGATTCTGGGCTAGTACAATGTGCCTCCTCAGTAAGGAAAATACAGGATTACATCTATAAAAGTATTTTAAGCCCAACACGTGTGAATCCATCCGTATTTCTTAAAATATAAATCAACAGAAATATATGTTTTTAACATGTGAGACTTTGGGACTACATTTTAGACCACAAGCCCTTTGCTTAGTTTATCTGTATTCAAAAATTATTCACTGTGAGGCAGAGAGTAAAACTGATCAGGCTCAAACTGTAAGTCAAACTTTATTTTTTGAGGAGTTATATTATCCTGGTTTGGATTTTGCACCAGTATAACTTCATGCACACATCACCTTATAAAAGTAGTTCTCAAAGTGTAATCTGGGACAACTGGTGGTCCCCACACTCAAAACCATTTTCATAATTATGCTATGATATTCTTTTCCTTTTGTACTATCATTCTTTTACAAATGTATAGTGGGATTTCACAAGGGCTGATACATGTGATATCAGAACAGATTGAATACAGACACAAATATGAGATTCCCATGGTCTTCAATTAAGCCAGACATTGAAGAGATGTCTAAAAACATAAAGCAATATTAATCTTTTCACTTTTCCTTGTAAAATAGTTATTTTTCATTAAAATGTCATTTATTTTAATGTGTAAATGTAATTTATGTCTATTCTTAAATGAAAAGACAAATATTTTTAAATTTAGTTTTTAATTTAGAATATGATAAATATAGATAGTTAAAACTAACATAAATAAAAGCTTTCTACATTGGAAGGTGGTCCTAACACCAAAAAAGTTTGAGATAGCATTTATACCCCCAAGTTTAAGTATCTGTGTTTCAAGTAAATAACCACTAGGTTCATTACTTATGTTTTTAATACTAGAACTTTCTCTACACCAGAGATTACCAAACTTTTTTGTAAAGGGCTATATGGGCATACAAATATTTTAGGCTTTGTGGGTCATACAGTCTCTGTCACAATGAGTGAATGCTGCTATAATATAAAGTAGTAATTGTAGACACTATGTAAGCAAATGAGTGTGGCTATATTAAAAAAAAACTTTATTTACTAAGACAAATGGTGGGCCAGATTTAGCCCAAAGACTGTAAATTACCAGATCCTGACCTAGTCCCACATTTATGTTCTGGAATATGTGCATGGAACAGGGGGAGAAATTAGAAAGAAAATTGATATTTACTGGTCATCTGTTAAATGTTTAACATTTATTAACAACTAGAAATTTTATACATTAAATAGTTATATTCTTGTTGTTTTTTTTTAAAGATTTTTTATTTATTTATTGAGGAGATAATGATAGAGAGAGAGAATGAGGGGGGGAGAGTCAGAGGGAGAAGCAGACTCCCTGCTGAGCAGGGAGCCCAACGTGGGACTCGATCCCAGGACTCCAGGATCATGACCTGAGCTGAAGGCAGTCGCTTAAACAACTGAGCCACCCAGGCGCCCTCTTGTTGATTTGTTAAAAACAATAATCTTTACCCCATTTTACAGATGAGGAAACTATGATATAAAAGTATGGTACACACTAAGTCTAACAGCAACATGGGTTTGAACTCCAATCTGACTTCCACCATGCCATAATGCTTGCCATCACCACCAGCACCAGCAGCAGTAAAAGGAAGTTAACACTTCCATAATACTTTTTAGTATACAAGGTGCATTCACACAGATTACTTTATTTGATCTACACACACACGCACGCACACACACACACACACACACACACAGACATAAACCTCTCCACCAGGTAAACCAAATATTACTATCTCCAGTTCACAGATGAAGACTATGAGGTTCAGATAATATGATTTGCAGCTAGTCAGTAATGGAGCCATGATTCTGACCCATATCTTTTTGTCCCCAATCCAAATGTTCTGTTTTTATAGATCACTTTGTGATCTATCTTAAGACTCCTGAGAAGCAAATATTTCTCTCCTTTTTTGGATACCTAATATTTTAGCACAAAACATAAAAGTTAGAAAATGTCCATTCCTCCAGTAGAGATATATGGAATGGAACAAAGAGTGGAAATGTGCATTTTATCTCCATCTCTATGAAACAGAATTCATGCTAAATCAGTAGAAATGCATCAAAGGTCAAAGAGACGGAAAAGACCTCAGCTCAGAATTAGTAACATTCTCAATGATGTATTCTTCTTTGAAGCAGAAGGTAATGGGAATAACCAGGCCATCTGAGTGACCCAGAGTTTCACAGTGGCTTTCATTCCTTCACTCCTACAATAGATGAGAGTAGAACCACAGAATCCTGCAGAACTGTGACTATAATCTGTGAGTCTCTTATCGGCTATTTTAAATATCCCACAGTTAGAAGTTGATTCATCTCTTGGTGAAATGTAATATGTTTTGTACAGGATAGAGTTAAAGATCCAATGTGAATAAAATATCCACCTCAAGAAAGTATAATTTTCACATCTATGAACTGAATTATAATTTATATATTTTTCTGAACACTGATAGTTAATTCAAAAAAGAATTAAACAAAATGGAATGAAAAAGAAAGTGTGTTAACAATGCCAGGTAAAAAGGGAATATATGAAGTTACAAATTTCCCCAGCATATTCCTCTGATGAGGCCAATTTTAGTTAACAGTGTCTTTAGTGGCCCTCTCTCAGTAGTCCCTGAACTGAGTGTTCCCATGCTGCTTATCAGTCATGCAGATGTCCCCTACAGTCTAGATTATTCCTCTTGGCATTCACTTTAAACATGATTTCCCCCACCCCCTCAAAGGGGCTTTTTGGTATAATACCAGTAGGAGAGTAAGACATTTCACTTCTAACTTTTATCAAGAAATCTTCTGACATCAGAGGCCAAGAGACCAGTATTTTTTTTTTTTTTAAAGATTTAATTTATTTATTTGACAGAGACACAGCGAAAGAGGGAACACAAGCAGAGGGAGTGGGAGAGGGAGAAACAGGCTTCCCACAGAGCAGGGAGCCCGATGCGGGGCTCGATCCCAGGACCCTGGGATCATGACCTGAGCCGAAGGCAGATGCTTAACGACTGAGCCACCCAGGCGCCCCAAGAGACCAGTATTTAATAAAAAGCTAGTTGGCAGTATGAGTCTGTAGATTGAAACATAAAGAAAGTGTAAAATAATTGAAAATATAACTGGTCTCTGCTCCCTGATTCTAAATCCCTTGTAATATGCTAAATGATGAGAGTACGAGGAACATCTTTTGCTCTAATATTTGGTCTCTTTGACCATGATTCCTGACACAGAGCTCCTAAATCCCTTGGAATTTGCTATGTGACAATAATGTCTTTTGTTCTAAAGAGGCAACTCTTGGTGGCCTCATGAATAGCTTCAAGACTGGGGCTGGTCACCAGAGACCAAGCCATGCTTATAAGCTTAGAACTTTCAGGTCTACACTTCATCCTCTGGAATAGAGATTGAGTTGATTGAAGCCTCCATAAAAATCCCAAAAGTATAGGGCTAGGAGAGCTTCTAGATTGATGAATACAGCCACATACTTGGAGAGTGATATACCCCAATTCCATAGGGACAGAAGCTCCTTCTGGACCCTTCCAGACTTCACCTTACATATCTCTTCATCTGGCTGTTTATCTGTATCATTTATTTTATCTTTTATAATAAACAAGACATTCTAACAAATTATCAAACCCACAGAAGGGGTCATGGGAACCTCATTTTATAGCCTGTCAGTCAGAAGTACAGGGACAACCTGGACTTTTGATTGGCATCTGAAGTGGGGACAGTCTTACAGGACTTAGCCCTTACCTTGTGAGATCTAATGCTATCTCCAGTAGGTAGCGTCAGAACTGAAATGAATTACAGAACACCCTGCTTAATGTGTGGAAAACCCACACATTTGGTGTTATAAGTGAAGCGTGGTAGTAGTGTGACAATAAAGGAGTAATACAGGAGTATGTTTTTCCAACTTAGAAGGAAAAGTTAGGTTACCTCTCTAGTAAAACTTTGATCCTACAACAATTTTTTGATTACAGAAGTCTCAGCCAAAAGAGCAACAGAAGCCAAAAGTACAGCAGAAGCCAAATTGCTTAAAGCAATGAACTCAGCAAAACACCTGGTAACCTATGACAGTGACCAACATCTCCCTAGCAGGGCTGAAGCCTAGGTGGTCTAATAGGTGTTTTCTATCATAATTTTCATGCTCCTCTGAAAATTCCAAATTTGCTTTCTTGTTGTGTTATTCTCCCCATTCTGAGAAACTACTTAGAATTCTTAAGTGAAAGCCTATGGAAATCAAGCTGAAAGGATTCTGAGAAGAAACGGTGAATGCTAAGTTATATGGACTTGTGATTATTTTATTTAAAGCCAGATACTACTAAAATTTTAACTGGCTGTCATTATAGTACTATTAAAATTCTCCACAAAGAGTTTCAAAATGAAGAAAGTATAAATTTAGGAATGGGGAAAGTATGATGATGAAAATGTGGTGGTTGATTTCATGGAGGCTGGTTTGAGTGAAACCATTAACGCAGGAAAGCTCAAATTAACATTTGCAACAACATGGATGGACCTAGAGGTTATGATGCTAAGTGAAATACATCAGTCAGAGAAAAGCAAATACCATAGGATTTCACTTATATATGGAATTTAAGAAACAAACAAACAAAGAAAAGAGACAAAAAATGGAATCTTAAATACAGAGAACTGGTGGCTGCCAGAGGGGAGGCGGGTAAGGGAATGGGTGAAACAGATAGAGGATTGAGAGTACACTTATCTTGATGAGCACTGAGAAATGTACAGAATTGCTGAATCATTATATTGTAGACCTCAAACTAATATAACACTGTATGTTAATCATATTTCAACTTAAAAAAAAACAACAAAAAAAGATTATTTGGCAACCATGTAATGGATTTGCCTCAGATATAATATGGCTTTAAAATGGAGTAGTTTGAAAAATTCCATTGCTTCAGAGGAGTTCCAATGTTAGGCTTCCTTATGATGATTTCTGCTTTAGAGAGCTTTGGTTCTCAAATTCTAGTGTGCCTAAAACTTAACTGGCTTTAAAAATAGTATGCTGAGGGAAGGAAAACAGAAGCAAAAGGATTATCGACTATAGGTTCCATTTTGATGAGACTCAAGAATAGATATAACTGGGGTGCCTGGGTAGCTCAGTCGTTAAGCGACTGCCTTCGGCTCAGGTCATGATCCCAGGGTCCTGGGATTGAGCCCCGCATCGGGCTCCCTGCTCCACAGGAAGCCTGTTTCTCCCTCTCCCACTCCCCCTGCTTGTGTTCCCTCTCTCGCTGTGTCTCTCTCTGTCAAATAAATAAATAAAATCTTTTAAAAAAAAGAATAGATATAACTAATGTATATAGAAAAAAGTTGTAACTGTGCTCAACATAGTTTGGACATTGAAGAGAATTGACTGGAAAGGGGCAGATAGAGTGAATACTACTTTACTTTCAGATAGAGATAGCCTAGGGCCTTCCAGAGAATACTGGAGATTTCTTCTCAGCTTCAGGAGGATATACTAGGTTTTTCCCCCTTCCATCTCTCCATTAAAGTCAAGTGGATCGTTCTGTTCCTGAGCCTTTAGTCTCCTGAGGGTAATTAAACTGGCATAATCATTCCTATCTCCTGTGTTTCTAATTTGTGTCCTGGTCTATAGGTTCTCACATGAGCTGCTCATGGAGTTGAATCCTAATTTTGATGACTGACACCAGAGATGCTGCATGTCCTGTTTCTAAACTTCTACAGAGTAATTGGCTGAGTTGTCAGCATCATGGAAAGACAGCAAAATTTTGGAATACTGATGAAAAAATATATATATACACACAAAATTGTTATTTTCTCAACAGAAATGTCAATTATCTGCAGGCTGACAAACTGTGAAGTTTTAAATGTTGAAGATATGAGCTTTAAAATGAGGTAACTTTCTTTTTATTTTTCAAAATATTATTTTATTGATCTATAAAACAATAAGATAATTGTGCTATATATTTAAATAAAATTTAAGGAAATCCAGGGTAATTTATTAATTTTTAAAGATTTTAAAGATTATCAAAACAATTACTACTACATATTACATACTACTACATACCACATTCACACAAAACAGGAAGCTTTATATATAATTTAACACTGAAGAACTATTTCAGTACAGAAGCCACCAAATGTAACCATATTATGAAAATACAACTTTGAAAAAGCATTAAAAATTGGCAACTTTTACCCAAATTTGGAGTATTTCTTCACAATTATAAAATTTGGGAAGCAAGGAGGAAGTTTTAGCAGACTCTCAGGCTAATTTAAGTGGCTCAAAGAACTTTTTTCCCTTCCCTAATATAAGAACCTTATAGCAAGTTAGGAATCCTGCCTCTAAATAGATTTCTGGAAGAAAAGCATAATTACAGCATTTAGATAAAGAAATGATATTGTTCACATGTGTTCACATTTATTAATATTCTTAACAATTAATACATTTGTATGTCTGCTGCCCAGATTTCTCAGTGCTGAATAACCCCAAAGAACTAATTATATCATTTCTTCTAACTGCAAATGTTCTTTCCTCCCCTTTGATCAGGGCTGACTGCCTATGCCATTCCTATGATGAAGTTCATCTCAGCATGATTATCACAATCATGGATAATGTATCTATTGAAATGGACTGTAGAGGATGCCTCGAAGAAAGCAGAGAGGAAGCATCAGAAATTTGTCTCCTCACCCAGACCACAACTGCACTGGTAAAATCTATCTGATATAACTATTTTGAACTCTGGAGTCTGTTAAAGGCTTGCAACTTCAAGAAAAAACTTTGGATGGGGGATGCCTGGGTGGCTCAGTTAAGCGTCTGCCTTTGGCTCAGGTCATGATCTCAGGGTCCTGGGATCAAGTTCCGCATCAGGCTCCTTGCTTAGCAGAAAGCCTGCTTCTCCCTCTGCCTGCCGCTCCCCCTGCTTGTACTCTCCCTCTCTCTCTGACAAATAAATAAATAAAATCTTAAAAAAAAAAAAAAAAAAAAAAAACTTTGGATGGTATAGGGCAATCAATTTCAGCTCTTAGTACAATAACAGCTACCCATCCCTCACCCCTCCGCCCCATGGCAAGCAGTTGTCTACATGTTCCCAGAACACCTTACACATATCTTGCTGGACCAAGAGTGGACAAAAAGGACCATGTCCTCCAAATATCAGGGATCTATGCTTTGATTACTGACTACTGCCGTTGACCAGAGTGGTGTACACAAAGAGGTAGTGGCCATTGTTGCAACCACTCCCCATTATTGCAAGACTCTCCCTATATGGCTGAAGTGACTTCCAGGGGAATTTAAAGAGGCAGTATCTTTTCCCCTTCATTTTTCTTTTTCCCCTTTTAGCAGCCAGGCATTGAAGAGTAGAACATTCAAAAGCAGCTGGAAATATAAAGGAAATTACAAAGTCACCATGCATGCCCAGGGGAAGGTACAGGGTCAAAAAGACCTGAGGATTCTTAAATATATAAGTCAGGCTTATCTTTAGTACAGAGACATCCTACCATCAAAAAACAAAAGAAAACAGAAAATCCTGCGAAAGGGGAAGAATCCAAGTCCCAGAATAACCACATTATTAGATTGAAATATCTAGTTTTCAACAACATCACAAAGCATACAAAGAAACAGGAAAGTATAGCTTTTCCAAAAGGAAAAAAAAATAATAATAAGATAAACTATTCCCGAAGACCTGATGGTAAATCTACGACACAAAATCTTTAAAACAACTTTCTTAAAGATGCTCAAAGAACAAAAGGAATACATGGATTAAATCAAAACAATGAAGGCACAAAATGGAAATATCTATAAAGAGATAGAAAGCCTAAAAGGAAACCAAAAAGAAATTTTGGAACTGAAAAGTACAACTGAAATAAAAAATTCACTAGAGAGTCAGACATATTTGAACAGGCAGAAGAAAGAATCGATTTACTTGATATGAAAGGACAATGGAAAGTACTGAATCTGAGGAACAGAAAGAAAAAAGATTGAAGAAAAGTGAACAAAGCATAGGGACCTGTGGAACACCATCCAGTGGACCAAGTTACATATTAGTTATAGGAATTACCCAAGAAGGAGAAAGAACGTATTTGAAGAAATAATGGATGAAAACTTCCCAAATTTGATGAGACATGTGAATACAAACATCCAAGAAACTCAACAAATCCTAAGTAAGATAAAGAGACCCACACTAACACATATATTCAAACTATCCAAAGACAAAGACAGAATTCTGAAAACATCAAGAGAGAAGCAACTTATCACATACAAGAGCTCTTCAAGAGGAGTAGCAGATTTCTCATCAGAAACTTTGGAGTCCAGAAGAAAGTGGGTTGATATATTCAAAGTGCTAAAAGAAAAAATAACCCTGTTAAACCAAAAATCCTAAAACTGGCAAAAATATCCTTCCAAAGTGAGGGAGAAATGGAGACATTCCCAGGTAAACAAAAGCTGAGAGTTTCTTACCACTAGAGTTGCCCTGCAAGAAATGCTAGAAGGATCCTTCAGGTTGAAATGAAAAGACAGTGGACAGTAATTTAAGAACATATGAAGAAATAAAGATTTCAGTAAAGATAAATACATTAGCAATTATAAAAGCCACTATTAACAATGGTACAATTCCACTTTTTGTTTTCTACATAATTTAAGAGATCTAAATCTCTTAAAATTATTTAAGAAGTATATTAAAATAACACATTTTAGAAATGTTAAAAAAATTAAACACATTTAAAAAACAACTATTAGTTTAAAAGCTAGTATTATTGTAACTTTGGTTTGTAACTCCACATTTAACAGGTTAATGCATTAAAAAATTATTTATGTTTGGGTGCACACAGGTATAAAGATGTAATTCTGTAACATAACAATTGAAAGGGATGGGATGGAGTTTCTGTATGTTACTGAAGTTAAGCTAGTATGAATTCAAATTAGACTGTTATAACTTTAGGATGTTAAATGCAGTCCCCATGGTAACCACAAAAATATAGCTAAAGAATGTACACAAAAGGAAATTATTTTGCTGTACCAGAAGTGGGAGAATATTGACACTGGAATCAGCAATATAAATGCTCAAGTGCTAGGAAGCAGAGAAGTGACAGAACATAAAACAAAGAGGTGCCATGAAGCAGAGATGAAAGATGCATTTCCTGGTATGGATGGATTCTCAGAGTTCCAACAGTCCCATGCACCAAAATATAGCAGGGAGATAAAAAACAAAAAACAAAAAAAACTAATTATTGGAGGGCCTGGAACTATCTGAAAGTGTGAAGGAGATGGCAGTGTTTTAGACCTTCTGGTGATCCCTCCCCCAATTCTCTGTAACCTTTTCACACTAGCATTCCCCAGGGTTCAATTCTTGATTCTCTTGTCTTTACTTTTCACATCCATTCCCTTGAGATCCTTAAATAACAACCATACATTCGTGGCTCCCAAATATATAACTTGAGCCTAGACATTTCTTCATAACTCCAGACCTACCTATCCAACTGCATAGCTGATATCTACCTATATGTCTAACAGGCATCTCATATTTGACTTCCACCTCATTCCCCAAGTCCTGCTGCAAACCCAGTTTAAAAAGAAAAGGAAAGAAAAAAAAAAAGGAAATGAAAAAGGAATTTAAACACTTCATTACAAAAAAATCAAACAAACACAAAAGAAGATAGTAATGCAAGAAATGAGGAACAAATTCTCTATAAAGCACACAGAAAAAAAAATGACAAAATTAGGACCTTTCTGATTAATAATTATTTTAAACATAAATGGATTAAATTCTCTAATCAGGTGACAGAGATTGGCAGAATGTATTTAAATACATGATCCATCTGTATGCAGTCTACAATAGATTCACTTTAGATTTAAAGACATAAATTGGCTGACAGAAAAAAGATATTCCATGAAAATAGTAACCAATAGCAAGAAGGGGTGGCTATACTAATATCAGACAAAATAAACTTTAAAATCAAAAAGGGTTACAAGTGACAAAGGTCATTATTAATAAAGAGCTCAATACAACAAGATATAAAAATGTTAAACATTTAAACACCTAATAACAGAGCATCAAAATATATGAAGCAAAAATTGAAGGGAGAAATCAACAGTTCTACAATGATAGTTGGAGACTTCAATACCCCTCTTTAATAATGCATAGAACAATCAGAAGTTAAGTAAGGAAATAAAGGACTTGAACAACACAATAAATCAACCAGATATAACAGATATATACAGAATTCTGTACCAAATAACAACAGACTTCATATTCTGCTCAAGAGCATATGGTGCATTTTACAGAACAGACAATATGTTAGGCCACAAATTAAGTCTCACTAGATTTTAAAAGATACAAGCCATACAAAGTATCTTCTCCAACCACAGAGGGATGAAGTTAGAAATTAGTAACAGAAAGAAAACTCGAAAATTCACAAATTAATGGAAATTAGACAAAACAATCTTAATCAATGGATCAACAAATCAAAAGGGAAATCAGAAAATACTTAAGAGACCAATGGAAACAAAAATACAACATATCAAAATTTAGGAGATACAGGAATACAAAGGAGAAATTCATTGCTATAAATGCTTATATTAAGAAACAAGAAAGCTCTCATATCAACAACCTAATTTTACAACTTAAGGAACTGGAATAAGAATAAACCCAAAGCTACCAGAAGGAAATAAATAATAAAGATTAGATCAGAGATAAAACAGAGAATTAAAAATGATAGAGGATATCAATGAAACAAAAAGTTGGTTCTCAGATGGAAAAAAAACTGACAAATAAATGAACCAAATGGGGGGGGTGTGGGGGGAGAAGACAACTCAAATTAATCAGAAATAAAAGTGGGGCATTATTGTGATTTTTAATAAGAAATATATTTGATCTTCCTTCACATTTCTAGCACAAAGCTCCTAAAACCCTTAGAATTTTCTAAGGGATGAGAGCCATAAAAGTGCCTTTTGTTAAGTTAATGAGGTGACTTTTGGAAGAAGGGCTGATTGTCAGTGGAGCCAATCATGTGATTGGAGGGTTGGAACTTTCCACCCTACCCCATCCCCACTTCCAGGAGAGCAAAAGGGGCTGGCTCACACCTTAGATTAATCACCTAAACGAAACATTGCTAAAATTCTTAATTTTCAACTCCAGCAAATGGAGCCTCAAAAAAACAACAAAAAAAAACCACACATGCACACACAACAAAACCACATGATCTCTGTTATTATAGCGAGGAGCCAGAATATTTGGGGAAAAAAGACGGCTACCAACCTAAGCACTCCAGGTGCCCTCTAGCCAGCCTTTCCAATGTCCTTGTAATTCCCAATGACAGCGCTCTGAGGAATTACAAGGGCTCTTCACAATCTTCCCTCTTAATTGGCTTGGAGAACAACTCTCCAGATTGGAAATGAATCTCTCTCTGCCCTTATTGGCACCACAGCTACCCTCTTGGTGCTCAACTTCAATGCTATAAATCAGCCCCTGCCTTGGAACACTAAAATGGTTCAAACAGTGGGGGTCTCTAATAAACCTCAACAGGTTTCTGTCTCTGAATCTATTCCCTTTTGTTCAGGCCCTTTAAGAGATACCCACTTTCTTCTCCCTAGTTCCTCCATCCCTATTCATTTATTGGTCTGAGACTTCTTAGAAAAATATGCTGGAATTTCTTTTCTCCCAAAAGGGGGAAATAACTCTAAAACTTACCAGTAGTAATCAAAATCTCCAACCAGGTGAATTAAATGACCCTTCAACACCTTTCATTTGCTCTATCTCTGATAGCACTACAGCTGAGTCTGGGAACACTGATCATTTGCCCCTACTGGATCAGCTACCATCTTATTTACAGGCAAAATCTTCAACTGACATTGGAAGACCCTATACCGTATGTCCCATCAAGATTCAAATAGATCCCTCAAAACTTATCCCCCTCCTAAAATTAATCAATACCCTATAAATAAAAAAACCATTCAAGGCATCAAGCCCATAATAGATTACAAGGTTCAGGGCCTCATTATCTCCTGCGCCTTTTCCCTGTAATACCCCTATTTTACCTCTGAGAAAACCCAGTGGCCAAGGATGGAGATTTGTCCAGGACCTCCAATGTAATACATAACATTGTTATCCCTTGGCACCATGTTGTTCCTAACCTCCATACACTACTAACATCCATTCCTACTGAAAGCAAATTTTTCAATATAATTGAAATTGCAATATACATTGCAATGTATTTTATAGTATTCAATTTGATAAAGACAGCCAATATCTTTTTGCTTTCACTTGGGAAGAATGACAATACACTGACTGGAACAATAATGCTTTGGAGTTTCACAGAGAGTCCATCTTGTTTTTCACAGACCCTAAAGGCAAAGTTGGATGGTATAAACTTTTCTGCTGGCTCTACTTTGTTACAACACATAGATGATTTGCCTCTCTGCTCCCCTTCTCAAACCTCTCTACAGGCAGACATTATCCATCTGTTCAAATTTTTGGTCTTAAAAGAACAAAAAGTCTCCAAAGAAAAATTGCAGTTTGCTAAAACTCAGGTTCAATACTTAAGAGTGATCTCGGAACAAGGACTACATTTGGATCCAGGTGGGCTTCTTGGCATCCTTAATTTTCCAAAACCTAATATTAAGCACCAATCATGAGATTTTCTTAGACTAGCTGGCTACTGTCAAAAAAAGATTCCAAACTTCTCTCTTATGGCTCAACCTCTATATGCTTTACTAAAAAAATGACAAAACTGACACTTACTGGGATGACATAACTTTTGCGACTTTAAAGAAAAGCCTACTAAAGCCTCCAAACCCTTGGACATCCTAATTATCAACTTCACTGTTTCCTCTTTGTATGTGAGAAAGAAGGGAATGCCCTTGGGGTGCTCACCCAAAGACATGGGACCATCAGCCTACACGATATTACAGCCAACAACTAGACCCTGTGGCACAGGGATATCCCTCCTGCCCCAGAACCTTTCCTGCCACCCCCCTTTTTGTTAAGGCCACTGTAGAAATAATGATGGGAACCCCTTTGACCATCTTTGTACCCCATGCAATAGAAACTCTCCAAAATTTCATCACCCTCAATGCTTTTCTGTCATCTCACCTCTCATGAAATTCTCTTGTTAACTGCTCGTCAAATAATTTTCTTCCTGCAATAATCTTACCCCTCCTATTCTCTTCTCCTTCCTAAACGAAACCCCTCATGACCGCTTAATACTGGCAGATCACCTTTTGACTCCCTGTGACAATTTACAGGAAATTAGTCTAAACACTGTAGTTTTTTCCTGGTTTACCGATGGTTCTTATTTAAAGGATAAAAATGGTAAATATGTTGGGTATGCTATTGCAACTCCTTTGAAGTCATTAAGGCAGCACCTCTATCCTTGGCTACTTCAATCCAACAGGCTGAGTTATATGCCCTTACTCAGGCTTGTATCTTAGCCACAGGTAAAACTGCAAACATTTATACCAATAATCTATGCCTTTTGGGTAACTCATGATTTTGGAATTTATGGAAACAGCAAGGTTTCCTTACCTCCAATGAGGATATAATTTAAAATGGCTCCCATGTCCAAAATTTATTAGATGCCATACTTTCACTGGTTGTTCTGAGTATTATTAAGGTTACTACTGGTCATTCCAGACTCAAATCTCTGGAGGTCAAAGGAAACCACCTCACTCATATTTCTGCTAAAAATACTACTCTCAAGGAAACCAAAAGCCAAACCTCTGTCACGGTCCATAGGGATGTTCTCTGAGATCATCACACCATCATCATCATTATCATCATTATCAAACAAAAAACTGACCAGAGATGCCCAATAGTTGGCCCCAGAAAAGGAAAAACAATATTAGAAATCCAATAATCATTGGTTTGACAAAAAAAAGAGAGAACTCTGGTTTGGGACATACCAGCCCTACCAGAAATTCTGAAATTCCCACTACTTACACTGTATATGCATTAAACCATAGGTCTACTGACAAAATTACAGGATTCATGAACCAATACTGGTGGGGAAATCTAATAGGGCTGCAAAAAAGTACCTATCCCTCATGCGTCCCACCTGTCTGAAGTGCAATCCAGGAAAACCTGTTCAAACTGCTCCCACTCTGAACTGCCCAATGGACCATTTGAGGTTTGGCATATGGATTTCATATAGCTTCCTCTACCTCATGGATAGAAATATGTTTACTCATGGTTTGTATATTTTCTCACTGGACCAAAGCTTTCCCTTGTAGACAGGCACTGCTTCTTCTGGGGCTAAAATTCTGTTAGAAAAGATTATCCCTCCAGGTGGATCCCCTCTCAAACTTCACAGTGATCTGTGAACCCATTTTACTAATCAGGTGCTTCAACAAGGCTTTGCTGTTTTGGCTGGTTTTACACTTTCATTGTGCGTATCAGCTTCAACTCTCAGAGTTAGTCAAACTCACTAATGGCACTATTAAGGCTGAACTGGCAAAATTATAATCATAGAGACCCTCCAAATACCTTAGCTAAAAGTATTATCATTGGTCCTTCTAAATCTCAGATCCATCCCCTTTGGAACTCATAGGCTCTCATTCATTAAGATAGTCATAGAGGGCCCAATGTACTTGGTCCCGCTTCCTCTGACCCATGGTCAATAAAAAGAGATACACTTGAATACTGTAAAGACCTAATTGTTTCTATTAAAAATAGGCATGCTTTGGTAGAGCAATCTTTCACAGTGCACTCCCAGGAGATGAAGACCTTAAGCATCACACCTTGCAACCCAAAGATTTCATCTATTGGAAAGACACCTCCAGAAAGATTCTCTTAAACCTCACTGGAAAGGCTCCTAGCAGGTTCTGTTCACCAACCCTCTACCACCAAACTTGAGGGAATAGCCTCTTGGATTCACGTGCTACTGCTAAAGAAAGCACCAAACCTTAACTGGACCTGCATACCATCTGTTTATCTAAAAGTAAAGATTTCCAAGAAAACAGACAACATCTAATAAGACAGTTATCCCAAAATGTCTGGACTAAGTCTGGTAAAAGGTTCAGGAGTCACTGAAGTCTTTCTTTTCCATCTGGACTATTAATCGACTCTGGATTTGTATCCAAATTCATGGTGTCTGAACTTGCAACTTTACAGGCTGTATTACTGATAACATATTTGGTTCCAAATAGTTGTTCTGAAATAACAATACAGTTTTAAAACATTTTTGAAGTTTTGCTGTTTTGCAAGAAGTTCAGCAGCTATTGCTTCATGTTTACACCTGCATTGTATCTACTCAAATGCAGTTAATTCTTTCAGTGTGCTTTTGTAGTATTAACTATGCTACTTTCATGGCCACTTTAAGCAGGGACTTCCAAGAGGAATACATGATTCCAGGTTTGCTTCCGAAGGGAGAACTCTTCTCCTCAAAGTCGAAATAAGTGCCGATAAGTATTTTCAATTGGCTACTTTCAGACCTACGGTTCTGATTTAGAGCCACCATACAATTTGGAATTGTCATGTTACTTTTTGATTCTGTACTTGATGCCTCTCAAACCTTAAAAAAAAAAAAAAAAGGTATACCCAATAAGGAGATGATCTCCAATGTTTACAATCTTGATAAATATAAACTACAGATGGAAAGTGCCTGAGAGTTCTCCTTTCTACCCCTCCTCATCACTTCAATGTGATCTTAATAGGTGTACAACCTGCACAATTTCCCTCCAAAATAGGACACGACACCCAGGAAAGACCTTCCTGGCACCAAGGGATAAAAGGCCACTAAATTAAGAAAACATGACTTGATCAGCAATACTTGTGGAAAAAAATCTTGATCAAAAGGGAAAAATGTGAACATTAATAAAGGGAAGCCTCACTATTATGGAGTCAAGAGGCCAGAGGGGGAGCTTTGAGGCCATACCACTCAGGGTCAATCACAGGAAGAATTGTCAATTACGGACCCCAAGAGGAAAAGATGTACATTGCATCTCCAACAAGAAATCAACTACCCCAGCAATGTAGCCGATTGGAAATCATCACTACCCTGAACTCTTGCTTTTCTCCAATGGACTTTCATTCACAACCCCTCCCAACTTCCTCCTTCTTTTCCATAAAATAGCATTCCTCTCCTTTGTTGGACTAGCCTATGGTTTTTGTTGTAGCTCAAATTGCTATTCTCTGCTATTCCTGAATAAACCCATTTTTGCAGGTAAAATAACTGACTTATTTTTAAGATCAACAAAGGCAACCTAGAGAATGGAAGAAAATATTTGCAAGTCATGTATCTCATAAGGGATTAATAACTAGAATTTATAGACAACTCCTAAAACTCAAAAACAACCAATTCAAACATGGACAAAGGACTTGAATACCCATTTCTCCAAAGAAGATATATAAGTTGCCAATAAACACATGAAAAGATGCTCAACATCACTAATCATTAGGGAAATGCAAATCAAAATTATAATGTGATACCACTCACACCCACTAGGATGACAACTATCAAAAAAAAAAAAAAGAGTAAATAACAAATGTGGGTATAGATGTAGAAAAACTGGAACCCTTGTGCACTGCTAATGGGAATATAAAATGATGCAGCCACTGTGGAAAACAGTATGGTGGTTCCTCAAAAAATTAAAAATAGAATTAACATGGTATCCACCAATTTCAATTCTAAGTGTATACTCAAAAGAATTCAAAGCAGGATCTCAAATTGATTATTTGTACATCCATGTTCATAGCAGCATTGTTCACAATAGCTAAAACATAGAAGCAATTAAAGTCTCCACCAAAGATGAATGGATAAGCAAATGTAGTATGTGGAATAAGAAGGAAGAAAAAAGAAGGAAATTCTGACATGCTACAACATGGGACAAATCCTGGGGATATTAACGATAAATGAAATTGGCCAGTCACTGACAAATACTGTGTAAGTCCACTTACATGAGGTACTTAGAATAGTCAAAATCATAGAGACATAAAATGGAATGGTAGCTGCTAGAAGCTATGGGTAGGAGGAAATGGGGAATTAATGGAGTTTCAGTTTTATAAGATGAAAAGAGTTCTGGAGAGGGACGGTGATAATGGTTACATAACAGTATAAATGTACCGGATACTACTAAACTGGACATATAAAAATAGTTAGAATACATTTTATGTTATCTGTACTTTATCACAATTACAAAAATTTTAATGGAACTATAAGAACCCCGAGAGTTGTGTTCTAAGAATACCCGGAATACCAAAGTATCTGGAAACTTCCAACTGGATATGCAAATAAATCGATACGTAAATTATAGTCTATTTACTTATTTTTCATTTTAAAGCATAAACTATTACATCATACAATAAATTACATAACGAAAATCCTTTTATATACTATTCATATTTAAGCCATGCTTATCGTTTGCTATATTTGTTCCAGATTACTCTCTCCATGTAAATTAGTAAAAATGTACAGACACAGCTAAACCCACTCCAGATCCATTTCCCTCTTTCCTTCTCAAAAGGAACTACCATCCTGAAGATGGGAACTATGATTTTAATTCATGTTTTTGTAGCTCTATTAAACATGTAGTTATCTCGAAGCTACACATTTGTGGCGGGCGGATGGGGTTAATGTATATAAATGATATTTCTCTTTTTGAACTTTTTCACTCAACATTATATTTCTGAGTTTTAGCTGTACTGATTTTTAAAAAGGGGAGAGGGCACTTGTCTGCGTGTGGCAGGGTCGCCATCAGAACCAGCCTAAGGTCCGGCCTGAGAAACCAACCTGAGGAGCCAGACTGAGGAGGAGACTACATCTGAAGGTTCACACCCACGTGTCCAGGGGAGTGGTGTGTGTGGAGGCGCTCCAAAAAGAGGCACAGACAGGGCAAAGCCTCTAGCGCAGACGCCAGCACCCTCCCATCCCACCCCTACGTTTCCCGCTCACCTGGTCCAGAGCTCAGCTGCTGCGGGCGCGCAGGATTCTGGCGGCGGGCCAAGACCCACAAGCAAGGACACATCCGGCGGGAAGACAACCTCGTCGCGGCAGCAGGGCACGCGCTCGGCGTTCACGGAGAAGAGGCCACTCGCCGCCGGGTCCTCTGAGCGCCACGCGGGTTGAGCCACGAGAAACCATACACGTGGAGCAGGAGCGCCAGGGCGCCTGGGTGTGTGCGCGTCGCGAAGCTCCGCCTAGAACACGCTCTCCAACCAAGCCCCGCCCTGCGACGCGCCCTCCAGTCAGGCCCCGCCCCAAGGCTTGCCCTCCAATCAGCAGCCCCGTCTCCCGAGAAAAATTAGCGTATGTAGGTAGCTGTTAAATCACTTCGATTTTAATACATGTAGTCCATTAAATATACTTCATCTTACTGAAAAGTCAGGTTGCTTGCAATTCTTCCTATCAAAACATTGCTGTAGGAAGAATTCTACTACGTGTATACATGTGCGATTTTTTTTTTCTAGAAGGGAAATTAAGCGGAAAAATTAATAGATCGTATGGCATCCTCATCTCAAACTTTAGGAGGTGTTGCCATATTGCTCTTCAAAGAGAGTATTTAAAAACATTCTTTGCAAGATTCTGACATAATATATTATGAAGGAAAGTAACGATTTTCTTCAGGCAAAAATGAAAGTCACATGAGTCAGACCCACTTAATTTGAAATATCTCACCACTTCTTTTTCCAAGATAACTCTGATACCCAAAAACTGGGCAATAAAAGTCTACACCTCAGTTAAAATGCCTTTTGGTACACCGCTAGAAAGCCTTCTCAACACATGACAGGGGAAATAAACTCCTGAGACCGGCAACACAGTAATTTCAGAGTATGTCCTCACTAGCGAAATAAAATATATGCTTGAGCAAATTATACACATGATTAACAAGAGGAAAAATATATGTTACGGTCTTTGATGAAAACTCTGTTAATTTTTAACTCAACACATTCACAAATTTAGAAATAGTCGTGCATGGTATATTTTGGAATGTGATAGCTTTTTGAGTTATTGGCTAACAGAAAGAAGTAAAATAGTGATCATTAAACAGATGCCACAGTTGTTTAACTGACCTTGAAGTTCTAGGCCTATATGATTAGATGGTGAAAACAAAGGGCCAGTGGTACCTTCGGTGAGTTTAGGAACTGGGATGGCAAGGCATGCCTGTTAGAGGCAATGTTTCAGTTATCCTTTGTCCTCCAAAATTCTGTAACAAACAATTTACATATTCTGAATCAAGCTTTATTGACTACTTCAATGATCTATGACAGTTTTCTCTTTTTCTTTTCCTTCTTTCCTTCATCTCTCTTTTTATATGCATTTCTTTTAAATACAAATTATTATTTTTAAATAATAGCTTTTACACTTCGGGGTAACTGACACTTTCACAACACTTATTTTAAAAATGGAGATACAGATATGATATTTCTTTCAGGATATATGTATTTCTATATTGTATGTGTATATTTATCAAGTTAGACCTTATTCTGGGAACTAAGACAAGTTTCAACAAATTCTAAAAGATTCAAGTCATACAGTATTATTTTCTCTAGCCATAAAGATCATAAACTAACATTGTAAACTGACAATATCCAGGGAATCCCTAAATATTTGGATATTTGAAAACAAACTTTTACATAATCCATGAGTCAAAGAGGAAATCTCAGGGGAAGTTCAAAAATATCTTAAACTAAGTAAATATAAAAATACAACATACCAAAATCTGTGGGTTGCAACTAAAGCAGTGTTTAAAGGGCAATTTATAGTAATAAATATTTATATTCAAGGAGAAGAAAGATAGGAAATCACTAGCCTAAACTCACACCTTAAGGTACTTGAGAAAGAAGACAAAACCAGAAGTAAAAAGAAAGAAAAATATTCAGAGCAGAAATTAAAGCAAGCAAACAAAACAAAACAAACAACAACAACAACAAAACATATCCAGTGAAACCAAAATGTGGCTCTTTGAAAAGATGAATGAATTGATAGACCTCTATCCAGATGATGAGAAAGAGATGACACAAATGACTAACATCAGGAATTAAAGTGGGGACGTCGTACTCCTACCATAAACATCGAATGGAAAATAAGAAAATACTTACTATGGATAACCCTATGCCAATAAACTTGACAACTCATATAAAATGGACCAATTCCTTGAAAAACACAAACTACCAAAACTCACTTGAGGTGAAATAGATAAAATAACGGTTACATATCTAAAGAAATTGAATTTCTATTTAAAATCTACCAAAAGAGAAAAGTGAATGCTCAGATAGTTTCACTGGCAAATTCTACCAACCATTTAGAAAAGAAATAGTTCCAATTCTTACAGTCTCCTCCAGAAAACAGAAGCAAAGGAAATACTTCAGAATTCATTTCATAAGGCCAGCAATAACCCAATACTAAACCAAACATAGCCACGATATGGAAGAAAAATATCAATTATAACAATACATAAAAAGAATAATACATTAAGGATAAGGATAATACATCATGATTAAGTGGAATTTTCCCAAGGACACAAGTCTTCTTCAACATTTAAAAATCACTACATGTAATTTACTACATGAGGCTAAGAAAAAAACACATGCTCATGTCTATAGATGCAAAAATATTGACAAAGTATTGCAAAATTCAACATTTGTTTATGATAAAAACTCTGAATAGAAAACTATAAATAGAAATTCCTTAAAGGGCATTTGCAAATATTAGCTAATATCATTGGGCTATGATTATATGGGGTTAAGTTTTCGTTTAAAGTGTGAGATATATGTTGAGGGTTTTGTTTGTTTTTGCATACAGATATCCAATTGTTCTAGCACCATCTGTTTAAAAGACAATCATTTCTCCATTGAATGGCCTTTGCAATTTTGTCAAAAATAAATTGACATATTTATGCCAGCCTATTTCTGGCCTCTGTAATCTGTTCCATTATCTATGAATCACATCCTTTCACCAATCCCACACTGTCTTAGTTACTGTGGTTTAATGATTAATCTTGAAATTGGGTAGTTGGGGTCCTCCAACCTCATACTTTTTTTTTAATTGTTTTGTTTGTTCTAGTTCCTCTGCCTTTCCATATAAATTTCATGATCATTTTGTCATTATCTATAAAAATACTGGGGTTTTCACTGAGATTGAATTAAACATATAGATCAAATTGGAGAGAATTGACATCTTAATTTTATCTTTCAATCCATGAACATCTCTGAATATATCTCTCATAACACAGCATACATAGTAGAAATTTGATTTATCAGTGTTCTGTAATATTAGCAAGGTTAATTTGTACTAGCCAAACATGAAAACAACCCAAATCCCTATCAACCGAATAGGTAAACAAATTTTGATATCTACACCATAGAACACTACTCAGCATTAAAAAAAAAAAAGCAGACTATTGATACATACAACAATATACCTGAATTTTAAAAATAATTATGCTGAATGAAAGAAACAAGTCAAAAGATAGTACATGTTGTATGATTTTACTTATTTAAAACTCTGAAAAGTGCAAACTAATCAATAGTGACAGAAAGCAGATTAACGACTGCTAGGAGATGGGGTAGAGTAGACAGAAGTAAAATGGAGGATTTTAAAAGGGCACAGGTAAATTTTGGCATAATGGATATGTTCATACTCTTGATTGTGGTGGTGGTTTCATGGGTGTATACATAGATCAATACTGATCAAACTGTACACTTTAAATGCTTGCATTTTATGGTATGACAATTATAACTCAATAAAGATTGTTTAATTTAGTATTGTTAAATTTGGTTCTGGACATTTGACAATATGCTAATAACCAAAAAATAACCCCCCCCAAAAAATAATTTGGAGATATCAGATAAGCATCAATACATGAGATTCTAATAACCCTATTAGGAGGACCAGTCCTTACTCTAAGGTCTATCTTTTCTAAATACATTCCAATAGAAAAGTAACCACATAATCACACATTTATAACTGAACACTCATCTAAGTTAAAGGGATATTTTTCCCCTGGAAGTCATAAATTGTAATGATATATTGCATTAGGCAATTACAGTTTTGAAGAATGGATAGTGTGCCATTCAGAGTGGTTACTTAGGACATTATAATGGCAGTGTCACATTCATCACAGCATATAAGAGACATGACACTTAAATACAATGGAAAGGTCATTAATGTAGAAAGGTTTTAAAACTGTCATCAAATCCATTAGAGTTGATACCAGTGTTTTACATAAAAATTGCCTGCTGTGAGGATAAGGTATCTGAGATCAGATCTTTGAAGAAAATCAAATCAGATACTTGATTGCAGATGGCACAGCTGTTAAAAGGACAGACACAAATATATAGGAATAGAAGCATGATGCATTGAAGGCAGAAATGTCAAGAGAAAATTTTCTTTAAGAAATAGACTGATTCTTTAGGTAGAAGCTAAAATAAAATGGAGACCCGTTTTTCAAAATAGATCTGAGGATTATCCTTTTTGCCTATCATGGAAAAATATTCATCAACGTGTTCATACACTCTGAGCTCAGCCAAGTAATTCAATCAAGTAAGTTATCAAAGTGACCTTTGTTCTCTTCTTTCTTAAATCTTGACATGGAAAATGTCACTAGAAAGTTATTTAAGCCCTTCGTCTCTCAGTGTTAGGCTTCAAAATCAATATTAGGTTTTTCTTTCTGAATTCTGACATTGACTAAGGTGTGTACTCTGATAAAGACCCAATATAAACAGATTAGTGCACAGTGCACTCCAATTTTTAATAACAAGAATGCTACCAGGAGGACTCATGTTTAATACAAAACTATATACATCTGATTTCTGGAAAAAATGGGCTTTTTGGAGTTCTGGAATAAACCTTCCTTATCTTGGGAGTTATGTTCAGTATTAGTAGAATTATTATGGGATTCTCTAAGGCTACTACATTTCTTGTGCTTAAAAAGTAATAGACATTTTATAGAGAGGCAATTGAAAGGAGAAGAAGAAAGTTTCACCTAACAGGTTATCATGATAAGATTTCAATAAATTTATGACAGGGCTGTGATCCAAATTGATTAATTCTTGGGTCATCCCATCACCTTCTTGAAACTTCATTCAGACCTGTGATTAACATTACAAACCAGAATGAAGGTAAAATCCATGAAGAGCCCAAGGAGCCTAACTTAAACAACTAGAATCTAAACACCAAACATGTGAAGAAGAAATTATAATAAAATGGCAGAGCAGTGTGTTTAAAAAAAAAAAAAAAATCTTGCCTAGAAAAGCAGTATGGTTGGATTTAAGAAGGCTCACGAATGGTCCAAAGCTCTTTCCTCTTGTTACTGCATCTTCCCCTCAATTAAAGATGCTGGCAATAGATGGGATGGCTCACAGAGTAGTCCTCTCAATTTCCTGCACATAGTGCCTACAGCCCCTGTACCCTTCTTCAGTCATTATATTACATATACGATGTACACTTGATCACCCTAGAGTCTGTATTTACACAACAGGGCAAATAACATCAGAGGATTTCTCAGTCATTCAAGTCACACAATGCATTCCAGTGTTGATTACTGAGGGAAAAGACCCTACGTGTTTTTTTCTTTCTTTCTTACTTCTACTTTACTGCATATCCAGAATATTTCAAATAAGCCCGTGTTCATTTTTCAAAAAGGAAAAGTTAAAGTAAACTTTAAAATAGGATGAATTCAAACTCACAGTAAATTTCCAGACATAAGCCTAGCAGATAGCTAATTAAAGGGAAGTTTTAAAACAGACATTATACATCTTCCATAAGACAATTTGGATACATAATGAAGCAAAAAAAGAAAAGAAATGACCTACCATCTGATTAATTGCTGCAGTCTTCCAGTAAACATCTTTAGTTCAGGTCATTGTTTCCTAATTCATTATTTCATGTAAATCAGGGGCTTTTTACTTCACATTCCTTTAAAAGAAGAAGGAAATCTTTATCTTAGTTGGTAACATTGTTTGTTGCAGACTATCTATTTGCTTTTGTGGTCATACTTGGGATAGCCCCAAGAGTCAGCTGGTATTAGTCCAAGATAACATACCCTAATGAGACGGCAGAATCCTCCTGATAGGTCCAGTTTGTGATAACCTTCCTCTTAATTCTGTTTTGCATTCTGTAAGTCATTTTAAGCATATGCTACTTTGGGAATGTAATCGGAAACATACTCCATTCAAACTGTTTTTGAATTGACATTTTAGGTTGGGGAATTGCTGTGGGCCATCTATTAATAACTTCTTATCTTGTTAGGATTACACAATTCTTAGACTCAAGTGGTCACTAATAGTCCCAAATAAATTATGAACCATCATTATTTTGATTCTGATAGTAAAATAAGATGTAGCTTTTGTTCTGTATTAATGTTTAGTTCATAATATGAATAGTCCAATTTTCACATATATGTGTATGTTTGTGTGTTCTGGAATAAGGGTTTACACATAATTGTATGAGTTTATTTCCTTTCAATTTTTTTATTACTTACCCTTTTCTTAAGATTTTATTTATTTATTTTGAGAGAGAAAGAGCAGGGGGAGGGGCCAAGGAGGAGGGAGAGGGACAAACAGACTCCCCCTTGAGCACAAAGCCACACAGGGGCTCAGGGCTTGATACCAGAACCCTGAGACCCAGGACCCTGAAATCATGACCGGAGCAGAAACCAAGAGTCAGACCTTCAACCAATTGAGCCACCCAGGTGCCCCTTTTATTACTATCCTTTAATGCTCATTTAAACCATCTCCTCTGGGGCACCTGGGTGGCTCAGTCGTTAAGCGTCTGCCTTCGGCTCAGGTCATGATCCCAGAGCCCTGGGATCAAGCCCCGCATCAGGCTCAATCCCAGGGCCCAGGAATGAAGCCCCACATCAGGCTCCCTGCTCCGCGGGAAGCCTGCGTCTCCCTTTCCCACTCCCCCTGCTTGTGTTCCCTCTCTCACTGTGTCTCTCTCTGTCAAATAAATAAATAAAATCTTTAAAAAATAAATAAATAAAAAATAAATAAATAAACCATCTCCTCTGACTGGCTAACTGGTATCAAAACCTCAAATGATGCACACATTAATTAGGAATGCAGATTCCCTTAATTTGTTCAATAAAAAGACTTTCTAAAAATGTAACAAAAAATACAAACTTCCTGTGTTTTACATTCAGCTAAATTTTTCATTAGATCATAGTCATCAGTAAATGTATTCTTCTGCCAAAGCTGAAAACATTTTTAATTTGGAAGGAAGGAAGAAGAGAGAGAGAGAAAGAAAGAGAAAGAGAGAAAGAGACAGAAGAAAGAAAGAGAAAGAGAGAAAGAGAAAGAAGAAAGAGAGAAAGAAAGAAAGGAAGGAAGGAAGGAAGGAAGGAAGGAAGGAAGGAAGGAAGGAAGGAAGGAAGGAAGGGAAGAAAGAAAGAAAAAGAAAAATACACCTGTTTGGGGTCTAATTATGAATTGCCGAGAACTATCATTCCTAATTACTAAGTAGCTACAGAATTCCCATTTAAGTCAACTCAGCTACACTTGAAAATATGCCTAGAATTTAAATGTTATAATTATTTATAATTCATTCTGCTTCTGCACACAAAAATAAGGCTCAATTCAGAAGCAAGCCTAGGGTAGGACATGTGCTTTACAAATCTCTCTAGGTGGTTTGAGCACAGCTGACATCAAAGATTGAAAAACTTCGTGGGAGGCAGTTTATTTCCCCTTATGTAAATTAATCTTAATTTTGATAGCTTCCTCACCCCTCTACTCCAAAAAAAGATAACCTGTAATAATTCTAAACATTTTTTAATGTTACCACTTAAATCTTCTAGAAAACCCCAATATAAAAGCATATTTAAGGAATTTCTGAACGTAAAATAACTACTTACTTTTAATTCATAAGAATGGGTATAATTAGATCTCAAAGGTTGAAGCAGAGAGCATCTATTACTTGTGCATTAGCAGAATCAATGACCCAAAGAAATCCAATGATAATTTCTCAGACAAACTTACTGAGGGTATGACTTTTAGACCTCAAATGCCATTAATGTTCTCTTGGGAAAGACTAAAGGCTCCCAGTATCAATCTTTAATTTCTAGGCATATCCCTCTGGATACTACCAATCTGTTCCCCCAATGTAGGCAGCTTTCATGTTGATTTGGAGACAGAAAACATTTCAGTCATTACTTCATGCCATGTATGATTAAAATACACGTATTATAATTACATATTTTTCAAAAAAGCAATTAACTAAACCCAAAACAATATGGATTGCTATAAAGAATTCTAATGAAAAAAACAAAAACCAGTGACCACTCTTTTTTTAACTCAGTTTTGTTAATCAAACCTTCTTCTCTGGGTTTAGACATGTTTATTTACTGTTACTTAAAATAAGGTTACAAGCAACCTTGCTGATTATATGAAATTCTCCTCCTCTAAGAATCACCTGATACAGCATATATTCTAACAAAAGCACACATTGCAGGATTGATTTATAAGGGAAAATGACAATGTTCGGGTTAGGTAGATGGCAAAGTTTAGCATTCCCTTAAGATTCTATGTGTACCTGATGATTTACAATCAGTTGAGTGCATCTTAAATTAAAACGTGTATGTACATCAAGACCAAAACCGTAAATTGCTGTGTTGTGATTTTGTTCAGTTTGCATGCCCCCTTTTTCTGCATTTTTCCATGTAATTATGGTGTTTTGAGTGCACAAGGAAAGGTATAGAATCCCTAAGACTGTGGTGGGTATCAGGATAATCCTTGACAGGGAGCAAAAAAAAAAAAAAAGCTTCTGCTTTCTGCTGTGTAGATCTGGGAGGGAGTAGCTCAGTATACCTGCCTCATTCTCCAGCTTTTCTTCTAATGATAAAGAAATTAGCCAAACACAGTCTTTGGAATTAACAGAAATGAATTTGAATTCTGGCTTTGCCCCTCACTACATGTGTGACTTTGAACAAGTCACTAACATCTTTAGATCTCTGTGTTACCTCCCACTACAATCAGGATAAAAATTATATCAAATTTTGGTATCAAATCTTAGAGTACATATAATAAGTTGATGAAATAATACATGTGAAGACATTAGTAACTGACACATGACACTCAATAAATGTTACTGTTATCATTATTTCTGAAAGTCATTCATTTTTGTCAACTTTATTACAATAAAATTCACCAGTGAGTTTTTATAATGTTTACAGTAGCACAAGTAGACAAGTAGACAATGTCTACAATGTAGACAATAGTCATAAAATAAAACATTTCATTATCCTAAAAAGTTCCTACATGTAGTTACAGACTTTTGAGACTTGAAGAAATTTCTGTGGCATCTAGTCCAATCTTCTTATTTTATAGATGAGGAAATCAAAGTCCTGTAAAGAACAGGAAATTATCCATGCTAACCTATCTTAGCAGTGTCAAATCTGTTAAATATCTCAAATCTTCCTTTGGACTGAGTTCTCTTCTGCTTTACCACACTGGCTCCAGGAAACCACAAGATTCTAAGGAAGGCTAGGCGTTCCGAAGAGCTATACAAAGAAATGCAGCAACACAAAGGACCAGGAGCAGTGAACACAGGACCAGAGAACAACAAATATTGCCCTCATTTGGAATGCAAGCACTGAAGAGGTTACTTGCTCTTTTATTCTGGCAGCACTTATAAAATGTTCTTAATTGTTGGGAGTTCAGAAATTTCAATAGTGAATACCCAAGGACAATATAAGGAAAATGAAGATGTTCTTTAAATAAATAACCTAGGAATTTGGGAGTGGGATGGGTGTACAATAGAAAGACAACATTGTATTGGAAAAACAAGAAAGACTCCACCCACCATAGACACAAAACAAAAATCATATGAGTTTTTGACCAAACCTTTCGCTGTTCTTAGGAGGATCTGATGTTTCTTTGTTAGGAGAAACATTTGCTTATCTCATGCAAAGGTTGGGTGACCTTGTTTCGTGGCCCTGACTGGGCTTTTTAAGCATTATAGAGTGTGCCAGTCAAGATCACAGAATTCCAGCACTGCTGGTACCCTTGCCATAAAAGGGTCCTACACTACCTATCATTTCTCCTTCATCAATAGCCTGGGTGAAAGAAATGAAATCTATACATGATAGATAAATACAGTGGCTCTCTAATATTTTATTTATATTCACTAAAATAATTTTGAAAAACTATGAATCATCTTGTACATTTTAAGTCGACATCCAAATTTTTCTCATTTTACCTTTAAATGATTTCAAATATGTATAAGAGCTAGTGTTTTTTCTAATATTAACATTTAAAAGAAAAATGTTAAATGGCTGTTTCACATGTTTTCAATGAAATCTAATTGTCATGGTGATTTGATGCCCACCATCATCTATTAGGAAAAAAATGAACGAATTATTCTTCAAAAATCTACCATAATTCCTTTTTCATCTTGTTCTTGTATTTCTACTCTACCTCCATATACTCTTATCCTTATAAAATAAGTTTAGTGTATGAAAATCTTTTCTAGACAATTCTATACTTAACTGCAGCAAATGTGTACAAATATATTTGTTTATAACATTCTGTGGTCATCTGTTTTGAGCAAGGCAAAACAAATGTATTACAAATTTTAATATATAATCATTAAGGACAATAGGTAAAATGTTATTAGGAATGCATTGCTTAATGAAACAGATGATGGATGCTCTTGTTTTGTTTCAATTAGTTTGTGTACCCTCTTCTAAAATAAAGCAGGTTTCAAGATCAATTATATTTTTTGTTCTTATAGACATATTTATTGAGATAACTTGTTCTTATATAAATACATGGGAATGAAAAGAGTTTTGCTATGGCAAAGAAGCTCAATTCATTGAATTCCTTTCAAGTCATAAGACAAAAGTCACATATTGATCACTCATTAAAAATATATCTGTAGTGATCTAATTACTAGATTAGTTCTTAATTCAATTATATTGAAAGCAAAGAATTAGAAGCCACATGATTGGCAAAAGAAATTATTTTCTAGTCATTAGTATCATTTAAATTATCCCTTTGATTAGGCCCTCACCCAGAGGTAATGCACCATATAGATTCCCTTTGTGTGACATCTATGACTTTCTTTTGTAAGTGAAAGAAAAGCAATTATGAAAGAGAAATTAGGAAAGGAGAATAGACAGGAAGCTTCTAGCATGGTGCATTGACCACTGGCAAATTGTCAGGCACATCAATTCTAGGAAACTATACATATGGCAGTTGAAGATTTGGAAATGGATTTCCTTAAGACTATTCCTGCCTGAGTGCCTAGTGGAAAGTCTTAATGGACTCCCAGGGGAAAGCATATTCCAGCATGAAGACCACTGGAGTAACAAATGTAAATCTAATTTTATCTCTGAAAGATTTTCATCTACGTTGCTCTTCAGGCCTCTATTAATTTACATCATCAGAAAACTGTATGCTTCCCTAGAACCATCCTCATTGAGATATAATATATCTTGATATATTTTAAGGCCAAAACATTTAAAAAAAATCGTATACCATTAACCAGGAGTACAATTAACTCAAGACTGCATCTGAGGGCCAATTGGGGGAAAAAAGTATCTAAAGAAAGATGTGGCATTTTCTGTAAAGTGGTTATTGAAAAAATTTCAATTAGAGTCCTTTCATTAAAGTCTCTTTCAATAAACTCTTAATAGTCATTTGTACTAGGAAATGTTTGTCAATCCTGAGTAATTAATATATTTTATTATATTATATTAAAAAGATTAGAGGATATTTTGTGTTTCTACTTTTGTCTTGACTGCTAGGCTGTTGAGAGTCAGATTTAATGTTAATTCATTGTCAGTATTTCTTAACTATAAAATATGCTTCCCCTTTTTCTTATGACTCTGTATATATATTTTTTCTTATGGCATATATGTAATTTACTTAAGCCATAATACTCCTTTTTTTTTGTTTATTTTTTTAAAATAAAAATAGGAACTTTTTTTGATACTAAATTATATGTTTATTATAAATTTTGGTGCAATAATATACAAAATGGAAGTAAATTAGAAGCCCAGAAATAGCAGTACACTCATGCCACTCAGAACACTAAGCAGTCGTTTCAAGTTATCATTATAAAGGTTGTGTGGCTATGTGAATAAATGCACACAATACTTAGTAGAAAAGGATGTAAAAATTATATACACAAAGTAATTGCAAATATATATAAGTATTTATGCAAGGAAAAATGAAAGGGAAACAAATACAAAAATGTTTGCTAAATGTTCACTTTGAGGAACTTTTTTTTTTAAGATTTTATTTATTTATTTGATAGAGAGAGACACAGTGAGAGAGGGAACACAAGCAGGGGGAGTGGGAGAGGGAGAAGCAGGCTTCCCGCCGAGCAGGGAGCCCGATGCGGGGCTCTGTCCCAGGACCCTGGGACCATGACCTGAGCCGAAGGCAGACGCTTAATGACCCAGCCACCCAGGTGCCCCTTTAATACTCCTTTTTTAAATATTTAAGGTAAAAAGAATGGAGGAATGAAAATATTAATAATTAAAATATCCAGCCAGGTAGCTGAGGAGGCTAAAAATTGTTCTTATGACAATTACTATATGTTAGGAAACTGGTAGTTAGTTTATCTTGTTTAATTTCAGATCATTAGGTATGACTTTCAAACACTTGTCAGATTGCAGGAGATTACTATAACATATATTTCATTTATAGTGTTGAAACGGTTCTATAACCTAATAACGTATCTACAACATGGTAGCCAACAGCTATTGGTTTCTGATTAGACCAGCTGCCAATACTTGTGACAGGACTTGTGACAACAAAAGTAATCACAGTTGGCAACAGCAATGGTAAAACAAACAAACAAAAACGTCATTGCCTTGCTCCTACTTTCCACCAATTTTGAAAGAAAGAAGGTTTGCAACTCTTATCTAATTCACATGAGTGTCAAGATGTGAAAAAATTATCTTCATTAGGACATATCATAGTTTATTGCTTAAAAATTATGTGAATTTTGGGGCACCTACCTAGCTCAGTCAGAAGATCATGGGACTCTTGATCTCAGGGTCATGAGTTTGAGCCCCACATTGGTGTGTAGAGATTACTAAAAAAATAAACTTAAAAAAACTATGTGAATTTGGAGACTCAGAAGCCCAAGGGTAGAGTCTTGCACCCATTATAATCAATGAGTTCTTAAAGCCCAGGATTTAGGTTGTGACATGTTCTTAAAAAAAAAAAAAAAAGACTAGATGTATCAGATTAAAAGTCCATTCATAGAGTTCATAGTGCAAGTGTTTTACTTAACAGGCTTTTGGACCATTCTAAATTGAGTCATTCATTATATATATATATATAATATATATATATACATATATTTATATATTTTTAGTGTATTAACAGCTTTCTGAATGAATACGAACAATCTTAACTGGAAAACAATAGTTATCACATTTATTATAGTCTAGATGTACATCTAATGTGATAGATGGTTGTTTATAGGTTGGGTAAGACCCCATTCTCTGAATGTAACTTTATGGGGGAAAATACTTTGAATTTAGGTTAAAGTTAGGAAACTGAACTCAGACATCTCTGTGAAATGTTTTAATATTTTTTATTGATAGATACCACTAGATGATAAACCATTAGAGACCTAAGTTCAAATAAATAATATAGGTATAAATATAATATTAACTAATGAACTTGTTAATAGCCTATTTATAGGCTAATATCCTGCTTATTTCTTAAGTTCCATCAAACATATTGTGCAAAAGAATACCTTAAAAATTATAGTTAGATCTGTAGAATATGTGATTTCAACTCTACTCTAAAAAAATCTCATGTGTAGGGCGCCTGGGTGGCTCAGTCGTTAAGTGTTTGCCTTTGGCTCGGGTCATGGTCCCAGGGTCCTGGGATCGAGTCCCACATCGGGCTCCCTGCTCAGCAGGAAGCCTGCTTCTTCCTCTCCCACTCCCCCTGCTTGTGTTCCTGCTCTTGCTATCTCTCTCTCTGTCATATAAATAAATAAAATCTTAAAAAAAAAAATCTCATGTGTACATACGTATGTATGAAAAGACTGGAAAAACAACATACATATAAAATGTTAGTAGCTATCAGAATACGGCTGGTTTTTAATTTCTTCTCTGTACTTTTCTATATTTTACAAATGTACTATGCATACATATATATCTATTAATATCAATGAATAAAAACAGTTAAATATAAAAAATGACAGGATTCTGACTGACAATTTTTTTAGTACAAGACAAAGACTTGGAATGGAATATATTCTAAGTTCCAACTCTACTGTTTGTAGCTATATGACCTTACAAGATATTGCTTTATCATATAGTCATATTGTGGTCCTGGGAGGATACATTGTAAGGGAGATGCTATGTATCCCTTCAGCACCTTCAGTATGGAGTTTTGCTTCTGCAGGAGGCTGCATGGCTATTGATGGATTATTAAGAATAAGCATCCCATGCCTAACCTGTTCCCCATCTCTGCAATCTCCTTACTATTGATTTGGGTGTCCTTTCTCTAGGACAGACAAAACATGCAATTATCCCAATGAGTAGGAAAGTAATTAACTGGGTGAGAAATATGCCCAGAGTCCATTTTATCCCAAGCATTCAATTAGTTAAGAGTAACCAGGCAAAAGATAAGCAGCCTTCTAAAACGTCGAATAAGGTAAAAAAACAGCTGGGACAAACCCCCTTATAACATAATAGGGATAAACACAATGACAATAAAGCCATGCTGAGACATCCCAGCTCAGATAATGGAAAGAGTGGGCCTTACAAAGACAAGCTCTGGGACCACCTTCCAATCCTACTAAGCCTGAGGAATAAAGGAGACTCCTGTCTCTAATTCCTGTCCCTGGTAAAAGATATTATACTCTTAAATGAATGAACTTCTTTCCAGAGAAAAAACATGAAACAATATGAAGAAAAAGGTCAAGTGGTCAGGACTTGTATAACCATGTGAATAATCAAGTTCTCAATACTGTATTTAAGAGCATGAATTTTCGAATTGATTTTCTCAAATCTGCTATCCATTCACTTATTTGTTCATTCACCCATTTACCAAACATGCATTGAGCACTTTTTAGGTGTAAGGACCAATTCTAAGCAATTTCAAGCCAGCATTTAAAAAGCAAAAAACTTGGGAAGAGGAAATTTTTGGCTTTGAATTCTGGTTCTGACATAAACTCTTAGTGTGGGACAGACCCAGGTTTTGGGGACTGAAGTTTATATAATCTATAGAGTCCAACATAAGAAAAACCACATAAAATTAAGACTATAGGCCCATGCAAGTGAGAAGCCTTGAGGCTGAAGCTTCATCGAATTTATAGAAATCTACCTCTCTAGCTAGATGTGATTTTATGCATTAGTTTCCTCAATCCAAGGTTCTAATTCCAGCCTCACAGGTAGCTGGGATCTGTGTAAGTGATTGCATCTAGGGCATGGAAAACATGCAACTCTGTCAAATCTGGAGCTAATAAAAAAAATCTGGATCTGCATGTTTATTGTCTATGTTTTGTCAGTTTGTTCACCCAGAGACATCCTTGGCATCATCTGCCAAAGCAGGCTATTGGGTGGTCACTTGTTGCAGGGCCCAGGCTCGCTCAAAATAGGTTACCAAAAATACAGGACATTCGATTGCATTTGAATTTAAGATAAACAATGACTAATTTTTTAGTGTAAGCATGTCCCATACAATATTTGGGTGTCTTGAATTTTTTTTTTGCTACATCTTGCAGCTAAGAAAGCTTATGTTCCATGCTCGGCTCAAGAGTTTAACTGGCCATATTATGTGACCTTAAAGCAAGTTATTTGAGACTCTGTTTTTCCTTCTGTGAAATGGGGGCAAAAATGTTCCTGACAGTATTGTTGTGATGGTCAAACAAAACCATAAATATATGTAAAGTGCTTTACACAGTGCCTGGCACCGGGAGGGCTCGGTAAAATGGCATCTAGCAGTGCTACCAGAGACAGCAGGCTGCAGAGTTCGCTGCTAGGCTTCACACAGCCCACAGCAGACCATAGCTGCTCCCTTTATTTTTTCCTCCTAGAAAAGTAGAGGTAATCTAGCTGATTTCTGAGAAGCCCAGACAAATGCTGGAATGTCCAAGTAAGTTTAAATAACATAGTGCCCTCTGGGAAGGAATAAAGGAGGGCATCTGGCCTTAGGTAGTCTTTTCTGCTCAGTTAATTGGATTCACTGAACTCTCTTTCACAATGACAAAAAGCAAATGTTTGGAATAGAAACCTTTCCTGAGTCTAGTAGAACACCAACATTTCTAATAAACATTTTGATCAAACATTTCATCACATAGATCGTATTTGCCAACAAAGAAGCTTCTGCACCTAGGTGCACTGCTTTTCTCCTTCCCAAAATATTTGCTTGGCATTTTCTGGACATGGGTTGAGGACACCAAAAATGAAATCTTTTTCCTTTCTTTTTTATTTCTTTCTTTAACCATAAATTGTAGGACTCACTTTCATTATTCAATGATTTTTTTTTCTCCATGCTTTATTCAGTTAAGGCTAATGGTACATGGTGAGGAATACTTCACTCTGGGTGAATGAAACCTTTTACTATGTTCTTTGGTTAATTTCCTTATGTTCAAGCTAGGAACAGCTTGAAACTGAGGATCTTTCTCTTTCTTCCCATCTTTAGCCCAAGTTGTGCGTCTGTATTTGCCCTCTTTAATGGTTTCTTTCTTGATTTTCTTATTTATTCAACAAAACTGCTTTCCAGATAATGTTTTAACCCCAGGAATACAAAGAGAAATAACTTTCAACCTCCTTTCTCGAGGTGCACAAAGCTTAGAAGAAAAGACAAACAAAGGAGTTTGTCCACTATATGATTAAAAATTCGGTCACAGAAATATGTCCTACATATCAATGAAGTACAGAAGAAAAAGTATCTAAATGTGCCAGGGGATGGGATAAGGTCAGAAGGGATGAGGACAAAGGAGGTAATGATGAAGACAAGTTTTAGGGAGTAGAAACAGGTTCATTAAGAGTGCACAAACAGCAATTAATTGCCAAGAGGGAAAATCACATACATCAGAGAAAGTAGACATAGCTTGGTGAACCTGAAGATAGATATGAGTGGAAAAGGTATATATAAGGTATATATATGACTACAAAAATAGGCTGCACATGGATTTTTAAAAGACTTTCATGTCATTCTGGGGAGTTTAGTTTCTACTCTGTAGGAAATTAGGAATTTAGGGCAAGATTCATGTTATAGAACTATCAGTCTGCCATAGGTTCTGTGGAGCTTAAAGTGGCAGAGAAAGACGGGGAAGGGAAAACAATTATAAAGCTATTAAAATAAAAAAAGCTATTAAAATAATAAAAACAGGAGATGATGAGGGTCTGAGCCAAGATAGAGACAGTGAGAATACAGAGGAGAGGATGAATTTAAATGTTATGTAGGAAGTAGAGTGAAAAAAATTAGAGACAGGGAAGCCGTGGTTGAATCCTGGATTTCTACGTCTCTGTGTGAGTCTTAAAGAGAAACTGGATTCACACAAACATGGAAACACATACACAACACACCAAAGATAATATGCCTCTCAAAATATGTTATATGTATACATTGCACTAAAAATTCCTAAGCAAAATGCACCATTAAATGTGTTTAACCATTTATGGATCTGTTATTAATATTTAATTGTTATGCTATTAATAGAACATGAGGCTAGAAAGCCACATGGCAATTTTCAGAAAATCTGAGATTACAGATTTTACACTCTACAAGAAAGTTGCCAAGGTCTATTAACTTCTTTAGAAGAAGCTGTTCATATATGAAATTGTAGTCTAGCCATTATGCTAAGTATAAGTGCAACTTAATATTTTTCCATTTCTTTTCATTATTATGTTATTGTTTTGATCTTTGTTTTATTAATCATTAAATATATGCAAAATTATATTTATAATATATTGAATCATAAAGAATAATACTAAAATGAAGATCCATATATTCTCCTACCCAACTCTAGAAATGGAATATGGCATTCTTTGATCTTCTGGTGTGCCCCTTAGTGATCACATCAACTTCCCTTCACATACCCCATCCTTAGGTGACTACAATTTGATTGTTTGGAATTAATTATCTCCTTACCTTTTTTCCCAGTTTAACCAATATCTTCATATTCTTAATTAATAGTTATCATTTTACCTATAAAATAATTCTACATATATACTCTTAGTGATTTTTATCTTTTGCCAAACAATATATTCTTGTGATTCATCCTTGCTGATGTGCTTATCCTTTGACACTGATGTAGAGGACTTGTTATGAACATATTTTGATTTGTTTCTCCATTCACCTGGAGATTGGCCTATTATGGGTATTCCTGCTTTGAACACT
This sequence comes from Mirounga angustirostris, assembly GCF_029215605.1. Lineage (NCBI taxonomy): Eukaryota > Metazoa > Chordata > Mammalia > Carnivora > Phocidae > Mirounga > Mirounga angustirostris. The sequence continues at coordinate 57,012,855 of NW_026991717.1, read as the reverse complement.
CTTGAGTGTGTCTTCTTATGCATATGGTACATTAAAATCATCAGCTGTCATCTGCTTAGAATTCTGTTACATCTTTTTCTACCTTTTACTTTCAAAGATGTGAAAGTCCTTATATTTTGGGGATATCTCTTGTTAACTGTACATTGTATAATGATTCTCAATCCATGTATTTACAAACTTTTATATATATTTGTATATTTTCTATCAAGTACAAGTTTACTTTCTATCAAGTACAAGTTTTCATTATGTTACAAGAGAAAAATAAAAACTGTCAAATAGAATTGGAAAGCTGCTGCTGTGAGGAGTGAAACATCATCCTACACTTAGGAGATAAAAAATGAAACTCAATTAATATGAGATTTATACTCAGCAACAAGTAAGGAACACTAGGAAGGAAGAGAGTACAAACAGAGGTAGTTCATAAGGAAATTGTAGCATGTGACTTAAAAAGCAGTGGTTCCTGGAAGAAATTAGAGCTCTGTCTGAAGGAAGAAGGAAGAGAGGTGGTATAAAATGACCTTTGCTTTTTGGGAAAAGGCTTGATAGTGAAGACTATTCTAGTTCTGGAAGACTGCCTGAGGAATGCTTGCATCCCGAGGAACAGAATGTGACAATAGACACATGGTTGTACACCAGGCTAGGTTGAGTGAAATTTACCATAACCATGAGTCAACAGCACCTCAGAATACCAGGAGGTCTTGAACCTGGGCTGACTGGGACAAATTTGTGAGTTAGAAGTATGTCTTTGATAGCACCACCATTCTTCTTCCTTGGATGAGGTCCCTTCTTAGGGCCTTCATGCTGTCTGCCAACTACATAGAACCTTTACATCCCTGTCACCTAACTGCACACCCTTCCATCAAACAGACATTTCCATTTTCGCATTCCCATGGCAAACTTGCACAACATCCAACACCAGAAATTCTCAGTCAGTGTACCCTTAAATTTTTATCAAAGTTAAAATTTATTCTTGTAACTAAACTGCTTTTGCTTTCACTTATGAAAGATAGAACAATTTGTTGAATAGTCTGGGAAAGGTCTAGAAAGCAAGGGAGCAAGACATAAACACTGTACTATGAGGTCAAGCTAACATCATGGAAAGGCAGAATGTTTACCAGGTCGTATGAGAACTTAGCCTCTTTATTATACAATAGAGAGTAGTGTAGACAGTGAAGAGTTTTCAGAAAACAGAAGCATGGTACTAAAAGGGTGACAGCTGAGACACTACTAAATTCAGAAGTTCACATGCTTGGGGTGCTTGGGTGGCTTAGTCGTTAAGCATCTGCCTTCGGCTCAGGTCATGATCCCAGGGTCCTGGGATCGAGCCCCCCATCGGGCTCCCTGCTCAACGGGAAGCCTGCTTCTCCCTCTCCCACTCCCCCTGCTTGTGTTCCCTCTCTCGCTCTCTCTCTCTGTCAAATAAATAAATAAATAATCTTAAAAAAAAAAAAAAAGAAGTTCATATGCTTCTGGAGCATCGAAAGCAACAGAGTGAGAGTGTAGAGGATGAACAGGAACTTTCTGAGGTCTTCGTGAAAACTTGAAATTACACACAGCCCGTTTCAGTTGTTTCAAAAACAGAGACCATTGCCAGTGTCTGTAGCTTGTTGCTCCGGAAGATGCTTCATGAGTTTGTGTTGGCCTGTTTGGCCAACCTTGGCCCAGAGACTGCTGAGGAGTCAAAGGCACTGATCCCAAGCCCGGAGGGGTGGTTTGAAGAGCAGGAGCTACAGCAGATTCTTGATGATATCCAGATCAAGTGTAGCTTTCGATATTAATCTCCAAATATCCCTCTGCTGCTGAGGGAACTACATCCCCAGCCCAGCATGACTGTCCAGGGTCTGGGGCTGACTTACACAGAAATTCTATTGCAGAAGACACTTGGTCTCCCTTTGGATAGAACAACCCAGCTTGGTCTTGGTTTAGGTTGCTATTTCAAACTTGACTATTGGACCATGATAATCTGACCTTGCCTCTGGGAAGGGTAAAATGGGGTGATGTACATATACGCTACATTGTTGACTACCTCATACCACCACTTTGGCCCCTGTATTATTTTCAATTTTTAAAAAGATTTTATTGACAAAATAATAATAATAATCATGGTCACTTTTATTGATAATTGTGGACACTTTTATAGAGGTGCAGTCTTATACTATGATAGTGATTATATATGAACATTAAAGTTTTTTAATCTACCCCAAATTCCAGCATTTGTTAGTATGTTGCAAATACCAAATTCTGAGGATCTCAGCAGTAGATTTCAGCTCTGTCAAGGTAGTGACCATGTCCAGCTTAGTGAACAAAGGCACATGAGTAGTACTAGGGAAATACCAGCTGAATGAATGAATGCTTTCCCCTGCCTTGTTTTCTACTAGAGACAATTTGATTATTTATTTGTGTTAACTCATTTAGGCTGATAAAAGGTCAGAATGTTTAGCTAGTAGTTAAATATTTAACAGAAATTCAAAGCCTTATCACAAAGAATACTATTCAGATGATGAGGAATTTCAGACAAAGGTGTCAGGCTACTGGGAAACTAGGAATAAGGATAATATGTAAATTCAGCCTACTTCCTAAATTACAAAAATCAAAGACATGAGATTAGAAGGGAAAATATGTGGCAGGAATTATTTATTTTATCAATTTCTTAAATAAGTATTAACACATTCTAAAGACAAACACCACACTTTAATAGGAGGACACTGACAATAAATATAAAAAAATAAGAAAGTTATGTAGTATGTTAGAATGTGTTAAAGGCTGTGGAAAAAATATGAAGACCAAAAAAAGGGAGTTCAAGAAAGCAGAACAGAGGAAAATTAAAAAATCATTCATTCAATTTATTCATTAATTCACTCACTTAACCACTCAGCTAGCAGTTCTCAAGCATCTACTTTGTCCTCAGTATTCAGAATACAAAGATGAATTAGACATGGCCCTGCTTAGTCTAGTTAACATACATGAACAACAGGAACAGCCAAGCTGTTGTTTGTAAATTCTCTAATAAAAATGGGTATAGAGTGCTATGGGGACTTTCAATAATAGCTAGCAATTCAGGGATGGCTTCAGAGATAAACACTATGTGCATTAGATCTTAAGAACTGGGTAAGATTTAATCAGTTGAGAGGAGAGAAAGGACATTCCAGGCAACAAAAACAACTAATGCAACATCTTGGAGATATAAAAGAGGATAGCAATTCAAGGAAAGGGAAAAATTTTGTTGTAGCGAAAGAGAAAGCTACAAGACAGAAAGCTAACAAGTCAGCGTGTGGTGGAGTCCAGTAGGGGTGGAGGAGTAGCTTTGCAGCAGATGAATTTGGAAAGGAATCCATCTAGCCAATATACATTAAGAGTTTCTACATACACAAATCCATTTGTATGCTGCCCTATATTTTGATCATACGAAACAGCAGGCTTAAAAGTACTGTGGAACAAAGCAGTATACTTTTGTGTTTACCATGGGTGTGCTTGGCTTTAACTAGACCCAGAATACAAAAGTCCAAACTTACAAAACAGATAAAATAGGATGTGATTATTTTGTGAACAAAGGGATTCTTAACTTTATAAAAGGATTTACGTTCTTTGTTCTCAAGTACAAAAGTAGTGCCTGAGCTTGCCAACTCCCTGGATGTTAGGAGTCTCCCATAATGGAGCTATTCCTGATACTCTGACTCTTCAGCGGAAAGATTTTTTTTCCTGCTTTGTTTTTTAAAGTTTATATATATATATATAGAACCAGTTTTATAGAAGACATGAATTTGTATTCTCTATATTTAATAAACATGTGTTTATCACCCAGCCACCCTGGGTGATAGACATTTGGGAGGGTATGTGCTATGGTTAGCGTTGTGAATTGTGTAAGACTGTTGAATCACAGACCTGTACCCCTGAAACAAATAATACCTTATATGTTAAAAAAAAAAAAAAAGAAGACGATAGTAGGAAGGGAAAAATGAAGGGGGGGAAATCAGAGGGGGAGATGAATCATGAGAGACTATGGACTCTGAGAAACAAACTGAGGGTTCTAGAGGGGAGGGGGGAGGGGGGATTGGTTAACCCAGTGATGGGTATTAAGGAGGGCACGTACTGCATGGAGCACTGGGTGTTATGCACAAATGAATCATGGAACACTACATCAAAAACTAATGATGTAATGTATGGTGATTAACATAACATAATAAAAAAAATGTGTTTAGCTCCCAACCCTCCACTCTCTTACCTATAAACAAACTGAAGGGCAGAAAGGGAACAGAATCACTCAAAGTAGCCTTCATGGGGTCAGATCAGAACATCCTGGAGTTGGGGCAGCAGAAGTGCCAAATAAAGCTGATGGTGGAGGTGAGGGCCCCTGAATTTGTAGGAGACACCATGGGGCCTTTGGCACCAAGATTCCTGGTAATGATGGGGATATGAGGTACAGGAAACATGAGGAAACAAGTGAGATAATCAAAATCTCATAAGGAACATACGTATCTGGAAGGCAGCTATGCTCACCACTATACCACCAACGCAGGTGGAACATACGTATCTGGAAGATAAGCTTACCAAATTCCTTAATACAGTGATGTTCCATGGGAATATCGTGTTGTCAGTCAGTGTTTTATCAGTTGTTATTCCTAAAAATTTCAACTTTTAGAGAACTGTTGTATGTGTTTATTTTTTGATTTAAAGACAACACAAACAGATGGGGGGATGAGAAAAACAGGTGAAATGGAGAGGGAGATACAGGGTTCCAGTTACGGAATGAATAAGCCATGGAAATAAAAGGCACAGCATGAAGAATATAGTCAGTGGTATTGTAATAGCATTGCATAGTGACAGATGGTAGCTGCACAGTATAATGTATAAACGTGCCGAATCACTATGTTGTACGCTTGAAACTAACATATCACTGTGTGTCAACTATTTTCAAATTAACAAAATTTAATAAATAAGTTATAAATAAATAAAAATAACACAAGCAAAAGATTTGGGAATGACTTCTTCCAGGTATGTTTACTGCCACACTTCTTCAAAATACTAGTCTTAAAATGCCTTAATTTGTTAAAGGCTTAGTTTAATGTTTGAGTTGATAGATAGCAATAATTTAAAAGTAATATTTAAATATACTAATAAGGGTTCATATACACAAACCACTTACCATACTGACCAAATATCTGTTTTTCCAAAACACTAAAATATGTGTGTATGAGTATGCATCTTCAATATCTAAAGGTTACATACTTAATGGTGAATGACAGAATGTTTGCCCCTTAATACCAGAACAAAAGACAAGGATGTCTTTTCTTCTTTTTTTTTAATGAGGTATTTTATTTTATTTTATTTTATTTTATTTTATTTTATTTTATTTTATTTATTTTTAATTCAAATTCAATTAATTAACATATAGTGTATTATTAGTTTCAGAGGTAGAGTTCAGTGATTCATCAGTTGCATGGAACACCCAGTGCTCATTACATCATGTGCCCCCTTAATGTCCATCACCCAGTTACCCCATCCCCCTATCCACCTCTCCTCCAGCAACCCTGAGTTTGTTTCCTACGATTAAGAGTCTCTTATAGTTTGTCTCCCTCTCTGGTTTCGCCTTATTTTATTTTTAAGGATATCTTTTCTTAAAATTGATCAGTAGTCCTTAGCCAGTAAAATAAAGCAAGAAGAAGGCAAAATGTATTAAAAAAAAAAAAAGATAGAAGGATAGAAGTAAAATTTTCCCTATTCATAAATTATATGATTGTTGTTGGGGAGGAAAAATAATTTTTCTCTACTCTCTTTTGTTCTTGACTGAGACCCCCTATATCAAAAGACAGATTCATAGGAGAAAAACAAAGAAGTTTAATAACATGTGTACCTTCTATATACACAGGAGATACCCCAGAAAACGGAGTAATTCCCCCAAATGGCTTAAGCTAACAGCTTAAATACCATCTTCAGCTAACTACAAAAGGAAGATGTTGGGGGCTGAGAAGAGGGGAGGCCTGCTAATTGGGGGATTACCAGGAAAAACACAGTAACAAGTAAGGGTGTGGTTGTTATGCAGATATAAATCCTTCCCTTCTCCACTGATAAGAGTTTCCAGAGAGTTAGTCATCTTTCTATTCCTTGTACAGAGAGGGAGCGACACTCTTACAGATGGAGGTTCTCTAATAAATGGAAATGTTTCTTACAAAAGGGCAACTTCTACTCTGTTTTTCAGAGGTTCTTCTGTGTCTGCACCTTCTTCCAAATTATAAACCTAAAATAATTCTTATGCCCAAGGCATATCTGGGGGTGGCAAATTCTGCTCCCCTTCATTGTCTACATAGAAAATACTAAGAAATATTGAAAAAAAGAAAACCCTGTGAGAAAAATAAGTGCATTTAACAAGGTTGCAGAATAAAAAGTCAACATAAGAAAAGTAATTGTATTTCTATATATTAACAACAAACAATTGGAAAATTAAGTTAAAACTAAGGCCAAAAAAAATTTAACAATGTTTGGAGGAGGCACCTGGCCATGGGTGACGTGTTCCGGGGTCCAGGGAGTGAGGGCGGCCAGTCGGCTCCAGAGCCATGAAGCCCATGGGAGGAGAGGGAGCAATCTTTTTGGAAGCTGCTCCTTGGGGCAGGCTCAACAGGATGGCATCTAGTATTTTTGGACCCACTGAAGAGCCTCAGAACATACTGAAAAGGACCAATCCTCCAGAGGGGAAAGAGAGTAGTATCTTTGACGAATCAATGCCTGTGCAGGCTCAGTGTCTGAACCACCTGGTGGGAAGACTAGTGGTATTTTGGGTTCCCCAGGCTCTGCCACTTCACCTTTGGCACACCCAAACAAACCCAAGGACCACGTGTTCTTGTATGAAGGGGAAGACCCCAAATGGGCCCTTAAAGCTACAAGGAGCACCTTGCCCAAAGAAGAGCCGGGTGACAAGGGCGGCCCTGGAGAAGCGGGCTGAGCCCAGCAGCCTGTGCCCCTGCCCACGGGTGACAGCCGCAAGCCCAGGTTGGGCCCGCGGTCTGCTTCTCACAGCAAAGTCCTGAGCCTGTCTGGAGGTGGCTGCTTCCCCTGTAGCTAGACAAGACACCAGAGAGGTAGGATTTCAAATAGAGTTTCTTTTAGCCCAAAGGAGAGGAGATGGTCTGTTGTGTATCTGAAGCTGCTGCTCAGCCTCCATTGGCATCACCGCTGCCAAGAGACACGTTCTGGTGGGGATAAAATGTGACTTCCTGTGTGAGAAATCCTTTATAACTGCAGATGTGACAGGACTCTATGAGGGGCTCGAGGGCAGGTGGTACAAGGCCACGGTGCGACCTGGTGACTCGGAGTTGCCTACGGCCTCACTGCACCAGCGCTCTGCTGGCTGACCTGGGGTCCAGGAATCACTAAGTAACAGAGTTTACAGCCTTGGTAAGAAAATAAAAAACAACCTTGTCTGTTGCTGTCGGATAGAGGAGCAAAGCTGTAAGCCAAACACTAATGGCGGGGAGTGAGCGTCTCTGGCTGGTCCCTGGGATGCTCACACCACACCGTTCACTGTGGCATGGTTTCTGACCCTGGGACTGCAGCTGCTGACCCCCAGCAGCTCCTCTCCAGTCAGTCCCATGTATGCTGCTCTGACCTCTTCTTGAGACACTTCAGTTGCTTGTCCTCAACAACTGTTTTGGTTTTTTTTTTTTGAAGATTTTATTTATTTATTTGACAGACAGCATGAGAGAGAGAGCATGCATGAGAGCGGAGAGGGGCAGAGGGAGAAGCAGACTCCCCGTCGAGCAGGGAGCCCAATGTGGGACTCCATCCCAGGACACCAGGATCATGACCTGAGCCAAAGGCAGACGCTTAACCAGCTGAGCCACCCAGGCGGCCTATCCTCAACAGCTGTTAACAAAAACCAAAAAGTTGTTTTCAGTCTCAGCTTTACGGAAAGATTTTGTGCCCTCATGCTCTGAGGTACTCTATTTCTGGCATCTAAAAGCTTGGCCAGATCTTACTAGCATTCTCTGTCTTTCTTTTCCAGGTTAATTTTGCTCTGAATGATTCCCTTCTTTTCTCATCAGGCTACAGTCTAAGCCTTTGCCCATCACCAATGATGTGGACAGCTCCTTTCACAAGTCACAGTTCTTCCTGTTTAGAAGGCCCCCTGACTTCTAAACTCTGTCCACATGCATCCAGATAAAAGGGGTTATTTAAATCCTTTATCTATCTTACTTTATTCCTGTTGATGGTGGGAAGAAGAGATGCTCCAGAACCTTGGGTTCTTGGGTTTGAATCTTTAATAATTAAAGAGCTCTTCTAAAATACCAGCTTTACGTAAGTGACTGTTGACTCTGATCTGTTTCTGACACCTTTCTAGGATAAAGTCATTTGCTCCGATACAGCAAAGAGGAAGAAAAGTTTGCTTAGCACTCTTTATAAAACTTTGCAGAGCCTCTGGACCATATTCAGTTTCCAGAAGAGACCTGGAGACCTTGGGCCAGAAGATTGAGTAGTTTGATAAGGAAGTCTCAAGTGGCCAATTCCATGATTCTTGCCAGGAAAGATAGTGGGCTGGCCAGAGTCATTTTGCTTTAACCCCTCAGGCAAAGAGTTTCTCCCATTTGGCCCCTAAAGGGCTACAGTCTCAGTTCTTATACTTCAGTCATGTCGGACCAACAGTTAACAGAGGACAGGGTTTGGGTGGGGGTGGCTATTGGTATGAGTGCCTATAAAGCTAATGCTAGGTGCTAAAAATACCTGCATTGTTGTTACAATTTTGAAAAGCAACAACATTATTTAGTCACAGTCACAGAGGCCTAGACACTTAAGTGCCTGCAGGAGTGAGCTATCTACTGAGCTCCACCTCTTACACCTGGAGCATTGAAGAGATCTGCACATGGTTTTGTTAAACAAAAACCTATTTCTCCCCTTTCAACTGCCCTGTTCACTCATAAGGAGTCAAGAAACTCATTCCTTGCTACTCTCTCAAGTACTTCCTGTCTCCACCCTTCAAATGGCTATTTATAAGAAAGTTTTTTCTTATAAATCCAGAGCATCTTTTCCCCCATTAAAAAATGTCGTAAGTGGTGGTTAGGGTTTAACCCCAAACACACTAACTTGCTTAATAGCGCAGTGTTCTAATGGTTGAAATGAACTGCCATTTATAACTATGTTTTGTTTTGCTTTTTAATATGCAAGAAAATGATTTGTGAATTTCAAGTTGGATTGCCAGGAACCCTGACCTGTAGTGCTGGCCCCTGTGGCTTCCCCCCTGCCCTCAATGTCCACCAAGTGAGAGGAAGAGCTCTCTAGTTCTGTCCACTGGCAGGGAGCTTGGGTGGAGATGCAGGAGGTAGATGTGGGAGTGGAGGTGAACATGAGCTGTAGCAAGAGCCTCTGCACAGCAAGACAGTTGCCCTGCCTCACTTTTCTTCCCATCTTTCCCTCCCTGGGGCCATAGAAATGGGTTTAGAGTGACTGGTAGTATGGTCACTGGGAGAAGTAGGAAAGGAGTTTCTGCTGCTCCTGTGAGCCCAATGGAGGTCACCATTTATATTTGGAAAATGCTCTATATATTAGGGACTTCCTGTATTTGGAAGATTCATTAACTCTTAGCATCTTTTTCTCAACCTCTAAGCTGCATTGAAAAATTATTAGTCTGTATTTTTATTAAGCCTTAAAACTTTTAAAAAGTTTTTTTAAGTTAAAATAGTTGGTGCCAACTATTTTCTAGAGCTGTATAAAAAACAAGAAGGCTGTACTCACATCACAATATAGTTTTGATAGGGACATTTTGTTGTTTTTACAAAGCAGGAGTGGGTATAACTATTGAATGAAACTTAGCAATCATGTAAAAAAAAGAATTTAACAATGTTTAATTAACATTAAAAGAATATCTAAATAAATAGAATGATAAACCATTTTCAAAAACTGAAAGACTCAAACTGTTAAAATGTTCATTTTCCCCAGATTAATCAATTTATTCAATGAAATCTCAAATTTTTAGTAGTCTTTTTTGTTGATGAACTGATTCTAAAATTTATTTGAAGAAGCAAAGGACTTAAAATAGTCAAAATCTTGAAGAAGAACAAAATTGGAGGATGTATATTGCCTGAATTCAAGACTTATAAAATTGGGGCGCCTGGGTGGCTCAGTTGGTTAAGTGACTGCCTTCGGCTCAGGTCATGATCCTGGAGTCCCTGGATCGAGTCCCTGGATCGAGTCCCGCATCGGGCTCCCTGCTCGGCAGGGAGTCTGCTTCTCCCTCTGACCCTCCTCCCTCTCATGCTCTCTGTCTCTCATTCTCTTTCTCAAATAAATAAATAAAATCTTTAAAAAAAAAAAAAGACTTATAATATAGTTACCGCAATCATGATAACATTGTATTGCTATAACGATAAACTTACAGATCAATGGAACAGAATAGAGATTCCATAAATAGATCATACATGTATGATCAAATAATTTTTGGAAAGGTGTCAATTCAATTCAATGAAGGAAAAAAGTCTTTTCAACAAATGTGCTAAAGCAACTGGGCACCCCTACTGAAATTAATGAGCCTCAACCCAGTGTCTCATTATATGCAAAATTTAATTTGACATGAACCAGACCTAAATGTAAAAGCTAAAACTCTAAACTTTCTAGAAGAAAACAGAAGGGGAAAACTTCATGACCCTAAATTAGGCAAAGATTTATTAGATAAGATAACATAAAAAAGAGATAACAATCTTCACCTACATTAATATCTTCCTATCTTCAAGTGACATTATCAAGACAATGAAAAGGCCATCCATTGACTGGGAGAAAATATCTGTCATACCTGTATCTGACAAAAAAAGCTTGTATCCAAATCGTATAAAGAATCACTATAACTCAATAATAAAAAGTCAACCAACCCAATAAAAAACGGGCACTCATGTGGACACATATGCAAGAAAATATCCCCAACAAAAATCTTCATTTCTTTTAACTGTTACCATCATAGCCTGAGCCCCAGGTTTTTTGTCATAATTATTTTTGGTGATAACAACCCAGTGATAATACCCAAGCAGAATCTGCTGAAGTGAAGGCAGAGAAACCCCACATATAAAGATAAGTTTTAATGGCTATTCTATTCTCACACGTACCCAGCCCATTACAGAGTTATCATTTAGCTTTATAGCATCACAATCATATAAAGGTTAACTGCAATGCTTCATGCTCTTTCCCTTATCCTGGAATTTTCCCAGGGCTATCCACTGAAGAGCAGATTGATCTCATCTCAAACCCAACAGAATTGGGATAGGAATTTTACATCAATTTAACCAAATAGACTGGCAAAATGCAATCCCTTTGCTGCATAAACAAAGATGTACCTAGAAATGTTATTGTATTAGTGTATTTGAACACTATATCTAATCAGAGCATAATGATTTAATTACTGTTTTATTACACAGGTAAGTAATGTCTATTAAATCAAGCCTCTTAAATGCCGTTCATGCTTACATGATCCTACAAAAGAAGTTCCTGTTAGTTTTCTTAATAGAGGAAAAGCTATAAATAGGCACATCTCAAATTATGCAAGTATCACCCTGAAATTTATAAACCATATTATTAAAATTGAATCCATTTCATCTCCATTAATGTTTTAAATTTGAACTTTTTTTCTGAATTTGAAAGTAATACATGCTCGGGGCGCCTGGGTGGCTCAGTTGTTAAGCATCTGCCTTCGGCTCAGGTCACGATCCCAAGGTCCTGGGATGGAGCCCTGCATCGGGCTCCCTGCTTGGTGGGAAGCCTGCTTCTCCCTCCCCCACTCCCCCTGCTTGTGTTCCCTCTCTCGCTGTGTCTCTCTCTGTCAAATAAATAAATAAAATCTTTAAAAAAAAAAGAAAAAAGAAAGTAATACATACTCATGAGAAAAAATAGAGTATGCAAAAATGTAAAGGAGAAAAGAATTTCACTTAACCAAGTGATCCAGAAAAAATCATTAAAATTTTCAGTGTTACTTTTTACTTTTCATGACTTCTGTTTGTATACCTGAGATCATATAGTGACACACTTTTATGTTGCCTTTTTTATCGACCAATACATGAATTATATATGTTAATTGCCTACTTAGGTTTAAAATAGGGGTAATTTTGTGTACACATTTTGGATAAACAGAAAATTAGGAAGACTGAAACAAAACATAAATTCCCACAGCCAAGAGATGAGTTTTACTGTACATTGTATTTCCATTGAATTCTTTTTCCATGCCATTATTACTATTTAGCATGTGTATGAAGTTTTAGGTCCTCAACTAATTTAATAAGCATATTGTACACATTTTTATTACACCCCTTACTAAGCACTAGACACTGTAATTTCTAAAACCCATCAAATTGTTTAGTGATATATGATTTTTGTTATATTAATCTCTATTGCTTTGTTTCTAATGGGGTTAGATATGTTTTTGAGGTTAGACATGTTTTCATACATTCTTTGGTGTTTTTCCAATGGAGTTTTACCACTTTCTTAATAGTTGGTCACACTTTCTTTGAAATTACGATATCAACTTTTGTCTGGCATATCAGTTGCAAAGTATTTTCCCACTTTGCCTTCTAATATGCTTAGTTTTTTGCCATACAGATGTTTTATAATGATCAGGCAATCCAATAGATCTCCAGTTGTGTAATTTCATATATTGCTTTCAAGTTTAGAAAGCCTCTACGTACCCAGCCCTTTGCCGATATTTGCTGACATTCCTTCTTTTAAATAAGCATATTTCCTAGATATATACTTATTTTCAATAAGTATATATACAATATAATAATAAATAATATATGCAATACATTATATAATATATAAAATATATAATATATATCAATAAGTATATATATACTTATTTTCAGTAAGTGTATTTCCTAGATATGTCCATTATAAAATCCCTACATATTTATATCTATTCACTTTATTTTTTTTTCTACTTACTAATCCATTACTTTCCCTTTTTTTGACTTTCTTATGGCTGCCTTTTTTAAAACTTTCTAGCTTCTTAAATAAGATGCTATCTCATTCATTTATCTTTCTTAAATCATAGCCCATAGGGATGTAAATTTATCTTTGACTATTTTGGACTATCCTAGAAATTTTGATATATTCTATTCTCATTTCAATTATTTTCTAAAGACATTTTAATTTCACTTTTTATTCCCTCTTTAGCTAAATTGCTGTTTAATGGAATATTAATTAATTTTTAGTTTTGTGCATATTTGGACAAAAGATGTAAACTAGCCCATCCAGTTACCATTTTTTTAAAGTTGAGGGTTTTTCATGGCTTTGGATAGGATTAAATTTTATAAATATTTCTCATACATTTGACAAAATATGTATTTTCTATTTGTGAGCATAAATTTATATTGTTCATAAGTGTTTGTGCTTATTTACTTTGTATCTTCATTTGTCACATTACTAAGATAAAGCATCTCACTATAATGGTTTTTGATGTCAAATTATTTGTAATATTTTTGTTGCTATATTTTATGTGTATGGAGATTTATTGTTGTTATCCCTTCACAATGGATTTTATCAAGAGAATTACCCACTGTCCCATTCAATGCTTTTTTAATCCTTGAATTCCATTATGATATTATTATTGTGACTTTTGCTTCCATCCTTTTTTTTTTTTTGCATTTACTGTTAAGAGGAGAGTTTAACTCACATATAAATGTCATAATAAATATGTTTAATCTTAGTTCTTTTATTTGATGCCTTCTCTATTTTTTTGGCTTACTAGGTACTTTGTATTTTTGTGGGTTTTTTTTTTTTTGGTAGCCTTTGTTTATTTGCTTTTACCCCCTACATTTGCCAAGTAGAAATTTTATTTTTAGAGTTGGTTGGACAACTTGGAGTTGTCCATAGGTTTAACAAATATTTAAATGAACATCTTACTTTTTGAAAGTAATTTCTTAGAAAATGCATTTAAAATAGAGATATTTAAACTGAAGACCCAAATGATACTATATGTGGCTGGAGCAGGGCACAGCATCGTGTATGGCTGATAGATCTCAGTAAACTACTGAAAAATGTAACTATTATGAAAACAGGTCTATGGTTTGTTAATAAAAATATTTGCTATAATTGCAATTATGCTAGAATTCCTAGAAGGAACCAAAAAAATGAATCAAAGAGATGATTTTCTTGCCACTATTTTCCCAACAAAATGTTATGACATCCTCTTTAGGATCATGCTGCAAACTACCAGCCATATTTCAACTCGTGCATTTTAAAATATATTTAATAATTTCCTATTATGTTTGAGGGACTCACGAACAAATTAGATATGGTTCCTACCATTATGAAACATACAGCCTCGTTGGGGACACAGATAATAAACAAGTATAAAAAGGAACACACACAGACGCACATACACACATAAACACACACACCTCTTGTCTTCTGAAAAATTTTCAGATGTATTTTAATGAGGTGGAAATAAACCTCATATATTAAGTAATATATGTGAATAAGCCCATATATTAACATGGAAGTTCTAACTTAAATTTTGTCTTCAGTGATGTTTTATTTCCACTGCTTGCCTTCCAGCTAGTTATAATCCTTAATATATTCACTTGGAATTTCCTCTGTCAGAACTTCTGCTAACACTTAATACATTGTCTTTCACAGAGCATATGCAACTTAGAGATATTTTAGGCCTGGGACAGTAAATACAGGCACTAATGTCACACTCCCACCTCCCAAGCCCATGGCAGACACTGGCCACCAATACTGATGCCAATTTATTTTAAAGCTAAATATAGCCCAGGAATCACTTTTACCATAGCATTCTAGTTTGTACTAACCACCTAAAGTTTTTGAACATGAGATGAGACCTATTAGAAAAAGTTTTGTTTTGGAGTGAGCAAACTTATTGCTAACTAAAACTTAAAAATATAAAATAATTAGTAGGTCTGTATTTGTAAGAATCTTCTTGAGTAACAATTTTGTGGGTCAGAATTTTCAAACAGGGATTAATTTGAAAGTGAGGCAAATCAAAATATATTCTACCATACTAGTTATTCTTAGTCCTATGCCTCTTCCAGCTCAATTTTTTTAGGACTGTTATTTGGAGATCCTGAACTAGAACTGTGGCATTATAACATCTGTACCCTAACTATATTATCTCAGAACAACATTCTCCTTCTTTTGGTACAGATCCTTCAATTTATTTTTTTCATACAACTCACCCTTCATTTCTCATGTCATTAAGCATTACACTCTGTTATAACTACAAGGCAACGAGAAGGCTGAACATCACTGTAGTCACAAAAGGCTTATTTAAGAATAGACATTGCACAATTGACGGTCTTATTATTTATTCAACAAGTCTTTGTTGAGCATCTTCTATGTGTTGGGCAATGTGCTAGGCTCTTGAGATAAGTCACTCAATAGTACTGAAAAGCTTTCAGGCCACTGTAGGGCTTTCTAGGTGGGCAAGGCAGCGATGGAGCCAACCAATAAAGTGGACAGTAAACTATGCTATTAGAAGGTGATTTGGGTCTAAAAAAGAGCAGAGCAGATAAAGGAGATTGGGAAATACTGAGATTGGTGGTGGGGTGCATTTCTATATAGGGCCTTATGGAGAAGATGAAATTTGAGCGAAGATTTTAAAGAGGTAAAAGAGTTAGCCATGCATACAGCTGAAGGAAAGATGTTCCAGGCACAGGAAACGGCGGGTCTGGTGTGTGTGAAGAACAACAAGGATGCCAATGTGGCTAGAGTAGGGCAAACATGAAGGAGAGTAGGAGATGGCAGGGGAGGGGAAGGGCAGACAACTTAGGGCATGTCACTTTGCACAGACAATCGAAGTGGTACACAAAAAATAAAGATAGATATTAAATATGTTAATGTAATTAGCTCACTTAATTTAATTAAGTGTAGTTAGTAGGTTTTACACCAAAGGACAATAGGAACCTGATTCCCTACAGGAATCCCCTCTCACTTTTCAGCCCTTTAAAAATTTTCCCCATCACTCCTTTAATTAAACAAGACTCGCAGAGTCCTATTATTTGAATGTTCTATTTCCCTAGTCTTTGCAAACTGCCTTAACCTTACCCACCTCTTTTCTAAATGCAACCTACATAACAAATTTTCACATTCAGAACTTGTGTTTTCCTACATTGAACATAATTACCTGTGAAGCGTTTTGTGGTATTTCTTCAAAATAAATTATCTTGCAGGGCATTTTGGGCTCCAAGTATGACCTAAAACAATTGGCTTGACTTCATTGCATCCTTGGCATGTGAACTGAAGTGGACATCATTAAAAATGCTAATGGTGCCCCATGTGTTCCCTTTAGACTTCTCTGGTGCTGTTGACACATGATTTCATGCAAACTCAACCAGCAACCTAAAGTGTCTCTGTATATCTCCTACATTTGTTGCAAGAGTGAGTCTCAAGTCTGAGGGAGGCAGCGTGATGCCTGGAAATTCAACTGACATGAGGAAGACATGGGCCTCCTCCCTTGCCCTCCATCGCTCCAGAAATAGCCATGCTCCAGCCTTGCTCGAGAGGCCACGGCATTGAGTCACACCACGCGCAGCTAATGTGTGACCCAGCAACTCTCAGCCAGCACTGTGGAGGATACACTAAGATAAGGCGGCTCTCACATTTTTAGCATTTGTACAATGTTTTATAAATTTCAAAACACACTCATGATTTTACCCTGCAAAGCTGCATAATATGTTGCCTTTAGTTTTTCTAATTGGAAATAACTGGAGAGCCAAAACTTACATATGTAAAATAGACAATAATCAAGTTCTAAGCCCTGCAGCCCCAGCCATAATTGCATTCTCATGATGTGGAATCAGCATAACTAGTTTTAATCCTGACTCTGCCACTGACTACATCCATGACTCTGGATAAATTACTAAAACTCAGTTTCGTCATCTGCAGTTTTGGGCCAGTTAGAAATTAGCAAGCATTATGCAAGGAGAGACTTAATAAATACCTACATATTAGGGCTTTTCCTCTCAGAGTCCCCCTTTTTGGATGCTTAAAGATGCTTAGGCTAGACAACAAAGTAACGAAAGGCGAGATGGAGGGAAGCCCTAGAGGTAAGAGGCCATGGTGAACGTTCCAGCCACAACAGATCTTCCAGCTGAATGTACCCACCTGAGGGACCTCAGCCATACTGTGTGGAACAGAAGAACCATCTGAGTGACCCCAATAAACCCACACAATTGTGAGAAATAATGAAACATTGTTATTTTCAGCTACTAAGTTTTGGAATGATTTGTTAGCAATAATAGACAACTAAAAGAGTCAACATATTCTTCTTTTGATTTAATATTTAAACTACTTAGAAATTACCATTGCAATATATTTTTATTTATTATATTTGTTTAGACAATAGCAAGTCAAGGAGAGAAGAAAAGTTCTATCACTGGACCTGGAAATGGATATAGGAATTAGGTATTATAAGGTGATAAAAAGTTATTAATATCTGGCAGTAGAATTTCTCTTGCACTCAGAAATGCACTTGTTTAGAAAAGAGAAAATTCCTTGGTAAGTGTGTCAGGTAGGATTAGGTTTGACAGCATAATGGAAAAAACACAGATAACACAACAATGGCTTAAATAAGATAGATGTTTATTCCTCTTGCATTCATAAACAAAACCAAAGGAAGACAGTCCAGAACTGACATGGTAGCCTCTGGTTTTCTGGGACCCAGGCTTTTTCTATCCTGACACTCTGCCATCTAATGGCTTTGCCTCATGGTCCATGGTGGTTGATCAGGCTCTGAAATTCAGGTCTGTATTTCAATTAGCAGGGGGAAAAAACAGAAGGGTGGAGGAACAGAAAACTGCACAAAACTGTTTACATCTCAAGGAAACGAAGTTAAAAGACCACACATAGCTCTAAAGAATGAAGAGAAAGGTATTCTTTTATACAGCTATGCAATATATGATGTAAACCCTGCATATGGCCAATAGCACTTCACAAAGACTACCTTATTCAAATTACTTTGTATGAAAGGAATGTGTATGTGTGTTTGTAATTTGGTGAAAAGACAGTTATATATGAGAAGATGGGGATAGAGAGTGACACCAATGTGAGAGAAAATCCGAGAAGGGGAAGTGGCTAACACAATGTAAGCCTCCCAAAGTTTTCTGAAGAAATTTTGGGGAGGACTTCATACTTTGAGAGTCTGCAAAATAGAGATTCAAGCAATCATTTCTTTCTTTCTTTCTTTCTTTCTTTCTTTCTTTCTTTCTTTCTTTCTTTCTTTCTTTCTTTCTTTCTCTCTCTCTCTCTCTCTCTCTCTCTCTTTCTTTCTTTCTTTCTTTCTTTCTTTCTTTCTTTCTTTCTTTCTTTCTTTCTTTCAAAAAAGATTTTATTTATTCATTTGAGATAGCGTGAGAGAGCACAAACAGGGGGAATGGCAGAGGAGAGGGAGAAGCAGGGTCCCCGCTGAGCAGGGAGCCCGATGTCAGACTCGATCCCAGGACCCTGGGATCATGACCTGAGCTGAAGGCAGACACTTAACTGACTGAGCCACCCAGGTGCCCCACAATAATTTCTTTATTTACTTTTTATTATATACATTTTAAAACATCCACAAGATTAGAAGTAATGATGTAATGAATCCCCACATATCCATCACCCAGTTTCAGTAATCTTAACAGATGGCTAATCTTGTTTCATTTGTATACCACTGACTTTTGCTCCCTCCCAACACCGAATTATTCTGAAGCAAATACCAGGCATCATATCACAAGCTAATGTTTTCTAGATCACAAAGGACCAAAGGCCCTGAAAGCATCTGGAGTAAATGTGGAAAAATGCATGAAGTTAATGATTGTGGAGTCAAAGAGAGGAATTGGGCAACAGTCAGAGAAAATAGTGGAGAGTATGAGCAGTTGAGAATTGAATAAAAATGAAATATCTGAAGAACTTTAGGGTAAGTAAGTAACCAATATAAAAATAGGAAAAAGACTGCATGGATAACATAAAAGACAAAGCAGTGGATTTGTGAAATAGTGAAAAAGGCACACAAAAAGAGAAGAGGAAATTATTCAGGTTACAGAACGTTCAAGGAGTCACCGACTGGGTAACAAAGGAAGACTTAAAAGATAAAGATGAAAGGGAAAAGTAGAGAGGTCAATGGCAAACACTGCTCATTATTTGCCTGATATCCATTCTCTTCTCTCTCCTGAGTAACAGAACCCTAGTTGTATTTAAGCAGCAGTGTGTCCTGTTAACAGTGACATTTCCCAGCTTCTCCTTGCACCCAGAACAGGTGAAAATCATTGCAGAGAGCTTTGGAAAGGTCTTTCAAGAAGGTTGACTCAGCAGTGGGGCTCACTTTCTACCCTTCTACCCTTTAACCTTTCCCCTCTATTTCTAGCATAGAGACAAGTGATTACTGGAGTCCTAACAGCCATCATCAGTCAAGAGGCAGTTCTGGGAATTTGGAGCTTGCATCCCTCACGACTGTGGGGTTACCACGTTGGCTGTGGCCTGCTGAACTCCACTCTGATAGGGAGAGACAAATAAAAATCACTTTTTGGGGGTAAAGGGGAGGTCTCTGTCAAACTTAAATAAAATAATGTGGGTACAGTAAAAGAAATACAGTGAAAAGTCTTGGAAGGAAGATAGGGGATTTTTACTGAACAAAGCAGTAAATGAAACATTTTCCATGGATCAGGAGATGCTACTTTTCTGTAGGCAGTCTCTCTCCCAGTTGAATTTTTTGATGAAAAAGGTTAGGCATCAAACATTTCTTGCAGAAGAGCAGTTCTCAAAGCTGAGCCAGAATCAAAGACCCAGTGGTGTTACCTGTTACTACTTATTAATTATTACTATTAGGACTAACCTCTTAAAATCCTATAGCACTTTATCAATTTCACAGTACTTTCATATAAATTGCCTTATATCCATTTGTCCATTGATTTGGCTAATACACTTTGAGCACTTAATATGTGCACATTATTATAGGAGACATGTCTGGGGAATAAAGCATTGTACCGATTGATAGTATCAGGTAAGGCCCCAAAAATAGTTACCATTTGTTGATTGATTAAACTATAGAAGGCTCTATGTGAAACATCTTACAGATATTTCTCATTTAATTTCATAACAACTTTATGTGGTGATTATTGTTAGCTATCCCTCTGTTTTCACTTCAGAATCTTTAAAAGAGATTAAAAATCTGCCAAGTTCATTCAACTAGAAAGCAAAAGTACTGGTATCCAAATCTGACTCTTGTGTCTCCAGATAATTTTAATTCGAAGTGGAGAATGTTAGATGTCTAAAAAAGATATAAATACAAGTGAGATATAAAGTATGTAGAATACAGATTTGTGTTCTGTTTCTTCTTCAGAAGAAACTAAGTTGCAAATAACTTAGTGATTTACCTGACTTGCTTTATTTGTCCTGCTCATGTTTCTAATACAGGCCACACCAATGATCCTTTCTGCCCCCAGCCCACCCACTATACATCTTGCTGCCAGAGATCATAGGGGAAAGGGTGGAAAAAGAGCAAAGAATATTTGCTTACTGCTGGTCAGAGTTATTGTACTAAATCCAAAGGCCTGTGAGTGATGGAAAGTAGTTCAAAAGGAAAAAAAACCCAAGTCTTCATTTTAATCCAATCTACTATTTGTATGATAAATAGTAGTATGCCTAACACTGTGTCATCTAATGGGAAATCCCCTAATGGTGGGCTAGATTTATGCTCTATGACCAAATCTTAGAAGACTCACATCATTTTCCTGCTTCTGTGTGAAACAAGGCTTCAGAACTTAGGCCAGCAGTGAGGGGTTATATATATATATTTTTAGCCTTGCTTTAAGTGAACATAAATTAATCCTAGTGAAAACTGAGGGGGAAGGTGGAGGTTCTGGGGAAGGGAGAAGAATGGGAAAATGCAAAATAGAATTGTCAGATTGGGCAAATAAAAATATAGAGCACCCAGTTAAATTTGAATTTTGGATAAACAATAAATAACTTTTTAGTATAAGCATGTCCCCAAATCCCAAATAATTCATGGCTAACAACAGCTCTCAAAATAGAGATGATTTGTGGTCCCAAATATTGCATGGCATGTGGACTTATGCTAAAAAGTTACTAGTTGTTTATCTGTAATTCAAGTTTAAGTGGGTGTCCTGTATTTTATCTGGTAGGTAGGCCTAGTCAAAAAAAAAAAAAAAAAAAAAGAAAAAAAGAAAAGAAAAATTTAGCTAATTTATCAAAGTTCTTAACACATTTTTTGTTTGTTTCTTTGTTCTGAGATTCCAAATATAGCAAAACTTGAGAAAATTCCAAAAAGTGTTACAAAGTTTATGGAGTGTTTATATCTTTTTTTCATTTTACAAATTAACACTTCTAACTCAATGAGGATATATTTTTACCATTCACTACATAATGATAGCATATATATTTTAATATTAAGCTATCACATACTTTAGGTAGTGTGGTCAAATAGTGGGAAACAAATTTAAAAATTCAAGTTTACTTTAAATTGTATAAGTGTATCCCAGTTATTTCATGTATTTATTATTTGGAGATAATGACAAAGTCTAAATTGTAGGGCTTTTATACAGTATTATGCTGGGGGTCAAATGCCCCCCTCTTTCTCTCTTGATTGTCTCTGTCAGCCACAGAAGAGGGGACTGAGCAACTGCTTGGGACATCTATTTCAACCCTAGGTACAGAAAGTCATCTTCTAGATTTGGGGACTGTAGTAGTTTCCTTTGGCTGCTATAACAAATTGCCACAAACTTGGTGGTTTTAAAACAACATACATTTATTTCCCTACATTTCTGGAGGCCAGAAGTCCAAAATCACTTTTCCTGGATCAAAATCAGCATGTAGGTAGGACCATGCTCTCTCAGGAGGCTCTTGGGAGAGAATCCCTCTCTTGCCTCTTCCAGCTTCTGGTGGCATTCCCTGGCTTGTGGCTGCATCACGCCAATCTTGGCTTTTGTGATCATGTTGCCTTCTCTTCTGAGTGTCAAATTTCCCGCTGCTTCTTATAAGGACATGGCAATTGCATTTAGGATGAGGACAATCTCTCGACCTCAAGATCCTTAATTAATCACATCAGCAAAGTCCATACTTTTGCCACATAAGGAACACTGGAGGATTCAGGGATTAATACATGAATGTCTTTTGGGAACCATTATTCAGCCTGCCACAGGGACTGAGGGGGTGCCTTACACAGAGCAGGGTCCCTGAAGAACACAAATTGGCTTAGGTGGGCTTAGCCAGGAGTCAGTTTAGCTGGGGATGTCATTCACTGATTGTGAGGAAAGATCTGGAATTCAACCTTGAAGTCTTGGTTATCTCACACACACACCTGAAGTCATGAGCCTGGATTGTATTCCCCTCATATTTCAAATACATGTCAGAGGCAGAGTCCTTGATCCCACTAAAGAAAACAGTTCTAGTGGTGTTGGGGCCAATCATATGTCTTTGATAACCTGAAGTTCTGCCCATTTCATGACTTTTGGTCTCTTTTTTCTGCTATTAAGCTAAGTGTAGAGGAATAAATATGCATTATTTAGAAGTATTTGTTAACATCTCTTAGGTACAAGCAATCACTGAAGGCGGAGAGAGAGCAGCCCCTGGGGCGGATTGTCAGGAATGCAGCCCCTGTTCCACTAATTACTGGCTACGTGACCCGCCCCCCCCCCCCCCTTGTGCCTGTTGTCCATGTATAAAATAGTCTCTACTTTTTAAAGTTGTTGGGGATTAAATGAACTAATATATGTGCAAAGTGCTCAGAGTAATGACTGGCTTTTAGATGATGTTTCTAACTTATTGTTAGCTGCTCTTTATTTCAGTGGAAGAACCAAAGAAATAAATCCCTGTGTAAGACACAGGATAGCTGAGGCAAGATATATGAAAAACAAAACAAAACAAAAAAACAAAGCAACTTTTTTTTTGGTAAGAATTAAGACAATAAGTGCTTATAAGAGGTCTGAGTTTAGAGAAGTTTTTGTTTTTGCTGTTTGTTTTTAGAGCTCTGACTTAAGAGGTTCAAGAGTTACAGGATAGAACAAGGGAAGGGAAAAATCCTACTTTGGAAAAGGTTGGTTGGGCAGTCTCTTCCATGGAACTAGTAGGTAGCTTTAGCATGTGGCACTGGGCAGTCAGGGCAGGATGATAGTGTGGTAAGAATGCCAACTCCATGCAGCTTGTGCTAGTCTGGAGAAATGTGGAGCCCAGCTCGGATGCTTAGGAGCTTCTAACGTCGTGACATTCAACAAGTTAGAAAAAGTGGGTAAAATGTACAAAGAAGACTTGTTTTAAGGATTACATTAAACAATGTATGAGAAATCACCCAGCCAAATGTGAAAAGGGTTTAGTTTTCAACATGACCTATTGGTTGAGCTTCAGACAAGCATGTGATTGAAGGCTTCATTCCTTTAAATAGGATATAAAACCACTAACGTTTGTATCATATTTAAAGGGCATTCATTCCCTGAACAGTTTTTTGAGCATATAGTATGTACTGAGGATTACATTAGAAGCTGCTGATAAAGTTAGAGCATAACAAACTTCTGCCTGGAGAAACTTACGAACCAGTAGTAAAGGCAGTCACACGGAGAGAGAATACCACATGGGTGGAAAGAACTATCATGGAAATATGAACAGAGTGCTGAGGGGAGCCCTTAGAAAGGAATCTCTAATTTTGTCTGCAGGAACAGAGAAAAGTGAGTATCAGAATATTTCTATAACAACAGCAAAAAAAAAAAAAAAAAAAAAAGGAGATGGGCTCTCAGTAGAAAATGGCATTAAAAAAAATTGGATTGGACAAAAGATGGTTTTCCGGAATTTTGCTGGGATTTTTTTGCCTATGAAGAAAGCTGAGCTGATAGTCCAGCCCCAAAGGTCAATGAATAGCTGCTAGATGATTACTAAGTGACACTCAGGAATAAATTTTATTAAAGTGATATATGACCTATTAAAAATACACATCCTTATATATAACACACAACACCTAAACCATCGCATTAACAAGATCAAAATAATGGGTTCTGCCTGCTCAAGTGTCTGGCGGGGGGCGGGGGTGGGGATGCGGGGGGTGACCTAAAGGTCAGTCAGCTGTATGCTACCCCAGGACCTTTCCTCCCCTTGGAGACCTTAGGTTTTCAGAGCAGAGGTGGGGGCTTTGGCAGGGGAAGTTTAGAGCTGAGGGAGCGGCAGAAGCACGTGGGCTGAGGGGGGTGGGAGGACGCAGACGGAGGAGTAACCAGTGGAAGTGTCAAAGAGGAAGGAGTGGAGGGCTGCTGAGGTGAGGGAGTGTGGTCTGTGGGGGAGCAGCCGAAGCGCGAGAGGAGGGCAGAGAGACCCACCGGGACAGAGGCGGCAGTGGGGAGCGTGCCTGCGTCGCTCGGTGCCGTGACAGCGAGGAGCGCGCCGCGGGGCCGGGTGGCAAGGGGAGTTTCCGTCCTCGCTCAAGTGGAGCCCAGCTCGGAGCTGCGCCAGCGCCTTCCGCCTGGGCCCGCGGTGCCAGGCACCTGCCGAGTCCGAAGCGGGAGTCCGGCTGAGCCTTCGGCCCCCAAGTAAGTCCTGCCTTTCCTCTCCATTTGTCCTCCACGCCTCAGCCTCTTTATCTGCGGAGCCAAAAGCTCCTGTGGGGGGGCTGCGCGCAAAGCGCACCAGGAAGCTCCGGCGGCGTCCAGGGATGCTCCCAGCCTCCGGGCGCGCCCCAGGCGGCGCGCGGACCCGGCCCCGCGGCCCCGCCGCCGCGTTCGCCTGCGCAGCGCAGATGGAGGCGGCGGCAGAGTTGGTGGCACTGCTACTACCCATCTTTTGTGTCTTGCCCGATCCCGGAGCCGTGCCAGGCCGGGGGGAGGGGGCGGAAGCCACTTTGTGGCTCCTGGCCCCACCTCTTGCCCCCACCCCAAATCCTCCGGGATTTCAGTAAGGCGCGGACTCGGGCGTTGAGTGAGTGCCAGACCCCCCAGCTGGGCTGGTTCCATCCGGGTGGGCAGCCGGTCGGACCGCCACGCCGCCCCCTCTTCTGATTTTCTCTTTAGATACGGCAGCTTTAACCGGTGGGTTCTGAGAGCAAGGCTTACTGAGTGATTACGGGAGTCTAGGTGTAGGGAACGACTCACCTTGCCGTCTTTCCCGGGTTCTGGAGGGGAAAGGATGGGGGCACCGGGCGCCCCGAAGCCAGGAGCGTCCCGCGCTAGCGGGCTTGCGCGCGGCCGGCGAGCAGGCGTTCGCTGGGTGGGTCCCTCCTCTGGCTCATTGTTCGCGGTGACTGTTCCTGGGGACGGGCTGAGCGACACAGACACTGCTCACGGGGCCGTAGATACAAGTGACGACCTGGAGGAGCGAGGTCAAGGCTGCTCGGAGAAAAGGGCTTACCCAGTTTGGAAACGGACTTCTCTGAGCTGGAAGGGCAGTCGTAGTCGACACCGAAAACCGCTCCTAAGTGTGAAACTTAGATCTGACTCTAATTCACAGAGACAGCCTAGTGAATTAAACCCTCGGAAACAGGGCGCGTATTTCCCCGTAGAAACTGTTTTCCGAGTAAGGAAGATGGAGTTTTAAGTGTTACTGGCAACTGGCTGCTTTCTCTTGCTAGCTAGCACCTGTTTCTCTTAAAGGTTCCTGGGTGGGGTTTATTTTTTCGCCCCCTCCCCCTCTGTTTTTGAATGTGTATTTGTTCTGTTTGTGTTTTCAGCGAGTTGAATCGCAGGGTTCCGCGGGGGAAAATCCGGTTTTAAAAACAAAGTGCAATTTCCACTCTACAAACGGCCGAGCACTAGTGTACACGTTCATTGCTCTCCCGTCCTAGCCGCATGCTAACATTCATGGAGGCAGACGTGTGTACCTGGAGTCAAAGAGAGACGGTTATCCATAGTTGGAGATGTCAAAACACAGCTAGTGCTTGTTCATTTTGTTGGAGAGGAGGACACTCTTGAGTTTTCCCGTTTTTCTGAATTACAGCGGTATCACCTGTTCATGATGTCTATTCTTTAGCCCACTACAAAGGAGGTGCATTTTCCTGAGAAGGATATTCCTTCTTTCTCTAAGGTCCCTGGCTACTAATCAGAGTAAGCTCTTGACAAGAGGGATTTTTAAAATTTATATATATATATATATATATATTTTTTTTTTGTAGCTGGTTGTAAATCCCAGTGGCTACTAACACAGCCAACTGCCCTGGTTATATTTTACTCTGACTTCCCTGATGGACCTGCTAAGTGCATTAGTCCGCTGAAGCCTGGAGTTCGAGCCCCCAGGAGAAATAATAGGAACACCTCTTTCTGACCACAGTCTGATTCCACAGGGAAGACCATGAGGAGTGAGGGTGTTGTTAATAGGGTATGGAAAACCGTGTGATTTATTCTAAGGAAGAAAGAGAGAGTTATGTAGAAGATAAATAAAAATGGAAACCTGAGTAGGCATCCAACATACTCATTTCCATAAATATACATGTGGAAAGTATATTGTGTTCTCTCTCTCTCTCCCCCCATGCCCCTTACCACTCTTAATATTCATTCCTTAATCTTTTCCGTTGCAGTATTTGAGCCTCTTGTTTGTTTGTTTGTTTTGGCTTTGAAAAAAAACTTTTATATTTTCAATCTATTAATATTTTTACATTTTCAAGATCAATAGTGCTTATTGAGTGCATAGGATTAGGATTATCTTTTAAGCTGTTCTTTTGTTTGTCTACTTGCATACCATGTCCAGTTTAGTATGAGACCACATGAACAATTAATCAACCAGGTTCTAATGAAGATTAAGACGTGGAAGGTATCCACAGCTATGTATAAACTGTAAACTCATTTAATCACCTTCCCACATGACCAGTTTTATCTAGTTGCTTGTTCATCTTCTGAAGTCTCCTGACTCCAAATTCTTACCCAGATTGATTGCTGCACTAAATCTTGATTGTACAAAAAACAGAACTTAATTATTTTGGCCTCATTTATCAGTCAGCAATGTTTACTGTTGCCAATTTAATTATATCATTGAAATATGCATGACTTTAAAGTATGTTGAAAAAGGTCCTTTTAAACGTGTTTCTTCAAAAAGAAAAAAAAAGTCCTTGTGAAGCCATAATTTCACTGCTGTGAGGCCCCCTAGCCATTTGTGTTTATTGAGTTTACTCTTCCACATGAAGAAAGAACCATTGTTTTGTTGTCTAGGAGCTGAAGGAAGATGGAAAGTGAGAAAAGAAATCAAGCACTTTAAAATGCTATTATTTTCTCTACTTGGGAAAAATATATTTTTTTAAGTAAACAGTGATTATTTTCTAAAGATCTACTGAAACCTTACTGAAGGATACTGAGGAAAAGACATTTTCACGATAGAAATGCTAGCTGTTACTCAATACTCACAGAAGGTTGGTGTATATAAACATATATCTTTGAACCAATCTTATAACACATTTTCTTCTTTCTATAGAATTATGGAATGTTATTGAATCATTGTTATTAAAATATTGAAGTCTTACCAAAATCTATATTTAAATATACTGTCATTTTGAAAGTGCTTTAATTGTAATAGCCTGTTTGTTGAGATTAAAAAGAACATCATTGATGTCATGGTGTGCTTTGCATTTTAAAATAGTAGCTAATGAATTACAAACATTCATTACTCCACAACCACTTGCTGAAATTTCTCAGGACCCCCAAATAGAGAATTATTTGTACTATATACTATCATTCAGACTCTTGCTGAGTTTATGTTGATCCTCTTTTCTTCTTCACAATTAATTTCCTTTTAAATACTCTGTTGACTCTGAATCTTTTGTTATTTTTATCTTATGTCATAAATTTATGTGTAAATATCTTCAACATTGTCTGTAAGGGACTTCCTGTTGGAAACATGTAGGGATTAGTGGGGGGAAGAGTAAAGAGAGAGAGAACAACTTTTATTAAACCTGGAAAGAGTCAGAGCTTAACACAAGAAGAGAAGGGCAGGTTTCATTGAATAAATTCATTGAAGAATACTTCTTTGACCTTTAAAAGTCCAAGCTATGTGGCACATACATTTGAATAATTCAGGCACTAATCTTCACATATCATAAGGCAAAGTAATAGAGTACCATAGTGCTTTGCTTTGTTATATTTGAATGGTGACTTTGATTCTGTTAATTTTTTTTTGTATTAAGTAATGAAAACTACCCACTTTTTTCTTTTTTTCTTTCTGTTTTTGTGCCATGTATGGGGTGTGTGTGGGAGGCTGGAGGGGAGGGAATGCTGTTCTATTTATGTAAAAATGAAAATTGTCAATGTTTATTTTGGAGACAGTTTGTTTAAAAAGTTCAGTTTGCTCTTACAAGTTTAGAACTTACTAAATATTTAATAAAGAAGATGAAGCTTGACACTCAATTTTCATAACTAGATGTGACCATAAACAAATTGGTTAAGTGATTCAAATAAGTGCATTTAAATTGTAAATTTAGTTTTCCTTCCCATAAACTAATATGAAGAAAAAGTATTGAATAAGATATTTTTAGTAGCCAATATTTGTTTAGACTTTTTAAAAAATAAAGATTAACGTAATTGATTAAAATGTAGAAATTTATGAAGTGAAGATATAGAGCAATGCAAATTGATTGTGTATACTTTTTATATATAGCTTATTTATGATAAATTATTTTAATCTCAAGAATAATGTGTATTTCTTAACTGATCATATTTTCTCTTTTGCTTTGGCCACTAGAAGGCTCAGAGCCAATCCGAGTCTAATTTATTGATCATATAAAGCTCTGTGGAATGCATGCGTGTATATGTTATATTTCTCAGTGACTATCTTATTCTATTTACGTATGTATTTTATTGAAATGTCTATTTTTTTAATTGTGTGGGGAGACAGACCATCAAGGAATAAGTGTTTAGAAATGCAATCAAATCTAAAAATAGTTATTAAGCAAATGCTGAGGACCCTAGCCAAACTTAGCATGACTTCTGATCTAAAGATACTTATATTCTGTCAGGAATGAGAAGCCATAAACACATAACGAATTAGCTAATAATGAGTCAACATATATTTGCACATCTGTTGCATTAAATTAGAAACCCAGACCTTATCTTTAATGATGCTCAGCTTCCACTTTCTGGAAAAACACTATTAATAGTACCAACCGGTAAAGCAAAGTAACCAAATCTTTTCATTAGAAAGAATTCCCCTCTGGGTATACTAAACTCCAAAAAGTCTGAGGATGTGAGAATAAAAATAAGTGTTGGAAGGATCATTGTGATTCTTTGGTAGTGGAGATTTTCAGACATTTCTCTTCTCTTTCTCTCTTCCCCTCTTCTTCTGTCTCAAATTGGCTTTTCTGCTTGCTACCTAATCAGCCAGTGGCTGGGCCTGACTGACAGGTATGGCAATTCTGATGGCAAGCTCACTCCACCAGGCTGTCAGCTTATGAAATTTCTGGATATGTAAATACAGTATTTTTTCTAAGTACTGTACTTAAATACAGTAGTTAAATATAAGCACCTACTGGTTGTTTCCCTTTGTACTTGAATCAACAACCATTTTAAGCTTTTAGAAGGGACCACCCACAAAACTGTTCTTTTTGACTGTTGAAAAACTCAGGGAGAGAAAATAAAAAGTAAAAACTTGAAAAAAAAAAAGTAAAAACTTGAAAAAAATTAGAACTAAATTATTGACCCAGGGTGACATGTTTATGGCTAAGGCCACAGACTCTGAATTAAACTTCCAAATCTGACTAGCTACCTCTGGGTATAAATCTGATTCTCATCTTCTCTGTCTCCCACATAGACACCATTTTTTCCCAGACATCTCAATTATGGTTAATGTTAAAAATAATTTAAAGTCTAAAACACAGATATGTTGTCCTGAACTGAAGCAAACTCTCAAATAGACAATGATAAATATTGATCATTTAAACGTAGCCTTTTAAGAAGCACATTGGATACAATGAAAATCTGTGTATTGGTACATTTACTGTGCTTCCAATTATGATATAAATAGTGAATAAAGCTTTAAAATTTTCATTAATGTTTCACAGACATGCAAATTAGCTACTGACATCTAAGGTGCATGCCATGTGATGATTCTTAATTGGCAAGTGAACCTCAGAGGGCTATTTATAGATTATATTGCAACAAAGTACTGGATTAAATTCTCATTGTGCAACTCAATTCAAATTGATGTTTTAGCTTTGATTCTCTTCACTTTTTTTTCATATCCCTCTTGATCTCTAAAGCCTCTCAGAAATAAGCTACCTAAGGTGCTAAATATGTAATTAATAACATTTGGGTAGAGAATTTGTCTTCAAATTATCCCTAAGAGATTTGGAGACCAGTTAAGTATTCCTCACCAGCTTGTTCAGGTATGAATAACTCTTGGGGCTTTGAATTTGAACTCAGAGATTTGGTAACATCCATCCAAAGCACATAGGATAAATGTTCACATAGAAAAATGTGAGGAAGAAACTTGAACATTTATCAAATGAATTAATTTTTAAGAATAGCTGCCTCTAAAGATCTGAGTTGAAATCCTATTTTATTCTCTAATGGCTATTGAAGTTTCTCTAGAATGCAGTGAGAGAATTATAATGTAACTGCAATTCTCATACTATGGTATTAGGTCAGAATTTGGCCTTTCCTTTCTTTATGCCATGTCTATATCTGCCTAATGGTAGAATAACCAAATAAAAATGCAAAAGTAAATACTTCATTTATTCTGCACATTTTTGTTCAGTATGTATTTTGTACATGCTATCAGGAAGAAGAGATACGCTGTAAATTTCTGCCTACAAAGATATAGCTTATTAGAGAATTTTCCAATTTATTAACTGTTGGATATTTTCTTCGTGCTATACTCAACTTGAAATGTCCCAGTTTCTCTACCAAATTGGTAAAATGCCTATCTTGCCTAAAGGTTTACTTAAAGATTTATTTATCTATTGGGGGGCAGAGCATATGCCAGTGGGGGGAGGGGCAAAGGGAGAGAGAGAATCCCAAGAAGACTCCTCACTGAGTGTAGAGCTGATCTGGGGCTTGATCTCACGACCCTGAGATCATGAACTGAATTAAAACCAAGAGTTTGGTGCCCAAGTGACTGAGCCACCTAGGTGCCTCTAAAGATTTATTTAAAAGACACTTTCTGTTTGAAGGAATCCCGTAGTTGGATTTGAACTTGACTTTTTTGGTAAGAGTGCATATGTATGTGTGTGTGTGTTACAATATTGTAAGAATGAAAATGTTTAGAAAAATCTAAATATAGTATTTATTAAAATAATTTTTATTCTAAAACTAAAGACAGAAAATAAATATTGGATTCAAGCTACATGTGGAAGTAAATACGTTTCTTGTTTTGAACACTTTTGACTAGTAACTGAGTAATTTGTTCTGGGACCTGTTTTATTTTTTAATTGACAAATGTACTAGTCATGTATAGCATGGTATGGGTATGTTCAAGGCAACTTGATTTCTTGCCAATGAAGGGTCATCAGGAAATGTAACCCTTAATTAGGAAAAATACACTTTCATTAATAAACATTGAATAAGGACTTATTGTATATGAGGTAAATAAGCATTAATGGTAAATGGGGTCTTGAAGTTATCAGATTCTCTTACTGTGTTAGCTTATTCCATTCACTCTTCCAGAGGACTATATCATACTTTGTCTTCTCTCCTTAAACACTCAGTACCTCTGTCTACACCTTCACTCTTAGATGAAGGCCTTGCTTCCTATTCACTGATGTAAGTGAGGCAATAAAAAAAGAATTTTTGCAGACACCCACTGCCACATTTATCCACCTACCAGTATTTTCTCCCACATAATCTGCCTTCTTACAGGTTCTCTCCCACAGCACTGATGATATTTCAATTGTTATATTTTAGTGGAATACAAGGTAGAAATATGTAAATGTAATTTGTTAGGGCATAAAAATATTCCATTAGACCTAAAACTTATATTTTTAGTTGTTTAGCATTGGGAAATAATCAGGGTTGCAGTCAAAGATGAATATAAAGTATGTTACCTGGAATAGTGAAAAATTAGAAGCAATACAACTTCCAAAAGATAGAATAAAACAATACAGTATAGAATAAAACAATACATTTTTATAATAGAAAGTTAAGCGTTATTTAAAACTAATTTTTTCAAAAAATAATTACTGACAAGATAAAAGTTGATGATATAGTGAAGAGAAATGAAGAGAAAACAATCCTAAACTGTACATAGTACATCATACAATTTTATATATGTACATAGAAAAGACCAGAAAAGTTAGTGAACCATGT
Organism: Mirounga angustirostris; assembly: GCF_029215605.1. Lineage (NCBI taxonomy): Eukaryota > Metazoa > Chordata > Mammalia > Carnivora > Phocidae > Mirounga > Mirounga angustirostris. Next base: position 56,980,684 of record NW_026991717.1, on the reverse strand, counting down.
TAAAAGGTTGTTCCAAAGGGCATTGGGATGAAATGTGTGCTGTATAGCAAATCCTTTGAATATATTAGCTTGAAAGAGAAAACTTGATGGGAAGATCCCGGTAGCATAGAAAATGTACATTGAATAAACGGGAGTAAAGGCCATTTGCGCAATGTGATTCAATTGTTCTTGAAACATCTCTCCCTACCAGGCATTCTCCCTGCCTGCCACATTCAATCCACCAAGGCCCATAGAATTTACTGCTAAAATATATCACAAATCCATTTTTTAAAAAAGATTTTATTTATTTATTAGAGAGAGACAGCGAGAGAGGGAATACAAGCAGAGGGAGAGGGAGAAGCAGGCTCCCCACTGAGCAGGGAGCCCGATGCGGGGCTCGTTTCCAGGACCCTGGGATCATGACCTGAGCCGGAGGCAGATGCTGATGACTGAGCCACACAGGCACCCCAAAATATCCATTTAATTTTTACCATCTCTACTGCCGTCCTTCCAGAGTAAGTCCCCATTATGTCAGCCTGGATCATTGCCTTAGCTTCTAGCAGGTTCTTCCCACTTTTGCTCTGGTGGAAGTGATAACATGAGAGGCCATATTGCATAGTGTTTGAAGCATGGATCCCATGGATGGGTGGCCTGATTTAAAATCCCAGCACTGCTACTTATTGGCTGTGAGACTGGGGTGGGGGAGGGGCAAGTGACTTGACTTCACTTCCGTTTTCCCACGGATAAAAATTGGGGATATTAATTCCTATCTTATAAGGTTCTTATGAGGATTAAATGAGTGTCTGGCATAAAGTGAGTACTATTATGTATTACCTATTTGTCAAGACCTAAATTAGATTATGCCGTTTCTTCTTTAAAACTATTCAAGGACTTCTCATTGCACTTTGAATTAAACCCTTATGATCAGGTGATCATAAGAGCCCTTCCCTGAATTCTACATCAACATCAACTCTTGACACTTTCTGTTTCCTCGCTATTTCCATGAAAATACCAAGTCCATTCTGTCACAGGGCCTTTGCACAGGCTGTTCCCGTTGCCTGGAACACTCTCAACTGACTCTCCCCATAGTTGCTTCTTGTCCTACATGTCTCAGCTTCTGCTACCTCCTCTGAGAGCCCTTCCCTGAATTCTACTTATCTAAAGGACACTTCCTGCTATTCTTTTTTCAGTCTCTATACCTTACTGTTTCCATAATAGACCTTATCACAATTTGAGCTTTTTCTTTGTTAACATTTTCCCCTTCTATTTGACCACAAGAATTTAAATTCTCTGAAACAAAGATAACGTCTGTCATGGTTACCTTTGTTTCCCGTAATATCTAGCAGTCTTGCTTGTTGTACTAGGCACGTGAATAAATATTGGAAGGATGGATGGATGGATGGATGAATGGAGAGGCAGCTGATATTCTATTATAATCAAGGGATTGCATTTCTAGAAGGGCTAACTTCATATTTGCAAGGTCTGTATGTTACTAAGGAGATACAGAGGTTAAACTATTGACACTTATCATTTTGGCTCTGGTACATAGGGCCTTAAATATACTTGTCAGAACACAAGTGCATTTTGAAAGAAGTAGAGAAGTTTGATAGTGAAGAGGGGAGTGATGGGTGGACTGGGGGACTTTAGACCTGAAGATGTTTCAGTCCGGGATGGCCTAAGTGGAAATTGCGGTGTTGGGATACAGGGTAGGCTGGGATGAGGTTTCAGAGAGTTGATAGTTGAGGCATTCAAGAAGAAGTATCAGATCAGCATTTCACCAAGAACCAGGCTGAAAATACTACATAAAGCAACTTCCACAGCATCTTACTACTTAGCTTTAGAGAATGTTGAATAGGTTCTGTATATGCAATGCCAAAATAAGTGGATGAAAGATTTTTAAACCAAAATAAGTGGATGAAAGATTTATAAAGAAGTCAAATTAGTTATACGATGTCCTGAAATAAAAACAAAACTTTTCTTGTTTGGATTTAGCTTGTTTTTAAAATGGAAGTTAGTGAAACCTGAGTATGTGTATATATGAGTGTGTCTATCTTGGCAAACTTTTTTTTTTTTTTTTTTTTTAGACAGGAAAACCCTGCATGTGGAAAAGATGTTTTCATGTATTGCTTTTGATCATAAAATTGTAAAGGCATGTTTTTTATCAAGTGATGTTCCCTTTCTCTTACCAGGAGGTGTCACTACAGCTCACTCAAACTTACTAGTGCGTTCTGTAGGGACAAAGTAGTGCTAGCATTTTATCAGAATGTCAGTACCCACTCACCAGGTTTTCTACTGAGTTCTTAAAGGAAATCTGAAGAAAAAAGCTTTCCCAGCTGACACACCTCCAAACCAATGTTGTTATCATGAATTAGCTGAAAACTTAAAGACTTGTTTAATATTTTGGAAACAAAGAACATTCTTTTTTTTTTTTTAATTTTATTTATTTGAGAGAGAGAGAGAGAACAAGTAGGCGGTGGGGGGAGTAGGAAGGGCAGACAGGGAGGGGGAGGAGCCAAAGGGAAGGGAGAAGCAGACCCCCGCTGAGCAGGGAGCCCCATGCAGGACTGGATCCCAGAACCCTGGGATCATACCTGAGCCGAAGGCAGATTCTTAACCAACTGAGCCACTGCAACAAGCAGCATTTTGACTTACCTTTCAATACTGAGTGGGGGCAGTTGTGGAATAACAACAATAAAGAACAAGATAAAGGAGGAGAGACAGACATAGAGAAGTCTGAAAAGAAGAATGAAACTGAAGTATTTCCAGTGATAACACAGCACTTAGAGCTCCCTAAAGCCACTCTTCTCCCACTGTCTGACTTGGTGTGTATTGTCCTTTCCTTGCCCCCTTCTCTGCCCAGAGAAGTCCAGCTTGTTCTTGTAATTAAAATAAAAACAACTCTCTGGTGTTGAGCTAATATCCTATCATAGCTTTTTGACACATATCATTTCTACCTCTTCTGAAATACCATTTGTAATACCATTATACGATAGGTGTTATTACAAAAAAAAATTTCCAGGTCAGGAAAATAAAAATTGGAAAGTTTGCATGATTTCTATTTGTAGATATGATTTGACCATAGGCTCATCAGATTTCAAAAGCACACCCTTGTTCTTTCCATGATGCTTCTTTTTTTTTTTTAAAGATTTTATTTATTTATTTGAGAGAGAGAGAATGAGATACAGAGAGCATGAGAGGGGGGAGGGTCAGAGGGAGAAGCAGACTCCCCGCCGAGCAGGGAGCCCCATGCGGGACTCAGTCCCGGGACTCCAGGATCATGACCTGAGCCAGAAGGCAGTGGTTTAACCAATTGAGCCACCCAGGCACCCCTCCATGATGCTTCTGAAGAGTTCCTCCCACTGGATACTTTCCTAACATTCCTGACTGATTTAAGGATCCTTCTGCTTGTCCCACAACATCTGGTACTCACCCAGTGTGAACACTCATCATGACTGGGCCATGACCCTCTATTTTTTTTTCTCCCTCTTCACCCAGAGTATGGGTATGATGTCTTGTCTCTGTAACAGAACATGAGACACCCAGTGTTGCTGTTAATGGATGGGTGAACAAGAGAAAAGATGCATCCAAAGATGGGGCTCCAAGGTCAGTGAGGGCGTGGAGGAGGAAAGCATGGAAAGCAAGGACTGTCGGACGGCTGGCTTCACCCACTGCTGTTGGCCTCACTTGCTCCACACGCAACTGGACAATGAAGAGGAAAGTCCCAATACTTTTGGGAGGAGGAAGAACAGGGTTACGTTCTCAAGAAGGGGAGAATATTCAGCACAGCCCACACCCTGTAGTTCCTCTAAACTGGAGGGAAAAGACTGGCATCTGAGGAGCTGTGTTTTCTGCTGACCTCCAGGTGGCAGCATGGCCCAGCTGTCAGAGACCCACTCAGTTCGTGGACACCCTTAATGCTACAGGACTCCGGATTGTTCTCAGGGCACTTAGTGCCCAGGGAATGATTAATGGTGCTGCCCGCTCACTGCGCCCCAAGGATAATTGAGCCTGCAATATTTTGGAGGCTGCAGAGAGACTTCCTGAGCGTCTGATAGAAGGGACTGAAACATTTTGGACATTATATCCCTTCGGAGACGTCCTCGAGGTCTTTTTGTTGTGTCCAGAATGCAATTTTTGGCAGAACGTTTTAAAGGGAAAAAAAAAAAAGACCATACCACCACCTCTAAAATATGGGAAATTGAACAGTCTTAATGCTTTTTCAGATGTTTGGTTTGCTGTGCATTCCATATTCTTTATTCTTTCTTTAGTTCTGAAATAATATTCCTTTCTACCTGACTTAAAGCAAATCCTCTGGAAGGTAGCTTATGTTAATTGAGTATTTTGAAAGAGTGCAGGCAGAGCTATGTATAATGTCTTCATTTAAATAAGCTCTACGTCCTTTTATATTGTAAGCTGAGGTATTTAAAAGTAAGATGATTGGAAATTTCTAAAGTTGCACACAATTCAAGAGAATGTGAAACATGTTAGAATGAGTGAATGACACAGGGGTACAGCGTCCATTTATTCTAAATACATGTAATATCAATTATAGAAGACAACCAACAAAAGATCTTAAGCTTGTCGGGTTGGGTTTGTGTGACTGCTTCTTTTCATTAGAATTTTTAGTAACTGGGAAAAATGCCAGATTCTAAACGCTAGAAAACGGTGTCTTGAATAGGATAGGATATACTAGTAGATCTTAGCACTGTTCAGGAAAAAAAATCACTTAAGGATTCAGAAAATGTTTGTTCATCTATGCATTCAAATGGGGAATCTGAACCTCTACCTTTCTGTAGTTTGGATTTACATACCTCTGATGGTTGGATGTAGGCGGTGACTTGTAGTTTCTTCAGTGAATTCTTTAATATTCCTTTGGTATTTTTGAGAACACTTGTTCTTCCCCCAAACCTGGGAGATTTTACTCTCCATCACAGAAGATTCTGTCATGGTAGACCATGATGATTTAAAGTTGTATTTTGTATGGGAAGTTATCTTCTAGATATTTAGAGAGCCAGCCTTACCTGGTTCTCCATGTGCTGACACTTTTAAGTTTTAGCGGGCAGTAAATTCCGTCTCTTTAATTTTTTTGGAATAGAGTAGAAAATCAGAAGGATGATTAGGATGGCCCCTTAAAGTGCAGGTGTCCTACAGACTGCTATTCTGTCTTCCTTTGCTTTGTTATATTTACCTCAGAGGTTGAGCTTGCAATAGTGTCTTTTTGTGATGAGGACTTAGGCTAGGGATTGAAAATAGGGAGTGAGATTGGGGCATTATTTGAGATAGGTCCACAATGGTTATTCATGGCCTCTGATTTAAGTCTAACAATAACAACAAAATTAGTAGGAAAAAAAACCCCAGCATAGCCTAAAATCCTGCTTGATGATCCATGACTCACTGAGGGGCTTTTCCCAGACTACCAGTTTCTATTTCTTTGGCTGCTTTGGGCAGCTTACGGAAGCTGTATTCAATTTTGATCTCTTGATATAAAGATCTGAATTTCCATGCTGCCATTAATTTATATACTGCTTAATATATAAATTATAGTGTTCTAGGTGTTATTATTTATATTTCCTATATTTTTCAAGTTAGATTATAATTTTTACTATCAATATTTAATTCATACTTGCAGAGGAACAATTTTTGGATATATTTGAATCTTTGCCTTGCTGAGTCAAGAGTCCATTGCCCTGCAAAAGAACAGATGTGGTAGTACATTAAACAGAGGGCTCACTGATCAACTTTGCATTTCAAAGCTTAACTTCTTGACTTCTTTGCTTTAGCACAATAATGTTCTCAAAAATCAGGTATTGTTAAAAAAAAAGGATTTTCTAAATTCATTAGCTCTGAGTAAATCAAACCCATTAACTCCCAACAGATCAAGAAACAAGAATAGTAGGATAGATCAGGGAGTTTTAGTGCGTTCTGAGGGGTAGAGCAAACTCAAGATGAGACAGAGAAAATGGAAAACCTGCTCCTTTGGCCCTAAGGAATTATGGCAGGAAAAACAGTTATGGAATTAGGGAATGAGGTGGTGGGTTTTTAAGATCCTGACCCTTGACTAGGAGAAATGGTTGTGCCTATGGACACCTGAAGGGCACCTGCAGGTTCTTCCAAAAGACTAGGTGGAACATTCAAATTTCAGTAGTCACCCACAAGGCTTATATTTAGCAGGTCTGCAATGGCATGCTTACATTATTTGTTTATAGTCAGTGTCTCTTCTGATATTTTTATCAGACAGGCATCTATTTTGATTGGTTCATGCTATGACATACTCATTGTTAAATATTTTGAATTTACTTATCCACATAGGGAGCAGACTGGTCCTCCCTCTCTATTTCTGGGACCTGAGAGCATCTGAAGTTAACTAGCATGGATTGAAGCTCCTTCTATTCACTGTCATAAACCCATGCTCAATCTAGGAATTATCTCAGAGAAGAAAGGGAGAAGAGAAAGAAATATGAAAGACAGAACATGTATGATAAAAAAGACTATATCCTCCAGAAAATGAATATATAAATAACCCTAAGAGTGAGTTAACTTTGAATAGACCCAATACTTAAATTTAAGGTGACTGCTCAAGCTAGAACAAAATTAAAATATTGTGAATTAGTAAGTCCAAGTGGGCAATTTAAAGAAGAATCATATAAGAAAAATAAAGAAACTATACGTTCTTTTCACATCTCAGAATAGGATGAGTAAATCTCCTCCTACCTCCTACATACTCCTGCTGAGTCCTCTACAGCAGCAATAGCTTTGGAACTATGGTCCAAGCTGACTTCTGATTTCTTTGGTTTGTTCCCCTTGCTTCTCATATGTGTATAGAAATGTATAGGGAGTCACACATTGCTTTGGATAGCCTCCTTCTTTAAGTGTCTCACTTACACCAGATTTTTCCAAGTTTAATTCAGAGGTGGTGCTTTCAGCCCCTTTCCTTTTTTATGCTTCCTTCCTCCAACTGCATAAATCTGAGTGGATCTATTTCCAAAGCTAGTAACAAACCCATTTCTTTGGATTTGTCTCTTAACCTCTGATATTCTTCTCCTGTTTTAAAAATGTGGACTCATTGTGGCAAAGGTCTTATTGTTCCCTATAGATAGTGATTTAAGACAGGGAGATAAGTGGGAACAACAGTATCTTGGATCCCTTCTTTTCCATCTCTGAAACTCCTACTTTGAAGGGCTCCTGTGTTGCATAATTCCAAGGTGAACCTTTAACACTGCAGGTTTACAAAGCGGGGACCTGGATTCTCACAGTTTGATGAGATCATTTTTTCCTTTCATTTGGGGGAAGGTGAAAAGAGTTAATAAATTAATAAGCAAAAGAGCCAATATTCAAATTTTTTTTTCTCTAAATCTAGAGCCCACCCAGATTTTATTCTACTTGGCACTAATATTTTTATAAAATTTTGGTAGCAAATGATAATACAAATATATGATGATAGGAGAGAGGGCAGCTATATATGTCAATGTTTTGTGCCTCTCTGAAACCTCTAAGTGAGGAGATTTTCCTGGGTATAGTATAAAGTCCCTTCCTGAGAAGGAACTTCCTCTAAAAGCATCACTCTGAAGACTTTAAACAGGTAAAAGAGAGAGGTAGAAGAGAAGAATTCTAACCTCTCATACACTTTCCCCTTTTTGGTTTTGCCTGTGTACCTAAACATCTGTGGTAGGTAATTGGCTTTTAAGGTCATTGGGAGTTTCCATCTGCAGGTACAGTTGTTTGTTTATTTGTTTCTGTCTCTTTATTTCTAACCTTTCCACAAAAATATTTGAGGTACTAAAGGTGTTAGGATAGTTCAGTGGGCCTATTGACTAATGAAGAGGTTTATATTAAGGTGGGGAAGAAATCTATGAAAACAGATTGTTTCAGCTGCTCTCATTACCAACCATGAATCACACCAGCTGAAGAACTCCACTATTCCTTTGAATTAAAAGTACCCTCCGGCAAGGTGTTTGCTGGACAGTCTTGATGGGCAGATTAGGGTTTTTTTGGTTTTTTTTAATTAACATATAATGCATTATTTGTTTCAGGGGTAGCAAATTAGGTTTTAAGATAAACAGGGCAGAGTTTGAGCCACTGACAACTCTTTACCTGAGGAAGAGTGCATGTGTATGTGCCTCACTCAAAATGACAGAGAATTCCAGCATTCCTGTGTTACATGCAGAATGTTTTTGAACGAACATGTAAATATATAAGTGTGCGTGTATATATGTGTGAGACATTTGAGCAGTTCCTTCAAGAAAATGATGTCGTTTCAGTGTGAAAACCTAATTGCAAAAGAGTTAAAGATGTATTTTCCCCAAATTGATCCACACTGAACTCTACCCTGATAAAACACTCCTTAAATATTTCTTTTCCATAAAAACTTCTTAAACTAAAGTAGATCTCTCTTCTCTCATGCCTTCACAGAAGGAAAGTGTAAGTTTATTCTAGAGTATTTTCTTGTATGTGTAAGCTGAGATATCTCATAAAAGTAGTTGACATTTATTAAATTAATGCTATATGCCTTGCACTCTGGTAGGTTAGGTAGTTCCATATATTAACCTCATTTTGTGCTCATTATGAAAGTTCATATTATTAATACTATTTAACAGATGAGAAAACTGAGTCATTGAGAGTTTCAAATAGTGTGCTCAACCTTCAGCTGGTTGGGGGTGGAACTGAGGCCAACCTCAGAGACCACAATCTTCATCACCATGGTTTACTGCCTTCTGAAGCAGAGCAGTGTTCATTAAACTTGAAAGCAAGATTCCTCAAGGAAGGAGCATGAAGAAGATTATCTGTGTCCTTAAGTTGCCATAGAATAATTCGGGAAAGACTGGTGGAATGAATCAGAGGACCCAAGTTGTTGTTGTTGTTGTTGTTTTTTTAATATTATTTATTTGAGAGAGAGAGAGAGAGAACTAGCACATGAGCAGAAGGGGCAGAGGGAGAGGGAGAGAGAAACTCAAGTAGACTCTCCACTGAGCACGGGGCTCCACGCGGGGCTCCATTTCAGGACCCTCAACCGACTGTGCCATCCAGGCATCCCCAGAGGACCCAAGTTTTAATCCAGCTCCTCTGCTTCCTCACTGTGTGAAAATCTGATGTACTTACTGTATTGGTTTGTTGGGAAGACTGACTGCATCTCTGAAAAGTGTCTTCAGACTAAAGAATGGCTGGGAAACAAAAAACCAACCAACCAAATTTAAGTGATACTTGTTTGTGGGAGAATTGGCAATCCTTCTCTGGTTGGGATATTATATTTTATAAAATTCAGGTGTCTGTTAGAAATAAAATGTTTGCTAAAAAGCATAAAACATGCCTGGAGTAAACTCAAAGTATTACTTTTAACTTACAATTCTTAGCATCTACGTCAGTGTTAACTATTTTTAACTATTATATTCTAGTGAGTGGTTAAAATAAATAAAATTTAATTAAATGCTATTCCCACCACCTCAAAATTTCTAGAGTTGAGTCATCAAAAGTTTCAACCTGGTATTAGAATAAAATTGCACATATTTCGCCATTTTACTTGTGCTGACATTTTCAGGCTGAATTTAAAAAGCATGGCAGCTTTTTTTTTTTTTTTTAAACTGCCCTATAAACATCATGAGAATACATCTTACACATTTTACGTATAAAAAGATCTTTCCTAAAGTTAACTTAGAATGCTGCCCCAAAGCTTCCTTGTTTCTATGCTCAACAGAATAATTCTTGATTGTTTTGAAAAAAATTGCCAGAACAAGATGATGACTTCATGGTTTCTTCTCTTACCAGAGCTCTACATGGTCTCTCTGAGCTTGCTTAAATGGAGAGGTTGAAGGGAAGGAGGCTATGAGGGGGGAGGGAGTACGGAAGCTGTATTCAAGGTAGTCTCTTGAAACAAGAGAAATCATCTTTTGCCTTGTCTTATCTGTTTAGTAGGAAGCTTGTGTGATTCGCATTTTAGAATGCGCAATCCTTTTAATTTACTTCTAAATAATTTGTTTCTACATTATGCTGCTTTGTTTGTAGAGAACAATACTTACACAAGTGTTTCACGAAGTAAAATGAACTAACACTGCACTCTACAAAGAGAATTTCATAATAAAAACCATTAAGGATGAATGGCATGTATTACAGAAATCTCTACCATATGTCTGAATAGGTCTGTTATACAAGCTTATTTATGAAATTCATAGGCACTAATTTATCTAAGAAAGTAATAATGCTTTCAAGCCAAAGGGAGAAATGGAGTAAATAGAAAAGACACATGAATAATCTTTCCTGTGTCCCTGATTTTGGTCTTTTTTTTTTTTTTTTTTTGGATTATCCATTAAGAGTCACATCAGAAGGGTTGATTTAATAATATAGAAATTATTTAGGCTCACCAGAAGTTTGGCAACTGGAGTAGCTGGTTTGGAGGATGGAAGAACTTGGTCAAGTTACATAATTTCTTGAATGAATGGGGGTATAAAGCAGATTCTGTAAAAATTAAAATAATATGTGTATCATTTACTATAGTGCATGACATATTGTAAGCACTCAGTTAACGATGCTTGTTGTTTGGAGGGAGGATTAATGTTGAAGAATAGTTAAATTTGGTGGAATATGGGCCTAGGTGGAATTTTTCAGGTGAAAGAATTTGAGTCAAAGAAAAAAAAATATATATATATACAGCTTTGGGGATGAAGGAGAAAGAGTCATAAAATCACAATTTATTAGGCACTTACTTTAGATAGCCAGTGTCTAGCATATTATCATTACATAGTTGTGCCTAGTGAAAGTTTTTTGAATGAATGAAAGAGTGAATGAATCAGTTAAGATGAATGAATGAATACATGAGTCTCCAATTTAAGTCTAGAGTTTTTATGAGAGGGATCAAAACCCTCTGTCATACATATCATTGTCACTCTGATGGTTTTGAAATGCATAAAGTATTACATTATAAAAATGATCACCATCAAAGATGGTGAAGTTTTGGTAAATTTGTGTGCATTCCTTGCTGGTGGTGTTACCAGTTGATAATCCCTTTAGTAACATGACCATTTTTAGCAAAAGCCACAAATATATTCATATCCATTGCCTGAGAAATTATTCTTTTATGGAAACGTTTGAACAGAAATAAAACATGCTAAACATAAAAAAAATATTAGTAGCAATCAATATTAGTAGCAAATCAATCAATATTAGTAGCAAAAAGTTGGGGACAATAAAAGTCTGGTAAAATAATGATTTAATAGATTATGGTACATCAACACAGTTTAATATTATGAGCCATTCAAATGATAATTACATAGAAACATCAAGTTATGTTTATGAGACAATTTTGTGAAAATAGTGAAATATAAAATAATATGTGTATTATTATTGTCATAATATAAATACAGTATGTATATATAGATAATATGCATAAATAAAAGTAGTGTCAGGATAATAAGATAAGTGATTTTGCATTTTAAAAACATTTATTTATATTACCTTTCAATACACTTCTAAAAATTATCCCATTTTCTTTTGTTATAAATAGATCTGTGTTGCCTTTTTATCTGATAATTCAGTGTCTTTATAGGGCCTGAGGCTCATCATCAGTTGTTTTCAACATCACTCTACTGAAATTTTGGAATAGATGGCTGGGTTAAATGTGTGTAATATTGATGTCTGGCTATATATTTTGAAGGTTGTCTTAAAACATAAATCCCTAAAATATATTAATTTGCCCATCTAATATATTTTCCCTGAAGGTCAATTTAAGGTAAAAAGTCAAAAGCTGTTTACCTTGAGGTAAAAAGTCAAAAGATACAAATGTGCGCATGTATCTTTGTTAAACTGGAAGCAGCACGTTATACTATAAATGAACTGTTGGCCAACCGTTGGATCTGTGGATTTTACAGGTGGGGGAACTCTGGCAGGTAGATGAAATGATTTGGACAGGGCTACAATGCCAGCTAATGGCAGAGCCAGGATCAAAATGTACGTGTTCTGAGTGAGTTGAGAATTTTCCAGCCACCCCTCATCCAGGATGCTTTCCCTGTCGACCTAAGATGAGCTGTCAGCTTCCTTCCAACTTCAGAACCCATGAAGGCTTTTCTCTACCTGCGGCATCACATCTGTATGAAATTCCCATGTCTAAGGAAAACAGGTGTTTCCACCTCAGCCAGTAATTGCTACTTTGTGTACCATTGTACAGAGGTAAACGCATGACTCTCAGGTAGTCTTCTCTGCATGTACTCATTGGTTGCAACTTCTTGAAATCAGAATTTATGCTTCTCAGCTCTATAGTATTAATGTGTTCACCTAGCTGTAGCATTCTTTTCTGTCTCAGCAGTCTTGCTGTGGCCCCCCTCCCCTCCATTCACAGGCAGAAATTCTGGTCACAGCAAGCTGCTCCCACTGGGGTAGCTTCCAAAAATCCACAAAGAACAAATTAGTGTTCCTGATTTGCTTCAGAAACAAACAACAAAGAAGCCTCTCCAAAATGCTTGAAAAAAAAACAAAAAACAAATAAGAGAGAAAAAAATAGCTTAAAGGGAAAACCTACTGCTATTCTTAAAGGGGGCTCTAGGAAAAGACTTTAAAAAAGATGAATAGTTGCTGAAGATTGTTTGCCCATTAGCCTGTGGTGGGCCAATTAGGCAGCAGTGGAAGGGGAGATGAGTGGGTAAATTCATTTGAGAGTCTTTTTTTTTTTTTTTTTTTTTTTTTTTTTTTTTTAAAGATTTTATTTATTTATTTTGAGAGAGAGAGAATGAGAGACAGAGAGTATGAGAGGGAGGAGGGTCAGAGGGAGAAGCAGACTCCCTGCCGAGCAGGGAGCCCGATGCGGGACTCGATCCCGGGACTCCAGGATCATGACCTGAGCCGAAGGCAGTCGCTTAACCAACTGAGCCACCCAGGCACCCGTCATTTGAGAGTCTTATGAAGCCAGCCTTGAAAGAATTTTAAAAAGCTACACTTACTTGATTTAATGAATATGGTGAAATGAATATAGATCTCTACATTGATGTGTAGTTTGTCTAACCAGGCATGGTTTAAACACGGTTTTCTCCTTTGCTCCCATTTGTTCTTGCCCTTCTTATTCCTTCTTTTGTGTCAATATAGTGAATAAGCCCTCTTACTATCTCCTATTTACAATGGTGTGGGAAAATTAATGATTCTTTTATAATCAGACCAATAAGACTCTCGCAGAAACCTAAATATTAACTGAGCATCTATTATGAATCAAGTGCTAGTCTCACTCATGGAAGGTCCAAATCTGAGTAATGCTATGTTCTTGTCCTCAAGGATTTCATAGTGTGAGAAGAAGATATGAAGACTTCTGGGGTAACATGCTGATTTTGCCAATATATCTGGCTATGCTTTGGGTCCTTCCTTCTCTATTGGCTTCTGTGAACCCAGACAGTGTCTTTGATATATAAAGGCCAAGAGAGAAGAGCTCTAAATCAGTGGCTCCCAAACATGGATGCTTGGACCTTTGCCTCCAGATTAACCTGTTGTGCTTTTTGAAATTAGTCTAGTATGGATCAGGGTACCTTGAAGAGAGAACTATGATGTCTCTAGGTGATTCTGATATTTCATCTTCTTCATCAGGTTTAGAAATCAATGATGGAGGAATCAACAATGGACAAGAGGGAGTAATTCTGGAAATGGATGAAATAAAGAATCACCAGCAGACATATATGAGCAATGTACATAATGGTTACAGACTATCACCAGTGGAACCAAGTTACCTGGGTTTAAATCCCATCTCTGCTACTTAGAGCTGTGAGGTTTTGGGTGAGTTTAAAATTCTAGCTGGTCTTTAGTTTCCACATTTTGCAAAATGAGAAAAATAATTTTTACCTACCATAGGGCATTATTGTAGGGATTAAATGGGTAAACATATTTAAAGCCCTTAGAATAGTACTGGAGATATAGAAAACATCCATTAAGTGTTACTACAATTACTAGTCCTCCTCCTCATCATTATTACCATTATCACAAGGAACTTTATGCTTAGAGTCTTAGAAAAATACAAATGAGGGGTAGGAGTTGGCCTCTATTTAACCCCCCAGAGTAAATAAAACAACTGCTGGTACATGAGACCCTCTTAATCCCATTGTATAGTAGACTGGGTGATTTTAACTTGTGGTTCTATAGAGGCTTGTAGGTTGTTTTGTGTTTCCTATGCTCAGTAGATGGGTGATATCTAGCCACTGCACTCACCACTACATTATAATACTGCTATACATTCTATTGCTTTCTGTTTCTTCAGTTCAAAGATCTTAGGGTCCGTAGAAATTATACAGCATGGAAGAAACATTGAAAAATATTTAAGTGTTTTCAATTGTTTATTTCTCGTCATAGCGTTATGTGTGTCCCCAAATAATATTAGTGTTCAATTATATTTAAGCCAGTTAATCATCTTTCTCCTCATCACTGGGCAGAAGTTGATGTGGGCTGTTGGAAGTACTCAGGCATCAGATTCAAAATGGGTTCTCATTCCAGGGCTGCTCCTGACCACCAGAGTGGTCTTGGGTATATTGTGTAGTATTTCTGGGCTTATTATTTTCATTTGCAAATGAGATTGGGTTGATTTCTAGGGATGACTAAAGAGCATCCCTCTCTCCCCAAGTGGTTTGTCTCACTCTGTCTCTTGTTCAAATTTGAGTCCAAATAAGGCAAGAATATCCACTAATAAGCAGTCTAATTGGCCCAATTTGAGGATGCTGATTGGGCCACAGACCCTTTTTCAAAGGTCAATTGTACTTTTGCAAATGCAAGAAGAGTATTTACCTGTTTTGGTTTCTAAAGTGTTAACTGTATAATAAGTTAGTTTTCTAAGGTTCTTTGAGGAAAAGTAACTTACCTGAAGACACATTCATGGAAAATGGCAAATTTGAAAACTTTATATATTTACCCCCCCACACACTATAACACATTCTATTCTTTCAGTTCAAATATCTTAGGAGTATAGTATACATTTTCTGAATATTTCATTTAAGAATGTATACAAATATTGAATGTGAGGAAGAAATCTTAAGCCCAAATTATTTCTTGGTTCCGATTGGCTATCCAGGTCTGTTTTGCTGGTCCCCACCAATGTTCATATGTCAAACAAACAAGGGCTTAACTTTTTTTTTTTTTAAAGATTTTATTTATTTATTTGAGAGACAGCAAGTAAGCGAGAGAGAGAGTAAGTTAAGGATGATGAGATAACAAGTCTGCTTGCGATAAATGTCCTGTTTCTGAAAAGGTGCTAGATCTTTTCCCTCATGTCCTACCCTTTATGTTTCAAACTTTATAATTTTTGGATATAGTTAGCTTATTAAATTCTATGACATTTTCTTAAAATAAAGGGAGATATTGATAGCTTTTACTATGTCCAGACTTTAGTGGAACCTTGAATAGGTTCAAAATAATAATAATAATAATAATAAGTCAGACTATTTTCTTTCTGCATATTCCATTTCTTTTTTTTCTTTTTTTATTATTATTTTTTTATTCTTATGTTAATCCCCATACATTACAACATTAGTTTTAGATGAAGTGTTCCATGATTCATTGTTTGTGCACAACACCCAGTGCTCCATGCAGAATGTGCCCTCCTCAATACCCGCCACCAGGCTAACCCATCTTCCCACCCCCCTCCCCTCTAAAACCCTGTTTGTTTTTCAGAGTCCATCGTCTCTCATGGTTCGTCTACCCCTCCGATTTCCCCCGCTTCATTCTTCCCCTCCCACTACCTTCTTCTTCTTCTTCTTTTTTTTTTTTTCTTAACATATATTGCATTATTTGTTTCAGAGGTACAGATCTGAGATTCAACAGTCTTGCACAATTCACAGCGCTTACCAGAGCACATACCCTCCCCAGTGTCTATCACCCAGTCCCCCCATCCCTCCCACCCCACCCCCCACTCCAACAACACTCAGTTTGTTTCCTGAGATTAAGAATTCCTCGTATCAGTGAGATCATATGATACATGTCTTTCTCTTTTTGACTTATTTCACTCAACATAATACCCTCCAGTTCCATCCACGTCGTTGCAAATGGCAAGATCTCATTCCTTTTGATGGCTGCATAATATTCCATTGTATATATATACCACATCTTCTTTATCCATTCATCTGTCGATGGACATCTTGGCTCTTTCCACAGTTTGGCTATTGTGCATATTCCATTTCAGTGTGCAGCCAGGGAACACACAAAAGGAGGTGGAGTTTTGGAAAGTCATCATAAATAAATGGAGGATATTATGTGATCTCCTTTTTTTTTTTTTTTTGAAGATATAAGCTGTGATTTTTTTTTTTTAAAGGATGGGCACTCATGAATAATTGGCATTTCTTTGACCACATTGTCATGTACCCAAACTAGTATTGCTCTATTATTTTAGAAGGCAGCTCTTAAAAATCCAACCATTTGGCAATGTGAATTTTGCAGAGAAAGTGATAGACCAGTTAAACTTTCATCAATAATATGAAAGGTCATTTATAAAATAACATATACTGTGTGTTTGTGTTTTTTTTTTAATAGAGAGAAGTAGGAAAGCAAGAGGATTATAATGTCAATGCCCATATAACTCCTGGTGATAGTTTTCAAAAGTAATACATGTACATGATTAGAGAATTTAAATACTACTTAAGTACAAAATAAAATAGAAATGCCACCCCGCCCTCCATAGAGGTAACTTCATAGAGGTAACTGCAATTAAGAGATTTTTGTGTGTGATGCCTAATGATAATGATAATAATAATAATCTACCAGCATTCATCCATCACTCTCTCTATTTCTTGTCTATCAATTTGACAATCATTCAAATTTTCAGGTTGCTTAAAAAAAAAATCATAGCATGCTTACACTGGTACACCTGACTGTTTTCACATAACTATATATCTTGGATCTTTTTTCATTCTAATAATTATAGACTTTCTTCATTCTCTTTAATAGCTACACAATATTCTGCCACAAAATCTATGACAAATTCATTAATCAATGGGGACAATTTTTAAAGTTATTTTATACACAAAATAAAAGTATATTTTCCTCACTCTGTTTAGCCCATTGATAAGACAAAGTAGTATATTTCCAAGAATACATTTTCTTATTAAGATACATATACATTTTTTAGATGTGTGATCCTAATTTGACCATTTTTTAGAAATATACATAGCTTAAGTATCCTTTAGCATTAATAGTAATTATAGGAAATTTGAAAGTCAGAATTGGTATTCTCCTTACACCATATTTATAGAAAATTTGGAATAGAAATTTTGTTTTTCTGTGGTGACCTTGAACCAAAGAGGAAAACATTCAGCCATATTTACTTATAATCACAATTTATATTATAATCTGACCTAGTCAAGGAGATAAGATTAGGAAAGGGAGAAAAGGAAATAATTATTGAGTGAGTTTATGTGCCAAGGATTGGGTTCAGTGTTAACACATACATTATCTTTAATTAAGAGACTGTTGTTATTGATTATTTAATAATTAGCTTTCCTGAAGTTATTTCCAGCCACTATGAGATGGGTATTGTGGACAGTCAAGAGTCTTTATTATGTCCTTAAATGTACTTTCATCCATAACTGTTCTGCCCTGTGACTGCTGATAAAAACAGCTAGAAAGGAGATAATACTAAGAAGGCCAAGAGGGACTGAGATCCTTTCTAGTATCAACAGTAAACTGACAGGGCTATAAAAGATGCATAAAAATTAAACCATCCACCCAAACCTACCAACCTAGCAAATTTTAATGTCAGCCTTGAAAATGATTATGAACAACCACATACAAACTTAGAGAAAAAAAATAGGACATATGCAAGGATAATTAAGAAACAGGCAAATTAAAATTTAAATGAGGACTTTTAACAATGGCAATGCATTTCTTCACTGACTGATATTGGACATTATCTTTTCTTTCATCACGTTGTTGTGTGAACCTGGGAGAAGGCTTTGGGAAATTTCGCTTAAGACGATAAGAAAGAGGTTAATCAGTCAGACCTTTCTGCTTCCCAGACTGCTATTTTATCTCTGACAGTGACATCCTCACCTGCACTTCAGAGGGTGGCTGATTATGAGCATGACGTATTGAGCAGAGTAAGGATTCAATAAATGATAGCTATTGTTATGATGATCATTGTTACTACAATTTTAGTTTTGGCAATTCACTCATTTCTAGTTTCCCTTAATAATGAAACTATCAATCATTCATTTTCCGTACTTCTGTTTCCTTTTAAGTCTATACCATCTTTCAAAACAACACATTTTGCATGTTTGCTGCTGGGTACATAAGGTAGCATTTCCTCTCTTTTTATGTGCCTTAATGACATGGGACCTCATTCTTTAATCTCCTTTATATTGACCATGTGAATACGAGCCATGACTATATTGTGTCAAGAAGTAGTGGAAAGGGTATGAAATGAGATGTCACATAGACGTGGATTCGAATATTTTCCGAGCTTCTGCTGTTAGGTCAATAGCAATTTTGGGGCTGTGAGTATTAAATGAAGTGACATATGTAAAGCACATAACAAAGTGCTTGGCAGATAGTAGGTAGTGAAAAAGTATTATTTTTCTGCTCTAGCATCACTCCTATTTTTGTGTGTGTGTGTGATTTTCCCCTTCCCTCTTTTTGGCATCCCAGCATAAGGGATCCTATGGTTCCAGAGCAGCACTGTACAATACAACTTTCTGCAGTGATGGAAATGTTCTATACGTGTGGTAGCCACTAGTCACATATAACTATTTACATTTAAATTTAACTTAATTAAAATTACATTAAAATTTCAGTTCCTCATTGCACTAATCATATTTCAAATGCTCAATAGCCACTGCTAGTGACTATACATAATGGACAGCATGAATACAGAACACTTTTCTTAAAGTTCAATTGGACAGCATCTCAAACTATAGGCCATGAATAGGACTAGTGTGACTGCAGAACTGAATTTTTATTTTTTGGTATATTTGAATTCATTTTCATTTATATTTAAATAGTCACAGCTGACTACTGGTTACCTTATTGAACAGCATAGTTCTAGAGTACCACAAGCACTAGTCGACAGCTTGGCAGATTGGCATTTTGAGATTTTATCTGATGCCAGTTGTTTTGAGGAGTGGGTAGATTAATCTATTAACTCCAAGTGTTGTGTTTTTGGTTCTCTTTTTCTACTGTGACTAGGCTTAACTCTGCCCACATCTGATATTCTTCCATGCTTATCTGTTCCTAATTTTTTAATTCAGAAACTCTTATATATCTGATCGGATTTTACTGAACTCACTTAATTTTAAACCTAGCTACAGAATCAATAAAGGGCTTCTTGTGGTATGCCTAACATTGTTTGGTGAATGACAAGGTTTGGAGAAAGTATGTGAGAAAATGACAGTCTGTAGCAAGAGGTCTTAACCACAGAGACACAACACGCTGATAAGCTGTGATCATCTCTGTGGTATGTGGTTAGTAATTTGTTGCTATTAATGAAGTGTCAGCATTTGCAAATTATTCCCCTTTTTGTTTAAAGAAATTAAAATAGTCCTGATCACTGGTATAAGGATGTTGGTCCTATTCATTTACATTCAATCGTGCTCTCTTGAGTGGGAAAGAAAGCTGGTGTAGAGTTGTGTCTGGCACACTGGTGGTTGATCCCATACCTGGGTTCACTTATGAGATTGGATCATTGATCAGAATGTCATCCATGTGTGTCACCATGGAGAAAACTGTTAAAAGCACCATAGGCAATATGATGTCCAGAAATACACTATATTGATGCCTGGTTATGGGGACTAATCCTTTCTCTCTCACTGCCTGAATCTTGTTGTAAAAAAAAAAAAAAGATGGCAGTCATTTAGTAATTAGACTATTTTAAATGTAAAAAAAGTCTGACTTAACTGAATGTGTTTTTAAGGTGAAAAAGGGCCAAGGAATCATCTTGTTGACAGAGAGAAGGGAAAGGTGATGCAGTGGAAGAGGTATTAGGGGGATTAGGACAAAGTTGAAAAGCAGAGTCTGGAAGGCTTCACAAGCAAAGGGGTTTAAACATTTAATGGAAAAGGAGGAAAAGGTCACACGAAGACATGTCTGAAGGTCAGGAAGTAATATAATATTGCTAGCAGCATGCAGAATGATTATTTAACTGAGTTCTTGAATATGTTCAGGTTTTGTTTGTAGATTCTGAAGACACTTGTGTTTAGAATATACATAATGAGGGAATTTGGCATCTGTTCTTGTTTGGTTCCTTTATTTTACTCAGGGGCAGAACAAAATTGTTATAGAAAAGATGACATGTTAGAAATTCTCATTGGACTCTATGATCTTCCAGCCCAGATACAAATAAATGACCATCTATAGTGAAGTTTCATCCTGAGGAAAACTGTGATCACTTCTAATTCATTTTGTTATTAAGGTAAACTGCATCAGAAGATTTATATTTCCCAGTTTTCTCAGGATAGAGTCTGAGTTCATCCTAGAAAATGCAGATGGGCACAAAGACCATATCAGACCCACTGATTGCTGGAGGAAGAGGGAAGTTTGGCTAATGTAGTATCATATGCCCACTTAGTTTTTCTTTCTTTGCTGACAGTTACATGGATTTAAAAGTCCATTAGGGAAGAGTGTGTTCTGTCTGTAAGCAATGGAAGCACATGATCCGATCCGATGACTGTTCTATAAACAGTCCTAAGCTTCATTTTAGACAGGAATAGGTTTTCATTTATTTGGAGGCTAATTATAAATTGGAGCGATGTTCCTTTTGATGGACAATTCAATTGCATTTAAATTCAAATTAACATCTGCTGTTTATACTTTATATTGTGTAATCTACCTGAATCTAGACAGAAGCTATTAAAGATCTGTGGCTAGAGAATCTTTGTTCTCTGAGGAGTTTAAAGGAAAAATGACCATTTTCTAAACCCTAGTTGTTGGATCCAGATTGTAGTTGCCCTTGAAAATCAAGGATGCTTTCCTTTGTCCGCAAATGTATTAAAGGGGGTTGTGCAAATAAGCACAAACATATTTTGCTGGACTGTTAAAAATGTTCGGCACTTTTCAAATAATATGTGTTTTGAATGAATAATGCCATACATTATGCTATTTATATATTTTTTGCTCAGATATTGTCTTATTTAATAATGTTCATGTACATTCAGAAGTACATTTCAATTCATAGATATATTAACTCTATTCATATATTAATTCATCTATAGCTGTATTTCTTATATATGAATCATGTACTCATAAATGGTAATACTTGTCAATGGGTAGATGAATATAGATATGCATGTATGTACATAATAAATCAGTATCTCAAAATTTAAAAACTGGAAATAATTAGCTGTAGCTGAGTTTGGGGTATTTTGCTTTTCTTTCAACAACTCTCATTCCTTACATACCACATGATAATATTATAGATCACATAGGACAGAGTATTCACATGTTGCCAAATGCTTGAAGAATGTGCTTTTCACCTAAGAAGCACAGAAAGCACAATGACAGAGGGGTAGAGAATCAATGCTCCTATAGAGTTGTGGGCAAAGACTTATATAATCCACTTATAAGTGTTATTTTTAAAATTATAGCGTCATAGAATTGGCATTTCCCCCAAACTTAATTAGATAATTTGTGAAATGACAGGAAGTTCTTCTGTTATGACGCTCAGGACTAAAATCAGTCCTGATATCTAATTTACAACCCTGCAGAGGTAACTGATCCCGTTGAATGGTCATTTTTTATCTTTTAGAAGTAGTGCTAGGGTGATTTACCTTATTATTTGAAAAGATTTTAAGGTGAAATTAGAATAAAATTATTAAAAAATACAACAGATTCCTGAGCTTGAATAAAACTTCAAGGTTTCAAATTATGTATTTACTAATTATTGGTTTGACAGACTATGGTTTTGAAGCAGTAAAATATGTCATCAGTGTTAATCATTAATAATCTGGAGCTGAGATGAGTAAATGTGAACCTTTACAAGGCTCTCGGGAGGCGCACAGAGTTCAGAGGTTCAGTTTTCCAAATCCCTTGAATCCTACCAGTGCAGCATCTCGTCTTCTCTTTAAATGTTAAAAAACTGCCTCATGCTCTGGAATAATCCATCTCCCCAGAATTCTTCCTGGTTAACAAAGATCAACAATGACCCAAGCCCTACCTTTACATTTTTCTTCTATTGATGCCCAGAATGCTCCGTAAAAGTTGGAACAAAGAGCTGAGGGCGAGGTTGGGGAATTGTCAGGAGAAACTGACTGGCGGTGTATGGGACATGCTGAGCCACCTTGAAGAGTTAGCATGAATGTGGCCATAACCATGACCCCACGTACTGCTCTGTCTTGTAGGATCAGAAAGTGATTTCTAACCTGAAACTGATATAACACTGTATGCTAACTATACTGGAATTACTAAAAAATAAAAAAGAAAGAAAGTGATTTCTTTGCTCACCAAAATTGGATCTATCTCTGAGGGAGAACTCAAAATAACAAAGATTCAAAACAAGCTTATACACACAAACCTACATAATTCTGAGCAGTATATTTAAAACTAGATTGCCAATGTATTACTTCATTAGAGGAAATAGAACTCTTACATATGCCAGAATATTCCTAATAGCAAAACCAGAACATCTTCTCTTGCAAGACAATTTAAGAGAAAGTCACATCATAATCAGAAATTTGCTTAAGAAGATGAAATTGAAGTTGAAGAGGTGGCTGATTACAAAGGAGAAAAAAAGTATGCAAGAGGCATGAAAAACAAAGAGCCAGTTTGTTAATTTTCAAAGAGCTTGTACAAATCAATAAGAAAAAAACAAATGTCAATTAAAAAAATGGGCAAAAAGACATATGCCTAAGAGGTAAAAACAATTCACAGAAAAGTAAGTACAGATCACCAGTAAACATATAAAGATGATGACTATCACACATAATTAAATGAAAGTCAAAATAAGATACAATTTTTTTTTAAAGATTTTATTTATTTATTTGAGACAGAGAGAATGAGATACAGAGAGCATGAGAGGGAGGAGTGTCAGAGGGAGAAGCAGACTCCCCGCCGAGCAGGGAACCCGATGCGGGACTCGATCCCAGGACTCCAGGATCATGACCTGAGCCGAAGGCAGTCGCTTAACCAACTGAGCCACCCAGGCGCCCTAAGATACAATTTTTATATTGAGTTTGGCAAAAAGGTAATCCAGTAATATTTAGCACTGGTGAGGATGTGAAGAAAGAAGCTATCTGAGACAAGATAAGTGGAACTAGAAACTGGTGCAACATTTTTGAAAGGAAATTTAGCATTGTTAATTGAAAACTTTAATTCATAAGACCTTTGACCAGTATCTTCACAGTTCCGGAGTTACCCTAATAATATGCTTGCACAAGTATGCTAGAATATCTGAATGGGGTGTACCTTGCAACAGCAAACAACTGGAAAACACAAAATTCTCCATCAACGGCAACTGCCAATAAATTAATGTTTTGCACAGAATATTCTGCATCTGTGAAAAGAATGAGTTTCATCTACTGATGCTGATGTAGAGAGAACTTTAAGATGTATAATTAAGTAATATACACAGCATGCAGTATAAATTCTCCTTTGTGTATGTGCAATAGTCATACGCTTTACTGGAAGAGTACAGAGAAAACTTTAGGTGGTGGGAGATATTTATTTAACTTCCATTTTCTGCCTTCCTGTACTATTGGAAAAATTTTACATCATTTGTCTAGATTTCATTTAATTACATATATTTAAATAGACACATTGTGTATATACATGTGCATATGTATGGGCACACACTTCTGTAAAGTATTCTTTAGCCAATAACTGGAAAGGATAGTCCGTATATGAAGATGACACCACCTGAATCTATTAGCTGAAGTTTTGTGGGGTTTTTTTAAGATTTTTTTTATTTATCTGAGGGAAGGAGAGAGGGAGCGAGCACAAGCAGGGGGAGCAACAGAGGGAGAGGGAGTAGCAGGGAGCCCGATGCGGGGCTCGATCCCGGGACCCTGGGATCATGACCTGAGCTGAAGGCAGACGCTTAACTGACTGAGCCACCCAGGCGCCCCTAAAGTTCTGTTTTCTGATCACTTCTTGATTCGTCACTGACTTTACCACATTCAAAATGCTCTTCTTTCATTAGTTGCTTATTATGTGACTTCGGATAAATTGATTAATATTTCTGAGCTTCTAAGTTGCTTTTATTGCTGTTTATTTATGTTTATTGGGGAAATGCTTAT
Organism: Mirounga angustirostris; assembly: GCF_029215605.1. Lineage (NCBI taxonomy): Eukaryota > Metazoa > Chordata > Mammalia > Carnivora > Phocidae > Mirounga > Mirounga angustirostris. The sequence goes on along the minus strand of NW_026991717.1, from coordinate 56,956,547 downwards.
GTCAAGGAGATGCTATAAGGATTAAATAATAAAACTGCTATGCACATAGCTCAATGCCTAGAACTTAAAGGATGCACCATAAATGTTAGTGGTTTTTTTTTTTTAATCCAATGCTTTGGGGTTTTTTCCTCCACATTTCCCTTCTCTTCTTCATGACACCTTTCTATTCTACCACATGAGGCTCTGCTCCTGGGACTCCGAGTTAAAGTACTTTAGTCAACCATACTCAAGTATACTCTTCTGAGGTGGCTTGAGAATCTAACCACCATCTATAAAATTGTTGCCAGAAAATGACTCACAAGTTTAGTTTTGGAATGCAGTCCTTTGAAAATTGTAGGATGTCTGGACTGTGACTAACAGCATCACACAAAGAGGCATTCTCTCTCCATTCTGCTTATTATCTACAACTTAGTTATGCTTTTCACTGCCTCCAAAGAGTGTGATTGAGCTCTTGATAAAAATGCTTTCAATTTAAACACTATGATAGCCAAAGCAAAACATTCATGGAGATTATGCTTTGCCTTCAACATAAGGAACCAACAATGTAAATTTATCGAGCACTTGCTATATGCCAGACACTGTGTCAATTATTTGATATGTACTATCTCATTTAATCTTCAGAGTAACCCTCTGAGGCAAACGTTGCTCTTAGCATCTTCTAAAACATGAAATAGACTCAGAGAGGTAAGCGTGGACAAGGCCATGTAGGTTGTAAGAGGCCAAACTGAAGTTTAAAGCCAGGTCGATCTGGTGCCAAAGCCCGTGCTTTTTACTAGTGTTGCTAACTGATTAAAGTGTGTACTCCAAAGCTGCATACTTCTTACTTCCCTAGCTGTTCTTTATTATTTTTTTTTTTCCTGTCAGCATTGGCACTACGGCATTTAATCCATTCACAGTCCTCCTGTACAGCTTTAAACTTGCTGTTTTAAGAAAGCTTTTCTGACCTTGGTAGAGCAATTTCTCAAGGACTATCTTATAGAAGACTTTTTTTGTTGGCAGAAGTCCTTATTTTTATGGTTGCCCATGTACTTGCTAAAAGCACTTGGAGTGGGTTTTCTATAAGTGTATCGTGTCAGGATGCTCACCACTCAGTTGCCAGAGGTGGACTGTGACCCTGAAACTCCTGCCCATACACAAAACATATCCACTAAGATTCCACGAGGAGGTTGGAGGCTGCCAGGTCGTAAGCACTGTTGCTCTCACATGGAGAAATTCAAGGCTTTAGAAAACATGATATAGGATCCTTAAGAATGTGTTTTTTATTGCTCTTTTTCCTTTATGGACTGTGGATACGTCATTCCTGTACTGGACCCAGGTCTGTAACTGTTTCCTTCAGCATTAGTCCTATGTGTGAATGTGAAGTGTTCAGAGTTGAATTTTTGCACTTTTTTTTTATTATGTTATGTTAATCACCATACATTACATCATTAGTTTTAGATGTAGTGTTCCATGATTCATTGTTTGTGCATAACACCCACTGCTCCATGCAGAACGTGCCCTCTTTAATACCCACCACCAGGCTAACCCATCCTCCCACCCCCTCCCCTCTAGAACCCTCAGTTTGTTTCTCAGAGTCCATAGACTTTCATGGTTAGTCTCCCACTCCGATTTCCCCCCCCTTTATTCTTCCCCTCCTGCTATCTTCTTCTTCTTTTTTTTTTTTTTTTTAACATATAATGTATTATTTGTTTCAGAGGCACAGGTCTGTGATTCAACAGTCTTGCACAATTCACAGTGCTCACCATAGCACATACTTCGGCAGCACATATACTAAAATTTGTGCACGGCTTCTATTTTGTATGTCCTGTCAGAATCTCCTACTCATTTTTCAAGGACAAGAAACCTGATGCTTTTATGCTACCCACGTTTCTTTCAATAATTGTTTTTAAAAATTGTGCACTACACTGAGCCCAGATAGAGTTATATTCTGTACTTTATCAATTAGCTATTGGTGCATAACAAACCATCCCCAAAATGTTTTCAGTGGCTGAAAACAACAAGCATTTATTTTACTGATGTTTGAGTGTGTCAGCAATATAATTTGGAGTCTACTGGGTACTGCTTCTAGTCTTGGCTAGACTTCTTTATTAATTTGTGGTCAGCTCAGGTCAGCTGTAGACCAGCTTACTGATTTTGGCTTGGCTCTCACACATCTGAGGCCTTGGCTAGCACAAATGGTGTGACTTGATTCTGATCCACATGGTGTCTCATCCTCCAGCAGGCTAGCTCAGGCTTGTTCACATGGCACAGGACAGTTTTCCAAGAGAGCGAGCAGATGCAGACAAGGTCTCTTAATGCCTGGGCTCAGAACTGCTAAACTGTATTCCCTGCAATATTTTACTGTCCAAAGCAAATTGCAAGGGCATCCCATTTACAGGAAGTGGGACACCGACTCCCCCCCTTAAAGGGAGGAGCTACACAGCCACATTGCAAATGGTGTGGATGCAGGAAGGGGTGGAGAATTGGGGCCCTTTCTGCAAGCAAACAACCAAGACTTCCTTCTTTATTGCTCTTCTCTACCCCACAACAAAGTAATTTTTAGCATTTGGCTAATCTGTGCCAAGGTGCTATCCTAGTGAGTCAGGTAACTGCAGTGACAGGTACACAATGGTTTATTCATGATGTTTAAAAGATATATTGTGATCAGAATGGTTACCACAAGCTGATGTCCTCAGTGGAAAGGCTACAGAATACTCTCATCTGCCCAGGACCCAAGCTGATCACTTTTTTGAACTACTTGCCACATAAGGAGTTCCTGAGCGAGGTATGAGAGGATGGGCTTTCCATACTGCCATGATGGAATGAACGTTTTCTCAGCTACCTCTTATAGTAAAAACAAAACAAAACAAAACAAAAAACAGCAACAACACACACACACAAAAACCAATCACTACCACCACCACCACCAACCAAAAACCAAGATAAGTTATTGAGACATTTTCTTGCCACAGTGCTCATTCTTGACTCTCACTGCTGCCAAATAATTCTAGCTGCTCCAGAAATCAGGTCTTTTTGGTTCCTCACAGGTGTTTGCTAACTAATATGCGACCCTGGCTAGATAGCTAAGTAACTCGATGCCATAAAATACACGTCTCCAGAAAATCCTAGAGAGGTATCTGCAAACTTTTGTTCTACAGAATATTAATCCTCCATGATGTTCCTTGACAAATGGATCCTGAGATAAGATAGCTTTGATAAGCACTCCTTATTAAATTAATAATTATTACATATATTGAGTCAGCACAATGGATGTTAGTATATTGAAGTATCTAGGAAAATCTACCCTAAAGAAACATAGGTATAGTGTGCTAGTTCTTCTCGTGTTCCTTCCCACACCAAGCCATTTCCATTCTTCTTTGCCCAGCTGTGGATCCCCTGGAGGCTAATCTCTGGGAAGAATCTCACCCAGGCTTTGTGCCAGCTGACTTTTTGTGGGGTTTGGCCAATAGAAGATCTGCAGAAGATAAAAAGGGCAGGACAAAATGGATTTTTCTTCCCAGCTTTTTTTTTTTTTTTTTGCTGCTTTGGTGTCAGTTCTCTGGCAGTGGCTGGCTTCTCCTGTGACGATAGCTCTTACAGGGCAGGCCCTCCCCATGTCTCCAGCCCTCCCTGGGTTCTAGAAACACTATTTCTCTTTCCTCCACTCAACCACAGGCTTCTCTGTTGTTGCTATTCCCTGGGTGTTTCTGCATCCCTTGATTGTTTTATTAACCCTGCCTGCACTTCCTTAAGAGGTTGTATCATTAAAGTCTGTCTTTAGGGGTTTTCTTATCCTGGGGTCCAAGGACCTCAATGACATTATAGATAGAAAACAGGGGTTAAGTGAACTTGAATGGGGAAAAAAAAACCAAAAAAAACTGTGCTATGAACTTGCTTAGTAAAAAAAAATCCCTTTATTTTCACTAACACCTGAATGAAATTTAGTATTTCCTTCAGTTATGAATGTAGGTAAAAGACATTAGCAGTACCTCTGACTTTGTCATCAGCAGATATCATAGATATTTTCATATCACACTGCAGGTTTTATTGCTATCTGGAAATATTATTCATTATTATCAGTGGTTTGAAACTACATTCATTATGAGACCTGATGCTAGATCATATTATTTAAACAGGTTAGTAAAGAAGCGTATTTATTCTTATACTAAAACTTTGTTTTTAAATTTATTTTGCTAACTGAATTTCAGTTTAATTGGTATCCCTTTATAATCTTTATGTATTTTATTTTATGTATTTTCTGAAATGGGTTTCGTAGGCTTCACCAGACTTCCAAAGAGTTTCATCACACATAAAAGACACGTGCACACACACACCCATGCGCACACATGAGATTAAGAACTCCTAAATCATCTGAGTGAATTATATATCCTGCAGAACCAGGACTGATATAGCATGAGCTTCCCAATTTATTTAACCAGGAAACTCATTTTTCATGTTCATGGATTAGTATTTCATGGAACTGGTCTTTTACAAAACACACTTAAGGAAAAAGATATCCTACAGGAATGACCCATTATATGAGAGTTCCAGATAGGAGCAATCAGTCATGGAGATGTCTGCTCAAAAAGGGACCGTTGCTCCTCAAGTCCCACTGGGTACAGGACTCAGGCTTCTCAGACTCTCTCTGTCACTTGAATTTTCCCCAACTTGTTTCCTTTTCAGATGCCACTTATTTTCCTCTTTGGTTCCATGCTCTTGCCACTTACCCCCTTTCACATCAGAGTCTCTGAAACCCTCTCCCATATTCCTGAACTGTATTTCGCAAACCATCCATTTTCATTCCCATGATGAGAACACACTCATGGATTACAACATTGGCTACAGCCAAACACACCAAAACAAAAGTCATCCAGTAGCACCAAAAAGCCTCTTACTCATTTTTAACCTGGAACAAATCTGTTAGCTATTCTGCCTTTGTCACTGAAAACATAATTTAGTCCTGGCAGGATAGTCAAACAGTCTCACACATTATTCCCCCACCCCGTAGATTAACCATGAAGAGCTAGAGATGACCACTAGTGTGGTATTACAAATGCATGATCTTCTCTGTTAACTTGTTCTTTGAGAGTAACATTTCCTTTTATTTATTTCAGTATTCTCAGGTCTTAATACCAGGAGTTAAATTATGCTTATTGGATAAATAAATGAGATGCAAATTTAAGACCAGGCAGGGAGTGTTTGCTTTGTCAACAGATTTAGTGACTGAAAAATCATACTAAAGGAACTTTAAGGAGACCATTCATAGTTTATTGGTCGTTAGACTCACTAAGCACCATGTGTATAGTGTGGGCTCTTTACTGCCTGATCAGTGACTGTGGGTTCCATCCGTATTTCTCAGAGGCAGAGCAGAGTTAACACATTAACCCTTTGAAGAGATAAACTACAATGCTGACCGTTGTCCCTAAATATTTTGTTTCTTTGTAGATAATTACAAAATCTTCACAAGGGTTGTGACTATCTTCTTTGATTTTTTTGGTCCCATATAAATCAATGCTAACACGTATCTATTTGAAGAGTAAGTTCCTAAGTAATAATTCTTTCTTTCTTTTTTTTTTTAAAGATTTTATTTATTTATTTGAGAGAGAGTGAGAGAGAGCATGTGAGGAGAGAGGGTCAGAGGGAGAAGCAGACTCCCCGCTGAGCAGGGAGCCTGATGCGGGACTCGATCCTGGGACTCTGGGATCATGACCTGAGCCGAAAGTAGTCGCTTAACCAACTGAGACACACAGGTGCCCCAGTAATAATTCTTTCTTATCTTCTTTAAGGAATAGAGAAAAAATTGCATTCTTTTAATTGCATATATGTAATATATCATAGTATGTATATATATATGTATGTATATATACACGTATATATACACACATATAAAAATATTCCACAGTTTTCCCTCTTGGCTAACCACCCTCTGTCATTTCCCCCACCCTTCTTTTTAACCAAACTTATTTTGAAATATGAAAAATTCTGTTTTAAAATTATCTTACGAGGGGCGCCTGGGTGGCTCAGTCGTTAAGCGTCTGCCTTCGGCTCAGGTCATGATCCCAGGGTCCTGGGCTCCAGCCCCGCATCGGACTCCCTGCTCAGCGGGAAGCCTGCTTCTCCCTCTCCCACTCCCCCTGCTTGTGTTCCCTCTCTCGCTGTGTCTCTGTCAAATAAATCCATAAAATCTTAAAAAAAAAAAAAAAAGGGCACTTGGGTGGCTCAGTTAAGCTACTGCCTTCGGCTCAGGTCATGGTCCCGGAGTCCTGGGATTGAGTCCCACATCGGGCTCCCTGCTTGGTGGGGAGCCTGCTTCTCCCTCTGAGCCTCTCCCATCTCATGCTGTTTCTCTCTCTCTCTCTCAAAAAAAAAAAAAAATCTTAAAAAAAAATAAAATTATCTTACAAAAGCATTAGGAATCATACATAGTGTCATAACTTATAAGTTATTTTTATCTTTTAAAGTTAATTTTCCTACCACACTTACCCTTTGAAGAATATTTTCTACTTTTCATCTTGTCTCTCTGCTTTATGTCTATAATTTTTTTTCCTCCCAAAGATATTTATAATCTCTTATCCCCCAGAGATGTTCGAGGGTCTTATTGAAGTTTGAGTTCTCTCCAAATTTTCTCTCTTTGATTTTCATTTTTATTTGTCCCCTGTGGCAACGCTCTTTAAGGATTTTTGAACTGTGTTACACATGGACAGTTTTCCGACATCCAGCTTATGTGTTGTCACCTTCTGTCAGATGGGCTCCAAGTTGCCCTTCAACTTTGAAGGGGGAGGCTTAGAGATTGCCTTCCTGTGTGTGCACTTTACTGTTGGTAAATGATGTGTTCATGTACCTCTGCTTGCTCTTTTTGGTGGTCACTAGCTTATTGTGAAGCCCAAATTCTGTCTGGTGAGTAAAACTCTAGATAGCTCAGCAGAGGATATTGTCCTGCAAAATGTAATTTTTAGATTTACAAAGGCCACATATTTTTTTAAATTATTCTTTTTATGTCTCCAGTTATAGTCCCCTGCCCTATTCTCTCTTTATTACCCTCTGAAGTATATGTATATCAATGTATAATTTATGAATCTCAGCAATAGCAGCAAATTCCTTTTTTTTCTTTAAAGTTTGCTATAAGGTTGTGATTAAAAAATGCCAAAGCATTTTAATTCTGGACAAATTTCGTGCCTATGGTAGAAAAGATGGAATACTATTTGTTACTAAATTTCCATTGCTTTAACTTTCATCCTAACCCAGATTTCCAGGGCCAGCTTGAATATCTCCTTGGTGAATCCATTCCTTGATGAATCCATTCTTATGCTTGTCCCATCAGAATTAATTCTTCACTCCCCTGTGCTATAGATAAAATAAGAATATTAGTTATGAATATATCATAATAATGATATATATATCCATATAATAGCTAGCTTAATTCTAATAATAACACTTAATTCTAATAATAACACTGTGAGTTAAGTATTATTAAGTATTTTTATTGCCTCCATTTTATACATAAGGAAACAAGTACAGACAGACTGCAGATGGGATTTGATCTCAGGTCTCTAACCTCAAAAATTTAGCAGCCACTCATGACTATTACTTTAAAACAAAGATTGTGGTTTATTTACCATTTTATTCCCAGTCACCCAAATTCTTGTCACGTGGTAGGTGCTCAATAAGTATTTGTTGAATAAATTACTATGAAAGGAAATTCTTCACCTCAGTAATTACTCAGTTAAACTTACAAGTACTTCTGGGACCTACTAACAACTGCAGCTCATCAAAAAATAGCTTTTTTATCTTTATTTAGTCTCATCTTGACCTCCTCTTTCTTGTCACTCCAAACCAATACTTTTGTGTTTCTTAATGCTTCTTAGGTGGTCTCTTACCCTCTTACTGCTCAGTGGAGATGTAGGGATATTGGAGGGGACCCTGCTTGGTTATGTACAGGCAGAAGATCCTTCTTCCAACTTCTGAGGTCCTGAGTGCACTCTTCCCCCTCCCATCACACCTGCCTAGAAAGCCCCTCACATCTTCTAGTCTTGAGCGGAGCAGAGCACCAAGCCCCTAAGTCATGTGGTCTGCTCGGATTTGATGCATCTGCCTTTTATAACTGGGAACTTAATCATCTCTGGAGACTCGAGTAAGAAAAGGCAACCTCACAGACATCACATTTATGTAGGAACCTAAGTAGAGCTCCTTTTCCTTTACAGAATACATATACACAGAATGTTATGGGTTGAATTGTGCCTTTCCCTACTCCCAAAAGATGTTGAAGTCCTAACCCACGTACCTATAAATGTGACCTTATTTGGAAATAGGATCTTTGCATATATATAATCAAGGTCATTAGGGTGGGCCTTAATATAATATGACTGTGTCCTTATAAAAAGGGGATATTTGGACACAGAAACACACATATGGAGAATGTCATGTCAAGATGAAGGCAGAGATCTAGGAGATGCATCTCCAAGTTGAGGAGCACCAAAGACTGCCAGCAAACCACCAGAAGCTAGGGGGAAGGCATGGGACAGATTTTCTCTCGCAGCCCCTGGAAGGAGTCAACCCTGCCAACATCCTGACCTCAGACTTCTAGGCTCCAGAACTGTGGAAAATAAATTTCTGTTGTTTAATTCATCCAGTTTGTAGCACTTCATTATGGAAGTTGGAGGAAATGAATGCAATTATCTATCTATATTTGGCCATCTCCCTATCTAAAGCATAGATGAAATCCAGAAATAAGCCAAGAAGTTATCTAAGTAGTTACAAGAGATGTCATGGACAGACCCAAACATGAGTACTGTGTTACCTTTAGGCCCTCACAGACAGCCTGTTCATTCATTTTTAACTTACATTAACTGTCTTTTCATTTTTCAAATCCATAACTGTAACAAATGATTCAAAGGGCTAAGAAGAGTTTCCATCTAGATACTGACATGGAAGGTAGCAATATACTAATAAGATAGCAAGGGAGGAGAAGTCAGAGAACCCAGGAATAACAGTGTCAGAGACAATCAGGCAACACTGTTGCATATAAAGAAGCCACACTCTGAACAAGATGAGCAGGGAGGGCCTGGCTCATCGTCCATAGGCTTTGCCTTGGAGTCCCCCTTTCTCTAACTCTCCAGAGCCCATTCCTTCAACCTATTCCCTGTCTTTGCTTTGGTTTGCACCAGGTATTGTTGTACAGGTTTATATTCTGGTTTCACTTTTCTAATTGTCCTTTCTGGCTCAACCATGCTCTCTTTTTTGAATTTTTAACCTGGTAAGTCCAATGGTTCAGTATGTACCCTACACCCAAACAAGTTTTTCTTCCAAGCTCCTCCTGCCAGCCAAGGGAAATAGGACTCATTTGTTAAAATGCCCACGACCACAAAAAGCAAAGTGATCAGGAGCTCATTAGAGTAGAGGCATACCTGCTGGAAACACGATTATCCTCAAAGGTATTGCTGTATTTTACAAAGTACTATATGATTATCACAGAGACCCTGGGTCATAAAAATATTAAAAAGACATGTATAATAATACAGCTTAGAAAAGCTTCTCCTTTTGCTATATAAATCATTAAAAGCTCAGTTGCCTTAAAGTCATGGTGTCCAAATTAACTCCTTATGGGTATTGGAGAGCTGTTTTTGCCTCTCCGTGTTTTGTGTTCTCTCCCTCTCCCTTTTTCTTTCTCCTTCTGCTTACCTGGCTCCCACTTCCTCTTTCACTGGTCTCTCTCTCTCTCTCTCTCTCTCTCTCTCTCTCTCTCTCACACACACACACACACACACACACACACACACACACACACACACAAAACTCTCCTTTAAAGATGTGGGGCCATCCTTACAAATATACATAGACAGGCCTGGAACAAAGCTCACTTGCCCAGAAGAATCCCCACAGTCACCTGATTGCCATTTAGTACTTTCCAATTTTTGTTTCAGCTCTACTACAAATGACGTATGGCATTGTGTGAGCAAATATTGCTGTGGCAGGGATTATATGTAACGCCTCACCTTGGGCTACAGATCTACTTTGAACAACAACAAAAAAGGCATGTTGGAATGAAGCCATTGAAGTTGACATTATTATAAAAAAATTGACCTATTCTTTAAAGACCGTTTGTTATTCAGTTGTTGCTGGTTGATATGCCACACAGTTATTTGAAACATACTGGCTCCCTGGAACCAGGCCTGTGGATTAGCCAGTTTACTGGAAAGAGCATTGATTTGGTATTTAGACAAATCTAGATTACTGCCGGCCCTGGAACTTTTGCCCTGGGGCAAGTTTACTGCCTATTCCGTGCCTCAGCTTTATCTATAAGATAACAAACTGTTGTCACAAGATGGTTATGCAGATCAAATAAGGTGATACATGATAGCACTTAGCTGTGTCCTAGCCGGAGTAAGCCCTGATAAATGTTTATTTTCTTTCTGTTTGCTTTGTTTAATCTGAATCAATTTCTGATTGACATCACTAATATTTAGAAAAAAAAAAAGATGTAAGGCCACCTTTACCTTTAGGTTACTTCAATTTGGCTCCTCCTTTCCTTGTTTAGGGTTTTTTTTGAGTACATCAGATGAATTAATTTTCACTCTGGAAAGCTGAGACCAGGAAGCCCTCCCTAGTGAATGAAATGCAGATGGTGGAGTTTCCTTGAGGAGACTTTGGGGAGGGGGTAAAATAAAGATAAAGGAGAGGCGGCAGAACAAATCCTGGCAAGCTGAGTTCAGTGGGCCAGAGGCCAGACCCTCTATGGAGTGCCCAAGTAGGTCTCTCAGCGTAAAGATGGGGAAAGGGGGCAAACTATTTGCTTCAGAGTTTTGCCTAGTGATGAATAAATAACTATGAATAAATAACTCTCTTTGTATCCATCACAGCTCCTAACAAATTGCCTTACATATGGCAAGCTCTCAGTAAGTGTTCAATGAACGGATGATTTATTCAATTAATCGTTGAATGTTAAATTGGAAGGGCCCTGAAAGATCATATAATCTCAAACTGGGAAACTGAAGTCCAGAGACTCTCACTTGTGAGCATACTAAGAGACTAGGACCCAGATCTACTGACTCCAAGACGCTGTAGTACAGAGCTTCATTTCAGACTAGAATCAGAGAATGCACTGGGACCAAATATCCACTTATTTTCTAATTAAAAGCACCCCAACTGTCAGATTCTGTTTCTTTGTCTTAAAAGCTCAGACTGTCTGGATATCCTATGGTGTGCTTTGCATTCAAATCTCTCTGTGTGGTCCTAGTGAAGTTGAAACAAAATGGGGACACAGTTGATGGTCATGGATATATACTGAAATATTGATGAGGGTCCGTAATTGTGCTCTAAGAGGTCTTATACTATACAGCCGGTGAGGCAATTGGCTCAATCTGTCACAAGTGATCTCTTTCCTTTCCTATTTGCCTGCTGTCCTTGGTCCAGATGCCACACTTCATATTCATGCTGTTTACCTCTTTTCCATAGCTTTGTTACCAGCTTTTGTCTAATCAAATTCTACTTACCTTCAGTACCAGGTGAAGTCGTATTTGCCGATGGAGCTCCCCTTCCTTTACTTTTCCAGTCACATTGGTCTCCCTCTCCACTGTACTTAAAGCCTTTGCCGTTTGGACATCATTTTATTCTTTGTTGTCTCATGTATGGCACAGGATATGGTCTATGCTTCTATCTTCTTTGGAAGACTGATGACATATTAAGTGTTCACTGAATGAATGGTCAAAGTCCACCTAGAGTTTCCAGATAAAATCATAATACCCAAGTGAAATGTGAATTTCAGATATACAATGAGAAAGTTTTTAGTATAAGTTTGCTCCAAATAATACACAAAACTTACTTACATTTAAAAAAAAAAAACTCATCGTGTATCTGAAACTCATATTTAACTGAGTATCCTGTGTTTTTATTTGCTAATTCTGGCAACTCTAACTTAGATCTGTTTTCACTTCAGACCTCTTAGAGAAATTCTTCTTTGGCATAAAGACTATTGGGGAATTAAGCAACCAACTCAACTTTTATCTTTTAACCCTTGGAGCATAGGTCTTGATTTATCTGCTCTAGCTTTTGCTGTTCGATCCTCACACCCTGATTTAATAGAATTTATTGTAACAAATTTTCTTCTTATACAGAATCTGATATATACAAAGTTGTATATCTTGGATTGAAATTCACAATGCATTTTACTAATCCTGGATTTCCGTGGTTACATATAAGAACAATTAGCATGTAAAATTCAAACAAAAATAACCCTATTGCCAAAAATTGGGATATAAATGCCTAAACATCAGTATTCTGTCAGCTCTATGAGGATAACCATTTGCCCGTGCTGCCCTCTGTCTCTCATCTCTAGTACCTAGCACAAGGTAGCCCGTGTTCTATAATAACTGGCTCGTGGTCTGCCTTCTCTACTCTCATCCATCCTTCTACAGACATTAGAGTCACAGGCCATCAGGATTTCTTCCTTTGCAACCTGCTTTTCTAAGTTGGTGATTCTCAAAAGTGTGGTCCCTGAACCAGCAACTCTCAGTCGCACTGGGGAACTTGTTAGAAATGCAGTCTTGGGTTCCTTCTCAGTCCTATGCCTGAGAAGCTCTAGGAGGGGTCAACGATCTGCGTTTTAACAAGCCCTCTAGGTGATTCTGACACATTTTTAAAGAGACACTAGGACAACAAATGGTTTCCTGTGTTCTTATGTATAAAATGCAGATAATGGATATGTGGATAATTTTCATGCGGCTTACTTGTAGTTGATGCAAATAAATCAAAGTCACTAGTCGGATTTTACTAGGCTTTTCCTCTGTTTTACTGTATTTTTTTGCTTTTTTTTTTTTTTTTTTTTTCTCCTCCCGTTTATCTTCTTCCTCACAAAGTAAGCCTTGTTTCTTAACTTTTACCAAGTAGGAACATTGACAAGAAAAGTTCTGGTCATCTTTCCTCTCTTCCTCCCCCTTCTCCTTCTCTTCCTCATTCCCTTCCTCTTCCTTTTCCCTCTTCTCCCCCTTTTCCTTTCCTCTCTATTTGTTTTTTATTTTTTTATTATGTTTTATTAGTCACCATATAGTACATCATTAGTTTTTGATGTAGTGTTCCATGATTCATTGTTTGTGTATAACACCCCACCCCCCTTCCCTCCAAAACCCTCAGTTTGTTTCTCAGGAGAGGTTTTGGAGAAAGGGGAACCTTCTTACACTGTTGGTGGGAATGAAAGTTGGTACAGCCACTTTCCTCTCTATTTGATTGAAATTTCCAGTGTAGCCACTGAAATCCTTCAAGTAATTTTCCCATCCTTTCTCTCACTCACATAAATGACCCTGGACTAGCATCTTCTTTACTAATGCTGAAAACTCCTTCTCAGCTCACCCAAACTGGCTGCTCTTAACCAGCCTTTCTTGTCCCCCTTTCTAGTTCCGTAGCTTCTACACACGTCTCTCTTACTACTTGGCTCTGCCTTAATCTTTTAGATCTCAGCAAGTGCTTGCTATTCTAGCAAGTCATCACCCAACAAACAATCACCACTTGAAATATGCATCACGATCACTAAAAATCCACTTTTCATCACCATCATTCCCACTTTTTCCAGGCAGGGATCCTTTTAAATTCACACACATAATTGAGGAAATGAAATATGTCACTTATGCTTTCCAGAATTGGCCATTCGCTGAGCTTCTATATATCTAATTCATAATTACTTTTGTTTCCTACATAGGACAATACTTCTATTTCTTATTACATGAAATTGTGCCCCAGCAGTTTATCCCTTCAGGAGATGTCAGTTAGAACAGGAAGTATTTCCTAATTCTTATCCTGCATTTGTTGTTTTCAAAAACAACAACAACAACAACAACAAAACAACAAAAAAAACCTGTCTGAGCATAGCCCATAGGCTAGACAGAAATTACAACCTTTCTTTGGCAATTGATTATTTTTTTTACATAAAATTCACCATTTAAAAATATACATTTCAGTAGTTTTTAGTAAATTCACAATATTATGTAAACATTACCACTATCTAATTCCAGAACATTTCCATCACTTCAAAAAGAAACCCCCTAACAGCAGTCAGTCCCAATGTCTTCCTTCCTCTAGCCCCTGGAAACCACTGAGCTACTTAGTGTCTCTGTAGACTTGCCTTTCCTGGATATTTCATTTAAATGGAACATACAATGTGTGACTTTTTCTGTCTGGCTACTCTCATTTAGTATAGTTCATCCATGTTTTAGCATTTATCAGTACTTTAGTCTCCTTTATGGCTGTGTAATATTTCACTATAAGATTATACCACATATTGCTTATCCATTTATCAGTTGATATCATGAATAGTACTGCTGTAATATTTGTGGTGAGGTTTTTGGGTGGATACTTTCCTTGAGTATATATATATACCTATGGATGGAATTGTTGGGTTGTATGGTAACTATGTTGAAAATTTTGAGGAACTCTCAAATTGTTTTCTACAGAGGCTGCCACATTTTACATTTCCATCAGCAATGTATGAGGGCATTTTTTTCCACATTCTAACACTTGTTATTTAATTTAATTAAATTTAATTAATTAATTTATTTTTACTATTATAGCCAACCTAGTGGTTATAAAGTGGTATCTCATTATGGCTTTAATTAGCATTTCTCTAATAAGTAATGGTGTTGAGCATCTTTTCATGTGTTTGTCATTTGTGTATCTTGTTTGAGAAATTATTCAAATCCTTTGTCAATTTTTAAATTAGGCTGTTTTTATTGTTAAGTTGTAAGAATTCTTTATGTATTCTGGATACTCTCTCTCTCTCTCTATATATATATACATATATATATGTATATATATATATATATATGTATTTGTTATATATCAGATGTGCAAACATTTTCTCCCATTCTGTGAGTTGTCTTTTCATTTTGTCCATAGTGTTCTTTGACATACAAAAAATTTTAATTATGATAATGTCCAGTTTATTACTATTTTATTGTTGTTGCATGTGTTTTGGTGTCATTTTTAAACAACCATTGCCTGATCCAAGCTCATAAAGATTCACCCCGTGTTTCCTTCTAAGAGTTTTATACTTTTAACTCTTACCTTTAGGTCTTTAATTCATTTTGAGTTAATTTTTATATATGGTATGCGGTAGTGGTCCAAATTTATACTTTTGCATATACCATTTGTTGAAAGGCCTATTTTTTCCCAGTAGAATGGACTTGGCATCCTTTGTTGAAGATCAGTTGAATGTAGACATATGAGTTTTTTTCTGGACTCTCAATTTTATTCCATTTATCTCTCTATCTTTATGCTGGTACCACACTATTTTGATTACTGTACCTTTGCAATAAGTTTTGAAATCAGCAAGTGTGAGTCTTCCAACTTTGTTTTTCATTTTCAAGATTATTACAGCTATTTGGGGTCTTCTGAATTTCCATACAAATTTTAGGATTAGCTTGTCCATTTCTGCAAAAATGGCAGTTAAGATTTTGATAGTGACCGCACTGTAGCTGTAGATGAATTTGGGGAGTAACACCATCTTAATGATACTAAGTCTTCAAATCTGTGGACGTAGGATATCTTTCCATTTGTTTAGGTCTTCTTTAATTTCTTTTCACAATGTTTTGTAGTTTTTACTGTATAGGTCTTGTACTTCCTTGGTTAAATTTGTTCCTATGTATTTAATAATTCTAAATGGAAATTATCTTTATTTCATTTTCCGATTGTCCATTGCAAGTGTAAAGAAATCAATGGAGTATAGAATTGTTGAATCACTATAGTGTACACCTCAAACTAATATAACACACTATGTTAACTAACTGGAATTAAAAAAAATTAAAAAAAAGAAATCTGTGGATTTTTGCTTATCAATCCTATATCCTGCAACTTTGCTGGATTATTTTATGAGCTCTTGCTTATGATGTGTGTGTGTGTGTGTCTGTGTGTATGTGTTTTAGGATTTAAGATATTAAATATCATGTTATCTGCAAATAGAAATAGTTTATTTCTTCCTTTCCCAATTGGATGCTTTTTATTTTATTTATTTTCCTTGCTTAATTGCCCTGGCTAGAACTTCCAGTATAATGTTTTGTTTTGTTTTTTATTAAGAATTCTAGCATGGTTAGCAATGTTGAGTAGAAGTGGCTGGAGCTGATATCCTTGACTTATTTTTGGTTTTAGGGGAAAAGTTCATTCTTTCATAATTAAGCATGATGCTAGCTATGTGTTTTTGTTGATGCCCTTTATCAGTAAGGAATTTCTCTTCTACTTCTAGTTTATGGAGTATTTTTTATCATGGAAAGGTGTCATATGTTTCCAAATGCTTTTGCTACATCTATGGAGATGATCATTTTTAAAATTCTATTAATAGAATTTATTACATTTATTGATTTTTATATGTTGAACCAAACTCTCATTCCTGGAGTAAATCCCAATTATTCATGGTGTGTAATCCTATTAAAGCTGGGGATTCAGTTTGCTAACATGTTTGCATTTATATTCATAAGGAATATCTATATGTAGGTTTTTATTTCCTGTGGTGTCTTTGTCTGACATTGGTATCAAGGTAACACTGGTCTTGATAGAAAGAATTTGGCAATATTCCTTTCTTTTCTGTTTTGATGGAAGAGTATCAGAAAGATCGGTATTAATTTTTTAAAAATATTTGGTAGAATTCAGCAATGAAGCCATCTGAAAAGAAAATCCTAGGATTTTCTTAATTTTTTGATTATTAATTCCATCTCTTTGCTTGTTTCTTTTTAAAATTTTTTTATTTAAATTCAATTTAATTAACATATACTATATTACTAGTTTCAGAGGTAGAATATAGTGATTCATCAGTTGCCTACGACACCCAGTGCTCATTACTTCAAGTGCCCTCCTTTAATGCCTATCACCCAGTTACCCCATCCCCCTCCACATCCCCTCCAGCAACCCTCAGTTTGTTTCCTAGAGTTAAGAGTCTCTTATGATTTGCCTCCCTTTTTGTTTTCCTCTTATTTTATTTTTCTTTCCCTTTCCCTATATTCATCTGTTTTGTTCAGATTTTTTATTTCTTCTTGAATCAGTTTTGGTAGTTTATATATTTTTACAACTTTATCCATTTCACCTGGGTTATCTAATTTGTTGGCATACAGTTGCTCATAGTATACTCTTATATATTTTTATTTCTGTATGGTAACACATATTTTTATTTCAGGAGTAACATCCTCACTTTCATTCCTGATTTTAATAATGTGAATGTTCTCTCATTTTCACTACGACTGTAAAGCTAAAGGTCTGCCAATTTTGTTGATCTGTTCAAAGAAACAACTTTTGGTTTAATTGATTTTCTCTGTTATTTTTCTGTTTCTTGTGTTCTAATTTTTATTATTTCCTTCCCTCTACTTGCTTTGGTTTTGGTTTGCTCTTGTTCTAGTTTCTTAAGATGCAAGGTTTGGTTATTGATTTGAGATCTTTACTATATTTTAAAGTAGGCATTTACAGCTATAAATTTCCCTCTGCATACTACATCCCATACCTTTTATATGTTGTATTTTTATTTTTATTTATCTTAAAGTATTTTCTAATTTCCCTTGTGACCTCTGACCCATTAGTGATTTAGAAGTGTTTATTTTCTATAAATTTGTGAATTTTCCATATAAAGACAGGCCTTGTGAGCAGGTCTTCAAGGAACCATGAGACAGAGCAAAGAAGTCTTTCCTAATGTGTTGCATCCTGCTTCCTCAGGTATTAGTACCTGGAATGTGTGCTTTATTTTCAAGGCTGCCGTTGAGCAGGGTACTGAAGGATAGGACTAGCTAGTGTAAATTAAGACATAAGTTTGCACTTCTTTTTTTTAATTTAAATTCAATTAATTAACATATAATCTATTATTAGTTTCAGAGGTAGAGGTCAGTGATTCATTAGTCTTACATAATACCCAATTTTCATTACATCACGTGCCCTCTTTAATGTCCATACCCAGTTGCCCCGTCTCCCCACTCCACTCCGCTTCAGCAACCCTCAGTTTGTTTCCTACAGTTAAGAGTCTCTTATGGTTTGTCTCCCTCTCTGGTTTCGTCTTGTTTAGTTTTTTCTTCTCTTCCCCTCTGATCCTCTGTTTTGTTTCTTAAATTCCACATATGAGTGAGATCATATGATAATTGTCTTTCTCTCATTGACTTATTTCGCTTAGCATAGTACCCTCTAGTTCCATCCACATCATTGTAAATGGCAAGATTTCATTTTTTGATGGCTGATTAGTATTCCATTTTGTGTGTGTGTGTGTGTGTATACCATATTTTCTTTATCCATTCATCGGTCGATGGACATCTGGACTCTTTCCATATTTTGGCTATTGTGGACATTGCTGCTATAAACATTGGGGTGCATATGCCCCTTCGGATCACTACATTTGTATCTTTGGGGTAAATACCCAGGAGTGCAATTGCTGGGTGGTAGGGGTAGCTCTATTTTCAAGTTTTTGAGGAACCTCCATACTGTTTTCCAGAGAAGCTGCACCAGTTTGCATACCCACCAACAGTGTAAGAGGGTTCCCGTTTCTCCGAATCCTTACCAACATCTGTCATTTCCTGACTTGTTAATTTTATCCATTCTGACTGGTGTAAGGCAATATCTCATTATGGTTTTGATTTGTATTTCCCTGATGCTGAGTGACGTTGCATTTCTTA
Organism: Mirounga angustirostris; assembly: GCF_029215605.1. Classification (NCBI taxonomy): domain Eukaryota; kingdom Metazoa; phylum Chordata; class Mammalia; order Carnivora; family Phocidae; genus Mirounga; species Mirounga angustirostris. Next base: position 56,937,948 of record NW_026991717.1, on the reverse strand, counting down.
CTGAGAGTTAGTAAGTTTTTCTGTTTGTTTTACCAAATGTTATCTGGATTGCTGCAAGCCTTCAGTTAGAGTCTAGAGTTCTGAAAAAGTTGATTCCAATAGTTTTGCCATAATTTTCATTGCTTTTATGGAGGGGCAAACTTTTGGAGTTTCTTAACTTTTCACTTTCTGTAACATCTGAGAATTGATTCTTAAAGGAAGATGAGATCCTCCCTTTCCTGGATAGCTTGAGAAATGGATTGCACATACTGGGTATGTTTAGTTCTGCCACAAGTGGGAGGATTCACTTGGGGCCCTCTCTAGCCCTGTGCGTCTCTATTAATCCAGTATGGAATGTATAGTATTCTAAGTAATTAATATTATGATTCACAACACTAAATGTGACCAATATCAGTAATAATACAATTAACCAAATCATAAATTTATAGTCTTTTAAAACTCTAGCAACAGTCATGTGTATTATCAGTTTATTTTTTTATCTCTACCATATTGTGTAAAGGAGTTATATTTTTAATCTTCCAACAAAGGATAAAAATATAATTATGAGACAATAATTCAGACTGCCTTCAGATAAATTCTGCTATTGCCAAAGGTTATTGGGAAGCATAATTGCTCAAGGAGATGTTCTATGGAGACAATCTTGCTAGAGGTTTGGTTATTCCTCTCTGTAAGAGGGAATAAGAAAATGCTTAGGAATTCTTTGCCTATCAGGTAATATCTCCTATAGAAAAGAGAAGACAATAGATTATGAAGCTACTTTGGCAAACAGCACTGGACTGGGGATCAGGATATAGTTTAAATCATGACTGTATCACTAATTTGTTGTATAGCCCCTAATACTCTATAAAGCTCAATTTATTATATAGTTACTGAAGGGATTTGTTAGACCCAAGCTACAAACAGATGATAATGACATTGGATCCATTCTGCTGGATAATGCTTGTCTTTTGGTGAATCAAATGAATACCTATACAACAAAATAACTCCAACCTGAAAAAAATTTTGTGCCCTTGAACAGGGTTTTATTAGAGTGGTTCAATGGCAATAGCTGGGTTATATAATTCAATGCGACTCTTAGGAATAAGCTTGAACTAGAGAAGGATCTAACCATACTATCTAGAATCTTGGTCAAGTTCTCAGTGTAACCCAACTTCCTTTTGGCTGCCAGCCCTCAAGATGACGAATATTTTCATATGTTCTTTCCAAGTAAGAACACAGGGTAGACATCTTGAAGCTGTCTGCTGTACTTATTAGTCCAACATGCAATAGTTGTCCTAGAAGTATGTGACAAACCTCAGAGGAATTCTAACTTGCCAATATTGGAAAACAGACCATCATGATAATGTTCCTAATAATTGTCCCACTTGTCCTTCCTTCAAATTGAAATATATAGGGAGACAAAGAGTTGCATAAAAAGATCACTGGACTAGGACAGAAGGGATAGGGAGGTTAGTCCAGCTCTGCTGTTAGCTAATACTATGGCCTTAGCTACTTTAATTGGCTTGTTATTCTGGTCCTGCATCTATAAAGTGGACTGGATTAGTGGCTGTTCAAGTGATGTGCAGTGCTCAAAGGGCTCTGTGGAATTGCTTCAGGCTGTTTAAGGATTTGAGGATGGTCTAAACAGGTAGAATTCCATCACTTTCAACAGGAACAGTTCTATTATTGTTTGTTTTATAGATTTGAGCTTCTGGGTATGAAGCTCTTTGAGGGAAGATTCTGAGGCTCTGAAAGTCTATTATAAATCTCCTTGGCCGAGTGTTACTGAACTCCATGTTTCTAGCTTAAACATGACAAAACTGTACACCTTTAAAATTAATGGGAGTTGTACAAGTAGCAACCAAAGAACCAGCAGCACCCTTTAAGAAAGGTCAGTGGTTAGGAGGAACTGTGGGGCGATGTAATGTGTGGAGTATGCTTGTCAAGTGTGCAATTTATTGATAATGATGATGACACAAGTATTCTGACAGTAGCTAGATATTTTTGGTGTATGCGTGTTCATTTTCGCTGTAGTGCATTTTTATTTTTGTCATATTTTGCCAAACAATAAATAAAGACAGCATTAATATTCATGAGAGGTTGCAGGAAGAAAATGTGGAGTTTATTTTGCTCTCAGGGACACAAACCACTGAAGAGAAGATGCTGTAAACTCATGCAACAGTAATAATGATCTACCTAATTCTCCAGGGTACATTAAAAGCACACAGAGTTGTCTAAACTCATTTATGAGAGTGAGGCACATTATAAGGCACCATATCTTACCTTTATGTGCCTTGATTTGACCCCCAGAGTGTACCTGAACCTTTTAAATTTTCCCACACCTAGCAGAAACTTGAACTTGGGTACAGAGCCAAAAGGGCTTCTTAGTACTATAATATGAATTATACTTAGCTGCCAATATTTATATTCCCCCCACTAGATTGTGCTTTTCTTAAGGACAAGGAATCTGAGTTCCCTAAAGTGCCTACCATAGTATTTCATAGCATTTTGCCCATAGTTGGAATTCAGTACATGTTTGTCAAAGTGAAAAGTTAAGGGAGGTGAGAGATAGATCAAAATTTCTTCTTCAGGCTTAAGAGCATTTCTGCAGAACCCATTAGGTTTTCTGATGCTGGTTTACTGGTTGTCATCCTTAGGCTGGGGCCAGTGGCAATGGGCCAGGCCATGCCTCAGCACCTACCCACAAGTCACCTGATGAATCAGTTGAGCACTGATGAGAGCTTTCATTCCAAGCAAAAGGGAAGGTGCTCATCAACACTTTTTCCTCATTTAGGAAAGAGTAGGCAACTCACCTGGAGACCCCTTTAGTTTGTGTGCATGATCATATCCCTTCAGTGGAAATCTTGCCCCAGAAATGCTGCCTGTATTGTTTTAATGAACAGCCAGGGCTGAGAAACATGAAGACTTAGAAAAAATGATGGCTTTGGAGTTCAGGTCCAAAGTTCAAATCCTTCTATGGCCAGTTACTCTCTGTATGATATTGAGTATGGAACAGTGGTTAAGAGCCTGGCTGTGGGAGCCAGATGGTTTGAGTTTGGGGAAGTTGCTTAGCCTATCTGTATAGTAGTTTCCCAAATGGCAAATAAGTATGATACTAGTGCTTACCTCCTTGACTTATTATGAAGATAAGGTATTATATATGTAAGATATAAAAATATATATAAGAAAGAACTTAACACCTGGCCTATTGTATATCCTATACAAATATCTTTATGTTATTATTATTGCTATTATTCTACCTAAGCTTCAGTTACTTCATCTGTCAAATGAGGTTGTAATATTTACCTTTAAAGTTTACATGAGGCTTTGAAATAACATTTTTTGACATCCCTGACATGTCATAGGTGTTCAATAAATTGAAGCTGTTAGTGTTTTTTAAGATTTTATTTATTTATTTGAGAAAGAGAGAGAGTGAGCATGAGCAGGGAGAGCAGCAGACAGAGGGAGAGGGAGAAGCAGGCCTCCTGCTGAGCAGGGAACCTGACATGGGTCTCCATCCCAGGACCCTGAGATCATGACCTGAGCTGGAGGCAGACGCTTAACCGACTGAGCCACTCAAGTGTCCCTGAAACTGTTATTTTTATAATAGGATTATTATAAGTTCTGATCTCAGTTATATGATGTGTAGTTGGAATAAGCCTGATATTCTCCTACATATAGAGTGATGTGTTATCACCAAAGAGGGGCACACAGGTAGTCTTATCATTTCCCAGTTGTCTCTGTACAAGCTTTTAACTATGATCTCCTAGAGGGGAAAATTTGTTGGTTGGCTTGTTGGTATTTTGCTGTTGAAGTAGACTTACAGGTTTTTGGTTCAATCTCTGAACCAGGACATCTGATAGGGAATCTCGGGTTTGATAATAGCCATACCCCTGAATTTGGGTAAGTTATTTTACCTTGCTGGCATTCAGATTATTCTTAGGTAAAATGGGGGCTGTGATGGAGCAGGGGAGGACTGAATGCACTGGTATAGTAAAGCATTTAGCATAATACCTCTGGCTGCTTCAGGATATTTTGCTTCCCTCTTTTCTTCATCTATAAACTCAAGCCTTTCCACTAGTTTTTTCTTTTTAAGATCATTTCCAACTTCAGCATTCAGTCTCAATATGATATTATAGATTTGGTATATTTTATGCTTTGGCATCAACATGGAATTTTTGCATCTTGATTTCTCATGTCATCAGAGGAATTTTACTCCAACAAAACAGTATTTTAATGCTGTTGAATATTAATATTTATGTTCTAACAGTTAGTTAAAACAGATTTCCCGGACTGTGGAGAAAAGGGCAGATATTTGAAACATGTACATAATAATTGCTCTTTGCCAAAAATTCAAATTCATTGATTAGTCATGGCCAAACATTTTGGGATCATCTAAGGATTTAGAGAAATTAATTCAATTATATGGATATATTTCCTTTGCTGATCCTATTGATGACTGTTTGGGGAAAATAGAATATGAAAACATAAATATGGTTCAGAGAGAAATCTTTTAAGCCAAAACATTATGAAGGGTTTTGCTATAATCCATTCAGAAATTCTGAAAGGTAGATTGGATGTATCATTCTTGCTTAACCACTGAGGAAATTAAAACACCAAAAGAATGAGAGATACATCTATCTGCTAGCACAGCAGGGACAGAGCCAGGATTAGAATGCAAATGGCACTGTTATCCAGACTTATATAAAACAATGTGCAGCCCAAAATGTATATTTAAAAGACATTCCTAGTGTTAAATGGTTCTCTTGGAGTGTATTTTCCCTCTAACTATTCAATAATCCATTCCTATTTAGCTCTTGTAGGCCCTATAAGAACCACAGAATGTTGAACATATAAAGGGCCTTGGAAATCAGTCTCTCTCCAGGATTTCACAAGGGAAAAGACTGAAGGCAAGAGAAGGAGAGAGACAGTGGCAAAGCTAGACTATGTGTAAGTGGTCACCACCTACAGAGTAAAAAGTGTCCCTATATGTTTTTTTTTTTATTTTATTTTATTTATTTATTTATTTGAGAGATTGAGAGAGAGAGAGAGAATGAGAAACAACATGAGAAGGGAGAGGGTCAGAGGGAGAAGCAGGCTCCCCGCTGAGCCGGGAGCCTGATGTGGGACTCGATCCCGGGACTCCGGGATCACGACCTGAGCCGAAGGCAGTCCCTTAACCAACTGAGCCACTCAGGCACCCCTGTTTGTTTTGTTTTGTTTTGTTTTTAATCCCGAAGCTTTATTTTGTTTGCTCAGAACTGCAATAGGATTCTTGTGCCCTCTCTCTCTCCTGTTTTCAGTGCATTCTGGCTCCAAATGTATTCTAAGGCCAAGTGCATTGAGAGGAAATACTGCAGACATGACCCAGACCTGGGCTTGATTTAGATTGTGGAACCAGCAGGATTGGGGTGGGAATGGGAAGGGAGGGAGAAGAAAACGCTGAAAAAAGAACTCTCTAAAATCAGCCTGTGACCCAAAACATTGTTTACCAAATGTGTGGCTGGCTCATAAGGACCTTCTAGTTCTGCTTGAATCTACTTGGGCAGACATAGAGGCTAATTGGTGTAGGGGAAGAAAAGTTTTCCTCAGCTTTCTCAGGGTCCCAGGCTAAGTCTGAAAATTAAACTGACAGACTAACAGGAGAAAAGCATATGAATTTTCCTAAATTTTTACATTTAAATGGGAGCCTTCATAAGAGCAAGAAGCTTTTGTACCTTTTAGAGAAGGAAACAATAGAACTGTGAAGAATTGACAATACAAAGGGGTTTGGGCTAGTAGTAAGTGGGAAAGAAGTAATTTGGAAGATAAGAGTTAGTTTAACAAGGTTTGTTTATGCAGATTCTCAACCCTCATTCCCTCTCTCTATATCTCCTTTCCTTGTGGTATAGGAGGGTACTTTCACAGTGAAGATTTATCTCTGGACTTTTAGGGCAGAAAGGCAAGGTGGGAAGGTCAGATTGACCTTCCTGCTTCTGTCGTTTTCTCAGACTTCTTCAGTTTAAGATGCTCAATATGCCAAAGTACCATATTTTGGCATGTCCTGAACACCATCACTGGATAGAAAATTCTGTAACACACTAGCTTTCTTCCTTGTGTTCCTCGCTCTGGTGCTCTGAGTTTCCTGGCAGGGGCAAGATTCCCCAGTATGGACCAGGTGGGTGTAAAAGTAAAGAACTGGGGTCAGGAGTCAGCAAGAAGTGTCTGTGAATTCCAGTTTTGCTGTTTACCACCTGTGTGACTTTGGGCAAGTCAATTACTCTGGAACCCTAAACCTACCCTTAAAATTGGCATAAAAATAGTACCTGCTTCCCAATGTTGCCACAATATTGTTGTGATGACAACCTTATTCAGAGGCTATCACAGATTGAGTACTTGTTACATAATTATTATTATAGTTAACATGGACTGAGGTATGTTGAGGTGTCAGTGCATTCTTACCTGGTTTTCTGGCTTTGCTTTCTGTAGTTGCTTTATGGAATTTTTAAGGTTCTCAAAGCTGAGCTGCTTAATCAGAAATTTCTCCCAGTTGTTCCTTCATGTTCTGCATAATGCTTTATAGACTTTGGTCAAGCTTAATCAAGCAAGGTTTCATGCTAATGACTTTGGTTGGTATGTGATGAAGAAGGAGCCATAGGGCATATGCATATATATGCAAACTTGGGGGTCAGGATTGAAGTTTTGTTAAATCTGCAAAAAACAGATATTGAGTTAAATTATAAACTAATGGTAATTTGCTCAGGCGTCTGAAGGAGAAAAAAAATTCAAAGAAAAATTTATTGGTATTCTTATGGTCAACTATGGTGCTGGATTGGAAATACTTTTTTTTTTTTAAGATTTTATTTATTTATTTGAGAGAGAAAGCACAGAGCATGAGCAGGGGTGGGGTGTGGGTTGGGGGAGGGGCATAGGGAGAGGGAGAAACAGACTCCCCGCTGAGCAGGGAGCCCAACTCAGGGCTCCATCCCAGGACCCTGAGATCATGACCCGAGCTGAAGACAGACACTTAACCACCCAGGTGCCCCAATACATTTTTTAAAAATAATATTGTTTCTGATTATAAAAGCAATTCTTGATCATTATAGAAAGTTTGGAAAATCTAGACTAGAAGTAATCATTGCTCATAAAAGTTTATTACCTTTTAGTGCATTATCTCAGCAAATATTTAATACATAGTGTATGTGAATATCTACTACATAAACATTTTTTAGAGAACTGAAATTAAACTACTACTTACAGCTGTGGTCTATAACTAAACCTGTTAACCATAACTAGACTAGAGAAATGGGAATCCCTAAGCCTGAGTGGAGTTTGGGATTTAGGAAGCCGTCTGGGTAGAAATGCTATTTTATTTTATTATCATATTTTTATTGAAGTGTACTTGACACACAATGTTACATTAGTTTCAGGTGTACAATATAGTAATTGGACAATTTTGTATATTATGCTGTGCTCACCATAAGTATAGCTACCATCTGTCCCCATAAAATACTATTACAATACCATTGACTATATTCCCTGTGCTGTACATTGTATCCTCATGACTTATTCATCCTATAACTGGAAGCTTCTATCTTCCACTCCTCTTAACCCATTTTCCCCAGCCCTCTACCCTCCTTTCTCTGGTAGCCATCAGTTTGTCCTCTGTATTTATGTGTCTGTTTCTGCTTTTTGTTGTTTATTTGTTGTGCTTTTTTAGATTTCACATACAAGTGAAATCATATGGTATTTGTCTTTCTCGATCTGACTTATTTCATTTAGCATAAAACCATCTAGGTTTATCCATGTTGTCTAATGGCAGGATCTCATCTTTTTTTGTGGCTATATATATATATATATATATATAACCTCACATCTTTATCCCTTTATTTATCAATGGACACTTGGGTTGCTTCCATATCTTGGCTATTGTAAATAATGCTGCAATAAAAATAGGGGTTTGGGGAGAAATGCAATTTTCATACAAAAAGTGGAGGAGAGTTCAAAATAGAAGAAATAGCAAACAGTGAAATCCAGACTAGAACATCTCACTAATGCATACCTAGGCTGGTGGCCAGATTGGTCTGACTGTTTTCAAAATCCCCTTACCTCTCTGAAGGACTTGTACTCTGGAAACTATAAAACATTGGTGAAAGAACTTGAAGACAACACAAACAAATGGAAAGCTATTCCATGCTCATGGATTGGAAGAACAAATACTATTAAAATGTCCATACTACTCAGGTGATCTACAGATTTAATGCAATTCCTTTCAAAGTACCAACAGCATTTTTCATAGAACAAAGAATTCAAAAATGTGTGTTGAACCACAAAAGACCGTGAATAGCCAAAGCAACCTTTAAAAAGAAGAACAAAGCTGGAGATATGACAGTTCCAGATTTCAAATTACACTACAAAGCTGCAGTAATTGAAATAGTATGGTACTGGCACAAAAATAGACAGATTGGAACACAGTAGAAAGCCCAGAAACAAACCCACGAGGATATGGTCAATTAATCTTTGACAAAGGAGGCAAGAATATACAATGAGAAAAAGTCTCTTCAACAAAAGGTGTTGAGAAAACTGGACAGCTACATACAAAAGAATGAAACTGGAGCACTTTCTTATACATACACAAAAATAAGCTCAAAATAGATTAAAAACCTAAATGTGAGACCTAAAAATCCTAGAAGAGAGCACAGGCAGTAATTTCTCTAATATTGCCCATAGCAACATTTTTCTAGATAAGTCTCCTTAGGCAAGGGAAACAAAAACAAGAATAAGCTGTTGGAAAACATTATGGAGGTTCTTCAAAAAATTAATAAAACTATGATATGATCCAATAATTGCAGTACTGGGTATTTACCCAAAGAATATGAAAACAGTAATTCAAAGGGATATGTGCACCCCTATGTTTACTGCAGCATTTTTTACAATAACCAAATTATGGAAGCAGTCCAAGTGTCCATTAATTGATGAATGGATAAAGATGAATGGATAAAGAAGTACACACACACACACACACACAGGAATATTATTCAACCATAAAAAAGAATGAAATCTTAACATTTGCAATGATGTGGATGGATCTAGAGAGTATAATGCTAAGTGAAATAAGTCAGAGAAAGGCAAATGACATATGATTTCACTCATATGTGGAATTTAAGAAACAAAACAAAGGAATGAAGGAAAAAAAAAGATAAACCAAAAAACAGACTCTTAACTATGGAGAACAAATTGATGGTTACCAGAGGAGAGGTGGGTGGGGCAATGAGTGAAATGGGTGAAAATGATTAAGAACACATTTATCTTATTTATTTATTTATTTATTTATTGTTTTATTTAAATTCAATTTAGTTAACATATAGTGTATTATTAGTTTCAGAGGTAGAATTTAGTGATTCATCAGTTACATATAACACCCAGTGCTCATTACATCATGTGCCCTCCTTAATGCCCATCACCCAGTTACCTGCTCCCCCCACCTCCCTCCCCTCCAACAACCTTCAGTTTCCTATATTTAAGAGTCTCTTATGGTTTGTCTCCCTCTCTGTTTTCATCTTGTTTTTCCTTCCCTTCCCCTATGTTCTTCTGTTTTGTTTCTTAAATTCCATACATGAGTGAAATCATATGATATGTCTTTCTCTGGTTGACTTATTTCACTTAGCATAATATCCTCTAGTTCCATCCATGTTGTTGCAAATGGCAAGATTTCATTTTTTTGATGGCTGAGTAATCTTCCATTGTATATACATAACACATCTTCTTTATCCATTCATCTGTCAATGGACATCTGGGCTCTTTCCATAGTTTGGCTATTGTGGATATTGCTGCTATAAATAATGGGGTGCAGGTGCCCCTATAAATCACTATGTTTGTATTCTTTGGATAAATAACTAAAAGTGCAATTGCTGGGTTGTATGGTAGCTCTATTTTTAACTTTTTGAGGAGCCTCCATACTGTCTTCTGGAGTGGTTGAACTAGTTTCCATTCCCACCAACAGTAGAACACATTTATTTTGATGAGCACTGAGTATATATAGAATTATTGAGTCACTATATTGTATATCTGAAACACTGTATATCAACTATACTCAAATTGAAATTTTAAAAAAGATCCTTTACTTCTCATGGCCTCAACTCATGGACTTGTTATTTGCATGTATTTTGTGTCCTGACTTCTTACACCAGCAGTTTGTGTTAAAATTTTAAGAACCTGGAAGGTAGAACAGAGACAATTTAATTTTCCTTTTTATAGTACCACACAGAAATAAACAAATGGTGTAATGATCTTATGGGGACCCAACTCTTTAGAAAGAACTGATTTGAACTTGAATAGCTATGTGATGGGAACAAATGGAAGTTTTCATTAGGCAAATTCAAGTCAGTATAGTTATGTTCAAAATCAAACAAGCAATAATAATTAGAATTTGAAACATAGCAGGAAATGAGAAGAGTTAGTTTTAAAACAAAATGGGGAAGCTTGTAAAGAGCCAGAAATAACATGGTTAGTAGGTTAGAGTTGAGGCGTCCTAGCAAATCTCAAACACAGGAAGTTTTTAAGTAGTAATGGAGCATAATTAAAATGGCAGAAGGTGTTTTCATTGCTCTGTGTACAATGGCTTGATATGGACAATGACTTTATTTTTTTAATTTTTAAAGATTTTATTTATTTATTTGACAGAGAGAGTGAGAGATCACAAGCAGGGGGAGTGGCAGAGGGAGAGGGAGAAGCAGACTCCCACTGAGCAGGGAGCCCAACCCGAGGCTCGATCCCAGGACCCCAAGATCATGACCTGAGCCGAAGGCAGACGCTTAACTGACTGAGCCACCCAGGTTCCCCTGGACAATGACTTTATTTATTTATTTTTTTCTTATTAAGAGGTTTATTTAAAAATATTACAGCCTAATCATTTAGTTTCTACTACCATGCTTTAGTATATATTTAGAATTTTAAAAAGCCATATATATATATATATATAATAATTAAATTAGGCCTCAAATTTATGACAGCATTTCATTTCAAATTATAGTTCCAGAAGAACTTTTTTCCCCCAGAATATTGATTAAAGATGCTAAACTCACATCTTTTTATTTTATTTTATTTTATTTTATTTTATTTTATTTTATTTTATTTTATTTTATTGTTATGTTAATCACCTTACATTACATCATTAGTTTTTGATGTAGTGTTCCATGATACATTGTTTGCATATAACACCCAGTGCTCCATTCAGTACATGCCCTCTTTAATACCCATCACCAGGCTAACCCGTCCCCTCCTCCCCTCCCCTCTAGGACCCTCAGTTTGTTTCTCAGAGTCCATAGTCTCTCATGGTTCGTCTGTGATATGAGGAATTCTTAATCTCAGGAAACAAACTGAGAGTTGCTGGAGTGGTGGGGGGTGGGAGGGATGGGGTGGCTGCGTGATAGACATTGGGGAGGGTATGTGCTATGGTGAGCATTGTGAATTGTGTAAGACTGTTGAATCACAGACCTGTACCTCTGAAACAAATAATATATTATATGTTAAAAAAAAAAAAAGAAGAAGATAGTAGGAGGGGAGATGGACAATGACTTTAAAATGGCAGAGACCAGCAAAGAGGCTATCTCTGAGATGTGGATTTTATGCCCTGATAAATGATTGTGACTATGAGCCTAGAAAGGAAATCAGTAACTATGTGGCGTGTTCTTCTTGAGTGTAATTATTATATAGTATTTGTTGAGAGACAGAATTTCATTTATCCATTCATTTATTCATTCATATTTAATCAAAAATATCTTGAACACCTCTCATGTTCTAGAATGCATTTTACATGCTATGTATACATGGATACAGAAATAGACAAAACTGACCAAAGTCCTTACTTGTATGGAGTTTACAATCTCAATGAGGAAGATGGAAAATAAGCAAATGAATATATAACATGATGTCAGGTAGTGATAAGTGGTATGAAGAAAAATAAAGTAAAAGAAGGATTAGAGAATGTGTGACCATGCTAATTTAAATAGTATATTTAAAATAGAGGGGAGATAGGAGCCAACAATAACCTCAGGAAAATGAACCTCAGGTTATTGACTGAACATTGGGATGGGCTATGGGAGGAGCTGACAAACTCACTGTTTAGAATAAAGTGGTCGTGGGAGAGTGTGAGTGAGAAGCATGGGTTTTAGGCTCAGGGAGATCTAGGTTTGAATCTTTTCTACTGACAGGAACCTTGTGACTTTAGCCAAGTTACTTAAACACTGTGAGCCTCAGTTTTATAATCTGTAAAGAAAATGTCTTTTCTGCAGTTGTTAAAGATTAATTATGCATGAAAATACATGACTTAATATTCCTTTTAATATTCTTAACCCATTTACTGGTTGTAGGCCTGTGTTGTAAAGCCCTTTATAGATATTGTCTCATTTCAGCCTCATAACAACCCTGTGGTACATACTACTATTACCCTCATTATACAGATGTGAAAACTTAAGCACAGACAAGGCAAGTAACTTGCCCAAGTTTGCAGTTAAGTGATGGAGCCATGTTTCAAACTCCCAGGAAGCCTGACTCCATGATCCAAACTCTTTTAGGGCTTTCCTTTCCTCCTTTATGGAAGGAAGGTGGTGGAGCAGATGTTCCCTCAGGACCACCCATTCTTGGGTTTTATGGTATATGAATACAGAGAAGTAGCTTTTACCTGAGAAGTAAGGCCAGGACATTTGGACGGGGCCCGAATATGGTTGTTCGGGAATGTCAGCTTCTGGCCACAGCTCAGAATGATCTAGAACACCTGGATATCTGAACTGATAAGGGAGGTGCTCTGCTGTTATATTTCCATCTTATTACTCAGAGTCTTTGTCTCATGAATGTGCCAACTTAGCACATGCTGAATATGGAATGTAGTTGGACATAAACAAATTGGTGATCTTTGTGATGCTTATCCTGAGAATTTGATCTTCTTGTTTTCGGAGATGTGTTTGTGTTCTGAACATTAAATACCAAAAGGTGAAAGAGGATTTTAAGCACAAGAAATTGCAAACACAGAGGGTAAATACCCATCAAGAAAAAAATATTTGTGTATATATGGCTAGAGTGGAGGGGTGAGAGTTAGGATTGTGAGGCTATGGGGACATCACAAAATAAGGCAAAAAATCATGGAAGTGCCTCCTGGGAATGGAAAAGTCAAGAAATTCAAGTTTCTTTCAGGGGTCAGATGGCTTCTCATGACTCTTACCCTTGTCTCTCTAATATGTGTTCCTCTCTTAAGTCCACATGTCCTTTTAACAACCTTTAACAATGCTTTAAGGAAACAAGGCTGCCCCTAGCAGGGAACAGATTCACTCTGGACTGTTGAAATAAAAATTGTTTAATGGGGGACCACTAACAGAGGTGTGGGCAGAGTTAAGTGAATAAACATGGGGTAGAGACACCTGCAGAAACTAGAAAACAGTGGGAAACCATTACTATCTTTAAAGATGAAGGGATGGAGCAAGAAAATAGTATTGCCAGAGCCCAGTGGGAGCTGGATGCATTGAAGACAAGATCCAGCCAGTGGCAGCCAGAGTCAGAAGGGACATAGGTAGGGCCAAAGGTACAGGGCTGAAATAGGGATACAGCAGGGAAGAAATCCACTCACTGTTCTTTTCTCTTTGTACAAAGTCCTAACAGTGCCTCCCCCTGACTGAATCCAACAGAGATCCAGCTAGAATAGACGTATAGTTATATTCCTTTCCCATGATTGCTGCTGTAACAAATTACCACAAACTTGTTGGCTTAAACCATACAAGTTAAATATCCTATAGCTTTGTAGGTCACAGATTCAACATGGTCTCACTGGGCTAAAACCAAGGTGTCCCCAGACTGAGTTCCTTTCTAAAGACTCCAGGGAAGAATCCATTTCCCTGCCTTTTCCATCTTCTAGACACCATCAACATTCCTTAGTGCATGGCACTTCCTCTGTTTTCAACACTGGTGACTCAACAGGGTTGTGTTCTCCCGTCACATCTCTCTGACCCTGCATCTGTTACTACTTTTCTTTCTCTGACCACAGCTGGGAGGGGTTCCCTACTTTTAAGATTGTGTGTGATTACATTAGGCCCACCAGAATAATGTCATCATCTCAATATAATTAACCTTAATCACATCTGCAAAGTCCCTTTTGCCATGAAGTAATATATTCACAGGTTCTGAGGATTAGGTCATGGACATCTTGTGGTAGGGGGGTGGTGGGCATTATTTTGTCCACCACAGTAATCCACAGGGGTCTTCCTCACAAGGCACATAGCAGAGAGGTGGAAAATAGATCTGGGTGTGTGGAGAGGGATAAATGAAGAATAGTCAGCACAAAGGCAATTTGACATCATATCTCTTCTGCAAAGTATACAAATATATTGAACTTGGCTAATTTAAGTGTTACCAATTTATTGACTTATATTTATTCATTTGTTACTTGATCACCTATTATGTAATGACATTTGATGGCTTTGCTAATTTCAAATAGGAAAAACTATACTAGAAATGTAAGATACAGTCTTTGATCTGAGAAATTTACAAGAGATGTATAGACTTGAAACTTAATGAGAGATCAAGGCAGGAAGTATTGGAGGAATAAGAGAAAAGGGAGAAAAGAGAGTTCATGGAAATTATTTTATGGAAGTTGTTAGTTCAGCTGAACCCAGAAGGCTGATTAAGGTTTTTAAAAGGGAGAAATTATTCCAAGTATTCCAAATATTCCAAGAATGTAGAAAAGGAAAGGAAAAAATGCTGGAATAAAATTATGTCATTTTGCGTATATTGTACCTCCTATGTAGTAAGAGTAAAAATAAAAATTAAAAAGAATAACAATGCCATCCATTAAATGTCAACTGAACCCATGAAAGTGTGTAGTGTCCTACAAAGTATCCTTAGGTTTCAGGCGCCTGGGTGGCTCAGTTGGTTAAGCGACTGCCTTCGGCTCAGGTCATGATCCTGGAGTCCCTGGATCGAGTCCCACATCGGGCTCCCTGCTCGGCAGGGAGTCTGCTTCTCCCTCTGACCCTCCTCCCTCTCATGCTCTCTGTCTCTCATTCTCTGTCTCAAATAAATAAATAAAATCTTAAAAAAAAAAAAAAGTATCCTTAGGTTTCTTTTTTTTTTTTTTTTAAAGATTTTATTTATATATTTGACACAGAGAGAGCACAGCAGGGGGAGTGGCAGGGAGAGGGAAAGGGAGAAGCAGGCTCCCTGCTAAGCAAGGAGCCCAATGCGGGCCTCGATCCCAGGACCCTGGGATCATGACCTGAGCGGAAGGCAGCAGCTTAACCAATTGAGCTACCCAGGTGCCCCTCCTTACGTGTCTTATTTCACATGTGTTACTTACGAATTTTATTTAGTATTCACTGACTGATGGAGGAAATGTAATCACTATAAACATACTTCTATTTTTACTTATGTCTCTCTCTACCTATTTAACCATCTAATATCTGCTCACTTTTTAGTTTCATTTGACATTGCTTAATTTCTTCTAGTTCCCAAACTTCTATGTTTACCCATGTGTAGCTGGATTAATAGTTGAGATTTGATTTTAAAATATGAGAAGAAATAGTGTGAATCTAAAAATTCCATTGCCATTTCATCATTTGTGAGATTATCAGACCCTGTGGGGTCAATTCATTTTTCATAGACCAGAACATTTGTAGAATGCAGCATGCTGGGAACTATGTTGGGCTTTGGGGTCAAGAGGCAAGGAATGAAATTTTAATCCCCTATATTGACTACGGGGATGTGAACCTTTTAAACCTCAAAGTTCTCATCTATAAAATATATGAAACAATACTCACAGGACTGGTATGAGAAACAGATGATTCAAAGTTATGTTCTAAAAAGTACAAATACAGATACATGTAAATACTTGTAAGTCAGCTATCTGCAACCTTCATGGCCTCAAGACAGCCATGATTTCAAAGGAACCCAAACTGGACATCCCAAAGGAACCCAAACTGGACATCCTTTTTAGCAAAAGTAGGTGACAAAATATAAGCCCAGTGAAAACCAGAGACTATTTGTTTTTATGTATTACTAAATCAAAAAATGAATCTTGGCTTCCCATCTTCTAAGCTTTAGCAACTTAGAAACAAAAACAAAATTAAAAATTATAAAGGGAAGACAACAGCTATCATCAAACAAAGCATCATATCCTAGTATCAAACAATGAGTGAGAAAACTTCAGCGAAAAACACTCAAAAGTAATGAAAGACAGATCTTGTGGGTTTGGGAAAATTCAGCAGTCAGGGTCATTTCCTGCCATGCAATGAGCACAATTTACTCCAAAGTGCCCAGAAGGCACCACTGTTTATATGGTCTGGCATAATGAATGTTTGCAATGATTACATTAAATTATCACGGAAAGGTTAAATTATGTTTGCTATGATTTGCTCAAGACAGCAGGGATATACATAATGTATTCTAGAGAGATACTCATTCAAAATGGTTAAAATTTTAATGGTATTGGGAGATTAAAGAGTTATTTGGAAAACAGCTCTCAGTAGCTGAAGTTTTATTATACTATTCTACTGATTTACAATATAGAATGTCAGACATGACAATCAGCATTTGTCTGGCTCCCTAAGATATGTATATTTACAGGGTTGATTATGAAGTAACAGAAGCCTCTAAGAGCCTGGTGTTCTGTCACCTTGCTAGAAGAAGTTTGGTTAACCTTATCTGTAAGGCTTCGGACTCTCAGTGGCATAGTCAAGAAATTGAGTAGGTTTATGATGTGTGTGCTTAGTGACAATTCTGCAACTTCAGTAAACAGTGGGCTAGCTGTGTTCTAGGATCTTAGAGTTGGCATGCCTCAAGAGAGTTCACCTGTTGCTTGCAGTTCCGTGTATACTCATTAAATATTCATGAGTGCCCAGGTCTGTTGTTAGGACTGTGTTAGGCACTGGGGATACAAAAGTGGATGGTGGGATAACCTGAAAAAATCGTTGTTTCTTTTTTTTTTCCCCACCTATGGCTTCATTATAAACTCTCCACCCTGCCCCCCCCCCCACACACACACTTCAAGAAGGTGAGAGAGTGACATTCTGGGTTCCAGGCCATCCTATGTTGTAGGAAAGGGCTCAAGGTCTTCTGATTAATGGAGCTAAAGAGCTAGGCTGTGGACCAGGAGTCAAGAGGTGGCAGAATCTGTGTCTCCAGAAGTGGAAGGATCAAAGAAAGGACATGGGAAGAGAGGGCATAGAAAAGCTGGTAATCTTGAGAAACATGTGCTTAAAGGTCCTTGACCAAATGAGGCACAGGGAATGGGTTGCTGTGAGCAGAGGAGTTCTTGTCTTTAATAGGACCACTTCAGTTTGGTTAATAAGCTTCTCAACAACTAGTTCAAAGAACTGAAAACAGACCATGCCCCATATTTCTGTACAGACTAAATATCCTGGGATTATCAAATAGTACTGGGCAGTAGTGAGCAGGGCAGATGCCTGCTTAGGATATGGAACAATATTTAATTTGAATTTTAAACATAAAATAAGGTCATATACATGCACAAAGGAGTTGTGGAGCAAATTCATATCCATTAGGGATGAGTGGGTCACAGACCCTGCCCTAGAGGGGCTTGTAGTCTAGAAGGATAATTCCTAGAAAATAAAACTAATTACTCTGTCAAACTTTTTACTAGTAGGTTTTCTAATGTTCACAGTAAACCTGCAAGGTGGGAATTGTCTGTTTTTGTAACTAAAGGAAAATACAAGATGATTTATATATTAATGAAAGTGTGTATAAGTCATGACATACAGTGGGTAACTTTGGAATGCCTAATTTCCTGGGATGTCTATAAATAGAGCAATAATAAAAAACACAAATGCTGAAAGAATGCTGCTGTGGAGGAATGGTCCCATTATGTTTATTTGTTTAAAAACTTTCTTCACATACTTTCTCAAATACTTTGGAATTTGTGTAAATGAGTGACAGTTCCTTTAGCGGTTGCTGTCACTAGCCCTCAGTTTGACTGAATATTATCTTGAAGTTTCCAATGTGTCCTGAAGGTCTGCCATAGAAAGTGAGATGCACTGCCCCAGAGTGAGATCTGAGGACCAGAAGGAATGAAGGTCACCAAGTATGGCTCTCTTCTGTCATATGCCAAGTGCTATTTGACCTAGTTGTGGTAACTCTAGTGTGAACAGATGCATGTTTTGCCTTAGAAATTTTCCAGTTACATTTTCAAAAAGGTGGAGGGATGACTTGGAGAGAATCCTTTCTCTGGTTTATAACATAGAAATATATGATGTGAAGTAATTCATTAAAAGGTTTAAACACCTTGATTCACATTTACATAAGTAGTTCCTCCTTGTCCACAGGGGATATGTTCCAGAACCCCCAGTGGATGCCTAAAACCATGACAGTATTGAACCTTATGTATACTATGTTTTTTTTTCTATACACACATACCTATGATAAAGTTTAATTTATCAATTAGGCACAGTAAGAGATTAATGACAATAATAAAATGGAATGATTATAAGAATATACTGTAATAAAAATGTGAATGTGGTCTCTCTCTTGAAGTATCTTACCGTACTATAATGCTCACCCTTATTGTAATGATGTGAGATGATAAAATGCCAATGTGAGGAGGTGAAATGAGGTGAAGGACATAAGCTTTGAGATGTAGTGCTAGGCTATGGTAGACCTTCTGATGATATGTCTCAAGGACGATTATCTGCTTTCAGATCACTAACAAATCATGAAAAGGGAAACCATGGGTAAGGAGGGACTATTGTACTGATTTACATCCTGAAGCATCAAATCAAAGTTACCTGAGCCTGGTCTTCCAGACAGCACCTACCAGAGGGAGAAAGTACAAAGGGATAGGTCAGAAAGTGCCAGATACTCCATGTCCAAGATTAATAGCAATTAAAAGTAGACAGAGGCATCTCTTTTTTTTTTAAAGTAGAATTCTAGGTAAGTAGATCTTAGCAATCCACAACTGTAGTCTCCTTCTGAACTGCAGGCATTCTTTCTACATTTCTGGCATAAAGTTTATCCTGCCTCTGCTTGAACTCATTCTGTACTTTGTGAGGCAGATTAATTATCAGGAAATCTGTTGCCATGGAAGTTCTACTCATAGCTCTTGTTTCTAGAATACAATACATAATATCTACTTTCCCTTCTATATGTCAGCCTTCAACTAGTTTAAAGACGACTATGGTCCTTTCCCTCAAATTACTTTAGTTCAGATTTCTTCAAACATGTCATCCTGCTTGTTCTCTTCTGGATGTGCAACCATTTCCAGTTTCCTTCCTAGATTGCATATAAGGGACTCAAATATAATATATCTATGTTGGCAGAGTAAATTATTGCTTATTTTATACTTTTTTCCCAGTGTCTTTTTTTTAATTTAAATTCAATTCAGTAATTCAATTAATAACATATACTATGTTATTGGTTTCCGAGGTAGAGGTCAGTGATTCATCAGTCTTATATTATACCCTGTGCTCATTGCATCGCATTCTGTCCTTAATGCCCATCCCCCCACTCCACTTCCCTCCAGCAACCCTCAGTTTGTTTCCTATTATTAAGAGTCTCTTTTGTTTGTCTCCATAGACAAACATCCTGGTTTCATCTTGTTTTATTTTTTCATCTCTTCCCCTATGATTCTCTGTTTTTGTTTCCTAGATTCTACATATCAGTGAGATCATAAAATGATTGTCTTTCTCAGATTGACTTATTTTGCTTAGCATAATACCTGCTAGTTCCATCCACATTGTTGCAAATGGCAAGATTTCATTTTTTTTGATGGCTGAGTAGTGTTCCATTGGATATATATACCACATCTTCTTTATCCATTCATCTGTTGATGGACATCTGGACTCTTTCCATGGTTTGGCTATTGTGGATATTGCTGTTATTAATATTGGGGTGCAGGTGCCCCTTTGGATAACCACATTTGTATCTTTGGAGTAAATACCCAGTAGTGCTATTGCTGGGTCATAGGGTAGCTCTATTTTCAATTTTTTGAGGAACCTCCATACTGTTTTCCAGAGTGGCTGTACCAGATTGCATTCCCACCAACAGTGTAGGACGGTTCTCCTTTTTCTGCATCCTCTCCAACAACTGTTGTTTCCTGACTTGTTAATTTTAGCCATTCTGACTGGTGTGAGGTGGTATTTCATTGTGGTTTTGAATTGTATTTCCCTGATGCTGAATGATGTTGAGCATTTTTTCATGTGTCTGTTGGACATTTGTATGTCTTCTTTGGAGAAATGTCTACTCATGTCTTCTGCCCATTTCTGGATTTGATTATTTGTTCTTTGGGTGTTGAGTTTGATGAGTTCTTTATAGATTTTGGATACTAGCCCTTTATCTGATAAGACATTTGCAATTATCTTCTCCCATTCTGTCGATTGTCTTTTGGTTTTGTTGACTGTTTCCTTTGCTGTTCAAAAGCTTTTTATCTTGATGAAGTCCCAATAGTTTATTTTTGCCTTTGTTTCCCTTGCCTTTGGAGACGTGTCTACCAAGAAGTTGCTGTGGCTGATGTCACAGAGGTTGCTGCCTGTGTTCTCCTCTATGATTCTGAAGGATTCCTGTCTTACATATAGGTCTTTCATCCATTGAGTCTGTTTTTGTGTGTGGTGTAAGGAAATGGTCCAGTTTCATTCTTCTGCATGTGGCTGTTCAGTTTTCCCAACACCATGTGTTGAAGAGACTGTCTTTTTTCCATTGGATATTCTTTCCTGCTTTGTCGAAGATTATTTGACCATAGAGTTGAGGGTCCATTTATGGGTTCTCTATTCTCTTCCATTGATCTATGTGTCTGTTTTTGTGCCAGTACCATACTGTCTTGATGATTATGGCTGTGTAATAGAGCTGAAGTCCGGAATTGTGATGCCACAGGCTTTGGTTTTCTTTTTCAACATTCCTTTGGCTATTTGGGGTCTTTTGTGGTTCTATACAAAGTTTAGGATTATTTGTTCCAGCTCTCTGAAAAAAGTTGATGGTATTTTGGTAGGGATTGCTTGAATGTATAAATTGCTCTAGGTAGCACAAACATTTTAACAACATTTGTTCTTCCAATCCATGAGAATGACCGTTTTTCCATTTCTTTGTGTCTTTCTCAATTTCTTTCATGAGTGTTCTATAGTTTTCTGAGTACAGATCCTTTGCCTCTTTGGTTACGTTTATTCCTTGGTATCATATGGTCTTTGGTGCAATTGTAAATGGGATCAACTCCTTAATTTCTCTTTCTTTTGTCTCAGTTTTGGGGTATAGAAATGCAACTGATTTCTGTGCATTGATTTTATATCCTGCCATGTTGAATTCCTGTATGAGTTCTAGCAATTTTGGGGTGAAATATTTTGGGCTTTCCACATAGAGTATCCTGTCATCTGTGAAGAGTGAGACTTCAGCTTCTTTGCCAGTTCAATGCCCTTTATTTCTTTTTGTTGTCTGATTGCTGAGGCTAGGACTTCTAGTGCTATGTTGAACAACAGGTGATAGTGGATATCACTTCCGTGTTCCTGACCCTAGGGGAAGAGCATTCAGTTTTTCCCCATTGAGAATGATATTCGTGGTGGGCTTTTCATAGATGGCATTTATGATATAAGGTATGTTCCCTCTATCCCTACACTGTGAAGAGTTTTAAACAAGAAACGATGCTGTACTTTGTCAAATGCTTTTTCTGCATCTATTGAGAGGATCATATCATTCTTGTCCTTTCTTTTATTAATGTAGTGTATCACATTGATTGATTTAGGGATGTTGAACCACCGTTGCAGCCCAGGAATAAATCCCACGTTGTCATGGTGAATAATTCTTTTAATGTACTGTTGGAACCTATTGGCTAGCATCTTGGTGAGAATTTTTGCATCTGTGTTCATCAGGGATATTGGTCTATAATTCTCCTTTTTGGTGGGGTCTTTGTCTGGCTTTGGGATCAAAGTAATGCTGGCCTTATTGATCAACTTTGGAAGTTTTCCTTCCATTTCTGTTTTTTGAAACAGCTTCTGAAGAAAAGTATTAATTCTTCTTGAAATGTTTGGTAGAATTCCCCTAGGGAAGTCATTCAGCCTTGGATTCTTGTTTGTTGGGAGATTTTTGATTACTGCTTCAATTTCCTTGTTGATTATGAGTCTGTTCAAATTTCCTATTTCTTCCTGTTTCAATTTTGGTAGTTTATATATCTCTAGGAATGCATGCATTTCTTCCAGAGTGCCTAATTTGTGGCATGCAGTTGCTCATAATATGTTTTCATAATTTTTTGCATTTCTTTAGTGTTGGTTGTGATCTCTCCTCTTTCAGTCATGATTTTATTAATTTGGATCCTTTCTCTTTTCTTTTTGATAAGTCTGGCCAGGGGTTTATCAATCTTGTTAATTCTTTCAAATAACCAGCTCCTAGTTTCTTTGATCTGTTCTACTGTTCTTTTGGTTTCTATTTCATTGATTTTTGCTCTAATAGTTATTAATTCTCTTCTCCTTCTGGATTTAGGCTTTTTATTTGCTGTTCTTTCTCCAGCTCCTTTAGGTGTAAGGTTAGCTTGTGTATTTGAGACCTTTCTTGTTTCTTGAGAAAGGCTTGTATTGCTATATATTTTCCTGTTATGATTGGCTTTGTATTCCTGTATACTGGCTTTTGCTGTAGGATCCTCTTTAGCCTCCATGTATTTAAGTTCTTTCCAAATTTTCTCTTGTAATTGAGTTCCAGTTTCAAAGCATTGTGGTCTGAAAATATGCAGGGAATAATCCCAATCCTTTGGTTCCAGTTGAGACCTGATTTGTGACCCAGTATGTGATCTATTCTGAAGAATGTTCCATGTGCACTAGAGAAGAATGTGTATTCTGTTGCTTTAGGATGGAATGCTCTGAATATATCTGTGAAGACCATCTTGTCCAGTGTGTCATTCAAAGCCCTGTTTCCTTGTTGATCTTTGGCTTAGATGATCTGTCCATTGCTGTGAGTGGGGGGATGTTAAAGTCCCCTACTTTTATTGTATCATTATCGATGTGGTTCTTTAATTTTTTATTAATTGATTTATATAATTGGCTGCTCCCATGTTAGGGATATAAATATTTACAATGGTTAGATCTTCTTGTTGGATAGACCCTTTAATTATGATATAGTGCCCTTCCTCATCTCTTACGACACTTTGGTTTAAAATCTAATTTGTCTGTTTTAAGCATTGCCACCCCAGCTTTCTTTTGATGTCCATACATGATAAATGGTTTTCCACCCCCTCACTTTCAATTTGGAGATGTCTTTGGGCCTAAAATGAGTCTCTTGCATACAGCATATTGATGGGTCTTGCTTTTTTATCCAATCTGATACCCTGTGTCTTTTGATTAAGGCATTTAGCCCATGTACATTCAGAGTAACTATTGAAAGATATCAATTTAGTGCCATTTTATTACCTGTAAAGTCACTGTTTCTGTATATTGTCTCTATCCTTTCTGGTGTTTGTTAGTTTTGGGCTCTCTCTTAGCTTAAAGGATCCTTTTTAATATTTCTTGCAGGGCTGGTTTAGTGATCACAGTTTCTTTTAGTTTCTGTTTGTCCTGGAAGCTTTTTATCTCTCCTATTTTGAATGACATCCTAGCTGGATAAAGTATTCTTTTTTTTAAAGATTTTTTTATTTTATTTATTTATTTGAGAGAGAATGAGAGAGAGCAGGAGAGGGGGGAGGGTCAGAGGGAGAAGCAGACTCCCTGCCGAGCAGGGAGCCCGATGCGGGACTTGATCCTGGGACTCCAGGATCATGACCTGAGCCGAAGGCAGTCGCTTAACCAACTGAGCCACCCAGGCGCCCTGGATAAAGTATTCTCGGCTGCATATTTCTCTTATGTAGTACCCTGAATATATCATGCCAGTCCTTTCTGGCCTGCCAGGTCTCTGTGGATAGGTCTGATGCCAGTCTAACGTTTCTTTCCTTGTAGGTTACAGCCCTCTTGTCCCAAGCTGCTTTCAGGATTTTCTCTTTGTCTCTGAGATTTGCAATCTTCACTATTATATGTCAATATGTTGACCTATTTTTATTGATTTTGATTGGGGTTCTCTGTGCCACCTGGATTTGAATGCCTGTTTCCTTGCCCAGATTAGGGAAGTTCTCCTCTATAATTTGCTCTAATATACCTTCTGCCCCTCTCTGTCTTTCTGCCCTCTCTCTCTTTCTTCTTATTCTGGGATTCCAATTATTCTAATATTGTTTTGCCTTATGGTATCACTTACCTCTTAAATTCTCCCCTCTTGATCCAGTAGTTGTTTATCTCTCTTTCTTTATTCTCCATCATTTTGTCTTCTGTATTGTTAATTCTGCCTTCTGCCTCATTTATCCTAGCAGTTAGAGCCTCCATTTTTTATCACATCTCTTTAACAGCCTTTTTGATTTTTTTCCTATTTATTTATTTATTTGATGTAGTGTTCCATAACCTTTTTGATTTTGATTGATTAGATTTTAGTTCATTTATTCTCCAGAAAGGGATGCTCTAATGTCTTCTATGCTTTTTTCAAGCCCAGCTTGTATCTTTATAATCATTATTCTGTACTCTAGTTCCAACATCTTATATCCACACTGATTAGGTCCCTGGCAGTCAGTACTGCCTCTTGTTCTCTTTTTTGAGGTGAGTTTTTTCCATCTTGTCATTCTGTCCAGAGAAGAATAGATGAAAGGGAGAACAAAATACTAAAGTGGCAAGAATGATCTCAGAGAAATATACACTAACAAAGCAGAAGAGACCCGAAACCAAATAAATAAATAAATAAATAAATAAATAAAAATTTAAAAAAGAGAATATAATCATTCAGGTGAACAGAACAGAGCAATACACTGGATCCTGTGTGTATGTTGGTCTGTTTGTTAGAAAACTAAATCCCAAAATTGTAGAGAAAGAAAAACATATATGTACAAAAAAAAATTTTTAATACAATGAAAGGGTTGAATGTAACTGTAGATATGAAAACTAAAAAAGATTTTAAAAAGAGGTGATAAAATAAGAAAAACAATTAAAATTGAAAACTGAAGAATCATGGGAAAAAAACCATGAACTCTATATACTATTTTTCCCTAGTGCTGGAGTTTTGCAGTTCTGTGTGATTAGTAAATTTGGTCTTAGCTGGATGTTCTTGCTGATCTTCTGGGCAAGGGGCCTGTTGCAGTGATTCTCAGGTGTCTTTGCCCACAGCAAAATTGCACTGCTCTTGCCACCAGGGGCCAGGGTAAGTAGGGATGAAAATGGTGGCCTCCCGATCTCCAGCGTTGGAGTCAAAAACTCTCTGCCCCCATTCTTCAGTGCACCCTCAGGGAAATACCAGTCAATCATTCTTGGCTTCCTGGTCTCCATCCACCCTCTGTGCTCACCCAGCCTGTGACTGAGCATTTCTGTCTCAGGCACACAACCCAGTTTCGAGTCTCCAAACTCTGTAAACATCAGCAGTGTGCACCCGAGCTACTCCTCCTGTGGGGAGGAAGGAGGGTCTCATTGTGGTTCTGCTGCTAGCTGGGCCTCTGCTTGCTGGGCCCCTGCTCAGAGAGCAGTTGCCTGAGAGGGCCACAGTTTGTGTTATATGGCAACCCTGAGCTGAGAGCCCCCTCCTGGGCTCACTGATTGCAGCCAGCTTCCCACTCCCATGCCTGGGAGCTCTGCCACACTTAGGCACCCCCAGTCTTCCTGTGACTCCGAGGATTCTGAGACCACACTGTCCCACTTGGATTCTGCCCTACTTCACCACCTGAGCACTTTTCAGGCAGGGATGTCCCTTATCGGAGCAGACTTGTAGAAGTTCTGATTTTGTGCTCCACTGCTGTATCCCTTTCCAGTGCTGGCTTACTAAGGTTCCCAACTCCTGTGGTTTATCTTTCCATATATCGCCTCTGAGTCACTTCTCTGCATGTCCTACCTTGCAGAAAGTGGTCACTTTTTTATTTGTAGAGTTGCAGCTATTCTTTTCTTAAATCTCTGGCTGAGTTCACAGGTGTTCAGAATTATTTGATAGCTATCTAGCTGAATTCCTGGGACCAGATGAAACTAAGGTCTCCTACTCCTCCACCCTCTTGGACTATCCACCCTTTTATACTTTATTTTTGTTTCCAAATTAATGACTTCATGATTTTTTAAACAATACATTATAAAAGTTCAAGCAGTGCAAATAAATACAAAGAAAACAGCCATAACTCAACCAAATTTCTTCTACTCAGAAATAGCTAGTTTTTACATTTGGTGATCATTTTAGACATCTCTCCATGCATATGTACACTTGACCTTACCTCTAAATTATATATTAAATATGTCTACTTCTTTTTTTCTCTATTTTTTATTATATCCATTCTGATAAGTGTGTAATTATACCTCATTTGATTTAAATTTGCATTCCCTGATGTTTAAGGATGATGAACCTCTTTTCATGTGTTTGTTTGTCATCTGTATATCTCCTTCAATGTATATCCTCTTCAAAAATATCTGTTAATATATTTTATCCATTTTTGAATTGGATTAGAACTTTTACTATTGAGTTTTGGGATTTCTTTATGTATTCTAGATATCAGTCCTTTTTTGTTTATGTGGTTTGTAAATATTTTTTTTCCCAGTCTGTGGCTTATCTTTCCATCTTCTTCATAAGATCTTTCACAGAGCAAAAGTTTTAATATTTGTTAATTTCAGTTTTTAATTTTTCCAGTATTTCTTTTATAGGTCATCCTGTAGGCATCAAGTGTATCCCTGAATTTAGACGATATTCTCCTATGGTTATTTCTAAAAGTTTTATAATTTTGTGTTTTACATTTAACCTTGATCCATTTTGAGTTAATTTTTATATAAGGTGTGAAATTTAAATTGAGGTTCATTTTTATTGTCTGTGGATACCTACTTACTCCAGCAACCATTTGTTGGAATGGAATTACTCCATAGAATTGCTTTTTCACATTTTCCAAAAATCAGTTGAGCATTTTTGTTTAGGTCTGTTTCTGAGTTTTATATTCTGTTCCATTGATCTAAATTTCTGTTCCTCCACTAATTCCAGATAGCCTCATTGATGTTGTTGCATAATAAGCCTTAATATCAGGTAGAGTAATTCTTCTCACCTTATTTTTCTTTGCCAAGATTGTTTTAGTTATTTTAGGGCACATGTCTTGCCACACAAATTTTAAAATCATCTTGTCTCTCTCAGAAAGCAAAGCAAAACAAAACAAACAAAACAAAACAAAACAAAACTTGCTGGATTTTGATAGGAATTGCATTAAACCTGTGGATCAACTTGAGGAGAATGGATATCCTTAGTATTGAGTCTTCCATTCCATGAATATAGTGTGTCTTTTCATTTATTTAGGTTACCTTTGATTACTTTCATCACCATTTTGCAATTTTCAGCATGCATATCATACAACAGTTTGGTTAAGTATATTAAGTATTGCATTTTTTTTGGAGCAATAAGTTTTACAAAAATTCTGTTTCCACATGGACAATGTTAGTATATAGAAATGTGAGTGATATTTGTGTATTGATTTTGTATCAGCATTAGTTGCTGGAAGCAGTTAAATCTAGATCCTTTTATAAATTCCTTTCAATTTTTTAGGTACACAATCATGTCATCTGCAAATCAGAACAGCTTTATTTCTTTCCAATCTATATGGTTTCTGTTGATTGATTTTGCCTTATTAGGCTGGCTAAGACTTCTAGTATTATGTTGAATAATAATGGCAAGAACAGAAATTCTTGCTTTTTTCCTGATCTTAGGGGAAAGAATTCTGTTTTTCATCATTAAGTGTAATGTTAGCTATAAGTTATTTTTACATATTTTTAATCAAGTGGAGGTAATTCCCACTATTGCCAATTTATATCATAAATGTGTGTTGGATTTTGTCAAATTTTTTTTCAATGTTAATTGATATGAACATTTGATTTTTGTTCCTTATCCTGTTGTTGGGTGGATTATAGTAATTGATTTTCTATTGAACTAGCCTTGCATATCTGGAATAAATTCCACTTGATAATGGCATATGATTCTTTTTAAACATTGTTGAATTTGGTTTGCCATTATTTTGTTGAGGATTTTGTATTTAGGTTCTTGAGATATATTGTTCTGTAGTTTTCTTCTTGTGTACTGTCTTTGCTTAGTTTTAATATCAGGGTAATGTTAGCCTCATAAAATGAGTTGGAAAGTATTTCCTCTTCTATTTTATGGAAGCAATTGTATAGAATTGGTGTTAAATCTCCATTAAATGTTTTTTAAAAGTGTTCATTGAAACTGAGTGTGATTTCTTTTTCTAGAGATTTTAATTATGAGTTCTTTTTTTTATAATGGGTATAGTACTTTTGAGATTATCTGTTTCATCTTGGTTGAATTTTGGCTGTTTGAGATTTTTGAGGAAATTGTCCATTTCTTCTAAGTTGTCAAATTGTGTGGCCTAAAACTATAGAAATTCATTCTCTCATAGTTGTGTAAGCAAGAAGTCTGAAATCAAGGTGTTCGTAGGGCCATGCTCTGCCTAGAGTATCTAGGGAAGAATCTTTTCCATGCCTCTCTCCTAGATTCTTTTTTTTTTTTTTAAAGATTTTATTTATTTCTTTATTGGAGAGTGAGCGAGAGAGAAACAGCATGAGAGAGGAGAGGGTCAGAGGGAGAATCTCCTAGATTCTGATGGCAGCAGCAATCCTGGCATTCCTTGTGGCCTCCATAGTCACATTGTCTCCTCCTCTCTCTGTTTTCTCTTTGTGTCTGTGCCAAATCTCTTGTCTCTTCTAAAGGCACCTGTGATGGCATTTTAACCATACCTTGGATAATCCAGCATAAGCTTTTCTCTAGGTCCTTAATGTAACCACATCTTTTAAATTTTATTTTATTTTACTTTATTTATTTATTTATTTATTTTTGATTATGTTATGTTAATCACCATACATTATTACATCATTAGTTTTTGATGTAGTGTTCCATGATTCATTGTTTGCATATAACACCCAGTGCTCCATGAAGAATGTGCCCTCTTTAATACCCATCACCAGACTAACCCATTCTCCCACCCCCCTCCCCTCTAGAACCCTCAGTTTGTTTTTCAGAGTCCATAGTCTCTCATGGTTCACCTCCCCCTCTTTTACCATGTAAAGTATCATTCACAATTTCCAGAGATTGACATGGATATGAGTTGGCAGTGGTGGGGGAGTGATTTTTCAGCCTACCACAAAAGTTGTCACTTTTGTTGATCTTTCAGAGGACCAGATTTTGGTTTCATTGAAATCCTATATTGATCTTCTAATCTCCATTTGGTTAATTTCTGATCAAATCTTTATTATTTCCTTTTTTGTGTTTGCTTTAGATTTAGTTTTCTGTTTTTTCCCAGTCTCTGAAGGTAGAAGGTTATGTTATTAATTTGAGATCTTTTTCTTTTTTAATGTATGCATTTACAGATATAAATTTCTTTATAAGCCCTGCTTTGGCTGCATCCTGTAAGTTTTGGTATGTTGTGTCTTTGTTTTCATTTATCTCAAAGATATGTCTATCCTTTTAAATATATTAAGGTCTATTTTATGAGCTAGCACATGCTCTATCTTGGAGAATGTTTCATGTGCCCTTGAGAAAGATATTCTGTTCTTCTTCAGTGGAGTGTTCTATAGATGTCTGTTAGGTCTAGTTGGTTTATTGTGTTATTCAGGTCTTCTATTTCTTTATTGATCTCTTGCCTAATTGTTGTTATTGAGAGTGTGGTATAGCATCTCCAATTATTATGTTGAATTGTCTATTTCTTCTTTCACTTCTGTCAGTTTTGCTTCATATAGTTTGGTGCTTTGCTATTAGGTGCATGAACGTTTATAATTGTTATACCTTTCTGATATGTTGACCCTTTTATCATTATAAAATGTCCTTCTTGGGGCGCCTGGGTGTCTCAGTCATTAAGCGTCTGCCTTCGGCTCAGGTCATGGTCCCGGAGTCCTGGGATCAAGCCCCGCATCAGGCTCCCTGCTCAGTGGGAAGCCTGCCTCTCCCTCTCCCACTCCCTCTCTTGTGTTCCCTCTCTCGCTGTGTGTCTCTCTCTCTCAAATAAATAAATAAAATCTTAAAAAAATGTCCTTCTTTATTTCTCTTAGCATTTTTTGTTTTAAAATATGCTCTTTATAATATTATCATAGCCATTCCCTCTTTCTTGTGGTTGCTGTTTGCATGATAGTATCTCTTTCCATCCTTCTATTTTTAATCTATATTTTTGAATCTAAAGTGTTTCTTCTGTAGACAGCATATAATTGGGTCATTTTTTCCCCCCTAAATCCTGTCTGACAGTCTCTGCCTTTCAAAAAGATTGTTTAATCCATTCACATTTAATGTTGTTACTAATACAGTTGGATTTATATCTGCTGGTTTTCTTTTGTATTCTATATATCTTATATCAATTTCGTGCTTCTGTTCCTCCTTTATTGTTTCCCTTTGCATTAAATGAATATTTTCTAATGTAGCATTTTAATTTTTTTAAAAGACTTTATTTATTTATTTATTTAGAGAGAGAGTGAGTGTGATTGGAGGGAGGGGCAGATGGAGAGGGAGAGCGGAATTTCAAACAGACTCCATGTTGAGTATGGAGCTGACATGGGGCTCAATCTCACAACCCTGAAGTCACAACCAGAGTAGAAATCCAGAGTTGGATGCTCAACTGACTGAGCCACCCAGACCCCCAGCATTTTAATTTTGATAATGATTTTTTCCAGTATATGTTTGAGTTATTTCCTTAGTGATTGTTTTAGTGCTTATTATATACATCTTAGCTTTTCAGAACCAGCTGAATATTTTGTCTGCTCTTTTCTCTCTTCTCCTTCTGACATTCCAGTTACATGTATTTTTATGTTCTTAATTCAGTCCCATATTTCTCTGAGGCTCATTTTTCTTAATTCTTTTTTTAAAATTAACCACCTTAATTAACCACCTTTAAAATTAACCACCTTAATTCTAGAGAGCTATAGAAATGTTGTTCCTATATAGATCTATTCCTTTTCTCACTTTTTGTGGTATTAATCATATAGGTACTGTATCTCTAAATGTTATAAACCCAAGAAGTCATTGCATAATTATTTCTATATATAATTTAATGTCTCTTAAAGAAGCTGAAAGAAGAATAGAGAACAAGTATGTATTTATGGCTTTTATTGTATTAATCTTCTTATTTAGCATTTCTGGTTCTCATTATTTATTCTGTAGAATTAAGTTACCATCTGGAGTTATTTCCTTAGCCCAATACAGTTTTGTTCCCATGTTTTTTGTGTTGTTATTGGCAAATATATTTCTATATGTTATGGGCCCAGTGATACATTATATCCATATTGTTTTACACAGCTGCTTTCTAAATCAGAGATGAGAAAAATATGCATTTATACTGTCTTCTATAATTATGTAATCATTCTTACCAGTCTCTTTGCTTTTTCATTTGGATTCACAGTACTGTCTGGAATCACTTGCTTTTAGCCTGAAGAAATTTTTTTCAAGATACAAGAACAAGTATATCTTGTATGCTGTTGGCTAGCAACAAATTTTTTCAGTTGTTATTTTTTGGATCTGAGAATGCATTTATTTCACTTTTCTTTTTGCAAGATAACTTTTTTTTCCATATAAGAGTTTCGGTTGACAGTGTTTTCTTTGAGAACTTATAACATGTTGTGCCACTGTCTCTGGACTCCCTTGTTCTGATGAAAAGTTAGTTGTTAATCTTTTGGGGTTTTTATGCAATTTGTGAGTCCTTTTTCTCTTGCTGTTTTCAGGAATCCCTCCTCCCCTTGTTTTGTATTTCAACATTTTTACTATGATGGGTCTGTTTGTGGATCTTCTTGCATTTATCCTATGTGGAATTCATTGAACTTCCTAGTTGTGTAGATTAATGGTTTTTAACAAATTTGGGGAAATTTCAGCCATTATTTCTTTGAATATTTTGTCTGCTCTTTTCTCTCTTCTCCTTCTGACATTCCAGTTACATGTATTTTTTTTTTTTATTCTTATGTTAATCCCCTTACATTACAACATTAGTTTTAGATGAAGTGTTCCATGATTCATTGTTTGTGCACAACACCCAGTGCTCCATGCAGAATGTGCCCTCCTAAATACCCACCACCAGGCTAACCCATCCTCCCACCCCCCTCCCCTCTAGAACCCTGTTTGTTTTTCAGAGCCCATCGTCTCTCATGGTTCGTCTACCCCTCCGATTTCCCCCGCTTCATTCTTCCCCTCCTGCTACCTTCTTCTTCTTCTTCTTCTTCTTCTTTTTTTTCTTAACATATATTGCATTATTTGTTTCAGAGGTACAGATCTGAGATTCAACAGTCTTGCACAATTCACAGCGCTTACCAGAGCACATACACTCCCCAGTGTCTATCACCCAGTCATCCCATCCCTCCCACCCCACCCCCCACTCCAACAACACTCAGTTTGTTTCCTGCGATTAAGAATTCCTCATATCAGTGAGATCATATGATACATGTCTTTCTCTGTTTGACTTATTTCACTCAACATAATACCCTCCAGTTCCATCCACGTTGTTGCAAATGGCAATATCTCATTCCTTTTGATGGCTGCATAATATTCCATTGTATATATATACCACCTCTTCTTTATCCATTCATCTGTCGATGGACATCTTGGCTCTTTCCACAGTTTGGCTATTGTGGACATTGCTGCTATAAACATCGGGGTGCACGTACCCCTTCGGATCCCTACTTTTGTATCTTTGGGGTAAATACCCAGTAGTGCAATTGCTGGATCATATGGTAGCTCTATTTTCAACTTTTTGAGGAACCTCCATACAGTTTTCCAGAGTGGCTGCACCAGTTTGCATTCCCACCAACAATGTAGGAGGGTTCCCCTTTCTCCGCATCCCCGCCAACATCTGTCGTTTCCTGACTTGTTAATTTTAGCCATTCTGACTGGTGTGAGGTGATACCTCATTGAGGTTTTGATTTGGATTTCCCTGATGCCGAGCGATATTGAGCACTTTTTCATGTGTCTGTTGGCCATTTGGATGTCTTCTTTGGAAAAATGTCTGTTCATGTCTTCTGCCCATTTCTTAATTGGATTCTTTGTTCTTTGGGTGTTGAGTTTGATGAGTTCTTTATAGATTTTGGATACTAGCCCTTTATCTGATATGTCATTTGCAAATATCTTCTCCCATTCTGTTGGTTGTCTTTTGGTTTTCTTAACTGTTTCCTTTGCTTTGCAAAAGCTTTTTATCTTGATGAAGTCCCAATAGTTCATTTTTGCCCTTGCTTCCCTTGCCTTTGGCGATGTTTCTAGGAAGAAGTTGCTTCGGCTGAGGTCAAAGAGGTTGTTGCCTGTGTTCTCCTTTAGGATTTTGATGGACTCCTGTCTCACATTGAGGTCTTTCAGCCATTTGGAGTCTATTTTTGTGTGTGGTGTAAGGAAGTGGTCCAGTTTCATTCTTCTGCATGTGTCTATCCAATTTTCCCAACACCATTTGTTGAAGAGACTGTCTTTGTTCCATTGGACATTCTTTCCTGCTTTGTCGAAGATTAGTTGGCCATAGAGTTGAGGGTCCATTTCTGGGCTCTCTATTCTGTTCCATTGATCTATGTGTCTGTTTTTGTGCCAGTACCATGCTGTCTTGATGATGACAGCTTTGTAATAGAGCTTGAAGTCCGGAATTGTGATGCCACCGGCTTTGCTTTTCTTTTTCAATATTCCTCTGGCTATGCGGGGTCTTTTCTGGTTCCATACAAATTTTAGGATATTTGTTCCATTTCTTTGAAAAAAGTGGATGGTATTTTGATGGGGATTGCATTGAATGTGTAGATTGCTCTAGGTAGCATTGACATCTTCACAATATTTGTTCTTCCAATCCATGAGCATGGAACGTTTTTCCATTTCTTTGTGTCTTCCTCCATTTCTTTCATGAGTATTTTATAGTTTTCTGAGTAAAGATCCTTTGTCTCTTTGGTTAGATTTATTCCTAGGTATCTTATGGTTTTGGGTGCAATTGTAAATGGGATCGACTCCTTAATTTCTCTTTCTTCTGTCTTGTTGTTGGTGTATAGGAATGCCACTGACTTCTGTGCATTGATTTTATATCCTGCCACTTTACTGAATTCCTGTATGAGTTCTAGCAGTTTTGGGGTGGAGTCTTTTGGGTTTTCCACATAAAGTATCATATCATCTGCAAAGAGTGAGAGTTTGACTTCTTCTTTGCCAATTTGGATGCCTTTGATTTCTTTTTGTTGTCTGATTGCTGTGGCTAGGACTTCCAATACTATGTTGAATAGCAGTGGTGATAGTGGACATCCCTGCCGCGTTCCTGACCTTAGGGGGAAAGCTCTCAGTTTTTCCCCATTGAGAATAATATTTGCTGTAGGTTTTTCATAGATGGCTTTTATGATATTGAGGTATGTACCCTCTATCCCTATACTCTGAAGAGTTTTGATCAAGAAAGGATGCTGTACTTTGTCAAAAGCTTTTTCTGCATCTATTGAGAGGATCATATGATTCTTGTTCTTTCCTTTGTTAATGTACTGTATCACATTGATTGATTTGCGGATGTTGAACCAACCTTGCAGCCCAGGGATAAATCCCACTTGGTCATGGTGAATAATCCTTTTAATGTACTGTTGGATCCTATTGGCTAGTATTTTGGTGAGAATTTTTGCATCCATGTTCATCAGGGATATTGGTCTGTAATTCTCCTTTTTGATGGGGTCTTTGTCTGGTTTGGGGATCAAGGTAATGCTGGCCTCATAAAAGGAGTTTGGAAGTTTTCCTTCCGTTTCGATTTTTTGGAACAGTTTCAGAAGAATAGGTATTAATTCTTCTTGAAATGTTTGGTAGAATTCCCCTGGGAAGCCATCTGGCCCTGGGCTTTTGTTTTTTGGGAGATTTTTGATGACTGCTTCAATTTCCTTAGTGGTTATAGGTCTGTTCAGGTTTTCTATTTCATCCTGGTTCAGTTTTGGTAGTTGATACATCTCTAGGAATGCATCCATCTCTTCCAGGTTATCTAATTTGCTGGCATAGAGTTGCTCATAATATGTTCTTATAATTGTTTGTATTTCTTTGGTGTTGGTTGTGATCTCTCCTCTTTCATTCATGATTTTGTTGATTTGGGTCATTTCTCTTCTCTTTTTGATAAGTCTGGCCAGGGGTTTATCAATCTTGTTAATTCTTTCAAAGAACCAGCTCCTAGTTTCGTTGATCTGTTCTACTGTTCTTTTAGTTTCTATTTCATTGATTTCTGCTCTGATCTTTATGATTTCTCTTCTCCTGCTGGGTTTAGGCTTTATTTGCTGTTCTTTCTCCAGCTCCTTTAGGTGTAGGGTTAGGTTGTGTACTTGAGACCTTTCTTGTTTCTTGAGAAAGGCTTGTATTGCTATATACTTTCCTCTTAGGACTGCTTTTGCTGCATCCCAAAGATTTTGAACAGTTGTGTTTTCATTTTCATTGGTTTCCATGTATTTTTTTAATTCTTCTTTAATTTCCTGGTTGACCCATTCATTCTTCAGTAGGATGCTCTTTAGCCTCCATGTATTTGAGTTCTTTCCGACTTTCCTCTTGGGATTGAGTTCTAGTTTCAAAGCATTGTGGTCTGAAAATAGGCAGGGAATGATCCCAATCTTTTGGTACCGGTTGAGACCTGATTTATGACCTAGGATGTGATCGATTCTGGAGAATGTTCCATGGGCACTAGAGAAGAATGTGTATTCCGTTGCTTTGGGGTGGAATGTTCTGAATATGTCTGTGAAGTCCATTTGGTCCAGTGTGTCATTTAAAGTCTTTATTTCCTTGTTGATCTTTTGCTTAGATGATCTGTCCATTTCAGTGAGGGGGATGTTAAAGTCCCCCACTATTATTGTATTGTTGTTGATGTGTTTCTTTGCTTTTGTTATTAATTGCCTTATATAATTGGCTGCTCCCATGTTAGGGGCATAGATATTTACAATTGTTAGATCTTCTTGTTGGATAGATCCTTTAAGTATGATATAGTGTCCTTCCTCATCTCTTATTACAGTCTTTGGTTTAAAATCTAATTTGTCTGATATAAGGATTGCTACCCCAGCTTTCTTTTGGTGTCCATTAGCATGGTAAATGGTTTTCCACCCCCTCACTTTCAATCTGGGGGTGTCTTTGGGTCTAAAATGAGTCTCTTGCAGACAGCATATCGATGGATCTTGTTTTTTAATCCAGTCTGTTAGCCTGTGTCTTTTGATTGGGGCATTTAGCCCATTTACATTCAAGGTAACTATTGAAAGATAGGAATTTAGTGCCATTGTATTGCCTGTAAGGTGACTGTTACCGTATATTGTCTGTGTTCCTTTCTGGTCTATGTTGCTTTTAGGGTCTCTCTTTGCTTAGAGGACCCCTTTCAAGATTTCCTGTAGGGCTGGTTTTGTGTTTGCAAATTCCTTTAGTTTTTGTTTGTCCTGGAAGCTTTTTATCTCTCCTTCAATTTTCAATGACAGCCTAGCTGGATAGAGTATTCTTGGCTGCATATTTTTCTCATTTAGTGCTCTGAATATATCCTGCCAGTCCTTTCTGGCCTGCCAGGTCTCTGTGGATAGGTCTGTTGCCAATCTAATGTTTCTACCATTGTAGGTTACATATCTCTTCTCCCGAGCTGCTTTCAGGATTTTCTCTTTGTCTCTGAGACTCGTAAGTTTTACTATTAGATGTCGGGGAGTTGACCTATTTTTATTGATTTTGAGAGGGGTTCTCTGTGCTTCCTGGATTTTCATGCCTGTTTCTTTCCCCAAATTAGGGAAGTTCTCTGCTATAATTTGCTCCATTATACCTTCTGCCCCTCTCTCTCTTTCTTCTTCTTCTGGGATCCCAATTATTCTAATGTTGTTTCGTCTTATGGTATCGCTTATCTCTCGAATTCTGCCCTCATGATCCATTAGTTGTTTATCTCTCTTTTTCTCAGCTTCTTTATTTTCCAGCATTTCATCTTCTATATTACTGATTCTCTCTTCTGCCTCATTTATTCTAGCAGTTAGCGCCCCCAATTTTGATTGCACCTCATTAATAGCCTTTTTGATTTCTACTTGGTTGGATTTTAGCTCTTTTACTTCTCCAGAAAGAGTTTCTCTAATAACTTCCATATTTTTTTCAAGCCCAGCTAGTATCTTTAAAGTGATGATTCTGAACTCTAGATTTGACATCGTACTAATGTCCATATTGAGTAGGTCCCTGGCAGTCGGTACTGCCTCTTGTTCTTTTTGTTGAGGTGATTTTTTCCGTCTCGTCATTTTGTGCAGAGGAGAATAGATTAATGAGAGAACAAAATGCTAGCAGAGTAACCACGTCCCCAGAAAATATACTCTAAACAAATCAGAAAAGACCTGAAGCAGTGGGATAAGAAGGGGAAAGAGAGAAAAAAGAAAAAGAAAAAAAAAGAAAAAGATAAAGATAAAAACAAAAACAAACAAAACAAAACAACAACAACAAAAGAAAAACCAGAATGTGATCAAATATGATCTATATGGTATATAGATCAGTGCCACACACTAGATTTGGGGTGTGTTTTGGTCTTTTAGAAGAAAGTGTCTCCCAAAATTTTAAAGAAAGAAAAAGATATATGTACAAAAATAAGGGTTGATATGATGAAGGGATAGAAAATGACTGTAAAAATGGAAATTATAAAAAATTTTATAAAAGGAATTGATAAGAAGTTGTTTGAAAAAGAAAGAAGAAGATTTAAAAAAAGAAAAAAGAAAAAGAAAAAAAAAGGGAGAGGATGTGATCAGGCAGGGGAATAGAAAACACCATATACTAGAGATTTAGGGTATATTTTAATCTGTTAGAAGAAACTATCTCAAAATTTTAAAGAGAGAACAACTTATATATATAAGCCAAAAATATGGGTAACTACTATGAAGGGATAGAATATGACTCTAAAAATGAAAAATAAAAATGTTTTTTTTTTAAAAAAAGGGATTGATAAGATGTTGTTTGAAAAAGGGAAAAAGAAAAATTCAAAAAGAAATAAAAAGACAAAAAGACAGTTAAAAAAAAATTAACTTTAAAAGACTAAGGAATCATGGTAAAAAAGCCGTGAATTCTATGTGCAGTATTCCCCTAGCGCTGGAGTTCTGCCCTTCTCATTGATCGGTAAACTTGGTCTTGGCTGGCTGTTCTCGCTGATCTTCTGGGGAGGGGCCTGTTGCCGTGGTTTCCAAATGTCTCTGCCGGAGGCGGAATTGCCCCGCCCTTGCCCCGGCCCGGCTAAGTAATCTGCTCGGGTTTGCTCTCCGGGGCTTTTGTTCCCTGCGAGCTTTCCGTACAGCTTTGGAGGCGGAGCGTGAAAATGGCGGCCTCCCAATCTCCGCCCCGGAGGAGCCGAGAACTCGGGCCGCTCCTCAGTGAGCCCCCAGAGAAAAGCCGTCAGTCACTCCCGTCTCCCCGGTCTCCGGCTGCACTCCATGCTCAACCGGCCTGTGACCGCGCGTTTCTATCTCTGGCACCCGACCCCGGGTGGAGTCTCCAAACCCAGCAGATCCCTGCGGTGCCCTCCCGCGCGGCTCCTCCCGGGGGAGGAAGGTGAGTCTCCCCGGATCTGCCGCTTGTTGGGTCCCTGGTGGAAGAGCAGGGGCCCGACGTGCCGCGGATCACGGTTTATGGCCACCCCGAGCTGAGAGCCCGCGCCTGGGCTCCGCCTCTGCAGCCGGCTTCCCTGGTCCGTTACCGGGAGCTCTGCCACACTCAGGCACCCCCGGGCTTTCTGTGACCCCGAGGGTCCTGAGACCACACTGTCCCGGAGGGTCCCACCCCCCGCTTAGCCACCAGAGTGACGTCCCTCAGTGGAGCAGACTTTTAAAAGTTCCGATTTTGTGCTCCGCGGCTCTATCACTTGCCAGAAGCGGCCGACGGAGGCCCCTCCCCCGCCGTCTATCCTCCCGAATATCGCCTCGGATTCACTTCTCCGCACGTCCTACCTTCCAGAAAGTGGTCGCTTTTCTGTTCAGAAAGTTGTTGCTCTTCTTTTCTTTGATCTCCTGTTGGGTTTGTAGGTGTTCAGAATGGTTTGATCCCTATCCAGCTGAATTCCTGAGAGGAGACGAAATCCAGGTCTCCTACTCCTCCGCCATCTTGCTCCGCCCCCCCAGTTACATGTATTTTTATGTTCTTAATTCAGTCCCGTATTTCTCTGAGGCTCATTTTTCTTAATTCTTTTTTTAAAATTAACCACTTAGCTATTAATTACTAACTCTTGCTATTGTTACTTGCCTGTTTAGTCATTTAGTAACTGGCTGGATTATTTTAGTTTAGTCTATATCTCTCAGCTATTACTCTTTAGGGGGTGCAGCCATGGGTATGACCACAGTCACCCTGAGGTGACAGTGGTTTTGGTAGAGATTCTCATCACTGTCCCAATCCCTGAATATGTCCAGTTGTGAAGCTTCACCAATTGCTGGCTGTTTTTTCTGTTTTCATTAATGCCATATGGAATAAATTTTTCTACAAATGAATCCAATCAAATTTGTGCTCCTTTGAGGGGTTAATATCTGAGATCAGTATATGAGATTGGCTCTGACCCCTGGAGGGTTCCTCTCAACTATCTCTTTCCCCTATTCTCTCTGGCAAACCATCCAGCCTGTTTAGCTTATATCTCCAATGAATCTAATTTCCTTCCAATTACCTTTCACCATAACACTATTTTTTTTTTCTAGAGCCCCCTAAAGCTTAAAATTCACACTCTGTTGCAAATGAAGTCAGGCTTTTTGTTTGTCTGTTTGTTTTTAGGATGAGATTAGGATCTATCTGTTTCTGGGCTATTTCTCTCCTGGGCAAGATCTCTAAGTCACGGCTCTGGAACTTCAGGTGAAGGGGGGGGTGGGGGGGGGAGTTGTGTGCTTCTTTCTAGGTAACAATCCTTCTTTTGATGCTGAGTGTGTGTTGGGGTGGGCAGTAGCCTTAAGTCCTTTTAGCCTGGCTCTCCCAGCATAGAACTACTGCCTTACAAGTTGGGGTGAGGATGATTGGGGCCCCAACATTCTCAGGAGCACCGTGTTCAAGACAGAGCCTATCCCACAAGTTGAGGCTAGACAGAAGAAGGAAACCCTTGGTTCTCATCCACATTCACCCAGAACTTATCCTTAGCAACAGATACCTGGTTCAGAGTGAGAAATCCTGATGTTATCCCCATCTCCCAGAAAGATACTCCTCTAGGTGGGAACTTGTATTCTTGGCTATACCAAGTCTCGACTAGAGTTTCTGTCTTGCTGTACTGGAAGAGAAAAGAGAGGGAACAGTTCATGGTTCAAATACCCAAACTCTTGCTCTCCTTATCAAGTTTTAGTAGATTTTCTTGAATAAAAGTTTCCTCATTTTTTGCATGCACTTAAAACCATTTCCAGAGAATTTAACTGTTGTTTTAAAATAATTTTCACCAGTTTCACTGGGAAGCAGATCCACAAAGCTCTTCTCTGTGTCATGCCAGAAGTAGAACCAGCTCCGGTAATTTTTATGTGGCTTTCTCTATTTCTGACATCCTCATTTTGCTTTATGCCTTGGTTGTCTCCATATCATCACTAAATCATTTTTTTTTTTAAGAAGAGTTCTTGTGTAGTCTCTGAATTTTTCATGATCAAGTATATTTCCCTGTTGCATTTGTACTTTTAGTAAGGTTAACCACTTAAAATATTCTTGGTGTGACCTTTTGTTTTCCTTAGAACTTTGTAGACCCTCTTCCATTGTCTTTCAACATCAAAGGATGTTATGGAATAGACTGGCTCTGTTTTTTTCTCTTTGTACTTGGAAGTTACTCCATTTTTTCCCTGCAAACTTTTTTCTTTATTCCTAAAATTAAATGACTTATTGAGGATATATTTTAACTTTGACTATTTTACATTCAGATGTATGGTGTACCCTTTCAAGCTACAGATTGACTTTTCCCCCTTATTAAAGAGAATGTTTCCCATATGTCTCTGAATATTTTTTAGAACCATCTATTTTATTCTTTAATTAGAAAATACCAATTATCCATATTGAATTATCTATATTCCTCAGATCCATCATTTTCTCAATATTTGTTTTAATCTTTTGACTGGTTTTTGGTGGTTCACTCTGGTCATTTAACAACTGCAATCTGTTATTTTTTTCTAAGTTTTCCAATAATCTGATAGCAATTTTGTTCTCCATCTTTTCTACTTAGCTTTGTATTCTCCTTTTCTATTTTTTAAAAAACATTTTGTCCTATTGTCTTAATTTTGAGCTGATTCTTTACTTCTTTTGAATTCTTATTAAGTCCTGGAGCACATAACAACTTCTCAGATTTTGCTAATTTTTCTTTGATTGTATTTTTTTCCAACTGGATTTTTTAAACTGCCTTTGATTTTATGTTCCTTATCTTTCTTTCTTTGCTTGTCTTCTTTTTTCTTTTTTTAAAAATATATTTGCATAACTTCCATGCTTTTTTCCTTTAATTTTTTCTTAACTTTACATCATCAGTTCTATTTAGATTCTTGTTACCTACAGTGTGGTCTTCACACCAGAGACATTGGTATCATCTAGGGGCTTATTAGAAATGCAGTATCAAAGACCCCACCCAGGATCTACTGAAACAGAAGCTGCATTTTAACAAGATCCCCAGGTGATCATTATGCACATTAATGTTTGAGAGGCACTGCTCAAACTTCACTGCACACTGAAGTAAATTGGGGAGCTTTAAAGAATATTGATGCTTGAGGTTATGATTTAATCAGAATGGGATATGGCCTAGGCCTGAGACTTATTCTAAAATGCAGCAAAGTTTGAGAATCACTGACCTAAACCTTCCATTATTTCTGATATTGTATGGATTACTTCTTTTTGTCATTTTTCTCAATTTATTTAGTTTGCCATTTATTCCTTCCATTTTATCCTCCTCTGTACATACCCAGCAAACTAGATCTTGCATTTTATTTATTCTGTGATGTGAGAGGGAGTATTAAGAGGATGGAGGTGGAAGAAGAGGAGGACTAGTTCAGTTATGGATGGTGGAACTGGGTTTGGCTCCTTCTTTTGATATCCATTAAATCTCTAAATTCACCAGCCAGGGATGCATCCGAATTCTTGTGGATGTCATCTTTCAAAATGACAAGAAGTTCGACCCATTCCATTGGAATGCTGGGAGCTTTCACTCTTAGGGGTCATTCCTTTACTCATCTCAGGACCACCTATGCACCTTCTGGACAGAACTGCTTCTTCCTATGTTGAGGAAATTAGTGAACAATTTGTATATTTTGTTTTGTTATGTTTTGTTTTAACATTCTTGTCTTAGTACTACTTTTGTGGGTTGATGGTGAGGTTAGGGGTTATGTTAAGCCATTTCATAACAGAAAACAGTTACACTTAAAAATATTTATTGCTTAAGGTTGTCTACCACTCTATCCTTTTACTGGTGGAAAATTTTTACTCTTTTTTTCTTCATTTCACTAGAGACATTGATTAGAAAGTCACTGTTTGATTTTGCCATTAATCTAGATGTTATGTGGCTATTCATACAAACTAAATTTGTGTTTGTATTTTAAGCAAAATATTTGGCATTTTTGGCATACATTAGGCTGTAAACTGTAGACTCCAGTCAGAATTTAAGTATCAGCCGTTTTATATTTGACTCTAAAAGCTTTCTATAAAATGCTTT
Organism: Mirounga angustirostris; assembly: GCF_029215605.1. Lineage (NCBI taxonomy): Eukaryota > Metazoa > Chordata > Mammalia > Carnivora > Phocidae > Mirounga > Mirounga angustirostris. Next base: position 56,895,446 of record NW_026991717.1, on the reverse strand, counting down.
TATTATTTATGCCTTAATCCAAAAAATCATTGTTAGTTTATTCAAGCAACATAGGCCTATTTCTTAATCTTATAATTATAAATATTATGTGTTTGTGTATATGCACTATAGCACATATGTAAAAGTAATCTGCCTTTCAAATAAGGGTACCTGCATATTCAGGAGTGTTCATATTAATGCTGTTGTCAGTGCACCAGATGAGATCTATCCAAGCACAAATAAATTTGATTTACAACTTAAATTACAATGTGTCTCATTATTGAAAAAAAATTAATAGTTAAAAATGAGCTCAGTTTAAGGTAAAAGAGCTAAAACACCTTATTGATTCTTAAAAACAAAGTGAATCTTATTACAGGTTAAATCATTTAAACTTACTGTACATTAATGACGATTTTATTTTTACTTTATTTTTGATCCCACTTCCTCTATTTTTTAATTATATAAACATCTTTTAGTTGAGTTGTTTTCAGATTTTAGTAAGGTTTTTCTGGGGTTAACAAAGGTCTACCAACTGAATATCTAATAAGTAAAGGTTCAGCAATATGTCTAAGGTCAGTGACTAGATAAATGGACACAGAGGACACTGAAATCTGAGTTACTTCACTAATTTCATGCTCTTTCAAATAAAAGACCTTGTTTTCATGATACTTTGCAACATCGGCAAATTAGATGAATCCTTGTTAAGTAAAAACTAGCTCTGTTGTCTTTTAAAATCTCTAAAGATTTTTAGAATTTGCATATCTGACATATATTTTAATTTATTATTTTATTTTTATTATCATAAGCCTGAGGTTACTTGCAATTTAGTTGAATATATGAATCAGTTTGAGGAGAATTGATGTCATAAAAAGTTGAGTCTTCTAATTCAAGAACATGGATAAATTAATTTATTTAGACCTTTATTTTTCTCAGAAATGTTTCATAGTTTAGAAAGTAGAGATCTTGAATATCTTTCATTGTATTTATTCCTAGGTATTTGATTTTGTTGTTACTTTTGTAAATGCTATTTTAAAAATTTTACTTTTTAGGATTTGTGCTAGTATATAAAAGTGTAATTAATATTCATATATTGACCTATCCTATGACCTAAGTTCATTAACCAGTGCTATTAACTGCTTTGTAGATTCTTTAGAATTTTCTTCGTAAATGGATCCTACCATCTACAAATTGAAACAGTTTTATTTTCTTTATTCCAATCTTTATGCCTTTTATTTCTTTTCTTTTCTTATTGCACAAAGACCCGTAGTACAAATTCGAACAGAAATAGTGAGAGAGGATATCCTTGCCTTCTTTCTAATCTTAGAGGAAAAGAATTCAATATTTCACTATAAAGTTTGATGTGTACACTAATAATCTCACCACCTACATTCAGTAATTAACATTTTACTGTATTTGCTTAATCACAAACTATTTAGCAATCCATTAAACTATGGATCAATCCATTGCCTTTTTTGAGTATATTTCAAAGTAAGTTGCAGACATTCATTTGCCTCACCCCAAAACAACTAAGCATGCATAATATTAAATATGGTTCATTGTTAATTTACATTCCTCCTTTTATCTCTTGAGGTAAAATTTATATTTAATGAACTACACAAACCTGCATTGTATCATTTCATGATTTTTTGACAAATGCATGCACCTGTGTGACCCAGCCCAAATGCATGCACCAGTGTGACCTAGCCTCTGTTGTGGAAGACAAAATGCACCAGATGAGTAAGGAGATGATTTTATTCAGGCTATTGTAATAGGGGAAATACTCATTAATGAGGAGTATCTCAAAGAAAAGGATGTGGGCCTAGGGTTTTACAGAGGTAGGTAAACAGGGGAATCAACCACAAGTCTTATGGGAGTCTTGAGGAAGGATAGTCTTATATGGGAATATGAGAGGGCAGGTGGTCATTGGCAGTTAGCTATTTTTAGGTAAGCAAAGAGTGAAGGAATTTCTTAACCATCTTTGATTTTGGGGAGCACAGGGCTCAGGTAAAATTCAACATTGTCAGTCTCCACTTTTGCTTAAGAAGACTGTTTTTTGTGGCTGTATGAGATAATAAGCATCCTAAGTGGAGCAAAGAGGGTTTAATAGTTTCTCAAGGACTCTTGTTGACATCATTTCTGTATAATCAGTTATACCATCTTTTGAGAGTTGGTGGCAAAAGGCAGTGGTTTTAGAGTCCTAGAGATCAGGTATTTTAAAAGAGGGATGCCTGAAATGAAAAGGAGAAAATATTAATATAAAAAGTTATACTAGAGTAAAGAAGCAGAAGTGTATCCTTGAAGGTAAGATGTGAGTAGAGGAAAATGTCTTGGTTATGTGGCACCATTATTGATTTTCTTGAAGCTCTCATGCTGGGATATTGATGGTCTTGGTGATGTTAGCTACATTCTTATATGGGGGCATGTATGACCCAAGTATTTTGCCAGACTTTGTTTTCAAGGAAAATTTTGGTTCATGCATGATCTTCTGTGGTCTTGAGTCTTTTAGGTCTTATGCCAAATTGCCTGGCTTCCACTTGCAGGACTTCTTTAGATCTTGAGTAATAGGGCCAACTTCAAGGCAGCCAAGGTATATGGGAGTTAGAATTTAGCTCTTGGTGATGCCAAGTTAGGAAGGAGGGAGAAAAACTAAAGTTGGCTTGGAGGATTGTAGCTAGATATTGAAGAAACCTGAAAGAATTAAAAATTTGGTAAGGATTATTAATTTGTGCAAGGAACAAAATCTAAGCCAATTTACATCTAAATACTGAAAGTGATCTTTTTCCACCATTGGAGAAGAAGTAAATGAAGTCTCTACCAGACAAGACAAAGTTTGCATATCTCTCAGTTACCTGCAATTTACAGAGTTGCAAAATATCTCAAAGACATTGAACAGGGCTAGACTGTGATAACCCAGAAAAGTGTTCTAGTGATGATGGATAGTTTTCCATTGAGCACAACATTTCTTTCTATAGTCACCCTTCTTTTGATCAAAAATAATCTCAAGGAAAAATTATTCTTGATCTCATTAGATTTGGCCTGATTATTTACATAGGTGCAGCAAGAATTACAATTACTACAGGTCTTTATAGTAAATTACAATTACTACAAAGACTTTAAATTTGCTTTGCAGGAAATTTTCATAAGAAATCTCAGATTGGATTCTTTTTTAAAATTTTATTTTAATTTCAGTATAGTTAATATATAGTGTTATATTAGTTTCAGTCATACAATATAGTGATTAAACAATTCCATACATCACCCAATGCTCATCACAACACATGCACTTCTTAATCCCCATCACCTATTTCACTCATTCCCCCCGCCTCCGGTAATATCAATTTGTTCTCAATAATTAAGAGTCTGTTTCTTGGCTTGTTTCTCTTCTTTTTCTTTGCTCCTTTGTTTTATTTCTAAAATTCCACACATGAGTGAAATCATATGGTATTTGTCATTCTCTGACTGACTTATTTCACTTAGCATTATACTCTCTAGCTCCATCCATGTCATTGCAAATGGCAAGATTTGTTTTTATGGCTGAATAATATTCCATTGTATATATACACCATATCTTCTTTATCAATTCATCTATCGATGGACACTTGAGATGTTCCCGTAATTTGGCTATTGTAAATAATACTGCTATAAAACAGTATGGTACTGGCACAAAAATAGACATATAGATCAATGGAACAGAATAGAAAACCCAGAAATAAACCCACAATTATATGGTCAATTAATCTTTGACAAAGCTGGAAAGAATATCCAATGGGAGAAAGTCTCTTCAACAAATGGTGTTGGGAAAACTGGACAGCCACATGCAAAAGACTGAAACTGGACCACTTTCTTACACCATACACAAATACAATTCAAAATGGATTAAAGACCTAAATGTCAGATTGGAATTTTAAAAGCATCTTAAAAATATCAGGCCAAGCCAAGAACTTGCTACTTGACTTCCCCTATCATACTATAAATTTGGGTGAATTCCTTTTTTCTCAAGGTCTCAGCAATATCCAAGCCTGCCAGAACATGACCTTCCTTAGTCCTCCTGCGTGGTTGAGGATCTTTTAAGTTTGTTCTTATTTATATCATTGTTTATTCACTAATTTGTGGAAGTACCATTGCTGTGAGTCTTCTGGGGAATTCTAAGGGAAAATGTGTCCTTAGTTTCACCCTTCATTTCCAATTTTAATGCCTCAAGAGTGAGCTAACCCTTCTAAAGGGGGACCCTCTTTTGTCCTGCCTTAAGAAAATAGGCCCACAGAAGTCTCTAGTACTTACAGTGCCCAAGTCTGTTACCCAGACAACATCTGCACTCTTCTCCCATAGCATTAATTTTCATAGAGATTTCCTGGGTTTGGCACTTATAATTTATGTGAAGAAAACCTGAGAAAGGATAGATATCAACAGTCTGTGCTGCCTGTTGAATAAACGCTGTCGAAAGTTATATAGAGAGCAAAAATCCTTACCTAAATACCTAAATGAATAGTTGGCCTTTAGAATAACACTAAATCAAGATTGGTAATTTCTATTTGTTCATTCTCTGTAGACTTTAGCCAGAATTCTGTCCTTAGAAAATATATTACTCCCACATCAAAAATAATCCTGTTATACTTCCAAAGCACTTAGCAACCTTTTATATGTCATTCAGGTGTAAATCAGTGAATGTTATTTTTTCTAATCACAGTAGCTATCAGGATGTATTAAGAGGAAAAGCTAATTGAATAGCAAAAATCTTTGAGTGAAATAGCTCTTTCAGTCAGCTCTGGTTTACCATATCATGGGAGCATTGCATTAAATCCTCATAAAGTACAACTGATTATTTAAAATGTAATAATTGACTGTCTGTGGAAAAGAAGTGATATGCATAGTGGGGGTAGGGGAAACTCTGTTATTGGCTATTCTACCTGCTGTTTTTCTCACAGTCAGAGCATCTCTTTGGTATGGGAGGGAGGGAAGCCGAAATGTACTGACCCCTTTGTAGAGCTGGGGATAAGGACCTAAAGGCTTCAGAGAAACATAGCACATGCTGAGCAGCCCACAAAGCCCCCATTATTACTGTGTGGGCAACTCCGTTTGCATCTCATTGAAAATGTTGTCTTGCACATCAACATAAGCAATTAAAAAATAAAAGAGGAAAAACATCCGCCTGCTTGTTTAAGATGCTCAGCAAAAGAAGGGAAGCTTGAGATTTGAGAGAAAAGGGAAGGTTTATAGTATCAAAATTCCATGGTCACCCCCCTCCTGAAACTTGCCCATAAAGCTACTTTTTAAAAAGCCTTTAAAAGAAGGAGGGGAAAGCACTGAAAGAAGCTTTCATGTCTGCCAAAATGTAGGTTCATTAAGCAGTATACAAAGAAATGAAATTTTGGTTCACTTGCTTTCATATTAATTTCAAAATAAGTTGAATACAGTGAATTTAATTTTTCAGGATGTTCCTCTGGGGCATGAGTTCTGCTTATGGGCTCAGTAAATATATAATATGAAATCTGGATTGATAGAGAAAGAGAAACATAAAACTAAGGAAAATTGAAAAGGAATCTGAGAATCAGGGAGAGAGAGTATGATGTATGAAAAGAAAATGGGATGAGAAATTAGGTAATGGGACTGTTATGAAGATACAGAAGTTGTAGGGAAAGCACAGGAGGAAGAGTTTAAGTAGAGAAGTGAACCTTCATTTCTTGTCTCATCTCTTCCATCTCTGCCTCGCCATCTCTGCATAGCTGAGTTCCCTAATATTCCATCACCTCACTTTGGATCATCTATGTCAGTCAGGAAGTTTGAAGATGTTCCAGTGTCCCAGCAAATGGATTTGTCTATGAAGAAGGGGAACCATTCATTAGCTGACTGTACCTAATTTCTAATAGAAGGGCAGTTCTCCAAACTGGCCTGTGAATGCACTTAATACACCAGCACTGAAGTTGTAGTTTAGATCTACTGGGGAGGGCAGTGAGGTTTGCAGACATGAATGAGAATGAGTCAGGCTACATATGCTAAGTGCAGTTGACTAACTATAAGCAAAATAGGCAAAGGAAACACTAACAGAATACATCAATATCCAACCTCAAAAACCATGGTAGTGGTTGTCCAATGAGAAGAAATAATACTAACAACTTGTGTGTTGCAGAGACAGGACTTGGTTTAAAGGTCACCTGCCATTTTCTGTGAACAAGAGATGCAAAACCCTTGAAAAGTGCACTTATGATTATGTCACAAAATTGATATATATCTATACATGTATAAGCTGACTGAGAAAGTGAAAATGAAATTAATGTTTTTATTAACAGTCACTATTGGTATATACCATTTATGATTTCTTTAAATTTTCACAATACATGCTGTATGTATTTTTATTCCCACTTTACAAGCAAGGGCATTAAAGCACATAGAAGTTTATGCCAATTAGAGAACAAGTGAGTAGCTGATTGATGGTTTAATTCAGCTCTAACAGTAGACCCTATCCTTTCTCCATTATAATACCATACTGCCTGCCATGGAAGAGTTACATCTATCCTTGTTACTATAAAATACATGATAATAACGTGCTTAGTGCCCTGCTCTTTAAACGCAAAGAATGCATGCGTGCATATGCATGTCTATGTTCTCCCTAAAAACAGGGCATTGACTAATTTTGAGATAGGATTACAATCCTAACAATCATTGTTAGGAACATTATCAACTCCCCAGAAACCCTCCTTGTCATGACCCACCCATCACCAAGAGTACTCAAGGAAATTTTATGAAAGGAAAGGTGCTAACATGTTTTGAGAATCTATTATGTGACAGACACTCTGTCAGATACTTTCCTGGCAACTTTCAAGGTAGATGATGTTATGGATTCTTGTCCATATCTTTCCTACCCCATTGTTTCCCAGTTCAGCTCCAAGTTTCCAGCCATGTCTTTCATTTCTGGGGGGACTCATATTAGTGCTGTTGGGCAGTAGACTACACCTTTTATGTGATCTCTCTCCTAAGTCCTCTCTTTAAGCTATTTCTCTGTCCATTTTGCTCCCTCCTCCTTGCATTCCTCAGCCCTTCTCAAATCCTTACTGTCCTACCCTCTCTGTTTATTCACCATGATTCCCTGCTGTTGAACATAATAGGATCTGAAATTTCTAGAGCGCAAAGTGACTTTTAGTCCTGGTTTCTCAGAGGCCAAAATGAGAGAAAATCCTCCACAACAGTTTCCTTTCTTACATTTGAGAAACAGCAGTGCTCCATATTCTACCCTATCCCCATCTCTTTTTGTCCTACATTCTGAAGCCTTCTACATCCCAAAATGGTAGGACCTGGAATGTGGTTGTTTCCCAGACACACTGAGCAAAATTGGTGGGAGGAAAAGTGTCTGTTTGTGTGTGTGTGTGTTTTCACTCAAGCACGTGCCCTGTCCTGAATCACTAAATTTAAACACCTATGGGGGCTGTGGCATCACAAGAGTCAGTTGTTCGGCATTGTGGACTGTAGGCAAAGACTGGTTCATTGGTTGAAATTTTCTTTGACTTTCAGTTGGAGACTTTGGTGTTTACATATAGCTCACATCTGTCTTCTCTCACTCAATCTCTGCTACTTTTCTTCCCATACTCTCATTTTCTTCACTTACAAATTCCTAAATTCAATGAATCACATTCTGTTGGAAGTGGTCAGAGGCACACTTGGGGTCTAATTGACTCTAAGAAGAAAGCCAAGCCTCATTAGTAGTGGGTGGGCTGAAGTTCTGGTTGTTGCTTGTGCTTTCCCACTATGCTAGAAGTGTCCAGCTGGAGAAAATTTGGGGCTAGACCAGAAATACAGCAAGCAAACCAGCTTCACATTTCCCATATGTGTGAGCCTGTCTCAATCCTGTATTTAATCATAATCAGCCCACCCACTCACCCTGCCACAGCTGGCACATACAGACCATTCATAGACAGCATCTGCTCCAGGCTCTTGCCCCAGACGGGGTCCTGATTACATCTGCTGCTGCTCCTGCACTTGTCTCCCTGGGACAGGAAGTCCTGGGTCCATAGCCCTGGTTTCTGTTTGACCTCCTATTTTTAACTCCTTTCCTAGGTTGAGTGGGCTTTGGCTTCCTTTTCTATTATCATCTCTACCCATTGCTCTAATTTTGGTTTTCCTATAGAGGCTTGACCCTAGGAACCCCACAAACCTATCTATTGCCCCCCAAACCACCACAACACATCCAGTTCAGGGGTGTTAGACAGTTATTCTCCTTCTTTAGTGCAAAAATAAGAGGCATCCATTAAGCAGGGCATATAGCATTATAGATGTAAAGGGGTTTGAGAATGTTTATAAAATGGAAATTTAAACACTATTAACATATCATTTTTAGTATAATTTTATTTTTATTTTTTATTTTTTAAAATTTTATTTTACTGTGTTATGTTAGTCAACATACATCACTAGTTTTTTTTAAATTTTATTTTATTATGTTACGTGAGTCACCATACATTAGTTTATTTTTCTTTTTTTATTATGTTATGTTAATCACCATACATTACATCATTAGTTTTTGATGTAGTGTTCCATGATTCATTGTGTGTGTATAACACCCAGTGCTCCATGCAGAACGTGCCCTCTTTAATACCCATCACCAGGCTAACCCATCCTCCCACCCCCCTCCCCTCTAGAACCCTCAGTTTGTTCTTCAGAGTCCATAGTCTCATGGTTCGTCTCCCCCTCTGATTTCCCCCCCTTCATTCTTCCTCTCCTGCTATCTTCTTCTTCTTCTTTTTTTTTTAACATATAATGTATTATTTGTTTCAGAGGTACAGGTTTGTGAGTCAACATTGATGTAGTGATCCACGCTTCATTGTTTCCATATAACACCCAGTGCTCCATGCAGTATGTGCCCTCAATACCCATCACTGGGCTAACCCATCCCCCTACCTCCCTCCCCTCTAATACCCTCAGTTTGTTTCTCAGAGTCCATAGTCTCTCATGGTTCATCTCTCCCTCCAATTTCCCCCCCTTCATTTTTCCCTTCCTTCTCCTAATGTCCTCTGTGCTATTCCTTATGTTCCACAAATAAGTGAAACCATATGATAATTGATTTTCTCTGCTTGACTTATTTCACTTACTATAATCTCCTCCGGTCCCATCCACGTTGATGTAGAAGTTGGATATTCATCCTTTCTCATGGCTGAGTAATATTCCATTGTATATATAGACCACATCTTCTTTATCCATTCATCTGTTGAAGGGTATCTCGGCTCTTTCCACAGTTTGGCTATTGCGGACATTGCTGCTATGAACATTGGGGTGCATATGGCCCTTCTTTTCACTACATCTTTGTCTTTGGGGTAAATACCCAGGAGTGTAATTGCTGAGTCATAGGGTAGCTCTATTTTTAATTTTTTGAGGCACCTCCACACTGTTTTCCAAGGTGGCTGTACCAACTTGCATTCCCGCCAACAGTATAAGAAGGTTTCCCTTTCTTCACAACCTCTCCAACATTTGTTGTTTCTTGCCTTGTCAATTTTTGCCATTCTAACTGGTGTAAGGTGGTTTCTCAGTGTGGTTTTGATTTGAATTTCCCTGATGGCTAATGATGATGAACATTTTTTCATGTGTCTGTTAGCCATTTGTATGTCTTCTTCGGAGAAGTGTCTGTTCAGGTCTTCTGCCCATTTTTTGACTTGATTATTTGTTTTTTTGGGTGTTGAGTTTGAGAAGTTCTTTATAGATCTTGGATACCAGCCCTTTATCTGTAGTGTCATTTGCAAATATCTTCTCCCATTCTCTGGGTTGCCTCTTTGTTTTGTTGACTGTTTCTTTTGCTGTGCAGAAGCTTTTTATCTTGATGAAGTCCCAAAAGTTCATTTTTGCTTTTGTACCACTAGCCTTTAGAGATGTATCTTGAAAGAAGTTGCTGTGGCCGATGTCAAAGAGGTTACTGCCTATGTTCTTCTCTAGGATTTTGATGGATTCCTGTCTCATATTGAGGTCTTTCATCCATTTTGAGTTTATCTTTTTGTATGGTGTTAGAGAATGGTCAAGTTTTGTTCTTCTGTATATAGCTGTCCAATTTTCTCAGCACCATTTATTGAAGAGACTGTCTTTTTTACATTGGATATTTTTTCCTGCTTTGTCGAAAATTAGTTGACCATAGAATTGAGGGTCCATATCTGGGCTCTCTATTCGGTTCCATTGATCTATGTGTCTGTTTTTGTGCCAGTACCATGCTGTTTTGTAATATAGCTTGAAATTGGGCAACATGATGCCTCCAGCTTTGTTTTTCTTTTTCAACATTTCCTTGGTGATTCAGGGTCTTTTCTGATTCCATACAAATTTTAGGATTGTTTGTTCCAGCACTTTGAAAAATGTCATTGGAACTTTGATCAGGATGGCGTTGAAGGTATAGATTGCTCTGGGTAGCATAGACATTTTAACAATGTTTATTCTTCCGATCCATGACCAAGGAATGTTTTTCCATCTTTTTGTGTCTTCTTCAGTTTTTTTCATGAGTGTTCTGTAGTTCCTAGAGTATAGATCCTTTACCTCTTTGGTTAGGTTTATTCTGAGGTATCTTATGGTTTTTGGTGCTATTGTAAATGGAATCGTTTCTCTAATTTCTCTTTCTACAGTTGCATTGTTAGTGTATAAGAAAGCAGCTGATTTCTGTGCATTGATTTTGTATCCTGCCACATTACTGAATTGCTGTGTGAGTTCTAGCAATTAGGGGGTGGAGTCTTTTGGGTTTTCCACATAAAGTATCACGTCATCTGTGAAAAGAGAGTTTGACTTCTTTGCCAATTTGAATACGTTTTTCTTCTTTTTGTTTTCTGATTGCTATTGCTAGGACTTGTAGTACTATGTTGAACAATAGTGGTGAGAGTGGGCATCCTTGACGTGTTCCTATCTTAAGGGAAAGGCTCTCAGCTTTTCCCCACTGAGGATGATATTCACTGTGGGTTTTTCATAGATGGATTTTATGAACTTGAGGAATGTTCCCTCTATCCCTATACTCTGAAGAGTTTTAATCAGGAAAGGATGTTGTATTTTGTCAAATGCTTTTTCTACATCAATTGAGAGGACCATGTAGTTCTTCTCTCTCCTCTTATTGATGTGTTCTATCACATTGATTTGCGAATGTTGAACCAAACTTGCATCCTGGGGATAAATCCCACGTGGTCATGGTGGATGATCCTTTTAATATATCGTTGGATCCTATTAGCTAGGATTTTTTTTGAGAATTTTGGACTCCATATTCATCAGGGGTATCAGTCTGAAATTCTCCTTTTTGATGGGGTCTTTGCCTGGTTTGAGGATTAAGGTAATGCTGGCCTCATAGAATGAGTCTGGAAGCTTTCCTTCTGTTTCTATTTTTTGAAATAGCTTCCGGAGAGTAGGAATTATTTCCTCTTTGAATATTTGGTAGAATTCCCCAGGGAATGCATCAGGCGCTGGACTCTTGTTTTTTGGGAGGTTTTTGATCACTGCTTCAATCTCATTACTGGTTATTGGCCTATTCAGGTTGTCAGTTTCTTCCTGTTTCAGTCTTGGCAGTTTATAGGTATCCAGGAAGGCATCCATTTCATCCAGATTGCTCAGTTTATTGGCATATAGTTGTTGATAATAATTTCTAATAATTGTTTCTATTTCCTTGCTGTTAGTCGTGATCTCTCCCCTTTCATTCATAATTCACGTTGAGAGTGATTATTGAAAGATATGAATTTATTATCATCATGTTGCCTGTGAAGACATTGTTTCTATAGATTGTCTCTGTAAATTTCTGTTCTATATCAGTCTTGGGGTCTTTCTCCTTTTATAGAACCCCCCCTTAATATTTCTTGCAGGGCCAGCTTAGTGGTCACATATTCTTTCAGTTTCTGCCGGTCTTGGAAGCTCTGCATCTCTCCATCCATTCTAAATGACAGCCTTGCCAGATAAAGTATTCTTGGCTGCATGTTCTTCTCGTTTAGTACCCTGAACATGTCTTGCCAGGCCTTTCTGGCTTGCCAGGTCTCTGTGGATAGGTCTGACATTATTCTGATGTTCCTCCCTCTGTACATAAGGAATCTCTTCCCCCTAACTGCCCTTAAGATGGTTTTCTTGGTTCTAAGATTTGCGAGTTTTACTATTACATGCTGGGGTGTTGGCCTGTTTTCCTTGATCTTGGGAGGGGTCCTCTCTGCCTCTAAGATGCGAATGTTTGTTTCATTCCCCAGATTAGGGAAGTTCTCAGCTATAATTTGCTCAAATATATCTTCTAGTCCTCTCTCTCTCCACCCCCTCAGGGATCCCAATAATTCTGACATTGGAATGGTTCATGGTGTCACTTATTTCTCTGATTTTGTTTTCATAGATTTTGAGTTGTTTCTCCTTGGCCTCCTATTTATTCTCCTTTTCTATCAGTTGGTCTTCTAGGTCACTAATTTGTTCTTCTGCCTTGCTTACTCTAGCTGTTAGATTATCTAGATTAGATTGGATCTCACTGATAGCATTTTTAAGTTCTGCCAGTTCAGCTTTCATTTCTGCCCTTAGAAACTCTATGTTGCCATTAATTGATTTCTCCATTCTAGCTATTGTCTTCACAGTTGCTTCCCTGAATTCCATTTCTGACATCTTGGTTATATCTGTACCCATTTGTAAGTCTGTGGCAGATCACAGTCTGAGTCTTTCCTATTTTGGGGGTTCCTCCTCCTAATCCTGCTGTTGAGGGGTGGTTGAGGTTATGTACAGAGACCAAATTATTGACCACAACCCAAGCAAGATGCACCTGTTTTAGAGGGACCTTAGGGTTGCTGGTCTCTTGTTCTCCCAGCCTGTCTTCTGGGGGAGGGGCCTGCTACACTGTTACTCAGGCAACCCTGTTTAGGCAAAGTTGCCCTGCTCCCTATGGGGGGGATGGGCTCAGTGAAAACTGGTTTTTTGGGGCTTTTGTTTTCTGGTGGCTTTCCCTGGTGGCTTTCCGTGTCTCTTCCAAGAGTCAGAACAGAAGAGATTGTTTCCAACCCTCTGCCTCAGGGCAGAGAGATCGCAGTCTGTTCTTCAGTGAGCTTTCCAGGCCACACTACCTCCATTTCTGTCTGTGCTGCTATAAACTGAAGCATCCTGGGTTGTGCGCCCCTCAGCAGAGCTCCTAGTCCTCACCTCCAGGTTGGGACAAGTCTCTGCCCTTTGTGCTTCTAAAACCTCCAGGTGCCCCCAGTTTGCATGTGCGGCCCCACTGCTCCAGGTTTCAGTCCTGGGAGCTGCCATAAAGTCCTTTTCCTGTCGCTACCAGTCTGCAAGTCTTTGCCCTGTCCCCAGCACGGGAGGCTTTTGCGCTCCTATGTTATTTCACCTTCCCAAGGCCAGCACTTATGGCAGTTCCCTCCCCTTTCCATTTATCTTCGGATATGTGCCCTTGGAATCACGGCTCCCCACTTCATACCTCGAAACCAACTGCCTGTGATATTCTGTTTGTAGAGATCCAGATCTATCTTCTTACATTTCAGGCTGATTTCGTGGGTGTTTAGAGTGGTTTGGTAGATATCCAGTTCAATTTCGGGACCGGTTGGAATAGGGTCCCATACTCCTCCACCATTTTTCCTACCCCTTCTACTTTTAGTATAATTTTAAACATTTATGGAGTTTGGTAGAAAGAATACCAGGTTATGTTGAGTCTACAGTTCTGGTCTTATGTCTGTCACTGTGTCTCAGTTTCTTAACCACTTGTAAAAGTTTATTATAATGGGTGATTCCTATGGTCCTTTCTAGTTATATGAGTCAGCAATGCTGTTAGTCTTTCAGCAGGTAAAAATGGTTATGCTTCAAGATCTAGGTTCTCCTGTAAATTCTAGAGTCTGCTGTAAGTTTTGTGACTTCTTTTCCAGTTGCTCTATGATTAGAGAAGAATAAGACCAGTTTTCCAAGATGATTACAAAGACTATATCCTAGTGAATGTATTCCAGAGTTATGAAAATTTCTTACTCTGAGGCACTGGCTGCCATGACTTTCCATTGTTGGTTTTTGCATTATTTTTCATATCTTCCTCTTAACCCAATTTCTTGTATTTTCTAGCAGACATAAAACATGGTTTCTTAAAGTATAACAACAATGATTTCCTTTATCATTCTGTGCTTTAGAACTTTGCTTCAGGTACTTTTAAATGAGCAGTCTTGAAATCTTGGAATTAAACTGCCAGTTATTAGAGATGATATTTCATTGCCTCTCATGGGGTGCACCTCCTTTTCATATTGCATTTGTGATAGACAGTTCTTTGCATGAATAATAGAATGGCCCTGAATGAATTCACGTCTGCTCTGCCTCAGGGAGGAATGCAAGGTGAGTTCGATGACTCCTAGTGTGATCCTTTGCCTGTTGACATTACTTTTAAACTTTTCTTCCTTAGGCTGCAGCCATGTGTATTAAATAAATGATAAACACCTTTTCTCTCACAAGGCCAGCTACAAAGAAAGCTTTGCAGGTAGTTGAGAGGCTAATATTACTGAATAATTTATTTATTCTGTATAGTTTAAACATCCCTATTTTCTGCCTTCTTTTTTTTTTAACTTTTCTATTTTTCCAGTGACTGATTCAGAGTGGAAGAAATATATAATCTCCAGCAGGGACAGATTACAAAGATGGCCTCTGTCTTTGGTAGAAGAAAAAGAATACGGGTAACATATCTTGCTTCCTACTGTATTGGAGAGGAGTTCACATTTTTTTTATTTATACAGGAAAACATTTGGGAGATTATAGATGTTCAAAAAAGAAAAAAAAGGGGGGAAAGAGAAAGTAACAGGACATCCTACTACAAGGGCAGATCCTGAAACTGTGCACACCTCTTGAAATCTATGTTGCATATTATCGCCACCCCTTCCCCCATAGAACTTTTTATATTATTATTATTCAGATGAAAAGTGGATAGACTTAACTAGGGCATTTTTGAAGGGTAAATAAGAGAAGAATTGCAAAAAGCATCACTCATCCTGAGGAATAAAATTATCAGGTAGCCACTCCTGCACACCTTATCACTCTTTCAGTAGTCCTTCAAGCATCTCCGAATTTGCAAATGGGAAAATCATTGCACAGGTTCCTGCCTTTTTTTCCAATCTCATTTCTATCCTAACTTTACACTTCAGGTTATCCTTTTCCTATTAACTACCTCTCTAATTTTTACTAACACTTTGTAGCTCATTGGATGACCATTTTCAAAAAGAAGCAGTTTTTATGATCACTTTTATGAGTGATAATAAACAACAGCCATGCTGGGCTTATTCACGGCTACATCATTCCATACTACATATGAGCATTGGTGCCTCACTCAGAATACATGTCCCTAAAAGGACTTGTCTAAACTTTAAAACTCTGGATTGGACTAGTCTGGCCTTCATGGTTCCTTATCCAGTCCCCAAATCCACTCATCTGACCAGCAGAGAACATGAGAACATGAGTTCTGAGTGGGTGCTTCCTGTGTACAGACATTCTGGAGCCCCATACCCTGAGGAAGTTTCCCAGCACACAGAAGTTCTAGGGGCTATATATGGCCTACATGAATTGGTCTAGAAAGGAGTTGTCATTTTTTTTTTTTTTTTTGCTCTGAGAAAAAGAATCTTGAAAATTGTTTAAAAGCCTGATGTTAAATCTTTGTTTGTCAGAGTTCTAGCTCATATAAGCAGCCTAGGTTATTTTAACTCCAGCTGAATACAACTGTTTCTTCACCTACCCCTTCCTTTTCCATTGTTCTAGTTAGCTGTGTCTGAGAGCAGAGTGGAAACAAGGCAAATAGAAGTCAAGGTGATGCCCTTCATTGTTCTACCCAGGGTCAGCTCTGCCTCCAGTACTTAAACCTAAATTGTTTGACAGACTAACCTCCTTTCCTTGGCTGCTAGTTCCTTAATGACACCACCATTCTCTGAGATTATCCAGTCTCAAAACATTGGACGTTCCTTTGACAATTTCTACTGATGTATCTTTCACCCTATTCTGTTCATTAAAAGATGTCTCATATCTGCCCAGTCCTCTTAATGACTACTGATAAAATTCCATTCTTGTCTTGGCTTTATGCTTGAAATACAGCCACAAACTAGCTAACACACCTCCAATTTTTCTCCCACATTCTGATGTCATGTAGTAGAAGAGAAAGTGAATTAGTGGAAGATCTAATCTGGCCAAATCACTATAGTGGTTGTTTTGCATGTTCCATCTTAATCCTCAGAATATCTCTTTGAGGTAGGTTTTGATAACTTGATTTTACCAATGTTGAAATGAAGACCTAGAGAATTTAAGAAAATTAGTTCATTGTCAGCTAGAAAGTGATAGAGTTAGGATTGAAACCAATGTCAGGTTCACCCCTAAGTCCATAGAATTTCTGTAGTAGCCTGCTGTCTCTCAATAAATACGTAACCGGATTGGATAAGGGAGTGAGTGAATGAATATATGAATTCATGCATGAATACAGGAACGAGAGGAAAAGTGGGCAAAAGTCTTGTAATATAACTTTACCCCTTTTTGCAGGTAGAGGACTATGGCCTGTTAAATGCTATTATATAGTAAGTAGTTGCTGTCACCACTGCTGTGTGTCTTCAATCTGTGACAATACTTCCACCTGTACACTCCACAGTCCACATTCTTACTTAGGACAGCAAAGCGCAACTTAATCAGCTAGTATTGAAAGAATTCTGATTGGGAGCATACTGATGCTTCCTTCAGTTAGTTCCCTCCAGAGTTAATCCCATTTACTTTTCCAGTTTGGGCAACCAGCTGTTTGAGGTTGCTGGGCAACCAAGAGTTGAAGGGAGGGAGGTTGGAGAGAGATGGAGACCCAGAAGCTTCAACCAAGGTGAATATTAAATGAGAATCTAATGTCAGAGAGGATTTATTTTAGGGCACAAACAGATCATTCCAAAGTGAACGTTAAAAAAGTGAGTTAAATTCAGTTTAGAACGTTGGTTTTTCAGTATTTATATTATAATCTAATTTTTCTTCTAAAGCAGTGTGGCAACAAAGAGCCAAGGGGATTAAATGTTGAGTGAAAGGAAAAAAGTGTGGCTTCGGGGAAAGCTAGAGTGGTTGTGAAATGGCAGTTCTCCCTTGGGATGACGATATTGTTTCTGTAGAGGTAGATGAAACAGCTGGGTGTGTTCAACCCTGCAGAAACTTCAGAAGCACAAAGCAGGAGGCTGGATCTCACAGGAAATACTAATAGTATAGAGGTGCAAGTAAATAAATAGATAAACAAACACATAAATAAATAAATAAAACCTTGGGAGGGGGTAACCTGGGCATTGGGTACAGGTACAAAGATAAGAGAAGAAATGGAATGCCAGCATTCAGGCCCCAGCCCCACACATTCTAGATACCCATCCCTCTCCGTAGTCAATCCTGGGAGTGTTGATGGTGGCAGGCTGATCCTTAGAAGGTGGGCCACTATAGCTTTGTCCTGGGAGGAATGAAATAATTGTCTGGGAAAGACAGACTTCTTTCAGATACATTAGCTGAGTGTAAAAGGAAAGGGCAGCACAATAACCCAAAAGTAAAGAAAAATCTCCTCATGATCTTGGTTAAGAAATGACTTTCTCTTTAGAACCTCTGCAATATGTCTACAACATGCTGCCTATTTGACATAGGTATTTTTCATCTAAGAAATACAAGAGTACATTCACACCTCAGGTTAAGGTGTATACATAACAGTAATTGCAGAAAAAGCAAAAATTGCAACCAAAGCTATAATCCCAAAGCTCACTGGGGTCATTATGTCACCTTTAGCATGTCAAGCACTAATCCAGATTTGAAAATAATGCAATATTCTCATGTAAGTAAAATGAGAATGTTTCACTTAACTTCCAGTCCATCGATGAAAGAGAGATGGAGAAACTGAGAGATTGAAAATTGTCCAGTTCTACGTAAATAGAAGAATAACATGCTTGAAATGTAAACGATACGTCTTTTCATTAATAATAATAAAAACATTTTAAAATCTAAAATTAAATTAAATAGATACAAATTATATATGTGTCACTGGACATGATTTATGTTTAGTAAATATAAATATATAACATACTGTGTATTTGAATATATATTTATAAGTTTGCATTTACATATAAATACATATTATATTTATATATTATGTATTCAAATTTAAATTGAATACTCTTTCTACCATGCTAGTGATGCTTCACTTATTTGAACAAGTGACTGAGACATCAATATAAGGTAATAAAAATGACCACACCTTCATGAATTAACACTTCCATTAGTCTTCTTCTTTCCAGTACATGTAGCCAATATGTGGGACCAGAAAAACAAAAACATACACACTCACACATGTACAGAGAGTAAGTAAAACATTTGTTCCATTTGTTTTACATTTTCTTTTTTTTTTTTTTAAAGATTTTATTTGTTTATTTGACAGAGAGGAAGACTGCAAGAGAGGGAACACAAGCAGGGGTAGTGGGAGAGGGAGAAGCAGGCTTTCTGCTGAGCAGATATGGGGCTCAATCTCAGGGACCTTGGGATCATGACCTGAGCCGAAGGCAGACGCTTAACAACTGAGCCACCCAGGTGCCCCTGTTTTACATTTTCACTCAGAGCCTTGGGAGAAAGGACCACAGCATAATATTCTTCATATTAAGAACTAGGTCTAACCACACAATAATTCAGGTTCAAGATAGTTTTTAGATGCCACATTAAAGAGGTAATTCCTAAAAATTTAGATCGAAACACTTCACAAGTCATTGAATCATCGAATACTGGAGCATTGATTCATTATCTCCATGTCTTTGAAAACATGCAGTGCTTAGATGTCATGATATTGCGAGTCATTTGTAATAAATACTTTAGAACTTCAAAGCACAAAATTTGTCAATTGCCTTTGGTTAGTTACAAGCTTCAGCAGTTGTCCCATGTAGGTAATATTTACACACAAGGTTGGAGTAGAAATTTGGAAGGAACTCACTCCTGGAACTCAGATACTTACTGTGCCCAATGCTTTCCCCATTTTCACATTTCAGAATAAAACCACCAGAGGAATCGATCATTGAGAAGGTATGCACTCTGAGTGGTGACCTGCAGCATTTTCTGAAGCCAGAGATCCGTGAATTTACTTAATGATGATTCTGTCTTGACTCAAAAGAAACAGGAGGGCATTGTGGTTCCCAGTGACTAGGACTGATCTTCCATTGGCCTTTTTGGTACTCAGATACAAACTTTATGGACCTGGATGGCTGTAGTAGTAAAATGAACCCTTCTTTGGCCATGGTCCCATTTGGGATCCAGGAAGCCAAGGGAACCTCATAGTCTTTTTTCATATCTTATAGAAGTATCTTGTAGTAGATATATTACTGTTTGCAATTATGTACTCTCCAGTTTCCTGTAAGAGGACTATTTATTCCTACCTTTATTGACTTTGAGGTTTGGCAAATTATTTGCTTTAACCAATGGAATGTGAATGGTTGTGACCAACACCACTTCTGTGCAGAAGCTTTTAGAGGCACTGTGTTTCTGCCACCGTGACCTTTGCTCTTTCCCTCTGCGTGTTTCAGATTTGGGCTGCTTCGTTAGTTCTGGAATGAGGCAGGTAGAGGAGAGCCATAGCCAAATTATGTCCAATTTGTAACATGAATGAGCAATAAACCTGTATTTTGTATGGGGATTGTTTGTTAGCAAGGCAAACCTGACTAATACAATTGCATAATTTAGAGTATTCTCCCTTTAACTCTTTCCTAAAATAGCCAGAGAGCACAGGCACCTCTAATATTATCCACATTAAGGTATTTTTTGTTTATAAGCTATTACCTTCATCCCGAAACTTGTGTCCACTACTTTCAAATATTTCTCGTGATCCCAGAGCCTTCTGGTCACAATAATGCAAATAAATTCATGAATTGAAATAAATGACTTAAATGATTAAACATTTTATTTAAGTCAAGCACTATTGCTGTGAAACAGACAAGAGAGGGTGTCTGTCCTCATGGAGAGGAGAGCCAGTGAAAAGAGTAATGCAGTGTGAAAGTTCTTACAGTAGAGACCCATCCAGGATATTGTGACAGTCCATCCATTCACTCAACAATGTGTCCCTACACCTTACAAATCCTTCCTTATTCTCTAGCTACATTTCCTAAGTACCACAAATAAAAATACAGAGTTACACCAAAGGTGACCCGGAAATTGCTCCAGCTTTTGCCAACCCTCTTCCTTAACCCCTCTTTATCTCACATACCGCATCACGTCTTACAGCCAGGGAAGAAAGCTGAGCTGGTGCCCAAGGTCTTACGTTGGTTATCTGAAGCCTCATTATCTTCTCCAGCGCCCTCACACACATGATTCCCAAACCCATTCCCATGAAATGAGGACTGAGGATGGAGGCTAAGAAATCTAGCATGGGACTCTCACTCACAGATGGTATCTACGATAGAGGGGAAACCTGATTGGAGATGGTATTGAGCCCGTATTGTTGTCTGTTTTATCCTTTTCTCCTCTCCTAACCAATTGCCTTTATTTGACGTATTTGTCCTGGTTTTCTTTCAATGAGAGTTTTAGGGAATAGGAATCCCTTCCTTTTAAACTGATATCTTTACTCTTAAACACTTAACTCTGCCTTACAGGCCACTCTACTGTCCCCCCAATATGTAGAGTCTTTAAATAATTTCCTTTCGGGCGCCTGGGTGGCTCAGTTGGTTAAGCGACTGCCTTCGGCTCAGGTCATGATCCCAGGGTCCTGGGATCGAGTCCCGCATCGGGCTCTCTGCTCTGCGGGGAGCCTGCTTCTCCCTCTCCCACTCCCCCTGCTTGTGTTCCCTCTCTCGCTGTGTCTCTCTCTGTCAAATAAATAAATAAAATATTTAAAAAAAAAATAATTTCCTTTCTATACCTTCCACCACTCACACATTTGACATTATTTTAGAAAGTTATTTTTACCATTATCATTTTTTGATAATAGCTTAACATCATGATAGGCTTCTAGCTGTGTTTGATTATGTCTGTCGAAGCTAGATCAGTCTTTAGCTATATTGGCTCTGTCTCTCATTCTATCCCAAGTCAAAACAAAGTATGCAATAGTAAGCAAAACTTTGGCCTCTATTCTCCTGTGAAATCAAGTTGTTATGTTCCACCTGTTGATAGCCCTGTAAAAGAAATCTTGTATGTGAGCACATATCATACAAAATTTCTACTTTTTATTTGTGAAGAAATCTCTTCTATGGTGTAGGAAGAACACATTAAAATGGATAAATAATTCATGTTATTTTTAGTAAAACAGATAAATGTGTGATTGGAAGATGCAATGTTTCACTCCTGGAAATATTGATTGAACATTGAACATTGATTGAAAGGCCACTGTGTTCAGGGAACTGTGACAGAAAACACAGGAGTGTATAAAAGATGTGGTATCTTCCTTTTGAAAGGTTTACAGTGGGATGTAGGGAAAAAAACACCTGTAAAAGTGAATAGCAGTGTATTTGGTTGATACCTACTGGCTATATAAAATTGCTTTTGGACATGTTTCATGATTCCTCATAAAGCAAAAACTTAATAAGTTTACTTGGCAGCTGATGGGAAAAGTTAAAAAAAAATATCAAATGAGTTTTTGTTTTCCGTTAAGCAGTTCCTGGCAATGTTTTCCTTTTTTATTTTAAGCAGATGAGTTTTTGAAACAATGATTGCATTTAGGACCTTTATGAAAGCTTGTAAACCATGGATTTGATGAACTGGGCCCTGAGATCTGACCTGGGAGCTAGCTTGCTGCATACACTGCAGGGGTTCGAAGGTCTGGTATTTCTTTGCACACAGACAGACAAACAAACCTAATGAGGGCAAACAGCCTTGCACTATTTGAGTAGTGAACCATAGCTCCGTGTAGACTGGCAGCTTAAGCCAGGGTCTGGGTCCTGTCTACAGGGTGAGCAATGAAGGGTGACTGGACTTAGA
The DNA here is from genome assembly GCF_029215605.1 of Mirounga angustirostris. Classification (NCBI taxonomy): domain Eukaryota; kingdom Metazoa; phylum Chordata; class Mammalia; order Carnivora; family Phocidae; genus Mirounga; species Mirounga angustirostris. Next base: position 56,873,615 of record NW_026991717.1, on the reverse strand, counting down.
TGGAGAAAATATTTATCATTAGTTTTGATAGCTTTTTCATTAAAACCCCATTTCCTGAGTGGATGGATATACCAATTTAAATATTTGCTATTCATTTCATGTTGCTCGGCAATCTTTGTTTCCTTTGTATCGGGACCCGTTTGCTTGGCCATGCAGTCTGTCTCCCAAGAGTGCTCTTGATGAGATATTTTTTCTTTATCAGGAAATTGATTTTCCTGCATCTCTCTCTGAGATTACTGAATTCAATCTTGGAGTAGAATAACTCAATTCTTGGAAAAATGTCTAATTTGGGAGCCTGGTGGTTGCCTTTTTTTTTCCGTTTACAGCATCAAAGCTGAGAGTGAGCATGCCAGTAATAGAGGCAGAATAGATGCCTCCTTGCCTGCCCAGTCCTTCCCCCTCATGAACTCATCAGGCTCCTCCAGCAATGCTCTTCATCACACTGGCCTCTGAGCATCCTCTTTCCACCCTAGGTAGCCTCCTGCTCTGATGTAGCTTTTCACTCTCTTTCTTGTTCTAAATCTTAACTGAGCTTTCTTGGCCTTCTTCTGGGCTGTCTGCCCTTACAATTGTGCATTTTTGTCTTTTTGATCAGAATGGCCTAAATTCACCACTTGGTGATGAGAGTTGGCTTAGTGGCCTAAGGTTTGGATTAGTAAAAGCTGGACTGCTAGGTCCCAGACAGGCACAGTGGTTGCACTCTGTGTCTTTCCAAGAGATGCAATGAACAGTTTTATTATGTGTAAGGGCCTTTGCCATGATACCTTTGAGAGGGGGGATATGTATATTTATATCTCATCTTGATGTTTTATTAATGACCAATAGTTGTTTAGTCTACAATGGCAATAGGGAGTTGGAAATCAGTGTGCGTGTCTGGGTCTAGTTTGCTTAAGTCCTAAAATCAGAACTGGTTTAATGCAGCACAGTGGATATGGTTATTATAAACAATTATGGTAAGAATGCCCAGTTTTCTGTAATTAGAATGCCCAATGTGTTCAATCCATTGGATTTGGTTCTGTGACCATTGTGCTGTTTCTCTGTGTGTAAAGAAGTGTATGCAATTAAGTCTTGCATAACATCACTTTGTCAGTCCAAAAAGAACAATTTTTTTCAAGTTGCTCATGGTGTCGCTGGTATTTATTCTGCAACATCAGCAGTGCTTGTGGGCCAAATGCAGAGGGAAGACTACAGTTGAAGCAACGTTTTTTGTTGTTGTTGTTCACATTCCAACATTCTTAAGAACTGCCTGAAAAGAAATGTTGGAACTGTGTTCTGAAAGTACTTTTGAGAGCCCTGTACTACTGGAGAAATTAAGAAGAACCTTATACTTCTGAGGGGAAAAAAAGACTGTAGGAATCTCTCTCCCTCCCCCTGCTTTCTGACAATGCTAGTTCTTTTAAATCTCTATCTCGAAACTAAAAAGTAAAATTAAAAATGTTATAGAAAGAGTTTGTGTTGTTTCTCATTTTCTGGCTTCTTGTTGTGGTAGGAAGAGGACATCCTTTGTTGTAAATCATGAGATGATTCTGTCTTGGACAAAAAACAAAAACAAAAATGAGATAAAACTCAATGTACTCTTTTGGCAAAATGCTTTTGGGTCTCTTCCTGTAGGACTTTACCTCTCTACTTAACAGAGACCTTCATTTCCTTCCTGCTTCTAGCTGAAACATTAGGGATAGGGTGGAATGTGTATATTGCTTAAATTTTTATTCTTTTCTTCTTAGCTATTGCCAGCAATTGACAAAGACAGAGGTGGGAAGCAGCCATCTCAATATTTGACAACGTTCATGTCTCTTATCCTCTGCCCGGAGTGGAATACAATCTAAAACATTTCATTCTCTTGTGCAATATTTCCTTTGTCTTTGTTGCCTCCAATTTGAAAGGAATCATTAAGACAGTTTTTAGCCTTAGCCTAGCCCTAGGCTGTTAATAGATCAGGAGGAGCCAAGGGTAGCAAAAAGACAACAGGGCTGGGAAGAGGGCACATAGGGTTTGGAGTCACAGTCACTCACGCACTGGCCAAAAGGCCTGTATTCTCTGTAGCAGTTTTGCCAACTATACAACGAAAGAAAATAAATGTAACTGTACATCTTTTAAGGAGGTTTTAAAAAAGGCTTTGTTATATTTTTACTTGTGTGAGATTTCAAGTGAGATCATGAATGAGAAATTATTTTTGATAATTATAGGTTAGATAAATATAAATTATTGACCTTATTTTCCCATCTTCAGTGGGAGCTAAGATCCCATAGTTTGAAGAATGAAGATATTCTCCTTCCTCTACTCTGCTCCCCACCCCCCAAATAGGCACATGACTTGGCATAGCTTGGTCCTTTTCAAAGCCTAATATCACTATTAATTTATAGGCTTAAACTCTTGGAAGAATTATTGGTAGATCTTTGGGAGAGTAAACAAAACCTATTCATTGAAATAAACACTTTGCAAGACTGGGAGAACTTCAATGGCAGAGAAATGGAGGTCTTTAAACAGTGATTTAGGAATTGTATTCAAAAACAGGTACAGGATGCTTGTAATGGGCCGTATGATTTTTATGTGAAAAGTAAAATGTTAGATTAAGCACAGAGTTAAGACTGAGGTACAGATCTAATCAGGGTTACATTAAAACTTTAGTTTGATATATACTTGGTCCCACAGTTAAAGATCATTTAGTTGGGGGCCATACCAAATTGCAGAAGATACTGTTTCTCCTGAACTTGGCTAAGGGTTTTTTTCTTAGCCTTTCAGATAACTGTCACAAATCTGTTCTGTGTCTAGCTCTACACCTGGAAGATTCTCCCATTATATACATAGGGGTCTAATACTGTCTCCATGACTAGTCTCTTGCCCTTCTGCTGGCCCTTAGGGTTGGAATTTGGTACTGTTTTTTCTCAGGCAGGTCCACTCAACCACTCTTGACCCCACAGGGCCAAGGTGTTAGTTTTCTGATTTAATTACATATTTATGCTAATATTCAAGGTGGCAGTCCATGTATTAAGTTTTCTATTTTAATTAAGGACTTGCATCTCAGCTTTTGGTAGCTCCCCAGCCCACCTTGATTTTTTTTACCTAGTTGTTTTTCTGTAAGAAGACTTGCTATCTAGTTAGGAGGTCACAACAACAACTACAGACCTGAACAATTTAGTTAGGTAGATAAGCGACTCTGTGTATGTATATGCGTATATATAGCAATTAGACTGAGTTCACCAAGGTATAGCTGCCTTCAGAAATAGCAGGTGCTACCATATTGCGTCCTTTTCTTTCTCCCTTCCTTCCTTCCTCCCTCCCTCCCTCCCTCCCTCCCTCCTTCCTTCCTTCCTTCCTTCCTTCTTCTTTCTTTCTTTCTTTCTTTCTTTCTTTCTTTCTTTCTTTCTTTCTTTCTTTCTTTCTTTCTTTCTTTCTTTCTTTCAAGATTTTATTTATTTATCTGACTGAGAGCACAAGCAGGGGAAGCAGCAGGCAGGGGGAGAGGGAGAAGCAGACTCCCCTCTGAGCAGGGAGTCCGATGTGGGGCTTGATCCCAGGACCCCCGGATCACGACCTGAGCCGAAGGCAGACACTTAACTGACTGAGCCACCCAGGCACCCCTATTGCCTCCTTTTCAATAGATATTTGCTTTATACCATTATGAAAACTAGATACAACTTCAGCATGCTGAAAATTAATCACTTACAAAAACCCATGGCTGCATATGCAGCTGAGCCTGTCCAGATAATCAACTGACATTTATACATTCATGGAAGTTTGTGTAGGTGAAACAGAAAATAAAGCAAGAGGGAATGTTAACTAAAAAACAGTTTATATGCCTGAACATATTTTATAACAATGTAAAGGTAAAGATATGTACTAGATATACTATCCAACAGAGGATTCCTTTAGAAAGGCAGAATATAATGTGGTGAGTGTTTTATCAAGATACAAGACTTGTAATGGAAAAATACTCTTTCCTTTAATGGATGAGCAAACTCTGCCATAAATATTCACACAATTGGTCACCAAGTATAATTTAGGACCATGTTTGAGGAACATTTTCCATATGAATATGCTTTAACACCTGCATCCCTTTAAAGCTCAATGTTCAGTAAGGGGAATTGATAGGCACGTGCTTGGGTGGAAAGGGAGAGAAGCAAATGGAATTCTAAAAATCATCTTTACATTTCTGTCTGTAAAAAGGAAATTAAAAGACTGCAATTATAACACAGCCCTCTCTTTCCCCCAAAACAGTTCTCAGCCCATTTTGAGAATTTCTTCCCACTTTTCAAAATGAATCATCAGAAAGGAGGTATTTTCCCTGTTCAAGGACACACAAACCTCAGCCAGAATCCCTCTTGCAAGCCAGTTAGGTGATTAGTGATGCATAGTGGAACTCAGAATCAGATTCTTTAAAAAGGAATAAATAACATTTAAAAATACGTGTTTGTCTTGGGAATATTTAGGTCCTAAAGGGATAAGACATTTTTATGATATCTCAATTGTTTTATAAAGTTGACATTTTACCTACACATATTTATTAGTTTTCAGTTTTGTTTCTTGTACAAGATTCCAGAAACACTCTTTTAAACAACCATCACCAGGTGATTTAGCTCTAATCAATGATTCTCTGGCGCTTTTATAGAACCCATTATTTCTGTTCCCTCCCATTCTATTCTTTTTTTTTTCTTTTTTCTTTTTATGTTATGTTAATCACCATACATTACATTATTAGTTTTTGATGTAGCGATCCATGATTCATTGTTTGCGCATAACACCCAGTGCTCCATGCAGAATGTGCCCTCTTTAATACCCATCACAAAGCTAACCCATCCCCCCACCCCCCTCCCCTCTAGACTCAGTTTGTTTTTCAGAGCCCATAGTCTCTCACTCTCCCATTCTATTCTATGCGATCTTATAACTATTCTGTGTGATCTTATAACTATCTCACCAAAATGTTTATAAAGAGATTGTGAGCATAATTGTGAAACATCATGTTGTTTTGCATAAAATGGGAAAGTCTTGATAGAAGCATTCACTTATTCATTTATTAAATACTTAATCTGTATCTCTGTTCCAGGCACTGGCCCGGGTGCTGTGGATATAGCAGTGGTTTAGAAGTTCCTCCTCACAAAGAACCACAGTTACTACTAAATAAGTAAACAAATACACAAAATGAGTACCCACTGTGATAAAAGTTCTAAAGGTAGTAAAAATACTGTGGAGTTAGAGAGTTTCCAGTGGTATTAGCTAAGGGTTCCTTTTTATCAGATGATCAGGGAAGTCCATCTGAGAAGATGACATTTGAGATGAGTACAAGTAGCCTCAAGGGGACAATGGAGAAAACATTTACATGTGGAGAGGAAAGCACACACAAATGAGGTAGGAAAGAGGCTGGCATATTGGAAGGACAAAAGGTAAACCAGTGGAGGTACTGGGGATCGAGGAGTCCTAGATGAATTTGGAGATGTAAAGAAGGGCCAGAGCATGCTGGTCCCTTGCAGCTTATAGATAGGAACTTTGGATTTTATTCTAAAGTGTAATGGTTTTATGTAGGTGAAGCAACATGATCTGATTTATGCTCTAATAGGATCGTTTTCAAAGGGGCAATTAATGAAAAAGGCAGTAGCAATAAGCAATGGGAATAGGTGATAAGGGCTCATAGGAGATTGGCCCAGGACCCACAGAGATGAGGGGCAAAGCTTGCACTAGGAAGAAGATTGTTCATTGACTACCATTACATGGCTCTGTAGGGCACTTAGGTGTGGTTGTTGGTGGACCAACTTGGACATTTCAAAGCTCAGCCTAATATAGACAAAATGTTTCTTTTTCGCACTGGGCACACATAACCTTTATTGTAAACATTAATAAAGAGGAGGTAAAAAAAAAAATACCAGAGGCCTTTAAGACAGCTTGCAGCATGAGCTACCTACAGGAAACAACTGTTTGGTATGGAGTAAGATGCAATTTAGAGTTCCAGGCAGTGTGACTTCATGACTTGATTATATCCACTGGATAGAACATTCACTTCAAGCCTTTCAATGGCCCGTTATGCCAGCATAATATTCTATCAACTCTCTTTTTACATCTGTGTTCCAGTAGGCTGAAGGGCTGGTGAGAGTTCAGATTGTGGTCAGGTTTCAGGCCTCAGTCTTATAACCCTTTTCCATCTGCAAGGGTTCCCTTAGCGTCTCTCTCAATAACCAAACCCTCTCTCAGTTACCAAATCCAGTTCTGTGCCCAGCTCCTCCATCACCATGATATTACCCTGTGCCTTACTTTGTGGTCATTGTTGAGGAGGAGGAGGATGATGATGATGATGATGATGATATTAACTTACATTAATAGAGCATTTACTGTGTTTCAGACATTGTGCTGCTTTACCTGTTTTATCTCATTCATTCCTTAGGGCATCCATGAAGGTGTCCTTAACTTTATAACCTTAAAACTTTGTATCAGAGAGACTGTGATTTGCACAAGGCCATGATGAACCAGTGGAATAGGTGAAGAAGAAAGTTCAGACAGGAGACAGGGGTGTGCAAGAAAGGTGCAGAGGGAAAGTTGGGATGGGAGATGTTGAGGTGATTGCTTGGTGGGTGGGTATCAGGTGGACATGGGGCTGGTCTAGCTATGACACAGCACATAAATGAATCATGTGGTCCTTAGAGACTAAATCAATCAGGCACACTGTTGCTTTCAAACTAATCATTTTATTTCCTGGTGTATGTCCACACGAAATAACCAGTTTGGGACAAAATCCAGTCTACTTGGAATAACTTCAATTATTTAGGAACCTCAAGCCTACTTAATAAGCCAAGTCTCCCTCACAGCACATAACCTTCGAAGACTGTTTTTACCCAAATTAAAGCACAAATGGTGCGCATCCAAATTTTCATTCACTATAATTTTGGATTCCTTTGGGGTATTTACCTTTGGCAAGGAAATTAAGCTGATCTGCATGGCCAATACATAACAGTTGTTTCAGTCAGAACTGCAGGAAGGCTTTTTAGTTAAATGAAGATGAAAATAAGTAAATTCTGCTTATATGGACATTCTCCAAAATATGGACTGGTAAGGAAATAATTAGTGAGTTCTAGATAAATCAAAATATTTATATTGTTATTCTTGATGACAACCTACCCTCTGTGGAATCTATTAAATACACTTGAATAACTTACGTCTTTTAAAAAAGCTGTTTCTCCCTCAGAAGCTACGGTCTACCAGAAGCCATTTGTAAAATAATAAGATTCTGCAGATACTTGATGAAAAATTGCAGGCACATATGTGTGAGCACTAAAAACAATACAGAGTTAATGTGGAGAATTATTAAAGACATTTCCATTAGTTCTCTATTTAAGAAACCCTTAGCAATCATATAGAGGAGCCAATCTTCTCACCTAATGACTATGGGGTGTGCCTATTAACAGATTAGCATAAATTTATCCTTGATGTAGCTATTAGTTGGGTGTTAGGGAGCCTCAAAAGATTTGGAGATTCTGATTAATCTGAGCAAACTTGCAGAGTAATGGTATTATCGAAGCTCTGGGACCAGATGTGTTCCACCTGGTCTGTGCCCGCCATGGCTTGGTTGCAGAGCTTGCCTGTTCCTCATGCTGAGGACTTTCTCCAGCAAGTGTTTTTAATGTCTGCTTTCCCAGTCTTTAGGGCATTTCATTCTTGGCTGATTGCTCTTGGATTGTCTGTAGTGCCAAGTGAAACTGGGCCACTTGAAAAACCATAAGAAAGAGAAATTGAGAGTTTTTCCCATTTTAGGTGAGGGTAAAAGAATGCTGTCAAGTTAAAAACATTTACTGAGTGCCTGTTATGTGTATAGCACAGCTTTGAGTCTTGGAAGTGTCTGTAGAGACCTGGTGAGGACCAGAAGGAAGAAAAAATCCTGACTCAAACATGGTCCCTGCAGTTGGATCACACACATGCTTATATCTTATAACTCTTTCCTTTTTTACTTATATAGTTAGGTGTTCCTTTAATAGAACAGACAGATTTGACATTTGAGATGATTTGTGGGTTTTTTTTGAGGCTCCCATTCTCTGGGTTTCACTTTTTTAATCAGTGGTAGGTGAATGTTTGGGAACAGGGAAATAGTGGATCCATTTTTCACAGAGGTTGAGGAACATGTTTACTTGCCTTTCCTCTATCACTCACCAACTTTTCCTTCTGCCACCCATCTGCCTTCTGTACAGTTCCCAAAGGCTAGTTAGGCCAACACAGCTGTTTTATGTCATGCAGCCATCAAGCCCAGTCCATGGTACTGCATCTTTGATGAAGTATTGTTTCTGATGATCCTTGCCATCGCTCTAAACCACTGGCAGAGGGCTACAGCATTTTATTTCCTCCAGTCTTCTTATCTGCAAGAAAGGAATGCTTAATAGTAAGCTCTGAAAATAACATGGCTAATCACCTGCTCCATCCATGCAGTAAGTATATCTTAAGGTACAGACAACAAGCTGCATGGACTCAGAATATGAATGAGGGAGGTGTCATAGAAAGTGAATTGGGAGGCAGGTCAGCAGGGTTCCAAGTCTTGTCTTTGGGCCAAACGCTCTCCTTTTATAGGCCTTTATTTCCTTATCCCTCATATTAGGTGGTTGGATTCAGTGATCTCTAAGGCACAGATTGAGCATTCAGTGGTTCTATGATTCATGTCAGTAAAGGTGAGAGAGAGCTAAACCAGTGTAAACAGTGACACTAGACCTCCACCAACTCCAGTGCTAACATGAGTCTAAACGTGGGTCTGCGCCAGAGGGTGCAGAGGCTTCAGGGTCCATGTGTGATATGTCAGATACTAGCCATACTAGATATCTGGTGTTGAGGCATCTGGAGCTTAATACCAATATAAGAGAAGAACTCGACACTCAGCAGAAATAGTGCAGAAGTGACAATAGGTAGCTGCTGTGCTTCCCTTTACCTTTTCTGAAGAGGCAAGTGGCCCTGAAGGTCACCAGGCAGGTGTCTAGCTGCCCTAGGGGCAGTCTGATCTTAAATGTGCCACTCACCTGATCTGAGCTCACTGGCTGCCTTCAGCAGGAGGCGTGAGCCTGGCTGCTGGGCTGAGCCTTTCTTTGTACAGACAGCTGCTCCTGCCACTCTCTGCCAGGTGACTGTCCCTCTCAGCAGCAGCTGTGAGAGGGAAGAAAAGAGAAGGGGCAGTGACCGCAGGGCAGTTCTCTTAAAAATAGCTTCAGGGTTCGTGCCATAGCATATTGATTTGGCTTTTGGGTGGATTTCATTTGCATAGTGCGTTCAAGAGTCCCCCAAACTCTAAAGGAGAAAAAAGCAGAAATATTTATTTAGGTCAAATGCAATATCTAGGACTAGTTTACATGGAAAGTAGTTTAAAATCTAGGTTTTTATTCAGAGACTAGATTAAGAGGAACCAGTAAGCAAGTGAAAGGAAAATGTTGATGATGATAAGGACAAAACCGGTAACAGCCAAATAAGTGGTTGGTGCTGGCCACTGCCATGTCAGTCCAGGTGGCATACAGGTGTCCCCCTACTTTTCATAACAGCCCAATAGTTTGCTTGAAGAAAACTGAGCTTCACAGTGGTCAATTCATATGCTCCAGTTTGCACATTATTGGAATATCCAAAGAGGCAATGGTTGCCTTAATTCTTTCATTCCTTTTTTTTTTTTTTCCCTCTTTTTAAGGTCCTATAGTCATGCGCTGCCCTTTTAGGGACTATTATCCCAGAAAATTGTTTCTGCTCATATGTAAGAAGACTTTCTGTCCATTGACAGGTTTTCAGTGACTAATGCAAACTTCTTTATAAAAATTTGATCACATCCTGAAAAGTGAAAAAAAAAAAAGAAAAAAGAGGAAAACATACCATGTTAGGCAGAGTAATGGGCCCCAAATTTGTCCACTTGATAATTCTCAGAACCTATAAATATGTGTCTTACATGGCAAAAGAAACTTTCTCAGTGTGTGATTAAGTTGGGACTTAGAGGGTGTCCATGATTACTGGATGGATTCAGTGTCATCGCAAGGATCCATAAAAGTGGAAGAGGGAAACAGAAGGGAGTCTGAAAGTCAGAGAAGGAGCAAGGTAAATGATGTGATATGAGGACTCAGCTTGACCTCACTGGCTGTGAAGAGGGAGGAAGAGAGCAAAGAACCAAGGAACATGGACAGCCTCTAGAATAGGGAAAAGGCATGGGAAAGGATCCTACTCAGAGTCTCCACAGAAAGTAATGCTGTCCTGCCAACACCTTGATTTTTGCCTGGGGAGGCTCGTGTCAGACTTCTGACCTCCAGAACTGAGACATAATATGTGTTGTTTTAAGCCACTGAGTAAGTGGTGATTTGTTACAGCAGCTATAGAAAAAGAATTCACTGTAGAAAATAGCGTAAATTTACCAGAAGTATTGATGGCAAGAACACATGGTTCCCACTCTGGAAATTGAGCTGGTCCGGTGCTTATGCTGGTTGTTTTGGGGCAGATGAAAAATCTTGATTTCATCCATCTTGCTTCTCCAGATTCATATGAGAATGTGTCTTTTCTTGGATAAAAAGGAAAGAGATAGGAACAAAAGTATGCCTGACAAGATTCTCAAAGATATACACATGCCAAAATTCACCACAGCCTTGCTCTCTTATAAAGTTGTGGAATTACCGAAAGCACATTTCTCAACTATACAATCCGATATTACATGTAGATTTTAATTTCCAAGATAGGTGTCAAGGCCTATGTTGTGAAGCCACACCACGGATTTAGATGCTGACATTTTCAGGGTCTCTCATGATCTCCATGGCCCTTTGCACTTACTATTCCAGTTTCCTGGAATGCTCTTCCTGACGACTTCCACATGGTCTGCTTCCTCACTTCTTCAAGTCTTTGCCTAATTGTCACCTTCTTAGTGAGAGTCTCCCTAAACAATCTGTTAAAAACATGCCCCCTCCACCTTTGGACTCCCCACCCCTTTCTTTTTCTGTCTTTCTCAATGATCCTCATCACCACTGGATGCACCATATATCTGACATTTTTTTCTTGGCTTTTTCTCTTCTGTCATAAATTATATGCTTCATAAGGGCAGGATTTTTGTCTGTTTGCTTATACATTCCCAGCATTATCTGGCACTTGGTAGATATTCTTTTAATATTTATTGGGTGAATAAAGAATTATTAGACTTTGGTGGAGTGTTGGCGAAGTATAAGCCTTTCCCTTTGAATTATGTCACTCACTATACAAGTTCAAGCTCACTGTTGGTGATGGCATTGTTTTCTCAGTTGCAGGAAAGACCAGTCAATGATGGGACCCTGAACTGCTTACACCTGAGAACTCAGGCTAGTTTTTGCCACCTCCCTTCATGTCAAAACAACTTTCCCACTCACCCCTATATGTCCCTTACCTTTGTATCACTCTCTGACTGGTCAGGTCCCATGGAAAAAACGTCAAACGACGTACATGCAAGGTTGAGTGAGTGTGCAGGATATTACGTTTAAATACACTGCCTGGGAGATTCAGACTAGCTATAGTGTTTTAGCACAAGTTTTCCACAAGTATACATAAATCACATTCTTTCTCCAGAAAGAGGTTGTCATGTTATCTTAGTCATGCTATAAATAGCACCTCTGGGAATTCTGTGTATAAAAGCTTCTGTTAGAGTCCATAAGGTGGCCTAGTATTTATTCTCATTTTGATTTGAACTGAGCATGCCACGTCTACATTATTCTGCTCAATGTAGAGCCACATATTCTTTCAAGAAAAGGGGCCAAGAAACCAGAAACAAACAAACTAAGACATGGTCAATCATACATTGATTTTGACAGAACTACTTCTTGTCTATATTAGGTATTTCTTCAAACTAGTCCAGAATCCTCCACATTTTATCTTAAATTTCTGCTATGCAATGTAGTATTTTTTATTTTCTCATTATTTGTGAATCTCAAATTGCTAGACATTCTCTTATTCTGAGGATGGATGCGTATTTTTATTTCCTCAGTTGCATTTGAGTTGAAAGTGCAAACAAGATTCTTATCTGACCTATCACCTCACACCTCATTGCCCTCAAGTACATGTATTTTACTGTAGTGCTGATGACTAAGGCTGTTCTGTGATGTGAAGTACAGGAGGAAATTTGCCTACAAGACCTGCCAAGTTTGCAATCACTTAAATATATTCAACAACAATATTCAGTTCTGCTGAATTATTAATGAGGCAAAGCTGAAAGACTCACCCTGACCATCTCTATTCATACTTAGATGAGAATATATAAGGCAAACAAGAATATAGGCTGAGTGTTGTTATATGAGCACCTGTTTTTCATTTAAGTCTACCATAAAGGCTAGAAAGAATCATCTGGGTTGCTTATTAAAAAATTCAAATTCATGGGACTCTCCTAGACCAACTGAATTGAATTCTCTAAGAGTAGGGCTTAGAGAATCTACATTTTAAATAAACTTTACAGAAGATTATTATGTGTCTTAAAGTTTGGCCTACTGGGTTAGAATATAATGCAGTCCTTCCCCTATAATCATTCTCATTGGGTTGGTGACTAGTGAGTAGATAGATTGGTGTGGCACTGCCATGTGAATTGCCATGGGTGTGGCCCATAGAATGACTTAATGATAGCAAAGCCAGGAGAATATCTATAGGGAAACATGACACTGATTGCTTAGCTACACTTCCTTGAGCCATACCAAAGCTACATTTTGAGAGAAGTCAAGTCACTCTACTGTCATTACCCCAGAAATCGCATCATCTGGTAAAAGAGAAACAAGAGCACTTCTTTCCTTAGTTACTAGATTATGTTAACTAATGGTAAAACTATTTGATATTGTAGAATGCTGTAATTCAGTGCTGATTGTCTCATTCCATTTGCGTTTTAGCAATTTATATACTATAGTGAATTAAATAGAATTAGTTTAAGGTAGTATTTTTTTTTCTTATGAGAAACATTTTACTGAAGAATGTTCCTAACTTGCCAGTTTTGTTGCCACCATCATAACAATCCTGCTTTGATAAAGCATTGCATGCTCTGACCTTTACCTGACCACATGGAAGTTCCAGGTCAATATACTCTTTGAGACTGAGTTGCCACCAAGGCAGCCAAGATGAGCTGCTTGCCCAAAAGGGGTCTTTTTACAGTCTGTTTCTGTCTGGGCCATCAAACGGTTTTCTACGTCCCTCATACTAGCACCTGCTCTTGGCCTTCCTCTTTTCTCTGTCACAATGTCACAATGAATAATAAATTGAACTGAGAGTTCTGGTGGATAATACTTAGATAACATTTGCAAACTTTCTGTAGATCCTAAAGTGCTATGCAAGAGGAAAGGTTTTATTGAAATAGGTAGGTGGGACTTCCAATAGGAAGAGTCAAGGTTTAGTGTAACTTATCTTCTGGCTGGCTCTGGTATAGAGGTCTCTTCTAGGAATTCTGTTTTTTACTTCCCCCTGCCCACTGTTTTAATTATGCAAGCAATGTATATCCATTGTAAAAAGAAACAGATAATACAGTTATAAATAAACAAGTATACACAAATAAAAATAGAGATCAGTCATAATCCCACCAAGTAGAGGCAATCACTAATATTTTCCTTTCTAACAAATTTTATACATACCCTTCTCCAATATAATTTATAGAAGATATGTGACTTTGCAACTCAATATATATATATATATTTTTAAAGATTTTATTTATTTATTTGAGAGAGAGAGAATGAGAGACAGAGAGCATGAGAAGGAGGAAGGTCAGAGGGAGAAGCAGACTCCCTGCTGAGCAGGGAGCCCGATGTGGGACTCGATCCTGGGACTCCAGGATCATGACCTGAGCCGAAGGCAGTCGCTTAACCAACTGAGCCACCCAGGCACCCACTTTGCAACTCAATATAGATAAGAATATTTGCATTTGCAAAAACAGGTCGATATTTTTTGAAAAGACAACTTATCTATGAGCATATTCCATTTTGCTGGTAGAAGTGTATTGTGGTATTTAAGAACACAAGCACTTGAGCCAGACTTCTTATATTTGAATCCTGGTTCCATCTCTAAATAGATGAGTGACCCAAGTAGTAACTGAAATTCCCTGTGCTTCCATTTCCTCAAGTGTGTAATGGGGATAATAATAACATTCCTTTCACTGGGCTGTTGTGAGGATTAATGATGTAATTAATTATATGTGAAGCACTTAGAAAAGTGCCCTACAAATAGGGAATAGTCAATAGATGTTAGCTGTTATTATTGATTAATTCTCCGTTATTACACATTTAGGCTAGAGCAGTTTGTTAACTGCAAATGTATGATATCATTTGGGCAAACCAAACCTCTTAGAATTAGTCTTTTATGTTGTCATTTTTCTTTGTTAGGAACAAACCATTATGTGCTAGGAAATCTAGGGAAGAAAAAAAAAAAAAGATGAGATACACATTTGAGAGATGGGTGGTGATGAAATTGTAGGTTTCCCCGGAATTCTTCTTCACAATTTTCCCTGCCAACTCCTGCTTAATCCTAGGCCTAAGGAAAAGTACTACGGATTTTTTCAGTTCAATTATGAGAAGATTTTTCCCTGAGGTCTCCAGGAAATTCACTAATGTACAAAACTGGGAAAGATAAGTGGCCAAACTTCAGAATGTAAAGCAGGAAAGAAGGTGACTGTCACTATGAACAGAATGTTCATTCAAGGCTAGTTGCTTGTTATAAGCTGAACAGTTAGGTAAAAGGGATACAATAAGGAGAAGAAAGCAGTTCTCGTGGCTTTTGTCAGTATCTCCTCCTCATCTCCAAAATATCTTTCATTTCCTCACAAGTAAAAAAAAATGACTCACTTGCAAAATGACAGTTATGCTAAGTAGCCTTCATTATTTGAAACCATTTTCTCAAAGACGATTTGCAAGAATTACGTAAAAGGGATCTAATGTGATAACATACTCGTTTGATCGAAGAGTCTTTTCAGTAGCAGTTTAATCAGGAATCTTATGATGAGAAGTTCTGATGAGTTTTTGCATGTTTGCTGCCTGCAAAAATGTGTCAGAATTTGACCTGGCTACTTTTTTTCCCCCCAAGGTGGTGAAGAGGTAAACAACTTGTTATTAAGCTTATACATTTCAGAGCACATTTTGTAGAAAGTTAAGAAGACAAAGAAAAAATCTACCAGTATTTAAGTACTGGTCTAACTGGTCTTTTCTCCCTGGTGTATGTCTATATAGCTGCAGAGACCCTTTGTTCAAATCCCAGCTCTGCCACCTAGTCATTATATGCTGGTTTTATAAATGACCATTTTTTTTTCCAGACTTCAATTTGCTGTTGTGCTAATGAGAATGTGTCATCTTGTCATTAAATGAGAGTTATGTTTACTGCATAATTTCTGACATATTGTAGGCATTCAATAATGTCTACAATTACCCTTCCTTATCTGTTGGGTCTTAAAACATTGTCTTCTACCTGTAATCTCTAAGATTTCACTGGCAGAATAGTTCCATAATCATATCTCAGAGTAACCTTTGGACAAATGACTCAGGTGCTTATACATAACTGTTGGCGATGGCATCAGGGTATTGGATTGGGCTCTTCATGCATCTCTGTGAACAGACTGTAGTGATCATTGGCAGAAAATTGAAGTCAAATTTTGCCTTTTTGTTCCTATAATTGTAGAAAGAGAGTTAATGGGGGGAAATGATATAAGTGTAACTCTTCTCCATTAGAGTGGAACTATTTTAGACAGAAACTAAAATCAAACAGCTAAGTCTGCTCTAGTTATTTAAAAATTTTACAGCTAGCCCATTGGAAATTTTTATTTTCACTTCTGTCATTTATTGGCTGGCATCATATGGATATAGCCAAAGTTAAAACACACATCTACCAAATCCCTTAACATCTTTCAAGTACAACACTCTGGTTGCCCCTCCAGCATTACTACAGGATTGACATTTACTTTCAGAGATGCGCGTATAAAATTACAAAATATATCATTCCTAAGGGCAATATAGGATCATGTTTCTCAGAAGGACCCCTGACTGCCTGTAGGAAACAAAGGGGACATGGTTCATCCTCATTTTCAGTTTTCTCACTTACAAACTTCTAAATTTCTCTTTTTTAAAGATGCTTTTAATTTATTTATTTGAGAGAGAGAGAGGGAGAGAGAGAGAGCACAAGCAGGGGGAGGGGCAGAGGAGCTGAGCAGGGAGCCCGATGCGGGGCTCAATCCCAGGACCCTGGGACCATGACCTGAACTGAAGGCAGACATGTAACCGACTAAGCTACCCACGTGCCCCAAACTTCTAAATTTCTGATATTTGAGTAGTACAAGAAAGAGTCTTGTGAACACATCCTTTCAGATCTGTGGCAAAGTGGAAGGATAGATGGAGTGCACCTTTTTCATATGACAAGTTGTTTGCTTGGTCCTGACAAAACCACATACCTAAGCCTGGTTTAGAGATGAAAGGGCTGCAAGCTCAGCTTACATTTAGAAACCATACAGCCATACAGCCCATCATAACTGTGAACTGGAAGAGAAGTTAAAAGTTGCAGAGGCTATGGGGGCTGATGATGAAAAGGATGTTAGATTCCTGGTCCAGGTTGTGTTTCGGCCAGTTTCTACATTTGGTGAAGTAAGCATGTAAGCAGGATATTACTTATTTGAAATGAGCCAGCTGCTTTTTTCACATTTGCTCCCATGGTTTACCCAACTTGTAGACTACTTTGAAGGAGTTTATAAAATCCTAAGGAATTGCCTGGAGGCAAAAATAATGCTCTAAATGCATACAAATATAGTTCATGATTTTTTTTTTTTACCAAAACTTATATACTCTTTGAATAGTAATAGTTGTTATTATTGTTATGGAGAATCTGCTGTATACTAGACACTTTCATCTCGCTTAATCTTCACTCCCATCCTATAAGGAGAGATGGTATTTTCCACATATTATCTACAAGAAACTGAGACCTAAGATCACACAGTTTCTTTCTAAATATTACACTGTGTCACAATTGATGAGAGGACTGAGACAAAATGAGAAGGAAAAAAAAATACCTGAGCATGATTAGCAGAAATTGAAGATAGACCCATAAATTATAGTTCCTCCATTGTTCCTTTTCTTAAAAAAAATCATGAGAATATCCCTACCTTGGCTTTATGGCCATAGTTGAGTACAGAATTTCTTGCTTGATTAGGATTGATTATATCACATACTGCCTAATTCCTTGGCCCAAACTCTGAATAAAGTTACAGTACAATGCATGCTTGGGAGGCAAAATTCCAAACAAAGTGGGACGGCATCTAATTTGGAATTGCAACCAACGACCATTCATTAAAGACCTCATTATCCTACTGCTGCCTGTTCAAGATTTCCTGACAGCACAACATGGGAAGAATTGACCCAAAGAGTTTGACTTTTGTTGCATCATCTACACATTTTTCCCTTTATGCAATGCCTTGATCGTTTGGTTTAGGTAACATGCATAAACGTGTTCTCCTCCATTTAAAGAGTTTATATAAGTAAAGTAGGATTTAGTTGTACATATACTCAATTTGACACCCTTTGTGAAAGCTAACTTCTTTTTTTTTCTTAAGGATTCAGGAGAAGTTATTAATGTAATTGCTATCTCAAAGGCACAGCATTCATTTTAATACCCTTATTCATCAAGTGTTTTCACCTCTTGATTCTTGAATATAATCTGCTTTGGAGCCAACAGGGGATCATGGGAGGGTATTTAATGTGATGCCTGCAGGAGGAGCTGTGTGGATTTTTTTAACATATATTTTGATGTATTCAGTTCCAGAATCAGGTCATTTTGCAGATCAGCAGTGATACTTACCCTGAAGTGAAAGATGTATTTCCATTTCTTTTACAAATTAAAAGTTATCTTTTGGATTTGAAAATTTGAATCTTTTTACTTTAACTTTGGGTCTCATTAAAATTACAGAGAACAGGAATGAAAAAAAATCCATATATCACTTTTTTTCCTCCCCCTGCACAGTAGTTAACAACAAAAGTCAAGAATTACCCTAGGCTGTTCACATTTCTTCCTTGCTTATGGGAAATCTCTTTGGGTGGGTTTTCTCCTGTGTCTGCATGAGGCAAACCAAATGTCTGCAGCAGCTCAAAGCCGCAGGAGATGGTCCAGGTGAGGGATGTTAATTATGGAGCTATTTTCAGTGACCTTGCTGTTTCCTGAAGCTCTTGTAAGAAGACTGTGCAGCTTGCCATCTTCAGCAGTGCTGATGCAATAAGGCACCTCGTAGATGTGTGCTAAGGCAGGAGAAGTGGTGTGGCTTGATGTCTGATGTCTCAGCTCTGAGTGTAACGTTAGCCCGGCCGCTGCAAATGATGGGCTCCGGTTTAGATGGCATGGCACCTGCACTTGACAGCATCCCTTCTTGCTTAGGCATCTTTCTTAGGTTTTCCTTTTCCTCTTCTCTTAACCTTCTCTTAACCCTCCTCTACAAATACATCATTTACTGCTAGACAACAACCACGGCTCCCTCTGCCTTCTTGTCTTCAGTCACTCTCTGTCTCTATTTCATCCTGTGTACCAGTGACTTACGGTTCTTCCTAAAACTCTGTTCTCATCATGATGCCACCCTTGCCAGATGCTCTGTTTTACACTGTGGACATTTTTAGCCATATTCATTCATTATTCCCCGTAATCGAATTCCCTTCTTTTTATGTGTCCATCTTTATGCATGTCTACTCTATCCAGGCTGTTTTCCTCGCCATGACCTGTCAAAATGATAACTGATCATGTCTTTAGTACTTCTGATTTTTCTGTTTCCTTTCCCAGTCTCTGAACAGCCTCTACCCTCAAACATGTGCCCACACTAGCCTTGCATCCTTCGTCACATCCTTAAACCCTACCACAGTGTTAAGACTATTTAGACCAGCACTGTCCCACAGAAATCCAATGCAAGCTATATTTGTAATTACATATGTAATTTTAACTTCCTAAGAGCTATATTTAAAAAGGTAAATATAAACAGATGAAAAGAATTTTAATAATGTGTTTATTTAATCCAGTATTTCAAAATATTATTATCTTAACAAAGAACATGGAATCAATATACAGATTATTGAGATATTTTAATTTTAATTTTTTTTAGATACTTAATTTTTTTAAATGAAATCACTGGAATCAGGTGTGTTTTTATACTTCTAGCACATCTCATTCAGAGGAGCCACATTTCAGGGCCTTATTTGCCACATGGGATTAGTGGCTTCCGTGTTGGTTGGCACAGCTTTAGACCATTTTAGGCCCTGTTTTGTTCTGTTTTGTTTCTTTTTTTCATTTCTTCTGCCTTTCTATTGCCCCAGTTTCTCTGACTATTCAGGTATATCTGCAGGGATGCTTCTCCAGCTCCCATATCCAGGGAGACTTCATGAGATCCCTGTCTGCATTTCTCAGCCCTGCACCATCCACTTAGCAGTCTGGCCAGAAACCTTCCAGTCCTCATTGAAATCCTCCTTCTTTACCCTAAGGGCCCTGCTGTTAATAATACACAATGGTGTTCTGATTTGTCTTCTTTTCTCTATTGCCCTGTTCCATATTTTACCTTTGCAGCAGCCAAAATTATATCACTCAGTTTCACTTAATATGCAGTGATTCCTCATTATCTATCTCATAAAGCCTCAGCTCCCCAGTGTGTCATAAAGGTCCTTTCTACCCTGGCCCTGGTCTGCCTTTCTAGCTATGACTTCTGCCCCCTTCTCCCTCTGTACCAGAGGCTGCAGTTACCCACAAATTTTATGACTCCTTACAGTTTACCTCTTTTCATGCTGTCCTGACTTAATACCTGCTGTTCTTTATGCTTAGGATGCCCTTTCTCCCAACCTGTGCTCTTTCTTTAAAAATTCCCTTTCATCCATTAAGTCTCAGTTCAACCATCACCTCCTCTCCAGATTCTTCCTTCTTCCATCCAGGAAGAGTTTAAGTGCCTTCTCTTTTGTTTTAACACTTCACTCCCTGTATTGCTTTTTTTTTTTTTTTTTAAATTTCCTAACTTCTCCTTTAGACTTGTGAATTCCTTGAGAGTAGAGAAATTGTGTTTTGTCTTTTTTTTTTTTTTTTAAAGATTTTATTTATTTATTTGACACAGAGAGAGAGTGAGCACAAGTAGGGGGAATGGCAGGTGGAGGGAGAGGGAGAAGTGGGCTCCCCGCTGAGCAGGGAGCCCAATGTGGGACTCGATCCCCGGACCCTGGGATCATGACCTGAGCCGAAGGCAGAAGCTTAATGGACTGAGCCACCAGGTGCCCCTGTGTGTGTTTGTCTTTATCTTCCTAATACCAGGCAGTGCCTGTTACATAGAAAGCAGTAATACAATATGTGGATATTTGCTGTGATGCTGGATGGCATATTGACCCCACTACATGGTCTGATATTTATGTATTCTGTGATTAACTTAAAGTATTATTTTTTTTGTCCTCTATGCTGAATTAAAAACTACTTGATAACAAGGTTCTATCTCTTATTACACAGCATTAGCTAGGTAAAATTAAATTTTAAAATATTAATATCTAGCTAGCTAGATCTAGCTCCTGGGTCCCCAAAACTTAAATCAATCAGGGGAAGCTCTTCTGATAAGGAGTACCTGGTACAGTCTTAGGGATTTACTCCCATCTTTACAGTCTCTGTCTCTTTCTAGGTCAAATAAGACAGAACTGTGTATCATCTAGATTGCAGACTTTGGAGCTCCCCTAGAAAGGGGAGAAGGGGATGCAGAGAATAATGGCCATAGGGTTTTGCCTAGATACTTTAGGGATAGATAATGGAATACATTTATTTCATCAGCCATCATGCAACAGTATTTACTGAGTGAAGAAATGTGGTCATTAACCACAATCTCAGAGTCAAAACTAAGAGGTCTATATCTGTTTCATTTTTTCCCTCTACAAAGAACCTGTTATAATAAATTATGTGTTACTGTGTTCATTCTTACTAGAAGACTATGTGTGTTCCTTATAAGAAATGACCACATAATCTAATGAACATAAATTTGAAGTGTTAGTTCTTTATGGGAAAAATAATTTTTACCTTTTCAGTATGGGGAGATGGAGCATAGAATTGTTTTATGTTTCTTATTCACCAGTCAACACAAATTTATGTGACTAGCACTTCTTTAGGTACTGGGCATTTATATTGTGATAGTTACAGAGATGACTAGATAAACCCTCTCAACCCTTTGAATGGGATTATTTTTAAAGGCTTAATAACACAATCTCCCTCCCTTCCTCTCTAATACTCTGCAGAGAGCGGGAAAGCCCTTTCCTTTTTTTTTTTTTTAAAGATTTTATTTATTTATTTGAGACAGAGAGAATGAGATACAGAGAGCATGAGAGGGAGGAGGGTCAGAGGGAGAAGCAGACTCCCCACCGAGCAGGGAGCCCGATGCGGGACTCGATCCCGGGACTCCAGGATCATGACCTGAGCCGAAGGCAGTCGCTTAACCAACTGAGCCACCCAGGCGCCCGGGAAAGCCCTTTCCTGATTAGAGGACACCATTAAAACAGTGGGAGACACTATCATATCAATTTAACACTATGGATTGTGAAAAGCCTCTCTTAGCTATATTGTTAAGACTCAGGCAGGGTGCGTCTGTGCTTATATAAAATAGAAAACTGTGTGAAGAGTTGAAAGTTTCTTTGACATCTATGGAACAAGAATCAAATTCAGAAGGAAGGCATGGCAATTTCCCCCCATTTAAAAAAACTTCATTTCCAAATAATTTACTACTTAACTGAAAAGTTGCAAAAATAGTACAGACAATTCACTAATTATACCCTTAACCCAGCTTCCCCTAAAACTAGGATATTTACATCGGTGAAATACTATTAGATAAACTTCAGATCTTATTAAAATTCACTGGCTTTTTTTTAAATTTTTTTATTAACATATAACGTATTATTTGTTTCAGGGGTACAGATCTGTGATTCATCAGTCTTACACAATTCACAGCACTCACCATAGTACATACCCTCCCCAATGTCCATCACCCAGCCACCCCATCCCTCCCACCCCCCTCCACTCCAGCAACCCTCAGTTTGTTTCCTGAGATTAAGAGTCTCTTATGGTTTGTTTCCCTCTCCGGTTTCATCTTGTTTCATTTTTCCCTCCCTTCCCCTATGATCCTCTGTCTTGTTTCTCAAATTCCTCATATCAGTGAGATCATATGATACTTGTCTTTCTCTGATTGACTTATTTCGCTTAGCATAAAGCTTCTAGTTCCATCCACATTGTTGCAAATGGCAAGATTTAATTTTTTGATGGCTGCATAATATTCCATTGTGTATATATACCACATCTTCTTTATCCATTCAGCTGTTGATGGACATCTAGGCTCTTTCTATAGTTTGGCTATTGTGGACATTGCTGCTATAAACATTAGGGTGCATGTGCCCCTTCAAAATTCACCAGCTTTTAAAAAAAAAAATTACCTTTACTGTTATTTTTCTGTTCTAGGATCCAGTCCGGATTTAGTTATTTTGTGTCTCCTTAGTCCATTCTAATTTGTGACAGTTTCTTATTCTTTTCTTGTCTTTCATTACCTTCACACTTTTAATAAGGTCTGGCCAGTTATTTTGTATGGTGTCTCTCAATTTAGGCTTATCAGGTTTTCTTCATGAATCAATTGAGGTTATGTACTTTTGGGAAGAATACCACAGACATAATGTTGAACCCTTTTCAGTGCTTTATATCATGACTACATGATGTCTGTGTGTATTATTACTGGTGATTTTAACCTTATACCTGCTAGATTTCTCCACTGTAGAATGACAAATTTTCTTTCTGGTTGATAATTATATTGGTGGAGATACTTTGAATTAATGTTAACATCCTATTTCTCCTTAATCATCTGTACATTGATTTTAGCATCCATTAGTGGATGTTGCCTGCAACTGTAGTATTTGCCTAATGGTGATTTTGTATTTCCCTCAAATGAGAATTATCTTTATATCTTTCTTTCCCTAGGAGAGCATATTTCTACATTCACCTAGACTCTAGTGAGTACCATTGGCAGTTGAGAAGAAAGCACTCATCTAATGTTACTGGTGTTTTGCTTGGGTCATTTTGGTTTTGCTAAATAAAGTACATAGACAAGAAGACCAAAAGGAACAAATTTAAATATCAAAGTTACCCGAAGGCAGTCAATATGTAATATATAACATAAGTTAACACATTTCCACAATCCAGAGATAACCATATTAACATTTTATTGCACCTAGATATTTACCTAAATATTTTTCTTTCATAAATATGAGTTTATAAATATAAAAATAAATTTTAGTTTGGTATCATCTTTTATGCCTCCTACAAAAAAATGACTTGACCTGTGTTTACCTATTTAGAGAAATATATGTGGTGGCAGAAGCCATGGTGGAAAAGCATATTGATTTCTAATATAAAAACCAAGTAAAAGGACTTATATCTTCAAAACTGTAGACTTCAAAAGTTCATAATCAATTGTTATCCATATGGAAAATGTTATTGCAAGGTCTAAGATGGGTAACAGCAGGGATTTCCTTATTTAATAATGGTTAATGATTCTCATAAGCAAACACAGGGAAGCCAAATAGTATATGATATATATATTTAAAATATATATTATATTATATATATTATATATAAAGCATATAAAATATGTATATATTTACATACATATATAAAATTATATTAAATATAAATGTATGCTATTTATGTTGTATACTATCTAAATATATACTTACCATATATATGTGCATAAGTGTGTGTATATATAATAAGTGTAGGATATATGTATATATATATGTCTAGATATATGTCTAGATATAGTAAGTGTAGGATATACTGTTTCACAATCTGCTCTTTTCACTTAGAAATACACTGTGAGCTACCTTCCATGCTAGGGAATACAGTTCAACATAATTTTTAAAGGCTGTTATTATTCCATTGTAATGTTGTTCTTTAATTTATTTAAAACCCTCTATTCATTTGCATTTGATTTTTGGCTCTGGTGGTTGCTATCACAGACAATCTTCAGATGAACACATCTTTGTGGAGCTATTGAGTCAAAGGATAAGTCCATTTTATCCAAATTTCTGAAATCACACTCTAGAAAGGTGGTACTAGTTGACTCTCCTGCCAGTAGCATATGCCTGATGTGCCACACTTTATCCGAATACTGGTATCATCGTTCTTTGTAATCTTTTTGCTAGGAAAAGAAGTATTACCTCATTCTTTTGTTTTCTCTGTTTCCTAGATAGTTTGAATTTTTTGTGTGTGTGTTTCTGGCCATTTTTTGTATATTTCTCTGAATTACTTTGCTCAATATAATTCTCTAGAAAAAATATTTATTTTCTAAACTGATCTCTATTCTAGTCCCCCTGAGTCACAGCAGAAGCTTTAAACTTAACCTTGTAACATTTTTCTAATTTACTCAGTTTATTGTCTTTATCTAGAATAGGCAACACTTAGTTATCCATTGTCCTTAACCATTACATGATCTTTGGATAGAAGAGCACAGGGTAGGGGTTTTCAGATCCAAGATCTGTCTATATTATTTCCTTTCACATATTCTAATGGACTGGGACAGAATGCCTTCCCTTTAAAATGCATTACCTACCAAGGCTTCTTCTGCAAAAATGAAAACAACCTTAAAGTCTGTTTGCCATTTAAATGCCCTTATGGTGATTCCCTGGCCATCCCTTCATCCTGTGATTGGGTCTAAATGTTCGGTTTTGCCCTTACCCATGCTCTTTCCCTCCTTGCACCTACTCTGTTTCCGGAATTGCCAGGTTATTAATGAAAGGACTGATTTACGTGTTGGTATTTGATTTGCAATTGTTGTTTTTTATCTTTAGGGCTTCTTCTGTAGTCAAAAAATAAAATCTAAAAATTGCTTATAAGAGACATGAATTTGTTGCCTGAAGCAGTTGCCCAGGTACCAGAAAACAACAAGAATAACAAAAAAGGCCTCATGTAACTAGTTATTAGAACCTCTCCATGTAATTGGATTTGGATTTGTATGAAATCAGAAGGTTTCTAGAAAAGTGGCTGCTATTAAGTTACTTTGAACAATTAGGGTTCAAACCAAAGCTGCCGTCCACTCTTCCTTATGAAAACCTCCCTAAGCTGTATCACCTTGGAGAGGACCCATGTGAGACACCATTAGGGAAGCAGATTCTGTAATGCAATTTTCATTCATTTCTTTACTGCTGAGCTTGAAAATAATGAACTAAATTCCCTCACAGTCATGTTTAAATCTCAAATCAGAGCAATTGTAAAAGAGTTACAGAAATGTTGTCATAAACATTATTTCATTTTACTTATGACAATAATGGCTCTGCTATTAACCAGGGTAGCATAACAGTCATCACTACTGTTCTCAATCAGAAAGAAAAAGATCATTTCATCCCATCTGTCCTGGCCTGTTAGAAGCATTTGTTATGCATATTCTTGTTCAAAAGGTGTTGCTTTTCTAATGTATTCACATGATGTGTGAAGATCGGAATTGCAAACAGGTCAGATGGGAAGTATATCTTTCTCTTCCCATTCTCAAAATGTGTTTACTGTCTTCCATTACAGCCTGGTTTATGCTTACATTTTGTTAGTAAGGGCTGAGTTGTTTACAAGCAGTGTTGCCATGTGAACCTTGAAAATAGATGTGACAGGAAATTTTGAAAGTGCCAAGCTCAAGTTCAGAATGTGGGAATCAGGTTTGTAACATGTTGGTTGTGAGGCACTGATTATTGAAGGAAAATCAGTGACTTAGAAGTGTGTGTGTGTGTGTGTGTGTTTTAATAATTGGAGTTTGTTATCTGTTGGGGAAAAAAGAGATTTTCCCCATGCCAGATTAATTCTCTTTGTCCACTCCGCCCACCCCCACCAAAGGCACACAAGGATGATTATTCTCATGGTTATAGGGGTAGGCCATGGACACCTCTCTGGAAAATTCTGGACCATGCTCTGGACATGTGGATGTGCCATTTCTAAGGGACAGGCTTCACCAGCAGCCAGCCAGAATCCTATGCCAATTCATCCCATGACAGTAAGAGTCAGCCCAGAGTCAGATTATTGCTGTCCTATGCTGAGACCATGCCCCTTGGGTGATCAGGTGTTGGTTACATCAGTGATGTTTAAGCCTTTGGGAAGCGGATACCACATAGATACTGTATGTGCACTTTGGGCCCACTGGTACTGGGCTCGTGCCCTGGCTCCCCACTGACTAGCCAAGTGATCTTGGGTAAGTTATTTAGCCTCCTTTTCTCAAGTTTCTCACCTGTAAAATACCCATGATCCCATCTAACTCATAACGTTATTATAAGAATCCAAGCAGATAGTTAATGTAAACCACTCAGCCAAGTGCCAGGCACAAAAGCATGATACATGTACTAGTTATTCTCATTACATTAATAGCCCTGCCCCCATATTTTCTAACTTTTCTGCTAAAATTCACAAATGAGAGACCACTCTGCTCCATTAACCACATTTAATTATGAATAGACACATACGTGTTTGAACTGAAGGTGTTGTTTGTGTTTCTGTTTATTTTAAAAGTATTTTTTACAGGTATGCTAGTAGAAAGCCTATGTTTGTACTTACATACAAGCCTACTCAGATAGTACTTTTTATCTCTTAACTTGTGACTTAGAAATAGAAAATATGAATACAAGGTAAATATTAGATGGGATGCAAACAATAAAAAAACATTTTTTTTCTTAGTGGAGAAATCCTTTCCTCATTAAGGAAAAGAAAAGCATGACATGTTGGACTGGGAAACACTGGTGTGTCGTGGGACAGTGCTTCTGCCTGTCAGAGAAGGGTTGCAGAATTCGCAATGTTCAAATGCTCATGAGTGCCTTGTAGGCAAACAGGCCTTTTCTGAGAAACTGAATAGGAGAGGAAAGTAATATTTATTGAATACTCATTAAATGCCAGGATCAAGGTACTTTTACCCTTCCCTCTTTTAATTTTCCCAGAATTATACCTATTATGTTTGTTACCATTATCTCGAGTTTACAAATGTGGAAAGTGAGGCCAGCTAATTTGTTCATTCATGGATATATTGCCAGTAAAGAGCAGAGCCAGAATTTGAATCCAGGTATGCTAGCTTTCAAGCTTTCAAGCTCCTTTAAAGATTAGGTCTTAATTTGCAAATACGAGGAAAGCTGCAGAACGAATTATTAAAGTCTGATTGTTCAGGCACAGAGACAAAACCACTCTTGAATCTTGATTCTGTATACCTTAGATAGAACAAAGAAGGCAGGGAACCTGATTTTTCTCAGGATGACTATATAGCTAGCAAGATCATGTCATCTCTGCTTTGATGCCAAGTTGACATGAATTCTAAACTCCTAACCAAGAGAGTATATCAGAATATTTGGGGAAGTTTTTCCAAAACACTAAAAAAGCGGGCTTTGTCCCTGAAAACTATGCTTTTCCCACCTGGCAGACATAATTATGCTGTTGGGCAGTAAACCAGAGATTGCTGAGAGGATGAAGCTTTCTTTAATGCACATTAAGGTCCTCATTGAGCCTTGGAGGCATAAAGGGGTCATTTTAAGACAGAAACAATGGAGGACACCTGGATTGTTGTAAGTTAAAGCATTGGCTTTAGACCATCTTCAGAGCATCTCCCAGGACTCCTCAGGAAGGTGAACAAGGCTTAGCATGCAGCTCCTCTGGTATGGCCTCCGGCTCAGCTCCTACCTGTGGATGAGATCCACCTTGATGTTGCTGGCCAGCCTGTCTCTCCCCACTCACGATCTCTGGTGCATCCCTCACCTCTTACCAACTTGGCACTGAGTAGGAAGGAAAGAAATGGCCCACCAAAGAGGTGATAGTGGATTTGTCAGGGGAAACCTTACCATGCCTGTTTTATCATTTCAATCTTTAGTATCTTGTCATTTAATTATTCGTCCTTCAAGTCATTAGAGTAGATTTTCATCAGTCAAGATAGAGTTCATTCATTCTTTCATTAATCCAAGCTTCTTATTTTATGATTTTCTTTTTAGCCAAATTATCTTTAAGGTAGATTTTCATCATTCAAGATAAAGCTTATTCATTCTTCAGCAAAAGCTTTAAGGACCTAAAATGTGCCAAGCATTGTTCTTGATGCTGGCCATAGACTGTTGAACAAGACAGATAAGATTCTGTCTTCATGGAGCTTTCTAGTTGGTGAGCAAGACAGAGTGGGGGCAAGTAATTTCAAGTATTACAAATACCATTTTGAGAACCTACAGGGTGCTTTCTCATGGTAGAATGAACTGAGGGGTCAGGGAAAGCTCCATGGAAGAAGTATTTAAAATGAATGGAAAAACCATCCTCTTACTGTTTTCTTAACCTCTTCACTAATAAGCCATGCAGCTCATAGCATGAAGCTATAACAAAGGCGCCATGGGTCTCGTGGTGGCACTGTATGTACTGACTATAAAACGTATACATGAGAAAATAAGTAAGTATATAAAGTTTTGCCATCATTATCTCAAGTCAATGAAATAAAATTAATGTCAGAATATTTTAGTTGAAGTAGAGTAAATCATTGTGATTTGCTATAATGATTGTGATATACCACAGTATGCATTGTTTGGGGTACGTTAGGTAGTTTAGCTCACCGCCTCTTCCCTTTTCTATATTTCTTTTTATTCCCTTTATAGCAGTGTTTCCTTTTTGAATGGCCTTCAGGCCTACCACGGAATACACTTGAGTGGTTGCTAAAAATGTCATTTCTTGGCCTCCACCACAGACTCACAGAATCAAAATCACTTAGGGTAGGGACTATCTGCATTTTTAACAAGATCCCAAGACATTTCTCCTGCACACTAAAGTTTGAAAACACTGCTTTAGAGTCATATCTTTCTACTGTTGTCTCATTAAGTTGTCATCATTGCCTTAATCAGCTGATAAAGATGCTGCTTAAGAACTGCACACTGCCTTTGTGACCAGCTTGATGCCTCCAGGTTGCCCACTTGGTAAGGTGACAGATGAAAAGAAAACAGAACTAAGTTGTGCATCCAGGGCTGCCTTTGTTTAGAATTAGCAACTGGTGTCCCATTTGCTGACCCCACGTTTACCCACCCCCTCCCATCCAGGGTCCCATCTCTCATACACAAAATATTCATAATTTCTTGTTATGCTTTTTATTTTATATTCTGCTTTTCCCATTTTATTCTTTTTCTTTCTCTTGGTCTTGTCTGGGACTGTGCATGTGGATGTTTGCATGCAACTATAGAAATGAGTGATGTTTCTGTGTATCTGTGTGTCCACGTGTGTGCATGTGTGTGTGTGTGTTTGTATGTACATGATGTAGGTAATCCTTAGTCCACTGGTAATAAAGCACTCCACAGTTTTTCTGCATAGGATAAGGCATTCAGGGAAAGGTACTGTCTCTCGAAATGGATCATCATGTAAGTCATGGAGTTGGGTTGCTATGCTGACAGTGATCAGAGTCACTGATGGATGGGGGGGGGGGCTACCTGAGGAGCCAGGCACTAAGATGCATGTCTGTGCTTTCATATTTTCCATGTTCCAAAATTGGCTAAGGAGACTGTTGGGCTGTGTAGGGGTGAGTGGGCCAGGCTTCATGGTATTAGTATCAGTCCCAATCACTACTCCTTAATTCAGCCATCATTTATTAAATCCCTACTATATGCCAGAATCTGTGGACCTACCAAGATAAATAAGATATAGTCTCTGTTGTTTTAGAGTACTGTTTGACAATAATCTGTACGCACAGCCAAATAATGCTTTCTCAGCACAAAATGTTATGGGATCTCAGAGGTAGCCACATGTTTTTGGAAAGGTTATTGAAGCCTTCTCAGAGGAAATGAGGTGAGTTTCAATGTGTGCATTGTAAAATGCAAGGTAGACAGGAGAGAGAGTTTCTGATTAGAGGATCCAGGACATGGACACATGGATGGGCAATGTGTATTGACAGTGCATACTTAGTTATGGATGTAGAAGAATGCACGTCGTGCTTGAAGTGTGGCTTCTCCTCCATGTTGCATAGCCTTGTTTATGCTGCCCAATTTCAGTCTTTAGCTATGACAAAAACATCAGATCTGAATAGTCTAGGTCATGAGTTTAATCTCTGATTCCTGCCCCCCCCCCCCAATCTCACTGGCAAATTTTACTTTCCTGTAATTTCCTAGTGTACTCTACCCACCTACCAGGCCAAAGTGATAAAGGGTCACCATAGGAAAATCTGAATGTCTTTTGGAATAGTCCAACCCTTGGCCACATCATTCTTGTTTTTTTTAATTTTCTTGAGCTAGGACTCATAAGCATTGACCTTATCAATGAGTATATATTTTTCTCTGTTTTAAAAGTAGACTATATGAAAATAATCTCATATGTATGCCAAGATAAATACAGAGGGATATACAATGCAACATTATTTGTAATAGTGAAAAATTAGAAATTAGTTAAAGTTCAAACAATTTACTTAAGCAAATATTGTACATTCATATGTTAGAATATTATCATATCATATATCATTAAATCTTATTTTCTCCTCAATTATATGGGAAAATATGGAAAATGTTCATTATATGCCTTGGAAAAAACAGAATACAAAGCTAAATATATGGTATTATACTCAGTTTTTGGAAAAAAAAAATGCATGGACATACCTGTAAACATATGTGTATAGAGACAGGATTATATAAGGAAATGCAACAAAGCAAAATAACAGTATTTTTGGATGCTATAGCTATAGGTGATTTTTATTATCCTGTCTGTAGTTTTCAACATTGTCAAAACTTTCTATAATGAAAATACTACTTAAAAATTAAAAAAAAAAAACAACTGGGGGATAAGTAAGAACCAAAGCCAAAAATAGATTTGTGGTAAATATTTCTCTCCATAGCCATTATGAGAAGAGACAACATAGAAAAACATACTAACAGCAATAACCTACGTTTCCAGTCACTTAATACATTTTGCACCAATAGCAGCCTGATGTGGTGATGACTGAGTCAGTTATGATCTTGGAAAGAGGAGCTTTAGTAAAAGAATCCTGCCATTGTCCTAAAACTGTGCACAACTTCAAGACTGTTGAATCTCAGATCTGTACCTCTGAAACAAATAATGCAATATATGTTAAGAAAAAAAAAAAGAAGAAGAAGAAGAAGGTAGCGGGAGGGGAAGAATGAAGCGGGGGAAATTGGAGGGGTAGACGAACCATGAGAGACGATGGACTCTGAAAAACAAACTGAGGGTTCTAGAGGGGAGGGGGGTGGGAGGATGGGTTAGCCTGGTGGTGGGTATTGAGGGGGGCACATTCTGCATGGAGCACTGGGTGTTATGCACAAACAATGAATCATGGAACACTTCATCTAAAACTAATGATGTAATGTATGGGGATTAACATAAGAATAAAATAAAAAAAAAAAACAAAAAAAAACCTGTGCACAACTTTGGCAGGAAACTCACCTCTCTTCTTCTTATCATTCTTCCAATGTGCTAAGGTTTTGGATGAGAAGTGCTTAGACTAAAGTCTGTTTCTAATTAGCTTACTTATCTGAAGAATGAGTGTAAATGACATTAATGCACCTAACAAGACATCTTTGGTGATTCTACTTTTCCTTAACTAAAGCGTGACGATGTGCTGCAGTGCCCAAACGCTGTCTCCTTGTTGACATAAAAACTGAGCTTTAATTGGCTTGTGCATATTTATGTGACCTTGAGTGGAGATCAAAAACTGCTAGCAAGATTGAAGAAACACACTCAGGTTCCCACTCCAGCCATGGACATGTCAGCCAGGGAAGGCTTCACGGGAAAGGCAGGCTGCTAAAACATGCCTGAGCCCTGAGTCCGGGAAGGAATGGGTCCTTGCCCTGACAGCTTAATTTTAAGCTCAAAGCTTTCACCTAATTGTCTGTTGTTGACGTTGCTGCGGTTAAACAACCACAAGGAACTTGGGAATGTGCCCCTGGGTGGCACAAGAAGGGCCGCTTTCCTTTATTCAAACTGTGTTTGTCCCCCCTTTGGGATGTAACTCAAGATGATTTTCTAGGTCCACTTAAGCTTTAAATCAAGAACAGAGCTCTCCCTCTGGAATCTAGCTGTGGCTGTGGGGTCATTTATTCTTAAGGAGTTATATGGGTGAGAAAGACAAGGCTTTCCATAATCTTGAAAGCCTTGGTCTACGGGGTTGGGTCCTAGGGTACCCTCAAGATAATCATGCGTAATGGATACGGGATTGTGGCGGCAGATTAGGGCCCTATGTGGGATGGGTCCTGAATCACAACAGATCTGCATACATGCACAAAACAGTGCTCTAAACAGAGGCACCATTCAGCTGTATGCACAAGTAACCGGTCATTTACACTGTTGCCACTCCAGTGACAATTGCCCATCTATTTAACAGGATTACTGGAAGGAGCCAGTGGAAGTCAAAAAATTCAAATACTTATTGTAACCTAAGATAATTAGATAATGTAGTAAGATAAAAACTTCATACATGGATACTATCACTTTCGTGGTTATTGTATGTTTGTTTGTTTCTTTTTTTTTTTTTTGGAAGAATTTCCTAAGTGAGGTGGGAGACTGGGTTTGGCAACCTTTGTTCCTTATGACTCTAAAAATTCATGAGTTTAAAATATGCTCTATTCAAGTCTACAGAGCTTACTCCAGTTAAATTAAGCTATGGTTAATAGAGTAGGATTTAGTGAGTAAATATTCATTTATAATAGTTCATGGTGTTGTGACATGTATGTCATAATGTAAAATAGAATAATTGATCAAAACCTAAAGACTCTGAGAAACAAACTGAGGGTTCTAGAGGGGAGGGGGTGGGAGGATGGGTTAGCCTGGTGGTGGGTATTGAGGAGGGCACATTCTGCATGGAGCACTGGGTGTTATGCACAAACAATGAATCATGGAACACTTCATCTAGAACTAATGATGTAATGTATGGGGATTAACATAACAATAAAAAATAAAAAAAACCTAAAGAAAAATTGGTGAAAAACTTTAAGAAAAAATTCATAAGCTGTGAGAGCTGGGGCTTGCATGCTAATGTATTCCCATTTTATTGACAAGAAGTTCAGGCCTAGCAGTTCAGATCCAAAGGCTATAGCTAAGACCTCACAGTCTACTACTCTGTAACAGCTTATCCAGATATCTGGATGGCAATAGCCTGATTAGTATTGGACCTGGAAGTACCACCTAAAATTTGACGGCAAGTGTCATAACAAGTAATGGAAAAGTAGTTAATTTGATGGCACACATTTACTTACTCAGTCATTCAGCAAAGATTAACTGATTACCTCCTTTTTCCAGATATCACTCTAGTTGCTGGTGATCGTCAGGAAACAAAACAGACAAAAACCTTGCTATCATGGAAGTGACATTCTAACTGTGGGAAGGCCAGAGATAAACAAATGAATTAGTAAATGTATAGTAGGCCCGACGTTGCAAAGTACTATAAGGAAAAATGAAGCAAGATGGGGGGATAGTGTTGGGAGTAGGGAGGTCACTATTTTTTACAAGGTAGTCTTTAACAAGGTGACATCTGAGCAAAGACCTAAATGAAGTGAAGAAGCAAGCCATGTGGCTATCTGGGCTCTCTGGGGGTAAGAGGGGACATTAGGTTCAAAGGCACTGAGGTGCCAAAGGCTTGGCAGTTTCAAAGAGCAAGGATATATGGATGGAGTAGAGTGGGCACAGGAAATAATGGTAGGAGGAGATGAGGTTACAGAGCTGGGCAGGGGGGGCTCAGTTGATGGGTAATAAGCTACTGTGGAAGAAGGAATTGCCTGGAAAATAAGGAGAGGGGAGAGTGTTGGAGATGACAGTGAGCCAAGTTAATTGTTTTTCAAAACCAGCTTTGCATGTGAACCAGGCAAAACAAACTACCCAAGTGCTAATTAAAAAAATAAAGACGCAAAGAGAAATTTGCTTAGAGAATGCATAGTTGGAATGACAATTCTGCTGCAGCCTCTCTAGGGAGAACAGAGTACCCTCTACTCTTTCCGTTAGTCACGTATTTCCATCTACTTGCTGTTTCCCCTTTCAGGGAAGTGGTCAACTCCTACTGTCAAGAGACAATAATATATATCTACGACTTTACATTTCTAGTCAAAATCATTCTTTCTATACCATGTTTACTTTTTTTCAGGGGTCAGATCTGTAATTCATCAGCTGAATCTCTAGAATTGGCTTCATTTGGCTGATAGAAACATTACGCAGATGTAGGGCTATGGAGTTAAATCATGCTGTTAGGGCCATGGAGTTAAATCATGCTGTTAGGGCCATAACCCAATAAACTGTCCTGAGCAAAAGAGAAGTGGGCAGTAAGAAAGCACTGATTCAAATGGAAATTGAAACACCACTCTGTCTCCCTTAGATTCCTGTTTACTGACATAATATACAAAGTCCCATTGCACCATTGGAATGGAAGGTACTATTGGGAGATTTAGAACTCCAGCTTCAGTGATCATTCTAAAGTTATCTAAAGTAAAACTTTTTAACCCATTTTGGTCTTAAAGACTTGGACCATTCACTCATTAAAAATGTCTACATATGTGATCTCACTGATATGAGGAATTCTTAATCGCAGGAAACAAACTGAGTGTTGTTGGAGTGGGGGGTGGGCTGGGAGGGATGGGGTGACTGGGTGATAGACACTGGGGAGGGTATGTGCTCTGGTAAGCGCTGTGAATTGTGCAAGACTGTTGAATCTCAGATCTGTACCTCTGAAACAAATAATGCAATATATGTTAAGAAAAAAAAAAAGAAGAAGAAGAAGGTAGCGGGAGGGGAAGAATGAAGCGGGGGAAATCGGAGGGGTGGACGAACCATGAGAGACGATGGACTCTGAAAAACAAACTGAGGGTTCTAGAGGGGAGGGGGGTGGGAGGATGGGTTAGCCTGGTGGTGGGTATTGAGGAGGGCACATTCTGCATGGAGCACTGGGTGTTATGCACAAACAATGAATCATGGAACACTTCATCTAGAACTAATGATGTAATGTATGGGGATTAACATAAGAATAAAAAATATATATACAAACAAACAAACAAAGAAGTCAATGACAAAAAAAAAATGTCTACATATGTGAAATCATTTTAGGAGACTTAGAGAACTCTCAAGACTGCCAGTGGATTCAGGTTAAGTTTTTAATTACCAGAGAATCAAAAATGGAATTAGGAATGAGATCCAAACATATTTCTGCATGTGGTAAGTAGCACTAGCTTGGGGAGAAAAGTCTGTGTTCCTTTCCAAGTTTTGCCACTTAGCAACTGTATGATTTTGGACAGGTCACAATCTCTCCAAACCATCTCATCTATAAAGTAAGGATAATTATATCTCTTTCTCTCTTTAGCTTTCCTGAGTGTTAAAATTGAGATAAAATGTGATCAAATACTTTCTTAACTGTAAAATTATGAATAAATATTTGCTTCTATTAGTAAACAGCTTTGTAGGATTTAAAGAATCACTCTACAGTGATTCTTGCACACCATTTGAATTGAGGATGTTTTTATTCTAGAAATATTTACACAAAGCCAAAGCTATTATTCTAGGGTTTCACAGGACACTGCTTTTAGCCTCATGATATTTCTTGTGGCATCTGGGAAATGAAGTATCCCTAATGGTAAGCTCATGTTTTGTTCCTTTCCCACCCTCCTTCCACTTTCAGTGCCTGAACCCTTTTGGGGTGGTCCAGCTCTGAGCCTTTACATTCAATGAAACTACTCCTTGTTTGCCCTAGAACGCCAAATTAGTAATCCTTAATCATCTAAAAAGTAATGAACAATAACGTCTTATTCTTCTATAGTCTTCAGGAAACATTATTAAGATGTTCTCATTGAATAAGTTCTGTAAATATCTAAGTCTTATCTCTGTAAGCAAGAATTTTAACAAATGTTTATTGACTTGTTTATAAAATGTCATATGATTACTTACTTTAGCATAGTTTTCTGAGCCCAGTTTACCTTTTTTTGATCTAAAATTATCATCACGAGCAACACTTATTACATTCTTCAGTACAGTGATAACTAAAATAATTTTTGTTGGGTGCAGCCCTCTTGCCTCTATACTAAATAGACCCAAATTACTTTCAATGCATCTAGATTTTTTGCTTCTTTGCTTAGAGTCACCTGTATTTTCCCAGTTGATCTCCTTTCAGTGTAAGCCCTCACCTACTGCTGCTTTTAATTTACCCCCTATTATGGTGCTTCATAAACTTAATGATTTTAGTACTACCTTCAGGGTTTTTGCCACATCAGTTTTATCTGTATTATACATGTAATGCTTTCAACAACAGACTAGTTTTTTTTTTTTACTTAAAATTATTTTTTAAAGATTTACTTATTTATTTGAGAGAGAGAGAGAGAGAGAGAGTGCACAAGCAGGAAGGGTAGAGGGAGAGAGAATCCCAAGCAGACCCTGTGCTGAGCATGGAGCCTGACTCAGGGCTTGATCTCACCACCCAGAGATCACACCCTGAGCCAAAGCCAAGAGTTGGATGCTCAACTGACTGCACCACTCAGGTGCCCCTTTTTACTTAAAATTATTTTGAAAGATAATTATATCACTGTTCTACTACCAGTATAACTTACTTATATTTTAGTATACATTAAAATAAATATATAAGGATTTCCAGCCAAGATGAAGTAAAAAGGAATGGATTTATACTCTTCCTGAGAAGCCACAAAAATGTAAAAAATATATGCAATAATGATTTTAAGACAATGTATATTAGGTAAGAAGGACAGTGATTCCTGAGAGATGGAAACAAAACCAAGTAGGACCTATAATTGTCCCAGCTACTCTTTGGAGAGTTTCTAGGCCACAGTACAAAGAGGGGACACCAAGGAGGAGCATGATACACTGCCATATGAAACTGAGTGTGTGAGGAGATCAAGGTGGCAGGAGTTCTCAGGACAAAGATCCTGAGAAGAGAGAATTGCATGGAGAACTCTGGAGATCTGCAAAGTATCCCACCTTGAGGATTCAGTTAAGTATCAATCAGTGCAATATTACACTGGAAATTTTAGGCAGCAAAGAATGGCAAGGAAAAAAGTCACCTAGGTAGGAAAAAAGAAATAAAACTCTTTTATTTGCAGACAATACAAATATATAGATAATCTAGTGGAATGTACCAAAAAAGAAAAAAAAAACAAACCTATATAAACTAAGAAATTAATTTAGCAAGGTTACAGGATATAAGATCAATATACAAAAATCAATTGTATTTTTATATATTAGCAATAAATATTTGGAAATTGAAATAAAAAGTCAAAGCCATTTGGAATAACATCACAAATAAACAACTTAGGGATAAATCTGAAAAAAAGTCATATACCATCTAAATATTAAAATAATACAACACCAGTAAAGGAAATTAAAGAAGACCTAAATAAATGGATTGATATACTATGTTTATGGGTTAGAAGACATGATTTGTTAAATTATCAATTCTCTCCATATTGATCTATAGATACAATACAATTCCAAATCAAATTGCAGCAAGCTTTTTGTAGATATTGGCAAACTGATTCATTTGAAAATGAAAATGCAAATTATCTAAAATGCCAAATGCCAAAATGACTTTGAAAATGATAAATTTGGAGGACTAACACTAAAATATTACAAGACTTATTATAAGACTGCAGTAATCAGGACAGTATGGTATTGGAGTAACAGTAGACAGATCAATGGGACAGAAGAGAGTATAGAAACAGATCCACTTATAAATGGACATTTGCTTTTCAACACAGGATCAAATGTAGTTCTGTGGGGAAAGTATAATCTTTTCAACAAATGGTGCTAGAACAAATAGATAGCCATATGTAAAGAAAAAAAGAGCTTTGATCCATATCTCATACTATATGCAAAAAATTAATAGCGTATCATGTACAAAAAATTAACTTGATATTGGATCACAGGCAAATGTGAAACCTAAAGCTATAAAACATCAAGAAGATAACAACATAAGAAACCTTTGTTTCCTTAGCCTAGGCAAAGATTTCTTAGATATGATACCAAAAGCATGATTCATAAAAGAAATATTTGAGAAGTGAATTTTATTAAAATTAAAATTTTGGGGTCCCTGGGTGGCTCAGTCAGTTAAGCGGCTACCTATGGCTCAGGTCATGATCCCAGAGTCCTGGGATTGGGCCCTGCATTGGGCTCCCTGCTCGATGGGAAGTCTGCTTCTCCCTCTCCCTCTGCCTCTCCTCCTTGCTCTTGCTCTATCTCACTCAAATAAATAAATTAAAAAAATTAAAATTTCTACTCTTCAACAGACACTACCGAAGGAATGAAAAGACAAGACAGAGATGAAGCATATATCTGATGAAGACCATATATCTGGAACTTAAAAGAACTTTCCAGCTTAATAATAAGAAAATAAACAGTCTGATCAAAAATTGGGCAAAAGAAACAAAAATAAACTATTGGAACTACATGAAAATAAAAAGCTTCTGCACAGCAAAAGAACAACCAACAAAACTAAAAGATTACCTACTGAATGGGAGAAGATATTTGCAAATGACATATCTGGTAAAGGGCTAGGATCCAAAATAACTGAACACCCCCAAAAAACAAATAACCCAATTAAAAAATGGGTGGAAGGCAGGGTGCCTGGGTGGTTCAGTTGGTTGAGTGTGTGACTCTTGATTTCAGCTTGGGTCATGATCTCAGGGTCACAGGATTGAGCCCTACGTTGGGTTCCCCTGCTCAGTGTGGAGTCTGCTTCTTTCCTTCTCTTGCCCACTTCCTCTGCCCCCACCCCTGCTCACGTGTGCACTCTCTTTCTTCTCAAATAAATAAATAAATCTTTTTTTTTTTTTAAGATTTTATTTATTTATTTGAAACAGAGAGAATGAGAGAGAGAGCACATGAGAGGGGGGAGGGTCAGAGGGAGAAGCAGACTCCCTGCCGAGCAGGGAGCCCAATGCGGGACTCGATTCCGGGACTCCAGGATCATGACCTGAGCCGAAGGCAGTCGCCTAACCAACTGAGCCACCCAGGCGCCCCTAAATAAATAAATCTTAAAAAAAAAATGGGTGGAAGACATGAACATCTTTCCGAAGAAGACATAGAGATGGCGCACAGATACACATAAAAAGATATTCAGCGTCACTCATCATTAGGGAAATGCAAATCAAAACCACAATGAGATGTCACCTCACACCTGTCAGAATGGCTAAAATCAAACACACAAGAAACAACAAGTGTTAGTAAGGATGCGGAGAAATGGGAACCCTTGTGCACTGTTGGTGGGAATGCAAACTGGTGCAGCCCTATGTGAATGTGAAAAAAAATGACATGGTCAATGAAAGGCTGAAGAAGTGTCACAGAATGAAGGGGACTGCCGAGACACGGCAACTGTTAAGACCATTTGACTGAAGTGACTGTATTACCATTATGGCCTTTGTAAGCAAATTAAAATCTAAGGCTGTACATGCTTCAAGGTTATGAAATTGTAACCTAAGGACAACCAGTCACAGCCAATGGGCTGCCAACAGGCTTTCAGCTATAGCCAATCAGCAGTGTCCTTACTTTGTTTTTCCTTCTATAAAGTCTCTCTTTGAGCTCCTGTTGGTGCAGTGTTCCTAACCACTTTCTGTTTGGTGCTGCCCAAGAAAGATTTTTCTTCAAACAACTTTTAAAATTAGGAAAAAAATTGGCTGAAAGATTTGAACAGACACTTTGCTGAAGAAGATGTACAAGTTGACAAACACATAAAAAGTACTCAACATCATTAGTCATTAGGGAAGTACACATGAAAATCACAATGAGATATCACTACACACCTTTTAGGAGGGCTAAAATTAAAAGACTGACCATGTCAACTGTTGACAAGGATTTGGAGAACTGAACTTTCCAGTCTCTCCTTTTAGGAATGTAAATGGTACAACCACTTGAGAAAACAACTTGACATTTTTTTAAAGAAGTTACATACACAACCATTATATACCTAGATATTTACCTAAGATAAATTATAGCATATGACCATTCAATTGTACATGAATGTTCATAGCAACTTTATTTGTAAGAGCACAAAACTAGAAACAAATGTCCATCAATAAGTGAATGGATAAACAAACATGGTGTATCCAAACTATTGGGGTGCCTGGGTGGCTCAGTTAGTTAAGCGTCTGCCTTTGGCTCAGGTCATGATCCTAGAGCCCTGGCATTGAGATCCGTGTGGAGTCGGGATCCCTGCTCAGAGGGGAGTCTGCTGCTTTCTCTGCCCTTCCCCCGCTCATGCTTTTTTTCTCTCTCTCTCTCAACAAATAAAATCTTTTTAAAAATGTTACTAAAAAATGCATTATTGATACATGCAACAACACAGATGAATCTCAAAATAATAGAGCTGAGTTAAAGAAGACAGACCAAAAAGAATCCATCTTATGTGATTATAGTTAACAAAAACTCTAGGAAATGCAAACTACTTACTATTGTGACAGAAAGTGAATCAGTGGTTACCTAGAGATAGGGAGGTCGAAGGAGGGTAAGACTGACACAAGGAAACTTTTGGGAGTGATGGATATATATGTTCATGTCTTGATTATGGTGACAATTTCACAGGTATATATACATATATATGTATATATAAACATATATATATGTTTAAACAGATTGTACATTTTACATATGAGCATTTTATTATATTGATTATACCTCATACAACTTTTAAAATATTAAATATATAACCATTATAAAATATATATCCGCTAAAGTCATCTTGAATACACCACTATCAGGAAACTCTGTTGCTACCTATGTCAGAGCTTAAGTTTCTCAAAGGCTGTATAGACAAAGATTTAGTTTAGTAACTCTGATTTTGCTAACCATACTACATTAGTGAATTCTGGTTGCAGGTATGTCCATTTTTCCTAATAAATAAAGTAGATGGACTCTAGGAGACAAGTTTTTCATGTTGCTCAGGATTTTCCTTTCAAAGGCAAAATGGAGTTTTGGAAGGCAGTGGAATAACATCAGGAGACCAGGGTTTTTGGCCCAGTGTCACCTGGATCTTTGCCTCCATTTATTCCATGTGTCTAAGAAAGTCACTTAACATCTCTGCACCACATATGGAAAACAAGGAGCTTAAATTTAATCCCCCAAAACTTCTTCCACAACTGTCATTTTGCCTCCAGCTTGTAGCTGTGTTCAAGAGGGCTTAGGTGACTGGAAGTTCAACCACCAGATGATAGCACAAGGTAATGAGAGAAGAATTATATGGCTTTAAATAAAAATCAAATAAAGGCAATTCAAATTTAGAAACAGAATAATTACAGTGATACTCTATGATGACATAGTAAGAGTGGAATAAAAGATTTGCTAATCTCTCTATTTTTATAAAGAGTTTTAAAAGTACAATCTTCTCATCTAGGAATGGTGCCAGGTTTCTGTCTTACATGAATTTTTGTATTTTTTTTAACAACATTAAAAAGAAATTAATACTGTCAGAATCCTACCTAACTCTGGCAGAAGTGGTGTTTGTATAATTGATGACAACCTGCAATCCTACCACAGCTTTTGTGATTCTATTGAAACATATTTCTTAACATAAAGCCCATTTACCTTGGAATGTCAGGGACAGCTTTAGAGTAACTGGTAAAAATTTAAACCTAAATTAAAGCTCAACCCAACATAGTTGGTATTTCTTCCAACAAATGGAGACCTATTCACAGCCAATGTTAAAAATTAAATGGAGCAGTGTCTTCTGACAGAAAGCAGCTATTTCCCTCCAAATAACAATTGGAATATTGATCAGCATTTCTGCTCATTTCAGACTACAACACTTGTTTCAATGACTTGCTGGGCATCTATAATCACAGTGCAGACACCAGGTAGCTTGAACTCACTAGAAACATTTAAAAATCCGTAGGTAATAATAAGAGTGTACAAGGTAGCAATGTTTTGCTCTGTATGTTTTCTTCTACAAACCCTGTGAGAATCTGTCCCTTCTTCCAGAAAGGGCGAATGCACAAAGAACCATAGAAGCATGGAGGAGGCATGGAGTCCCTTCTGAGTCTTTTCACTCCCTCATCATCTCTTTTCCCTTCTCCGGATCTGTCCTTGGAAAACCAGAGGTCACACATTCCCTGTATTTCTCTAAAGAAATTGGATCTACTACTCCTAATAAATCACTAATATTTTAGTGTCAATGAACATGATGTATTATTTCCAGAAATTCAGTCATGTCCCTATGGTAGAAATTAAAAGTCTTTCGCAGTGTGGGGAAAATGCTACGGGATGGGAGAGTTTCTGATGTTCTTCTTTCTTGCCACATAAATATCTAGATACTCTGTTTTTTGGCAGTCCCTGTTCTTTACCCTTCTTTTCTGTCATTAAAATCTGGTTCTTTTGATATAGTTCTTTTGATGTAATCTTTCTAATCAAAATATTTTCAAATTTTGCATCCTAAATAACATAGCCAGCACATATTTAGGTATAAAGCTGAAAGAATACATAGATAATCGTTTGTTTATTTGCTCTTACTTTACTTCATTTAATACTTACTGCATACCCTGAGCTCTAGAGCCAGACTGCCTGGGTTTAAATGGAACATGTTTTGGTTACTAGAATGTGACTTTGGAAAATTTATCTAACATCTTTGTTTCTTTGTTTCCTCACCTGTGAATGGAGAGATTGGTGCTTCATCATAGATTTGTGAGGATTAAAAACTCTTAAAATGACACCATACACGTAAGAACTATATATACATAAGAAGTCACTACTTCTACTACTGTCTCTACCTAGAAGGGCACTAATCCTATTCATCACTCCACCCTCATGACCTAATCAACCCCAAAGGAACCACCTCCAAATTCTATCACATAGATTAGGATTTCAACATACGAATTTTGGGGGGACACGAACATTTAGTCCA
The DNA here is from genome assembly GCF_029215605.1 of Mirounga angustirostris. Lineage (NCBI taxonomy): Eukaryota > Metazoa > Chordata > Mammalia > Carnivora > Phocidae > Mirounga > Mirounga angustirostris. The sequence goes on along the minus strand of NW_026991717.1, from coordinate 56,830,867 downwards.
TAACAATATGTAATCTCATTATATCTCAAAATAACCTTGTGCTCAAGATCACTGGTAACTGCCTAAGTCAGTATTGAAAGCCAAGCCTCCTTGACTCAAGAGTGTGACTGCAGGTGCCACCCCCCACATTGTTTTTTCCTATTGTACCATACCACCAGTAATTAATTCTATGGAGAGACTCATGGAAAGTCTTCCAGAGGGGGTGATGTTTAGGCAGCATTTTAAGGAAGAAGGAGAGCTATCAGGCAGAGAATGGAAGAGGCATTTGTGATGTGGGAAACAACAGGATTATAGAAATTAGAAACTTTGGGTGGCTGGTTTTGTTTTTAGCCAAACAAGTGCTGCACCACCTTGCAGATCTGCTCTTCAAGGATGTGAGATAGGAGGGCAGCAGAAAGGAATCAGGGCATCTAATGGCAGAACTTGCCGAGCTCCATTCTCCCCCACAGTCCCAAAGAAGATCCTGGGTGAAGGGTCTCCGTTTTTCTCCATTATTCTCTCCATGGTATAAACAGAGTGCCATAGTCATTTATCTTGGCCTGCTTACCCCACACAGAAGGGAATTACATTCCTTAGGAATGATACTTCTAGGCATATTGGTTACAATTTTCTTCTAAAAAGCAGAAGGCACTTTTTGTGGATTTGATTTGATTTCCTTATCAGAGGATGTTATTTGAGATTTTGCAGGTGCAGGCTAACATCTCTATGAGGAAGAGGCACTTTTGTTTATTTGTTCACTCTTCATGACTCTACAGGCATGTTGGTGCATCTGGTTAAGCCCAGGGAAGATCATGCCCCCACACCATATCAGTGTGCCAAGATGTTTTGAATGTAAAGACAGGGAAGTATTATCCAGTGGTTCTGCTGCTCTAAGGGCCTTTGTCTGATTGTTTTAAAATGTGAATACTTTTTCACAGAGAATACTGTGTGTGGTTGTAGTATAAATAAGGTGTTACAATGAATTTTAACTGCTTAATGTTGGCATTGCACTACCAAAAGATGCAGGAGAGAAAGTGGAATTGAGATCATTATTAAAAAATACGGATCTAGAGATAAGGCCTAATATAAAAACAGATTTTGGTAACTGCCTGGAGTAAACTGAAATTTGGTCTCAATGCTAATGTTGTTGAATATAATCTAGAATAAAGTACTGGCCTGATCTTCTTTATCACTACATGGAGATAAACTCCTCATCTATGGAAGATGAAACAACCCTTGAAGATTTCATGCCATTGCTGTGTAGTGCACAAAACAACAACAACAACAACAACAAATTAACTAAGCGGGGTCTATTATTGGAGAATGATTTCATGTAATTTTCAGATAAGTGTACTCATTTCAGAAGTTAGTGTAATAAAAGAGCATTTTATTTTTCAATATGCCTAGGGATATGTGTATGTGTGGATGTTTGTGTGTAATGGTCACATAAGTATGTTTTCATGATAACTCAGTCGTATCCCTTTATCACGAATCAAGTCCCTTAATTCAACTGATCTTGATTAAAAGTCATAGAATCTCATAGGATAGATACCAAAAACAACAGTGGGGGATCAGTAAGATCTTAATAAAATAGGCCTTTATTGAAATACCTGATCTGGATTCCTACACCAGGTCAGTCACTAGAGCAGAAACTAAACTATTCTCAGGGGCTTAAATATATCAGCCTTGTACTTTATATATAGTATCTTACTAAGTAAGTGTTGAAAAATTGAATTTCAAGCAGTAAACTTGAAAATAGTATGTCAAACATTTAGATTATCTTTGGAATTTGATACTCAAGGTATTCTTTTTTTTTTTTAATTTTTCCCTTTGCTGAAAATTATTTTATTTCTTTTTTTTTTAATTCTTATGTTAATCCCCATACATTACATCATTAGTTTTAGATGAAGTGTTCCATGATTCATTGTTTGTGCATAACACCCAGTGCTCCATGCAGAATGTGCCCTCCTCAATACCCACCACCAGGCTAACCCATCCTCCCACCCCCCTCCCCTCTAGAACCCTGTTTGTTTTTCAGAGTCCATCGTCTCTCATGGTTCGTCTACCCCTTCGATTTCCCCCGCTTCATTCTTCCCCTCCCGCTACCTTCTTCTTCTTCTTTTTTTTCTTAACATATATTGCATTATTTGTTTCAGAGGTACAGATCTGAGATTCAACAGTCTTGCACAATTCACAGCGCTTGCCAGAGCACATACCCTCCCCAGTGTCTATCACCCAGTCACCCTATCCCTCCCAGCCCACCCCCCACTCCAGCAACCCTCAGTTTGTTTCCTACAATTAAGAATTTCTCATATCAGTGAGATCATATGATACATGTCTTTCTCTGTTTGACTTATTTCACTCAACATAATACCCTCCAGTTCCATCCACGTCGTTGCAAATGGCAAGATCTCATTCCTTTTGATGGCTGCATAATATTCCATTGTATATATATACCACCTCTTCTTTATCCATTCATCTGTCGATGGACATCTTGGCTCTTTCCACAGTTTGGCTATTGTGGACATTGCTGCTATAAACATCGGGGTGCACGTACCCCTTCGAATCCCTACTTTTGTATCTTTGGGGTAAATACCCAGTAGTGCAATTGCTGGATCATATGGTAGCTCTATTTTCAACTTTTTGAGGAACCTCCATACAGTTTTCCAGAGCGGCTGCACCAGCTTGCATTCCCACCAACAGTGTAGGAGGGTTCCCCTTTCTCCGCATCCCCACCAACATCTGTCGTTTCCTGACTTGTTAATTTTAGCCATTCTGACTGGTGTGAGGTGGTATCTCATTTGAGGTTTTGATTTGGATTTCCCTGATGCCGGATACTCAAGGTATTCTGTTAGCAGAGGCTCGTTTTTACATGGCTTCTGTGTTTCAAGTGACAGCAGTAAACCACAGAGCCTTCTGCATCACTTATTGCCTTTCCCACCAGCTGTCTCCATAGACCTGGCCCTTCCACTCAAACACAACTTTTGGTGTTTGCTTTTCTATATCACTTTCATAAAAAGGATGGAGGGGGGAGGGGAAGAAGACAAAAATCTGTATATTTCCAATGCAAAAGTTTTTTTTACCTTTATTATTAATAATGGCAAAGCTTTATTTACATTTTTATTAAAATACCTGAATGATTGGAAAAGTAATATTTTTAAAAAGAACTGTAGCTGTTTTAGTTATTGCCATTGAGCTTAGGACAGATGTTGCTAATCCAAACAATTTGAACTTTAGTGTAAATACAAATTTTAAAGAAAATGGGATCATGAGTGGCTTCTTTATCTTAGCTCATCAGCCATTTTGTTTATAAGGTTTTCTGTCCCAAGTATGAGGTGAGACCATATCATATCTATACTATTTTGGTTATATATGATAACATTCATCATCAAAACTCCTGAAGTGCTCTATATTTCTTACAGAATCAAGGTCAGATTTTTTGTTGCATGGATATTAGTAGTACATTTTGACTCTTCTTTTCGCATACATTGCCTAGCTATCAAGCTGAGCAGCCTCTTATTCTCCTTGGAAACTTGATGCTTTCTTGGTTCTGTCTCTTAGTTCATCCACTTCTTCCCACCCATTTTTTTAAAGATTTATTTGTTTATTTATTTATCTGAGAGAGATAGAGAGTGGGAAGGAGGGGCAGAGGGAGAGGGAGAGTCTTCAGCAGATGCTGTGCTGAGTGCAGAACCTGACGTGGGGCTCAATCTCACAACCCTGAGATCACTATCTGAGCCGAAACCAATTGGCCACTTAACTGACTGTGCCACCCAGGTGCCCCTCTTCCCACCCATTTCCATGTGTTTATATCATACCTGCTCTTAAATATTCAACTCAAGTGTCAAAAATTTTTGAATAATTTCCTGATTCTTAAGTTGGACATGTTTTTTTCTCTCTCATTATATAATCTCTCACAAAATAAATCTAATTTTGTGATGCTTTCTTTTCTACTGTACCAATAACAACAATAATAATAAACATTAAATACTGTTCTATAATATGAAAAGCTCCTTATGTACATTATTTCATTAATCCACAAAACAACCGCATAATGTAGATAATATTGTTATTCCTAATTCACCTGAGAAGAAATCCATAGAGAGGGCACAGCAATTATCCAAAGTCAGATAGATGATTTTAGATTTGGATTTCTAATTCATAGACCTTGTCCTTAACCAGGAGAAAAGACCATGCCTCATACCTACACCTCCTTTTGCTTGTCATTTATCACTTTCTACTTTGTTGTGTAATTACCTATGACCTGAATTACTATAGCTGTTATTCCTTGAGAGCTAAATTTATGTTTGATACTTCCTGGTATTTAAACATGACTTGACTCAGTGTCTCACACAAAAGTAAGTGTGGTCCAAAACAATTTGGTGAGCAACTGAAAAATTTAGAACCTTTCATACATTCTTTTATAGCTCTGACATGGCAGATTTCTGAGAGAGGAAAGTACTATGTTTAACTGTCATCAAAATAAAATGGAAAATACAGCTTGACCAAAAGAAATGACATGTTCCAAAAGAACAAAATTAAAACAGGATTTTAAAAGCTATTATCCAGTCAATCTGAAAATAAATAAGAACAGTCCTGTGATTGGAGGAGTAAATGTCTTTAAACTTTCACTGTCACTGTATAACAAACATATATGTGGATCTGGAAATCTATTTCCCACTGAAACAGAAAGTTATACTTGATTAAAAGAAAAATTAATATTAGTTAAGCAACAGATAATATTATTGATATTTTAATAATTAATAGAAAAGTAAATAATGAATGATACAGTCTATTTATTTATAACATCCAGATGAATAATTGGCTGATTTTCATCAACATGCTGTCATTGAATTGACAGAGCCTCAATATTAAAGTAGGAGAAGGTGTTGGAAGATAAGATGTCTTATCTGAAGACTAATAACCTTTTTATCTTTACCAAGCTATCTTATTTTCACTACTCTGCCTTAGAAGCTCAAGAGAGTGACAGCCTTGAATAAACACTGCTATTTCAATCATCATTTCCTGAGACTGATTCAGAGAGGAAATGTCCCATCAGAAGGATGGAATGTAGTTCAGGCTTATGAGGTGACAGACCTATGAGGAACTCACCTTCCAAGGGTGAAGAACCTTCTGTTTTGGATCATTTATCTCAGTCATCCTAACTCCATCCACAATTGTACACTGAATGCTAAAAAGCGTTAGTTAGACTTCCTTCAGCCATGGTCACACGTAAGTATGTAGCTCCTGATCATGAGCTATAAAGAGAAATAAGGATGAAGGATTAGTTGATTGACAGTTTTTGACTACATTCTCAAGGGTGTAATTGAATTGTGTGTCCTGCAAAGCTTCCTAGCTTCCTGAATATTAAGTATATTCCCAATATTGGATATATTGTCTTACAAAGATCCAGTCACCCAAGAAGATTTATTCTGATTACTTTTTGCCTATATATTGTTAGCATCCTGTAGATAGAACCAGGCAGATAGAATTTTCATAAAATAGTTTTTGGATGAATACTGTTTGGATACTGGAACAACATCAGTATCTCTTACTAGCAGTCTTCCATACAAAGGTTTATTTAGCTCTACACAGATGTCATGAAGACTCCTATTAGGATCTTGATTTGCTGCTTTTATTTTCTACTGACAATTTATTCATTATATATCTATATCTATATCATCTATATCTGTATCTATATATCTCCTACATTTAGTCAAATTATGTTCATAACAAAATCTTCATGATTAACTTTTTCAAGATATCCCAAGGGTCTCACAAAAGATACTGAGTTTTAGGATGGCAGATTACACTGATAGTTCCTAAAGAGTTATGTGTTCTGTCTTTATAATGGAGGCCTTAGATTTTTTTAGACCTGCATCCCATTTAGGAATCCCTGACGATACTGAACAAGTTCAAGGGTTTCCCAGAGTCAACCAAATAAAAATCAAATTCCTTTTCCTGGCATAAATGGTAGATAATGATTTTCCTTCCTCTTCTTTCTGTACCTTATGCTTCTAACAAGGAGGCACACCTCCAGTGCTTCCTATCTTGGTATCTTTCTACCTTGGTACCCTTCCATATGCTGTTCTCATTGGGAATGTGTCACACTCAGGGCACATGTTACCTTCTCCATGAAGAGTTCTTTGGTTTTGTCCAGCAGAATTGGTCTCTTCATTCTCTAAACTATACCTCTCTTGTAGTCCTTATCATATTATTTAAATTTTATTACATGTCTGGTCTTCTCAGTGTGAGAATAAATCACTTGAAGATAGGGAATATATTAATCTCATCTTTGAATTCACTCCTAGAGCAGTGTCCAAAAAAGGTAGAGAGTAAACATTTGTCAAGAAAGAATTAGTGAATTATTCCTTTTCCTAAGCCGAAAATGAAGCCAATTTTGTACCATTTGTGTAAAATATTGGGTAAGGTTGTCAAGACTGTTGTATGCAGAATCTTTTCCTTTTTTATTGAGACCATTAACATAGATACAAGGGATATGCAGACAATTATGAAGGATCTATCTTAAGGTAAGTTGTTGGAAATGGTTTCAAGATTTTGAAAAATATATTTCACAAAGAACCAGATTTAAGATATTATTTAGTTATTTTCCTGTGGGATTCTTAAATCATCTCCATTAATAAGCTGTCTCTCTCTCTCTGTCTCTTTTTGTCTCCTTCACTCTCTCTCTCTGACTTTTTCAATTCCTAAGGTAACTTTTGATTCTTGGCATCATACTATGGTCTTTGGTGTGCTGGTACTTTTCTCAATAAGACTATTCTGGGGCTATACCTTTTGATAATTTAAGAATAGAAGGAGAAATAAAGAAGTGCACATTCCCCTCTGAATGTCATAATGGCTTTCAACAAAGAGGTGGGCTGCTCATGATTCTCACTTTTCCAATTCTTACTTTTCCCAGGGTAGATAGAATACAGAACTGCAGATTCTTGTCCTTTAAATTTAACCATCCCATATTCTCATAATGTCTTAATGGAATGCTTTCTGAATGATTTGATGCAGGTGTGTGTGTTGAGAGGTGAGAGCAAAGAATGAGATGACATGAGACTTCAGGGATGGTTATGGAACAATAACTGAGATTTTACAGTGGTTGCAGAGCATTTGCCAATATCCAATCTTGTGGATCCTCAGTCTTAGGGGGAAAAAAAATTATTGTGCTTCACTGAACCTTTATCTTGATTCCTGCAAGACCTGAGTATAGCCTCAATCTTTTTCATGGTTCTCTATTTTACTTTGAACAACATGCAGCAGAATGCATCATCAATAAAACCAGTAAGCTCTAATCCTAGTTTGGTATAACATATTTTTCCCCCTCTGTATTACTTACAGCTTCTCCTTGAACAAATTTAGCTGTACCATTTGCTGGAAACAGAAATTAACCAAAATTGTCAAGCACCTCTGGTTACAGGAGGAATTTTCATTGCAATGCATAAGGGTAATGCTTTCAGGCATTCTGTATTGTGAGAATAAAATTTGAGAAATGTACATCCAAATAGTATGCCCAAATTGTGTCCACATATTATCCAGGCACCTCATCAATTTATGAATAACTAGTAGAAAAAATGTGTAAGTAAATAATAATAGGATGCTATGGGAGCTGGAAAGACTGTAGAGAAAAGCACATCTAAGTATCTCATTTTGAAGATGAGAGAAGTGAAGTCCAAGTGGGTTAATTGATTTTTCTCAGTATCATTTAGCTATTAAGTGACAAAACAATGATTTCTGACTCCCGGTCCAGTGCTCCTTCCATCATACCATTAGATCCACCTAACTTTAGTAATTGAATTTCTCCTTCCACCAAGATGTCCCATTCCATCATTGGGTAGGTCTGATTCTTATGAACTGCTGTCTAATATTCTTAGCATTCTCAAAATCCATTTTCCTGTACCCTCCATCCATTGGACCTTGTTCTTCTCCTTAGGGCCACATATGTCAAACCTGTTCCTTCTTGCCAATTTCAGTACTTCAACCATTCAAAGACAATCAAGATTTCCTTGTCCCCACACATGATATCCATGCCTTCCTGTAATTTTCTTTCTCGGGATAAGTATTCTCAGCTCCTTTAGTCCTTCACATGAAGAAAATAGAGAAAAAAAGGATTTTTTGCTACCAGTTAATTGAGTGATTGACATTTTTCTCCCGTTTTTAATTTTGTATTTTGTGTTTAATTTTTACAAATCACAGTGAACCATTCTCACGGCTCAGCTCTTTCCCTGCTTCCCGCCAGTTTCTCCCTGATCTATTTTGAAGTTGAAACCTAAGATTAGGAGTCCGCTGTTACTTGGCAGAGGAGAGGCAATTTGGGAGTTACTACTGAACCAGAATGTGTTCTTTTCCCTACAGGTTTTCAGTTAGCTAGCCTGTCCCCCCTCCAGTGAAGGGGGTAAGGGTGAATCAGCAGGATGGTGGCAGCAGTGATGCAGGCCTACGTAACAGTTATGGCTAGAAGTGGCTGCTTGCCATTCTGCAGAGAGGAGCCATGTGGTCAGCAAAAGGCCTTGTAGTCCACTTTGTGTCTCTGTCCCTGGCAGCCTCAGTACAGGAAGAAAAAAAAGCGACAAAGTTGGTTTATTTAACAGCTTTAAACTGCCTTCAATGTGTGTGTCCGGCCCTATGGGACAGAATCGTTCAAGAATTTGTGAAATTGTTACAATGAATTCATGAGATTTTTTTGCATATTATTTGAGACCAATTAGAAGACTTCAGAGTCCAGGAAGAAATATTTGAAGTCCTGTGTTTAAAGATGGCAAACGTTTAGGATTTACCATCTGGGGCATTGAACTGTAAACCTGTGTGGCAAACTTTCACATTCTCAGACTTTATTCTCTTCGGAGGTCTTGGTGTTCAGGTTAGGGAAGGAAGAGTTAGGAAGGAGGAATTAAGAGTTAAGGAGGCTGGAGAGGGAAATGCAGGTGGAAGGGAAAGACCAAGTAGTTGTAGATTGCAAGTAGTGAACGAAGGATTCCAAAACTAAATTGCCAATCAGTTAGATACAGAAAAGAGGACTGAGATCCTAAAGTGTTGAGACAAAAATTAAGTTAAAAAGAAAATAGTAGATGCTGATGATAACTTTACCTCCTCAAAAATTTCCTGTTGAAGCTGTTTTCCTTTCGTTTTGAGATAAAAATGAAAAGCTTTATGTTTTGTTTGCAACTGATGTTGCCTAAGAAAGATATTCAGTACTCAAAGATCAGAGGTGGAAAATTATCTAGATGAGAGACTGTCAGAAGAAAGGCTGTGTGTATGTATATGTGTGTGTGAAAAGGAAAGTTTCGAAAATGCATTTACCATTGTAGTCTTTTTAGAGCAGGCATCTGCTCTGGCTCCTTAGTTCTGCTGTATCCTGCAACCCTCCTTTCCATTTGCTTGTCCTTTCAGCTTAAAAAAAGCTTAAATAGGGCGCCTGGGTGGCTCAGTTGGTTAGGCGACTGCCTTCGGCTCAGGTCATGATCCTGGAGTCCCGGGATCGAGTCCCACATCAGGCTCCCTGCTCGGCGGGGAGTCTGCTTCTCCCTCTGACCCTCCTCCCTCTCATGCTCTCTGTCTCTCATTCTCTCTCTCACAAATAAATAAAATATTAAAAATATATATATATTAAAAAAAAAAAAAGCTTAAATAGCTTTTAAACCAGCTCTGGGAAGGAAAAAAAGAAAAAAAGAACTCAGTGCACTTGACTGCAGAGTTAAAGAATTGCTCTCTTAAATCTAGTAAGGGTTCCTCGTGATTTACATTGCAGATCGATGTGTATCAGGCCTTCACACTAGGAGGGCATGTAAATTAGAAGGCCATGTTTTCTCAAGGCAAAGATTATAATAACAAAAACAATTTCAGGGGCAAGATTTTGCTGTTTTGAATTGCTCTTCCAAGTCTCTGTTTACAGTATTCCTAGTGAAACACGACATTCTACTCTGGCTAACATTGTGAGAGCAAGAAAACCTTAGAATTTCAGAGCTCCAAATGGGGACAGTCTAACCCAGAGGGAGATGCAACAGTGGGAGTTGGAGCCTCCTCAGTCCTTGGTCACTTGAGTATTCCCATTGTACTGAGAGTTCACCTCTTTTGATCTCTCTCTGTGTTCCCTTTTTTCTCCTTTCCCCACCCTTTTTCACATTCATTTGAGAGACAGAGAAGGGGAAAAGGTAGAAACAAAAAGTTAAAGCTAAATCGTTTAGGGAAGATCATCCTTAAAATAGAAGAACAACTGATCCCCCAGAAGGGTCTGTAAGTACCTACCATGTTTCTACTTAGTTCTGCACAAGTTAGACTAGGTCTCTTCTCCTCCCAGAGAAGAACAGGAGAACTCTACTGTCGAGAACACTAGCCAATGAATATTTTAAAATATGAGAAGAGGGCCAAGCCTGAATTGTTCAAAGTTATGTAGGAGGGTAGAGATGTTGATTACACCAAATGGGCAGATAATCTTCAAATCCTTTCTATTTGGGTATAAACAAACTCTAATGCTTACATAAAATAGGGGCTGTGTGTGACATTTTGGTAAAACATTCCAAAAAATATCCCCAAACCTCCAAAACACCAAGAGATCCACCCATTGAGAAGACCAGAGGAATCAGAGAAATGCTTATATTATGTACAGAGCCATCTGCCATGCTACTTAGTGATATCAGAGAGTGGCAGTTCTTCATCCTCTGAAGCTATTAGCAACACCATCTCCTGATCCAACAAGAAGGTGATTTGGGTGGGTATTTTCTCCACAATTATCTTAATAGGAAGGCATATCATAACAGAGTTTGCTAATATATGGCAAACTAAATATATTTAAACTCAGTTTAGAAAAAACTCCGTATTTCTATATAGACTTTGGGAATTTTTAGAAACTGTTTTTTTCAGAGTCCCACAATTTATTCTAGTTTATTTTATTTATTTTATTCTGAGTTTTCTTTATAGAAATTCTTCATTTACCTGTCCAAAGATTATATGGATGCTGTGTGTGAAAGGGAGCCTCCCCATGTCTTTGAATAAGATGATGCTTGACCTTGGATGATTAGTAGTTACTTTCCTTTGAAGAACGATCACCATGACACTGCCATCATAATCACCACTTATTTCTTGGCCTTTTTTGGTTCATAATCTGTCCTTTTATGTACAGTAATTTTTATCTCTGACCCCCCCCAGTTTATTTATAGAAGTTTATTTATAGAAAAATATTTTAAAAAATAATAAAAATAACAGAGTATAGGTTTAGCTTTTTACTATAATTGCTTCCTAGTGATGGTCCCTTTATAAACATGGGAGCTTATCATGGTCTGTTGGGGAGGAAGGAAAGGAATGGACTGGGATGATAGGAAATATGGTTCCTATTTTTTATCCTCCAAAGCTTTCTGAAACATCTGGTGAAAAGATCGTCTTTATATGTTTCAGTTTCCTGGTTTCTGAAATGGGTAGGAGACCACCTGGCTGTAATTTATTTCCTGGGGCAGAAGTGGTAATGTGTGAATGAAGTGCTTTCAGCACTTACATGGGCAGATCTGGATTTCATCAGATGTCGTCAGAGGAAAGCACTATGTGTTCTCCATGAGTCAGGGCCCTGGTTGGGCATGATGGCTACAGCTATTTTATGCATAAGAGCAGTTGAATAGTCTATGAGATTATTTTCATATTTTAAACATAAACTTAGGGTGTTCATCTCTGGGGAGGAGAGCCTTAACTTTGATCTGTAGGGGTCTCAGAAGACAGAAGACAGAAGAGAAGAGAGGCTTTTCACTCTTACAGTAAAAATAGTTTTAGTTCTGACCATACTTCGTCTGCCATGTTACCTTTTATGGAATTTATCTTGCCATCTTGAATCTTAGATAGCCAGATGCATATCTTCTGCCCTTTCTGGACTGGAAATTTCTTGAGGGTAAGAACTATATCTCTATGGCACCTAGCACAGTGCTGGGTATGTGTATATCTGGCACCTCATTGATCATTTATTGAATGATCAAGATCCTTAGCCTCTCCGTACCTCACTTTCATCATCTATGGTAGTGATTTCATAAGGATTTGCCATGAGGATTAAATGAGTTAATCCATTTATAATTCTTAGAGCTGTGCCTAGCACATAGTGGACAATTGATATTTACCTGGAATATGGAAGGTATGGGAGAGGAGGGTGGAATTCCTCTTTTCTCCATTCCATGGGAATGAAGCAGAATGAGCATGAAGACTTAAGGTTCTGAGAGGAAGATGCTATGCAAGTAGAACACATATTTTTTACATATTTCAATGACTTAGAATTATGAAAATTCAAATACTTTATACCAACTAAAAAATCTTTCTAGGGATTAGTATCTAATGTATAGAATGAACATATAAAAGAGGAAAAAAATGATAATCATGGTTCTTTTAAAAAAATTTAAGGGGAGCCTGGGTGGCTCAGTCGTTAAGCATCTGCCTTTGGTGCAGGTCATGATGCCAGGGTCCTGGGATCAAGCCCCACATCGGACTCCCTGCTCAGCGGGAAGCCTGCTTCTCCCTCTCCCACTCCCCCTGCTTGTGCTCTCTCTCTCACTGCGTCTCTCTCTGTCAAATAAATAAATAAAATCTTAAAAATAAAAAAAATTAAAAAAAATTTTTTTAAAGATTTATTTATTTATGAGAGAGAGAGAGAGCGAGAGCTGGGAGAGGGGTAGAGGGAGAGGGAGAATCCTGAAGCATGGAGATTGACATGGGGTTCCATCCCAGGACCCTGAGATCATGAGTCTGCCATTTAACCAACTGAGCCACCCATGTGCCCCAATAATCACAGTCCTAGTTAGGTTATAATAGCTTTTCATTCAGAGATTCTTTTCCAAAATTTGCCTCAGTCTTATGACACATTTGCTAGAAACACTGTGAAACAGCATAGTTTTGAGGGGATCAAATAGAGCTGGGGGTGGGGGAGAAATAAAAGCTCTAAAGCAGATTATATTGTGTTTGGGTGAAAGACCCAGAGCGGTGCTGGATTGCATTCATATCCACAGGCAAAGCTGATTTGGGCCCAGTGGAGATTTTGGAAGTGCTCTGAGCTTGACATAGTCAAAGGCTGAAAGTTTTTTTGCTTTTATTTTTTCCTAGCCTTTTACACAAGGACATAAATTTTTGAGGATGTTCATTTTGCCCGTAGAATGATGTGACACAGCTAGCCATATCAGGTAAGTGCATCCTGTTCATCAGTGAACGGATTCTAAAACTTAATGAATCCTTAAGTCCACTAATGATGTCTGGATGTTACTAAAGCTATGATCCCAGATTGCTTCTGACATTTTTGTCTTCATATTAGAGTGCCAGCATTCTTTAGTTTCCCCCAGTATATGCTGAGCTTTCTTAGCAGGTAAGTGTAGGTCTATGTATGCAATTTACATTTATTGAACCTTTTAGATCTATGTTGTTCAGTATGTTAGCCATTAATGTATTTTAATATATGTTTTAAATTAAATTAAAATTTAATTTAAATTAAATGTGACTGTTTTAAGTTAAAATTAAGCAAAATTTAAAATTCAGTGCTTCCATTGTCCTAGCCACAGTTCAAGTTCTCAGTAGTTACATGTTCTAGTGGCTACCATATTGGACATCACAAATTTGAAACCTATCTATTCTTGTAGAAAGTGCTATGGCATGGTGCTACACTAGACTATAGGTGCAAGGCAAGAAAATTTACCAGCTGTCAGTAGAAAGCAAGCGTGTCCTGTTTCAAGAAAACCTAACCTACGAAACTGCAGGCTTACAAAGAGAATAATTTAGGAAGCATTCATTCTCCTTGTATGGCAATTCAGAATACATTCTATTCGGCTACCTCCACTGATTTTTAAATATTTACAGATTCTTAATTGTATTGAGAGAGCAGTGAAAAATTAAAACAAATATAAAATAAAATAAAATAAAATAAAATAAAATAAAATGTAAGGCTATAATGAAGCACTAAGTCACAGGAAACCATGCAACTGGGAAATTTTATGAGGGTGGTGGAGTGGCTGTTTGAAATATACATCCACATATATATTTGAAACCAGCCAACCTGGATTTGGGTCCTAACTTTGCCTCTTTTTTTTTTTTTTTTTAAAGATTTTATTTATTTATTTATTTATTTATTTATTTATTTATTAGAGAGCGAGCGAGAGAGAAACAGCATGAGAGGGGGGAAGGTCAGAGGGAGAAACAGGCTCCCCACCGAGCCGGGAGCCCGATGTGGGGCTCGATCCCAGGACTCTGGGATCATGACCTGAGCCGAAGGCAGTCGCTCAACCGACTGAGCCACCCAGGCGCCCCCTAACTTTGCCTCTTGAAAATGGTGGCTCCCTTAGGGAGAAATGGGCAGAACTCATCCCACCTGATTGTCCTAAGGATTTACCGTAGAAGCACATGTGCAATATAGATGGCTGTTAACGCCTAGGCCTAGGCCCTTTCCCAGTTCCTCTCTTCTTCCTCGCCTCCTTCTCAGGGACTTCTTTTGCCTTCTTCCTCTCTTGCATCCCGGAGCCTGGAGCCTGGCCACTCTGTGTTTCAGGATTCAGCTGTGCTGGTGACATAAACTCTTTTCCTGTGACATCCCCCAACCAACCTTTCAGATAACATCCTGCCTTCATTCAGTCAAAATGTGCATGTCCCCTAGGGAAGGACCATTGGCCTTGAGAAGCTCATGCCCCATGGCAGGCCACTGATGGAGAAACTGTAGGCCACTTTTTATTATTCCTTCAGTCACATCAAAAAGGGATAAAACAACATTATGGTAGAAATCAGGAGATCTGGGGGTGTGTCTCAGTGCTGACAATGATTTCTGCAAATCCTAGACTTCACGGCACAAGTCTTCATTTGTAAAGTGAAAAGGCTGTACTAGAAAGTCTCTTACTGCCCCTTTCCATTCAGACTTCTGTAAAAACACTAATTGCCCCCCAGCTACACTGGCAGTTCTCTGAGGGCAGGGACTTGAGCCGTCTGCTCGCTCCTGTATCTCTCAAGGTGTAGCACAGTGCCAGTCACCCCACAGCTTCCCAGTGCATATTTATGGAACGAATGAATGGATGGAGCCAACCTGTCTCCCTTTGTGTCCTTTCCTGCTGGACCCAGTGCCCGTATCACCCACTGCCTTCACTCTCCTCAGCTCTTGCATGCCACCACTTCTGGTATTACCATGGCTGTATCTTCTCTTTTTAGAAAGTCCCAGAAACTCTGCTGCATTACACCACAATATCTGATTTCTCCATAAAGCTGGGGCTGGAAAACAAACTGTACTGTGTAATTATCCTTGCAACATTCTTCTCAAAGACTTCCAATTTAATAGAATTACCAAGATTTAAAAACATTAAAACAAAAATGAGCTTGTTAGAGTAAATTGGGCTTCATAAATGTGTTCCCCTTTTATGACAAAACATTGATTTCTGTGGTCACCTTCTCTAAATTGTTGAACCCTGAGTGGCCTGCCTTAATTGGCAAGGAGAAATGTCATCAAGCAACCACCATGGAAGCCAGGGAAGGGGTGAGTGGGGATGAAGAAAGGGAAAGAGAGGAAGGGGGGCAGAGCTGGCTACCTAGTGAAGTGGAAATCATCATGGGGAAAGAGACAGACTCCTGCCTTGCTGAAGCTCTAGGGGCATAATAAGACTAGTCTGGGAGAGGAGTGCATCAGTGGTATGCTGGGAGATACAGTATAAATACAGAGCTTCATGATTCCATAGCAAGAATGGGAATTCTTGTTCCCCAAGCAGGAAGGTCTTTGTTCTCGTCAGTGGAACCTGGCCTCACACAGACCGACCAGCAGAGTAGCCAGGGCTCCCAGCTCTCTGGCCCTTACCGAGATGACTTTAACCTCGGGGCTCTCCGTGTCCCTGTCCTACACACTCCATGATGCCGGCTGACCCCACTCCTCACAGGGCTTTTGTGTGGGTTTACCAGCCCCCAAACAATCGGCGTCAGGCCCGAGCTTCTTGAAGATCATAGTAATCAGTGTGGAGAAAGCAGAGTGGCCCTCCCTGGAGCCTCCTAACCAGCGGTTTGGAGAGGAGAGCCATGGCTGTGGCCAACCATAATGAAGCCCCCACGGGGACTAGTCGCAGGAAGGGTGGGGGAGAGGCAGCTGCAAGCCTCTGAGTTTCTGCCGCCAATACACAATCATTTTTCTCTATTGAGGAGGAGCCCCACGTGATATTGGAGGGGCGGCTGGGAGGGAGAGACTGGGTTTCTTGAGTTGGGGCCACTGGGAATTTCTAGAGGTGATGACTTCATGCTGCTCATTTGCTCTTGGGGAAAAATTGTAGGCGCTCCCAGGCCAAGGACCAAATCCTTGAGAGCTTGCTGAAACAGTCTGACTTCCTTAGGAAACCTTCTGAATGCCGCTGCCCTCCCATACCTGGATCAAATTCAGTTTAGGAAGAAAAAGATCTCCAAATAACAACAACAAAAACAATAATAATAGTGGCTAACACATAACATTTACTTACTACCTGCCAGAGACTGTGTGAACTTTATGTGTTCACACAGCTGATCCTCCCAAAAACTTCATGCAAAGGGTACTATTATTGTTTTGTTTATAGAGGAAGAGTGTAAGACACTAAAAGATAACCTGTCCAAGATCACAAAGCTAGTAAGTGGTGGAATCTGAAATTTGAACCCAAGTGTTCGGCTTCAGACACTGGACTCATAGGGTGTTAAGAACACTTCCAGAAAATTGAGCACTCATTCAATACCTATCATGGGCCTGGCACGAAGTTGGCCTTATGGGGGTATGTGAATCTGAATTCACTTTCTGAGGTGGGATAGGGTGGGGGAATGTGTGCCCCATTCGGGACTGGGTAAATAACTTGCAGGATTCCTTTCCAAAACTTATGAAGACATTAATGGTGTCATTAGCCCCATTTCATTAAGCCAAACACAGGGTCCTTCTGCCCAGGTGGCACGGCCATGCAGCTGGCCCTGCCCCCCATAACCCAGAAAAACAAAACAAAGCAAGACCTAGAGTACAAAGCGTGTAGCAGAATATTTGTAAAAAGATGGTGGAATGAAAAGTCCTGAAAAGGTAGTGATTTAGTCATTGTGGGGCTAAGGAGCAGGTTAAATCAGTCACAAGAGTAAAGGGCATGCCTGTTTAGGAAGGAAGGTTACAAAATTAAGCACATTACTTCAGTCAGGAGCCAGGTGCAGCCAAGCTGAGTAAGATGGCACACGCGAGTTGTGTTGATCTGGGGGTCACTTAACTACACTTGTTCCGAAACAAAAATTTCTTCAGAAGTTCTGGCTGGATAGGTGTGGAGCTGTTTCATACCTTTGGAGCTGCAGGTCAGAATCAGCTGTGATCGATTTTGTGGGCAGCAGAAGCCCAGCTGTATTATATTATCGTGGCTTCCAAACGACCATGGCCTACAGGACAGTTTGTCTCATCATCAGTCACTCGAAAGATGCCAGAGACCAAAGAAGAAAAGGTCTAAAGGGGATTTTTAGTTCAAATAAGCTAGCTCCAGGGGTCTGCTCAGGGTCAACATGCAAGATGCTGGGGAAGGAGCAGCATAATTACCATTATTATATCCCTGCCCTGCAAATGTGGAGTTTGATACAGTAGCTATAATTTGTTTTCTATGTAACCAACATAGAATGTATTCCAGCCCCCTGAAATGTGTGTCTTAACACTGAGAGTGGAGCAGCAGGCCATCTCCCCGCTCCAAGACCTTCCTTCACTGCCCCTCTTCCAGCCTTCCCTGCCTCAAGTCTCCCACCCACTTCCTGTCCCCTGCCACCCCTCCCTGCCTCTTGTTCCCTAGCCCAGGACACAAATGATTCCGGCCATCTCAGACCTGCCTTGCTGTGGTCTGTATGCTCTGGGCTGCATCTCAATAGGATCTGGGCACATCTGGCCGCACAGTAGGAGTGCCACACTCCAAAGTGCAAAAATAAAGCCACAAAAGATCAAAAGAAAAGCGTCGTAGGCAAGAAATTACCCTTATCTTTATCTCCACAGAATCCATCAAGTACAAGCATCTGAGAGGTGGCAAGCAGTAAGATAACAAAAGGGAAGCCAGGAGGAAATTAAAAGCAGCCTCCAATCATTAGCCCTTCAGCTGGCCTGGTAGGGCCTAAAAGGCTCTGGGAGGGTATCCCACAGACAGAACCTTCATTAGGAATGGACTGGAGCAAAATAGACAACCTGCTGATCAACAGACCTTAAGTTGACAGCCTGGCTAAGCAAGGTTAAAACAGGACAGCCAATTTTATTTATACGTTGCACAGTGTTGCAATTGTTTTCTCCTTTCTTTAGCATATGCACTCTTGTCTTTTCTTGGGGTTTGATGTTTTGTTTGATGAAGTGTGGATAATCTTCATCTCCTTATCCCCACAACTGTGCCCAGGAACTCCTGCAGGTAGATAACCCCGCTGAAGCCCAAAGAACTCTGCCATGGCCATATAACAGCTGTGAATATCTCTTCCTCTTTTTTTTTTTTTTTTAAGATTTTATTTATTTGAGAGAGAGAGAGAATGAGAGAATGAGAGAGAGAGCACATGAGAGGGGGGAGGGTTAGAGGGAGAAGCAGACTCCCCCGCTGAGCAGGGAGCCCGATGCGGGACTCGATCCTGGGACTCCAGGATCATGACCTGAGCCGAAGGCAGTCGCTTAACCAACTGAGCCACCCAGGTGCCCCAATATCTCTTCCTCTTACAGCAATTTGTTTCTAACATCCGCATCTAATCTCTTAAGTGGGTCAAGTTTCTATATATTTATGATGAAGCTACGCTGTCCATGCATGAGCAAATTTAGATATAGTATCAGAAACAGAAGCCACCAAATTTTTTCCAGAGCATATTTTGTTTAGGAGATGTTTAGATTATGATCTGGGTCACTTGTGAGCTGATTATATATACTCTTTATAGTGTCAATGTTTTATTCAAACTGGATTATAACTGGTCACAAATGACAAAGAAGGTTTAGACTGAAAGTCAAAATTCTGTCACTCTGATTTCAGTTATTTATATATATGTGTGCTACAGCTCTTAATCCATATGTATCCTGTTCATTCACAAATTTTAATTTCTTATTGTTGATACCAGCCTGTTATGGTCAGTTGTATAGGGAATGTACTGCATGACTCCAGAGGAGCCTTTCCCACTTGAAACTTTTGCAGATAGTGCCCTCTGGAGTTGTGCAGTTTAAAATCTGAATGGTTATATATGGCAGCTCTGGTTATGTCCATTTTCCTACAAGGACAAATGTAGTAATCTATTTAATAACACAGAGTAAGAATATAGAATATGGTGAAGTCCCTGCCTATCAAAAAGAACTATGACAAAGGCAAATACGTAAAGACAGAAAAACTGCACAAAATGCCCTAAGATTATATCCATGGTATGTACCAGAGTGCTGCTGGGAAACAGAGAAGAGAGTTATTAACTCTGCTTGAGGGAATCTGAGAGACTTCATAGAGGAGATGACATTAGACCCTGGTCTTGAGGGATGAGTAGATATTACACAGAGTGAATAAAGAATTTCAGGCAGAGAATCCTTGTATAAAAAGACTTAAGATAACAAAGAGCACAGCTTGTAGAGGCAAGAAATTCTTTAGTGGTAGAAAACAATGGAGACAGTGGGTACAGACAACATAGGGTGTAATGAAAGATAGAGTTAGAGAGGTGGAGTAGGGCCAGATCACAAAGGACCCTTGTTCAACTGTTTGGACATCTAAGATAAAATTTTATCAAGAAATAGATTCAGTGCTAACTGCTTGGCCAGTTAAGCTCCAGTCAGAAAAATGGCAGCCAGCTAGGCTCTGTCTTGCCTGTAGAGGCATCCAAGTAGTAAGCACGCAGGCTCTGGAATGGGAGTGCTTGGGTCATCCCTCATCATTGTTTAAAACCTCTGTACACTTCGGTTTCATTAGCCCTTAAAGGGGATTCCTAATAGCAACTGCCTCATCGAACTGAAGTAATCCATGATGTAATTCATTTGCCAGAGTGTCTGGTATTTAATAATTGCACAATAACTACTGGTGGGTCTTCTTACGCTGCCGCTGCTTCTCTTCCTGCCCTTGCCTTCCCCATCCTCTTCTTCTGATTATTATTATTATAGTTGTTATTGCAAACATCACAGAGCCCATGGGACAGATTTTCTTCCTAATCCTGCTCTGACTAGATTATAAATCACAAGTCTAGTTTGAGTGGACTACAAACCTCAGGTCATCAGCATATCTACTTGGTATTAGCAGCACTGAAAACAGAAGAAAATCCCAAGTATTTTGCCTTCTTATGTCAAATAACTTTAAAAAAACCTCACTTTTTAAAGTTCTGCTGCCTTCTGGCATACTCACCTGTGGGGTATCTGAACTGTTTATTGTCCAGTGCTTTATAAGAATTATCTTTTATTCTTAAACTATAGCCAAAGTAATTTCAAGCTATTTTAAAAGGAATTGCTGGGAAGGAGAACTGTTAATCTGGGATTTTGCCATTGTGACTACTCTCCCCTTTCTTATAGACACACACACACACACACACACACAGAGGGAGAGAGAGAGGGAAACAGAGATTAATACAGTTGACTTCTTCCTTAAGTAAGTACTACAATCTATGTATTTAAGCTGAAAACATGGGCATCTCTTTAACATTTTATTTTATTTTATTTTATTTTAAAGATTTTATTTATTTGACAGAGAGAGACACAGCGAGAGAGGGAACACAAGCAGGGGAGTGGGAGAGGGAGAAGCAGGCTTCCTGCAGAGCAGGGAGCCCGATGTGGGGCTCGATCCCAGGACCCTGGGATCATGACCCAAGCTGAAGGCAGACGCTTAATGACTGAGCCACCCAGGCACCCCCTCTTTAACATTTTAATTAAATAATGTTGGAGCAAGCTTTTTTGTTTTTCTGATGACAGGCCTTGGCTCATACTCAAAAACTCCCAGTTTAGCACAAGATGAGGACATTTCTGAAAGACCAAAGGCCCCCTGAAGCTTAATACTCCTTTTTCTTTTCATAAGAACATTTGGCGTGTGACTAGAACATAATGTTTGGGCCCAACATAATATAGTAAAAGGACAAGCTTTTCACGAGGCTTTCAGATCTCTTTCCAGCGGTGTGCTCAGCATTTCATCTTTCTATTTAAGGTACCAGTGCCCGCAACCCTAACACCATTGCAAAAGTTATCTCTAAGATATGACAAACTAACAGCATCATGCCAGGCTCCCCAGCTTTGGCGGACCTGGCCATGGAAGTGATTCAAGGAGGCAGCCAGGGGAGGAGAGGATGCAGTTTCGTCAGTTGTGTGATCTGAAAGCCTTGAGTCTCCGTGAAGTCATTCCAGAAATCTCACTCTCCAACACCTTCACTAAGGCAAAAAATAGGTGTGCCTGACTTTTTCTTCTACTTTCTTCACATGCTCATTGAAGCTACCTGGACTACCTACCTGGACTACCCTTCCATGTATCTTTTCCTCTGTAACAAAAGAAACGGAAACCAACCTTTATTGAACCACTTGACAGGCACCTAGTAGGACTTCCAAAAATGCTGCCCTCCTCCTTGCATTATTTGCTAGACCTTTCCATTTCCATTTTTACAGATATATATAAATTGGAAGCTTGAAGTTCGTACTAGAGTAACAGAGCAAGATTGGGGCCCAGACATTCTGATCAAAAGTCTTTTACTTTCTTCTACATTTCAGCACTTAATGTTTCTTAAAATTGCTACTGGAGAGAGATGCAGTCTCCCTTAGAGAAGCTTCTTGGTCACTTTAGACTCTCAGAGATCACACTGAACATTCCTAACAGTCTGTGGGTTCTTGGCAGGAAAGCTACATCATTGCTTTAACCTATAAGTAACTTGGGGGCTATGCAATATGGGTTAATGTCATAAACCACGTGGAACAAAAGAAGCCAGATGATTACTCTGTGGTCCCATTTATGAAAGTCCAAAAGGAGGCGAAACTAATTGATAGTGTCAGAAATCAAGGTAGTAGTTATTTTCAGAGGTCGGAAATGAAAGGGGCCCAAGGGGCATCTGGGTTCTGGTCATGTTCTGTTTCATGATCTGGAATTGGTAACATGGGAGTGTTTAGTTTGTGAAAATTAATCAAATTACACACCTATGATGTGTGCACTTTTCTTGTATGTATGTTCTAATTCAGTAACAACATTTTTAAAAGTTGTATCAAGTTTGAGCTCAGAGGGTTTTGAAGCAACTTCTTTGAATTATCTGACACCTTTACAATGTACTGAAGTTTTCAGGAGAAAAAAGACAATAATAGTTTATAAAACAAAAAACATCTTAGAAAATTGCCCTCCATATCTTTCCATTATTGCCAATGTTTCATCTACTATGTTGGGCTTAGTGCGAAAATTTGAATCCCAATCTGTTATCATGGTTTTAAATTCTCCCACTGAAATTCAAAAGTAACAATTCTCCTTTTTTCCTTCTACTATAAGATACCGATTATGATGAAATGTGGTTCATTTTTGAAACTTACTGATCATTATAGTAATCACTGATGTATTTTACCGTATATATAAAAGGTTAGTACATTAGAATTGTGTTGGATTACCAGCCCCTGCTAAAGTATATGTTATTGCCATAAGAATAAAGGAAGTTCCTATCCAAAAGGAAATTTTTCAAATACTGAGACACTATGATTCTGACCAGAAAATCTATATACAATGCAATTAAGCATTCATATCCTTTCTGGAGGCACATGCAACAAAATAAATATGAAATGCTTATTATATACCAGACTCTGTTTTAAGCATATTGCATTGGGTTGACTCATTTGTTTGCCCTAAGACAGAGGTCTCTTGTTATTCCCATTTTATGGGTGAGGAAACTAAGGCACACATATGTTATGTAACTTACCTGGGATTATATGGCTGGTAAGAGGTAGAGCTGAGGCCTAAACCTACTCAGTTTGACTTCTGTCTTCTGGGAAAGGGCAAGTGGGTCATTCTCAAGGTGTTACTCCCTCACTCTCCAATACTTAGAAAAATGGCATTTCAGAAATAGTTTAAATGGGAAAATGATGAGGGCTTGGCAGCCTTGAGGTAAGAAAAATGGGGAGACCATCTCATAAATTAAAGGGTAGTGATGATTATGTGAAGAGAGTACTGAGTTCATTTAATGGAGAGGGAAGAAAGGGGGATATAATGCAGGAGGCAGTAAAGGGAATGATGTAACAAGGGTAACTTGGTAAAGGACTTTGATTCAGAAGGTGGGACTTTGGATGCAACTTGCTGCCAGTTAGTGCGCAACTGCTGGGCAGAATCAGTTCCCCCAGTCCAGTGCCAAAGAAAACAATGGGTGGCCAAATACTGCAGTTGGCCCATGGTTTCCTAATCAGTATGGACTCCTATGTACTTTTCCTTTAGGGCCACCGTTCATGAAAAGCCAGTGTCCACGTGTTTTGTCAAACCAAGTTCTTAGCCTAGGATGACAATCTGGAGACCTTTTTCTCTCCATCATAATGCTCATTCATCACAAAAGTGCCCTCAAAATCCCAGTTTTCTGACAGTTAATGATGGTAGATACTTAACTCCCTTCTCCATAGTTTCCACAGGAACAGAAAAGTCTGCTGAAAAAAAAAATAAATGAATTATTATGTGATAGATTAGTCAAATGAATGAATCAAGCCAATGCTTGAGAAATCTTACATGTATTTGCTACTCAGTTCCCTCAATTAGGTTCCCACCCCACATCAATGAAACCTTCTTAAGAAAACCCTTCTAAAAGTGATGTGAATGCCAAAACCTTCGGGAAGAGTAGAAGGAAGACATTCTTGTATAGGAGCCTTAGGTACTCCTCGGTGTTACTGTGGAGGCACGATTCTCCTCCTGTACCTGTGGTGCGGAGCAACCTGTTGACTTTTGTGTGCCATTACTTTCATGCTGAACCAGTCACCATGTAACTGGTGAGCCATTAAAAAATGTATTCGGACATCCTAAGCATTTGGAAGATAAGGCTCCAGGCCCTCCTACGTCAAGTTCACTTTTGCAGCTTCTTGCTCTATTTTGTGTTTGATGATGATGATCCTTATATATAATATTTATTGAGTACTTAATTGCTTGTCAGGCACGGTGTGGAGTGCTTTGCAAACATTTTCTCAATAATGAAAACTGTCCTATGAGTAATACTTTCCCCCATTTGTAGACGAGGAAATGGAAGCTTAATGAGATCCAGTAATATGCTCAGGGCCACACACGTGTTAAGTGCTGGAGTCAGGATTGAAGCCCAAGTGGTCCCCATCCCCAACCTGGCACCCGCTGTGATATACTGTATCTGCCTGGAGCAACCCCATGTCTTTTGGTTTCATCTCCAGGTCTCAGCTCTTCACACATTATTTGGACTAGATTAAAGCTTTGGCTTCAGTGATTTTGATGTTAGAGTTCTTTTTCTGTTGGCACTCAGTGTCTGGCATTGTGATTGGCCTACCTGATCAAACTCAGGCCTAGCACTTCAAGTCATTTGGTTGGCATGACTCCCAGGCCTCCCCCAGTCTTCAGGCAAGGAGGAGATCAGACATACCTGGCCTGGGATATAACCTTTAATAGGAAATTCCAAAATTTCTCATGCTTGAACTGATGGATGGAATAACATGGAAATTGCTTCTTTTATTTTATTTGCAAAGATAGAGCTGGACTCGAAGAGATAGATGCAAAGCAAAAACCAACTCCATATTTAGTTAGCCTCAAAATACACATGACCTGAGAGCTCCCTATTTAGCTCACCTCCCTGCTTCTGCTGCAAATGTTTGCTGATGCTACAGCTTACAAAGCACAAATCTGCAGGGGCCTCTGAACCCCTTTGGTACACTCCTTCCCATGATTAGGTAAATGTCAGTGGAAAATCACCATGTATTTAGTGTTTTAATAAAACCACAATATTGTTTATTTTGTGGCCTCAGGTTTCAAAAGGGAAAGAAACAGCTACATTAAACTTTGCCCCTAAAACTCCAGCAACTCCCTCCAGGATACTTATAAATGTTATCCTCCTGCCACTGAGCTATGTTTTCACTAGAACATCATCCGCTGCTAATTCTAGTCGATAATCATAGGACTATCCAGGGTCATTTTCAGGCTTGAGGAAAGAAATAGAATCCAGATTGTGTGTCACCAGAAACATAACTTTAATTCCTAACTTCCAGCTCCTTGATGACAAGGTCACCAAACGCCAAACTTAGATCATGGAACAGTAACTACCAAGAACACACAGGCATGAAACCTATCTCAGCTTCTATTTCCCTGTCTAGCTCTCAAAGGCCTTCACCACCACCTCCAACCTCAGTGCTAAGCACTAGTTTTGTGCATCACACTGTTAGGGACACTGACAAGAATCCAGGTGGTGAATAAGCCAGCTGTACATGACTTCACAGGGCTCATCAGATCCAGGTAGTTCAGAGATGTCATCTCAGGAACTACTGATGCTGTCATCCACTTGTGTTTGAGCAAGTCGACACATGGACAGTGGGATTTGCATGAGCCAGGAAGCCTCCTCTCCCAGTCTTCCTCCATCTGTTTTTCGGCGCTTATGTATTTTTAAAGGAAACATGGACAGAAATTACAGATATTTTAAAATGTAAATATACCCTATGTTTGAAGCAACACAATGACATACATTAACTTTCCTACATGATGATGATCAGCATCTTTTCAGAAAATTCCATTTTTTAAGAGGCTTGAAGAGAGAATCCAGTGGCTTTCGATACTGGAGTCCTGGTGTGGGAAGAAAGGTCTCTCACAGAGGACAAGAAAGGGAGGGAGCATAAGACCATAAGACAGTGTTCTTCGACCCCTCACTCCTCTGACATACAGACTGAGTTGTATTTGGTACAGGTGGTAGGAGCATTATGAGGTTTCTATACATATGATAAATAAATTGGATATTCCCCAACCCTGTGACTAAGTATTACTATTTATCACTGAGTTATTGAACTGTTACTATTCATGATGCATCCTGTAAGTTCCAGCCTCCATTTCATACAATTGTGTTTTCTTTTTCAATTTTTTACCAAAACCTGTATTTTACTGACTATAAAACTTTCCCTGGCTTTTGAACAACAGATCTAGATGGAAGAGCTAACCTTTTGTTGGATAACGGTAAACAATTGGGCTCTTAGGCATGACCATGAGCAGAGATCATAGCACAAACCCATCCAGCAGTAAATAACTCACCCATGGATGGCTAAAGACTGAACCACAACAGATGTGAAGATTAGCTGGCAGAAATCAACCTTATTTTGAACATGTACTAGGACAAAGAATGCTGAATACTTGCAAATAAAAAGGAAAACATCTATGGTAGCTCTAAACATTTACTGTCTTCCAACCTTAAGAACAATATAACCAGGGGCACCTGGGTGGCTCAGTCAGTTAAGCCTCTGCCTTCGGCTCAGGTCATGATCTGGGGTCCTGGGATCAAGCCCTACATTGGGCTTCCTGTTCAGTGGGGAGTCTGCTTCTCCTTCTACCCCTCACCCTGCTCATGCAATCTCTCCCTTTCTCTCTCTAATAAATAAATAAAATCTTAAAAAAAAAAAGAACATATAACCACTTCCTCCATTATCCAGAATAAACGGGAAGGATATTAATGTAAGGAACTGGAACATTCATTTGGAAGGGAAGAAATGGGATCAGAAGTAGGAAACTGGCTCATGGCAGAAATCCCATAGGAGTGAGGGTGGAGGTGGTGAAGAGAAGTCCTTTAATCTCTATTTACCCTTCCTTACAGCTGCAAGAGAGGAGAGAACCATGCAGAAAATGGTGCCAGAGCTCATTCTCGGGGTGAGGGCTGAATCTTCTCCCTTCTTGGGAAGGGGCCTTTTTCAGTCAGCAAGAATGGCAATGCTTCTGTTCTCTATGTGCAAGCCAAATGTAAACTGGCGGCATCGGTCCTTCCTTAATCCTTTCTTGCTCCCTAATTGGCTGTCTAGAGCTCTGTTTCTTCTTTGTCAGGACGCCCCTACAGAGAGGCCAGTGGTCGTAGATGTTAATGCTGATTTGGCTGCTTTCTGCTGCATGTGAGGCACACTTCATTTAATATAAGTGTTTCCCATGTGATTGGTAAGACCTTTTAGCACCTGTCCTAGGCCCAGGGTTACTGTGCCGAGATGAGAAGGAGGAGCGGCAGGGACAAATTACTAACGCCTCCGTCTTTGGGGCTTGATGCCCTACTGATCCCGCCTTCGCCGTGCTCCAGGAACCTAGGTGTGGGAACATTGACCAGGTCTGGTGCATGAAGCTGTGTCGGAAAGCCAAGAGAACAACCACTGCAATGTCTTCTCTCCTCCTGATCAGACTGCAATGTCTTCTCTCCTCCTGATCAGACTCCAGCTCTGTTGTGGACCCGTCACGGAGACCCACAGGGGTGGTTAGCAGCAGCTGCTTCTTGCTCTTTCCTGCCCCCCCCCGGGACACTTCATAACTTATCACCTCTGAACTTATATATCCTTTGTTGTCTGTGTCATTCTGCTTATTTCTTAGCTGTTTTTTGTCTGTATTGCTCCTTGAGAGGTGTCTGAAAAAGCTGACTCACCATACTGGGAGTCTAACATTTGGAAGACTAGAAGTCTCCAGGTACTATAGATGCTGTAAGAGCAAAATATACCTGGCCCCAAAAAGATGGGTCAGGAGGAGGCTAGGAGCAGCGTGAGGATAAATCGGAGTCTAGGAAATGCAGGAATGGTGTCGGTGTAGAACAAGTCTAAAATCTTGGGGGGCAAGATTTCCGACTGCCCATTTGTCCCCCGTGGAGCCTACTGATGACTTTCCCCTTTCCCTCCCTCTGCTCCTTTTCCTTCCCTTCTTTCCTCCTCCACCCTCAGCTTTCTATTTTCTCCAAGTCTCTATCTCCCCTTCTCCAATATTCTTATTTTTTTCAAAGAAAATTACTTATCTTATTTTTTTTTGTTCACATGCCTGCTGAATTATAATATCTGTGCATATCTTAGTTACTTTAACCTTCTGGTGAGCAGAGTGCATAACTTCACACCAGGCCAGAGAAGATAAAAACGTCAAACTCACTTCCTGAGCATTTCAGCAAAGAATTGGTCTATTGACCTAGTTACAATTCTAATTCTTATAAGACAAAGGGAAGGATGTGGATTTACTTACAGAAGTCTGTTAAAAATTAAATGATCAGGGATGCATAGCAAATATAATTTTATTTCACTAATAAATTGTGTGGATCATGATTTATAATGCACTAAAAATAATTTAAAGGACAATAACCATTACATATACATTTATGCTCCGTTGTCTTAATCGGAAAAAAATAAGAGTCAAATGCTGGTCTTTTATATAGAGAAAAAAGAAAAACTGCATGGCTTTGTAGGCTGAGTTTGGACCCACTCATATTGCCTGTTCCCAGCCTGCAGTTGCATGTTGTTTATATTAATAACAATGGGATGTAATCCGTGTAAAAAAGAATTGTTTAAAATGGAACTGGTTCTGTGTCCTCAAACAGTGCATACCATTAAAATGCACTTACAAGTTTTATAAACCTCTTTTAGAAGCAAACACTTCTTGAGCACCTGATCCGTTATTTTCAGGGACAAGGATTTCCAGGAGACAATAGAAGAGGTGAGTGGTGGCGCTGCCCTGGCTGGTCTGTGGCCCCTTTGCTTCAGGTCTCTCATTTGGCTCTTCATCCATCTTTCCTTTGACAAAGCTGTCTTTCTAGGGTACTCCTTTTAACTTCTTTTCTTTATCACAACCTGCATTTGAATACAACGAATTCAGCCTGCTGCTGGATGCTGAGCACAGCAAGAAATCCACATCAGCACCCCGGGCACAGACTGCCTTCTACTTTTACAAAACCAAATGCCAAACTGGTTTCACAATGGAGATGTTGAACATAAAAGTTGGCTCCGTCATAATGTCCACCCGGTGGTTATGTGAATGGTTGTTTATAACTTGTGTTTAGCTTTCTAGCCAAGCACTAGTGTCGCCTAAAATTGCTACTGTGAGAAAACCAAAATGCTATTTTGTAGGCCCAGACTGTTCATCTAAGTTTTGGAAAACTGCTCTTCTTTCTGTAGAGCTTGCTAAAGAAAGAGAAACAACTCTATCCAGACAATGGGTAGCTAGGGAGCAGTGGTTCTTTATTAGGTTACATATTACTGTGGGATGGGCAGATATATGTGCTTTAAAGGCGGTTGCCTTCTTGTGGGGTAAAATATGTTAAATATCAGCATTCTCCACAGATCCCTGAGTTGACCTTTTGTGGATTTGTTACTGAGAAATTGATCAGCCCCTTATTTTCCCCATGCTCACATCAGAAGCATAATTTGGATGTTTTCTTCTATTGCTCCTATATTGCAATGATAATTTAAATAACTAATTTGGCTTAAAATAATCAATAATTTGTACCTGATAGCTGATCAGTGACCCTATTTTCCCCCATAATTATTTGCCAGACCTCATCTTGACTTCTGAAGAAGCTGCATATGATAAGTAATTGAATGTCTGAAGATATGTTGGATTTGTGTCTGAGGGCAGAATACAATTTTAAATAATTTATTTGACCTCCCTAGAATTATTAGATTTCAAATGAACAAATTAATAATAAAATCTGCACAGGATGATAGCAATAATCTAATTTTTCCATTTAGCCTGAATTTTGAATCAAATATATAATTTATTCAGTGATAATAAATTTGTGTCTTAATAACATGAAATGATTTCAAGGATTGGCTGTCATCCTTGGAACCATCATGAAATAGGTACAAGTGGCCTCATGGGGAAATTCAGTAATTCCTAGCAATGCAATCAGATGGAAATAGTAACTTATGTCTGTCGCTGTTGCTGAGTGCCTCCTGAGGATCAGGGCCTAAGAGTCCTTGTAGGGAAGTAGCAAAGGATATGTGGAAAATAAGATCTCATAAAATGAAAACGTACTCCTTAACAAGTGGGAGGATCAGAAGTTGTCAGAAGATGTCCTACCATACTATCTTGTATGGAGCCAGTTCCAAAGTAAGGCAGGGAAGGGATGGCTGAGTAGGAAGTGGGAAGGTGCCTGGGAATAGAACTAGAAAAGTTACCTGGAGTCTGGGAATTAAGTGCAGTCTAACAGGTGACCTCTAATCGTTTCCCTGAGTCTGAGGAGAATATGATGTGTTTATGCCTGCTGAGAGGAGTAGAGGCAAATCACAAAGCTCCTGGTTCTTAATTTCCTTTTGTCAGGAGGGTGTTGTCCTTCCAGACTGATGTTTGGGAAATCTACCTGTTTTCTGAAGCCAGGTTTATAATAAAGTGTTTAGAGGAAGCTTTATATTTCCTGGTCACTTTCAATTGAATGTATTAACTGGAAATGTCCTTAATGGGAGAAATGCTTAAAAACACCTCCTTGAGTGTTAAAAGCAGTTTTAAAACAGGAGTTTAGGGTAATCATAAAAGCATAATTCTCTCCTTTCTAGAAGCAGAATATCCACAGCAAGGATGGCTGCCAAAAGAACCTTGTTTAAAATAAATGCTGTGTTTCCTCTGCTTCCCTTATCAAAATCAGACCAGTGTTCTCAATTGTTAAAGATTAAAGGATCTTCCTGAGCAGATGTTTGACCAATTGTTTGGTAAATTATCATTGGGATGTGTGCTTTGCACATCTTTTAAAATTTAGGTGAATCTAGTCTTTCCTCCCAACCTAACAATTTTCATGACAATTTAAAAATTCCCTGAATAGTTTTTGTGCCTCAAACTTGGTACCCATTTCCAAAACAGACTCTTTACTGCCTTGCTTACTTCAGTTAGGACAATGTTTTGCATAAAACTGGCCTAAATACATTATTTTTCACCACATGCTCTCATTTACTCCATAATATATTATGGCTTGGAAAGATTCTGCTAAATGAATCCAGACTTGACTTAATCAATTCTATAATCTGTAAAATGGGATTACCAGAAATGGCAGAGAGCTCTATTAGTATGATACTCTGTTCTGACATCACAAAATTTAATGAGCTACTTACTGGGCCAGTTGCAGAAAATATATCTTACTTCCAGACATGAGCTCTCATAGTTGAGGTAAGCAGTTTGTAGTCATTTGCAAGGGGACTATCAGAAAACATACACAGCATATACTCATGTAATTCTTTCCCTCCTTCTTCAACCAGAGACTTCAACAGAAAGGGTGGAATTATGTTGGAAAATTCTTTCTGGCTCTATAACTGCTGTAGTCTGGGATATAATTTGCTACACAGCTACAAACCTTTGAACTTTAAAGCCTTTGTTGACACAGTTAACAGTGATTAAGACCAATTATCTTGCCAATAAATTAATTCAAATCTTTTACATTTCCCTGACCAAATTTCCATAGATTTTAGGGTAGAAATGATGTGCTTGGGTGGGGGGAGACTGCTTATGCCTTTCTCAAAACTGGCATTTTTCTGTAAAGATTTTTATCTATTTATTTGACAGAGAGAGAGAGAGAGCGAGAGAGAGCACATGCACAAGCAGGGGGAGTGGCAGGCAGAGGGAGAGGGAGAAGCTCCCTGCTCAGCACAGAGAGAGATCACTCTTTCTCTCAGCAGGGAGCCCGTTGTGGAGCTAGATCCCAGGGTCCTGGGATCATGACCTGAGCTGAAGGCAGATGCTTAGCCAACTGAGCCACCTAGGCACCCCCAAACTGGCATTTTCAAGGAAGAAAATATCTGTGTATAGAAATCATTTATTTAATCCATTCATTTAAATGTCTAAAATAATAGGTCAGTTACGATAGATTGAATAAACTTACTCTATACAGAGTACTATTGAAGGCACTGAAGGAAATTTCAAAACAGAGAAGAAGCAGTCTTTGCCTTGGAAAAATTTATAATCTGTTTAGGGAAATCAGTCTAACAGATAAAAAAAAGCATTTAATACTTGGCAGTGTAAGAAGAAGAAATTGAGATAGGGTAGATTGAGTTCATATGATAAAGGGATAAAAAGTAAAGGTAATTAAAACACAGGTAGAATTAATCAGAGAAGACTTCCTGGAAGAGGTGAATTTTGAATAGGATTTTGAGAACAGACTAGTGGAGAGAACTGTTAAATGAGATAAAGAACCAAGGACATGAAATAGAAAGTTTTGAGCACAGAACAAGATTTTCTTAGCCTGAGTACCACATTTAGAAATATAGTAGAAGCCATTTCATCTGACATATGTTGGTTAATTAAAAAATAACATCACGGAAGGGAATCATAAAATATGGAGCACATAAACCTTAAACATTTTATTTTAATTTAAAGCCTACAAATGCACACTCGATCATAGTTTTTTTCAACATAATACCAGGGTATATTCTTTGAGTGGGATCTGTTGAATCTTTCTTCTTTCTAATGATTATATTGCATTAACCACAGACAGAGGTATTATTCTCAATTTCCAGGTTCAGTTCCTTGGACATGAGATCAGAATTCTGAGACATTTGCTAACCAGTATGAATATGATCTCTTTCTGCTGTGGCTCTCAATTTTCCCCAAAAATGTTTATAATTATCCCGTCTATACACACCTTAAGAAAAATCTTTCCACAACATCAATGCAATTTCCCTTATGACAACAATTCTCTTTATTTTCAGATTTATATTTAATTGGTTAATTTAATTGTAATAAGAACAACCATATTACTGGGTTTAGGTACACATATAAGTGACCACTGGAAAGCAATCACATCATTTTATGGGAGTAGAAGTGTATGGGTTTACCAATGACAGCCTGCTGAATGAGATAATTCAATGTGGAGAGGGTCTGGTCTCACTTCATATATTTTAGAGACGAATGATATAAGTCCATTGAGTAAAGATCAGTCAGTAGAGAGATACTGTACTGAAATAGCTATGGTAACCAAATCATGAAGGCAGGCTCAAAGATGAGCCTAGATTTAGGAGTCCAGTTAAAAGTGACTCTAGAACTTGCAGTCAGAATAGCTGGAGTTCATCATACATCACCCACCACTGTCATCTCTAGTGATGATAAATGCTGAAAAGAGAAAGTTAAAACAGCTGCAGTCAGAAAAGCAAGTTAAACATCTCTGTGGCCCAGAAACATAATAGAAATGCAAAACTGTGAATTAGGCCAGGCTGAACCTACCAGCCTGCTGGGCTCAGGGCCAAGCATTCTTTTTAGGGGATTTTACACTTTGAACATCTGGTTCAAGAGTACTGCAGCGGAGGACTTAGACTATGTCTACATGGTAAAAATTACAGTGGATTATGGTAGATTTACAATCTCAAAAACAGATCACTTCAGAGCAAATCCACAGGTTGCACCAAAGACTTGGGCAATAAAATTAGTGGCATCATATTTGTGGCTTTAGCTTGTTAGTGGAAACAGCCAATAGGTGAAATTTCTAGTTTTGAGCTAAAGCCCATCCACAGATAGCCCTTGCAGACTGACCAAAACGCCTAATTCCATGGGTCTTGCGTACCCAAATTAGTCTCTGGAGTGACAACTGCAGGATAATTTCCTGAAATCAATCTAATCTATGCCCCAAACTCAGGGGCACACTAGCACACCTGTGGCCTTGGGGATACTGGAGTCAAAGTCAATGGGAAGGTGACCTTCTCTAATAGAGGTGACTTGAGGGCTTTCTTGAAGGTTTCAAAGTGTTCTATCAAAGGGGATATCATGACATTTTTTATAAATGGAAATGTTTTTGAGCAGAGGAATGATAAATAAAATAACAGTTGTGACAACACTTAAAAAGAAAAATCATAGAGGCGCCTGGGTGGCTCAGTTGGTTAAGCGACTGCCTTCAGCTCAGGTCATGATCCCAGGGTCCTGGGATCGAGCCCCACATCGGGCTCCCTGCTTGGCGGGAAGCCTGCTCCTCCCTCTCCCACTCCCCCTGCTTGTGTTCCCTCTCTCACTGTGTCTCTCTCTGTTGAATAAATAAATTTAAAAAAAATCTAAAAAAAAAAAAGAAAGAAAAATCATAGAATTGTATGCAAATGTACAAAAATGTGATATTAATATAAAATTATGGGAAAAATGAGTTGTAAGCCTCAACACTTCACAATGAACTTGTAGCCACTGTGAACAAATCTTTTGAGGAGTGACTAATGAGGCAGTGGAGAACATATGGGCTAACTCTCATGCATGGTTATAAATGATCTTTGTCCTATTCGCTCCTCTCTGTTCATTCATTCAATGAAGATGTGTTGAATGTTTACTCTGAGCCAGAGACTGTGTTTGGGTTTAGAGGAGACAAAGGTGAATAAGACCTTGTTAATGCCCTGAGAATGTTTTGCATTGCTCTGCTCTTTGGTGAGGAAATATTTGATGAAATAAAGAGAAGAGATGACAAATAGTTGCTGCTTGCTTTCAGTAGAACATTACTAGATCAACATAGCAAGAGAGACACAGGAATAGTATCACATAAACTTAAATAAACAATTTTTACATGATGAATCAAGCCTTTTAAGACGGGATTACTGAGGCATTTTTATACCAAAGGAGATTTCTTTAAAAAGTACAAACCAAGTCAACAAACATTTATAAGAGCTGTTATAAGACCATTCGAGTGCTGCTCAAGTGCCCAAGTAGAATACAGATGTGGCTAAGACATGGTTTCCATCTTCACAGGAGCCCACAGTTTACTAGGTGGGACAAGAGAAAAGCATGATTTCAGAGGAACAGCCCTCTGTGCTTAACTGTTGCTTGTTCCCCCCCCCCCAAGATTTTATTTATTTGAGAGAAAGCACAAGAGTGATTGGGGGGAGGGGCAGAGGGTGAAGCAGACTGCCTGTGGAACAGAGAGCCTGATGGGACTCAATCCCAGGCCCCTGGGATCATGACCTGAGCTGAAAGCAGACGCTTAATGACTGAGCTACCCAGGTGCCCTAACTGTCATTTGTTAATCTTGTAGTTCCATGTAGTGAAAATAGGTGACATATACATGGCTCTAATTTTTCTCTCTCAAAATGATCCAGGACACTTCCCTCTGTGCCTCCTGAGGACAGTTTCTTCTCAGCCCCCTGGTATTCTACAACTTTGATGCAAATAAGTGGCCTTGGGCTGATCCCCTATTTCCAAGGATATGGAGGATCACGATTCCTTAGTGTCAAAGAGGCAAGATCCTAGTCTCTTCACTTCTGCTGCAGCTCATCTGGGAAGAGGTGTGGGCAATGGCTTTTAACAGAGTTTCTGATTCATCTTGCTCAGATAGACATATGGAAAATATGGGGGGATTTCACATCATAGTGCCTCCCCTGCAGAGGGAAATGGGCGTCAGCACTGTAATTGATCCTTAACTCCTATCTCCAGGCTGTCCACCGGTTGATTTTTAAAACTGCCTGCACTAATATTCCTGAAGAGGGTATACTGTTCTTTGAGATCAGGCTTCCTTTATTTTCACATGTGGCACTAGCAGAGGCTCAGTACTCACAACACTATAATAATAATTTATTGAGTGCTTCACTTGTTTCAGACAATGAAGTAAATGCTTTATTTGCTTTATGTCACAAGAACCCCTATGAGTTAAATATTATAATCATCTCCACATTTTAAGATAATGGAAAGTGAAGCTCAGCAAGGTTAAATAAGTGCCCGTGTTTACAGATCTAGGGGTAAGACTGTACTTAAACTTCGCCTTTTCTGGATTCCATGACACAGAACTCTTAGCCACCAGACTACACTGAATGGTCTCCAGCATGCTAAGAAATTTTAGGACACATTCGATTTCTCATAACCTTTTACCTTTGTTCTCAGAAGCATCTCTATGTCTCCTGGTCCAAGTTCAAGCTCCTGTTTCCACAAAGCACACACGCATACACTCACACTTATACACACTCACACACACGAAGTCTATTTTCACTATCTCATTTATAATAGGTTCAGTTACTGCTCATACCCAGTGTCATTTTTGGCTGTTTTTAAATGTTAAGAATTTCAGGGAACTCCACAAAATGGTTTAAGACCAATGTGACACGATTTGTTTTTTTTTTTTTACAAATCAGAATAGGCAACTGCCAGCTTCCACATACCATCTCCACCCCGCCCCCCTCAGTCATAGCAGTTGTATCAAAAGAATAGAAAAGCCAAAATATTGTATGCATGTTTAGCAGTGCATAAAAGGTGTTTTAAA
This sequence comes from Mirounga angustirostris, assembly GCF_029215605.1. Lineage (NCBI taxonomy): Eukaryota > Metazoa > Chordata > Mammalia > Carnivora > Phocidae > Mirounga > Mirounga angustirostris. Next base: position 56,794,888 of record NW_026991717.1, on the reverse strand, counting down.
CAGATCTGGAAAAAAGAGCAAATTCAAAATATTTGCTGCCTTTTTACTGCCTATTCATTAAGTGTTCTCTCATTGTTCAGAGCTGGGAAGCTGGGTTTTGTTTCCCACTTCACCTTTCCCTTTCCCCTGAAACATCTTTATCAGCTTCCCACTCTTCCATCTGTCGGAAGTTCCTATTTTCCTTTGAAATGATTTCTCAGCAAGCTGACCTCTGCAGATTCCATCAGCCCCACTTGGTTGCACATGCTGTGACTCATTTTCACTAATTTGTGCAATGAGCAGCAAGCAGAGGCCAACAGAGACACTGCTGTCTGCAAAGGGACTAATCGCTACCAACTGTGGTATACGAGGGTGTCTGTGTGGGGAGCCCCAAATGCCTCTGTTCCTCCTGCCCAGAAGCTCCTCCCTCTGGGTCTCTACCCTTACGTTTTGATTTTGAGTAAGTGGTGTGAAAGCAAACATCTCTAGCCCTGAGTCAGGCTCACACTGCCAAAAACATATACAGCATTTTCCCATTTGTCTCTTTCAAAATTAACATTTGATCACTAAAGTTTTTTTGGTTTTTTTTTTTTGAGTAAAGAAAAAGAAGTATGTTTCCTCTAGTCCTGGCAGATCATTTGTTGTGTTTCTCACCCCTCCTGTTTCTCTCAAGTGTATTTGTGAAATGAACGAAGGCTGATTTCTAGCAGAGAATATCTCATGGCTTAGTTTCTCATCAAGATGATAAATCGGACTGGTTGCCTGAATAATTACATTCGTGGAGCTGGACTGTAATTTTTTACCACAGAATTCACGAGGCAGTGTTCCGACTCATTATATACAACAGTTTTCATAACTCCTGCAAATATTGCATCCAACTTTTGGATAGATAGAGGTGTATTTTTAGGAATTTTCATCAATACTTAATAATGCAATTTACACTACAAACAGAACATCGCAATAAAGAATTCAAGAGTGAATAAGTGCCATTAAGTCAAATAAGGGACTTCATAGACCTGGTTTCCACTTATGAAATACCTTGTCTCAAAACACATGAATATACATTTTGGCTTAGTCACAGTAGACATGCTCTTCCTTTCTGCTATGAAGTCAACTTGGTCTTTGCTCTGGGAACTGAGAGTAGTGAGTTCCATTCTAATTTCCATAACCAAATTGTTGTGTGAATTTATAAAAATTAATTTCTTTTTGTTTGAATCCACCTGGCTTCTACGTTGTCTGAGATCATTTTTTACAGCCTGTTTTGGGTTTTTCAGAGAAATAGATCTCCTTGTTTCTATGCATCTGAACCCAAAGGTACAGAAGTTCTTGCTTGCTTTTTATAAATGCCCACACCCTCAAATGATTCATGTTCATTAGAACTGTAGCAATAAAATGAAAAACAAAAAACAAAAATTATACAGTTAAGGTTGAGGCTATGAACAATAACTGAACCCCAAGGCAAAGGACATCTGCTCCCACTGGGCAGGAAGTTTAGCCCTTTGCTTCCTAGGACTTGAGAAACAGGATGAGCTATCTAGCACTTACATTATATTAGCAAGAGCTTTGACAGGGGTTGAATTATAATTTGAGCACAGGATTTAGTCTAAAAGCCCAAATTCAGAATAAGGTCTACTACTAACTGTGCAGCATTGGGCACGGCATTTCATTTCTCTGGGCTTCAATTTTCTTCTCTGTAAAGTGGAACTGATAAGGTATACCTAGCAGAGTGTTGATGAGGATTAAATAGGTACGTACCATATGTAAAACTCACACACAATGCCTGGCATAGAGTGATAGAATGTATCAGTAAGTTTTGATGCCATACATTCAAGGGGCTCAACATCTGGTAGAGGAGATAAAATATTTACATAAACAACCATAATTTATGATAAAATTACTTAGGTATCCTAAAAGAAGTAAAGATAAGAGGCAACAGGAAAAGCTTCCAGCTGGACCTTGGGGTTTAGGGGAATCAATTACTGCTCCATGGGAAAAGTTTGAAGGGTTGTATTAAGAGAAACCGAAGTAGCAGGAACCATTATAAATTCTGTGAGGCTGGGTCCTTTGAGCAGCACTGGCCAATGTGGGATTAAATGTATGAGGATTTTACGAGGGGAAATGCCTCTGAGTGACAATAAGGAGATAGAGGTGGAGTCTGGGTGAAATGTCAGACCTTGATCCAAGACTGGCCCCAGTGAAGGAGGCAAGGAGGGGGAAGCTCCTAGACGGGCATGCAGTCACATGAACATTCAAGGGACATCAAGGAGTCCTGCAGCCAAAGTTGGCTGTTAGAGAAGTCTGTCTCCCAGTCTCTGCCCTGTCCTAGTGTCCTGGCCTGCTCAGTCACTGACTGGCTGTAGCCTGTGGGAACCATGGGCTCTGGGCAGGCCTGGGGCTGGATTTCAGAGGGCAGCAATTGGGGGCCTTGGCTAGTTACATTCCCAGTAGTTAGGGGTCTGTGAGGCGTGTTCTCAACGGCCACCACATAAGCATGGCACAGAGACCAGACATCAACCCAAGTCATGGGTTGTTTTATCTAGAATTAAACTATCTTGCAGGCTAGCTGGGCTTGGGTGCAGAGGCAGGAGAGCATTTATCTGTTTTGGGCTTACTTACAAGTGCAGTAGGGGTGAGACAATGGTAAATCAGGAAGAGGGAGGAAGAGCACTGCCTGCAGACATGGTCATTACGAGGGCGTGTGCACTTTCAGGCTCTGCTGTTTGGGTGGCTCCATCATGGTCCTGCTGGCTTCCTTTTATCAGACTAATTTAGGGGGCAGCTTAGACGTGTGGCTACATCCCCTGTGGTGAACAGTCTTCTAGGACACAAAAAAATCCTTCATTAATAACAGCCCTGGGAAGTAATTTTCCTTATCTGATTGGGTTTTTTTTTTTAAGTTTTTATTTAAATTCTAGTTAGTTGGGCGCCTGGGTGGCTCAGTTGGTTAAGCGACTGCCTTCGGCTCAGGTCATGATCCTGGAGTCCCGGGATCGAGTCCCACATCGGGCTCCCTGCTGGGCAGGGAGTCTGCTTCTCCCTCTGATCCTCCTCCCTCTCATGCTCTCTGTCTCTCATTCTCTCTCTCTCAAATAAATAAATAAAAAATCTTAAAATAAATAAATAAATAAATAAATAAATTCCAGTTAGTTAACATACAGTGTAATATTAGTTTCAGGTGTAGAATTTAGTGATTGAATACTTTCATACAACATTGAGTGCTCACTCATCACAACAGGTGCACTCTTTAATCCCCATCACCTATTTATTTATTTATTTTTAATTTTAAAAATTTTATTATGTTAATCACCATACATTACATCATTAGTTTTTGATGTAGTGTTCCATGATTCATTGTTTGCATATAACACCCAGTGCTCCATTCAGTACGTGCCCTCTTTAATACCCATCACCAGGCTAACCCATCCCCCATCCCCCTCCCCTCTGGAACTCTCAGTTTGTTTCTCAGAGTCCATAGTCTCTCATGGTTCGTCTCCCCCTCCGATTTCCCCCCCTTCATTTTTCCCTTCCTGCTATCTTCTTTTTTTTTTTTTTAACATATAATGTATTATTTGTTTCAGAGATACAGGTCTGCGATTCAACAGTCTTACACATTTCACAGTGCTCACCATAGCACATACCCTCCCCAATGTCTATCACGCAGCCACCCCATCCCTCCCACCCCCCACCACTCCAGCAACCCTCAGTTTGTTTCCTGAGATTAAGAATTCCTCATATCAGTGAGATCATATGATACATGTCTTTCTCTGACTTATTTCGCTCAGCGTAATACACTCCAGTTCCATCCACGTCGTTGCAAATGGCAATATTTCATTCCTTTTGTCCCCATCTGATTGTTAAGTGTGGTCATCTTGAGCACACTATCTAGAAAATGTAAGCAAGCCTTATTATTCCATTTTACTGATGAGAAGGTTGAGACGCATTAAAGTTGTAATTTCCCAAAGTCATGCTTGCACTCTACTAGTGGAAAAGATAAAGCAAACATGGATTTGGAGGCATTTAGATTCAGTCCTAACTAATTTTGTGACTTTGGATTAGTAACAAACCTTTTGAGTCCCAATATGTTCAAGTTTAAATGGGAACTTGAAATTGTTATAAGAATTAAATCAATAGTTTCAAATGCCTAATCTCACACCTACCATGTGGGAGGGAGTCAATAAATACTCATTTCTTTCCTCTGACTGATTGGTTGACAGATTGATTCAGATGAGTGTTACATCAGGGCAGACAATGTTAAAACAAAAGATCAGTGATAATTTTAAAGAAAGTTGGGAGCTCATTATCCTAGGAATATATGTAAATATCGTGTAATTAATAACATGGGCTTGGGTGCTAAACAAACCTCAGTTTAATCCCCAAATCTGCCATGTGAGAGTTCTGTGACATCGGGCAAATTATTTAACCCCCTGAAATCTGTTTCTGCATCTGTAACATGCATATATGACAGTAAGACCCTCATGGGATTGGTGTAAGGATTAAATAAGGTAATTTGTTATAAAGTGCTTAGTGTCCACCTAAATTCTGCTACTTAGGAGAGTAGTAAGCACTCAATAAATGTCATTATTATTATTTAAAAATTTATATTACTGTTCTAAGGATTGTTATTATTACTCTTTGGTTGCACGAGAGCTTTCTGGCTTGGAAAGGGGGACTCTTTCAGGTACATTTCCTGATTGAGTCTATCAAATATACCACTTAAAAGAATTGGAAGTGCTAGAGACCACTGTTAATGAAATATAATTTCTGTAGGATTCATAGCCATTGACTTATTTTTATATTGGTATTCTTTTTTTTAAGACTTGCCTGAGTCTGTTTATTTATTTATTTAATCTTCCTTTGTTTCAGAAAGGATTTAAGGAAGCTTACAGGATATATAAAATCCACCACAGTGTAAATTAAAATTAGAAGTAAATAATAAAAGAAGATTAGAAGCATAACAGGGACCAGGAATAAGGATAAACATGCATAAAGCCCTAGACATGTGCCCAAGTGAGCTAGACATTTGGCTACAGATTTTCTAGGTAGAACCACATCAGTTACAAAGTTTGTCCAATAAAAATCTACTATTTGCTTAGGAAAAACAAGTAATTATTTGGTACAACACTCATCAGATAAAAATCTACTGATTCCTTAGAATAAGCACAAGGATTATTTGATACAAAAGTGAGAAGCAATTTCTTTACAAGTCCAAGTAAGTTACCTGTGGTGAACTAACAAATGTTTCAGCATCATCTTTACTACAGACATGGCGAATTCTGCACAACTACTTCTTATGTTCTTAGAGACAAATTATTTAGCTCCTCGGCCTCAGATTTCTTAAAATGGGAATAATTTAGTATGTATTTCTTAGAATTGTTGTGAGGACTAGGTCAGCTAATGTATACATAAAGAACCTAAAACAGTGTCTGGCACATTTAAACATTTTATGTAAGTGTGCTGTTGGTATTATTAGGAACCTCAAGGAGGCTGTAACATTTCACTAAGGTGAAATATATTGTTCTTTGTGAATGTGCTTCTGCCATATGTCATACTTCACTTCCTACCTATGGGAAGGAACGGACTCTCGAGAGGAAAAAAGAATAGACATTACTGAAATGCATTGACTTAGTTGTCCCATTTCTAGGAATCTACACAACCCCCATCAAAAATATATGAAAATTAAATATACTTAGAGGTTAACTGTTGAGTTTTGATAAAAGAATAAAAAAGGAAACAAACCAATGCCCAACATAAAGTACAATTAAGTAATTCATGCTGTGCTGACTGTAGAGCTATTTAAATTATTTTGAGAAAAATAGCAAGGTGGAAAATCCAAAGTGTTCTACTCTCTACCCAGTTGCCCAGGCTGGAAACCTGGGAGTCACTCTTGAGTTCTTCACTTTCCTTTCTCTCTGTATATAGCTCATTAGCAAGTATTATTGTTCTGTCTCCAAGATTTATGTCAAATATATTCACTTCCCTTTTGCTCCATTGCTGCTATTCTCTCCGGATGGACTATTTCAACTGCCCCCTCCTTGCTGGCCTCTCACAGCAGAGTGAGCTTCAATAACCATGATTCATATCATATCACTCCCTACTTAAAACTCTCCAGCTATTTTCCCATAAGCTCTGTAAGATGATCCTTATATACTCTTGTCAGCTATTCCCATAATAATGCCAAATAACAAGCCACTCCAAAAGTTGGTGGCTTAACACAACAATTATTTAATCTTACTCAAGCATCTTCAGATCAGCTGGATGTTGGCTGATCTAGGTAGGACTCAGATGGACTTGACTCCGAGCTGCGTGTTGGATCCATGTCGGCTGCTCACGTCTCCCATCACCAGTGGACTACCTAGGGCATGTTCTTTCCCCACAGTGACAGCAGTGCCATAGAAGGAGCTCCTCTGTGCAAGCACATTTTAAACATGTTTTTGCATCATATTTGCTAATGTCCCCTATGCCAGAGAAGTGATATGGCTGAGGCCAGCGTTAAGTGTGAGCAAATTTCGCTCAGCGATCGGGAAGCCAAAGCAAGTTACATGGCTCAGTCCAACAACAGTGAAGTTGGCAAGTATGTTCATCCACGGGACGGGGTAGGAGAGCAGAAGTGAATATTTTCCTGGGAGTAATCTACCACATACACCTTTCTGACTTCACCTCAGTTGTTCACCTTGATCTAGCCTCATTGTTGTTGTTGTTTTCCCCAGTTCTTTACACAGGACAAGTTCTTTCCTGCCTCAGGAAACATTTGAATATATAATTCTATCAAGATCTAAGGCTTCCTAGGGTTCTTTCTAATTTTGTTTAAATATAAATTCCTCAGAGAAGTCTTTCCTGGAGACATTAGTAGGGGGTAACCTCCTGTGATTCTCTCAGTAGACTTCTTCCTTCATAGCATTTATATTAGTTTGTTACCTTTGTTTTCTCTTTACCAGCTTGGGGATCTGTCTTCAGGGAAGACTAGACTGACTTTTCCCCCTCCATTCTGTTTGTCTGAAATGTTAGCCTTCCTTAGTAATTAATAATCAAGAGATGGGGGTGGGATGTGAGTCAGAAACAGAGTCTAGGTCTTGCAAGGGTATGTGTGCAACTCAAATTCTCTGTTATCCCAGTTCTTATTCTCTTCATGGTCAAGAAGACTCGTGGCTCTGCTTTGAGCTTTCCTTCCTGAATTTAGCACTCGCTTCCTCAGTTTACCACAGTCTGACAAGTTAACCCCTTTTGTTCTACTTTCCCTTCTGAAAGTATTTCCTCTTCAGTTCAGAGACATTCCAAGACTTCTACCGGACTGCAGCTCCCATTTATCCTATAAAAGCTTACCCCAAATAAGCCATCAGTAACCCCACTCAACCAGCTGGCTCCTTGGCTATCAGAACTGCACTCCAGGCAAATACACACTGGATGCTGGCAGAGCCACGACCACAGCCAGGCTTCTTGTCTACCACTGCAGAACTCTTTCTTATGATAGAAAACATTCTAATGCCAAATTAGGTAGCCTAAAATTTATAACAAAGGCTTCACTCAGCTCTAAATAAGTAGTGACAGTAAATGAATCTTCCAGCCTTCTTGCTGGACATTATGTGATCATTGTAAGGATCAATCCATCAGACAATGGCTCCTATTACTAGTTAAAAGGCAATGTCAAGCATACTAGGGAGAAGTGACTCTGTTTAACTGGAGTGCCTTCGTTTCCAGTTGGCTGGAAATTAATACTAAATTGTATATAAACTCACTGACTGGAATGACCTATCAACACTAAATTGAACTGCACATTTCACAAAGAGGCCCAAGATGAAATTTGGGGACAGAAACAACTATTGATTTTTTTGGCAAGAGGAGTGAAACTAGCTATTGTATGGTTTTTACACACATGCATTTTTTTGCTGAATATTTCTTGTGGGAGTAGTCACTGAAATATGCAAGGGTCATTAGAATAAAGGCTATATTTTTTAAAAAGAAAGAAAGACAACTTTGATAGCTGGTACATTTTTAGAAAAGATGGAATTTAGGGGCACCAGCTATTCATATTTACATTCCCACTCCTGTTACCCTAATCTCTCTCTCTTAATAGATATACTTACACCCAACAATGCATCTTAAAATCACCACCATATGCTTTCTGGGCTCACACTTAATTTTTTTTTTTAAAGATTTTATTTATTTATTTGAGAGAGAGAGAATGAGAGACAGCATGAGAGGGAAGAGGGCAGAGGGAGAAGCAGACCCCCCACTGAGCAGGGAGCCCGATGCGGGACTCGATCCCGGGACTCCAGGATCATGACCTGAGCCGAAGGCAGTCACTTAACCAACTGAGCCACCCAGGCGCCCCACACTTAATTTTTATGGTCCACCTCCTTTGCCTACTTTTCTATCCAATTTTTAAAAGAATTTGTAAAACTACTGTCACTAAAAGTGTCTCATTTCCTATTCATTTAAGGTACTGTTCTCACCAAGCACTCTTTCACAACTGAAATTATTCATCCAATTCATAGGACACCAAAATGATTTGAATGGCTGTTTTCTCAATTCTTCTGGGGATGGTACATAACTGGCACCATTTTAGTTGCACAAGAGATAAGTTAATTTATTATATTATATATTTATTATAAACAAAGGATTCCAGAGTAGTGGCCCCACACACAAACTAGTCACTTCCTAATCTCTAGAATTTGTGAATCTGTTATTGTACACACATGGCAAAAGGGACTTTGTAGAGGTGGTTAAGTTAAGGATCTTGAGATGGGACGATTATCCTAGATTGCTTGGGTGAGTGGGATATAACCACCAGAATGAGTCAAAGAAGGAGGCAGAAAAGTCAAAGTCAGAGACCGATGTGAAGAGGCTATGCAGCTGGCTTTGAAGATGGGGGAAGGGATCACAAACCAGAGAATGCAGGCAGCTTGTAGAAGTTGGAAAATAACAAGAAAATAGATCATGCCCCCCAGAGCCTCCAGAAGGAACACAGCCCTGCTGCACCTTGATTTTAGTCCAGTGAGACCCATTTCAGACCTCTGACTTCTGGAGCTGTAAGATAATAAATTTGTGTTGTTTTAAGGCACTGACTTTGTGGTAATTTGTCACAGCAACCACAAGAAACTAATATAGATGCTTTGTGGCACTAGGGCTTAATTCTCTCCAGGAACCCCAGGTTGCCACCAGGGTGAGTAAAGTCTTCTAATGAAAATGAGGGATATCTCTGGTTGCCATTGCCGTTTAGAGGGCCACTGAAGAGGTCTCTGGAGAGAAGTTCATCTCCAGCAGGTCTGTGTTTTTCTTCCATTTGGCCACCTTCATGTGACCTACCGAGAAGATTACATTTGTGAACTGACTCTAATCAAGAAGTCTCTGGCTTCCCCAGATGGCTTCACCAGTCCCTAAGAATCATCAGTAGCAGAAATGTCCCCCTCAAGGAAATGGGAAAATACATGTAAGTAGGGGAAATTGTTGGTATTCCATAGATATCCATAATTGATCCAGAACCTATATTATCCTAATGTCATCATACTCTTAGTCTTCAAACATATGCCTTGGTGGCCAAAAAAATAAATTGAAATATTCTTCAATATCTACAGAGTGTTTCCTTGGGCACAGTTAAGCTTTCAGACCCACAAGATTATCATAGAAGATACTGGGGCAGCATATTCACTTAGATGGACCTGGATAGGAAACCTAGCATATTGACAGGACATCCCGAGGCATTTCTCTTCTGTGGGAGTCTTCACAGAATTCTGTGTAGTGCAGGCCAGCTGCAAGGAGAAGGGGTCTAATTTGGGCATCTGCTTCAAAGCAGCATGCTCCAAGAGCCAGTTTCTCTTATAATAACAATAGTACAGGCATAATTTCCACGGTCCCCACAAAGGACATGTCAGTGACAAATTCAGCACACCCAGGGAGGTCCCAGGTGGTCTCCTACCAGGTGTTTATAGTTCATGTACATGCCTCCCAATCCAGATGCAATTTCTGAATCATGGGCCACAATTCATCATAAGCAACATTTATTAGCAACATAGCCAACATATTACTCTTAACAGATTAACCCAGCTTGAAAGTTAAATGAAGGTCAAGTTCTCATGGAGAATGAAAAAGGTTTTGTTTACTGTTTAGCCATAAGTATATTGGAAATCGCTCATTTTCCATGTATAACACTGCAGTATCATCATTGTTATTATTCATAGCTGCTATTTTTTGAAGATGAACATTTATGTAAAGCTTTGTGCTTTATATGCATTGGCTTATTAAGTCATCATGTGAATCTTAGGAAGAATGTATAATTAATGCTATATTTTCATAAGAACAATGAGGTTCAGAGGGGCTGAGGAAATTTCTTAAAGATTTTTTAGCAAGTGAGTGGCAGGATGGGTATTTGGACCCAGTTCTCTCTGGTTCTTAAGCCCACTCTCTTAATCAGTTTGCTATACTTTCTATACAACTTGTTGCCAAATCCAAGTTGTGGCCATTGTCACAGACACCTGTGTCAGCAGCCAGGAGGAGGTGTACCTTTCTTGGTCTATCAGAGACCCACATGGCCAGTTGCTTTAGCTAAGGAGGGATTCACTGTAACAAATGTGCCCCTAAAACAAAGAATGGATTTGTACATGCTTAGTTTCTCAAACAGAAATGGAGTATCTTTAATGGTTAAAAAAAAAAAAAAAAAGAAAGAAAAGAAAGGAGCTGGGGACACATGAACACTTCATCGGTTCACAATGGTCTTTTTTCCATTACATACAGCACTTGGTACAACTATGCAACTAGAATGCAGGCAGATTCTGAAGAGGGCTGGATTTGTATCAAAAGACAGTGGTGAATTAGTTGGGAAGAACAGCCTTTAACTTCATGTGTAAAGGAAGGCTTGAATGTGGAGGTAGTGAGGGTCAATGGTATTCACTAATCACTTCCCTCACAAAAGAGGCTGGCTTCAGTTCTTGCTGACATCAATAGGAATACTAAATCCTACCATAGCGTTTCAGCTGATTCCTTTCACAGCGGGATCACCACTGTTTCACCTCACTTTTCAAATCCTGCCATCTTCGCTAGCCGTTTGGTGGAGCTATAAATGATTATCTGTCTAAATCAACAAGTGGTAAATCTCCCTTAGTTATAATTTGATTTAAATTAGCTTACCTTGGGAAGCAGATCTCCACACGTGCAAATTACCATAAACAGCAGCCTTCTTTGATGATTTACATAATTAAATGAGAGAATATTAAGACATTACTGTGAAGTGGCAACCTATGATGCCTACTTTTTAAGTGAAGAAAAAGGTAATCTTTCACTTCTTCCCTTTTGCCATTTTTGACCAAAGCAAACCTCATTAAGATCTCTGTGGTCTTACAGATATGTTTTTTGAAGATGCCTTGCCCCCCAAATTTGTAGATTTCCTTGACATTTTTTTTTAAAAACTAAGAAATGATGAAATTCCCAAATACATAAAGGTAAGGCATACAGTACACCTGATTTACAAAATTACATACATAATATGTATTTTGAAATGTAGGAAACTAAGAAAGACAAAATGCTTCAATTAGTTGTACTTTGCAAAATATATTATAGGACATTGTTCTACTAAGCACTGTGAGGGGGAAGAGATTTTCTTCAAAGAGTACTCCTGGGATTTCAAAAACATTTCTGCTTTTGGGGAGTGAGAATTTGAAAATGTCATTGGAAAGTTGTGAAATTTAAGATGCAAATCTTCATTGGCTTTGTCAATGGAGAAGTCAAATGGAATAGTCAAATCCTGTGGAGCAAACCCTGATTTTCAAAGCAGAAAGCTGCAATAAGAGGTTCACTGTGCCTCTTTTTATTTTTTAGACTTTCCATGGATTGTCAGAAAGATATTTTGTTGACCGTTACATGGTACAAAACTGTCTGATAGACAAAAAGAGCACATCCTTTTGAAAGAATAAGAAACCATTTGAGTATCATCGCCTGTTGCTCTGGAGAATGCACACAGGTTAGAGAAGATCTATCCAAGGGCCAAGTGCTATCATGTGGGGAAATGCTGTGATGCAGTGGTAGCCTCCCAAGTCCATTGCCAGTCAAGCTATTCCAGGGGTCATGGAACAGAAAGACCAAATGCCGATGCTCAGACCAATTTAAAACCCACAGCAAGAAGCAAGGAGGAAAGGAATGGGGCAGGGTAGCACCGCAAGGATAGAGCACAAACATGGGGGAAGGACCATACCACCTGAATCTGATTTGTGTGATATTCATACACAGGATCAGCTACTCAATTTACAGGCCCCAGTACAAAATGAAAATGTGGGGTTCTGTTCCAAAAACAGGAAAAAAAACGCCAGTAAAGATACTAAAATATCAAGGTTTTCCTTTCATCTGGGTATCTTCTCTCCTTATACACATGTTCCATTGCCTCATTGGACTTCTCATACAAAACACAAGTTGAAAGATAAAATTATTAGGAATCTTCGGACAGTGATAGCAGAGCATTAAACCAAGTATGGGGCCCTTCAGGGTCTGTTCCTACATCCTATTTCTCTGCCACATCAGCTTTTTTTGGTGATGGACTTGAACAACTAGTAGAGGTTGGACTGAAGCAGGAATGGGAGAAATGGCCAGCTCTGATTTGGACACACTTGTTTTGAGAGCCCTCATAGACTTCTCTGTAGATGACCAACAGGCCTGCTTGGGCCTACTTAGGTACGTGGGTCTTGCTCATATTATGGGTCAGCTAGAGATACCATTCAGATACTAGTCTGCCTGGAGAACTTATTCAAAGCTATAAACCAAATGAAATCACAGAGACGTAGAGAGAAGAGAGGGTGTAGATGAGGAAAAAAAATGTTTTTTTTTTCTGCCAAGATTTCAGGCTTCATGAGGGCAGATCATGTATTTTAATTTGTTTTTGCAATTCATGAGCAAAGTGTCTTACACATAATAGGTGTTAGATAAATGTTCAAAGAATGAATGAAGATGTAACCAGCAAGCTATTCAGAAGTATGATTATTTTTCTCACAGACTTTTTCTTAACTCCCTCTAATTTGGAAAGGGTTTGCTTCCCCAGCAGAAATTATACATTGATATATTATATGCATGCCTGTTAAAGGTGATTTTATTGTTTTATTTCTGTAAGTAATTAACCTGTTTCCCATGCCTTCTGTGATACCAATTAAAAATATTTAGTGTGGAAAATGCTGAAGTTACATCTGAGTGAATTATTCCACACTAAATATTTCACTTGTCACTGAAGATGTTGTAACATAACTATGATATCATATATCCATTATCTCTAGGAGCTTCATAAGCAGTTTCCAGTGGCTATTTGCTTCACTGTTTGCTGAGATTTTGTTCCTCTGGAAAAATTTCCATTGCTCTTTCTTATTTCCTTTGGAATGAGAAAAAAGACAAAAATAGAACAACAGTATCTTTCAAAATGTGCTTTATGAACAAATATGCTTATAAAACCTAGTTTCTCAAATCGCTACACAAATTGAAAGCCCTTCAGTACTCACCCCCCCCCCAGCCCCCGACACTTTCCCTAGCAAAAATCCAGAACAGTGTCTGCCTAATGAAAAATCTTCTAATCCCAGCCATGACATTTGTGATTTGGCTAATTATGAAGTACAATTAAAAGATGATTAAGAATTATTCTCTTCTTAGCCAGAACTCAGGAAGTGTTCTCTTTGTTCTCACCCATTTAATCACCTTTGCAGTCATTTTCAATCTAGTTTTACTCCTTTTGACATATCCCCAAATAGCCTTTGTAATTCTGGCCGGAGATGTTCTTTCTTCTTATCTGATCTGGCACTGTCCCCTGCTTTATTGGCTGCTATCAATAAGATACCCTTTCAAACCATCTAAAGTCATAGATGCCTCATTTTTCAGGCTATAAATTCTTCTTATCTTTGGTGAGTCTTCAGAGTAGGACCAAGGGTCCCAGAGTCTGTGTCTATGCCAGTAAGATGAACAAGGGGTTTGTTGTTGTTTTGCTTCTTAAATATCCTGAAGGGCTGATGAAATCCATTTTAATCCCTACTCCCCATGACCCTGAGACTTCAGCTGAGAATTTAAAGGAATGGAGAGATACGGCTTGGCACAGAAGAGGGAAGACATTGTAATTTTAGACACAGGGAAGGGTATGAAGACTCGGAAGTGAGAGCAAGGGAGTAGTACTGGGTGGTGCCATGGCCATTGCTGTGGGAGTCCTGAAGTCAGCTGATGGTGCTGAGTAGCTGTCATCAGACTCTCAGGAACCAACCTGATGCTTTTGCCTTTGCAACTCAGATAAGCTACAGTGACTGTAGGGCTCTCCTCTAGAGAGCGTTTGGGGCCCCTGTGTAAGGGTCCACACTGCCTGGATAAACTTACCACCAGCAAAACCTTGGTCAAGATACTTACCCTCTTTGTGCCTTAAAAATAGTCATTAGAATGCACCACTAAAAGATTGATATGACTATGCTTTAGTTAACACTTGTGAGCCACTAGTCTTGCCAAGGGCTTTCACATAAATTCTTTACATGAGAGTATTTTGTAAATTTATAGGCACGTGTAAAATTATAAACTACTGAATATTTTCCCAGTTAAAAACAAAAATCTTTCTGCTGTTTTTATTATTTTCTATTATTATCTGCATTTTAGTGAAGAAAAAACAACAGAGGAGAGAAGAGGTTAAGTGATTTGCTCAAGGTCACATAGCTGGTAATTCTAGGCCACAAACCCACAGTGAGCTTTCTAGTCCAGTGAGATTCCCATGACAACTCAGCTCACAACAATTTGCTTTTAATCAAGTGCCAAAGCAACATTCAACTTACTGATTTTCCTACCAGCCACCATCCTGCTGAATCTCTCCCAAGAATTTCACTCAACTCAGGGCCTGGGAACTATATATTAACCACCTAAACCTCTTTTCTTCCCAAATCCTGGCCTCCTAGACTTCAACTCCTCTGGCTTCCTGGCTGATGCCTAGATCTGCTTTCTGATTCTACCAAATTTGTAAGAACAAAAATAGGGGATTTGTGGTTTGAGGATCTGTGCTTCCATAATTATTACTTGCCATCATCAGCAGGAAAGAGCATGCTCCCTTGGCCAGGGCTGAGACCCAGGCCAGTACCTTATGCTGCAGAAAGCATGGTCATGCTAGCCAAAGCTCCTCAGGGAGAGGCTGCTCTAAAAGCATGGAACAAATTTGAAGGATAATTATGTTATCTCACTCATTAAAATGGAATTACCTGAAGATGAACGTCAAACTAAAGGACAGACTATCAGATGAAAAGACATTTGGAAGAACTTCCTTGAGAGATGAGTCCTTTGGTGAGGTCAATCAATAAAAATAATTTGTTGGCTCATCTGGGCCCAGATTCAGGTAAAAACAGGGACGTATTTTTGAAATTTAACCAGAAAAGGTCTTAAATAAGGAGAATTGGAATTTAGGTCATAGACTGGGATATGTTTGTTTTGAAGAATTTCACATCTATGATGCCCTCCTCTCCATCCTTAATATGTTTAAGAGAGTTCCAGTGAGTCCTAAGAAAGGTTTTTCAAGACTCAGCAGACCTTGTATTGGACAATGATGCTTTAATTAAAAGAACAAAAATTGTAGCCACAAGAGATGCTTGTCAGTGAACACACCGTGCAAAATCCTTTCCACCCATTCTCTTATTTAATATTTCTTACAAACCTATGAGGCACACATTAGCTCCATTTTCATGAGAAGAAGCCGACTTTTATGAGAGGTTGCTATCGGACGCTATTGTTGAGGAATCTCTGGAATTACAATCATGTCTGGATTATCCAAGGAAGCTTTGAACCTACCCTTCTAATGATACACAATTTATCAAGCATTTGTCCGTTTCTATCCAGATGACCTTCTGTGGAGTAGTTCTGCAGCACACATACTGGCTTACTGGCTTTCATGGTGTGAGAATGTTGTTTTGAAGATCTGCACTTACATAAAATTATTTTGAAGACATGCTGTGGTGGGAAATAATCCAATATAAAATCAGGCACACTTTTGTCAAAGAATTTCTAACAAAGGCAGAACGGCCTGGGGGCCAAGGATAGAGATTCAAGAGCTGGATGTCGGGGTTTGAATCCCATTCTGTCATTTATTAGTAGTGAGACAAACTATTTAACTTGTTTGTGCCTTCATTTCCTCATCTGTAAAAGGGAGATAGTAATGGTAGCCTGCCTCATAGGGTTGTTGAGAGGATTAAACGATTAGCTTATTTAAAGCGCTTGGAATCATGCCTGATGCCTGGTAAATACTCTGTAAATATTAGCTATTGTTTTATTATTATTATTGACATAGGTAATTGTCTTGTGTCTTATTTCTGTATACAATATAATCACTTTATTCTTCTGCTCAAATCCTTTCATAACTCCACATTCCTTTTATAAATTACAATAACTTTCATTTTTGATTATTTAACACGTGCCAGGCATTGTGACAAACACATGGCCTCATTTAATCTACACAAAAATAGTAAAAGGTTGGCAGGGTTATTAACACCATTTTCCAGATGAGAAAAATGGGATTCCAAGAGATTTAAAAATTTGCCAAGATAATAAAGCTAACAGTGGCAGATTTTGAGTAGAAACCTAGTTTTGGATAATATCAATGCTATTAATCGCTGTGTTATAATTTGTAACCTCTCTTCCTCTGGCTTCCTGCTCACCCAATATCCTTTAGAACACTGTGCCATCCACCTTGCCAGCCTGTTCTCACCCGACTTCTTCCCAGAAGTTTACACTCCACTCTAGGAATGCTAAATGACTTGCAGGGTTCTAAGCTCTTCCATGTGCTGTGATTCCATATGTACTGTTCTCACCATCTTTAGTGCCCTGTCCACTGGTAAATTAAGAAAGTAACTACTCATTCTTCAAGAATCATGTTGTGTCACCTCTTCTTTGAGGTCTTCTCTTACTTTTTAGAGCATATATTAGGCTGTTTTGTCTCATGCACTCATACTACCCATTACTCAATGTCCAGCTTTTTTCCTTTTTAAAAAATATTTATCATCCCACCAGACTGTGAGCCCTTCAAAAATAGGTAACTTTTACTTTTAATATCTGCCTTCTCCAGAAGCCATAACTGAGTCTTTTACAAAGTAAGCAAGTCATAAAATTATGAAATAGTTGAATCAATGAATACAAATTTTCTAGAGCAGCATTATCCAATAGAACTTTTTTATGATAATGAAAATGTTCGGTATCTGTCCAATTGAAATCGTGAAATGTGGCTGATGCAACTGCAGAATTGTAATGTTATTTAGTTGTAAGTAATCTACATTTAAATAACTACCTGTGGCTAGTGACTAATGTACTGGACAGCACAGTTGTTGAGTTAGAGCTGAAACAGGGTTTTATTGAAAGTTCTTCTTGAGTACACCTTATCTTTATTTCCTTCTCAGTTATATACTGTATCTTATACTTGGTCAAAGTCAGGGTGTTACATATATTGAAGAACAGAGATTTTAAGATGTTTCAGTGAGAGAGCAATACTATTCTATTATCACACTACAGTCCTTCTGCTGATAGGCTTCTCAGAGGGGAAATTTGGGCTCTCAGAGCCACTCCCGTAACTGCAGCAATAATTTTTGTGATAGGGTTAGCAATTTTCTCCACCATGTTTGGGTTCACGAGGGATATTTGGGGCCCAAGTAAGATGTCTGTCTTGGGTGCTTTCAGGTTTCCTGCAGAGCTAACATGTGGGAAAAGACATCAGATTCTTTTTATCTGCTTCCACTGGGCCCCTCTGACATTATGCCCATATATCTGTTTTCCACTTGTCTTATTATAGTGTCATTCTTTGTTTATGTTCTATCTTCTCCCTGTCCTGGGTGACTTAATTGAGCACCAAAATCTTTTTCTTATGCATCTTTATTTCCCTAGGACTTACCATAGCACTTGATGTAAGGAAAGAGGATCAATAAATGTTTGATGAATGAATGAATAAACATTGAATTGAGGAATAAGCCAACAACTCCTGGGACTCCAAGAGGCTAACACGTTCATCACAGAAGAATGAATATACCAGAGTGCTACTAGCCTGCAGCAGTGTCACCCACTAGACAGAGAGAGACATGTGGGCACAGAAACCTGTCCTGTTCACAGGACAATCACAAAAAGAAGCAGTTCTACATTCTAGGCCAGTCCAGGCAGTTAGATTGGGTGGAGTTTCAGTCAGGTTGGCAGTACCATCCTGCAGTCCACCGGAGGGAGTTTGGATTTAATGAATAGGAAGCAGTAAGGTGTTTTAACAAAAGCTGTTCTTCACAATCCATGAGTTGGCTAGAGAGCTTGTCCAGCTTCCCTGGGGTCTGAAATGAACTTGACCGGTAGATGTGCAACTCTTCTTGTGCAATCTTTGTCCGAAAAGGGCCTATGGAAAAAAATGTGGAAATGATGAGAGACCCCCAGAAGTACATGCTGTACACACACACATAACACCCATCCTAGGAGGTGACAGTAGCAAGTTAAATGCTGAAATGGGGTGTGAACAGGGCTTCATCTCAGTTCAATCCAATTCAATTCAATAAAAATTTAGGAGTATGTAACTTGCTGGGGAGATACATGAATAATTAAGATACTATTTCTTCCTTTAAAGAATTCACAACCTAGTACAGCAGAAAGGCTATAAACTAATAACTTGTAACAGAATATGATGAATGCAATAATAGAGGTGAGCTGGGTCCAGTGGTGGCACAGTGGAGGAGATGGTTAACTCTACCTGAGTTTGTCTTGAACCATGCGTAGAAATTCTTTGGCTACATGGGTTGGGCTGGGATAGAGACTAGAAGGGAAGGGAAGGACTCTCCGTTTAGAAGCAAGAGCATAAGCAAAGGCAAAAAGGTGTGAAAGAGCTTGCAGGGGGTCTCAGGAGAAAGATAACTAGTTCTCCCAGTGGAGACTACTGAGTGTTCGTTTTCCTTTTGTCAGTCTATCCTATATATAATAGGATTCCTGCTATTATATATAGGACAGATTGACAAGAGGAAAACCTCTAAATAGGAAGGTCAGCTAGGAAGCTATTATGCCAATTTTAGGGTGAGAGGTTTAGGGTCCCAGTTAGAATTATGGCTGTGAAAATAAAGAGCAAGACTTTCCAAGGTAATTCTAGAGAAGTGATTCTCAACCTCCTTTCTATATGATAACTTCTGAGAAATAAAATATACACAAAATATACACAACTCTGCAGCAGTCCTAGTATACTACACGAGTAGTGAATGTGGGAGTATAACATGGAAAATCACCCTAGATGATTATGGTGTATAAAGCATCTTCTAACCACCCACCAAGGATAATCCTTATTCTAGAAGAAAAAAAGAACTTTGTGAGGGCTCAGAAGTGGAGGGATTGTGGCTGAAGATGTAAAAAATAAATGTTACAGTTTACTGAGAACCTACAATGAGCTATGTTGTGGGCAGCTATAATTTAATTTGATCTTGATAATAGCGTTATAGGGTAAGTATTCATCCTCATTTTACCAAGGAGGGACCTAAAGTTCAGCTAGATTCTGAAACTTGCTCTAGCTCCCATTACTACCAGAGGCTACACCTCGATTTGAGCCAAGGACCATCTCATTACAAAACCCAAGCTCTTTGAAGCATACAACACTACTTCTCTCCTGGGAGCTTTAATCCTGTGACCTGAGAAAGCCCTAGCATTATAACAGAAGGGTGTCCTTTATAGTTAAGAAGAAATTGGCAAAAGGGATAGGTTTCAAGACAAAGATGCCAAGCCAGTACTCTGATCGGTTGCCTTCCAGAGATAGCTTTTTTCCCTTCAATAACGCCACTACAGTATATCAAAGAATGATGAAGAATCATTCTAATTTGCTAAAAGCACATGGGAGGGAAATGGAGTCATTCATTCATTTTTTGCAATCAACATGTATTTATTAAGCTAATATATCTTAGGTATTTTGCTTGGTATAGAGGATAAAAAGGTATATTTATAGGCATTGTTCTTGCCCTCCAGAAATTCATAGTTTTGTGCAGGCTAAAATATGTAAGCTACAATTCCAGTAGTGAATGCTAAGTGGTCAAGTAAAGATGTGTGCAGGGTTATGAGAATGTAGCAGAGGGAATGATTAACTCTTTCCTAGAGTTTGAGCAAGTCTTCACCCAGCTGTTTATGTGTCAGCTGTTTCTTAGAAGAATGAGTAGGAAATTTGCCCAGTGGAGAAGTGAGAAAGGAAGAGGGGACAAGCAGAGCAAAAGTACAGTAAACTGAACGTGTTTTAGGAGATGTAAGAAGCTCCATGTGGAGGGAAGTGAAAAATTTGTGTAGGATTATAAAGGGCTTTGTATTCTCATCGGAGCAGGAATCTCATCCCTGAGTGAGGTGTTGTTGGTGAGGAGGAGGTATGAAGGAGTTGAGAGAAATGGCATGAACTTGGTGTCTCAGAAAAAAATTTTGAGAATCAATGGGGAATGATTTGATTGGAGGATGGTGCCAGGAGAACAGGATCAGACCCTAAAGTCCCGCCTCAAGGCAGAGCCTCGGTCCATCCTAACTACCCACCCCCAACCTTCACACACTTTTTCAGAGGGTTAAATGGAGGAGCAGTGTTGCCCAGCCCTTCCTAGCACAGAAGGATATATGCATACCTGCCTATACAGTGAATCAGTGCCTCAGGGTCTTTTCCATAGTAACAGAATTAGTCCTTGACACCTAGACATTCTTATTACTTCTTTTGTTTTTGCTTCTCATGTTGCCTGAAGGCTCTTCTTCTGACTTGCATAATTCCCTCATCTACCCGGAATGCCTCATATAAACTCTGCAGCTGCTAATATTTCATTGTCATTTTCAGCTCTATTACATCTTTGTCTCAATCGTTCTTTAGAACAGGAGATGTCATCTAGAGGGGTTCTGTGGCTTGCATAAATGAGTTATGAATCCTCATGATTTCAAGTGGGTTACCAAACCCCTTCCAGCAGAACCAGGCATCTGGTTAACTCCAAAGTGTGAAAAGGACATTATGCATATGTATGCAGAGACACATGCCCTACAGCGCTTCCCAAGTACACGCCACATTTTCATTCACACAGGCGCCATATGCAAGGGGACTTGAGAACTGCTCTTTGAAGGGAAAAGAGCTTTAACATATCCTTTCTTCACTCTCTTCTCTTCACAGTTCTTCAGGTTTCTTTTTCTGAACCCATGAAAGAAGTATGGAAAAGGTTTGTTTGAGCATGCACATTATGTGTTATATACAGCTTTGCACATACGTAGGCAGGTAACCATCAGTAGTTATAGGAGAAAGTGAGAAAAGCAACAAAGCTCAGTCTACATAAACACAACAAGGGAAAGAAAGTCAAGTAGCTGCATTACTTGATGTAGATCATTTTGCTCGAACTACCTGATTATGGAGTACTAACAAATTTTGATGGAAGTGTTCAATAACCTGAACTTCTCTATATTTTGGGGTGTGATACAGAGGCCTCAGAATGGCACAAAAGGCAGGGCATGTCAGGCTAAGTAGTCCAGATGCTCAGGCAATGAAGACACTTCTGGAAATCCTATTACTTTATTTAGACTTGAGGTTGGATTTTGGTTGAGACTGTGGGCTTTGATTTAAGCCTGGATTTGAATCCTGCTCTGGTGCTAACTTGCTCTATGATCTTAGGGAAGTCATTTTACCCACTCTAATCCTTGGATTATTTATTTCTATGAAGATTACGATGCCTACTTCATGCAGTGGTTATGCAGATTAAGTATGCAAATTTACATAGCCTTTGCAATGGTGTGTGGCCCAATGCAAGACCTCAATAACTTCAACTTTTATTGTTTTTACATTGTTACACATTATCTTGAACACTTCATTTAGCTTCAGTTTCCTTATTTAAAAAATGGTTCAAAATGTAAATAAATAAAAATTGGACAAATAATAACTATCCTATTCACTTTATATAATTTTTGTGGATATTAACAGTGTATGTAAAGATACTTTGTAAAGTGGAAATTTCTAAATATCTAGAAGGTGTGGTTATTGTCATTATTTTAGTGGTACTTAGGCTGTCATTACAGAATAATTAGGAAAGGTCCACTTGAAGTAGATAGAGAATGTTACTGTTCCTCAGGGGAACAGCTGCGTTCACCCATCATGCCCAATTCCCATCTACCTTTTGGTGTGCAAAGCTGCCAAATACCTCCTATGTGTATAAGATGGGTAATATTTGGAAATAAGGATCAGGAGATCCTCTGTTCCCTCAGAGTGGTGTATACAAGGTGGAAACCTACCGATTTTACATTTTACAACTGCTCAGCTATTATCATTCCTGGAGCTTGAAGTTAGAATGTGATTACCAATGCCCATCTGAATGATAAGCAGCCAGAAGCTCAGATACTTGCAAATTCTGCCAGTCTTCATCGCTTTCTCTCCCACAAAGATGGCTCTTTCATGCCTTTCTTCATCCTCTTGGCCCTTCATAGGGGAAGGGGAATGGGTCTCAGAAGCAGGCCCTTGACCAAGTTGTTGGGGACCTGTGATTTATTGCCAGGGCTGCCCAAATCCCCTTTCTCAGTGAATTTCAATGCTTTTACTTCTTATCTCTGTGACTCCCATGTGGAAGTAGAGGGGACTAGTGGATAAGAACTGCCTCTGGCAATCTCAGGCAGAGCTGTGTTTGAACCCCACTTCTGCCAACTATCACTTGCAGTTGTTTGGCCTGGTTTGAGTTATTTATTCACTCTGATACTTATTACTGCACCTGTAAATGGGGATAATTATATATATATGTAATATATATTATATTATAATAATTTCAATTAATTATTTAATGATAGAAAATATTTATAGTAAATATATATACTGAGCAAGATTTTTCTGAGAATTAGTTGAAATAATGTACTTAAAATATTTTCCAAAGAACATAGTGCAGAGCAAATGTTTTTTTTTTTTTGCTCTCCTGTTCTTTCCCTTTGATTTGTAATAATTCATTAATAGTTATTCTGCAACTTTCTAGACCACTCTTTCCCATGCATAAAATGAAGTTAAACTCAATGACTTATAATTCCTATACACTAGTGAAGTTCTAGAATTCCTACAGTTCAAGTGCTGCATGAGAGAAATAAATGAGATTGCTCTGTACATTCTTAGGTAGGTAGGATAAAGTCATACTGGAAGATTGAACAGGGAGAATTTGATCTAGGTGTTATTGAATGAGTTGGATTATGATAAGCAAATAGGTATTCACAGAATGAGGAAAGACATACAGAGTCTAATGCTTTATTAGGTTCAACGAAAGCTGTTTGGGTAAACTGATTCACACTAAGGTAATAGGGTTTCTTCTGAGCTGTGTTTGTAAATTTGAAAAAAGGCAATTTATAGGAAGCATGAGCCCTTTTCTTGGGAAGGCGGTACTTCTCCCTGGCCCTTAGTCCACATTGGCAGGAGTGCAGCAGACCTTCTAGGAGACACAGTTCCTTGCTGGGCAGTAATCTGCATGAGAGCAAGGACTTGGTCTGTTGTTGCCAGGTATACTTGCTGATTGTTGAACTTTGGATGAGTAAATGAGTATCACTGATGTACCTAAAATATTAATGTCTGAATGTGGAGTAGGATCCAGAAGAAGAGAACCTAGTGATCATTTTATAATAGCAATTCTCCCTGGAACACTTCCTGAAGATACCGCAGAGCACTTTTGCAAATGCTGATTATTGTTTTTTTAAGCTTATAGACAGCTTTTTCTTGTCTGTCATACAGCTGTGAGTGTGAGAGCACAATTCTCTGGGGACCTGAGCATATGTTCTCTCCCTGTGAAAATCTGGGAGAGAACCCCAAAGGACACATTGTACCCCTCTTCCAGCCAAGGAAGGAAAATCCTGCTTGAAATGCTCCCTTGGTCAATAAGTAAAACTGTAAGCTGGGAATACAGCTTTATAAACTTTTTGTGTGTTAGAATAAAAGAATGAATTGATGTATGAGTCTAAAATTCTGGGTTCAATCCTTGATTTTTTACCATAAGGTATTGTATGAAAAGCTCTCTAGGCTTTTTCTCCCCCATAAATGAGATTAGACCAATGGACATGGCAATATACATTCCATGTCAGTCCTCCCAGTTGTTGCCATTTTATTGGCATTTCCTAGAACTGAGGAGCCAGAAGAATAGTTAGATTTTTCTGGTTCAGCTTTCTTATTTCACAGATGAGAAAACTGAGGTATAGAGAGGTGAAGTGAGTTGCTGAAGGCCACAAAACGAGTTAGAAGCAGAGCTAAGATTAGAACCAACATCCTTAGACTGCCAATTCAAAGGTTCTTAACCTTATGAGTCAGTGTCCATCTTAAAATAACTGTAGACTTTCTGGGAGTGGGGGATGGGATGAAGGCGAATGCCTCATACAGGAACACATAACATTTGCAAATTGTTTAAGCAGGCAAATGATGGTGGGGATTCAGGGATTTCAGGTGAAAAGCCATTGTGCTGCACTTTATTACTCGAAGTAGATGTTGGACTCAAATGTTAAAAAGCAACATAGTGGAGCGCCTGGTGGAGCGCATTGGGCGTCTGCCTTCGGGTCCTGGGATCGAGCCCCGTGTCCTGGGATCCAGCCCAGTGTTGGGCTCCCTGCTCAGCGGGAAGCCTGCTTCTCCCTCTCCCACTCCCCCTGCTTGTGTTCCTGCTCTGGCTATCTCTCTCTCTGTCAAAAAAATAAATAAAATCCTAAAAAAAAAAAAAAAAAAAAGCAACATAGTTAATGTGAGAGAAAGTGTAGCTTTGGCTTTTTTTTTTTGGTTTAATAACTTCATTTGTGCAGAAAGCATCTCAACACAACTGGAACAAGTTTGGGTTTATATCTCTCTCCAAATTAGTCTTACCTGTTTTGTTGTTGGCAATGTCTGATTTTTAAAAAGCCAGTTCCCTTTTTAAATATTGCAGCTGTTGTTCTCTTACATATACTTCTGCTAAATTCAGTGCTTAACTTAGCTCAGCTGTAGCCAGAAAACACAAGAAGGAACTGGTTAAAGAGAAAAGTTTTTCTCATTAACTGGGTCTGAAATTGGTCTCTACTAATTAGTTCTCAAATTGAATCTTTGGGTTAGGTGTATCAGGGTGATCTGTTTTCCTTGAAAATATATAGTCCTGGACCCTATCCTAGATCCCTTAATTCAGAATCTTTAGGAAGTAGGGCCAAATAATTTTTTTGTATTTTTACAATCCTCCAAGTACTTCTTATGCACACTCACATTCAAGGATTGCCTTCCTCAATACTTGCCCAAATATTTTCAGTCTTTAATAATACTAACCTAATGATCATTCTATCCTAAATGACTCTTTGGCCTTTAAAATGTTAAGGTAATGCAGAACTCAGAAAGCATATATGAAAAATGTAAGTGTATTATGCTAAAGTTTATAATCTTGCATTTTCCAACAATTGAAATACAAGGAGATGAGGGCCTGTGGTATGGTTAATGCCTTGACAGGCATTATGCGGGGTGTAGAGACCTCTGTGGCCCTCATCTGAAGGGAGCTTCCTTAGTATATACACTCATTTTTATCTTCACAATTGCATGTGTTCTTGCTATCGAAGCATTATTCCCATATTTCTGCTTTGTTTTTTTAATATAAAAACATCAGATGTATAATTCCAAAAATTACTTTAGCAAATGGTGAATATAAAATTTATGTCTTCTCTTAGCATTAAAAAACTAACACACACACTCATACCCTGGTAGAATAAAAACCCATATAAGTATTACTATGTCTGACATTTTCTAACTTTAAAACACCTTGGTTCTGAAAGTGAAAGGAAAAAAATCTGTGGTAAACAAGTGAATGAGTATCTCTTACTCTGGATCAAGCTACAGAGTTACTCAGATACATTTGAAATACATATCTCATGTACCCTCCCACCAGCAGAAGACCTGGAACCCCAGAGTGTATCTGAAAGATCTCTAGTTGGTTGAGTGTCACAGGTTTGGGGTTAAGCCCAATGGACCATTCATTCCTGACCTAAGGCCTCTCTGGTTTTTCAAGCAGCTTCAGAGAGCTCCTGGAGATATTAATTTATCTACTTTTCACCCTCCTGTATTCAGGTTTTGGATTCTCGAGTTTCCTACTGGGCCTATATCCCTTCTGTTTCTCTACAGCCACTTCTGGGTTCAAATCCCCCTGTTCCAGTAGTGTAGTTAGATCTGTCCATTCTTACCTGCAAAGCTTCTATTCTAAGGGAAATAGGGAGAACTTGGAAGCCTCCCTGGAGTAGGAGTATAGGATGTCCTTGGGGTCCTATATTCACTCTAATGTGGCGCTCAGTTAAACCCAGATGCCCTGGACTATCCAATGCATGGCCCATAGAACGTCCACAGACTTTTCAGTCATGTAAGCACACACTTCATTAAGATTGGATTGGTTCCTTTTCTTTCCATGGAAACTGTGTCTCTGTTGCAGTTTATTAAAACTACCCATGCAGTGTGCACCATTATTCTTTTTGCTTGCATTCATGAATGGCGTGTTCTCAATAGGAGCATCCAGGTGGAGATCAATAATCAGTCTCTTAGTTAGGGAAGAAAAAAAAGAAGAGAATCCATTGGTGCACTGCATTCAGCTGTGTTTAAGAGGTCTTATCATTAAAACAGCAGCAGGCGTTCATAAACCAAGCTTGCCGGCAGTGCTGGACATGCAGGATTAAAATAATCATCCACCAGGCTCTGTCTCATAAACACTTTCCTTTGACTTTTGGCAGGATCATCAACCTGAGGATATGCCAGTTGACATGGGAACACTGAGGCCAGCGATTTAAGGATTTTCACATTTGCCTGCAGTGGTAAGATTTAAAGATATAACAATGAAGGACATTAAATATTACTGGGTTCTGGTTTTTTACACTATATATGAAAGTGAAGTTGTTTATATGTAATATTTTTTTTACCCATATGGGTTTCTATTCAATTACCTTGTATAAAACCACAGTAAATACAAGAGAAATCTATAATCCATAAATGTTGAATTTTGGCAAAAATAGGGAAACTAAGTAATACCAAGATTTTTTTTTTATTTCTGTACAATTGGACCAAGTAGGAGAAATGGTTTCCATTTTGAACAACGAAACTGTGTCTATTCAGAAGAGATACGATTATCAGGGCACAAAGGGACACAAAGGTTAAGATCAATGGGGCAAATGAAAGGGGAGGTGATTCTGTTTTTAACACCTTAGGGGCCAGTCATAGACTCAGTATGGGTCCAGAGATTGGGTTTCCAAAAGAATCAAATCTGTAGTTAATCAGGTGATTGCATAAAAATGAAGAATGCCTGATGGTGTGGTGATATACTGGATGCTTGTTGACATCAAAGGCACAACCATATGATGTTTCTTTTTTTTTTTTTAATGTTTTATTTATTCATGAGAGTCAGAGAGAGAGAGAGAGAGAGAGGCAGAGGCAGAGGGAGAAGCAGGCTCCCCGCCTAGCAGGGAGCCCGATGCGGGACTCGATCCCAGGACCCCGGGATCATGACCTGAGCCGAAGGCAGACGCTTAACCATCTGAGCCACCCAGGCGCCGCCCATATGATGTTTCTTAAAAAGAGAGTCATAATGATGAAGATGTTGGCAGATGGATAGCAAATTGTGCTATTAGAAGATTGTTTTGAAAAGAGAAGTCTCCCACTCTGTGCGTGTATTTACATATATGTGTGCACACACACACTCTTAGATCTGAGGCCAAATATAATACTGAATAAAGTATTATTTACACTTTCCATATTTTATGGAATAGAACAAAGTGTCTAGATACATTTCAAACTTAAGTAGAAAATGTATCATGTTGTGGTTAACTGGAGTCAGACAAGATCATCTCTGCCCCAGGTATATTCTTTGGACTCTGAACTGTTGAAATGAAAAGGTTAAATTTAGAAACAATACCCATTCTTTACCAACTTCAAGGTGAGCCAGATCTTCATAGGGTGAGACTATATTCCGCATTTTTAGTTCTCTGATGGCTACCATTTTAGTATATTTTCCACATATGTTTTGGTCTCCATTTTCATGTGGCCTTATAGCAGGTCCATAATACATTGAACACAATGTGACTTAACCAACTTATTTGTCCATTTTTTTGTATACCACAGATGACCTTATATCCGTGAATTTTCAAAGGGTATATTTTGGCAATTCAGTATTCAAATTTAGTCTTCTGAGTATATTCCTCTCAAATTGCCCTGCTGTTTTATTCAGTTATATTATTGCGGTAACTTTTAGTGTAACAGCTTGTATTCACATAATCTATTTATGGAATAATGGAAGGATGATTATTAAATAGCCTGGAAGATGCATTACTTAAAACTGATACCTGAAAATGACGGTACAACTTCACACTTTCATACATATAAGTAAATGAATGTACTATTATGGTTCCTTTTATCTGAATACCACATTCCTTTAAAAATTAAATTACTTTGCATTTGAGTTTAATGTTTTATTTCATGATTTAGATGTGCTTTCTAGGAACTACCACCAAGTTCTAACTCTCATACATAAGTCATGGTTTCTCATATATACATGGAATTCAAGATAACATCCTAATGAAAGTCATTAAATCTCAGATATCAGAAGGGCCAGAGTTAAACTGAACAGGGCTTTTTAAAATCCCCAAGACTGGGCAGTTTGAGCAGAAAAACAAAAGTAGGAGAAACATGCATGTGATTGGCCTTAATGAAACAATAAACCTCCATGGAGGCAGTCTAGTCACTCACTTCTGGACCACAGAAGTCATAGTTTTGTCCGAGCACTGTATATCAAATTATGTTTTCTGTTGTCCAGAATGAAAGCCTACCAGAAAAACCCAGTAGATCATGCTGAACTGATTTGTGTCCCTTGGAGACTTGGAGCTCCTAATCTCTGTAGAGAACCAGGCAGTGCTGAATGCTTTGCCACTTTTGCAGTGTGAGAACACTGTGTCAGCCAGACAGACTTGTTTGAGAAAAAAGACACTGATGCAGGGGGGTATAATAGAAAGAGCAATGATTTAAGAATCAGTGGACCGAAATCCTAATCCTGCCATTACAGTTGACTTAGCTAGAGAAGTTTTTTGTTTGTTTGTTTTTTCCTTCTTTTGCCTCTGAGATCTTAGTCACTTAACTATTGGGCCTTAGGTTTTAATCTGTAAAATGAGGTTAATACTCACTGTACTCCTCTGTAGGTTTATAAAAAGATAAAATAATAAATGGGAAACACTTTGAGAAACTTAAATTCATTATACAGAACTTAGTATTGCTAGAAAGTTGATTCCTTATTAATAGCACTTGTCTGACTTGAAAATTATGTCTAAAAGGATCTTAATAGGTCATCATGGATGCCTTCACATTGAACAAAGGCTTACAGTTGTTTTGGGCTCTAATATATTTGCTTCCTCTCTAAATTGTGTTAACCACAAAAGTCAGTTGTTATAACTGCCTCTGACTCGTGTCTGAACCAGTCTCTGGTGTTATGATGCATAGACCCCAAATTTCAGTGTCCTGGAACTACTCCAAAGGACAGCATGGGTATGAATGAAAAATATTTACAATACATCCCTGTCGGTAGGGTGGGGAGGAAAGGGTCTCTCGGGTTGATTCTTGAGGTAAATCAGTCTTTCCCAGACTTCTCTCACTCTAATTTTTTTCAGATACATATTTTTTACTAAACCAGAGTTTCTGCTTATCTTCCTGCCCCTGTCTTCCTCTCCATCCCTTCCCAGTCTCCTTTCTCCTCTCCTTCACACCTCAGAAATTCCTTTACTTGTTTACAATCCAGTTTTTTTTTTTTTTTTTTTTGGATATTGACCCACAGCCTTCTGCTTCCATAAATCCTACTTTTTTTTTAAAAAAGATTTTATTTATTTATTTGAGAGAGAGGATGAGAGTAGAGAGAGAGCACATGAGAGGGGGGAGGGTCATAGGGAGAAGCAGACTCCCTGCTGAGCAGGGAGCCCGATGCGGGACTCGATCCCGGGACTCCAGGATCATGACCTGAGCCGAAGGTAGTCGCTTAACCAACTGAGCCACCCAGGCGCCCCTCCATAAATCCTACTTTAAGTGTTTGATATCTAAGACAAATACACCCCTATAGCCCTGACTTTACTTTCTGACTCCATTTCATTACAAACATAGTCAATATGAATTGGGGGTGGGGAAGTGTCTTGGGTCAAAAAACACAGTTTGCTTGAACACACCATAGTCTTTGCCCCTGCAAAGAACTGTTAATCACACGTCCTTTAAGAAAAAAGCCATAATTAATCAAGGAAATACAAATCAAAACTACAATGAGATATCACCTCATACAGGTCAGAATGGCTAAAATGAACAATTCAGGAAACAACAGGTGTTGGTGAGGACGTGGAGAAAGGGGAACCCTCTTATACTGTTGGTGGGAATACAAACTGGTGCAGCCACTCTGGAAAACAGTATGGAGGTTCCTCAAAAAATTAAAAATAGAGCTACCCTATGGCCCAGTAATTGCACTATTAGGTATTTACCCAAAGGATATAAACATAGTGATTCAAAGGGGCACATGCACTCCAATGTTTATAGTAGCAATGTATATATATAATGGAATATTACTCAACCATCAAAAAGAATGAAATCTTGCCATTTGCAATAATGTGGATGGAACTAGAGGATATTATGTTAAGTGAAGCAGGTCAGTCAGAGAAAGACAAATATATGATTTCAGTCATATGTGGAATTTAAGAAATAAAACAGATGAACATAGGGGAAGGGAAGGAAAAACAAGATGAAAACAGAGGGAGACAAACCATAAGAGACTCTTAACTATAGGAAATAAACTGAGGGTTGCTAGAGGGGAGGTGGGTGGGGGGTGGGGTAACTGGTGATGGGCCTTAAGAGGGTACTTGATGGAATGAGCATTAGGTGTTATATGCAACTGATGAATCACAAAAGTACCTCTGAAACCAATAATACACTATATGTTAATAAAATTGAATTTAAATTAAAAAAGAATAAAGCCATAATTATTAGAAAAATCACCTAGATAATAAACAGGAAATTCCAACAACAACATGTTACAGAAAATCTTCCAGAGTTCCCAGTTTATCTAGTAATGTTAGAAGCAATCAAGGGCTATTAATGATGGATGAAGTTAAACATAGTGTCCAAATTTTTATCCAGAGTGCCAGAGAAGAATGTTAACCTAATGGATGTGGGTGAGAGAAATTGGCTGATACATGAAATACCAACCAAGAGTATCACCCATTTAGTTTTTTTAGGGATAAAATTTGAACACCATCTAAAGTTCACCATTGTGAAGATGTTTATATACATGCATTGTCATCCTCTTCCCTGGTCCCAAGACCTCCAGCTACAGGGTAGCATCATTTTTACCTTCTCTGACTGTTAAACCCACCCTCATTCCTACTAATTTATTCTACTAAGAGAACAATTGTAACTAATGATCCTTCAAGCCTGGGTATGGTTCATTCTGTCCTTACGTTAGAATCTAGTTTAAATTTTCTTTGGATCACAAAATTCTGCAACTAACCGGAAGAGTAACCAAAGAATTAAGATAGGAATAAAGTTAAGTATGAGAAATGTTATCTCAGGAAACTCCATACGGATTTCTGTGTGTTTATAACTGACCCAATTAGCCTGAAAAATTGTAGTTTTTAATCATCACAGCAGACCATACTACTAAAAATTCAGTGAAACAATTTTCTTGGGTTCTGGCTGATCTGGATACTATTATTTCAGTATTCCCAATTCAAAAGGTAATTTCTCTTTTCAATCATTGACCTCTGCTTCTCCCCAAAGCAAAAATGGAGATGAGATATAATCAGCAAAGAGAAATCCTTAAGACCCTACCCAGTAATGGGATCATGAAATGATGGAAATTGATAGAAATTCAAGTAGGGTCTCTAAAATCTCAGCTACTTTGATTAGCATTTCATGGAAGCTCCAGCAAACAAGTATTTTCAATTCCAGTCACCCACTATTCCTTTGCAGCTGATCAAAATAACACATGACTAACAATAGGAACCAAACAACCACTATATCTGCAATGGTTCCATCTATCATTCAGACATTTTTGGTGTAATAAAGTCAAAAGTGAATTTTCTCCTTTTATTTTCAAGTTATGCATCTGACAAAATGTCATTAGAGCACAGTGACTTGTGGGAAATTGGGATAGATTGAGAGCCTCTGATAAAAGATAATCTTTATATATCACTGGAGGATTCTTCAGAATTGAGTGGGAAGGGGAAGGAATAGTTTTAATAATGTGTTCTCTGGTGTCTTATCAACCATCTGCAAAAAATTCTAATTAACTATCTAAAGATACATTATAAAAATATATTGTAAGGGCACAAATGTGATCCTGGAAAACATTTTAAAAGCTTAAAAATATAAATTCTGCTTGTTTGGGAGTGTTGAGGGCAAGGGATGCTGAGAAACATAAATTGTGTAGGCATACTATGATTACATCCTAGTATTAGGCAAAAAGATATGTTCTGACATCCTACCCCTAGGTCATGTGTGTCAGCTTTTAGACTTTATCTGCTTGTGTGTGTGTGTGTGTGTGTGTGTGTGTGTATGAGAGAGAATTTCTGAGAAAGTAGGAAGTACACATCATCAAAAGTGAAACTTTTGCAGGTTAAACAGAAAGGGCAAGATCTACCAAATAACTCTTTCCTCAAGGAGTGACAGTTACTGCTAAGATTAGACATGGTAATTTTAGAATTGCAAGGATTTACTTTAACCTTGGTGTTTTTGTGTTGCTCAATGAGCTGTATTGTTATATTGTCACTGCACCACTGTGACAACTGTTGTATCCTAGGATCCCTCCAAAATCCTGACTTCATACACAGAAGATTTCATAGCAAAAATAACCATCTCTAAATATTAATTTTCCATGTGAAAAACATTATAACTTTCTGTTTTCTCTTTTGCTAGTTATTCATATACCCATTTATTTGTTGATTCCTTCATTGAACAAATAATTATTGATCACCAGCTAGGTCTTTCTAGGCATTGTACTGGGGATACTGAAGTAAACCCAACAGATAAAAACCCTTGCCTCCATGGATTACCTTCTAGTGGAAAAGATGAGCACTGAGCAAGACACAAATTGAAAAGATGTAGCATTTACATATTTTATACACCCATATGTATTTTATATATATATGGGTGCCAGAGAGAAAAAATAGAGGTGTTGAATTATAGAGTGACCTAGGAGAGCTTTTCTAGATAGAACTTTTGAGACCTTTTGAAGCAAGATGTGAAGGAAGTGAGGAAGCAAGCTATGCTGATATCTAGAGTTTTCTAGGCAGTGAGAACAGTGAGTACAAAGGCTTTGAGACAAAAGGGTGCCTGGCATATTTGTAAAAGAGCAAGGAAGTCATTGAGGTTGGAGTGAAAGAGGGAGAGATAGTAGGAGATGAGGTCTGAGAGACAGTGTGGAACCAGATCATGTAGGGAGCTGGTACCATGAAAGACTTGGCTCTTACTTAGTAAGATGGGAAGACTTTGGAGGTTTTGGATAGAGGAGTAGCATGATTATCTGACTTATACTTTTCTGAGGATCTGGCTGCCATGTGGAGAGTGGATGATAGAAGGAGACACATGGAGTGGGCAGGCAAGGTATAAGTGGGGAGATCACTTAGGAGCATGCTGCAATAATTCTAGTAAGAGGGCAGGATAAGGTTCTGTGCCTAAGTGGAGAGGCACCTTGACTAAGAGCACAGGGCACTTATCCACAGTAATTGGAGAGTTAAGGATAGGCACAGATGTGATAGTGAGAGTGTGTAGACGTTCTCATTTGATTATCTACCAAACATCAGGCATATCAGAATGCATGAGTGTAGGCACTGAGTGGTTGTCTGATTGACTTTAATAAGGATTATGATTTCACCAGGAAAGTTCACCAAAGCAAAAAAGGAGTTAGGTATGGTTATAATGATGATCTCCTTAGCAAGGAGACAGGAGAAGATATCATGGGGGAGAAAACCCAGGGATATTAAGAGAGTGGATTTTAGGTCCTGGTGGTGTTGCAGAATTGTAGGATTTGAGATGTTAAAGGGAGTGAACAGGAAAGATAAGAACAGGAAAGAAAGAACAAGAAAGATGAGTGATCAGAGAAAGGAATATTTGAAATGGAGATTTTTTTAGGGGCTGCAGTTACAGCTAACAACAAGGTCAGAGGTGAGACTGTGTGAGTGAGGGGGTTAGGAAGGATGGCTGATGAAATCTTGGAACTGAGAGGATGGGATATGGGAAGGATCATCATATTGGATATGGAAATGTAAAAAAATTAAATAAGAGTAGTATTAGGAGTGATCATGAACCAGGCACTAAAAATTCCAGAGGGGAAAAAACTGGAGAATGGTAGAAGAAACACCAGCAGGGGTGAAGGGTGGTATAGCCTGATGATGTGGAAATGAAAGCTGGAATTTTATAGATGAAGAAGAGAAAGTTTTGGGTGCAGTAATGAAGAGCAAGGAGGACACCTAACATACTTTCAGCCTCCTTGGTTATAGGGATCTATGAGAGGAAAAGCTACCTCTTGGAAGGACTTTAGGGGAATCAGTGTTGTGGAGGAGAGCCAGGTTTCAACTAGTGCAAAAAGTGAAAGGGAAGTTTCCAAAGGAAGTTGAGAATAAGTGGACTTACCGGGTGGTTGATCTAATGTCAGGGAAAGGGTTTCAAGAGGTATGGGGCCAGGGTCGGAACAAGTAGTGAACAAAATCCTATGGGTGTTAGAGAAGAAAGGACAAGAGATGACAGTGACTGATGTGCAGAGGCCTGATGATAGCT
The DNA here is from genome assembly GCF_029215605.1 of Mirounga angustirostris. Taxonomy (NCBI): domain Eukaryota; kingdom Metazoa; phylum Chordata; class Mammalia; order Carnivora; family Phocidae; genus Mirounga; species Mirounga angustirostris. The sequence goes on along the minus strand of NW_026991717.1, from coordinate 56,760,213 downwards.
GTCTGCTGCTCTCACAGATTGTGGTGACACTGTAAGTGTTCGGGGCAAGGAGAGTGTTGAGTGTAAGATTCAGCGGTGGTAAGGCAGACCTTTCCAAGAACATGAAGAGTTCTGAGGTTCCCACTTTGACTGTTGCTGAGGAGACAGTTGTCCTTCAGAAGAGTGGTATGACTCAGGACACACAGATACTCTCTTGACTTGAGCCAAACCGTCGTTGTCAGTGAGCTAGTCTTACACTGAATGGGCTGGCTTCCTCTGAGTTCTGTCATTATAGAACCCAGTGGCTCAACTTTAATCGGAAAAATCCCCTTAAATTCCTTTACCAGCAGAACATTGCACTCACTGTTTGGCACATCAGATACAGACATAGCTGTGGAATTCATTGTTAAACTTTAATGACTTCCTTTTGTGATTTTTTTCCCCACCAACCTACTTATAAACTGTTCCACCCCTCCCCATTTTCTTCCCCTGGTCTGTTCCGTTCCTTGATACAATGAGTGAATGAATAACTGTCAACATGACTGTGTTCTCCCATTTTCTTTAGAAGTACTACATTTTCTCATTTTGTGCATCCTCTAAAATACTGGTTACCCCACAGTTTTGCTCATCTTCAATGTCTTGTGCTCTGAACTGAGTGAAGATACGTGTTTTGCAAGTTCTAGTGACCTCTTCCTTTGTCCTGACTTTCTGTCTTTGCAGAATAGACTTGAGAACTTTAGCAGAATCATAAACGACTCTTTTCTTTTTACCATTTAAGACACTTCTAAAATCAACATTTTTGGGGAGGGAATCATAAAGTTTTTGGATGCACTGTAGCTGGCCAGTCACTCAAGTTGTAATTAAATCTAATGCTTCAGGCCCAATATCTCTGAAAATTAAGCTGTTTTCTGTTTATGACCTTAGGAGCAGGTATTCAGTTCTCTGAAAAAAATAAAATACATACATATGGAATAGATTATGAATAGAATGGGGTCACAGTTAGTGACACAGACCATCAGTACCTTTGGGATTATTATGAATTATAAAATTGCTATTTCTCTTCTTTTCCTACAATGTAGAGATACTGCAGAAATTTAAAAATGTAATATTTTTGTACTTTTTATGGGAAGCAAATGCTGTGAGACAATGAAGAACACATGATTTAGATGAATGAACTTTTTTTAACAGTTAAAATTATTCATTATTCATTCTCACCTGTACCACTGGTTATTTCTCTATCCCCACTGTAAGATAAGATTCAATCTTCTTGTTATACTCAATCTCCCTTAATATGGTTCCCAGCAGCTGCAGAGTCTGAGGCAATGTGATAGAGGTAAAAGCATGGGATGTGGCATCAAAGGGCTGATATTTGGGGCGCCTGGGTGGCTCAGTTGTTAAGCGTCTGCCTTCAGCTCAGGTCATGATCCCAGGGTCCTGGGATCGAGTCCCACATCGGGCTCCCTGCTCGGCAGGAAGTCTGCTTCTCACTCTCCCACTCCCCCTGCTTGTGTTCCTGCTCTCACTATCTCTCTCTCTGTCAAATAAATAAATAAAATCTTGAAAAAAAAAAAAAGGGCTGATATTTGAATTCTGGCTTTGCTACTTACCAGCTATCCAATGTTGAGGAAGTTATATAAGTGTTATTATTCTCTGTTCTCTTATCATAGGGTTGCTGTGTGAACTGCTCTACTGTATTTGAAAGTGTTCAACACACTGTTATAAATAGTATGTGCTCAATAAATATGCATTCATCATGTACTCCTTGGTTTCAGCCTCAGGTATTTGGTTAGCTTTCCTGTTTTATGTTTGTCTGGCTTCCTCCACTGTTTACTCCTTTTTTCTGCTTAAGCATTTTTTGCCTTAGCTTTCCACTTGACCAGTCAGTGTGTGCCATATTAGATGGGAAGGGGAGGTGTTAGGAGTCTCTCGTTTAGATAAGGAGGATCTAAAGGAAATATGCTAATGCTAAGTATGAGAAAACTAAATATTTATGGAAAAGAAGGGAAAGATGACATGACTGGAATCTGAGTATCAGCTGATGGTATAAAGTTTTCATAAACCAAACTTCTAGCAATGTCCATCATATGTAGAACCACCAGGGAGCAAAGACCTGCCAAATAACATTGGCTGTCTTTTGAGAATCTGTCAATCAATTTAATAAAATAAAATGTTCTTTTCATATAACTGTAGATAAGTAATTTTATGATATATAATTTCATTTCTTAACATGTATCCCTCAGCATATAAGCATAGCATAAAATTAAGAAGAGTGTTTGAGGATGTTTAAGAACTAGGAAGACAGAAGCTGATCAATGAGCAATAAGAATTCAGTACCACAGTATTAAAGGGGGTCAATATTTTGATGATGATCATGATTTTTTTCTTTTTGTTTATTTCAAGTTTTTATTTAAATTCTAGTTAGTTAACTTATATGGTAAAACTGGTTTCAGGTGTGGAATTTAGTGATTCATCACTTACATACAACATCCAGTACTCATCACAAGTCCCCTCCTTAATGCCCATCACCCATTTAGCCTATCCCCCACCCACCTCCCTCCATCAACCCTTGGTTGGTTTGTTCTCTATAGTTAACAGTCTCTTGTGGTTTGCCTCCTCTCTCCCTTTTTTTCCCCGTCCCTTTCCCCATGCTCATCTGTTTTGTTAATATTATTGTTTTAGAGAATGAGAACTAAAAGGGCAGGTGATTTGAAATGAACACTTTCCTGTTTGGTGGGGGTTTTTTGTTTGTTTGTTTTTGCTGCATGTTGTTAGAGTATTCAATCATGCTTCATTGAATTAAAAACCGAACCTAGTAATTGCCATCCTTAAGTGACGAAATATGTATAGCGAAACTCTAAACAGAAGAGATGTTGAAACAGCTAAGTTTCCAAGCTCAGTTTCTTGATTGATATTGTCTTTTCAAAACAATTGGGTATTCTATGTCGTTAACATAGCAGGGAGAAAAAGAATATTTCTGCCCGACCGTATCTCTTTGGTCACCTTTTCACACTCCATTAGAGGCTTTATCCAACTTTTGTATTCAGACTATTGTATTTTTCTGGTGCTAGAAGAAACTTCAATGAGGACATGATGAATGTCCATATTAAATTTGATCCCCCTCCTCTTTTTAATTAAGTTCATTTAAATTTAATTTTGTAATTTTACTTCAGTAAACCATCTGACTCCAGATGTTGAATGCACTTTTTCTTATTTCTGTTCACACATAATTGTACCTGTAAAAGATTTATAGCTGCAGGAGACATTTGGAACCTTTAAGAGCATTTTCAGCATATGTTTCATGGATGACTGGTAACATAAGCAATTAACATCCTAAAATGTTGTTCTGCTCCCCAGAATATTTTTAGTGGGTTAAGTTACTTTTATTACCCTGAACTTTAAACAAATAATCATCTTAAAGGAAACATTATCATCAAAATAACTCAGTTGAAACGGAAGGCCAACACTCAAAGGAAATTGGTAAGAGAGAGAAGAAAAGACCCTTGGGCTAAAAGAGCCTTTAACAAAGACATATAAATGAAAGGTGAGGATTGGCCTTTTGCTAAAATAAGTGCTCTAAGTGGAGTTCCTGTTCCTTCTGATTGACTCTGAGTCACTGTGATGTGTGTGTTGTACCGCATATTATAGAATTATGGGTCACACCTCTTATGCTTAGGGAACATTTAACTTTGGCTTTCCGTGATAGAACTCTCAGATAAAAGTGAACCACCCAAGCAGCGCCTGCTTTGCAGGAGACCAAAGATGGAGGTTTTTGCAAGTGTGTTTGTGCATTTAAAAAACATAGAGCTGCCTTGGGGCCTAGACCTCAAACTTATTGCATTGATAAATAATCTTTACCATCACCTTCTCTTAGGCATTCTAAAAAAAACAAGAAACATCACTCAAAATTAGCCTTTCTTGTTATAAGAATTATTTGAATGCTTACAATCATTCTAAATCTGCTTCCTTGCTTTCTTAGTCAAAGCATATCTAATAACATACTTGCTAGCTCACCTGGGACGTTGTCTAATGAAACTTCTGCTCTTCATCAAACATATACTATAATTAAACCCTTAGATGACAGACTAAAGAAAAACAGCAAGTACAAATCCACAGGATAAAGGAATCAATTTTTTTTCCTAAAGTGAGAAATTATATTTCCTGGGTTTTTTTGTTTTTTGTTTTTTGTTTTTAAAGATTTTATTTATTTATTTGAGAGAGAGAATGAGAGACAGAGAGCATGAGAGGGAGGAGGGTCAGAGGGAGAAGCAGACTCCCTGCCGAGCAGGGAGCCCGATGCGGGACTCGATCCCGGGACTCCAGGATCATGACCTGAGCCGAAGGCAGTCGCTTAACCAACTGAGCCACCCAGGCGCCCTATTTCCTGTTTTTGATAGTCTATAGTGTGTCTTGATGCATATGAAATATTCACCACTGCAGTAATTGAATTAAGAGTATGGATTTTTCCCCAGACTTAAAGGATCCAGCACCAAGCTCTAATTCTGTTCTTTCACAGTCTTGCTTTGCCAGGAACAAGTATTTGTGTGTGCATAGGGGGTGGGAGTTGTCTAAAAATGACTGGTGTTTGACATTACTGTTTGCAAGTGCTTTTATTGCTTTGAATACTAAATAATACTAAAATCATTTTAAAATAACACCAACCATTGGGACCAGGCAAAAGTTGTTTGTAATTGACAGGCAAGGAACTCACAGTCTCCACTTGTTTCTAATATAACAAAACAAGCTCATAGAATGATTCTGCTCTTCATAGAATTTTGCAGCTTTACTAAATTTTAAGCAGAAAATCAGTGAAAGCCTAGAGAAGGAAACAACATCTGAAGCAGCAAACGGCACACAGCATAGAGAGTATTATTAAATTGTGATATTGCTCAGTGTTATTTGTTCAGAGAATAACTGTACTATCTAGGAAAGTGCGTTTAAAACATTCCATGTCTAGAGAGAAGAGTGCTATTTGCCAAAACCTCTAATTCCTGCTGGGAATCAAAAATAGATGTGTATCATGGAAATATAAAGAGAAGAAATTAGAACATATATGGAGCTTTAAAATATTGCATATATTCTAAGTAATAGGAAAAAAAAGGAAATTTGTGTTGAAAATTAAAAAAAAATGCATTGCGCTTTCAATTGCTTCCATAGATCATTTATGATGAAATAAAATAATTTTAATGGAATAAAATTTTTATCTACTTTAAGTCTAGATTAAATTAGAGTCTATCAGTTTTATAATTAGTTGGAAAATATGTTCAGAGTAAATGTCTGAGACACTATCTCTGTCTTCAATTTATTTATTTTTAAATTTATTTGTTCATCCACTCATTCACTGACCATGTACTGAATACTTCTTGGGCAAAGCAAGTAGTAGAGCTTAAGAAACCTAAAATGAAAATCAGAGATGGATCCTACTGACAAGGAGCTCTCATTTGAATAGGAGAGAGAGGAGACTATAAACCATGATATAAGGAGTGAATAAATGTTAGAAGAGGTCAGGATGAAGTACTAATCCCTCTTTATTTTTACTTTCTAAGTAAAAAGATCACTGCAAGCTAACTTATTATATATAGGCACCAGTTTCTAGAAACACTTTGTATATAAGAGATACCCCACAACAATATTGGTCAATGTTAAACCTTCTCATGCTTTGGAAAACTGGTAATGTTGTTATATGATATAGGCAGAGCAAATCTGAATAAGATGTATGAATTCTATCTTTAACCTCCATATTGGCCTACAAGGCTAATGGGCTAACGGAGGCTAATTAACACTAATTCCTTATTCCGTGGTTTAGCTCTTTTACCCTTTGGAATAGTACTGGTATGTTGTGCTTTGATATCCTTACTTTCTCCCTGAAAGCAACAGGAATTTGTTTCACTGGACTTGCATAGTAAAGAGACATTCCTTCCACTTCCAAGTTTTCACAGGATCCAAGGACACTTTGAGGGCTTCTCTTCAATGAATAATCTAAATTCTCCCTTCTAATTTCCCAGCCCAATAAACACCTGTTCTAATTACTTTTAATCATTCTCTGCTGGAGATTTTTGTATGTATATGGCTAATGGCAGGTGTTCCATAATAACTGGGGGAAAGAACCTATAAGAAACTCACATTTATGCTATTATATACTAATAAATGTTGCTTTGCCTACTTGTCTTATCCCTTGAAAGCCTTTCTTCATTTTTTTTGCTATGATCCCCAATTCCAGGAATATAAACATACTCACCTAGCACCTGAGATAGCTTAGTGCAAGAGTTTTAATTGTTATTTTTTTTCTGTTTTATTCATTTTTGTCTAATGATTGGCCATTTTATCACAAGAACCTGCAGAACTTCTGATGCAGAGGAAAACACACAGTGGATTCAGTTTTGATAATCAGTATCCTGCATGGAAATATTTGGATTAATTGAACCAACTCCATTCTGATCCTATCATGTGGGGCACATGAGAATGTGGTCTTTATAGAGAGAAAGATAGGGCCTGGGGATCATTGCTGGTAAAATTTTTCTTCCCAGGGGTTTCTAGTTAAAAGGCATGGGAATACAGAAGGAAATATTTAAAGATAGATTTTGGTCTTTTATTAACACTTTTTAACATATAAAAGCACATCCCTGATGTGTACTTCCTATAGGGTATAGAAACTCAAATCCTGTCTTTCACATACACATATAATACCAAATAGTTTTTCTCCAAATGAAAGCCTAACATTAGCAAGGACTAGTTTCAAATTTGTTCTGTAAGATCCTAAGGGCTGCTGTGACTCTTATTCTTGTTACTACTGTTGTAATGAATTGTATAAATTACATAGTTTTTCTCTGCCAGATGCAAGTCATAAATCCAAAGAGAACGTTTTCAGTTAAAAAGATATAAAGATCGTTTTGCAGATAGGGTTTAAATGGTAGAAATCACATTCTTCTTTATACAGGCTAAACTATAGTAAAAAGAAACTAATAAGTCAGGTACCAAATGCAATTTCAAATGCCAGTAGGGTGTAGTAAGACATATTTGCATTTTCTTTTGTGATCTTATTGAAGTAAGATCCATATTCAGTGATAGCATCATTTCCTTTAATTTAAAGACATGATAGTGAAACACTTTAATAGGGAGAAAAGAGGCATTGGTAGAGATCAGTATTGCCCCAAGTATGTGTCCTGGGACACAAATCTCAGGAGTTGTTGATCACTGTAATGAGCCATTGCTCACATAAGTTTGAGAAACTCTGAACACATACATGCTGTGTGCTATATGCTCCACAGTCTAATGAGTCTGGGAGATGCTGCAGGCTCGTGTTGAATCACGGTGCATAACAGCACGGTAGATGCTCTGAGAAATACTGAAGCTTAACAGTTTTTAAACCTAGCATTTCCCAAACTTATTGGATCCCTCTTTTTTCTACCACATTTTATAAATTACGATTCTGTAGAAAACACTTTGGAAAACATTGGGCTCGATGATATTATCCTTTACTTACCATAAATACATTTATTTTAAAAAGGGGATAATATACACATAGGAAAGGAAGCTGAATATAATATCAGGAAACCTATGTTAGATTATTGTCTGCTCTTTGCTAAATATATGGGCTTAGGGATATCATTTAAGCCTGCTGGGAAATGGGAATAGTGATATCATCTCTAACCCTGAGGGGGCTATTGGATACAAATTCTAAAAGAGGTGGTGCTCTCATTAATGGTAGTATTATTATATAATATATAATTAGTAATAATAATCATAATAACTCTAGGAGCTGTGTCTCAGAAGCAGTGAAAAACTCTTACTTATCATACTGGAGCCCTTTCTGATTTACTAAACTTTCTTCCCATCCCTCTTTGAGGAGACTAAGTGAAATAGTATATTCTTCCTAGGGAAAAAGAAAAATGGAATGGGATATATGGAATAGGGTAATTGAATAATTGCTTTCAGACAAATTACTTTGAAATCATTAGCTCCCCAGAGGAGGTCCAAGATTCAGATATTTTTTCAGGTTACATAAGAGACTTAGCCTAAAAAAAATATAGAAAAAGAGAGAAGCTGAGCATTATTAATATCATAATAAATAGGTGAACTTAGGTGTAAAATGGCCTATCTACCTGCCATATTACAATAGAGTCAAAGTACCTATAAATCAGGCACTTAGAACTTACTTAGTACATATTATTTAATATAACGGGTCCAGGACCATGAGAGATAAAGTGAATAGCATGTTGTGTGCATGTTAATAAAAAATCTTACAACCTTACTGTGAAGCTAATATGAACACATGGTGTAAATAGAAATCAATCAATACAGGATTTGCAGGAGACCAAAGTATTTCCAGTTACAACTGCACACTTGACTTACAAGAGCAAAAGGGTTCTAAGAATGGGGAGGTAGAAGAGTCTTCAAGTGTAGATTTGGGCTCGAACTGGTCCTTAAAAATGGATAAGATGTGTGCCATGATTTTTGTTTTCCCATCACTTGGTATTTATGTACATTGTATATTGTAGGTACTCAGATACTCAATACAGATGTGTTATATAGTTGCATGAATAGACGAGAGTGGGAGGGAGGGAGAAAGGAAGGAATTGAGGGAAGGAGGGAGGGAGAAAAGGAAGGAATGGAGGGAAGGAGGGAGGGAGAAAAGGAAGGAGGAAAAAAAGGGAAGTATACTGTGCTGTTACCATACTGCATATTTCTTGGTAAGGCAGTAGAATACTAACAAAGTTGTACGTTGACCATAAGCACTTGGCTCTACAGGAAACACCTGCAGATGGTACCCTTCTGAATCAACTTTTGTCGTATTGTCTGGCCAAGGCCACCATGCTCTGTCCTGACAAAGTCCGTCAATAACTAAAATGGTTCAAGGGTGTTTTTAAGAGGATTTTTCTTAAAAAAAAAAAAAAAAAGTGTCTGTTCTTGTCCCAGGGAGTTTTAAAGCTCTCAGATTTTTGTGACCACATCAGTTGACAGTCCCAGTGATTAGAAAGTTCTGGTCTTACCTACTGTAATTGAGCAGGCATCCACGGAAAGTTTTCTCACTTTTTTGCACCTTTAAATAATATAACACAGCCAAAGTATCTTTTATGTTGGTCTGGAGCCCATCATTATAAGGGGCCCATATCACTATATCTGCAAGTGAGAAGCTCCTGTGGTGAGCTTTCCAACCTGATTTAGCGACCATTTACATGAGTAGCTGGAGGTGTCGGACTTTGATAGAGTGAGGGAGAGTAAGAAAAGTGCAGTGTGCCAGATACTTTTTGGTTTTAGCATTAAATCCTTATTCTTCCTTTCCTACTATACAACATTCTCCAAAAAGTCTCCTTCATAGACCAAACCATTTCCTCTGATATAAAGAGGGGAAAAAAAAGAGAATTCCTTTTTTCTAGCACGGGAACTTACAGCAAAAGAGGAGGGGAGTATTCCCACTTTGCCTGGGGGCCCATTTTTACTTGCACAATTACTGCAAACTATCACTTTCTTGGTACGCATTTTTTTTGCTTATTGTCTATGATCATCCAGGAAGTATTTTTCTTTCTTTGGCATTTCATCAAGCTAGGGGCTGGCTTGGGAAAAGCAAGTTAATTGTGCCTCTTCCAATATAAAATATGTATGGTTTTTAATGAGGCAGAAACAATGGGACAGAGACAGGATAATGTGAGCTGAATCTCCCTCGTAGCAGGTCAAACCCATGTGTCTCTGCCTGGAGGTACTAAGGCAGAGCAGAGAGACAGGAAGAAAACATGTAAAATGCTGGAAAAGAAGGAACATATGTTTCCTCTCAGGGTTATAATGTACCCCCCCCACCTCTGTTCCCACCCCAGTTCCCCACAGACCCAAGGTAACGTCTCAAAGTCCAGATGAACATTGGTAAGATAGGAAGACAGCTACATACTTTCTGAAACTTAGATACACATTCTATTTGCTGTCTATAAAAATGCAAAATTTTTGAGATAGAAAGAAATGCATGAGACTACCATATCAACTGCTACCACCCTTCTTCACTCTTTCTCATCTCTCTGCCATGTTAGCAATGTAGCCTCTTGGATGGGGTGAGGGTAGGGGGCTGAATAGCAGAAGCAAGCACTTTTGCCTGGAAGCACATGTCAGGCCCGACAAAGCTCTGCTGGTCAGGACCCCTAGCCACTGAGTCCTTTCATGAAGCAAATCACTCAGGCCGGTCCTCTGGATAGCAGATGGTGGTCATTTCTACAACTATTAAAAAACCAGTAACCTCTAGGCGGATTAGACTCTGTTTGGGTCTCAAAATATGATTTTTCCTCATCGTGCTTGAACCAAATATTTACTTTTTTTTTCTTGAAAAACACAATGAAACTTGTCAGGTTCATGTTGTGAACACCTGGCAATAGTAACTTTCTAGTATGAAAAGGTACCTGTGGCTATGAGGTTTGGGCATCACTTTTTTCCGCTACCTCATGCTAGGCTTTTCTTTTGAGGATGGATGGCTATTTACATGTAAGGCAATTTATAATGTGAGTCTTGAGCCTCCTCTTCAAAAACTGATTTCTGAGGCTTTTGCCATATGGTTGGGTATTCATATTATATTAAATTAAATTTAATAAAAAATAATAAACTAAAATCTTATATTTTAGAATCCAACTAACATTTCAAAGCACAATTTCGACATAACACCAGTTGAAACATGATCCCTCTCCCTTTCTAACATTGCACAGAGCCTAAATTATTCTGAATCTAAATCTCTACTCCTTGCTCTGTGTCCTCATTACAAGCACAATTCTCTCTCTGCTCCTCTTCCCATTGTTCAGCAAGCATATCCTGCCACAGTGATCCCAGATTGCCCACTAACCACATCTTGCTAGTTGGATGGATGGAGCTATGGACAGCAGGGACAGTTTTGTCATTGCCCCTAAAGGTCCAGCATGTGGATGTGAGTGAATCATGCTGACCCCAATTCCAAAGGCACCCACAAAAATACTTTCTGTGTGATGTTTTCAATGTCCCTTGTTGATTCACATGCACAAAAGAAATGAACAGTTTAGATTTCAGATACAGTATAGTCGAAAATGCCTCTGACATCAAGACGTCTAACGTGACTAATGGATGTCTTAGTGTTTCTGTTGAAATAAGGATAATAATTATAAATAAACCTCTTATTTATTTTATAAATATCCTGTGTATGCACAAGACTTTGCATTCATTGAGACAACCTTGAAATGTGTTAAAAGTCATAATGACTCCTTTTCATTCTTTTAAATATTCACGCCAACCACCAGCAATGATACATGGCTCGACAAGGGTGATGTTCCAGTGCATCAAGCAATGCATGAGACCACTGAGCCCTAAAAGATGTTTCTTCTTTAAGAGGGGAATGGGGTGTTCATGAAAATCATTAATGAATCCCAAAGAGCCAAGAGCAATTTCCAACCTGTTAATGCCCTCATTGAAAACAAATGACAGGGGCGCCTGGGTGGCTTAGTTGGTTAAGCGACTGCCTTTGGCTCAGGTCATGATCCTGGAGTCCCTGGATCGAGTCCCGCATCGGGCTCCCTGCTCGGCGGGGAGTCTGCTTCTCCCTCTGACCTTCCCCCCTCTCATGTGCTTGCTCTCTCTCATTCTCTCTCTCTCAAATAAATAAATAAAATCTTAAAAAAAAAAGAGAAAACAAATGGCAGAATAGCCAATGTCCACTCTACAAAAGTATATAGATTTGATTCTTACATCCTCTATTTTTACAATATAGCGATAAGAAGAGAGGGTTAAAGTATTACCCTGAATAAATATGGCTTGTAAATATGAATCAATAGGAAAAATACAGAGCAGTTTATGTTTAGGTCGATGAATGTTAGAAGGTGGGAAAATTTTTCTTATTAAAAGTTGACGGTTTTCTAATTCATCTCCCCCTTTTTCTCAGTATATACATATATAATAAAATAAATTACATAAAATAAAAATAAAATACATATATATGTATATAAATACACAGCTAGTTGGTAAGTAATCAGCCAAAAAAATAAAAGGTGAAATGACTAGGCTTTGTCTGAGAGGAAGCATGATAGGCAAATATGCTGAAAAGATCATGTGACCACACTTGAGATGAAAAAGCAGCTCTAAAACTAACCACTCCAAATTATGAGCTGTTCTGGGCATCTCTTGGGAGAACTACTGTGTTTTCCAAGTTAAAACAATTCAGCTTAGAAAAACTAAAAATCTGAATGATCAAATGAAAGTGCTTTTTGCTTTAGTGAGAAGTGTGAATTTTTAAGATGTGAAAAATTATTTTTAAAACCCTAAAATAAACTGGGCCATCAGTGATTGTCAAAAACTTAATGAGCTATTTTTAAAGAGTGGGTAAAGAGATTCACCTATTACTTGTGAGTGGATCTTTTGAGTGTTTGTAAGGTACTCAAAAGAATTGATTCGTTCCACAAAAATTTTCTGAGCTTTTATACTGGACAATGGGCTACATACTAAGATTACCGTGGTAAATCACTATTTATAAGCTGTTAATAAATTGTAATCTATAATTACCAATTGTGATAAATGCTACTTGTGCTTCAGTATTTTAGATATTATCACTTCTCATGTAATTATACTCTTAATCTTTTATAATCTTTTGCTGAACTCTTTTATGTGGACAGTGCAAATGCAAGTTTGCATCAGGCCCTTGAGTTACTTGCATTATTAGAATATTAATAAAAGGTTTTACATTTCTTGATTCGTAGGCATATATCCAAATACCTTACCATTATAAAATGTGTCTTTTAAACAGCAGCTTGTCATGCAGAATAACAGCAATAAAAGCAACAGTGGAGACTTCAGTGGCTTTTCATTAACTAGTCAACTTCTCCAGCTAAATAAATAATGGTTTTGCCTCAAAACACTAGGGTTTAGATTTTAATAAAAATTGGCTGCATTTAATGTATCTTTTACTTTATTTTGCCAAAATCTTTTTCTGTCAAACATTACAATTCAGTGTTTCATGGATCACACATTCTGGGACTGAATTTTCTTTAAGGTTAAAAATTAATTAGGCAAAGAACTCACTGAAGGTGTGGAGTATGGGAGATGCCTGATTCACACATCACAACTTAGGAATCCTTGGATAACTCTTAGTCTCTTTTCAAAGCATAATAGGGTAAACGTAAAATATGGCTTAGATGTCAAAATCAATTCAATTAGAAGATGTGAAAAAGATTAAGAGAAAGAAAACCTTTGCCCTGTGAGAGTTGCATTCTGTCTACAGATTCCTTATGCTTTTGAAAATGCAAGCTATGAGATAGGCATTCAGTAATTACATCAAAATTCTGAATGTTAAGATTTTTAGCAGGAACATAAGTTTTCATTATCTCAATAAACTCCAACGTCCCAACAAAGTCAGCTAAAATCATAAATGATGGTGTAGAGTTTGCTCAATAAAAGTGAGAAAGCCAAGTATGAAACAATGATGACAATCTGGGTACGGAAAGATGAAGCCTCACTTATGATGGTGGCATTGATAATAGAAAATGAGAATTGATGTGTGATAAAATTGGGCAGAGTAACTATGTTTGGGAGCTGAAGGAGAAGGGGGAAAACACCATAACTGTAGTTTCATGTCTGGCGATGAATATTGAGAAGATTGACAAAAATAATGAAGTTTAGAGGAAGCAGTTTAGGAGTAAGTGTTTACTCCTGTTGAAATGGCTGCATTCTAGATCACTCACATTGAAATACCCTACAGGCTGACTGTGAAGTGGGACTGAAGCAGAGGGAACAGGGTCCTGGGTCTAAAGGAATAAACTGGGTCAAAGCAGATATATTTTCCTTCTTCTGTCTTCCATCCCTCTGTCCCTGTTCTTGCTACATGCCATCCTGATAATTTTCTGCTGTTTTCCTTATTTTATTGCCTCCATGAGCAGTGATATATAAATATAACTTTGTTTTCCTCAGTTTTCAGGAAGATTAACTAAATGCAGGTGATAAACTTTTGGACTAAAGCTACTTCATGAGTTGAGTCTGTGTTTGGTCCACTTTATAGCCTACACAGCACATAAATAGTGTCTGGAATATAGAATCCATTTTACAAATAGGTAATGTGTGGTCCCACATGGCATAGCTCCCTCTGAATCATATGTGAGGGCCCATTGACTAACCCGGAATCAATCCAAGGGCAAGACCTGGTGCACAAGAGGAATATGTGTGTTTATATCAGTGTGTTCTTTGTAAGAAATATGCCAGATGGGAAGAAAAAGGGGCCTTCCTTTGACCTTTAAGAGGGACTAAACACAGCTGGTTATCAGAAACACACACACACATAGATACACACACACAGAAAGAGACAGACAGACAGAGACAGAGAGACAGAGACAGAGACCACAGTTCTTGAACAGCTTTATCTTGATCCCAAAGGAAGATAATAAATGTTAAAAAAAAAAAAAAAGAAAATCACTGGATTGTAAATTAGTGGAGAATGACCAGATTTTAAACTAAACCATGTTGGAAATCAGTTCAAGTTTCAGTCCCTTTTCATACTTTGCCTTATTCTTCAGAGACTTTGTGGTTTGTATTAGGTGGTGGGGAAGGTGGGCTTTTCTTGGAAAGTCATACTTGAAAAGACCATTTTCCCAAATGAAGAAGGAAATATTCTAAACCGTGAGGTTGCTGCGGTAGAAGCAGCCTGGTTTGTGAACCATCAGTCCCTATCTTTGATCCATAATCTTTCAAACTCTTTGCCACATTGATTATGGTCTCCCTCCACTCTGTCTCCATCTTCCATGATAAAATTTGTCTTCATGGAATGGTAGAAACTGTTTTCCATATATGCCTTGTGTCCTGTAATATACATGCTCAAAGACCCTGATGAGAAACAATGAACTGCTTATGGCAAGTCTAAGGCTGTGGTTCCCTACATGGTTGGACCAGATTAATTTCTTTGTGAGCACTTTAAGAAAGGGAAGTTCTGAGCCTGCTGTCTGCTAGACTCTCAGAATGCTCTGGCTCAGTGCTCTGGTCTGGCTCTTGAGAGAGGCAAGATTCATATGGGGCTCTTTCTAGGTAGAAACACTACTGACCAGAATAATTTGATCCTTTTGCTTACTTTTATTAAGAATTGAGAAAGTTTTTTTTAAATGGTTTTCACTGACTTCTGTATACATTTATTTATTCTTTATTTTTATTTATTTATTTATTTATTTATTTATTTATTTATTTATTTATTTTACTTCTATATACATTTTAAAGAAGAATCATACTTTGGGTCACTAAGACGCTATCTTCAAGTCATGTTATTGTGTTTTCATTTCCTTAAAAATAAACAAAAAGATGGTATGGAAAAGAAAACTAGTCACCAAATATTTCTCATATTCCTAGGATTCTTTCAGTTTTGTAGGAGTGATATGATAAGCTTTGGCCCAAGGGCTATTAAGGTAAGTGGTATGAGTCACTTTCAGGTTTAGGCAGTAAGAAACCAGTGCTCAGTGAAGCATTATCTCATCCCCTTAAGGAGGCTAAGTGTTCCAGCATTTTGATCTCAAAGTGACTCTAAAGAGGAGAGCCCCCTACCATATTAGATACACAGTGTAAATAAAAACTTGACTTTCTGTATTAAGGTGCTGAGATTTGGGGGTTGTTTATTAACACATCATCGTTAGTCTGACCTGACTAATACAAATAGTATTTGTGATGCTTTAATAGACCCTAAATGATTAATATATATTTTAAATATTTTTCTAAAGTAGAAATTCAATTTTTTAAATCCTATGATGTAGAAAAACACTGCAGAAAAATGCTGGGAACAAACATTAAAAATGATGGTTCATTTGTCTGTCCCTCACTGACACTTAAAAGAGGATTTCTTTCCTCACCCTACAAGAGGAGTTTCCAGTGTTTTATTCAGGCAAATACCTCATTATCCAATTGATGTCCTGTGGCCATTCCAAATCATGATATATGCCATTCATATTACTGTAAGAAATAACCTTCATATAGGCTGGGAAGGCCTACAGTGATCTTGAGGGTGCGGGTCATATCTTACTATGTTTTTTACCCCCACCACTAATACAATCCATGATGTTAGTGAGCAATGTTAAATATTTACTGTTGAACGAATCAATGTGTCAAAATTATTGGTTATCTACAAGCACATCAGGAAAGTTTTTGAATAATCAATTATAGTCTAACTGAAAATAAATTGTATACATTTCCCTCTACACATTTGCCTACATAATATTAATTCTGTTCCTTCATTCCAAATCATTCCCCACCCACAACAGTCTGAAATAAGCAAAGTAACTAAGCAGTGTCTAGTTTGAGAGGAAAAAGAAGTGATCTCCCACCTTGGATACCAACCTTGCTGACTGGCTCTTAGTCAATTTCATTTCCTCCAACTAAAGGAGAACCTCCTTCAAGAGACCTGAACAGCATTGATTTGTCTGAGTCATAGCCCAGTGAAGATGATTCAGCTAATTTACTATAATGATGAGGTGTTTTTTTTTTCCTAGAGGTGAGACAAAATAAAAACCTTGGGCTTGTTTTTTCTTCTAAACAACATACTGCATTCCATTCTCCATACTGTTTGCTTTGAAAGCACCAAAAATAATAGCCTAAGAATCTCTTTGATTCATGACCCTACTATACAAGTTTTCTTTTTCACTCTGTGCCCTTGCTGTGACTTAAGTTTCTAGCAAAATCTGGGATAAGTTAGGAGGTAGCTTATAAAAGCTGTCTCATTCTTGGGACTTTTAATTTATAACTGCTACAGAATTTGGATAATGTGAATGAATTGTTTGACTTAACATGTCCTAAAGTAAATTTCTGATCTTCTCCCCACCCCCTAATTTTTTCAACTTGCAGTCTTTCCCATCTCAGTTGCTCAGACCAAAGTACCTTGGAGTTATCCTGGACTCCTCTCTTCTCTCACATCTCACATATAATCTTTCAGAAAAGTCCTATTGACTCTATATTCAAAATATATCCTTAATCCTACCACTTCTCTCCACCTCCATTGCAACCACTCTGATACAAACTGCCATCATCTCTTGACTGCAAAATACTCCTAAATTGTCTCTCAGCTTCCTCTCTTGATTCCCTAGAAGCTGTTTCAACATAGCAGCCAGGGTGATCTTTTAGAATATAGATAAGACCCTGTCACTCTTCCACTCAAAATCCCATAATGGATTTTCATCTCACACACTGTAAAAGCCAAAATCCTTTTTAACAGCTCATTATGTCCTATAAGATTTGACTCTTATGTCTCCCCTCTCCTCTCATAAAACCTCCCACCACTCTCTGCTCTAGCCACATTGGTCCCCTTGCCATTCCTGAGACCCTCTTGAAATGCTCCTGCCCCAAGAACTTTGCACTTGCTGTTCTTCTCCCAAGTATGCTTTTTCCACAGATAGCTAACTCCTCCACCTCTTTGAAGTCTGCCCATCTATTTCCTTAATGAGGCCTACCATGATCATTTGTCCTTGCCCTCACCCTGGGTACCCCTAATTCTGCTTATCCACATAATTTTCTTCTTCATTTCATTTATTGTTTGTTTTCCCCCTCTAGAATGTAAACTCCATGTGGGAGAGGATTTTTGTTGATGTAGCCCACTATTATATGCCAAATGCCTAGAAGAGTATCTGTAACACAGATGTGCATCATATTTAGTGGATGCATTTGATGTGGTGCTATCTCAGTACCTTGCAATGGGTAAGCAGCTAGAGTGGTGGGGTGACATTTTAGAAAAGAGTGGAAGAGGGAAGAATAAAAACATTTGAGTCTACCAATTTAAAGAGAGAAACTAAAAAGTCATGTGAGAACTGGAGGTTTTGTGGATTTTTAATTCGTGATTCCTATGAAATGAAAGAAGGGGATCACCTTGTATTTTTTGCATGTTATAATTAGACCACTGTGCTCAATAAATGTTGAGCCAATTAATTTGAGCATATACTCTGGAAATTATTTCATTAGCAATGTTTTATTTTTGTAATCAAATAATAGCTATGTACCAAGAAGTGAGTAGTTTGTGTACATTTTTAATAATGTTTGTGAGTCAGCTCACTTCTATTTAAAAACCTATATAAACTGAATACTTATAATCTCTGTATTTATACAGATCAATTCTCTAGAAGTCTTTAATTATACACTACTGAAGATTTTGTGTTTCTGTTTATATGGTTACTAGAAACAACCGAAACAATTTGGCCTGAACTGTGCCAACACTGTAATTTTGGATGTACTTTCTTCTCTGAATGTGTGAACTCTCCTTTACAGAGAAAATTTATCATGTGACCTAAGTGATAATATGATCTGTACAATATCCTCTTGGCCATGGTGTATCTTTTCATTATAGCCTTTTCCATGTGGGATTTCTCATTCACTTTGCAAAGGCAGAGCTAGAAGTAGACAGTGCATTATTGACTAAGTGCCGATGCTGTTCTCATGACTGAACACTTTTATACCTAATTTCTGCCCTCCAGGTTTAGAGGTCAAATTAAGCAGACAATAAAAATCAGATAAAAAGTAACTGTAAGGTCTGAAAAGAAAGAAAGAATGAAAGAAAGGAAGAAAGAACTCACTTAAATCTTTAAAAATCCTTCACCAAGATACTACTAAAATTTGTTCCCCAAAATATCACAATTAGCAAGAGGAATTTGAATACAAGGAGGATGGTAGTTTCATTTCAAAAAGCATTCCAGGCACTAAGGAAAAAAAGGGAAGAAAAAATACAATGCATCTAAGGTATAGTCTCAAGTGACAGGAAGTGTCAGCCTCAACATTTATTGAGCACACGCTTTGTGATGAGTCCGGAGACTTACAGAAAAGCAAGTTGCTCACATATAAGTTGAATTTGGGAGAACAAAAGGAGAGATGGACACCACAGGAGTGATGAATACCCTTGAACAGTTGTGAATGTGTTAGAGATTAGATGAAGACTGTAGTTTCAGAAATAGAGGAAGAAATGTGTCTAAGACCTACAAGGGAGAGAGAAATATAGGGACTTGGCAGAATGAAGAAACAAAAAAGAGAACCTGAAGATGTCCTCCCATGAGTAAGGGCTCAAGGAGGCAAGGAATTATCCTCATCATCGATAAATTCAAAGAAAATGACATGAAAGTGGGGGTTTGCCATGATTTTGGAATAGGGACTTTATAATGAACTTGGCTGTGATTATATTTCACTTGTTATTGGCAAGAAATCTGCGATGACAACCTATAATCAGTAAGAAATATTGAGCTGAGGATTGCATTGGGAGAATTACATGGAAACATGTATTGAGTGTCATGTGGGAATTATTGGCTGGAAAAGAACAGAGCATTGAAGAAAGAGCACAAGACCCCAACTAAACTTTGGAAGAGAACTGCCATTTATGCATGAAGGAGATGGGAGGACCACTTTTTAAGAAAGGCTTTGGCAGACCTCAATTTACAAAGGAAAGCAAGTGTACAATGTCCCTGAAGATAAAGTCAAGAAGATGGTGGTGAATGAAGTCTAATATAGGAGAGGCTGAGGTCAAGAACAGAAACAGACAGAGTTCAGGTCTTTGGTGATCTCTGAGGACTTTTTGTTGATCAAAACGAAATGCAACCAGGTTGTCTGACATGAAAGAAGTTAGTGGTAAGGACATGGAGACAATTTAAAGTATATGCATTCAGATTGTTTAGTACATGACAAGGAAAAAAAAGAAAAAGGAAGGAGAATTGTGATGAATTTATGGGACCTGCAGGAGAACCTATTGCTGGGGCTCACACTTATTCTTTTCTTGAATTTTAGGAAACCAAACGCTACAACTAAGTCATCTATTTGTCATCACCTTGTATGTAACTTGCTCCTTCTTTTGCCTTTAAAATGCCACCATCCCTCTGATACTCTGCTTGACACTTACCTTTACATGGCAGCCCTGTGGGGTTAATCATAGGTACTGTTAGCTTTTAGAAACTCACTTTATATAATACTATTTTGTATCTCTTTATGAGTCTCATTTGGTCTTTCTTAGATATATATATATATATAAACTATGTCACCTATGTAGATCACATGCTCTCCAATCTCTCTCTTTCCTGGGTAATCATTCCTAATCCCAAAATATGTTCCTCACCCTGTAATTGGCATTTAATGGAAAAATAATCATCTGGAAAGTGAAAGTCAAGTTAAACAGAGAAGGGAAATACAGAGCAAATAATGTTGGAAAGAAACTAAAGTGGACACAAGTCGGATGCAACAAAAATGGTAATGCAGATGGAGGGGATGGGAAAAGATGTAGTGAGAAATGACCAATGCAAAGACAAAAATGGAATGTTCCTCTTACAACAAGCAAGATAAATGATATGTTTTTTACTATAAAGAAATGCAGACACAATGTCATTTATATAATAATTTGGTATACCATTTGTCTTTTAAATGTCTATGGGCAGGAGTTTCTTTTTTTTTAAGTTTCTTTTTTTTTTTTTTAAGATTTTATTGATTTATTTGAGAGAGAGAGAGAGAGAGCACAAGTTGGGAAAGGGGTAGAGGGAGAAGGAGACTCCCCGCCGAGTAAGAAGCCCGATTCGGGGCTTGATCCCAGGACCCCAAGATCATGACCTGAGCAGAAGGCAGACGCTTAACTGACTGAGCCACCCAGATGCCCCTGGGCAGGAGTCTCAAAATGCATACCTGTCTTTCAACTATAGACATTG
The DNA here is from genome assembly GCF_029215605.1 of Mirounga angustirostris. NCBI lineage: Eukaryota > Metazoa > Chordata > Mammalia > Carnivora > Phocidae > Mirounga > Mirounga angustirostris. The sequence continues at coordinate 56,739,622 of NW_026991717.1, read as the reverse complement.
CATGATTTTTGGCAACAGCAGATCCCAGTTGACTAAAAACAAAAACAAAAAACCCCAAAAGGCCTTTGAAGACTCCATATGCTGAAATGTTTTACAGAATCATAGCAAATACATTTTATTTTTAAAATAAGGTTGATTTGAATATGTTCCAAACTATAATATATTATGAATATCTGTTAATATGAAATATTTCAATCTAAGGAATAAAGCAGAGAAAGCATTTGTAGTCTATCTAAGGCTGATTTCCCTATAGCTCCTTTGGTTGGGAGGGATGGAGTGCAGGAGGGCACTGCCACATCTCTATACTGAGATCACTTATAACCCTAAATTCCTTAGTTTACTATTGATATTGAAACAACTGAATGAGATAATTACCAAGTTTTAAATATATAAATTATGAACATATTCCTCCAAGTTTACCACACCACCCTCATTGTGTACAATTTCTAGCATTATAAAGGCAGCTAAAATTCATCCTAATTTCATTCATTATATTATAATGGGCATAAATAGCTTGGGAAGAGATTCTGAATGACTAGCAAACCTTGCATCCACAATACGTCAGCAATATTTCCATTGAAGCTGGGTGATGGGTATGGAGGAAGGCATGTGTTGTGATGAGCACTGGGTGTTATATACAACAAATGAATCACTGAACACTACATCAAAAACTAATTATGTCCTATACAGTGGCTAACTGAACATAATAAAAAAAAGTTTGGTTAAAATCTATTAACAGTATTATTTACATAGTACCCATCAAATGCTGATGTTTCCTAGATTTGTTACCTACTTGACAGTCTTTGAGACACTTAGAAGACACAAAAAGATGGAAAAACATTCCATGCTCATGGATTGGAAGAATAAATATTGTTAAAATGTCTATGCTACCCAGAGCAATCTATACTTTCAACGCCATCCCTGATCAAAATACCAATGGCATTTTTCTTTTTTTTTAAATTAAAAAAATTTAAAAAAATTTTTTTTAAGATTTTATTTATTTATTTGACAGAGAGAGAGACAGTGAGAGAGGGAACACAAACAGGGGGAGTGGGAGAGGGAGAAGCAGGCTTCCCGCTGAGCAGGGAGCCCGGCTTGGGGCTCGATCCCAGGACCCTGGGATCATACCCTGAGCCGAAGGCAGATGCTTAACAACTGAGCCATCCAGATGCCCCTCACTGGCATTTTTCAAAGAGCTGGAAAAAACAATCCTAAAATTTGTATGGAACCAGAAAAGACCCCGAATCGCCAAGGAAATGTTGAAAAAGAAAAACAAAGCTGGGGACATCACGTTGCCCGACTTCGAGCTATATTACAAAGCTATCATCACCAAGACAGCATGGTACTGGCACAAAAACAGACATATAGATCAATGGAACCGAATAGAGAGCCCACATATGGACCCTCAACTCTGTGGTCAACTAATCTTCGACAAAGCAGGAAAAGAATATCCAATGGAAGAAAGACAGTCTCTTCAATAAATGGTGCTGGGAAATAGACAGCTATATACAGAAGAATGAAACTCGACCATTCTCTTACACCATACACAAAGATAAACTCTATATGGATGAAAGACCTCAATGTGAGACAGGAATCCATCAAAATCCTAGAGGAGAACATAGGCAGTAACCTCTTCGACATCGCCACAGCAACTTCTTTCAAGACACGTCTCCAAAGGCAAGGGAAACAAAAGCGAAAATGAACTTTTGGGACTTCATCAAGATAAAAATCTTCTGCACAGCAAAGGAAACAGTCAACAAAACAAAGAGACAACCCACAGAATGGGAGAAGATATTTGCAAATGACACTACAGATAAAGGGCTGGTATCCAAGATCTATAAAGAACTTCTCAAACTCAACACCCATAAAACAAATAATCAAGTCAAAAAATGGGCAGAAGACATGAAAAGACATTTCTCCAAAGGACATACAAATGGCTAACAGACACATAAAGGATACCTTTGTGATGTACAGAAAAGGGAGGCTCAGCTACCTCTTCTACGTCTCTGCAGCCACAGAAAAATTTACACCTGTTCTACTCCTCAAAGCTGAGCAGGAAGAGCCCTAGGCTGTGATTGGGGGTCCTAGATTCTTATCCCCACTCTGCCACCAGCTAGCCATATAACCTATGCCACTTGATCTCCTTATCTCTCCCTTTCTTCATCATTCAAAGGAAAGTAACACCTGCCCTAGATAGCTGTATTATAAGGAAACATCTGTGGAAGTGCTACCAAAAGTTTAAAGTTTTAAATATTATAAGTTGACATTGTTTAGGTTAAGAGCCACCTTCCAGGGTGGGAAAGTGCTATAGAGGTCTACATTACTGTTATTAGCTACATCAGAAATGTCAGGAAAGGAAGTGTATTTGCCATAGTCCTCCACTGTAACACTAGAGTCATCTTTTTTGGATGTTGATTCCCTGTATATATATATATATATAATGATACATATATCACCTTGTGGCAGATGGCATTTCCAAAGATGGTCACAACACTAGCTCCCATCCCTACATTCCTCCCATTGAGAGGTGGGGTTTGTCTTATATTCCCTCCTCTTGAAACTTGTCAAGTTATCATGTTGGCCAAAAGAGAACAGTTCAAAATGACTTATAAGACTTGGGTGTAAAGACAATGCAGTTTTCACTTTGCACGGTGGAATTAACTCTTTTACAGAGTTACCATTCATACAGTCTACTTAAAATCACCATAGTGTGAGGAAGCCCAAGCTAGCCCTTGTGGAGTGACCACATGGAGAGGTCTTGAGACTACATGAACAGAGAGATGCCTAACCAGTTCCTAGCTACTGTAGCACCTGCTGCCCTGGGTCTATTCACCAAGTCATTTCCCTTTTGTAGTCTATTTAGATTGTTTCCAGCACATTTTAATTTTAACTATTTTGGCTCAAATTTTCAACTTAAAAAAAAAAAAAAACAACAGATGGCATTTCAGAAATCAAAGCATGTCCTTCTCCCCCTAAGCATATCTTTGTGTCCTCTAGTCAAGCTCCATATAAATGACAAACACCACTTGTTTCAAAAGATTATATTCAAAGGGTGAAGTGGCTCACCTTGGATACAAGTTATATCATGACAATGTACTTAGAGGGTGGTAGTTAAGCATAAAAGTACTTTGAACTCAAAAAGAATGACCACTTCCCACTTCCCTCTCACTAAAGGGAAATATACAATCCTCATGCAAGAGAAAATAAATGACCATACACAAATGTTTCCCTTCCTACATGAAAATTTCCTCCATTCATCACCCAGTCTCTGCTCTTGATAGTCTCCACCTGCACCTTAGTGATCAACCTTGTTGGTGTACTTCTCACTGGGACACTGTCCTCCCAACCCCTTCTGGGGCACTGATCACTTCCAGGAGAGGGGGTGATTTCTCCTTGGCCACTGTGAGGGTGGTTTGGGAGGAAAAACCACTAGCCTTGGGGGATGCTGGCCTGTACAACTGGGGGTGTGCATGGGATGCTCTCTTCCGTGTGTGGGTCACTGGGATGAACATGAATATATTTGTGTTTGTGTATGTATTATGATCTCTAATTGCATTACTAATTTGTATGATTACACAATATAAATTGTGCATACATTCCAATTCTTCAATTAGCAAAATGGGTGTTTAGACTTACTATTTTTATTTCTTTTAAGTTTTTATTAGATTTATTTTATTTTTAAGTTTTTCTTTTAACTGGTTAGTTACCACACAGTGTTATATTAGTTTCAGCTGTACCTTTCCATACATCACCTAGTGCTCATCACAACAAATGCACCCTTAATATCCATCACTTATTTAACCCATCTCCCCACCCCACTCCCTCTGGTAACCATCAGTTTGTTGTCTATAATTAAGAGTCTATTTCTTGATTTGTCTCTCCCTTTTTTTGATCATTTGTTTTGCTTCTTAAATTTTACATATAAGTGAAATCATATGGTATTTGTCTTTCTTTGACTGACTTCATTGAGCATTACACTCTCTTACTTCATCCATGTTGTTGCAAATAGAAAAATTTCTTTCTTTTTATGACTGAATTAATATTCCATTGTATACATATACAACACTTCTTCTTTATCCATTCATCAATCGATGGACAGTTGGGCTGCTTCCATGATTTAGCTATTGTAAATAATGCTGCTATAAACATAAGGATGCATGCATACCTTTGAGTTAGTGTTTTCGTATTGTTGGGTAAAAACCTAGTAGTGTGGTTGCTAGATTGTAAAGCAATTCTATTTTTAACTTTTTAGGAAACTCCATACTCTTTTCCACAGTGGCTGAACCAGTTTGCATTCCCACCAACAGTGCCAGAGGGTTCCTTTTTCTCCACATCCTCACCAACACTTGTTGTTTCTTATGTTTTTTAATTTTAGCCATTATGACAGGTGTGAGGTGATATCTCCTTGTAGTTTTGATTTGCATTTCCTTGATGGTAAGTGATGATGAGCATCTTTTCATGTGTCTGTTGGCCATCTGTATGTCTTCTTTGGAGAAATGTTTGCTTATGTCTTCTGCCCATTTTTAATTGGATTATTTGTTTTGGGGGTGTTGAGTTTTGTAAGGTTCTTTATATATTTTGGATACTTTATCTGATATGTCATTTGGAAATATCTTCTTCCATTCCATAGATTGCTTTTTAGTTTTGTTGACTGTTTCCTTTGCTGTGCAGAAGTTTTTATTTTGATGAAATTCCAATAGCTTATTTTTGCTTTTGTTTCCCTTGCCTCAGAGGACCTGTCTAGAAAAAAGTTGCTACAGCCAATGTCAAAGAGGTTATTGCTTGTGTTCTCTTTAGGATTTTTATGGTTCAAGTCTCACATTTAGGCCTTTAACCCATTTTGAATTTATTTTTATATATGGTGTAAGAAAGTGGCCTAATTTCATTCTTTTCCATGTTGCTGTCCAGTCTTCCCAACACCATTTATGGAAGTGACTGTCTTTTTCCCACTGGATATTCTTTCCTGCTCTGTGGAAGATTAATTGATCATATAAATGCAGGTTTATTTCTGGATTTTCTATTCTGTTCTGTTGATCTATGTGTCTATTTTTGTGCCAGCACCATACTGTTTTGATTACTGTAGCTTTGTAATTTAACTTGAAGTCTGGAACTGTGATGCCTCCAGCTTAGCTTTTCTTTTTCAAGATTGCTTTGGGTATTCAGGGTGTTTTGTGGTTCATACAAATTTTAGGATTGTTTGTTCTACTTCTGTGAAAAATGCTATGGTATTTTGATAGGGATTGCATTAAATGTATAGATTGCTTTGGGTACTATAGATATTTTAACAATATTTCTTTTTCCAATCCATGAACATGGAATGTTTTTCCCTGTGTTTGTGTCATCTTCAATTTCTTTCATCAATGTTTTATAGTTTTTAGAGTATAGGTCTTTCACCTCTTTGGTTAGGTTTATTCCTAGGTATCTTATTATTTTTAGTGCAGTTATTAATGGGATTGTTTTCTTAATTTTTCTTTCTGATGCTTCATTATTAGTATGTAGAAATGAAACCAGTTTCTGTACATTGATTTTGTATTCTATGATTTACTGTATTAATTTATCAGTTCTACCAGTTTCTTGATGGAGTCTTTTAGGCTTTCTACATATGGTATGTTGTCTGCAAATAGTGAAAGTTTGACTTCTTCCTTACTGATTTGGATACTTTTTATTTCTTTTTGTTGTCTGATTACTGTGGCTAGGACTTCCAGTACTATATTGAATAAAAGTGATGAGAGTGGACATCCTTGTGTTGTTCCTGACCTTAGGAGGAAGGCTGTTTTTTCCCCATTGAGGATGATGTTAACTGTGGGTTTTTCCTGAATGGTCTTTATCACATTATGTTCCCTCTAAACCTACTTTGCTGAGGGTTTTTACCATGAATGGATATTGTACTTTGTCAAATGCCTTTTCTGCATCTGTTGAAATGATTATATGGTTTTTAATCTTTCTCTTATTTATATGATATATTATATTGATTGATTTATGAATACTGAACCACCCTTGCAATGCAGAAATAAATCCTACTTGATTGTGGTGAATGATTTTTTTAAATGTATTATTGGATTCAGTTTGCTAGTATTTTGTTGAGGATTTTTGCATCTGTGTTCTTTAGTGATATTGGCCTGTAGTTCTCCTTTTTTGTTTTTGTTTTTGTTTTAGTATCAGGGTAATGCTGGCCTCAGAATGAATTTGAAAGTTTCCTTCCTTTTCTATTTTTTGGAATAGTTTGAGAAGAATAGGTATTAACTCTTCTTTAAATGTTTGGTAGAAGTCACCTGTGAAGCCATCTGGTCCTGGATGTTTGTTTGTTGGGAGTTTTTTTTATTACTGATTCATGTTTTTCCTGATTATGGGTCTGTTAAAATTTTCTATTTCTTCCTGTTTCAGTTTTGGTAATTTATATGTTTATAGGAATTTATCCATTTCTTCTAGTTTGTCCCAATTTTTTGGCATATAGTTTTTCATAATATTCTCTTGTAATTGCTTGTATTTGGGTGGTGTTATTTCTCCTCTCTCATTTGTTTATTTGAGTCTTTTCTCTTTTTTTCTTGATAAGTGTGGTGAGACTATCAATTTTATTGAGTTTTGCAAGAAACAACACCTAGTTTCATTGATCTGTTCTATTGCTTTTTTAGTTTCTATATCATTTATTTCTGCTCTAAGCTTTATTATTTCCTTCATTCTGCTGGCTTTAGGTTTCATTTGTTGTTCTTTCTCTAGCTCCCTTAGGTGTAAAGTTAAGTTATTTATTTGAGATTTTTCTGGCTTCTTAAGGTAGGCCTGTATTGCTATAAACTTCTCTCTTAGAACTGCTTTAGCTACATCCCAAAGGTTTTGAATTGTTCTTTTTCATTTTCATTTGTTTTCATGTACTTTTTTATTTCTTCTTTTATTTACTGGTTGACCCATTCATTGTTTAGAAGCATATTATTTAACCTCCGTGTATTTGTGGTCTTTCCAGATTTTTTTCTTGTGGTTTACTGCTAGTTTCATAGTGTTGTGGTCAGAAAAGATGCATGGTATGACTTCACTTTTTTTGAATTTATTGAGGCTTGTTTTGTGGCCTAATATGATCTATTATGGAGAATGTTCCATATGCACTTGAAAAAGAACGTGCATACTGCTGTTTTAGTTTGGAATGTTCAGAATATATCTGTTAAAAACTTCTGGTCCAGTGTGTCATTCAAAGCCATTGTTTCCTTGTGGTTTTTCTGTTTAGATGATCTGTCCATTGATGTGGGTGGGGTGTTAAAGTCCCTTGCTATTACTGTATTATTATTGATTAGTTCCTTTATGTTTGTTATTAACTGTTCATGTATTTGGGTGCTCCTATGTTGGGTCCATAAATATTTACAATTGTTATATTTTCTTGTTGGATTGTCCTCTTTATTATTGTATAGTGTCCTTCTTTGTCTCTTGTTACAGTCTTTGTTTTGAAGTCTATTATGTCCAATATAAGTATTGCTACTCTTGCCTTCTTTTGACATCATTTGCATGATAGATGTTTCTCCATTCTCTCTCTTTCAGTCTTCATGTGTCTTTACATCCTAAATAACTCTATTGTAGATAGCATATAGATGGATCTTGTTTTTATCCATTCTGTCATTCTATGCCTTTTGATTGGAACATTTAGTCCATTTAAATTCAAAGTAATTATCAATAGGAGCATATTTCTTGCCATTTCATTACTTGTTTTATGGTTGTTTCTGCAGATTTTTCTCTGACAGTCTTGTCTTCCTTTTTCATGGTTTGGTCTTCTTTAATGATATATTTAGATTTCTTTCTCTTTATTCTTCACATATTTAGTAGTGGTTATTGATTTGTGGTTACCATTAGGTTTGCATATAACATCTTCTGCATATAGCAGTCTATATTAAGTTGATGGTCGTTTAAGTTTGAACCCATTCTTTACTCCTTTCCTCCCCACATTTTAGGTATTTGGTGTCATATTTTACATCCTTTTGTTTTGTGAGTTCCTTGGCCGATATTTTACAGAAATATTTATTTTTATTGCTTTTTGTTTCCTACCTTCATACTATCACTTTTTGTCTTTCTTGTCCACTCAGAGTCCCCTTCAGTATTTTTTGCAGGGCTGGTTTACTGGTCATGAACAACTTTAGATTTTGTTTGGGAAACTCTTCATCTATTTTTAAAAAAGATTTTACTTATGTATTTGAGAGAGAAAAAGAGAGGGGAGAGCATAACTTGGGAGAGGGGCAGAGTTAAATGAAGACGGAGAAGCAGACTCCCACTGAGCATGGAGCCTGATGTGGGGCGCAATCCCAGGACCCTGAGATAATGATCTGAGCCATAGTCAGACACTTAACTGACTGAGCCACCCAGGCACCCCTCTTCATCTCTTTCTATTTTGAATGATATCTTTGCTGGATAGAGTATTCTTGGCTGCAGATTTTTCCCGTTCAGCACTGTGAATATATCATGCCATTCCACTCTGACCTAGAAAGTTTCTGGTGAAAAATCTCCTGATGGCCTCATGTAGTTTCCCTTGTATGTAACTGTCTTATTTTGTCTTGCTGCCTTTTTTTTTTTTTTTGCCTTTTTTTCGATCTTGCTGATTTTAAAGTTTTTTCTATATCACTATATTTTGCCAACTTAATTATAATATGTCTTGATGTGGATATGCTTTTGTTGATTTTGTTGGGAGTTCTCTGTGCCTCCTAGATCTGGATGTCTGTTTCTCTTTTGTTCAGCTTGATTACTTTCTGTTTTCTAGGTCGTTAATTCATTCCTCTGCTTCTTCCAGCCTGCTGTTCATTCCATCAAGTGTGTTTCTTATGTCATTTATTGAGCCCTTTACTCTGCTATGTTATTCCTTATCTCTGTGTTAAGTGTCTCACTCATGTATTCCACTCTTTTCTCAAGTCTGGTGAGTATCTTTATGGTCATTGCCTTAATTCTCTATCAAGCATGTTACTTATATCTGTTTCACTTAGATCTCTGGCCATGGCCTTGTCCTTTTCTTTCATTTGGGACAATTTCCTCTGTCTTATCATTTTGTCTAAGTCTCTGTGCCTGTTTGTGTGTGTTAGCAAAGCCAGCTACTTCTCCTGTTCTTGAGGGTAATGGCCTTATGAAGAAGAAACTCTTGGGTCATGAGACATGCTGTGAGCAGTGGTTTGGGCTTGTCTTCTGCTGTGCTGGGACTGAGGCAAGCATGACTGGGAAGGGCAGTTCCACCAGAGAGCTGGGCTAAGGGGGGGGTAAAGTTAGGGGGAGGGAGGGGACAATTCTTGGTGTAAGTTAGGTTGTGAGTGTAGGCATTGAGCTCATTCCCACAGGTGGCTTTGTGTTTATGCTGAGGGGTGGTGGGGGTGGGGGGATGGCACCTGCCAGTTTCTTTGTTCCCAGAGGCATGTCTTCATGAATGCTGCTTCTCTGGGACACACTGAGAGATGAGTGGATAATCTCCCTAGTTTGTGCCCAAGGTGCTCTTCACATCACTGTTTCCTTGCTGTATGTCCACAGGCTATTCCCTGCCTTCTTTCCAAGAGCAGCACAATGCCTCAGGGCTCTCCCCAAGCCACGCCTGCTGACCTTTAAAACTCCAGGCTTTAAGTCCTTCTGGTTGCAAGAACTCACAAAATGCATTCCTGTTGTTTTTCAAGCCAATTGCTATGGGGAATTGTCTTCCCTGTGGGCTCCCGTGTGTGCTAGTCTCTTTCCTTCTCATTGACTGTGGCTTCTTCCCTACCACAGTGTCCAAGGTCTATTTCTCTCCTATAACTGCATTCTGCACTTGTATTCATGGGATGAGGTTGAACCTAAGGTCCTCCTACTCTGCAGCCATCTTCCTACATTACCTAGACTTTTTAAGATAAGAACTACCATCTTTACAAATATGTGTTTATAACAGTGGTGGTCACTCATTGTTATAACCCACTGGCAGGCCCTAATCTGGTGTAGAGCAGTGTTCAGTTACTCATAGTAATTCAGTAGTGAACTTCACAAATCGTTTGTTTTCTTTTTAATATTATCTTTATGATAAATCCACCCCTCCTTTGCTTAAAATCTGACAAGCTTCCTTCAGAAAGAGAGAGAAAACAATGGAGTTACAGCTAGTGTGCCAGAAATTAAATATAACATCACCTACGTTACTTGTAATAATGTTTCGTGGAAGCATGCTGCAAGTGGAAATATGTCATGTGTATTGTAGTGAATTTGAGAACTCCTGTTTTGAAATACTCAGCAAAGTGATAAGGAATTCAACAGGCCCAATCCATTCTAAAATACATTTCCCTTCTTGAAAACTTTTAATAATTCCGATAATAATTATAATATATAATATAATTATAATAATAATAATAATATCCTTGCATACAGGATAAATTCCAGAAATCTAAGCATGGCACACAAGGTCTTCCATGATCTTTTCCTTGCCTACATGCCTGTCCTCTTTTGCCACCCCTATTCCTACAGACACCCCATGCTATAACCATGTGGACCTACATACAGTACTCTATTTATGTCATGCTATTTGTCAGGTTGTTTCCTCCAGTGGAATATCTCACCCAGTTAACATGCTTACACTGCCATTCAACCTTCAAGGCCATCTCAGTTCTGTCAGCCTCTCCCTTTTGAAGCATTCGCATTTAAAAAATTTATCTCTTTTTCATGTTTGCCTCTACTGAACATGACATACATCCGCTATTACACTTCTTTCTCTATTACTATGAACTTAACTTCTATTACCTCTAAATTACTGCATGCTTCTTGTAGGCAGAGCTTGTGCCTTATTTGCTTCAGGGCTCTGATACTGTTCATGGTCCAGAGAAGCTTTTATTTTTTATTTATTTATTTTTTAAATTTTATTATGCTATGTTAGTCACCATACAATACATCATTAGTTTTTGATGTGGTGATCCACAATCTATTGTTTTTGTATAACACCAGTGCTCCATGCAGTACGTGCCCTCCTTAATACCCATCACCGGGCTAACTGATCCCCCCACCCCCCTCCCCTCTAAAACCCTCAGTTTGTTTCTCCCAGAGTCCATAGTCTCTCATGGTTCATCTTTCCCTCCGATTCTCCACCCACTTCATTTTTCCCTTCCTTCTCCTAATGTCCCCCATGCTATTCCTTATGTTCACAAATAAGTGAAACCATATGATAATTGACTTTCTCTGCTTGACTTGTTTCACTCAGCATAATCTTCTCCAGTCCCATCCATGTTGATGTAAAAGTTGAGTATTCATCCTTTCTGAAGGCTGAGTAATATTCCATTATATGTATGGACCACATCTTCTTTATCCATTCGTCTTTTGAAGGGCATCTTGGCTCTTTCCACAGTTTGGCTATTGTGGACATTGCTGCTCTGAACATTGGGGTGCATATGGCCCTTCTTTTCACTACATCTGTGTCTTTGGGGTAAATACCCAGGAGTGCAATTGCTGGGTCATAGGGTAGCTCTATTTTTAGTTTTTTGAGGAACCTCCACACTGTTTTTCAAAGTGGCTGTACCAACTTGCATTCCCACCAACAGTGTAAGAGGGTTCCCCTTCTCCACAACCTCTCCAACATTTGTTGTTTCTTGCCCTGTCCATTTTTGCCGTTCTAACTGGTGTAAGGTGGTATCTCAATGTGGTTTTGATTTGGATTTCCCTGATGGCTATTGATGATGAACATTTTTTCATGTGTCTGTTAACCATTTGTATGTCTTCTTCAGAGAAGTGTCTGTTCATGTCTTCTGTCCATTATTTGACTTGATTATTTGTTTTATGGATGTTGAGTTTGAGAAGTTCTTTATAGATCTTGGATACCAGCCCTTTATCTGTAGTGTCATTTGCAAATATCTTCTCCCATTCTGTGGGTTGCCTCTTTATTTTGTTGACTGTTTCCTTTGCTGTGCAGAAGATTTTTATCTTGATGAAGCCCAAAAAGTACATTTTTGCTTTTGTTTCACTAGCATTTGGAGATGTATCTTGAAAGAAGTTGCTGTGGCTGATGTCAGAGAGCTTACTGCCTATGTTCTTCTCTAGGATTTTGATGGATTCCTGTCTCACATTGAGGTCTTTTATCCATTTTGAGTTTATCTTTGTGTATGGTGTTAGAGAATGGTTGAGTTTCATTCTTCTGCATGTGGCTGTCCAATTTTACCAGCACCACTTATTGAAGAGACTTTTTTCCACTGGTTATTTTTTCCTGCTTTGTCGAAGATTTTTTGACCATAGAGTTGAGGGTCCATATCTGGGTTCTCTGATCTGTTCCATTGATCTATATATCTGTTTTTGTGCCAGTACCATGCTGTCTTGGTGATCACAGCTTTGTAATATAGCTTGAAATTGGGCAACATGATGCCCCCAGCTTTGTTTTTCTTTTTCAACATTTCCTTGGCGATTCGGGGTCTTTTCTGATTCCATACAAATTTTAGGATTGTTTGTTCCAGCACTTTGAAAAATGTCGTTGGAATTTTGATCAGGATGGCAAAGGTATAGATTGCTCTGGGTAGCACAGACATTTTAACAATGTTTATTCTTCCGATCCACGAGCATGGAATATTTTTCCATCTTTTTGTGTCTTCTTCAGTTTCTTTCATGAGTGTTCTGTAGTTCCTAGAGTATAGATCCTTTACCTCTTTGGTTAGATTTATTCGGAGGTATCTTATGATTTTTGGTGCTATTGTAAATGGAATCATTTCTCTTTCCATAGTTGCTTTATTAGTATATAAGAAAGCAACTGATTTCTGTGCATTGATTTTGTATCCTGCCACATTACTGAATTGCTGTGTGAGTTCTAGTAATTTGGGGGTGGAGTCTTTTGGGTTTTCCACATAAAGTATCACATCATCTGGGAAAAGAGAGTTTGACTTCTTCTTTGCCAATTTGAATACCTTTTATTTCTTTTTGTTGTCTGATTGCTGTTGCTAGGACTTCTAGTACTATGTTGAACAATAGTGGTGAGAGTGGGCATCCTTGACGTGTTCTTGATCTTAAGGGAAAGGCTCTCAGCTTTTCCCCATTGAGGATGATATTTGCTGTGAGTTTTTCATGGATAGATTTTATGAAATTGAGGCATGTTCCCTCTATCCCTATACTCTGAAGAGTTTTAATCAGGAATGGATGTTGTATTTTGTCAAATGCTTTTTCTGCATCAACTGAGAGGACCATATGATTCTTCTCCCTCCTCTTATTAATGTGTTCTATCACATTGATTGATTTGTGAATGTTGAACCACCCTTGCATCCTAGGGTTAAATCCCATGTGGTCGTGGTGGATGATCCTTTTAATGTATTGTTGGATCCTATTAGCTAGGATTTTGTTGAGGATTTTGGAATCCATATTCATCAGGGATATCGGTCTGAAATTCTCCTTTTTGATGGGGTCTTCGCCTGGTTTGGGGATTAAGGTAATGCTGGCCTCATAGGATGAGTTTGGAAGTTTTCCTTCTGTTTCTATTTTTGAAACAGCTTCAGTAGAATAGGTATTATTTCTTCTTTGAATGTTTGGTAGAATTCCCCAGGGAATCCATCAGGCCCTGGACTCTTGTTTTTTGGGAGGTTTTTGATCACTGCTTCAATCTCGTTACTGGTTATTGGCCTATTCATGTTGTCAATTTCTTCCTGTTTCAGTCTTGGCAGCTTATAGTTTCCATGAAGGCATCCATTTCATCCAGATTGCTCAGTTTATTGGCATATAGTTGTTGACAATAATTTCTAAAAAGTGTTTCTATTTCCTTGGTGTTAGTCATGATCTCTCACCTTTTATTCATAATTTCATTAATTTGGGTCCTTTCTCTTTTCTTTTGGATAAGTCTGGCCAGTGGTTTATCGATTTTATTAATTCTTTTAAAGAATCAGCTTCTAGTTTTGTTGATCTGATCTACTGTGTTTCTGGTTTCTAATTCATTGATCTCTGCTCTAATCTTAATTATTTCTCTTCTAATGCGTGGCTTAGGCCTTGTTTGTTGCTTTTTCTCTAGTTCTTTAAGGTGTAGAGTTAGTTGGTGAATTCGGGATTTTTCTATTTTTTTGAGTGAGGCTTGGATGGCTATGTATTTCCCCCTTAGGACCGCCTTTGCAGTATCCCATAGGTTTTGGACCGATGTGTTTTCTTCTCATTGATTTCCATGAATTGTTTAAGTTCTTCTTTGATTTCCTGGTTGACCCAGATATTTTTGAGCAGAGTGGTCTTTAGCTTCCAAGTGTGTGAATTTCTGCCAAATTTTTTCTTGTGATTGAGTTCCAGTTTTAAAGCATTGTGGTCTGAGAACATGCAGGGAATAATCTCAGTCTTTTGGTGTTGGTTGAGACCTAATTTGTGACCCAGTATGTGGTCTATTCTGGAGAAAGTTCCATGTGCGATCGAGAAGAATGAGTATTCTGTTGTTTTAGGGTGGAATGTTCTGTAAATATCTATGAGGTCCATCTGGTCCAGTGTGTCATTCAAAGCTCTTGTTTCCTTGTTGATTTTCTGCTTAGATGATCTATTGCTGAGAGTGGAGTATTGAGGTCTCCTACAACTAATGTATTGTTAGCAATATGACTCTTTATTTTGGTTAACAGTTGGCTTATGTAGATGGCTGCTCCCATGTTGGGGGCATAGATATTTACAATTGTTAGATCTTCTTGTTGGATAGACCCTTTAAGAATGATATAGTGTCCTTCTGTGTCTCTAACTACAGACTTTAGTTTAAATTCTAATTTGTCTGATATAAGAATTGCTACCCCAGCTTTCTTTTGAGGTCTGCTGGCATGCAAGATGGATCTCTATCCCTTCACTTTCAGTCTGGATGTATCTTTAGGTTCAGAATGAGTCTCTTGCAGACAGCATATGGATGGGTTCTGTCTTTTTATCCAAACTGCAACCCTGTGCTGTTTTATAGGAGCATTTAGGCCATTCACGTTGAGAGTGATTATTAAAAGATATGAATTAATTGTCATCATGTTGCCTGTGAAGACGTTGTTTTTATAGATTGTCCCTGTAAATTTCTGTTGTATATCACTCTTGGGGTCTTTCTCCTTATAGAGACCCCCCTTTAATATTTCTTGCAGGGCTGTCTTAGTGGTTACATATTCTTTCAGTTTCTGCCGGTCTTGGAAGCTCTGCATCTCTCCATCCATTCTAAATGAAAGCCTTGCCGTATAAAGTATTCTTGGCTGCATGTTCTTCTCGTTTAGTATCCTGAATATGTCTTGCCAGGCCTTTCTGGTTTGCCAGGTCTCTGTGGATAGGTCTGACATTATTCTGATGTTCCTCCCTCTGTACGTAAGTAATCTCTTCCCCCTAACTTCCCTTAAGATGGTTTCCTTTCTAAGATTTGCGAGTTTTACTATTACATGCCGGGGTGTTGGCCTGTTTTCCTTGATCTTTGGAGGGGTCCTCTCTGCCTCTAAGACGCAAATGTTTGTTTCATTCCCCAGATTAGGGAAGTTCTCAGCTACGATTTGCTCAAATATATCTTCTAGTCCTCTTTCTCTCTCCAATCCCTCCGGGATTCCAATTATTCTGACATTGGAACGCTTCATGGTGTCACTTATTTCTCTGATTCTATTTTCATGGATTCTGAGTTGTTTTTCCCTGGCCTCCTCTTTTCCCTTTTTTATCTATTAAATTGTCTTCTAGGTCACTGATTCATTCTTCTGCCTCACTTGCCCTAGCTGTTAAGATTATCTAGATTGGATTGGATCTCATTGATAGCATTTTTAAGTTCTGCCAATTCAGCTTTCATTTCTGCCCTTAGAGACTCTATGTTGCCATTAATTGATTTCTCCATTCTAGCTATTGTCTTCACAATTGCTAGTCTGAATTCCATCTCCAACATCTTGGTTATATCTGCATCCATTTGTACATCTGTGGCATAAGTCATAATCTCTGAGTCTTTCCTATTTTGGGGGTTCCTCCTTCTAGTCATTCTGTTGATGGGTGGTTGAGGGAATGTATAGAGTCCAAATTATTTACCACAACCCAAGCAAGATGCACCTGTTTACTAGGGACCTTAGGGTTGCTGGCCTCTTGTTCTCCCAGCCTGTCTTCTGCGGGAGGGGCCTGCTGCATGGTTACTCAGGCAACTCTGTTTGGGCAGAGTTGCCCTACCCCACTGTGGCGGGGGATGGGCTCAGTGGGAACCAGTTTGGGGGGCTTTTGTTCTCTGGAGGCTTTCCCTGGCAGCTTTCCACATCTTTTCCGAGAGTCAGAGCAGAAGAAGCAGTTTCCAACCCTCTGCCTCAGATCAGAGAGATCGCAGTCTGTTCTTCAGTGAGCTTTCCAGGCCACACTATCTCCATCTCTGTCCGCTCCAAACTGTAGCAGTTCTTCAGTGAGCTTTCCAGGCCACACTATCTCCATCTCTGTCCACTCCAAACTGCAGCATCCTGGGTTCTGTGGCCCTCCGCAGTGCCTCCAGTCCTGCCTCCAGGTCGGGGCACGTCTCTTCCCTTTGTGCTTCTAAAACCACTAGCTGGTCCCAGTTCAAACGTGCGACCCCACTGCTCAGGGTTTCCATCCAGGGGATTGCCCTAAAGTCCTTTCCCCAACACTACCCGTGTGCAAGTCTGTGCACCGTCCCCAGTGCAGGAGTCTATTGCTCACCAGCAGTGTAGGATCCCCATGGCCAGGCTCCCTCCTGCTGCCGTTTATCCTCCAATATCTGCCCGCGGAATCAGGGCTCCCTGCTTCATACCTCAAAACCAACCACCTGCGATATTCTGTTTGTAGAGATCCAGATCTTCTTACATCTCAGGCTGATTTCGTGGGTGCTCAGAGTGGTCTGGTAGATATCCAGCTCAATTCCGGGGAACAGTTGGAATAGGGTCTCCTATTCCTCCGCCATCTTTTCTCCTCCCAGAGAAGCTTTTAATGAATGTTTGATGGATTAATGACCAGGCAATTTATCTGGATCTTAAAGCCAATGTCCACTTTAAGGTAGACCCCACACCTACACTTTCCAAACTACATGGAACATTTCCATCTCCAAAAGAATGTGCCCAATGTTGCCTTCTCAGTGTGGGTGTAAAACTGCAAGGCACTCTCAGAGAAACCAAGAAATTCACCCAATTACACTGCACTTTTGAGGGCAACATAAGGTACACTTGCCACAGATGTACTAACATTAGCTTCATGAAGGCTGCCTTGCTGATCTTGTTTTGTACTTCTCTTGCTTACCTTGCCACCCTTCCATCATTCTGGACTCCTTTCTACAGATCTTAAATCCAGGTATTAATTCCAGTGTATCATGAATCCTGGGCCATGATCTTTTGTTTATACCTATGTGACAAATAAATGGAGATGAACTGGCTCTTTTTCAGTAAAAAATAATCTGAGTATGATCTGACTTAGCTGATTGGCCAGGCTGCAGGTGGAGGTTGTTCTGGGAGGCAGAGTGGAATGTGGAATTGCCTCAGGAATGCTTAAGAGATCTGCCTACTGACATCTAAACCATTAGCAATGGGGCACACTCTTGAAGCAGGTAGTTCTTGGAGGAGTAGTGCCTGATCAATCACTTGTTTCTCAACCTGGAAGACTGTTGGAGCTCAATAACATTTGTCAAATAAAAAGGAGATGAAATCTGTTTATCACAATATTTTCTTAATAGCATAACATGGCCTTATTGTTGTGAGGAGAAAGAAATGAGGACTCTGGGTACTTAATATGGAGACCAGAGAAGGGAAAAGTTTGCAGAGAAAAACAAGTAGAGCTGCAGGAAGAGTCTTGCTTTAGAAGATAATCACTGTGGAGGGACCTGTGATGACTAGAAGATACATTTTTTCCAGGGAGAAGACAAGAGTCTTTACCTTTGTCATGGGATAGCTTCTGCCAGAGCTTCAAACAGAGGGGCATGGCAAATCCTCTTCTCCTTTCACTCTGGCCTAATCTTGCAGGGGGTTATGTTGCTTTGTCCATCCAGAATCTCATTCTAAGAAATGAGCAGATGAAAACTCACCCTCTGCCCCTCATTGCTTCTCTTGTGGTCAAAGAGAATTGGTGGTATGGTTGCATGCTTTGACTCCCTTCTCTGCGTTATGAGGAGACCATCATGAAGCAAGAAAGGTCTAGACAAGACATACTTCCTGTGAGGATGCTTCCTAATTTGAGTTAACTTCTCCAAAACCAAGAACCCAGTAATTTATTGAGGAGTGGAGAAAAATATCCCCACTCATACTCATGTACATAGTTTAGGCTTTACTAAAAGGCAATATACATAGCATATGAGTTGATGAATATACATATAGTGGAGATATAACAATATTTTACTAATGGAGTACATAGTAAAAAATGCTGATGTCCATTGCACTAGACAATATAAGGTATATATGTCCAGAGTCAAAAGGATCTGACTGGGGGAAGGGTTGCAGGATCCTACAAAACAACTCATTGCATTTAGCCAGCAGCATAAAGAGGCAGGTTCTATCTCCCTCCTAGAATTGTGGGCAGGCTTCTGCTCACAGATTGCCTTGAACCTGGCTGACCCAGTTCATGTGCATTGTGTTTGTCCATTTATGCGCTGACATGTGAGCAACCGTATTGCATTATTTATAAGGAAAACAAGTATCCTGAGCTCCTCACCGCATACCTTGTCTTTCACGAAGAATGGGGCTTCGCTTCATATGTGTAATTTGAGAATTTCCATGCCTCCCTGACAGTGTCTTGTTACCATCTCTTATCATACATCCTGGTCTATCAGGGAAATAGCATGAATTTTTTAAGAGACTGAACACATATAATGCAATAGAGCACAATCTTTCCAAAGGAGTTATTATAAAGCTCTTTATTCCTTGTAAGAAAATCCCTAAATACATATTTATAATATGTATTAGAAGTCTCTGAATACATATTTAGATGACAAGTTATGTGTTTAGCTGTCCCAGAGTACTTATTTTAAAATGTTACAAAGAATTAGGGAAACTCCAAGAGACGTATCACAGTTTCTACAACTACCAAGCCAGAGAAAGTTGTTTTGAAGAGTGGCTGACCTCTTGTGCATAGGGGCTGTTTGGTACTGTTTTAATTGTCTTTTAAAAATAGGATTAGACATGAAGCAAATAGAGCAAATTCAGTGCTCATTGCACAGGCAAAGAACCTCCCAAGACAGGCTTATCTTAAATGCACATTTAATAAATCAGATAACCCCAGATAAAATAACTCAAAATATCTAACTCATTCATTCCCTGTTCTCCTTTCTGTGCCCAGGTTATGTAACATAATTTCCCTCTTTTCATGCATTCATTCAAGACACATGTATTTACATGATATACTAGACGATTTGGGGAATGATATTCCTTGGCATAGCTGCCACCTATCCACCCCAGTACGCTCGTCACACACATTCCTGTGCTTGTCAATGTTACTTTGTAAGTGTGTTGACAGACAGTTGGTCCCTAAAGCAGATCACTGTTTTATTGTGAGTTCCCTTAGAAGGGGTCCTCTGTGAGAGAATGACTTAGAGGAGGCAAGTTCTGTCCTCAGAAACTGCCTCCTCCTGGCTATGTACATTCCAGATCACTTCGCAGCTTTATGGGCTTTTCAGATATCTGGATGCTTGCCTGTGTGTGCTGGATATTTTATGACCTCAAGTGTCCAGCATAGTTTATAACAATTATAAAAGAGAAAGGGTAGTATGATATAAGGGAAGGCAGTATGGAACCTTAGAATACTGAGCTCAAAGGTATTATCCAACCCAGTGCCTTCTCATTTGAAATATGAGCATACTAGGGATACCCAGCGAGGTTTGTGACCTTCTCAACATTAGGCCCATATCTACCGGGGGAAAAGAAGACTAAGAGGAACTGTGGAATGTCTTGTGTTCTCTCCACCTTTGCTGCATCTTTTCTTGACAAGCCACATATCACTCCCTAACCCCACAAGTCTTTCTTCAGAACCTTATTTCCTTGTGCAAAGTAGTGGGATGTCTCCACCTCTAACACAAGGAAAGATAAGGTGTTATAAAATCCAAAGAAAAATGCTTTTCAGAGAAAATACTAATGTAGCACTTACAAGGGGTGATGCAGAGACGTTCCTGATTCTTTTTGCACATGGTGAGATATATGTCCCTGGTCTGCTCAAAGTAGGAAGGTGCAGAAAAATGCATGATTATGGGAAGCTTTTGACAGTCCTTAGATTCCAGGAATGGGTTTTAGGGGTCCCAATACCACCTGAAATTGAATCGAAAATTGTGTGCCAAGGTGCATGTTACCAGGGAGAATATCAAAAGCTTCCTTAGAGATGTTTGTGATACCTCAAAGTTTAAGAACCACTTGAGCAGAGTCTTGGTTAGGATTCATGGATATAGGATGCTGGTTAGAGCTACCAGTGTGGTCCAGCTTGCAGCTCCTCAATACAGCAGGCTCTGCAGGTATCATTTTCATTCTATAAATATATGCGTGGATGGGCCTGGGTTGTGATAAGATGGTGAGAAGCTGGGAAAAGATTGCTGGAATAGAGTTGAAAGGAATAGAGTTACATAGGTGAGCAGGAGGCTGTCCCTCCCCCCACAAACCCAACTCACATCTCCTTCCTTGTCTGGACATTTTATTTAGACTTCCAACCTGGAATTCTAAGAGTTGGGAAATTCATCTGATTAATGTCCTCCCTGTGTTCTCACTGTTGCCCTTACCTTCTCCACTTTCTAGATTTTGAAAATTCTATCAGATCAATGGATGTATTGAGACCGAGGGTGGAAGAAGGGATTGCCTGCAGAAAAGCTGGAGGGGAACTTGTGGGGGGATGGAAATGCTCTTGGATTCGACTGTGGTGGTCACTGAATGGTATACAGAAAACAGATACATTTTATTGTATGTAAATTATACCTCAATGTAGTTGACTTAAGACCAGAACCAAAAACTGAACTGTTTGTTGTTCATCCCAGTGGCCAAGTGATCACTTCTTTTTGTGAAGGCCACTAGTACTTAGAATTGGTGCCCTTGTTTTATGCACACATAGACCTTCTGTCTACTTCATTTCCTGGCTCGCTCCCCTGCTACCTCTCAGATCCTGAAGGCCTGGCCCATGGCTTGCTCTTTTCTCTTCTCTGAGTTCTCCATAGCAACAAACACTATGTTAAAGAAATACCTGTTGATGATAGCAATGCTGAAGCAAATTAAAGAATGAAGCCGGTCAATGTCACCCAATCATATAGAAGACAGTTGTCAAATTGCTTTTGAAGGGATTGGGGAAGGGTATGTTTCTTGATTACTCAAAAACTGGATTCAAAGTCAGATGACTTGTATTCAAGCCCCAGCTTTGCCACTTAGCTTCTATATGATTTGGGAGAGTTACTTCACTTTTCTGAGCTTTATGTCTTTAAATGGAGGTATAAGAAATACCTGTTTTAACTACCTCTTCAGGAGATGTGTATGAAGATATCTCCACAAGTCATAAAATTATATGTAATTAATGTTTTTATAGTGTGCAATTAGTCAACAATAAATACTTCTCTTCTTTCATTTAAGAAAATACTGACTTTTTTTTTTTTTTTTTTTTTTTTAGTGCAAACCACTATCTTTGGTTGTCTGAATGACATAATAGATTCCTGAGTGATGTATCTACATTACTTCTGCCCCTTCCAGTTTATTTTTTTAAATTTTTTTATTGTTATGTTAATCACCATACATTACATCATTAGTTTTAGATGTAGTGTTCCATGATTCATTGTTTGTGCATAACACCCAGTGCTCCAGGCAGAACGTGCCCTCTTTAATACCCAACACCAGACTAACCCATCCTCCCACCCCTCTCCCCTCTAGAACCCTCAGTTTGTTTTTCAGAGTCCATCGGCTCTCATGGTTCATCTCCCCCTCCGATTTCCCCCCCTTCATTCTTCCCTTCCTGCTATCTTCTTCTTTTTTTTTTTCCCTAACATATATTGCATTATTTGTTTCAGAGGTACAGATCTGAGATTCAACAGTCTAGCACAATTCACAGCACTTACCAGAGCACATACCCTCCCCAGTGTCTATTACCCAGTCACCGCATCCCTCCCACCCCACCCGCCACTCCAGTAACCTTCAGTTTGTTTCCTGAGATTAAGAATTCCTCATATCAGTGAGGTCATATGATACATGTCTTTCTCTGTTTGACTTATTTCGCTCAGCATTTTAGGGAAAATGAATCTTCATTTTTGAACTTTAACAGGAAAGGTTTTTTTTAAATTTTTAAAACATTTCTTAAAGTTCCTGGAATAGTTTTATTACATGATTATGTGATCAAGCATGAAAAAATATTTTAAGTTATAAATAGCAAATTGTTTGATCTATTCTGTATTTTGGTATATTTTGGAAATGGTTGCTTAGCATTATTACCGTTAGTAATTTTTATTTGGCCTACTCAAAAACAGATATTTAAATTTCTGTTCAGGGGGGGCGGAGCAAGATGGCAGAGGAGTAGGAGACCTGGATTTCGTCTCCTCTCAGGAATTCAGCTGGATAGGGATCAAACCATTCTGAACACCTACAAACTCAACAGGAGATTGAAGAAAAGAAGAGCAACAACTCTCTCATCAGAAAAGCGACCACTTTCTGGAAGGTCTTTTCTGATTTGTTTAGAGTATATTTTCTGGGGACGTGGTTACTCTGCTAGCATTTTGTTCTCTCATTAATCTATTCTCCTCTGCACAAAATGACAAGACGGAAAAAATCACCTCAACAAAAAGAACAAGAGGTAGTACCGACTGCCAGGGACCTACTCAATACGGACATTAGTACGATGTCAGATCTAGAGTTCAGAATCATCACTTTAAAGATACTAGCTGGGCTTGAAAAAAATATGGAAGTTATTAGAGAAACCCTTTCTGGAGAAGTAAAAGAGCTAAAATCCAACCAAGTAGAAATCAAAAAGGCTATTAATGAGGTGCAAAAAAAAAATGGGGGCACTAAGTGCTAGAATAAATGAGGCAGAAGAGAGAATCAGTAATATAGAAGATGAAATGATGGAAAATAAAGAAGCTGAGAAAAAGAGAGATAAACAACTATGGATCATGAGGGCAGAATTCGAGAGATAAGCGATACCATAAGATGAAACAACATAAGAATAATTGGGATCCCAGAAGAAGAAGAAAGAGAGAGAGGGGCAGAAGGTATAATGGAGCAAATTATAGCAGAGAACTTCCCTAATTTGGGGAAAGAAACAGGCATGAAAATCCAGGAAGCACAGAGAACCCCTCTCAAAATCAATAAAAATAGGTCAACTCCCCGACATCTAATAGTAAAACTTATGAGTCTCATAGACAAAGAGAAAATGCTGAAAGCAGCTCGAGAGAAGAGATATGTAACCTACAAGGGTAGAAACATTAGATTGGCAACAGACCTATCCACAGAGACCTGGCAGGCCAGAAAGGACTGGCAGGATATATTCAGAGCACTAAATGAGAAAAATATGCAGCCAAGAATACTCTATCCAGCTAGGCTGTCATTGAAAATAGAAGGAGAGAGAAAAAGCTTCCAGGACAAACAAAAACTAAAGGAATTTGCAAACACAAAACCAGCCCTACAGGAAATCTTGAAAGGGGTCCTCTAAGCAAAGAGAGACCCTAAAAGCAACATAGACCAGAAAGGAACACAGACAATATACGGTAACAGTCACCTTACAGGCAATACAATGGCACTAAATTCCTATCTTTCAATAGTTACCCTGAATGTAAATGGGCTAAATGCCCCAATCAAAAGACACAGGCTAACAGACTAGATTAAAAAACAAGACCCATCGATATGCTATCTGCAAGAGATTCATTTGAGAACCAAAGACACCCCCAGATTGAAAGTGAGGGGGTGGAAAACCATTTACCATGCTAATGGACACCAAAAGAAAGCTGGGGTGGCAATCCTTATATCAGACAAATTAGATTTTAAACCAAAGACTGTAATAAGAGATGAGGAAGGACACTGTATCATACTTAAAGGATCTATCCAACAAGAAGATCTAACAATTGTAAATATCTATGCCCCTAACATGGGAGCAGCCAATTATATAAGGCAATTAATAACAAAAGCAAAGAAACACATCGACAACAATACAATAATAGTGGGGGACTTTAACATCCCCCTCACTGAAATGGACAGATCGTCTAAGCAAAAGATCAACAGGGAAATAAAGACTTTAAATGACACACTGGACCAAATGGACTTCACAGACATATTCAGAACATTCCACCCCAAAGCAACGGAATACACATTCTTCTCTAGTGCCCATGGAACATTCTCCAGAATAGATCACATCCTAGGTCATAAATCAGGTCTCAACCAGTACCAAAAGATTGGGATCATTCCCTGCCTATTTTCAGACCACAATGCTTTGAAACTAGAACTCAATCACAAGAGGAAAGTCATAAAGAACTCAAATACATGGAGGCTAAAGAGCATGCTACTAAAGAATGAATGGGCCAACCAGGAAATTTGTAATAGAGCTGGAAGTCTGGAATTGTGATGCCGCCGGCTTTGCTTTTCTTTTTCAACATTCCTCTGGCTATGCGGGGTTTTTTCTGGTTCCATACAAACATAGTATTGGAAGTCCTAGCCACAGCAATCAGACAACAAAAAGAAATCAAAGGCATCCAAATTGGCAAAGAAGAAGTCAAACTCTCACTCTTTGCGTGGAAAACCCAAAAGACTCCACCCCAAAACTGCTAGAACTCATACAGGAATTCAGTAAAGTGGCAGGATATAAAATCAATGCACAGAAGTCAGTGGCATTCCTATACACCAACAACAAGACAGAAAAAGAGAAATTAAGGAGTCGATCCCATTTACAATTGCACCCAAAACCATAAGATACCTAGGAATAAATCTAACCAAAGAGACAAAGGATCTGTACTCAGAAAACTATAAAATACTCATGAAAGAAATTGAGGAAGACACAAAGAAATGGAAAAACGTTCCATGCTCATGGATTGGAAGAACAAATATTGTGAAGATGTCAATGCTACCTAGAGCAATCTACACATTCAATGCAATCCCCATCAAAATACCATCCATTTTTTTCAAAGAAATGGAACAAAGAATCTTAAAATTTTTATGGAACCAGAAAAGACCCCGCATAGCCAGAGGAATGTTGAAAAAGAAAAGCAAAGCCGGCGGCATCACAATTCCGGACTTCCAGCTCTATCACAAAGCTGTCATCATGAAGACAGCATGGTACTGGCACAAAAACAGACACATAGATCAATGGAACAGAATAGAGAACCCAGAAATGGACCCTCAACTCTATGGTCAACTAATCTTCAACAAAGCAGGAAAGAATGTCCAATGGAACAAAGACAGTCTCTTCAACAAATGGTGTTGGGAAAATTGGACAGCCACATGCAGAAGAATGAAACTGGACCATTTCCTTACACCATACACAAAAATAGACTCCAAGTGGTTGAAAGACCTCAATGTGAGACAGGAGTCCATCAAAATCCTAAAGGAGAACACAGGCAGCAACCTCTTTGACCTCAGCCGAAGCAACTTCTTCCTAGAAACATCACCAAAGGCAAGGGAAGCAAGGGCAAAAATGAACTATTGGGACTTCATCAAGATAAAAAGCTTTTGCAAAGCAAAGGAAACAGTCAACAAAACCAAAAGACAACCGACAGAATGGGAGAAGATATTTGCAAATGACATATCAGATAAAGGGCTAGTATCCAAAATCTATAAAGAACTCATCAAACTCAACACCCAAAGAACAAAGAATCCAATCAAGAAATGGGCAGAAGACATGAACAGACATTTTTCCAAAGAAGACATCCAAATGGCCAACAGACACATGAAAAAGTGCTCAATATCGCTCAGCATCAGAGAAATCCAAATCAAAAGCTCAATGAGATACCACCTCACACCAGTCAGAATGGCTAAAATTAACAAGTCAGGAAACGACAGATGTTGGCGGGGATGCGGAGAAATGGGAACCCTCCTACACTGTTGGTGGGAATGCAAGCTGGTGCAGCCACTCTGGAAAATAGTATGAAGGTCCCTCAAAAAGTTGAAAATAGAGCTCCCATATGATCCAGCAATTGCACTACTGGGTATTTACCCCAAAGATACAAAAGTAGGGATCCGAAGGGGTACGTGCACCCCGATGTTTATAGCAGCAATGTTCACAATAGCCAAACTGTGGAAAGAGCCAAGATGTCCATCGACAGATGAATGGATAAAGAAGATGTGGGGTATATATATATATATATATATATATATATATATATATATATATATACACACAATGGAATATTATGCAGCCATCAAAAGGAATGAGATCTTGCCATTTGCAATGACGTGGATGGAACTGGAGGGTATTATGTTGAGTGAAATAAGTCAAACAGAGAAATACATGTATCATATGATCTCACTGATATGAGGAATTCTTAATCGCAGGAAACAAACTGAGTGTTGTTGGAGTGGGGGGTGGGCTGGGAGGGATGGGGTGACTGGGTGATAGACACTGGGGAGGGTATGTGCTCTGGTAAGCGCTGTGAATTGTGCAAGACTGTTGAATCTCAGATCTGTACCTCTGAAACAAATAATGCAATATATGTTAAGAAAAAAAAAAGAAGAAGAAGGTAGCGGGAGGGGAAGAATGAAGCGGGGGAAATCGGAGGGGTAGACGAACCATGAGAGACGATGGACTCTGAAAAACAAACTGAGGGTTCTAGAGGGGAGGGGGGTGGGAGGATGGGTTAGCCTGGTGGTGGGTATTGAGGAGGGCACATTCTGCATGGAGCACTGGGTGTTATGCACAAACAATGAATCATGGAACACTTCATCTAGAACTAATGATGTAATGTGTGGGGATTAACATAAGAATAAAAAAAAAGAAATATAAATTTCTGTTCAGTAATTTATTATGTTTATTAACATCAAATAATATTTACTAAATGGCATTATGGACAGTTTTACATTTTTTAAATGAATATATTTACAGTTGAAATCACCCTCATGGGTGGCTTTTGTTTTAGTTGATTCTTTAATGATCTCATTATTTTTTACATTCATCATTACCTTCTTTTTAATTTATTTTAAAAAGAAAAAGTAAAGCTTATACTACAGCAGATAAATTTCCAGATTCATTATCATTTCTTGTTTTAAACTTGAAGTGATTTTGAAAAGAAATCTGTGCTTTTTCAACTTTGCTCAGAACCTAAAACAACGTCAATGTTTGCCAAGTTGGAAAGTAAAATATTAGGAGAAAATTTAATTTCCAAGTTCCCAAAAGGTCACATAGAGGCAAATGAGGAAGATAAATTTAATTAATTTATTTTAAATAAAAAAGCCTTAAATGCCCTTTAGAAGAAAAACACCATTTCAACAAATGTGTTTTAAACGGAAGTGACAATTTCTATTGCTTTGGGAACAGATATGAAAAAAAGTAAATCAACAATGCTAAGCCCACATAATAATCCACAGTGAGTCAGTAGAGGTTATGACAACAGCGGCCAGAAGGGTACAAATCAGCTATTAAAATATCTGAGTTCATTATGTGCACAAAAGCTTTGTATCCTACTGAGAGGAAAGAGCTGGGAATGGTACTTAGGGCCTATGTTTATGTCATGTTCAGAGAAGAGTCCAATTTTAAGTAGTAACAGCATGTCTGCAAGTATTCAGTTTTATTACATGAACTAAAACAAATAGCCCCACTCCACAAAGAGGCAGAATCAAATGTCACTGGTTTGATCTATTTCAAAACATCTTGTTTTATCAGAGGAACCACATCTAACAACTCTTTTCAAAAAGATGGCATAAGAGGGGGATCAAGAGCCCAGTGCAAGTCCCATCCCATGGCCAGAATTTCTGACAAGCTATACACAAACTTGGAGCTATTGCAGATGAAGCTGTAAGATAGCATGATCCTAAACATATGTGTTGGAAATAGGAGCCTTCCTCAGTTGAAGCCCAGAGAGCCATGCTCTTTACAAAGCTCATTCCCCATTGATGTTCTCTTTGGTCATGAGTATCTGACATCCCAGTCATTTGTGGCAACCATTGCTTCATAGGACTAAAGAACAAATGAGCAAAAGCCTGCTGCTACCCAACTAATGTTCTAAGTAATGCAAGATCTGTAGTGCAGTCAGCGGAGAACATATAGTTTAAAACAGTATAGCTTTTTCATGCACTCAATGAGCATTTATAGAGAGCCTGTTGGTTATATAGTAGGATCTTTAGTAGTAACATTCAAATATGAATCAAAGGCTATGAATCCCTACCTTCTTGAAGTTTTATAATACACCTCAAGAACTTATGGTCTAGTTTTGGTAACTGAGTTCTTGCCCATTAATGATCCTTATAATGAAACAGTCTTTTTTCCTGCAGGTAGCTTAATTTCTAAGGTTGTTTGTTTCAAATTGTCATTTTAATGTTCCCTGGTTTTATTCCTGGTACCAGAATATAATCTTCCTTTCACAAATGTGTATTGAACTCTTTTTGCTAAGCAAATTTCTGGAGCAATAGATGGATCGCTGTTCGTGAGACTGCCTGTCATGTATGGTGACTACTCAGCAAGAAAGCAATGAGCTATCTTGAGATGAAGCTTTGAGGATGCATTCATAGGAAGGGCTCACTATCCTGGCATGCAGGTGTGTGTGCACACACAAAGTTTTTGATTCTCTTATTTATACATGGGACATGCTGATGTTTATATGAGAGGATTTTTATTTACCTCAATCTCCTAATATGTCATGCTTTTATTTATATTTCTGTGAATACTGACAGCTTTTCATTATAGAATGACCCTTTTTATTTATTTATTTTTATTATTATGTTATGTTAATCACCATACATTATATCATTAGTTTTTGATGTAGTGTTCCATGATTCATTATTTGTGTATAACACCCAGTGCTCCATGCAGAACATGCCCTCCTTAATACCCATCCCCATGCTAACCCATTCCCCCACCCCCCTCCCCTCTAGAACCCTCAGTTTGTTTTTCAGAGTCCATCGTCTCTCATGGTTCATCTCCCCCTCCGATTTCCCCCCCTTCATTCTTCCCCTCCTGCTATCTCCTTCTTCTTTTTTTTTTTTTTAACATATAAATATATTATTTGTTTCAGAGGAACAGATCTGTGATTCAACAGTCTTACACAATTCACAGTGCTCACCATAGCACATACCCTCCCCAATGTCTATCACCCAGCCACCCCATCCCTCCCACCCCCCACTACATCAACCCTCAGTTTGTTTCCTGAGATTAAGAATTCCTCATATCAGTGAGGTCATATGATACATGTCTTTCTCTGATTGACTTATTTTGCTAAGCATAACACCCTCCAGTTCCATCCATGTCATTGCAAATGGCAAGATCTCATTCCTTTTGATGGCTGCATAATATTCCATGTGTATATATACCACATCTTCTTTATCCACTCATCTGTCAATGGACATCTTGACTCTTTCCAGTTTGGCTATTGTGAACATTGCTATAAACACTGCAGTGCATGTACCCCTTCGGATCCCTACATTTGTATCTTTGTGGTAAATACCCAGTAGTGCAATTGCTGGATTGTATGGGAGCTCTATTTTCAACTTTTTGAGGAACCTCCATACTGTTTTCCAGAGTGGCTGCACCAGCTTGCATTCCCATCAACAGTGTAGGAGGGTTCCCCTTTCTCCACATCCCCACCAACATCTGTCGTTTCCTGACTTGTTAATTTTAGCCATTCTGACTGGTGTGAGGTGATATCTCATTGAGGTTTTGATTTAGATTTCCCTGATGCTAGGCGATGTTGAGCACTTTTTCATGTGTCTCTTGGCCATTTGGAGGTCTTCTTTGGAAAAATGTCTGTTCATGTAGAATGACCCTTTTTAAAATGCAGTTGCTTTCTGAGTGAGCCTTCGAATTTTATTCTACTACAATACAGTGGTATGGTGATTAAGTAGTTTTAAGCCTGAGTTCTGGAGTCAGAATGCTCAAGTTTGAACCTTGAGTCTGCTAGTCATTAACTGTGTGACACTGAACACATTACCTGGGTCCTGTGAACATTAATTTCCCAATCTGTGAGAAGGGAGTGAATATAGTACCTATATTTAGGGATTGTGAAAGGATTGATTGGGATATGATACAGTTACATCTGAGAGCCTGGCACATAGTAAACACTTAATAAGTTTTAGTTGTTTCTATTATTACCATCATTAATTATGTACAAACACCTCAGTTGCAACCAAAGATTAATAGGAATAACACACTAGAAGTGGGGAAGGTTCAGAGGGCATAATTGGAGGAAGGATGACAGCAGTTGGTAGAGCAGTGGGAAAGGCACTAAAGAACAATTAAACTGGTCATTTTCTCTGTTCACCCCAATATAGCTCTGTTTTCTACCTTCTAGCATGAGAACATATTTTATTTAGTAGTTAAAATTAAAAAATTTGTAGCAGTCTCTGGATTAATTATCTTTTCTTTTTTACTTTATTTTCATTTTCAAAGGGTTCCTAGAAAATAAAATTACATTTATTCATAGTTTTGATACATTTGCATGGAGCATCCACCATGTGCTATTATTACTTTGCTAGGTGATGGCAATAGAGTAAGGAGTAACATAATCAGGGCTCTCTAGAGGTTCTCTCTGTTCTTTGTCACTGGTTCGCTCTAATATACCTGTTGTTGGGAACATGGAAAATAATCTCCCCAGGAGTCAAACACTCAGTGAAGGGCTCCAAAGTTTGAAGCGAGGCCTGGTGGTGGTTCTCTCTTATATCCACCACCCCTCCATATTTCCAAACATGACTACCTCCACCTTAATGAGGACAAAGAGATCACTCTGCCATCATGGATAGCTGATAATATTTATGAAGATAAGGAAGAGGAGAATGTCAGACAGAAGCAGGTTTACCATGAAGTTAATGAAACTCAGGTTTCAGGAATCCTTACTTGGCCAGGTGGCTTTGAGGCCCTGGGAGAGACCCGAGTAATGCATTCACATAACCATAAATTTTCATAAAGCTGGCAAAAGGAAAATATTTTATTGATTTTCTTTAAGAGGGGCCCTTCACATTATATATGCTTTGGCCTATTCCTTGCCCCAAAAGTGGTCCCTCCCACCGTGATAAATATGGTGATGATGATTAATAGCTAATGTTATTGTGGTTATTGTGCATTTACTGGGTGCCATGCACAATGGTAAGGGCTTTACCTATGATCCCATTTAATCCTATTGTTCATTAGGACTTCAGTAACATTGAAGATAAAGATCTAGCAGCAAGCTTGAGAAACCAGGGTGTTGGAGGCAGCAAATTCTGTCATGACCTACTCTCCACAATCAAAGATTTGGGGGGCATTTTTTATCATAGGGTCCACAGACCTCCGTGATGTTCATGGACAATGCAGAGGCCCATGAACATGGATAAGAAAAAAAAATGCATCTCTATTTTCACTAACCTCTAACTGAAATTTAGCATTCCTTCTATTATGAATGCAGGATCCAAATCTGAGTAGCATTAGCAATTCTTTTTGTCACCAATAGAAATTAAAAATATTTTCATAATACATGCAGTTGCTGCAGGTATCTGGAAATATTATTTATGCCCAACACTGTTTCAGATTTTGGTAATTATTAGACCTGCTGCTAGAATTTTTAAATGTTTTAATAAAGAAGCACAAAATTACAGTAACACAATTATTTATAAAAATATTTTGATAAATGTATTTTAGGATAATTGGCTTACTTTGCTATGGTTATATGAATCTAATAACAATATTCTGAGAAGAGTACATAGATTTCACCAGACTGCCAATAGAGGCCATGGCACAAAATAAAAAGAAAGGATCCCTGCACATTTCCACTTCTAGTAATGACGAGGGACCAAGACTACATTATTCACCCACCTTAAACAATGAAAACAAAATAGACAGTTTTTAAAAAATTAGTTTTAAGATATTGAACAATAAGCAGTATAAGACAATGATATCTATGGAAAGTTAAAAAAAAAAAAAAAGAGGCAAGCCCTATGATGATCTCAGCTTGCTGCCTCAAGAGTTTCCAGGAAGAGGCTGTAACCAGATCCCAGTAGTTTCCTTGAACTGAAGAGATGGGATTGAGAATTCAGGGAGGCCAAAGAGGCAAGAATTTGCAAGGCAGAGTACTGGAGAAGAGAGAGCTGCATAGAGAGAGGACATTTTAGGTCTCCAAAGTGTTCTCCTTAAGTCTTCTACTGTGTTTTGCTCAGCACAAGGATGTGATGGAATCACTACATCTGGAGAAAAAACCTATAAAGGATCAGGTGAAACAGTCACAAGTGATTATACAGGGCTTGTTATAATTTTTGTTCCTACCAGACAGAGTGGAACAACTTTGTAATACATGGGGCATTGGGTAGAGTACTCAGAATTGTATTGCCTTAACAGCAATGAAAAATTAGCCCTAAAGACTACTCTGATTTTTCCATACCAAAATGTATAGGTAATCCTTGAAAAGCTTATCAAATAATTTCTTTGAGTCTCAGAATGAAGTTAAACATATTAAAAAGAATTTAAAAATATCCAGCATCCAAAAATTAAAAATTCATATATTAAGCATCCAATAAAAATTTTCTCATACATGCAAAGAAGCAGGAAAATACACCCAGTATAAGAGAAAATATTAATCAATACAAAAAGACAGAAATGATCCATATGAAAGAATTAGCATACAAGGATATTAAAACTATATTCCATATTCTCAAAAAAGTAAAATAAAGCATGAACACATTATGGAGAGACATGGAAGATATTTAGAAAGACCCAAATAAAACATAGAGATTAAAAAAAAAAAACAGATTTAAAAGTAAATAGGATGAAATTATCAGAACATTGGACTCTACAAAAGAAAAGGTTAGTGAATTTGAAGACATGGCAATAGATAATAGCCACAATGAAACACAGAGAGGAAGAAAAAACTGAAAACTGAAAAATAAGCAGCATCAGTGCAGTGTAGGAAATTTTCAATCAGACTAATATATTTGTTTTTGGAGTCCTCAAAAAAGAGAAGGGCATAGAAAAATATTTGAAGAACTAAAGGTGAGGATTTACAATTTTCATGAAAAATATAAACCCAGAGATCCAATATACTCAATAAATCCCAGGCATAAAAACATGATGAAAACTACACCAAGGCATATCATAATCAAATGGCCAAAACCAGTAAGTAATAAGAAGAAAATCTTAAAAGTAGCCAAAGGCACAGCCAATACAGAGGCAAAATGATAAGAATGATTGAAGACTTCTCATTGGAAACAATGCAGGCCAGACAGAAGAGCAAAGTACTAAAAGAGCAAAATTGTCAACCTAAAATGATGTATACTCAACAGGAGTATCTCTCAAGCACAAAAACCAAAATAAAGACTCTCAGAAAAAAGCTGAAATCTAAATCTACGCAAAGAAATGAAGAGCACTGGAAATGGTAAACATGTAGGCATATATTAAAATATGTTTTCTTATTTTTAAATTATCTTTAAAATATAATTGATTATTTAAAGCAGAAATAATCATGACATATTGAGGGGCTTTATAATATAGTATTAACATGTATGACAAAAAAAAATGAAAGAATGGGTGAGGAGAAATGGGTGTATACTCTTGTAGTGGTCTCACACTCTGTATGAAATGGCATAATATTACTTGAAGTTCTATATTTTAAAGATGTATATACTGTAAACCCTTAAAGCAGCCACTGTAAAAAAAATAAATAAATAAAGAGGTATAGCTAATAAGCCAACAAGGTATATAGAGTGGAATAATTTTAAAATATATTCAATTAATCTAAAAGAAAGCAGGAAAAAAGGGAAGTCTTAATCTGCTCAGGATGCCATACCAAAATATCATAGACTGGGGGCTTAAACAACAGAAATTTATTTCTCATGGTTCTGAAAGCTGGGGAGTCCAAGATCAAGATGCCAGCCAATGCACAGTTTCTGGTGAGAGTTCTCTTCCTGGCTTGAAGATAGCTACTTATTTGCTATGTCCTTACATGTCCTTTCCTTTGTGTGGGCATATAGAGAGGGGGAGGGAGATCTCTCTCTCTTCCTTTTCTTATAGGGGCCACCTTATAAGGCCCATTATGAGGGTCCCATCTTCATAACTTAATCTAACTCTGTCTCCCAAAAACCCTATCTCCAAATATGATCACATTGTAGTCTAAGGTTTTAACATGAATTTGGTAGAGCGGACACATTCATTCCATAACAAAGGGAGAAAGGGAGTAAAGAAGAGATGGGATACATATAAAACAAAGAAAAGCATGGTAGGGCACCTGGGTGGCTCAGTCGTTAAGCGTCTGCCTTCGGCTCAGGTCATGATCCCAGGGTCCTGGGATCGAGTCCCAGGCTCCGCGGGAAGCCTGCTTCTCCCCCTCCCACTCCCCCTGCTTGTGTTCTTGCTCTCGCTATCTCTCTTTCTCTCTGTCAAATAAATAAATAAAATCTTTAAAAAAAAAAAAAGAAAAGCATGGTAGATTTAAATGAAATGATACCAATAATTACATTAAATGTAAATGGTTTAAACACCTGATTAAAAATGAGAGATCATCAGATTGAATAAAAAAACAAGATCCAAGATATGCTGCCTGTAAGAAAATAAGAAACTTACTTCAAATATAAAAACAAAATTGGTTAAAAGTAAAATTATACAAAAAGTTATATCATGATAACACTAATTAAAATAAAGATGAGTGGCTATATTGATCTTAGAAAATGACCAGGAAGTATCATTTCATAATGACAGAGGTCAATTCATCAAGAGAACATAACAATCTTAAATATTTCTGCACTTAAAAACAGAGCTTAGAAAACATGAAACAGAAACTGATAGAAGTAAGAGAATTGGAGATTCTCATAGGCTTAATGGAGTGAGTGGCTATGTTGAAGGAAACCTATGTGGCAAGGGCATATAGACAGCCTCTAGGAACTTCTGGTGGCCACTATGTGGCCTGAGAGTAGCCTTCAGCCAATAGTCAGCAAAAATCCAGCCCCCTCAGTCAAACAGCTGCACAGAAATAAATTCTGTGAACAACCTGAATAAGCTTGGATTCAGATTCTTTCCAGTTGAGCCTACAGAGGAGAATACAGCCCAGCAACTCCTTGATTGCAGCCTTGTGATATATTTTGTAGGACTTGCAGATGGATTGGATATGGATGGAGTTGAAGGAGGCTCTGAGAGAGGAGAATCAAGTATGATCTAGTTTGATTTGGCACTGGGTGCGTCATGATTTACTAAGCTAGGAAGGATCATGGAGTAACAAAAGGAAGTGAATGTGGGTATCAAGAATTCTGTACTGATTGTACTAATTTTGAGATGCCTGTGATACATGCAAGGGGAAATATTTAAATTTAAAAACTTGTAAAATAACCACAAAACAAATGATAGATTTTTCTCCCTTTTTCTCCTACAGCTTTCCACTTAAACCAATATTAAATTTTATTAACAATTTCTGTGAAAACTCTATTAAGTTCTATTTAAAAGGATTTCATCTCTCTGGCAATATCAGAGATAACTATCTGGGGAAAAATGTGGAGTAGTGCAGAATATACTGTATTTGGTCCTTCTACTTCAATTTTCTAAATAACACATGAATTTATGAAATAAAATCCATTCCTTAAAAAATCAATGCCAGTAACTCCTCCTTGACCTTTTAAGCTCTCTAGATCCCTATATTCAAATCCCCATGTCAGGGAGCTTTAAAATCTTACATAAAGACTAAGGAAAATGTCTATTTTCTAGGTTTTGTTAAGACATAGTGAGGTGAGGTTAAAGTCTTCTAATTAGGCATCCCACAGCTGTGTCTTCTCATTTGCAACCAAATGACACTCAACCAAGAGGAGGAATTCTCCTCCTGTGAATTCTCAAAAATTATTTAGAATTACTTAGAATCTAATTTTTATACCCAGGGAGCCTTGTAAGAAGGAGTCAGGCTCATTACTGCTTATCAGAAATTACTTTTCGTCTCAAGTCCTTTTTTACCCTGAAAGGCCAATTTTGATAAGAAGTGGAGATCTGAGTCAACGAGAGCGAGAAATCATTGCAAGCAGTGATCAATGGAGCCTGGTTTGCCAGGCTTATTTAGAGTTGCCAAGAAATCTTGCCAATGACCAAATCTTACAAAATAATAAGTACCCTACTCTAAATGTGCTTTGAAAGCAGTGAAGAAAAATCACATTTCTGCCATGATTAAAGCTACATCACGATGCTGTATGCTTGAGGACAGATGTAAGAAGGAGCAAAGACACCTGAAAATAAGTGATTTGTTAGTGTTATGTGGTCATAGCTTTTTCCCTTTGTTTTCCAAACTTTTGTGTAGAAAGTATTGTGAGGGAGGGTGGGGAACATTAAAATATATTGCAAAAATCTTATCATTTCTTATTTAAGCTTAAATAGGATAATAAGATTGTGTAAACAACAAATCTCAGTTTTGGTAAATGTTATATTTCTAGTAAATATTGAAAATAAATATACAAAATATTTCTTATCAATAAGTATCACAACATACAAGAGCAGATATAATGACCTAGAAATTAATTCAAATAAATTTGCCTTGATCTTATGAAATCACTATTAATATTTGCCCTAACCAAGCATACTGAGTCATTTCCGTGGTCCACAAGGCCCCACATGGTCTAACTCCTGCCTACTTCCTCTTCCTGCCTTTTTCCAACCAGTACCCTTCTCATTCTCCAACCCTCCTGGCCTCTGCCTCCTTGAACAAGCTCATTTCTGTCCCAGGGCCTTTATACTTGCTCTTCTCTCTGGCTGGACCACTCTCCCCTTGGTCTTTACATCGCTGCCTTCATTCAATTCTTGAAATATGACCTTCTCAGAGAGGCCTTTAGTGACCACACCATCTAAAATAACTGTACATCCACTCACAGCCACCCTCCACAGTCACTGTCCATCTTACCACACCATCATTTCTACATAGCAGACACCTCACAGTCGAAATTGCTTTTATTCATTTGAACTACTTGTTTATTGTCTGTCTCCCCCAACATGCACCCCACACACATACACACACGCTTGGATGTAAACTGCATGAACACATAGACTTTATAGCTTTCCTCTTCACCATTATATCTGCCATGTATGAAACAGACATTCTGGAATATTTATTGGGCAAGTGGTTAGGTTGAAACATGCAGAACAAGAAATCTGAGGTGTGTCTGTCAGATTTGATAATCATATGACAGTATCACAGAGGGCATGGAACCAGAGTCTTTCCATCATTAAAATTAGTGGTAGTAGTAATCATAATCACAATCATGATTCTAAGTATCATGATTCTAAGTATCATGATCTTATTGATAAAGTGAGGTGTACAGGATGTTAGGAAGAGGCTTCTTCTTGGAAATTTAATTGCTTTCTGTCCTTGGATGAGTCATGCATGCTCTTTGGAATAGAAAATCTGGTCCTTGCATGTTAATTTAAGAAAGATGAACTAAGGTCAGTAGAAACACCCTAGTCCTAGAAGGATAAAATCCATAAGATTAGAGTTTCCACTTGCAGAACACATTTAAAATAAGTGAGGAATAAATTTTTTGTTTGCATCTTCACATTTATATGGTGGGATGGATGAAAAAGGCTATAAATGTTTACTGGTTCAAGTCAGTGTGTATTAGATTTGATCCTGCCACATGAGCAAGACAGTCCTTGTGTATTACCAGAGTTTTCTGAATATTCATAAAGGCACCATTTGGTGATTCTAGATATTGATTTTTTTTGGCTTTTTGTACTCATCCAGCATGATTCATTTCAAATCTTGGTACTGCCATGGAGCTTTTCCAGATGACTTCTGTTCTCTCTATTTTTCTGACATCCTGTAGCAATTACTGATAATTAAATGTGTCCTGTCTTGGGCTATTTTTGCTTTCTTAAACTCTTCCTTTTGGTTCTTTTTGTTTTGATTGTTTGGGGCTATTATTTAAAATTTAAGACCTGTGTCTCATCTCTCTAACTAAATTTTTAAGGCAGAGATGATGCTTTAAACCTTCTTAATACTCCATATTTTGTGGCAATACAGATGTTGCCTGACTAGCGATTCCAGAGAGTGGATGCCACACCCCAGTGCCCCATCTCAGCTTCTCTGTTCTCAGGTGGGACATACATAGGTGTTTTTGCAAAAACTGAACCTCTTTCCCACAGTCTCTGTGAATATTGATCTGGGGTGACGCTGTTGTTACCTGAGACATAACCATATTTCTTGCTACGCTGCTGTCAGAGATTAAATCGTTGGATATAATGAACTAGAGTTAAGACTACCAAGTTCTTAAGTTTCTCAGGTAAAATGAAAAACACATTAGTTGTGGTGGTTTGTTGTTATTGTTTTTTCCTGTTTCTGTGAGCCATAGCAAATTGTGATTACTCTGTTTACAATGAATAGATAAAAGGCCTTCTCTTTTTCTTTATTATGTTAGGCAAGAGTGCAGGTAATTTCATCTCTTGTAAAGATTACTTAATTCACCTTGGTGGAGAAGGAAGTGCTGATGTAAAGCTAAAACTTGTTCTTCAAGAACTGGATCTTTGTGGCCCTGTACATACAGTTGCTGGCCTGGCTTGTAATTCATTAAATCCTTTAGCAAAACAGATGGCATTGAAAGAGGCACGTGGACAGAAAGAAAATGCCTGGCCACAAAGTGATGTAGCTACAAAACCAATTCAATAATGAATTTGGATGTGGGAAGGATTTTTTTTTAAGAAAAGGATCTCCGGTAAGTAAATAAGAATACCTCAGATTCCAGAAGGGATAGTGACAATCCACTGTAGCAATAACAGAAACAATCAGGATCTAAATCTAATTAGTTTCTCGTTTTAGTACAAGTTTTTCAGTTGCAAGCTGGGTTACACAGTGTACTCTGCATGGAGCATGTCATTTTCCCTTGAAATATTGCTTAAGCTGTTCTTCAAAGACTCTGCAATGTTCTACCTGGTCCTTCACAATTATCCAATTATGAGCATCCTTTCCCTCACAATTCAAAGCCTTCTCTGTAAAGTCTTTCTTGATCATTTTTGACCATAACAAGTTCTCTTGATTCAGTTCCTATAGCCATTACTGCATATACTTTTCATTTAAATCTTAAAATATCCAGTAGTTTTAGTGCATTTCCAAATAAAAGGTCGTGTTGACTAAAGCGGATGGTAAGTATTCTGCAAGACCCAAGACCTGTTTGTGGCTGCAGCGTGTACTGATGTTATATAGGAGGCGTCCCAGCAAGGCCCAAAGAGACAGACTTTAAAGTCAGACAAACTTAGGTCTGAAACATGTTTCCTCTTTTTACTAGATAATTGTGTGACTGTATTAGTTTCCTATGGTGGTGGTAACAAATTGTCACAGAGTGGATGGCTTAAAACAGAAATGCATGGTGTCACAGTTCCAGAGGTCAGAGCTGAAAGCAAGGTGTTGGCAGAGCCGTTCTTGCCCCTTCCAACTTCTGATGGCTCCAGGCTTGTGGCTGCACCTCTCCAATCTTTACCTTTGTGGTCGCATTGCCTCCTGTTTTTCTGTGTCTTCTCTGTGTGTGTGTTTCAAAACTCCCTCTGCTTCTTTTTTTTTTTTTTTCAAAGATTTATTTACTCATTTGGGAGAGAGAGAGAATGTGCGCTTTTGCACATGTGCAAGATGGGGGAGGGGCAAAGGGAGAGAATCCCCAAGCAGACTCCCTGCTGAGCGCAGAGCTCTACCTGGGGCTTGATCCCATGACCCCTGAGATCATGACCTGAGCTGAAGCCAAGAGTCAGACCAACTGAGCCACCAGGTGCCCCAGAACTCCCTCTGTTTCTTTCTTGTGAGGATACATGGGATTGCATTTGGAGGTCATTTGGATAATCCAGGATAAGCTCCTCCTCTCAAGATCCTTATCTTAATCATATATTTTGCCATATAAGGTAATATTCACAGGTTCTAGGGATTAGGGCATGCATGTATCTTTTTAGGGGCCACTGCTCAACCTATATAGTAATCCTAACAAGATTTCACTTTTTTGAGCTACAGTTTCTGGTCAGTAAGATGAGGACAGTGACCTTCCATTACCACAGTTAAATGTATATTTTGTGTAAAACGTATCTTGCAGGGTCACATAAATGGTAAGTAGCATTTCTCTGATGGACTACCCATTGCTATTGTAATAAATTCAGCCCCTGCAGCACCTTGTCCCTAGGGGTGTCTCATATGTGTTCGTTAAAAAATGCATTCAGTTATCAGATGACATCAGCCTTCCCACCGCTCCGAACCACCACCATCACATCCTGCTTCAAGTGTCTTTGGTGATACCTAGCTTCTCAACTTCATGCCAAGCCACTGCTGCCCATGCCCAGTTCTACGCCAAGGGCCCTGCTTCCTGGTACCCCCCCATTTGCCAGGAATATATTCCACAGCCAGGTCTACTTTTCACTCTTCTCAGATTATTATTTTGAGGAGCCGCCGGCATGCTGCAATGGAGACTCTGTGCTGCCACCACTGTGGTGTGGCCGAGTTACTCAACCTCTCAAGGTGCCAAAGTTGTACTGTGTTCTTCATAGTCTTGCATGTACACGAACTACCCTGCACCCTTGCCAAAATGGAGAATTTCTTCTCTCTTTTGATTTAACTTAAATACCTCTTTAATAGACAAGTACCATATATATGAGTCCATGCACAGTTAGGTCGGAACACAAATCAAAGTGGTGGTCCCATGGATTGTCATACCCCATTAATAAATGACGTACTGTCATGGACCAAGCCAGTTTGTCTTAATTAGTACTCTTAAGGGGTTCTTATCTCCCTTGTGCAAATAGAAAGATAATGTCACAAGTTTGCCAGACATGTATGAATCCCAGTGATGTGTAGAGCTGAGACTCCAGCTAGAATACTCCATTCCTCTCTTTCTCTTACACCTTCTCTCCTACCCATCCTCCCACCTCCACCACTCACAAACACACAAGTAAATGCACCTTGCACAGCATCTACAATATGATAGGTGCTCAATAAATACAAGACTTTTTCTATCCCATATCCACAGTGCTTTTGCCTGCATAGTCAATAAATATGCTTTACCAGTGAATATATAAATCTCTATTCTGTAAGAAAAATGGAAATATCCCTCATAAAATTGCAATCATTTAAAATGGGCCTCTGACTTCTGACTTCAACCTCTACTACTGTTAATTATCTGGTTATTAATAATAAGCCCCAAATATAGACCTTTGTATATTCATATGTAATTATGTAATAAGTAATTGTTCACATGCCATTTAAAATCCTTACTTCCTAGACACTTTGCAACATTGCTAGTTGTGCTAAACTCTTTTACCTATAATAGGGAAAGGTCCCTGCTTGTAAGTTGTAAATCCAGGAAAGGATCTTGCCAGTTCTATAATATTTACCTAGTGGTTTTCTCCAGGGAAAAACATGCTTTTTTTGACATGCTTTTCAGATGACAAAATGTTCATATTTGCAACTGTTCATGGAGAAAAGGTAAAGATAAGAATTTTGATCCTTGTCTTATAAATGAGAACCTGAAGACCTAGAAAATGGTGACTTGCTCACATCAACATAAAAGCATTATGCCCTCCCTGATGCAAAGTTGGGATGGTTTCAGAAGCAGTGTGCCAAGTTTCCAAGCATTTATTGTAATTTTTGTTTCATGGACCAGTAATCATCTCTTACCCCTGAAATCACTGTGGAATGACACACTCCAGGTCTAGTAGGGGCCAAGGGAATTAAAGTAATTATGATGTAAACATGTTGGTATTTATGCTAATGCTTGCTAGAAAATGCAACCTATAGTTAGGTGGATTGACATAAGGCCTATACCCAGTGTGTTCTCATTAAACATGTGAAGGCTGAAAATGCAAGAAGGCTGGCAAATTTGTGGGAAAAAAAATAATTTGAAAATGTTAGTTAAATGGCCAACTGATAAGTAGAGGAAGGGATGGAAGAATAAAAAAAGGCTGTTTAATTAGGGAAAAACTTGTAAGACTTGATCTAGATATGTGGGAAATGGGAGTGGGATTGCTTCTCTACCTTCATCACATCCCTTTTACACATCATGGCATTTTGCTTCACTTTAGGACATTGTCTCTTTTCTTTCCATGATGGGATGTTAAGAGAAAATTGATAGAATTCTTTATCATCATGGGTTTTTGTAGGACTAATCCAGCAGTATGGGTGTCATTTAGTAGATGTGCTTGCTAAGGCAGCAGGCAGAAAGAAGATAGGTTTGAACTCCTTCCCCTACTGGCTATGTGATCTGGGAAAAGTTTCTTTGCTTCTATGGTCCTTAGTGTTTTCTCTCATCTGTAGTATGAGAAAAATAATATCAGCAGTGTTGTTAGATTCAGATGAGAAGGTTTATGTAACAATACTTGGTGAAGCATAGGCAAGTACATATGTTATGTAAATAATGGGCTTGTATCATTGTCTGTCACTTGCTGCACTAGAGTTGTCTTCTTTTTGGAAAAAGAATGTAGTCAAGGAAATCAGCAACCTCAGCCTCCTTTCTAATTTAAATCCTGTGTGACACTATGTATATATATACATGTACCCATATACATGTGTATGTGTATGTATGTGTATATATATGTTATTCATATCTATGTTTCTTCATTGTTAACAAATTGGGTACAGCTGACAGTACCCAATCACTGGGGTTTTCTCATAATAGCAGGTTTGGCTTGAGAAGTGGAGACCACATCAACTTTTGTAATTGAACAGGAAATAAGATGTTCTGGAGACAGTGGCTTAAACCCTGAGTCCTAACTCAGCCAGGAAGCAGACAGTGAGAAGCAAGAATTATCAGATTCATGGCCTCAGTTTAAGAGAGTGAATGCTGGCATCAGAAAAGGGAGACAACTCAGCAAGGCCCACATCCAGCTGAGATGATAACCTTGGAAGAGTTAACACTAGATATGAAATGAGCTGGGTTATGGAGAGCAAGTTCAGAGCAAGAGAGAGTTATCAAGTTACTTCAAGACTTTCCATAAGACCACTTACTGATCAAAACCCCTGATTTTGTATTATTTGCTATTGATAAGGCTGTACAGGTATTAAAACAACACTTCTTGGTTATTGTCTATAGCAATGATACCAAAGAAAACACAAAGCAGTTACCAGTATCCAGTATCCAAGGTTTGGATGGCACAGTTAAAATTGTCCCATAACCAGTAGACACTCAGGCCAGAGGAAGTAGTCCTGTCCTTGGGCTGTATCCATTTACCTTCACCAACACACTGGAAAGCCATTTAGGATGATTGCCAAGTAAACCTCTCTATGCTCTATGTCTAGGATACCTTGGAATTTTCTCTGTAGGATAGCTTTCCTAGATTTCCCTTTCCATCCGCCCTGGAACTCTTGAGGTCTCTGGGTTCAGAAAGTTTGTCACTGACGAATTCCTTATCACCATAATTTCTTAGTTTAGGTAAAGAGCCCATCTTTTCTGAACTCTGTGGTGTATGTACCCGGTGGGAGGTATTGGAGCTATCTGCCTGGTGGGGAGTATTTTATTACTGACTTGGCTGAGAATTGTCAGTGCATGGCAATGATAAAAAGCAAATCAATTTTTAGTTGGATGTATTATTGTTTTTCTAAAATTATCTACAGCAATGCATCCTCTTATTTTCTGAACCTCAGTAGATGCCCCCCACCTTGGAACACTATTGTAAAAACTCAAAAGACTTCTGAAAATATTGCTCCAAAGTTTTTTTGGTTTTTTTTGGGGGGGGTGGTGGTAGTGAGAAAGAATAATAAGAAAGAAATGGTCTTTATGTTTTGAATTTTTTTGAGAAATTTTTTTTACATTTTTTATTGTTATGTTAATCACTATACATTACATCATTAGTTTTAGATGTAGTGTTCCATGATTCATTGTTTGTGCATAACACCCAGTGCTCCATGCAGAACGTGCCCTCCCCAATACCCATCACCTCTCACCCCCCTCCCCTCCAGAACCCTCAGTTTGTTTTTCAGAGTCCATCGTCTCTCATGGTTCGTCTCCCCCTCCGATTTCCCCCCCTTCATTCTTCCCCTCCTGCTATCTTCTTCTTTTTTTTCTTTCTTAACATATATTGCATTACTTGTTTCAGAGGTACAGATCTAAGATTCAACAGTCTTGCACAATTCACAGCGCTTACCAGAGCACATACCCTCCCCAGTGTCTATCACCCAGCCACCCCATCCCTTCCACCCGACCTCCCACTCCAGCAACCCTCATTTTGTTTCCTGAGATTAAGAATTCCTCATGTCAGTGAGGTCATATGATACATGTCTTTCTCTGATTGACTTATTTCACTCAGCATAATACCCTCCAGTTCCATCTACGTCGTTGCAAATGGCAAGATCTCATTCCTTTTGATGGCTGCATAATATCCCATTGTATATATATACCACATCTTCTTTATCCATTCATCTGTCGATGGACATCTTGGCTCTTTCCACAGTTTGCCTATTGTGGACATTGCTGCTATAAACATCGGGGTTTAAAGTCAAGAGACTTAAGCCTGTTTAGTTATATATTCAATAGGTATTTGTGGAGTCCTGTTAGATTGAGGACCTTTACTAGGTGTTAGAATTATAGTGATGGGCAAACCCTGCTCCATGCCTACCAAAAGCTCAAACATCTAAACATCTTCCAGATTCTCCAGAAGCTATTTATCTGTTTCTTTATTTTGGAAAATATTTATCAAGTACCTTCTATGTGCTATGCACTGTGCCAGATATTGGAGATCAGGTTAATATACAAATACTCGACTATCATGATATAGCTTCCAGTATCTCATAGATATTTACCTTTA
Organism: Mirounga angustirostris; assembly: GCF_029215605.1. NCBI lineage: Eukaryota > Metazoa > Chordata > Mammalia > Carnivora > Phocidae > Mirounga > Mirounga angustirostris. The sequence continues at coordinate 56,694,994 of NW_026991717.1, read as the reverse complement.
TCATTTATATAAATAAAATTACACAAACTTAGTCACCTACTTAATACCTTCATGATTTTTCCTGTGTTGGTATATTAAAAGTACTATTATTTACTTCAGATTTTCTTTACATTGACACACTCTTAACTATCTCTAAGTAGGTAAATGGATATTCCTATGGCTTGTAATAGATATAAGACATGTGACAATATATAAGATGTAAATATGAATACAATGGAAACGAACTCAATTAGTAAATTCTAGCAGTATCTTGTGGTCTGCCAAGACCTACGTTAGTTTAAAAGAGAGATGAGCAAAGATTAGAGACACACTTTAACCAACGTAAAACTTTTCCCCTGAAGTATTGAGAAGGAAATAATGTTGTCATATGTGCCTTGGCATTATTTCATTCCTTATCCTGTTCCTCCTAACATGGTCTTGTTACCTTTAGTAAGCACATTGTGTAGTTTCTAAGGCCCTGTATAAAACTACTGGCTTACATATTGGCTTTGTGTGGAGAAATATATATATATATTTTTGATGGAGGGCTAGTATTGCTTAAAGAGGGATTATGAACCTAATTCCAATTTATTTTCTATTTCCTTGGTAATCTGTAAGGAATGCACTTTTGCTGCATTTGTAGCTATCCTGATATCTTTTTGTTCATTTTCTTTTCTATTTACTATAGAATGCAGAGTCCTGGATCGCTCAGCCACAGATTGACAGCCTGGAATCCTAAGGAAGACCAAGACTCCTAACAGTAAGGCATGGGTCTTCTGCAATTCTGTTTCTTCCACATGGATTGATACTATGATTTAATTTAAGCTTGAATTTGAAAGCTTCATTCTTCTTAGGGAAATATATATCATCTTATATGGACTTTTGCCTTATATTGGCTTGGATATGCTCAACTAAGTAGTCAGGTTAGTTTAGCTTTTCAGATTGGTTTCTTGATTTAGTATGGATCAAAATTCAAGTTTTATTTTGATTTTTAAACCTTCTTTGCCAGTTTAGAAAAAACACTATAGAAGAAGAATAAAGATAAATATTAGAAACACTGCTTTAAACATACTATTTGAATAACAATCTGGGTCAGTTTGCTGTATGCCATATACTGAAAATGCTTTACGGAGTCATTTCAAAATTTTAATCAATGTAAAGTTATGCTTTCAGGAACTAAATATATCTACTGTAATGATCGTGTCTGGTAGGCAGTTGCTGGAGCAAGGCAAGTCGTATGATGTGTATAGAGGAAAATGCTACTGGTTTTGACCACGTGATCAGAGAAGAAGCAACCAAGTATGAAAGAAAGACTGTTAATTGACTGGGACATGTGACTGTTTTACTTCATGAATATTTGAGGAAACAGAGTCAGATCAGTAAGCAGTTCTATTCGAACAGTGACAGTGGTATGCAGTGACTGGATGAGTATCATGGTAACTGTGAACTTCTACACAGACCCTGTGAGACATCAGTAGGTTGTCCTAGTGATTGTATAGAAATCATTACTGACTCTTGGTGCAGTTTTAAGTCTGTTAGTTCCTATAAATATGTCTCCAAGGCTCTAGTATTTTTCAATTTGCTGCTTTCCCAGGATACCCCTTTTCCTATGTCACGTTTTCTTATTTCTCAAATCAGGTGCTAATATACTCCTTGCTAAAACTATGACTCATTCAGTAATTCCTTAGTTATTTTCAACTTATGTCTAAGCAATCTGTTAAAAGACTGTTCTTCTGTTGGATAGGACCCTTCATAATTTGTCTTCTTTGTCTAGGAGGGTCTGTACCAACTGAGAGGTTAATTCTCAGAAAAAGACTGACTCACCCCAAGAGATGGCAGTAGAGAGCAGCCTGGCACACAGACCCATTTGACTTGGTTTTTGAGCCAGATTGGGGAGTGGGCCTAGTGGGAGGAGCTAGACAACCAAGGTAAGGGGCTTTGATTATATCTTTTGTATTTAATGTGGAAGTGTCTTTCTGAAGAAGGGGCATTAACTGTTAAGCAAAGTCCCTGATAGACACATCTGAGGTTGATAAATCAAGAGAAAGGGAGATCATTCCTGAAATACACCAATTTCAGTTGATCAGAGTTCTGCCTCTCTCTCTCTCTCTCTCACACACACACACGCACACACACACCACTGCACACTGCATACACAGAGAGAAAAAGAGAGAAGGAGGAGAAGGAGTGAGAGGTAAGAAGAGACAAACATATTTTATCATCTGAAAGCAAGGCTAAGCAAGATCAGCAAGAAGCCAGAAGGCAGTTGTGGCTGGTCAGGAACCACTTGTGACAGCTAAGCTTTGAGGGCACGTACCTTGGCATTGCATCTTCCATCCTTAAAGGTGTCAAAGTACCACTGGAATAGACAATGGTACCAAATGGTATGCATTTTGGTACCCCCTATTGTGCAGAGAAATCAGGAAATGTTAACGATAGATGGCATTTTCAAAAACCGTAGGGGGTGATGTGTATTACCCATACTCTTTTAGTTTAACTAGAGACACTATTCAGATTGAAGGGTCACTTGTCTTAATTGTCAATAGCCTATCCTTTCCAAATCACAAGAGCAGAGGAAATTTGATATTTTCTCCCAAATGTAAAAGATATTGAAAGAGCCTGAAATGCATTTGTTTTCATGTACCTTAATTAATATTTTGGTCTATGAGAAAAAATTTGGGCCACCAGGGAGTTTGGGGTATCATCTCTGATTGTCTAGTAAGGTAACATAATAACCAATTAATGTTTCACAGGATCACTCAGAAATTGTATCTTTAGAAGATGAAGATACCTCGTCAGCCATATATCGCTGTCTTAGCTTCTATATTTTCCTAACTAAGAAGTCTGAAATAGGGAGACAAATGGTATAGTATTTTGTGTTCCAATTTTTCTTACCTTCAAGGAAAATATTTTATGAAAACCCAATGTGTAGAACAGGTAAAGTAAACATGGAAGAGATAGTGAGGATGATAGAATAGAGTCCTGTTTCCCAACCATGCCCTCTTCATCCGAAATGGCCCCAGGACTGTACCAGAAGAATGTGAATGGTAGAAGAAAAGGAGCTTTGTGGCCAAAGACAACTGGAGTCAAATCTTGCATCCATCTTTTATAATCTGTGTGACACTGATATTGTTACTTGATTTCTCCTGAGTTTCAGCTTCCTTATCTAAAAACTATGAATAACAATTGATATATTTGTACAGAAGATTAAATGAGACATGTATATAAAGGATTGATAGGTGAAGACTGGATTTTTGAAAATTGTTGAAGCTGGAAAATATTGATTTGATGATTGGAACTGGATTCTGCAGTTTAAGTTAGAAGGTCAGTTCACTTGCAAGGTTGAATTTGCTTTTGTTTTGTCAAGAACTACTTGCCTGGTTGCTTATAGTTATGTAGACATAGAGTAAGTAGATCCATTGTTCTGAAGGGAGAGCTTAAGAGTACATTTTCGCCTTGTGTAGGTCCTAGCCTTAGAAAGTATAAGTAAATGAAGTTAGATAGTGCTCTGTTCCCATAAGACTCATGGGAACTTTCCTAGGAAAAAGAGATTCAGACAGTACCTCTTCTCCAGGATCAGCCTGAGGGAAAAAATTACTTTGCTAATACTGTTGGTGGCTTGGGTATGTGGCCAATGGTGAGAGGAGGAGACAGACGTTCAGTCCTCCATGGAAAGATATGGTGGCCTCACTTGAGCCACACAACTCTGCAGTTGCTGTTCCTCACTGGGCCTTTCCCCTTGGCCACTGCAGAGGCAGCTTTGGTTCCAGTACAAACCTGGCCCTGGAGAATATTTGGAATTTACAGAGCCTAGTGGACCCTGGATAATACCAGACTAAATCAGAGAGTCAGCACTACTTGAGAGACCAGGGCCAGGGAGGTTCCTGGGCCAAGACACACTAAGGCCAGCCTTGGAAAAGATCTACATCATAAGTCAAATCAAACAATTATGCTTGAGTCCCCTGATGCACATTAACACAATCTGAATGAGTGACTGTCTCAAGCTGCTTTCCCACCAGGTCCCCAGGAAGTCTGCATGTGAAACAGGGATCTGGTACCAATGTTTACACCTCTTCACAAAATATCAACTTAAATTTTTCATGCATTAGAGAATTGGGATTAATGCTCAAAAAGAAAGCTTCTCATAAAATAAAACTAATGAAATACGGCTCTGAACAGATTTTAGAGACACATCTTCCAGCCTGCCTGGGGTCCCTTGGAAGGAAAAGATTTTCTCTGATTATCAGCAGACTATGGAAAACCATGACTACACTGCAAGAAACTCGCCACTTCCTTTTTCTTTGACCCAGAAACTCTTTCTTTCCCCTTGGTCCCTTAAAACCTCTATTAGTGACCATTTTGTGACAGTGGCTTTGTAATCTCCCAATTCTGGCTCTTGAGTGGGGGGAAAAAAGGCTTATTGGCGAGCTCACAGGGTCTGGAAAGGCCGTTCCTTTCCCAGCTGGCCAGGAGTGCCGGAAGCTTGAGAAGGCTGTCCACAGGCTGTCTGGCGAGGGTAAAGGAAGAGGGGAGGAGGAGGCTTAATTCCTAGCTGGCTGGACCTCGGAAGGTGGCCTCCTCTCCCTTTGGCTCAGGAAACAGAATAGAAGGCCAAGAATCCTGGCTTAGTTCCTGTCAGCTTGTCGCCTTGTTTATGGGTTTGTGGAGTGAACTGAGCTCCGGAAGAAGCTTGAGGGCTGCCTGAGACAGGCTTACAACTGAGCCTTGAGGAAGACAGACCCTCCCTGTTGCCACTGGGGTCAGAATCTCTTAGCCAGAAGCCTCTCTCCTTTCAGTTTAGAGGAGAAGTGGATTGAGGAGTAAATGGCCTAATTAGTTGTGGAATGTTTGCTCAATACATTAGGATCCTTTCTATGTTCCCATGAAATTACCATAAACATAATCTACACTTATTTCTAAGCATCCCAAACCTCATTGCATATATCAAAGGGTATATGGCATTAAACTTAAATTTATGAGTATATTTTTTACAGCAAATGTTGCATGACTCCAAAAAGTTATCTTAAAATATGATTCTTCTCAGAGAGACTAGTGTGACCTCAATTAAATGCTCAATTATGCAACATGTGTCTAGTAGGTACTGGCTTTAGTAAAACTATCCAGTGTCTATCCAGCCTGCTATATGCAAGAAGGCACTAAGTCTTTCATTTCTCTTTTCCCAGTGCTTAATGGAATATTTCCTTACAACTTTATTGAAATATAATTGATAGGCAAAAAATTGCACATATTTAATGTATACAACTTGGTAAGTTTGAACATGTCTATACATCCATGATACCATCATCATAATCAAGGTTATAAGCATATTGGTCACCTTCAAAAGTTTCCTTATGTCCATTCATTTTTGGGTTTTTTTGTTGTTGTTTCTGTTTTGTGGTAAGAACATTTAACATGAGACCTACACTTTTCACAAATTTTTATTGTTAATAGGTACTATGTTGTACAGTGTATCTCTAGAACTTACTCATCTTGTATAACTGTAACTTTATACCCATTGAACAAGTCCCTATTTCCCCCTTCCCCCATCACCTGCCAATCACCATTCTGTTTGTTTCTTCTGTAAGTTTGACTATTTTAGGTACCTCATATAAGTAAAATTATATATTATTTGTCCTGTGTGACTGGCTTATTTCACTTAGCATAATGTCTTCCAGGTCCATCCATGTTGTTACACATGGTAGGATTTCCTTCTCTCTTAGAGCTAAATAATATTCCATTGTATTTATATAACACGTTTTCTTTATCCATCCAACCATCGATGGGCATTTAGTTTGTTTCTTTACCTTGGCTATTATAAATAATGCTGTAGTGAACATGGGAATGAAGATATCTTTCTGAGATTCTGATTTCAATATTTTTGGGTATATACCAGACATGGGATTGCTGGATCATGTGGTAGTTCTATTTTTAATTTTTTGAGGAACCTCCATACTGTTTTCCATAGCAGCTGCAGCATTTTACATTCCCACTAATAGCACATAAGAGTTCTAGTTTCTCCAAAATCTTGGCAAACTGAGGGTGCTGGAGTGGAGGGGGGTGGGAGGAATGGGGTGGCTGGGTGATGGACATTGGGGAGGGTATGTGCTATGGTGAGTGCTGTGAATTGTGTAAGACTGATGAATCACAGACCCGTACCCCTGAAACAAATAATACATTATATGTTAATAAAAAAAATCTCGGCAATACTTGTTTTTTGTTTGTTTGTTGATAGCTACTCTAATTGGTATGAGGTGGCATCTCATTGTGGTTTTGATTTGCATTTCCCTGATGATGAGTGATGTTGAGCACCTTTCCATGTACCTGCTGACCATTCGTATGTCTTCTTTGAAGAAATGTCTATTAAATGTTTTACTCATCTTCTAATTGAGCTATTTTCTTTTTTCTCTTTTTTCTTTTCTTTTCTTTTTCTTTCTTTTCTTTTCTTTCTTCCTTCCTTCCTTCCTTCCTTCCTTCCTTTCTTTCTTTCTTTCTTTCTTTCTTTCTTTCTTTCTTTCTTTCTTTCTTTCTTTCTTTCTTTCTCTCTTTTTTGCTATTGAGTTGTGGGAATTCCTTATGTACTTTGAAAAGTAATCCTTTGTCAGATATTTGACTTGCATCTATTTCTCCCATTCCATGGTTGCCTTTTACTCTGTTGATTAGTTCCTTTGCAGTGCAGAAGTTTTATAGTTTGATGTAGTCCCACTTGTCTATTTATGTCTTTGTTGCCTGTGCTTTTGGTGTCATATCCAAAAAATACTTGCCAAAACCAATGTCATGAAGCTTTTCTCCTGTGTTGTTGTTGTTGTTGTTTTCTGGGACTTTTACAGTTTCAGGTCATACATTTAAGTCTTTAATCCCTTTTGAGTTGATTTTTATGTATGATGTAAGACAGGGGATTGATTTCATTCTTTTGTATGGATATCCAATTTTCCCAATACAACTTGTTCAAGAGCCTATTCTTTCCCCATTGTGTATTCTTGGCACTCTTGTCAAAAATCAGTTGACCATATATGTGTGGGTTTACTTCTGGATCTCTATTTTGTTCTATCGGTCTTTATGTCTGTCTTTATGCCAGTACCATACTGTTTTAATTACTGTAGTTTTGTCATATATTTTGAAATTAGGAAGTTTTGTTCTTTTTTTCTCAAGATTACTTTGGCTACTCTGAGTCTTTCATGGTTTTCTATATGGTTTTTTATATGAACTTTAGGATTATTTCTTCTATTTCTTTAAAAACAATGCCATTTGGGTCTTTGACAAGAATAGCATTTAATCTGTAGATTCCTTCACAGAGGGTGGACATTTTAACAATATTTTAATAGAGTAGTAAGATAAAGACCATAATGGTCAACAAATATTGCCTTTGTTCCCCTGTATTTATTGGCGCCTTGGCCATTAGGCAAGGTACTATGACCAATACTAGTTAATAACATGTAAGTGGAAGTGATGAATTTATCGCATTTGGATTGAGTGAGTAAAAGCCCATATGAGGTTTTTAATGATTTTGTGGCATGATTTCATGGCATGATTTTATAACAATCAAATAGGCCCATGTTCTGTATGGCATAACTACAAGATGATGGGAGTTTCCATCAACATGGATCTCTGAGAAGCTATGTGGAGCAGAGTCCCTGCTGACCATAAATAGGACATAAAGTATGAGCAAGAAATAAGCCTCTGTCATATTAAGTTAAGTTACTAAGATTTTGGGTTCAGTTTGTGACTTGCATAATGGAGCTTCTCCTGACTAATACAACTGCCAAGCAAGTAGTGAACACTTCCCTCAAGCACCTCAAAATGATGCTGCTAAATAACAGAGCTATGGTGGGAGTTTGTACAGAGGGTGGTTAGAAAAAAGAAAATGTGGGGGGGAAGACCTGTGCCACAAGGGAGGTAACATTGATCCTAGATTTTGATGGAGGCATGGGCATATTTTAGGCAAAGAAGGTAGGAGAACATTCTAAGAAAAGGCAAAGAGGTTGGAAAGGGTTTTCTGTATTTGATAAATTAAGGCTTCATTCATTTATTCATTTATTCTTTCATTTAGCTCTATTGTTGACACTGGTCATTAGTTGATGCATAAATTTCATGGGTGAATTCATAGGATGGCCTGCAAAATTATTAAGGATCAGGTTGGGAAGGGCTTTTTTTCTCCTGCTACTTTGGAGGTTTAATTGCAGGAGAATTTTAAATGACCTTTACAACCCTAAAATATAAGTTTTTACTTGATAAAAGGAGATGGACTTAATTATTGTATTCATTTTATGTATGTTAGGAATCTGGGGATTTGATACACATTATTTTTAGGTTCAATTAAACACAAATCAATGGTGGAACTTATAAACAACTTAGAATTATGTACATAATTATGAATTATGTACCATTTACCTGTCATCCTATCTACAACCTCCCCCATGTTCCTGTCTCCTCAAAAAAAAAAAAAAAAAAGCACAAAAAATGAGTGAAAAAAAACCCCTGAAGTCATTTTAGAAACCAACAGTGGGGGCGCCTGGGTGGCTCAGTCGTTAAGTGTCTGCCTTCAGCTCAGGTCATGATCCCAGGGTCCTGGGATCAATCCCCAAATTGGGCTCCCTGCTCAACGGGAAGCCTGCTTTTCCCTCTCCCACTCCCCCTGCTTGTGTTCCACCCCCACCCCTGTCAAATAAATAAATAAAATCTTAAAAAAAAAAAAAAAGAAACCAACAGTGGGAATGGGGGTGGGGAAGTATGGACATAGATGAACTAACACACTCCAAGCATACTGTTTGATTTAATTCAGTCAGTTGTTTTATTTTTTGTCCATGGACTCATCCCATTCACCTCAGCCTCAGACAACTCCTGTTTCATCCCTTAGAATTTTTTGCCTGACTCCCATCCTTTCACTTTCTTAGCATCACTTCACTTTCCTCCTTTGCAGAGAGGTCTTGGGCAGATATCTTTTCAGTACAAATCTACCCTTCATCCAAAAATATGTTGGCATTTGAAGAAGGAGGGGATGGTAATGCTTAGTAGTCATTTAAAAAGGTCATACTGTATGATTAAAGGTTCATGATGTGAGAACAATGTGGATGAATAAGAAAACTGACATTTTATAATACAGAATGAATTTTATTTTCCCTAGAATATTATTTCATTTAATCAGAATTTATTGACTAGAATCACAAAGTAGGTATTTCTAAAATTTTAGGAAAATATATTTTTACCTGGAATTAAATACAGTATTGAGTTTTTATTACTCCAAAAAGATGAGTAATTATTACTCCACATGAGCTCTACAGGAAGTGGCATGTAAATTATATTATCAGTCCTGTCCTCATAACCTGGGCAGAGTATGTGATGAGGAACACTGGAGTACTAATAACACCACTTTCTTGGGTTTACCTGGATGGGGTAACACATTTAAATTGCCTTTCTGTAGCTTCAGAGAACCCACAGGCTCAACCCTGGCCTTTCTCAAGTGTTGTCATTAGTCTACAGCAGGGAAAGATCACGAATGACCTGGCTTAACCCATTTTCACTACAAGAAAAAAAACTCAAATCATAAATTCTGGTAGTTAGAGATTAACATCATCGTTTTATATTTGGAGAAAAGCATATTGCTATTATTACAAATAAGTTTAGTCTATTTAATGTTTTAAAAAGCAAGAGAATTATGCAGAAAGCATTAAAAAGCCACAGATTTATACATTTTTACCAATGATTTTATTGTTGTTGTTGAAGTGACACAGTGAGGAGCATCTAACTAACCATTCTCCAGACATTTCATTCTCCAAGCTGCCTTGAGAAAATATTTTTCAGTTGGCTTCATTGACAAAGCTGACCAAAAGACAATATGGGATAAACTGTTTTTATACTAGATGTTGTGATGTAATCTAGTAAACTGTAGCAGAGGGAATATTGGCTAAGTCTCCTCATAGTTCAGCTCTTTCTATGTAAATGCCCAATCAGGTGCTCATAAAAACTGAAATTATGACCTTCATTTTCTGGGGCTTGAAGTTAGAGCAAAAGTGTTCCATCAATAAAATCTTCAATGGTTTTTCGATCCTCATAATATCACCCAGCAATTCTCTCCCTGAGTTGAGATAATAGCAGCAATTAGGCAGCTTTTATTTCTCAACCCCTTTTAACTTTTGCTGTCTTATAAATGAACACACTGCATATATATGTAACCACTATAGAGAGAATGCTGACCAGTGTCAGAAGCAGGGAAAAACAATTAGCCCATTCATGAATTATCCTTTATTTTTCACTTTAGCCCCAAAGGTTAAATGTGAATGTTTAGTTGCCTCGCTTTCTATTTTGACCACATGTGAAAGCTTTGGTGGAGTTCTACAGAGAATAAGAAAAGTAAGATTTGTGAAAATCAAACACACTTGCATTTATTAATGGTCACTAATGGCATGTAATTAAAGTAATTACAGGAAGGCAAACAGACAATTAACTTGTTCAAAGTGTCAAGGAAGGGCAATAATGGAGTTTAAAGTTCTTGTCTGTCTGGTTCATCGTTAAGTCCCACAAATATCATAAAGAAAGGGTGATGCTAACCATAAGGATCAGGCTAATATTAGACCTTTATAAAGCAACCATGGAGTCTGAAGGGAAAAGCAAAGGGCCAAGGGCAAAAAACCGGGGTAGTGTGGGATTGAAGGAAGGGAACTAGAACAAAAACCAGGCTTCATGAATGATGGCGGCTTTTTCAGAGCTCTGACAAGGATTGACTACAGTAGATGGCAAACAAAAAATGATGAATATGTCTTTCCTTTCCGTCGGTCTACGTGCTTCAAAGTGTGAATCACATTCTTCAGCCCTGATTGGTCTTGGTCTGAAAGTCATTTCATGTGTATATTAATTTCATATTACCAAGTGAGTTATAAGCTCTCAAGGTACAAACTTTCATTTTAGGAATCTTCCATGTGTTCTGCCATGCTTAGTACATTGAGCACCATTTGATGAGCAAGAGTGTCCTGAATTACCCGTCCAGTGTCCCCCTCCAAGTTCAGTGAGGGGCAGGCGTGATGTGCTAAGTACCAAGAAATTGACCTTTTATGGAATCTATACACAGCCACTGACACCCGAGAACTCCAGTAATACTAATAAATGTGTATATACCAATTAGCTTTTAAGCACTACACACTTTATTCTTATCTCATCAGAACAATTCTATGAGGTTGTCTTACAAGGGGTGGGGGAAATCTGATTTTTATTATCACTATGTAAAATAAGTTGAAATTTTAGAGTAGTGTCTTAGAAACCAACCTTTGGGATGAGTAAATTGAGATGGGAATTTATTATTCCTTTATTATTAACCAAATGTTGCATATACTAGGTCTAGGGGCCATTTCCAGTAATAAGAATGCAGGGTAAGAAGAGGCCCCCCCCCCCAATGAAAATACACATCTAAAGACAAATGCAAATGTTTTGCAATTCTGTGAATTCATATATTGCAACATTTTTTAAATTCCTTATGTTCTCATCATTGTTATTTCACTGCCCTGTGTTCTTTGTTATTTCTCACCTAGAGAAAAGCAATGCTTTCAAAGCAGCTTCCTTAATTCCATCTCTCCCTATCTCCAATGTATTTTATGTACTGCATAGATATTTCCTATCTAATGTGGAACTTTGGTCACAATACTGTCCCATGAAAACACCTTCAGTGGCTTTCTGGGTCTACATGACACAGTCCAGTCACCTTATCCTGACAGTCACAAGTACCCACAAGCTGGGCCCAACTTGCTGTTTGTAACTGATCCCCTACTACTCTTCTGCAGACATTCTGCATTTCAATTCAAATAGCACTTTTCATGTATCCTGGACGTTCCTTGAGCTGTCTCATCTCCATTCTCTGGCTTATGCTATCCCAGCTATTTTTCCACACTGAAATTCTGCCTTTATTTTAAGATCTACCTCATACGTCACGCTAATGGCACATCCTTACCTAATTTCTCTCCCCGCCTTCCACTTCTGCCAGAACTCCAAAAGTTCTTATCTGTGCCATTCTTACTTATATGTATTTATTTATTTATAGATCCAACTCATTTCTGTAATAACACTGTAACAGTCTATGGTGATGCACTTTATCCTAGTTCTCATTGTATCTTCATAATGAAAACATAGTAACTTAAATAAACTTACTTCCCCCAATCCTGCTATCTCCTATCACCTAGTGAACTCCTACTTAACTATGAAGACCCAGTTTAAATATCACCTCTTGCAGAAAGTTCTTAAAACTTCAGGGCTGGGTTAAGTGCACCTTTGTGTTTTCTCATTGTCTTTTGTTCATACTTTCATCTTGGGTCTATATCATCATAATGAAATTTTCTAAATCTAGGGCTGTCTCCACTATTAGACTCAAAATCCCCCCCAAAGGAATTATATAGTATTAAATTCCCTAAGCCTCTGAGAATCATATCTACCATATTATAGGTGCTTAGTACATTCTGAAAGACTTTTTTTTTTTTAAGGGCTCAAATCCATGACACTTTCCTGATAAGGATGGAGATAGTGGATGAGGGCAGTTGAGATAAGATTTGAGAGACCTTTTAGAGATGAGAAGCCACAAAACACTTCCAGTTTTCAGGCTCTAAAATTATGTTCAGCCTGGGCTTTGTCATCTTGAAGTTCACAGCCACTCCCATTTACAGCTACAAAGTAGTTCTGTACTTAAGTACATGAAGAGGATAAGTACCTTTGGCAGATTTGAAGGAGTTTGGGTGGATTCTGGAGAGTTGTGAATGTTTTAAACTCTTAAGCTTTTTTAGACACTGAGCTCCAATTATTTGCACTGGGACATTTCCTGTGGTTCTTATTCTCGAACTAGACTTGACTGAGTGTTTCCAAGAAGTTGAGATTGATGGATAAAAGCCTTTTTTAACTCATGACCACAGCAGTTTCCAAACACCTGGCCGTGAAGTCAGGCCACTGCCAACCCCAGTCACCTCCAACTTGCAAATCTGTTGAGCTCCATTACTGACTATGTCTGCAGTGGTCTGAACAAAGGGGAGAAAGTGGTATGGCTTAATCTGTAATCAGTGTAGACTGTTTCCCTTTACATGCTAAACCCAAGGGAGGAACATAGGTACATGCTGTGTATAGTTCAGCCCTGCCTATTAAAGGTGTAGCTCTATATTTGTGTACAAAATTATGTTTAAAAGAAAATGAAACAAAGTAAGGCTAACATAGTAGTCCGGGGAAGGGTAGAGTTGAGGCATGAGCTGTCAGCTCTCATTAATTAGAGAAAGTCTTTTTTTTCTGAGCAATAGAGAGGTATCTGGGAAGGGAGGGCAGCCATTTCAGGCACAACATGCAACATGGCATAATGAGACTTGGACAGTGTCAAGGAAGACATGTAAGAAAACAGGCAGATCCTTTGACTAGGGTAAGGATTCTGGGTAGGTAAATCATAAATGAATAAAACTCTGGGAATGGGGAGGGAGGCATTCAGTAAGTGATAAGTCTAGAATTTAGACTAAAGTATGACTTGACATAATGACCAAGTGAGCCATTATAAATTATTGAGTGAGGGAGAAGAAATATAAAATATTTTTGAGGAAGATTGTCTTAAAACTTTTATATTAAAGGTATTAGAGAGGAAAGATCTAAAATTTGGGCACTATAAAGGAGTTTGATACATTAAATGCATGAGCTGATGAGGGCTTAGACTAGGAATGACAAGTCATAGTTACCTGTTCTCTGACAGGTATCCCTATTCAAAAGCAGAATTCTTTCAGAATGGCACCAGAATCCTTCTCAGCATAACCCTCTGGGAAACCTCTACCAAACAATTTGAGATGGCAAGCTAGATGATAGCTAAATGCTATTCTTGTTTTAGACTATGGTGTAACATGTGGAAATGATATAATAGGAGCCATTATGTAGAAGTCATATGTAGGATATGCTGACAGGATGACATAGACATAGAGGATGAGGAAAAATGAAGAATAGAAAATGACTGAAAATGTAGAATTCTAAGGGACTACAAAGAGTTGTCACAAGAATATAATAGAGAAGGGAGGGAGGAATTCTTGGTTTGATAAGAAAATGAGTTATTTATTAATCTATTAGGCTTAGTTCCATGTGATTGTAATTAACTAGATAGAAATGCCTTAGAGAAAGGATGAAATATAATATTGGGGTTGATAACTTTATTCATTCAACACTTTAAATAAATATATTTTGAGCGATTACTCTGTACCAGATACTTTTTTGGGTGTTTGGGATACATCAGTGAATAAGCCTGGGTCATAAATTCCAACGATGACAGGAGACAGACAACCAACAGTAGATACAATAAATAATCACCTAGTCCATTAGAAGATAAGTACCATAAAAGAAAGAAAAGTGTATAACAGCATAAGAATGATCAGGAATTCAGGGGGCATGGAGGGGATTAGGAGTCATTCATTTATAGATCCTCACCATTTGACCTACTGCCAGAGTATTCATTAGGTTAACTCCATACAACTTAAGAAATACTAACAATTAATTTTCTTACCTCTGATCATAGGGACTCACTAGCCATAGACCCTGCAGGCTACAGAGATATGTGTTAGGACTTTTTAGGAGACCAGAGATTGATCATCTTGAATCTTGTCCTAATCTTGTTGCCTTCTGGCAAAGGAAAGAAAAGTGTAGGTAACCTCCAGTGATGGTGATGGAGTAGTGAGGAACATTTGGCCTATTGGATTCTTCAGGTTGCTTGCATTGATAGGTTTATGCTACAAAGGACAATGAGGGCAGATTGTCTGATTTTGCCCCTTCAGGACACCAGAGTTTTAAATGCAATAGTTAAGTATAGTCTATTCAAATTTCTATCAATTAACAACACCTGGAGGAGATTTTTAGTTAAGGGCATTTTGAAGACCATGAAAGGATTTGTTGAGGGATACTCTCTGGAATGGGAACTATATGGATTTTACCATTCAATTATCATCAGACCACCTTTACTATAGAATGACCATAAATATCACTCGCTTGTGTTCAGACTTCCATCTTCATGCCCTACTCAGCAAGGATTTGTTAAACTCTCTCAACTCTCATGGCAAAGGAATGGTATCTGTGCTGGCTCAACTCTAAACTCTCCTCTCTCATTGTTCCTGTTTCTTGGAGCCTCTTTGGTTTTACTGCAAATACCCTGCCTTGTTTCTTTCATACGGAGGTGTGGGTTTCTGGTTTCAGGATTCTTATTGATAGTTCTTGGGCTTCCTGTCCGCAAAAGCTTAATGTTCACTTCGCACTGAACTTTTGCAGAGATTTTTGTTCAGCTCACCAAAATTCTGGCTGCCTGCTTTACATGCTAGCCTTGCAATGGCTTCTTTGGTCTATTTGCTTGGGCCCTGCAACTCTTCTCATGCAGGAGGGCTCCCTCCTCTTTCCATTCTTTTTGGCACAATCGACATTCTTTTTCAGCATTTTGTAGTATTCTAAGCATACTCTGGTGGCAGAAGGGGTGTTTTCGGTCTCCTTTTGGCAGTAAGAGTTATCTTACGCCTGGCACCAAGCTGAAAACATTCCCCGTCGGGCAGTGCTTTGACATTGTCTCAGCAGTAGCAGTGTAGAGGTACTTCCTCTGTAACATCATTAAAGATCCCTGCTCCATCAACAACCCGTTAGAGACATTTCCTGTGCAGCACTATTGAAATTCCTCCCCCTAAGTAGCAATGCAGGGGGACTTCTGTGGTACTTTGGGGGCACATCTTATGTAACATCATTACAGTCCTTGCGCCAAAAGGAGTAGTTTCAGGGATACTTTTGGTTTTGATTAAATATTCTGTTGCAGCGGCCACACAACAACTCAGGATCCTTTTTAAAATTTCATTTCCAAGACTGTTGTTCTTTAAAAGCATATAAAATACAATTACCATTTAACTGATGAATCTAATATTTTATTCCGTTGTCAGAGTCCCCGAAGACCTGGGTCCCCAGGCATGGAAATGATGGGATCCCATCAGGTTTACGGTCCCCAGAAACCTCTGAATTCATGATAGCATTCAAGAAGGAAGCAAAACCTGTACTATTTATATCTTGAGCATTTTTAAAATTATGTCCCTTATTCCCTAACAATAAACAATAAATAAAAATATAGTCCAAACCCAATCATTGCCAAGAGAGTAGTCAATTCGAAGACCAGTTTTAAATTGTACAGTTGTGGGGATGGGAGAAGAAAACGCTATGCAATTTCCTGTGAGATAAACCCTGAGTCAGATTTGAAAAGTTGTTTAGTAAGCCTTTTCCATTTGTTCTTCAAAGGCTACGAGGATGGCTATAGCATATCACACTGGACAAACATATCTTAGAATACTATGAACATAATATGAATAATATGAATATTCAATCTTGAGAACACTTCACATTGGAGTTTGTGTAGATGTGGCTTTCATGATATAGAGGACATAGATTTACCATGGTCTCCGATTACATAAATGCCATATCTGTATCACCATGACTAAACTGAATATGATTATGTGGTCAAAATCTGAGTCACTGACTTGCAAAACAGGCAGATCAATATTTCTAGGTCCACATTAAGGTAACGGGTCACACTGAAGAACTCATTTTTAGTTAAAGCGTAAAAAAGGTATACAAGGCAGAGTTGCAAATAATATCAGACTATGAAAAGGACAGCTGCAGTCAATGTTCCTGCTAATATTTTCCATCCGTGTACTAAGTGAATTTGTAATGTGCAACTTACGTCAAGAAAATAAACAGATGTGCACCATAAGCAGGAACAACAATGAAAGAAGTTACACAAATTTTATAAAGATTGGACTTTTGATGTTGATTCTGCCAGTGAGAGGGTATTGTAGGAAAAGATCTCCCATTTGTAAAGTTGTCTTTTATTAAGGAAGATGAAGATGTTGATATTCCCCAATAGGCCAAAATGTTTTGAGCTCTTTTTAGTGGATCTGTGCCAACTTGGAAGCACCCTATCACCCATTCCCATTGTGTAGGTTGCCAGACAGCTGGCTGTGCATTACAATGAAGAAAACAGACCGACCAAAGAATGACATCTGTTATCTTGCCCTCATATGCACCCTAATGAAACCAGTTTTTCCACTGGCAAAAGACATGGGAGGGTACAATTATATTTTAATGAATTCTTGATGTTAGAAAACTCTGTATAACTAAGTTTGGACATTTTTATAGGGAGAAGAATTTAGACTAGAAATGTAATCGATGGCACTAACATTAAATCTATACTACCATTGACTGTGAATGTATTGCGTGGCTTAAAAAGTCCTTCATAATTTGTCCCTTAAATACTTATCATCTTTATTAGTCCTACCACTCCCTAAACATCCTATGGTAAAGCCATATTTCCAGTTTGATATTTCCATAATACATTTTTTAGAAATAAGTATTCATTGAGCAACTACTATATAGCAGGAATGGATGCTGTTTTTACAGTGGGCCTTGCCCTCAAGTCTAATGGGCAAAGTAGTATTAACAAATATACAAATAGATACTTAAATCAGTGTGACATTTTTATACAAGTAACACAATACATTTTCTATGTAAAGACAGTTAAACTGTATAAATACATACACTCAAAATGAAAGTGCCTAGATTAGTCACGACTTTCAGTTCCAAGTGAAAGACATACAGTTGAATTTATGGTTCATATAACTGGGAGATTCAGAGATGGGCTGACTACAAGGCATGACCACTCAGTAGACAACTAGATGCAAAGACCCAAATGATTGGCCTCTCTCCTTCCTCCCCTTTCCTTTCCTCTCTTCTTTCATTTCCTCCTAGTCCAAGAAGGCAGGGATTGGTAACATGGCTTCAGACAGCTGAAGATTAATCATACTCATATTGGTAGTGGCCCTAGAAAAAAGAGGATGCTTTCTTTTCCCGGTATCCATATATAAAGTCTCAGAGGAGGGCCCTGATTGGGCCTTCTTAAGTCATATGACCATCCTTATCAATTCCTGTACGAGAGAATGTGTATTGTGTTTGGCATCCACATGAGAACCATAAAGAAGAGGGGAAGAATAGCTCCCTAAAGGAAAGTGGAGGAAATGATTACTAATCAGATAATACCTATAGATGTCCCTCCCTCTAAACCCACTGTCTCTAAAGGGGTCACCATTATAAGAGTTAGTGTTTGTTTTTTCAAGCCTATGTCCACACATTTCTAATGCACTTACATATATACATTTGTACATACATCTGTGCATATACATGCACACAGCTATGTATGTACATATGCATATGTACATGCGCACTCACATATACATACATCTGTGCATATGTGTGTGTTTAGCTTCCTTTTTAAAAACATAAATTGCATTATATGTCTTATAATTTTCTTTACTTGCATTATATTTGAAGACTCTTCTATGTCACTAAATGTGGATCTACTTCATTGTTTTGAATGCTAAAAAAGCATTCCATATGCTTCTTATGGTAAAATGCTACCATAATAAAGACATAGGACATTTTACCTAATCCTTCCCCTATTTTTGGCTATTTAGGTTATTTCTAATTTTAAGCTGCAGTGCTTCAGTGAACACCTTTATACATTTTTCTTTATGCACACACGCAGGTATTTTTCAGGTGTAGTTATCTAATGATGATTATCTAGTTTGTGTTGCTTATGAAAGTTATTTCAGTCCCAATATTGTAAAATATATTATCTTATATACTCTTCTAGAATTTAGCTCTTTACATTTTACTCTTTCTTTCATCTGACTTTCAGTGCCTGGTTAGAGGCAGGAATCTCTTATCTGCCTCTCCCTAGCCCCCACTATTTGCCAGGCACTTGCCTCAGTACCATTTATTGAAGAGCTGATCCATTTGTGGCTGATTTGAGAGGCTACCTGTACCAAATTCTAAATCTCCAATATGTATGCACCTGTTACTAGCCTTTCTGTTCTTTTCTACTGGTCTATTTGTACATCCTTGAATAAATCATACTATTTTTTTTTTACTTCTTTTTTCTGTCATTACTATTTTTGTTATACAAGTAATATATAACTTTTTCTTTACACATGGTTGAAAGAGTACAGAAATATTCAGAGGAAATATAAAAGACTCTTTGTTCTCCTCATTACTCCTCCTGCCTTCCTCCCAGCTGTCAACAGTGGGGACATATTATTCTGGTTTCTCTATGTGTTTACCTATGTATATGAAGCTATATAGACATACCTGTTATGTTCTTTTTATTACAATAAGTAAGATCATGCTATACATATGATTTCAGCTTGCTTTTGTCACTTCACATTCTTGGAGGTATTTTCATGTCCGTGCATAGTCAGACCCTTTTTTTTGAAACAACTACATGGGATTCCATAGTTTGGATATACTATGAGATATTTATCTACTCTTCTTTTTCTGAAGACACTGTTTTAGTTAATGCAGATTTCTAGTATTTAAACATGTAGCGCTGTAGTAGGATAACTTATTTGAGGATCAGAGAAGAAAGCCTGAAACTGGAGGAGGAGACAAGAGGTAGAGAGGAAGGAAGACAGCCACAGCAGAAGGACTAATGTGCAAACAGCCTGAGCATGGAAAAGCATGGCCTGAAAGAAATTCTAGAAGACTATTGTGCCTAGAGCATAGTATGTGGAGCAGGGGATGGAGTGAGATGAAGACAGAGAGATAGACAGCAGTCAGATCCTTAGTGTCCTATAGGCTATTTAAAAGAATTAATATTTTACTCTAAAACAGTAGAGTCATTAAAAGATTTTCAGCGTATAAGTGACATTCTGTAGTGGGTTGAATTGTGGCTATATGTGTCCCAAAATATATGTCCCCCCAAAATATATGTCCAAGTCCTAACCCCACATACCTGTGAATGTGACCTTATTTGGAAAAAAGCTCTTTGCATATGTAATTAAGGATCTCGAGATGGGATCATCCTGGATTACTTGAGTGGGACCTAAACCCAGTGATAAATGTCATTCAAAGAAGAGGAAAACACAGGGGAGGAGACCAGGGCAAGAACTGGAGGTAGAGACTGGAGTTATGTTTGGATAATCCAAGGAACACCTGGAGCCATCAGAAGCTGGAAGAGACAAGGAAGGATTGTCCCCTGGAGTCTTTGGAGGGAGCGTGGCCCTGCAAACATCTTGATTTTAGACTTCTGGTTTCCAGAAGTGAGAGAATAAACTTCGTTATTTTAAGCCACCAAGTTCGTGGTACTTTGTTGTGGCAGCCTTAGGAAACTGATATGCATTGCTTCCTTTATTCATTCACTCAGATATTCAACAAATGCCTGTTGAAAACATTCACTATATATCAAAACTGTTCAAAGTCCTGGGGATATAGCAATGGATAAAGAAACACACAAAAAAGTCGTGCATTTGTAAGCTTATATTTCTTCACAACACATCACCTATCAGTGTGGGACCCTTGGGGTTTACAGTCTTTAATGCTTCTCTTTTTTTCACTCTTATCAGTTGCCATGTTGGGTGGATTTTACCCACAGTTTCCCACTGTGAGTTTTTATGTCACTGGGCCTTGGCATATGCCGATAAAATTTCTTTCTTCCAATTGTTTGGTAGTAGCTTAAATATTTCATCCGTTTCTACGAAGCTTCCCTAATTGTCTTTAGTAAGTTTTTCCTGCCTCTAACGGCAGGTATTACAGTATGTTATAATCATTTACCCATTTTACTTTCTTAGTAGTCTTTTAGCTCTTTAAAAGAAAGGACGATTTTTATTTTCATGTTTGTATTCCCAGGGCCTGTTATAACCCATGCATATAATGAGTGCTCAGTATTTATTTAATGTATAAAATCTATGCATAAAAGAAATGACTGATAAATTAGAGTTCATTAAATGGAAATCTTCTGTTCTCTAAAAGACACTTAAAAAATTGGAAAGACAGGCCACAAACTAGTAAAGTGATATTTGTAAAAAATACAAAAAAAAATACAACTGACAAAGGATTAATATTCAGAGTTTATAAAATATTCCACCACACAAATAAGGAAAATACAAAAGACACAATTTAAAAATGGATTTAAGAAACCTCAATATGCATTTATACATTTGGTCCATAAACATATAAAGATATGCTCGATCTAACTAGTAATCAGAAATGCAAACTTGCAATACCAGTTACACCCTTTAAACTGGGGGAAAAAAATCTGAGAAATCCAATAAAATCAAGTACTGGAGATAATAAGGTTCAGTGAGGTCTCTTTGAAATCTCTAGTGTAAATGTAAACCGAAGCAACTGCTTTGGAAATAACTTGGCATTATTTCATAAAGTGAGATAATAAAGTCACATACATATGGACATGAACGTATGCATGCATACATACATACAAGAAGAAACATTTGCACAAATACATCACTAGAGAAGGCATATACAAAAATTTTTCAGCAGTAAAATGACAAAATGTCCTCAACCCTCACACTCCAATAATACCTCTTCTTCTCAAATAATACTACAAGTAGAAACAACCAAGATGTCTTTGACAAGAGGCTGACAAGAGCCTGGCTAAATAACTTGTGATATATTTTCACAGTAGAATATTATATGACAATGAGAAAAAAAAACAGAGTTATGGATAACAGAGATGACTCTTAGTAATATTATGTGGAATGAAGAAAAGCAAGTCCAAGAAGACTGCATGATACTCCATCATAAAACTAAAAAATAGGTAGAGTTAAGAAATACATCATTTATAAATATATGCATATATGTATGATTTCAAAACTATATTCTTTAAAAAGTCAGGAAATGATAAGCACAAAATCCAAGGTATTGTTTACTTCTTAGGGAAGGCAAGGAATGGTGAGGTGCTTATTAATAGATGTAAGTGAATGGTAATGTTTTTAGTTATTGAACTGGTGGTGAGCTTATTATACTTTAAGTTGAAATAAGATAAAAGAGAGTCATGCAGAGGGCAATAATACCTTATCAATGAAGACTAAGGTTCATCTAATTAAGCCTGTCCATTTGAGATTTTATATATATATGTATACATACATATGTACATATACATGTGTACATATAGGTACTTGTGTGATTTCACTTCAAAATGAGCTTAGTTATTAATTTCTGCCAAAGAAATCTCATTCTGTGTAATGCATTTTTTCTTTGGTCAGTGCTCTAAGTTTTCCTCATTTATGCAGCAGTGACTTGTCCCTCCCTGGAGCAAGCAAACCCACTGGTTGAATTAACTCATAAACTCATGCGTTTGGGTTCTGCTTCTTTCTGTTATAGTTAGCTATTACTTTGTAAAATGGGAGGTCTTGATCACAAGTGCTGGATATTAGGCTTCAGAGTTTTAGAATCTGTCATGAAATGCAAGATGTGGAAATTCAAGAATGTGATGATTTCCTAATTAGTGTTTATGACTACAGTAAATGCAGGTCATCTTAATTTAAGAAAGCACATGAGTAACTTTGGCCACAGAAGCATAAGAATATCCAAATTAGAAATGTCCAATTTAAATATTGTTCCATGAAGTTACCCAGAATGAAAGAAAAAAAAATCCAAATTAGACTGAAAACCAGATAAATCTAAACTCGATTTAAGTTAGGATAGAGGATAAAAACCAGAGATATCTTCCATAAGATCCCACTGAGCCATGGTATTGAAATACAGAATTGCCTGTCCAATTCCTGGCAAAGGGAACAAAAATAAAACTGCGATTAATACTTAAAAAGCTCTCTCCCACGTGTGGTCCACAAGGGAGGGAAGTACACATTTCTGAGGCAAATGCACAAAGCGCTCGTCCCAACTCCCTGAACTTTAGCCAGGACCTTAAATTGTGTGTATTTTTTACACAGCCCTTTCTGTATTTTTATACCTTTCCAAGCAATTTATAAAGATGTTTTGAAAAACTACTTGAGAACCTGAGTGTGGCTTTGTTTCTTTTAACCATTTTTAAAACTCTGGAAATATTGATTTCAAGTGAATTTTAAAAATATACTCAGATAATGAGACTTGGAATACTGTATTCTGTATTCACATAAATTTTTGTAGGTTGCTTTCAAGGCCTGGGCACTAGGGGTTTTATGGTGAAAACGCTGACATAACTTTACCTGGGGTCCCTTGGGTGGAAAAGCACAAAGTTATAAAGAGTTCATGATGAACCTTTAAAAAGAAAGAAAGAATCCACATTTTGCATTTGTTTTTGATGGTTGTCTTGCCCCCAACTTTGGTTTAGTTATTTGCCAAGTAAGATTCTTTTTGTCCTTAGAGTATCAAATTCCTCCATATCCATTACCAAGGTCCTCTGAGCAAGGGGGACAAGAAAAGAAACTAAGCTTCCTTCTGCACCCAGCCTTAAAGAAACACTTGGATTTCAAATAAAAAAAAAAAATGGCTGAAGAACAGGAATTGAATTAGTGTAAGGATCAGCCACCATAATCAAGATTCTCCAAACATCCACTGAGGTCCAGTTCCTCATAAGAGGTTCCCATCCCTTGGGCTCAGCATTCTGTAACAGAGGGGTGGTGGACACATCTGCAGAAGGCACAGGTGAACACTGGTCCATTCTCAGAGTTTGGTACTTTCATGGGAAAAATGATGCCTCCTGAAAGCATTCCTCTGCCAGAGAAATGCACTATGTGAGATTTTATCAGTAACTTTTACCCCTAGATCTTTTCATCTTGTGGTCTTTTTTGTTGTTGTTGGCAAGCAAAAACATCATCGGGCCAGACATGGAGGTTTCTCTTTAGAATTGAAAAATTATATGAGCACAACATCTTAGCTAGAAAATCACCTTATAATATATTTCCAGCAGATACCAAGGCTGGGCCCTGGAGGCAGATGAGCCGTACCCTACCATTTACAGAGACCCTTATAGGGAATTGGTCAGTAAACTGAACAATAGTTAACAGAAAAGGCCTATATATGTATGTGAGTTCATAATCATACTAGCTATAATCATGCTAGCTAACAGTTCTGAGTATTTCCTATTTGCCAGAAACTTTTATTACCTGGTTCATGTGTATTATTTCATTAAAACCTCATTCTATCCTGGGTGGTAGAAAACACAATGATCCCACTTTAAATGTGAGGAAACTGAAGTTTAGAGAGACCTAAGTAATTTACCTAAGACTAATTAAGATCTGATCTCAGGTCAGCCTCATCCAAAGTTGATACTCAAAATTATTCTTCGAGTCTGCCTCTCCTACACTTTTTGTTTATAAGTACATTGAAATCCTATGTAAAATTCATGGCGAGGCTGTTGGAAAGGGAGGGTAGTTTGCAAAACTTCAACTTGAATAAAATCTGCAATGGAAAATTGAAGCCTCAAAAGTATGCAACATGAAGGCTTCAATAAGACGAAGAAAGTCAGCCAGAATGGTATTTCATATATTTTTGGAACATATTCTTCAAAGTCAGTTCCATTCCAAAAAAGCAAAGAAGCTGCTGACTTCAAAGTGTCTTGAGTACCCCAGTGCTTGGGGGTTCAGGCCTATCTACAGCTGACAACATGCACTCCCAGTTATTACAGTGGCCTGATGATCATCTTGGCACCATCTTCTCTACATTTCGCAAATGTCCGTCAAACAGTAAATAGTAGGCATTGTTATCAACAGCAATAGTGCAGTTTCTATGGCTGTGGCTTATATTCTAGAAATGTAATCTTACACTCTACCTAAAATTGGATATAGCACATGAACTCCCTCAACCATGCAGAAAGTTAAAATGTATATTATAGAGATCACTGCTGTCTGTAAAACAGCTGATGAAGAGTCACAAAAGGAGTTTTAAATGCCCAGAAGAAATGTCTAAGCAGTGTTAAAGTCACAAATAGGAGATATGTCAAAAGTCCTTGTCAGCCTTCACAAGTTTTCATGTTAAGTAATATGCGTCTTGGGCATAATTTATTGATGGATAATTTGAGGAATTTTCGGCATACATGACCAATGAATACTGTAACTTATTTTACATGATAAATGGCTATTGAAGGATTTGGCGATCTGTTATTATAATTTAAAATAATTGCATTATTTTCCCCTTTTTAAAAATAATTGCATATTTCCCTATTTTTATCCCCAAAATGCAATAAACGATCTGGAGATTGTATACACACACACACACACATAGCAATTACACACACACACAGAATAATTGATGAATCATTCTACACATGATAGCAGACCTTTGGGATTTTGTAATAATGTTTGATGATTCCCAGTCTTTGATTATGTATTCCCATGCTTTGATTACCATACGAGTAATCTCAAGGGAAGAAAATACAATGGACAGTCAATAAAAATACTGAATTTTTTAAAGGGCAGTTACATAAGGGGCTAAGTTTCTGATGCCTTACCATTTTTATTTTAAAAATCTGCTCTAGGGACAGACACCTGGGTGGCTCAGTTGGTGAAGCGTCTGCCTTCGGCTCAGGTCATGATCCCCAGGGTCCTGGGATCAAGCCCCGCATCGGGCTCCCTGCTCGGCAGGAAGCCTGCTTCTCCCTCTCCCTCTGCCTGCTGCTTCCCCTGCTTGTGCTCTCTCTCTCTCTCTCTGTCAAATAAATAAATAAATAAAATCTTAAAAAAAAAACCTAAAAGGCCATCTATGGAGTGGGAGAAGATATTTGCAAATGACATATCAGATAAAGGGCTAGTATCCAAGATTTATAAAGAACTTACCAAAATCAACACCCCCCCCCAAAAAAAACAAATATAGTCAAGAAATGGGCAGAAGACGTGAACAGACATTTTTCCAAAGAAGACATACAAATGGCCAACAGACACATGAAAAAATGTTCCACATCCCTCAGCATCAGGGAAATACAAATCAAAACCACAATGAGATACCACCTCATACCAATCAGAATGGCTAAAATTAACAAGACAGGAAACAAATGTTGGCGAGGATGTGGAGAAAGGGGAAGCCTTTTATACTGTTGGTGGGAATGCAAGCTGACACAGCCACTCTGGAAAACAGTATGGAGGTTCCTCAAGAAGTTACAAATAGGGGCACCTGGGTGGCTCAGTCATTAAGCGTCTGCCTTTGGCTCAGGTCATGATCCCAGGGTCCTGGGATCAAGCCCCGCATCGGGCTCCCTGCTCTGCGGGAAGCCTGCTTCTCCCTCTCCCTCTGCCTGTTGCTTCCCCTGCTCATTCTCTCTCTGTTTCTTTCTCTGACAAGTAAATAAATAAAATTTTAAAAAATCTGCTCTAAATGGGAAATAGAAATTCTGAAAGTCATTCTTGTGATCATGTATGATTAAAGGAATTGTATAATCATTCTTGCAACCATCCATTCAGAGAAATATCAGTGTTTCTTACTATACATTATTTTTTAAAGGAAAGGAAAATAAAAGAAAGAAGAAGTGGTCTTCTATTTACTGATGAGTTCTATTAACCCTTCAAGCCTATGTAATGCCTTGGTTGTAAAT
Organism: Mirounga angustirostris; assembly: GCF_029215605.1. NCBI lineage: Eukaryota > Metazoa > Chordata > Mammalia > Carnivora > Phocidae > Mirounga > Mirounga angustirostris. Next base: position 56,668,695 of record NW_026991717.1, on the reverse strand, counting down.
TGAGACTTACAGAGTTGAGTCTACTTTGTACTAATGCCTAAGAACTTACTTTCCTTACTGAGGATCTAGAGATGGAGAAGCTAGCTGCTGTATTTCAAGGATTGATTTTGGTCCTTTTCCCTACAGGCTCCTTTACTATTTATGTTAGAACTCTTATTACTAGGTCTTGTTCATGAATCTGTGAGATCATAAATGGGATGACGTAGAATTTGGAAAAGGTAAAAAAAGAAGAAAAAGAAGGTCCCTAGGACCCCTTTTGACCTGTTTTCTATTGGCCTTTTAGCCTAGTATAGTTTATCATTCTCTTCATGAATATTTTAAAAACTAAGGCAAATACAAAGTCATTTTAAATTCTGAATCACCTTAAAAATAAGATACAGAAGAGTGACACATTTTAAAATTCTAAATGTTAACTTTAGTCTTGTAAGTACCCAATTCTCATAAATTTCTGAGGTGTTCAAAAGGTGTCCTTCATTGCACATAAAAGTATTATTCAGCTTTATATAGTTTAAAGATCTACCTAATGCTCTTAAAAGGTTAATCAAACTTAATGAGATTGTTAAACTAATCAATATTTCTTTTATAGACACATTTTTCACTTGGTCTCCTAAAGGAAATTCTCCAAAGGAGTTAGAAACAATGTTCACTAGAAAATGGAGTATAATGAAAACAGTAGGGACTCACCTCCCATTTTGTCATTAAAAAACTTCTTTTTTAAATTTCTGATTACTGATGTTAATGGGTCTTAATGGAACACGGGAGCTAATTTATTATACTTTCAGATTCAATATTTCTCTAACTGGCCAAATACTAAGCAGTATAGTGATTTTTCATGATCTCCATGATTAGACCTGAACCATATTTAGTTGTCTCTGGAAGTGTTGGTCCTATCTCCCTATCTCATCAGTGGCCATCCAACCATTCATTTACTCAATGGAAGTAGATACATTTTTTTTTTTTCCTATTCAGAAGGTTGCCTTTATTTTATTTATTTATTTATTTATTTTTATTATGTTATGTTAATCACCATACATTATATCATTAGTTTTTGATGTAGTGTTCCATGATTCATTGTTTGCATATAACACCCAGTGCTCCATGCAGAACGTGCCCTCCCCAATACCCATCACCAGGCTAACCCATCCCCCCACCCCCCTCCCTTCTAGAACCCTCAGTTTGTTTCTCAGAGTCCATAGTCTCTCATGGTTCATCTCCCCCTCCGATTTCCCCCTCTTCATTTTTCCCTTCCTGCTATCTTCTTCTTTTTTTTTTAACATATAATGTATTATTTGTTTCAGAGGTACAGGTCTGTGATTCAACAGTCTTACACATTTCACAGTGCTTACCATAGCACATACCCTCCCCAATGTCTATCACCCAGCCACCCCATCCCTCCCATCCCCCACCACTCCAGCAACCCTCAGTTTGTTTCCTGAGATTAAGAATTCCTCATATCAGTGAGGTCATATGATACATGTCTTTCTCTGATTGACTTATTTCACTCAGCATAATATCCTCCAGTTCCATCCACGTCATTGCAAATGGCAAGATTTCATTCCTTTTGATGGCTGCATAATATTCCATTATATATATATATAATATATATATAATATATATTATATATATATATATATATACACACACACCCCACATCTTCTTTATCCATTCATCTATCGATGGACATCTTGGCTCTTCCCATAGTTTGGCTATTGTGGACATTTCTGCTATAAACATCGGGGTGCACATACCCCTTCGGATCCTTACATTTGTATCTTTGGGGTAAATACCCAATAGTGCAATTGCCGGGTTGTATGGTAGCTCTATTTTTCAACTTTTTGAGGAACCTCCATACTATTTTCCAGAGTGGCTGCCCCAGCTTGCATTCCCACCAACAGTGTAGGAGGGTTCCCCTTTCTCCATATCCCCACCAACATCTGGTAGATATATTTTTTGAAATGTTTGTTCTTTGTGTTTATAACATCTTCTCCCTTATTTCATTGAAGATTCACCAACACTTTCTAATGTCCTCAGTTAGGTTGGTTAGTATCTGTTGGTTACTCTCCTTTCTGGGAGCTCAAGCTCCTCCCTCAATTTAATATCTACTCCTCAAATTTTTCAGCTCCAGAAACGTATATTTTCATTCTGCCTTGGGTACCAGTGACTTAGTCAGTATCTTAGATCTCATCATATTTGAAATGGTCCTAATTCACCTCTGAAGTTCCTACCCTTCAGGGCGCCTGCGTGGCTCAGTTGGTTAAGTGACTGCCTTCGGCTCAGGTCATGATTCTGGAGTCCCTGGATTGAGTCCCGCATCAGGCTCCCTGCTCAGCAGGGAGTCTGCTTCTCCCTCTGACCCTCCCCCCTCTCATGTGCTCTCTCTCATTCTCTCTCAAATAAATAGATAAAGTCTTAAAAAAAAAAAAGTTCCTACCCTTCACCTAAATCTGATGTTTATCCTCTACATCCTTTCTGGTACTTGAATCCTCATTTTCTTGGTTTGTTACCCATTTCTCATTGTTTTCCTACTTTCTGCTTAGCTTGAACTCCCTTTCAGAAAATTCAACATTGGAATCAGGATGATACAAGGATGTCTCGCCTACTTGACCTTCCACCCCCCCCATCTTATTGGTCTTTAATCCATAAGATTATTGGATTCTTTGACTTCTGGGCCACTGAATAGCTGAGAAAGCATTTTTACGGTCTTCCTCACTTGAGCCATCATAGCTGCATTGCAGTCCCCTTACTCACCACTAGTTGGCATTAGCCAAACTCCCAGCAATGATTTTTTTTTTTTTTTTAAGATTTTATTTATTTATTTGAGAGAGAGAATGAGAGACAGAGAGCATGAGAGGGAGGAGGGTCAGAGGGAGAAGCAGACTCCCTGCCGAGCAGGGAGCCCGATGTGGGACTCGATCCCGGGACTCCAGGATCATGACCTGAGCTGAAGGCAGTCGCTTAACCAACTGAGCCACCCAGGCACCCCTCCCAGCAATGATTTTAAACACTCACCATTGTCTCACAGCTGGACTCTCAGTTCTTTCTCCACAGTTTCAACAGATAAACTCATACATGACACAATTCCCTTAATTTCTTTCTTATGCTTCACGAGTTATTGCTCGTTTTCCATCTCTTCCTTTCTCATCTGTGAGACAGAAGTGTTCCTATTTGTTGCCAAAATTCATCCTTTCTTCTCATGTGTTAAATTCTATTCTTGCTGCTTCTGTTAATCTTTTACTCCATAAACCATTCTCTTACTCTGGCTTTTTTTTTTTTTTTTACATAATTCTTATGCCATCTTCCCCACACGAAAAAAATAAATAAATAAAAGAAAAAGAAAAACAAAGCTTTTTTTAAGCTTGTCACTTCCCCAAGCTGATGCCTTCTTTCTTTCCTCCTTGCCTTCAGTGTCAAACAAAATCTATACTCTTGGCTCCTTTTCAGTCATCTTTTTTTCAGTGATCATTTGCTTTGACCTTACAACCTTGACACTGCTATTTAGATCCTTTCTGAAATTTCTACTTTCCTGTTATTGTTGTTTTCTGGCTCTCTTTTTTGACTGCCATTTCCTCCTATAAATATACACTCTCTCCCTCTGTAAATTAATGCATTTCTTGGTGGCAAATATCTCCTTAATAGATGATTCGTAAGTATATTTATATAACCCAAATCTCTTTACACAGCTCCAGATCTCCATGCCAAATGCTTCTTGACCAGTTCTGTGACCAATTCTGGACCAATTCTGTGACATTTAGCACCTCAACCAACATATGTAAAATCAAGTCCACTTTCCACTATAATTAGTATCTTTTAATTCTGTATGGTGAAGCATCTTACTGCCAGTAAACCACTACTGAAGTCTTGGAATCTTCCTAATCTTTCTTCTGTCTCTCATGCTTCCCTCATTGGCCCCCTTTGGCCTCTAGTCAGTTTCCAGTAGCCTTCTACAAAGGTTAACTCTGTCCTTTTAATGCAAATACTACACATGACCTTGAAGATTCCCATAGGAACCATTGTACAATAAATGTCCTCCCTGATTTTCCATCTCTTTGTACAGTGCTATCAGATTGTTTTCTTAGACCAGGACTCCAATACCATTAAAACCCTTATAGATTCTGCATTGTCCATATTCCAAAGTGTGGCAATCGTTATCTTTATACATTGGTCCATTCTGGTTTAACAACCTTACCTCCTACTATACCACTTTAAGACCATGTATTTCCATAAAAAGAAAATGAATGATCTGATTATAACCTGGATTTCTATCTTGAGGTTATCATTCCAGATTCCTAAAATGTAGCAATGGAGAGGCATAGACATATACACTATGCTTCCCAAAGAAAGAAATACCTCCTTTCTATCATAGGATTGAGAGTTATATACCAGCCTGAAACAAAACTGAAACATAGGTAAATTTGGTTTTGGTACATCTCAACCCCTTTCTTGCATTTCTTACTACTCTTGATAAAGACATCAAATTATCAAATCCCTGGGTGCCTGGGTGGCTCGGTTAAGCGACTGCCTTCGGCTCAGGTCATGATCCCGGAGTCCTGGGATCGAGTCCCACATCGGGCTCCCTGCTCAGCAGGGAGTCTGCTTCTCCCTCTGACCCTACCCCCTCTTGGGCTCTCTCTCTCACTCTCTCTCAAATAAATAAATAAAATCTTTAAAAGAAAAAAATTTAAAAAAAAATTATCAAATCCCTATCTCAAGACTATGAGGTGGAAAATCTCTGAATAGGAAAGGGAGGGCCTTTTTTGTGACCTCATTTTAGAATGAGGAATCTCAGGAACCTGAATCCCTCTAGGTTATAGATGTCTAGTGTTATTTAGGAAATAATAATACTCTCAACCACTGCCAATAAAAGTGTATTTCTGCTTCCATGTTACCACAAATAATGAAAATTGGTGGATGTATTTTCACCAAATTTGAAGATGTGGTTATCAAAGACTGACTCAAAATATTTGTTACAAGCTGTGTGAAAGATTTACTTTGGGGGGATCTGGGAAACACTGCCAAGAATATCCTACATAGCTACTTGATGTACAAGAGGCCCTCATAACTGCAGACCACGAGAGTTGTGATGTGGGTAAAGAAGACAGTGGCTTGGAATATGAGCTAGTAATTAAAAGTTGCGGGGTAGGTGTTCCAGGTAGACTTGTAGTTACATTGCTCCTTACATTGTCATCTGTTTGTACCATGCACTGTAATTTGTAATAGCAAACTATTTATTGAATGATAGCTAACAATTCTCTTAAGTAACTCAGTGGAGACCAGCTATGAATAATTATATAAATTATTGTTGTTGCCATTTTTGTGTTCTTACTGTGCCCCTTGCTCATCACTTTCTATGCATCATTTTAATTTAGCCCCTAAAACAATTTTTTTAAAGATTTTATTTATTTATTTGACAGAGAGAGACATAGTGAGAGCAGGAACACAAGCAGGGGGAGTGGGAGAGGGAGAAGCAGGCTTCCCGCCAAGCAGGGAGCCCGACGTGGGGCTCGATCCCAGGACCCTGGGATCATGACCTGAGCCGAAGGCAGACGCTTAACGACTGAGCCACCCAGGCGCCCCTCCCCTAAAACAATTTTATAACATATTGTCTATTACTGCTTTCAAATGAGGAGACTGAAGGTCATTGTCTTAATCCATTTAGACTACTATAACAAAAAACCCACAGACTGGGTGGCTTAAAAGCAACAAAAGTTTACTTACAGTTCTGGAGACTGGGAAATCCAAGATCAAGGTGCCAGCATGGTCAGAGTCTGATAGAATCCCTCTTCCTGGTTCATTGCCAGTGCCTTTCTCACTGCATCTTCATATGGTGGAAGGGGTGAGGGATCTCTCTGGAGAACATTAATCTCATTCATGAATGCTTCACCTTTATGATTTAAACATCTCTCAAAGGCCCTACCTACCACTACCATCTCATTGGGCATTAAGATTTCAACATTTGAATTTGGGGGGAGAGGGGGGACACAAACATTCAGATTATAGCAGTCATAAAGGTTAAGAAACTTGTTTAGGGTTGCACAGCTAGTAAATGGTGGGACAGGACCAGACACCAAGATCTTATCTCCCTCTAAGCCTCTCATCTGTCCCCAGAAATGATCTTTCTATCCCAGCTTCTACACCCTTCTCAGGCTCATTCACTCAACAATTCCCTTGGCTCCCTCTCCCAGACTCTGAAAATTTTCCACTGCTTACCTGCAAAGCCAAATAAGACCAGCCATAGATAAAACATTTATGTCATTTGTAACAAAAATTAATTAGCAACTTGTTAATTTGTAACTTCATCAAAGTATAACTCATAACAAACATTTGAATAGGATTATTAATGGCATTGTGGTATTTTGTATTTAAATATTTTGCTTCATAAAATATGATGAATAGGTCATGCTTTCAGGACTAATTTAAGGTTATTTTAATGCTTTCAGTTGCATGATTTTAAATCATATATTTCTCAAGATTATATTCCTTATGAACCTTGGGGTTCAGCTCTATCTGTAAATTGCTTATAGTTTTTTGGATGGAAACAAAAGGCTGTTTAAAAGATAGAGCTGTGTCTGTAAGGCTTGAAATTGCAGTTCTAAAGCTTTTGCAGGTAAATCATGTGTTTATAGCCTGTTATTTTTCCCCTATACAGCAGCAGGCTCCCAGATGGTGATATGAGTGATTATCCCCATGGTTCAAGCTTTTTTTTTTTTCTGCAGTGAATAAAAGCAGCACCAATATTCCTACCTACAGAAGTTCTTGACATCACCATGGCTACGTGGCAGGTAGTTGCTCACGATCTGGCTCTTAACCTATCAGTGATGAACCCAAAACCTCCTCCTCACCCACAATTCCTTTTGCTGCAATACTACTAGCCTCTCAGTTTCCTTGAGAAGTCATTTTCATAGCCAGTCACGTGGGACACTAGTAGAGTGACCCCTCTCATCGAAAGAGGAGGTTTTGACTGGTTAGAAGACACCTTGCCCTTGAGAAGACTCTCTTTGTATAATAGGTACTTGGTGGGTCGTACAGATCCTATTACCCTCACACACTGCACTTTTGTCCTGTCTGCCCCTATTCAATAAATGTAATCGGGCAGCTAAATTATGAATGAAAAAATGTAAAGATACCAATATCTGCTCAGAATTCCTAAATTATATGTTTATATGCCCAATAATTATGACTATTGCAAATATTTATATTAAGATAACTGAGACCACAATATAATCAGTGTATATTAATTTATTCCATGCTTATATCAAATAATCAAACTGAAACAATTTTATAATGATTTAATAAAAAATATATTACTCTAATTCCCTTCTTCACTGCTTTCAAAAACCCTGCTAGCCAACATTGCATTTTAGTAGTTTAGTAGTTATTAGAATTGCTTGGAGAATTTCAGTAAATGCTAGTGTCCAGGTTCCATCCACAGAGGTTCTGATTTAATCAGAAATGATTAAAATGTTAGACCCAAGCTTGGGTATATACATACCTTGATAATTTGTCATTTCTGCTCCTTTCTTAAATCTATTTCAAAGATTTATTTTTGCCAAGTCTCATATCTTCACTTAACAGAGCCAGTTGGTTAGGATTTGCATTCAGAAAGGTAAATGTGCCTACACTTACATAGAGATGTTCCACAGAGGTGAGAGATCTTTGGATAATTTCTAAACTTTTCTTTTGACTTCACTTTGCAAAAGTCAACATAATGCTTATGCCTCAGTTTCTACACCTGTGAAAAAGGTATGCTATTTTGTATAAATAATTCTGGTTGACTCGTTGTAGAATTGCTTTCAAGCAGTAGAGGGAAGTATTGGTCTGGGTATGTCTAGAAAAGGCACTGCAGAGAATTGAAGTAAATTTTGGCACCTGGGCAAGTGGGGAATCCCAAAACAACAAACATTTTTTCTTTTTATCAGTTTAGCCAAGTTCCTCAGTTCTTTAATTTGCATTAGAAATACAGCTTTCAGGGCTCCAGACATTAGGGACTTCTGTAAATGCTAGGAGATGTATCACTGACTGGAGTTATTTTCAGAGGTGGAATTTTCCCTTCTTGTCAAGTTTCTTGTAAATTTCTCACTTCCCTTCCTTGTCTCATGTGTTAATTTTATTCTCTACTTTTTTGGCAGAGAAAATAAAATAAATTATACACAAGAGAATACTTGAGGACTGACCAGGGCTTCGTCTGTCATACAGCAAAAATTTGCAATGGTCTTAGGGGAAAAGATCCTACATGGGACCAAAGATAGAGTTTCTCCAATATCTTGAGAGTGGGGCATCATTCTGTCTTCTTACAAGTTCAGATTTAAGTTTGAGACATAGGGTCTAGTTCAGAATCTAGGTCTATATCTGCGCTTGATTAATACCTAGGATCAAACTTGTACCTTCCTCTTGGAGTTAGGTGGATAAAGAATTCAGCAGAGGATGCCTGGAAATTGTTATCAACATTAACAAATGAGGTGGTCATCCGGGGCCAAGGAGCTGGATATGATTTCTTTAATAAACTGCTATGTGATATAGCAGAAGAAATTAAATTACATCACTTAAATTAATTGACAAAGCAATTAGCAAGCTGTTCATAAAACCCAAAGTAGCCAAACACTATAAATTGTGACACCACCTGCTGGCTGGAGGAGTTTTTGTTTTTGTTTTTGTTTCTCACTCTAAGCTTCATTCACATTATTATTTCTCCAGCACCAATCAGGCATCTGGTCTGTAGACCTTCCTGTCATTGCATTGCCTTCTTGGTCTTCAATTATTCTGATTCAGAGATGAAAAGGTAGTTTTGGCTTTCACTAGCTAAACTCAGAACGGAATAAAGAAAACATGTCTCCACGTTTCCTCAGTATTTAGTATCCACACTAACAACAATTTCAATATTTACCCAGAGGCAGATGAAATAATGAGCCTAGCAAATCTGTGCTGTACACATATTTCAGCAGTGACCGTAAAAAGACATCACGCTTATCATATTCAGCTCGGTTCCCAAAATACATTTTTTGACAGAAGACAAATTAGATCGTCGCACTGCATGGTGATGGGACCCATCTCTCTACAAGGGTTTGATTAAATGCCTTTGACCCGTGTCATTGACCACAGAAAGGAGAGAGAGAACATAAATAAATTCCGGGATTGAGAAGTATACTACAGAAAGTGGGCTTCTCTGGGAATCCAGCACATTCAGCTCTATGGTCTGTGCTCCTTTGTTTTGTCCTGCCCCCAGATGAAAGGGCTCCCCAGTATAAGGCCACAAGGAAAGAAAGATACTACCCTCCCACCTCTAGCCTGAGGTGTGAATGGAAGAAAATTGATAAGGGATGAAAACTTTAAAGGATGTGCAGGAATTGGCAAATCTGTGACCCAAACCATGTGAATATGACAAGGACATGTCACATCATCTTTGAAAGATGGTTCCTTTCTACCCAAATGAATGGAATATCTTCTGTAACATATTTTCAAATTCATTCAGACTAAGAATGTTCACTGGTTCATGAAATGTCTTCTAGACATTCCCTCCACATATTAATGTCATTCCTGTCTTCTGCCATTCCTGGGTCCTATGACCCAAGCTATTAGGTCAAGACATTACATGTGTCTATTGATTTTGAGGAATATTTTCATCAAACTGTCTTCTCACCGTGATTTCCCCATAAAACTGAGCCAAGTAAGAATGGGTAGATTGTGGTCGCCTCCTACGCCTCACCTAATCTCATTTTTGTTGAAAGCCTGGCCTCATTTTGTATTTTTGCCTTGACACTTGATACAAAATATTAGTAAAACCAGTAATTATATTTATGGTTGTATTGATATACTTCTAGAAACAATACAGTTTCTTTTCTGTCTTTAATGGTGTCTATTTTATTGACTATACACTATGTTATACTGACTTTAGTCAAGTAGTAACATAATACAAAAACCTGCATCAATCAAACTTTTGGAACTCAAATTGTATGCTGGATATCTTATGGAAAGTTGATCTTTAGTAGTATCTTGTGATGTATTCTGGGATAAAACTTGAATACCCTTCTGCTCGCTCATCTATTTAGGAAAAAAAATGGTTTTCTTTATGTTGATTTTTCTTGAAGTGACATACACCTGAGTCACCATTCATCATATTGAATCTTCATTTTAAAATGTAAACTCTTCTTTTATCAGAAAGACAAACAAAGTGAGTGGGACCACACCAGACCTCTATAAATATGTTGTTTACAGAAAGGATGAGATTGTCAGTCTGGGGAAGTCAAAGAGGACAGACTGATCTGTCACTCACCAGCTAGACGGCCTTAGAGAAATTGAGGTTCCCATATCTTTAAGATGGGGATAATAAATAATATTTGCCGAATTTTATATTTGCCTGATGCCTGCCACTTACTTTACCTTCATTAACGTAGTAAATGTTTAATAAATGAATGTTAGGGTACAAGATTTGCTTAATAAAGGTTAGCTGTCCATATTTGGGGGAGCTTGGCTAGGCCAGGATACGAGGAATGATCCTAAGAGTGTAGATCTCCACAGATCTGTTACAGACTCAGCCTAAATTCTAATATATGAATATCCTTTGTATTGGGAGCCCATGACACTGGGCCAGATATGGGAAGTTTGGGCCTCTCCTGGTTCTAGTTTTTACTTCAGAGACATGTCTCTGCTATCTTTTTGCCAGTGTCCACAGAATAGGATAAGTAGGACAGCTGCCCCTACAGAGTAGAAGTCCAGATTAAGGAGCCTCTGGAGCTGACACTTGACCATGGGATCTTGCTATTGTTGATCTGATGTGTTTATACTGAACCTTACCATTGAAAGGGCACTAGCATTTCTACTGCACCTTATAACACTTTGTGAATTTGGTGGGACAGGGATTTAGAGATGGGCAGAAACAGACTCAGAGAGGTCAGGTGACTTGCTTGCAGTCATGGGGCTAGTAAAGGAAGGAGCCAGGACTAGAACCCAGGTCTCCCGACCCTCAGTATCATGATTTCTCTAACATAAGGCCCTGCAGTTATCCACACTGTGGGTGTTGCTGCTTCATGCAGCAAAACTTGCCCAGCAGACAGGAATCCTTCTGAAAGATAGAGGTACTGTCCAGCCCCATGTAGGTGTTACGGTCAACAAGGAGAGGGAAGCTTACACATTTGAGCATTGATTCAATGGTAGGTATTTTTCAAAATGTGTGTCATTTCACCTTAATAGCAAGGTGAGGGATATAAACCAATAATGGCCCTTCAAAGATGAGGAAAATAAGTTCTACAGCATTTAAGTGACTTGGCCAGGTTCAAGAGGAGGAGCCAAAGATTCAAACACATTTTCCTTCATGTCTTTTGTCCCTCGTCTGCATTCAAAGCCATGGGCTTACAACTGTGTACTTTAAGGAGCACGTCGAGGGTTCCCATGATAAAGGCAGCCATGGTTTGGGGAGATCCAGAGAAAAAAGGCACATGGCCCAGGCAGACCCCAGAGAAGTCTGTTGGCCAGTGAGAGGGGAGAATCAAGCAGTATCCTCTCATTCCTCTCATTCCTCTCCACACTGAGGGCAGTGGTAGCCCTGGTTCTGTGCTTGAATGTGCTATGACCAAATAACCGTAGCTCTAGGTGCTTGTATCAGGTCAGAGGATTATGGATGTCACCATCGGACTTTGAGAGAGGAAAGTATGTGGTGCTGTACCCTGCTTTCTTCCCCATCCTCATGTGGAAATCAGATCCCTCTCCTCCTAGCCAGAAAGTCTGGGCTCGAAGCATAGGTTCATTTCTTTTTTCTTTCTTTTTTTTTTTTTTTTATGGGTTACATTTTCTTTTCTTTTCTTTATTTATTTTTAATTTTCTTATTATGTTAATCCCCATACATTACATCATTAGTTTTAGATGTAGTGTTCCATGATTTATTGTTTGTGCATAACACCCAGTGCTCCATGCAGTACGTGCCCTCTTTAATACCCATCACCAGGCTAACCCATCCTCCCACCCCCCTCCCCTCTAGAAGCCTCAGTTTGTTTTTCAGGGTCCATTGTCTCTCATGGTTTCTCTACGCCTCTGAATTCCCCCCCTTCATTTTTCCCCTCCTGCTATTTCTTCTTTTTTTTTTTCCTTAACATATATTGCATTATTTGTTTCAGAGGTACAGATCTGAGATTCAACAGTCTTGCACCATTCACAGCACTTACCAGAGCACATATTCTCCCCAGTGTCTATCACCCAGTCACCCCATCCCTCCCACCCCACCCCCCACTCCAGCAACCCTCAGTTTGTTTCCTGAGATTAAGAATTCCTCATATCAGTGAGGTCATATGATACATGTCTTTCTCTGTTTGACTTATTTCGCTCAGCATAATACCCTCCAGTTCCATCCACCTCGTTGCAAATGGCAAGATCTCATTCCTTTTGATGGCTGCATAATATTCCATTGTATATATATACCACATCTTCTTTATCCATTCATCTGACTATGGACATCTTGGCTCTTTCCACAGTTTGGCTTTTGTGGACATTGCTGCTATAAACAACGGGGTGCACGTACCCTTTCGGATCCCTACTTTTGTATCTTTGGGGTAAATACCCAGTAGCGCAATTGCTGGATCGTATGGTAGCTCTATTTTCAACTTTTTGAGGAACCTCCACACTGTCTTCCAGAGTGGCTGCACCCGCTTGCATTCCCACCAACAGTGTAGGAGGGTTCCCCTTTCTCCGCATCCCCGCCAACATCTGTCATTTCCTGACTTGTTAATTTTAGCCATTCTGACTGGTGTGAGGGGGTATCTCATTGAGGTTTTGATTTGGATTTCCCTGATGCTGAGCAATGTTGAGCACTTTTTCATGTGTCTGTTGGCCATTTGGATGTCTTCTTTGGAAAAATATCTGTTCATGTCTTCTGTCCATTTCTTGATTGGATTCTTTGTTCTTTGGGTGTTGAGTTTGATAAGTTCTTTATAGATTTTGGATACTAGCCCTTTATCTGATATGTCATTTGCAAATATCTTCTCCCATTCTGTCGGTTGTCTTTGGTTTTGTTGACTGTTTCTTTTGCTGTGCAGAAGCTTTTTATCTTGATGAAGTCCCAAAAGTTCATTTTTGCCCTTGCTTCCCTTGCCTTTGGCGATGTTTCTAGGAAGAAGTTGCTGCGGCTGAGGTCGAAGAGGTTGCTGCCTGTGTTCTTTAGGATTTTGATGGACTTCTGTCTCACATTTAGGTCTTTCAACCATTTGGAGTCTATTTTTCTGGGTGGTGTAAGGAAATGGTCCAGTTTCATTCTTCTGCATGTGGCTGTCCAATTCTTCCAACACCATTTATTGAAGAGACTGTCTTTTCTCCATTGGACATTCTTTCTTGCTTTGTCGAAGATGAGTTGACCATAGAGTTGAGGGTCCATTTCTGGGCTCTCTATTCTGTTCCACTGATCTATGTGTCTGTTTTTGTGCCAGTACCGTACTGTCTTGATGATGACAGCTTTGTTATAGAGCTTGAAGTCTGGAATTGTGATGCCGCCAGCTTTGCTTTTCTTTTTCAATATTCCTCTGGCTATGCAGGGTCTTTTCTGGTTCCATACAAATTTTAGGATTATTTGTTCCATTTCTTTGAAAAAAGTGGATGGTATTTTGATGGGGATTGCATTGAATGTGTAGATTGCTCTAGGTAGCATTGACATCTTCACCATATTTGTTCTTCCAATCCATGAGCATGGAACGTTTTTCCATTTCTTTGTGTCTTCCTCAATTTCTTTCATGAGTATTTTATAGTTTTCTGAGTAAAGATCCTTTGTCTCTTTGGTTAGATTTATTCCTAGGTATCTTATGGTTTTGGGTGCAATTGTAAATGGGATTGACTCCTTAATTTCTCTTTCTTCTGTCTTATTGTTGGTGTATAGGAATGCCACTGACTTCTGTGCATTGATTTTATATCCTGCCACTTTACTGAATTCCTGTTTATGAGTTCTAGCAGTTTTGGGGTGGAGTCTTTTGGGTTTTCCACATAAAGTATCATATCATATGCAAAGAGTGAGAGTTTGACTTCTTCTTTGCCAATTTAGATGCCTTTGATTTCTTTTTGTTGTCTGATTGCTGTGGCTAGGACTTCTAATACTACGTTGAATAGCAGTGGTGATAGTGGACATCCCTGCCGCGTTCCTGACCTTAGGCGGAAAGCTCTGTTTTTCCCCATTGAGAATGATATTCGCTGTAGGTTTTTTATAGATGGCTTTTATGATATTGAGGTATGTACCCTCTATGCCTATACTCTGAAGAGTTTTGATCAAGAAAGGATGCTGTACTTTGTCAAAGGCTTTTTCTGCATCTATTGAGAGGATCATATGATTCTTGTTCTTTCTTTTGTTAATGTATTGTATCACGTTGATTGATTTGCGGATGTTGAACCAACCTTGCAGCCCAGGGATAAATCCCACTTGGTCGTGGTGAATAATCCTTTTAATGTACTGTTGGATCCTATTGGCTAGTATTTTGGTGAGAATTTTTGCATCATTTGCATCAGGGATATTGGTCTGTAATTCTCCTTTTTGATGGGGTCTTTGTCTGGTTTTGGGATCAAGGTAATGGTGGCCTCATAAAATGAGTTTGGAAGTTGTCCTTCCACTTCTATTTTTTGGAACAGTTTCAGAAGAATAGGTATTAATTCTTCTTGAAATGTTTGGTAGAATTCCCCTGGGAAGCCATCTGGCCCTGGGCTTTTGTGTTTTGGGAGATTTTTGATGGCTGCTTCAATTTCCTTAGTGGTTATAGGTCTGTTCAGGTTTTCTATTTCTTCCTGGTTCAGTTTTGGTAGTTGATACATCTCTAGGAATGCATCCATTTCTTCCAGGTTATCTAATTTGCTGGCATAGAGTTGCTCATAATATGTTCTTATAATTGTTTGTATTTCTTTGGTGTTGGTTGTGATCTCTCCTCTTTCATTCATGATTTTGTTGATTTGGGTCATTTCTCTTCTCTTTTTGATCAGTCTGGCCAGGGGTTTATCAATCTTGTTAATTCTTTCAAAGAACCAGCTCCTAGTTTCGTTGATCTGTTCTACTGTTCTTTTAGTTTCTATTTCATTGATTTCTGCTCTGATCTTTATTATTTCTCTTCTCCTGCTGGGTTTAGGCTTTATTTGCTGTTCTTTCTCCAGCTCCTTTAGGTGTAGGGTTAGGTTGTGTATTTGAGACCTTTCTTGTTTCTTGAGAAAGGCTTGTATTGCTATATACTTTCCTCTTAGGACTGCCTTTGCTGCATCCCAAAGATCTTGAATAGTTGTATTTTCATTTTCATTGGTTTCCATGAATTTTTTAAATTCTTTAATTTCCTGGTTGACCCATTCATTCTTTAGTAGGATGCTCTTTAGCCTCCATGTATTTGAGTTCTTTCTGACTTTCCTCTTGTGATTGAGTTCTAGTTTCAAAGCATTGTGGTCTGAAAATAGGCAGGGAATGATCCCAATCTTTTGGTACCGGTTGAGACCTGATTTATGACCTAGGATGTGATCGATTCTGGAGAATGTTCCATGGGCACTAGAGAAGAATGTGTATTCTGTTGCTTTGGGATGGAATGTTCTGAATATGTGTGTGAAGTCCATTTGGTCCAGTGTGTCATTTAAAGTCTTTATTTCCTTGTTGATCTTTTGCTTAGACGGTCTGTCCATTTCCATGAGGGGGATGTTAATGTCCCCCACTATTATTGTATTATTGTCAATGTGTTTTTTTGCTTTTGTTATTAATTGGCTTATATAATTGGCTGCTCCCATGTTAGGGGCATAGACATTTACACTTGTTAGATCTTCTTGTTGGATAGACCCTTTAAGTAGGATATAGTGTCCTTCCTCATCTCTTATTACAGTCTTTGGTTTAAAATCTAATTTGTCTGATATAAGGATTGCCACCCCAGCTTTCTTTTGGTGTCCATTAGCATGGTAAATGGTTTTCCACCCCCTCACTTTCAATCTGGGGGTGTCTTTGGGTCTAAAAAGAGTCTCTTGCAGACAACATATCAATGGGTCTTGTTTTTTAATCCAATCTGATAGCCTGTGTCTTTTGATTGGAGCATTTAGCCCATTTACATTCAGGGTAACTATTGAAAGATAGGAATTTAGTGCCATTGTATTGCCTGTCAGGTGACTATTACTGTATATTGTCTGTGTTCCTTTCTGGTCTATGTTGCTTTTAGGGTCTCTCTTTGCTTAGAGGACCCCTTTCAAGATTTCTTGTAGGGCTGGTTTCGTGTTTGCAAATTCCTTTAGTTTTTGTTTGTCCTGGAAGCTCTTTATCTCTCCTTCTATTTTCAATGACAGCCTAGCTGGATAGAGTATTCTTGGCTGCATATTTTTCTCATTTAGTGCTCTGAATATATCCTGCCAGTCCTTTCTGGCCTGCCAGGTCTCTGTGGATAGGTCTGTTGCCAATCTAATGTTTCTACCCTTGTAGGTTACATATCTCTTCTTCCGAGCTGCTTCCAGGATTTTCTCTTTGTCTCTGAGACTTGTAAGTTTTACTATTAGATGTCGGGTGTTGACCTATTTTTATTGATTTTGAGAGGGGTTCTCTGTGCTTCCTGGATTTTGATGCCTGTTTCCTTTTCTATATTAGGGAAGTTCTCTGCTATAATTTGCTCCATTATACCTTCTGGCCCTCTCTCTCTTTCTTCTTCTTCTGGGATCCCAATTATTCTAATGTTGTTTTGTCTTATGGTATCGCTTATCTCTCGAATTCTGCCCTCATGATCCAGTAGTTGTTTATCTCTCTTTTTCTCAGCTTCTTTATTTTCCATCATTTGGTCTTCTATATCACTGATTCTGTCTTCTGCCTCATTTATCCTAGCAGTTAGTGACCCCATATTTGATTGCACCTCATTAATAGCCTTTTTGGTTTTGACTTGGTTAGATTTTAGTTCTTTTACTTCTCCAGAAAGGGTTTCTCTAATAACTTCCATATTTTTTTCAAGCCCAGCTGGTATCTTTAAAGTGATGATTCTGAACTCTAGATCCGACGTCATACTAATGTCCGTATTGAGTAGGTCCCTGGCAGTCGGTACTACCTCTTTGTTGAGGTGATTTTTTCCATCTTCTCATTTTGTGCAGAGGAGAATAGATTAGTGAGAGAACAAAATGCTAACAGGGTAACAACGTCCCCAGAAAATATACTCTAGGGGCGCCTGGGTGGCTCAGTCGTTAAGCGGCTGCCTTCGGCTCGGGTCGTGATCCCAGAGTCCTGGGATCGAGTCCCACATTGGGCTCCCTGCTCAGCGGGAAGCCTGCTTCTCCCTCTCCCACCCCCCCCTGCTGTTTTCCTGCTCTCGCTGTCTCTGTCTCTGTCAAATAAATAAATAAATAGAATCTTTAAAATATATATATATATATATATATATACTCTAAACAAATCAGAAAAGACCTGAAGCCGTGGGAAAAGAAAGGGAAAGAGAGGAAAAGAAAAAGAAAAAGATAAAAACAAAAACAGAACAAAACAAAAAAAATGAAATATCATCAAATATACTCAGGCTGCTATGTAGATCAGTGCCACACACTAGATTTTGGGTGTATTTTGGTCTGTTAGAAGAAAGTGCCTCCCAAAATTTTAAAGAAAGAAAAACTTATATATGTACAAAAATAAGGGTTGATATGATGAAGGGATGGAATATGACTGTAAAGATGGAAATTATAAAAAATTTTATAAAAGGAATTGATAAGAAGTTGTTTGAAAAAAAGAGAGAAGAGGATTTTAAAAAAAAAGGGAGAGAATGTGATCAGGCAGGGGAGTAGAAAAAAAACATACACTATAGATTTAGGGTATATTTTGATCTGTTAGAAGAAACTATCTCAAAATTTTAAAGAGAGAACAACTTATATATATATATATGCCAAAAATACAGGTAACTACTATGAAGGGATAGAATATGACTCTAAAAATGAAAAATAAAAATGTTTTTTTAAAAAGGGATTGATAAGATATTGGTTGAAAAAGGGAAAAAGAAAAATTAAAAAAAAAACAGTTAAAAAAATTAACTTTGAAAGACTATAGAATCATGGTAAAAAAGCCATGGATTCTATGTGCAGTATTCCCCTAGTGCTGGAGTTCTGCCATTCTCATTGATCGGTAAACTTGGTCTTGGCTGGCTGTTCTCGCTGATCTTCTGGGGGAGGGTCCTGTTGCCATGGTTCCCAAATGTGTTTGCCAGAGGCGGAATTGCCCCACCCTTGCCCGGTCCAGGCTAAGTAATCTGCTCAGGTTTGCTCTCGGGAGCTTTCGTTCCCTGCAAGCTTTCTGCACAGCTTTGGAGGCGGAGAGTGAAAATGGTGGCCTCCCAATCTCCACCTCAGAGGAGCCGAGAACTCAGGGCCCCACTCCTCAGTGTGCTCCCAGAGAAAAGCAGTCAATCACTCCCGTCTCCCCGGTCTCCAGCCACACTCCGTGCTCACCCGGCCTGTGACCACGCGTTTCTCTCTGGCACCCAACCCCGTGTGGAGTCTCCAATCCCAGCAGATCCCTGCGGTGTGCTTCCGTGCCGCTCCTCCCAGGGGAAGAAGGTGAGTCTCCCTGGATCTGCCGCTTGTTGGGTCCCTGCTGGAGGAGCAGTGGCCCGAATGTGCTGCGGATCACGGTTTATGACAACCCCGAGCTGAGAACCCGCACCTGGGCTCCATCTCTGCAGCCGGCTTCCCATCTCCAATCCCTGGGAGTTCTGCCGCACTCAGGCACCCCTGGTCTTTCTGTGACCCGAGGGTCCTGAGACCACACTGTCCTGCGAGGGTTCCACCCCATGCTTAGCCACCGGAGTGACGTCCCTCAGCGGAGCCGACTTCTAAAAGTTCCGATTTTGTGCTCCGCGGCTCTATCACTTGCCAGAAGCGGCTGAAGGAGGCCCCCTCCCTCGCCATGTATCCTCCTGAATATCACCTCGGATTTACTTCTCCGCACGTCCTACCTTCCAGAAAGTGGTCGCTTTTCTGTTCAGAGAGTTGTTGCTATTCTTTTCTTCGATCTCCTGTTGAGTTCGTAGGTGTTCAGAATGGTTTGATCCCTATCCAGCTGAATTCCTGAGAGGAGACGAAATCCAGGTCTCCTACTCCTCTGCCATCTTGCTCCGCCCCCCATAGGTTCATTTCCTTTCCTTGCATCCCCGGCTACCTGCGTGAAAGAGAGGAATCTTGGGTCTTCAGGGAACCTAATATAAAGAACACAATAAGAGCATCACAGGGAAAAAAGAATAAAATGGATTAATTTTTTCTCCAACATACTTTAAAATTTTGTATGTCCAGAAAGGCAGTTTTCTAACTCTGGTTTAATACAAGTACTATGTAAAATTGGGGGCTTTTGTTGAAAAATTTCCCAAGTTACTAGAGACTCAAAAGCCTGCTTTGAAGACTTCCTAAGACAACTCTTGTCCCCAGGACCACACCCCACATACATATCTCCACACAAAACAATGGCAGATACTGTCTAGTTGATTTGAGAATCTAATCCAACCATGTTAATTATGAGATGAAGAGCAGAGGCCCAGTAAGACTTTTTCCAATATAGCAATTTATTGATAAAGCACTACTCTCAGCTCTAACTCAAATTTTATTGAGTTCTGATTATTGCCAGGAATTCAGCTGTGTACTTTAGCCATAGTATGACAACCTCAAACAATAGCAAAAACTGTCCTTATTGTTATTTCATAAATGAGATAAGTGAGACTTAAGAAAGTCAAGTAACTTACCCAGAGTCACCCAATTAATAAGTGACAGGACTCCCCTGTCATTAACCTGCACACCCTACTGTTTGGCACTCACAGAAAAGGATGTAACATGTCTATCCTTTTATTAGACACACCCCTTGTGCCATGCACTGTGTAAGTCCCTTGATCACAGGGTCTTAAAAGTTTCACTTGAGAAACCAATCCATATAGTCAAACCTGCCCAGCACACCAAGGCAATGATTCTAGTCAGGACTGGGCAGGGGCCAGACCAAGGGATGGGGGCCATTTTGGTCATACTCTTTAAAGGGAAGGAAACCAAGCATATGTATGTGGTAGAGGTGGAGGTGAATTATTCAAACATTGGCAGCTCTGTAGACATAGCATGAACAATAACTTCACTCTTCCTTGGGGGAAACATAGGTATCTCTGCTTGTTTCTGTGCATACACACAAACACATACACACACGCACACACGCATACTCACATGTGACATCCCTATGTGTGACAGCTCAAGGCCTAGACAGCTTCACTTCTGCTTTGAATGACATTTTTTCTTTCATTTCTTCTCACACACAGAGACACATCAGACATTGTTCAGGATAATTTAAAGTCTTAGTGATGTAAGCAAAAGGGTGAAAGACCCCAGTCCTTACATTTACTGCCACTTAACCTTCATCCCACACCCAAACCCCGAACTGACAAGAGGCCATTTTTCTTTGTATCTAAGGGGAAGTCTTTGTTAGAAAGGACAGCTCAGTTACCTCCTGGTAAAGAAGCCCGAGTGTCTCCAGAGAACCTGGTAGGAACCCAAGGCTCAGTTTCCATAGCAAATGCATTAGCCCTTGGCAGCCAGACACAAAGCTCCCTGCTCCTCCTGCTGTGGTCCTCCTGCCTGGTCACCAGGGATAGTATATTATAGGCAGTATCAGCCAGATCTGCCCTTTCCCCAAAAAGTTTAAAATGGAGACTTTGCCTGTCCATTTTCAACTTCTTTGCATCTGCCTAAAAGAATCATGGGCCTCTCCTCCCACCTTCTGAATTCTGTGGAGTCTCTGAGCAGACCAGCTGGCCAGGGCTCAGCTGAAGCTGGCTGGCTACCTCTGTATTCACCACCCCCACCCTGCCTGTAAAACCCCACGTTCTCCCCATTGTCCCACAGCCTAGGCAACCCTCCATACCCTTCAAGAGGGAAGAGTTCAGTACTGGCACAGTATCCATTCCACCCCATGGCGAGGGCAGTGGGAAACTTGTGTTTCCCACTTGTGTTGCTCTATTATGGTTAATGCTCTGATCAAAAAGTTGGGGATTCAGAGAGCCAATAAATAAGACTCTTTAGGCTTCCTGAAATGGAAAACAACAGGGAATTGCAGGTACCAGACAGATAAATAAGATAAATATCAAAATAGCAGCCTTATTTTTGATGAAGCTAATTAGAGAATGTTCTTTGATGTGCCACCAGACAGGCCCCTTACTCTGCTCTCTATGCTGACCGTGGTCATCCTAACTACACCCACCACACATGCAAACACACACAGGGGATGCCGTGAGCCTGTAAGTGTGTCTGCTCAGACAGGAAACTTGGAGCAAAAGAGGAAGGGGCTGGCCGGGCATGCTCAGATTTGAGTCACTTCACAGAGGAGGGGGTTCAGTAGAGTCTCCCCACAGTTTTTCTCTTTGTGGAGGGAAGTAGAAATTCCTATCCTTGATGGGAAAAAAGGAGGAGTGGGGAGTAAGGGCTTGTCCCTATCAGGAGAATTTATCTCAATCCTGTCATAATTACAGTGGCTCAGAGTGGCTGTTTGAATGAGAAGTGGGTACAGACCAGGAGTAAGGAAGGAAATCAGGCCTCACATAAGTGGAAGTTACGGCTGTGGGGGTCTGAGATGAAGGGAAGAGAAAGGACCATAAACGTGCTCTTCTGCCCTAGTTCCTCTGGCCGGTCCTGGGCTGGGTGTCTACCCTCCATGTGGCATCTTTATTCTTTACCTCTTAAGTGAGGATAAGAACATAAGTCTTAACCATGTCCAGCGATGTTTGTGACCATTAATGGGGTGGCAAAAGTGGTAACACTTAGTGATGTTTACAGCGGTAAAACCCATTCAGCAAAATCACTGGCTCAGACCTTACATAAACATCAATACCTCACATAAAAGACCTGTAACAGGCATTATGGGACAATTGGGGAAATGTGAACATGGGCTGTATATTACCTAGTCATAGAGTATCAGTGTTAAATTTCCTAAGTGTGATGATTGTAATCGTGATTATCTAGCTAATGTCCTTATTCTTAGCCAATGCATGTGAAAATACCGAGGAGTAAGGAGTTCGGATGCCTAACTAACTCTCAGATGGTTCAGCAACAAAACCCAACATACTGCGTATATCATATGTGCACACATACCCACACACATACGAAGAAAGAGAAAAGGAAAAATAAAGTATATGCAGCAAGATGACTTGAGGTGAAGGTTATACACCTGTTCATCGTTCATCATCATATTCTTGCAGCTTCTCTGTAGATGTGAAATATTTTTAAAAATAAAAAGTTGTAGAGAGTGGGGAGGAAGCACCAGGAGGCCAACCAGAAGGAAAGGCTGGTGTGGGGGATACTGCTGCATGATAACTGAAGTCTCAATGTGCTGAGAAGTGGGGAGTGAGGGGTAGGGGGATGACAGTGCACAGGGGAACTTTGATCTGTTGAGGACAGTCGGGCAGCTGGGGGCTGGTCAGAAGAAAGGAGGCAGGACAGGGAGCAGTAGGAGCCTAATGGGGAGTTGGGAGGCATGAGAAACGAATCGTGCCCTCTTGTCGTTTTTTCCCCTGGGTGAGGCCTGTCTGAGAGTGTAACCACTGGACTGCCACACTGTGTACTCTGAGTCCCAAGGGAGGGACTTCCCTGAATCAAAATTTACGTATTTACACAATGGCCAATTTTATCCCTTTGCCTCAACATTTCTTGGCCTCTGAGGCCATCAGATCTCAGAGAGGCACCTTCAGGTTTGTTTTGTCTTTTCCTAAATCCATCAAGTATAACCTGCCTTCATGTTCAGTTTTAGAATCGTTTTGTGACCGTGGTGGCACCAGAGAAACCTTGGCTAAATTTAGCCTTGTTGCTAATTAGGAACAGAAGACATGTTAAGCTTCAGGCTTAAATAGAGAACCCGGCAGGATACCAAAATCTGGAATCAAGTTGTCATTTCAGACTGGTGGAAAGTCCAGGGCAGGATTACGTTGGTGGCTAACCTCGTGTATTGTCATTTTCGCCTCTCGGACCTCCTGCACGGTGCAGGCATCCACATTCGCGCACACATACAGATCATCGTTAAGTATCCTGTTCGTCTTCCAGAATCCCCCATGCCTCCTTTTCTAAATGAAAAGGCAGTGGAGCCTAGGGATAGAAACAGGGTTAGAGAAAGAGTGTCTATGTTGACTTTCTATTGGAAGCTATTATCGTATGGAGTGCCGTGCATAACGACATGCCATACCCATTCAGAAGAGGCATAGACCACATTCTTAGGTACATTACTGCAAGAGTTACATTATCCCTGTTGCCATATTTACAACACTTTAGATCCAGACAGCGACTGCAACCACAATAGCAACACTCATCCTCTAAGCCAAGCACAAAGTAGGTCTTTCAAGTCAGGCTCTAGGCATCTACACAGCTGTATCTAATGCTACAGTGCTGCTAGTATTTAAAGAATGAAGGGAGCAGTGCCTGAGATATTTGTCACTCTAGGGTCTCTATCGTTTAACCAAAATAACTTGAAAAGGGTTTTGTTCTCCTCTCTTGGAGTCATGTGCATTTCCCCCAGGGCGTCTGGGGGGGGGGGGGTCTTGGAGCTGTCAGCCTCTATCTAGCCTTTCTTCCTCCCTTCCTCCAACCCTACTGTATTTGACAGGACGACTGGAAACCAAAATAGGGAAAAAAAAATAGAACGGAGATGAAAAGAGAAGGCCGGCAAATAGAATAAAGAATAGAAAGAAGAGTTGTCATTGTTGCCACTGCCTTAGATTCTGCTCTGCCCCTTCTGCCTGGGCAACCAGCTCCGCTGGGCTCTCAAGTGGAACCCTCCTTATATTCTTTGGCTGAGACCAGATGCTGCCTGGGCCAGAGACTGGCTTCTGGCCTCCACTGCAGAATTGCCATTCCGACTGGGTTTCCAAGTGCTGGAGCCAGAGCAAGAAAAAGGCAGTGCATTGAAACAAGGCCTGCCCCTCCAATGTTGTTCTCAAGCATGTCTACGGAGGAGTATTTATCATAAAGGAAGAAAACAGTAATAGCCCAGAACTGTCTGTTTGTTCAACTCCAACTTGAGTGATACCAAAGATTAAATCTTGGTTTCCAATTGTTTCATGCCAAGGCTGTTATGTTTAAGGTCCAAATATGTGCACCATATGTCATACTGTAGCTTGACAATTACCTCAACAGGGCAGTGTCAGACAGATGGTAAACATTACTACCAGGCATACGTACATTTAGAATTAGACATTTAAATAAATTCAGGCCTGTCTTAAGCTTATTAAAAGGATTTGGGTCTGTAAAGCCATTTCGGGCATCTGCATATGCTAAAGTGTCTTTTGTATCCTGAACAGATTTGGTTTGATTCAAGCACCTTCCGGCTACAGATGGCAAGTGACATTCATTCTCTTTGAGCCCTGTACCTGCAATTAGGCCAATAATGGCAATTAAGCAGGATGTAAAGAGATTTAAACTTCTGTTCTTTGTATCACAACCATGCATTCCTGCCCACAGAATGACAGAAAATCCTCCGCAGGGAACATCACCAACCTCCCTTAAAAGCCCCGAACTTCAGAGAGAGAGATTAGAAAGCTACAAAGGTACCTGCCTCAGGACCAAGTCAGAATCTCTCTGGTTTAAACCTCAGGCTACAGCAAGCTTCTGACATGAATCTCACAAACTGCAAATACAGGTTAGCATTCCATGGGAGAATTGAAAGAAGGCTTCAGATGAATGTGTTTTAAGGTATTTTTTTCCCCGTAAGTATATAAAAGCTCTCTTTACACTCTCTTCTTCCAGGGGGCTTTGGATCCTATTTGGCATTGCAAAAAGATTCAGTTTGGTTTGCGATAGGAAACTAAATGAGACTGGGGACGAGGTCCTAGAATTTTATTCAGTTGCAAGTGTAGCCAAAGGTGCACTCTGAGTGGGTGTACCTGTGGAGTGGTATGATCTTTTTGAAGACCCTGTATCCTGGCCACGTATGTAATTTACTGCTAACATTATTTCTTTGTTTAGAACAGTTTCTTCACTCAACTCTTAAAAAGCAGCTTCTATCTATGTGCCTAGTGCCTGACAAACCATCGGTGTTCAATAATTTGGGAAGGAAGAGGCAAGGCAGAAAGGGAGGGAATAGGAATGAGAGACAAATCAAGACTTTATTTTTCAAATGCATGTATAACCTCAGGATCCTTGTGCAGCTGAGAGTGCAAATCTAGCGTTGTGGATAAACACACAGATGTTGATTTTTGGCCTTTCTGAACTCAAATCCTGGCTCCACCTCTTACTAGCTATGTGACCTTGTCACATTGCCTTACTTCTCTGTGTCTTGGTTTTCTCATCTGTAAAATAAAGATAACAATCATCTCTTATGAGGATTCAATAGCATAATGTATTTGTTGTGTTTGGAACAGTGTCCGGAACTATCTGTTGGCTGTTATTTTTATTTTGGGAGACAGAGTTCAAACCCAACTTTTTTTCTTTCAGACAGAGCCTGTTGTAGGGTTCAGTGTGATTTCCCTCCTCTTTAGCTCCACTTGGTACATCATTTTTCCATTCTGGACTGCTCCTGATTTGACTTAGAGAAGTATCTTACCCTGTGAATTTGGTAATGCTTCCACACACCCATGCATTTAGCCCTGGGGCTAAATCCTAACTTCACAGCTACAGACTCATGTGGGCATGTGAAGAGGCGTGTTCTAAATTCTGGTGCACCTGTGTGTTTCTGTGTGGATGAGTGATAATAAGAGCAGAATCCCAAAACCCAGGGCAATGGTCGAATTGAGACCTTTGTCCTACTTGCTCAGATGAACTCCAGAAACATATGGAGTGGCTTTCGGATGAACACATGTCTCAGTTCTATTTTGGTTTCCCTTTAATAAAGACAGATTGGCTTAGTGGCTTAATTATCAAGCCCTGTTGTCCATTCTTCCATTGCCTTCTGTTATCAGCCTCTACTTGGGATCTGTATACAACGCTCCCGTATTCTCTGTTGCCCAATAAGGAACCCAGGTTCCATGGCATGACATTGAAGTCCCCAAAAATAATGCCCCTGAATTCTGGGAGCCTCATCTCTCCATACAGCTATTTGCTATCCCTAAACGTTGTGGGTGCTTCCCTGTCTCTACCTCCCTGCTCATACTGCTCACATGGCAATGTCCTCCCCCACTGCTTTAGAAAAGATAAAAATAACTGCTGAGATGCTTTTCCCTATTTCAGGTCTATTTGCCCTTTAGCCCAGTGGTTCTCAAAGTATTGCCCTTGAGCTAGGGTTAGTTCATCACCTAAGGGGCTAGTGAGAAACGCAAATGTTCAGGCCATTTCCAAAACTGAATAAGAAACTTTGGAAGTGGGGGGCCCAGTAAGGGGTGCCATCCAGATGATTCCAATGCATGCTACAGCTTGAGAACCAAGGTTGAGCCCATCTTTTGAAATGAATTGCTCTCCTCTTTGATTGCAAAATGTTTTGTTCTTTTTTTCTTTTTCCACTACCTTTGTGTCTCAGTGATTATGTGCACACATTTTTCTCTTTACTTCCCTCGGTGAATGCTCAAGACAGAGATTCTCTAATCCACTATTGTCACTCCCAACCTGGTAGACTCTCAAAAGTCTATGAAATTAATTCTTTTCAAAGCATGTTTGCTGAACATTAAATATGTGCCAGTCTCCAATGCCAGGCCCTTGAAAAGATAAAAGAGCAATGCATCACAGGATCTTGGTCTGGAGGAGCTTACAATCTAATCGGAATGTCAAGACTTGCACATATGTGATGATTAGAGAAAAACATACAGTGGCCAGGATGCAGAGGTTCACCAAGAGGTGCAGGCATTGAGTGCCATAGGAAATCAGCAAGAGGGGAATTGATTGAAGACTGGCTTTTGGGGAGCTGCTCAGGACAAAATGGAACTAGAGCTAAACCTAACAGGCAGATGACCTCGATAGACTAGAAGAATAAGGTGCATCTCCTTGAATAGGAGCCAGGAGACTCATCTGTGACCTCATCTTCCAATACCACCTTCCCTATGGCACTTGGTTCTTAGTGGGCTGAGTAAGATCCATAAACACTTTATTTTTAGGATTCAGATTAATGTGATATTAATACCTTGCTAGAATTAACCACATACATTATAACCTAATTTATGAGAGGAAAATCTGGGTGTATAATAAGTGTTCGCAATACTACCTTCTGAACGAATGCCAACGTGTACAGCTTCCAACTTCCTTATGTTTTAAATGGTACCTCTGAAGCCATCTCTTCAGTTACACATGGCTGTTGTTTGAGTGCCTCCTTTGTAATTAAGCATTCATCTTCCTTCAGAGCTGCCTTGGGGGGAAGAGTGGAGGAGGTGGTTTGGGGCATTCCTCCACCCTGGCTGGGGATTCCTGTATCATCGGTTTAGTCTGTGACCTTGTGCTGTCTGAAGATCGCCACTGTGGGACTCTGTGACCAAAAAAAGCTCCAACTTCCAATTTATAGTCTGCGATTTTAGTGGTGGAAAATAACTTAGATGTCCTCTAATACGACTCCCTCCTCTTTGCAGTTGAAAGGGCAGATGCCCAGAGATACAGCATGGCTTGGCCAGGGTTGCATAGTGGATAGTCATCTAACCTCCACCAGATCCCACTTCTCCTGCCTCTCAGATCATTTCCACTCCCCCAAATGTATTAGGTTGCCCCTATATCCTGACATTATTGTTTCCTCTTCTTCCCTGCTGCACCTGGCCTGTAACAAATCCCTTCAGAAACATACATGAGCCATTGAGTCGCTAATGCTGATTTGTGTTAAGATGAAATTTTCGCGGGGAGGGGCAAAGGAGTGAGTTGAGTGGGGCTCCAATTCAGTTAATCCTAAAACCTGACTTCAATGTTGAGGAGGTATGCTCTGTGGCAGGGGGGAGGAGGAACTGATGGAAAACAAGAATGCCTTTGGCACACCTCAGGCCACGCATATGCTCTGAGGACCATTGCACTCGGGAATGCGTAGTGTATCATTTCAGGATTAAGTCACCTGTCTTGCACAAACAGCCTGCCTCAATCGTGAAAATTTTAATTCTCATTGTCTGTTAAATTATTTAACTTTATGAAGTGTTTGAGATGAGGTGTACTGCCTCACATTTTCTTCTTTTGACTCTGACCCTGTTATTAGGCTGTAATTAAAGTTTATCTGGCTTTGAGTCAGCATTCCCAAACTTAAATGCTGGTATGTTAAACACTGATGCATATGCTGATAACCGCTTAACTTGCTATAAGCACAATCCCTAAGTGATAGCCCCAGGATATCAAGCTGTGGTTAGCATCAGGCACAGCACAACTTCAGGGGGTGCCATTTACATGGCAATATGCTGTACCTTTCAGACTTTGCATATGTTGCCCTCTGCAACTGAGCAGTATGCAATCTGCACAACAGTAAGCAGTGGCTCAGGTTAATATTCTTTATTTCTCTTGCATGCATGCTTATGGTAGAGCAAATATCATCCATGCCTCACTCACAATATACACACAGTTAAACCGGTAACAACAGGTGGATCCAGAAAGCAGTGAGCATGGAGGGCCAGATGTGAAACACCATGCAGTCCTGACAGGTGGGAAGAGCACAGAAGTGTGGGATCATGAAGCAGACAGACATGCAAACAGGCAGCATCAGGCAATTCCAGGGTTCACGGGGAGGATTCCCACCACTCGGGCAGAAGTCCCGGGGAAAAAAAAAGGCAGGACATATTCCTAGAAGGCCAGGAGTACTGGGAAGGTTACCAAGCTGGGGACCTCAATACAAAGGAGCAAGACGAAGATTATGCTGCCAGAACTGGGGTAGGAGGGGGGAAGCTGATCTCAGGAACAAGACAGAAGCTCATTTATAGAACTGGGTCATGCGGTCTAACAGAACTGGCAGCTACAGTGATTTGATTCTGGGCCCCTAAATGTTGAAGAACTCTTTAAATCCTTGTGATTAAAGATAGGATTGGCCCTAGAGCCTGAGGCAGGGCTTAGTCTGTAGGTGGGAGGAATGTGTTCACCGCAGTTGGGAGAGGCCGGCTAGGGGAACAGGAACCAAAGCAGGCCTTGACAGACTTCTTCTCCATTGTCACTTTCTTTTTTTTTTTTTTTAAGATTTTATTTATTTATTTGACAGAGAGAGACACAGCGAGAGAGGGAACACAAGCAGGGGGAGTGGGAGAGGGAGAAGCAGGCTTCCCGCCAAGCAGGGAGCCCAACGTGGGGCTCGATCCCAGGACCCTGGGATCATGACCTGAGCCGAGGGCAGACACTTAACTGACTGAGCCACCCAGGCGCCCCGCATTATCACTTTCCAGTGATGCATAAAATGCTATGTCATTACCCCCAGGAGGTGGTACATTCTAAAATGTCAATAGCTTCAGGAAAGGTATAGATAAATTCGTGGATGAGAGACCCAGAGTGAATTATTAATAGCAACCAGGCTCACTTAACCTTTGGGTGGATATCAGAGAATGACAATCCTCTCCCCCGCCTACTGCCCCCCCCAAAATGGTACCATAGTCTGAGATGGAACATAAGGCAGAATGGACCAAAGGTCCACAAGTTACATGACAGTGTCTATGCTATTAATAGTCCATGTCTATGTGTACATGAAATTAAATAATATACACATAAATACCCTGGCTCATTTACCAAACAATCCTATAATACTGATCTCTATTATACCATAATTTTTTAAAAGAGAGTTCCTAATTATCCCCAGTCCTGAGTAAGCAGAGGGCCTAAAGCTTTGCCCACCGTGGGTCTTGGGAACTGCAGCTGGCCTTAGGCATGGGTAGAACTGAGCCAAATACATATTCCAGGAAAATAGATGAGCCTAAAATTCAGTTAGCAAGGTGGCAGGTAGAGAAAAGAAGGGTTATAAAGGGATAAATCTGCAACAGAAGCTTAGCTAGATGGAATGAGTAGGTTTGAGAAGGGGATCCAAGATAGATTCCCAGTGGCAATAGACTGTGTGTGTGTGTGTGTGTGTGTGTGTGTGTGTGTGTGGTTTGTTCGTAAAGCATCTCAGCCAAGCTCAGCTGTTAAGGTTATTGAAATGGTTAGGTAGGTAAAATCCATAGATGGTGTTCTATGTAACTTCTGTATTGTTCAGATCAGACACTGTATTGCTCACTCTGTAGTGGAACGAGTAAGTAAATGTTTGTGCTGCTATCTTAAATGGGTGTTTGTTTTTCACCTGTTGCAACAAACCGCATAGGGGCTCCAAGTTGTAGGCCATTCAGATGATAATTCATGCTGGTAGATGTAGCTCCATCATAGAAGCTGAGATTGTAGAGGGTGGGAAAGTGCACCTTTTCTCCCTCTCTACATGAGTCCATAAGTCATTGTTAAAGGAGTAATGGCCTTCTTATCTGTGACTGAGACATGGTATGGGAGACATAGCAGGACTTTTCAAATACAGTTCACAAGTATGGCCTCCAGTGAAACCTGAGAGAGAATTCTTTTTGCGGGCTTCCTCTGTGTTGTCTTCTGGAGATGAGTGCCCCAGGGCTGTTACTGTATTATTTTCTATCTACATACTCTCTCTGGGTGATCTCATCCAGTTTTCTGGCTTTAAATATCTTCTGTCAGCCACTCCCACATTCATCTCCAGTCCAGCCCTCTCTTTCTAAAGTTTCAGACTTTGCCTTTTTAACATCACCAAATGCATTACATCCAAACTGAACTCCTAACCTACCTTCTAGAACATATTCCACTTGCAGCATTCCCATTTCAGGTAGATGGCTGCTCCATTTCCCAGTTGCTCTGGTTAAATATTTTAGCATCATTTGGTTCCTGTCTCTCTCCCACACAACTTCTAATCCGTCAGGAAATTATAATAGCTCTACTCTCAAAACACGTCCAGAATCTAATTACTTCCACTGATACCTCCTTAATCCAAGTCTCTTGCCTGTATTACTACAATAGCCTTCTTCTCTCCTTTTCCCCCATCACAGTCTTTTCTCAACAGTCTCAGAATCTTCCATTGGATCCCCTACTTCATTCAGAGTAAAAGTCATTTACAGTGGTCAAAAGTTCTGCTACTCAAAGCACCAGAGGCACCTGGGAACTTGTTAGAGATGCAAATCTCAGGCCCTATCCCACACCAAGTGGAGGTGACTTCATTTTCACAAGATCCCAGATGATTTATATCCACTTGAAAGTTTGAGAAGCAGTGATCTACAAGCCTCCGCATAATCTGGTGTCCTGTTATTCTTTGACCTCATGTCTTACACCACCCCCCACACTGTCCACTAATCCCCCTGCAGTCACACTAGAAGAGTCCAGATTGGCCTCCTAGACTTTTTCAAAACATGTTCATGCTCTTGACTTATGGCTTTCTCACTGGATGTTCCCTCTACCTGAAATGATCTTCCAGACATCAGTATCACCACTTCCTCACCTCCTTCGAGCCTTTGCTCAAATATCACCTTTCAAAGAGAACTTCCCAGACTGCCATATTCTAAAATTGCTAACTGCCCCTCTCTGGAAATTCCTAGTCCCCTCATTTGGATCTGTTTTATGTTTCTTAGTCCTTATCATCTCCTAATATATTCTATAATCTACTTATTATGTCTATTTTTATTATCTATCTTTCCACTGCCCCCTGCTATGAATGTCAACTCCACAAGGACCTTCACTGATATAAAGTGCCTAAAATCATCCCTGAGGCATAATAGGCTCTCAATAAACACTATGGAATGAATTACTGAATGTAGTAGATATTCTGCTACTTGCTAATTTGGGGCTGGATATAAATTTCTACAGAGACCCTTACATAACATTAGGTATTCCTTACCCCCGGAAGAGTACAAAGATCTAAGTGTGGAAAGGAGATAGGACCCCTTTCTGGGGACAGTCCCAGCAGGGATGGAATTTGCAGTTTTCCTTTCCTCTTTGAGAATTTCTGAGGAGTTGGAGCCAAGTTAGCATCTCCCTATAACATGATCTGCAACAGGTTGGGAACATATGTCTTCAGTTAGTGAAAGGCATGAGCCATGCTTTGGACAACTTTTCAATGAGGTCGTCTTGTGTCATTTTGATACGTTTTGACTCTGGGCTAGACTCGAAGCAGAACCAGTAAATGGTACAATTACCTTTTTAAAAAATACCTTTTTCACTATGTGGTCATTTTTCCAACCCTTCTTCACAGCCAAGGCTATAATTTAGGTGGATCTGAAAAGGAAGAGAGACAGAAAGTTAGTTTTAGAAACCAGAAAACCGCACCTCAAATTGTGGGCAACAGGTTGGCTGCAGAATGGAGCCTTGGACTTGTGAGCTATTG
The DNA here is from genome assembly GCF_029215605.1 of Mirounga angustirostris. Taxonomy (NCBI): domain Eukaryota; kingdom Metazoa; phylum Chordata; class Mammalia; order Carnivora; family Phocidae; genus Mirounga; species Mirounga angustirostris. The sequence goes on along the minus strand of NW_026991717.1, from coordinate 56,636,531 downwards.
GATTCTACTTGCACAGTTACCCCTGTTGAGCCATGTGGAATGGGTGGTTTTTGTTGAGAGCAACACCATTGTTTATAGTGACTCTATAGACCCTGATCTCAGGAGGGCCATAGTCATACATACACCATTTCATAATTGTGAAGTTGCATTGGCACCCAGTTACGTTGATGTGAACTTAGCTCATTATCATGACAAACCACCCAGTACTTAAGTTCAGCTCCCCAATATGAGTAGCCTGGCCTGAAAACTAACTTAAATGAAATGACAAAAGGATCTTCTCGGATGAAGTGGTATGCATTGTCCATTTGCTCTCAGATGATCACAGCAGCCATAGGCACATAAAGTGACAGTCAACTTACTTTTCAATGCTATTGATACTCTAGTTTGAATTTAACCATTACTGTCAAACTGAGTTGATTTAACAAGAGACTAATTTACTATCTCATCAATTTGTTGTACCTTCCCAGGGAATAAGAGGAAGCCTAGAATACTAACTGTTCAGAACTCCTCCCCACTGTTCTCTGTGGATAGACAGCTAAGGGACAGGGAAGTCCCATCTATATGGTGGGGATACTGTGAATTAGTATGTGTCATAGAAGTGTGCCCTTGGCTACAGCTCTACCAAGCTAACAAGTGAGGTGCCTCACTTCTTAGAAGAAATTAGTTAGAAGAGGACATCATTAAAGTGATAAGTACTGATGAGTCATAAGACTTGCTCATGCAAAATAATTACTGCATGCCAAAATATTCTCCTAGCAGCTGATCCAGAGCCTTATATCTTCAGTGTGTCAAGGAGTCCACACTCAGAAAGAGCTGTATCGAATAATGCATTTTATTTAATTTTTTTTGTAAAGAGAAGAAGTCAGTTTAAAAAATAAACTTTATGTGTCCAAGAATAAGGACTTGTTGAAGGATGTGTTGGTCTGAAGCAGTTTCCTTGGGTACAGAGCAGTGCTTTCTTGAAAAACACTATTTTCAACAACCAGTGCTGCTAATTTTGTAGCTTCCAGCTGCACCTCTAGGAAAGGTAATACCATGGTCAGTAGAGTTTTTCAGGTCTTTAGTTTTATAATGAATAAGGAATGAACCATCATCTATGATCCTTAGATATTCAGGGGAAAGACACTGTTGTAGGCTGTTGTATGGCAGCCCCGGATTCCCTGGCTGCCTGATTTTTTTCCATTGTGGTCACATTGTTAGGTATTGCTTACCAGGAGTTTTCAAAGTGGGTTTGTTGGAAATTAGATCATAGAATCTCAGATTGGAAGGCAGATGTCTTCAAGGTCAGACAGGCCCATTCTGAAATCCACCTACTTGAAAGGACTCTGGCCTGACAGCTGAACGTGTTTTGTTTTGGTATTTTTTATAGAAAAAACCTATTTGCTCCCTTCTGTGCATTCATTACACACCTATATTGTGGTACAAGGAATGCAGTGAATTCTATTTTAGGCTTTCCTTTTTTTTTAGAGGTACCTCAGGAAATTGAGACAGGGAGCAAAATATAGCCTTAAAATCATAAGATGGAGTTTTTTTGGTTGCCTTTTTTTTTGCTTATTTGTTTCCTTCTCCTTCCTCTCCTCTTCCTCCCCACCCCAGGAAATTTTTATCTGGGGGGAGACTCTTCTCCTGACCTTGGCATCACCCTTAGCTGTTGTATATCCTTCCCATCACTTTTGTTTTCTTAAGAAGAGTGACCTATACCCAGCGCCTCTGGGTCCTCCCTGTGCACTCTCCTTAACCCTTCATAGACTGACCTCCACCCTCAAGTAAGAAAACTGCTTTTCCAGGATTAGCAAGTTGGGGAGCTGTCTTTTCCCCCAAGCCATTTCCTCCATAGGCTTCCTGCTTCCCTCCCCCAATTAGCCCACCCTACCCACTGTTTGTTTTCCAAGCTGGGCCATACCAACTTATTTCAAGAAGTGGATTGCTCTGGGGGCAATGACTGTGCTTGCTTCATCTCTTCCCGGCCAGCACTGTGTCCTCACCTTCTTGGGAGCCCACTAAATGTTGGTAACGATAGTGAGATGAGGACAATTACAGCTGCCAGGGACATGGCTGTTTATTTACTTCTTAAACTGGAACTGCATGAGCATTTGTGGGGATGTCATTCAGAGCAGGGAATAGGGATTTAATTTTTAATAAGGAGGACTTGCAAGGACTGCGGAGAGTGAGCAAAGTAGAGAAGGAGATATTTAGGCCAGAGAAGCCCAGAGAAGGTTTTGTCTTCTCTACTTTTTTAAAGGGTGATGACTAAGCAGGCTCATTCTTTTTGGACAACAAGAACCCGGGAGTAAGAACTCAGATGGCAATCAGGGAATGATAAGTAATTGTTTATACTGATGACAATCAGAGGTTTAAGGGGAAATCCAGTAATCGCTAGTTGGTGGAAACCAGGTTTTATGCAGTAAAAAAATACCAGGACAGCAGAGATAACTTCAAAATCTAAGACAGGCTTTAATCAGTGATAAATGGTTCTCTAAAGTGCCATTTATAAAAATCGGGTACATTGACTTGTCTGGAGGTCTCCTAGGGTATATTGCTCCTGGCCTGAGACCAGGCCAAGCCCCCTCCCTGCCTCTCACATAGCTGCTGTTTGGTTTCAAGGGGCAACGAACAATTTATAAGGCTCTAGTTCATTGTGATGGCTTACTCTGCTGCTGCCATTTATGTCATATTACTAGTGCCTGCCCTCATCCTTCCTCGTGGGGAAGTGGCAAGGATGATTGATACGCCTATGAAATTCTTTGAGCTTCTTTGGAGAAATAAAAGATTTTGTCATTATTATCATCATCAGTACTTGAAAACATTTCACACTGTGTTTTGTGCTAGGACAGACCCTATTTTCCAACATGAGATTCTCAGCCTTTGTTAATCCTTCCTCAGGCTGCTCACCTTCCAAGTTCCTCCCTAAAGGAGCTTAGAAGCATTTCATCAGTGAGCAAGACCTTTAGGACAATGATGAACCGATTCCCCACATCTTCCTGGGCCTGTTCATATGCAGTTCTGTGTCTCCATGAAAACTGGGCAGTTCTCACCAGCCAGGATCATGGAGAAACCAGTGCATGATAAAAAATCAATTTTCCTTTGATTTTAAAAGATAGTTAAAATTTACTTTAGGGAATAATGTTCTGGGAATTTATTTTGCACGTAACAAATCCACACAGTAAAAGAGTACTGTGAAGAAATTGAGACACAGAGAAGCTGAGGTCCCAGGCCCTCCACCAGCGGCAGAGTGAGGAGGAGGAACTAGGTCTCTGGGGACACAAACTTGTGTCATTTCTTTCTCATCATATTGCACTTTCTCAACATGAGAGGACCTAAGATGGACATAGATGCTTTAACACTTCTTTACTCACATCTTGGACAAGACCTGTGGAATGTAATTTGAGCTACCAGAAGGCTGACTCTAAAAATTTTACCTCTCAATTCCACCTGTCAGAATAGAGTGCAAAGAATGGCCAGGAGAAGAGATATTGCATTGTGCATTGATCTTCAGAAAATTCTGCAAGCTAGTTATTTCTGAGCAGTATCCCATGAACACCTGTAATCTCAGCCACAAATGGCAGGGCCTTGAGGGGATGCTGTGAAACAGAGGAGTTGAGGCTGAAGGGATCAGAGGTCAAATAGTGGGAAATTACAGTGAGGAATCTAATGGATACCACACACTTTTTTTTTTTTTTTTTTTTTGCCTTAGGAAGCTAACACAAAAGGGAATGGAGGGTATTAGAAGACAGCTAGCATCTAGCAAAGGCAGATGTGCCTGCTGATGGAGTGTCTGCACTGGCTGTTTTTGAGGCAGAAAAGTCTCCAAAGACTGAAGAGAAAACTTGGATTTTGTGTTTCTTGAACTTTAATTACCCGGCTTTAGGAGGGTGAGTAGAGTTGGAATTTGGGTTGGAATAGTGGGAAAGTTGCCTTGTTGTGCTGCTGTACCAGAATAGAACCACCTCCTCTAATGGGTTTTGGCTCAGAGATGCTCTGTTGACAAGAGCAACTGTGCTATTCACCGGGCCACCTTGAATGTAGATGGGTCAATAAGGGCTCATTCAGTTTCGCATTAATGCACATAACCCGGCTGGACATAGGTTGCAGGTTGCAGTGCTCTCAGAGGGCACTTGGAAGGGGAAGAGATGTTGTAAGTGACGTGCTGGAGGGGCAGTTGTGGAAAGAGTACCCTGAGTTCTACAGAAGCTTCAGGTTCCATAACACCTTGTAGAGGAGACTTTCTTCCCACCCGCTTTTGCTCAAGGCCCAGGGCAGTTGCCTTTCTGAAGGTTGCTTCGACATTCTGGACAATCTCCTCAACTAAAATGTAAATTCTTCCGGGACCTGCTTGCCTTACAGGCTCCTTGACTTCCTTCGCGCCTATGCCAAAACTGGCACAGAGCAAGCATTTAACAAATGTCACTTGAAAAAAGGTATGACTTACTTCCACAATCGTTGCACGATACCAGGTTAGAAAGCTTCCTTTTCTTCGAATATACTATCATTCCAGATTATAATCTCCTGATAATAGGGGACAAAATTAAATTATTTTGATTTTTAAAAAAATCCTTCCTTAGCACTAAGAAATAAATATATCACAAAGACTTATTATTAAGCATGCTCTTTAGAACAATGATATATCTCCCTTTACCTACCAGTAATTGGACTGCTTTTGTCCAGCTCAGCTCCAAACCACAGGTGGATAGCACAGCTCTATGGGCACCAGGTCGATTGTATGCATGTCCCATGGAGCTGACATGAGACCAGGAGAAGCTGTGCACTCAGAGTTTAGAGGGAGTCTTAGAAAATCTTGTGCTTTTCAAGTACCATGCAAAACATCTGTAATTATATTTTGGTCATTCTATTCAATTTTTAAAATACAGGAACCTATACAGGAAATATTTTCATATATGAACTATAGGATATTATCAGAAATATTGTGGTCCCATGCATTTTTCCACTGCTATAAATTATATTTCTTGTTTATTGCCTGGTTTTCCCCTATCAGTCTGTAAGCTTCATGTGGTCAGGGACCTTGCTTACTTACTTTATCTCAAAGGGCAAGCACAGAGCCATAATACATGCTTGTTAAATGATGGGTAGATAAAAAACAGGTAGATAAGATAGATAAAGAACACTTGATGGGGTCACCACACATGTAAAAAAGCCTGTTTTTTGTGAGCATTCCCTTTTGTGGATCAACCAGAAGACTCCCAGACACTTCTTCAGTGATGATTGTCATCTCTTCTAAGTGTAAAAAGAGCCAGAATTTCTGCCTATTATTTTCAGATTGCTTCCTCTGCAGGAAATTGTGTCAATTCATTTGGACGTTTGTGGTTTCACTGTACTCCCCTGCACAGGTTAGGGGATGAAGAAGCCGTCTATGCCTAGAAATGAGAGGTGTCATCACTACCCTTAGGTGTCTATGAACAAGAGGAGTGGGGGTCATGAGGCCATAGGGTTGTAGGAAAAGACTATCAAAAGGACCATGGTCTTCCAACAGAGGGATTAGCACCAACCCGCCAAGGAGGCAGTGGGGATTTGGTTGTGTGTGTGTGGGGGGGGCGGTTATTAGTATCCCCACCATACTCTCCTCTCATATTCTGTCTCCTAATGGTGCCCTCTGCTGACTGAATCCAACTGAAAGTCAGAAGGTGCAGGAGTCTGAGAGCCTGGGAAGTTAACCTCTCAGGGCATAGAACAGAATACAGAAGAGTAGAGAGTAGATCCCAAAGGGCAAATGGAATATCTATCATAGAGGGGCATGCCAAAAACTGCAGGTCTGCTAGAGAGAGTTTGTAAATGTCTTTATGGGCTTAAAGAGGAAAAATCCCAAGTATCAAACTTCAAAAACAAAGCTACGCCTCATAACATGGGTTCTTTCTCTCAATAATCTTTACGTAAACATTGACTGAGCATCTCCTCTGTCCCAGGCATGTGGGGGCTGCTAGGGATGGAAGAGGGAATGAATAAGGGACTGTGCCTACCTTCAGGGGGCTCCCAGTCTAGTGGATAGAAATGTGCTTGAAGAGGACATAGGTGATGAGGTTGCTGAGCAAGCACATGGAGAGAACCTCCCCGAATTCCAGGCTTGTTCAGTGAGGAATTCCCAATGGAGACCAAGCTCAAACTGTGACTTGCAGGCTGGGGAGGAGTCAGGATGGGGTGAGGGAAGAAAGGAGGAGTAACGGTTGGGCAGGAACATAGGGTTCCACACAGAGAAAATGGCAGGTGCAAAATCAAGAAGTAAAAGAGAGTATGATTGTTTTGTGGAACTCTTGACGATCGGATGCCCAAACTTAAACAGGATGGCTGGATGATTCTGTGTTGGTTATTTACTCCACAAACCTGCCCCCTTTTAGAAGGTAGATAAAGAACACTTGATGGGGTCACCACATATGTAAAAAAGCCTGGTTTTTGTGAGCATTCCCTTTTGTGGATCAACCAGAAGACTCCCAGACACCCCTTCAGTGATGATTGTCATCTCTTCTAAGTGTAAAAAGAACCAGAATTTCTGCCTATTATTTTCAGATTGCTTCCTCTGCAGGAAATTGTGTCAATTCATTTGGACATTTTTGGTTTCACTGTACTCCCCGAGCCATTACATCATGATGTGGTAACTCAGAACTCCAGTGGCACATTATCAGAGCTGACTATTTCTGGAAGCCAGGAGATAACAAAACAAAGCAGCTTCATTTGGCCTATAAGCATGTTAAACACCCTCGGCAGAGGACAGTGGAATACAAATATGCCTTCCTCCTGACTTTTATCAAGGAGAGGCGAGAGACGTGGGATAGATATAAATTATGTGCCCTGCTTCAGCGCAGGATCTATCATAAAATCTATTGCCACCGATACAAACTGGCGTCAGTGTATAATTTAGTGACAGTTTTGTGCATTATGTTTCCTTGCTGACAAGATTGCTGCATGGTGAAATGTTGCCGTATCTAGGTATGGATGGAACTGCCTGAAGATTTAAGTCATTTTATTCCATCCTAAATTAACATGCTCAACCTAATCCTCATCTCCCCTGGAGACTACAGATGGTGAGGGAAGATGAGCACAGGCTTTGCATGCAGGTGACTGGGACCTGTGTTTCCACTTGCCTGCATGCCATTCCCCCTTGTGAGGCCGCTGATTGAAACTTACTCGAAGATTACCTTGGTAATAATTTGAGCCTTATCAGAAAAAAAAAAACCACACACACACACACAACAAATTAATGAGGTTTCTGCCAATAAAAGAAATATAAAGGGCTTACTTTCCTAAAGATGCCTGATACCATGGATAAATCATAGACAAATAGAAAGCTTGCTATAGTTTATGCCTAATTATAAAGGACTTAATACCAAGTCAGACCCAGAAGATTCAGGGGTGTGATCATTCTGAAACCTAATTAGTTAGAGAGAGACAGTACTACCGTATCAAGATTTTCATTAATGCAAGGAAGTCTCTTCTCTACTCATATTTAGCATTATCCTGGTAGCAAATAAGGAAATTCATCTTCCTGGGTAGATGAATTGGGCTCAGGCTACTAAAATATGTTGCTTAATAATTACTTTATTAGACTAGGCCAACGTAGCAAATATTAGGGCCTTTCCTGAGACCAGTGATCACAAAAGGTTGACTCAGTCACTTGGGCTTCACTAATAGAAGACCAATAAGCTGGGTGGCTTACACAACTGAAGTTTATTTCTCACAGTTCTGGAGGCCGGAAGTCTGAGATCAGGATGGCATTGTGGTCAGGCTTTTAGTGAGCTCTCTTCCTGGTTTGCATATGGCTGTCTTCTTGGTGTCCTCACAGGGCAGAGAGAGGTAAAGTCGCTTTCTCTGGTAAGGACACCAATCCCATCTCAGGGTGTCCACTCTCATGACCTCATCGAAACCTAATTACCTCCCAAAGGTCCCACCTCCAAGCACCATCCCACTGGAGTCGGAGTTTCTACATGTTCACTTTCGGGAACATAAACATAAGAAGGTATTTATGTCTTGCTACCCAGGCACCAGGTGAACATATGCATGATGACATGACAGAGTATTTGCTCATGACAGTGTTACTGGACCAAGTTTAGTCACATTCATGGAGACCTGAGCATCTCTCCGGGCTACTCTCCTCCTAGAAAGAGGTTGACCAGGTAGGAAACAGGCTGCCTTTCTGCTTTTATTCCTCTCTTTTCACAGCCAGAGTGTCTCTGCCTCTGCCACTTCAGTGTCTTCACCTGTCATCCTTCCATGTGCCTTGGGCCTCCTATGGGCCATAATTCTCTCTCTCTGCCTTTACCCCCTTCCAACATGGATGATCTCGATCAGTGAGAATAGAGGATTTAAAGAGATAGAAAAGATGACAAACAAGTGCCTCTAGGGTAGCACAAATAAGAGATTTCTAATTCTCTGAGGATAGCTTCCAGTCCCCTGGGGTGTTTTAGATAAACATAGCTGTGGTCCTCATCTTTTTGCGAACAACTACTTCACAAAGGAGATACCTCAGAAGGTGCTCCAAAGCTTTGGGGTCAACCTGGGTGGGACCTCAGCTACATAGTTAGTTTCAAGGACAAAGTCTTTAGGGCTTCCTCTTTGACTTTTCAGAATTCTTCCGCCACCTGGATAAGTAGCTCTCCTGTTTCTGCTCTCTGTCTCTCCCTGCTGTCTCCTTTCTTTTCTCAAATCCCGCTTTTCAGCATGGATTTTAAAAACTCATCCACAAAGGGGAGTCAGAAATTGAAAATAAGTATTATCATTTGAATGGGGAATCTCACTTCCAAAATAATTGTTCTGTACTACTCATGTGCCACTGAAGGTTAAGAAAGGGTCCCTGAATTGGCTGGAGACTGATTTAAAATGCTCTCAGAGGTCTGGCCCCACTGTAAAATCCTGTAATTCTGTTTTCACAATTTCAGCTTCCCACAAGGGTAGTAGAGGCAGGAGAGCCTCACCGCGATCTCTGAAACCAGATAGGCAGCTGGCCGTTTAAAAGGGTCTATAAGAGACAAACAAACAGAAAACCAGTCCAGTGATATGGAAAAGGGGAGGAGGCAGACCACCTTTTCTAGAAGCTCTCTGCATCTACCGGGGAGGAAAGCTTCTGAGATAAAACACCCACTTCTTCTTTGGTAAGTTGTGGGATTTCAGCAAGCAAGGTAGTAAGAAAGACATTTCATGCTTTCACACTAGTGTTTGGTCTCTTTACTAGAGTCAATCTTTGGCATCTTCTTAACTCCAATATCTGTGTCTTGATTATTTCCATTCCTTTTTCTTTTTCAACTTTTAAGGTGTTTGTTTTTTAGTTTTAGTTGTTCAAATTCCCCTTCTACAATAAAACTATTGATGTGAGGCCATACCCCTCCACCTGTCTTTATTTCTATTCTTGTTGCTTCCCTCCTTGATACAAGCTGGTACCCCATTCCTACAGGACTTTGCTTTCAACCATTTGTCACATATATTTCCCTCATTCTGAACTACTAATGGCCTATGGTCATCCTTCTTAGAACTATTTGCCTTTTATTTTATTTTTTAAAAAGAGTTTATCTATTAATTTTAGAGAGAGTAGGGAGAGTAGCAGAGGGTGAGGGAGAGGGAGACAATCCCAAGCAGACTCCATGCTGAGCTTGGAGCCCAACACCAGACATGACTTTGAGATCACAACCTGAGCAGAAACCAAGAGTCAGATGCTCAACTGAATGAGCCACCCAGGTGCCCCACTATTTGCCTTTTATTAGGGAACTGGAAGAGGAACTCAAAACTTTCTCTCAATCATGTACCATAACTGAGAGAAACAAAAGTTGGAAAGCGGGAGATTTTCTGAGAGCTAAGATTCCACAGCACATCTCTAAAAATGTTCCATGTAAAGAAATATCTATGCATTAAAGCCTGGCTTTGAGGTAGGCTGTGACTTGGGAAGGACTACTAATGACCTGAATGTTATTACTAATCCTCTCCAAGGACCAGACTTCAGATCAAAGTGTCTAGTCAATCCTTTAGAGACATGGCCAATATTTAGCAATGCCTGTTAAAATGTGATGAATATTTTATTTTATTTCATTTTATTTTTAAAGATTTCTTTATTTATTTGAGAGAGAGAGCGAGAGTGAGGGGAAGAAAAGAGGGAGAGAATCTTTAAGCCAACTCCTTGCTCAGCAAGGAGCCCGACTCGGCTCATCGTGGGGCTCAATCCCACGGCCCTCAGTTCACGACCTGAGCCAAAACCAAGAGTCAGATGCTTCACCCAGATGCCCCTCTACTAAACATTTTAATTTCAAATCTGTCATCAGTAAATGGTATCATTGCTATGGCATTGGGCAGCCAGTTGTCCTGGTTTGCCAGAATCGTTTTTTGCTTGTTTTGGATTTGGGGTTTGGCACTAAAATGGCACTGGTGATTCTTAACTGAACTGTCCTTCCTTTATTCAGTGTCTCAGGATTTTGCCCAACAACTAACTCCTGACAGGAATTACCCCCAAGAGAGGAATTTTCACCAAATAGTTTATGTCCTGTCAGGCTGAGCAGGTGGGAACTGGGCCTGAACAGTGATAATTATGTTTTCTAACAAAAAGGCAGTAACAGACAAAATAGTCCCCTCCAAAAAAGTAAGGCTCTAAATTTCAAACTGGTAGTGACAACACTAAACACTTATATTTGCTCAGAGGAAATATTGAAAACAATAAAGAGTAAATATTTTGTTAACATTATACAAGTGTTTTAAAAATGTATGAATATCTCAGATACATATTTTGGCAAAAGAGTGTTTTTACCAAAAATTGTATGGAAATGCCAAAAAATAAGATAAAAAAACAAAAAAACTTGTGTACCACATGTAGATTGTCCGGGAGTTTGTTATAGATCTAGTTCCAAGGGAGAATAAGAAAACCAACCTCTCAAAGATTTTCTGTGAAAGTAATTGATGAAAGGTGTTCTTTTGTATGTGTGTTTCTGTGTTTGGGTTTCTTCTCCTAGAGAAAATAAAGTGTTTGATTGAGTTCACAGCACAAAATGAGGAAGGCAATTTTGTATGCCAATCTCATAAAACTCATAGCCTTCCTTTATTTCCCTACCACATTTGTTCCCTTTAGGGCATTCTGAACAGTGGGAGAAAAAAAAAAAAAAGAAGGAAACTAAATTTATATTCTTCCTCAGATGCTTCCTGAAGGAAGAGGGGAGAAGAGGAATACTGGAGAATGCATGTGAATTTTTTTTCCATGAAAATTTCTGTAAAATAATCCACTGTTGAAACTGCTAACAGCTGTTTTTTCACACTCTATAACCCCCAGCAGGTAGGAAAATCCCCAGCAGGTAGGAAAATCCCCTGCAGATTTCAAGATATTGCATGTCAGTATGGTAAAGCACAATTCTTTATTATTATTTTTTTAAGGCCAGGTTTCCAGTATTACTTCAACAGAAAATTTCCTGTGCTGTGTGAGTAACTGCTTCCTAGATGACAAAACGTAGTATCATTTTATTGCCAGCCAGACTCTGGGTGGGAGGATCAGCACTTCAGCTCCTTATGCCTGACTGCACCCAGAACAAAGCCAGGGAAAATGTAAGGCACCTGGTTGATGTAATCCTGAGTCTCTGTTTTAAACTTTAATGTGGACACCGCATCCATTTTCAACTGAGTAAGGGCAATGCTTCACCTCCCCCGACACTCATTCACTATATAAATAATCAGAAACATAACCAATTCTTTTTTTTTTTTTTAAGATTTTATTTATTTATTTGAGAGAGAGAGAATGGGAGACAGAGAGCATGAGAGGGAGGAGGGTCAGAGGGAGAAGCAGACTCCCCGCCGAGCAGGGAGCCCGATGCAGGACTCGATCCAGGGACTCCAGGATCATGACCTGAGCCGAAGGCAGTCGCTTAACCAACTGAGCCACCCAGGCGCCCGAAACATAACCAATTCTTATGTATTTTTTAGTTTTGTTTATTCCTTAGGTAGCAACTAAGGAGAGAATTCCTAAGAGGAAAGCCCCCTGTATCTAGATCTTTCTCATCACCCCATGTCTCCTAAGGTTAGATTGTCCAATCCTACTCTTAAGGCGACTTAGAGTACAGTCCTTACACTTTAGTGAAAGATACTGAACTTGGAGTAGAGTGGGAGAATAGACAAGGTTGTCTGGGGGACCATCTAATTTGTGTCTTAACCTTTACTGTTTCATTCCTCTCCATTCCTCTCAGTTGGCCAACATTTAGGAGACTTTGTATTTTAAGCCTCATCTGTAACTTTGGAATAAAGGAATTTTGCCCTCTGTGGTCCAACAAGGTTCACCACCATGTAGCATGATGGAGGAAGGGAAAGGCCCCTTCTTTAAGGTTGCAAGACAGAAGTTTGAAGTATCATTTCCTCTCTTGTCCTATTGACCAGACCCAGGCAACATCTAGCTGCAAAGGAGGCTGGGAAATGTAGTCTTTACCTCAGTGTCCGTGTGACCAGCTGATAATTCTATTACTATGGAAGGAGGAGAAAGTAGCTATTGGATAACAAGACTGGAGCTGTTTGTTAGGGGAGACTCTGGGGTGTGGAAGATAGGAGAAGGTAAACTTCAACACAGGCTGTCATCTGTTTCCTAAAGCTAACCTGTTTCCACTCAGAAAAGAGGTTCCTATTTTTCTGGCTTTCTCCCTATTTTAGTCCTAAGTAGCTGTCTTACTAAAAGAATCTGCCTGACTTGGAGGCTTTTTTTTTTTTTTATACTTAACTTATTTTCTCTGTCTTTAATTATCGATATCTTCGGGAGCTCTATTTGGAAAATTTTTTGTTCTACACATGAGAATCATTGGTATAAGCCTCTTTGAGATGGTAGGATTTGAGGAAGAATATCATTTATTTTTGAAAACCTACGTTTTTCTTAATCTTTAGGTTATTTCATGTGAAGGAGTGATTGTTCCATCCATTTGCTGTGAGTTTGGAAGCATGTATTTCAGGAAGATATTAAAACCTCATGTATTTTGTCTTCATTCTTTGGGTGATAGTCTCAGTCTAAAATGCAACTCCCATGACAAGTCATGATTCGATCCCAAGCTTACTGAGCTCTGCAGGGAGGAGGAGATGGTCTCCACAGATGTGCTCAGCTGTTGGGACCAAAGCAAAGGGATCACATATCTTGATTTCCTTGCATGTTTCTGGACCAAGAAGATACTTGTATGGTGATCCTCTCAGGCCCTGAATCACATAAAAGAGGAGAAGCTGTTTGCTGTGACTCACACACACCAAGGAGCAGAGGAAGGGTAATTCCAGTTCAACAGAATTTCCTTTAGAAAAATTGGGCTTTATATTTTTAAAATCTTCCCTGCATTCCTCCCTGTCGTGACAAACTACTTTAGGCAGAATATCGAACTTCTGAGCAACCCAAAGGGACTTAAACAAATGCATAAACATATTTCATTTTAAATACCAAATGTCCCAGTTTAAAACAAAAAAATTAGGCACTTCATAATTAACTAATGGTCCCCTAAATTGGACCATTTGTACAAAATCCTGTTGTCATATAAAATGTACACCTAAGCTCAAACCCTCCTGCTCCTTCAAAAATATCCTCTGTGATTATTTCTTTGACATAGTTATTATTTTATCTAATTAAGATCACAAGACATTTAAAGAGACCTCAGATGGATTTTGAATACACTGTGTGTACTAAAGGACATATCTAGGGGTTATAAGTCACAAGTGATGTTTTTTAAGATCCAGTTTCCCAGAATGCAAATTTTAGCTTAAATCATCTGCCTTTATAGATGATAGAGTAAATGGTGTGGCTTAGTAGTTATGATGGTAAAGTTAGGAGACAGGCAAGCTTGAGTTGAGTCCTGCCATTGCTACTCATTAGCTGGGATAATTTTGGAGGAAGTTATAAATCCTCTTACAGCCTCGGTTTCCCGATCTATATGATGGGGCTAATAATGATGCCTATTCCATATGGTTGATTGACAGAGTTAAATGGAATAATTCAAGTTAGGGACTTATCATCCCTCTGGCCAGGATAAGCATTCAATAATTGTATATTACTATTGATATAATTATTTTACTTTATGTATTTATGTATAAAAACAAATTTACACAAAAAAATTAAAAATAAGCACAAATGAATCCTGACACACTATCCAATTTGCCTTTATACACTATCCAATTTGCCTTTATACAATCAAAACAAAATCTAAGTTAAAATAAAAATAGGTCAAAGATGTGTACTGTTTATATGTACATGAAAAGTTTCCTACCAAATTAGACTCCAGTGAAGAAAACTATGTATTGTCAATTTGCTATAAATACACGTATAGCAAATAGACACTTTAAAATTATATGTGCAAAATATCAGCCTAACATTAAGATTGTGATTTGAAGTGCAAAGGAAATTAGGATTCAAACAGGAAATCTTTATCATAACCTCATTTCTGTTCCTTGTCTCCATATGCATAGAGAAATATCTGGGCTTTCATTACATGATCACACACACTGGACTCTGTAACATAGTTATGACCAGAAGTATCAGGTATCAGAAAGGAACTGCACATTTGGAAGATGCTATTATAAGCAGCACTTTATATCATTGCATATATTTTCAGGCAAAAATGACCATGCACACATGCACATGCATTTGTGATTATCTTCATTTTGCCAAATGAATCCAACAGTTTAGCCAGTGCTCCCTCTGTGGTTGATCACTAGAACGGGGATTGGAGAGAGAAGGGGACAACACTAGTCTCTATGCCACCTCATCATCTCTAGGGGGTCAGTGTCAAGACAAAAATGGAGTGTTGGGAATCAATGAAAGAGAAAGCCCTGGCTGGTTACAACTTGCCTTCCCTTCCTCCTGCCCACCCTCCCCTCCCCCGCCACCATCATTATTTATCCACTTTCCAAATGAGCTACCTATTGGAGATTATGTTGCTGTGCACTGTCCTCTGTGTGTGTGGGGGCGGTGGGGGGAGAGAGAGAATGAGAGAGAGTGAGTCCTGGGAGGGTGCAGGTGGCTCTGGTTCTTAACACCTAGTGGACTAATAGAATGTTCCTCATGGGGGGCACCTGGGTGGCTCAGTCTGTTAAGCATCTGACTCTTGATTTTGGCTCAGGTCAGTATCTCAGGGTTGTGAGATCTAGTGGCCTTTGGGTTCCATGCTTAGTGGGGAGTTTGCTTGAGATTCTCTCTCTCCCTCTCCCTTTGCCCCTCCCTGATCCTCTCTCTCTCTCCCTCACCCTCTCCCCTCTCTAAAAAAAAAAAAAAAAAATCATGGAACACTACTTCAAAAACTAATGATGTAATGTATGGTGATTAACATAACAATAAAAATTAAAAAAAAAAAAAGAATGTTCCTTTTGGTAGATGGCACCCAGACCCTTCTCTCCACTCTATATCTCAGTTCTAATTCCCTCCATCTCTCTCTTTTTGTTATCAAAGATCTTGGCCACTGTGAGATCCTGGAGGACTTTCTCAAGCATCAATTTGAAATCAAATAACAGTCTAGGAAGGTTTCTAGTAAGGGCATTAATATATTTTAATCCTCTGAAAATTAGCTTGTCTTAGTTGACTAGTGACTTTGTCAAGGATAGTTTAGATTTAAACACCGCCCCCCAAATCAGCTCAGTGAATAAAGGCATTAATTAAAAGGCTTTGGTTAAATCTCATAAAATCCAATTTCATGTAGTCTGACTTTCCTGGAACCCTTGTCTGTCTCTCTCTTCCTCTGGGTCTGTTCACCTGGGCTATACATATGCTCTGTTCTTATGGTACAAGGCTCTTAGTTGCAGCTCCCCATCACTTTGGCTTCCATGAAGCTTGGAGTTGTTATGGCACAGATTCTGGCCCCAAACATTTATCCAGTGTCGGAGTTGAATCCTACTTTGTTATTCTTGTTCTCTCAGTTCAAACTCTTAAGAGAGGATATCTAATTGGTAGCTGGTCAGTGAGTGGATTTATTCCTCCTGGTCTCTTGTCCACCTTTGGCCTAATCAGCAGAGGCTGGTAGAGATCCTGTGGAGATATGCCCTTCCAGGCTATTATCTATGGCAGATTAAACAAGAAGGGGAAGTTGAATGTGCCTGACGAATTGACTAAATATCTCAATTTCACTGAGAGCTTTTATTAAACTGAACGTTTGAAATCTCAATACTGCTGGGTAACAGAAAATTCACTATATATACACTTCAGTGTTCTCATTGCCCATTTTAGTTGGCATGGGTATAAAGTGAAGTGTACATCATTCAGCACACTGGCATTCCAATTTGATCATTTAATAAAAATTGCTTGATGATACTGATGGTGATATGATGAGATTGCTTAGTCTAAAGAAGAATCAGCCCATCTTGTATGTCACATTCACAAATAAAATAGGAAAAAGTCCTCAGATGTTATTAATATTTTACATGCTACTACTGATAACCCACAGAATGGCTATAATAAAATTGAGAAACCCTTGGTATCTAAAATTTTTATCCCTAAGAGAATGTTTTATTTTTTCCCCTACATGCCTAATAGATCTAGTAGATCATAAATCATAATGATCACATGGTTGAAAATTTGCAAAAAGAAAACTTGAATTTAGTTCAGGAAGTATAAGTGTAAGCCAGTAAACCTGACAAAAAAGTATTGCAAGGCAGCAGAGAAACAATCTCTACTCTCTCCTGGAAATTATTAAAATGATTTTTAAGATATATAAAAGAAAACTTTGGACATAAGCATGGTGACAATAAATTGATTACAGTGTTTATCTGTAAAACATACCATGGGGATTATTAAATACTGTTTATGGCTATTTTATCTTTTGAAACACAGAGAGTGCAGTAGTTGGCACAGTTTTCACTTGGTCTTCTTTAAAGTTCAGAACGAAGTCTGTAGGTTTGCTCTCTGTGTAGCATGTGGGAAGTACAGAGAGCAAAGACACTGAAAAGTTACAGTTCCCTGAGCTGAGATGGGCTCTAAAGGGGTGGATGGCCACCTGAGGGTATGAGGGCTATTACCGCTTGCCAAAGCTGCACTCCTTGACTTTGCTCACACCAAACCATTATATTCTATTCGTGGGAGGACAGGGGTCAATTGGAAAAATAATGTGCAAAGAGAAGCTTTTTGATTTCTTAAATGGATGGCGGTTGGATGGAACTTATTTACAGAGTTTAAAATTGAAGCCAAGCCTGGGATGTCACATAGGCCTGTGTACTCAGACTGAATGTGCTATGATTGCTCTAATTGAATAAAAGACTCAAAATTCAAAATGGCAGAATTATGTCAGATTTGTGAGTAACATAAGTGCTTTTAAGTTTTACTGGAGAATGTTACTGACATGTTAATTTTAACTGAGATGCAAAGACACAGAAATATGTATTTGTCATTAAATCATTACATGTGAAATCAATCCAAAGTCATGTAGTTCATTGTGGCATAGACTGATGGGGTGCTTAATACCTAAAGAGGGAGCAGGGCAGAGAGCACAATGTGGAAATATACTAAGTACGTGTCTACCTATAGGACATCACTAGCAAAAATGAATCTAAACCAATGAGTATTTATTCCTTAAAGCTGAATGCTAAAACAGCCTGAGAATATGATTTTCATCAGAAAGAAATAGAACAGTTTCTAACATTAATAAAACTACATTAAGGGTGCCTGGGCGGCTCAGTTGGTTAAGCGTCTGCCTTCAGCTCAGGTCCTGATCCCAGGGTCCTGGGATTGAGTCCTACATTGGGCTCCCTGCTCAGTGGGAAGCCTGCTTCTCTCTCTCCCTTTGCCCCTCCCTCCCCCGCTTGTGCTCTCTCTCTCTCTCTTTTGCACTCTCTCTCTCAAATAAAATCTTTAAAAAAAGTTTAAAAAAATAAATAAAACTATTAAATGTATGTTAATGTGTTGACCATCATAATGAAATGCTCATGTAAATTAGTTGTTTGGGCTGACAGTATTCTGCCTTTGAGGAAACCATGTAATGCTTCTGAATATTTCTGATACTTGAAGAAGTTTCTTATGAGGGAAGATTAGTTTTTCACCTAGCCTGAATTTTTACTCTATCTCACTCCCCCTTACTTGCACACACACACACACACACACATACACACACACAAGTTCCTTTTATAATAGTGTTTCTGCCACAATATTGTCTCTTCCTTATCTCCCTCTGACATATCAGTAAAAAACCCATTCATCCCCCAAACCATAAGATATCTAGGATAAACCTAACCAAAGAGGTTAAAGATCTGTACTCTGAAAACTATAGAACACTTATGAAAGAAATTGAAGATGACACAAAAGAAAAATATTCCATGCTCATGGATTGGAAGAACAAATATTGTTATAATGCCTATACTGTTCTATGACCCAGCAATTACACTAGTGGGTATTGACCCAAAGGATACAAAAATACTGATTCGAAGGGGCACATGCACCCCAATGTTTATAGCAGCATTATCAACAATAGCTAATTATGGAAAGAGCTCAAATGTCCATCGACTGATGAATGGATAAAGAAGATGTGGTATATATATGTGTATACACACACACACACACACTCACACAATGGAATATTACTCAGCCATCAAAAAAATGAAATCTTGCCATTTGCAATGACATGGATGGAGCTACAGTGTATTATGCTAAGTGAAATAAGTCAGTCAGAGAAAGACAAATACCATATGATTTCACTCATATATGGAATTTAAAAAACAAAACAGGTGAACATAGGGGAAGGAAGAAAAAAAAGTGAGGCAAATCCTAAGAGACTATTAACTATAGAGAACAAACTGAGGGTTGCTGGAGGGGAGGTGGGTGGGAGATGTGGTAAATGGGTGATGAGTATTTAGGAGGGCACTTGTCATGATGAGCACTGGGTGTTATATATAAGTGATGAATCACTAAATTCTACTTCTGAAACACTATATGTTAACAAACTAAAATTTAAATAAAAACTTGAAACAAAAAAAATTTCATCATTTGCATATACAGATCTACCACTTTGTTCAATATATGGACATTAACCTATGCATAATAAATGTAAATGTAGCTATTTGTAATATTAATCTTAGGAACACTAGGAATAAACTTAATAAGGAATAGAACAGCTATGGGGAGGAATCTTTCAACAGCAGATGATTCAGGATCAGGCAAATGAGAGGGATGAAAGAATGTGACAGGAAACCAGTGAGATGAAAGGGAATGATCTTTTAGAAAATTAGTAATAGAATCTGAGAAAACTGCTCTGAAGGGTTGAGCTAATGCTTATGTGATTACATGATACCTACTATATACCTATTCTAAGTTTTTAAGTATGCATTACACATTAAATTCTGAACCCTATGCTGTAGATATGCGTGTTACCCCATTCCACAGTTAAGAACATGGAGGCAGACAGGGGCCAAGTATCTTGCTCAAGGTCACTAGCTAGGAAGAAGCAGAGATGGGATATAGAATGAGTCTATATACAGACCCTAATCCTTGTCCCTAAAATGGGGCAGAGCTTCTCTATATTTTTTGATTCTGGGAAACCATTCTGTTAGCAATTCAACAAATACTTTTTCAGCACCTGCTATGCATAAATACTAAGTACCTTGGAGGAGTAAACAAGAAATCAGATAGGTCATTACCCTAAAGAAAGTTAAGACAGCTATAAAAACACTATAATACTAGATAGAATGTGCTATAAATACAACAATAGAAGACACTGGTGAATGGTATGTGAGTTTTCAAAAGAGAACAATTAATCTCCAGTTCAGAGGGGAGGGATGTGGGCAAAGAGAGAAGGGGTTTGAAGAAAAACCTTATAAGGGGGACATTTAGAAAGTCACTTGGATTTAGATATATAAAGATTGGATGAATATTCAGGTAAGGGAAAACAAGGTTAGAAAACTTGGGGTGGACACAGGGAACAGCAGGTAGTTTGTCTGTGTTGCCTTCATGAAGAGTAGTGGGCAGTGAGGCAGGAAAAGTGGATCAGGTTCAGGTCATGAGGAGTTTTGAATTCTGTATTTGGATTTTATTTGGGTGGGAACTATGAAAAATTTTTCAAGTATGTTTCGGGAAGTTAATCCATTATTTAGAATGGCACAGTTACTTGAAATGCTAATGTCTGGGGTGGATAAAGCTGTCTCTGTATTCAACGGAACAATAACTTATGTAGAACCTCCTAGCAACATATTTCTGTGGTGGATTTGGGGAATATAGAAATAAATAAGATATCCCTGACTTCAAGGAGCTCCTTACAGGTATTGTGTTATGAAGATATGCAAAATTCTGTGAAAGTCAAGGGGAAAAGGATATTAATTTTGACTGGGGCACAGTGAACGTTTATGGTGGATTAACTTGTGAGGAGTCTGTTTCCTCTCTCTTAGCCAATGCAAGCTCAGTCACAGTTGTCAGATTGTATAGTTGGCCTACAGACTTAGACCAAATGACTTTCTATCACTGAGGGACGGTTTGGAAGAATTATTAAGTGTGCACAAATCAGTAATGATGTCCATGTCTTCATATGGAGACTATATCTCATTATTGGTCCCAAGATGTCTTTTCCAGAATCAATATTGATTATGAATAGTGAGAAAACAAAATGTAGTAAAGAACAAAACACAATCAGCTATTCCATATCCATTATAATGAAGCCAATCAGAATGAATTTAGGTCATTAACAATAAAATCCACAATTTCCAAAGACCATATTATTCTACAAAGCAGAATTCACAGAGAAAGCTGGGAAAATGGGAAAACTAAGAAAGTTACCCAACTTAGAGGAGCCATCTTTGAATATTTAGGGAATAATCTCTCCATGTACAAGCACTGCATGATTTAAAAAAATTCTATTGATTTATTTTATAAAATATTTGCTTTTCTAATAATTATACATCAATTTTATATTCCTCAGGTCTAAAGAGGGAATTACTTAGAACTATTTTGATTTCATTATCACATATCTTCATTTTTTATAAAGAGTAAAAATAATTCAAACTCTTACAACTTGTCTAAGTTAAAGAATCTTCATGAGACATTTAAATAACAGTGCATGAAGCATTTCATTAAGAAAATATGAGTGTGGGGCGCCTGGGTGGCTCAGTTGGTTAAGCGACTGCCTTCGGCTCAGGTCATGATCCTGGAGTCCCTGGATCGAGTCCTGCATCGGGCTCCCTGCTCGGCGGGGAGTCTGCTTCTCCCTCTGACCCTCCCCCCTCTCATGTGCTCTCTCTCATTCTCTCTCTCTCAAATAAATAAATAAAATCTTAAAAAAAAAAAAAAAGAAAATATGAGTGTGATGCATCTCTAAGCATTTAGATAGGGAAGTCAGAGAGGACCAAGTTGTATAAAAAACATCTTACCACCACTTCTTAGACGTAGTACATAATTTTGAAAATCACAATAAATATGAATTAATTTTATATTTGGAAAGGGAGAGAAACAGTCTTATTTTCACAACATAAATAATAGAGAGTAGTGCTTGACAAATATATCATGGCTCTAGGAATGGGTAAATTGGAGAGAAGAAAGCCCTGGAGCCTAGGAGAACAGATCAAAGGCTTTGCCATGGGTCAGGCTTGACGCCACATGGGCCTGGACCAGGATGTTGGCCATTGGAATGAGAAATGGGCAAACTCGAGAGTCACCTCATAGGATAAAACATGTGATTTGGTGATAGACTGGCTGTGGAGGTGCAAGGAAGGGAAGCAGTCAAGGATGACCAAAGCATGCCTCAAGGGTTTCTGTCTTTGTGTTTGGGGCAATACATGGCTATTCGCAGAAGTGGGAGTGCTAGGTTAGAGATTCTATAGAGAGGGGAGAAATATAGTTTGATTGGTTTGGGATGTGTGGAATTGGGGTTGACAACAGATTATCCAAATTTAAAATATGAGTTATAAAATATGGGTTATAGTGCAGGAAAGCTGTCAGGGTTGCAGGAATAGGTTTGAAAGTCAATGATATGGCTGTGGTCATGAGATATGAGATTATGTGCTCTTCCAGGGGATGGTTCAGGAAGAAGTCAGGATGGAAGACCAAAGCTTGAGAGCAAATACAGAACTGGAGATCCTCTAGGGAGACTGAGGAGAGGTGATCAGAGAGGCAAAAAGGGAAAGCATGATGAGATATTTTCTCAAAAACTATAGTACTTTGATAGAACCACATATTTTCTGATTGCTCAATGCCCAAAACATTCTGAATACAGTCAATATTTCAGATTTCTATTCCCTATTTCTCTTTCTATCCAGATTCCTCCTGATTCTGATGTTGCTACACATCCATCTCTGTTCTGGTCCCTTCTTAGCTGGTTCATCAC
This sequence comes from Mirounga angustirostris, assembly GCF_029215605.1. Classification (NCBI taxonomy): domain Eukaryota; kingdom Metazoa; phylum Chordata; class Mammalia; order Carnivora; family Phocidae; genus Mirounga; species Mirounga angustirostris. The sequence continues at coordinate 56,614,326 of NW_026991717.1, read as the reverse complement.
CATCTTCTCAATAAACCCCATATGGTCTGGACATCTAGATGTTGCAGTACCTTGTGAGAAGTTCTATGAGCTGTACATTGTTTTTACATGTCTTATCCCTATCTTTCCTTTCTTCCACATCCTTTCTTTTCTCTCTGTTATTCTATGTCTTTCTATATGTTACATATTATTTTCCCACTTGTCCTGAGCTCTCAGCCCTTTATGCCAGTCCTCTTAACCCTCCTTGAATTTCTACCACAGATAAATTTGTTATCAGTTACTTCCTATTTAGATAAAATCTGTTTGTATGCTTTCATCAGATCATATTTCTCTCCTTGGAAGCACCTGTTATAGATGTAATTTTAACTTTTTTAATACGATTATCTGAGTAACGTGGTTTGTTCCATTTGCTTCTGAGTCACTGGGGGATTAGAGAATGTGTGTTGGCTCATACTGTATCTCCCACATCAAACCAGTGACTGGTCATTAATATTTACCAAAAAAAATTTGAAGAACTTGAGAGTTATCCCAGTAGGGTTAGAGGCTTTGTCATATGTCTCACCTTCCACTCTAATTCCCATAGGACCTGGGAACATATCAGGCAAGTTGAGGGGTAGAAGAGCCCCAGGTATTTTATAGCTCTTTGGATTAAAATTCAAACCAAGTCCTAGTAGTGAACTTGGATCACACCAACTTCAGAAAAGAAAGCCAATAGCTAAGCAAAGATCTCTTTTACAGTCAAACTAATTATCTGCACCAGAATCCACTGGTTTGTTAATTGGTGTGTGAGATAAGCACAATAGCTATTGATATTTGTCATAATATATGAGAGAATGTGGTTGTTTAAAGCAGCAATGAATAGGCTTAGGTCAGGTAAACTTTAATAGTCTAATAAAGAAGTTCTCTTTTATTGAGTTTAATAATGAATACTAAGTCCACTAAAATTATTATTTGGTTCAGCACACTGATACATGGCAAAATACTAGCAAAAAATAAGTTTTTAGAAAACTTAGTTATTTAAAGAGAAATAAAGCACAGACACACCTTCAACAACCATGCAGAGAATGTAAACCCAGAGGAAGAAAAGAAATAATTTCCCTGGTATCAAGAAGATCTACTTAGAGCTCAGGGGATAAAATTAAGAAAAGAGACATTAAGCTAAGAATCCTCAAAACGCCTCTTTTTAGTGAAAATGTTTGAGCTATGACTTAAGCTTCAGAGAAACTTATAACCACACCTTTCTTGGACAAGGTGTTAGAAAGCATATTGCAAGAAATATCCTGCTTTGCTGAATTTTATGATCTAGCCAGATAATTTAGAACATAAAAATTTTATTTCAGTATTTTCTATATTGTGATATACTTGTCATCACCTGGTACTGCCACTGAAATTTCTACTGACATCTGCTTACAACTGTGTCACTAGCTACCACATACTATGGTGACAATTAAAACATTGTAAATTTATTCTCAAAAGAAATGAGTTCATGTAATTGAAAGATTAATAATATTATGATAATGTAATTTTAAATGCCTCTGAGATGAAGGCCATTCACCGCATAACCCTGGGCTCAGTTTTATACCCAGGAAATAAGCATGTAATACGTATCCTATACCCATGAGCATAGAAAGGAAACACAATTCTTGGTTCTGTGTGCACCTGTGTTTTCAGCTGTGCAACTGCAGAGAAATGTAGCCAAAAAGATGCCGGACAGAAGACGTGAGTCTCCTGGATCAGGAGACAGTGGATCTGGGACCTTCTTTGTCATTACTGAGTTGCATTTCACTAGGCAAACCATTGCTCCCCTTCATTGGTTCCTGTTTTCTCATCTGTAAAAGGGGATGATACCAGCTTACCTGGCCTTTTAAATGCATGAGAACACACTTTGGAGAATTGGAAGGACTCATAGCAGGATCATGATCCAAAAAGTTTTTACATCTAGCTCTGTAATGTGCTTTTTAAATTTTATTTTGCACTTACATTTGAATATGGATGTGTCTGGTGCTCTGGGAATTCACAACACTTCAAACATGTAATGAAGCCACACTGTGAACACTTAATTAATTTCGAGTAGGTGCTAATTCTTAATAAGAACTTTAAAACATGGATTTATTGTGAATAAACCATAATTCAGAGAATCCACCCACATATAAATGAGATTTGCCTATAGCTTAGAAAGATCCATTCGAAACAGGGTCTGAATAAAATGTCCAGAAACTTTATTTCCAGGTTTTTATGGTTAGTTACCTCTGAATGTGAGATATCTCAAAATTAGAAAGGCATCCTTTGCCACCAACAGGCAAGTGAGATTCCATGAACTCGCATTGAAAAAACAATCATTCATCCATCCATTCATCTTTTCATTCATCCATTAAATCTCTCAATTTATTCAGTAAATAGTTAATGAATGTATGGTAGTGTTGGCGACATAGGAAGGTTGCACTCAGCCAGCTGTACTCTGTACAGATAAACTGGACATGTGGCTGGTGTCCTAACTGGTTAATGCCTATATATCACTTCTGAATACAAGAATGAAAAGACAAGGCTCTGGACCCAGGGAAAGTTCCATCTCATTAAAAGGTAACATGATCTATCCTATAACGAAATAATTCACACTATGCTCCAGAAGAGCTGAGAAAAGGACACAGAGGGCTGCTCTGGGGATGTTCAAGAAGGCTTCCAAAGGAAAGTCATAGTGACTGGAAAGGAAAAATGGAAGATCCCAGGCAGAAATGGATAGCATATTCCAAACAAAGAGAAAGGGTTTTCAAAAGCAACAAGTGTGAGCAAGCATGGAGGTGTCAAAAGAATGAGTAATTCATTACTGATGGAGAAGAAAACCGAAGGAATAGAGTGCTGACGAGGATGCTGTGTGTGAGAAGAGATGTAGACCCTTCCCTCAGTGAGCTTTCTGACTTTTGCGTATGATAAAACATTCATGTGCAACATAGTAAAGAAGATTGCAAATAAGAAATATTTAAGTGTTTGGTTCTGAAAGTGCTATTAGGCAGACTCCTGGAGCTGGGTAGAAAGTTTTCCAGAAAGATTTTAGCTCCATTACAGTAGAAGTCAACAAGATAATTTGACTCCTATAGCATCTAAAAGTGTTCTTATTAAGACCATGAACATAACATTTATGTTTGGATAAACAATTATCCAAAGAATTAGAGATGAAAGAATCCTGATGGTAAATAAAGACATTTCGTGGCCAGAATCATCCAGATTCTCTGTTATTCTGAGCCTCCAAAAAATTGCTTGATCTCTACTTGCTTTTGTGTGGACTTGGCCAAAACTGATGTGTCTAACAGCAATTTCCATAGAGCTCAGTAAAATGGTTCCAGGAGACATGGGAGAGAAAAGGTATAGAGGGAAAAAAGAACTATGAATGAATCCTTTTTGCAATTTTGGCTTTTCTTCAGAGATGGCCATGGTCTTCCCCTTTGCAAAATAGCATTCAAAAAATGAATCTTATATCTGCAGATGATCTGAGGGAGTAGACCAGCTGTGCTTTTCATATATGCACCTAACTTATTTCAAGGGTGTTTTTGTTTTATTTTTACAGCTGCAAAGTGTTAGCAATCCGAAAAGAGCTGCCAAGAGTACAATCAGACGAATTAGCTTAGGGCTGGTTTTCATGGTATATTCAGAGCTGTTCTAAATAAGTTCCCTGTGCGGTTGCTGAATACCCTGAGTGATCAGAGCTGTTTCCCAAACAGAGTTGGAATGGTTATTTCCCCATTTGCAGCTGCTTATTTGATTTTTAAAAAGACCCTTCGAAACATTTTTGCATTCCCTTAAAAAACTGTTATATATGCATATATGCAGAGTGAGGTTGCTGTTATAACAAGAAAAATGAAGACGTTGACTGTCAATGAAATCCTCATGAAGACCAATCACAGAACTTAACCACAGGTGCACCTCAGTTGATGGGTATAACATTCAGCCAATCATAAATTCCTATAATATTATATTTTATTTTCTTCTGACTTCCACCTATAATATTCAAGAAATATTTCTTTCCAAAGCAAAATAACTGAATGATCTGAGGAACTGATTAGACAAAAAGCCAATCCTGTGGTATATGGATTATATAAACCTTGGAGAACGTATACGGCTTTTTGAACTGCCAATAAGTCGCCACAGCCGACCATAGAAATGCATCTTGTCCTTGATTCTACACGTGCAGTTCTTGGACTGTGAAGCTACGTGCTTGGCCTGGTAATTTACAAGAATTGGTTGATCCTGTGTGCATCTCACTAGTAATGACACCATTGAACATGTGATCTATTTTGGCTTAATATCTTACCCAGCTAGAGGTTCTGGCATTCCTGTTTTTCCTTCTTATCCATTCTAAAAAATTAGAATACTATTTGCTTAAAGAAGTGCTATTCTCTTTTTTCTAAGTTGTCTGGGAGGTTGTTGTCATTGTCGTTTTTAGTCAATTTTTCTGCCTATTATAGGCAATACTACATATTGCAGATCACTAGAATGCCACAGAAGCACTAATGTGACTCTGGGGAAAACATGACCAATAAGTCAGATGTTCTTTCCAGCAATGATTCCTTGTGTCTGTTCAGGTTAGTGATGGGGCTTCAAAGAGGAGCCACAGCTCAGGTATCTTCCCTGACCTCAGGTTGACTTACGTGCCCTGCTAATAGTTTCCACAGGTCTTATAGTTTACACCACTGGTAGTTATCTATTTAGTCATCTGTTGCATTCATTAGACTATGAGCACCCCAAGGGCAGGGACAGTGCTGTAGCTATTGTCAATCTGGCATTGGCTTGTATCCCTGAATCACCAATGATTTAGCAGTATCTGTATTATAGATGTTTAATGAAAGGGGTCTTGAATGAATTAATGACCCCATGACTAAGGATGAAACTTCAGACGAATCCTGGAATAGGAATTAAAGGGCCTAAATTTTAGTCTAAACTTGCTGTGTCGCTCTGGACAACTTATTGAGTCAAATCTGTTTTTTCAACTAAAGGGCTTGGACTAAATGATCTCTAGTGTTTTCTTCCAGTTCTGGAATTCTATGACTGCTAGGGGGTTATTTCAGTCTGATGACTCTATGATGGGATGTTAACCTACTGAAATTGATTCTGGGAGCTCCTGTGGTGCAGTCAGTCTTGGTTTTGGCTCAGGTCGTCATCTAATGGGTCTTGGGATCAAGCCCTGGGTAGGACTTTGCACTCAGCCAGGATTCTGCTTGAGTTTCTCTCTCCCTCTCCTTCTCCTCTCCCCTCCTCACTCTCTCTCTTTGAAATAAATAAATAAATCTTTAAAAATGAAATGAAAAATGAAATAAAATGAAATAAAATGAAATAAAATTTCTTCTGGGTACTTTCACAATGCTAAATTGGGCAGGGGGAGCTTTCTTCCAAACAAGTAAAAATAAAGCTAAAATGATGTGTGTGAGAGATCAGAAAATGAGGAATTCGCCAGATTAGAGGAAGAAGTGAGTTACCTAAATAAAGAAACTATAGTTAGTTGATAGACTGGTCTTACAGTATTCAGAAGTCTATCATTGATCAGAAGCATCCCTATTCATTGCTAATATAGTAAATAAAGAAATTACTTTGTCTCAGGAAACAAACTGAGGGTTGCTGGAGTGGTGGGGGTGGGAGGGTTGGGGTAGCTGGGTGATGGACATTGGGGAGGGTATGTGCTATGGTGAGAGCTGTGAATTGTGTAAGACTGGTGAATCACAGACCTGTACCTCTGAAACAAATAATACATTATATGTTAAAAAAAAAAAAAAAAGAAGATAGTAGGAAGGGAACAATGAAGAGGGGGGAATCAGAGGGGGAGATGAACTAAGAGAGACTATGGACTCTGAGAAACAAACTGAGGGTTCTGGGGTGGGGGATGGGTTAGCCTGGTGATGGGTATTAAAGAGGGCATGTATTGAATGGAGCACTGGGTGTTATATGCAAACAATGAATCATGGAACACTACATCAAAGCTAATGATGTAATGTATGGTGATTAACATAACATAATAAAATAAAATTAAAAAAAAAAAGAAATTACTTTGTTAATTTTAACCACTGGAATCATCCAGACTAAACAATGTAGGCTCAAAGTTATATATTTTAAATTCAATTAGAACATTTTACTGCCTGCTAAATGAATGTAACTAGATATTTTATAAAAATTTATTTTTGTGACATTAATTGTAATTAACCTTACCTCTGGTAGATCAGGCGACCAATAGCGTGAAGCATTTAGCATACCTTCTGGAGCATCCTAATCCCAAAATACCCCTTTGAAGTGTGCTCTGAGTTTTAGTAACATCATCATTATAAATGCTTTGGGTTAAAACTTTGAAAACCCTTATTAGAATATAAATAAGTACCCTTATTCCTTTATTCAACAATAGCTGTTGAATACTTATGGGCTCAAAATTGAGTACTGTTTGTCAGGCACTGTGCTGGAAAGTTTGGACTCAAATGTAAGTTAAAATAATGTCATGGTCCTTCTCTTATGGAGCTTATATTTTACAATATTGAAGTATTAGTTCTTTAGGCCATCATAGCCCATTGTCCCTAAGGTCATATAATTCAGATTAGTACTTGTCATCCAAGAAGTCCTGGAAAAACAGAACTCAGGGTGGTTAAACTCTGATGCAGAAAGGAACCACAAAGACTTCTAGAATATGAAGGACTTTAGAAATCCAGAACAGGGCAGGATGCTCCTGTATGTGGTTCTGGTAACATAGACAGCTTTAGGGGAGTCAGAAGGATTAAACAGAGAGAGAAAAACACATGGGCAAGGCGACTTGTGGGGTTTTGTTTGTTTGTTTGTTTGTTTGGATAGTCGTCAATACAGCTATAGCTTGAAGCAAGTATTTTTATCTTAAGAATTTATCTAAAGCTGCCATACTGGGAAATTATTGTATATGAATTGGTTTCTTTGCAAGATGGAATGGGGTAGGGGAAGAGAATGTGAACTTTTACTTGTACAAGTGGGTCAGTAAACCAACAAATCTATAGCTCAGCTCTTTCCAGGAAAATGTAGGCATATACCAAAGAGTTGAGATTTTGCCTCTAAAATAAATAATGCTTTAGGACTCTGAAGGGACCCAGGGTGACACTTCAATCTGCTTTGATTGAAAATTGATTAACACTTTGGAGGAAAATGTGTAACCAGTTGAATTGCAAATTAAGGTAAAATAGGTTGCTAAGTTATTCATCACTGGGTGAATACAGTAGACACTTATCGATTTGTACTCTATCTACCAATACCTATTCTGGATTGCATGATCAATAACAAGGTTGTGGTGGTCTGTCATAAAAGACATATTCCTTAGGCTATAATACCTAATTGGATTAGAGTTTGCCTCATAAAACCACCGGACAGTAGCAGGACATCATACTTTCTTGATATTAATAGTTATTGGCTCAGAATATCAACATGTATTCCCAATTTGTCAGTTTCTGAATTGAATTATATAGTCTTGTTTTACTTTGCATGTCCATGAATAGGTTACTCTAAATCTAGCTTCTGAGATTTAAGTAAATGTGATCAATTTTTAATGTATAGTCGTAGTATCCCTCTTATATTTTATGAAAGAACTAAGAGATGAAAAAATATGTATCTTCTGCCTTTCGGAGGACAGAAGGAATGAAAGGAGGCCTGGAACCAACACTTGAGGACATCCTTTCTTGTTCCAGTTCAGATGTTGTTTTCTGGCCTTAGTTTGTGACACCACCTTTTTCTAGCACTTCTCCCTCATTTTCTTCTCCCCCCCCCCCCCAGTGTAGCAACAGTGCTGGGCCACATAATAGGCCCCTTCCAGATAGAAGCAGCAAGCAGAAAGCTGTACCCAACTCAAGGTGGAAAAGTGTAGAGGCTGAAGCTCTCATCTCCAGCACATGCACACATACTTACTACATGTATGTAGGGCTGGGAGTGGGAGAAGTTAGAACTCACTCTGCTAGGAAGGATAGGGGAGTTTTCATAGTTGTTATGAACTGGCATAGGAAGTTTTCATTTATAGAAACTTAAAACTCCAAAACCATGTAAATGAAAAGAGCTGGAAGATACTGAGGAAAGACAAAGAGAAAAGAGTATCACTAAAACCAAGTGGGAAAAAGATAGGTATCAAACATATTCCATTTTATGGTTTGGGAAACTGAGGCTTGGTCAATTATTTAGCTTTCCTAAGGTGATACAAAGTAGCATGGAGTTGGGATTCTAATTTAAATTTGTCTGACTCCAAAGTTGAGCTTCTTTTCACTGTACTGTCTTAATTTCCTAACTAATGAAATCTAGCCAATAAAACCATATTGGATAGCTATAGATATATATCTGTAAGTATATTACACCTCTGAATATTTTGAAATAGGTTGTCCCCTCAGTACATAACATGGTTTCAGATCACAATCAAACCTTGGCTTGAAAGTTCCAATGTGGATGACCTAGAAAATAATGCCACAAAACCCACAGGAACTTCCCTCCCATCCCCCACCAACCCTTTACATTTAGTACACATGACCAGCACCCTGTGGCCATGGAGGAGAAACCTCTTGTGGCAGGGCATATGCATTTGCTGTGATCTCAGTGGATATGACTGATCATACTGGATCATTCACACTAGGATTTCCCTCGAGATCAACCATATGCAGCTCCCGGTCAGATGACCAAGGGGCATCTGTGCCCCTAGGACACAGTTGTATCCTCTGTACAAAGCTAATTGGTATCCAGCCTGTGACCTTGGCCCCTTCAGTCCATGTTCCAACCCAATTCTGTCTAGTACTTGTGCATCAAGAGCCAGACATTCTAGCTGACAGAAATAGCCTATTCCCAGCTTAGCCTGCTCTGGGGAGGGTCAATGGGGGGGATCATTGCTTATAAAAAATACACACACAGAAATACCTCTGACTTTATGTAACTTGTGAAATGATACTATTTTTACATCTAACTCAGATTATACATATATAAATACTAGTTGGGAAGATTATTATTATTTCTGGGAAATCCTGATTACATCAGTTCAAGACAAGACAGCCTTAAATACAGGGGGAAAATGATGAAAATACTCTATCCATCTCAAAATCCACCAGTTTATACACTCTCGAACCACAGAAACCCCTGATGTCCCTTCAGAAACATTAGCAACAACACCGTTACCACTAATCACAGGAAAATTGTGGGGCTAAATTAATATTCGCTGATTACTTTTATATAGCCCAAAGCTTGAGAAAGATCTTCCTGCAGAGCAAAATGCCTTGCTTTCCAACTATACTACTAATTTCTACGAAACAGTATTTTTGCTTTTGTTTTTGTTTTACATATCAAATATTCCAGCACTGTTCCTGTTTCTGTGCTATATTGGTTTTTGACTATTTTTTTTAACTTCCAACATTTGGTAAGTCCCAATAAAATGGAAGAAAATGTGTTCATCCACCTTTGTTCTTCTTTAATAGAGATTGTTTCAATCATGTTGTTATCTGCACTTGAAAATAGCTGGCTCATAAAATCTTAGTTTGCAGCTCAAAAATGTGCAAAGAGCATAAAGGAAATCTTTAAAAAAAAATCCAGCCATGTTGGCCTAAGGCCTCTAAAACTCTTATAAAAATGTACGTCTGAAACATTATTAACATCCATCTCCTACCTACAAGAAAGCAATCAAAATGAAGTCAGTTTCACCTCCCTGTGGCTCTTACCCACATTAACCGTATAAAGAAGAAAAGAAGACTCCATTTCTCACCTGCATTTGTGCTGAATTTAGTCCAGAAACACAGAAGACTCTGGAATTTCCCACCTCTGGGGTGAAAACTTGTTTTCCCCCAAAATATATAACAGCTGACACATTCTTCCCTTTGACTCAATTTTAATCCCTCTGTCCTTTAATTTGCCACAAGCTCTTTGAGGAAAATTATGTGCTTAAGATAAAATAATGTGCTCTGCCTACCATAGTGGATGGGAACTGGTTGAAATGAAGAGCTTTTCAAACCTTCCTAATTTAGTAGTTGGGAATCCCCAGTGATGGACTAAGCAGTAAAAAGATCAAATGGTTGGAAACACAGAAGTGGGTCCGCTTAGTGTCTGAAGCCAACACTTCCAAAGCAGGCTTCAGTGGGTAGCGTGGAGAGGCAGCTGCAGCTCAGCTGAGGGGACTGCTGGTTGGTACATGTTTTTATTATCTTAAAATCCTCACACCTGCCAGAAACACCTCCCTTTGGAACAAGTTCAGCTTTTTCTTGGCCCTCTCCCTTCTGGAAGCAAACACAGAAATGGGGAAGTATACAAAGTGTAGGCAAGGGAATTTGCACATGTTCAGAAATATGGAGAGAGCCATTCCCCTCTCAGCAAAGCTTTCACAGAACTCTCCAGAGTCCTCCCAGTTGCCATTTGGACATTCTTCAAAGCAGCATGAATGCTCTTAGGACAGCACATTGTGCTCCCAAAACATGGTTGACAGAATAAAAGAATCCCCTTCAGGATGATGATTGGGATATATATATATATATATATATATATCACATACACATATATTTACATGCATATGTAGGTAAAGATTATACACATACACATACATGTATAATTTTGTCTGAATCTAAAATAGCATGTGCTTATTGTAAACACTTAGAAAAATATAGGAAAGTATGAGCCTATAAAATTATAATGGACCTCCTTAGGAGAACTTTTGTCTGTTACTATCATTATTATTATTATTAATTATAATGTCATCATTATTACCAATATTATTAACAGCACCAACCATGGAGCATGAAGCATGGCATTCATGCTTTCCAAGTCACCATATGAGTTATGAGGACATGCTGCTGAAGATCATTACACTTTGATCTGAATTCATCCAACCCTCAGGGCTGAAAATATACATATTCGCTTAGCTAAGTGTATCACAGGGAATTCCCCAGCCCCTATGGAGCCAGCCATGTAGTTTTTTCCCACAGCAGCTAGCATAGAAAATGTGACAGGATGGCTTGCAGTCAGCTCTGGGAGCAGGGATGGAGGGCCTGGCTTCCCTGCTAGTGGAAACCTAGGAAATCTTAGCCAGCAATATACATGAGAAGAAGATTCCCAGCCTTCTGGCAGCATTGTCTTGGTACCCTTGAGAATCTTTTTCTTTCCCCAGCACAGTCTGCTTATTTCCTATGGAACTCCTATCAGGGCATGAAGCCACACTGTAGTGAGTGTATAGTGATGTCAGATTCTCTGTGACTACAGTCCTCTTCCATGTCATGGAGCTATTATGGGGGAGATCATTTAATCCCTTCTTATAGGAAATGGAAGAAAGGTTTTAAATATGATTTTTTAAAAAAAATCTAGAATACCAACAGCTAGGGGCGCCTGGGTGGCTCAGTCGTTGGGCGTCTGCCTTCGGCTCAGGTCGTGATCCCAGAGTCCTGGGATCGAGTCCCACATCGGGCTCCCTGCTCGGCAGGAAGCCTGCTTCTCCCTCTCCCACTCCCCCTGCTTGTGTTCCTGTTCTCGCTGTCTCTCTCCGTCATATAAATAAATAAAATCTTTAAAAAAAAAATTCCCAATACTTGCCGGAAGTTGCACAGGCGATATGACAGAGGTCATTGAAGTTTGGATCTTCCACTTAGTGTTCCCTTCTTTCATCCTTAAAATGCTCCCTGGGCAATCTAAGTTCTCATTAAGGAGAGAGAAGAGAGGTGTTGCTGTCCTGTTTGAGAGAATATAGAACATGTTGTTATGGTATTTTATAACCTTTCAGGAGATTTTACTTTTATATCATGGGAAGCTAAAAAATGAAAGTGAGCACAAATGATTGAAAAAATAAATTTTTGAGCTATGGTTTCTTTCCTTCCAAGTTTTGAAGTTTTGATCTGGTAGAAGAATGGCCAGTCATCTTTTCTGGGGCCATTTTCTTAATATTGGTAGTGTAAAGTAAAACAAAACTCAGATGCTCCTCTAGCCCCACAGGTGAAGCGAGAGAGGCAAAAGAGAATCACACTCAGATACCATGTTCTTCTTCACTTCCTTCCATTAAGTGACAAATAGCTCAATACTAATTGCTTCTGCTTGCAGTTAATTTTGTATGTAGATCTTTATAGAAGAAGCACCTTTTTAATAGAATACAACATGTGTTCCTAATGTGAGAACCAAACTTTGGCAAAAGAATCTAGGAGTGTGCTCTTGAGAACCTCTGTGATTGAATCCATCTCCACTGATGGCCTGGTCCAGCAGCTTAGCTCTCCCACCCATCCATGTAGGCCCAGTTCTAAGCTGCAATGGCCAGGTGAGCATCATACTCAACAGAGGTATAGAGCACTACCTTTTTCAAGCTCATTTGCAAGAGTTATTCCAGAGGTATGTGGTGCCTATATTATTATTTCAGTCTCCTGTGGCTGGGAACCTGATGCCCTATAAGCTCCGAAAAGCTGACCCTTGTCATTGCCGCCCCAAGCAGAAATTTCCCCAAATGGAGGCAAAATTCTATGTGCAAGAAAATGTAAAAGTAAATACGGCATTATCATTTTCAAAAGTGCACCTTTTCTCTAATAGACATTACATTATCCATACATTATCCATAATATTGTAATAAAAATTAGACTAGAACCATCATATATGAAAGGTTAAAGCTATAACTTTTTATGGGAGCTACAACAATTTAAGATATCAATAAGCTTTGCTCCTTACACCTCCAGTTATATGGAGGTTTTCACCTTTTGATTGCACTGATTCAAACTTATTTCTACCTTGGGCTCCAGAGTGACCCATGTGAAATGAGTTACTGGCTCTGATCCAGTCTCTCCTGATTAGAGGACTACAACTCATGATCCATATTGGTGGGAGTTAGCGAGCTTATCCATTGCTTGGCCAGCCAGGAGCATGTTTATCTCCTGTGCTATTTTGCAGTCCAGGGGCCTGCTCCATGCACAGCTCTGTGGGCAGCCTTTTGTGTACATGACTGGGAGCAGTTTGGGGTTGGAGGGAGGGATGGATTGAATGCACACATATTCTCATGGTGACATTCAGAGGTAGGTAGACTATGGCAGAAGGCCAGGTGGACCAAAAGCAATATACAAAGGCCGTTGTCCTGCCAAGAATGAAAGAGAGCACAACCTTGGCAGGAGCTGGAGTTGAGGACTGAGGCAGTTAAGCGGTGGAAAGAAGAAGTGAGAATAAATTGAGAAAGCCTGGAGACTGAACTCCACATACTACATTCCATTTTCGTTTGTGTCTTTGTACTTCCAATACATGAGGGCAAATATTTGCCTGATTTCCCCCACTCCTACCCCACTACCCGTCTGACATCTGGGGCTGTGTACGTGTGTGTCCCTGTATGCACTTGCGGTTGAATGGTGTGATAGTAACACCTATGAAAGCTGCAGGAGCAGAAGGCCTTCCACCAAGGCCAAAGACTGGGAGACATAGTTAAATGCTTTAGAATTATGTATAATAATTGAAACCATATAAATAAACATGTTGCTATGAAATTGCAATGCATAGAGATATAGGTGAACTTCTGTATTGCTAGAGGTCATGTCAATTGATAAAATACTTGGAAAAGTAATTTGACCTTAGGTATCAAGAGCTACCAAAATAAAAAGTGCATACATTTTAACCTGGTAATCCCACTAGTGGGACTCTAGCCCAAGGAAACAGAATAAAAGAAAGAAAAAGCCATAGCATAAAAGTGTTCATTACAGCACTATGTACAATAGTGAAACACTAGAAACCATTGAAGTATCCAACAATAGAAGAATAGTAAAATGAATTAGGATGTAGTCATTCAAAAGAATATTTTGCACTTGTTAAAATGATGGTCACAGGGGCGCCTGGGTGGCTCAGTTGTGATCCCAGCATCCTGGAATCAAGCCCCGAGTCGGGCTCCCTGCTCAGCGGGAGGCCTGCTTCTCCCTCTCCCACTCCCCCTGCTTGTGTTCTCTCTCTTGCTGTGTCTCTCTCTGTCAAACAAATAAAATCTTTTTAAAAAATGATGGTTATGGAGATTAACAGCACTAAAAATGCACAATAGGAAGTACTGAGGAAAAACACCAAATTGCACATACACTATAGTTGCAATTGTGTAAAAATGTAAATGTACATGAGCAGAGACAAAAATGGTAATGAGAAGCCATAAAATAGCTATGTAGAAGATATGGTCATAGGTGATTTCTTTGTTTTTTATGGCTTATGGCTTCCGATGTACTTTTTAACAAGAATAAGAATAAGAAGTGTGAGCTTATGCTTACCATCAAAAGAATGGCCCAAAATGATAAGGCAGGGCACTAAGAACCATACAAATGTGTGTATGCATGTGTGCACGCACGTATTTTGGGTTTCTTAGGGGAGGATGGCATTTTAAAATCTTAAATTTCAAATTGCAGTTGTTTAGAATATAAAGATTTTAAGCATGAGAACTACGACAGTGAGACATTTCATGAGCACTACATTCAAGCAAAATTAGAAGGAGGAGATAGGTTTGATTTTATTTTACAGTGGCAACCTGTTTCAATTTTATGCCCTTAGTCATAGAACTAATCTTTCAAAAGTTGCAGGTGAAATTACTTAAAAATTTGTCACACTTCAAATGACAGTTTTGGAGCTCTAAAGAACATAAATATTTTTACTTTATCACATAATTGCCTCTAACTACCAGTTAATTTAACTATATGACTGTAAAATTGTTTTCTAAAGTGATGATGTCCCAGTGGGGTTGCATAGAACACCTTTTGCCCACACCCACGCCTCTCGCCCTTTTCCTTTTAGCTGGCGTATTATAGCCCTGCTAATAGCTCACATTCCCTGCCCGAAAAAGATATTTTAAAGCTACTAATGTATTGTACCAGCAAATATTGGACTTGAAAGAGAGAACATCACAGGGGTGAAAAGACTTTAAATCATGATTAGAAATGAAGCTGAAGTTGTGTTTGGGGTGCAAACCAGCCTTCAGTCAGCTGTGTGTGAGGTCAAAGCATTTTCTTCTATATTATTCCCATCTTTTTTTTTTTTTAAAGATTTTATTTATTTGACAGAGAAAGACACAGCGAGAGAGGGGAACACAAGCAGGGGGAGTGGGAGAGGGAGAAGCAGGCTCCCAAGGAGCAGGGAGCCCAATGCGGGACTCGATCCCAGGACCCTGGGATCATGACCTGAGCCGAAGGCAGACGCTTCACAACTGAGCCACCCAGGCGCCCCTATATTATTCCCATCTTAAGAGGGGCATTTCAGTGTTGTTTGATAAGAAGGCAAAAGAATGGGAAAATGTTTGGAAACAAATAGATTGCATCTGAGGGGCTTTCCCAAATTCTATTTTAAAAAGTGGGTTAAATATAAAGATGAATATGTTATTAGAGAAATATAAGGTCCAAGAGAAAACCATCGCAGGGACCATGTCCAGGTACATTGTGCTCCTAGCAACCCATTTGAGAAAGAAGGGCCACAAATTGGTGTGACCAAAAGAGAAAGACGAGGGCGAGACAAGATATAGAACAGTGGGGGGAAGGAGACAAACTTCTCTTTAACCACATACTGTATGCTTTTCTGACCACCCCATGAGGTAGCTATAAATGTCACATATATTGATGAGAAAGCTGACAAAAATGAGGGTTGAATTACTTGTCCGAGGCCACATGGCTGCTGAGTGATGGAGACAGGATTTGAACTCAGACACTCCAGCTCAAAAGCCCATATTCATAATCAGTATGCCATCCAGCTTCCCTACTTAGTCATGAGAAAATGGTAGAAGACTGTGCATATTTAGCCTGGAAAAGAGCAGGAACAAGGTGTGAATGCAAGTTATTTGAAAACGCATCATACCATCAGTCAGTGTTGCATTATAGAACACATAGTTGGCACTTTGGGAATAGAGAGGCAATTTGGGGACAAGAGGGTGTAGCGATGGAAGAAAACAAACTTTGCCACAGGGTAAATTTGACTAGGGTTGGCCCTGGCCCTAACTAGACAGGAAATATGTGTTGACTTCAGGATCCAGTTTTCTTTTAATGCCCAAGGAAGCAGCTTTATGTTTTCACTCTTCTATCATCCTACTGCTCATTTTCAGCAAGACAAGTGGCTGCAAAGCCAAACGCAAAGTGACATGCAGGTAATGAAAGGTGGCATTACATGAAGGGTGCACACACCCTGAGGTCCTCCGTTGAACATCACTGCGGTAGGTAACATCTTTGATGGTCTCAGGTGAAGGGTTTGTTTTGGTCGTGTAGCTTCTGTGTATTTTCTCTAATAAGCCCTCAGTGGGGAAGTGCTGAAGCAAGGAGGTCTGTGTTCTCAGGAGGATTATGGAACCATGCTCAGCAGGGCTCAAGCCAGAATAAATGATTCATAATTATATGTGAAAACAAAATTTGAGCTGCACATTATTTTTGCTCTAATTGAAAATGGCTTTGTATCTTATAAGAAGGTGGTGTTTTCTGGACAAGAACTGAGGCTTCTGCACAGGCCCAGTTTGAGTACTAAACCCCAAATATATGTTCAGAGAATGGATGCATCCAGCTTTTGCAATAAGGGAAGGTAGATGGGAGCCACTTCCCAAGGAGGACAGTGAACTGGTTTGAATGCATGGAACGCTGGCTCAGGTAGTCTGAAAGGTAGGTAAGTTTTGTTAGCAGGGCCTGGATTTACCCTCAGCTACCTCTGTGATAGCTTCTCCTGTCCTGATGTCACTTCCTCTTCTCATAACTGCTCTCCAGTTAAACCCTCAACTTCCAAACCCTGAAGAATCTGTTTTTTCAAGGCAAATTGAGGAATTAATTCAACCTAACATGTTAGTGGCACATAACATTTTTTTAAAACACCACCCTTTTTATGCAACATATTTGTGTTTAAATAATGTTCATTGTTTTAACCTGAAAGAGTAAATGAGTTATGTGAACTAAGCGATCAGTCCTGACAAAAGTAAAATTTAGACCCTTTGGTTAATGCAGGGTAGGGACAAAGTGGGGTATGTGTAGTCCAAGGATTCTCAAAAGCTACTGATCATCAGAATCACCTGGAAGGCTTGTTAGAACACAGGTTTGTGGGCTCACCCCCTAGAGTTTCTGATTCAGAAAGATGGAGGGGCTGGAGTGTCTGCATTTCTAACAAGCCCCCAAAGTTGCTACTCAGGGATAATACTTTGAAAGCCACTAGTTTAGACCTTACACTTTGAGCATTATCAAACCACATGATGTAATAATAGTGACAACAGCAATTGGGGTCAAATTCTGTTAAGGAACTCAGAGTACAGATGCTTTCATGGTAGTCAGTGTAAATTATTTAGAAATGATCTACAGAACCATGCCTATTTGGCCCTTAAGCCCCCAGACAACAGAAAGGCTTCCAGTGGAGTACCCGGTAGGGTGCCCTGGGTCCCTTGGCATCCACATGTTGAGCTGACCCTCATCAGCACTTCCCTCCATTAATGCAGTTAGTTGGGGGTTGATTATACCTTGTGACAAGGATAAAGCTCTCACTAGAAACCAGAACTCCAAGAGAAATAGAAATGCCACATTTATGCTTCCTGATAATGTTGGCACATACCTTCCATGTTTTACTTTTAATTGGTATTCACAGTTATACTTTTAAAAATTATTTATTGCATAAACAACACCATCATGGCTTTAATGGGAATCAACATGGAAGAAGAAAATCATCCCACAATTCTACCATACCAACAAATCATTGCTTCCATTTTATATTCCCTTCCAATTATTTTCAGTACTCACTCATAATTTTTTCTTCTGGTAATCATAGCATGGATAAGATTTCATTCTCTGCTTTTTCCACTTAACATTATAACCATGTGTAATGAATTGACAAAGATCATCATATGAAATAGACCAGGAACTGAATTTTTATGAGAATACTTTCTTATCAAAATGTCAAACTTGTATGTATTGCTCACCTGTTATGTGTCAGGCACTATGCCTGGCAGTTTGCACATAATACAGTAGTAAAAGATTTCTTGGCTTTCCTCATATTTTTGTTGTTATTGTCTATAGACCACACTATAGAAGTGTATACCATGGATGACTCCCCAAAGATATTTTGGGTATACAGTTTGAGAAAAATTACATACATATTGAGATAAATTATGCAAAGCCCCTTTTCCCTGACTGCTTTTCCCTGTTATGGAACCTCTTCCCCAAAGGAAAGCCCTAGAGGACTATAACAGGGTGAGGGCTGCATGCTTCCTTTCCCTGAAGTTAGGACAAAGAGGATGCACAACGGTAAGTGAAAGTGATGTCTTTCGGGTGCACAAAGTCAAAATCAAGGATGAAAATAAGAAATCATGGTGTCGGTGCAGACTGTTGGGTGTTTAACACGTCTTTACCCCTTACTGGCTATGTCACCCTGAGCAAGGCAGTTAATTTCTCTGATTCTTATGCACTTTCTCTCTAAAATGCATGCAACAATGCTTAACTGAAAAGATTTGTTGTAATTAAACGAGATGGTATAAGGCATCTAGTAGAGAGCCTGACCTATAATATGTTCTTAATTAGTGAGAGCACTTATCTATAGTTATAGTATTCTCATAATATTCTATTATAGTATTCTCATAGCTATAGGAGGAGTCATGTGGTGCAGAGGGGCAGAATGGCTAGAGGGAGAGGGGCTTAGGAAAAATTCTACAGTAGATTATTAAAAGATGTAAACATGGATTGTTTTAAAAGGACCAGAGGGAAGTGTCTATCTATAGGGGTGCCTGTCACACTCTATTGGTGTCCTTTCCCAAAGTACCCTCACCCCATTACAGTGAAAGCATAGATTTGACAACTACCTAACTTAATTTGAAGAACAGACAACTGTGATTTTACTATTTCTCTAATTTGAGGTTAACATGCTCTTAAACATCAGCAACCCGGCAAACACAATGTTCTGCTGTTCAGCCTGAACCAGATATGTATATAAGCTTTTGCTTGAGGTTGATGTCTTGGGTGCTGCCTTCATTAAGTACAGCTAGAATATGGCCTGCATTAGCTCGTTAATGCTCGGCCACCTGCCAAGTGCAGTGAAATCAGCCCAAATTCCAATCTTTATAATAGATGAACTGAGGACTTACTATTGCCCTCATCAAGCAGAACTGATATTGTCATTAAAGTTTAGTAGCTGTACACTTCAGAGAGAATGGGGTCTATTTGCTCTCTGTTTTGGTTAGGGA
Source organism: Mirounga angustirostris (assembly GCF_029215605.1). Classification (NCBI taxonomy): domain Eukaryota; kingdom Metazoa; phylum Chordata; class Mammalia; order Carnivora; family Phocidae; genus Mirounga; species Mirounga angustirostris. Next base: position 56,595,242 of record NW_026991717.1, on the reverse strand, counting down.
AATCACATCAGGTTTACATTTTCTTGTTAGTTTTGAATTTACTTCCTTGTTAAGGGCCAGTCAATACATTGGGGTCTATTAACATCTTTCCATCAAAGGGGAAGCCTTGGTTGTTAGACCTGGTAACTCTGCTGTTAGAATGGGCCCATTAATTAGTTACCCTACAGTGAATGTAAGACCAACTCTACTGTTGGTGGTGAAAAGATTTGCATATAAATTCGTTGACATAAAGAGAAGCACTAAATGAAACTCAGAATTCTGATGAAGCCAATAGTTGCTTGTAACATGTGCAAAGCCACAGTTTCACTCTGCATCCCTGAGGGAAAACTGGATAAAAACATGTGAAACAACCTCATTAGCCATCCAGAGATCTCAGCTACTAATTCGCTGGATCGAGTCATTTTACTTAACTAGACTCCAGTGATCCTATCTGAAAAGGAACTATTCTAGATCATCTGTAAGTTCTTTTCCAGTGTTGACCTCCTCTGACTTTACAAAATACACTTCCTACGTTCAACCACTATATTCTATAAGCTGAGTATAATTTATAAAGCGAAGATTGAGCCTCACCCATTATTTATTTATTTAGTATGCAAGTACCAAGTTAATTGTATACCAGGTCATTCTACCAATAAGGTTACAGAGATAAATCCTTGCCTGAAACTGATGCTCATAGCTAAGAGATAAGGGCATACACATAAAACTGTGGTGCAGACAGAGTGACAAACACCACAGGCAAAGTACAGGATACACTGCCAATTCAGGAAGGAGGGATTCGGGAAAGGCTTCATGAAGGAGATATTTTATATAGTCTTTGAAAAGTTGGGTGACTTAGGCATGCAGAGACTCGCTCAGTGTGAAGAAGAGTGTAAAACATCTTTTTATGATTCCAGCTTTTCTAAAAGTAGATGACATGATCACCAATTAGGCAACCATTCACTTGATCATATTCAGTTCAACCTACCAACTCTAAATTGTGCACCAGTTATATCTAGGATTTCAGTAAAATCTATGAGACATGCAAAATAATAGCTTTGCTTCTACCTTCAATAAATGTGATCTCCCTGGGGAGATAAACAATAGTGCATAAAAGAATAGTTAGGAGAAGAATATATGATAGACTCTGTGTAATTTCCAAAAATAATGGCAAAAATAAGAACCAAAGAGTTCAAAGAGAAGGGAAGTTGGAGGAGGTTGAAGTAATTAAGAATGACTTTATAAAGGAGAATGATCTTGAGCAGAGTCTTAGAGCAGCAGTTGGTATGAAAAGGGGAGACAGTACATTCCAGAGAGTGCTAATTGATGGGAAAAAAAACTCAGGGTATTTGAAAAGCTTGTTATTTTCTAGAGATAAGAGATTGGAAATGAAAGTTCTATCCATTTTGTTTGGCTCAGCTACCTCCAGAATTAGTCTATCTCCCAAGTTGCTAGGACCAAAAGCACTGGAGAAAATATCATTGTAAGGACACAGCAAAGAGTCAGTGCACAATGCCGAGGAAATCAAAGACAAGACTGATAAAAACAACCTCCTGAAATGAGAGATTCTCTCCAAGCATGACAGAATGGGGAACTCTCTCCCCAAAAAGCAAACATAATACTGAACAAAAACATCAGATACAACCATTTAGGGCTCTGGAAATCAACCAAAGCATACAATATATTTAGAAGCATTTATTCTTGAAAAATAATGAATTTCAGCTAAGAACAATATAAGCCTGTGGTGGTGTTGTCAGTTGCTTCTTCCATCTCTCCCTCAGCACAGTTAGCTCATGATAGTTGCTAGTAGCCTTGCTACTCATGCTGTACAATGTTCACCTATATTGGAGCATTGTCCGTTAAAATGGTCAGCTTAGTAGCAAGCTAATAGGGACTCCACTATGGACTCTCACGGGCTCTACTAGCCTGAGGTTACAGTCCTGCCTGGGCCAAGCTATGCACTAGACTGTCATAAAAGTGCATATGTGCAGGAAAGACTGGTACAGGCTCAAGCCATTCAAACAGTCCTTGTTGGTGGAGCATGTACAAATTCTCAGAGGAAATATAAGAGAGCCTGAAAGGAAGCAAAAGCCAGGATCAACTTGGGAATGGCCTGAAATCTGAATGTGTTCTCTAGCCTACACCCACATCCATTAGCAGAGAGTGGAAGCCTTACTGGCTCAAGGTGTTTGAGCCTAACTTCTGACCTATTTTTGCCTGAATACTAAGTGATGCAGACAAAGGGATGATACCTAGGAAGTTGTCCTAAAAATGAAACAAAACAAATGAAAACACTAAATAGAGACATCGGTGGCTATTCCTCGCAGGGGAGACAGAGTTCACAGATTTAGTCCATGCAAATCACTAAACAAATGAAATAACAGCAAAACAAAGGAGAAAAGTCAAAAATCAAAATTTAGAATTACTACAATAGATTATGTAAAATGTATTCAACAAAAATTCCAAAACATGTAAAGAAACAAGGAAGACTGACCACTATGGGGGAGGGGGGCAGTCAATAAAAACTGTCCTGGTTATCCCCAGATGCTAGATTTAGCTAAAAGTCTTCAAAAAAGCTTTTATTAATAAGCTCAACAAATTAAAGGATTCTATGTCTAAATAACAGAAGAAAAGCATGATGACAATGAAGAGAGAATCTCAATGCAAAGATAAATATTATAAAAAGAGACCAAAAGGGAATTCTAGAGTCAAAAATTTTAACATCTGAAATAAAAAATTTCACTAGAGGCCTCAAGAGCAGATTTGAGATGGAAGAAGGAAAAAAAATGTGAATTTGAAATAAATCAATAGAGATTACCCAGTCTAAACAATAGAGAGAAAAATATTGAAGAAAAAGGAACAGAACCTCAGAGACCTATAGAACAGCATCAAGCATACCACCATAAATGTAATTGGTATTCCAGAGGAGAGGAGAGAGCAAAAGGGGCATGTTATAGATTGAATTGTGTCTTCCAAAAAGTCTATGAAGTCCTAACTCCCACTCCCTGTGATGTGACTTTATTTGGAACTAAGAAGTTGGAAGATGAAGTTAAGATGAGGTAATTAGGGTGGCCCTTAATGCATTATGACTTGTGTTCTTATAAAAAGGGGAAATTTGGACACAGAACGACTTGCACAGAAGAAAGACAATGTGGTGACACAAGGAAGGCAAGGAAAACCTGATGCTACCAGAAAATAGGAGAGAGTCATGAAACAATTTCTCTTTCACATCCTTAAGAAGGAACCACCCAGTCAACACTTTGATTTTAGACTTCTAGCCTCCAGAATTGAGAAACGATACATTTCTGTTGTTTAAGCTACCCAGTTTGTGGCATATTGTTACAGCAGCCCAGGAAACTAATATAGAACAGAAAAAAATATTTGAAGAAATGATTGACAATTTCCCAAATTTAATAAAAATATTAATCTGCAGGTTTAAAAAGATCCCCATGAATCTCATTTAGCAAAATCCAAGTGATCCACATCTAGACACATTGTCGACTGTTTATAGAGTTGAAGGAAAAGAGAAAAATTTGAAAGCAGCCAGAGCAAAATGACTCATCACGTACAGGGCAATGATTAACAGCTGATTTATCATCAGAAACAATTGAGTCCAGAAGTCAGTGGAATGACAACTAAAACTGAAAGAAAAAAAATCTTGTCAACCATAAATTCTGTCTCCAGGAAAACCATTCTTCAAAAATGAAGGTGAAATAAAGACATTTCTAGATAAACAAAGACTAAAAGAATTTGTTGCTAAAAGACATACCTTACAATAAATATGAAGGAAATGATAGCAGAATAACAAAAATTTGGAGGACTGACAAGTAGAGAAAAACTTAAATGTGGGCAAATATGAAAGATTCTATAAATGTATTTTTTTATTTTTCCCTAATTTCTTTAAAATAGGTAAGATTGTAAAAGTGATAATTAAAACACTGTGTTGTTGGGTTTATAACATATATAGATGCGATATATATGACAAAATAGCACAAAAGAGGGGGGATTTATATTGGGATGAAGTTTCTATAGTTTACCAGAACTAAGTTAGTATTTTTTCTGGAGTATATTGTGATGAGTTAAGATGCATATTATATTATAACCCCTAGAACAACCATTAAATATATATATATTGTGGACTCTCTCTGTGATATATATATATATATATTATCTCAACAAAGTAATTAAAATAGTATGCCAAAAATATATTTAATTAACATAAAAGAAGCTAGGGACAAATAGAGAAACAAAAGGACATGAGACAAATAGAAAACAAATAGCAAAATGACGAGTGTAAATACAATAATATTAATAAATACAGCAATTATGAATAGACTAAATATCTCACTCAAAAGGCAGAGATAATCAAACTTGTTTAAAAAGGAAGTGTATGCTATATACAAGAGGCATAAGTTAGATTTGAAGACAAATGGTTGAAAGCAAATGATGGAAAAGGATTCACCATGCAAACAGTAGAAGTAACATAGCTGGAGTGGCTATATTAATAGGAGATAAAATAGCTTTAAGACAAGAAATATTATTAGACACAAAGAGGAGCACACACAGATGCAAAATCTCTTAACAAAAGTAATTGAATTCTGCAAAATATAAAAAAAAGATTTAAAATCATGACTAAGTTAAATGTATCCCAGGAAGGTATGTTTAGTTAACATTCAAAAATAAATTAATATACTACCTCATATTAGTAGATTAAAGGATAAAAATTACATGATGATATCACTAGACACAGAAGTCATTGACAAAATCCAACAATCATTGATAATATAAACTCTAAACAAACTAGGAATAGAAGAAAATGTCCTCATTATGATGAATGACATTTGTGAAAACCTATGGCTAGCCCTATCCTTCATGCTGAAAGACTAAATGCTTTCCCCTTAAAATTTGGACCAAGTTAAAGATATCCATTCATGTTACTTCCATTCAACATTGTATTAGATGTTCTATCTAACCAAGATTAAAACATTCTAGAATGACTAAATGAACTTGACAAGATCACAGGATACAAAATCAATATATAAATATCAGTTTTATTTATATACCAGCAAAGATAAAACTAAAAATGAAATTAATAAAACAATTTCATTTACAAAAGCATAAAAATAATAAAATCAGTTAGGAATAAATTTAACAAAAGAAGTACAAGGTTTATACAGAAAAAGCTACATGAACTTGCTTAGAAATTTAAAGAAGATATAAATAGATGGAGAAATATTTTATTTCTATGGATTTGAAGACTGAATATTTTTGTGATACCAATTCTTCCCAAATTGATATATAGATTCAGTGCAATCCCTTTCACATTCCCAATAGGCCTCTTTTATTTTTCTTATAATAAGTCCGTAAGGCTTTTTTAATAGAAATTGATAAACTGATTCTAAAATTCAAAGGATCTAAATTCTAAAATTCAAAAAGAATGCCCAACATAATATTTCAAAAAAAAAAGAATAAAGTTAGAGGGCTGATACTACCTTATTTGAAGGTATAATGAAGCTACAATTATCAATATAGTGTAATATATGCATAAAAGTAGACAATGGGACAAAGTAGAGAGTCCAGAAATATACCCACACACACATGAACAACTGATTTTCAGAGTACAAAGGTAATTCAAAAGAGAAGCCATAGTCTTTTTTTTTAACAGTCAGTACTTGAACAATTTGGTATCCATTTGCAAAAAAATTAAAATAAACTTAGATTCTTACATCACACCATTCTAAAAATCTAACTCAAAATGCATCATAGAGGGGCGCCTGGGTGGCTCAGTCGGTTAAGCGACTGCCTTCGGCTCAGGTCATGATCCTGGAGTTCCGGGATCAAGTCCTGCATTGGGCTCCCTGCTCGGCAGGGAGTCTGCTTCTCCCTCCCTCCCTCCTCCCTCTCCTGCTCTCTGTCTCTCATTCTCTCTGTCTCAAATAAATAAATAAAATCTTTAAAAAAAAAAAATGCATCATAGACCTAAATGGAAGAAGTCAAACTATAAAACTCCTAGAAGAAAACATAGAAATTCTACATGACCTTAGATTCAACATTAAAAACAAGATCCATAAAAAAGATAAATTGTATTCATTAAAATTAATAACTTCTGTGTTTCAAAAGATACCTTTAAGAAAATAAAAAGCCAAGCCAAGGACAGGGTAAAAATATTTGCAAATAATACATTTGATAAGAGTTGTATAGACATATCAAAAAAGACACACATATGGTCAATAAGCACATGAGAGAGTGCTCAATATCATTAATCATTCAGAAAATGCAAATTTAAATCACAATGAGATACACACTAGAATGACTATAATAAAAAGGTTAGACAATGCCAAGTGTTGGAAAGGACGTGGAGAAACAGAAATCCCAGTGCCTTGCTGGTAGAAATGTAAAATGATACAGCCACTTCAGAAACAATTTGGCAGTTTCTTAAAAATTTAAATATAAAGTTTCCATAAACCAAGAAATTTTATTAGATTTAGTAATCTAAGAGAAATTAAAACATACGCCCAAATAGGAACTTAAGAATATTCAAAGTATTCCTTCTAATAGCCAACAATAGGAAACTCTACAAATGTCCATCAGCTGGTGAATATAGAAGCACAATGTGGTATATCAATGTAGTGAAATATGGTTCAACAGCAAAAGAATGAACTGCTGATACTTGTTATAACATGAGAGAACCTCAAAAACTTTAAGTGACAGATGCCAGTTGCAAAAGACTACAAAATGTATGATCTCATTTATTTCATCTTTTCAGAAAGGGGAAATTTATAGATAGCAGATCAGTGATTGCTTCCACTAGGGGTAGAAGCAGGAACTGACTATAAATGGGCTGAAAGAAATATCACTAGGTGATAGAAATGTTCTAAAACTGAATTGTGATGATGGTTGCACCATTTTATAAATTTACTAAAAATCATTGAATCATTTACAAAGTCTTGAAGACCATTAAAAATTGAAGAAAAAAAATGAAAGAATTAGGGAAATAAGGGTTACACAATGGAGATTATATGAGAGATTAAAAATGAAGATTACATAAATATGGATTACAAATATAGGCATAAAAACATACATATAGCCATATAGCTACTTTTCTAATCAGGAATCCAAGAAAACAAAATGCCAAGTAGCCTTGATTTATTATGTCCCTCCCATCTGAAACACATTTCTCCCTACCTCTATTCATCTCCAGTGCTACCCCTTCTTCTCTAATCATCTCCAAAGCCCTTCTTGAATTTTCTGGTCAGATGACCATACTTTTAGCTCTCACAGCACTTTATTTATTGTTTTCTTCTGACCTTACTCATTCTTCACTTTGTATTAGAATTAAGTCTTTGTTTGCCTTATCTCTTTTTCTGTCTCTTCCTCTTGAGGACATTATGAAAGCATTAAATAAATTTTACTTATTTTGATACTCCCAGTAGGTTCCAATACCATAATGGTTTGTAAAATGCTTAACCAACATTTATGGGACTAATAAAAGTATCATATTTGCGTAGGTTATTTACCATCATAAAGATCCACACAATGCACACCCTTCCCAATGATGACTCTTTGGCCAATGTCCTGTGGCAGTAGGTAAGGAACTTCCCTCTTCCTTCACCCTCCCTGACAAAGACAGGAGTTGACAGGTAGAATCCTCTCCTTTTTGTGACTGTAAGTCCATGGTGAACGTCTCCTTTGTCATACCCCCTTTGAGAGGTTCTGACCACCATCTTGATTATGAACTCAGAGAAACCAGACCCTACCTCTGTGCATCTCCAAACCATCTCCTTTGTGCTCATTTGTAAGCCTTGACATTCATTTGTTCATAGGCCTTTAGTTTGTGGACCATATACATAATGCTGTGCAAGCCTTCCTGGACTATGTTAAAAATACAAGCACAAGTATCAGCCTGCCTGTGTCGGTATAAGATTGCCTTCCATCTCTTTGAGAGAAGAAACGCCCTCCTTGGAGGTAGGAATGAGAAGACAGTGTGGTGTTGAGGGCTTTGGTTTCCAATCCCACTTCTGGCATGGAGCTGTGGGAACTTAGGCAATTACTCAAACTCTAAGCCTCTATTTCTTCATTTGTGATATGATAATAATACAGGATATTAATGTAGAGCCCCAATCCCTTATCTGCAGTTCCAAATTCCAGAAATCTCTCAAAACAGAGCTTTTTTAAATAACCCATTTGATGTCAAAATCTGACCTGATCTGAACTTGGTTGGCTGCAAGACCTTACTTGAACTGATATGAGGCTATTTATAGTCTTTGTTTAATCCCACTTAATGAGAATATTCATATTTTGGCTGAATAAATACAAAAGTATTTGATTACAGGATATTATCCCAGATGCTATTGGAAATGCTTTGTAATTTATGATACATGTATTGCCTTTCTAAAAGCTGAACATTCTGAGTCTGGGAGCCTTCTAATTATGAGGGTTTTAGATAAAAGGAGGGGGACTTGTTCCTACTTCGTAGGTTTTGGTGGGGGGAAATTTAATGAGACAATAAATGTGTAGTGTATTATGTAATGTATTATGTATTGCTCTATTCTTTTCCCTACCTTCATCATTGTAAGATTCCAGAAGAGTACCAAAGGAAATGCAAAATAGATTTTATTCAGTGCAAAGCAGGAAGTGAGCAAAATTTTCTTTATCCCTCCACTTCCCTTTGAGAACTTCTCTCCCTCCACTTTCAGTGTTTCTCTCTTGGCTATCAACCCTGTCACTACCCATATTTTTTTCTTAGTTTTCAACTGTTATAAAGTGTAAATATTTTTAAAATATCTCAAAGCCCCAATGAAAGATTCTAATGTGTAATAAAAGCCGTAGCTTATTAAACCAGGGCTTCAGGCCTCTATAGTCACTTCCTCAGCATATGACCTTGGATTGGTCATGTAATCTCGTAGAGTCCCCGTTACCTCATCATCAAAATTGAGATAATGTCTGACACTGACAAAGGCAGAGGTTCACAAGAGACAGAGGACATTCCCAAAGTCTTTAGATCTCAGGGTTTGGGCCTCCCCTGCTCTGCTAACCTCATGAAGGACCCAACTCAGGCCATATTGAGTAAAAGAGAGGTCTAAAGACATTGGGAATATATTCTGCCTCCTGTGAACCCAGAAAGTCCCAGATCTTAGAGCTGGAAGTGACCTCAAAAGAGATCCCTTCTTGCCAGCAGTGATGAATGGAAAGGGTATGAAGTAGTTGATGGAGAAGAGGAAGAGACAATGAGGAGGTAAAGCTGGAGAGCGTTCACTTGAACAGAGCATGCTTTAGACCAGTCTGCATGTTAGTAAATTGCCAAGTGTGCTTGCACCAAGGATTCAGAGACTAAGTCAAGCTCCCACATGTGCAGGGACAGGAAGCACACACCTGGGGTTTTCCAAGTTGAAGGAAAGCAGAGGCCTTCTCAGGAGCTTTGAAGGCAGGTCGTTTTGCTTTAATACTAAGTGGGTGCCTGTTTGAGAGCAGACACCTGGCTCAAATCTGGACTGCACCACCTACAACTGTATGACGGTGAGCAAGTCATTTAACCTTCCCGAACCTGAATTTCCACATCTAGAAAGTGGTGGTAATAAATACCTCTCCCAGGGTCATTATGAGCTAATGCATGGAAAATACTTCATACAGTGTCCGCCACATGGTAGTGTTTGTTAAGGCGAGTAGTCTAGCCCTGACAAAAATCTGAGCTCTGCAAGAGAATGGCAGATGTTTTTGTTTAAGAAGAAAACAAGGTAGTGTATCAGGGAAAGGAGAAAGGAATAGCACCCCTTCCCCTTTTGCTCTTATGGACAAAGTGTGAAAATACCAGCTTCCCTTTACTCTCCAGGATGAGGTCATTGTTGGAAGCTGAAACTTGCTGTTTGGAATTATTCTGTCACCAATATTTATAGTGGCTATGGAGTGGCATGGAAGAAATCACTAAGAAAAAAGACAACCAACTAAGTGAAAGCTACAAAAAATTTAAGCAGGTGATGCATAGAAGTGGAAACCTGTATGGACAATAATTGTATGAAAAAATGTTCAACTTCACTAATAGAGAGAAATGCTAATTAAAACAATAATGTGATATTATTTAACCTCTGTTTGACTTTTAAAATTTAAAAAACAGGCCAATTCCAATTTTGATGAGAACATAGTTATATCCAAATTTTCATATACTGCTGATAGGAATGTAACTTGGAGAACAAAGTGGCAATATCTCATAAAACTTATTATGCTCATACCCTGTAAACTAACATGGTCTCCTCTAGAGAAACTATTTCAGTTATGGCTGTGCTCATCTCTGTAGCAGTGTTCTTAACAGTGTATATAGTCAGAAACCACTCAAATGCCCATCATTAAGAGAATGCATAAATAAATTAGAGTGGAATCAAATTATGTGGTACTATTAAATAGCAGTAAAATGATTTAAAGTTGAATGACAGTGCAAGTTTGCCATGGAGTATGACCTTTATAAATTAAGATTTACAAAATAAATCTTTGTATCATTTATAAATAAAGCAAGAATCTGGCCTATTATTACCTGAATTATATCAGTTATTTGGAAGATAAAATATATGAGGCGCAGGGAGACAAACAGACGGGAACTCTTTATCTGTAACTTTATATTTCTTTAACAATGACATCTCAGGTACCTATGACAGAAGTTAATACTTACTCATTTCAGGTTATAAGAACATTAGTGTTTGTTATGTGTCCTCAGGACTCTTTGTATTTTGATGTGTTTTCTCAAATTAAAAAATACCAACAAAAAATAGGCACTGGACCTAATGGTACTAGGTCCAGAGCAGGTTGCTTCATCTTAAGAATTAGGATACATGCTTCATCTACTTCAGGTTTTGCCGAGATTAAGTGATGAAACATACATAAAAGTGCCTTTTAAACCACAGAGCGATCCGTTCTCCTCATTACTAATGCTGTCATTGTCACCATCATGTTCTTCACTGGTGCTCACTGGGTGCAACATCAGCGTTCAGGCTGTGCTCCATGGAACTCCAGAGAAGTTCATGGAATCAAGGCGTCTATGAAGCCTCTTAGGCACTCTTTGGGGAAAGAGGAACACAGGATCTCAGGCCTTCTCATGACCTGTTTCAATTAGAAAAGCTTCAATTTTTACCTCTTTTCACCTTGGACTTCCAAATAAGGTTTCCTTTAGAGAAAAAACTATATAGCTTTGTAAGAACAATACATTTTCAACTATCACGTGGCAGTGTAAGAAATGTACATTAAATTAAATCTGATTCTGATCCTGCAACTCCATTCCACCTGGCTGATGAGAAATTCACTATCTCTTAGTGGCTCTCCCTTTCTACCTTGCCCTTTATGCCCCCAGGATCACGCAAGATTCTACAGGTCTTATGCAAAGCAGGGCACTTCAAGAGAATATACTTATTCCTATCAGCAGTATATGAAAATTTGGATATAACTATGTTCTCATCAAAATTGGAATTGGCCTGTTTTTTTAATTTTAAAAGTCAAACAGAGGTTACGTTCCACAAATAAGTGAAACCAAATGAAGAGGCCTTTATGTACTCATAAAGCCTATGGCTAGCTCCGTGCTGCATGCCCTATCCCCACGCAGGTGGGCCATGGGGCCCTTAACCTCTCCCCCCAACCCAGTGAGGCTTTGGATGTCATCTTCAAGTGAGATAATATATTCAGTCTGTGGAGGGGAGGTGTACTGACTGGGTTAAAATAAGGAGATCAGACTTCAACTTAAATTGTAACCCATTACCAATTACACTGCTTATTGTGAGTTCTACAATGATATATTTGTTGGAAATCCTATAATTGCCTTGTGAACAGTACAATTATATGGATTTTTTTGTTTGGTGTTTTGTTATTATTTTGTTTAAATGTAAAAATATTTACATATCCATTGATTGGTGAAATCTCATTTTGCCTTTTCTCTATTTTTTAATATATCTTAAGGCTGAAAAAAAAATAAGTTACCACTTGACTCCTGAGATTTCCCTAAGACTCTGTGCATCATAAAGGATTGGACCTCCCATTTAATCATTTCCTCTTTTTTCAGTCTCTGCTGGTTAGCCCCAGGGCCTCACAACCCTGTGGCTGCAGCTCTGGCCTCATCTGGTCAGTGACATCCTGCCCCCACCGCCAAAGGCACACTTGGTTCAGTTCTGAGTCCAGGAGGCTATCCCTTGATGCAGGACAAATTGGGATGCCTTACAGCTCTTCCCAGACTGCCCTGTCCCAAATGATTAAGCTGTGGCCAAAAGACCCAGCAAGGTTATGCTTTAGTTGGTGGAAGAGGCCTGAGGAGCCACGGTGATGTAGTGGCCTGATGTTTTGGGAAAGGCTCAAAATGTGAAAAGCTACTCTGAAAGGAGTCTCCGAGGTGCAAATGCTTCCATGCTCTGCCAAATAGACATTTAGGGCCAGGGAGTTTTTTGCTCTATGAACAGATCCAAAAGCTGACATAAATTTTGGACCATGTACAATCCAAAATGTTACAAAACAACAAAGTTCATCTGAATTCCCTCCCATCCCCACTCTCCTCTTGCCTGTCTGCAAGCTATGCCTCACATCTTTCTTGTACATTCACCATGACTTTCTTTTTATTTATTTATTTTTTATTTTATTATGTTATGTTAGTCACCATACAATACATCATTGGTTTTTGATGTGGTGATCCACGATCCATTGTTTTCGTATAACACCCAGTGCTCCATGAAGTACGTGCCCTCCTTAATACCCATCACCAGGCTAACCCATCCCCCACCCCCCTCCCCTCTAGAACTCTCTGTTTCTCAGAGTCCATAGTCTCTCATGGTTCATCTCTCCCTCCAATTCCCCCCCACTTTTCCCTTCCTTCTCCTAATGTCCTCCATGCTATTCCTTACGTTCCACAAATAAGTGAAACCAAATGATAATTGACTTTCTCTGCTTGATTTATTTCACTGAGCATAATCTCCTCCAGTCCCATCCATGTTGATGTAAAAGTTGGGTATTCATCCTTTCTGATGGCTGAGTAATATTCCATTGTATATATGGACCACATCTTCTTTATCCATTCATCTGTTGAAGGGCATCTCGGCTCTTTCCACAGTTTGGCTATTGCGGACATTGCTGCTATGAACATTGGGGTGCGTATGGCCCTTCTTTTTACTACATCTGTGTCTTTGGGGTAAATACCCAGTCGTGCAATTGCTGGGTCATAGGGTAGCTCTATTTTTAAATTTTTTTTTAATTTTTTTTTTTTTTTTAAGATTTTATTTATTTGCGAGAGAGAGAATGAGAGACAGAGAGCATGAGAGGGAGGAGGGTCAGAGGGAGAAGCAGACTCCCTGCTGAGCAGGGAGCCTGACGTGGAACTCGATCCCGGGACTCCGGGATCATGACCTGAGCCGAAGGCAGTCGCTTAACCAACTGAGCCACCCAGGCGCCCCTATTTTTAAATTTTTGAGGAACTTCCACACTGTTTTCCAAGACAGGCTGGGAAAACAAGAGGCCATGACTTTCTTTTTAATTGACAGGGTCATAAGTTCATTTCTCCTGGACAGTCACTCTTTAGCCCGCTTATTTAAATATATTGGAGACCAATATTAAGAGTATAGCTATACTCACTCTGTAACTGGAAGAGAAAAAAAAAAATCCAGGAGCCCAATTTGGACAAAAGCACTTGAAAATAAAACAAAGGATATTTTCAGAGGTTAATGTCCCTGGAATTTACAAGTGGAGGCCACGTCCACTGACCTTGAGAATGCCAATTACAGATGCTCTGCTGTCTGATTAGAGAATTCTCAAGTTCAAAGCAGTACATTAAGTCAAAGATTAATGAATTTGATTAACCATTTACAGTTACGGAGTGGTTTAAAAGCATCCCAGAACCATCACTGATCTTTAATCTGGGTTTAAGAAAACTAAATATCTAATGCTGAGAATATCTGTTTTGTGGCTGGGATGGTTTCCTGAAAAAGCGTTGCAGAAAACACTGTTAAATAGTTTCACTTAACAGCTGTGGTTTAGGCATATTTAGTGTTCCATTGACCTCAATGGATAATGTTCACAGGAACCACAAATATTAAAGTTTTGTAAGATCATTTTTTGGTAAGGAATAGCAAATTGCCCAAATGTTGGTAAAATTATGAAAATATGGGGTCTGAAAACTGGGCACCTGGGATTATACTAGTGTGTGTGTGTGTGTGTGTGTGTGTGTGTGTACACATGTCCATCCTTTAGTTCATCCTTACCAGGAGCTAACAAAAACATGATTTATTCTTCTAGCAAAAACTCCTTGAAAAACAAAACCTATTATTTTCTGCTTGGAGCTGAGTTTCCCATTCAATATTTAGTTCAAAGTATTACAGAAACAGAAGCCACATTACACATTGTCATCGGTTTAGAACAGCATCACTTTTGACTCTAGATGAGGTTGAAAACTTCAGATTAAGAAACACCTCCTTGAGGGGCGCCTGAGTGGCTCAGTCGTTAAGCGTCTGCCTTCGGCTCAGGTCATGATCCCAGGGTCCTGGGATCGAGTCCCGCATGGGGCTCCCTGCTCAGCGGGAAGCCTGCTTCTCCCTCTCCCACTCCCCCTGCTTGTGTTCCCTCTCTCACTGTGTCTCTCTCTGTCAAATAAATAAATAAAATCTTAAAAAAAAAAAAAAGAAACACCTCCTTGATCACGTGGCAATATATGTTTCTGAAAGTAAAGGCCATGGGGTTAGTACAATAATCTCAAGATTAGGGGCACCTGGGTGGCTCAGTCGTTAAGCGTCTGCCTTCAGCTCAGGTCATGATCCCAGGGTCCTGGGATCAAGCCCAGCATCGGGCTCCCTGCTCAGCAGAAGTCTGCTTCTCCCTCCCCCACTCCCCCTGCTTGTGTTCCCTCTCTCACTGTGTCTCTCTCTGTCAAATAAATAAATAAAATCTTAAAAAAAATAATCTCAAGATTAGTTGCCATCTCCAGTGAACAACTAGATCCAAAATTTTCTTAAAATGTGTCTGTGATAGTGACTAGTTTCCTCTGTCAAAACGTATATCAAATGAGGTTCATAGGTCATTTTTAATTTTTAAAAAACATTTTAAGCCATGATTATTTTTAGAAATAAGTGATTTGTATAGTCTTATTTTTGCTACTTTTTAAACTTAATATTGTGACAAAGCATACAAAAAGGCATGCAGAAAATACTTTGTACATTTTTAATTATTTTACTTAGATTGTTAGTGTTTGGAAACAAAAGATTTGATTTTAGATGGCAGTTTAATATTGATCACAGAGGCTACGATAGACCTTACTTAGCCCTTCCTTTATGAGTCCATCTCTGCCCCTCTGTCCAGAGGGTACCGGCCACACTCTCTCCTGCTTTCCCAGCCAGCTGGGATCAGAAACAGGCACTTCTCTTGTGACACATTAAGCATTAAGTCACATGCATTCACATGCATAGACATACAAACACATAGGCATACATAGATGTTTCTTCCAACACAAGAAAAAACATAAACACAGAATATGTACTGTTGCTTTTTCCAGAAGTGTTAACATATTTGGAGCCCTGGACTCATTATTTTTAATAAGAATAATAGTTCCTGTCCAGCCAGGCTTCTGTGAATTGGTAGATTCACAGAGGTGATCCATGTAAAGCCTTAGTGTGGTGCCTAGCACGCATTAGAGCTCTGTGCTTGCTATTTGTGTTAAACATTAAGCAAGAACCTTGATGGATCTTTCAGGCTGATGTACAATGAAACAATTATTGAGTAAGACCTTAGTTCTTTGGGATAGAGACTGATCTCATCCTCGGGGCTCTTTCCACAAGAGTAGGAATGGTCAGTATTCAAAGAGTAGTTTTTGGTTGGTATTATTTGGATCTGAATGCGTTGATCTACCCTGGAAATGATTGATTAGTTTTAGTTTTGGCTAAACCCTGGTTCAAACTGTAAAATCCAAAAAAAATTCTTAGCTTCTTGACAAGCAAGCATAACATTAAAAATACGATGCCAGAATGTTTATTGAATGAGAGGACTTTCAGATGGAGTTTGCTAAGCTATACCTATGAAGTGAAACTAGATCCACTGGTTAGGTCACTGGGCTGATGGAAATAAGGGCACTGTGGACACAATTGTCATTTCATTCATTGAAACAAATTAATCGTATCAATTATGTAGTAATCTATTCCACTCTGTCTCTTGATTCTTTTGAGGGTACTGAAGGAGGATCCGAGTATGCATAACTTTCTCCCAACACGTAGCTTTTCTTAAATAGAGAATATCGTGAAGCTGCTGGGCAGGAAGGGGGTGGAAATAACATCATTAAGAGACTATCAACATCAGGCCTGTCTTAGCGAAGTGTCAGGAAAGCTCAGATGTGGGGTAGGCTCAAGGGATCCAGGCCAGAAGGCACAGGGAGGTGCAGGTGGCTAGAGGCTGGCTAGGACAGGATGTGTGTGCTCTATAGCAGTAAAGTCTCTGAGGTAGCATCCAGGAGATCTCATAAAGAAATCAGTAAACATTGTGGAGCCTCACCTTTGTAAGTATATAAGCTGAATGAGGAACACATATGCTTAAAAATTAATAGAAAGGAACATGTTGTAGGTCCTCTGTATTAATTAAATACATACCATCTTTTCTGTCTTCCAGTTTTTCCAGTCTTGCTTGATAAGGACCCATGATAGAAAAAATTCTGGATTTGCCCAAATGAAATATTTTCATCACAAAAGTTTTATGTGACAAAATGATTCACACTATTCCTTTAAACTATACATTTCTAAAAGCACTCCCAATTGATCATGATTTAGTTATAAAAAAGACTTTTGGGATCAATTTATTATCTGTGCTTATATTAATTTTAGCCAAAACCTACCTTTTGTAATGTTTAGCATCCAGTTTGGAATTTACCCTTTAGAATGCAGAGTAATGGAGATAGAGAACTGAAGTAAAGAAAAACTAAAATGATTTGTTAAGACTGTGGTCCAAATGCAGCTGAACTAAGCACATCTCATCACAAGTAAAGGAGGCCAAAGGACAAATACCTGCAGATGGGGGTTAATGCAGGACCAGGTGCCAAGGCAAGCCCTTAGATATAGAACGAAATGAAGATGTTGATGAGGGCAGTGGGAAGTAGGGCAAGGTGGTCCGATCAGCTCCCCATCTTTGATCAATTTGTCTCAGAATTTGGGTGTGCTGACATCCTCACATAGCCTCAGGTAAAGACTCCCCTGGTCTGAGCCTGGTCCATCACTAGGCTCAGAGGCAACTTGACAGCAGTGAGTCACCCTGACCCTGGACCAGAGGTCACTGGGGTGTTGATTCTACAGGCAAACCTAGGATCCAATTAAAAGACTCTTTATGATTCTAAGCCTTCCTTTTTTTTTTTTTTTAACTCTTTATTTAAATTCAATGTAGTTAACATATACTCTATCATTAGTTTCCGGGTAGACTTTGTGATTCATCAGTCTTATTTAACACCCAGTGCTTATTACATCAAGTGCCTTCCTTAATGCCCATCATCCAATTACCCCTTCCCCCACCCACCTCCCTCAGTTTATTTCCTAGAGTTCAACATTTCTTATGGTTTGCCTCTCTTTGTGATTCTAAGGCTTCTTTTATTCAAACATTCACTCCTTCGGCCTGGGCTAGCACTAGCAGAATACTTTCAGGCAGCGTTTTCTCAGACTTGGTGAAAAGGACTAACCCTTTTTCTTTCTCTCTGTGTCCAGACTGTGTCGTTCAAAGCCTTTTCTGCACTGCTTATCAATCCAGAGCAAAACGTGCCCCGTGTGGGTCTCAGATCTGAGCAGTTAGATACTCCCTTTTGTTTCCGAGCTCTCATTGCCTGTGATCATATTTTATGTGCATGTACGTTTGTGTACGTACAGAAATACATCTCAGTATTTATGTACATGTGGAATGCTTACTCTTACCCACAGAAGAAACCTGCTGTCAGCAAAAGCATTAATTGTGTTTCTGTTTATGGTTCCATTCCCCAAGCTAGGATTTTTGTTTAGTAAGAACTTGTGCCTTAATTATAAACATTAGTAAGTGAAAAATGTTTGCATTTCACACATATGTATATGTATGTATACACACATACATATATTTCACAATCTTTATAGCCGAAAGGCCCATGAAATATAATATTTACTTGCATAGTTTTCTCTCCTTTTCCCTTGATATTTTCACTTCAGCAGCAAGGTTGGACAAAGTTATACAAGCATATGTGCTCACCCTAACAATCATCATTAATCTTTGCTTTCTTCATTCTTGTTTACTATAAGACTGAGTTAAAGTGTGTCTGGACTTTCTCAAATTTTTCTACAGCAATGCTTCACATTTTTGAACAAGTAACTTTCAGCAAAAGATGGCAGGAAAGGCACATGGTTGCATGAGTATTTCTGAGAAAAAGACAGACCATAATTTACAAGGGACAGAAAGATGGTATTTATGATGTTTAGGATATTTTTTAAGCTGGGGAATAAGCATTTCCACTTCACTGGAAAAGGCAGTGGGATGCCACAGAATTATATTCCCCCTCCTGGGACTGAAGGTGCCCTGGAGAAAACAGTCTTATGCCTCACAGTCCAGAAAGGATGGGGGCAGGCAGGGAGGAGTGTAAGAGGAACTGGACAGTGATTGAGGAATGATGGCTAAAATTAGTTCTTGTTTCCCCTCTGTTACCATTAGCAGACAGTCTGCTTCTCCAGCTGGCTTCTCTTGAAGTCAAAAAGTTAACCTTTTCCTTGCCTTGCAAGGACAAAGCATGTTATACTCTTGCCTGTCAGTGAGGTTGGACTTTTTTAAATGTGAGAGGAGAGATATGTGTAAAAATTGTCTTACTGATTTTTCCCTTCAGATTAGGTCTAATAAAGCAAATGCAAGTGCCGAATATATGAATATATGTCACTAACGGCTACAGTTTTTTGAGACTTTTATAGATGATAGCAGTGTGTTAAGGACTTTGCATGCATTATATATTTTTCCTCAAAGGAACCCTCTAAGACAGGCATTTTTATTTCCCCTAATCTACAATGAAGAAAGTGAGCCACAGAAGTAACTTGACTATTGTCTTTGTCCATTCAGGCTGCTATAACAAAATACCACAGACTGGGTATCTTTTATAATCTATAGAAATTTATTTTGCACGTTCTGGAGGCTGGATGTCTGACATTACATGCCAGCATGGTCAAGTGAGGGCCCTCTGCCTAGTTACAGACTTCTAGTTGTATGGGCACAGGGTGGAAGGAGCTCTGTGGGGTCTCTTTAATAAAGGCACTAATCCCATTCATGAAGGCTCCACCCTCATGACCTAATCACAAATTCCCAAAGGTCCAACCTACTAATACCTACCATTAGGGGTAGGATTTCAACATAAGAATTTTGGGGGCACACGAACATTCAGACCATGGTTTGACAACACCCATGGTCTTCTAACTAGTAAATGTGGGATTGGGGTCCCCTGACTCCAGGTCCTGTGCCCTTAACCACTCCGATGATCAATTAAAGAAATAAGAATTATTGAATAAATGGGTACAGAAAGTAAAATGACATCACATAGAGTAAGTGCTCAGGAAATATCTGCTGAATAAAGTCTGCCCTTGGTGTGTGACCATGAGGCAAATCACTATTTAGCCTCGTACCGCTAAAAGATCTACACTAAATGGACTTTAGATGGTCTATGTATAATAGAAAACTATTCACAGGGAATACTCAATGTATAATAACACCTCTGTGTCCTTGCAAGTGGGATTAAAGATACATGTCAAAGTGCAATCCAAAAAGAACACAAACTAGACGAACAGTGAAAAACGGAAAAATTCATGTCATCTAGGACCCCATTTTTTCCACCTGTTATGTGTGGAGGTAACCCTGCTGGTCAGAGTATTTTGTGAATCTCAGACAGGTGCTCTCTGAGAGCAATGAGCACATAAAACACCTTGAGGGCTTACTAAAGACACGGACTCTGCAAGTTCACCTCCTAGGACTGTTTATGTCTGGGTTGGGGCTTCAGAAATCTGTATTCTTAATGAGCACCAACCTTTGAGAAATGTTGATCTAGTTCATTGAGAAAGAGCCCTAAGTTAAGGAAAACTGCTTCTATTTGCTCTCCCAAGACAGAAAGGTAGGTCCCTGTACTTTGCTTCATAAAACCACATACATCATTTTGCTTGTATTAAATAAAATTTTGACTGCATTCATTTTGCTTGGTAAGTGGCATGTGACTACAGTACAGAGTAATTACATGTTCCTGAAGACTACTTGGTAATTTGCACTTAATAAGACCAAAAATAATTACCCTGTACTCCAATCTAGAAAACATAAATAATCGTAAATATATGGTACTCACCATGTAATTACTTTGCCACTCCACTCAACTCTCCATAAGATTGAGCAGTTATTGAGGAAGTAAAGAATCATAACAAAATATTCCCTATTTTGCCTGATAAACTAAAGCAACTCAATCATAACATTTGCATTTTCAGGCACATTTTCTTAGGTTCAGAATTTAAATCAGAGAAAATTTAAAAGAAAGAGCATTCCTTAGCTCTTTGGGGACTTTCTGATTTGACCTTTTACTTAGTAGTGCTAGACAGTTTCCCTGAAATTCAAACAATTTTCAAACCCTTTAGGAATATGACATAACCCACCTGTCTGGGATGACCTTTCAAAGCCACTTCTAATTTTGTTCTCTGACTTAGTAGAAGAGTGATTAGATTTTAGGTCTCAGACATACTTATAGGAAGGAGAGAGATGGAGGCTAGAATTTCCCAGAAAATTTACCCACTGACAGTTAGATTTGAAGCTTCCTTTACTCCTGATGGAATGAATTCCAGGAGGCTTTCCACATAATATAGGGCTCTGTGTGGTGTTTCTACCTTCCTTCATCCATTGTTCTGCACAGATTCCCCAAGACAATCTCTAATTAGAATTAGGTATTTGCAATGCATACAAGGAACGTTAGAGATCTTCCATGACTACAAAAATAGAAGGACCTAGGTGGACATCATAATAATTTGTAGTTTTTTGGGTTTCGTTTTTGGGTTTGTTTTTTTTTTTCTTTTGGCGTGTGTTTGTCTTCAGAGAACATATGCCCCAACACAGCAATTTTGAAATTCCTGTCATCTTGTTATTGCCCCCTCACCAAAAGCAACCCCCACACTGGTGAAGATCACTGTGACCCTTGAAAGGGCAGACTGGTAGGTGGGGAGAGAAGAAAGTCAAAGGAAGATGCATTCATTCATTCATTCATTCAGCAAATACTGGCTGAAAACCTATAATATGCCAGGTTGTTTAGATATGGGAATATAGTAATGAGTAACACAGGAAAGTTCCCTGATCATGTGGAGCTTAAATTCTAGTGAGCAGAGCATGCAAATGCCATCAGATCTCCTATAATGCTTGTCTTAAAAAATGTGAATTGATTCCAATGCTATGGATATATTAGGGGTGAGTTTAAGCACAATGTGAATTTCATGTTTGCTTAGGCATGATTTCATCTATGAGAAACACTAAAACACAGAAAATGGCACCAAGTTTAACTGAGTTGCTAAGGATAGGAATATGCAAAATGGGCGTGTGCACCCACCTCAAACATCTCCCAGCTACCTTGGTTCTCTGAGTGTGTTATGAGCCACATCTGGTGTTTCAGCTCTCCATCGGATTTCATGCAGTAACTCACAAACTGCATCCCTCCCCATGCCTACTTCCAGAAGCAAACCTCAAGTCTTTTTCTAGATAAGGTGACATATTTTTCTGTGGTATATATGAATATCTTGAACACATAACATAAATAACACTGTTATATTTTTATTGTTTCCATCTTTTTTTAATGTGTCGCTGACGAAGGTTTTGAGTATAGGGCCCACCACCCCATTTTTGCCAAAAGCCCAGTGGTTTGTATTGTACAATTACAGGTAGCAGTGATTTTTTAGGAACATGTATGTCATGTTATGGCAGAACTATTTGCAAACAAGCAAACCACCAAATAAATAAGATAATTCCAGGTAATGGTAAGTGCTTTGAAAAAATTAAATCAGGGAATGAGATTGAATGGTCATGGAAACCTTTCCAGAAAGGTCACATTTGAACTTGACACCTGAAAAACAATAAGGAGCTAGCCATTCAAAAATCTGGGGTAACGGCATTTCATGTGGAGAGGTGGAGGCAGCAGGGTGGGGGATGGAATTTGAGGGAGGGGATATGTGCAGAGGTCCTAAAGTAGGAATAAGCTGGGAGGGCTAGAGGAACAAAGAGGGCCAGTGTGTGAAACAGAGAGGTGGAAACAATAGCTGGGCCCCAAATCATATAGACATTGTAAGTAATTGGAATTTTAAGTGAGATGAGAAGCCATTAGAGGATTTTTTTCACTACAGATAGCAGAACCCACTCTGTTTACAGAGGGATATGAGATCTGGGGAGTTTACACATTTTTTTTTTTAGGATTTGATTTATATATTTATTTATTTGACTGAGAGAGAGAGAGTGAGAGAGTGCAAGCAGGGGGAACAACAGAGGGAAAAGGAGAAGCGGGCTCCCTACTAAGCATGGAGCCCGATGCGGGGCTCGATCCCAGGACCCTGGGATCATGACCTGAGCCAAAGGCAGATACTTAACCGACTGAGCCACCCAGGCGCCCTGAGTTTACACTTCTTATACAAGGTTACATCCCAAGCCAGAACCTAGGTCTCATATCTTTTTGCATGGGAATAGAATACATATGCGGCAATCCATAGATGAATCCTTCCTTTGAACTCTGAGGAAGAAGGTATTGATTAGAAAATTTTCTCAGATTGTCCAAAAGCAGATTCTGGATCCATTAATTGCTTTGTCAAGCATGATGGTATTGGGAAGAAGTCCAGTTTAAGCAGGCTGTCCCCTGTATCCTGTTTCTTTCCACCAGTAAAAGGAAAACAGACCAGACAAAATGTCAACTAAGCCATCATAGATGTTAGCAAGATTTGTAAGGCAGCCAGTCCTGCTCAGAGCAACTGCCAGAGCCCAGATCTGCCTACCCTGAGTAGTGCTCTTATGAAGTCTAATGATGCATTCAGTGGATGTGAGGATTGCTCTCTCTGTTCTCCTACTAACTGACATCAGACATGAGGCGTGAGAATTCCCTGAGAGTGGATTACAAGACCCAGCAATGAGTCACTGAAAGAAGTTGTAGGATTTCTCTTCTTAGATAGATTGACACTTGTTTTTTATCAAAGTCAGTCAGAAGACAAAAGAATAAATTTAACCTGACAATAGGCTAGATGCCACAGGGTAAAGGCCTTGGCCAAAAGCAGCCTATTTGGGGTTTCACTCTACACGAAGCAAAAGAGGCCGCTGCCTCTAGGGTGTGGTGTTAAGAGTGTGCTCAGGGTCCCTTGTAGGTCAGAGCAGGTGTCCCCAGTGTGCAGTGCCCTGCAGCCTTGAGTTCCCCTCACTGCCTGCTTTTCCTCATTCCTGATCCTGCCTTCTGTCAGCCAGTCACCACTCCTCATTCAGGACTTTCTTTAGTCCAGAAGCCTAGTGAGGGGAGGGTGAATGGTGAGATGCTAAGCAGAGCTGTGATTCTCAGGCTAAGCTTCACAGCGTTTCTGTCCAATCCTGCCCCCCCCCCACCACCTTCAGCCTGTCAGATCTTTGAGGGTAGAGCAAGATCCACATGTGATTACTCCTTTCAACCAGTAAACCAGTTCTGTACTGCCTCATTCCACATCTACATAATCCTGAGTCCTTTAGGCAGCCTCTGCTATACCTTTATATCTTTTCCAAAGCTATCATTCACTAAAAAATGTTACCAAGCCCTCTACTCACACAGGGTTCCAGAAGACAGGACAGGTCTCCATTTATTAATTAAATCAATACATATTTGTTGAGTGTATAACCTGAGCTATAGACTCTTCAAGTGCTAGGAGTTCATCTATGAATAAGATGGACACCTGTTCTTCTAGACCTTCTCCTAGAATGTATATGTCCCTTTGGCTGTATATCACAAGGGTGGCCCTGAGACCATTCCTCAGAGGCTGTTGTGATGCTTAATAAAAATTCAAATTCCAGGGGGCGCCTGGGTGGCTCAGTCGTTAAGCGTCTGCCTTCAGCTCGGGTCATGATCCCAGGGTCCTGGGATCGAGCCCCACATCGGGCTCCCTGCTCCACGGGAAGCCTGCTTCTCCCTCTCCCACTCCCCCTGCTTGTGTTCCCTCTCTCACTGTCTCTGTCAAATAAATAAAATCCAAAAAAAAAAAAAAAAATCTAATTTTTTTTTAAAAATTGGGGAAACACTTTAGACCAGAAGATATCTGCAATCTCTTTTTAATGGTTATAAAATTAATATCTAAAAGGGATCTTACAAATTAATAAGAGAGAAACTATAACCCAGCAGAAAACAAAAACTATAAAAAGGCAATTCATTGCAGAGCAAATGGGAAGAACCAGTAAACACAAGAATATGCCCAACCTCACTAATAACAGAAAAATGCACATTGAAGCAAACTAATGAAACACCAATTTACCCTCATCACATTGGCAAAAAAATAGTCATCAGATAATACTGTATTTGGGCAAAATGTAAAGAAATAAGAGTGTTTGGGCGCCTGGGTGGCTCAGTTGGTTAAGCGACTGCCTTCGGCTCAGGTCATGATCCTGGAGTCCCGGGATCGAGTCCCGCATCGGGCTCCCTGCTCGGCGGGGAGTCTGCTTCTCCCTCTCCCGCTCCCCCCTCTTGTGCTCTCTCTCTCTCTCAAATAAATAAAATCTTTAAAAAAAAAAATTCAAATTCCAGGACCCACTCCAGACCTCTTGAAGAAGAGGAGTTTCTAAGGATGGAGCCTTGGAATCTGTACTTTTTCAAGCTTCCCTGGAAATTCTTATGAAAACCAAAGTTTAAAAACTACAGCTTCAAGGAATGAATGACTGTAGCTCAAGAGGTTCCTTCTCTACCTTACAGTCTATCTCAGGAGCTAGCCGATCTTCTTCTGGTAAGACCCTTCAAGGATCTGTTCTCTGGGGACTCCTTGCCTTCTAGGGACACAGAACTGGAAGACATTTGGATCTTGGGCTTGAGGACACCCAGGAAGCTCTCATGTCAACAACAAGCCTCCAGGAGCCATGTATTTTGTCAAGATTACTCCCTGTGTCCCCAGGCCTGGTCTTCTTTTAAAATCAGATACTCAAACTGAACAGATAGAAATTTACAGAGGTCAGAGCCTGTATCTGCCTGATTTATTCAGCTCCTGGCATAGCATCCCATGCAAATAGCCACTTAATACTCATTTTTGATGATCACGAAAGTGATGATAAAACCGGGCAAGGGATGACTGAGGAGAAGGCTCTTTATTGCTGGTATCTTTTGTTGTAAGCTGCCTCAAATCTTTTTTAGAAGCAGGAGGGGTATAAATAATAAGTGGATAGGGCTTTAGACCCTTGGGTTTGCTCCAGGCTCTCCAGCCCCTCTCTTACCCCCAGGGCTAAGTAGCCTTCTGGGGTTGGGAGGTGAAGAGAATTTTTTTCATTCATTCAACAAATAAGTCTTGAAAGCCAGGCCATGATTCTCTTAAGCAATAACCTTGTTCCAGGGTTTCTTGATAAAGTAACTTCTTGAGGTCTCTTTCAAGGCTATGATTCTCGATTCTCCTAGGAAATGTTGGGGGTATTGATGAAATAATATTGATAAAGTCCCAGAAGTGTCAGGGATTTAGTGAATATATGCGGCCAGTGGGTCTCAATCATCTCTCCGTCTACCTTAATACACCGGCACCTGATGAAATTGCTTTAACGCTTTGCTTGGCAGCAGTTTATGTCAAGTCAGATCTTCTCCTAACACCCAAATGAAACCTGATGTGACCTCCCATCATCTAGTAGATATGTCACCTTGTAGCAAACCCAGAACAAAGGTCTTACTTCATTTTTAAATGCATCAAAATGTTCCGGAATTATTTATGATCAGATTTACCTTTCCTAAGCATTTTGCTTCTGGTGGTAGCTAAATTATACCAGCTGATTAAGATAGGCAATCAATGTCTGCCTGTCGGAGGTGTCTTAACTTGCTATATATACTTTTGGTAAATATCACAACATTATTTTAATCTGTAAATCGGATTTGTCAGGTCTGATTCATTTAAATGGCTCACATGCCCCAAATTCTCTCTGACAGCCCCGATGTGGGAGTGTGTCCTCATCTTGAAAAGGTAATATTGCCTGAGGCTTGTTGCTAGCTTAATAGAGGCAAGAACACTGTGTGGCAAGAAATAAGAAAAAGACAGACCACCTTTCCTATAACAGGTTTCAGCAAGCGTCCAACACATCAGCCATGAAGCATCTTTTCACAGAAATGGGCAAGTACTGACTGAGGTAGGGGAAAGGCCGAAAATATATTATTTATATCAACAGTACTATTGAAAACAACAAAAATTTATCCACTAATTACTATGCACTGTGTTAAGTAGTTTATAAAAATTAGTTATCCTATTCAATCCCTACAGCAACCTTATAAAGTAAATACTATTTTATATATGCAGAAACTCCAGTTGAGAAAAGTTGAGAAACTTGCTCAGGATCTATCTTGCTCCAGACTATACCCCTAAATTCTAGGCATACAGCCTCTCTATATTGAGTTATTATAATTAATTGACTTTTTGACAAAATGATGGGGCCAAGGAAACCCTTTGTTTAGGATTACATCCCCACACAAGCTTCCTATGGCTCCCTGAAACCCAGCAGTACCCACTTCAGTAAACCTGTTTATTTACTGTTTTCCAACCTTTTCAAATGAGCAGCTCTTTCTACAGTTAGAGAAAAGGACACTTTGAATATTTGTTGTGTGTAAAAATGACGAAAGTTGTCTTTTAAATGAATTAATTATATATTTACCATGGCTTCCTTGCATGTGTCTGATATAGCCTTTATTATGTAGACAATGCTTAGTGGGCATAAGAATTCAGGGGCTTCTTGCAAGAAATGACAGGGGCCCATGATGAGATGAAAACCAGCGTCTAATTTAGAAGACACTCCAAGAGTGCTAGATTCCAAGAACTCAGAAATCAAAGTCTTGGTTAGTGTGCTCTTCCTGCCATGGAGCAGCCTTAGTTAACAAGGCAGTGAGCTTCCCTGAGCACTCATTTACTTCCTTTTCCAAAGGAATAGCATTTTACCTGCCTCTCAGATTGGCTTGGAAGACCAAATAGGGTCATCTCTGTGAAAGTGATTTATATGTTGTGAAATACTACACAAGTGTAAATAAATACAAGGTGGTCATATTATCCAAATGTTCTGCTCCCTCCACCAGGCCTTGTCCCCAAGTCATCTGACTCTGTCCTGGGTTTGCAGAGAGGCTGGAGGTGGACTTCTCCAGGGGTTCTGGGTTTGAGGGCGAGGAAGGGAAGAGCAGAGGGCGAAAGCAGAAATGGGTGAGGCTTGTCTTTCCTGGGGACATTTCCTTTTCAGAGAGGAGCAATTAGCTTAAATGCAACTCTAGCAAGTCCTATTGTCTAGGGGCAGAATTTTAGCCTGTTTTCTACCCCAAACCTTCAGAGAATAATATACTTTATTATAATTTACTTGGTAAATTATAATATATCCAGTCATTGTATAAACAAGATTTTACGTCGGGAAAGCTAAACTACTTTTAAACCAACATCATTTTAAGTTGGAGTTCTATGAGCAAAAGCCTCTCGTATGCCCCAGCAGCTGGCTCATAGTAACAGTGCTTCACCGAATTAAATGAATTTTCTTCAGTAAAAATCCCTATAGAACAGATGCATTCACAAGCCCCCCAACCCTGTAGCCAACAATTTGCAAAGAAAACTCTGTTTTGCTACTTGTTTTGTTCTAGAACTATTATTTAAATGCAGGGTGAGATTTTCAAAATGAAATTTGACAGGTTTTTTATAAGACCTGCCTGTGTTTATGTTCACTCTCTTCTCCCCAGGGTACTTCCAATGGGCTGGAGAGCTGCCAGAGGGCCTAGGCTGGAGGTGGACTTCTCCAGGGGTTCTGGGTTTGAGGGCGAGGAAGGGAAGAGCAGAGGGCGATCACAAAATAGGATCAACAGACAGCAAGACAGGGCTCTGGCCCATTCCTGGATGGGCAAGCAGGGGAGGAAACCCCTTCCTACAGCTGGAGGAAACTTGGGCCCATAAAAGGAACAGAACTGGAAGAAAACAGGATGGCTGGGAGTGGAGAAGGGCCCTCAGAGACCAGGCTCCCTCCACCAGGCCTTGTCCCCAGGTCACCTGATTCTGTCCTGGGTTTGCAAAGTAGATCCAGCACTTTTGTGTTTGCCTCTCCCATCCAAACAGTCCTTGCGTCATCTTTCTTCGTTCCACCTTCTATCCCTGCAGACTTGCGGGTCCACACTAGACCATGCTGCAGCCAGCTTTCCAGACCTTTCTGAAAAGCACTATTTGTTTAAAAGTGAAGGAATCTGGGGCGCCTGAGTGCCACCGTCGGTTAGGCATCAGATTCTTGGTTTCAGCTCAGGTCAAGATCTCAGGGTCATGAGATCAAGCCCCATGTGGGGCTCTGGGCTGGGCGTGGACCCTGCTTCAGATTCTCTCTCTCTCTCTCTCTCTCTCTCTCTCTCTCTCTCCCCTCCCCTGCTCTCTCTCTCTCTTTCTAAAACAAATTAAATCTTTTTTTAAAAAGTGAAGAAATCTAAATATGTCTTTTACAAAAATTGTCAGTCTTATACTGAAAACTTTACATTCTGTTTAAGTACAGCTAAAGTACAGGGAAGAAAAACAGGCAACTAGATGGAATATTAAATACAATTCTGCCTTCAGTACTCTGGAGTTGGAATGGCAAGCTCTTTATGTAAAGAGCAAAATAATAAATACTTTAGACTTTTTGGGTCATATGGTCTCTGTCACAACTAATCTATTCTGCCATTGTAAGCAGCCAAAGATGATATGAGTGTGGCTGTGTTCCGATAAAACTTTATTTACAAAAATAGATGATGGGCTCAGAGTTTGCTGACCACTGTTCTGGAGCAATAACCTTTTTTTTTTTTTTTTTTTAAATGAGATACCACTTTGACATCTTGGTAAATTATAAAATGCCTGGATCATTTTCCCTTTCTCCATATGCATGACAGTGGGCTTGCTGTTATAGCTAAAAGAGCATTGAGCTGGCAACATTGATTCACTTGGACAGATGTGTTCCCTCTGAAAAGAACTGCTGGGAGGTTACATGTGTGCATCTATTTCCAGAGGAAAGCATTAAAGAAAGATAACTAGATGCCTAACTAATGAGGAAATTCCCCCACTCCCTGTGGAAAGACTGAACTGAAGGGGCCTCTTTGCCCCAATCCTTGCCCCTCCCCTAGTACACACTCCCATTCCCCTTAGTTGGAGTTGGCCTGTGAGAAGAAGTTCCCCAAAGACTCCAGCCATGACCCCAATGAAGTTTCTTTTCTCACTCTCCAAGTATTCCTCCCACTCTATCCTTCATCTGGTGGCACTTGGGGTCTCAGGTTCTCTCTGGGAAGTAGAAATGGGTGAGGCTTGTCTTTCCTGGGGACATTTCCTTTTCAGAGAGGAGCAATTAGCTTAAATGAAACTCTAGCAAGTCCTATTGTCTAGGGGCAGAATTTTAGCCTGTTTTCTTTTCTACCCCAAACCTTCAGAGAATAATATACTCCCTCCACTGACTTCACTTCTTGAGAGTCGAATCCCTAGTATCCGCCTTTCAACCACACCCTCCTATCTTTCCTCTCGTAAACCACACTCCTCAGGCTTGATAAGGTCTTTACTTGGGGAGAAGTTTTGAGTTAGCACAAGAACTGCACGTATCTGAAACCACAAATCATGCATTTGAGAGTACAGCGAGCTTTCCTCGCAGGCATTTGCAAGTGCTGTGTGAAGACCAACATCTGGATGTTGTCTGCAAGTCTGTGCCTCTGTTGTGGCTCTTGTCTGTGAAGGAAAGTCAAGTCTCTGGAAGAATTTAGAGAGTGGAGTAGGAGCTGAGAAGGTGGTTACAGTTAGATCTGACCAGTATTTCCTAGAGGATGGAGTTTTATAGTCTCCTAGTAATAAGCAGAGAGCCAGAGAGGGGGTTTGTGAGTCATGAATCAGTTCTCAAAGGAGGATTTGGCGATGTCTGCAGACATTTTGGGTTGTCACAACTCAGGGAGGGGGTGGTGGAGGCATACTTACGGCATCTTGTGGGTAGAGGACAAGAATGTCGCTTGCCCTACATCCTACAGTGCACAGGACAGATTCCACGACAAAGAATTGTCTGGACCCAAATGTCAATAGTGCCCACATTGGGAAATATGGACCTAAAGGGGTCTCTTGTTCTGAACAGCTCTGCACTGTCAGTAGTGACATGATATGGTGAGTGGATAGGCTTTAGTCACATGAGGCTCCCCCCAGGGCAAATTTCCTTCAGGTGGGAGGGTGGCTGGACAGCAGAGGGCACCACACCCACCTGGACTGTGGGGGCAGGAAAGGGTAAGTGGAGGGAAGTGGACAGGAGAAAGTACTTTCTTGGCTTCTGCCTCCGTGCTGAGCTACTGGACCCCTCTCTAATTTGCTCTCCCCTTGTCTGTGGAGTTCTGCCTTTACTGAGGATGCTGCTGCTTGCCCTTCTGACTCCAACCCCCAACATAGAGGCCCCCTCCCCCCAGGAAAGGTCCTACTTTACTTTGGTAACTACTGTAGGTGAAGGAGCATGTCTGTTCTGCATAGAGGGAGCAAAAAAGAGGGGAGGGGACACTAGCTCCAACCCTGACAAAGCCTTCTGATCCTGCGACTCAAGAGCCTGGGCTCTTCCCTGGGCTCTTAGGAGGCCACGTGTGTCACCATTTCAGTGACCCTCTCCTCAGCCTGTTGAACTATGGGTTCCCTGGCTGTGTTTTTGCATCTTCTTTCCAACCCTATCTGCTTTCAGTCTTTAAGAAATGCTTCAAATTTCTGCCTGATCATGTCATCTTTCTTTGTTTTTCAGAGATTTGAAGGATTTATTCTTACATACAGATTTCTTTGGTCATTTTGATGGACTTCAGGGGGGAAGGGAGGTAGATGTATAGGCTGTGTCACCCTTCTGGAGCAGCACGTCTGTCCATTGGATTTAACATCAAGGAGGTCACTGGTGACCTTGTCAATAGAATGTGTTGGCAGAAGCTGGATTGCAGTTAGCTGAAATGATTTCAGTAAAGAAAGGCATATGGGTTATCCATTGCTATGGGAAAAACCACCCTAAAACTTAGTGGCTTAAAACCACTATGTATTGTTATCTCTCATGGTTTTGTGGGTTGAGCTGGAGGGATTTACATGAGGGTCTGTTATGGGCTGAATTGTGTCTCTCAAAGACATATGTTGAAGTCCTAATCCTCACTACTGCAAAATGTGACCTTATTTAGAAATAAGATGTTCATAGATATAGTTAAGATGAGGTCATCTGGAGTAGAGTGGGCTGTTAACCCAATATGACTGACATTCTTAGAAGAGGAGGAAGGAAACATACAGGGACAATGCCCTGTGATGACAGAGGCAGAGATAGGATTGATGCAGCTGTAATCCAAGGAATGCTGAGGATTGATGGCCACCATTAGAAGCTACGAAAAGGCAAGGAAGGATTCTTCCCAGAGTCTCAGAGGGAGCATACCTAATTTCGGACTTCTAGCCTTCAGAACTGTGAGAGAATAAATTTCTGCTGTCTTTAAGCTACGCATCTTTGTTACAGCATTCCTAGGAAACTAATACAGGGTCTCTCCTACAGTTGCAGTGAGATCATGACCGGAACTGTGATTATCTGAAGGTTCTATTGGGCTAAATGTCGAAGAGGACTTTTTCACTCTCATGGCAGGTGCCTCATCAGGGATGATAGGAACTGCTGGAGGCTGGATGGGCATTGTTCTCTTTCTCCACTCCATCTCTCTTACGTGGCCAATTTGGGTTTTGTAACAGTGCAGTAATGTCAGGTTGGTTGGACTGTTTATATGGCAACTAGCTTCCCCAAGAGCAAGTGTTACAGGAGATCCAGGTGGATAGTGCAAAAGTTCTTTTGACCTAATCTCAAAAGTTATATGATGTCACTTTCTTGCATTCTTTTGGTCCAAAAGTAAGTTATAAGTTCTGCTCAGCTTCAAAGAGAGGGAACTAAACAAGGACATGAATACCAGGAGAAATGTTTTGTTGGAGGGTCCTTTTAATGGTCTGGCTAACTAAGAATAAGGACTGGAAGCAATTCTTTAAAGAATTTTGATTTCTAAGGAGTAGAAAGGTTGATAGAAAGTTTTCATTTGTTTTTTGATTTGAGGTATTGATGGGAAAGATGCACTAAAAATTGAAAGCTTTAGACTGTAGGGTAAATGCCTCTTGCATTGTATCAGGAGAGAAGCAGGGGAGGAGGGGTAAAGACATAAAATCTGTGGATGAAGAATGGGATGTGAAAGTGGACAGAGAAGTTTCAGGATGTTGAGAGAGTTCCTATGTATTGACTTCTAGTGTCTCTGGGTTTGAAGGAGCAAGATTATCTACTGACACTGATAAGAAATATGGTAGGAGGGAGTGAACTTGGGGAGAGTGACTTTTTGAAAGAGCCACAGTGGAGAATGGGAAAGAGAACTAACTATAGTAAATATATGCCAAAAGACCCTGACACTTGTCAGCATAAAATAATAAACTTTGCAGCTGCTAGAGTGAAATCCATGGGGGAGCAATTGTTACCCACTCTCTGGCATTCTTGGTGATAGTTTCTGAGTCTTCTAGCCATAATATAAGTCCCCAATGTGAACTAGATGTTATTTCTGAAATCAAGGTAATGGGAGCTGGGAAAATATTATCACTGTTTCATAAGTACATTTCATTAAAAATCAATATCTTTATATTGGTAAGCCATAAGAGAAGAGTTAATGGGTAAGAAAAATGTGAAAAAGAGTTCACACATCTCATCCAAACACATTGAGAGAATGTCTTGCCCTGTTGTTGTGGGCCAATGCCCCTTCATTACATCCAGCATATGTGGAGTGGGAAAACAGGACCTAAGATAAGCATTTTTTTTTTCCTAACTCAGATTGCACAAATTAATTGTATCTCATCACAAACTTGTAGTCATTGTTGGACCATTTTCCTGTGATTGACTTTCTGGGTGTGGGTAAGAAGCAGATCCACTTTCCTCTGTGTTAATTTCAGCTATTAAGTGTGGCCATTTTTGTCAATGATCATGGACTGAGTTTCTGTGATTAGGCATTTAACTATATGGTACTTGCAAGCTAAAGAGTATTTACAGCAAACCCCTTGCTTAGGAGATGGAGACTACGTCAAATTGCATCCTATGAAAATTACATAAATAAAAATTTGCATCTAGAAGGACACTTCATGAAAATTATGAAAAGATTGTAACCTTTTTTTTTTTGCATTGTATAGTAGCTTTGTAATTGACAAACAAATTGTAAATATAGTCCATAATACTTTACATCCAACGATTGTGCATCAAAACTGCATATATATTGCTTGGTTCATTATGAAAAGTAACACTGTTGGCAATCACATTAATTATTTTTTCTTATCAGATTAGTGACAAAGTACCATAATGAACATAACCTTCCAGAATGCATTCACTGATGGAAGAACAGTAAGTTAGGTCTTGGCGCAGGACAGATAATAAAAAGATTGGCTTGCCCTTAGGCCTCTTCCTGAGAGCCACAGCAGTACCACTTGTCTCTGCTAAGTGTCCTTGATTCTAACTTGGTATAGAATTTCAGAAGCATTCATTCCTCTTTGTCCCATGGTTAGTCTAAAGAAGATCTATATCCTCAATCCAAACTGGAAGTTACATGAGAAATTCTGAAAATGAGCATTTTAATTTAAGCTCTTGGATTTGGACAATTCCCTGGAAAGATCTTCATTTTTTAAATAATCAGAAGAAAAGCTTTAAACATTAGGACATTCTCCTTTCTTTCAAAAAAATTGAAAGAAGCGATTTCAGGGTAAAGTGACATCACAGTCAACTATGCCTGAGGAAATTTAAATTCATCAGTGCATAGACAACATAATTCGCCATCTCCCACTCAGCAAGAGGGACAGGTGCCATTAAGTCTTACAAACTTGGAAGGATAATATTTGTTTCTCGGTAGAGCTGAAATCATTACAGGACTCATTTTGCCCTATCTTCCCAGATAGAAACATATTCCTTGCTTTGAGTGTAGAAATTTCACTTCTTTTGCCCTGATCCCAGGGGGTTTTCTTCTCATTCCCCTCCTTCTCCTTCTTTTTTTCCTGCTCTTTAAAGTCCAGTACTTACTCTGAAAATACTTCCTCATTTCTGAAGTGACCAAACCCAACACGTTATTAACAACTAAGATACTTATGCATGTTTCTCAGGGACACCCACAGGTATATTGTAAATAGGTGTTAATTACAATCATGTTCTTGAGAGAATTTACAGAAAACATTCATTCACTTATGCTTTGAATCTGCTGCTATTGGGTACCCATTGGACACTGGCACTGTACTAAGCTTACACTTTAGGATATGAACTTCCTGACACAAAGTGGGCATTTAGTGTTTATTGAATAAGTAACTGTGCCTGCTTCCAAGAAATTTCCCATCTAATGTGGGAGGCAGACTTGTACACAGAAAATTATAATACAATTTGATGAGTATTCAGAATACGTAGGAATACCTACAATGATAGCACAAGAAAGCAAGGAACCACGCTTGGGGAAGTTGAAGAAGACCCCACAGACATGTTGTGTACGTTAGATTTCAAGGAATGAGCAGATGTTTATGAGGTGAAAAATAAGATTGGAAGAAGTGTGTCTGAGGGTGTGTGTGTGTGTGTGTGTGTGCACATGTGTGTGTGTGTGTAGAGGAGTCCTAACACAGGCATTCTAAAGAAAGGGAACAGCATGTACAAAGACATGCAGGACAAAGCAATGTGGTCAGATCTGGAAACGGGGTTTACTGTAACTGGGATCCAGAAGGTGTCCAGGTGAGGGATTGAGGAAGAATTGAGAAGAAAGATAGTTGCCAGATATTGAAAAGTGCCACCTTCATTGTAGAGTTTAAGCTTTGCCATGGGAATCAGATGATGGTCTAGTAAGAGACAAATGTCACATAAAAAAAAGATAATTCTGCTAGTTAGGTGGGGGTAGACTAGGCTTAAGAAATCAGTGGGCAGGACAGAGGCAACTAGGAGGCCATTGCAGCAGTCCAGGTGGAGCTGATGGGGCCTGAACCAGACCTATGACAGAAGAACTCAGAAGAGGAGCCTGGTTTGGACAATGTTTTCTGAGGAAGACAGCATAGGCATTGTGGCTGAACACATGTGGTAGCAAGTCATTTTGGTTCATGTGTACAAGGGAATCCTCTTAGGGTATAATGAGTGAAGCATCAAGAGAGAAGGAGACTGGGATCCTGGAAGACCCTTGGACAGAGTCCTCATTCCAACCTTGGACCAGCTACCTCTAGACCACTGGTTCTGAAAGTTTAGTATCAGAATCACCCAGAGGGCTTGGCAAACCTCTGCCCAAGCAGGTAAGGGGAGAGTCTCAAAAATTTGCAACTCTAACAAGTTCCCAGGTGATGCTGATGCTCCTCCCCTGGGGCTGCACTTTGAGAACCACTGCACATGACGAGGTAATGATACATACCAGAGGAAAGTAGAATTTATCTTGTTTAAAACACTGTTCTTTTGGTCTCCTTACACACAGCTGAACTTTCCAAAATTACTAGGAAGAAAGAAGACCTGGAAGATATGGCTTGCCCTGATGGGGGTGGGAGGACACCATCTCCCTTATGAAGACCTTCCCTCCTCCAGGGCTTGATTCTGGCCTGACTTTGTGGCCTGCCACCTGCAGCATTGGCTCACTTCCAATTCACTTAACTAGTATTTCTTGAGTATAGGTCAAAGATTCCTCCAAAGTTACCATTAGGGAGTGGGAGAAAGGTGGGCCTGTAGCTGGCATTTCAGGATGTGGAGCTGATTTAGGGGAAAATCGTAGAATACTTCCTGAGAGTGTGCTATGCAGAACATTAATTTTGCAGAATGTCAACAGGTGCTATATGCAAAAAATATCTTCTGGGGTAAATAAATTTTTTGAATGATGGATGAAACAAACATTTTGCCTTATTTTGCCTTATTTCAAGAGAACTCTGGTGGTGTCTTCGGGGTACTGTCAGTTAAACGTCGGACTCTTGGTTTTGGCTCAGGTCATGATCTCAGGGTCGTGAGATCGAGCCCCGCGTTGGGCTTCTTGCTCAGAGCTGTCTGCTTAAGACCCTCTCTCCGTCTCCCTCTGACTCTCCCCACCACACGCTCTCACGAGCGCTCTCTCTCTCAAATAAATAAATATTTTAAAAAAGAGTGAACTCTGAATCTTTAATATTTTCACTAAGAATTTCTGAAAGGGGATTATACTGTGAAGCACCCACCACCTCCACCATACCCTTTTGTTCTAAACCCAGGAAATCCTTTATTTAGAAGCATCTCAGGGCATGAGTGTTGTATCAAATACACCTAGGGAAATGCTATCCTGAAGTTCTTTGTAGGAGAACTTTAGAGCAGTAAAAGTAGTTCATAGATTGCTCCTGGTCAGTGACCAAGTTATTAGGAATCTATAGCAATATGGAAAACATAAGGACAATGTAGTATTTTACTAAGTTCTTTTTTTCAATTGAAGAGTGGTCTTTATTTTGAAATTATGTGCTTTCTATGCTTTTAGTGTTAAAATTTTCCTTTTCAGTGAAATGATGGTGATAGGAGAGATGATCATTTTTCAAACACTTTTATATATGTTTTAAATTAAAATTTGGCATCTTTATACAAGTCCTTTTGTTTTAGCTTAATTGTATCATTCTGTTAGATTCTCATATATCATCTAGTCTGAATCTAACATTTATAGATAAAGGAAGTGATGTCCTGTGGCCAATACAAAGAAAGTCATAATAATATATTTATTACCATTTATGCAAACTGTATGTATCAGAAAGGGCCATTCCACACTCAGGAACTTCGTGGCACATCTAGGGGCATGTCAGTGCCTTTCATAACATTAATTATAATAGGAAGCTGAAGAGTTTGTGTTGTCACGAGCAAAGCATGAAGTGTTTCATGAATTGTTGAAAAATTAGAACCAGCAGGATGACATGTGTCCATTTCAGTATTTTGGTTCTAAGCAAATCCAAGACAGTACATGATTGATTATGATTAATTGTATTTATTTACTTAGGTCCTTTTATGGATATTTCCATTTGAACTGAGAAGTGGTAAAAATTAAGCAGACACCTGGGAATTATTTAAGATCACAGCTAAAATTTTCCATCATCTTTCACATCACCCCATTTATAAAATAATCCTCAAGGTAGTGAATCTCTCTACATAAAAGCTTCTTCACCTGAAAAAAAAATGAAAAGATTGGGCTAATTTTTTCTGAAGTCCTTCCAACCATAAACTTCGAGGATTCTATGACTTTCCTGGAGATAAACAATGAATAAGGTCCACATTAATTGGAGTCTACATTTCATATACTTTCTCTTTTTTCAGTGATTTATAGGTTACCAAAGCAAAATAATGCTTAAGGCAGGTCAGATATCTGTTTGGAAATCATAAAGGAGAAGGAAAAAAAATCTGCAAATAATGTACAAGTTGTACTTATGTATTAAATACTATTTTTTCAAACTTAAAATGCATTGTGCATGTCTTCTGAGATGGGACATCATTTTTTTCACATTAAAGAATTGTTTTATTCAGATATAAGAGTCACACATAAAAGCATATTATATATATTCAGCTTAATGAATTTTCTCAAACTGAAAACACCTGCATAACCAACAACTTAGAAATTCCCTCATCGGGCGCCTGGGTGGCTCAGTTGGTTGAGCAACTGCCTTCTGCTCAGGTCATGATCCTGGAGTCCTGGGATCGAGGCCCGCATCTGGCTCCCTGCTCGGCGGGGAGTCTGCTTCTCCCTCTGACCCTCCCCCCTCTCATGTGCTCTCTCTCTCCTCTCATCCTCTCTCTCAAATAAATAAATAAAACCTTTAAAAAAAAAAAATTCCCTCATCTGTGCTACCTTCTAGCTACCCCTCCCACCACCCCGGTAACAACTGTTTTGACTCTAACGCCATATATTATCCTTGTTTTTGTACTTTAAATAATCATGTTGTATATCTTAGTTAATGTCAATCGTTTTTTATCAAAGTATAATTGACATACAATGTTATATTAGTTTTGGCTGTACAACATATTGATTGAACAATTCCATACATTCCTCAGTGCTTACCATGATAAATGTAGTCAGTGTCTGTTACTATACAATGTTATTACAATATTAATAGCTATATTCCCTATGCTGTACTTTTCATCTCCATGACTTATTTATTTTATAACTGGGAGTTTGTACCTCTTAATCCCCTTTATCTATTTCACCCATCCCTCACCTTCTTCCTATCAACCACCAGCTTGTTTTCTATATTTAAGAGTCTGTTCATTTTTTGTGTGTTTGTTTTATTTTTTAGATTCTACATATAAGTGAAATCATTTGATATTTGTCTTTTATATCTGAATTACTTCACTTAGTATAATATCCTCTAGGTCAATCCATGTTGTCACAAATGGCAAGATCTCATTCCTTTTTATGGCTCATATTCCGTTGTATATCTATGCCACATTTTTCTTACGCATTAATCTATTGATGGGTATTTGAGTTGCTTCCATATCTTGGCTATTGTAAATAATGATACAATAAACATACAGGTGCATATCTTTTTGAATCAGTGTTCTTGTTTTCTTTGGATATATGCCCAGTAGTAGAATTACTGGGTCATGTGGTGTTTCTATTTTTAATATTTTGAGGAACCTCACTTTCCACAGTGATTGCACCATTTCTCATCAACAGTGCACAAGTGTGCTCTTTTCTCCACATCTTCACCAACACTTGTTATTTCTTGTTTTTCTTTTTTTTTTGATACTAGCCATTCTGACTGGTGTGAGCTGATATCTCATTGTGGTTTTTGTTTGCATTTCCCTGATGATTAGTGATGTTGAACATCTTTTCACGTGTCTGTTGGCCATCTGAATGTTTTCTTTGGACAAATTTCTATTCAGGTTCTCTGCCCATTTTTTAATTGGATAGCTTGTTTTTGTTTTTGTTTTGGTATTAAGTTGGGGAAGTGTATAAGTTCTTATATATTTTGAATATCAACCCCTTATCGGATATATCATTTGCAAATATCTTCTCCCATTCACTGGGTTGTGTTTTGTTTTGTTGATTGTTTCCTTTATTATGCAAAAGCTTTTTATTTTTATGTAACCCCAATAGTTTATTTTGTTTTTGTTTTTCTGGCCCGAGGAGATCTATGGCCAATGTCCAAGAGTTACTACCTATGTTTTCTTGTAGGAGTTTTATGGTTTCAGCTCTCACATTTAAGTCTTTAATCTATGTTGATCTATTTATTTTTGTGTATGGTATAAAAAAATAGTCCAGTTTCATTCTTTTGCATGTAGCTGTCCAGTTTTCCCAACACCCTTTATTGAAAATACTCTTTTCCCCATCGCATATTTATGCCTCCTTTGTTGTAATGTAATTGACCATATGGTGTGGATTTATTTCTGGACTCTCTATCTCATTCCATTATCTATGTATCTATATCTGTGCCAGTACCATACTGTTTTGATTAATGTAGCTTTGTAGTATATCTTGAAATCTGGGCTTTGTGATACCTCCTTCTTTGTTTTTCTTTCTCAGAATTGCCTTGGCTATTTAAGGTCTTTTGTGGTTCCAAACACATTTTAGAATTAATTGCTCTAGTTCTGTGAAAAATGCCATTGTTATTTTGATAAGGATTGCACTGAATCTGTAGATTGCTTTGGGTAGTATAGACATTTTAACAATATTAATTCTTCCAATCCATGAGCACAGTATGTCCTTCTGTTTATTTATGTTTTGAATTTCTTTCATCTATATCTTATAGTTTTCAGAATACAGATCTTTTACCTCCTTGGTTAAATTTATTCCTCGGTATTTTATCCTTTTTGGTGCATTTGTACATGAGATTGCTTTCTTAATTTCTTTTTCTACTACATTATTAGTGTATAGAAATGTAACAGATTTCTATATATTAATTTTATATCCTGCAACTTTACTGAATTTATTTATCAATTCTAATAGTTTTTTTGGTGGAGTCTTTAGAGTTTTCTGTATATAGTATCATGTCATCTGCAAATAGTGACAATAATACTTCTTCCTTACCTATTTTGATGCCTTTTTTTTTTTTTTTTTGGTCTAATTGCTATAGCTGGGACTTCCAGTACTATGTTGAATAAAGATGGTGGGTCTGGACATCCTTGTCTTATTCCTGATCGTAGAGGAAATGCTTTCAGTTTCCAACATTGAGTACAATGTCAGTTGTGGGTTTTCATATATGGCTTTTATTATGTAAAGGTATGTTCCTTCTAAACCCATTTTGTTGTGAGTTTTTATCATGAACACGTGTTGTATTTTGTCAAATTATCTACTGAGATGATCATATTGTTTTTATCCTTCCTTGTGTTAATGTGATGTATCACATTAATTGATTTGAAAATATCAAATCATCCTTGCATCCCTAGAATAAATCCCACATGATGGGTGAATTATTTTTTTAATGTATTGAATTCAGTTTTCTAGTATTTGGTTGAGGATTTTTGCATCTCTGTTCACCAGAGATATCTGCCTGTAGTTTTCTTTTTTGTATAAATGTCTTTCTCTGGTTTTGGTGTCAGGATAATGTTGGTCTTGTAGAATGAATTTGGAAGTTTTCTTTCCTTTTCTATTTTTTGTAATAGTTTGAGAGAACAGGTATTGACTCTTCTTTAAATGTTCAATAGAATTCACCTGTGAAGCCATCTGGCCCTAGACTTTGGTTTGTTGAGAATTTTTTGATTGCCAATTCATTGCTAGTAACTGGTCTGTTCAAATTTCCTATTTCTTCCTGATTCAGTTTTAGAAGATTGTATATGTCTAGATATTTATCCATTTCTTCTAGCTTGTCCAATTTGGTGGTATATAATTTTTCATAATATTATTCTCTTATAATTCTTCATATTTCTCTGGGGTCTGTTGTTATTGCTCCTCCATTTCTGATTTTATTTGAGTCCTCTCTCTTTTTTCCTTGAGGAGTCTGGCTAAAGGTTTATCAATTTGGTTCACTTTTTCAAAGAACCAGCTCTTGGTTCATTCATCTTTTCTATTATTTTTGTAGTCTCTTTCATTTATTTCTGCTCTAAGT
Source organism: Mirounga angustirostris (assembly GCF_029215605.1). NCBI lineage: Eukaryota > Metazoa > Chordata > Mammalia > Carnivora > Phocidae > Mirounga > Mirounga angustirostris. The sequence continues at coordinate 56,554,107 of NW_026991717.1, read as the reverse complement.
TTTATTATTTCTTTCCTTCTACTAGCTTTGGGCTTTGTTCTTTTTCTAGCTCCTTTAGGTGCAAAGTTAGGTTATTTATTTGAGATTTTTCTTATTTCCTGAAGTAGGCCTGTACACATACAATCTTTTTTGATTTTTATCCATTCAGTCAGCTTGTCTTTTGATTGGAGCATTTAGTCCATTTACATTTATTTTTTTAATTTTATTTTATTATGTTATGTTAGTCACCATACAATACATCATTAGTTTTTTATGTAGTCCATTTACATTTAAAGTAGTTATTGATAAGTATATACTTAGTGCCATTTTAAAATTGTTTTCTGGCCTGTTTTTGTAGTTCCTGTTCTTTCTTCTTCTCTTGTTCTCTTCCCTTGTGGTCTGATGGCTTTCTGTAGTGTTATGCTTGGATTCCTTTCTCTTTATTTTTTGTGTATCTATTATAGGTTTTTGATTTCAGGTTACCATTAGGTTCCTATATGACATCTTATGTATATAGCAGCATATAATAAGTTGATGGTCACAAGTTCAAACACACTATAAAAGTACTAAATTTTTACTCTGTGAGTGTTAATTTAATACACCTTATCCATCCAATGCTTGGCTCTTGGTGCAACCCAAGATCACTTTTCATATCTTTCTAAGTCTGTATTTCTCAAAATGACCACCCAGTCATAGGTGCCTGGAAAGCTTATTGAAAATGAACATTCCTAGGCACTGACCCTTTAGACATTCAGATTTAGTTGAGCTGAGCTGGAGCTCAGAAATCTGCATTTTTAAGAAGCACTCCAAGGAATTTGCATGCACACTTAAATTTAAAAATCACTTCCACTAAGTATAAATCATTGTGCTGGGGCATGGTACTTCCAGATACCCAAACAATAAATGGTAGAAGAGGGTCAGAGAGAAGATCAGAATATAAGAGAATTAATATTACACAGGTTCACTCACTTAATTTTAGCCAGTGACAAGAAGTTAGCTGCTTCTCTTTCACCTCTTGTCTTTTCTGAAAGGTCAACAAACTTTCCACTTAGAGAATCCTCTTCCTACAATTAGTTTCAAAGTCAGTGTGGAAGGGTGATGGTGGTGGAGAGAAAGGGAAATATAGAGGTTGTGGACTTACTGGGAAAATATTTGCCTTAATTTTTTTCTCAAAAAGTGTATGGAGTTTGGGAAAATAAGGTGATTCTGATGTTCACTATATAAACTATCCAGATGAATTGGACTTTTTAGTGTAAGTACTTTTCCAGCTAAGATGAAAAGCCAGTACACATGATAATTCAATACAACTTAAAACACATCCTTTAGATTTTAAATAAATATAAGAGTTTTAATATGCTTTCCAAATTTGCTTTTTCTATTTTCTTCCATTTTTGAACTTAACTGTATTCTTGAATGTTGGTTTTCTTTTTCTTTTTAAAATCCAGTCCACTCATGTATACAAAGCACTGTTTCTGCCCTAAGGCTAAGAATGTTCTAGGTGAACTAATCAATCAATTTTTACCCATTAAGAAGGAGCACTAAAATAAAAAGAATGCTAACCTTTAGATGGATTTGGTAGCAGTTTGTTAAATAGGTTTTTTGTTGTTTTTTTGGGGGTTTTGTTTTTGTTTTTTAATGGCAAAACACCAAGAGGAAAAGCAATCTTACACCTTAAAGGGAGGAAAGGCTCCCAGGTCCCAGGGAATTGTGTAACATTTGAGGAAAACTTTTTCAAATCTTGAAGTATCGATCAACCATAGCATCCCTTGGTGGTGGTGGTGTTATTTTAAATTAAGTCTTTCTCGCCCAAGTTAGAAGGTATGCATATTTAAAATGTAAAATAAATGCTTCTGCAAAGGAAACTAGGAACATGACATGATGTTCAGCTTAACTGAACACCTAACTCAGCAACAGCTTTTGCACAGTGCTGTTCAAAATGCCTTCCTTCAATTTTCAGACTCTTAGGCTTATAGAATTGATAGGGTAACTGATTTATTTTGTAGGCTGTGAAGCTTCCAACTTGTTATTTCCAAGTTTGGGGTGTTATATGACTGAACCTGTTGATAATGTGTGCTCTTCCAGCCCAGCTGTTAAATTAGAGCAGTTCATGAAGAAAAATGAGATACAATGTTGCATTTCATGAAACAGGGTGTTTCAGCACAAAGAGAAAATTTTCTTCTCTGTGGAGGGAGATAAAATAAGACTTCAAGTTGTTGAAAGTTAAAGAAAATAATAATGTTTTACAACTACAATGTCTTGACTGCCACAGTCTTTTATTCAAGTCTAGTGGTGGATACTTATTCTTGGCTGAACATATTCCTAACTTAATAGTGGAATTAAATAGAGCAACTGGATTCAGGTTAGAATCCAACTTGGCTTAAACCATTCTAGTACTTCAAGCAAGAGAAAAATGGCATGTGGATTTACTAAATTAATAGACATACCACAGTTATGTTTAATGCAGTATCATGGTGGCAAATGTCAGAAGTAATAGAAAATTAATCCATTTCTCTTTTCTTTTTTCAGATTTTTGACCACACAAGCCAATCTTCCCCAAGGTAAGCAACATTATACTCTTCTCTAATTTGTTGGAAAAATCCAGCATAATGTTATTGGCTTTGGATACATTTTAACTGTATGGTGTTTCAAAGTCATGAGTGTGACATCAAATGGTGCCTAAAATTAGTTTTTTATTGGTGGTGTTAGTGATGAGAGCACCCTACAAATATGATTTGATGGCTAGACCAAGCAGTGGACCAGAGGGAGGATGGGAGACAAAGAGAGAGAGAAGGAGAGAGGAAGGGAGGGGGAGAGAGAGAGATTCTCTCTCTCTCTCTCTCTCTCTTTTTTTTTTTTTGTTTGATTAGCTCTTTTATGAGACAGCAGACTCTTCGTCTCTAATGTTCAGAGACAGAAGGTTTCTTTGTGAGCAGCAGCTGTGGTGGGGCTTGCACCCCTACTAGAGCCTACTTTGGAAAAATTAAAAGCAGAGTGCCCCTAAGCATGGCCCCAGCTCTTTAGCTCAGCCGAAGCCTTCCTGTCCAGGTCCAGCAGGGCAGCATTAGCCAAGTTGTTTAACTTTCCAGGAGTATCTGTCAAAAGTAGCAATTGAGGATGCGTTAATCTTATTAAAGGACACAATAGGAATCCTTTTTTTATTTCATTAGGAAATCAGGAGGCATTTGATGTGCACCATCTGGTTTGTGAATACAGGAATAAGTTTTGCAAAAGGGCACATTTCCAAGTTCTATGTTTCATATGCTTCAGAAGGAAAAAACCCATAAGCAGCTCTATTTTTAATGAGAGCAATGCTAAAGTTAATAAGATTGGGGTGGGTTTCCAGGATGTGCCATTTCTCCTAAACTACATGTGTTTGCAGTACCTTTGGCAGACTTGTCCTGCTTTGAGGCTGGGCTTCCAATTGAAAAATTTTAAAGTTCTCCATGTGTTAATTGGAGAATAGAAGAGAGGCATTATTGTAGTAGAGTAGAGTAGCTGGCTCCGTAGGTATTAATTATAGCTCCATCTATCATAAAGACTAGTATTTTAAAATTACCTCCTGTTATGTATTATGTTAGGTTTAGAAGCTGTAACTTTTCAAATCGTACCAAAAAAGTCAGGTTAAACCTTACGATGTATTGTATTTAAAAAAAAAAAAATGTCTTTTAAGATGCAATCACTGTTTATAAACAGTAAGTAGTAACGAAACAGAAAATACAGTTTACTGTTGGTACTCTATGTCACGTCCTTAAAATATGTTTTTTATTCAAATGAAAATACAGCTCTGGAATGTAGCCATCTCACTCTACATTATAGCTCATACAGGAACATCTTTGGATCAGAAAAGCTGCTTTAGAGGACTAATTCCTTCAGCTTCCTACATAATTTTTAAAATCCTATATAGTAACAAACATGATTTGTGAAGCAATATGATGCCCTCCTTAACCTCTCAGTAATTGGAGGCATCTTCTGTATGTATTCCACAAGTCCAGCTCAGGTTGATGAAGGAAGCATAATTACATTACAGGCAATCTCATCTAAGGTAATTACAATTGTCGCCATCAATCCAATTAAAGAGGATAACCAGCTCTACTGAGTCAGAGCAATAAAGCTTTCAAACTAAGTCCAGGCTTTGGGATAAGGGTGTGATTGAGGATTTTGAGAATTTTCATTTGCCAAAATACTGTTGCTTATTAAAACAGATAACAGTGTTGAGAGCGAGGGGTATTGGAAGAAATTACGTATCAGTAGAGGTTTTTTGTTTTTTGTTTTTCATTTTGCTAATAACTTTCTTATTTGTTTTTTCTTTTTTAAAGATTTTATTTATTTATTTATTTGAGACAGAGAGAATGAGAGAGACGGAGAGCATATGAGAGGCGGGAGGGTCAGAGGGAGAAGCAGACTCCCTGCCGAGCAGGGAGCCTGATGTGGGACTCGATCCAGGGACTCCAGGATCATGACCTGAGCCGAAGGCAGTCGCTTAACCAACTGAGCCACCCAGGCGCCCATAACTTTCTTATTTGTAAGCACAGAAATGAACATTAGATTTTCAGCACCAAAGCTTCAGGCCACACAAAATATTTATGAAAAGATTAACACAGAATCAAAACACCGTAAGAGTTCACTGTACACATCTGGTATCTTATCCTAAATTGACTCTCCATCCCATTGTTCCTTTAGAACATTTGTTCCTTTAGTGGTCTTGTTCCACTTAGAGATACAGCACACCATCTCCTGAACTCCATCCCTGTCTTTGTACTGTATGGAAGAAGCTGGCTCGAGTGACGCCTCCCTAGAAGCTCTCACTGTTTTATCTGGGGTCAGTGTAGGTAGCTATGTCAAATATTGCTAAGAATTATAGTGGCATAATGGCAAGTGGATATGATGCCCTTCTTAAAGACTTCGCTCCTGTCTGTGTGGTCCAGATCAGAATATAAGCCTTAGATACAGGACCCAGAGAATAGGAAAAGAGAATGATGTCACTCACTGTGACTAAGATTCAGAAAGGGCCCAAGAGAGATTGTATATGCCTGCATTAGATGATATACTACATGAAAATAGTGGTGTTTTCTTTATGTTCATTCAGTTTGGAGAGATGTAGGAGATACATTTCTTAGTCAGGGGGCAGAGGGGGAGAATTTGCTATCTAAGATCAATGGCTCCCTTGGTCACCACTTGGCATTCTTTCAGTGTTTTACACCCTGGCTTTTCTATTTTCTGTCCAGAACCATCCACCTACTTGATCATTTCTTTCTCATGTATTTTCATGCTCTCCCATGGCCAGCTGCATACACTCCTTGTCACTCTTGGATGCCTCTTTTCTTTGTCCATATCGAGAATTCCAGCCTGCTTTAGAACTTAACTCCAGGGAACCAGTTTACCATGGAAGTGGAGGAGGGGCCCGAGAAAGAACTAGGTGGAGAGAGATCTGGGCTCAGTTTTCTATTTCTCTACTAACCAGCTCTGTGACACCAAACAAGCCACCAAAGCTAGTGGAGTCCCAGTTTCCTCATCTGTAAAATGAAGCTGTTAAAGTCTGCCCTGTCAACCTCATTTTAAAGAGTATCTCAAATGAAATTATAAATGTGGGAAAAGCCCTTCATAACATATACATACAAATGTGAGGGATTATATATGCATAAGTTTATTATTATTAAGCCTACTCCACTCTGGTCATTTCCTTCTGTTGATTCCTTCAGCCCCTGAAATTTAAATGGTACTTCTTAAAATGCCCCACTTTTATTCCTTGGTTTATTTTTTCTGCACTTTCTGTTTCCCATTGAGTATTTAAGAAACCCGAAGGCTGGCACCATGTTGCTTACTTCTTTTCTGTTTTTCTCAAAATTTAATTTGTTCTCTGACTGCCTGCCATAGGATGATTTGTTGAGGTACAGTGTTTGTACAGTGTTTGTCCTCTCCTTGGTTTTTCTCCCACCACTGCAAGTACGTGGCCCACCTTGGGCCTGAAGAAAACGTGCTGTGGTATCAGAAAATAAGCATGTAAAGGGCCAGGCTAGGAACAAAAGGCCAGATGCCCTCTCCATTGCTTTGGCAATGACTGAGACCAGGCCAGATGCTAAAGGATGGAGAGAAGGAGGCTTCAGTAATAAATGAGGTGGGATTTCTCATCTGTCTGGTAACATAGACATTAGGAACCAAATTAACTTGATTTTTTAAAAAAAAGATTTTATTTGTTTATTTAAGAGAGCGAGAAAGAGAGAAAGGTCATGAGCAGTGGGGGAAGGGCAGAGGGAGAAGAAGACTCCCTGCTGAGCAGGGAGCCTGAGGAGGGCCTCGATCCCAGGAGCCTGGGATCATGACCTAAGCTGAAGACAGACGTTTACCAACTGAGCCACCCAGGCACTCTAAATTAATTTGATTTTTAACAAATGAAGAAATGAGACATTTTTTGCACATCTAAGTTTTTGCACTAAAGGTTTACATAAGGAAATGCTCAACATATAATTATTATTACAGAACGAATATTCCTGGAAAGATTCTAGAACCCATCTGGTCACATAAAAATAAAGCCTTGAGAGAAGAATAGAGCCTAGAAAATTTTGAGCTACTTAACTTCTTAGGAGTAGAGGAGATGGTATCCCATTACTTCTGCTGTATTCTGTTGGTCACACAGACCAACTCTGATGCAGTGCGACAAGGAAATACACAAGGGCACGAATACCAAGAAGCAGACTATATTGAAGGCTGACTTTGAATCTACTGTGATTTTGCTCCCTTTATCTACAAGATGTTTCAAGGAAATCTGGTGTCCCTATGATTGTGGTTTGAATGTGATCAAGAATATGATTTCTTGGTTAGCTGATGATATGGTATCCATTTATTTTATTGACCTCTTACCAGCCATTGAACGTGTGAGCTATTGAAATAAGAACTTGCTGGTGATACTCACTGGAATCCTCATGGCCTAACAATGAGCCATGTGTCCAACTCGAAGTTCTGAAGGTAGATTCTGGCAATGGAAAGATCACTAAATACAAACTGTGGGATCTGGGCTCTGGTACTATTCTTGCTACTGAGTGGTACCATGACCTCTGTTTTCCCATCTCTAAAATCTGAGAGTCAAGGGAAATGATCTATATTGCACCATCTGGAGCTAAAATGCATACAATTCTAAGACTCAAAATTCTTTAAATCAAGTAATAAGGACCGTATCAGATGTTTTTGGTGAAGATGAGGTCAAGGATCTTGGAATATGTTTAGTTGACTTGGGGAGAGTAAGACCTTATATTTCTTTTTTTACAAGTATATGAAAATCATATGTGCTTCCTTCTGTCAGTACCACATCCTCCAGTTGACTCACAAAATGGTATTTCCAGCATGCCATTTTGAAGTTGACTGGTGTGGATAGATCACAGATCATCAAGCTAACAAAGAGCTTTATAAATTTCCTGCTCTCTCAATTTATAGTTCTAGAACCTGAGGCCCAGAAAAGTTAAGATACTGTCCTAAGGTGACAAAGCAAGTTAGTGGCAGCAGATTGCAATAGGGCATGCCTGAATGCTTGTCCTCTTCTACACATCTACTATACCAAGCAGTTGGCGTATTTTTTCTGTTTACTATAAGTAAATGTATGCTTATCTTTTATTTAAACAAACACACATGTCAAGAAGTAGAGAATTATTGGTTTCAAGGGGAAAGTGCCAAAGTGTTTAAGAAAATATTTTCACTAAACAAAAAAAAGAAGATATTTTCATTGAACAGTGCAGGCTTAATTACAACATAGTTCCCTATTTTGTGAAACTTGCAAATGAGAAATCTTGTTCTTACGTGAAGAAGCTTCTTTGAGAAACTATGCAATATGGGTTTGTATGGGCCTATTTATCTTGACACATTTGGTATTGATGAAGCACTGGGAGGGGTTCGCTGGCATTTCTTTCAGGTGAGAGAAGCTGGTGGTAGATGAGTGGTGGTTCTGCAGACAGGCAGGAGGCCTCAGGGGAAGATGTCAGGCTTATGCTGGGCTTTTGCCAAACACTTCTCTGGCAACTTTGTTTTCCTGTCTCTTCTCTTTGTCCCTTTCTTATCTCTTTTTGGGGCTCTCTGTACTGTCTTTGATATAACTGAGGTCATAATTTGGCCTCTGAGAGTGTACTGTAGTACACTGTCCGTTCTCAGGATTTTTATTTAGAAGTTTTCCAGCGTACATGTAAACAAAGATTCTGTTCTTTTCACAGTCAAGATAATATTATTATGAGATGGCTCATTTGTGTGCCAAATGGGAGTAGACTTGGATTCTCTGCCATTTCCTTAAAGGGGCATCATGGTAATTTCCCTTCTTAAATGATTTCAAAGATGTAGAAGTCCTTAATCCATAGATTATTGATTCATAAACTTCTCTTCCTTATGCTCTATCACTAGCAATTATCTTTCCTAGACTAATCTAAATGACCTGGTAATGACGAAGAATTCGACTAATTACATGTACTAGGGTTAGTTTTACTTCACCCATACTTGTTTCGACTAATTACATGTACTAGGGTTAGTTTTACTTCACCCATACTTGTTTCGACTAATTACATGTACTAGGGTTAGTTTTACTTCACCCATAGACTTCAGCAATAGAATATGAACTCCCTCTATCCTTACTTCTATTGGAAAAAGAAGACAGTTCTACAATACCTGATTTTCTAGATTTCCATTAAAATTGCAAAGTTACCTGCTGTTATCTGGAAGGAAAGAGACCACTTTTGGGGTTTTTCTCCATTATTCTCTTCATAATTCCCATAATTTCCATAATTCTCTTCATTTTCCCATAAATTAAATAGCAGTGTGTCAAAAACTTGTAAGCATCAAATAACCTCCTATATTTGGGAATGAATATATATATATATATATATAATTGTTACCTATAAATGTATATTATTTACAAAGCATAGGTGATTTAACCATATATTTTCTCTGGATCTGTATTCAACAAAATGTCTCAATCTCCCCACTTCCCAACAAAAAAGCAACATTTTACTTATCTGATGTATATGTTTCTTAACCATACTGTCAGCACCTTATGTGTTTCTGGTACAACTAAATGAACATTTGTATGTTGAATCCTTTTCCTTTTGAATTCCATTGTAATCCCTAGTAGTTTCCTAAAGGAAAAACTGTAAATTGTGTGAAAATAATCATAAACACATCTACTCCTAGAATTATTACAAAGCACCCTGCTTTTGGTTAGTCTGTATTCATATATTTTATTCTGGTTCATGCTTTTAAAAGAAAAACTAGGCAAACAGTTAAGGATTTGATGTGTTCCTCCTATAGCCATTAGACTCACATAAACACTAAATGCAATAGTTTAAAATTATATTGTGAATTTTTACTGATGTCAGACTTGAAATGTTCATGTAGCCACACTAGTTCTGCTGACTAAGATTGTGTAACAAAGTGAAAATGGAGCAGCAGTAAGATTAGTGACTTCTACCTTATGCATCTCTATTATCCACACTGTCCATCACATAGAGCTTAATAAATAAAACTTTAAATACATGAAATAAGCAGGTATAGATGGAGGGATGCTGAGCATACCATATTCCAACAGAAAAAAACATGTTGAGATACACAGTTTGGCATAATTTACTAGTTTATCATTACCATCGTGTTCCTATGTATACAAAACTTGATATAAAGTATAAATCTGGATTTATCCATTTAGAAACAGAAAACCAAAGCCCTTTTCAGAGGCCATTTTATCAGTCTCTTCCTATTTGAGTATGCGGTACCTGGAGCTGCCTCTCTATTGAGGAACAACTCCCTTAAATATTTGAAGGTACATATGCAGGTTTTAATTGACCCCAAAGGAGAGCTTTGAAATTCACTGCTTCTAAAACTTATTTAAAATTGAAATGTTCTGCATTAAAATGGCATAGGTATGTGATATGTAAATCATAGGACTTGACTAAATTTTACTACCTGTAACCCAATTAACCTGGCTCCATCCCCTACCTCCTCACACAGGAACTCCAGTAGTCTATTAATTTCACCCCCCCCCCCCAAATCCTCCTGGGAGTTCCCAGGTGATGCCTCCCATATTTTCCCAGCAACTTTTACAGCATAAGTATTTATCTGAGGCTCCAACACTCCCCCCCACCCCCACCAGCCCTCCTGCCTGCTATTGCCCTTTACAATACCTACCAGGCTCTGACATGTGCTCCCTGTGCTTTAATGGCCTTGTCTTTCTTGCTGGCCTATCTGGTCTGGTCACTATCTCCTGGTGACTCCTTTGAAAATATCCAGACTATTCCTTAGCCCACAACAGAGTAAGGAGAATGGATTTCTTCTATGGTTAAAGAGGGGTCCTAAAGAACTGTGGCTTGAATCCCAATGAGTTAGACAGTTTAGGTTCTTTCAGATTTTCCTTCTAGCCCCCTCTTTCCCCAGGAGTTGACCATGTTTCCAGGATACTTGGACAGAGACTAATTTGAGTCATAGGTACCATGTCATAGGCAACACCAGCACCTAAGACTTTTTTTACATGAGCAAAATCATCTCCACTGAGTCTCTCCTTCTTGGGACAGGTTCTTCCTGGGAAAATACTTAGTGCCATGCCCACCCCCCATCCTACCCCTACTAGACTTCCACTGGACCACTGTATAAGTTCAACACACATTCCAACAGTGGCTTCACCTTTAAGCACATCCCCCACCCTCAAGAAAAACTTTGGATTCCGTATGAGTAAACTTTTTTTTATATCTTCGCTATCAGTGTGATAAAAATTTGCAGACAGGGCTGAACCTTAGCAGCAGAGAGTAACAGGCTGAGGCCCAAGCTACATCCTCACTACAATGTACGTTTATAGTTTTCCCTCTTTTAAATAAATATTTTCCATAATCTGCTTCCTTCCTAGATATATTATCTTACTCGTTCATAGTATAGTAATTTATTCTTGGTACCATTTTTCTTCCAACTCTTAATAGCAATACCATGTGCTGAAATATTAAAGAAGAAATTTTCTCAGCATTTACTTATTTTTCTGCTGCTGAAGAATATAGTTAATAAACTATAGAAATGCCTGATATGATTGTTTCCAATGTAGAGTGCAGAATGAAAGAAAACAGGACGGGGAAAGGAAACAGATACTCATATAGCTCACTTCAAAGTGGATTAAGTAATTTAAGGAATGACTTTATGTTATATGGCAGTTAAAAAGATTTTAAAACAGCTAAACGTGTTCAGAACATACGTCTTTATGTGGCACATGGCAAATGGCACACAGATGACTGAGGTTCTATCATCATTCGTAATGTATGCAGCATCTGAGTGAAATCATATGAAACCCCCTCATAATAGAAGCAACAGCAAAGCTAGTTGTGTCGAAGTTGCACACAATAGATTAGCCTACCAGCCCCAACCTTCACACACACACACACACAGACACACACACACACACAGGAGTCTAGAACTTTGCTTCAGACTTTCAAAGATTCCACGAGCCTTTGCACTTCTCTACATCTCAGCTGCAAAATATCTGGCCTTTTTTACATCCTGAATATCTAACAGTAAAGAAATGCCTCAACAATGGCAGTGATATATTTTTATGAACAAAAACCCATAGTGTTAAAATGTTTTTTAATAAATTTTTAATGATGTACAAAAATAAGCTAAAACATTAAGTGAAAACCCAAAATACAGAACTGTATACACAATATAATGAACATGTGTGTGCATGTTTCTGTGTATGAAGTCCACAACATGTTTATCATTAGGCTGATGTAATTACAAGGAATTCTTTTAATATGTTTTCCTGTGGGGTCCATATTTTCTATAATAAGCATATATTAACTAAATAAAGGAAAATGGGACATTATATAGGAAAACACATCTTATAATAGAACAGTGTTTATAGATAGTTAAGATGCATAGGATTATTGCAAATGTTAAGGTCCTAGAGTGCTAGAAAAAGCATTAGTTTTGGGGTGCCTGGGTGGCTCAGTCAGTTAAGAGCCTGCTTTAGGCTCTGGTCGTGAGAACAGAGTCCCAGTGATTGAGCCCCGTGTCAGGGTCCCTGCTCAGCGTGGAGTCTGCTTCTCTCTCTCCCTCTGTGCTCTCTCCCTCTCTCTTAAATAATCAATCAATCAATCAATCTTTAGGGGGAAAAAAAAGCATTAGTTTCTAAGGGAGGAAAGTTCATCCCTTAGGAGTCACTAAGGTGAAAGTTGAAAATGCAATGGAATAGAATGTTCTTGAGAGAATGGTATACCGACTACAGATTTTGTAGTAAAACACTACCCTTTATGCCAATCCTGTGGCTGTACCATTTTCCCTTTGCATGTTTGGATTTGTAACAGATTCCTTTAAAGAACTGAAAGTGAATTGAATTATGGTAACCAAACCTCAGGGCTCACTAAGGCTTACTACGACAGAAAATAAGCATTTTTGAGAATAAAACACATGTAGAGTACAACCATCAGTCCCTTGCTGACCTAAACAGAGGAAATTCAATATATTTATCCCCTTGGGGCAAAATTAACACAATGAATTTCTGCATAGCAGAGTAATGCCTTTAAAAAATGGTGTGCTGTAAAAAGTTCTTGTCCAAAATGATTCTAGGAGGGCTAAGCTTGTGGATACCTTGTGTTTCTTTTCATGGATATTACTTCTTTTCTCTAGTTTTCTGGCTCTTGTATTGTTTCTCACCATCTCCAGCAGCCTCCAAGCCCTTCTCATTTGACCCTTGCACTGTGCCTGGGTTTGGAATCTGTTGGTTAACACTGTGTCCAAGAGTGAGGGCCCGAGGAGCTTTTGTGTGGGTGAAGGCCTATGGGCTTGAACACTCAGACTTTTTGATAAAGACTGTTTTAACAAAGCAAAGGCCTTTTTGCTTATTTTTTACTTTTTTGTTTTATTCTAAATAACTGAGATTGACAACTAGTGGCTTCTTTTAAGTGAAGTAATATCAAACCATTGTTCTCTTGCCAACTTACTACAAATCTGGAACTTTTATAACTTCTTTTCTAGATCTTGGAGTTATAAAAATCTCAACAATACTACATTTTAGAACCGATGTAAATGTGTTTCCGAGAAACACAGAATATTGTTTCATGGCAGTAAATTTTGAGCAACATGGAGCCTTAAAACTACAGATTATTTCTTTTTCCATGATTTTTGGAAGAAAGAATGCTGCTGATTATTCTAAAATCTAAGGAACTTTAAAAATGTACATCTACATAGCAGAGCTAAATAGCTACCAGCACAGCACTGAGAAAGACCTCTCCCCCATACACATACACTCTTGCAAAACAAGCAGATTTCATTTGAACTCATTCTGTCCTACCTCTTCAGTTGTGGGGGAAGGGGAGGTTTTTAAACATCCTTTATATATTCATTAGGCAATGTTTTAAGCTCCTACTAATTTCTAGCACTGTTTTAATTAACATGTTATTAATTCATCACCAAACGTTTATTGAGCTCCTGTTAGGGACCCCTCCAGGTGTCAGGTCACAACAGTGACCAAGACAGACAACGTCTCTTCTCTCAGGAGCTTACCCCTCTATCGACGAAAATCAGCAGCAAAGAAATGCATTCATAATACAAAAATATTAAGTAGTGCTCAGTTTAGGGTGAGATACTAAGATGGATAACACTTGGCCTTTGCCATCCTGGTGCTTACAGAATACATTGTAAATAATGAAAATGCTTATACATGCAATATATCTGGACTGTTAAGAGTTCTTCAAACTTTTTTTTTTTTTTGAATGTTAATGATGGGAATATTTGAACTTAGGACAATTAGTATTAGGCAGCAGTTACTTTTCATTCCCAGTTTTGAATCCTTAAAAAATGTCAGCATAGTTCATGGGTGGAGGACCATAAGACCCCTTTAAGAAACTTAAACAAGTGAAGATTGAATCGGGGGAGGCACACACATACACAAAACCCTGCTTTATAACATGGTGACAAAGTACATCCCCAGGCCACTTCCCTGGCACCTCTCTGGATGATCAGAAAGCAGTTTGTCTTTGTTTGCAAGCACCTCCTTGCAGCAGTTATGAGTTTTCACCTCCCTCTAGTCATGGCAGGCAATACATAACAATTCAGATGGTTCAAATGGGTCAGCTTTGCTAGAGTTTGTCCTATTGGGTGCAAAACACCTTCTTTAAGTTGACAACCCTGATTTAATTCTTTGCAGCTTATACCTGTCTTTCTCTTCAGCCTCTGGATCTCCTCTGAGAGAGCAGAGCTTCCTGTCTAAGTTACTTTAGATCCTGCACCAGCCAGAAGACTAAACAGTCCACTGATAAGCCCCTCCTCCCTGCTCCTGTCTTCTACAGGTGTCTTCATAACTCCCCTGATCTTGCTGAGTGTCTTTGTGCACTTATGAACTCCCTCGTACGATGCCAGCTCCTTGAGATTTCCCACCTTATAGTTATACTGTGTGGGTCTAGCACAGTGCAGGACATACAGTCATTGTAATGCAAGGCTTAGAAGTCCGACCGTCCTGGGGCTCCTGGGTGGTTCAGTCGATTAAGCGTCTGACTCTTGGTTTTGGCTCAGGTCATGATCTCAAAGTCCTGGGATCAAGGCCCTGCGACAGGCTCCTCAATCAGTGGGGAGTCTGCTTCAGATTCTCTCTCTCCCTCTCCCTCTGCCCTCCCCCCCACTCGTGCGCTCTCTCACTCTCTTTCTCTAAATTAAATAAATAAATCTTAAAAAAAAAAGAAGTCAGACCGCCCTATGTTGGAAGTTAGACTCTGCCATTTAAGATGTGTGACCTTAGCAATTTACTCAATCCTTGGAGCCTCAGTCTTCTCATGTGTAAAATGGGGTTAATGACAGTAACTGTCTTATGGATTTGATGTAATGATGAAATGATATAATATTGCCATTGTTTGCCAGTATTTCACCATTGTTTTTATTACTATTTACTCGATAGATCCATTCAATAGATATATTTTTTAATGCCTTGATATGTGTCAACCACAACCTATTAAAGAATAAACCTGAAGTCTTGGAACTCAGGGTGAGTTTCCTTCAAAAAATATACCAAAAAAAAAAAATATATACCAACTTTCATGACTTTACCATGATAGCTTTCCCGTAGTTATAATTATAAAAATTAAGACTTCATTTATATACACACACCACCTTGAATGTTTAAAAAAAGTATCTGCTTTGTGTTTATTTCTCAAAAATGAGGAAGTTTTAACTTTATTTTATTCCAAAAAATGGCCATCACAGAAAACAGATAAGGAAGACCCAAGGGGCATGAATTCTAATATATTTGAATACTTGGTTTCAGGATCCTTTATTACTACATCAATCCAAGTGATGATAATAAAAGGAAGAGGAAGTGTGCCATACATAAGAGGAAAATTCCATTTTATTTAACACTCAGCAAGGCCTGGGCAGAAATTTTCTCTTTGTGAAAGCATTTGCATTAATAAAGCAAAAAGATGAAAACCATTTCAGATGGATTATTAAAATCTGAAATGATGTGAGCTTTGCATTTTAAATCAAAATATATACAATGACATGTCATAGCCAATTACTAAAGACTGTATTTTTCTTCTGAATGTCTGGTAAACTCCTAACACATGTTAAGGTTCAATTCAGATATTCATATATCACCTCCACCTTGAAGCCTTCCTGTAGATTAGCTATATCCATGCTGGAGCACCTGTGCACATTCTTGTATGATAATGTCATATTTGAATTAATCATTTACCGACCGCTCACCCTTTTTCAACTGTGATCTTGTCAAGTAACTGGACCTTGACTTAAAAAATCTCTACTTCCTGTACTCTACTTTGCTATGGCAAAATGTGGATGTTTAAAAATAGGAGTGTGTGGATTGTGGACTACTTGCCGTTGATCTCCAAAGAGCTGAACCTGAAGACAAAATTATAGATGGGTCCAGACAGGGCGTTATTTAATTGCATAGATATTTATGTGGGTAAAAGATGCATGCACGAGAGATTTGGGTAAGACAGAATTTGGATGTGTGCTTTTTAAGTGCTGGAACTCCTGGTGTCCAAAATGGAAAAGTCAATGTCAAAAATAGAAGACTGGACACACAGTGTTGACTGTACACTTTTCTTCCTAACTCTCCCTCCCCTCCCCCTTTATGGGATCCAAGCCCCAGCCTTCTCGTCTTCTCTCAACAGTTCTATGACTTTTAGACAGCACAGCACATATGTTGAGAAGTATTATTTTAGATTCCCTCAGCTGCTTCAACTCAACTGCTAAGAAACAGCTGATTTTGGCATACATGCTTTTTTACACCTGAATTTCTAGTCACATATTAGCCCAGGGCCAAGACTTACAGCAGCAAACTTAGTTCCCAGGCATGAACATTAGCAGGTGTGAGCTGTTGCCTTCTCTGAGCTCAACAGTGAGTTGCTTGCCAAAGTCATCGCTCTACCTTGATCTCATTGTTAGTTGGGTTCAGGATTCCTCTCAGAAGCTGGAGCTTATTACTACTGCTTCTCCAAAGTCTCCTCCAAGGTTACCTACAGTCTGCAGGAGAGGATTAGAAGAATTCATCACCTTTCAGACTTCAGTCTGTTGCTTAGATGCTTGTAGGAAACTGGCTGAGAAAATCAGAAGTTGATTATGGGATGATAAAAAAAAAGGGGGGTCTAAGGGGACCATGAGAAGTAGTTGCTAATGGCACAAAGTTTTGCTATGTATTATGTGGTGACATTCACCCTCTTTGTTGCCTCTTTAAGGGAGGGGTTGGTAAAAATTTGTCAGAGCTGCTATAGACAAATTTTTATTTGCTTGAATATGACATGGTAACAGAAATAGGCTTTAAGAAAAGAAGGAAATGGCCAGATTTATGTTTGATTTGGTTTGGTTTCTTTGTGAGTTTTTGTAGATAAGGAAATATTGTAGAACATTCTTTCTTTGAGAAGTATTTAGCACAGTGTCTAAACATACCCTGCAAAGTTAAATTACTTGGTCTAGATCCCAGTTCTGTTGACCAAGGGTAAATTACCCTGGGTAGACTCAGTTTGCCATCTGTAAAGTGGGATGGTAGATAACTCTTAGGGCTGAACTAGAGATTAAATGAGTTAATCTTTGTGAACACTTAAAATAATGCCTGGTACAATGTAAGGGCTAGATGCCATGTAACTATGGGAACTCTTAACATCTTCTTATTTGAGTTCATTTCCTCCAATTGAGATTTCACTAGGCATCCATTTGGTATGGTCCTGATAAGATGTCTGTTCTAATTCCTGTCTGTTCTTGCCTAATTGAGTTGATTCTCAAGGTTAATGCATCTTCATTGATTTATCCCCGTGAAGGCAGAAGACGGTTCAGAGAGTATTCAAGCTGGGAGGAACAATTTTGGCCCCAATCTAGCTTGCTGGGTGACCTAACCCTCTCTGGGCTTTCATGCCCCATCTGTCTATAAGATGGTGATAATACTGTGGGTTCTCTTTCAGTGCTTGGCTTGCTAATAAAAAAAAAAAAAGAAGGAGCATAGCAATTTGTAAACGTGAAGTCAACAGGTTCTTAGTAATTGAAATAAGACTATCCTGGAAGACAGGCACATTTTGTTTGAAAAGCCATCCAGTCCAAGGAGAGGTGCTCAGATCTTGACCTAAAGGCAAGCAGACCTCTGACTGAGTCTCTAAAAGGACTGCCCTGGGAAACAGAGGAGGCTGGACAAGCAAATCAATTGGTTGGTGCCATGGTAACATTTTCGGAAGAGACTTCCTGTGCTATGTCTACACAAGCCTCTGAAAAATAAAACATCCAATCAATGAGTTGTATTGTTCACTTGACTCTTCAACCGATCAATGTGGCTGATCTCGTCATTGAATTAATTGGGTGGCTTTGCTGTGATGTAGCTATAGGGATTTGGGGTGTTTTTTCTTATAGAGATAGTAGAGTTAATCTCCACTCTGCATTTATCTTCACGTTTGACCTTTGCCACCTCTCCGTTCTGAAAGAGTAGAAAGAGGAACGCAGCTGAATGAGAATAATCTTAAAAATAAGTGTACGGTGCAGCCAGAGTGGAATGACTGCTGTGATACAGAATCACCTCCTGGGTAACATCGAGCAAGTGTACTGAGCATAAATATCAGTTTCTTCATCTAAAAAAAATGGAGCTAATAATAGGTTTCTCTCAGGGTTGATATGAAGATTCAAAGAGACACTGCGTTTGAGCATGCCTGATAAATAATAGAGTCTGATGTAATAAAAATAACTCTGTCCATCTGGGTCGCTTCCTGAATGGAGGTAAAGGTGGCCTTTCTGGAGGTGACCCAAGGGCCAGAAGAGCTCTTCCCTCAACCCTTTTGAGTAAAGGAGAGTCGAGGGAAGCTCAGTGGTAAGTGCACATGCTGCAAGACTCAAGCATGGGTAGTTCTGTGCACCAGGTAGTTTCCAAGGCAGTGAAACTCGGGCACAAACGGTCAAACCACTAAAGAAAGACCTGTCTTAGTCACCACGTAGACTGACAAATACTACTTCCCTGTCTCTAGTGCCTTCCCTCCTGGTTTTACCCACTTCTCCCCTTTGGAGGAAATTAAGCTACTAATAGGGTGAGTGTGTTGGGGAGGTAATGGAGGAGAGCCTTATATCCATTTTTAAGCCTTTAGTTACAGCTATGCACCAGAGGGGGGGGATTATTCAAACCCATGGATGACATGTGCTTTGATAGGTAGTGGGGGGGATGTGGCATCAGGGGAAAGGTTATGCTTGGTCAGTGGGTCTGCAGACAAAAGCCAGTGTAGGAGAAAGTGTTCTTCGGCCCTGGACAAAAGAAGTATAAGCACAAGGCAGTCAGTTCTAAGCAAGCTAATTTTATTTTCTTTACAGCAGTGTTCCCTGACATGTGGCCCACAGACCAGCAATATCAACACAACCTGGGAACTTGTTATTAATGTAGAATTCAGGCCCCCAAACTCATGAATCTGCATCTCTGGGGGTGAGGCCCAGGAATCTGTTTTTAACAAGCCGTCCTGGTGATTTGGACACTCATTAACATCTGAGAAACTCCGGCTTACAGGACTGATCTGTAATCTGAATTTGGGGCATTAAAATGGCTATTTAAAATGAATTGATGTTGAAAGTAGAGGCAGTTTTTGTCTGTGTTTGTTATAACATCCTTACTTAGAAAAACATAAAGATTAGCAACCCTGTGTCAGTTTTGTTGGCTTGGGAAATCCAAAGGTCATGGATACAGATTTTCTTTGAGGACCTTCCAAAGCCCAGATTTTATTCTTTTATTTTGTTTCCCCACTCATGTTACATCTATAATCAATACAGGATGTGAGTAAGGGAACAACACGTTTCAGAAAGGGATGATAGTGACAGTGAAACTGGGGGTTTCAATATGGCACCACATCTGAGCTCAGCACTTGGCAGGTATTGGCAGGTCACAGTGTAGTGACACTCCGGCCCTTTGCCCAGACACTAAGCCATCTATTAATGCAATCTAAGACTGCGCTAACTGCCAAAGAGCAACACAAAAGGATTGTGACTCGTGTGCAACCACCTTGGGCATGTGTGAATTGGTGTTTTAAATGGTGTGTCCTTTTGCAAGGGTTCTACCACTTTGTTGTGTGGGTGTGCCTCAGAGGGAGGGTCGCTGAGGGGAGGGGTTGAGAACAGCCACTTCAGTAGTCAGCACCCAGCCCACTTTGTTCTCAATCAAGGCAGTAGAGACTTCTTGTAATTTCAGGGCACAGGGGAAAGAATAACTAATATTTAAAGTTTCAAAATTAAGATGAACATGCAGCCTCTGGTTACTTATTGATCCAGTCCTGGGTTATTTTTAAAAAGCAAATCAGCCAGCTGTGCTGACACTCAGTGTATCCATCTTCCCTACTTCATCATGCTGTCAGCGCACTGTGATCTCGTGGGTACTACAGGCAATAAATTAGGGGGTGGTTGTTGCAGCTGAGTGGTTGTGCTTGCTTTTTTTTTTTTTAATTGTCTTCTATTTGTGCAAATATTATTTCATTGTGGGTGTGTTTCTTATCTTGGGTTCAGAGGGGTTTAGAGGAATATATCTTATCTCCCTACCTCTCCCATGTGACAAGGGGAAGCTGGGGCAAACCAAACTCTAGTCTGAACCCAGGCTCAATGACTAGTGACCATTCCTGGAAAAAGAGACCCAGACTGAGTGTCCTGCTACATGCCACCATGTGTTCCAGCTCTCAACAGCATGGAATCCTGAATGTATACGGTAGGAAGGACCTAACAGAAGGGGACGAAGGACAGTGGGCAACACCCAGGGTTGTGTGAAAGAACAGCTGTGTGGTGCACACAATGGGCATACCAGCTCACATAGATGGGCTCTTCTATCCTCATTAGTTCACAGTCAATGGTAAGAAAATATCCTAGAACTCATCCAGACTGTTCCAATCTAAATGGTAGCATTTTCTCAAGTCTCCCTTGGGTGAACACATGTGCATGCATGCTTGTGTACCCACTTCTAACAACAGGTGAGAATCCCAGTAGCTAAAATCTGCAGTACTCACTCATGTCACAGATACTCGTCTCTAACTTTTTGCTAAATAGAACAAAAGGACCACTCAATGTCATAAGCCACAGTCACAGCCAGAGACAGAAATGTGGGAATTATAAGCTCTATATGTCCAAACTCTTCTCCCAGGTTAGAATCTTTATTTTAGCTGAATTAGCTAAATGCATAAGCCCAGTGAATCAACAGTAATGACTCACTTTAGATCTTCCTTGGCAAGGAAGTCTAAAACTGTGCAAAGAAATCACAGTTTCTGTGATTGGATAAAGCCAGTCTCAGGCTGTGGGCAATTTTCTGTAGGGCTCCAGAGTGTCTGAGTTCACAGGCATGGTTTGTCTCACTTCCACATGCTGCACTTAGATGCTCCTGTGCCTTAGAGAACTGAGAAGTGGCTACCATCTCATCCCACGCTCCCAGCCCAGCCACTTCTGCACAGAACACGCAGTCAGAAAATCCTGACTCAATTCAACTCCCAGCTCTAGATCTTCTCTTTCTATGGCTCTAAGGACCTCACTTGACCTTTCTTTGCCTCAGTTTTCTCACCTGTCAAATGGACACAATTCAATCAATTTTACCTTCTTCACAATATTGTTACAGAGAGCTACCAAGGAAGCATATGAAAGCACTTTGCAGCATAAAAAGTTCATGAAAACTAAGAAATTATTAGTCCTCAAGCATCACACTTTAACCCCAACTCTCATTTCCAGAGACTTGAAGGCTGGGAGCCGCTGCCTCCTTGATAGGTCGGGTAGTAACCCAGAGGGTTCTGATAATGAGGTAGAAATTCTTACTGGCCCACTGAGAGGGCTGATTCAACAGGACAAAAACTCACCCAAGAATCATCAGGGTAAATTGCTGGTGGTTGAGGTTATAAATGACTTCCTGACCAAAATATTTTGTGGTAGCTTTAAACCAGTGAATCTCTTGAATCTATGCAGGCCAAACCCAGCCATTGAAAATATGGGAGTGACTGCTGATTCAGCTACCCTCATTCGCAGGGAATCTCAAAACTTGAGAGTAAGAGTAACCAAAGTTCAAATTCCTTGTCTCCAAACGAGGCTGAAATTCTGCTTGTTTTCCATGAGGTTTCCTCTAATGTTGCTTCTGTCCTGAACGTGAAAGAGGAGTGTCCTGGAGCCAGGAAATTCAGCCTAGGCAACACACCAGCACAGAAGCTACTGGAGAACCAGCCCAGGTCTGGAAGAGCTGAGTTCCTTCTTAGTGTCCTCGGTGCTTTAATGCCTCTCTCCAGCTTTCCCTCTCCTTGCTCCTCACACCTGTCTCAGGAGGGTCTGGAGAAGCAAACCCTAAAACAAGCATGTGAGTGTGAGTGACTTACTTAGGAAAGGTTCTGGGGGGAAACCAGCAAGGGAGGAGGCAAGAAGGACAGAGGAGAAGTCCAATAGATATGTGATTTCAGGCAAAGTCTCAACCCCACTCAGATCCCATGGGAAGCTCTGGAGCATAGATTATACCTTCAGGTTTGTTCCACCAAAAGCTGGGAATCTGGGCATTCATAGGCTTGCACTGGTCAGTCATTGATAAGGCCACCTGGGAGTTGTGAACTCCCAGACACTCCAGCATTTATCTGTAGCTAAAATAACTATAATAATCACAACCCAATACTAACATTATATCTGCTAGGCAGCTAGTTTGTGCACTTTACTTACATTAACTAATTTAATCCTCATAATAACCCCACTGTGTAGTAAAATTATCATCCTTATTTTACAGATAAGACAACCGAAGCAAAATAATGTTTTTGTTTTTGTTTTTTTAAAGATTTTATTTATTTATTTATTTGACAGAGACAGAGATAGCGAGAGCGGGAACACAAGCAGCAGGAGTGGGAGAGGGAGAAGCAGGCTTCCCCCCAAGGAGGGAGCCCGATGTGGGACTCGATCCCAGGACCCTGGGATCATGACCTGAGCGGAAGGCAGACGCTTAATGACTGAGCCACCCAGGCGCCCATGTTTTTTGATAGCCAATATATCCTAACTGATATGCCAGCCAATAGAACAATTTTTAGGAGTATACTAGAGTACATCGTGAAGTGAATGATTAGCAGTGGCTTAAATAATGAAAGCCTCTTTGATACAAACAGTGTAGAAGATAAAAAAAAAAAAAGTATTTTGTGAAGAGCATGTAGTCCAGATGAGTTTAACGTTCTCCTATGATAGATTGGTAACCATGATTGACAAGGGAGAAGGTGCAGATATGATGTATCCAGAACATTTTCAAGGGCTTATGCCAGGTGATAGAAGGGAAACAAGAAACACACATATTTCAGAGTACTTGGAGCCCGGAAGGGAAGATAAGACATACATATAGATAGCTGTAACATCCCTCTGCTTTAAATTTGGCCCTCTCCATAATCTATTCTTCACACTGAACGGAGAATCATTTTAAATTTTTCTACAAAACAATCTGAGGCCATCAGGATCCTGCTTTAAAAGCCCTTTGATGTCTTCCCAGTGACCTCAAGTTCATCCTTACTCTGGCAGGCAAGGTCCCTCAGGAACTAGACATGCCAATCCCTCACTAGTATGCCTAATCCCTTCTGCCATACAGAGCGGCTCTCAGTACCCAGAAGAAATATGGTCTGGTGCTGTCACGTTCAGACCTTTACACCTGTTTTATGGCATATTCTTCTTGCCTGTCCCCCACCTTTTTTTTTTTTACCTATCTCTGCATAGATGTCACAGGGTCTTAGAAGACTTCCTTGATCTCCCAAAACTGTGTCAGGAACCATACCTGCATGTGCTCACAGCTCTGGGTATTTACCCATATTATTGCACTTAGTATTCCACTGCCTTGCACATTTCTTTTAGCCTACGGGAAGAAGATAAAATGAGTTATTAATGGCATTGACCTGGGAAGCTCTATCAAACATTTTCTGGTAGGGAATATGTAATTTTTTATCATCTTTATGAAAAACTTACAAATGTGTTCATCAAATTTGTACATAATATTAAATTGGGTGGGGTTACCAGAATTCTAGATGTGGGGGAAAAATAGTAAATGTTCTTGAAAGATTAAAAAATGATTTCATCAGCAAAGCTGAATTGTAATATGGCAAATGCCAAGTCATCCTCTAAAGAACACGAATTCAGTAACACAAATATAGGATAGCTAAGTGTAAACATAGTGGAAAGACACTTAAGACACATAACTAACCATGAGATAAATGTGAGTAAGCAATGAAGTGCCATTATAGAAAGAAAATGCAGGACAAATTCATATTTCCCAGACGCATTAAATGAGGTTTGACATATTGGTCTGGGAAGAGATTTTTACCTCCATGTGGCTCCAGCAGAGCGGGGCATTCACTTTCAGCCATTAAGTCATAAATGAATGAAATATATTTTGAGGAGATATTAAAGAAAATGAGGTTATTTAGCATAGACTGGAAGAGGGAATTACTGTTTCTGAGAATCAAAATGCTGCTAGATTATTAAACTGTTCCAATTAACAACATGCTACATTAATGAACGTTATGTCATTTAGTTTTTACAACAGCCTTGCAGGTTAAATATTATTGTCATTATTTCATAGATTTTTTTTTTTTTTATGAGAAGGTTGAATTGTTCTTTTGTGTTTGGGAGAGATCAAATGGGCCTAAGATTCTAGTTGACAAATCATTTTTCTCCCAAAGAGTCTTTGGGGAAATAACTTGCTCATGGGGAGGAAAAATAATTCTAAACCAAAGCCGTTTACCTAGCTTATGGCCTAATTGTTATATGCTATATTAATTTTTAAGATTAAAGTGAGTGAGTGCATACACACAGACAGCGATAAAATATTTAGAATAGTCAGGACTGAAGGTTGAAAAAATCTCTCTCCCTAAGAAGACAGGCAATCATCTGCCAAGCATCGTTTAGATGGGTGGGCTCCACAGTTTTGATGTTTGTGTCTTGATTAGTAAAATTTCTATTGAGAATATATACAAAAATATGAATGTTTATTTACTTACAAATTACATGCATGATTGTGTACTACTACTAAATTTTATACATGTACAAAAATGGAATTTAAAAGGATGCAATGAACTATAGGCAAATATAACTTTGTGTATTTTCCTCTTATACTCCAATAATAATAATAATAATCTTCATAGCTCTGAGGCAACCACACCTCTCTCTGGAGACCACTAGCTAAGACATCCACTAGCTAAAGATCTTCTAGGTTTGAAGAGTCAAGAGATTCTAAAAAGCCAGGAGAGGGGGTAAAGGGGAGAGAGAGAGAAAGAAAAGGAGGGAAGAGAGAGGGAAGTGGGAGACTGAGCATCAGTAGACTTTTTAAATATATAACTTGTGCTTAGATCATCGAGGCATACAGAACTGCTTTCAGTACCCATGAGAAAAACTCCTTCCAGGCAGACAGAGCTCCCAGGCCAGAAGACTTCTCCAGTGAGGCTGTTGGGTAAGATTCAGGCCCTGGGAATGCATTTGTGTCACTCACCCAGGAGCTCTGAGGGCATGGTGGAAAGGGCTGCCCCAGCCTCACTGACTCTACATGCAATCAGGATGCTAGGACTACTTCCCTAATGAAACCTGGAGACAGAAGAGCCAGCATGGGCTTCCCTAGATGTACTGATGCTATGATCTGTGACATAAAAAAATGTGAGTTCTCTGAGCATGTGGCTACCCTCCAATGGGCACATCACTGATAGTCTAACTCAGAAGTCCTCTTTTTAAAATTATTATTATGTTATGTTAATCACCATACATCATTAGTTCTTGATGTAGTGTTCCATGATTCATTGTTTGTGCATAACACCCAGTGCTCCATGCAGAACATGCCCTCTGTAATACCCATCACCAGGCTAACCCATCCCCCGACTCCCCTCCCCTCTAGAACCCTCAGTTTGTTTCTCAGAGTCCATAGTCTCTCATGGTTCGTCTCCCCCTCTGATTTTCCCCCCTTCATTCTTTCCTTCCTGCTATCTTCTTTTTCTTTTCTTTTTTTTTTTAACATATAATGTATTATTTGTTTCAGGAGTACAGCTCTGTGATTCATCAGTCTTACACAATTCACAGCGCTCACCATAGCACATACCCTCCCCAATGTCCACCACCCAGCCACCCCATCCCTCCCACCCCCCACCACTCCAGCAACCCTCATTTTGTATAAGAATTATTCGTATCAGTGAATTGCTGATATCAGTGAGGTCATATGATACATGTCCTCTTTTTAATAAAAGTGGCCAGTAACACTGAGTGTGGACTTTGAATGACTATCATCATCAGCTTCCCAAAGACTTGGAGTAATGGAAACCCTTCAATAAAACCCTTCCTTTGTCATCCTAAAAAAAAAAAAAAAAAAAAAGGTAAGTTTTCAATGTTTTCATTTGACCAAGAAACCAAGAAAGATGAATTAAAGAGGGGACCTGAGGCAGTAAGTAGGTAGTAGGTTTATGCTGTGGTGGCTGCTACTATTATTGTTATGTTTTCGTGAACTGCCCTTCTACATACACCATGCCCATTTTACACTCTTTTAATTTTGGAAATGCATCACAAGCCCTCTTGCTCAAGAGGGCAGGGCGTCGACTGAGTAACTGGGAGTCAGCCTTGAATTATCTACCAAAAAATTATCAGTGCTTCGGCTGATGGAGATGTCCCACAATGCATGCAATTTTTTGTTTGAGGGATGTTCAGAATTTCATTTCCTGATGTTTAAAATCATTCGACAGAACGGGAGGCACAAAGGAACACTAACAGTAGGGACATCATGTGAAACAAGAAAGAGAATCACTTAACCAAAAAAGTATAATTCTGCAAAATCAAGCTGGTAGAAGAAAGAGAGCTCACCTTATCACCACAGCCAGGTTTTCCTTGTTTGGTATGATGAGGGTTCTGTCACAGGTGGTGGTACTGACTTGCTTGGCACCTACTATAACCTCCTCCCACTCTGGTGATGTGGGTTGACGTTGGGGGGAAAGTGTGAAGAAATAAAAATAAATTCACCTTTGTCTTTGACATGCTTATTCTCAGATCCATTTATAGCAAATGCTGCTTTGAGATCAGTCTGTTAAAGGAACACCACTGAGAATATGTAATATACCCAATAAGCAAAAATCATGATGATGTGGAAATAAAACAATTAATTGATCACATTGATCTGTGTTCTAACTTTTTAAAATTTGACCAGGGTTAAAATTCTAGCTCTGCCTCTCTCAGTTATGTTCCCTAAATCAATTTAACTCTCGTCTCTAAGCCATTATAGTTTCCCATCTATAAAATGGGACAGTGATCCATACCTCCCAGAGATATTGTGAGGATATATGCTCTAATATGTGAAAAGCATTCAGCTCAGCTTCTGCCTCATAGGGAGTGCTCTATAAATGCTAGTCCTCCTCTCACCTCCATTTGATTCTTTTAATTAAATGTTTTATTTTGAAATAATTATAGATTCACATGCAGTTGTAAGAAATGGTACAGAGAGAGCCTCTGTACACTTTACCCCATTTCCTCCAGTGGTAATATCTTACAAAACTAGGGTACAATATCACACCAGGATATAGACCCTGATACAGCCAAGATGGAGTACAGTTCCATCACCACAGGAATCCCTCCTGTTTCCCTTTTATAGCTACACCCAGCCCTCTCCCCTTCCCTTGGTGCCTAACTCCCAGCAACCACTCACCTATTCTCCAATTCTATAATTTTATCATTTCAAGAATGTTGTATAAATGGACTTACACAGTATGTAACGTATTGGGATTGGCTTTTTTCACCCAGAATAATTACCTGAAGATTCATCCACATTGTTGCATGTATCAATAATTTGCCCCCCCCTTTTTTTGCTGAATAGTATTACATGCTATCCTATTCTGTTAGCTTACCCATCCACTAATATCACACACTTTTGATTACCTGCTATGCATATACGACAGTTTAACCATGCACCTACTGAAAGACATCTGGGTTGTTTCTAGTTTTGGGCTATTATGAATAAAACTATTATTATAAAATAAAACTATTATGAACATTTGTGTACAGGTTTTTGTGTGAATGTAAGTTTTCGTTTCTCAAAGATAAATGCCCAAGATTGCTGTATGGTAGTTGCATGTTTCCTTTTCCTAAGAAACTTTCCAGAGTAGCTGTATCATTTTACATTCCCATCCACAATGTGTGTGATTAGGTTTCTCTGCATTCTCATCAACTTTCATGTCGTCACTGTTTTTTATTTTAGCTGGTCTTTTAGATATGTAGTGATATCTCATTGCGGTTTTAATTTGCATTTCCCTAATAACTAGTGATGTTGAGCATTTCTTCATGTGCTTATTAGCTATCCATGTGTTCTTTTCAGTTAATTCTCCCTCTTTTCCTAATTGGCTTATTTGATTTTTACTATTTAGTTTTGATGGTTTCTAAAATATTCCGGATCCTAGTTCCTTGTCAGATATGAAGTTTGCAAATCCTTTCTCTCTGTCCATAACCTATCTTTTCATCCTCTAAAAGTGCTCTTTTGCAGAGCAAAAGTTTTTAATTTTGAAGACATTTGAGGTATTTCTTTATTTTATGGATTGTACTTTTAGTGTCATGTCCATAAATTTTTTGCACAGCTCTCAATCCTGAAGACTTTCTCTTTTTTTTCTAAAAGGTTTGTAGTTTTAATTTTACATCTAAGTCTGTGATTTGTTTTGAGCCAGTTTTTTAATAAGTTGTGAGGCTTAGATCAAAATTTTTCTATCTATCTATCTATCTATCTATCTATCTATCTATCTATCTATCTATCTATCTTTTTGTTTATTGCTCCAGCACCATTTGTTGAAAAGGCAGTCCTTCCTCTATTGAATTGCTTGTCTATACCTTTGTCAAAAATCCATTTGGACAATTTGTTTGGGTCTATTTCTAAGTTCTGTATTTTGTGTCATTGATCTGTGTGTATATCTCTCCACTAATACCACACACTCTTGATTATTGTAGCTATATAATAAATCATGAAATTGGGTGGGCTGATTTCTCCCACTATCTACTAGGCTCTAATTTTAGAATGAGGGGTTCCTCCCACTTTATTATTTGAGTTTGTTTCAGCTAGTCTAAAGCCTGTGTTCATCCATACAAATTTTACAATGAGCTTGTCTATGAATACAGAAAAAATTCCTAGGAGCCAGATAGGAATTGCATTAAATCTACTGATGAATTTGGAGGAGACAATTGATATTTTTACTACACTGAGACTTCCATTCATGAACATGTTGTATCTCTTGATTTTTTTAGGTTTCCTTTAATTTCTTGCATCAGTATTTTAATTTTCATCATACAGATCCTATACATATTTGTTAATTTTATCTAAGTATTTTATTTTTTAGGAGTGAATTTCATGATACTGTGTTTTCAATTTTAAGTTTCACATGTTCATTGTTAATTATGTAGAAATGAGATACTGATCTTGTATCCTGTGATCTTGATGAACTCATTTGTTCTAGGAGTTTGCAATGTAGATTTTTTGAGATTTTCTATTTTGACAATCATGTTATCTGCAAATAGGAACAGTTTTATTTCTTCCTTTCTAGTTGATATGCCTTTTATTTCTTTTCCTTGCTTGCTGCAAGTGACTGGGAATGCCAGTTCTATGTTGAATAAGAGTAGCAAAAATGGGCATCCCTGCCTGGTTCCCAGTCTTAGGACAGTGTTCAGTCTTTCACCATTATATATGGTGATACCAATTATTGGCTTTCTGCAGATTGTTTAAATCGTTTCCTTTTCTAGGTTTTTAAAATCATAAATGAGTTTAGACTTTGGCAAATGCTTCTTCTCTATTAACTGATATGATCATATGATTTTTTTCCCTCTTTTATCTATTGGTGTAATGTATTACATTGATTTTTGAATGTTTGACCAGGCTTTCCTACCTGGATGAAATCCCACCTGGTAATGGTATATAATTCTTTTTATATATCATTGGATTTGATTTGCTAAAAGTTTTTGAGGATTTTGCACCTAAGTTCATGACAAATATTAGTCTATAATATTTTGTACTGTCTTTGTCTGATTTTGGTGTCAGGATAATATCAGCCTCATAAATAAGTTGTAATATATTTCCTCTTTATTATCTAGAAGAGATGGTATAAAACTGGTGTTTTAATTCTTTAAATGTTTGGTATAATTCTTCAGTGATGACTTCTGGGCCTGAAAATTTCTTTTTTAGGTGCTTTTAAATTAAGCATTCAATTTCTTTAATGATTTTAAAACTATTCAGGTTTTCTGTTTCATTTTGGTTGAGTTTTGGCAGTTTATGATTTTTGAAATCCATTATTCTAAATTGTAGAATTTATGAGCATAAAGTTATTTGTTGTATTCTGTAGTAGGGTGAATAATGGCCTTCAAAGGTATCCAGGTTCTAATTCCTAGAATCTGTAAATGTTACCTTATATGGCAACAAGAGGCTTTGCTGTTGTAACTTAAGTATCTTGAAATGGGGAGATTATCCTGGATTATAGAGGTGGGCCACAAATGCAATCACATGTGTCCTTATAAAATGGAGGCTGAGGGAGATTTGGCTAAAAAAGGAGAAGAAGGCAATGTGGTGACTGAGCCAAGAAATTAAGCTGCTGGCTTTTAAGATGGAAGAAGATGCCATGAGCCAGAAGCGCAAAGAATGAAGAGCTAGAAACTGAAAAAGGCAAGGAAATAGATCTGTCCCTAGACCCTCCAAAGGGAGGCCTAGTGAAACTGATTTTGGACTTCTGATCTCCAGAACTATGGGAGAATAAATGTGTGTTGTTTTAAACCACCACATTTGTGGTAATTTGTTATGGCAGTCATAGGAAACCAATATATACTTCTTGATTATTCTGGTGGCGAGATCTGAAGTGATATGCCCTGTTTCATTCCTAATATAGATGATTTGTGTCTTCTTTCTTTTTATCTTCATCAATCTTGCTAAAGATTTATCAATTTTACTGATATTTTCAAATAGCTGCATTTTTGTTTCATTGATTTTTTTTATCCCATCATTTTATTCTTTTCAATTTCATTGATTTATGATCTTTATGATTTTCTTTCTCTTGCTTGCTTTGGACTTATTTTGCTTTCTTTTGCTGTTATTTTCTTGAGATAGGAACTTAGGTTATTGATTTTTCACTTTTTCTCATTTCTAATGTAAGCATTCAGTGCTATAAAATTGCCTCTCACTACTGGCTTTGGCTGCATCTCACATATTTTGATATGTTGTATTTCCATTTTTATTTAGCTCTGTATTTTTAAAAATTTCCTTTGGGACTTCCTCTTTGGCCATGGCTTATTTAGAAGTGTATTGTTTAATTTTCAAGTATTTCTAGATTTTTCCTATTTTCTTTTTGGTTTTGATTTCTAGTTTCATTCTGCTATGGTCGGAGAACACAGTATGATTTATATTCTTTTAAATTTGTTGAGGTTTGTTTTATGGCACAAGAAATGGTCTATCTTGGGGAGTGTGTACCATGGGAACTTATTAAAAAGGTGAAATCTGCTATTTTGGAATAGAATATGCTGTCTGTGTTTATTAGATCTTATTGATTGGTTGTGTTGTTCAGATCTTGTATAGCCTTGCTGATTTTCTGTCTGGTAGTCCTATCAGTTGCTGCAAAGGCCATGTTGAGGCCTCCAGCCATAACTGTGCATTTGTCTATTTTGCTTTTCAGCTCTACCAGCTTTTGGTTTACTCGAGGCTCTTTTATTTGATTTGCACATATTTAGGATCATTTTGTCTTCCCAGTGAATTGATCCCTCTGTGTCTCTGGTAATTTTTCTTTACTGTGAATTCTATTTTATCTGATATTAATATAGCCACTTCTGATTTTTTTTTGGGGGGGGGTTACTGTTTGCATGGTGTATCTTTTCCATCCTTTTACTTTCAACATTCCTATGCCATTGAATTTGAAGTGAGTTTCTTGTAGACAGCATATAGTTAAGCGATTTTTTTTCCTTTATCAGTTCTGCAATCTTTATCTATTGGCAGATATATTTAGACCATTTACATTTAAGATAATGATTGGTATGTTAGGGCTTAAGTTTGTCATTTTGGTATGTTTTCTGCTTCCACTCTTTCTTATTACTGTTTCTTTTTTCATATCTTACTGTGGGTTATTTGAATATATTTTTAGGATTCTAACTTGATTTATTTATAGTGCTTATGAGTATATTATGATCTAATAGTTTTCTTAATGTTTAATTATTAAAATACACATACATAACTTATCATAGTCTACTGGTGTCATTATTTTTTACTTCAAGTGAAATGTAGAAACCCTAATTCTATTTAGGTTCTTTTACCCTCCCCACTTTTAAAGCATAATTGTCTTAAGTATATCCTCTACGTATATTGAACACCACATTCAATGGTATTATAATTTTTGTTTCAGCCACCAAACATGATTTAAGAAGCTAATGAGAAGATATTCAATTATATTTACTCCTATTTTTACCCATTCTAATGTCCTTTCCTTTATGAATTTCCAAAGCTTCTCTGTTTTTATATACTTTCTTTAGCCATATTTCCTCCTCAGCCATTCTTTAAGGGTAGGTTTTCTAGTAACAGATTCTCCTCATTTTCTTTTGTATGAGAATGTCTTTATTTCCCTTTTATTGTTAAAGGATAGTTTCACTGGATATAGAAATCATAGTTGATAGTTCTCTCTTTCAGTACTTGAAAATGATGTGGCATTTCTGGCTTCTATGGTTTCAGATAAGAAATCTGCTGTCATTCAAACTGGTGTTCCCTAAAGTTGTCATTTCTCTATGGTTGCTTTCACAATGTTTTTCTTTGTCTTTGGTTTTCAGAAATTGAATTATAACATGTCTTGATGTGAATTTCGGTAGCTTACCCTATTCAGTATTTACTCAACTTCTTAAGTCTGTAGATTATGTCATTTGTCAAATCTATGGAATTTTCAGCTATTATTTAATTGAATACTTCTTCAGTAACATGTTCTCTCTCTTTTTCTTCTGAGATCTGAAGATACAAATGCCACTTTGTTATTGTCCCACACATCCCTCAAGACTCAGTTATTTTTTTCAATCTATTTTCTCTCTGTTGTTCAGAGTAGGTACATTCTACTGATTTGTTCTCAGGTTCATTGATTCTATTCTCTGTCATCTCCACTCTACTATCAAATTCATTCAGCCAGTTTTTATTTTGATTATTACATTTTTTTAGTTCTGTTCTGTAGTTTCCATTTCATTCTTTTTTATAATTTCTATTTCTTTCCTTATATTCTGTTTTTTTTTTCATTTGTTTCAAGATAATTTGTAATTACTTGTTAAAACATTTTCATGCTGGTTGCTTAAGTCCTCATCAGATAATTCCAACTCCTGATTCATCTTGGTTTGGTATATTTAGGTTATCTTTTCTCATCATGTTGTGATTTTCCTGGTTCTTGGCATGATTAGTGATTTTTCTATTTTATCTGAACATTTGAATATTATATATTTTTTTAAGATTCTATTTATTTGTTTGACAGAGAGAGAGCACAAGTAGGCAGAGAGGCAAGCAGAGGGAGAGGGAGAAGCAGACTCCCCACTAAGCAGGGAGCCTGACATGGGGCTTGATCCCAGGACCCTGGGATCATGACCTGAGCTGAAGGTAGGCACTTAACCGACTGAGCCACTCAGGCACCCCTGGGATTTTATATTATGAGACTCTGGATCCTACTTAATCTTCCTTTTTTATACTCCTTCATTGTCTTGAGTTGGGTGGAAGATTATCACCCCACTGGCCCACCAAGGGTAAAATGACTTACCAGAGGTAAAAGGACTCACACCACTTTGTTGCTGCAGGGTAAGAGCAGAAGTTCCCCTCCCCACTGGGTTCCACTGCCACCATAGGAGGGGAGGAGAGGATGCAGAGTGCCACTAGTCCTTCCTCAAACCCTCATTGATTCTGGGTGGGGGGCAGAAGTGGAGGCTCAGTTACCTACTGCATCCCATGACATACAACATGTGGGGAGGGGAGGGAGAACAGGAGTATTAGCTAACCTTGTTCAGTATTATTGTGTCCAACTCACTACTAGACCCTGTTGACACTCTTCTACCACTGGAAGAAATTGAACCACTGCTTGTGTCTGCTGGGTGGGAAATAGAAGATCAGCTTCCTGCCCGTCAGCACCAACTAGGCAAAATGATCAGAACATTGTTCACTTCTCCAGATGTGGAGTATGAAGTGGAAGATTAATTCTCTACTTTCCCTATTGAAACTTCATAGGGGGTGATGGTACAGGTTTTCCACTGGTGTTTGACAGGAGTATGGCAATTATTATCAAAAAGTTTTCTTGTTTTGGGTCACCTTTTCCTGGTTTTTCATCTGGGGGAACATGCCTTTTTTGGCACTTTTTAAGTCAGTGCCTGTTGGCTTCTAAAGCCCCTCTGAAGGATACATGGGACATAATAAAGAAATCCAGGGAACTCACCACCTTGTCATTCCTCAAATCCTGATGTCCCTATACAGTTTTCATTTTTTCATTTTTCAGAACCTACCTATGCTTGTTGTTGTATGATGTTCAGAGTTTTTTAGTTGTAAAAGGGAGGATCTGAGAATAATGGGGCTAATCCATCCTGGATGAACCAGAAGTTCCCTTTTGATTTTAATATTCCATATGTGACTTTTTAAAAACAAAAGTCCCTAATAGTAATTGCCAAATTTAGATTGTAATTCCCACCAGAAGATGGTAATTCAAAGACATCATACATATGGTAAGTGAAACATATTTTAAGTGAAATCCTTTCACTTGGAAGATTCCATCAGAGGGATGTGTTTTCACATGTGATTTTCATTTAGGATCCTCACTTTAGAGATGCTCTTATCTGTGAAGATGACATCTTCTAGTCATTAGAATCACAGATATAATTGGCTGCTACCATGTTAGGGGCATAGATATTTACAATTGTTAGATCTTCTTGTTGGATAGACCATTTAAGTATGATATAGTGTCCTTCTTCATCTCTTATTATAGTCTTTGGTTTAAAATCTAATTTGTCTGATGTAAGGATTGTCACCCCAGCTTTCTTTTGGTGTCCATTAGCATGGTAAATGGTTTTCCACCCCCTCACTTTCAATCTGGGGATGTCTTTGGGTCTAAAATGAGTCTCTTGCAGACAGCATATCGATGGGTCTTGTTTTTTTATCCAGTCTGATACCCTGTGTCTTTTGATTGGGGCATTTAGCCCATTTACATTCAGGGTAACTATTGAAAGATAGGAATTTAGTGCCATTGTATTGCCTATAAGGTGACTGTTACTGTATATTGTCTGTGTTCCTTTCTGGTCTAGGTTACTTTTAGTCTCTCTCTTTGCTTAGAGGACCCCGATATTTCTTGCAGTGCTGATTTTGTGTTTGCAAATTCCTTTAGT
Organism: Mirounga angustirostris; assembly: GCF_029215605.1. Taxonomy (NCBI): domain Eukaryota; kingdom Metazoa; phylum Chordata; class Mammalia; order Carnivora; family Phocidae; genus Mirounga; species Mirounga angustirostris. Next base: position 56,519,343 of record NW_026991717.1, on the reverse strand, counting down.
TTTTGTTTGTCCTGGAAGCTTTTTCTCTCTCCTTCTATTTTCAATGACAGCTTAGCTGGATATAGTATTCTTGGCTGCATATTTTTCTCATTTAGTGCTCTGAATGTATCATGCCAGTCCTTTCTGGCCTGCCAGGTCTCTGTGGATAGGTCTGTTGCCAATCTAATATTTCTAATCTAATGGTAGGTTACAGATATCTTCTCACGAGCTGCTTTAAGGATTTTCAGGATTTTCTCTTTGTCTCTGAGACTCGTAAGTTTTACTATTAGATGTCGAGGTGTTGACCTATTTTTATTGATTTTGAGAGAGGTTCTCTGTGCCTCCTGGATTTTGATGCCTGTTTCCTTCCCCAAATTAGGGAAGTTTTCTGCTATAATTTGTTCCAATATACCTTCTGCCCCCCCCTTCTTCTTCTGGAATCCCAATTATTCTAATATTGTTTCATCTTATGGTATCACTTATCTCTCGAATTTGCTAGAACTCATACAGGAGTTCAGTAAAGTGGCAGGATGTAAAATCAATGCACAGAAATCAGTGGCATTCCTATACACCAACAACAAGACAGAAGAAAGAGAAATTAAGGAGTCGATCCCATTTACAATTGCACCCAAAACTATAAGATACCTAGGAATAAATCTAACCAAAGAGACAAAGGATCTGTACTCAGAAAACTATAAAATACTCATGAAAGAAATTGAGGAAGACACAAAGAAATGGAAAAACATTCCATGCTCATGGACTGGAAGAACGAATATTGTGAAGATGTCAATGCTACCTAGAGCAATCTACACATTTAAAGCAATCCCTATCGAAATACCATCCATTTTTTTCAAAGAAATGGAACAAATAATCCTAAAATTTGTATGGAACCAGAAAAGACCCCGAATAGCCAGAGGAATGTTGAAAAAGAAAAGCAGAGCCGGTGGCATCACAATTCCGGACTTCAAGCTCTATTACAAAGCTGTCATCATCAAGACAGTATGGTACTGGCACAAAAACAGACACACAGATCAATGGAACAGAATAGAGAGCCCAGAAATGGACCCTCAACTCTATGGCCAACTCATCTTCGACAAAGCAAGAAAGAATGTCCAATGGAAAAAAGACAGTCTCTTCAACAAATGGTGTTGGGAAAATTGGACAGCCACATGCAGAAGAATGAAACTGGACCATTTCCTTACACCACACACAAAAATAGACTCCAAATGGTTGAAAGACCTCAATGTGAGACAGGAGTCCATCAAAATCCTAAAGGAGAACACAGGCAGCAACCTCTTCGACCTCAGCCACAGCAACTTCTTCGTAGAAACATCACCAAAGGCAAGGGGAGCAAGGGCAAATATGAATTATTGGGACTTCATCAAGATAAAAAGCTTTTGCACAGCAAAAGAAACAGTCAACAAAAACAAAAGACAATGGAGAGAATGGGAGCAGATATTTGCAAATGACATATCAGATAAAGGGCTAGTATCCAAAATCTATAAAGAACTCAACACCCAAAGAACAAATGATCCAATCAAGAAATGGGCAGAAGACATGATCAGACATTTTTCCAAAGAAGACATCCAAAGGGCCAACAGACACATGAAAAAGTGCTCAACATCGCTCCGCATCAGGGAAATCCAAATCAAAACTTCAGTGAGGTATCACCTCACGCCAGTCAGAATGGCTAAAATTAACAAGTCAGGGAACAATAGATGCTGGCGGGGATGCAGAGAAAGGGGAACCCTCCTACACTGTTGGTGGGAATGCAAGCTGGTGCAGCCACTCTGGATAACAGTATGGAGATTCCTCAAAAAGTTGAAAATAGAGCTACCATACAACCCAGCAATTGCACTACTGGGTATTTACCCCAAAGATACAAATGTAGGGATCCGAAGGGGTACATGCACCCCAATGTTTATAGCAGCAATGTCCACAATAGCCAAACTATGGAAAGAGCCAAGATGTCCATTGACAGATGAATGGATGAAGAAGATGTGGTATATATATATACAATGGAATATTATGCAGCCATCAAAAGGAATGAAATCTTGCCATTTGCAACAATGTGGGTGGAACTGGAGGGTATTATGCTGAGCAAAATAAGTCAGTCAGAGAAAGACATGTATCATATAATCTCACTGATATGAGGAATTCTTAATCTCAGGAAACAAACTGAGATTTGCTGGAGTGGTGGGGGGTAGGAGGGATGGGGTGGCTGGGTGAAAGACATTGGGGAGGGTATGTGCTATGGTGAGCACTGTGAATTGTGCAAGACTGTTGAATCACAGATCTGTACCTCTGAAACAAATAATACATTATATGTTAAAAAAAAGAAGAAGAAGAAGAAGAAGAAGATAGCAGGAGGGGAAGAATGAGGGGGGAAATCGGAGGGGGAGACGAACCATGAGAGACGATGGACTCTGAAAAACAAACTGAGGGTTCTAGAGGGTAGGGGGGTGGGGGGATGGGTTAGCATGGGAATGGGTATTAAGGAGGGCACATTCTACATGGAGCACTGGGTGTTATACACAAATAATGAATCATGGAACACTACATCAAAAACTAATGATATATGGTGATTAACATAATAAAATTTAAAAAATAAAAAATAAAAAAAATAGAATCACAGAGATAAATAACAAATAAATGGAATAAACCTACTGACTCTTTAAATAGGACAGTGAACACCAGAACTCTGTTAATAGTTTGGAGCTACCTGAATTGCTCTACCTCATCATCTCAATGCCATGACCTTTGAGCATTAGACTCTGTTCCTCCATGATAAATCCTATGTGAACTGTCTTCTCTACTCCCTAACAAAGGCCAGATATTATAAAACTTTAACTTTGCTTTAAGAAATAATTACACCATTTCATGGAAAATTTAGAAGGCACATACTTGAGATGCAAACACCCTTCATTTATGAAATAAACAGTCCTGCAAATTGGCATTAAGATCAGAACAGGTGTTATTCCACAGATCTGTCTTAGCACACTTTCCCTCCCAGACCATGGGTTGACTGTTCATATGAAATGCGTCAAGCTCACTCTACAAAAGTATACCAAGTACATACTTTGTATGCCAGAGTGATGTGTACCAGAACACAGGATATATTTATTTTGGTCCTCACTAATTTTTGCATAAATTCCTTAAATTATTTGTTAATCTCAAATTTTTTGTAGAGCAAGTAAGGAATAAAAAATCTCTGTTGAATATATAAATGTATACCTGGATTTTTCAATGGAATGGTTATTTTTCAAGGAAAGGCAATGGTAAGACATCAGAGTTGTCTATGAAATTTGAAGATAAGTCATATACTGGGACTGTAATACCTATTCTGCATTCTCTATCTGTAACAGTTAGACTCATGTTTCAAAGCCCAGACCCCAGGCCTCCACCTCTTTAGAGCCTTATCTACTCCCTCTAGCCAAAAGCAATTGTTTCTTTATTGTGTCTTCATAGAATGATAATGTATCTTCTTAACACACTTCTTTGTTTTATCATATATGCACTCATTTATCTGATCCTAACTCTAGATTATAAATCCCTTGAGGTATTGCAATAAGTTTTATTTCCCTTTGTAATTGCCATGAAGTTCTCTATAGTCACTGCTAAGCACATAGAAGGTGATCAACAGATATTTCACAGTGATTATCAAATTCAGCTATACTTTAGACTCACCAAGAGCACTTTTAAAATCATCCAGACCGTCTTAAGATCAACTAGTTCAGAATCTAGATGTAGAGCCTATGAACTGAGACTTTTTAAAGTGATTCCAGGTATGGTATCATAGAAAGATACATGATCTTTGTCCCCAGTTCCTGGCACAGAGTTCCTAAAACTCTTGGAATTCCCGAGTGAAAGGTTATAGGAGTATATTTTGTTCTAATGAGGTGAATCTTGGTAGCCCTTATATGGCTTCAGATGGAGGCTGGTCACTAGAAAGATCTAGATTGGAATCTTGGAATTTTCACCCTCACCCTCAACCTCCAGAGCGAGAACAGGGGCTGGGGATTGAGTAAGTCACCAGCGGCAAGTGATTTAATCAATCATATCTGCATAACAAGACATCCATAAAAAACCTTAAATGATGGGGTTCCAAGAGCTTCCAGGTTAGTGAACACAGCCATGTGCTGGGAAGGTGGTGTACCCCAGCCACACAGAACAGAAGCTCCTACACTTGGGACCCTTTAGGACCTCACCCTATATACCTCTTCAACTGGTTGTTGAATTGTAGCCTTTATAATGTCCTTTATAATGAAGTAGTAAAAGAAAGTAAAGTGTATTCCTGAGTTCTGTGAGCTGTTCTAGCAAATTATCAAATCTGAGGAAGGGGTCATGAGAACCCTTGATTTATAGCTAGTCAAAAGTACAGGAGTCCCAGGGCTTACAACTGGCATCTGAAATGGGGGATAGTCTTGTGGGACTGAACCCCTAAGCTTTGAGGTCTGTGCTAACAATGGGTAGTTGGTATAAAAATTGAATTCTTGAACATGCAGTTGGTGTCTGGGGAATCAGAGACTTTGTTGTTGATGTTGGAAAATACCCTACAGCAGGGCATCAAAATATGCAGCCAAAATTGAGGATCTGATTTTTGACAGGCAGGCAACCACATCAGCAGACATGCATTACAGATGTTATGTACATTTTAACTAAATACACATGCGTCAGAAATTCTCTCCTGGTTGTATCAATAAAGACTGCCCTTGACCAAAAAATAAAGATTTTAAAAACTTAAATCTTAAAAAATCTTATTACTAAGAAGGATCATTCTAATTAGGAGCTTCAAGCACACAACTGTTTTCACAGAGGCAATCTTGAATACTCAACCTGTGTGTGTTGCTTTTGCTCTCTAAACTGATGCAGATGGGGAGCAGGATTGATTGCAGACAGGCGCAAGAAACTTTCAGAGATGATGGGAATGTTCTAAAACTAGATTGTAGTGATGGTTGCACAACTTTATACATTTATAAAATTTATTAAATTGTAAAAAATTAAAATAGTAATAGAATAAAAAGCGCCACAAATAGAATTTCCTCTTTTCTGAATTAAGGGCAGTTTTAAAAACGTGAATTATATTCTTGAAGATTAATGTTGATCATGGAAGAACTAGCGAAACACCCAAAGAGGACATGAATGCACCTCTTTGTCCGTGGTAAAGCTCTTCTTAAAGAGAATTATGAAAGAAGTACAGACTATTTGCAAGGCGCTCTCTCTCTCTCTCTCTTTCTCCTTTTCAACATAGAGTAGAGCCATCCCCTGAATTTGCCTACCCCAGATGTCTCATCAAGCTGAACCTACCCTTCTTGGCTGCAGTATGTTCTCAGGGCTCCCTGCTTCTGCAATTACCCAAACCCCAGGTGATGCCTTCTGGCCAGTCCTCTTCTATTAATTCCTTATATGATTCCATGCTTCTAACATCAAGAACACCTCGTGACCAAGGCAAGAAACTCCTTGACCCCAGTGCAGCTTTACCAGTCCCCACAGACAGCACTGTACCAAGGTCAGAGAGGAGAAGCCACATACTGGCTTCAGTCCTACTAGAATGCTGCGAAAGCACTGGGACCTGCAGTGCAAAAGGGCCCTGGAACCCTACCTGATGCATATACAAATCTCTTATCAATGTTGCTAGCTGATCTCCCCTTGTTGGAGGTTTCCCTAATTATTTTTCATCAGGCCCATACCTGCTCATGACTACTGTAGGCCTGGCTGAGATGTGTGAACACACTTAGCAGGTTAATAAATTGAAGCCCAGTTAACACAGTTCTTGAAATAATGGTTGAGCCTGAAGGAGAAATGAGTTCAATGCTGTTGAGAGAAGGGCAGAGAAGGGAACCCACGCTCAGACCCCATGAATGGTTCTCAGCAACCTAGCTCTGGACACATTTTTTTTACATCTTCTCAGAGAAACAAAAGGTTCACTTTGATCTGAGCACTTCCTCTAGAAAGCTGGTATAGCTGCCACCTATTGTTCCTAGAGCATGCTCCAGAACACCTTGACTTATACTCCAGCAGCTAGTAAAATACTCTTCTACCCCAAACATCATTCTCCCTGAGAAGTTCTGATTGATGTGATATTTTGAATCTTGTTTTATTTCTGTTCACGTTCCATCACCCCATGTGGACTGGGAATCGTGGGCAGCTGCTTGGCTGGTCCATCCACTATTCTGACTATGTTCTTAGAGCCAGGTTAGTGCTCCTAGGTAAATCACTTGACTGATACAGGACACACTTTTTTCCTTGTGTATCAATGGCAGAGAACCATGAGCCTTCCTCCATATTCAAGAAATGGGAACATTTCACACTCACGTTCTGCCACTGACATCTTAACAGTTTTCCAAGGGGAATGACTTTCACATTGAGAATCACAGGTCAGGTAGTAAACAGGTATGATGCTATGATAAGCTTTTGGGAGAAGATATTTTCAGAAGGGCTTTTAGAACCTTTCAATCATGCAAATAAGTATTTGCCCACTAGCCAAATATAAGCTGTCCTTTCTGCTAAGTATCTCCAACTCCATTACCAGTTGTTTATGGAGGGAACATCTGGTGCTTCCACACCTTGCTTGGCAGTCTTCATCAATGACCCACACTCCAACACAGTTAAGGAGCTATTTGCCTAATGTAAGTCCCAGAAAAAAGCACGCATCACAAGACTTTATGACAGTCCCTAATCTGTCTGAAGTATTCAGCAAACCATAACCAGAATGATATCCAAGTAGAAAGGTTATGCTGCTGGCACAGACTATTGGTAGGATATATATTGTATAAGCAGATTTGACCAAGAATATCTGAGAAAAAAACCTTAAAATTGTACTGGTCTGGTGACTGGCTATTTATGCTGCCCATTTCTTAATTTCATTTTGCTTATATAAGACAAACACCCAATTTCTCAGTTCCCCAGGCTTTAGAACAGCAGGTTCATAATGGTTTCTCTCTGGGATCTTTTTGAGAAATAATGATATGGTATGTGATGATGCCATTATATTTGTTCAGTAATATTCCCTCAAAACCTGAACCTCCTCATTATAGGCCTTACACTGAAGAGGCTAGAAGGGTGGGTAAGACAAATCAGGATGTGAAATTCTTTGAAATGTCAAGCACAGCTAAAGATGATTGCTACACATTGTGTATGCCTCAATAGTCTTAACTAAACTTAAGATTTTTGGAATGATATTCGAATATTCAAGTCACTGCATTAATAAAACAGACACTAGCACCCCTTAACAACGTAACAAATGTGTATGAATCATTTATATGATTTTTTTCTGTACGATGATGTTTGACAATAATCAGATGATAATGAAATGTATAATTAATAATAAAAATGCCAACATCTGTTAGCTTGTTATTACAGACTGATTTTTTCAGTGCACTATTTCAAATGTGTCACCATTAACCTAATTTATATTAAAATCTGCTAAATACAATCTGCTTTCATTAGTTGTTAATTTCAGTTGGCACATGACACCAAAGAGATGCTTCTCTCTGCTCTCCCTATTTCTCACTCCTGTCTAAACCAAAGATTTCCCCCAAATGTCTTTAAAAACTGGCTGCCTCAACTCCAATGTTCTGCGAGCAGATGGATCAGGTTGGCTACGTGGTTGCTCTCAGCTGAGAATGATCAATCCTCTGAGCTTGAGAAAATAGGACTTAGTCTCAGGAAGAGAAGTGGTTCGGCTGCAATCTCCCTCTGATAATTTTCTGTCCGGTCACCTGCATGTCTGTGCCATCCTCCCTCACATCCATGCACAGTGACACGTGGAGCCGGGGCCACTTTCTCAGCTAGGAGGATGCAATTCTGCTTCCACAAGGTACCAATCAGTGTGGAGTTTTAAACTACATCCACTCTCAGTCTCATTCAAAGGTTGAGGGCAAATCTCTTTAAAAGGACAACTGCTGGTGACCAGATGTTTTCCACCAATGAAAAGCATGGGTACAAGATGAACCTGGAGCATCTTGTAGTAGCAGAAAATAAGGACATGCTTAAAACAAGTAAAAAAAAAAATGTAAAAGCCAACATATTGATAGGGGTATGTAAAAGGGGCACAGAAGGCAACTGAAAGAGCTCCTAATGGGCAAAGTTGGAACAATTTGGATAACAAAATAAATAAAATGGTATTGAATTATAACCCCCAAAATAAAATAAATATCCATAAACACCTAATGTTATAAATAAATGATTGGACACATTAATAAATGGGGGATAAGAGTCAAATCTCCCACACAGGAAAATTCCAAGTAATTTATGGAGGAACACCACTCTCAAGGAGGGGGAGCATAACTCCCCACTCCTTAGGTATGGGCTGCACATAGTGACTTCCTTCCAAAGAAGGCTGAATGGAAAGGGGGGTGTGGAGGAAGAGTAACTTTACAGGAGAACCTGACAAGTACTACCTCAGCCAGGTGATCAATGCCAACATCAACAGTCATAAATCATGTTGATAGTTTGTGCCTTTGATATGTGATGAAAATGGCACTCTGTCTGTGGGGTCTTCTCCCAAGAACCCAGAGCTCCAATATTATCATGAAAAAAAAAAAAACCCATCATATAAATCCCAGTAGTGGGACATTCTTCAAAATAGCTCATGAGCACTCCTCAAAATTGTCAAGGTCATCAAAAACAGTCTGAGAAACTGCCACAGCCAAGAGGAGCCTAAGGAGACTTGACAACTAAATGTAATGTAGTATCCTGGATAGGATCAGAAAAAGGACATTAGGAAAAAAAAAACAGAGGACGTCTAAATAAACTGTGGACCTTAGTTAAGAATAACGTGTCAATATTGATTTATTAATATAACAGATATATTAATGTAAGTTATTAATAATAGGGGAAAACTGGATGCAGGGATATATAGGCAGTCTCTGTAACTCTTTTACATTTTTCTGCATATCTAAAACTGTTCTAAAAAATAAAGTCTATTTTTAAAAAAGCATGTGTAATTTTTTCTTTTAAGAAATATTGGACACCAAGGATAATTCATAGTGTGAGGAACAAACAGGCTGGGACTGAGGCGAGATTCCCATGTACAAGTCATCTCACCATCTGCAGGGAAACCCCTGCAGATGGGATGAACCAAGGTGTCTCAGGAAGAGGCTATATAAAGAATCAGGACTGTCGTTAAGATACAAATACGTCTGTTATCTTCAAAAGCTTGCTGTGGTTTTAGAGCAACCTTTGAGATCCTGCCCAACTCCACCTTAGAGTGAACTTGTGAAATTATCTGAGCCTGGAGGGAGCTCAAAGAAATGTTTTGTACTCTAGTGAAATTGGTGATTCTCTCACAAATAGGAAATCAGTACCCCCTGAAAAGATTTCCAATGTACCTAAAGGATCATTATAAAGGAAGTTGTTTATTAACCTAAAAGAATTTTATACATTCATGGTATCTTTTCAAATAATCTGTCTTAGCAGCCTTATTTGATGTATTGCAGATATTTTCTCCTCTCCTTTATGAACTGAAGGTCATCAGGGTTGGCTACCTCTACCTCCTTGCTGCTTAGTAATGGAGAAAAGATGATGTTATATAATACACTTCCCAAGTCAAGAGTTAACCAGTCATAAAAAACATCCTAATTATGTGCACCCAAAAGAATACGATATTAATGTTAAATATGGCCATAGGCCAGTCTGGGAGAAAAGCTGAAAATTACATACTTTTTTTTTTAAAGATCACTTCTTGAACAGAAAGTGGTAATAATAATGTTACACACCTACACAGTCCTTTATATTCAAGAAATCTCAAAGTACTTCACCAATTATTCCTCATATCCACGGGGCTCACATTTCTTGGGAAAGGAAGTCACTAGTGATAAAAACCTGGCCCCCAGTGGTCTGCCTTTTCAAAGCCAAGTTAAATGGAGCAGAGTGGGAGGGGGGAGGAGTTGCACCAGGTCCCCACAGCTTCTTCTGGCCCTGAGGGCAGCTGCAGCATCCATCCGTCCTTTATCCCCTTCCCACATGTTTATGCAGCTTGGGGAGTGGGGTGAAATAATGAGTGGCCGTGCTGAGCAGCAAGGACAGCAGGAAACAAGAGCCACTTATAGAAATATCATGGCTTTAAGCAGATTTTTAAAAACACATGGACACTTTTCAAAATTGGAGGCTAAAAAGGAGTGAAAATTGGGTTTGTTGGCAGAGGATCTATCTATGAATCCTGGGTCTGTTATTTGCTGTTTGTGTAGCCTTAGGAATGTCTCTGTCTTCTCCGTGTCTCTATTTCTGTCTTTCTGTGTTTCTCTCTCTCTCTCCCTGCTCTCTCTTCACCTTTTCCAAGATTTCTAGTTCCTAATTTCTGCCTCATGCTTATGAGAGTAACTGCTATGGGCTAAGGTTAATGGAATCCTTATCTTGACAAGGCTTAGATCCTGGCTGGCTGGGTTCTTCCAAGAGTCCTTGGCCTGGAGTTTGGGGGATATGAAGCTCCTTTTGTGAGGAAGAGGGAATCCCCCTGGCTTGTCCCACCTAAACTCCCATTCCTTAGCCAGGAATCCAGGTTGACAGGACTTTGCTCCCTGCTCCTCTTCAGCCCTCTCTGCCTCTATACTTTCTTGCCTTTCAACTGTACTGAACTGCTTTTGTTTCCCCCAATCTCGTGTCTGCACCCACCACTCCCTCAGCCATGAAACACTGTGCTCCCCAACCTTGCCCACTGGTATTGCTCACTCTATAGAAAACTCACCTCTTTGATGATCCGCAGCATGCCTACTGTCTAATGGTACTGTGTGTACCTCTAAGGTAGAGCAGAGCATGCTGTGCTACAATTGTTGGTTTCTTTGTTTGCTTCCGCCGCCGTCTAGCCTTGAGGGCTGTATCGCCAGGGCTCAGCACAGTGTCTGGCACATAGAGCTACTCAGTAAATGTTTGTCGAATTAATCGTGATCTGTTTCCCCAGCCTTCTTAATGGAGTCAGCCTACCTAACTTGTGATGATTTTCTTTGTATTTTCGAGACAGGATTGGATTTTTTTTGTATTTTAGAGACAAAATGATGGACATTATTGTTTTGTGCACAGATATGTCATGTGCCTATTAAAGTGGATTTGAAAGCAGTCAGTGCCAGTAGAGGATTTATTCGAGGATACTAACAGAAATAGAGCAAGTCGAAGCTGGAAAGAAATGGAGAGATGACTTGTGCAACCCCCTCCTTTTACATATGAGTAAACTGGGGTGCAGGGTTTAAATATCTTGACAAAGGTCATTAGAGAACACTGTGATTTTTTGACTCAGAACTCAGTGCTTTTTCTACTCCTCTTCACCCTATGATAGAAACAGAGAAGCACTCACGCACATACACACACACACACACACACACTGAATACATAGCTGCTGAGGACCCACTGTGAGTACAGCAGGGTACATGGCTTTTTGAGCACCCAGAGCCACAGGCCTCACCCTCAAAGACTTCTCTGTTTAGTTGGAGAGGCAAGGCATGCACATATCTAGACAAAAGCAATGCAGCAATCCAAGAGGAGGCACGAGGTTTCAGAAGGCCTGGAGTGGTTCAGCCAGGAGTCTGTGAGAGAGAGCTAGAGACTGAGAGAGAGCAAAAGGGACTGTGTAGTAGAGCAGAGAGAGAATGGACCATGCCCTCTCGGAGATGGGGCTAAATGTACAATAACGGTGGAGAAGGCCATTCCAGGAGAGCAAGCACAAGGCAGTAAGGCAGGAGAGGTTTGGTGGTGTATGATTTTATCCTGTGCTTTTGCTGTGAACCACCTCAGATAATGCTTGGAAAATGGCAGAGTAGCTAGATATATTGAGAGGTAGAGATGGAGGTGGAAATAAGGGGAAAGAGAGACAGACAGACAGAAATAGGGACAGGGATGGGCATTGTTGTACAGTCCAGCTACCAGGTAGGATTCCCCAAGTGTACCAGAAAAAGGAGACTGGAATTGTGTGAGTCTTTACTGAGTCAAATACGTGCGATGTCTTTTTCTACAGTCATCACACTTGTATTAACAAGAAGACGGTGCATGGTGAATACACCACACATAGTGAGTGCAGAGGCTTAAACCTATTACTTTGCACATGTGACCTCCACTTCTCTGATGAAAAACTTGTTTTGGACTAGTTACCATGAACGGACTTGGCTCTCTCTGCCACGTAAGGTGTCTAGGGCTTGCATTCCCACTGCTCTGGAAGATCTGACAAAGGGAGGAAAATGTGTGTTGCCCGTACAATGCAGCTTCTCAGGGCCTCCAGCAAAGCCTCTGAGGTAGGTTGGAAGGGGGAAGGTGGCAAGGCTTCGTTGTAGGCTTCAGATATGGAATCCAGCTATAGTGTGTGATGTGGCAGAGTAGGTCTTCTCAAACTTCTATGTATTTGCCAGTCACCTGGGGACCTTATTAAAATACAGATTCCAATTCAGTTGCTCTAGCATGAAGCCTGGGATTCTGCATTCAGAACAAACTTCCAGGAGATGGTGACCCTGATCATAAGTGAGGTTGGAAAGCAGTCAATTAATCCTCCCTCGTTTAGACTACCCTCATCCCTGAGTATGCCTGGGCAGCTTTTAAAAATTATCGACACCAAGTCTCACTCCAGCCTTTCTGTTTTATTTGTGTGAAGTAGTGAATACATTCAAAGATCAAAATATCTGTACCATGATTTGTCCTCCTACTTAATATTTATTCCTGCAAATATCATAAACTTTTAGACAATCTGTTTCTGGCATATTGTGAATCCTCAGTCAATGCATGGTTGATAAATGAGTGAAAATGATATACAGATGTTAAGTGCATACACAGTACCCAGTCAGCATTAAATATCATTGTGTCATAGATGATGTTATGTCATTTAAGTAAAAGTGTTTAATTACGACAAAAGTGGGTTGTGTCAACTATGCAGTTTGATGGAATTAATTCTAGCTTTCTACTCACAGTAAGGAGGGCTCTTCTGCATTAAATAGTTTCTACTGGTGGATCATGGAAAAAACTCAGGTGGCTCTTGGAACCTGTCCTGTTCCCATCAACTGTAGGTGTTTCCTTTTGGAGGCCTGAGTTAGTCTTTAACGACCAAATGAAGCTTACTAATATTAAGAGCGGGACTAAAATTAGCATATTGGAGATTTTTCAGGGACAAAACGTGCTGATCCATGTGTCTCTAAAAGGGCAAACACATCTGTTTCCAAGACAACAAAAGAACATCCACTCTGGTGAAGATGTTGAGATCAGCCCATCCACAGTGAAGTAAGCATGTGGGTGCGGGGACTCTATCAGAGACCTGGTTGGGTTCCAAATCTGGTTCATCGCTTGTAGCTTTGATAATCCAAACAAGAAGGAAAAGGGAAGCTTGGCAAAATTATGTACGGCTTTAGCCCCTTATTGGAAACATCTTTAAGAAAACAGTCAAGTTGTGGATAATGAGCATCTCCCTTTTACCTTCTTCTTCTTCTCATCTGTCATGTTGTTGCTGTTGTCATCACTGCAAAACAATTTCCAACTTAAGGGATCACTTCTCCCTCTCTGAAGATACAGGGCAAGCGTATGCTGCCCTGTGTAATTCACAACACATCTAGAAAACAATGGCATCTTCCAGAGTTGCTCTTTGCCTTGCTCACTCCCTGGCCTTCTCTCCCATCTTCTCTCTACACAGACTAACTTACCTGCAGATTGGCTCCCAGGTGGTGGCAGAGTGGGTGAGAGATGTGTGCCAGGCAGTCTCAAGAAGGATGTTTGAGGTTATAACGCCCACCTAGACAGGAGAACTGGCTGAAAACATTTGGAACTATCTCCATTTATAAATAAGAAAAAGACACTCCTGAACATTGGTAGAATCATTTGGGGGAAAGAGAAAAATCAGATGGCATTTTCAAGATTTTTAGAGTGGAAAGAAGAAAATCAAATTGCTGTAGCTAAACTGGGAATGTTCTACGGACAGCATAATTCTGAATCACAGTATTTCTCTCTAAGCCCAAAGGGCTGAGCATATACTGATCCATATTCATACTTAGGACCATGCATTCACTTTCTTGGATATGATGACAAAAGCAACCAGGGAGTTCAGCTTCAGGATAAGAATGAAAGGAAGTGGCTGCTTGTGTGAGTATGACTGGATTTACTTATTCACTAGGTAAACGTGTCCCCTTTGGCAAAATATGTCACTAGCTGAAAAATGTTATCACTATCTACCATCTTCTCTGAGAGAAAACTGTGGTAAACAAATTTCATGGAAGAAAAGGATTTTCAGAGACTAAAAAAGGTCGACATTTACGTTTCATCCACACTGCTTCTGTGACCAAAAATAATCAAGCAGAACTGTGGTTAATTGTGCAGCAACAACCTACACCCTCCATATTCTGCTAAATCCCCAGGTGATCTTTTTTTTTTTTTTTTTTTCTCGTCACTGCTGATTCAATGACAGGTACAATTTTAGCTTAGTATAGGTTTTCCAAAGACAAGACAAAGCAACATAGTTTGGCTATGAAGTCTAAACATTGTAATTACAATTTTCCTATGAGAGCAATTTTTGCATATGAAGTGTACTTTACAATGTAGTAGGTTTTAACTACCAAGATATACACTTTCCTAAGTAGGTCCTATTAAAACAATTTAATAGTATGTCAACACATACCAATGTGTATATAGAAACAGAATTGTGTGGTTTGTTTTCACGCAGTGAGCTTGTTCTGCTGGGGTCTGTCAAGGGCTATTGAAGCTCACTTTGAACTAGCAGGATTACCTGATTGGAATTGTATTCATTGAAGGTCTTTATTTTTCAGGCTGACAGATGAAATGCCTGATAAGTTATGGAGGATACACTTACAGAGGTATTGAGTATTTTTTGCATGTGCAAATGTCATGCAAAAATATTTAATATTTCCAAAAGAACATGGGCATATTGATGTTTTAGTGACAAAGCACATGGATAAAAAAGAAAGGAAAAAATAGAAACACATTAATTCTTAAATCAGCCTGGTCAATTGCAGATGAAACTAAATTCACACATTTTTAATCTTTAAAGTTCTACTAAATGGAGTTCCTAGATCAGAACTCACACTGAGCACGCCCAAATGTGGACAAAGCCTTCCTGGAGGCAAATTACGCAGGGGATCCAAATAGCCTAAATTATTCTACACATTGTAAGATGGCCATGGCTTCTTATATAGCACAGCTGAGAAGCAGCAGAACACTCCCTGAAGTGTAACATAACTACAAAAGTAAATTTAACATTTCATCCCAAAGCAGGGACAAAGAGATGCTGACTGAAATACTCCTTTCTGCACATTTACATGTTCATATTCTGGACAATTTTCGGAACCTACAACAAAAGAAGAATGTGATGAGCAAAACATACATCGGTTTATATGTATATATAAAAATGTATTTCTGTATAAATAAATAAATGTGTATATATGTTTTAACATGACAATATAATATTGATACTATATATAAAATACATCCACGTGGGTATTTATAAATGGATACACATCTATTGCGTGAAAATGTGTACGTGTGCATACATGCATGCGTATCCGTATACTTTCAATGGGCCTCTTTTTAACATGTATTTATAGTATTGAAGTCATTGCCACGAGGAACCCATTTATGCATGTGAATAAATGGTCAATCCTGTAGCTCTGTGCAGCTGTCTCGATGGCATAAGGAAGAGAAGGGCTATGGAAAGGCTTAGGTATAAAGAATTGGATACAAAGCTTATGTGTCACTTAAACAGAAGCATTGAACCAGATAGACAGATGGAAGAGACACATCTCAGAGATGTATCTGTGGGGCAAAATGTACTAAAAATAAATGCCTGACACAGATGACACTGAGTCATTCAAAGCTGAACTGCACGAGCCATTGGAACATTATCAGCTGACAGGAGAACAACCATCCAACACCAATCAAAGGGGCCTGCACGGGAAGGGGCTTCCCTCAGAGACCTTCACTAAAATAGAAAAAAAAGAGGACGCCAGCCACAAGTCGTCAAAAGAAAGGGCTACAACTCTTCCTTGTGCAAATGCCTGCAGGACCAACAGATGGCAGTTCACTTTCATTGAAGCCAAATGCCTACAACTTTTCAAAAATGTTGCTACGAAATAGTTCCTGTAGGCAGTTTCCATAATGAATCAGTGAGGGCTAGTAGTGTGTTCTTAAAACTTCTTTCCCCACCAGCTCAGAGTCTTGGCTGGGAAAAAAAAAAAAAAGGTACATGAAAAAGGATAGGCTGCACTGAAAGTATTTCTTGTGAAACATAGCTGTTTACCATCCCCAGGTAATAAAACAGAGTTGGAAACCAGATTATTGGCCCCTGGTGTCCTTTCTCAACCACCACCACCAACACAGAAAGCATTTATTGAGCACCTGTGACGTGTCAGTAACGTGCTCAACACTTACAGGCCTGGTGATATTTTATCCTGCCAGCAATCCTGCACAGAGAATTCTAGCATTGGGTTTACTGACTTGTGCAAGGTGACGTTCCTGGTTAAGTGCAGGATTCAGGAGTAGACCCCAGTTTCCTGATTGGAATTGTATTCATTGAAGGGTCTTTGTTCTTCGGGCTTTATTTTTTAGGTTTGCCTTTACTCTAGAGACCTAGCTCACGAGTGCCATGCTGCACAACCTCATCCAACATGTCCACATATCAATCCATAGATGAAGAGATCAGAATCACCTGGGGAGGGACTTGTGATGCAAAAAGCGTGGCAACGTCTCATCCAAGAAACGATTCTGGCTCTGTGGGAACTCACAGCTGAGTGGTATTTGATGACTTCAAATTTGAAAATATGCTGCCTAGCACATAGAAGATGCTCAATATAAATACTAATATTACATATATATATATATGCACACATACATTATTATTATACACACACACACACACACACACACATAGCTGATGCCCAAATCAGTAATTAATTGCTGATTTCCTTCTCAGTTGATTCAGGTACCATGCATTTATTTTTTATTTATTTTTATTTATTTTTTAAAGATTTTATTTATTTAATTGAGAGAGAGAGAATGAGAGAGAGCACATGAGAGGGGGGAGGGTGAGAGGGAGAAGCAGACTCCCTGCCGAGCAGGGAGCCTGTTGCGGGACTCGATCCAGGGACTCCAGGATCGTGACCTGAGCCGAAGGCAGTCGCTTAACCAACTGAGCCACCCAGGCGCCCAGGTACCATGCATTTATATAGTGGTTTGTACCACAGGAAGCCTCATTTCCAAATTCACATTTATTAACTCATTTTGTCTTGACAGTAACATTGGAACGTGGGTAAAACAGTCATTTTTTTTTTGTCTTTACTGTACAGATTAGGAAAATGAGGCTTGAAGGAATTAATAATTAATTCATCAAACTGCAAGGCTAGTGCCGCACCGACCTGAACCATAAATTCAGGGTAATATTTCTCTTACTCTGCTGCATCTCAAGTCTGCTCAGATCATACTTTCCTCTGGAAAACATGAAAATGACATTCAAATTTGCTGACATGTTATAAGAAGGAACTTTAAAAGTATCTGGAAGTTAGTACTGATCTTACTGTGTTGTTGATTCGTTGGAACAATAATGTTTGCATCTGTTCTTTGTTTACTGCTTGCTAGCGAATGTATTTATAATTGTTTGCTGTTTTCTTGTTTATGGTCTTATTAATAATTTTCAGACAAAGATTTACATCAATAACATGAGGAAGTAAAGGTCCATTTTCCTTTTCCTTTACTGGAAACTATGAACCGTCAAAAAATTAATAAGATTCAAGTAATAGGGACACGAATACAAACATGAAATAAACAAAGATCCTGTCCTAAAGAGCTTCTACCAGTGCAAATTGTTCTGTCTGATTCCTAATCCACTCATGACTGATCTGATTGAAGCCTTTAAATTAGAGTTAAACTACCTATGCATTATGAATCTTGACACCTAAGGAATGTTCTAAAGTAAGGCAATTACCCAGGATCTTTCCATGTCCTGCCCCTGTCTTCAATCGTAGTTTATCTTTGGTGAATCTTCTTCTATGTCAGACCTCCTGATTCTACTCTGATATTCTAGCCATGTTACTTACTAGATGTTCCTCTCGGTAATTTTGTACCCTCTCTGTGTCCTAAACATTTTCTGATATACTATTGAGAGTAGCATCTCCCACTGTTTCAGTTTAGGACTCCTTGCCTTGCTATCCAGTCCCAAGGAAACCCACCCCACTACCCCCATGAAGGGCTAGAGTTTCAGAGTGCTAGTTCACTTCTGTGGGACAGTACATATTTCATAAGAGTACATATTTCACCCATTAATGTTTGCTAAATGAATCAATGACTATAATCCTAGCTGTGTTACAACACAGCCTTGTTTAACAACAAAAAAAAGCTAATCCTCATCCTTAATACCTCCGGGAAATGAAACTCTGAAATAGTGACAGATGAATGAGTAGTGTCCAAACATTAGTTTCTTTTAGATCAGGAAAAATCATAATATGTCAACATTTTATCAATCCATCTCTTAATCAGTATTGTTACTCTGTATGCTCCTTCCTTTCCATGATGTACATGTTTGGCTCAATGATTACCTAAAGAAGTTACATTTCACACACGATAGAACATTATTTAATAAATCTATTTGTATTTTCTCAGTAATGGCCTAATTGATATGGGGAATACAACAAAAATAAAGTAATGTCTCATGTTTGGGTAATCTTAGACTTGGAGATAAAAGACTAACATTCCAGAAACAATTAGAGAACATATTAGGAAGGAATAAACTGGATGGTATGTGCTTTAGACAATGTATTGTAGGAATTCAGAAAAATGAAATGTTCAATAAAAAAATGAAAGTCAGGAGTTGAGTCTAGATTGTTCTCTTGCCCCACAAGCCATGCCCTGCATTATCAGTCACCAAGACCTGGGGTCCTTTCTTTACAACTTCTATTATATCCATCTCTCCTTCCTTTTCCCACAGCCACCACCTCAGTTCACAGATCCGAGACCCTAACAGAACAGTAGGGACTGTGGTAAATCAGAAGAAATCCCTGTCATATAACTCCGAATCAGAGTCGTATTTGTGTTCTGGTTTTGCCAAGAAAGCCATGAAATTTCCTGAGCCCCAGTTTCCCCTCCTTATTGTACTAAGAGAGTTAAATGTGGAAGCACTTCATAAAAGGTGAAGTTCTACACAAATGTATAGGACTATCATTCAGACCCCGCAAACTGCCCTGTATACTTTATCTCCTCCTGTCTCCAAACAATACCACATACCAATAAGGCAATCGTTTTCCTAAAGCATCCTCTCTGCTATGTGCTTCTTACTGAGAAAGCCTTCATCACTCTACACGGTTAGGCCCTAATGTCCCTGCTCAGCTTTATCAATCACTCTCACCCCCTGTGAACCTTCCTTCAGCCCAGCTGTACGGGTCACTCCCTTGCACTTTGCAACTACTGCATCTTGCTCCTACCTGAACAGACCTTTGTCAATGAGAAGTCTGTGTGTCCTTCAAGAATGGCCTGCTTAAATATTGGAACACTTCCCTAATTTCCCACATTGGTGGTGATCTCATCCTACTCCTAATATTCATAACCTTATTTTCTGAATCATTTTTGCTACACGTATACCGATCCATCTTCACTGGAGAACTGTAACTCCTGGTAGTCAGGAAATAATTCTTAAATTTGGAATTCCCTACTCTCTTTACATAGCACTTTGCATGTAGGAAGTTCACTCAGTTAATGCTGAGATGATGAGAAAGATGAGAAAGAAAAACAGAAAAAAATCCGTCATTTTCACAAGATATGCCACCTGGCTGGCCTTTCTGTGGATATCCGAGTTTGCAGGGTACTAGTACATTAAGGGTTAAGAAGAGTTTTACTAACAAGTGCAGCTGTTTGTGGAGGAGTTCAAGGACATTATGAGATTAGCAGGAATAGGACTTTGAAGTCCGTGCTAGACTCTGGAATTCCCCAGTCCACCCCCCCCACCTCCTCTTCTTTTTTTTTTTTTTTTTAAGATTTTTTTTTTTTTTAATTCATTTGAGACAGAGATACAGAGAGAGAGAGAGTAGGAGCAGTGGGGAGACGCAGAGGGAGAGGGAGAAGCAGACACCCCGCTGAGCAGGGAGCCTGATGTGGGGCTCTATCCCAGGACCTGGAGATCATGACCCGAGCCGAAGGCAGACGCTTAACGACTGAGCCACCCAGGCGCCCCGCTCCTCTTCTTTAAAGCTCCCACCACTCTCCACTTTCCAGGGAGCACTAGAGATGCGACTGTGGAATTATGTAGCTAGATAATGCTTAATACTTCTGAGTCATACATACACAGAGGTCCTTGCTAGGGTCTTCTTGGATCTGCCTCCAATGCAGACGGTGCTCCTGTGGCACTTACTATTACCTAAAATAATAATAATAATTAATAGTAATACTCTTCAAAGGTTTTGCATGGAGCTTGTGTCCCACACATCTCTAGAGAAAACAAGGTCGAAACAAAGATTCACGGCCTGCCTTGGTGTACAGTTGGCTCACTGGTGTCTCGTGTATTTAAGGAATTGAGCACTTTGGTCTCTGCTTTGCCTCAGAGTTAGATATACACCCCTGCTGCTCTTCCCCATCAGTGAGTGGAAGTATTTTTGAGGGGCCCTCAGTCCGACTACAATAAAGCTGGTTTTAAATCAATTCACCACACAGTGGCAGCAACCAAAATTATTTAAATAGTGAAACGTACAGGAGCCTAGGACTCCTTGGACACGGAGTTTGTGGTGCCGAGCACTCAGGAGCATTGAGAGACTTGCTCTTCAAGCATACTTACTACTTCCAGTTCTCCTTGGCTAGGAAAGGGGATGGTAAAAATAATTCTGTCTTCTCAGCAGATAAACATGCCCATACACCCGGCAAGGTATAACTGAGGGAAGATCAGTTTACAAGGAAAATGCAAGATAATGAGAAATCTTCTTAAATCAAGGCTGAATCGCTCTTTACATAGAAAAACTTCAAATAGAACAGTAACCCGAAGCTATCCGCATGTAAGCATGCTTAATGTGCGATTTAATCTGCACATAAAAAGAAACTTGACTCCGCGGGAAATAATAGAGACTCTTCAAGTATACGATGAAAATAAAAATCACAAAAAGCAGAGAAAATTGACTGCTGGTGCTCATCTACTAGAACCCACGCACTCTTCCCAAACCCAGAGAAAAAGGCTCATTCCTTCATAGCAAGGCCTGCAGAGAATACTCTAGCTGATGCCACTAGCCTCTCCTTCATGTGCTGAGGGTTCCTTTGACTGACTTGCTCTTTTCTATGCAGAGCCTGCAGGTCCTCCAGGAGACCCAGTGCCTCTGTAAAACTTTGCCTAAACACTCCCAACAGCAATACTTACTATCTTTGTGATTCAGTGTGGTGTTGTTAAAATAATTATTTAATATGGATTACTAATATTTTATATGCCTTGTCCATGCAACAGTAGTGTAAGTTTCTTGGTGGTTTCTTTTGTATATGTATTGCACAATAAACGGAGACACAGAAGGCATGCATGTACATGGAGGAGATACTGTCCATGAATAAATGAATAGAGAATTAATCAAGGATCAAAGGTCCCTGCCTCACTCATTCTCAGATCAGTGCAATGCATTACTAATATATTCAATGCATATTTATGGAGACTTATATTTTTCTAGGCACTATGCTGGGCTCTGGAGATTCAGATACAAGCAAAATAGGGATAGTCCCTATTTTGCCCTAGGGCATTTTCAGTAATATGGAATCTTATCTTCCCTGTTGATATGACTGTAAATCCTCTACCAAAGACCCATACTTAGGTCTTAATCTAAGATGAGGAGAAAAGGAGGGATGATGATAATCTTTCAATTCCAAATTAGAAGGTTCTTCTTTCTGTTTAACTCAGTGATGTTAGATTATCATTTACACCACTATTCAGACAGTTTTATAATTCTATGATGGATGTTTACCTTACTTTCCATACCTTTTAGGACCCCATATTGAGGAAAATGGAGTAAACTGGCTTGGCCGGTTTCTGCATCCCTCCGCAATTCAATGGATCTCAACCTGGCCGCACATTCAAATAACCTGGCATGTTTTTAAATGTTACAGATGCTTAGGTCTCACCCACAGAGGTTCTAATTAATTGGGCATTTGGTCATTCATATCTCCTTGTTTAACTTCTCAAGTGATTCTGATGTGAAGCCCAAGTTAAGAACTACGGTTATAATTCTTGCCTTTCCATAATTTTATTCTTAAGCTCTTCCAAACAGAAAGTCAGGAATTTAAGAGGGAATATTATTGCTGTAAATACTTACAAACATTATAAGAAGCCCAAGAAAATGACATAGATCACTCTTTCATTGTTTTTAGGTGTACATGCACCTATTTTAAATATTGCAAATATATTCAAGTTTCTTCAAAGAAAATGAATTAGAAGGTCATTATTCATATTTGGAAAACTGTTACAGGAAGAATTAGGGTCTTAGAATTAAACAAAGCACCACATATTATTAACATGTTCTTGGAACTTCTCTGCTGTGAAGCTTCTCTATATCTCAGCTTTCTTTTTTTTTTTTTTTTAAGTTTTTGTTTTTGTTTTTTAAAGATTTTATTTATTTATTTGAGAGAGAGAATGAGAGAGAGAGAGCACATGAGGGGGGGGGGGTCAGAGGGAGAAGCAGACCCCTTGCTGAGCAAGGAGCCTGATATGGGACTCGATCCCCGGACTCCAGCATCATGACCCGAGGCGAAGGCAGTCGCTCAACCAACTGAGCCACCCAGGTGCCCTATATCTCAGCTTTCTTATCTGTAAGTTGGGGATACCAAGATTTATCTTTGAGAGTTTTTTAAAATATTAAATAAAAATCCAAATACAAATGATTCTCATTATTCAGGATTTCAGTAATTGTGAATTAGCCTACTTGCCAAAATTTATTTGTAACTCCAAAATCAATGCCCATGACACTTTCCTGGTCATTTATGGACGTGCACGAAGGGGTGGAAAATTTGAGTTGCCTGACACACATTCCCTGCTGATGTCAAAGAAGGCTATGTTCTGCCTTCTTGTTTCAGCCCTCATTCTGTAAACAACTATCCTTCCCTGGTCTATTTAGTGCCATGTTTTGGATTTTTGTTGCTGTTGTTTTATTGGTAACTTCACTGCTTTACAAATTGGCTTGCATGTATCCAAGTGTAGAGTTGAAGGGCTGGTCTGTTGTTTCTAAGTGCAAGAAGGCTGTGATGTGCCTTTTGGAGAAAATATATGTGTTAGATAAACTTCACTCAGGCCTGAGTTATAGTCCTGTTTAGTCCTGTTGGCCATGAGTTCAATGTCAATAAATCAATGAACAATGAACAATATATATTGAATAAGGTGCCTTTAGATAAACACACCCATATAACAAGGCTATGTATTGATTAGTTGACAAAAATGTTGTGACATAAGCTCACAGGAACCTAACCCTGTATTTCCCATAGGAGCAGTGGTTCCATATTCTCTAATTTAGTGGTTGTGGTGACTTCATAGAACATAAATACCTTGAATAATGAGAATTGACTGTACAAAGCATCCAGCATGATGGGCTGGCAGATAATTCTTGCTAGAAGAGGTTAGCCTCCATGCCCTTCTTATGCATTCTTTGGATTTTTCATCTTAAAATTATTTTTAATTAAGTCCAGATATCAATGAGCACATTGATTCTATTTGTAATAAAAATTGCATTTTTTCTTATCTGTAAAGACAATTCCATGCAAGCTTTTACTGTCCAGAATTCAGCTTTCTAGAATAGCCAGACTTCCAGAAAGCCTTCAACCTCATAAATAGCTGGAAAAATACATGAAACTTTTTAGCCACAAAGACTCAGCACAGCACCAAATGCAGCTGATAAAAGCTGCCACATGGATGGGAAGAGCCCTTTGATGAAATACTAAGCCTGCCTTTTGCAAAAAGCTACAAAACATGCAGAGGAGAAGGATGGTGATCAGCATGGTGACATCAATTAGAAGCAGAAACAGGCATGGAAACCAGTAGACACTCTGACAGTGGAAAATAACAAGTGACAAAAGGGAAAAAAAGCAAACAGCTACGATGATTAGGGCACAAAGAATGCCCTGTGTAATGCCTATAATCCTAGAGGATGTCAGACTACCATGTTGAAAACATGTCATCCAACAAAGGATTCTCCCTAGGTCACCCATTGTATCCAATGTTAGAGCTACCCTAAATGTGCTACTCTGAGGACGAGGATGTGTTCAATCTCTGTAGTGGATCAGAGCATTGGGGAAATTGTACAGTTTGAGTTGTCTTCCTCTAGTGAAAGGCAAAAGACAGAAGCAAAAATGTAATGCTAACATTAATAGACAAAAATGGGTGAGCACAGACAAATGATAATGAGTCAGCTGAGTAGTAAGCTTTTAAGCCCTAATATCAGAATCAAGAATGGGAAGCTGTTAAATATTTGTAGGTTCTAAGTGCCTTAAAATCATATATGTGACATACTTGAGATTTCTATATAAAAAAGTGATATGATTCCTCATGTCTTTAAGTTGCTTTTATGTCTTTAGCAGTTTTTTGGTTTTCTTCAATTTTTCCTACTCATTCTAAGTTTTTTCCTAGGTTTTTAAAATTATTACTGTTGCCATGAACAATATTTTTACCACTTTTGGACCACCTGGTTACAAGAGCATAAGGAATTCATTGATTTTTGCATTTTAAAAATTTAACTGAATTTACTTTAAAATTTAATTCAGAAAGAGGAAGAATATATCTGAAAACAATGCATGTTTTCCTCCCTTGCCCATTTATACCTTTTTTTTAATCTAACAAGACTTAAGCTGGAATTAATAGAAAAATTTATTCCGTGCAATGACAGAAGGACTTCATCTTTTGATCCTGACTTTAATATAACGTTTGTATGTAGTGTCTTATTTAAGAATGATGGTGGTAATTGGTTTAAGATATTTTTATGATGGTAGTCAAGTATTATTCTTTATCTAATATGTTACTAACTTTAAAAAAAAAAACAGATGTTGATCTTATCCAAATCTTTCAACATCTCTCAATAAATTCATACATTTTATTCTTTGAACAGCTGTAATCATATTAATAAATATACTAAACCATTCTTGCTTTCCTGGAGTGGGAGGGTGGGGAACCTACATGGCTGTAATGTATTATAATATTTTCTCACGTCTTAGATGTCAATTATTATGGTAAAGAAATTTTCAACAGGAAAAAGAAACATTACTATGTAAAATATACAAATGGGTTATAGGGTGCTTTTTATCTTCAAAGACATTAAAAGATAAAAACTGTATAGCTTAGAATTAAAGAAATGATAGAAGACTCCTGAATTTAAATTTGAAGAATTTATTTTCAATTTTAGCCATGACATTCATAAGTGACACTGGAAAAAGCTATCTTTGTCCAATTTTGGTGTCAGGTTATGCAGTCTTTACCCCAACACCAAAGATTTGATTCATCATCTTCTAGCATCTATTATTTTATTTTGTTTTGTTTTATTTTTTGTGTGGATGTGGATTTTAATTTTTATTTATTTTGTTTATTTCTTATTGAAATATAATTAACATATAGTGTTATATTAGTTTCAGGTATACAATATAATGATTCAACAATTTAATACATTACTCAGGGCTCATGATGACAAGTGTACTCTTAATCCTCTTTATCTATTTCACCCATCCCTCACTCACTACCCCTCTGGCAACCACCAGTTTGTTCTCTGTATTTAAGAGTCGGGGGTGGGGAAGGTCTCTCTTTTTGTTTGTTTGGCTGGTTGATGGTTTCTTAAATTCCACACATTAGTGGAACAATTTGGTATTTGTCTTTTTCTGACTGACTTATTTCACTCAATATTACACCCTCTAGGTCCATCCATGTTATTGTAAATGGCAAGATCTCATTCTTTTTTATGGCTGAGTAATATTTCAGTGTGTGTGTGTGTATTTATCACATCTTCCTTATCACTCATCTGTTGATGGACACTTGGGTTGCTTCCATATCTTGGCTATTGTAAATAATGCTGCAATAAACATTGGGTGCATATATCTTTCCAAATTAGTGTTTTCATTTCTTTGGGTAAATACCCATTAGTGGAATTATTGGATCATATAATTCTATTTTCAATTTTTTGAGGAAACTCTACTGTTTTCCACAGTGGCTGAACCAATTTGCATTCCCAACAGTGCACAAGGGTTCCTTTTTCTCTATATCCTTGTCAACACTTGTTATTTCTTGTCTTTTTAATTTTAGCCATTCTGACAGGTGTAAGCTGATATCTCATTGTGGTTTTCATTTGCGTTTCCCTGATGATTAGTGATGTTGAACATCTTTTCCTGTGTCTGTTGGCTATTTATATGCCTCCTTTGGAAAAAATGTCTTTTCAGGTCCTCTTCCCATTTTTAATTGGATTATTTGGTTTTTTGGTGTTGAGTTGTATACATTCTTTATATATTTTGGATAATAACCCCTTAATGGATATATCATTTGCAAATATCTTCTCCCACTCAGTAGGTTGCTTTGTCATTTTGTTAATGATTTCCTTTACTGTGCAAAGGCTTTTTATTTTGGTGTGGTCCAGTAATTTAATTTTGCTTTTGTTTCCCTTGTCTGAGGAGACACATCTAGAAAAATGTTTCTATGGCCAGTGTCAAAGAAATTACTGCCTACGATTTCTTCTAGGAGTTTCATGGTTTCAGGTCTCACATTTAGGTTTTTAATCCAGTTTGAGGTTATTTTTTTGTATAGTGTAAGAAAGTGGTCCAGTTTTCTCAGCACCATTTATTGAAGAGACAGTCTTTCCTCCATTGTATATTCTTGCCTCCTTCGTCATAGGTTCATTGACCATATATGCATGGGTTTATTTCTGGACTCTATTCTGTTCCATTAATTTTTGTGTCTAAAATGTGCCAGTACCATACTGTTTTGATTACTACAGCTTTGTAGTATATCTTGAAATCTGGGATAGTGATACCTTGAGCTTTCTCCATCTTTCTCATGATTGCTTTGGCTATTCGTGCTCTTTTGTGCTTCCATACAAATTTTAGTATTATCTGTTCTAGATCTGTGAAAAAATGTCAGGTATTTTGATAGAGATTGAATTAAATCTGTAGGTTGCTTTGGGGAGTATGGACATTTTAACAATACTGGTTTTTCTAATCCACGAGCATGGAATATGTTTCCATTTGTGTCATCTTCAGTTCTTTAGTCAATGTTTTATAGGTTTTAGACTGCAGGTGTTTCACCTCTTTAGTTAAATTTTTCCTAGGTATTTTATTATTTTTGATGCAAATTATTGTTTTCTTAATTTCTCTTTCTGCTACTGCTTTATCAGTGTAAAGAAATGCAACAGATTTTTGTACATTAATTTTGTATCCTGTGGCTTTACTGAATTCATTTATCAGTTCTAGGGGTTTTTGGAGAAGTCTTTAGGGTTTTCTATATATGGTATCATGTCATCTACAAATAGTGAAAGTTTTACTTCTTCATTACTGATTTGGATGCCTTTCATTTCTTTTTGTTGTCTGATTGCTGTGGCTAGGACTTCAGTATTATGCTGAATAGTAGTGGCGAATGTGGACATCCTTGTCTTATTCCTGATCTTGAAGGAAAAGCTCTCCGTTTTTAACCACTGAGTATGATGTTGGCTGTGAGTTTTTCATATACAGACTTCGTTATATTGATTTATGTTCCCTTAAACCTACTTTGCTGAAAGTTTTAATAGGTTTAGAGGGAACATAGCTCAACATAGTAAGAGTTACACTCTTAAACAATTAATTATATCACCATATCTTTTGCTTGGGCTTAAACTAATCCCTAACAAATGGGAATATAATTGCTAATCTTGCTAAAACAAATTATTTTTTTCATCCTGTAGGACGTGGGGAGGGACCCGACTTACCTGAGCATGTTGTGTGGCCAAAAAGACAAAGTCAGAATTCTAAAACTTAAAAAAGGAGGAAATAATTGCTGGATAGGCAATCAAAAGTATTTGCCACAGAGGGGTGCCTGGGTGGCTCAGTCAGTTGAACGTCTGACTCTTGATTTGGGGCTCAGGTCCTGATCTCAGGGTCCTGGGATCAAGCCCATCTCAGGCTCTGCGCTCAGCAGGGAGTCTGCTTGAGATTCTTTCACTTTCTCCCTCCCCCACTCTCACACATGCACTCACCCCCCCATAAAATAAATAAATGAATCTTAAAAAAAAAAATGTTTTTGCCATGGATGAGTACTACTGTTGTCCCCAGTTAACAAATAAAGAAACTGAGACATGTATTAAATAACTTGCCTGGTCATGTTTCTTATAAAGGGCATAAAATACTTCATGAAAAGTTGTGATAAACATGTGGAAATAATCTAAATGTGAATGAATATGAGGCCAAATTAAATAAATTATAGAAATTGACATAATGCAATAATTTGTATTTTTTTAAATGGGCTAGATCTATAAGTAGAGAGAGAGAATTTTGGTATGTTCTAAGATTAGAAAATAAGAGTAGCAAGGTACAGAAAACTCTATGTCGATATGTAGGCAAAAATAACAGACACATGGAGACACAGATGCTTGCATAAGTTCTATTTACCTATTTTTGTATGGATAAACAAGTCATTCATAACAGGAGTTGCTCTAAGGCAGTGAACCCAGTTACCAGGGTATGGCGAAAACTTACTTTTGGTGGACAGTTTTTGGTAATATTTGAATTTTTGCCATATACAAGTATTGCTTTTTCAATGAAAATACATAGTTTTTTTAAGAACCAGTTTTGATATGACAAGTGACATTTTTCTGCATTCCGAGTGACTCACAAACTTTCTGAAGATCTTGAATGATTTTTCACTATTTCTTTACAGTTGTTTGGACAGTTCAGGAGAACCCATGTTTTCATACGCAAATTTAAGTAATTTGAAAAGCAAGCATAGTCTGCTGTTTCATCTGTTAATAAAGTTAGGTTTGGGATAAAGAAACACAGTCACATTTGCCAAATGTCTTCGAGCAAAAGAGAGCCAGTCAATTTTGAACTCTGAGTCACAGATACCAGTTCTTTTTCATATTCACTTAATTTTCTTAGGAATCCAAGTAAAAGAAAAGGAGATTTTCTTTCTTAATCAGCTTTAGGCACCACTTTTATCATTGCACGTTTCTCTAGGGAACATTTACCTGCTGGTCCCCTTTCCCACCCCCTCCCCCATGGACTTTCTAATAAGGCATTTCCCCAGGAAACTGTGTCATAAGAGATGTATACAAAGATTGACTCTATTTGTTTCTGAGATGGCCTGTTTTAAATGCTCTTTTCTTATATACTTATCCATCTTGTAATTTCTACTGTAACAAAAATGAAATAAAACTTGATGATGATGAAAATACCGATGATGTAATCTCTGCCTGCCAGGCTGAATTAAGATTTTTGAAATTCATTTTGGTTCTGCCACCTTGGCACTCCCCTGCTAAATCCACAATCCTTAAGATTTTCTGGGTGAGGGGTGAAGCTATGGAAACTGCATGAAGAGCTGGCTTCTCACATTCTCTCCTGAAGGGAGAAACTCAGAGAGAAAAACAGAATTCGTGAAAAGCACATTCTAGGAAGTGAACAGAGGAACTGAAGCGCTGGCTCTGTGGGAAAATGGGGACTTTGAAGGTAATGATGCTTGTGCGTCCAAGAAGAAGAATGGCCAGCTTGTGTCCCCAGAAGGTGATGCTGGAGTCCTTTTGTTCAAAGCGAAACCACGTTGCCTAGTTACGGAGAGATTTTTGCTCTAAATGTCAAAAGTTCGGACAGGAGTAGAATTAGAACCCATGTCCCTAAAATAAAGCAAACAAAAATTTTAAATGATACCAATACATAATTTTGTTATTCAGACACACTTCTTGCCCTGATCAGACAATCAGCCCAGTTGTCTTCCACAAATCACTTAGTTGAAAGTGCTTAGCGGCGTCTTCATTTCTTTTCTGGTATTTCTAACACCCGCAATGAATTGACATGAGGCCCATTCCAAGCCAGTCACTGCAGACTTCCAGTGTGACATGCAAATGCAAGGTATGTATCTGATTTGCCTCCCCTTGGAAGCCCAAAGAGAGCAGGCGAGGTTTTATGTTGAAGTGTATCAGTGTGTGTCTGCAGCGTTGCAATGTTTCCAAAGCTATGCATACAAAAGAGATGCAGTGTCAGAGCAGGAGTATTGCCACCACCACCCTGCATGCACGCACTCTCTGGCAGAGTCCCCTGTGTGTCTGTATTGTGTTCTCACAGTCTTTGAAGACCATCCCCAAAAGCAGCAGGGCAAGTAGCAGCAGAATGGCAGCGGTAAATCCATTTCTGTGTTTCTGCCATCCTCTTTGAATGCACCACTGAAACCTAAAATTAGCCAAGTCTTTATGAAATAGCATTCATCTCAGTTTTATCTGCTAATGACAGTGTTGTAAAATCAGGAAGGCCAGAAAATTCTGTTATTAGCTCATCACTCTTTGTGCATCCTTTTCAGAATTTATCTTCCTCTGTCTCTATCTGAGCCCTAAATATGTCCGAATACATTTCAGCAATAACTTGCCTCATTAGGCATTCTGTATGTATACATATTTACATCACTTCTTGGAGTTAATTTCTTTTAAAGTTCTATTTTAAACACAGAATATGCGAACTCAATTAAACTCAGTATATATATATATTTTGAGTACTACTATGTACCAATTTTGAGTTGAGTAGAGTACGAAAGACTTTTTTTAAGCAGATGGCATTTCACCTAGATTGAGGGGTTAGGTTGTAGGAGAGAAGGAGCTCAAAGTAAGTAGGTATTGTTCACACACACACACACACACACACAATTGACTCATATGGGATGATAAAAGTTATAGATAGGGCAAATCAAATATTTTGGGAATACCATATAATTCTGTTAGTATGAAATAACCTTATGCTACATGTTGGGGAGATGTAAGCTCAAAAGCTAACTTGAGACCATACAGAAGCCATTGAAGATCAGAGTAAAATACTCATAATATATTTTAAAGCAATTCTGATTGCATTGATGACCAAATGAAACAACATACATAATGCATTTAATAAAGTCTGGCATAACATTGGTGCTCAATAAACATCAATTCCTTTAATTCTGTGGGCAGTGGAGCCCTTAAAGATTACCCAGACATGAACAATTTCCAGAAACAGTGCTCCAGGAACACTGGTCACTATGCAAAGTCCAGCTATGTTCAGCAATGGAAAATTTCTTTGTACCAAATAGAAAGATACTTGAAGTCCTTCACTCCTTTTGGCCAGTAAACTGTTTAGTCTGACTCAATTCAATGTCACTAGAACTGAATCACCTTATTTCCTGATCCTGAATTAATCTTGGATTGATCTTTGAATTAACAGATGATGCTTTGTTTTGTTTCCACAGTAGCAATGGGGTTGGAAGCTTTGGAAAAAAGACATTTATATGTAAACTGGTGCTAGGCCTTCTGGTGTCCAGAAATAAAGACCTGGGAAGCTTAATATCATAGGAAGGGAGTACCTGGAATACACTCATCAGAGTTCTTCACCAGAATTCTGGAAACAAAAATCAATCAAAAAATCTCAGTGCTTCTTTGAGTTTAAAGTCAGCCGTGTAATGTAATTAGAAAACTGAAGTGCTGGAATTTCTAAGATATTCTAGTGCTTTGCATGGGAGAAGAGAGAAAGTTTGAAAATGCAACTGTCCTTTAGATAATCTGGGCATATGGATATGACACTTAAAGTCATCTGCCTCAGCTCTCTTTTTCGGAGCTACAGAAATGCAGCTCCCGAAATACGGAGTAGCTGCTCATGGATGCCTAGGCTGTTAGGAGCATTTGTATCAGACCCTGAGTCTTTTGACTTCTGGGTTTCTTTGTATTTTACTGTGTCAGACTTTTTCATCATAACTGAGTAGATACTCATCTTCTGAATAAAAAAAATCCAGAAATCAGTATTAGATCAAATCTGAAGACAAATGACAATGAATATATTAACACAGCCTCAGATCAAAACAATTTTCAACCCATGGTGTTGTATCTACTGTAGATACTTTTTATTTATAGTTATTTCTGTTCAACTAACATGTATTCATACCTACATATAAACACACATAAAAGGGTGACATTTGTTTTATATTTATAAGGTGCCAACCTTACGCTTTGCAAATGCACGCACTACAGATGAATTTGTACTGATTGGTTATTTTTGAAGATTCCTCACTTTATAATAACTAATTTCTGTTTATAGAATATTTAGTGAGCTCCTACTAATAGTGAGCTACTATTTAGTGAGCATGTGCCAGGCAAAGTTCCAGGTAGTGGTGATTCGACTTAAGAAGTCTTCTTAACCTAAAAAAATAAATAAATTATTTAGACTCAAATCTGTACTGTAATGGGAACTGAACCATTTATCATGTATTACAGCTATAAAATATTCAAAACTAAGTAGCACACAATTGTAGGCATAACTATAATTTGTATCACTTAATAGCCCCTTCTCGCTAGGATGTGGCCCTGGGCAGAGCATTTAGCATCTCTATGAAGGCACTTCCTCAGGAAGAATGAGATCTCTTCTTTGGCCCTGCTTTTGGCTTCCCTTTCCCTTTGTGCCCATTGGCACCTGCCCTGTTCTCTTCATTTGAACCATGCCAATCTGTGGTAGCTGGCCACTTTCTAGTATCACACTGAACATCTAATTGCAAAGTTTTCAAGCATTCTCTTTGTATTTGTTCAAAACTCATCTTTAGAGTTGAGCCCTACCAATCGACTCTTTATACTGTTCACAACATTTGCATTAATTGGAAAGACAGATACAAGTACTGGGCAGGCTCAATGGATGACCTCAGCAACCATGACTGTTACAGAACCCATCTGATTGTATTCCTCTCCCCACCTTTAATGGGGGGTGGGGGAAGTAGGGGGAATTTCCCAAGCACAGTGTCACCTAGATGCTCCTCTCTCATCTCTCATCTCAAGAGCCCTTTATCCTTCATAATGTAATGTCTTTCTCTGTCAAATATCCCCTGTAGCCATAGCAAATAGGTGTTGACTTGGTGGAGTGGTTATTTAACTTTTTTATTTAAATCGCAATTATGAATGATTCTTGATATCCTCAGCCCTTGAACAGGAAAAGGGGAAGGGTCAAAAGAAAACTATTCTTCACTCTTGTCTTTGCAGCTTTAGGTCATCCTCTACACTTATAACTGTGTTACAAGCTCACAGTTCCCTGTCCATCATCCTTCCTGACTTTCCTTCCCTTCCCTCCTTCCCTTTCCATCCTTCCTGCCTTGTCTCCCCGTCCTATCTTTATTCATGTTTTGTTTTTGTTTTTGTTTTTAGAGAAAGGAGGGGGAGGGGCAGAGGGGGAGGGAGAGAGAGAATCTTAAGCAGGCTCCATGCCCAGCGCTGGGCCCAATGAGGGGCTCCATCTCACAACCACAAGATCATGATCTGAGCCAAAATCAAGAGTCAGATGCTTAACCAACTGAGCCACCCAGGTACCTGCCCCTCTTTATTCATGTTTTTGTCTTTTATTTTCTGCCATGTCCTTTCCAGTCTTTTCTCTGATCCTCTAACCTTTTCAGGAAGACAGAACATCAGGAGGACAAAGAGCAAGATCATAGTTAGAGAGAGGGTGTGGGCAAACATTGCCTAAGGTAAATACTTTCGGGGCCCTTTTAAAGAAATGTGTACCCTTAGAGCATAACCGAGAAGAAAAAGCAGCATTAGATCAGTTTTGGCACTCACATTTTTACAGATGAAGAAACAACCTTAGGGAATTAAGTTTGGCAACACTACAGCCAGGAGCATCCAGAACAAACTCAGAGTTCCTGGGTTCTTCCTATTGTTAGACCTTGTGTCCCAATTCCTAGATTGTAAAATATTTCTGTTCTAAAACTAGGTGCTTGTCAATAATACATTGATGGTCCCAGCAACATGAGAATCCAGATTTCCAAGATATCCATGGTAAAATTTTCAGCCAGTAGTTAAGGGAAATTTTGTGTAATGTGTTTTTCTGAACTTACAGAAATGCTTGTTTACAGATTCCTACTCGCAAGTCCTGCTCTAACAGTGTCTGCATTTTCACAGTGTCATAAGAATGCTTCGAGAGAAAATAAGAAATAGAACTGCCTTTCTGCTTCAGGAAGTTGGGCTCAGACATGTCTCTATACGTAATGGCAAGGCCAGTGCCCTGAGAAAAATCCCTATTTTACCCCCATTGAGTAATTGTACTAGGAATTATATTTAGTACCAAACTGGCTGGGGCCAAACTGTGACATTTAAGGGATAATCCCATGCTTAGTCACGAACTCCTTTATTTTCATTTAGGGAGAGAATTGGGGAGGTTATAGCTAGGAGAACGCTTTTAAGCTTTTAAGCAAGGTGTGTCCTATGGGTTTGTGGCATCTTTTGGAAAGCAGAACTGTATAGGGAGAGCAAGACAGAGACAAGTGAATATGCATAAGTAGATATGCTCTTAGTGTGCAGAGTACAGTGCTGAATTTTTCTGCTCTTATAGAATTTTTTCTTCTTAGAGTTATCAAAATACAGATAAACTTTTTCCGCTATGACCCACTTGTGAGAATCCCCTGCTCCTTTGGCTCTTGCTCCCAAGCCTCTACATCTAGGCAATATGTGTTCATCACATGAACAGCAAATGAAGCTTCTCAATGTGAATGCATTTTATGTATTTGAAAGAAAAGTGCTTTCTAAATTATTACTATCATGATCATGGCCCTTTCATGGCTCTTACATGGCCCTAAATAAGCTGCCATGTAGGATGTTTAGCTACCCTGAGGCTGCTATGCTGGAAAGATCCCAAGTCACATGGGGCACTCACAGGCACTCCAAACAACAGTCCTAACTGGGCTCAGTCTTAGAGTCATCATGCACTGACTGTCCAACATGGGAGTGAAGAAGCTTCCAGATGATTCCAGCACTGTCTAGTCACCCCAGCTTTCAAGTCTTTCCAGCAGAAGCACCAAAAATCATGGAGCACAGCCAAGCCATCCCCACTATGCCCTGTCCAAATTCCTGACCCTCAGAATCTGTGAACATAATCAAACAGGCGTTTTACACTTTTGCATTTTGGAGTGGTTTGTTACAAAGTGAGAATAACTGAAACAATCACCATCATCATTAATGAACTTGTCATTCTGAAGTTTTGATTTGCTGAAACACTAAATAGCTATACAGAACACTGAGGGTATTTAAAAGCACTATCTGATTAATTGTTAATACCCTGATGAATTCTATTAACTAGAATTAAGAATTTCAGGATCAGAGCAGGTGGTGGAGGGGTGTGTATTTATAAGTGAATTAATGAGATTGGTAGTTTTATTTATTGTGCTATTTGTTACGTTTTGGTAAGTGTGGGCCATATTTCCACCACAGAATGAACTGACAACTTTCCCTATATCTTTTTGCTTCACAAGAACTATCTGAAAATTATCTTCTAAGCTTCTAAAAGTATTCAGTAATAAATATATTCAAGTTACGAACTTTTGCAAGATGGAGGGTGGTGTTGTCTAATGCTTTGATAACTCTTAATTTCTTATTCAGGTGTTGAGATATTCACATTTTCTATTTGTAAATTTTTACCGTTTGCCACTCCAAATATGCTATAAGCTTGAAAGCCAGAATTCTAGAACACATAAAGTTCTTGTGTGGGCAATAAATATTCTAAAAATGCCAGTCTTGAGTATGAATTCTCTTGAAAGTACACAAAATAATAAGATTTTAGTGCAACACCAATGAAAAAACAGGTCCAAATTGGAATTTGTGTGTGTGGACATACTAAAACATCAAAGAAAATTCTCATAAGAGTAATAAAACAGAACTCTTTGCTTCAAAAATTAAAACATGATATGGACAATATTATAAAAAACAGTAACTGTGAAATAATGGTACAATAATAGACAGATTAGTAAAATAATAGCCAGAAAAATATTCTTCCTATTGTATATGAAAATTTATTATGTCAGAAGAGGGATTGTGTAGGGGCGCCTGGGTGGCTCAGTTGGTTAAGCGACTGCCTTCGGCTCAGGTCATGATCCTGGAGTCCCTGGATCGAGTCCCGCATCGGGCTCCCTGCTCGGCAGGGAGTCTGCTTCTCCCTCTTACCCTCCCCCCTCTCATGTGCTTGCACTCTCTCATTCTCTCTCTCTCAAATAAATTAATTAATTAATTTAAAAAAAAAGAATCTTTAAAAAAAAAAAAGAAGAGGGATTGTGTGGAAAATTTGTCGTTAAAAATAGAAACTTTGGGGGGAAATTATCTAGCTTTTACCTTATACCCTATGTCAAAATTAATTTCAGAGACCTGAAAAACAAAATATTGGAAAATTTAGAGAAAAATGTATATCAAAACACAGGAGAAAGGAAAAAGCTGGATTTTATAAAATTTTCATTTTTTTCATTAAAAGGAGAAATACAAATTAAGAATATTTCCAGCAAATTTGACAGTAATGAATGAGCATAAAGAACTTACAGTAAGAAATTTTAGGGAATGAGGAGGGGATTGGGGAACTTCTAATTTATATCTTGAAGAATAAATGGCATTTGGTAGTCTGGAGATATGAGGCATTTATTAAGAAGTGTTACATGTTTCTGTTGATAATAAAAATTATATTTTTATCAAATTTTATCATAATTATCAAATAATAATAAATTAATGAATAGATAATGGATTAATTCACAGTAGAAGTGCTCTGTTGTTTTTCTCTGTGATAAGGATTGTTTTATAAAATACAGTGAAATATGTATATAAATAAAACAGTGTTATAATGGTAAAAAAATTTTTTAAAAAATAAAAGCAGCATTCAAGTGCAACATAGTCTAATTTTGTGGGAAGCTATAAGCATTCTCTAGCATATCAGGACTCACGCTTCATAGAGAGCCACATGAAGACGCCTAATTCCTCAGACTGGGTGGTCCCCAGGAGAGACCAGACAGATCCATAAACCGTGACACTGAGGGAGGTGTCCAGGGTCCTGGGGGCCCACTTGGGCAGGCTCCATGATAAGGAAAAGTTTCTCCTTCTCTATTTATTTCCATATGCTTATTCTCTATGTTCTTACATTTTAAAAATTTTAATTCTTTGCTTCAAAAATCATCTTTTTTAAAGATTATTTTCTTAAGATTTTATTTATTTATTTGCGAGGGAGAGAGAGAGAGAGAGAGCGAGCGAGCACAGATGGAGAGTGAGAGGGAGAAACAGGCTCCCCGCTGAGCAGAGAGCCTGACACCGGGCTTGATCCCAGGACCCTGAGATCATGACCTGAGCCAAAGGCAGACACTTAACTGACTGAGCCACCCGGGTGCCCCTTTAAAATCATCTTAAACAAATACAGTTAATTACAATTTTTATGAAATTTGTTTTGAAAAAGTTAATGCCTTAGAAGTGCAACTGTGTAGTATTTCTTTATCTCCAAGGTTACTCAAAAGTATCACTGATACTGGATTCCACTGACTTTATTTCCCCTTTGATGTACTTTGAAGTTTGGAATATACTCTGTTAAAACAATAATCTAAAACAATGCCCAGTATTAATGGCTCTGAAATAACTTGAGCCAGTTTGTTCTGTGTCATACTATAAACATCTAGTTGATCTAACACTGGAAAGTGTTAAGACTAAAATGAAGTCTGACCTATTCCAGCTCTTGGCCAACTAATTCACACTCCACTGTTTATAACATATACACTATTCCAACATCTTATGTATAAAGAGCTGGGTAATATATGGGCTCTGTTCTGCTCCTAGAAGCTTGCTCTGGATTCATACATCTCAGAAATTACAAAATCAATGAGATAAATGCCATCCTGCCTTCCATTCACCTCTCTCTGCATGCTCCACTTCAAGAAACCAAAAGCTTATTTGAACCTACAGAGCGAGACCCTCTGCAGATAGAGAAGGAACAGTCTCTTCCAACACCTCAATATCACTGTTCTTTGACTTAATGAATAGCTTCTTTTGCCTCACCACGACTGGCCTCTCTCTGCCACTGTAGCTTCATCTCTCCCCACTTCCCCTGCTTGGAGGAAGGTTCTAATTTTTCCAGGAATGAATGCTGCTGCTTGCAATTCCCACTGAGGCTGAGTCTTGCTTCTGTGCTATCATAGCCCCTTCTTTTTTTTACGATTATTTATTTATTTATTATTTATTTATTTGAGAGAGAGAGAAAGAGTGTGTGTGTGCGAGTGCGGGGAGGGGCAGAGGGAGAGAGAGAGAACCTCAAGCAGACTGCCTGCTGAGCGTGGAGCCCATCTTGGGGCTCCATCTCACAACCTTGAGATCATGACCTGAGCCAAAACCAAGAGTCAGACTTTTAACCAACAGAGCCACCCAGATGCCCACATAGCCTCTTCAGATTGGACACTCTCCCATCTTTTGTCTACTGACAGGAAATAATTTACGGTTTGGTTCTCATTTTATGGTGCTTCCTTTTACTCTTCACCACTTTTTAATTTGTTTTAATCCAAACTTACAGAAAAGTTAGGAAATATAAGGAACACACCCATATAGGTCCACCAGTTATCATTTTGCTGCCTTTGGCTTTATCCACATCTTCTTTTTTTTATCCACAAATTTCTATCTCTCTTTTCTTTTGCTGTATAGTTTGAAAGTAAGTTGGGAAGGAACCATTGGGCAACCTCATCTGTGACTATTTTGGCACAGAACTCCTCAGGACAAGGACATTTTTATTTATTTATTTATTTTTAAAGATTTTATTTATTTGCGAGAGAGAATGAGAGACAGAGAGCATGAGAGGGAGGAGGGTCAGAGGGAGAAGCAGACTCCCCGCTGAGCAGGGAGCCCGATGCAGGACTCGATCCCGGGACTCCAGGATCATGACCTGAGCCGAAGGCAGTCGCTTAACCAACTGAGCCACCCAGGCGCCCAGGACAAGGACATTTTTAAAGCACCATCTTTTGAAGTCCTTCCTGGAACCCATTCCTTCCACACAAATGGAATCTTCAACTCTTCCTTTGAGCATCCTCCTCTAGTTTTTCACATGTATACCTTAGCCTTAGCATATGTAATGAGTCCTTGCATGGAGTTGCATATAAATATGTATCTTCTTTTTTTAAAAAGATTTTATTTATTTATTTGAGAGAGAGAGTGAGAGAGAGCATGAGAGAGGAGCAGGTCAGAGGGAGAAGCAGACTCCCAGCTGAGCAGGGAGTCCAGTGTGGGACTCAATCCCGGGACTCTGGGATCATGGCCAGAGCCGAAAGCAGTTGCTTAACCAACTGAACCACCCAGGCGCCCTAAATTTGTATCTTCTTGATTCACTATAAGCCCCTAAGGGCAGGGATCCTTCTTTTATTTTTCTCTGCATTGTCAGTTCCTGGCCCAGTGCCTGGCATATGGTGCATGTTTGTTAACTGTTATCCAAATAAATGAATGGCTAAATGAGGATAGTCCGTTTTTGGTTTCCCATCCCAGAACTTCAAAGCTTCTCATTCCCTTCGCCATCTGCCATGCCTTCACTGACAATCCAAAGATGCCCTTTCCCATTCTCCATGGCTATGATTCAGAACTCTTATCCCTCTCTCACCCCAGCTTTGTTCCTTTTACTATCAAAAATGACCCAGCCTGCCTCTTCTCGTGTACCTATCAATTCCTCCATCAGCTGCATCCTCCTCACCTTTATCTGTCCTTTCCTTCTCAGTTATTTCAGAGAATGAAATGTCCTTCTTCCTTTGCTGAGCGATACTTGCCTCTGAGATTCATCACACCCCATTCTACATGGTGTAGAACAGACTGCCCTGCAGTCCAACCTGGACTTGAATCCTAGCTCGAACATTTTACAGCTGTTACGAGCCTCTATTCTTCCAGAATATGGGGTTGGTGTTGTTATCATAGATAACTGTAAGTTCAGTAGCATTGTGAGACAACTACCTAGCATGTGCTAGCCATTAAGTTGGCATTAGTTCCCATGCTTGTCTGGTTCTCAAAGCACACTGAGTTCTTTCACTCATTCTGCACCTTTGGGCCTGCCTGAGATATCCTTAGCACTCCTACAGCTGGAGGAATTCTGCACATCTTTCAAGATCTATTCCAAATGCCATACTCACTGTGAAGCATTCCTGGAGTATAAGCCCTCCTCTTTAACACCCAAGAATAAATAATAGTCAATCCCTTCTCTATGCTCCCTTAGCCTTCATTAACACTGTTACAAAATATCCATTATGTTGCATTGTGAACACTAGTCATAAAGCACTACTCTGAGAGCTCTAGTGTCTTCATTTGTTTTATACACACATGTGCTAACCCTACCACCAAGAATGTGGTACATTATCTGAGAAATAGTTATGCTTTACAGAGTATTGCAAGTGAGATGGGTATGGTTTTCTTGTGTCTGTCCTGCTTGGTTATTGGTGTGACTGACCAAAAAAACCACCGTGAAGACTCCTGGGGCCAACTTGCAGCAGAAAGCCAATGAGAAATGGGGAAGCACTGCTTTAATGATGTCTTCCCACCGCTGTAGACTCCCTGGAAGTAATGCTTTGTGGGTTTTCTGTTCCCATGATATGCACAAAAAAACCATCTAAGGGATTAATACAGTTAAGGAATAGAAGCTTAAAGAACAAAAGGAAGAACCAGTGCCTCCTTCCTATATGTACACATACACTTCAACACTTATGAACCTACTTGCCTTCCTCCTGTCTCACTCATTTTTAAAGGGCTGTATTAAATTACCAAGTCCACTGGCTTTCTTGTGGGTATCAGCTTTTTCTTCCTGCTGCGTTAGTTACTAAGCATTAGCCAATCCTATTTTTTTTTTATATAGCAAGAAATACTACACAGTAGTGTTTTAGAAGGATTTGGGTTTCCATTTAATTACTTTCAATAAGTACATTCTGTAAACCAAGTTTGCATTCTTGAGAAAACAATGGTATTGTCGAGATGATAGCTTTGGATTTAGATTTTATTTTGATAATAGAATATAGAAAAAATATCTTTGTGTTTTTATTCTATTTTCAAAGAAATTGGTGGTGGGTTTTTCCCTTCTAATTTAAACTTTTCCCTGCGGTGTTGATAACTCAAAGCAAATCTCATTATACACTGTGCATAAGAACCAGAAAATCATGCTGAATTGAGTTGAAAAATGAAACAGAGTAGTTTAGGCTAGATAGTTGTTCTAGGAATTTCTGAAATACCTACCATTTTGGTTGTCACTATCCTAGGTAATGGAGGGCATACAAGGGAATGGTCAGAAGTGGCCAACGCCCTCCAGGGTATATACAAAATGTGGACACAGGTCAAATTACA
Source organism: Mirounga angustirostris (assembly GCF_029215605.1). Taxonomy (NCBI): domain Eukaryota; kingdom Metazoa; phylum Chordata; class Mammalia; order Carnivora; family Phocidae; genus Mirounga; species Mirounga angustirostris. The sequence goes on along the minus strand of NW_026991717.1, from coordinate 56,478,166 downwards.
AAATAATGCAATACAAGTATTGTTCCTATGGCAGATGTGTATGAGATCTAGATGAGACCTACAGGAATTGGCATAATGAGAAATATTTGAGGGATAGAAAGAGAAACTTAATCAGGAAAGCATTAGGGTTTGAGTTGGTAGGGGGACTTCAGACAAAAAAGAAGTGATGATGCTTATAGCTTTTTGAGAGCATGAGGGATAAATCAGCATGGCTGGAGCACTGGGTAATGAAAGGAAATAACATATTTGGGGCCCAGAGATGGAAAGCTCAAGTGGACAAAATAAGGAATCTGGACAATGGAACTCCGAGTAGTAAGTGAGCAGGTAAAACATGTCTTTTACTACCACAAAGGATGGATTGGAATGGGAGAAATCGGAGGCAGGAATAGCAGTTCAGAAGCTGTTACAATATTTTAAGTTTGAAAACCTGGTGGTGGTAGCAATAAAGTGGAACTGAAGAGATGTGAAAGAAGCAGCAGTAAGGCTTGGTAACTGGTAACTGGGTCGATAAAAGGTAACTGGGTCGATAAAAGGACAAGCAAGAGAGAACAAACTTGAGTGACAGAGAGGAATAGGATCCCAATGTTTACAGTAGAATAGAAAGTTGTGATGTTCTGCTTCAAGGACATGCATGTGTGGGTATGTGCGTGAGAATAACAACTATTACTCTTTATTGTGCATTTACTGTATACAAGGTGTCTGCTAATAATCACAGCAAACATTACCTACATGAATTCGTAGAAGACCGTTAAAATCCCTGCATGATATTATTATCACATATAATCCTTATAATATCCCTACGTGATATATTCACCTCTCTTTTACATAGGAGGGAACTGAAGCACAGAGAGGTTAAGTGACTTGCCAAAGATTACACACAAAGCCAGGATTCAAAACCACGTAGCTTGGCTCCAGAGTCTGAACTCAACTGCTATGCTATGCTGCAAAGCATTTTATATGCTCTAACTAATCATACGAGGTAAAGTCCAACAGTAGTGAGAAATTACTTTCCTGATCATTCCCATTTTACATATCCATATTTTAGAAAGTAAAGTATTATAGGGAATGCCCACTGCTCTCTTGGCTATAGATCACAAAAGTTTATGAAAAAGAAGGCAAAACCAAAACAAAGTTCTATGTAGAAGTCAACTATATGGAGACCGAAACCCTAAAAGTAGTGCGAACAGTGAAGAACATAGGGTTAAATCCTGAGCTTTAAGAAAAATATATGCCAGTAATATTTTAATTAACTTGAAATACTTATTTTATGGATGTAATTTATTCTATCACCAAGTTGTATTAAAATGTTTATTGGCAGTCCTGAGCACATGTATTAATGATATCAATAAAAACGTTTGGACTATGTTTTATTTTCCTAATTGCATCAGCTTCTCTTTCGGGTTAAATAATGATAATTATATAACATCAATATGAAAATTTCACTCAGCTTGAATTGCTTCTTTTTATTCTTCCACTCTAGGCAATATATTAATAATTATCAGAATAATTCAGTGCAACATAATAAATATGACCTAATAATATTTAATCACATTAATAATGTAAGTGGCAAAAATTAAATGACATTCAGAAATGTTCCTACAATTTTAACAGATCGGCTGGGTTATCAGAGAGACAAGGAACTTTTTCAAATGGGATTTTCATTGCAAGCCAACTCCTTTAGCTTCTGATGCCAGAGGCAGAAAGATCCGTCATCTCCCTGGTTGCTGTCGAAAACACCAGAGGACCACTTCTGTGCGTTTCATCGGGTCCTGAACAACATATGCCCAGAGCCTGGCAATCTTCCCTCATCCCCAGAAAATCCCCCAATGGCCAGCTATCCACTTGAGCCACATCCCTACAATTACTCTTTGCAAAGGGAAAAAAGAACTAAATTATTTGCAAGAGTAAAATCTGTACCCAATCATAAGAAGCCTGAGGCTAAAAATCTGTTGTATACTTTTCTTCTTTTTGAAATAATATTAAGCTCAAGCATATATAATTATACAGGAACCACCAGGCTGTGAAGGATGAGAAAATATAACACAATTATCTCTTCACAAACCTCAACTGAAATCTGACAGAAATCAACACGAGCTGAGAACACTTCCCCCTCCCCTTTTCCCTCTCCAACTTAACCCCTGCTTTCAAATGGCTGTCTACCAGAATCCATGTCTGGGAATGCTGCCTGCATGCCTGTCACACAACTGGGCTGGTCCAGAAAGCATTCAGTGGGATATGTCACGTTCAATCCAGGGATAAGGTTTGCAGAGAAAGCTTGTTGTTTGGATGCAGTGGCAACACTGTAAGCTTCATAATCAGCTGAAAACCCGCCCAGTCTATGGGGCAAAGCCAGTTCTGCTCAGGAATTTGCAGTGGGGTAGGAAAAGGAAGGAGGGAGCTGCTGTAGTGGTTCAGCACGAGAAGGGGTGGGGATGGGGGTGGGGGAGGGGGTGGGGGAGGGAGGGATTAGCACCAGGATAACTGAGAGAAGAAAGATTATGAAGAGAAACCAAGGAGTGAATTTCCCAACTAGCCTGATGCCTGCAGAAATGCCCTTCTGCCCACATAAGAAAGCTTGCATACTGGCAGTAATAAAGGTTTCCGTGGGAGAAGTAATGCTCTGCTTCGTTCCTTAGGATAGGTCTTCAGGCTGCGCCCCCTGTACAGTGCTTTCTGAGGCTGGCTTTTCTGTGTCTTAACACCTCTGCTTTTTATCTCATTGCTTCCCATTTGGTTCTGCGCATCTTGTCCTTCCGGCTGTTGCACCTAAGTTTGTCCCAGGACGCTCTCTGTAGATCTTCCATCATCCTGAATGGCCTACGGGACAGCCTCACTTCCACACAAAACCAGCACTGGCTCCAGGGACCCGTCCTGGGGCAAGTGCCCCCAGAGGCCCGTTGGTTTGAACCCATGAAAAGTGAAACAAGGGAAATATGCTGTTCATAGCAAAATCATTTCCAAATAAGAACTCACTGTCTACCTCAAAAATAAGTTTTAGGGTAATTTTCAGATCACTGGAGTATCCTCAGGCCTGGCTTGTTCTCCTGGTAGAAGGGAGCATGGCAAGAAACAGTTGGAAGGAAAAAAGGAAATTATGAAAAGAGCATCCCACCCTTCAGCCACCAGCACCATTGCCATGGGTGGTCACTACTGAGGCCATGTTAAACCCGTAATTTAACTCGAATAGAGCACAGCTTTGAGAAAGCTTGGTTCAGGTTGAAAACCTCATCAATTAATTGTTCTTTGATTAAGAGAATAGCTTGAAAGTCCCACCTGCTGGGTCACTTTTGCCCCCTTCACTGACATTCTAACTACCTCTGCTTTCTCTTACCCTGTTTATAGCCATAGAGGTTGGGAGGGTCAGGATTCTGTTTATCACCACTCAAGATCACTTATTAGATTTTGTCCTTTCAACCAAAACACTTAATCACATCTTCAGAAGCAGCATGGTCCGGCCAAAAGCAAGCTTAGAGGGGAAGAATGGCCGCTGGATAAGGCTGGGCTTTTGTAGTCTCAGAAGGTATTGTGTACATGAGGATTAAGGTGGAGCTAATTATAGGAGCCAACTATGGAAGAGACACCGTTTTTTGCAGCTGCTCCTTTATTGACGATTCATGAGCATCTGCATCCTTTCCCCAGCAGAAGTGGGAATTCCTGTTAGTCGAGGGGTTAGTGAATAATTAGCACCTGCCAAATCCTAGGTCTCTTGGAAGACCTCCTGGCTCAGTGATCTAAGTGATAACTAAAGGTGGGCATCCACATGAGCAAATAAAGCAGGCTGAGTTACATAACAGCCTATCAACAATGCAAAACACAGAGCAAGATCAAGGAGTGGCCACAGTATTATAAAGCCACATAAAAATGTTTCTTAATTTATTTGCTTTTTGCCATTATCAATACTGTTATTTCCTACTTAGCATATGTAATTTAGATTGACTTAGTTTTCCAATTTTCTGATTTTTCCTCTTAACCTCTGTTAGGGGCCGAATTGTGTCCCCTCCAAAAATTCGTGTGTTGAGCCGTAACCCCCAGCACCTCACGTGACTGACAAAAAGGCCTTTAAAGAGGGAATTACGTTAAAGTGAGACCATTAGGGTGGGTTCTAATCCAATCTGACTGGTGTCTTTACAAGAAGGAATTTGGACACACAGAGAAACACTAGGGGCGTGTGCACACAGAAGGAAGAGTATGTGAGGATAAGGCAGGAAGGTGGCCATCTGCAAGCCAAAGAGAGAGGCCCCAGAAGAAACCAAACATGCTGACACCTTGATCTTGGACTTTCAGCCACTAGAACTGTGGGAAAATAAATTTCCATTGTTTAAGGGCCCCAGTCTGTTGGATTTTGTTACCGTAGCCTTGATAAACTAATATACTCCCCTCCCTAAGAGACATTAAGATCAGTTAGTATTGTGTTTGCTGTATGTAATAGAAAATCCAAAATAACAACAACTTACAGACAACTGACATTTTTCTAATATGGTAATTCCATGATCGTCAGGGTTAGCCTCCTTCTAGCTTTCTCTTTCATCATGCCAGCATTAGCTTCTGTGGTAGTCCTGGGCTCATTTGCCCTCAGAGTCATTTTGAACCTTTTCCCTGATCTGCCCTGTACTATAAGGAAGTTGACCCTGCAGATGGTATCTCCCTGGTTCCTGAGATTATTGGCTCCAAGCTGCATTCAGCCAATGGGAAGCATTGGCCAGAGTTCAGGAGACAGGAGAAAGGATGAAGGTTTTCTGCCTTGGGCTGCCCCTCTGGAGCAGCTGTGTCTGTCTGGGGTTCTTGTTCCAGCAGGGCAGGTCCACGGTGTTACAGTTTGTGTTGGGTAACTCTGCACTCTGGATTCCAAGAACACTGCCTCCTTCCTTTGTCTTCCAACCTTGCACTGGTAGTGGCTACCTATATTGCTAATTTTTAAGTCTTCTCAGCATTCTGTTTGGCGTCTCAGTTCTTCCAATACCCATGCAACCGATTCCCTGTTTTGAATTTAATCAGTATTAACAAAATGTGGCTTTGTTTTCCTGGTGAGATCCTGCCAGATGCAACTTCTATCCTCCATATCACCTCATTGTCCAAGCTAGGTGCTGGTACTCTACCCATCAAATCTAGTTCTGGGACAGAAGAAGAAGGAAGCTAAAAGAGAATGAAAAGATCTTACCTCCTGGCTAAGTTAACTCTTTTAAGCTGTCTTTCGAAAAATCACATATAACATTTCAGCCTGTATCTCACTGGCCAAAATTTAGTCACATGGCTACTCCCAGTAGCAAAGATAGCTGAGAAATGCAGTGTACTAAGTGGGTCCACTGACACAATGAATGAATTAGGATTCTATGACCAAAGAAGATGGGAAAAGTAGATAGAGTGGCAAATAGCTGTTTCTGCCACTGTATCTTTAAAAAGTACTTCCACATCTCCATGCTTGACTCCTTTCATATTAAACTTGATGAGGTCTGATACTTTTAGAGACAGCTTGTCCAATATTGGCAATCTGAGAAACCAAGGCAAGTTTTCCATACAAGCAAAAGATGGGAAGTTACAATTTGCACAACTTCAAGAATTCTGACATTAAGCTGTTCCTCCTGTCAAGCTCAAATTGGCTCTCATTTTCAATTCCATACAACAGTTAAGACCGGGGTACTAATGACATTAACCTGCTAATCCCAAATAGTTGGAGAAGTAGTGTAGAATCAAAAGGAAGTCGTGTGGAATCTGAGAGCCAATGAAATGGAGGGGTACTCTTGGGTTATCTTTTGCTGCATAACAGAACACTCCAAAACTTATATCTTGAAACAAATATTCATTATCTTATGGTTCTGTGGGTAGGCTGGGCTCAAATGAGGAGTTCTCTTTTGGGATGTCTCATGGGGTCACAGATCGTGGCTGGGACTTTTGTCTTCTGATGGTTCTACTGAGCTGAACATCCAAGAAAACTCACACTCTTGACTAGCAGTAGCTTGTAGTTATGGGCTGGGAGCTCAGCTGGGGGTGCTGACTATGTTGCCTGCCCATGGCCTGTCCACGTGGCTTGGGCTTCTCACAACACGGGGGCTGAATCCTAAGGGAGAGCATCCCAAGAGGTCCCTCATGCCCTAGTCTTGCTATTTTCTGATGTCACTTGTGCCACATTCTATTAGGCAGATTCAAAGGGGAAGGAATTAGCCTCCATATCCTAATGGAAGAGTAAAAAAACCACATTGCAGACAAGCATATGGGAATGGGAAATAATGTTACAACCATCTTTAGAAAATGCCATTTGTCATAATTACTAAGAATCAGGAAATTGGAGTCCATTCCTGTGTGATCTTGGTTTAGATGCCTTCTCTCTCTCTGAGCCCCAGGATCTTTAATTCTTAAATGAGATAACTGAACAAGATACTTTTTACAGTTCATTCACACTAAAAATATTCAGTGTTTTGTTCATTGTGAACACCGACATCTATATCTATCTAGCTATATGTCCTGAAAACCAAGAAATCATATAAAAGGAAAAGTTTAAATTGCCAGCAATCCTCATGATGTAGCTTTTAGACAGAGAATGTAAGAAATTAGATGATTAAAGACTTTTCACAAAAGCACACCATGTTTGAAAGCTGTAGAGCAGCAAAGAAGCATTATAGTCCCACTAAATTAAAAGCCTCACTAGAAAAAGGGTGTGTGAAAATGGGGAGTATCCTTTCTCAAAGAGAACCACCCCGCGAGCATTAATTTTCTCCTGCAAATCTCAAAGCATTTGACACATTCACTAGCCTAAGGTTTTACTATTTTCTTTTTATTGGAGAGGCACCACCAGCACAGGAAAATAATTTTATCATAGAAAATTAGAGGTGAAGGGGACCTCAACGTCATCTTATCTAATGCAGTGGTATGGGGCAGAAGAGTACAAATTATATACACGCACTGAGATCGTAATCTAGAGATTAAATGATTTCCCAGCATCAAACAATAAGTCAATTGACTGAGCTGTGGCAAGAAGTTAAAGCAACTTTTCAGCCACAGATTGACAGAGATCCCTTTCTTAGCCTCTGACAGTGAAAAATGCTTTATGATTTTCTAATGTTTTCCTATTCCTTCCTTCCTTCCTTCCTCCTTTCTTCCCTTCATCCCATCCTTCTTGTCTTTATCTTTTCTTATGGGTATATATATCAGAAAGTGCTATCTAAATTATTTCATTGACTCTTTACATCAATCCCGTGATACAGCTAACTACTATTGCCCACATTCCCACAACTGAGGGAAAAGGAGCCCTTGTAAATTAAGAGACTTGCCAAAGAACACATAGCTAGTAATTGGCAAAGTGTTGCTGATGGGAGTGGTGAAGTACTGATTTTCTTTCCAGCACACTTCCTCTATCCCTTTAGTCATAACTCTTGTTGTAATGGCTGTTTACTGAGTCTTTTCTATCTGTTTTGCTCTGTATTAGACCTATTTTTAATAATTTATTTAATCCTCACAATAATGTTATTGTGTGATAGTTTCTACTATTAGGCCACTTACAGGTGGGTAAACCATGGCCTGGGGAGGTAAAATTAAGGTCCCAAGGTCATGAGGCTACTGAGTATTAGAACCAGGAATAAAGACCATGTCTATCTCTAGGTTTCAACTATTCCTAAGGTAGATTCTAAAATCCTAATGAACTCTGGTCATTTGAGAAGATGAATCTATACTTTTACTTCTAGACTCTTGAAAATGAAGAATTTGATATTAAAAGTCAGTCCAATGTAATAGTGTATTAAAGCACATAGAATTTACTTCTATTTGCTGCTGCAAATTAAAGTGATTTGATTAACTTTTCTATAGTATGTGTTTTTTAATATAAATCCCATTTTTGTGAAGTGAAAAATATTGAATTGAGAATGAGAAGACCCTAAACTCTACCACCTAGGGCTGTGTGACTGTGAGGGAGTTCATTGCCCTCTTCAGGCAACTGGGCAGTTGCCTTATATATAAAATAAAGGGATGGGTTACATAGTGGTGAAGAGGATTCTGAGATCCAAAACCATGGTATTTATCCATCCATATATTCTGGCTAAGAAAGACAGAGGATACTTTGACCTGAGTTCTTCCATTATTCCAAGTGAGTCTCTCACATTTTCATGGGAGAAAAGAAAAAAAAAAAAACAAAACACGCTTTTTCCCTGGAGCTCTGCTCTGGCTTTTCAGCCTCTTTCAGTCTCTTCTGATGCTCACCCTTGCCAGAGAGGAGCACCCCATCATTCTGTTCTGTTCTACAACTTCCCTATCTTCTCCTCAAGTGGTTCATAGGGCAACTTTTTTAAACTGATAAAAGTTAAAATCAATTTTCCCATGACAAAATTTGTAAATGCTGCGACACCTAAAGGAAAAACAATTATAGTGATCACTAATAACATAATATTCTATAGATATTAAATCATTTTCCCAGTCTTAGGCTCATTTCGTCCTCATGCCAATCCTGGTTTTCACAGAGAAGAAGACTGGGGATCCAGATGGTTTAAGTTTGAGTTGTTTTCTAGATTATCTCATATCTCCAAGCTGTTAAATGGCAGAAGTGGGCCTTACTTAAAGCATTACTGAATCCAGTTAAGCTCATATAAGGATCAAGGGCCTAAGAATCACCAGATAACCCCCACATTAGAATTGCCCCTCTCAGCTGCTTAAGACTCCAAAGATAATACCCCAGAGTGTAAATAGGCTCCTTGTACTGTCCAGGTAAGATTATGGGAACTAGCTTCCTCTCTCCATGACAAAACAGCAAAATTTTGCCTCTATTGCCCTTTTATCACTTGCCCATTGCAGCAACTAGCATATGTCCAGAATCTTCATACTATTTTTTATAATTTAGAAGTGCTCCCTGAAATGCATCTCCATATCCCAAAACCTGTTCTCCTAAGTATATCTCATGTTCTTCAACTGAATTGACCCTCTTCACCACTAGAGTTCTTGTATTTGTTGTCACATAATTTATGAATTCTGCCCTGAGCCAAAGAACACGATAGAAACCTAATAAATAATTCATTTTTATATGAAATTGTAGGCATTAATTGTTTAATATATTGCCCCTTCCAGATAACATGTATATGTTGAAAGGCTTTCTGTCCTTACCCTTAAAAGAATGAGGCCAATGACATAAATGTAGTTACTTGGACATATCAACAAGTCAGATATTTATTGGCAAGGTGGAGCCTTGCCAATTTCTCAAATGACTCAGCATAAACAGTTACTAGATGGTATAATAGAAAAAGAAAATATATGCAAACCATCCATCTGGTAAGGGGTTAATATTCTAAACATTAACTCCCATGACTCAGTAGCAAAAAACAAATAACCCGATTAAAAATTGGACAAAGAATTTGAATAGACATTTCTCCAAAGAAGATAATACAAATGGCCAACTGGTATATGAAAACATGGTCAATATCACTAATTATCAAGGAAATGCAGATCAAAATCACAGTGAGGTTATTACCTCACATCTGTCAGGATGGCCATTATTAAACAAACAAACAAACAAAATAGCAAGTGTTGGCAAGGATGTGGAGAACCTGGAACCCCTGTATACTATTGGTAGGAATGTCAAATGGTGGGCATCTATGGAAAATAGTATGGACGTTCCTGGAACAAATTAGAAATAGAATAATCATATGAGCCAGCAATTCCACTTTTGGGTATTTATCCAAAAGAATTGACATCAGTTTCTCAGAGAAATATTGCATTCCCATGTTTATTACAGCATTATTCACAATAGCCAAGAGGTGAAAACAACCTAAAACCCATTGACAGATGAATCAGTAAAGATAATATGGTATATACATGCATTATGGTATATGGTATATACATATGCTCAATATTCATTAATCTGCCTTAGAAAGGAAAGGAAGTCTGACACAGGCTACAACATGATAAACCTTGAGGACATTAAGGTGAGTGAAATAAGCCAGTCTCAGAAGGACAAATAATGCATTGTTCAACTTATATGAAGTCTCTAAAGCAACCAAACTCATAGAGACAGAAAGTAGAGTGGTGATTGTCAGGGACTGGTGGGAAGAGAAAAGGGAAGTTGCTGATCAACAGGTACAGAGTTTCAGTCATGCAAGTTGAAAGAGTTCTGAAAATCTGCTATACAACATTGTGCTTAACAATACTGTACTATATGTTGGCTAACTGAACAGAATAAAACAAAGAAAAGAAAGAAAAGAAAAGAAAATGAGCAGGATGTATAAAAAAATACTGTACTTAAAGATTTGTTAAGAGGGTTGATCTCATATTACAGTAAAAAAAGAAAAAAAATGAATAAGTAAGTGGATGAATGAATGCCTACTTCAGACCAATCTTTGTCACTCATTCACTGTATAATGCACATGATATTCAACCTCCCCCATCCTTAGATGGTGATATCTTCTATACAGTGTTGATGTAAGGTTAAAGTGAAATGATCATTAATTGTAAAGCATTATAAAATGAAAGGTGGGTTTATTATTGTTATCATAATTTGTGTTAGTATTCTTCACCTAAAGGAGAGATAATCATGGGGATGTGGTTGCTGTTGACAAAATTTCCCAAGTGTGATCAGTTAAAAAATATGTATTTATCATAGAAATTACTCTCTAAGAGAAAGCTTTTAGATCTAATGACCTAGTTGTTTCAAATAATATTCAATTTTTATAGAAGCCACGTTTCAGCTCCATAACATTAATCTTACTAAATGTCACTGATTAAGGTGTGATTTAGGGAATATACATAAACCTCTAAAGGGTAAAGTTAACTGTTAGGTCTCTTCTCACTCAGGTAGTATTTCAGGATACAAAGGTGCCATCACCTGACCCGAACAGTGCCAATGCTGTGTCAGTTACATCTGCAGTAGTCACATCGTTCTAAATCATTCTTCAAATCGCAAACTAAAATATGTCAAGAATTGAGGACTTTACTGACTTACTTCTTTCTTTATTCCCCCATTTCCAGGGTCTAGTTTACTTGGTTTACTCACCCTACATACCAAGTCTGGGATGGTTCTTTACCCCATACCAAGTAAAAGACAACTGCAAAGTAGAAAACTATTGCAAATCAACTGGTATTGCACTCTAAGACTAACACAACTCTGCCAGTTAATAATATCCTAGTTAGGCTGAAAATTAAATCATTTTTGATGTTAGTCATTTGGCCTAATCAGTACATAAAACTCTCCTCACAAATGTCCACTGGGAGAAATGAAGATAGAAACCCTGGACACCACACAAACACCACTTGAGAGAAGGGGATAGATTTCCCCAGCAAAGGAGCATGCTCAACACTGATGTTAAGTATATAAATGCTGTCGATTGATTTCCTGAACACAGTGAATTCACTCGGGTTTAATTCCCATGGCTGCATCAAAACTCCAAACAGCAGACCACGAAGAGAAATGATTAGTCTGTGTGCATATTTTTAATGCCAAGATCTGCACCTAAATGCAGTGATGTCCAAGTTCTGAACAGAGAAAAGCTAGTAGTTCCTGAAAATCTCAAAATCCTTAACTTTGCACCTGGAGAGCATAGTATTTTTTTTGTGTTTAGTACCTACTGTTTATCCGAATATAAGTTTTAGTTTATCTTGCCTGCATTAATTTCAGGAAAAAAAATCATCCATGAACATTTTATTTGGTTTGTATTGATATTTGCCTTGTTTTATCAACAGAAATCATACATCTGAATATACTCAAAATAGTTAAGTATTACTACTATTAGCCTTACTTTCCTAAGTATTAATGTGGTTTTACTGACATATTCTCTGGGAGTCCAGGCATTGAGGCCATGACTGAATGAAATATTGACTGCACAAAGAAAATTAATTGTGTCTTCATTCAGTTCAGTTCTGGTGCTGTGTAACTGATTTACTTTTTTCTAGCAACATGCACTTAGTAACACTCCTAAAGTTTAATACTTAGTGATAGCAAAATTTAAGAAGTACTGAAGACAGATGATAAAGAGGCAGGGTTCTTTAAAGGAATGGATATGTTTTGTATCAATTGACACGGAGTCATCTTCAGAATGGCAGACTCAATGGTCTTTACACCTAAGTAGTTTTAGCTAAAAGAAAAGTATTATAGGCTTCATTCCCCTCTCCCTAAAAGATGCTGATGCCTTCCAAAGGCCACATCAAATATTGCCTGCACTGACCGGGTGGTCAAGCTTGCATTATCTTCATGTGGGCTATATGGTTTTATGGAACATTCCCCAGCCTAATAATAATAATAAAAAAATCTAGAATAACAACTACTAACATTTACTGAGTGTCAACTACATGTTTGGTAGGACCTTGGTAGTACCTTAAAAACTATGGAGATATATAGATATAGATTTAGACATAGATATATCCATATTATAGTATTATAATACTATATAACACTATGTAGTAATACTATCTACTATAATACCATATAATCCATACTATTATATATATGTATAATCATTTTTTTCTTTTAAAAATTAAGGTTGAGATATGGTGTGCACCCATTTTACAGTTAGTGTTAAAGCACAGAGACACGACATAGAACATAAGCTCTAGACTCTTAACTATAGGAAACAAACTGAGGTTTGGTGGAGGGTAGCTGGGTGGGAGGATGGGGTAACAGGGTGATAGGCATTAAGAAGGGCACGTGATGTGATGAGCACTGGGTGTCATATATAACTAATGATTAAGTGAACTCTACATTTGAAACTAATGATGTACTATATGTTGGCTAATTGAATTAAAAAAAAAAAGAACATAAGCTTTAGGAATGCAGGAGTGTTTGACTATGTAGTACACTGCTTTGTTTCCTTGAGTCTGTAATAATGCTTGGCACATAACAGCGTCTTGATAATTATTTGTTGAATAAACGAATGAAAGTAGTTTGTCAAAGATTACTATGCCAGCAGTCACCCAATTATAATTGAAAGTTAAATATTTAACAAATTATAAGACCTTTTAATACAGGAATTTCATTTTTTAAAAATTGTATTGGCAGATTTATTACAACTACAATCAGTTTTAGTTATTCAATCTAATCATTATGGTAAGGAAGTGAAAGTTACTCCATCCACCCATTTGTGCACTCATTCATTCACTTATAAATTTACTTTTAAAATATTCACTAGTCAGATTCTTTGTGCCAGGCTCAATGCCAAATATCAGAGACATAAGGAAACTTATAAAAGAAACTAGTGATAGACACAGTGAAATAATTATTGTGTCACAAAAGAAGGAAGAGGAGAAAGACAGGGTGGACTAAAATTCAAGATTAAATAATACGTTGAAAAACTCACACTTTATTCCAGTCTTTCTCAAATGTTTTTACTGAAGAATTTCTAATAGCAGATGAGAACAAATCTGTCTTCCAAGGGTTCTGGATGAATATCATGAGGGGTCCATTTTAAGCAGTAACTATCTTTGGAGAATCATGTTTTATCATAAAATTCATGACATTTTTTTTTTTTTTGCAATACCATTGAATAAGTTTTCTCACAATCCCTAGAGAACAAAGTCTGAGGCAAACACTTCCATGCTAACACTTCATTGGTTAGTGAAATTCCAGAGAGGCCAGTGGGAAGGAGAAAGGGGATGAGGCAAAGGAGAGAGAGTGAACATGAGGGGACATCACCAAGTTAGCCATCACTTGCATCAAAGAGTATGATTGCCTGGTCTGGTCAGAAGGCCCTATGGAGACTACTATGTTGCTGAACAGTCCATTGGACAGGATAGGGGAAGGGACTGGAGGAATTTATCTGCTGATTTCCTTCCATATTTATTAAAATTTGCCCCACATGGAGTTAACTCCCCCGAATGCTGAACTGGACCACACAGCCCTTTCAACAAGCCATGGAGCAAGTCACATCTCCCATAGTAGGTAGTGCTTTGTCTGAGCCCAAAAGTGGTAGGAGGGTTTTGAGGCCCCCTAGCAGGAGTCTCAAACCAAAAACAGTATGGTGAAACATGTGACCAAGGATCCTAGAGACAGGTGAGCCCCAGGGGATCTGGGGCTGACAACATGAGGAGTCTGATTCAACTTGTGAGTAAAACTGACCCCAGGAAGATGTGCCATGTTCCTAGTTTAGCTTTGCATCTCCTTGAGATTCCATTCAACACTGCTGGGAGAACTCGTAATGGGGGAGAAAAGACAGTCTGACTAAAAGAAGCATACCTGAGAAATGGGCCACTGGAGGAGTGTATGATTACTGACATAGAGTCCACTGGAGAGCAAGTGGGTCTGGATTTGCAGAGAGGAATAGAAATGAAAATATTGGATATTCTTTATTTTTTAATTAAATAAAAATGTGGATATTTAATCTCAGCCACTATCTGGATGGGAAAAGAGGTTGATACATTCCTGCTCATGGCAAGATACAGTAAGAAGACTTTGAGTCATTTATAAGCTACCTTGTTCCCAGGAGAATAAGTCATATTATAAAATCATTTGCAATGATTTACAAGTAAAATTAAAAGCAAATCATAAATTGGCGGCAAAAGGAAAACTCTTTCAACATTTAGATATTTTAGAAGGGTCATTTAAGTAAGTTCCAGCCTTCTGAAACTTCCTTAAAGTGCCTCAGTGGAAGTTTCATCCCTAGACATGAGGGGTTAGGCATCTAAACATAGTTACACCAACTTTTTTGTGTAGAGGAAGGATACATGTGATTCAGTGGTGTGGGGTTCTGCAAGAAAAGCTACCTCAAAGAAGATTGAGAGGCTTGATTGGAAATTAGCTAAATAAGGCAGAGTTGTGGGGTGTTTCAGAAGGGAATGGTATGCGAAATGTTTTATTCAAAGAATCGGAAAATGTAACAAAAGCCAGATCATGAAAGTCTTTTAAGCCACATTAAGTGATTAGATGTTACTTGAAAATCAAGGGGAACCCATTGGAAAGGTTTGTTTGTTTTAAAAGATTTTATTTATTTATTTATTTATTTATTTATTTATTTATTTATTTATTTATTTAAGAGAGAGAGAGAGAAAGTACACACGCACAAGTGGGGGTGGGAAGGCAGAGGGAGACGCAGACTCCCCGCTGAGCAAGGAGCCTGTGGGGCTTGATCCCAGATCCCAGGACCCTGAGACCATGATCTGACCTGAAGGCAGATGCTTAACCAACTGAACCACCCAGGCACCCTGACCACTGAACAGTTTTAAGCCGGAAACTAACATGATCAGATATGAGTCTTTGAAGTATCAACCTGGAATCATGTGGAAATAGGCATATGTAGGAGAAACCCAGGCAAGACAACCTAATAACCAGTAACAGTAAAAATGGAGACAAATAGGAAGAGGTTTATGAGGTTGAAGCAACTAGATGTGCTGAGTTATTATATATGAGATGTAAGGGGAGCATTTCTGGCTGGAGTATCTGCTTATATGATTGTGCCACTCAGTGAAATAAAAATATTGGGCGAACAGCAGTTTAAGGAGAGAAAATGATTCAAACTTGGGTCCTGTGGAATTTGACATTCTTGTGGGTTATTCAAGCAGAGATGACCAAGGTACAGTTGGACATAAGGATTTGGAACTCATGAATGAGGTCTAAGCTCATTGAATGAGGTACATGTTTGATAGGCAACATATATGTGATAAGTAATGCCATGGGAATAAATGAGGCCAGAGAATTAGAATATATAGGAAGTACATTCTGAATATATACACTAAGTTCAAAGAATCAAAAATGCTATACGGCTTTACAAAAAGGTAAAGTAATGATAGTGTGCATTAAAACCCTGTCCGGCGCTAAAATAAGGTAATGGAGAGTCCTGTTCTCCTTGGGAGTATCATATTAATTGTTGGGCACCACACTAGAGGCAGATTCAGAAGAGAAGGTCCAGGTGATGAAGTGACTGAAAACCAAGATAAAACCTGAGAACTACTGAAATGAGCATGAATGCTCAGTCTAAATAAAAGATGATTCATCTTCAAATATTAAAAGGGCAATCACATAGAAGCTGGATTAAAATTATTATGTATTCATTTATTCCACAATTATTTATTAAAGGCATGGAGGTAGTACATTCCTTGTCACAGGGGGTATTTAAACATAGGATGGGTGAAGACCTGGTAAGGATTTTGTAGGGAGAATGACAAGATCAGTTGAATAAGTAGGTTAACACAGCTTTCATGTACTTTTCCAACCTTGGCATTCTATGATTCACACTGGGGATGAGAGAGAGACATACATGAAGCAACAACATTTTAGTGGACAACCTGGAAGAAGACTTTTTTTCTAGTTTTGAGTCAACCATGTAATAATGTAACCTGGCAGCCTCATCAGACTGTGATCAGTCTCCTCACTGAAAGGTGAGGAACTGACAAAGTATCTGCTGAGGTCCTTAAACTCTGTGAAGGTTCATCCTCTTTAGGTAATACTCATGACCAGACTGTCTACCCACATGTAACCAACTACACTTAGTTACGCAAATGCATCACATACATGGTTTGGTTGGCTGGAAGAACTTAAAAAATAATAATAATAATTTCTGGGGAGGCAAAGGAAATGAGTCTTGGCTCATTGTGCAAGTTGGCAAAAACAGTGTAAACCAATTCTGAGTCAGAGATAAGCCATTTGAATCATGCCCATGCCGGGTTTAAGGGATTTGCTATTGCTCAAAGACCCATCCAGGAAAGGGAGGGTTGGGAAAGCCTCGGCAGATATTAGCTTAGAATTTTCACTGCAAAGTATATCACTGATATGTCATATGTTTACACTCATCATACTCAACAATGGCACTTACATTCAGATTTTTTATTTTAGTCATTCCTTTGAATTTCATCATATGGACAGTTGGAACATCTCTAGGTTCTGAGGGCCTGTTCAAAAAATGCTGAAATCCTAAAAGTTGCCATAGGAAGGCAGTTTCAGCATGTAACTCAATTCCATAGTAAAAGTTGATTTGGTTCCTTCATGAATGAGCACATATAAAATTGTGCCAATCAGATGGCAATTCCCAGAGAATTTTGTTCGTGCTTAGCCAATTGGTTATATCTTAGGGTAGCAGTCTTGACCATGTAAAGTCAGCTTTTTAGTTCAATGAGGTAATAGGAAAGAACATTAGAAAATAAGCAGACCTGGTTTGCTTTCTGCAGTCTCTTTCTCCTGATATCACAGTGTGAGGGCTTGCCCTGGGTAGTGGGTAAAATGAAGAAAGGCCTCTCCTCCCTTCAGAGCTTTAATAAAGAGCCCGTCAACCTAAAAGCTCTAGCAGAGGGAGAGATTTGGCCTCTAAGAAGCCTAATTTTCTCTGGCCACTACCTGCAGCTGCACTGCCAACTTATTTGGGAAATGAGCTGGACTGCATGTTTTAGAGCAAGGTCCTGACTCCATTCCTGCCACTTCTCCTTAGCTTGCCTTTCCTCAAATCATCAGCTTCCACAATAGTCTGATGAAATGAGCTCGCAGGGGCCCACAGCTTTTCTGTATGCATGAATTTGCTCATCATCATCCCTTTCCTATTCACAGCTCTGCAGGGGTTTCCTGGGCAGCAGGAGATTTGCTCTGGGGCGGGGAAAGCAGGGATTTAGAGCAAAGTGTTTCCCTGAAACATACTGCCTGGGCAGGCTGGTTTTGCCATTACAAAGCTCCTTTCGTGGCCGTACACCTCCGTTTGTCTGTAGGTGGAGTGTTACTGTCATAGATAGAGGCACTGGCTCCCTCCAAAAATTACACTCTGTGTCGCCCCTCTATAGGCATGGCGTTTTGCCCATATGTGACGCTAAAGTCTGGCTACAATAGGGAACAACTTGCATCTACTGTAAAGCTCAGAAGCTTCAAAACCCAGATGATTACCCTTGTGGCTTTGAGAAGTCAGTGTTCCCAGAGTGCCTTATTGTGAACCTTTCCTTGGTCTGTTTCAGGTGTGGTATGTATGGTAAAGATAGGGCTGGGGTGGCACCTGAATCAGTCTTTCATGATAGATGGAGAAAAAAGGAACCATAAATCTTAACAGGTATTATAGCTGTTACATAGACAATTAGTATCCACTTCATTTCTTGAGTTCAGACTTCATCTACATTCTCCGCAAGGAATTCCTCATTTTCTCAAGAATGGGGGAAGGAGTGAATCAAAGACTATCTGTTTTCATTCATATATACAGAGATATACTGTTGATTCCCCAAGTTTTTTTCTTGATTCCTCCTCTAGGAGGCACAATAATAACAAAGCATTGTACCTTCAGAATCCCCTGAACAACCTTCGGCACCTCACAGTGGTTCCCAGTGACACCAAACTTAGAGACCCCAAGTTACAAGAAAACATTGTTCTAAACTCCCTTTGGTAGGTCGTGTTTTAGTTTTAGTTTTTTGAAATCGGAATATTTTTATTACTTTTTTAGAAACTGTCGTTTTTTAACATTTCATTTTGTAATAATTTTAAACTCTAAAATTTTCAAAAAACATATGGAAGCAACCCAACTGCCCATCCATAGCTGAATGGATAAAGAAGATGTTATATATATATATATGAGTATTACTGAGACATAAATGAAATTTTGCCATTTCTAACATGGATGGATTAGAGGGTATAATGCTAAGTGAAAAACGTCAAAGAAAGACGGATAATATATGATTTCACTCATATGTGCAATTTAAGAATCAGAACAAATGAACAAATTAAAAAAGAGAGAGAGAGAGACAAACAAACAACAAAAAAAAAACAGACTCCAAAATACAGAGAACAAACTGGTGTTTGCTAAAGGAGAAATTGGGGGTGGGGGAAATGGGTGAAATAGATAAAGAGGTCTAAGAGTGCACTTATCTTGATGAGTCCTGAGAAATATATAGAATTGTTGAATCGTTATATTGTACATCTGAAACTAATATAACACTGTTAATTATACTTCAATAAAAAAAGTTCTAAAAATATAAAGTTCTATTATACCTTTCACCCAACTTCCCCTCACCACCACTTGTTAACATTTTATATAACTACAGATCAGTAATCCAAAACAGGAAATTGACAATGATACAACAGTATTAACTAATCTGAAAACTTCATTTGAATTTCAGTCATTGTCCTACTAATATCCTCATTCTGGTTCAGGAGTCAACCCAGGATCCACCCTGCATTTAATTGTCATGTCTTCTTGGTCTCCCCTAATCTGGGACTGTTCATCATGATCCTATGACACTTTTAAAGAGTACTGGATAGTTATTTGTTAGAAATATACCTGAATTTGGAGTTATCTATATTATCTCATGATTAAAATGAGAGTACACATTTTTTCAATAATACCAAAGAAGCAATATTAAGCCCATCTCGGAACATCATATTAGAAGGTACTTCATGTCAATATATCTTATTACTAGTGATATTAATTTTGATTACTTGCTTAAAGTGGTGACTCCCAGGTTTCTCTATTGCAAAAATAACTGTTTTTCTCTTTGAAACTATTATTTTTATTTATTTTTTTAAAGATTTGCTTATTTATTTGAGAGAGAGGGAGAGAGCATGCGGGTGCACACATCAGTGGGGGGGCAGAGGGAATCTCAAGCAGACTCCCCACTGAGCGAGGAGCCTGACACAGGGCTTGATCCCAAGACTCATGAGATCACGACCTGAGCCAAAACCAAGAGTCAGACACTCAAATGACTGAGCCACCAGGTGCCCCTGAACTATTATTTTTAAAAGCTAGAGTTCCAGGATGACACCCAAAAGCCAATGTAGCCCATCATAGTAATCACTGTGCACCTCAGAGTGCTTGAAACAAAGCTGAAATACAGTCTTTCTCATTTGTATCTATGTTTACTGAAGGTGGTAGGCAGTGTAAATACTTCTTCCATCTTTACCCCTGTCACTAGCTGCTTTAGTCTATAGTCTATATTTGCAAGAGAACACAGTGACTTAAGGGACAATTATTAGTACACTCATGATAAAATGAGAATGATATGAGTTCCATCATCCTCACTTTAAATCATAGATCTGTGGTCTTGGACAAGTATTAGCCTTCTTTTCTTCAAAGTAGTGATAGTATGTATCTTGCAGGATTAATTTGAATATTAAAGATTATAAATAAAAGGTTCCCATTTAGGGTCAGGCCCATTATAGATACTTAATAAAAAGTATTCACCATGTCTGATGGGAAACAGGCTAGATATCTCTGTTCCTTGTAACTTTGGTCAGCTGTCCTTGTTCATGAGACCTTTAGTTTAGCCTGATTCATTCATTCATTCATTCATTCATTCAAAAAATCTATATTGAGTGTCTACCAGAAGCTAGGTGCTGGTTGTATAGTCCCTGTCTTCATGGAAATTACACTATAATGAAAGACGAGCCAATGAATAAATGGAAAACATTACAGTGTGAAACTCTTATTAAAAAAAATAGGGGAGGCAACATATGTAGATGGAATGGTAAAAGAAAACGTCACTGGAGAGGTGATATTTACAATGCAACCCAAAAGGTAGCAAGGATTGCTTTTTTTTTTTTTTAAGATTTTATTTATTTATTTGAGAGAGAGAATGAGATAGAGAGAGCATGGGGGGTGGGTCAGAGGGAGAAGCAGACTCCCTGCCGAGCAGGGAGCCCAATGCAGGACTCCATCCCGGGACTCCAGGATCATGACCTGAGCCGAAAGCAGTCGCTTAACCCAGGCGCCCAGAAGGATTGCTTTATACAAAGAGCCAGAAGAAAGGCATTTCTGGAAGAAGCAACTACAAAGGCAAAGACTCTAAGATGGGAAAGAGCTTCAGATGTTTGAGAAAATGCAAGATGGCCAGAGTGACTGGAACAGAGTGAAGAGTTTAAGAGCTACTATACTTAATAACCAAAACTCTTCAGAAAGTTTATTTACATGTTTTTTCCCCTTTGTTGATGACCATCTAGCATTCTGCTCAGATTTAGGCATTTTTCCAAGTCATTGGTGGTATTAGAAATGTATTTCTCCCCTTACCCCAGCCCTTAACCTTAATTTTGCTCGTAGTTGAAAGTGTTATTTATCCCAAAAGCTTTCTTCCTCCACTGTGAATATATCAGAATACTGAAGGTGCACCCACTTAGCATCTTTGCTTTCCCATATCTTCCATGCCAATTACTGTTCCGCCGCCCTAGTAATGATCTTGCTAAGGTCCACTTGCTGATTACACAATTTTCTCTGCTTAAAAAAATCCCTAAGCATGCTGCAAACTTAGCATCCCTTCAGCACAGAGAGTTAAGCTGTGAAAACAAGGTTGTCTAGCACCTTAAATATTGTCACATTACATTAAAAACACATTATACCTGATTCTCCAATGTTCAGAATAAAGAAGAGTCATGTAAACCTGTCAGAAAATTCTTGGCTGGCTGAACTGAAAAGAGTTCAAGTTTTCTTGGGATCTGTTGCAGAGATGACCCATGGTGTCAACTGGATGGGCCATCCATTGCATACCAGTGACTCTCTTCCTATATTGAGAAGCTCTGCTGATTTGAGATTGTCTATTTTCTAGTTGTTTAGCAATGACCCTGGGACCTCATTCTGGCAGCTCAACGCTCTGCCTCAAAAGCATAGCTTGAAGTTTGGACTCTGCAGTTATAAGCTAAGAAGAAAGTATTTACAAAAGATTGATTTTCTACCATTATAAAAGGCTTTGGTTTGAATGGTAAATTTGCAAAAAGGAGCAGAGAGTATCCCTCTCCCATCCCCAGATACTTATGGTTTTAGAAACAACAGTATAATTGTTACAGATTGAATTGCATTCCCCACCCCCACCCCAAATTCATGTGTTGAAGTCATGACTCCCAGTACCTCAGAATGTGGCCTGTATGGACATAGGATCTTTGCAGGGCTAATCAACTTAAAATGAGGTCATTAGGGTGGGTCCTAATCCAGTTTGACTGGCAGCCTTATAAAAATGGGGAATTTGGACATGTGCACAGAGGGAAGACAATTTGAATAGACACAGGAAAAAGACGGCCACCTACAAGCCAAGGAGAGACACCTGGAAGGGAACCTCCTGCCCAGACCTCAGAAGGAACTAACCCTGCAGATACCTTGATTTGGGATTTCTGGTCTGCAGAACTGAGACACTAAATTACTGTTGTGTAAGCCACCCAGTCTGTGGCTCTTCGTCCAGAAGGCCTAGCAAACTCATGCAATTATTTGTCACCTGAGATGAAAGGAAAAAATCAAAAGTCTAAATCATTGAAAGTGAAAGGGATCTTTTATGTCAATACATTCCCTCCCCCATTATCACCACAACTCCCCTGTTGCTCTGAGGCAGTGATTCTCAGTCCTGCCTCACACTTTTGGAACTACCTGGAGAATTTGGGGAAAAAAAATACCTGGGCTCCCCAGATCAATCAAATTAGGATTTCAGGGAGCAGAGACTAGGACTTGGTATTTTTTAAAAGTTCCCCCAATTGATTCCAGTGTGTAGATAGATTTGGAAACCTTGCATTCGTTTAGTTCAGTGCTCCTCAAAGTTTGGTCCTCAGACCAGCTGCGTCAGAGTCACCTGGAAAATTGTGAGAAGTGCAAATTCTCAAGGCCCACAGCAGACCTACTGAACCAGAAACTCTCAGGGTGGGGTTCCAGGATCACTGTTTTAACAACCCCTACAGATAATGCTGATGTGTGCTCATGTTTGAAAACACTGGTCTAGGGCATTGAGGTTTTATATGTTGGAAGCTCATGAGAATCTGAAAAGTTGGACCATTTCCACACACACACACACACACACACAAAATGTACATGTGCCCCAAATTTTGTATTTAATATCAGAGAGTTCAGGGTCTATCTCTCTGGTCCATGGATGTCTCAGGGTCCAAATATCCCAGTTTAGGAACTTGAGACCCCTCGTCTCCAGCTCCAACCCACCAAACTATAAATTTAGAAGAGAGAGTTTCACCTTTTCTTAATTGCAAAATAAGCAAATAAACTTCCCAGGGAAAGGCCTCTCCCGTTCTGCCACATGTCCCCTCCAGCTGAGTTAGGGGCTGCTTGGGAGAAACCAAAGCCTCCTGCTTGTAGCCATCAATCTCCATGCTGAGGTTTACAGGCCTGTGGTGGAGCTGTGGGTTCACTCACCTGATACAAATGGCAATATTTTTCCTAGGCTCATATGAATACAAACAACCCAGCTGTGAAAAGATCAACGCATGTGTCTGTTGTGGCCAGTCAAGTGCAAGTTATTTTTTGCAGCAGGGCACAGGAAGAATACAGCAGCTTTTCTCAAATCAGACTCATTTTTATATGAAAGTGACAAAGATGAAAAGTCATGGCGGAGAAGGTTGGTAATTAAAATACATCTGTGTCCAATTGGAGTGTGTGTTACAATTACTGAGAAAGTAGTGATGTCTGCCCGTAGGTAACAGGGAGAGGATCCAGAGCCCCAAACATGCTAGGCTTGGGGAAGGCACTGCCGTAGGCAAAAATTAAATTAGTGGGCGCCTGGGTGGCTCAGTCGTTAAGCATCTGTCTTCGGCTCAGGTCATGATCCCAGGGTCCTGGGATTGAGCCCCGCATCGGGCTCCCTGCTCCATGGGAAGCCTGCTTCTCCCTCTCCCACTCCCCCTGCTTGTGTTCCTGCTCTCGCTATGTCTCTCTCTGTCAAATAAATAAATAAAATCTTAAAAAAAAAAAATTAAATTAGTGTTGACGGAGGTCATTATTCCTTGAATGGCAACACTGTGCCTAACATATGCCCCCAGGGCTTAAAACCTAAGTTACACAGACAAGCAGATTGCCTGGTCACTAGGTGGTCATTGCTTGTATGGTGGGCACACTTAATGGAATTCCTCATTTGTGGCCAAATGTAAATCAAACTTCTGTGGACTCAAACTGATCTGTAATGCCAAACCCAAATTCTACTTTTTCAAATGGAGAAAAGAAGGTGATGTGTTCCCGTTCCTGTTGGCCTTTAAGAATCTTGCTAGCATAGCCACGTAAATTATGTTCCCTTCCATGAAGCTGTATTTCAGGCCCTAGTACGTTATGGGCGTAGACAATATAGGGACAGTTTGGGTATCTTCATTCCCCTACCGTGTACCAAGAACGGTCTCTGCTAAAATCAGCAGGAATAGATTTGCTCATTTGAATTATGGAAGCCCTGACAACTTCTAATTAGGAAAGAGAAGCATTGTTTGTGCGTGTGTGTGCGTGTGCATGCACGCACACACACGCACACACACATTTATAGGTCTTGTTAAAGAAGATTTTGTTTTTTATCCTCATCTGCTGACTCCTTCAGCTGTCAAATTTTCCAAATGAAAGCTAAACATATTTTTTATTATTTTTCTATCTAACAAAATATAAAATGTATTTTAATCCCCAAAGCTGGTAGAGGGTAGGAAGGAAAAGTGAAGAATCACGTGACTAAAGGTCCATATTGGTGTGGGATTTGAATGGCTGGATGTGACAGCAAGCTGATTCATATTGTATTGTGTATATTCTGGAGCATGTAATGAGTTATTGATCTGTGATAAAGTAAGCTGACATTTTTGTAACCAGTAAGCCATCAGTATATCCAGTAAGCAGGGTTTCAGTAATGCATTGTTACAATCAGATAGGTCCTTTGTCTTTTTAGTACACATTTGCGAACATTTGTTGCAAGAAAAAAAACCACATACATATTTACCAATGTGCGCGCACATCTCTGCTATTTAATTCCTCTACCCCCTAAGAAATATGTTTCTCCTTAGCACAAGAGAAGTCTTCTCTTCACTGACCTCCAACGTGCTTCTTGCATGTCAGTTGATGAGTTAAGTGGGTGATCTGAACTCCACTTTTTCCACGTTTTTATTGGGGACCTAAAAACTTGTTTTCAATCCAAGTCTCTTTAGAGAACTCAGCCTTCAAATTCACCAGGTTATAGTTATCCACTCCAAGTGTTGGTTAGATGTTCTGCATTCTCCAACCATCCCTACAAGTCCAAGTTGTGTGACACTGAAATTCTGGAAGTCTCCTGAGGAGCAGGGTCTCCTGCTAAGTTCAAGAGGGAAGAGAAACTTCCAGGGGTTTCTCTCAGCCTTAACAACATGCTTTAGACATTGCTCAGGATTACAACTCTCACAGCTATTTTTAGAAGCAGGGGTGGGAGGGGGGAAGCAAGAGGGGTTCTCTGTGGTGAGAAAACTTGGCAAAAGCTCCTAGTGACTTATCCTGCTGCCAAGGTGAAGAGAAAGGAGGAAGGCAGTGGAAAGGATCTGACATCTGTTCTGTGGCTTCTCGGAGGTCATGTGCTGTGAAAGGCACTTCAGCAACAACCCTGCTATGCGGGAATTAATACTCCCATTTTACACGTAAGAAACTGAGACTCCAAGAGTTCAGTTATTTTCTGTAGTCACACAGGTAGTGATACACCTGGCTTTTGAGCCCCTGCCCTACGGACTGCTTGCACATGTCATGGATATACATATATTACTGGTGATAATAGATTTATTATAAAGATTCATATTTTTCAAGTATCCAATTAAGTACTTGACACAGTAGGGACTCAATACATGGAAACTGCTGTTATTATTATTATCATTGTAATCCTCATCATCGTGTAAGTCCTACCCAGGCCCCTATTACTATAATGGTATGCTTGTCACTTCATAAGTGTCCGATAAGCTTTTGTAAGATTATCCAATTATCACATAGAGAAAAGGGTGCCTTTATTGCTCCTCTCACTTTCACACCAGGCCCAGGTTTTAAAGGACATACTATGGTATGTCAGCTGCATCCCCCTTGTCCAGGAAAGACAAGGGCAATGCGTATCTGTGAACTTGCTAGAAACAAGGGAACACGGTGTGGAGAGACCTACAGATCTCTCCTCACTGCCAGAGCAGAGAAGCACAGGAAGGCACGTCCATGCACAGGGTATCCTTATCTGCATTTTGAGGGTTAGCAGTTATCCTGCTCTCCGATAAAGAGCCAGTCCTGCCTCACTCCCCTCTCTGAACCCCCCATTAAGAATGTCTCAGGACATCCAGAGTGCCTACATGATGGTTGGTTGCCATCTTGACCTCTTGCCTCTTCTCCTCTCCTACTAGCAAATGCTGTGGCATTTGTTTTCTTAATTGATTGATTATTGACTGACACTCACTGGATTCCAAGGTTGATTCTATTTTTACTTCAAACTTTGAATTGTTCTCAGATAATACTCCAATAAACTACATTTGTTAGGCTTCAGACTCCAAAACTCCTTTAATTCGTTGTTTTTCAATTGTCCATTAGTCTCTTTCAAAATCTCTCTTCCTATACTGAGAAGCTCTGCTGATTTGAGATTAATCCAATTCAATGTCTGTTGCTGTTTAAACTTCCTCATTTTGGGTGCCTGGGTGGCTCAGTTGGTTAAGCGACTGCCTTCGGCTCAGGTCATGATCCTGGAGTCCCGGGATCGAGTCCCGCATCGGGCTCCCTGCTCAGCAGGGAGTCTGCTTCTCTCTCTGACCCTCCCCCCTCTCATGCTCTCTCTCTCTATCTCATTCTCTCTCTCAAATAAATAAATAAAATCTTTAAAAAAAATAAAAAAATAAAAAATAAACTTCCTCATTTTTCCACAACCTACTTACCCTTTCCTTTACATAAGCCTCCTAGCATCATCCTGAATACACATCCTTATCATCTTATTTCTGACACAGCTCTTTTCAGGGGCAGTGACCTTTGGTAGAAAATGGTAAGACTGAGTGTCAAGAGACTTGGATTCCACTTCAACATGGTGCTTACCTAACTCACTAAGACCAAAGGATCACTAACTTCCCCGGGCCTCAGTTTTCCCACCAGTAAAATAGAAGACTTGACCATAGGTGATCTTTAGAATCTGTTCAATTTTGAGTTTATTCTATCAGAAATCCCTTGATCTTTAACATACGCTTGTAGGAACTATGTGTACTTTTTTATTTGTCCTCAAAATAGATATCTTCCATTATTAAAATATGGGTTTGGTGAGATCCCCTTGGGATTACATATACTTTGCATAATCCATGAAATTTAATATTTGGACAGTGCTTATGACGAAGTGAGGGCTTGGTCAATGAACATTCAAATGAAAGCTATTTTAGATGTCCTACCTCTATGTAACCAATGGAATAGATGAGAAAATGAGAAAAAGAGGGCCTGTGTAAGCTTAGATAATATTTAACAGACCAAATGATCAAACTCTCCAATGGCAAGAACAAAATTTTATTAATGCTTTTTGCTTCTATGGCAAAACCTCTCTCAATAAAACTAAAACTCTCTGAAGACTTCCTCGAGGTATGGCTGCTAAAATCTTCCTAGCAAGGAAAACTTCTCAAGAGGGAAATGAAAAAAATTTTTGATGTAGATGGGACCTAAAAATGTGAACCCACTAAATGAGAAACATTTATAAACTTGATTGTTCCCTTCCTTTCTGGAAATCACCTGTTACTTTTCCCTTTCCTCCGTTTTTCCCCCCCTCCGGCATAGCTGATTCCCACATATGAAATAGAAATAGATGGTGCAGAGGCGTCCACTCCATACTGTTCCCCCTTGACAGGCATAACTCATCAGTCAGTACTGTTCCCCACGTGTTCTCCAGCTACAGCGTCTTTGGCAGTGCAGTAGCCCATGCAGTCACTATCTAGCAGAGTTGGCCTGATATATTCCACTTACTTGCCTCCTATAAACCAGAGACCAACTGGGTTCCTAACGGTGTGGTGTTCCAGGCTCTGTTTTAGCCTGCCGCCACTGCCGAAGTAGTAGCTATAACATTCTCCTCTGTATAATGAACTTAAATTTTAAAATGGCTGTGAGAACAAAGGCAGACAAAAGGGAAGTGACTGTGATGAAAAAAGAGGAAGAACGTGAAAAAACGGTAATCCCTAAATTGCCTTTCTAGCCTGTCTATATGATTTATTGAAGATCTACTCTGTGCCCAGCCCCGTGGATTTGTGAAGCGTCAGCCTATGCTAGCTTTACAAAGACCTTTATTTTACTTCTATTCAACACTGTTCACTCAGCACCTACATTTCCTCTCTGAAACTAACCTCCATGTAATCCTACGACCTAGGTGAAAATAACACAAGACCTAATATTTATCGCAAGCCTACTGTGTGCCAAGCATTATGCTAAGAGCTTTGCCAATTCTATCTCATTTCGGTGTTTAACAACCCTATGAGGATTGATATTATTCCTATTTTATACATGAGGAAATTAAAACTTATTAAATTAAGTAATTTTCCAACAGCTATTAAGGAACGGAATTGGCATATAAACCTGGGTTTATTTGTCTCTATGCAGTGCTCTTTCCACTACACCAAATTACCTCTAGAAAAGGTCAACAAATGGAATCCTGGAAACATAAGCTACCAGCCACAGAGAAGAGCGGCTGTCTCTCCAAGTCAGGCCTAAACAAGTTGCTTAAATTACCCTCTTGCGTTTAGCACCAATTCGGTAGCAAAGGAAGGGAAATATTTGGGGGAGAAAAGAAAACAGAGGAAAAGCAAGAAAACCCAATTTAAGATACTCCTACTTTCCAATCCCCTTCTTGTAGCCAAATGATCATCAATGCTCCCCCAAAATGATTATGATACAATGTGTGTGTGTGTTTAAAGAAAAGGATAGATGGAAAGGTTTTGAATACAGTCCATGAGTTTATTACTAATAAAAAATCCTTATTTCAAATTTCCATGTACAACTTCTTCAAAAAAAAAGGCAGTCTATTGAAACATTCTCCAAAAGAATTTCTAAGCTCTAAAGCCCGTGTACATAGTCAAAGTGTTTAATGTTTGCTCTAGCTAGCCCATAAGCTTTAGCTCACTGTAATTTATAGCATGGTGGAATTGTATATTTATAGGCTATACATTTGTTTTATAGTTTGGGGGGCCCTTTGTATAATCAATAAAAATATCTTCACACTTTTTGTATAGCACATGAAATATAATTTCCTTATTTAAAGCTAATGTAAATGGGCATATTTGCATATTTGAATGTTCGGCATTGTCTAAGGCTGTTATTTATGTCATAATATCAATAACATGACACATTTTGATCAGCTCTGTGAACTTTCATGGATATCACTGTTCCTATGGAAAAAGAGAAAAGAACCCATCTTGAAGCAACTCACCTTGTGAGCATTTCCAGAAACTTCCTGCAGGGAAAAATGAAGCCTGGACAAGATGGCTCCTACTCTTTGAACTTACATTTCCAAAAGGGAAAGTGGAAAATTAATACAATTACCTAGATAATTCTGGGAGGAAAAAAACTCTCCCTGAAATATACATACCAATAATGGAGATGTAAATAACATTTGGGTCCAATACTAAATAATGGCCCAGTTTTCTCTCACTCTCTCTCTTTTTTGGAAAGGAAGGAAGATGGGGCGGGTTTATGGGTGTATATGCACCAAACATGGGAACATATTGAAAGTTTTACAAGGCTTTAGGTTTTGTTAAAAACAATTAAGTTTTCTCTGCTAATAAAATTAATTCCTTCTTCATAAAAAGAGAAAAATCTCTGATAGTACATGGAGATGTGAAGAAGAAAGAAAATCACCTGTTTTAAAACCATAGGGATTTTTAACACTTTTATTTATGTTTACACACACCCCTCATTTGGGTTTTGTTTTTAAAATATGAAAACATATGAAATAAACTGCTCTATAGTCTATCTTTATCTCTTAGTATGTAGTAGATGTATTTCCATGCACAAAATATTAATGTCCCTTTCAATAGCTGTATACTATTCCCCTGACTGAATACACCATAATTTAAATAGTCCTCTAATGATAGATATCTAGGTTGTTTGAAATCTATTGCTATCATAAGTAGTCCTAAGTATGTGCAGTAGCATAATTCTTTTTTAAAGAATTAATTCACAGAGATGGACCTTCTGGTTGAAAGAAAAGTACATCTTACATTCAGATACGTGGTGCCAAATTGCTCCCACCAATAAATACAAGGAAGTGCATGTCCCCATACATCCTCAAAATTGGATTTTACTGGTCTCTCTAGTTAATACTAAACTTGCTGTATATAAATGATAACTCATTGTTTTAATTGGCATTTTGATTACTTTTTGAGGTTGATATCTTTTCAGTTGATTGAAATTAACTGCTCAATATCATTTGTCTATTTTATTATTGGCATATTTGCAGTTTTTCTTATGAAGTGAACTTAATATATTAAGGATAATATTTTTTACATGCACAATAATGAACTTGGACCCCTACCTCACACCATATAAAATTAACTCAAAGTAGATCATAGCTGTATATGTAAAAGCTAAAACTATTGTACTCTTAGAAGAAGATATAGGAGTAAAACTTCATGATCTTGGATTAGGCAATGGTTTCTTAGATATGACACCAAATGCATAAGCAACAAAATACAAAATAAGTAAATTGGGTTTCATCAAAATTTTAAACTTCTGTGCTCCAGAGGACACCATCCAGAAAGCAAAAAGACAACCCATGGAACAAGAGAAGACATTTGCAGATCATATATCTGGTAAAGGACTTTTGCCTATAATATATAAAGACCTCTTACGATTCAGTAATAAAAAGGCAAATAACCCAATTTTTAAATAGTTGAAGAATTTAAGATTTTCTTTTTTTTTTTTTTCTTGACAGAGACACAGTGAGAGAGGAAACACAGGCAGGGGGAGTGGGAGGGGGGAAGCAGGCTTCCTCTTGAGCAGGGAGCCTGATGTGGGGCTCGATCCCAGGACCCTGGGACCATGACCTGAGCCGAAGGCAGATGCTTAACGACTGAGCCACCCAGGCGCCCAAACAGGTGAAGAATTTAAATAGACATTTCTCAAAAAAAAAAAAAAATATCCAAATGGCCAGTAAGCTCATGAAAAGAGTTCTGCACCTTTAGTCCTTAGAAAAATGCAAAATAATACTACAATGAGATGTTACTTTATACACACTAAGATGGCTATAATCAAAAAGACAAAGGATGTAAAGAAATTAGGACCCTAATACATTGCTAATAGGAATATAAAATTATGTAGCCAATGTGTAAAACACTTTGGTAGTCGTTCAATGAATTAAAGACAGGGTTATTACAGCAAGTTCACTCCTAGGTATACGCCCAAAAAAAATGAAAACATGTATCCATGCAAAATCTTGTATATAAATTTCCATAGCAGTATTATTCATAACAGCCAAAAAAATAGGAACAACCCAAATGTCCATCAGCTGATGAGTGATAAAGAAAATGTGGTATACCCATACAAAAGAATATTATTCAGCCATGTACCAATGCATGATACAACATGGATGAGTCTTGAAAACTTTATGCTAAATGAAAGCAGACACAAAAGTCCACATATTGTATGATTCCACATGTATGAAATGTCCAGAATATGCAAATCTACAGAGACAAAAGTAGATCAATGGCTACCAGGGTCAGGAGAAGGAAGGGATGAGCAGTGACTGCTGATGGGTAGAGGGTTTCTCTTCGGGGTGATGTGAACATACTGGAATTAGATTGTGGTGGTGGATGCACAACTCTGTCAATATACTAAAAACCACTGAATTGTATACTGTAAAAGAGTGAGCTTTTTAATATATGAATCACATCTTAGTACAGCCGTTATTTAGAAAATAATAATAATCCTTTTGTTTTTTATATTGCAGATGGTTTCTAGTTAGTGTTCTTAAGTTTTATTGTGTTTTTTACTGTGTATAAATCTTCATATTTTTATAGGAAAAATATCAGTCTCTTACTCTGATTTTTGGTTTTGTGTCATATTTAGAAACTATATTAGGTTTGTGGAAATAATCACTTACACATTTTTATAACCTCTTTTCAAAATTTGGATATATGATCCATTAGAAATTTATTTTTTGGCAGACAATGAAGTATGAAACAGGATTCCAGCTTTTTTTCTTTTTTCTAAAAAAAAAAAAAAAAGCCAGTTGTTTCAGCTTGGTTATTTAAGAATTTATCCTTTCTCTGTTACTTGAAATGCTACCATATTTATATTTTAATTTGCATATTAATGATTTAATTTTATATAAAAATTTGTGTCTATACCTGTACTCTGTTCTGTTTACTTGGATGCTTCTTCCTGCATCACCGTAGCATTGTTTAGTTGTAGCTTTAACATACATATTATTGTTCAAACAGGAAAGAGTTACATTCTTTGTCCCCAACTATCTAGATTAATCATGTATTACAAATTCTAAATGTTTTTTAAAGCAGTGTTCAATACACCCTCAAAATAAAGCACTGGGAATTTAATTACAGGTGTACTGTATTTCAAGTTTAATTTAGAGATCCTAGGCATATTTATTGAGATTTCTTATTTAAGAATAAAATCTGGTCCTCCATTTACTCATCTTCTTTTACATTCCTCTGAAGAGCATTATAGTCTATCCAGCACATTTCTTTCCAAGTTTATCCTCAGGTAATCTATGTTTCATTTGCCTTTGTGAATGTGATATTTTTTCCACTATATGTTGCAATATTTGTGTGGTATTTGGTATATGGGAAGACTAGTGATTTTTGCATTATTTTTTTTTTAAAGATTTTATTTATTTGACAGAGAGAGACATAGCAAGAGAGGGAACACAAGCAGGGAGAGTGGGAGAGGGAGAGGGAGAAGCAGGCTTCCCGCCGAGCAGGGAACCCAATACTGGGCTCGATCCCAGGACCCTGGGATCATGACCTGAGCCAAAGGCAGACGCTTAACCATCTGAGCCACCCAGGCGCCCCGATTTTTGCATTATTTTATAAGTTATTAACCTTGATAAACTCTCTTATTCTTTCCTTTTTTTAAAGATTTTATTTATTTATTTGACAGAGAGAGCGAGAGAGCACAAGCAGGGGGAGGGGCAGAGAGAGAGAGGGAGAAGCAGGCTCCCCGCTGAGCAGAGAGCCCAACGTGGGGCTCTCATGACCAGAGCCAAAGGCAGATGCTTAACTGACTGAGCCATCCAGGTGCCCCTCTCTTATTCTTTCTAAAAGCTTTATAATGTTTACCTCCTTCTTTCTAATACTTATGACTATATTTTACTTTCTTGACTTCCTGCTTTGGCTAGCATATTTAAAATTATGGTATATTAGAGAAGAACTTGATGACTGATATCCACGGCTTTTTTTTTTAAGAGAAATTCTTGTATTTTACCATAAGGAACTTGTTGGCTTTTGATATGAGTGGCTTGCATTTTGATCATGTTGAAGAATTATCCTATTCTAGGTTTTTGTTTTTTTTTTTCCCAGTGCGGTAGCTAAGGTGTATTTAAAGTTTTTAAAAGATGTACTATAGTAGTAGAATTGCATTCACCTTTCTAGTAGTAATCTCTGTGTTATCATTTAAACTGTCCAGTCAATAAATATGTATTTAGCCAGATAACTGTTCTAAGCACTGGAGATGCAAATATGACTTTGTAGCAGTCACTACTTAAAGGCAGCTACTTTTACCCTTTTTATTACTCTGAAGAACTTATGAGACACAATATAACAGTAGATCACTAAAGTAATGATACTCAATGAGAAAGAAGAGAAGGACACTGGAGGAACAGATTATAATGGGGAAGGAAAGGAAGGAAGCAGGTGTGACACATACTTTAACAAAGCGTCCCGAGTGATTCTTACCTGGCTACCGGGTGGGCCACTGAACTTTGGTATATCTAATCTTATTTAAGGTTTTACAGTTTTATCTATAAAACCTATATAATGTTTTCACAAACATTGATTACTTTACTCCTAACAGTAACCTCATATTAAATATCTCAACATTACAGAAGAGGAAACTGAAACTTGGAATTGTTAGGATACCAAAGCTAAGCAAAAAACCAAAACCTGTACCCCTACCCTAATAAAATAATTGAATAACAAAATATATGACTTAATAAATAATTTTTCACAGAGGTTCTAGAATTCATTCTTTCCTGATTTTTTGCCCAGAAGCTCACCATTTCCCACTGGAACCAGAAAATCACCAGCTGATCACACCAGGCCAGCCCAAACAGTGCTTTTCGCAATTCCTCTGAATTACAGGAATAACTAAGACCCGATCCTCTGTGAAAGCCCTGTGTTCTTATCCCATATTGGCTTGTGCTGATTAAGAGACAAGGAAGGGTCCAGACTGCTCAAATTGGGTCCAAATTCTATACTGCTGTATGAAAAATGTTGGCTTACTATCAAGCCCTCGAGGCTTAAGGCCATTACCAGGGAGTAAAAAACCTTTGCTGGATAGTCATACTCCTGTGGCCTCAAACCAAGACCAGGCTCCTTCTCCAGAGTGGGGACTGCCTCAGTCCCAGGGTCCTTTTCCTAACCTTCTTCATTTACACAGTACACATAGGAGACTGTTTGGGCAACAGGGTATTGTATTTTTCTACCCCTCTGCAACTTAAGGAATATCAGAGGAAGAAAAGTGGAGAGCGAGCTCAGGGGGCCAGATCAGCAATTCAGTCTCTGCTGAAAACCGCTCCAGATCTCACTGCTAAAGTGGAATCTTGAGAGCTCTCTGGCATATTAAATATTCATCAAAAGCCAAACACTACTTTTTCAACATTTGACTGAATAATACAAGTGTAGATTTGTCCCATTTCTACACTCGGATTGCTCAGATATACCTAGCACTAAATTATGGTTCTAATGAAGTCAGTTTAAAAGATGAGGAAAGAATCCTTTGTAGTTTATCCCTGCCTTTCATTTCCTCTTAATTTAACCATAAACTAAACGGGTTCATAAAATGTTTATAGAGGGTAATAAAGTGATGTTTTAATACAAAGGTTGCTTATGTAATTAAGCTTACATTCTATGACATTCTGTGTAATTTGAAATGGGTTGCATGAAATTAACAAATACTTATATCTATTTTATTTCTCCTCCCATTAACGGCAAATAATAAAAAGGGGGAAAAGTAAGTTCCTGCCATGTAAGTACCTACGGTTCAGAAACTGAACCTGCAGATGTTGCAAAAGACTTTATCTTTTTCTTGGAAACATGCCGTTAAATTTAATTAGATTTCTCATTTGCCTTCCTTTTCTTTCATTTTGTCGCTCTACTTTTTTTCTGCCCCACCCCCTCTTCTCTCCTATCTCTCTCCCTTATGTACTGGGGGAGAACACTACATGTTTCTAACCTACATAACATAAATGAAGAAACTTATCAAATCCTATAAACATTACATTATAAGTTGTTTTGATAGAAGTTACTTTGAAGCTCACTCTAACAGTTAAATAATATCATGATGTTCATGGCCCCCACACTCACTTTCTTCTTCTAAATAAATAGAAAAACTAAGCTTGAAGAATTTAAAGTCATATTCTGTTTTTTCCCAAATTTTTTGTAAAGAGAACTGGAAGTGATCTAATCTTTACTGTTACAGCATTTTATCATCGGGCTGTCAAGATGTGATTTCTTACTCTGAAACGATCCACTCTCTATTTCATGTTAACATTTCAAGTCAAGTAAAATGGCAATGTTCACATTGTTTAAGATAATTGGGAGAAGAAACCATGGAACTGTATTTCTTTGAGTTCATTTAGATTTCAATAGCAAATATTGATAATCAGATCCTTGGGATACCTAATTCTACATGGAGTGATAATGGCTTAAATCCATTAATTTTTGGACACTTTTCTCATCTATACCACTTTAAGAAACATCAAAGTTCCCTTAGCATGCTAAAATAATGATTTTGAATAGTTTCACAAAAAGTTTTAAAAGTATGCATCAGCATTTTCTATAAAAGTGTCAGGTAAAACAGATTATCACTGAACAGTCGGCCCAGACGGTATTAGATAAAATATGATGAATTGCCAGGTCCACTCTTCATATGTTTGTGTGGACATCGCTGAGAAATGGAAATAATTCAGTAGTTCTCCAGTGTATGTTTTCTGTGTTGGAGCAAACAGTCCAGGAATGGGAAGGATTAATGTTTCTCACCCGAGCATCTCTGAGCACGTGAGACTTTAGGAGGGCATAAAGGCTAACCTAGGTCATTTGATAAAAACTGAATTCCCTCTTCCCTTATTCTATGTATTTGGCTCATTTAGATGTTGCTGTTTCTCCAGAAAATAGAAAGATCCCCCTGTCCACTAACTATAATTATTATGACAATTTCTAATTTGCTGCTGCCTGTCAGGGATACCATGCCAGCACTTTAAGCTCCACGTACCCAAAGCCAACCTCAATTATCGCCCTTGCAAACCTGCTCCACTCCCTGTGTCTCCATCTCTTCTAATAATTCAACTTTTCTTAAATTTGGCCACACCAAGAAAACTGGGAAAAATCTCCCACATCCCATACCAATAGTCAAACATCAGCCTACTCTGCTGTGTCTCTGGTATGTACTGATTCCCACACCACTGAAGCCATCTTCTGCCCTGACCCCTATCCTAGCATTCTTACTCTGAAACCGCCTGTTTCTCCAACCTCTTCCACCCTTCGGTTTGAGCACTGTCTCTCAAAAGCACAGCCTAGATTACGATCACCTTTTCTTCAAAAATCTATGGCTTCTAAACACCCTGAGAAAGACATTCTAATTCCAGCAAGTGTCACTTCAGAAGTTCCATGCTATGAGCCTATCTTGTCTTTCCAGCCACATCTCTGACTACTTGCCTCCAGGAATGTCAAGCATGCCCAGCTACACGATGCCCTCCCACCCGCTCCTGCTTCTGCTGTCCCCTCGGCCCACAGTAACTTGGTTATAGTCCTCTACCTTTGACACTTGTCTTTCAATGTGCTTGGCTCAGCTCGTATGACCCCACATCATAAAGTCTTCACAACCCACACTCTTAACTATTCCTCCTTTTTCTGTCCATTTACAGCACTTTCCCTCTACCTCTGGATTTAACATTTGCAGCATTCTGCTATATGTGATGTTAGCCTCATACATCTGTCTCTCCAGTTAGGTTGCATGGTCTCTCCATTCTATCCATCAGAGGTCTCCAGGATTCCTATCCAGCCACAATTCTATACACTAAATACAATGACCTAGTTCTCTCTCTCAAGAAGCTCGGTCTACTAAGTGATAAAACATGTTAGTAAGTCAATATGGTAAGTATCATAAGGAAATCCAAAGGAGGGAATATGGAGATAGGTTGATAAGCACCAGACTTCAATTCAGAAGACTCAAGTTCAAGGTCTGGCTTTGCTATGTAACTAAGTTATGATAAGCAAATTTAGTTTCAGTTTTCTCATTTGCAAAATTAGGATTTCTACCATCTACTGTTCTGTAAGAATCAAAATAAAATTAAACAATGGGTTTCCATTTGTTCCACCAGATGCAGCCTCTGTCCTTTTTCTCTCCTCTGTACGTCTAGAAACTGACTTCTAAGCAAGGGGGTCTTCCCCACATTGTCTCTATGTCTCTAGGTTCTGCCAATTCCTCTGTCCTCTGGCTCCTTGGTCCTAGGGGTAGTCAGGCCCCAGGGTAACTCTCCCTGTGGTTTCCCTGCACTCTACCCACACCTTTACAAATAATCTGTTTATTAAAGGCTCTTTAAATTACACAAGTTGAATGTGCCATCTGTTCCTTGCCAGGACTCTAACTGATAAAGCTGCTTTTCAAACTCTAAGTTGCTGTCTAAATGCAAGGTATATCTCATTTATCTCTGCACAGTGCTTTACACAAAGCAGATTGCTGCTATTAATAACAAATGGTGAAATGAACGTATGCAAGGATGAATGAGTGAACGATCCTGCCCTTTTCCACGTTAGTTACATTCTTATCTGGGGGATCTCTTCTTGTCACCTTGATTGGATTTTGTAATGTCCTACTTTGATTTGGAAGGTCCTCTGTTCCCTTGGAACTCACTGTCTCTTGGAGAAACATTTTTACAGATAGACTACCTCAGGCCTTGTGTGTTTCCAGTGGTTTAACTTGAAAGGATTAACTTTGTTTGAAATTCCCAGAAATAACACCCCTTCTATAGGCTGCACACTTACCTGATATCAAAAGGGATGAGTAATTTGTTCATTTATTTATGTTTTTTGTTCATCAACATAAAAGCTGACAAGTCAAAAACAAGCAAATTGATTGTTCCCTTATTACATGGAAACCAAGAGCATATTGAAGGAATCAGTAGCCGGGGGTAGTTTTTTCAAATAAATAAACATGGGGCAAATAATTGCCTTCACTACTTCTTTCCTAGTCAAAAGCCTAGCCAGTGAATAAGCAATTGGGTAGACTCACCAAATGATCTAAACAAAGATAAATCACAGAATTAAGTATCTTGATATTTTTGAGGAGCTGAAGTCATGATTGATTAGACTTTAATATTAATTTATTCCCAGCTACTATCCTTGTCTTCTGAATTCTCACATATCTCAATAAAATAGGAGATAAATGTTTTCCTCTTATTTTAAATATAAGGTTGATGACTTAAAAGTGAGGAACTGACCCATGGGAAGTATCTTTAGAAAACATACTTTTGAGTAAACATATTTAATAGTATGCTTTGGTACTGAGTAGGTATTATTCATTAGAAAATAATTGCATAACTGGAATTCTTAATTAAAATTTGTGATGAGAAATGAATCTATTTAGTCTGTAATTATGACCCAGAAATTCAGAACACATTGGTTTATGAGCACAATTCCAAAGATTTTAATATAGTGAAAGAACTCATGAATACTTTAAACAGGAATTCTTAGAAGAAAAATACATTGTGTGTGTGTGCATCCAGATGCAATAAGATTTGAAAAGTCAACCATTGAATACAACTGTAACATGGAAAGATTCTAATTTAATGGATGTGTGATACTGTTAAAAGCTTCTAAACAGTCCTTCTGGACCCTTTCTGGATTTTCAGAATCCAAACAGTTTCTTTCCTTAGCTTTATAATTGAAATACAAATTAAGACAATGGCAACCTCTGAGGTTCCTCTTTTAAAGGTTTCCTTAAGAATGTAAGTTCGATTCTATATATGGACCACATCTTCTTTATCCATTCATCTGTTGAAGGGCATCTCGCCTCTTTCCACAGTTTGGCTATTGCAGACATTGCTGCTATGAACACTGGGGTGCATATGGCCCTTCTTTTCACTTCATCTGTGTCTTTGGGGTAAATACCCAGTCGTGCAATTGCTGGGTCATAGGATAGCTCTATTTTTAATTTTTTGATGAACCTCCACACTATTTTCCAAAGTGGCTGTACCAACTTGCATTCCTACCAACAGTGTGAGGGTTCCCCTTTCTCCACAACCTCTCTAACATTTGTTGTTTCTTGCCTTGTCAATTTTTGCCATTATATACAATGGAATATTACTCAGCCATCAGAAAGAATGAATACCCAACTTTTACATCAACATGGATGGGACTGGAGGAGATTATGCTAAGTGAAATAAGTCAAGCAGAGAAGGTCAATTATCATATGGTTTCATTTATTTGTGGAACATAAGGAATAGCATGGAGGACATTAGGAGAAGGAAGGGAAAAATGAAGGGGGGCAGAATCGGAGGGGGAGACGAACCATGAGAGACTATGGACTCCGAGAAACAAACTGAGGGTTTTGGGGGGGGGGATTGGTTAGCCCGGTGATGGGTATTAAAGAGGGCATGTATTGCATGAAGCACTGGGTGTTATACAAAAACAATGAATCGTGGAACACTACATCAAAAACTAATGATGTATTGTATGATGACTAACATAACATAATAAAATTAAATTTTAAAAAAAGAATGTAAGTTCGAAGTGATTTTTTTTTTCAGTGCATATCACAATTCAAACTTTTAGAAGGCAGCCGTTGAGGAGCTCATCCTCAACTACAGTAAAGTAAAATGGATAATGTTTAAATCTAACTTGGTTGCTAAGATCATCCCAGCAAGAAAATTCTGTTGTAAAAATTTCTGATCCTTAACTGTTTTTATTTGCTGACTGTATACTGATGATGGGTTCTGGTTTTGAAGGCCAGAGAGATCTGGAGAGATCACTTTGTGGAACCAGTGAAAGCTTAGACAAACAGCAGGTTTCTCCTGAGCCTCCTTGTAGAACATAAATGAAACTCCAGTCGCTGGGGCTGATGGAGACACCGTTACCTCCTATTACCTCATTTGTGTCATTGCTGACTCAGTGACACCATATCCCACACCCAGATTTAAACACTTGTTAGCCAAATGTATCTCCCCATGTGCTGCTGGCCCTTGCCACTTCATCACAGTTTAATAAGGCATTTGGGATTTTAGACAACTCCTATAATTACAGCAGAATGCGAACAGTGTTTGCTATTGATTTTTATTCCAGAATGTGAACTTTTTCCTGTCTCCCATACACATATTACCCTTCACTCCCTTGCACGTTACCAGTGTCATTTTTTAAATGACTCCAACATATTCAATATTAATCAAATGTCCATAATAGAAGACATCCTCCTGAGAAGGCAAAAGGAAAGAAAAAATGTATCCTTGCTTGCTTTGTTTGGAAAAATGGAAATTACCCAGAATCCTATTCTTTTTTTTTAACCAATAGGTGGCGCTAGTGGTTTCTAGCAATGAATTGAGTCTGTAGCTCTAATACACAGTTCTAATATATGTAGCATTTAGAGATTAGGATTTATTTATTTATTTTTTTGGCAAAAGGTACCATCACTATGGCCTTAACCATTAATTGAAACATTTGTAGCTTACCCAGTGGGGATTATTTTAATATAAATTTGCATGCTGTTAAATAGGTTTTTTAAAAATTATTATTTATAAGTGATCAAGAGGAGTTATATGGGTAATAGTTTGCATATAATGTAGGGAAGTTTAAAGTATGCTATAAACCCTATCACAGAATTCCTGATACTAGTTTGTATGCAACAAGCAACAACTATCAAAGAATTAGAAACTGAAGCACACATTTTTAACCTAGCTTGGAGAGTATAGTTGTGGGTTTTAAGTATTTTTATTTCCTGTGTTATCCAAGACACACTGGTTTTCAAACCTGTGCTATTTTCATTTTTTACAGCATGGTGTGCTAGAAAGCAAATTAGGCTTGAGAGCCAAACAGACCTGTGGTAGACTCTAGACTCCATCATCTACAAGGCTGGAAACCTTAACAAGATGGTTAGCTCAAACAATCCTGGGTTTCTCCATTCCTAAATGATGCCTGTCTCTAAGAGTTATGGTAAAAATTAAGTGGACACTATTGTAGCTCATCAG
This sequence comes from Mirounga angustirostris, assembly GCF_029215605.1. Classification (NCBI taxonomy): domain Eukaryota; kingdom Metazoa; phylum Chordata; class Mammalia; order Carnivora; family Phocidae; genus Mirounga; species Mirounga angustirostris. Next base: position 56,437,231 of record NW_026991717.1, on the reverse strand, counting down.
TATCTAAGATGTAATAAGTACCCACTTAGATTCTTCTCCCTTTGTTGATTTGAATTTTAACATTGGCTGAGGCAAAAAAAATAAAAAAATAAGCAGAAAGAGGGGGAAGCGAAGGAGAAGAAGAGGGTGATTAGGCAGTGAGGTCTATTTCAAAAAAAAAAAAATTGGGACACCTGGGTGGCTCAGTCACTTAAGTGTCTGCCTTCCACTCAGGTCATGATCTTGGGGTCCTGGGAGCCCCGCGTAGGGCTCCCCATTCAGTGGGGAGTCATTTACCCCTCTCCTTCTGCCCCTCCCCCTGCTCATGCTCCCTCTCTCTCAAATAAATAAAAAATCTTTTATAAAAAAAGATATCTGATATCTTTGTTAAAAAAATTAAAAAGTGTATATTTTAAAAAACAAAATATTCTAATTCTCTACCACTTTTGATTATTTGTGTTATCTTTCATTTTTGTGAAGAGATTCTAACATTTAATAGATATTATTCAGCCCCAATTCCTCAAGGTCAGGGGGTTGGTTACTGTAAATTTGTGGAGAGAAGGCTCTAAGGAATTTACAGAGTCTCAGCTTCCCTATATCTGCAGGGATGTAAGTTAGCATCCCTGTATCCTAAGCACTCCTTCCCGAAGTACATATAAGTACAAGTAAGCAACTTGGACTAAGTTATCATCTTTTTGTTTGACCCTCCCTCTAAAAAGTTTATTTTGCTTCTGCTGTTTCAAAACATCTTTGATAAAATGATGATAGCATTTCTGATCTGTTGTCTGTTTTCAAAAGAGCTAGTATTATTAAGGGCTGCTTACCATTCATCTTTCTGATGGTACAAAAAAAAAAGTCTGATTTTATTTGGCTTGAGCACTCATTGTCCTTCCACACAGTGGCACCTATGGGGTCATTAGCAAAATTAGATAAGTAACTGATTTATTATTTCCATAAATGCATGGTGCATTCCCTTTACTTAGAGTGTACAGCAAAAATTGTTCATGCTAAGGAATAGTAATCAAAGTGACTAAAAAGGCACATTTTTATCATTCAAAACATAAGCATAGCTGTGGTGGTATCTTATCATAGTACATAATAATAGAAATGAATTATGTCAGTAAAATCTTGAGGTTTAAGATTTAGCGTGATAAATGTTTTTCATTAAAGTGAAATATCTTGGCAGAGTCACTTTCATATGCAGACTGTGACACAAGGAGGCCAGCTGTGCCCATGCAGATGCTGAGATTTGGGTCTATATTATTAATGATTTATCATGTCATGGAGAGCTTAGGTTAGTTTTGAAAGCAATCCCTTGCCACAAAAGCACTTTCTATAATGTGTGAACGCAAGGAATTGTATATGTGCATTCCAAATTACAGTAGCTACCTTTGAAATTTCAATACCTCTTTTTTTATTCTGGAACATGAAATTCTAGATCCTAAACTGTATTATTCATTAAAATTCATACAAAAATGGTATTTCATATCCACTGGATAGTGAGTAGTGTATCTGAATTAACAGATCTATAGACATAGATGAGGGAATGGAACAAAAAGGTATTGCAAACCTATTGTATACCATGTGCTTTTGCGCTAAGACTCACATTTAATGTGAGGTTGGATTAAGTTTCCCTTTCAATTCTGCAGGCTTCCAAGATTGCACTGCCTTCAGGGCATGTATAATAACATTAGCTAATATTTATTCAGTGCTTGCTGTGTTCCAGGTAAGATGCTAAGCACTTTACATGCATTATCACATTCAGTCTTCATAAGTCCCATTTGAAATATTGTTATCACCCCTGTTTCACAGATGAGAAGACTAAAGCACAGTGTAGTCAAATAAATTATCCCAAGAGAGGAGGAGCATGGACTCGAATCCAGGTTGTCTAATGTTTTACAGCCTTCACTATTAACTACTACTATTAACTGTGACCTCGCTATTAAACACGGTTACAACTAAGCAAGAGTTAGGGTTCAGGTCCTACTTAGTTACTGCCTGTGTGCCTTAGGCAAGTCACGTGAACTCTGTAAGCTTCGTTTCCTCTTCTATAAAATGAAGATAATAATAGTACTTACCTCATAGAATTGTTGTGAGTTAATATTTATAAAATGCTAAGAACAGAGTTTGGCACATATTAAGCACTAAAGCTTTGTGCTGTAGTAGTTAATGAGTTGTACTCTTTGATGATTGATATCCTTTCATTGACTACTACACGCAGATTCTCTATACTTTTCAGATAGCTTTTATTCTGAAAACAAGATTGGGAATGAAACATAGAAATTAAATTCTGAATTTTACTCCTAAAGGAAACAAAGGACTGTGAATTAAGTTACTACTTAGCGCTAATGGGAGATGTATGCAGATAACACTAAAGCATCATCATCACTAACCATCTACAGCAGTGAGTCCTTTAAGTATTCTTTCTGAGTGTGGAAAGAGCCAGGTATCTTCCTTCCTTTCCTCTTTCTTTCTTCCTTCATTGCTCACTCACTCAACCAATATCCTTACAAGGATACTCTGCTTGCTCAGGGGATACAGGTGAATAAATCCCTACTCCGGAGGAGCACACAATCTAGAGATGACTATACTCTCTGGTTTAGCACATAAAAGAATATGAGAAAGTTGTAAGCTCCCTTACCTGACCTGTTTCAGAAGTATTTATTGGGCGCCCAGTAAATGCCAGGCACTGTGCTAGGCAAGGTCAAAAGGCAAGAAGCACCCAGTAGAGAAGACATCCTAAACAGGTATTTTCCTGTCAATGTGGTAAATTACACAGATGAACTTACTGGGAGAGCATAGAAAAGAGGTGCTTAAACCCATCCCGGAGCTAGTGGGAGGAGGGACATTCTGACACCTGGACAAAATTTTTGGTAAAGGTGAAGAAAAGCAGAAATTAAAGTACCTGAAATTATGGGGAAAGAGCAGCCCTAAAAGCAGAGACACCACAAGTGAAGACAGGCGACATGAAGCAGTGTGACACGGTGGGGAGCTACCAGCGGCCATGCGATGCTAGAGCCTAGCATGGATGTAAAGTGGGACGTGCGCCGGAGGGTCGCACTAGAGAAGTAAACGGGGCTGAAAGGTTAAAAGTGTATAAAATCAACGGAAAGGACAAATGCTAACAAACTGCATAGAGTGAGCACTTCCCTTACACTTCTTCTCACTAAAATCCAAATGAAAAGAATGTCATTTTCCTGACTATCAAGATTCTGGGAACCAAGGAGATGATGAATGCTTAAGAGTAATGTCTTGATCCCGACCAAAAGATACAAGGTGTCTTTCTTTCCATGTCAGTGGATTGTCTACTTCCCTACTTCTCTGCCCCAGGGAACCAAACATCGAGATTGGCTCAGAGACTGATACTTAGACTGAAAAAATGTCTAATCCTTGGCTCAAAATGACCTATTAGCACATCCTTCTGCAGCCTCAAAGTTTTTTTTATTCCTGGATTTAAGAACTCAGTCCACGATAAACTGGGTGGTGCTCTGTAAAGTTGGCCATCGTGGAGTTTCAGCAAAGAATTCAGGAATCTAAAGAATTGAACTTTTTTTCCCCCCCTTTGCTGCTACTGTAGACAGACAGTTCCTAAGCTTTCTGCCTCCAGGTGGGTGGCAATTTGACTCTCATGGAAGCCACTGGTCATCCCCTTGCATCTTCATTCAGTGCACAGAGCCCTCTGCCTGCAAGTGGGGCCTGCTCCCTTGATGGAGAAAATGCGGGAGGGATGACTGGATGCCAGTAAACCAGGCACAGCTTTCTGGGTCAGAAGTTGGCTGGGGAAGGGCTCAGACTGCCAAGTAACTTGCAATGATGTCAGAACCCAGCACAACCAGAAAACACCAGCCAGCCAGCCAACAAAAGCCCTCACAACAACAGAAAAATCACAGAGCAGCCTTGCCAAAGCTGTTCTTTCCGCCCCCTACCCTTTTTTCCCAATAGGAAGAACAGCAGGAAGAGAGTTTATATTTTAAAACACTCTCCCTCCTCCTCCCTCCTTCTTCCTTTTGGTAACAAAGTGTTACCTAGTGAGGAAACAGTTCTCCGGATGAGTCCCGATGCAGTTCCTTGGGGTGTCTTTTTTGAGTTCGTTTTCAAGGCTGTCAGTGGAAGTTTCAGAAACAACTCAGAACAGGGTATTTTTCCTAAATGTAAACATGTAACTTTGTGCAGGGGAGAAAGCAGGGACCATTGAGGAAAGGAAAATCCTTTCTCAAGTCCCTTCTTCTCTCTTGCCTGGTAATTAACCATACTCAAATGAAAATTAAAAGTTTGGCGAAAAACCTCTCTTCTTTTTTTTTTTTTTTAAATAGAGATATCATGGTTCATTCCAGCCATTTAGAGCCTTCCGTGATTCATAATTCAACTGGAAATTAATAAAACACAGCCCCTGTTCTTGGAAATGAAGTTTGGATTAAAATCCTCTTGTTTTGGAATATATGGCCTTTTTTTCCCTTTCATTTGTGCCAGTCAATTTTAAATGATGTCACTTCAAGGACATTTTCATTTCTCCCACAACATATTACACGAAACACTTGCCTGTAAAACCGGCTCATTAGCCTGCAAAATTATACTGTACTGAATGGCTTTCATTCAAAGTAGAAATGGGATTTTTAGTAGGCAATTTCTGTATTTTGTAAAGATAAAGCCATGTTTGATTGCTTCTTCCCAGCTGTTTTGCTTAGTGGTTATAAAGAGAAATTGGAGGGGGGTGGGGGACGAGAAAGGTAATATGGGGGCGGTTTTGTAAGGATGTGCTTAAAAAATAAATCTTAGATTAGGAAACCAAGGCCGAACTTTACAGAGCAACTGCGTCTGCAGCTCCTCTGGGCTGCAATGATTTGTCCTCTGGATGTCTGGAGGAAAGCTGTGAAAAAAAAGTGAGGGAAGGAGAAAAAGAGGGAAAGAGGGAGGAAAGCGAGAAGGCGGCTTCGCAGGCTGCAGCGGCCACCGCGAGCCGGATGACTGAGGCTCTGGGAGTTGCTGGAAGGAGCAGCCCTTCAGAGGTGGGAGAGGGAGGGTGCGCCGGGGAGGAGGGACGCGGGGGCCACCCAGGGGTCAGCGGGGCCGCGGCGCCGGGCCGGGGGCCTCCAGGCGGCGCTCGGCCGAGGGTGAGCGCGCCGGGCCGCCCGCGCCTCCTGCCGTCCGCGCCCGGGGGTGGGCCCCGCGTCGCGAGCTGCCTGGTGCGGGGAGGGAACCAGCTCCGGCTCGCCTGATGGATTGACTTGGAGATGGATCGAATTACACCATTTGCCTTGCCTCGATTTGTTTTGCTCCCGCTCCGTCCCGCTGCTGCTGCCGTCCCTGCTGCAAGGCTGGTGGTGGCGAGTTTCAGGATTATATCGAGCAAGCCAAGACCTAAAGAGAAAGACGGATTTTTTTCTTTATTTTCTTTTTTTCCCTGCGCGTGACGAGCTGCTTTTCTTTTTCTTTCTTTTTTTTTTCTTTTTTTTTTACTAGCCGACCCCCCCTCCCCCCGCCCCATGAGGTAAGACTGTCTTATAATCTGCTAATGCTCTGGGCGCCTGGTGGGGATCGGACTCAGATCCTCAGAGCCTGAATCGCAGCCCGTGTATGTGCGTGTGCCTGTGTGCGTGCGTGCGTGTGTGTATGTATGTGCGTGCGTGTGTGTTGTCACTGGAGAGTTGATTTCTCTTCCAAGCAGCCCCGTCCGCCTGCCGTGCAAGGGACGCGCAGCGGGCCGGAGAGGTTTGTCGGACTGGTCCAAACTGGCATTGCTGGAGGCTTAGGGGGAGGGGCACGAGGACTTGGAGGCCCCCTCCACTGTGCACACCCCCCCCCGAAAAAAAAAAAGCGAAAGGAGGGGGCAAGTAAAAGTTTCTTGCCAGGCAGAGCCGGCTCCGCGCTCTCCCCGCACATTCTCAGAGGGAACGCGGGCTGCTGGCTGCTCGGGCACGGCGTCTCCAGCCAGCGCGAAAGCCGAGCCGAGGCCGAAAGAACCGGCCGCGGGCTCGGCCGCCCCCTTCCGCCCGCCCGCCCCGGAGCCGACGCTGGGACCGTCGGGGTCGCGCGGCGCCGGCAAGGCGAGGAGCGGACCAGCGGGCATTCGCCCGCGCTCGAGGAAGGGGCGCAGAGCCGCCGCCGAGACCCCAGCAGCTCACCGCGGACGCCCGCTACCTGTCAGTGCGCCCCTGGCTCGGACAGCCCCCGGCAGCGCCTGGGGTCGGGGGCTCAGGGTACTCGCTACCTCCACCTCCCGCCCCGGCTGCAGCCCGGAGGGCAGCCGCTTCCCACCCTCCTTCTCCCCCTGCTGGCCGAGCGCGCCGCGGGCGGGCTCTGCGGCCCGGAGCTGCCCACCGCCCACCCCCACCGCCCACCCGGCGCCCCGGTTTCTCCCGCTGGCCACTCTCCCCCGCAACTTTCCGTGCTTTGTTCTACGGCTGGAAATGATTTACGGAAGCGTTTTGGACAGGGTCTCCGCCAGGAGGCGAGAGCCCAGCGCTGAGATGTGTTACGTTCTCATCTACCCATCAATTATGGATGGAAACAAATAAGGAAGAGTCAATTTTGCATGAGCCCCTTCTCCGGCGGCGAGAGGCGTCCTGCAGCCGGGAGGGAGCCGCCGCTCGCGCCCGCAGCCGCTGGCTGGGGATGGTGAGGAGGAAGGTAGGGAAACTTATTTCCCGTCTTGACAGCGATGATGTTTGTTCCTGGTCTGCAGAAACTGATAGAGCAGCCGCCTTGGGTAACTTGGAAGGGCTTAAAGCTTCCTCTATCTTGCATAAGTCTTGGAGTGAAATAAAAGGTTATAAAAGACTTGGTGTGGATGAGAACTGGGTTTTAAAAATTTCTGCTAAATCGACTCTCGGGACCACCGCTGTCGGGAGAGTGTTTAAATCCTGAACTTATAAAGAGCTAAATGTCGTGGAAGCTAGAGGGGAATGAAGTAGCAGTATTAATTACAGCATTAGAAGAACTCAGGGTAGTACTCCGTGTTCTGAGGTGACCAGTCAGCAGCCCACGTTCCAGCAGCCCAATCCCTCGCCAGTCTCAGCTGGGTGACTTTGACACAGAAGGGACAGTAGATCGTTTTTATAGATATATAGACTTTGTAAACAGTAATTGGACCTTGTGTCCACCACTGTGGGAGGCTGCTTTCTCTCAAAAATAACGGTGGTGTTTCCAGTGACATTGGGAAAAGAAATGTCTAGGGTCATTTTCCCAAGAACTTCTGGCTACTGAGAATTTTAAGTCTGCAGTAAAAAGTCTAGTTGCTTTTTCAGGATTGTCCTTTCCTCTGCTTGATGTTTGGAGCAATAAAGTGGATTCTTTTGTTTATTTCAAGGCTAAAGTCCTAGGGAAAGGTTTAACATTTTTCTAAACTGGTTTGGTCTCTGTCCCTCAGCATAGGAAGAATTCTTGTTTGGAGAAATTTTTCCAGGTTTCGTCCTTGTAGAATTGAGAAAAATCCCCGACAGCTCAAGATGAGGATTTTACTATCCTTTTGGTTTAATAAACAATAGGTTTTGATGCTGGTTTATTCAAGTTGTTAAAAAATCCTAGTGCTCTCTTAGCTATCTAACTCAGGAGATTAAGTTGTGTGTAGTCCTGTTTAATGTAGTGGGTGGCGGGCATATTCTGTCAGGCTGGCAAATATTACACAAACATTTACCCGGCTTAGATAAATAGAAATTGTCAAGTAAGCCCTGAGATTTGGGCCTATATTATCATGAACTTAAAACATCTTAAGGTAAATAAACTATAGCCCAGCCATAGCTGGGTTGTGTTTTTTATAGTTACTGTCTATGCTCTGATTTAGGTCCCTAGAATGTGCTCTCAGAAAGACAGTTAAATAAATAACCCTAAGATTTCCAAAATGTGTTGTTTAGCAAACCATTTTCTTCCACTGGCACATTTAGTTAGATTAACAAACAGTTACTATGTCTTATTGGATCCTACAGAATATTGCTACCTATCTTCGCTTCTACTAGAGATGCTACATAGATGACCTTTTTTGAGGAACATTTCTGTGATGCAGGACAGTGTCACCAAACAGCTGATTAACTCGAGTTTGATTTAGATTTGTGGGCATTCTGCCCTTTTCTTTCTTTCTTTCTTTCCTTCTTTCTTTTTCTTTCTTTCTTTCTTTCTTTCTTTCTTTCTTTCTTTCTTTCTTTCTTTTCCTTTCTTTCTTTCTTTCTTTTTCTTCTTCCTTCCTTCCTTCCTTCCTTCCTTCCTTCCTTCCTTCCTTCCTTCCTTCTTTCTTTCTTTCTTCTCTCTCTTTCATTTTTTTGGTGCCCAGTAATAGCACCATCTGGTCATGTCTTCCCTGGTTTGATGGATTTGAAAGATGGCTCTGACGTAAACCTATTAGCCCTTAGAGTGAGGGCAACTTAGAAATCCAGTGGATTTCAGTTCACTGGCTGTTTACTGCACAGGAAGGATCTGTCCAGTAACTGTGCTCTGGGTAAGTGAGCCCCTACAGCCTCCTGTGGTGGTTTCTCTTGCTTGAAAGGCACACAGGCAAGTAAGCAGGAATCAGAGCTTTGATTCACAAAGATGCTCATAATTGCTAAGGACTTAACTGAAACTGGAGAAGTTCACTTCTTGCTGCTCCATCATAATAAACGCTGGTAATTAGCTTAGTCATTGTTCTTGCATATGAGTTTCACTAAGATACAAAGAGTGAAAAATGCATCTGAAATGGGGTCATTTTTCACCCTTCTGATGCATTTTATGCAGAGTTAAGAGCCTGGCTGAATGCCTAACCATTATTGGTGTAACCATAGGAGGTAAACTCCTTCCCTCACACACATCGCAGGATAAAATATTACCTTTTATTTCAATTAATAGACTTTAAGCCTGCACATTCTGGATTCATTTCTAGAGGAAGCAAGAGGCCCTTGGGGTATGCCAACCAGTCAGTATTTATTGAGTACCTGTCGTTTGCAAGAAGCTATGCTAGCCAGTGTTCCAACGCCAGGTGAGGCACACATGTTTCTGTATGTTCAACTTAAGTAAGAATGCAAAGAACTAGAGTGTGGCAAAATGGATCACTTGGCAAGAAATGTAAATATGCCCCTTTTCTTGAAGCGTGCCATTGAATCCTAAATTGTGAACACTAATCATTCAATATACTATTAGTGTAATTCACGAACTGAAACTGTCATTAGAACAGGGGAACTCGGGTGCGAATGGAGACTTCACTTTGAAATCCACCAAAGCCCATGTCTTAGGTTGCTGCTTATTTCATGAACAGCGGCCAACTTGTAGTTGGGGAGAAAAAAAAAAGTGTGTTTTGATTTATTCCCAGGACACAGAGAGAGAATAAAATTCATATAACTATATTAAGCATATCATAACCTTCTTCAGTTGAGGTGGCTATTGTTGGGCTGACTTTTCTACTCGGACCATGACGACGGTGGCAGTGTGGCTACATACTTTGGGGCGGCTTCCATTCATCCGACGGGAAAACTAGGAAGGGTTTTAACTGTGAAAAGCCACTATTTAGGTAACCAAGGGCGATCAAATCCGTGGTCCACATAGATACCACATGAGGTGTACTTATTTCTCAAACTTCTTGTTTCTATTAAGCTTTTGTTAACTCCCCCAGATTAGCATTTTAACAACCCTGAAGTGAACTTCTGCCATTCTCTCTACTTGGACACAGTATGTAGATCATCCATCATCCTGTCCTTGGCTACAACAGGCTGCTGGCTCCATCACCGTTGGGAGCTACACAGAATCCATCCGACTGTGAACAGCACAGCTGGCTACAGCAGTTTTTTCTTCCACACCACTGGCAGCATTGTCTGGCTGTGGTAACTAAAGTTAACACCCAGAACGGGAAGTTTCCATTGTTTGGCGACCTGGGCTGGGCCCCTCATCCAGTTCTGGGGCACACCTGCCGAAAGGCCCTGCCGACTCGCAGTGGCGAGCTCCACTTGTGAGAGGACTTGCCATAGCCTTAGGCAACCCACGGGAAAGCCTCTGTGGGCTTGATACAATTAAACCACCAGAATTCCAGAATTAGAAGAAGCCACTCAGACACCACTCATCCTAGACCTTCGGAAGGCAGTCTTTTTTAAAAAGGGAAAGGAAAGAATGAAGTAGGCTTTAGCCTGTGATTCCAAATGACTGAAAACAGAAAAAGACCTTGTCTAAGTTCCTCGGAGAACTGGGCATGTCATTGCTTCCTCCCTTTTCACAAAGAACATGTGATGTCCCTAAATCTGGGCCTTGTGTCTGATCGTATCCAATACTTTCTATCAGTTTTTTGTTTGTTTGTTTGTTTTGGGTGGGGGGGGTTCTTCTTTTTACTAAGAAGGTATCTGCTTGATAAAACAAGAATGACATGAGTTAGGTGGATACATTTGTTATGTTGCGAAGCTTTAAAAAGAAAACTTTTATGATTAGAAGTACTGCTTTTGGAGTTTGATGTGGGCTGGGGAGACTGCCTCGTACCAGCTGGGATGATAGGACGAAGATGACGGTGATGGAGAAAGAGGAAGAGGGGGAAAACAACAGCCACTACACAATACCTAGCACTTACTCTTAGTCTTCATCATAATTATATCACGTAACCTTCAATCAACTGCACAGGGTGGGCTCTGTTGTTATCACTGCTCTATCTAAAAAGAAAACTCAGGGACCTGAGAAGTCAGGTCATTTTCCTGAGGTCATACCAGCAGGGGGGTGGTAGAGTCGGGATTTGAACTCACTTCTGCCTAACATGTCAACCCGTACCCTTTCATCACTACACTGAATTATTTCTGGGAACATGAACAACCCTACAATTTTGTGCCTCCCTGATATTTCTCACATGTGGTCTTCAATAAGAGTCCTGTTTTGAGGCAAAATTTTATACCGAATGAAAGGATATGTACGATGTGGGGATCCTCTTAAATTTTAACCTTTTCTAAACCAAATCATATTGTTATGTGACTTCTTTCACTTTTATTCCTGGTGGCCAAATAATTATGACACACTCTTCTTTTCAAGTGTCCTAGAACAGCTTCTTCTCCCACCATTTTTCTCCATGGTAGGCTTTCCTGTCCAAGATTACAGTGGCATAGGACAAATGGCAATATTCATCACTCTCCACCAAGAAGTGCGTCTGCATCAGGGGGCGATTGACATTCATTTCCCTGATCTTGGCAGGTGAAGATCCATTATGTATCCTTGTCCCATTTCCCAGGAGTATTTATGGGCCCCATCAGCAAAGACAGTGAGAGCTGCAGCTGTTCAAGCTTTAGTGGCACCAGGATGGAAATTGTATTATTGACGTTTGACTATGAATTACATTGTAATATGCATTTTTCTTACTTATGGTTGCAGGAGAATCCTTTTACCTAGACGAGTAATCAGACACGCATTGTTGAGAAATTGTCACTCGTGCATCAGCATTTCTTTCGTTGTCCTTTTTTTGTTCAGGATTCCTACGGGAGGGGGAAAAAAAAAACAAATACATACTACCACTACATAGAATGCTGAAATTTAAGGTGTTCAACATATATTTACGGGAAAGAAATATGGGTTCGAAGAAGGCCAGTATGTTGGGACATGTAAAATAAGGTCTCGGGAAGATCTGCGATTACTTAGCCTATTACTGGAGTCTGTGTTTAAAAATAAAGTCAGGAGTTTCTAGTCAGACGAGGAGCTGGCACATATGAACCAGAGCAGATGAAGCTCTTTGGGAAAATAACACTTCCATTCCCAGGAGCCGGCTGTCAGCAGACCAGAGACTCAGACTCCCCCAGCGTCTACGTTGGCCTAGGCATCGCTTGTCATTATAGGGGTCTCTGGAAGCTTTTGTGGTCTGTGGAGTTGTCTACATCTATCAGTAAGTCCCTGAACCTCCTCCCCTGGGTAATTGGTGGGTCAAGTAAACATTTTTTGAAAAGCTACCGAAGAAGGAGGAGGAGAGGGAGAAGAAGGAATAAAGAATGTTGCAGTTGTTTCTGTTTTTGTCATTGCTGGGGTGAACATTTGTTCATTCAGCCAACTTTTACCAAAGGTCTGCTCTGCACAAGTAGGTGCCAGGGTGGGGAGATGGTTCAAAGAGGAACTGACACATAGTTCCAGAGCCCAAGGGTCTTGCTGAGTGGTATAGAAAAGACCAGGTAAACACATAGCCAAAATAAAATGGCGAGCGTTTTAAGGGCCCGAAAACAAACACACAGACCTATGGAAATTGAGAGGAGTGAGAAGTTATTTCTGGCTAGAGTAGTCAGGGAAGGCTTTGTGGAGCCGCTGATATTTGAGCTGGTCCTTGAACTAGGTAGGATTTGGACAGGTGGACTGTGAGGGGCAGTGGGGGAGGTGGTGAGAGGGAGGGCATTCCAAGCATAGAGAACAGCTTAGGCAAAGGCCCTGGGGTGGGGGTGGGGGTGGGGTCTCGATCAGTTGTCCACATTTGAGTCCTAGCCTAGGACAGACTTGCATTTCAGGTGTGAAGAGGCAGTTTGCCATGTAATCCACAAATATTTTGAGTATCTCTGGTCTACTTTCTCTACTTAGCCATTCAGCAGATGGCCCCATGGCTTAAGCCATCAGAATGAATGGGATCAGTCTTGCCGCGATTCAGTAGATTGCTCCGTGATCAGAGCTAAAAACCCCGTATCAACTGCCAACTGGTTCAGTGTTGCACAGGAACATTGCAAGGGATAACATGATTTGCCTCAAACTACCCAGCGAGACAGTTCCCCCCACAGGGATGTTTAGCAGAACCAAACTAGAAGGGTCCTGCTTCACTGGTTTCATCTTTTTTAAACTTGAAAAAACTCTATGTTAGACATAGACTCTATGGTAAGGAATAAATTGCATACATATATGGGGGGTTTTGGAGAGGGGGAAAGGGGATGTGGGGAGAGGAAGCAGAAGAGAGTAGAAACTTGTCAAAACTGTGAGAATGATAAGAGCTGGACTGTAGGTGCTCAGACCACACTGCAGGTCCAGTGAGGCTGGATTGCCTGTTCGTCTCTGAAAGGTAGCAGAGTGATGCGCAGCAAACATCTTAGTAAACGTGTCAGTTGAGTTTAACATTTTATTACATTGCAGATAGAGCCTATCATGCCTGGTAAACTCTGCAAAAAATGGGGTTGGAGCTGACAGTTTTTTTCCTGATAAAGTGAAAAAGTAGCAGTAAACAACCTGGAAAGTTCCTAATGCTTCCTTTTGGAAAATCCCATCCTGGAGAGACCCTAGGGATTCAGCTGCACTTTCTGGGTCTGAGCTTTCAGGATAAACTCACCTCCCAGCAGTTGCAACCCACAAGCCCACTTTCTCAACTCCCTCCCCACATCCCTCCTCCCTCCTGTGCCCAACCCTACTCCAAGCTAGGCTGTTGGGTATGAGGGTTGCCAAGCCTTCATTCACCCCTTGACTTAACACAAATTGTAATCAAACCACTTAACTATGGTTACGTTTACTAGTGGAGGTGATAATCTTCATGGAAGGAAAGACGGGACGTTCAGTGTAGTAGAAGCGTGCTTATTAGAACACATAATACAGGAAAAATAAAATGAAAACAATTACATTAGGGAATGATTAAGCCAATTACTTTGGCAAGAGTTGCTCCAGTGGTTCAATTTTCCTTGGTACATTTAAGTCTTTTACAAGTTAATAGTTACATGACAGTCTGAGGGAAGACTTAAGTCTGAAGGATCACCGCCAATGAAAGATCAATCAGAAATTATAAAATAGGTCAGTGGGGAAAAAGGATTAAGCATATACAAATTCGCTATCAGGAACTTTTCAGGAATAGTCCAGTGACATAAAGCAGAGAACCTGTTCAGTCTAATAATTAGTCTGGCTCCCACCCAGTTATTTTTTTTGGAGGACTGGCTGCCTTCTCCCGCATCAAGCACAGTTGCCTTCCAGACAGGACCTAAAATAAACTGGCCTGGCTCAACTCAGCTAATAATAACAGCTAGCACTTTCTGTGTGCCGTGGCACTGTGCCTGACCCTTTGAATATGTTATCTAATTTAATCCTCAGGCTGCCCCTGAGAGTGTAGGACCGACTGGGAACTAAGAGCTTGCATTTACTGAGTGCTTACTGTGTGCCTGATACTCTTTTCAGTGCAGCTATTAAATGATTTGATTAGCATTCTTGGAGGTAGGTTCTATTATTAATAATGTCCTCATTTTATGCACGGGGACACTGAGGGATGGGGGCTGATGCAGTTTTCCAAGGGTCAAACCAGGGGAGTTGGATCCATGAGAAATAGCGTGGCAGGGTATCGAACAGCATGAACCCTGGAGCCGGCCCGTCGGGGTGTGAGTCCGGGCTGTGTGACTGATCAGCTGTGGTCTTGAGCACATTACTTCACCTCTCTGAGGCTCAGTTTCACCACAGAAAACATGGACCATGATGGTAGTACAGACCTAGAGGGTTGTAGTGAGACATAAACGAATTAATATTTGAGCAGCACTTAGAATAGTGCTTGGCAGGTGGTGAGTGCTGTCTTTGCCTTGGTGTCTATTAAACAAAAGTAAATGCAGTCTGGCTCCAGAGCCCATGCTTTTAGCCCTCATTCTGTGCTGTCTCTTCCCGGGGGCTTTTATCATGTCTCTTTAACTGATCTGTAGCCCTTGAAGTCAGTTTCCCCACCAGCCATCCTCTACCCTCATGCATGACACTTGCTGCACATTCAGCCAGACTGGAGAGGGGAGTTTGGCAGGAGAGGTCCAGTGGCCTGGAGATTGACCCCGACCCTGATGCCCAGTTGCATAACCCTGACCCTGATGCCCAGTTGCATATCCCTGACCTGATGTCAGCCATTTTGGATTCATGAGCGCAGAAATCTGGCTTCTACCGTTGGTTGTACTGAAGGCCGATAGAGATGACTGGCATATGTTCTGTGCTGGTTGACCCCTGGGCTGATGAAAAGCTGAATAGCACCCGGGAAATCCAGGCACATTCCCAGACCATTCCTGTCATTACCCACAGCTTTGATCTCTACCAGTGGTCCTCCAACGATAAAATTCATCAGTATCACGTAGGGTTAAAAGGTAGATTCCCAGGGCCCCAGCACTAATAGCTCTGTTCTGCTGGGTCCAGAGTCTGCATTTTCAGGTGACCCACACCCTGCAGTCCCTTGACCACGCTTTGATAAATGATGCTCTGGTATGGCCAGAGTGCAGATCCCTACCCAAACAAGGTGTAGACTTCAAGGCTAGCATTGGCAGGCCACCAGGTATCAGATCTGAAACCTCTTGCCTACAGCACAGGGAGAATGGTGATGAGCCAGAGGCATCCTGGCTAGCTCATGAAAGAGTGAAGAAAGTAATAAAATCCGTTCAAAGCTAAAGAGGCTTTTTTTTTCCCCCTCGTTCAAAAAAAAAAAAAAAATCTTCACAGTGAGCAGAAATTAAGAAAGAAAAAGAGCACTCACTTATTTCTGCTGACTGGCCTATATCATTTCATAAATGGAGTCCTAGGCCAGTATTCATAGCAACAGTTTTTGATTTAATGATAAACTGAGATAAGGGTAATCAAACTTCATGCTTCAGGGCATAAGGTGATTGCCTGCTGCAGTCAGGATGGAATTTTTTCCCTTGTGCTTTGCACAATTGACTAGATGCATTAGGGAGAGTACTCAGGCTGCGCTTGGAGGAGAGGGGGCAGGAGGCCCTGGCAGAAGACATCGCTGGGTGAGGTCGTATGGGAAATGGTCTGGTGTGCGATGAATAACCCCATCATCATTTGGCTTTATCATTTTTGTTTTATTAAGATTCTGCATATCATGCCCGTATATTTCTGTAAGCCACATGATGAGATTGGGAGTGTATGGTATTTGGAATCAGGTGACCTGGACTCCAACTTTGGCCAACAGAGTGCTCTCTGAGTGACTGAGGAAAGCACTGTCCCCTCGGGCCCTCAGTCTCTTCATCTGTGGAGTCACAATTCTAATAAGCATCACCTGAGACAGCAGAGGTGAATGTTCTTCATAAAAGCCAGATGAGTGCTGCTCAGATGTAAGGTATTATTATGATAGAATGAATTACATTTTATGGAATCACCGTTTATTATAATCAGCACTATATAAATCCCTAGTCTATGTGATGGTATCACATGTATAATGACAGTGAACATTCACTGAGTTTTTAATCTCTGCCAAGCACTAACGTGTTTTCTTTATATTCTCTTAATAAAATCTTTGCATCAGCCCTGTGGGGCACATACTTTTTTATTCCCATTTTATAGATGAGGACACATGCTCAGGAGCATCAGTTAGTTTCCCGTTGCTGTCATAACAAATTCTCATAGCTTCCGAGGTCTAAAACACTGTGACTGTGTGACCTCACAGTTCTGGACAGAAGAAGACCCAAATGGGTGTCACTGGGCTAAAGGCAAGGTGTCCGCAGGGCTGTATTTCTTCCGGAGGCCTTAGGGATGAAGCCATTTAACCGTCTTTTCCAGCTTCCGGAGGCTGCCTTCCTTCCTTCACTTGCTTCTATAGTCCCAGCTCCTTCCTGGCTATGTGCCTACTCCTTCCATCTTTTCAGGACCCTGATGATTACATTGGGCCCACCCAGGTAATCCAGGAAAATCTCCCTGTTTTCAGATCCTTTCCTTAATCACATATACAGAGTCCCTCTTGCCAGGTAAAGTAGCCTCTTCACAGGTTCAGGGATTAGGGTGTGGACATCTTTGGGGAGGGGTGGGGACATTATTCTGTCTACCGCAGCTCAGTACCTCACCAGGAGCAGGCCGTGGCAGAGTCGGGATTCATGCCCACGCCTGTCTGACTTCAAAGCCCACAACTCAGCCACTCACTCAAAAACCTTGGTTCCATCAGTGGAAGAAACAATAAAGTCATAGAACATAAGTGCTCAGGAGGGCCCTGTTGCTTTTAGAATAATCAATTGGGGGGCTTTTAAAAATAATCATTATAGTAGTAACAAAACAAACATTCACCATACTGATCTTCATGTCCTACTTTGTACTCAGCATACTGTTCGTAGTCTTTCGTTTATTTCTTGTGAGGATGAGTATTATTTACCTGATTAACTGCATTTACAGAATCCCTGAATCCTGTTGTCTTTCATGGGGTGACTGAGTAAAGGAGGAGAATTTGGGGGACCAGAAGGTCATTTTGGAGGGCTATGAGGAAGGTGTTTTAATGGAGTTAGCAGATATCTGTGGACAAGGCACTGGTCTTCCTGCCCTTAGTTTTCTCATTTAACAAAGTGAGGTGGGGATGGGCAGCAGAGAGTCTAGAGAATCTCCAAGATTCTTTCTAGTGGTAGGATTGCTTAATGTTGTATTTATTTTCATATTTTAATTAGCTAGGTGATAGGATCGAATCCAATGGTGATTTTTCAAAATATGAATTCACTTCACGCATGTGCATATAGCTATCGGTAAAAAAGAGACGAACACACAAATAGTCCAACTTTCAAATTTATTATTGCCATTTATATTTTACAACACTTTGCCCTTTTCTTTCGGGGTCACTTAAACTTCACTGCTGCTAATATAGTTTTTAGACTCAATTTTCAGAAATACATAGATAATATTTTCAGTTAGCAATAATTTCGCTTCATTCAGCTCTCAGGGGTAGATAAGCTAGCATGGCACAATTTCCCTGTAATTTCAGTTATGTCCCTGAAGAGCCATCCCCCGTGGAACATGTAGGACACACAGGGCAAATGAATTTCCAAGTAGAGGGCCACACCTGACTGATTGGTAGTGGCTGCCGCAGCTAGTGTTGAAAAAATCTGTGGGTCTATATCCAAGGTCAGGGAGAAAAAGAAATGCCTTGATTGATTAGGAAAGTCTTCTTTGAAAATGGAAGGTGCATGGTAGCCCCCATCCAGGAAATGTGCCATCTTTGATTCGGTATTTTCTGTAGAGACACATATCTCCCTTCTGACATTCCTACTCATTAATGGTATCCATACAGATTGATAAGTATTTACTGCAGATGTCATCTGGCACTATGTTGATGTCTCAGCTAGCCGCAAGAACAGAGCTGGACTTACCTGACCCGTGAGAAGGAAAATAAGTAATCCCCATGGAAAAGGAAACCTGGTAATGATTACTTTTCCCCACTCTTGCCATTTGCTTTATTTTATCGAATATTCCCTCAATTCTGCCTCAGTCTTTTTAACATTATTATGTTCAACATGTTTATGTTGAACACCTTAGCTTTTCAAAGACCGAAAAATGTGATAAATGATGGGCCACCACAGATAACACCTTCACCACAGGTGTATGAGTGTGGACATATATAAAAATGCAGTACCACCACACTTACACACAAAGGCATACAGAGATTTTAGGAGGCTTTTTTTTTTTTTTTTTAAAGAGACAGAGGAGGGAAGGGCAGAGCGAAAGGGAGAGAGAGAAGCTTAAGCAGGCTCAATCTGAGATCATAATCTGAGCTGAAATCAAGAGTCAGACCCTTAACTGACTGAGCCACCCAGGTGCCCCACATACAGAGATTTTAAATGATAACTTTCAAAGTCAAGCAGACTAAGGTTGCAATCCTGTCCTGTCTGATAACTGGATGTGAGTATATGATTAGTTTCTCCAAGTCTTAGTTTCCTTTTCTCTTAAGTGGAGAAAATATCCCTTAGCTTAGAGATGTGAGATCAATTAGAGAAAATGCATGGAAATTGGCCAGAATAGTTCTTTGAACATAATAGGTGTCAGTCATGTTGCGTTTGGCTACAAGTAGCAGAAAACCCAACTCAAAGTTGCTTCAGCAATGAGGACATGTGTATTAAGTCACATAAAAAGAAGTCCTGAGATGGGGTGGCTCCAGGGTTGGTAAATTCTTTGGTTCAACGATGTCATCAAAGACTCAGGTGCTTTCTGTATTCTCTGCCATTCCCAGCCTGTCGTCCTGTCCTTGGCTAGCTCTTTTCATATTTCCAGTAAACTGGCATGTTCCAAGTGAATAGCCAGCGGATCAAGAGACCAAGTCTAACTAAGAAGCCTTTCTTAGTAACACATTTCTCCTGGGTCTCTGTATATACTCATGACACCTGCTCATGGCTGAAGCCTAAAGTAGTCTTGGGCAGGGGACTGGGACCATCCCAGTGGACTTAGATGCGGGAGACTCTCTTACCATTGGATGGATACATGAACAAAATAAGCATTTTGTTACAAATTGTTTGTATGTATCACACTGTTATATATGCATACTATGTACGTACAGTGTATATTACATAGACATATTCATGAGTGTTCTCAAGCTATAAAACTTTGGTGTTTGGCCAGAAATATTTTTCTGCCGTTATTTGAAAATTCTGCATACCTAAAATAGACTTTTTATTTGATCAGGCAATTAAAAAAATATGTAAGATATGACACTGGAGGACAATGCTACAAAATGTGGACAGAATATATATAAAATGAATTTGCTTTTGCTATGCTTCCACATTTTTTCCTTATTTTTTTCTGTAGCTTGTTTTAAATAAGAAGTAAGATACTCCTGCCAGATTAACACTTTGAAACATAATAAATAGAAGCCATAACTCTGAAGGCACTTTTATCTCCTGAGAGGTAGAGACAGAAACACTAACTATATTTTCTTCAATTCTGAGACATTTCATGATTATAAACTCACATTTTTTTATGATTCCTACTTCCAAAAACCATTAACCCCTGAATCTCTAAAGATAACAATGCCCGTGTTTCTATTACACATTGTAAATCTGTATCTACAGAAAGTTATGCACGTATTTTTATTTATTTATTTATTTATTTTTATTTTTTATTTTTTTTTAAAGATTTTATTTATTTATTTGAGAGAGAGAATGAGATAGAGAGAGCATGAGAGGGGGGAGGGTCAGAGGGAGAAGCAGACCCCCCGCTGAACAGGGAGCCCGATGCGGGACTCAATCCTGGGACTCCAGGATCATGACCTGAGCCGAAGGCAGTTGCTTAACCAACTGAGCCACCCAGGCGCCCCCATATTTTTTTTTTAAATCTTTGTCTTGTCTCTTAATGAAACATCCTACAAACTACCTGAGAGGAAATCTTAGCTTTGGCTCTGAGCCTTCTTTCACTCTGTACTGTTACACTGTTAACCTCTTTTCCTAGTATAGTAATGCAGTAAATCAGGCCTAAGGCCCCATAAAATGTGGGCAAGGAGGCTCCTCCTCCACATGTCTTTGTACGACTGATCGGCCTTTCTAGTAAGCTGAAAATTAACCACCTAGATTTTCACTTCTGTTCACCAAAGTGAAACTTCACTCAGGCCTTATCAAATAAAAGTTTCATTCTTTCAAGTCAAGCAATATCTCCTGCTCTGCTCTTCTTGGTGTGTCCAACTTGCACTATTTTCTTTTCAAAGAGCAGTGAGTCTTCAGGAATCCAAATAGTCCTAAGGTCAAATTCTGATTCTGCCACTCAACCTCTCAGAGCCTGGTTTTCCTCGCTGGAAAATCAGCATAATATATCTACCTCATAGAGATGTTATGAGGCCCTCGTCAGGAGGAAATATATTCAAAGCACTTGGCATGATATTTGACATAATAAAACCTCAATAAATTGTATTAGTTTTATTATTATTACTATTGTTTTTAAATCAAGGATGCCTGGCAATGTATGAAATATTCATATCTGAAGGAAAGGGCTTGTAGATTTTGCACATGGATGAGTTCCATAAAATGTATCTGGATGGATACTTCTAAATGCAAAAAGAGAGAAAAAATACAAAACAGTTCTGGTAAGCAGTTGGCGTTTCTTGAGCACATAATAGCACAGTAATGCCTACCACATGCGCACGTGGCCACTCACATGTTGGACGTAGTTCTCACAACTTATTTGTGTCGGGGCTGGGAAGGTTGATCATGTTATGTGGTATTTTCAGATTATGAACTGTGACTGTTAAGGAATGGACCAAGTTCTCATGTTGACTTATTGCATTAACTCAACCTGCCCCCGAGTCTTAGTAGTAATTTCCTAGGTGCATTCTTTCACTCATGTGCATAGTCATTCATTCACTTATCCATGTGACAGATAATTTTTGAGCATTTTCAGTGTTCAAAGAGCCTTTCTTTCCCTTTCCCTTCCAAGAGTCAGCATCCAGTAAATAATGAAATCGCGACACCCAGGGTCTGTTTTCCTGGTTGTGTTACCTGTGTAGTCACACTTGGCCCCATGCCTAGAATGCTCTTCTGTAGCTATCTTAAAATTATTAATAATTTTTTAATTAGGACCTCCACATTTTCATTTTACACTGGCCCCTGCAAATCATGTGGCCCATCCTGATAGCTTCTTTTCACCAATGACATTTGTTTTGTATTGATCTGAGTAGACAGACGTGAGTTGTAAAGAGTCCCAAGCTCTGGGCCTGAGTTCCCACTGCATCATATACTGAGACAAGGCACCTAATTTCCCTGGGCATTGGTTCTCTCGGTTGTAAACTAGGGCAGAATAGACATGGAGTCCAGGGTCACTGCAGGCAATCCTCACAGTTCAGTAGACTAAGATACTAGTATAAAATTATGTCGGGCCTGCATTTGAATTATAACTGTGATGATCACACTCTCAAGACTTGGTATTAAGACATGGGGATTATGGGACCAAAAGGGAAAAAAAAAAAAAAAAGTTGAAATCAGTGCTCTTGTTGAAACCTTTGACCCTAGACTAAGCCTACATGCTGTTTGATAGTTTTACAACATAAAATCAAATTCATTGAGCGCTGGCATTATTCTGCTCATTTCATTTGGATCTGTCCTTTCCTATCTATAGGTTTTTAGGCTAATATCCCAGAGGAGACTTAACTCACTCCAGTACTTTTGCCACACTTAAAAAGAAATCCATGTCTAAGACCTTAAAATTCTAATATACAAATATTGACATCTTTGAGAATTTTCTAATTTACGATCCAAGAAGTTTGGTATATTGCAAGGTGATAATGAAAATATTTAGCCAGCCCTTTGGCATGGGCACTGACTGATTGAAACACTCCACAGTGCGGGACCAAGTTAATGCCAGCTCAAGATGTGTTCCGGGTCGTCTTATACTCAGTATTAACTTTTAGAAAGGTGCCATCATCCTCATGGCGGCCCAGATATCTGCAGAGATCCAGTGTCTCCAAGGTATAAAAAATAAGGCACCACCATTGAATCTGCATTTACTCAGTGTGAGAACCACGATCTTTTCTGGTTCAGTCATTCTGACACCTCTGAGAGCACAGGTACGAATTCTGTATTAAGACTAACAGCTATTTCATGGCAAGCACAGATTTCAGATACACTCATGTTTTTTTTATTAAGTTGAGGTCACCGGCAAATTGCATTGAATAAAGACATTTCAAAGTAAAAAAAAAAAAAAAAACCCTCTAAATTAACTGATGCCTGCCGTCATTTTTAGATACATCATTAGTTCTGCCTGAAGCCACCTTCTACATGAGCAAATTTTAGATCACAAGAAAAGTCGATGCTCAGAGTGTCTCTAATCACCCACCTGCACATTTGCATCATCAAGTGGACTTCTCTACTTTATAGGCATGCTGTTGGCCTGTTAGAGCAAAGAGATGGGGAGCCTGTCTGTAGTGTTAAAAGCCTACAAACATCTCTGGTGTAAGTCACAGTAGCAGGAGCTAATTAAGATCAAAGCCTTGATGCTTAGCGCTATGGATTTCATCACTTAAATATTAAGCGATTTTTACTTTGACCCTGACCAAGAGGTGTTAATGTAGATTCTTTTAAACAATAAGCAATTTTTACTTTGACCGTGACCAAGAGGTGTTAATGTAGATTCTTTTAAACAACTTAAATAGTTTAGGATTTTGTATGTGTATGTGAGAGAATGAAAGAAAGAGAGAATGGTAATTTTTCTACTTTCAAGAGCTACAAGTATCCTGTCTTTGGGCCTCCTAAAAGTTACCCAGTTTAGGGGTTTGTTTATACTTACTTATTTTAGTTTAATTTACCTTATTTAACTTTATTTTCTTCTGATGGAGAACATCTTGACTTCTGCCTGTTTTACTGTGGCAATAGGATGCTTAGCCTAGAAGCCTTGGAACCAAATGGGAGTTCACATTTTAGCTCCCAAGATATTCCTTCAGCCCCAGTGGTTGGCAGAATGATATGTTTACATGTGCCTTAGTATTGAGTGGGCTGATTTGTAAAGGGCTACAGAGAGAGCTGAAGTCTGGCTTCTTGTTGCTCTAACAACCAATGGCAGAAGCACAGAATTATCCTTATCTGCTATGGTATTTATTTTATGCCTGAGAAAAATGGCTCAATGTGACCAAATTCTGAAATAGATTCAGTGTTCTAGCAGCCATTTACCTCTAAGGTAAAATATGAACAGTTCTGCTTGGAAATTAGTTTATAAGAACACGTACTTAATGTTTTGCTACACACTGAAATAAAAGTTAATCTAACGCTTAGATGGTCACTTATTTGGATCGTGGTGAAGGAGGGGGATGACTACAGCAGTGAGCAAGAAAGCCGGCAGAAGAAGTGTCCTTACTTCCTGCCCCTTCGCTTGCAGGGCTGTAAGTGGAAATTTGGAATTTGAATAGGCCAGGCCTTCCTTCTCCACTTTCCTGTGCATGTTTTTAGAGTCAAGAAAGGGGACCTTAATGCCAATATTTGAGCCATTGGGGTAAAAACGGTGTTGGCTTTAAATATCCAAGTACACAGTTGCAATCAGTTTTCCATTTGCTTTTGCCAATGTACATTTGACCACTAAGAAGTCTAAGCCAAGTTTTTCTTTCTCCTATGTGACTGTAATTCTTAAATTTTAATGCAAAAGACAATCACTGTATTACTAGCACCAAGAGAAGAGCAGTGATTTTGAATTGGCATGGATCTTGGTGAAAATTAGATTAAAGTTCACTCTAAAAATAGAAACTGTTGTTGCTGGTTTATTTTAGCACTTTATATTCTGAAAGTCTAGGAAGGGAAAAGTAGAAGGTTGGGAGGGGAGCGGAACAAAGCCAAAAATATAATGTGCTCATTTAACTGCAATTTCTGAATTACTTCCATTTTCTCTTACTGAACACCCAAAGGATAAATATGATACAAAGTGATAGAGATACTTTTGTCTAAGAAGTTACCATCTAAAATAAGTTATTTACCACTGGATCCAAGTATTAGTTCTTGGTTTTATTCAACAGAAGGGCAATAACAACCATCTTGACCAAGAAAACTCTCTGCTTAATTGAGGTGGAGGGTAATTTTATTTTTTTTAATGGATCATCTCTCCATCCTACCTTTT
The DNA here is from genome assembly GCF_029215605.1 of Mirounga angustirostris. Classification (NCBI taxonomy): domain Eukaryota; kingdom Metazoa; phylum Chordata; class Mammalia; order Carnivora; family Phocidae; genus Mirounga; species Mirounga angustirostris. Next base: position 56,413,096 of record NW_026991717.1, on the reverse strand, counting down.
TAAATATTAAAGAAATACAAAGTTTTCTTTCTAAAGGGGAAAAAACCTAATGTAAGTTATTATATAAAATAACCTAATTTTTTATCTTTTCCATTTTAATGTGTATTTATATGTATCTCTGTCTATATAAAGTTGTAGTCAGTATATATACAGTTTTATATTCTGATTCTTTTCCCACTTAGTATTACATCATAAGCTGAGGATGTCTGGTCTTCCTTGTTATCATCTTAATGGTTGCATAATATTCCACGAAGCTGATGCAGTATACTTTTATTTTAATTTCTTCTCCATGTTTAGAAATTTAGCCTGCTTCCAATTTTTTCACCATGAAAATGAGCATCTTCCTCTAATAAGGTTCCTTTTTTTTCTTCTTATTTCAGATTATTTGCTTAAGATAAATCATTAGAGGTAAAGTTACTGAGTCAAAGTTTAGTATTGCTAATGTACATGGATGGGAGTGTGTGTAGTGCACATTGTCAAATTGTTTTCTAAATGGTTGTCCTAAGTTATCCTGCCATGTGTGATATATTGATCTCATCCCAAGTTCACCAGCATTAAATAGTATCCTTTAAAAAAAAAAAGCTAATTTGAGATTGTACCTCATTGATATAATTTGCTTCTCTACGATTAATAATAAGAAGGGGCAGGGTGCCTGGGTGGCTCAGTCATTGGGCGTCTGCCTTCGGCACAGGTCATGGTCCCAGGGTCCTGGGATCGAGCCCCGCATCGGGCTCCCGGCTCGGCGGGGGGCCTGCTTCTCCCTCTCCCACTCCCCCTGCTTGTGTTCCCTCTCTCGCTGTGTCTCTCTCTGTCAAATAAATAAATAAAATCTTTATAAAAAAAAAAAAAAGAAGGGGCACTTGGTGGCTCAGTTGGTAAAGCGTCTCACTCTTGATTTCAGCTCAGGTCATGATCACAGGGTCATGAGATCGAGCCCCGTGTCAGGCTAGGCACTCAGCATGGAGTCTGCTTGAGATTCTCTCCCTCTACCCCTCCCTCTGCTCGAGCTCTCTCTCTCTCTCAAATAAATAAATAAGTAAATAAATAAATAAAATCTTATAAAAAATAAGAAGAATTATCTTAAGAGACTGGGACAAAACATCTTAGGGATGAGTTTTGTACTGTTTGACACATAGACAATCTGAAAACTACTGTCATCTGCAGTATATCCGACAGCTAATTTCAGTCTTTTGCTGGTCTAAGAGGAGAAAGCAAAGAAAGCAATATTTCAAGATAGAGAATATACCTAGAAAGGATCCAGGAAGGGATTCTCCCCTAAACATGGAATACAATGTTATCTAACTGCATTAGAAACCATGCCATAACCAGATGTTTAAAACAAAAACAATCAGGAGTGCTGGGTGGAAGGGTGGCTGGCTCAGTCAGTGGAGCATGCTCCTCTTGATCTTGGCGTCATGAGTTCCAGCCCCACACTGGACATAGCATTTACTTAAAAAAAAAATCATTGATTTGACTCATGAATCTACATTTTGGCAGATACTACTCTGCTCCACATAGTATCACCTGCGATAGCTCAGCCAGGGGCTGTAGCATCCAGTTCTGAGACGGATCACTCACATGGGGGCCAGTGTGGCTCATCAGCAGAGAGTTGAGTTAGGACTGGCCTGAGCTCCTCTCTACAGAGTCCTCTTCACAAAGCCTTCTCCATGAGCAACTTGAGCTTCCTCATACAATGGTGGCTGGTTCAACATCAAGTGTCTGAAGAAATAGGAAGTGGAAGCTGCCCATTTATTAAGTTCTGGGCTCAGAAACTGATACATCACTTCCACCATATTCCATTATTCAAACACTCACATCCCAGATGCAAGGGGAGGACATATATATATCCACTTCTAAATGGGAACAGTATAAAAATATTGGGGTGCCATGTTTTTAAATTGCTATATGGAGTTTCTAGCCCTTTGAGAGTTTGAACATCTAGATACTTGGAACATCATGGACTGGGATGTATTGTAGCACTAACCTCCACCCCTGCTTTCCAGAATGCATCAGGAGTGAGTTCTCCATTCACCCCATTTCCTTTCCCACAGAGAATTCAGTCCAGCATCTCTTGGACAGACTTCTCTTCTACTGGAAATGTAGCGGTATTCCTTCCATTATCCAGCCTTCTTCAGGAAGCCAAGTCTCAGTGCTATTAATCATCTGTCGTCATGGCTCTCTTCTGTTAAGATAGATGAGCTTGAGTGTGTGATGAGTCTCAAGAATAATGACATTAGGTATATTTGGTGCATTTATATTGGCAAAATGCTTAAATTCTAATGTGCTGGCTGCCATCTTTATGAGAATCTTGCCTGAATGCTGAGTGGTTGACTTAGGTGTTTCTATTACCAGTGCCACGAAAAGGGAAATTATTTGAAGTCGGTTTCTTTGTCCAGTCTTCCAAAGAATATTACAAGAGAGAATTTGGAACTGTAATCTCTAGAGTTTATCTTCAGAATAGGTGAGATTATCGCAGGGCAGGGGACAGAGCAGAGAGAAAACAGAATGATGCTCATAATAATACTAACAGCAATAACTATGCTAACAGCTAATACTTACTGCACTTATTTACCAGGCACAGTTTTAAAGGTTTGCTGTATATTGAGCCTATAACCCTCAGAACAATTCTTTAAGACGAGTGGAATCATTTTCTATTTTTTACAGATATAAGGTGAAGTAGTTTTTCCAAGGTCACAAAGCTAGTGGGTGGTGGAGCCAGAATATTCTGAAAGCTTTCTTCCTCATTGAATTGTATGAGGGTGTTTACTCTCAGGAGTGGTACGAGAATGGATCATCCCATTGCTCTTCCCTTGAGTTCCACACAATGACAGCCCTTTTCCAGTTGTTTTATGGGGTTGAGAGGGGGTGTAGGTGAGAACTTCCCCTTTGCTGCTCTCTTACTGGTCCTTGAAGACAGAAAGTAAAAAAAAAAAAAAAAAGACAAGCTCTCTCTAGAGGTAGAGACTTACCCTGTAATGTGCTTTCCCCTCACATCTACTCTGACTGGCCCGCCAGACATTTAATGGAAGGGGTTCCCAAGTGCAACTTTCTTTAGCTTTGAAGGACCTGGCAGCAAAGGGGCCTCTCAGGCCTTCCATCCTAATTTGTGTCTACTCAGGAGCCTCTGAACAAGGCGATTCCTGGCCCTGCTGCACCCCTGCCTGTCATCCCTGGAAACAGTTGGAAGTCTTTGCTGCTAAGTCAAGGATGGGAGGGAAGAGTTCTCTGACCATTTCAAAGGTGCAGATGGGAGGAAGAGGTGGATGCCAACTCCCGAGACTTAGGGAGGCAGGATCTTGGCTCTCTTCTGCATGAAAGTCCTCTGGTATTATTTTATTGTTTCATGGAAATTTTATTTGTCTGCTGCCATTACCTGCCAGGTCATTAGACTAGAAGAAGGGATGTAGGGGAAATAGTGCTGTTCATATCTTAAAACAACAATAGTGAAGTCAAGCTAAAAATAGGATATTCTTTTCTTAGTAAATGACAAATGCCTCTTTTCTCCTCTCTTTTCCATTTCTTCTGCATTATCTTCTCCTGGTGTAGTGATTAAGACCATAGATGTGGGAGTCAAACTGACTTAAGCCCCGCTATTTAGTTTGGGGACCTAAGGCAGATTGCCTCTTTTATTTGCTCATCTGCAAATTCAGGAAAATAGCATGAGCAGCCTAGGGGGGCTGCTTAGCACAATGCCTCATGCCTCCTTAGCATTCCTCCATGGCTTGTCGTGATCTTTATCACCGGTACTTCTCCAGCCTCCAGCATGCGCAGATTACACACAACTCCAGGTGTGGGGCGTGTAAGCCAAAAGAGTCTGTTACCAACGGCAAACTTTGCTCTCTTAGAGGAACATCTCACGTACTGGCCTGTGAGCGTATTTCCACTGACAAGTCCTAGCTCCTGCCTTCCAGGAACTCACAGTCTAATCAGAAAGGCGAGCAAGGAGGTGGCCAGTGCTCCCCACCGTGGCAAGTCCCTAGCTGAAATGGATGGGGTGTTGTGAAAGGAGACCAGAGAGAGATGGAAAAGGGTGGTGGCCCCTCAGGGACAATTAAGAACTTGCCAGTCAGAGCAGCCTCATTCGGAAGGCCTTCCAGGTCCAGAGAACAGCAGGAACAAAGGGCAGGAGGCCCAGTGGGGCTGGTAACTCATGGAGCAGGTGCGTCTGTGGAATGAGGAATGTTCATATGTATTGGAGCCAAAGCGTCCGCGACGTCAGTATACGGTGCTGATGCAAACTGCAGCCAAATAAAGCACTGATAATAATACTACTTCACGCTTGTGTAGCACCTTTACAATTGTCAAAGTATTTTTACTTCCATTTTCTCACTCAGCGGCAGTGCTCCCGGATCTCACCTCAGGAGAGGCAACAGGGCTGGCCTGAGAGTGTGGGAGGCCACGCTAGTCCACATGTGCCCATGGGGCCCTGGCCGCCCAGCCCTCGGATGCTCCGCAGCACCTTCTCTTTCCTCCTCCGCCTTGGAAGGTTGGGTACTGCAGAGACACAGGAAGCAGAGAAGGTGTTAGGGACTCACCTGAGATAGAGCTTAGGGCCTGGCAACTTTTGATTAGAATGCTTCTGAAAGTGGTGCCCCCACCCCCACTCGGGTGAGCCTTGTGCCTGGGTTAATGGCCGCCTCTACTTGAGTTCCCACTACCCTGAAGACTCTCTGGAACCTTCAGTATGTGCAACATGAAAGAGACAGCTCTCCCTCCCACCCCAGCTTGGAATAGACACAGCTTGGGAAGAAACCTAGGGGTCCCTCCTGTTTTCTTTCCCCAGTCCTGGTAGAGTTCTTTACTTATTCTTGTTATAATCCCACTTTGTCCCTGTATCCTTTATACAAAAGACCCCAAACCCCCACCTTCCCTACTTTTATGATGCTTTTTACCAAGGAGCTGCAAGCCTATAATAAGGGTAAGTGGTGAAAAGGAAAACCAGCCACACTTTTCCTTCCAAAGGTAATTAGGCTAATTTCCCTCAGTCTTTTTCCCCACAATCTTTTCAGCCTGTCTGCAAGTGTAAAGCAACACTCTTTTTTTCTGTAGCTTCCCCAGGTGCTTCCACTTCCTGTGGCTGGGATGGAATCTGGGGCCCCAGGCCCAAGGCTCTGTCTGGTCCTTGTAGGAAATGGGCCAGACAATATCCCTGGAGCAGTGTGACTCCTGTGGGTCCATCCCTGCAATTGCAACATCCCCAGCAGCCCATGTCTTCCTGTGGTCACATCAGCAGCCACGAGAGAGAATGCCTCCCACACGTTCCGCAGCATAATCTCACATTGGCCTGTGTTCATTACTGGTGCATATGGGTGATCTATTGCTACCAGTTCATCGTAAGGGGGAAAAGTGCTCTTTGGAGATTTTTCAACTTTTTTTTTTTTTCTCTTGATAAGGTACAGGGTTGCACACAACAATTCATTCAACCAACAACTATTAAAACCCTGTGTACCAACCACGTTTTAGGAATTTATTTATGGATGTAAAAGATACAGTCCCTGTACTCAAGAACTTATAGTGTGGGGCTGGGGAAGAGAAAGGAAGTTGAGAAAATGAGGAAATAGAACATTGTGTGGTATGTGCTCTGACAAAGGTGAGCTCAGATTTCGGTGGCAGAAGGTCTTGGTGGAACATGATTTCTGATTAAGGGTTGGCCATATCAAGGAAGAGGAAAGGATAAGAAGAACATTCCAGGAGGTAGGCAAAGCACATGCAAAGGCAGAGAGGTAGGAGAAGGAGGTTTGTTTTGGGAATTAGGTGAATCCATACACACAGAACGTGGGGTGCTAAGAGAAGCATCATCCAAACGCTGCCTCCTGGTCCCTCTTCGGCCTTGTATTTGTAAGGTCACTGCCGAGTGTTGCCGTGAAACATAGGTTTTATTTTTGTCTATGCAAATCCATTTTGAGCTTCTCTGAGATTAGTCATTGAGGTGATAGAAAGAGCAACAGACCTGGAGACAGATGATGCAGAAGCCTTTTTTTAACAGCCTAACCTCAAGCAGTTCTTTAACTTCTCATCTGCATAGTGGAGATCCATTCACTAACTCAGCAAAAATTCTCTAAGTAGGTATCTGGTACTAGGTAAAGCCGAGAGGGGTGCCTGGGTGGCTCAGTTGGTTAGATGTCTGACTCTTGGTTTTGGCTCAGGTCATGATCTCAGGGTCCTGAGATTGAGCCCCATATCAGGTTCTGTGCTCAGTGGGGAGTCTTCTTAAGATGCTTTCCCTCTGCCCCGCCCCGACCCCCTCCCTCTCTCTAAAAAATAAAAAAAAAAGATAAAGCCCAGAACAGAAGTAACTTCTGTCCTCATGAAGCTGACGTGAAATTCAGTAGTGATAATAATGTCTGTCCTAACATTTAAGGACCAAAATAGATAAGGCATATTTGCTTTAAAAGCATAAAACACTCTAAAAGGTAAAACCTCATTGCCCAGCCCCTGGTGTAGGATGAATGTCCCTGAGAGCTGAGGGCCATTGTCACACACAGACGGGAATGAAATACCTCTGTCAGCTCTGAAGTACGTGTGGGGACAGAGAGAGAGGTAAAGAGGCAACATCAATGTTATAGGAAAATTTAGAAGTGTGAATTGAGAATAATTTTGCTTTTGATAAAGAGCCCTTCTCAAACCAGGCGCCAAACTCAGAATCAGAAAATCTAATGACTTGGAGGGGGCCTTCGAGACCAAGGACATTCTAGCCCAACCCTGTCATTATATAGAGGAGGAAACCGAAGCCAGAGGAGGTGCATTGACTTTCTCATGGCCTCTCCGCTACCTGAAGCTGAATCAAAGGTAGAATCCAGATTTCCTAACTCCCTATTAACTCCAGGTGTGTTTGATGTTGCAGGTAAGCTTAGTAACCACCCCCCCCCAAGGTGATTCATAAGGCGAGGCAAGAATAAACGTAGATAAGGGTAATATAACATGCGAGGCAAGAATAAACGTAGATAAGGGTAATATAACATGTAAAGCACAATTATCTCCAGCTCTAGTGCTAGAAGCACACAACCCTTTCTCAAGGTTGTGCCTTTAGCCCTGTACAGTCTTCCTGCCACTCACCGGATCGCTAACATGTGCTGGGAATTCTGTATGCTCTTTTAATAACTCATTCAATCCTCTGAGCAACTCTGAGAAAGCGGCCAGCCTTATTCCCGGTTTACAGAGAAGCTGAGGTCCAGAGAGTAGTTAACCCCTGGCTCAAGGACAAACAGCTAGTTAAGTGGCAAAACTGGGCCTCCTACCTGGACATTCTGGCTCCAGAGTCCACGATCCACACTCCGATAGTGCTTTGCCCGGTACTTCAGGCAGGCCCCACCCTTCACAGAAGGAAGGGCCCCGCTTTTCTCATACCCTCCGAGTGTTGAGTTGATTTAGTAAAAATCGGGAATTGGCACGATTTACCTATGCTCCCAGTGTGCCTCGGCGGACCCAGGTATTTCAAAAACTCAGATCTTGGATGCGGAGCGCAGACAGACGTCTGTAGGTGAGTCCCAGGGAAACGACTCAGGCCCAGGTGGGCCTTCCCAGAGGTTTTGCCAGCCATGAAATTCACTCTGGCCATTTATTCTCACTCTTGATGACACCTTTTTTAATTCGGGATTGTTGGGCTAACCTAAGTCACCAGGGCTCTCATTTCTATCAGTAGGACAAAACACTTTTTTTTTTTTAAAGGATTTTGAAATAATTATAACCTCACAGGAAGTTGCAGCAATAGTACAGAGGCCATGCACTCTCCACCCACCTGCAAAAGGCATTCTTCAAAACAAGTAGAACTACGTTTCCTAACGGAATGTGGATAATGGTGATGCTTCGGGTCCTTCTGAACCGTTCATGATCTTTCACCACATCTGCCACGGACAAGCAACTATTACTGTTATCAAATACAGAAGGCAAATTCAAAGGCCATGTTTTTGGCAACTGAAAATCATAGGACTTGAACCAGGAATTTTTGGCTTTTAAAATAAGAAAAAAGACCACCTCTCTTTCTCTGGGTTGTTAGTTTTGGCAACTGAAAATCATAGGACTTGAACCAGGAATTTTTGGCTTTTAAAATATGAAAAAAGATCACCTCTCTTTCTCTGGGTTCTTAGAGCTTAACCCCTCTGTAAACGCTCGGACACCGTTTTAAGTCACAACATCTCCTGGAAGTCTCTGGTGAGGCAGTTTGCAGAATATAAAACATGGAGACACGAACTCTTCACGTTGAGCAAGTGCTCTAGTTGTTGGCAGTGATGGTGAACTGGACTCTGGGGACTTCTAGGTTCTGCACTGACTTCCCCCCTCTCGGATCCCACGTCCCTTAATTTATCTGCTTCTTCTCTTCCAGGAATAGTGGCAGCCACTCATCCTTAGTCTTTCCTTGCCTGGGTATCGTTCATGTCCTTTGAAAACCTGAAAAAGGTGCCATGGAGGATATCGAAAGCTAAGGTTCCATAGTGGCAGAATCAGATAAATCAGTGGAATCAGAACAAACATGCTCTACTTCTGTCATCCCAGCCCAGAGGGCAGAACCAGGCATGGACCCAGGCCCTATTATCCTGAACAGAATGTCAGGCGCAGGCCATATGGCAGCCCCAGCAGGTCATCTGGTAGAATAAGCCAATTTCCAAAGACAGGCTGAGTCCTTTGGCATCTCAGTCCTGCCTTGGAACCCTGAGCTCTTCCTTTGTCTAGAATGGTTCCTTTCCTGGAGGCCCACAGGGAGCAGCTGGGCCTAGCTGGGGCTCTGTGTATGGAGGAGATAACAAAAAAAAAAGGCTTTTAATTTCTCTTGTCACCAAGTTAGCCTGGAAAGCCCTGCAGTCCTCCCTGAAAAAAGGACACACTGTTGTGCTCATATCTGCCACAGCAATCTTCTGCTATCTAATTTTCTTTTTTCTTTTTCAATCATAGAAGATCCCTATGTTTTGTGTTTTCACAAAGCTAGCCCTCCTCTTGATCTCTTAAGAAGTTGATGTGTTTGTCATCTGCCTGGATAGCAGATCCTCTCGGCTTAGATATGGGGCTCATCCTCTCATTACTTTCTTGTGTTATTTTCACATTAAATGAAGATTGCTTCTAGGACAATTTAGCTTTAAAATGTTACCCAATTTGAGTCAGGACGGACCGGCAAAACTTGTAGATAAGTTGGCACTAGAATTCTGCTCCCTGGAGCCATGGTTCTTCTCAGAGGTCAAATTCTGAGATCCCTGTTTCTGATTTGCTTAGGATTTGGCAAAGGCAGGTTAGATCCTGTTTTATGTCCCTTCCTGCTCAATTCCTTTTAAGTTCAATTCCTTTTTGAATTATTAATATTTGACCAGAAGCATTACTGATGGAGATATCGGTGTGCTTTGCTTTAAAAAACTTCAGACTTAAACTGAAAACCTTACATAAGAGCTGCTTTAATTTTCAGAAAACTTTAAAAATAACCAGCTTTCCTCATGCATGTAAAATTAAATTAAAATAAACATAATTGACCCGACTTTGGGGAAGACATCGATTATAAAGGCAAGGCATTAATAGAGAACACAACAGGCTTCCGTACCCTGCAGCGTGCCCGCATCTCCCTTCCAGGGCATCTACTGCCTCCTTCCTTTTTTCTTCTATCAGAATCAAGCCCAAAGGAAAGATCTTAGAAAGGTATTCATACTGATTTCTGGCTTTGTTATGCTTTAGCACTACTTACTTTTTAGCTGGAAAGAGGCTATCAGCCAAAGGGAAGAATTGCCCATTGCAGGATCTCTGCCTAATGGCTGGCTGATTTTTATTTTATTTTTGTTTGTTGGGTAGTGGGGGGTCAAGTAGGCTTCCTGCCAGTCCCATAGACCCTGTTCTTTAATCTCAGGAACAGCCCTGCTTTCCTCTCCTTTGTTCTGGGAAAGCTGCAGAATGAATAGGAATTCCAGTAGGGAGTGACAGAAATCATTTACCCCTTTGGCCCGTGTTACCCATCACTCCTGGATCAAAGAGCCATTTGTTAGTGATGGGTAAGTGTGAAAAGAGGCATCTGTTGCCATTTGTAAAGAACCTCTTGGTTTTGCAGCACCTGGAAACTCATGGACTGGGGGCTAATGAGGATTGCGTGCCAACGTCGTAGGAGAACATTGTAGACTCAAGACTGTAGGTGTTTGGGGCAATGGTAGAGACATGTGCATGTGGCACCTGTGCCATAGCCGAGTCCCGTCACATGTACAACCTCTTTCATAAATCTACCTCTTCTTATATTCACTAAATACTGGCTGAAGACCTCCTAGGTGCCAGTCCCCATGCCTGATGCTGGGATAGAGGCTGACTAAGATCTGCTCTCTCTTCCAAGCATCCCAGTTTAATAGAGAAAATGTGAACACAAGTAATTACTATGATATGGCAAGTTCCGTAATAGAAGTATTTACATAGTAGTACAGTTGATTAGCCATCCTTAGGAGAACAGTGTGGCCAGAGGAGAGGAATTTGGGGTTGAGGGAAAGAATAGGAAAGAGGCAAACGCCAGCAACATTTCGAGTTTGTAAGTAGACAGTTTCCAAGAAGGGCATTTGAGAGAAAATAGTGTTCACAGGAGCCAATGCTTTGGGATCAAGGTGGGGAATTATTGGTAGATGAAACAGAAGGTGGTGAGAATCAGATCGTGGAGAACCCTGTAAATCTTGAAAATGAATTTTATCATCAGGCCTTTAGGAGGAACCATCAAATTGTTTTTAGACAAGAAGGTAATACGATACTGTTTGTGCTTTGGAAAGATCATTCTAGTGGCTTTTGGAGAATGAACTTAAGTCTGTGAGAGCAAAAACCAGTTAAGGGTGTGTTCTAGAGCAGTAAAGGGAGAAATTTAATAGGGTGTGCTAACAGATTGGAGAAGATGATAGAGAGGGAAAAATCTAGGATGACTCTCAGGTTTAAGGCTTAAATGACTGAGTAGGATATTAAAAATATCAGTAATGACAGCAACAATAAGAGTAGTTGTAACTATCGGATCCTTACCAGGTGCAGAGGATTTGGCTACATGTGTTGCATAGATGATTTCACTGAATCACTGTAATGATGTAAGTGCTGGAATTATCCTCATTTTAGGTGAGAAAGCTTGCAACTTTGAGAGATGAAGTAATATATCCAAGGTCACATGGTTGGTAAGTGATAATGTATGAATTTGAACCCAGGCACATTGAGCCCAGAGCCTGTGCTCTGTAGGGAATTTAGCAGGAGGACAAGTCAGGGCAAAGTATATGAAGTTCAGGTTTGCACTTTCTGAATTTAAAGTGCTTATATTTTACTGAGGTCAAAATATCTGACTTTGGACAGAGACTTTGGACAGCTGGCTCTGCAGCTGAGGAATGTGGTCTGTGCTGGACACATGGATTTGGCATTCATCAGTTAATTGGTGGTAGTGAAAAAGGTGGGTGTAGTGTGGGTGAATCTCCAAAGAGCCAAGTGGAACCATGAAGAATTACATCTAAGAGTGAGTGTAGTGGGACAAGTTGGAGAAGTTTGCTGAAAAGGAGTAGCTAGACAAGTAAGGAGATTACTATGAAAGCCAGAGGTGATATTCAAGAGCTGAGGAGGGATCAACATGATTAAATACCTCAGGGAGATGAAAGAAGATTTAGAATGAGGGTTGAGTTGGGTTTGGCAGTTTGGTGGTTGATGGACAAGAGTTGAAGTTAGACTGAAGTGGGTGAAAAACTTAATAAAAAGTGAGAAAATGGAGACAATGGGCTTGGACCTTTCTTCAGAGAAACTTGGTGGAGATGGTGAGAGACAGGGAGATAACACAGGCCACCTCAGGATTAGGGGAGATACTGTGTGTCTGTGATGGGAGTCACTTGAGATGCTCACATGTTGAGGGGAAAGAACCTGTGGAGCAATGGGGATTACACCAGGATGTTTATCTGAGTAGGCAGAAGGAGTCCTCTCTCCTCCAGCCCTCAGAAGATCATGGACTCTTAGGGAAAGAGGTGTTCCTATACTTCTAGTCCCCCCACCCCACTTTTATTACATGAAGAAACTCAAGCCAGAGACTTGTCGGGGATCACACAGCAAGTCTGTGTTCCCAAATCTCCTGGTTCCTGGTCCCTTTCCCCTCCTGCTGCCAGTGTCAGTGGGAAAAGAATCCCTGATGTGTTCTTTATTCCAAGTCCCCAGTTCCCCACAAGGTTTCTTCCCTGCTCCTTGAAAATGCACATCCTTCCAGATTCTGATGTGTCAGCAGGAACTCAGCTGTGTGGAGGGTGAGTCAGAGAGCTGATTCGTCATTTCCTCAACAAGCCATGGGGCAGTGTTTTAGGTGGTTGATTATAAAGTGTCATTAAAATGACAAAGCCTCTTTGAGCACTTTGAGAACTTGGGTACCCAAGTTCCCAGAGGGCAGAAGGCTCTCAGATTCAAGAGCCTTTCAGCCACCTCTTCCTGGCCCAGAGTAAGAGAGGATGTATTTGTTCACACATGGCACCTGGTCCACAAGCCTGTGTGAAGGAGACGATTGGGCGGTGTGGTGGGGGTAGCACTAGACATTCCTTACACAAGAGAGTTGGTGCTCTTCCAAGAGATCCCATTGGTCAGGAGTCACTTGGTGAGCCTGGATGCAGGGAGCTACCAGGTCCTCAGAAGGGCTTAGAATACCCACCTCAACTCTGCTTAAGGGTCTTCTGAAACTAGTAGGTTCGTCATCTCTTCCTCTCATCTTCTTATATTTAAAAGGCTATATTGTCAGCCTGGTTGTCATATCATTCTGATTAAATACTGATGTTGAGCACTTACTAAAATCTACAGCCCTACACAGAACATACTGCTCGAATCCAGACATGAAAATGCTATATAAACAAGAACCTTTTGTAATTGACCTTCAATTACAACCTTCTGAGTATTGGTAGGTTCCAAAGAATAACAATTAACTTGCTTCTCTTTGCTCTTTTTCAATCTACCTAAACCCATTGCTCCCTTTCCACTCTGTCCTGTGGGGCTGTTAGGTAGCAGACCTATAACTCCTGTAACTAACTCCAGGGGCCGTCATTCTCATCGACTGCAATGTGAACAGTGCCCCCTGGAATTTCATAGACTATAGAATGAATGGTGCCCCTTACACTACAGCTCTGGTTCCACCCCCATTCTTTCCTTTAGTCACAGCATATTCAACTAAAAGAATACTATTTGGGAGTAGAACCTAGGGTTTCCTGGCTCTGCTGCCCTTTGTTATAGTTGTTGTTTGTTTATTTAACAGTATTAAATAAATCTAGATTAGACAGGAGTCTGAAAAGCTAATCTTGCCCTGAGAGATTCAGCAGGGCTTGTAGTGATTCAGGGCCCATGATTAGTTTTGTTTCTTCCTTCATCTGCTGTTCATTCACAGTTGTCTCAAGTATAGACAACTGTAAGACATGCTTATCCCAAGGCACTGAGAAGAATCTTCTCTAGGCTCTAAAAAAAAATGAAGAAGACTTAACTAGGCCAAGGATGGGAAACAAGAAGGGATATCCAGAGTGAAAGTAGGAACAAAGGCTTGATGGAAGTAGGTGGAATGACACAGTCCATGGCCAGATACAGGGCCAGAGTGGTAGAAGCACAAGTAAAGAAGGAGACAGGCTCAAATAAGACTGTGGAGATGGAGACGGGACTCAGAACATGGAAAGTCTTAATGGCTCCATTATAAAGATCAGGGCTTTCTCCAAAGAGTAATAGAAAGTTACTGGAGGATTGTGAGATTATATAAGCTTTATATTCTGAAGGAAAATGCTTATTGCATTTAGACATGATCGAGAGACAAACAAGGGGCAGGCAGAATAGGTAAGAGGTCAAAAGAATGCCATATAAGGGAAGGCAGGGATTGGTAGTGTTTTGAAAAGCTGTGAACAGTCAACTGTGTCTAAAGCTACTGGATAATTATATGAGACAGGGCTGGAAGCACCCATTGCATTTAGCTACCTGGAGGTCATCATGTCTTTACTGAAAAGTGTTATTGAGAGAGGAGCTAGAACAGAGGAAGTAGAAGAATGAGTGGGAGGTGAGGAAATGACAACAGTGAGAATATAGAACTTTAAGTGTCTGTCTGTGAATGGAAGGAAAGAGGTAGGTGGTAGCTAGAGAAGGATCTGGGGTCACAGAAGCTTTTTACTTTTCCTTTTTTTTTTTTTGAGATGAGAGAAGCTTAGACAAATTGAGTGCTGATGGACAGTATTTAATCAATAAAAAGAGACTATACCAGAGAGAGAAAAACATAGTCCATGCTTTTTCTATTCCAGGAAAGACAGAAAGGTTTGGGTTTAAAGCACATGGAGAGGACTTGGGTGGGGGGTGAAAACTTCTCTTAAAACAGGACAGAAGGGGGCGCCTGGGTGGCTCAGTTGGTTGGGCGACTACCTTCAGCTCAGGTCATGATCCTGGAGTCCCGGGATCGAGTCCCGCATCGGACTCCCTGCTCGGTGGGGAGTCTGCTTCTTCCTCTGACCCTCCCCCCCTCATGTGTTCTCTCTCATTCTCTCTCTCTCAAATAAATAAATAAAATCTTAAAAAAAAAAAAAAAACAGGACAGAAGGAAGAAATACTAGATGAGGATGCAATGAGTCTGACTGGTAATGGGAAGGGGAAGAGGGGAATTGAGGAAGGTTCCTGTCTCATGGCTTTTACTTTCTGAGTGAAGTAGCTATGGGGCAGCAGGGAAGAATGTAGTGGAGTGAGGAAAAAGATCAGATGAGGGCTTTGAAGAGAATAGGAAGAGTTTAAACTTTATTGATTTGGGGAGTGGGCAAACCTGGTAGAGAAACATACCCTCCCCAGAGATTATAGTGCTACTTGTAGTCAGTGACCAAGAATTCTGTGATGTTACTACCAAATTGTCCCAGAGTGTGGTTGTCTTCACTGGGGCTCAGCTGCCCTGGGGCAGGTGCAGAAGGTGAAGGGTTGAGTTCATCCAAGAACTTTACAAGAAAGCCTGATAAGGATACAAAGGATGAAGGAGTCTAGAATATAGGCTAAAGTATTATTACAATGATTGACTATTGACTGTTACATCTAAGATGGATAAAGTGCTATGTCAAGATTGAGGAAACTTAATGAATTAGATGAAATGAGATCAGTTAGGAGACTGATGGCCCTGATGAGAAGAAGGAGCAGTCATGGTGAAAATGGTGAGACAAATAAGCTGGAAGGACAAGAGATTGACAGCAAAGCATGAGGTGCATGACTTTATGAGTTTTGAGGTGAAGAAGCTACAGCTGATGACAAGTGCCAGAATGGAACCATAGACTGGGGCTACTGAAGTCTTTGAACTTCACTTCTTAGAGAAAGTGACTAGGACATTATCAGCTGAAAAGGAGGAGGAGAGGCAGGCCTCAAATAGAAAGATTTGTTTTGAAGAGCATGAAGTTCCAAGATCTGGAGGAATAATTGGGAAGGTGGGAGGAACCAACTCCACTTTCAGATCCTGAGGTATGTGCAGTAGGAGAGTCTGAACAGCTCCTCTTCAAGAAGTGGCATCCCCAGAAGATAGCCAGAGCCTTAAAATCAGCATGGTATCCTTCTGGGTTCTTTGGGTTGGGGATAAAGTAGGCCTACTCCATTTCTGAATTCTCATTTCCTTTGCACTAATATAATTTTCAAGGAGACAGAGATTCTATGCCAATTTATTTATCTGGGATTCGTTAATTTTGAATTTGGTCACTATTCTATAACTATAAAAAGAACTTCTCATCAAAAACTAATGATGTACTATGGTGACTAACATAACATAAAAAAAAGAACTTTTATTAACAAACCCTGTACATTATTCTGCTTAAAGAACTCCCATTCAGTATTTCTTTTAGTCTGGATTTGCTAACAACAAATCTCTAGGCTTTTGTCTGTCTAAAATGTCTTTGTTTTGCCTTCATTTTTGAAGAATATTTTCACTCGTAATAGAAATCTTGCCTGAGAATTTACTTTCTTTCAGCACTTTAAAAATGTCATTCCATGGTCTGTTGGATTCCATCATTTCTACTGGTAAGTCAGCTGTCAGTATTATTCTTGCTTCTTTGAAGGTAAAATTTCTTTTAGCTTTTAACATTTTTTTTGTCTTTGTGTTCAGCATCTTGACTATGATGTGTTCAAGTATGTTTTGCTTTGTATTTAGAAGTTCTAGTTTCTGGAATATGAGACTTACAGTTTTTGGCCAGTTTTGAAAAAGAATGCCGCCATTATCTCATCAAATGTTGCTTCCATCCACATCTCTCTCTCTCTTCACTCACCAGCACTCTGATGTTAGATGTTTTCATAAGATCCTATGTGTCTCTTACTCTTTCATCTGTTTTTCCCAACATCTTTGCTCTCCATGTTTCTGTTTGATATTTTCTATTAGCCCATCTTCTAGTTCACTAATTTTGTCTTCAGGTATAAGAAATACATTGCTAAACACATCTATTACAATGCTTTAATGATTGTGCTTTTTTAGTTGTAAACTTTCCATTTAATTTCTCTATTAATAGAGTTCAGTTCTCTGGTGAAATTCTCCATTTTGTCATCTTTTTTCTTGGACGAAATAAACAATTATTTTTTAAGTTGATCTCTCATAACTCTAATATCTGGCTTACCCATGGGCCTATTTCAGTTGTCTTCCTTTCTCTCTTAGTTCTTGGAATGTCTAGTAATTGCTGTTAAGAATTTTATATAAAAAATTGTAGTCTCCAGATAATACTATTTTCCTCTAGAGAGGACTCACCTTATCTTTTATTCAAGGAGCTAGAGTGGGAAGAGATTACATCTATTCAATCCAGCACTTGGTTTTTTGGAGACCAAGTTGGAGTTTTTATACAATTTTGTCTACCTCATGTTTGCCTCCTCTCCTTAGGGTATAGATCTTCAGAGGTCCAAAAGAAAGTCTGCAGATATTTATTGGGATTCCTTCATGGTGGGCCCTAAACTTGATACTACCAAAAATCTGGCTTTTCTTTATAGCTACACTCTCATCTTTAGGTAGCTTAAGAATTAGCAAATCCTGGGGCACCTGGGTGGCTCAGTTGGTTAAGTGTCCAACTCTTGGTTTCAGCTCAGGTCATGATCTCAGAGTCTTGAGTTCAAGCCCCGCATCAGGTTCTGTGCTCAGTGGGGAGTCTGCTTGAAGATTCTCTCCCTCTGGCCCTCCCCCAACTCTCTCTCTCTCTTTCTTGCAAATAAAAAAAAAATCTTTTTAAAAAAAGAAGTAGCAAATCCCATAATATGAAATTAAGTGCTAAGTGTGGAGCTCATTTCCTGGCACCCTCCCTTCTCTCAAGGATTCTGCCACCCAAACCCTTGCTATCCTGGCAGCTCTGAACTGCTTTTAAGAACTTCCCTCATTATATTTAGGCTTTAACATCAGATATATGTGGGAGATGCCTATATATAATACCAAAAAATGACAAAATATACTTACTCAGTTTCCCCCGTTCTCTGGTTGAAAGGAAAAAAAAATCTCATTTAGGCATGTTCTTTACTGTACCCTTACACATGAGGAAGGTGGTTTCCTCCTCCTCAGAAGCATCTATGTCTGTGAAACTGTATCTTAATCCTCTAAGAACACCCCTGTCATTGTTATGATGGTACTCGTAAATGGTTTTGTGAATGGTTGTACAGGATAAAAGAGTAATAAGCATTTCTTTCCCCTTCTGGGGTCATGTTTGCCCAATAAGATGTAACAATAATAGTCATAATAATACCCGCTAAAATTTACTAGGCATTTATTATGGGCCAGGTTCTATGTTAGGTGTTTTATTTAGGCTGTCTCATTTAATCCTCAGAAGAGCCTAGGAGGTAGTAATGGCAAATTTCCTAATTTACGCTTAAGGAAACTGAGGCTTCAAGAGGTTAAGTCTTAAACAAGATCCCAGAGCCAGGAAGTAAATGGCACAAGCAAGTTTGAACCAGACTTTTCAAACCCCAAGGTCTATATTTTTCCAACATTTTGCCCTACCTCTTGACTTGTTCTCCTTCAGCATAAGCAGTCTCACTATTTTACTGAGCCCCAGAATTCGGAGATATTTCCTTAAATAAGGTAAAAGCCAGATAGTCTGAGGAGTTTATATGCAAAATAAATCTCCCTGGTTCATTTCTCACAGGTATTTCTAGATCCTTCCCTTCCCAACTCAGTCTTACTTTGATATATATTTTACATTAAATATTTCCATTTATAATTTCTATGGCAAATCTGAAAGTAATTTTTTAAAATAAAGCTTTATGCAGGGACAGGAAGCAATTAGTGGTGGGGCTTTATTTTTAGAGGATGAGATAGGTGGGGGTAGGGTATGAGGAGAAATTGCTTTCTGCAGTGTCAGATGAGTTGAGTGAGTTATAGGAAATGATAGCTCAGCCGGGCAACTTGGTGCTTGCCAGTGAGTCAGCAGTGATTTCATCCTCAGCCTCAATGCTGGAATCACAGATGCGAGAGACACCTTTCCTGGTGAGGGCCCCTCCCTGTCCTGCTGTCTGGGACATCAAGATTCTGCCCACATGATGTGAACCATTCAGTTATCTGTCATGGTGGAGAAAGATTCACAGAACCGTCTGCCTCTTGTTTTCACACAGATATTTCTAAGTTTCTTTAGGATTGATTGGTGCTCCTGATTTTTTCCACTGACACCCCAGGAGAAGCACCCAGTGACTTTCCATCCAGAGGATGAAGTTTGGAATTGATGTCATAACAGCATGTTGTTCTTATGGCAACATTTCATGTGTTTATACTACTTCAACTTTCCAGGGTCTGTATAAATGGCGAAACATGGAAGCACGATGGAAAAGTGAGACAGGAAGACTCTGCTTTAGGAGAAGTCGTACATTAAAAGAGGTCACCTTGTCATCATTGAAAATATGTGCATGTGACAGGAAGACTAGAACCAAATCATTACAGTTGTTGTGTTAGGATGGTCAGATTGACAGTGATTATTTTTTACCTTCTTTTCTAGGTTTAATAAATAGGCTCAAGTTGTGAAAATTATTCTAAAGATAATCCTTTTGTATTTTAAAATAACTCTCTGTGGGGAAAAAATGGCCAAATAGTTTTAATATTTTAGGACATCTTTTTCCCAGACTCTGCCCAGATTCTTCGGTCAAGGTCATGTGCATGGTGTTCAGTAGGGAATGAGTCAGGAGATCTAACTTTGCTCAGAATTTATAGGAGCCAGACATTTACTTCCTTTTCACCCAGTGGAAGGTGGTATTATCCCCATGTTATAAATAAATAAATGAACACTCAGAGAGACAGAAGAAGCTTCCTCAGGTCAGTCAGCTAGTAATTGTGGAGTTCCAACCAAGCCCAAGTCAGACTACTGCCAACAACCACACTTTTTTGACTTGAGTACAAAATGATGCTGCCACGGGTCCCACTCCACCATGCTTTTTGCGGAGCATTTTCGATGTGTTAACTTACTGCTGAATTAATCCTCCATCAAGAAAAAATGTATTGCAAGATTGTTCTCTCTTTTGCAAAACTAGGATTCTAAAATTCACGTATACTCGGTTTTTACTTTAGTTAGAAAGACAAACATTGAGAGCATTGCATAGCTTACATACCTGTGCATCTGTGTGTTTGGCATTAAGAAGATAAAAGAGGCACAGTAAGTACCCAGTTGAGTAGTTGGACTCACCCAGAATTTGAAGTGATTCTCATGATCTCTCCTAAAGTTCTTAGGTAGATGAGACTGTAGATAAAGCTAACTGCTCTATGGTTCAGTATAGTAGCTGTGAGGGATAATTATGGCCGAGGACGCGGTAGTATTGTTGCAAAGTAGAGCATTTACAGTTTCAAAAAAGCCATCCCATTGGCCCAGCAGAGCCCTAATTTTCTTGTTTAATAAATTAATAACAGCTAAAGATTTTTTAAATTTTTTGATGGGTAATGTGCAACTAATGCTTAATATTATGCTCAACTAATGTTGAGATGCTGACATAAAATATATTGCACATTGTAAATGTACAATTTGAGAAAATCTAACATATGCATGCACCTGTGAAGCATCATGTCAATAAAGATAATGAATATATTCATTAGTCCAAAAAGATTTTTTGTAATGCTATATTTTTGAAGGAAAAAAAAAAAACCAGTCACTTAATTTCATCATTTAATTTGATGAAAAGAGCCCGGATGGAGACTCAGGTGATGTGAGTCTGTACCCTGATCATGCTCTAAATAGCTCCCTGAAATTCAGTGAGTCCCTTAATTTTTCTAGCCCATGGTTTTCTCATCTGAAAAATGAGGGGGTTGGACTAGATGGTCCCTAAGGCTCCCTACGGTTCTAAAGTTCAATAAAGCTAAGAGGCCAGGCATACTTAGGGTATTGGTTTGTGTCCAAATGGTTTTATGTAAAAAGGTAGACTTCCCCAGTGGTCTGGTGTCAGCTGTGCTGCTTCCGTCCTGTCCTGCTTAATTGGTAGATCGTGAAATCATTTCATTTCTTTTCATTCTCTTTCACCCTGATTCAATGTCATTCATGTCCTTGCTTCCATGTTGGTCTTAGTAAACTAAGGGAACTGTTCTACTTAAGAATTTAGGGCTAAGGCTTGAGTAATGCTGGGAATTTGGCAATGCCTTTAGCAAGGATCTGATGAGGGGCGACAGGACCATCAGCTCCCTGGATATTTGTGAGACAGCTTGGGCATTTCATGGGGGGGGGGGGTGCAGAGACAAGCTGTACTGGATGTATTTCAGGCTGGGGGAAGGGAAGCAGATTGGAGTTTAATTAAAATTCTAATCCCAACTTAGCCCATCTTCTTGCCAAGTCAGCAGCCAGCATTTCTGTTTGTGGTTCTGGTGGTCTTGCTGTGATGACATACATAGTTACCTCAAAAACTCCTGCAAATGTGCCTAAAACTTCCATATACTCACCAGATGCTTTAATCAGAGCTGGCATGTTGCCATCTTTGGCCTGTGTTTTCAGAGATACCTCACCCACTGCTGCCAGGGCTCCTGGTGGGAGGGGGGCACCGGAGAGAGCTTGTGGTGAAAATTGAACTGATTACAAATGAGAAAGTTTCATCACAGCATAGAGATCTTTCCAAATTGTTTCTGTTTTCCAGGTAGCTAAGTGGGATTTCTGAGGAGGGGCTGCTCTGACTTCATCTTGGCCCACCATGAGGTTCTTCCTGCTTTGTGCCTACATGCTGCTCCTGATGATTTCCCAGCTGAGGGCAGTCAGCTTTCCTGAAGATGATGAACCCCTCAATACAGTTGATTATCACTGTAAGTAATCTAAAGAGCATTCTTCTTTTCTGAGAAGGGAGCTTTCTTGGTTTTGATCCTCTACGTGTATTTGTTTTTAGAAAGAGAGTTTTATATGTCTCAAAACTGTTTTTGCATATTAATTGATCCAGAGCCCTTTCTTAGTGTTTGGAGAAAATGGGACAGCTTTGTTGGTTGCTTTTCTAAAGCAACCCATATATAGGTTATATATTTTCTGTTAAAAGAAAAAGACCATTTGCTAACATTCACCATCTTTTATTCATTTGTATTCAAGACCTTAAGAGAGGAATTTAGTTAAAACCCTTCTACAACTAGTATATACAGCTAATCAATGCTGTATATTGATTCTTCAGCTCCATAATCCTGACTGATAGTTTAGCCCATTTTTACTTGCAGATTCAAGGCAATATCCGGTTTTTAGAGGACGCCCTTCAGGCAATGAATCCCAGCACAGGCTGGACTTTCAGCTGATGTTGAAAATTCGAGACACACTTTATATTGCTGGCAGGTAATTTTCCTCTCGTTGGTTTATTAGATTAAAATTCTTTTCTCTTGTGGTGCTTGCATTAATGTGTCTAGTTCATGAAAAACTAATATGTGATTGTGATCAAAAATTGCAAGTAGCCAAAAATAATCACTGAGAAGAGTCAGTGTTGTGTTACCAGGAACAAATACAGAGCTAAAGCCTTCAGCAGTGCTATTTTATTACTGCCATCAAGCAATCATACACCATTCTTTATTCCTAAAGCAGCAGGGGGAAAAAAAATCTTTCTTTATTCTTTTTTAACTTGGAATTATTCAAGCAAATATTAGAAGTATGTCTATGCTAATACCAAGTAGCCGTTTGACCTATGCCTGAAGAGAAGAGCTTTCTTTGCTCCCTAACCACAGTGATATATAAAAGCATCTCACTAATGAAAAAGTACTCTTTGTTGACTTTGTTGGAGACAGAGAAAATCCAAATGATCTCCAAAATACAATAAAGGCAGATCTGTAAAAAATAAAATAAGAAGAAGCAGCTTAACACTTTTATGCATTCACATGATATGACTTACTGGCTTGTTTCCAACAGGGATCAAGTTTATACAGTAAACTTGAATGAAATCCCCAAAACAGAAGTAATACCGAGCAAGGTGAGCAAGTGAAATTTATTTGCATTCCCTCAGAACTTGGATAATGTCTCCCTCCCGTCCAAAAAGTTTCACTTAAAATACCGAACTTTGGTTTTGCTTGGTTAATACAGAAACTGACATGGCGGTCAAGACAACAGGACCGAGAAAACTGTGCTATGAAAGGCAAACATAAAGTAAGTAAAACAGACGAGTTATCTGCCAGAGTTAGTCTTTATGTGGGCTTCACCCAACAATGTCAGCATATGGAATGTCTAATAGTAATTTAATTATTACTTTCTTTAGGATGAATGCCACAACTTTATTAAAGTATTTGTTCCAAGAAACGATGAGATGGTTTTTGTATGTGGTACCAATGCATTTAATCCCATGTGTAGATACTATAGGGTGAGTATATTTCATATGGTGTGCTTTTTTTATCAACTTTTCTTTCTTCGCTGTCATGCTGTTAGAGTTGAATCCTTTCTGCTATAACCCATTTATCTCTAATGCTATGGAAGAATAAAGACAAAATTCTTCAAATAGAATTTCGGTACAAATAAAGCAGTATTGCCTTCAAACAGGTACATTGAACAGATGTGACACCAGCTATTTATTTTTCTTTTATAGTTGAATACCTTAGAGTATGACGGGGAGGAAATTAGTGGCCTGGCAAGATGCCCATTTGATGCCAGACAAACCAATGTTGCCCTTTTTGCTGGTAAGATCCTTTAGTGTAATGAATATAAATGATTAATGACATTGAAGGTAAAAGGGAATTTAAAGGAAGAAAAAAGCTCATAAGTGGGGCAGCTACCTTGTTATAGGTGTTTCATAGTCTAGGAGCTAGGAAAAAAATTTCCAAAAAAGAGGATTTAAAAGTGAGCATATTATAAGTATTCTGACACTGGGCTCTGTTGTTAACTAGGTCAATGACCCTGAATAAGTGGCTTAGCTTTTTGATACTTAGATCCTTAATCTGTAAAATGAAGTGATACCAGGGGGCAACCTGTCACAGGTTGATTATGAGCATCAGGTCTAGGTCGATTTGTATATATAGGGATAACAGGTGAAAGCACTCCAAAAGGTATAACATACTACATAGGGTAACACACTACCGGATAATTATGGTTATTTTACCCAAGTTATAATTCTGGTTTCAGATGGGAAGCTGTATTCTGCCACAGTGGCTGACTTCTTGGCCAGCGATGCTGTTATTTATCGAAGCATGGGTGATGGATCTGCCCTTCGTACAATAAAATATGATTCCAAATGGATAAAAGGTACCCTTGAAAAGCAGCGTTGTGGGATTGCCAAGGGTAGTGGGATGGCCAAATGGGACCAGGAGCCATGGCATCAGGAGGCTCAGTGCATGACTTTCTGTTATTTATTTAGAGCAAGTACAAGTTGCTTTGGTTGTAAGCGGGAGCATTGACAAGGAAAGAGGAAATAAGTTGCCATGTCAGGAAAGTAGATTCATCTACGGTTATATCCCAGTTGACCTCAAAAAAGAAAGAGCTCATTTCTCTGTGCCAATTTGCCTACCTCTGAATACACATAATGTTCCTTGTCCACTCCCATCTACCTATCCTCCAGAGTTAGCACTGATTATCAATTAGTTCATCTCCGCAGAGCCACTTTGTTCTTTGGAGTCTAGATACCAAGATTTTTCATTCTCCATGTAAGAAGTTTTCTTCCCTAGTTAAATAGGTTAATGAATAAATCTGCTGAAACAAAGACCTTTGCTGTAGTTCAGTTCCCATAGGCTTTTTACAGTCCATTAGCTGACATGAAAGACGGTAGGTTCCTTGAAGCTTCAACACACCCATACTGGGACTCCTTGAGTGCGTTGGCATATTGGGGTTCTCACTAGTTTGTGTGTAGCTATGTGTCGTCTGTCAGTCATGCCGAGCAGCCGGGGTCTTGTGCTAATTGAACTATCCTTTAGGAACCAGTTTGTTTTCGATTTCTCTTTCAGAGCCACATTTTCTTCATGCCATAGAATATGGAAACTTTGTCTATTTCTTCTTTCGAGAAATTGCTGTGGAACATAATAATTTAGGCAAGGCAAGTATATGCACTTGACTTGTATCCTGGACTTGTACTGCAGGGAATTGAGCCCGCTTTGGTAGAGTTATGCTGTTTGCGTGGTTTCCAGCACTCAGTGCATTTAGGGCCAAGTGCAGAGAAGTGAATTGCTTATCATGAGAATAATTGCTGGAAAACACCTGAACAATGGCCAGCGTGAGAATAGCAACCTTAGGCCTTGAGATGGTTTCATTTGTTCTGTCACCGCCGAGAGTGTTCTACAGGCACCCTTGAGCTATGGATACTTCTTTACCGCTTTAGAAATCTGTTGATCGTTTGTTCTCCCTCAGCATCAAAAGGCAGGATGGAAAGTAGAGGCCCCTATTCAATTTTGAGGGCTTCAGTAAAAGCCCGTATAATTTTAAAGCATCGCAGCCTCGTTTTGCCAAGTTTAAGGATGGCACATTTCATTAGCGATATAAGAGACCAGGTGGGAGACCAAGTGTGGGGATGGTTCGCATTCCCCCAGCCAGATCGACAGCTTACTTCTTGGGGAGCTCGTTTGGCAGAACAGGAAAATGGCCCTCTTTTCTCCCAGGTAAATCTTCTTACCGGACAAATCCCTAGAGAGAAGATTGCTAGATTCTTTCGAGCCAGACGTATCTTTAGCACTCTTGTGTCCCTCCCTTAAATAGCAACTTTTCCTTTCCGTTCCCCCTCCCTGCGCATAACCCTGTGGCTTTGCTCTCGTCCCCCGGGCAGGCTGTGTATTCCCGTGTGGCCCGCATCTGTAAAAATGACATGGGTGGCTCCCAGCGGGTCCTGGAGAAACACTGGACTTCATTTCTGAAGGCTCGGCTTAACTGCTCTGTCCCCGGAGATTCGTTTTTCTACTTTGATGTTCTGCAGTCTATTACAGACATCATACAAATCAATGGCATCCCCACTGTGGTCGGGGTGTTCACCACACAGCTCAACAGGTGAGAACCGAGCCCTGGCACTTCTCAAGCTGTTCTGTGCATGCTTCTGGGACCCAGGAGTGGGCCTCCTGTTGTTGGATGCTTTCCCTGATGCTGTCCCCCTTTGCAGCATTCCTGGGTCTGCAGTGTGTGCATTTAGCATGGATGACATTGAAAAAGTATTCAAAGGACGGTTTAAAGAACAGAAAACCCCAGATTCTGTGTGGACAGCAGTCCCCGAAGACAAAGTACCGAAGCCAAGGTAAAGAAAAAAAAGACAGAAAGTGGTTTTTGTCTTTAACAAAACCCTCTGGTCACTGGAAGCATCCATCCTCAGAGAGCAGGGGGACCAACCTCCCGTGCCAGGAAGGGGTCCCCGGGGGGGGGGCGGCGAGGGGGCACTGCAGACAGAGCCAGTCCACTGAGCCCCGCGGGGGTGAATGCGGAGAGCCTTCTGAGCGCAGGGAGAGCGCGCTACTCCTCTGGTTTTGCCCATTCTCCTTTCTTTCTCAGCCTCTTCTTTCAGAATGGACACTTCTCCCTTAGATACAGTTTGGGAGGGGGAAAAACACACTGTTTTCCTTTCAGGCCTGGCTGTTGTGCAAAGCATGGCCTTGCCGAAGCTTATAAAACCTCCATCGATTTCCCTGATGAAACCCTGTCGTTCATCAAATCCCACCCGCTAATGGACTCTGCCGTCCCACCCATTGCCGACGAGCCCTGGTTCACAAAGACCCGGATCAGGTAATACGGCTGGAACTGCAGCCCCTCCCCTCTCACACCTTCTCTTCCCATTGCCCCCCCCCCTCTGACTTGGCCTACCTCCTCTGGCAGGTACAGACTGACGGCCATCGCCGTCGACCACACTGCTGGGCCCCACCAGAACTACACAGTCATCTTTGTTGGCTCTGAAGCTGGCGTGGTGCTTAAAGTTTTGGCAAAGACCAGCCCTTTCTCTTTGAATGACAGTGTATTGCTGGAAGAGATTGAAGCATACAACCATGCAAAGTAGGTGCATTTTACGAGAAGGCTTTTCAGCGCGGCTCGAAACTTTCCGGCGTGTATTTCATCTAGTAATTTCCTTTGCGCCCCAGAAATTAGCAGTGGTTGGGCATATTAGTGTTTGGTTTGGTTTTGTCTGTCCTTAGTGAAATAAATCCTGAGTTTGTTGTTTTTCCTGAGTCCACTAGGGCTAGGATGGTGGGCAGCGGATTAGTTTAAAAATAATTCAGCCCTCATTTATCCCACCTATGGGCAGTGATAACGTGTTAGTAGCCACCCCTGATGCCCCGCAGGTTTATTTTCGGCCGCTGCCTGCAGCAGGCAGTTGTTGCAAGTATGCACATGCGCACGCTCACAATACAAGTCTTCCAACCACTGATACAAAAGATAACTGGACCATTGAAACAAACAAGTAGGTGAGAGAAATGGAGCAAAGGAGACTACAAAGAGATCAGAAACATCTAGCCCAGCAAGATTTAAGTGCATTGAAACCCTGGCCTTTTTCTTTCCCTTTGGTCTAAAGTGGTCTTCACAAACACAGTTCCCTTCCGTCACCAGAACAAGAAAGCAATCTTAAATAAAAAAAACAACCAAACTTTGTCCAACCTGAAGTTTAACCAATTCTGCAGAGTAGCAGAAGATCAAACACAGAATTATTACTTCCCAAACTATGTACTTAACTGGTTTGCTACTGAGAATATCCCTCAGGATCTCCCAGCTCTTAGTAATTGCAAAGCCAAACCCCACTTGCCTTGCATATTTCGTGTAGCTTTCGACTTCCTAAACACAGGGCTTCAAATGTATCCCCAAATACAGGTGTAATGCTGAGAATGAGGAGGACAGAAAGGTCATCTCATTACAGTTGGATAAAGACCATCACGCTGTGTACGTGGCATTCTCCAGCTGCGTTATTCGCCTCCCCCTCAGTCGCTGTGAGCGTTACGGATCCTGTAAAAAGTAAGCTGATGTTTCTTTCCTTACCATGGGTCTTGCAGCGTCGTGACCTTTGATGATGAGAAAATCCAAGTTCCATTCTGTTTGGTTTTTATACAGGTCTTGTGTTGCATCTCGGGACCCGTACTGTGGCTGGTTAAGCCAGGGCACCTGTGGCAGAGTGACCCCAGGGATGCTGTAAGTATGCTCTGTCACATTAGCCAGGATCTTCGGAGAGCTGCCTCTGTCTTCTCTGGGGTCTCTAAAGCTAGACATTTAAGAAAAATTCCAGTAATACTACTTTTGTTCTTTTCTTCCTCTCTTTTCTTTTTTTGATATGGGAGAAGTAAAAAAGAAAAGAGAAAAGAAAATATCAGATCTGGGGCTGTAATAAGGAAGGGAGATTGTAGACAGGATAATACCTGAGGGAAATGGATGGAGAGAACAAACAATTCTCTCTCCTCTCTTAAACATTCTAGTGGCCAGATGTTGAAAGAAGAAATACTCGTTTTAGCAAGCTGTGTTGAAATGTCCATTTTTTTCTCTCCGCCCATTCTTACTAATCGGTCTGTGTTCTTGGTTCTGCTCTGGTTGTCACTTGTGTCCCTATGAAGGCTGTTAACCGAAGACTTCTTTGCTTTCCATAACCACAGCGCTGGAGGATATGAACAAGACACAGAATACGGCAACACGGCCCACCTAGGGGACTGCCATGGTAAGCCCGGATCTTCCTTCTCCTTCTGGCAGTTCTTTTTGACCACATTTGCACGTGAACATTATTTTACAATCAGCCTTTTAATGGCTCAGGACACATACCACCTAGCATTTAACTTAAACTTCGCAAAAGCTGAGCTGTTTGGTCATGGGATGCGTTAGAGAAGAATCTTACTTTTTTTTTTTCCTTCACCGTTTACAGTTTTGTAGAAAATCTAGAGAAAGGTAGTCTAACCAGCAGGTTAATCTTTTAATTTATAGTCTTTTCTTTTGACTTTTTTAGTTAATTGGAATTCATAAATTTTGCTTTCTTTTGGTTACTTTTTACTGATTACTTGTTCCTTTAATTCTTTTAGAAATTTTGCCTACTTCAACTACACCAGATTACAAAATATTTGGCGGTCCAACATCTGGTTAGTTTTTTTTAATTTTTTTGAATTAACAACCTTTTCTTTCCTTCAGTTCAGCATTTTCAGCCCCTTCTCCCCTCCTTTTGCGCAGTTTGGCAGCCTTTCATGTTTCTGCTTTGACTCATAATCCCACCGATGGTACTGAAACACTTTTTCTTACTCAGCACTCCACCCCTGTGTAGCATGTTAACAGTTCATCATTGACCAAGGCACATCCCGTAAGAAAAATCAAATGGATTCACGTAGACTGCATTCCAGCTGCACGCCCGCCCACCCAAGCTTTTCTTCTCTCTCACCCCTGTGCATTGTGGATGCTCCCTCTGGCCATCTATACTGAATGGATGGCAGAATTTCATTGTTTCCCCCTTCTCTCCTCACCTCTCCTAAGGCCTAGTAAACAAATACACATTTCCCCAAAATGTGTATTTATACATTTTGGACGTCTTTTTTTGAATGGTTTGCAGTGAGCCCGGGAATCTTTGAATGTTGTGGTCTCGGTGGTGTGCAGAAGGCTCCCGTTGAATGAAGCTGGTATCTGATGTATGAAGGTGTTCAGTGGGCTCTCCGTGCCCGTCTGTCTGTATCTGTTTTGGAGTCTTCATCTGCAACCATTGCACCAGTCTGAACGGGGGTCTCCAGAATTTTAACCTAAAGCCGTATGCTTACATTCTGAGGGAAAATCTACTTTGTGGAAATCAGTAACACACGTGCTAAGAGGTTCAGCTCCTTCCGGTCCTCCTGCTGCTTCTAAAGCTCACAGCAGTTTCATTCCTCAAAAGGGAGAAAAGGACGCCAGATCTTATGTATCAGCGCATCCTTATTCAGTTTATAAATGCCATTTCTTTTGCATGAGTTGTTGCTAATTCTTTGGAAGAAATTCCCTGAGCATGTTGAAAAGCCCAGGTGAGGTTCCTCCCTGCTTCGGTGCTTTACCGCGGATGGTGGGAGGCCTCACTGCACAGACGGACGGGAGGTCCGTGGTAGACACACAACAACCTGCTCCAGTGGGTCAGAAGTCAAGTGTTCACACAGGTGTTTCCTGACGAAGTTGCCCTGTAGGTTCCCCAGTGAAGGATCCACCGTCTCCAGCCGTCCAGGACAATGCTTTTAGACATAGACACAAAAAGAAATGAACTGATCCCATCTCACAAAAAGACGAGAAAGTAGCAGTTCATCTTTGGGATTTGTATTACCTTTTCCACGAGGGTCATTCATCACATAGGGGCTTCGGTAGGAGCGTTTTCAGCGTCTCTAGTTTTGAAATCCGCTTAATTTGTCTTTATGGTTAATTTTTAGTTTTTCTTTTTCCCTTGCAAGAAAGAGGTTTCGTATAGTCTCTTTGAATGTGTTTTTTTAATGAAATCCTAGAACAGGCTTTCTCATAAAATTGATTGAAACTTTACTTAAAAATGCAACAGGTCAGAGAAATCTATCAGCACTGCCCGCGTTAATAAAAATCTGTTTGCCACCACAGACATGGAGGTATCTTCATCATCTGTTACCACAATGGCAAGTATCCCAGAAATTACACCTAAAGTGATTGATACCTGGAGACCTAAACTGACGAGCTCCCGGAAATTTGTAGTTCAAGATGACCCAAACACTTCTGATTTTACTGATCCTTTATCAGGTATCCCAAAGGGTAAGGCCTCACCAGGGAACTCATCTCTTGCTGAGTGGAAACCTGATTCCTGATATCTCTGAGAAGCTGGTGGATGTAGGGTTTCTCGGGGGTGGACTGACACAGCTCTGCTGTTATTCACGCCACCTCCCCTGGCTGCCCTCACTCCGGTTTCTGTGCTTGTATGGAGTGCGTCCCTTCACAGACCAAAGAGGTGGAAAGCTGTGAAAGAAAGGGTTGAGAAGATGGCCCTTCAGACAATCTAGTCTGTGTTGGTTTCTGCCTGAAGACGCTGAGAGGCTGCTCAGTGTCAGAGAATTTCCAGGACCACCCCAACAACATCAAAACACCAAACTCATTAATTACAAATATCCTGGTATCAGATGTTTCGTCTAATAGCCTTTCCCAGCCTTCTGTTTAGCTTCGATTCCATATGCAATATGAAAAGGATATGCAAGGCGCTAGTGAGTTGCTTGAATGTCACAAGCAATAAAACATAACAGAGCACTTGTCCATAACTATCACTTTCAGCCCTTAATAGAAGCAGTTATAAAACAGCTGCCTGGTGAACTAGCTTAGTAGACCTATTACTCCGGGAAAAAAAAAAAAAATCTCTTCTTTGGTGCTTAGCAAACTATGGTATCAGGTTTCCAATCAGTTTTTATGCCAGTACATTGTCATTTATGATTTACGTCTGTTGATTTGGGTTTTACACGTTTTCATTGTAAACAGTTTTATAATCATTCTTTCTGTTTTGTTTCCTTCAGTAGTATCATTTCCTTCTACTTTTCTTTCTTTGTCTTTCTGAGTGCCGCTGAATTCCATAATCCCAAACATTGATTAAAAGCAACTAATGTTCAAAGGCCTTAGTACTAACCTAAAGCAACAGAATCTTCAAAATTACTCTGATTTAACCTTATCCTGGGATAGCAGTGCTTACAGCATGTAACAGACTTGGATACCTCTTGAACTAACATTTCTTTGACTGACTGTTAGA
Source organism: Mirounga angustirostris (assembly GCF_029215605.1). Classification (NCBI taxonomy): domain Eukaryota; kingdom Metazoa; phylum Chordata; class Mammalia; order Carnivora; family Phocidae; genus Mirounga; species Mirounga angustirostris. Next base: position 56,382,175 of record NW_026991717.1, on the reverse strand, counting down.
TGTCTGTGGTTGCATTAAAAATCCCAACAATTACAAACTAATCCACTCTTCTTCTAGTCTAACTTAAATATTTCTTAAATATCTCAAGACAATTGGATAATATCACTTAACTACATATTATACTTCTCTAGACTCTCTGGATTTCTTTCATAGCAAGCAATTCAAGAGTAATTCACTCCAAGATGGAATGAAAAAAAAAGATCGAAGCAAACATGGAAGTCCGTGTTTGTAGCTAGCAACGACCAAGCAGGCGCTTTTTGTTTGTGAACCAGTTGTGTGTCTTTTCTAGTTAAGATAGCATAGTTATTTTAGCATACTTATTTTAGCATAATGTACATTTATGCCAACCCATACATTTTCCTAATTCCAGCAGTTGCCCAGTAATCCTGACTTACGAATTAGGAGAAAATCATGAGACAAAACACTTCGAAGCATTTCTAAATTGGCCATTTAGAAAATACGTACTTTCTAACCCTAATTTTTAGACCCCCAAACTCTTAAAATTTTGAATGTTAGATAACAACTACTTAGAAGGGATTTGGGGGAAAAACACACATGCATACGGATCAGTGGGAGATCAGAGTTATCCTGGCATTTGCAGCAATCGTATATGTCTCTGGGGATCCGATCATGACTCAAGAAAAATATATAGATGAGAATTTGAGAGTCTCCCTGACCCTCCAGGCTAAGCATATGGACCATGAGAAGGTAGTATTGGCTCAATGGAAGCCATTTGCTGGCTCATATCGTTGGAAAGAAGCAGCTCACTCAGACTCTGTTTCTGCGTGTCTGTTGCAGGTGTGCGATGGGAGGTCCAGTCGGGAGAGTCCAACCAGATGGTCCACATGAATGTCCTCATCACCTGTGTCTTTGCCGCTTTTGTTTTGGGTGCGTTCATTGCAGGTGTGGCAGTATACTGCTATCGTGACCTGTTTGTTCGGAAAAACAGAAAGATTCATAAAGATGCAGAATCTGCCCAGTCGTGCACAGACTCCAGTGGAAGTTTTGCCAAACTGAATGGTCTCTTTGACAGCCCGGTCAAGGAATATCAACAGAATATCGATTCTCCCAAATTGTACAGTAACCTGCTGACCAGTCGGAAAGAGTTGCCTCCCAACGGAGATACTAAATCCATGGTGATGGACCATCGGGGCCAACCTCCCGAACTGGCTGCTCTCCCCACGCCTGAGTCTACACCTGTGCTTCACCAGAAGACCCTGCAGGCCATGAAGAGCCACTCAGACAAGGCCCATGGCCATGGGCCTTCAAGGAAAGAAACCCCACAGTTCTTCCCTGCTAGTCCACCACCCCATTCCCCATTAAGTCACGGGCATATCCCCAGTGCCATTGTTCTTCCTAATGCTACTCATGACTACAACACGTCTTTCTCAAACTCCAATGCTCACAGAGCTGAAAAGAAGCTTCAAAACATTGACCACCCACTTACCAAGTCATCCAGTAAAAGAGATCACCGGCGTTCTGTGGATTCCAGAAATACCCTCAATGATCTCCTGAAGCATCTAAGTGACCCAAACAGCAACCCCAAAGCCATCATGGGAGATATCCAGATGGCCCACCAGACCCTAATGCTGGATCCTGTGGGACCTATATCTGAGGTCCCACCCAAGGTCCCTAACCGGGAGGCATCACTATACTCTCCTCCTTCAACTCTCCCCAGAAACAGCCCAACCAAGCGAGTGGACGTCCCCACCACTCCTGGAGTCCCAATGACGTCTCTGGAAAGACAAAGGGGTTATCACAAAAATTCCTCGCAGAGGCACTCTATATCTGCAATGCCTAAAAACTTAAACTCACCAAATGGTGTTTTGTTGTCTAGACAGCCTAGTATGAACCGTGGAGGGTACATGCCCACCCCCACTGGGGCTAAGGTGGACTATATTCAGGGCACGCCAGTGAGTGTTCATCTGCAGCCTTCCCTCTCCAGACAGAGCAGCTGTATAAGTAATGGCACTCTTCCTAGGACGGGACTAAAGAGGACACCGTCCTTAAAACCTGATGTGCCACCAAAGCCTTCATTTGTTCCTCAAACCACGTCTGTCAGACCACTGAACAAATACACTTACTAGGTGTTATTCTCCGTGTGGCTTTATCCTGTCCATGTTGTTGAGAGGATGATGTTGTAAGGGTACCTTAAGATAAGAGACTCCCTTGTATTTTAAGAGAACCAAGTGGCCAAAGAAACTCTTTCTAACTTTGGCAACATCAGAACTTGCCACATGTAGCTACAACAGCAAAGCTTCTGTGTACTTGCCCGAAAACAAAGGAAGGTGCTGGTCATTCCATTTCTTTTGTTTGAAGCTAAAGAGATGTGTAGCTCCCAGGGGCTACCCCACCAGTAGAGAGAGCCGATACAGTACTCAGAAGAATCTGTGAGCAAATACTTGAAAATGGGTTCAACTTAGACTACCATTGTGTGTGGTCTTCCCATTAAATGTGAACATTTTAATTGTATGCATTCACCTTGCCTCTTGCACAAATGTCAAAAAACAATGGTAATGTCTCAAAGAAACGAACTTGTAGATTACCAAACGATTTGCTAAAAATTCAGTCTTAGACCCAAACTGTAGCATTTTTTTCAAGTGTGGCGTTTTTTTCATGCCACCAATGAACTGTGGTGCGTGTGCGTGCGTTTGTGCATATGTGTGTGTGAGTGTGTGTGTGTTCTCTACCCACTAGGATTTGTTTTGGTGCCCATTGCATCTTTTTGTGCTATGGACTTGTTTACATTGAGCATGACTGAACAAGAGACAATAACTTCTTCCCACAGCAGTCCATTGGGTTCAGCTTTGAGAAAAGAAACAAATAAAATCAAGGCTGATTTGACCATCAGAATGATTCACTTGACTCACATGGTCCCCAATGCCAGAATGTAAGAGTTCTAAGTAATTTTGTGCTGCTATTCATTAAAACTTCTATTACAGTCTTGCCAGCTTAAGGAGATAGAGATGTTAAGAGGTATCCTTGATTTATCAACCAGTATTCAGTAGTAAAATTTACCTGTCCACTGTGAATCCAAACCTGACTCACTGTATTTAACCTTGGACACACTAATAAGGTTTTATTTTGATGTTGTTTGGTTTCTCCTGTGTAGTATAATTTCTCTTCCTTTAACTCCTCCTACCCCCAAGATCAAAGAACAAAACAAAACAGAAGACAAAAGAAAGAGATGTGAAAGGATTTCTAATTGGCCTAACAGAGAGAGTCTCTGAAAACCGAACAGTGGTGCAATCATGTTGTCTATGTTGTGTTATATGAGAATTTTCTTTTAAGTCATGCAGGTAATGACAATATACTGTAAATATTACATGTGAGTTTACCTGAATCTGTGCATTTTGTGCCTTATTCATGAGAATGATAGAAGTACTAAAATATGTCAAGTGTTTTCAGTATAGCACATCATTTACCGAGTGCCAGTTGTAAATGTTTTTCAACCAGCACCTGAAAAGACTTTTAAAAAATCGTGAAAACAACCTAGAACAATTAATTGTCCAACAGTCCACCCAAATAGCAGCATTACATCCTTTGCCATGATAAACATTCCACTCCTGCTTTCCTAAGGATGAAACAGTGATAATGTGAAGTCAAATGAGGTTTCTCGGGTAATGTGACACCTACGGGAACCGTAGGGTCATTTATTCGTAGTTTTGCAGAAGCCACTTACAGTTGATGATGTGTAACCCTGATGACTGTTTCAGTTAATATGCTGCACACCACACCATGGTTTATTGAACCTAATCTAGAAAGTACCAACGCAGAGGAATGCTCCTGACTTAAACGAGTAAGTTCAACTGATTTTTTGTGATAACACTGATGATCTGTATCACTTGGGGGAGGATGGGTTGCAGAAGACCAGAGCATTTTTATACAGATTGTAGAATACTGATACAGTTATTCTTTTCCTTTGAGAATATTGTTTTATAAGGAACGTGATTCCCTGAGATCTCTGGAAACTCAAAAACTAGGAAGAACTTCTGTTCTTGAAACACGTCAGCTTTGCAACTAAAATATTACAGATTAATAATAAATTAAACCAACCAACGATAAATACTATTCAGTCCACCGCCAACAAACGTGTTTGAATTCACCTTACCAATATTAATCCCAGCGTGCGGAAAATGGAACAGTAACTCTGTGTGAACCCGGATAACATTTTGTAACATTGTGCTGCCTTGTAGTTTGTAATGTGAGTTCTATCGGTATTTATGTTGAAATTTCTAACATAAAATCTAGTCTCTATCCTGTTAATTTAATTTTTAAATGCTTTATTCATTTGTGCAAAGGTAAACACAGATTGTATCTTTTTTAATGGTACGGCATAAAAAGTAACCCTAAAGTGAAGTGGCTCTATACTGTTTTATAGAGTACTTTAACATGTATAGATATCTTGTAAACTTGTATTGTGGATGTGTAAATAATATGTACTTTGGGTTTTTAACACCGCATGTAAAGTCAAAATAAAATATACAAATCATTATATCCTGCCTCTTGATACTGAAGAGGTTTATGACTTACCATGTTTATTAGAGTCAATCAGCACCACTGAGAGTTTCTTTTAAAATGTACCAGAATATTCTTATCTGGAATATTTGCTACTTGGTCATGGTTCCGCCACTGTTCTCTTCTGGGGAAGCTGATACTGATCTCTTCTTGGGAAGCTGATACTGAAAGGCAGAGCCCCTGAGAAACTGAGAAATGAGGGCCCGATGAACTGCACCCCCATCAACAGGCAAATGCTTCAGGCAGACGTACCAGCGACTCGCCTTGTCCACACACCTAGTTCGACAGGCAGTTTTAAAATGCATGATTTGTATTCCCACGTGAAAATTTTGATGTCCTTTTAGTCCAAAATTACAGCTGGAAAACCAGGTTCCTGTGAACATTTCTTACTATTTGGTAGACGGCCTTTCTCCATCCCATTGTTTTAATCGAACAGACTACGTTAAGAGGTACCTTCCCCAAATATGGCAGTGGGAGACAAAATCATGATCCCATTTTAGGAGACAAAATTACGATTCCATTGGGTCCTGCCTTTAGCATGGGCTGAGCTGGTGGCGCCTGTCCTTGCCTCTTGGGGGTTTTGAAGGTGTCACGACACTTGCGGGAGAGACGACGGGAGTGTCTGTAGCAATCTCTGTGCCCTCGGTTCCAGCTGTGCTCCTGCCCCAAGCCCCTCTGTACCTCCTCCCTGGCCCTGTTTTCTCCCGGAGCCCCAGCAGCATCTCTGCAGAAATTGGAGCTGCCATACTCCTGTCCGGGGGCCTTGTTCTCCTTCGTGGTGTCATCTAATTAGGCTGCTGTATTTCACTATTCGTTCAGTGGTATTCCGGGGTCCTTTTTCATTCCTGTCATGGCGTAGTCCCATCTAGAGATGCGAGGGAGGGTTTGCAGGGATTCTCCCATGAGAGGAAAAGATTGGGGGGGGGGGCGGTGATTTGCCCCTTTGTACAGCTACCACCGCTACAGCTGGTAGTCAGTGAGCCGGTGCCTGCCACAGGTCATGGAACCTGACTTGGTACTCGAAACCCTGCCCCACCATCGCAGGAAGTCTGGGTCAGCCTGTAGCCCTTCTGCAGTGCTGGGGAAGGTGGAAGGTTTTCTCCCAACCCACTGACTTGCAGAAGTTGGTTTATAACTCTTAGGGTTTGGGCAAATGAAGGAAGGAAGAGACAATTAAGGAAACTCGATCTTCAATCTTGTTTCTTCCTGGGCTTCCTAACCATTGATTTCTCCTTCATTTACATTGCCTATTTCTATTAAATTGGTGGTTATTATGCCTTATGGTCATCATGCCAGTTTTTCTGGGTTTGGTAATTTTTTTTCCTTCTAAAAAGTGTATTTTTCTTGGGGTGCCTGGGTGGTTCAGTTGGTTAAGTGTCTGCCTTCGGCTCAGGTCGTGATCCCAGGGTCCTGGGATCGAGTCCCACATTGGGCTCCCTGCTCAGCGGGGAGCCTGCTTCTCCCTCTCCCTTTGCCCCTCCCCCCTGCTTGTGCTCTCTCTCTCTCTCTCTAGCTCTCTCCCTCCCTCTCTCTCTCTCAAAAAAAAAAAAAGTGCATCTTTCTCTTCTCCCTTTATAGGAGATTTCTCTTGGCTTTTTTCGATCATGGATATCTTTGATAATTTAATGAATAATACAAACTGGGAGCTGAATTTCATTTTCCTTTTCAGGGGATTTACAGACCCCTAAAACCACATCTGTGAATCCTCAAGATAAATGCTTAGATGCCACTTGAGAGATGTGGGATTAGGGAACTTGGAGCTTTTCATAAGGAAGACATCATAAAGGCACACTCAAAAAATAAATTAACCAGGACAGACCACCTGTACTCTCGTTCCAGAAATCCCATTGATTGGCATGTAGGTTACTCTGGGAAATGGCAATTTTGAAGCCATGGGGAACATTCGAGATGCCCATGTAGGCCAAGAAGAAAGAGTATCTCCCATCCAAGGTAGTGGGCCTTGGGTAGCCTGGGTGCTGGCCAGGTACCAGGAGGACTCGATTTCCTGCCGTCTTAGAGTGGCCATCTTTCTGTCTTCCCCTCCCAGCTCATCCTCCCCATCCCCTTTGTCAGAGCAGGGCAACAAAGGAGGTGTCCAAAATAGCCCTGGCTCCCATGTGGGAGCTGGGTTCTAATCCTGACTCCGTCACTCAGCAAATAACTTTGTGGCACTATACTTCTGTGGATTTCAGTTTTCTCATTTTTGGAAAGAGGTGGCTCAGCATCCATTTTGTTGACAGTTCTATGGTATCTGTCAACTCTACAATTCCATTACGTATTTTATGAATGCTATGCTTAAATATTACTCTTTCAATAGCTTGGTTTGTAGGCTTTTTATGGGTGTGTGAGGCCTGTTCCCTGTTAGATGTGAGATATATGTGAGATTAGCAATAAAATCAGGCATGATAAACAATGCACTTTAAGACATTCAGCTTGGGTCTATAGTTGATGTTTACCCTTTTTGCATATATAACATGCAAAATACTTAAATCTCTGCCAATGTTGCATTCTCTATCAAATAGATGTGATACCATAAACAAGAAGGAAATAGACCTATAATAAAATCAATCTTTAATTCACAGAGGAATGGGGGAGGTGAGAGGATGGGGTGGGGGACAGTCAAATCCTGGATATTCAGACTATGAATCAATTGGAATTCACATATAAAAGAAAATAGAATATTTTTAGACCCTGGCCCATGATATAATTCTTTTTAAAATGAGGTATTGATTACTGGTTGATAAATCTCTTTGTAACATGCCCTTTGGTTTATCTTAGCTTCTTATGCTGGGTGAAGGAAAGTATGAAAACATGACTTTGTTACATATGCACTGCTAGTTAGGACTCTTCTTCATTTTGTATGAGATGGACCCACGTGATGCTAAATATGGACTTGAGGCTAGATAGTGTAGTAGTGAGAGGAAAGATTTGTCAGTGTCAAGCAACCCAGTCCAGTGGAACTTTCTGTGATGGTGAAGATGTTCACATATGTGCTGTCCAATATGATAGCCACTAGCATGCAATATATGGCTTCTGAGCACTTGGAATATAGCCAATGCCACTGAGATGCTATTTTGGACACCACTGGTCCAGAAAGCCACTGCCCCTTCTGCCACAACTATTAGAGGTCAGACGGCTGCTCGGAATATAGCAATTCCAAGGCAAATTTGACTCTGATTAAAAGATGAGACACACCTTGCGCATTTTATATATCCACCTTGTGCTTCATGGTGAGCTGGGCTCACAATTGATCACCTAATCACAGATCTAGTTGGAGGATGTGGGTTTTTATTTTTTCCTTATTTAGAAACTATTATGAGCCCATCCATTGGTACCCGAGAGAGGATCAGCACTTGGTTTGGGTGGACAGGCTCCTCTTGGGTTTTCTTGGTGCTTTTGAGCCCTATGCAGTTAATCCGGAACATGCTTTTTGCTGAAAAGGGATAAGATTTGTCATTCACGTTTTCAAGGGACAGAAATTGAGGTCAACAGGGCTGACAACTATGGAAATGTAGATGACAGCCAATTCACAACTCAGGGCTAATTCACATATTCTCACACTCATGCCCTGTGCACAAACCAACACCCTCAATGAAAGGCTGAAAGGGAATATCAGTGTTCAATCAGGAAGGATGGCCTCTCTCCAACGCTTCATGTATAATGAGGAGAAACAAAAAAGGTAGAATAATTACAGTATCCAGGAGTAAGTGCCAAACATCCAGTGAAAAATGAAACATTCAGTGAATCAGTCACATGCTGGGCCATCGTAATGAACACGCCAAATCAATTATTTGGAAAAAAGTCCATGGATTGAGTTGACACAATGTAGGCTGAAAGCAACCAAAGAGGATGAATGCAGAGATGTTAAAAGAAACTAACCCGATGTGTCCAAATTGTACCCATCTAGGTTTCTGGGCATCCTGCCAGATCTACATCTGTGGACTGTCAGAGTCTCAGGGGAGAATTCACTTTATTTCTTATTTTGGAAGGGCTTCATATTGCGCTGGAGTGACATATTGGGAGTTAAATATGGTTGTAATTTTTTGACTGCTCCCTCTGGTTGGGGGAACTATAGGAGTGAGACTTTATCTTAAAGGAGAATGTTTCCTGATGATTTGAGCCGCCTGGCCCTCCATGAGGCATAGAGTAAGCACATAGAAAAGGTCTGCTGAAGGACCAAATTTAATGCCTGCTCCAAAGCTTCGTCCTAGGTCAAGTAGCATGGCCTGGCTGGACATTTGCCACAGTGTTAATACTAATAAGATAGTAGAAGCATGCACCCATTCTTAGCGCTTGCAAAATCAGGTCCCCAGATAACAGGATTATAGAATTCTTTAAACATTCTGAAAGGAGCATTCCATGGCCTTGGGGGACAAACTTTAGAAACTGTAAAAAGGAAATGGAACCCTTGGAATACTTTTGCAAATGTGAAAGCCTCTAGTGTTAGTGAACATTTGGGATTTGAGTTAGGCTCCAAAGTTCAATAACAGCTCAGGGTGAAAAATAAGACCATTTGCTGGCCTAGGCAACTGGATATTTGTTAGGCGTTATGTACCTGCAGCAGCTCATAGAATTGAAGTCAAACTTAGGATTCAACCTGACTTGATGACTGACTCTTCAGTTAAGGCTGCCCTTTAATAGGTCCATCCGATCACCAGGACTTACTCAGAGATTATTTCCAATTACCTTTGCAGCCCACATTCAGAGAGGTGGAAACAGTTGAACTCTTGATGTTTGCTTAATTAACATAAATATTTATTATAAATTTATTTAATGAAAATAGCAAAATACTAACCTGAAGAAAGCAATAGAATTCAAATCATTTTAAATGTAAATGTACACATATAGAAAGGACTCTAGAAAGAAACATACAAAAATATTGAAACTGGTTATAATCATTAAAACTAACATATCGTTTTGAAATGTTCTCCACTCAAACATATACTGTGGAAAAGTCTCTAAGTTTTACTCTAAAAAAGAAAAAAAAAAAAAAAAAACCTTGGAAACAGCCTCTGACTTTATTTAGTTATCTGGTCCCAAGAAATGATGAAGTCCACGGTCAAAAACAATCTCCTAGAAGGTATAATTTAGCTACAAGGGAGATGTCTGTGATTACGATAGACCTAGATGTCCGTTGGCTTCTAGAGGGTCTAAACAGTATTTCTCTTTTAGTGGGAGATGTTAGGACTGAACTGTTGAAATATGGGAATTGTGAAAATACTGAAAGGCAGAAAAGAGGCTTCCAAGGGACAGAACTATCACTGAGGCAGAATAGCCAGGACAGCTGGCTGAGCAGCCTCAGAGCCCAGAGCAGGAACTCAGAACAGAGAATGAGTCAGCCTCAATGGCAGGACACAGAAACCTGCAAAGCCCCATTTACTCCTTTGTCTTCTGTCCCTGGCTCCCAGAATAACAAAAAGCAAGGAAGCTAATGAATAGAGAGAGCAGGTAGATCTGAGGACAATGAGATTGTTATGGTAATGATAACTTGTGAAAATACAAAATAATTAGTAGAGCAAAATCCTCTCTGTGACTTTAAGCCTGTTAAGGCTGTCAGGAAAGCCACACCCCCTCCCAAAAGTCCCTGCGTTTCCTCCCCTCCCCCTACTTAAAAAAAAAAATGAATTTGGAGGGTCCTGGCTGGCTCAGGTAGAGGAGCAGGCGACTCTTGATCTCCAGGTCATGAGTTCAAGCCCCACTTAAACAAATAAAACTTAAAAAAAAAGAATTTTCTCAATTTAACATGTTTTCTCTTTGAAGAAGGGACTTTGCCCCTCCTATCTATCATAGCTGTGGACCACAGAAATTAAAGATGTGTTTGGATCATCTTAACTGGTGTAGGCAGCCAAAATGGAATTCAGCCTGTAAGTTATCATTTAGCTATATACCATCATATTTTTTCTTTTTTTAATTGAAGAATAATTAACACTGTTATATTAGTTTCAGGTGTACAATATGGTAATTCAACAATTCTATACTTTACTCAGTGCTCACCATGGTTAAGTGTGCTTTTAATCCTTAATCCTGTTTCACCCATCCCCAGCCCCCCATCTACCTCCCCTCTGGCAACCACCAGTTTGTTCTCTGTATTTAAGAGTCTGGTTTGTTTGTTTGTTTACCTCTTTTTTCCTTTGTTCATCTGCTTTGTTTCTTAAATTCCACATATGAGTGATATCATACGGTATTTGTCTTTTTCTGACTGATTTATTTCACTTAGCATAATACTCTCTAGCTCCATCCATATTGTGGCAAATGGCAAGATTTCATTCTTTTTCATGGTTGACGAATATTTCATTGTGTGTATATATATGTGTGTGTGTGTGTGTGTATACCACATCTTTATCCATTTCCCTATTGATATACACTTGGGCTGCTTCCATATCTCTGCTATTGTAAATAATGCTTCAATAAACGTAATGGTCTATATGTCTTTTCAAATTAGTGTTGTTGTTTTTTTTTTTGGAGCAGGGTAGTAAATACCTAGTGGTGGAATCATTGGATCATATAGTAGTTCTATTTTTAATTTTTTAAGGAGCTTCCATATTATCTTCCACAGTGGTTACACCAGCTTGCATTCCTAACAGTGCAGGAAGGTTCCTTTTTCTCCACATCCTCACCAACACTTGTTTTTTCTTATCTTTTTGAGTTTAGTCATTCCGACACTTGTAAGGTGATATCTCATTGTGGTTTTGATTTGCATTTCCCTGATGATAAGTGATGTTGTATTATCATCTTTTCTCATTGGTGTTTCCACTGTCCTAACTTACATCAAGAGTGTCAATTAGCAAGACAGTTCAATTTCTTGTTCTCTGAGAATAAGCTTAAGATGTAAAAGGGAGAATGAAGCCACTATAGAGAAAATTACCCTCAGTATGAAAAACACTTTAATTAGTCACATAACTGGACTTGTCTCTTGATTTTAGATTAGTCACCTACTACCAGGTAATTAAGAGATATCTCTTAAGAAAGAGTACTTTTCCCATTTTTACATATGAAATCACCCCCATTGAGTAATTTTAATTTCTAAGTCTCCACTTCCTAAAACAGGTCACGTGGGCACACTGAACACACATTGGTTACAACTTTTCAAGCCCCCTGCTGCTCTAGGCCTTAGTCATATTTGATTAGAATCTGGTCAGGCCCCCATCTGACAAAGCCCTGTGCCTGAACTATAGGTGGCCGGGAATCACATTTTGCTGTAATCCTTTTTGAATGGTTTTATGTCTTTTCCAGTGATCAGGTCTTTTGCTTCTTTTCTTCTCTCCTCAGACACCAGTATATGGAGGGAGTTGTTTAGAAGAAACGCATAAAAGATTCAGGCTAACTATGTTTGACAGAGATCTATAACATAACTCCTATACAAATTTGTCTAACAACAGTTTGGTTTTGTTCACATCTAACTAAAAAATAACAGAAAGCCCATAGCTCCTAAAAATAAACAACAATAAAACAAAACAGAAATCCTTGGCAGAACAGTTGAATTTTAGAGCTTTGTGAAGAAACCCTCCGTTGGAATAAACATGGGAAGAGAAGGAAGGGAGTCTTAAAAGAATGAATTCCTCTCCAGCCTGCAATAGGAAACTTCTACCATTTGGGTAGCAAAAGTCATGGGAAAATGTGGCATGTTTAGAAATGCAAAACATCTGGAAGTCTTAAATTCCCCTAGGAGATAATGCAGCTTCCAGAAGCTTAGGAGGGACAAAATTAATGACAAGAGACCCAGAAAACTTCTCTGCATGTGAGCAGCTAGTTAGATAAAGTTAGTTAACAATAGCTAGTTAAAACTAGAGAAGTACTTAGAGAACACTTGGCTTCATAACTCTGTTGCCCTGACATCCCAAACAACAAAGCATGAATTAGGCTAGAGAATTCTGTACTCAATCTTAATTGGGCTCTTTGAAGGAAGTGGAGAGTTGAATAAGAGGTAAAATGGGGAAAAGTTGGCATTAATGGGTAACATTTAGAGATTAGTAGGCAAGACACCTAAGTGATTCCATGTACCTGACTTGAAAGAATTGCCATAATATGCTACATGATCCTATTTGTTAAATAAATGACACCCCCCATCTCCATCACATAGTGTATGCATTTTTATGCTTTATATAAGCACTGAGAAAATTATTTTTTTAATTTTTGTTTGACATGTTTTATTTATTTATTTTTTTAAAGATTTTATTTATTTGACAGAGAGAGACAGAGCGAGAGAGGGAACACAAGCAGGGGGAGGGAGTGGGAGAGGGAGAAGCAGGTTTCCCACCCAGCAGGGAGACCGATGCGAGGCTCGATCCCAGGACCCCGGGATCACGACCCGAGCCGAAGGCAGACGCCTAACGACTGAGGCACCCAGGTACCCCAGCACCGAGAAAATTATTAAAATTATTAAACACCAGGTGAGAACATTTGTTACTGCATAAAGTGCAGTGAGTCCAAACTGTAATAACAATAAAGCATTGTGAGAGGAGGATGACCACAGTAAAGGACATCTATGATATAATCTCATTCACGTGTGTATATCTACATATGCAAACGTAAGTAAGTATTTTTATGTGAGCATAAGGAGGTGAAAGAATTGACATGATTATTAGTCTACCCACTAACCATCCACCCACCTTCCCCTGCTTCTAACTTGCTAGGAGAGCACACCCACTTCCCACTATAGAAGCTGAAAATGCCAAATACATCTTTTCTAGTCTTTCTTACAGTGAGGACATGGATATATAACCCAATTCTGGCCAGTAGAACCTGAGTGAAAGTATGGGAAGGCTTTGAGGAAGGTTTCCTTCCTTAATAGAAAGGGAGTACATGAAGAGAAAGTTCAGCCCTTTGGATGATGGCATGACATATGGTCCATGGATCAGCAGCTGCCATCTTGGTACAATAAAGGCAAAGTAGGAGAAAGCCCACGTGCTGAAGATGGCAGACCAAAGAGATGGAAAGCCCTTGACGGCTGCATAGAGCTCCTGAACCTAGCCAACTTTAAAGACCCCACTATCTGGAGTTGCTATTAAGGGAGAAATTAATGTTCTTGCTCTCCCATTGCTGATCTAATATTGTTTCTTCCAGCTGAAAGTCCCCTAAGTGATAGAGCCATTATGACATTGTGATTTATAATAAACAATATATATGTGGTCATTCAGCTCTTGGCACAGGGGTCCTAAAACCCTTGGAATTTCCAGTGATGAGAAAGATAAAGATGTCTTTTATATATATATACTAATGGGGCAGCTTTAGGAAAGCCCTTAGGTAATCTAAGGATGGGGACTAGATGTCAGTGGAGTCAACCATGATAAGAAAGTTGGATCTTTCCATCCTGCCACTCCCTACCGCCCCCCCCCACCATCCCCCCATTTCCAGGTAAGGGAGAGGGGCTAGAAGTTGAATTGATTGCCAATGGTTGATTATTTAATCAACTGTGCCTATGTAATGAAGCCTCTATAAAAACCTAAAAGGATGGGGTTCAGAGAGCTTCCAGGTTGGTGAGCACGTGGTGGTGTTGGGAGTGTGGCATGCCTGGAGAGGGCATGGAAGTCCCGCACCCTGTCCCCATACCTTGTCCTGTGCATCTCTTTCGTCGGGCTGTCCCTGAGTTAAACCCTTTTGTAATAAACCCATAATCTAGTACATAAAATGTTTCTCTGAGTTCTGTAAGCCACTCTAGCAAATTAATTGAATTCAAGAACGGGGGTTGTTGGAATCTCCAGTCTGTAGCTGGTTAGTCCAAGCACAGGCAACAGCCCAAACTGACATCTGAAGTGGGGAGATGTGGAGCAGTCTTGTAGGACTGAATCCTTAACCTGTGGAATCTGACGCTACTTTCAAGTAGGTTGTGTCAGATTTGAGCTGAATTGTAGGACAGCCTGCCAGTGTCCATGAGTTGCTGGGTGTGGGGAAGAAACCCACATATTGGAACTGGTAGTAGAATATTAGTCCCCAGCATACTCTTAAGGTGGTTATCTCAGCGTGGAGGAGGTTGGGGGCTGAGGGGCTGGAAATCATCCTCTCTCTCTCATTTATCTGTCCATATATATTTTGTTCTATATTAGTGGTTTTCAATTCTAGCTAGATATTAGAATCACCTGGGGAGCTTTTCAAAAATACCAATGCCTGGGCCACATCCCAGAACAATTAAATCAATTAAATCAGCATCTCTGGGGTGGGCCCACGCATTGGTATTTTTAAAGTTCTCTCCACAAGATTTCGATGTGCAGCCAGAACTGAAATCCTCTCCTCTGTGTTGTGTCTTTCCATGTGTTGTAAAAATGTTAGTGTGTGTATTTGTCATCTAGGACTATGAAAAATAACTGCTTGTATAAATTTTCTATTGTTGCATGACAAATTAGCACAAACATAGAGACTTATTAGCACATGGTTCTGTAGGTCAGAGATAATGTGGGCAGGCTGGCCTGGGTTCTCTGCTCAGAGTCTCACAAGGCTGAAATCAAGGTTGTGACTAAACAAGGCTCTTATGTGGAGGTTCTGAGCAAGAATCTGCTTTCAACTCTTTCAGGCTCTTTGTAGAATTCAATTTCTTGTGGTTGTATGACTGAGGTCCCAGCCCACTTGCTAGCTGTCAGCTGAGGCTCTGCTCTGAGTTTCCAGAGGCTCCCATACTCCTTGTCTCGTGGCCCCTTCTATCCGTGAATCTGCAAGCATTCAACAGCTCCTTCTCATTCTTTGAATCTCTATGATGCACCCTTCTCTAATAAGCCAGAGAAAACCTGACTGATTTTTAAAGTGCTCATTTCAGCATTTTAAATCATCATGTCAGGGCCATTTCACAAGGTCAGCTGACTTGGGGCTTTAATTATATTTGAAAACTCCATTCACAACAGTACCTACTTTAGTGTTTGATTGAATAACAAGAGAATGGGAATCTTGGCAGGAGAGCATCTTTAGAATTCTGTCTACCACAATACTCCCAAATTTACCAGCTGACAACAATAACCATTTATTTCTCACAAATCTGTAGGTTGGCAGTTGGGCTCAGTTAGGACAGCTCACCTCTGCTCCACATGGGGTGAGCTGGGCTTACTGGTATGTTTGCACTCAGTCAGTTAGTAGAGCTGCCTGTGAGGCCGGCTGGTCCTGGATGACCTCATACATCTTGGGCCTCAGGTAGGATGTCTGGGATGGCTGGACCTCTATTACTACATGGTCTTTCTCTGTTTCTCTCTCTCTCTACAGGCTCTCTCATGTTCAGAGAGGCTAGCCTGGGCTTGTTTCAAGGTGTAGAGGTCCAAGAGAGGGAGAGTAGAAGCTTATCTAAGGGCTCTTGAAGCAGAGGGCTGGAAATTACACAAAATCATGTCTGCCCCTCACTTTTGATCAAAGCAAGTCATAAGGCCAGTCCAGATTCAGGGAGTGGGAGAAACAGACTCCACTGCTTTATGGAAAGGGCAGTAAAAAAATGTATGGCCATATATAATATGTCATAGTGAGTAATCAATATTTATGATGATATGTTAATAAAAAGGTGTTCAGTATGATTTTAGAGGTACAAAAAAGCACAAATAGATGGATCTGAGCTATTCTCAGCTATAGCCCCAAACATTTCAGGTTACTCTGAGAAAAGTCCAAGTGACTGACCAAAACTATGTTAAGGTGTGACGTGACCATCAGGGGCAAGCTACTCAGATGACAGAAACAAACAAAACAATCTGCTCCTACAAATCTAACCTTTCACATCTTAGAGTGACTACATCACACAACTTGATGTCCAGCACCTTGAAGGGCCACAGGAATCAAAGAATTCTCTTTCGCAGAGGGATGTTAAACATGAGAAGAAGAGCATTTCTCTCTCATCGTTTGAGGATTGTCTTGATTGCCATTAAGGATCTAGGAGTTCCTTGTAACATTATACTTTACTGAAATGATAAATAATTGCACACATTTAGTTTATACTAGTTTCACGAGGACACATTTTCTTCTAAAACTCTACAACACTCTTCAACCACATAAGACAAATAAAGTATATTTATTTCCATTAATAGAAAGGGGGTAACGTGTATTTATTTCCATTAATAGACAATAGATTTAAGGCAGCCACTTCTGCGTTTAAACTAAAAAGTCCTTTGTTAACTGAAGTTTCCATTGTCACTCTTTGAGATCAACAGTAACTTAGATGTTGCACCACAGCAATTAATCTTTTGCATAACCATCAGAAGGATCTTTCTAAATAGGCTTGGTCACTAAATTACTCCCTGACTCCTTCAAAATCTTCAGTCATTCTCTAGAGCAAAAAGATTAAGTAATAAAGTCCAACCTCCTCAGTCTTATATACAAGGCCTTTGCCAAAATGGCCTCAAGGATGGGACCTTATTATGTCCCATCATTTCCCTAAATCATGCTTAGAAACCAGGATTGTTCATTCATTAATTTAGTTATTCATTCATTCAAACAAGTATGCATTGAGGACGTTTTATGAAGCATAGATAGTCTTCTAGTTCCTAGAGATTCAAAGATGAACAAAGTATTGTTTCTTTCCCCAGTCTGGGCAAGGCTCACTGGAGAGAAGAATAAAGATAATAAATGGCAATTAAAGTGGATACAGTGGGATAATTCTGATGGCTCTTCAACCTTGCTACCCTTTTGCAACATTCATTCATTCAATGTACATTCAGTGAGCATTGTGAAAGCACCTAGAGAAACCCGTGGGAAGGCACTGAGTTTAAACCTTCCACTCTAACTCAGCTGCCAGGGTGAATGAAGAAACAAACAAAAAAAAAAAAAAGAAAGAAAAGAAAAGAAGAAGAAGGAGGAGGAGGAGGAGAAGGAAGAGAAGGGGAAGAAGAAGAAAGCATACAAAGGCAGGTGCAGGACAGTTTAGCCATCTTTCCTTAAGCACGCTGTCCTGTGAGAGGAAGAGCATCTAGTCTGTGTGGCTGTAAAGCATGTTAGAAAGTGCTGCCATTCTGTGACCGATGAGAAAGTCCCTGACTCCCCAGTACCAGCTCACTTGTCCACAGAGGTGGGGCTGTGAAAATGGCAGTGGCAGACTGAGGACAAAGGACAAGCTCACATTCTCAAAGATCTATTGCCCATTTATTTCCCCATGTTTTCTGCTTCTGGTTCTTGGAGAATGGGGAGAGAAGCAGGAGAATTGGGTTAAAGAGACAAATAAATAGCCTTCATTATGGGGTCATTTCATTTCTTTTCCCTGTCATTTCCCATCCTGTCACGTGATGTCCAGTCCCAGACTAGGACTGAGCTCGAGCTTGGGAAATGTAGAAACAGGGCGCCTGGGTGGCTCAGTTGGTTAAGCGACTGCCTTCGGCTCAGGTCATGATCCTGGAGTCCCTGGATCGAGTCCCACATCGGGCTCCCTGCTCAGCAGGGGGTCTGCTTCTCCCTCTGACCTTCCTCCTTCTCATGCTCTCTGTCTCTCATTCTCTCTCTTTCAAATAAATAAATAAAATCTTTAAAAAAAATACTACTTAAAAAAAAAAAAGAAATGTAGAAACAGCGTGCTGTGTGACACTCCTCAGAGCCCCACAACATCTCATTCACCCAAAGCCTCCTCTCATAAAAAAGACCAACAATGGGATAAGAAAGATGAGAAAGTCCATGAAAGACGGAGAGAGAAGATATAGGTTGAAAGAGGAAAGGAGAAGGGCAAGGTTCATAGACATGTTGGTTCGTGGACAGATTCATAGAAATGATAAATCTAAATCTCCTTCTTGTGCCAGAGGCTCCAGTCAAACTCAACTTCCCAACCCAACCCAACACCTGTAGGGTTTTCCCACCACTGCTACATGTGTGAATCCTGTCTCTGCTTTAAGGTCCAGGACAAACACAGTCACCTCTTCTCTGGCCCTTCCTCTAATTTGTTGGCTGGAAGCAATGGAGCCCCAGAGATTCCTTGGTTCTTTCTCTGAACTCCTTTGATGGCCCTTATTATAGTCTACATCGCAATCAAATCTCACGTACGTGTCATTTCCCATTCTCGACTGTAAGTCTGTTGGTGGTAAACTCCAGTAGGCAGCACACCTCTGTAATCCCCAACAACGCCGAATCTTGAACAAGATTAGACCCGCAAACATCTCAAGGCCACAAAACTGAAGGTCTTAACTCAGTCTGGCTGCCTGCCCCACACAGCTCTCTCTGCCTCCGAGTGCCTCAGCAGCTCTGTTCTCTCCCGTGGGTCTAGAGTTGATACTCATGCCCGCTCTCACTAGACCCCAGATACTGCACTTCCCCCTCTCGTTTCCTTACACCCCATCCACAGTTTTGTAAATTCTTCCCCTGTGAAACTCTACTCAAATTATCCTAATATGAGTGTGTTGTGAGTTTCTTGCTCGGACCCTAACTGACATCGTATTTTGTCAATGACAGTGATAACAGCTACTATTTGTGGGACGACTTTATATATATTTTTTCCTCTCCTTTGTCCTTATGATAAACTAAGAGCTGGGTACTTTCAACCTAATTTTACCCTCCAGAGACTCAATAAGGTTAAGTAATTGATCTAAAGTTACATAGTTTGTAAGGTCTTAATTTGAATGTTGCCTTCTCACAGGAGTCCTTAGTACTTGAAATAACCCCTTCCTCCTGAGCTCTACCTTTATTTTTTATCCCTTTTATAACACCATCAGATATTCTCTTATTTGTTGGTACATTATCTACTTATTTTATCCAATCATAATGTGCACCATGCAGACGCAGGACTTCATTTCATTCAGGGCTTTACCTTCTGAAACATACCTGATATTCAATAACTATGTGTTGAATGAATGAGAGACACTCTCTTCTTCAATGCTGTAAACCTCCCTTTACACTATGGGTAGCCTGGGATTATTTCCTTTCCGTTTGCATCAAGATCTCCAAACCCAGAGTTTAAATCATTAAACTCTACCCACATCAACTCTTTGGGCCCCAAATAGGGAGTCTGAAGTTGATTTTGATACTTTAAGAGAAAAAGACTCAACCGAGAGAAAGCAAAAGGTGAGAGAGAAGTGGGAGCGGGGAGTAGGAGATGGGGTGGTGCACAAACACTTCAAAGATTGTTGATATTGCACCTTAAAGCAACAACAAAGTAAAAAGAGTCCCAATTTAATAAACAAATACCCCTTGTCGAAGTTCAAAACCAAACAATCCACTATCTTAAAAAAAAAATCAATTGAGAATAGAGTATGTAGCACATGTTCTGTAAATACTATACAATCTATTCCCCTGCGGAAAAAAAATTCCCACATGCTCTACTAAATTTACTGCTTGTGACCGTAGAATACACCTATGCAGATCCACATTTAAAATATTGTAAAATTTCAAATGAAAGTATTTCAAATCCATATGCTCCTTCTATACATACAAGTAGTCATCCCCACCCCCAGCCCCCACCGCAAATCAATTTTGGATTTAAAAAATTCTTGACAATTTTTGAATTTTATTCCATAAGCCAGTTTCTCTGCATAGAACTGGCCCTGCCTGCTGGCTGTCTACATGAACCTTTGTTCTGGGTTTTTTGTGCTTAGGAAGGACAGGATTAAGTAAAACTCTCATTTCTCCATCCTGTTATTAGAGGCCCTTCGTTGGGTTCTAACAGGATGCCTGGAGGCCAGCAGGGAGGAAGTCATGGCCAGCTATCGGGAAAGTCAGAGGCCTGTCCTGGCAGCTCTCCAAAATAAACCCACAAGAAGCCAGATCAAACCACTTGCAAACGCAAGATAGCTGACAAAGTAGGCCGGAAACCCCTGACCAAATAAGGAAGAAAGAGCAGGAACCCTTGCTTCCAAGAAATCCCCGCCTCAAGTAATGAATATTCTACCCCCTTGTTAACAGCTGTCAGTGAAAGGCAGAAACACAAACCACAGCATCAGCTCTCTCTCCAGCTTGCCTGCTCCCACATCATGAGAGTGTGCTTTGGCTTTAACAAACCTGCTTGCCTGTATTGCTCATCCTCTCTGTTGTGTGTGTCCTTGAATTCTTTCTCATGATGAGACCAAGAACCTTCAGGGACACCTTTTAGACAGGCTAGGTCAAGGTCTCAGGGCCTGGGGTCTCCCCAGTCCACCGGGCCACATGGTGTTCCCTGCTCCCCACTGCAAATTTCCCATGGACATCATTGTAAGGACATTACTGGGAGCTTCTCCAGAACTATAAGCTGTAGTTCTCCAGGCTGTAAATCCTAAGCCAGGGAACCCAGGACAGTGCATGGCACATAAATGGAACTCAAAAACGATTCGGTTGGCTGCCTGGAGGAACTCAGGCCTTCCTCGAGAGGATAAATAACTTACTCCTAGTGTGTGTGTGTGTGTGTGTGTGTGTTTTCTTTCTGTACAAAAGAAGTTATTGCTCTATTAGAAGTCTCTGTTTTGATACTGTTAACTAGGTAGATATCAGGACCTTTGCTCTTTAAAAACGTTCCTGAGTGAATTCCAAAGGAGCCTTAAAGCCCCTGGAATTGGCATGAACCAACATGGATGTCTGCAGAAAAACATCACAGCTTAGAATGAGAAGAATGCTGCACAGATGACAATGAGGGACAGAGACGGCCTGAGGGACTCCCTGTCTGGTTATTCCTAACTGGGGCAAGGACCCCAGGCACTGCTGAGAGGAACCAATGGTTACAAATAAAAATCACATTCATGTAAGCCATGAGGTGATACCTCAGATAATTTATACAAAGCATTGGTTTTATTCTTGTCAGACAGGTCTTTTTGTATCTAAAATCATTGTAAATTCCATAGACAAACTGTGCACCAGAAATCCCTGCTATCACTGAGCTGTTACCTGGCTACCCACCATCATTTTTGGAGAAGAAAATCCATACAGCATATGTCCCAGCGCTAGACTGTGGCGACTGTCCATCTCCATGACTGTGAGGACCCAATCTGAGAAGAGCACAGCCAGCTGGGGCTAACTTGACTTTCAGTGAGACTCTGGGCTTAGCACATCTGCATCAGCAGCTCCTGGGCTCTGCTGGTTCTCCAGACGTGGTTGTGCGTACGTTGGGCAGCCGTACAAAATCCTTATAAAAATTGTGAATTGTCTGGGATTCACAGGTCCCTGGATCAATCTCACTTCTGGCCAAGAAAATTTACGTTTCTTTAAGAAAATAAACAGAGTGGTATGTTTTGGGCTGTCCTCATATACATCCTTTCAAACAAATTCTGCCATCATCTTGAAATGAAAGAGTTTAACAGTTGCTGATGGAAATAAAAGTCACAAAATGGCAGAGGGAATGGGGCAGGGAGTGTTACATAGAACATCTAACTCAAGGGGTTTTGTTGTGTTTGTTTTGTAACTATTCTGTTGTCCTGTCTTTGCTGTGTGAATTCCAACCCTCAATTTCCTAAGTAACAAGAGGTTGTATCTACCAAGTTCTCATGTGTTTCAAGTGTAACTTTGATGAGTTTCCACTGCTGAAGCCAGTTGACCTGGGGTTGCTCCATGATCTCTGCCATTAATTAGCTCATATGCTGTACAAATTTGCCCTTCTCCATAAAATGAACTATCCTCAGTTTCTTCATCTGTTAAATGGGTATGATAACAGTGTATTTTCCTCTTAGGGAGTTCGTGGAGATTAAGTGAGTTTCTATATGTAAAATGTTTAGGCAGCATTGGCACCAGGAAGTACTCTCTCTATATTAGCTATTGATATTTTAAGTTTTATTATTATTCTGTCTTCATTGAGGAGAGCTAAACCAAAGTTTCTCATCGGGAAGGGAAAAGGCAGGCCCAGTGATTGCGTGATTGTTCTTGTAGGCATGGGTTTAAGTAGCAGAGTTTTGCGGAGGGGTTTCAATTTTATGACGTATGGATGATGGAGAAGTGAATGTCCTTGAAACTCTGCAAAAACTGTCACAAACATGAACCTCTACCCAGTGAAGTTACTTCTTTCTGGATAAACAAGTCAGGCCCCATCCAGTGGAATCACTCTAAGCGAAGTCCTTTTTTTTTTTTTTTTTTGTGATAGGAGTCTGAAATAAGCATTTCAATTAGATTCATTAAGACAGTTATTACTTGGTAATTGAATAGCAACAGATTGCAAAGGAACACTTATTGAGGTCTAATAAGTATGTAGGAGAGAAATCTCCTTCTGTAATTCCATCAGCTATAAACCAGTGTAATTAGATTCTTACTAACACATTCAAATTGAAGGGAATGTTAAGGCATATAATTGGCACTTAGGAAGATACCTGTATTACGTTAGGGTGCTTTCCATTTACATACTTATTAAGTGTCAGTTTAGGTTGTTAAGTAATCGCAACTAGTGGACAGTGGTAGGTCAAGTGGTTAAGCAAGAATTAAATTCTTAAACATATTAATAAATTGGGTTAGATAATTTTCAAATATAAAATGCAAGTTTATTGTGCCCATAAATTTGCATCAAGACACAGAATATTTCAATGCAACTCATGGACAAATTCAGAACCCTGAATTATTTTCTCAAGTATAATAGATTCATTCATCCATTCACAATCACTTTTTGAACAACTCCTATTTGTTAAAAAAAAAAAAACCACATTACTTGCAATCAATTTGATAATAGAGATAAGATAGTTGTATAAAAAATCCATAATTTGTGACAAAAGTATGCTGGGAAAGCAAAAAAAGAAGACAAAAACAAATTCTTTTCATATTCTTTCTTTTTCATGGCACACAATCCTCTTTAGGATTTCAATTTTCTACCAGTGATATTAGGTATTTCTTTTCCCAAATCAATGTACAAATTTCAGAGGCAGACCCCTACCTACTCTTCATTATTTTTGATGCAAAATGATTACCAGATGCTACGTGCATAGCAAGTTAAATTAAGTAGTTATAAAACCACAGATAACTTTTTATAATGAAAATGAATTTAATTTGGGGGGAAATTACATTTAATGCAGTTATATAAGTTAATGCAGTTATATATAATAAGCAACCAAAATTTGGGTAATCCAGTTTGTCTTTTGTTGAAACCAGTCACAAGAAAATATTTCTTTTTAAATACAGGAGACAAGTGTCCCAGAAAATCCATAGGGAAATACAGGAAAACAAAAACTATAATGACTGCACATATGTGGTTGTTGGGAATGGTTCAGACTGCATTTACAAAGCAGAAGTCTCACTTGATTGATAACTGCATTAAACGTAACTTCCGCCCGCCAGCCACCCCCCCCCCCAAAAAAAACCCCTGGGATTTGATAATAGCTGTTTTTGATGTTTTTCTAATGAGTAAACCTTGCCAGAATGTGTACAGATGGCTAAAAGTTCTCATTGTTTGCAACATTTTCCCCTCTCCTCTTTTTTAATGGCCTACATATCCAGGAGAGGACAGAGGGGGAGAGGATACATCTTCTTTACTATTCTGGCAACATTTTGATTTTACTAGCAAAGCTCTGGGAATACCAGTACCTTATATTTCTAAATCCAACTCCTTATCAGGCAGACTAACCTCTCCCTTCTCCCTCTGTGTCAGAGACCCTGCTGTCTCCCTCATCTTTCATGCTCACTATCACAAGCCTGCATCTGACACTACCCCTTTCTCCCTGTCTCTAAGCACTAGATATCACTAAGCCTTGTCACTTTTCCTTTGCAACATCTCTAAAGTTCCATCCTCGCTCTCCAAGTGTGTTAAACCTTTACCCATGTTTTATCCTGTGTGAAGACATAAAATGGGCTAATGTGACAACTGGAGGGATTTACCTTGAATGTAAGGGAGAATTTCTTGAACATGAAACATGGCAAGGCTCCTAAGAGAGTTTTGTAATGTTTAAGAATGACAGTCTTGCCTTGGACAGGAACCATTTTAAATTTTCTCAAATCCAAATTTACTCATCTGCTTATTTGTGGTCATTCTTCTCCCCTTTAGGCAGTTCTCACCCCACTCCTTCCTCCAGCTCTTAGTTCTGCCTTCATTATTTCCCCTCCAACCAAATAAATGGATTTCTCTATTGTTGATACCTTAACATTTCTTTACAAATTCCCATGAACATCCCCCTAAAGAGTCAATTAAATGACCATTGCAGCAAAGCTCATATTTATTAAGCACTTACTATGAGCCAGACAATGTCACAAGCACTTTGTATATATTATCTTATTTAATACCATAGCAACCGTGTAAGGCCAGTGGATGGTATCATCTCCTTTTCCAAGTTGGGGAAACAAGATTGAAGTTAAACAACTTGCCCAAATTCACGTGGCTATTAAATGGTAAAACCTGGATGTACACCTAGGAAGTTCTCTTCCTAACTACCACAGCCTAAAACAGTCACTTCATTACATTTCAGGTTTGTTTCCAGTAGAGCAGGTGCTTGCTGGTTATCTGTCCAGTATTCACCCCCCTCTCATTTCTTAATATTACTCGGGTTCTCATAAAAAAAAAAGTCACTCACCCCCAAATCGCCCCAGTACTTGTGAGAAACTGACCCCACTCACAGCTCCAACAGTGGGCCCTGGTTGGTTGAAACTAATCAAGGCCTTCCATTTCCCTGGCCATGTCATTTACATAGGGGTGGGCATGTGACATAAATGTCTAAACCTTAAAAGTCTTGCTGAGAAGGCTGGGGCAGAAGTGCTCTCCCTGTTGCTTAATGTAAAACAGCAGCATGATGCTCCGATTGCTGCAGACACTCATCCTATGACCACAGGAAGAACCAGTCCTAGGATAAACGTACCATCCAGGAGGCAGAGTAGAGGTATTGGAAGAAACTTGTTGAGCTGTGTTGAAGCCCAATCAGCCTGAAATCCCCTTTATTGCTTAAGTCAATTTGAATTGGGGTATTTTAAGGGTGAAATTGTGTCCCATTTGCCTGGAACAGTCCAAGTTTATACCCATTGTCGTGGAATAATTACTAGTGATGCCTTCTTTCACTCTTAAAGTACTGTAGTTTAGATAATAAATCACATGGCCACTCAAGTTTTTCTGTAACTTGAAATAACACGTTCTAACAAACGCTTTCAATTCTTTCTCAGTCAGACTTTCTTTTTTATGCTTTTCACAAATACCGTGCAACTGGATGTGAGAAGATCAGAAAATACTTAAAGATCCCCTGATAAATAGAGCATTGTAACTTTGACACATCGAATTCCTGAATCTTTCTTGCTTTTGGCCAGCTAAGACAAGGTCTCTTCATGCACAAATCTAATGAAAAGGCCATTTGAAGATCTAAGATCCAGTAAGCTCCTGCCTCCTGTAAGCCACACCTAATCTCAGCTGATCACTGGTCACAAGCGTCACTGCCATGAATTTAGAAGCATCTCACCCACATTCACTTTGTCAGCAGGTGAAGATTAGTCTGTTTCTTGCTGTTCTATAAACAGTCAAATGTAGTCCTTAGAACAGAAAGAACTATGCATCACTGAACATCATACTGATGCTCCAGCATAGCATATCAATGCCAACACCCTGGGAACCAGACTGAAAAGGTGTTCTTGGCGTCTGACTCAGAGCTAGAGCAACGTACTGAGTTAACTATGGATCCCAGCTAGGAACGCTAATTTTAGCAGGGGAAGAAAAAGAGGAATTGAGGAAAAAAATAGCTCTAATGGAAAATATTAATCACAAACTTTTGGATTTATATCCTGAAATGCAGCACAGTCTTTAGGAATTGGAACTTGGGGAAGAGAAATATAATGGTTACAAAGGAAAAATAAGGAAAGATTAAAGTACCATAATTATCCACGCACTTAGTGTCCTTGAATATCTCCTTCCACTCATATTCTATGAAAAAAAACGGAAAATATTTCCCTTTTCTCCTGCTTAATCTTCATCAACTAACCTTAAAAAAAAAAAAAACCTTTAAAATAGCTATTATTGCAACTTGTAAAATAAGTCTAACAGGATATCCTGGCTGGGCAGAGAATGGGGCTCCCATATTTTGAGTGAGTCTTTTTGAATATAGTAGTTGTACCTACAATGGCTGGGAGGAGTTAAGTTGACTCTTCTAATGAACCTGGTTGGCGTCGTGAGGACTGTACTTCTGGGGGCCCCAAAAGTTCTGCACCCAGTGGAAACGAGTCTGGTGAGGGGGGTCAGATAAGGAACAGGGCCCAGGTCTTGAGAGGGAATGGGAGTTCTGAGCACAGCTTAGAGGTGCCTGTAGAAACGGTCCTTACCCAAGGCTCCAGGACCTGTATAACAGGGTAGCTGTATAACGGAGTAGTCCCCAACTTAGTGAATTAAAACAACCACCATTGTAGACAGGTCAGGGGTTGGCCGATTCCTCTGCATCGGATGGCATTACTGGCATCAGCCTGTGGTATTGAGCCGGTGACTGGGCTCATCTGGAGGGGCCAGAGGCTTCCCTCACGTGCTTGGGGCCTTGGCAGGATGGCTGGAAGGCTGGACTCAGCAGGGCCCACCTCCTCTCGCCCCGTTTTTCCAGCAGAAGGGTTGGATTTAGATGATGGTGTGGTATTCCAAGAGGTCAGGGCAGGAGCTTAAAGACCAGGCACAGATCCAGGGTAGATTCCCTCCCCTGTACTCGCAGCCATACACGGGCCAGCCAGATTCACCGGGAGGCAACGAGACCTGCTTGCCATCGAATGTGCATTGGAGAGTTTACCCACATCTCCAGTCTACCACATCCAGCTACTCACTACCAGTGTGTGTGTGTGTATGGACAAGAGAAGAACAGATCTCCAAATACTTGAGGGCTACTCATGTCATGTTATGCTGGGAACTTTACTCTTGTTCAAAGCTAGAAATGAAGTCATTTTCTCCCCTTTTCGCTGAAAATGTTGCCCTCTGGACATCTGGTACACCACTTCAGACCTCGGCGAGGTGCGGGCAGCACTCACGACTGCAGCAGTACGGCACATTCCCACCTCAGACCTGGACCTCTGAGGAGCTAGCAGCTCACGTGTGGGCTGCTGATCTGGTAGGGAAGAGGAAGAGGAAGAGGAAGGAGCTGCACCACTAATTCCAGCGGTATTTTGAGACTCAAGCTCAATTTCTGCAGGAAATCCTGTCTTCCACCCTCCACATTCCTGGCCCCACCCTCCCCTTCAGATAAGGATCTCTGGCCTCCAGGTGCCAGGTAGCGTTCCAGTTTCCCTGACGTGGAGAACAGTTCATTTTCAATTTCTGCAGGATTCAAGCAACAGCAACAGAGACAAGAGTTGCGTTCTAGAATCAGAATGGTCCCTCCCTAGAAACATCAGGGAAGGACTGCAGAGTCTCCATGAGACAGAGTACAAGTTTAGAAAGCAGTAGAGATGGATCATAAAGACCAGTTACCCTGGAAATGGGGTGGGGTGGGGTAATACAGTTAAATACAATGGCTTGCAGCCATTGAGATGTAGATAGTCAAACAGCTTGTGCTCTTTGGCTGGTGAAGCCTGGGATGGGCACGTTACATAGACGGGATCTTCTTTATTTTTTTTTTCTTTTCCTTTTTCTTTTCTTTTCTTTCTTTAATTTTCTTTTCTTTTCTTTGCTTTTCTTCTTTCTCTTTTTTTTAGTGAACAGAGTTAAAATAAAACATCAGCTAGCTACTGACACCTGAGTTAGCAAAAGGAAAAGTGAAAACAATGAGTGTTGCAAAGTTATTTCCTTTCTTCCTCCTTTACCTTCCTCCTCCATGTGGACAGTTTTGTGTTTCAGTCCCAGTCGGAGGGGCAGGAGGTCCTCCTGAGCTCCAGTTACAGGCTTTTGAAGACGTCCCTGGGGCATCCACAAAGTGCTCCTGCTTCTGGCTGGAAACGAGTAGAGAACCCCAAGATCCTTTCTTCCCCTGGGTCATAAGTGCATAAATTAAACCTGAAACTTGAAAACAGATGGAAATTCTTAATGGAAGCATCATTTGCAATCATGCCCTGCTTATTCCCTCTTCTAGTTTATTTTTCAGAGATAGGAATACTGCATTTCACTATAAATAGTACTTTCATGAAGGGGAGAAATAAGGAAAGAGGAGCTATTTGATGATCAAATCTTCCATCTCCTTCTCTTCCTTCTCCTCCAGGTTTTTATGTTGAAATTGTAAGCATACAACCAACTTGGAAGAATGTTACTATGAACAACTGTATATCCAGCATTGATTTTATTGATTTTATTTTATAATAAAACATTGACTTTATTTTTTTAATTTTTTTTTTTTTTAAGAGAGTGAGCTTAGGGGTGGAGGGGAAGAGGGAGAGGGACAGAGAGAGAGAATCTTAGGCAGGCTCCACGCCCAGCACAGAGCCTGACACAGGGCTCAATCTCACGACTCCAAGATCACTACCCAAGTCAAAATCAAGAGTTGGACGCTTAACTGAATGTGCCACCCAGGTACCCCTCCATTGACATTTTTAATATACTTGCTTTATCACGTATTTACCATCGGTTGAGATGATCTTAGTTTAAACTTCAATTTGAATTGTAGTGTAGCTCAGTTTCCATTAATGAGGTGAAATTTTAATAACAGTTGTTGTGAATTCCAATGGACTTGAGGCAACGCTGTGCTTAATATTTTCTTTTCTTTCCTTCCTCCTTTGTAAGACAACTTTCTCTTAAAGGTAAAGAAAAATACCTTGTAATATTTAGATGTATTATTTAAGAACAACAACTATAACACTGAGAAGAGAATAAGTTTGTTTAGATTAAAAATGACCTTATTGATCAAATGTTCCCATGTGAGAGAGGACATATTGGGAAACTGCCGATGTATGTATATCTGTATACGTGTATACATGTAGAGAAGGAGAGAAAAATATTAATAACCGATTTAATCACCCCTTGTATGAAACTAAATCTCTCAGATAACATGATGAAAAGTTAGTTCATCTTTTGAAAAGAAAATAAAAACTGAGGAAAAGACCATGAGTCATTGTGTAGGTCGAACATACAAAATATCCCCGAATCATTAAAGAACTTTCCTCAGCTTCATTGAGATATAATTGACATATAACCACTGTATATGTTTAAGGTGTACAATGTGATGATTTGATACAAGTATATTTTCTGAAATAACTACCACAATCAGGTTAGTGAACACATCCATCACCCCACATAATTACTATTTTTTCTGTATGAGAACATTTAAGATCTACTCTCTAAGCAACATTCGAATATACAATACACTATTGTTAACTATGGTCACCATGCTGTACATTAGATCCCCAGAACTTATTCACTTTGTAACTGGAAGTTAGTACCCTTTGACAGACATCTTCTCTTTTTCCCTAACTCCCGGCTCTTGGCAACAATTCTATTCTCTGTTCCTATGAGTTTGGTTTTTTTTAGATTACTTATAAGTAATATCATTACAGTTTTTGCCTTTCTCTGTCTGACTTACTTCACTTATCATAATGCCCCTGTGGTCCATCCATGTTGTCACAAATGTCAGGAGTTTCTTCTTTTTATGGCCAAATAATATATCATTGTCTATATAGACACCATATCTTCTTTATACATTCATCTGTTAATGGACACAAGTTGTTTTCATGTCTCGGCTATTCTGAATAGTGCTGCAATGAACACAGAAGTATAGATATTTCTTCAAGATAGTGATTTCATTTCCTTTGGATACAGACCCAAGAGTGGAATTGCTGGATCATAAGGTAGTTCTATTTTTAATTTTTTGAGGAAACTCCAAACTATTTTCCATAGTGGCTGCACCAGTTTGCATTCCTACCAACAGTGCACAAGTGTTCTTTTTTCTCCATGTTCTTATTAATACTTGCTATCTCTTGTCTTTTTTATAATAGCTATTCTTACAGGTGTGAGGTGATATCTCATTGTGACTTTGATTTGCATTTCCCTGATGATTAATGATGTTGAGCATCTTTTCATGTCCCTGTTGGTCATTTGTGTCTTTTGGAAAAGTATCTATTCAAGTCCTCTGCCTATTTTTAAATCAGATTATTTGGGGTTTTTTTGCCATCAAGTAGTATGAGTCTGTCATAAAGATAAAATGATAGGTGAAATAATAGGATACCTACCAGGTGTGTTTCTGTGGCTTATGGATGTCATATGAAGAGGGAGTGGCAAATTGAATGTGATTCCTTTGGGTGGCAAGAAACGTGGGAAAACATCATAGAACTGGAGAGAGTCTTAAAGCACAGTATGCAGGCAAGGTCTGAAAAAAGAAAGCAGAGAGCAGTCATGATTCATTCCCACCGCACCACATGGTACCCCAGCTCACTGGGGTAATGGCTGATGTTTCAAATATGGGTCCATTTATATGGATTTTTCCAACCTGCACAGTTTTGTCAACTCTTTTTGTTTATATCTGGTATAAAACTAAATGAATTAACATGGAAATGGAGATAGCATAGATGATATCTCCTGCCACCATTCTCTTTGATTTATGGAAGGCCCATTATATAAAAAATAAAACAGACAAGGTATTTACTCTCATGAATTTATATTCTGATGGTGATACACACAAAGGAACAATGGGGAAAAAAACATTAACAGGATAATTCAAATAGTGATGGGCCTAGATGTTGGAGTATTATAAGTTGAGAAGAGAACTGGCTTCAGAGAGTGTGGTCAGGGGAAGGCCTCTCTGAGGACAAGACCCTTGAGTTTAGCCTTGAGTAGAGGAAGACAGCCATGCAATTTCCTGGGGGAAGAGAGTTTTGGTTGGAGGAAAGGGACAGTACGGAGGCCCACAGATGAGATGAGCTCCTGTGGCTGGAGTAGAGGAAGTGAGGAAGAAGGGGAGTCAGAGATGAAGACAGAGGCCAAAGTCCACAAGGCCCTGTTTGGATCTTCTCTAAAAGCCATTTGAATGTTTTGCAATGAGGGGAGAGCAATGGTGATAATATGAGAAAAGTTTATGAAATGATCAGCCTGCTTCTGTGTGAAGTGCAAAGCTGGCAGCAGGGAGACCTGCCAGGGGACAGTTAGAGCCCAGAGATAATGGATTAATGTGGTGATAGACAAGCTTCCAGGGGATCCTGATGCTGCCAGTCTGAGGACCATATTTTGAGAAGCACTAACCCTTTCAGTGGTTCTCAAACTTGGCTGCACATCAGAATTACTTAGGGAATTTAAGAATCCCAATGCCCAACTTGTGCCCCATACCAATTATATCAGAATGTTTATGGGGTGGGACCAAGGCATGGGTGTTTTCTGAAACTCTCCAGGTGATTCAAATGCACAAACAAACTTCAGAATTTGTGGCTACGGGTACTGACAGGATGAGCCAATCAGCGACTGAGCTGTGGAGCCGGCAGGCAAGAGCATCTGTGGAATGCCAATGGCCTGTTGTTCTTAAAGTTATGTATGGGGTGGGGAGAGGACCTGTTTTCTGGGGATGGGGCTGTTTTTGGGTGAAGAGACCCACTCAAAATTTACAAGTGGAAAGTTCAATAAGAAAAGTCTCCATTAGGGTGCCTGGGTGGCTCCGTTGGTTAAGCATCCCACTACTGATTTCGGCTCAAGTTATGATCTCAGGGTCCTGAGATTTAGTTTTGCACAAGGCTTCCTGTTCATCAGGGAGTCTGCTTGAGATCCTCTCTCTCCCTCTGCCTCTGCCCTCCTCCCACTCATGTACTCTCTCTCTCTCTCAAAATAAATAAATAAAATCTTAAAAAAGTCTCCATTCGGCCATGTTTTCTGTTTCCTATTCTATTTCAAAGAAGGCCGGTAGTCTGCTTATCTCTCCAGCCTCTGTGAGTCCCTTCTTTAACTCCTCTCCTGCTTTCAGAGCTGGAGGCTGTGATCTGGAAGAAACAGAATACAAATCAAGCCTAACTGCAGCTCATAGCTCATAAACTAAAAGTAAGCAAACTTGATTATGCTTATGCCATGCAGTACAGCATGACAACACTCTGAACTTGGTGGTATATTTAAATCATAAATGTATGTGGGCGACTGGGTGGCTCAGTTGGTTAAGCGACTGCCTTCGGCTTGTCATGATCCTGGAGTCCCGGGATCGAGTCCCGCATCGGGCTCCCTGCTCGGCAGGGAGTCTGCTTCTCCTTCTGACCCTCCCCCCTCTCATGTGCTCTCTCTCTCTCATTCTCTCTCAAATAAATAAATAAAATCTTAAAAAAAAATCATAAATGTATGCTATGCTTTTATCCCCCTTAGTCCTCCAAGTCTTCATTGCTACATGGCCCCCCTGCTTTTTCACTTGTGTATTCGAAGCTTATGGGTTCTTAATTTTTAATAAATGTGATATTGATTTGTTCTGCAAAATGCTCCAGCAGGTAAACTTTAATTGACTTTTCTTAAAGACCCAGGTTATAAAAAAGCCATCAGATCCCACAATTACACCCTTAAGTTTTTTTCTTCAAACTTCAGGAGACATGAAAAAGCGTTCTTACCTCCATGGCATCCTACAGAATGGCTCAGCCTCCTTAGGAACAGAAGCTTCGTTCGCTCCTAGAGATGTCCAATGGAATTCTGACCTCTCCCATCCCATCATTTCCAGAGTTAATTTTTCAACTCAGACACTTCAGTTTGGCTTGGGGGGGTCTCAGCTCTGTGCACGTACACACATTGGAGAGGGGGGCAATTTTCTAGAGAATCTAGGGGTCAAGTGCCTCATGTTGATCAAGGAAAAAGGTGAGGTTTCAGAATATAAAGGGATTACTAGAGCCCTGTGGCCTGCCCACATGAGCAGGAATTTTCTATGCGATAATTGTAAAATCACATCCACGCTGTGTACCTTACTGAAATGTTTACTTGTTGACAGCACAGAAGTGAGGTGGAGGGAAGATGGCAGGGTTGTAGGATGGGAAGGATCATCTGAGCATTACATTCCAGAGTATGCAACTGTATCTTCTGGTCAGATAATTAAACATTAACCTATGACACTAAAATTTAAACACGTGGTTATTAAACTAATGCATGAGGCCATTGGGTTAAACAGAAAAGCCAATCTGTAGTTGCATTCTTGGTCCTTTGGGTTTTGAGGCATCAACTAAAGTGTTCATTTTTCAAAATATGGCAAAAATCTGGACTTAACACCACCAATAAGGCCTAAACATCTTATGAATAAGAATCTTCAGGAGGTCTCCTGTTCACACTGCGGTAATGTTCTAAGTGGCCTTCGAGCCATTCACAACCAAATGCTCTCTAGATATCCTGAATAGATTAGTGCCAGCATTTGGTGGTGGGGTAAACCTAATTGTCTAGTTACTGCTTCCTTAATTTGATTATAGTTTTCCCCCAGTTTGGCCTACCTGCTGTAATAGCGGTTATCATGTCAAAAGGAATTATTTCATACTGTGCAAAGATTCAGTCGGGGCAGCATATGGTGCTATGCAAATCAGCAAGGATGATGCAAATCAGCTCAGATGGAATCTAAATGAGATGACATAGGCTGATATCATCAAACCAGGGAACCCCAATCCAGCAAATTGCGGAACAATTACTGTGTCCTGGGAGATGAAGCTAATACAATTATCTTTGTTTTCTCTAAACACATATATACACAGGCACTTTTATGATTTTTTTTTTGAGAAAATGATTGCAGTATGGGGGGAATCAAGCAATATAGAGTACAAAGAGCAAAGCAAAAAAACTACGTGAAGGCACCCCAGTAGAAATAACCCCTAATAGAGGCGTCAGGGAACTTTAGGGAACATCATTTCAGTGATCTATATACAGATAGAAGAAACAGGGCTGGAGAATGAAGGGCGGGGAAATCGGAGGGGGAGAAGAACCATGAGAGACTATGGACTCTGAGAAACAAACTGAGTGTTCTAGAGGGGAGGGGGGTGGGGGATGGGTTAGCCTGTTGATGGGTATTAAAGAGGGCACGTACTGAATGGAGCACTGGGTGTTACATGAAAACAGTGAATCATGGAACACTCCATCAAAAACTAATGATGTAATGTATGGTGATTAACATAACATAACAACAAAAAAAAAAGAAACAGGGTTGGAAGTTACTAGACAAGCTATTTTTATTAAAATGTATTAAGTTTAACTTACCTAAATGTTAACAGGATAAAAGCCAATAAAATAAAACATACCGGTTTTCAGATAATTTTTTTTTTAATTTCTAAAAGATGCTTAAAATTTGAAAGGGAAGATTATGGATAGCATTTATAGCTTGAGAATTTTTTTTTGTTTTTTACAAAACTTCCTTTTTGACTTTCAACAGTGTTTATCGATTCTCTGGAATAAATTATAAGGAAATTGGCATCCTGCTCTTTCTCTCCATGTCATGATTATTATTATTTATGCTAATTAATTGGGCCCTAACTTTTGTGAGGTCTGAGGCAACAGTAAGATAAAAACTCACTTAACCTGTGCCTAAACATTTAAGTATTATAAATGCTAGCTCTTAAATGAAATTTTCTTTATCCTCCTACTTTGACAAATATACTTTCATAACGACAAAACTAAAAAACGTGTAAAACTATAGTTTCTGCACATGGCTAAAAGTTGACGAATATCATAGAGAATTGAATATAATTATTTTTGCTCCAACTGATGTGTTTTGATGTTTAAATAAGTGATCAAGTACATACACAATTTATGAAGTATTAGGTATTTATTTTTTGTATTTTAGCCAAGTCACATGTTGTTTTTATAATTGAGATTTTCACATAATTTGTATTCCACTGACAGTAGTGAGATAAAAAATTAACATAAAATGTAATTTTCATATAATAAATGTAATTGTTTGGGTCAAAAGTGTAAATTAAGGTAAACATAAAAATAAAGCAATCAAAATTATTTTTCATATGGATTTTTCATGAGTGGTCAATGTAGCTTATCATTAAATGTTGTTATGGAGTAGTGTGAGTTCACTCATATTTTTCTCATACTTATGATTTGCTTGGGTGCCACAAGATTCTTTTTTAAAAATCATGTATCATGAGTTACTTTGATGTAGATCACTTCATCAGGTTTTCTGTTGTCAGCTGTTTTGTATAGCCTAACACACGGTAAATGCCATACAATATTTTACCATTCCTCCTAACGTTTCAACAAAACTTTCTTTTATTAGATCTCTGAATATTTTCAGACTCCATTTGTTTTGTATCCCATGAGAGGCTGTAGAGGACAGCAGTTTAGAACACGGACCCTGGAACCACACTGCAGGTGTCAAACATCAGCTCTGCTGCTGACCTTCTAAGTGAACTTGGCTAAGTTACTTAATCTCTTCGTGCCTTAATTTTCTCACCTCTTGTGTAAGTCGGCTTGGGCCGCTGTAACAAAATGACTGTGTGGCTATTATGACAGACATTAACTTCTCACAGTTCTGGAGTCTGCAAGTATGAGATCAGGGTGTCATCATGGCTGGATTCTCCTCACCGTGTGCTCACATGGTCGAGAGTGAGAGAGCGAGACTGAGACAGAGACAGAGACAGAGAGCGAGCTCTCTGGGATTTCCTCTTGTAAGGGTACATCCAATTGGATCAGGGCCCTACCCTTATGACTTCATTTATTTTAACCTTAATTACCCCCTCAGAGACGTATCTCCAAATACAAACACTAGGGATTAGGGCTTCGATATATGAATTTGGGGAGAAGGGGACACAAACACTCAGTCCATAACACCCATGAAATGGACTTCTACTTTCATGTACATATGATTGCCTTTGTCTATCTTCTGCCTTTCATAGTTTTCACCGTATTGCTCTCACTTTATTTTCTTTAAATGGTATCTTATGATTCTAAAATGATCACTCCCTCAGGTCTATTATCCATGTCCTGACAACATTTCCATCCAACTTCTTGCTCTTTGTATTTTCTTTATGTGGATATCTTCTTTGCAATGGTTTGATTTTCCTCTTCCATTTCTTTTCTATGCTCTGCCAGTTCACTTTTCAACTTTTTAGCTGTCTCACCATGAGCTATGTGACATTTCAGTTATTAGAGAATGGGCAGGCAAGAGAATCCAAATTTGGAGAAAAGTGCCACGCATACGCTGCAGAAGACTGGAGCAAGGTTCATGTAAGGTCTGTACCAGTTTGCAGGATGTACAAGCAGATTCCTAACAGGGTCTAAGAATATCCAAATTTGGGGTTGCCTTCCTCATGTCTCCCCAGAAGCAGAAGAGAAACTGGAGTCTTACGTGAGGTGGCACTCCCTCTTTTTCCCTTCAAACCAAGTAAGTTGGACTATTTGGAAGCCACACTCTCATTCCTGGAGGCCATCGGCTGAACACGTATTGTGTTCCCCTTTAGAACTGGGGCCTGGGCACCACCCATCAAACTTGAGGCCAAACAAAGTTCCTCTTGACCCCCTATCTGGCCTGCACATGCCACATTTTCAGGCAGGGCCGCAGGCACAACTGCGAAGCCTCCTCCTCTCAACACCTTTCCCTCTTTCTTGCCACCCTGCTCCCTCCCCCGTGCAGGCCTCCTCTGTTTTCTCTCCTCCAGATCCCGTGTTCAGCTAGCCGTCATTCAGTTGTCGACAAATTGCTGAAAGTATTACCTGATGCCTTTTACTCACCTCACTCGGAAGCATTACATTTTAATAGGCTTACTTAAGACAAGGACATCCACAATACTGAAAGAAATAAATCCTGAACAGTGAATTTTAAGCATCAGGGCTGAAAAAGGGTGCCGGATAGGGCCAGAGAGAGATTTTGTAGTTAGGAGGCCCTGATCTTTGTTCTTCAAATCACTGCTCATAAGTCAAGTCCACTTTGGCAGTTCAATATTATTCATTCCCTTCTCTTCTCCCTCCCCTTCCAGGCTGGGTTGCCAAACCAGGGCTCACACACCATTTCTCCTCTGGAGTCCATTCTAGCTCTCAGGTACAGAGACACAGATTCACTTGCCCCTTCCCCTAAAAAATGCCAGGCCTTCCTCTCTCTCTGCCTTCATTTGTGCTGACCATTTTGTAGGGGTGCCTTCTTTCTTCTTCTTCTTCCTTTTCCTGAATTTCAAAATGTGACTCATCCCTCTCAGTTCCAACATAAATATCCCCTCCTCTGCAAAGGCTTCCCCCAAATTCCTTGGGCAGAGCTCATTAAATCTGCCTCCTGGTACCCCCTGCATCCTGAGGACTTCAGGCAAAGCGTATGCTGAAAAGGGTTTCATTAGTGTTCGTGGAACAGGGTGCCTTCCTAGAGGGTGACCTAATCCTAGTCAACTTGGAATGTTTGGCTTCCAGCAAAAGGTTGGGTACTTTGGCATCCAGTAGAAGCCTCATAGGTTTTTTATTTGTTTGTTTACCTGTTTTTAAAGAATGATACTTATAGTTTGTCATTAACTAGCTCTGTGCTCTTAGTGAAATCATTTCCATTTCTCTGGCGTCCGTTTCCCCCATTTTAAAAATGAGGAAGTTGGACAAGAATTGTCCTAAAGGCTTTCCCAACAATAACATGCTGTGACAGAGCATTGTGGGCCCAATCTCTCCAAAGTGAAGAATTAATATTTTCTTCATTGTATGGTAAGAATGGGTTTGTTCTTTGTAAAGAACTGTTGACACATGATTGTGCAAATAAATATTGCCATCTCCACCTACTCCTCTGGCCTGGAACCACAAGTTCACATACCAAAGAAAACTGAGAAGGGAGAAGAGAGAAATACTTTCTAAGTTATCAGGGTAGGAGAGCTCCACACCCCATAAATATTCGGTGAGTGTTTGCTATGGTTGTCCTCCCACTCTGCAGATGGGCAAGTTCTGGATGGCTTCTCTGGGCAGCACGAGGGTCAAGGATGGCTGCCAATGCATTCAGAGATATCATCACACCTGTCCTTCTTGTTTTCTTTGCTTAGAATATTACAATTGAAATGCAGAAGAAACCCTAAGGAAATGTGACGTTGGGAAGGCCCTTGCTCTCTGACCATGACGACAGCAAAGACAAACATGTTCGTCTGATGGTGTCACGTGGTTGTCTGTTCCGCCCAGTCTTGATGGGTCTGAACAAATACCCATCTCCAAGGGAATGAAATTAAACCTGACTTTTTCTCTGTGCCCACTATTAAACCTTTTCCCTCTCCCGTACCCACACTCTGCTCCTGTGGCAGATGCTTTGGGGGCTGGGCCCAGATCCCCTTAACCAGCCAGTGCCCAGACCCAACCTGCTGTGAGATGTGGTCACTAATGACTCACACCTACTCCCTTCTCCAGAGAACCACCCTCAGAGGACAGAAGCTGTCTCGCCTGGGAAGATAAACTCCCTCCCCAGAGGCCTACAGCCAATACCTGATGTACATGGGCTAGAGAAAGGTGACCTCCCTGACTAAAGGAGACATGTGTTCTTTGCAGCATGCATTCCAGAACCTTTCTCCCATGAATGAGACCAAGGCAAGGCCTTACCTTAGACCACATCCTTGTTAGGCTTCTTCCCCTGCCCTATCCTGTGCCAGGCTCTGTTTCTAAGGAACCCAGCCCAATTCAGCTCATCTCTCCTCAATCTGTCATTCCATATAACCCCCTTCTAGAAAAGCCATTTTAACTGGTAGACAGACTGCTTTGCTGCATGGCTGCCCTTTGGAGGCTCTATGTAATCCTAGCAAATTTTCTCAGTGGTTCATTTATATTTAAGGGGCTAGTGGGTCTTTGGTAATAATGTCTTCAGATCATGGGGGAGGAGAAAATGAGGCCCCGTGCTGTAGTGGAGGAGTACTGGCTTAGAATGAAGGGGAACTGGGTCCAGTACCATGACCAGCACTCATTTGGACAGAGGATACGTTTGTGTAGCTCTTGGGTCTCAGTTTACTCCTCTGTCAAGTGGAGAGAGGGAGAAGGTGAGCCTGAATGGAAATCCCTTCCTGTTCTACCGTTTTAGGAGCTGATGATTCACACTCTTTCCATTTCCACCCAGAAGAAGCATGCAGAAGAAATACGTGGATGGGGTGGACCCTGAAGTCTATTATTCACTTTCTGCCTCCAAAGCAGAGAAGCTGAACACACATTTTGGTGATATTTATTCAGCACTTAGTGCCTTCAAAGAACTGGTTTTGGATACCATGATCTAAGCACCTACTTTT
This sequence comes from Mirounga angustirostris, assembly GCF_029215605.1. Taxonomy (NCBI): domain Eukaryota; kingdom Metazoa; phylum Chordata; class Mammalia; order Carnivora; family Phocidae; genus Mirounga; species Mirounga angustirostris. Next base: position 56,342,887 of record NW_026991717.1, on the reverse strand, counting down.
TGGTGGAAGGTGGCAGGAGGGATTTCTCATTTCACCCTGGCCACCACTCTCTTTGTGTCGCTCAGCATTCATGGAACTGTAGGAAAGCCTGTTGAAAAAGGCAAAGCCTGCTCAAATCAGCTCAGGGCTCCTCCATATAAAGGGGGGTGCTTGCTGAATCAATCCTGGGCCATTCAAACATTCATTTAAAAAGTGAACTGTTCACTTGCTTTTTCTTTCCTTTTAATTTTCCAAAATGCCTTCACATCCATTCCTCCATCTATTCTTCCTGGGTCTTGTAACCTGCTAACTTGCTACTCCTTGTTACCTTGTAAGGCACCTCTATTTGGAAAACAAACAAACAGAGGAAAACCATGGTTATGTGACTTGATTTTAAAGTCACAGAGCTTTAATGTCAACAGTAGTCCTAGAGCACAAGTCTCAGGCTCTTAGCTGCCTGAATTTCTACCAAATTACATGGCCTTCCTCAATAGTTGAGAGTTTGCCTAAGTGTTCTCTAAGGATTTCCAGTTCCTTGGAAGGTGGATACTTGTTATGCAGAAGGGAGTGGCCTATGATGAAATAAGTTTGGGAAGTGAATGCTATGTTAAGCAGGCTACTTTTCATAAGACATCTTGGAGCCTTGTGCTACTGAAGTGTTCCAAGACAATGCAATGCATGTAGCAATTCCAAACATACATGACCATACAGACCTTTACTTTCAGATCATCTTGCATCTTGGGAAGCACTCTAAGAGCATATTCATTGGTGTATATGACACCCAAAGTTTGGCTATTTGGATGATTTCCGGTACCAAGTAAGCATAACCTACTATTCAAATTATTTCAGTCACCAGTACCCTAATGCCTCAGTTTTGTTTTTTTGTTTTTGTTTTTATTATTTATTTTAGAGAGAGACAGAGAAAGAGAGAGAGAGTGCGAGTGAGCATGCGAGGGGGGAGGGGCAGAGAGAGAAGGAGAGAGAGAATCTTAACAAGGTTCCACACCCAGCATGGAGCCTGATTCGGGGCTCAGTCTCAGGACCCTGAGATCATGACCTGAGCCAAAATCAGGAGTCAGAGGCTTCACCAACTGAGACACCCAGGTGACCCTGGTTTTGTTTGTTTTTTGAATTGGTGCATGCCTATATGCTAGCAAACTCTACTTGGTTGCAATATGATGAGGACTGACTGACCATCCTTGCACAACTGATTCACATCCCACCCTCACAAAGGCTGCAGTAGGCTAGAGGGGCCTCATGACTTCCAATATTCTGGGCATTCCAGGTATACCACATCTGAAACAGCTTGTAATATCTTAACATTAAACCTCATCCAAGCTGCTTTCCCATTAGAAGTTCCACAGCCCTCCAAAACAGATTGTCAGCCATCTATAGTTACAAGCATTTAATTGTCCACATAGAATAAAATTTCAAGGACTCTCTCACCATTGTTTCCATGTAGACATATACTTCTTTCAATTAAATAGCAAGTACTTTTGTTGGACTCACTTTATGCTCCTCTCCAGATTGCTCTGCCCATCATGTCCCTAGGTCTTGGATTTAGCTCTGGGGAACAGCCCCGGCTGTTGCCACCCTGTTTGCTCTCACCACTGGCAGCAGCTCAGGTGCCCTATACAGACTTTGTTGGATCCGCAGAGGTTCAGGCTCTCTTCATTTTGGGACATGGATTAAACACCAGGGCATGAGGTGGGGGTTTGACCCTCTCTCAGAAGGGCTAACACAACCTGGTAGTGTGTGTGTGTGTGTGTGTGTGTGTGTAGGGGGTGAGGTTGGTGGGATTAACACCCAGTAAGAAAACACCTGACCAGTAAGAGGCAGGAGGCAGAAAGAAGCCAACAGGAAAACTCTGCTTCTGCACCGCCCCCCCAACAGATTGTTCTGAGATTGCTCCTTGTGACATCTCCTGAGCCTTCATAGCAACCAGCTGTGTTTTCTTGTGCAGCTACAGCCTGCTCAGAAGGCACCACTTTTGACTTGTTCTGCCTGCTTCCCTTGCCTGACTCCCTATGTCCTGGAATCGTACCCCCCGGTGAAGTGTTGGCATTTAAACCCTGCCTTAAGCTCTGTCTTAGGGAACCCAGGCCAACAGTTCCACACACATCCAAGGGGTTTCCCTATTTTTGAAACAAGCATCCTCATAATCACAGCTCATGTATGCCGCACCTTACTATACAGACTTTTACACATAACATTTCTTACTTGCCATTTGAAGAGAGTACAATAGGCAACTGCTTATAACCCTTTGTTTACTCTTAAGGGTCCTAAAGTAGATCTTTCCCAAAGTCTTTCCTGTAGAGGCAGATGTAAAAGTTCATTAAGAAAATATTTAGGCTCTAGACAAGGATGCTGCCAGGTTTTATCACTGTTGAAACATGATCGGCTCATGATCTTCCACCCCAATTCTGTTCAAGGGATAAAATGCATTCAGATGTGAAGTGGGACTAGCATACTTTCACAAGCTGTAGGGGCTGTAGGTTGCACACGGGCCTAGAAAGAAACACAGATTAGTTTAATAGTAAAGTTCACCATAGCAATAGAAAAAAAATGGATTAATTCTGTTTCCATAGCGAAATTATATACAGCTAAATTTTTATGAAAACTTGGTTCTTTCCTGTGGCCTAGATAATATATATATTTCCTGAACTGGAAGTGAGGAGGATTTTTTTAAACAGTCATCTATAGAGATGTTTCTACGAACTAGGAACATAGATTCTTTCTGTTGGCAGCTAGAAGACCCCCTCTTCCCAGAGGAGATTATGAGAGTCAGATAGAACAGAATAGGCCAGGTTACTATAACAAGGCAATTATCTTAGTGGCTTTACAACGGTAAAAGTTTGTTTCTTACTCTCCCTCTATGTCCATCGAGGGTAGGGAGGGGCTCTGCTCCACGTCATCCTCCATTTGGAAGCAGCCATCACCAGACCTTACAGTCACCTTGGCAGGAAAGAGAAGAGGTGGTTTAGTAACTCTTAAAGCTTCAACAGAAAGCGCCACAATTATTTCCACCCAAATTTTAGTGAGCGAAGCAAGTCAGATGGCCACAGCTCATTGGCAGACGAGAGTTCTACCAAATGTCCTCATGGAGTATTAGAATATTTGCTCTCAGCCCTTATGACTGGCTCTAGGCACTGTCAGCAAAGAAAGCAATTACCTCCTGGGAAAGGAAAGTCAGTAAACATTTTGTTCTAAGTACAGCTGGCCCCGTCTGAGGTCACAGCGGACATCCGGTTGTTCTCAGACATGGAAGGTGCCACCACACAGGCATAATCACTCCTACTGCTACTACATACACACACCCCTCCTCAGATTGCCTAGCGAAAATGTTTACTTAACCCCCCAGAGAAGAGGGAGGAGAACTGGACTCCCCCACTCTGCGTTGAAGAGCTAAGAAGAGGAACAAGTAAAAGCTTCCCAGCCCCCTGTCGGGACAGAACAGTGTTCAGAAATCATGTCCCAATTGTCCTCCGCTGTGCCGACGGCTTCCCTCTCCTCTTCCTCCAGACTTAGCCTCGGCAGTAGCAAGAAGTCCCTAATGATCTGACACCCAGAGTCCATTGCCTCCAGGTGCATCACTCTTCTCTGGAAACCTTTGCAAATGCAATCCCTAAGTTCTCTGCAGATAGTATTCTGTCAACCCGGGAGTTGGCTTGTTTTCTGTGGTGCTTTCTTAGCAAAAAGCCATTTTTCCAGAGGGTTCCTGTGAATGGTTCTTATAAACTGGAGTTAAAAGACATCATGGCCAGAGGCCTTTTAAAAAAATTTCTGTTCTTTCTTTTCCAAGCTTTTAAAAAGGTCACATCTTCAGAAGCCATTTTCTTTATCTATCCAAGGCTAAGTAGAGAATTCTATAGGGCAGAGACAGAAGGAGAACATTCTTTATGAAAAAGAAAGGAAGAAAGAAAGAAAGAAAGAAAGAAAGAAAGAAAGAAAGAAAGAAAGAAAGAAAGAAAGAAAGAAAGAAAGAAAGAAAAGAATAAATCATAAAGCATTTTTAGGTACAGGAACCAAGAAACTTTGATACTGGGCATATTTTTATCACTCTATAAAAATGTCTTTGTTTCTTCTTCAACTCCATTAAAGGGGACAAAGGAGAAAAGTACCTTTCTCGTTTTCTCCTCTGAGGTGATTCCCCCTTGACACTGTCCACATGCCCAGAGTTTAGCGCATTAGCATCACCAAGACCCACAAAGGTCTTGCCTCCCTGCTCATCACCTTTTAGATCCTTTCTGGCTGCTTGGAAAGCAGGCTGCAGTTTAATGAGACAAATCCCCCTGGAGACTCCTCTTCCCTCTAGGAATCCCGTAAGTGCTTTATATAAAACAGTAATAGGATGGCTCAGCCAGACTCTCTGGCTCACATACACTAACTGGTGTTCCCTTTGGGAAGGAGGAGCAGGTAGCCTAGTGATAAAGCCATTAGGACTGACTGTGCCCTGTGAGCTGCTAGTCCCCGAAGCCACTTTTCTTGCCTGTTGTAAGTATGAAAGGAAGTCGGTGAACGGCTGATCAGAACAGACTTGCTGGTGGGATGTAAAGATGTCCACGGGCAAACTCTGGATAATAATGGGCAGAGAGTGATTTAGTGCTGTGATTATTGCGCAGGGCAGGCCGGAAGTACCGGGCCCCGGAAGCTCAGAGGAGCTGCGGAGGAGTGATGAGAGACCAGACGTGGTGGCCCCACGCAGGTGAGAGTGCCTGCTCCTGTCATTAGAAGAGCGGATCCTCTGGGAGGCCTTAGCAACGCCTCCCAGAACTCCGGGAGACAGCAGGTAAAAAGGATCACACGTGTGAGAATTTCTCTCCTCCTTACGTTATTGCTTCACATTTGTCCTCTGATTCCATAGAGTTTTGGCTTCCTTATGACTCCAGACTTTAGGGGTACCTGGGCCTCTGCCTCTGTTGGGTCCTTTTCCCTAAGAAGTTGAGATCTCAGTGTTGTAAGATCTCAGCAATTTTAAAACCGACAGTTGGAGTTAGGGAGAAGCTAGTTAAAGCCCCAAGCAGTGTCAGAATGGGATAAGGGGTGAGGGTGGAGCTTGAGATGGAAGTTGGTGGAGCAGAATAAAGGGTGACATGAATAGAGTTGTGTTCTTCTTTTTCTTTCTCTTCTTTTATTATTATTTTTTGCATGGTGTTTATTGATATTTCCCTATCGACTGCACAAATTAGAAGTTCTGTTCAAACAGTGAGATGATTTTAAGATATGTCCACAAATTCATTGATATGCCTCTCTTTCAGAGATGGAGACTAATTCCCCTCCCCTTGAGTATGGACTGGACTTAGTGCTTTCTAACAAATAGAATAAAGCAGATAGCGTGACTTTGGAGACTAGATCATAGAAGGCCCTGTGGCTTTATGTTTGTTCTTTTTCACTCTCTCACTTGGAGCATTTGTTCTGGGGGCAGCCAGCTGCCATGTCATGAAAACCCTCAGGCAGCCCATGGAGAGGTCCACGCTGTAAAGAACTGAACCTTCTGCCAACAGCAATGTGAGTGCGCCATCTTGGAAGCAGATCCTCCAGTTCTGGTCAAACCTTCATTGCCTATAGCCCCAGTCAGCATCCTGATTGCAGCCTCACGAGAGATCCTGAGCTAGACCACCCAGCTAAGCCACTCCCGAATTTCTGACCAGCAGAAATTTGAGACAATATGTTTGTAGTTTTGAGCCATGAGGTTTTAGGATGATTTCTTTACGCAGTAATAGATACCTCCAGCAACTGGGATTGTAGTCACTATGACAAAGACTTTCATTATAAAGTCTGTACCAGTGTTCCTTTAGTGAACGCCACAGTTCATTAGCACCTTAAAAATCTGAAGAGGAAGAAAAGGAAAACGAGCCAAAAGCTTTCCATCCGGTGTTTGTTCTTGGCAAAATGAATCTGTTCTTTAAAACATCTCAAAATTTGTTCCAGTGTACTTTTCCTTGGGCCAGGTGAAAAAGCCCTCACACTGGAGCTATATCCAGAGCTGTGGTCATTTATCCAAATAGTTTAGAAGATATATTTTCTTATTCTGGGTTTAGAGATCCTCAGATTGGCAAAAGTGGAACAGAAAGGAAGAAGGGAAGGAGGAAAAGAGGAGAGAGAAACGAGTAAAAGTAAGATCTATAGTTTATATTAGCTTGTCTGTGAAGCACCAAAAAAAATAAGGAAATCTCATATTCTAGCAGCTAGGGAAAAGGTGTCTTCCCACAGTTCAAGTTTTTATGAATTTTGTCCCTAAGCTTTTCATACCTACCTTGATTTATTAGCCTTTTTCAGCATTATATCTTGTAGACCTGCCAGAAGAACACAGTGGAATGAAACATCTGGCAAATTTTCCCAGATCCTATTATGAATCTTCAATTCTCAATTCAGTGAAAAGTAAACAAGTCATTGTCTTCCCCAGAAGTGATTCACTTTGCTGTCAGAACCCATGGGCCGTAGGCGGTGGAGGTTTCCGAGTCCCTCCTCGGGCTGATGGGCACGTGGGGCACCGTCTCTCTGCAGTCTGGGTTAGCTGCAGGGTTAGGTAACTCCTGGATGCTTTACCTAAACAAATACATCTGCTTGCTCAGTGAAGTGGTTATTGTCTTTAATTTCCAAGTGATCTGCTTTGATGCTATTAAAGGGTCACTTAGGAATTGACATTATATCACGCAAATAGTAATTGCTTAATTTCTGCAAAAATGTCTAGGTTCATTTCCATTCCAACTTTTCACCACCACCCCCCCCCCCATACTGCTAGGCTTAAAAAAGCCAGAGAAGATAACATGGCCCCTCCGGCTGCTTATAGCACCACATAGCCGGATCCTTTTTCAAAGGAAGAATTCTAGCAGATCTTTTCAATGTCAGTCTGTCCTGAACCTGAATTTAAATGCACAATATTCCTGGAGTCACTTGTAATCATTCGACAGAAAACAATTCCAAATTACTAGAAAAGAGACTATTATGCCTGTGAGTATTTCCAGGGATTTTTTTTCCCAATAAGGCATCTTTATAGACATAATACACAGAGATACTAAGCAGATACACTTGACTGACAGACAGAGAGGACTGAACCATTAGGACTTGAAACAAGCACCTACTGGCTTTCAAATGTACTGAGCCTCTGCCAAGACACTGAATGACTTAGGACCAGATGATTCTGTAACTACGCAGATGAAGAAACTGAGGTCGAATATGGGAAAGAAATTCGGTTATTGTTTCACATCAGTGATGTCAGTGTGGTGCAAACAATTCAGACGCAGGATGTCGGGGGGGTGGGGGGGAAGGCAAAGATAAACAACTCCCAAATTAGAGTGGGTGAGTTGATCCTAAAATCAGCAGAGCAACCCCACTGCAGAGACTCAGAAATGACCCACAATAGGACATTTTAACTGTTGCTAACGTCCGATCCATTTGAATCATCCAAGGCTGTCTCAGCAATCTAGAAAGTGGAAGGCCTCCTTTCACAACAATGAACTCTGCTTCATCCTCGGAGAGATTAAATGATAAAGATGTGAGGAGGGGAAGCTACGATTAAGTCCTTTTTGATATTTCTCATATCAAGCACAGTGCTGGGCACATAATAATCATTCAATAAATACTTCCTGAAGTGAAAACATGACATAGTTTCCATCATTTTGGATCATACTCTCTACATTAGCTATCACCTTCTTCCCTCCTTCTGCCTTTTGAAACTAAATGAAGGCAGAGAGAAGCCCCAGCACTCCCCAAAGTGCCTTTCTTGAAGCAAATGAGCCAGCTGGAAACCCTCAAACTTTAGGAATATTGTTCATGCAGTTTCTCTGTCTTTCTCTCATTTTGATTTCACCTTCATAAGCACTAAGCCTATTAATGATTCCGCCCAGGGTGGCAAGCAAGGGAGAGGAAAAGGAACACAACCTGCATTTTGCCTTTCCTTTTCTCAGAGAGCCAAATTATGTTATTTTTGTAAAAGCATCTCTCCCCTTTCCTATCGTCAGCTTCAGTCATCTCTCTTAGTTGATGGTGGAGCATCTCAGCGTGGGGGCTGCTTATCTTGGGGGGGAATCTGGCGGTGGGCTTTTAAAGTTGCCCCAAGCTGAGCTGGATGTCTGCAATTCCCGGTGCTACTTATTTAAAAAAAAGAAAGAAAGAAAGGGAAAAACGAAGAGCCATGGCCATCTCCTCTGGTGCACTGTTATAGAAAATGCTAGTGAACATTTTCATTTTCAGCTCCAGTTTCTTATTCCTCGCCGTGGAAGAAAGAGCAGGCTAGTCAACGTGGAGCTTCACGGGCCCGGTGCTCGTGCTCAGCTTTTTTGTAAATATTGTAATAAGCACCTGGACGGGAGAACAAAGGCATGGGAGAATGTCTAAAGACAGTCTGGGAGGGCTCCAACTAGTAGAATTTTCTTCTGTCCTGAATACTTCTCCGCCTGCTTGAAAATGCTAATCCAGGTTTGTTTATAGTTGACCTCAGCCTGCGGCCAGGCAGCCAGGATTGACCCTGTCTGCCCTTGCGCCTCATCTATGGGTCGGAAGTCTTGTAGAAAAAGAGTTTGCCTCAGTGTAAAACCGAGGGCAGTTGATGCTGGAGCTAACGGCAAATGGCCCTGGTGTCTTCTTCTTTTAAATGAAAAAAAAAAAAAAAAATGGCAAAGCTTCTTCCAAAACTGCTTTAGGAGACCAGCCCTTGGAAAACAGTGGTCTCAGGAAGCCTCAGATGAGGCTATACTTGGCAGTAAGGAGAACTGTGGTTCCTTCACTAGGCGCCTCACTCAGGACCAGAAAGGAGAGCCCAGGTGAAAGCCACTGAGCGGAAGCAAAGCATTTAATACAAACACGTGGGCTCACCATGTGCTGCCCATTGTCTGCTCCCCGGGCTACTTCTGTTCATATGCAGGGGACTCTGTGGTCTGGAGGAAGGGCCCTAGGTGGCCGAGGCAGACACTAGCTCATCTAATCACTGAGAAATTAAGTGACTCCACAGCCAGGCAAGAGGACCTGCCGGCAGGGCATGGAGCCGTGCCTTCTGCTATGTTCTATAGAATGCTGAGCTTGTTAGACAAGCCAAATGGTAACCACAAATCAAAAACCGGTAATAGATATACAAAAAGTAAACAGAAAGGTATCCAAGTATATCACTAAAGAAAGCCAACTAACCAGGAGAGAAGAGAGTGAGAGAAGAAAGGAACAGAGAACTACAAAAACCACCATAAAATACGTAACAAAACAGCAATAGTACATACCTATCAAGAGAATGCCGAGCTTCTACAAACATCTAGCCTGAGGGGCACCAGCCTTAGGAGAACTAATTCAGAGTTTAAAATAATAGAGCTAAAGGGAAGGAACAAACGCTGTTTTGTGAAACTGAAGGCAGTTTTTCAGCCTACTGGGTGTGGGGGTTTCCATGTGTGTGGAAATCATGAGTGAGGACAGACAGGCACTATTATTTAAGGGGTTTTTGTTAGGGAGACAGGGGCCCGGAATGGGGTTGTCAAGACAAAAGAACGTAAACTATGGTGATGAGATTGAGAGCTTGCTTTCCTGTGAGATGAGGTTTCCTTCTCATCTGTCCCAGCCTCAGGAGCGGGATGGGGTGGAGGGGATTCAATCAGGTTGACGTGGGTCCCAGCGACAAGATGAGGAAGCCAGGCCTGGGGGAAGAGCTCCCATGAAAGGACTCCCCGTGATGGGGAGCCCAACGCGGAGAGCTCAGCGACTCTGACGTTCCACAGCCAGTCTCAGTCTGACTCATCTGTGCTGGTGGCCCTCATGCCTCCTGGAGAGCTTGATGAGCCATTAAGTTTAGGGTCTCACTGGTGACACCACCACTACGGTGAGCTATGCTCAGAGGTTCCTGGAGCCCAGAGGCCAAAAGGGACTGAGAAAGTGAGCCGGGTTTGGAGAGCCTGCTCACAGGTGACACCACGACACCTGGGGACCCCAGAGGAACTCTCAGAAGTGTCCGGGAGGTCACTAAAGGTGTGGCAGTCAAGATGGGGGATGGGCTGGAGCCATTTTCCTCTAATAGTAAAACCAAAGCTGGGGCACCTGGGTGGCTCAGTCGTTAAGCGTCTGCCTTCGGCTCAGGTCGTGATCCCAGGGTCCTGGGATCGAGCCCCGCATCGGGCTCCCTGCTTGGTGGGAAGCCTGCTTCTCCCTCTCCCGCTCCCCCTGCTTGTGTTCCCTCTCTCACTGTGTCTCTCTCTGTCAAATAAATAAATAAAATCTTAAACAAAACAAAAAAACAAAGCTAACCTGGACATCCAGGATGGGAGGAGACTGTGTCCCATGACCCTTGAGTGCTCCTCCTAGAAACCACCTTGTTCTCTGAGCACAGCGGTGACCACAGCACCAAGCACGGCAGGGTGGGCTAACCACATCTAGTTTCAAAAATGCTGATTGACTGCCTCTGCCATCATGTAATTCCTAGGCAGCTTTCCTCAACTCCTCTCCTCCAGTCTCTTCCTCAGATCCCTGCGGAAGCCCAGCAGTTAGCAGCCCGGTGGGTGCAGGGCCTGCCAAGCCTGGAGGCTACACCATCAGCCAGCGGCTTACCGCCAGCCACGGAGCGTGGGAGGCTGCGATGATTTATTAGATTTATTATTTCCACCAATATGAGCAAACAGGCCAAACTATTTTTTTAAAGGCCAGGAATGAAACTACTACTCCTGAGGTACCATTAAGCTGAAATAAAATGATTGGTGGAGAGTTTTCGTGTAATATCATGCTAAATGTGTAATGGTACAAGGTTAAATTGCCTTCTGCTCTCTGCTCTTTTTCTCTTACGGTCTGATACTCTGTGTGATATCGTCCTGTGATATATATTTTCCATCACTAAAACCAGAGAAAATGTTACTTCATTGTCCTGAGACTTGATGAAAGTCTCATTTTGGCTGTGTCCTTATATTTTTTTCTATTCTTCTTCTTAGTATTGGGTTGAATTAACACACAGATAATGAGTTCTGATACATGCAAAGTCCGTGTAACCACTTCCTTAATCAAGGCGTAGAATACCTCCCTCATTCCAGAGAGCTGTCTTGTGTCCCTTTCTAGTTATTCTCAACCATTTCCATCCCCTGCATGGTAACCTCTGTTCTGATTTTAAAGGTTAGTTTTGTCTGTTCTTGAACTTCATCTCCATAGAAACACACTATACATAGTCTGTGGTGTCCGATTCTTTTACTCAACAAGTTCTGAATACTCATCCATGTTATTGCACTTACAAATAATTTGTTCTTTTTTATTGCTGAGTTGTATTCCATTATATAAATGTACCACGATTTGTATATTCCTTCTCCTGTTGATGGGGATTTGGGTAGCTTTCAGGTTGGAGTTATGGTGAATAGAGCTGCTAGAGATTCTTATGCAAGTTTTTTTGTGGGTATGTTTTCACTTCTCTTGAGTAAGAGTAGAATGGCAAAATCAAAGGGTAGGTGTATGTTTAACATTACAAGGAAATGCCAAATAGTTTTCCAAAGTGGTACAACATTTTTCATTTCCACCAGTAGTCTGAGAGCTCGGGTTGTTCCATGTCCTAGACATACTATTTGACTTAAGCCATTCTAGGCGATGTGAAATGGCATTTCATTGCGGTTTTATTTTTCATCTCCTAATGATAATGATGTTGAGCCTTTTTTTATGTGATTACTGGCCATTTACATCTTTCTTTTGAGAAGTGTCTATTCCAATATTTTTCCCACTTCATTATCGAATTGTCGTTTTCATTACGTGTGTATTTACAGAGGTTTTTATATATATTCCAGATACAAGCTCTTTGCCATATTGTAAATATACTCTCTAGTCTGTGCCTTACCTTTACATTTTCTTAACAGTATTTCAAAATAATTTTTAAATTTTGACAAAGTCCAGTTTATCAACTCTTTTATATTTAGCATTTTTATTTCCTTTAGAAAATCTTGGTTTACCTGTTTGGGTCATTTTTTTCTGAAATTTTTAAAGAACATTTTCTAAGTATCCTCAATAATAAAAATTTCCTGGTTGTCCATGTTCACAAAATACGTCTTTATTTTCATTATTTTTACTTTAATTACCCAAGTGTGGTGGAGTGCTAGTAAACTGGCTTTCTCGGGGGTTGGGGGGAGAGGAAGCCTGATTTATGTAGCATTTGCCAATTTCCATGGTGTAAGCACTCCCACCATGATTTATTTCATGCTAACAATCGTTTAACAAGTGGCTTGCTAAATTCCTGAGTATTTAACAATCAGCGCTCATTAGCTATTATGATTCCCTCCAGCACATCACTGCAAATGCCACAAGAAAACAAGTGGCAAGAGGTAAACCCTTAGGGGGTTTACCCACCGGGCTGCTAACTGCTGGGCTTCCACAGGGATCTGAGGGGTCTTTCCAATGTTCCCAGGGACATTGGAAAGATGCCATGTTTTGAGGGACATCTGGCTACAAAAATTGGAGAGTCAGTGGCCATGACTAACAACAGAACCTGACCTGACTTCCAAACTGTGGCTGATACAAATAAAAGTGCAGATATGCATGCACAGGAGTTAAAAAAAAAATTAAACACTTCAAATGAGGAACGCACCGTCCTGGCAAATTAGTATAAAAGCAGAGGCTCTGCCAGTATTCCCATTTTGGGGGACATTAAGGGTCCCCTTCCTCCTGAAAATGACTGGAGGAGAGGATGGAGGATGGACATTTAGACTATAGACAAAGGGTGCAGAATCACTCGACAGGGAGTGATTGATGGAGTGACCCCTGGATACGTCTTGCATAAGGTGTTCACTTGGGGGGGGAATTAAACATTAAATGGCAAAAGCCCAGTGAGATGCTAAGTGAACACATTTCATCCCCAGCTGCTCTGGTCAGGTGGTAGGTTTGATGTTGTCACACAGGAAATGGCCATGGAATCAGGACCTTTGAGTCATAAGAAAGAGCCTCACAGATGACTTTCTTTTCATCAAGAAGATAAGAAAATTTACAGTAACTTCCTACCACTGCACTAAGCAGAAGGAAACTTTTCATAGCAACCATTCTATACAGGATTTTCATATTAGAGTAGAAAAACCTGGATATTTGCAGCTGTACATCATTTTCTGTAGCAGCAGTAACAGATATAGAGTAAAGGAAACACATTTTAAAATCTTTATTCTTTCAAAATTAAGCTTTCGCTAATTATAAACTGAGATTTAGAAGTATTTTCATTTTACGCATTACATATTTTATATATTAATATGTATGTTTTATATGTACGTTTTATTTATTCTACTAAGTATATCACATATGCAAGCATACATATTTAACTTAGTTCAAACAGTAATAATAAAATGAATGCACTTATACTCACCATCAAGCTTATCTAATAAAACATCACCAGGGTGCCTGGGTGGCTCAGTCAGTTAAGCGTCTGACTCTTGATTTCGGCTCAGATCATGGTCTCAGGGACATCGGGCTCCATGCTCAGCGGGATTCTCTGTCTCCCTCTCCCTCAGACCCTCTCTCCTGTGCTTGTTCTCTCTCTGTAAAATAAATAAATAAGTCTTAAAAAAATTAGAAAAATAAAACATCACCAATGCCAATATTTATCCATCCCTTGATCCATTTCCCTCACTCCTTCCATCACAGAGGAAACTCTTCTCCATTTCAGGCCCCAGTGGTTTTCCTATGCAGCCATTCTTTGGAGAGAATTTGATGCAGGGAATTGGTAAAGCAAGTGATGGAGCAGCCGAGTACCAATCAAGAGATAATGAAAGACTGGCAACAGCAGGAAACCAGTATCATACCCAGGTCAGAGAGACAAAGGGAGGAGAGCATGTTACCGGAGCCTAAGAGTCGGGTCATGTCCAGGGTATCCTATCTGGTGAGAGCCGGAGCCAAGGAGGAGGCATGGCTACTGCCAGAGAAACCATCCAAGGCCGAATGGAAGGGAAGAGAGTGCTGGGCATCTCTCTTACCCTTATCCTGCAGTCTTCTGTTAGTGTCTTTCATGAGGTGAATTCAGCCAGCAGCCAACTTACCCTGGGGTCTGGAATGTGGAGCAGAGCAGAGGGGGATGAGGAAGGGATCTGAGCACAGAACGCATACAGTGTGGAAGCAAAGAATTCTTTCATCTTCGGCAGAGTTAAATAATCATGAATATCATGTATGTGAAAACAGCCTCAATGCTCAACTATAGATAAATGTTTAATTAATTATGAACTATTACGTGGGCTTTGAAAAACACTATTTAAAAGAAATTTATAATTACATGAGAAAAAAATTTAAAGTTTAAGATTAAGTAAAAATATAGAAAAATGTTGCATATAGGTTCAAATTACAACTTGAAAATAAATGCGCACTGATGTAATAATACCAAATATTGTGCATCATTTCAACTACTTAAGCTATACACAGAAAAAAACTGGAAAGATGAATACCGAAAGGTAAACAATATTCTGTTTTGAAATAATGGGTATTTGCATTTTCTTATTTATGTGTTTTTGTATCGGGCAAGTGACCAACACTGAGTACTTATTACTTTTATAATTAGATCAAAAGGTTATCCTCCTCAGCACCTGGAATATGGAAGCTCCCAGGGAGATTATCTGCTATTTGGGGACATTATTATTAGAGAAGTCATGATGCTATCACGTGTCTTACAGTATTTACATTTTGTAAAGCACTTTTAGTATTTTTGTTGTAATAACCAGATGGGTTAGGTTTTCCTTCCTTGCAGGTAAAGAAATGGAAACAATACAAGGTAAGACTGGTAGTAAACGGCAGAGCCAAAGTCAGAGTGCCAGCCTTGGTGTTCCTTATCCATGGACACTCTGGGAGTCATTAGTGCTCTTCTCCAAATATTTCATACTCTCCTCTTTCAAGACACATGATAGGAATTCCCCATCTCCTGGGAAGTTTGGTCATGTGATTTGCTTTGGCCAGTGAAACGTGAGCAGAAATAATATGTTTCATGTCTTGGTAGACACTTTAAAAGCTAGTGTGCAATTAGTCACAGTCTCTTCCTACAACTATGGAAATTACGGGAACACACTTAGAAATAAAGCCTGTATCACTCTAGGCCTCTGAGATCTCCATCTGTCTACCTGCTTTGGGCATATTGCAAAAACAAGAACTAAGTATTGGTCGTGTTAAGCCCCTGAGATTTGGGGGACCCTTGTTTGTACAGCTTAACAACACATTTCGATCAAAACAGAAATTATTCTCTTCACAGCACTAAACTGGGTGTCCTATATCCCCATCTAGTCTCAAAGACAATTGACCAGTAACTATTTGTAGCAACAGCACATACAGTCAACAAATATAAATATAAATATGAGAACAAAAGAGTCAAAATGTATTTTTAAATTGTTTTGGATTATTTCATACATGGTAAAGAAGTAATTGTCTAAGTTCAAAGAGAGATGGAAATAACAAATGTGGTTTGGATAAAAACTCTTAGCACTGTGCATTTGCTCTTTCTCTTCCCTTCTTTAAAAGATATTTCTTGTTTTATTTATTTCCTTTATTAAAAAGACACTAAGGCGGTCATAAATATACAGGTGATCAGAAGGAGGCAGGAGCATAGCAGTCAAGTGAGACCAGGAGATTGGTTACATACAGGGTGATGGAGATATTGGGGGCCAACTTTCTCATTGTCAGGGAAAGGAAGTACAAGTATAGAAAGGCGGAAAGCTAGAATAAACCCTGTGGTGTTGTATTGGAATCAGGAGTATCAGTGAGGGGGCACGTGAGTGTCTCAGTCAGTTAAGTGTCTGATGCTTGATTTCAGCTCAGGTCATGATCTCAGGGTCCCAGATTCTAGCCGCATGTCAGACTCTGTGCTAAATGGGGAGTCTGCTTGAAGATTCTCTCCCTCTCCCTTGACCTATCCCCCAGATCACAGTCTCTCTCTCTCTCAAATAAATAAGTAAATCTTAAAAAAAAAAAAAAAAGTATCAGTGAGCACCCATGGTTTTCAATATAGTTGGGAAGAGAATAAATATAGAATATATGTATATGTGTGTTTGTATACACATATGCATATATATGCACACATCCATGTATATACACACACACATATACATACATACACATATATACATATATATAAATGACTGATTTCCCAGGGTTGAGTCAGGCAAAGAACAAGGTGAGTCTGGGACATCTTTTTCATAACAGGAAGTAAGGAAATGATCAAGAAATGATGGAGACATGCCAAATTTCACATATATAGGGCTTCCTTTGGCCAAACTTGGACAATTTGAGCATCAAAATAGATAATACTATAAGAGTGCATTACAACATGTTGAATAAAATAGGAAGCCATGAGCCCACATTGGTATAAATAAATGAATGAATAAATTAATGAACTGAGAAGAAAAGTCTTTCTTAGGATAGGAAATCAACTAATGAATGTAGAAAGAATGATAGTATTGGATAATGGCAATTTCCATCACAGTAATAATCAATTCGGGCAAAAACAAAAAACAAAACAAAACAAAACAACAAAAAAACCCATACCAAAGGATGCTAAAACTTGTGGGCAAAAATTGGATGAGAAAAACGATTTTACATAGTCTCAAAATATCACCCCACAGTACATTTATCACAGCATCTATGATGTTCCCTCCACAAAATATGTAATTGGGGCCTAATCATGAGGAAGCACTGCAAAACCTAAATTGATGAAAATTCCATATAATGACTAGACTACGGACTTAAGGATGTCAAGGTCATGGAGATTAGGGAAGACTAAGGAACAGTCCAGGTTAAAAGACTCGGGATGCTGACAACTGGCTCAGTAGATAATCTTTGTGTGGACCTTCTGCTGTAAGGGAGTTTGCTGAGACATATGGCAAAACTTGAAGGGTGCTCTGAGTCAAGAGTTCATGGGAAGTTTTTCTACTATTTATGCAACTTTTCTGTGAGTTGAAACTGTCAAAATAAAATATTAACCAAATCTCTTTGCATGATACGATAGGTTTTCAGTGGCCAATAAAGAGAGGGTGAGAAGCAGGGAGTAGAGAGGGGATGCTGTCCCTGGGAGAGACCATAAGGCATTGTCACTATTGTTCACAGTATTGCCCAACTCAGTCAGCCTCTCGTGAGCTCCCACTGTTTCACTGTGACCAGTGGTGATAGGGACTGAGGTTGGGGTGGGGTGGGTAAAGAGGCTTTCCACTTTTGGGAAATTCTGCTTTGCATAGTTCAGTAATAGAAATTTAGCAAGCATAGGCAAGAGAAGGAGGAGGGTAAGGGCACAGAGGTAAATACATGAATGGAAGGCAAGACAAGCTGTGACCCAAGCAGCTAAACAGACAGCAGACCCCTGGGGAGAAAGGCAGGAGCTGGAAGCATGGGAACAAGAGCCTCAGAGAGGAGGAGCCTCTGCGAAAGAGAGGAAAGGGAAAGCAGAGTTGGGTGCAAAGAAGCCACACCAGAGAACTGAAGCAAAAATATGTAAAAGCTAAAGACAAAAAAAAAAAAAAAAAAAAAAAAATGTCAAGTTGATAAGAAGCAAAAGGTCAGCAAGTCCTCAAAATGGTAGGTGGATTATTCACTGGTGTCTGACACTGAGATGACAGAAAATTGAACGAAATTCTGCACCTGAGCATTCATGGGAAAGGCTGGTAGAGAGGAGACAGAAACACATTTTAGGAGGGGAAAAAGCACAGCCAGAAAAAGAAGGGAGCATAAATGGTTGATGGTATAGAGATTATACTACCTGGGATGTGATTAGACATAAGATTTGGAATGACCACAGCCTAGTATTCAAAAGTGGCAGAAAGAGAGAGAGAGAGAGAGAACACAACAGACATATTCCCCTTTAAAATTGCATCCTAGCAAGAAAGAAACCTGTTCAATACCTTACTCACTAACTAGATGAACATCAAGTGCTCAAAACATCATTCTGGAATCAGAGGGAGCAAGAGGAGAGAAGGAAAGGCTTACCCAGCCTTCCTAGTCGGGACCCTCAGGATCCTGATCAAGCTCCTGGTGGGAAGACACACAAACTGTTCCTTGCACAACCTGAGGGCATTCATGTTTGGATCCTCAGTCCCCAAAACAAGTGCCAGTTACCTAGCAGCTGCTCAATAAATGTTGTTTTAACTCTCTGCAGAATAAAGGTTTCTCTCAAAGGAGAAAGACAAACAAAGAAAAGAGAAGTCTATTATTATGTGAAATCTCTGGGAGAATATCAGGAATAAATAATTTTAGAGTAAAAAGTCACATTAAAGCTACCTTTGAAATTTCATTTTAAAAACATTTTGAAACAAAACATTGTGAAGATTTTAGCCAGTAATTCATCACTCTAAATTGCAGGTCTGGTAACCACTTCTAGCCTGTCTTAAGAGAGTACTATATAAAATTTCAAATAGAGCTTGACTGTGGAAAAGAAAATAAATGATTTTGGAGAGAAAGATGCCTTTTTTTGAAAGGCAAAAGTGGAAAGCTGTCCTCTTCTGATAGGAAAGACTAAATTTCGAGGAAATCAGGGAAGATAGAATCTTAAAAGTCATAAAGAATAGTAGACCATCCTGAAAGGTAAAAAGGCAGATGGGGCTATCAATTTGATTACTTCTGTTGACCTCCGTTGATGGAGAAATGCTGGCAGTTGAGGATAAATGGCCAGAGGGGACCAGATATCAGGTTGTCCTAAAGTCACAAAGCCATAGTCATATCATGATAAGGGATTGGATTAGTCAGGATTCTCCAGAGAAACAGAACCAATTGGATGTATAAAGAGATTTATTGTAAGGAATTAGCTCACACAACTGTGGGAAGTCCCACAACTTGCCGTCTGCAACCTGGAGACATAGGACAGCTGTGGTATAAACTCCAATCTGAGCCCAAAGGCCTGAGAACCAGGAGCACCAATGGTGTAAGTCCCAGTCTGAGGGCCAAAGACTGAAGTTTCAGCTCAAGCAGTCAGGCAGAGAGAGTGAATTCTGCCTTCCTCCACTTTTTTGTTCTATGCAGGCCCTCAACAGGTTGGCCAATGCCTATCAGCACGGAGGAGGACAATCTGCTTTCCTCAGGCTCCGGAGTCAAATGCTAATCTCCGCTGGAAACACTCTCACAGACACAGAACTAGTCTTCAGCCGAATATCTGGGCACCCCGGGATCCAGTCAAGTTGACACATACAATTAACCATCACATGGTCAGATTCAAAGAAAATGAGTCAGAGAGAATCTGAAAGATACATGTGTTACAAACTGAGGTTAAACATACTAACCTAGAACTAACAATAAAAGGTACAGAATTACAGATTTTAAAAGGCCTTCTTTAGAAACTCTTCCCAAACTAAAAGAAAAAACAGGCTTTTGTTTGTCAGTGATTTGGCTGGGGAAGCAAACCAAAAACAGGAAAACTATGAAGGTATATACTGATTATAAAAGACCTTTAGTACTGAGGTCTACAAACCTGGAACTCAAATCAATGGTGACAGGAAAAGTCGTGGTGAGAACAAGTTTCATTAAAAACCTGAAATATTAATTGAATTCCCTTCTGCAGAATGGAGAGAACTCAAGATGAATGAATCAATATAGAACTCAATCTTCTCTCTCTCTTCGGAGCAGAGTCACTCCTTGCCACATACCCTCCCCCTCCCCCCAAATGGATTGGCTTTGTCTTCTGAAAAGCCAACTCTGGCCAAAAGGCTGGATGGAAGATTCAAGTAGATGGAGACTTAGTGTGCTCTGAGGGTCAGAGGTGGACTGGCTCTCTTGGGAGCCACATTTCAGGAAGGAAGTCAAGAGAGACATCAGAGAAGCCAGAATTCCCGCAGGATCATATAATAAAATCTCCTGCATCTACAGCAGTTATTGAGCACCCACTATGTACAAAGCACTGTTCTCGACACTCAGGCTCTCTTTCCAACTTGGAATGCTGAGTGGATGACATTGTCACCAATGAAGTATGTAGCTGGATCATAGTGAGAAGAAGAAGGCAGACAGTGAAGGCTAGGATGCAAATGGGAAAATAGCTCTTCTTTCTCTGCTAAGAAGCAGGAAACGTAAAGCAGGAGTGTTAGGGTTCACAGATGTTTGCAACAGGCATTGATTAAGTGAAGGACTTCTCTACCTTTTGAGACTATTTTTTATCAGCTTTCTATTTAGAGCAGCTTACATACTACAACTAGACAGAATGGTGGAATGAACTTTTGAGGTCACTCCAGATTGAAAGTTATGTGTGCTTATGTTTTCTATCTTGCTTTATTTGTAGACTGTTTCTATGTTTAAATATGCATAACGCTTAAGAGGGACAAGTCACTGAACTAAGCAACTTGAGGCCCAAAGAAAGAATGAGACATGGCTTCTGACTGGGTCATAAAGGAAGACAAAGCAAGTGCCCAAATAATATTCTATTTTTAAATTGCTATCAAAACAACAAAAAGAAATATAAAACCTCTTCAAGCCAGGTAATCAGAAAAGTTGTGGTCGATTGACTGAAAAAAATTTTCCAATTTTTCATTCTCTCTCTCCATGCCCTTTACAATGTGATTTTGCCGTTCCTACCATAAGGGATAGAGTCTCGTTCCCCACCCCTTCAAATGGAGTTGGCCCTGTGACTTGCCTTGGCCAATAGAAAGCAGCAGAAGTGATAGTGCTGGTTCTGAGCCTAAGCTTCAGGGTACTTTGCACACTGCATCTGTCTCTCAGACCCTGTCAACCATGATGAGACCAAGCCCAAGCTAACCTTCCGGAGGATAAGAGACCTTGTGGAGGAAAGCACAGTTGTCCCAACTAAGGCTATCCTAGGCCACCTCAAAGCCAGCCAACCATCTCATATGTGAGAGAGCCCAGCCAAGATTAACAGACCTTTCTGTCCTCACATAGCTGTCTGCTGTTACATGGGTGAACCCAACTGAGACCCTAAGAACCATGCAGTTGACCTTAGACCTGTGGGGATCAAACAGAGTTTACTGGAGTTTGCTACTACAGTTTGATGATGTGTTTGTTCCTCAGCTTTATCATGACAATTGATACCAAAGGCTTCATGAGGTAGCAGTCTTGCAACAAAACCATGAAGAATGAGGAGGATTGTGACAGGCAGTGTAAATAGGGAGGATTTCAAGCCAAAGGAATAGCACAAAGAAAACCATGGAAGGAGAAAGCCTGAGGTATGTTCACAGAATAGCAACAACCCAGTTTAATGAAAAGGGAGCAGAATTTCAAAATGACCACTATCGTGATATCAACTACAAGAACTGATCTGGAGAGGATGGCGATCCTCTACAGAAGTAGCTCTACTGAAAGAGGGTTCATTCTGACACAAGCCCCCTTAGATGCTGGGGATTCCTTGCTGGGTGGGGCCAAGAAGGTGCAAGAAATGGGAAGTTTCAAATCTTGGAGCTGTACCTGTTTTAACCCTGGCATGGGAGCAGGGCAGAGAAGCAAACACTTTCATGAAATGAAGATCACATGATTGGATGGTGGAACAGAGAGCTAGAACAAGTGAATACAGATGTTTTCCCTGAGACCAATTTTTTATTTCGCTGGAGCTTAGAAGCACACAAATCATATTTTTGTATTGGCTTGTTGGGTTTTTTTTTTGCCAAGAAATTAAATTTAGGAGCATGCAGGTGTTACTGAGAAGCTCTCACACTGGACTGCCTCAAAAGTCTTTGGGGAAGTAGGTGGCATATGAATAATCAATACATAACTAATCCCTTTCTAGAGAAACTAGAAGAAAAACAAAAACAGTGTTGACTTTCTCATATTGATTGTTCGCTTTTACTTTATGTTCCCCCCTTCCATTTCCTGTAGTTGCCAGGATGCTAGGTGACCTTTCTGTGTTTAATTACCCAAAAGAAACATGCAAGAAATGAATGCCAAAGGAAGAGGGAGGTGCCTATTCCTGAGTGTCTTGTCAAAATAACCACCCCTAATCTTCCTCTTTCTGTGGGAATGTGTGGTGCTTGTTTGAAATGAACAGAAAATGAAATGGAAAAGCATATGGCTGTGAGGCCAGAGAAGATAGAATACGGTGGGGGACAGCTAAGCAAAAATGTGTCTCTGCAAGTAAGAGTCTCAGTGTCATTCTTTGGAATACAGTGGTTCCTAAATAGTACATTCCTGGGAATTCTTCAGATTTCCCAACTCAGTCACTTCTACAAGCTGAAGAGAATAAGGAAGATGTTTCAAAGATATTGCCACTCAGTCAAGTGTCACATACCACCTTTTCCTACAAGCACAGAGAAAATAATATTAATTTCCTTTCTCATTATTTTATTTGCATCTGATGCCTTAGGTGCCTAATAAAAGCTACTTTACTGCCCTGGATTATTTCCTGACTTAGTGACTATTTTATTTCAGTATTACAGGACTTGGTAAGGAGTGCGGGGAGTGACACGGGAGAACTTCAATTTGAATTATAAGATTTCTCATTTGCAGTTTGGGCACTGAGACAGAACAGCTAGGTTCCATTTCACAGCCCTCCAGCCAGAGTCCACATGGGCAGGGAGACAATTCAGAGTCCTTGAGCATGTGTCTGCCAGGGGGCACTGTCGAAGTCTATAGAGAAACAACTCAGGAATTAAGAACATTTAGTGGGGGTTAAGAGAACAAAGGAGTTTAGGGAGAAGGTGAAGGGACAAAGAAAAGAATTATGTCTATATTAAGGGATCCAATATTTGTTTGTGCAGGCTGGAGATTATGATTTTGCCTAGTGTCCACTCAAAGGTGCCAGCGCTAGATGGGTCTTAGGGATTATAACCTCCAAACACCTCATTCCACCAAAAGGGAACTGAGGCCAATAAAGGAAAAGATGTTTGCAACTCAGAGCTCTCCTGTCTTCCATTTCAGGATATCTCTACACAATGAGCTTCATTTGGAGTCATCCACACTTTAGCCTAAGGACGTGCCTTACATTATCTACCCTCTCTCTCTCTCTCCCTCTCTCTCTCTCTCTCTCTCTCTCTCACACGCACACACACACACACACACACACAGAGGTCCCAGTGGCCTGAGATTTCTGAACACTGACACATTCATCTCCATCATGCCATCCCCAAAGCCAGCAACCCAGAAGGGCACACGTCGGTATAACCTCAGTGACTAACCCAGACTGATGGGCTCCACCAAATGGATGTCCGTCACAGCCGGGCTCCCTGGATCACACCCTGTTAAACTCAGGCCCAGGGACCTGGTTGAACTACTTCAAATTCTTTCCCTTTATCTCAGCAGATTGTGGGGTGATTGAAAGGAGATGAATATCCTCATCCTTTTTGCACTGGACACTTTCTTTAGGCTCCTGTCCACTGGAGGGATGATGGCCATAGGTTTTCTCGATGAAACTCGTCATCCCAGCCGTCTGATCACAAAGCCCGGAAGTCCAGCCTCAGGTGCTGGCTGAAAAAGGAACAAGGACCAAGACTGCTCATGAAATGTGGCTTCTTCTTTTGCCCACACCAAAGGGGACTTGTAAAGCTGGTCAACAATATAGTTTTCGAGAACTGGGATAGTGGTTCTTCACCTGTGTTAAGGGAGCAACTACTTTTTTCCCCAATCTTTTTTTGCCAATAATCATTTGACTTTGCGTATGGATGACAGATTCATCAGCACCCTAGCAACCTTCTCTGGACACGTTAGAAGTGGTATGGGGAATAGACTTCATAGGATCTACCTTCTCATCATCTCCTCCTTGACAAATGCCTCCTCGTCTCCAGTTTCCATGTGCAAGAATATCAGTTTTCATGTCTCAGCTTGAGATCCTTGATTTAAATCCCTGATCTATTTTTACTCCCATCTCCAAGGCCAGTGTGAGAGAGTTCAGATGTGTTTTCAAATGCACTGAGATGTCAAAGAAATTAAAGAATAGGCAGATTTTTCATATCAGTCAGTTAAAGACTAATTACAACTGTGCTTTCCAGCAAACCAGTGATTGTAGGCTAATTTTCAGTTATGAAACAGAAACTGAGGTTAATGAGGCTAATTGTGTTTACCAGCGTTTTCGAACAAAAGAAAAGAAGCCAACTCATTTTTGAAGAGAGTTCTTTGTCAGGAACAAATTGGGGAAAATTGCTACAGTTGTATCAGTTTTTCCTAAAACTGCTTAGTGCCATGCTTGAGAAACAAACATCCTTGAACACAAGCTAGCAGGGCAGAAAATCAAGTCCTTAGACAGTGAGGCTTCCCTGATCGGAAGGGCTTTGCTGCATGACAGTGATAACTGAAATCTTGAAAACAATGCGTTGAGGAGACATTCTAGTGGCCAGCCCTCCATTCTGTTCCATTGTCCCAGAGGGAGAGGCAGAAGGAATCATCATTTGCTGATGTCTGATAAGCCAAGATCTGGCTTTGCTGACTTCTAAAGGTTGAGGGAGGTGACCCAGGCAAGGAGCCACCAGGAAGAATACTGCATCCAGTTTGAAACTCATGTGGCCCCGACATCAGGGTGAGGTGACTGCGGTAGACTCCTAATGTTTGGGATTGCCCATGAACAATTTATCCATCCTTCCAACAATTCTAGCAGGCAAGAAGACTGACTGTAACAACTCCTGGGAAGCATTATCAGTCAAGAAGTCAGAGTTCCCGGAGTCTATGAACAGCTTACCATGTAACAGAACAAGCATCGACTGAATACCAGGTTCGTGGAATAAAGAAAAAATGCTTCTGTGGTACAGTTTTGCTTCGGTCTGGAATTGGAGGCAGTAGGGATTGCCCAGATGTCCCACGTGGACTTTGCCCACTTGCCCTGAAGGCTCTTCCCCTTCTATCATACCAGACCTCAGGGCAGAGAGTTAGCTGTGCTCTGGACAAGGTTGATATGTGGCCACCAACATCAGGTTACTTTGGTTCTAAATTTAGCTTCTAAGATCTCGGTGTCTCTAAAGGGGCCTCTACAGAGAGTCCTTTGGGGACAGTAAGCAGACTCCGGTGGGGCCGCAGCTTTAAAGAGTGTTGTTGGATTTCAAAATACATCACGTGGTGCATTATGATTCTAAACAACAGGCCCTGTTTTAAAGGAGGTCTTGGGTTCTAACATTGTTTGAAGTAACCAAATCTATTGATACCCATCATGGCCCAGCCAGGGGTAATGGATTGTGTGCTGTGTCCCTGGAGAATTGAAGAGCAGATGACGACAGGGCTGCAACCAAGGGGGTTTACTCTCTGCCAGGGAGATCAGATCCACCCACGGGTGACAAAATTGGTCATGAAGCAAAACACATATTGTAAAACACTGTCACATTATGTTTAAAGAAATGCATTGTGTTGATTAAATGCTGCAGTACGAGGTACCACAAGTAATGAAAACAATCAGAAATCAAAGACTACTCACATTCAGCAAGGCGGGGTTCAACTGCAGCCTCTGTGGGGTCTCTCATGTCCAGTCACAGTCCCATTTTCCTTAGGGTTTCCAAAGCACAGGGTTGCAATTGTGCTTGGCACTTACTTCTCCACGCCTTACTGGTGTACTTGTCTACTTCACCAATTTCTTCTTTAAATGTAAGCTCTTTAGGACAGGGACTCTAACCTACCTTTATGTTCTTCACAGCACACAATACTGACATAAAGTAGGCACTCAATAAATATTTACTACAGTGAAAATGAAAGAAGGGGAGTTATCTGTGGTTTCTCGAGATTGTGGGGAGAAGAGTTCTAGATCATATGAAAAACAAGGCAGAGCCACAAGAACTACGGGAATAAGGATTTAGGTAAGAGAAAAAGAGTCTGACTTCTTAAAAAAGGGGAGAATAGATTGAGCAAACAGAAAGTAACAAACTTTGTGGATAAGTGGAGGGGTTGGGGTGAGGACCAATAATGGGAGATCTGACGATAGATACAGATGGACAAAAGTTGAGATGGATTTTGGAGATTTTGGAGAAATTAGTTTAAGTATAAGAGGCTTAAGTTTGCCAAAATTCAATTCATTGATCTCTTACATCCCTTTCTGAAATGCATGAAGGTGATCCTGGGATGGCCTTATGTGAGCTCAGAAAAATGTTTGTAGCTGTGAGCTTGCAAGTCTGGATGCTTGCTACCTGGTCCTTTAAAGGATGAAGGAGTAGGGTGCTTAGGTCAGCAGCAAAGGTTTAGAATTTACCCTATATACAAGGAAGTGCCTTATCAAAAGTCAGGCCAAGATACTCTTTGTTGCTGGAATCCAGGCTGTGTCTGTATGCACAAAATAACTTGGCCACTCTGATCAGTCTAGTCTGGCTGGCATACTAATGTGATCTTGGCTCTTAAAATCTGAGTACCAGCTCGCCAGAGTCAACAAGATTAAGCAGTCATTTTCCATCATGGTGGTTTTTCAGATATTACAACCAGTGTAGGGCACAGATTTCACATTTGATTTTTCTGCTTTCCCATGGGATCTACAGCCTCAGTTCAGGAGAAAACACGCCTCTGAGTAGTCTGGTTTGCAGAGACTGCATAATCGTCTAGGGATGGTGGATCAGCTCCTTTTTCTGTGGCCACAGGCCGGAGTGTGAACATCCCCATTCATGCTAAGGGCCATTTGGTCACAATAGGGCTTTGAGGTCACTTGAATTCTGACATTCTACTCAGCAATCTCTAGCGCTCTCCACAGCAGAGCTGGCCCATGGGTGGCTCCCAGTGGGCACAGAAACCCAACTCATTAACATTTTATGTGTATGAGATAACAGCATTTTGTTTTTGAAGAGAAAACTCGTACAGAGTGGTACCCAAATCTCCCTGTGTCTCCTTAAGTCTAGGCATTCTATGCACTATTGTTCGCGAAATTATTACAAAAAGATGCATTCTCGCTCTTTGATAGAGGGAGGAGGGGGAAGCCACCCCTGCCTGCTGCCAGCATCACCAAAATGTAGCCTGATTGTTTTTCATATTTTCCCATCTAGCGTTCTGGAAGACTCTCTAGTCTCCATCTTTAGACCTAGAAAAAAACATTCGAAAGGTCAAGCGAGAAGGATGAAAGTTCCCAGGGCAGTTCCAGCCCTTCGGCTCTTCACAACCTGCCCACTCTTGGCTTTGTGGCCTTGACTCCCAGCTAGCCAGTCACTTCACACCACCTGTTGCCCCCCACCCACGCCCGGTGCTTTCCCTGCTTTGTGCCTGGACCGCTGCCCCCCATCCTCTGCCACGTGCCAGAAGTGCACAGCATTCCTGAAGGCCTGGCCCAAATACCATGTCTTCTGGGACGGGGGCAGAGCTTGTCACTCCCTCCCCAGCATGCCCATGGCATGATACCTCGCACACTTATCCATTACCTAAGTTGTCACGTGGTAGTGAAGTCAGTGTTTTGGTGAACATGTCCCTCTGCTTACTTGTGAACAAAGTAAGTATGGACTGGGCTTACCCTCCTCTACAGGGCTGGCGTGAAGCATGAGTTCAGAAATAATGTTTACTAAGTGAGTGAATGAAAAGGTCAGTTAATTAAACAGTAAGGTTAAAAAAGGAAGGAGCCCTCCATTTTTTCACTTTCACCTGAGTGAAATCCTTTCTAAATAAGACAAGGAAACCATTTAGCACTCTGTACCTTCTTCTAAGGCCTAAACTATTCTTTGAGCATAAAACTAATGGCTTTGAACTAGTTGCATAGGACATCTGGTAACGGATAGGACAGAAAGAGCCCAAGAAGAGATAACAAGTTCTAAAGGTACTGGTACCTCACCTGGGAACATAGAGAAGAAGTTTGCAACCTTAGAAGAGTGGACTCCTCGGGGCGCCTGGGTGGCTCAGCTGGTTAAGCGTCTGCCTTTGCCTCAGGTCATGATCTCAGGGTCCTGGGATCCAGCCCCACATCGGGCTCCCCGCTCAGTGGGAAGCCTGCTTCTTCCTCTCCTCCCCACTCGTGCTCTCTCTCGCTATCTCTATCTCTCTCTCAAATAAATAAATAAAATCTTTAAATAAAATAAAATAAAATAAAATAAACAAAAAATACAAAATTGTACATATAGCATGACCACAAAAAAATTTTCCAAAATATGCATAGAACAGGCTGGAAGGAAGTACATCAAAATGTTACTATTGATTATCTGTGGGAGTTAAGACTATTACTAAATTTTTAATCTTCTAGTCCTTCAGATTTTCTAATTTTTCTATGAGTATTTATTATGGGAAAAATAAAACATTTAAAAAATCAGCTAAAGGGGGCACCTGAGTGGCTCAGTCACTAAGCGTCTGCCTTCGGCTCAGGTCATGATCCCAGGGTCCTGGGATTGAGTCTTGCATCAGGCTCCCTGCTCAGTGGGGAGTCTGCTTCTCCCTCTCCCTTTCCCTCTGTGCTCTCTCTGTCAAATGGATAAATAAAATCTTTAAAAAAAAGAGTGGACTCTTCTATTGCTGTGCGTGGGTGTACGCGAGCATGCACATGCACACGTATGCACACGTGAGGCCAGCAGGCATGTGCGAGGGCGGTGTGTGTCTATGTTGTAGGAGGCAGGACATGAATGAGGGGTGTAGAGCACATGGAGGATAGATTGGAATACACAGAGTTAATAAGAGAAGATCCATAAATATAGAAAACAAAGTGTAAACACGTTGAAAATAATCATAACAAAAATACCAGAATTAAAGAAAATTTGCAGATTTCTAGAAACAACCTTAACCTTAGTCATTTAAAAAACAAATAAAAGGGGCGCATGGGTGGCTCAGTCGTTAAGCATCTGCCTTCGGCCCAGGTCATGATCCCAGCGTCCTGGGATTGAGCCCCGCGTCGGGCTCCCTGCTCCATGGGAAGCCTGCTTCTCCCTCTCCCACTCCCCCTGCTTGTGTTCCCTCTCTCGCTGTCCCTCTCTCTGTCAAATAAATAAATAAAATCTTAGAAACAAAACAAAACAAAAAACCAAATAAAAATGAGTGCTTATTACTGCAAAATACATCATCTCACTCTTCTTCATATTACCAACTTTATTTCTTTATATGCTTTTATTTATATATTTATTTATTTATTTATTTTAATTCTAGTTAACATACAGTGTGATATTAGTTTCAGGTGTACAATATAGTGATTCAACAATTCCATACATCACCGGGTGTTCATCACCCTAGGTACACTCCTTAATCCCTATTATGTATTTCACCCATCCCCCCCCAGTAACCAACTTTATATGTTTTTATTGTTTTTAAAGATTTATTTATTTATTTGAGAGAGAGAATTAGCATGCATACGTGCCTGAGTGGGAGGAGGGGCAAAGAGAGAGAATCTCAAGCAGACTCCCCAAGCTGAGCCCAGAGCCTGTTGCAAGGCTTGATCTCATGACCCATGAGATCATGACCTGAGCCAAAACCAAGACTCAGATGCTTAACCGACTGAGCCACCCAGGTGCCCCTATATGCTTTTATTTTTAAAAAATGTTAATTTTTGTCTCCCAGGTTAAAAGCAGGGAGAATCCCTAGCTGTCTGGCTAAGCAGAGCTCTGTCTTCCCAGCATTATGGAAGTGAATGTTCAGCACCAAGCAGGCCTAGACCTCATGAAGGCCACTCCTGGCAACAAACAGGAAGCAAAATGTATTGATTTAATATTTATGGAGAAGTGACTACCGTAAGTCAGCATTTCCCAGGCCCACTGAGTTCCACAGTATAGAAAATCTGTCTATTTACAATTTGTATTTATATTTATAAATGTATAGTTATAATTTCATTTAAAAAATGAGCTACCATCACTGACATACATCATTCAGTCAAATAAGATTATAGATGAGGACCGCCTGGGTGGCTCAGTCAGTTGAATTTCCAAGCTCTTGACTTCAGCTCAGGTTGTGGTCTCCGGGGTGTGCGATAGAGCCTCGCATCGGGGCTCTGCGCTCAGCGGGGAGTTTGCTTCTCTCCCTCTGTTTTCCCCTGCTTGTGCATGCTCTCTTTCTCTCTCTCAAATAAATAAATAAATCTTCAAAAAATATTATAGATGAGTCCAACATGCTATAGAGGGTGAAAATTCATTAAGCCTGATTTATACTAACAAATAGTTATACTAAACAAGGAGTTAAAGAGATACTTCCAAATATTTTCATCATGTTTTTCTCTAAAATTTTGAATGGTTGCCTAAATTCTTAAATTCTCTCTGTATGTGTAGCTATAGATGAAAACTTGTTTCTTCTGAAAATAAAATGCTTTCAAAGGCATTTTCTAAAGGCTTTCTAAATAAAGGCCAAAAAAGAAAAAAATACCACGCTTTGCTGGAAGAATGTCTCAAGTTTAATTCAATTACAGAATCTCATGATTCAAAGGAACTTGAGAGATCATCTGATAGAAGCCTTCATTGAATTACTGAATCCTAGACCAAGTGGGCATCAGCCTCTACTTGGCTCTTCTCATGACAAGAAGTACAAGACAGGGCATTTCATTTGATTCCTGAAAGTTCTTATTGTTTAAAGTTTTGAGTACAATCTGCCTCCTTGAAATTCAGTTCTAGTTCTGCCTATCGGAGACACACAAAAACTTCCGCTTTTACATGTCGGCTTTACCTACCACCTTCACCTTGAGTGGAATTAAAGTTGTCAGGAGTGTGCCACTCAAGGAGCCAAGTCCTGCCCTACCTGAGTGATAATATCCCTTTGTGAGAAAATTAGGGCAAGTTCATGGTGAACACCATTAAGCCTTTGAGAATCATATGGCTGTGCCATCCGATTGGGTAGCCATTGGCCATAGGTGATTATTGAGTACTTGAACTATGGCTGGTCTGAACTGAGACATGCTGTGTGGTAAAGTACACAGCAGAGTTTGAAGACTCATACATAAAAAGGAAAATAGTAATTTTCCATATTGATTACATTTTGAAAAATAATATTTTGGTTATGGATAAAGAAAAATATAAATATTTTTATTAAAAGTAATTTCACTGGGGGTTTTTCCCCACCTTTTTAGATCTAGTTATTATAGAATGTAAAATAATAGATCTTCCAGTCATAATACATTCACCGTAGAATTTACAACAACTTATACCAGTGTGTTATTATACATGTCTGTGTGCATGTATACGTGTGTATGGTGATGTATTTGCTTAATATCTGTCTCCCTCATCAAGTATGAGCTCCATGTAGGAGGAGCCTCCACCTCATTCACTTTTCTATTCCCAGGACTTAGCACATTACCTGCCATGTCACAGCTACAAAAAAAATTTTGTTGTATGTTTCCACAAATGGAGCTTAGTATATCTAGGGCCAGTTTGTGCGTTAGAGTCCTCAAATGTGTAGTTCTGAGTGCTGAGTATTCAACCAAGGAACCATATAAAAATTTGAGATTTGGCTAGACATTAGTGAGGACAAAGCCAAGACATGCTGAAAAATGCAAAGAGCAAAGGCCATGGGCTAGTAGAATTGGGGAAAGGCAGAAGCAGGCAAAGATAAAGCAGGAGCTAGGCTAGCCTTGCCTTTCCTACACCCCGAGAGCTGTGCCGTCCTATAAAATACAGTGCTAGCCATATATGTAAGTTTATAGAGGGAATCATAGGGAGGATTTTTAAGAAGTGGCATTAAAGGGAAGATCTGAAAGGTAGGAAGGAGTCATTCAGGTGGAAACAGAGAAGGAACTTTTCAGCAGTGTAAGACCTCACAGTGAGAAAGAGCTTGGCCGCATTCAACTAATTGGAAGAAGGCGAGGGTAACTGGAGTGTGGGAATCAGGAGAAGAATGGGCCACATTCTGGAGGCTGGAGAAGGAATCAGGGGCCACATCTAAAAGCACTGTAAAAATATGTTAAAAAATTTGGACCTTAAGCTCAACAGTGACATGGTGAAATCTATGGGTTTTGGTTTTTTAAAGATCATTCTCACAGCCATGTGCAGAATGGACTACAAAGGTCCAAGAAAGGAATCAGGGAGACCAGTTAGCTTATTGTTGTCCAGGAAAGAGACGTGGGTGGGTGTTTAGACTTGAGGGAATGGGGACATACAGAGTGGATGAACTTGAAATAAAGTCTATAGAACTTGGAACAGATTGGAGAGAGTGTGCAATAAAAACATAAAGACAAGAAGTGCTCACTGGTCTCTGGCTTCAGCACTTGGAAAGCTAAAGATACATCCTCTGAGTGGAAGAGGGCAGATGAAGGAGTAGTGAAGAGAAGAAAGGTCAAGAGTTACATTTAGAAAGTCCAAAAACTCTGTTCTTAGCACGTTGCACCCACTATGATGAAAAGGTGTCAGGGGCAGTGCAGAGGTCATGGTATGTGAAAAGTGGCTAGTAATAGTCACAATCCTCCTCGCAGACGGGATGAGCAATCTCTGCACCAAGCCTGTTTCTGAGAGGACTGACTAACTTCATGACCAAGGGAAAGTTTGCCCCTCTGGATGTAACAGGATTAAACCTGGCAGCACTGAGACCCTCCAGCGAGCTTTGTATTTGCCTTCAAGACCTTGTTCTCAGATGTTTATAAAATGATTAAGAATTCTGAATGTAATGTTGAAGAGGCACTGTTAGATAGAAGGGAAAATACTAGAGAGCATCTTACTCCTAAGCACGAGCCTCCTGGGAAGCTTATAATCATTTTGTGTTTTCTGGTTGGTAAGAAGAGTAAATGTCTGCCTGGCATACCTGGAGGGCTTCCTAATCACCACGCTGTTGTGCACAAAGGAGACCTAGTGAAAACAGCAGGTCCACTAACCTCCCAGGAAACCAAATAGGACTAAGCCTGTCGTGTCTTTCTTAGAGCCACAAAGAATGCTCCATGGGAAGGAGGAAGCAGCACAAAAACCCAATCAGATGGAAGGTGATGGAAGACTTTTAATGTTGAAAAAAGATGGGCACCACCCTATATGCAGAAGAAGACCCTCTCTGTGGGCCCATTGCCTGCCAAATCTGACATTCCTATTGGAAAGATACCCCATCACTTAGGTTCCTCTCTGCTTTTGTCCTTTCTCAAATTCTTCAGTGAATACCCCAGGTCCAGATTTTCATGTCTTCTGGAGAGAGAATGCCACCCCACCCCTTACTCTCAGCAGACCCATTCCCCTCCCTACACGCCCTACCATTCACTTTATGTTCTAGACATAAGTATTATTCTAGAATCTCAGAATATGCATGCTGCTGTGTTTCCTACACTGTGTTAAAACCTCAAGTTAACTCTGCTATCCATGTTCTACATATTCACATCTCTTAAGTAAATATTTTTTAAGTAAACAGAGACTATTTAAAATTATCTGCAAACAATTATAAAAAGATGACAAGCACACAATAAGGACTCATCGAGTATGAAATAGTACCAAGGAGAAGTGTTTCGAGGCAGACAAACTGACCAACAGTTGATTGTTCTGCATTGTTAGGATTTCACTAATGATTGTATTTGTTGCATCTTGTCAAGGTTGATCTGCCATTTATGCAATTCATTGGCCTACAGACAAGAATTAATTAGGGAATTCAGCAGCTTCTGTCAAAGTAAAGTTCTTTGTTTGAAAATATAGTTTTCTTTTGCAGATCTTTGCTGGTGTTTTCTAAAGTTTAAATTCAGAAGGTAACAACCCCAAAGAAAGAAAGAGAAAAAGAAAATCACTCCATGCAAATCTATACTTACCAAAAGGAATTTGAAAACGTATTATTTGTTTTATATTTCACAACGAGCTCACACATATTACACATCTAAAATGCTTCTTCAGCAAAAACAAACAAATAAATAAATAAATAAAATGCTTCTTCAGCATCTTTATAGGAATAATTTTCAGTAAAAATAAAATAAACCATTGCTCTTTAATTGTGTACGTCACAAAAATAAAGAAGGGAAATGCCCTCAGCTACTTTTTACACAATCCTGTTTTTCTTCTACTCACGAAACAAAGGAAATAAGTGAATGTCACTTTGGTTGTTTTTCCATCAAAGATGCTTATTTATTTACTTTTAATTTAATGTTTATCCAAGTTACGTATAATAACAGCTCAAGAGATATTGATAGAAAGCCAAACTTCTTGTCTCAGGTTTCTTTCTCCTAGCCCCACTCCCCAAAAGCAATCTCAAATCTCGTCAGTTTTCAGTCATTCTGAGGTAATCACTGTACCCCTAGAGATAGGCTTGTTACACTGTGTCCCGATTTGTTAAATTAAGAAATCTTTCTACTGACTTCCAAATATGAAAGATGAGGATCTTAGTCATGTAAGCTGCCCCCTTCTCTTCTGTTCCCAACATTTGATAGTTAAATTTGTTTTGAAAAATTTCTAGTGTTTCTCGGTGTAGCTTTGAATGCTCTCCTATTTCTTGTCCCACTGAATTTCAGTGTATTTCTTGATACCCTACTTGTCAGGTGAGGATACTCGTGTCCTACATTTTTCTCCACCCTTTCTCCTACTCTCTACATCCCTCTCTTGGTCACCCACACATTGGCATTTCCAGTGTCACTTACATTTGCATTCTGTGCTGCAACCACAAGCAAGTGTACTTTATTCACGAACTGATAGTAAACATTGAACACAACAAGGAAAACCCTTAACATTATTTTGATTGTGTAGATTTTATTCCTTGCTGTGTTAAACAGCACGCCAGGATTACAGTCTTTCTTCACAGATCTCACCTCCTGATCCCTGAGTCATTGGTAGAAAAATTTTTAGCATCAAAGTTAAAAGCACTTTATTCCATTATGCACAATCAATTACATAAAATCAAACGTTCTACTTTGCTCCACAGTGGGCCCATTATGTTCCTTTGCTTTTGTTTGTTTGTTTTCTTGGAGCTTCAATTTTATTTTTATTTTAGTTTGCATGTTGGACTTTAAGATATCACCAAGTATGTCCAAATTATCTTATGAAATTTTTTACTCAGAATCTAAACTCTCTCTTTATGTATGGGGAATTTTCTACCAGTTGAGTCTTTGGGGGTCAAAGACCAGGTTCCTCTATTGGAACCTCAAAATGCCTACAACCCATTTCTCTAATCTCCTCTGCATGGACAAGTTACCTAGGATTTACCTATCAGATTTCCCTACTGAGGACTGAGTTAAAAGCTAGTGACTCAAAGGAACAGGGAGCATGGAGAATTTGTTCTGGATGGGATGGTGGTGTTGGTGACAGTGGCCAGAGTATTGAGTTTCTGTGGATTCCAAGACAGAGAGTGAAGGTCCAGCATCCAGGACCAGCAGCGGCAGTGAGACCAGCCATGTTACCCATCCTCTGTGGAGGTGGGAGTCGTGTCCCACCCAGCTAAGCTGTGATCTAATTTGGGCAACTCTCTGGGTGCTGTTTAGCCTCCCCTTATGCTCTACTTTTCCCAATCTGACACTTCAAACTTGCCAGTCATAAGACACACAGGTTTTTTTTAAGGTTTATTTATTTATTTGAGAGAGAGAGAGTGAGAGCACGAGCAGGAAGGGTGGAGGGAGAGGGAGAGGGAATCCCAAACAGACTCTACCCTGAATGCAGAGTCTGACATGGGGCTCGATCTCACTGCCCTGAAATCAGACCTGAGCGGAAACCAAGAGCCTGATGCTTAACCAACTGTGCCACCCAGGCGCCCCCATTTTCTGAGTCTTTGATATCTGCAAAAGTTTCTGTTTAGACTTCCCACTTGAGTGGGCAAAAATTCTAGATTGAACATTATTTTCCTCAACACTTTGAAGTTGCTTGCTCCATTGTCTTCTTGCATCCAAAGTTGCTTTTTGAGAAGGGTGATGTCAGTCATATTCTTTTTTGGTTTTGTTTTTTGTTTTTATTTTTTGTATGTTCAACAAAAATTCTGAAAGGTTTGGGGTCTTCTTTTTAACCTTGGTGTTCTGAATTCACAAGGCTCTATCTAGATAAGGAGGTCTTTCCATGACTTGGGAGTTAGCACTTGGTGTCCTTCTACTTCAATCTTCCAATCCCAGTATTTTGGCTCTGGGAAAATCTCTTTTCTTATTACTTACTTCCCTTTATTTTCTCAATTCTTTCTTTCTAGGGAGCTTATTGATTCAGTATGAATTCTCTGGATGTTTCCTTTCCCTATGTCTCTTCCCTTTCCTTGCATTTCTCCCCCTCTCTTTTTCCTTTATTTTCAGAGAAATGTCTTAGACTTAATCCTTTGACTGATTTTTTTTCTTTACTTTTGGCAAAATGTTTCAATTAGTGGGAACTTTTTCTTTTTTCTTGTTCTCTGTTTCTTTTTCATAGCATTCAAATCTTTTTAAAGTATATTTTCTAATCTCCCTGAATTCACTATCTAGGACAGTCTTAAGCTGTTCTCTTTCATTTTATGAGTTATTTCTTTTCTCCATAGCTTTTTGATGGCTTATTTGGGTCCTGGTAGTTCTCCTCATTTGCTTTGTGCTTTTTAGCTGTCTAATTACTAGTTA
Source organism: Mirounga angustirostris (assembly GCF_029215605.1). Taxonomy (NCBI): domain Eukaryota; kingdom Metazoa; phylum Chordata; class Mammalia; order Carnivora; family Phocidae; genus Mirounga; species Mirounga angustirostris. The sequence continues at coordinate 56,306,814 of NW_026991717.1, read as the reverse complement.
CACAAAAGATTGGGTAACAGCAATGGTGTTCCCCTGATAGGGTGACAGTAAAACCATGTCTTGCCAGAATACAACAGAATTCAAATTTGCAAAACTTTCTCATTTGCTCCCATGAGAAGTCTGTGAAATTACAATTTACATGTAATCAAAGTGAGGTGCTTCTCTGGACAAATCTCTTCATAAGAAACTCAACACAGAATGAAAGGATGAAGTCTCAGGAAGCCAGAACACAGACACAAAAGCCAAAATGCATTCCATTTGAGCCAGGCCCATGATTATAATACTCATATCGCAAAGAGTCTGAGAATCACCTCTTACTGCTGACAGATCTTCTCCTACTCTCTCTCTCACTCCCTCTTTGTCTCTCTCTGTCTCTCTCTCTAATTATAATCTCTCATTATAATTGAACTCTAATCTATATCAGTCACCTATCAGCTACCAAAGGTAAGAAAACTTCATCTATATCAGTGGTTTTTAATATGCTCTAGGTCACTGACTGCTTTGAGAATCCGATTAAGAACATCAGTTCTTTCCCCTAGAAAAATATACATATCCAAAATTGCTTGCATATAATTATAAGGATTCCAGCCCATTCACTGACCTTGAGCCCTAAAAGTTAAGAGCTCTTTTCTATGTTCTGTAAAGTCTAAGTGAGAACACTAACGCACAGGCAGCACAAATATTTAACTACGTCAGAAAGGCCCTTCCAGCAGTACTCTGAGAAAAATGAGCAAAGAAGTCTGATGGAGCGCTTTATCAAAAGATCTTCTGATAACTCGAGCTAAAAAACAAACTAAATGGCTGGGGCACAGAGTTAGAAATTCCAGGCCCTCCCTGACAAGGAAATCTAGGCTAGGTGAAATGTACTTCAAAGTCAGTTCCCAGTCTGATTTTGCTGTGCCTTTGGCCTGAGAATAAGCCAATTCTCTGGTCCAGTGACACCAAGGACAGCTTCCTGGGATTGGTGTGAACACGGGGCGGGATTTGGTTCACAGAAGAAACTGTGCGGGTGGGAAACCAATTCCACAGAATCGCTGGGGGTCTGACCCAGATCACTGTTCTCTATGAGCCCTTGTCCCTTGTCTTGTCCTTCTGAAGAGAACATTCTGCCCAGTCTGTCTTCTACTCTGGGCACTGGGAGATAGAGTCTTGTAGTCTAGGACGATGGAGCTTCACGATAGAAAATTGCATCTAGGTCAAGAGTCACTATTATCGGGCGCCTGGGTGGCTCAGTCGGTTAAGCGACTGCCTTCGGCTCAGGTCGTGGTCCCGGAGTCCTGGGATCGAGTCCCACGTCGGGCTCCCGGCTCAGCGGGGAGCCTGCTTCTCCCTCTGACCCTCCTCCCTCTCATGCTGTTTCTCACTCTCTCTCTCCCTCTCAAATAAATAAATAAAAATAAATAAAATCTTAAAAAAAAAAAGTCACTATTATCCTGACAGGCAATGTCAGGGAATGTAATTTCTTTTCTTGGAGTTTGTGTTAAGGCAGCAAGATAAAAAACAGGCACTTGATACCAAATATCCTTGCCCACTTTCCCTCCTACCTGGAGGAATGAGTTCTCTAAAAGATACCTAATACTGCTCTAACTAATACACCTTAACTTTTGTTAAGTACATGGAGAAGTACATGACCTTTGGAACGGATTCATTTAAGAGTAACCACTAACTAGCTATGAAAACACATTGTGAATTGCTAATAAAAAAGCCCATGCGACTTACTTATATTAAGATGTAAGTGTTAATTTGGCATCACACACCTTGCTTGTTGGAACTATTTAACCACTATGTTACAAAGGTGTCTGATAGCCTTGGGTCACTGCTGAATGGCAAAGGCAGAGGACCTCCATGGGGTAATTTTGGCTATAATTTACCACCTTGCTCAGGACTTGCTTGTGCCAGAACCAGGAGATGTTGACCTTTTATAATTGAGGCAATCTCCTCAAAGGTCAACCTTGACAGAAAATGCTGTAATTGGTGTGGCTGGAGTTGCTGAATCCCAGGGCTATGTCTACTCAGAGGGTTTTTGCTGTTTCCTTTCACTGCCCTGCAGACAGCAACTCTACTTAGGCCACTTGGGGTTCTCACATCACCAACCAGGGGGGAAAAATGGGCCAAACACAATAGCCTCCACACGTTGAGGGCAGGGATGGTGTCCTTTTCCATCCTGGTGTCTGGAGTTTTAGCCCAGTGCCCAAGGCTTGTTAAATATTTGTTCTCTCACCGACTGAGTAAATGGATGAACACATATTCTCATAATAAATAGTTAGGAAATGCCAGTACTTCCTTGGAGTTTTCCTACAGGGATTTTACCATTTCCTGAAAACACCAATGGCCCTAAGTTACCTGTGCCTAAAAGCAAAACAGGGAGATGAAGTTTCCCACAGTCTCAACCCGAGCTCCCCTTCAGGAGGAAGAGCCTGTTTTGTGCCTCTCTAATCACCCCCTCGATACATGTCATGGTTCTCATTTTATAAATGAGGAAATTAAGACTCAGGAATTTGAAAGGACTTCTCAAGAACATATGGGTAAGTACGTGCAGATCTGGGGCTTCAGATTCCATTCTGTCAGAATCTGACATCTAAAGAGGTCTTGAGCAACATGCAGTCCTGAGGTCGTCTTCTGAGTGGTGCTGCTTGTACCCAAATGCCCCCAGCTTCATCCTAAATTCCTGTCACCTATGAAGATGGGAATGATGTGTCCTCCAGTCTCCAGTTTGGATACAGCATAACATTTATCTAAATGTAGCCCATCACTGCTAGCTCTTTATTAAGTCAAATTTAAGTTAGGATGGACTCAAGTGTGACATGCTCCAGATGAGAACTAAGGCTGAGGGAGTAGAGCACGAAATAAATGCCGGAACTCCCAGACTGCTTCTTAGATGTACAACACCACAGGCCATCTCCCATCATTGGGGCAATAAAAGAGTCCACTCCAGGGCATCTTCTGCAACCTAATCCTAAATGCATCCAATATCCTCCAGAGGAAGAGCCCTGTGTCATGGGGAATGCTCTTGACTCTACCTGTAGAATTCCACAAACACCCGTGGAGGACATCAGAAACCAAGATCAACAAAATGCCTAGGGGCAGGCACTGGACCCAGCCGCTCATCCAGGAGGCTGCACAGCTCGGGGGGCAGTGGGGCCCCCAGGTCAGCTGTGGGTCCTGAAGGCTGCTGAGTGGCCCAGAGACTCCGTGAACTTTCTGTCCAAGGTGTGGTTGCAGGTGTTTCACTCAGAGGGACCTCTTACTTCCCTTGGCCTCCAGCAGGAAGTTGGGTGCTCCTTGGAATATGACTCATTAGCTCTCTTCCTACCAGACTGGGATGATTTGGTCTGGTTCCAGTTCAACCCAAATACGCTTCAGTAAACAGTGTTTTTTTTTTTTACTGAAGCTTGCCTATTCCTGTCTTTTACCTCTCTTGCATGCGGCAAGGAGAAATAAGATAATATATGTGCAATGCTTTGAGCTCCTTGGGAAAGCAGCACTCTCTAAGTGCATGATATTAATAACAGCAATATTTCTGTTACCACGAAGACAGGCTGAGTCCATCTTTCGTGTGTCCTGTCAAGTCATTTCCCTACGGCTGCCTCTTCTGCTAAAATGGTTCTGAATGAGCCATACAAATCTCTAGTTTTAAAATACTCATTGGGGAAAACACCAGTTAGGCTCTGTATTACCTGGAAGGGGAATATTCCAATGTTTGTTTCTTGAAATGATAGGGCTCTAGTAGGTCAGGAGCGTGAGAGCAGTCAACCCTCAGGTAACAGAGCTGTGAAAGCGGCAAGTGGTGTGGAAAATAGAAATCCACGGAAGCCCTTTCCACCCTGGTCAGAATTCCAGGCCCACTCCCTGCAGAGCAACGTGGTCGAGTGACACCTTCCTTGGGAGCCATGAAACACAAATGTTCTTGCCTTAAGAAAACAGACCAAGGTTCCTACTGGAAGTGGACTTTAACTACCTCCATTTTGACTTCGATCTGTATAACTGATTGAGTTCCTCTTTCCAGCTTATCTCTTTAACTCAGGCAAAGGACCCTGTGGGCAAAGCATCCCGTGGTAGGAGCAGAAACTACCCCTCCAGCAACAGGGACTGCGCTGACATGGGCGAGATCCCGGAGATTGACCCCAAGACAGTGAGCCACCTGACCTTTACTGCCCACCTGCACGTACCCAGCCACCTTCGTCCCACAGTTTCCTTATAGAAGCCTAGAAATATTTCCAGCATTTTAGAGACAGTCTTTGGGACGTTAGTCTGCTGTCTTCCCAGTGTCGAACTCACAGAAATAAATCCCTTTCTTGTTTCAACACCTGACCTTTGGATTTTGTCGGTGGCGAAACACTGAACCTAGTCCGTTTGGGACTCCGGGAGCCAGGTGAAATTACTACTCCCAACATTGGCAAGATGCCATTAATGATAGCCACCATTTATCAAAAACTTGCCATGTCCAGAGACTGAGCTAAACCCTTTCTATCCCACATCTCATTTTATTTAATTACCTCAAGAAAACTGCATGGTCAATATTGTGATCTTGAAAAGTCAGAGATGTTTAGTACTTTGCCCAATCACACAGCAATAATTTGCAATTTGAGGTTCGAGCTAAAAAAAGTAAGCTGTGGCAATTTTTTTTTTTAAAGAAAGAAAAAAGTGGGACTACTCCTTTGCTGTGACCCCTACTCCCTCTTACCCATTCAAATGCAGCTGGTGCTTTTTGCACATGTGTTAGGTACTCTTAGGCTCAGGGAAGACAGTGATGCATCAATAGATGTCTCCATCCTGGAGGAGAACGCACCTGCCCCAAATGATAGGGTGAGGGCTGAAAGTGAGGGCTGTGAGCTTCTGAGCACAGAAGTGAAGTCTGTGTTTCCTGAGGTCTGTCAGCAAGGAGGTGTATTTGTGGAACCAAAGTTCCACAAATAAGATATGTAAACAAAGTTAATTATTTTCAGGTAGAGCTTTAAAATAATGACTGATTAAAAGGAAATGGAGCATACCGACCTATGTTCTGCAAAAATAGTAGCAATCTTAGGAAGTTCCACAAATACACCAATTCTGAGCACAGAATTGAAGTCTGTGTGTCCTGCTGGGACAACCCCTTGAAGGGCAGTCTGTGAGCCCGTGGTTTCCAAGCTTCTGAGCCTGGGCTCTGCTCCCTTCAATTACTGTCTTCCTTAGGAGGCTGCCAACATAATCCAAAACACAGGGTGGAGCCTGGGCCAGTAAAGAGCACAGGCTTCGATGTAAAGTTGAATTTTAACTCTGGGTCTCCCACCTACTTGCTGTGTAACCATGAGCAAGTCACAACCTCTCTGAGCCCCCGTTGCTCATATTTTAAATGGCGATAATGCTACACTTTGCAAAGGGTGATTGAAAGCATTAAATGAGCTCTTAACTGCATATAAAGGGCTTGGCAGCTCCAGGACCCTCAATTATGACAAATGCTTTTTCTGTTGTAAAACCCAAGACGAATGTTCAAAAACAACCGGGCTTTAAGAGTAAAACCTGCTGGAGACTGATGAAGTGCCAGCCAGACCATTCTGAAGCCTGTGAAATTTGTAACATAACCTCCTTCCAGCATCCACCCTGGTCCAAAACTCCTCTGCACAGGGCGATTGCTAATAAAACGGGAACAAAAGAAATCATGAGGAAACCATCCATTCAGCCACTAAATAAAGCCAGGGTAAAACCACCCACTGTCCCCTACCACAACAGACTGGTGGGCCACAAGGCAGGGGGCCGAGGTGGCTGGAGAGCCCCTTATTAAACAGAGCCCTGAAGAGAGGGCATCCATTCAGTGACTGTGGCCCCTGGGGGGCTCAGGATTGTTCACCCTTGCCTAACAAACACTCACGTCATCAATAGAGGATTGACACAGCACTGGGCATAATTAACTATCTTCTCATCCGCCCCAGTGCTGGGCCTTGTTCTTAGGAAACTGAGAACAACGTTGGTCTTTTACCTTAATGAAGTAAAACAAGCCTGAGTGTGAAAAAAACCTCCGACTTTCTTGTGTGACTTGCAAGTGTATCCGGTTTTACTCTTTCACACCAACCACAAACTCTCTTTTTCTTTCCTTGCCGAAGAATGTCATTGTGAGGCAGACCAAGTGTGACAATTTAAATGTGTGCCCCAGGGCTTGAGTAGCACAATGTCAAAAAATTCTAGTGATCCTGGTTGATACAGACAGTCTGACCCCCAGCTGCAGGCCTTGGAAAAGGAAGCTGTGCTGCTCAGTCACAAAACAAATAAGACCGCTTTTTATAAAGGAGTCCGTCAAGGGCCTTTTTTATTTATTTTGCCTTTTGTCACACTCAATCAGAAGTCTGAATATGAAAATTCTTTCCTGCTGTTCTTGCTCTATTTTCCTCCTGTTATTAAAAAGTGTCCTTGCTTCTTCGGGGAAAAATAAGATATGTAAACAAAGTTAATTATTTTCAGGTAGAGCTTTAAAATAATGACTGATTAAAAGGAAATGGAGCATACCGACCTATGTTCTGGCAAAAATAGTAGCAATCTTAGGAAGTTCCACAAATACACCAAAGAAGCTAAAGTTGATCCCTGGGTATTAATGGCCTTTCCTCCTTGCTGACAGGAACCCGATTTGGTTTTGGCATCTACTCCTTGCTCTCATGAGTCAAGGACACATCCTGAATGGCCCAGGCCAGGGATGGAGATCCCATTCTCCTCAGTGTAGAGGTGAGCATGGATGCTGGTTCCGGTCAATGAAATATGCAGGGAGGCATATGTTTTCATGGGAAGGGTTTGTTTTTGTTTTTGTTTTTGTTTAAGGTTTTATTTGTTTATTTGAGAGAGAGAGATCACAAGCCTGGGGGAGAGGCAGAGGGAGAGGGAGCAGCAGACTCCCTGCTGAGCAGGGAGCCTGATGCGGGGCTAGATCCGAGGATCCTGGGATCATGACCTGAGCCGAAGGCAGAAGCTTAACCAAGCCCCTTCATGGGAAGGTTTTAAAAAGAATTAACAAGCCCAAGAACTACTTTACTTTCATTTTCTCATGTAAGATAATAATTTTTTCCCTATTCTTTAAGCCTGTTCAGTTGGAGTTTCCTTATCTGTCACTGAAAACATTCAAACTGATAAAGGATAACTCATTAGTGATCTCCGCCGTGGAAAACGCTATCAGAATCGATTTAACACCATCACAGGGAAATTTGTGTAACAGTCACCTGTTGTCACTGTTCGGTGTCCACTCCCCTTTCTGAGAAATCAGTGCTTCTCAAAATCGAGGGCGCAGATGAGTCATCTGGAGGTCTTGTGAACCCAGATTCTGATTTGGTAGGTCTGGGGTGGGACCTAAGACTCTGCATTTCTTCCTGGTGATGCTCCTGCTGCGGCATCACCACCCTCTTGTTTGGCAAGAGTCTATTTCCTTCTCCACAGACACATGAGCTCTGACCTGTGTGTCGAACCCACACTTCCCAGGCCCACCAGTCTACAGATACGAATGGTTACCAGAAGCTCAACATAGGATGTTTCTGGCTCAACCTCACCACACTTATTCCATGGGAAATTTGTCCCCCTTCGAGTCCCCACATGGTTCTTAGATCTATAACCTCTGCAGCCTCTGAATATTAGTCCTTGTGGCTACATTTCCAAAAATTCTTCTTTTCTCTTCCAGATTTCCGTGGCGATAACCAAGATGGCAGCAAGGCCACGTCAAGGGACCATCAGGAAAGCACATGGCTCTACCACCATCTTCCAAGCTCAGGTTCTGAGTCTGAGGCCTACAGCGCTGACACTAGAAGCATTAGCACTTACGCTGTGCGTATGAGTAACTCCGGTGAAGACACACAGAGGACGTGCCGTTGTCTGCCTTTCGCTCCCGGTTGCTTCTGCGAGTCTACCACCATCCCGACTTGTATGAAATGGCTTTGCTTTTTCAGGGTAATTTCCCCCTTGACAATCTTATCACAGCTTCCTTGACCTACAGTTTAGGCGTGAGTTCTTTGCAGGTGGGCCTTGTGGTAGGCCAAATAATGACCCCCAAGGATACACAGGCCCAAATCCTCGGCCCTGGTGAATGTTGTCTTGAATGAAAAAATAGACTTTGTGGGTATGATTAAGTGCAGGATTTTGAGATGGGGGGCAGGGAGTATTCTGGATTATTTTGGAAGGCCCTAAATGTAATTACATGTGTCCTTATTAGAGGGGGCAGAGGGAGATTTGATTACAGAAGAAGAGAAAGTGATGTGACAAAGCAGAGATTGGAGTGATGTGGCCACAGACCGAGAAATACCAGCAGCCACCAAAAGCTGGAAGAGGCAAAGAATGGATTTTTCCCTAAAGCCTCTAGAAAGAACCACCCTTGCCTTCCTCTAGATTTTAGCCCCATAAGACTCAGTTAGGGCTTTGGGCCTCCGGAAGTGTAGAGCCATATTGTCGTTTTGAGCCCCTGAGTTGTGGTAATTTCCTACGGTGGCAAGAAGAAACTAATACAGGCCTAGAGATGGTCATCCTTCTTTTCAGAATGTTCCCGTCCTTCCAATATCTTTGAATCAACCATTTCCTCAGGCTCCTTTTATTAGGATACCCCTGGCAGGCACACTGCACCCTTCCTCTGAGCATAACCAGATATCCCTAAATCCAAGCTTAAGCTAATGCAAGGAATCTTGATACTTATTGCTTTATAAGTTAGTCATTTTACTTTTATAAATGACCCTAGAGTGGTAGCATTTTGAGATTTCCTGTCATTAATTTTCTCCTCAGTTCACTCACTCTCAGGTTAAATTGTATTAGTTAGAGTAAGGAGAGAGATGGTCTATCCACCTTCTGAAGTTCTCTCCAGGTCAGTGTTGCTACGGTTCTTTCTTATAAAGAGAACTCAAAACAATAAATATCACACTCCCCAGGGGGGAAAGCCTATACTGTGCAATGCAGAGTGGTCTTCTAGGAAGAGGCACCCTTGGTGTTACAGAGAAGGAATCCTAGTGAATTTGGCAGAAGGTATCAAAAGACCTTAATAAATGTGTCTAGATTTTCACCCAAAGATATGCTCCTAGGAATATATTATAATAAATTAACCTAGATGTGCATGAAGAGGTGTCGGCAAAGATGCTTATCTCAATTTAGTTTGATGTTGCAAAAGAGAAGAATGAGCATAAATAGGCAAAAATCTTATAACAGGAGATCCATTAAATAGATCACACTACCTCTTTATGTGCAGCCATTAAAATGATGTTATAAAAAATTAATGGCATGGGAAATCTTGGCATGAAGTTATAAAGAGAAAAAAAAACAGGCTGTAAAACAGTGTTTGTATTAGGTTACCAGGTATATATCCACAAAGGAAAAAGACTGGGATGATATATATTAAAATGATAAAAGTGTTTATTCCTTGGCCGTGGGATTAAAAGTAATTTTTATTTTCTTGTATGTGTCTGTATTTTTCAGATTTTTCTACAATGACTATGCTATTTATGTAACTGAAATGAAAAGTATTAATTAGAAAATAGAAATAGCCCCAATCTGAGAGTCAGGATCCTAAATTCCTTTCCTACCTCCATCAAAAACCAGCCGGGTGACCTTGGATAAGTCATTTCCTTTCTCTGGAATTTAATGCCCTCCTCATCAAAAAGAGCCTCAGGGTTGTCCACAGGTGTCCAATGGGGGGCTGAGTGTGTCGACACTGTGGCCACCCCCACCCCTGCTTCATCAGGGCAGCTGACCTTTTATCTGCTCTAAACACTGGGTTTGGACCTTGTTACCTTTTTTCTTTCCTTTCTTTCTGTCTTTCTTTTCTTTCTTTCTTTCTTTTTTTTTTTTTTTTTTTGGACCTTATGTTTTCTTTGGGAAAAACATGTTAAGATAATCTTCTAAATGTTAAAAATTACGAATTTAGATAGTTTCTAAGATTCCTTCCAATCATCATATACTTTGATCTAGTGACAGACTTGTAAGTATTTCCCAAAGTGTTCGGGAATGATCAGGCATTCAGACCCTGTCCTGCTTGACTTGGAGGTCACCAGCAAGTGGTGGTGAAGAAAGAGGAGTAAGGAAGTTCATCTGCAGGGTTTTGGCATGGGGATGTAGCACGTCAAGACCATTTTGAGTCTGGATTTGATCATGCATCCTATCAGCCCACCCCTCACATGGTGCCCTCCATGAGAGATCCATGGCTCCCTTTTGGCACACTCTGCCCTCCGTCTATGTGTTCTGCAGATGGCTGATCATCCTGGGTCTTTTTTGTCCTTCTTAATGACAACCAACATCAACATTCAGACATATGAGTGAAGACACTTCCAGATGATTTCAGCCGCCAGCTGCCAAGTCACTGCCAACCTTTGAATTTTCCCAGCGGAGGCCCCAGACAACATGTCTCTGCTGCACCCTCTCTGCATTCCTGATCCATGGAATATGTAAGCAAAATACAGGGGTTGTGTTATGCCACTTTTTTTTTTTTAATTTTTTTTTTAAGATTTTATTTATTTATTTGAGAGAGAGAGAATGAGAGACAGAGAGCATGAGAAGGAGGAAGGTCAGAGGGAGAAGCAGACTCCCTGCTGAGCAGGGAGCCCGATGCGGGACTCGATCCAGGGACTCGATCCCGGGACTCCAGGATCATGACCTGAGCCGAAGGCAGTCGCTTAACCAACTGAGCCACCCAGGCGCCCTATGCCACTAACTTTTAAGGGGATATATCTCTCAGTAATATTAACTAGTGTGTCCCGAGGCCTCAGCAGCCATGAATTCAGATGAAATGGTATTAACTTGAACAAACTGATTCCCCTGCTCTGGCACCCACCTGTACACACAGGCTCTCTAACCCTTGTCAAACTCCCCTTGAAGTCTCCTCTCACCTAAGAGGAGGCTCAGGTGCCTTTTACTGGCCTCTTCCCGGGCCTCTTTGGATGACCAATCTTGTGCACTGGGCATTCACAGTGCCTGTGAGTACCCACCATGTCCTCCAGGTGCCCTGCCACCTCTGCTCCATGTGCAGGGGAATGCTGTCCTGCTCTGGGTGCTCTCTTGTTTTCGGAATGAGAACCGAGAAGCCCCACAGGCCTCAGAATGGGGCTGTGCTGCCATCACTTCTCCATTCCTCACAAAAATCCTCATGAAAGCAGTTCCCACAGCCTGTCTTTGTGCTTCATCTATCTGTAGGAACTATAGGGCTGAGCAGGGGGACAGACGCCCTCACCCCACTAATCTCTCCCTTCTCTTGAAAAAAGACCTTAGGCACATTAACTCATACCATTTGATGCTTGGCGACATCCTTAACTATAGATGGGGCCATATTTGAGTTCTGCTAAGGCATTCCTAACAAAGACTTAGAAACAGCATTCCTCCTCAGGGAGATCAGAGTCCCATGTTCCCTGCACTTGTCAGGACCCATCTATAGCAAGAACAGTAAACTTAAAAACTTGAGCTTCAGTTCCAGCAAGTGAGGAACTTGCTCTCCAATTCTCTGGTGAATTAAAATGCTGGCCCCAGATCTTGGACCCCTGATTGTTTGCCACCTGGTCATGGTTTTCCTTAATGTTCCTGTCTCCCCCGGCGACCATTGCTGCACCTTTGTAGTGACATTCACCCTCTGATTCTATTTCCATGTAACACCTGAGTGTCTATCTTGTCTTAGTGCCAGCACAACCTCTTCCTCTTGACCTTCCTCTACCCTCTCCTGGAAACCTTCCCCAGTTGTGTGAGCCTCCCCATTGGGTGGAGGCTCTGTCCTGTCTGAAGCCAGCCAAGCTCTTGTTCTGGCTCCTTGCTGAGCCCCGAGCAGCTAGACTTATAACCACAGTGCTTACCACCTGTTTTAGTTCAGGAGCAATCAGTGGCTGGTAGTTGACGATACGTCCCAGGTTGACTCACCAGAAAGGGGGAAGGGAAAATTTTGACCCTAAATTTTTGTTTATGATTTAAACTGTCCTCTGGCACCTCTGACTTATAAGCTCCTCAGCCTCTGCCTAGCAAATACAAAGCCACCATCTGCTAACTCATGGAGAGCCAAAAGATAGGAAGCTGGCATCTGGGTTTGGCCGCAGATTTGCTGTGTGATTTTGAGAAGGCTCTTTCCTCTCTTCTGTACTTGGGACTGATAACACCTTGTTGGGAGAATCGATGTGCTATGAGTTCTTGCAATGTCTAAAAACTCAAAACCATTATTTATTACAAGAAAGAAAACTTTCACTCAAGGACCAATCACCAATACACATGGCATCCATAGAATGATGTGATTCACCCAGTTGACTTTTTGCCCAAATAGACCCAAACCTGGATTGATCCTGGGAGATTTGTCTCTCTAAGGTCTCCCCTTCTTTCCTTTTCTTCCTGTCAGCCCCCACCCAGAAATCCCTGGCTCCATGCTTAGTGAGAGCCATGCAATTGAACCATGGTAACCATTTCCCTAACTCCAGCCTGGTAGGATGTGTGAATTCTGTCCTGTGATGACTGTCACATGCCAGCAAGGGTTATAAGCAACCTGGGTCGCTTTGTCACTCTCTATGGCCCCCTGAACTATTCCCTTGGGCATCTCTAACCCTTCTTCTTTGCACATATTGCTTCTCTTTTTGTTTAGCTGTCAGTCACAGGACCCCACTTCACCCCAACACACTGGCATGATACCCAGACTGGTCCATGAGAACCTATCTTCAGGGACTGTTAAAATACTAAGAGAGAAAGAGGAGCTCTCTCCCTGTAGGGAGACAATGTAAGCTCAGAGCTACTGGGCTCGTTTCGAGGCCACATGGAAAAATCAATCTGAAGACGAAAGCAAGACAGAGGGGCATAGAGAAGCATGATGGTAAGTGTCTGAGATTGGACTGGCTAGAAGAACAGTCTGAGAAGGGGATCCTTTTCCAAGTTATTTATTAAGGAGTCGCTCTCAAAAAAGGTGGGTAGGTAGTGAGGAAAGGAGAGTAGGACAAAGAAATAAAGATAAGCATGGATGTTGTCTCAACAGAGACCTGATGCTACTGACACCTCTGGAGGGGGACTTGCATGTGACAGTTGGTCATAACTTGGGACAAGGGCCCCTCTTGAACTCCCAAGCTGGTCAGTTAGTTCTATGAGCTACTCCTAGAACTGAAGAGGTAGGGAGGGGGTGATAACCTCCTGGGCATTGAGAAGGCCAGGAACTGGGAACAGTCAACATGGATAGTAGTTAATGGGTGGTGCAGTGCCTGCTAAAGGGGTTCTGGGTGGGGCATCAAGAGCATCTGCTATAGAGCGAGAATGAGAAAGAGAGAGAGAGAGTCTTGGTGAAAAGGGCAGTGGCTAAGGGCATAAGCTTTAGGGCCAGCATGCCTGGGTTCGCACCACACCTTCTATACTTGCTTTCTGTATACCTTGGGAAATTACTTAAGTTTTTGTGTCATAGTTTCTTCATTTGTCAAATGGGAATACTAGTAATACCTATATAATGAGAAAATGTCAATCAAACACAGAGACCTGTGCTTGCCACTCAGAACAAAGCTATATGCCTGTAAGAGGGCTCGGTGGCCCCTAAGAACATCTGATGAGCTCCTCATGGGCCCTGGAGCCTCCCCCTTTCTTCCTATACATGGAAAGTGAGGAAAGAAGTACACAACAAAAATATCCAGGAGTCCCCTGTATTACTGGAGTTTGATAATACCACAAACAAGTGTCCCCGGAGAGGCACTTTTCAGAGACACTTAGTGGGGGGGGGGGGGAGGGAGCGGGAGGGAGGAAAGAAAAAGGAATTGTTCATCGGGCATTCCCTTGAGTGATTTCTGAGGGTTCATTTCTAAAGGCAAATACAGTAATCTGCCCCCCTAAGGAGTGACCCAGTTTACCAGAGCCTCTGAAAATATGCAGATGGAATTTCTGGGATTTGCAATGTTGCAATCCGTTGTTTTCCCTTTTTTCAAGAGGCAGCCCCAGGGCGGGGGGGGGGGGGGGGGCACGCTGGGAGCGACTCTTCTCAATACCATAGATAAGCAAAGAGCAGCTGAAAGAGACCTTCTTGCCAGTCCTCAAGGTACAGACAGGCGCGTGACGCGTGACGCGTGACGCAGCAGAGCACACAAAGGGACACGATTGGCATTTACGGTAATGATGGCACGCAGCTCCAATCCTGCGCCCTTTGACCTTGCACTATATTCCGATAGGTCAGAACATCCTTGCTCGCCTTCCCTAATGCACATTATCCTCTCTGGTCAATAAAATTCCCCTCTGTCTCTACACTGACAATAGATGTGAAGGTCAGCTTGCCCCTCCAGCTGCAACAGTGTCTGAGCTGTCAGTGGGAATTTAAATTAAGGATGTAGGTAATAATTTCGTTGCTTTTAGGCAAAAATGGAAGCGTCTGTTGCTTTGGTTGCAGTCAGATTCTCAGAAGAGAACTGAAAAGATCTCTGGGCTCCCAGGGGAAAATATTTTAAAGTGCCCGAGGGGAGCTAAAGCACACAGTGGCCTTAAGTGGTAAATTTCCTAAGAGAGATACTCTCTCCATTACATGTTTCCTGCTGCAAGGCACCTTCTTTCACAGCTTTCACTGTCAAACAGTGCCACATCCAGTGGGTGGGAGCAATCACGATTAGAGTGAAATGAATTTCATCCTGAAAGCTGTAACAAGACAAGGAAGGCAAGAGGAAATGAAGAGCTCACCTGAGAAGTGGGAAGGAGGGGGGCCAGCATGCAGATCTGGGGGCCTGAGCCCCAGGCCCCCTGCAACTGACCGTTTGGGGGACCTGGAGCAGATCCATTAACCTCCCCCGGATTCTGCCCTTATCAACAAAATGATTCAATTGAGGTTAAAAGTTCTCAAAGGTCCTTTCGGGTTGCAGTATTTCTTGAGCTTAAAAGTCATTTCAGCTTAGAGTTGTTTGTTGTGCACTAGTTCCTTTGAGAAAGACGGGATGAGAGATGTGGTTTGCCCTCCGAATCTTCAAATCCTATAAAACTGAGCCGGAACGGAGCTGCACAGATTATCCTGTCCAGCCTGCTCACTTAGAAGACGGAGCAACCAAAGTGACTTTTCTACTTGGCTTTTTAAACCAAGAATTTCCCCTTGATCTCCCTTTTTCTCTCTTCCCTCTCTCCCCAGCTCTCTTTTCATGACCTCTATTGGTGGAAGATCTTCAAATTCAGTTCAGATTTTTCTCAAGAAGTCAGTGAGAAATAGAGTAAAACAACAGAAACAGAGAAGGAGGTTGGTTCGCACTTCTTTAAAAAGAATCAGAAGGAGATTTTTATTGCACAGTTTATACATGGAGAATTTCCAGGATGATGAAACATTTAATTGCAAAAATCAAAACAACAAAATACTGGATGAAAATATAGAAAAAATGTTTAACCTTGCTATGGGTGAGGATTTCTGAGCATGATGCTGAAGGCAGAAACCAAATAGATCAATATAGTGTAGTAACATAAAAAATTCTTTAAAAATTGCACATCAAAGTACCTACACACAACTAAATGTCAAAAAAAGTCATGGAAAAAAATGTGCAATTTGGCTGATAGTGTCAGTCTTATTAATATATAAAGGTTTCTTACAACTTAATAAGAAAAACAGGAGCACACAGTAAAAGGAGCAAAAGGTATGAATTGCAAGCCACAGAAGAAATACAGATGACCACAAAAATATAAAAACACTCCACCCCAATAATTTCTAAATAAATAAAAATTTCAAAAGCTGTCAGATGTACTTTGCTTATGAAGGTAACAAGGTTTGTTTTACTTTTATCTTTTATAGTAATAATGGGCAACATTGGTAAATGTGGTAAAATGAATACTTTAAAAATCTTGTAGTAGAAACGTAAATGGGTATAGTTGGTAACTGGACAACACATCTAACAATCTTTAAAGCTGAATATGCCCTTTAACCCAGAAATTCTACCTCTAAGGACTCTGTACTTCTACATCTGAGAGTTAATTCCAAGGAAATAATCAGGGATGCATTATTAGAGCTCCTTTCCGTGCCTCCTGCACAAGGAGGTCACAACTCGGCTTAGGGATAAATGAGCTCTCACCTAGGCACACCCACAGGGGCGCCCAGAATAGACAAAGCTTCTTCTCCATCCCCTTATCTTCACCTCCCAGAACAACACCATGGAAGAGAGACCATTCTGTTAGTCTGCTGGAAGAAGCTGGAAGTCCAAGATGGAGGTCTGGTTTCTGGTGACAGCATTCTTCCCGTAGTACAGATGGTTACCGGCTCACTCTGTCCTCATGAGGTCTTCCCTCTGTGTGTGCATGTCTTTTCCTCTTCTTATAAGGACACTAGTCCTATCAGATTAGGGACCCACCTTTATGACCTCATTTAACTTTAATTATGTCCTTAGAGACCCTATCTCCCAACGCAATAACATTGGGGGTTAAGGCTTTAACATATGATTCTAAGGGGACAAAACTGCATCTATAACACCCCGAGGGAGCCTCTTTATTAGGTCATTCGGTGGTTTGCTTCACCACAATTTACCAAGCAGCTACAGTGGCCCAGCAGTGTGCTACACCTGGGGTGTGCCGTGATTACTCTTGTCTTCCTTCCTTGATCTATGATGTATGTGAACCCCGGCTGAGATGATCGAGCCCCAGTTCTCAAAGTTCCATACTGAAAAACAGAAAGGCAGAAAACTTGTGTCGACAAAAAAACCTGCACATGGATATTTAGAACAGCTTTATTCATAGCTGCCAAAACTTGGAGGTGGCCAAGATGTCCTTCCCTGGGTGAACAGGTAAACAAACTGTGGCACATCCAGACAGTGGAATATTATTCAGCCATAGAAGGAAATGAGCTATCAAGCCACGAAAATACATAAAGGACACTTAGATGCATATTACTAAGCCAAAGAAGCCAATCTGAAAAGGCTGCATTCTGTATGATTCCAATTATATCACAGGCTGGAAAAGGCAAAACTATGGAGGCAGTAAAAAGATCAGTGGATGCCGGGGGTTTAGGGGAGGGAGGGATGAAGAGGTAGGGCACAGGAGATTTTTAGGGAAATGAAACTGTTCTGTACGATACTACAGTGGAGGATACATGTCACTATACACTTGTCCAAACGCACAGAATGTACAACACCAAGAGTGAGCCCTTGTGTAAACTGTGGGCTGGAATTCATACTTGGGCGTCAGTATTGGCTCACTGGTGTGGCCAAATATACCACATTAATGCTAGGGGATCGTAATAAGGAAAAATGTGGGGGAAGGTGAAGGAGTACATGGGAACACTCTATACTCTCCACTTATTTTTCCATAAGCCTAAACCCCCCTAAAAGGAGTCTATTAATTTATTAGGGGGGACAACAGACTGTCAGAAAGCACTCCTCTCTGACCCTCCACGTGCACATAGGTACACTCAGTCAGTGTTCACTGAAAGTGCTGCTGAGAAACTTAAAATCTGAGTATTTTCATGCTTGGAACCCTGTCCCAGCCTACCTGTCCAGTTGCTCTTCTTCCTGTTCAATCTTGCACTGCTTCTTATTCAATCTTGTCTACATGCTAGAGAGAAATTAAGCTACAGCTACTTTGTTCGCTGCTATCTAAGTTTGGCATGGGGATGACAAAAAGACTCCATGAGACCAGCCCAGGGAGCATGTTTGAAAAGGATGACCCCTCCTCCTGACAGCTGGCTTTGGTTCTCGAAATCACTTATAGGCAGGAGAGTTCTGTCAAGTCACAATGGACTTTAGCTTGGAGGTCAGTGGTGAGGAGGAAAAACTGAAAAGAAGATTGCTGAGGATTTTGAGTTAGCTGATCTTGGGATTTTCTTTCTCAACTCATGCACTAGAAGCCTGTTCTCTTTTAAAGAATAGTGAAGTCTGAGTCTTAAGCTTGATGGTTTATGAATGGGGTCAGAAATCTGTTACATAGGGACGCCTGGGTGGCTCAGTCGTTAAGCGTCTGCGTTCGGCTCAGGTCATGATCCCAGGGTCCTGGGATCGAGCCCTGCATCGGCCTCCCTGCTTGGCGGGGAGTCTGCTTCTCCCTCTCCCACTCCCCCTGCTTCTGTTCCCTCTCTCTCTGTGTCCTTCTCTGTCAAGTGAATAAATAAAATCTTTTTTGTTTTTAAAGAAATAAATCTGTTACATAACATGAAAATTAAAATGTCAAAGACTTTTCTGTCCAACTCCAATGCCCGCCACTCTGCCTGGTCATCAGTCCTTCACATGGCTATCTCAAGGCATGCCTCATTTCCTCATATCCTGTTGGCAGCAGGAGGTACTGTGTCAGCCCTGGCTGGGTATCCTCCATCCCCTGTGTTCATGTTCCACGGCTGGTCCTCTGGACATCGGGCAAGGAGATATTTTGTTCGATCTGAAGGGACACAGGACAGGGGGCATGCTCCCACTTCCACATCTCTTTTCCTCAGACAGATAAGGGAATTTGATTGCCAATGCAATTCTGGTCTTAAAAGAAATAAACCCAATGACAAGCAAAAAGATCAAGTGATGCTTTCAGATACTGTGTCCAAACTGTTTTTTGCTTATTAGAAATTTACTCTCAGCATTTGGGACTTTAAAAAATACTGTAATTATAAGAGTGCAAATTTATGTCTTAGTTAAGTACAGGCTCGCTCCCCTGCCCCACTGTTGGCAATAATGTATAGAGCTACTCCCCTTGGAAATGGCATGGCTAGAGATGTTAGGAGGATGTCAGAGGCCAAGCTTAACTGACATTTCTCCATCTCCCACAGAAATGGCCATGCTGTTCCTTTGCAAGGGTAAGAGTGCATTACTGTAGCAATAATGCATTAAATGGTATTCTGAATGGCCTTAAATAGTTAATAAGCCTCTCTAAGCACCTTTCTCCTGGGCAGGGGTTCAGACACTGGGGATGACAGAGCTTCTAGCTTATTATCTGTCCCACACAGGCTCCGGATAACCAATGAGAGCTCAGTTTCTAGCCCCTCAATAATATCACCGCAAATTAGAATGCATTGAGCATCTCCGTCTGTAAACTAGTCAAAATTGAAGCTGTGTCTAATCAACCGGAACAAAAGACCATGGAGCAATAGAACCCGTCACTTTGGATCACTGTGGCCTGTCTACTCAATCCAGATGGATGTGCCTCATGTGCCCTGACCACTCAGAGACTGATGTGCCATTAAGATGGCGCGCTAGCTGGCTCGGTGTTGCTTCCGGCTGGTTGTTTCATTGCATAGAGGCATGACCTTGAATCAAGCCATTCATTCTTACTCTCTGGCAAATAGTGTTCAAAGATTGAAGTATTTAAATTTTTAAACTGATGACTCTTTTCCCCTCCAAATTATATGCCAGGAAAAAAATAATCGTGTCTGAAAAATAACATTCATCTGTCCTAAGGGCTGCTAAGTTAATGTCTTTATGTGAAGGTTTGCTTAGGGGAAAGGGAAAGTGCTTTTTGTCCATTACAGACTCATCCAATACTGCTGGATAAATTGGCCCTAAATGCACCCCCCTCCACCAGAGTCATGACCTTTTTTTTTTTTTTTTTTCCCCAGTCTCTGGTATCCATTGTCCATTTGTCCAGTGGCGCTAGTGGGTGACAAACTGGAAGGAGAATGAGATTCTGCCAAATGCCCTGGTTTTATGGGTCTGGTTTCTTGTGCCAGTCGATTTTATTGACATAATTGTTTGTCCCAGTTTCAGTATAGAATTGGCTAATTTTTTATCTGTGACTGTGAGTCACTAATTTCTCTTTGATGTTAATTGTATGGAAAGCAGTTGAAAGGAGAGTTCTGTGTTTCTCCTCTATCTAATAGGAAGCAGGGCTGAAAGTCAGAATAGAGGAAAATGAGAGAATCTGATTAGTCAAATGTGCCTTTGGAAGATAAATGGCCGTCATCGATTGTGTTAGAAGATTTGATTTCTGAATGATCCCCAATGCTCAGAAGTGCAGCGATTGCTCTGTTTTCGGACAAAAACCAACTCCAGAGTCTAGTCAGAATGTCTGCTGAAAAGATGACCCAGATCACATTCTGCCCTCACCAAAGACCATCTCTTACCCTGTGTTGACTGAAGGTCTGTTCTGATTTGAGAACTATCTAGATGAGGAGCACCGAGTATACAAACATATGACATTGAAAACTGGTATTTCTGAGACCAAACAGAACAACCTGGAGAAACTGGAAATCAAACTGCTTGGAAGACACTTGTCTTTGATTATTAATAGGTTTGCCTTAAAAAATATTTCAGAGCCTAGAGAACACAGCTTTTTGACTTTTAAATATCTTCTATGATCTCTGGCTTCCCAGTTAGGTCTGTCTTTTGCAGATGTCTGCCTGATAATACTCAGAAAAATCCTGTCAAGATAGTTCCTCCAATCCCTGGCAACCAATTCAGGAAATCTGCAATTGGGAAAATGGTGAGTGGAAATTTGAAATCAGTAAATCTGTGGATTTTTTTAAATCTAAACCCAAGTCATAATATTCTTTGTGTTTCAGATGTAGAAATTTCACCCGAGTTTAAGTGTGTATTAATGCCTTACAGGGAATCTTAAAGTAATGGAATGATTGTTAGTACAGTATACGAGGACCAAGATGACTGTACACAATCACAAAATTGATACAAGCCTCATGTTCATTTTCATGTAACGATCATACTTTTGCTTAATTATCATAGCTAGCCTATTTTTCTTAGAGCTCACACAGTATATTGAGTGCTTGATTGAGTAATGATTTACACTATACAATTGCTAAAGATCACGATAGTAACAATTTAGAGGCATATCAGTGCAATTTGTTTCCTGTGCTGCATCAGTCAAAATATTGTTCCCAGTTTCTCTTTAATGGTTTTACTGAAGTAATTTAAATATTCTACCATTAGCCATCCATCTTTGACACTTTACTTTTTGAAACTACAAAAGAATTTTAAATTGAGAGGTGTGAATAGAGAATGTATGGAACTCCATACACAGAAATCTGTTCTTATTTTCAATTAAAGCATTTCTATTAACTTTGTCTTATAGACAATTTACATACGGCATTGCTTTGAAATGGGAAGTGACATGATGAAGTATAACAGGGAGTCTGGAGGGGCTGGACTTAGAGCTCAGATATTTCTGATCACTAATTTGGTAAGTAACACCTTTTACCCCTAAAGTGTATATATTTGTCCCCTGCATTACATAGAGGCTACAGATAGTCCTAGGGGGACAACGAGCAAAAACATAGTTTGGGAAAGACACATTAAATGTGTCACAAAATGAATGTACAATTACAGACTATAATTAGTCCCATTACAAAGAGGACACACTAAAGGAGGCCAAGAAAGACTTTCTGGAGAAGTGATGTTTCAGTTGACATCTAACAAAGAAATAGAAATAATTAGTTGAAGAGGGGCAGTTTGGAAATAGAGGTATGTGGACAGAAAAAAACTATGTAAGCAAAGGCCCTGTTATGGGAAGGAGTCTGCAGCAACTAGAAATGTGGAGAGGTCCAGTATGGTTGGCTCACAGAGAGTGTTGGCTCACAGAGAGTGCTGGTGAGGCTAAGGAAGTAGGTGGAGGCCAGATCTTGTAGTGCCTTTTCAGGGACTCTGGTCTTTAAGAACAGGGGAAAGCCACTGAAAGGACCCTTTAAGCACAGTCACGTTTGCATTTGGATTATTCTGGCTCTAGGCAGGAATAAAATGGAGGAAGCCAGGTGATTCACTAAATTGTTTAGGTAATAGGTGGTGTAGCTGGGACCAATATAGGATGACATAGATGGAGACAAGGGGACAGTTTCAAGGCATTTAGGAGACAGAATATCAGGCTTGGTGGTGGAACCATAGGGTGGGGAGGTAGGTGAGGCAGATGGTTTCAATTTTCTCGCTTGCATAACTGGATGGCTGTGATATTTGCTAGCTAGATAACCCTGAAAAAATTGGTTTGGGAGGAGGTGTGAATTTGGTTTTGGATCAATTAAACTTGAGATGCTCTTGAGACATCCAAGTGAAGATGTCAGGTAGATAGTAGACTACATGGTCTAGAGCTCAAAGGAAAGATATGTGCTATAAATATATTTTTATATCACTGGTATATGAATAGTAATTAAAGTAAAGGACATGAGTATGTTTCTTAGGAAGAATATATAGAATGACAAGAAAAAAAAGAAAAGAAGAGCAGGGTTCAGCCTTGAAGAACTCTAGTATTTTTTTTAAATTTTTTATTGTTATGCTAATCACCATACATTACATCATTAGTTTTTGATGTAGTGTTCCATGATTCATTGTTTGTGCATAACACCCAGTGCTCCATGCAGAATGTGCCCTCTTTAATACCCATCACCAGGCTAACCCATCCTCCCACACCCCTCCCCTCTAGAACCCTCAGTTTTTCAGAGTCCATCGTCTCTCATGGTTCGTCTAGTATTAAGCACCAGGTGAAAGGAGATATGCAAGGAGAAGCTTTGGACAAAGAGAAGCCAGATGGTCACCAGGAATACATGAAAAGTGTGATATCATAGTGACCAAAGGATAAAAGACTTTCAGGAAAAAGGGGCATGGTCAATTGTAAAAGAATTGCCAAGAGATTGGATACAAAGAGCACGGAAAAATGTTCCATGGTGACATGGAAGCTAATATCAGAACTGTGTCTAGCACGATAGTATCAGAGACCAGGCTGGAGCAGGTTAAGGAAAAAGTGGGAAGTGGGGGGATAGAGACCTCAGGTAGAGAAAACCTTGTGAACCTATAAGCATACCCTGAGTAGATTCCTAGGAGTAATTAAGGAGGGAGATTGTGAAGTATCACCCTACTAGAAACTCAGACCAATAAGAACAAAGTGTTAATGTTTACATTAATTTATCTGTACTGACTTCAGACTGAAGCTTGATTGGTATTCCACAAAGTCCTTAAACAATTAACCAAAATACGACCAGATCACATTTTGCCCCCTTAAAAACTAAACTAGATTATTGAGCACAGCAACCCAGTTGATTACCAGCTGACCTCTAAATGATCTATCCGGGCAAACATAGTATTTGGTTCTGAACTGTGCCCACCATAACCATAGTCACACACCGGTTCGTGGAGGCATTTAGTTCTGACCGACATCGAAGAAGGTAAGGGAATGGTATCTCTGTGAGAAGGGTGTCCATGGAGGACAGGCAGGTGATACAAATGATAGAAAAACAATTACGGGAAACTGGAGGGAGTGTGTCCCCTCTAAAGGGGCAGCTGCCCCTCTGTCCAAGGTGCTTATCGCCGTGGGGAATGCCAGAAATCCAATAGGCAGTTATGTCAAAAATGTAGATATTTCTGGCCTGCGGCTGGCCAGTTTGTGACTTATGTCCGTAGGACTACAGACTTGAATTTAGTGGATATTTTGTGAATGCCTGCTATTTGCAAACCCTGGTGTAAGCTTATGGGGAAGCAGAGATGGCATGGCCCCTGTCCTCCCAGAGACCATTATCTAGGAAGAGGATGGCATGAAACAGCTATCATATAAGGCAGAGGGATAGAAATGATAAAAGGAGGTACAAATTACAAGTTTCCAGAATGCAGAGAAATGAGCTTTTAATTTTGGATGGAGAGAGGGCTGTCAGAAGACTCCATGAAGGTGACATTTGTGCTGGGCTTTGAAGGATTTCAGTGGGGAGGAAGGGATGGGAGGAATAAATAAGACTTCTCAGCAGTACCTCACACCTCCCTTCATAATACGAAATGTAACATTCAGAATCAAAACAAGTGCCAGCACAATGTACAACTTTAATAGGTTCAAAAAGCTTTGCTTTGATGTGGTAGCAGTGCAAAAGCAGGTAGAATCTTTCCAGCAAAAGAGATGATTAATTAGCAAGTGACATCACCTAGTAATTTGCTGATTGCTGTTAACGATAAGAGTAGCAACTAACACATGTACTGTTTTATAATTTATCTGCAGCTTTCACCCCCGTTTTCTTATTCAGGGATACAATTTAGCCAAGATCATCCCAAGCCAGGATGGCTACTTCAGCACCCAACTGAATGGAATCCTTTGTGGCCAGCACACTCTGCCCTCTGGTCATGTTAATGGAACAGCGTCATCCGCAATGCCATGCAAGGGCTCACTTCCTTGTAAACCATTCCCAGGACTTGTCCAGTTCTGATCTCTGGACTCTTTCCAAGTCCTTTTCTGTGGGAGGGGCCGGGTATTTTTTCACCTGTTGAACATATTCTTTCTCTATCCAAGTAAAATACAGCTTGGGCATGGATGGTGCAAGAGGGCTGACCTATGTTCAAGTTCTTAGGAACAGCATATTCCCATTGGCCACGAATCTCTGAACTTCCATCTCACTCCTAGGGAGGGATTTTAGCCTATGCATTTTTGGAGCTGAGCCTGAGGCAGCGTGTAGAGGGAGGCCACTGGGATGGCACAGCCCTGCCCTGCTACCCTGCCTTTGTGTCCCTGGTGGGCCCTCACTCCAGGGTAAATTCCTGCCAAGCATGTGGTATGCAAGTATTTTTCATAGTTCTCTGGAGCCTTTTCTGGAGAAGAGAGGCTTATTTCCTTCAAAGTAGTGGCTCAAGACCCCACTAGCAAGGAAACTGCAGGAGCTTCTTGGGGCCAGAGTGTCTGCTTCCCGTGTTTCATCATAAGAACAAGACCAGGTTGGTTAAAAAAAATTGGATTTTGAGATTGGCCTGGTCAAAATGTCCCTAGTTTTTCCCAATCCAGTGAACAGCTCAGATGACCCCAAGGATAGAAGGTAAGTATTTAAAATATGGCCATTATAAGGTAGCATTTCCACCAAAATGTGGGTGGCAACTGTAGTCACATCTGAAATCAGCCCTCATTACCCTCAATCCCAACCCATAGCTCAGTGGTTCCCAAACATTTCTGTGCCTCTGAAATCACATAGGTATTATAATAAATGCAAATTTCTGAGACTCACCCCAAGGATGCTGACTCAGAAGGTCTTAAGTGGAGCCAAGAATCTGAATATCTTTTCTAAAAAAGATTTATTTATTTATTTATTTATTTATTTGAGAGAGAGAGAGAGTGAGCAGGAGGAGGGGCAGAGGGAAAGGGAGAGAAGTAGATTCCCCACTGATCAGAGAGCCTGACGTGGGTCTCGATCCCAGGACCCGGAGATCATGAACTGAGCCAAAATCAAGAGTCATTTCTCAACCAACTGAGCCACCCAGGCACCCCAGAATCTATATTTCTAATGGGAATTCCAGATTATTCTGAAGCAAGTGACAGTTCAGGGACTTGCCTCTGAGAACCACTGGTAAGAATCATCTATTTCTTCAAATCACTTCCCACACTCAGACGTTACTCTACCTTACAGGTAGAAATGAAGCCAGGTAATAGCCTATCAGGAGCATGAAAGCAGCAGTGGTCCTTGTGTCCTGGGCCTCCCATTACCATGGCTGCCTGAAATATAGATTTCAGACATTATCTCCAAATGAAGTTATTTATATATGTAATTACAGAGATGAAGTAACAGGATTGGAAGAAGATGACCTTCATCCAACAATTTTAAGCTTTTGTTCCATTACCAGATTAAACTACTTATAGATGACAATAATTTAAATTTTAAAACAAATCCTCTATGTTTGGAATAGCACAATTGTATTAAACTGTATTTTCTGTGTTCAAAGTGCTAACATCTTAAATACAAATATTTAAATTGTATCAGTTTTTGTAATTTTTATTTTGAGATTTATCTTTATTTTATCATTCACCAAGAGTGTCCCTCCACCCCGCCCCCGCCCACCCAGAACATAGAAATGACCTGGATGTCTCTCAATGTCTGTTGAGAAGATACTGTAGGGGAGCAGAAAATAAAAGACCTTCAAAAATGTTGCTTGGTAGGATTTTAAACATTAACCACTAAACTGGAGTCATATATTTTGTCTCAGAGTCTCAGGCTTAGTATGGCGGAATTCCTTCCCAATTGTACCATAGTACAATAGGAATGTAGCTACAGTAAGATGAAGAAAACAACTTTTCACTCTCAAAAACTGAACCAGAAGAGACACCTTTCTTTAGTGATCACTAAGCTGACCTACCCCTTGACAGGTTGTAATAAAACATTCATTCACAGTTAGAAGGTCCAGAACATTTAGCTACTCTTACTCCATGTTTACCATCTATTTATCTCTCTCTCTCAATCACACACACACACACACACACACACTCACTCACTCACTCACACACACATGAAAACAAGTCCTTCAAATGATAGAATGGTGCATCAGTGATATAAGCCATTTCCTACTTATTTTATGACTTCCAGAATTCTGGTGGGGAACTCATTCCACCATGTTTCCTTAGCAAATTCCAGAGGGATGTCCATGGTGGATATTTAGCAGAGCTGTACAGTTAATGAGCTGCTGGGCAATTTTGTCAAGCTAGTTGTTTTCTGGTGACTTATCTGTAATACTGGGGGAGCTGCACAATGTTATCTGCTTGTAAATAACTGGAATCCTTCCTGAGCTTGTGGGGGGAAATGCTTTATGGCTAAATGGAGTTGATTCCCCTGGTGCTTTAGTTTTCTTACATAAATCTCCTTGCTGACCTCAAACCAATACCTACCTTTTCTCATCTTTTTTTTTCTCCCTGGAGGAGGAAAACCAAATTAAAAAAAAACAACAACAACCAGACTTGTTAGAATACAATACTTT
Organism: Mirounga angustirostris; assembly: GCF_029215605.1. Lineage (NCBI taxonomy): Eukaryota > Metazoa > Chordata > Mammalia > Carnivora > Phocidae > Mirounga > Mirounga angustirostris. The sequence goes on along the minus strand of NW_026991717.1, from coordinate 56,280,325 downwards.
GTTAAGAGTGAGCTAGATTAGTAGGTGATTAGTGTAGATTTAATTAAATAGGATACAAAGATGGAGCCCATGGGAAGTTATTTACCTTCTGAGGAAATAAATTCAGAGTGAGAGATTAGTACTGAGCTTCTACAGCGGAAGGGTTTTTGTTTTGTAGTTTGGTGGTCACTGTTTTTTTAGGATTACACTCAATCTGGAGACCAAGAACATTTAGATAATTTTTAAACGTTTAATTCCTGGAGGTCAATTAAAATAACAATACTTTACATTTGTGCCATATTTTACAACTTATAGAATGCCTTTAAATAGTTAAGTTTTTCTTTCTCTATATCCTATCTTAAAGCATCAAACTGGGTGTCCTTTATTCCATCCAAAACATCAAATAATAGTCCCCGGTTGAAATCTTAGTTCTTTTAAATGAGTTTCAATGGAGAGTAGTAATCTTGAAAAATATTTTTAATTGTTTATTAAAATGCTCTCTTTATGTTGGTGTACAATTTCCATTGCGTGACATAAAATTAATCTACCATCTGAAAACTGTATATATCTAAGTTCTGGGCACAACCCAGTGGAGATAGAAATAAAATCAACCTTCTCAGAAGCCCTCTCCTTCTTCATGACTCTGAAGAGCAGGCTGCTGGAAATTGTGGGGACACTGGTAATTTTCAATCAGGAAGAAGGGGGTTGGTATGAAAACCTACATCCAATTAACCATCAAGTGGACTCAGCTCACAGTGTTAAATAACAGCTAGAAAGAGGAGCCTCCTTCAACGGGCCTGAACTGCAAAGGGACTGACCCATGTGTCTGTGTGACCTAACTGCCACTGGACAGAAGACTCCAGTGTCGCATGCTCTTGGGGAGGGCAGTGAAGCAGGGAGGCAGCTCAGTGGATTCTCCTGCCCTGAAGAAAAGAGTTTCTTTTCCATGAAGGAGAATATTTTAGAGAAAAAGTGAGAATTGATGAAGGCTTTTTAAAATTTTTAAATAGGCAAGAAGAAGTAAATGAGCTAGAATTGGGGTCACAGAAGGAGAAACCAGACCTAGAAATATGTGCATTTTGCTGAGGACACCCAGAAAGTAAATGCTCCTCCTTCAGAGAAAATTAGCTTTAAAATCACAATATCAAGAACTCATCAACATCCATGTCCCAGCACCCTCCTCTCATGTGTCTCGGCCTCTTTCTTGTAACAGAGGTTGGCAGTCAACCCAAGACCGGCAGTCATGGTGGCAGACACATTCCAGGTGGAAAGATCATTTCTTTTCTAGACACTGTAACGAAGGACTTGGCAGTTGGTGAGTAACCCTCCTGCTGGGAGCAGGTGTCTTCCCTTTTGAAAAGATTGCATTTTATACAGAAGAGCTTGAAATGGACTATAACTGGGAGCAGGTCGAACAAGTTGGGGTTTTTGAAAAAAGCTTGGCTAACCAGCTCAAGGTGAAGAGCAATGACATGGGAAATGAAATACCTGCTTATTAATGTCACAATAATTCAGCCATTCATTTTGACTGGAGCATGCAATGTTAAGGGTCCTTACTGTCAGGCTCAGGTTCTAACCACTGAAAGACTCAATAGAAACTGTTGGTCAGGAGGACAATAAATCTAAACGCACACACACACACACAGAAAAATATACACTAGATTTTGGAAAATAATTCCATAGTGTGAGCTTCTAAAGCTCTCATACTTCTAAAAGGTGAGTTTATTACCTTTGAGTTAATGTTTTTTGCAAACAATTCAACACAATAAAAAGTCTTTAGGATAACTATCCAAATACCCAACAAGTGTAGAATGGTTATGGTATTAAAGAGGGCACGTACTACATGGAGCACTGGGTGTTATACGCAAACAATGAATCATGGAACACTACATCAAAAACTAATGATGTAATGTATGGTGATTAACATAACATAATAAAATAAAAAAATTAAAAAATTTTTAAAAATGTGATATAGTTGCAGGATAGATGAACAATTACAAATAAATGTGACAATGTGGGTGATCCTCACAAGCACAAGATTGAGCAAAAGAACTCAGATGACCCCAAAATACATACTGCATCATTCCATTTATATGTACAAAACAGGAAATATTAGCATAAATGGGTAGAAGAAAGGAGGGTGGTTACTAGAGATGGGGGTGGGGTTGGTAGGGACTTGAAAGGGGGTCCAAAAGGGATGCTAATAATGTGCTGTTTCTTCATCTAGGTGTTGCTTATATGACTGCGTTCAGTTTGTGATGATTCATCAAACCAAAACCTCATATGAACTTTTGTCTATGTATATTTTACCTTAATTCAAAGTTGAACATTACATTTCCTATTACATAAGATGTTCTAATGAATAAAATCTAATTAATACATTTTTTAAAAATTGGGATAACAATCTGTTGAACTGCTTGGCAAAATAAATTAGCCTTCAGATTTTATCCTTGTTGTGTGATGGCTGTGTCTGTGGCTCAGAGAGTCCTGGATCATGAATGGACTTGAGTCATGGGGCATCTGAAACAAGCAATGAGTATCTTGTTGTTAACTTCAAACATATGTTTTCAATTCTATTACCTACAAAATTCCAACCATGACCTATCTTGAGTTAACCTTAAATTAGAAACACGCTCTACTTCTGTCTCATGTTGAATGTAAAAATTGTGCCCAGTATATAAAAGGAAATTATTTGAAGAAAGTATATATGTGAACTTGGAGAACAAAGTCAGATTGAGTCTTTTTTTCCCCCCTGGATTCTACTACTCCCTCTGACATGGATACTTATCTATCAGATCTTTTTCCCACTCAGTGGATTGGAAGTTGGTACTATAACTTGGATTATTACTAAGCAGTAAATTGCATCGCAGGGATGGGGTCATAATGAACTCAGACAGGTCCTGAGAATTGATGTTGAATCCCAGCTTTTCCATGCTTTCACACTGGAATCTTAGGTAAATCACTCACACTCTCAGAGGCCTCGGCGTCTTCGTCGGTAGAATGAGCTGGTTGAACTGAACAACCTCTTAAAGATTCATGAATCAACACAAATAAATAAAGGTTTGACAAAACTAGATATGATGCAGTACAAATATCCCCCCAGAAGGATTTCTCAGATTCTTTTACTGAACAATTCTTAGGGGGTGAAGGGAAGAAAGCCCCTAAGATTGATTGGATTATGCCAAGAGTTTTCTCACCTCTTCTAGAATAGAAATTATTTCAAATTGCCTTGGGATGACAGTGGAAGGTCAGAAGTGATGGCTAGCTTTTTCTTGCACCTCAATTCTATCTTTATCCCTGGCCATTAGTCATCGTTGTCCTCACTTAAAACACTGCAGCTCTAATAAAGAGAGAAGAAAATAGCCCCCAAGAATGGAATATCTCAAACCAGAGTGACCTTTGTCTTTCAAAGTCAAAGAAGGAAGTCTTAACCTGAAGCTTGGGTACCCTATAATTATAGTAAATCCACCCCATCAGCTTGTAACCAGGATTATAGTATCGGGGTGGGCCATATTCTCATCCCCAGGAGGAGGAATGGTTTATGAAGGACTGGCACGTTTGAGGTTAAGGGAATGCTCTCCACCGGAGTAGATAGCAAGCTGAACAATACTATTGTCACAAAGGGGCCATTTTCAACACTAAATTTTCCTTATTTCTTCTAAGACTTAGAGTTGGTGTGAGGTACAAGGCTATCAGAGGAGAGGAGCTAAGTCCTTGTGGGCATATAATTCAGGCACAACATGAAAAATGTCAAGGCTTGGCATGTGAGAAGAGGTGCCATGTCAAATTGGTTCAAACCTATTTCCACCTGGCAACTTTGACAATTGCTGCTCCTTATCAGCCATTCATGGAGAACTGGACATAAACAAAAACAGACTTTCTTGGGACCATTTTCATGAGAACAGCTACCTTTCATCACCCTGCAGTTTTATATTTGGAGGCAATTTCAAGCTATCCCACTCAGCTTGTTTTTTACAGTTAAAAAAAAAAAAAAGTGAGGGTGACTGGCTCTGAGGTTTCTCAAAGTAACATGTCCATGAGATTTGCCTCTTTACTTCCTCAAAGTTGTCTTCTCAGAATTGTATCTCCAGAAGAATTGCCTGTGTGACCTAGGAATTAACCAGAATCCTGTCTGCTGCAGGACCTCATAGAATCTCCATGATGCATCTTTTCTGCTAGATGAAGGGAAAACAACAGAAAATATGACTTCCACTGCCGTGGGTAGTCATGGTGGTTTTTTAAAATTCTTGTCAGGTTAGGACCTTGAACTCCCGACTAATGAAACTTACAGGGCCTAAAAAGAAGGTGTTTCACTTTGTCCAAGTTACAATGGCTCCCTCAGTTTGGGGGCGAGGAAAGGCTGTTAAGGGTTTATATGTGGGCAAGCAAGTCAATTCTCCCGCTCACATAATTATGGATCTTGTATGCAAAAGCTGATTACACATTGGGCTTGAGATCAACGTTTGTTTTCAGTTTTGTTGTAGTCACTCTTAAAGCAGTTAATTTCCCCCTTAGGGTGAATTATTTGCATTCAGTAACATACTTAAGTCAGTGCAAGTGTTTAAAATGTTGGGTGGTAATTTCAGCTTTACATCTGTATATACCTGATTCATTCTTTCATTCTAATCTCATTAAATGAACTCTTTGTAAATAATTACTATATTTGATTCCTACATTGTTTCACTTAGGCTCTACTTAGAGTATGGCTGGACTCTACTGGATTGTTAAATAGACTTATACTTTTTTTTAAAGATCTTATTTATTTATTTGCGATAGAGCAAGTCAGAGAGAGAGCAAGAGTGGGCATAGAGACAGAGGGAGAAGGAGAAGCAGGCTCTTCACTGAGCAGGAAGCCTGACGGGCTCTATCCCAGGATGCTGAGATCATGACCTGAGCTGAAGGCAGACACTTAACCAACGGAGCCACCCAGGTGCCCCTAGACTTATACTTTTTAAATGCAAAATGAGATGCTGTCCGGCCCTCAGAACATATTTTTCCTTTTTAATAATAATCTTTGAAAATGAGTTATACATGTAAACTTCTCTGTCTGAACTAATCTCATCTGATCTAATTTCATCTGAACTAACATCTGAACTAATTTCAGATATAGGCTCCAAAGATACCCCATGTAGGTATTATTTGCTCCTAAGTAAATAGTACAAATAGTACAGACAGTACATTACTGAAATGGTGTGCATGTATTGGAAAAAAGGTGTTATAACTGGCACCTTTATTTGTGGTTGGAGGAAGCAGGACTTTCAATTAAGGAAAAGTAAACAGAATTTGAGTACTGTGAATATGCATACATATTCAGAAGGCTGTACGTGTCACTGGGGACTACCCATTATTAACATATTGAAATACTTCCTCCTGGGCGCCTGGGTGGCTCAGTCGTTAAGCGTCTGCCTTCGGCTCAGGTCATGATCCCAGGGTCCTGGGATCGAGCCCCGCGTCGGGCTCCCTGCTCTGCGGGAAGCCTGCTTCTCCCTCTCCCACTCCCCCTGCTTGTGTTCCTGCTCTCGCTATTTCTCTCTCTGTCAAATAAATAAATAAAATCTTAAAAAAAAAAAACTTCCTCCTTACCAATTGAAAAACAGCTCTTCCCCCAGCCCTAAAGAGGCTGCCCAGCTCTTTCTTAAGGACCCCAGAACTTCCCCATGATCCGGCAATTGAAGATTTAACTGCCACAGCAAGAGGCCTACAGGACACACTGGAGCATTATCACCTTAATTAGCCTATCTGATTGAATTAGGGATTGCTGATAAGCCAGGGCCAGCAAGGATGTGTGAATGTGCTATCAATTAATAGCATGGGTCCTGAGCCAACATTCTGGCTCCTCCAACATCTGCTGAGTGGCCTTGGGCAAGTAACTTAACCTTTCTTTTCCTCAGTTTCCTTCCCTATAAAACGAGGATAATGATAGTGTCTGCCTCATGAAGTTGTTGATACAATTAAACTGAGTTTACGTATGTAAAATGCTCATAACAGGACCTATAATAAATGTTGAGATGATGATGATGTTGATAAAGTTGATGAAAGGGCGCCTGGGTGGCTCAGATGGTTAAGCGTCTGCCTTCGGCTCAGGTCATGATCCCAGGGTCCTGGGATCGAGTCCCACATCGGGCTCCCTGCTCCTTGGGAGCCTGCTTCTCCCTCTGCCTCTCTCTCTCTGTCTCTGTCTCTCATGAATAAATAAATAAAATCTTAAAAAAAAAAAAAAGAATTGAAAAGTGGTTTTCATTTTAAAGTTGATGAAAATGGTGACTGGTCTAGACATAAACAAGGCCACCTGACCATGAGGTGAATCTCTGATTAAGTGGGGTGTTTGATACTGAATGGTGAAAACTAACTTGATCATATCCTCTCTCGGGAGTTATGATTATTGATTTGCACTGAGACTAAGCATTCTTTGATTTTGAGCAATATTCCAAACAGTGGAGAGCTACCATTTTTATTCTCCATGAGACTGAGTGGATATACCACAGGGATTGCAATAAATCCCCATTATCAAAGGTATTCCAGAATTTCTCCATGTTGCCATAAAAGAACACACATGGTACAAGTAGATGAAGGAAAGTTCTGATTGATAAATCATATACCTACGCAAAATGCTTATTTTTGGAATCTTTCAAGATAACAGGAATTCCTAGAGCAGAGGTTCTCACTCTTTAGAATAATGTCTACTGTTCTTCTGAGGTCCTCCAGACTACCAGCAGACAAGTAGAGGGTGACATTTTTGGTCTGGATGAAGTCCACAGTGAGTCTAAGATTTAAAAGAGAAGAAAAACGAAGGAAAGAAAGAAGAGAAGAGAAGAGAAGAGAAGGAGGAGAGGAAAAGAGAAAAGAAAAGAAAAAGGAAAAGAAAAGAGAATCTCTCTCTCTCTCTCTCTCTCTCAAATAAATAAAGAAAATCTTTAAAACAAAAAAGGTCGGGGGGGGGGGGGTCGGCGCCTGGGTGGCTCAGGTGGTTAAGCGACTACTTTCGGTTGAGGTCATGATCCCAGAGTCCCAGGATCGAGTCCCGCATCGGGCTCCCTGCTCGGCGGGGGTCTGCTTCTCCCTCTGACTCACTCTCTCTCTCTCTCAAATAAATAAAGAATATCTTTTAAAAAAAGAAAAGAGATTGGGTAATTTGTGTGTCTGGAGCAACTTCTTGCCAATAGATTGTGAGTGCTCTGGATAGATTCACAGGGATGTCACTATCATCACCGGTTTAAATGGAAAGTAAATCATAAAGTCTTTGAGACTAAGGCAAGGAATACTGTCCACAGGTTAGGAGGAAAAGGAATGCAAAAGTGTGGGTGAGAGATAGTACATCTGATAGGCTGGCCTAAGCCCACTTTGTATTTCCTTCCCCTTCTCCACTCTTCCCCCCTCCTGCATCCCCTTTTCCTTCTCAGTTCTCCACCAGGAGACACAAGCCAAAACTGAAGTAACAGGGCATGACCGCAATTAGCATGATTGGAGCGGATCAGGGCGCACTGCCCTTGGGGCTGAAGACTGTTGAAGAAATCACCTGTCCCATGACCATTTCTATGCCCTCTGTCCATTTCCTCTACCGTAATAAGCAGGTTCACAGAAGACACAGGAACTTTGTCTCGAAGAAATCCATGTAGTCCAAAAACTGGAGAAGGACTATTCTAGAAAAATCAAAGTGCATTTTATGGCTCAGGGCCACCACGGAGAGCTGAACAGGGAAAACGTCCATAGGGAGTAAAGGACAGCAAGTGTCTATCATTCACACATTCTACCTACACAGCATTCATTCCCTGCTCTAGTCATATTCCTCATATGTAGTAAGATTACATCTGAAAGAAGGAAACCAGGGTCTGAATGCACTCAGAATATTAATAGCATTTTTTCCTTTGCTCTGTACGTCTATCTGCACAAGAGCTCTTTGCCAAATTGTCAGGGAGCGTGTGACTCTCCATTGATCCTGCTGATATTTTTAAAGACTTAGCCCACAGTACTAGAAAGAGAAAATAAGTTTACTTTTGGTTGAATAAGAAGTATATTTACTAAATAGTCTACCAGCGCACATTCAAATGGGAGAAAAATGCAGGTGCCCTGGAAGCATTCTGATCAAGAGAATCCTGTTACTGCACACAGCTTTCCTCATTTATCAGAGCAGAGTAAGAACATAGTTCTCTTATTTTCCCAAATCCCAAAGTACGTCAAGGGGAGTGAGCCCACTGAGCATTATGAGTGGCGAAGGAAATACGGTTAGCAGATTTTCCTTAATTCAATACGCAGTCTTGCAAAACAGATTATTGAATATTGGTCACCAAGCTTCAGAGCACTGAAAAGCAGCAGAACTGATCCTTAGGTAAGGTAGGGATCCTTATCCCTATATGTTTTGTCCGTGTCGGGGTCTTTGTTTCATCAAGGGGCTAAGGAATGAGGCAAAGCTGTCAAGAGGACATAAAGATTACCCCCAATTGCTGACAGCAGATGGTGGCTAATGGCAAGTGTTTTTAACGGATCTTTATTGTTCCAGGTTGAGGCATTAACATGTCTCTGTGGGGTTTTTTCTGGCTTTATTTATTTATTTTCTATTTTAAAAAGTCACTTTGTAATATGACAGCGTGACATGCATTGTAATTTTTGTCTGCACTGGGCTCCCGTGTCAAATTTGTCTTCTCATTTTCCCGATGCAGGGGTGGTATTTGGGAATCCAACCAAAAGCAAGTTTGTGTTATTTTGAGTCTTGACAATTAGTAAGAAAAGCATCAATTCTTCCAAGTCGGAGTGAGGAATTGTTTCCGGTTTTCGGAGCTATTGCAAGAGCCCTGAAATCAAAGTAAATACGGCCTGTTTCCACATACAAGGTGGGCTTTGTATAAGAAAAAAAGCTTCTCAACACTTTTATTTCTCGAACAAAGCAACTTTAGCCCCTGAAGATTTAAATCTGATTTCTGGGTGATTTCCTTTTTGTTTGATTTTTAAATCCCCACTATTTGGCTGGACTCCAGCTAGTCGTAGCTAGAGCAAAGGACAGTTGATTAACTCTGCCACAAAAGCTGAAAATGGAGAAAGAGTCTGAGACCCTTCGACCCTTTTTCACACTTTCCTCCCTTACCAGGGTCCATCCCAATTACCAACAGAGGAAAATCATAAGGAGTGAGAGACTAGCCTCCCTCCCACCCTCCTTGCTCCGGTGCAGGGACCTAGCGAGTCTCAGACTCAGCAGTCCGGCTGCAGACATGAACACTAGTGGCAAATTAGGGACAGCAGTGACACTAAGGGAGCATTTTCTGAATCTCCATGTATAATTCCTGGCCACAGTCTGATACATATTGCTCAATCCTAGAATATTCTTTCCCCACTCCTCCTACCTCCTACTCCCCACCCTTCCCCTCGGGGCTTTGAAAAACTAGATGCAGTAGAGTTGTGATAAGCAGGGCAAGGTCCTACCTGCAGCCAGACTGCTGTGGTTGTTACAACTGGTTGGAGGGAGTAACAGGAAGGAAGGATGGGTATCTGTTGCTCTTGGGGTATTTTTCTATTTTGGCATGAACTTTTAGAGCGTGGCCTTCCTAGGAAGGAAATTCTGGAGCACGTCCTTCATTCTCATGTACACATCTCGCCCGCTGCACTGGAATTCAGGCAGCCCCAAGGACCTGCCTCAACGTGTCCACCACAGCTTCACAGTTGGAAGCTTGAGCTCTTTGGCCATCAGCTGTTTCCAGTTTTAAGAGAAAATAACAAACAAGCAAGCAAAACAAAACAAGAGATCAGATTCTTATTTGGCAGTCATCAGTTGCTTAGAACTGTTGTATTCACTTGGGAAAAGTTGGAGAAAGTCTCCCGCCCTTTTCAAATTGCAAAACAAGCAGCACAACCTCTTAGACTCCAGTATTGCCAGGGGGTGAAGGTGCCAAAGAAACAGATTTTCCGCATCCCTCTATCCTCCCTGCAGTGTCAAGCATCTTGGACAGTGTTTGTACCACAGGAGAAAAGAAAAAAATGGAGAATGTTGTACTTTTGATGCAGGCAAGAGCCCCATTACTAATTAAACCACAGCAGCCTGAACATCGAACGATCAGCTAGTGGGTACCTCCAGCAGAGTTAGAAGGTTCTGTTGAAATGGGTAATGGAGTTTTTGTGCCTCAGACAGAATGCTAGAAATAGCCTTGATGTCACACCCTACAGCCTCCTCATTTCACATCTATCATCCCTCCCCACACTATGCTATCTGGGAAGTTAGAAGACCTCTCAAAGCCTTTCTGCCCCGTCCTCCAAATCTTACAAGAGCCAGTTGAGTGGTGATTAAGCCAAGACCTTTGAAGATTGCTATTGTCTCAATTAGAATGACTTGGGCTATAAATTACAGAAAATCCCACCTCATCTGGCTTCAACAGTAAGGACAACTATTACCTTATATAACAAGAAGTCCTAGCATCAGATGGCTCTAGGGTAGCTCCATAAAGCTACTCAAGGACCAAGGCCCTGGTTCCTTCTTCTTTCCACTATTCCAACCTCAGCAGAGCAGCCTTGTCTTTGACAAAATCCTCCTCCAATTTTCGAGATGACTTCCACGACTACAAACATTTTTGGCAAACAACAAAGTCCAGTCAAAGGAGAGCGTTGTTTACTATCACTTGTCCATTTTTAAAGAAGGATTCCTTTGCTAGAAAATTCCCACCAGATTTCCTCTTAATTCTCACTGTCTCTGTCTCATTCCCTACCCGTACCCACTTATTGGCAAGGAAAATGGGACTGCAGTGATTGACCAAGATGAATCGGGATTTTAACCAGAGTGACCTAGGGAAAAGGTAGGAACCTGAATGAGATTAGAGATTTGTGAACAAAGAAGAGGAAATGGCTGTTGGTTATGTAACCAGCATACCTGGTTCGGCTTCAAAAGCCAAATAACATCCTGAATGCCATTTGTCCACCATTCCATGACATCTTTCAGGAGCGAAGCCCTCTCTGCCAAAGGTAGAGATAAAAGTGAGGAATGCTGACTTAGTCCCATGACCTGGCTCCAGCACTCAAAATTTCAAGATGTAAGGATATGTAGATTGATCAAGACCAGAACAGCAACACATACAGCACATATTATTGATCTCTCTGGGCTTATCTTTTTCACATTGAAACCTTTGCAGTTTCAGAGACATATTTTTGGTGAGATTATCTTCTTTTCGAGATTTTTTTTCCTTTCTTCAAATTTCTAGAAAAGCAATATGTTCTTTCGGTTTACTGAATAAGTCCATTTACTTATAGATGGGAGCCTCTGTTATTTTCAGGGAGGATGTGTGGATCTTGCCCAGCAGAAGAACTTTCCTATAACATTAAGGTCTACATACACTTCACATCCGTCTTTCCTTCTAGGTGGGTTACCTTTTCCTGAACCAACAGTTCAGAATGGGCCACAGTTTTGACTCAGCCAGAGGTTATTGTCATAGTGATGGGAGACAAAAAATACGGGATGCTGGTGAACTGATCGATATTAGCATTTTTAATAAATCCTCTCACTTGTATATCCCCTGCCAAACTGTTTGCATGATTTCTCTTGACTACCAAGACCATCAAGAATTTCTTGTGTCTGTTTTACTAAACAATGTATTTTCTACTGCACGGCATACTTTTAGAAATAATTTATAGAAATGGTGAATCATGCTGTGATGGTTAATTTTATATGTCAACTTGATGGAGCTAAGGGATGCCCAGATAGCAGGTAAAGTATTATTTCTGGGTCTGTCTGTGAGGGTGTTTCCAGAAGAGATTAGCATTTGAATTGGTAGTTAAAAAGATTGCCTTCATCAATGTGGGTAGGCGTCATCCAGTCTGTTGAGGCCCTGAATAGAACAAGAAGGCAGAGGAAGGGTGAATTTGCTCTCTTTGCTTCAGCTGGGACATCCATCTTTTTCTGCTCTCGGAGAGTTTCTTGGGCCTTCAGATTCTTACCGGGACTTAACACCATCGGTCCCCGTTCTCAGGCCTTTGGATTTAGGCTGAATTACACCACTGGCTTTCTTGGTTCTCCAGCTTACAGACAGCAGATTGTGGGACTTCTGGGCCTCCATAATTGTGTGAGCCAAATCCTATAATAAATCCCTCCTTATATATATCCTGTTGGTTCTGTTTCTTTGGAGAACCCTTACCAATAGACACAAATTATCCAGTGTCTTTTCTTTGGCAAACCTATCCACTTGAATCATTTAGAACTCTCTGTACTTACGGACTTTACAGGCTATGTTGTGCAGGGCCAGGCAGGCTGGTAAATAATTTGTTATGGGAGGAGTTCTGGTCTCGGAGAGATGGCAGATGAAGATAATATGACCATTCTCCAACTACAAAGACAGAAAATGTTGCAAAAATATGACAAAATAAAATGTTTAAAGGCAAAGTGAGCTCATGAGGAGGGAGAGGAGCACCCAATTGCCTGAAATAAAGGCAGAGCTAAAATAAGAGTTGGAAGCACACAGGCTAATGGAGCAGGAGGGCCAGAGTGGGGCCAGGGCGTCTATGCAGGGACAGGAGACAGGGTCTTTGAAGCAGGTGAGAAGAGAGTAGGAACGAAGGCTCTGGAATAAAGCTGGGAGCTTCCAAAGGTGGCAGCTTCATTGGCAGGGTGGACTTGAAGATGTTATTCTTGTTAGGGGCCTGACATAGAAGCTTACCTGTCTCTGCCTGAGACATGGGTGAGAAAACCGATCTTCCCTGGAGGAGAAGAATTGAAAGCAGGCCTTTACTTAGGATGATCATATGTCACGGTCTGCCTGGGACTGTCTCGGTTTTAAATCTGAAAGTCCTGGTTCCTTGAAACGCCCTCAATTCTAGGCAAACCGAGACTGTTGGTTACCCCACCTGTACCTTGTGTTGTTCAGGCATCCAGATTCATACTAGGCCATTTCCAAGAGCTTCTGCACCAAGAAATTAACATAATATAGTCTGAAAGCTGGTGATACTTCTGAGGTAGTTGGCAAAAGCAAACGCACCTCTCAGGTCCCAGCCCAATCCACAGGGATTTCTGGGATGGGGTGGGGGGTGGGGAGAGCGTGTCTGTTAAAGATGAGCCTACAATGAAAATCATTATACTCAGGGAGTCAATCTACCATGTGCAAGAGTCAGCAGATAAAACAGGATTAAACACTCTAGTTTCTTGTCCAGAAACTAGAGTGACAGGACAAGAATGTGGAAGAGAATATAAGTAAGAATACTGAAAAACCACTGAAGATATATGTGTCTGTGCGTGCGTGTGCGTGTGCATACCCTAGGATAGTCACTAGGCACTAAGTAAAAGCACAGGTAGACTTGAAAAGGAAACAATATATATGGTTGTCTATTTGTTATTTTCTCTTTGTAATTCTGCCAATTTTCTTTTGTATATTTTGTTGTCATATTGGGATTACAAATCAGTGATACATATAACATATTACTCCTGGTAAATATTTCCTTTTATCATAGAATTATGGTCTTCTTTAGTCTTGGTAAGGCTTTGTGCTTTGTAGCCTTTTGCTAATACTGACATGGTTATAACAGATCAGGTTTTTTTGTTGTTTGATACCGTTTAATATTTGCTTTGGCGGGGGTGGGAGGGGGCGTGTAGCATACAAGTCCAGGCCCTCCATGCCTCCAAGATGGTTTATCTGAGTGTGAAAATGTCAATAGTAGATTACACTGGGTTTTCTTTATTTCCTTTTTGCTTTGGGCTGGTTTAGAAGTTACATGTTCCATTTCTATTTTTTTTCCATTTCTATTCTTTAATGGCTACTTTTGGAATGTTAGATTGTGTTCTTATCTCAACAAAGTCTAAAGTTAATACATTTTCTCCAAATTAATCTTAATTCAATACAATTATAAGAAAAACACCAGCAGGCTTTTTCTGGAACTTAACAAGTGTGTATTAACAATTGTGATATGATTCTAAAATATATATGGGGTAACAAAAGACCACAAATAGCCTAGGTAATTTTGAAGATAAAGAAGAAGGAGGAGGGGAAAGAGGAAGCGTTCACCTTCTCAGATAACAAGACTTTCTATAAAGCTAAAATAAATAAAGTGGTTTACCACAGTGATAGACAAAGCAGAATAAGGAGCCCAGAAATAGTCTCTCCCTTACTCTCCCCTCCCTCCTTCCCTCCCCCCACCACAAACACACATGCATGTGCTTGCAAACAACACACACAGACACACATATATACACAATATCGGGGTATGACAAAAATCGCATTTTGAGACGATGAGGAAAGAATAGTCTGTTTAATACATGATGTTAAGACAATTAGATATCTAAATAGATACCTTTATAGAAAAAGATGAAATTGAATTTTTAACTCATTTCATGACAACACACTCACAATTCCAAATGAATTACAGACTTAAATGTAAAAAAGCAAAACCTAGCATTTCAGAAAAAAGTCTAGGAGACTAATGTAAGATTGTGAAAGGAAATAATTTTTAAACTAAGATACAAAATATATGTCATGAAGGAAAAGTGAGAAATTTGATCTTAAAAATTAAAACCAATGTGTAATGAAAAGCATTTTAAAAGTTGGGAAACATTTGGGGGTCCTGGGTGGCACAGTTGGTTAAGTGTCCAACTCTTGGTTTCTGCTCATGTTGTGCTCTCAGGGTGCTGAGACCAAGCCCTGCATCGGGCTCTGCACTCAGCCCGCAGTCGGATTAAGACTCTATCTCCCTCTACCTCTGCCCCTCTCTCTGCTCTCTCTCTAAATAAATAAATTAATCTTAAAAAAAAAAAATCAGTTGGGAAACATTGTGCCAGCATGGATGGCCCTTGAGCGCACTATGCTAAGTGAAATATGTCAGACAGTGAAAGACAAATACGTATGATCTCACTCATATGTGAAAAGTAGAAAAGCTGAACCCAGAAGCAGAGCAGAATGATGGTTGTCAGGGCCTGTGGGTGAGGGAAATAGGGAGATGTCAGTCAAAGTGTACAAACTTTCAGTTATAAGATGACTAGGTTCTGGGGAGCTAATGCACAGCATAGTAACTATAGTTAACAATATTGTATTATGTATTTGAAAGTTGCCAAGAGAGTAGATCTTAAATATTCTCACCACAAAAATAAAATGGAAATGATGTGAGGTGACGGATGTATTAACTAACCCTATTGTGGTGGTTATTTGCAGGATGTAAGTGTGTCAAATCATCACAGTCTACACCTTACTTACACAAGGATTTGTCAATTATATCTGAATAAAGCTGGAGATAAATTTTAAATTCTAATTTTTTGGGGCTCCTGGGTGGCTCAGTCATTAAGCGTCTGCCTTCAGCTCAGGTCATGATCCCAGGGTCCTGGGATCGAGCCCCACATCGGGCTCTCCGCTCCGCGGGAAGCCTGCTTCTCCCTCTCCCACTCCCCCTGCTTGTGTTCCCTCTCTCACTGTCTCTGTCAAATAAATAAAATCCAAAAAAAAAAAAAAAAAATTCTATTTTTTTTTTTTTAAATTGGGGAAACACTTTAGACCAGAAGATATCTGCAATCTCTTTTTAATGGTTATAAAATTAATATCTAAAAGGGATCTTACAAATTAATAAGAGAGAAACTATAACCCAGCAGAAAACAAAAACTATAAAAAGGTAATTCATTGCAGAGCAAATGGGAAGAACCAGTAAACACAAGAATATGCCCAACCTCACTAATAACAGAAAAATGCACATTGAAGCAAACTAATGAAACACCAATTTACCCTCATCACATTGGCAAAAAAATAGTCATCAGATAATACTGTATTTGGGCAAAATGTAAAGAAATAAGAGTGTTTGGGTGCCTGGGTGGTTCAGTTTGGTTAAGCGACTGCCTTCGGCTCAGGTCATGATCCTGGAGTCCTTGAATCGAGTCCCGCATCGGGCTCCCTGCTCGGCAGGGAGTCTGCTTCTGCCTCTGACCCTCCCCCGTCTCATGTGCTCTCTCTCATTCTCTCTCTCTCAAACAAATAAATAAAATCTTAAAAAAAAAAAAAAAGAGTGTTTATCTTGAGGTGCCTGGGTGGCTCAGTCAGTTGAGCGTCCGACTTTTGATTTCAGCTCAGGTCATGCTAACAGGGTTGTGGAATTGAGCCCTGTGTCAAGCTCTGCACTAGGTGTGGAGCCTGCTTAAGATTCTCTCCTCCCCTCCCCCCTGTGCTTGTTCCCTCTCTCTCTCAAAAAAAAAAGAATGATTATCTTGCCAATAAACGTGTACATGTTTGCCTCAATGTTGATGAGCAGTTTGACAACATCTAGAGAGGTTCCAGAGGTGCTCACCCTCCACCTATAAAGGTTTTCTTTTGAGAGTCCCTGTGTCTGCACAAGGGAACACATATAAGGACATCGCTGCAGCACTGTGAGAAGAAGACAAAAAGAACAAACCACCAAATTGTCCATTAGCAGGAGAAGAGGGAAATAAAACACCTTACAGCAGTCACAATCAACTGGATCTACATGTATCAAAACCCAGTGCTGTCCACAAAACAATATGTACATGAATGTTTATAGCAGCGTCATCCGTAAGAGCCAAAAGATGGAAACAACCCGTATGTCCATCAGCTGATGAATGGATAATTGTGGTATGTCCATATAATGAATTATTACAACATGGACAAATCTTGAAAATGTTATGCTAAGTAAAAGTAGCCAGTCACACACACACACACACACACACAAAAACATGTATTATATGGTTCCATTGATAGGAAATGTCTAGAATAGGCAAATCTACAGAGACAGAAACTAGATTAGTGGTTGCTTACAACTGGGGAGCAGGGGAAGATTGATGAAACAATAGGGCTGATAGCTAAAGGGCACAGGCTTCCTTCCTGAGGCGACTAAAATATTATAAAATTGTGGTGACAGTTGCAAATATCTGTAAATATACTAAAAGCCATTAAAACGTACACTCTAGGGCGCCTGGGTGGCTCAGTTGGTTAAGCGACTGCCTTCGGCTCAGGTCATGATCCTGGGGTGCCAGGATCGAGTCCCGCATCGGGCTCCCTGCTCGGCAGGGAGTCTGCTTCTCCCTCTGACCCTCCTCCCTCTCATGCTCTCTGTCTCTCATTCTCTCTGTCTCAAATAAATAAATAAAATCTTTAAAAAAATAAAAAAATAAAAAAAAATAAAACGTATACTCTAAATGGGTGAATTACATGTTATGTGAATTATATCTCAATAAAGTTGTTTTATAAAAAGGATGTAGACTGATACAACATTTAGGTAAAAAAGCAAAAGTACTGTATAAATACTTTTATAAAACTTCACAGCACACATTGTAGTGAGGCACATCAAATTCAAGACAGAAGCTGCTATTGTGGAGGGCTGTATTGGGGAGAATGGGAGGATGCTTGAAGGTATCTATCTATAACATAGTATTTCTTTCTTTTTTTTTTAAGATTTTATTTATTTATTCATGAGAGACAGAGAGAGAGAGAGAGGCAGAGGGAGAAGCAGGCTCCCCGCTGAGCAGGGAGCCCGATGCGGGGCTCAATCCCAGGACCCTGGGATCATGACCTGAGCCGAAGGCAGACGCTCAACCATCTGAGCCACCCAGGCGCCCCTATAACATAGTATTTCTTTTAAAAAGGCATACCAGGAAAAGTATAGAAAAATGTAACATACGTTTACTCTTGACTATTCATATGTAGATACTATTTTATTATTTGGGGAAGTTGAAATCTTTCATAATTAACTTTATAAAATTAAAAACAAAAAATAATTTCTTACAGCCTGTTAAATTCATTGAAATGAAACTTGAACCTTTAAGAATGAAACAAAGTATTTTATTCCCTTGCTCTATTCTTGTAGATAATTAACCCATCCTCTTTTTCTCCCTTTGACTATGTTTTATGATCTTAGAGGGTGGTCTCAGGGGATAGGCATTTAAATCCATAATGTGAGTTTTACATAAATCACACACCTTTCAGGTGAATGTGGTGTAATTCTAGCAACAGAGAACTACAACATGATGTTTTTTGTCAGTTTGGAACAGATTTTTGTTATCCCTTCAGGAATGATATCAATTAAATCATTCTTTTCCATGATAATACGATAGCACATTTTAGCCTCAGCTTGGAAAGGGATCACCTTGGATTGTTTTTCCAAAATGTAGATTATTAGATGGTGATGGGAAGAAGAGGGTGAGGTGGGTGGGCATTTTTGAAAATGGAATAAGAGTTGGGAGTTTCTTTACATTCAATCTGTCAAAATGGGAACTTGTTGGTTGTGAAAAATGTAAATATTTTGTAGTCCAACTAAATCCAAGTTTGAAATGTGAAAGGCACATAAAAATCAGTATCGTGCTCTCTTCTCAGAAAGGACTTCTTTTACTGCAAACTGTAAAACAGATTCCGCTACTCTATTCCTTCTGAAATGGCATCTTACACTGATATCTGCAACGTTCTGAGGATATCATGAATACAGCACAGTAAATGATATGAATCTGTGCTGTACAATAAAAGAAAACTAATTGCAAAACGTACACCATTCTGGAATTATTTTTGTCAGAAAATAGTAGGAGTCACTGGGTAGATCTTGTTGGGGAAGTATTTATGGCCAGTCCCTGGAGTGTCTGAAATCACTGGTATAAGATGCTGGCAAATACCACTACGCTTACTGGCTTAGCTGACCATCACACCCAAGAGTAAAGACTTTTATGGAGAAAAGTCTTTTAAATATGTGGCTCACTGCTAATAGATGGAACCAATTACCCAAGAAATTAAAATGAATAGATGGTTAGTCATCACTACTTAGATTACTATAATAGCCTGTTTGTGACTAGGACTTCTTTCTGCATAGACAATGATATCCTCTCTAAGGACAAATACCCAAGTTCTAAAGATCACTGATAGTTCATAATTTCTTTCTGGAAATTACCCTTGGTAGACCCTTTTGCACCTCTGTAATCCACTAAGATGTTGGTTTATAATGAACTTCAGTGTACTCTGTATATGCCCTTTGAATCAACCAGTACGAAGTCTATTCTTTTTTCCTGCACCATTTTCAAAAGAAGTTTTTTAGCAGTCAGTTTAAAATCAATATGATCTGAAGGCAGCCTAAAACATTGTATGTTTAAATCACATAAACATTCCCCTGATCAGTGAATTAATAGAGCAGTCCCAAGAGCGTGAATAGTTTGCTTCGGAAGTACTACATGAAGGTATTGGATTCATTCATGCTTTCATGATTGACATCAGCTTCATATTTTGTCAATGAAAAAGCAGAGAAGAATGCAATTTTTTTAATTCATGTGGGAAGTTTCTGAAAATGTTCTCTAGGTTGGCAATTTGAGAAGTAGAAACCAACATCCTTTTAAAATAACTATTAGTTAATTAAAATTCAGAAATTATTTGGATCATCATTTCCCAAAATGTGTTCAAACTCATGCAATTCCTAGGAAAATGCTACTAACACGTGGCGGGGGGTGGGGGCAACGGAGAGGGGCTCTGTGATCAAATTTTTTCAGGAAACAGCATATTCTGACCTCTTTTTGGAGAGCTCCAGTATATATTAGCATATCAAAGACTCAAAAGTCCAGTAACAAAACTAACCCTATCCATATTTATTTGATCAATGAATCCTACCTCTTTAAATTTTTTACTTAAATTCAATTTAGGTAACATATAGTGATGAACAAAGGGGTATTACGTTGCATACCCCCTATTATTAGTTGCAGGAGTAGAATTTAGTGATTCATCAGTCACATAAACACCCAGTGCTCAGTACATCAAGTGCCCTCCTTAATGCCCATCATCCAATTACCCCACTCCCCCCACACCTCTCCTCCTGCAACCCTCAATTTGTTTCCTAGAGTTAAGAATCTCTTATGGTTTGCCTCCCTCTCTGTTTTTATCTTATTTTATTTTTCCTTCCCTTCCCCTATGTTCATCTGTTTTGTATGAATCCTATTTTTGCCTAACACTAGTTTCACACAGTACACATTGGAAAATATCAATACAGGCTAATCTCTCTCTTAGGGACAAAGGCCTTGAAAGTTCAACCTACTTACCCAAGACCACATGAGCACTGAATTGAGTCAGGAGTCCTGACTCCCAATCAGGGCTACTTCGTGGGATGAACCAGGTAAGGTAAGGTCATCTAAATGATACTCCTGAATTACATGAACTTTTTCTATAGCAAAAAACAGAGTGGTTTAGGAGTTATCAAGAAACCTAAGAATATTTAGGTATTGTCTTTCTCTGTGGTTTAGGACTAGCTTGATAATACCATCTCACTCTCAAGCAAAGTTCCCTCCCTGCTTTCCTCTACTTTTTCATCATCCATATTAATAATGCAGATCCAAGCACAGTTCTCAACTGAAAAAAAAATTTTTTTTTTTTTTAAATAGAAGAGCAGCCTCAGATCACAGAAAGAATGATGGTACTGAGACCTCGATAAACCAGAGGCCAAGAATGGCTCTGGTTCTCTTCTTTACATCATGCTTCCATTTATACATCAGTATTGCTAGAGACCCTCAGGAAAGTCCCCTTCTGTGCCTGAGACCCTCTGACTTCACCATGTAACCATTTTTCCTTCCCGTCAGACACAGATGGAATTAATAGACTGTGACAATTATCTATTGTTCTAAGCAAGTTACGCCATGATCTGTATGCCTCTTTCCCAGAAGATGGACGGTGGAGTGCAACAAGGAATGAGAATGTGTAATGTCTGCAACTTTCTAGTTTAAAGTCCCTCTTTGTTTGGAAATTACGCTGGTTTGACTTTTTGTGTTCTATCAGATAATAAAAGAATCGCGATCTTCAGTGTCCCTGATGAAATTAGACTCACGACTGGGTGTCACCAAGGTCTCCCGTTTTTCTGCCTTGAGGAAGCATAAGACAGGGGTCAGAACATCTCCTCCCTGGCAAGGAAGTTCTTCAGGCTTGCAGACCACCCCCACTCCACAGGGCCAGGCACCCGCATTTGTCATTCTGTCTGCCCATCACGGACAGAGCCAAGTCAGCTGGGGCTCAGAATCACTCAGATAATTGAAGAACTCACCTTCAGGCAGAGGGCTAGAAGCCATGTGGGTAATATCTGACTGTTTTTACCTCAGTCTTTGATAGCTTAATCTTTGATGAGGAATAAAGATTGGTGAGGCCCCTTGCTTTTCGGTTTCTCTGAAATCTTGATCTCATTTTAGATGGCCTGGATTCAAAAGGATGTCACCCCGGATTCACGTAGTTTTTAAGTCAGGATGATTCCATTTTCTTTTCCACGAGTGATTAGTTGTATAGTTCATGCTTCTGTTTTAATAAACAGTGAGTTTTTTTAATGGGGAGAAGTCTGGTTTGTGGATATCTGCTCATATCAATTATTAATGCTTGTTTACCCCTTGCACTTACAAAACTTGCCTGCCTAGAGCTCCATAAGGAACCTAGGAAGGTGGAATAAAATAAAGTCATATTTATTTAGCATCTACTGAGTGTCAGGCACATGGGCTAGGTCGTACCTGTAACACTATTAAATTTAATCTTCAATCTGACCTTGGAAAAATAATCTTCATGGTCATCCCTACTATAAATGATAAAACTAAGCATCACTTATTCAATCAGCATTTGTTACCTACTAATTTGAAGGAAGAGGAGAAATAAGAGGGGGAATTAAAGGAGCAAAGGGGCTAAGATAATCCACATTCTTGCTCCTCAGAGTGTGGCACATGTCAGCATGACCTAGACACTCTTTAGAAATGCAGATTCTTGGGGCGCCTGGGTGGCTCAGTTGGTTAAGCGACTGCCTTCGGCTCAGGTCATGATCCTGGAGTCCCGGGATCGAGTCCCGCATCGGGCTCCCTGCTCAGTGGGGAGTCTGCTTCTCCCTCTGACCCTCCCCCTTCTCATGTACTCGTGCTCTCTCTCATTCTCCCTCTCTCAAATAAATAAATAAAATCTTAAAAAAAAAAAAAAAGAAATGTAGATTCTTAGGGCCACTCCTGATCTACTGTGTCAGAATCTGTTTTAATAAGATCCCAGGTGATCCACATGCCCTTTAAAGTCTGAGAAGTGGTGTCTACCCGACTAAAACTTGACCCAGAGGGAAAAGTGGAGAGGGGGAAAAAGAGAGTGTCTGCAGGCAAGACTGGGAGAGACCCGGAGTCGTGACGATGTGAGATCTTGAAGGTTGTCTCATAGCATCTAGAACACTGAGGATGCTTGGGAAAGTAGCATTTTAATATTTTTTTCCTGTAGCTTTTATTTTTTTTTTTAAGATTTTATTCATTTATTTGACAGAAAGAGAAAGAGCACAAGCAGGGGGAGGGGCAGAGAGAGACGGAGAAGCAGGCTTCCGGCTGAGCAGGGAGCCGGACGCGGGGCTCAATCTCAGGACCCTGAGACCATGACCTGAGCCGAAGGCAGGCGCTTAACGACTGAGCCACCCAGGTGTCCCTTTTTCCTGTAGCTTTTAAATTAAATCCCCTTTTCATGTTTTTCAGGAGACAATAGTGCAATTTTGAGTTTTATTTTCAATTACTCTTCATTCCGGGTCTGACCCTGGCCTTTCACTGCACCAGGAAGCTGACTGACTTTCAGATCAGTTGCCACTTAAGCTTGTTGAGCCTACTGGTATTGAAAGACCCCATGAGATTTGCTGATTCTGCAAGAAGAGGACCGGGCTTCTGGTGCCCATGTCTACCCGCTCTTCCGTCGGTGCATTAGAGGTGGGATATTTGGCCCCACTACGCTTGATTTTACCTAGAAAACCACACAGGAGTCAGAATTGGGGCAGCAAATTGGCATCCGTGAATGGCACAGGGCCACTAAGGGGGCCATGTCACTTAGCATGTCTTCCTGCAGGCCACAGGGTCGCTTCGAGCCTTGTAACTCGACGTGAGAATCAACGCACAAGCAGCATGGACATCACCTAGGACTGTGTTGGGAACGCGGCATCGAAGCCCCTTCCTCAAGCCTACTGAATCAGAATACCCATTTTACCAATATACTTGGGTAATTCGGGTGCACATCTGTCTGACAACACTGCCTTAGCGGGTTTCGGATTATTTTTCATAACTTCTTCCCTTAAATGAAACCCCCCTCCCATCTTAGTGCATGCTGCTGTAACAAAACACCATAGCCTGGGCGGCTGATAAACAACAGATATTTATTTTTCACAGTGCTGGAGGCTGCAAGTCCAGGATAAGAGTGCAACATGATGGGGTGAGGGCACTCTTCCATCACAGACATCTTGTACCCTCACCTGGTGGAAGAGGGGCAAGCTAGCTCTCTGGAGCATCTTTTATGAGAAGCCTAATCTCGTTGAGGAGGGCTCCACCTTCATGACCTAATTACCTCCCACGGCCCCCACCTCCTCGTACCATCTTCTTGCAGTAGGTTTCCATATATGAATTGGGTGGGGAGGTCCATAACATAGCGCCTCCCAAAGCTCTCTCTCGCAGAACTGTCCTAGGCACATATGCAGGGATGCAGTTAATTTTTTTTTCTGCAACTATTTCTACAAATTTTCTACAAATATCTCCCAGGCCAGATCTCTCAAAGTGCCTCAAGAGAGAGTATGATTCTGAACTGATGCCAAATGCAATTTTTGGCAGAGGTAGAACAAAAATCCTGGATTATCTGCTCTGTGCCGGAGGGCAAAGAGATGTTACCGTTCCTGGGTTTTGTTTACTCAATTATAAAGCCATTTATGCCATGGCTATTCCAGCAAATCTGACTCCAAGTTTTCGAATCTAAATATAAAAGATTTAACTGCTTTCTAATTTGGAGCCTTAGGGATTTTCATATCCAATGTCTGGTTTGGTTTGAGTGACATTGATAGCAGGGTCTTCTTTTTGTAGAGCTGGAGAAAAATGACTGGCTTTACCATACGAACCAGCAATCCCACTTCTAAGTATATACCCAAGAAAAATGAAAACATAGGACCACACAAAACTTTGTGCATGAATGTTCTCAGCGGCATTATTCATAATAGCCCCCAAATGGAAAGCATTCAAATATCCATCAACTGATGAATGGATAAATTAAATGCAGTATATCCATACAATGGAAGGTTATTTAGCCATAAAAAGGAATGAAGTACTGATGGATGATATGAAATGGATGAACCTTAAATACATTATCCTAAGTAAAATAGGCCAGATACTAAAGGACAAATATTGTATGATTCCATTTGTATGAAATCTCTAGCACAGACAAATCCATAGAGACAGAAAGTAGATTAGCGGTTGCCAGGGGCTGAGTGGGGGTGAGGGAGGACTGCAGAATGACTGCTAACGGGTATGGGATTTCTTTCAGGGACGTTGAAAAATTGACTATAGTGATGATTGTGCAACTCTGTGAATTTATTAAAGAGGCTCCGACTTGTACACTTTGTATTTTATAGTATGTGAATGATATTACAATAACATTTGTTTTTTTTAACACCGTAAAGTTGTTTTAAGAAATGACTAGCCCTGAAACAAGAGCAGCTCCATGTTTGAGGGGAAGTGGGCTGGAGAAGGGTATGTGGACCCCGCCCACGACAAGGGACACGGAACGGGGCAGCCCACAAGGCCATCAGTTCTTATCTTACAGGTCCCAGCACAGGGCCGCTGAACATGTGAGATGCTTCTTAGCACCCAAGATCCCAGAAATGGGGGCGTTCTCAGTACAACACCCTCCTCCCTAATAGAGACAGGTATTTCTGACACTGATCCCTTTTCTCTCCACAGAATTGAAACTCACTTCGTTTTTCAAAAAACTAAGTTGCTTTGCCAGGATGTAGGTGTCTAATTGGTTACAGTAAAGAAGATAATCTTTACTGGAAATGTGCTATTAATTCTCCTCTGGTTTGAGTTTAGTTTAAGCCACACTGTGGGGGGTTATTCGGCCCTTCAGAGAAGTTGCTCCCCAAGTGAATCAACTCCACATTGTGAGGTAGGTCCCATCACAGACTGAAGATACGGGCTACCAAATTTGTGGGTCGTCATGAAAAATGAAAATTCAGGGTCCCTTGTTCGTAAATTAATCATTTCAAAACAGTAGCAGCAGAGCAAGCAAAGAGACCTTCAAGCGTGAGGCCCTGTATGATTGTACGAATCCACTGTGAAGCTGGCCCTGGACAGGGACACAGATGAGAGAGAGGGAGAGAGAGAGAGAGGGGGAAGTACCCATTCTATGTACTTGAGAATAATCCCATGCCCTTTATTAGACATGCTAGTTCTCGTTGATGAAAGCTACTTCAAAATGGCATATTTCTAGTGAGTGCCTAGAGGTAATAGTATGAAATATAATCTGCTTTTAAAGGAACTCTTCCAGTATTTTATTAAAATAGTCTATTTCAAGGACTTTAATTTGCAGATTATTTTATTTTATCTCCCAACAGTATTGTGATGTTGAAAGAGAAAATTTCAGCATCCGTTTTACATATAGAGAAATTGTCTTGTGAAGCATTTTAGGGGGATATCCAAAGGCAAGGGAGCACTTGATATTTCTCCCATATCTTTTTATGATAAGCTATTCTGTCTATGATAATAGTATGGGGATATGCACATTAATTCATCATACAGACATATGATGCATTGATAATAATTAATAAAATGTTATCAAATGTTTACAGTGCACCATGCTCCGTGATAAGCCCTTCATATATATTTTATAGTGTTTGTTTTTCACTCCAAAACTCTTGCCCAAATCGATTGTCTGTGAACTGAGAGGTTAAGTACTTGTCTGTGTCACGATGTATGTGGGTTTGCATGTATGTTGTTGTGTATTATGTGTGTTATGCAGAGTGCAAGCCTAATTGAGCTTCAGTTAGTAGTAATTCTAACAGAAATATTTTATGTGAACAGTTCCAAAAATACCCTAAAAGTTGGCCACTGATTATACTGTGAACCTAAAGTGGCCTCCTGCAGCAGAGAGGCAGCAGAGCATGATGGTGAAGAATGTGGACTTGCGTCAGAATATCTGACCAAACTCAGCCATATGCTCACTAGCTCTGTGATTACCCTCTCTGTGACTTGGTTTTCCTCCTTATAAGATGGAGATTGCAATAGTAGTCACCATAGGGTTGTTGTGAGAACCAAATGAGTACGTAACTAAGGTATTGTATTATCCCAGCATTCCCTGTTGTTGTTATAATTATTGTTACATAGAAAATCAGATCTTAATATCCATAGGTTATGAGCTGAGATTGTCTGCCAGCATTGTTCTTATGTACAAAATATGCTTGATAAATGATTGAATTGTATTTAAGTGCAATGTATGATGATTCTCCAAGAAGCAAGATAACCAACCACCAGGGCAGAATGAGTGGGAAATGATGGAGTTTCAGGGCCTGAGTGCTGGACCGGGAAAAGAACAGATAAAGAACAGTACCAAGTCTTTTAAATGGTGTTTAAACCAGCGCCAACCTCAGTCATGATTCAAATGACAGTTGGTTACCAACTGGGGTTCCCAATCAGAATGGCAAAGGACAGTGGCCCAAAACCTAGAGCACTGGAGAGGCAAATAACCATCTTGCAAAGCTCTGTCTTGGAATTAAAATCCCAGCAACTGAGGGGTGGTCAGGGTAAAAGCTCCCATCCCACGGAGAAGTGATCATCAAGAGTGAGGCAGAGCCATGAGCCCCAAGTCCCTGAAATAGCAGGAAGAGCAGGGAGCTGCGCAGGAAGTAAGCTGTAACATGGAGTCTGTGATCCCAGGCATTGCTCCAGAGACCACAATTGGCCTGGATCTGATGAGTGGATAACATGAGTAGAATGTTAGGATCTGGGCCAAGTCTGTAATGATGATGTACATCTAGGTGGGCAACTCCTGGTGGAGAATGAAGGTGTGGCTGTGGACATACCTTCACTCCCCATCAGGACTGGCAGAGAACAGGACAAAGATGGAGACTACAAGAGGGGGAATCAGTGGTCTAGCTATGAGAAAATGGGGACCCAGAGGCAGAAAAAACAAGATGAAGGCAAAACTATCAGCCTGGTCTTTCTTGTCACCTGTGCCCATCTGACCTCTGGTCTCTACTCAGACCCTGGTGACTCTGTGAGCCCTGTGTGTTGTGAGCCCTCTGGACAAGAACGACCTCTCTACTCTTGTCCTCTAAGAAGAACTGCATTTGCTTTCAAGGCCAACCTGAGACTCCACACACAGTATGTGCTGACCTTCCTTGCTTTGCCTTTTCTTTGGGGGAGTTCTGCTGAAGACTTGGGAGTGGCTTAGAAATGGTTTAGATGAGGAAAGAGGTGGCAGCCCCACAGTTGATGCCAAACACCCCTGAGTTTTATCGGTCATCATAGAACCTCCTTTCCTTTGTTCCCCTAAAACCCAAAGCACATGTTGGGTAATGTGATGTGAGTCAGTCCTTCCCATCTTTGTATTTGCTTTGCAGTCTGTAAGTTGTCCTTATGCTACTCTTTTTACATCTCAAGTTAAAAGTTAATTTTAGCCCAATGTTGCCTGAATAAAAAATATTGGGGAGAGGAGGGTATCATTGTAAGAAAACATGATGTATTTTGCCTTGGATCTGAATCTCTGAAATGGCCTAAGCTAGATCTTTGTACCTCAGGCACGTAGTAGGAACTCCAAAATGCTACTTAATAAGTAGATGGGTAAAAGAATTCTGATTAATATTCTGAGTTTGGAGTAGGCTGTCTCATGTCTAAGGACTCTGTTGAACAAGGGAAGAATCAGTGTATTAGGGAAATGCTTTTACATAATGAGGTTTATTATTTTTTTTTAAAGATTTTATTTATTTATTTGACAGAGAGATAGCGAGAGAGGGAACACAAGCAGGGGGAGTGGGAGAGGGAGAAGCAGGCTTCCCGCTGAGCAGGGAGCCCGATGCGGGGCTCTATCCCAGGACCCTGAGATCATGACCTGAGTCGAAGGCAGTCGCTTAACGACTGAGCCATCCAGGCGCCCCAACATAATGAGGTTTAAAAAAATGCTTAGTGCATCTTCGAGCAGAAAGCACCTTTTTCTTAGATGCTGTGTCATCGTGCCCATGTTCAACCTAAATCTAAAAGGAGAGGTGGGGCGGGGAGTGGCTGGGAGAAAGATTCAAATCCCCGTTCTAGGATAGAATCAAGAGAATGGGAGCC
The DNA here is from genome assembly GCF_029215605.1 of Mirounga angustirostris. Taxonomy (NCBI): domain Eukaryota; kingdom Metazoa; phylum Chordata; class Mammalia; order Carnivora; family Phocidae; genus Mirounga; species Mirounga angustirostris. Next base: position 56,252,367 of record NW_026991717.1, on the reverse strand, counting down.
CTTGGGTGAAGCACATCCGATATCTATAAATGTATATCTTTACTTTCCCAATTTGCTTAGACAGTGCACCCACATGTCTCGTGCCAGTTTATGTAAAGCTCCTGCCCCACGCCACAAAGGGCAGATGATGCTGAGCACATCCACTGACTTCACAGTGACAGGAATGAAAAGTGACAGCAGCTTCCTGAGAGCTTTGTGAACTGACACATTAAAACCTGCCTATTGGCAACAGCTGAAGTGGGGGGCAGCAGTAAGCAACCTGAGTGTGATGCTTTGTGAGCAACAGTTTTAGCAGGCTGCTTCTCAAAAGCAGAAGGTGCTAAAAATGCCCATGCCGGAGGTTTACCTCAAAGAGCCAAACCTGAGGTCACGAAGAACAACTTTCAGAGAAGTTAGGAAACTTCTGCAATATCAGCAATTTAACCTTCTAGCCTCGAAACTCGCAGTGAACATTTGGGGTTCAATAAAATGATGACATAAAGAAAAACACACATACTATTTTAATGAACTATGGTCAGCCTGGGGTGCGTATCTGTCACTCAATAGGTCAGAAATGATATTGGCTCCCGCTCTCCAAGGGAAGGATTTGAGACTTTTGAGATGCAGAGACTCTATCTGGTGTGAAATTAATTCAGACGGGAATTAAACCAGGCTATGAGTTGAAATCAAATGTTTAAGTTCGGCTGGACTCTCTTTTGCTGATTCCCATAATTATGGTCCTAATGATTTCTGTTTTCTTTTTACTTCTAAAACACAGATACACTGGCATGTTCTATTACGTTCAGAGGGGAAGGCTTTTGAATTAGCCAATATCATCGCCCTCCATGTGTGCTGCTGAGATTTTAGGAGTTACACAGAAATAAACTATTCATGATTTCGCCCAAAGTCTCTAATTTAGTGTAGTTTTCCAGGAACAACAGTTTAGAGTCATTTTTGTGTTCCAGAAGGGTAATGATGTCCCCTAATGAATGGCTCTGATGTGTCCCATGAAATTACTAAATCATTGACAATGGAGATATTTGTGCCTAAGAATATATAATGGGTTAATTAATCCAGTCAATAAATATCTAGTCATTAAGAGAAGCATAATGAAATCCCCATGCTTTAAATCCCTAGACACATCTGTGCAAAACCAGAATATATAAACATCATCTTAAATGCTCATCTGCAAAACCAAACACCCACATATGTGAAAGCAAGGTGTATAGAATTATAACCGTGGCAAAAACATCAACAACAAAAAGTCTATAGAAACTCTTTGTAGAAGTAGTCAATATGCCAAAGAATAGCCCAATCTCCCTGATCCAGTCAACTCTAGGTGGATTTATCTTGCTTGACCTTCCCTGGGAAAATTCCAGCTAATGCCATTTTCATCATCTTATTTTTGCAGCAACCATTGGTCATGCTTGTTAGTCAATGACATCAGGCTTGGCCAGAGCTACTGGCATGGAAATCCCTCTCTTACACAATACACAGCAAATATTCATAAGCCTTGTAACATAATCTGAAGAAGACCATTGGTCTCCCAATCTCTAATTACCCATCAACCTTACAGCTTCTTGCTTCCCTCTCCAAAACATTGAGAATGGATCAGGACATTCCCAAATGCAAGTGTACACTAAGACTTAGAGCTCACGATGCCCTGGTAGTGTTATAAAAAAGAAAGAGACCCAAGTAAATTTCCAGGTTAACAGGACCCTTGTCTTTTGGAGGCAGTCCACATTTGGATCACTTGTAGTTGGACCTGGGCGGCTAGCTGTATATAGAAGAGGCTGAGAAATTCACTCTAACTCTGCTTTCTTGAGGGGATGTATTGTCATCTAATATCTTAGCCTAGGATCCTTTGTTGCACAAAACAGAACTCCACACTAAATAGGTCAGGCCAAGCAGTCTATTTCATTGATGCAGCCTCTCCCAGGATGAAACAGTGAGGGTCAAGAACTGAGGTTACTTGTCTGTCTCTAAATGAACTCCACAGATTTTGACTTCTTCTCTACTCTTCTCTTTGCAGACTGAGAAGCTTCTCTGCTTCCCTGAAGCTTCAGTTGCATAAGATTCTGCTTGGCTCCGAATCTACATGACTTCAGTCCATATTTCCTCCATTACTTAATTCTGGCCCCCTCAAATTGGGTCCACAGACCATCTACAGAAAGATTTTTACCATTCTATAAAAGAAAAGGAAAAGTACAGAAATTGAGAATAAATGTTTAGAAATTTTCATAGCAATTTGATCTTGCCCCACATTCCAATCTAGGGCATAAGGAGTGGACCTGCCTTTTTGAGTAAGATAGAGACTAGTGTGGGTGTTACTAAATTGAGGTTGTGTGTTGCCTGAGACACACATCATATGCAGCAGGACCATGTTACAACATGTGACAGTTTAAGGTTATTTTGTCAACTCTAACCCAAAAATGTATGAAATCCAAAATTCATTTCACTCATTGAAAGCAAATTTATATTTAATTGTTACTTTATAGTTTTAAGTTTTGGAAACTGGCTACTGAATCAAATTGAAGGTAAAATCTAAAACTACATTATCATCTCCTTCATTTTGGGTAAAAGTTAATATCTTGAGCTTGTGGAAATTGCTTTAAAATGTCTTCTTCCATTTCCATCAACCTACTTCTGTAAGGTTGATTTCTCTCTGACGAGTGCTATTAAAATAAAACACAGAGCAGTTTAGATACATGTGATCCTTTAAAAATAGTGTCATCATCAATGCAACCTAGATTAGATTAGTTAACAAGCAAGAAGTAGGCTCACTGGTTACATTAAAAACTTTAAATATTGATATACATGGTGTTCATTAAAACAGGTATGCACAATGGAGAATTACTATTAAAATCATAACTTTTTGTTTAGCTGTGATTATGAAACACCTAGAAGTTACAAGTGTAATAATGATTTTCTACATTAACTGCACATATTTGTATTTCTAATGAATAATGTGCATGATTTTTGAAGTTCTTTTCCCCCATAGGTTATGTTTGTCCTATTTATATTTATTGAAAAGTAATTTTATGTCTGTTGAATCTAACAATAAAAATTTGGGTCTTATTTTTTGGTAATTCATTTTTACTGTATTGTACTACATTATTGGCTGATAGTGCTTTGAAAATTAAGGGAAACAATGTGATCCTTCCTCCTAAGTGGCCTGAAGTGCATTGTTGAAACTTAGTTTCTCAGGGCACCAATTAAAGATCGGGAGGAAGGAACCTGTAAACTCACTTTGGACAAAATGTTCAGCACTAGCTCAAAGAGTTGTGGTGACATGGGGTAGGCAGTGGCTGTCGAGTTCACACAGGGCTATCCTTTCCAGAGGCTGCTTCAGTTTAGAGGTCAAGTCCATGGCCATATTCTTGGTCTGTTTTAGTAACTTCACCCTCTCATTATTTTTAATTTAATGTGATGAAACAAACTTATCAATAGCCTGACCACCAATTTCAAAACTGTGCTCCCTGTAGCTTGGCTTCCTTTGGCTTGATTACTAGGAAGGATGTCTACAGCTCTGCAAAAAAAAGTGAGAAAGCAAGCAAATGTCAGTGAGTGGCAGAAATAGTGTATGGAATCTCTGAAGGTGTTCAGAGAACTTAAAAAAGTATGCATGTATTATCCCCCCCTGCCATACATAAAATGTGAGGGTAGGTCTCAACAAGAGGAGACAGTGTTCAAAAAAGAGTCAATCATTTAGGAAACATGTATGTATTTAATACCTATTATGGACCATTCTCTGTGCTATGTTCCATGTTTTAAAATAAAAAGGAAAATCATAATGGTTTTGTTCCCTTCAAGGAGCTCAAAGTCCACTTAGAGAGAAAACAACATGATATGGTAAGTGCCTTAGGTACACACAGAGATGCAGTACCTAGATTCCCCTTCCAGGAAAGACTTGTTGCCCAGTTGCAGGTGATGGGGTCCCATCTGCTTCTAGCTATCAGCTCCTACAGGGTCAGCCTCAGCTGCAAAGAGCTGCTTGGCCCAAAGTCACACCCTTCCTGGAGCACCCCCATCCACTGACTGAATCAAACAGGGTTATAAAATCCTGGCCATTTTGGCCCAATACTGGACACTCTGATGGGCCATGCCCTATTCAGAGTTCCCACTGGGTTGGCGAAGGCCTTACCAGATCTGTGTCATAGCTTGATGTCTTCCTCTACCCATCTCCTTCCTCCATCTTCATTCACAAATGTTGACCTTGAATAAATATGTTGTACCTCAAACTCTGTATCAGTGTCTGCTTCCAGAGAATCAAACCTTCACAATGTCATTTTAGCCTGACATACAAGGGGCTTCTAAGTCCAGAGCAAGGGAACTAAACCAAACATGAATCAGAGCAGCTCAGGAAAGACTCTCCAGGAAGGAATAATATTTCAGTTGAATCTGGAAAAATGAACATACAATTAAGGCAGGGAGCAGTGTGAGGTAACCACATTCCTCTGGGTACAGTTCAAAAATAGGGAGGCATGATTTTGGCCCAGTGGGATCTTGTCACTTGGGTCTCAGCTTAACCATCCCCTCCTCTAGAAGTCTTCTCTGACCTTCTGATTTAGAGTAGTTATGCCTATCCCTGCCTAATCACACTCACCTCCCGTGGAGATGTTAAGAAGCACATCTGGAATTGTAGATGAAGAGTAGATCAGAAAGGGCTAAGAAGTCAGGACTTAGTTCTGAGGGCCACAGGAAGGCCTTGGGAGATTAGAAGTGCACTTCCTGGACCATCTGAATTTTGCCTGCATGATGTGGAGTGAGAGTGGTGACAGGAGGATCAGTTCAGAGGCTTTTGCAGTGACACAGATTTATAAGATAGAGCACAAAGGAAGGTGTGACAGACCATATAAGGCAACAGTTCCTGAATGTTAAAGTGCATTTGAATCACCTGGGAATTGTGTTAAAATGCACATTCTGATGCAGGAGGTCCAGGTTCAAAATTCTACATTTCCACCGCTGGTCTACAAGGCCATCGAAGAACTCTTTAGGAAGTTGTTAACCAGCAGATGATGTGTACCAACCTCATATGGAGAGAGCTACAGATGTTCATAATTTTCTAAGGCATAGCCACCCTCTCTGATACCAAATGACCAGGATAGATATGCAGAGGTCTTCGATGCGTAGATGGCTGGAGACATACCAGTCAAAGAGATGGCTATCGCATCTCAAATGACCATAAACCTCTCCAAGTATGATATTCTGGTATGTGGTTTGCTTAACTATGGCTTCATGTTGTCTGCTATCGACCAGGAATTAGATCATTTAACTACAAATGGATTGAGTCAGCTTTTGGCTTCTGCTCGAGCCCTAGATTCATCACAGTTTCAGCTGTTGTTAGTTCATCCAAAACATGGTTTTCACAGAGAAAAACCATGGCTAGCCAAATTCTTCTCTTGGTTACTATTATGCAACATTATTATTAAAGCCAATTATCGAGGACACCTTCAATTGGCAATTTTAGATGGGTGCATCTGAGCACTTCATTATTTGAAATCAGCTATAAAACACACTTTTATTGTGGTCACACATGAGTACGTGTACACCCGCTTTAAGCAGCATTGCCCAATTTCAGACTAGATGGTCAGGGTCTTTTCCTCCCTTCCTCTTTCACCTCCTTTCACCTCCCTCTGCACCCATGTCTGTCAGATATTTGTCACATAGCAGAATATGGAGTTCCTGGCATCAGACATTGAACCTCAATTCTTTTGAAATTGAGTTTTTTTTCTTCAGTATCCTTAAATCCGGTTGGAGAAAACTTGGAAAGTTTCCAAATGCTTAATAAATCTTAATCTGGTATTATTTCCTCATGCATATTTATATATCGCTGCCAAATAAAGGGAACATTGCCTTTCATATTGATTATCAAATTGCAGGGTGCTTTAAAAATTCTTAATCCTATACATATATGTGTGTGTTCACATGCACACATATTGCTGTAACAGAATTTGGATTCACACACGTCAAAATATTTTAAATTTAAAATAAGATTTTTTAAACTAGGGACTTTGAGAGGAGGATCAGCATATTTACATGCAATTATGCAGTTATTGTTTGGATTTTATTTTTTCATTGTCTCTTCGGGAAAAATGAAAAGTACTGTCTTGTTATTTTTACTTCACATATAGCAACGTACAAGCTATAAAGAATAAATACTTGCAAATACTGTGAAGTGCCCCTGGGACTGACAATTTCACACAGAGAGGACGGATGGGAAATATTAATTATAAGGTTCTGATTCAATTCGGAAGACTCTAAGGATATCGTCTAAATTTAGAATGAATGTGCCATAGAGTGTTAGTAATCTGCCCCTCGCTGCTAGTCATTTCCGCTTATATCCTGAACTTGGTTTAATTAAGATTGAACCTTGTGAACTGAACAACATATAACATTGTTAAAGGAGCAAACTGGAAAGATCACAGGGTTTTAGGATGAAATTAGCAATTCTATATAGGGCTGATAGCTATTTCTGAAGCAAAAATAATAGTACAAGTGAATTAATCGACACGAAACTGCATTGAAAGGTATATAGTATTATAAATGCAGAGGATTATTACCATTATTACTTCAAGGAATGCTGCTAGTCTCTTGGTGGGAGAATCATAAATCTCCAGGCTGGGAAAATAAAATAAGTGCATACCTCTGGCACAGGAAACAATACAAATGGGAAAAGCAAACAGCAGCCAAGGGAAACCCGTTCACAGATCCGTTGCTGGAGTGTTTTCAGGGCCCAGTTGAATGTTGTAGGCCACTGGAGCTCGGCCATGTTGTGGCTATCACCAGGGTATTTTTCATTCCCACAAAATATTTCTAGAAAACCCACGAACAAAGACACAGAGTGCTGTAGTCCCATAACTGCCCAATCATCTGGGATTTTCTTTTTCTTTTTTTTTTTTTTTTAAAGATTTTATTTATTTATTTGACAGAGAGAGAGACAGCGAGAGAGGGAACACAAGCAGGGGGTGTAGGAGAGGGAGAAGCAGGCTCCCCTGCAGAGCAGGGAGCCCGTTGAGGGGCTCGATCCCAAGACTCCGGGATCATGACCTGAGCCGAAGGCAGATGCTTAACGACTGAGCCACCCAGGCGCCCCTCATCTGGGATTTGCATCCTGAGATTAGTGGCAGATCTAGCCTAAAGTTAATAAATTTGACACTTCAGGGCTCCCCACTTGCACGGGCCCCTGGGAACGCTGGGAATTGTAAAGTGTTGCAGGTGGTGAGGGAAAGGCAGACGGCACTAGGTACCATTTCTGTGTAAGCATTTCTAGTAAACTGTCTGAAGAGATCCCAGAAGAAAGGGTCCTGCATTGCCGGAGCTCCAGGCATCAGTTGTGAATTCTTTTCTCATTCTAAGTAAATATTCACACCTCTACCTATTTTTTGTATTTGAAACAAAAATGAGGCATCTGACTTGATTTCTTTCCTTTGATTCACACACTTCCACATAACATGAAGTTTTAGTAAAAGTGGACCTATTTCGGCTCTTCGATAAAAACTCCAAAATAGGGCGCCTGGGTGGCTCAGTTGGTTAAGCATCTGCCTTCGGCTCAGGTCATGATCCCAGGTCCTGGGATCGAGTCCCGCATCAGGCTCCCTGCTCTGTGGGGAGCCTGCTTCTCCCTCTCCTCCCCACTTGTGCTCTCTCTCTCACTATCTCTGTCTCTCTCTCTCAAATAAATAAAATCTAAAGAAAAAAAAAAACTCCAAAATGCCTCATCTGCCACATGGTCAGTCAAGGCTTGCTCATTTTCCCTCTCCTCTCTTGACACATCAAACATCTACCTATTGGCCAAGCCCTGCTATCAGTGTTTTATAGATATTATTTTATGACAACCCTAAAAGATAGGTGTTAACATTACCTGCATTTTAGAAAACCTAAGGGAAGCCACCCACCTGGTAAGTGGTTTGGTCTTGATTTGAGACAGGAGGTCTGCCTCCTTAACCACTGGTTGTGCTGCCTAAGTGAATTGAAACCATTTCCAACTCAGATTGATAAGCTTTGCACTTGAATTCTCTGCCTTCCATAAGATGTTCTTTTCTCTTTTTCCACTTTTTTTTTTTTCAATTCTGCCACCACCATCTGTAACCCACAGTAGTCTGAACTGAGAGACAGAAACCTGGGCTTTGCTCCTGGCTCTGTCTTCCATCGGCTCTGTCACCACTGGTGCATCACACAGCCTCTCTAGGCCTCGGTCTCCTCACCTGTGAAATGGACCATGTGATCCTTTGGACCTCTTCCAGCAGAGCCATTTGCTCTGGTTTCCCTCAGCAGGAAGAGGCACTCTTAGCAGGAAGGCCGATCTCCTTGCCTAGCACCTGACTGATGACCAGGTGTGTTTCTAGAGCAACCAGGGACAGAAGTACCCCAAGGGAGGAGAACAAGGCTACAGGCTGGAGGGGAGGCAAGAGGTGGAGAGCCTTGAGGATGAAGAGAATGTGAACTAGAACAAGACAAAAAAATTCTCAGTGTGGGTCATGAGCAAAGAAAGAAGGAGCAAAATGGGAGCGATGGAGGCTCATGCTTGTCAGATGTCAGACACCTGCATTGCCTGATGTGTGTCAAGATTTTAAGTGAACTCTGTGTGGCCTGCATTGCACCTGGAACTGCCCAAGGTGACAAGGATAGGGGAGCCTGTGCCCCCGATGGACTGGGACATGATGAGTGACAATGACAAAACATTGGTTTAGTGATCAAAACGGTCACAGACAACTCCACCAGTCTGACTCAGTGGACCTGACCAGCTGTAACGAAGGCCCTGCCTGCTGTCCAGTTCTGTGCTGTCTCATCATTCCAGAAACCCCCTAACGAGACCCGCCCGCCGTCCCCCCGCCCCCGAATGGAAGCTCCATGTTGGCTCTGGCTACTTCACTGCCACTACACAAGGATCAAGAAAGTCTTCTCTTTAGTTCTCCAGCCCTATGTCTTCCTCAGCACCTTTCCTTTTTTGGAGAGTCTAGATCATAATACTCTAAACAGCTGGGGTTTGGGGTGTGTGTGTGTGTGTGTGTGTGTGTGTGAAACAATCTCAAACATACAAAAAAATTGCAAGAACAGTACAAGAACAGTTTTTTCTGAACCACTGAAGAGTAACTTGTTAACATGATGCCCCATCACTCCTGAATGCTTTGGTGTACGATTCTTACAAACAAGGACCTTATCCTTAATATAACTCGCTACAACCATCAGAACAGGGAAAGTAACACTGATGCACATTTAATTCTCAGACCCATTCAAGTCTCACCTGCTGTGACAGTAATGTCCTTTATAGCAAAATAAACCAGTCTGAAATCACAAGAGTTGCATTTAGTTATCCTGTCTCTTTCATGTCCTTTCATTTGAAAGAGCTTTTCAATCTTTTTATAACCTGGACACTTTTTAATTACAGACCAGTGATTTTGTAGACTGTCCCTCAATGTGGAGCTGTCAGGTGATTCTGCAAGGTTAGTTTCCGATCATGCCTCTTTGGCAGGAGTGCCACAGAAGGGATGCTTTGTTCTTTTTACTGTTTCCTATCCGGTGGCACATGATGCCGATTTGTCCCACCACCGATGATGCTGCCTTGGATCAGTTGATTTAGGTGGTATCTGCCAGCTTCTCCACTGTAAAGTTACCCTTTTCTTCTTTTTTTTTAATTTTTTTTAAAGGTTTTTTTTTTTTTAAGATTTTATTTATTTATTTGAGAGACAGAATGAGAGAGAGAGCACATGAGAGGGGGGAGGGTCAGAGGGAGAAGCAGACTCCCTGCTGAGCAGGTAGCCCGATGTGGGACTTGATCCCGGGACTCCAGAATCATGACCTGAGCTGAAGGCAGTCACTCAACCAACTGAGCCACCCAGGCGCCCCCTTTTCTTCTTTTTATTTAATCAGTATTTTGTAGAGAGGTACTTTGAGACTTGATAAAATGTTCCATTCCTCATCAAACTTTCAACCTATTTATTGGCTTATTGGTATCAACATGGACGAATGGTTGCTGATTCTATTCAATGGTTCATAATCCATTACAATCATGATTTGTTTTGCTGCTCATATTGTCCCCGGATTTGGTCCCTGGGAATGCCCCAGGCTAGTTTCTGTTCTTTGACATGCCCCCAGCATTCAACAACCACATCATTACTTTCTGGCACTATACAATATTCTAGGATTACTTGCATTTTCTCTGCCCCATATCTGGGGCTTTTGCAGGGATCCCTTTGAGTGGAGAAGGCATTTAGTTACCAAGATCTAGATGTTTGATGTGTTTACTGCTACTGGGGTGTCACTGCTCCCAGACTCTCTCCATGGAAAGAGCTAGAGAATATATGCTTGCCACACAGACATTTACATCCATATCTATCAACTGATTGATCTATCTGTCAAAAACTACAACTTCACATCAATGTCTCCAATGCCAACCTATCACCATAAGATTCGTTCTGGTTTTGTTCCTTTTCAGATTTGTAATTCCCTTCTCTGACAGTGAGAAATCTTGCTTCCATCATCTTTAAAACATTTACTTCTTTGCTCCATATCCCCGTATGTATCCAACGTCCTGTTGCTGCTGGATTTATTCCCTCCTGCTGCACAGATGCCCTCTTTATCCCAGTCAGGCTCTGAAACTGCATACATGGCTGCCCATCTCCCCCGCTCCACATGCATACACACTCCACCTACACTCACACAGATGTCCTCCTCATCTGTCCCATGCTCCAAGCACTCCACATCAGGCTACTGCCAATGCTGCCGGCCTTTGTGGATGCTCTTCTCAGTCTGGGCTCCAACACCCTGCACTGGCTCCTCCCACCCCAGCCATGCACACACAGGGACAATAACCTCACCCTCCTCAGGCTCTGACATTCTGCACCACCCACCTCCCACAGGCATGCCTTCCTCACCTCATGGAAGCCCTGGCGGCATCTCCCTGCTCAGACACACTCCTCATTTTGCAGGGGCTTTGATGGTCTACATTCATCTATCAATGCCATTACTTTCCCTTCAGATGCCCTCCTCACCCCACTCGGGCTCTCATGCCTCTCCAGGATTCCTCCTACTCAATGGATGCTTATCTTGCTCTGTCTACATAATGGCTTTTGGACTGAATTGTTTGGGAAGGGAAGGGATTTGAAGGGAAAGGGCAGAAAGGAAAGAGAGAAATGGGAGGGAAAGAAGAAGAGAACCACTGCTCTTTTTATTATTAAAAAAAAAAAAAGATTTTGTATACACTCCTGGGTCAGTCAATGTTCAGTGTAAAAAGCAAATCACTCCGGGTGTTTTATCAAGAGGTATTTACTTGAGATAATTGGATGCTTATATATTCACTGGAGGAAGAAGAGGCAGGTTCCAGGCTGAGCCTTTGGGAATGATTTCTGAAAAAAAAAAAAAATGCAGAACTGAGGCTGCTGTTGGATCCATGCTGGCTGGAGCCCAGGGCTGCAGCCCCTTCCACAGCAGCTTCTAGACAACTTGACACCAAGAAAGGACACCTAAAAATGAACCCACGTGTCAGAGAGTTGAAGAAAAGAGAGTTGCTGCTACCACCACTGTTTCTTGACACCCAGAAAGCTGGAAAGTAAGTTCCAGAAATTGCTGTATAAAAACTAGTCTTCCTAACCAGTGCATGGTTCTCACTTGTTTTCTAAGTCACACCATGGCATCTATGTTTTACAGTAAACCTAGCAAAATATTTGCATTCGAATGCTCAAAATATTCAAATCTTTTCACTGATGTTCCGAATATACACATTATTTGGTTTCTTAAGTCAATGTCTACGCTTTTTTTTCAAAGCCCAACAGAAAATATCACCTACGGAGGAATTCCAAATCCTGACCCAGCCACCATGGTATAGCCTCTGCCCATTCCTATGCTGCTCCCCCACCCGGCATCCTGATCCAGCCATCCCCCAGTCAGCTGGCTTCAGATCAGCTTCTTCATGTACCATCAGTTTTCCCTCCACCCCTAATGCACACACACACACACACACAAACATATACGCGTGCACGCGCATGCACACTCAGAGATATGAGCAAGATTTTACTTTATTGGTTCTTCTCCACCTTTTAGGAGTCACTGTTCCATGAAAACATGGGTCCATTTACACTTAACAGGCAGTGGCCAACTTTGCCTAAGGTGGTCATAGGTGTTATTATCCAGAACATTTAGTCCCAGGATGCCTGGGGTGGGGATGTCACCAGTGCTCCCCGCCTCCTCCAAGTCCCTCTAACATTCTGTGCACAACTGCCCTCAGTGTGTTTCCACTTCCAGTAGCCAGAACCTGCATCTCTTTGTCGGAGGGCTGCCCTTGGGCTGTGGGAACCCACTTGGCTTGAAGGTATGGAGCATGGAAAGTAAGCAGTGCCTGGAAAAATCCAAGTTCTCCTCATGAGCACCTTAAACATGGACAGAGGATGGGGAGGAATAAATAAATGCTCCAGTTCCCTCAGTCCCTGACTCTGAGGTATGATTCCAGGGCAATCCATCAAGCCCTTGACATAGCTACCTTCCATTTGACTTTGCTTTATATCTCACCCTAGCTTCGCCTCTTTCCTGTCCCAAGCCCACTTTCCTGCTGCCCTGGCTGTATTTTCTTGGAAACATTTCCTAATAAATCACTTTCGCATGAATCCTCTGGGGCTGATTCTGGGGAACCTGACTTAAGACACATGGAGAAATTGAATCCATTCTTCAGTTCCATCCCAAACAGGGCATTTTTTAAGCATAAATACTCCTGCTAATGCCTCTAGTTCTATCAGCATAGGCTTACTTAATTAACAGTTACCATTTCTACTTGAAGGACCTTTTCCTCATCCATTGAAACCATTATCAACAGTTGGCAAAACAATAAGAGAGGCTAATAAGATTCTCAATTTGCACATGATTTTCTAAAAAAAGAAAGAAAGAAAGAAAAAAGAACCTTGTTTTCTATCTAGATGATAAGGATGAAAAAACCTTTAACTTTTCTAGAAATAAAGTAATACAAAGTAAAGCCAAAAAGGAATGCCATTTCTTACTAATCCAATTAGCAAAGATTTTGAAAATTATCTTATTCAATTCTAGTAAGGTGAGATACATTCAGACACCACTGGTGGAAGTGTAAATTGGTACCACCCTCTGGAAAAGCAATTTGTCAAAATATGTCAAGAGTCTTACAAACGTTCCAGCCCTTTGGCTGAGTTTACACACCTTTAAGAATCTATCCTAAGGAAAATAATTTGAAATTTTGTGTGAAGATTTATGACAAAGATGCTTATGATCCTGCATTGGAAATAATTTAAGTGTTCCAGAGAGTGCAGTGATTGAATAAATGAAGGATTAGTTACTTGATGGAAGAATTTTATGCAGCTGTTATAGATATGAGGAATGTTTAATAATATAATAGGTTTTTAAAAACAGATTAATAAGCTGTATAAACCATCGAGAAATAGTATTTCAATGATGCAAAAATTTATCCTTAGGAAAAAGGATAGCAAATCCAGCAAAATCTAAAATGAAAATAGGACATATTTCTGTCTGATTTTAGGGAAATGGAGATTCTGGATGATTATTTTTCTTCCTTTTCTTTAAAGATTTATTTATTTATTTATTTATTTATTTATTTATTTATTTATTTTAGACAGAGAGTGTGGGAGTGCAGGGGATGGTGGATGGAGAGGGAGAAGGAGAGAAGCCGACTCCCCACTAAGCATGGAGCCCAACCAGGGGCTCAATCTCATGACCCTGAAATCATGACCTGAGCCCAAATCAAGCGTCCACCACTTAAGCGACTGAGTCACCCAGGATCCCTGTTTTCTTTCTGTCTTTCCTCAATATTTTCTGTAATCAACATGAATTAGTTTTCTTTTTAAAAATAGATGCTTTAAATCATCACAAGTTTTTCACCCTCTGAATGTCTCCAGGACACATACTCTTGAACCATGCTAGGTTTCCTATTTTTTTTTATCTTCATAATACTACTTTTAAAGTTTACTTCAAGAGGAAGCTTTTTGTAAACAGTTCACCAAAAGGCAAGTAATCCTCTATATTAAGTTCTAAGGAAACATCTTAGATGCAACTCTGGGTACACAGCTCTCTTTGTAGAAAAGGCTCTCTTTTGCTCTTCCTTCATTATACATTTACGTGGAAAAAAAAGTTTGTGGAATTTCAAGACTATTCTTCCATTTTTAGTGCTTATCCTATCACAAAAACCATAGGAGGTATTATGTAAGTCACGCAATCCCCTGATAAAGGCTTCTCAGCCTTCATATCTGCCAAGAAGGAAATGACAGAGACAAGACGAAGAGCCAGGAAACACAAAACTTGAGTTTAAAAAAATGGTAATAAAACAACAAATATGAATAATAAAATAAAAAAATAATATATGCAAAATAAAATCAGAACCCTATTCCATTATGGAGTTTATCAAATTTTCTTATGGACTATGAGCATTGAAAGGAAATTTATGGTTTTTCCTATTTAACATTTACTAATCATAAATTAAATTGTATCTGTATATAATGGAAAACAGATTTTCTAGATTATAATTCCCATGCCCTACTAAACCACTTCAGAAAAGGGTCAAATAGTATAAGGCAAACTTTAAAAAAAAAGATCATAATAAAGATCCTTTCCAATTCTATATTCATTGGAAATGTACTGATTGTCTTGGTAGACAAACACAACTGACTTTAAAGTCTTTAGACATGATAATAGACATAATGTGTCATCAGCAATTGAAGCCAGAGGACAAAGAGTGAAGAAAAGGCCATCGGATACACTCAGGAAGGGAGTCCCTGAAAGGGGAGAGATGCTTAAAAAAAGTGGATCAAGGAAAAGGATGAGATAAACCCAGGGAAATGAGCTGTGGTGGGTGGCCAGGAAGTCAGCAGCTGGTGTTTAAGAGTGGCCAAGAGAGAGAAGAGGAGAGAAAGTACTGAAGAGGGACTTGAGAGATTGAGGGGGCCCAGGGAGAGAAGTGTGTTCAAAAGGTCCTGGGAAGTAATCCAAGGAACCATGCACCAGTTTAACAAGGCCCCAGTGGTTGCTAAGAGTGTGGATTTGGCCCGGAGTTGAGGGTTGGGCTTGGAACCCTATAGAAAAGAACAAATAATCCCAGTAAAGGCCAGTGCTAAGACTCAATTGTCTAACCCAGAGGGGATAGAGAAGAGAGAGGGAGGGAGGGAGAAAGAAAAGAGAAAGCCAGAGACAGAGAGGCTCCTTGTGAGTCTAATCTCCATCAGTCCCAGTGAGCAGGCTGGGTCCCTGTGCTCTGCCTTTTCTCCAGGGGCATTTGATGGTGCATATTTCTTTGGCCTCCTTTGGTTTGGGGCATCTTTGAACAACAGGAGATGCACAATGAAAAGGAGAAGGGATTATGAAGTTTTCTGGCACTCTGAAGCCCAGCATCACAGAGAGAGTGATGAGCAGCTTTCTTGTGCAACACCAGCAGAAGGGCCCAGAAGTCGTATAAATTACCTTCACGGCCTGCGGTGTGTGAGCAGGGACAAGGGACCCTGAGCAAACCGGGTGTGTGACGATGTTCCGCGCGGCATCTGCCGCCTTTCCCAGGCAGCTCCAGGAGCCGTATCTATAAGCTGGAAGCTGTTTTTTCCTGATGAAAACACTGAAGCCAGGACTTTTGATTCTTCTGGTTATAATGAGAAAAGAAAACTACTCTCTGCCTTAAGTAATTCCTGTTGGAGAGTGCTTTATCGACCGTCCCTTCAGAGTCCTCTACCTCAGAAGGAGGGCAGTGGCAGCGAGAGCTGTGAGCAGAGGGGTACCCACCTTCAAACTCTAACCTGGCTTCACTGCCAGCATATTTAAAGGAGAATTTACTGTTGGTGATCTCTCTCCTCAACCAGGTCCCTCAATAATCTCCCTGTATCAATCAAAGGGAATTTGTCCTAGGGAGAGCACTTGGGCGGAAGTTCATGCAAGCCTTCGCAACTAAGGTGTGACTCCTTGGAGCCTGAGGCTGAGCGTTCTCTGCGGCTGACGGCATGCCACACAGAGGTGTGGAGCCACAGGGAGTTGAAAAGATCTAGGCCCTACCTAGGAGATGGGTGGGTAGAGGGAGAAAACATGGTTGAGGTTCCTCCATTTTTTATCTAGCAGTCAGGTGGCTCATCCCAGGGCAAGCTCCCAGGCAGGGAGAGGCCCAGCATCTCCCCCAGGACTCTTGTTTGTAGCTTCCTGGTATGATTATCCTTTACAGGGGCAAATGCTGGGGGTGCCTTGCTGAGAAGACCAGTTGAGCATGGGGACATTGCATGTGAGTCAAGGAAGGGATAAGGTTGTACCGATATCTTCTCTCAGAATCTAGGCTTGGCTTCTTCTATGAATTTCAAAGAAAAAGCTCACTGTCAGTATCTTCCTCTTCTCCTTCCGGTCTCCCTACTGCATACCAGCCACGTCACCCAGGACTCCCAGGCTGGCTTGGCTGCCAGGGACCTCTTCGTGCATTGTCCCCTCATTTGTCATTCAGAAATATGTTGAGCACCTAATATAATCCAAGCATTTTAGCCAATCACTAGATATGTGGACCTGAATAAGAAGCAACTCATGCCATTGGGAGCCCAGAGTCGTCTTCTTTTTTTTTTATTGTTATGTTAATCACCATACATTACCTCATTAGTTTTTGATGTGGTGTTCCATGATTCATTGTTTGTGCATAACACCCAGTGGGAGCCCAGAGTCTTCTATAGAGATAAACAAGTGTGCCAGGCTGTAAATCCTAGAATAAATGTAACAGACATGCTATGGGACCACAAGAAAGGGGAACCAAAGTTTGCATATCCAAGAAACAGAGCCCAAGATTGGGCAGTAAAGAGCCCAGGTGGGTCTTTTCAAAAGAGATGACATTTCAGTCAGGGAAGAAATGGACCCAGGAGACAACATGAGCAAAGGTCTGGGGTTCGTAGTGTACAAGGCACACTAGGAAGGCAGAAGGCAGCCAGGGAGGTTAAAGCACTGTGCACCTGAGGCCAGAAGCAGGGGCAGAGTGGCCAGGAGGAAGCCTAACTGGAAGGTCTGAGTGTTTTGAAGGCCATATGAAGAAGTTTGGGCTCTCCAGATAGTTGTGCATCCCTGAACGCTTAACGCAGAAGAATGGTATTTTTTTAGAAAGAGCACTGTGATAGTAGGATGGAAAGTGAATAGTAGGAGGAGAAATCTGTTTAAGTGGTTAATTCAATAGGCAGGAATGATGAGAATCTCAAATAGGGAAGTGACAGTGATGAGAAGAGGGAGGAGGGGCTGCTTGGAAAGACGGTTCAAAAAGTATTAACAGCAGGGGACAATCATGAAATGTGAGGGTTGAGAGGGATTGAAAGGCAAGGTAATGGAGGTTTCCAGCACTGGCAGTGGCTAGAATGGTTCATCCAGGGACTGAGACTAGGGCTTGGGGGAAATGCACACAGGAACAATGAGCTCAGATGGAGAGCTGTTGAGCTGCATGTGCCTACAAGATGATCAGAAGGGTTGAGGTCCAAAGCTGAGGGGAGGGCCAAGGCTGTAGACATCAGTTAGAGAGTCACTGAGTACACTGATGAGAGATGCATGAAGAGAACAGAGAAAATCAACCAGGGAAGGCCGTTAAGTTTACTTTGGGCAGTGCCTTCTATTTCAAAATTACTTCTCTCTGTCTCTCCTACGAATTAAAACTTTAAGTCCTTCTCCTATGATCTCAACAGACTCTTAAGAAGAAAGTGGATGTCCACGTTATTTTTAACTAAAGGGTAAATGCCAGATTGCTAGCTGGTTGAGGAGAACTTGCCTTTGAGGTCAAGTAAAAAATCCCATGGATAAGGGTGAATAAAGGTATAGAAAGAATAAGAATATAATGTGCATATTACTTGAACTAACATCACCACCATGTGATTTTATAATACTCTCAGGAGGCAGCTGGAACTGATACTATTAATTGTATTACATAGATGAGTAATCTGAGATTCCATATTTCAAAGACAGTCTAAGCTATAGAATAATTTAATGACTGGTCTGAGGTTACATATGACAGAATTGGGATTTGAACCCTGTTTTCCTAAATTCTAGTCCTGTGGTTTTCTCCTTTATGCTAGTCTGTTTTTCAAAAACAATAGGTAGAGTGGGAGGAGCAAGATGGCAGAGGAGTAGGAGACCTAAATTTCATCTGGTCCCAGGAATTCAGCTAGATAGGGATCAAACCATTCTGAACAGCTACGAACTCAACAGGAGATCAAAGAAAAGAATAGCAGCAACTCTCTGAATAGAAAAGTGACCACTTTCTGGAAGGTCTCTTCTGATTCGTTTAGTGTATAATTTTCTGGGGTAGTTGTACCCTGTTAGCATTTTGTTCTTTTATTCATCTATTAACCTCTGGACAAAATGACAAGATGGAAAAAATCACCTCAAAAAAAAAGAACAAGAGGCAGTACTGACTGCCAGGGACCTAATCAATACGGACATTAGTAAGATGTTGGAACTAGAGTTCAGAATGATGATTTTAAAGATACTAGCTGGGCTTGAGAAAAGCATGGAAGATATTAGAGAAACCCTTCTGGAGAAATAAAAGAACTAAAATCTAACCAAGTCAAAATCAAAAGGGCTCTTAAGGAGGTGCAATCAAAAATGTTGGTACTAACTGCTAGGATAAATGAGGCAGAAGAGAAAATTAGTGATATAGAAGACCAAATGATGGAAAATAAAAAAGCTGAGAAAAAGAGAGATAAACAACTACTGGATCATGAGGGCAGAATTCGAGAGATAAGTGATACCATAAGACGAAACAATATTAGAATAATTGGGATCTGAGAAGAAGAAGAAAGACAGAGAGGGGCACAAGATATATTGGAGCAAATTATAGCAGAGAACTTCCCAATATGTGGAAGGAAACGGGCATCAAAATCCAGGAGGCACAGAGAACACCCCTCAAAATCAATAAAAATAGGTCAACACCCCGACATCTAATAGTAAAACTTACGAGTCTCAGAGACAAAGAGAAAATCCTGAAAGCAGCTCGGGATAAGAGATCTATAACCTACAATGGTAGAAATATTAGATTGGCAACAGACCTATCCACAGAGACCTGGCAGGCCAGAAAGGACTGGCAGGATATATTCAGAGCACTAAATGAGAAAAATATGCAGCCAAGAATACTATATCCAGCTAGGCTGTCATTGAAAATAGAAGGAGAGATAAAAAGCTTCCAGGACAAACAAAAACTAAAGGAATTTGCAAACAAGAAACCAGCCCTACAAGAAATATTGAAAGGGGCCCTCTAAGCATAGAGAGAGCCTAAAAGTAACATAGACCAGAAAGGAACACAGAAATATACAGTAACAGTCACCTTACAGGCAATACAATGGCACTAAATTCACATCTTTCAGCAGTTACCCTGAATGTAAATGGGCTAAATGCCCCAATCAAAAGATACAGGGTATCAGATTGGATAAAAAAACAAGACCCATTGATATGCTGTCTGCAAGAGACTCATTTTAGACCCAAAGACACCTCCAGATTGAAAGTGAGGGGGTGGAAAACCATTTACTATGCTAATGGACACCAAAAGAAAGCTGGGGTGGCAATCCTTATATCAGACAAATTAGATTTTAAACCAAAGACTATAATAAGAGATGAGGAAGGACACTATATCATATTTAAAGGGTCTACCCAACAAGAAGATCTAACAATTGTAAATATCTATGCCCCTAACGTGGGAGCAGCCAATTATATAAGGCAATTAATAACAAAAGCAAAGAAACACATTGACAATAATACAGTAATAGTGGGGGACTTTAACACCTCCCTCACTGAAATGGACAGATCATCTAAACAAAAGATCAACAAGGAAATAAAGACTTTAAATGACACACTGGACCAAATGGACTTCACAGATACATTCAGAACACTCCATCCCAAAGCAACAGAATACACATTCTTCTCTAGTGCCCATGGAACATTCTCCAGAATAGATCACATCCTAGGTTGCAAATCAGGTCTCAACCGGTACCAAAAGATTGGGATCATTCCCTGCCTATTTTCAGACCACAATGCTTTGAAACTAGAACTCAATCACAAGACGAAAGTTGGAAAGAACTCAAATACATGGAGGCTAAAGAGCATCCTACTAAAGAATGAATGGGTCAACCAGGAAATTAAAGAATTTAAAAAATTCATGGAAACAAATGAAAATGAAAACACAACTGTTCAAAATCTTTGGGATGCAGTAAAAGCAGTCCTAAGAAGAAAGTATATAACAATACAAGCCTTTCTCAAGAAAGCAGAAAGTTCTCAAATACACAACCTAACCCTACACCTAAAGGAGCTGGAGAAAGAACAGCAAATAAAGCCTAAATCCAGCAGGAGAAGAGAAATAATAAAGATCAGAGCAGAAATCAATGAAATAGAAACCAAAAGAACAGTTCAACAGATCAACGAAACTAGGAGCTGGTTCTTGGAAAGAATTAACAAGATTGATAAACCCCTGGCTAGACTTATCAAAAAGAAAAGAGAAATGACCCAAATCAACAAAATCATGAATGAAAGAGGAGAGATCACAACCAACACCAAAGAAATACAAACAACTATAAGAACATATTATGAGCAACTCTATGCCAGCAAATTAGATAATCTGGAAGAAATAGATGCATTCCTAGAGATGTATCAACTACCAAAATTGAACCAGGAAGAAACAGAAAACCTGAACAGACCCATAACCACTAAGGAAATTGAAGAGTAATCAAAAATCTCCCAACAAACAAGAGCTCAGGGCCAGATGGCTTCCCAGGGGAATTCTACCAAACATTTCAAGAAGAATTAATACCTATTCTTCTGAAACTGTTCCAAAAAATAAAATGGAAGGAAAACTTCCAAACTTGTTTTATGAGGCCACCATTACCTTGATCCTAAAACCAGACAAAGACCCCATCAAAATTACAGACCAAAATCCTTGATGAACATGGATGCAAAAATTCTCACCAAAATACTGGCCAATAGGATCCAACAGTACATTAAAAGGATTATTCACCACGACCAAGTGGGATTTATCCCTGGGCTGCAAGGTTGGTTCAACATCCACAAATCAATCAATGTGATATAATACATTAATAAAAGAAAGAACAAGAATCCTATGATCCTCTCAATAGATGCAGAAAAAGCATTTGACAAAGTACAGCATCCTTTCTTGATCAAAACTCTTCAGAGTATAGTGATAGAGGGTACATACCTCAATATCATAAAAGCCATCTATGAAAAACCCACAGCGAATATCATTCTCAATGGGGAAAAACTGAGAGCTTTCCCCCTAAGGTCAGGAACACAGCAGGGATGTCCACTATCACCACTGCTATTCAACATAGCATTAGAAGTCCTAGCCACAGCAATCAGACAACAAAAAGAAATCAAAGGCATCCAAATTGGTAAAGAAGTCAAATCTCACTGTTTGTAGATGATATGATATGATACTTTATGTGGAAAACCCCAAAGACTCCACCCCAAAACTGCTAGAACTCATACAGAAATTCAGTAAAGTGGCAGGATATAAAATCAATTCACAGAAATCAGTGGCATTCCCATACACCAACAACAAGACAGAAGAAAGAGATATTAAGCAGTCAATCCCATTTACAATTGCACCCAAAACCATAAGATACCTAGGAATAAATCTAACCAAAGAGGCAAAGAATCTGTACTCAGAAAACTATAAAATACTCATGAAAGAAATTGAGGAAGACACAAAGAAATGGAAAAACGTTCCATGCTCATGGATTGGAAGAACAAATATTGTGAAGATGCCAATGCTACCTAGAGCAATCTACACATTTAATGTGATCCCTATCAAAATACCATCCACTTTTTTCAAAGAAGTGGAACAAATAATCCTAAAATTTATATGGAACCAGAAAAGACCCCGAATAGCCAGAGGAATGTTGACAAAGAAAAGCAAAGCCGGTGGCATCACAATCCCAGACTTCAGGCTCTATTACAAAGCTGTCATCATCAAGACAGTATGGTACTGGCACAAAAACAGACACATAGATCAATGGAACAGAATAGAGAGCCCAGAAATGGACCCTCAACTCTATGGTCAACTAATCTTCGACAAAGCAGGAAAGAATGTCCAATGGAAAAAAGACAGTCTCTTCAACAAATGGTGTTGGGAAAATTGGATAGCCACATGCAGAAGGATGAAACTGGACCATTTCCTCATACCACACACAAAAATAGACTCAAAATGGTTGAAAGACCTAAATGTGAGATAGGAGTCCATCAACATCCTGAAGGAGAACACAGGCAGCAACCTCTTTGACCTCAGCTGCAGCAACTTCTTCCTAGAAACATCCCCAAAGGTAAGGGAAGCAATGGCAAAAATGAACTATTGGGACTTCATCAAGATAAAAAGCTTTTGCAAAGCAAAGGAAACAGTCAACAAAACCAAAAGACAACCAACAGAATGGGACAAGATATTTGCAAATGACATACCAGATAAAGGGCTAGTATCCAAAATCTATAAAGAATTTATCAAACTCAACACCCAAAGAACAAAGAATCCAATCAAGAAATGGGCAGAAGACATGAACAGACATTTTTCCAAAGAAGACATCCAAATGGCCAACAGACACATGAAAAAGTGTTCAACATCACTCAGCATCAGGGAAATCCAAATTAAAACCTCAATGAGATACCACCTCACACCAGTCAGAGTGGCTAAAATTAACAAGGCAGGAAACGACAGATGTTGATGGGGATGCGGAGAAAGGGGAACCCTCCTACACTGTTGGTGGGAATGCAAGCTGGTGCAGCCACTCTGGAAAACTGTATGGAGGTTCCTCAAAAAGTTGAAAATAGAGCTACCCTACAACCCAGCAATTGCACTACTGGGTATTTACCCCAAAGATACAAATGTAAGGATCGGAAGGGGTATGTGCACCCTGATGTTTATAGCAGCAATGTCCACAATAGCCAAACTATGGAAAGAGCCACGATGTCCATTGACAGATGAATGGATAAACAAGATGTGGTATGTATATACAATGGAATATTATGCAGCCATCAAAAGGAATGAAATCTTGCCATTTGCAACGATGTGGATGGAACTGGAGGGTATTATGCTGAGCGAAATAAGTCAATCAGAGAAAGACATGTATCATATGACCTCACTGATATGAGGAATTCTTAATCTCAGGAAACAAACAGATTTGCTGGAGTGGTGGGGGGTGGGAGGGATGGGGTGGCTGGGTGATAGACATTTGGGAGGGTATGTGCTATGGTGAGCACCGTGAATTGTGTAAGACTGATGAATCACAGACCTGTACCTCTGAAATAAATAATACATTATATGTTAAAAAAAAAAAAAAAGAAGATAGCAGGAAGTGAAAAATGAAGGGGTGGAAATCAGAGGGGGAGATGAACCATGATAGACTATGGACTCTGAGAAACAAATTGAGGGTTCTAGAGGGGAGGGGGGTGGGGGGATGGGTTAGCCTGGTGGTGGGTATTAAAGAGGGCACATACTGAATGGAGCACTGGGTGTTATACGCAAACAATCATGGAACACTGCTTCAAAAACTAATGATGTAATGTATGGTGATTAACATAACATAATAATAATAAAAAAAAAAAACAATAAGTAGAAAGGCCAGTGTTCTTGAATGCTGTTGGGAATTAGGAAGCACCTTTCTTTCTTATTTTGGAGGAAGAGGGAGGTCAGTGGAAAGTTTGTAATGGCAAAAATGCCCAAGAAACCACATTTTGGGGATATTTATCGAGATTATCTTTCTCATAGAATTTCAAAGGTGGATACTTATTTGTCCAAAGGCATGCATTTCTATTGTTGGGTTGTGACACCAATGGGCTCCTTAGGTCACAATACCCAAATGCCCACTCTATAGCTTTCTTTCCAAGATCTGCTCTGCCTTTCAATTCTCAAATGCACTGCAATGTATCTATGCATATTTTCAACCAAAATCATTCAAATATCAATGCTAAAACAAAAACTAGTACTTTTAGAGTTATGTGTGTTGTAAATATTCCACGGTTTTCAATCCCAGGGTAAGGAGACTAATCTTAATAGTTTTTCATTCTAATGCATTATTATTTACCCAACTTGATTTGAAAAAGAGAAAGAGAAAGACCTTGACCTTTTAAAATTTTTTAAAAGTGTATTTTATAGTCTGCATAATAAGGAAGTGGCTGTTTCAGCTATATTTTGTCCTGTAATCGATGTTAGAGATAGCTTCACCAGAGACTCGCAATGGGATTTTTATTTGATTTACATTTTTACATTTACAATGCAATTTTCTCTGGCATGTTATTTTTCTTGTAAGTTGCACTAAAACATGATGTAAAATAAGTAGATTACATTGTGCCAGGACAGAAAAAAACATTAAAAATGAACTATAATCCAAATAATTAAAAAATTCTTAAAGACTGTATCAATATACACATTTGATTACATTTAGAAACTGGCAAAGTTAAAAAGATGTAAAATACTAATAATTCTGAAATGGCTTTATAAGCTAGCAAGACATAATAGTAGAAAATGTACTTTGAAAATGTACATCAGTTTTACTATAACTTCACTGGCATTTATACACTCAACAGATATTTATTAAACACTTAGTAAGTTACAATCACTGAGCTGAGTGCTCAGGATAAAAGCAATCAATCACACAGAAAATAGTTTTATCCCTCATGAAACTTTTATAACTAGTAGGTGGGGAGTATGTGCGTAGGGGGGTTTATGTATGTGTGTATTCAGGTACATATGTCTATACATGCTTATACTTACACACATAAATACATATATACATGTCACATAATTACACATACATTCTACCAATTTTCTAATTTAATGGGGAGATACCATTATTATAATTTTAGCTGACATTTGATTTTTAGTGAGCTTGAATATTCTTTCATGATTTTTGCCAGTTATGTTTCCTCTTTAAAAATTGGCTATTCATATGTGTTACTTACTTTTGGCTTAGTGCTTTTCTTATCTAATTTGAATGATATATTTATATAATCATGTCATATTTACTGAAAAAGTTTCTCAGCTTCTTATACATTTATATGAAGCTGCTATCTAGATGAACGTAGAGAAGTTAATATATAACCAGCCCTATCAATCTTTTCCTTTCTGATCTATGTCCTTATTTCTAAACTTAAAAAGTTCTCACCCACCAATCCTACTTTGGCTTCTCCTACCAACCTGAATCCAATAGGGAAGAAATAAAGATACCACGTTTTAAGACACTGCCTCTATGTAAACTGATTTACATGCCACTTAATATGTATAATTTCATAGACAATAAAAATAGGATAATAACGTACCTACTATTTTATAAACTGGATTTTTTTTTTACCTTTATTAAAATAATACTTTCCCATGTCAATAACTACATAGCTAATCATGTTGATGAATATATATAATACCCTTCAATTAATATAAATGTATTTATATATTTCTTTCAAATTAAAGTTAAGGTTAAGATGGACATTTTTACAAATGTCTTTTCTCTTTTTCTCAGATTCTTTTCTTAAAATATATTTTTATAAATAGAATTTTGGGGTCAAAAATTTTTTTGGATTTTTTTTATATGTGTTGCCAAAATGCTCCCCAAAAAAGTCATGGACCTGGTAAGAGGTAAAGATTTAAAGACAGAGAGAACTGTGAGAATATGAGGTCATGGACTCTAAGATGGAGCAAGTTGGCAGGTGGTGGCTGAAGCTGAGTCAGGTGACAGTCATAGATTTCAAGAGACCCAGGCAAAGCAGTGAATGGGCCAGCTAGATGTATGTTGAATTCACCCAAGAGGATTCAATCATTTACTCATTTATGTAAATATAGAAGGACTCACCATGAAGTAGGACTATTTTAAGGGAATAATACGGACAAAAGTTACTGTCTCCATGGAGCTTATATTTTTATTCTAATGGGAGGAACAGACAATAAGCAAATAAATAAGATAAAAGATTTATCATATCAGATGGAAGAAGAGCTTTGAAAAAAATAAAGCACAGAAAAGAGATAGGGAATGCTAAATTGGGAGGCTTATAATTTAAAAATGGATGTCAGGGAAGGCATCACTGAAAAGATGGAAAGTAACTGAAAGCCAAGTAGAAATCTGTGTGGAAGGTGATTCAGGAAAAGAGAACAATATCAGCAAAGGCCCTGAGGCAGTTCATCTGGTGAACTGGAAAAGTAGCAAGAAGACCAAAGAGAGTTTGGTACCAATGAAGGAGGGTGAGACACTTGGAGGATGAGAAAGAATAATAATGAGAGTGGGTGAGGCCAGAAGGAGTGAGCCTCAAAGGAGGATATTTTACATAAATGGGAAAGCAGTGGTCTGAAAGCAGCCAGGACAAAGTGAAAGACTGTTATGATGCCGTCTCCACCCTGAAGTTCACAGGGTGTGCAAAAGAGCTAAAAATACAGTGGCATCTTCAGAGGAAAACCAGATTTCATTTAGGGCTGAAAGAAAAAAGAGTCTTCTGTGACAACATTGAGAGTGAAGGGGAGTTTCTGAAAAAAAAAAAAAAAAGAAAGAAAGAAAAGGAAAGGTCATTACTGATGTCACTGAGTGCTTATGCTAGCTCATTTGCTGGTGGTGGGGAAAATGGAGTGCAGGAGGGTTAAGAACAATGAGGGAATGATGGTTTGAAAGTCATCATGGGATTGTGGGAGAAGGGAAATAAAGAATGAAAAGGAACTCGTCAGTGAGTTAGCCCATTAAGTAAGATAAAAACCTACCTCGGTGGTTTCTGAGAAAAAAAGCCAAGAGGAAAATTTTAAACAGCATTTTTTGAAAGAGTGATCAGCTGTGGCAAATGAGATTGAGAGGTTGAGTAATTCAAGTGCTGAGAATTGTCCATTGAACTTGGCAGGATGTAAGTTGATATTAGTCTTGACAGAATTGTTTTATTTTTTTTATTTTTTAAAGATTTTATTTATTTATTTGAGAGAGAGAGAATGAGAGAGAGCACATGAGAGGGGGGAGGATCAGAGGGAGAAGCAGACTCCCCACCGAGCAGGGAGCCGGATGTGGGACTCGATCCCGGGACTCCAGGATCATGACCTGAGCCGAAGGCAGTCACTTAACCAACTGAGCCACCCAGGCACCCTTGACAGAATTGTTTTAGTGGTATGTTGGGTTTGAAAGTCTGAGGAGGTAAGAGGAGGTAAGGACAAGTTGACAGTGAGTTAGAACAAGTTCCTTGGGGTGTTCAGCTTTAATAGAGGGCATTTCTAATGATCAGGGGGAGATGGAGAAAGATAATCCAGGGAATATTAGGAATATCTTTTAAGATTGGAGATGTTGGGGTTTGAGAGAACCCAATAAAAGTGACCCCTTCATTTCTTCCCAAATTCTAAATCTATGAGAGATAGGAAATGGGCAAAGATCAAAATATTACTTCATTACTGACAAAACTGTTGGACTAGGTGGATTTAAGTCAATTAGCCAAGTATGATTGATAATATTTTACAGAGAATTAAACAGACTTACCTGCCCAGTTCCTGACAGCACTGAACACTTGTAGACCTTGACTCCTGGGTAACTTATAACTTTATAGAAAGGAATAAAATGTGGGCTTTCTTTAGACAGGTGGAGCCCAAGGAGGAAAGAGAGAGGAAGAAGTAACTGAGCCCAGCTCCTCTATTCACCAATCAGACCCATTCTCTTCCTTCCCTGGAAGATGAATGACATTTTCTCCCTAACCAGAGATATTCCACCATGTCTGCTTGTTGATAGAAATGACCCAGTAGAAAGGGGCAAACTGATTATTCAGGAGAGAAGAGGAAGACCAGACTTCTTGAGTGGGTTACAGGAGATAAGATCCAGTACACAAGCATTTGATGGGAATGAGTAAGTTTATCCCATTTACTGGGAGAGAAGGCAGATGATACATTGGTGTTGGAAGACACATTTTTCTCTTCTGATTGTTCTTATTCCTCAGTGAAATAAAGAGTGAGATCATCAGTTATGAGTGAGAAGGGGAGAATAAGACTGAAGAGACAGAAGGTGAGAAATAATCTTCTCAAAGAGTGGGAAAGGAAATTGACTAGAGACAGGAAGAAGATTGGCTGAACAGTGCAGATCTGCTTCAGCTTTATAAATTCAGGTTGTAAATTTCAGGTTGTAAATTTAGAGTGACTTTATGCAGCATGGTGATAGATTTTTTCCCCCTGGCCATACTCTGTTCAGATGAGGAAAAGTGGACATGGAAAGTTTCATTTAACCAGAGCTATGGTTTTGCCAGGTGCCTCATATAGAGAAAGGGAAAGCGTGATTAGGTTTTATGCAAGGGAGTGATGGAGCATGGAAGTTGGTCTAGTTAAAGAGGATAGAAATAAGAAAAGAAGTACGATATAAAGGAAAGAGAGGTATGGGCAATGAACTAAAGTTCCCAATGGGGTCAAAGAAATGTGATTAGCGCACCAGGATTAAATATGTTGGAAATTCTCCTTTTTGATGGAGTCTTTGCCCGGCTTTGGGATCAAGATAATGCTGCCTCATAGAATGAGTCTGGAAGTTTTCCTTCTGTTTCTATTTTTTGAAACAGCTTCAGGAGAATAAGTATTATTTCTTCTTTGAATGTTTGGTAGAATTCCTCAGGGAATCCATCAGGCCCTGGACTCTTGTTTTTTGGGAGGTTTTTGATCACTGCTTCAATCTCATTACTGGTTATTGGTCTATTCAGGTGGTCAATTTCTTCCTGTTTCAGTCTTGGTAGTTTATAGATTTCCAGGAATGCATACATTTCTTCCAGTTGCTTAATTTATTAGCATATAGTTGTTGATAATAATTTCTGATAATTCTTTCTATTTCCTTGGTGTTAGTCATGATCTCTCCCCTTTCATTCATAATTTTATTAAATTGGACAGCTGTATACAGAAGAATGAAACTCGACTATTCTCTTACACCATACACAAAGATGAACTCAAAATGGATGAAAGACCTCAATGTGAGACAGGAATCCATCAAAATCCTAGAGGAGAACATAGGCAGTAACCTCTTTGACATCGGCCACAGCAACTTCTTTCAAGACACGTCTCCAAAGCCAAGGAAAACAAAAGTGAAAATGAGCTTTTGGGACTTCATCAAGATAAAACCTTCTGCACAGCAAAGGAAACAGTCAACAAAACAAAGAGGCAACCCATGGAGTGGGAGAAGATATTTGCAAATGACACTATAGATAAAGGGTTGATATCCAAGACCTATAAAGAACTTCTCAAACTCAACACCCAAAAAACAAATAATCAAGTCAAAAAATGGGCAGAAGACATGAACAGACACTTCTCCAAAGAAGACATACAAATGGCTAACAGACACATGAAAAAATGTTCATCATCACTAGCAATCAGGGAAATTCAAATCAAAACCACATTGAGATACCACCTTACACCAGTTAGAATGGCAAAAATTGACAAGGCAAGAAACAACAAATGTTGGAGAGGTTGTGGAGAAAGGAGAACCCTCTTACACTGTTGGTGAGATTGCAAGTTGGTACAGCTAATTTGGAAAATAGTGTGAAGGTTCCTAAAAAGTTAAAAATAGAGCTACCCTATGACCCAGCAATTGTGCTACTAGGTATTTACCCCAAAGACACAGATATAGTAAAAAGAAAGGCCACACGCACCCTAATGTTCATAGCAGCAATGTCCACAATAGCCAAACTATGGGAAGAGCTGAGATGCACTTCAATAGACAAATAGATAAAGAAGATGTGGTCCATATATACAATGGAATATTACTCAGCCATCAGAAAGGATGAATACCCAACTTTTACATCAACATGGATGGGACTGGAGATTATGCTAAGCGAAATAAGTCAAGCAGAGAAAGTAAATCGTCATATGGTTTCCTTATTTGTGGAACATAAGGAAAAGGAAGGGAAAAATAAAGGGGGGGAATCGGAGGGGGAGATGAACCATGAGAGACTATGGACTCTGAGGAACTGAGGGTTTTAGAGGGGAGGGGGGTGGGGGGATGGGTTAGCCTGATGATGGGTATTAAGGAGGGCATGTATTGCATGGGGCACTGGTTGTTACATGCAAACAATGAATCATGGAACATTACATCAAAAACTACTGATGTACTATATGGTGACTAACATAACATAATTAAAAAAATAAAATAAAACTCAAACATATAAAAAAATAAAAACAAATACATTGGAAAGCTTGGAGTGATTGTTAAAGAATTAAATGATTGAAATTAAGATTTGGAGGTGTTAAAAGTAATGATGAGGTCTAGAGTTTAGATATAAGAGCAAGTAGCCGAGGGGACTGGTGGAAGGTATCATTTCAAGTAAAGAGGTCAGTTGTTGAATGGATCATCTGCCTAATTATTGAAGTCACCAAGAATGATGACAGCAATAGTGACAGAGATAGACTGTAAGCCAAGTCCTAAAATCTTCAGTGAGCTGTATGACTGAAAGATCATGGAACGAGATTGTAAGAAGGAAGAGAAGGTAGTTTTATCTCATGGCTCATGATTCAAAACATTTGGGGTTTGAGAAAGATTGAAAAGAAAACATCTGAGAAAACAATAAGAATAAGAAGGGTACCAATCATGATTTCTCAGGTCCCTATATAGTAACTGGGCACTGTGAAGTAAAAGTAGGTACAGCTTGAGAGGGTCTCAAGGAAAATAATTGGAATCTACTGTCCTTGACCTTTTTTAAGACCATAAGATAAAAGGCAGAATCAGGTTTTAGACAGATCATTAAATGTGAGTGTTCGGTGGAGACACTCAGGATGTGGAAGATTATGCCAGAGACAGAACATAAATGGCAGAGAGCAGAGTGGAAGGATTTAGATCTTTGAGAGATGCAGATCCTTATATACAGAGGTATTTCTGTGTGTTCTTTGATGACCTAGGTTCTTGGACTTCTGGAGGAGATTGAATGAAGCACACTGGCACTAGTCCCAATGGTTTCTTAGGGAAATGTAGGTCAGCTATTCCATTTACAACTTTTTTCTTGGTTATGATAGAAGAGAAGTGGGCAGTGTCTGCTGATGAGAGTGGTGGTCTATCATGGGCCCATACAAATCTGGAAAATTCCTTAACTCCAGCTGAGGGCAGTATTACAGTATGTTGAGCTACCCACTTTGTTCATTTCTTTTCAGAATTTTCTTTGATATCCTGGTATGTTTATTCTATTGCATGTAATGTAATATTATATTGCAAAATTTCCCCAAAATCCATCTGGTTTTTTTATGTTAATTCTTAAGATTGATTTGGAGCTTAGTAGAAAAATATCAGAATCCTCCTCTTCCTTCCACCAAGAATTAATTCTCTCCCTCTTCTGAATTTCTCAAAACCCTTTACTTGAACCTCTCTTGTAACATATTATTTTTATGAATGTCTCATATTTCTGATTATAGAATGTTCTATTATACTATAGTGCCCAACACTGAACCTTGCATATATTGGGTCTTAAATAAATATATGTGGCTACCTGAATTTAAAAAAGCAATGAAGGGCGCCTGGGTGGCTCAGTTGGTTGAGCGACTGCCTTCGGCTCAGGTCATGATCCTGGAGTCCCGGGGTCGAGTCCCGCATCGGGCTCCCTGCTCAGCAAGGAGCCTGCTTCTCCCTCTGACTCTCCCCCCTTTCATGTACTCTCTCTCATTCTCGCTCTCTCAAATAAATAAATAAATCTTTAAAAAAAAAAAATAAAATAAAAATAAAAATAAAAAAGCAATGAATAAGGGCACCTGGGTGCCTAAGTTGGTTAAGTATCCAACTCTGGATTTTGGCTCAGGTCATGACCTCAGGGTCCTGGTTGAGCCCCAGGTGGGTTCTGCACTCAGTGGGCAGTCTGCTTGAGATCCTCTCCCTCTCCCTCTGTCCCTTCCCCAGCTCACACATGCATGCATGCTCTCTCTCTCTAATAAACACATAAATCTTAAAAAAAAAAAAAACAAAAAAACAAAGGAATGAACAAGCTGGGAATCAGAAAGCCTGCATTAAAGAATCATTCTGCCTCTCACTATGTATGTAACTTTGAGCAAGTTATTTAACTTCTCAAATTTGCATCTGTAGGGTGGGAATAATAATGGTCCTATCTACCTACAGGCTCCCTAAGACGCAAGAAGTGTGAGAACTAGATGCAGTATTTGAAAATGCTTTGAGAACTGATTCTAAACAAGCTATTTCAAAACTGACATTTAAAAATATATTATCATTCATTACAAGACAATTTGATAATTTGCAAGAAGCAAAAATTATATGTTTGATTATTTTTTGGCTCAGACAATAATTAGGTTCTCTCATTCTGCTACTGTTAGCATAGAAGTACTGCTGAAGGAAGCAGCTATGAACGGACTGTAGCTTTCACCTCCAAACTCAACAAAAATTTTCTATGGCTTTATACCATACCTGAAATCCCAACAATTACTAATTTATTCCCTGGAGTTAAACATTGTCTTTATTCTTTGAATTCTGTTTTGAAGAAAACAGAGGAATAACACAGTACATGTGGCTTAGATTTGAATCCCAGTTTTGTGATTTGGTGGCTCTATGACTTTCACAGACTTTCCTAACTTGTAAAATAGATATAATGATAGTATCTTCCTCCTAAAATCATTATAAGGACAAAATAAGCTTATGTATAAGATATGTTTGCAAGCATTTCAATATGGTATCTGGCCAATGCCAATTTGTCAATAAATTTTAAGTATTTTTTAAGTTACAGAAATCTCTAATAACATAGAGATGATGATAGATGAAATAAAAAAACAAAGATGTAATATAGAGAATCAACAAACCTGAAGATTTGTCTTGGAAAAAGGTTAATAAAATAACCAAACCTATGGGGAAATTGATCAAGAAAAAATAGAGGAAGAATACACAATAAATGCTAGAAATTAAAGAGGGCTATAACTGAAGATACAGCATAGATTAAAATTTAATAAGAGAATATTGTTAATACTTAATGCCAATAAATTTGAAAACTTAGACAAAATAGATACATTTCTAGAGAAGAATTATAAATTACCAAACTTTCTACCAAAAAGAAACAGAAAGTTAGAATATTCCTTTAACTATTAAAGAAATTGAATCAGTAATTTCAAATCTTCTCATAACAGGTCCAGGTAATTTTATAAATGAGTTATACCACAGTTTCAGGGAATAGGTAATGACTGTCTTATTCAACCTGGAGAATAAAGAGGTAATACTCCCCCAACTCATTTTGCAAGATAACTATAACTTTGACATCAGAACAACAAGAGGAAGATGAGAAAATAAAATTGCAGAATAATCTCATTAATAAACATAGAATCAGTAATTTTACCTGAACCAAAAGCAGGAAACCAAGTCTATCAAAACAGAAAAATGTGTACAAAATATATGTTTTTGCACAGGTCAAGGATTGGAACATTATGTCTATTGATATAATTTTAAAAATTAACATATTTAAAGAAGAAAAATAAATGCTCATCTTAATAAATGCAGATAAAGCAGTGGATAAAATTTGACAACCTTAGCAAAACAGGAATTTAAGGTTGCTTCCTTAACTTGTGTATACAGTGTGTCTAATACAAACATATAGTAAGCATTGTGGTAATGCTAAAAATTAAAAATGTTTCATGTAAATTCAGGAATACAGTAAAGGTACCTACTATTACTACTTTTATTTCTTTTTTCTTTTTTTAATTTTATTTTTTAAATTATTTTTTTATTGTTTATATATATAAAAACATATATATATAATTTTTTTAATTTTATTATGTTGTTAGTCACCATACATTACATCATTAGTTTTTTGTTTTTTAATTTTATTATGTTATGTTAATCACTATACATTACATCATTAGTTTTTGATGGAGTGTTCCATGATTCGTTGTTAGTGGTTCCACTGGGGATCAAACCCAGGGCCTTCTGCATGTAAAGCAGATGTGATAACCACTAGGCTATGGAACCACTACTTTTAATCAAGAATGTACTAGAGATCTAGCTGGAATGGTAGGCAAGAGAAAAGAAGATGTAATTGCATAGAAAGGAAGTGTATTAGTCTGCTCAGGCAGCTATAACAAAATATTTGTGTGCCCTAGAGAAATTGTCATGTGTGTGCACTGGGAGTCAGGTAAGAGAATGTTCACAGAAGCACTGCTCATGTCAGCAAAGAAACCAGACAGAGCACGATGTTCATAAATGGTAGAATGGGAAGTATACTAGGAGGAAGTCATAGCATAAAATGCTCTACTTGTTCAACCACATTCATAATATATGCTCCACAGATTGGCATGAATGAAACTCAAAATATTATTTTCTTTGAAGATTTTATTTATGTATTTGAAAGAGAGAGCACGAACTAGAGAGCAGAAGCAGAAGGAGCAGGAGAGGGAAAGGGAGAAGCAGGCTTTCCGCTGAGCAAGGAGCCTGATGAGGAGCTCAAGCCCAGGACCCCGGGATCATGACCTGAGCCAAAGGCAGCCACTTAACCAACTGAGCCACCCAGGCGCCCCCAAAATATTATTGAATGGAAAAAGCAAGGAGCAGACAACCACATTATTTATATATGTAAATTCTTAAAACATATAAATGTAGCAATGCTTGTTCAGGGATACTTGTATATGTACAACAAAATGAGAGAGAATTATAAACAAAAAGAATGCATAAGAATTCAACTGGGACACGTCAAGAGTATAGAGAGATTTCTATTTTTGTTGTTGAAAGTACAGAGACATTTCTATTTTTCTCTTTTATTTCTTAAGCTGCATGTTAGTACATGGGTATTGACTTTTTTGCTATGTATTATATACACATATAGACACACGGAATGTATATGTAAATATATATTATGTTCATTCACATATTTATATCCATTATATTTACTGTTGAGTACATATGCCCTATTTCATAGTAAAACTACAAAGAAAGAAAGAAAAAAGTGAAGGTTCCAGCTAGCATAGAAAAGGTTTCCAATATAAGCTATGGCAGTTGATTCTCAGGCTCTATTTCTTCCCCAAGCCTAGAAGTCACCTTACCTTATGGCTTTATGCTAAAGTAATTCCAAAAAGCCTGTGGCTGGGAATATACACACATATATGGGTCCACAAAGACACACACACACACACACACACACAGAGTGCAGCCACAATTGTCACAACCATCTTTCCCCCCTCTAGCTCCACTGCTGAGACTAGCAAATTAGCAGGCCTCCATCATGGTTGGAAGAACAAAGCCAGCCAAAATGCTGGACCGTCTAGATTTCCTTCTAGACCTGAAGGAGGGGAGGGCTTGGGTACTGGGAGGGGAAACTTGGCAGAGCCTAGGGGGTTTTCATGCAGGAGGGAGCTGTTTGAAGAGCCCTGGGGAATGCTGGCCTGTGGGGAAGGCATGTGTGGGGTTGACCTTCTGACCAGTATCAGGCGTATCAAATGCACTCACCATTCTGAGATTCCTTTTTCCCTTTGACATTGCTAAAAATGGAATCAGCTGCAAACAGTATGTGACTGTGTATGGTAATTTGGGTAAAGCTTGTCAAGTGTAACATTTTGCTGTTTCCAGCAAATGGTATGGTCTGGGATCAAAATATTATTTTTAGGATGAAATGGAGTAGCATTCTGGCAAGCCAGTGCAACCTCAGAAGACTACCCGACCCATTCAAAACGTTGCTTTCTCCCAGGATACCTCTCCAAACCCTGGCAGTGGCTAGGCAGGCCTTTCCAGTAGCTTGCCATGCTGGAGGTAAAAACACGTCACTCAATCAGCATAGAGTCCCAGGAGATTCCCTCTTAGTCAGTCCTAAAGCAGAGTCAGTGAAATTCAGGAGAACTGGGTAGATTTTTAGAGTGATTACAGCTTGTGAAGTCACCATGTACTTTCTATAATTTTTTTCCTGTGAATTGAGACAACAAGTTACATTTAGACCTTTTACAAAAACATAATTTTTGACATGATATGTCTGCCTTTGGTTCATAGTAAGTCTACCTCTGCTAACAAATACACTTAACTTTAGATGTTTTAAATTATAGGAAGTGGAAAACCCAGGAGTACTGGTGATCAGATGTAATAAATTTGTATTAACTCTAATAACGGAGAAGCTTTTAAAGAAAGAAGGGTTCCTTGGGTTTTCTCCTAATCATTCAGGTATGTCACCAGATGTAATAAAATCATAGCACATTGTGTTTTATTTTGTCACAATGAATTCTGACCTTGAGGGACATGCCATGATGTGCCTAAGTAATGGAATTGGCTTAAGTAGAGTCTATATTTAATGCCAACCTGGTAAATGGTTAACATGGCTTGAATCTCAAGTTGTCTCAAGTCTGTTTGGGCTGCTATAACAAAATATCATAGACTGGGTAGCTTATAAGCCACATAAGTCTATTTCTCACAGTTCTGAAGGCTAGAAGTCCAAGATCAGGGTGCCAGCATGGTTGAGTGAAGGCCCTCTTCTGGGTGGCAGACTTCTCATTTGCTGTATGTATCCTCACATGGTGGAAGAGAGGCAAGCTAGCTTTCTGGAGGCTCTTTTATGAGAACACTAGTCCCACGCACGAGAGCTCCCCTCTGACCAAATCATCTCCCCAGATGCCCCACCTTCTAACACCATCACCTTGGGCATTAGGGTTTCAACATGAGCTTTAGAGGGACACAGACATTCAGACCATAGCCCTTAGGTTACTCCCTGGATACAAATTCAGGAATATTTGAAAAGTAAGGAAAAGGGGAAAGAAAAGGTAGCAGGAAAGAAATACCTACATTCATATGCTGTATGTATGTATTACTGATGTGTGACCATAAAAGGGGGGGAAGGAGAAAGAAGAGAAGGAAGAAAGACAGAAGGAAAGAGAAGACTAAGACAAAGTGAGGAAAGGAGAGTATGAAGAGGAAAAAAAGCAGCTGAAAGGATCAGGACAGGAAGAAAAGGAGGTGAAACACCTATTTAACACTGTGAACTTAGCAAGTTCCCACAAGCTCCAGGAGGCTCCCAGCAACACCGCCTCCTCCCCCTGGTGGAAGCAGCAAATCAAAGGTTTCACTGCAAAGTATTTTTACTTTTCTTCCCCCAAGAGAAAGCGCTCTATTAGATTAACAAGTAATTTGAGCTTGGAGCCTGCCGTAACTAGTCTAATTACCATCTAGTTCCCAGCAAGTGAGGCGAAGGTGCTCTGTATCCTGAGCCCATATGCTCTTGCTTGACTGTCTGATCTGTTCAGCGATGCTCAGACTGACACAAAATAGGTGGCTCACAATCTTGAGGTTTGCCAAAACAGAATTTAATCTAGAAGGTATTTTTTCCCACTGAGCTTTGTTTATTTAACTTAAACACATGCACGTGTGTACACACACCCCCCCCCCCACACACAGAGTCCTTGAGATTAAGGCTTTTCAAGTAATTAAGCAGAGGCATGTTGTGCATCATTGTGCCTTTCGGTAGCACAATGACATACCAGTGTTTTCAGGCCCATGGTGATGTCCTCTCAATGATCTCAGTGATAACAGGACCAACCCTCCACA
The DNA here is from genome assembly GCF_029215605.1 of Mirounga angustirostris. Taxonomy (NCBI): domain Eukaryota; kingdom Metazoa; phylum Chordata; class Mammalia; order Carnivora; family Phocidae; genus Mirounga; species Mirounga angustirostris. Next base: position 56,214,973 of record NW_026991717.1, on the reverse strand, counting down.
TAATCGCTGGCTAGTTGACTTTGGTGCCCCACCTTTTCTTGTGTTGGCAGCCTTGAAAGACAATGTCACTCTTTCCTCTGGTTCTGAGAACACTGAGATAGGGAGTTCGTTATTTATTTGTTTAAAAAAAAAAAAAAGAGCTCATTTCAAAAGCAAACAGTGAAGGGGGGCTAGGCTGTACCAGCTAAATCCTACTTTTGTATTTGATGAGCTTTATTGAGGATTTGCATACTCAAAAAGGAAAATTGAGACACTCACTCCGCTTCGTGTTATTATTTCATATTCTATCACTGCCCAGTTTGAACTTCTGGAATGTTCCTCTTAATTTTTAAAGTTTTGTCATCCCCATAGGGATACAACCTTAGCAATGTCACCAAAATGAAATGGTGGGAGATAGATTATGTCCTTTACAAATGACACTGGAGAAGAGAAAAAAAATCATAGTTCCATTGCTAAAAATCTAACATTTGCTTAATGTTGAATTACTTATTATTAGATTATTAGAACATTCTTCGGGGGTTATTGAAAGGAGATCACATAGGGTTACCTGCACAGTATAGCTCTATGTCTCTCATACTTACATGGTGTCAATCACTGTACTACACAGCTCTACACATTATTTCTTTTAGTCTTCACCACAAACCCCAGAGGCAAAGATCATTATCCCCATTTTATAGATGAATAACATGAAGCTTAAAAAGTAAAGTGACTTGCCAAGGTCATTGGCTAATAAGTGGAAGAGCAGGGATCCAAACCCGGGCTGATGGACTCTAAAACAAGGACTTCTCCTCTCCTCTGCCTAACCTGTGTCCTGGATTAGAGTGTCTGGGTTCAAATCCTGACTCAGCTGTAGCGTATGCATGTGTTACTGATGTATGACCATGAGCTGGCCACTCAACCTCTTTGTCATAAAACGCAAATAATAATAGGAGCATAGAGTTGTGAGAATTAGATGAAATGATACAAGTGCTTAAAACAGTGCACTTAAACCATGTATGATAAGTGCCCATAATGTAGCTACTATTAAAAATGTTTGTAATTAATAAATATAATCACCCTTCATTGTATGGTGTTTGTTCCTTTATCCTGGTTCTAACAGATCTATTGTACATGTGTCTTTTACTGAAAGCTCACTCAAATCTGTTTTGGAAGCAAAATGGGTATAAGTTACAAATGTGTGAATTAATTTCAAATTTTGTTCCACCAAAGGGCCTGTTGCAGAAATAGTTCCCCGTCCCCTTCCAGTGGACCTGAGCAGGAACTGTTCATCTACATGAGGACACCGTCTGGTGGCCCTGAAACGGTGCCCTCACTACATCCCATCACCAGAAAGACAGGCAACAGATGATTATTGAAAATAAAATTTTAGTTGGAAACTATTCGGGAATGGTTCTATTTTCACATATGGACACAGCCTAACTGGAACTGGGGAGATCTTCTCTTTTTGGTTTCTTTTCAAGGTCTTGAGAGGAGCTCTGAAAAACATCTCAGGCCATCTGGCCTATTTTTTCATAATTGTGACTCCTAAAAGTAAATGTGGTCCGAGAAGATATTTGGAATAAAATAAACTAATAAAATCCTTATAACTTCATGAAGTTTTTCTGAGCCTCAATCACTTATTCATTCATTGTTTTTCCTTTATTCTCCCAATCAGTGATTCCGAAGCATCTGTTCTGTACAAAGAAGGGTGATGGTAGGGGAGGGTCAGAGGGAGAAGCAGACTCCCTGCCGAGCAGGGAGCCCGATGCGGGACTCGATCCCGGGACTCCAGGATCATGACCTGAGCCGAAGGCAGTCGCTTAACCAACTGAGCCACCCAGGCACCCCCAAAAATAAGCACCTTATTAGGGAACATTTATGGAATCTCTATTTAGCACTAGTTTAAGCAAAGTAAGAAATTTATGGGAACCTGTAAATGAAACATCCAGGGGGAGATCCTAGCCTTAAGTGGGGCTTGATCTGGGGCCTCAAGTGATGTCATCAGGATCCTTCTCTCTGCCTCTCAGCTCTGCTTCCCTCCATGATGGCCCCAGACTCTACAGGCCTCCAGTTTACCCCCTCACAGCTTCAAGGCTGGAGCAGGGAGGGCACACCTCTTTGCCAATTACTCCAGCAGTTTCAGGATTCCCTCTGATATAGGTATTTGCCTGACTAGGATCTTACACCCATCTCTGACCAATGGGACCTGGAGCATTTGTCCTCCCCTAGAGTCTGGAATAAGATTCACCTAAAGCTCATAGATTGAGATGGAGAAGGATGGCACCCAGAGGAAAAACAAGATATTGTAACTGGAAAAAGGGAAATGCAAGAAAAAAACCCCAAAGATGTCCATTATGATTAGGTGGCACAGAAAGCTCTCCAAATCCATTCTCCTCTAATATTTAGTTGGGATCAAGGCCCCATTGAATAAAGAAACAAGCTCCAACTTCCCTTGAAGCTAGGTTGGGGATAGGACTAAGTTATGGGGTGTTAGCCGAAGGGTAGTTGGAAATTTCCAGGTATCTTCCTTAAAAAAACAGCCAGTGCTTTCTCTTTGCACCTTTCATCCTCATCCCTCCTCCTTTACTATCTGGCTGTGTTCTGGACCAGAGACAGATGGCCATACCCCAGGGCCAGCTAGAAGAAGCCAAAAATGCCAGGGCCAGAATTCAAACAGAGATTGAGTCCAATGTTCTTTCCACAGAGCCATCTTATCAAGGTCTGTACACAAAAGTTTACTCAGCAAAAGACATAAGACAAGTGTACGAAGATCCATTAGAGTGAAATCTGAGTGGGGTCACAGCTCAGTATTGACGTTGTGAACTTTGGAGTGAGAAGCTCCCCTACCTACTAAGTGTAATCGTGGGCAAGTAAATCAACCTTTCTAAGCTCCCATTTCCACATCTATAAAGTGAATAATGATAGCTGCCCTCTACCTTCATCACCTCCTCCACCTCCTCCTCCAAGTTAGAATGTGATAAGTACCAGAAGAAAAAGCACTCAGTGTTTTAGAGAGAGAAGTTAGTTGGAGCTGAGTCTTAAGAATAATGATATTTCTGTTTTTTAGATAATCAAATTATTTTTCTCAGGGTAAATATTTCTAGGGATATATTTTTCCCAAAATAAATTTCTAAGGGTAAATTTTTCTAGGGATAATATTTCTAGGGAGTTGGGTTTAGAAATCTGCATTTAAAACAGAATCTTTGTTGATTCTTCTTCAGGTGAACCATGGACCACATTTTGAGAGACACTTGGTTAGGAGATAACGTAGGAGTAATAGGTGGAAGGAGGGAAGGAAGGGCAGAGAAGGAAGAAAAAAATACAGGCAGAAGTTGAATACTGGAAGGTCCCAAATGCTGAGCTACAAAATTTGAACTCAGTAGTTCATGGAGCCATTTCATGTTTTTAATCCAACCTTTGATTTAGGAAAGATAATCTGGTAACTGTACATTGGAAGATTTGAAGGAAGATAACTGAATTAGGTAGATCATGAATGGCTGTTGCAAGGCTAGATAACAGAAACAAATGAAAGAAGTTGGAAAGTTTTTTAAGAATGCTGTTTGGAAAGTGAATGATGATAAACTTAGACTCGAATGCGTTCTACCTAAGATGCCATTGGGACATGTAAGCAGGTGAAAAGGCATATCTACAGTTGTTAAAGGAGAAGTCAATAAAATCTATGTCATCCCCCAAGTTTGGGAACTTTTCTCTTTTAAAATAATAATAATAACAACAACAATAATGGAAGCAATAACAACAATAATAATTGGGGCAAAAAGTGACTGTGGTTATTTCTACTTAGCACATTCAACTACACTGGGGTCATACGGTTGGTTTGAACTTGAACTGTCATCACTCAGTTAGCATGTACGTGAGCTGCCTTCAAGCAGTTGAAGAAAAGTGGAATGTGTGTAACCCAATCCCACCAGTGGAGCCAACCCACAGAGCGCATACAGTTGCCTCTAGCTGAGACCACATGCCCAAGCCTGTAACTCAATAATCTTGTCAAAGTAATTGGCCACAGGTGGTCCACACAGCTGGGTGAACAGCTGAGCCCGTTCACTATTTTTGAGGCTGTCTTAACGAGTTGCTCAAAGTTGGGTATGTATGATCTCTCTACTCCAGTGGTTCTCACCTAGGAGCAATTTTGCCCCTCGGGGAACATATGGCAATATCTGAAGTTGTTTTTTATTGCCACAAGTAGAGGAGGTGATGCCACTGACATTTATGGGGCAGATGCTGGGGATGCTGCTAAATGTCTTACAATGCTCAGGAGAGTACCCACATAACAAATAATTACTCAGCCCAAAATGTCAATAAAGCCAAAGTGGAGAAACCATGCTCTATTAAAACACAGACATAGGTTCTGTGTCTTCCTGTAATTTATTTTGTCTAGTAGAACACAATGGCTGTGTGATGATCAGGAACCAGAATGAAGAAGACTTATCCAAGCCCTGAACTTGGAAAAGGTATTAATGGTCCTGAATTTGGCAATAAAAAAATGTATTTAATCTCAGCTCTGTGTGTGTGTGTGTGCGCGTGCGTGTGTGTGCATATGTGTGTGTGTGTGAGAGAGAGAAAGAGAGAGAGAGAAGTCATTGTGAAAAATAATTTGCAAGCAGAGACAGCAACCAAATCTGAACAAAGAAATTCATTTAATGCTAAGCCCCGACAGCACATGCACAACAATGCCAAGATAGTGAATGAGGATAAATCTAATCCCATAACCTCCAATAAAATGCACACGAATTGTGTGAAAAAGGCAGAATCCCCCCTCCTCCTCAACAATAATGAACAACAAAAAACTATGCAAATTCAGTCCTTCACAAAAATTCATCCTGTAAGTTTCTATGGATTAACAGTGATCGCAGGAGTAACAAGAATATTGAAAGGGCAGAGAAGAAAGGGCATTCCCAGAAACAATCAGCACTGGCAGCACTTTGCCTCCAAGGTGGGCACTGGGAATTTCCTGATGGGTAGCCAATTATCTGCCCAGTGGGTTGTCCTGGAGTAGACAAGCAGGTAGGGCTCAGCAGGACACAAAATGGTAATAGACAGTATACACCATAGTACAACTCCTGTTCTAGTCTAAACCCCATGAAGTCTGTAGGTAGGAAAGCTCTGGAACTATGGTTTGGAAAGAACAGAAGGATCAGCAAGTCTGGAGGCAATGTGATCAGATTATGAAGAAAAAGTTTTCCTTCCCACTTTACATTGTCCTCTCCCCACCAATCTTACTCCTTAATGCGGTGTCAAGAAAACGACCCCAGCCTCCTTGAAAGCTGGCTAGAATATTCTGAGAAAAGACTATAGAAGCTATCACCTCTAGAATCTGTCACCTTAGGATTGGTGACGACAAGTGAGGAAAATTTTAAGAAATTCGGATGGGGCTTTAGTGGCACAAACTTATTTTCTTGCTGTTCGGGCGGTGGGAAGTCCAGCATGGGTCTCTCTGAGCTAAAGTCAAGGTGTCAGCAGAACTGCATTCCCTCTAGAGGATCTATGGGAGAAGCATTTTCTTTACCAGGTTCTAGAGGTCACCTGCATTCTTTGGCTAATGCCCCATTCCATCTTCAAGGCTAGCAGTGGCCGGTTGAGTTTTTCGTTGCATGGCATCTCTTTCACATTAACTCCTTTGCCTCCTTCTTCCATTTTTTGAGAATCCTTGTGATTACACTGAGCCCACACAAATAATCCAATATAACATTCTTATTTTAAGGTCAGCTGATCAGCAACATAAATTCCATTGGCAGACCTTAATCCCCCACCTTCTCATGTTTTTATATATATAATATATATAATAATTATTTATTTATATTTATATTGATTTATTTTTTTTTTTCTGGGGATTTTTTTCTGTAGACTTCTTTGGAGGGCTCATTAATGTACTTACCACAGCTTCCCTATTTGACTTCCCCTTTGCAATTTTGGGTTGGTAACTGATTGAGGGCATGTGCAGTGCCAGGAACTGTCTATAAATAAATATGTGCTAAATGATTGAATTAAGCAGTGGGTGAGGAAGGGAAGTGTTAATATTCGGCTTCCTGACCAAACTTTATAAATCCTGGAAATAAATGTAATTACTAGAACCTCTGAATTCACACCCACACAACTGGCAGCAACCCTCCAGAGACCCTGTGTTCCATCCTGTGGACAGCTTAGTCATGTTTCCGGCTTCACTTCTGACTCTGGTGGCCTCAGCTTCTTGGCCTATCCTGGGTTTTAGTAGTCTGAGACCTGAATGGGCAAGATTGCTTTCCCATCTTCCCCACATAATCAAGACACTCAATTATACAAACCTTGTACTCTCACATCTCTACCCTTTGTGTTGTTTTAATCACCTTGATTCAGGATGTTTCTTTAAAAAAAAAAAATCCCATGAATTTGTTCTAACTAATTAACCTCTTTCCCATTCATTCCAGTGTTTGGGCTTAGGAGTAGTGACTTGAATGAGGTTGGTAGGTCACTATAGAGTTTTTATTTACTGGACTCCTCTAGGAAGTATTGAGCTATTTTAGACTCAGATTTATTTTCCTATTAGGTTGTGTGAAATTCTGACAACTGTAAAAATAATTATAAGGCTAAAATAGAACATAAATACATGTGTAGAGCCAAAACATTTTATCCTTCCTCAATTAAAAGAAATGATTTGCCCTTTCCTACTAGAGGCTATTAAAGACATATTTAACTCTCTGTGTTCTGTGGGGGACAATTTGATCAATGGAGATTTTGCTGGAAGCATGCACTCCCAAACTGGCTTTCCATCACTAGTCACTTATGTCCAAAGCTACCTCATTTAGATAACTGGTTTACAGTTGTTAATTTTTAATATTAGCCTAATCGAAATACATACCCCAAGTACTGTACTTATTTGCCTAATTCTATAATTCAACCCTTTTCCTCTGATATGTTTGCTCTAAAACAGAGGGAATTATGTAAACATGTGGCTACAAGCTGTGACAGTCATTAATCTTAATATGTTTGGCACCCCCATTCATTAAAGAATTGCAGTTGGCCCAAAGTTACCCAACAATCACTGACAAAGTTAATTGGAAGTTACATATTCCCACACCATCCTTTCTCAGTCTCCAATGAGCGTGCTTACCAGCATCTACCTCCCAGGAGTGACACTGATTGTAGGTAGTACAAGCTACCACTCGTTCGGCTTGAGCCCTTTCTGCAGATCAAGATCTCTGTGATAACTTGTGTACATTTTCACTTAATTCCCTATACTCATAGGAGGTATGTATTGTTGTCCCATTTTATAGGTAAGGAAACTAGAGCTTAGGGACAGTAAGTAATTTGCTGTCATACACTGAAAAATGACAGAGCTAGACAATTTTGTAGAGTTAAGTGATGCCAAAACCCAGATTCTTGACCTCTTATCTAACTCTTAGAGATATGTTTACTATTCTTTAATTAAAATAGGATGTGAATAAAGATTATAATTGGAATTATTTTTCATAACGGAATGGGAAAATATATTTGTGGAATAAAATTTTTAAACATTATTTAAAAATGTTCCTTAGATAATTACTTGCTTTGTAGTATTATCTATAGCCTTTTTGCTGTTAGAATGGCTAGTTAGAACATGCCTCATGTGATTTGCTTTCATCTTGGACTTTCCAACTCAATGCCCCCACTTCACAGTGTTGTTCTGTGCTGGTTAAACCTGTACTGCCATTATTGGGGAGTGGGGGCTCCCCTATACATTTTTTAGTGGTCCTCATCTATCAGTGATGACAGTTTTCAGTTCTGGCTCTCTGCTCTCTGGCCTGCTTGGGTATTCTTTCCTGGGTATTCCCTGTTTCTTGGGTATTCCCTGCTTCTTGTGAATCCGAACCCCATCTCAGGCCCTTTGCCATTCCATTTTCTCCTACATTTTCTTTTCATTTGTTTACTTGCATCCCATCTTTCATGGTCAAGTACCCTCTGTTCTCTCTTGTCTTAATTCAGCAAGCATCTGTTAAGGGCTTATTGTATTTTCAACTTCATGTTCCATGTGCTGTGCTCCAATCTTTCTTCTTTTTTTTTCTTCTCTTTTTCTCACTTTTCTGTGGTTGCACCATTCTTTCAATAAGTAGCAAGTAGGGGTGAGGAGCCAGCTCATGTATGTATATATATGTGGGGAGCAGGAATTGTGGTCCATGGATGCTTAGACCTTCACGTGGCTTGTAGGTCACCCAAGGGCCCTCTCCATCCCTCTGTTCCTCTTCCCTCAAGTCCATAGTATATTTTTCAGAATAGGGTCCAGGATTATTGCCAACAACACTCAGCTCAAGCCAGGAAACCAACCCACTGTAACATTCTCATAGACAACATCATCACTTAGAATCAAAGAAGTTAATATTGGCAGGAAATCTAATGTGGGGAGTAACTTTTCTCTCTCAAACAAGAAAATGCACACTATCTCATAAGGCAGAACAAATTTTATATAACTCTGTGCAGATCTTTCACAAACTTCAATAATACCTGCCCACCTTGTTCTGGGATTCTGTTATTTCATAGAAGAATTGCATTTTTAAAAATTGCTCTTTTTAAAAATTTTTATTTATTTATTTTAATTCCAGTATAATTAGCATTCACTGTTATATTAGTTTCAGGTATACAGTATAATGATTCAACCGTTCTATACATTATGCACTGCTCATCATGACAAGTGTACTCTTAATCCCTTTTATTTCACCCATCCTTCCCACCCATCTTTCCTCTAGCAGCCACCAAACTTTTATGGAGTTTGTTCTCCATAAAAAATACTGCTCTTTCATAAAAATATAATGGCTCTAAAATGAGATGCTCTATCTATTCATTCATTTATCCAACAGATATTTATCATGCCCCTTTTATGGACAAGACAAGGTGTTAAGCATTATTGATAATACAAAAAAAATCTGCCACCTACTTCACTATTTTTCTTAGAAACATCCCTGCTTATAAACCCACTGAGAGGTAGATCTAAGAGTTTGCCCAATATTACTGTAGATATTCCATTTGTTACCGGTTGGTCCTTTCTTCTTCACGTTTACCCTTTGGTTCGGAATAATCTAAGTGTACAGCTATTACTTGAGAGTGACTCTACTCCTATAAAGTGACTTCTTCCCTAGAGCAAATTATGGTTTAGGAGAGAGAGGATAGTAATACCTGTTCCTTTTCTTAGGTCCCCAAATTATGGCTCTACTATTTCTTGTAGGAGTAGCAACTAATACAAAGCCTCCATGGCACCTCACAAAGCTGGCCGATAAAAGAAATGAAGGACGGCTGAGACTTTGAGGGCATTCTCCAAGATAAGGGCAGGCATCATTTCAGAAAAGCCAAAAAGGTGCTAACAATGCAGGAAGTAGAGGCCTTTGTAAGACTGAATGAAGGTGGAATAGGATGGAGAAAGCTACTGCACAAATCATTTGAAAAGCCTTCCTTCTCTGGTGAGTGGCCCACTCAGATAACACTTGAGCTTGTAACAAACCACAGGAAGGACCTACTGACCACAGGTCGTAGGCCCAGCTCCCCTCTGCCCCATGGGCCAAGACTTCTGGGAAAAGAGAAGAAGTGCTTCTCAAATCTTCAGCTTCTTTCCTGGCAACTACCATTGTTCAGTAATTCTGAAAGCCAAAACAACCCCCCTTCATCCCCAGCTCAAGCACAGTTCCCGTCTGACCCCTCCATCTGCACTGATCTTTCTTTTTCTGGAACTGTTTCAGCTCTCATAGTTCACCACTCACTAACACACAATTAAAAATGGCCTTATTCGTCATCTCAAATCCTTTTTGGGAATAAGTCAAGGAATTATTTCATGTTGTCTGTTGTTTCATATGTACTAATCTTCTTTCTTCAGATTAGTAACTCTTTGAGGGCAGAACAAATACCTTACAAATCTCAAAAGTTGGGGTGGATATTATTTCCTAAATTAAAATTTAACTCATTATGGGTCTACAAGTAGCAGTTCATATATGAGAACAATAGGACACAATATTCTTTTTTTTTTTTCAGATAGAATATTCTAAATTTGAGATGTCTCTGAACATCCATGTGGTCACTATTGTCATGTTTCCTGGGGTCATATTCTCACACTGAAGCCAGCACATTGCTGGGGCCTGCAACGGTCTACTGGGGGACACAAACCATCTAAAAAATATCTTTCAGGGAACTTCTAGCTTCCAGTTCCACATGTAAGGAACTGAGCAGTCACCACTCCATCCTAACAACATATAACAACTTTTCTTAGATCTGTAAGAGAGGAGGACACAGGACAAAGCACTGTCCAAGACTGGAGAGACAGGTTAATACAGGAGACATAGCTTACCAGAACAGAGACTCAGGAGTGGAGACTGTTTGGGAAACCTGTACCAGGTTAGAAAAATCTGAAATGTAATTGATGAATTGCTGGAGATAGAGTGTAGACAAGCCTGAAAGTTAAACATTTTAAAGAGACCCAGTCTTCTGTGAGTTTTACCTCCAGAAGCCTAATCAGGTTCTCACAGTAAATTACGAGAAAATTCCCCTCCTGCTTCTGGCAAGGCTAGGAGAAAAGGAACTGTTTTGAAATATGGCAGAGCACTCTGTTCTTCTTAAGTTCTGATCTCAGGAGAAACTAACTAGGAATCTAACCTGCTAGGATATTATCAGAGCTTAACTCTTCTGGGGGAAGGAAAATACCCAACTCTGTATCACTCTAGCCTTTCATGTGGGAGAAAGGAAACATTCAACTATGGTCTACCCTAGCCATCTTGTCCCACCTAAAGGGGGAGAAAAAAAAATCCCTGAGAAACAGTTGTGATAGTCACAGTCCAAGGGCTCATTAAAAAAATTACAACTAATCATAGGACTACAGACTCATTCCTCTCTCCCCACACCTGACAGCCACATTATTAAATGTCCTTTTACCTGGCACATCATGCCTGACTATCAAGACAAAATTACAAGGCAGGCTAAAAGGAAAAAAAAAAACAAACCCACAATTTGAAGAGACAGAGCAAACACTGGAACCAGACATGGCAAGAAAGTTGGAATTATAAGACTGGAAATTTAAAACAACTATGATTAATATGTTAAGGTCTTTAATGGATAAAGTAGACAGTGTGCAAGAACAGGTAGGCAATGTAAGTAGAGAGATAAGAATTCTAGGAAAGAACCAAAAAGAAATGCTAAAGATCAAAAACACTGTAACAGAAATGAAGAATACCTTTGATGAGTTTATTAGTAAAATAGACATGGCTGAAGAAAGAATCTCTGAACTCAAGGATATATGATTAGAAACCTCCAAAACTGAAAAGCAAAGAGAACAAAGACTATAAAAACAGAACAGTTCTGGAAGCCAAGAAGTCCAAGATCAAGGCACCAGCATGGTCACCTTCTGATGAAAATGCTCTTCCTATTTCATAGCCAATGCCTTTTCTTTGTGTCCACACGTGGTGGAAAGGGCAAGGTATCTCTGTGGGTTTCACTTACAAAAATACTAATCCTCTTCATGAAGATTCCACCCTCATGACCTAAGCACTGTCCAAAGGTCCCACCTCCAATGCTGTCATCTTTGGGGGTTATGATTTCAACATATGAATTTGGAAGGGACACAAACATTCAGATCATAGAAGAGATTAAGTAGGAAAGAAAGAGAAAGGACATAATGACTAATAACAGAAGTGAAAAAGACATCACTACAGATTTTGTGGACATTAAAGGGATAATAAAGGAATACTATGAACAACTCTATGCCCACAAAATTTAATAACAAATTTGACAACCTAGATGAAATACACCAATTCTTTGAAAGATAATCTGCCAAAATTCACACAAGAAGAAAAAAACCATTTGAGTAGTTCCTATATTGATTAAGGAACTAAATAAATAATGAATAACCTTCCAAAATAAAAAGCAGCAGGCCAAATGGATTCACAGGTAAACTTAACCAAACATTTAAGAAATAAATATACTAATTTTCTGCAATCTCTTTCAGAAGCTAAAAGCAGAGGGAATACTTCCTAACTCATTCTATGAGGCCAGCCAAAACAGACAAAGACATTACATAAAAAGAAACTGCAGACCAATATCTCTCATGAACATAGATGAAAAATCCTCAACAAAATATTAGCAAATTGAATCCACAGTGTATAAAAAGAATTATAGTGCACAACCAAGTGGAATTTATCCCAGATATGCAAGGCTGATTCAATGTTCAAAAATCAATTAATGTAATTCATCATATCAACAAGCTCTAAAAGAAAAATCACATGATCATATCAATTGATGCAAAGAAAAAGCATTTGACAAAATCCAACACCAATTCATGATAAAAACTCTCAGTAAACTGGGAATAGTTTATTTCTACAACATGACAAAGATTATCTATAAAAAACCACAGCCCACAACATATTTAATGGTAAGAAAGTGAACGCTTTCCTGCTAAGATCAGGAACAAGGCCAGGAGGTCTTCTCTCACCACTCCTTTTCAACATCATACTGAAAATTCTTGCTAATACAATAAGACAACAAGAGGAAATAAAATTATACAGATTGCAAAAGAAAGAAATAAAACTGTCTTTGTTCACAGATGACATGATTGTCTATGTAGAAAATTCAAATATTTGACAAAAATCTCCTGAAGCTAAAAAGCAATTATGGCAAGCATACAGGGTTAATATGTAAAAGTCATTTATTTCCCTACATATCAGCAATGAACAAGTAAAACTTGAAATTCAAAACACAATGCCATTTATATTAGCACCTCAAAAGTTAAGCACTACATCAAAATCTAATGATGTAATGTATGGTGATTAACATAACATAATAAAATTTAAAAAAAAATTAAGCACTTAGGTGTAAATCTAACAAAATATGTACAAGATCTATATGAGGAAAGCTATAAAACTCTGATGAACAAAATTAAAGAACAACTAAGTAAATGGAGAGATATTTCATGTTCATTATTAGGAAGACTCAATATTGTCAAGTTGTCAGTTCTTCTCAACCTGATCTACAGATTCAGTGAAATCCCAATTAAAATCTTAGCGAGTTATTTTGTGGATATTGACAAACTGATGCTAAAGTTTATGTGAAGAAGCAAAACCCAGAATAGCCAACACAATGTTGAAGAACAAAGTTGGAGGACTGACACTACTCAACTTCAAGTCTTACTATAAAACAACAGACTCAAGACACTGCAGTATTGGTAAAGGAATAGACAAACAGATCAACAGAGCAATAGAAACTTCAGAAATAGACCTACATAAATACAGTCGATTGATCTTTGACAAAACAACAAAGGTAACACAAAGGAGACAAGACAGTCTTTTCAACAAATGGTAGAGGAGCAACTATTCATCCACATGCCAAAAAAATATATATATATTAATCTAGACACAGACAGAATTAACTCTTCACAAAAATTGACACAAATGATCATAGACCTAAGTATAAAATGCAAAACTACAAAACTCCTAGAAGATAATAACATAGGAAAAAACCTAAATGACCTTGGGTATGGCAATGACTTTTTAGATATAACATCAACGGCACTATCCATCAGGAAAAAATGATAAGTTGGACTTCGTTAAAATTAAAAACTTCTGCTCTGCAAAAGACACTGCCAAGAAAGTGAAGAAGTAAACACAGAGTATGAGAAAATGTTTGCAAAAGACATATCTGATAAAGGACGGTTGTCCAAAATCTACAAAGAACTTTTTAAAATTCAACAATAAGAAAACAAACAACCCAATTTAAAAATGGGCCAAAACTTTAATAGATACTTCATCAAAGAAGAGATACACATAATGTTCCACATCATATGCTTTCAGGAAAGTGCAAATTAAAACAACAATGAGATATCACTACACACCTATTAGGATGGCCAAATGCTAGTGAAGATGTGGAGCAACAGGAACTCTCATTCATTGCTGGTGAGAATGTAAAATGGTAGAGCTACTTTGGAAGACAGTTTGGTGGTTTCTTATGAAACTGCATATACTTTTATTATACCATCTTGGTATTTACCTAAAGGAGTTGAAAATTTATGTCCACACAAAAAACGACAAATATTTATAAGCAATTTTATTCATAATTGCCAAACTTGGAAATAACCAAGATATCCTTTGGCAGGTGAATGGGTAAACTGGTACATCCAAACAATGGAATATCATTCAACACTAGAAAGAAATGAGCTATCAAGCCATGAAAACACATGGAGCAAATTTAAATGCATATTACTAAGTGAAAGAAGCCAATCTGAAAATTTACACCACACTCTGAAAAAAGCAAAACTATGGAGATGGTTAAAAGATCAGTGGTTGGTGGGGAGGAGGAGGGATGAATAGGCAGAACACAAATGATACTTAGGGCAGTGAAACTACTCTATATGATACCATAATGATAAATACATGTCATATACATTTGTCCAAACTCATAGAATCTACAACACCAAGAGTGAACCCAAAGGTAAACTCTGGACTTTGGGTGTTAATGATGTGTCCATGTAGATTCGTCACTTGTAACAATTGTACCACCTTGGTGGGGGATGTTAATAACAGGGGAGGTGATGCATGTGTAGGAGCAGGGGTATATGGGAAATCTCCTTACCTTCCTCTTAATTTTGCTGTGAATCTAGAGCTGCTTTAAAAAAAAAGAAAGACTTTTAAATAAGTAAACATAAAAAAAAAAAAAAAACCCACTTTCCAGGAGCATTGGTTTTATTCCATGGTAAATAATCGAAACATTGATGCATGAATACAAACAGATATTTTAAAAAGTAGAATATTCACACTATTTCCTGAGATAAAACTGGATTTGGCTGAAATTTGATATTTGCTGAAGCCCTCTCAGGCTCCACAAACACCCTCCCCAATGCCCGCACCAAGCTTTTCCTGGAGTCCACACTCCTCTACTCGGTTAATTCTTATGTTCGTGTTGGAGAAGATCTGCTCTTCCATTCCTCTGACAGGAGGGTAGAGAGTAAAGGCTTGAGAAGTATTTATTGACAAATTGACTCATTGTTTTCAAATTTCAGAGCAGCTACAAGAAGTTGAAGTCAAATCTTTCAGGTGGAGCAATAATGGCTTTTCTGGCATTGGAGAAGTCCTACTAGAGAAATATTCTACTTGGCTAACTTATGATGCTTCCCTCGTCAGTGAGATGGTTTTAAGAATGAGGACATGATTCAAGGGAGGAAGGAATCTTGGAGGGTTGGGACAGGAGGAAAGACGAGGCACGTTATGATAAAAAAGCCAGGGCAGAGCACAGCTCAGAGAGACTAGCCTCCGAAGAAGCAAACACACTCAAGCAAAGCAACAAGCACATCCTGTTTTCCCTCCAAACACAAATCTTCAAGAAACAAACAGTTGGTTTTTCTTTTCTTTGAGCTTTGTTTTTGCTTTTGCTTTTGTGCCTCAGAAAGGACCAGAAAAATACAGTGGCTCAGGTGAAACCTTTATGTCAGCGGGAAAGACAAAACCCAAATTAACCACCTTGGCTGTGTTCCCCTCAGCAACTCCCAACCACAGAGCAGGCACACTCTCTTGTTTCAAGAAATCCCAGCCAAACACGAAATCACTTAGCCAAATTTTCCAAGTGGAACTTGAGTTAACACAATCTTTTTTTAAACCCTATAATTCAAAAATTTGCAAGTTACCACAACTTCCCCCATAAAATTAGGTCCCGTGACTTGCAATAATAGGTGCTTTGCTTTAGTTATGGTTTGAAGAGACTTGTTGGTGGCACGTATTTGTGCAACATAGTCCTGAGCTCCCTACATGTCTTTAAGTAGGATTACAATGTCTCAGGAAAGGGGTGTAGCCCATCCAGGTTCTTCATGTTAGCAGCGAAGATGCCCAGTGGACCTGGGTTCTCAGAGCTGGCATCCTGGGTGTGTTAGTCTTCCTGACTGCTACGGAATTCAACCAAGTTGTCAACTTGCCTGGCAGAAACTGGTCCTTTAAAAGAATAGTACTGCCCAGCCTTGATCTCAGAGACAGGTGGCAGAGGGTTGTGAAGAGGGAGTACAGTAGCCTGAGAAGCACAGGGTGGGATGGGTGTGGGAGACGGGAGAGAATAGCCATCCCATTCTGTGCTCTGCTTGCACCCTGGGGCACTGAACAGTTATGCCCTGGGAAGATCTTAGGTATCACCTAGTCCTTGACTCTCATTATACAGAAGTAAAAGCTGAATCCCAAAGAGGTTGAATGACATAATAAGGTTGGACAACAAGGTACTTGTGGGGAGTAGGGGTAGAATTAACTTTGCTTTTGCTTTTGGAGGGAAATGCTCTCAATATGCCAGACACTTTTCTAGATGCTTTGCATAATTTATCTTTTTGAACTTCACAAAACTGTATGGTAGGGAATCTCATCATTTGTACGACCCTCTTTTACAAAGAAGGATGCAGGTGCTAAGAGATAAGTTAAATCTGAATCCAAACCTGTCTACAAAGCCCCTGTTTTTCCCCTATGCAGCAGATACCCATCCCCAACTCATCAGCCTCTATGACATCTTCCCCAGAAAGGAACACAAGGGCAGAGAACTGGGATCCTGCTGCCATGTGGTCAGCGGTGAAGGGGCAGGATGCTATCCCTAGGGTTGCACACTGCACCTAAGAATATGTTAATGGGTAGAAATAATATAAATTGATGTTTAAGTTTCCACCATTGTGGCCAGAACCATCATGTGTTAAATAAATAACCTGTTCAACCTTGTTGGAATGTAAAGACATACTCTGAGCTCCTGATAACTGAATACCTTTTATGTGCCTACTGGAGATGTTATAAAAAGGCAGATGCAGATTCAGTAGACCTGCAGGGAGTTCAGAGATTATGCGTTTCTGCAAGCTCCCAGGTGTTGCTAATGCTGCCAGTCCAGGGACAACCCTTGCAGTAGCAAGACTTTGGACCAAATCCAATTCATGACTAGGGGACTCACTTGAAATTGAAAGTGCTAATTAAGCTGGAGCACTTTTTTTGTTTTGTTTAATGGGGCTAACCACTAAACAGGTTCTAGTCTTCTGTTTGGAAATTTCTCCAGCTTCCAATGCAATAAGCCACTGCCCACACCTGATATTCCATCTTCTTCAGTTAAACTTCTTCATGTAAACTCTGCAAAAACATTAACTTCCAAAGCTCAACAAACAAATTCCATTCCTGTGCTTTCAAGTATAAGTGTGCCAGCTGGTGGCAGTCCTTCTTCTCTTTCCAGCAAGCAAATCAAAGTTTAACACGTTCCATGATTAAAGTTTCTGGACGAGCAGTGCATCCCCTTCTAGGAGCTTCCCCCTTCTTCTCCTACAGGATGAGGACTTTTCAACCCCATCTTCTCAATGAACCCTTCAGTTGAAATGCCACAGCAACCACCCATTCTCCTTTTAACTTGTGTCTTCTTTATGCATTTGACCTGTAAGGGTCATTTCACTGAGTCATCTTTTCTTGTTGTTCATCTTGTCTTCCCAGCCAAATCCCAAGCTCCTTGAGGGCAGAGGCTCTAATGTTGCTTTGCATCTTCCCTCAATGCCTAGCCCAGGGTTTTACTTAAATGATGAGTTAAATAATTATCTCTTAATTCCCTGAAAGTTTTTATTTTTCCTATTGTGTGAGAATATAATTTCCCACTGGGCCTGCAAAGAGTGTCTGTGAGGATCAGAGGATGGAATCTTCAATTATTACTGGATCGATAAATTAACATATTACCTATGATAGTGATGGGATTGTAAAAACTCACACCAGAATTCCTATCAATAGTATGCAAGGACCATGTGAGATGATATGTGTGAAAGCATTTGATAAAGTATAAAGCCCTCTGCAAAGGCAAGGTATTAACCTGTTGTTATTATTTAGGGCCATATGTTTCTACCAGAAATGAACAAGCACAAGATTACCAAGAAATGATAGACAGGCTTTAACTATACCTCAAACCCACTCTATCTGAAAAGGGCTTTTTTTTTTTTTTTCATTCATTCATCCCAAATTATAAGTCAGTAAACTAAGACTCTCTTCTGGGCCAGGAAATGGAGGAAAGAGGAAAAATGTGGGGATGGATGTGCAAACTGAATACTCGTATCACATGGCAACTCCCATTTCCTGAAGTGCAGGGGTCATCAGGTATAATTTAGTACGGTCTGATATGGAGCTATTTCATGGACTGAAAGAGGCAGTGACAATGGATGTCTTCACAGCAGGATGGCATAACAGCATCCATGTGTTTGTCTGAATGTACACAGACATTCCATATGCCCAATTCTTTTACCTTATTGAATAAGTCAGGTTATCTCTCTCTCTGCCTGCTTGACATTCTTCCCCTGCTCCTACTTTGCTTCTCACTACAGTTTCCTCATTATCAATGACTTGGAGTGATCCAGGGCCCTGTATCCTATGCATCCTTCTTCTGGAATATCAGCTGCTTCTTCCAGCTTTCCTCCCTTTGAAGATCCATATCCCAGATATACTTCCTGTTTGGTTCCATCCGGCTGTTACGACCAATACTCCCCCTCAGATTTATCACTGTTACCTTAACCTTGTCATGCCTTAAACAGACACCATGTGTCCTGCCAGGCCTTCTCCACTCCCAGGGTTCCCTTGCTCAGAGAATGGCACCACCAGCCACTCAGAAGACTGAGAATGACTAAGACAGGCCAACGTTGACAGCCCTTCAAAGTAGCATTTGTTAAATGATAATCTGACATTTTGGAGGAGTCCTTCAAAGCCACCTGTTGGAAGAGTGCAGGAAGACCCCACTCCCTACTGTCCTGAGCACTTCAGCTCTGGCCTCACACCTGCAAGCCGGAGTTAAGCAGATCCACTCTCTTAGGGTGACCAACTCAATCCCAGTTTACCCAGGACTTCCTTGATTTTTATCATTGAAAATTTGGTGTCCTGAGAAACCCCGCAGTTCCAGGCAAATCTGAATGGTTGGTCACTCTGAGTCTCCTTGGAAGGCAGTTTGGAGAGTATCTGTGCTTACATGCGGTGTTAGCTTCCTAGGGCTCCTAGAACAAATACCACCAAGTGAGTGACTGAAAACAACACAAAATTATTCCCACGGTTCTGGAGGCTGTACGTCCGAAATCTAGATGTCGCCAGCAGGGTTAATTCCTTCCGGGGGCAGTGAGGAGGACTGTGCAGGCCTCTGTCCTAGCTTCTCTGGTTTATAGAGACATCACTCTGATCTCTTCCTTCATCCTCATGTGACATTGTCCCTGTGCATGTGTCTGTGTCCAAATTTCCCCTTTGTGAAAGGACACCAGTTATACTGGATTAGGGGCCCACTGCACTCCAGTATGACCTCATCTTACCTTAACTAATTTCATCTGCAATGATCCTATTTCCAAATAAGTTCACATTCCAAGTGAGGCACTGGGGATTAGGACTTCTATATACGAATGGGGGGCAGTGCATAATTCAACCCATAACACTTGATGTTGGTTATTGGGCACCTCAGCCTCCCAACCCCACTTCATCCATGTCATATAGGACATGGAGGTTAGGTACCATCAACTCTAGTCAGGAATATCCCTCAATGAAACTGGTCAATATGATTTTCACCATCTCATTTCATTTCCTGTGTTGTTTTACCAATCTTTCTAGATTGGCTTCCAGGCAGCTGACAAATCGGGCCCCAGGCTTTGCCTGGGAGTCTTCTAGACTTTCCCACCCACTCTTAACATTCTTTGATTTTACCTCTTAAATATCTCTCAAGTTAGTTTCTACTATCAGTATCTTAACTTCAACTCTCATCACATCTAGCATTGATCATAATAGTCTAATTTACTTTTCTCTCTTTCTGGTCCAGTGGTCTAGCTTCCCTGCTAGCTTCCCTGCACCCTGCTGCTAGAAGCATCCTTCTACGATGCACAAACAAGGCAGTCCCACACATAAAACCTGCACTGGTTCCCCAGAGTTCAAATGCCATCTGGGCTCTGTGTGCCCTGACTCCTGCCTGCCTTCTCAGACTTACTCACCCCTACCCTGCCTGCAAACACAATCATTCATCCCTACCCTGCCCAGCAACACTCAAGTCTGCGGTTTGCCGGAGTCTCATTATTGTCTCCTGCTCCTGCCTTTTGTATGCTTTCTTTTCTCTGCCCTCAATGCCCTTCTCCCCATGGGTCTGATGTATGTTCCCACTTATCCTTTAAACTCAGCTCAGGTATGCCTTCTTCTGGGAAATTTTCCCTGATCCTGCAGAATGATTTATGCTGTTCCCATAGTACTTCCCTCTGCATGACCACAAATCAATATATTTCTCATCTATCCCTTCCTCTTGGCCAGAAGACAGGAAGTTCATGAACCATCAAAATGCATACCAAAATTGCACTTTGTACCTCCTCTCCTCTCATTATTAGATGTGTATCTCAAAACAAGTTATTTAACCTTTTTAAGCCAAGGGGATTTCTACTGAAATGTGTAGATAATGAAAGTACCCACTCATGATGTTATTAGTATGAAATGAGGTAACCAATGCAGAGAGCTTAGCACAATGCCTGGCACATGACATCGATTCTCAAAAACCATTGTTGTTGTTACCATGTTGTTTTTGTTGTTGATTTCAGAAACACCATTATCCCAGATGAAAAATGTGCACTTCAGTTTTGGACTGCCTGGGACTGTGGGTCCCATCACTTATTAGCCATGTGTCCTCACAAATGGGTCTCTATTTCTTCATCTGTAGATGCAGATAATAGCAATTACTTCATAGATACTTGAGGACAGAATGTGCTACTTTTGAAGCATTTGGAACAGAACCTACCACATATTAAGTGCTCAAAAAATACTGGTCTATCTGATTCCCAAAGGGTTCCATGACTGCAGAAAAGATTAGGAGTCCATGCTCTAGCCTGTGAACTCCTTGAAGGAGGGATCTTATAGTAATCTCTGTATTCTAATTATACAGTACAGCACTGAGCATGCCGTAGATGCTCAATAATATTTTTAATGAATGGATGGATTGTGAATTGAGCAAAAAACACCAAGTTAAATAATGTTACTTTTCAGGAGGTCACAACTGAGCAACTTCATCCCTTGAGAACATTGCTGGGAATCAGGAAATGGGGAAAGTAGATGCTCCAAGATGGCACATAAAAGCTCACACACTCTATTCAGAGCAATCATAACATATTAGAACTGGACCGGACCTTAGCAATGGTCTATTATAGCTCCCTTACTCTGTGGGTGAGGAAAGTGAGCTGACTCTCAGAACTGATTTCCCCTCCCCTTATATATAATTCCAAGAAGCTTCATTTCCTGGCTTCCTGGACAAGGCACGTAAAGGAGAGCAAATTTGGAGAGGGAAAGAGAGAGCTAGAACTATGTATGCCCATGATAAGTACTGGGAAGTGAGAGCTTCGCTGAAGACAGGAAAACTATATAAAAAGCAGACACAAAAACTGAAAAATCTCCAGAGCCTGAAATACTGGTGGGAGGGGGTGGGGGTGAAGCTGCTTCCTCCTCAGCAGACCCTCTGGACCTGACCCTGACCCAGTTCCAACCGTGGAACAGAGTGCATGATGCTTCACAAAAGCAAGGTTTGCAAGAAATTGAACTTCTTTAGTTCACAATCATTTCTATTGAGGACCCTCATAAGCAGATTAGGAATTCAAACCTCAAGCTTTCATAGCTGCCCTCCACCCCATTCTGAGGTTATGTCAAATGCCCCAAGAGATGTCAATAATGTCAAAACATTGGTGAAGGGGCCCCTGCGTCACCTGTACACACAGGTGAGATCTCTGTTGCTGTCAGCACACCTGTTCCCACCCTAGCCTTGGTTCACTGCTTCTTTTGATCCAGTCTTGGAGAATAAAGATCTTCCTACAAAGCTGTGCCTGGCCCTTCTCCCTGGATGCACCACTCAGAAATTCCTTCCTAGGCCCAGATGTCTGTGCTCTGTCTCCACCCATTCCCTTTCTTCTCCTCCCTTCCCACCTCCTTCTCTCCTTTCCTCTGCCACTTCTCTGCTCTTCCCCCTTCTATTCCCTCTGCTCAGGGATTCATTTATTCTTAGTCTGGGGGATTATCCTTCTCCTCTAATGTTTCCATGCCCCAAAGCCTCTTTTTCTCATCCCTTCTGCAAATGCTCTAGGTTGTTCTAAGAGCCTGGGCCTTCGGAACACAAAGGTAAAATGGATGTACAGGCTACTTCTGCCTTCCACCCTGTTATATTCCTTCTCTGAGAAGTGAACCAAAGAAGGCTGACCCTGCTTGGATGGAGGAAAGGAAAAAAGATAAATACAGAGAAGAACAAACATAGTGAATATCTCAAAATGGTACCCCACCTTATATGTAATATGTTCCGGAAACATTGTTGGCCAAATGGGATTCAAAAGAGAGTTAATTTTTAGTCATCCAGAAAATTCATAGCTGCATAATAGCTCATTATCTGACATGCTAAGTAAATAAATACCATGTTACTGTATGTTTATACTAGCATTAAGCAGCATTTCCCAAAACTTTTTGCACGGAATGCTTAATGCTCTAATTTTTGGCCACATAGAAAAGTTTTCTATAGTTATAAGAATTTTTAAAATACCACCTTTCTTGGAGATTTAGGAACCATCTTTGCATGTTAAAGACTGAGAAACTAAACTTGATCCTGCATTATCTGACTGTGGAAACCTGATTTAATTGATCTCCTATAGAACAAGTATGATGTGGAACACACTGGGGAAAGATCTGGCTGATATTTGTGCTGATGACCAACTCAAGATGAAGAAAGGCAGAAGTTTTCCATGGTTCATGTGCTGAGGACAAAAATGGGATTGGATAAGCCACCACTTCCAAGGAGGGGACAGATGAGCAATAACCCCTGGAGCAAGATCCCTAATTTTCACCCTTGGTCTAAAGGGTTCCATAGCCAAAGCTGCCTGGCCCACTGTTCATTGGGTGACATGGGGGCTACTGAGGAGAGAGAATGGGCCTTGGCTCCATGCCATCCTTTCTCCACACAGGATGATAGCTATTTGGGTCTTCAAAGCCATTACAGCACATACACTTTTGGATGCTCAAGAAATCAAAAAAGAAAATTATTTCAGATGTTGGTGTCTCTGGCCCTCTTTCCAAACAGAGCAAGCAGTTATTTGGATTACCTCATCTTTCCTTTGTGCAGGGAGAACAGAACTCAAACTAGACAAGAAATGATAGAATTGTTCTCTGAAAAGATGAAACTATGTAATAAGGGGTCAAAAAAAGTGCTAAAATACTCTGGCTGCTAAAACAGTGAGCTCATCAGAAAGCCATAGACACAGGTTCAGGAACTTGTGACTCACATTCCATATATTGTAAAGTAGTTTCAGTTTGAGAAAGATTATTTGGACAACTTGTAATTGTTATCACTTTGCTAGGCACGAAGGGAATCATAAAATGTAAAATTCAATTTATTGTTGTTGTTATTACTATTATTAAAGGAGCCTTGTGGATATTAGAACATGTTTAGACTAGCCATTATGGGAAGTGCCCAGGAAAATCAATAGGAGATTGACATTGCACAGCACATGAACTGTAGTGGGCATAGCCAGGGTGGTCCCATGTCTTTTTCCAGCAAGCAGAGGATAGATACAGAGAGCAGAAAAAGTGGGACTTCACCCTGGGGGTGGGAGGCAAAGTCATGTGACAGAACACAGAATTAAGATGACAAAACTCTAGAGAAGTGAAGAAAACAGCACTAAGGTTGCCAAATACAGAGTCTTAGCCAGGCAAGGAGTCAAGAGAAGCTAGGCAGGAGCTAATGGAGCCAATTAGGGGCCCAGAGAGTAACCCTTATCGATTTATTAAGGCTAGAGTTAATGGTTTCCAAGCTGTAGTATAGTCATTCTCTACTGGAAGTGTCTATTAGATTTGGCAGTGAGAACCAGAGGCTATTTGGCCTAGAGTAAGTGTAAGATATTCTTCTAAGTAAAGGAATGGATCTAGAAATATGACATAATTATTCCAGACTTCCTTCCCTCCTTCTCAACACCACCCCAGATACCCAGACAAACACCCATAGCAAGCAAAGACCATTCAGGGGAGTGGAAGACACAGAAATACTGGAGGACAAGTTCAGTGCCTGAAGGAGTGGAAAGAGAGCCAGTGAAGAAGGCTCTGTTGGGAAGGAGGGGACACCAAGTTGGAGATCTCACTGTCATCTGAATTCCATTTGCCTGTCTTTTTAATGTCAGTTTCTTACAAAAAAATAGTATTTCTTTATCATTTTATTTTGCATTTCTTTGATTGCTAGTAAAATTGAATGTTTATTGAAGAGTACACTTGTGATGAGCACAGGGTGATGTATGGAATTGTAGAATCACTATATTGTACACCTGAACTAATGTAACACTGTATGTTAACTAACTGGCATTGAAGTAAATACTTAAGAAAAGTATTTAGAAAAAAAATTGAATGTTTGATTCATATGTGAATTGTCTTCATATTTTTTTTTACCAATTTTCCAATGGAGATCTTACAGTTTTTTATATTGATTTGGAAAGGCTCTTTATACATTTATGATATCGGTCCCCTGCCATATTTATTGCAAGTTCCCCCAATTTGACAGTTATTATTTAATAGTGTTTATAGTCTATTCCAACAAACAGTCAAACCTACTTTTTTCTTTCATATTTTTTCCCATTGCTTTAGAGAGGCTTTTCTGGCGTGGAATAAGTAAACATTTATCTATATTCTTGTATTTTGAGGATTTGGGGTTTTTTGTTTTTACATTTAAGTATTACATTAGACTAGAAATTATTTTGGTTTATGGAGTTACTGAGAGATAATTTCATTATTTTCCAAATATTCAAATAATTCTGAATAATCGTTTTTGTTTTTTTATCTTGTCTATAAGACACTGCTTTTTTTTTTTTAAGATTTTATTTATTGAGAGAGAGAATGAGAGAGAGAGAGAGAGAGCACATGAGAGGGGGGAGGGTCAGAGGGAGAAGCAGACTCCCCACTGAGCAGGGAGCCCGATGCGGGACTCGATCCTGGGACTCCAGGATCATGACCTGAGCCGAAGGCAGTCACTTAACCAACTGAGCCACCCAGGCACCCGACACTGCTTTTTAACTAAAGACTTTCGGAGTTAAGATATCTTAATATTCAAAAAAT
Source organism: Mirounga angustirostris (assembly GCF_029215605.1). Classification (NCBI taxonomy): domain Eukaryota; kingdom Metazoa; phylum Chordata; class Mammalia; order Carnivora; family Phocidae; genus Mirounga; species Mirounga angustirostris. The sequence goes on along the minus strand of NW_026991717.1, from coordinate 56,189,954 downwards.
CCTAACGTGCAATTTCAGGTTCTGTGATTAGTGATGAGTTAGATTTCATTTTTTTGAAGGGGATAGGAGGAGATAAGTAGGGAAGATTTCTCAGCATCTCTCAGATCATCCCAAGCAAGCTCTAAATAGGCTTCCTTAGGTTTAACACTCATTCTATCATTATTCTTGCATTTAAGATCAAACATCATAAATATTTTTACCCTCCAGCTCCTCTTACATGGTCCCCTACCCCTCACCAAACCTGCGCTCTTGACCCATTAAGGGTTCAAGGAACTGGTGACCAAACCTGGATGCTATTCTTGGGCCCCAGACTCACCTTGCCTCAATCCTTTACACTTTCTCTGTTCTCTTGATTCCAGTCCCTGGCACCCTGCCTTCACCCAGAAGGAGGAGGTTCATTCGTTAGTATTTGTCTTTCTAGGAATAGTCCCTGAGGCTCAGATGAGGGAGTGGGCAGCGGAAAGAACGGCTGAGCCCATGGTTCAAGTAGCCAGGGTGTGGCTGCAAGATGACCTCATCCGGGCAAGATGGCCACTGCGGTCTCGTGGCTGCCAGCAGAGAACAAAGCAGAGGAGAAAGCTGGCTTCTCCCCATTTTCCAGGTGGCAGCTATGATTTCTCAGAGTTGAACACATGTCAGACATCAATGATCCGAAGTAACTATTGGAAAGCCTTGCCTTTATCAGTGACATACCTTGGTGATATAGAAAGGTTGGGTGTTGGAGGGAAGGGAGAAAGAATGGTCTGAAACCAGTGCTGGACCCCTGAAGCTAAGATCATTACTTGGTGCCTAGAAAGGAGCCCATGTGTGTAGGGGCTCAGCTGCCTCTCTGAGCCGGGAGCCTACCCTGCCCTACCTCTCCCACATAGACAGGGAACAGAGAACCCCACCTGACTGACTAGAGTTGCCTTCCAGCCAAGACTCCTGGATCCCCAAAGATGAAAGAGAGAGCCAGACCACAGGCTAGAGGGTTCTGAGGATGGAGGCAAGGTGTGTGTGATGAAAGCATCACAGACATTGACTCCCTACAGGGGAGCACCTCTTCCAGCACCCACGCAGGTGTTTGCCTGTGCCCTCAGCTACACTTCGTTTTCCAACTTCATTGTGTACGCCTTCTTGGAGAGATACCACATTCCTACCTGGGAGGGGAATAGGAGTGGAATGAGGACGAGTAGACCTAAGTAATACTCTTCCTTCCATCTTTTCTTATGTGACAGCTTGGAAGCTGGACCACAGCTGAGGACATGTTTCCAGGGCAACAGGGCCAGCACAACAGGATGGGCAGGCTCCAGGGAGGGGTCAGCTTTGGGGGATGTTTGGGAGGGAATCAGAATAACTTCCACTGCTCCTATCCAGGTTTCTAAAGTTAAGCTGGTGGAAGCCCCAGTTAACATTTTCACTGAATGGCTTTCTATATTCACCAAGATTATCCTGAAAATCTGTAGAATTGGCTCATCAAGTCAAAGCAACTTTTTATATTTACTTTTGTGAGACTCTGTACAATATGCAAAAACATATAAGATCCAAACTTTAACTTCAAGATGAAGCAAGATACCAAGTCTTAAAGAGCTGAATGTATGTGCTAAAAGACAATGGGAGGCAGCAATTGGAAGGCAGTAACACAGCAGCAAATGATTAATTGTCAATGGAGAGTAGAAACAACAACTTACTGAGGGATTCATGTTGGGGGAGTATAAATCTTGGAAGGCTGTACAAAGTAGGCAGGATTTGAGGTGGGCTCAGGTTGGGCAGGACCTGCTAGAAAGAATGGAAGACAAAGGTCAGTCTAGAAGAAAGCTAAAGCATAGAGCAGAAAGCAGAACGCCTATTCAGGGAAAAGTTAGTTAATCTCTCTGGCTGAAATCAGGGGTTCAGGTGGGGCCTATGTGAGTTTGTTGCAATAGTTCCAGTCTCAGGGGATAGACAGAAGATGACACAGATTTGATAGCAAGAAGGGGTGTAAGGATGGGAATTAGAGTGGGGATCAGGACCATCAGGGAGAAGCAGGCACTGGGTCCTCAAGGGTTAGGACACCAAAGCAACTGAGTCAGTGAGCCTAGAGGACAAATTTACCCAGTTTTGTAGCTATGCTGCAGACCACCCCTGGGGATGAGAACAGCAACACATTCATTCCAGAGCAAGCTGATTGGCATGTAGGAAAGAATTGCTTCTGACTATCCAGGGAGCTTAATAGATGCTTAGGGAAGCCTAAATACTGCCTTTAATAATACTGCAAACACAAAGCATGTGACTTGTCTATGGAGAAACACAAAAAATATCCTGATTGATAATAAGATCATATGTGCACACAAGAATTACATGTATGCCTAAGCTCTCCTAACTTCCATATGTATGTTTATATATAATATTGAGCTCCAACAGCAACTTAACCCCACTGTTTCTTGTCTAAGTATCCTCATACCCTTTTGTCAGAAGCCATTTCAAGCATCTTTAAATGCATGAATCCACAAAGTCAAAAAAAGAGATGAACCATTTTCATCATTCCTGTTAAGACTGTGGTATGCCTGCTTTGTCTCCTTACCAAAGGTGGAAGGAATCTCAAGTTGAATTCTATCCCATCTTCCCTGCTCTGGCCCACAGTGATCTATTTGGATACTCAAGAATGTGGAGTTCTTCTTGATCTCTCCCTCTGATGTGTATGATTTATACTGTAGGGATCTTGCCATCTGAAATATCAGCATCTCTTAGAGGTTGTTAGAAATGCAGAACCTCAGGCTCCACCCCAGACTAACTGAATCAGAATCTACCACTTGAAAAGACTCTGGAAGATTTGTGTGCATGTTAATATTTGAGAAGCATTTTCTCTGGGAGACAGGAACTTTATTTTGTATTTCACTTATATTTGCATTTATTTGTCATTACATGGAACCATGGTAGCCATGAAGTAGATTGAACATATTCTTACCAAATTTAGTTGATGTGGTCCTCAATGGCCAACTGCTCTTACAAAGGGGAAGATATCCTAACCATTTTATATGATTCAAACAACCACCCAGGGAGACACACAAAACTTTTTCTTTCTCATTTTACAAATAAGGAAATGGAAACCCAGAAGGGTTTCGTAGTTTCTTAAGTTCAAACAACTGAAATTTAGAAAATACTTAGAAAAAAAATCTTTTTAATTTAGAAAAAGGAATTGCAAAGGAAATCGAGTTAAGTTATAATTAAAGACAGATGGTGACTAGAAAAAAAAAAGAAGAATGGAAAATTTGGAAATGAATAGAAAACATATTAACATTTAAGAAAAATCTTACTCTGGTTTATCTTTTAATCTTAATTTCAAACTTTTGATCTCCTTTGCATGCTGCTCACACTCAAAAGAATGCTGAAAAGATAGTGCAGAATTTCCAAATAGTATCTTTGAGTAAATATTCTCCTGGGTCTTGGACTACACATGCAGACATTGATTGAATCCATGGCAGTACTAAATTATCTTTGGTCAAGTATCGACTAGAAAGATTTATAATGTGTGTTGGTGTTTCTAACTGCCTCATCCCAAAATAACCTTACCTAAAAAGTGAAGCATTTTTTACTCAAGGTATCTTTAAGGAAGGAAAAGGAGGACCTAAAATTTTTCTTATTTTGGTTTTCTCCAGGATGAATGCAGACTATTTTCAAACCAAGAATATCTACTTGGGTTTTTTAAACCACTTTTTAAAAACATAGCACTGGAAATGCTGGTGGTATTTATTGGATAAAAATACAGTAAATTTCCCTGAAAGTTTGGTAATAACTTTTTAGAAAAAAAAACAAATATAATACTCAATTGCATTCTTTTTGACCCATGACAAATAGCTAGAGACACAATAAAAAAGATTCTATTACAATTGAAACCATTAAACACATATTTATTTAATTCAAGACATAAATGATTTAATTATTCAAATAAAATTTAAAACTCCTAATGGGAGAAATAAAAGATGAGCAGAATAATTGGAGAGATATATATTGCTTGTTATTGGAAAGACCAAATACAGTAGTAATGACAATAATTCCTAAGCAAATATTTATAGATTTTATGCAAAACCAAGATCCCAAATGAATACATTATACTCTCTGACAAACTCACAGAGTAATTCATTTAGAAGAATAAACTATCAAGAATATTGAAGTGTTCTTTTAACCAAGATAATTATAATGGCTTGCTATACCAGATTTAAAACATGATTTATAGCAACCATTATCAAAACAATTAGTTATTGGGTTAAAAATAAGAAAAGTTGACCAGTGGTTTGGAATAGTGATTCTAAACTACGTACTTAATATCCAAAGAACCAAAGCAACACCCATATTACACCTATGGCTTATATTAGAGTTATTGTCAACCAAGACTTCAAATCTTTTTCACATATTGTTTCCTACTCAAGTTATTCCCAATCTTTGTTTTATTAAAGATAACTTTCAAAATAAGGTAAAATCACGATTCTTGTATAAATACAAAGTGGACATGTGTCAAATGTTTTATTTAAATAATTATCTAGTGAGGGAACCAAGCTCAAAGGAGAATCCAAAGAATACATTTATACACTGGGAGTATTGAAATGAATTTGCAAATGGAGACAAGACTCACCCATCCACAGAGTCAATTGAAATTCCACCAGACAAAACTTATTTGCAAGTCTATAGACAAGAATTATTTTGCACAGCTATAGCTTATCTATAATTTACATAATTGTAAAATAGCTCAAAGGCAATGAAAGGTGCAAAACCTCCAAAGAATCAGATAATCCAGAAGACTGTGCTGTAAACAATGCATATTTTGCCACTGAAGCTCACATTTTTTTCTCTACAATTTGCACAGTTTTCTTTGTTTGTACACAACCCAAGAGTTTAACATTAGTGCTTATTAGATCCCATATTGATAGATTCAGCCTATCACAATCTCCATCCTCACCAGCTTTATGCCTATGTGGACTCATTCAGGATGTTATCGATGCCACCATCCAAACCATTGATGTTTTGAAAGCAACTTGAACAGGACAGAAAATCAAAGCATATGTATATGTCAGCCACCAAGATGAGAAATCTTTCTTTCAATTGGAAAAGCAGAGGTGATCATTGGAGATAAGATAGATGGATAGAAACATCATCCTTTCAAACTGCAGAATGAGAGAACACAAAGAATCAGGATGAGTAAATTCCAAAAGACTTGTTTCATTTATGTAACAAGTGATTATTATTATTTTTATTTTATTTTATTTTATTTTATTTTATTTTATTTTATTTTATTTTATTTTATTTTATTTTATTTTGAGAATTGCTGGGTCCCAGGCACTGTGCTGGGTGGCCAAGGGCACTATGAATGAAAGACAAAGCCTTGTGCTCAGAGAGTTTTATAGTCTGGGGCTAAATGGGACAAACAGACATTAAACAGTCTCTATGTCAGAATACGTACTGGTAAATGATGTACCTAATGTAGTAAGTGACATCGGTAAGAATTTCAGGCTGTTAAGCAAGGGTAGAGAGGGTAGATATGAACATATTACTCATCCTCATTCATTTCAGCCTTGTAGCTCTGAGGTCTCTTTCTCTATTTTTTCTGTCTTTGGGGGAATGTAAGGATGTTTGAAGACAAAAAGAAAGAGTTGTGGGTTGAGAGAAAACTGCTACCTAACTGCAAAATGAGAATGGCCAGTGCCTTGCTGGATTTTCTCCTCTTTTGCAACAAGCAAGTGGTGCCAATTGGGGTACCAATCAGGTGTTTCCCTTAGGTAGGAAGTAACATGGTGAAGACAAGCCTGTTGGGATTCTAATGTAGCCAATTGCATAGAACACTGTTACTACAGCCAGACACTAGGACATAAAAAAGTCTTGCTACACTGCAATGGGAATTTACTTTTCCCATCCAAACAGAACTATCTATGTATGTTTATACGATGAATGGTGAAAATATTAGCACAATTTTATAAAGAAATTAAAATTTGACTCACACACTTGCCATATAAAGGACAAAGCATTCATATACAGGACATTTAAATAATCTCTAGAATTAATAATCAATCCCATAAAAATTGGTCACTTCATGGAAGAAGAAATACTTGTGGACAATAACCAAATGAAAATATGTTCAACCTCATCGAAAAGAAGAATTTAAATTAAAACCACAACTATTTTGCCCCCACCAGATGGCAAAAATGCAGAAGTCTGGCCACAGCAAAGGTTGGAGAGAATGTAGAGCCATCAGAATTCCTCTCTACTGCTGGCGGACTGTAAACCACTCCAGTAGGAAAACAGCTTGTCATTACCTAATCAAACGGAAGATGTGCATTTCCTACCACATAACTATCGAGATCTTGGGAGACTCTTATACATGTGTTCCAGCAAACATGGACAAGCATGTTCATATCAGCATTTTTGGAATTGTCATATCTAGAAAGAGCTTAAATGTCCATTAACAAGAGTCTAGACAAATAAACGGTGGTATTCTTAAAATGAAATACCTCACAGAAATAAAAAAAAATAGAATTATTGAAGCACAAAAATGAGAGGGTAAAAGTTCTAGGAGAATATATATATACAGTATTATCTTCCACTTGTATAAAGTTTAAAGCTAAACTATGAAGGATATAGACGTGGTAAAAATTCAAGACAGTGGTTAGCTCTAGAAGGCAGGCAGAGGAATCCACAGGATGAACACACAGGAGCATCAGATGTATTTTTTAAGCTTATTGGTGAATCCATTGGTGTTCATTTCATTATTACTCTTTACACTTTACATAAAACTTTACACATAAATTATGTACATATTATCTTGTATATATGTTATGTTTAATAAAAATAAATGTGGATATATATATATTTATATGTAAAATATTTATCAGTGCAGTTACCATGCTTAGAGGTCAGCCTTCAAACGATGCGCAGTTTGTTTGTGGTTGTTTTTAACGTTTTTCTCTTGTTCTAGGTATTCTGGTTGCTAGTTTCCTATTTCATACATATGCAAAGCTGAAATTCTCCAGGCCTATTTTACTCCAATACAAAAATGTTTCTGCAAAATAATTGCTATAAAATGCCTTCTCTTCCGCCCTGCCATAGCGGGAAGGAGTTCTAAATTATCTTAAATTTCGGAGGAAAAGAAAATAATTTCTAACATGAGTGCTATCTGGAAAGCTCTTCCTGCACAGTCTGAAGTTCTTTATGGTGATTTCTTGTGCCACACTATCAGACATACCACCTGGCTATAGCAGCTGTGGATAAAACCTATCCACTTCTGTTCTCATGGGGCCTGTGCTGTTCCGTATTTTAATTTCTGCTCCCAGTGGATCTCGCTGGGAGAAATTGTGTCCATGAGTCCAGGGTGGATTATTGTTGAGATGGCCTCTCCCTGTCGTCTCCTTCTCACCTGAACGCTCCTCTTCCAGCCTGACCCAGTCCTGCTGGCCACCTCACAGTACTCACTGTTCTGTCAGAGTCTCCATCTGGAATTTTTTCTTTTAATTTTATTTTATTATGTTATGTTAGTCACCATACAATACATCACCAATTTTCAATGCAGTGATCCATGATTCATTGTTTTCGTATAACACCCAGTGCTCCGTGCACTAGGTGCCCTCCTTAATACCCAACACTGGGCTAACCCATCCCCCCACCCCCCACCCCTCCAAAACTTTAAGTTTGTTTCTCGGAGTCCATAGTCTCTCATGGTTCATCTCCCCCTGATTGCCCCCCTTCGTTTTTCTCTTCCTTTCCCTAATGTCCTCCATGCTATTCCTTATGTTGCACAAATAAGTGAAACCATATGATAATTGACTTTCTCTGCTTGACTTAGTTCACTTAGCATAATCTCCTCCAGTCCCATCCATGTTGATGTAAAAGTTGAGTATTCATCCTTTCTGATGGCTGAGTAATATTCCATTGTATATATGGACCACATCTTCTTTATCCATTCGTCTGTTGAAGGGCATCTCGGCTCTTTCCACAGTTTGGCTATTGCGGACATTGCTGCTATGAACATTGGGGTGCATATGGCCCTTCTTTTCACTACATCTGTGTCTTTGGGGTAAATACCCAGTTCTGTCTGAAAATTTTAAGACAAATTCATTCCCTGACTTCCCAAGCAATTAGTGTCTCTGCTTGCACACTAAAAACAAAGCAATAGGCTCCTTCTTTTGAGACTTTTTTTTTTTTTTTACTTTTCCATCACTTATGTCCATGCCTCTAGGTGCATTAACCTCAGCAAGAAGACACATCAGGCTCTTTCGGTCATTATCACTGATTCTCAAGTTGAATTACCAAGCCTCATGCATGTTACAACACCATTCCAACATCCTTCGCACGGGGCTAGACAGCCCTTGCCTAAAGGATCACCACCCATTTACCCCAGTTTTATCCCATTTTATCCCCATTATTACAGGAAACACAAAGAGGTCACTGGGGATTATGAAGGCTATGTGTTCCTAGAAGTCCTGAGAGATTTCCCAGCACATTGTCAGGCATGTATGCCTTGCACCCCATGTTTTGCCCTGTTTGTGATGTAATGGAAGAATTGATCACGCTTGTAAATTGATGTCAAATATATGCACGGCCAAGTTTCTCACATTAAAACATAGGACATGTTCAAAAATTTCATTTTTAGGTCAGTTGCTGAAACGTGAAACCCATTTTCTTCTAAAAACAGTTTTTGCAGTGTTGGAGCTGACCACGTATTTGGCTGCAATACCCTCTCTAACCCACAAAGCATCAGAAATAGCACACTATTGTAATGAGAACAAGTCGAACACAACATTGTTTCGAAACACAATAAAACGTGCAACAGCCACGAATAAATCATTTTTATTTATTTGAATTCTGGTGCTCAAGGAAAGGTCAGTTCATCTAAGAGAGACAAAGGGGTAGCTGAAAATTTCTGTGAACATTCTGAAAGGGAATTCAGGCAACTTTCCAAGATTTGGAGATACCATGAGGCTGGTTTTGGAGTGGGAGTAGTAGAAGAAGAATCATCATCACTCAAGCTTTCCACTTCAATGTTTTCACCCTTTCATTGATATAAACCTATCACTTGTAGAACTCAAGTTATTTTTCGGTTCAGAATTAATAATAGGGTAGGAGAAAGGTTGTAATTGAGACAAGAGGGGCTTCCCAGAAGAAACAAGGGAAAGAAGCATTTTGAATAGGATTGATTGATTAAAAGCCCACACATTTTTACTTAGCTTCTACTATCTACCCCACTTTTTGCTAGGTCTTAGGAATATGAAGATGAAAGAGACAGTTGCTACTCTTATGGCACCGACCTATGGGGCCAGGAGGGGGATGGGGAGTGGAACAAAATGAGGCGAGGGGCTGGGAGAAAGACACGTCAACACATACATTACACTATAATGTGTGAAAAGCTGTATTAAAGGCAGAGAGCATGGTGCTGTCTGGGGGAGTCTGGAAATGTTTCCCCCGAATGGCAGTTAATCCTCAAAAATGACCAGGAATTTTTCAGAGGGAACAAAACGTACAAAACCACAGGTATGAAATCATTTTGGAAATGATGCAAGGTTCAGAGCAAAGGCAGAGAAGGGGGGTAGGAAATGGAGGAAAACTAACCCTACATCCTTGAATTCCAAATGCGGGGCTAAAGTCCACTCTGTGGGTAACCTGGGGTTTGTAAGCTTCAGTTTGTAATAGTATGTTAGTATGTTGGAACAACAAAGGAAATTAACTAAGATGGAATTAATTGATCTTTGCTTGACTTAAAAGAGAGAAATCAGCACTGGGAAATCATGGCCCCCTTTGTGGAGACAGAAAGGAGGGAATGGTCAAAAGGCATCAGATCTGAGTGTTTCTCTGGCATGGCGACAGTGGACACAGTTCAGTGACTCTCAAGTGACGTTGGGAAAGGGACCGACCTTGGGGTCTTTGGGAAGCAGAGCGCACAAGTATGGATGTTTGCAAGTGCGCACCTCAGCCTTTTACAATGTGATTTCATTTTCCTTTTGCATGTACACTGAGTTTTCTTTTTTCATGTCAGTGACTGCTGACGAAATGGAAATCATGTACCAACAGGTCATCTGCAAGTCGTGGGTCATATGGAAATGGAGAATTCATGTTTAATCATTGACAGTAGCTAATGAACAATCGCTCACTTGTTCGAACCTCCCTTCGGCATTTCTGCAATGCGGTTCCTAGAATCATACTTTTCTGTTTCTTCCTTCCCGCCCCCGACTTTCACCAATAAAAGAGTGCTTTGGTGGCTAGAAACCTCTCCAGTGAAGAATGCTCTCTTAGAATAAATCTGTGGCATTTTAATAGTTCCACTTCTCCATGGTGCTGGTTTCTGGCTTTTCACAGATCTTAAATTTTAGAAACCTGTGCAAAGAATAAGAATGTAACTAGTTAAACAAGAAAATGAGAAAATAAAAACATTACAATTAAAAAATTTAAAAATTTTAAAGAACCCTCCGGTGTCATCGGGAACGATACAGTTCTCAGACTACTAAACCCTGTTACCTGATTCCACTGTCCCTGGAGGAGCTGTTGTGGGCTGGGGTAGGTGGCCTAATCTTCCCTACTGGATGCATTGCAGCCTTCCTAGCGCCTCAGGAAATGAAACTGGCCAAGCATCTAGCTGTGGATACAGAAGGAAGGCACTGCCACCTACAGGTTATAAAATCAGGGACATCATAAATTAATAATTTGTAGAAAAAATTATTTTATTAAGATAACAATTTCATAGCCTTAAAATACTCAAAGTTAGCAAGTTTATCCTCCTGCCTTGCGGCAGATCTGTTCCTAAATATTCAAGAACTTGCACTGAGATTAGAGGCTCAGCTCTCAGACAATTAAAATCTAACCAAAGTCAGACTGGACTTGGCGCAGAGTGATCAGTGAAGGAGTGGTGGGTAACCGCCTTCTAATACACTCTTTAAACTCAGAACTCTGTGGGCTTCAATTTCCTCATTTGTAAACTGAGATAAAGGATTAGATTGGTGGTTCTCAAAGTGTGGTCCCTGGACCAGTATCATCAACATCCCCTGGGTCTTGCTAAATATGCAAGTCTCCCCGGCCCTATCTCAAGCCCCAGAGGTAATATCCAGCAATCTGTGATTTAACAAGACCTCCAAGTAATTGTGATGTCCACACAAATGGGAGAATCACTGGAGTAGATGATCTAGAAATATCCGTTGTTCAATTTCATACCTCTAGAGTGGTATCACGGGCAGTCAACCACCAGCCTATGAAGGAGCTGTCTTCCTGGGAAGATTGACTTTGGGGGAGGAGAGGAGAAAAGTTGGAGCTGCAGAAGCAAATTCTCCACTCTATGGAATGGCCATGTGGCCACCGATGGATCATCTCAGTGTTCAACTGAGTGTTTAAAAGCTATTGCTGCAACAAAAAGTTTTTCACCCTAGCTCATCAATACGTAAATGTACCTGGCCATCACTCTGCTCTGTCTACCTCTGTGTAAATTAATGTCTCCTCTTAGCTGAACTCCAACTACTAACTCCAACCAACCCCTGACCTCCACAGCAGAAAATTTAGTACTCAATGACATAGCATCCTGGAGTATTCTCAAGTTGTTTCTCATGATTATCTTATCTTGCTGACCAGATCTCCCTAAGGACTTTTACTTACAGAACTCATATACTCACCGTAGGCTTCTGGCAAGTTCCCACTACAGCTCTGGCACATACTGGTGTTTAACAAATTGTCAATGATAGGCTTTATATCGTTCTGTGGAAAACACAAATTTGAGTCTTTGAGCAGATTTTAAGCCATCACAATTTCCCTCCTCTTTGTCCCATTGTGCGCCTGACAGATTCTGTGAAAAGATCATGTTGACTTTAGAAATAGCTAACACCCACAAAAAGCAGCAGAGATGGAAGAGCTGAGGTGGTGGGGGTTCTAAGTGTTGTATTAAACCCACATGTATAAATCAATGGGAGAGTCACCACTCAAACTTCCTTTGTTTGGGGGCATTGATTTGGGCAGTTAAAGAAATAAAATCTAAACAACACAATAAAAATCAGAATCATCCCTTTGAAGGAAACTTAATAAAAATTATGTTTGGATGTAATTAGCACTAGAAATGAAGCCCAAATGCCAACAGTCATTTCGGGTATCACGACTACAAGGTTGGTTATGCAATAATTATTGAAAAGCTCCCCAGATTTGCTCTGGATTTCCTTTCAACAGTTGGGGGAATCTGAGGGCAGGCTGAAATAACCTTTGGCTGCCGGGGCAGTTCTAGTTGGGTGTTTGGCCAAGAGAGGCCCATCTATTGTGAAGAAGAGTCAGGGGTCTGAAATTACCCCAAGCCCTTTCCTTTTACATAGGGAATGTGAACATCTGAACGCGTTTGACTTTGAGGCCAGAAACTATCCACTTCATGCTAGGCCACCTCAGTTCCCCGTCCAGCTCTGGCAAATAGCAGGCCCTCTGTGGAACTGCATTAGGCAAAACACACGAATATCCATAGTTATTTGGAGACAGGACCAAGTAAAGCTTATTATACCACTCTTGCATTTTAATTATACAATTCCCATTTTACGAGGCCTAATTGTTTATAGTAATAAACAATTGTTTATCCACTTTGAATAGGACAAAAACGGACAGGGTCAAATTTTGGATCTTCCCTGCAAAACAAGCCAGCATCACATAAATGAATTCAATCTGGTTCTCTGAGGATTGGTCGGGAGGTTGGTTTTGGTTTGTGTGTGTGTTTTACAAAACTCCAGGCTTTCCTATAACCTGCGGGCCTTGGTGCCCCCCTGAACTCTCATCAGCACCCGCCATTCTAAACCACCCAGGATTGAGAGATGTTTTCTGCACAGCGCCAAACAGCTGTGCAGAGGTGGTGGCATTTCAGCAGCACTTGCCGATGAAAGACCCTTTATTGTCTAACGGCAGAGGACCGGGCTGTGAAGTGTATTGTGTGCTCAGGAATCCTTTGAGATAAAAGGTGCAGAAGAAGGAGAATGGACTCCATTCAGCTTCATGGAGGACAGAACAGAGACTGTCTTCACAGGGTCGGATTGTGTGTTTTGGGTGGAAGAGGGCACTGGCGGCAGAGCCTGGTGGGCACAGCGGGGGGCGGGACTCTCTCGTGGCTCCTCTGGGTGGCCCTGAGTGCAGGCGTACAAAAGCACTGCTGAAGAATCACTGCCCTGTTGCAAGAAGCCTCGGCGCCTCCCTCAAAGGCATTTTCTGTGCTCCCATGGGGGAGGAAAGGCAGAGGTCTCCATGAGGGGCAGAGCCGCGGGGACCACACAACAGGAAGCATCATGCAGAGTGCCCGGCCTTCACTTGGCCCAGGCTACAGATTACTTTCAGAGACAGACCTCGGGAAGGCCTGCAACAGCTCTGCAGGTATTTATACTTCCATGTAATCGAGGAGGAAAATGGGGCCCAAGACCTTAAGTGACTTGCCCAAACTTGTAGAGCAAATGAATCAGGACAACCGGGACCAGAACCCACATCTTCTCATCCTAGTTACCCATTCTTCCTGCACCACCGGGCAGCTTCTCAGAGACTGCTTTTCAGGCATAACCTAGAACTAGAAGCCGCATGGCCCCATGGTCTGCGGAGGGCTACCTTACGATGGGTCTCACCTTCCTGCCCACTCTTTCTCCATGCTTCCTACTCCTGGTCCAATATGCACTTATCACAGTACACCCTCAGGGGTGCTGGGAAGTGGGCAAGATATGGACACTCCTATGGCAGTAGCAAAACCACACTAATGTCTCCAAAGGGCCGGCAGTCCTGCCTTTTAAAGTAGAGACCCCAGCTCTCCCTCACCCCAACATCTGGGCCTTGTGGAGGCTCTCAGATTTTAAGCAAAGGCAAACAGGAAGTCAGACTCAGCTTGTTGAACCCCTTCTTTAGAAGGGACTGGAAATGCACTAGCTCCAGTGAGTATAACAAAAAGTATAATAAAAAGGAACTTTGCAAATAAGACAAAGGGTGGTCCAAGATTTTCCACATCTCCAGTCACTCCAAGGCCTCCAAAAAGACGACAAAACTTCAGAATGCATAAGACAAAAAATAGCCTCATCAATGGGGACGTGTACCCTTCCTGAGTGAGACCTTACAGAATTTCTGTGTTGGAGGTCTCCTGAAAATTCAAAACCCAAATCACCCTGACTCCTGGGGACCAAATAACTGTGTGCTCAGGGCAGTTTCCTTGTCGATTAAAATGGAAAATACGATTGGACACCTGCTCTGTTTGCTTCACAAAGGGGTGTGGTGGGGGGGAGGTGTGTGTGTGTGTGTGTGTGGTAGGACAGGGAACACTTCTTGCAAAAATGCTCTTTAAAATATCAAGAACTTGATTTTTTTTCCTTATTGTTAATAGCACAGAAATAAAATGGCCATCAAAGAAGAAAGTCTACATTCCCATCACCTAGAAAGGCAGGCCAAAGGAGATTTGTTTCATTTCCATTTAAGTTTTCAAAAATGCAGGGCATTGGTTTGCAAACTTCAGCGACATCAGAAAGTCCTGGGGGCTTGTCTCTGATTGCTGGGTCCCAGCCGCCGGGTTTCCGATTCAGCAGATCTGGAGTGGAACCGGAGAATTCCACTTCTGATGTTCCCAGGTGATGCGGAGGTTACTGGTCTGGGGGTCATGCTTTGAGAACCCCTCACATAGGGAATTCAAGCACAAATGAATTGAAGAGGAGGTGGTATTTGGAAAATCACTCGACGGGGGCCCAAAAGTCCTCCAGAGCGGCCCAGGGACGTTAGAATCCACTTTTCCTCTGGGTGACTTTGGAGATGGAACGAGGCAGTTGCCACCTTCTCAATGACACTGCCTACGGCGCTGCAATCTGTTTCCAATTTAAAGGAAGAGGGCGAGTGCTCTGCCCGCGCTGAGCTCAATAAACCTGTCGTCGACAGGCAGCTCTGCTCCTGGAGCTGAGCTGATGCGATGCTTACGGGTTTCAGAGAACTTTGTAAAGGCTCTTCCTTTCAAGGGATTTTGTCATGAGTCAAGGTTCTAAACACCACTCAAAAGCCGGCCCTAGGCGAAATCATGAGTAAGACTTTCATTATTCTGCCACCTTCCCAGTGCCTCATCTGTCTGTCTTACATAAAACTGATCTCTCTGTACCCACCCCCATCCCTGCCTTCAGCCAGTGCTTTTCAAAATGCGGTGATCCACCCAAATTACCTGGGGATCTTGTTAAAATGCCGATTCTGATTTAGTTGGTCTGATTGAGTGGGGCCCTTAAGCTCTGTATTTCTACCAAGCTCCCAAGGCATGTCGATGTTTCTGGTTCCGGGACTACGCTTTTGGTAGCAGGGCATCAAATAAATTGAAGCATCTTAAGATTATCTATAAATCCTATCTTTCATTCCCTAGTTACCCTTCCATCAGGTTAGACTGGACGCTAATGGAAAATCATATCCACTACTGATAGATGTAAGCTTAGCTGGTACTTTTAGTACCAGGACTGACCTCTCAGGGAGGTCAGTCTCAAATTCGGGGCCAGTTCTTATTCCCCTTGTATGGGTCTGACCTCCATTTGCTAGGGAAGAAACTAATTCCTAAGGTGGACGAGTTGACCTGATTATTTATTTATTTGCAATTTGTATCCTGTCTCCTTCTAACATGGATTTAAAGGGAAGAGTTCTGATTAAGGATCAGGTTATCTGACTGGTAAAGTCAGGTGTAAAATCTTCCCCTATGTTTTCAAGTGTCCTCTTTTTATGAAGAAGGGGGGGAGGGAGAAGGGGGGGGAAGCTCCCCTCCCCCCACCTCATACCCCCCTCCTCTGCTTTCCTATGGGTGCGCACTCAGACATTCTTTTACCTCTCGGGTGATACATTCCATCAGATCAAATTCTCAATTGTTCTCTCCCTGTTGTTTTATCTGAGAAATGCCAGCTCAAATCAAAATAACCCAATGCCAAGAACTAAATGAGAAAGATGATTTATCAATAATTTATGGAGTCTTCTCTGACCCTTCCTTCTCCCCTGCGCCCTTGCCCCCATCTGTCGCAATGCTCCGTCTGTGCTGCCTTTCATATCTCTCCCGCGTTCGCCCTCCTGGCCTCACTTCTATGCCGACAAAATAGGCCAGCCTCTCGACCTCACGTCAGAGTATCATTATTAATACATAGCATTTATTGGCAACCTGGTTTGGACCAGCCTCTCTGCCGGGCGTTCTTTGTGCACAAACTCTTCTAGTCCTCACTGCACGCTGTAGGTGTGATCATTATCCCCTTTGTACAGTCAGCCAGTCTGAGGCTTAGAGGTGAATTAACTTATCTAAGTTTCCATAGTAAGGACTCTAGGAGTGGAATGGACTTTCCAGCTTGGGCTCTGGAGCTGAAGCATTTTCTATGACTGGACAGGACCACCTCCTGCACTCTGGATGCGTCTGGCTGTCTGTGCATCTATCTGGGTACATATTGGTCTATCTGTCTCAGCTTATACCCTCCCCCTCAAAAAAAACTGAGGCAACTTAGAAATTATCTATATTAGACTAGAGTTCTCTTCCCTTGCTGAGACACCATGATAAGATAATCACCACTCTTGCTGTATGAGCTCAGCACATCATTCCTGTTCCCCTCCTCATGTAGTCCCTCTGGTTCAATTCCTACAAACTCCACCAGACCAACTTCCCCAAAACTGTTTAGTCAGCTCCAGCTGCTCTAACAAGATACCGTAGACTGGGGGACTTAGCCAACAGACAATTCTTTCTCACAGTTCCAAAGGCTGGAAGTCTAAGATCAAGGTGCTGGTGGATTCCATTCTCGATAAGGGCCCTCTTCCTGGTTTGTAGGTGGCCGTCTTCTGGTTGTATCCTCCACATGGAAAGCAGAGAGAGAAGCAAGCTGTCTTGTGCATCTTCTTGTAAGGGCCCTCAACCCATCATGAGGCTTCCACCCTTATGACCTAACTGCCTCACAAAGGTCCCACCTCCAAATACCATCACACTGGGAGTTAGGGTTTCCAAATACGAATTTAGGGAACACAAACATGTGGTACACAACGCACTGTTTTCCTCACATTGCTCTCCTGTTTTAAGAACAGACAATGGCCCAGGGGATGACCCTTGTCATTTATTTTACTGCCCAGTATCTGAACCCTATTTCCATGTTTGGGGAATCCTCTACCTTAAGAAGAGAGACCACTGCTGAAAGTTGTATTGCTAGCCTTCCTTGCAACTAAGGCCTGGACCTCAGACGACCCACCATCAGACAACACCCCCTCAGTTTTAAATTGGAAAAAGCCTGGGCCTTGGGGAGCTCATTCTGGCAAAGGCTGGTGGTGGCCATGCCTGTTTTCCAGAAGCAAACATGGCTGCAGTTTTAGCAGCAGAGATAGGACTGTGGTGCAGGGGAAGGAGATGAGCCCCGATGCCCAGTGACAGTAAGAGAAGTGTCTTCAGTATATGTGCTGCCGAAGCGAGCACAGGAGAGGTGTCTGCAATGACCAAGCAGGTTGTACCTGGTAATACAGCTTCCAAACCCTCCCGGAGAATCTCAAAGCTTCCCACTACTGTCTGATCATACCTTTCCTGAGTGAAATCAGCCAGATTTGGGTTTTGACTTTGCTGCTAAGCATACTGCCTGCTCTGAACCCCTTACCTCATCAATGGGAAGGCAGCCATTCCTACCCACCACATACTGCCCTCATACCTCAGAAGCAGAACAACAGAGGGAGCCCCACAAGAGACAAATCTTGACTTCTCTTCTATCATTTGCAGTGAAAGACTCACTTACCTTGACCTGCCGCGCCCTGACCTAGTATAGGGGGATCATTGTGGACTCTAGCTCAGACAAGGCTCTGGCCACAGCAGGAGGCAGAAAGAATGCCAGGGCCTTCTTTGCACACCACCCCAGTAACTAGAGCCTTAGACCTCCAAGCCACCACCCAGCAGAGAGGCCAGGGGAACTAACGGGCCAGAGAACTTGGCAAAATGTGCCCCTCACAGGGCTGCGGTGCCATAGCCCCTGCTGAAAGACAAGCCTGTGCCAACCCCATGGGCCTGAGCCCCCTCTAGTCTCCCCAGCTGTGATCCGGTGGTACACAATCCATGGGAGCCAATCCGTTGACTCACCAGTGACCCATACTTTGATTGTGGTGATGGTTTCAGGGGTGTTTGCATATGTCCAAACCCATCAAATTATACACATTAAATATTTGCAGTTCTTTGTATCTTAATTATACTTCAATAAAGCTGTTCTTAGGGGGAAAAAAAGTAAAATGTCTTGGCACAAAATGAAGTGAGCTGGTCCTTTCAGATTTTTTCTTTTGGGAGCCGCAACTGGAAAAAAAATAAATAAAGGAAACAGACATAAGCAGGCAATTTGCAAGAAGAAACAAAGCTGAAAGGCCATGTTGTAAGACAAGAGCAGGGGCCGTTGTGGGCCATGAAGAAGCCCAGTTATGAGGAGTCAGAAACCCGGTGTGAGCAGAGCAATGAGGCCAAGGAAGCGTGAGGGAGGCAGTGGTGGAAAGAGGACATCAAGCACTGGGAAGGTAGCAGAGTCCCATTAACAGAGAGATTAGGGTGAAGACGCCCAAACCACAGCAAGGCTAACGGCCACCCTGGGCCTGGAAAACTGCCTCGTCCTGCTCCCCTGCCAGGCTGCTTGCTTTCCTGAAGTCTCCCTGCATAGGCATCCTGACTACACAACACCCAGGACTGCAGATCCCTTGAGGTCAGCTATGTTCTTTTGTGTTTTTTTTCTATTTAAGATACTGTTTAGGGGCGCTTGGGTGGCTCAGTTGGTTAAGCATCTGCCTTCAGCTCAGGTCATGATCCCAGGGTCCTGGAATGGAGTCCCAGGGTGGGTTCCCTGCTCAGCGGGGAGTCTCCCTCTGCCCCTCCCCTTGTTTGTTCTCTCTCTCTCTCTCTCAGATAAAATCTTAAAAATAAATAAATCTTAAAAATAAATAAATAATAAATAAAATACGGTTTATTTATGATTTAATATTAATACCATTATATCTAAGAGTAACATCAGATAACATTTAAACGTTTTCTACAGGACACAGAGGTTCATTGGTTCATTCCTTATGCCAGTGCAGGTAAATAGAAGCATTAGCAAAAGGTGCAAATAGTTCACTGTTGTGTTTAGAAAATATTTATGCACACTGCATTTATTTAAGTGAGATGTGTGTGTGTAGAGATATATATATATATGTAATATATATATGTATTTTTTTAAGGCTATGGAAAAGCATAGTTCACAGGTTATGTTTCTACATACATTGTAATAAAACGTAAATGGACATGGGGACACACATCTCTGCCCTGAGCATCCTGACTTCAGGGATGGCTTCTTCCTCCCAAAGCACAGAGAGAACCCAGAAGCTGGCCACTGCAAATGTCACGCGGGCATGCAGAAACATAAACACAGCAGTGTGAAATTAAGGGATGCTCCCTCCTAGGAAAGCAATGCTTGCGAGAAAATAAATTAACATGGTTAAAGAAAAATACCACAGCACTGCATTCTCCTCACATCTCGAGTTTCATTTTGTTTCCTTAATTACTTCTGTTTTATTTCCTTTCCATTTCCCAGTACAGTGACCCGGTGATTCTGCCCTCAGCCTCCGTGTGTAAAATGACTGTTGGGCCACAGACTTGCAGCAATGGCCCTTAACCACAGAGAGGCTTGGTCCCTGCCCTTGGAACACTTGGTGGTGCCACAGCTTCCTGAGCTGGGACTGAACTCTTGGGCTGCTTCTCAAAGCCCTTCCTAGCCGGGGCCCGCCCTCCTCATCCAACTTTATTTCCCTTGCCAATAATAACCCATTAACTCAGGCCCAAACTTCCATCTTTATAAAAGGGCTCGTGTAGATTTGCTACAAGCAGCTAATTTGTCATAACTTCTAAGCACATTATAGCCCGGGGACAGGGCTGGAGAAATAACATCTGGGCCCTTGAAGATATTTCTTTGCCTTGCTGTTGTCACAGCTAAATGGAGTGATTCATTAGCCCTTGTGAGAAAGACTTGCCTGTCATTCTTAGATGATATTACCCTTACTGTTCCATAGCAAGTCAATATTCAAATAAAACTGAAATCTCTCCCTTCTCTGAACTCCCAGAGTACTTTGGGTTTATGATCCCCGCATCCCTTATCAACCAAGCCTTGCCCCTTGGCTATTCCTGCCCGCACAGGGCTCAGCCCCCTGCCCGACTTCACTCAGTGACAACTGGATCAGGTCAGCTCCCTGTACCTAACTATGCCCTGAGTGATGAAAGTCATCATAGTTGTTTGTTTTTACTGAAATGAACCATTCCTGAAACTTAGCTTTTTCTTCTTCCTTTTTAAAGTAACTACATTCATTAACCACCTTGCTTGCTCCAGACAAGGGGCTACATGATTTATGTATCTTGTTGAATTATCTCCTTGAATCCCCAGAACGAGCTTAAGAGGTGGGCATCACTCCCGTGTCCATGATCTTGACTATTGCAAGAATTCCTTTGCCAGTAAACCTACCTCTTAGTCTTCTGTTTTTCCAGTGGCTAAGAAAGTACTTGAGGCCTTCAGAATAAGAGAAAAACACAACTCCAACAGCAAGCAATGTAAATTAGCCTCTTCAACCTGCCTTCAAGTGTTTCTCCATGTGTGGACCTCAGGAAAGAGCAGATTCACAAACTGAACCAGAATTTCTGTGGGCAACGTAACATATAATTAAATGCAGACTCCTGGGCCCCACCTCAGATCTACCTGATCAGAAGCTTTAGGGTGAGTTTTAAAACACTTAGGGTGGTTTTGATGAACACATAAGTTTGAGAAATGGTCTTAGATTGAGTCTGTGTATTAGTCAGGATAGGCTAGTTATGCTGCGGTAACAATGCCAAAATCTCAGTGGTTTAATACAAGAAAAGTTAATATATCACTCATGCAAGGTCTGCGGTGGGTATAAGTAAGTCTCCGGGGAGCTGTCCTCTATGTGGTAACTCTGTGATCCTGGCTATGCCGATCTTGTGGCCCCTCCATCATTCACTGTGTCAGAAGAAGGGAACTTGCCTACAGAGGGAGTTGGGAAACAATATTCCATGTTCACAGTCTTCAGAAAAAAGAGAACTGGAAATACTGGTTGATGTGGTTTAAAGTATTAGGGTTTGGAGCCGATGGCAAAGAAAGGCTTTTTTGAGACATCTGTGGTACAAAATGGTGGTTTTATTAAAGTGTGGGGACAGGACCCATGGGCAGAAAGAGCCACACTGGGGTTGTGAGGAGTGACTGATTATATAAGATGTTCTGTCCAAGGGAGGAGAGGGTGATGTTAGGGTCCCAGGAAATTGAGTCTATGGGTTTCTGGAGATTGCTTTTTTCTTGTAAATCATTAAGACAGTTGCAAACTGATGGAGACTCATGTCCTGCTAGACTGTGATCTTTATCAGTTAACCTCTTGTCTTTCCCTTCCCTTTGTTTTGAGCAGCCAGGAGTGCCTGAGGAATGTCACATATATCCCACCTTGGGAGAGGGGGGCGCAGAGTGTTAACTTGTGCTTTGCCCTTAGCTTGCCGTCTGTTCCTTCTTTGCTAGTGATTAGGTAAGATTGTGTTTAAGTCCCCTGAGCACATCCTACCCTTCCAGGAAACCCTAATTGGTTCTCTAGTTGATGAAAGCCTAGAGTGACAAGTGAGAAGGGTATTTAAGTTAGCATTTGCACCTTCCAGGTCTATTCCAGGAGCATTTCAGACCTCCAGAGAGGAGAGCCAAAGCAAAAGACAATGATCATTTGCCTCACCATCTTCCTTTCTTTGTGTTTCCATGTCAAGAAAATGAACCAGAGGTAAAATTTTCCTCATGTCATGTTCACAATGAGGACAGGAGGCTCATATTGCTAAATACTCCAAAGGAAGACTCCTGGTGCTACATACTTGCCGGGACCACTTCTAGACTGGAGATACCTCAAGGACAGTTCCCTTGCTGAACTTCGGGTTGGAGTACCCATTCACTGCCTTTGCTCTTTTCCCTCCCCCCACCCCACCCAGAGTTTTCCTACCCCTTGGTTTACCATGGAGCAGGTAAACCTACAGTTTCTCCTTCCCTCCCATCTCCCTGAAGAAAGCACACAAGCCCTGGTTTGCAGGTTACAAAAGATAAATAACCACAAGTCAACAGAATAATAAGGACAAGAAGTATAAGAAAATGCCTGTTTTAGGAAAAAAGGCTGGTAAAACGGAGGTCACATAAAGGCATATGTTAATCTGTCAAATTGTCCTCTCTCCCTTCCAGGAAGAAGGGATCACATGCCCTTTGGCTAAGCAGAGGCTAGGTGGAGGAAAGGATCAGTGAACAGAAGACAGAGGCCAACTGTGTTTCCAATTACACCTCAGGAGGAAGCCAGAGACTCTAGAACAGTGTTCTCCACAAGAACTTTGAAAAGACTTTTGCAAGCTCTGTAAGTTTGTTATTCTTTCTCTTGTCAGATAAGAAATGGCATCCCATGCTTCAACCAGACTTGTATGTATTATGTGTGTACGAATGTATATGTGCACATACTAGAATGTTCTATGAGAAAGGAAGGAGGGTGCTGGAACCAGTATGGCCTGAAAAGGGGGCCTGGGTATAAGCCTGAGATGGGCTCAGTGGTAGATCCAAGAAGAATTTACAAAGCAATATAATTTTTTTTTTATTTCAAAAGCTTTGCTCAATAACCACCCAAAGTCGAAATTGAAATTGACATGCCTCTAATTTTTCTTTTAGGAGATGGTGTTGGCTACACCTCTGTCTTTGTTAGACATGAGTGCTGAAGGGGACCTTGGAGACTGAGTCCAGAAGCTTCATTTTATGGACAAGGAAATGGAGGCACAGAGCTGTGGTAGTCTGATATGTCTGTCCTTCATCCCAGGGCTTTTTTCCAACAGCCTACCACCACTCGATCCCAAGGAGACAGTGAAACAATGCGGAACTTTGACAGTCTCTTCCCTCTATTCTCAGAATGGGTTTCTGTAAGTGTTCCTCTCTCCGATAAGTATATCTTCCCATTTTCTCGGTAATGGAGTAAAAAATAAAGTCTAATGATGGGCAACTAAACTGGTCGCATCTCAGGCGCAGGTCCCAGACTAAGGGTCTTTGGTTTCTGGCCCGAAAGTGATCTGCACTGAGTCACTGACAAGCCCAATGAGAGGACAGGCATAGGGTCTACATTTACCTTCTCACCTCCTCCCAAAAAGTCTTATTCTGGTACTTTTAATGTTGCACCAGCCAGTTGAAGCCTAAATACAGGAAAGTTAGGCCAAAACAATCTCATCTCCCTGTGGTTCCTCCTCTTAACAAGAAATAATAGTACTCAATTCCATCCTCTTAAGGAGAAGCCTAAGTAGATAATCACCCACCTCCCTGTTTCCCGGTTGCCAAGATAAAGCTGGCTTACCATGCCTGCAGAGTCCATTAAACCTCTTATTTCACCAAACAGGCAAGTCCTAGGTACCGTCAGCTTCAGGCATCTGGCCCACCATGCCCCTCATGACCAGGGCAGACCCACACATCAATCAGCCTGGAAACACAGGGAGATTGCTCTGAAAACAGAGACTTTGTTCATGAAGACCACTGTTAATTGTTTGTGGACTTCCTGAGTTTTCTATGCAGCTGCTAGAGACCCTTGCTTCTCACCCAAAAGAGTTTAGTATATTGAAACTGATGCTGGTAGAGAAAATTATGCAAGAATGAAACAAATATAATAGTCTTGGGATTTTTTTTCACACTAGAATATTTCATCAACTCTTCACCCCAAGCCTGATACCAGATCACACCTAAGATGTTATTCCCCCTTTACAGACATGTGGCTTAATGACTACTATCAGATACGTTCCATATTCCTTCATGAAGAGGTAAGGCTATTGACAGCACGTGCCAATCCTGGCCAGCGACTTCTAAGGAAGTTCACCGCATACTAGTCATCAAACCTCTAAGATTTTGTTCCTCTTCTGGAACTGCAAATAATCACAGAACAACTTCATGGGTTAAGTGAATGTGAAAGTGAATTAAATGACTATTGATTAAACAAATGTGCTGATTAAATAAAATAATATATATAAAACGCTCAGAACAGTGTTCAATAAATCTTAGCTACTCTTATTATACCATATCATTAGGTGACTCTGCTCCTTCCCTCGGGCACAGCCAGTTGGACCATTACTGTGTACCTGAACCTAGGACAGCAACTGGATTCATAAATTGGATAACAATTTATGCTATGGCCCATCAGTGGGCATCTTCTTGTCTGCGCAGCTCACCCTGGAAATCTGAACTCAGAAACATGCTGAGAGAAGGAGGTGGGTAGAAATGGAAGCAGACATTGAAAGTGAAGATAGAAAAAATCAGCCACTGAGCACCAGGGTGAAGACCCCTGAGTACTGCTTGTTCTGGGGTTCTAGTGTCTTGTGGCCTGCTCTTCCTGGGGCCAGGTCTTTCCTCCATTCCTGAGCATTGTATCCTTACAATAAGCCATATGGTATTTGAAATACCTCAAGTAGACCTCCTTTTCTTGCAGCCAAAGGATAACAAAACAACAACAGAAACAAAAATGCATAACCTGACTCCAGCCTACCTTTCCACACTCATCTCTTAGCTCCTTACTCCTTACTAGATATAAGGCAACGTAGCCACACCAGCTACCTTCTCACCTCTAAACATATCCTATGTTATCATGCTTTAGAGCCTTTGTTCATGCTATCACTTATCCTGGAATGCTCTTCCCACACACTTCACATCATCCTCATGGACCTCAGGTGGAGTGGACATGGCAAGGGCTTCATCCAGATTCCTATTACTATTTCTGCACACCTGAACCCCAACTTCTGTGTGCTTTGGTTTGTAATGGTCCACACCTGCAACAACCTTCAGAGGCCCACTGTCCGGCTACAGGAGCAAATCTGCCCATAAATTCTTCCCAACCCTGTCCATCATGGCCTTTGGCCAATGACCAACTAACGTAAGACTATGAAAGTCCAGTTCCTTTGCCTGGAAGCTGGGGCAAATTCTGAGGTATAAATTATTCCCTAGAGTTCCCCCACATCATCAGGCTAACCTACTCTCCATGGGACTTGGCCAGAAATCTCATCCTTGCTTGGGTCTTCTCCTGACCCTCTCTTCCTTTCTCTACACTCCCTTTTTAGGTCTTCCCAGAACACTTCCGTAAGGAATCACTTGTCCACTCACCTCCTTCTGGGGAACCCAAGCTAACACACAGGGTAAACATTATCTCCCTAACTTCCTTTGGCAGTTCCCTTCTGCCCCTGTAATTCCACCACAACCTTAGTACAACAACAGCATACTTACTGCTTTCCATGTCTGTCTAGATGGTGACTTTCTCAGAGGGGATGGGTTTGTCTTGTCGCTGTTTATTTCCCCGGTGCTTAGCACAATCCTTGAAAACCATTAAAAAAATGTATGTGTTGTACTACTATCTACAATAGCCCTGGAGCTATAGAAGAGAAAAATTATATAAAGTTGCAGACTTTGAAGAGCCTCTGGGTTTCAGATTTCTCATATTTGAGAAGGTGATTATCTCTAAGTTTCCCCCAATCTATGATCTTATATTTGAGCAGGATGACGACAATTTCTCATCACCAGCCCTGCCATTTAATGTCTCATATGCAAGAAAGGCTTAAACACCTGAGTAGTTATCTTTTACCTCTGAATCAAGATATCTCTGATTATCCAGCAATAACTTATAAATTTTCAATTTTATAAATGCCTACCTATGACTCGGAGGGGTACAAAAATATTCTGAAAACTCAGACTCACAAATTCATTTATTAGTTTATTATCCAACAAATATTTATTGAATGAGTACTGTGCCCAAGGCCCTGTAAGCAATAGGGTGATAAAAACTGGCTTGGATATACAACAGTTTAAATATATCTAACAATTTATTGTTATGCTTTCATACACATTAACTCAATGCCTAACAAAATTGTGAGGTCATGAATATGCATTTTTTTCCAGGCCCAAGAGCCAGGTGGGGGTGCTCACACAAGATCACACAGTCACTAAATAAAGAGCTTGAGCCCACGAGGTCTCTGGCTTCAGACCTCCTGCCATTTCCACTCCACCACATTGCTTTCCTTTACAAAACAGCCACAAGTATCAACCTTCACCGCATTTTCTCATTTGTTTTAGCGCTAGAGCTCAAGGTCACCTTGAAATGTCTCAGAACATCCTCCTTTCACATGGGTCTTTTTAAATGATAAATGTTGAAAATACCTACTTAATAAGGTAAATACTGCTTGTATTCATTTAAGCTCTATTAAGTCTTCACAAATAATGTGATTTTATTCCTAAGGAGAAGTGACACACTCTTCGTTGGGCACACGTACCAACTGAATAGAAATGTAGGAGCTTATAATAGATCACACCTGTAAATAAAGTTATATCTTTATAGATGAATTCAGTTATAATAATAAGTCATACATAAGGATACATTTAGTTATAGAAATCTAAACATATGTTTACATGAGATGCCAACATATTTCTAGATAATGGTACCTGGCAAGAGCACAAAAAGCTTTAAAGCATTTGTTATTTATTCCCAGGAAACCAGGATCAGGTTCAGAGCATTTGAAGAGTAAGGTGGGGGAAAATGACATAAAACATAAGTAACACCAAAACACCAACACAATAAAAATAACCAATGAAATATCTAAATTTGAGTCAAGCAACATACATAGGGGGTCAGCTCTGCCAGCCCCCACAAAGTGGATCCAAGTTTTAATCTATGTCAGGATAAAAGCAAACCAACCAACCTGACCTTTGGGAGATTGGCTGGGGAGTGGAGGTATGGATATACAGAGGGAGAAGAGGGCTAGCTTTGTAAAGAGGGAGGCCAAAATTTTTAAGGAAATAACTAAGGCTTTTGCAATTAGGAGGTCAAGAAATGCAAATAGTAAGTTTGCAAAGATGCCTCAATAGCAATGAAGTTCCTTGTTTGGTGACAAAGAAAGATCCAATTTCAGCACTATTGCAGTTGAAGGCTTTCCAGAGTGAGGCACCTGACCCGTGACTGGATGGTCTGTATGCCGCGGGCAGGGCTTGTCCACCATGGGCCACCCTATAACATGATGTGGACCTGGTCTTCCACTGGAGGATACCCCAAATGTCCAAATCTTTAGGTCTTTTCTCTTCAGTCAGTTTCCCTTGAGAAGAATTTTCCAGTCTCCTACCTGGGGTATCGGGTAGAAGCCTAGTTTCCAGAAATCTGGGAGCCAATAGGGAGAAAGGGGTTTGTAAAATCCTACCATGCAGTATGCAAACTTTAATTTAAGCTGCTGCTTCCACCAGTGTCTCTTCCCAGGCTTTGGCTGTAGCCGGTATGTCTGAATCCAGAGCTTTCCTGGTTTACAGTCTGCAGGGTATACTTTACTCAGGCAGTCTGCTGAGGTCAGAAAGGAGGGGTCATGCAGCTGAGTGGAGAGTTCTTCTGTACTCAGTGGAACCCAGCACTTCTCCCTTTATTCTTTCTGGGATTCTGCAATGGGAACTGTCTTACATCTTACTGATTTCCCACTGTCACCCCTCCACCCCATTCTGCTCCCACGTCACCCTACCACACCCCCAGACATACATTGGGTTTCAGATTTCTCTGCTATGCCAGGCCATTTATTGTTCATCCATCCAGTTTTCATCTTCCAAATTTTGTTCGAGGTCCTCACTCTCCTTTTCTTTCTCCTTGTAGGTTTATCCTTCTTTATTCCTCTGCTTTTGTTTCTAGAGAGAAATAAACATATGTATGCAATTCCCCATGTTAAATCAGAAGTACGATGATTTAAGAAGGCTCCATTGCAGATATTTAAAGAGAGATTTGCAAAGGCATAATCAAGTAAACCTGGCAAGATTATGAGCAGCCGCCACAAAAGCAGCTGTGAGTTCAGGGGTAGTTTTCATCATGATCATGCCAACTCGCAGGGGCTCTCTGAAACACAAGCTTGGGGTAAAAGGTTTTCACATTCTGTTTGTGGCAAGACATGCAGGGGGCACAGCAGGTGTGAATGGATTCAGGCCCAGGCCCAGGCTCCTTACTAGCTGTGTGATGTTGGGCAAGTCACTGACCCCTTCAGTTGCTTCTTTGGAAAATAGATTTAATCGTAGCTCCTTCACGGGGTAATGAAAATGAAATGAGATCGCGCACATGAAAGCAAGCAGCACTGTGCCGGGTGCATAGATAGACACACAGTCCCCAGCAATCAAAGCTGATTCTTTCATAGCCCTTGGAACCAAATGTGGGTCTAGTGGGCATCCATTTGTCTCTGCTTACTGCTCTTGCCCAATAAGAAAGGGGTTATGGGGAAAGAAAAAGAGAGCAATAAATCACATGTGCTGTAACCTGCAAAGTCTGGAGAACACCGCCTGAGCCTAACCCCCGCACCGTCCAGTGAAGGGTGCTGGGCTTCCTTTCTCAACCACATCACACGCCAGAACTCATCCACATCACACGCCAGAAGGCTGCCTGACTCTGCTTGCCGTAGTGGAGAGTGAGACTTAGTGGGTCTTAGTTAGATGTTTTCTAAACCCTTCAAGCATGATCCTACCCCGAGGATATGGGTCAAATGACCTGTGAGGAGAGGAGAAAGGGAAAGGAAAGGCATTCCATATTCATGTGACTCTTGACCCACTTAAAGGTCACTCCCCAAACTACATCACCCCTTCCTGGGAACACTTAGCACCTGACTCTTGAGGGAATGGTTGACCTCCTCCTTGTGATTTAATTAGTTACCCACAGGGTGGTTGGCTGAAAGCCCACATTCCATACAATTTCATAACTTGAAAGATCACCCATCCAGGGCTTACATCTCCTCTGTAACATCCTCAAGTAGTCGTTTGCCTCGTCTGGACCCCTCCAGTGATAGGACATTTAACGACTTTGAGGGGAAGCTACACTGTCTGTGGATAGCTCTGAGAACGGCGAAGTTCTCATTTAAATCAGTTCATCCCTTCACTGATTTTTTTTAAACATTTCAAAAGGCTAGGAGAAGCAAAGAACATTGGAGTCCATCTCTGCTCTCAGGAAGTGATGAGGGAGGAGATAGACATTAAAGAAGCATCGAGAACTCTAGAAGTGGGAGGAATGTGATGAATGCTACAGAAGTAAAAGCACAGGGTGCTCTGGGCACACTAGTCTAGAGCACTGGTTCCTGATTAGATTAGAGGAGGGGAGAACAATTTAACCTCCCAGGGGACAATTGGCAATATCTGGAGACATTTGTTATTGTCACAATGGAAGGAATGCTGCCAGCATCCAGTGGAAAGAGGCCAGGGATGCTGCTAGGCATCCTACAATGCACAGCCTTCCACCACAAAGAATTATTCTGCCCAAAATAGTGCCACTTAAAGAAACCTGATCTAGAGAATTTAAGGAAGGCCCCCTGCTCTAGGGAAGTGAAGTATAAGCTGTAACCCAAAGTAGGATTCAAAGTTATCCAGGGAGAGTGTTCTAGCAAAGCAAAGGCAACTGCAGAGGCCATTCAGCATAGCCAGAAGCTGGAGAAGGAAGGTAATTTGGGGATTGGATTTATGATTCAGCCCAGTTGTACCCATCAGGATCTCACAGGGCAAGTTCAGTCCTCCTTCTTCAGGAGGACCTTCAAGTGTCTGAGGACAGACATGCTGGCCTTGTTCATTTTCTCTTCACCAAAAACCTTTTGGTGTTTCTCCAACAGACAGCTTTGGGACTCTCCTAATCACAGTTACATCTTGTTTGCCTCTCCCCCTGATTCAGGGCCATGCTGACAGCCAAGGCATCCCACCAGGTGTGAGAGGACAGGTACAAAGAAACATGAGAGCCCATCATCATTTCCAGAGGTGCGGATAGGATCATGAGGCTATTTCTCTATGGGGTGTTTTTTCTACATGGAAAGAATCAACCCTTTAGGCACATCAAGTTTGTCACACTTGTATGGAAAAATGAACCCTGGCTATGGTTGACCTTGAGTGTTCCTGGCCCTGGCCTGAAAAACTTGGCTAGAAATCTGTTTATGCAGAGTGAGCTGGCCAGATGCAGGTCTTCAGACCTAACTCCAGGGTCAGGAGGGAAGAGGAGGAGACAAAGGAGAGAAGGGAGGGCTTTCTCCTTATACCAGGCCTGACCTTTAGCCTTTTCAACCAAGAGTGCACACCCATCAGGAGCAACCACCTCCAGGATTCATACCTCTGTCAAAAGCTCTGTCAGCCCCTTTCCTAACCAGGGCCAGCCTCCATAGACTCAAGGTAAGGCAGCTTAGGGCAGGACACAGGAGTCAGTTTGGGTTCCAGAGATAGGAAGGGGAACAGGGAGTAGACCATCAGGAATAGGTTTCTCCTCCTGAGGTGAAGGAGGCTAGGCTAAGGTCAGCCCTGGGGTATGGGGGAAGTAGCATGTGACTCCAAGACCTAGGAGTCACAAGACGGCTGTGTGGGACAATCTCTGTTCACACAGATAGGCCTAACATGTAATTACATCTGTGATCCAAGTTAGCTTACCAATGGTCAATGTAGACTGATCATTGAAACCAGCAATTATTCTCTCTTCAAGTATTTTGACTTAAATGTGTTTTGCTTTTTCTTCTTCTTCTTCTTCTTCTTCTTCTTCTTCTTCTTCTTCTTCTTCTTCTTCTTCTTCTTCTTCTTCTTCTTTAAGCTGTCAAGGATAGGAATTTTGGTGGGGATATGTGTTCTATATTTGAGTTGATGCATTCATTCATTAATTTTGAGTAGGCTCAGTTCACTAAGTCAGTTTAACTCAACAGACAAATACTGATCATCCCCAATATGTCAGGCTCTGTGTTACTTACTGGGAGGGACAAAGATGAACAGGAAATGTATCCCCAAGTCAGAAACTAGCCTCACATAGGATGGCTAAGTAAAACCATAGAAGTACAAAGTGCTAAATATCATAGAGGAAACAGAGTCACTCTGAGAAGGGAAATCAAAGATATCATGGAAAGGGGAGCATGAGAGCTGGGTCTTGGAGGAGGAGAAGGAGGATTTTGATGGAGGAAGGGAATTTTGTATGTGGCAGGGAGGAAGAGATGGGGAGAAACATAGGAGACAGATCCAGTGTGGATAATGGGGACAGGCTTTCTTTTTCCAGCCTGTTAGGTTGACGTGGCTTAAGCCAGAAGAGCTTCATCAAAGAGACATGGGTATGTTTTCTTATGGCAGAGACTGTGCCTATCTCTCCATGGGCTCTGAGACCTTCCCAGTGGTGAAACCTGTTCCCATATGATCCCATATGTCAGGTTCCATTTCACCTTTCCTTGTGCAATCCTGGTGAAAATAAGAGCCTAGTTCCATGGTCTCCACCCTAACTGGCCATCTGATTCACCTCAAGAACTTTTGAAATGTGTATGCTGGGGCATATCCAGGCTTCTTAAAATGTGAGGCTATGGCCCAAGTAATTGAGCTTTTGAACAAGCTTCCCAGATTCTTCTGACACTATCAAGGATTCAGAACCACTGGCTTGATTGGAAGGCTGGGGTCCAGTGAAGATGCCTGTTGCCTCATGACAGTTATACCATGTTCACAGGGCCCAATCATATCTGACATTTTAAAAATGCTGTTGAATGAACACAGTTGGACCTCATTCAACATCAGGAGCAGACAAGGAGAAAAGGAGACTGGTCATCTATATTCTAGTCTTGCTTTTCACTTTTCTCTATGAGCTTTAGCAAATCCCTAAATTCTTTCTCCCTTACTTTTCTCATCCGACAACTGTCGTTTGCCATTCATGGTATGGAAATGGAATGGGATAGTGTTTGAAATGAGTGCATTGAAAAGCAAAGGCTTCTATACATATTTTGTTATAAGGCATGATTATTAACTCCCCTGTTTCTAGCTGCTTGTGGGCAAGGAGTAGTACTATCTCATTCCCCTAGAAGGAGCCATCAGGCGGGGCTCTGCACATAATAGTCCATGGCAGGCACTTCAACAAATGAAAATCCACTCAGCTAAGGCTGTCCTCTGCCAAGACACTAGAATGTCCCCTTTGTCTGAGGGTAATAACTGTAGTTACTATTTAATTAAGAAAGACTTTCAAGGAAGAATAATCAATTTGCAAATTACATTGGGTAAAAGGCAGATGAGGAATTGCTCGACCATCATGGCCGTCGATGCATACTAAGTGAGGGGAGAGTTCCCTCACACAGGCTTGCCTGCCCACTCACTGCCTTCACAGATTTACGGTCTCCAGAGTTCACCCAAGTTGTCAGCTCAGGGAATTTTGATGCATCGGTATATTTCTCGGGTCAGGGGCCAAAGCCACCGAGTAGAACACTGTCCCTTTATCAGTGGGAGAAATGATCAATCTGAAAAAGAATATATAATTCATGACCAAATAGAGCAAAGCTTTAAATCAGGAAGCTGACACCAACCCAATTTATGACATTGCTTTACTAAGTGTATTCCCCACTGTGTCATCCAACAGCTCATCTTGATCTAAAGACACCTGCTTTGGAGAATGGGTCTCTCTTCAGTGCCAGGGAGAAGGCAAATCACCTCAATCAGCAGCCATTTCTGTTGATGGAAAACCTTGTGGCCCTATGCCAACATCATATAAAAGTAAATAAAAATTGAAGTGCAAGTCTGAAAGAAACAGCGACACGGTATGGCTACATTAAAATATTTATGCCCTCAGACTTTTAGACACCCATTACCTACAGTATGTTAATCAGAATGCTCAACTGACCTTGGCTGGGACACAAAACTTCCAGGGCCCTGCAAAACAACTCTGTCCTCCCACATGCTTTTAGTTATGGAGAAATATACAAAAGAGAAGGTGAACAGAAAAACCCCCCAGGAGAAGGCTCCTGGGGGCAACACATGACTGGGGAGTAGTGTGAGTCCCGGGTGTCTGCCAGTAATGAGTGGGGTGACACTGGGAGATGGCTTTGCCTCTCTAGGCTCCCATCTCTGTTCATGCACACTATAAAAGAGTGGCGGAAGATCAGCGAGTCCCAAACCTGGCTAATTGCTTTCAGATTTGAAATGAGATATTTGAACACACAGATTGCCAGACCCCACCCTAGACTTCATGGGCATCAGAAGTGGGCGGGCCTCCCCACTCCTCACCAACCCCCACCACCTGCCCCCTGTTCCAGAAGGTCCAAGAGTGAAGGGAATCCTGGCATTGAACTCTGAATTGCCCTCCCCTGTAACAGTCTCTGGCCGAGTCCTATTGGTGACATTTCCAGCTCACCTGAGAAAAACTCCAAATGCTTCTCATTGTCTATGGAATCTGGGGCTCTGGATTGGATTCAGACTCACGGTGTGACATTCACTGCCCTTCGCGGTCTGGCTGCCATCTACTCTCCTGGCTCATTCCGTCACCACCAACTGTGCTCTTGCAAATTATTCCTGACACAAGTCATTTTATTGCAGACCTCCACACACTTACATAGGCAGTCCTCATTTCCCAAAATGCTTCCCCCACCCCTCAGAATCCGTAGTCCTTTCTTTAAGACCCCGTTTTAGCACCTGCCTCTCTTTCCCATGGCACTGCTGTTGGGTATGCCAGGCTGTGCCTCCCACCAGACTTTGAGATCCCCTCCTCGTCTTTCCTGTGATACTATGTCTGTGGCTGTGCAGGTGTATGCAAAGGGGCTCGGGATAAGTAGGATGTACTTAACGGGGGAACAATTTTCTTTTAAGGTGGGGGGCATTTTGAATATTTAAACAACCATGGATATATGATAGAGCCAAGTGTAAGAGGTACATGAAATTTTAAACTGATACAGAAGCCCTCAAACAAATATCAAGGGAGATTATGACAAGTGATTCTGCCACAACCAGCAGCAGCGTCCCAAGCCAAGACTCAGTTCTGCCTGTAGTCGGCACTCAGTCCCCCGACCATGCGAGTACTTCAAGGAAAGTCTGAGAAGCACTGCTGGGACTGGAAACAGTCATCACTCACATTTCCCCCCTTCCTCCTCTTCAGCACTATTCCTAGCACATGGGTAATGGCTCAGGAAATGTGTATCAAATCACTAATTGGATGCAAAAATGGACATACGCATTAGGGACAGTGACGTTTATGTAAAAAAAAAAAAAAAAAGTCTCTTCACACCAAATCCCCCCAAAATGTCAAGATCTCATCATCTCTCTAATACCAACCTCTCTTTAATATAACAAAAGTAATATGCACTGTCATTGTAGGCCACCTGGCACTGAATAACAATTTGAAGCTTCCATGGGCTGGGCTGGGCTGGGATTCTGTTAGGACTCTTTTGGGTGAGAGGCAGTGGCTCCCACCCTCACCATCCCTGAAAGCACCTCCAGGGTCATGGAGACCATTCAGCCAGGAACAAGCCCAACCGATGGCCTGAGGGGAGAATGGCTACTGAGCTGAAAACAAAAACTAGAAGGGCTTTCATCAACCTCGGGCTAACTAAACTTGCTTGGTCACAGTCAAGGGTGAAAGTTAGTGAGGAGAAATGGGGCATGGAGGAAGATTGCGTAAGGCCAGGAAAGCCACATTCCAGAAGAGGGGTGGAAACTCAGAGCTGCAGGAGCAAATATCAACGTCTCCTTCCCTGTGACATGGTCATGTACCTGCAGGCCTGAAAATAAACCGAAAACTGAACCCAGGGGTTGAATGACCCCTCACAGTTAAGCTCTAAGGCAAAATTGCTTACGGTGGAAACTGAATCAGACAAACCAGGCTTAGAGCAGTGTTCATAAGCAGAAGGAATAAAATTAAACAAAAGCTTTCCTGCTGCTTTCTCCCTGCTGCCTACCCACTCTGCCTCCTCCAACCCTGACTCTTGCTTTCATTTCTGGCCTTCCTGGCCCACCGGGGCATCCCCATCACCTTCTCTCCCTCCCTTCTCTCACGAGCAAACCTTCTCCAAGGCCTTGCCTCCTGGATGTCTCTCAATATCCCTCCACGCCTGCCCTCCATGGCCAGCACCTGGTCCACAACTGCTACTTTCTCTCTTCCAGACTGAGCCAACCTGGGGTCCCTGCACCTGTCAGGTGCCTCCCTCAGTCCTTCTCCAATGTGCAGAAAGAGTTCCCATGCTTAAAGCCCTTTTGTCTTCTCATTGCCCATAGGCTTAAAGTCTAAAACCCTGACCCTAATTGCCTCTCTCTCCCCAGTCCCATCCCACCTTTGCTCTTCCTCACCCTCAGACACTGTCTTCTTACAGACCACCAGCATGGGCGGCCTTGGTGTGTAGTATGTCCTCTGCCCTCGGAAGCTCTCCTAGGCCCATTTTTCTGGTCATCCCCTTCTTCTTCAGCTCTTCCCTGATGTCTCCCTCTAGGCCTAATTCCCTCCTTCCCAGTGCTTGTCACAGGCATATATGCCCATAGCAGGGATAACTTTCATCCATTTATTTCTTTCACAATAAACTGAAAACTCCATGAAGGCGAAGATTATGTGGTTTCACTCACTACTTTGCCACCAGTATTTGGAACTGTTCCATTGTGGACACTCCATAGACATTTGTGGAATGAATGAATGAGTGAATGATCGAATGAGTGAGCTGGAAGAATCCATGGGCCCATGGCAACAGCAGCTGTTACCATAGCTCATCAGAAGATGAGTCCAACCTTTCCTTATAAGATGATAGCAGAGGCCATGTGATGAAGGAGGAAAGGTGGTCTCAGGCTGGCCACCGTTACTGAGGCTGGAGCTTATGACTACGTAGACCTTCACACAAGAGTGATCCCTGATGCCAAAACTGTCCTGCTTTCCACCAATTTACCCTTGAGCCAAATGTACTCAGCAAATTTTATTGTTTGTCCTGGATATACTAACTACAGATCTCAGTTCTCCCCAGGCCCAGGTTTAAGACAGCCAGAACTGCTTCAAGGTGAGTCAGATGCTGGGAGCAGTGGGACTCTCTTTAAGGCCCTCATAGACACCGTCCCCTTCCAGTATAGATACAGATGCAGATGCAGATATGGAAATAGATAACAGAGGTAGCGCCACAGAAGAAGGGATTCACGGGATTGTTAACTCCTGATGAGTTCTGTAATTTTTGTACCTTGCATAGCACTTAGGTCCCTACATATCTTAGTATCAGTTAAACCAGATTGACACAAAAGACCTAAGGAGAAGCTAGAATGATACTCAGTCAAGTGAAACAACAAAGCAGAGCTTGTCAAGCTCTGGGCACAGTGTCACCTGTCCCCTAGCTGCTGTTCCTCTCTCTGTGATGTGAGTGAATGAGTCAACTTCTAAGTTTCATGAGGCCCTTAGACTAATTGCAATGCTTAGTGCTAGAATATTATCATAACAGGATTTTAGGATTGGAGGGATTTTAGAAAGGCATCATCCAACTGAGTAAAAATTTCTTCCTCAAGGAACCTTCTCTTCCTCGTCCTCCTCATCAAACAATGACACCGTTGGAACGGCTGACAAGCCCTGAGATCTTGCACTATCTTCTGAAATCATAAAAGCAAAGATCATATGAAATCTATTGGCCAAACCTCCCAAATCAAAATGTAATTCCAACTCCCAGCAGCCTGAAGGATAAAGATTCATTTTTTACCCCCAAGCATAAAGATTCTTTATGATAATCTTTCTTTTCACCTATGTATCACCCCACAATCATATCCATTAACTCATTTGAAGTCCCAACCATGCTTACTATCTCCCACTTCACAAAGCAGGAGATTAAGACTTGTAAAGGCTAAATGTCTTGTCCGAGGTCATGTAGCTAATTAGTAGGATAGCCAGGATTCAAGCACAAATCTTCTGATTTCAGAACCAGGGCCCATTTCCACAATACTCTGCTTCCCAACAGGAGAGAATCATGTTCATCTTATTAATATTATTAAATTAAGACCTCATATATATATTTGTAACAATTTTGTAAAGTTTTAGTTTTAAGGTAAATAATATCCATGTGTCCCAAAAGTAGTACCTATTCCCTGCAAAGCAAAAATGTCAGTGGTGTCCGACCAGCTGAAAAATGCTTGCCAGTTGGCACTAGCCAAAAAAGGAGAAAATGTGTTAGCAATGCATCATAAGTATTTAAAGATGTCGGTGTTCCTCAGGTGAATGAAAACTCCTGGTCCTATAAGGACAGATTTTTCCAGATAGCAAGACATCCTACTAAATGCCAAGTCTATCTCATTTAAAATGCTGAGCCAAGAGTTCCTATAAGCTGTCAGTCAAATCAAGTCTGCACCTGCCTTGTGTACTTGAACTGACGAACCACGCTGGGTCCCAAACAGGAAGCAGAGAAGGGAAGAATATCCTTGACCATCTCACATAAGCTGCATTTCAAAACAGATTTAAAAGGAATTTAAGCCAAGCCATAGAAAAGCTCACACTAAAGAAAACAAGTGTTTTAGTTCAGGTTCAAGGGACTTTTAAACTGCAGTATTTAGGCTCAAAAGATGACACTCATGCTATTGTGATCATGAAGAAAATTGACTGCCAGGTGGAATGAAGGAACAGTGCCACTGCAATCTTTATGAGTAATCTGAAATGAAATGTTTTAAAGCAACTCACTTCTCAACCAAGGCTCTGCAGATGCCACACAGATGACATCTTTCTCATCATAAGCATGATGGAAAATGCACTACGGAGGCATTCAAAACCAAAGATTACCAGAGATCACCTTCACTGGAAGTACAGCACAGACCTCGGGCTCCATCCGGGGATATTACACTTCCTGTCTCTTCCCCGCCACTTGGTCTAAAAAGCCCTTGTGGGTTTTAAAGGTTATGACTATTAAGTCAACAATCAGAACTCAGTGAGGTTCAGACACATAAAACCTCAGTGCAGAAAGACCATGCAGGCTTCCCCAGCAGGACAGAGGGTGCGCAATGGGAAGAGAAAATAGACGGCTCATGCGCTTATATTCAAATACATTAGCACTTTACAGTTGTCTCGTATTTTGTCCTCCGTACCTGTGGTGCTTTGGTGAAATTATATTTACCACATTTTCTACCTTTTTCAGATAACACAAGTAGGGCACTGGCAGCTTAACTGATTTGCCCAAGGTCATACAAATAGACAATATTAGAGTCGGGACTTGAACTCAGCTCTTCTGGCTCAAGATTCCATTTGTTTCCATTACCACAAACTGCCTCCATGAACAACAAGAGTAGTGCATTCACAGCACTTGACTTTAGCACTTTATAATTCACAAGCCCTTTACATTGCACTCTCTCGTGTCTTCTCAGAAGCCTCAGAGTACAGGAGCGCCTGGCTGGCTCAGTTGGGAGAGCATGCGACTCTTGATCTCAGGGTCTTGAGTTCATGCTCCATGTTGGGGGCTGAGTTTACTTAATTAAAAAAAAAAACTAAGAAAAGAAACCACAGAGTACAAAAGTGCATTTCCACCCAAATGACCTCTATCTTCTAAGTAGGATGACTACGATTGACAAATTTTCCAGGAAGAAAAATTGGTGGGATGGTAAACTGGGATTCCTTCCTGAACTGTAACCAGAATGTTTATATCTCTGCTCCACACAAACCATGAGCTAGGTTAGGAAGCATCATAAGAACTTACAATGCATGAAGATTTGCATTTTTTTAAACTAAGACTGCCAATATCTATGACCACACCACAGCAGAATATTCCAAGGTCTTTCACTAAGCTAGCCTGTTGACATAGTCCAAATTACTATGAAATAGGAAGTAATAAAAGTGCACTCCTTGAAGGCACATTGTAATTGCTGACCAGCCTCTGGCCTGGTTCACGTAAATAATGATAGTCAGGTGGTTTGCAATCATTAGATAGTGCTTACAGTTTACAAAATGCTTTCACATGCATGATCTTATTTGATCACTATGACATTATTGTTAGATATTATTATTACTGTCAGCAAGCCCTCTTGCTCAACCAAAGACCCCAACAGTTAAAACCAGATCTGTACCTCTGAAACAAATAATGCAATATATGTTAAGAAAAAAAAGAAGAAGAAGAAGGTAGCGGGAGGGGAAGAATGAAGCGGGGGAAATCGGAGGGGTAGACGAACCATGAGAGACGATGGACTCTGAAAAACAAACAGGGTTCTGGAGGGGAGGGGGGTGGGAGGATGGGTTAGCCTGGTGGTGGGTACTGAGGAGGGCACATTCTGCATGGAGCACTGGGTGTTATGCACAAACAATGAATCATGGAACACTTCATCTAAAACTAATGATGTAATGTATGGGAATTAACATAAGAATAAAAAAAATAAATTAAAAAAAAACAAAAACAAAAACAGAAATAGACAAGACCTCTTAACTCATGCTCTGACTAAAACCCATTGTGCTTATTTCTTCTTGCACTTTCTTGAGGCATTGCTGAAGGTGTTTTGCAATGACTTGAAACATCCCAAGACACCAGACCAGGAAAGCCCTGATAGCCTAGAAGACCACATGCCACCTTCCCTGCCTTTGACAGGGGGCTGAACACCTACCAACACCCACCCATGATCACACGCTCTCTGCCTGCTCTTGCACCTGAGCCTCTCCTATAAAACTCTAGGTGTCCATCTTGCTGGTGGAGAGGTAGTTAATGCTTGAGCCCACCACCTCCCCTGGCTGTGGACACCTGAAATAAATTTCTCCCTTTCTCTTTTCCAACCCCTCCCCTACCGCCTCCTGAGTTATTGGCTTTGCTTAGGATGAATCTGTCTGAGTTTGTTCAGCAACAGTGTTGGCAAACCCAGCCAGGAGCCATGCTTTCGACTTGTTCAGCCTCCTCGGGGTTCCCAAGGTGGCTGGGGCAGTGCCATGGCTCACCTGTTCATTTCCTGGATATAGCGATCTATGATACTGATCTGTGATAGAAGGGTAACATTGGTGAATGTTTATACTTGAGATGATTGACGTTCAAGGATACTACACGATTTGCCCATGCTTATACAACTAGGAAATATCAGCGCCCAGGATTCCTTCAGGGTTCCCCCTGAGCAGTATCATTGAAGGCGCCTGTGGGTTAAACTTAGCCTCCCATCTGTCATTGACCAAATCTGGAGGATGTCTGACTGGACCTACCACTCTTGCAAGGCTCTGTTCCCTTTTTCACTTACGCACATTGCTTTTCTTTAATTTTTTTCAATCCCTTTCTTTAGTCCTCAATCCAAGTTACTTCCACCTTGTGTGCCCTCCACACGACCTTCCTTACCTCCTTAAAAAACTTTCCGAAACCCTAACTGTACTCCTCAATGGCCTCCCTGATTCAGAAGCAGCCAGATGTTTACCTGAACATGAGTACCCACAAATGTGAGAAACAAGTGAAAACAAAAATAGTGAGCAAAACAGGCAAATGTTACCCATCTTCCTCCAGCCGCAGAGGTGTTTTAAGGGTGGTAGCTGAGCTGTTGCCTGTGATCTTGTCAGCTGGAGTCATTGCCTGTAGGCCTGCTGAATGTGATTTTCCTCTAGCACATTCTTCCTTACTACTGCTTTCTTGTCCTTGTCCTCAAGGTCCAGGGACTCTCAGAGAGAGGTAAGTCAGCCTGTAGGAGTGAGGCAGGAGTCCTCACTGCTGGGAGACACCTCTCGCTGCCAACAGCTACGTGACTTTTCAGAGGACACACTGTGCCATAAGAAATGAACCTCCACAGTGGGGTGTGGGGTGGGGGGAAGTAGAGACTGGAAGGCTGTACTGGAAAATCTCTCACAGTTCAGCCTGGTATATTCGCACACACTCTGACCACGTGCTGAATTCAGCACCTTTTCAGTTGGAAAACTACATATACAGTATTTCTTTTTCCAAAGCTCAAGAAACAGAAAAATTAGGGTGCGTCTAACATCATGCAAGGGAATGGTTACCAGCTGCCAAACGGGATTTAAAAGTGCGAAGACAATTGGTCAGAGATATTTCCAATTTAGGAGTTTGTGGATGGCCTTTATCCAGCCTTTTATTACTTCTAATATCATTTGATGGGAAGTAAAGTGACTATAAATTAGTGCCTACTAATTCTTTGTAATAGAACAGAGGTCAATTTGTCTTTTGAAAAAAAGCACAGGCTTGGAGAACAAATGGATCAATTCCCAGGGGTCCTGGTGACTTTCTGAGGTTTTGGATGGGTAAGGTAGCTGCTCTAAATCTTGGTTTGAGGTAGAAAAGGTCACAAAAATCCTATGACAAAGAGAAAGTACACCTGAAACTAAGATAATCTTGTTATCATCCAAACTTCCATTAAAATTTTTTTAAATTAAAAAAAATCATAGAACTTCTATTAAAAAAAATAAGTAAATAAAAATAGAAAGGGGATTGTAAAACTTGAAGAGAGAGAGAGAGAAATGAAGCCATGCAGGTAAATTCACCCAGTCACCAGGGCTAGAGGCTGCTTGGCCTAACTAAGCAGAGAAAAGAGTGGTAACACTGGAGATTGCAAACAACAGAAACACTGACAAAACTTTGTTTCTGCCCTTAGTCACGGGCCTAGGGGAACCCAAGTGAGTGATGGCTTGTGGCGAGCACAAAGAAGCTGCATCCTCATGCTCTTTGAGGACAATGAGAGCCCAGGCCCTACAGTGCATTCCTCCTTCAGCTTCTGCTTTTCATACCCATGGCTCCTTCAGGACAGTCTGTGAAGACTTTTCACTAATGTCCTGCAGAGGGATGCTCGGGTCCTGTCTCCGATGAGGCAGCAGGCTCACCAAGCAGCAGAAAAGGCTCCACAGAGCTACGGGCCAAGCTTTGCAACATGCCCACCCCCTTCCCCACTACCTGGCATCCCAGCCCACACACCTGAGTCAACAGCAACCATCGTGCCTTCGACCTTGAGCATGAGTCCAAGATTATGGCTCCCATGTGGGAACACAAATCTAGCAAGGCTTCCCCCAGCCTCCCTCTATCCAGCCTTATCTAGTCCAGTCCCTTCCATGTCTCCTAAAAGGCCTTCAAATAGATCTCATTGCTGGCATAGAGGCCTCTCCATATTTCTATTTCTGTGCATTTACTCATTTCATTCTCTCTACCCTAAGTATTCTTCTACTTCATATCTCTGCATATTCAAAACCTACCTGTTCTTTACAAGTCTGTTTTCATGCACCTGGCACCATTCCCCAACTGGCTCTCATATGACAAAACTGTAAAGAAGACAAAGTCATTTGGGATTTAGCCAAGACGAGCCATGGAGGTCATAATAATTCTTGTTTATTGAGCACTTACCACATGCCAGGAGCTTTGCCAAGAGCTTTATGCATATTATTTCAGCTGATCCTCACTGAAATTCTAGCAGATATCAATCCCGCTCTATAGATAAGGAAGCTGAAACTCAGAGGTGTTAAAACCTTACCCAGGATGCCGAGGTCATGGAAGTCATTGGGGTGGGCCCTAAGTCTGTGTCATCGGTGTCCTTACAAGAAGAGGGGATGGGGACACAGGCACGCACAGAGGAAAAACCACACACTGCACAGAGACAGCCGTCCACAAGCCAGGGGGAGAAGCTGCAGAAGAAGCCACCCCTGCTGACACCTCGATCTTGGACTTCCAGCCTGCAGATAGTGAGGAAGTAAGTTTTTGTTGTTTCTATTGCTGAAGCAAAGCAGGTTGTGGTACTTTGTAATGACAGGCCTAGAAGACAGATGCAAGGCTATACCAAATGAAGCCTTTCATTTACGAACTGCTTCTTTTTTTTTTTTTTTAATAATTTGATATTTTCTCCATATCTTTTTTTTTTTAAGGATTTTATTTATTTATTCGACAGAGAGACACAGCGAGAGAGGGAACACAAGCAGAGGGAGTGGGAGAGGGAGAAACAGGCCTCCCACAGAGGAGGGAGCCCGATGCGGGGCTCGATCCCAGGACCCTGGGACCATGACCCGAGCTGAAGGCAGACGCTCAACGACTGAGCCACCCAGGCACCCCCATTTACGAACTGCCTCTTAGTTACAAAAACCTTCCACTTACCTTACCTTGTTTAATCCTAACAATCACCCTCATTTCTACCCTCCTTTTTTCCTGATGAGAAGACAGAGACTCAGATTTGCATAAATTCATACACTGAATGAGTGCCAGAGCTAGAACTCAAAACCAGGTCTCCTTATCCCTACTTCTGTGCCCTTACTACCAGGCCTTTCGGCCTTTGGGTTAAGAACTTGAAGTAACAAACAAGATTGCAATAATACTTTAAATATGAAAGAGATCAAGCTATTTTAAATACACCCACATAAACAGATCTGATCAGTATACCCCTTCTTAGGCTGGTGCAAAAAGGGCCTGTGCCTTGTACCTTCTACTTTAGAGGGCCCTGCATGAATTAGAGAAAATGCAAACAAAAAATCAATATGTTAAGGAGCTCATGGACACCCTTGTCACTCAAGATCTGGCACTCAGCACTGACCCAGCCTGACCCGGAACTTTAAACATCTGCTCTGGTAACTAACACTGTTCACGTCCCCGACAAACACCACTTTGCATCTCTTGCCCTAAGGCCTCATTTTGCAATATACACAGATATTGAATCATTATGCTGTACACTTGAAACGTAGGTGATATGTTAATTATATCTCAATTAAAAAAAAACCAAAAAACAAAAAGCAAGTGTACCTGAATGCCATGAAGGTGTGTGGATTTTGCCACTTGTCTGACACTTGGAGGCAGACACAGCTTCTGGGCGTGGAGAGGATTTGTGCTTAGCTAAGAGGAAAGACTAATTAAC
Organism: Mirounga angustirostris; assembly: GCF_029215605.1. Lineage (NCBI taxonomy): Eukaryota > Metazoa > Chordata > Mammalia > Carnivora > Phocidae > Mirounga > Mirounga angustirostris. The sequence goes on along the minus strand of NW_026991717.1, from coordinate 56,146,497 downwards.
TTGACAAATCCTTTCTCTAAGCGTGAACAGTGGAATTGTGCATAATGAAGGACTATTTCCCAGTGGCACTGAGAGTGCTTTTTCCTGCTTCTCTCCACATTCCTGTTCATAGTTCCACATGGGCTCGTGAATTATCAAGGTATTCACAACAGTTGCACATAGTAACTGAGGAATGTTTTGCAATATTAAATAATGCATATTGCTTTTAGATATATATATGTCATGCTTGAATTATGATACCGAGGTTTTACATTAGCACCTAGAGGGACACTGAATGCTACAAAATGCAAATTTATTTTAAGAAACATCTAATAAGATTTAGCTATTTGAAAATTAAAATTAAAAATGTTAGTTTTACTTCTGATTTTATTGAAGCATTTTGAAAATATACATAAAAAATAATTTTAATTTTATATTTTGACTTTGAGGTTGATTTATCTTCTTGTGAAAATATATTTAAAATACATCTTGAATACAACTACATTTTTAATCCTTTAGATGATCACTATGACTAGAACTCAAATTATGTGAAAAATCACATAATTAGGGATTTTTGCTCAAATTAAGAGAATAAATTTAATGGAATAAATATAGGGTAATTTATGAATTATGTGTGTCTTCATTTTGTTCTCATGCAAATATCACCAACTCATCAAGAGAGTTCTCAGACATGTGCATTAATAATTAAATTCAGCCATCTTTGGTATTTTGCCGATTTTCAGTCATTAAAAGCATAGAGCTTTATACATATTTGGTATTGCCATGATGAGGGCACATTTATCAAGGTAGGAAGATAGAACTTATTTTACAGAACAGTTTGTTAGCTTGATTTATAATTTTTAAATATTTAGATATATGGTATATGGGCCTCCATTTATACTGTTGCTCTAGGCCTCACAAATGTTGGGGCAGGCATGCATTTCATAGCCTCCCAAAGGTTTCTCTTTGATGATATTGTCTGTATTTATGAGCACCTCTCTTGTATTGGGCCCTGTGCTCTCGCTGTGGTTAGACAGTTGCCTAATGCCCAGGCCCTGCCTTTGTGAGGCTTAAAATGATGGTGGCAGGAGACTTGCCGATAATAGAAGTAACCATAGAGCAAGAGATGGGTGCACAGCAGCCGGGATGACTGGCAAAGGGATCCCACAGAAGGTGAAATCTGGGCGAGGTTCTAAGGGGCAGAGAGGCCTTCACAAGGAGAGAGAATGCATGTGAAGGAAGGAGACATAAAGCACCACAGCTCTTGCAGGAACTCAAGCAGCAGATGCGCCAGGGAATAAAGGTGGGGAAGGTGAGAGCCACAGCTGCGTCAGCCTTGTGGACCATGCCGAGGCACCTCACATGTCTTCCCTGGAGACGATGGGAGCCTCTGAAGGGTTTTCGGCAAGGGAATACAATGAATATACTTGAAGTTGAACAAGAACGCACTTGACGTTCAGTGGAAAATTGATGATGGAGAGAAGAGGTTGGAAGCACGGGGAACAATTAGGTTTGGACAATAATCCAGGGAAGAGAGGAAGCACCCAGAAAGATGGTGGCAATAGGGATGGACCCAAAATGACAGACTTGAGAGGTACTTTACTTTTTCAAGTTTTATTTGTAATCAAATAATCAAATATTTCTTAAATACATACATATTTGTGTAAGTGATCAAGCTGTTCACTCAACTCAGAAATCTTTCCTGTAACATCCCAGATGGCCTGGCATCCAGGTGTAGCTTGAAGGCTTGCAGGAAAAGACGATAGAACTATTTCCAGGGATCACCCATCCCACCATTACACCACTCTGGTTTCTAGAAGATGATCTTCTATGTGGAGTAGAAACCTGCCTCTATAAAACTTTACTTACCATGCCAGGTCTATCCTTCACAGTAACAGAATTCTAGGCACTAGAAATTAGAACTGATAGTGTTTCACATAATTTAGGAGCTGTTGTATTTCCCCTCAGCTGTCTATTTCCAGGCTAACCACTGCTAGTCCTTCATTCTTCATAAATTGTGCTCAGGGGCCTTGTCTCCCACGCTCAGCACGCCAGCTGCCCACCGCCTGCCCGCTGCCCACTGCACGCCTGCTGCCCACCAGCGGCAGCCCAGCCACACGACCTCACCTACGTTCTGGCTTGTCAGTGTCTCTGCCAACATGCAGCACTGAGAAATATTTCATAATTCCTATTTTCCCAAATCACACTGTCCTTCCTCATAATTAATATAGACGGCTGAGGTTTAAATGCAATTTTTCATCTCCAGGGCACATTTTTATGAGATTTACCACAAAGGTTTCATTTCTCTCCTCAGAATATAGGAAGATTTTTAATTTACTCTGCCAACAGGAGATGGGGGGAGGTTTCTTCGGTCAAAGACCTGGGATTACAAGTTAAACACAGCTCCCCAAAGGAAGTTACTCGCCATCAGTGAAGTAGTTGTTGACAATCTTCAGAGACCATGGATCTTGCTAATTGCCTTCCCTTTCTTTGAGCTAAAGCTTCTGTTAAATGTTTCAAAATATCCCAGGGTGGACTTGCTTTCCTTGCTTGTTTTCTTTCTTTTCCTAGGATTCCAGGACCTAAGTCCTACCTCGGGTCTTCGCCAGGTGCCATCCTTCACCAGCGAGGTGAACTTGGGGCAGTCTCTTTACTGCTTAGAGTCTCAGTTTCCTGACCTAGAAACAAAGGGCAGGAGTTTGGTAGGGCTTAAATGAGATAATATGTGGAAAATGCTTAATTAGCCTTTTGTAGGGAACATAGTTGGGATTGCCACATAAAATACAAGACACCGAAGGAAACTTGAATTTCAGATAAACAATGAATTACTTTTAGTGTGTATCCCAGATATGACATCACTGTCCTTTCCTCCTCTTGTCCTCCCCTTTTTTGTCCTTTCTTCCCTTTCTTTCCTTCTCCTCCTCTTCCTTGTTTCTCCTTCATTCTTTCTTCCTCCCCAGCACCTAGTTCTATTCTTACAGACATGCCAATAGTAACATGACTACATTCTGAGTTTTATTTTGGGGGGGCAACCATACCCATTGTTAGTGGTAGGGTCCAGCAGCCTGGAAGGCAGTCAAGAAGACACAAGATGGTGGAAACGTATCTGTGGCGTGTGGGCTGGAGGGTTGTTTTATACCCCTTCCTTTTTAAAGAGTCTTGCTTGGTGACTAAAAAATCAAGTTTACCCACATGAACAGCTCACTTCGGCCCACTCAAGCCTTCACCAGAAATGGAAATTTTTGCTTTGATCATCAGCACACTTCAAAAAAAGCAATGTATTATGGAATATTTTTTCATTTTTCCTGCCTTCCCTCATCCTTTCTTAGTTTGCTTCTTCATGAAACCCCCAAACAAAGACTATGAGGAATATTCAGAAGTACTAAAGTCATGTTTCACACTCAATATTCTCTTGCTCTACCTGAGAATCATTAAGTCCAAACCACTCCAAACTCATAGGAATTTGGCATATTCACAGGATCCCCAAGGATGATGATACGATAATTCTACAACTCTTGGTTCCAGACTTTAAATACACTTACATACAGACAATACATCATGGGCCCTCTGATATATAATCAAGATTGCTTGCCCACACTCTAATGAAACACATACACACACACACACACACACACACACACTTTTTCTTGTCTTTTTTCAAAGAGAAGGAAAGGGCCACCCAGGTTTTCACTTTTATGAAAACAATGAGACCTTCTTCCATTCCCAGAAAGCCCATTTTTTAATCTGAGCATTCCATGACCAAAAAGGGATCCTCTCCCTGCATGTATATGACAAACCACAAAACGTCAGCCAACAGGACCACACATACCATACATACCTATATTAAATTCTCCTTCCATTAGTCGCAAGATCTGTAGCATTCTCCTTGAAGGAAGAAAAAAATATTAAAATGCTTTGTTTCCTTCCCAGGATATATAAATTAGTATAGTTAGTCTCTCAGAATAAAAACATGTTTAGATGGATTCAGGACACTCCATTTGAAATATCTGTTACCCTCAAATCAAATTTTTGCTGCCGTTGAGTGGCAAGGGGCGATGCCCTAGGATCAGCGAGCTGCTAAGATTCCTTCTGCTGGAGTGTTTAATTTCATCTTACTTTCCATAAATAAGCATGCTTGAAGCCTCTGCCTTTCCTTCCTCTAGAGTAATCGAAAAATTTAATTCACATTAAGCCAGAGAGGATGCTGTTTTTCCCTAAGGTCACCCAAGGCAAACATCTTAAACCTCTAACAGCCCATCAGTCAGAGATGCATGTCTCATCCTCTCCTGATGAGGTGCTTCTTGCAGCCAAACAAAGCCTTCTGCCTAGCCCCACGCCATCCTCCAAACCCCACCCACTCAGCCCCTGGATAAAAGTCACCCAGAGAGGCCGGTAGGTACCTCTCTAGAGTCAGTGCCCCCTCTGATTCCTAAGATGCCTACAGTATACCTCCCAGGCACCCCCTCCATTTGGAGATGTATGAGTTTCTAGGTTTCATTTCTGCTTAAAAGATTAATGTGAGTGGGAACCAAAAGCCTCTTTGCTACTGCAATTTGAACTGCAAGCAGCTTACCTGAGAAGGAGTATTTCACCAGGGCTAGCTTATGCTTCAAATCTTATCATCCCTTCCCTAAAAACTAATAACATTTTGCACTTATACAATGCCTTTTATCAGTCCCAGGTAATATACCATACATCGCTTTATGTCAGAGATGAGTAAATCATTAATTGTTCATAATACTTCACATAAGCACTTTCAGATTGTCATGTATAAGGATTCAATCAAGCACAATGGCATCTATGCATATTTCTCTTTTATTCAGGTATAAAATGTGTGCAGTGACTTAGAAATGACAAATTTCTCATGAATACAACCAAAAACATATCACCAAGATGACCAGGAACCACAAAGGTGGGAGATATTCTGCTCACGGATCACAGGACTTTTTATCAGAAAGACTCAAGGAGCTTCCAAGGAAGAAGAAAAGAGTAAGAAGCATCTAAGAATTCTTACTTAGAAAAACACCTAAGAAGCTAGATTCCCCTTCTGTCGGTAAAGCACAGAATTTCTCAGGCACTTCTCCTTCAAAGATAATATGTTTCTTTCTTTCTTTTTTTTTTTTAAGGAAGAAAGGTAATGTAGTAAAACGACGTGAGATCTTGTAACCATTCCACCCGATTCAGTTCCTGGATTTTCCTTTACTTCCATTATGGAGTTAGAATTTATGCTACAAGGGGGAATCACATGGCCACAGGGGCTGAATCAGAGTATCTGCCGTGAGTCCACTTGGAAGGAGGGTGGGGGGACATTTAGAAAAGACAGGGTTGTGTCTGATTCCGTGTGGGCATTTATTCGCCCTGGTCTCGTGTCTCTGGTTCAGGTAGAGAGAAGCTGCAAGTAGAATGACAATGCTTTACATTCAAAATCCATCTTTGCCCTGTGGAAAGAGCCAAGATGTCCATCGACAGATGAATGGATAAAGAAGATGTGGTATATATATACAATGGAATATTATGCAGCCATCAAAAGGAATGAGATCTTGCCATTTGCAATGACGTGGATGGAACTGGAGGGGATTATGTTGAGTGAAATAAGTCAAACAGAGAAAGACATGTATCATATGATCTCACTGATATGAGGAATTCTTAATTGCAGGAAACAAACTGAGGGTTGCTGGAGTGGGGGGTGGGGTGGGAGGGATGGAGTGACTGGGTGATAGACACTGGGGAGGGTATGTGCTCTGGTAAGCACTGTGAATTGTGCAAGACTGTTGAATCTCAGATCTGTACCTCTGAAACAAATAATGTAATATATGTTAAGAAAAAAAAAAAGAAGAAGAAGGTAGCGGGAGGGGAAGAATGAAGCGGGGGAAATTGGAGGGGTAGACGAACCATGAGACGATGGACTCTGAAAAACAAACAGGGTTAAAGAGGGGAGGGGGGTGGGAGGATGGGTTAGCCTGGTGGTGGGTATTAAGGAGGGCACATTCTGCATGGAGCACTGGGTGTTATGCACAAACAATGAATCATGGAACACTACATCTAAAACTAATGATGTAATGTATGGAGATTAACATAAGAATAAAAGAAAAAAAAAATCCGTCTTTGCCAAACATGGGGCAAATAAGGTGGCTTTGCTAGTTTTCCTCCATTTGAGCTGGACTCATTCTCTGCCCTCAGCTTGTGTAAGCTTCGTTGTTTCAGGCGGCATCAGCCCAGGGCTGCTGTGGCATCTCAACAATGGTAACAACATAGCCCGGACTCCACAGTCCCTTCCACAGATCACAGAAACCCCAGATCCCTCCAAATCCCTTCCTCCAAGCTTCCCCTAGGGCGTGGCTGTCACAGCTGCCCTGGGCCACTCCCAGTGCCCACCGCATCCCCCATGCTTCTGCCTGTGGGCTGGCTCTCCAGCAGCATCAGCCAGGGCTCCTCTGCTCCTCTGGGTCTCCTGCCCATCGTCACCCCCCTTTTCCATTCCAGTCCAGAATGGGGAGGGGCCAGCGCATGAGCTTTCTTCTCCTCACTCCATGGGGACTTCCACTACTGGACCGTAAACACCAGTGCCCTCAATCCTCAGTTTTCAGGACATGATGGAGACTCAGGATGCTGTCGTTTCCTTTGGCTTCCTGTTCATTACAGCTATCCTCACTACCACATCCCCTCCTCTACAGAGTCGGGGCCATTGTCTAACCTGGGACTGGGCCTTAGACACTCCAGAAGTAAGACCCTTTTGTCTGCCGATGACAGAAGTCCACATGATTAATTTAAACAAAAATGGAAATTTGCCATATTGTATTTAATTTTTAATGGATTATCTCACTGAACCCCAGGGCAAGGACACAGAGGGGCCTCAGGAACAGACCCAAACTAGAATGCCTTTATGACTGCTTCTCTGAGTTTTTCCTCTCCATGCTTTCAAATGCATCCACATTACTCTTTCTTGCTATAGGTTGAGCTTCCCAGGCCACCCACAGCTCCCTCTAAGGTTGGAACCTCTAAGTCCCAGTTCCAGATTCCCAGTGGAGGAACCATGACTGACCCAGTGTGGCTTGGGGTCTGGACTAACCAGCTATGGCCAGTAGGTCAAGATGACATCATTATAATATGGTTATCACGGGAGTCAGCAGAGTGAAGAGTTTCCAGAAAAAGCAGAAACTAAGTAAACAGCTCCTTAAGTGTGTAAAACAGATCCTCCAGCGTTGGCCTCTGACTGAGCTTATGTATTTCAACTCTCCCTCCCTGCCCGTAGAGCTCCTTCTTCACATTTTAAATACCATGGCATGGAGGTCGTTGCTACCGGACGGATGCTGGAGGCTTGATCCAGGAGAGAAAGACTTCAGCCCCAGAGTCTAGTCAGTGTGGCTCCCATGAAACATCTCACCCCCTTCTCCAGTTCTAACAGCTCTCCCCCCACACCTAGAGGGCAGGTATTCCATGATGGGCTCACAGTGTGCTGCATAGCGCTCTTTGTAGATAGCCCGGGCAACCCGGCACTGTGGGATCGGGCTGGTTGGCTTTGGGTGTTGGTTCCATCACTTACCAGCTGAGGGTCTTCAAGCCAGCTATCCACCCTTTGTGAACCTCAGCTTCATCATCTACAAATGGACACAATAATACCCATTTCAAAGGATTGGAATGAGCTAACATATGCCAAGCAGGTAAAAAAACAGTTCCTGGTAAATTTTAAGCCCTCAACAGAAGGTTCCTTTTGTTATTGTTATTATTATTACTGTCGTTAATATTAACCTTCACAATAAAACCTACAAATGCCATTTTAAAATAGGTAAAAACCTGAAACTAATATAACACTATATGTTAGTATAACTACACTGGAATTAAAATAAAAATTAAAAAAACAAAATAGGGGGGCGCCTGGGTGGCTCAGTCGTTAAGCGTCTGCCTTCGGCTCAGGTCATGATCCCAGGGTCCTGGGATCGAGTCCCGCATCGGGCTCCCTGCTCCGCGGGAAACCTGCTTCTCCCTCTCCCACTCCCCCTGCTTGTGTTCCCTCTCTCGCTGTCTCTCTCTGTCAAATAAAATCTTTAAAAAATAAAAATAAAAATAGGCCAACAATCTTCAGGTTGATTTCATAACTACAGACCCTATACCATGTTCCAAAACACTCGATAGCACATTCTAATAAAGCAAGTGGCTATAAAGCAAAATGAAAGCAAATGGTAAATACTAAGGCCTTTTTGTCTGTTTTTTTATTTGTATTCTCTGACACCTTCAGGAAATGTCATCTCCTAATCAGAACAGTAAGAATGAAATAAGAAAAAAATGCATAAAGGACTAAGCACTGTGCCTAGACATCTAACATATTCAACATGTGGTGACTGTTGTTTTATTACTATAACTAGTATGATTATGATTATGATTATGACTAGTCCCAAGAGTAATGATGCTTGAATATTCATTGGCAAATCCTTTAAGGTGATCATTTCATTGACTACTGTGCAAAGCCATGAAACATCCTTTCCTGGTTAAGTTTGAAATTAACGTATATATGTGGGATTAGATATAAATCAATATGTGAAACTCAAAGGAATTTTTTAAAATGTTTTTTAAGGGTAAAGGGAATCACTGATTAACATAGCAAAGAGAAGAGTTGCTCTGGGAAGCTGACAGTGTTTGGTGGTTATTGCTGGATGAAGCTCCTGCTAAGTTCCACACTGCTCTCTTGCTCAGGCAGCTTCCTAGCTTCTGAAATAAGTGCCTTAGAACCTCAAGGCAAAGTATACAACTTTCCACCACACCTTGACCAACTTCTCTCAGATGTCGGTGACCTAGATTCACCATAACACCAAAGGCAGGAATGAATGTTGGCTTCTAAAACGTGGGACGCCTTCCCCAGCTCTGGGCTTCCACCTGGATCTCCAAGCCAATTTGGAAAGAGTTCTAAGGGGATCACTGGGTAGGAATTCTAAAAGGGGAGCTACCTAGTATGGATGCTACTGTAAAAATAATTCTCTCTGCAAAGAAAATCTATAGCCTGGTGGCAGTCATTTCATTCCTTGACCAGAGCCTGCAAAAGATATCTTATTTAGGCAGGCACAAGGGAAATGCTGCTTCTCCGGTCCTGCTAGATGTGTTCTCTGTGTTCACTATTGATTTTTCCTTCAGCAGCATAGCAAAGGCATGAGAGCATGAAGGAGAGAGAGGTGGGTTCCCTTCCCTCACCACGGGTTCCAAATGATGAGTCAAAGCAACTCTGAGCCACTCCTTATCTTTCCCATGGTAAGAGAAACTGAGCTGGGGATCCTCCTCTAGTTAGAGATAGCTGTGAGAACAGGAGCGTGCTATGAGGCTCTCTGAGAAACACACTTTCCCCCACCTCTTATCACTCTGTCTCCAGTCACATACAGCCTGTTTAGGGTGTTGATAACCATTACAATCATCCACATACAATTTCAGTGTGGATGAAAGCGTGCCATATTTAGAGTGGATTTTCCTTCCAAAGTAGAAAATTGTTGTCTTCTTTATTTCCCTAAGTTTCTCAAGAGTTCTGCAAATTATTAAGCAGATTTATTAAAAGATTTCTTTCAGACCAGAGAGACTGATCCATACAAAGCAAAGGTTTGTGCTGGGCAGATCCAGTGATTCTGCCTCTTTGATGGGGAGAAATTGCTTCTGTGCAAGAACTAATACACATTTGGTTTCAAACCTCAGTCGCTGGCAAATATGTCCTTGTAACAGACATTTCCTCTTTCTCTGACAGATTGGCCCAGGGCTGAAATTTAATCTAATATGTCAAAAGTGGTAGGTGGGAGGGGGGAAGAAAGGCAGAGAAATGCTAAACCTCCGCAGATTTTTACAGTAGCTTGAGACAAGTGTGGATATCGGTTGGTGTTGATAAGCAGTAAAAGTAAACATTGCAAGATGAAACAATAAAGAACCTACATACACCTCTACATTTGTATTTTTTAAATGATACAATAGCCACACCCAAAGTAAGATGTGGACATTCACATGCTAAAAAAAAAAAGGGGGGGGTGCCTGGGTGGCTCAGTCGTTAAGCGTCTGTTTTTGGCTCAGGTCATGGTCCCAGGGTCCTGGGATCAAGCCCCGCATCGGACTCCCTGCTCGGCGGGAAGCCTGCTTCTCCCTCTCCCACTCCCCCTGCTTGTGTTCTCTCTCTCGCTGTGTCTCTCTCTGTCAAATAAATAAAATCTTAAAAAAAAAGACAAAGAAAAAGAATCTAGACACAAACTTTACATTCTTTACAAAAATTAACTCAAAATAGATAACAGACCTAAATGTAAAATGCAAAACTATGAAACTCCTAAAAGAGGAGAAAATCTAGATGCCTTGAGTGTGACAATGACTTTTTAGATACAACACCAAAAGCACAATCCATGAAAGAAATACTTGATGAACTGGACTTCATTAAAATTTTAAACTTCTGCTCTGGAAAAGACATTGTGAAGGGAATGAGAAGGAAAGCCACAGACTGGGGGAAAATATTTGCAAAAGACACATGTGATAAAGGTCTGGTATCCAAAATACACAAAGAACTCTTAAAACTCAACAATAAGAAAACAAACAACCCAATTAAAAAATTGGCAAAAGTACTAAACAGACACCTCACCAAAGAAAGTATACAGATGGCAAATAGCATATGAGAAGATGTTCCACATCATATGTCATCAGGGAAATGCAAATAAAGCAACAATAAGATACCGCTACACTCCAAAATCCAGAACACGAGCAACTCTAGATGTTGGTGGGAATACAAAATGGTACAGGCTCAATGGGGCAGTCTCTTACAAAATGGAACATTTACCTAAATGAGTTGAAAACTTATGTCCACACAAAAACCTGCACATGATTGTTTAGAGCAGCTTTATTCATAATTGCCAAAACTTGGAAGCAACCTAGAGGTCCTTTAATAAGTGAACGGATAAATAAATGGTAGGACATCCAGACAATGGAATTGTATGTATCACTAAAAAGAAATGAGCTATTGGGGCGCCTGGGTGGCTCAGTCGTTAAGCGTCAGCCTTCGGCTGAGGTCATGGTCCCAGGGTCCTGGGATCAAGCCCCGCATCGGGCTCCCTGCTCAGCGGGAAGCCTGCTTCTCCCTCCTCTACCCCCCTGCTTGTGTTCCCTCTCTCACTGTGTCTCTCTCTGTCAAATAAATAAATAAATAAAATCTTAAAAAAAAAAAAAAAAGAAATGAGCTATCAAGCCATGAAAAGACATGAAGGAACCTTAATTGCATATCACTAAGTGAAAGAAGCCAATCTGAAAAGGCTACACACTGTATGATTCCAACTATATGACATTCTGGAAAAGGCAAAACTATGGAAACTATAAAAAGATCAGTGGTTTCCAGGTGTTAGGGAGAAGGCAGGGATGAATAGATGGAGCAGAGAAGATTTTTAAGGCAGTGAAACTATTCTTTAGGATTCTGTGAAGCTGGATATATATCATTACATTGTCCAAACACTTAGAATGCACAACACCAGGAATGAACCTGGGATAAACTATGATCCTTGGGTGATTAGGATGTGTTAATGCCGGTACATCTATGGTAACAAATGTCCCATTCTCGTGCGGGACATTGATAGCAGGGGAGGCTACACATGTGTGGGCACAGGGGCCATATGGGAACCCCTGTACCTTTTGCTCACTTTTGCTCTGAACCTAACACTGTGAACTCCATTCAAAAGGAAGAAAAAAAAAAAAAAAGATGAGGTGACATTATGATGAAGTCCCCTTCCACAGGAGGGACAAAGGAAGATGAAAAGGAAGTGGAAAATTTACCAGTCAGATTTTAAAATTCACCTTCTTGTTTCAGAGCTGCAATGACACAAACCCACTGCACAAACCCTTGTCTTTTTCGGTTGGCCCATGTTCCCATCTCTTCATTGTTTCTTTTTCTTTTCTGCTCTTGCCTTCTGCTCCTGCTTCTGCCCTCTTTGCTTTGTCTTCTGGTTTGTACTTGTTTCCTGCTGAGGGGACACATCTGCATTCCAAATCCCCACCATCTTTCTAGTTGGCTGTCCTTCAGAGTCTGATTTCTGGACTCTGTACCCGTCTTACCATACTATAATTAGGAAGCTTAGTCATTTCTCTGACTCTGAGGCAGGCACCCCATGACTTGGATAGGGTGGAATGACACTGCGCCAGCATCCTTACTATAACCAGGAAACATTCTTTACATATGCACAAATCATCCAAGAGCATTCCAGAAAAAAAACAGCAATTTTCTAAAAGAATATCTACATTGCACTGGTCTTTAAATATGGCTACCATCAATAGATTGATTTCCCTAATTAATTTCATAAATCTTATTGAGGCATTGAGGACGTAGTTGCTGACCTTGGGTAGAAGAGGACTGTCTTTTAAGATAGACTTACATGCAAATAATTACAGTCTGATGTGCCTAGTTCAACACTGGAGGATTATTCAGAGAAGAGTGATTATGGAGAACATAATCAGCATTGCACAGAAGCGATAAATAAAACAGAAAATTTCCCAGAGGAGGGGGCATTTAAGAGAAATCTAGAAGGAAATATGAGCATTGTCCAGGCCATTTGGGGCACGGGAAAGGAAGTACAGCTGAGGATACAGCAAAGGTTCCAAAGCAAGAAAGCACATGCAGTGCTAGAAAAGGTACTAGTATTTCTGAAGCAGGGAGGCAGGGGAGTGGGTGGTAGGGGATGAGGCTGAGTAGGGAGGGGTCAGACATGGAAAGGCCTTTAGGTCATGCTAAGGGAGATCATCACTCTGGGAGAAGCCTTTGAAGGGTTTACGCAGGAGGTTCCCACACAAACAACCAGAGGAAAGGACAGCTGGAGGCCACCTCAGAAAGTCTAACAAGGGACAAGACAGCAACAGTGCTGGTAGAGAGGAGAGGAGTGAGATGAGAAATATGAAGAAAAGGAGAATGAATAAGATGTGTTTTTCGGGAATGGCAAGTGAGGGAAAGTGAGACGCTAAGGACACACCAAGGAATCTGGCTCAGGGGGCTAATTACGTGGCTGGGTCTTTCTTTCACTAAGATCTGGACTACAGGGGCAGAGGGAATGCAGACTTCCTATGGAGATGAGAGATGCCAGTTGCCGGCATAAGGAAGTTCTCATTAGATGAATGAGTGCATGTTGAATGAATGAAATGTCAAAGAGCAACAGTTGGGTTAAATACACTGCTCATCTGTAGTATTGTGTCCATATGGCATGAACATCGGCACAACCTGATTTGCAGAATCATAGACTGATGGCCAACCACCAGTGTTATATCTCAATCCCACGTACCATTATCTCAGAACTCGACCTCTTCCCCCTCCCTAATATCTAAAGCCCCAGCCCCATCCTCCAGCTTGAGCAGGAGGCCATAACCACCGCAGGTCAGATGACCCCACGTCAGGTCTGAGAGCCATGCGCAAGATGCGCCTTCTCTCTCTCTCTCGGGTCCTCATTTTTATTAACGAAACAATAATGCCCACCCCGCCCACTGCACACCCTCCCTTTATGGGCATCTTGAAATGGTAAGTTATTTAATACAATTGGTCACATTGTGTGTCGTAAAAGTAGCAGTGTTGATGTAAGCCCACTTACCAGAAACTAGTCCGTGAGAATTTAGCCTTGTATTCCAAATGAGGTTGGCGAAGCTCAGTCCTTTATGTCTTTTTCTCGCTAAGAGTGCATAATCTCAGCTTCTGTCTCCAAACCTGCTTGCTCACATATGCCACAATGGCCAATTCTTTGGGCTGCTGTTGTTGTGAATCGGTAACAATTGTCGAGCACTTGTTCCTCGGCAAGGACGATGCCACACAGCAGCACACCTTGTACCATTTCATCCTTACAACACCATCACCGCAATGTTAAATATCTCCATCTTTCAGCTGAGGAAACGGAACCTCCCAACTGTTACTTAAAATGCTGAAGGTCCCGCGCTAAGTAAAGGGGGCAGCCAGGATTTGCACCAGGTTGTCTAAATCTCCCAGTGGTGAAGCTGCATTTGAGTCAAATGCGGAACCGCTACTTCAGAACTGCCCAAGGAGAAGAATGTCACTTCACGGGCTAAAACCTAAAAGTATGTGGTAGGTTTTCCTATTCCCTGCAGTTGCCTAAAGTCTCCCTGCTTAGAAATGCATAGAACATCAAAGCAGAGAGGCAAAATGTTTCAAAGAGCCTTCAGATGTGCTATATACCTTTTAGACAAGTGCAATTTTTACTTTTAAGAAAATAACAAGAATCCCTTCATCTAAAATTTCCTCTGGTGCTCACATTTCAGAGTGTGCGTGTATGTGTGCACGTGGATGTGAGCGTGTGTGTGCGTGCGTGCACGCACACGGCGCAATGCTACTCCCAAGTTTTTATCCGCAAAGAACTGCCATTAAATGCAAGCTGACGCAGAGGAAAGGAGGCTTAATCACCAGCTATCTACACAATTTTTTACCCGCTCAAATGGGGCCATTATCCGAACTGAGATTAATCCTGGCACCCAAAAGCTACAAAGGAAAGCTTCTTTCCTCAGGAGACACCTTAATCAAGACCCTGACCAATGTCAAATAGAAATCTCCCCTAGAATATTAGGAAACCATTGCAGTATGAAGCCTCGATGTGGCCAAATGCAGTGCCCCTCTATTCCCAGCCCCCATTTTGAAAACTGGCATTTGTCTTCTGATTTTCTTTCCCTTTCAATTTGTTTTCCTGTCAAAGGGATCTCTCCCCCCTTCCCTACTCCACAGCACCACCTGATTGAATTCCATTCAGGGCTCCTGGTGGTCCTGTTCTCCAAGCCAACTTGATGGAGCCCTTTTGCCTGTTTCATACCATCCATCTCTCCGGGCAACTGAAATTGTGCTGCAAAATGTAGCGCTGCTTCGTGGGACCTCATTAACACCAGCTCCAAGGGAATGGACTTCAACAGAGGAGGCATTAAGCACCTAAACAGCACACTGAGACAGCAAAGACTTCAAGAGCATGGCAGACAAGTGATAGAAATCGAGTCACTGATGTAAAAAGCTGGGCGGGACACAGAGGGCCAAGGGAAGCTTTTCAATTTATATTTCGTGTTGATATCACATTTGTTCCCACGTAGCAAGGATAGGTCCTGAACACAGAGAGATGGCAGAGAGTTTGTGTGCCTCCTGAGGTCCCTAGATTCACCTGACCTGAAGCCAGAAATAATATCATAAAACTAATTTAGCCATCACACCAATAGGGCTCCTCAGCCATGAGACAGACTGGATAATTATATGTTTCCTGCAATTTCTGACACTCGGCTAGTTCCAGCAAATGGCACTTCTAAATATATATTGCTTTGTCACAGCTACCTGTCTACCTCTGTTTTTCTTCAAGGGAAAGAAACGGAATAGAAAGTTAATTACGAAGATGGGGAAATCCAAGTCGTTTCAGTCTAATTGAATTAATAGACCCCAAAGTCAAATGCCCTTGGTGATCAAGGACACAAGGTAATCAAGCCACAGGTTCTTATGGTCCATGCAGGTGGTACCACCTCAGAGCAGTTGCTTTACCCCGGAGACTTCATCTGTAAGAGAGGAGATTGGACTAAAGATGCCCTGCAGTTCTGGCCTGTGTGATCACTGATGCTGCGTCAGTCTCTACCTTGTCCCATCCAATCGTTTGTGTTTCTCTATTATCTGTATTAAGGCAGAAAGATTTCCCCAACCTTTTATGCTGCCTGTCCACTCGTTCCCCTGAGTCCTTATGGGAAGATACCCAATTTTCTCAAGTGTCTTCCAAAATAAATTTTGATTTACACATCTATTACAAACAATGTACAGAAGCTAAGAGCTCTCATTTGGCAGAACAGGTGATGTGGCTAAGATGAGGGCAAGGCTAAAGTCTGGATGCCAAAGTCTCTGGCCAGTCTCTGGTCCTCCCTACCCAAAGATGCATGCCCAGCAGAGCACCTGTTGTCTTTAGAGACAACCGCACACCAAGGAGGGAATGAATTGTTCCTTCTTGATCATGAAATTGAGCACCAATGCCCATTAAACAAAAGCAGATTACACAGAACCAAAGAGAGAAACAGCCAACAAAAGAAATGAACATTTTTCCTGTCCAATGACCTAAGTAGAAAAAAAAAAAATGTGTGATGAAATGTGGTTCTAAATGATAGGTGACCCATAAATGACATTTACTGAGAATTAATATGCCAACTGCTGTTCTAAGGATTTAATTCCTTAATTCGTTAATCCATTGTAGCAACTCTGTGAGGAAGGAACCATTGTTAGCCCTATTTTATAGATGGGAAAACTAAGATACAGAGAAGTTAAACAAACTTCTGAGGTCAAACAGCTGGTAAACGGAAGAGGAGGGATTTGAACCTGGACATTCAGATTTCAGAACCTGTACACTTACCACTACGCTATACTAACCATTGTGAAGACTCATTATTATGCCTTTAGGAAACAATGATAAAAGCCATAATATAATGTGGAAAGCCTCCCCAGGAGTGCATAAGGCATGTCTATGTCCAGAGTGTGTGTGCTGATGTTCGGGTTTCTGTATATTAATGGCCAGATGTTAGTTAGGGACAGAAGGCTCATGAGCACACCTACCGCAAGCAGAGGCAGAATGGCTCTGGGTCCCAGGCTGAAAGAGGACTATGGAGGAGAAGAGTTACTTGAGGCGTAAGGCTTGGAAGAATAAGGACCCGGGACCGTGGAGCCAGCCTACAGTGGTGTAAAGTCATACAGTAGTCAGAGCCCATAGCAGCATGAAGATTCAAGTTTGAATCCTGGATCATCTGCGGACAAGTTACAGAAGCTTAGCTTTTTGGTTTCATTGCTATGTCCCACACCATCCTAAAACTTAATAATATCAGTGATGTTTATTTTGCTTAGGAACCTGCAATTAGGTCAGGACTTAGCAGGATCAGCTTGTCTCTGCTATACCATGCATATGCTGGGGTGGCTTGACATTGGGGGCTGGAATCACTGGAAGGCTTAGCACTTGGTGCTGGTTGTTGGCTGGGACCTTAGCCAGGGCTATTGGACAGAACATCCACATGGGACCTCTCCACATAGCCTGAGCTTCCTCAGGGTGACTGGGTTCCAATGGTAAATATTCCTAAAGAAAGAGAAAGAGCTAGACAGAACAATGTCACCTTTTATTAAACCAACCTGAGAAGTCGTGCAGCATCACTTCTACAACATTGTACTTGTTGAGGCAATCACAAAAACCTGCCAAGTTTGCAGGGGAGAGAAAATGGTCTTCCTCCCTGGGTAGGAGAGTCACAAGACTCTGGATGAGCCATGCAACAGGAACTATTGCTAAGACCATATTTTGAAACTACAAGCTGCCATACTTGGGTTAAGTCATTTGATTCTTTTGAGCCTCAGTTTCCTTATCTGAAGACTTCACATAATAACATTTCATGGAGTTCTTATAAAGATTAGAGATAATGTAGGTTATATGCTTACACACAGTAAATGTTCAATACCAATTTCAGTCCAGGATGGGGGTTGGACAGGGGACAGCAGAAATTATCTCTTGCTCCTTAGATGGCTATTGATACACCTGTACCTAGACAAGGAACAAAGCTTGTTAGAAACAGAGTAAGACTAAAGACCAAACCATACATCCTTCAGGCTCTTCCTAGTTATTCTGAGAACATCTCACAAGGATCTCATCTTCAGGAGGTATCAGCTCAGTTCTGGAACGAAGACAGTTCATGGGTCCCATTATTATTGCATTGATGTTAGGGCTTTTAGGCTGAATGTAAACAATAAGTAACTAAATGTGAGTAGTTAAACAATAGGATTTGGAAGGAATCTTGATCTCATTTTTGGGTGTTTACTCCTGTGTAGAGGAAAACTCTTCACAAATGTTCTGACAGAAGGACAAACTTCTGGTATTATTCCCAGAATCCAAAATTCTCCCTAAATAAGTTTTGAGCCTGGGATATTCATAGTGGTTCACAGCAAACCAGTTTAAAATATTTAAGATACGAAAATCTGATGTGATAAAAGTAATTCAGATTCAGGATTTTCAAATGAGACAACCCATGAATTGTTAAAGACAAGTCCACAGTCTTTGGGGGTAACTCCATGGGTTAACCAGTAAGGTGCAGATGCAGTCCTAGATGAGGCCCCCGTGCATAATTCAGTGGATGTGACAAAGCCACACTTCAGGGAAATTACCTCATTTCTAGGCCAAGGTAGTGGTGCAGTTTCAGGGGAGGCTCCCTCTGTTGGGCAGCAGCTTTCTCACTGAGTCCAACTTTCCACTCCTTCCACAAGGGTTGAGGAAGAAAAGCAAAACAAAGGGGTTAAAATGCACTCCGTCTCAAGATACTATTTGTGAGGAGACCCCCACAAAGAAGTTCTTCAAAAGGGAGAGATGAAAGGGGGTCCAGCTTTCTGCTGGCATTTGCAGCATTACCGTATGACTTTGAGCAGGCCTAAGAAGCTCTTTCATTGCCCAAGAACAGTTGCACCTCTGTCAGAACGGCCCTCGTGACTCATGTGGCTCAGCAGCAAAGGAGGGATAAGAGCAGATGTGAGGGGGAAGATCACAGCAGAGGGAAAATCACTTGAATACAAACCAAAAGGCGGGGGCTGGGCGTGGAGAACACAAAAGAAGGAAGAACATGAGGAAAAGAGGAAAAGAAAGACGCGTGTGCTGTACTCCGGCAGAGCACCTGTTGTCTTTAGAGACAACCGCACACCAAGGAGGGAATGAACTGTTCCTTCTTGATCATGAAATTGAGCACCAATGGCCAGATAATGTCTCAACGGCAAGCACACGCCTACTTTCTCTGCTGGTTTCATGCAGCAGAAGCTTGATCTATGTTGGAGAGTGTGGGGAACTTATTTACCTGTTTTTCTTTAAAATATCAGCACTTTAATAGCACCTACCGTGTGCTAGGTATTTTGTTAAACTCTTTTTAATCTTCTCAACAATCTAAGAGGCAGATAAGGAAAATGACATCCTTGTCTCTCTCAGGTAATGGTGGTTCTCCGCATCTGCATCCATCACCACCACATTAGCAATCATTATTTTTTTTTTAGCTTTCACTGTGTATTAGGTGCTTCTTACATCATCTTATGTACTTTATCATTTCAGTCCTTTCACCAACTTTATGACATGGGCACTATTTTTATTTCATTTTTCAATGGAATGCAAATATTATCATTTTATAATGACTTAGAAAGTTTATCATACATGAAGTGACAAAGCCAGTGAGTAGCAGATCCAAGAAAAGGACCCAGTTCAGCCTGTCCTCCAAGCCAGGGCCCAAACCAGCATGACTCTCAGCCACACACTCATAAGGCAATAAACACTCCTTGCTATTTCTCATGCATTAAGCATTGTGAGAGACTCTGCTCCCATGGAATTCAGTCAGAGCCATAAAGTTCCCTGCTATTTCCACTCTCTGGTGGGTGCATTACCAGAAACCAAGCACTGAGTCATAGAACATTAGTGCTCTCCCTCTCCACTCTACTCCCATTATATCCACATGGAAATCTAGGTCCACGGTGTCGAAATCAGGATTCAAATCTTGTGACTTCAGTCTACTATCCTCTTTCAGGAAATTCCTGGCTCAGAAACATGGATCTATATTAATCAAGTGAAATTCTGCTGGATGTTTCCATCTTAACCAGATGACAAAGCACAGGACAAAGGATAGAACATAAATTTCACATCCACTTTCATTGCTATCATGATTAGAGACCTTCTTCTGTCCCATTTTCTGAGTGGTGTGGAAAGGGAGTCTGATTTTATCCTCTGTGGACAAACTTCACTTGCTGAAACGACTTCTGCAAATTCTAGAAATGGACTTAATTTCATTAAAATTAATTCAGAATTGTCAGAAAAGTCTACTTCAAAATGTTTGTTAATTATTTTGTTTCCAGATAACAGACAACCACAAAGCAAATCCAAGATGTATGATGAAATTTTTTAGTAGCAATCCCAAGTTTGGTCATGATCAATTGACAGTTCCCCTGAAAATTTTATTCATTTGTTTATTTAAAACAAGACAAAACATTTACTTTGTACTATTTATACCCTGTGTAGTGACAGGCAGCAAGAGACACACAAGGACAAGACAGGTTTCTGGCCCCCAAGGAGCTCCCTATATCACAGAGGGGACTGGCATGTCTACAAAGGAAATCCAACAGAGTATCCTTATAGCAAGTTAATCAAAGACCTTTATACAGAGAAACCCTAAGAACAGGGATGTGAACAAAGATGGAGTTCAAAGATATCCTTCTAATTCCATCAGCTGGATAATAATCAAATGACCATTTACCAAAATGAGTTGAAATTGCAGAATCCCCTGATCTGTCTTCAGAATTAATGCTCAGATAATGAATGCCCAGTTCCTTCAGATGTTTAATTACTGAAGGGCCTTACTCTCAAAAGAGAGGCTATACAAACTCAGGAAGTGACAAGGAATCTTAATGAAATGTGATCTTGAGAGGTCGTATAATTAAGGCTCCGTCTTCAGGCAAGACTCTTATTTTTAAAAACCTCAGGAAGAAAAACTTGACAACCTTCCTGTTGACAGTTTTGACAACCCTCAGAAAGGTTGGCAGTGGTAGCTTTTAGAGTATGTCCCTCCATCATGGCCTCTAGGGTCCTTTACAGAGACTTGACAAAGGTCAAGGGTTCAAAACCCTATTAAATCCCTACCCAAGTACTCCGGATATGCATTCTAACCAACTGCAACAGTGAAGAACCCCATGTCTCCCAGTGTCCTGGACAATGCCATCTCTGCCGGCCCAGCATGCCCCACCTGCCCTCTGGAATTCCATTATCCTTACTTCCTTATGCATTAGCAATGGGCTGGGTCGATAAGGTCCCTCTGCACAAGCAGGATACAAAGATTTGAACTGAAAGAGTGGGCTGCAATTCTCTTGCTTTGAGCAACAAATAGGACCCTCAAAGAATAATACAAGACCATTGATAATTTTCTTTCCAAATCACTTTCCCATCTAGGAGTCCTTGAAATGTTGAATCTTATAGGGGAGATGCCTGATGAGACATGGAAAGGATAAACACTTGCCCAAAGTCACAAAGAAGTTAGAGGCAGAGCAGGGGCTTAACTCTGGGTCTCCCGATCCATTGACTCTGCAACATACCAGCCAACAAGTCAATTCAACAAGCACTCATGGTAGGGCCACTATGATCCCAGTGTTGCATTCAGTTCCCCAAGGCTCACAAGATCCATTCATTTATTCAAGAAACCCTTACTGAGTACCTAGGATGTATCAGGGACTGCTGAGACTACTAGAGGCATAACAGAAGTCAAAGCAGTGCTGCTACTTTCTTGAAGCTAGCATACTGGTGGGGGAAGATCACAAACATAAACAAGATGCTAGTAAGTGCAGGGAGGAAAGCAAAGCAGGGTGATTGTGATAGGGAGTATGAAAGTGGGGGTTACCACTTTATATAGGGTGATGGCCTGAATTTAGGCAGAGACCTGGGATAAGGGAGGGGTGAGCTGTGCAGATCTACAGAGGAGCATCCCAGGCAGAGGGAAGGAGGGAGTACAAGAGCCTGAAGGCAGGTGTGTGCTGGCATCCCCAAGCAACAGCAGAAAGGCTACTGTGATGGGAATAAAATGGGAAGGGGAAGTATTTGTAGAAGATGAAGTTAGATAGGGAGGCCAGACCAGGTGAGGTCTTGCTGGCTCTTGCACCGACTTTGGCTTTACTCTGAGTAATCTGAATAGCCAAAGGATGGTGAAACAGGTAAATGACATGGCCTAACTGACATCCTAAGTCCTGGCTCTACAGAGTCAACAGGTAGCTGATGGTCTGCCATTCCACTGCCTCCTCCCCTCATCCAAACTCATTTCCTGCACTATAGTCTAGCCTGGATTCCCTAATCAAGTCCAGGCTCCAGGACATGATGGAGAAAGAAAAAAAAAATCATTTCTATTCCTAGCCTGAACAGTTCTGACTCCTAATTACAAGGGCCAAAACTGGGTATGATATTCTAGTCATGGCTTTACTATGCCTTAGAATTTCTAGATATATCCAATATTGTGCTTGCCTTTTTGGCAAAAACATTAGATTACAGTCTCATGCCTTGTTTGTTCATTATTTATCTTTAGCCCTTTTTTATGTAGTCACAATGGAGTGACCCATCTTGTATTTACAGCCTGTCCCTGTTAAATTTTATTGTTCATTTATGGCCACTTATACAACTACCCAAGGTCTTGGTCTAAGTTGACTGATTTCTAGAACCCTATCTGAAACCCGTAGGCTGGAGTCATCTGTGAAGTCTATGGGTAGTAGACCTTATAAATCAGCATAATTTTTAAGAACTGTATGGTAGATTAAAGATGACCACAAATTCTTTCCTGTTCCTTTCAGTGAGAGGTGAGTTTACTTCTCCTCTCCTTTGAATCTTGGTCTGACCCTGTGTCTTGCTTTGCCCAATAGAATGCATGGAATACAGCAGAAGTAATTTTATGGGGCTTCTGAGCCCAAGCCTTAAACAATCAGCATCAGCTTCCTCTTTCTTGGAAGTTGGCTGCAAAGACGGTAAAGTGGATTCAGGTGGTTACTGAATTATGAGAGACCACATGGGGAACAACTCATAGAGGATGAGAGACCATGCTAGACGTTCCAGTCTCACTGGAGCACCCACCTGAATGGAGCCACCTAAGTGAGCTCAACTATACCATGTAGAATGGAAGAACCATCCAGCTGATCCCAGTCAACCCACAGAATTGTGAAAAACAATCAGTTATTGTCCTTGGTTGCTATAAGGCACTAAGTTTGGGAGCAGTTTGTTATGCAGCAATAGAAAACTGAAAAACTATCCTTGACTTGGGTGCTCCCAGAAGGAAGCAGAGTGGGAAGGAAAGGAGAGAGGAGGAGCCAGATGGTCAGGCATTTTCACTGCGATTTGGTTCCTAATTATTTTTTTTCTTTCATAAATCATGAAGCTCTTACCAGTGGTTTCCTAACATTGGTCTTCAGACCAGTGATGACTGCACAGCATTATCTGGGAAATCACAATTTCTGAAACTCCCCTTGGCAAATTGATTCAGGAGGTCTGAGAGGGGGCCCAGAAATCTGTAATCTTACAAGTGATTCTGATGAGCATCCATAATTGGTGATCTTGTCTCTAACTGAGCTACTTGAGGCTGGAAGTAGGTTTACCTGTCTATCCGATTGACCTGGTAGAGCATCTGCCATGTATAGGAACTACATTCATGTTTGAGCATGAGCAAATAAATGAAAGAATGAACAAATGAACAAATGAATCTGAAATGAACAGGAAATGCCATTGTAAACTGTTAATCTTCTTTGGAGTTAATATTTTCATGGTGTCTTGCCATACCATAGCCTGTTCTGTTCAGACCATCTCCCACCCACCTTTGCCCCCAGGGTCCATGGTAACATACTGCTTGTATCTCATTCTTCCCTCCCTTTGTTACACAGCTCTCAGTTCAGGAATCCTATGGGGGTGAGAAGGGTGTGCAAACAGTTTTAGGGAGGGGGTAAGTGGGAGGGCACAGCATTAGGGCAATGCATATATATAAAAGTAAACAAAGCAGTACACACACACACACACACACACACAGAGCTTGGCACAGTCCTTGGGCTGTCTCACTAAAAGTAGCCCCTGAGAACTAGAAAATAAACTCATTTTCTCTCCTTACTTCCCTAGGCTATTCTACTTTCTTTGGGAAGAAGTCCAAATTCAAGGACACTGGCAGTTTAGGGAGCTGGGAGGGGGAGAAGTAGAGAAAAGGCAGAGGGGTGTTTGACAGAGGAGGAGAGCAGAGAAAACCCAGGACACTTGGGGAGATGGGAGGGACCACAGGGATAATATCTCCGCCAAGGCGATTTGCTTGCTTTTTGCACCAAATTCTGTTCCTGTTATGCCTAGGAAGCTCCATCTAAGGCCTTGGAGACCTGTATTTTAAAAACCTGAGAACCTGAAAGCCTTCCTCTCCCACTTGGGCTTTCAATCTTCCCTGAATACAAAAGATTGAAAAAAAAAAAAAAAAAAAGCAAAGATCTTGAAAAACAGTCCCAAATCATTTCCTGCAGCCTGATTCATTCTGATCCACACCTACTCAAATTACATTGGTGGCTTTGTTCTGACTGCTTTGCTTACCAAATGAAAAGGCAAGTTTTCTGGGTACCAGGAGCAAACATACACAAAGGACCCACGCAAAAAATGATCCAAGTTGAAATTTTAAAAAATGACCCAAATTGAAACCCAAAAAATGAAACCAGTTGAAACACATTTTACAGAAATGTTAAATGCCCAGCTAGGAATGTGATTGCTGTCTATTTCCAAAAGGCTTTCAGATTTAAGAACATCTACTCAAAACTTTGACATGAACAAAATTTATATTTTATTACACAAGACACACACATTTATGGTAGAAAATAAGAATATAAGGATTAGCAAAAAGAGAAAAATTGCCCATAATCCCACCATCTAAAGGTAAGTATTGCTAAGATTCTAGGTATAGCCATCCATATAATTATATGTATAGCTATATTTACAAAATGTGACACTATACATACCTTTTTTCACTCAATAAAAAACTAAACAATTTTCTAGGTTAATTTAGATATGAATTGACATCATTAATGACAGTATAATATAGTGGAAATATATCCTGTTCTTAAAAATTAACTCTTATTATCATTACAGCACCAGAATAATACATGTTATTAATTAATATATTATTAATATATATTTACATATTTTCTTAAGCTAAATCACTGTCAGTAGCATTGTTGGATCAAAGCTTTTGGTAAATATTGCAAAGTAGCTCTGGAAAATTTGTACTGCTCAACACTCTCACTAGCTATATGACAATGGCCATTTCCCCAAATGCTCGCCACTCCAGAATGTAGCTTTTCTTACTCTTGGCTTAAGGGTCAGAGGAAAAATGGTTTCTCCTTATTTGAATTCTTCATTTCTTCTTCACTGGTGAGACTTTAAAGTTGGAGCTCTTCTCACATATCTATTGGTCATTATTTTTCTTCTTTACCTCGGGTTCTTGAATGTTCTATTAGAATAACCACAAATTCAATATGGATTTGTAACAAACCTTTTTAAAGTAGGGGTAGTGACCTTTTGCCATTTTTCCTAGGTTGTCACTGCCTTCCACATTTGTTTAAAGAATAGTGGGTTAGAACAAACTGGGTTCAAGTCTTGGCTTTTCCATGTCCTGGTTATATGAACATAGGTAAATGTCTCTAGTCTTCAGCTTCCTCATCTCTAAAATAAGAAACACAATAGTACCTTGATCATAGGTTTAGATGGCAAATCATATCAAGTCCTGGTAACAGTGTCTGGTATATAATAAGCTATTAGTCAACTCTAGGTATGTGAATTATACTAATTTTGTTGCTGGGGCGCCTGGGTGGCTCAGTTGGTTAAGGATCGGACTCCTGATTTTGGCTTGGGTCGTGATCTCGGGGTTGTGAAATCGAGTCCCACATCGGGCTCCATGCTCAGCGCAGAGTCTGCTTGGGATTGTCTCTTGCCCTTTCCCTCTGCCTCTCCCCCCATGTGCTCTCATTCTCTCTCTCTCTCTAAAATAAAATAAATAAATCTTTATTACAGTAAGTTTGTTGCCATTGTAAACTGTTAATCTTCTTTGGAGTTAATATTTTTTTCTCTTATAGATTCTGACCTTGGGATCATGCTTGGGAAGTTCTCCACTCCCATTATTACATTTTTTTTCTAGTACTATTGTTTTCTTTTCTATATTGAGATGGATTTTAATCCATCTAAAATTAACTTTAGTGTAAGGTATGTGATAGGGAATTTAACTTCATTTTTATTTCAATACCATTCATTGAATAATCATTCATTCCCAACTAGATTGAGGGACCACATATGTTATGTACTAAGCTTCTACACATGCAAGGGTCTGGTTCTGGTCTTGCATTTCTGTTTCACTGATCAGTCTCTCTATGCTTATGCCAATAATTTACTCTTTTTTTTTAATTTATTTGCGAGAGAGAGAATGAGAGACAGAGAGCATGAGAGGGAGGAGTGTCAGAGGGAGAAGCAGACTCCCAGCTGAGCAGGGAGCCCAATACGGGACCCGATCCTGGGACTCCAGGATCATGACCTGAGCTAAAGGCAGTCGCTTAACCAACTGAGCCACCCAGGGCCCAATAATTTACTCTTTTAATGACTATAGATAGCTTCATATTATAATATCTTATGGGGCAAGATTTCCCCCATATTTTAAATGAACTTTACTGACAGAACTTTTTTTTTTTTTTAGATTTTATTTATTTATTTGACAGAGAGAGACACAGGAATAGAGGGAACACAAGCAGGGGG